>NC_091684.1:54385000-59385000 GCF_041296265.1 Equus caballus | reverse complement strand
CCTGCCCACCCATTGTGTTAGTTTCCTAGGGCTGCTGTAAAAAATTGCCACAAACTGGGTGGCTTAACACACGAGAAGTTCATTCTCTCCTAGTTCTGGAGGGTAGAAGTCCGAAATCAAGGTGTTGGCAGGGTTGCCTCCTTTTCAGAGGCTCTGAGGGAGCATGGGTTCCTTGCCTCTTCCTAGCTTCTGGTCCTTGCCCACAATCCTTGAGGCTCCTTGGCTTGTAGATGCGTCACCCTGATCTCTGCCTCCACCTCACATGGCATCTCCCCGTGTGTCTATCCGTCTCCTCTTCTAAGAACACCAGCCACACCCTACTCCAGTATGACTTTATCATAACTAATTACATCTGCGATGGCCCTATTTCCAAATAAACTCACATTCTGAGGCTCTGGGGGTTAAGACTTCAATGTGTCTTTTTTAGGGGGGACAAAATTCAAACCATAACATCCAGCAGTGTGGGTTCCTTATGTGACTGCTCCCATCCCCAGAGGTGGAATGAAACGTTCTTTCTTCAGGACTCCCATACTCAATCCATGCTTCTGTTTTTTGGAGGATTTGACTCATTGATCATCACTGGATGGTTCGCAGCTTCGTCTGTTTTGTCCTCCCTAGAGTGCCTAGTAAAGGGTACCTCGTGAGTCCTCCATAAATGAAGGCCTGTGACGCAGCTGCCTTTCCCTGAGCTATACTGCTGGGCACCGCAAGAAATATTTCATGTGTTAATCCTCACAATGACCCTGTGAAGTAGATATTTATATATTTTAGTTCCTATTTTATAGAGGAGAACATTGAGATTTAGAGAGGTGAAGTAACTTAGTGTAGCCAGAATGATTGTCTCTCAAAACCCGAATGGCACCCGAAAACACCACATGACAAGTTGCCTATTCCCCATCTTCATGTTTTTCAAAGTACCCCTGACCGGGCTAATTCAACTCTATTTCTTTCAGAAAAACAAATCTGGAGCCTCAGTCCTATTGGTCCTGGGATCTGTCGCACGTTCCCGGCCACACCCCTGCCCTCCCAAGCGTTTTCCCTCCAGAAGCCGCACACAAAGCGGATCCACCCTGCGGACGAGAGCGCGCAGGCCGCCTTTCCGCGCGCGCCCCTCCCGGGCGCGGTGCGAGGACCGGCGCGCTGATTGGTTGCGCGCGGCCCGGGCCCGCTGCCGGCTCCCGCCCCGGCTCTCATCCCGGCGCGGCGATTTGCCGAGCGGCGGCGCGCGCAGAGCCCGCAGCCCCGCGCGCCCTACCTGCCCGCTTCTACGCGCCGCTCCTGCATGGGGCGCCGCCAGCGGCCGAGGGAGCGTGACTGCGCTGCGCAGGGCGCTAGGAGGCATTGTCGCCGTAAGTGGAGCAGAAAGCGGCCCGGATCGGGGCCCCATGCTTCGTGCCCTGCACAGTAAACGTAGTCTCAGGCTAAGCGCTGGAGGGGCTGGGGGAGAGAGGGAGAGAACTGTCCCCGTTTCTGCAGCGTCCCCTCCCCTCCCCCAGGTCACCCGGTGGAAAGAGCAGTGGTGCACCAGCTGCGGCTTCTGCGGCGCCAAAGGGGCCCGGCGCCGCGCCGGCTCTGGCTTGCAGACTGCGGCTGGACCCTGGCTGGCTCAGGAGAGTGGGCACAGCAGTGCCAGGGAATAGGGAGCTCGGGGAAGCGGTCCTGAGCGGGCCTCCATTCCCCGCGGGAGGCGCCCCTGCTGGGAGAAGCCGTTGTATATTTTGTTCCTGAAGCGACACTTTCGGGGTTCGCTTCCGCTCTGGGAAGCTGCAGACGCGTACCCCAGGGTGTGCCTCTCGGCCTCCTGGGAGCGCGGGAGTCCCCGGCCCTCCGCGATCACCGGCGTTCTCTCCTCTGCCTACTTTATTCTCTCCCCAGTCCCCGCCTGCCCCGAGAGCGGAGGGCCGGCGACGAGGAGCCATTGGCTGCGGGCGCCGGGGGGTGGGGTAGACGGATGAGGCGGGCTCCTTGCGCGAGGCGCGGAGACCCTGGCCTGGCCTCTGCGATCAGAGCTGGGAGGCCCAGCCCAAGGATGGTTAGATGCCCAAAGGCAAGCACGCGCAGGACGCTGCGAGCCCCATGGCTCAAAAACAAGGCGCCGGCCTTTCCCACTGACGCCCCAGAGGGCTTTTTTCCCTTGGGTGGAAAAGTGGGTCAACTTTGTTCTGGCTTGGAGTTGGCCTTCGGGGCTACTTGGGTCCAGTCCAGCCGGCGGCCTTTCACCTACCCGTCGGCTCCCCCGTTTGGCGTGGTCCAGAGGGCCGGTTGGAGCCGGCGGTGGGGGGAGCTTGCGCACATGGCTCAGGAGGCTCGAGTTGCCCTTTCGGGGCGGCTGCCAGGCTCTAAAGTTCCCAAGTGACCACACGAGTAACTAAATATAGGAGCAGCTGGTGCGGACGGGGTGTCGGAGCAGCTCCTTTGCACAGATCTCCGGGCTCCAGATAAGGTAGAGTTCTCGCTGGTGAGGGCGGGAGCCGTGGCAGGGGGCTGCTGTCAGGGTTTAAGCAAAAAGCACCCCTCCCCCAGCCTTCAATCTAGGGGAAACCAAGTTAGAGATGCAGGAGGGCAGTGTTGCCAGCTGTCGCAAAGCAGGACTTTTTTTTCTGGCGTTCAATTCATTATATCCTAACTTACTGTCTATACCTGTTTACTCACCTGTTGGTAATGTCTTAGTGTGAGAAGTGCTTAACAGTTTGCAAAGGCTTTTCTCAAAAGTTATATATCATTTGCATCTCAGAACAACCCAGTGAGGCAGGCGATGTTTCCATTGTACAGATGGGGCTGCTCACAATACTGATGACTTTCCAAAACTCTGGTTGGTTTGGGCAGCTCCCTTCACAAAGCTTTCCACGGTCCCCTGCGAAGAAAGAGGACAGCCTTAGAGGAGGGCCTCCAGGCCCCTGGCCCCGTACAGCCTGGCTGCCTGTCTCCTCCTTTCTCTCCTTTTGGGGACCTCTGCTCAGCCCCTGTCTCTGTTCCCTCCTCTCAGCCATGCTGTGTGCCTTCATGGCAGAGGGCACACGTGCTCCTTGGGCCTGGTGTCAAGGCCAGCGTCTGGCTCATTCTGCCTCTTATCCCGAGTCTCTCTTACCAGACGGGAAGCTCGTTCTGCCCCAGGCCTTGTCTCCCTCGGTGCGGGCTGTGTAGAAGGTGCCCAGGGGATGTGTTGGATTCAAACCTTCCCCGGGACTTTGACGCACACTCTGAGGAAGGGCAGTTGGGATGTGTGGAGAGGGCTGTGTTGCTGGGACAGCAGCAGTGTGAGTATGAGTTTGGATCCTGTGCAAAAGGGTCTCCAGGATTTGGAGCGCTTTCCTTGAAATTTTCTAAGGCTGCCCTCCAGTGCTTGGGACAAGCAGGGGCCAGTAGAGCCATCGGATTGGGATGCCCCAAGCCCAGACCAGACCCGTGTGGGCTGGTTCTTGTTTCTCCCCTTTGGGACACACTCTGACTTTCTGCCACCACCACCCCTGCCTTTGGGGTTGACCAGACGCCTCAAGGAGCCCAGAACTTGAGCCCATGGGGGTGTCTTGGTGTCCTCTGGTTGGGTTCCGGCTCCAGGAGGGCTGCCGTGCACGCTGATGGCTCCCACTGGCCGGCGTGATATTTCTTTTGTGGGACGGCATGAGACTGGGCGGCCACCAAGGTGCTGATGGGCTGATTTTGGTTGACTCAAATTGTTTATATAGACAGGGGCCCCTCACATCCTAGGGGTGGCCCTGCCTAGGGGGCTTTGCCCTCAGTCAGAAGTGGGTCTGTAACTCTCTCCCCCCCATCCCCCACGCCTCTCTCCAGGCTCCTGTTACATGCTCAGTAAGTGCTTGCTGTATTTTTGTCAGAGAGGCCCAGTGTTGGGTTGGGGCTGAAAGGAGCAGTCAGTGAAGTTGGACAACCTTGTAGGAACCGTTTCAGGGACCCACTCCAGATTCCCACTATCCCAAGTTTATTCTTCCCTCAGTTCTGGGCCCCTTTTACCCCATCTCAGGTCTTATAACACTCGTGGCCCTGCCACCCTGTCACCTCACAGCCCTGACTGTGCCAGAGCATGACAGGCTTTGTCACCTGACCTGGGAGAGGAACTGTGAGCTGGACTCTATGAAGGAATCTCCCACTGGGGGGAGGGGAGGTTTTGGGTGCAGGGAGGGTGTTTTCCTGACCATTTAGTGAGGGTGGTCGGGTCGAGGGCACATCTATGCTACACCCAGAGCATTCTCTGGAATGTAAGGGGCCCTTCCTCCTAGTGAATTTCTCTGATGCTCAGACTTTACAGGTTGCCCCTATTCCTGCTTCGATGTCCATCCTCTGACCCATACCGTGGGGTGTCTGAGCTTGCACCAGGGCTGCGGTTTTCAATCTGACTACTTTTGGTCCTGGGCTCTATGGCCTAAGGCGCCACCACCCCCACCTGGTGGCAGCTAGTAGAATTGTAGGCATAGTGCCTGATTGAGAGTAATCAGCCTAGACCCCACCAGGGTTAGCACAGACCCTGGGCAGCTTGGAGATTTACCTTTCCTTTCCCCGCTGCTGTGAGGCCAGGGTTGCCTCAGTGATGTTTAGAAAGTTCTTCCTCATCAGAATCACAGGTCAAAGCTAATTCCTCTATTTCTAGCTGCTGCTCAATACAGCTCTGTGATTATTGATGATGAATACTGGGGATGGGGAAGGAAGGGAGCGTGGTATGGTGGGAAGAATCCTGGGCTGAGAGCTACGAGACCTAGGGTTTTGTTTCCATCCAGCTGATTTTCCTCCCTTCTTGGGTCCTCAATATTCCCATTTGTGAGGGGGTTGGAGTAAATCAAGATTGCAGCAACATTGCTCTGACTCAGCTTAGGGGAATGGTCTTAAAGGGAGCATGGTGACGGTGTTGGGTCCAGTTTGCCAGACTTCTTGCTATTCCCTCCTCTCCTACCCTGGGCCACCTTATGCAACTTGCCCACCTGGCACTGTTATGTGTTTGAATGTATGACCTTTTTCATTTAGACAGTGTCTTAGATTTGTTGTAAGAGTGAGTTGACCTGTATTTAGATTTGAAACCCAAATGATGGCTGTTGATCATCATCACCACCCTTAAAGGATACTAACTGAGCCTCTGTTTTTGGTGTGTGGTGTGAAGTGCAGGGGGAAAGCACAGTATACATCTGCTCCCTGCCCTAAGCTGCCCGCAGGCCAACTGGGGAGACAAGTGTGCGTATTAAAAAAAGCTCATAAAAAACCCAAGTGGCTTGTGCTAAGGCTTTAAGGGCCACTGAAATTCAGAGTAAGGAGAGAACACTGAGGGCTGGGGCAATCAGGGAAGACTTCCTGGAGGTGGAGAGATGGAAGTTCTATTCATTCCTCAAAGATGAGTTCCACTGAGTTGTTTGTTCAAAGTCACGTGGATATGAAACTGGGATTAGATGCTAGTGTCATGTCTGCATGTGTACTGCTTTATCCTTTCAGCTAAGATTTATTGAGTACCTACATCCTGGGCCTTGGGCTAGAGCTCAGAGTAGTTAAGAATCTTTCCCACAGCTTCTCAGCTAATAAATAGCAGAGTTAGGCTTTAGGCCTGTTTTCAAAAAACAATCTTTTCCCACTGCACCGTGGTCTCAAACTTTCCGTGTCAGCCTCCTTGGGCGGAAGCACACGCATACTGGGCTCACCACTAACTCTCCCCTAGGCAGGTGGGTGTGCTTCTCCAGCTGCCCCTTGCCTACCCTGCCTGTCCACTTGAGCACGTGCGGGCTTTCTCTTGGTATCTGTTAGCAGCTCTGAGCACTGCCCCCATCCCCTTTCCCTCTGCCCTTCACATTCTTCTGCCTTTGACCCGACAGGGAGTTCATGAGAGCTCCCTGAGCTGCCTGTGATGCAGGGATTGGGATCCGGGGGCAAAGAAGGGTGCTGACCTTGGCCTCCAGTTCGTCCTCTCTGTGGGGTGCTGCTGCCGGTGGTGTGGGTGACTTCTGTAAAGAAGAGAGCACTGGGCGTGCAGCTGGGCTGGCTGGATTATTGCCACTTACTCACTTAGACCTTGGCCAGGTCATTTAGTCCCTCTCTATGCCTCCATTTCCTTCTCCGTAATAAACAGGGAGTTGGTGTGTCCCCTGTGTCTTTAACACCTAATAATTTTGGTTGTGTTCCTCACCCTTCTTTAAGCCTCTTCTCCCCCGGGGATCCAACTTCCCCATCTCTCATGTTCCTACCCAGCCTCCCTTTCCCTCGGAGTCTTGCACATACACTCGGTATCAGGCTGACAGTCAGGTCTGCAGGCTAAAACTGTGCCCTGCGCTCCATTTTGAGATGTGGGAAGGGAATTCTTAGAGACCCCCCCCCCCCACCCGCCAGACTGAGCTCTGACCAGGCAGGGCTGTGCTGCATGTGTCTTTGTGTCCCCACTTCGCAGCACACAGGAGGAGCCTGGCAGAGGCAGGTGGGCGAAGGGGAGCTGGAGGAGCCATCCTGGGGGTTGTGGACAGGGCATCAGCTCCGAGGCTGTGGAGGGACAAGTGTCTCTCCCCTGCAGTTGACTGAGCCCTGCCTCCTCCCCGCTGCTCCGCCTGTTAAGTGATTCACAGGCCAGCGCACACCTGAGTCCTCACACGCGCCTGACCACTAGTTCAGGCCCTGGCCCCGGGTCTGATGAGGTCACACGTGTCGATCTTCCTGGGAAACCGGTAGGGCTGGGCTGTCCCCACCCTCTGATGGGCAGATGGGCCACTCTGAAGGTCAAACTGGATGTGGCCTGGGCTCTGGGTCCCGAGGGAGGAGGTGAGTGGTCTGGGCCTCCCCCCACCGCCCCCGCAGGCTTCCTGCAGCCTGGGTCCCGTGGGAGGGTGGATTCATGGGTGGGTTCCTGGCTGGTGGGCGGGTGCTTCACGGCCCTGTGTCTTCCCCAGGTGCAGATCCCCTTGTGAGCAGCAGACCGGCCTGGTGGCTGGCAGCAAGACACCTCGTCTGCATGCTGAAGAAGATGGGTGAGGCCGTGGCCAGAGTTGCGAGGAAGGTCAACGAGACAGTGGAGAGCGGCTCGGACACCCTGGGTGAGCGTGGGTGCGGCCTTTCCAACCACAGGGTGCCCTTGTGTGGTTTGTGGAATCAGTTTAGAAACGAAATAGAGAGAAGAGGTGAAAGAGGCAGTATTGGTGTGGCCACTCACCACGAGAAGTGTTTCCCGGCATCTCTCGCAGCCGTGTTTAGCTTGTGTGTGCTGGGTCCCAGTGTAAGGCATATTTCTGACTGTGGGTTGTGGTCACAGAGGTTTGAACACCACTGAGTGAGGGGTTCCGGCTGCCGGGGGCCTGTCTACCTGCCCTGGACTGCCGAGGACTCCAAGTGTGTGTGCCCTTGGGCCAGGTGACGGAAGCTGGCACTGCCACGGAGCCCCAGGTACCAGGCCCTGTGCAGGTGGCTCCTGCCTGTTGCCTTACTGACTCTGCACAGCCTCCCTGTGGTGGATGGTACCCGCCAGGCATGACGAGCCCCGGTCTTCAGATCAGGAGGAGATGGAGGGTCGAAGGCAAAGTGGGCTTTTCTCCGGTCACCCAGCGGGAGGCCCCTTTTCACTCCACTGTTTGACTTGAATTGTGTCTTACGTATTTTTCGCTTTGAATTGGTCATAGCATTTTAGTCTGTACAGTTACCCCAAGACTCCAAGCTTTTAAGCAAGGCATCCCATTTAGTTGAATTCAACAGATATTCCTGACTCTCCGCCGTGTGCGTGGGTCAGCAGGGGCTGCAGTGGGCGCGTCTCACCCACTGGAGTATGAGGGCCGCCGGAGAGCCACAGGCGTGCTGGGGGAAGCCAGAGGAGGGGAGCGCTGTCCTGCCGTGGGGGTGATCATGCAGGTGGACGGTATGGGATTCGAGGTGGGCCTTTGGCGCATGGAGAGGCATTCCGTGGGCAGGTAGAGATGTGTGTGCCTGTGTGTGTCTATGTCTGTCTGTCAGTCTCACAATGGAGCATTTCCCTGGAGGTTACTGCCTGAGCAAAGACCCAGAGACTGGAAAGGGAGAGGCTTTCTGTGAGCAGCCTTTGTCAGGTGTGTCTGAGGCTCCTGGGAGGGGGTGGTGGCCCAGACAGCGGAGGGACACTCAGCCTTCAAGCTGAGCTTGGCCACCACCTCTTCCAGGGAGCCCTCAGCTCTACCCCGTGTACCCCTTGCTTGCTTCCTCCTCTGTAGCACCCACTGAGTATCCCTAGAGGGCAGGAGTCTGTCTTTTGTCTCTTGTCCCCCGACCCCCAAGAGCCGGGGCAGTGTCAGGCACTTTGTAGGCACAGAGCGGTGTTTGTTGGACTGAGTTGAAGTGAGAGAAGCATCTCCTCTGTGAGCAAACATACTTAAAGGCTGGCGTTGGTTTTGGAGAGAGGTCTTGGGGGGGGCGGTGTGGGGAGTCTTCAGCTGGTGAGCGGATGGCTGAGGCCCTCAGTTCTGGCATCAAGCTGGGTCACTCGCACGGTTGTACTTACCACAGTGTTCAAGGCTCTCCACCACTTACACGGCCTGGATTTGAATCCCCACTCTGCCCCCTGCTAGCCTGCGACCTCAGCAGGTCGCTTAACCTCTCTGAGCCTCGGTTTCTTCATCTGTAAAATGGGGTGGTGACTGTGCCTACCTCATCGGGGGGTTGGGAGTAATTGTAGTGTCTGTCAGGTGCTTGGCATGTAGGTGGCTCAATAAATGGCACCTATTATTTTTAAAGTTTCCTCATCCCCAAGGGCTGGAGGTGCCTAAGTCCCTCCCACCCCGTGTCACAAACACACCTCCTCCAGGCGTCAGCAGCCACCTGACTGGGGGAGCTCCTTCTCAAGCCCCTGTCCTGGGTGTGGAACCAGCTGCCCTGCCTCTCCCCTTCGGCTGGCTTCCCCTCGCTGCCTCCCTGTGCACAGGCCCAGAGGGACGGCTGCTCCACACGGGCAGGTGTCTCGCTGCAGAGTGGGAGATCCCTGGAGAGCTGGGCTGGAAGAGCTGGGTTCCAGGCTGCTCTCGCCTCGCACAGGTGGGGCAGCATCACTGGTGCCCCCAGGCGCTCCTGGGTTCTCCAGAGCCAGCTTGCCCCTCCTGCCACCTGAGTTTTGGCTCCCAGCCCTAGTCGCCCCACTCCGGGCCTCTTCACCCCCAGGGAGTGGGCTTCTTTCCGCCGGGCCCCAGTCTGCCCCTCAGCTTGAGTTGAAGCCGCCTTCCTCCAGCCCCACACCCCTCCTCAGCTTCATCCCTTAGAGTTTTCGAATGAGCTTGCTGAGTCGAGAACTCTGCACTGTACTGAGCTCCTGTCCCCTGAACCAAGCCCTCCTCTCCAACCACACCTTTTCTCCCCACGTTACTTCTTTCCCTTTTAAAGGCTTCATGCCCACCTGGGCTTCCCTGGGTCCTCGTACCCCTGAGGGCCCTCTGTCTTCCCTCCCTGGCCTCGGACGACGGCATGTCCAGCCAGTGGACCATCAGGCCGGACAGCTCTGCTCCCCAGTCCTCCCCAGGGATGAGGCTCTAGGCCTTTGGGGCTGACTTTAAACACTGGTCGTTATCTCCGAGGAGCAGGATTTGGAAAGGCCTGGGAGAGTGTGGGACGGGAGGGCGTGGCTGGCTGGGACAGAGGCACTGAGGCAAAGAGTTCGAGAAGCAGGAAGGACCAACCAGAGCTGGGGAGGGAAGGAGCCAGTGTCTGTCTGGGGCCTGCTGCGCGTCAGGCGGCCCTGCTGGGCACGGAGGTTTCATGTCTCTTTTCATCTTTTCTATAGTCTTTTGTACTTCCTGACCGTGTTCTCTTGAAGAAAATTCGATACCTTTAGCTCTTGGTGTGTTGCTGTCCCCCATCCCTCCAGTCTCTTTTCCTGGAATCGCCCTCAGGCCCTCCATGCTGGGCCTCTATTGCTTTTGTGTATTTTCTTTCTCTTCATCTCTCTGCTACATTCTGAGAAATTTCCTCAGATCTGCCTTCCATTTCACTGTTTACTTCTTCATTTGTATTTAATCTGCTGTTGAAGCCATCCATTGTTTTCATTTTTAAGGTTTTATATATATATTTTTTTTCCGGCGAGGAAGTTGCCCTGAGTTGACATCTGTTGCCTGTCTTCCTCTTTTTGCTTGAGGAAGATTGTTGCTGAGCTAACATCTGTGCCAATCTTCCTCTATTTTATGTGGGATGTCACCACAGTGTGGCTTGATGAGTGGTGCTAAGTCCGTGCCCAGGATCCGAACCTACAAATCCCAGGCCGCTGAAGCAGAGTGTGCGAACTTAACCACTACGTCACCGGGCTGGTCCCCCTGCCTTGAATTTTGAGAAATCAGCGTACAGTTTAGAGTCTGGAACTTCCTTCTCCTGGTGGGTTCCGGGGGGCTGGGCAGGGAGGGGCGTTGGCTGGGCAGGCCTCTGGATATATGTGTGTGTGTGAGTGTGAGAGAGAGAGGGGATGAATATGGACATGGATATGACCCATCTCCGGGGAGCTGAGCAGCTAGGCGGGAGCCGTGAGATAATCAAGTGGGGAGAGCGAGGCTGGTGAGAGAAGCATGTGCCCCCTCTCCTCCTTCCCTCCCTGCCAGGCTCACCCGCACTTTGGCCAAGTGCTTTTCGCCTCCTGCACTCACCAGCAGATGGTGCCCTGTCACCGGCCGACCAGGTGACAGGCAGCTGAGCCGGGGACTTGACCTGGCTGTTGCTGGCTGTGAATGCCTGGGTCCTGACAGGGCTTCCACTCCCGGCCCAGCTCCTCCCTGGCCGCCTCCCACAGGGATCTGATTTTGCAGGCCCTTTCTTGAGCAAGGGTACTCAGGAAGTGTGGTATTCAGGAAGCACGTAATGTGTACTCAGCCAGAACAGAATAATATCTTCCCTCGGGACAGACACTGCCCCTGGCTCTTTTGTCAACAAAAACACATTGAGCACCTACTGGGTGTACCCTGTGCCCCAGGAGTGCTCAGTCTGGAGGGGGAGACAGACACACACGTGCACACACTCACACACAGTCATACTCTCGCACACTCATCCTGAGGAGGAGAGCAGCCAGGGGCCGTGGTGGGAGCAGTTTTTCTGGCCTGATGGGGTGGTGGTCTTGGCCCTAGTTGGAGCTTGTTGGCCTGCAGTTCCCGGCCCAGGGCCCAGGCGGCTGGTGGCGGTGGGGGTGAGGGCTGTGTGTTCTGCTGCAATGCTCCTGGCCCATGGAGGCCTGAGGGTCAGCCAGGCTCGGGTCAGCTCTGAGGGCATGGAGGAGGGAGCGGGCTCTCACGGGGCCGCCCTCGGCCGGGCCGGGGCCGCCTGTCTGTTCACCACGAGGTCTGGAAGCCTCAGTGTTGCTGTCCTCGGCTCCCTGCCTCTCAACGGGGAAGCAGGCTGAGAGTTCGCCAGCAGCAGAGGGGACAGTGGTACCCACGGCACAGGCCCCCTGCTCCCCTAGCTCTGCTTCCCACACAGCGTGATGTGAGGGGCTGCCTAGAAGCCTTTGCCTAGAACCCCCTCTCTAGACGTGGTCTCTGGACAGGGGCATCCTGGGAGGCCGAGAACCGCCCTTCATTGTCTCCTCCACCCCTCTTAGCAGAGGGCTTTTCTCTCTTGAGGGCCCCGTACTTATTTGAAGTGAAGCCTTTGTATTCCTCTGTCAGTGTTCTCAGTCTTGGCACTCTTCACTTTGGGGCTGGATAATCCTTTGCTGGGGGCTGCCCCATGCGTTGTAGGATGTTTAGCAGCATCCCTGGCCTCAACCTACCACGTGCTGGTATTACCCCTGCCACTCACTCCCAAGTTGTAACGACCAAATTTGTCTCCAGGCACTGCCAAGTGTCCCCTGGGGGCAAAACTGCCCCTACTGAGAACCACTGCTCTAGGAGGCCACGCCAGTAAGTTTTTGAGCCTGTTGTCTGGGGTGATCAGCTCTGCCAGGGCTGGACTGGAGCCGAGTGGAGTTTGGTTGGTGACCTGAGAAGAAGATGGGAGCCCTGTTTTATGGGAAGGGCCCCAATCCAGAAATCAGGAAGCTGGGGTTCTGGACCTCACCCTAACCCCAACTGCTGGACCAGTTTCCTGTCTGGGGCTCTAGCCCTGACCTTTTGTAATTCTCTCTGTGCTAAATTATCATTGGCTTCCCCTTGCACAGAGAGTAAAACCCAAGCTGTACCACAAAGCTGGGGATGACTGACATCTGCCAACTTCTCCCACTGCACTTTGAGCTGCTTACATCCAGCCAGATTGGACACCTTTCAGTTCCTTGAACGGTTGAGCCCTTTCCAGCCTCAGGGCCTTTGCACATGCTGTTTTCTGCTCTTCATTTGGCTGGGCCCTTCTCATATGTTAAAGTTCAGCCTAAATATTTCTTCTTTGGAAGAGGCTTCCTGACTTTTTCTAAGTCACCTTCACCCAATCATTTTTCTTAAAAAGAAGAAAAGCTGTGAAAATTTATGCATGCGTAGGAAAGTCCATAAAACCACATACACTTAGTTCAGCAGATTTTTATAAAACAAATACTGAAGTAACTACCATCCAGGTCTAGACATGGAACATTACCAGAATCTCCAGAAGCCCCCCCCGCCCCCCGAGGTGGCCACTGTCCTAACTGGTGTCATGAACTTTTCCTCCCTTCTCTTGAGTTTGTTCTTTCTTTCTTGAGTTTTTCTGGCCCCCGGATTCTGGAGAGAGCAGGCTGTGGGGGATCAGGCGGTCTTCTGTAGGCAGGATGTGCCCGTGCAGAGAAAGGGGTGGAAGTGAGACCCTGGTGGGGGGCGGTGTGTGAGAATATTATTTGGAGGCAAATAGCCAGTTTGACGAGGAAAATCAATCGAACTTTCAGAGAGCCAAGGGCTTCAGTGGCGCCAGGTGGGCACGGCACGGCGGCCTGAGGGGCAGAAATGCAGCGCTTGGGCCTGGGGTGCCCTTCTCGGTTCAGAGGCGAGTGATTGGTGTCAGCCCTGCCTGGGGCGCCTGTGGAGTTCTGCCTGCTTCTGAGCTGGACCTGGAGAAGTGGACACAGAGGATGCGTCCGGCGGGCAGGACTGAGCTCGCTGTTCCGGCAGGCCAGGGGAGGCCTGGGGGTGCCTGCAGACCTTTCGCACCATGCCCTGGTCTGGCTTTGCCTCTCTGTGCCCAGGTCGGCATGGGCTCGGTGGGGGCCTGTCTGGACCCCAAGCCTCAGGTGCAGAAGTGGCCATGGAGGGAAAGAGAGCAGCTCAATATTGGAAGGCAGCTGTTGGATGGAGAGAGAAAAATTGTTCAGTGGAAGCTAGTCAGGGCATATGCACTCAGAGAAATACTATTAAAACTATATATGTTTAATTTTAAAAACAATAGGTATTTCACATGCCTAGTGCACAAAGCACGAGGCCCAAGGGTAAGCAGTGAGAAGCCAGGCTTCCTCCTCTGTCCTCTGTTCCCTGGGCCCTTCCTCTCTGACACAGCGTTGTGCTCAGAGCGTGTCTGTTGGGTGGGTGGATGAATTCCCTCGTCCCGTGGTTACAAATCTCTCAGCCTCTCGCCTTAGTTCTCCCCCTGATCTCATCCTTCGGTCTGCAGAAATGGCCCCAGCTGTGAGAACTGGTCCCACCCTGAGGGGTCTCCAGGGAAGCTGGGGGAGGTGAGTTCCCTGCACAGCGAGGAGTCTGAGACCTAGATGGCGCCGTGACTTGAGGAGATGCCGCACGCCCTGGAGACAGCGCTGGGCAGGGAGCCGCTCACCTGGGTTGTAACATACTTTCAGACCATAGAGTGAACTAGATGAGGATGGATCCTGCTTCTCCTCTCCTGAGCGCTGGTGCAGCCTCGTGATAAGGGGGCTGCCCAGAAGAGGTGGCATTGCAGCTGAACCTCAACAGATGGAACAGGTTTGGGGGTGCAGGTGTGGGACGGGAGTGAGGGGCAGGGCATTCTAGGTGAGGGGGTCTGTGTGAGCAGAGGGGTGGGTGGTGTGCAAGCTGGCGCTTGTGATGGGAAGAGCAAGGCTGTGACATGGAGGAGAAAAGGGATGGATGTGAGACCAGAGGAAGGGAAACCAGGGAAGAGGCACAGCCAGGCCTGTGCTGGGGTGGCCCTCTCTGGAGTGGGGCCAGCGGGAGGAGGCACGTGAAGAAGGAGAGGCTATGGATGGCAGTGGGTGGCTGATTGGTTGTGGGGGGTGTACAGTTTGAAACCTGGTCATGATGTAACAGAAACAGGGAAGTCTGAGCCATTTGGGGTGGGTAAGAGAATTCTGATGAGTTGGGGTTCCCGGGGGGACACCCCTGAAGAAGCACACAGCAAGGGGACTGGAATTACCAGCGTAACCAGCTGGAGATGGAGATTTCCACAGAAGTGCTGCTGCCCCAGAGGGGCCCCGTCTGTCTCGGCCCCCACCCTGATTCTGGGGCTCCTGTCAGCCCCAGTGCATCCTTCCGCCTGCCTGCAGCACAGACCCCCGCCTGCCCGTCTGCCCTATGTGTCACTGGCACTTGAAGCAGCACTTTTAGAAGGCAAAATATTCTTTGAAATCGCTTGGATAATTATGCAGCTTCACAAAACCTATGTTGGCAGAAGAATGAAAATGTTCTGCCTCAGAAAGATAACCTAAAAGATAATTATGTGGTATCAAAAGCTTGTGTCGCTCAAGGCTGAGGAGTTCATTGAAATCAAAGACTTGCAGAAATGCAAACATGGCTCTGGGCCGCGGAGGGAGCTGGGGACAGAGGTGTGTGCCGGAGGGGCCTGGCGAAGCCAGTCATTCTGGAGCGGAGCCCTGACAAACCGCAAGCTGTAAGTGTGGTGACAAAGACTGAAATGAGTGATGTCTGTTTTCCCTCAGAGGTTAGAAAATTGTGGTTTATTCCGAGAGACGGGTGCTGCAAAAGGTCATTATCTTCAAAGATGAGGTTGAATTTAAAAGCTTTTTAATTGGCATCTGCCTCGTCTAGGTTGACTGTGTTTTGCTGAGATGTGTGTTTTTGCCATGCACCCATTTATCCCCAGGATTCCTTATTCTCTCCAGTTCGTTTCAGCAGGTGTGTATTCCCTGTGTGCTGTGTGTGTCTGTTTAACGCAATGCGGAGGGCGGGGAGGTGGGAGGAGGTGGCCAGAGCTAATCACTGAGCTCTGGCAGAGGTCCTGTTAGGCTGTGCACTTGCTGGTGTTTCTGCCTAGATTGTCCTTTGCCCAGATCTTTGCATGCCCTCCTCCTTCTTTTCACCCTTGTCTCAGCTAACTATCGCTTCCTCCGAGAAGCCCTCCCTGGCCGCCCCTGTGAGGGTTGTCCCTGCCCCTGACTCGGTGACCTGCTCTCCCATTACACCATTTTATTTTCTTGAGAGCAGTGTCACTGCTTGACAGCCTCTCAGGTGTTTGTCTCATCTTTACTGCTCTTCTCCCCGCTTACACTAGAGTGTAAGCCCCTTGAGGTCAGGGGCTCTGTCTTGCTCGCCCCCGCATCCTTGGACAGTGCTAGCATGTACTGGGTCCTCAGGAAGCACGTGTCAAGTAAATACTTGCATCGGATTTGCCTAACACCTCTGGACAGGTGGTGTTTTCACATCACTCATAGAAGGAGAAACTGAGGCACCATGAGCTGCGGTGGTTTGCCTGGATTCTTACAGCCAGCAAATCCTGTGCCGGAATTTGAACTTGAGTCTGTAGGTCCCTATGCTGCCACCCACCTCAGTGGGACCTAATCCCTGCCCTCCAGGAGCTCTCGGCCCTGCTGGGAGGAGTGAGACAGATGCATCAGTCATTTTCACGTGAGGCGCACAGGGTGAGCGTCTGACAGGGAGCAAGCACGCCACGGGTGGGGGCTCGGGGGCAGGAGCAATCACAACAGTTGAGGACGGGAGCAAAGGCTTCATGGCCTTGTAATGTGGTGTTGACGGGAGAGGAGGTTTTTGAGGATAAGGGAGGATGTTCTACTTAATGGGAAGAGCACCAGCAAAACACAGAGGTGGGAACACAAAGGGAGTCTGCAGGAAACAGTGAGCACTCTGGCTCGCCGGAGGGTGGGAGTGGAGTCACAGCAGGATGTCCAGAAAGGGAAGTCAGACCTGGGTCCCTCAGCAGGAATGCCAGGGTACAGAGGGTGGGTCATCCGTGTGGCATGGGGAGTCCTGGAGGTTCTTGAATGGGGAGAGGTGTTCAGGTGATGGGAATGGAAGGGTGGGGGCAGGCCAGGGAGAGGCATTCCTCTGTGAAGAAATGGCCACCGTCGTTGTCAAGGGTTATAAAGCTGCTTTCTTTCAGGTGCCAGTACAACCGTATTAGAATAACCACATCGTTGCTGCAGGCGGCACAGTTCTTGCTGTGAACTCAAATCCTGGACAAATACTAGCTCGCTGTTTCCTTCATTTGTACCCCGATTTCCCAAGGCAAAGCTTCCCGATGGTGAGGGGTACGGTGAAGTTCAGGAGTGTTTGCCCAGCTCTGTGCTAGGCCTGAGGGGTGGTCAGCAGGAGGCGCACGCTCCTCTGGTCAGGCTCACCACTCAGGGATGCTGGAGGCTGGTCTGCAGGTATCCACCAGCTGGGAGGAGAGGGTCCAGGACAGGCGCTAAGGTGCGTGTCCCAGGGTTGGAGGTGAGGTGGTTGAGGCACCCTTCCTGGGCAAGGTGGGCTGGGCTGGCCAGAGGGTTTGTGAGGACAGGGAAGGGCCTTCAGGCTGTGGGAACAGCGTGAACTGAGTCTGGGTGGTGAGCGAGCTTGAGGACCAGCAGGTGGGCGAGGTGGGACGTGCAACCGGCAGCTGGGCCCGGGTGTTGGCTGGGTCAGAGGCTGAGCACCAGATACTGCTGGGAGGCGTCTGCTGCTGCTTCCTGCATCCACTCAGTGGTCCCACTGCGACCTCAGGAAGGCCAATTACTGCTCTGAGAAAGCCTTCCTTACAGGGCTGGATTCCTTGTTATTTCAAGCCCTGAATGATTGAGGAGGAAAAAAGGTGTTGTAAAAATCCAATCAGTCAATAACTCTGCAGCTATGTCTTGCTGGGGTGCTGCCTCTGTTGGGTAAGTGCTGTCTCCCCTGCTCAGAAGCAGGCTCCTGGCTAATTGCATTGTCTGGCATCTCATCACACCTGGAGACACCCACACATTCCTTGAGGGTAGATGTGGGCTCCTGCCCTCTGGCCAGCAGCCTCAGCTGTGGCGAGGGTGCCACCAGGATGGTCCCAGGGTTACTCTTCTGCCTAGCAAGTGAGGCCGGGGAAATTTACTCTGGGATGTGCACCTGCTCCTCCTGGTCAGCACTGGAGGTGTTGGGGAGGATGAGAGGGGAAAGGACACTGTCCCTGCTGGCTAGGAACAAGTGTTTGCCTCCCTTTCACCATTTGCACATGACATTCATGGCTTTGGTCGTGTCAGAGAGCCAGCTGTACCCTCATTCATAGGTAGAATAAGGTGGTCTATCCAAAGTTGGGCTGCCTTGGTTTGAAGCCTGGCTCTGCCACTTATTAGCTGTGTGACCTTGAGCAAGTTACTTGAGCCCTCTGATCAAGGGGTTACTGTTTGTGTATTCCCTTTTGTACCTACATGTTACCGATGAATCATTGATTAAATTAAAATAATTTAATATCTCAAATGGGTGACTGTGTCATTTGGTTATATTCTGTGTGGGATTTACTTTTCTTTTTTAATTTGAGGAAGATTAGCCCTGAGCTAACTTCGGCTGCCAATCCTCCTCTTCTTGCTGAGGAAGACTGGCCCTGAGCTAACATCCATGCCCATCTTCCTCTACTTTATATGTGGAATGCCTACCACAGCATGGCTTGACAAGCGGTGCCATGTCTGTACCTGGGGTCCGAACCGGTGAACCCCGGGCCCCCAAGTGGAAAATGCACACTTAACTGCTGCACCACCAGACTGGCCCCATGGGATTTACTTTTGATTTTAATTAAAGGTAGGATTTTTTTTTTAAGGTGTTTGGCTGGCTTGCCAGGAAGAAGCAGGGATGGTTTTGGCACGTCCCAGACGCCACCATAACACACAAGGTTGTCTCCCTGTCGTGAGGTTGTTAGAATAAGTGACTGCCAAGGGTCCTCTCCCTCCTTCAGGGAGCAATGGAGCTGAAGCACATCCTTGTAATGAATTCTCACGTAAACACCCTGTCTTTGCATCCTTGTAGCAGCGTCTCCTGTTTCCTGAGCACACGCTGTCTGCTGTGCTCTGCTCTAAGCCCCTCGTGGACATTATTTCATGCTCAGAACCACCCGGTTAGTTGGATCATCTTGTCCTCATTTTTTAAAAATTGAGGAGTAATACATATACCATGAAATTCCCCACTTTAAAGTGTAATATTCTGTGGTTTTTAGTGTATTCGTAAGGTTGTGTAACCATGACCATGATCAATTTTGGAACACTTTCATCACCCCAAACAGAAAGCCTGTACCATTAAGTGATCATTCCCTGTTTCTCCTGTCTCCCCCAGCCCCTGGCAACCAGCAGCCTGTTTTCTGTCTATGGATTTGCTTACTCTAGACTCTATAAGTGGAATCATATAGTGTGTGGCCTTTTGTGACTGGCTTCTTCACTTAGCACACTGTTTTTGAGGTCCATCCGTGTTGTTGGTACATCATCCCTTTTCATGGCCTAATGATATTCCATCGTGCGGAGAGACCACATTTTCTTTATCCATTCCTCAGTTGATAGACATTTGAGCTATTTCTACTTTTTGGGTATTGTGGATAATGCTGCTCTGAATATGCATGTACAGGTTTTTGCATGAGTTCTTGTTCTCATTTTATTGAAGGGGAAGCTGAGGCTGGGAGTAAATAACTTGCCCAAGACCCACAGCAAGAAAGAGCCGGCCCAAGAAAATCCTCGATTTGGATGCCAAGAAAGAGAAAGCCCTGGGGCCCGTGCTGCAGCCGCCACTTCCTTTTTAGGTCTCTGGCTCTGGTGTGGTTACTCCTGACTGTTGAGTGATGGCCGCTGGCCAGGGGGCCAGAGCGCAGCTTTGTTCTCTGAGGCAGACACGTTATTTACCGGAGGCTCCGGTGGTAGGTCGGGGATCCGATCCCATGTGTGTGGCATTTGTCTTGGGCTGTGGGCTGCGGGCTGCAGGAGCCCCTGTGAGCGTGGCCCTGGCGGATGTGAGCCCCGTTCCTCATGTTTCCTTCGAGGCGGATCTGCATGGACCCAGCCCTAGCATTTAGGGAAAACCTTCCCCGTGGGAAGCTGCGTGGGAGGGATTTTACTCTCTTTAAACCAAGGATATTTGTGAGAAGTAATAGTGCTTGTAAAAATATCGCACAGTACAGAGGTCTACAAAGTGAAAGTAAAAGAAGGAATTCTCCCAGACCTGCGGCCACGTTGTCAGATGGTTGGTCCCCCACCCCCACGCTCCCAGAAGACGCCTCACCCACTCCCCTTCTCCTGGGTGCCTCTTTCCCTTCTCTCCACCTGCTGTCCAGGGCCCAAGATAAGGGCTATTGTGGTGGAGCTTGCTGGACTTCCGTGGTCCTCAGTGAGCTCCTTCTCCTGTGAGCTTTTCCCTCCAGAGTGCCTGGCACAGGGAGAGGCCAGGAAAGGCTGCTCTAGAGATCAGGGGTGAAACACTAGCAGAACCCCCAGAAGACCTGAAAGGCCTTGTCTCTGGAGAAGGGGATTAGTCAGGAGGGAGCAGGCTCAGGGCTTCTTTCTGTCTGAACCCTTCCAGGGCCAGTTAGCTCTGGACACGCTGGACACGAGTAGCTGTTCAAGGACAGCCTGAGTGGGCGCCGTGGTGTGTCGGAGCAGTCCTCGGTACCTGCGTGCCTCACCTGCCAGCTTTGGACATCGAGTGGCATTTCAGAGACTGGCAGCCCGGGTCACGGAGGCCCAGCTGTTGACAGTTTTGCTTCTCTCTCCCCTGGCCCTTGAATACGCCTGGGGGTGCTGGGAGGTTGCTCTTCTGGAAGGGGTGCTGGCTCTTCCCAGCAGGCCCAGATCTTTTCGTTTCCATGTCATAGAAGAAACTGTATCAGCCTCCAGAATGAGAGCCCACCCCACCCAGGCCCCTCTTCTGCTGCCTTTGCACATCCTGCGTCCCGTTCTGTTAAACTGAGCTCTCGGGGTAGGTGAGCCAGTCTGCTGGGGTTTGGGTTGCAGCTCTCCTCTGCCCACCGTGCCCCAGTTTCTGCAATGACAAGATGGGAATGAACATAGTAGTACCTGCCTCATGGGGTTGTTAAATTAGATAAAGTGTGCCAGGTACTTGGAGAAGTCTCAGGCACGTAGGAAGTGCCATATAAGGGGAAAGTATTATTATATCACTATTTTGGGGGGACTGTCCTCTGACCATGGTAGGAAGAGAATTAGTGTAGACTTATGTAGTGTCGTGGAAAGACCATGGGCTTTGAAGTCAGATTACTCTGGCTTCAAATCCCAGCTCTGTACTCACCAACAATGTGATCACCCCAATATAGTGCGTGTTCCAGCATGTTCTAAGGCACGGACATTCAGAAACGTTTGGCTACAGATTGCAGCCACTTCTCTTTGACAGGAGCACCGGCCTGAGAGACTTTGCTCAGTAGAATCATAGTCACAGAATATCCAGCCTGGCTCAGACCTCAAATATCCCATAGTCCAAACCCCCATTTTACAGAAGAGGAGACAAGCCCGTGGAGAAGTCGTTTCCCTGTGCCCCCACGGCAGACAGCCGAGGGGCCGGGTGGAGAACGTGGGCCTCCTAACGACAGCCCAGGCTGCTTCCACAGCGGGGGTCGCCTGTGCCTCCTTCAGAGCCGGAAACACGAACCAGGCAAGAGAGAGGAATGAAGAGTCAGTGGCTCTGTCGTGAAAGAGCCTGGTCTGAGGGGAAGTGGGAGGCACACAGGTAAAGTGACTTTCCGTGAGTGAGTAAACCCAAAACCCCTACACAAGCATAGACCAGCCAGCACTCAGTAAATGCGAGTTACTGTCAGCACTGTCACCGTTCTCATCAGTCAGGGCCAAGTAGCCACAGCTGGTGGGAGGCCTAGTCCCTCAGAGCTGGGCATCCTCAAGCTGGAGCAAACATCAGAGTTGGAGGGCTTGTTAAACTGCAGATGGCTGGGCCCCGCCCCCAGAGCTTCTGATTCTTAGGTCCGGGTGGTGCCTGAGGATGTGCATTTCTAGCAAGTGCTGAGATGATGCTGATGCTGTGGGTCTGGGGACCACACTTTGAGAACCACTGCCTTGGACCAGCCTTTACTACTGAGAGTGGTCCTTGGGCCTGCCTAGTAGAAACGCAGGGTCTCAGGCCCTGCCCTGGATCTGCAGCGTCAGAATCCTCACCTCACTAGGATCTCCAGGAGATCTATTTGCACATTATGGCTTGAGAGGCCATGGTGCCGTGCAGAGTCCGCCACCCTGGCTGCATGTTAGAATCTCCTGGGCAGCTTTGGAACCCCTCCCTCCCCCATTCCCAAGCCCCAGCTCACACTAATTAAGTCAGAATCCCTGAGAGTGAGACTCGGGCATCAGAGCCTGTGAAGCTCCCTGGGTGATTCCAATGTGTGGCCAAGTGTGAGAACCACCGGCTGGAGTCCACGAAGGCAGCCGGGAGGGGTCTCGGAGAGACCAGCTCCAACCCTGGCGCTTGACCTAGATGCAAACCAAGCGTGTAAGAGCCAGAGGGTCCTGCCCGAGGTTCCACAACCCATTAGTGACAAAGCCAGGCTCCTGATACTGGATAATTTTTTTTTTAAGATTTTATTTGTTTTTCCTTTTTCTCCCCAACGCCCCCCGATACATAGTTGTATATTCTTCATTGTGGGTCCTTCTAGTTGTGGCATGTGGGAAGCTGCCTCAGCGTGATTTGATGTCCGCACCCAGGATTTGAACCAACGAAACACTGGGCCGCCTGCAGTGGAGCGCGCAAACTTAACCACTCGGCCATGGGGCCAGCCCCTGGATAATTCTTTTACCAGCTCTTTCAACTCTCAGTCCCCTTAAATAGTTCCATGGTAACTGCAATATACCAGTGTCTACAGGAATCCCTTGTAAATCTTGGAAGACCTGTCTGCTCGTTGGAAACATACCATCTCCCACTTTGTTTTGGAGTGGCCGACTATCCTGAGTGAGAGGTGGCTATTCTAGGGAGGTTGTGTAGTATAGTGGTTAGGGGCATGTATCAGGCCCAGCTCTGCCACCTTCTAACCAAGGCCCACAGCTCTGTGCCTCAGATTCTTTCTCTAAAAACGGCAGTGGTGATAATAGTTCCCATCTCGTGGAGCTGTTGTGAGGGTTGAGTTAATATAATGATGCTGAGATCACTGACTTGCACACAGGAAGCACTTTATAAATGTTAATTATTATTTCATTACCTGGATGACCTTGCATAAGTCGTGTGACCTTGAGCAGTCCAATCCTGGACCTTCTCTGTGAGTGGGTTTCCTCCTCTGTTAACGGGGTTAGGACTAGAGCTGCCCTTACAGGGTGGTTGTGAGGGGTAGGTGAGATCGTAGGTCTGAATCCAGAGCACAGATTCTGGCTCACAGCTGAGGTCAACAAATGGCTGCAGTGCTGTGTTACAGACTGAAAGCCTGAATAAGTTCTTCTGGCTGGGGCAGGGCCTGAGCTGGGCCGGTCCCGATTCTCTGAAGGGAGCACCTGAAACCATGGTGCTTGAAGGTTGGGGATGTTTTTGCCTGGAGAAGGCTCGTCATGTCCTTCATTCTCATGTTATGTAAAGGTTTGTGATGCAGAAGAGGGCGCAGATATACTCTGTGTGACCCAAGAAAGCAGAAGGACCAGTGGGTGTTGGCAGGGAAGCAATTATTATGTAGTTCATGAAAGAACTCGCCAACAGTTACAGTCATTCTGAGGAAGGGGAAGTGAGCTCCCCATTGCTGGAGGCGTTCAAGGAGAACTCTGTGCCCTCTGGTGGAGACATTGAGAATTTCAGGCCTGAGATTAGAGGCTGTGTTACTCAGTGTTTCCCGTTTGCTCATTGATTGAAACAATGCTTGGTTACTGATTAGAAACACCTGGGATACTTGTTAAAAAGCACAAATTCCCTGGCGCTGTGCCAGACCCACTGCAGCAGGGCCTCAGCAGGAGGGGCCCAGGACCAGCCTCTCCAGATGATTCATACTGGGAAGTTTGGAAAATGTGGGCTAAAAGACCTCATCTCCTTGTAACCCTGAGAGTCCATAAGCAAAGATGTTTTGTGAAAAAAAGATGTTCTGGGCAGGACCAGGCAGGCACACTGGCTGCAGAGTTCCTCCCACAGCCTTGAGAGTCTTGCTGTTTGGCCGGGCCGCAGAACCCTTGTGCCCGCCAGCTTGGGTGGCTGACCCCTTCTCCTTCCGCCCTGTGACTTGGTTGGCAGGGGCTCTGTGACCCTCTCTGCTCTTCCCCACTGCGGGGCGCTGTCACCAGGCCCACCTGTCAGTAGGGACTGACCAGGGGCCACAGTTCTGTGGTTCTAAGAAACAATGCAAGCTTGACCCAGCTCTCCTGACTTGCACAGAATGTTCTGTTTACTTCTTAGGTTTTGCTTCTTTTCCTCTGGTTCTGCCCACGAGTTACTTTTCATCAGGCATTCATTAGAATTAACGAGATAACCTTTAATGAAGGAGCCAAGCATTTTGAATAAAAAGCTGCTTTATTAACACAAAGTACTGTCCTAATTAGAGGTTTGGGGACATGCAGTTTGGCTCTTGCAATAATAATTATAATTATGAGAATAATTACGCCTTGTGTTTATTACAGTGACTTCCCCCAAGCGTCTCTATTCTCTACTGCAGTGCAGGTGTCGGCGGCTGGAGGCCTGGGGAATTGCGTGCTGGAGTCCAGCTGTCCAGACGTTGGTGTTGCTCCCTGCCATTAGTGTGCCCGAGCCCCTGTTGGGGTCTGTGAGCGTGCACCACCAAATAGCATGAATGATTCTGGTGCTGGAGCCTTCCTCTGAGGTCTCGCAGAGCAAGGGTGAGGCGCCAGGAAATTGTAGGAGAAGGCAGGGCTCAAAGGTGGAGTCCCAGGGGAATGAAAGTCCTCTGGGCCTTTGCTCATGCCATGGCCTATGCCTGGCTTGCCTACTCTCTCTCCTCTCTGACTCTAGTAATCTGTCATCCATCAAGGTCCAGCCTGAATCCAGGGGGACCAACTGTCCTGAATTACCCAGGACTGAGTAGGGGTCCCCTAGGATGCAGGACTCTCGGTGCTGAAATTGGGAACATCCTGGGCAAACCAGGACACATTGGTCACCCTCCTGGAATGTTTGCATTCAGATTCATTGCACTCCATCATCTTATCAAAATGACCTTGGACCGTTTACCCATCAACACGGGCCTCATTTTCCTCCTGTGAGGGCAAGTCATGGTTGTTGTGGGAATTTAATGAGTTACCATATAAAAAGTGCCTAGGACTGTGCCTAGCACGTGGAAAATACTCAGGGATGTTAGCTACATTTGTTTTACTGAGTAGAATGGGAACTTTGAGGCCACCCAGCCTCCGCCTGGTTCAGGAATCCTCTCTGTGGTGACCCTGCTGGATCACGCTCTGTGATGCTGTACTCACCTCCTCACGTGGGAGCCTTTTCTTTATGTCTGGTGAACTGTTCCTGTACCGTCAGCTCTGAGGACCCATAGAGAATGGGACCCTCTTCTTGATAACATCCCACGGCTCCTTGAGGACGACTCACCTGTCTCCAGCCTGGGTCTTCTCTTCCCTGGGTGCGGTACCCTCTCCTTAGTGGGACCTGGCCCCCAGCCACATCCTGGCTGTGTCCTCTGGAAGTAGTACTGTCTGCCCCCGTGAGCCCCAGGGCCCAGCATTGAACTTGACTCAGCTCAGGGGGCTTTTCTGCACCACAAACGGGTATAGTGGGTATAGATAGACCTATCCTCCGAATTAGACCTGGAGAAGAATTTCCTGGGAACAAAAGGTAACTGGCTCATGAAGAAAGCTATGGGGCCTCTGTCCCCAGAATCACGGGCTCTGAACTGGAAAGGGCTACAGGAGTTTGTAGCCAAGGCCCTGGTTTCCACTAAGATGCATAGACTCCCCTTTCTCTGGCCCAGCCTAGAGGCAGGCACCTGGGCATGTTCTTGACTCAAGGGGACAGGATGCAGAATGATTAGGACCCCTGACTTCCTGACCAGCCTCACCTTTGTCTCACTCTCACTCCTCTACTTTTGGCTGTATGACCTTGGGCAAGTCACTTAATTACAGTTTCCTTGTGGGTACAGAGAGGATACTTCTTACAGCCTGGCACATATGAAATAGTAAGTGGTACTGTTTATGGTTATTGTTGTCCCCATCCCCCTGGACATGAAAGTGAAATATCGTGCTCCCTGTGCACAGATGGGAAGATGACTGGGCAGGGTTGAGATTTGTTCCAGCGTGTCTTGGTACCTGGATCTCCATATTCTTGTCCCAGGAACCGTGGAGGACTGTTCCCAAGATCATGGACTTCTTTCCACAGGGATTGGTGTCCATGTGCCATGTTAGTGGCTGGTGGTGTGGCTGGATGGGGGTGTTTGCATCACATCCCAGCAGAGCGCTTTGCCATCCCTGGCAGCTAGGCTGTTGTGAGAAGGAGCTTCGGGGTGTACCCCTCCACACATGTACCAGCCTCTGGCAGGCAGTTCTGGGGTCAGAGGATGGAGGGAGCAGATGGAGTCCCCAAGAACAAAGAAATGATAGTGAAGTCCCTGGGCACAATGTGTGCCCGGCACACAGTGGGGCCTCGATAGCTGTTCACGTAGAGTAAATGGAAGCAGCAGGTGTGGAGACATTCCAGGCCCTCGGCCCCCTCCAGGTGTGGGGGTGAGACTCTTCTGTGGCTGATGTCGCATGGCCAAGTGAGGCTGCAGGGGCCTGGCGTGGCTTGAATTGGAGACTGGGAGAGGGCGCGGTGGAGGGTTGGGGTGGTGTGTGTGGTGGCCCAGGTGGGAGGAACCAGGCTGTGGGCTGGGAGTTTCTGGGCTCGTCTGCTCAGGGGAGACAGCTCTTTGAGGACCCGTGGAAATAACTGGAGCTGCTTTATGGCTGTATGTCTCTTCTGCCTTCATCTTGAGCACTTTCTCTCCCCACTTTGGGGAGCAGGGGTGCGTTGTACGGTCAGTTCTTCAGTGGTGCCCGCGTCCTGCGAGTTCCATCGCGTAGTTCCTGCTCCAGTCCAGTGCAGAGCGTGGCTGACTTTCTTTTGCAGGCCTGCCTTTCTCGTTTCTCTTATTGATGAGCAGCTGGCTGCCCTCAGTTTATCCTTGAATTTGCCAGGTTCTTTTTTCCAAAAAAGGCTATTTTTGTGATAAACGTTTTTCTCTTTTTTTTGGAGGAAGATTAGCCCTGAGCTAACATCTGCTGGCAATCCTCCTCTTTTTGCTGAGGAAGACCGGCCCTGAGCTAACATCCGGGCCCATCTTCCTCTACTTTATATGTGGGATGCCTACCACAGCATGGTGTGCCAAGCAGTGCCATGTCCACACCTGGGATCCGAACCAGCGAACCCCGGGCTGCCGAAGTGGAACCTGTGCACTTAACCACTGCGCCACCAGGCTGGCCCCAACATTTTTCCCTTTTAAAAGTAAAGTATCACTATCTATACTTAAGAATATTTTTATATAGACGTGTAGTGGTACTTTACTTATTTGGTATAAAATAAACAGTGGGACTGTAAATAGTAATAAATGGCTCACATCCTTTGTAATAACCGTTTAACATTCTGGTTACTTTCTTTTGGATCTTCTTTCCCAGGCATGTATTCTTTTGTACCTAGTTGGAATTACAGTGTGCATATAATTTTAAAATTCTGCTTAAAAAAACCCCTAGGGGCCAGCCAGTGGTGTACTGGTGAAGTTCGTGTGCTGTTCATCAGCAGCCCAGGGTTCGCAGGTTTGGATCCCAGGCGCGGACATACATGCCACTCATCAAGCCATGCTGTGGCAGCATCCCACATACGAAAAATAGAGGAAGATTGGCACAGATGTTGGCTCAGTGACAATCTTCCTCAAGCAAAAAAGAGGAAGCCTGGCAACAGATGTTAGCTTGGGGCCAATCTTCCTCCCCACCCCCCCCCCACCAAAAAACCTAAATGCTATAACTTGAACTATTAAATAAGAAGAACAATGAACAGACATAGGTTGATAATACTATTTGAGGAGCTCTACCAACATTTAGGGGGAAAAAATGCCAGAACTCCAAATAGAAAACTAGCGAGAGACATGAAGAGGATTTTCCACGGGGAAATAGAGATGGTTAATTCACCATGAAAGATAATCAGTCTCATTGTTGAAAGAATTGCAAATTAAAGCGGGGGATACCATTTCCCCTGATCATATTAGCAAAGATTTGTTTTTTAATCATCCTTTTACTTGTTGGACAGGATATGTGTAAATTGGAATGAATATTCTGGAGAGCAGTGTGACAATGCAAATCAGGAACCATGTATTTGTTTAGTAATTACGTTTTCTCCCTTGTGAATATCTTATGTCCTTTTCCCATCTATCTCTTAGGTGGTCTCAATTTTTTTATTGAACTATATTGAGCATTTTAAAGATTTTATTTATTTTTTTTTCCTTTTACTCCCCAAAGCCCCCCGGTACATAGTTGTGTATTCTTCGTTGTGGGTCCTTCTAGTTGTGGCATGTGGGATGCTGCCTCAGCGTGGTCTGATGAGCAGTGCCATGTCCGTGCCCAGGATTCAAACTAACGAAACACTGGGCTGCCTGCAGTGGAGCGCGCAAACTTAACCACTCGGCCACGGGGCCAGCCCCTATATTGAGCATTTTAAATAGTAAAGGTAACTCTTTGTTAACCTATCCTATTTGACTACCCTATTTATAGATCTTTTTCACAATCTGTTGCCTTATTTATTTTTTTAAGTATCCAAGTGTTTTGTATTTTTTGTACGGTTATGTTTGTTGATTGGTTCTTTGTGATTCTTTTGTGGCTCCTACATTTAGAAAGTCATCCTGGGGCCGGCCCGGTGGTGCAGCGGTTAAGTGTACACGTTCTGCTTCAGTGGCCTGGGGTTCACCCGTTCGGATCCCAGGTGCGGACACGGCACCGCTTGTCAAGCCATGCTGTGGCAGGCGTCCCACAGATAAAGTAGAGGAAGATGGGCACGGATCTTAGCTCAGGGCCCGTCTTCCTCAGCATAAAGAGGAGGATTGGCAGCAGTTAGCTCAGGGCTAATCTTCCTCAAAAAAAAAAAAGTCATCCTCATGTAAGAGGTGGTATAAATGTTAAATTCTGTTTACTTCTGATTTTTTTTTGTTTGATTTCAAAAAATATTGTTGCTGTTCAGAATAGGATCTTTAAAACCTGTATTTTATTACCGGCATGTAGGAATATTGTTGAATTTGCATATTTGTTTTGGAATAACCTTCAAAGGCTTGGAGGCCTGGGGGAGCCCGGCCTCCTTGGGGAGACAGGAGATTGCTGAGAGGTGGGCAGTGCTGTCTGAGTTGGTGAGTGTCCCTGGGGTTCAGGGGTTGGGGGGGCGATCACCAGTAATGGGGTCATCCAGGAAGCTTTCCAGAAGGGCTGGGATGGGAGCTGGCCTTGAAGTATAGAGAGGATTTGGAGAGAGTCGGGGTGGGGGGGGGAGAGTGGGAAGGGAGGAGAGAAGGCAGGTTTGTAGCATTCCCACTACGTAGCTGGCAGGCACTTTGTTAGGACTTTTAGTACTTTTTGTTACATTTCCTTTTCCTGATACCCCTGCTGGGTAGATGGGGACACCCCCGTTTTACAGGTGAGGAGACTGAGGCTCGTGGAACTGAAGTGACTTAGATGAGCTGGACGCCTAACTTCTGAGTCTCCGTGCTTTCAGTGTCTCCCTGCTGCCAGATATAAGAAACAGCTTTATTGAGATGCAATTCACCCCTTTAAAGTGTCCAACTCAGTGGTTTGAGTGTAGTCACAGAGTTGTGCAACTCTCACCACAATCCGTTTTAGAACATGTGCGTGACCCCCACAAAGGAGCCCCCACCCCTTAGTTGCTGTCCCCCAATACCCCCAGCACGAGGTGACCGCTAATCTACTTTCTGTCTCTGTCTATACATTTGCCTCTTCTGGACATTTCATACAAACGGCCTCATACGATATGTGGTCCTTGATGACTGTCTTCTTTCACTCAGCATGTTTTCAGGGTCCGTCCATGTTGTAGCCTGTGTTGGTACTTAATTCCCTTTTATGGCTGAATAATATTCCATTGTGTGGATATGCCACATTTTGCTTGTCCACTCATCAGTTGATGAATGTTTGGGTTGCTTACACTTTTTGGCTGTTGTGAAAAATGCTGCTCTGAATTCACGTGTAATGTGTTTTTGTGTGGACGTATGGTTTCATTTCCCTCAGATGTGCACCTAGGAGTGGAATTATTGAGCCACACGGTAACTCTAAGTTTAACCACTTGAGGAACTGCCAGACTATTCTCTCCAGCAGCTTCCCTGCTGCCTCTGGTGCAGGCTTGCTTTCACAGTGACGGGACTGGGAAGAAGGTCAAACCACAAAGTCTGTGGGAATTGCCTGTTTTCAAAGAAGTAGCTTATTTGTAAAATACTCTCAAGGCTCAGCTCCACTGTGGAGACTTTGATGCTTCTGGAGGGACTAGTGAATTCTGCAGCCCTCACAGACACTGCTGTGAATGCTGGGCATCGTGGTGCCTTCTGCATGCTGGCTGGTAGGCTGTGGTAATAGAGAAGGTGCTAGAATAAACCCTGAGGTTCAGGTATGAGGTAGGGACAAGTGTGATTAATGGCGATGAGGAAAGCTCTTGGAAGGCGGAGGGCAGGGTCTTGAGCCTGGTGCAGGCGAGACAGGCAGAAGAGCAAGGAGGCCGGGAGAGGAGACAGGGCCAGGGTCCACGTGGTTTGGGGCAAGTCCTTGGGCAGCTGCGGCCACTAACTCCAGTCTGCCTTTGTTCTTTGGCTGCAGATCTCGCCGAGTGTAAGCTGGTTTCCTTCCCCATCGGCATCTACAAGGTCCTGCGGAACGTCACCGACCAGATCCACCTCATCACACTGGCCAACAACGAGCTCAAGTCCCTCACCAGCAAGTTCATGACCACATTCTGTCAGCTCCGAGGTAGGCCTGGTCAGTCAGGCCAGGAGGGCGTGGCTAGCCCTCGTCCTTCAGGCTCCGACCCCGTCGGGGGAATGTCACCAGGGCCAGTCCCCACTCGGCTAGACCCAGGACATCATTCCCAGGGGGAGGCTTTGAGGATGGACCTGTGTCCTCTCTGCAGCCTGGAAATCTCTAAGCATCACTCCTGCCTCTAGCTGGCTGTAAATCAGATTGACTAATGGTCAGGGGCGTGGGTCCTGGAGTGATTCTCTTTTTCTGAACAGACCAGCAGAGTGTTTGTGGTCTTGAGGCCCAGGAATAGTTATTTCTTGATAGACTTGAATGAGCTCCCTTCTGACCACCACCCCCACCCCACCCCAATCTGGCACTATTCTCTTGTGCTGCTTTCTCAGTTCGGGAGTGACAGGTGCTGGGGTGTTGATGTTTTCTCTGCTGGACATACACGGACCTAGTGGACGAAGACGCCTGGCAGGGAGATGGGCAGGAGGCCAGCAGGTGGACATTGTAGTTCTTTTGAAATGGCTCCTCCGGATGGATGAGCAGGATGCAGAGCTCCTGCAGTGCCCACTCCTCCCTCCACAGAGCAGTCCCTCCATGCTTCTGCAAGAGTCCACAGCTGCCCAGTGACCCATGGGGTAGAGCTGCAGCCTGGGCACTTGATGTGTGTTTGTGAAATGGGGGGACAGGAGAACTGGGCGGGGGCACAAGAGGCAGAGGAGAAGTGTTTCCTGCCTTCTGGAATTCTTTATCTGATAGGAGCATGAAAAGGGTCTTAAGGGTCTGTTTAGAGAAACCAGTACATAAAATGCTGATGGAACATGAGAGACTTGAGCAAGCGTCTCTCATACAACTGATTTTAGGCTCCCTAGAGGAGCTCTGGGCATTGGGCAGAGCCCAGAGCGGAGAGGGAGGCGTGAATTGGCAAACCCAGTCTGAGGACAGGAAGCAGCCTGTACGTGGCTCAGAAGGGAACTACAGGCAGGGCCTGGGAAGGAGGAGGGATTGGTCCTTGTCGACACTTCTGAGTGAAGCTCCTGGAACTCATTGCATTTGTGCTGGCTAAGCTAAAGTACTTCTGACTGGGGGGCAGGAGCTCCTAGGGCAAGGTTTGTCTCCCCAGAGGCATCTGTGGGCACTTCGAACCAGGCCTGCCGTTCTCGTCCTTCCTTTGCTGGTGGCTGCTGCTCACATGGTGAGATGGGTCCCCACAGCCAGCAGGCCCTTTGGACCAGCAGCTCTCACCCTGACTGAATTAGAATAATCTGAGGAGCTTTGCTACAGACACGGTTGCCTTGGCTCTACCCTAAAACCAGTTGAATTAGAGTGTCTGGGCATGGACCTGGGCCTAGGCATCTGTTAAAGCCTGTACCAGTCATTCTAAAGTGTTGGCAGCCAAGGTTGAGACCATAGTTCAGGGGCTATAAATGCAAATGCCTAGGAGACTAGCATGTAAGTAGTGAGTGACTCAGATGGGGCATGGCATATGACGAGAGGGAGTGGTGTGGACTATGGCAAACTAGTGCGTGCCCTGCTCAGCTTCTGCCAGGTGTGCCATGAGATTGTTCTGATTGTTTTATTCAACAGAAGCTGGAAGTATGGATTTTTATGTGGGTTTTACCAATTTTTACATAATATGGAAGCTGATAAAACACATTTGCAAGCTAGGTTTAGCTCATGCACCACCAGCTGAGACAATCTCCTATAAATTATTAGAGCTGTCTCTGCCATCTCATTTCATGGATGGAGAGGGAAGGTCAGGGAGAGAAGGGCCTTGTCAGGCGTCTCAAAGCAGTACATCCAGGTCGCCCACCTTGCAGGCCAGGACTGCCTTTCCAGGCCACCTGCGTTAGCTCAAGGGTCCCCTAGAGATGTCTGCTTTTCAGAGGATGGTAGAAAGATAACAAACAGGTGGTAGGGGTTGTCTGGGACCTCCAGGAAGGGCACAGTCAGGCAGTGGGGCTTCCTTTGGGTAAAAGGAGAGTTCATTTGTGCTTTTCTTCATTCACCCTTCCCTTGAGTACCTGCTGTGTTCCAGACCTGTGTCCAGAGGCCGAGGAACAAAGGCCAGTAGGCCAGGTCTCCCCCTGAAGGAGGCCAGGGATGCAGAAGAGACTCGACAACAACACCGAGTGCTGATAGTGGTGTGGAAAAACCTGGGGCTGCCGGGAAGAGGAACTGATCCTTCCTAAGAGTGGCGTGGGCAGTGGGGTGGGTGTGGAGGCAAGGGCTTTCAAAGGAGTTGACATTTACCAGCGCCTTGTGGGGTAAGTTGGCCCTCTCCATGGGCATGGTGACAAGTGCTGGAGAAATGGGTCTAGAGCCCCGTGCATTCGTGCCTCGGCGTTGGAAATATATTTACCATAATACCTTTCCAGTCGGAAGTCTGTTGGGGGATGCAGTTTAACTCCCTCCTGTGCCGCCGCTGGCTCCTGACACCCCCACACCGCCACCAATTACAAAGGGACGGCCGTAGTGTGCCCGGTAATTGGATTTCACAGAGGTGGCAGCGATTGAGGGATGGTGACCCCGGGCAGGGAGGGGCTGGAGCTGAGAGACGCACCTGGCTCCCGCAGAGATGGCTCTGGGCCTAGCTTTTGTTGTGGTTTCTCTTTCAAATAGAAAATCCCTCTCCTTTCATGTGTGAAGAGGAGGCTTGAATAGGCCGTCTGGACTCTGCACCATCTGCCAGCATCCTCTTCTGAGCTCTTGGTGGAGGAGTTGGGCTGCCTTGGTGCTGGGGACAGAGCCATGTGCTTACTCCCTGCCTGCGAAGTTCTTTCCCCTGGGTGCCCTGGGGACAGTCTTCTGCTAGGCTGGTGGCCTTCTCAGAGTTGGGTCATCCTTAGATGGTTCCATTGCCTTGATATCCATCACCCATTTTATGGAAGGTAAAAGCCAGACCTGAGAAGGCCAATGGCACCATGGAATCCACCCAAAGGACAGGTGGGCCTTGTGGAGCGTGGGTCCCAATGTCTGGGTTGGCATGCAGATTTGGCTTTCCCCAATTGGTTCTAAGTTGGAGGTGGGCCAGCAAGTAGGGAAGCTGTCAGTTAGTAATCCAGTCCTGGCCACCTGGGGCCGGTTGTTACAGGAGGTATTATTTGGCTTCCTGGATTGTCGGTAGATAGCAACCTGACTTCCTGCAAGTCTCACAGCATACTAGCTTCCTGGGCTGGTTACCGTAGCAGAGGGGCTGGTTACCGTAGTAGAGGGGCTGGTTACCGTAGTGAAGGGGCTGGTTACCGTAGTAGAGGGGCTGGTTACCGTAGCGAAGGGGCTGGTTTCCTGGGCAGGTTACCGCAGGCTGTGGGTCAGAGTTCTGTTTTTATATTTGGTCTGGCCGTTGTCTGTGTGTTCAGTCTCTCACAGCCTGCCTTTCAACTCGGTTCAGCAGTGCCTCCTGAGCACCTGTTCTGGGCCCGGCCGTGTGTTCGAACACGAGAGTAATAACATGAGTCCAGGTTCACTGGGCGCTTAGCCCTCCCAGCTCTAAGCTGAGGGCTTTACACGTGTCATCTGGTTTAATCCCCATAGCACCCAACATTTGGGAAGGATAAGAAAACTCAGATCTAGACCGGGTCTTTGAGGAGCCCGCAGTCTCTCAAGGGAGGCAGGTGTGTAAGCAGACAGCCCTTGTAAGGTGAGGGCTGGCGAGCAGGCATTCACTCCTTGTCCGTTGGGCGTGCCGAGGGGGCCGAGGTCAGTGCTGCTCTGGGTGGGGGGCGGGTGACTTTGCTGCGGCTGCCATGTCAAAGGACTGCGTCCCGGGTGTAAGCAACAGACGCTGATTGCTCACGGTTCTGGAGGCCGCAAGTCCGACTGAGGTGTCGGCAGGTCTGGTGTCTCCTTGGGTTGCAGACCCCTCCTCACTGTGTCCTCACGTGGCCTCTCCTCTGTATCCTGGTGTCTCCCTGTGCCCTAATTTCCTTTTCACGTAAGGACACCAATTGGATTGGATTAAGGCCACCCTGAGGGCCTCATTTTAATGTAATGACCCCTTTAAAGGCCTTATCTCCAAATACAGTCACTGTACAAGGTCCTGGGGACTAGGGCTTCAACGTAAGAATTTGGGGGGACACAGTTCAGCCCATAACAGCGGGGAAGCAGAGAATCTTTGGAGGAAAGGGCTTAGAGAGGGCCCTTGACAGATGAGTAGGAGTTTGCCAGATGGAAAAGGGGAATTCCTAAGGCATCTTTCAGGAAGATGGGAGGTGTGTTTCGGAAATGACTAGAAAAATGGTTCAAGACTGACACTTCAGAGCAGAGGGATATGGTGTGTCGTCAGGGCTGGCCTGAGGGTGACATCTGCCCAAGTGGGAACATTTGGGAAGAGTCCTGGGAGAATAGGTTGGGATAGGCCTGTGGAAAAGGCAGAAAGGTGTCTCAGACAGGAGAAGCAGCGTGCGGCAATTCACGAGGCCAGGAAGGTGGGCGAGGCGGCAGCGTGGCCAACAGTAGGTGTCTCATGGGCAGGACCTTGAGTGCCAAGTCCAGGCCTTATCTTTATCCAGCTCCCTGGGGAGGTCCTGGGACCCTTCCACCCCCAAAGTGGAGGGTCCCCTTACCAGGATGGCCTGCCGCAGGGCGAGGCTGGGTTCAGGCTGGCTGAGATGGGCTTCCTGGTGGCCGTGGGTGGGCAGGAGTCCCGCTGTTTTGGTCAGCTGGCTGGGTGCCTCCCTGGAGGCTAGCTGGCCTGAGGCCCTGCAGCTGGAGAAAACTGGGCCTGACAGAGCTGGGCCTGACAGAACTGGGTGCCAGGGGCTCCTGAAGAGGCGTTGAGTTGGGGAGCTGTCACCCGGGGGACTCCTGGGCAGCGTGGAGTGGAGACATCCTCGCTAACTTGCAGCTCGTTGCATGCTGCGATTTTTCAGCAGTAACAGGCTTCTTTTCCTCTTCCTAATGTTTCCCCAAGCATGTGTTCTTTGAGCTCCCTCTGACCGGGAGATGCCAGGGAACCGTAAACCCCAGGAGGAAGTGCTGGGGTCCCTTCCTTAAAACCAAGGGCTTCACGCATGTGATATCAGGAGAGCGAGCCCTGCAGGGTGTCTGCACAGGACTCCTGCTGCTGCCAAGTAGCCAGTTGTCCTCACCACAGGTGGCTCCTGGTGGCAGCAGCTCCCTTGTTTGCTGCCAGAGAAAACAGGGTAATTTTCCTCATTACCTGAGCCATCAGGAAGCTCAAGACAGTTGGGGGAAGCCCTGGGGCTTTCCTTTGACCTTGGCAAGCCGCTGGTTCCAGGGGGGCCCCATCATTTCCTCTGCTCACCAGGGATGGACTTGGGCTCCCAGGGCCCACGCGCCAGTGCCTGGGGTGGAGGCCGGCGGAGGGAAAGGAGAAGCTGGTTTGAAGAACTGGGTTCCTGCAGACAGAGGAGGGTGAAGGAAGACAGGGCTCGTCCCTCTACTCCTCAGGTCACACCATCCGAGCTGCGCTGTCCATGGGTCAGGAGTCTTGGGAGGTATTTGGGGGCCAGAAGGGGGTGTGCCAGTAGATACTGTATGTCAGGGCCCCAGAGGGCTTCTTTCCTGGTGATCAGAGAAGGGAGGAGAGGTGGGACTGTGGGTCATTGGTACGATAATGATCCAGAGCCACAGAGCTGGGGAACCATCCTTGGAAAGTGCATCAGGAAGGAGCTGGGGCAGGTGACCCTACCGCAGCGGGAGAAGGTGGGTCATAGCCATGATGTTCTTCTCCCACTTCCCACTTGGGCTTAGCCCGCTGAGTTTACTTTTCTCTAGCTGATGCCACTTAGCGGATGGAGGGGGAGAGAAGAGGGGATCCAGAACTGTGCTGGAAAAGTGGGGCAGACATTGAAGCTTGGCAGAGGTCAGATGGATGCTGATGTCTTGGTTTTAGTCTGGGATCAGGCAGATCTACTCTGTTGGGCGCACATTTTCTAGTTCCCTCTGCACAGCCCACCATTGGAATAGCAGGGTCTGGGAGGGTCCATCTTACCTGAGTTACCCATAAGGGGCAGCTCTTGGATCAAGAGAGACAATGATAAGGTTGTGGCCTTCTGCATCAGTGTTTGCCATCAGTCCTTAAGGGTGTCTGTCCCCTGGGGTTACCTGGCTGAGCTCAGTGGGGCGAGGGCCAAGCTGTTTATGATCCCTGCCTGCATGCATATAGGCAGTGGGTCGGCTTTCCTCAGCAGAAAAGTAAAGGAACCCAAATGTCATGGGCTTCAGCATCCTTAGGATAGATTCGCAGAGATAAGATTATCAAGGCCAGCAGGTGAGCATTTTAAGCTGTTGGTATACACTATGAAGTCATCAAGCACTTGTGTCACCCTGAGCCTGGGACCCAACAGGAGATGAGGAGCAGCCTGCCCTATGGGTGGGTCAGGACCCACAAGATGAGAGGCTGGGCTGTTTGGTGTTCAAATCACAGATGCTGAGTTTGAGCCCAGTTCTGGGGTGTGATGTCTTCTGTTTGCCCTCTGGATCCACTCTCTGTGCTGATCCTAGCCCTCTCTCACCCTCTGGCTGTAGTGGGGTGCAGCCAATGGGGGGCCCCTGCAGGAGATTGGAGGAAGAGAGGAGATAAGATCCATGAATTTGTTCCCCTGGCCACCTCCCTGGGAGGTCCACCTTTGGCTGGCTGTGCCCCTGTCCAGAGGTCCTGTCTCTCAAGACAGCCACTACACGACTCCCTCCTTCCAGGTTTCCTCTGGGTAGTAACGGCTCTCTGCCCCTAGGCCTGGGTTACTGCACAATCCCTGGAGGTTCCCCTGGAGCCTCCCATGTCTTGAATCATCCTACTTTGAGTGTACCATCTGATTCTGGTTGGGGCCCTGACTGATGCTCTCTGCCACTTATTAGCTCTGTAACCATGAGCAGTTTGTTTAACTGCTCTGTGCCTCAGTTTCCCTCTTGATACAATGGAATAATAATGATAATAGTCTCTATCTCTTGGGGCTCTTGTGAAGATTAAATGAGTTAACCCTGTTACAGTCCTGGGAGTAGCTGCACCCCCAGCACTGTCCATCACAGTACCTGGCACATAGAACTTGGTGTTCAAAAATGAGTATGGAGTAGGTGAATGAATGACTTCCCACCACACGGTCAGCAGAATAATGACCCACCAGAGATGTCCACGTCCTAGTTCTTGGAACCTGTGACTATCTTACCTTGCATGGCAAAAGAGACTTTGCAGATGTGATTAAGTTAAGGACCTTGAGATGGGGAGGTACCCTGGATTAACTGGTGGGGCCCTTGGATGTAATCACAAGGGTCTTTATAGAGGCAGAGGTGGGAGGGCCAGAGTCAGAGAAGGACGTGCGACAATAGAAGCAGAGATTGGCGTGCTGCGGCCACAAGCTTCTAGAAGCTGGAAAATCAAGGAACGCATTCTCCCCTAGAACCTCCGGAAGGTACCCAGCCCTACTGACAACCTTATTTTAGTCCTCTAAGACCCATTATGATCTTCTGACCTCCAGAACTGTAAGATGATAAATACACTTTTAAGCCACTAAGTTTGTAGTGATTTTTTACAGCAGCGATAGGAAACTAATACACACCAGAAGGATTGGGGACTTCCTGCCTTGGTATCCCCATCTTGCTTGCTTTTCCTGTCCTCCCACCCTACTTCACTGTGGAGCCAGGGCTGCGCCCCAGAGGGGAAGGCTTCCCAGGGAACCACACTGCCCACATTCCTCAGCTCCTCCAGCCTCCGGCCCCTCCTGGAGCACAGAGTCTAGATTCTGGGGGAGTTCAAAATTATTCTTGGTGTGTTTCGTTCAAATCCATGGTAGGATTTGAATAATTATTGGGCCACTCTAAGCTTCTACCTTCTCATCCTAGAGTGGACATAATGATACTACTTCATGGGAACTTTAGAAATCTCATATGCTATTAATTTATCTTTATGTATCCTTATAACCAAACTATATCCTTTTTTTGGAAAGTGACAGGAGTAAATAGAATAAATTCCCTTTGGAGGGGAGTTGGGGGCAGTCTGGAGAGGTATTCCTGCCTCACAAACAGGAGAAGACAACCCCCAAAGTCAGCGGACCCCAGCTGCCCTCTACCCACGCACACCTGGAACACTGGACATTGTTTGCAGCTACATAAACTCGTGCCTCAGTCCTCTGGAGCCCAGCTAGCATTCCCACCCTCTGTGACATGGGACTTTGCAGTTTCCTTTCATTGCCTTGCTGGGACTCTAAGCGCAGACCTCCTTTGCTCTTGGCTTTGAGATTTAAAAGAGTTTCCATCCCCCCCACCCTTCTTACCCACCTCCTGTGCATTTCTCTGGTTGTTATAAAGCTCTAAGGCTTCATGTGAAACAGTTCCCGTTGGTGTTGTTGAATAAGCAATAGATGCATACAGAACGGTATTCCAAGGGTTGGAAAGGGTAGTGGGGGAATAAGGCTCCTTCCTACTCCTGCCCCCAGATAATCCAGGTCCCCCGCCCAGAGGCAACTACCGTTACCAGTTCTGGAGATCTCCTGTGCCAATGTGGGCATCAGTGTATTTAATCTTGTTAGCGTTTACAGGATACCATAGGCAGGCACTGTTGTAAGCACTTTGCAAGTATAAAATTATTTAAATCTTTACAACTCTGTACGGTCAGTACTGTTTTCTCTTTGTTTTAGATGAGGAAACTGAGGCAGAGAGCACATAAGTAACTTGCCTGGGTCACACAGTGAGAAAGAAGGGGTTGGGACTGTGGGTCCAGCTCCAGAGCTCCTTTATAAACTACTGATGAGAGCAGAGTGGAGGCACTGTTTGGCAACTTGCCTTTCTTACTTCGGAATATATTTTAGGAATCGGTCTATGTCAATACAAGAGCTGCCTCGTTCTTCACAGGGCGACACAATGGTTAGCAGTGCACTTCCCAGCCCCAGCCAGAAGAGTATCTGACCCCTTCCCTCTGTTGGCCCAAGGAGTGGATGTGGCTTTTGGAAACTTCACTCCTGTCTCCTCACCCTTTGTCCCCTGCGGGCAGCGGCTGTCTCTGTGCTGATCATGGCCCATTTGAAGGACACATTGCCCTGCAGGGGGGAACGTGATTGCTCATTGATGCAGGTTGCAGCCAAGATGCTGACTGGTCCTCAGTGGGCAGGTATTTTTGGTGCTGACACATTCCTCGCTGCCTGGCTACAAAATTATTGCAGGCCAGCCTCATCTGTCCCTTAATGGAACCAGCAGGCCTTCTGTCTCCACTGGAGTCAGTCTGAGGCCTCTGAGTCAGCCTTGGCAGTTGTCCAAGATAAGGATGATGCGGAAGTAATAAGAAGAACTTGAGGAAGGAGCAGTCCATTTAACAGACACCGGAAACCACCGTTCAGTAGGGATAATAAGTAAGGGAATGTCATGATGGGCTGCTCTCAGGCTGGGGACAGTGTTGGGAGTGGGATGGAGAGGGTCTTCTCCAGAGCCCCTGTTCATCCGAGGAGCCCAGGTTGTTCGACTCTGAACCCTGACGTAAGAGCGCAGGAAGAAACATCTGGAGTCCCCTAATGCAGCCCCCGGGCCCAGAGGACCTCAGCCCTCCCCATCCGAGACAGAGGACGGCAGGCCCTGGGCATTATTGGGACATCAACAACGAGAAAGAATGTGTGTGGCCCCAGTGGGGACGAGCAAAGCTGGACGAGGCTGCGGCGATGTTCAGTTGGAAGCTCAGCACACCGGCCAATCAGGTGGCTGGGCCATTGGCCACACTGTTGTTCTTCCTCTGAAGTGGAAACAGCACAGGAAACCTCACGTGTCCAGGTTGGGGTGGCATAAAGTCCCAGGAGTTAGGCAAGGCTGGGCCTTTGACAGGCATGGGGACTATATGAGGGAAACTGCTTTCTTTGCCCTCCCCCGGTGGCAAGGGGGCCTGGAAGCAGTTCCATGGTTTGGTTCCCACTCAAAACCTACCACATCTATTATGAACAACTTTGCACTCATAAATTTGACAACTTAGAAGAAATGTGCCAGTTCCTTGAAAACCACAAACTACCAAAACCGAACCAAGATGAAATAGACAATCTGAATAGTTCTATAACCATTAAAGAAATTGAATTCCTAAGTAAAAAGATCCCAAAAAAGAAGTTTCTAGGCCCAGATGATTTCACTGGAGAATTGTATCAAACTTTTAAATGAGAATTAACATCAATCTTACGTAGTTTCTTCCAGAAATAGAAGAGAAGGACACACTTTCTAAACCATACTACGAAGCCAGTGTTACTTCAGTTTCAAATCTGGAGAAGGACAGTACAAAAAGAAAAGCAAAGGAAAGAAAAATACAGACCAATATCTCTCACACAAAGATTCTCAGCAAAATACTAACAATCAAATCCAGCGATGTATAAAAAGGATTATATGCCATGACCAATGGTATTTATCAGTTTTTCCAAATGTGCAAGATTTGGCTCAACATTTGAAAATCAGTCAGTGTATCTATTATATCAAAGGCGAAAGAAGAAGAATCATACAGTCATACCTGTTGACAAAGAAAAAGCAGTTGACAAACCCCAACACCCATCCATGATTAAAAAATCAGCAAACTGGGAATACCCAGGAAGTAGCTCAACTTGGTAAGGAACATCTATGAAAGTCCCATAGCAAACATCAGACTTAACGATGAGATGCTTTCCCCGTGAGACTGGGAACAGGTAAGGATGTCTGCTCTCATCCTGAGAGTTCTAACCACTGCAGTGAGACAAGAAAAAGAAATCAAAGGCAAGTACATTGGAAATGAAGAAATAAAACTGTCTCCATTTGCAGGTGACGTGATTGTCTACATAGCAAACCCCAAGGAATCTACAAAAAAAAACCAAAGCCAAAAAACCCTCCTGGAACTAATAAATGAGTTCAGCAAGTTCCCAGGATACAAGATCAACTCAAAACCTAGCAGGTTGTGCACACTCATCCTCCCAATGCTTTCCTTGGCTTCTTGTCTCCCTTGGAGTAGATCCACTGTTGTCTCATAGGTCCTGCATAACCTGGTTCCAGACGCATCTCGACAACTTTCCCTCACTCACTCCCTGCTCCAGGCATGCTGACCTCTTCTCTGTTCCTGGATGTGCCCAGTTCTTTCCTGCCTTAGGGCACTTGTCCTTGCTATTGCCCTGATAGCTTTCCCTGGGGCTCTTTGCACAACGGGTTCCTTCTCATCCTCCACTCTGGCCTTAAAGGCCTTCCTAGCCATCTGAGATCATGCTGTTGATTTGTTGTCCTTGTCATTGCTTTCTCCCCCACTGGTGTGCGGGCTTGTTGAGGGAGGGTCTAGAGTTGCACCTGCTCGCCCCAGGGTCACACGGTGCTGCTGGGCGTTGTGTGTGGGTGAGCCAGTGGGGGCTGTTTTGGTATCACTGTGACTGACTTTCCTGTAAGCCCTGTGTCCCAGCGGCATCCACTTTCTCTTTTATTTCCCCTTTTGATTCTTGCATTTAATGTTAGCTTTCACTTTTATTTCCACAAAAGGCTTTATAATCCAAGAATTAAGTCTCCTGGGTCCTGTCCCTCTCTAACAGAAATAGTTCTATGTATGGACTGCTTTTACTTTCCAGAGATTATCCCTTTTGTGTGCATGTACAGGGCTGAGTATATAGTAGGAGCTTGGTAAATATCTGTGTTGTGCAGCACACCGTGCCTTTCACAGCACTCTCAACCCATCCTCACAGCCCTGCTGTAAAGGGGCAGGGGAGTCCTTCTCGTGAGGGCATCTGGAGAGAGGAGGGGCCCAAGGACATCTGACCCCTCCCCTAAACAGGCAGGGATTGGCTGAGAACCTGCCCTGAGCACAGGTGCTGCAGGGACCAGGGATGCAGCAGCGCAAGAGCTGGGTGCGGAATGGCCCACTTCTCTTGGGGAGTCTGACTGGGGCTCCATCCTGGTTTGGGGGTTGGGAGAGGAAAGTCAGGTATCTGGGGGAGAGACTGGGGTTTGTGTGGACTTGGACAAGTTATTTCATTTCTCTGTAAATTGGGGGTAATGGTTATAATAAAATTAAAATGATGATTGCGTGTATACTACTAGAGTACCTGGAACATAGTAGGCCTCAACAGATGTTAGCCATCATTGTTGGTCTTTGTTGTAATCTCCATGCCTAGTGAGCTAAACCTTTGATAGCCGGCAGAAGACCTCTTTCCTGGAAACCCTCCCCCTGCTCCAGCCCAGCCCTCCAGCACTTTCTGCACTGCGGCAGGAGCCTGACTCACTGGAGCGGGCCGGCCTTGCCCCTCCAGAGTGGGTCTGGGCCCCTTTGAAACTTGGCAATGGAAAGGCTCCCCTTCCTTCCCAATTTCAGCGCAGCCCCTTTGATTACTCCCATGCAGCTTACACGGCTGAATGCCAAGGATGCGAGCCTTGCCTACCCAGCTGCCACTCCCTCTCGGCCGTCTGCTTTTCAGGAAAGCTTCTGAGCTGGCGAGAGGCCGCCTTTCAGGTGGATGCAGCCCCTCCTCCTTCAGCTGAGCCTTTCCTTAGAGCCTGCCACCAGACAGGCTGGACGTCAGAGAGCAGCCTTCCCGGGGGATGTAGAGCTGAGCTGGGGTGGGGGGGTGATTTTGTATCCACAAGTCTCTTAATCTTCAGAGCAATGATCTCCAGAGAGGGATCCACCGAGCAAGGACTTGGAAAGCTGCCTAAGCTCTACTGAGTGATAAAGCAGGTCTCAAAAGAGGATATAGTGCGTGATTCCATTTTTGTTTTTCTTAAAACAATATCTATCTAGCCATCTATTAGCGTGTACATAGAAAAATATGGAAGAATGCATACCAAACAACATCGGTCCTCTCTAGGGGTGGAAATACATGGGATTTCCATTTTTCTGTGTTCCGTATTTTTGTGATGACAGTATTTTTACAGTGAGCATGCACTGCTTTATAAACGGGAAATGCATTTAAAGTTAAACAAACTGTATCAGTCAGGATAGGCCAATTTTGCATCAGGAATAAATAATCCCAAATCTCAGTGGCTTAAAACAGCAAAATCTTGTGTTTCCAGTGGGGATAGCATTGGGTTTCTGTGGTCGTTGTCAGCGTTGTTCACGTGCCTGAATGCCAGGCTGCCTGCCACCTTCTGGAGTGATGGAGGACTGGACCAGGACTTCTGTCGAGAAAACGGCTCCAGCACAAACAAGGCCCAGGGGGTCTATGCCCAGAGTGGGAAAAATGGTAAAAGAGTGATAAGAAGTATCTCCCTTGGTGATAACAGATTTCAGCAACAACCTCTCATTTTAAGCAGTGTGCATTTCTGAGGCTTCTCCAAGATAAACCAGCTGCAAATGTTATTCATGTCAGGGTGCTGGGAGTCAGTAAGGGGAGTGGCTAAAAGCATGGACCCTGGAGCCAGACTGGCCTGAGGTCAGACCCTGGCCCTGCTGGTTCCCACGTCTTGATGTGTAAAATGGGATTCATTCAACACCTGCTTTAGTGAGTGAGCCTCAGGATTAAGTCGAGGTGAACCGTGATCTGCGGTTCAGAGCAGACGTTTCTGGAGGCAGGGGTGCCTTGTTTGGCTGTGCTTTGTAATTAGCCAAGCCGGTGAGGCAGCAGTCTTGGCCTTCTGACCCCTGGGCGGCAGAATGTAGGGAGTTGACACTGGTTTGTAAAGTTTGGAAGGGTAAGTCTCCCGGGGTCTATCTGGCTGTAAGCTTCTCCAGTTTCAGGGCCATCATTCTCTCCAAGCAACCCTGTTCATAAAGCCCTTTGCCCACCCCTTTGGAGGCAGCCCAGTGTCTTTGGAGCCAGACAGGTCTGGTATAAGATTTCAGCTGCCCCACCAATACTACCGGTGTGGCGCAGGGCAAATCATGTAACATCTCTGAGCCCTCGGTTTTTTCATCTCTAAAAAAAGAGATAATAAAATCTTACCTCTGAGTTGCTATGAAAATTAAAGGAGATGATATGTGTATAGCACTTGGCATACAGTAGGTGCTCAATAAATATTTAACGCCTTCCTTTCCTTAGGTGTAGGAAAGAGAAAGGACATAAATCATTCAGTCAAGAAAACCCAGATCATAGAAGCATGGTGGGCTGCCCCGGGCGCCCAGGACCTGGAGACAGAGCAGGGATTTGATTAGGGAGGGGCATGTCTTTTCATCTGCTGAACCTGTGACCACTGTTTAGTAGGTCCAGGCTCAGGCCCAGGCCCAGGAACAGGTAGTGAGCGCTCTGGGCAGAGAGGGTCCCTGCCCTCCGCCCTCTCCCCTAGCCCTAGGAGGAGTGGGTGTGACTGTGCAAAGACCTGGGCACGATGTTCGTTCTAGCAGCACATGAGCACAGGAGATTTGCAGGGCTTGAGTCATGGCTGGAGCAGGATAGAGACGTAGATCACTTTACAACATAGGAGGCAGGAACAGACTATGGGGAAAGGACGGTCTCTTCAATGAATGGTGTTGGGAAAACCAGACACCCACATGAAAAAGAATGAACTCGACCACTATCTTACACCATACACAAAATTTAACTCAAAATGGATTAAAGAATTGAATGTAAGACCTGAAACCATAAAATTCCCAGAAGAAAATATAGGTGGTAAGCTCCTTGACGTAGGTCTTGGTGATGAATTTATGGATCTGACTCTAAAAGCAAAGGCGACAAAAGCGAAAATGAATAAATGGGACTACATCAAACTGAAAAGCTTCTGCACAGCAAAGGAAACCATCAACAAAATGAAAAGGCAACCTACTGAATGGACTATCTATCCGTTAAGGGGTTAATATCCAAAATATATAAAGAACTCACACAACTCAATGACAAAGCACCAAATAATCCAATTAAACAATGGGTAGAGGATCTAAATAGACATTTTTCTAGAGAAGACATACAGGTGGCCAAGAAGTACACGAAACAATGCTTAACGTCACTAATCATCAGGGAAATGCAAATCAAAACCACAGTGAGCTGTCACCTCACACCTGTTAGAACATCTGTTATCAAAAAGACAAGAGAGAACAAGTGTTGGTGAGAATGTAGAGAAAAGGGAATCCTTGTGCACTGTTGGTGGGAATGTAAACTGGTACAGCCACTATGGAAAACAGTATGGAGGTTCCTCAAGAAATTAAAAATAGAAGTACCATATGATCCAGCAATTCCACTTCTGAGTATTTATCCCAAGAAAATGAAAACATTAATCTTAAAAGATATACACATCCCTATGTTCATTGCAGTATTATTTACAATAGCCAAGATATGGAAACAGCCTAAGTGCCCATCAATGGATGAATGGATAAAGAAGATGTGAGATATATACACACACAACACATATATAGAATACTACTCAGCCATAAAAAAAGAATGAAATCTTGCCATTTGTACAACATGGATGGACCCTGAGATGGAAAACTCAGCAGGTCCACAACCCAAGTGCTCATCTTACCCCAGCCCACCCACCTCTATCACCATCCCCTCTTCCAGCCCTTGCTAGCAAGCCGGGAGCTCAGAAGAGAGGCCACTGGGTTGGGACGGGCAGCTTTCCAAGTCTGCATGAGGAGAAGCCGTGGCTGCAGGGGAGGAGAGCTCCCAAATGGCCGGGCCTCTTCTCCCTCTTTTCCGGTCCCCTCATTCCTCCCCCGGCCTTGCTGTGACTTAGGAGATGGGAAAAGGTGCAGTTTGGCTGCATGTGGTCTTAAGAGGCAGGGGACCTGGGTTCGGACCCTAGCTCTGCCATTTATGAGCTGTAGGATTTGGCCTTAAGTACTGAATGTCCAAGCCTCAGTCATCTTATCTGCAACATGGGGGTGACACTAATGCCGACCTTGTGGGGTGGTCATGAGACTTAAAGGAGACCATACAGGGAAAGCAATTAGCACAGTACCAGCCCCTACAAGGTGCTTGGTAATAGTGTTTATTTTTATCAGGAGAGACTGGTTGTGGGTGATCTTGGAATGGCCAGAGAAGGCAGAACCAGGTGGGCAGTGCCAAGCAGATGGCTCTCAGTTCAGGCCCCAGCATTGGGTTCCTAGATTTAGCAAATAAAATACAGGATGCCCAGTTAAATTTGAATTTTAGGTAAACAATGAATACTTTTTTAGTATAAGTATGTCCCATGTAGTATTTGAAATGTACTTATACTAAAGAAAAATTAGTTTATTTGAAATTCAAAATTGTGTCCTGCATTTTATCTGGCAACCTTCTACCAGTGGCACAAAGGCAAGGAGATGGGGGTAGGGAGTGCTGTAACTGAGGCAAAGACTTGGCCACTGCTCAGGACCCTGGCTGTTCCTGGAGAGTGGGCAGGTGTAGAGCCAAGGTGCGTGGGGTAACCTCCTCCCCTCAACTGGACAGACGGACACACACATACACATACACCCTGTGCTACAGGGTAAGCGCCCTGTGCCAGGCCTGGGAGCAGCAGGAAGAATTTGGGGAATTTGTGGTCAAGTCAGCTGTCAAAGTCCGTTTATCCCTCCATTTGTTCATTCGTTCATTTGGCAAACCTTTCCTGAGCACCCTCTTGGCAGGCCTTATGCTGGGTGCACAGGAGACAAGGGTGAACCGCACTGGTCCTAGCCCCTGAGGGGCTCCTGGTCTGGCTTTGGGTCCCGGTTTGGTAATGTGGCTTCAGTCTTCTCCCTTAGAGCTGAACCCTGACCTGTTCCAATTCCTGGACCTGGCCCAGGGCTTCCCAGGGCGCTGCTGTCCTCTTTGTTAGACACGCCAACCCTGCCTGCCCGCCTGCCTGAGGTTCTCACACCCCACAGGACCAGTTCTGCCTAGTTCCCCATTTTCTCTTTCTTGGGCCCCTGCCCTCTCTTCCTGGGGGCTGCTTTGCTCTCCCTGGCCCAGCAGGACCTGGGTACCCACAGTGGAGGGAGAGATGCCTCTTCAGCCTGGGCTTTATCTATGGGACTTTGGATCCAGGCAGAGGGCCACCCATACACCTGCTCCTGATATCAAACCTAAAGTGAGTTTGCTCACCCATCACGCAGCAAGCCAATCTCTGACACCGGGCGTAGTGGAAGAAGGTAAGAATTTTATTGCAAATCAAAACTATGACGCACGGCATGCAACACATAGAATAGACAGGCACGCCTGTGAGGACAACTCTTAGAGCTTCAGCCCCAGGGCCACATGCTCCCCCTCCCCTACCTAAAACCCCAAATAAAAGCACTTGCTTGTAGCTTTTTGGGGAGTTTGGGATTACAGTGTGAACTGCCCATTCTCCTTGCTCAGTGCTTTGCAATATATTTTGGCGATTGACCCCTTGTTGGATATATGATTTGTAAATATTTTCTCCCAGTTGGCGGGTTGGTTTTTTGTTTCGATCCTGGCTTCCTTTGCCTTCCAGAAGCTCTTTAGTCTGATAAAGTCCCTAGTTGATTTTTTCTTTTGTTTCCCTTGTCCAAGTAGACATGGTATTTGAAAAGATCCTTTTAAGTTTGATGTCAAAGAGGGTACTACCTACATTTTCTTCCAGAAGTTTTATGATTTCAGGTCTTACCTTCAAGTCTTTGGTCCATTTTGAGTCTGTTTTTGTGTATGGAGAAAGATACTGGTCTACTTTCATTCTTTTGCATGCAGCTGTTAATTCAGGGAAATATTAATTCCTTCACCCTCAGTTTCGCTCCTACCCTCAGCACGATGTCCCCTGAACCTGGACATGAGCAGTGAGTGCCTAGCAGCCTGCGAGGCAAGCCTGTTTGAGCTGCAGAAAGAAAGCCTCTCTGGTCATTCTGGGTACTTCTGTTTAAGGATGCCCTGGTCCCTAAACCAGCCTCAGGAAAGACCTTAAATGTGTTACCCTGAGCTGGAGTGAGGGATCCTGGGGGCTTCCTAAACTGGTCGTGACCCCTGGTTTTCGTCTCCGGGGCACTGGGCAGAGCCTTCTCAGCTCTCAGTGTCCCAGACTAGATCGGCCTGTCTCCACCATCTGCAGGCTGACTGGCGGCAGGACGTTCCTACCCTGAGTATAGTGGCGGGGCAAGCGAGGCTCCCGCCAGTCAGGGACAGTCCCTTGGGGTCCTCCGTGGTGGGAGCAGGCTGCCAGCTGGGGCAGGGTGCAGGGTGAGGCCTCTGAGACCTCCAGAGAGTGACCTTCTGTCAGCTTCTGTGGCCCCACGGCCCTGCACACAGAGGCAAGCTCCCAAAAGGCTATCAGAAGCTGCCTCTAGGGGTGGATGCTTCTTGCAATTCTGAGCCACTTTGTGGTTATAATTAGACTCAGGCCCAAGATGGTTTGATAAAAGCCTGTCTTTTTTTTTTTTTAATAATTCTGAACACATCAAATATTGGAGGTAACAAAATCAAGAGATGGGAGATTCTCTTCCCCACCCCCCACAGCAGTTACCCTGGTTGCCCCCGAGCTGTGGGGTCTGGCCCTGTAGTATGAAGGGACCAAGCCAGCATATGAGACCTCTCGCAAGCTCACGCACTGTGCGTCAGTGATGCTGTGGCCATGTTTATCAGCTCCCCGCTGCTTGGTGCTCCAAACATCTGCTCCCCAAAGGCCTTAGGACCCTGCAGGCGCTTTCCAAGTAGCAAAGAATGGTCTTGTGTTCATACAGTATCAGGCAGAGAGCATTTTCTTCTCGTCTAAGCCTGAGTCTAGTAGGTACTCAGTGCTAACTGGATTACTGGGTTCACCAGGTGCCCTGTGTGCTTTGCCATATCTGTCTGCCTGTCTGTCATCCATCCATCTTTCCGTCTATCTCACATACTTACATAGGATTTACTGTGTGCCTAGCACTGTTCAGAGCCTTTTTCATGTATGAATTCATTTAAATTCACAGCACTCCTACAGAAAGGTTCTACTACTGTCCTCATTTTACAGATGAAGAAACTGAGGCAAAGATAAACAACTTGCCCTAGGTCACACAGTCAGGAAGTAGCAGAGTCTGAATTTGAACCTGGAGACATCAGGCTCCAAAGCCTGGGTTTGTCACGTTGACCTTAAACAGCCAGCCAGTTATTTCTCAAGCAAGAGTGGATCTATTCAAGATCAACAAAGAATTGCAATTTGGGATGTTCATGCTACGGCAAACCACAGGCGAAACCAGAGAGAAAAGAAAGGGCTTGCTTTTATAGAGCAAAAGGCTGGGGGGGGGGGGGGGGCCTGTTGTAAAGGAAAGTCCAATGGCTACAGTAACAATTCTGGGGGTGGCGGCTCCTCCTTGGCTGGGCTGTGTTGCTTCTCGCTGGCTGGGCTGTTGCCAGGAGGGGAGAGAAATATTCCTTTAGTAGTAAAAAGGTTGTACTTCCTGCCTGAGATGTAAGCACACCTCTCTTCCTGTTTAGAGTAATTGGCGGTGTATCACAGGGCAGGAGAGCTGCCCCTACAGATCTTCTCGACTTCAATTTAGGTGAGGTTTCTTTTATTAATTCCCACAGTCGTGCTGGCACTGGTGGCCTCTCACCAGAAGCCGTGGGAGGAGTGGTGCTGAGGGACCTCCCCTGTCTATGTGGGGCCGTACCCCAACCTCGTCTGTAACCCAGCAGATGAGACCTGCTAGGGGATGCAGTGAGTTCCAGGAAGGGAGGACCCACAGCTGGCAGTGAGGAAGCCTTCCCAGGGTGGTACAGGCGTGCTGAACTCCTGACCATGGAAACGAAACCAAACCTGGGGACAGCCAGGACAGTTGAGGATGTTGGCCACCTCCCTGTCTGCAGTGCCGAGCCATGTCTGCCACAGAACTCAGCAACTGGAGCTGTGCCCTCGAAAGTGTCCTCTGATCACCAGCTGCTGTCCCGGGGAGGCCAGGCTGGCTCCCTAAGTGGTCCATTATAGGCCCCACTGGCAGACAGGCTGTGAACCTGGGATTTGGAGGTGTCGTGGCAGCCAGATCCCACAGAGCCTGGCAGTCGTGTCCCTAGAAAATGAGAGCTTAGAGAAATGCACCAAACAGCCAGGAAAATTGGGCCATGTTCTCATCCGAGAGCAAATGTCCATTCCAGGGAAGCAGCTTCTAAGACTCCACAAGGCAGCCACACCCTGCCTGGCCCTGGCCAGCCCAGTGCCGCTCACCCCCTGCCTGGAATGTGCATTCCACAACCCCCTCCACTGGCGTAAATCAGCTCGGGCCCAGATTCTTCATCTGGCAACAGTGTCCAGCGAGAATTGAATAATGCTTTTATGGAAAGCAATGATAACTGTTTCCATTTTAGACAAGTAGAAATGAACAAATCAACTTAAGTAAAAACAGTGGTATACATGGAACAGAAATTTGGCAAAATTGTGAGAGTGATACTCAAATGCATTCATTTATTCATTTGTATACTCATCAAATATTTATTGAGTGCTCGCTGTGTGCTGGGCACTGTTGTGGGCGCTTTTCTACAACAGAGGCCAACCCCACCTCGTGTGGCTTCCATTCCCATGGAGGGAGCAGACAATATGCAAACAAGTCACGGTGTTAGGTAACAGTGATGCTGTGAAAGTAAATACTGCAGGGAACAGAAACTGCTGGGAGAGGGTCCTACTTTAGTAAGGTGACATTTGAGCAAAGACACAAATGAAGTGGGGCAGCAGCCTTGCAAATATATCGGTAAAGAGCATTCTAGAAAGAGGGAACTGTAAGTGCCAAGACCTGGAGGCAGCAGCATGCTCGGAGTGTTTGAGGAAGCTGCCTGGCAAAGGCACGATTGGGAAGTACTGGACTAGATGTTCTCCAGTGTGCCTCTGACTCTGTGACATTATAACGTGATCTGGACGGGGACGTTTTCTGGTTTAAGGCCTGGCTGTCTATGAACCTGGCTGCTGGAGGGGTCCTGGGTTTGTGTGGGGAGCACAGGTTCTGCTGACAGAGCCTTGCCTTCAGGATGTCCCTGAAGATGGGAAAATGAGAGGTAGGCCAGGCCCCCTGCGCTGTCTGTTGCCTCCTAGGGGGAGAAGAGTCATTGTTCATGAAATATTTGCTGAGTGATTGCAAGAGCCCCTCAGGGGGCTGGATGTAGGGAACAGAGATGAATCAGATACAGTTCGCGACCGCCAGAGCCCCAGCGTGGGGGAGCAGGGGGCCTGCAGTGTGGCTGGTACTCAGGTGACTCAGGTGTGTGGGTCCAGAGGGCTCTCGTGGTGGGGCTCTGTCCTCCCTGTGGAACCCTGGGAGGCGCTGTAGGGACCTCAGAGAGGTTCATCTCCCACATCCCAGGGCCGCATCGTGGAGCCAGAGTGGAGTGTGGAACATGGAGGGAGAGCAGGGCCAGCTGCATAACTGGGGGGGCGGGGGGGGGGCCGGGGGCAGACAGGGCAAAATGGAAAAGCAGAACCCTCGTTCAAAAAGCAGGAGAAAATTCCTGTTAAAGGGACGTAGGAAGCTTTTTCCTTTCTTCCAAGATCTCTCTCTCAGTGTGTCATGTTGCTTTTCGTTTGCTATTTAATGTCCTTCTAAGTAAGGAAAAATTAAAACTTTATTAGTGTGAATTTTACCATTCATCTTTATATTGTACAATACCAGTTTTACATGCAAATATCAGAGCATTTAACTCACATATAGAATCATGAAATTATGCCATTTGTATTTTGCGGCTTGTTTCCAAAAAGTGCCTCGAGTGGGCCAGAAGGACAAACTCCAGCCAGGCTCGGGAAGACTGGGAGGAGGAAGAGAGGAGGTACGGGCTCTCTCAGTGCCTGGGCTCTGGGGTCTGGGGAGGTCCAGCCAGGCATCCAAGGGTCTTTAGACCTCTGCCTCAGGATGCGCTCAATCTCTGGGTCAAGGGTGGGCGAGAGGCTCCTTCCTGCCAAGAGTCAGCCTCCAGCGGCCACCCACCAGACACACTTTGATGCTGCCAGCCCAGGGGCTGGGGGAGGCGGGGCGGGGTGGGGGGAACAGCTGACACCGTGCTCCCCTCTGAGATGCCACGGGCACACGTGCCTGACTGACCCTCCCTGTGCTCAGGCCCCTCCTGGGATGGAGGGCTGCAGCAGTTGCAGAGTAGGGGCAAGGAGGGGAGGCCAGTGTTATCCTGGGGTGAGAACAGGCAGGAGAGCGGGCTGCTGAGAGCCTGTCCTGAGGAGACGGTGGGAGGCAGGACCACATGCGAGCTGAGACTCCGTGGCTCCAGGTCTACCTGCAAAACACAGATTCAGGAGTAAAATTATTAAGGCTTTCAAGATGGCAGCGCAGAACATTCAACCCCAAGTGCGGGGCCTTTCTGAGCCTGGGGCCCTGTGGGCCTGCGCCGGTCATGTGCCCATGAAGCTGGCCCTGGGGAGAAGAGCTGAGGTCATTGTTCAGGTCACTTGGCATTTCAGGTCCTCAGTTTCCTTTAGGGCAGATGGGGTGGGAGGCTCGCTGAGGTCCCACGTGGACTGGACAGGGCCTGGGAAACCAGCAGACACCAAGGCCCCTGGGGGCGCTCTCCTCATGGTTCTGCTTCTGTCTCCCCGACTCTCCTGCTTCCTCTGCTTCCTCAGGTTCCTCCCTAACGTTTGCTGGGCATCTACTGTGTGCCAGACACTGGGTGAAGCACTTTGCATTCATCTGATCTTCACAACAGCCCTGTGCTGTGGTGATAATACTGCGCGTACGAATGCTAACCCTGTACCAGCACCCGGCCTCTCAGATGTCACCCTCACCAACCCCATGAGGCGGGAATTGTTATTAGCCCCTTCTGTAGATGAGGAAACTAAGAGCTAATAGGTTAGATAACTATCTGAGTGAACAACTTGTAGGTGGCACAGTTGGGGGTTGAACTCAGGCAGTGGGGTCCCCAGATGCCCCACAGGGGGCCCTGCATTATGCTACCTCCCCCTGCCGCCACATTGACTCCTGGCTTCCGCCCCTCATCCCTCCCCTTGTGCAGGGCCCCTGCGGGTGCCCTGGCTCTGCAGGACACAGCATTTCAGCATCAGCCTCCACCACGCCCAGCACTGCCTCGCCAGGTTCCCAACATAGGGACTCCCACTGGCCCAGCTCACCTCCTCACACAGGTCGCCGGTCAGCTTTTGGAGCAGCTGCTCTACGGGCAGGAACCCACACGCCTCTGGTCTGCTGTGGCCGGACAGGGGAGCAGGGTCATGTGACACAGAAAGAACTTGGCTGCCTGGTGGCTCCTTGAGCAGGGAAGCCATGAAAAGTGATGTCTCTCAAATGGGCTGCAGGATGTGGGGAGCCCAGGGGCTGCCCATCCTGACCTGTCCCATCAAGGCCCAGAGTTGAGGCTTTGTCTGAGGGAGGAGCCGGCACATCCTGACCCTTCTGCTAGGCCTGGGCTTCTGTCAGGAGGGCCTTCCAGTCCTCACTGCCCTCCTGGCCCAGGCAGGGAGAGAGCACAGCGGGCAGTCACTGTGGTCTCGAGGTTGCTCCCTCTCACCTCTTCTTCTCATCCTCCCCCCACATGGCAGAGCTCCGCTTGGAAGGAAACTTCCTGCACCGTCTCCCCAATGAGGTCAGCACCCTGCAGCACCTCAAGGCCATCGACCTGTCCCGGAACCAGTTCCACGACTTCCCCGAGCAGCTCACCACCCTGCCTGCCCTGGAGACCATCAATCTGGAGGAGAACGAGATCGTGGGTGAGTGGACCCAGGCGGTCTGGCCCCTGCGTCTGTCTGCAGTTCCTCCCTTTGGGCTCCCCTTCCAGAGTGAGGCTTGCAGGGCACAAGGCACGGGGCTCTGGAGTCAGACTTTCACAGACACGAGGGCAGGGAGGGGCCTTCTGGTCTGAGATGCGCGACTACAGGGCACTGGGTCTGGGGAGGTCACCTTTATGAGGCCCTGCCACCTGCTTGGCGCAGAGGGCTGGGTTGGACACCTGCTTTCAGCTGGTGAGTAGAAGGTCTCGGCTTTCCCCACGGTGCAGCCCTGGACTAGCTGGGCCGCCTTGGGCCACAGGCTTTCCCTCTCTGGGTCTCCATCTGCCAGCCTAGGCTGCCTCTGAGACCCTTTAGCCTTGTTCCTCTAGACATTTACTCCTACCTGCATCCCCTGCTTGTCCTTCCCAGCCTTCACAGTGAGCTCATCACCATTACTCAGCCGGGGTCACTAGGCAAACATGTTTGGAACAGCCTGTCTGTGCCCTGCAGGATAAATATGCTCCCCCCAGGGAACCAGAAGTTCTCCCCCTCTGGCTCTAAAATGTGCCTTCTGCTGAGGCGGGGGAGTGGTCCCTTCCTTCCTTTTGCATCAGTTATGTACCTTTGGGTCTCCTCAGGGCCTGAGCATCCTCTCCAGCTGCTGTCTCATCTCCCTGGAGAGAACCTGGCATTCACCAGGGTCCCTCAGTGACCCTCCTCCTCGGCTCCCTGCTTTAGCTGCCTTGATGTGCTCAGGAAGCCCACCTCCAGGCCCATTTCCCCCTTTCTCACAACGCCTCTAGTGTTGATGGTGTTAATGATAACCCCCTTCAGTTATGCTTTTATTTTCGTATGCCCGTTCACAACCATTATGCCATTTGATTAAGAGCAAGGGCTCTCTAGTGGTTTGTAGCTGCTTGATGGAGAACAGCCTGCCTTGTGCATGCGGTGGGGAGCCTTGTCTACCTGCCAGCAGGACTCTAGCCCTGGCTAGAGCTAACCTCTGAGATTCTGGGTCCATCCTTTTACAGTTAGGTAAACTGAGACTCAGAGAGGGTATGAGAGACCATCAGGTTCACAGTGAAACCGCAGAAGTGCCAGGATGAGAATACATGACTCCAGCTCAGCCGTGTTCCTGGGAGGGGCTCCCTTGCCTGGCCTCTGGGAAGGCCCTGGGCATGGGCCCTGGTTCAGTCTTGCCCTCCCAACGCCAGGATCCCTGAGTGGTTTGCCCCTGGATTTGGCCCCCTGGTCCTTTGGGCCTCCATGCTGCCTTTAAGTGGAAGGGACATGCCCAGAAGTGCCTTTTCACAGCGAGGTTCTCCCTCCCACGCTGCCTTGACCACCTGGAGTCTTGCCCTGAACCCTTTATTCCCTTATTACCAGGCATTCCTGGCCCTCTTTGCTGGGCCCTTCCTCCTCTGCCTCTTATTTGAGGCCTTCATGATGTGTCCACTTCCTTTTGCTGCTTGTCTAAATGGGTCAATAACCAGGCAGGGGCTACTCTGGGTCGATGCCAAGACCAGAGCCGGGCATGTAGCTGCAGGCAGGCGGGTCAGGACGGGCACTGGCCATTGGCTTCCCCACTTTCTCGCTGCAGTCTTGGAAGACTCACATCTCCTCTCTGAGCCTCAGCTTCTTCTCACCTTTCCCCCATCCCAGAAGGTGGCCCTTCACCAGGCAGGGAGCAGGGTGAGTAGGCTGGCTGCAGTATAAGAAGTGACTTTCCCTAAAGCAGGCAGTGCAGGGTGGCACAGATCCCCTAATGCTTCCCCTCCCACAAGGATGACATCAGCCCTCAGTAGTAACAGCCCCCAAAGCAAAGATTGGCTGTTTTGACTCATTCTCTCACATACTTCTCTCTGCCTTTCTGCAGAGGGACAGTAATAACTACATGTGGAAGCATCTCTCAGTTTCCCAAGCATGCTCAGCACAGGCCCAAGGTAACAAGGTGTTTGTCCCCATTTGACAGATGTAGAAACTGAGGCTCTAAGAGATTCTCCTAGGCTTCATAGCACACCTGGCCAGGTAAAAGAGTCAGCCACTGGGCTGTTTCCTAGTCAATTCGACCTGTGACGGAGCCCCCTGCTGCCAGCCTGGGCCAGGCCTGGAGGATATGGAGGTGCTGGGAGCTGCCTCTGTCCGACAGGGGCTCCTGCTTCTCCTCAAGTGCCCAGCAGCTCCCAGACTCACTCAACTGATCCCAGGGCCCCCTCCACTGCAGGAGGCCTTGGGAGTTCTCCCCGCCGCCCCCCCCCCCCCCCCAACTCCAGATGGAGAGAAGGGGCACGTGGAGTGATCATTCCCTTGCTGGAGTCTCCTCGCTTCTAGTTTCCACCTCTCTCCGATGCATCCTTGTTACTTGGATGGCTACAGGGACGGGCCAGGCCACAGCCTCCATCACTGGGTTGGAGGAGGGAGGGCTGCGACCGCAGTGGAGAAGATGAGGGCTGCATAGTCCTTTATTATGGAAATAGCTTTGCACCACTCCCCAGTGTAGCTGATCTGCAGCATCTCATTGGGATAATTGCAGTGGGAGCTTAAGACGCCTGGAGAGTGGCCCTTTTCTCCCTTCAGAGCCTTGAGAGTGCTAGAAAATTTTTTTGAGAAATAAATTTGAGACACATGAGTTCTCTTAAACCTTTAGTTCAGTAAGTAGAGAACAGGCGGCTCTGAACTCGAGCCCCCAAGTGCATCAGGAGACTCCCTCTGAAGGGACCTCCCCAGAGGATGCGACGGGCCTGCCCCAGGAAGACCTGCAGGCTGGCAGCATCCTGGGAGCTGCCAAGGTCAACTCCATCATCATCTTTATGAATAGTGCTGCCACCCAATCTTCCTCTACTCTCTGGGCCATAATGCGGAGAGAGGAGAGAGGGCTCTAGTCCATGGAGGGGAGAAAGGACAGGACCTCAACAGGGCACGGAGGCTGGGAGAGATAGGGAACTTCTGTCTGCTTGCTGATACCAAGCACTGGGAGGTGGTGGTGCCCGTCCTTGGTGCTCACCCCTGGCTGAATGCCCTCAGGTCATATATCTAGGTAGCACATTGTGGCCTTGTTGCTGCCACCTTGTACAGACAGTCCTCTGGTCTATGCTTGTGATGTCTCCATGTCCTCTCATCTCTGGAGCCACCTGCTCTCCGCCCCGACCCAGCATCGAGCAGGGTGTCTGGCATACAGCACGTACTCAGTTGGTTGGGAGCACTGTGCAGAGCAGGAATTCCAAAGCCTGGAAGGCCCTCTGAAATGACTGAGACACAATGGGGCAGATTGTTTCAAGGTGCCGCCTATGATAGACCACTAATGAGTCATCCCATCAAATGAGTAGCTTGAGACCAGCATGTGACAGAGTCCATCATGTAGATCCTGCTTTGTGACTTTTTATTTCACTTTTACTGTGTACTCACACAGATATATGTACTGGGTCATGATAAAAAATATCAAAAGCCACTCCCATGAGTTGCTGTGCAGAGATTTGGGTCTGTTCTCAGCCAGCCCAGCCACCTTTCCCCTCATGGAACATCCCTCACCAACACACACACCATACTTTCGTCCCTCCTCTCCTACCACCCATATCTCTGTCCCTTGTGGTCGCCACCACCTGCGTCCTCCTGGTGACTGATTGTCCAGATTAGAGGGAGGATGTGCAGTGAGGCCTCAGCTGAGGGGATGAGGTCCCCACTCACCCGAGTGTGGAGCCAGGTGGATGACAGGTTCAATGCCACCTGACTGTTTACCCCCAGCCCTCCCACGTTACCCACCCTGCACAGCCTGCATGCTCAATCTGGAAGTCCTTCCTCCTGTCTTACTGTTTTCTCTGCCTGTGGCCACATCCCCGGAGCCTGCAGATCTGAGCCGGTTCAGATGAACATGAAGTAGTGGAGGGCAGGGGCCTCTTGCCTGCCTCTCCCAGCTGGCCTCCTGGCACACACACAGCAGCAGAGGCCGCCATCCACGTGGAAGGGTTCCTGGTCCTTGGGGACAAGCCTGCCGGGGTACGGTTGTTTGCTCTGGGCGCTCCCAAGCAGGAGGAAAGGATTTGTAGCTTAGGGTATTTGTTCAGACGACAGTCAGTTCCAAGTTTCTGGGATATGGGATGGAGCCTATAGTTTACTAACCAGAAAGTGGTATGTGGAAGCTTCTAAGTACTTACAAACAAGACTGCCTGGGGAAGGATAGACTCTGGAGAGAGAGGGGCTACAAAGGTGAATGAGAAGGAGGGAAGCTGCTTCCAGGCTGGGGGGAGGTGTGAGTGGAAGCAGATAGTAAAGTACCAGATAAGACATGGTCGGAGCGCCAGGGCGAGCCCGGGGAGGATGCCAGCAGAGGGCGGCTGTCCTTGTGTCCTTATGAGGTGCCGTGCCCAGGGGAGCCCAGGGAGGGTTTCGGAGGAGGTAGAGGTGTTCAGTCTGACTGTGAGCAATGACATGGGGAGATGAGGGTCACCCACCTAGTGAAAACCAGGAAGTCCGTTCTTCCACCCCAGCACCGTCACATGTGACCTGAAGGTGGGTTTAGAGGCAACAGGAAGTCCCAGCTTCCTCACAAGAACTCAGTGCTCCCCAGCAGTGTCATCTATTCCTGGAGCACGTGGTGGCGAAGAGCAAGTCAGGTATTTGAGAGGCTTCCTTTTGCTAAACAGGAGACTATTTCCATTAAGCTAGAATTTAACTTTCTGTAACCCTCAATTTGCTGGGTTTTTTTCCTTGTGCATGCACTGTTCCAGAGAGAGCAAGAGATCGTAGGAAACAAGCTCTCATTAAGAATTTAACAAAAAGAGCAGTAGCACTTTGAAAAAGAAAATATGTGTGCCGCTCAGGGATGCTCTGGGCTGCATTTAGTTAATTCTGCCCTCGTACTGTTTCACTTCTTACTGTCGAGGCCAATGGTTCTCAAAGTGGGGTCCCAGGACCAGCAGCATCTCCTGAGAACTTGTGAGAAACGCACATTCTCTACCCTGCCCTCCTCAATCGGAAACTTGGGGGAAGGGGGGCAGCAGTTTGTTTTAATAAGCCCCTCCCCAGGTGATGCGGATATGCAGTGAAATGTGAGAACCCCTGCTAAGGCTCTGGCTTCTCAAAGTGTCACCCACAGGCCAAGCAGCAGCGTGGGCATCCCCTGGGAGCTTGTTAGAAATTCCGCACCTCAGGCTCCCCCTCCACCTCCCAACTCAGAGTCTCCTCCTGAGCAAGATCCGCAGGTGACTTCTATGCACAGCACGGGCTCAGAAGTGTAAGCCTTTCCTAAAGCACCAAGTGCTGTCTCTCTGCAGCCGACTCTGCTAACGGCGCCACCGTCCTCCCAAGCGCAGCCACTCTTTAAGCCTAGTGAATTCCTCAGGGGACAGGCCACAGCTCCCACGTCCGAATCCCCCTGGAGTGCTTGTTAGAAGGGAAGACTGCCGGTTCTCTCTCAGACCTACCAAATCAGGATTTCTGTGGATGGGGCACAGGAATCGGCATTTCTGACAAGTGCCCTAGGCGGGGGCAGTGGTGTGTTGATTAAGAATCTCTGTGCACTGATGTCTCTGCTGTCTTCTCCTCCTCTTTTCCCCACATCCATCCAGTCAGTGCCTAGTTGTCCTGCTCTATTTCTTGAACATCTGTTGCAACTGGTTCCTCCTTGCACATTTCACACCTGCCCCCCGACTTCAGTCTTTCATCATAGTTTATCTGGGCCATGGTGCCAGCCCTCAGACATAAGCTTTCCAAAGTACAAGACCCTTGTCCCCTGGGATACAAGGATGGGAGTAGGGGGCACTGTGGGGACTTGGAGGGAGCATGCCTGGCCCAAGAGGGGCACCTGCACCCCAGCCATGGCCCAGTGGATCACTGCAGGCCCTGTGTCACAGCATCTTCTCCCTTTTCTGGGCAGGTAGTGGGGGAGGGGCAGATCCTTCCAGGGAGCTGCAGCTCCACTCTGGTTGCCATCAAGAGAAGTGATCCTCCAGAATGCGATGTCCCTGCCATCCTCCCTAGCCTGGGGCATAGATGCCCACCAGGACCTCAGGATCTCCCACCCCTGACATTCACCTTGCTGTTCCAGCCTCACCCGGTTTCACAGTGTCATAGGGACCAGGGGGAATGTGGCTTTGTGTCACTTTGGGGGCTCTACCAAGCTGCCCCTCAGTGAGAGGTTCTGCAGGCTCTCGTAGCTCTGGGAACGCACCTGTGGTTGGGGCATGAGAGAGAAGCACTGGCACCAAGTGCTGAGTGAGTGGTGCACGTGGAGGCGGGGCAGGGGAGGGAGGAGAGGGAGCGAGGAGGACCCAGTCCTTTTGTTCCATAGCACAGCCTCTCTGTCCCTGTGCTGGGTTGGGAGGAGAGCTCACTGCTAGTTCTTTCCCTGGAGCCCAGAAAATGGTTTTTAAACAAAGGAAATCCTGGAGGAGCAGAAGTGAAAATAATGCTCTGTTTGCTCTAAAAAGATAAGTGCACAGACTTTTCAAAACCTAATCGCTATTGATGCCTCGCACAGCTCCTCTGTAATTATCTCATTTATCTGCTCAATCTGCTCTCCTGGATCGGTGGGGTTCTCCTCACTCGTCAGCTGAGATGAGAGGCTCAGGGCAGTTTGCACCCTGCACAAGGACGCGGTGGAGGCAGGGTTTGAACCCAGGTCTTTGGTGCTCCAGAACCCATGTGTCTTTGATGTTCCAGAGCCTGCCAGGTCTTCGTTTGATGGAAGAGGAGGGTGTGGGTGGCCGCATGAACAGAGGTGCAGGATGCCACGTGTCTGGTAGACACCCTTAAACTATTTGCCAGGTCAGGTTGGCAGGTTGCAAGGGGATAGCTTTCCCACACTGGCCCCCTCAGGCCTGGTGAGAGTCCTGCAAGTGCAGAGGAAGCAGCTCTCCCGGGGGGCAGGGGGCCCTGGCAAGGCCCCCTTAGCCGGTGTTTCACAAGGGGCTGATTAGCAACATACTTCCTGTAGCTCCTGCCTGCCGCGGATGGCTGGCAGCCGCTAAGACAGGTCAAAGCAGAGAAGCTGGCCTCTTTCGCTCCTTCCCCTTCCCCACGAGGCTGCCAGGCTCTGTGGGGGTGGAGGGCTGCTCTAACCTGAGTGTGGACTAGTAAGTGGTGCCTCGTGTCCTCCAGCACCTCTGCCCAGAGCTATAACCAGAATATAATCTGGCTGGTCGCATCTTTCGAGCTCCTGCATTTTCCGCTTTGCACCACTTGGGCTTTAGCCAAGGCCTGGTCCTGGTCAGTGGAAGATGCCAGGCCTTACAGGAGAGCCCCATTCCCAGGGATATTTCACATTAAGGGGAGACCATGCCAAGGCCGCAAGGGCTTTGAGAGGTCAAGCCTACTGCCCGACCCACTGACACTCATCAGGACAGGGAAGCAGGGCGTAGGAAATCTTGGCCATGGCAAATGCTTCTGGATACAAGGCCCTGCCTCCTGGCAGACTGGACAGTGGTGCAGTGAGGGCTTTGGGTCTTCCCAGCTTGCCAGGGCGGCCTTGATGGGTCAGCACCAGCTGCCCTCAGAACTTCCCTGGGCCAGAGAGGCTGCTTGAAGAACGAGCAGGAAAGGCTTCTCAGTGTGTCCGCAGGCCCACCTGCCTGTCTTCTCTCTGGATGCAGAGGGCTACCCTGTGTGATAACAAAAGCAGAAGTCAGGGCAGGCTCCTCTTCTGCCTCCTCCTGCTCCTCTCCTGCTGGTTTGTGGCCGCTCTGGGGTCAAGAGCCGCCGACGTGGGCTCCACTCAACCCACCCTACATTGTAGTAGTCCTCCCTCCCTCATCTCGGCTTCTCAGATTCTGTCGCAGAAAAGACACAGGTCTGAAGCCCTGCTTACATCATTAGCACGAGCAAGTCACCTCACCCCTGCATGAGGTACCTCCGTTTCCTGCGGCGGTGGGGACAGGCGTGGGGTGTGGCAGTCCCAGCCTTGTGGGCTGGAGCCGGGTTCACTGCGATCCCTTCCCGCCTCTGCTAATCCAGCGGCCGTTCAGCCCACCCAGAATCCCTGCTGCATGCTGTCTGCCCAGCCTCTCCCCTCGCTCCTTGCCCTCCAGCCTGCTGGGCCTCCTCTTGCATTTACCCAGAGACCAGAACAGAGGAGGCAGGGGACACTGCTATATGGTTAGAGGCTACCCAGTGGGCAGGGCTCCGTGGGCCAAGAAAAGTTTCCCAAAGTTATCCTTCTAGAGGATTTGGAGTGGCCAGCTCCCAGGAGAATTGTGGCATGCTCCCAGGTCCCTTGGAACCCACCTTGCCTCCCCGAACCACATACGCACACCCTGAATCAGGCTGCTGCTGTCATTCCTGATCCCACCCTCGGGTCCGAGGAAGAGGGGACTTGAGACAGGCACTTAGTAGATGAGAAGAGTGACCACAATATGCAGCCTTCAGACCTGTCAAGGATTTGACTAGGCAGGGGCCCTCTAGGCTGGCAGGTCTGGAAAGACAAAGTCATACCCCTGGATCTGGGTTCCAAGCCCATCTGAGGGAAGATGGAGCCGTCCCCTCCCTGGACATTGGGTTTGGATTTCCCCCCAGCACAGCCAGCTGGAGATGGTCTGAGCTTTGCCCTGCCTCCCAAGCACTGTCACTGTGCCCGGGGGAGGTGACTCACCCTCCAAGGTGGCAGCTGCCCACGTGCCGCGGCAGACTCATGCTCTCTGCCCACCCTGCCCTGTCGAGCGCCTGCAGAGTGCTGAGTTGTGTCCATGGGCAGTGAACAGTAGATGCAGGCATCGATCGGGCTAGCAAGCAGCTTGGAGAAGCAATCATTGGACCAACAGTGCAGGGACTGCTTGCCAGCTGTGGAGCCACACCAAGCAAGAGTCAGCGAGTACACAAACAGGCTTCAACAGCAATTAGTGCGAATTAGACGAGGCCTCAGACACGAAGGGGAGGGAAGCTCCTGTTTGCAGCCCCTACCCTTGTGTATCTGCCAGCAGAGAACTAGCAAGCCAGGTCTCTGGCGCAAGACCTTTCACACACTTGGTCTCTGCCCGTATGGCATTCTCTGTGCCAACCGTTGCGTGGCAAAGCTTTGATTACCCAGCACCTCCAATTATACAGGATGCTGTTGGCACTCTGTGAGTAGCACAAAGGCGAACAGCAGGAAAATGAGTCCTTTGACATTTAAAACAAAACAATTCCATACTCCCTTAACCAGCCAGTCTCCCATATGCCCGTCCCTGTCTCTGTCCAGAGTGCTGGAGAGCAGTCCCAGGGCTCGGAACCTCAGAGGTCAGCCTGGCAGAGACCTTATTCAGAGAAGAAGAGGCTCTCGGGGACACAGGCATGGATTTAGGCTTTTGGGAAGTGTTCATTCATTCATCAGTTGTTCTTTTGATTGAGCAACTTTCTGTATGGCCGGCATTCTGCTGGAGACAGAGGGGGACAAAGCATGCTCCGTGTTCTCTCGGGGCCCGTGGCATGGCTGGTTATACCAGCTGACATTCAGTGGCCATTTACTTCACATCCCAATCTCCTCTAAGCATTTTTCTAGTATGCTGTTGTTTAATCCTCATGACACCCTTACAGGAAGGTACTATTATTCCCCCCAGGTAGGGAAACTGAGGCACAGGAGAGTTAAATCACTTGGCCAAAGTCATGCCACCTGGGCAGAGCCAGGATTCGAACCTGAGCAGTCTATTCAGCACAGCCTTGCGTGGGGAGAGGTTTTTGCACGTAGCTGTAGGGAGATAGGAAGGCACAGGCAAGTTATGTCTGAAGCACATAACTTTAGTTGGGAGGAAACTCCCTTGGGGTGGAGAGACGGTGTACGGTAATGAGGCGGGATTCCCCAGGCCCCGCAGGCAGCCAGCCTCGCTCCCGACAGCAGTGCCTCACAGAGTGAAGCAGGTAGGCAGCGTACCCCAATGGAAGTACTATGTGAGGATTTTCACCAGATTCTCTCATTAAGCCTCACCAGGAAGGCCAGTGGTGCTCAAACTAGCTGTACACTCAAATCACCTGGGAGCTTTAAAAAAACCTGTGTCTAGACCCCACGCCAACTAAGTCAGAATTTCTTTTTTCTTTTTTTTTTTTGAGGAAGATTAGCCCTGAGCTAACATCTGCTGCCAATCCTCCTCTTTTTGCTGAGGAAGACTGGCCCTGAGCCAACATTCGTGCCCATCTTCCTCTACTTTATCTGTGGGACGCCTGTCACAGCATGGCTTGCCAAGCGGTGCCATGTCCACACCCAGCGAACCCCGGGCCGCCAAAGCGGAATGTGTGAACTTAACCACTGCCCACAAGGTGGGCCCCTAAGTCAGAATTTCTGATGGTGAGTTTCACCCTTGGTGATTTTTTATAACTCCCCAGTGATTCCAGTGTGCAGGCACTGAGCTAGACCAGAACCTTCCATCAACAACTGCCTTCCATCCCTGAAGAAGCTGTAACCTCTCTCTTCCCCCTCCTCCCGTGCGTGGATGCATGCATGCATGCGTGCATGTGTGTGTGTATGTGCGTGTTTGTGTATGTATGTGTGTAGCTACATTAGGATGAGAGGAGCAACCAGCTTGGCCATGAGAGCTGCCACTTGGCTGGGAGGGTGGCAGAGGTGAGCTCTGTGGACTTACATCTTTCCCTGGGGGTTCCTCTTTCCCCTGGACCCTGGGCATGGTGCTCTGCTGCCCCAGTGCCCACAAAAGCCCCTCTCCTGGTTTCCCTGTAGCACAGCCCGCTCACCTGGTACTTTAGGAAGGAACTTCATCTATAAGCCAAAGGCAACTGAGAACATATAGATAGCAAAACAGAAGGCCAGTTCCCAAAGAACAAGTTTGTGGCAGAGAATCCTGGTGGAAGCGGAGAGCAGTTGGCCTGAGCTCCAGCACCTCTTACTTGGGCGCCTGCGGGCCTGCCCAGGTGGGCTGCTCAAGTTGGTTCACCAGTGGCGTGCTGGAGGCGCTCACTCAAGTTCGATGACCTCGCCTGTGTAGCCTGAAATCAGCCATGGTGGGAGTATTACACCATAAAAAATCAGCAAATGCTACAAATCAGAGGTTTTTGCCCCTCAAAGAGTTAAACCTTCGCCAGCACACCGCTGGCTCAGACCCTTCCCACTTCCTGCTATCATTGGTGTCCTGACCACTCTCCCCCACCACCGCCTTCAACTCACTTTGTTTCCCAGAAACTGGTTTCCCTGGTGGGGCCCTACATACCTCTTTCCCACTTGGTGGCTATCTTAGGAGCTTTCCTTCCTATTTTTCCAATTGTAAGGGAGGTCTTATTTCTCTGACAATGATCTTAAGCCTGAGAAAAAGATTTGTAAAGTTGGTATCAGCAACCTTAATTTCCAAGCACGGAGAAGGATTTGCGAAGGAGCCATTGGCCCATCGCCCACACCCCCGGGGAAGGAGCCTTCAGGGCAGGCGCCGACTTTTCCATCCGTGTGTCCCATCACCCCGCACTTCCGGACACACGGCCGACACACAACCGATGGGGCAGTTCCGGTCCTCTGTGCGGGGGTGAGACACGTGCACGCCACCAGCTGTGAGGGAGGGAATGGGAGATGCTTCATGAGAGGTGGCAGTGGAATTGTCATTCTTCTCTGAGGCTCTCCCCAGAGCACCTAACTAAACCAATTGGAGGAACTAAAAGAGGCCTAGAGTGGCCTGGGAGGGCTGGGGGGATGGGGCACAGGGCCCTCCAGTGGCTGAGGTGCAGGGGGCAGGTGAGGGAGAGCAGGGCCTTCAGTGGGGCGGAAGGGATGGGCCCAGGGGAGCAAAGACCAAAATCTGACCGGGAAGATAAGCGCCAGGCATGGGCCAGGCAATTTGAGTTGCTTATTTGGCTGTCTCCAGAGCAGCCAGTAAGAAGACTGTGTTATTTCTGAAGAGAATTGTTCTGCTCCAGCTTTGGCTGCGTGTTAGATCGAGGCCGGGGAGTGTGCAGGAGAAGGCTGTGGCAGGTGGCCCACTGGATGCTATCAGCCCTGCTTTGCTGGCCAGCTGGGCATGGAGGAGGGAATCACAGCCAGGGCTTTGCTCCTCTTCTGTTTTTCTTTCCCTGCAGTTTGTACTTAAGGAGAAAAGAAGTGTCTCTAGGTTCAGTAGTGGATTCTAAAGACACTCTGTGCTTCCCATCCTTCGATGGGGATGCCCACGGCACTGTCTGCATCTCAGTAACTCCATCCTTCTTGGGGAGCACCATAGGGTCCCCTCCGCCATCCCCTTTGGCTCTGTGAGGCAGGAGGACTGTTTTAAAGATGACAGGTTGAGGTTCAGAGAGTTAAGGGGCCTGCCCGAGGTTGCATGACTTTATGTGGCCGATCCGAGGTGAGAGCCTAGGTCCCTGCCCTGTCTACTCTCCTGGAGGGCCTCTCTTTCAGCAGAGAGCTGAGAACGCCTGGATCCACCAGCCTTCCCTGAGGGCCGAGGAGCTCGGCTTGCAGGATTAAGGGTGTGCAGTGTCCTCTGTGCCCCTGAGGGTAGGGGCTCTTCCTGTTTTCTTCCTGTGGCACCACCACCTCCCGCCCCCACTGTGATGCTCAGTCCAGGGCTCTGTGGGACTGAGCGAGGCTGGGTCACTGCCCCTACCTGGCTCCTGCCAAGCTTCTGAAGGGACAGACCCAGCATGAGTGAGGGATGTGTGTGAGTGTGGCCTGGGAGCCTTCTTGTTACAGGCACCATTCCCTGTCCTCACCATGTCACTGTAGTTTGCTGGCTGGTCTCTTGTGGCTTTTTGAGTGAGTGCGTGAAGCTCAGCTCAGCTCAGCTCAGCTCCGCACAGCACAGCACCCTTGATCTTAGTTGTTTTGGTCCCTAGGCACCAAGAGCTGCATCGAGGCTGAGATCTGGGCCAGGGCCAGCCTGGTTCTCAAGCATGGATGTGCACGCCACCCCCAGGGAGACCAAGGTGGTCTCCGAGGTGCCGCCCACAGGCCTGAGGCACTACGGCTGGGGTGCGGCCTTTCTATCTTTAACCAGCACCCCAGGTGCCATTGTAAGAAAGTTTTCCAAAGGTGCAGGCTCCAAGCTCACTGGCCGGGATCCCTTGGGGATGCAGAGAAGGTGAAGGGTCCTGCATTCTGTTCAGAAGGAGATCACCCAGGTCAGAAGTGGGACAGCCAGCCCCGTGCAAACTCTCCAGTGCGCTCCTGCCTGGGCAGGGTAAGGGGTGTCCTTTGTTTCTAAGCTGCCAAGGGAGCCAGAGAACTTGCTCTGGGCCACCAGGTTGGGGAGCCTCCGATCCCAATTCCAGAAGGGACCTTCGATGTCATGGGCCCAGCCCCACCGAAGCAGGAGTCGGAGGTGGCTGGTCTGTGCTGGGAAGCTCACTCAGTGCCCCTTGCCACTTCCGTGGGCCCAGACCCTTCCTCCTCTCCTTTTAGACCGTGGGCCTCGTGTGTGAAGAAGAGCGCTCTGGAGCGCTCATTTTTGTCGTCTTGCCTCCAGCTGTCCCACTGGCACGAAACAAGTTTGCCAGTCACTAGTGCTGAAGATTAGTGAAGTGAGATCATGCTGACCTCAGGGAAGTACTTTTCTCTAAATACTGCCCACTCTGATTCTGCTATTATCAATTACTTTAAGCTTCCACCAACATAGCGGGAGGCTGGGATGGATGTCTGTGGAGGGAGCAGGCTGGGTCATCTGTGCAGCTGGGAGGAGGGCAGACGGGGCCTGGGGTCACCGGCTGCAGCCTTGTGAGATGACAAGAAGATGCAGTGGACTGTGCCCCACCTGTGCCAGGCTCACAGTGTTTAATCCAGGTGGGAGTCCTTCTTCCCTGCCCCAGGTTGCTGAGTGGCTTTAGTCCCCACCCAGGGTCCTACACCTCACAACAGAAGTCCATCAACACCACCATACACTTGGGGGCAGTGTGAAAGTCAAAGGAACATTACTCTGGCTTCATAAAAGAATTCTAGAAGCTCACATTCTACATTCTACAGTCACAGGCTGAAAGAGATGAAGTAACCCCGGAAGTCTTGTGGACTCATAGCCTCTCCTGATCTGTGATAGTGAAAGTTGGAAACAACCTGAATGTCCAACAATAGAAAGAGGAGCCAAAGTGTGGTCGCTCTATGCCATGGACCACCATGCAGTCATAACAATGTCACTGACTTGTAACCTGAAGAGATGTTTACATGTCATCAAGAAAAACACATTATGGCTTAGTATCTAGGATGCCATTTTTTAAATATTGGGGTGTGTGTATTTAAAAAGTTGTGTATTAAAAAGTTGGAAAGGCCATATACCAACACATTAATATGATTGGTTCTAGATGGTGGGACATGGGTGATTTTATTTTGGCTCATCCATAATTTCTCATTTCCTAAATTGGATTACTGGTGCTAAAGGGCCAGTGTCCTATCACAACCTTGGTCCACAGAGGCCTGGCTCTGACCAGCAACGTGCACAGAATGGGTCACACCAGGGGAAGGGCCCCAACTCTTGAATGTGCTGTGGTCACAAAGTTGCTTAATCAAGCCGTGTTAATGGTGGATCCACTGTAGGCCCAGCCTGGGGTGGTCCTGAGCCTGAAAGAACTTATGATCTATTTCGGGCGGTAAGACATTAATTCATTCATCCAACAAAGTTACCCTGTGGGCGCTGTGCCAGGTCCTGCATTCTCAAGGGGGACAAACATGCACAGGTTGCAGAGCATGATGCACGATACAAGCCTGGGAGAAAGGTTATGGGAGTTTGGGTGGGGACCAAGGGGAGTGCCAGAGGAGGTGGCCTTTGAGCTGGCATTCGAGGATGAGCAGCACATCGGTGAGTGGTGATAAGGGCATGGCCCATGGGAGAGGGGAGAGCTGAGGCCCCCCCTCCTCTCCAGGTGTGCCAAAGCCCAGAGGCCAGGCTTCTGTTACCATCGGGCCGCCGTGTGCCCTGTGGCCGTGGGAAGCTTGTTTAACCTCGCCAAGCCTCAGTCTCCCCATCCATAAAATGCTGATCCTACCGTATCTTCCTCTCCACCCTCCAGCCATCTCCCCCTTTGTCAGGATGCTCCGAATATAAATGATCTTTCAGCTTTGTCTAGAAACTCCCAGTTGGCCTCTTGGGCTTGTCACTTGTGAGCTCGGCTGCTCCGGTTTGTTGATTCTGCCAGTTTGACACAGTCTGCTGGCCCCATTGCTCCTTCCTGTAAGCTGCTCAGACTGTGTTAGCAGTTAAGTCAGGGGACGGAGATCCACCAGTCCCTGCTCTGTCCCTGTGAAGGCCGTCACCACCCTTCAGCCAGGCGGTTTGGAGACGGGGGCGGACCCTGGAGAGGGCAGCGCGTGGGAGACTTGAAAGTGGCCAGCTGAGAACCAGGCAGTACTGGAGACCAGGCCTGGGGGTGCAGGGATCTGCTCCGGGACTGGGCTGCAGCTGCTCTGTGCGCCACATCCCGCATGCCTGCAGCAGCGACAGCACAGGAGACTGTCCTCTGCTCTCCCTCGCACGGCCACTCTGCAGGCTGCTGGCCTCCCCAGCTGAGGGATGGAGGAGTCACGGAGTCCAGAGTGAGAAAAGTCCTTAGCAACCCCCTTGTTTACCCTCTCTGGAGAAACTGAGGCAGAACCAGTGGTCCCCAGTGGTGGCGTATGGGGAGATAGGGTGACTTGGCAGCTCTGAGCCTCAGCCCCCATCTCTGAAGTGAGGCTGTATTGAGATGCCCTCAGCCCAGGTCCAGCCCTTAGAGTATTGCTCAGCAGAGCCTGCCTGTCGAGATGACCTTCCTGGGCCAAGGCCCTGGTGGAGGGACACGGGGTCTGGCACTGGTCTTGCCCCTCTGTGTTGTGGGATGAAGCACATGGGCTTTGGGATCAAAAACTGTCCTGCCTTCACCACTTATTGGCTTGGTGGCCCTGGGCCCTGTCAGAGAAAAACCAGAGCTGAGCAGGAGTTAGAACAGTAAAAACAGATTTTATTCAGGTTATTGCAATGGGGGAAAGAGACGTCAATATAGAACCGGGCTTAATTCCAAATACAGCATCGCAAGTGGGAATTATAGCCACAGAGCAGGGTGGGGGTCAGTGGGTGGAAAATTACTAGGAGGAAGCATCAGGGGTGGGGGGGATTCTGGCTAAACCGTCTTCACAGGATTCTTGCTGAAGACAGGCCAGGGTGGTCAGACATCACCCGGGGGATGGTGGAAAATGAGGAACCCGATTAGATATCAAGGGTGATCAGATATTGAGAGTGGAGACTCTGGCTAAACCAGCTTAGCGGGATTCTCTCTCTCTCTCTCTCTCTTTTTTTTTTTTTGTGAGGAAGATTGGCTCTGAGCTAACATCTGTGCCAGTCTTCCTCTATTTTGTATATGGGATGCCACCACAGCATGGCTTGATGAACGGTGTGCAGGTCCACACCCAAGATCTGAACCCATGAAGCCCAGGCTGCCAAAGCCAAGTATGCGAACTTAACCACTACACCACCAGACCTGCCCCCAGGATTATTGCTAAAATTGGACAGTGAGAGACAAACACAGAAACTCAAAAGTTAGGCCTAATTGGAAAATCCAGGGGAGCCAGAGTAGAGTTAGAGAATCTTTGTCAGCCCTGAGAATCCCAGGCTCAGTTTCCTTATCAGCAAAACGGGTCATTGTGAGGAACCATGTAGCACAGGGCCTCAAATATCAGTTCCCAGAAGTAGCCTCCTTTGCTGGGCTCATTTAGGCAAGGTGCTAAACCTCTCTGGGCCTGGATTTCCCTCTGTGTTACACAGGGGATAAAATACCCCATGAGATGACTCTACCTCTTAAAAGCTCAATGCAAGCTTTTCGTATCTGGGTGATCAGGGGCCGTGGGGATGGCGTCTGTCCTGCCTGACCACGCTGCTGGCTGTGCTGGTGGCCATGGCCATTACAGAGCTGCGGCTACTGTGAAGAAGAGGAAGGGTCCAGGTCATTAGCCCTCGTCTTCCCAGCCATCGTTGCTGAGGAAAATGGGGCCCAGCTTGCTTGAAGAGAAGCTAGAACTCCCCTGGGCAGCCCCTTCCCTCAGCCCCCACTGCAGCAGCCGCTGCTCCCAGTAAGGGGCGGGGAGGAGCAGGCTGCCGGCTGCTGTACAGTGTGGCTCTAGCACACAGATAAGCTCTGGAGAAAGTGGAAGATGTGGGTGGGAACTGATACCAGCTGATTTTCTTTTTTTTCTGAGCAAGTTTCGCCCTGAGCTAATACCTGTCGCCAGTCTTTCTCTTTTCTTCTTTTTTACATGGGCTGCCGCCACAGCATGGCTACTAACAGACAAATGGCGTAGGTCTGCGCCCAGGATTTGAACCCAGGCCACTGAAGTGGAGTGTGCCGAACTTAACCACCAGGCCACCAGAGCAGGCCCTGCCACCAGTTGGTCTTGCTTTCGCTCCCCTCCCTTGAGTAACGTCTGCTCACAGCCCTGCATACTGCATACGCCTTGTCTCTGCTGCTTTCGCTGCCTGAGCTTCCTAGTTTGCCCTGCACACTGGGTCCCTCCTTCGCTGCTCCTGTCCTCTCCATCCTGTAGGTCCCTGCCTGCCCGACAAGTACTGTCCAGCTCCACACACCACCCTGGAGCTGATCTTCCTGCTGGGGGCCTGCTCCTGGTCGCCGCCCAGCCTCGTAACTCCCTCCCAGCTGCCCAGAGTCTTTCTATGCCCACCATGTATGTATGCCAAGCATGGTGTTTGGCCCTGGGGATTCAGGGATAAAGAAATGACTTTGCCCACAGGAGCTTAAGAGTTTCCTGTGCTCCCAGGATGTGCAGGGCCACAAACTGGACCGCTGGGCTAACAAACAGAGCCAGGCCCTGAGGGAGCTCAGAGCCAGGTCACCCCAAGGTGCTAAGGGAGAGCAAAGTCCTAATGGGAGGGGCTGCCTGTTGACAGCACCTGTGGACTCCAGTATGTCCCTCCTTTCTGGTCTAAGTGAGTCTCACCTGTCTCAGGTCAGCCTGGCCACCCAGGGACTGGGTGATCCCGGCAAAGATGCTTCCTCCCACTGTGCCTCGGTTTCCCCAAATTCGAGAGCCCTCCCAGCTCTGATGGTCCTCTGCTGTGATGTGTATGGCTGCTGTCCAGCAACTCATGAAAATTAATACCTCAAGGAAGCTTCTGGTTGGTTCTCTCCGCTCTCAGCAGAGGCTACATCCAGGGCTTCTGACCTTCGGTGAGTGGCCGTGAGGGGCTCGGAGAGCTGTAGCACTTTCGGGAGAAATCTGAGGCCTCACACCTCTTCCCTTATCCTCCTGGTGGCAGACTCTGGCCAAGGTGTTGCTGGCCAAGCTCTGTGGCTGGCGTCTGCTTATCCTCAGGGATCTGGGTGGTGCTTGGCTGGTGTGTAGGCACCAGACTAGCCACAGGAGCAGGGGGCCTACACCTGTGGAGTGTGTTGCTGGAGCAGTGCGCTGGCATACTGCACACTGGCCTCTCCTCAGATTCTCCTGGCCTCCCTGCAAGGCAGGCAGAGTGACCCACTTTACACATGGGAAAGCTGAGGTGCAGAGGTGCTGCCTAGAGCAAGACAGTCAGGCCCTGGAAAAGCCAGTCTCATTTTTCTGACTCAAAGCTCTGTTCCGCATCTTGACTACCTCTCCACCGCCCACCCAGTATCATGTGGAATGAAGGATCTGGCAGCATTTGCCTGAAGAAGGTGGTGGGGTCTGCTGGCTACAAGTTTCACAAGTGTTGTTATGGACAAGAGGGACAAGTTTGTTCTACACTGTGAGCTAGAGCAGAATAAGGAGGCATGGAAAATTCCAGAATCAATCTGAGAACATCTCCAGGAAACCCTTTCTCTTAGGGCAGGTCAACAAAATGGAACGGCTGCCATGGGGACCTTAGAGGGCTCAGAGATTCTGTGACTCCTGCCCTGTGCCCCTGGCTTCTTTAGAGGTGGAGTCCCTGGGCTGTGGGTGGCCCGGAATGCTGTGAGTGTCCTGGTCAGGGGAAACTAGACACTCACGCAGAGTCCAGGGAGCCCTGCAAGAAGACTGTTTTCTATCTCCCGTTAGTGAGGAAACTCCTCGAAGGGTTGTCACGGCTGGTGGAGGGGGGAACATGCCAGGCTGGGGGCCGTTTGGGAGGTGGCATGAAGAACATGGACTCTGGAGCCAGCCAGCCTGGCTCCAGGACTTCCTAGCTGTGGACCTCGGGCAGGTTACCTAACCTCTCTGCCCTTCATTTTCCTCATCTATCAAATGGACATCATAATAGTGCTCAATTCATACAGCTATTATGAGGATTAAAAACCTTAACATAAAGAGCTTAAGTCAGCAAGCACTCAACACGTGTTAGTTAAACAAAAAAACACCATCAACAAGACTTGACCGGACATGGAGATCCCGAAGGCCTGAAGCCCTGCAGACTCCCACCTGGATGGGAACATCCTGGGCTGACGGCCTTGGGAAGAGGCCCCTGGGAACTCCCATAGTTGCTGAGTCACCTGCTGACTCGGGTTGAAGGCCTTTGGGTTGCTTTACCTGCTCTCATCCCTGCCCACCCAGCTAGGCGCTGACACTGTGGAGCTTGCTGCGAACCACCAGGCAGCAAACCAGGGCCCAACTCTCCTGCTTCAGAGTGGAGCGTCAGTCTTTGCTCAGCCTCGGTTTCCTCATCTGTAAAGTGGGCAGAGGGGCACCTGTGCTGCTCTGCGCCCATGGCTCTGGGGAGAATCAATAGGGAAATGCTTTATCAGGTCAAGTGACATGCACCTGTGAGGAGCTGTCCTGAGCTAGTCGCCTCCCCTTCCCTTCTCAGAAGAGCTAGGAGGTAGCTACATCCCAGATACCAAGCCCGGAGGAGGGAGAGTATCTGTCTTCAGGGGATTCAGTTGTGTGGGCTCTCTCCACAGTGTAGAGAGCAGAGCCCAGAGTGGGCTCTCCTCACCCCCTTCCTGGCTGTGGAACCCCAGGCACTGCCCTCCCCTCACCGCGGAGCTCCAAGGCAGGGAAGGAAAGGGTACCACAGAATCCTTGCTGAAGTTCAGGCTCAGTGTCGGCCAGCCTGGAGATGGAGGGCAGGTCCAGGCAGCCTCCATCGAAAGCCCTGGGCCAGCAGAGTGACTGGAGCTCCTGGCAGACTCAGCAGGAGTTCTGCAGAACACCTTAGATGAAGTTTACTTTGCTGGAGCAGTCAGTCCTGCTCCTGGGCATCCATCCAAAGATGTTGTCACACTGGCCCTTAAGAACAGATGGAGGCCACCTGGGTATCCCTCACTAGCAGAGTAGAGAGGTGGGGTGTGGTGGGGACACAGGATGGTGCTCTAGGCAGCAGTCCAAAGCAAACGGTTTAGACGTTCCTGGGACCTCATGGATGGATTGTGAAACATAGTTTGGTCAACGGCACTGTTAGTGTTGCGTCCCATCCCCCTCCCCACTGACTTCCTGAAGGCTGGTTCCAGGGTGGGGGCAGTGAGGACCCGAGATGCGCCTTCCTAGAAAGTAAGCAAGTGCATCAGAAAGTGCTGGGGGCACGTCAGAGACTAGAGCCAGATTGAAGGGGCGCCTGCTGGCCAACTGGGGCAATTTGAGCACCAAAATACTCCAATACGATAAGGAACTGTGAAACATAGGAGTCTACGTTGATAATCAGTAGATGAGTGGGAGAGGAGGGAGGGCTCTTGCTTAGAGTGAAATACTGGGGTTGGGAAATCTTCATTTTGCAACCATCATGAAGATCAGATCAGGCAAGCCTCCTCCGTGGGTGTTAAATCTAGGGGCGATGGATGCTAAATTTTGATGAGGAGCAGGATATTTGCATGCTCTTAAAGTGTGTCCCGACAGACTTCTTGTTAGTTGCAAAGGAGGAAAAAGAACAGTAATTATATGGTGGAGAAATCAGGTAACCCTGGACTGGGTGAAGAAAATTAACGTCACTTATGAGGGACAGATGGACACCATGTATCTCCGGATGCGACACCCCAAGAAGAACAAGCCACCTGCGCAGTGTTTCAGCTGCGGATGCATAATCCCCATCTAATCCTGAGGAAACACCAGACAAACACAAAACAAGGGACTCTATCAAAAAGACAGGGGTAATGGCGTGACATTCTTCCAAAATGTCAACATCATAAAAGACAAAGGAACCCAGAGAGTCATGACAACTAAATGCAGTACCTGACCCTCCACTGGATCCTGTGCTGGACTAGGGGATGCTAAAAAGGACATTTTTAGGTCACCTGACAACGCTGAAATATGGGCCATATGTTAGATAAGCATTCTGTCAATGTAATTTATGAAATCGATAACTGTGGTTATGTAAGAGAATGTACCTATCCTTTTTTTTTTTTTGGTGAGGAAGATTGGCCCTGAGCTAACATCTGTTCCTAATGATCCTCTTTTTGCTTGAGGAAGATTGTCACTGAGCTAACATCCATGCCAATCTTACTCTATCTTGTACGTGGGATGCCACCACAGTGTGGCTTGATGAGCCGTGTGTAGGTCTGCACCCAGGATCTGAACCCATGAACCCTGGGCCACCAAAGTGGAACATGCAAACTTAACCACCATGCCACTGGGCTGGCCCCCTAGAGAATGCCCTATTGTTAGGAAAGACACAATGAAGTAGGGATGAAGGACCTTGATATATGCATATTACCCTCAAATAATTCAAAAAACAATCGTGTGTGTGGAAACAGAGCGCACTCGTGCACAAACAATAAAGCAGAGGGTAAAATGTTAACAATTGGTGAATCTTGGTAAAGGGTTTATGGTGTTCTTTGTACTGTTCTTCCTTTGTAACTTTTTATAAGTTAGAAATTATTTACAAATAAAAAGGTAAAAAGAAAATGATAACTTGAGACAATAATATTCAAAATGTCCTAAGTAAACAATTCTTACCCTGAAGGTCACATACTAGCCGTTCACCAGACACGTACCAGATGGTTCCACTTATATTAAGTTCAGGAATAGGCCAGATGAATCAATGATGAGAAAAATCAGGGGTATAAACTGGGAAGAGAAGAAGGGACCCCTGTGGGCATTCTTGGCACGTTCCAGTCGATCTGGACGGAGGTCCCCCAGTGCAGACATGTGCACACCTCCTTGCACGGTAAGCATTATACTGTCTGTGTATCTCCAAAACAATTTAGTGGTACTTAGTGAAAAAACACAGAAATAGAATGAGATCTATAGCACAATACCATTTACCTAAGCTAAAAATATGTGCATAACGTGCACCAACGTGGTCCAAAATTTAAAACAAAACAACCACAAAAACAAAAACTCCTCACCTCTGCCCAGCACACGGTGTCCTGGAGGCAGGAGCTGGCTCTCGCCATTACTGACAGCCTGCGACTGTGCCAGCTCGGAGGGGTGAGGCCCTGGCCCTGTCCTGGGCTAGGGTGGGAGGTCATATGGGATCTGGGCTGCTCACAGAGTGGGATCACGGGGGGCGAACACAGCCAGAGCTTCTGCGGGGACAGCGCTTGCATCCAGGGCAGCACAGCCCTGGGCCTGGATGGTATAGCATTGGGCTGATTATCAGCTGCCTACTGTGTGTCCAGACACTGTTCTGAGTGCTTTGTGTTAACTCCTCTGATCCTTACAACAACCCCATTGGATAAGTGCTATTATTTCCCCCATTTCACCAATGAGGAAACTGAGTCACAGGAAGTTTGATTAATTGGCCTAACGATACACAGCTAGAAAATGGCTGAGCTGGAATTTGAACCCAGGTGGTCTGGATCACTCTCTAAACCACAGTATGCACCCTCCTAAGTAGAGACTTCCCTATATGGTGGTCTAAAATGGGGAACAGAAAAACAGATCAGGTTGTCCCACAGGGGTCCTGGGCCCAGGCGGGGGGCCTGGCTCCCTGAGCTGAGGGGTCCTACCATCCTTGGTGTTCCAAACTGCCCGCAGGGCTGGGCCCCTTCTAGATGCCATTGATACAGCTTCCAGTCCCCCTGCTCCCTGCTTTCTCTGGCATGCTGCCGCATGCTTTTGCTCACCAACCTCGAACGCCCCTTCCCCTCATTCATATCCTGCCCACCCCTCAAGTCCGAGCACAGCTGCCCCCTCTGTGTCCAGGCTGGCTGCTCCCTCCCTGAGCTCCTACCGTCTTTTTGAGAACATGTGTTCCAGCTTGTGCTCAGCTAATTACAAGCTGGTTGTCTTAGGCAAGTTGACTTAACTTCTCTGGGCCTCAGTTTCCTTTAATAATGTTATCTAATATTCACTGAGTACTGTGTGGAGTTAACCACTTTAAAGTGTACAATTCAGTGGCATTTAGTACATTCACAATGTTCTGCAACCATCGCTTCTATCTCATTCCAAAACACTTTCATCACCCCGTCCACATTAGGCAGTCACCCTCTATTCCCACCCCCCATGGCCCCTGCAACCACTAATCTTTCTATCTCTATGGATTTGCCTATACTGGACTTTTCATGTAAATGGAATCATGCAGTATGTGACCTTTTGCATCTGGCTTCTTTCACTCAGCATGTTTTTGAGATTCATCCAAGTTGTAATATGTGTCAGCGCTCCATCCCTTTTCGTGTCTGAATAATATTCCCTTCTGTGGATGTACCACATTTGGTTTACCCACTTCTCCGTTGATGGACATTTGGCTATGGCGAATCTTGCTGCTGTGAATATTTGTGCACAAGCATTTGAGGACCTGTTTTCAATTCTTTTGGTTCTTCCCAGGAGTGGAATTGCTGGGATAAATGGCAATCCAAAAGTTTAACTTTATTTTGGGGGGTGCTTTCCTGCCTGTGTTGTAATGCCCTGGGGGGCCCTGACAGCCTTTCGCGCTGGGCTGGGCGCCAGCAGCTGGGCCCCCCGTGCAGGGAGTGCCTCTCCAGCAGGGTGAGCTTCTCCCTGTTCCCTCGTCCTTCTTCTCTGCCTGCCTGGCCCCCTAACCTGTCCTCTCTCCCCAGCAGATGTGCCCGTGGAGAAGCTGGCCGCCATGCCCGCCTTGCGCAGCATCAACCTCCGTTTCAACCCGCTGAATGCCGAGGTGCGCGTCATTGCGCCACCGCTCATCAAGTTTGACATGCTCATGTCTCCAGAGGGCGCTCGGGCACCCCCACCGTAGGCCTGTCTCCTCCTGCCCACCCACCAAGGGACAGAGGCCACCTGGCCTGACACCCTGAGGGGAGGGTGTCCCTAGGCCCATGGGAGGCCAAGCTTGGGGGACTGGGGGTGGGTGGGCGGAACAGTGCGTGGTGGGGGGGTGCGGCCAGTCCAGGATAGACAGCTTAGAGCAGTAGCGGGCCCTGGAAGGCCCAGAGAGAGGAGGCGCAGTGGGGGCTGGAGCCCAGACTCCAGGCACTCACAGCTTCCGTGCAAACTTGGGCAGACCCCCCACCCTCTCTGAGCCTTGTTATTTGGGAAAAGGGGTGGAGGGGGGAACCTTTGCCTCCTTTGGGCTCCTTGGAGGCTTTTTAGGCAAAACATGCCTCCAAGTTACCCTCCAATCTTCGGGCACCTTCTGAGCCCACAGATGAGCATCGCGGAGCATTTTCTGGGCGCCTGTGGGTTTGAGGCCTAGTTTCTAGTGCTGAGAGCCAGTCGCTGCCCTGAGAGGCATAGAAGACAACCTCCATCTATTCATTGCTTCCTGAGAACCAGCCTGGATGAGGCCCTTCCCAGGGCCCTGTGGGTCTCTAGATTGGTGGGAAAGCTGTGGAGAGTGTGGCCTGGCGCTGCAGCGGGCTGAGAACATTTGCATAGGAGCCCAAGGCCCAGCAGGCCGAGAGACCAGGGAACACATCAAGTCAGCTCTGTCCTTCCTCATGATGTCAGTGGGGTCAGAAGTTCTGAGTGCTCCTGGGGACGGACCAGGTGTGCCTGGCATCAACCCTTGAGCCGCAGGAGAAGTGGCCGGAGAGAAACAAAGCCACGTGTGCCTGTGGCTCTGGTCTCGGGTGATTGGGTGGCCACCGCCACCACACTCTCCTTCTGGCTGCCTTATCATTGGTCCATCTCGGGACAGAAGGCACCACGGACCACTGAATTTGTGATCAGCCAGCTCCCAGGCCACCACCCAAAGCCCTGCTGACCTAGTCACTTCTAAGCCCTCAGCCTGGAGTCTAGGATGTGACCAACCTTCCCTGTTTGCCCAGGACTGAGGGGTTCCCAGGACATGGAACTTTCACTGCTAACACTGGGACAATACCAGCAAACAGGGACAACTGGTCCCCCTGCCAGGTGGGGGCCTGGGGCTCTTGCTTTATGACAACGTCTGTGGTTTGTAGAACCCTTGACCTCTTGATCCCCAGGTATCTACCCCCCACCTTCTGATCTGTGGAGCAAGCAGGCTCAGAGTCCAGAGCCCAGCTTGTCTGGACCTTGGTCTTGATCTATGGGAGACACCTGAGGCCCCATGACTTGGACAAGCCAGGCCACCCACATCCTATGTCCATGGACTGGTAGCCACTCTTCTACTCCTAGGATTAAGCTGTTCAGAGCTGAGAGCACTGGCCCTTTCCCAGAATACTCCCATTCCCTTTATCCCAGTCCTGGGGCCTGCCCCTGCCCAGGCGTCCTGTCTCTTGGCAAGAAGCTGACAGCTTGGGACCATTGTTGGTTCCTCACTGAGCACTTAGCGTTCCGAGAGATGCTGTGTTCCCTCTGCTTATCTCACAAGGCCTGGTTGGCCAAGCTCTGGGAAAGTGGTTCTCCAGGGCTACAGAATTCAGCTGTGGACACTGGGGACAAGTTGGGGCTGCAGTAGTCCAGGCTGGCCTTGCCCCACCCACCCTGTGTCCTGGAGTGCAGTTTCTCCTTGTGGAAGAAGGGGTGCACTTTTCTGATACGCACAAAGGCATTGTGTGGCCAGAGCCTTGCAACTCAAAGTGTGGTCTGTGGACCAGCAGTATTGGCATCCGTGGGAGCTTGTTAGAAATGCAGAATCCCAGGCCCCATCGCAGACCTCCGGAATCAGAACCTACATTTCCATGAGATCCCAGGTGACTCCTGCAAGCACTTTACAGTTTGAGAGGCAAGGGCCAGGGGGCGACCCTGGGGATGTCCTCAGAGTGGAGGGTGAAAGTTCTCAACTCTCCCCCTGCCATCCCCAGGGCTCTGAGTCTGTGCTCCCCCTCCCTACACCAGCCCCCGGAAACCCTGGGCTTCTTAGAACTTTTCAGAGTCTTCATGGCACTCCCAGCGAAGGGAGTGACCGGCGGTCTCCAGGAAATGGGGGTCAGGTGTGCCTGGCCCTGTGGCCACTGCCTTTCTGGTTAACCTCTGCATGCCAAGTTCCTGCTTCCCCAGGTCCTCACCTCAGGCCTTGGGAGGGGTTGCTTCTAGAAGCTGTTTTCTTTCTGCTTGGCCAGTTTGCCCTTGCCTCTCTGGGAAAGCTGGGGCAGTCAGAGAAGCCCCAAATCAGAGCCCACCGTGTGAATGAGCCCTTAGCTTCAGTCTGCAATAAAGAGTGCACTGGTTTCCTCTGCCTGGTTGGCGACTGACTCATTCTCACTGCACAGACCTCCCGTAGCCTGGGTGTCAACCCGCCCACCTGGGAAGAGGAGGGACTGCCCCTCTTGAAAGCGTGAGGTAAAGAAAGCCATTCAAGGTGTTCCTCAGAATATTCACGGATGGGCGCAGGCTGCAGCCACACAGGATTGACATGTGCCCTAACACAGTGCTGCTGCAGGGCAGCCGGACGTCAGCCCTGGGGGAGGCCCGGACACCTGGGAAAGGACAAAGGGACCCACTGTCCCCACATTTTTCCTTTACTGATGGGAGAAATTACACTCTTGGTGGTTCATTCTGCAGGGTCTGTGCTTCCCAAAGAGGAGTCTCTGGACCAGCGGCATCGACATCACCAGGGAGCTAGTGAGACATGCACATTTCTGGCCCCACCCTGTATCTAGAACGAGACACTCTAGGGGTGTGGCCCAGCACTGTTTTAACAAGCCCCCAGCTGTTCTGACGCAAGTGAGAAACCGCTTCCGGGTACACACTTAAAGTCAATCTTTGTTTTCTAAATCAGAAAGGCCAACCTGAATTTGCCTTGAGTTTTAGCCCAGACCCTGCATTATTTTTATTTAACAAATACATACGGAGCTCACTGGGTACCAGGCAGTGTCTAAGCGTGTTATAGATGTTAACTCCTTTAATCCCTGTGACGTCCTAGCCAGCTCTCTGAGTTGGACAAATCCCTTTCTCCAGGCCCTGTTTCTGTCTGTAAGGTGAAGGGGCTGCACCAGGAGATCCTCGAGGGCCTTTCTGGAACTCGCATGGTCACTATTTCTCCGATTCGGGGGCCCTGCCATAACTGTCTCCTGAGCCTGGACTCAGGCTGCTGCCCACCCCCACCCAAAGGTCAGACGGAGGACTCCCATCTGACTCTGTCTCTTCTTGTCGAATGCTGACTCAAATATACCATCAGATCGCCCTATTGGTCCGTCAGAACTGAGCCGACTGCTCGCTGAAGGGAAAGCTTTGCCCGAGTCTGAGGAGAGTGTCGGCGCCCGGAGGGCAGAGTCTTGGTGGATTTCGGGTCTGGTTTCAGGTGGGGCTCTCAGTGCAAGGGAAGACACCTCGACTGGGACTGAGTGCAGATCATGATATAGTTTAGGATCGGTGGACACAACAAGGGGTATGTTGAGGGGAACGGTTGATCTTAAGGTGTAAATTCTCTTTTTATGCTGTTTGCTGAAGAGTTGAGCAGTTTGGTGTTCCTTTAAATGATTCTTTTGGGAATCTCCTAGAATGAACAATAAAATGATTTACAATTTACTTCCTGGGCAAGATTTTCCTGGAATAGTAGTACCGTCATGTTGAAGAAGATGGATGAATAACCAAGTCTTATTAATGTAGACAGTAGGCTGTGTGGGGTTGGAGGGGTTTTTCTTTCTTTGAGATATAATTGACACATGACATTATATTAGTTTCAGGTGTGCAACATAATGATTCAATATATGTATGTATTGCAAAATGATCACAATACCTCTAGTTAACATCCCTCACCAACATAGACAGCTTTGATTCTCAGTCTCCCCAGTACCATGTTGGACCCTAGACCCTTACTTTGGAGCTTCCCTTTACGTGAAATGTGTCTGTCCCTTCTCAGAAAGCCAGCCCTGGGCCGGGGAGCAGTTCCTGGAAGGGTGAGCATTGGCAGCCGCCCCAGAAGGCCTGGCCAGAGCCTGGGAGAGGTGCCAAGGCCTGGGAGATGACATGACTCAGGGCATGGACTGGGCCGGGCCCAGAAGCAGCCAGACCTTGCTGTGGATGCATGTCTCAGGGCCAGGTGGGGCAGAACCATTCCTCCCAAAAGGGACCCTCTGCTTTAGGTCCAAGCAAGAGCACTCTGTGAGCTCCTACTGTTTATCAGGACTGGGCAGGCACTGTATGATTTCTCATTTACTATTAGCAACACTCCTCTTGGTGCCCACTCTGCAGATGAGGCAGGAGGCTTAGTTAGGGGTCCACATGTGGCTAGGAAGGAGCAGAGCTGGGGTTTGAACTGGAGGCTGGCTTGGATGGAAGAAGCAATCACTTTTTCCAACTCGCACCTTCCTTCTCCCATCACATTCCTGTAAAGAGGCCTCTCTGAGCCTTGCTTTTCTCATCTATGAAATGGGTTCTAACCTGCCTTCCCTGATGTCATGGGGGTTAACAGCAGAGGGTGGAGGAAAGTGGCCCTTGGTGGACAGCAGTGTGTCCATTTCACCTACCTGAGAATGTCCTCACCCATCTGCTTACGCCTGCCGTGTGTGGGCCCAGCCTATGGTGCCCTGACCAGAACCTCGCCTCCCCAGGCAGTGCAGAGCTGCCTGTCATACCTTTCTGGAGCACATCTGGATGCTGATGGGAGATTTACTCCCACAGGGAGTAAGAAGACCCACAGCCCACCGCTCATCCCATCTTCACAGTTCAGGAATCTATGAAGCTCCTGTCAGGCCTCAAGGACCACTGAAGACAGGATGATAAGGCATTCGATGCCTTGGCCAGGAGCCAGCTGGGGCTCATGCTACTCTGTGTACCTCCAACTTCTTACAGCCAAGGGACCTGTGTACCCTCTTTCCTGTAGACGGGAAGTACTTAAATTAGGGTATCTTCAAGGGTGGGACCTGCAGGACTGCCACATTGCACAACTCTGATGGGTGTCATTCACAATGCATTCCAGCTGATTGGCACCTGTTACGTGGGAAACAATGTGAATGGGCCCCTAGAGTTGTGCAAGAGGTGGTGCTGGATCTCTGGACCATCAACGAGAGTCAATCACTGGAGTGCTTTAAGAAGCACATTCCCCAGCCCACCTGAGCCCCAGTAAACCAAACTCAAAGCAAGGCCCACACCTCTGCACCTTAAGTCTCTATTTCTCCTCCACACAGCACCCAGAGGGGCCTTATAAATCCTAAGTCACTCGTCTGCCCCAAGTCCCACAGTGGCTCTCCACTGCACTTCAATGTGAAGCCAAGTCCTTACAATGGTCTGCAAGGCCTGCCTTCTTCCTGTTACTTTCATCCTTCAAGCTTTCCTTTAACACCCAGGTGTGCTCATGCCTCAGGGCCTTTGCATCCCACCAGGAAAGTTTGCTTCCAAACGACTAACAAGCAGTAGGAAGTCTTCCCCACTTTGGTCTTCCCATCCCTCCCAAGCCATGATATTGTGGCTGGGCCTTTTCCTAAGTGGAGTGGCCAAAAGCCAGAAGGCATGACCTGAGGGAAGATGTGCAGCCCTCCGATCCCCCCCACTAGCCTGCTACTGTGCCTGAAGTCCATCAGTATGAGAGCTTTGCTTCTGGTTAAGCATTGTCCTCTTCTTACCACATATAATCATAGGTTCTCTACCCACCACACAAGAGGGGCCAAATAAAAGCTGGAACACCAGACTTATGGCAAGGAAAGGTTTTTATTTCGGGTGACATAAGCCAGGAGACAAGAGTGAGCCCTCAAATTTGTCCCATCTCCCTGAAATATGGAGGCCAGGGGTTTAAAGGTTGCAAGGAATGTGTCTGCTTGTGGGGAGGGGGAGCCTGTGGCCTTGCTGGTCAGCACTTTCCCACCAGCCTGCATTTGGCTGTGTGAGGCTGTTTGCAAGGAGAAAGATGGTGAGATAAAGGAATTTGCAGGTAGGTGTCCTTGGTTGTCTGTCTCCATGGTGGCTAGTGGATTCTGGTGCCAGGAAGCCAAGGAGTAAGCAGGGAAAGGGCATGAGTGCTTTGGTTTTAACCCCGTATATGCTGAGTTTAATGTAGGGGAACCAATATCAGGCCAGTATCAATTTCCCCCTATTTTATGTTCCTTCCTCAATCTTCAGGGATTTGGGGTGACAACTTCTCTAGCTTCTTCCTGCTGAATCAGAGCATAGGTTGCTCTATCTCAATGAACCAGTCTTTTAATAAGACAGTGATGCAGGTGGGCTCCCAAAGTTAGGCCTGTACTGCATAAGTAAGTAGCCAGGTATTTCATAAGTGTTTCTAGAGAAACAAAAAGAAAAAACAAGGTTAATTGTTGGAGCAAATTATAAACCAGTTCCTGAGCCCAGGGGGCAGCGAATCGAAAATATTTCTAGAAGTCAGAGTTAAAGCATTTTTTGCCGTTTGAAATGTCTCTGATGGTGTCATTGGGTGTTCAGGTATCTTTCTGAGTGGCTTACATAGTAGCAGGCATGAATCCCTCTTAAGTTTATATTAAGATGTCCAGCTTTAGTTTGCAGGGCTTCAGGGAAAAAAAAAAGAGCAAGTTCAGTTTTCAATGATTCTGAATGAAAATGATGGAAAAATTGAAAATGTTAGTTTAGAGATCTGTAGCCAGATATTTCAGAAGACTAGATGAATTCAGGATCCAGTCCAGTTAACAGATATAAACCAAAACTTCAGACAATTAACAGAACTAGAATCTAATATCCATGAATGTGTATTATAGTTTTTATTGAAACATAATTTTTCTCTCTAAAATCACCCTCATTTTTACTAAAGATATCCAAATTAAGACCCCATTGGTTTACAAAATAAGTCTAGTTTTAATAAACTTGGCTCAATTATTTACATAAGTATAGCAAGAATAGCAATTGATCATATAGGCTCTTTTAAATCTGCTTTGCTGAAAGTTTTTGTAAGGAATCTCAGGTTGAACTTTAAAGGCCAGGAAAACCAGACCAAGAGCTTGTCGTCAGACTCTGCCTGTAATATCTACAGATTTGGGTGAATTTCTCTCTTCTGAGGTCCTCAAAATATTGAGGTTCCTTGCACCTGCCAGATAAGTAACCTTCTTTACTTACCCAGGATGATTGATGGGAACACGTGAGCAAGATACCAGGCCAATATTTTCAAGTCCAGCTGCTGGACTGCTTCCCAGGAAATCCCAGTCAGCCTGGAGCTGCAGAGCCATAGGCGAGAGCCTCCTGACTGGCTTGCCAAATTGTTACCACATATAATGATAGGTTCTTTAACCGCCACACAAGAGGGGCCATATAAAAACTGGAATAGCCAGGAGACAAGAATTAGCCCTCAAATTTGTCCCATCTCTCTGAAAGATGGGAGGCCAGGGGTTTTAAAGGTTGCAAGGAATGCAGCTGCTCATAGGGTAGGGGAGCCTGTGGCCTTGCTGGTTGGTGATATCCCGCCAGCCTGCACTTAGCCTTGTGAGGCTGTTTGAAGGGAGGAGGATGGCAAGATACAGAAATCTGCAGGTGGGTATCCTTGGTTGTCTGCCTCCGTGGTGGCTAGTGGATTCTGGTGCCAGGAAGCCAAGGAGTAAGTAGGAAAAGGGTATGAGTGCTTTGATTTTAACCCCACATATACTGAGTTTAATGTAGGGGAGCCAAAATCAGGGCTGGTATCACTCTCCCTGTGACCTTATTCCAACCCTGTCAGGATTGCAAAGGGGATTCCTATAGACAAAGCTGAGAGGTTGGACCAGACCCTTTCCTCTCAGAGCGTGGTCCTCAGATGAGCAGCATCAACAATACCCAGGGCCATGTTAGATCTGCAGAGGCTAGGTCCCTCCCCAGACCTTCTGAATCAGAATCTGCATTTTAACAAGCCCCCCCATGTGATCCAGGGGCATGTTAAAGTTTGAGAGGCATGGCATTCTGTGACTTTAAGGTCCCTCTCACCTTCTCAAAGTCTCTGTGATAGGCAGTGCCAAAGTATAACTTTGAGAAGCTAAAAACATGAATCTTGTAAATAGAAGATGAACATGTATCAAAGATTTTATTCAACTCATTAATTAATGAGGGAACCAATAAGATAGTAAAGCTGTTTCCCAGAGCATTTGAAGAACTGGAGTTATCATAGTCCTTAAAAAACAGTATTGGAATAAGATTGCTGTTACATACAACACTGATCAATGTCCTATAGGATAATAAATAGTCAACTTTAGAGTCGACTTTTTACTGGACACAAATCCACAAATTAACATGTAACTTCACAGAGTCCCTTAATTAATGGTAACTAACAAAACCACAGTGCCACGTTCTTGTGGGCAAGCCTGTGGACCAGTGCTTCATGCGTGCAGTTATCATCTTGGCCTCACTTCTAGGTTTTAAGTAATATTTCCTAAAAAAATTCCCCTGGGAGGGCATTATTATCCCTGGGACCAAGTTGATCATCTGCTGTGTGTTTCTGTTAAATGACTGGGGCCACCCAAAGCTTGAGGCAAAGGAAAGAACCAGAGGTGCAAAAAGGAGTAGAGAAGGAGAAAAGCATCTGAAATAAAAATATGTACTAGCAGCTTACCCTGTGTCTGTGACTATGCTAAGTGCCTTGCATTTCTTTTCTTATTTAATCCCCACAACAACATATAAGGTAGCTACTATTTTTATTTCCATTTTATAGATGAAGATGCTGAGGACTGGAGAAGATAAGAACCTGGCCAAGGTCAGACATTAGTCAGTGGGGCAGCTGGGATCCAAACCCAGGCCTTCTGACCAGAGTCGGTGTCTCTTAGAATCAGTGTTCAAGGCCTGGGGAATGGTTTACAAAAGGCTGCGCCTCACCTGGAGGAGGCCCCTGGGCTGCCCCCAGAGAGCTGCACACCTTTCCCAAGAGGCTTCAACACCTTCCCAAAGACTTGTTCTTCCTGGCGCCATGGAGACTGACCAGTACCCCTCCTTGACCTGGAAGCCCTCACCGCCGCCCAGGGTGCAGGACCCAGCCAGAGAGCTGGACTGCCCCAGTGTGCCCCCCTCCCCAGCTCCTCATCAGGAAGAAACTCCTTGCCCTGGGTTCTCCAGAGGAGAAGGTAAACTGTCAGAGTGAGAAAGGTCTGGTCCAAACCTCTCCGATTTTATAGATGGGAACACTGAGTTCCAGGGGAATGTTCGAGAGTGTTCCAGAGGGCACGTGGAGTAATCTGCTCAAGGACATGCGGGGAGCTGCTGGCAGAGCTCAGATGAATGCCCAGGTCTCCTGGCTCCTGCCCTGGGTTCCTTCTGGGCCCTTGCTTGGTCCTGATGTTTGGGAACTCATCTGCTTAGCACTCCTGACCTCTGCTCCTTGGCCATGCTGTCCTAACTGTGCTGTGGGAATGAATCAGCCATTAGAACCCTCACTTGTCATTTATGAACGCAGATACCAACTCAGGCCTCCTTCCTTGGGGAGAACTCACTAATAAGCATTTTAAAGCATTTTGAAGGAATTGGTCCTCAGAGGCTGGCTGAGGAGAGGGAGGGGTACCTCCTGGCTCCCAGGAAGGGACCCCACCAGCCTCCAGACCTCAGCCTCTCTGTAGCTCCCCTGGCTTCACTCTTCAAGGTGATAGTCCCTTCTCCCCTACCCACCACCCCCACCAAATAGATGAAAACACCAGCAGTGTGCCGGGGTCTGCTTCCCAGGGACCATACCACCACGAGGTTCAGACCTTCTTCCCCTTCTCTGTGGATTCTAAGCCTTTTCAAAATGGTGGCTATGCCAATGGCCTTCCTCATCCCAAAGGCCCACATGCATTTCCGATCAGGGAGCAATAGTCTGGGTCTCCCAGTGGAGATGCTTGGCTTTCCCACCACCAGGGAGGTATCCCACAGAGGACTGTGCAGCTTCATGCCAACCCTTCCTCAGGCACCTACCAACTCTCTCAGGCGTCTCAGAACCCACTTCCAACTCTGCTTAGAGGAGAAGTTCAGGTGAGAGGCCAGCACAGGCCTCGTACATTCCATCCACGCCCACCGAGGGCCTGTGACCAGGAAGGATGCCAGGTCATTAAACCTCCAAGGAGAAAGGCTGTCCTTCAGTCATGGTATTGTCCCCTTTGACTTCCATCACTGCCCGCTAGAAAGCCTGATTCTAAGATCACCCTCTACCTCTTCCTCTGCTCCCTGTGGACCCAGGTGTCCACATTCATTCCAGTCGGCACAAGAGGCCCTTCTCCCTTCTCAATCCCACTGCCCTCCTGCCACCTCTTGGTACCCAGCTTTTCAGATGGAAATCAGTTTCCAGGATGGTAGGGCTTTCTGTGGAAAGGCCCTAGGCCACAGCTGTTGGAGGTGGGGTGGGATGGGGAGCAGCTCCCCTGAGGATGAGGAGCCAGGCCAAGGGCTTGGCCAGATTGGGCAGAGCAGGAAGCCCTGAAGAGCAAGGAAGTGATGGGACTCCTCGAGATGCACAGAGACTGGCCTGGAAGACTGCACCCGTAGTTTCTCAGATGCTCCTGGGGTGCCACGAACCTTGAGGGCAGCTGGGGTGAGGGGCAGCAGGGCCAATGCCCAAGGAGTCCAGAGGAGTGTTCAGCCTCTTTCCTCCACTGTCCAGCTGTGCAATATTGGGTAAGGCATTAGCCTCAGTGGCTCCACGTGCAAAATAGGAACAATGGTGCCTTGCTTGTCTGAAGGGCTCTGGACTTGAGGTTCAAGGCTGGGAAGTAGCCCAGCCCTACGGTCCAGTAAACCTGGGGGGAAGGCATGCTCTGACTGTGCCTCAGGTCTCCTGGGAGCCCCTTGGGGGTAGGGAGGGGAGTGAGAGGAGGCACTTTTTTAATCTGCATGGAAAGCCCTTTCTTCAATCTATCTGGCCTCTACCCACAACTTTGGGGATGAGGACGGGCCCTGTATTTTTGGCACTTGACTTTTGATCCTCAACAACAGCCTGGAGAAGAGGATCATAAATCCCACTTTACAGATGGGGAAGATGAGGTTAGAGGGCTTAAGGGACTTACCCTGGCCACTCATAATAAGTGGTGGAGGAAGGATTCACACCCGGGTCTTTCTATCCATGGCACTGCTCTGCCTGCCCCTCAAAGGCTGGGCCCACTGAGTTCATTCTGTGTGGTGCCAAAGGTACTTGGCACTGGACACATGTTCTGATGATGGAAGAAAGAAGTCTGTAGAAGAGGAGGCAGAAGGAAAAGAAGCTCTGTCATCCAGAACCATTCAAATAAAAAAGATGCGGGGAGGGGAATTGACCACAAGCTTACATTAATGCACTAGAATGATGTGGCTGTTAACAGAAGAAGAAAGGAGGGGAAAACGAAGAAGGAGAAAAAAAAGTGGAAAGAGAGACTGAATTATTTAAAGCCTAGTTTCCAAATATTTACTGTGGTAAGTGCTTTACTACATGGCAAATACTATTATTATCCCTATTTTGTATATCAGGGGAAACTGAGGCACAAAGAAGTTATATAACTTTCCTAAAGTCACACGTACACTAAATGGCAGTGCTGGGCCAGACTGACTTTACAGCAGTGTCCTGAACTCTGCATTGGTCAAAGGGGCTTGATAGGACCTGTGACAGTTCTAGGTCCTGACCCCGAGGGACTTCAAGAACTGTGAGCACTTCCATAGGGAGGTGGACCCAAGATACTACGTAGCTACCATTTATTGAGCACTTCCCATCTGCCAGACACTCTTCCAAGGGCTTTCCACAGAGTACTCCTTTAATCTTCACACCTCTAGGAGACAGGTGGGATTATTTTCCCCATTTTACAGATGAAACTGAGGCAGGTCACAGGAAGAAAAAAGCCCAGAGAAACTCAGGTGTTTCGTCCACAGAAGGGCAGACTTGAGAGAGGGCACCCTCCCTGCCCCCTCCTGCTGCCCGAAGGGCCGTCCTGCGGGAAGAGGGCTTGATGGGAGGGCAGGAGGATCGGCTGCTGGGCCTTAGGATTGGACACCTGCCCCGGGGCAAGGCTAGACTCAATGACCTCTAAGCCCCTTCCAGCCCTGAGACTCTGCCAGCTACTTGGGGCAGAAGAGGAGCTAGAGGGAAAAGAATAGGAAGAAGCCTGATGTGAATGGTTTCCCCAGAGTCCCCCTGGAGTAAACCCATGGTCCCCAGTAAAGGAAGAAATGGGCCATTCACTCTCTTTGGTCTGCGTGGAACCAGAGATCTTGATTCATGTGACAGAAGTCTATGGTAGTGGTTGATGGGTGCCTTACCGTGGCTGAAATGGTTGGGGAGAGGCAGCCTCTCATCCAGCTCAAGGGACCATCTTTCGAGCATTTACCACGTGCTAGGCAGAACCTGACATCATCTCATTTACTCCCCATGAAATCATTTCACAAACGCAGAAACTAAGACTCAGGTGCTAGTAACACACTTGCCCAAGGATAAGCATCTAGTGAGCACCTGGGCCAGTTAACTCCACAGTCAGTGGTCATCCAAGGGACACACTGTCCCCACTCGCAGGGCTCAGAGCTGATAGGGAGGCCCACCTCCCTCCTTTGGCCCTCCTGTGTATTCACAGCTGCCTCTCATCCCCTTCTCAGGAGGGCCGCAGGGTCCTGGATACCAGCGTCGTGGCTGAAGGTCAGACTGAGTGGGGCAAGGACGAGGAGTGGGGACAGGGGTTGGGATCTGGGGCACCAGGAGAAGGGTGCAGAGTTATTGGAAGTCGCTGCCAGGGCTGCAGCGGGCAGTGGGGCATGTCCCCTAGTTTGGAGGGGTGCTCTGTCCCTTCCGAGGGAGCCGCATCAGGGAGGCGGGCCCGGGACGCCCCCGCTCGGCTGGGTGCCGCGGGCAGGGGCTGCGGCCGGCACAGGTGTGCCGGTTGCCATGGCGACGGCGCTGCCAGCCCCCTCCCGCCCGCCCGCCCGCCCCGGAGGCGCTGGGCAGCGGGCGGCGGAGCCGGGCAGGCAGCAGCGCTGCACCAGAGTCTTCAGCCCCGGCCATTGGCCGGCTGACTCCGGGCCCGAGGGGAGCGACACCCAGCGAAGGGCTGGGGCCTGCGAGCGCACCATCCCTGCCCGCTTCCACCGGACTCCGGACTCGATCCGCGGAGCGCAGAGGCAGAGGCGCGGGCCGGGCAACCCAGCGCAGGGAGACAGCTTCTCCCCTGTCAGCTTGGAGGGGCCCGGTGCCTCCCTCCATCGGAGACTGTCCCGGAGCGGGCGGGAGTGGGCAGCATGGAGGGTGAGTGACCCGGGGACTGGGGGTGATGGGACCGGGGGTGGGCGCGGTACTGACTCAGGGGCAGTGAGAGAAGGGAAAGAAAAGGGCCTGGGGTGTCCAGTCACAGAGGGCTATCCAGAGCCAGACACTGTGACGCTGTGTGTGTGTGCATGAGACAGAGATAGAGAGACACTGAGAGAAAGACCTAGAGTGCTCTGTAGTGTGTGTGCCCGTGTGTGTGTGTGTGTGTGTGTGAGAGAGAGAGAGAGACAGAGACAGAGACAGAAAGATAGAGATAGAGAGGGAGAGAAAGACCTGAGGTGTGTCGGTGTGTGCATAGCATCTCCCTCCTGCCTGGGCAGGGGATCATTTGAAACCAGGTGAGGACAGCTTGGCTATTAGCTTTAGAGAAATTGTAACTGGCTTTGCCGCTAGAAGGGGTGGGAGTAGTGGGGGAGATGGAATTCTAGACAAGATCTCCATGCAGAGAGAATTTCTCTCCCTGGGGGAAAGGGGAGGGGACTATGGACCACGTAAAGCTCCAAGCCCCTCTCTCAGCCAGTGTGGGCAAGGGAAACTTTATTTAAGCTAAGAAACTGGAGGACTGAAGGCTGGTCCACTGGCTTGCTGGGTGTCCTTGGGATGGTGCCTAAACCTCACTGTGCCACTGGTTACCCACCTGTTGAAAGGAGAAACTTACATTCAGCTGGCTTCACAGGGTGGGGCTATGAAGGCTGTGAGGGTGAAAAAAGAAGATGTGTTGAATAAATTCATGCTGGTAAGAGAAGACTGCTGCAGGAGGTAATAAAACCCTGAAATTCTGAGCAAGTAATTGTAAACACTGCCGGCAAGAAAGAAAAGGGAGTTTTACAGAACATCTTGTGCGGCTGCACTTGTAGCTTTCCAGTGAGCTAGGGTTTGAAAAGTGCGCACACAAAAGATGCAATGAGGAATGCATAACCCTAGATGAGTCTGGAAGATTGGAAGGATCTCTAAGAATAGTGTTAGCAAGACTCTGAAGCCCGAGAGAAGAGAAGCTGGGGAAAACTGGGGAAGAAGCTTCAAAGTAAGTAAGGACAACAAAAAGGAATCTGCTCAGGGTTTGGGGTGCGTGGTGTAATCCTAATGCACAAGGGAGGACAGGCAGAGCAGGGCACCGGCAATTTTAATTCAAACAGTGGAATAAAGAGCATAACGAGGAAATTGAAACCCAAGACAGGCGATGGAGAGACAGCATCCAGCCACATACAGTCGGAGCCCAGACAAATGACATCCCAGGGGCCTGGAGGCATTTGCAGATGTAATCATTGCCTCAGAGGAAATTACAGAGAGTGAAGGAAGTGCCAGAAAACTGAAGATGGGCAAATGTCCTGATTTTCAAAAAAGAAGGAAAGAGAGTTTTTAAAAAAAAAAAAAACCTCTAAAGTACTAAGATTAATATCAACCTCTGCTAAAATTCCAGAATAAATAATCAAACACAGAGAACACTTAGGAGACAATAAAGCAATCACACTTCTGAGGATTCTTTCAAAGGACGCCATTCTGTGCACTCACAAAGATAGGTGTGTGAGCGTCTGCCTCGCAGTGCACGCTTGGAAACCATGTAGATGTCCGTAAATTAAGTAAATTGAGTGACGAGACACACCTGCAGTGGCATGGCTAGGCAGACATTAAGAACTGTGTTTAGGATTTTGTTTACTGGTATAAGAATATATTCACTGCCTACTGTGAATACTACTTTTTAAAAAAAGAAGCAGGTTTTAGAACGTGTGTACTATGATCTCCTTTATGCAAAATTACATAGGCTTATTATTGGATATATATGTAAAATATATGCAAGGAGATGGTCTTTGGATCTATCACCTAAGAGATAGGTCTAACATCTTTGAATTCTCCTGCCCCTGAAAGCATACCCTAAGAGAAGGGCTGGGTACAAGGAGTTTATTTGGGAGGTGATAACTAGAGGCAGAAGTCAGAAGGGTGAGATGGGAGAGGGAGAAAAAGCAAGGAATGGGTACATGAATGAACTGGGTTTAGCTGTGGGCGCTTGAGGGTTCTATCCCTCTGGGGACCCTCTGAGAAAAGTGCAGAATGAACCTGAAATTCTGCCCACACGAGATGAGGACCTGACTGCTGTTCACCCCTCTCCATCGATTGAGGGTTGCCCCACTCCTGCACTTCTAGGTGGTTCCTGATCATGGCTTCAAAGAAAGCAAAGCAGAGAGACCCCTGGACGCAGGCTTGAAGGGGCACTAGAAGTGCAAGGAAGTGTCCCCCCCAGCGAGAATTTTTGGGCCGAGGAGCTGTGGCAGGAAGCATCACAAAGGCGGCAGCCGCGGGGCTTCTCTCTGGGCGGGAGAGCTCAGTGGCGTTTGCTCTCTTCTTTCGCAGTGCTCAGAGCTGTTTTATAATAAGCACGTCATTTTTATAAAAACAAAAAAATGTTTCAAAACGAAAGAAAATAATGTACTGCTCATTAGGAGCCAATATTAATGCTCACTGAGAACAAATCAGCCTAAACGTACCAATTTTCCTCTTTCAGACTGGGTCTCTGAGAGATAGAAAGCTGAATTATGAGGTTTCAGCAGGATGCTGCAAAGATTTCTCAGAAAGCCCTGTGAACTGATGGAGAGACGTGGGAAAGGGGCTGGAGGACTGACAATGGAGCTTTCATTAAAGGCTTAAATGCAGCCTGGAGATCCCTTGGACTCTGATCTTGATGTGACATTAAATAATTTAGAGGGAAAGTAAAAAGCATGCTTATCAAAGCTGTGGATAAGAGCCAAAACACCCACACGGCAACAGATTCAAGGTTTAAGGGTGTCTCAACATGCCAGAATGCTGGGTCCAATCTAAGAAAATGAAAGGTAAAAGTAAGTGGAATGCAAAGTCCTGAATTTAAGTCCAAAAATCAATTGCATACATTTAAAATGGGGGAGATCTGGCTTGTATTCTTGAGGAAAATTACTGGGGGGATCAAAATGTACTGACAGTAAGATGGGCCTGGAATTCCTCTCAATGAAGAGTGGAGCCCCTGAGATGTTCAGTGTGGGAAAAAGGCAGGGAGAGGGCCGATGATCCTGGGGACAGCAGCTCACCTTTGTTCTCTGTGGCTCCAGAGAGCACATTACAGTAAGACAATTCAACTCAACATCAGGAAGAACTTACTGTCACTCAGAGCTGGCCTGGAAGCTGTCTCCTCATCAGTTCTCATCCAGCTTGAGTAAAGGGGACTGAGAAGGGGGCAGAAGGGGGAATTCTTGGGTGGCTGGATCAAAAACATGGCCTGGAGGGTCTCTGAGGGCCCAGAAGCCTGCTCCCAATGCCTGAGGACAGACACTGCAGTCTGCAGAGCCCCCTGCTGCGTTGCGGGGGCCAGCCGGGCAGTAACCCCCATCCAAGCCTTCCCACTGGGCCTTGACTGTGGTGGCGTGCTGTGCAATAAGTCAGCAAAGGACAGCAAATCAGATCCACTCCTAGTGGCTTCCTCAGAGTCCCTCGTAGCCTCCACAGCTGCCTACTGGGCCTGGGAGCTCTGTGGCTGGGGGACGCCATAGGCTGGGAGGATATATGTTCACACTGGCTGGAGGAAGTGGGGAAGTGGCCTGTGCAGAGGAAGGAGGCCGCTGGAGAGAGGAGGAGGCGAGGAGCAAGCCAGCTGGCCTCCCTGTAGCCCAGGACACAGAAGCATTTTGGAGGTCCAGGGGGGTTCTGCTTTTCCATGCCCCTTGGAAATGCTGCCAGAGACACTGTGTCCTGTTCTTTTTCACAAAGCACTTCATCCCCTTGGGGTCGCCCATCCAGCCTGGGAGGTGGGCGGGGAGACAGCCTCACCCCCACTTAACAGATGATGAAACTGAGCTGAGGAGCTGCAGCTTGCCCTGGCTTGAAACTACAGCGGGTCTGCTGGCTCTCTGCACAAATGGCCCAGATTCTGGGGACTCTTGGGGCTGCAGTCTCCATGGAGCCCACCTATCCACTGTCTGCACCTTCCTGTCTTGCTGGGAGTGAGGAATGGGAGGAATCTCAGCTGCTGCTGGGGAGGCAGAGGCCAGGTAGGTGCAGTTCTGGTTCCCACTGGGGCCATGATCTGTCCGATGGCAGTCTGTCCTGCTTCTAGCAGTGAGTAGAAGCAATAATTATAGTAACTATTTCTCCTCCAATTGTTGTGTGGCCCTTTCTATTGCAAAGACCCAAGGTTATTAGAGCCAGGAAAGGCCTGAGTAAGCAGCTGCTCGGCCTCGATTTCACAAATGAGGAAATTGAGGCACAGAGAGTGGAACTGACAACACAGCTAATTTCTACCAGATCTACATAAGATATAAATATAAAATAATTAAATTCAGTCATTCTTTCTCAAAAACCTTTTGCTACTCTGTCATTATTAACTGAAATTGCACCATTAGAGCTTTGCTTTTTCTGATTCAAGATTTGACTCCCTTTAAAATTGAAACACCATAAAGAGACACAGCACTTTAAGTTGTTATGAGTCATTTCCTCATCCATGTGAACAAGTTTATCAGAATCTTTCCTAAAAGAAGATCCTGCTAGGAATAGGGAGAGAAAGAATATAAGTAGCTTGGGACAGGGACACTGAGACTCTGAGTGGTGATTCCTGGTTGGGAGATATTGGGTGGGGGAAGAATGAATCCCAAAGGAGGTAGGTGTTCACTTCCATTACTTCTCAGTTGAGCCCAGACTAGGCTGGCTCTCCCTCTGGCACTGTGTGCCTGCTTCTTCAGGAAAGGTTTTAGATGACACAGGCAGTATTTGTGGTGTCAGCTTTGAAGCTTGAGCCTTGGAATGGCAATGTCCCCCTCAAATCAAGGATCCTTAGTTGCTGTCCATTAGTTGCTGTTAATGGACACTGGAAGTCTTAATAGCTGACCTGGTGATGCCCAGAGAGGATGAGAAATGGTTGAAGGTGGCAGAGCCAGAGCCAGGCTTATCTCAGACTAGGTCACCTGGCTTACTTGATTCACCCTGAATCTTGGGGCCAAGTGAAACCTAAGGCTCCACCACTGCTGCCCCCTGTGTTCTAAGAGCAAGTCTCTTTATCTTTGAGCTTTAATTTTCCTATCTGTGATGTGAAAATAATTCTCCTTTCCTTTTCAGAGATAGCTTGATGTTGTATAACAAGTATTTCAACAATAATGAAAATGGTACATATCAGAGCCTATGGAATACAGCTAAAGCAGTGCTTAGAGGAAAATTCATAGCCTTCAGGACCTATATTAATTGCCAATGTTCATTAATCATCTCTATGTTCTAGGCCTGGTGACAGATAGTGGAAAGTATTCTGAACTGAATTAGGCATAGCTTCACCCTCTGAGGCATTTCTAGCTTAGTGAAAGAAAAAAATTCTACACATAGCTGAAGGAGGAAACTGAACGTGACCAGGACTGCAGGTAGACCCTGGGGAAACAGTCATAGAGCCCAGAAAGGGAGCTCCAGGGCATAGGCTTAGCCTTACCCAGAGCAAGAGAGAGGAAAACCCCTTCCCTTTCCCCCCTCACCTTAAGTCTCTTCTACCCTATTTTCTGAGGTCTGGAATGCCTTTGGATGTGCTGAGAGTGTAGGCTTAATATGTGAGTAAAGAGCAATGAGGTGACTTCAGTTTTTACTGAGAGGTAAACAACTTGCATCAGAACCTTCCTTCCTGAATATGGGTTTTGATAGGTAAAACAGAAAACTGGAGAGCTCCAGGAGGAAGTGAGGAGAAATGAAAAGATTTCAGAGTAGGAGAAGGGAAAGGGCAAAAAGAGGCTTGTTTGAGGTTCCTGCTGGCTGCTCCAGGAACTCCTCAGCACCTGTCGTTGGCCTCTGTCAACCCAAATGAGCAGGCCCACCTGCTCTCACTTGCCAAGAAGGGGCTGGGCTTGCAAAATCTATATTGCTGTGGCAGGTGCCTGGGCTGAGGTGGCTTCAGCTCGGCTTCCAGGAGGGCAGAGTGAGGTCTCAGGAAGCCTCCCCCTCAGCAGGGAGCCTCTCAGACACCCACCTTTCACTCACCTGAGTGTCCCAACACAGGCCTTGCCGAGACTGGCTTTCTCAGGAACAAACCCAAATGACTTGGACCCTCGCTGTGACCCTTCCAGCCCCTGCAGCTGCCTGGAAGATAGCTAATGCGGTCAAGAGCCAGCCCTTAAGTCAGAGAGGACCTTTATAATTTCCTGTGATGTTGCACTGGGCCTGGTAGCAACCCCATGAGATGGGGAAGTGCAAGAAGCCCAGGTCATCCACGTCTGAAAGCCAAGGAGAACACAGGGAGATCAAGGGTATCTCCCCAGTTCACCTAGGAGTACCAAGGGGTGGCATAGGGAATTAGGTTCCCCCATTATCACTCTCCAAGTCACCCTAAACTGAAAATCTCCGAATAACTGTGCAAAAGCAGCTTTTTTTTTTTAAAGATTGGCACCTGAGCTAACATCTGTTGCCAATCATTTTTTTTCCTCCTTCTTCTTCTCCCCAAAGCCCCCCACTACACAGTTGTAGATTCTAGTTGTAGGCTCTTCTGTTTGTGCTATGTGGGATGCCACCTCATCATGGCCTGATGAGCGGTGCCATGTCCACACCCAGGATCTGAACCGGCGAAACCCTGGGATCCCGAAGCCAAGAGCGCGAACTGAAGCACTCAGACATGGGGCCAGCCCCCAAAAGCAGCTTTGAGACAAGTTCCCAACCTTCTCCTTCAAACTAAGTTCCCCACCCCCCAAACCCCTCCTATATGCAAGTTCTGGAGTGACCACCACCGGGCCAGATCTCAAGGCCATGTTTTCTGGCTCCAGGTCAGTGTCCTTTCCCGCCTGCCTCAGTGCAGTCTCTGTGGAAGACATGGCCTGTTAGCAGCAGCATAGGGACGGCAAATACTTAACCTGGGGAGCAGGAGTCTTGGGGGTCTATGGTGCTGTCCCTACCCACCCCTACCCCTTCCGACTGTCCCTGGGGTTCTGATCCTGAACTCTGCAGACTCCAGGAGGTCCAAGGATGATCAACTTTAGTCCCCTTGTTTTAGTCAAGACACTGGGGTTACAAGCAACGGAAACTGACTCTCACTGACTTAACCAACAATGGGGATTTATCAGAAGAGTGTGGGTAAGTCATCCAGTGGAAGGAAAAGCTGTGTTCTGAGGACCCAGAGTTGGATCCAAAGCAGAAGTCAGATTGGCCATCCTTTGGCCAGGGGCCAGTGCAGACCCCTGATTGACAGTCCCTCTAAAGCTGCATGCAGGGAGGAGGGCTGACTCCCCAAGGGAAAAATCAACGCTAGAGAAAGGGATAATGCACGCAAGGTTCGCCACAGCTCCGGATGCCCACCACTCCCCTGCAAGTGTGTGTGAAACATTGAGAGAAGATCTGCAGCTTTCAAAGACTGTAAATTCCATCTGGACAGAGACCGTTTCTTGGTATAGCAAGACAAAGCTCTGGGAAAGCGTCCGTGAAATGGATTCAGGTGCATCAGGGTCTCCAAGAGTTTGGTGATCCCCAAAATGTTAACCACCGCTAAACCCGAGCGTAAGCACCTTTGAGGGACTGTGTAATTCAGTGGTTCTCAAATCTGGCTACACTTGCAAATCACCAGGGAGGTTTAAATAAAAATATCAGTGCCTGGATGCCACCCCTAGAGAGTGATTCACTGGTAGGGATGGGGTCTGTCTTGTTAAAAGCTAAGCGATCTGGGGGGCCGGCCCAGTGGTGCAGTGGTTAAGTTCGCATGTTCTCCTTCAGCGGCCCGTGGTTCGCAGGCCCGGATCCCGGGTGTGGACATGGCACCGCTTGACAAGCCATGCTGGGGCAGGCGTCCCACATATAAAGTAGAGGAAGATGGGCACAGATGTTAGCTCAGGGCCAGTCTTCTTCTTCTTCAAAAAAGCCAAGTGGTTTTGCTATGAGTCCAAGTTGAGAAGCACTGCCGTAGTTGGTATGTTCATCACATTGATCAGAGCTTCCTTCTGATTAGGAAGGTCAAATGCAAGTTAGTGAAAAGGTAAATAAAAGTCGCTTAAAACACCCCCTGTGACAAACACTGTTAATGTTTTTGTTTTGTCGTTTGTACACACACACACACACACACACACACACCCTTTTACATGACATGCAGATTTACAGTGCACGTACGTAATACTTTGTAACCATTACAACTCTTGGTCAATATTTCCCCCCTACACCATTAGAGCTTGTTCTGTTCCTTAGGATAAACCTTAGAAGTGGACTGCCTGGCTTCGGGAGTGGGTCCCTTGTCAGGGTGCTGGACAGATGTGCCCCAATTGTGAAGGCTGAACTGATTTGTCCCTCCTCCCCCTACAGTGCACGGCCACACTCTAGCCCTCACTGAGCACTTTTCATCTCTGCCAATCTGACTGATGAAAAGCTTACCCCAATGTTCTCTCTCTCTCTGTTTTTTTTTTTTTGTGTGTGAGGAAGATTGGCCCTGAGCTAACATCTGTTGACAATCCTCCTCTTTTGGTTTGAGGAAGATTGTCACGGAGCTAACATCCGTGCCAGTCTTCCTCTGTTTTATGTGGGATGCCACCACAGCATGGCTTGACGAGCGGTGCTAGGTCCATGCCCAGGACCCGAATCTTTGAACCCCAGGCTGCCAAAGCAGAGTGCATGAAATTAACTACTCAGCCACCAGGCCAGCCGCACCCCAATGTTCTTTAAAATTGCATTTCTTGGGTTACAAATGAACATGAGTGTTTTCCCTTGTTCGTTAGCCTTTTGTACTGTTTTGTGTTGTGTTCTTCAGTGAATCCCCACAGCCTCTCAGCCCCGGCCGGTTCCCCCAGGACACTCTCAGGAAGCGGGTGTTGAATGGTGAACCCAGGTCCCTGGTCTGGGGCTGAGCTCCCGAGTGGTACCAGGACAGTGGAGCAGGTGGTGATAATGATGAAGTTAGTGTTAGTGGGAGAGCTGTGAACTCTGGGAAATACCCAGACTGATTCTGAGCTCAGGGCATTCATTTTGGTGGTGGTCTCTCTCTCTCAGACATCTTTCAGGCTTTGCAGGGAGGCCCAAACCAAGAGTATTATAAAATTATTACTCTCAGGGGCTGGCCTGGTGGTGCAGTGGTTAAGTTCGCACATTCCGCTTCTTGTCGGCTCCGGGTTTGCCAGTTCGGGTCCCAGGTGCGGACATGGCACCACTTGGCACACGATGCTGTGGGAGGCGTCCCACATATAAAGTAGAGGAAGATGGGCACGGATGTTAGCTCAGGGCCAGCCTTCCTCAGCTAAAAGAGGAGGACTGGCAGTAGTTAGCTCAGGGCTAATCTTCCTCCAAAGAAAACAAAAAAATATTACTCTCATATTCATTGTGCAGTTTAACACGGTCGACACTGCTGCTCCTGAGCTAACGTGCCGTTTTGTGCTGGTTTCAGCCTGTCAATAACCGGCGTTGTGGCTGGGCCACCCTCGTGGTTCTTAGAGTGACTGCAAGACGCCTTCAGCAAGATCCATGAGGAAACTGAAAAAATAAATGTTTATTACTTACAAGACCTGGAAATTACACAGCACACCGGGGCCACACAGCGAGGTTGTGGGAGAGAGAGAGCGCATGGGCCTGGGTTCTGCTTTTACCAGTGTTTGGGACGGGGCTTAGGGCACTCACTCTTTACTGGTGAATTTAAAATATAGGAGCAGGAATTTAAAGTGCAGGAAAAGGAAAAAAAAAAACCCACAAGTGGTCCAAATAGTTATTGAAATCAACCAAGATCTCTAAAAAAAGCAGCCTCTGTGGGGGGAGGAGGCTGGCTCTTTTTTTTTTTTCCCCTTTTCTCTCCAAAGCCCCAGTACCATACTTGTGTATCCTAGTTGTAAGTCATTCTAGTTCTTCCATGTGGGACGCCACCACAGCATGGCCTGATGAGCAGTGCTAGGTCCACACCCAGGATCCCAACCAGTGAACCCCAGGCCGCCGAAGCGGAGTGTGCACACTTAACCACTTGGCCACAGGGCTGGCCCCTCTTTTTACATATATACATATATATATATTTTATTGAGGTCACATTGGTTTATAACATTATATCAATTTCAGGTGTACATCATTATATTTTATATTCTGTAGACTGCATGGTCTTCACCACCAAAAGTCTAGTTGCCAACCATCATCATACACATGTGCCCCTTTACCCCTTTCGCCCTCCCCAACTCCCCTCTCCCTCTGGTAACCACCAACCTGTTCTCTGTATCTTTGTGTTTGTTTGTTTATCTTGTTCATATGAGTGAAGTCATACAGTAATTGTTTTCTCCCTCTGACTTATTTCATTTAGCATAACACCCTCAAGGCCATTCATGTTGTTTCAAATGGCAAGATTTCATCTTTTTTATGGCTGAACAGTATTTCACTGTCTTCTATTTCACGTCTTTATCCACTGATGGGCACTTAGGTTGCTTCCATGTCTTGGCTATTACGAATAATGCTGCAATGAACATAGGGATGCAGATACCTTTTCAAATTAGTGTTTTCATGTTCTTTGGATAAATACCCAGAGGTGGAATAGCTGGATCCCATGGTATTTCTATTTTTAATTTTTTGAGGAAGCTCCACACTGGCTCTTTATCTAGTTGTGTACTGGCAATGTGTTTATTTGAGATAGCCAACGCTGAAGTGGATGCCTCTTTGAAGTGATACCTTGGCAATCAAAGCTTAAGTCAGGCACTTGCATTACAAAAAAGGAAAAAACACGACTGTCAGGGCTTGAACTACACATGCATTGAGTGCCCCATGCCTGGCGTCGCTCCAGGTTCTCGTCACACGTTATCTCGCTGACTCCTCATCACGACACCTTTGCAGTAAGTGTGAACTTATCTCCATTTTACTAGTGAGGACTCTGGTTTCCAGAGAGGTGACATGACCTACCCAAGGTCGTAGCCAGGAAATGTGTGTTCCCATTTTAAAGATGAGAAGGGTAAGTTCCCACAGAGGTGAGGAGTATCTTAGTCGGCTGAGGCTGCTATCACAGAACACCATAGACTGGCTGGCTTATAAACCGCAGGATATACTTCTCACAGTTCTGGAGGCTGGGAAGTCCAAGATCAAGGCACAGACCAGGTGGCTGGTGAGGGCCCGCTTCCTAGTTCATACGCAGCCATCTTTTCGCTGTGTCCTCACATGGCAGAAGGGACAAGGCAGCTCTCTGGGGTCTCCTTTATAATCCCATTCATGAGAGCTTGCCTTCATGACCTAATTACCTCCCCAAGGCCCCTCCTCTAAATACCATCACACTGGGGATTAGGTTTCAGCATATGAATTTTGAGGGGACGCAAACATTCAATGTATTGCCTGAAGTCACCAGAAAGGAGAGCTGGGACTTCCCGGTCTCTGTGTATCCACTACCTCCAGGGTCTTTGCTCCAAGTCCTTTAGCTCTGTGGCTCTCCAACTGGAGAGTGCCTCGGAATCAACTGGAGGATACATTACAGCAGAGATACCTGGGGTTTTCGTTCCCTAGGGTTTCTGGTTCCCTAGATCAGGAGTGAGGCCTAAGAATTTGCGTTTCTAACAGGTTCTGGGTGATGCTGCTGCTGGTTCGGGGCCACACACTGAGAGCCAGTGCATCTCCATTCTCTCTCTGGCCCTGGGCTTTCAGTGGCCTAGAGCTTGATCTCTGAGATCATCAGACGCTGTGGAGGCAACCATTATTATATCCTGAGACCTCCAGGAAGCTCCCCAAGTATGGGAATTGCTTAATTGGGCTCGGCGGATGATTTTCACAGGCTGTCATGCATCCACAAGGGCACTGGGTAGATCCCAGAATGATAAGTCCAGGGTGTTAATGAGGTCTCCAGCTGCAGGCAGGGACCCAGGAGGGGGGAGAGGGCTGCCTGCCTCCAGACCATCTCACCCCAGCCCAGGGGAGTTGCCAGGAATAGGAAGGAGTTTTTCCTCCTTGGGAAAATAAGCAGTCTATAATGCTGGAAACTCGCCTAAGTGTAGAGACTGCTGCCCAGGCTCTGCTGAGGGTCTAGTGATGGGCAGGGTTGCTTCCAGACACTTCCCAGGGACAGACTGTGGCAGGTGAACTCACTAAGCAGTTCTCTGAGGCTTAATGAAGGCAGTAGGGGAAACACACAGACTGGAGTCTAGCCAGGCAGACCGACAGATTTCCCCAAGTCATGGGGACTGATTCAGAGTTGGTTTTGAGGCTCAGCAGGGGTAAGCCACATGGGGAGGCTCCCAAAAACTCTGTGGTGGGGGTTCTTTCTAAAGGACCCCAGAGATGGCCTTCCAACGCCAGTAATGCAGTTAGGAGCAAGACTATGTCACCTGGTATCAGGACCAATCTTTCCTTCCATTTTCTCTCCATACCAATATCTATCCATTCAACAACCAGTTACTGAACCCTTTGCAAAGGGCAGGCGCTGACGACACACTGAGTATGTGGCTGCCAACAAGGCAGGGAAGATCCCTGCTCCCCAGGAGCTGCCTTTCAAGGGTGGGAAAAACAATAAAGCTAAAAACCAATAAAATATTGACAGACCGAGGAAAATAAACAGGATGCTGTGAGAGATAATAGTGGGGCACCTACTTTAAATAAAGTGATCTAGTGAGGCTTCTCTGAGAAGACATCTAAGCCGGGAGCTAAGGGAGGGAAAGAGGCAGAGGGAATAGGAAGAGATAAAGGCCTTGAGGTTGGAAAAAGCAGGAGCGTGTAGGAGCCATCACAAGGTGGCCAGTGCATAATGGGCAAAGGGCAGAGTTGCAAAGGGTCAGGCCAGAGAGACAGCGACAGGAATCAGACCACGCAGTAAAGAGTTTGCGTTGTATCTGAGACGCAGTGAAGGGTCTGGGCAATAATCATCACCAGAGCAAAGCTGATGGGGAACTTGGCAGTGGAGGGACCAGGCTGACATCTCTTCAGCCCACTGGTCAAGCTTAGCGTCAAAAAAGAGACCACCAGATAATCTGACCTAGCCTCTAGATCTGTCAATTACAGAAAATGCAAGGGACAGAGTAGAACACGTAAAATGACATCACCAGGGAGCAATCAGCAAAATCCAGTCTGCAAGAAATTCTACAGACAAATGACCCAGATATTTATATGACAAATAAATTGCAGAGAGAGAAAAGAGAGAGAGAACCTAGAATCTAAAAGAGACTTAAGAGCCACATCAACCTGTTGACCTTAAACAAATAGGCAGCCAGTTATTTCTCCAGCAAAAATGGGTTTATTCAGAATCACCAAAATATTGCATTTTGATTTCTGCAGCCATGGCAAGCCATCTCCAAGTCCCCAGCAGCAAGGGGAGGAGAAACTCTTTTATAGAGAGGAAGAGGAAGTGGGAGGGCTATGGTAGACAGAGTCCATTGGAGGAGACTGGGAGTTCCAAGTGTAGTGGCTTTTCATTGGCTGTGACAGTCTCTTATTGGCCGAGCTGTTGCTGGGCAAGAAGAGGAAGTCTTTCTTCTTCCTCTTGGGCTCAGCAGTTGTTGTAGGGCATGAGAGCTTCTCCTTTTTGGCCTCCTGACTTCATTTTAATGAGGCTTCTGTTTATTAATTTCCACATTTTCCCCTTTTGATCGAGATCCTTCTCTGAAAGCATCTCTGACCAAGAGTCAAGTTTTCTGATTTCAGCAACTTCTTGTCCCTCAATGCCAGGGAGGACATTTCCTAGGTTTCATGTCTCATGTTGGAGGGAAAGTGCACAGACTGGAAACCTCTTGTGGCCACATTTGAGAAACAAGGAGGGGGAGAAGGGAGAACACTCAGACACTTTTAAAGTCCATGTGTTATCAAGATCATAGGCATTGGAGATCATTTGAAGCATTATGTTATCATCAAAGGTTTGGCACATAGCCTTCCAACTGCCCTGGTCCAGGCATCTTGAGGAAGCTGTCTCATGAGATGTTGTCTGCTTCAATTCTGAGAAGTCCTTACTTTCAAGTCACCAGATGACGTGCAGGTCCAGTCAGGATTTTGTGCTCTCTTTAGCTCTGTCACATGAATCCAAGAGTCTCTTCCTTGGAGTTCTGTGGCACAATGGTTACTTAGCAGTAGCCCACAGGGGCCTTTCCACTGAGGTTGAAGGGAGTCCTTCTGATAGACAAAATCTGCAGGTTGCAAGCTGTGATGCTTAAGGTCTTCGTCTCCCTGGATCACACTGTGAAGAGATTGCTCTACCAAAACGTGGTTATTTTTAGTAGAAGCAATTAGGCCTTCACAATATTGGAGTATATCTCCTTTTATCAGCTGTAGGTCAAAAGAGGCAGGAGCCAAGTGCCCTGTGCATCCTGTGACTGTCTCAAAGGGTGAGAGGTTATGAGTTCCAAAGGGGGCAGGCCTGAGATTTATAAGAACAAAGGGCAATGCTTTTGGCCAAGGTATTTGGAGGGTCTCTACAGATTTTGCCAACTGAGTCTTAATAATGCCGTTGGGGCATTTGACTAAACCAGAGGATCGAGAGTGGTAAGCACAGTGAAAGTGTCATAAAATTGGCCAAACAGCACAGACTTGTCGAGCACCTGACCGGTGAGATGGGTTCCTTGATCACTATGAAGCTCGAGAGGAGTTCCCCGGGTAGGGATAGTCCTTTCCCAAAGGACTGTGGCCACAGAAGAGACAGTAGGCTGTCTGCAAAGGAAGGCTTCAGTCCAGTGAGAAAACATACAAACCATGGCTAAAACATATTTATATCCATGAGAGGGGAGCAACTGTAGGAAATCCATTTGCCAAATCTCAAATGGTCCACTAGACAGTCTAAACATTCTGGGAGCAGTACGAACATAAAATACTTCCCTGGGTTGTATTCCAGACAAATGGGACAAGTGAGGTGGGTACTTTTTGTGGCCTTGTTAACGTTTCACCACCAATGCTGATTCATCAATGCTGTCGTTTTGTCAGTACATCAATGGTTTGATGCATGTGCAGTGGTCAGGGGTGGGAATTTTAGAGTCTTCGTTAGGACTGGGTTGTTATTTACTTGGAACTGGAGCTTTCTCTTTTTATCAAACCAATAATTGTTGAATTTCCACTCTTGTTTTTCCTTTTTTGAGGCCAATTGTTTGGCTCCTCTAGTTGGTTTTTTAAGTTATCATTTAGGGAAATATTCCTTTAGACTATGACTGAGGTTTAGCTGCTGTCGGTTCCTTTAAGGGCGGCATTCCTTGCAGAAATATCAGTAAGGTGATTCCCTCTAGCTTCCAGGGACTCAAGTTTAGAATGCCCTGGGATCTTAATAAAGCTAAAGTGACAGGTAAAAGTATAGCCTCCGATAATTCCTGAATGTGGAGGCCATTTTTAATTTTATTTCTGCTGGAAGTAGGGAAGCGTTGTTGCTTCCACAACACTCCAAGATCATGAGCCACTCTGACAGATTGGCAGTTTTGCCCTTGGCTAAAGTACAAGCCCATGTTAGAGTGCGCAATTCAGCCTGTTTGGCCGAAGTAGCCATAGGCAAAGAGGCAGCCCCGACAGTATCAAAATGAGTTGCAACAGCACACCCAGCACAGTGTTTGCCATTGTCACCTTTTAAATTAGAACCATCAGTGAGCCCTGGGAAGTCAGCATCACCCAAGGGGCTTCCTGCAGGTCATCACGAGGAGTCGGGAGGAGATCAGCATTAAGCAGTTGTGGGGGCCTTTGGCAGTAACCAGGGGAGAAGAGCAGCAGGGTTAAGATGATCACCACTTAAAAGGGTGATGTGAGGAGCGGTTAACAACAGGATTTCATTGAAGGTGAGATGGCTGACTGAAACATGTTGAGTGTGATGAGAACTCAGGAGGATTTCTACTGCATGAGGTACAAAAATGGTTAAAGGGGATCCCACAATGATTTTCTCAGTGGCCTTAACCCAAAGGGCCGTGGCAGGAATGGTTCTAAGGCAAGGGGGGTATTCTTGTGCCATGGGGTCCAGTTGCTAGCTATAAAACTGTGGTGGATGGTGGTCCCGTGTTTTGGGGTCTGTACCCGAAGGGCACTCCCTTCCTTCTCATATACAAAAAGGAAAATGGGAACTTGATCATTGTGATGTCCAAGGGCGGGTGGGTTCATCAAATTCCCATTTAAGGTCTTAAAGTCTAAGTCACCCAGTTCTTCCTATAAAATTGGGTTGAGGGTATTGTTCTTGAGTACAACATACAGAGGTTTGGCCATAAGAGAGAAATTTGGAATCCAATTTCAGCAATAACCAACTAGCCTGAGAACACTTCGCAGTTGGCACTTAGTTTGGGGTTTGGGGAAACTCAGGACACGATGAAGCCCATCTGGATCTAGTGTAGTCCTTGTTCCGATGTCAGATGCCCTAAACGTCAAACCTGGATTTGGGCCAACTGCAATTTCTCCTTGGCGACCTTATGGCCCTTTCAGGGTAAAAGCTTTAGCAAGAGTGGATGCTGCCTTCCTGTGAGGAGGCTTGGGAGGGAGAGCAAAGAAGCAAATCATCTGCAAGTTGCAACAAAGGAGAACCCTTAGGGAACTTTATATCATCCAGATCAGCCTTCAGGATTTGTGAGAAATAAGAAGGGTGCTCAGTAAAACTCTGAGGCAGGTGGATTGTTTTCCTTCCCATGTGAAGGCAAAAGGTGTTGACTACCTTCATCAACTGGAATGCTAAAGAATGCGCTGCTGCATAAGTAAATGCCTGTGAAGAACTCGCATCCAGTGGGGATGGGTGTTAGTAGCATATGAGGGTTAGGAACCACAAGGTGTCAAAGGATAACAATGTTGTTTATTGCTTGGAGGTCGTGGACTAACCACCCTTGGCCCTTAGGTTTTCTCACAGGTAAAATAGGAGAGTTACAGGGACTAGGACAAGGGATAATGAGGCCTCGAGCCTTGTCATCCTCTATTATGGACTTTATACCTTGAAGGGCTTCTTTACGTAATTGATTAATTCTGGGGAGAGATTTTGAGGGATCTATTTGAATCTTGATGGGAGGTGTGCTGTGAATTTTACCAATATCAGTTGGAGATTTTGCCCATGAGGAGGATGGGAGCAGACTCAACAGGGCAAATGATTACTGTTCCCAGAATCAACTATAGTACCGTCAAAGATGGAGCAAATAAAAGATGTCAAAAGGGTCATTTAATTCACCTGGTTGACTGTCTTGATGACTACTGTCAAATTCCAGAATAATTTCCCCCTTTTGGGGGAAAGAAATTCCAGCATGATACTTTCCAGAAGGCTTGGCCTAATAAAAATAGGGGTGGGGGAACTAAGGAGAAAAGGCTGCAAGTCTCTCGAAGGGCCTAAGCAAAAGGGACTAGGTTCAGAGTCAGGACACTCTTGAGGTTTATTAGAAATCCCCACCATCTGATCTGTTTTAGTCCTCGGAGGCAGGGCCTGCTTCATAGCAGTGGGGCTAGACACCGAGAGTGTGGCTCCGGGGTCAATTAGGACAGAAAGAGATTCATCTCCGATCTGGAGAGGTGTTTCTCTGAGCCGATTAAGAGAGAGGATTGAAAGAGGCCCTGTAGCTCCTCAGAGCCTTGTCACTGAGAATTTGGAGGACGCTGGAAAGGCTGGTTAGAGGGCTGAATGTGCTGGAACCCCTTAGATTTGTAACAATCCTGACATTTCTAACAATCTCTTTTTCAATCTTCTGGCTCTTCGCAATAATAATAACAGAAATGAGGAGGTTTTGGGTTTCGTTCGGGGCCTTCATTTGCTGGAGTTGAGGATTAAGAATTTTAGTGGTCTTGAGAAGGGGGCCGAGCAAAATGGCGGAGTGAGCTGACCCGGGATTCTCTCCCCTCCAAAATACAACAAAAGATTAGAACTGAATTTCAGAGAATAAACATAATGTCAGCTCGTTAGAGACCTACAATACCAAGAAGGCAGAGATCATAAACCCTACTTACACCCTCGGAGGCGCTAGAACGGTAGGAGAGAACATCGCTCCCTCCCCTAGAGTCTGCGATTGCTGCGGCGCGGGTCGGGAAGGAGTGGGGGAGGGGCCGTGTGACCTGGGGAACATCCAGGACTCCTGCTGCTGATTCAGTGGAGACCCGCTGACGGGGGGGGGGGGGGGGGGGGGGGGGGGAGCTTCCGTCCACAGGGACCCCATAAATCAAGGGCCTCAGGAGACCAGAGAACAGAACTGATCTGAACCCAGACTGGCGCGTGTGAGTAACAGCTCCCCGCTCCCCCCCACCCTCCGCAAAGCCAGTGGGCGCAGCCATCTTGCCCCAAGGCGGAGAGCTCATAACACGCTGCTCTCGACCCCCATCTAGTGGCGACAGGCTGTAACTGCAACCGAATTATACCACCATGTGAAAAAACCGCTCCTCTACCATCCAGCAATTTATAAAAGCCCCAGACCAGAAGGAAAACAATAAAAACATAGAATTAAGTCCTGAGGACTTGGAATTAGGTAAACTAAGTGATAATGGGTAAACTAAGTGATAATGAGTTCAGAGCAGCTATAATCAAAAAACTCAATGAGGTAGAGAGAAAGATAGAGAAACAAGCCGAGTTCTGGAGTTACTTCACAAAAGAGATTGAAATCATAAAGAGGAATCAAACAGAATTACTTGAGATGAAAAACACAATGGACCAGATAAAACAGAATACGGATTCCCTGAATGCCCATGTAGACAACGTAGAGGAGAAAATTAGCATAATCGAAGATAGACAGGCTGAATGGCACCAGACAGAGGAAGAAAGAGAACTAAGAATTTAAAAAAATGAGGAAAATCTCTGAGAGATAATGGATTCAATAAGGAGTAAGAACATAAGGATCATAGGAATTCCTGAGAATATGGAAAAGGAAAATGGAGCAGAAAGTGTGCTTAACGAAATTATTGAAGAGAACTTCCCAAATCTAGGGATCGATGGAAAAATGTGTGTAGAGGAGGGTTTTAGATCTCCTAGATTTGTCAATGTAAAAAGAGCTACCCCACAGCACATAGTAGTAAAGTTGGCAAAAAGGAAAGATAAGGAAAGAATACTCAGGGAAGTAAGAAAAAAAAAGAGAATAACCTATAAAGGAGCCCCTATCAGACTGTCAGCGGATTTCTCTACAGAAACCCTACAAGCTAGGAGAGAATGGAGTGACATATTCAAAGCTTTAAAGGATAAAAATCTTCAGCCAAGAATACTCTATCCAGCAAGAATTTCCTTCAGATATGAGGGAGAAATTAAATCTTTTCCAGAAAAACAAAAGTTAAGGGAATTTGTAACTAAAAGCCCTCCATTACAAGAAATCCTCAGGAAGGCTCTCATACCTGAAAAAAGAAAAAAGGGAGAAAGGGGACACAATCCACAGACTAGGGAGACCGATGGATAGAACCAGAACAGGATAGCAATTATTCAATTATAGCATTAGGGTAAAGGTAAGGAAACTACCAAAACAAGGATGATCTTAGCACTCTAACTACCAAATAATAAGATGAGTTGGAATAAAAAATGAAAATAATTATTTAGGAGGGGAAGAGCAAAGGGTCTAAATCAGTATTGGTCAAGTAAGTAAGAGACCACCAGAGAATAGACTATATTATACACGAGATTCTAATTACAAACTTCAAGGTAGACACTAAAATAAAGTACACAACAGAGTCACAAATCATAAATAAGGAAAAATCTAAGAAACCCAGCATAAGAAATTGCAATATTAAATGGGTAATCTAAAGCAAACAGGAAAAGAAACGCAGGAAAACAAGATAATGAGCAACAGATTAACAGCACTAAGTTCACATGCATCAATAATCACTCTCAATGTGAACGGATTGAACTCTGCAATAAAAAGACACAGAGTGGCAAAATGGATTAAAGAACACGATCCAATTTGTTGCCTCCAGGAAACACACCTGAGCCCCAAGGACAAACACAGACTCAGGGTGAAGTGGTGGAGGACAATACTTCAAGCAAATAGCAAGGAAAAAAAGGCAGGTCTTGCAATTCTCATATCAGACCAAGTGTATTTCAAAATAAGACAGGTAAAGAGAGACACAGAGGGACAACATATAATGATCAAAGGGACACTTCATCAAGAAGAACTAACGCTTATAAATATCTATGCACCCAACACAGGAGCACCAAGATTCATAAAGCAACTATTAACAGACCTAAGGAAGATGTTAAGAACAACACAATAATAGTAGGGGACCTCAACACCCCACTCACATCAATGGACAGATCATCCAGACAGAAAATCAACAAGGAAATAGTGGAGCTGAATGAAAAACTAAAACGATTGGACTTAATAGACATATATAGATCACTTCACCCTGAAAGAGCTGAATACACATTCTTCTCAAGTGCACATGGAACATTCTCTAGGATAGACCATATGTTGGGAAACAAGGCAAGCCTCTACAAATTTAAAAAAATTGAAATAATAACAAGCATCTTCTCAGATCATAGTGCTATAAGGCTAGAAATTAATTACAAGAAAAAAGCGGAGAAAGGCACAAAGATGTGGAGACTAAACAACACACTACTGAACAAGCAATGGATCATTGAAGAAATTAAAGAAGAAATAAAAAAATACCTGGAAACAAATGAAAATGATAGCATGCCATACCAACTCATATGGGATACAGCAAAAGCTGTATTAAGAGGAAAATTCATTGCAATACAGGCACATCTTAACAAACAAGAAAAATCCCAAATAGGCAACCTTAAAGCACATCTAACTGAACTAGAGAAAAAAGAACAAATGAAGCCCAAAGTCAGCAGAAGGAGAGAAATAATAAAAATCAGAGCAGAAATAAATACTATTGAAACGAAAAAGGCAGTAGAAAGGATCAATGAGACAAAGAGCTGGTTTTTTGAGAAGATAAATAAAATTGACAAACCACTAGCCAGACTTACAAAGAAAAAAAGGGAGAAAGCTCAAATAAACAAAATCAGAAATGAGCGAGGAGAAATAACAACAGACTCTGCAGAAATACAACAGATTATAAGAGAATACTACAAAAAACTATATGCCAACAGAATGGATAACCTAGAGGAAATGGATAAATTCTTGGACTCCTACAATCTCCCAAAGCTCACACAAGAAGAGGCAGACAATTTGAACAGACCAATCACAAGGAAAGAGATTGAAACAGCAATCAAAAACATCCCAAAGAATAAAACACCAGGACCAGATGGCTTTCCTGGGGAATTCTACCAAACTTTCAGAGAGGATTTAATACCTATCCTTTTCAAGCTATTCCAAAAAATTAGGGAAGATGGAACACTTCCTAACACATTCTATGAGGCCAACATCACGCTGATACCAAAACCTGACAAGGACCCCACAAAAAAGGAGAACTACAGGCCAATATCACTGATGAACATAGATGCAAAAATTCTAAACAAAATTTTGGCAACCAGAATTCAGCTATTCATCAAAAGAATCATACATCATGATCAGGTGAGATTCATACCAGGGACACAGGGATGGTTCAACATCCGCAAATCAATCAACGTGATACACCACATCAACAAACTGAGGAATAAAAACCACATGATCAACTCAGTAGATGCAGAGAAGGCATTTGACAAGATCCAACAGCCATTTATGATAAAAACTCTGAACAAAATGGGCATAGAAAGAAACTACCTCAACATACTAAAGGCCATATATGACAAACCCATAGCCAACATCATACTCAATGGGCAAAAACTGAACGCCATCCCCCTGAAAACAGGAATGAGACAAGGATACCCTCTATCACCACTCTTATTTAACGTAGTACTGGAGGTCCTGGCCAGAGCAATCAGGCAAGATAAAGGAATAAAAGGAATCCAAATAGGGAGGGAAGAAGTGAAACTCTCGCTGTTTGCAGACGACATGATCTTATATATAGAAAACCCCAAAGAATCCATTGGAAAACTGTTAGAAGTAATCAACAATTACAGCAAAGTTGCAGGGTATAAAATCAATTTGCATAAATCAGTAGCATTTCTATACTCCAGTAATGAACCAACAGAAAAAGAACTCAAGAATACAATACCATTCACAATCACAACAAAAAGAATAAAATACCTTGGGGTAAATTTAACTAAGGAAGTGAAGGACCTATATAATGAAAATTACAAGGCCTTTCTCAGAGAATTGGATGACGACATAAGGAGATGGAAAGACATTCCATGTACATGGATTGGAAGAATAAACATAGTTAAAATGTCCGTTCTACCTAAAGCAATCTACAGATTCAACACCATCCCAATCAGAATCCCAATGACATTCTTTACAGAATTAGAACAAAGAATCCTAAAATTCATATGGGGCAACAAAAGGGCCCTGAATTTCTAAAGCAATCCTGAGAAAAAAGAACAAAACGGGAGGCATCACAATCCCTGACTTCAAAACATACTACAAAGCTACAGTAATCAAAACAGCATGGTACTGGTACAAAAACAGGTGCACAGATCAATGGAACAGAATTGAAAGCCCAGAAATAAAACCACACATCTATGGACAGCTTATCTTTGACAAAGGAGCTGAGGGCATACAATGGAGAAAAGAAAGTCTTTTCAACAAATGGTGCTGGGAAAACTGGAAAGCCACATGTAAAAGAATGAAAATTGACCATTTTTTTCACCATTCACAAAAATAAACTCAAAATGGATCAAAGACCTAAAGGTGAGACCTGAAACCATAAGGCTTCTGGAAGAAAACGTAGGCAGTACACTCTTTGACATCAGTATTAAAAGGATCTTTTCGGACACCATGCCTTCTCAGAGAAGGGAAACAATAGAAAGAATAAACAAATGGGACTTCATCAGATTAAAGAGCTTCTTCAAGGCAAATGAAAACAGGATTGAAACAAAAAAACAACCCACTAACTGGGAAAAAATATTTGCAAGTCATATATCTGACAAAGGCTTAATATCCATAATATATAAAGAACTCTCACAATTCAACAACAAAACATCAAACAACCCAATCAAAAAATGGGCTGGAGACATGAACAGACATTTCTCCAAAGAAGATATACGGATGGCCAATAGGCACATGAAAAGATGCTCATCATCGCTGATCATCAGGGAAATGCAAATCAAAACTACACTAAGATATCACCTTACACCCGTTAGAATGACAAAAATATCTAAAACCAATAGCAACAAATGTTGGAGAGGTTGTGGAGAAAAAGGAACCCTCATACGCTGCTGGTGGGAATGCAAACTGGTGCAGCCACTATGGAAAACAGTATGGAGATTCCTCAAAAAACTAAAAATAGAACTACCATACGATCCAGCCATCCCACTACTGGGTATTTATCCAAAGAGCCTGAAGTCAGCAATCCCAAAAGTCCTGTGCACCCCAATGTTTATTGCAGCACTGTTTACAATAGCCAAGACGTGGAAGCAACCTAAGTGCCCATCAACAGACGAATGGATAAAGAAGATGTGGTACATATATACAATGGAATACTACTCAGCTGCAAAACAGAACAAAATCATTCCATTTGCAATAACATGGATGGACCTTGAGAGAATTATGTTAAGTGAAATAAGCCAGCGAGAGAAAGATAATTTGTGTATGACTCCACTCATATGAGGAATTTAAAACTATGGACCAAGAACAGTTTAGTGGCTACCAGGGGAAAGGTGGGGTGGGGGGTGGGCACAAAGGGTGAAGTGGTGCACCTACAACATGACTGACAAACATTAATGTACAATTGAAATTTCACAAGATTGCAACCTATCAATAACTCAATAAAAATAAAATAATAAAATAAAAAATAAAAAAAAAAGGAACCCTCATACACTGCTGGTGGGAATGCAAACTGGTGCAGCTACTATGGAAAACAGTATGGAGATTCCTCAAAAAATTAAAAATAGAACTACCATACGATCCAGCCATCCCACTACTGGGTATTTATCCAAAGAGCTTGAAGTCAGCAATCCCAAAAGTCCTATGCACCCCAATGTTTATTGCAGCACTGTTTACAATAGCCAAGATGTGGAAGCAACCTAAGTGCCCATCAACAGACGAATGGATAAAGAAGATGTGGTACATATATACAATGGAATACTACTCAGCTGCAAAACAGAACAAAATCATTCCATTTGCAATAACATGGATGGACCTTGAGAGAATTATGTTAAGTGAAATAAGCCAGCGAGAGAAAGATAATTTGTGTATGACTCCACTCATATGAGGAATTTAAAATTATGGACTAAGAACAGTTTAGTGGCTACCAGGGGAAAGGTGGGGTGGGGGGTGGGCACAAAGGGTGAAGTGGTGCACCTACAACACGACTGACAAACATTAATGTACAACTGAAATTTCACAAGATTGTAACTTATCAATAACTCAATTAAAAAAAAAAAGAATTTTAGTGGTCTTTGTTTTAGGTGACTCATCTAGAGTGCGAGAGAGCTGGTTTGCCAGATTAACAAAATCTGGGTGGGCACAGTTTCCTATTCCATCCTGGTCCTTTTTACTGGAAGGAAAGGTCCTGTTCAGACTATTAATAAACATAGAGTTAAAAGCTTCCCGGGTGGAATCAAGATCTGAAGGAAGGGCAGAATTTTCTTAAAAACAATCTGGAGTCAACTGTGGGAGCCATGGACGGGTTCATGGGGTTTTGTGCACAAGCCTGAACTTTGTTCCAATCAGCAGGCGTGGGGAAGCCCCGGGAACTGCCGGATGAAGTCGCCTGCGATTGCCTGAGCCTCACCACACAACGTCAGTGGGCTGGTCACCTGGTTGTAACTCTAGAGACCTTGCAGGATTTTGCCAACTAGCGGTTTTCATCCACTGCTGGGCCTGTCCTTCACCGGAAGCATATGAATGAGCTGATAGAAGTCAGAGAAACCGGGTTGATAAGTTTGAATGACTCTGTTAAATTCCTCAGCAAATCTGTGAAGATCTTTGATTATTTTGGGAAAATCTTTGGCTATGGCTCACAGTTCAGCTTTGGTCCAGGGAATATAAGAAATTAAAGGTTTATGGACTGGTGGTTAGGAGAGGGGAAGGGGGAGGGAGGAGGGTGAAAGGCAGGTTAGGCACGTGTGTGGGGATGGGTTGTGATTAGTCTTTGGGTGGTGAACATGATGTAGTCTACACAGCAAACAAAATATATAACAATGTACACCTGAAATTTATGTTATAAACCACTGTTATGGCAATTAAAAAAAAAGAATAAAAAATCAAAAAAAAAGAGAAAGGTTTAGTTTTTGATCCCCAGAAGGCTTAATTTTAAAGGGACAGGTTCTGATAGGTTCAGACGCAGAGCAAGTCGGCAAAGGTTTGGGGAAGAGGGGCGTGGCTGAGAGTGAGGGCGCAGGGAGAGGTAGGCCTTACAGGAGCGGAAGAGGAAGCCTGCGCAGAGGCGGGGCCTGAGTACCAGGCGCCGGGGCAGAGGACCAGGAGGCTTCCGAAACCACTTTAATTGTTCCCCTCAGTTAATCTTTAAATTTTATTTTTTAAAGAGGCAATTTTAGACTCCTGGTGACGTTTGGAAGCCTTAGCATGCCAATCAAAACAGACGTTCCATTCCGTTTGGAAATTACAGAGCTAGTGCTGTCCAATTCAGTTTTAAGAAAAGGAAGTTTGGGCAGTTCAAAAGTTCCCCATAATGGCCATCGGTATCCTAAATTACTTTTAAATAAATTGGTCCATTTAAATTAGAAATGTACATGAGGAATGACAGCAGTTTTTAAACATCAAATCATCTGGGGTCTCTGTCGGGGGCACCCTCAAAATAGTTAGATAACTAGGATCTCATTTCTTAGGGGTTTTTCTCTAGAGCAAAGGAATAATTCTCAAACAGCTTAAACAGCTCTAACAGCTTAAACAGCTTGAGCAGCTCAAGCAGCCTGCAGGCTTACTCCCAGCCTGTCCCAGTGGAACATGCCGAGTTCATGAAGGTGGACTGAGGGTTGGATCAACACGGTTCCAAAGAACCAGTTCCCAAGGGTCAATATAGTTCCAAGGGACAGTCCGCTCCCAAGAGAGTCAGGCCAAAGTCTTGATGGCACAGTTCCAATCAACAGTCCAAAAGTCGGACCCAAGGCTGACCAGTTTCGGTGGAAACAGTCCAGTTCCAAAAGAAATTGGACCGAAGATTAGTGCAGTTCGAAGGAACAGCCTGAATCAAAGAGTCAGGACGAAGTGCCACGCGAGTGAGTACTCACAGACAAACAAGGCTTTAACCAGAAAAAGAGGAAGACTTTTTTTTTTTTTCCTGAGGAAGTTTTGCCATAAACTAACATCTGTTGCCAATCTTCCTCTTTTTGCTTGAAGAAGATTGTCCCTGAGCTAACATCTGTGCCAGTCTTCCTCTGTTTTGTATACGGGTCACCGCCACAGCATGGCCACTAACAGACGAGTGGTTTAGGTCCACACCCAGGAAATGAATCCACGCCACTGAAGTGAAGCGTGCCGAACTGAACCACTAGGCCACAGGGCTGGGCTCAGGATGAAGTCTGAAAGTAGATCTCGAGTAAAGCCTGGAGAGCCTCCGACACAAAGAGGGCAGAAGCTCAGATCCAGGAGGAAGACTCACCCTCCAACTCCAGGGTCGGTGAGAAAAGCAGCCAGCTCAGTGGGCTCTGTTGTGGGTACCACACCTGTTTGCTCACCAGTCTTGGAGTCGTTGGGGGTCTTTTCTGGATCCCCCATGAGAAATTGACCATGAAATAGACAGCGATCAAAATATTGACCTTAATCAAATAGACAGCCAGTTATTTCTCCCGAAAAAATGGGTTTACCAAATTTTTGGATCACCAAAATATTGCAGTTCGGGGTCTGCAGGCATGGCAAGCCACATCCACTTCCCCAGCAGCAAAAAGAGGAAAAACTCTTTTAAAGAGAGGAAGAGGAAGTGGGAGGACTATTGTAGACAGAATCGTTGGAGGAGACTGGGAATTCCAAGTGCAGTGGCTTTTCAGTGGCTGAGTCGTGACAGTCTCTCATTGGCCGAGCTGTTGCTGGGCAAGAAGAGGAAGTCTTTCTTCTTCCTCTTGGGCTCTGAAATCATTGCAGGGTGTCAGAGCTCCCCTTTGTGGCCTCCTGAATCCATTTTAATGAGGTTTCTGTTTATTGGTTTCCACAAGCCAAACTCAATGTGGAGGTGGTGGTAGATTTTACAATGACGGATCTTCACGAATCGTGATTCCCTGTGATCACCACTCTTCTGCAGTGTAACGTTGCCACTCCTCCCGTGAAGAGGAGGAGACTGTTTCTACTCTGGCTTGAATCTGGGCCGACTTTGTGACTTGCCTTGGCCAACAGAATGTGGCAGAAGTGATGATGCGAAAATTCTGCAGCCGAGATCTTAAGAAGCCTGTAGCTTCTTCTCTTGTTGTCTTGGCCTCCTGAGACCAATAAGCTGTGCAGAAGCCCAGTCTATTCTCCTGGAGAAGGAGAGGTGTTGAGAGAACTAACACAGGGCAGCACTAACCACCAGCCATGTGAGGGAGGTCGTATTGGACGTTCCAGTCCCAGTCGAGCCATCAGATGACCACAGCTGCATGAGTGATCCAAAGAGAGACCGGCAGAAGGGCCACCCAGACTGCCAAGCCACAGTGCCACACCACTAAATTTTGGGGTAGTTTGCAGCATAATAATAGATAATAGAAACAGAAATCTTGTTTGGATCGTCACTCAAACAAACCAATTATTTAAAAAATTATGTAACAATCAGGGAATTTTGAATGCTAGTTGCTGGATACTTGATAATATTATTACATAATTGTTAATTTTGTTATGATAATGATACTATGGTTATGGGGTTTGATTTTTTTTTTAGAGATACAAACTGAACTATTTATGCATGAAAGGAAGTGATGTAATATTCATTTCAAAATAATCCAAAGAGAGGTGGGGGAATGGGTGAGACATGGTTAGCCTTGAGCTGATAATTGTTGAAAGTGGATGATAGACATGTGGGGGTTCTCTCTTGTAATAGTTCATTAAACTATATACTCTTGTATATGTTCACTAAAACATTCTCTCTTCTACGTTTGACATTTTCTGTATTAAAATAAAGACGTTTGGATAAATTGGGTGCTCCTAGGGGGCCTAAGAAGGGGAGTGTCATGTCCTCCTCTTGCTGCATGCCAGAAGCTTCCAGCTTCTCCACCTCCACCAGCAGGCCCTCCACCCCCACCCGAGTGCCCCTGCTGCACCTGCTGGTCCCTGCGGTCCCTGTAGCACCAGCTTATTAGCCCTTGCTCCCCCCAGGGTCTCCCTAGGCTCCAGGTCCCAAGCCTCCGACAGGCCTCCAGGCCAGTGGCTGAGCTTGGGATGCAACAGAAAACTCCCCAAAGACTGTTCATCCCCTGGAACAGGCCACAGTCGGTCCCACAGGAAGGCGAGAGGAGCGTTTACAAGACAACACTGTGAGTCACCACACCTAATGACTTCCCAGAGGAGCTGTGGTGGGACACTTCCAAACGAGGCTGGAGAAACACACAATAAAGCCCCGGACTGATTCAGAGACACACAGAGCAGGGCCAACTCTGCCGCATACTCCTCTGCTACCTTGAGCCAGTCACGGAACCCCTCTGATCCCAGTTCTCCATTTTTGAATGGGGCTAATACTTAGCTGGGAGGGTTAGATAAAATAATAGGTATGGAAGTGCTTTGTGAAATGCTGTCCAAATGAAGCAGCTGATCACCACCTGCGGGGAAGTGAAGGATGGGTGCTAGCCTTGCCTTGGAATGGCTTTCTGGTGACTTTAATGTATGCCTTTGCTCCTTAGCTCTGGGTCACAATCCCCTTTCAATCTCCCTTCCTCTACTGCCTTCTTGCTTTTCCCAACTAAAGTTCTGTGGAGATGATGAGGAGGGACATCAAAGATTTTAAGGGTGTAGTAGTCAGGGTCCCAGAAGAAAATGAGTGGTGCATTCAGAAAGGGTTTAACTGCAAAGAGTTAGTGGAGGGACTTTACAGGGGAGTAGGGGGCGGGGTAAGAGAACCAGCAAGGGATGGTGAAGAACCCAGAGACTGCAGAGAGGAAACAGTGTCAGTGTGGCCCAAAGCTAGAGCCACAGAAGAGGAGTCACCTGACGGGAGCTGCGCCCATAAAGACAGCCCTACAGGCAGAACTGGCCAGGCAGGGAGAGAGTCTGGAGCTGAATACCCTGACCTCTCTTTCCTCCAGTCCTTCAGTCTCCTTCAGTGCCTCCCATTGGCTGAGCCCTGTCAAAAACTGGAGGGCAAGGGAACCTAGGTGAGGTAGTCCTTGGAGGTCAGCCTCTGGGGCAGAGAGGGGATTGTGTGCAAATGGATAATAGCTGACACTGGGGAACGAGTTGTGGACAGGACCAGGTGGGAGGTGTGAAATCAGGGTTTGAGTGGTTGTGGGTTGCAAGTCATGGATCAGTGCATCCAGTTGCGACTGGAGTAGAGCACAAGGTCTGGGTACTAGGGCAGGGCAGGGTGTGGAGCACAGAAGGGTCTCACCAGTAGTGAGAAGTCAGTCATCTCTTCTTTGCCCAGGATCCTGACCCATATGCTCCTTTGCTCCTAGGGAAGCACGCCCAGCCTCCCAACAGCCGCTGGCTCCCAAGCCAGAATGGGAGTAACGCCGAGGCGACCCCGGCGGCAAACCTCACCTTCTCCTCCTACTACCAGCACTCCTCACCAGTGGCGGCCATGTTCATTGTGGCCTATGTGCTCATCTTCCTCCTCTGCATGGTGGGCAACGCTCTGGTCTGCTTCATCGTGCTCAAGAACCGGCACATGCGCACCGTCACCAACATGTTTATCCTCAACCTGGCCGTCAGTGACCTGCTGGTGGGCATCTTCTGCATGCCCACCACCCTTGTGGACAACCTCATCACTGGTGAGTGGAGGCAGTGGAGGCAGTAGGAGTACCCCTCACCCCTGAAAGCGTTGTTGCCCTGTCTCTTGGCCAAGATGCTATGGTCTCAAACTCTCAAGACCGTCTTGTGGCTGAGTAATTAGACCAGAAATAATAGAAACAATAAATTAATTATTTTCTTTGTGCTAGGCATTGTGTGATGTACTCTGCCTGCATTATCTTAATTAATCCTCACAACAATCCGATAAAGTATGTGTTATTATCATCCCCACTTAATGGATGAGGAAATTGTGGCTCAGAGTGGTTAAGGGACCGTTCTGTAGTCACACAGCTAACCGTCAAGTCCCACATTCTCACATGCCTATTTCTTACCACTACACCATTCAGCCTCACTCTCACAGGTAGCTCCCGTGTGCAGAACTAGAGCCAGTGGGAAGAAATGGTAGGGAGACAGGTTTCCTCTGAATGAGGACCTAAAGATCCACTTATTTGAGCTATTCTCCAACAAAAGAGAGTCTTGTCTTTCAGGCAGCGAGCTACCTGTCACTGAGTGTCTAAGCAGGGACTAGCTGGCCATTTAGCAGGGATTTGGTAGAAGGGACAGAGCTAGGAAATACATGCATGCTAACACACACTTAAAATACACACCGTTGTTTCTTTATCTCTCCCTCTGTACGTACAAATCACAATACCTCCGCTTCCAGTCCAACATCACAGGATTCATTTTAACTTCCCTCTTTTCCTCATTTGTAGCTTCTTTCTCTGACAGTGAGAAATCTAGCTCTATTTATCCACAGCATATTTACTTATTTGTTCAGTCTTAGTATACACATAAGGTAGTTTTAGTATTGCTAACCCATACCTCTGTGAGAGACAAATTTCTTTTTTTTGTTTTTGTTTGTTTTTGAGGAAGATTAGCCCTGAGCTAACATCTGCTGCCAATCTTCCTCGTTTTGCTGAGGAAGACCGGCCCTGAGCTAACATCCATGCCCATCTTCCTCTACTTTATACGTGGGACACCTCCCACAGCATGGCTTGCCAGGCAGTGCCATGTCCTCACCCGGGATCCGAACCGGCGAACCCCGGGCCACCAACACGGAACATGTGAACTTAACCACTGTGCTACCGGGCTGGCCCCAGAAACAAATTTCTTAATGAGAGTACAGTATCTGTGTCCAGTTCTTATATAGAGAGTCCGTATGCTGTTTTCCCAAGTGACTTAGGTTAGTTTCTTGTTTCCCCATGCCCCTTCACTGGGGTTATTCTTCACTTGTAATACATTCAGGTTTATTTGTTATTGTTTGTCTTCCACTTTGGGTTTCCTTATGCCCTGATAAATTAATTTCTTTCTTTTTTGAGTATGTGAAACACTGCCATGGTTCTAAAGAGAGTCATAACAAAAGATACACTCAGAGAAGTGTCACTCCTCTGTCATAGCGATTCCCCCTGCCCTCCATTATTTCACCCCATTCCTACGCTTCCCTCTACAGTTAGCCAGTCTCATTATTTTCAGATTTATCCTTCTTGTGCTTCCTTTGCCCAAGTGGATAAGCGTATATTTTCCTATATCCCCTTCTTTCTTACATGAAGGGTAATATACTATAGACACTCTTTGTATTTTCCTTTTTGCGCTTAGTGATATATCCTGGAAATCACTCCATATCAGTCATAGAGGGCTTCATTCTTTTCTACAGCTGTATAATACTCCATTGTGTACATGTGCTGTAGTTTATTCAACCACTCGTGTATATGGGAATGTAGGTTGTTTAGATATTTTGCAATTACAAACAATGCTACCATGAATAGCTTGTGCATATGTATTTGCATATTGGAGGTGTACCTCCAGGGTGGATCACCAGAGTGAGATTGCCCAATCAAGAGCTACGTGCACGAAGTAGGCATCACCTGGCTCCCCTCCACGGAGCTGTATCAGTTTGCATTCCCACCAGCAATTCGAGCTCCCCTGTCTCCACAGCCTTGCTTTTGCATTTTGCTAATTATGAGTGAGATTCGAACTGTTTTCATATGTTTAAAGACAATTTTTAAATCTTTCATGTGAATTGTGAATCTTTTTCACATTTTTCCATAAGGTTTTTAGTCCTCTGTCCCTCAATTTTTAAGGGTTCTTTACATATCAAGAGTAATACCACTTTGTGGCATATGTTGCAAATATTTTCTCCCAGTTTGCCAATTCTCTTTTGACTTTATTTACAGAAATTTTTGCTATAAAATTAAAAATTTTGATGATGTAGTCAAATTTATCAATCTTTTCTTTTATTGCCTCTGGATTTTAAAACATAATTAGAAAGCCTTTCTCTACACATAGATTAAAGAAGAATTCGCCTATGGGTTTTTTCCCTAGTACTTGTACAGTTTAATATTCTGCAGTTATACCCCTAATCCACTTGGGAATTATTCTTGAGTATGGAGTGAGATATGGATCTAGTTTGATCTTTTTCCGAATGGCTACCCAGTTGACCCAGCACCATTTATTAAAATGTCAATCTTTGCACATGCTTTCAGATGCCCTCTTTATCACATACTGAACTTCTACTCTACTTGAGTCTGTTGCCGGGCTTTCTCTCCTATTCTGCTGGCCTGCTTGCTGGTCTATTCACGCACCAACACCACACTGTTTTAATTATAGACGTTTAATAGTATTTTCTAATGTCTGGTAGGGGCTGGTTCCCCTTGTCATTTTTCTTTGTCAAGATTTTCCTGGTTATTTTTGTGGCTGTATTGTTAACTTAATTGAGCGGTTTTGTGTTACAGATCTCATTCTATTTCTTACTTTATTCGCTAAGCCTTCTATTGGCGTTGCCATGGGTGCATCTAACCTCTTGCTTCCCACTGCTGCCTGGTAGGCCACGGTGTGTGTCTACCACATCTTCCCTCTGACCTCCCAGGGATGGGCCCCCAGGTGGCCTCTACCTAGTGGTGTACTGGAGCCAGCTTGTCTGTGTTCAGTGACATCATGTTGATAGTATGAACTTTGCTATGTAGGGAGATTTTACACCACAGGAATTGGCAAATGCTGCAAACCAGAACTTTTTGTTTTCTTTTTTGAGAGTTGATTTACCAGCACACCACTGCCTCCGAGTCTCCATCACTATAAAAACATTGCTGCGAACGTGTTTACGGACAACGGGGAATGTCTGCAGGATAGGAACTCAGGAGAGGAATTGCTGGGCCAGGGAGTTTGCACATACCCAGTTTTCCAACAGAGAACCAACCTGCTCTCTACAGCGATGCTGACTCTCCACGACATTTAAACTCCCAGCACCCGGACCAAACTCTCACTGCTAATCCGTAGCAGGCAAAGAGACTGTAAATTAATTAATCTCCCCCTCAGTTTTCTCATCTGTAAAAAGGAGACGATAATAATAGGGTTGTTGTGAGGGTTGACTGAGACAGCGTCTGGTACTCAGTCCACGTGCAGGCAGAACGTCAACTCAGGAAAGACAGCTGGTGAAAAGAGGGCCCCAGCCTTGGGAGAGGACTCTTGTCTCTGGGCACAGTAGACAAGAATAAGGTGGGGTACCAGGCAGAGGGGGCAGAGATGCCAGGCAGTTACCAACACACGGCCTCAGGAACCAGGATGTGGATCTGGTCACCAATCCTGAGGGCAGGTGGGGCCCAGGTCTCCTGACAGAGCAGAAGCCTGGGGATCAGAGTGAGGATATTGGTAAGAGAAGATGAAGCTGCTTCTATCACCCCGAACCTGGGAGTCAGGATTGATTTGTCCTCGTGGTTCTCACCTTTGGCTACCACTCCAATCCTCTGGGTAGATTTTTAAAATACTGATGTCTCGGTCCCACCCCCAGAGATTCTGATTGTAAATGGTCCAGTCTGGGCCTGGATGCTCATTCTTTCAAAGTTCTCAGTCAATTCTAGAGAGGAGCCAGTGCTGAGAACCACTGGCCTAGAACCCGGGGCAGGGCCATGGGAGCAGAAAGCCAGGCAGGCCTGGGTGGATCCAAAGCTCATGGAGAGAAATCGCTGGTCAATATAAAAATTGTCTCTCTAATAGAACTGTCCATAGTGGTATGGCCTGGTCAGTTCCTTATTCCTAGAAGTGTGTAAGCCGAGACGTATGACTAACTGGCAGTACAGAAGAAAGATCCAAGCCACAGAGGGGACGGGCTTAGATGGTCAGAGTCCCCTGGCTCTTTGTGAGTAAGACTTCTCTTACTCTATGGTGGCCTCTGTCATTGCAGGGTGGCCCTTCGACAACGCCACGTGCAAGATGAGCGGCTTGGTGCAGGGCATGTCCGTGTCGGCTTCTGTTTTCACACTGGTGGCCATTGCTGTGGAAAGGTGAGAGGCTTCCCGACTAGGTTATCCCAGGCCAACTGGGGGCCCAGCCTGGAGAAGAGCCACTGCCTTCAGTGCTGGGCTGGCTGGAAGGCCGGGGCTGCTCAGCAGTGGGTGGGGCTGGATTCTGAGCCGTACAGGGAAGGATTGTGGGTCTGGCTGCCCACTAGACTTGGAAGACCTGCAGAGGACACCATCACCTCCTTCCAGAAAGCCCAGAGACAGCTTCTAAGGAGATTTAATAGGGATTCCAGGGGACAGGGCCCATGGGCAGTGAAGAGCTGCAATGGGTTGAGGGCAGGGCTAAATTTATAAGTTATAGGTATGTGAGTTATTTTTTACTAGACAAAGGAAAAATCATTTAAAAAGTCATTAAAATGGTATCAGTGCAGGTGGCATCTGGTTATCGGGTGGTCCTCTAACTTTGGATACAAATCAGGTCAGATCAGGTCAGGACGTCCTATGCTTCCCAGAGGACATTGTAGATCGGTATGTAGGCTGGGACGCCTCGGGCTTCTCTCCCTGGGGCAGCCTGGATCCTCCTCATTTATTTCCTGAGCAGCAGAAATCCTGCCATCCATGAGTCTGAGCCAGGCGAGCCAGCTTCGGCTTCACAGTGGCCTCAGCACGGCTGGGGAGGAGGGGTGTGTCCCTGCCCCTCCACGCCACCTCCACAGCCTTGCAGCTGCTTCCTGGCCATCCAGGCCCTCCTGACCCGCCATCGCCACCCTGTCTCCAGCTACTCCTGGTCTTTCAGCTCCAGATTCCATCAGATTCTCTGATAAGCATGAGTCTGCTAATGTGATGGAGCGGGGGGGGGGGGGGGGGGGGGGGGCCAAGGAGGCTTTGCAAGCAATGAAAGACAGACCCAACTGCAAATGGTCTTTCTCCCCCTCCTCCCTCCAGGGAGCCCTTTCACTAAGTCACTTCACACTCTGAGCCTAAGTTGTCTTATCTGTAAAATGGTAAATACCCTGCAGGGTGGCTGGAAGGCTTCAGTGAGCTTCTGATTGTAGAGGTGATGCACACTATCTGGCACAGTGTCCAAATGTCAGCTCTTAATATTATTTTATTTCTTCCTTACACACAAAATGGATGGAGGAGAATCCTGGGACACACCAGGAAGGCTTTCTGGAGGAGATGGGAACTTGAAGAATACTGCAAACACCACTGGGAGGGGTTGCATACCGCACATGTCATTCAACAATGGTAACAAATGAAGATCAGTGAAGCAGAGGGACTTGCCCCAACTACCCAGGTAGTTAGTGGCCTTGCAGAGACAGGAACCCAGTTCCACCACCCCAACCACCTACTTCATTGGGTCACAAAAGACTGAGTTTGGTAAGGGCAGAGGTGGAACTAGGATGAGGATACTAGATTCTGGAAAGGGCGGAGCTAAGAAGTGCCCATATTGGGAGGAGGACAAGGAGTTGGGTGTGCCTGTTACATAGATAGGCTCCACATCTGAACCTCCAAGGTTTTCTGGAGAATCCATAAACAGCTAAACATTGTTTTCTTTGGTACATTTACCTAATCAGCCTACTCGAGGACAGAATGTGCAGACTGATCGCTTTGCTAGCTGCAAGTTTACCCCCCAAGGTGCACAGACAGGTTCATTGTTTCCCGCCTGCAGTTCCCTCCTCCCCTCTTCTCTTGTACATCCTGTTTTTGCCTTTGTTCCTTGGCAGCTGACTCCCTCCCAGGTGAGAAACCAATTTACTTGCAAACTAACCTAATTAACTTCTGATCTGTTTTTTGACGCTGCCTGAGGTGCGATGATGACTGTCAAGCGCCCACACCCCGCCAGCCCTCAGCCAGGCTTGGCTCTCACTTGGGGACGACTGGGGCCCCCCCAGACCTCCCCGCCTCTCTTTCATCCCTCGCCGCAGGTTCCGCTGCATCGTGCACCCTTTCCGCGAGAAGCTGACCCTGCGGGAGGCGCTGGTCACCATCGCGGTCATCTGGGCCCTGGCCCTGCTCATCATGTGCCCCTCGGCCGTCACGCTGACCGTCACGCGCGAGGAGCACCACTTCATGGTGGACGCCCGCAACCGCTCCTACCCGCTCTACTCGTGCTGGGAGGCCTGGCCCGAGAAGGGCATGCGCAAGGTCTACACCACCGTGCTTTTCTCGCACATCTACCTGGCGCCACTCGCGCTCATCGTGGTCATGTACGCCCGCATCGCCCGCAAGCTCTTCCAGGCCTCGGGCCCGGGCCGGGCGGGCGGGGCGGCGGCGGAGGGCGCGCGCGGGGTCCGGCGCAGGGCGCGCGTGGTGCACATGCTGGCCATGGTGGCGCTGTTCTTCACGCTGTCCTGGCTGCCGCTCTGGGCGCTGCTGCTGCTCATCGACTACGGGCACCTCAGCGAGCCGCAGCTGCATCTGGTCACCGTCTACGCCTTCCCCTTCGCGCACTGGCTGGCCTTCTTCAACAGCAGCGCCAACCCCATCATCTACGGCTACTTCAACGAGAACTTCCGCCGCGGTTTCCAGGCCGCCTTCCGCGCGCAGCTCTGCCCGCCGCCCTGGGGGAGCCATAGGGCGGCCTACTCGGAGCGGCGGGGCCGGCTCGTGCGCGCACGGGTCTTCGTGGAGGTGCCGCCCAGCGACTCGGGCCTGCCCTCTGAGTCGGGGCCGAGCAGTGGGGCCCCCAGGCCTGGCCGCCTCCCGCTGCGCAATGGCCGGGTGGCCCACCATGGCATGGCCGGGGAGGATCCCAGCTGCTCCCATCTGCCCCTCACCGTCCCTGCCTGGGACATTTGAGTGGTACACGGAGGACGGGCCCTGAACCTGAGGGCGCCGACTGGACATGTGATTCCTGGACCTGAAAGCAGCCCAGTGTGGTTTTGAAGAGAGTACCATAGTGCCTGTTTCTCGAATACAAGGCAGTGGGCCGCTGCTAGTGATCTCTGCTACCTTCCCCCTCAGATAGAGGCCAAGGAGGGCAAGGGAAGAGGAGCCAAGTTTCCCCAAAACCCTTCTGTGTGGTGGGCGCCACAACCGTCATCTCGTGAATCCTCACAATGCTTTGGGAATAGGCTTTCTTATCCCCCTTCTACAGATGGGAAACTGAGGCCTGGAGAGGAGACGAGGCCAGCCCACTCTCACAGCTGGAAATCTCACAGGGCCTGATTCCAGGGCCTGTTTGGTTTTTACCATCTCACCTTTCTCCAGAGGGGCCCCTTAAGGAGGAGCACAGTGAAATGTGTAAATCCTCATTAGGCAGCTGGGAAGAAGCAGAAAGAAAAGCTGGCCTGTCCATTTGATGCTTTGTGTTGGTGTCCTGGAGTCCCTTATGTATTACTGAAGCCACCTTCCTTGACCTCTTCCCACAAGAACATGGTGCGCCCCTCCTGCCAGCTCTGCGTAGGTTTGTCTTTGTTCCAAGAGGTGCCCAGGGCCATTCTCTTCCTAAGTACTACATCAGGACGTCATGTCTGAGCAGCTGCAGAATGAACCCCCGGGAGTCTTGCCCTCCAGGTGTTGCCCTCCCGGTCTGAGCCCAGAGAAGGGCCGGGTGAGCTCTGTTCTCTCTCCTTTCCTCATAGGGCCCACTGCCATCCCCCAGGCCCAACAAGAACTCATAATGCAACAGGCAGCTGCAAGGCCACAGGGAGGCGTGGGTTTATTTATTCATGGACAGGAGAAAGGGAGAACACAGTATCCCCTTTCAGCCTTTGGAAATGTAGCTGCTCACTGGAGCTGCAAGCACAAAGCCTTCCCCAAGGCCTCTTTTTCCCTGCTGCCTCTGGGGAATGGGCGGAGAAGTTGACCAAGGGAAGCTGTGGTGCCCTTTGGGGCTTCATGGAGGACAAACACTAAACCCCTTTCCAACACAGATAACTCATGTACCCTAAAAAGGGTTGGGGATCAGGAAGTCCCTTGTGTACTTGGCTCTCACTCAGCACACCTACATGAGCTTGAAGAAAGGAGACTGCTCCTGAGATGGAAGGAGATGGGACTGACTCGGTGGTCCTTGCACGGCCCCAATAACCTGCAGTTAACTGGACATTTCCCCCTCATCTCTATGGAAGACAAAGTGTTGCTAGAGTTTTAGTGAATAAAAAAGAACATTTCCAGGGGGCTGGCCCCGTGGCCGAGTGGTTAAGTTCGCGCGCTCCGCTGCAGGCGGCCCAGTGTTTCGTTGGTTCGAATCCTGGGCGCAGACATGACACTGCTCATCAAACCACGCTGAGGCAGTGTCCCACATGCCACAACTAGAAGGACCCACAACGAAGAATATACAACTATGTACCGGGGGGATTTGGGGAGAAAAAGGAAAAAATAAAATCTTAAAAAAAAAAAAAAAAGAACATTTCCAGGGGTCAGGGCAGCGAATGTGACTCTGAGGCTTTGACTGTATCCAATCGATACACATTGACTTAACCGTGTTTACTCCACATTATGTACTAGATGTTGGGGCAGAAGAAAATTCTTAAGCAATTGTACAATATGTTGTCTCCAAGCATGTCCCCAGACACTGTCTCATTTGATTCATAAAATGAGGTGGAAGGAGATGTTGTTGCCATTTCACAAAGTAACAAAGGCTCAAAGTGGCCAAGGTCGCAGGCCGCAAAGGTTTGAATTAGAATTTGTCTTCTGATGGTTCCTTTCCACGCTGCATCCAGCCTTTCAAGGAAGCTGGATTGGGCATAAGGGGGAGGAGAGCGGGAAATTCTCGCGAAAGTTTTTTGCCTGATAGTGAACCAGAATCCTCACCCTCAAGATCTTGGTCCGGGAGATGGAAGTCTATTGTGTTAATTCTTGTAATATCCTTCCTGAGCTGTGCTGCACACAGTATCTATAAACCCATGTGTTGAGCGGGCTGCCAGGATCCATCACAACTCCACACGATCCAGGGGTCTGGGGTGATGGATGAGGGTCTCAAGAGAGGGTGTGCCGTCCTGTCCCTCATTAGCTAGTGCATGTGTGGGCCCCATTTTTGGTACTGTATCAGTGTTATGTGTCATGTAGGACAGAGAGTTCCCAGCTGCTTACTGTGAAGAACTCTGACTCCAGGCTCTAAAAATAGGCCAGAGAAAAGGCCATCTCAAACTCAAATGCTTGTCCCTGTGCCTGGGTGGCATCTGTCCAGAGACACAGTCTGGTCTCTCCTCTGGGTGCGTTTCTCCTTTAGCATGACTGCCTCAACCACAAAATCACAGCCTCCACAGCAGGGGGAAACCAGGGCACTCACTCAAGCCAACCTTTCCACCAAGGCCCCTTTGTTTCATTTCCCCCGAAGATGCCATGCTCTGAAAGGCTGTGCCTACCACAAAAACTACACTAGGTCATAACTGATGTATTCTGCTGTTATTTTTATTTCTTTTTGAAGATCAATCAAAGGTCCTGCCTGCCCATTCGGAGATTTGATCTGAGTGGTAACAGGCATGACTTGATGCTTTCGTGAGGGGTTGAGGCCTTGTGGGTACCTGTGGACTGTTCATTTTTTGTGTATGTGGTGAAACGTGCACAACATTAAATTTACCGTTGTAGCCATCTTTAAGTGTACGGTTCAGTGGCATTAAGTGCTTTCACATTATTGTGTAACCATTGCTATAACTGTTTCCAGAATTTTTTTTTAACATCCCAAACTGCAACTCTGGACGCATTAAACGATAACTGCCCATCCCTCCCAGCCCCTGCGGCCCTGGCACCAACCACTCTACTTTCTGTTGTATGAATTTGACTACTCTAGGTGCCTCATACAAGTACAGTCATGCGGTATTTGTCCTTTTGTGACTGGCTTCTTTCACTGAGCATAATGTCTTCAAGGTTCATCCATGTGGCAGCATGTGCAGTACTCTGTTCCTTCTTAAGGTTGAAGAATATTCCATTGTTATATATGTGTGTGTATACACACACACATCACATTTTGTTTACCCATTCATCAGTCAATGGACACTTGGGTTGTTTTCACCTTTTGACTATTGTGAATAATGTGTGGAGTTTTAAGATATTAGAAGTAGTTCCTGAAAATAGTGCCTTTGTGAACCCTGAGGACAGAGACCCCAGTTTGGGGACCTGGGATTTCTCCCAACCTAGCATTTATGGGTAATGAAGTAGAAGCTCTGAGGAAAGCTATGATTTGTCTCACTCCCCTGTGCCCACCCCAACTGCTCTGAGCTTCTGCTGGGCTTTACTTCTGGACTAGAGTGGCTAGAAAACTGTGAGCTCCCTCCATAGGGTATTTTTGAACCTTTTTTGTAAGTGTAGCTTTATTATCCTCACTAGAATTCTGTGTCCTGACACCTGGGCCCTGTCAGAGACCTTGTCTGGCTACCCCCAGGCGTGCAATGGCAAGCAATGCAGACTTCTCCTGATGTGGCATCCTCCACCTACGGGCTGGTCAGGTCTCCTAAGGTGACTGCCTTTCACAGGCAGAAAGTTAGGAGACGAATTGGATGTGTGATGGGGAAAAGAGCCAAGGGCTTGTTGACACTGAGCACCCGCACCCCAGAGAGGCTCTTAGAGGAACTCCGTGTCCTGTCCCGCCATGTGCAGCATGAGGCAGTTGTTCTAATCATGGGTCTCCATTGATGAATGGCCTCTTGACTTCTCCAAGACCACGCAGCACTCAACAGACCAATGTGAGCTGGAGGCAGGGGCCCAGCCTAGACCCTACAAACCACAATCCGTCCAGCCCTATGAGGACTTTCTCTTGGGGCCTGGAGGACACATGAGTTGATTGGGTTGGAATGGAAGATGGAGTTGGCAAAGTAGGATGAGAGCCCCCCTATCATTAGTCTACTGTGTATTCATTCAAAAATCAAGGTGAGAGCCAAACCGAGAGCTGGATGGACAAAGCATTGCTATTAAGCTCTGTACCTTTTTGCATCCATTTCCTCAGCTCACCCCTTCCAAGTGCCACTGAGAAAAGACAGATGAGAAGGAGGTGACCCAAATGGGCCTCATTACAAGCAAACAATGTTGGCTCAACAAGAGATTCCTTGTTGAATAACCCAATTATTTATGTTTATGGCATTTTATTGTTGGTTTCTCTCTCTACAAAAGCACTCTATAATCACTGTGGAAATTTTACACAATTTAGATAAGCAAAGAGAAGAAAATAAAAAGCACCCAAATCCCACCACAAGAGATAAGCATAGAGTCATTTTCTATGCATATATATCTATATGTGTAAAAATTTTGTAACAGCTTTATTAAGAAATAATTCATTTACAATAAAATTCACCCATCTTACATGAACAGTTCAATGAGTTTTAGCTATTATATACAGTTGTATAATCACCATCACACTCAAGATATTTCCAGCATCCCCCAAAATTCCCTTGTGCCAATTTGTAGTCACCCCTCTCCCCACTCCTGGCCCCAGATAACCACCTGTCTGATTTCAGAATGTCATACACATGGAATGATAGGCTGTGTAGCCCTTGAGTATGGCTTCTTTCACTTAGCATGATGTTTTTGAGATTTGCGCATGTTGTAGCATGTATCAGTAGCTTGTTCCTTTTTATTGCTGAGTAGTATTCTATTGTATGAGTACATCACATTTTGTTTGTCGATTCATCAGTTGATAGACTCTTGGGTTGTTACCAGTTTTTATAAATTTAGAATTATGAATAATGCTGCTATGAATGTTCATATGCAAGTCCTTATATGTATATACGTTCTCAATTTTCTTGGGTAAATACCTAGGAGTGCGTTTACTGGGTTGTATGGTTTAAGTGTATAGTTTAACTGTGCCCAAGTATTTTCCAAAGTTGCTGTACCATTTTGCATTCCATCAGCAGTGTTCTTGCTCTCATGAGAGAGTTCCAGTTGTTCTTGCCAACATTTAGTAGTATCAGTCTCTTAAAAATGATCACTGGTGATGCTGGGCATCTTTTCATATGCTTATTTGTCATTGTTATATCTTCTACTGTAAAGTGTTTTCAAGTCTGTCTTTTAAAAATATGATTATTGTAGAAATTTTACCACAAAAATTTGCCTTAAATCTAAGAGAAACTTAACACCGACAGATAATTTTTAAACCCATCAAGAATGGGTTTAAAGTAAGATAAGTGGATAGAATGTGAAAGAGGTGAGAGGGCTATTTTAAAAAAAGGATTTTTGCATTTTTGTTGAGACATAATGGACACGGGAGGGCTATTTAATAGGTGGTTAGGAATGGCCTCTCTGAGGAGGTGACATTTGAGTTCAGATAAGAATGAAGTGAGAGAAGGAGCCATGGGAATAGCTGAGGAAAGAACATGCCAGACAGAGAGAATATCATGTACAAAGGCCCTGAGATAGGATAGGGATCAATGAAAAAGGAAAGAACGCATAACAAATGGTACTGAATGTCAATAATTACATTTCTGGTCAACTCAAAACATTTATGTTAAATGTTAAAAGCCAGGCACGGTCGTAAGTGCTTTGTGTGTCTGTGATTTATTTCTCACCACAGACCATAAGCTCCAGGAGGCCAGGAACTATGTCTATTTCACTCATCTTTGTGGACTCAGACCTAGAACATTGCTTGGTACAGAAGAGGCACTCAATAAATGTCTGTCGAATGAATGAAGTAATGAAATAAGAAGGTATTTATTATTATTCCCAAACTAAGGCTCAAAGAAGTTAAGTAACTTACTGAAGATCATATAATTAGGAAGTGCCAAAGCTGAGACTCACATCTTGGTCCGTCTGACCAGGAAGCCCAGGGTTTTGCCACTCCCCCAAGCTGCTGTGGATCCTCCTTCCTATATTTGGGAAACTGAGGTTCAGAATAAATGAAAGAGGCTCCCCTCTAATCCTAAAAGTTAGAAAATTAAATTAAATTAAATTAAAGGGAGGTCCCCTCTAATCCTAAAAATAAATCCAGCCAGCCACAGGCTCCAGACTGCTGTTTTGGCCCGAAGACCACATTTCTATCACATTCAGTGACTTCCAAAGATTTGAGATGGAAGGAATACCAGCAGTTTAAGTAAAAGGTGTAAATTTAGTTTGACCCATCAAGCCTTCATGCAGCCATGGGCTGAAAGAAATCAACCTTTCCACTCTCCTGCCTTGTGGTCAGGGGATGAAAGCTGCCGAACTTGCTGTACTGTGCTGCCTTGAGTTGTTTGTGCTCTCTCCCTAGCTGCAACGCCCAGGCCTTTGACTCCCATCACCAACAAATGCTGCTGTTGTCATGTGCAAGCAACCAAATGAGTGTGGCTGGAAAAACCCAAGCTTCGTGATTTGGGCAAATTAGTTTATCTGTCACAGAGCCAGTGGTGGTGGTAAATCACTCTGTGTTTGAGGAGTAATCACCCCCCACCCCACTCTGTCTTCCTTTCTGCAGGGAGATTAGAACAGCCAAAGCCAAGTTGTTTATGACAGAATAACCTACATTCATGTATTCTGACTGCCCCAAGGAAGTGCATTTTGTGTCATGCTGTCTGGCGATCCTTTGAAGTCACCTCTAATGATCATGATCACCTCCTTCATTCTCCTCTGGTCCATGTCTTTGGAACCTAATTCTTTTACCTATGCTAAAAGTGATGAAAAATAAACTCATTATAAAAGACTTCATGTTTACATTTTACTTTCTATTGCATTAGTAGTTTGCCTTTTTTTGTGTCTTTACTGTGAATGAAAAATTCCCAGGCGAAGTAATCATCCCTTCAGAAAAGGTAGACAGTAGACTATATTACCACCGACATCACATTCTTATTCCCACTTTACAGATGCGTGGAGCCCAAGGCATTTCCTTGAGGCCCCCACAGCTCCTAAGTGGTGAAATCAAAACAAACTTTAGGGCTTTGTGGGTTGCAGTTGAGTGTTCTTGACACTATATCAAATTGCCTACTTGGTTAGCTCCCCACTTTTAAGCGTATGCAGCAGTTTAGACGAAATAATTCTAGCATATGTGTGCTCAACAAAAGTAGTGTCTTTGGAGTCTGGGAACACGGACGTCCCCACAGTCCAGTGCGCAGAGATGGAAAAGAAAAACATCATACTGTGGTACAGTACTTTCTTCGATGAGGCCTCGTGGTTGGCCGAAGAAGCAATGGGACAGCCTGAGGAGTGTTAGAAAAGAGCTCCTATAAGAAACTTGAAATAAGTCTTAAAAACTGAGTTGGAGACAACCAGGTAGAGGGTTTGAAGCAGGGAAGTGATGCATTCAGATCTTTATCCATTAAAGCTCACACTGGCGGCAGGTAGAGAATGACTTGGAGGGAGACAGAGCTGGAGACAAGCGAGGTAGGAGGTACTTGCAGGAATCCACATGAGAAGTCCCAGGACTGGCTGAGGCGGTAGGGATGGAGAAGAGGTGACAAATTCAAGAGATGTTTGAGAGATCAATTCAATATCTCCTGGTGCAAAGGGTTCCTGGATCCAACTCCATTGTGTGTGTGTGGAGGTTTCCCCACTCCAACAAGCGGTTCTTGGACATCAGCAGGGTGTCCCAGAATTCAATTCAGTTCTGACACTATCTACACAGAGTTGAATCAGATCCCACAGGTAAAGGGCTCAGTCCCACAGGACTGCCCTCCACTTCAGACGCCAGTGCAAGGCCCACTCATTACCTGTGCTTCTGGCCTACAAACCGGAGGTTCCAAGAAGCCCCTCCAACTCAGGATGCCAAGAGCAAGTCCAGGTTGTTACCTGTAGTTCTGACCGACTGGCTATAAATCAGACGTTCCCATGACCCTCTCCTCAGGTTTGATTAATTTTCTAGAATGGCACACAGAGCTCAAGAAAACCCATTTACTGATTTGTTACAAAAGATATTAAATAATACAAATCAACAGCCAGATGAAGAGATACATAGGGCAGGGTCCCAAACAAAGGAGCTTCTTTCCTTGGGGAGCTTGGGGCCTGTCACAGTGGCACATGGAAGTTTTCTGGTCCCCCAGTGTGGAAGCTCTCCAAAAAAGAAGGGCCAACAAGCTATTCTTTTTGGGGTTTTATGGAGGCTTCATTAAGTAGTCATGATTGACTGAGTCATTGGCTATTGGCAACTGATTCAACCTCAAGCCCCCTTCCACTCCCCAGAAATCAGGCAGTGGGACTGAAAGTACTAATCCTTTGATCTCCTGGCCACCAGCCCCCACCCTTGGGTGAGATCCAAGAGTCACCTTCATTAACATAAACAAAACACTCTTTTCACCTTTATGGCTCTGAAGCTTTCCAGGAACTGAGGACAAGAGACCAATATTATAACAAAAGATGCTCCCATTGCCCTTACGGCTCAGGAAATGCCAAGGGTTTTAAATGCTGTGAGCCAAGAGCTGTAGATGAAGACCAAATAGATAATCTGAATGACCAAATATATATATATATTTCTTATAAATCATAATATCACACCTGGTAACTGGTAGGATGTGGGAGTCATTATCAGGTCATTATCCAGGATGCTTTTAGTTGCCACTGCGAAATCTGACTCAAATTGGCTTAAACAAAAGGGACATGTTGGTTCATATAACAGTAAGCACAGAGGATTGGTTGATCCAGAGGCTCAACAATGTTATCAGGGACCCAGGTTGTCTCCATTCCTCTTCTCTGCCATCTACAGTGTCAACTTCCTCCTCAGGCTGGCTTCCCTTGTGGTGCAGAATGCAGCTATTGGCAATCAGAGCTACATGCTTTCTTGTTCACCTTGCGGGGGGGATATCTGCCCCCCTGACTTTCTCCTGAGAGAGCAAAGTACCTTCTCAGAAGGAGGCAGCAAACTTTCATTGGTTCAAATTGGGTCAGATATCCATTCCTGAACCAATTTCTGTGGCTAGGGGAATGTCATGTTCTGAATCCCATGTTCTTCAGTGGGTTCTGGAACAGTCAAAGGGGGTAGGAGTACAATGACTGATTTAGACAAATCAAGGCCCATCTCTGGAACTAGAGTCCATCTCCAATCAACCTGAGGGAGAGGGTGAAAGACCACTGAGAAACCGTATCCATTAGAACGTTTTTCAGCCACCAAGAAACAGACTACTCTCAATCAAATTGGTTTAAACACAACAGCAAAGTCAAACTATCTCGTATAATTTATTAGCTATTAATAAGGTTAATTTATTACCTCTTTGTAAGAAGACCTGAGGCAGGGAAGGCCCAGGGTTGGTTAAGTGAGCAGCTCAATGACATTATCAAGACCCAAGGTTTTTCCACTTGGCATCTTCATGGTAAGTGTATCAATATTACCTACAGGCTACCTCTCCTCCAGGTTGTAAGACAGCTGTGCTTGGCAAATCCCAAGACCATACCCAAGAGAAGAAGAGACGGCCTCTTCTAGTGTATCTCTCATAGAAGGAACAGAACTTTACACAGAAGCCTCTATCACACTCACCTTAGAACTGCCTTGGCCAGAATTGTGTCACATACCCACGACCAAACTAGTCACTGGCAAGGGGAACGGAACCACTGTGATTAACTTGGACTAATCAGACCGTCCCCTGGGGCTGGGATGACACTGCAATCCCCGAAGCACAGGGCCATGCAGGGGAAGGTGGATGCATGTCTGAACAACAACAGAGTCCTGTTGGGAAGGAGAAAGGAAGAGTGAACAGGTGTTGGGTAGGCAACCACCAGTGGCTGCTGCAAAGGTTAACCAGGGGGAGCCTGGAGGACCTTCCAGGTTGGCTGACTGGGCAGTTGTGGCACCAGTAACTGCGACAGAGGACTCAAGAGAGAAAAAGGAAAGTTCATTTTTGGATTTGGTGAATACAAGATGCTCATGGGGCAGCCAGGCAGAGAAGTCCAGAAGGCAGCTGTATATAAGAGTTGACCATAATTTCTTCCTAACACCTCCTCTTCCCCTGGCTTCTAAGACATCACAGTGCTGTGTTTTATCTCCCACCTCACTGGCATTCCTTCTCAGACCCCTTTGTGGACACCTCTTCTGCCATCTGTCCCTGGAATATTGGAATTCCTTGGGTTCTGTTCTAGACCCCCTGCTTTTTAAAAAATTATTACTCTATATACTTCCTGTAGGTGGTTTTACCTTCTCTTGTGGCTAAAATCACCCACATCAATGACTCTGGCCAACTGTCCTTTCTTTTTTTTTTAATTTTTTAAAAAGATTTATTTTTCCTTTTTTCTCCCAAAGTCCCCTGGCACATAGTTGTATATTTTCAGCTGTGGGTCCTTCTAGTTGTAGCATGTGGGATGCTGCCTCAGCGTGGCTTGATGAGTGGTGCCATGTCCGTACCCAGGATTCGAACTGGCAAAACCCTGGGCCACAGAAGCCCATAAACTTCACCACTCGGCCATGGGGCTGGCCCCTAACCTTCCTTTCTTTTCTGAGTTCAATGCCTTATATCTAACTACTCCTTGGACATCTCAACTAGGAATTTTGTTTCTCCCCACCTCCAGAATGTCTATAAGATTCCCTCCATTATTTGTCACTGATAATTCTGGACAATTTTTTCCCTCTGTCTTATATAATGGACTACACAAATGCAATTTCAAGCTGCCTCCTCATCCAATTCTATTGCTATCCTAAGTCCCTGTTGTCATATCCATTCTTTATTCTTCCCCTGCTCAGCTGTATTTGTTGTGTAGTGGAGGAGGGGGCTGGGGGCAGCTAACCACTGTAGACTAGTTTTCTCAAGCTCCTGTGTCAGAGGAATGCAAGATTATATTATTGTTCCTAATTATTCACTCTCCTCTCTGTAACAGGAGTATATATCCCCACATTGCCCAGTGCCTTATGGTGCCTCTCTGAAGATGAGTATACTTCCCTGCTCCCTTGTCACTGGACCTGGCTACATAACTTGCTTTAGCCAATGGAAGGTGAGCAGAAGTTGCTAATACCAACTCCTACCAGAAGCTTTAGGAGCCATGATGAGGTTCAAGCCATTTCTCTTCTCCTTCTACTATGAGACCAAGAAAGGAGCCGTTCCCTCTGTCAGGAGCCCAGAATAATAGATACACGGAACAGAGCCAAAGCCCTGACATGTAATCTGAGAAAGAAGTGAATGTCATTGTAAGATTAGGGGGGAGGGTTGTCAGTTAACACAACATTATCTAGAAAAGCTGACAGAGGAATTGGTGGCAGGAGCAGAATGCTTTCCTAAAAAGTGTGTCATTGGCTTTGGGACCTAGTGGTGGGCAGCAAGGACCACAGCCTTTGGTCCCGTGGAAGGCAGATAATGTACCAAGGAGCCTGTCGTTTTATGCAAAGAGGCTGGGAAACAGATTGTTACTAGTGTGCCTTGGTTGCATTTAGCTGCATTTGACAGGAAACTACAAGAAACAGATGAGCTTAGAAAAGAATTAGCTGTTTCGTAAGCAGGGATGAAAGGGATAACGGGAGACTCCGAAGTTTCAGGATCGGCAGGGTTAAAAGACTCAACTCTTGCTCATCTCAAATAAAGGAGAGAAATTAAGAAATGCTTTCAGTAACAAAGTTGATTACATGTCAAATTAAAACAGCCTTGGGAGAGAGACCAGAGCTTCTAGTACATCCTTTCTTGGATACAACGACTCAGGAAAAATACACTAAGAGCATGCTCTCCAATGGAGGCTTGATAAGTTCAAGTTACTGTAGCAATTACACCTAGAGAGAGAGGCATTTCTTGGAAAGAATTACAGGTGCGGTAACGGGCACATGGAGCTGGCTAGAATCAGATAGCTAAACACTATACAAGTTTTGAAAAGAGTTGTACTTCCAAGATGCACCAACTTGGGCTAAAAGAGGTTATGACTACTGGAGAACAACTTTTGGGCTCCCCAATTTCTGTGAGCAGGAAGGAAGGAAGTTGCAAAAGCTGCTCAATCCCTAAGGAGTATATATTTTCCAAATGTGGCCAAGAAGGATATTGGAAAAGAAAGGAACTTCCATAGAGTAAGGCCAAGGGCTCTGAAGAACAATAACAGGAGGCAACTCAAGAGAGCTGAACTGGAACTTAATCAAGGAATGTTTCCCACACCCAGTAGAATTTTGGAATTCTGACAACCAGTCATAGCTGTGTGCCTCGCATTCTTTCTTTTGATGAATAGGTGTTTATTTCACTGTTTATTCTGTCCTTGTTTAACCATTTCTTATTAGGTACAGATGTGGGGAGCAGTAGATAACATTTGTTTGTTTTAAGTGCGTAAGTCTCTGGATCAAGAGGAGCCATATCTGGACATAACACAGAAACTATCATGAGATACTAAACTGACTCTGACGTCATGATTGGTTGAGACTTTTGAGTGTCATTCTTTGTAGGGAGAGTAAGTGTATTTTTCATGCAAAAAGGGGACAAATGAATATTTACGATTAAGAAAGTACACTGTGTGTGATAAGACAGCATTCTTGTTACTATTTATTTACTTCTCTCTCTATAGGAGAATTATACATTCCTATACATGGTTACCCACTTGCAATGTCTGCTAAAGGAGGAGTTTATTTCCATGGCTCATTGGCATCAGACAAGGTCATAAGACTTGCTTTAGCTAATTGAATGTGAGTGGAAGTGATATATACTGCTTCTGATCCAAAGCTTTAGAGCCATCGTTTGGTTTGGCCATTTGTTTTCTCCCTCTGCAATAAGATCAAGATGGGGGATGCCACTTAAGCCTCAGTCTGCAAATGAGAAGACATATGGGGCAGAACCACAGCTGACCCATATCACCACCATGATATTGGAACTTGAACAAGAAATAAATGTTCATGTTCATTCTTGTAACCAATTGAAATTCTGTATATTGTTTGTTACAGTAGCATAAACTAGTCAAAATTGACTAATACAGTTGGTTTTCATCTGGGCCCAGCCAATGGGAGACCCTGACAGGAGACTGGAGGGCATGAGGCAGGGAAAGAATACGTCTCCCCTTCCCTTTTTGCCCCAGGTAGCAGCTCCAGCAGCAGCTCTATCTCCAGATGGGCAGGCCCACTGTGCTTCTAGCTTCTGTCCACAGCCCCTGAGTGACTCCCTTTGGTGACCCTGCCTCTTCCTCCTGCCTAGTCCCTCTGGCCTAGAGACGGTTGTGGCTTCCTGCTGTTGCTAATCTATATTTGGCCTCTCGCCTCTTCTATTGCTTATTTACCAATTCCCTGCATTAAAGTTCCTCTGTTTTAAACATTTTGAGTAGTTTTTGTCTGGTTGGACCTAGGTGATACACCATCTATGTACAAATTTTGGAGTAATTATTGATCACAGATGTCTTAAATTTCGCATTTTTTTTAAGGAAAGATATATTTAATTATATCATTTTTTTTTTTACCATCTCAACCATTTTTAAGTGTACAGTTCAGTGGCATTTAGTACATTCATACTGTCGTGCAACCATCACACCATTCATCTCCAGAACTTTTTTCTCTTCCAAAACTGAAACTCCATTAAACAACTCCCCATCTCCTCTTCCCCTCAGCACCTGACAACCACCATTATACTTTATGTGTCTGTGAATTTTACCACTCTAGGTGAAACTTCATGTAAGTGGAATCACACAATATTTGTCCTTTTGTGACTAGTTTATTTCACTTAGCATAATGTCTTCAAGGTTCATCCATGTTGTAGCATGTGTCAGAATTTCATTCATTTTTTAGGCTATCAGTCTATTTTAGCCAAGATGCTTTTAGTTCAATAATAGAAAACCCCAATTTAACTGGTTTAAACTCTAAGGAACTTATTATCTAACTCAATAAAAGGTTCCAGAGGCAAAGTAACTCCAGGGTTGGTTAAGTCAACAAGTCAAAGACATCTTAAAAACTCAGATTCTTGCCCTATTTCTGCTTTCCTGATCTCTACGTGTCAGCTTGGTTCTCAGGCAAACTCTCCTGATGACTGATGCCTTCTAAGAGGACTGCAGCTGCGGTAGCCATTTGTGTTAGTTAGCTTTTGCTGGTTTAAGCTGCTATAACAAACAACCTGCCAAGTCTCTCTGGCTTCACACAACAAGCATCCAAAGTATACTCTCTTTTTAAGAGAGAGTAAATCTTTTCCAGAAACCTTCTAGCAGCCTTCCCTTCATCCCATTGGACATAATTGCATCACATTTGCGTGCCTGAAACTATCGCTGGCAACCATGATTGTCTTAGCTTGTTTAAAACTCATTCTTTGAAGACAGTGGAGGGGCTGGATGCCCTGAAGCAAATGTAAACACAGAGGAGTAGATACCTGAACAAAATCAGGATTCTTTTAGAAAGGAGGAGTAATATGCTATTGGGCAGGCTACTATCGGTGTTTGCCATAATACTCAAAACAAAGTCATCATTTTTCTCACCTTCCATCCCAACGAAACTATGTCAGTAAATGACACACCATTCAACCAGTTGTTGTCACCAGAAACCTAGAAATCATGCTCAAATTCATCTCCCTGATCTTTCACTCTGTCCAACCAATGATCAATTCCATCGATTCTCTCTTGAATTTAGCTCCATAATTAGTCTTCTCTTTGGCTACCCAAGCCCAGGGCAACACCATCATCTTTCACCTGGGCCACTGCAGCAGCCTTCTCATTGCTCTCCCTGCCTCTAGTCTTGCTAAACCTCATTCAGGCTCCAAGCTGCTAATAGAGACACTTTTTAAAGCAATTCTGATTATGTCACTTTCCTGGCAAATACCCTTCTCAGGTTTCTCATTGCTCTTAGGGAAAAGTTCAAACCCCACATGAGGCCTTCCAAGGCCCTTCACCATTTAACCCTGACCATATCTCTGGTTTCATCTCTTAATAATCCTTTTCTGGCTTCTATCTTGTCCTCCACCTTATGAACCCCTTCTCATCCTTCAGGTCACAGGTTAAGGGTCACTTCCTTCAAGAGGTTCTCTGCTCCCATAATGCAACGCCCCATATTTCCTCTATCATTCTACATATCCAAATTTATTGTAATTATTTGTTGAAGTCTGTCTTCCCTTCAGACTGTAAGTTCTGTGAGGGCCAGCACCATGTCTTTCTAAGAGCTAGATCCCTACCATCTAGCACAGAGCATGGCCACAGTAAGTGTTAAACAAAATTTATAGATTTGAAAGTTTTCATGTTATAGGACCTATAGGTGGTATTTGACACCAAATATATATATGAGATAACTTAGGGAGAGGGTATATCTAGAGAGAGAGAATATGAGAAGTAAGAAGACAATGATGATTAAAATAAAGAGATGACGAGAAAGCTAAGGGGGAGGATGGGAAATGAGTGGCCAGAGAAGTAGAAGGAATGTCAGAAGAGAGTGCAGCCACCAGCCAAGGAGGAGAGGGCATCAGGAAATTGCAGGTACCCAACAGGATCACCCACAGCAAAGAGCACAGGATACCGACCGAAAAGCGTTATCGGATTTGGTTACAGAGAAAGAAGGATAATGTCTGAGGACAGGGGTGCTCCTCTGTCAAATATACTTAAGAAGGTATTTTCCCCCTCCTTTTGATTATTTCCTCTATCCATTGGTCCAACAAAGATTCATTAAACATCTACTCTAGGCCAGATACTGGGCTCAGCCCCAGGGAGACATGAGAAAGAGAACAAGATCTACTTGGTCCTGTGGGGCTCACCACTCTTGTCTGCAAGGGAAAGTTACAAGGCACTGACATGAGCCCCAGCAAAGCCAGGCCTCAGTGTTTTATTGAAGTTGGTACTGATTGGCTCTCTGAACACATTCGATGACACAAGAGCTAGTGTGCCAGTCCAGAGGTCAGTAAGACTTTATTATTGTGCTATGAGCTGGCAGGAAACAAAAGCACTTGTGTGTGGCACATTATTGCATAATTTCTGTCTGTTCATAAGTCAGTCACAGAGGAGATTCTGAGTTTTTCCAAGAAAAGTAGTTCCATCTTCTCAAAGGCAGAAAATTGAGAGAGCAGGTCGATCAAAAGAGCATCCTCTTTAAAAAACTCTCTGAACTTGACCCTAATTAGTATTCACTTTGCAAAGATTCCTTTAACTTTCAGCAATACATTGTTTTACTGACTAAACTATTGCTCTATTTTTTCTCTCCCCTTGTGTTCCATAGTAAAACAGTGTGGGGTAGTGTTCAAAAGGTCAGTGAGTCATGGCCTTCTGAAAATTAACAGGAGTCTGGATAGAGGCAAGGGAGAGACACTCCTTCCAACTAATTAGAAAATTATCTTACTAGGTTTTCATTTAATCAGGGAGCATCTCGTTTTACAAATAGACATTGTTTTGAAAAAAAGTTTAAATTAAATTGTCTTTAAGGCACATTATCTCCAATGCCTTAGAAAAACAAGATTATTTAAAGAAACCCAGCCCATCAAAATTTTTAAATAAAGCCAGGTATTCTTTGAAATAATCATTATTATATAATCAAATTAGTGAATAACAATTTCCTAAGTTATAATTCGGATTTTGAAACATACTTTTTTTTTTTTAACATATAGGATTGGGGAAGTAAGTGATGCAATTATCTGCCCACAGCCTCAATCAGACTTTAGTTTTAGGGGTCTGGCCTGACACGATGCAAGAGTAGAAAAACAAGCTCCTAGGAGCTTATGCCTGAGAGAAACGTCCTCCAGGGACTCTGAGCTCACGCCTAGACTTTCCCAATGCTTCCATCGGCAGTCCCCGGGGATCTGGGATGGGTTGGGCAAGGAAGGGGCAGAGGGAATCCTCCCCCATCGGGGAACGTGGGAATAACAAGTTACACCGCCCGAGCGCTTACAAGGAGCCAGGCTCCTCCTCCAACTCTTGACGTGTCTCAACTCAGTTAAACATTCCTATAACCCATGAAATAGTTATTATCTCCATTTCCCAGATGAGAATCTGAGTCAGAAAGCTTAACAGCGAATTTGCCCAATATCATACACGAGAAAGCGGTGGAGCTGGTACCCAGCTGGTATCCATTTCGGGTGCCAGTGACATGCCTCAACTTCGCTTAAATGGATCAGAAAAATGCCCACCTTTGAGACCGCAGGCAGGGCGTGTCGGGTGAAGCGTATGACTTACAAAAGCCTTTTGAGATAAGGAATTACTCTGCAGGGAAGGGTGTGCGAGAGCCAAAGGTAGGAGAGGAGCCGACGGTCAATTCTATCTGGTCCAAGCTGAGAACTTGCGCTTTTACCCTTCTGCGTCAGAGTCGCAAACCCCGCCCGCCCAGGTGGAAGACTGGAACCACAGCCTGCCGGCAGCCACGTGGCCCTGTCTGGAAGCCAGCGCGGCGCCTCGCGGAGGCGGGGCCCGAGGGGGCGGGGCTAGGGCGCGGGGACTCGCGGGCCGGGCGGAGTGCGCCTGCGCGCAGGGTGGGCCGGGCCCGCGAGCGTGAGCCGCTTTAAAGGCCGCTCTCCCTCCTTGCTCGCTGGTCCAGTCCCTGCAGTGCGCAGGCGCCGAGATCTGTCCTTGTCACTGGGCGCCGCGTGCAGGCTTGTGGCTTTGTCGCAGCGGCGGCGACTCGTCTCCGCCACCATGAGCGGCTTCAGCAGCGAGGAGCGCGCCGCGCCCTTCACCTTCGAGTACCGAGTCTTCCTCAGTGAGTATCGGCGGCCCGCGGCCCCACCCTGCCCGCTAGCCCATTCATTCCCCGGCCTCGCCCTGCGTCCCGCCCGGGCGGCTGCGGCCCGCGCTCGACCCCTTGTCCCGGCCGCGGGCGGGGCTCCTTCGGCGGGTCCCCGGGGCCTGGGCAGGCCCGGCCCTCCCATCTTTCACGTCCCCCTCGCGGGCGGGACAGCGTGGGTCGGCGTTCCTCTTTCACGCGCTTGGTTGGACCCTAACGTGGGCCAGGCCGGTTTTGCAGGTGTCCGGCTCGGGCAGTGTCTAATGGGAAAAGGATACCACTAAGTCACCCTAGAAAGGTGCCTGGAGGTAAACTAATCCTCGTAAGAGGATTGCTTAAGTTGGAGGAACGTAGGGGGGTGGCGGGGGGGATGACTCCCCAAGATCTTAATTCCTTCACTGTAATTCGGATTGTGGGCGCCGAGGGGGATCAAGTTCAGCCCCTCGTTCTGCAGGTGAGGAAACTGAGGCCTGGATCAGGAGCGGTCAGTGGATGACTGGACCCATCCCTTGGGGGTCCCCGTAGCGCTCATGCCTCTCCTGCGTTGTGTTTTCCCGGAGCACTGATGCTGGGAATGCGCCTTGTGAAACAGAAAGCTGGTCCCCTCCAGTCGAGCAGGTGACGTCAATCTGGGAGGCAGAGTAAGAAAGTGCCAAGTTTTCACCCATGTGCAGGGAATTGGCGTCTAAGGGGTACTTCCCCCAAGTCCGCGCCTAGAGCGGCGCTGAGCCCGGGAAGCTGCGGGCTGGCGGCGCTCCGCTTTCCTCGGCGCGCCACCTTTTGCGCTGTAGGTGGAGGAAAGCTCCCTCGGGTTTATCTTTTTCCTCTACCTCCCTCCCCCAAGCTACTGGGAATAGATTATTAGAGATAACCGAGGTGTTGAAAAATGTGTCACCAAAGGCCTTTCTGTTTTAAATTCTTTACGGTTTTATGCGGAAGGAAATGGGCAGGTGCACGAGCTTCTTTAAGTTCTTGCGTGTGTTGAACGTCAGGAAAGAGGGGGGCGTAGAGGGGACGAATGAGAATAGTGAAAGAGTGAACAAATCTCCTAGCAAGAAGTAGCCTGATGCAGGAGGAGAAGGAAAGTGAACTCAAAAGTGTCCACATCCAGCTGAAGTTGACTACGGTGTAAAATCCAAGGGTGGGGCTCCCCATTTTAATTAATTTCAGAATTAAGCAGCAAGGGCAGTGCAAGAACTTTTGACGAATACGTCACTGAACTATTTTTCTGGAGTTAGTCTTGGCCCCAGAATTTCTAGGAGGGATTTGGAGAGGTGACTGGCATGATTTGGGTACTTGCCGGCGGGCTGTATGTGCAGAGCAAATGCAGTTTTTAGTTATGTATTGGTGGCGAGTATTCGATAGCCATTATAGAAGACCGAAGCCACTCCTTGACTTTGGCACTGGCTAAAGTAACTGTTAGCTATCAGATGGAACTCGCTGGAACTTAAGAAATACTAATAATTACAGCCACCTATATAATTATATATAATTTTGTTTCATTTGTTTTTTTCAAATCACAGATTTCTTAGCATCCTGCCTTAATAGAAGATTTTTGGCCTCTATAATGTTACATTTGCCAGTCTCTTTAAAACTCATGGTGGACTGCAAAGTCACAATTGACTCTGAAGAGACCATTGTGGTATTGGGGGTGGTCACTGTTACGTTTTTCCTATTCCACTTTGGTTTTTAAACCTGAAGGGATGCAGTGTGGACTGACCCTTAGGTTTCTTAAATATTCTTTAAGAATATTTAAGGGAGTTTTTTTGGTTTTCTTTTTAATTTTTTTAAAGATTTTATTTTTTTTCTTTTTCTCCCCAAAGCCCCCCGGTACATAGTTGTGCATTTTTAGTTGTGGGTCCTTCTAGTTGTGGCATGTGGGACACCACCTGAGCATAGCTTGATGAGCAGTGCCATGTTTGCGCCCAGGATCCCAACCGGTGAAACCCTGGGCCCCCGAAGCCGGCCGAGCAAACTTAACCACTCGGCAACCGGGCCGACCCCAGTAAGGAAGTTTTAAAATTACTTTTTGGATATGGTAGTTAGGTCTCTAGAATACAGAAATAACCTGTGAAAATGTTGCAGCTCGTTTATCCCTAAGAAAAATCATCATCTAAGATGGCTCTCTTCCTGGAGCATCACTTAAAGCAACATGGTTTCTAATTCAGCAAATTGGTCTCCTCCCTTCTCTTGGAGCCCAGTTGTTTCATTAGTTATGTAAACTGTCAAATGATGTAAGATCAACCCAAAACAATTGGAGCACCTTTTGTATGCCAGGCACTCCTAGGCTCTGGGAATATAAAGATCTCTAAGGCAGTCCCTGCCCTCATTACAGAGGTTAGTACCTGTTAGACACCTGAGGAGCACATTGGATGAAAACCTAACCCAGTCTTGGAGGGGTCAAGTAGATGAAGTATATAACGAGGGAGGCTATGCACTCGTGGGAGCAGGGGTATATGGGAAATCTCTGTACCTTCTTTTCAATTGTATTGTAAACCTAAGACTGCTCTAAAAAAGTAAAATCTTTTTAAAAATAATGTGTACTTCATGCATTTGGAAATACAGTCAACCAAAAAAGTAATAACTTTTTCTAATTCATTTTGCAGAAAATGAAAAAGGACAATATATATCTCCATTTCATGATATTCCAATTTATGCAGATAAGGTAAGACATCCTTATCTTTTGAATGTAGTCACTTCACTCAGATCAGTTAGTCCCACATGGGGATTTTCTTATACGTCTTAACAAGTGCTTAACGTGCCTCGTGCTGTGACTTAAAGGTATGTTGACTAAATAAGAAGTCAGTCTTAAATCCAGATTGTTTGGTTAAAGAAGCAACTATAAATTGGGGAAGGAGTAGAAGAACAGAAGTAAATGTTTTAAAACTGCCTTGGTTAAAAAAAACCCAGATTGGTCATTTGTGTGTTTGTATGTGGAACTAAAATTTTAGTACTTCATAAGTGGTTTTAAAATTAATCAAGTGGCCAACACAAAATTTGGGCTTTGATATTTATTAAGTGGTAAAAATAAACTAGACTATTAAGTGAATACAGGAAAATTCAGTACTTTTAATGGACTGGTAGAGTTAAGATCTGCAAATAGTGTTAATAAAGGTAAGTCCTCAAACTTCAAAAGAGATGGCTCTTCCTATACACACTTGTGAGCTGAAGAAATCTAACCTTAGGACAAATTGGTAAGAATATTTACTTTCCTAGGGGAAAAAGTCTGTAACTATATATTCCAAAATCTTTGTGATCCTTGGGAGGTAGATTGCTAGTGACTTTTTGTTTTTAATTTTCATTCTTGCCTTTTTCATATTTTCTAATCTTTTTTACAAAGAGCATGTATTGTTTGTACAGCTTAAATAGTTAATTTTTTTTTAACAAAAAACCACAGCTTGTTTTATCCTCCTTCCCAAGAGGAGAAGTTTGTACTGTATTCAGGAACTGATACAAGGACAAATGTCTGATTCTTTTTTATACCTTTACAAAATTTTTTCATTCAGCCACGAAGCTTGATTCACAGTGAATCTTTTTGAATTGTAAGATGTCAATACATAAGACATATGAACCTCACATTCCAGTGCTTGCCTAGAATAATAGTAAAGATGAAATCTTATCCTTGCACGTGCTAAGTCTTAACTGTTTTTCTGTGCTTGACTATCAGAAATAGATTCATTATACTTCTACCAGGAAGTTTGCTGCGGTTCTGTAATGACGCTTGGCCACTGGCGCAAAATCCAGCCTTCATGTTGCTGCTGAGGAGCCTGCCTGAGCTGGGCTCCAGCTGTAGGCGGTGGAGCAAACAGCCCGAGGCCAATTGTGTGCCACAGTTACAGCAGGGACCTCTAATTAGCCTGTGTTCTCCTGTGGGAGTCTCAAAGTTGTATTTATTCAGAAACTCTAATTTGTTACATCTGATTTCCTGGGAGTTGCGATGCGATGCAGGATCCTTCCTTCCTCTTGAGCTGGCGTCATCTGGTTGGCGTGAGTTGTCTTCTTGTATAATTAGTCTGTATGTCAAAGTGCTTTACAATCACATCTCTGACCATTTTGAGAATGAAGAGGTATAAAATGATGACCCTAAATTTACTGATAGCAAATTGGCATCCAGATGTGCTAGGGAAGGACATATAGCTGTTTTTTTGGTGAGTTCATGGCGTCTTTGTTTAGGCTTCTGTAACAAAATACCATAGACCGGTAGCTTATAAACAGCAGAAATTTATTGCTCACAGTTCTGGAGGCTGGAAGTCCAAGATCAGGGTGCCAGCATGGTTGGGTGAGGCCCCTCTTCTGGTCACAGACTTCTAGCTGTGTCTGTATGTGGTGGAAAGGGCTAGGGACCTTCATGGAGCCTCTGTTCTAAGGCACTAATCCCATTCGTGAGAGTTCTACTCTCATGTCTTAAGCACTTCCCAGAGGTCCCACCTGCTATACCATCACCTTTGAGGGTTAGGATTTCAACACAGGAATTTGGGGAGACACAAACGTTCAGACCATAGCTATAACCTATAAGTGACAATATTTCTAGCCAAGGACCAGAATGATCATAGCAATTGTGTTGCCTAATCTTGTTGCTGCTTCAAGTTACCCCAAAACTGGAAATTGAAACTACCTTTTGGTGTTGTGTAAAATGTCTTCACTTAGTTTACTCTAAAAGTCATGTACAGAACTCGTTGTGCCTGTACTCTAGGGTAACTCAAATGAAAACCCTGGTCTGGCTCAAAAGCACAAACTCTTGGGCCAGCCCAGTGTCGCAGGAGTTGAGTTCACATGTTCCACTTCGGTGGTTTGGGGTTTGCTGTTTTGGATCCTGGGTGCAGACCTGCACACCACTTGTCAAGCCATGCTGTGGCAGGCACCCCACATATAAAGTAGAGGAAGATGTGTACAGATATTAGCTCAGGGCCAGTCTTCCTCAGCAAAAAGAGGAGGATTGGTGGCAGACGTTAGCTCAGGGCTGATCTGCCTCAAAAAAAGAAACAACCACAAACTCTTGCAGCAACTCCAGATTTCACCAGTGGCCCACTCAGTGAACCTCAGCACTCTGGATTCCTGCCTGAGAAGCAGGAAAGAGTTCTTTTGTTTTTAAGGAAGTTTATATAAAACATACATGAGGGTGTGTTACACTGAAGTTATTTTGGATTATAGCCTAAATAAAAGATCGGATCAATTCTGGTGATTGCAAAAGAGGGTAATTTTTTAAACATCCCAGTGTGATTAAGTATACGTAAGTACATTTTTGTGTGTGTGGCCATAGACTTTATCCCTAATGTGATCGGTCATTTGAGGGGTAATAGTGAGGGAATGGACCTTTAATACAGCTCAGTTAGCTCTACGAAGGAAAAATGCCCAAAGGCTTATATTCTGCTTCGTGTTAGGACCTTTCAATGTGGACAGCTTTCTATTTGATATATATGCCATTAGGTAATCCAGCCAGTCAGTTCTGGAGATCCTGGTGACTCAGATACATTGCCTGGATTATTTCCAAATCCATTAGGTGGAAGAAGGCAAAGGTAAAGACTCACTGGATTTTTTTAATTGTAGGTTGTCCTTTGCTTTATTTTGGGATCTAATATAAAAACACCTGTAGTTCAGAGTTTCTTCTGATAGAAATGGCGGGCCTTCTGAGATAACAGAAATTTTAAAAATCCCCAACAGAGTCAGCATAAACAGTGTGAAACACTGGTAGATTGAAGCTTTGTCTAAATCTTAAAGTGCTCAAATATCATTACTTGATGTTTTAATTTTAGAAGTTTGGTATTTTTCTGTTCCATGTTTTAAACTTTGATGTTAAATAATAGTTTGAACAATGTGGGCCTTTTGCTGGTTTTTTTTCAGGTGACTGTTGGCAGGATATATACCTAGGGAGCTGTGTTTTTCTTTTTCTCTTTTAAAAAAAAGTCAAACTTCTAATCAAATAGGTTGATGCTTCAGAAACTTAACAGAATGTTTTCTGGAGTTGTATATCGTTCTTAAATTTTTAAAGAGACTATTTCGCTGTACCTGGCACTTTGAGAGGAGATGCACTGCTCAGGCGGGTGCTTGTTAGCTCACTTCTTATAGGGTTTCTTTGTTTTGAATTTTCTATTTCTTTTTTATAGACAGTTCTGTAAGTGGAAGTTTTTAAAATGCCACTAAATAATTTAAACACTGTTTGTCTTCCCCAACTTAATAGGTATATAGAATGGTTGGGTTTTCTGGGTTGTTGTTGTTTTTTTTTTGTCTTGTTTATCTTTTGGTTTTGCATTTTCCAAACCAAAGTTAGAAGTGGGAACATAGATGAAAACTGAGTACAAACGTAATTGACATGTCATAGCTAAGAATAAAGTCCTATTTTTTTCCTCTCAGATGAACTCTAAGGTGACTAAATTTTGAAAACAGTTATTCTAAGCATAATCTCTGTGGTTTATCAATTTTGTCAAAAAGATAAAGTTGCAATGATTAAATATGCATATAATGGGCAGCCATAATGCTTGGCTTCTAGTAAAGTCTCAATACATAATAACCAAGAAAATAAAAATAGAATTGCTGATGTTGACCACAATGACTGCTTATTTCTAAAGCCTTTCAGGGCTCTATTTTTTTTTTTTTTTTAAAGATTGGCCCTGAGCTAACATCTGTTGCCAATCTTCCTCTTTTTTTTTCCTTCTCCCCAAAGCCCCCCAGTACATAGTTGTATATTCTAGTTGTGGGTCCTTCCGGCTGTGATATGTGGGACACCACCTCAGCATGGCTTGATGAGCGGTGCTGGGTCTGTGCCAGGATCCAAACCTGTGAACCCCTGGGCTGATGAAGCAGAGCACGCGAACCCAGCCTCTCGGCCGTGGGGCCAGTCCCAGGCCTCTATTTTTTGGAGTTAAGATCACTGAACTAGGAGCGAGAAATCTTGATTTTTAGTCCCAGTTTTACCACTCACTGGCTTTGCGATGTTGACCAAGTTGCTTTATCTCTGAGTACTGTTAGTCTTAGTGGGTATTTTAGCTTATATTCTACACTGATGTCCCATGGTTCTGTGTGTATTATTGATAAAGCTTATTGATGAAGTTTCATTAGAGATCATTGTAAAAAGAAAATTTGTTGTTAATTTATTGAATGTTTCCTTAGGCACTATACCAAAGCCCTTATGTGGATTGTCTCATTTAGCCATCATGTTATTCTCTGAGCTAGGTTCTTTTATTAACCCTGCTATCCAAGGATCACTAACTAGAACTCATGAGCAATGGTGGCAGGATTTAAACTCAGGCATTCTGGCTCAGAACTTGTGGTCTTAACCATTGAGCAGCACTGCCTTGAGTGATTATGGGGATGTGTGTGGGGTGGATTTTACTTTGTGCTTTTTTGTATTTTCCAGATTTTCTGCAGTAAATATCTCTTTGATAATGAAGAAAAAAAGACTTGGTTAGGGTTTTTTTGGCTTAGAATTCAATGGAAATGAATAAGAACTTTGTTCCTTTGGGAAGGCTATAAAGTCGTCTAGTCCAGGGATTCTTGGTGGCCCCAAGGCCCTGGAATGCCCATCCATGAAACCCATGGATGAGGTTCTGTGAACTCTCTGAAATTGCGATTTGATGTAAGTGTGCATTTTTCTAGGAAAGTTTCTGTGGTCAAAATTCTTAAGTCATTGCAAATCATAGAAAAGTTTGACAGCTGGGAATGCAGACCCTTTTGCTTGATTTTATAAAGAGAGGAAAGTAAAGAGAAATTATGGTTAGAATATCTGTTTTCAAAATTTAGTAATCTTTAGAGCTTATCTGAGGGGAAAAAATAGCTTATTCTGAGTTATGACATGTCAGTTCTGTTTTATTACTTTCTATAGGTACATATGGCACTATGCGTTACCAAACACAAGACTTTGTTGGAACTGCTGTGAGCAGAAAATCTGTGTAATTGGAAAACAAATAGGTATTACTGAAAGGTGTTTGTTGTTTGTTTGTTTTTAAAATTTAATAGGTTAACTAGCTCCCCTGGACTCTTAACATAATTCATTGGGCGAATTTGTTTTGGTTGGTATAAATCAGGTTTTCCTTTGCGAAGTTAAAATTTTAAATGGATAAAGGGCACACACTGTGAACTTTGTCATCATATTTCTTTCTGTCAGCTTCTCAAACAGACTTTTGACAATGAAATAATCCAGGAACCCATTTATTTTTTCTTTTTAAAAAATTTTTTGAAACTTATTTTTTCAGATTTAATGAGGAATGATTAACAAATAATCATTCTATTTAAGATGTACAGTGTGATGTTTTGATATACGTATACATTGTGAAAGAATCCCCCCAATCAAGCTAATTAACCCCTCCCTCACTTCACATATTGACCTTTTGTGGGTGGGTGGGAGGTGGGTGGGTGTGTGGTGAGAACACTTAAGATCTGCCTACTTTCTTAGCAAATTTTCATAGAGCTGTGCTGTACGATAGATCTCCAGAGCTTAGTCATCTTAGAACGGAAAGTTTGCACCTTTTGACCAACATCTCGGTCATTTTCCCTACCCCCTAACCCCTGGAAACCACCATTCTCCTCTCTGTTTCTGTGAGTTTGACTTTTTTAGATTCCATGTGTCAGTGAGATCATACAGTATTTGTCTTTCTCTGTCTGATTTATTTCACTTAGCATAATATCCTCCATGTTTATCCATGTTGTCATAAATGGCAGGATCTCCTTCTTTTCTAAGGCTGAATAATGTTCCATTGCACGTGTGTCTGTGTGTGTGTCTAAGTGTATCACATCTTCTTTATCCATTCATCTGTTGATAGAACTTAGGTTGTTTCCATATCTCAGCTGTTGAACTAATGCTGCAGTGAACATGGGCGTGCAGATGTCTCTTGGAGACTCTGATTTCATTTCTTTTGGATACATACCTAGAAGAGGGCTTGCTGGGTCAGGTGGTGGTTCTGTTTTTAGTGTTTTGAGAAACCTCCATACTGTTTTCCATAGTGGCCGCACCGTTTGCAATCCCACCAACAGTGCACAAGGAGGAACCTGTTACTTTTAACAACTTAAACTATATCTTAGAATCATAAAACGGACTTTGAAGCCAAAACTTAAAAGTAAGGGTTAAGAGCCATTGTCACTTGGTGAGCCCTGAATAAACTATAATATTTTTGGAAGTGATGAAGTCTGTGACAGCTTTTCAAATGCACCTTTATGGGAGTGGAGCATCTATTAATTACATGAGCTCTTCTAATAGAGATTTTATACTCCAAAACTACTCTCTAAGTTAAAAAAAAAAAAGCAAGCTGTCCTTGTTTTTTATTAGCTTCTTGCTTTACGTCTAATCTCTGGATGGATTTAGAAGAAAATCCTCTCTACCACTACTGTTTTTATCCAAACTTTATTGCAAAACAGAAAAATAAAAGAAAGGATGATGGAATCAGAGGGTGATTTTTGTATTTTTTCCTGTCTGGCATTTACTTAATTTCTGGAGTTATCTAGAGAGACACGTGATGAGTCGTGTTGAAAATGCTAATTTAAGCCACTTATGTAATTTTGCAAGACAGCGTGTCATGTTCACTAGGCTTCAGATCCAACGTTGGAAGCAGATCGTAATCAGGAGACGTTCGTAAATCTTCCATTAAAGACACATTTAACTTCACTACTAAGATTGAGAGATGGGATGTAATTAAGAGCATGTTCCCTATACACCTACTTAACTATGTTAGTGTTAATACCCTACCAAATAGCCATAGCTGTTATTAATGAACAACCTGACAGACTACTGACTTGATCCACAAGAAAATTAACCAGCTTGGAGGTAAGACTCATGATCACTGTACTACTGTAATATTCCTGTTTAACCATGATGTTAAAAGCCTAACCAAGCTATGTTACATTTCTTCTGTACCTAAAACAATTTTATTTTAAATCTTTTGATTAATGGAGTGATATAATTTAGACTTAACTTTCCAATCTCCTTAGAATCTGGACATCTTTAACATTAACATTCTTTTTTTTTTAATTGCCGGGAAGGATGCGCCCTGAGGTAACATCTGTTGCCGATCTTCCTCTCTCTCTCTCTTTTTCCTTCCTCCCCAAAGCCCCAGGACATCGTGGTACATTCTAGTTGTAAGTCTTCCTAGTTCTTCCATGTGAGCTGTGGCCACAGTATGGCTACTGACAGACTGGTGATGTGGTTCCACACCCGGGAACTGAACCCGGGCCGCCGAAGCAGTGAGAGCACCACACTTTAACCACTCGGCCATCAGGGCCGGCTCAACCTTCTGGTCCTGTCCATGAACTGATTATAAGTCTGGGAAGTAAGACTGATTGCTAGGTTATTTTATGTTGCTGACTTTGGGCAGTGAGAGCTAAAGCTGTAGTTGGCCTATCCCCTGCCTTCTCCAGCCTCGTCAGAATCGTCCTACTAGGAAGTTTCACATCTTCCTTTCTTACTCTGAAACTATGAACAGGGAGCTGAGAACTTGATGCCAAAGTAGGGACTTAGAATTTAGAAAGCATAGTAGAAGCGGAGAACAGGGGGCCAGCCCTGTGGCCTAGTGGTTAAGTGCGTGCACTCCTCTTTGGCGGCCAAGGGTTTCACTGGTTCAGATCCAGGACGCAGATATGGCACCGCTCATCAGCCCATGATGAGGTGGCGTCCCACATAGCACAAACAGAAGGGCCTGCAACTAGAATATACAACTGTGTACTGAGGGGCTTTGGGGAGAAGAAGAAAAAAAAGAAGAAGATTGGCAACAGATGTTTGCTCAGGTGCCAATCTTTAAAAAAAGAAAAGTGGAGAACAGAGTTCTGGGAAGTCCTAACAATGGAGATAATAATACGATAAATCCAGGATTGAGCTAAATAGTAGTTGAAACCAGTTGGGGTTAAAGAAAGAAGGCATGAATTTGTAACTGGGTGGTACTAGATTTCCTAAAATCTTGTCTCAGTATTTTAAATACATAAATGTTGGAAATATTAGGATGCATGATTTTTTCCAGTTTTTTAATTGTAAAATACGTATAACATAAAATTACCATGTTAACTATTTTTAATTGTCCAGTTCAGTGGTATTAAGTACATTCATATTGTTGTGCAACCATCACCACCCTTCTCCAGAACTCTTCATCTTGCAAAACTGAAACTCTGTGCCTAGTAAACAGTAACTCCCCATTTCCCCTCCACTGTCCCTTGGGAACCACCATTCTATTTTCTATGAATTTAACATTTCTAGGTACCTCATGTAAATGGAATCGTATAGCATTTGTCTTATTGTGACTGGCTAATTTCACTTAGCGTAATGTCCTCAGGGTTCCATGTTGTAGCATGTGTCAGAATTTCCTTCCTTTTGTAAGGCTGAATAATATTCTGTTGTGTGTATTTTGCTTATTCCACGTTTTGCTTATTCATTCATCCTTTGATGGACGCTTGGGTTGCTTCTGCATTTTAGCTATTGTGAATAATGCTGCTATGAACATGGGTGTGCAAATAGCTCTTCAAGACCTTGCTTTCAGTTTTTTGGGTCTATACTCAGAAGTGGAGTTGCTGGATCATATGGTAATTCTATTTTTAATTTTTTGAGAAACCATCATACTGTTTTCCACAGCAGCTATACCATTTTACATTCCTACCAACAGTGCGCAAGAGTTCCAATTATAATGCATAATGTTTTAACAGTAAAAATGTTTCTATCAGTGGGGTAATTGGTTGAGTTTCTCGTATCAGTTGCACTGAAAATCCTCAGTATTACCCTTCACCTAGTGGCAACTCCCTGAACTGTAGCCATGGTGTCTAGGAGAAACAAACTGTTCCTTAGTTCCTGCTAAAGAAGGAGAACCTCCCCTGTTTTATATCAAAATATTTAAAAACATCCTCTGTTGTGATAATAATTGATGGAGAAAATAATGACTAAAAGCTACTACAAATTCATTGCTTTAAAAAACAGATACAGGGGCTGGCCTGATGGCATAATGTTAAGTTTGGTGTTCTCTGTTTTGGCGGCCTGGGGTTCACAGGTTTGGGTCCCAGGCGCGGACCTACACCACTCCTCAAGCCATCCTGTGGTGGCAACCCACATACAAGATAGAGGAAGATTGGCACAGATGTTAGCTCAGGGCCACTGTTCCTCATGAAAAAGAAAGAGTGAGAGAGACAGTAATGACTACAGCATCTACATACACTTGAAAATGTGCTGAACGTGCATTTTACCCCCTAGTCCCTCATCTGGGTTTGTGGACCCCAAGCAATAGCCTGAGGCCTACAAGCTGAAACGACCTGGTTTGGGGATCCAACTCTTAGGGAGTTAAAAGAGCTTTTATTCTGTTCACTGCTAGTCTTTAACGCCTAGAGAAGTGTCTGGCACAAATTAGTGGTGCTCAGTAAATATTTGTTGAAAAATGAATGAGTTGGCTTGAGGCTCCGTGCAGGATACTCCTTGCTAATTTTGGCCCAGCTAATTTCTAAAAAGCACCAAACCTTCAGGCTTTTGGAGCTCTTCTGTTTGCAATAGAGTTGTCTTACCATTTTCTGAAAGATGTTTTCTTTCCTGTAATGTTGGTTTTTTCTTTTTTCCCTTTTGCTTTCCATTAGTTATGTAGGTTTGTAATATTAGGTAATGTGGTTTTGAGGATTATACGTATTCATCATTTAATCCCATTAAAGTGTTCAAAATAGTTCCAAACTTTGAATTAGTGAGTTCAGCTCTATTTGCTACTTTTTTTTTTTTTTTGAGGCAATTTGTTCATTTGGTAATATTTTCCCCCCAAAAATTAACTAATCTTGATTTTCACATCTCAATCTTTCATGTAGTAACAGCTCCATCTTGTGAGCCGTTCGGGTATTGCTGCTGAGGACTGCAAAGCCCTGACCTGTTCTTGTATCGCAGACACACGGATCTGTATTGTAACCCCCGAGTCGTGGTACCAGACAGAAAGAGTTCTTGAAACCTTAGAGTAAAGAGAATAAATTTGATCAGACGTTGGGTCTGAGGTTTCCTACCATGGACAATGAGCGATGTTTTTTCTAAAACCATCCAGTTATCCCTTTACAGGGAGAGAGCGGTTTGTGTTTGTTCAGTCCTGATTTAAGTGTCTCCTTCTTTGTGGGGTGTTCTGTTGTATCAAGTAGGCGTCAGGAGGCTTGGAGCAGAAACCCACAGAATGCCCGAGTCTCCTCAGTTTGACAAGAATTTAATAAATGACACAAGTTCTACACTCTATAAATCTGGGTAGCTTTTCTGCCTGGTTAAAAGTAGCCACAAGGTCATTATTGGCTGGAAACCTTTGACTTACTCTCTTGTAGCTTATCAGTCCCTGTTTTTTGATGCAAAGTGGCAAAGAAGTAATTCTAAAACGTTGTGTGGTGATTTTCAAATTAAGTCAACTTTTTAAAAAACCTATTTTATAACAGTAATTGCAGATTGGGCTTCGTGTGTGCCCTTTGTAGAGGCTATCAACTGAAAAACTGAATTTTTAAGATTTATTCCTTGGTAAAAATAATTTTCTATTTCAAGCTCAGCTTTAATTAGAGAACCTATTTCAAGTTGATATTTGACTATGGTATGCAAAATAAGATGACAAAGTGTGATTTTTCTTTCATTGTGTTTTTAAGTAGTAAACATCTGGAATTTCTTAATATATCATCCACTTTAATGTGGTCAGCTTAAGGCTATTAACTAATTACAACAGAACTGGCGTTGGTTAAAATATTTTTGGAACATAGTATTTTATCATCAGTGTCAGACTTCTTATCTTTTTGAGGAGTGTTTGATTTTTAAAAACAGCCAAATTGGAGGAACAATGCAGGTAATCAAGCTGATTAATTTTGTTTGAGGAGCCCAGCCCCAGTGGCCCAGTGGTTCAGTGGTTAAGTTCAGTGTGCTCCACTTTGGTGGCCTGGGATCAGTTCCCGGGCACAGACCTACATGGCTCTGAGTGGCCATGCTGTGCTAAGACCCACATACTAAAAACATCGAGGAAGATTGGCACAGATGTTAGCTCAGGGCAAACCTTCTTCAGCAAAAAGTACATAAATAAATTTGTTTGAGGCTAAAACTAAAGTATGACAAAGTAATTAAACTGATTTGGGATTTGTCTTAGAAACCACCTCTGAATTAGAAGATCCAAAAACATTGTAATTGCAGTGTCACCTGAGGAAATGAGTAGCCTGTGGAGAGGATTGCTTTAAAGATGGCCTTCCTCAGACATACAAGTTCTGTTATGATTAAAAACTGTTTCTTTCCTTATAGAAACGTTCTCCTCCCCCACCAACATTTTATTATGAAAAATTTTAAACATGCAGGAAAGTTTGAAGAATTGTACGGTGGACAGCTGTATACCCACCACCTTGATTCTACAATGAATATTTTCCTATATTTGCTTTATCTCTTCACCCCTCAAGCTGTCTTACTTTTTGATACATTTTGTTGAAAGTCCATTGACTTCAAAGCTCTGATGCAGTGAACAGTTGAGCTTTGGAACCAGGGCATGCTCACTCAGTTAGAGAACAGGTCAGCTCCTGTGACCGTCTCCCTTTCTCTGTTTTTCAGGACGTGTTCCACATGGTAGTGGAAGTACCACGCTGGTCTAATGCAAAAATGGAGGTATGTTTCATCTTATGTTGATGGTCAGACGGAGGAGATTAGTTTTGACCCAGGCACACTGATTTCCTCAAAGGTTAAACAGCTGAAGTCCATGGTTTTCTGTTGTCTGGTCCCAGTTTGTTTTCCAGTTACTCCTCCCATTACCTGCCAGGCTTCCTTCAGTCCTCCATCTGACCTGAGCCATTTCTATTTGCAAATATGCTTCAGACTTTCCTACCCCACCTTCTGCTGCTTGCGTTCCCAAAGTCTGGAATTATCTTTTTCTCCCTTCTCTTGTTCTCTTTAAGTCCATCATTGACTCCTCTACAGAGGCAATGGGCTTTCCGTAGTCACCCCAGCCAAAGATCCAAAAATGATCTTTTTGGAATTTATGTTGCATTTTGTAAATTGCTTTCTGATGACACCTGACATATTTAGCTTTTTGTTATGGATATCTATTATGTATTTCATGTCACTTAATTAAGCTTTTTGACAGTAAGCACAGTTTGTATGTAATAGACACTCAAATATTTGAATAATTTTAAATGCTTAATGGAAAGCTGAAGTTGGGTAATATGTATTTTGCCCTTTTAATAAAAATCTTAGTACTTTTATTTCTCAAGTGTTAGGATTTATTCCAGCTAATTTTAGATTTTGTTTTCTGAAATTTGTAAATGTTCTTTTTCCCTTCTCAGTAGTTCCTGTTTACCTCAAATAAATTTTTCACTTAAAGGCTGATTATGGATAAACTTTTATTTCAAATTATAACAATATTGGGGGTAAAATATATCATTAAAGTGGAATTAGGGGAGGTTCCGTCCATTATTTATTTCCTCAAATCCTTATTTGAAAAGTACTTCACAATGACTTGAAATTTCTTATTTTAGATTGCTACAAAGGACCCTTTAAACCCAATTAAACAAGATGTGAAGAAAGGAAAACTTCGTTACGTTGCAAATTTGTTCCCTTATAAAGGATATATCTGGAACTATGGTGCCATCCCTCAGGTATGTCTCTGTGCAAAATGTGCTTTTTAGCTTACAAAAATTAATCTTGCTGTTATTAAAAAAAAAAAAATTAAACACCTTCAGAAAGGTTTTGCTATGGTAGGTTTAAAAAACGTAAAGGATGAGGGGGCAGCCCCATGGCCGAGTGGTTAAGTTCACACACTCTGCTTCAACAGCCTGGGGTTTGCTGGTTTGGATCCTGGGTACAGACCTGGCACTGCTCATCAAGCCATGCTGTGGTGGCGTCCCACACAGAAGAACTAGAATGACTTACAACTAGGATATACAACTATGTAGTGGGGCTTTGGAGAGAAAAAAATAAAGGAAGATTGGCAATAGATGTTAGCTCAGGGCCAATCTTCCTCATGAAAAAAACATAAGGAATAATTAAGTCATTTTATTATTGCTTTGAACAACTTATTGTCAAGATAAACTGAAAGGTAAATATTTACAGTGTTTAAATTCACATTTGAAAGTTTGTTCTTTTATGAAATGTTTATTTTTCTATATGGACTGGTTATAAACTATAAAAGTTCTTTCTTACAGAATGAGTGGCACATCTATTAAGAAAGCCAGTATAAGCCAGTGGTTAAAAGCACTGAGTTTTGGCCCCAGACAGACTAAGCTTCAAATCCTGAGTCTGCCCCTTCCGGCTTACCTGACTTGCCTGTGTCTTCCTCCCTGTGTTATTGGTGTCTTCCCTGAGATATTAGTAGGGCTTACCTCATGTGGTTACTGTGAGCAATAAAGCCCTTGGTGACCTGCCACATGTCACTTCTCACAGCTGTTGACTTTTAGTCATTCCTTTTTCTTTAAGCCAAGTTCTTTGTGGTAAAGCAGTAATGGGATTGTATTTTCCTAAATAGCCAACCTTTGAGGAGGGGCAATGTCTGCATTGTTTACCAGTTTATCCCCAGCACAATGCCAGTGTGTGTGGTACGTTTTTATATAATGCTTGAATGAACAATCACTTGAATCATGTCTATTAGGAGTAAATGATGGATATTGAACTCTGATTTGGCTAGGCTAATGCTGTGGCACTTATGATTTCTACATGAACTATTCAATGTATTTTTTCCTGTTGATAAATGGTTTGTTTTTATGAACCATTAAGCCTATTAGGTAGAATCTACTGTGAAACAATCTGTAAGTTACCAAAACATGGGTCGAACTCGTCTTGCTTATTAGGAAATCATGAAGCCGTTTCTCTGCCTGAATTACAGCACTCAGCTTGTACTCGGTTGGTTTAGTGTTTCCCCTCCGTCCCTCTGGGAAGGCATTGCTGAAATACTTCTTCTGGAGGTTGGATTTGGCTTTGTTGGGTCCAGTCTTCTCTGTCCCCCTGCACTTTTATCTTTTTGCCTTTACTCTGGCTTAGCAGGCAAGTAAATCCAAGTAACGTGTTCCGGATTGGGGGCGAAAGGAACCAGAACAACAGCGACGTTTTAAACCTGAGCTGGGGGCAGGCGCAGGTCATCCATTGTTTTGAGATGCTCTGCGGGACTCGGTTTTGCGATTTACCAGGAAAGAAAGCTTCAGAAAATCCTGGTTAAACTTTTCAGTCTTGGGTCCTGGTCCGCGGTGACACTTTGACCATCAGAACACATCATTTCCATTTTAGTATTACTGCCTAGCCACCTCTGCTTTGGAAATTACTTTAAAGAAAATCTAGTTAGTAGAAGATAGTGTGTATGAAGAGTTCATCAACGCACTTTTCTTTTAATATATTTTTAAAGTAAATATTTGGGTCTATTCTTGTGTTTACCTGTTGTTTCATTTATTAGGTGACTGGTTTTTGTTTGTTTTAAATAGTATCATTGTCAGTTTTAAAGCTTAAATTTAGTTTAGCATTATATGCATATAGGAGCCCTAACATTTAATTAAAATTATTGTGTGTAGTTATGATTCTTAGATGTGAATAAAGAATTTCTTAAAAATGAGAAAATAGATAAAGATTCATATTTTCACAGAAAGACTCATGGATGTTGTCTTCTAATATCAACAGGATCCTCTTTGTCAGTAGCGTGTATAGGAATGATAAACTCGGGGCCGGCCCTGTGGCCGATGGTTACGTTCAAGCGCTCTGCCTCTGAGGCCCAGGGTTTGGCCGGTTCGGATCCTGGGCACAGACATGGCACCACTCGTCAGGCCACACTGAGGCGGTGTCCCACATGCCACAACTAGAAGGACCCACAACTAAAATATACAACTATGTACTGGGGGGATTTAGGGAGAAAAAGCAGGGGAAAAAAAAGGAATGATAAACTCTAAGCCTTATTTTTTTTTTTTAGACTTGGGAAGACCCAGGACATAATGACCAACACACTGGCTGTTGTGGTGACAATGACCCAATTGATGTGTGTGAAATTGGAAGCAAGGTAATGGAAATATTTTTCTTTAGGATTAAGATGATATTAATGAAATATACAAAGTTCATATTAAAATATATGACTTGTGAAATATTGATGTCTCTCTGGGTGATAAATTAAAAGCTTCCATTGTATCTAAGCATTTGTATATTACAATTTATACATTTAAACCTAGTTTGGAAAGAATCTGTATATGTACGTGTATGACTACCTACCTGTGGAAGACGTGGATGTGTTCTGCATTGCTTTAGAGGGCAGATGACTAGTTAATAGCTGAAGAGCGCCAGGGGGCAAATTTCCTCTCGATACGAGATAGACCTTGCCCAGTGATTTGGAGCGGTCAGTGAATTGGCCCACGACAAATAACCTCATGAGCTGGAGATTTATGGTAGGGATTCCTCTTTCAAAACAGGCTTGCTCTAAGATTCTTTATGATTTTTTTTAGGCTCAGGGAAATAGTAAACAACTGAAAAGACAGTTGTCATTCAGTGTTTAAGTCATCAAGTTAAGTCATTTGTATGACTTGCCTAACTCAGTGCGTCTATAAAATAAAAAGTAAGGAAAGCACATTTAAGTATGTATTTGAAACAAATTATGCTTTGGCACAATCAATGAGAGTTCAGAAAACATTAATTGCCCTGAACTGTGTTACTGACTTTCTTAGGACCTAGAAATAGTAAAGGGGTACCTATTTTCAACTTTGATAGGACTGACAAGTGCTTACTTATTTAGCTTTTTAAAAATTGCTTAAAGTAGCAATCTTAAGATAAGTGTGCTGACACTCAGCATCTTCCTTATCTCCTATTATCCACCAAGTAAAACTTTCTTCTAGACTTTTCATTCTGTAGTATTGTCCTCACTCTGGTTATTGACTCTCAGGTATGTGCAAGAGGTGAAATAATCGCGGTGAAAGTTCTGGGCATCTTGGCTATGATTGATGAAGGGGAAACCGACTGGAAAGTCATTGCCATTAATGTGGATGATCCTGACGCAGCCAATTATAATGGTAAGGAAATCAGAAGAGTCAGAGTCTTTATACCTATATCTTACATACCACCAACCTTACCCTGTGCTGACAGGGTTGTAAGCCCATGCCTTCAAACTGTCAAAGAATGGGGGAGCCAAACCTCTGGCAAAGCACTGTTATTTCTGCTACTGAACTTCAATAATTAACTAAGTAAACTTTCTCCTTCATTCCAGGAAAGAAAAAATCTGGTAGTTTGTGTTTACTGTTTTTTCCTTTCCTTTCATACATGTTGGCACTCAGTTGCTCGATTATTTAAAAAAACATTTTAAATTAAGATATAATCCACACACCATAAAATTCACCATTTTAAAATATACGATTCTATGATTCTTAATATATTCACTCGGTTGTGCAACCATCACCACTATCTAATTCCAGAACATTTTCACCACTTCACCAGGAAGCCTGGTGCCCGTTAGCAGTCACTCCCTATGCCCACTTCCCTCAGTCCCTGGCAACCACTACTCTATTGTCTGTCTTCGTGGATTTGTCTGTTCGGAACATTTCACATAAGTGGAGTCATATGATGGTATGTCTGGCTTCTTTCACAGAGCATATTTTCCAGGTTCATCCACATTGTAACATTTATCAGTGCTTCATTCCTCTTTTTTGGTGGTAAAATTCACTTGACATAAAATTTAGCATTTTAACCATTATAAAGTGTACAATTCTGTAGCATTTAGTACATTCATAAGGTTGTGCAACCATCACCACTATCGCGTTCCAGGACATTTTCATCACTCCAGAGGGACACTCCGTACCTCTGAGCAGTCACTCCCTATTCCCTCGTACTCCCAGGCTCTGCAACTGCTAATTTGCTTTCCGTTTTCCTTTTCCATAAAGGATTTGCCCATTCGGGATATTTCATATACGTGGAATCTTAAAGGATGTGGCCTTTTGTGTTTGGTTTCTTTTACTTACGGTGTTTTCTGGGTTCGTCCACATTGTATGTATCAGTACTCCTTCCTTTTTATGGTTGAATTATATTCCATTGTGTGGATATGTACCATTTTGTTTATCCATTCATCTGTTGATAGACATTTGGGTTGTTTTTGGCAATTAGGAATAATGCTGCCGTGAATATTCCAGTACGAGGTTTTGTGTAGACATATGTTTTTAATCCTCTTGGGCTTATATACCTAGGGGTGGAGTTGCTGAATCATATGGTAATTTTGATGTTTAATCTTTTGAGAAATTGCCAACTTTTTCCCAAAGCAGCTGCACCATTTTACAGTCCTGCCAGCAGTGCGTATATGTTCTGATTTCTCTGCTTCCTTGCCTTACACTTGTTATTACTTATCTTTTTTTATTATAGCCATTCTAGTGAGTCTTTTTATTGTTGAATTCTAAGAGTTATTTATATATTCTTGACCTTTATCAGATATATGATTCATCCATATTTTCTTCCATTTTGTGGATTGTCCTTTCATTTTCTTTTTTTGCTGAGGAAGGTTTGCCCTGAGCTAATATCCACGCCAGTCTTCCTCTGTTTTGTAATATGTGGGCCACCAGCATGGCATGGCCACTAACAGAGTGGTGTAGGTCTGTGCCTAGGAGCCAAACCCAGGCTGCCAAAGTGGAGTATACTGAACTTGACCGCCAGGCCAGTGGGGCTGGCCCCTTTTCATTTTCTTAAGCACTCAAGTTTTTCATTTTTATGTAGTCTGATTTATCAGAGTTTTCTTTTGTCGCTTGTGCTTTTGATGTCATAGCTAAGAAATCATTGCCTAATGCAAGGTCACAAAGATTTACATTTATATTTCCTTCCAAGAGTTTTATGAATTTACCTCTTACATTTAGGTCTTGGATCTCCCTCTCAGGATCCTAACCTTAATCACATCTGAAAGTCCATCTGCCACCAAAGGTAACACACTCACACGTGCTAGGGATTAGGTGGTGGACGGCTCTGGAAGGGGGGGCATTATCCCGCTACCGTAAAACTCTATAGGTTTTGACAAATGTGCGGCATCATGTATTCACTGTCGCAGTGTCACCACTTGTGGTGGGCAGAATATTGCCTAGAGAAGCCTAAGGAGACATGACTAAATGTAATGTGGTATCCTGGGTGGGATCCTGGAACAGATAAAGACTTCAGTTAATAATAATGTATCAATATTGGTTCTTCATTTGGGACAAATGTATTGTGCTTATATAAGATGCTAATAACGGGGGAAATGAGGTGTAGAGTATCTGGGAACTCTTTGTACTGTGGTATCTTCACAACTTTTCTGTAAATCTAAAACTATTCTAAAAGTTTATTAGAAAAAATAGGCAATTGGAGTAGTTTAAGAGCATGATTAATAGGATGTGAGGTGCTATTGAGAAGGTCTAAAAAGTGTGTGAGCCAAATATATTTGAGTGTAGTCTCTCAAACAATTCTGTAGATGTTAACAGGGCTGATGGCTACGTTTCAGTCGTTGGGAAGAACACAAGTCAGTGTCAAACAGGTTGTGAAGTTTTGATTGTTTTTTCTCATTGGGATTCTACAGTGAGACAGTGACCTGAGAGTCACGTTGCTTGTGCTTGCAGAAGTACTCTGCTCTGTTAACTCTCTGAAAAGGGAACACCCTAGGCTGCTGATGGAGGCCCTCGTGTGCACTTGCCAGTGAGTCCTGTGTTCCGTACTGCAGCTGCTTAACCATGATTAGAAAACAATGTTTTATAGACTCCAGAGATGCAGCCAGTCCAAAGGGACGGCTGTACAGGGGCCTTGGTGAGCTCTGAGGCCACGTTTACCCTAACAACTTCAACTACAATGTTATCAGACTCAATAAGATGTGTGTGTAAAAGATTTGGCTGTTCCTGCAGAAAATCACGTGGTTTCTGTGCCACTTGAAAGGGGGCAGCCTAACAGAGGACAGACTTGTGATATCTGTTGGGTTGTGCTTTATCTCTTGGGTTCTTGGGTCTAATTAAGGCATTTGGTTCTTGTAACCCAATTAAAGTTTGAGATTTCCTATGCAAGAGTCAACATCTTTGCATTTATCACGAGAGGAGTGTTTATGGTTTTAGATGTTTAATGGGATTACAGCAACCAGCCTACAGCTATCAGGTGGTAAAGTTTGTAGCTGATTTCAGAAATCCTCGTAGTGGTCCATGCTTTCTCCTAGGCATTGTATTTTCTTAATCACAGTTGTGTGAGCTAGGAGATCTCAAAGTGCTATTATTCTGACATTACTAAGTAGTGCCAAGAAGGCTCTTTGTCTTGTTAAGATTAATAAGAAAGATCTGTCCTGTGAACGGAAAGAGCATTGGACTAGGTGCTGAGATGTGGATTCCTTGGCTTATTGGCTGTATAACTTTGGGTAGGTTCATAATTCTCTGTAAATACTGTGATTTTGTGGTGGTCATCAAATGAGAGACTGTAGATGGAAAGGTTTTGCAAAAGTAAAAAACACTATATGAAGGGAGGATAAACTGCCACCTTCTCCTTTTACACTAGCAATATTTTTCAAATATCCCAAATAAGATTGTTTTCTAGAGCACTTATAGAAAATTGGCATTATCATCAATATCACCTTGACCCAGCAATTCTACTTTAAGTATCTATTCCATGGCATTCCTCATAAATATATACAGAGATGTATGTGCCAGAATATTCACTGCAGCATTGTTTATGGTAGCAGAAACCTGGAAAGAGCCTAAATGTCCATCACCAGTTGGATGGTTAAATAATTATGGTCTGTCCAGATGATGGAATATTGAGTGACCATTACAAAGGGTGAGGTAGGCTTGCGTATACAGATGTGGAAAGATCACTATGGCAAAATGGTGGTATTCCTTTCTGCTGTTATCTTTACCTTACAGAGCATGATCTCATGTATGTTTAAATATATGTATATTTGCATAAGTAGGTAAGTTCATTAAAAACTACTAGAAGAACACCAGTCCTTTAATAGTGCAGTAGGAAGAAGGATGAAGAGAGACTGACTTTTTGTTTCACATACTTCTGTGTTGTTTAAATTTTGTACAGCTAGAATGCATTCGTACCATTTGCTAACCCCTGACGGTAGAGCTCTGATTCTCTTGATTGTTGTGTCCGTCTTGACATGTACTGCTTAGACTAGACTGCACGTGCTAAGTGGCATGCTGTGGCCACAGTTAGTGAAGCCACACCTGTCATTGTGTTAGCACAATTTTGCTAGGGCCTCATTTCCCTGCAGTAGAGGTTATTAGAACCCTGAAAACTTTCTCTGGGTCGCTGGGCCCATGGCGCGAGTAGCATGTAGCTTTCCCTAAATGTCAAACTAAGGCAGTGTCTGTCTGTCATCAGTTATACTCTGAAGGGTTTATTGGCATTTCTAGATAGAGAGAACTCCTGACTAGCCACAACTTTGGGAGGGATAGCACAGAGCCATGGAAGAGGACAGGCCACCCACTAAAGCAACCTGGTCGGTCACTTTGATCCTCCTCGTTGTCGTGGGGCCCACAACAGCCAGACTACCCTCCTGCTTGGTTGTGGGAATCATTGAAAGTGAGCCTTACATTCCGTGCATGCTACAGCACTGCTTGGCTGGCAGGAAAGCCGAACCCAGGAAGGAGCCGCGTGGAATTGGTGCTGTCGTTGGTAGGGTCTTGGTGTGGCCTCAGGAGGCAATTCAGGTAGCTCTGCAGACTTGTCTACATACATAGAACGTACAACACGAGGAACAAAAATTGAGGGGTTTTTTTCCTTAATTTTTCCTTCTTGGTCTGGTGTTCAGGGTTTCTCAGTCTGGATCCAGCATACCTTTCAATGTCTGGTTCACAATCAGAGAGTTAATCAGCTCTTTGATTTTTCCTTGCTGTGGTATAATATAAAAATATATTTGGTTTTTGTCTCCAGTTCCTGGCAAAGATGTCCTAACCCTTTGGAATTTCCTGAGTGTTTGTGGTGTCTTTTGTTCATAATGAGTCCCTTTCCTCACACCTGAGCTTAAGGTGACTTAGGGTTAGGGCGTCTAGCTAGCCTCAGACTGGGGCTGGTCAGCAGAAAGACCAAGTGATTAGAGGATGACAACGTTCAGCCCTACCAACCGACCTCTGAGATGCTGGGAGGCTGGAGATGGAACTCCGTAGAACTCTTGAATAATGAGATTCGGAGGGCTTCTGAGTTGGTGAACACATCAGGTGCTGGGAGGGTGGTGGCCCACCCTGACAGGGCACGGAAGCTCCGCAGCCCTCTTCCTGTACCTGGGTCTATACGTCTCTTCCCTCTGGCTGTTCCTGAGTCATGTCCTTCATAATAAACCAGCAGACGTAAGTGAAGTGTTTCCTGAGTTCTAGCACATTAACCCTGAGGAGGGAGTTGTGGGACCCTCATTTATAGCAGTCAGTCAGAAGTGTGAGTGCCTTGGGACTTGGAACTGGTGTCTGAAGTGGGGTCAGTTTTGTGAGACTGATCCCTTTAACTTGTGGGATGTGACGCTAATTCCAGATAGATAGTGTCGGAATTGAGTTGACTTGTTGGACACCAGATTGGTGCCCGGAGAATTGGAGAATCAGTTATTGGTGTTGGAAAACACCCTACACTTGCATTTTGGATTTCTGGATTTTTGGGTTTTCAAATTATTTCTTATCTGGTGACACATTTTATGTTAATTATAAGTTCTTTGAAGTTTATGTTTAACATTTCCCAGTTCACTTTGCGAACTTTCTGTACTTTTAGTGGTATGATAATAGAGTGCATGATATTCTCTAACTATGTAGATTATAAATTGGACTTAAGCAAAGTTATTTGATACAAGTATAAATAAGCTTCTATTGTTGAATATATTCCTCCTTTCAATAATACTTTTCCTGATTGATTTCTTTAGCACTTGTATCTTCTGTTCGCTTGCATTGAACAACAGTTTTGTCATTTAAAATTGTTTGATGACATTGAAGCTAGCCTTTTTTGATGGCTGTACAGAAACTTCTAAAAGTTTTTTTAAACAGGATTCTCTTCTGTTGGCCAGAACTAAAACAACGTGATATAGAATGCCCATACTATAGAGCAAGAAAAGTCTATAGTCACTTACTGTGTAACCAATCAATGGATATCAGTGTAATCGGTTTTTCTTGTCTTTCAGAATGTAATTTGGGCTGTGATCCTCTGAATATAGCCTCAACCTGTCTTTTTTAATATCTTCTGTCCTTCCCATAAAAGTTATCCACACTTGCCAAACTATTCTTTCCTTATGTAGCCCAGTCATTTCTACCTCTTCTTATCTAGTAGAAGTTACTATGGTACTGATTATTCTCTCAGTACTTAACATCAGAGCTATTCTAAGACACTAGATCGTTTCTTTTTAATGTGTGTATGTGCTCTCTTCTCAACAAGGTGGTTAGCTCTAACATTATCTTGAACTTTTTGATAATCCATCCTGTAGCTCTTTCAAAGTAAGTACTTGATATTTTTATTGAATGCATAAATAATTACATATATATCTTGCAATCTGCTTATTCTCTTCATAGATATTAATGATGTCAAGCGGCTGAAACCTGGTTACCTAGAAGCTACTGTGGACTGGTTTAGAAGGTACAAGGTTCCTGATGGAAAACCAGAGAACCAGTTTGCTTTCAATGCAGAATTTAAAGATAAGGTAATGTATCATTCAGAACTGTAGCTTTAGGCCTGTTTATTTGAGACATAATTTAACTATATATTGTTACCATTTAAAGACTATATGATCATAAAACAAATGTCTAAAGACATAAGACAGCCTTGATGTTGATTTATTCATTTAAATATTTTCTTCCATTTTTGACACACGGAAGTGATTCAAAAGAGACAGAGTTCTCAGGCTTTGGGAAAATGTTGATAATAAGAAAAGAACATTTTTCTATCATTGTAATGCACATCTCTTCAAATTATAGGACTTTGCAATTGATATCATTAAAAGCACTCATGATTATTGGAGAGCACTGGTGACGAAGAAAATCGATGGAAAAGGAATCAGTTGGTAAGCATTAGCTCTTCTCTGCATGTTTAGCACACAAAGCAGACCAGCTTGCTCCAAAGGTTTCGATAACCATAACACACTGTACAGTTATATTCACTTAGGAAAGAGACTGTCCGTTTTGTTAGTGCTCATGTGAGTGGGAAGGTAGGTAGTTACACGACTGAAAAGTGCCTGTAAGATGCTCTCTGGACAAGTATGAACTAAAACTATAAAGGGGACAGTGAGGTCAGAGCTCTGTGAGGGTAACTGGGAACAGCTGCCTAGCGTCAGGGTGCTCGGAACGTAATGGATAAAATCAGGTTGAGTGCAAGCTGTGGTATTCTCTGGTATAAATATGTAAGATACATTGCAACTAGACCTCTGGCTACCATGCACTCGAAATTTACTGCCACTAAAATAATAGCTAATATTTATTGAGCAGTTAATATTTGCCAGGCACGTAACAGAGATGGAGATTAAACTTAACCAAAGTAATCCACAATAAGTGTTTTGGAGTTAGGACTCGCATCCAATTCTGTCTGACCCCCCCAACCCATATTCAGGACAATATACTTCCTCTTAGCTATTTAAAGATTTATAAGAGAATGCCCAGGGGCCGGCCCTGTGGCCAAGTGGTTAAGTTCACATGCTCCACTTCAGCAGCCCAGGGTTTCGCCAGTCCAGACCCTGGGCACGGACATGGCACCGCTCATCAGGCCATGCTCAGGCGGCATCCCACATGCCACAACTAGAGGCACTCACAACTAGAATATACAACTATGTACTGGGGGGCTTTGGGAAGGAAAAAAAAGATTAGCGACAGTTGTTAGCTCAGGTGCCAATCTTTAAAAAAGAAAAAAAGAAAAGGAGAGAGAGAATTCCCTCTATCATCACTTAACTAATATTGTTCTGGAAATAGTAGTCAATGAAGTAAATAAGAGAAATGATGTGTTTTGATGCAGGAATATTGGAAAAGGGGGAGCAAATTGTGTCAAATGGTATGATTGTGTACCCAGAAAACCCTAGAAAAAATAAATAATTCAGCAAGATGACTGATTACAGAATGAGTGTATATGTATATTGATAGCTTTCTATACAAACTGTAACAGAAACTATAATGGAGGAAAAGATCCCATAGAGAATAGTATTTTTTTTTTTTTAAAAAACCACCAAAGTATAAAGAAGACATCTGCAGGACCTAGAAGAAGAACACTTGAAGACTATTGAGAAATATAAAAGATATTAAATAGAAAGGTATACTATGTTCATGAATAATATTCAGTTTCATCTAGAAAAAATTTGCATGTGAAAATAGCCAGAAAAAATTCTGAAAATTCTGTAGGTGGTGGTGGAGAGGAGTGTTAATTATTTTAGTATTGTTTAGTAACATTGTTTTACTAAGAGTTTGGTATTGAAGAAAGTCAGATTATTCAGTTCTGTTAGAGTTTAGTAGACCTAAAGATGTTTGGGAATTTAGTTTATAATGAAGAAGGTATTATGAATGAGTGGTATTGGACCAACTGGCTGTTTAGGAAGAAAATAGACTAGATCTCTCTCTTGCTTCTGACACTCCTTATGCCAGAGATGCACGCTGGCAACCACCACTGTGTTCTGGCTGTTGGATTCTGGTTTTAAAAGGTGCTATAACCAGGCAGGTGCTTCGCGAGCACGCTGTACAAGCAGCCCAGGCCCAGTGTTCTTACGTCCAGCTGCTTTGTGCCTGTGTGGTAGGTAGGTGCTGTCGGTCGGCATTTGAGTTTGCAACCTTTGTCTTACGTTGATATTTAATTCCAGACAGACAAATTGTAATGTTAAAAAATTCTAGAAAAAGTGCAGGTGAATTTATTTATTAGCTTGTAGTAGGGAAGGCTTTTCTAAACAGAACACAAACTCACAATCCATAAAAGAAAGTTTTACTTTAGAATATTTTTTATGTATCAGGAGACAATTTTTCCCAGTTTCTTTTCTTTTTTAACAACACATGACAAAGGGCTAAATTCCTTAATTTATAAACAGCATATTCAAGTCGAGAAGTAAAAGACCAACAACTCAATAGATGGATGAAAAAAGATAGGAAAAGGAAGTTTGCATGTAAGGAGGTGTATAGTCTCACTCATAATTTAAAATGCAATTCAGCAAGATAATGTTATTCCCCGTTAGATTTGCAGAAATTTAAAAAATTAGATAATAGCTAAGGATGCCAAGAACACAGACATCTATCTATCTATCTATCTATCTATCTATCTATATAGTTGGTGAGAATATAAATGGGTACAGCCTTTTTTCTTTCTTTCCTTTTTTTTTTTTGGTGGATGATTAGCCCTGAGCTAACTGCTGCCGATCCTCCTCCTCTTGCCGAGGAAGACTGGCCCTGAGCTAACATCCGTGCCCATCTTCCTCTACTTTATATGTGGGACGCCTACCACAGCATGGCATGCCAAGCGGTGCCATGTCTGCACCCAGGATCCGAACCAGGGAACCCCGGGCCGCCGGAGTGGAATGTGCCAACTTAACCGCTGCGCCACTGGGCCGGCCCCTGGGTACAGCCTTTATGAAGGGCAATTCGACGATATCCAGTCTAAAAATTAATATTGCATGTATTTCTTCATCCCACCACTGCTAGGAATGTATCCTTTAGCTGTATTCCAAAAGCTCACCAAGATATATTTATAAGGATGTTCATTCTAGTGTCACTTATAATAGCATAAAGTTAGGAACAACCAGAATAGAATGTGAAGTACATCAATACAGTCGCGCGTCGCCTGAGTTTTGAGAGGTGGAACTTCTCTATCAAAACATGAACTTTTAAAAAAGTTTTGGACATGTTTTACCAGATTATTTTTCAGGATTGTTGAATTGGTGTTGCTCCTGCGGGAAGGTCTGTTTATTTCAGGTGCCTCACCAGCACTGATGGGAAATGGTTGTGTCTGTTTTTTCATTTTATCTCATTTGGAAAACTGTGATTCCCCTTTTAATGTGCAGTTCTTAGCTATTTCAGTGAAAATTACAAAGCTTTCCATCTCAGATTTCTAAATCTGGACTTAAGGTATTTAGATAAAGTTGACAATGAGAATAACTATAACTTGCCAAAATAAATACTTAGAATATTTAACATAGGTGAGAAAGCTTTCACTAACTAAACTTGAATCTCATCGGGCCTACCATCTTCAACTGGTTGTTTTTGAACTCTGAGGAGAGAAGTTTTTGTTACTGTGACTCATGACTGCTTTTGTTTTATTTAATAGCATAAATACCACGGTGTCTGAGAGCCCCTTCAAGTGTGATCCTGATGCTGCCAAAGCCATTGTGGATGCTGTATGTAAAAGTTTCCTGGAAAAGGGACATACCTGGGGGCTGAAACATATGGTGCTAAATGGGGAGGGAAAATACTTCTTTGAACAAGTATTTGAGACCTCCTGTATGCATATTACTATGTGAGGTCTTGAAATTACAAACCTTGAACACACACAAGTAGACATTTGACCGAGGGGAGAAGCTGAGGAGGGATCTGTCGACCCTAAATTGGGCAGATAGCAAAGCAGTACAGTTTGTAACAATCAGAATGATTCCAGAATGTTCTGACTAACCCCAGTGCCTCTGTATTGATGATAAGCCATTCTTCACAAAAGAACCAATGGGAACTTACTTGACTTGGTTATGACAAGGACTGATAAAGTTATCAAATCTCCGCTACCATTGCAGAGTGGTTCATAATCTTAGAAAGGACTTTCACGTGAGGTAGTAAACCATCCATAAAAGAAATAATTTTGATTTTGTACTATTTTTAACTATCTGATTTAGATTAACCAAAAGACTGAACTAGATCCTCTTATTTTAATTTACAATATTACATAAGAAAAATAAAAGAAAATGAGGTATGTCTTTTTATTGCCTTGTAAATGAGGTAGTACGAGGAAAAAGAGCAATTGAACAATGAAGCCAATGCATTTAGATTTATCTGTATTTATATATGAATTCCAAGAAAATTGAGATGGATAAGAAAAACTGGAAAGAAAAAGCCTTTGGTTAACAATCATAACATTTCAGTGAGAATACTGCCTACATTTTATATATATGTGTATATATAAAATCATTATATATGCATAAATCCAGTTTTTATTTTTCAGAAAACTTTTTTTTAATTCTCTGGTGTATCATTAAAAGTTTTGAATTTGTGGGGCTGGCCCCGTGGCCGAGTGGTTAAGTTCGCGCGCTCCGCTGCAGGCGGCCCAGTGTTTCGTTGGTTCAAATTCTGGGCGCGGACATCACACTGCTCATCAAACCCCGCTGAGGCAGCATCCCACATACCACAACTAGAAGGACCCACAACGAAGAATATACAACTATGTACCGGGGGGCTTTGGGGAGAAAAAGGAAAAAATAAAATCTTAAAAAAAAAAAAAAAGTTTTGAATTTGTTAGCATTTCTTAGCAGTAGAGCAAACCTTGAGTTGTTCTCATATAAGTTATTTTTAGAACCTAACAATTGACCTGGTTGTCTTCTGTTCAGATTCTTTTTGATTTTTGTGTCAGTATACTTTTTTAGCTTATTTTTTTTTCTGAGATTAGACTAATACATTTTAATATTTTATTTTAGTTACCACCGCCATGTGAATCTGCCTGCACAGTACCAACAGATGGTAAGATCTATATTCTAGTAAAATTACATTAAACATATGTGTATGTGTGGGAAAATTACCTCTGTATCTATAGATATCTTTCATACCACATATGAAGGAAGGAGAGAGGAAACATTTTTAGAGTTCCATAGTATACGTGGGAAGAAAGATGGCCATACATACCACCTTTACTGCTGCCCCCATCACAGCAGTTTCCACACCATGACCCATGCGCTCCTCGGAGTTCCGGGGAAATGCCTTGTGGACGTTGGAGCGGGCTGGGCTCTGCGTCCCCATCTGGCCACAGGCTGCTTTGCCCAGAAAACAGTTCTCCCCCAGTTACAGTTCTCTGTAAGGTTCTTTTGGTGAGAATCACGTGTCTGTATGATTAGTATCAGGAGTAAGGAAGCCCAAAAGAAAACGCTGTGATAAGTTACCTGTTTTTGTCATAGCGAAACTTTGCATGTATATGGGTTTGCTTTAAGATAATCCATAGTACGATATGTTAAAGCAAGTATATTATTCTTTGTTATATGTTGGGTGTATTTTGATTCTAATTTGTTTTTCTTTTTCTCTCAACACAGTGGATAAGTGGTTCCATCACCAGAAAAACTAAGGATATGTCTTGGAATACAAGCTTACATTGCTGCATCCTATTCGTCTGCAAGTATTAGATGCAAAAGTGGTAGCTGTTCAAAGCTTTAAATTATAGAACTAACATAAGTAAGGCAAATTCTGCTGTGACCAATCCAATATATTCAATGTATATTCCAGTAATTTATGTTACCCATCTAAAAGCATTTTTCATATCTCCACTAAGATAACTTGTAGTACATGCTTAAATATCAAAGCAGTTGTTGTAATTTGGAAGTTATTTGTGAATAAATGTGCAAGATAAGTAGATATTGGATGTATATGTTTACCATGTCTCAGGAAATAAAATTATTTTGCTGAAACTTGGTTTATGATATTTTTATTTGAATCTGAAGCCTGACATTACCAAGCAGGCATGGGTACTGTTTGGTGTTTGTTTTCTATCAATGATCTTATAATTCAATTTTTTTTTTTTTTTTTTTTACTTTCTATTAGGATTATGATAGTTTACAACCTTGTGAAATTTCAGTTGTACATTATTGTCAGTCATGTTGTAGGTGCACCACTTCACCCTTTGCACCCTCCCCCCAACCCCCCTTTCCCCTGGTATCCACCGATCAGTTCTCTTTGTCTACATGTTTAACTTCCACCTGTGAGTGGAGTCATACAGAGTTCGTCTTTCTCTATCTGGCTTATTTCACTTAACATAATACCCTCAAAGTCCATCCATGTTGTTGTGAATGGGACTACTTTACCCTTTTTATGGCTGAGTAGTATTCCATTGTATATATAGACCATATCTTCTTTATCCAGTCATCAGTTGATGGGCACTTAGGTTGCTTCCATGTCTTGGCTATTGTGAATAATACTGCGATGGACATAGGGGTGCATGGGACTTTTGGAATTGCTGATTTCAAGTTCTTTGGATAGATACCCAGCAGTGGGATGGGTGGGTCATATGGTATTTCTATTTTTAGTTTTTTGAGAAATCTCCAAACCATTTTTCATAGTGGCTGCACCAGTTTGCATTCCCACCAGCAGTGTATGAGGGTTCCTTTTTCTCCACAACCTCTCCAACATTTGTCACTTTTTGTTTTGGTTATTTTTGCCATTCTAACAGGTATGAGGTGATATCTTAGTGTAGTTTTGATTGGCATTTCCCTGATGATTAGTGATGATGAGCATCTTTTTTATAATTCAATTTTATAATTATTAAACTAAAACTTTATTTTTAGAAACATGAGATTGAAATCCCTTATATTTACAGTGGTCTTGATACTATGCTCTTACCTAATTTCTAGCATCCCATAATAAAGCAAAAGCTTTTTAGTTTATATCATATTAGCAGAAGGCACAACCTTGCTCACCTATTGAAATGTAGTTACTTCCTTTTCTTCTCTAATCAACTAATTGGACCATTAAGTCATTGATGTTATATTCTGAATTGTCAGCTGGAATAGCAGTGTGATTAAGTTCATGGGCTTGGGATCTGCACAGACCTGGATTCTTAATCCTAGCCCATCTTATTAGCTCTGTAATAGGTCAGTTACCAACCACTCGACTTCACTTCCCTCATTTGTAAGACAGATGTTATTCATGTAATCACATGTACCAAGCATTCAGATTTCTTTTTAACTGAAATTTTTATTGAGATCATTATAGGTTCACATGCAGTTATAAGAAATAATAGAGATTCTTGGATAAAGAAGATGTGGTATATATATACAATGGAATACTACTCAGCTGTAAAACAGAACAAAATCATCCCATTTGCAACAACATGGATGGACCTTGAGGGAATTATGTTAAGTGAAATAAGCCAGTTAGAGAAGGATAATCTCTGTATGACTCCACTCATATGAGGAATTTAAAAATGTGGACAAAGAGAACAGATTAGTGGCTCCCAGGGGAAAGGTGGGGTGGGGGGTGGGCACAAAGGGTGAAGTGGTGCACCTACAACACGAATGACAAACATTAATGTACAACTGAAATTTCACAAGATTGTAACCTATCATTAACTCAATAAAAAAAAAGAAAGAAAGAATAGAGATTCTCCCTATGCCTTGCCCAGTTTCCTGCAAAGGTAAGATTTTGTAAAACTAGTAGAATGTCACAACCAGGACATTGACTTTGATACAATCCATCGATCTTCAGATTTCCAGTTTTGCTTGTATTTATTATGCTGTATTGTTCCATACAATTTCATCCCCTGTGTAGGTTCCTGTCTCCTACAAGATCCTGAACAGTTCTAACATCACAAGGATCCCTTGTGTTGCGCTTTTATAACCACACCCACTTCTCTCATGTTCCCCCCACACCCCCATTATTAATCTCTGGCAACTACTAATCTGTCCTCTATTTCTAAAGTTTTGCCATTTCAGGAACATCATATAAATGGAATCATACAGTATGTAACCTTTTGGGGGTGGCTTTTTCTCACTCAGCATAATTCCCTGGAGATTGATCTAGGTTGTTGCGTGCATCAATAGTTCATTCGTCGTGTTTTTTTGATGAATAGTACTCCATGGTATGTGTCTACCAGAATTTGTTTTGCCTGTTGAAGGACATCTAGGCTCTTTCCTGTTTGGGGCTATTACAAATAAAGCTGCTATGTACATTCATACATAGAATGATACACCAGTATAACTTTTCGTTGCAATTGCTAGGTCATATGATACATATTTAGTTTTATATGAACCTGCCAAACTGTTTTCCAGAGTGATTGTACTATTTGACACTTCCAATAGCAATGTATGAATGATTCAGTTTCTCTACATCCTTGCCAGCATTTGGCTTGTCACTATTTTTTATTTTGGCCATTCTGTTAGGTGAGTGGTAATATCTCACTGGTTTTAATTTGCATTTCTCCAGTGGCTAATGATGTTGAGCATCTTTTCATGGGTTTATTTGCCATCCGTGTATCCTCGTTGGGGGAGTATCTGTTCGTGTCTTTTACCCATTTTCTAATTGGATTATTTGGTTTTTTACTGATAAGTTTCGACTGTCCTTTGTCAGCTATGTGGCTTGCAAATATTTTCTCCCAATCTGTAACTTGTTTTTTCATTCTCTTTACGTGGGCTTTCACAGAGCAAAAATTTTAATTTTGATAAAATCCACCTTATCAGATTTTCCTTTTATGGATCATGTTTTTGGTACCGAGTTTAACTCTTTGCCTAGATCCCAAAGATTCTCTCCCATGTTTTTCTCTAAAAGTTGCATAGTTTGACATTTTACATTTAAATCTATGATACATTTTGAGGTTCTTTTTATATAAGGTGTGAGGTTTAGGTCGAGGTTCATTTTCTTCCCTCTAGATGTCCAATGATTCAGCGCCATTTGTTGAAAGTTATTCTTCTTCCATTGAATGGGTTTAGTGCTTTTGTCAAATGTCAGTTGAGCATATTTGTGTGGCTCTATTTCTGGGTCCTCTGTTCGGTTCCACTGATCTATATGTCCATCCTTCTGTCAGTACCACACTCTTGATTACTGTAGCTGTATGGTAAGCCTTACTACCAAACAGTACTTCCTATCACTTTATTCCTTGTCAAGATTACTTACTCTAGGGCCTGTGCCTTTTCATATAAATTTTAAAATAAATTTGCCTATGTCTATTGTCTATGCCTATAAAAAACCTTATTGGGATTTTGATAAGGCCCTGCATGAACCCTCAGATCAATCTTTAGCCATGTGTCTAGTTTCCTAATGAGTTTCTGTCAGTGGTTTCCAGTTTGATTCTATTATGGTCAGAAGACACTCTGTATGATTTCAATTCTTTTTAATAGATTGGGGTGGTTTTATGGCCTAGGGTGTGGTCTGTCTTGGGAAATGTCCCATAGTGTTAGAAAAAGGAATGTGTATTTTGGTGTCGTTGGGTGGAGTATTCCATTTATGTCAACTAAATCCTGTTGATTGGCAGTGTCGTTCAGCTCTTCTGTATCCTTGCTGATTTTCTCTCTATTCATTTTTCAGTTGCTGAAAGGGGGGTGATGAAGTCTTCAATTATAACTGGATTTGTCTGTTTCATCTTTCAGCTCTATCAGTTTGTCCATATATTTTGAGGCTGTTCTTGGTGTGCACACATTTAGGATCTTAATGTCTTCCAAGTGGATTGAGCCTTCTGTCGTTACGTAATGTTAATTTTTGTCTCTGGCAATGTTCTTTGCTCTGTAGTCTACTTTATCAGCTATTAATATAACCACTCCCCTTTTTTTTAATTAACGTTTGCATGGTATATCTTTTTCTATTTTTTTACTTTCAACCTACATATGTTGTTGAATTTGAAGTGAGTTTCTTATAAGTAACATAGTTGAGTTGTATTTTTTAGTCCACTCTGCCAATCTCTTTTAATTGATATATTTAGACCATTTACATTTAAGATAGTTATTGCTATGTTAGCACTTTATCCTGTTTAGGGTTTGCTCAGCTTCTTGGGTCTGTAAGTTTGTGTCTTTCACCAAATTTGGGAATTTTTCAGCCATATTTCTTCAAATACTCTTTCGGCCCCAGCCCCACTCTCCTCTTTTAATGGGACTCTGATGATACAAATGTTGGATCTTCTGATGTTGTCCTACAGGTCCATGAGCTGTGCTTGTGTGTTTTTTCTTTTTTCTGTCTATTTTCTACCTTTTTCAGACTGAATGAGTTGTATTGTTCTGTCCTTAAGTTCACTGAGTCTGTCCTCTGTCATCTCCACTCTAATATTGAAACTACCCAGCAATTTTTCATTTCTGTTATTGTATTTTTCAGTTCTATAATTTCCATTTGGTCCTTTTTTATAATTTCTGTTTCTTTGCTGAGATTTTCTATTTTTTAACTTGTTTCAAGGGAATTTCTAATTGACAGTCTAAGTGCAATTTTAAGACTGCTGCTTTAAAATCCATGTCAAGATTCATCTCAGTGTTGGCATCCGTTGATTGTCTTTCTCATTCAAGTTGTGATTTTCTTGGTTCTTGATATGATGTGTGATTGTTAATAGTATCCTAGACATTTTGTCTGTCATAGTTGGAGACCCTAGGTCCTATTTAAATCTTTTATTCTAACAGGATTCACCCTGTGTAGAGTCAGCGCGTGGGTCCTGGCCTCCTTTTGTAGACTGTGGTTTCAGCGGCTTTGCAGTGTTAGTTGGGTCTGCTTGGATTATCTGGGGCTGTGGGGACTTCTGTTGGTTCCTGCTAGTGCTGCCTGGGTCCCCCAACTGGTTCTCCCACCCCACTGCACCACCCTAGTGTCTGTGGGTGGAGGAGGGGAGTCTTAGGCTGCAGAGATAAAGAGGCTTCCTGAACCAGTCCACCTGCTAGAGCTGGATTTCTCCCTCAGGCTCAGCCTACCCACCGACCTAGGTAACTCTTGGTCACAAAAGGAGTCTCATGCCTTGTGAGGAAGGAGAGTGCCTCCCCTGGAGGCTTATTTCTGGCTGGGCTCCCAGTGATCCCCCTTGCCAGGTGGTGTCATGCCCACCAGAGGGACCCCCGTTCTCTACGGGGGAGGGATGAGCCTATCTGGGCTGCCATGTGTTGCTGGGTGAGGGTCGGGAAGGACTCCTCCTGTTGGGTGATAGGATGCAGTGCCCCACCACTCTTCTCAGGTCCTGGGGTCCCATGCCAGCTCCCCATCTTAGCACCTTTCAGAGCTTTCCTTTGGTTGTTATAAAGATTGTCACCTGAGCTGACAACTGTTGCCAATCTTTTTTTTAATTGCTTTTTCTCCCCAAATCCCCCCAGTACATAGTTGTATAAGTTTTGGTTGTGGGTCCTTCTAGCTGTGGCATGTGGGACGCCGCCTCAACATGGCCTAATGAGTGGTGCCATGTCCACGCTCAGGATCCGAACCAGCGAAAACCTGGGCTGCTGAAGCAGAGCACGAACCCAACCACTCGGCCATGGGGCCGGCCCCTGTAAGTCCTATTTTTCAATGCTGACTCGGTCATTGTAATATGGATTTCTGAAGTAATTTGTTTGGTGGGATAAGAAATATGTTTTCTGATGAAAGGTTATGCAATGTGAGGGACTTCACGAGTATTGGCCCAATAGATAGGAATCACCCATGGATATTTATGGAAAGGAAAGGCGATAGAATACCAGCGGAAACAATGTCAGCAGTAGTTGTCCTGTATGATCCTCCGTAGAAAGCTGCCACTCCTCTGTCAAAGCAAGGAGAGGTATAATACTCTTGCATTGGCTTGCTAGGGCTGCTGTAACAAAGCACTTCGAACTGGTTGGGTTAAACCAAGAAATTTATTCTCACACTTCTGGAGGCTGGAAGTCCAAGGTCAGGGTGTCCGCAGGCCATGCCCCCCTTGAAGGCTCCAGGGGAGGATCGTTCCAGCCTCTCTCCTGCTTGTGGTAGTTCCTAGCTGTGGCAGCAGAACGCTAAACTTCACGTGGCATTCTCCCCACGTGCTTGTTTGTGTCCAAATTCTCCCTTTTTATAAGGACACCAATCATCAGATTAGGGGCCCACCTACTCCAGTATGATCTCCTCTGAACTAATTACATCTACAAAGATCCTATTTCCAAACAAGGTCACATGCTGAGGGCTGGAGGTTAAGACGTCAACATAGGAGTTTTCGTGGGACAAATTCTACTCCCAAGGAGAAGCTTGAATATTTGGAAAGCTCTCTTCTTCGTCATCGACGCTGGATAAAAGTTATCTGCATACTGAAGCCAAAAAGAAATCCTAAGCCTGGTACGACAGGCTGGAAAGGATAAATTTCCAGGGATAGATTGCAAGGTCATGGAATATAGAGATTTGTTTTTTATTGAGGTCATAAAAGCTTATAACATTGTGAAATTTCAGTTGTCCATTATTATGATTATTTGTCAGTCATCATATATATGTGCCCCTTATGCCCAGACCCCTACCCACTTCCCCTCTGGTAACCACTAATCTGTTCACTCTGTCAAGTGTTTATCTTCCACATATGAAAGAAACCATACGGTGTTTGTCTTTCTCTGTTCAACTTATTTCACTTAATACTCTCAAGGTCTGTCCATGTTGTTGCAAATGGGATTTTCTTTTTTATGGCTGAGTAGTATTCTATTGTATATATATACCACATCTTTATCCATTCATCAGTTTTTGGGCATTTGGGTTGCTTCCACATCTTAGCTATTGTGAATAATGCTGCAATGAACATAGGGGTGCATAAGTCTCTTTGGATTGTTGATTTCAAGTTGTTTGGATAGATACCCAGTAGTGGGATAGCTGGGTCATATGGTAGTTCTATTTTTAGTTTTTTGAGGAATCTCCATACTGTTTTCCATAGTGGCTGCACCAGTTTGCATTCCCACCAGCAGTGTATGAGGGTTCCCTTCTCTCCACACCCTCTCCAACATTTATTTTTAGTCTTAGTGATTATAGCCATTTTAACAGGTGTAAGGTGGTATCTTAGTGTAGTTTTGATTTGCATTTCCCTGATGATTAGTGATGTTGAACATCTTTTCATGTGTTCATTGGCCATCTGTATATCTTCTTTGGAAAAATATCTGTTCATATCCTCTGTCCGTTTTTGATCGGGCTGTTTGTTTTTTTGTTGTTCAGTTGTGTGAGTTCTTCATATATTTTGGAGATTAACCCCTTGTTGGATATATGATTTGCAAATATTTTCTCCAAATTAGTGGATTGTCTTTTTGTTTTGATCCTAGTTTCTTTTTCCTTGCAGAAGCTCTTTAGTCCGATGAAGTCACACTTGTTTATTTTTTTTTGTTTCCCTTGTCTGCGAAGACATGGTATTTGAAAAGATCCTTTTAAATTTGATGTCACAGAGTGCATTACCTATATTATCTTCCAGGAATTTTATGGTTTCAGGATTTATCTTCAATCTTTGACCCATTTTGAGTTTATTTTTGTGTATGGTGTGAGATAATGGTCTACTTTCATTCTTTTGCAAGTGATTGTCCAGATTTCCCAACACCATTTATTGAAGAGCCTATCTTTTCTCTATTGTATGTTCTTGGCACCTTTGTCAAAGATTAGCTGTCCGTAGATGTGTGGATTTATTTCTGGGCATTCAGTTCTGTTCCGTTGATCTGTGTGCCTGCTTTTGTACCAGTACCATGCTGTTTTGATTACTATGGCTTTGTAGTACATTTTGAAGTCAGGGATTGTGATGCCTCCAACTTTGTTCCTTTTTTTTCAGGATTGTTTTAGCAATTCGGGGTCTTTGGTTGCCCCATATGAATTTTAGGATTCTTTGTTCTATTTCTGTGAAGAATGTCATTGGGATTCTGATTGGGATTGCACTGAACCCATAGATTGCTTTTGGTAGTATGGGACATTTTGACTATGTTTATTCTTCTAATCCTTGTGCATGGATATCTTTCCATTTCTCTATGTCATCATCAATTTCTTTCAATAATGTCTTATAGTTTTCATTGTATAGGTCTTTCACCTCCTTGGTTAAATTTATTCCTAGATATTTTATTCTTTTTGTTGCAATTGTAAATGGGATTGTATTCTTGAGTTCTCTTTCTGTTAGTTCATTATTAGAGTGTAGAAATGCAACTGATCTTTGTAAGTTGATTTTGTACCTGCAATTTTGTTGTAGTTGTTGGTTATTTCTAATAGTTTTCTGATGGATTCTTTAGGGTTTTCTATGTATAAAATCATGTTGTCTGCAAACAGCAAGTTGGTCACTTCTTCCTTGCCAATTTGGATACCTTTTATTTCTTTTTCTTGACTAATTGCTTTGGCCGGAACCTCTAGTACTATGTTGAATAAGAGTGGCAAGAGTGGGCACCCTTGTCTTCTTCCTGTTCTCAGAGGGATGGCTTTCAGTTTTTCCCTGTTGAGTATGATGTGGGCTGTGGATTTGTCATATATGGCCTTTATTATGTTGAGGTACTCTCCTTCTATACCCACTTTATTGAGAGTTTTATCATAAATGGATGTTGGCTCTTGTTAAATGCTTTCTCTGCATCTATTGAGATGATCATGTGGTGTATCACATTGATCGACTTGTGGATGTTGAACCATCGCTGAGTCCCTGGTGTAAATCCCACTTGATCATGGTGTATGATCCTTTTAATGTATTGCTGTATTCGGTTTGCCCATATTTTGTTGAGGACTTTTGCATCTGTGTTCATCAACAATATTGACCTGTAATTTTCCTGCTTTCTGTTGTCCTTGTCTGGCTTTGGGCTCAGGATTATGTTGGCCTCATAGAATGTGTTAGGAAGTGTTCCAACATCTTCAATTTTTTGGAATAGTTTGAGAAGAATAGGTATTAAATCTTCTTCAAATGTTTGGTAGAATTCTCCAGAGAAGCCATCCAGTCCTGGACTTTGATTTTTTTGGAGGTTCTTTTTTGGGGGGGTTAGGAAGATTGGCCCTAACTCTGTCTTAAATTTCTTTACTTGTGATTGGTCTATTCAGATTATCTATTTCTTCTTGATTCAGTTTTGGGAGGTTTATGAGTCTAAGAATTTATCCATTTCTTCTAGATTGTGCAATTTGTTGGCATACAGTTTTTCATCGTATTCTCTTATAATCCTTTGTATTTCTGTGGTATCTGTTTTAGTTTCTCCTCTTCCATTTCTAATTTTGTTTATTTGAGCCTTCTCTCATTTTTTCTTAGTGAATCTCGCTAAAGGTATGTCAATTTTGCTTATCTTCTCAAAGAACCAGCTCATAGTTTGATTCATCCTTTCTATTGTTTTTTGGTTTCAATTTCATTTATTTACGCTCTAATTTTTATTTCCCACCTGCTGAATTTGGACTTTTTTTGGTTCTTCTTTTTCTAGTTCTGTTAGGTGTAGTTTAAGATTGCTTATTTGAGATTATTCTTGTTTGTTAAGCTGGCTCTGTATTGCTATGAATTCCCCTCTTAGGACTGATTTTGCTGCATCCCATATGAGTTGGTATGGTGTATTTTCATTTTCATTTGTCTCCAGATAGTTTTTGATTTCTCCTTTAATTTCTTCAATGATCCATTTATTGTTCAGTAGCATGTTGTTTAGTCTCCACATATTGGTCAGTTTCCCAGCTATTTTCTTGTAGGGGATTTCTAGTTTCATAGCAGTATGGGCAGAAAAGATGTTTGATATGATTTCAATCTTCTTAAATTTATTGGGGCTTGCCTTGTTTCCCAACATATGGTCCTTCTTTGAGAATGTTCCCTGGGCACTTGAGAAGAATGTGTATTCTGCTGTTTTTGGATGGAGTGTTCTATATATATCTATTAAATCCATCTGGTCTAGTTTTTCATGTAATTCCACTGTTTACTTGTTGACTTTCTGTCTGGATGATATATCCATTGATGTAAGTGGGGTGTTAAAGTCCCCAACTATTATTATGTTGCTGTTAATATCTCCTTTTAGGTCTGTTAATAGTTGCTTTATGTACTTTGTTGCTCCTGTGTTGGGTGCATATATATTCATAAATGTTACGTCCTCTTGGTTGAGTGTCCCTTTTATCATTATATACTGGCCCTCTTTGTCTCTCATTGCCTTTTTTATCTTGAAGTCTACTTTAATCTAAGTATGGCAACTCCTGCTTTCTTTTGTTTGCTGTTAGCTTGGAGTATCATCTTCCATCCCTTCACTCTGAGCCTGTGGTTTGTCTTTACAGCTGAGATGTGTTTCCTGAGGCAGCATATTTTGGGGTTTTGTTTTTTAATCCACCCAGCCACTCTGTGTCTTTTGATTGGAGAATTCAATCCATTCACATTTAGAGTGACTATTGATGTACGAGAGCTTCATACTGCCATTTTATAGCTTGTTCCCGATTGTTCTGTATTTTCCTTGTTTCTTGTCCCATGTATTTCCGACTGACAATTCAGCTTGGTGGTTCTCTATGATGGTTTTCTCAGTTTTCTCTTTATTTATCATTTGCGTCTCTGTTCTAATTTTTTTTTGTAGTGGTTTACTTCTATAAAAGCTCTCATAGATGAGATAGTCCATTTTCTGATAGCCTTTTATTTCCTTAGTCTAAGCAGCTTCCATTCCTTTCCTCTTCCCATCTAAGTTATTGTTGTCACAATTTATTCCATTTTGTGTTGTGAGTTTGTGGTTAAAATGAAGTGATTATAGTTATTTTTGATGTTTTCCCTTCCCTTTATCTTTAATGTTATAATTAAGTGTTTGCTAACCTGCTATGGTAGACAGCTGCAATTTTCTGATTTTGTTGGTCTATTTATCTCCTTGCTCAGAACTTCCTGAACCCTTTTTTTGTAAACACTTTTTTTTTAATTCAGGTATGAGGGCCTTCTTAATCATTTCTTGTAATCAGGGGTCCTGTGGTGATGAACGCCCTCAGCTTTTGTTTATCTGGGAAGGTTTTTATTTCTCCTTCATATCTGAAGGATATTTTTGCTGAGTAGAGTATTCTTGGCTGAAAGTTCTTGTCTTTCAGAATTTTGAATATATCATTCTACTGTCTCCTAGCCCGTAAAGTTTCTGCTGAGAAATCTGCTGAAAGCCTGATAGGGGTTCCTTTGTAAGTTATTTTCTTCTGCCTTGCTGCCTTAATGTTTTTTCTTTGTCGTTGACTTTTGCAAGTTTTACTACTATATGCCTTGGAGGTCTTTTTACATTGATGTAATTAGGAGCTCTATTAACTTCATTTACTTGTAATTCCAGCTCCTTACCCAGGTTTGGGAAGTTCTCAGCTATTATTTCTTTAAATAAGCTCTCTGTTCTTTTCTCCCTCCCTTCTCCCTCTGAAATACCTATAATACTTGTGTTGCATTTCCTAATTGAGTCAGATATTTCTTGGAGAGTTTTTTCTTTTCTTTTTAGTCTTAGTTCTTTCTCCTCCTCCATCTCAAGTATTTCTATATTTCTGTCCTCTAAATTGCTAATTGTGTCCTCCATAATATCACTCTGTTATTTAAGGACTCCAGATTTTTCTTTATCTCATTTATTTTGATTTTCATGTCCAACATTTCTGATTGGTGTTTTTCATAGTTTCAATTACTGTTGTGAAGAATTTCCTTGTTCATTAATTTTATTCCTGGTTTCATTGAAATGAGCCTTTCTGAGTTTTCTTGTAACTTGAGTTTTTTATGATAGATATTTTGAATTCTCTGTCATTTAGATTGTAAATTTCTGTGACTTCAGGGTTGATTTCTGGGTATTTGTCATTTTCCCTCTGGCCTGGAGTGTTGATATACCTCCTCGTGCTATTTGATGGGGTGGATTTGTGCCAACGCACATCACATTGTGGTAGTACCTGGTTGCAGATCCCACCTGCTGCCACTGGGGAGGGGGCAGGAGCTGAGTATTCTGAGCCTGTCATGATCCTTGACAGCTGTGCCTGTCCTTTGGCAGCTGTGCTGATAAGGCCCAATTGCCCACTGGCCCTCACTGCTTTACACATGTAGGCATGCAGGCACTCTGGCAGAGTTTCCTTGCTCTAGCCAACTGGCCAAGCTGGTGCACCATGCAGGGAGAGGGGAGCTTTCTTTCACATGCATGATCCTGGGGGTGGTCCCAGTCTGCACTTGCTCTCTGCCCTACTTGGTGGCTTGGCTTGGTGAAGATGCCCATGTGATTGCTTAGCCTCCTCCATGTGGAATCTTCCCATGGGCTGGGAGGCAACTCAAAGAGCAAAGGCGTTCCTACGGAGGGCTGCCCTTTCCTCCCTCCTCTCAGAGCCATGCACAGTCCCATACCCTAGGTTGCTGCCATTTGGGGAAGGAGAGGAGATCCCCTTATCTCATTCCACTGCCTCCCAGGGGGTCCAGCACCTCCACCTTCAGACATATGGCTGTGTGGATCTCTCAGACATCTATTGTGTTGTGTGAGTGTCCTCTGTTTGTTTATGAATGTCCTTTTCATTGTATCTTAGTGGGGAGAGACTAAGGGAAGAGCTCACTCCACCATGATGCTGACATCACTCCTAGAATATAGATATTTTTGTTCCTCTTGTTTTCCACAGTGTTTTTGCTAGTTTTCAATGCAGCATATGATTGCATTTTTTTCCATGGGCTTGGAAATCAGACACAGCTGACTCTATTACCATGGTTAAATTACTTAACTTACTTTAGCATTATTAATTTTCCCATCCATAAATGGTGATCATCACAGGGTGGAGGGGATGTAGGTGAAGGACTTAGCCCAGTGCCAGGGTCACAGTGGGTGCTCAGTGAAGGCCGGTTGTTCATAATTGAAATCGCAACAACACTGAGAGTGATCAATGCATTTTTTCAGGTAAGGGAATAGGAAGCATTGGCCCAATTGTGTAAAGGGTCTGAATGAGAATGGAAATTCAAAATTCATGTTCACCATTGCTGAGCACAGGCCTGCCTGTGCTGCAGCTATCATGGCAATTATGTCCTATCTGATCGGCATATTTGCTCTGCAAGGGCTTCAGTTGTGCTTTTGCACAGAATGTTCTTTACTTTTAGAGAAAGCTGCCCCGACTGCTTTCTGGGAGTCTGGGAAGAAGGGAATTTGCTTTCACATGAACAAGAATGCGGTGCAAATCGCTTCATGGTGGGCAAGTATTTATAGACAGTTATAAACTTGAGTCAATTGCCAAACAGTTCATTGCTCACTCTGTCGGTCTTTGGGATCATTCCCTTAGTTTTTACAAAACCTTTAAATTAATGGAAAATATTCACCAGGAGTAACAGTAAGCAATGAAGATCACAAGGTTATGTGGCAATCTGAATTTTTTAAAAAGCCTGAGGGCAATTTGGCAATCTCTGTCAAAATTTTAAATTCCTACTTACCCTCTGGGTCAGCAATTCTGCTCTAAGAATTCATTCCTGTGGACTAAGATTAGTCAACCAAGCACACAGTGTGTGGCAGCTTTGTTCACTATAACAAAACCTGGAAAATATCTAACTGTCCAACTGAGGAATGGCCGTATGTATTATCTGTACCACGTGGCAGTTAATGAAGTCACTGCATGGGCAGATATGGAAAAGATGTTCAAAATATATAAATGAAAAGAGAAAGCCGTAGTGCTCTTTAGCAGCCAGCTCCAGCCTGTGGGCTAAATGCAGCCGGCCACCTGTGTGGTCAATAAAGTGTTATTGGAACACAGCCACACCCATTCATTTACGAATTGCTGTGGCTGCCTTCGAGCTACAATGGAGAGTTTAGTAGTTGGGACAGAGACCAGATGGCCTGCAACGCGAAAAATATTTACTGTTTGACCCTTTACTGAAAGCATCTGCCAGTCTCTGCTCTAGCCAATGATCCTATTTGTGTTTTTTACAAAGGGAGCACCAGGGAGAAAGAAATACAGTAATGGATATGATTGTATTGGCATGGACAATTTCTGGAAACAAATAAAAACAAACCACAGTTTGCAATGATTATCTCGGCACGGTGGGAATGTAGAGTTAAGCATGGAAGAAGGGGGCTCTGGGGAGTTTCGCTCCACTGTATAAGCTTCTGTGCTTTTTGAATTGCTTTTCCTAGAAGCATGTAGACCTTATTTTAATTTTTTTTAAGAAAGTCAAATGGAGTAGGAGAACACCAATAGATGGTGCTCAGCACAGCTAGTAGCAGAGGGCTCCTGGCTCAAGGCAGCTTCTCTCCAGTGGTCCCTGAACCACCAGCACTGAATCACCTGAGATATTTATTAAAATATATATATGTGTGTGTGTATACACACACACCTACTGAATTAGAACAGGAGGGGCCGCGCCCTGGGATCTAATTTTTAACCAGTTCCCTGGGTGATTCTTACATACCTCAATGTTTGAAACCATGGCTCGAGTCATAAATCTCAGATCAACGAAAGCTTTCTCAGTGGCTTGTAACCTGATCAGCATGAGATAATCCAGCAAATTTCTACCACAGCAAGAGCAGCAATGACACGAGTTCCCATTTGCGAGAACTTCCTAAATGTCCAGCCCTGTGCTATAGACTTTGTGCACTTCATCTTGTTTAATTCACTTGCAACACTGAGCCAGAAAGCCTCAGTGACCTGCCTAAGGTCTTTGAGCACCTCTTTGGGTCAGGCCCTTAATATAACTCTTCTCCATTTATAAAAATTTTCAACGTTATATAAAGTGACTCAGGCAATTAGTTACATAATGAAGATATAGTTCACTTAACCACCTATAATTTGCCTTTCGGTTTATTTCCCGTTTCTTACGATTTTCAATAATGCTGCAATGAATGAATATCTTCATAAATAAATCTCAGAAAATAGCTCTGATTTTTTGAGCATAAATACCTAGAAGTGGAACTACAGAGTCCATGAATAGGCAGATTTACAAGGATTTTGACGTGTGCTCAATTGCCCTCCAGAAAGGTCTCATCAGTTTGCCCTCTTGCCAGCTCCTTAGGAGAGTGCCTCAAATCTCAGAGTTTTGGACATAAAATATGTCTCTTAGCTTATTAAATGTACCTTTTCCTTCCTCCTAGTAATGTCTAATTAACCCTCAAAAGAATGCTCTAATGTTTCTCAAACTTCAGTGTGCCTCAGAATCGTGCCGAGGGCTTGCTAAAACCAATTGCTGGCCCCACCCCCAGAGATTTTGATTTCGTAGATCTAGGGTGGAACCTGAGAACAGGTGTTTCTAACAAGCTCCTGGGTGATGCTGGTCTGAGGACTGCACTTGGAGAGCACTGCACCAGGGAGAGACTTTCTCGATTCATGGTGCAGAACAAATTTTTCCTGTGGAACCTGCCTTGTTCTGTACTGTGAATTGTGCTAAGTGGTCTGTCTTATTCTGTACTGTGCATCTTGCTTCCTACTGACACATCATTGCTAGCAGAATGGGCACTTCATAAGCTTTCTAATATCTAATAAGCATGTGTTGTTGCAAGGTGACCCTATGTTGGCGCTGGGCTAAGAGCCCGCGTGACAGAATACCACAGTTTAACACTCTTTGCCTCCAGCAAGTTCACCGGTAGGAGTGAATGCTTCAAGGAGATACATTAAAGAGTTCTTGTAGATGTGGAGCAGTTGGACCCCCTCATACGCTGCTGGTGGGAACGTAAAACAGTGCAGCCACTTTGGGAAATAGGCAGTTCCTCAAAAGGTTAAATGTGTTACCAGATCACGTAGCAATTCCACTCCTAGGTATATACCTAAGAGAACGTATGTTCACACAAAAATTTGTACACAAATATTCATAGCAGCATTATTCATAATAGCCAAAAAATGTAAATACCCCAAATGTCCATCAACTGATGAATGGATAAACAAAATGTGGTATAATCGTAGAGTGAATACTATTCAGCCATGAATATGAATGAAAATAAGGAACGAAATGCTGATACACAACTCAATATGGATGAAGCTAGAAAACATTAAGCTAAGTGAAAGAAGCCAAACACAAAAGGCCACATATTATATGATTTCGTTTACATGAAAGTCTAGAATGGCAAATCCATTGAGACAAAGTAGATTAGTGATTGCCAGAGCCTGGAGTGATGGGGGAAGGATGGAGAGTGATGTCAATGGGTGTGAGGTTTCTTTAGAGGACGGTAAAAATTTCTTAAAATTGGGATGATGATTGTCCAACTCTGTGAACATACTAAAAACCACTGAATTGTATACTTTAAATAAAATGAATTCTATGAATTTTATGGTATGTGAATTATATCTCAATAAAGCCATTACCAAAACCCCCAAAATCATGTAAACCAACGTCAGAGGTGCTATAATGGTAGAAAAGAAGATAGAGGGATAATATGGGGAGAGGCCAGCTGGGGAAGACTGACTAGGGGGGTTTTGCTTGACCTGAGTCTGGAGCAACAAGGTGCAAAAGAGACAGAAGGGCGCTCCAGAAGGAGGGAATAGCCCATGCAAAGGTATAGAGTCAAGAAGGACCCCAAGGCTCAAGAGGATGTTGAATATTGAATGTTTTGATTGTGCCAGCAAACTAGAATTAATGTAATCTTATTTAATCTCCATAAAAATTATTTCTTTACTCAATTATTGAATAAATTTCATTGGGCACCTACTATATGCCAGGAACTGTGCTATCTACCAGAGACACTATAGTGAGGTAGACACTGTTATTGTCCATTTTATGCATACTCAGGTTAAAGAAGTTACCCAAAGTTACAGAGTGAGTAAGTAGAAGAAGTGGGATTCAAACCCAGGCCATCTTACTCCAGAGCTCATTTTCAAAAAATGTTATCATCTTATACATCCCAATAAATAGTCACAATTTAACATAAATGCATTAATACCATTACACATTTCTCCATCTCTCTCTCACTTTCTCGTTGTCACTCGCTCTCTCTCTAGCTTTATTGAGATAATATTGACAATGACATTACGTAAGTTTAAGGCATACAACCTGCTGATTCGATACACTTATTTATGGCAAAATGATTACCACCATAGCATTAGCTAACACCTCCAACAATGAGAACATTTAAGATTTACTCTCTTAGCAACTTTCAAGTATATAATACAGTATTGTTAACTATAATCACCATGCTGTACATTAGATCTCCAGAACTTATTTATCTTCTAACTGGAAGTTTGTATCCTTTGACCACCTCTCCCTATTTGTCCCACGCCTCAGCCTCTGCTAACCACCACGCTACTCTGTTTCTATGAATTTGGCTTTTTTAGATTCCACATATAAGTGATGTCATTTATCTTTCTCTGTCTACTTATTTCACTTAGTGTATTGTCCTCTAGTTTCATCCATGTTGTCAGAAATGGCAGGATTTCCTTCTTTCTCCTGGCTGAATAATTTTTCATTGTATATACATACCACATCTTCTTTATCCATTCATCCACTGACGGACACTGAGGTTGTTTCCGTGTCTTAGCTCTTGTGAACAATGCTGCAGTTGAACGTGGGAGTGCAGATACCTCTTCAATATCCTGTTTTCATTTCCTTTGGATAGCTACCCAGAAGTGGAATTGCTGGGTCATATAGTGATTCTATTTATAATTTTTTGAGGAACCTCCATGCTGTTTTCCATGGTGGCTGCACCAGTTTACATTCTCACCAACAATGTACAAGGGTTCCCTTTTCTCCACATCCTTAACAAAACTTGTTATCTTGTGTCTTTTTATGTTAGCCATTCTAACAGGTGTGAGGTGATGTCTCACTGTGGTTTTGATTTGCATTTCCTTGATGACTAGTGATGTCGAGCACTGTTTCATGTGCCTGTTGGCCGTTTGTATGTCTTCTTTGGAAAAATGTACATTCAGTTCCTCTGCCTATTTTTCACTCAGATTTTTTACTGCTGAGTTGTATGAGTTCTTTATATATTTTGGATACTAACCCCTTACCAGGCATATGATTTGCAGATATTTTTTCCCATTCTGTAGATTGCCTTTTCACTTTATTGATTGTTTCTTTTGTCATGCAGAAGCTTTTTAGTTAGATGTAGTCCCACTTATTAATTTTTGTTTTTGTTGCTTGTGCTTTTGGTGTCATGTCTAAAAAATGTTGTCAAGGAGCTTTTTCTCCATGTTTTCTTCTAGGAGTTTTACAGTTTCAGTTCTTATGTTTAAGTCTCTAATCAATTTTGAGTTGATTTTTGTGAGTTATGTAAAATAGGGGTCCAATTTCATTCTTCTGCATGTGGGTATCTAGTTTTCCGAGCACCATTTATTGAAGAAACTACCCTTTCCCTATTGAGTATTCTTGGATCCCTTGTCAAAGATTAGTTGACCACATATGTGAGGGTTTATTTCTGGGCTCTCAATTCTGTTCTATTAGTCTATGTGTCTGTTTTCACATCAGTACCATACTATTTTGATCACTATAGTTTTGTAGTATAGTTTGAAATCATATGCTCATCTCAGTAGATGCAGAAAAAGCACTGGACAAAATATGACATCCTTTCATGACAAAAATGCTCATCAAATTGAGTATAGAAGGAACATACCTTAACACAATAAAGGCCATATATGAAAAACCCATAGCCAACATCAAACTCAATGGTGAAAGGTTGAAAGCTTTTCTTCTAAGATCAGAACTAGGATAAGGGTGCCCACTCTCACCACTCCCATTCAACACGGTACTAGGAATCCTAGCCAAGTCAATCAGAAAAAGAAATAAAAGGCATCCAAATAGGAAAAGAAGAAGTAAAACAGTCTTTGTTTGCAGATGATATGATTTTATAGAGAGAAAATGCTAAATACTCCACCAAAAACAGTTAGAACCAATCCACTAATTCAGTAAAGTTGTAGCACACAAAATCAACATATAAAAATCAGTTGCATTTCTGTACACTAACAAAGAAACATCTGAAGAAGAAATAAAGAAAACAACCCCATTCACAATAGCATCAAAAATAATAAAATACTTATGAATAAATTTAACTAAGAAGGTGAAAGATCTGTACACTGAAAACTATAAGACTTTGATGAAAGAAATTGAAGAAGATAGGAACAAATGGAAAGATATCTCATGTTCATGGATCAGAATAATTAATATTGTTAAAATGTCCACACTACCCAAAGCAATCTACAGATTCAATGCAATCTCTAGCAAAAGTCCAATGGTATTTTTCATAGAAGTAGAAAAAATGATCCTAAAATTTGTATGGAACCACAAAAGACCCCAAATAGCCAAAGCAATCCCAAGAAAGAAGAACACAGCTGGAGGCTTCACACTTCTTGATGTCAATCTTTTTCTTTTTTGTCTATGCCCCTCTGCCTCTGTCCTTCCCTCTTGACAGTCCCCACCCCCTGAACTCAGATTCTTTGTGAGGAAAGAGTGGGACTAAAGTAGTTTTATTTATTTTAAAATAAAATTTTAGGGGCCAGCCCCGTGGCTGAGTGGTTAAGTTCACTCTCTCCGCTTTGGTGGCCCAGGGTTTCACTGGTTTGGATCCTGGGCTCAGACATGGCAGTGCTCATCAGGCCATGCTGGGGAGGCGTCCCACATGCCACAGCTAGAAGGACTCACAACTGAAATATACAACTAGGTACTGGAGGGCTTTGAGGAGAAGAAGGAAATATAAAAAAATTAAATCTTTAAAAAAATTAATAAAATAAAATGTTAATTTTAAAACATTTTTACATTTACAGGAAAATTGAAAATTAGTACAGAAAGTTCCCATATACCCCATTTCCCTATTACTAACATCTTACATTACTATGGTACATTTGTAACAATTAATGAATCAATATTGATACATTATTATTAACTAAGGCCCATTGAGATTTCCTTAGTTTTTACCTAATGTCTTTTTCTGTTTCAGGATCTCACATTATGTTTAGTTGTCACATCTCCCTAGGTTCCTCTTGGCTGTGACAATTTCTCAGACTTTCCTGTTTTGGACGACCTCGACAGTTTTGAGGAGTGCTGGTCAGGTATCTTGTAGAATGTCTCTCAGTTGGGATTTGTCTGCTGTCTTTCTCATGATTACACTGGGGTAAGTTGTTTTAGGGGGAAGATCACAGAGGTAAAGTGCCATTCTCATCATATCGCATGCAGGGCACATACTATCAACGTGATGGATCACTGTTGATGTTAAGCGTGATCACCCGGCTGAGACAGTTTGTCAGGTTTCTGCACTGTGAAGATATCCTCCCCCACCCTCTCCTTACTGGACTCTTTGGATGGAAGTCACTATGTGCTGCCCACAGGTGAGGGGTGAGTTGTATTCCACCTCCTTGAGGACAGAGTGTCTACATTATTATTTGGAATTAGTGTGTGTGGGAGATGTGTCTATTCTCTCCCATCTATTTATTTATTCAGTCATTTATTTATGTCAGTGTGGAGTCATGGACATTTATTTTATACTTTGGGCTATAATCCAACACTACTTTACTTATTTTATTGCTCGAATTGTTCCAGTTTGGGCCATTCGGAGCTTGTTTTCCCTTTGACATGCCCCCCCAACTTTGGGTGTTTTTTGGGGTGTGTGTGGGAGGCACCTCTTTACTTTCTGGCACTACAAGATGCTCCAGGCTCATCTGGGCTTCCCTGCCCCAGCCCTAGAATCAGCCATTTCTCCAAGGAGACTTGGTTCCTTTTATTGGAAAATGGTATTAGCAACTAAGATCTGAGCATTAGGTGTGCTCATTGCTACCGAGTCGCTGTTGCTTCTAGGTGCTCTCAGCCGACATAGCAAGAAAATATATGTGTGTATACTAACCTGTGTATATACACATACCTATAAATACTTCCGCATATAACCAACTCTATCTATATTAAGCTAAACAGGAGTTCACACCGATGTTTCCACCTCTAATCTATTACCACATGGATCATTCTAGCTTTCTCCCCTTGCTTATCTACAACCTCCCACTCCAACAGTGAGAAACCTGATGATGGTTTCCCCTCAACCATCCATTTACTTAATTGTTAAATTCCAGTATACGTGTACAGTCATGTGCTGCATAATGACGTTTTGGTCAATGATGGACAGCGTATAGGATGGTGGTCCCATAAGATTAGTACCATATAGCCTGGGTGTGAGTAGGCTACACCATTTAGGTTTGCGTAAGTATACTCTATGATGTTCGCACAATGACTAAATCGCCTAATGACGTATTTCACAGAATATATCACTGTCGTTAAGTGACTCTTGACTGTATTGTGGTTTCCAAATTGTGGACCTGTACCCCTGTGGGAAACAACTTTATCAGCTAGAGTACAGTACTTACACAGTTCCTTTTGCCTTTAGTCCTGCAGACTCCACTAGCACTCATTTCCAGAGATACATAGTTCAGTATCTTTTCTCCCTACCCTCTTTAGTGAGGCTTTTCATACATTTATAATATAGATTATTGTGTCACATTCTGTATTCCATCCTAGGATCCCCCAATTTCCTAAATGATTTTATGTTTAGAAATGTAGCTTCACCTATTTAATTTTTATTTTTTCCAACTTTATTGAGATATGATTGAATATAACGTGTTAAGTTTAAGGTGTACAACATGTTGATTTAATACACTTATATATTGCAAAAGGATTACCACCATAAGCATTGGCTAACACCTCCATCATGTCACATAATAACCATTTCATTTTTGAGGTGAGAACATTTAAGACCTCCTAAATGATATTTTTAAGAAATTTGCATACATTAATAATCTGTGTGTAATGATCTGTGGGTTTTGACAAATGTATGTAGTCATGTATTCATTATTATTTATTTTTAAAGTTACACAAATTCTAATATGTTAAAAATTAAAAAAATACAGATAAAGTCCTCCTTGCTCTCAGTCCCACTCCCTTCTTAGAGATTAACCACTGTTATCAGTTTGGTATGAATATTTCTAGATTTCTCTTTATGCTTTTATGCACATATATTTAAATATATATATATAAACATATAATTTAGTGTTTTTTTAAGTATGCATGGGATCATGCTTATATACGTTTTGAGATTTCATGTTACTACTTATGGATCTACCTAATTCTTTTAAACTGGTGTAAAGATAATACAGATGTACTGTTGAACACATATTCTTTTGTTTTTTAAGATTGGCATCTGAGCTAACAACTGTTGCCAATCTTTTTTATTTTCCTTTTTCTCCCCAAACCCTCCCAGTACATAGTTATATATTTCAGTTGTGGGTCTTCTAGTCGTGGCATGTGGGACGCCACCTCAGTGTGGCTGATTGAGTGGTGCCATGTTTGTGCCCAGGATCCGAACTAGCAAAACCCTGGGCCACCAAAGCAGAGCGCGTGAACTTAACCACTTGGCCACCGGGCCGGCCCCTGAACACATATGCTTTTTTTTTTTGAGGTAACTACTGCTAATCCTCCTCTTTTTGCTGAAGAAGACTGGCCCTGAGCTAACATTCATGCCCATCTTCCTCTACTTTATATGTGGGACGCCTATCACAGCATGGCTTGCCAAGCGGTGGCATGTCCACACCCGGGATCCGAACCAGTGAACCCCAGGCCACTGAGAAGCGGAACGTGCGAACTTAACCGCTGCGCCACTGGGCCGGCCCCTGAACGCATATTCTTAATCCACTCCCTGTGACATGTTCCAGAAACCTAATGTGTTGTAGGTAGCTGGGATGCTGGTTGCAAACTGGAGAATAGAAGGAGGGCAGGCAAGAGAGGTAGGCAGGGATCAGATAATGAAAGGTCTCAAGCTCTCTTGCTAAGGATACCCTGGACTTTAGGAAGCCCTGGAGAGGCACCAAGAGTTTTTAAAGCTGGAAAGGAACATATGTTATTTCTGCAGTGGGTACAGAAGCATTTTAAGGAATCCTAGTGACTTGCAATGCTCTTTGATAAAATATCTTTTTCACCTCATACTCTTCCATTAGAAATGTCCAAGCATGTTTGTTGACTGCAAGACTGTTCTATAAATACTGGAGTAGTAGCCATAGTATGATATAGCATTTGAACACACTCATTCCACCAGGATTTCCTGGGTGGTCTGTGGGGGAGAGTGAAGGGGAGTACAATGTGGTGCAGTGGTTTTCAAAGCAGGTCCCAGCCTTCTGGAGGTGCCAGAGGGTCTTCCAATTGGACCACTAAAACCTCGGAGGTGATTTCCAAGTGCCACTAGACTGCAAGCTCCATGAGGGCAGGGACCCCATCTCCTTTGTTCCCTGCTGTATCCCCAGCACCTGGCATAGGTCCTCACATATACCACGTGCTTCACAAATATTGAATGAATTAACTAATCCAAACATACAAATTCTTTCATTGCTTCCTAAAGGCAAATAGTTATGTACCAAAATATGACCATAATTTATTTACAAACTAAAACATGTATTTCTGGAGTTTATTAAGGACTCTAATTCAATATTCTACTAAATATAGTGAGCTATCACATCATACTTGGAAATTTTGTAAAGCTTGCCACATTCAGGCTTTTTTTTTTCTTTTTCTTTTTTGCATATATGAAGGTAGTTGGAATTTCTGCAATGTGAGGAAAGACAGCTTTATTACTGCTGCATCCTCAAAACTTCCTGAGCTGCCTGGTGACCTCAACTAATGCTTTTAAATTAGGAATTAATATTAATTTAGTCTACTAACATCAATGTAGTATGCTGTGGGTGTTGGGTTAACCTTCTAATGTGAACAAGTGCATCTTTGCATCAGTTGTACTTTTGGCCTGTAATGTACCCAATGACTAGATTTTTTTTTTAACCATCTTAAACTGTTTTTAAGTGTCCAATCACTGGACTTTTAAGACATGCATGCATGGTGTTGCAAATAAAAGTCATCCATAACCCTAGTTCCAAAGGAGATTATGCCCCATCCCCCAACTCTGGTTATACAGCGGCATTTCAACACTACTGAAACTTCTTTTTCCCCTGGACGGCAGGCAGAGGTAGGGTAGGTTAGTCTCTGTGACATCTCCCTGCTTAAGAAGACCAGTTTGGGGGGCCGAACCCGTGGTGCAGCAGTTAAGTTTGCACACTCCGCTTCGGGGGCCCCAGGTTCGCCGGTTCGGATCCCGGGTGCGGACACAGCACTGCTTGGCAAGCCATGCCGTGGTAGGCGTCCCACATATAAAATAGAGGAAGATGGGCACGGATGTTGGCTCAGGGCCAGTCTTCCTCAGCAAAAAGAGGAGGGTTGGCAGCAGATGTTAGCTTAGGGCTAATCTTCCTCAAAATAAAAAAAAAGGAAGAAGAAGAAGAAGACCAGTTTGAGTCACCCGATTGCTTAGGCAGGAGGATTTCTGCACTCTGGTCTGCCCAGGAGCAGGGGCTGAGGTGGTTCCCATGACGCAGGATTTCCGGTTTTAAAATTGGGTGGTCCTGGGCAAACTGGGAGGAGTTGGTTGCCCTACCTGGAGCTCCAGAGGCTAGCTTGGTCTCAACCAATTAGAGAAGGAACTATTTCTGGAAAAATCCTGTGGACTTAATAACAGTTGCTGTTGTGGTCTGTGAGAGAGAGAAGACTCATGAGTTCTGTAAGATGGAAGGACTTCCCAACATACAGGAAGGAGGCAGACTGAGTCCCACGTGTGCCAGGCCCTCTGAAGCAACATGGCCTTCGCGAACAGGACCTCATGGACTAGTGAACTCCGTGAGGAGGGACTACGATTCTTGCCAAGTATAATCCAAGCAGATCCAACAAAGCAGCTCCTCTCTTGCTGCCCGCTCAATGGAAGAAGTGAGGCGGCTTTCCAGAGGAGGTGAAAGTAGGTCAGCCCAAGGTACATCAAGAGAACAGGAAAGGCCACCTGGGCAGGGGTGGGAGCTGGGGCTTAGGTGAAATGACCTGGATTGCTATCCTGCTTCTGGAATGCTCTGTGGCCTTGGGCAAGTCCTTTTCCCTCCCAGGGTGGCAGCTCACTGTCATGAGAGCTTTGTCCTGAACAATCTTAAAGTTCCTTTGGATGCCCTGTCACGAAGAGAGACGGGTCGGGAATTCCAGAAAGCAGTGATGTGTCTGGGGAGTGAGAAGCTCTTTTGCTAGTCCTTGGGCCTGATGTGGGAGCATACAGAGACAGCCACAGGGCACAGGAGAGAGGCCAGCATCCTTGGTTTTCACAGGCTGCGCCTTGCTGAGGTCAGAGAAGGCTGGGATACTTACACTTCAGGAGATGACGGGGTCTTGTCAAATTGAAGACATGTTAGGGCCGGCCTCATGGCTGAGTGGTTAAGTTCACGCGCTCTGCTTCAGCGGCCCAGGGTTCTGCTGGTTCAGATCCTGGGCACAGACATGGCACCACTCGTCAGGCCATGCTGAGGCGGCATCCCATATGCCACGACTAGAAGGACCCCCAACTAAAAAAATATACAACTATGTACTCGGGGGATTTGGGGAGAAAAAGCACACACACACACACAAAAGATTGGCAACAGTTGTTAGCTCAGGTGCCAATCTTTAAAAAAAAAAATTTAAGAGAGTTCTCGTCAAGATGGCACTGTTGACGTTGTTGACTGCAGACGCTGAACTCGCCTCCTCCCACAAACACAACCAGGTTACAACAATTTTAGGAAGAATCACCCTGGATTGAAAACTGAAAACTGGATAAAAAGAACCCCCACAACAAGGGACAGTCCTGACGAAAGCAGAAGAGGCAGTAACTCCGGCCAGAGAGGAAAAAAGCCACCTTTGGGAGTGGTGGAGCTTCTCAGCTGGCCAGGCAGGAGCCAACCTAAGGAACCAGCCCTCCCTGGAGGAGTGAGGTCCGGAGCGGGGGCAATACTGCTATAACCATCCTTCGGACTCAGCCCAACTGAGAGGCAGGTCTTCTGTCTGGCTTTGCTAGCTATTAACTGCAGCAAGGACACCCCAGAAAAGCTATCGGCTTCGGCCGAAAAGATCCGGGTCTTAAAGGGCCCACGCACACACTCATTGCAGCAACCTAAAATCACCAGAGAGAAGGCTGACTGTCCTTTGGTGAAACGAGACTCACCTGGTGGGCTCTGGGGGCATCTTGGTGAGAGGAGGATCCTCGCCAGAGACTGAGACATTGGTGGGGGCCGTTGTTCTGAGCTGGTCCAGGCGTGCTGATACGGACCAGGTGGGGGCCAGTGAGGTGCGTCCCTTGGGCTGTTAGCCCAGGGGTCTGCCACACCCACTAGAGCACAGATTTAATCCAGTTCAGCCAGGGCAGGCTACCCGCCCTAGGGGCTGGCCCCACCTAACAGCAAGCCCTCAGGCTACTTTTCAGCCTGCACTGACTGAGTGCCTTGATCCTCTACAGGCAGGCAAAGGTGTCTGCCTCTGTGGGGCAGGGCTTGTGTGAGGACCAGGTGGACTGTGGGGGGCATTGGGGCAGAGGTGGGGGCCTCTGCAGTGTGGCGGTGGGGTACGCTCCAGGGGGTTGAGAAGTGTGCACGGACCAGGACTGTGCTGACAGTGTATGTGGTCCAGAGGGGGGTGAGGGTTATCAGAGGCAGAAGACTTGTGTTTCACAAATAGCCATAACAAGGATCAGCCCCACCTTCCAAAGCCTGAAACAACTGAGTGCCTCCATGCCAAGGGCTAGCCCTACTCAGCTGCACTCCTAAGAGAACTGACATCAGCCTTGTTGGCCTCAGGCCCATCACAACTGTATACCCCTGAGCCTAGCAACCAGCTACACTGGGTACCCACCCAATTAAGAGGACAATTGCAATAAGAGTGTGCTAATAGGCGGGACCAAGATGGCAGAGTGAGTGGTCTTCTTTGTCTCTCCCCCATCGAATCTACAACTAATTGGACATTCACCAATTAACAAAGGATATCCAGATAGCATCTCAAGACGCCTAAGAGTCTCCTGCTACTATACATCGGAAGGTGGACGGACTTCCCCCCCAGGAGGAGGTGGAAATAGGTGAAAACTCTCCGACCCCTGACCCCCGGACAGCCTAGTTCCTGCAGGAGGCTCTCTTCCAGCGGACTCCCCCATAGCATCGCCACACACCAAGGGCGGGAGTGTGCACTCACCAGCAGAGTGACAGTGGAAACAGGTGACAACAGCCCTACTCAAGCCCCCTGCAATTACACCTAAGCCCAGGGGGAATCCCCAGGGTCCCACACCCACTGGCAGGGAAGGCCTCCGCTTGCCATTAGCAGGGAGGCCCCGCCCAGAATCCAGAACAAAGGGAAGCTCCCGGCGGGCGGATTCCCCGGCACGGCACCAGACCGCAAGCTGCTGCTGGGCCCATGGTCTCCGGCGCACAGGTCGGTGCAGGGGGCACCCGGACTTCCCGTGGACATGCTTGGGGACTGGGTGGAGCTCCAACACCCGGCTCTGCAGCCCAGGGTGACAGTCCAGGGTCCTGCACCCCCCCAGCAGGGAGGGCCTCTGCTCGCCATTGGCAGGGAGGCTCCGCCCAGCATTCAGAACACCAGGAAGCTCCCTGGAGCAGAATTCCCCACAAGGCAGCAGCTTACAAGCCACTCCCAGGCCCACGGACTCTGGCCGTGTCCCAGACGAGGCAAGGGGCTCCCAGAGATCCCGTGAGAGTGGAGTGGGGCAGAGTGGAGTTCCGGTGAAACAGCTACATAGCCCAGGGGGGAACTCCAGGTTCCTACAGCAGCCTGAGTGAAAGCCTCTGCACAGCACTAGTGGAGAGGTCCCGACTGGCAATCGCAAGGTGGGAAGGCCCTAGGGCAAAAGTAGCACAGCTAGGTGAGCTAACGACAGACTGCAGAAGATACCCATAGCTCTGCTGGGACCCATAGTGGACAAGTGTGATCTTGTGGGCTCTATTAGGGACAAAGCAGCAATTACAGGTGATCCTGCTCCTGGCTGCTGGGAAAGCCCACAACACTGCTGCAGATCACAAGGAGGGAGCGCGTCTAAGTGGGCTGCAACAGTAGGCACCAGCAGCCTGAGGCAGCCTTGCGATTGCCCCCACAACTGATGAGGGACCCCCACAGGACCACTGTGACTACGAGGAGGGGTCCAGGTCCAGTCAGTAACAGTTGACAGGGTTCCTGGTTGGTGCAGTCTAAACAGCTGCCCCCCCCCCACACACACACACCAGTCACAACAAGTGGAAGAAGCAACTAAACTCTATGTGGAGGCACAAATCCATGCCATCAAGCAGTATGAAAAAATATATTAAATCTCCAGAACAGGAGGAAAACGATAAACACCCAGAAAACAATCCCAAAGACAATGAAATCTATAACCTAAATGATGATGATTTCAAAACTGCCATTATTAAAAAACTCAACGAGTTAAAAGAGAATTCAGATAGACAACTCAATGAGTTCAGGAGCTATGTCACAAAAGAGCTTGACACTATAAAGAAGAACCAATTAGAAATACTGGAGATGAAGAACAAAATGGAGGAGATTAAGAAAAATCTGGACTCTCTGAACAGTAGAGTTGATAATATGGAGGACAGAATTAGCAATTTGGAGGATAGGAATATAGAAATGTTGCAGACAGAGGAGGAGAGAGAACTAAGACTAAAAAAAAATGAAGAAACTCTCCGAGAATTATCTGACTCAATTAGGAGATGCAACATAAGGATTATAGGTATAGAAGAGGAAGAAGAGTAGGAGAAGGGGGCAGAAGGCCTGTTCAAAGAAATAATAGCTGAGAACTTTCCAAACTTGGGAAGAGAGATGGAACTTCATGTGACAGAAGCCAACAGATCTCCAAACTTTATTAAGGCAAGAAGACCAACCCGAAGGCATATAGTAGTGAAACTAGCAAAAGTCAATGACAAAGAGAAAATACTAAGGGCAGCCAGGCAGAAGAAAATAACTTACAAAGGAAACCCCATAAGGCTATCAGCAGATTTCTCAGGAGAGACCTTACAGGCTAGAAAAGATTGGAATGAAATATTCAAAACTCTGAAGGACAAAAACGTGCAGCCAAGAATACTCTACCCAGCAAAAATATCCTTCAAATACAATGGAGAAATAAAAACTTTCCCAGATAAACAAAAGTTAAGGGAGTTCATCGCCACAAAACCTCCTCTTCAAGAAATGCTCAGGAAGAACCTCATTCCTGAAAAATCAAAAAAAGGAAAGGGGTTACAAAATCCAGAAGAAAGGAGATAAGCAGAAGGACAATAACACAAAGTAACAGCTCTCTATCAGGACAAAATGCAAAAGAACCGGAAAACAAGTGATAAAATGGCAACAGTAGGCCCCCACATCTCAATAATCACTCTAAACATGAATGGATTGAACTCTCCAATCAAAAGGCACAGAGTGGCAGGATGGATCAAAGAACAAGATCCAACAATATGCTGCCTCCAGGAAACACACCTCAGCCCTAAAGACAAATACAGACTCTAAGTGAAGGGATGGAAGACAATACTCCAAGCTAATAATGAACAAAAGAAAGCAAGTGTTGCCATACTTATATCAGACAAAGTAGACTTCAAAGCAAAACAGATAAAGAAAGACAAAGAGGGGCAGTATATAACGATAAAAGGGATGTTCCACCAAGATGACATAACACTTATAAATATATATGCACCTAACACAGGAGCACCAAAATTCGTAAAGAAACTATTAACAAAACTAAAAGCAGACATCAAAAGCAATACAACAATAGTAGGGGACCTCAACACCCCATTAACACCAATGGACAGATCATCCAGACAGAAAATCAACAAGGAAATTATAGAATTAAATGAAAAATTAGATCAGATGGACCTAATAGATATATATAGGACACTTCATCCAAAAACAGCAGGTTACACATTCTTCTCAAGCGCGCATGGAACATTCTCAAGGATAGACCATATCTTGGGAAACAAAGCAAGCATCAATAAGTTCAAGAGGGTTGAAATAATATCAAGCATCTCTTCTGATCATAATGCTATGAAACCAGAAATCAACTACAAGAATAAAGCTGGGAAAGGGCCAAAAATGTGGAGACTAAACAACATGCTACTGAACAAACAATGGATTATTGAAGAAATTAAAGAAGAAATCAAATATTATCTGGAGACAAATGAAAATGAAAACACACCGTACCAAATGATTTGGGACGCAGCAAAGGCAGTCGTAAGAGGGAAATTCATTGCAATACAGGCTCACCTCAATGAGCAAGAAAAATCTTACACAAACAACCTCAAACGACACCTAATGGAATTAGAAAAAGAAGAACAAACAAAGCCCAAAGTCAGTAGAAGGAGGGAAATAATAAAAATTAGAGCAGAAATAAATGATATTGAAACAAAAAAGACAGTAGAAAGGATCACTGAAACGAAGAGTTGATTCTTCGAAAAAATTAACAAAATTGACAAACCCTTAGCCAGACTCACTAAAAAAAAAAGAGAGAAGTCTCAAATAAATAAAATTAGAAACGAGAGAGGAGAAATCACAACAGATACCAAAGAAATACAAAGGATCATAAGACAATACTATGAAAAACTATATACCAACAAATTGAACAACCTAGAAGAAATGGATAAATTCCTAGACTCATACAACCTACGCAAACTGAATCAGGAAGAAATAGAGAATCTGAATAGACCAATCACAAGTAAAGAAACAGAAACAGTAATCAAAAACCTCCCCAAAAATAGAGTCCAGGACCAGACGGCTTCTCTGGAGAATTCTACCCAACATTCAAAGAAGATTTAATACCTATCCTTCTCAAACTATTCGAGAAAATAGAGGAAGATGGAGCACTCCCTAATACATTCTATGAAGCCAACATCACCGTGATCCCCAAATCTGACAAGGACAACACAAAGAAGGAAAACTACAGGCCAATATCACTGATGAACATAGATGCAAAAATCCTCAACAAAATTTTGGCAAACAGAATACAGCAATATATCAAAAAGATTATACACCATGATCAAGTAGGATTTATACCAGGGACACAGGGATGGTTCAACATCCACAAGTGAATCAATGTGATTCACTGCATTAACAAAATGAGAAACAAAAATCACAGGATCATCTCAATAGATGCAGAGAAAGCATTCGACAAGAACCAACATCCATTTATGATAAAAACCCTCAATAAAATAGGTATAGAAGGAAAGTACCTCAACATAATAAAGGCCATATATGACAAACCCACAGCCAACATCATACTCAACGGACAAAAACTGAAACCCATCCCTCTCAGAACAGGAACAAGACAAGGGTGCCCACTTTCACCACTCTTATTCAACATAGTACTGGAGGTTTTGGCCAGAGCAATTCGGCAGGAAAAAGAAATAAAAGGAATCCAAAGAGGCAATGAAGAAGTAAAACTCTCGCTGTTTGCAGATGACATGATCTTATATATAGAAAACCCCAAAGAATCCATAGAAAAACTATTAGAAACAATCAACAACTGAAGAAAAGTTGCAGGGTATAAAATCAACATACATAAATCAGTAGCATTTCTATATGCTAACAATGAACTAACAGAAAAAGATCTCAAGAACTCAATCCCATTCACGATCGCAAACAAAAGAATAAAATACCTTGGGATAAATTTAACCAAGGAAGTGAAAGACCTATACAACGAAAACTACAAGACCTTCTTGAAAGAAATCGATGACGACATAAAGAGATGGAAAGATATTCCATGCACATGGATTGGAAGAATAAACATAGTTAAAATGTCCATACTACCTAAAGCAATCTACAGATTCAATGCTATCCCAATCAGAATTCCAACATCATTCTTTACAGAAATTGAACAAAGAATCCTAAAATTCATATGGGGCAACAAAAGACCCCGAATTGCTAAAGCAATCCTGAGAAAGAAGAACAAAGCTGGAGGCATCACAATCCCTGACTTCAAAACATACTACAAAGCTACAGTAATCAAAACAGCATGGTACTGGTACAAAAACAGATGCACAGATCGATGGAACAGAATTGAAAGCCCAGAAATAAAACCACACATCTATGGACAGCTAATCTTTGACGAAGGAGCTGAAGGCCTACAATGGAGGAAAGAAAGTCTCTTCAACAAATGGTGCTGGGAAAACTGGACAGCCACATGTAAAAGAATGAAAATCGACCATTCTTTTTCACCATTTACTAAAATAAACTCAAAATGGATCAAAGACCTAAAGATTAGTCCTGAAACAATAAGTCTTCTAGAAGAGAATATTGGCAGTACACTCTTTGACATCAGCTTCAAAAGAATCTTTTCGGACACCATAACCCCTCACATGAGGGAAACAATAGAAAGAATAAACAAATGGGACTTCATCAGACTAAAGAGCTTCTTCAAGGCAAGGGAAAACAGGATTGAAACAAAAAAACAGCCCACTAATTGGGAAAAAATATTCACAAGTTATTTATCCGACAAAGGGTTAATCTCCATAATATACAAAGAACTCACACAACTCAACAATAAAAAATCAAACAACCCAATCACAAAATGGGCAGGGGACATGAACAGACATTTCTCCAAAGAAGATATACGGATGGCAAATAGACACATGAGAAGATGCTCATCATCACTAATCATCAGGGAAATGCAAATCAAAACTACACTAAGATATCACCTTACACCTGTTAGAAAGGCAAAAATATCCAAAACCAAGAGTGACAAATGTTGGAGAGGCTGTGAAGAAAAGGGAACCCTCATACACTGTTGGTGGGAATGCAAACTGGTGCAGCCACTATTGAAAACAGTATGGAGATTCCTCAAAAAGTTAAGAATAGAAATACCTTATGACCCAGCCATCCCACTACTGGGTATCTATCCCAAGAACCTGAAATCAGCAATTCCAAAAGTTCCATGAGCCCCTATGTTCATTGTAGCATTATTCACAATAGCCAAGTCATGGAACCAACCTAAGTGCCCAGCAACTGATGATTGGATAAAGAAGATGTGGTATATATATACAATGGAATACTAGTCACCCATAAAAAAGGACAAAGTCGTCCCATTCACAACAACATGGATAGACCTTGAGGGTATTATGTTGAGTGAAATAAGCCAGACAGAGAAAGATGAACTCTGTATGACTCCACTCATAGGTGGTAGTTAACATATGGACAAAGAGAACTGATTGGTGGTTGCCAGGGGAAAGGGGGGTGGGGGGAGGGCACTAGGGGTGAAGTGGTGTACCTACAACATGACTAATAATGATGTACAACTGCAATTTCACAAGGATGTTAACTTTCATAACCTTAATGAAAAAAAAAAATTTAAGACATGCCAAATCAGGGTCACAAGAGTCATGGAATATTTTAAATGTCTACATTTACATATTTTTAAATGTTTACATTTACCAAATTAATGCATTTAACACACATTAAAAAACAGAGCAGTGTAAAGAAGAAGAGAGACCTGGACGACCAAAGTCTGCACACTACTGCCTCCTGGCATCTAGTGCCCATGATCACCATCACCACCAGGCTCCATCACCACCAGGCCCAAGAGAAAGGCTGAAGGGCATGCTAAAGGAGATAAAGCCAAGGTGAACGACAACCACAGAGCTGATCTGCGAGGTTATCTGCTGAACCTGCTCCTCCAAAGCAAGAGCCCAAGACTAAAAAGGCCCCTGCAAAGAAAGGAGAGACGGGACCCAAAGAAAACAAGGGGAAAGCCAATGCTGACAAGGATGGGAATAACTCTGCAGAAGATGGAGATGCCAAAACACACAGGCACAGAAAAAAAATTTTTTTAATTGTGGCAAAATACACACAAAATTTACCATCTTAACCATTTTTAAATGTACAGTTCAATAGTGTTAAGTACATTCACAATGTTGTGCAACAGATCTCCAGAATTCTTTTCATCTTGTAAAACTGAAACTTTATAGGCATTAAACAACTCCCCATTTCCCCCTCCTCCCAGCCCTTGGCAGCCCCCCTTCTACTTTCTGTCTCTATGAATTTGACTACCCTAGGTACTGCATATAAATGGAATTATATAATATTTATCTTTTTGTTACTGGCTTATTTCAATTAGCATGTCTTCCAGATTCATTCACATTGCATAGTATCCATCAGAATTGCCTTCCTTTTTAAGGCCGAATAACATTCATTGTGTGTATATACCACATTTTGTTTATCCACTCAGCGATTGATGGACACTTGTGTGGCTTCCACCTCTTGGCTATTGCAAATAATGCTGCTGTGAGTGTACAAATATCTGAGACTCTTCTTTCAATTCTTTGGGATATGTATTCAGAAGTGGAATTGCTGGATCAGAAGGTAATTCTGTTTTCAAATTTTTGAGCAGCCTGCATACTGTTTTCCATAAGGGTTGCACCAGTTCACATTCTCACCAACAGTGCCTGAGGGTTTCACGATCTCCCCGTCCTCACTAACACTTATTTTCTGTTTTTTTGATAGACATCCCAATAGGTGTGCAGTGGTATTTCATTGTGGGTTTGATTTGCATTTCTCTGATGATTAATGATATTGGGCATCTTTTTACACTGGTTGGCCATTTGTGTATCGTTGGAGAAATATCTATTCAAGGCTTTTGCCCATTTTTTTCCCCTTTTTGAGAGTGCTCTATTTGACTGGAATGAAATGGTATTATGTAAAACCACTGATACAAAGATAAGGCATTATTATGACTATAAACAAGATAAAAAAGGCTTGAAAATTCTCCCTGAGTGTCACAGCTCATTTGCTGTAATCTAGTTTCTTGGTAGATTAAAGGTGTAAAGGTATTTTCTTTCTTTCTCCTTTTTTTGGCACCTGAGCTGACACCTGTTCCCAATCTTTTCTTCTTCTTCTTCTTCTTCTTCTCCCCAAAGCCTCCAAGTACATGGTTGTATATTCTACTTGTAGGTGCTTCTGGTTCTGCCGTGGGGGACGCCGCCTCAGCATGGCTTGATGAGCGGTGCCGTGTCTGCACCCAGGATCCGAACCGGTGAAACCCTGGGCCACCGAAGCAGAGTGCGCGAACTCAACCACTCGGCCACGGGGCCGGCCCCAGTATTTTCCACTGAAGACACAGGAAGCTCTGATTAGCCTTTTTCTTCTTAGTCATTTTGGAAAGAGTGGGAGAAGGGACTATTTTGCTTATCAGGGTCCTCAACTCCTACAAAGATACAACAAGGGATGAACAACAGTAATTTACTATTCAGAAGGATGTGGGGTGTATTTGGAATAAAAATACAATGGAAAAAAATAATTGTTTCTTTGTGTGATTTTGCTGACTCCAAAACCCTTTCAGTTTTGGACGGATTCGCTGTCCAGGAGGAAATCTAAGGTAAGTCATTAAGATCTCACAGATCTTCCCTGGTTGACCACAATCTGCTCATCTAATCATATTTGACAATAAACTTAATTATCCAAGAAATTTTATTGACATTTTCTATCTCTGCCTCCTTTAGATGAGTGTCATTTTAAACTATGATACACGGAGAACAGTCAAGAATTGCATCTTGCATTTGATTTAAGAAGCTACATTTAAAAATTAAAACTTGCGTTTATATAATTATCATGATCAGGGAAATTAGAAACCAACCAGAGAGAAATTTATAAAAACATATTTCAGGAAAGGACTTAAAGTTAGATGCCCCTGCCAACTTCTTTGTAAACTGGAGAACATACAATTACTTAAAGAAGAATTAAGTTTTCCTAATTGCACTCTAGATTATGTCAAGATAAAACATTTGGAAATCTTAAGATTTTTACCTCCTCAAATTTTAGATGGACTGCTCTCCAGAATGATTTTTCTAATCAACATTATATGAAATCCTCTAGCTGATAAAAGGCCAAGCATTTACTTCTTCTCAAGCATTGAATGAATTTTTATCTATGAACACAGATGGTATTCTAGTTTTTACCATACTGAGCAGGAAGGAATAATTAATTTTCCTTATCCATGCCCTTTCTGCTTCCTGGTCTCTCCTCTCCTTCACAGCCACATTCTAAATGGCATTGTCCAGGGTCACTGCCCCATTTCCTCCCCTCTCAGTCTCTCCTCAGTTCACTCCAGTCCAGCATCCATCCCCAATTCTCCCCCGAAACTGCATTTATCAAGGTCACCCATGACCTCCATGCTGACAATTCCAATAGATGACGTGACGGTTAATTTTATGTGTCAATTTGACTGGGCTAAGGGATGCCCAGATAAAACAGGTGAAACAGATATAGCAGGTAAAACATTACTTCTGGGTGTGTCTGTGAGGATGTTTCTGGAAGAGATTAGCATTTGATTCAGTAGACTGAATAAAGAAGACCACCCTCAACAATGTGGGTGGGCATCATGCAATCCACTCAGGGCCCAAATGGAACAAAAATGCAAAGGAAGGGCAAATTCTCTCTCTCTCTTCTTGAGCTGGGACATCCACCTTTCCTGCCCTTGGACATCAGAGCTCCTGGTTCTCAGGGCTTCAAACTCCAGGACTTACACCAGGAGCCCCCTGATTGTCAGGCCTTTGAACTCAAACTGAATTATACCAGTGACTTTCCTGGTTCTCCAGCTTGCAGATGGTAGATCGTAGGATTTCTTGGCCTCCATAACTGTGTGAGCCAATTCCAATAATAAATCTTCTCTTGCATATATGTCCGTACATCCTATTGGTTCTGTCTCTCAGAACCCTGATTGATATAGATACTTGTCAGTCTCCATTTTAGTTTCTGAGAGCCTGTCTACCTAATATTGAGCATGCGAAGGGGAGTAAGAATACAGTGGGGAGAATTACATAAAACTCCTCTGCTCAAACCCTCCATTGGCTCTCCAGCTCACTCACAATAAAAGTTAACGTCCTCACAGTGGCCTACAAGGCTCTAAAAATTTGCCCCCTGTTGGGAGGCAATTCTCCATGAATTTCTTGCATTTCTGCACTTCTTGGAGCAGAGGTAGTGGCTGCCTTTGTTTGGACTCTCTTTTCAAGGATGTTTATATAACACACAGGCTCAAAGACAGGATCTCCGTCTGGGGCAGGGGACAGGTTCGTTTACTGTCCGGTGTCGTAATGTCTCCCACTGAGTCAAAGGTCAGGCAGGTTTGCTTGCTGTCCATTATGCAAGATTTGGGTTCCCTAAGTTCTGGGTTCCTCACCTGTGATGCAAACCCACTCTATGGGCAGCATCCACCTGGACTGCTCTGCATCGCCCCCAAAGGACTTGAGGGAGCCAAATGGAAAAGATACAAACATGAACCTCATGCTACTTGCTATGCTTAAGGTAATAAAATTCTTTATCTCTGCCCCAGGAGTCTCGTGTCTCTGCCAGTATTGTGCCAGGCTAAACCATTAGCTGGCAAGTGACATAAAGTCTTGGACCTTCCCAGTTCTTATCTGCCTATCCCACACCTCTCTCATCTCATCTCCTGCTCCTCCCTCGTCACCCTGCCTGGCTACACTGGCCTCCCAGCTGTTCCTGGAACCTGCTGAGCACACACCTGCCGCAGGGGCTCTGCACATGCTCTGCTGTCAGCCTGGAACATTTCACCACCCGACATCCCTCAGGTTCTGTCCAAATGGCACCTTCACCGGCCTTCCTCAACTCCTCTATTTAAAATAGCCTTGCCACCAGTAAACAGGTGGACTTTTGCCAATCTGATAGGTGAAAATGATATCTCACTGAGTTTTAAATTTATCTTTATTTTCTATATATACTTTACAACACCTATTATATTTCTATTATTAGTTTATTATGCTTAAGAACTATTTATATTTCCTGTGACTTGTTTCGTCCTATCCTTTATCTATTTTTCTATTGTATTATTAGTCTTTTGCACATACATTTTTCACTGGCCTATGACGTGATTACACATATTTTTTCTCAACTTATCGGTCTTTTGAGTTCATAGCGTTATCATTGTTGTTTTTTTGCCATATAAAAGCTTTTAATGTTTCTGTAGTTGAATTTATCAATATTTTATGGCTTCTAGATTTTCAATCACAACCGGAAAGGTCTTGTCCGTTCCAAGATTATAAGGAATTCATCCATGCTTTCTTCTATTTTTCTAGTACCTTTACGGTGTCATTTTAAAATAGACAGACCTTTGAATCATTTGGAAGTGACTTGGTGTAGTATGTGACTTATGGATTCAACTTTTAGGGTTTTTTGACTACCAATTGCCTCAACCTTTTTATTATTTATTTATTTTAAAAACATAATTGAAACATTTATTGAAAATAGACTCTTGAAAAATTGCTTCCATGCACAACAATGCCTCTTTCACCCATTTTAGAGGTGAGTATACTGTGACCTAGGGCATTTGTCAACAATCCCAAGACTGCCCAGCTGGTAAACAGAGTTCGCAGCTCCCTTGAGAATCTGCCCTCGTGCTTCCTCTTTCCTCCTGAGGCCCCCAAGACGTCCTTGTGGTTTGGGACCCCCCCTACTTCTTGCAACCAGTCTTATAGCAGGGCCGGCAATCCAATGCATTAGCTTGCACTGGGGCAGCCCTGTGCCTCCAGGGTGCATACACTGGGGTTCCAAACCCTCTGGACACAGTTCCCCTGGTTTAGCTCAAGCTGGTGAGACGCCTTAGAACACGGCCTGACCCCGTTGTGTGTCTGGGCAGGATTCAGACTCAATGCAGAAGACCCACAGGATGAAAGGGGGGGCTTTGCCCATCCAGCCTCCTCTGAGTATAGTTGGAGGTGCCAGGTGCCACTTTAATTTTATTTCTGCATGTACGTGGGTCTATTTCTGTACTTTGTTCCATTGGTTTGTTTGGCTTTCTCTGCACTGGTACCAAACTGTTTGAATTACTGGGGATCTATAATATGTTGTAATATCTGATAGTGCTTCCCCTCTCCTTGTTCTACTTTTTTTTTTTTTTTTAATTAAAGATTTTATTTTTCCTTTTTCTCCCCAAAGCCCCCCGGTACACAGTTGTATATTCTTCGCTGTGGGTCCCTCCAGCTGTGGCATGCGGGACGCCGCCTCAGCGTGGCCCGATGAGCAGTGCCATGTCCGCGCCCAGGATTCGAACCAACGAAACACTGGGCCGCCTGCAGCGGAGCGCGCGAACTCAATCACTCGGCCACGGGGCCAGCCCCGTCCTTGTTCTACTTTTTCAGAGCCTGTTTCCTGACTAGTCTTGTTTATTTTTCCATTTGAATTTTAGGAACAAACAGGGTAGTTTAAAAAGCACACGCATAACCTATTAATCCTATTAGTACTTGTATACGAATTATGTTAAATTTATAATCTTACTTAAGGAGAATTGAGATCTTTATGATATTGAATCTTCCTATCCAAAAACATCATTCATCCTTCCACCATTTGACTCATTTTTCTTATCTGTAAAATGGGAGTCATAATACCAATCTCATAGGGCTGTCCTCAGAATTTAACGAGAAAGCGTGAAGGACAGCATAGTAGGAGCCAAGGAGTTGCTTGGCTGCTTCCTAGCGTCTGAACTGGGGCTTCCTTCCTAGATAATCCTGAACTTCGTTCTTTCATTTGTAAGCTGGGGATGGTTATAACAGTATCTGCTTCACAGGACTGTAATGACGGTCAAAGGAGATGAGACATGCAAAGTACCGCGCCCTGCCTGGAGCATAAGTGCCCAACGACTATCAGCTGTTCTAAAAAACGGGCTATCACAGGGAAACGTGACTTAAAGCAAAAGCCTGCTGGGATCCACCTTAGGTCGAGGGCTCTCAGGTCAACTCTTTTTTCCGAGAGCCCACTCACCGTCACTCGCCACTTCTGATTTTCCCCGTGCCCCCGGGTAGACAGTCGCATCGGAAGCCGCGATCGCTAGCGCCCAGACCCACCGCGGGACTCCAGGAGGTCGCCCCCACCCCCGGGCCGCGGCGCTGCCACGTCTCGCGCGCCCAGTTCGCCGTACGGAAGGAGGCGGGGCCGAGTCGGGCCCGTCCCCGAGCGCGCTGCATCACGCCTGAGGCCCGCCCCTCCGCGGCCCGCGTCGCTGGGAGCGCGGCACCGGGGATGCGGAGCGCCGTGACGCTACGAAGGGGCGGGGGCAAGCACGCGCCCGGAAGTGCTGGGGGAGGGGTGTGACGTATATCCGGCGAGTAGCTGGCGGTCCCGGGTGCTGTTTCGCTGTGTGCTGTGAGGGAGGGTCGAAGCTGCCCGCCGCCGCCGGAGGAGCCCCTGGGGCCGTGAGTCAGGGGGCCGCGGCGAGGGAGGGAGCCGGGGCCGGAGGGGCTGGGGCGGACGGCGAGGAGGGTCGGGGCGGAGGCCGGCGCAGGCGGGGTCGTGGGGGGGAAGTGACACGCAGGCGGTTCTGTGGGGCCGCGGGGCTGGTTCTGGGCGGGGACCGGCCGGGTCTGCTCGGTCCCCGGCCGGCCTCTGGGGTGTCGGGTCGATCTGCGTTCCGCTCGGGGGGTTGCCGCTGCTGGGCGGGGTAACAGCCTGTACTGTGCGCTCCAGTTTACGAAGCGGCCTCACATCCCCTGTCTCGGATGAGCCTCGGCGGAGGCGAGTGGAAGTCCTTGATGATTATCCTTGTTTTACACACTCGGGGGCTGAGGATCGCCGAATTGGCCGAGGCCCCGCATGTCGCGAGTGTGAGAGTTCCAAACAGGTCTCCTGGCTCCCAGTCCAAGGCACCCCCCCCACCCCCCACCCCCCACCCCCCACCCCCCATCCCCCATCCCCCACTCCCCACTCCCCACTGCAGCCCTGTGTTATCTGATGTCCTGGGTCGAACCCCGTGCTTTCTCGTTCCACCTCCCTCTTTTTTCCTCTCTCTCTTCAGTGCATGGAAAAATTCTTTCATGTGCATTTCCTATATGGATTGATGCTTTCTGCACAATTCTAGCCGAGATGTCAGGAGCACACTTGTGAGAGTTGGCACTAAATTTTCTGTTAGCATTCTCCCTTGCCCTTGGCTTTTCCCCTTTACCTCGTTCCATCTGCATAGGTTGTGACAGGGGGCCTATGGAGCTTTACAAGAGGACTGACCCTTGACATTTGCCCTGCAGCTAAGCAGAGTTTCTTAGCTAAAAGCCAGCTCCCTGCTACTCCAGATGTGTCTGGAATGGTGTCTCAAAGTTGCTCTGAGGATGTATAAAAAGTAATGAGTATGTATAAGAAGTGGTGTATGGATTCTTTATGGGCTAATGGTCAGCTTGCTGCTCCTCTTTTTTATTTGAATCAGTCAGTCCTGGAATTTGCAAATTTTAGTTTTCGGTCCATTGGCAGTCCTTTTGTTGGTAGTTTAGAGCCCTTAAATTTCAGAGTACTCTAATTTGCCACAAGATGCTATAAAGTGGTAGAGTGGATCAAGGATAGGAAATGAATAGAATGCTACTTATTAACATACCATTCAAAAGATATGATGTCTTGTAAGGAAGAAAACTACAAGATTATCATGTGTAGTTGGTGGAAGTTTTATCTTTTTATTTGGATTTGAAATATATGTGATAGTAACAGGAAGGGCTTTGGCTTTGGCTTCAAAAGAGGAGAGTGTAAGTCCTGGCACTGTTAAAACTTTTTCAGTTGAGCAGTCCTGGTTAAGCCAGCTAAACTAGGGGTGTCAGCATCCTCATCTTGTTAAATGAGGCCAAGGATTCTTGCCTGTTAGGGTTGGTGTGAGGTTGAAATGAGATATATGTGTAGGTACTGTAAAAATACTCATGAGGTGGTACAGAGGAGAGGCACATTGTTCTCTTACTTTCCTATAATGGAAAGTTAACGCAGGAGCTTTGTTAGTGAATTTACGTTATTGGACTTCTTAAAGTGTGGACTAAGTTTCCAGTCAAAATTATTACTTAACATGCTAGATTTGGTCTTTCTGCCAAAATATATTTTGATTTTACTGAAAAAGGCAAAAAAACCTTATTATCTTTTCATAAAAGCTTTTGCCTTTAGTTTCCACCCCCCACCCAAACTCCCAAGCTTCGTTTGGCCCGCCGGGGTAACAGCCATAGAAAAGAATCATTAAGCAGTCCCTAAAGTTTATCAAGCCACAGGACTAATTAAAAAACCCAGTAATTGGATGAAAAAGAAAATTAACATATACTATCCATTTTTCAGTTTCTTTTTCATCTAGTATTCTTTGAATGGAGAATATAGGTGGGTTTTTGTGGATGATCCTTTTACAGGTCACCAGTAAAAGTAATAAAACAACTTTTGTTTGCTTTCTTTTTTGAGGAAGATTAGCCCTGAGCTAACATCTGCTGCCGATCCTCCTCTTTTTGCTGAGGAAGACTGGCCCTGAGCTAACATCTGTGCCCATCTTGCCTACCACAGCATGGCTTGAGAAGCAGTGCGTAGGTCTGCGCCCGTGATCGCAACCAGCAAACGCTGCGCCACCGAAGCGGAACATGTGAACTTAACCGCTGCACTACCGGGCCGGCCCCTTGTTTGCTTTCTTAAAAAAACAAAACTTCATTAAAGTTTTGTTTGGTAGCAGTTGGTCACATCTAGTATAAAGCCTTGTGTTCAGATGCTGTTGCTGATTGAGAGGAAGGAAGTGCAGGATCCTTCTTTTTTCTGTAGCACATCTGAGATATTGAGGCAAAAGTTCAGTGTGACCAGGAAATGCTGCCTCTGAGAAACCCTAACACCCACCATTGGCTCTAGATCCTACCCTCTTAACTCCATTCACAGGTCCCCTTGCTTATTACCCATGTACCAGTGTACACCTTTTAGTGCCTCTGGGTCAGCTTTTATTTTGTCTAGGCCTATGGGAAACAGGAAAAGTGGTATTAGTAGCAGTACTAATTAAGATATTTACTTAGCTAGGAACCTACCACTATGCTCTGAATGAATATTCTTATTTTTATTTATTTATTTTTAAGATTTTATTTTTCTTTTTTCTCCCCAAAGCTCCCCGGTACATAGATGTGTATTTTTTTTTCGTTGTGGGTCCTTCTAGTTGTGGCATGTGGGACGCCACCTCAGCATGGCCTGATGAGCGGTGCCATGTCCGCGCCCAGGATTCGAACTGGCAAAACCCTGGGCTGCCGAAGCGGAGCTGGAGAACTTAACCACTCGGCCACCGGCCTGGCCCCGTGAATATTGTTATTTTAAGAAAATCTAGGGGCTAGCCCCGTGGCCAAGTGGTTAAGTTCTCGCTCTCCGCTTCAGCGGCCCATGGTTCGGATCCTGGGCGCAGACATGGCACCACTCATTAGGCCGTGTTGAGGCGGTGCCCCACATGCCACAACTAGAAGGACCCACAACTAAAAATATACAACTATGTACTGGGGGGATTTGGGGAGAAAAAAAAAAGCAGGGGAAAAAAAAGAAGATTGGCAACAGTTATTAGCTCAGGTGCCAATCTTTTAAAAAAAAAAAAAAGAAAATCTATATTTATAAAATGGGTTCGATCTTGATTCACATTATGAAAAGATTCTCTTTTTATCGTTTCATAGCTCTCCAAAATAGTGATATCATCTCTTTTTTAAGTTGAGACACATATCTGCAAGAGGGGTTAAATAAATATTGTTTAAGAAGGGATAGCACTGGTAAATGGAGCAGGGCAAATTGTGCCAGCTGGTAGGATTTTGGTGACTTTGTGTTTTAGAGCTGTATACAAGGATGGGTTAATCTGCTTTTTGTTCAGGTTAATATGCCTTTCATTTTTTTCTACTTACTGCATCAATGTGACATTTTGATCCAGATTATTGACGGGGCTGATTTCCTGGAGGTTTTGCTAACTGGTAGACAGCAGTGATGTATCTAGGGAATGTGAATGAGCAGCTACCTGGAGGAGTGAGTCAGATAGTAAAAGAGGAAAGTATATCTTCAACTCCTAGTTCTCTAAGTATCATAGATTGAAAACTGTTTGGTTCTGCCTAAAAACCAAATGGTAAACCAAACCAAACCAGGAGTTTGTGCAGATCCGAGGCCCCCAGAGATTGCCCTCCAGGATGCACAATCATTTGTTTTCTTATGCCTGAATACATGGGACTGTAAACATGCATCAAGGCCAGGGAATAACTGTTAACTTCTCCAAAACTGTACTGGCATTCAGAAAGCTAATGTTTGTTGCTTTCGTCTTTCATACAGGTAGTAAGCATTAATAATGTCTTTCATCTTTGAGTGGATCTACAATGGCTTCAGCAGTGTGCTCCAATTCCTAGGTAAAGCCATTTCCTTGGAATATATCATAGGTTTCAGACTGTGTGTATTTCCTTCAACAATTTAAATATAAGCAGCCTTTGGTATGTATAGAGCAAAATTACGTTCAATTTTTTTTCTCTTTTAGGACTCTACAAGAAATCTGGAAAACTTGTATTCTTGGGTTTGGACAATGCAGGCAAAACCACTCTTCTACATATGCTCAAAGATGACAGATTGGGCCAGCATGTTCCAACATTGCATCCGAGTAGGTTTGAAAATACCAGGTGACCTTTTGATATTTGAAGGTCACTGTCAGGGTCAGAGGATGAATCCCCAATTGATGCAGTTCTTGTATTAACTGAGGTCCCAAAACACAGCTCACTTGAGAAAAATTCTCTATAGCACACACTCACGTCACATAGTCGTAAATCTGAACCTTTGGAACTTTGTCACTATCTATTCTTACCAGTCCTGTAATGGGACACATCTCCTATATCTACTTCTAAAAAGCAGCGAACACCTTGGAGAAAAAGAAAATTGGCTTTTTAGAATAATTTAGGAACATTTTCACCCTATATTATTCTCTTTACAAGGTGAAAGCTTCATTAGGTTTTGCAATGGTATTGGGTTACTGGGCCTTGTTGGATGGAGAAGTTTATTTCTTTCTTCTTTTCTGACAATTTTTCAGCATCAGAAGAGCTGACAATTGCTGGAATGACTTTTACAACTTTTGATCTTGGTGGGCATGAGCAAGGTAAGAGACAATTCAGTGGAAGGATGGTATTGACTTGTGGTTTATTTCATGCCCCTCCTCTTTTTTTTAAAGCAGGGTGTCATTTTTTTAATTTAGAATTTGTCATTTATTTAGAATATGTCATTTAGAATTGAGATCTTATTCCTTTAATGAAATTGTTTTATTCACTTATTTTTAAGTAATTTCAAATTTGTTGAAAGTTGCATAATTAATACAGAGAAATCTACTCCTTTATACTTTTTGCCCAGATTTATTAGTCTCTCTCTTTATACAATGCATGTTAATATTATTTTTCTTCAAACATTTCTGAATTCATCATACTCTTTTATTCCTTAATTCTTTAATGCATATTTCCTAAGAACAAGAATATTCCCTATATAGTCATAATGGTTATCAAACCCAAGTGGTTTTATTTTTATCTACTGTATAGTGTATACTCCTTTTTTGTCGATTGTCCCAATGATCTCCCTTATAGCATTTTTCCTCTTAATCAAGAGCCAGTACAATATCACACATCACATTTAATCGTCTCTTTTGTATTCTTTATTAATGGAGTATAAATATGTAGAAAATTGTTATTCTTTGTAAGTAGTTTCAGACTTGTCAAAAGTTGCGAGAATAATACAGTGACTACTTGTGACACTGATGTAAATCGATATTTTGTGTGCTCTCCCTGTTTGGAGCAGTTGGGGAGCATTTGCTTCTGCCTTCTTGTTCTCCTCCAGTGCTTTTGCCTTACTCAGGTGTGTCTGTCTGCTTCCCAGGCTCCTCTTAGGTGTCTTGTATGTGTTTTAGAGATACACAGAATGAGGCATCTTTATGTGATGGACACTCACTTTACATTTGGCAAGACTCTAGGCTTAGGCGTAAAACATTTAAGATGCGGGGATAAATATTTTGGGAAAGTAGAAAAAAGAAACTATTCAGATTCTGTCAGATTTATTCATTTGTTTTTAAATTGAGTTGAGAGCATTTGAAGCATTATATTAGGTTTAATCTAGTATAGTTTTTTAAAAATAGAGTTAAAAAAAGAGAATATTGGTAATTTTAATCATTCAGCCAAATAATTTTGGCCAAAAGGCTGAGAAGCGGTCCAAGTAATTTTATAGTCAGTGATTTCGTTAACATATAATTATATTTATTTTATTGAATATTTATATCCTACATATATGTAGTATGATCACAATCACATAAAATACCTGTACAGAAAAAAGATTGAAAGAAAATATACAGAAACATTAGCAGTGACTGTGTTTTGATGGAGGATTATAGATTATCTTACTTCCTTTTTTTCTATGATGAGATTGTATTATTTTCATTTGGATAGGAGTGGCTGTATGGTGTCTTTTCTGCTTCTTTCAAAAGGATTTATAACTGCTTACAAATTTAAATTCAGAGGTAATACAATTGTAAGTTGCATATAGACCATCTGGAGAATGCAGGAGTAGGTGTTTTTAAGACACCTGAACTGAGAATTGTGTATTATTTGGTGTGATAAATTTAGCTTTCAGCTTTTGATAGACTAACAAGGGAAATGTGTTGATGTATGTAGTGTTGTTTTGTTTGAGGAAGAGTTACTTACAGAAACACTTTTTCATCATAACCTCGCCACTGTTTTACAGAAGTGGCTACAATGCTGACTAGAGTACATTTGGAGGTTTCCTTTTTTTTGTATAACTTAAAAAATTTAATTTATAGAAGTAGTCCAGGGTCAATATAACAAATTCAGTCGACAATCAGTATATAGATAGGGAAGGGAAGAGTGAAAGTTCCTCCCGCTCTCCTTCCCAGTCCGGCGCTTCACAGGCCATCATTGTTAACTGTCTCATGTAGAGATGCGTCTGTATTCAGCCCATTGAAAGGACTAGAAATGAGTGGCTTAGAAATTATATAATTAAAGCATTGCTTTCCAAAACATTATCACTTCATGTCAAACCAAAAAAAATGTATAGAGCACACTGGGTTAAATATAGGAGGCTGAGGTAATTGGCCTGGGAACTTCAACCACCTGTCAGGCCCAATGTACCTGAGGGCTGAGTGGATAAGTTATATACTGGTTAGGCAGGAACTAACTTGGGACTAAAGTTATATGGACAATTTGTATCCTGATATTTTAACTCAGAGGTTGCAAACTGAATTGACCCGAGGGGTGAGGTAGGTCATTTACGTGAGTGACATTGAGTGTAGAAGACAGTAGGGAGTGGTGGAAACTTTGGCAAACCGAAGAGCCCAGACCTCGTCTAAAGGGGCAGCCACAACTCAGTTCCTGCTGATTATTGATGTGTGAGTAGGTAGGCATGGGATTTTCAGAAAATCAGGCACAAAACCCTGATTTTCGAATTTTAAAAAATCAGATTAAGTTCATGGACCATCAGTTTATACCCTCTGTTCTGACTTAATACTGGCTAGGACTTGGAGAATCCATATGAAGTCTAATGCTATTGAAACCTGGCCAAGATTTTCCTACTTTATAGACCATTAGGTTATTTGATTTCAAAATATATCTATTTTTTAATTGATGCAGCTACAAACTTTGTCTTTTAGCACGTCGGGTTTGGAAAAATTACCTCCCCGCCATTAATGGGATTGTCTTTCTGGTGGACTGTGCAGACCATCCTCGCCTCATGGAATCCAAAGTTGAGCTTAATGTACGTTTATATTTTTTTTCCTTTTTTGGCCTCTGTTTCTTTGAAGGAATACGGCTCAGTAGTGCCAATACTTAATCATTCCAGTTAGCATTTCATGAAAGTCCTCGTTACAAGAAGAAAGTGTTTTAAAATCTAAGGCATTGCTTTTCAATGTCTTGAGGAAACTCAGCTTGAATTGAGTAAACTAACTTTGTTTATAGCTATCATAGGGTGACTGTATGTCTGATTTGCTCAGGACACCCCTCAGAGTATGCCTGTCCCAGCATAATCAGTGTCTTTCCCTTCATGTGTCACATATGGTCACTCTTGATGAAGTGTGGGCATAGTGAAAACTTGAAAGAGGGATTAGAATTCTTTACATTTTTAGATCTACATTCTCAGCTTGTACCTGCCCACCTTTGCACTTAGCAGTCTGTTCTGTCTTCAGTTTTGGTCTTGTGCAGCGTTTGGTACTATCAAGGACTTGCTTCAAGTTTTTTCTTTTCTCAACAGTGCATTTTCTTGCCTTGACAATTTCTGTAATGTTGCCTTTATTATCCCTACTGCTTCACCCTGCGCCTCTTCTTTCTCTGTGATTTAACTCTCTCTCTGCACTCTTGGTCCTGGCAGTTTGAACCTGTCTCAAGTTTGTTTGTAAGTATGTTTCTTGAATCCATAGTTCTAGTCTCATGTAGAATCACCTGCAAGGCAGTCCTTCCGTTACTTGACCTCTTGGCACTGGCCATTCTTTCTTTCTTTAAACTCCCCTTTACATTCTTGGTTTGGGTGCTCTGTCTCTGGCCAGTACCTCACAAGCTCTTTCATAAGCCCCTGTTCCTCTGCTTAGGCCTTAAATCTTGGTGTTCCCCAGAGTCTGTACTCTCTCCTAGGCTAGTCCAGGCTACTCCTTTCCTTCATCTGCCACCCCCATGCTAATGACTCCCAAATGGATTTCTCTCGTCTAAACCTCTCTTGAGCTCCAGCCTCATACTTAATGCAGGCTACTAGACAGCTCCACCTACCAATCTGTTCTCCTAGAATGGAACTATTCATCTTTCCCATCATCTACCTGGGTACACAATCCAGAATCCTGTGAATTAGTGTAGCTTCCAGTAGAAGGAACTTTCTCAGACTTGTCATTGCCCTACTTAATATCCGTTAATCTCTGTCACCTTTGGGATGAAATCCACAAATCTTTTGCACAGCACAGAGGATCTTTCACGATCTTTCCTCTATTTATTTCTCCAACTTCTTTTCTCTCTACTGCCTACCTTGAACTATATTTGAGACATAGAGAACAACTTGTCCTTCCTTAAGTATACGGAAGTAGTTATCCCTGCCTGGCTTTCTTACCTGACCCCCTACCTCCATTTGCTGGTAAATTTCGAAATGTCTTTTAAGAGATCTCAGAGTTCAGATATGAGCATTTCTAGGAATCCTTTCCTGACCTCTCAGACTGTTAGACTCTGCACCTTATCAGTGTCTGTTGTATTTACTGGTTTTGTATAGGTCTGTCCCGCTGGACCATGAATTTAGATGGTAAGGACCTTATCTTATTTCTTTGTGAAACCTCTGCACCTAGCAAAACATTGGATACATAGTAGGTACTTTGTTAGTATTTAATAAATGAATGACATCCTTACTTTGATTTTGTCTAACATCTCCTGGAACTGAAGATGGTCAAAGCATGTTCCCCTTTATTCCTTCAACTCCACTCTCCTTTCCTAGCTTTTCCTATCAGTGAGAACTAGATTCCCAGGCTTGAAATCTGTCAGCTTTGACTCCTCGTCTCTTGTCATTTAGACATCAGTCTCTTCACTTCTTCAAAATGCCTGCTACACTATTTATTACATGCTTCCATCTTAGGCTAGATCATCATCTCTTGCTTGAGCACCACAGATAGATACTGTTTGTGAATTCATTGTACTAAAAGTGCAGATTCTATCCAGTAATTTCTGAATTTAGGGTCTTTAGGATCTGTTGCAGCTAGCTTCTCAGACTGATGCCATGATGTTGGTCATCGCTTCCCATCCCATTTACTCTGTCATTACATGTCAGTGTAAATGCTTTAATCCAGTCGGGTGGTACTCCATCTGGCTTCCTGAATTCTTTTCCTACTGTAAAGCCATTGCTTGTATTCTTCCTTCTCCTTTCCACCTATTGAAATCCTCCCCCTCCTTCAGAGCCCAGTTTAGGTTCCACCTCTTTGCTAATTAGACTTCCCTCAAGCCCACCTTGCCATTTTATTTCCCTGAACGTCTTTTAAGTACTTATATTCTGTCCCCACTTGTTGTGACACTTAATCATCCACTTGCCTTGCTTTGTTGACAGATATGTGAACGTAGAGTGAGGATTTCTTGAGGCCAGGAATGTGTCTCATCCTTTCTTTTGTAGCCCTCTCAGTGCCTGAGATTGCTCTTTGCACACATGGGGCACTCAGTAAATCCTTGGGGGGTCCTGTAGCCATCTCTGAGGCTCTGGAGTCAGAGCATTCGCTCTCGGAGGATTGTGCTCAGTGGGTAGCCCGAGGATGGTCTTTGGTGAGTGATTTAGCTCACAGTTAAGGTTGGGCAGTTCTGCTGCCTTGTAAATAGATACAGCCTTAAGTTGAAATTGTTTTGAGGATATTTACCTAATGTCAAGGTAATTTTTATGTAATGCTAAGGGTGTTATATAATGTCAAGATGAACTTTTAGTTGATCGCTCAGGTCTAAAGATGATCGCATTTCCGCTTTACGTCTGCTGCGTTACAGACAAGTGGAAGTCACAGTCGCTCCATGACCTAGTGGGCTCGCGCACATCTTCACTCAGCTCCTCTTTATCTCGTCTAGGCGTTAATGACTGATGAGACAATATCCAATGTGCCAATCCTTATTTTGGGTAACAAAATTGACAGAACAGATGCAATCAGTGAAGAAAAACTCCGTGAGATTTTTGGGCTTTATGGACAGACCACAGGAAAGGTAAGAAAATCTTCAGGGAACCTATTATAAAAGAAATTCACAGCTTTTTTTTAACGTTCATGTTTTGCTGTCTAGATTTTACTTTGCTTTAAAAAGTTTACCTGGGCTCAAGATTTGTTTTCCTCTAGGTAAACTCTCTGAAGACAAACATGTTCTTAGTTTAACCATTTTTTCTTTTTTAAGATTGGCACCTGAGCTAACATCTGTTGCCAGTCTTCTTTTTGTTTGCCGCCTCCTTCTCCCCAAAGCCCACCATACATAGTTGTATACTCTACTTGTGAGTGCCTGTGGTTGTGCTATGTAGGATGCCACCTCAGCATGGCCTGATGAGTGGTGCCATGTCCACGCCCAGGATCTGAGCTGGCGAAATCCTGGGCCACCAAGCAGAGCGCACAAACTTAACCACTCGGCCACGGGGCCAGCCCCTAACCATTTTCTAATAAGATATATTCCTCAGGTATTTAAAGATGAAGAGAATGGTAGAAAAGGCACCCTTGCTATTTTAAGAATTTTCTGACTGTCTTTCAAATCTGATTCTGGGAAATCTCTTTTGAAAGAGCCCTTCTTAGCCAGAAATCTTTTTGTTTGACTGGAGATTTCAGGTTATGAAGAAGAGTGATCATTTATGTCACTTACCAAGCATTGAAATCAAAGCTCTGGATTATCCTCAGTGCTCTTTGCTGAGATTGGTAGGACTGTTGTCCTATTTCGAAGATGAGGAAACTCTGAGAGTGATTTGTAAGTCGGTGATAAAACTAGGAATAGAACCTGAGTCTTCCGGATCAGTAGGTTATGCTGTCTCCAGTTGGAAGGGGAACTCTGTTGCAGAAAAGTATGCTTGTGAGAGAGAAAATCTAGATTAGCTATAATTAAGCGTGAATCCTGGTCTTTTCAGCTCAGATTTTGGCATATTTACATTTTATTTTTATTTTTTTAAAGATTGGCACCTGAGCTAACAACTGTTGTCAGTCTTCTTTTTTTTTCTTCCCAAAGCCCCCCAGTACATAGTTGTCTGTTGTTGTTGTGGGTGCCTCTGGTTGTGCTATGTGGGACGCCACCTCAGCATGGCTTGATGAGCAGTGCCATGTCTGCGCCCGGGATGCGAACTGGCGAAACTCTGGGCTGCCAAAGCAGAACGCACGAACTTAACCACTTGGCCATGGGGCTGGCCCCATATTTACTTTTTAAAATTTTCCTTTTCTGAGATCTGTGATAATTTCGTGACTTTTTACATGGTTCCTTAGTCTTGCCTCTTCTTGGTTCTTTCTTTCTAGAAATGCTTCCTTTAATTCACTTAGTTTCCCCTCTTCTGCATGAGTGTTACACATGAATTCTTAATTTCCTTGATGTAACCTCTTATTAGTGTATATTTCTGAATGCTTGTGTTAATGAGAGTGTCCTTATTTCCAAAAAGTCCCAAACTCCTTTTGTCCATTAAAGAGCATGCTGGTTCTCTGGGTCCCAGTGGCCTTTTTCTTGGTTTGCTGCCATAGCTTTCCAGATGAATATTGATGTGTTCAAAGCAAATGTTCTTCGCAGGGAGAGAGAGAGGCTAGGAATGAGAGACTATTCTATCCTGAAAGGATGAAGCCCTGGGGAAGTCATCTGTAGGGCCTTGACCACATTTCTGTAATTAATCCCTGTTTAGATTTGCTTTTGAGGAATGCAGAAAGTGATTTCTGTGATCCCCCTTTCAAGCCTTTCCACCATGGAGATGCTAACAGGCCTTTCTTGGTTTTGTCTCCCTTAGGGTAATGTGACCCTGAAGGAACTGAATGCCCGCCCCATGGAAGTGTTCATGTGCAGTGTGCTCAAGAGGCAAGGCTACGGCGAGGGCTTCCGCTGGCTCTCCCAGTATATTGACTGATGTTTGGACAGTGAAAATAAAAGAGTTTTACTTCTCTGGACTGATCCTATTCACAGCTTCCTCATGAACTTTTATAATAGAACAAGGAAAGCTCTCCAACCATGTCTGGCGTTGAGAAGCCAAGAGTCTCTGTCAGCTCTCATCGCCCAGTGGTGACATGTGCTCTTCTCCACACTGTTGGGAGGTAACGCTGCCCCACGTGCTGGTGCAGGTCAGCATCCCGGGACTTGGAAGCTGGCAGGATTTGCCGGGTAAAGCTGTGTGCCATCATGGGGCACCTGAAAAGAAAAACACGTCTCACCACTGTGGTTGATTTCAAAAGAAAGTGATTCTATTTTTTAAAGATGGTGTTGTTAATGTAATTGGTGTCCCTCCTAACTTTTTGAGTTAACAATTTACTTGGTCCAGAGTTTTCTATCCTTTTTTTTTTTTAATCTAGTGAATGGCATTTAGATACTTCATAAAATTATGCACAGATACATCTTGGAGGCCAGCGCTCAGTCAAGTGAACTTACTCCTGTTGGTTAGCAGGCAAGTGAGAGATGTGAGAGATGCGCCCCTGTTTCTCACTGCCTTCTAGTGGGTGGCGTCACCTTGAGCACCGAGAACAGGAAAGGGTAGAGCCCTGGCCTCACATTTGCGGCAGGTTTCCACTGGCATGCTGGGGTCATTCCTCATCACGGAATGCACAGCAGATTGTTCACTGCAGAGGAGTTAATCGTATAGTGGGTTGTTGCTATTACTATTTTTACTTAGAAAGTTACAAATTTCAGCTAGTCTCTGCTTTTATACTGTTGGGAAATCTCATTTCTCTCTAGCACCTTTTTCATTTTCAGTTCTAAAAAGTGACTTTCGCCTCAAAGTTGAGAACATCTCTCATGTTGTCATACACTGCAGTATGTCTCAGTTACTTTTGCACAGATTCCTTTCAGAGAATATCTTCTGAATTGGAGAGTCACACAGGACAAACTTAACAGCTTAAGAGCTCTGAATTCTCTGAGTTGAGAACTTAAAAATCTGGTGGTGCAGCATTTGTTTGAATCTAGGAAGGATTTACGCAGTGAGCTTTCAAATTTTCACTTGCAGAATTTGGTCTCTATTGGACTGTTCATAAGCTCTGTCTTTTGATCAGTTACCAATTTTTTTGGTGTCTAAAGGTTAACATCTGTAGCTTTTCCAGATTTTTTTTTTTTTTTGGTATGAAATTGCCTTTCTCCATTCCAGAAATAAGCTGGGGAAACTCTAATCCAAGAACTTTGTGTAGAGCTGTTCCTTTTGAGCCAGCATCACTTATTGTCAGTAAGCACCCCAGCATCCCCTGTAGTGTGATGACTATTTTTATAGCATTCCATTTTCTTAATGCCACGTATGAAATTGGATTTTCATGATCTTAGCTAATATTCTACCCTTGTAGTAAAAGATGAAGGAATAGGAGGTGGTCTTAAGATAGGAGAATACCTTCATTCTTTTTCCTTTAATGAAAGATTAAAGGTAGTTTTGTTAAAATTCAAAGTTATAATGATGCTTATTTACAGAGGATTGAACTAAATTGAGTGGATTCTTGCTTCTAATGTGAGGGTAGGGAAGGTGTGGATAACATATTCCAGGAGTGAGATATTGTTCTTTAGTTGGATTTCTCATTGTTAGTCTTCACTACTGACTGTTGGGAAAGCATACTTTTTTACAGGTACCAAATGCAGAGGCTCAATGAAGTATAAGTCTGGGAAGAGCATGCCTTTCATTTATTAGCAAGCATAGCTGGATTAAGACAAAATGGTGGGTTTGGAAAAGGGTTAAAGCCTTAAGTGAACAAATGTAGCTAACGGGGAATGAACTGGCTAGTTAACTTGCATACTTTTAATTTCCTTTGTCTAAAGGTAACCCATACTTCTCCATTCAGAGACATGAGAAGTATGAGTGCTTCAGTGTTAGTTTTCTTGTTTTTGTTTTTTTCCTATTTTTCCCTAGTCACTTTGTAGCAAGCTAGAAAACTATGGATTCTAGACAGGGCAGCTCTTTGTGAAAGTGGCTTATTTTGGCCACTGGAGAAAGGGGATTGAAAAGTCACGTGGCACCAGTCTACTCCTTACCCCACAGAAAACACCCTTCCTGTACTAAGATAGTGGAAAGAAGCTGATGTGAGGAGCTTGGCTCCTAACAGTGAGGATTGGAGCTTTGTACAGGAACCCCCATGAACTGAGACTTTTCATTCTGTTTTATCAGAGTGCATATATGTCCTATTTCAGGAAAAGTAAAATGGTCATTTACAAAAGAAAGTCAATCTGTATCCTTAGCATTTTAATAAAAACTTAAAAGAAACTTGCTGGCTTCATTCCTATGTGTGTGTTGGTTTGTTTTGATTTGAACATATCATGACATTTGTTCTTGGGGGGAAAGCACAAATTCTTTCTGGGAAGAAATATTTACAGTGGATGTGGTGGGCTTAAGTTTTGCTATCAGGAAAAAAAAGAAGGGCTAGGCCAGTTCACACATTCCACTAGAAGTCATCAATTTAGGACTGTGTGAGAGCCTTGGGACATGCGGTGGTCCCAGGATTGGTGGTCATGTCTGCAACAGGATGGACATGGCAGACTTTTGAACAAAACCACATTAACATGCTAGCAAGGACTAGATCCAGTTTAGCTGTGTTTCACTAATCATTTTCTACAAAATAGGAGAGATTCAGTTGACTGCTACATTTGGCAAAATAGAGGAATGAAACCTGTGCTTGTGCATTTACGAGGCTTGTAGGAAGACTTGCTTTTAGAAAACCCAAATGAGATCCTAAAACTAAGGTATTAGGACAAATAGATTGGGAAGCAAAATGGAACAGTTTCTTTTTGATGAGTATTAAAATTATTGAAGGCATCTTGTGATTGAAACTAATGTCCCTGTTACTATGAAATGATGCCGTGGGTTCTGTGTTTATGTGGATTTGTTTGTGTCCAAGTTTGGTGTGGAACATGAGAATTAAAGGTGGAATCACTGAGTCCAGCACTCAAGGGGTCTCACCTTGGCTGTTGGCCGTGACTTGGGACTCTGTACTGTGATGCCGTAAACACACACAGTCTGATGCATAACAGTTCATGCTGGGGGCTTGAGAGAGAAACTCCTAATTGCCAGGAAGTAGGGGTAGTCAAGAGGTTTTACTGCGATCAAGCCATCTTCTGTGTTACAGAACTTAAAGGATGGTGCCTCCTCTGGGAAGACTGCTAATTTCAGACCTACTTCACTGTAATGGATCATCATTTGCCTTTCTCAGACTTGAGTCCCTGGGAGCATTGCGAGCATTGCCCTGTGTTGTGCTGGGGATACACCAAGCACCATTAGTTTTATTTAAAAGTTTGAGGCAGAAAAGTTAGGTAATTTAAGTAGTAATTGGATATTGTTTTCATTAATGCTGACATAAATACTAAAATCTTAAAAATTAATGTGTATTTTAGTGATAGAGTGATAAACAGACCTTTGTAAAATGTCTAGCTTGTGGTGACTGCTTTGGGGATAGCCTGAAGTGCCCAAAACATACTTGTTCGTGCTCCTGTGTCCTCAGGGATACTTCTTTGGGAAAGTCGGGACGTTTATGTTAGATTAGATCAGGGATGGCAGAACACAGCTGGTGGTCCAAATCTGGCCTGCTGCCCGTTTTTGTATGGCCTGTGAGAAAAAAAAAGGATGCTGCTTTGTGACATGAAAATTATGTGAAATTCAAATTTCATTGTCTATAAGTGCAGTTTTGTTAGAACACAGCCACCTCATTCCTTTAGCTTTTGCATGCTACAACTGCAGAGTTGAGTATTTCAGACAGGAACGTATGGCCCACAAAACTGAACTATTTACACTCTGGTCCTTTACAGGAGAAGCTTTTGGCCCCGGACCTAGATAAATCCTGGTTGGTGGTTATAAATGCCATGTTAAATGTACATACTGCAAAATATAGGGTTGTATAATTAAAAACTTTGACCTCAGTTACTGTTCGTCATAGTCAATTTTAAAGGGCACTTTCATTTTGAGCAAATCCAGTTTCTATGAGATTTGTCGGTGGGCTTTGGCATCAAAAGGCCTTAGACGTAATCTCGTGAACTCCATGTCCCCTAGTGGATTGCCGTAGGGTTTACTTTCAACATTTCAAAATACCGAATCTGCCAAAGATTTCTTTGCCCGTATTATCCTAGGGGTTAGGGGCTGAATGTCGCCTAGACCTGGACGGATGCTGACAGGTCCTGTCATGGCCTGGGCAAGCCTAGCCACGTCAGCGCTCATTTCTGTTCCCCTTCCCGCAGCCCAGCGAACAGAGAAGAGACTGAGTTCCGAGAAACCTGCTCACCTCCCATCTCCCGGTAAAGCCACAAGCCTGTCATTCCCGTGGCTCGTCCTTCCGGGAGTGCTTCGCCCCCTACGTTGCACAGGTAGCCTAAACCAGGGCGGGGAAAGGTGGGGTCAGCCTCTGCAGCCAATCGGGACTCGGCCCCGTGCCCAGCCAATCGGGCCGGGCCAGCTGGGGCTCAGCCAATCCAGCCTGACAAGGAAGACGTGCGCCTGAGTCAGTGCCTGCGCCTCTCGCTTCCAGCTCTGGGCGGCGCTGCGTGCTGTCGGCGGGTCTTGGCCGGGGTCCTCCCTCGCCCCCTAGTTCTCCGCGAAGCCGGTGTGCACTCTCCTGGAGGCCATGGGGCGACAGTGGGGGCCCGCCATGAGGGCGGCCGAGCAGGCGGGCTGCGTGGTGAGCGCCTCCCGGGCCGGGCAGCCGGAGGCGGGCTCGTGGAGCTGCAGCGGGGTGATCCTGAGCCGCAGGCCGGGCCTAGTGCTGTGCCACGGGGGCATTTTCACCCCGTTCCTGCGGGCCGGCAGTGGGGCGCTGACAGCGGCGGGCGCCGCCTTCCTGCCCGGCGACAGTTGCGGCGACGACCTGCGCCTACACGTGCAGTGGGGCCCAACGGCCGCGAGTCCCGCAGGCCGCGCGGAGCGGGGCCGCACCGGGCTGTGCACGCCCCACTGCGCCGGCCTGGAGCCCAGCCCACCGGCCCGGCCCCGCGGGCGGCCCCTGCGGCCCCCGCGCCCCGCCGAGCTGCTGCTGCTGCTGAGCTGCCCGGCCTTCCGGGCCCACTTCGCGCGCCTCTTCGGGGGCGAGGCGGCCGAGCAGTGGCACTTCGCGAATGCGGCGCCGGACGACGAGGTGTCGGAGGACGAAGAGGAGGATCAGTTGAGAGCTCTGGGCTGGTTCGCGCTGCTGCGCGTGCGGCCGGGTCATGGGGAGGAGGCGGAGGAGCGCGGGCCGGCCGTGGCCGTGGCGCCTCTCGGGGCCGTGCCCAAGGGCGCGCCGCTGCTGGCCTGCGGCTCCCCGTTCGGGGCCTTCTGCCCGGACATCTTTCTCAACACGCTCAGCCGGGGCGTGCTCAGCAACTCGGCCGGCCCGCTGTTGCTCACTGACGCGCGCTGCCTGCCGGGCACAGAGGGCGGAGGCGTGTTCGCGGCGCGGCCCGCGGGGGCGCTGGTGGCGCTAGTGGCGGCCCCCCTCTGCTGGAAGGCCCGCGAGTGGGTGGGCCTCACCCTACTCTGCGCCGCTGCCCCTCTCCTCCGCGCCGCCCGAGCCGCGCTCGGCCGCCTGCACCCCGGCGCCACGGCCCTGGCTGCCCTCCTGCCGCCCGAGATGGGTGCCCCGTGGGGCCTGCCCCTCCGAGACCCGGGACCCCCGTGGGCAACCGCAGCCGTGCTGGTGGAGTGCAGCACCGTATGGGGCTCCGGAGTGGCCGTGGCGCCCCGCCTCGTGGTGACCTGCCGGCATGTGGCTCCTCGGGAGGCGACCAGGGTTCTGGTGCGCTCCACCACCCCCAAGTAAGGCCTGCAAAGTTACTCCCGCTCTACCCCCTCACCAGGTCTGAGGTCTGGATCTCAGGTCTCGGGTCATCATTCTGAGGATTATGGAGGCCTTCTAGCGTGACGCTGATGCTTTGGTGGTGTAATGTGGGTAGACACCTGGGACCCTTCTCTCATCCTTGGCACCCCGAATCCCAGTGTAAGGGATTCTGGGCCTCCTGGCGGGCAGTGAATGAGGCTTGGGCAAGATACCAAGCAGCTCTGATTTTGAGAACTGTGGGGCGTCCCTGCGTCCGCGCCTGGGCACCTTTGAGCTCCCTTCCCAGTCTGAATTCCTTCTGCACGACTTCTCTGTCTCGTAGCCCTACACCCACACACCACTGGCCCTTTGAGTGGAGACTTCCTAACCCCGCCCTCTCTCCCCTGAAACGCAGTGAGGTCCCAGGGGCCCAGGATGCTACCCTCTTGCGGTAATGAGAGGGGCCTGCCACTCTTACTTGATTTCTCTCTTAGATCTTGACCAGAGCTGTCCATCTGCATCAAAATTACAGGTGTGGGATTCCACCTAATTAGACTGGGAGTAGGGCCGGGGCAGATAGATATATTTTGAACAAACTTTGGGTGATCCTGGCAGCCGGCTTGGGACTTCAGACAGTCATTTGTTCCCTCTCTGTCGGGAAAAGCACTCTTGCCTCCTTTACTTCCATTTGCTCTGATGGTGCAGTGACCTTGGCTCCCTGGCTTCTTGTTCCAGTACCTCTTCGTTCTGTTTTCTCTGTAGTCCCAGGTGCTTAATTTGGCCAAAGCAAAGCACCTTGGTGTTAATGCCTGATGTTCTCCTGTACCTGGCTCAACCCAGCCTCACAGCCCAGGCCTTTCCAGATCTCTCCGCTGAGTTTCTGAGGTTAGCCTAGCCCGGCTTTGCCATAGAGGTCCACACTGGCAGCCCACAGGACAGCCATGACTTTATAGGGAAGACTGATGAGAATTTCCCAGTGTGGCCCCCAATTCCTTAACCTCTCCCCCACTCCCCCACACTCTTGCTTCTAGGGAAATCACCAGGTCTGCGGGAAGCTACCCCTGCAGAGTGTGTAGCAGGAATCCCCTGTGTGATCTTGGGCAAGTCACTTAATCTGTCTAAGCTGCCTCCCCATGAGTTGACATGTAAAGTCTTGGAACAGAGCCTGGCACATAGTAAGAGCTATAGAAGTGCTAGCATCTATGTAAACCAGGGCCCAGAGGGATGAAATCATACCATACTTGCCCCACCAACTGACAGGATTGTCAGTATCAAATGAGGCAGTGAAGGAAAATACTGGGAATGTTTTCCCTGGCTCCTATGACTTACTCTGTGACCTTGGGAAAGTTACTCAACCTCTCTGGGCCTCAAATGCACTATCTAAAATGGAGATAATACCAGTGCCCAGTTCCTAGGGCTGCTGTGAGGACTGAATGGAATGATGTTCATAAAGCATTAACACCAGGCCTGGCCCACAGTGCTCGCTAGGTGGCAGGTGTCTATGATAGTGTTGAGGGCCAGGCACCTTTACATAGAAGTACTCTACAGTTGGTAAAGCTTGTTGGGGAATACCACAGAATGCTTCAGTGACGTGCCCAGAGTTGCTGCCTGGTAGGTTTCAGGCCTGACACCAGATCTTTTGACTCTCAAGTCCATGACTTACCGTCACTCATCTTGCTTCTTCCCAGCACTAAAGGGTCAGAAAGCTAGCTTGTCATTTTGCTTTCCTTGCTCCCAGGAGTGCCATGATCTGGGGACATGTGGTATTTGCCACCCAGGAGACATCTCCCTATGATATAGCCGTGGTGAGCCTGGACGAGGACCTAGATGGTATCCCCATGCCTGTGCCTGCTGAGCATTTCCATGAAGGTAAAGAGCAAAGGTGCCTTCTGGTGTGGGGTGGGCCTCGGAAAGGAAAGTCAGCGTGGGGCCCTCCAACCCTGCAGATCAGGGGCCAGTCCCCTAGGCCAGCTCCCTTCCTACCCCTCCTAGATTAATGAGTCAGGGCGGCATCAAACTGGCGGGAAATCCTCTGGTTGTAGTCCTTGGCTCCGGGCTGCTCTTGGAGGCCTCCCTGCTTGTGCCCAGCATGCCCAAGGGGCTGGGAGGCAGGAGGAATCTCCGGGGAAGGCTCAGGCACACCTCTTCCTGAGGCCCTGCAGCAGTGTACTCTGGATGTGCTGAGCCTTGGGGGCTCCTTATAACACTGCAGACTGGCTGGAGAGGTGTCGTGCTTTTGAGGCTCCAATGGCATGATTTAACAAAAGGCTCCGTGTTGCTGCCATAGAAGTAGCAGAGGTCTCACTTTATGGATGTGATGTCATATAATGACAAAGTACGGGCTCTCTGAGTTGGCATCTCCTGCCATTTACTAGCCCTGTGTCCTTGGACTGGCAACTTAATGTGCCCTGTCTCAGTTTCCACATCTGAAAAATGGGCCTAATGCTCCTTGCTCCTGGCTGTTGTGAGGCTTGGGTGAAATGTTGCTTGTAAAGCACTTAGCTCCATGCCCCGTGCCTTCAAAGTACTTGATAAAGGAAGGTGGCTACTTTGTAGTCCTCATCCCCATTTTTTTTCACCAGGAGACTTCTTAGTCCCAGAAGGAGATGGGTATTAATTCCCCAAACATTTATTGAGCACGTGGCTAAGTGTAAGAACCTAAAAAATGACTGCCCAGTCCAGCAGGGACCAAGGCTGGAGAACAGCCTGACGCTGAGGAGAAGTGGCTGAGCAGGGGCAGTGCTGGGAGCTCAGGGGAGGTCCTGGCCTCTTCCTGTGGGGACCTGGGGAAGGCTCTCTGGAGACAGGAGTATCTGAGCAGAAACTCCAAGGACAGACAGGGTTTGGAACTTTGGAGAGGGCAGGGATGGGCTTGGGGAATGGGAGTCCTGCCAGATGGAGGGGCTCCCCAGCTTCACCCTCCTTTCCTCCCTGGCAGGTGAGGCTGTCAGTGTGGTGGGCTTCGGCGTCTTCGGCCAGACTTGTGGGCCCTCGGTGACCACAGGCATCCTGTCAGCTGTGGTGCAGGTGGATGACACACCAGTGATGCTTCAGACCACATGTGCTGTGCATGGCGGCTCCAGTGGGGGACCCCTCTTCTCCACTGGCTCAGGAGAACTCCTGGGTAACCAGCTCCTTGGCCCTCTCCCAGCTTCGCCTTGCCAGAGCCTCAGTCCCATCTAGCGAGTGCTTGGCGTCCAGCCCTGGGTGCCACTCTGTCTGGGAAGCGGTGGTCCTTATGCCCAGGAGGTAGTTAGCCATGGTTTTCAGGCTGTTTTGCTCCTGAAGGCGGGAAGGGAAGGATGCTGAGCTGGGAGGGAAGAGATCTGGGTTCTGGTCCCTTCTCTGCCACTAAGCCACTGCTCACCTTAGGTAAGTCACTTAATCTCATTTGATCTGTCACACTCAGGAGTTGGATTAGTCCAAGGGTCACAAACTCAAAAGTCTACAGAGGCTGCGCAGGTAAAGTGAATGAATGAGTGAGTGGAGACAACAGGAAGCGGAGAGTCAAGGGTGAACTGGGGTGAACACAACTCAGCACCTGTACGTTGTTGCCTCCTTGTGAAGGAATGTGGCCTCACACTGGCTGATTCTCCAATTTTTCACAGGAAGCTGTGAACCTTTTTTTAAAAAAATAATAATAATAATATGTAGTTGTTAAATCTTTCCATTTTAAAATTTTTGTAATTAATTCACATTTTTTAAAAAAAATCTGTTTATCTATTTTAAAAAAAGCCAACCACGAGTCCATATGGATACCTCCAACTGCAGTCCAGCACACAGGGTTCCTGTGAGCATCCCCTTCTCTAATTTCTGACTTCTCCTCCCACAGTGAGAGACCTTGCTCTTGCTGGCTACAATGGATTTACTTATTTCTTCAACCGTAGCATACAAATGAAATCAACCATGAGTTTTTAAAATATATACACAGATAAGTGGATGCAGAAATAAATATAGATGTGTGTATACATGAGTTAGTGTATGTGTGTGTGTGTATATATATATATGATATATGATATATATCGTATATGTATATCCTAGCTCTGTCTGCTGAGAAGGGCTAGAAGCAGTAACACCCCAGCTGCAGCGAGCACGCCAAGAGCACAGATCTTGGTTGCTAAGAGCCATTCTCTAATGAAAGGAACCTGGAACTGATTGATTCCAGGACTGGGACAGGGACAATCCAAGAGGAGCCTGGAGCACTTTGTGGTGCTGGAAAAGAAGGAAATGCTAGCAACAACAACAAAATGCTGGGCTTGTCAAATGTTGAGAGAACCAAGAGCCAACTTGAAGGAGCTCCACTGGAACAACTTGAGCCACAGAACAGACAATAGTATTGGTTATAACCCCCCAGAAAGAATGAATATCTATGAGTCCACACTGATGTAAATAAATAACCAAATCAATTTAAAAATAGAGACAAGCGACAACTCTTCCTTCCAGATTTTCAATTAGTAAACGTAGAAGAAATGAGGGAAATAGAAGCTCACTATTAGGACACCACAGGAGGATGTACCGATGGATGCTAAAATCAGTGGGCAAAGTTTAAGTAGAAACAGAATATGTGCATAACCCTAAAATATTTAGTACTTTACAAAGAGGAATATAGTAAGTCCAGAGTGGAGAAACCTGGCAGAGCACCTTAGCCAAGAGATCAAAGTTAACATCACAAGTAATGCTTGTAGACATCATACACCTCCTGATTCGATGCCCTGAGAAGGATGCATCGCTTCTATGGGAGTCTTCTCAATTATATATAACCTCAGTCTTATCATGAGAAAACATCAAGTAAACCCAGATTGAGAGACATTCTACAGAATAACTGACCTGTACTCTTCAAAGTGTCAAGGACATGAGAGAGAAAGACAGACTAAGGAACTGATTCAGATTAGAGGAGACTTAGGAGACATGACAACTAAATGCCGTGTGGGGTCCTGGATTGCATCCTGGGACAGAAAAAGAGCTGCAATGGAAACACTGGTGAAATCCAAAGGAGTCCTGTACTTTAGTTCATATCATTGTATAAAGGTTAATTTCTTGGTTTTGGTAAGTGTTGTATGGTGACATAAGATACTAATGTAAGCGAAAGCTGGATGAAGGATATACAGGAACTTTTGGCAAGGCTTCTGTAAGTCTAAAATTGTCTCAAAAAATACGTACATACATGTGCACTAAGCAGGCCAAACAAAACTTGTCTGTGGGTCTGATTCATTTATTCTTTCACTCAGCAAGTGTTTGTTGAGTGCCTCCTCTGTGCCAGGCGCTCTTCTAGGTCCTGGGGAGACTGCCTGAACAAGGCACAAAAGTCCTACCCTCAGGGAGCTGACACTAGTTGGAGAGAAAGACAACAAAGTACAGTCATGCACCGCATAACATTTCTGTCAACAACAGATGCAGATACGACTGTGTTCCCATAAGATTAGTACCATATAGCCTAGGTGTGTAATAGGCTATACTATCTAGATTTGTTCTGTGATGTTTGTGCCATGACGAAATCACCTAATGATGCCTTTCTTAGAACGTATCCCCCTCATTAAGCAGCGCACAACTGTAAGTGAAACTGTGTTAGATACTGATAATGTTAAGGAGAAAGTAAAGCTGGGAAGGGGGACCAGGATGTGGGGAGCTGGTGTCCGTGAAGGGAAGCCTACAGTCTGTCTCAGTGAGGAGGCTTCAAGACCCCAACAGGTGTAGGGCCTCCAGCATGGAGATGGGCCTCCCTTCCCACCTGTCTATCTATCCCCTGGCTCATACCCTCTTTTCCTCTTTGACTCCTCAACAGGCATCGTTGCCAGCAACACCCGGGACAATAACACGGGGGCCACCTACCCCCACCTGAACTTCAGCATCCCCATCACAGTGCTCCAACCAGCCCTGCAGAAGTACAGTCAGACAGGTGACCTGGGCGGCCTCCGTGAGCTGGACCGTGCCACTGAGCCAGTGAGGGTGGTGTGGCGGCTGCAACGGCCCCTGGCAGAGGCCCTGCGGAGCAAGCTCTGAGGCTGTGTCACCCCTCTGGATAGAAGAGCAACCATTTTATGCCATGAGAAGTGCTGAGGCTGGCAGCCTCAGGATCCTGACACGGCACGCCCCAACTGGGCTGCCTCCCCATTACCACCCACCGTGTTCAGCCCTGGAGACTGGATCAAACTTCTCTTCAGCCCCGTGGGTCTCCAACCTGGCAGCTTGTTTTGGGGTGCTTTCTGGAGCCCCCACCACTCTCTGCCCCCTTGCACTAGACTCAGCTCTGTTGTTTCCCCTTGTGGGGAGCCCAGTACAACTACACATCAGCCCTGGTCCTGACAGATGCTGGCTGGAAGGCAGGTCCAGCCCTGGTTTTGCATCTGTTCCCTGTCTCCTGATAGCCACTGGCCACCTGGGGCCGCCGCTTCACTGGGGCCTTGGCTCCTTTCTGCTCTCAGTCAGACTTGGGCTGACACGGCACTGGGGCTTCCTCAGGAAACCTTGGCAGAGAGGCCCTGCTCTGAGGACCTGAGACAAAAGGAAAAGAGCATCTTCCTGTTCTGCCAGGTCTACGGGGAGGCAGCGTTCCTGAAAGTCAGGACTCCTGGGTCTGTATGTCAAGCGTTGCTGACCTACAGGGGCATTCTGACACAGTGCCTTGATTTTCCAACCCATAAAATGGGCCTCAGGGATCTTGGAGGGTGGAATGTATTGTTGGGGTTTGGGAATAAACAGGACATACAGAAGGACCTCTATACTTCTATAGATCAGATTCTTTTTTTCTCTTTGTTTGGAGAATGGAATTGGGAATAGGAAAGTGCCAGGCACAGAAATACACCTTTACTTTTTTTTTTTTTTTAAAGATTTTATTTTTTTCCCTTTTTCTCCCCAAAGCCCCCTGGTACATAGTTGTATATATTCTTTAGTTGTGGATCCTTCTAGTTGTGGCACGTGGGATGCTGCCTCAGCATGGCCTGACGAGCGGTGCCATGTTCGTACCCAGGATCCGAACCGGTGAAACCCTGGGCCGCCGCAGTGGAGCGCACGAACTTAACCACTCGGCCATGGGGCCGGCCCCAGAAATACACCTTTTCTGTCCTGCTTTCTTGGCAGGGTTTAATCTAACAGGATATTCTTATGCCAGACTGGTCCTTGTAGCTGTTCATGACACCAATCAGCACTAGGTGGGGCTTGCATATCCTGTAAGGTGGTGGTTTTGGCCTGGCAGCCAGTGTTTATAGAGTGCCCGGCTGTGCCCAGGCCTGTGCTACCTGTGATGGTTGTTCTCCCCTTTGTGGATTAGGAATGTGTCCAGAGGGCAAAGGTAGCTTGAGAGAAATCCCATAATACATTAATGGAGGCAGGGGCTGAGGTCTGACTTTGCTGGGAGGGGAGAAGGAGGATTTACATAGCATGTGTGGGTATCAAGGAGCTCTGGCTGTTATGGGGAGACTGGTGTGTCAACCCATTAGTGCCATGAGGAGGGCAGCTCTGTCCTGCTCAGATGGAAGACTATGTTCAGGGGCCCAGGGAGGGAGGATCAGGCAAGGCTTCATCAAGGTGACTCATGAGCTGAACCCCGCAAGGAGAGTAGGTGTTTACCAAATAGACTGGGAACAGGGGGGTGTCCCAGATTGAGAGCAGTAGGAGTTGGAACAAGGAAGTGTGAAACCACGTGCATGTTCTGGCATTGCTAGGCGGAGAGAAAACTGGAAAGGAGTAGGACTGCCGGCTGGAGAACCAGTTACAATGGCCCTGCTGAGGGAGACGACGGCTAAAGCAGGACTGGTGGGCATGGAGATCAAGTGATGACAGAGGAGGTGGAACTGAATGGAAGTGGGGCAATGCAGAGAGAGAAAAAGGTCAGATGGTGCCTGAACTTCTGACTGGGATAATGATGAGTGGCTGACAAGGTTAGGGACAAGATGTTTCCCTTGAGGTGTCTGTGGGACCTCAAGTAGAGTGGTATAGCAGGCTGTTGAATAAGTGGATGAGTTAGGATAATGCAGTGAAAGATCCCCCCACCCCGTCCCACTCCCACCATCTCAGTGGCTTAAGACAATGGAAGTTTACTTCTTGCTCATATAAAGTCCAGTGTACAGTGTACCTGACCGGGAAGGCGAGGGTGGCACTCGTGCAATGATGGTTGAGGGACCCAGCCTCCTTCTCCTGTGGCTCTGTCATTGGGTCTGGCACCTCAGAGTCCTCTGCCAGGTCTTCTGTATCTGGCTGGGGATGGGGGAAGGGAGAGAGAAGATATTCCTGCTTTTAAAAAAAAATCTTGAAACAATTTCAAACTTACAGAAAAGTTGCAAGAATCCTCCTACACCCTTCACCCAGACACCCTGTTTCACTTTTGCCAAATGCCCCAGTGATGGTCTTTGTAACAAAAACATCTCATTTGGGATCATGAGTTGCACCCACTTGCCAGGGCTCTCTTCCGCCTCGACTTGGAGCAGCTCCTCAGTCTTTGAGGTCGATGCCCTTGACCTTCCCAAAGATAACAGGGCAGTCATTTCAGAGAATGTGCCTAGCTTGGGTTTTGCCACCCTTCCTCATCATTAGATTGAGGATGAGCATCTTTGGCTGGGATATCACATTAGTGATGTTGTCTTCTCATTAGTGTCCTACTGGGCGCCTTATGATGTTTATTTGTCTCACTACAGATGATAACATTGATCATTTGAATAAGGTGGTGCCTGCTAGGTTTTTCCACTGTAAAGTTGTTTTTTTTCCTTTGTACTTAGTGTTTTGTATGGAAATACTTTGAGACTATGTAAATATACTGTTTCTTATCCCACTTTCTCCTACTATATTTATCATCCATTGATGTCTCTTGGCTGAATAACTTTAATGGATGCCAGATGGCAATTTTTAAATTTTCATTATTCCTCCTACATTTATTAGTTGGCATTCTATTGTAAGTAAGAGCTTTCCCTTCTCTCTGTTTAATTATATCTTTGTGGACTCATATTTTATTCAATGGATTATAATCTGTTATTATCATTATTTATTTTGGCGCTCAAATTGTCCTATATTGGCTGGTGAGAGCTTTAAACTAGCTTCTGTGTTCTTTTGGCATCTCCCCATCATTCTTTGAGTACTTCTTTCAAAACAAAATGTTCTAGGCTTACCTTGCAATTTCCCTGGAATCAGCCATTTCTCCAGGATTCCTTTTACTGGAGAATGATATTTAGAAGCCAAGATCTAGGTACTGGGTGTGCTTATTATGCTGAGGTGTTGCTGCTCCTAGGCCCTCCTGGTAGACAGACCTTACATGTATATTTGTATCTCTGTATATCATAAGCCGTGAGTTAACACGAGTAGTTCCAATTCAAATTCAATACAAGATTCATTCTAGCTTTCCGCTGGTCATATTTGTACTCCCCTCCCCTGAGTGAGAAACATGGCTCCGTCTTCCTCCATTTACTTGTTTGCTCCATCCCCTGCATGTGGCCAATCTTTTAACACCACCAGGCTGCCCCTGCCACCCTGCTCTGATGCTGTTCTTACATGGGCCACCATTACTCTTCCACACAAGCCTGCCTAGTGGTTTTCGGCTTCATTAAGGAGAGGGAAGGAAGCCACCCTTCTTAACTGCTGCAGCCCAGAAGTGACACATATCACTCCTGCCCACATTCCTTTGGTAAGAGTTTGGCCCTACCCAGAAGCGAGGGGTAGTGGCGGGAGATGTAGTCCCGTGGCTGGGCAGATGCTCTTCAGCAGACCCCCTGTGCCACAGTAGGGAGAATGACCTTTGCAGAGAGCTGGCCGGCTCTGCCAAGCTGGATCTTTTCCTAGTGCTGCTTTGGAACCACAGACTCACTCCTGTGACCTAAATAAAAGCAGGTTTAGTGTTCAGACCCTCCTGGACAGGTGCCAGAAAGCTCCTTGACCTGGAGAAACTCTAGGGGCCACCAAGTGTAAGTGATGACTCAGTATCCTTCTCTGCTTTGTTCAGTCCCTCTGGCCTCCTCTGCAGAGTCTCTCCTTCCTCATAAGTACAGTTTGCATTTGGCCATCCAGACCTTTCTGGCCCTTCTCTCCCTGACCTTTTATCTAGCTCTCCTTATCACATTCCCCATTATCAGATTTCCTCAATAAATGCCCAAGAGAGCAAATATCTGATTGGGCCCATCCTCTTCTCATGCCTTGCTACACCGGGGGCTATCCCTTCAGAGAAGCGGTGGGCAGGGTGGACTCCTTTAGGCTGCGAGAGGATCTACACCATGGTCTGGGCTGCAGCGAAGCTGGGTGCTGCCAGCTGAAGCTGTGCGAGAAGGTGCAGTGAAGGGCCTGGGGCCACCAGTGTGTAAGGCCTAGAGGCAGAGCAGGAGCCTGCAAGGGGCTGAAAAGAGACAAGCAGAGGCACAGGGAAGAAACCAGGGAGGCCTGGACCTAGGGCACCAGGGCAGACACCCGTTAGCCCCTCACCAAAATCTGCTTTCCCCCTTCTTCCTGGGCATACAGTAGACGGCATTTCCTGGCCACCCTCAGTGAGGTGTGTCCGTGAGTTCCAGCTCCTGGAAGGAGAATAGAAGCAAGGTGCACCACTGCCAGGCGTGGCCCATAAGATTACCTTCTACCTGGCCTTCTCCGTGCTCTTCCCCCTCCCCCTGGTGGGAATGGAGGCTACCCCTAAAAAGAGACCTTGGAAGCCACTTGCTAAAGATGGCCTCTGTCAGTCTGGTCCCTGGATAACTGTACGGAGGTGGCAGCCTCATTAACCAGTCCACCAGCCTGTACTAGTACCCAGGCAAGAAATGCACTTCTGTTGTATTTGAGCCATTAGATTTGGGGGTCTATTTGTCACAAGAGTAGAACTTATCCTCACGAATATAGTCTTTCTGTGGCTGGGAGTTCTACACCAGACCACAGTTTCGGGGAGGGGCTCGTGAATTCAGCTGGAACTACAGATGGAAAAGGAAAACACTTCAGGGGCTCTTTAGAGTTAAAGATTGACTCTTCCTCAAGTGGGGATACACCCTTTGTGTCTCGGGCCTCTGAGGTGACCCCAGTACCTTAGAGCTCCGCCCAGCCCTGGGAGCCAGCAGTGAAGTCACCTGTTGTCTGTCAGGGAATATCCTCTGGCTCATCCTCATGGCTGAGCTCATTATGGCTGAGAGCTAGCAATGCTTTCTCCTCTTAAATTCAGTGATGTTAGACAATCTGCCTGCCATTCCTCCTAATCATTAAAGTTCCGTACAGGGGCCGGCCGGGTGGCACAGTGGTTAAGTTCGCACGTTCCACTTCTTGGCGTCCTGGGGTTCATGGGTTTGGATCCTGGGTGCGGATATGGCACCACTTGGCAAAGGTCATGCTGTGGTAGGCGTCCCACGTATAAAATAGAGGAAGATGGGCATGAATGTTAGCTCAGGGCCAGTCTTCCTCAGCAAAAAGAGGAGGATTGGCAGTAGTTCGCTCAGGGCTAATCTTCCTCAAAAAAAAAAATTCTATAGAACTTCCAGTGTTTCAGCATCCAAACCACACCTTCTTACTGCCTCTGGCACCTGGAAGTTCAAAGACAAAAGTCCTTTGTTAGGCAAGGAGCCCTGATTTTCAGTTCCAAAGTGATGGGCACTGTTGAGTCAGAAGAGAGGAGGGATGTGGGGTAAACTGCCTGGGAAAGGTCACAAGAGGGTTCGCACTGAAACCCTCTCCCCTCTCTTGGACCAAAGTGTCCTCTGGTCATCAAGAAGGTGGTGAATGACAATTAGACAACTTCCCGGACTTTCGTGGTTTGAGGCAGGTCCTTGGAGATGGACCACACCAGCTCTGACAAGCCAAGCCCCAAGCCCAAAATGGGGCCACCCCACACTTCTCTCTCCTCCCTCCCAGCGTCAGGTTTGGGCTGCGGTATTTTGAGCCCTTCCTTTGTATCCTGCCAGTTGGAATCCTCCTCATCCATGTAGGCCCGGTGCCTGTGTGCAATCTTCCCTGACCCTCCGAAGCCCCAGGGCCATCTCCCTGATCTGGACAGTGCTCTCTGTTCATCTCTCTGTCTCCCACAGGGCCAGGGCATGTGTCCAGTAAGTTTCCGGGGCTTGCTTGACTCACAGTTGAGACTCTCCTTTGCCTTCTCAGTGACCTCCGGCTCCCTTAGGGATGATGTCCTGCTGAGGGGTTTCCTGACTTTAGGGTCAAGGCCCAGTTCCTCTACTTTATTTACTAGCTGCATGATTTTGCCTAAGTTCTTAGCCCATGAGCTTCAGTTTCCTCATCTGTGAAATGGAGATTAATAGACCTTACCTTGGAGGACCCATGTGAAAAGTAAATTTGAGAAGCTATCCAAAGAACTTAGTTTGTGTTCAATAAACATTAGCTATTATTTTTCTAGGAATACCAGTAGGATTGTTTCATCAGAAATGGATCTTTCGGGGCAGGCCCGGGACTGAGTGGTTAAGTTCGCCCGCTCCGCCTCTGCGGCCCAGGGTTTCACTGGTTCAGATTCCGGGTGTGGATATGGCGCCGCTCATCAGGCCACGCTGAGGCGGCGTCCCACACAGCACAACCCGAGGTACTGATAATCAGAATATACAACTGTGTGCTGGGGGGACTTTGGGGAGAAGAAGAAGAAGAAGAAAAAGAAGATTGACAACAGATGTTAGCTCAGGCGCCAATCTTTAAAAAAAGAAAAAAAGAAATGGATCCTTCTGGTTGCCAGGGGCTGGATGGAGGGAGGAATGGGGTACGACTACTAGAGGGTATGGGGTTTCTTTTTGAAGTGATGAAAATGTCCTGGAGTTGGATAATGGTGATGGTTGCACAACTTTACCATGACAAAATTGTATACTATAAAAGACTGAATTTTATGAGATTTGAATTATATCTTATTTTTTTTTAAAGATTGGCACCTGAGCTAACATTTCTTGCCTATCTTCTTTTTTTTCTTCTTCTTCTTCTCCCCAAAGCCATGCCCCGCCCCCAACCACCCCACCACCGTACATAGTCGTAGATTCTAGCTGTGAGTGCCTCTGGTTGTGCTGTGTGGGATGCCACCTCAGCATGGCCTAATGAGCAGTGCCATGTCTGTGCCCAGGATCCGAACCGGCGAAACCCTGGGTGGCGGAAGCAGAGCGTGCGAACTCAACCACTCAGCCACGGGGCCGGCCCAAATTATATCTTAATTTTTAATACTCATTCATTTAAGCAAACATTCGTGAACTCCTAGGGAACCAGATGCTGGGGTCAGTGCCAGACAGTGGGGACCCAAAGTCCAGCAAAGCAAGGTCTCTGCCCCAAAGAGCTGGTCCAAAGGGGTTGGTGCCCTCCTCCATGTCAGAGTTTAATCCCCGCCCTACTTTCCTCTCAGGGTTTCAGGAGGAAAGAAAGGAGATAAAGCTATTTGGAGCTGTGCAAAGCCCAGGAGGACTGCACGGCTCGCTGCTCCTAGAGCATCAAATCCAGCCCATGGTTCTCTGATGGTTCCCTGTGAGACAGCATTAGGATGGGCAGGCCCAGGGGCTCTATGCACCCAAACTCTGGCACCGTTGCTCTTCTCTGGCCCCAGGAGCCAAGAGAAGGAGGTAGAGATTCCCACACCTTTGACTATAGTCCCTTCTTCAGCCCACATTCATGGGGCAGGGTGACAGCTGGCATAGGAAGAGAGACAAGGATTCTAGAGCACTGGAAGATGTGGCCTGGGCTGTGTGGGCTAATAACGAGAGCAGAATGCTTATGAAAGGACACCAGCTTCCCTCCCAGCTTGAGATGATTCCGGGTACCAACGTCTCCTAGATGGAGTTGATCACAATGCTCCCTATACGCGGTACTGGAGACAGGTCTTTGACCACAGCTTTTGGAAAAGGTATAGAAGTGCCCACTTCTTGTATAAACGTTCATGAAAACTAGGAAGGTGAAGGGCAGTATTCAAAAGAGCATTGGGCTGGGAACAAGGAAGCTGCCAACGTACTTTGTGGCCTTGGACAAGCTAATTTGCCCATATAAAATATATGGCATGTATTTTATATAGCCCTTACAGCTATAATAAATGCCTGCTGTACATTTGTTGCTGCTGTGTGCCAGGCACCATGTTAAAACACTTCACATAAGTGCTAATATTTGCATTAAATAGATGGAGATGGCTTATCTATCACCAAATTAGCTTGATCCCACCTCCAGGTTGCAGCTTGCATCAGTCCATTTCTGTACAGATCCTAGTCCAAGCTCTTTTTTTCTTCCTAGACTCCCCTCCTAACTAGTTTCTGTAATTTCAGGCAGCCCTCCCACTCCCCTGTCCTTTCGCCACAGAACATAACTCAGACCTGTCACTCTTCTGCTTAAGACCCTGCAGTGGCATCCACTGCCTTGGGATAGCACAGTCTTCACCAGGTCCTGGAGGCCTGTACCACCTGCCCACACTGGCCACTCTGTCCTCTGGCTGCCTCTGCAAGGCTCGGGCCAGCAGCACTTTGCCTGCCTGGGAGTCACTGCACACCCAGAGCACAGTTGCCTCCTCTCCACCTACGGCTCACTCCTTCTCACCCTTGGAGAGAGGCCTTGGCGCCCTTGCTTTGCCCCCAGTCTTTCTTACTGCAATTAGTGATACATGTTTTTATTGGTTTAATATACGTCCTTCCCAGGCTATTGCCGCAACGGCAGCAGAAACCATGCCTGTTTTGTTCTCCATTTTATCCCCCATCGCCTAGCACGGCGCCAGGCACACAGTGAGTGCTCAGCCGGCTTGGCAGAGTTCTTATTTACATGCGTGATGCCAGGAAGTTGGTATCCGCCCGAAGTCGCAGAGCCAGCGCCCGGAGCCCGCGCTCGGAGGTCCCGGAGTCTTTAAAGGAGTCTGGCAGAAAGTCGGGCGAACTCTGAGCAGTCCCAGAAGGCGTTTCCGGGCTCCCAGGTCTGCTCCAGCGTCTGGCAGGGGGCCCGCGGCCCGGGGGCGTGGCCGGCGGCGGCAGTGCCCGGGGGGGCGTGGCCGGCGGGGGCGTGGCCGGGCGGGCGCTGAGTCACGCCGGCCGAGGAACGCTAGCAGAGTAACGGGAGCGGCCCGCGGGAGCGGCGCGACGCGGCGCGGGGCGGCCGGCAGGTGAGGGGCACCTGGGCGGGCTTTCGGGCTCCCCGCGCCCGCAGGGCCCGCTGGGGCGCGTCGGGGCCCGGAAAACGCAACGGCCGGCGTCGGGAGGTCGGTGCGCCGGAGTTTTGGCCTTTAGGGGAGAGGGTGGTCGGCTAGGATACGGGGCTTAGCCCTGCACCACCCTAGTTCCCCCAAAACACAAACCAGGGAGGTTTGTTCTGGCGAGGGCATGGCAAACTCACCCCCTCCCCGTCCGCCCCCCGAAATCCGTGCTAGGTCTCCCAGGTAAGACGGGCTTCCACTCCCCCCATCCTGGGAGTGCTCCGAGGGTCGCCGCCGGGTGGGGCTGGAGTCACAGGCAGGGGAAAGCCTCCGGCTCTAGGAGGGAAGTGCCTGGGTTACCTGAGTGTCCATGGGCTCAGGGGGCACCGTGAAGTCCGCTTCTCCCCTCCGCGAAGCCCAGGGTTCCGCGGGAGCAAAGGCCGGCGGTCGCTGAACTAACTCTGATGGGGCTGGGGGAGCCTGGGACGCCCGAAGTCCGCCGGGCGCTGACTTTCCAACCCCACCCGCTAAACACAGCCGGCCTTTCCCCTCCAACAAAAGTCCCTCTGACCCTGAATGTACAGTGAGGCGGGGACGGAGGAGGCGCGTGGGAGCTGCTGATCCCTCGGGAGGACAGCACGGGCGGGAGGGTCAGACATAGTTTGGGAAGGGGCTTCCAGGTGTCCCGGCTCTGCGCCTTCTGTTTACATATATATGTAAAATATATAAATATGTAAAATTACAGGGAAACCTGCTCAGATTCTAGTGTGTGTGTCCGTGTGTGTTCATGTGCACACGCCCCAAGCTCTCAGACCCGGCCTGCCCTCACCCCAGCCCTGGAGCCCTCCGGGGAGCACTGTGTGTGACCCTGCACCTGGAACAGCCCCGGTCCCGGGGAGGAGACTGAGGGCCTGCCTTGCTGAGGACTCAGCGGTTAAGTGGTGGAGTGGGGCAGAGCCTGGGTACTCCAGGGCCAGCCTGGTCACTGTCTGGTAGTGAAATGAGGAAGCCAGGGTCCAGACACAGGCAGTGAGCAGGCCCTGGGGATGTTGAGGGAGCTACAAAATGACTGGCTCCCCGGGGGGATGGACAAGTTTCGTGGCCTAGGTTTTCAGGATGGGAGTGTCTGTGACACTGGAAGGAGCCTGTCTTCCCAGACCTACCCTTTCCTGGGGGAGGAAAGGACACCCCGTCTTCAGATTTTGAGTCCCTTTCAGAAATTGGTCTTTTTTGAGTTATATTTCGTTTGTGTTCCCTGGGAGGCTGGCCATGGAATGCCCACTGTCAGCCTGGTCCCCAGTGTCCAGTGAGGGAGGCCACCCAGCCCTGCGCCCCAGGTGGAGAGGGGATGTTCATGGCGCCGGGAGTCACACTTTAGCAGCCCTCTCATCCAGGACGGCCACCCTGGAAACATGGCTGTGGAGATGCACCCTCGATGTAACCAGTAACAACTCAGAAAGCTGCGTGTTTTATTTGTAATCTCTGTGAAGCTATCCTGGGCGGCATCCTTGCTCTGAGCAGAGCCCGTGTGGTTCCTGCTGTCCATCTTCTAAGGCATGACCTCTCTACAGTTTTGGCATAAATGTGACTTCCTCATTTTTCATTGGATTCCTAAAAGCCCTGGGTCTGTATTATTAGAGAAGAATCCGCCTGGGATCAGGCTGGGTGCCCTTAGCAGAGAAAACAGGATTTACTGAGAAAGTTTCTATGTAAACCAGATTGTGTGTGTGTGTGTTGGTGGGAGGCAAAGGTAGAGTTACTTGAGAGTTGCTGGGCAGTTGGGATGTGTTCTCTTGGACCTTCTTTGATCAGAGAATGCCAGCTGTTGCAGTCATTACAGACCTGTGTGTATATGTCGCTAGGTACATGTGTGTGACTGCCCGTAGGTGGGATTAGGCTCGACGTGCTGTTCTATTACTTGGCTTTTTCATGAACAAACTTTTTTTTTTTTTTTTTTTAAGACTTTGGTTTTTTAGAGTAGTTTTAGGGTCACAGCAAAACTGTGGGGAAGGTATGGAGATGTCCCATCTGCCCTGCCCCCATGCATGCATAGGCTCTCCCATTGTCAACATCACTCATCAGAGTGGTCCATTTGTTAGTTGATGAACCTACACTGGCATAATCACCCAAAGACCATAGTTTACATTATGGTTCACTTTTGCTCTTGTACATTCTTTAGGTGTGGACAAATCATAAACAAACTTTTCATGCAAAAAAGCATCCACTCTGAAAACAAAATGGCTCCAGAATATTCCACTGCATGGGTGTCTGGGTGTATAATAGTGTATCCTGTAGTCTCCCATTGCTGGAGTTTTCCACTGATTGATGGATTCTCCCACTGAGGCTGTTTCCCAGCACTACTGCTACATTAGAACATCTAATTCCACATCATCAATTGCACACATGCTTTCTGAGCACCTATAGCATGTGTGGCTGGGAATGCAGGTCCATGGCTGAAGTCCACAGTTTAGGTGTCTGGCAAAGCAGGTTGTGGCTGAGCAGAGGGGAGTCCAGCTGTCCTTGAGGGCCAGGCAAGAATTGGCACGGGAAAAGCCAAAGGAGAGTTGGCGTGTCCAAGAGTGTTGGGCAAGGGAGGCTGCGAGGAGGAGGGTGGAATCTGCTTGAGCACTGCCAGCCCCCATTCCCCAAGTGGGAGTGTCAGAGGTCAGGAGAGGAGAGAGAAGAACAGATTCCCGGAGAGGGCTCAGGAGGCTTGGAGTGTGAAAGTGCCTTCCCTCCCCTTGCCCTGCTGTGGCAGCCCCGCATGGGCTTGGGTCCACCCTCAGGCCTCAGACCCACCACTGGGAACTCCGGAGAAGCAGTTTGCCTTCATTGAGAGGTGTGTGTAGTTGGGTGAGGCCAGCATTTGCCCTTTGGGGAAGCCAGTTGATGATTCTGGGGTGCAGAGGGAGCAGGGGTTCAACTCCTTTGGCCAACCCACTGCTGATCAGGCCTGTGCTGGGGTCTCTGGGGTTTCTCTCTTCCCCAGGAGGGAGACCCTGTGAGGGGCTCAGGGCGGGCCTGGTGGTCAGAGCTGGCGAGCATGTAGGCCCGAACGCTGCCTTGGTGTGACAGGCCCGCTGTGTGTGCTGCCTCCTGTCACCCTCCTGGCCTCCCCACCTTGTTCCCTGAACTCCTCCTACCTACTCTCATTCTGCCACTGGACTTCCTGGCCTAAGAAGGCCCCTGGCACCAGCTGTTTTTCAAGGCTCCTCCCTTAGCTTCCTGGGGTTGTCCAGTGTGACCTGACCCCTGGTGGACTTATCTCCCCAACAAGCTATGTAATCTCTTTCAGGCCTGTGCCTAGCCAGCTTAGAAGCAGAACTCTGGGTGTTTTCCTGACCTCCTCGCTGGCTGCAGGCCCCAAGGGCAGGCCGGTATGGAGGGGGCCATGCTGAAGGGGGCAGGTGAAATGCACCCCGTCTGTAGCCTGCCTCATCTCCTGCCACATTCCCAGGCCCTGCTCAGCAACTGGTGTCCACTCCTGGCCTCTGCCTGGGCTGCTGGACCCTCTTGGTCCTGGTCCGCAGGAGACATTCTCCTTCTGGCCCACTTGGCAGATTCAGTCTGATGAACACTCAGGGGACCATCTCTGGACAACTTTTCTGGGAGCCTGGAGCAGGGAAGGTGGCACTGCCTGCTGGGGACTTGTGCTGATCCTAGTCCTGCTGAAGGGTCAGTGTCCTCCTGTGTAAAATGGGTAGTATGCACAAGCCTCAATGCAATGGGGACCATTTAGCCAATGAGAAGCAAAGTTAAATCCCTTCAATCTCCTGTGCCAGATCTCCCGCCCCTTGCCCGGGCTCTCCCCACGCCAGGGGAGAATTAGGCAGTGGGCATTTGAATACCACTGAGGACAGTGCCTGGAGGTCCAACCGTAAACTACCTGCATATGTGGGAAGATCTGGGGACCATCTTGGGGGCCACCAAGTCTTGGAAACCTACTTGTGCAAGGACATCTCAGGGTGTCCCCTCCCATTATGGGGGCTAAATGGAGGCCCAGAGAGGGATGGGGTTGTGCCCCAGGCATACAGATGATTTAGGACAGAGTGGTGGCCTTCCAGCTGCTGCAGTGTCACCTGAGAGGGTCCCAGATGGGCTGGAACACGCTTTCCCATCAAGCCTTTTGGCAGCTTGCTGTCTGTCTTCACGGTTGACCTGAGTCCACTTTCTCCTTCCTTGCCACCCACCTGCTTCCTTGTCCCCTACTATGAAGCGCCCCACCCCGTGGCCCACGGCAGCAGTTGGGCCTCTTACTGTGTTCTGTGCACTGTGAGCTTGCTTTCTTTCCTTCATGTCTCCCTGGTGGCTGGTTTATTTCTGCCTCCCCTTAGAGTCTGGCACAGGCCAGGAGGTTTGATTGCCTGTCGCCCCTGAGCCAGCATCTCCCAGCAACGCCCCTGCTCTTAGGATGTCAGCTGCAGGCAAGGCTGTTCCTCAGACAGCTGGGCTGCCGCACTGGAGAGCCCTGAGGCCTGTGCCGTGAGCTGGGATTAAGCTGGGTTGGGGACAAGGCCCCAGGCCAGCCCCTGGCCCTTCATGGGGGCAGCCTCTGGGATGCCGTGGTGACCCAGGCCCTTGGGAGGGCGAGCCTGGTGGACAGCCTCCCAGGCCGGTTGGGGGCAGTCCAGGCAAACTTTGCTCGCTTCTCCTTTTTCCTCCGTGCTCAGCGGTTCAGCGTCTAGTGACCCAGCTGAATGCTGTCCTCTGCCTCAGGTGTCCTCCAGTGTCTGGCTCTGGGCCAAGGGTTCTCGAAGTTTAGCTCCTCAGGGACTCAACCAAGGTTTGTTCTCAGTTTGCTGGGAACTGGTCAGGTTCCCCTAGTCCACATGCAAGCATGCCCCTGGGCTGCCCTGGCCTGCAGACCTGGCCCTCCGCCCTCTGCAGACTCTCTCCTGGACGGCAGCTGCCCCGTCCTGGGCCTCGAGCAGGACTGTCCCCCTGCCCTCCTCACTGGAGCCTGTGTCATCAGCGCTTCTCCCCAACCCTCTTTCTTACCAGCAGACGTTCCTTTGCGGTCCTTAACCAGCGCCATTTCTTCTCCTGGCAGACATTTCTTCCTGCTCCCTGTCTGCTGGGGAGTGTCGCCCAGCCGTCCTGGTGTGCCTTTGCTGTCCCAGGAATGCTCAGGGGAATGACCTGCCCATTGTGATAACCTGCTAATCATTCTGCTTAGACCCAGGGCTCGCGTGGTGCTCGTGAGCTGGGCGGCAGCTGGGTACCACGTGTCTTCCGTGCAGTGCTCGAGGAGGTTTGTGTTGTTCCTTTAGAGCAGCCTCTGCTCGCCACTTCCCCACAGGTGTGCCCACCCTTTCTTGTGATTGTACACCTGCCCAGCTCCCTGAGCAGGTGCACCTACACCATCCACCTGGCTCTTTGAGTTTGCAAGCCTGCCTTTACAAGGGCAGGGACCATAGCTGTCTGTGTGTCTCTGACCACAGGATCCACAGCACAGAGCACGTCAAAGAGCAGGAGCTCAGTTAATGTATGTTGTTGAGTGAACAAATATATTGAGTGACAAAAAGTGCAGAACAGTTTGTTTGATGTGTGCAAAAAATCATCATGATTGTGGGTGCACAGAATCTCTCTGGAAGGATTCGTATGAACTTGGTAACAGTGGATGCCTTGGAGAAGGGAACTGCGTAGTTGGGGGATGGGATGGAAATAGGATACACTGTTCCTTTGGAATTTAATTCAAGTTTTACGAAATTGGAATTTCATTAATAGATGATTACATAATTTTAAAAGATCAAGTCTTGGCATTCGAGGCCTTTCTTGCTATGGGCCCACCCTGGCCCTCCCAGCCCTCGAGCCCCCTGACTCCCATGTAGTCTCTCTTCCTATCCCAGCAGTGCCTTGTTCGAGATGGGGTCCCAGGTGTCGATGGATGTGGGAGCTGTGCATGTGGTGATCGTGGGCGGGGGCTTCGGTGGGATTGTGGCCGCCAGCAAGCTGCAGGCGCTGAACATCCCCTTTGTGCTCGTGGACATGAAGGACTCATTCCACCACAATGTGGCAGCTCTTCGGGCCTCCGTGGAAAGTGGTAATGGACTCTTTTCTGGGGCTTTCTTTGTGAGAGTGGTCTTGTCACTGCTGTGGGTCTGGGGGTGGTTTTCTCTGCTTACGGCAGGGTGCCTAAATTCCACTATTAGACAAATCCTGGAGAATCTTAAGGTCACTGGCCTTTAGCAACTTCCATGTCAAGGCCCCAGAAGTAAGAGCTTGAGCTTCCCCGAGGATCTGAGCCCTGACTGGCACTTGAGGGGGTAGCGAGTACCCCAGATAGACCACTGGCCCAGCTGTTTGGCCCAGGGTGCCCCTGTTGGAATGCAGCTTAGGAAAGGTTCTGAATTGCTCTGGCCTCCCATGGGCAGCCCAGTTTTACACTGTGACCTCCTTTGTGTCCATTCACCAGGGTTTGCCAAAAAGACATTCATTTCCTACTCAGTGACCTTCCGGGAAAGCTTCCGGCAGGGCCTGGTGGTTGAGATAGACCTGAAGAATCAGACGGTGCTGCTCGAGGATGGGGAGGTGAGCACAGCGGTCCTGACCCATCCCTCTGCTGTCTTCAGGAGGCCCTGGAGGATGAGGCTGCTGGCAGGAGACCTGGGCAGGGCTCCTCAAGGGCTGAGAGAGTTGTCTGTGGCCCCTGAGCCACCCTGGGTGCTCAGCAGAGAGCAGATTCCTCATAAGAGAGGCCTGAGCACAGCAACCACAGGATTGTGGTGGCAGACGTTTCTGGAGCCCGTCCTGTATCCAGGCATAGTCGTAAGCCTTATGCAGTCTCGTGTAATGCCCACTGTGACTCTGCGAGGGAGGTGGCGTAGCCTCACTTTACTGAGAGACCAAGTGGCTTGCCCAGGATCCCCCAGCTGGTCAGAGACTCAGTGAGGATTTGAACCCAGGCAGTTTCACCCCAGAGCCTACACTCTGAAGGCCAATGTCCCAGACCGGCTCCAGGCCCAGCCAGCCCAGGGGCACCCTCCTCGCTGTCTAAAGGGTGGCACACACATGACCCCACAGCCCCTGGATTGGGAAGTCATTGGGGGCAGAGATTTTCTTCCCTTGTATGTGCATCCTTAGCCCGGGGTGGAGCGTGGGGCCCAGCACATGCCTTCAGTGACTTGAGCACTGTCGGTGAGCTGCCACCAGTCCACTTGTTGTATCGAGGGTCATCTCCAGCTGGGACTCTACTCTGTTCAGAGCTCGGGGGGATTGGACAAAGGAGACCCAGTTCCTGTCCTCAGTGCTTATGTGATTTAGTGTGAACTGGTCCTCCCTGAAGCACTGTAGGGCCCGAGAATCTCCTGCCTGGCAAGGTTACTGAGTCTCTTTGTGTTGTGGCTTTGGGCCATGCTGTTCCGAGTCCTGGAAGGGCCCATGAGGGCGTCTCAGGTCTCCGGTGGGGAGAGAGGGCTGAGTAGGGTACACACCCTCAGGTCACCCTCAGGTCCCGTCCCAGCAGAGCAGCTCTGGTTTAGTCAACTTTGTATATATTTAGGCTCCAAACAGAATTTCCCTCCCTTCCTTTCATCTGTCCATATTTTGTGGGGCAGGGGGAAGTTTCTTCTGAAATGCCTAGGCAGTTCTAAACTAGCTGCACATTGGAAGCTAGAATCCTACTTCCTCTGCACAAGCAGTTTGCTGTCCCGTTTGCTGTCCTCGACTATGGGGAGCTCATTTGCCCACCTGTTCTGAGTTGGGTGGCTCTGGCAGGAGGTAGAGTCTGCTTCCTTAGGCATTTCCCAGGTTCTCGGGCCACGCTTTGGCCTAACCAGTGTGATGGTTTTCTCCCCTCAAAGGAGGGCTGCTCGGTGTACCCAGAGGGGCCTCTCCCACCTGGTACCCCTGCCTTGTGGGCCTGAGGTTGGACGCAGACACCAGGCCTGCCCTCACCTTTCTTTTCTCTGCCCCTCACAGGCCCTGCCCTTCTCACATCTTATCCTGGCCACGGGTAGCACCGGGCCCTTCCCTGGCAAGTTTAACCAGGTTTCCAGCCAGCAGGTTGCCATCCAGCTCTACGAGGACATGGTGACGCAGGTGAGCTGCGCGCTGACCAGGTGGGGCAGTGAGGGCAGACCGGGCGGGCCCCCTGGGAGAGTGGAACAGCTGTGGTGACACCTGGGGCTGCAGCAGGGAGACCCCTGGGAGGTGTTCGGGAGGCTGCAGTGGCAGCCATAAAGGTGGAGAAATCTAGAACGAGATCCTGAGGGGAGACCTTTGGACCTATTGTTGAGGTCTGGACATGAGCACCCCAGACGTGCCTGTGTAGCGACTGTGTGACCCGACTCGTCTCTCCTGGGGCTCCCGTTGGCACAGGGCTTTGTGTTTTGTGGAGCAGGCTTGGATCCACGACCTCAGTCAGTTGTTGCAGGGATCCTGAGAGGTGGTGGGTCAGGCCTGCTGTTGGCCCTGAGCAGCCAAGGCGTGGAGGCCCACAGTAGGTGCCGGGGGTGCTGCGTGCCGGAGGCAGGTCATTCCCTCCCTGCGAAGCTGCCGAGGAGCCCGAGGCTTCTTGCACAGCCGTGTGTGGAGGTTGGGAACCTGGTTTGAACTCGCACAGCCCTGGGCCGAGGTCTGGAAGGTGGGCAGGTGGGGAAACCTGCCTGGGGCTGTTGTGAGAGTCCTGGAGGTGATGTGGGAGACGCCCAGCAAGGGCCTGGCCCTGAGGGAGCGCATTTGACCCCACGTTTGGAAAGGGTTCTCTGCTCCTCTTTAGCTGAGGAACCCACCCCCTCGGCTGCACCCCCAGGCGGGGCGGGTCTCAGGGTGGGTTTCCCATTTTTCTTCTCTAGGTCCAGCGTGCACAGTCCATCGTGGTGGTGGGAGGAGGCTCTGCGGGAGTGGAGATGGCAGCAGAGATTAAAACAGATTACCCCGAGAAAGAGGTGGGCAAGCATCCTTGGCTTTGAACTCTCAGTGGTCAGCGTCTTTCTGTGTTGTCTCTTGACTGTCAGGCATTTCTCTTGGTGGGGAGGCCGAGTTCCCTTAGCATGGAGTGGGGTTGTGTGTTTCCCGTCTCCTGTCTCCTCTGGTCTGCACTTGGGAGTCCCCTAAAGGCCTGTTCTGCTGTGAAATTTTCCTGGAGAGCCAGGGTGTGTCCTCATTCAGTGAGGTGCCCTGCCCTCTGGTCCAACCAGAAGGCTCAAGCCCGGGGAGAAACCTAATAAAGGGTTAACTCCGGTGTCCCCTGCAGTGTTCCAGCCTTTGGGATATAAATGGAGACTTTGGTGACCTCTTTTTGCTGATGACTAGCTGGGTCAAAGACACCCTCACTTGGTTTTTTGTCTGGGACAAGCAGCAGCTTTTTTGGTGTTTAAGAGATGGTAGCCCTCACCCTGGACAGCCCGGGTGGTCCATGCCCTGTGACAGTGTGGGGAGCCTGCAGTGCAGCCCCTCGACTGCCCATGCTGGGGAGGGACTGGCCAGCGCTGCCTCCTGCCCATGGGTGGGTGGCCCTGCTCCCTTCTGATGATGGAGGGACGGAGTTCCTGCCTGGAGCCCTGGAGAGGAAGAAATCCCGACAGGCTGGCAGGTTTGGCGAGGGGCTGAGTGACGATCGGTAATTGTGGGTCCTCGACGCCAGAGCTTGCTTGCAGCTGATGCCAGATCAACTTCTGAGCGCCACACAGAACCTGTGGATGTTTTTTTTTCCCTGGGGAAAGGCAGGCTGGTTTTGAAAAGTAAGATCCATATGGGCTAATTTAATTATATGGTTGTTCTCTGACACATTGTTGGAAATTATTATGAGTGGTTGATATAGAAGTTTAATTTTGATTTATGGGGTAAAGAGCAGTCTGAAGTAGTGAGTAACTCACTATAATTTCCATATGTTTATAATCAGTAGACAAATAAGAGTAATAGCAGCTACACTTTATTAAGGACTCAGTCTGTGCTGAGTTATGTGCCTTAAGCACATTTTCCCATTTTGTCATTACAAAATTCCTGTGAGTGGGACCTTGATCCCTGTGCTGCTGAGTCTCTGGGAAGTGTCCGAGTGAGTATCTGAGATGGGATTTCAGCAGGCAGTCATTTCAAAGCCTCAGCTTTGAACATCATTCCAGGCTGCCTCCCACTTCCCTGTGCTGACCCAGACAGCAAGCAGACATGCCTGGAAGCATCAGTTTTAGAACCAGCCTTACTGTAAGTGTCAGCCCGATTTCTAGTTAGAATGTCAACAGCCTATATATAGACTGCATAACTATAAGTGCCCAGGGATGCTTGAAAACAATTTTCCATGTGGACCGAGGTGAGGTGTGGCTTGTGGAGCACTGTGCGGCTGTGGTCGTTTGGCTCCTGGGGTAGGCCAGAGCTGAAAGAATCCTAGACTAGGCGGGGTGGGCTCCAGCCCAGCTCGCTGTTAACTCTTCTGATGTTGGGCGCATTACTTCTCTGGGGCCTCAGTTTCCTCACCTGTAAACTGGAGGCAGGGGAGGAAGTGGGGGAGAGGGACTGATGTGTTTTTAAGCCTCTTTGTGTGAGCAGGAGACTTGGTGGCTCCTTCTGAGGCCATGTGGTCATTTGTCCCCAGGTCACTCTCATTCACTCCCAAATGGCCCTTGCTGACAAGGAGCTCCTGCCCTGTGTCCGGCAGGAAGTGAAGGAGATCCTGCTCCGGAAAGGCGTGCAGCTGCTGCTGAGTACGTGCAAGTTCTGCTCCTGCCCTGCCCCTCTGCCGGCCTAGTGAGGTTTGGTTCCACGGCTTGGTCACTGCCTTCAGCTTATGGGTGACTGTGCTCATCCCAAGCGGTCCCTATGTCCTGGGTGTGAACGTCAAAGCCCGTTAGAGCCTTGCTGTCCAACTGGAGGTTGTGTCTCCTCAGGTGGGGCAGAAGCCCTGGTACTTGTGGGATTTCCATGCCATGGGGGCAGTGCTGTCCTGGCTGTTGCTTTGGCCACAGTATGAGTGGTACCTATTTGTTGAATGATTTTTAAAAAAAGCCTCTCAAGGCTTTGACTTGAATTATGTCTCTGTGGTGGAGAGAATAGGTTGTATTTTGAGGGTGGTGAGGAGTGTGGTTTGCATCCAGAGCAGGAGGGAAGAAGTCCACCCAGCAGGTTAGAGTGTGGGGCTCTGACCCCAGGGGCATGAGCTCCTTGCTTTCCGCGGGTGGGAGGTGTCTGCTCTGTGATGGCCCCGGCTCCTGGTCCCCTCCTAACTGGCTGTGCACTGCCCTGACTAACTTTACTCTCAGGCGGTGCGGCTAGCGGGCTGCTGCTTACAATTCTTGCTCTCGCCTTTGTCGGGGCTGTGCCCGGAGGGCTCCTCCTGCCTGGTTAGGATGGTGAAGCTGATAGGGGGGTGTGGTGGAGGTTCTCCTCAAATAGCTTTTCCCAGAATTTCTTGGGAAACTCAGCCTCACTTCCCCAAATGGCTTCTTGGAACTCTCCTCCCATTGGATCCCTTGGGGCCGGGGCCAGATATCCCGATTGTGCTTCTTGGGGCGGGAGAGTGGCCTGGGAGTGGGGAGGGAAGGCGAGAGTGGCATGATTGCCTTGTTGGGCCACAGGAGACCAGGCTTCCTCGGCCTCCACGGTCTCCAGCCTTTCCCAGGTCAGCCTTGGCTTGGGCCCCAGCCTTAATGACATGCCCAACCCTCTGCCAGCCTGCTGGTCATGGACCTCCCTTGACAGGTGAGCGGGTGAGCAACCTGGAGGAGCTGCCTTTCAATGAGTATCGAGAGTGCATCAAAGTGCAGACGGACAAAGGCACAGAGGTGGCCACCAACCTGGTGATCGTCTGCAACGGTATCAAGATCAACAGCTTTGCCTACCGCAGTGCGTTTGGTAAGCAGGAGGCTGAGCCAGGGCTGCTCCCAGGCTGCCCCCTCTCTCTAGCCGCCTGAGAAGGCCCAGGCCTGTCTCCCAGGAATTGGCATCTCCCTGCCTTCCCCCTCCATCCCAACAGCTCGTTTGGTTTCTTCTGAATGGTGACATCCAACTTTAAGTTCAGGTTCAGGTCCACTCTTGCTGTGCTTTCCTCAGCTGTGATGATGACTTAGCCCAAGGTGGCCCAAGTGATTTCCAAAATCAGGGCCCGCCCCCTAGTGGTGAGAGATAGGACCAAAAATTTCCGTTTTCTGTCACTTTCCTTCCTACAGGGATGCGGGGTAATTTCAGGTCAGGTCTTTCTCTATTCACGGGTTCACTGCTCTCCCCACACTCTGACCCAACCTTTTGGCCATTTGGGAGTATGGCCAGTAATGTGGCCTGTGTTCTAAAGCTCAGCGTTGAACCGTCTAGCTAACTGGAGGTGGGGGAGGTGGATGATGGCCACCATCTTTGAGCTGGACACTCAGTGGCTGCTTCTCAGGCTCCAAGGTTGCTGTGTCCCCAGGTCTCCGTCATTCCTGGATAAGGAGCTCCTGCTTTGTGTCCTGCAGGAATTAGCCAGTCCCAGAAGAAGGAAGGCACTTCAGTCCCTGTGTGGGCATGGGATTGAGAGCTTATAATGGATAGAGAGCAGAGAATTTAACACTTAATTGTCCTAATGTTGTAGTTTCAAAGATAAATTCTTTTAAGTCCCTTAAAAAGAAAAGCAGTTTATGATTTATTAAAGCCCTGCATTTATCTTAAAAATATGACCCATGTTCAAAAAGAAATTTAAGCCTTGGCTAAGTTGTAACTTAATCATTGTAAGTTAATCATTGTTAATCATGGTAAATTATAAAGACTTATATGCATTGTATAAAATGGTACTCGCTGTCCTTCTGACCAGCCTCCACCCTGGAGTAGCGACCTTTGCAGGAAGAGTTCTGAGGTGGAGACTTCAGGCAGAAACCAGTTAGGTGGGAGGCCTGCCTCCTGAGGATGCACCCTGGAGGGCAGCCTGACCACACCAGAGCCCATCGGTGCCGCGTTCTGGTCGCCATTGAACACGCAGCTCAGGATCCTGGTTTTGGGGTTGGTTTTGCCCAGCAGATAGTCACCTGGCCAGCACTGGTGCTCTGAGAGTGAACAAGTATCTCCAGGTGGAGGGCTACAGCCACATCTATGCCATCGGCGACTGCGCCGACGTGAAGGAGCCCAAGATGGCCTATCACGCCAGCCTCCATGCCAACGTCGCTGTGGCCAACATCATCAACTCCATGCAGCAGAGGCCCCTCAAGGCCTACGTGCCGGGTAAGGGGAGGCCCACATGCGTCACAGTTGTAGGAGAGTTGGGGTCAGACATGGTGAAGCCTTTTTGGACTTCAGGATGACTGACTCCTAGAACAAACTCTCAAAGCTGTTTATTACAGAAACGCCCCCTAGAGCTCTTTAAAGATAAATCAGGGACTCACCCACCTCCCTAAAAGTCTTAGGCGTTTCCTTGCCCTGAGACTGAAGGCTCCGGGAAGGGTTTGCGCTCTGGGAGCTGCAGGCCCCTGAATGCTGGGCAGGGTTCTCATTTGTGCATGTGTCTCTGCTCCACAGGCTCGCTGACGTTCCTCCTGGCCCTGGGGAGAAATGACGGCGTGGGCCAGATCAGTGGTTTCTACGTGGGGCGGCTCATGGTTCGGCTGGCGAAGAGCCGGGACCTGTTGGTCTCCACAAGCTGGAAAACCATGCGGCAGTGTCCACCCTGATGGCGAGGCCAGGCGGGAGGTGAGGTACTGCCGCTGCCGGGTGATCGAATTCTTGATGAACGGGACCTGCCTGACAAGTGCCAGAGGGCAAAAGCGCTTTTTCTGGAGTAAAACGCCACTGATGTACTGACCAGAAACACAACTTACAGAAAACCAAAAACTAGGAGAGAGACGCATTTGAGAAAGACCCCGCCTAGAGGATTCTTTCTGGGTTTGGCAGGTCTACCTGCACTTGTGCTGGCTGAGTGGTTCACTTGGTCCTAGGAAGGCACAGCCAGCCGTCTCTGCCCCAGGAGCCTCTTGGATGTGCACGTGTGCGCGCACGTGCTCATCCACCTGGGGTGTGGCATTCACAGCTCTCAGGGTTGGAGAGAGAGCTGGGTCTCCTGGTGGCTGGCATCTTGTCTCTGAGGGCAGGAAGGAGAGCCTGCAAAGTGAGACCAGCTAGGGGAGGGGAGCTGTGGTGGAGATGGCCTGCACCCCAGCCTCTCCCATCGTAGTGGGGCTGGGGAAGCCCACACATCCTGCAATGCCTAGGTGGTTAACAGGAGCCTAATTTTAAACTGTTAGCCCCTACAGTCTTTAATCTTCATGAAACTTCTGTATTTCCTTTTTAGATCCTGATTATATACCATAGGTTTACATATAAGAAGAAAGAGTCAGATAAAGTTTCCCTCCTGGTTAGTTCATCCTACCAGAGAGTGAACTTTTACAGAGATAAATGGGGGTTAAGACCAACGCCTGGCCTGCCAGCTGCGGGAGGTGTTCAAGGAAAGGCCGCTGAGCTGATGTGGCCCTCGCGTGGGGTGCCATCTGGCTGGCATTCGGGGGGTAGAGGGAGGTCGGGTGAACCCCTGCTTGCTTCCAGGCTGCTGTCATGGCACATTTGTAAGTGACAAAACTCAAGCTGATGCTGGGGGCAGGGGACCTTGTGGGAACCTTTGTGGTTTTGTGCTTGCGGTTTCCTGGCAAACCCCAATGTCACCTATCTGGAAGCCCAGCCATGTGGCAATAAAGCCTGCCACCAGCCATGTTAAGCTATGTAAGTGACTCCTACTTGCGAGAGAACTTCCAGTCAGGAGGAGCCTATTTTGGACCACGTGGGTTAGATCTCTGTAGCAGAAGTGGTTGATGAGTTCATGTGAATAAATTCAGGCCCAGACCTGCCCACCCTGCCCCACCCCACCCCCTTTTGATGGTGGCCGCTGGGTTCTTGGCCAGAGTCCTGGGGCACCAGCCTCACTAGGATTCTCAGTCCATCCCCTCTTGGCTGTGGCCCATGTCTGTTCCATTTTGTTGCCCAGGCCTCAGGGAGACATCCTCTCTGCCAGAGGATGGCCGCCCCACTGGAGGCTTCACCAGGGCTTTGTTCCTGTGGACCAAGGCCAACCAGGCTCCCCTTCTGGAAGCAGGACCTGCCGCCTGAGAAACACAGGCCATTCTGGTGCTGTCTGACCGCGGGCCTAGCATGGTGGCAGTCTCAGCCCATTAGCGACAGGCCTTGTTCTATTTATAGCACTCTAGAAGTATCTACCCATGGGGACACAGTTTTCCAAACTGAGGAAAATGTTGCAATAAAACAATATGTTGTAAGAAAGACACTGGATCTTTTATTTTTTTTTCCTTTCATTTTCTTTTTCTTTAAAAAAACCCAAAAAACAAAAAAAAGCCTGAAGCAAAACTTTTGTAGGAGTAGTTACAGATGGGGGGGAGGGGGCACTAAAACAGGAAAGACAAGCACCGTGGGATACCTGCCTTGTTTTCTTCTCTTATCACGAACACAGACAGCCAGCAAAGCCCAAGTTACTTTTACGCCCTCTTTCCTTGCAAAAAGGAGAAACAGAAGATTTTAAGAGTTTTGAAAGAGTTTTCTTTCTCTGTGTGTGTGTAAAAGTCAATGCTATAAATCTAAAACGAAGTCTGTTTTTTTTAAAAAGTTCTAAAACAACAGGAAGAAAACACATGGAAAGAACCCCTCGTGGAGACCTGGTTATTACAGACTGAGGCTCTTTTTAAGGAGAATATAAACTGCAGAGGCTCCTTCCATGGGCAGGACTTGCTCCGAAGCCTCTGCTACCCGCTTCCCTTTCAGCCACCCTCTGCTCCCCTGCCGTCACCCTTCCTTTCTCCTTTTAAAAAATAAAGCCCTGCTCCTGTGACTTCGCTCCTCCTCCCATCCCTGCTGGCAAGTGCGGCCGCGGGCACGGGGCGGCTACTTGGTGTCGAGCTTGGCCATCTCCTGCACGTAGATGCCGATGCTCTCGCTGTCGAAGAGCAGGAAGTAGACGTTCTTCAGCGAGGACGCACTGGAGTCATCAAAGTGGGCAGAGATGGCTTTGAGGGTCACCTGGGCGGCCGTCTGTTTGGGGAAGCAGTTTCTGGGCCAAAGGAAAAGAAGAGCCAATGTCACTTTGTTCCCTGGGACCCATGGAGTAACTTTACCCTCAGTTTTGGTGGGGGGTGGTGTGGTTCCTTCTTACCCTGGCACCGGGCCCTCGTTCCTATTACACGGGGTCTCCCTGCGTGCAGGCTGGTCCACGCATGGTCTCCTTTGACCCTAGTCAGAGGGACAGCCTGGGCGGGGCACAGGCAGGGGACGCTGGCCCCACTTTACAGGTGCTACACTGATGCAGAGAGGTGCAATGGTTTTAGCCAAGTTCATAGGACTGGCTGGTGAGCGGTGTCCTGTGCTTGAATCTATGTCACCTGACTCAAGTCGAGCTCTGCTTTAAAAACACTACCAATTCAGCATTTGAAATACCTGGTCTTCAAAAAAGCAAATATGGGTTTTATTACCTCCCTCAAAACTGGTTTATCTACATGCCAGCCCTGGGCTGAGTGGTTAAGTTCACGCGTTCTGCTTCAGTGGCCTGGGGTTCACTGGTTCAGGTCCTGGGTGTGGACCTACACACCACTCATCAAGTCATTCTGTGGCGGTATCCCACATAGAAGAACTAGAATGACCTATAGCTGGGATATATAACCATGGACTGGGGCTTTGGGGAGAAAAAAAAAAAGAGGAAGATTGGCAACAGATGTTAGCTCAGGGCCAATCTTCCTCACCAAAAAAAGCATATTTAAGACTGGTTTATCTGCTAACCAGTTTATTTCTTTTTCGCTGAGGCAGATTAGCCCTGAGCTAACATCTGTGCCATCTTCCTCCACTTTATATGTAGGTTGCCGCCACAGCATGGCTGATGAGTGGTGTAGGTCAGCACCCAGGATCTGAACCCGTGAACCTGGGCCGCTGAAGTGGAGCACAGAGAACTTAACTACTATGCCACAGGGCCAGCTCCCAAATAGACTGTTGTATTAAAGGGCAAAATTGTATGTTCAAAAGTGCATCTTCATAATTCCTTTTTCATGCACTTAATGTTCCTCTCACTAATGCATATGGACGTGCCAATGTTAATTTCAGCAGCAGTGACTCTGGGCAGGGCCCCAAGCAGGAGGAAGCCATCATAGAGCTGTCTGCCAGGCTGGATCATGGCACCACACTCTGGGGATGCAGCCATTATGGTCATTTGGGGTCAGCTGCCAAGTCCCCTTGGGTGGGTTCAGGATGGGCCCTGCCTAATATGAATTCTTCTCACTTGTATATTGTGTCGCAATCCAGAACATCGTGCACGTGGTCCCAGCTATGTAAAGAATCCAGCCTGAAGTGCCCTGGGCCCGGGCTGTGGAGACCCAGCACCAATTGCTTAGGGTGAGGTAGGATTACAGCAGGAGGCTAGACTCATTATTTCCCTCTTAGCCTTTCCACGGCTCCAAACAGACTCTTTAGAGTGTAAACCATGTTTGTGTTAGAGGGGCATCTCTCAAGGGAGAAGGCGTTCAAAATTAAAGCAGTGACTCGCTTTGGCTGTGAGCGTGCAGGGAGAGGATATGCTGCATGTGAGGACAGAGAGCCTCATTATTTCCCTGAAATGCTGCTCTTGCACCCAGTGGGGGTTTGTGACAAAAAATCATTTATCCTAACCTCCCAAAGCAAACCCTCGGTGAGAACCTTCCACTGCTCGGCGTGTATTTGTCACAGCCTCAGCCTCCTGGCTCTCCTGCCCCCTGGAGCAGCACAGGAATCCCCTGGGGATGCTGAGACCATAGGTCTGGGGTGGGGTCGCTGCTACTGGCCGTGGACCACTTTGAGCGGCAGGCCTTTGAGCCTGGTCTTCTCTGATCATGTGTCCTAGACAGGGACAGCAGGTGGGAGCGTGGGCTTTGAACACGGCAGACTCTCAGAAAACAAGCTGCCCTCCGTGCTCTCCAAAGCTGCCCTCTCCCTGTGTTCTGAAGGATGGAAACTGGGTTTCTTGCCCTGTCACCTGGTCAGCAAGCTTGGCTGCGCTGGCAGTCCTTGGTTATGTCTTCTAGAATGAGCAGACTAGGTGTGAATAAGGGGAGGGCAGCTGGTGCCCAGGGAGAGGCCCAGACTCAGAGCCCCCCGCCCGCCTGGAGGAGGGCACTTACCTGCCGCTGGGGAAGGGTGGGAACGCCACAGACTTTAGCTTCTTGTCCTCTGCTGCTGATAGGCAGTTTTTGATGGTCTCTTCAAGCTGTTCTTCACATTTGTCGGATCCCCACTGAGGGATGTGACAGTGGATGACAAATTTGGCTGCGAGTCCGCTGGATTGGCTGACGGCAGCTGGGACATGAGAGAGAAATGCTCCAGGTAATTTCCTATGCCTTCACCTTAAGCCAGGGGGTTAGGTGGGACGTCATGTGTACCTCTTAGATGCGGGGGGACTAGGAAGCAGTGGAGGAGTTGGCTGGACAATGTTCCATGCTTCCAGCAGGGACTGCACGTTTACCAGAAAGCAGGAGCTGTGTCGCAGTTGCTTTGGACAGTTGGCACAAGCTTCAGATAAACGTGTTCAGTGCTGATGTGGCAGCATGTGACTTTCACACGGTCTGCCAGCTAGTCACTAGGTCAGGCTGCCTCCTGACGATGGCTCCTAACCAGAGGTACACATCAGAAACATCTCTGGTGGCTGTGGCGGGCTGAGGAACAGCCTCCCCAAAATGTCCACGCCCTAACCCCTGGAACCTGTGAATGCTACCTTACATGGCAAAAGGGACTTTGCAAATGCTATTAAGTGGAGGATTTTGAGATGTGGAGGTGATCCTGGATTATCTGGGCGAGCCCTAAATGTAATCACCCAGGCCCGTGTAACGGGGAGGCAGGAAGGTCAAAGCTGGGAGGAGGCCCTATGACGACAGAGCAGATTGGAGTGATGCAGCCAGGAGCCAAGGGATGTTGCAGCCTACAGGCGGGAAGAGGCAAGGAACCACTCCTCTGAGAAGGAACCAGCTTGGCCAGCACCTTGATTTTTAGTCTTAAGACTCACTGTGGCCTTCTGACCTCCAGAGCTCTGAGAGAATAAACATGTGTTGTTTGAAACCACTAGGTATGTGGTAATTTGTTACAGCAGCAACAGGAAACCAATATAATGGCTTTTAGGTTTTTAACAAATAGATATGTCCATCCCCGGCCACCCACACCTCCTGACCTAGTGTGTCTGGTCTAGGACTGTGCTTGATGATGTTAGGACCCGCTGTACCTGGCTGCATGCTCCCTCGGACAGGGACTGCCTTTTGATCAGCTCTACATCCCCGAGGAGTCTGCAAACAGCAGGGGTTCAAAATGGGTGGTGAAATTGAATTTTGCCAGCCTCATCCCATAATTTCAGATCATACTCCTTACTTTGCTTTTTACTCCCCCAAACCCACTTCCCACCAGTGACACAGCTGATAAGCTCTGTGGGTGCTGAGGAGCTCGAGGGAAGTCCTGTGGCTGTTGATCCCCAGAGGAGGGGTTCAGTCGGACCCACTGGCCACTCTCCAGCCCCCTGGGGCAGCTGTGGCTGCAGCCATGTGCTGCTCACTCCAAAGCCACCCGCCTGGGGGAGCTGGGGCTCTGTGCCACTTGTGTAGTGGGAGTCCCTGGCCCTCCTGAGTGGCCAGGCTCTGGGAGCTGGGGGCAGTTTAGGCAGCCTACAGTCCCTGGGGGCAGCGTTTGTAACATAAATGTGTGCCTGCTGCCTTCTGGAGCGGTGTGTGGGGTTGGTTTGAAAGATTTATTTGAAATATATGATGCCCACCTAGTTTATGAGCAGTGTTTCCCAGCGACATCCACACTGTTGGAGAAGCTCTGACTGCACGTGGGGGTGCAGGGGCACCCCCAGTCTGTCGGCTGAGCCTGTATGTTCCGTGCCTTCTGATGGAGGGAGTGAGCGAAAGAATCAGCCAACAGCCTCCACTACTACGGAGGCAGCGGTCATGAGTGGGGTGACTCTACGACCGTGTACATTTGGACAGAAGCAGAACATCCCTGCTGGCCTTGGAGTCTGGGGTTGCTCTGCAGAGACCCCCGTACCCTGGGGACTGGCCCCGCCTGCTGGGGGCAATTTTCCCGAGGCCCTGGCTGCTCTCAGATGCTGGAGAGACTCTGGCTCTTCACAAACTGGGTTGACTTATCCGGGTTGACTGGGTTGACGTATATTTAAAATATGATCACGTTACCAGCTGAATGTCATTCTTTTTAATGTAAAGTCATTTTTAAGTAAGAGGAATATATTCCTAATGGCAATGTTAACTCAAACATTTAATCAAGAAAAAAATGGCGTGCCTCTCATTCCTTTGATGCCCTCTATTTACACTAGATTTTGAAAGTTTCATGATCACACATCAGCCTAAAACGACTATTTCCATGACAGTTGGAAATGGAAAACGCAGCTGTAGCTGTAAAGATTTATAGTGTTCTCTAGAGGGGCCAAGGACTGGGACACTGATATTTGGTAGAAAATTATTATTCTATTAACACTCTTTATCCGATATGATTGATGTCACCTGGTGAGTCACCTTCACCTGGTGAAGACCTGTGCTCTGAGGATGGCAGTGCTACTGCAATGAGCTTCCAGAACTTTCCCTCTGGTGAGCCATCAGTGTGGAAGGGCTGACACCTTCTCAGAGTCACACAGGGAAAGGGGGCTTCAGGGTGGTCCCCCTGCCCCACTGGGAAGCTGCTACTGGTCTCGGAGACACCGTGGTTTTCCTTCTGCCTCAGTTTCCTGCAAGAGTTTCTCTTCTTCCTGCCCATCCGGCCCAGTGCTCTTCTCTCTGCTGCAGGAGGTGCTCAGCCCTGGGTCCTAAACAGCCGTCTGCAAACCATTTTTCTTTTCAGCTTTCACCAACTGCTTACCAGTGATGTGCACCTCAGTGACCTTCCTGGTGCCCCGTCTGGTGCCCCAGGTCCAACACGTGCCCAATGAGATCATCATTCTCTCCCGAAACCCAATTCCCCTTTCTCCATCTCTGTCACTGGACCCACCAGTCAGTTTCCTCTGACTTGTCTCTTCCAGACCCATCTGCTTCATTTCCACTGCCACTGCCCAGCCCTGTCTCAGCCCGCTTCCCGGCTGAAATCAGGATGCACCTTACAGTCGCTGTCAGCCTGGACTGAGCCGAGTTCTTCCAGAGAGAAGTTGCATTTGCTTTTATGCCACCAGGGAACACTACCAGTCCAGGGTCATATTCCACTAACTTCTTTGCCTGAGATGTTTGGGCCACACTGGATTTGGCTGCAAATCTGTGGGAGTACCGACTTGTGGTTCAGATTCTCTAGTGAGGCTTTTTTCTCCTCGGTCCACCCAATGCCAAGGTCAAGATGTGGACTGGCTGCCCTTTTTGCATGGTGGGTTCAGGCCTTGCTTGCTTTTAAACTGAATGTGTCGTGGCTTTATGTGGGGTCTACTATTGGACACCTCATCTTGGAAATTTATCCTTTCTTTTTTTTTTTTTTAAATATTTTATTATTTCCTTTTTCTCCCCAAAGCCCCCCAGTACATAGTTGTATATTCTTCATTGTGGGTTCTTCTAGTTGTGGCATGTGGGACGCTGCCTCAGCGTGGTCTGATGAGCAGTGCCATGTCCGCGCCCAGGATTCGAACCAACGAAACACTGGGCTGCCTGCAGCGGAGCACGCAAACTTAACCACTCGGCCACGGGGCCAGCCCAAGAAATTTATCCTTTCTTAATGGGATAAACAGTAAGAGCACATCTTACAAATGATAGTGTTTTAAAACTCAAGGAAATATGATATTAAAACCTGAGGAACTGTCTCCCCTTTTCCAGATTCACCTCACCAATCCCTTCTTTCCAGTATTTTTTCCACTATTCCCTTCTTTCCACTCTTGGCCCGACTGTGGATACTTAGACCAAGCAGATGTGCACCAGTGTCTCAGCTCGTGATTGCTTCCTGCAGCCCCTCCTCCTTCTGCAGTCACTTCTGTTTCTTCCAGTGAGGCTTCTGCAGTCCTTTCAGCAAGGGGCCGTGGATTTCTGACTCAAATTCTGCATGTCTGAAGTTGTGCATCTTTTACCCTCCCTCTTGAATAATAACATAGCAACGTGTGGAATTCTTGGTTGACAGCTTTTTCCCCTCATTGCTTTGAAGATATTTCTTTCCCGCCTCCAGGCATTCTTTGCCCAGGAGAACCGTCTTTACAAACAATCAGCCTTTCCTCCTGGGTTCCTTTGCAGGTCTCTCTTGATATTTGAACTTGTGAAGTGTCATCACAATGGGCCTGGTTTTGGATTTTTTCATTTATTATACTCAATATTTTCAACCTGAGAGCTCATGTCTTTCATTCTGGAAAATTCTCAGCCATGTAGTTTTTAAATACTGCTCTCTACCTTCCATGTCTGCCTCTGGGACTTGGTTTAGAAGTGTGGCAGAGCCTCCATTCTATGTGGGGGCTGGTTTTCTCTCCTTCCTACCCTCTCAGGCAGTTGCTGGGTCCCTCCCCAGACCCCTGTCCAGATCCAGTCTCATATGGCCGATTCGGAGCTCTGTCTCATGGTCATACGGGGTACGTGGCAGATCCACATGCTGAGCCAGTGGGCAACATGGCCCCAGGCCTGGGTGAGGGGCTCTCTGCTACCGGAGGAAACAGATTTCACAGTGGCCATGGTCCTGCATGGAGGTCAGAGCTTCGGCTCCTGTGAAGGCCATGGGAGTTCTATCCAGCCCTTGTTTTGAGCAGTGAGCTTGGCTCTGCTCCCCTCCAAGCATGAGGTGATTCTGGTCCCGTCACCGTGTAAGAGGTGACCTGCAGATGGCCCTGCATATTACCAGACGTGCCCAGCTGCTGCCGCGTGCAGCTCTTCTATCCTTGTCCACACGTACGTTTATCTTATAGTTCAGTGTGGCTCTGTCTTAAAATTTTAAAGAAATTCTATCTATCATTGCTAGATGGATGGGGAGTGCTACGGGCAGACTGTAAAGTGTGGACTCCTGTTCTTTCTTCACTGGCAGCCCCCATTACTTTCCGAGCAATCACATCTGATCATGACAGTCCTTGGCTTAAACTTTCAAAGGTGCCTGTCTTGTCTCTATAGGGTCAGATCTGGATCTTAGCACAGCCCATGGGCCCAGGCTCATCTCTGGCTGCTGTTTTCTCCTACCTGCCATCTCCCTGCTGGCTCATGACCCGAGCTTTCTCACACACAGTGCCCTACTGCCACCATGTCCCTGCCCCCAAGTGGGTCTTACATCCTCATGGACCTGCCCCCCGCCCCCCAACAGGGCAGAGCTCAGCAGTGCTGTTCCCACCTCTCTGCCTGCTCTGTGCTCACGTGTATATCTATCTGTCTTTCTTTCCAGACTGTCCAGTGCTGAGGGCAGGAGTGGGGGCTGTCTTTGGAGGCCCAGCTTCAGGGCGGCACTTGGCACCAACTAGGTGGTCACTGGGGGTGGTGTGGGTGGGAACCCAGATCTGAAGTTGGACCCAACTGTCAAAAAGCTCCCCAGTAGCCTTGAAAACAGATGTTCAAAAAAAACATGGGCACAAATGTTCATAGCAGCTCTAGTTACAACAGCCAAAGGTGGAAACAACCCAAGTGATGAATGGACAAAAAAAAGGGAATATTAATCAGCCATAAAAAAGAAGGAAGCACTGACACATGCTACGACACGGATGAACCTCAAAAACATTATGTTAAGTGAAAGAAGCCTCCTCAATATTTCAGGGTTGTATAATCTTGCTCACATGAAATGTCCAGAAGAGGAAATCCATTGAGACAGAAGGCAGACTGGTGGTCGCCAGTGTCTAGGGGAGGGCCTGACTGCTTAACTGGGCTCTACTGGGAGTGATAAAAAGTTCTGGCACTAGAAAGTGGTGATGGCAGAACAACACTCTGAGTGCACTTCACGCCACTGAATTGTATGTAGACTTTTAAATGGTTACCATGGTAGACCTTATGTCATGTGCATTTTACCACACACACAAAGTTATCCAGTAGCTCCAGACCATTTTTGGATGATCTGATGCAAACTGACTGGAACTATCCAGATGCTTTCTAGTCCCCGAAGTATATGAAATGATCTCCATGGGCTCCTCAAATTATCTAAGAGACGCCAAAACAGCTTTCTGATTAGTTATGGCATATTTTGCTTTGCAACCTGAACGGGCATGAAGCCTATCCTGCTGGAGAGGAGGGTGGGGAGGCCGTGCGGGGGTGTGGCCCAGCTCCCCTCTTACCTTCAGCAACCTCCAAAGGACCTTGGGATTTTCGAAGCTCCTTTACTGTTTCCAAGAACTCTTTTCCCCCAGCCTTTTCCAAGGCCTTACCTGTGAAGGAGAACAACGGGAAGCCATTCTAGTTGCTCTTTTCAGTGTCATTAATTATACTATTTGACATATTTTTGCTAGGCCTTAAAAAAACAACCCAATCATGCCTAGAAAGTAGGAAGCAAACTTTGCACTTGAGAGACTGGCTGCCAGTGGCCACGGTGGCAGGGTCTCTGGGCCTCTGCCCAGCAGGACTTAGACTCTAGTCTTAGAAACTTAGATTCTAGTTTTAGAAATGGTTTTAAAGGAACGTTTTAGGGGGTGATTTCGCCATAAAGCAGTTGCCAGCATGAATCCTAAAGGTGATCTTTTTAAAAAGCTGAGGCTCTAGTGTTGAGTTCTCTGGGTTCAGTACCCACGTTGTATTGGTTAAATGTGTCCGAATTTCATGGCAGCTCCCCACACTGGGAGCAGCTCACAGACCCTGCAGCCTGCCTCTAGTCACCAGCTCCTCCGTGGTCCCAGGGCCACCGGTGGGGATGCAGCCACATGGGGAACTCATGCCTAAGGTGACAGATGGCTCAGCCGGAACGTCTGGTGGAGAGCTCTGGGGTCCTGTTCCCATCTCATGACCACGGTCCTGCTGGGAGAGCCCTCAAGTCTTCAATTTCCTACTCACTATTTCTGGGCTGGGCTTCCAGAGGCCATGTGGACCCCCGGGAGCTGGCAGGACTCCACCTCTGTGCACCTCAGGCCTCTGAGATGACATGTGCGTGTTCTGTCCAGACTAGGATGGCCTGCTCTCGAGTCGGGGATGAGGTATTTTTTCTTCTTATGAATTTGGTGATCTGGATGTCTGGGCAAGTCTCAGCTCTCTCTATGGTTATTAGTTGCTGTTGTTATTATTATTATTTATTATTCAGTTCAGAGGCTTCCCTAGAGGCTGGGCTCCACACTCAGACACTCAAGTATACTTTGAGGCCACAGTACATTGTGCAGATCATTTAGGAAAAATGTCTATTCTAGGAGTGGGGAGGGGGTTTCTTCATGACTGTGCTTGGGTTTCAGTGACACTACGTGGAAATGGTGATCACGGGCTAGGCCAAGTGCCTCTCAGTCTCCTTTCTGGCCCTCCGACTCCCGGCCAGCGTTGGTCTGCTGGGTCACAGAAGCCTGGAGAAGGCTGGGCAGGGCAGCTGGTAGCCAGGTTCCCGCTGGCTCCAGGCAAACTAGGTCTGAGTGGCTCCTCTCTGCCCTCGGGGCAGGGCTGGATGGGGCCATGTCAAAGGGAAGTGAGTCCACCCCTTTCCTGAAGGAAGGAAGCGGTTAAGCAGAAGGTAGCCTGGAGACATGACGCGAGACTGTCTCTCTGCGGAAGCTCCAGTGGAGAAATGAAGATGGAACGCTTGCATGAGAACAGCCCCATCTTGACAAACCCGGAGACGGAGCATGGCGGGGAGACAGTCTCCTGACAGAAGACATTCCATCACTGACCACGTGGGTTTAACAAAATGTGTGAACCTGAACGTCATTAAGCCTCTAGATCCAACTACCAACTTACAAGAAAGACAGAGAAGAGACATGTTTAATGACACCAGGAGGGTGCAATCAACAAAATCCAGACCGTGGGAAACCCCCTAGGAAAAGGGCCTGGCTTCCTCAACAAATACATTGCAAAAGTAAAAAAAAGGGAGAGAGAGAAAGAGATGAAGAGACAGATGAACCTATGGGAAATAAGAGACTTATCAACCAAATGCAATGTGTGGACTTAATTGGATCCTGAATCAAAAAGTAAAAATAAAAAAAGTAAACTGACACTTATGATGCAATTGGGACTTGAACGTGGACTGGATATTTAATGATATTAATTGTTTTAGTTGGGCTAATGGTACTGTGGTTATGTCATTGAAAAAACAGCCCTTGTGGTGCTGGCCCGGTGGCATAGTGGTTAGGTTCTCACACTCCACTTCTGCCCAGGGTTCACAGGTTTGGATCCTGGGCGTGGACCTAGCACCACTCATCAAGCCACACTGTGGCAGCATCCCACATAAAATAGAGGAAGATGGGCACAGATGTTAGCTCAGCAACAATCTTCCTCACACACATGATAAACAATAGCCCTTGTCATTCTGAAACATTCACAGATAAAATAGTCTGACATCTGGGGAAAGGGGGTGGGGGTAGAGCTGAAAGAAACATGGTCTTGGGTTGATGATATTGCAGCTGGGTGAGTGGAGTTTAATTATACTCTTCTGCTATTTTTGTGTATGCTTGAACTTTTCTGTAATAACATATAATGCTTTAAAAAGAATAAATCAGGGGCTGGCCCCGTGGCCGAGTGGTTAAGTTCGCGCGCTCTGCTCCAGGAGGTCCAGTGTTTCGTTGGTTCGAATCCTGGGCATGGACATGGCACTGCTCATCAAACCATGCTGAGGCAGCATCCCACATGCCACAGCTAGAAAGACCCACAACGAAGAATATACAACTATGTACCAGGGGGCTTTGGGGAGAAAAAGGAAAAAAAAAAAAAAAAAAGAATAAGTCAGGGCCTTATCTGCACAGGTGAGTGGTTTGGGCAATGGCAGTGGAGAATGGAATCATGATGGGAGGGACCCTTTCCAACAACTCAGCAATGCTAGACTATCATTTATCAGATGCCTAGGAGCCCGGGACCGTGCTGAGCCCCATCCATGTGATACCTCATTTAATCTTCACAGCACCTCCAGGAGACACATATGATTGTCATCTTCACTTACAGATGAGGAAACTGAGGTTCAGAGAGGTTAAGAAACCTGCCTAAAGTCACACAGTTAGGAAGTGATTCAGAGAATCCAGGACACAGACCCATGCTGGCTCTAGAACCTCCACTGCTGGGATCTGAGCTTGAGTTTTTGCTCCAATATCAGTATTCTTTCTATTCTACCATTACCACACCACTTAAAAAAAGAGAAATATCTTTATTGTTTTCCTGATATGAAAATGCAAGTACGATAGATAAAGCAGGAACACTGCAACTTGTTTGCTTATGAGAAGCTAGGACACTTCCAAACAGAGCTCAAGATTAAGGCCACTAGGGGGAGCCTTTCCACAGAGGAGGAGGTGAGGGCAGTTGGTAGGGCCTGGGCTGGGTCTGAAGAGTGGAGACCTTCTCTACGTTTGCAATAGAAGTCCTGTTTCTCTGTAATGATGTTTATCCTCCCAGTGCTGTCCTATCTCCTTTTCAGCAAAGGAGGTAGCCTCTGATGCCAAAAAGGAAGTGTAAGTGAGCCCAGCAGCCCGGGCCTCTGTGCTCCCACCCAGGGCTGAGACTAGCACTCGCCCGGCATCACCCACCTTGGAGGCCAGCGCTGCATCCAGGGAGAAAGCCCTTTGCTCACTTCACTCTCTCATCGGAGAGTTGAAGGCACCGCCGTCTTGTAACATGGGTGAGATGGTGACCATTTAGGAGGCTATTATTTCTAGTGCCCTTGATAGCTTACCCTCCCAAGCTCCTCTGCCCAGCCTGCTGACAACTCCTCCCACCACTCGTGGGACGGGCGGCAATCCACTTGTAAAGGAACTCAAGGTATAGCCTTTCAGACGACCTAACTTTTCCCAGATGTCTGTTTCCTTTTCACCAATGGCATTCTCAATATTCAAGCTTAAAACTTACGTGAAGTTTTACCCAAAACATGTTCAACAATGTTCATGGTAGTATTACTTATTATAGCCCAAACTGGAAACTACCCAAATACTGCCAATGGTAGAACGGATTAACAAATTGTGGTATATTCGTACAGTGGAATACTGCACAGCCAAGAAAATGAATGACCTGCACCACACTCAACAACATGGGCCGATTTCACAAACACAAAGCTGAGCAAAAGGAGCTAGACACAAAAGAAGACATAATGTGTGATTTCGTCTATATAAAATCCGCAACGGATGACACCCCTAGATGCTGTCAGAGACAGGACAGTGGTGACCCTCGGAGGGAATGGTGAGTTGGGGGGGGACTGCTGGGGTGCTGGTAAGGTTCTGCTCATGATCAGGGTGCTGGTTACAGTTGTGCTCACTCTGAGAAAAACTCATCACGCTGTGCACAAATGATTGGTTTCTATATAATACTTCAATGAAAACTTCAAAAATGTATGCAGATTTAAAACAAAACTATTCTCTAGTAATGCTGTTCAACTGCATACAAAGGCAGAGTTTGACACGGTGCCCACGCTGGGGATACCCAGTTGACAGTGACTGCCTTCACAAGAACTTGCCGGAACAGTGGCTATTCTATGGCGCCTCCACCGAAGTCTCAGGACCTTACCTATGTCTTCCTTGAGGTCGATTTCGGCTGTGGTCGGGTGGACAATGCCCTCTACTCTCATGGAGCCAATATGGCTGATGTCACTCTGGGTCAAGGAGAGCTGTGTCAGGAAGAAAAGATGGAGAGCATTGGAAGGATCAAATCCTATTAGAAATCTTGACATTTTACCTCACGCCTGTTAATTCTCTCAGTTGTTTATGCCGAATGTCAACAGAAAGGGCTGCTCACAGAGCAACCGTCTCATTTCCCAGGTGTTCAGTTTTCAGTGTGCTCTTCTGAGCTCAATGGATGGGATTTTCACTCTGAGGCTAGGAGCAGGTAACAGCTCTGCCCCTTTCCAGGAGTAGGAATGGGACCTCCCCTCCTCTTTCTGTCCTTATAGCTATGCCTTTGCTTCCCAATCTGGGTGACCCGGTGTCGGTGACTATGAGTAGCTCCTGTGAGGGAGCCAGGGCTTGCTCTCTCCTTTCCCCTCAGTACAGACCTTTGGGTGCAGGGACCACCTTGCTGGAGAGGAGCGATGGGCTCCGGGATTCTGACCTACCTGGCCACCCCGCCGTATGGGGACCACAGTCTTGGGCTACACTAGTGAAATGCTACCCCATACGATCATGGCTGAGCGGAATGGAGGGCATTCACCATCATCTCCCCATGTGAGCAAGAGCTTTCTGCTCCCCTAGAGAAGTGAGAGAGAGCTAATCACCATGGAACTCTGGACAGCCCTTAGAGGGGACAGAAATGCCACCTCTGCGGTTCCCTGCTTTCATCAGAGATGAAGTAGGAATCTGCCACATTTTTGCTCTTTCTAACATGCCCTTCCAAATGGCTTCAAGAGAGGCTCACACTATTGTCAGGCTGCAGACATTCAGCTACCAAAGATATGATGAACTGACTGTGTCCTCATGTATCTTATTTTAGCCCTAGTTGACTGGTAGATAAATTATCTGTTCCGTAAACTTTACGCCTGTGGGAATGAATTATTTGCATGTCTGGCTGGACGGCTGCTGTGCTGCTGAAGGCTGTTCAAATGTATAGCCCTGTTTGTTTTCTTTCTGCTGTTGTGAAAGGCAAGCCGACTGAATTATTGGCAAATAATTTATTTCTAACACCGGGGATATTCAAGAAACATATATTCCCATTTTCTTTCTTTGATACATGACATTGAACCATGGAAGGCAGCCCTCCCAAAGGCTGCTGGAGATAGCAGGCTATGGATTTTTTGGTGGGCACAGAAATAATTGGAGCATAAGGAATTCCCAGAAAAACCAGTAATGCCATCCCATCTAGTGACTAGAAAGATTCCCTACGCTTACTTTGGCTGACCAATGTCAGCATGAACAATTCTCAGTGCTAAAGAGCTTGTTTAATCTCACAACGAACGCAGACACTGCCGTAGCTCTTTAGCTTAAAAATGAATAATTCAAGACTAGAGTGAAAGCCGTATTAGGGGAGCGGGGGATGGAGGAGGCACCATTGCTGTAAACAGTAGGTTATAGACACGCACTGCTATTTTACTACAGTGTATTACGATTCTCTTTATTACCTTCTGCCCTAGAACAAGGCTCTTAGAAGACAGGATGGTGAATCCATCCCCTGGCCCATCCTCAGTGGTGGAATTTGAAGTTCCTTCTTTATCGCTGTCCTTCGGTTTGGACTATGGGTAGAAATCAGAATGACAGATGGAAAATAATCCAGAGAAAGCCCAAAGCGGCTTTATTAAGTTCTTCCCACAGCTACCAGCAACTTGGATGGGAAAGGACGTGGTCAGGCATTAAGTTCTGCTGTTTTTGACGGAGGGAAGCAAGAGACAGCAATATGAGGGAAAGACAAGAGTCCCGCCAAAACTACAGTGTGTTACAGGGCACCCTGGACACGGCACGTGATTCTGCTCTTTTCAACACCTGCTCCTTATGACAAGCGTCAGAACCGTGTGGGGCCATTCACAGCACACCGCTCAACTTCTCTTCTCCCCAGGATTCCCCGGGGCTCGGGGGTAGTGGGGGAAACTCGTACAATCTTTTGTGTTACCATGGAGGTTGGTAGAATGAAAATCTGACCATCTCTGAAGCAGCACTGTCCAATAGAACTTTCCACCATCCGAGAAATGTTCCATGCCCGTGCTGCTCAGTGCTTTTGAGCACTTGAAATGTGGCTGGTGCAACTGAGGAACTGTATTTCTAATTTGATTTACTCTTCATTAATTTTAATTCCCAAAGTTAAATAGCCACATGTGGCTAGCAGTCACCGTGCTGGGCAGCACAGGAAGCATCACGCCACAAATGGCATCTGAGCTACAGCTCCTCAGCATATAGACTCTCTGAAGACCTGAAGTTCCACCGGCTGACCTCAGGCAACTATTCAGGGGAGACGGGAGGGTTTTCAGGATGTAACAGGGAGCTCTGCAGGGAAATGCAAAGAAATTTCTGGGCTATCATCTCTCACGGCAGGTTTTGCTGGGGGCAGTGGAAGGGATCTGGAAACATGAAGACCAACCCACGCTTTGGGTTTGGGAACCTCTAGTGGATCCTGCTTAAGGATTCGAGCTCTAGTCTCAAGGGCCCTTTATTCTTCTCCATACACCTTCTTGTGCTTTTCTCCCAGCACCAAGCAGTCCCCAGCCTTCAGCGGTGCTGGCTACACCCTCATCTCTTGATCATTCGACTTTCCCCCCGCTCTGAGCATCCCACGCTCACAGATGCAGCCGCGCTCACCTTTTTGGACGTCCGTGGTTTGGCAGCCTTGGATTTCTTGCCCCCTTTCTTGCCTGACGTGGCCTTCCTTCCTCTTTTCTCTGGGGGTGGGGAGAGGATAGTTTCTGACTTGCCTTTGGTCCCTCGCTTCTTGGCCAGCAGCTCAGGGTGAATTCTGGGCAGAACGCCTCCACTGGCGATGGTCACTCCTTTCAATAGCTGAAGAGAGAAAACGCATGAGCTTGGACAGCGAACAGCTTGCTAGTTCTGGATTCAATACGGTTCTAACGGCTGGCAAAACAAGCGTTAAATCTGGTCTTTGCCTTTGGAAGATACTGCAGAGTACGCCGTTTAATTGGCTTTCTCGTTTCACTCGTAGAGCGTGTCTCTGTAGGGATCAAGGCAAGCTGTGATCTTGTACAGAAAGCCAAACAAGCAAAGCAAAATGAAGGGGTATAGAGGTTGAAACCAGGGATGCTGTCCAGGGCTCTGGCATTCCAGGCATAACAGAGGATAAAGAGCTTCACATGCAGGGAGCGCAGCTTGACGAAACTAGGTTCAAAGGTTAATGCTCAGGCTAGACCCACTTAACAACAGACCAGTGGTCTCCGCTCTTTGGATCATGCATTCCATCGGTTAAACATGCTTGACCGTGCACCTCCCAAATGATCTGTTTCCTCTCACTAATTGACATGTGCCACCACACGAATACATTCTGCACATCCTAAATGGCACTACTCAAAGTATGGTCTGCAACCAGGGCTGGTCCACAAACTGTTAGTTACCTGTCTGTGACAAAGGAAGTACAAAAACACAAGGAAGAGTCTAGAAACTCTTATAGCAAACTGACAGAATTATTGTACTTCTGTTGGATCTAATAACAAAAAATTATGGTTTATAGTTTGTATGTTTTCGTTTTTTATTTTTCTAGAAATTTTTTTAATTGTACTTTTGGAAACTATCAGTCCACGATGGATTTAAAATGAGAACTGATTCTTCACCACAGACAGCTTGAGAAGAAAGAGATTAAAAAATAAATATAAATAAAAGTTCTCATCCTATTTATTTGCCACTTTGCACATCCTTAGGGGGGATTCACTCCACTCTGGAGTCAGTTCTGAAATATAGGGGGTCAGTTCTAATATATAAGGAAGCACTCTCCTGCCCTCATCAGAATAAATAGTCAAGAAAGCCTGGGTGAAGAAACTGTAAAGAGAATAACGTGTGTGCTGCGCGTTCCCCAGCCACACACAGAGCTTGCTTTTAAAGAGGAAAAGGCCTGGCAAGATCCAGAACATATGATGGTACCTATTCCAGAGGCAATTTTCTTTTCACTCTGAATGACCTAGCTAGAAGAATTTGTTCTTCTCTTGTATGATCAGAATTCTTTCGTATAAAAGTGCCGGGAACCGAGGCAGGAACGGTTTGTAAGCAGCAGGGTCCAGGTGCAGTGTGTGTTTGGCAAACCCATCCCATGGCCTGTCTCCAGGCTTCACACCTACCTGATTGAGCTCCTCGTCATTGGCAACAGCCAGCAGGATGTGTCTCGGCGCTATCCGCGCCTTCTTGTTGTCCCTTGCGGCATTCCCAGCCAATTCTAGAATTTCAGCTGAAATTACAAGGGGGAGTTAACAGGCAATCACAGAAAAAGGTCGGAGCTTTCTAAAGCTTTCCTTTGGAAATTGTCTTTGAGTTTGATCACATTTATTCATTTGTGAGTTTTATGTCTGGGCCTGGAAAAAAAATGCAGAAGGCCGAAAAGAACTCAGGTCACAGACAAGTAAGATATTTTAGCAAGACTTGATATATGGTCCTGTGGCAAAGTCTTCTAGTTATCCCTTGACATGAATTCTCCCCCAGCTTCCTTATATATGGACCTCTTTTTGCTGCACCCATAACCACAGGAACAAAGACAGTATTTCCCAACCTCGTTTGTTGATAAGTGTGGTCACGTGACTAAGTTCTGGCCAATGAAAGGCAAGCAGTCATGCTGTAGGGTACCTCTGAGAAGTGTCCATCAATGAAGGGATTGTGCCCTTCGTCCCCTTCTACTGGTGGACTAGGGACATGATGGCTGGAATTTGAGCAGCCATCTTTGACCAAGAGGAAGAAGTCATAAATGATAGAGCAACAAGATAGATGGGACCTGAATCTCTTATGACAGTGGAGCCTTCTTATCAACCTGGACTGTCTTCTATAGACTTCTTTTTACGAGAGAGAAACTCTCTTGTTTAAGCCACTGTTAGCAGAAGTTAATCCTGACCAAAACAGAACTCTAACATAGGACCTAAGTTTCTTTCATTCTATAGAGAGCAGGACCATCTCTATGAAGATTAATGACACAGGTGAAGTCTGTCTTTGGTACCCACTGGGACCCTTTTCAGAATCTCTTTTTCCTCTTCACATGAGACCCCAGGTCCCTCCTGTCCTAAACGAAAGTGGATGGGAAGAACTCACTTATACTGCGGGAGGAGGAAATGCTTAACCAGAGAAGTGAGTTCCTAATAGGCATCCTGTGAGACCCGGGAAGGAAGGTAGGCTGGGGCCCAAGGGTTTCCCACATACCCCTCAGGACTTAAGCATGGCTCTGACTTTAACAAACATGTCACTTCGTCAATGTAAACAAGTTGGTAAAAAAGAATTTTCCCAAAACCATTTCACGTGCTACCCAATTTTTGACTCAAAATTAAAAAAATCTATAGAATTGGTTTACACCATTTGTATGCTTTCCCCCTTCCCCCCTTTGTCTTATTTTCTTATTTTTTTCTTCCTCAATTTTAGAAGGATGTTCTGCTAAATCACATTTGTCTGCTTCCAAAAGTATGAATGAGCCTTTAAAGAAAAAGAACTTCCCTTAGAAAGCTAGAGGCAACGTGCCAACGTCTTGTCTCACTGATAACGTGGGAGAAAAAGTGTGTGTATGTGCGTGTGTGCATGAGTATCTTGTGTGTTTAAGTGTGTGTGCAGGTGTCTGTGCAGGTGTGTGTTGAGGGATTTTCTGGTACCATGGCATAAATGTAAACCATAAGATTAACAGGCGATTCTGTACGAGTCTTTACAATTAACCTAATTTCAAACAAAATAGCACATGAAATTGCCATGATTCATAAAATCTATGGCAATAAAAAAAACCCCTTGGCATAAGTATGCCATATCGACTAAGCAAATGTGATTAACAAAAAACTTAGAATAAAATAAGCACTGTAGTTAAATATTTATATGGCATTTCCATAATGAAAAGAGCTAAATCACCGCAAACTCATTCTCACACCGTTTTCCAGGTGATCAGGCAATGAATGTTGTGTTTGCCAACAGTTTGTTACAGCGTGACCATGTCTGCAGAGTCAAAGACTGGGGCGCTGCAGGTTGAGAGGTAGGAGCACGGCCGCTGGGAAGACGGGGAGAGTCTGACATTAACGCTGTATTAGGTCATGGGGCGTGCTGCCTTCAGGCTGCTGCCTGACCCTTTCCTTCTCTTAGAAAGGGTACCTGTGAAAGGCTGTCGCTAGAGAGCTGTCACAGACAGGCTTGCTCGATGACTCCAGGTTAGAATGCACGCCCCCACTGCGCACAATATGAAGGAGTTTCCTGCCCCTGCTCATTGTGGGGGCCTCCCCTTGGGAGGAAGGGACACTCCATTTACCTCTTTGTCTAGATGGGACAAAGTCAAGGAACCTCCTAATTTTAAGCTTCTGAGCAATCGAATTTAATCGAGCCCCCTGGACCATGACTTGCCTGCCTCTGTCACCTGCACTTAGATGGAGCAGTCGGGCATTCTCCCAAGTCCATCGAATTAGCCATCAGCACGACAGCAGGGCTAATGGGAAGCCCAATACGCCTGGACCTTCAAGCAGCCCCTGAAGGCCAGGTTATTGTCAGCCTAACAGAGAGATGCACAGACACTGGATTCAGAGGAGGGAAATCTGGCAGCACAGGAAGAGACTAGAGGCAGCGGTCCAGCGGGTGGCACAACACAGGGCCCGCAGGCGAGGCTGCACCTCAGGTGAGGAGCGTGCGCCTGGGCTTCTGGACCAGCCCTTCTGAAATAAGTTATAAGAAGGAAAACCTTGACTATGTGCTCCAGTGCAAAAGCAGAGGTAGAACTTTTTTTCTTTAGAGATCAAAACTTCTTACTAATACACAGAAGAACATCGAGACCAAGGAGCTCTTTTCTCTGTTGGCTGTTTAGTCTGAACACTTCTTGGAACAAGGACTTCACCATTTAAATGTCTGAAATAACATTAACCATTACTAATATTTTGAAATGTTATTATGACAATACACTCACACGAACTATAAAAGTTTGCTACATTTTTGAGTGGTTTTATTGATCTGGGGAACACAAGTATCCTTCTATTGGCAATCAATAGGAAAATGAGATTCGTAGAGTACAAATTCATTTCGCTGCAAATTTTGTGGGAAGATCATTATTCCGCTAAGTGGTGAATTCCATGGAAGTCTATAGACTTCCATACAAACCTCTCACTTCTCGGAAGTCACACTTCCAGCAATAGTAACCATCTGGATTATAGCTGAGAGTCTGGTAGTAACAGAAAATTATTTCTGTAGCCAAAAGGGATGTTGGAAAGCTCATCAAGCACATTATTGTGGAGGAGTCTGTGTCCTCTCATTTTGTACACCATCTAAACCAACACTGGCTATCCCAGCCCACAGGAGATGGGAAACACCGCATTAAATGGAGAGTGGGGACAGAGGGCATGGAGCGGCCACTCCTTCAAGACTGTCTCCTGCCCAGCCGTTTCCTGCTTGTCCTCTTGCCCATAGGTGGTGCTGCCCCCGGGGCTCTGTCTGGGCCCTCTGCTCTGCTCGGGCTATGGAGTCTTCTGGGGAAATCGAATCCATCCACGGCTCCAGCTTCCACGTGCCTGCCCACGCCACCAGAGAGGCACATCCAGCCCTGCTGTGACGGCACCAGGACAGCCTCTCCCGGGCATCCCACAGGGAAACCAAACTCACCACATCTCCAAACCCAAAGCACAACCCCCGCCCCTGCTCCTCCCATTGCCCTTGGGACTGACTGCGCCTCCAGAGACCTGGGAGTCATTCCCTACCTGCCCCCATCCCCTCCCCACCTAGGCAATCTCACATACCTCTGCCCCCTTTTCTCGACGCTTGTTGCCACTGCCTGAGTGAAGGCTCGCTTCTCTTGCCAGCCAGACACCCTAATTGTTACAGGTGTCTAAATGGTTTCCCTGCCCCCAATTCTGTCCTCGGATCCATGCCAACAAGCCCACAGCTGGCCGATAGGTACCTTTGTGCAAATTTGAAAAAGACATCCCTTCCTCAAGATACTTTACACTCCCTGATTTTGTTAGAACACCCTTTACGGCCATCTGCTGGAAACGCTCCTAATAAATATACAAATCTAGGGGCCGGCCCAGTGGCACAGTGGGTAAGTTTGCGCTCTCTGCTTTGGTGGCCCAGGTTTCATGGGTTCGGATCCCAGGTGCAGACCTACACACCACTCATCAAGTCATGCTGTGGCAGCATCCCATGTACAAAAAATAGAGGAAGATTGGCACAGATGTTAGCTCAGAGCCAACCTTCCTCACCAGAAAAAAAAACAAAAGAAAAACCAAATCTTTGAGGTCTATGATGTGAATGATATTTCCTTAAATCTATGTCCTTGTGCAGTGTACAATGTACACAACCATACATGTGGCCCTGGCTGCCAAAGTGATCTTTTCAAAACACAATGTAATAAATGAAAATCATTAGATAAAAAAATGCTTGGTGTTAAATAGATAAACCCAGTGGTCTGGAAATGATGTGTAAATGATGGGTTTCTATGTTACACAACAATTTCATGAGGTGCCTTGAGTTTCAAATCTTGTTTTAAGACCTATTTGTCCTGTCAATTAAAAATATATTATAGAACATTTTTTCAACATAAAAATGATTATAAATTATTCATTTTCAATATCTTACATTTACTTTGTATCTATTATTGATAAATACAAAATCTTTTTCTGGAATTTGGGGGTTGCTTCTTCAATCCGTTTTTCCTCACTTACACTGGAGATGTGAACTGGGCCAACACTTACAGATTGAGAAACTCAAGTAGGAAAGTGAGTCCACGCTGGGAGGCTCAGGCTGGCCCAGGTGGACGGGATAATCTGGACGAGCCGTTCAACTGGCAATTGTCACTAGATTGTGCAACCTCCTCCCAGCTGGGACCAGAAACACTGTGTGGCTCTGACAGCACGACGTGTGAACCAGGGGCCAGCTAGGCGGCCAGCCCCGAGAAAACCGGCACGGCAGACTGCTCTCTCTCACCCAGAGGTGCTGAAAATTCGTGCAACTTTCTTTCTGGCTAAGTAGCCCCCAGGCTTCTCTTACTGGCCATTCCTGTGGCCCTAGGTTCCCTTGCAGAGGCAGAAAGTAGAAGAAGGGACCTGCAGCAACCACAGACATGAGTCCAAGAGGAGAAGTAAACTGGCCAGAGGAAATCAGGACCAGGGCCGGCGGCTCCCAGGCCGTCAGCAGGAGAACCCCAGGTCACCGCAGGGTTGAAGGGCCCTGTCTGCAGCCAAGATCAGGGCAGGAGATAGGAGCTCAATGCTGCAACTGAAAGTCGTGCTATGAGGGTCGGCTAGGACGGAGTGTGATAGTCGACGTGCGAGGAGGGTGGCTGCGAGAGGCTGATGTCCCCACGTGGGGACAGTGTGATGTGCTCATGTGTTCCCAGCCACCCCTCCCCTTCTGGGAGCTGGAGGAGGTCCTTCCCTTCTTGGCAGAGCCTCCAGCCGGCCTTGGAGACCCTGGGACCTCACTCCCCACAGGCTGCTGGTCTCCAGCATCTGTCGCTTCTCTCCCTGCGGCAGGGATGCGGCCCTGGTCGGCCAGGAATCCCTTTGCTAGTCTGGTGAGTCTCTTGAACCCCCTCTCAGAACAAAGGTTGATTTTTTTTATTGTAGTAAAATATGCATAAAGAAAATTTACCATTGTAACCATTTTTAAGAGCATAACTCAGTGGCATTAATTACATTCACAATGTTGTACAACCATCACCACTATCCATCTCCAGAACTTTTTCATCATCCTAAATGGAAACTCCATACCCATTAAACTATAACTCCCCATCCCATCCGCAGCCCTCCTCAGGCCCTGGCAACACCATTCTCCTCTCTGTCTCTATGGATTTTCCTATTCTAGGTTCCTCACATAGCTGGATTCCTACAATATTTGTCCTTTTGTATCTGGCTTATTTCACTTAGCATAAGGTCTTCAAGGTTCATCCATGTTGTAGCAGGTGTCAGAATTTAATTCTTTTTTATGGCTGAATAATGTCCATTGTATGAATATACCACATTTTGTTTATCCATTCATCTGTTGATGGACACTTGGGTTGTTTCCACTTTGGGTTGTGAATAATGCTGCTATGAACTTTTGTGTGTAAGGTGTGTGTTTAACTCTCTGATTTCAATTCTTTGGGGCATACACTTTGGAGCAGAACTGCTGGGTCATAGGGTCATTCTGTTTCACTTTTTCAGGAACCGCCAAACTGTCTCCCACAGCGACCACACCATATTACGTCCCCCAGCAAGGCACAGGGTTCCAATTTCTCCACAGCTTCACCAGCACTTGCCATTTTCCTTCTTTCTTTCTTTTTTTAATAACCATCCTAACGAGTGTCAGGATCAAGTTTTAAACTTGTTAAACAAGTTTTAAACATATTTATAAAATAAAATATGTGGGATGACAAAGAAACGAATTACACTGAAATATAGTTTGAAAGTATTAGAAAGTCTGGGATATAGTAGTCTATGTGCTTCTTTATTAACATATTAAATAAGATCTGATGGAGGTGATTTCTTCTTTTTTAATTTTTTAAAACATTTTTATTGAGTTAGTGATAGGTTACAATCTTGTGAAATTTCAGTTGTACATTATTGTCTGTCAGTCGTGTTGTAGGTGCACCTCTTCACCATTTGTGCCCACCCCCCCACCCCACCTTTCCCCTGGTAGCCACTAATCTGTTCTCTTTGTCCACATGTTTAAATTCCTCATATGAGTGGAGTCACACAGAGATTGTCCTTCTCTATCTGGCTTATTTCACTTAACATAATAATTCCCTCAAGGTTCATCCATGTTGTTGCAAATGGGACGATTCTGTTCTTTTTTATGGCTGAGTAGTATTCCATTGTATATATACCACATCTTCTTTATCCAATCATCTGTTGATAGGCACTTAGGTTGCTTCCACGTCTTAGCTATTATAAATAAAGCTGCAATGAACATTGAGGTGCATAGGACTTTTGGAATTGCTGACTTCAAGCTCTTTGGATAGATACCCAGCTGGGTCGTATGGTAGTTCTATTTTTAATTTTTTGAGGAATCTCCATACTGTTTTCCATAGTGGCTGCACCAGTTTGCATTCTCACCAGCAGTGTATGAGGGTTCCTTTTTCTCCACAACCTCTCCAATATTTGTTACTATTTGTTTTAGTTATTTTTGTCTTTCTAATGGGTGTAAGGTGATATCTTAGTGTAGTTTTGATTTGCATTTCCCTGATGATCAGCAATGATGAGCATCTTTTCATGTGCCTATTGGCCATCCGTATATCTTCTTTGGAGAAATGTCTGTTCATGTCTCCAGCCCATTTTTTGATCAGGTTGTTTGATTTTTTGTTGTTCAGCTGTGTGAGTTCTTTATATATTATGGATATTAAGCTTTTGTCAGATATATGACTTGCAAATATTTTTTCCCAGTTAGTGGGTTGTTGTTTTGTTTCAATCCTGTTTTCATTTCCCTTGAAGAAGCTCTTTAGTCTGATGAAGTCCCATTTGTTTATTCTTTCTATTGTTTTGATGGAGGTGATTTCTACTTCTACTGTGAGTGTGACATAAGGATAAATGTGAATGATATTCTAGATATCTATAACCATGGCAAATAAAAAGAAAATGTCAGTGATTTCAATTGGTGAAAAGTCCTGGCTAGAACTACCGCGGTTTGTAGCCACATTCACAAAGGGAGGAAACGCTAAACCTCAGGCGTGGTAGTGAACTAAAGATGGAATCCGAGGACCCGGGCTCAAGCCTCTGCTGCGTCACACCCTCTCCCACCTCCCACCCCACCAGCTGTCGTCCCCCTCTTCCCTTCTGCTGGGCCAAACTCCCCAGAAGAGTCCCCACTCCCTTTCTCTCCTGTCCACACCTCCCACCCCTCAACCCACTGCTGTTTGGCTTTGACCACCCACACTGTCCTGGCCAAGGTCACCGTGATCTTGAGATCTGTTGTCCTTGTCTGGTTTTATCGGCGTGACCTCTGAGGGTTACTGACTCCCTCTCCTCTCCCTTGGTCTCCGGGGCACTGACTCTCACGCTGCCTCCTAACCTCTGGCTGCCCTCCTCAGCCGCCTTCACCACCCTTTCCCCGCTACCTGGGCATACTGGTCTTGTCGCTGCCCTCTCTCTGGGTGACCTCACTCACTCCCACAGCCTTCACTACAGCCTGCCCACGGTGCCTGCGTCTGTACCTCCAGCCCACAGCTCCCTCCTGGGCCCCAGACACACCTAGTAGGTCTTCACTCAGTACCAGCAATAGCCTCACGGACTGAGTTGCTACCATGTGCCTGGGGCGGTGCTAAGCACCTTCACACATTATCTTACATAATCCCCACAGTGACGCTATGAGCAAGCACAGGGCTGACACTTCTTAGCTGATAAGAGTCAGAGCCAGAATCCAGTGTTCCTAACCACTCTGCCCTCCAGGGCACCTTGTAGACACCAGCCCCGCCAGGTCCCAAACTGAGCCCCTCACCCTGCTTCCTATTCTCCTCCGTTGTTTCCTACTTCAGCTGCAGGCACCATTCTCCAGGCACCAGCTACTTTCCTCTCTTCTCCTCCTCTTGGCCAATCCTCTTGGACTGGAGTTCACATCTCCACTCCTCAGCCCATGGCAGCCCAAGGCTGAAAGATTCCTGCCACCCTTGACCCCGTCCTCCTTATCCAATCGATTATTGGGCAGAGCGGACCCTGCCCTCCAGATCGCTCCCAAATTTGGCCATTTCTTCTCATCATCCCCACTGAATACCCCTAGTCCTGGCCACTGTCAATTCTCAAAAATGCCACCAATACAGCTCCCAGTGGTTTCCTGGACTCTGATCTCGCTTCCTACCAACTATTCTCCACCTAAAGCCTAAGCGATGCCCCAAATTCCGCCTCCTCCTTCGACGCCTTCCCCTGGCGTGTGTGCAAAATGTGCACACTCTCATCACGGTCCCCAAGGACCTGCCTGCCCAGGCCCTCGTCTTGTCTCTCTCCCCCTCCCATTTCCCAGCTCTGCTCCAGGTGCATGACCTTCCTCCAGTTTCTGGCAGGGGCCACATGCTTCCTCTAGACTCCAGGCCTTCACCCTTGTTCCTCTCCAACCTGACAATCTCTCCCTAGTTCAACACTCCAAATAAATCTAGTTAATTCCTCCGGATTCCCTGCCCTGGCCGCCATCAGAATCGTCTGGGGAGATTTAAAAGATCTTGATGGCAGAACACACCCCAGAATCTCCGGGGGTCAGACCTAGGCATGAGGATGTTAAATCCCTCAACTTGAGAACCATGGTTGAGAACCTGGTTTAGGTCCTAACACCCCTGCTTGGTAAGAGGCAGCCGCCCCCCAATTTCCCCAAGCTCCTCTGACGTCCCCGATCAACGCGCATGTCATCTTATCGTGCAGTGTTGAGTGATCATCTGCCCTGCAGGGACGGACCGTGTCGTCTGTCTTCCACCTGTCTTCAAGGCCTGATCCAAAGGAGGGTCTCGGTCGGTATTTGTGTCGACAGGAGGCTTTCACACTTGGAACCCCTTTCCTAACAAAATGGATTGGTGCCCCCTCCAAAAAAACCCTAACAAAAATCCCCCTTTTACTTACTCAACAATGACCTGCAATTCCACTAATAATGATTCATTTTTCACTTAAAACTCCTTGTCTTATTAAAATGTAAATACAGCTCTAAAATACAACATCTTAACGGAATTAGTCATTATACTTTGCCCTGAATGATTTCACCAGCTCTTAATAGAAGGGAGAGGAGAAGAATTGCCATTTATTAAGTGCATCCTATGCACCAGGCATTTTACACACATCGGCTCATGTAATGGAGTTAAATGAGCTAGCTCTGAAAACACTTGAAGCTCAGAGAGGTTCAGGAATCAACCCAAAGTAACAGAGCTGGTAAATTGATAAACCAGATTTAAACCGACATCTAAACCTGTGCACTCAACTCCAGCCTGAGTCTGGAGGGGAGACAAAGCACAAAAGATGGGAAGGAAGAGACACAGAGAAGACAGGCCTGGGCCTCAGAAGACCAGCTTCACCTTCCCCGTTTGACCCAGGACGATGCTGGATGCTGGGACTGGACCAGGGGAAAGAGTATTATTGGCAACAGCAGCCTTCCAGGTGCTCATCCTCTCTTCTATTTCAGGTCCAACCTCTCAGCAAACCCTGTTGGCTTTGCCTTCAAAATATACCAGTACTCTGACCACTTCTCGGTCCTTTCACTGCCCACTCCCCAACCACATGGCTCTCATCAGATGTCCCCATCAGCTTCTTGCTGCTTTCCAGGCTTCTGCTCTCTCCCCAGGGTCAGCTCACTTTCGCCTCTGCTCAGAACCCTCCAGAGCTCCCTTCTCAAGCTCTTATCCCCACCAGCCCATTCTCCCTCGGGCCTCATTTACAGTCCAAGCCCCCTCAGCTCCTGCCCTCTGGGCCCTCTGAAGTTCCCCCAGCACTCCCAGCTCTGCCCTCCCATCGCCTGGAGCTCTGCCCCGACAGCCCCTGCCGCTCCCTGCCTCCTTCACGTGCCGCCCCTGGCGGGGGACCTTATCTGACGGCTCTATTTACAACCCCTCACCTCCCCCTTCCCGGAACACCTCTCTCCTTTCCTGCTGTGTGTCCCCTGGCACTCATCACCCTCTGATGTGTGCCATATACACTTATTTTTTGCTGTTTTTCCCCTCCAGAATGCACCATGTCCCAGGGCAGGGACTCCTGTCTGTCTTGGTCTCTGCCGTATCCTCAGCATCTAGAACAACACCTGGCATACAGCAGGTGTTCAGTAAAGGCTCGCTGAGTGAATGGAGGACTATGAGAGATCAATTTGAAAAGTGGGGTGATCTTCTACTTTGGGAGATACTATAAATTTTTAAAGATGTGCTGGCTCAGAGTCCAGAGGGTGACGTTCAGGTTAGAGTATGCATTGCTATGGGGTCTGGTGGCTTTAATCCCAGATAAATTAAAAGTCATATAAGACTTCCTGTGTGCACTGACATGTAGACGTCTAACAAATATTTGTTGAACGAATGAATAGGAAAATGTTAACTTTTTTTTTTAAAGATTGGCAGCTGAGCTAACACCTGTTGCTAATCTTTTTTTTTCTTTCTTCTTCTCCCCAAAGCCCCCCAGTACATAGTTGTATATTTTAGTTGTGGGTCCTTCTAGTTGTGCTATGTGGGACGCCACCTCAGTATGGCTTGATGAGTGCTGCCATGTCTGTGCCCAGGATCAGAACTGGTGAAACCCTGGGCCACTGAAGCGGAGCTCGTGAAACTAACCACTTGGCGACGAGGCCAGCCCTAACTTTTATCTGAACCAAAGACTAACAGAGATGCCAGTGATTCAAAAGGCCAAAGTTTGTTCTATTATACTCGAAGTTTAGACTTTTGCCAGGTGGACGCACAGGAAGTACTTAATTTTTTGATTATACAGACATCACAATGGGCAGCGCAGCAGGAAGCGCATAGCTCAGGGCCGCAGCACTGCAGGGAACCCAGCTCCCCACCTGGAGGCGGGATCCCTCCAAGACTCAGGGTCCTCCAGTTTCAGTGGGTGATAGGCTCTCACAGATTGTCTTAAAGCTTCATGCACCCCTCTCAAAGTCCTTCCTCTCCCTCCCTGAGCGGAGAGCTTTTTCTATCAGATTCTTGGATCCCACCCCAGACCCAGCGGATCAGATCCTGGGGGGTAGGGTGGGGAGTGTGCAGCCAGGAGCCTGCATTTTAAACAAGTCTTCCCCAAGCCTTCAGGCCTGCTGCTAAAAGAGTGGCTACAATCTTTTTCCTTTTGGTGGCTCCTGGAGCAGAGGCCTCAGAATCACCTTAGGAGTGCATTAAGACATGCAGAGTCAGGGCGCCAGCCCAGTGGTGGAGTGGTTAAGTTCTCGCACTCCACTTCGGTGGCTGGGGGGTTCACAGGTTCTGATCCCGGGCACAGACTTATGCCCCACTCATTAAGCCACACTGTGGTGGCGTCCCAAGTACAAAATAGAAAAAGACTGCCACAGCTGTTAGTTCAGCAACAATCTTCCTCAAGCAAAAAGAGGAAGATTGGCAACCGATGTTAGCCCAGAGCCAATCTCCCTCACCAAAAAAAAAAAAAAAGAAAGAAAGAAAAAAAAGAAAAAAAGGAAAGAAATGCAGTCTCAGCTCCAACCCCTTGTCAACAACATCCCCAGAGTGGAAAAGCACTGCTCTGTCACGCTTGACTGCATCGACTTTCAGGACCCTCCAGCCCTTCTCTCCAACCCCCTAAAGGTTCTCTTGAGAAACTTTTAGCCCAGGAACAAGTCTTTCATTTACAAGAAGAGAAAGGCTCAAGATGCTGAGGTCTGCGTGATGGAAGCTCCGGGGGAGAAGGCTTCTGCGAGCAGATCAAGGTAAACCCTTTATCAGTGACAGTGCTTGGGCACCAAGACGGCAGAGCAGGACAGAGCATCCAAAGAGGAGGAAGGATTGCTCTTGAGGGAGAAGCAGGAGGGGAAGAGAGACCTGGGGCAGAAGCTGGGTCCAGCCCTGCTGCGCCCAGGGGTTTCCATGCTGCGGCTGTAGGGGCTCGGCTTCCCGGGGCGACAGTGTGGGGAGGTTTGCTTTTTACCCGTGGACTTCCCGAGCGAGCTAACCTGGGCGTCTGAGGGACTGGTTAACCTCGGGCAAAGTCAGACATTGTTGCTCATGGCTAAAACGACCCGTCAAGGAACTAATCACACTTATTTATATATATCTATCTTTATTTTCATATATTTTATATATGTATATATATATTTTTAAAAAGCATCCTTGAAATTGTGAAGTTTGGTTTCTGTTTAACTGTGACATAAGAGGACAACAACAAAAAAGCTAAATAGAAAGCCACTCAAATATACAAAGACCACAGAGCAAAAATCTCATCTTTTAGGAAAAAATAATTTTAACAGCCAATATGGAAAACTATTTCCTATGTATCGGCTGTAGACAGTAACCACCTCCGGAAAGGAGAGCAAAATTAGAACGTTATTGTATAGGCTTCACGGAACCACTGAAGAGGCTTCAGACGCTCAGGTCAGTGTTATTTACGGACACTGAGTCCTAGTTTAATACACCGGGAGAACCGATGTTTAGTGAGGACCTTGAAGTCAAGTGAAGACCCCCCGTTACAAGATGAATAGTGAGCCCCCGCCCTCCCTGTAGTTTCTGCAGGAACCTGGATTTTTACATGTTGCCTTTGCTTAAAGCAGGACACATCTTTTTCGGGGCTGGTCTAGAAGGACCACTTTCTTGGGAATTCTCTTCCTTCCATGCTGATGGTCTGTCTTCATGCCCCTTTCCCTCCCCTAAAGCCTGCAGAAACTGATTTTAGTCAAGCAGGCAAGCCGAAACCCTGTTATGGCCCACAGCAGCCCCGAGACGGCCACAGGGTGAATGAGAGCATCCCTCCCAGCCTGCGCGAGAGGCGCCAAGGGGAGGCTGGGGGCCGGGAGGGGGGTCCTGCCCCGTGGGTGCACCTTACCTGCCAGGTACTCGATGACTGCCGCCATGTAGACGGGAGCACCCACGCTGATCCGGTACTTGAACGTCCCCTTCTTCAGGTAACGCATCAGTCTTCCAACGGGGAAGATGACACCAGCCCTGGCTGAACGGGACAGCTTGGACATTTTCTTCTTCCCGCTCCGGCCTGACATCTTGCCTCAGTTTCCCTCTCAGCTTGCTGACACAGTGGCCTCCCGGCACTAACTCAGTGCTGAAAAGGAAAGAAGGCACATTGAGGAAGGGTGGCTGGCAAACATCTTGGGAACAGTGGCGTGGCCCTAGGGCACCGTGTGACACGCCTGGCAGCCCAGTGGAGGCAGCTGAGACCTGGCTGCCACCGTAGGGCAGTGCAGGTAGGGGGCAGGGCATCAGCAGCCCCACCCATAAACACCTCCCCACATCATCAAGCCAGCCCAACCTCCACAGGAGGGGCCAAAGAAACTGTCACTGGAGAGCGAGATCACAGTTCCCAAGTCAGCTGAATAACGGCCCCCAAAGTTGTCCAGGATGTCATCCCCAGAACCTGTGCATATGTTGGCTTCTGTGGCAAAGGGATTTTGCAGATGCAGTTAAGTTAAGGATCTTGAGATGAGGAGATCATCCTGGGTCATTCGGGTGGGCCTGATGCCATTGCAAGGTCCTTATTAAGGGGGCGGCAGGAAATCGGAGGGAGTAGTAAGAGAGACGACAGAAGGAAATGGATTCTCCCCTCAGTCTCCAGGTGGAACCAGGCCTGCCAACACTTTCCCCTTAGTCCAGAGAAACTGATTTTCCACCTCTGACCTCGGGAACTATGTGTATTGAGAACTATGTGTATGAGAATAAATGTGTATTGTTTTAAGCCACCAAATTTGAAGGTAATCTGCCACAGCAGCAACCAGAAAACTCATCCAGCTCCTCTGCCCGGCTTTGCTTCTGCCTATTTTAATACAGTACTTAGTCAATCTGGCCACGCCTCTGACAATGCTTAGCTCTGACCAGCAACTCAGAGCTGGTGTGCACTTCTCAGACGGAAACACCCTTTTAAATTCTCCAGTAATGTAGCATTCTTAAACAAAAAAACATGCCAGAAGCGGCAATTTTATTGAATATGCTGATGCAGAGGAACCAAACATAGCAAATTCAAAGCTATAATGCAGCCCATGCCTCGGCTCCTTGGAGTGGGGGATCCAGGCTGAGCTGGGGGAGACACTTCAGAATCAGCTTGAAGAGGTGACCTCAGTACAATGCACCAAGGGATGTGTACATAATTCATTGTTATTTCAGGAAGCTATCTTTCGTGCAAAGACAAAATAATTATATACTTCTGAAAAAGTCTTTGTAAGGCGAAAACTAATTCAGAGAATTGTAATAGAGCTTAACCTGTTGCTTGAGGGAGTCCTGTGACCAAAAAACGGAAGATAATCCAGAATAAGTAAAAGCAAATATCAAAGAGTTAACATGCAGGAGCAAAGAAAAGGAAACAGAACATTTCCAGGAAACTCGTGAATGCATCAAGGCTGTTTGCCCCAGGGGAAACGTCATTCTCAGTGGCCATTTTCCTTTGGGGATGGAAAATGAGAAAGTCGAAAATAAATTGAAATTGGTTCTATATGTTGAGGTGGTCCTCTCAAATTTTGGCTACGTCAGCCTACACACCGCCAAGATGGCAATGAAGACATCTAAGAAAGTGGCTGAAACGATGATGGAAGAAAGTGCTAAATGACTGCATGGCTAACAGGAAAAATACAAAACTGGGATTTATTTAATCTGGATGGAAGAATGAACATAGAGCTCAATTTTAAAGTATCTGATTGCTCCGTTATGACTGAGGAGTTTTATATAAAAACTACAGAATGAGCAACAAACCCCATTCTCATACCGGAGGAGAATGATGCAAGTTGGAGGCATTTTATTACATGCTTCACACACACTATTTTTAAATGCTCTTACACACTTACTGTGCTCCTATGTTGTGTCGTTTTGCCACTAAAAGATGTAGGTATTCATCAAAGTTAAGTACAAGCAAAGATGAGCAAATAGCCTTAGGATATTCTCTCTTTCACAGTAAGGCACAAGGATAAAACAGTACCACCACTTTTAGAACTTTCATATTTTCCGCGCTTCCGCTGCTAACGCTCATAAATCTATTTACAGATATCTCTCTTGGAGGGAGCAAGTGACGGCATATGAGGGGTACAACCATCAATTTATGTTCAGGAAACTTAGGGCAGGCATCAGTGAATGTCTGGAGCACCTGCTGTTGGTCATCACCGTCCCAGGGGACAGGGACACATAAAGCAATGTGAAATGGCCCCTGTCCTCAGAGAGAGCTCCGCCGCACAGGTCCGCTAGCCGGTAGCGGTGTTCAGAACTGAGGTGGCTCCCGCCATAATGGAAAGAGCCTGGGATTCAGAGCAGGAAGCCTGGACATGGTCCCACTTCTACATAACTAGCTATGTGGGCTCCACATGTCATCTGCGCAGGCCTCATCTGTAAAACAGGGAGGTGACTACTTGATCTTGAAGGTCCTCTGGTCTTTAACATTCCAATTTTTGTGAAATGCACTTTCAAATGCTTTTGGAAAAGCAGCTTAGTCCCTTTAGGAAATGAGTTCTAAAGAGTTACGAGCCGGTTCATAACGATGTCTTAGTATGGTGACTCCACTAAGCTTTTTTCAGTGACTGGTAAGCGAGGGGATGGGGAAGATTAGTAGGTCTGGTTGCCAAGGAAACCACCTGAAAAGCCCATCACAGGGTGGACATCCCTGGTGGATAGGGTGTGTACTGGATGGTCACGATCTTTCCCACTGTCCGAGAGAGCACGGAGCACAAAGGCCACAAGGGCAGGCCCCCTCCATCCCCCCGTCCCGCATTTTTCTCAAACAAAAACACCCAGGGAATGACTAGGTGTGCAGGATAAAGCAACCTAGGGACTTTCCCATATCAGCCAAGAGAAGTCACAAATTGCCCTAAAAATTGGAAATTAGGACTGTCAGTAGCAGGAAAACAGGAGACTTTAGGGGATTGACGCCTAAAATATTCATGAAGACAAACTAGCCAAGGGAGGAAAAGCAGGGTTAGATCAAACGGAGAAACACAGCAGCTGAAACTGTAAGAGGGAGGGGCGACCCCACACCCAGCACTTTGTCACAAGACTTTCTCTGGCTTCCAGACTTTCCTCTAGGTTAGGGCTTTAGAGTGGGGGACGCAATTCCATTGGAAGCCGAAGTGGGAGACTGCTGCATGTGCTTCAAAAGGGCTGCAGAGCTCTCTGTGCCTGGGGAACCCATCTTTCAGACACTGTGCTGGCTTTAAGCCACGGACACCTAACTCCTGGGCCCCAGGGGCTGGGAGGCCCGTGCACGTTGCAAGAATCAGTCCCCATCCAGGAATCCCGGGGGAAGCAGAGAGGAGGCTGAGGGGAGCTGACACGTCAGGCCTACTGGAACCCAGACAGAAGGAAGGGCTGCGCCTCCTCAGACCCTCCAGAGAAGACCCTGCTTTCCAAAGACCACCCCTGCCCCGCAGCCTGTGCTGGACTCTGTCTGGAGCGGGGAGCAGTTATAACCCCTAATGTCCTTCTTTTCCAGGCCACCCTTCCCAGGACTCTACCCAGTCTTGGGAAGTCAAGAGTTAAAAACTTAAAGGGGTTTTCTCTACTTCCTGGGAATGTGAATCTCTGTGTGGGGCCACTCATGGATGGAGAAAAGAACTATTGCAATGGGAAACGTGTTTCATCAGATTAATACTTAAATGTTTACATTTATTTACCTTCCGCTCTAAAACAAATTTTGCTCTACTTAGGCCAAGCTTAAGGACTAGAGTGCATTACGTTTGTTTACACGTTTGAAGAAAGATGGCTGGAGGAAGCTCTCGGAGGGTTATAGGCACCGTGGGGCCAAGCTCAGGCGGCCCCAGCCTCCAGGCTGCTCATGGGGTACTTAAGAGGAACTGGGAACCAGACCAGACCCAACCCAGATCTGCGATACACCTGTCCTTTCATATCTGAGAGACCAAGGACAACCAAGGTATGAAGTCTCGTAATTATTCGCAGAGTGAATGGGAGAGTTTGAAGCATGTTAGCAGTGGGGACAGGACTATACACTCAAAACTCAGGGAAGAAAGGGGAGAACGCTGTGCTGCCTGCTCACTCGCTCGCCTCCAAGAGCACAGCGTCGGGAGAACAGAGCCGGTTTGTGTGCGCTGGGCAAGAGGGCCTGTTCAGACTCTCTTGTCCTAGGATTTATTTCTGTGATTGAGTTTTAAGCCTATAAGGACACCGACGCATTAGATTTTACAGATATCACAAGGGTAAATATTAAATTGCAGCACTGACTCAGACACGGGCAATAAACTCACACCAGCCTATTCAAATAACTACTGTATTTCATTGATTTTATGATACTCTTCTTTTTTTTTACATCTTACTGTCTCTAGACATCAGTATGCATCTTGCAATCTATGACATCATAGGTTCAATGAAAGGCAATATTTATGGAGCATTTATTATTGAACAAGAAACTACATCAGATGTTGTGAAATATACACTGCCCCATCTTCCAATATTTTCCAATGAAGTTGCATGATAGACCACAATAAAGTTTCAAACAGATGCTAGAGACACGGCTCTCAAACTGTGAGCCAAGGCACCTTGGGACACAGCAGCGAATATTCAAGCTTTCAAGGGAAATACAGTGATATGTGACCTCTGTCAGACCCCACAGCTACCAGCCCACAGTGGTTCTCCGGGTGGTTCACGGTGGATTGCACTGTCTTCCTCTGATGCTGTTCTGCCTTTGCAAAGCTGAGTTTTTGGCAGTTGCTGTGATTGAAAAAGCAAGTGCCGGGTGGAAATCAGTGTAGAACAGAAAATGAGAGTTGCGGTGTCCAATCTGATTCTAAGGTTTGAGAAGTTGTGCAGTGCCCAACAGGTGCACACATCCTATTTATAATTCATTGTGGTTATTTAAGAATGGGATAGAAATATTCTTTTTTTCTTCTAATTCATGCGTTAATATTTTTTCAAACAGCTACTAAATTGTTAGGACATAAATACTTAAGTTGTTTGAACCTGACCCCTTAATAAATGGAGCTGATAGGCATTTCTTCTGGCCTAGGGGCTCCAAGAAAAAAATGACCCAGACACTAAGTTCTCTGTGAAGTGAGAAAGCCTGGGGACTTCTCTGTTAGGGCCGCCCACCAACAAGCTGAAACAGATAATTCTGACATGCTCAAGGTCACCCTGAAACAAGGAAAATAAAGAAGTTAAAAGAGTTATTTAAAACTTTGCGTTCATTATGTCTTGAAATCCAAGAAATACTTGCACATAGTAAAATAAAGCCAAAAGTAAAGAAATGCATAAAATGAAAAGCAACAGTCTTCCACTCCACTCTTCCTACTCCCAGCTCACGGCCAGAGGCGACTCCACGTAACAACGTTTAACTTCAGTTCTGGCGGTTACCTCCCAAACCGCTATCGTTTATACCTCTACTTCTCGATTTATTTTCACTTTTAGACGGTGTCTATCAAAGCCTGTGTCAGAAGGATGAGAACTCAACTCACTTTTCTCCTCCCCTTTCCAACTGTTGACAGCATATTTTCATTTTCATTTCCTCCACTGATTGCCTTGGAGCCTTTAAATAATTTACTTCAATCTCTATTTCTGACTCGACCGACTTTAGGGATCATCTCTCGAGTCACTGGTATATAAGATGAGGATGTGCGCGCCCAACCTTTCCCTGGTCCTCTCCTCCCTACTTTATCATCTCATTTCCACCTTTGTCTTCCTTACTTTCCATTGTCCTGATTCATAATGTTTACATATATTTATTTTACTTATATTTTATTTCTATATATATATTTATATACTTTTTTTTGGTGAGGAAGATTGGCCCTGAGCTAATATCTGTGCCAGTCTTCCTCTATTTTGTACATGGGATGCCGCTACAGCGTGGCTTGATGAGCAGCATGTAGGTCCGCATCCAGGATCTGAACCATTGAACCCCAGGCTGCCGAAGCAGAGCGCAGGAACTCAACCACTATGCCACTGGGCTGGCCCCATAAAGTTTATATTTTGTTCTGTAATTACAGTGAAATCTTCATTTTGTCTCTAGGTTTATTTTGAAAATTAAATGCCTACAAGCAGCATCTATAGGATCAAGACTTTGTAAATACCGTTCCCTTCAGAGTCAAGTGGGTGCTAGCCTCACATTCCTTCTCTGTGGTCCAACGCTAGGACCCGTACGTCTTAATAAGAAGTGGATTCTCTTTGTTCTGAAAACGAGTTGTTCAAAATCATTCCACATTTTACTTGGCTCAGCATGTGGATCACGTCTTTCTTGTCTAGCCCCCCCTCCCACCCCCGAGTTACTGATTACAGTCACTTCTTCCCAGCAGCAGTTCTGTTCTGTAAAGCAGCCGGGACCCTGGAGCCCGGAACAGGGGTGCTGCCCTGCTCCTCGGGTTAACGGGGTTAGGGTGCACCAGGCTCCAGTCACAGCTTCTTCATCAGCAGACCAACACACAACCTTGTTTTGTGTGTGTTTCTGTTTAAAGACACCTTGTTTAATGTTACTGTTGATTTATTACCATTGAACTCGCAGCACACAGCACTTTCACTCCTGCCTGAATGACCCTTATCCAACACATGCATTTTCTCCAGAAGGCATCTCGCAGCTTTCTTGTGCTTACAACACAGACAGCACTTCAGCACTACACTTGGGGGCCATTTGAAACAGTGAAATCACCAACAGAAAGCACAAAAACGTGAGAATGTGGCACTAAATAGACCATGAAAAGGACACTAGCTTACAGCGTGAGAGATGAAACAGAAAGGCTGAGCGTGGTCTAGTTTGACCTCAGCTGGGTCTGGTGTGCAGTGGGTGATTCAATTATTTTTCCTGCTCTCTGCATGTTCTTGAATGACCACAAAAGCGCCATGAGTATTGACTTTGGGGTTACAAATAAATTTTAGTGAGTAGGTGAATTTGTAAATACGGAATCCACGAATAACGAGGATTGGCTGAATTTCCTTTGTTCTTGTTGACAAAAGAGAAATGGGCCTTTACCATATCCTAAAAATAACTCAGCTTCTCACACATGCAGTGTTGCTCTTTGCAGGGGCCACTTTCTTCCCAGAGACATTTATGCTGCACCCTCTGACCTCGGGCTCCATTTGGAAGGATGGTTTTACCCAGCGGTCGGCCTGGGACTGCGTTCCCGGCTCGTCCCTGACCCCTCGACTTCTTTCTTGGCTTTTTCCCTTGTTTTCCTGGTCATTCTTCCGAGACAGTACAGAGATGTAAACTTTGTTTTCTTACACAAATGGAACAGTCTTTATTGAATGATCTTTGGATTATCGTTTAGTGGGTAAATAATTTTTAGCGTCAAAATCATTTTGCTTCAACATTTTGCAGCCATTGATCCATCATTTTCAGCATCGAGAGTTACAGAGAAGTTTGGTGCCACCACCCTCCAAGCTTTTAGATTTTTCTCTTTATGTTCTAAAATTTCACAAGGATGTGTCCAGTGTGGGTCCTCCCCTACCCCGGTCATCCTGCTCAACACTTGGTGATAAGCCTGTTCAACCTGAGGGCTAGCGTCTTTCCTAACTCCAGGAATTCTTTTCTCTTACGTATGTGATTATGTCCTCCTGTTTCTTTATTTCTCCACCCCTCTCTCTACTTGTCGCTTACCGGGAGGCCTGTGGACCAGGTGTTGATCTCCTCCAAGTCTCTTATCCTTTCCTTCTTATTTTTTCTGTTCTTTCAGTATCTAATTTTGGCAATCCTATCATTAATTTCCAAGAGCTTGCCCTTGTTCTCTGACTGTTCCTTTTTCATAGCACCCTGTTCTTTCATGAATGCACCACGGCTTCAAATCTTTCTGAAACTTGTCAGGATGTGTTTACATTATCTTCTGTTCTCTAAATTGTTTGATCCAGTCAGTTGTCCTATTTATTTATTTTTATCTTTCTCTTGGCTTTCCTTAAATGCTTGGTGATCTTTGGTCATACATTTATAGTTAAGAATGAAAGACAAGGCTGATGTTACAAGCGGATAGGAAAGCTTTCCTCCACTACGGTTTGGAAGGCATGGTTCCTGTTTGGGATCTGTTTGGGCGCGTGTGTAGATCTCGCCAGTTAGCAGGAGTCACCTGAGAGTGCCCAGGTAGGAAGTGAGAGCCCCCAAATGCCAGAATGAGGGAGCTGTATTTTATTTATTTATTTTACTCCTAGAAATTCTAGACTTGCCCTGTAGTTGTTTGATTTCTTTAGAGAGGAAACCTCAGATTGTTAGTTTGGAGGATAAATGCCAGATTGCCAGAAACTCTACCAGAAGTAGGGGAGGGCAAGAGGCTAGTTCACCTGGCTGTTTTGGAGACAGACCTTCAATGACACCCCATTTCTCCTCTGTCCACCTCCAGGGCAGCTCCCTCCTGCTTTTACTGAGGCGTTCCATGTGACACTGTGCCCCTGGTCCCACGTACTTTCAGTCTTCCAGAAATTTGCTGAAATCTCCCATCTGATGACCAACACCAGCACCCGCCCCTTTGCTGTTAATTGTTGATTTTCTTTGTAGTTCTTTTTTTTTGAAAGATGGGCCCTGAGCTAACAGCTCTTGCCCAATCTTCCTCTTTTCTTTTTTTTTCTTCTCCCCAAAACCCCCAAGTACACAGTTGTATATTCTAGTTGTAGGCCCTTCCAGTTGTGGCATGTGGGACGCCACCTCAGCATGGCCTGATGAGCGATGCCGTGTCCGCGCCCAGGATCTGAACCGGTGAAACCCTGGGCCGCCAAAGCAGAGCACGCGAACTTAAGCACTTGGCCACGGGGCCAGTCCCTTCTTTGTGCTTCTTGACCATGATTTCTGTGGGCTCTAGAGAAGGAAATTACAAGGGCTCAAGCCCATCATTTTGAACTGGAAACTGAAAATGTCATTTTAATTCAACATCTTAACAAACATAATTTTGGAATTAGCCTAGAAATGAGTGTGTTGGTAAGGAGGAAAAGCTCCACTGGTTTCTAATTGAGTGATAATGTCAGACTGAAAAAGTTAGATCACTCCACCACCAGGTGAGCTGTTGGAAACGAACTGGTCCTGAGATAATTGAAGAGTATAAAATTTCCTACCAAGAGATTATATAAGACATTAATATAATAGAATAAAATTCAGTGTGTCTGTATTTGCCTGATTCTATAAACAATATTTAAAATTATGCTGTAATCCCAGAAGGGAGGAGAGGAAATAAAGGAAGAATCCTAAGCATTTGCCCGTATTGAATGAACTGCTTTTGGTAAGAAACAGTAAACTTTACTTAATACACTGACAGCTTCATGAAAAGACAAGAGAGCCTGGTTTCTTTAGACCAAAATTTCCCGTTAATTCAAATAAGTTCTTTGTCAAGCGTAAATAGCTGATAGAGTAAACCATTATTTCATGCTTCAAACAACTTCTTGAAATTTTTATTATATGTAAACTGATGAGGAACATGGTAAACTAGCCACCAGCAATCCTGAGTTAAATGACCATTTCTCTGCAGTCAAGCTTCTGCAAAGTGGCTCTTAAAAAGAGAGAGCAGTCAGTCATCGGAGACTGGGAGCAATAATTACAGGCCAGTGTGTCACGGGTGAGGTTTGGTTGGGCCGATGAACCCTGACAAAGGATCTGGAATTACAAGACAGCTTACTTTAAAGTACTCATTTGAGATCATTCTCCTCAAAAGTATACAAATCAAAATGCTACCATAGATATCTTATTTTAAATCTAGAAATAAGAGGTCTTATAGATTTGTAATGATGGAAATGAATTTTAAAAAAACTCTAAATACTGTTTTCTGAAATGTTCATGAACATGAAATTCATAACATCATCCCCTAATGGTTTCGTGTACTGTTTTAAAATTGCTGAAATTTATTCAATTTATTCAATTTTAGTCCCCGTGATATTTCCCTAATCTGAAGGACTGTGCTTCAGAATATTTTATATTGTAAATATTTATGAAACAACGAAGTAGACACTGCAAAGAAGCATCTTTACTCTGTCAGTTCAAAACTATCCTTTGGGAGAATAAAATGAGAGGAAATAAAACTAGGTAGGACATAAGGGAATTCAATATAAACATATTGACTATATGTAGAAATATATTTTTAAAGGGCATAAAAAAATCTCTTAGACAGCCTCACACCTAACAGAATTCTAATATATTTTGGTGTGTTACCCTAAGTACTGCATTACAATAATAATAGTTTGTTAGTATTATTTTGTAGCTGTAAAAACCATTTTCAGTAATACTAGCTAAATCACTTGCTCTATTACACTTCCATTTATGAACTCCAAGGGCAAATCATTATTGCACGAGTAATACTTTCCAAACCATTTTCTTCCAAGGCCACCTTTAAGTGAATGAGAATAGTCAATAATTTTATCGTCATATATGTTAAAGTACATTAACAATTTATAATGTAAAGAGCTATATCAAGTGGAATTTCATCAAAATGACACAGGGATCAAATTAACCAAATTAACCAACCATGAACGTTAGAACCAAGCATTAACCCAATTTATTTAAATTACACTATTGGATTACAAATCATTCTCTTTTTAAAAAGTATTTCAAGTCATGTCCTGGAATAATGTATCGGGAAGCTCAGCTGCCAGCACGCTCTTTGTAATTCAGAGGCAGAGACTGCCTGGCCGTCTGGGCCCTCTGGAGGGGAGCAGGGCCCGGGATGGGGGCGGACAGGGAGTGGGTCTAGGGTATCTGCTCCTACTGCAGCACACGGTGACTTCGAACATGTTTTGTTGTCTTTGTTGAACCTGAGCTAAGGTTGAAAGTACAAGTTGTTGATATATATTTTGCTTCTTTGTTATTAAGCACGTTATTTCGAATATAAATATGGTACCACCTATGGTACCAGTTGGACAAGAAATGAATGTAAATGGATGAATAAAAATAACTTCAGTTTCTCTTTCAATCTGAGTAATGCATGCCAGGAGAAAATGAACCCATGTGCCTTCCTGAATCTATTTATTCATGGAAAACAAAACAAAAACAAAACCCTTTACTGGGTCTAGTCTGGTCTCTCATCTTGCTTTTTGAGAACTGACAAACAGAAACAGTGGGCAAGCTGTCCTGTTTCCTCAAAATCTAATAGTTTCAAATTGGTAGTGAGGTTTATGGTTATAAACAGCGGCCTGTCTTGCTTCTCTGAGCAGGGGACTGGCTTTGTCTGAGCCAAGACAAGCTCCTTAGGTGGGAGTGAGGGGATGGGGGAGCTCCCTTTGTCGGGGGAGTGAGTGTACCAATACCAGACAGCAGGTGGGCTGCAGCCCCTGGTGTTGCCTGACCCACCAGGGGCTTCCCGAGACACCCATGTCTGCTGGGCAACTGAGTACATAGCTGGCACCAGCTGTGGGCTCTCAAAGCTAAAAGAGACTGCTCTAAGCAGAGGCAGCTGCCCAGGAACCCCTCTTTCTCCATCCTTTCCCCTGCCTGCTCCTCCCTACCGTTTTCCTTTCCGTCAGTCCTCAGGCAGTGGTTGTACTATGGGGACAAGCGGCTGGGGGGCTGTGGCTTCAGTTGTAGTATTCTATGCTGGGGACAGGCAGTGTAGCTCCCTGGTCATGGCTGTGTGGGTCCCCCATAGCCCCTGGGCCCTGGCCTATTTTATCAGCTGCACCAGGCAAAGGCAACCACCAGCCATAGTGTCATTCTATCTGTGGGTGGAACCAGCTAGAGCTCCAGGGGGCCTCATGGAGGGAGAATGGAAAGTGCAGTAGACCAGAGTGTGTGGGGCGGGCTCCAGTTCTGCACTGATTAGCTGTGGCCTGTAGGCAAATCAGTTGATTTTTCATAACCTCCCATTTGCTCAAATAAAACCTTTCAGGAGCTCTAATAAATAAAATAAACGGAAGGAAGGGGAGCTGTGCTGGGTGGAATGGGGAGGTGCCTGGGAACCTCCATGGCTTGGTTCCCACCTTTCTGGCCCTGGGCCTCTGAGGAACTCTGGGCTCTGTGGAGCTCACCTGAGAACCATTGTACCAGGTGACCTCTGACGTCCTTTCTAACCTGAAAGATGCTAGCTACTATTCTACGAAGATGCCAAAAACGTCACTCCTTCTGACCCCCGTCTGTTACTTACATTCATAGAGATGGAACAACTGGGTAGAATTAAGTCACATCTTTCCTTTGAAGTCACTATTTCATCGCCCATGACAACCACAGGAAGCAAAAACAGGACCTGAAAAGATCTGCTTTACTTAGCTTGCGGGGCTGCCTCTTCTCCACCCCAAGACAATGATCTACGCTATTCACTAAAAAACAGCCGAGGTGAAAATCCATTTTAGTAGTAAGGGGCCAACACTGGAGTTGATTACCGCCTCACTGAAATTCTGGAAGACTAATCAATCTGGAAGTCTAGCACTCTGGTGAGGAAGCCAGTGAATTATTGTCTGATCTAAAAGTTTATGTTGTGTAATGTATAAGCTACTGGAATTTACCTTTTCATAGTCTACCACCACTATTTAATTTTAATGGTTTTACTGAACAGTGAAGGCAGCACAAAATACAAGCTACATAATCCTGTGTACATACCATTAGTAGTGCCAGGGCAGTAAATACAGGGCCTGGGTTTTCCAGGGTAAGTTTGATTTTATTTTGTTATATTTTTGTCTTGTTGTTATGGAAATATCCCAAATTTAGGCATCTAAACTATATCATCAGGACTGCCTCTCATATCCAGAAACAACCCCCAAATCTTTGGTCAGACCATGTGGCACAGTTTGGTCGCTGTAAACAATATGGTCGCTGTAGCTAATTCTTCTGACATCACAGAGTCAGCTGAAGTAAACATTCCTGTCCTGAGCTGGTGGTCCTACACATATTTCCACACACGTTCCTGTCAAAGCACGAGAATTCTGACTTGAATTACTCACTCCATTCCAAGTCCAAATTGGCAATGCCAGTCAAATAAATCGGGCAAAGTATGATGGATGGTGAGATGGATAAATGAACAGCGAGGGCTTCAGAGAAACCACCAAATTTATCTTATTTAATACTTCTGACAAGACAGTTTAAAGTACAGTGTTATGTGGCTCAATCTGATGCTCTTTATCTTTCATTTGACATAGATAAAATAGTGAGGCAAAAAAGGAGTCAAAATAAAAATCTGCGTATACTAATATTAATGGACATAATCTGAGAATCATTGGAATGCTGGCAGCTCCTTGTTTTCAGCACACAGATGTAAGGCTACAGGGCTGTGAAGTGGGGGTGCCTGGGCTGGAGTCCTAACTCCACCACCCTCTAGTTGTGCGACCTGGGCATGTTCTTAACCTCTCTTTTCTTTTCTATAAAATGGGTGTAGTAACAGTACCTACCTATAGGGCTGTTGTAAGAATTAAATGAGTTAATACATATAAAGTACTTGCAACAGGACCTGGCAGGTAGTAGGCATTTAACAAACGTTAGCTATTATGACTATTTCCACAAAGGAAACAATTTTGGAGAATTATTTTCATAGAAGGCAGGCTAACGTTGTCCCTCCATTTCAAAAGCAACCACAGTCATTTGTCAATCAAACGTTCTGAGAAACCCGTCATTAGGCAATTTCGTCACTGTGCAAACATCAGTGTACTTACATCAACCTAGATGGTATAGCCTCTTACACACCTAGGCTGTATGGTGCTCATCTTATGGGACCACCGTTGTATATTGATCAGTCATTGACCCAAATGTTGTTATGTGTTGCACGACTGTACTATAACACCATAGTGCTTGACGATGTGTGTATGGTAATGTGAAGCTTAAAACCCAGTAACATCTTTCTATTTCCCTCACTGATCTTAGGAGCTGGTGTAAAGGGATGGTAATGAAATTTTAACCCTGGGAAAACTCTGAGAGCCACGTAATCTACTGAGAACTTTCATGACACCGAACGCTTTGGTTTTTCCCAAGGCTGGGCACTTTTGGGCCCCTCCAAGTCCAATCCCCTATTACCCAAATTCCATCTGCCTGGGAATTCACAATCATCACAATGTTAGAATCAAAGGATTTCACAAAATCATAATCTTAGACTGAAAGGGCCTGAAGTAATAATCACTTAGTCACCCCTCCTAATTTTAGCCACAATAAAAGGTGTGGCATGGGAGGGGTGGAGGTCATGAAACGATGGGTCCATGGCCACACAGTCTGTGTGAGAGCAGACGTAGGACCAGCCCCTACCCCACTTCTAGAGCCCCTGTCTGGGGCTGTTTCTCCTACACTCTGTCTGTCACATGCTTCATCCCCCATGGCACTTACATACACAATTGATACTCAATAAATATTCCTTAAATGAGTGAATGAATAAACGAAACCAGCCTTAAATATTTATTTCAACAGCAGTTTGGGGTTCCTTTTGTGATTTTTTTTGGGAAATGAATTATCTTCTCAACATTATCCTTCCCTCCAGCTTAATTCCCAATACACATCCCAGTGTGCATCCAGGAGAGAAAAATCCCCCATCCTCAAGTTTTCACTGCATTCCTTTTTAAAATACCACCTTCCAATACCATTGTTAGAACTCACATTCTCGGGGCCAGCCCAGTGCACAGTGGTTAAGTGCACATGTCCTGCTTCCCAGCAGCCCAGGGTTCACCGGTTTGAATCCCGGATGTGGACATGGCACCGCTTGGCACACCATGCTGTGGTAGGCATCCCACATATAAACTAGAGGAAGATGGGCACTGATGTTAGCTCAGGGCCAGGCTTCCTCAGCTAAAAAAAACAGAGGGGGACTGGCAGTAGTTAGCTTAGGGCTAATCTTACTCAAAAGAAAAAAAGAACTCCCATTCTCTCCTATTCATTTTTTTTCTTCCCAAGTCTAATTTAAGGTATTCATAGAATCCTAGAGATGGAAGAGACTGTGAACTATTCCTTCAGTTCACTCCTTAACCTGAACTGTGGCAGGGTGGGCCAGGACTCAGCCTTGCAAGGGAGTTGACACAATCTTATTAAGAAAGGGGAAGAGCTGGCTAGAGCTCTGTGTCTGCGCCAGGCTTCCTCTCCCTGCCTTGTCCCTTTTCCCCTTTTCCTCCAAATCCTACTACATTCTCTATGCCGTCTGCCCCAATCCCTCCCTTCCAGCCTAGAACTCTCTTTTCCCTTAAAAAATTGTTGTAGCATTTTATTTGTGACTTTTTTATTCTGGTGAGGCAGATTGGCCCTGCGCTGACATCTCTTGCCAATCTTCCTCTTTTTGCTTGAGGAAGATTGTTGCTGAGCTAACATCTGTGCCCATCTTCCTCTATTTTGTATGTAGGATGCCGCCACAGCATGGATCTATGAGCAGTGTGTAGGTCTGAGCCTGGGATCCGAACCTTTGAACCCCAGGCCACTGAAGTGGAGCGCCTGAACTTTACCGGTACACCATAGGGCTGGCCCCTATTTGTGACTTTTATTACACACTGTCAATCACTTTTAAATTGTTAATTGTATTTAGTTAGCCAAGCTTTACGTTAATTAATTCAAATTGTAAAATTTCAATTACTATAACAATGGTTATGGATGGGTACGAATAATGATATGACTAAATGCCCCCTTGCCAATTCCTACAATTCTTGTCTTCCAGTGGGTGTTTTGTTCTACACCTTCTCTATCTATTTATGTATGCATTTCCACTTATGGAAATGCAGTTTTATTTTGTTTTTACATAAATGGTACTATACAGTATTATTGTTCTACAATTTGGTTTTTTTTTCATTAATAACATGTCTGGGTGAGCTTTCTATCTCAATATATACAGACTCCATTCTTTTTAACTCTTGCCTGATCTTCCAGAAGATAGATTTACCAGAGTTTATTTAGCCATTCTCTGTTGATGGCCATTCGATGTTTTCAATTTCAGTACTACCAAAACTCTGCCATGGAAGGGAAATACATAACTTGTGCACTCCTGTGCCTGCTTTTCTAGGACACATATCAAGAAATGGAATGGCTGGGTTACACAATGTGCACATTATTGATTTTAACAGTGCCAAACGGCCCTCCAAATTGACTACACCAATTTACACACCTGTCAGCAGTACATGAAAGTACCCATTTCCCACTAGCTTGCCCATATTAATCACTTTTTACTCTGTTTTAGGCGCGTATATATTTCATCTCTTAGGTTTGGGTCTGTAAGTGCTCTGGGAGCAGGGCCCACGACCTCCTCATGTCTGCATCCCCTCCCGCATCTGGTAGGTGTTCAATGAATGGTTGTTGAATGGTCTCTAACCATAAGTTCTTTGCTCATCTCTGAACAATCCACACCTTTCCAAAGCATTTACCGAGATTGCATCTAACTTTGACGTTATTTCTGCAGAATGAAAAACATTCTTAAGAAAGTCAGTTGAAAACAAACAACCCAAGTGAAAAATGGGCTGAGGATCTGAACAGACATTTTTCCAAAGAAGATATACAGGTGGCCAACAGGCATGTGAAAAGATGTTCAACATCAGTAATTATTAGAGAAACGCAAATCAAAACTACAATGAGATATCACCTCACACTTTCAGAATGGCTAGTCTTAAAAAGACAAGAAATAACAAGTGTGGGAGAGGATGTGGAGAAAAGGGAATCTCATACACAGCTGGTGGGAATGCAAACTGGTGTAGCCACTCTGGAAAACAGTATAGAGACTCCTCAAAAAATCAAAAATGGAACTACCATATGAGCCTGCTATTCCCCTTCTGGGTATTTATCCAAAGAACATGAAAACACTAACTTGAAAAGATATATACACCCCTATGTTTGTTGCAGCGTTATTCACAATAGCCAAGACTTGGAAACAAGTTAAGTGCCCATCAAAGGATAAATGGATAAAGAAGATGTGATACATACACATGGAATACTACTCAGCCATAAAAAAGATGAAATTTTGCCATTTGCGACAACACGGATGGAACTTGAGGGTACTATGCTAAGTGAAATAAGTCAGATGGAGAAAGCCAAATATCATAAGATTTTACTCATATGTGGAAGATAAACAACAACAACAAACAAACAGATAGATACAGACAACAGATTGGTGGTTACCAGAGAGGAAAGGGGTTGGGGGGAGGGTGAAAGGGGTAAAGGGGCACATTTGTATGGTCATGGATGGCAACTAGACATTTGGTGCTGAACACAATGTAGTCTCTACAAAAGTCAACACAGAATGATGTAAACTCGAAATGTATATAATGTTATAAACCAATGTTACCTCAGTAAAAAAATAAATTAAAAAAAATTTTTAAAAAAGAAAGTTGGTTGAATTTTTGCACTTCCCTCCCATGGAACAAGTTACAGACATCCTTCAAGTTGCCTAAGACAGGATTCCCTCCTGGTTTAGGGCAGGAGGCAGTGAAAACAGACCTGGTGGTCTCAGACAATAGCTAGCAGGGTGTCCCACCCACTGGGAAACAGCAGGCTAGAGGCGCCTCACAATCCCTGGGAGCTAGACAGAGATGGAATGGTGAGGGAGTAAGGTCAGAATCTTTGGAACGTTCTGGATCCAAGGAGGTAAATTCTTTTATAGAGTTTTGAAATAGAGAAAACCATTAATAATGTCTAAAGCATGGCGATAAATGGACCCAGGTGAGGAGAAGATGTGGCAGGGTAGGAAAAACGAGTGGAGAACAGGGCATATTTTTAAAGGAAATTAGGATACAGAAAAGAGAGGTTTTAAAGGTGTGAATTATGCGATTCAAGATAAACTTTTCCTCCAGGCGGTGTCTATATTTATTTATATGATAATCTTGGGCTAAAGCATTTCTAAAAATCCATGAGCGTGGTTCCAAATCTTGGTGCTCTGAACATTATTTGAAAATAGGAGTTTTCCAAAGGGATAAGAGACAATTTTTAGTTAAAGATGAACGAATTGAGAATTAGGTGTAGCTTAATTTGTGTTTCACAAAGGAACTGGTCCTAAATAAGAAACAACATAACGATGACACATTTTTGCTCTTAATAATGTTCCTTTTTCTCTCACTTATTGAACCGTTTCAATAGCAACTGCGCGGCCCAGTGAGGGTCCAATTGTATTTAGACACAAACACAAATGAGGAAAGTGAGGAAACCATTTGCTATGGTGGCTTGATTGCTCCTAGGGGAATGGGCTCCTGAGGTCTGGGCGCTTAGACCCCCGCCCTGGTTTGAATTCCTCGGAGCTGGACAGAGGCTGGACTGATCCCTCGGTTCCCCAGCGCTGATGGAACACCAAAGCTGCCTTTACAATCAGGGCGGCGGGGCCGTGATTCCACCGCACCCCTCAAACACACAGGGACCCGCGCTTTCCTTTCTCGGCCCACTTCTTCTCTCCTCCTTTCATCCCTTCAGCCACCTGGGCCCCTTGCCGATAAATTCCGGCAGTAACCGGGCCTAAATCATGCCCGCGGTGGCCCACTAACCAACAGGGACAATCAAAGACTGGAAACTCCTGGAGAAGGAGGCGCATTCGGGCCTTGGCGGGCTTAAAGCCCCTGGGGCCGTTGTCGTGCGGAACAAAGAGGGCAGGAGCGGAGGGCGCCCCCACGAGGAAAGGCGGGGAAAGACACTCACGGGCGCGATTTAGGAGGCGGGCGAGGCTGGAACTAGGGTGCTCGGGCGGAGCGGGCTGGGCGCCCGGGGAGGCAGGGCTGGTCCCCGCCCGCCGCGCCCCAAACGTGATTCGCACAGCGTCTGGCGCCAGGCGCAGCCCTTTCCTGCATCGCAGCCACTTTACTTTTATTCCCCCTTTCCTTCTTATTATTTTTTTTTTTTCCCGCGCAAAGCGGGAACCCTGGGCTGCCCAGCGAGCCGCGGAGGGGCCGCCATTTCCCGGGGAAAGCGCAGCGCGCGTCGGCACTGGGCGCCCCGGAAAGGGAACCGGAGGGGAGTGCCCGGCCCCGAGCCCTCCTCCCCGCCGGCCCGGGGCTCACGGCCGCCCGCGGCGCCCGGCCCGCCGCGCAGCAGCCCCCCGTGCTGGTCCCCGCCGCCCCGCGTCCCCGGCCTGACCTTCCTGGCGCGGCCCGCCCCTGGACCCCGGTTTCTTCCGCCCGGCGCCTCTGCGCCCTTTCCATTGTCAGCCTGGAGCAGCCGGCGCCCAACTCGGGCGGGCACCCTCGGAGGCCCCCGAGCGGCCCTGCCCGGGCTCCCTGGGCCCCAGCGCAGCCCACCGCCCCCGGACCAGTCCCCCTCGGCGGCGGGGCGCCTTCCTCCTCCCTCTTCTGCGCCCCAAACTCCGCATCCCCAGGAGCCCTGCGCTTCCTCCGGGTCCAGCCTCGCCCGGGGCCCGCTGCTGGACCCGGCATCCCTCCACCTCCCTTCCTCATCGCCCGAGATGCCCCTGGCTCCTCGCCGACCGCAGGAATTTTACCGCTTCTTTAGCAATTCTCTCCCCCCCCCCCACCCCCCTTTATTTTCCGAGGAAGCAAGTTGGGCAGCTTGATTTCTTAATTTTTGTTTTTCTTTTTTTCATTTTTGCGGAGAGGGTCGACTATTCGGGGTGCGCCCGCGGGGGCTGGGTGGCGGAGAGAGGCAGGGGGTTCTCTCCGGCCCCTGCACTGCCCTAGCAGCGCGTTTTGTTTCCAGACCCCGAAGCCCCTGAACAATAATGCCATCGCCATGGCGGGCTCACCTGGTGCTGCGCCGCCTGCTCCGGGCGCCCGTCCCTCTGCGCGCCGCTCCCCGGGCGCAGGTTCGGCCCGCGCGGCGCCGGTGCCGGGCAGGACTCTTTGCCTTTCTTTGGGTTCTATCTGTGCGTGTCAATGGCGGCAAGCGGCAGTTCTCCGGGCCGCGGATAGTAGCGGGGGGAGGAGGAGGAGGGAGAAGGGATTGCTCCTTCTCCACATAACCACCTCTAGGAGGAGTCGCTCAGCCTCATCCCCCGCCAGCCCAGGCTCCGCGACGGGTCCGGGGCTTTCGGTGGGGCTCGATGAGCTATTGTCCTTCAGGAGCATTAAAGATGAAGCCGCGCGGCCTCCGCGCCGCTGGCGGATCTGCTGGATGTGCCCAGGGCCTCTTGCTAAGATGAGGTTTTCTCCAGACCTGAGGACAGAGGCTCTGGTTACGATCCAGGCTCCTGTTAGCAGGATCCACCTTTGGTGGAAGAAGGCGGCGTGGGCGTTCATCGGGCAGTTCTGGGGAGAGCCTTAGAAGGTGAAAGCGAAAAATGCCACCTTCGATCGTCCTGGGTCCTCAAATAATAACAAATACATTAACGTTTATGTCCACCACGGTAGCATAAGGTGGCCACAGCTACGAGAACTGAGAATTTATATCCATGCCTGTGGGCATTTTATAAATTAAGATCGATTTAGAATCCAGCAATTCCTAATATTGGGAATAGCAGATGTATGCTTTGGTGGGTAAGACTGTGTGCATGGACATAATCTTTAATTTGATTGCTTTATAGTGTGTTAATTTGTAATATCGCAGCGGGTATTAAGATTAGCAAGAGTCTATTAAGGACCAATTTTTATTAGTTTCTAGAAAATATATTTTTATGGGGGTATGGTAGACAAAAATCAGTTGCCATAATGGGATTAGTAGTTGTTCTGTTCCTACTGGAAGCCAGTGCTGTCCTTTGGAGCTGGCCATGTTGGCCAGGGCTCCATGGCTGGGGGGTTGGGTAGGTGGGGAGTGTCAAAAGAATTTATTTTAGTGGGAAATGCTAACTTGCTATAGGCCATCCATACTTCCTCTGATTTCTCCCTGATGAGTCAAAGGATCGTGAGAAGCAAAATTTTGATCTCTTCAAAAAAAAGAAACTCTCAGGAAAACAATTCTCCAGCATTGGTGGAAGGGATGCTTTTCAAAGCCTTTCCCATTTGGTAATATTGTGTATATTTGCCCCATAAACTTGTAAATGTTTAGGCAATGAGGAACCTTGGGGTGACAGAGCTTGCAATTGCCTGAGTGGGAAGAACCCAAATGCCTTCCACCTCTGGATTCATACTAGTTAGTCAGGGCTATTGGTGGAATTAGTAGATAGCGCTTTAGATCATGTGTATTTTAAACAAGTGTTTTGCTGCAAAATCAGTCGGCTTCCCAAAAGATCATACATGTATCATCAAGGTATAAATAGACCTCTCTCTCTTTTAATCCCATATGGCTTCTCAAACCCTCCTGGACCCAATGGTCTCAGTTTACGGGGTCTTCCTCCACTCTTCTTCCCACTCCTTTTACCCTCTATGTGTGCCCTCACTGTTGTTTGTCTTTGAACGCAGTCTCCAGGTCAGAAATCCAGGCAGGATAAAGTCCTTTTCTCCCAAGGCATATATTTAAAGGATTTCAAATGATCCCCTGGGGCATCTCATCATGGTTTTGATTTCCCCTTCCTAGAGGTAGCACCTATCTCCCTTCTTATATGGATTTCTGGTGTCCATTCTTGATCAGAAATAACCTCCAGGTCAACATTCAAGAGGGTTCAGGAGCCTTCTGGAAGCGCTTGAAAAATATTCCTACCTGTGACCCAGTCAGCCAGGCTGACTGAGATATGGTTGAATAATTCATCGTATATATTAGATTCACATTCTCCCTGTAACTTCCCAATAAAAATTGTATGTGTGGTCATTTTTATGTGCCTTTTATGTAACTCATTTCATCCTAGATTTTGTTATGTGCTATCCAGGGAAAGGCTGGGTCTAAGGAATTTACTAGTCAGGATTCTCCCATTTCCTACTGGTTGGTTTCTTCGAATAGATGATGCCATCGCAACTCAGAGAATCTGGGGAAATGTCAGCTTCATAATTCTCTTGTTCTTAGAATTGAAGGGATCGTAGAGTCCACTTGGTCAAACCCTTTATGTTATAGGAAGAAATCTGATATTCAGGTGGGTGAAGGGACTCAGCCAAGGCCACACGGGAAATTAATTAGTGGCAGAGACTCCGGTGCCTTTCCAGATGCACTGCTGAATGCAGTTCCACCACCTCCAAACTTCTTAGGATGCATAGGAGACAAATATGCAGCCTAATATGCAGCTCTAGTTAAATCATATGTATTTAATATTGAGCATTTAACGCATGCACAAAAATTTAACACAAATAATTGTGTAGTTAAAATACATTTAAAATAGTCAACATGATTATAAGTTCATCAGTGATCTTGAGTTCTGCCATGGCCTCTAGCTCAGAAAACCCTTGACAGGGTAATAAATGGAGATAATAAGAGTTTACAAGTATTGAATGCTTAGTGTGTGCGCTGCAAGTTACCCTTACTAACTCATTTAATTCTCACAACAACTCCCGGGGGGGTGGGCACTATTTTCTCCTTTTTACAGATGGGGAAACTGAGGCACAGTGAATGAGGAACTGGCCCACAGTTACAGAGATAGGAGTGGCAGATTCATGCTCGTCACCCCTCCCTTAATCTGGCCGCAGGGATGTGGGCATTCATTTAAGCACAGGAATTTTGCGATTGGTCACGTGATCGAAAGTCCCTTGGGCCGTTCCCAGTACACATCCTCAAGAAGTCAGTGAAAAGCCTAATTCCAGGAGGTTGGTGGATTACCATTGCACTGAAAATGTTTTCTTAACCTTTGACCTGTATGAGTGTGTAATCCTATGAATAAATGTGTCCATTGTAAGTTGACTCTATGAGCGACAAGAACGTCTAGTAGATATTTTATTGAGACGCAGGATGCACTGCCTCTCCACTGAGAGACGGGCACGCAGCGTGATTACAGATGGAAGAATGAATCAGCCGTGCAGCTGGGTTCATATTCTATTGAGTCTACGAGTAATTCATCCACAAAATCATCTATTTTAGAAACAGCTTCATCGATTTTGCCCCCCAAAACCTTTTTACTTTCTCTGATCCAAATTTATGATGTTGTGTGAATTGAGTGGGTTTTCATTTTCCGTGATTAGTTGTAATCTAGTTTGTGACTCCTATTATAATTTGTGATCATTTTACCCTTCTGAGATCTTGGTATGCAATTACCCTACTCCTTTTCTGACCCTCGCCACTTCCAGAAGGACTATGTCTTGTAGGTGTATATTTATATCTGACATATGTATCTGTGTGTGAGATTTATATGTCCAGATTAATTTCATTTGAGGATTTCTGATCTCCTTTGAAGTAACCTGAGAGTCCCTGGGAGTGTCATAAAAACAGATGGAAATCATTGGCTTAAGGTCTTCTTTGAACGTAAGTTAGGCAATTCTAGACGCTGTATTAATCCCTTCAAGGCACCAACTGGCATAACTCTAAATAGCAACATGGGGTCCTAGGGTTACGAATGCAGACAAAGCACGGAGCTAAGCAGTGCCCCACTATTCTGAGAGGTAAATACAGCTTCTAAATGTACCTCTGGAAGATACCAGGCAGTTGGACTTTAAAAATTTTTATTACTTAGAAATATGGAAAGTCTTTCCCATTGTTATATTTTTAAATAGTGAAAATGATTACTGTTAAACATTTATTTCCTTGATCAGAACTGGTGGGTTTTCAGATCTTAATCAGTTGTGGAAGGGAATACCTTCCTTAAAGAAAGGACATATTGGGCCAACCCAGTGGCTTGGCGGTTAAGTGGGCACATTCTGCTTCAGCGGCCCAGGGTTCACAGGTTCGGATCCCGGGCGCAGGCATGGCACCTCTTGTCAAGCCATGCTGTGGCAGATGTCCCACACATAAAGTAGAGGAAGATGGGCATGGATGTTAGCTCAGGGCCAGTCCTCCTTGGCAAAAAGAGGAAGATTGGCAGCAGTTAGCTCAGGGCTAATCTTCCTCAAAAAAAAAAAGAAAAAAAGAAAAAAGGACACATAGGCAATCATTACGCCAACAAAGCCCATTCTTCATATCTCTGGCTGAAGAGAACATCTTCATCTCCTAACAAAAGAAACATTTTACTAGTCCTGAGTCTTATAAACAACAACAAAATATATCCTTTTGGATACTAAGTCCTGATGCTGCGGTTCTGGGAAAGGGGATTTACATAAGTAGGTCTGTGTCTGTATAGATGCATATCTATGTATATACATCTCTAGTGAATAAATTAATATTTGTGTGTGTGTCATGTGTGTGTGCGTTATAAGACAGGTAGTAACTGAGATTGCAGTAGGCTCAGAGTTAGGGTTAGTTTGGATTTTAAAGGAATCTACAAATGTTTAGCAATTAGCTGATGAACTATATTGTAAAGGAAAATAAAATGTTTCAAGTTTTTAAGGGAAATACATTGTCAGCCCAATTATGCAAAGTTGCCGTTAGGACAAAAAGGCACGTGGTGTCATTAAATTTAATGGAAACAGAACCTGGAGCTGGGGAGTGTGCCGGTAGGTGGGTAGGTGTTTGGTTACCTCCAGGCAGGGCTTTTTGCAACAATTGTGATGGGAAGTGGCAGGACACATCTAGAGAGTTTGGATGGTAGCATCTGCGTCAGGAGATCTCTGCAATGCGGCCTCACACCTAAACAAAACTGCTCTTTACAATTTAGGCCCATTCTAGAGAATGGGGGCACTGATTTTCCCAATCCACAAAAACAGAATACCATAGTAAAACTATAATTTATTTATACAAATGGTGTGTTTTTACAAAGGCCATCTGTCAGTTGACTCTCTGATTTAAAACAAATCTGTTTGTTCCCCAGAAGAAATAACATGTCTGTTGAAAAAGGATTTATGGACGACAGGCTGCCCAATCCACCAGCCATTGGTAAAATAGTAACTATTTATGATATATTTACTTCTAAGCGAGTGCTGTGAGTGGAAACTATTACTTGTAAAGTATGGTAATTAATTTTTCATTACCTCAAAGCCAAGAAATGGAGCCCAGTTGCATTTAACATTGCTGCATGAGAAACATGTTTCTTCTGGAAAAAAATATGCAAATAAAAAAGCATTCCGAGAGCTATGGCCGTGTGGTAGCTCACTGCTCTGCTGGGTGGGGATAGGACCATGGGATTGAACTCAAGCCCTGGGTTCGTTTTTGGAGAACAGGAAGACAAATAACTATTGAATGACTCTGGCCATTTAATCTCTAGGCACCATTGATGGTCCTTATCGAAAATTAGATCTTACCATTAATACTGAAAGAAAAGAGGACTCTAGGCTGGGAGAAACAGAAATGAAAGAGAAAGGAAGACCCCTACACAAAGGGGACACTCGAGAGCATATTTATTTATATTTTAACATTTACTTTGGAATGCAATCTAATATTTCTTAATACGTATCCTCTTCAAGGAACTGGGCCAGGGACCACCCAGCTGCCGAGTGGTTAAGTTTGCATACTCCGCTTCAGCTGCCCAGGGTTCGCCGTTTCGGATCCTGGGTGTGAACCTAACACAGCTCTTTAAGCTATGCTGTGGCGGCATCCCACATATCACAACCAGAAGGACCTACAGCTAGAATATACAACTATGTACTGGGGCTTTAGGGAGAAAAAAAAAAGAGGAAGATTGGCAACAGATGTTAGCTCAGGGCCAATCTTCCTCACCAAAAAGCATACCTTGAAAAAAAAAAAAGAAAGAAAGAAACTGGGCTAGGTCACATGAGAGCTACAAAAGGCATGTTCTCTTCTCTCAGGAAGCTTGCAATCTACCTAAGTCGGAGCATGAGGATCGGTACAGACATTACCCTGACATTATCAGTGAAAAATGGTTACCAAGAGGCAGTGGTTAGCTTATCACCCAACATGTTTCTTAAGTTAACACCAATTCTTATATTTTTGTTTTCCAAAGCATTCTTAAAATCAGCCAAACCAGATTTCCCCCCAAATATTTTATTTTATTGACTTCCAATTAGTTTTTGTTTTTCAAACATTTTAAAAAAATAGGTAATAGTTGAATATGATACACAAATAAAAAGGTACAAAGGTAGACGATCCATGGGGTCCTTTGCCCCGTGTCACCCAGGCGGCCGGTTGCCCTCTCCAAAATAACCAAAAGTATTTCTTCTGTGTCCTTCCGAGCAAGTACTTTTCTCTCGTCTTTCTCTTTGTGGACAGAGGTCTTGTTTGTCTTTTCCAGGAGACACTGGAGGAGTCTTAATATTCAAATCCCAAAGGGGATAGATTCTAAGATGGCACCTGTGCTCCTGTCTGCTGAGGTCTCAGGCAGGGGAGGACCCAGAGGCTCAGAGGCAAGATGTCGGTGAGTGTCTTGATGCAGGATGCCCTGCTGGTGCAGTGGCAAAGTGAAAGGCCCCCGTCTCCAGATCTAGGAAAATCCCCACAGGACCTAAGTCAACGCCCAGGGACACGGCTGGCGCTGAAATACATTTTGTCTCTCAGGCTGACAGTCTAGGATCCCAGCTCTGAAGATAAGAGGACCCTCTCTTCACCCCTTGATGGATCCTTGAAGATGCTCAGATGCCACTCCCCTCTATTTCCCACAAGTACCTCCCAGTAGTGGGGCTAGAGATGAAGTGGGGACTACCCCCAGCCCCCATTATGTAGACAAATCTCTCAGGACAATTGGACTGAGCCTGTTTGCCCCCAAGCTCCACGCTGCAAAGGGCATCTGAAATGATGAGGTGGTTGTTGGCCGGGGTCACATCCAAGCTCATGTCTGCTTGGGAGCTCTGCAGCCTGGTCCGTGGACAGGGTCACCTTCAGCTGGGCCTGCTGCTCTCTGGTTTGGGCTATCGACCTTCCCATCTGGAGGCTGGGTCTCAGCTCAGCCTTGAGGGATCTGAGGGTGGTGGGCCAGGGCACAGCACTGCCCCGGGGCTGCATGGGAAGGAGGTTGTTATAGCCAAGGTGCTCAAGGAGCGTGGCTTTCGGGAATAGTATGGGAGGGGGAGCTCATGACTTCCTGCAGGCGTTCAGCTGTGGCCACCTCAGGTCTGGTTCTCAGCAACCCTCCTGCCTACCTCCTCCCCCTTTATAGACGAATTCTGATGTCCACTCCTGGGCCTCAACACACCACTCCCCACCTCACCTAATTATTCCTTCCATTTCATTTGGGTTGGGGAAAGGTACTCAGACTGAGAGGGTAGAGAGTTCACACCAAAGGAGACTCAGTCACTCACACCTTTGCTCTTAGAGGTTTCTGCCTTGATTTCTCTCCCTCTCTTTCTTTCTCCCTCTTTCCATTCCTTCCTTCCTCTTTGAAATTCTTAGCTTGGGTTCTTGGACATGCAAAGGTCCACCAAGAGCTGTTAGGGCTCTTGGAAGATACTGAGGTTCTGCAGCATTCTTTGCGTATGTGCATTTCTGTTGAGAAGTTCCATCTTATTTTTTTGGCAGATTCTCAAAGGGATTTCCACCACAAAAGATAGCTAATGCCGACTGTCTTTCATCTTGCCCCAGACTCCCGTCCTCAGCAGCTGAGCCCTGGTTCCTCTGTGATGTGCTGTGAGAAAATGTTACTCCTCCCTTTATAGTAGAGATTGGCACTTTTTCTATAAAAGGCCAGAGAGTAAATATCTTTGGCTTGTGGGCCAAGAGGCAAAATGGAGGATATTATGTAGGTACATATATAACAAGAGAGACAACAAGTTTCAACAACTTTTTTATTAATAAAATTCTAAATATAATAATAATAGTATATAATTTTTTTGGTAATATATGTCTACTCATGAGAATAATGGAATTCTGTCTTTTTTTTTTTGGAAGAAGATTAGCCCTGAGTTAACATCCGCCACCAATCCTCCTCCTTTTGCTGAGGAAGATTGGCCCTGAGCTAACATCCATATCCATCTTCCTCTACTTTATATGTGGGATGCCTCCCACAGCATGGCTTGATAAGCGGTGCATAGGTCCATGCCTGGGATCTGAACTCACAAACCCCAGGCTGCCGAAGCAGAGTGTGCAAACTTAGCTGCTGCACCATCAGGCCAGCCCCAACAATTCTCTTAATTGAGGTTAAAATTTAGTGTTCACTGTCATCAAAATGGATTGCAAGTGCTCATCTATCAATGCTGGTCTGTAATGAGATTTTAACATATTAAATCTAAAAAATAAAATTTGCGTATCATGTAATTTTCATGCACCACAAAATATTATTCTTTGTTTGATTTTTATGCAAACATTAAAAAATGTAAAAATCATTCTTAGCGTACGGGCTGTACAAAAACAGGGAGTGGGCTGGATTTGTTCTTAGGGCTGTGGTTTGCCCATTTCTGCTTTATAACACTCACACAGCTATGGTATACACCTTTGTTTCCTCCTCCATCTTGCTTTAAGCGCTCATGGTTAAAATGTTAAATAATCCTAAAAGTCTTTTAGTGAAAAACAGTATCGATCTGGTCTATTTCTCCCTACCCCACTGCTGCTCCCCAGAAGCAACTACTTTAAATTCTTAGCTGTTTTTTCTGATATTTATCTATATAGGTCTAGGAAGAAAGAAAGAAAGAAAAATAGAAGGAAGGACGGAAAGAAAGACAGAGAGAAAGAAAGAAAAGAGAAAAGGAAAACATTAAAATGAATATAGTGCTCTTTCTTGATTTTTCAATTTTAGACACTATACCTACTGACTTACTGTGGAGTGAGATTTTAGTTCTCTTACACTCCTTCTCTCCTCCCCAAGTCCTTTCCTCTCATCGTCTCACGATTTTTGGTTAAATTAATATTCAGTCTTTATATTATTGTGATCATAGAGCTATTACTCACAGCAGAGCCACGTAGTATACTATAACTACATTTCCTATTTTGCTCAACATTTGTTTTTCCTAAAGGTAGTACCTGCCCCTTTTTTGGCTTAATTGTCTTTGTACTTAATTGTTACAGTGTTGTAATGCAACTGCACGTGGGTGATGCCTAGTCATTTTCAGTATAACTCTGGATGGTATAGCAAGACATAGCTGGTGGTGTAATGTGACGGAATTGTACCTGCAGCCAGGATGTTAGCTCCTGTGGCTTGTGCAAGGTGGTTTTACAATCACGTGCAGTGATGATGTTGGGGTTCCAGGATGACAAGGATGGAGGCAGGAGAGACTTCGTCAGTGCCTATTTAGCTTCCTACAACTTGCAGGATGTCACTGTAAACAAGCAGAATGTCTGTACCACCTTGAGAACACCTGTGAGGACCTGGAGACTTGAGGAGCCACCCACACCCCACACCCCACACTCCAACCAGCCTGACACCCTCTTCCCTCCATTACCGGCGTGGTATTCTTTCAGCTTGCTGTAGTGAAGTGTTGCTTGTATAAGATTCCTGACTGAACATAACTGATCCCCCAAACTCACCACAGATCTCCAGACGTGCTCTCAATATGGCGAACCAAGTAGATAATCTAGCAGCTGTTGTTGTTGCTTCTCCTCCTCCTCCCCTCGCCCCTCTCCTCCCCTTCCTCCCGTCTTCCCCCTCCCCTTCTCTCTCTTCTCCTTCTTCTTCTTTTTCTCCTCCCCCTCCTCCGCCTCTCCCCTTTCTTCCTCTCTTAGACATTCCTCCTGGATTGCTCTCCTTACTTACTGCAGGGGGTGCAGGCTTTCTAGGATTTGCTATCTAATTATTTACCTTTTCCATCTTCTTAACTACCTTTACCTCTTTATTGTGTTGGATCCTCTGTCTTCCTCTTTCTTGATTGACTTCTTTGTTTTAGTGGGGCACATTTTTCAGGAACTTCCTGAGAAAGGGAGTATGGGAGGTAAAATATTTGCATGTCTAAAAATTTTTTTATTCTACCACCACATTTGATATCTTTCATCTGTGGTCGTTTCTCTTACTCTTTTTTCCTTAAAGGTTTATGTCTTTAAACTCTTGTACTGTCATTTTAATGGAGTTTTGGGAGGGAGTAGAAAGAAACATAGATAACAGAGTTAGATGATTTTCACCTGCTATTCAATGTCTTTTTCCTTTATTAATAGAACCCTCCCCCCCCCCCATTTAGCTAGACAGCCAGAATAACCACTGCATCTCCCAGCTTCCCTTGCAACTAGATTTGGATGCGTTGTTATATTCTGACCAGTTCTGCACACATTATATGTATAACTTCCAAGTCAGGCTATTAAAGGCAAGAGACAGGTCATCTCCTTCTCCACCTTGTTGCCTGGACCTGGTCATGGTGATAAACCATCCTCAATCTTACAGAAGAGGGTGGTGCTCTGGGAAGGCTGAGCATCAAGAGAGAAAGAATATGGGTCCCCAACATAGTATGACACCTTATCAGCCTTGGCCTCCTGAAGCTCCCTGTGATGTGGGAGAGAATTATATCTCTATCTTGTTTAAGTCATTATTAGTAGAACCTACATCCTAACTAATCCACTGCATGTGTTTGATCTGCCATGTTTAACTGGAGGAGATCCTTCATTACATGTAGAACAAATTTCTTCTCTTTTTCACAGAAGAGAAATAAAAGGCTCAGAAGTGGTAAGCAGTGGAGGAAGAAACACATGGCTCAGTTGGGTGAATAGATGAACCACTGGCATACTACCGCGCTCAAAACTTATTTCATTTTTATTCACATGGTTCATGCAAGGAAGAATGAGCTTAGAGATGAAAGATTTGGTTCAAGTTCTAGCTCCTCCACGATGTGACCTTGAAGGTAATAGAATCTCTTCAAATCTTAGTTTCTCCATCTATAAATTATAATAGTGGTTAAGAATTGGGGGGGGAGGTTTACCAAATTCTACTTGTCTAATTATGTCTTTAAATATTTGCTCTAAAGTGAATCTAAAATGAATGTTATTTAATATATAAGCTTAATGTATTATAGTATCAATAGCTGTTATTTATTTATTTAACTTTTTGAGGAAGATTAGCCCTGAGCTAACTACTGCTAATCCTCCTCTTTTTGCTGAGGAAGACTGGCCCTGAGCCAACACCCGTGCCCATCTTCCTTTACTTTATATGTGGGATGCCTACCACAGCATGGTTTTGCCAAGCAGTGCCATGTCGGTACCTGGGATCCAAACCGGTGAACCCCGGGCCCCCAAAGTGGAACGTGCACACTTAACTGCTGCACCACCAGGCCGGCCCCTCAGTAGCTGTATTAATTGAACATTTTCCATGTGCCTGTGACTACAAAGTGCTTTAATAATGGTACTGATGTTAATAATAATAAACTCACTGCATGCCTGCCAGGTGCCATATACTGCACTAACGCTTGTGTGTATTAGCTCACATACTCCTTACAACAACTGCTCAGGATAGTTCCATCATCAACCCGCTTTACAGAGAGGACAGTGAGACTTAACAGTTACGCAACTTGTCTAAGGAAAGGATTCATACCCATGTCTAGCCAACTCCAAAGTCTTTGCTTTTTTCTTTACTTCTTTCCACCTTTCGTAAAATGTTTTATCTGATTTTTTAAATAAAAAATTAAAACAGGCAGGTAAGATTAGAGAACCACAACCAGACCTTAAGCAAAGTTTGCCTCTAACTTGAAACACTGTTTTGAGCCCGTGGCCACAACACAACTTAGAATCATGGAAGGGGTGTGGAGTCGTCTGTCCACCCTGCCACCCAGCATGGGAATTCCCTCTGTGACAGCCTGGACAGATGGCCACCCAGCCTCTGTTTTCACACCTCAGTGGCTGCTTTATCAGCCTGGCTGTGCTGCTGTTAGGGAACCTCAGCAACACCAGTTTCCAGACTCGAGCCCCGATGTGTGCTGCCTTCGCAATGCTGAAGCCATCGAGTGCTGGCAAATCTCCCTCCGGCTCTCATCTCTCTCCCTTTTCCTCCAAAGTCTTTGATAGAGAATTTCATGAAGAAGATGGCATTTGAGCTGAATGTGGAAGGCTGTGTGAGATTTCAGCGGGTGAAAGTGACAGGAAGCAGAGGATAGAGGCGGAGGCTGGAGGTGGGCCAGGTGGGGCTGTGGTCAGTGTCCCAGCTTGGCAGGCCATTGGGTGCCCAGAGAGCAGCTTAAAAGGAAGGAATCTTGGGAAGGGCAGGTTGAGGCCTTAATGTGAGGAGCCTTGAAACCGAGGGTGAGGGCTTGCTGTTTACTATGGTAAGCAGTGAGATCTTGGAGCTTCTTATGAGGAGGAGAGCGGACAATCTGAGAGCCATGCTTTCAGGAGATTCCCCTGACAACTATGTGTGCACAGTGGCTTGGCAGAAGACCTTGGAGCAGAGACCAGCCCTTCCCAAGCCGCTGGGGCAGGCCCTCCTTGGCTCCACTCATCAGCATAATCACTTTTCTCTTTATACAGTAGCATTTTTCTTTCCCCTACTGTATAACAGAACAGCTGATTACATTTTTCAAAACTGAAGATGTGCCTTAAAACAAGCATTTTGAATGAGAAAAGACAGACAGCCTTTTGCAACAAATCATTGAAATTTACCTGGGGCACTTTCCTTTCTTCTTCTAGCCCTCTCTGAGAATATTTCTGACAAGAGGCACTCTTACTTCACAGCCGTGGAGAGACTTGTCTTCCAACCTTGTCTTGTGGACCCAAATTCTCATAGCCAGTTAGTGGCCCAGCAGGCATCAGAACTGGGGCTTTCCGATAGAGATTCCAAGGTTCTTTCCATTCCACCTCACTGCCCCAGTTAATCTCGCTTACCATCATTATGTATGTGTGTGTGTGTGTGTGTGTGTGTGTGTGTGTATGTATCAATCATATCATATCGTATCATAGGCTAGAATCTAAGGCTCCAAAATAATTCAACCAAAGAATTTTTGCAATTGGGTTTTATGTGGAGAAATGAGAAGGTTCCAATCTCTTTATTTACACATACTTATTTTCATAAAATGATACTCTTCAAAGAGACATTTGAAATATTTCTACCTAGAATCTTATGGCATATTGACAGATTTACGACTGATAGATTGTGCAGTCACCCACTTACTGATGAAGTTATCTTATCTGTACCAGGTGCCAGCAGCCTGCCCTCTGCGTCCAGTTTTGCCAGGAGGCCCAGTTCTCTTCCTAGTTCATGCTGCCTCTCTCTCTGTGGTTCCTTTCATCCAGCCCGTTAGATGAGGGTATTCTCCACTTCATTCTGTGCTGATGGTCGTGAAATTGAGTGCTCCTAAATAATATGACAAGTGAGCAAGAACAGCCTTACTTAGAGCCAGAGGGGATGGTCACAGTTAAGATCTATAAGAACTTTCAGAAAGATGTCCCTGCAGAGTGGCTGTGACAGCTGCTGCCCATAGAGATGAGGCACCGTTGGCTCAGAACCAGCTGGTTCTGAACAGCAGGGTTTCCTGTACTACTCCACGGTGTTTATTTCTTTCCACGGTGGCTGCTGAAATGCAGGCTCTAGGAATCCTTCTTTAAATGTGCAGCTGGGGACCCTGGGCTATTAAGGGTTATTGCTAGTGGTCCTCTAGCTAGGAAATCATTCTAGTTCTACATAATCCTTCTCTGAGTTGACTTAAGGGATTGCATGTATTAGTCCAGAGTGTTGTAGTGATATACATGCTAGCGTTGGTAACCCAGATAGTCATTTGTAATGAGAATTATGTTGAGGACATTATAGCGCATAACCCAAAGAAGCAAATGCTCACCCATCAGATGCTCTCGTTTTTTTTTAGAATAAACTCTGTAGACTAACCTTCACATGTATTTTTTAGAATAAACTCTGTAAACAGTAACATGTTTCTGTTTTCCAAGCAGAATGAGTGTTCAGATTACAATTAGCTCACACTTATATATCCTTAAAATGGTTATGTGTATTAATGGTTCAATTGAATTCATTTGGAACTATTTAAAATTTTCTTATATTGCTCCAAGGTTAGATAAAATTCCAATTTTTGAATTCTGTTATCATGAAATAAACCCTACGTTATACTTAGTGAGAAGAGCACGTGACATCTCATGGCCATACCATGTTCCTTTTCGCATTCGTAAATGTTTTTTAAAAATCAATAATCAAACGTGGCATTTTTTTTATTTTAAGTGCACTGTAGTCCCTTTGCTAATCTTTGAATGTGTGAGGCGTTTTCTTGGGAAATGCTATAAAGCTGATATTCTGTGTGGCTAATCTTACTTGACCCACCCCTAGTCATTCACAAACAACAGATGTTCATAGTATATTTTTCACTTTCCTGCTTGCTCTGTGAGCAATTAAGTTTGTAGTAGGCTGTGTGTTTGTCAGGCCCTCAGATTTCTGGTCAAAGCTGGTATTTTCCTCATGCTGAGTTTTCTTCCCTTGGGATATAGTCTTTCGGTGAGGTTAGAGGTTTGTGGCAGTCTTCATTTAGGTTTGTTCTTGTTTTTGGGTACAGCTAATTCAGGCATAAGATTTCTGTCAGATGAAATTTAGAAGCTCTCTATATTTCTGTTTGGAATACTGAAAACACAGGGATCTTTCTACAGAATTTGTAAATGCAGTACCTCAATCTGGTTGTTTATAAAACAATCACAGGATCTTTTGGACATGGCCACAGCCTCCCAGAGGAACCCTCAGGGTAGCTGACTGTCAGCTCTGGCCTCAGGATACCCCTTCTTCACGCCCCATCTCTCAGCCAAATCTTATTATTAATTAGAACAACAGATTCATAAAAGTGTGACTTTAGCTGCCTTTAATTCCGTTCTGTACATGAACGTTTTTGAATGCCTGCTCCTTACTAGATTCTTGTTCTTAGCACGAGCCACAAAGCAATTTGGACAGGAATGGACGGACTGATGGAATCATAGCAAAGAAGCAAAGACTGTCGAATGAGTCCAAAGGTACGACTTTTGTTCCCGAGGGTCATACATACAATTTGTGGATAAAGTATTTTCATTCAGAATATTTATTGGTTTTATTTATTTTTTCTTGATTACAAAAGTAAATACTGTTCATTGTAGGCATTTTGGAAAAAATAGAAAAGTAGTTATCATCCTTAATCTCAGCATCCATAAAATAACCATCAGTGACACTTTATTTCATATCCTTCCTTTCTTTTTTCTAAGCATGTCCATTCACTTTATATTGTTTTTACAATCTTTCTATTATAAAATAAAGCCTATATATAGAAAATGACACAAATGTATGGCGTAATATCTGTTATCACAAAGTGAATGTTCTTATAACCAATACTGAAATAAAGAAGTAAAACTGACAACAAAACCAGAAGTCCTTCAATCTACCCATTGCCATCTCACCCCCTTCGCTTCCCACGAAAGTAGCCACTATTCTGGCTTTTATCATGCGTAACATTTTATCATTTATAATTTCTACATACATTATAAGCTACATAATACATTGTTATTATCTTTGCATTAAACTGTCAATGATCTCTTAAAGAGACTTAAAATATAAGAAAAACACTTTTATATTTACCCCAATACTCACCATTTCTGGTGCTCTTCATTCCTTTGTATAGATGCAGACTTCCATCTGCTATAACTTTTCTTCTGCCTGCTGGACTTCCCTTAACATTTCCTGAAGTGCAGATCTGCAGCTAATAAATTCCTTCAGCTTGTTAATGCTTGAAAAAAATCTTTATTTCACTTTTATTTTTGAGAGATATTTTTTTCCAGGAATAAAATTATAAGATGACCTGTTTTTGTCATTGTTAAGTATTAAAAACGTTGCTCTGTGGTCTTCTGGCTTGCGTCTTTTCCATCTAGAAGTCAGTTGTATTCTTAGCTTTATTCTTCTCGCCGCTTGTAAGATTTTATCTTCATCACTGGTTTTAAGCAATTTGATTACGATATGCCTTGGTAGAGTTTTCTTCTTATTTCTTCTGCTTTGGGCTCATTGGACTTCTTGCATCTATGGTTTAATAATTTTGATAAAATTTGGAACAATTTCAGCGGTTATTTCTTCAATTAGTTTTTGACCGCCAAAACCCTCTTTTGTCTCCTTTGAGGACTCCAACTGCACATTTTTAGGCTGCTGGAAGTTAGCCTGCTGCTCGCTGATGCTTGGAGTTTTCTTCAGTCTTTTTTCTCTGTGTGTTTTTCATCTTGGGTAATTTCTATTGCTGAGTCTTCACATTCATTAATCTTTTCCTCTGCAGTGTCTAATATGCTGTCCTTCCTGTCCAGAGTGCTTTAAAAATCTTGAATGTTGCAGTTTTAATTTCTATAAGTTCATTTGTGTCTTTTAAAAGTATATCTTTCGTATCTCTACATGCTCAATCTTTCCTCTATTTTCTTGAATATATGGACTATAATTAGAACTGTTTTGTGTTGTTGTCTACTATTTCTATTTCTATCATTGCTGCATATCCTTATTATGGGTCATATTGTCCTGTACCTTGTTGAGCTTGGTAATTTTTTAATTCACTCCAGATATTGTATAATTTGACATGCCGAATATTTGGCATGTGTGCAGATGTTCTTGAGTTCATTCCTGAGAATCAGTGAAGTTCCTTGGAAACAGTCTGATCCTTGTGAGACTTGCTCTTAAGCATCGTCAGGTGGGACCAGAGCAGCTTTTGTTCCAGGGCTGATTTTGCCTCCCTACTTATTGCCTCATGAATTACTAGGTTCTTCCAGTCTAGCTGGTGAAACCATGGACTTCTGGTTCTATGTGAGCTCCAGAAATTGTTCACCTTGCTCCTTCTGAGTGGTTCTTTCCCCAGATTTGGGTGGTTTCCTTACATCTCTGTGCCGACCAGTGCTCAGGGTTGCCCTTTGCAGATCCCTGGAGCTCTCTGCGCACTCCTTTCCTCTCCTGTACTCTACCCTGGCGACCCTTGTCACATGGTCTCCTTGAACTCCTAGCTTTGTCTCCTCAACTCAGGAAGGCTGTTGGGTTACTTCTTTCTGAATTCTGGCTGGATGTTTTCTCCAGACAGTAAGCTGGGGCAATTTTAGAGTTGACTTCATTTGCCTCCCCTCTCTCAGGGATCGCTGTTCTGTGCAGCCAGATAACCAATGTCTAAAACTAATTTTCTTCCTTCATATATGTTGCCTCGTATTTTACTTATTTCAGGCAGGAGGGTAAATCTGGTCCCTGTTACTCCATCTTGATCAGAAGCAGAAGTCCCTTTCCTGACTTTTATAGTAATCACTTCCTTATGCTGCTTTGTACTTTTATCACCCATGTGCACATCTCTAGAAACTATAGTTTACTCTTGCCCTTTGAAAAATTATTATACATCTTTTAAGTCTTTTTTAATATACAGAATCCTTCTCCCTGCCTTTCTGTTCTTTTATCTGTGGAAGAACTGGCCTGTTTGAACTGCAGTTTCATGATGCATATTTGTGGTGCAGCTCATCACATTGCTCCAGTCCTTTGTCTTTCCTGCAAATGGGCAACAGATCCAGCGGTTTGCTCAGACCTGGGCTCAGTGTCTTTGGCAAGATTACAGGGCTGCTGTGCTCCTTCACCAGGAGGCACATAATGTCTGGTTGTCTCTCTTTTTGTGATATTAGCATTAATGCTTAATGCCTAAATTTATTAACTCATTGAGGATTGCAAAGTGATGGTATTCTAATTCTTTAATTTCTTTTTCGTTGATTAGATGGAGTACCTTTATAAAGAGATACATATCCTCATTACTATTTCATTACCCATAGTAGTTTATATGGGAAGGCAGAATAAATGATTCATTTAAGATAATGGATTGTTTCATATTATTCTTTCAAGATGACCCACTCGTTTTTTAAAAATCATTTTTAATATCATTATTAACTCAGTGATTGTTGGGTTTTAATCAATTGCAATTATTATTCTTTTTGAGGCTCAAATTGTCCCATCTCTGGCTGGGAGGAGCACTTCAAGTGGGCTCTGAGTCCTTTTAACACCTTAGTAGCTTGATAACTGCCTCTCTATGTAATGTGACAAGATATTCCAGGCTCATTTTGTGCAAATCTTGCCCCAAACCAGGAATAGTAACTTACCCAAGAAGTCCTAATTTCTTTTTGTGGAAAATGGTATTTCAAACAATCTGTGTGCTAGGGCTGATCGTAGCTATTAGGTTGATCTTGTTTTCAGGCTTCTTTACTGAAGAGAGCTAAGATTTTATGTGTGTGTGTATTTATTTTTTCTTTTAGAAGATAAATTATCTCATGAGTTCATATTGATGCTTCTAATTTATAACCACAGAGATATAAAATTCAGCTTCTTCTATATTGCCTCTCTGTCTCCTCTCCTCTATACCAAGAACCTTGATTCTCAAGGATGCAGAGATGGTAGAATTGGAATATCCCTTAATCACTCATTTACTTTACCCCTCACTCACACAAAGCATCCTCAGAATAATAACTGTACTACTACTACCACCAATGTTATTATTAAGAGCACTTAAAATACTTTTTTCCATATTTTCTCTCCATTCTACCCTCATTTAAAAGTAATTAACTGTATCTACCTTGTTTGAACCTCAGCCAATGCATACTATAAAACTCTCCCTTTTAGGCCTTGTTTAGTGTGATTTCTATAAATAATTGCATGTTTATTACTCATCATCAGTCCTTGTGTTAAATGTTTCTTTGGTCATTTTGCTTGACTGAAGCTCATTCTTCAGTATATTTCTCAAGGAGGGTTCATGGGACCAACATTCCCTACGTTTTTACGTGTTGATAACATTTTTTGCCCTTTATACTTGAAAGTCAATTTTGCTGCCTATGAAATCCTTGGCTCATATTTTCTTTCTTTGAGTATCTTAAAAATATTCTCAATTTGCATCTGAAGAAATATTAGTGTAGAACTCTTTCGTGATAATCTAATTTTCTTTCTCTTATAACTCATCTGCTGTTTTGACTAGATGCCCAAAGTATTTTTTCTGTTTTCTTTGAAGTTTAGTAATTTCATTAGACTATTTTGTGAAATAGGTCATTCTGGATTGGTAATCTTAGGTCCATGGTGTGTTCTTTTACTTGTATATATATTTTTTTGGTGAGGAAGAGTCGCCCATAGCTAACGTCTGTTGCCAATCTTCCTCTTTTTTTACCTTAAGGAAGATTAGCGCTGAGCTAACATCCATGCCAGTCTTCCTCTGCTTTGTGAATGGGAGCCTCCACAGCATGGCAGACAAGTGGAGTAGCTCCACGCCAGGGATCCAAACCTGCGAACCTGGGCCACCGAAGCGGAGCGGGGTGGAACCTTAACCACTCCACCACAGGGCTGGCCTCCATGGTGTGTTCTTTTAAAATGTAGTTTCAAAACGTTTTTTTTTTTTTCAAGAAAGTTTTCTTGAATTACGGTTTTTGGCATTCATTCTGTTCCCTTGCTTTAGAATTCTTCTTTGGAGACTTCTGTTACTCACATATTGAATCTGCCTATATTCAGTATTTGCTGCCTTTTCTCTAAACTTTTACGTCATTTCTGAGGTTTCTTTTTTTTTAATTAAGGTAAAAATTGGTGTATAACAATGTATAAGTTTCAGATGTACAACATTATAATTCGACATCTGTATACACTACAAGTGATCACCACCAAAAATCTAATTACCACCCATCACCATACACTTGATCCCCTTCACCCATTTCGCCCAACCCAACATCCCCTTCCCCTCTGGTAAACACCAATCTGTTCTCTGTATCTATGAGTTTGTTTTTGTTATGTTTTGTTTGTTTTTAGATTTCATATAAGTAAAATCATGTGATATTTGTCTTTCTCCGTCTGACTTATCTCTCTTAGCATAATACCCTCAAGGTCCATCCATGTTGTCTCAAATGGCAAGATTTCATTCTTTTTCATGGCTGAGTAGTATTCCGTTGTATAAATATACCACATCTTCTTTATCCGTTCATCCATCTATTTATCCTTTAGATGTTTCCATATCTTGGCTATTGTGAATAATGCTATCATGCATATATCTGTTTGAATTAAAGTTTTCATATTCTTCAGGTAAATACCCAGAAGTGGAATAGCTGGATCATATGGTAGTTCTATTCTTAATTTTTTGAGGAATCTCCATACTGTTTTCCACAGTGGCTGCACCAATCTACATTCCCACCAACAATGTATGAAGGTTCCCTTTTCTATACATCCTCTCCAACACTTTTTACTTCTTGTCTATTTGATAATAGTCATCCTAAAAGATGTGAGGTGATAGCTCATTGTGGATTTGGCTTTCATTTCCCTAATAATTAGTGATGTTGAATATATTCTCATGTGCCTGTTGGCCATCTGTATATCTTCTCTGGCAAAACGTCCATTCAGATCCTCTGCCTGTTTTTTAAATCAAGTTGTTTGGTTTCTTGCTGTTGAGTTGTGTGAACTCTTTACATATTTTGGGTAGTAACCCCTTGTCAAATATATGATTTGCAAATATCTTCTCTCATTCAGTAGGTTGCCTTTTTGTCTTTGTGATGGTTTCCTTCACTGTGCGGAAGCTTTTTAGTTTGCTGTAGTCTCATTTGTTTATTTTGCTTTTGTTTCCCTTGCCTTTGGAGTCATACCTACAAAGACATTGCTAAGACTGATGTCAAGGAGCTGACTAAGTTTTCTTCTAGGAATTTTATGGTTTCAGGTCTTACATTCAAATCTTTAATCTATTTTGAGTTAACTTTTGTGTATAGTGTATGATAGTTATCTAGTTTTATTCTTTTGCGTGTGGCTGTCCAGTTTTCCCAGCACCATTTATTGAAGAGACTGTCCTTTCTCCACTGTATGTTCTTAGCTCCTTTGTTGTACATTAATTGTCCATGTATGTGTGAGTTTATTTCTGGGGTCTCAGTTCTGTTCCATTGATCTGTGTATCTATTTTTAGAGTCAATTCCATACTGTTTTGATTACTATAGCTTTGTAGCATAGTTTGAAATCAGGGAATGTGATACCTCCAGCTTTGTTCTTTTTTTCTCAAAATTGCTTTGGCTATTCAGGATCTTTTGTGGTTCCATACAAGTTTTAGAATTATTTGTCATAGTTCTGTAAAAAATGCCATTGGAATTTTGATGAGGATTGCATTGAATCTGTAGACTTAATTCTTCTAATTCATGGGCACAGAATAGTTTTCCATTTATTTGTGTCTTCTTCAATTTCTTTCATCAGTGTCTTATTGTTTTCAGAGTATAGGTCTTTCACCTCCTTGGTTAATTATTATTTTTTTGCTTGAGGATGATTAGCCTTGAGCTAACATCTGTGCCAGTATTGCTCTGTTTTGTATGTGGGATGCCTCCACAGCATGGCTGATGAGTGGAGCAGGTCTGCGCCTGGGATCTGAACCCACAAACCTGGGTGAACGGATCTTTCACCACCCAGTCACTGGGTCGGCCCCTCTTGGTTAAATTTATTTCTAGGTATTTTGTTCTTTCTGATGCAATCGTAAATGGGATTGTTTTCTTAGTTTTTCTTTCTGATATTTCATTATTAGTGTATAGAAATGCCATTGATTTCTGTATATTGATTTTGTATCCTGCAACTTTACTGAATTCGTTTCTTAGTTCTAACAGCTTTTTGGTGGAGTCTTTAGGGTTTTCCATATATAGCATCATGTCATCTGCAAATAGTGACAGTTTTGTGTCTTCCTTTCCAATTTGGACACCTTTTATTTCTTTTTCTTGTTTAATTGCTGTGATTAGAATTTTCAATACTATGTTGAATAAAAGTGGTGAGAGTGGCCATCCTTGTCTTGTTCGTGGTCTTAGAGGAAAAAACTTTCAGCTTTTCACTGTTGAGTTTGATGTTGGCTGTCAATTTGTCATTTATGGCATTATTATGTTGAGGTACATTCCTTCTATCTCCAATTTCTTGAGAATTTTTGTCATAAATGGATGTTGAATTTTGTCAAATGCTTTTTCTGTGTCTACTAAGATGATCATATGATTCTTATCCTTCAGTGTGTTAATGTGGTGTATCACATTGATTGATTTGTGGATGTTGAATCATCCTTGCATCCTTGGGATAAATCACACTTGATCATAGTGTATGATCCTTTTATATATATTGCTGAATTTGCTTTGCTAGTATTTTGTTGAGGATCTTTTTTAGATAGACTTTATTTTTTAGAGCATTTTTAAGTTCACAGCAAAACTGGGTAGAAAGTAGTGTTCCCACATGTCCCCTCCCCCACTATTAGCATCCAACACTGACATGGTACGTCTGTTTCAACTGATGAAACTACATTGACATGTCATTATCCAAAGTCTGTAGTTTACATTGAAGTTCACTCTTGGAGTTATACATTCTATGGGTTTTGACAAGTGTATAATGATATGTATCTACCATTATAGTATCATGCAGAATAGTTTTATTGCCCTAATAATCTGTGCTGGCTATTCATTCTTTCCTCTCCCCTAACTCCTGGCAACCACTGAACTTTTTACTGTCTCCATAGTTTTACCTTTTCCAGAATATGATACAGTTGGGATAATACAATACATATCTTTTCAGATTGACTTCTTTCACTTAATTATATGCATTTAAGATTCCTCTGTGTCTTTTCATGGCTTTATAGCGCATTTCTTTTTAGTGCTGAATAATATCCTATTGTCTGGACGTACCACATCTCATCTATTCATTCACCTACTGAAGGACATCTTGGTTGTTTCCAAGTTGTGGTAATTATGAATAAAGCTGCTATAAACATTGGTCTGCACGTTTTTGTGTGGACATAAATTTTCAGCTTATTTGGGTGAATACCAAGGAGTGTAATAGCTGGATCATGTAGTAAGAGCATGTTTAGTTTTATAAGAAAGTGCCAAATTGTCTTCCAATGTATTTGCACAATTTTTCATTCCACCAGCCGTGAACAAGAGTTGCTGTTGCTCCACATCCCGGCCAGCATTTGGTGTTGTCAGTCGTTTGGATTTTTGCCATTCTAAAAGGTGTTTAGTAGTATCACATTGCTATTCTAATTTGTAATTCTCTAATAACGTATGATGTTGAACATCTTTTTATATGCCTGCCTGCCACCTGGATATCTTTGGTGAAGTGTGTGTTCAGATCTTTTGCCCATTTTTCAATCAGGTTGTTCATTTTCATTGAGTTTTTGTTGAGTTTTAAGAATTCTTTGTATATTTTGGGTAACATGCCTTAATTAGATGTATCTTTTGCAAATATTTTCTCCCAGTTAGTGGCTTGCCTTTTCATTCTCTTGATAGTGTCTTTCACAGAGCATAAAATTAAAGATGTCTTGGGGCTGGCCCCGTGGCCGAGTGGTTAAGTTCGCGCGCTCCGCTGCAGGTGGCCCAGTGTTTCGTTGGTTCGAATCCTGGGCGCGGACATGGCACTGCTCATCAAGCCACGCTGAGGCAGCGTCCCACATGCCACAACTAGAAGGACCCACAACAAAGAAGATACAACTATGTACCGGGGGACTTTGGGGAGAAAAAGGAAAAAATGAAATCTTTAAAAAAAAAAATGGTGATAAAAAAAATTAAAGATGTCTTTAATTTTAATGAAGTCCAGCTTGTCAATTATTTCTTTCGTGGATTGTGCCTTTGGTGTTGTATCTAAAAAGTCATTGCCATACCCAAGGTCATCTAGATTTTTTTCCTATGTTATCTTCTAGAAGTTTTATAGTCTTGTGTTTTACATTTAGGTCTATGATCTATTTTGACTTAATTTTTGTTATGGGTGTAAGGTCTCTGTCTAGATTCATTTTTTATTTTTGGCATGTGGATGTCCAGTTGTTCCACACTGTTTGTTGAAAAGATGATCTTTTTTCCATTGTATTACCTTTGTTTCTTTGTCAAAGATCAGTTGGCTGTATTTGTGTGGGTCTATTTTTTTGGTTCTCTATTCTGTTCCATTGATCTATTTGTTAATTTTTTCACCAATACCACTCTCTCTCTCTTTTTTTTTTTGCTGAGGAAGAGTGGCCCTGAGCTAACATCTGGGCCAATCTACCTCTATTTTTTTTTTTGAGAAAGATTAGCCCTGAGCCAACATCTGCTGCCAATCCTCCTCTTTTTGCTGAGGAAGACTGGCCCTGAGCTAACATCCATGCCCATCTTCCTCCACTTTATACTTGGGAAGCCTACCACAGCATGGCTTGCCAAGCAGTGCCATGTCCACACCTGGGATCCGAACCGGTGAACCCTGGGCTGCCGAAGCAGAATGTACATGCTCAACCACTGTGCCACCAGGCCAGACCCACCACTTGATTACTGTAGCTTTATAGTAAGTCTTGAAGTTGAATAGTGTCAGTATTCTGACTTTGTTCTTCAATATTGTATTGACTATTCTGGTTCTTTTGCTTCTCCTCATAAACTTTAGAATAAGTTTGTTGATCTCCACAAAATGGGATTTTGGTCAGGATTGCATTGAATCTGTAGATCAAGTTGAGAAAAACCTACATCTTGACAACATTGAGTCTTCCAATCTATGAACATGGAATATTTCCTCATTTATTTAGTTCTTCTTTGATATCTTTCATCAGAGTTTTAAAGTTTTCCTCAAATAGATCTTTTATATAGTTTGTTAGATTTATATCTAAGTATTTCAATTTTTGAGGTGCTAATATAAATGGTAATTTGTTTTAAAATTCAAATTCCACTTGTCCATCGTTGGTATGTAGGAAAATGATTGACTTTTGTATTTTAATCTCGTATCCTGCAACTTGCTGTAATAGCTTTTTAGTTCCAGAAGGTTTTTTGTCAGTTCTTTTGGATTTTCCACATAGACCATCATGTCATCTACAAACAAAAAGAGTTTTATTTCTTCCTTCCTGATCTGTATATCTTTTGTTTGCTTTTCTTATCTTACTGCATTAGCTAGGACTTCCAGTGTGATGTTGAAAAGCAGTGGTGAGAGGGGACATCCTTGCCTTGTTTCTGATCTTGGTGGGGAAACTTCAAGTTTCTGACCATGAAGTATGATGTTAGTGGTTGGTTTTTTGGTAGATGTTCTTTATTAAGTTGAGGAAATTCCCTCTATTCCTAGTTTGTTGAGAGTTTTTATCATGAATAGGCTTTGGATTTTGTCAACTGCTTTTTCTTCCATCTACTGATATGATCATGTGACTTTTCTTCTTTAGCCTGTTGATATGATGGATTACATTAATTGATTTTTGAATGTTGAATCAGCCTTGCATATCTGGAATAAAGCCCACTTGGTAATGATATATAATTCTTTTTATACATTGCTGGATTTGATTTGCTAATATTTTGTTGAGGATTTTTTGCATCTATGTCAATGAGATATATTGGTCTGTAGTATTCTTTTCTTGTAATGTCTTTGTCTGATTTTGTTAGGAGGGTAATGCTGGTCTCATACAATGAGTTCAGAAGTATTCCTTCTGCTTCTAACTTCTGAAAGAGGTTGTTGAGAATTGATATAATTTCTTCCTTAAATGTTTGGTAGAATTCACCAGTGAACCCATCTGGGCTTAGTGCTTTCTGTTTTGGAAGGTTGTTAATAATTAATTCAAGTTCTTTAATAGAGATAAGCCTATTCGAATTGTCTACTTCTTCCTCTGTGAATTTTGGCAGATTGTGTCTTTCAAGGAATTGGTCCGTTTATCTAGGTTATCAAATTTGTAGGCGTAGACTTGTTCATAATATTTCTTTATTATCCTTTTAATGTCCATGGATTCTGTAGTGATGTCTTCTCTTTCATTTCTAATATTACTAATCTGTATCTTCTCCTTTTTTTTCTTAGTTAGCCTGGCTGGAGGATTGTTGATTTTATTAATCTTTTCAAAGAATCAGCTTTTGGTCTTGTTGATTTTCTCTATTGATTTCCTGTTTTCAATTTCATTGATTCCTACCCTTTTAATATTATTATTTTTTCTCCTACTTAATTTGCTCTTTTTTTTTTTTAGTTTTCTGAGGTGGGAGCTTAAATCATTGATTTTACATCTTTCTTCTTTTCTAATATATGCATTAAATGCAAAAATTTCCCTCTAAGCATAGTTTTTGCCTCATTCCACAAATTTTGATGCATTGTATTTTTGTTTTCATTTAGTTCAAAATATTTTAAAATTTTCTTAAGATTTCCTCTTTGACTCCTGTGTTATTTAGAAGTGTGTTGTTTAATCTCCAAGCATTTGGGGATTTTCCAGCTATGTATCTGTTATCGATTTCCAGCTTAATTCCATTGTTTTTTGAGAGCAGACATTGTATGACTTCCTTTCTTTTGAATTTGTTAAGGTGTGTTTTATGGTCCCAAATGTGTTATGTCATGATTAATGCTCCATAAAAGCTTGAGAAGAGTGTGTAATCTGCTGTTGTTGGATGAAGGAGTCTATAGATATCAATGATATCCAACTGGTGTTGTTGAGTTCCCTTGTGTCCTTACTAATTTTCTGCCTGCTAGATCTGTCCATTTGTGATAAAAAAAGTGTTAAAGTCTCCAACTATAATAGTGGATTCATCTATTTCTCTTTTCTGTTCGATCAGTTTTTTTTTTTTAAAGATCTTTTTAGTTTTCCTTCTTCTCCCCAAAGCCCCCAGTACATAGTTGTATATTTTAGTTGTGACGCCTTCTAGTTGTGGCGTGTGGGACGCTGCCTCAGAATGGCCTGATGAGTGGTGCCATGTCCGTGCCCAGGATCTGAACCAGTGAAACCCTGGGCCACCAAAGCAGAGTGTGTGAGCTTAACCACTCGGCCACGGGGCAGGCTCCTATCAGTTTTTGACTGACGTATTTTGACACTCTGTTGTTAGTTGTATACACATTAAGGATTGTTGTGTCTTCTTGGAGTATTGACCCCTTTATCATAATGTAATACCACTCTTTATTCCTAAAAATTTTCCTTGCTCTGAAGTCTGCTTTGTCAGAAATTAATAGGGTTACTCTCGCTTTCTTTAGATTAGTGTTAGTATGATATAACTTTCTCCATGCCTTTACTTTTAATCTGTATGAGTCTTTACATATAAAGTGGATTTCTTATAGATAACATACAGTTAGGTCTTGTATTTTGATCCACCCTGATGATCTCTGTTTTTTCATTAGGGTATTTAGACAACCGATGTTAATATAGTTGGATTCGTATATACCATATTTATTACTGTTTTCTACTTGCCCTTGCTCTTTGTTCCCATTTTTGTCTTCCACATCTTTTCTGCTTTTTGTGTTTTTTTTTTAAGAATGGCACCTGAGCTAACAACAGTTGTCAATCTTTTTTTTTTTTTCTGCTTTATCTCCCCAAATCCCTCCAGTACACAGTTGTATATCTTAGTTGCAGATCCCCCTAGTTACCACATGTGGGACGCCACGTCAACATGGCCTGATAAGCGGTGCCATGTCTGTGCCCAGGATCCGAACTGGCCAAACCCTGGGCCACCACAGCTGAGCACACGAATTTAACCACTTGGCCATGGGGCCGGCCCCTGCTTTTTGTGGCTTTAAGTGAGCACTTTATATGATTCCGTTTTCTCTCCTGTCTTAGCACATCAGTTATACCTTTTTTTAAAAAGCCTTTTTTAGAAGTTGCTCTAGAGTTTAGAAGATACCTTCACAACTAATCCAAGTCCACTTTCAGCTTCATGAATAGTGCAAATAACTTATATGACAAAATAATCCTAATTCCTCCCTCCAGTCCCTTATGCCATTGCTGTTGTTCATTTCACTTATACATAAGCAGACATAAGCCATGTATATACACAGGTATCCATAATCCAATACATTGGTGCTATTATAATTTGAACAAACTGTTAGCTGTTAGATCAATTAAAAATAAGACAAATGAAAGTTTTTGTTTTACCTTCACTTGCTCATTCTCTGATATACTTTTCCTTTGTGTGTGTTTCTGACCTATATCATTTTCCTTCTCTCTGAAGAACTGTTAAAATTTCTAGCAAGGCAGGTCTACTAGCAACAAATTCCCTTAATTTTTGTCTTGTCTGAGAAAGTATTTCTCTTTCACTTTTGAAGGATAATTTTGCAGGGTATAGAATTCTAGGCTAATGTGTTTTTTTCTTTCAAGATTTTAAATATCTCACTCCACTCTCTTTGCTTGCATGGTTTCTGAGAAATCAGAAGCAATTCTTATCTTTGCTCCTCTATAAGTAAGGCATTTTTTCCGTCTGACTTCTTTCAAGATTTTTTTTCTTTCTTTGATTTTCTGAAGCTTAGATATGATATGCCTAGGTGTAGTGGTTTTTTTTTTTTTTGTTATTGTTTTTGCATTTGTTCTGCTTGGTGTTCTCTGAGTGTTCTGAATCTGTGGTTGGAGTCTGACATTAATTTGGGGGGAATTCTCAGTCGTTATTTCTTAAGATATTTTTTCTGTTCCTTTCACTGTTTCTTCTCCTTCTGTTATTCCTATTATGTGTATGTTACGTGTTTTGTAGTTGTCCAACAGCTCTTGCATATTCTTTTCTGTTTTTTCCTGTCTGTTTTCTCTTTGCTTTTCAGTTTTGGAAGTTTCTGCTGTCATATCTTTGAGCTCAGAGATTCTTTTCTCAGCTGTATCCAGTCTAAAATGAGTCCATCAAAGGTATTCTTCATTTCTATTACAGCATTTTTGATCTCTTGAATCATCTTTTTGATTCCTTCTTAGAATTTCCATCTCTCTGCTTACGTTATCCATCTGTTCTTGCATGTGTCTACTGTTCTTGTTAATGCCCTTAACGTATTGATCATAATTTTTAAAAAGTCCTGGTCTGATAATTCCAACATTTCCTGCCATATCTGATTCTGGTTCTGATGCTTGTTCAGTCTCTCCAAACTGGGCTTTCTGCCTTGTAAATTTTTGTTGAAAGGTGGACATGACGTGCTGGGGAAAGGGACTGCAGTCAATAGGCCTAGTGTTGAGATGTAGGGGAAGGGAAGCCTTCTGTAGTCTTATGATTTGGTCTCAACCTTTTGGGGAGCTCATGTCCCTGGACTGTGAACTTCACCAGTGCTTCCAGTGCTCCCAGCCCCTTAGGTGGGACAGGATGGCTAGAGGGGGCTGGAGCTAGGTATCTCCTTTCCCCCATGTGAAAGCCTAGAGAGAGCTGGGGTTGAGTATTCCCTTTCTCCAGGCCGGTTAGGCTCTGATAAAACCCTAGTGGGTTAGGCTACGATGAAATACTTCCTCCTGAGGGCAGGCTTTGTTAAGAAAAACAGAATGGTCTGACATATTTCAGAACATTTCTTTCCCTTCCCCTGCCAGACACACAGGTGGATTTTTCTCTGAAACTCATTTTGAGGACCTTGTAGGGCTCCTAGAGGTAAAGCTCACAAAAGTGTGGGGGTTGTCCTATGACTGGGTTCCCCTCGAGTTATTCACTCTCAGACTTGTCCACACTGAGCCTCCAGCAATTCATCAATTACAGTTCAGGTTTTCCCACCCCAGCACTCGTTCCCACAGAAGTTTCTACTTGGGGTTTCTGCTCTAGTACATTTGTGATTCTCTATATCCACCTGTCTGTGTCTCCAATTTGGGGGGGGGGGGGGCGTTCCCTCTTCCTTTTAGCCCCTCAGAGCCTCATTTGAAAAATCTTACATAAAGACGTAAACTCCAATTTTGGTGGCCTAAACTCTAATTTCTGTCCTTCCAGTCAACTGGGGGTCAGTGAGTCACCTGAGCAGCTCTGCTCCTCTTCTTAGCTATTGTTTTCAAATTAGCAGATAGTAAGGGGAAGTTGGGCCCAAGGGTTATATTCTCCTTTCTGGGCTTTCCTTTATTCTGAGTTCTTGGTTCTGTAAGTGCTAACTACTTTGATAGCTCTCCAACACCTTCAAATAGGTTAAAAAATATTTAGTCCAGCATTCATAGCTGTTTTCAATAGAACCAAACAAGCTAGCCTGTTGTTTTCAGAACAGAACTCACTTCACTGAGTTCTAATTTTGGCAAACATTTAAAATTTTTTTAAGGATTTCTAATGGCTTATTTTTAAAAATTGATCTGTTTCATAGTGTCATGTTTGTTCAGTATAGTTTCTGTGTCTAAAAAATAGCTCTTTAAACATTTTAAATATATGCTTTTTATTATATCTTTCAGAATGTTCTGTTGCCTTTCCTTCTTAGGATAGTATTTCTTGTTTATGGAGATTTGTGCCTCATTGTTTTATAATTTTTGATTGTGAACTAATTTTCACCAAGAGTCTTTTCGGTTGGAGTTCTGATATGGTTTGTAGAAGTTATCTAACAAAGAAGTTAGCATTTGCTTGTGGTAATACTCTAGGAGTTTCACTATCTCACACCAATTTTAAAGTTAATTCCAGATTTATAGGTGGAGGGGGAATGGAAATTACTGCTAATAGTAATGAGGTTTCTTTTTGGGGTGATGAAAATGTTCTGGATTAGATAGTGGTGATGCTTCCACAACTTTGTGAATAAGCTAAAAACCACTGAGTAGTGCTTTTTAAAGTGGTGTGAATTTTATTGTATGTGAACTATACAATAAAAACAAAATGTTTTTTAAGTTTCTGTACCATATAAGTAATGTAAATTCAGACTGCATATCCTTACAGAGGCCCAGGTGGACAACAAATTTCTTTGCTGCATCCTTAGCCTGTGGATAGTGATTTTTGGTCCCTATTTTAAAGACAAAGGAGCAGTTCAAGAGATTTTTATTTCAGCTCTTGCCTCACACAAACCTTAAACCTTTGTATCTGCCTTTGGTGGGTTTTAAAATCCGAACCTCAAGCTCTTATGTCTTAAATCTAATACCCCTTTAAGCCAAAATGATGTTTCTTCCTTCCTACCCTTCTAATTTGAATTCTCTTTTCATTTTTGGCCCTGGGGATTTTTTTTTTCTTGCTTTAGAGGTATCTCTCTGGGTTAGCTAATTGTTCTTGAAAGTTGGTTGATATATCATAGTATTACTATAATACATTTATATTTGCCACTGCTGATAACACTACAAGAAACGTCCTTGTACATATGTTATTATAGGATGATTCTTTTCATTTTTTGTAAGGTTGAGTCCCATAGGTGGGACTGTTGTGTCAAATGTGTATGCATTTTGAATGTCAATAGCTATTGCCAGATAACTTTTTAAAAATGTAGAATTCCCTGCTCCCACTAGCAACGTCTGAGACAACCCTAGCTAGTGTCGTAGAAGCTGCAGCCGCCTTCTCTCAGCTTGGCCTGAGGAGCAGGTTTGGAATGTCTTCATCTGAGTAAGCTTCCATGGAGTTTATGGGCGGTGAAGGTGGAGCAGATAGAGAGAGGATACCTCAAGAGGGGTATATTGGACTGCTTCTTATTGGGCAAGTTGTGGTCTGAATAATTAAATTTGAAAAGGGAGAGAGAGAAAATTTGTCAAATTTGTGGAGCAGGTCTTGTCAGCTGTAGAAGGTATACTTTGTACTGAATATTAGGCTTGTCCACGTTTTAAATCAGATGCTTTTAAGTCATGCCTCATGCACCAGTTGGCCCTTGAGGATAACTCCAGGCCCCTATGAAAGTGGTTCTAGCTTGTTCTGGAGCTGCTGGAGCTTCAGTTCAGTTTTATTAGTCTTACTCTTTAGATCTACCTCTCGATTTTTATCCCCAAAATGACTGACTTTAGCAACTATTATCTCTGGGCTAGGCTCCAGACTTCTCCCCCTCAAGGATGCTGGCTTTCTTTTTCTCTCCCAGTGTTTGACTGTCTTGGGATGTGACCTTTGCATACACTCCCTAGTATTCCACCCCTAAGTTACACCCCTGGCACACGTGGTGGGTTGGAGTTGGAAAAGAATAGCCATATAGTCATTAAAACTTGTGAATATTTCTGCTGCTATCATGGAAGATAGCATTGGGAGTTGCGGAGAAGACGAGTTATAAAGATGAGTGTCATCTTGAGAATATTCATATAGAAAACTAACATTGATGTTTTTGAATGAATGGTAAGGAAACAGAGAGAACTGGCTAATGACAAGTGTGATAATGAAGCTGTGAGTTTTAAGCACAGAGGGTTTATTAGAAAACAAAGTTATTGGGCAACATTTTGCAGCTCATTTCGATAGTTTTTAAATTAGAGGAGATGCAGTAGCTGTTATATGCATAAATGTTAGCAACACATTTCAGTGTTTGAAAATTTTGCTAGAAAAATTTAAGATGCCTTGGATTAGAAACACAGTCACATGGTTTGCAATCTGCTTGAAAGACTATAAATTAAAAAAATGGTATTGTTTAGTAGTTGGTTGAGAAGTTTAACAGAGGTTGTAGCATCTGAAAATTATTGGTGGAATCTATATTTCTTAAGAAAAATATCTGGGAATTTCAGGAGTTTCTGAGCAGTATATCTGTGGGAAAAGAAAGAATTTCAGTTCTATCCTCTTGGAAATCTTGAAGTGTTGGGAGAGCCAACTGTTGAACAAGGTGGCAGAGGTGGACAGTGCTTTATGGAAATGGGCATTTGATGTTCAGCTGGGGCAACCAGCATGGCCCAAGAGTTGCTCCACAGGGATTCATTCTCTGTGGTGGCTGATGGTTTCCTAATCTAACTGTTGTAGGGATTCAGAAAGATTATCCTATAGATGAGGATTGTTTGTATTCCAAATTGTTATCGTTTATTACATCCATTTTCTTGAATAACTTTTGGGGTTATTTGTCTGTTGTACTGATGTCATTTTTGATGATAAAAACCCCCAAATTTTGTTATTCAGGAATGGTCTGCATTCTGTTTTTAATTTCTTCCAGAAATGGAGATGTTTGACAGACTTCCTTTGGGAATGCAATTATCCAGTCAATCTTAGTGTGCTGTAGGAGGAGGTTACAAAGCTTTTCTAGGTCTTGCCTTAGTTAGCTTGGGCTGCTGTAACAAAATACCGTAGGTTGGGTGCCTTACACAACAGACTTTTATTTCTCACTGTTCTGAAGGCTGGATGTCTAAGATCAGGTGCTGGCAGATTCGGCTCCTGGTGAGAGTCCTCTTCCTGGCTTGTAGTCAGCTGTCTTCTCGCTGTGTCATCAAATGGCAGAGAGGAAAGAGAGAGCTGTGGTGTTTCTTCCTCTCCTTATAAGGACCCTCCCATCATGGGGACCCACCCTCATGACCTCATCTAAACTTAATTACCTCCCAAAGGCCCCCCCTCCAAATACCATCACATTTGAGAAGACGGCTTCAACATAGGAATTTTGAAAGGACACAAACATTCAGTCTATAACAGATCTCGTGCCTACAAATTTGATTCCAAGGAAACGCCCCCCAACTCCACACTTCTAATGGAAAAATAGTTATCTATCTATCTAATATTGATATGTGATATATAGAGAATACTAAAATATTTTGAAGTTGTACAAAGGGCAATTTCTGGAACCATTGATTAGAGTTTTTCTGTTTTTACTTGTAATAGACAATACCTGTCTTCCAGCGAAATTGTTTCCTATTTATTTTCTGCTCATTTCTTTTTCTCTTTCTTTCTTTTTTTTAGACTGGCACCTGAACTAACATCTGTTGCCAATCTCTTTTTTCTTCTTCTTTTCCCCAACGCCACCCCCAGCCCCCAGTACATAGTTGTATATTTGAGTTGTAGGTCCTTCTAGTTGTGCTATGTGGGATGCTGCCTCAGCATGGCTTGATGAGCAGTGCTAGGTCCACACCCAGGATCCCAACCGGTGAAACCCTAGGCCACTGAAGCAGAGGGCATGAACTTAATCATTCTGCCACAGAGCTGGTCCCCCATTTCTTTTTCTTCCCTGTGGTTTTAGCTATTGTTAGAATAATTTTAAAAGAAACATAAAAAAATCATTCGTAATCCTGTCGCTCTATCTCAGGACTTTTTTTGTTGGTAAGTTACATTTGCTAATTTTGTCCATATGTACTTGGTTCCTACCCTCTTGTTTCCTGTTTAATTTTATTCCACTTGAAACATCAAAAACATTTCCCTGTGTAGTTACACAGTTTTTCATTGTCATCTTTATCATTATCATATGGTTTTATGGCTGCATGATAATCTGAAAAGATAAAGTAGCAAATTTCCTTAACTGTTTTGATGGAAACCATTCTCAACTGCAATAGAGAGAGATGTCCCCACCCTTTTCCCTCAAAGATGCATGAGTCTTTTGGTCTCTATTCAAAACTACTAGGCTATTTTTGGGATATTAGTCTGAGAAATAGCAGGTGCTCAGAGATTTTACAGTCCAGCTCAGAGACAAGTTTTTAAACAGTTTTTCATTCTAAAAGCAAATCAGTTTTGTTACAAAAAACTTGGAGAGAAAAAAAGAGGAAAAATCAGGCTTAATTCCACCATTGATACCACTGTAGTATTTCCTCCCACTTTTGCTTTTTGTATTAGTACCTTTCCCCCTCAATTTGGTTTCTTTTCTTTCCTTGTCGTTCATCTTAAAAATACAGAACATGGGTACATCCTTACTGTAAAAGGTTAAAATAATTATTAAGTGGAGAGGAAGCAATAAGGCCCCCCTTCATTTTAGTTCACTAATCTCCCCTCACTCTAGCAGTAAATTACTGTTAAATGTTGGATGAGTATAATTCCAATTTTATTTCTTTGTAGCTACACACATATAAGTACACACATACAGTTATTTCTGTTATTTTACAAATAGGATAATTTCCATATTGTTCTGTATCTTGCTTTTTCAGTTTACAATGTATCACAGAGCTAGTTTCATGTTAGTACTACATTACTTTCTTTAACAGCCATTTAATATTCCATAGAAGGGATTAAGTCAGAATTTTTAAAATATTTCCTCTGCTGATGGACGTTTGGTTTTGTTCCTACTTCTTTTTTTCTATGCAGTGAATACTTCTGTGCTTTTTTGGAACATACGTGAGAATTTTTATGTGGTATGTCCCTTTAAGTTGAATTTCAAGTTCACATAGTACACGTTAAAACTTTGAGATGTTGCTGAACTGTCTTGAATTTATAATCTTTCTAATAGTATATTGGAATATCTGTTTCCTCTTATTTCAAATTTCACATTATAAACAAAATTTTTTTATTTATTATTTGATTAGGAATGCTTTATTCTTGTTTTAATTTATATTTCGTTGTGTTATGGCAGATCTGGCTTCTTTCAGTAGGCATAATGTTTTCAATATTCATCCATGTTGTAGCATGGATCAATACTTCACTCTTTTTTTTGGCTGCATAATATTCCATTGCATGGATATACCACAATTTGTTTATCTATTCATCAGTTGATAGACATTTGGGTTGTTTATACTTTTTTAATATTATGAATAATGCTACTATGAACATTAGTGTACACGTTTTTGTGTGAACATATATTTTCAGTTCTCTTAGGTCCATTCCTGGGAATGGAATTGCAAGGCCATGTGGTAACTCTGTGGTTAACTTTTTGAGCAGCTGCAAAACTGTTTTCCAAAGTGGCTGCACCATTTTGCATTCCCATCAGCTGTTTATTAGGCTTCCAAGTTTTCTAGATCCTTGTCAATACTTATAATTATCCATCTTTCTGATTATAGTCATCCTAGTGGGTATAAAGTGATATTTCATTGTGGATTTGATTTGCATTTTTAAGATAGCTAATGATGTTGATCGTCTTTTCATGTGCTTATTGGCCATTTGTACATCTTTGGAGAAATGTCTATTAAAATTCTTTACCCATTTTTAAATTGAGTCATTTGTCTCTTTACTGTTGAGTTGAAGAGTTCTTTACATATTGTAGATGTAAGTCCCTTATAGATACACATTTGCAAATATTTCCTCCAATTTTGTTGGTTGCCTTTTAACTCTCTTGATAGTGTCCTTTGAAGCACAAAAGTTTTTAATCCTGATGATGTTCAATATATCTTATTTTTTCTTTTGTAGCTTGTGCTTTTGATGTCACATCTATAAAGGCTTTGCCTAATCCAAGTTCATGAAGATTTTATCCTATATTTTCCTCTAAGACATTTATATTTTATGATCCATTTTGAGTTAATTTTTGTAGATGGTGTAAACTGAGGGTGCAAATTCATTCTTTCACGTGTATATATAACCATGGTTGCAACACTATTTGTTGAAAAGATCATTCTTTCCTCATTGAATTGTCTTGGTATCTTTGCTGAAAGTTAATTTATGTGAAGCTTTACTTCTGGACACTTACATTGATCTATTTGCCTACCCTTATATCAGTACTATATAGTCTTGATTACTGTAGCTTTGTGGTAAATTCTGAAATTGGGAACTGTGTGTTCAACTTTGTTCAAATGTTTTTTGTTGATTCCATGTTCCTTGAATTTCCATAGAATTTTAGTTTCAGTTTGTCAATTACTGTGAAAATAAAGCAGCTGGGATTTTGACAAGGGTTGCATTGAATATGCTGATCAATTTGGGGAGTATTGCCATCTTAACATTGTTAAGTCTTCTAATCTATGAACATCGTATGTATTTCCATTTATTTAGGTCTTCTTTAGTTTCTTTGAATGATGTTTTGCTGTTTTCAATGTATAAGTCTTGTACTTCTTTTGTTACATTTATTTCTAAGTATTTCATTCTGTTTGAGGCTAATATAAATGTAATTTTTTAAATTTTCTTTTCTTTTTATCTTGTAGTGAGTTAATGATAGGTTACAATCTTGTGAAATTTCAGTTGTACGTTATTGTCTGTCAGTCGTGTTGTAGGTGCACCCCTTCACCCTTTGTGCCCACCCCTCACCCCACCTTTCCCCTGGTAGGCACTAATCTGTTCTCTTTGTCCACATGTTTAAATTCCTCATATGAGTGGAGTCATACAGAGATTGTCCTTCTCTATCTGGCTTATTTCACTTAGCATAATTCTCTCAAGGTCCATCCATGTTGTTGCAAATTGGATGATTTTGTTCTTTTTCACGGCTGAGTAGTATTCCATTGTGTATATATACCACATCTTCTTTATCCAGTCATCTGTTGATGGGCACTTAGGTTGCTTCCACATCTTGGCTATTGTAAATAATGCTGCAATGAACATTGGGGTGCATGGGACTTTTTGGAATTGCTTCAAGCTCTTTGGATAGATACCCAGTAGTGGGATGGCTGGATTGTATGGTAGTTCTATTTTTAATTTTTTGAGGAATCTCCATACTGTTTTCCATAGTGGCTGCACCAGTTTGCATTCCCACCAGCAGTGTATGAGGGTTCCTTTTTCTCCACAACCTCTCCAACATTTGTTACTATTTGTTTTAGTTGTTTTTGTCATTCTAATGGGTGTAAGTTTTAATTTGTGTAGTTTTGATTTGCATTTCCCTGATGCACAGTGATGATGAACATCTTTTCATGTGTCTATTGGCCATCTGTACATCCTCTTCAGAGAAATGTCTGCTCATGTCTCCCGCCCATTTTTTGATTGGGTTGTTTGATTTTTTGTTGTTCAGTTGTGTGAGTTCCTTATATATTATGGATATTAAGCCTTTGTTAGATGTATTACTTGCAAATATTTTTTCCCATTTAGTGGGTTGTTTTTTAAATTTCAATCCTGTTTTCCTTTGCCTTGAAGAAACTACTTTTTGATTTCTTCTTTAATTTCTTCAATGATCCATTGCTTGTTCAATAGCATATTGTTTAGTCTCCACATCCTTGTGCCTTTCTCAGCTTTTTTCTTGTAATTAATTTCTAGCTTTATAGCATTATGACCAAAGGAGATGCTTGTTATTATTTCAATTTTTTTAAATTTGTAGAGGCTTGCCTTGTTTCCCAACATATGGTCTCTCCTTGAGAGTGTTCCATGTGCACTCGAGAAGGACATGTAGTCTGCTGTTTTTGGATGGAGTGTTCTATATATGTCTATTAAGTTCAAGTGTTTTAGCTTTTTTGTTTAGCTCCACTGTTTCCTTGTTGATTTTCTGTCTGGATGATCTGTCCATTGATGTGAGTGGGGTGTTGAGGTCCCCTACTATTATTGTGTTATTTTTGATATCTTCTTTTAGGTTTGTTAAAAGTTGTTTTATGAACTTTGGTGCTCCTGTGTTGGGTGCATAGATATTTATAAGTGTTATTTCTTCTTGATGAAGTGTCCCTTTGATCATTATATATTGGCCCTCTGTGTCTCTCTTTACCTGCCTTATCTTGAAGTCTGCTTTGTCTGATATACGTATTGTGACACCTGCTTTGTTTTGTTTGCTATTAGCTTGGATTATTGTCTTCCACCCCTTTACTCTGAGCCTGTGTTTGTCCTTGGAGCTGAGGTGTGTTTCCTGGAGGCAATAACTTGTTGGATCTTGTTCTTTAATCTATTTTGCCACTCTGTGTCTTTTTATTGGAGAGTTCAATCCGTTTACATTGAGGGTGATTATTGACGCATGAGGGCTTAATGCTGTCATTCTGTTGCTCGTTTTCTGGTTTTCCTGTGTTTCCTTTGTTTCTCATCCTGTGTGCTTTAGCCTACCCATTGACTTCTGCAATTTCTTATGCTGGGTTTCTTAGATTTTTCCTGGTTTATGTTTTGTGTCTCTGTTCTGTTCTTTAGTTTAGTGGCTACCCTGAAGTTTGTATTCAGAATCTCGTGTATAACAGTCCATTTTCTGGTGGTCTCTTACTTCCTTAGCCTAGACTGTTTTAGTCCCTTTCCTCCTCCCCTCCTAAATTATTATTTTCATCTCTTATTCCAACTTGTGTTGTGAGTTTGTGGTTAGAGTGATAAGATTGTCTTTGCTTTGGTGATTTACTTCCCTTTATCCTAATGCTATAGTTATATATTTGCTATCCTATTCCGATTCTATCTATTTGTCTGCCTACTCTGTGTTTTGTGACCCCTTTCTCCCTTTTTTTCTTTTTTCAGGTATGAGAGCCTTCTTGAGGATTTCTTGTAGTGGAAGTCTTGTGACTACGAAGTCTCTTAGCTTTTGTTTGTCTGGAAAAGATTTCATTTCTCCCTCATATCTGAAGGATATTTTTGCTGGATAGAGTATTCTTGGCTGAAGATTTTTATCCTTTAAGTTTTGAATATGTCACTCCAATCTCTCCTAGCTTGTAAGGTTTCTGTAGAGAAATCTGCTGAAAGTCTGATAGGGGTTCCTTTGTAGGTTATTTTCTTCTGCCTTGTTGCCCTGAGTATTCTTTATTTGTCATTCATTTTTGCCATTTTTACTTGCCTTGCAGTAGGTCTTTTTATATTGACATATCTAGGAGATCTGAAAGCTTCCTCCACACACATTTCTCTCTCTATCCCTAGATTTTGGAAGTTCTCTTCTATTAGTTCGTTGAGCACACTTTCTGCTCCATTTTCCTTTTCCACGCCCTCAGGAATTCCTTAATTATTCTTAAGTTGCATTTTCTCATTGAGTCAGCTATTTCTTGGAGATTTTCTTCAGTTTTCTTAATTCTTAGTCTCTTTCTTCCTCTGTCTGTAGTCATTCAACCTGTCTCTCCTCAATTGTGCTAATTTGCTCCTCTATGGTGTCTACACGTGCATTCAGGGAATCCATAGTCTGTCTTATCTGATCCATTGTATTTTTCATCTCTAGTGTTTCTGATTGATTCTTCTTTATTGTTTCAATCTTTTTTGTGAAGTAGCTCCAGAACTCATTGAGTTGTTTCTCTATATTTCCCTTTACCTCATTGAGTATTTTGATGATAGCTATTTTGAACTCATTTTCACTTAGTTTACCTATTTCCAAGTCCTCAGGACATACTTCCATGTTTTTATTGTTTTCATTATGGACTGGAGCTTTTATAAATTGCTGGATGGTAGAGGAGCAGTTTTTGCGCATGATGCTGTTAGTTGATTGCAGTTACAGCCTGTCGCCACTAGATGGGGGTCGAGAGCTGCATGTTCTGAGCCCTCCGCCTTCAGCTGCAATGGCAGCAGCGCAGTGTGGGTTGGGGGAGGAGGGGCACTTTCTCTTGCGTGCCGACCTGCGTTCAGATCAGCTCTCGCTCTCTGGTCTCCCTGGGCCCTGGCTTGATGGGGTTCCCCACGCGAAAGCTTTCGTCCATTAGAGGGTTTTCACTGCACAGGCGGTGGGAGTCCTGGAAGATCCGCGGAGGCGCAGCCCCTCCCCCACTCCTTCCCTCGCCCTTGGCAGCGATCCTAGTCTCTAGGGGAGGGAGCAAAGTTCTCTCCTACCCTGTTCCAGCTCCTCCAAGGGCGGCTCCAGCCTCTCCACCCTCCGTAGTTTGGCTGCTGTGGGTCTCTGACGATTTCTGTTATTAGCATTTTTTTTGGTTGGAAAGAAGTTGCTCTTTTTGGTTGTAATTTGGAGGGGAGAGAGTCGGGGGTGAGCTCACGCCACCATGTTGCTGACGTCACTCTGTAAATGTTTTCTTAATTTCACTTTCAGATTGTTCTTTGCTAGTGTATAGATATACAATTGGTATTTTATATTTGTCTTGGATCTTGCAAGCTTGGCAACCTCATTTTTTTTTTTTGGTGATGAAGGTTGGCCCTGAGCTAACATCTGTTGCCAATCTCCCTCTTTTTGCTTCAGGAAGATTGTCCCTGAGCTAACATCTGTCTCAATTTTCCTCTATTTTCTATGTGTGATGCTGCCACAGCCTGGCTTGATGAACAGTGTGTAGGTCTGAGCCCAGGATCTGAACCTGCAAACCCTGGGCCACCAAAGCAGAGCACACAAACTTGACCACTATGCCACCAGGTTGGTCCCACGAACTCATTTCTTAGCTCTAACAGTCTTTTGGCGATTCCTTACTATTTTCTGTACACAAGATCATTTCATATGCAAATAGAGACGGTTATACTCTGCCTTTCCGTTTCTTTCTTGCTTAATTGTTCTGGCTAGAACTTCCAGTAAAATGTTGAATAGAGGCGGTGAGAGCAGTCATCTTTGTTTTCTTATTGATCTTAGGGAGAAAGCTCTCAGTCTTTCATCATTAAGTATGATTTAACTGTTAGTTTTTCATAGAGGATCTTTATTAGGTTGAGGAGGTTTCCTTCTAAATAGTTTTTGAGTGTTTTTATTGTGAAAGAGAGTTGGGTTTTGTCAGTGCTTTTTCTGTGTCTATTGAGATGCTCATGTGTTTTGTGTCTTTTATTATAGTAACACAGTGTATTATATTAATTGATTTTCACATGTAGAATCAATGTCGTATTTCTAGAATAAATCCCACTTGGTCATGATATGTAATTCTTTTTACATGTTGCTGGATTCAGTTTGCTAGTATTTTGTTGAGAATTTTTGCATTTATGTTCATAAAGGATATTGGTTTTCTTTTCTAGTGATGTCTTTGCCTGGTTTTGGTATCAGGGTAACACTGGCCTCATCGAATGAGCTGGGAAGTGTTCCTTCCTCTTCTATTTTTTGAAAGAATTTGTGAAGGATTGGTATTGATTTTTCTTTAAAATTTCGATAGAATTCACCTGCGAAACCATCTGGTTCTGGGCTTTTCCTTTGGGGAAGTTGTAAAATTACTAATTTAATCTCTTTAATTGTTATGGGTATATTTGGATTTTCTCTTTCATCTTCAATTCGTTTTGATAGTTTGTGTCTTCAGATTTCTTCATTTAATTTAGGTTATCTAATTTGTTGGCATAATAGCTCATAGTATTCCCTTATAATTCCTTTGTTTCTATAAGGTCAGTAATAATGTCCCTCTTTCATTCTCATTTTAGTAAATTTGAGTTTTCTCTCTTTTTCTTTTGTCAGTGTAGCTAAATCATTTTTTTAAAAAAATTTTTGAAGAACAATTTTTATTTTCAATGATTTTCTCTTTTGTTTTTCTATTCTCGATTTCATTAATTTCTGATTGAGTCTTTATTATTTTCCTCCTTCTGCTTTCTTTGAGTTTAGTTTGCTTTCTTTTCTATTTTCTTAAGGCACAAATTAAGTTATTGATTTGAGATTTTTTTTCCTTTTCCTTTTTTTTTTTAAATAATATAGGCACTTGCAGCTGTAAATTACTCTCCAAGCACTGTTTTAGCTGCATCTTATATGTTTTGGTATGTTGTGTTTTCATTTTCATTCACTCAAAGTATTTTTTTTAAAGATTGGCACCTGAGCTAACAACTGTTGCCAATCTTCTTTTTTCTTTGTCTTCTCCCCAAAGCCCCCCAGTACATAGTTGAATATTCTAGTTGTGAGCGCCTCTGGTTGTGCTCAAAGTATTTTCAAATTTGCTTGTGATTTCTTCATTGACCCAGGGGTTATTTAGGAGTTGTGCTGTTTAATTTCCTCATATTTGTGAATTTTCCAAGTTTCCTTCTGTTACTGATTTTTAATTTCATTCCATTGTAGTCAGAGAACATAGTTTGTATCATTTCAATCTTTTCAAGTTTATTGACACTTGTTTTGTGGCTTGACATGCAGTCTATCCTCAAGACTGTCCTGTGTGGACTTGAGAGGAATGTGCATTCTGTTGTTCTTGGATGGAGTATTTCATAGATGTCTATTAGGTCTGGTTAGTTTGTAGATTACTCAAGTTGTCTAGTTTCTTGTTGACCTGCTGCCTTGTTGTTTTACTCATATTGAAAGTGGGGTCTCCAACTGTTGTTTTTTAGTAGTCTGCTTTTCCCTTCAATTCTGTCAGTTTTTAGTTTATGTATTTTGGGATTGGTTGTTAGGGGCATATATGTTTATAATTTTTATATCATCTTGCTGGATTGACCCTTTTATCATTATAAAATGATCTTCTTTATCTCTAGTAACAATTTTTGTCTTAAAGTTTATTTTATTTGATATTAGTATAGCTGCTCTACTTCTCTTTTGATTACTGTTTAGATGGTATATTTTTTCCATACTTTTACTTTCAACCCATTTGCATCTTTGAATTGAAAACGTGTCTCTTGGGGCTGGCTGGGTGGCATAGTGGTTAAGTTTGTGCACTCTGCTTAGGTTGTCCAGGGTTCTCAGGTTCAGATCCCAGGCTTGGAGCTATGCACTGCTCGTCAAGCCATGCTGTGGCGGCACACCACATACAAAATAGAGGAAGAGTAGTAGAGGTGTTAGCTTAGCAACAACCTTCTTCAGCAAAAAGAGGAAGGTTGGCAACAGATGTTAGCTCAGGGCCAATCTTCCTTACCAAACCAAACCAAACAAAATGTGTCTCTTGTGGATAGCATATATTTAGGTCATACTTTTAAAATCTATTCTGACAATCTCTGTGTTTTGATTGGCAAGGTTAACTCACTTACCTTTAATGTAATTATTGATAGGTTACTATTTACATCTGCCCTTTTGCCCATATTTCTTTGAATATTCTTTCTGTCCTTTTTACTCTCTCTTTTCCTTCTGAAACTCTCAATATTCACGTTAGTATGTCGATGGTGTCCCCCATGTCCTTGAGGCTTGTTTAGTTTTATTCCTCATTTTTTCTTTCTGTTCCTCAGACTGGATAATCTCAATTGACTTATCTTCAATTTTTCTAATTCTTCTGTACACTTAATTCTGCCATTGAATCCCTCTAATGAATTTTTCATTTCAGTTCTTTTTTTTTCTTGATGAGGAAGATTGACCCTGAGCTAACATCTGTGCCAATCTTCTTCTATTTTGTACAGGGGATGCTGCCACAGCATGGCTTGATGAGTGGTGTGTAGGTCTGCACCCGGGATCTGAACCCATGAACCCTGGGCCGCCAAAGTGGAGCACACGAACTTAACCACCATGCCACCAGGCTGGCCCTCAGTTCGAGTTTTTAACCTTAGAATTTCTTTTTGTTCTGTTTTATAATTTCAATAATTTTTTCATATTCTCTATGTGATGAGAGACTTTTTCATAGCTTCCTTTAGTACTTTAGCCACGGTTTGCTTTAGTTCTTTGAATATCCCTAATACAGTCATTTTAACATCTTTGTCTTGCAAGTCCAGTGTCTGGGCTTCTACAGGGACAGTTTCTAGTGCCCAATTTTTTCCTGTGCACGGGCTTGCTTTTTTTTTTTGCATATCTTTTCACTTTTTTTGAAACAGAACACTTTAAATAATATTATATGTCATCTCTGGGAATTGAATTCTCCCTCCTCCCAAGGATTTGCTGTTGCTGTTTCTTGTTGTTGCTGTTTGGGTTTTTATTAACTTTTCTTTTTTTTCTTTTTTTCCTGAGGAAGATTCATCCTGAGCTAACATTTGCTGCCAAACTTCCTTTATTTTGTAGTATGTGGACCACCAGCACAGCATGGCCACTGACAGAGCAGTGTAGGTCCGTGCCCAGGAACTGAACCTGGGCCACCGAAGCAGAGTGCACTGAACCTAACCAATAGGCCACCAGGGCTGGCCCTTTATTAACTTTTCTGGATAATTCTGTAAAGTCTGTATTCTTTGACATGGGTGGCCACTGAAGTCTCTGCTCAGTTAGCTCAAACGTAGCTAATGAATTGACAAAGATTTCCTCAAGTGGTTAGAACCAATAAGTCTCCCATTTTTTCCCAAGGGTCTCTGTGTATGTGTTGGGGCTTGCCTTCAAAACTCAGCCAGGTAGTTGACAACTCTGCCTTAGCCCTAACTTACTGCTGCACAGGGCCTCAAGGTCAGCCAGAGGCGATAGCCTAGGACCTTCTTAGGTCTTTCTTGAGCATGTGCACAGCCCCATGCATGTGTGGCCTTCTGCATTACTGGAATGATGTTAGAGCTTTTAGAAGTCCTCATGGACATCTTATTTCCCAGATTTTCTTTTAAAGCTTTTTAGTTAGACTGCTGTTTGTCCCAACAGTTATCCACCACCCAGGCAGCCTCAATGTTAAACAATCACTGCTGATGGTTTTGACAAATGTCCCTGGAGAAGAGGCTTTTTACACTGGGATAACTCTGAGTCAGGTCAAATAAAGATAGACCTCTGAATAAGGCCTTCCTGGGAATGACCAGACAGGTCAGAGAATGGCAATTCTCTGGAAATGTGTCCTTGAATGAGTTCCAACCTGGTTCTGCCTCCCAAACACCCTCCCCCCAGTCCCTCCCCTCAACACAAGTGGCTGCTGCACTGCCGGTTTTCATTGTGCTCTCAGGCTGTTCATTTTCAGTCCTCTGCTGAACTGGGGAGGGGGATACAGAAAGAGGGCAAGTCAAAGGTCAGCCAATTTTCTTTAATAAATGCTCTATGGATTGCTGCAAACTTTTCATGCATTTCTAGGGTTCTGAAAAAGTTGATTCTGATCATTTTTGCCATTGTTCTAGTTGCTTGTCCGTGGGAAAGGATTCTCAGCGCTCCCTACTCCACCAGCTCTCTGAGGATTCTACGGGTGCCTTTAAATTTCAGCACACAACATCTCCTGTGGACGTCCACAGTTACTAGTGTTTCTATCTTCTTCTTTATTCAGAGGAAAGAATAACCTGGGGATGATTTTACTTTCTGTTTCCCTAGGTCTCTGCCACTCTCTTTGTTGAGAAAAAAATTCTCAAAATTGGTAATTTTGTTTGTTCTAGATTGCTATCAATAAAACAACAATTATTTAGGCTTAACTATATATTTTATTTATTTCTATACACATACCAGTTTCTTATATCCCATATCACCCCTTTTTGCTGGAGCACACTTTCTAGTAATAATTTCAATAATAGTTCATAGTCTAAGAAATATTCTGAGTCCTGGATATCTGGACGTGTCTTTATGTTTTTCTAATGCTTGAATAATATTTTGATTGGATATAAAAATTTGCTTCAAAATTATTTTGTCTCAGAATTTTGAAATTGTTCCTGCATTGTTTTCTTTTTAAACATGTTTTTTGAAATAATTTCAAAGAAAGAAAAATTATAATAGTGCAAAGAACCCTGCATCTCCCTCACTCAAATTTACTGCTTGTTCACATTTTCTCACATTTGTTTTATTATTTTGTTTTTGTCTTTATCCCTTTCTACTTTTTTCTTAGTTAATATTTTTTATTGAGATAACATTAGTTTATAACATTATATGAGTTTCAGGTGGATATCATTATATTTTGACTTCTGAATATGCTACATTGTGCTCACCACCAAAAGTCTAGTTTCCATCCTTCACTGTACGCAGGTGCCACTTTACCCCTTTTGCTCTCCCCCCACCCTTTTCTCCTCTGGTAACCACCAATCTGTTGTCTGTCTCTAAGTGTTTGTTTGATATTGTTTCCTGTCTTCCACAGATGAGTGAAATCATATGATATTTGTCTTTCTTTGTCTGACTTCTTTTGCTTAGCATAATACCCTCGAGGTCCATCCATGTTGTTGCCAATGGCAAGATTTCATCATTTTTATGGCTGAGTAGTATTCCATTATATATATATACATCCTCTTTATCTGTTCTTCTGTTGATGGGCATTTATATTGTTTCCATGTCTCAGCTATGGTAAATAATGCTGCGACGAACATAGGGTATACATATCTTTTTGAATTAGTGTTTTTGTATTCTTTGAATAATAGCTGGACCATATGGTATTTCTATTTTTAATTTTTTGAGAAATCTCCCTACTCTTTTCCATAGTGGCTGCACCAGTTTGCACTCCCACCAGCTGTGTATAATGGTTTCCTTTTCTCAACAGCCTCTCCAACACTTGTTATTTCTTGTCTTTTTAATAATAGCCATTCTGATGGGCGTGAGGTGATATCTCCTTGTGGTTTTGATTTGCATTTCTCTAATAATTAATGATGTTGAACATCTTTTCATGTGCCTGTTGGCCACCTGTATATCTTCTTTGGAAAAATGTCTGTTCATATCCTCTACCCATCTTTTAGTTGTATCCCTTTCTATTTTTTCTGAACTATTTGAGAGCAAGTGGTAGATATCCTTCCTCTTTACTTCTAGATACTTCTGTGTGTATTTCTAAAGGTAAGACTATTCACTTATATAACCATAATATCATTATAAAAATAGGAAATTCAATGTTGATACAATACTACTATCTAATCCTCAGACCATGTTCAAGTGTTTGCCCTATAATTAATTTTATAACATTTTTTAAATCTGGCCCAGGATCCATTTAGTTCTCATGTCTCTTTAATCTTTGTTTTTTGTTAATCTGGATCAGTGCCTCAGTCTTTCCTTGTCTTTCAGACATTGATATTTTTGAAGAGTACAGGTCACTGTTTTTGTCGAATCTCCCTCCATTACGTTGTATCCTGCATCCAGGGTTGCTAGTGAGAATTGGGAGGTAAAGGGACTGGACAAGAGTGCATTTAACCCACTCTCACTCTTGAAAAGCCAGAGAGATAAACAATCGACTTTTGGAATATCCAGTACCAAACTCCTCAAGGCCTGTTCAAACTCAAGAATCCCTGGACATGCCATTTAATAGCTCATTTTGGGGAGTTTACTGCTCTCTCAAAGGGCGCATGTGCTGGGAAAGAGATCTCTGTGAGCTGGCTCTATCCAAGCCAGTCTCTCCTCAGCTGCAGCGTTACAAGTCTAATCTCTGAGAGGTTGTACAGTCTTTTCGACCACATTCACAGCTGTCAACAGCAACTATCGTCATATCATATTGAAAATACCAGTGGCCACAATGTATCTCCAGTTATCACTGCAGGCCACGATAGTATCAGAAGAGATTTAGAGTTCAATAACTCCACTTTATGAAGAAGTAGCGGCCTTGGGACATGAGGAGCTGGTGAAGGCCACGTAACTTGTTAGTGCCACAGCCACATTTTGAATTAATATTCCAATTTATTATTTAAACTTGAAATGATCCAACAATCCTAGAGAAACCACTGTTCAGCAGTGGCAAGGATACAAAGGCCACATTAATTAAATTAATACTGGAAAACGGGAGGAGGGACACATAGTTCCTGTCTCCGTGACTAAGATGCTGTGAATTTGCCATTCTGATTAAAGAGGCCAGGTGGGTGATATGCATAAAGTATCATTGGAGGGGGCTCTCTGAGGTCAAAAAAAGAGACTGCAATTCATTCTCCTAAGAGCATCTTAACTGTCGGCACATTGAATTAAGGGGCCAGTAGCAAAGAGGTTCTTCCCAGTTCACAGCCACAAATGTGAAGGGTCAGGGGTCTTTAATTCAGAGATTTACTGTTCACCCAGCAATGAGTGCAGTGGAATCCAGGGTCAACATCCTTCACTACATCTGCTTTTGATAAGCTCTGCGGAGTTAGTTACTTCTGTCAAGAGTTCTTAGCCCCAAGCAAAGTAGGGGTGGGGGAGGGGTGGACAGATGGTAAATGGAAGGGGGAAGGGCACAGAGCTACTGGGGTCAGGGGTTAATATTCACATACAGGGCTCCATCAATATCTATCTGCTCAAGGGTTTTCCTGATTACACTTTTACCAGCATAATGTATGAGTTGAAAATGATGATGGTTTTAATGTCTGTAAAACAAGTCTGGATATTAAATAAAGCAGACCATTGCTTTACCGTTGTACAAAATATTTTTATGTTTTCAATGGAAAACTTCATCTCAGCCTATTCTAGACCCGTTCATTGTCTTTGAACTATTTTACAACCCTTTGTAAATTGTAGGTAACTGATAAATATGTAAATTCTGTCCTGTCCGATCATGGTGATTGACTTTGTTCTATTTGCAATTCTCCTCAACATTCCTTTACTCTTTACAAATTTGTGCTTTTTAAACTTTTTCTCCTGACTAGTTAAAACATCTATCTGGTTCCTTCATCATGAGTCAAATAAAATCTTCAACACATGTTCATTTTTATATCTGTATGAGAGTCATGATTTTACCTGTTCCTGAGCATTATCTTTTCACACAGACCCTTCTGCAGCCTAACTGCTCCTGCAAAGCTCGGCTGCTCTCCTCCTCCTTGTCTTTCTGAGATTCCGTTAAGCAGATCAACTCTCCACAGACTTCTTCTCTGGAACTTTTAAACATCAGTCATTTAAAACAAAACATAGCAGCAAACCCCTTTTTTCTCTTTTGATGCTCTTTTCTGCACTGTTGGGTTTATTAGTTAGAAATCACAGGACTATGTGTCTGTAGTACTTGCCTGTTTTACCAATTTTGCATCAAGGAGCCGATAGCATTGGTGGGGGTGGGGGGACGACCTGAAAGAAAATGTCAGGAAACGGAAAACGGAAGAGGTACTTTTATCTGCCTCCCCCCCAGTGTGGGCATCTCAGAGCGGGAAGGGCTCCTGGTGGCGTTCAATGGCAGACTCAGCCCTGGAACCTACATCTCCTGGTTGCAGGTCTGCCCTGCTCTTCAGAAAAGGAGGACAGGAGGGGTAGAGGCCTTTACTTTTAGAAGCCCCTCATGCAGACCCCCAAACTGTACAGTGCAATGGCTGTATTTCTGACGCCCTAATCTGACGGTGGAGGGCCCGGAGGTGACTGGAAGATGGAGGCAGCACGCTTGCTTCCACCTGCCCTCCGTGCACATCATCCTGAACAGCAGGCAGAGAGGGCGGGGCTGCTCCAGAGAAGGGCCCGGGTGGTCCCTTCAACCTAGCTGTTCCTCTCATGCGCTGGAGGGAACGTGATGCTGTGACCTTGGTGGAGCCACCAAAGTTCTCAGTCTGTCATATACAAGATGAGGTGCAGATGGTCTCAAAGGCGTGTTTCTACTCGGACATGGTGAGAGTCCAAGGCCAAGCCTTTTTTTCTGTGAAGAGGGAAGCAACCTGCTCTTCCTCATGGCTTCCTCCTGAATTGTAGAGTTTCGGTTCGGTCATCCACAAAGGGTAAGAAGGTACTGCTCAGTCTGATGGACTTATATGCATGATTTCCTTGGCTCAACCATAGAGTCTGCCTGGGACATTCCATGAAATTCCTGCCCACTTTGGATGGACTGTCAATTCCAGGTCGTTTGGTTATATTTCTGCCTTGGTAAAAGTCTTCTTGATGGGGTATTAGACGCTGATGAAGAAACTTTCGTCAAACCAAGAACATAATCAAAGCTTGAGTATTTTGTTAAAAATTGTTGAAACAAGTCTTTCCTAAATCTTCTTAAAGCTAATAAAATAATTCCAGTTCTTAATCATGGGTCTTTAGAAGTACCAACAGGAAAAGTTAACTTCATACTCAATTTCTTTTGGGTTTTGTCCCAAAGTAGAATTTAAGCAAAATAAAATATTAAACGTAAATCTCCCTTATATAGAATGTCCATACTCCAACCAACTGACACGATTAAAATTAAGACTTAGTAATTCCATGTGCATCTGTTACCTTTCCAATTTTGAAACTGTGGCAGCTGTTTTTGTTTTTATTATTATTTTTCATTTTTTGATGAGGAAGTCTTGCTCTGGGCTAACACCTGTTGCCAATCTTCCTCTTTTTATTTTTCTTGAGGAAGATTGGCCCTGAGCTAACATCTGTGCCAGTTGTCCTCTCTTTTATACGTGGGTCACCACAACAGCATCGCTTGAGTGGTGTAGGTCCATGCCCAGGTTCCGAACCAGCAACCCCAGGCCTCTGAAGTGCAGTGTGCTGGACTTAACTGCTACACCATGGGGCTGGCTCCCGTTTTTATTTTTAGCTGAAGCTACAAAAGGTTAAGTGATTTAGTTTCACATCTGTTGATGAAGAGTCAGAACTAAAACCCACTCTCCTGACCCTTCATCTTTTCCTCTTTATACACCACCATCTTACTTCCATTACTTAGGAATGAAGGCTCCCTTTAATCATGAAACTCTCTTTCCCTTCTGAAATCTATTAAAGTAAAGGTATATAATTTCAAAAAAAAGAAAGGGACAAGATGTAGATGATTTGTAATTTATTACTTAGATCAACTTTCATTTTAGAAAAGAAGGAAACAAAATATATAATTCATATTTACATTTTTTACAATGGAAAGTATTTACACCATAGATATTAAGTACAAAATAGCATATAAAATTCTAGGAAGGCACAAAGTAAGGACCACAGTTTCAGCAGGAAATTTTCTGGCTGTCTTTTTCCTTACAAGTGGAAGTGCATTAGGCTAACTGTTGTGTAACCGTTTTGCTCATTTAGGCACTTAATTTAGGCCTTTTTAGCTTGATGGCCTCGTCAAAAGAGCCTTTGTTTAGTGTAATTAGTAATTGATTTTCCCACACCCCCTCTTGGGCTCACCTTTAAGCGTTAGGATACCTGTTCCATCATTGTGGTTCAGGCCATTGCCCCTTGTGGGTTTCCAGTGGCTAGGGCCTTCTGCTTAAAAGAGCAATTGACCCGTTTGCTAGAATCCTCCCCATCTGGGCTGCGGGGCGACATAGAACCAGCCATTCCTCTCAGTTTGTGTGCCAGGTAACAGCATATTTCTTGCCAATTGAAAGCTACATTTCAAGGAATAGGCTGCTTTTACAGCTACGTCTCATGCAGACTATTCGAGTTGCAAAGAATGTCCAGCTTTACCCTTCATAGAGCCAAGGACCAGAAAGGGCTGTCATGTAGCAAACCAGTGGCACAACTGGGACTAGACCCTGGGTTCTGACCCCCGTGCAGGACACTTACCCTGGCGTCACACTGGCTGGGATGGAGTTGTTCAGAATTACAGGTTGCAGCCTACCTAGATGTGTCAAAGTGGGAGGCAAAAAGTTTCAAACAGATGTGGGTATGGGTTAGCTAAGGGTTCTGCCCTCTACTTCAAAAACAATTGAGAAGCCATTTGTGAAGCCATCTGGTCATAGTCCTTAGGCAAACCCTGACCGCCTGGGATATTTTCCTTGTGGTTAGCATTTAGCCTGGAAGTTATTGGGATGGAGCAAAGGCCCCACCACTGAGGAAAAAACCCTATCTTTGTCCGAGTATATTTAGGTATTGGCAAATTGATTCACCACAAAGTCAGAAATAGGAAGAACAGAATATTCCAGCAGAGAAACAGGTTTTGTTGAAATAGGACCTGGCAATGAGAAGAAAACCAGATAGGTAGCATTTAAAAGGACTAACCTTTTAATGTCAATATCTGTTTATTGAAGAGCTTGCTCGCTACTTAAGCAAAGTGCTTTCCTACTACGTCCACTTACATAAATAACATATTTCTGAAATATCAAAGGTGATTAGAAAAATAAATTGAGTGCACCAGAAAAAATATCCAAAATTAAGCATGATAATAGAATAATAGTGATAATATCACAATAAAAAAAGAGACAGTGCTTAAAACACCGAGATATGTCAAAAGATATTTCCACATATGAACTTAGCAACAGCACAACATATATAAAATGGATGTGTAAGATTTAAACCTTTCTGAAATTATCTGAAGGCTGTGACAAGTGAGAGAAAATTTGTTCCTTTATCAAGCTCATTACGGAAATAAAGCAGTGTGCATATAAACATTGTACACCAAATGCACCAAATAAGAAGGAAAGAAAACTAAAATGAAAATAAAGGTAACAAATGCACAAAAGCCAATTGCTGCAGTAAACAGGCTGGAAAGATCAGCCTGAGATTGCCGTGGAAGTTTGTGGTGTGCAGGTGGGCAGAAAGGAAGTGTTGGGAATAAGGGAATCAGGCACCTTGCCCTTGGTATTGTTTTCCTTGTAAAATAACATTTTTACTGAATCACTGAAATATGAGATTCTATAGTCTTTCTTATAGAGGAAGCTCTCAAACTTACGGAGTAATTAAAATTCTTTGGAGCCCTTCTTAGATCATTAATGGAAGAGGCCACAGTGCTCGGTGGTCTGGTGTAACAGACAGGTTGCTGGAGAAAAGCCACAGTCTGAGGCTCAGGGATTCAGCCCAGAAGGGGTCCCTCTGGTCAGTAGTGGGAGGCCGAGGTGGAGGCTAGGGCCTGGAGAGGCCCATGAAGGCCGTCGTGCTCCTGGGTCACCACCATCCAGTGGGGTGACTTTCTGAGGCTGGTGGTAGAAGCCCAGGAGACCTGAGGTCCCCAGAAAGGCTTCTTCCGCCCACGGCGGGCACTCTGGTGTGGCTGTGCTGAGAGCGGCGAGCGTTGGCCTTCAGAGCCACACTCACTCTGAAGAGCCCAGTGTGAACGCCTCACGCCCTGGTGAGGGACACTCGCACGACGGCTGTTTCAGAAAAGAAAACTTTAACTGGGGAAACCAGACTTCATTCAGGACCCCGTTCCGAGTGAGGACACCCTCAGTTTATGATTAGGTTAATGTCTGGACTGGGGGACTGGAGGCTGCGCCCCAAGATGGAACCAGCCGGTTCCTCTGAGTCTGTGTGCCAGGTGACAGCATGTTTCTCAGCCAGTTGGTATAGCGGGACATTGCTCTGCTCTGCCTCTACGCCTGCTGGGCCAGGGCTCATACGACACGTGTTTTCACGTGGTCCATACACAATCACACCTTCAGAGGCAACTCTTCCTCCTGCACGAGCCTGCGGTAACACCTTCCAGTAGCACATGAAGCACAGGGCTTAATTCCTCTTAAGCACAGTTAGTATAAACCCTTTTGGCCATACGACAGTAATATCCACTTAGAGATTTACATTCTTACATTGATCATTCTAGAGCACACACACTGACCTCTAATGGCCGTGGTGACAGGAAGCCTGCAGACCGCTGCTCGCTCATGGGAGGACTGAGGGCCTTTCACCGGGGTCTTGCATACGGCCAGGGGACTGGCTTACTTATTTTCGGCTGAGCCATAAACCAAAGGGTTGGTTTGAAGAAAAAGATTAGCTGTTTTTAAAAAGTTAGCTCTGTTTTCTGCCATAAAATACCTGACATTAGGTTTCTCTGAACGTCCCATCACTGACAGGACCTCATCCCAGATTCCAGCAATCTATGCACTGAAGGGAACCAGGGGGCTCCCGAAGGACAAGGGCAGAGCCAGCCTGGGGGGTTAGCCCCTCCCTGTTCACTGCGGCTTCCCATCCAGGTTTGGTGGGGAAAGGGCTTTACCAACTCAGGCCTGAGCCAGAACACCTATTTAAATGAGAAACAATAGACACTATGTGGTAGAAAACAGAACAAATCCCTGATAGGCATGAAGAAAAGTGTGTTTGACCTGCTGAAGTCAATGAAAAAGCTATTGCATTACGGATTCACAAAATGATACGTCTAGTCTCACCCTTTCATTTTAAAGATGGGGAAACTGAAACTCTTTGCACCATAGCCTCTGCCCTCCTCTGGAGATGTGGCATGTCATAGGGCTGCACGAAGAAGTTTGCTGTGACATATTGAACTTAAAACCAACAGGAAACCCCAGAGACTTCACTAATGACCCTGAAACCAAAAATCAAAGAAACCAAAGCATTTTTTCATCAGCAGGTCCTAATAATAATGTTTTATCAGATTTAGAGTAGAAACTAAACTAAAATGAAAGTGTGTATTTCTCTTCTTATGAGGAACATAGTAAGATAAATGATACATTTGTTGAAGACTATTTAAATGAAAGTCACCAGGAGCACTTGGTAGGAAAACAAAACTGTCACACAAGTTGACCAGATTGCCAGTCTTTCTCCCCAGGGGACTGGCTTTGTAGAGGTAGCCATAGGGATGTGCAGTGACGCTCAGTGAACTGGGGGCAGAGTTGGAGAGCTCTGGGGGCAGAGGAAGGGAATGGAGACCGAAAGAAATGGGACGGGGACAGAGGAGGAAGCCAAGTGATCTGAGGGTGAGAAGTGAATGGAGAGAGAATGAAAAACAAAGAAAACAGAACAAGAGCAGATGCAAGAAATCCTTAGGGGGTGCCAAAGGGAGAGGGGACAGAGCGAGGAAGAGGGGCCAAGAAGACCATGTGTGCTGACGGGGTCAGAGGTTGCTGAGGGGCTCCGGGAACCATTTGGGAAGGTGCCAAGGCAACAAGAAGGTACAACCCCTCCAGGCTTTCCCCGTCTGCTTGGAGGAGAGGCAGGTGCTAGGGCACCAACTGGATGTAAAAACGGGGCCCATGGAGACCAGTGACGGCCTTGGAGCCCAGGAAAGGTCCTGCGTGTAGAAAAATGGTCTCTTTTTGATAAAAGGCACAAGGGTGTGAAAGGGGTTCTGGAGAGGGTCAGGAGGGGACAGCCGTGCGTGTTGCTCAGATACCTGGGGTGAGGGGCACATATGCCTCACTCCGGGGGGCATAGCACCAGGTTGCCTTCACAGGAGGCGCTTTTGACCCAAAGAAGAGCTCAGGAGAAATAACTTTTTAAAAGTCATAGCAAAAATACAGCAATTAGTAAGAAGAAGACATCTTGCCTGAACATCAAAACAGAAATGATAGAAATCTTAAACCAATAGCAAACTATATGCAGGTAAACGTTTTCTTCTTCCACGGAAAAGACCCGCTGCCTGCAGTGTGGACAGGTCCTTACCGAAATAATGACCACAAGGAAACAAAGTCATCAGTGCTTTTATCATCTAGGGATTACTCTTGAAAACCGCTTTTTCCTACCACGTGATCGGTGTATAATCAGTCGGATAAACTGTTGACCTTCATTGTGTACTTCTGAAAATTAGCTTCTGACTCACTTAAAAAAAATACATTAAATCCTCAATTAACTGTGCTGAAGTTTCCTGCAAAACACAATGAAATAGAACTTCTTCTACAGAAATACTGAGGTAATGATTGTGAAACTTAAGACGACAGACTGACCGCGTGGGGGTCTTGCCCACAGGGTCTAAAAGGGCACATGTTGGGGTGGAAGGAGGGCGGGAGGCTGATGGGAGGCGGAAGCAGCCAGGATCAATGGCCATCTCGGGGTGGAGCCAACAAAAGGGAAAATCCTCCTTCAACTAGGAATATGGGTAACTAGAATTTTAAAGAAAGATTTTTAAAAAATTGTTGATTTTTCTCTTTTAGGAAAAAAAAAAAAACCCCTATAAACATTTACAGAACTTAGTTTTAAAAAGCAACTTCCCAGGGGGCGGTCCACACCCATCTTCACGTCCCAGGCCCGGTCGGCCACAATTTCTACTCCTCCAGTACACAGCATCCACACTGTTTGTCAACCAGGCCCTCTGTGTGGACGCAAGAGGGCCTGTTTTGAACCTAACTTTGCCAGAAATTTTAATGAACCTTTCTCAAGTGACTCCAGCTAATTGAGGTCTGACTGAGAAACACAAGGGTTTTTCTGAACAGTGACCACTAACCATCGGATTGTCTGGCCTTGACACAGCTCTTCCTGGTGTCCCGAGTCCTTTCAGAGATGCTCCACCCATCACCTGTGAGGCAGGCAGCACCTGCCTCAGGTTACTGATGAGGGGAAGGAGGATCAGAGCGCAGGAGGTGCCTACCCAAGGTCGCCCAGCTGGCAAGCTGCTGTGGGGCCAGCTGCAAACCCCCTTCCTCCGGGCAGAGCACTTTCCCGTTGGCTGCGGGAGTTGAAGTCACATTTATTTTGGCGGCCATTTGCAATAAAACATTTTGTCTTTGGAATGAGTGGAGTGCAACAAAAATGTCTCTTAGCAGGTGGTTTCACTGCATTTCTCACTGGGAAGTGAGCCCAGGGACAGGCAGCTCCCTCTCATAGACGGAGGCCGGAAGGAGTCTGTCTCCCTTGACCGCTGCTGGTTCAGAGCAGGTGGTTTGCTGGCAGGCGAGGAAGACCATTCGACTATGTACAGTGTCCAGGATCCTGTGAGTCATCGAAAGTCCTCAAACCCACTCACTTAAGTGTCATGTCAGAGAGCGATGCTTTGTATTTCTCCCAGGACGCGGAGATGGCAGGAGCGTTGGGCAGCTGGTTCACTTGGCTGTAAAAACCCCGCGGTACCCACTGAGTCCAGGTCATGTCTGGATCACCTTCCGGGACCATTAGCTCTGATTTTGCCACATTCAGTTATGCACATGCGCCCTGACCCTGAAGGGGGCTGAGATGGACCCATGCCATTTGTCGCAGCCCTGGATGTGCTACTTCTATCAGGTAAGGAGGCCACTGTTCCTACTTGCAATAGGCATCCGGTGGAGCTCTCAGTGAAGGTCGAAACTGCGATTGACAGCTTTGTGGGCCAGACACTATGAATGGGAAAAAAAGTAAACTTGCTCTAAATGCGTTTTCTTTAACCCACAGGCTGACGGAAGATGTTGTTAGGATTTAAAGTCAGAATGCGTGTCCTGGTGATCCAGCCTCTCCATTTTGGAACTGCCTTGGGGAGGAATTCCTCTGAGATGTCAGTTTATTTAAGAAGACATTGCTTTCCTTTGAAGACCCACCACCCTTTGTTTCTGCCTCCCTAGGGCCTGCCCTCCCTCCTGAGGCAGGTGTCTTTGGGGTCTGCCCTGATCTTCCCATCAGAGGTGAGTGGAGGTAAGAACAGGGGCATTGACCCTTGCTCCCCAAACAATGTCCACCTGGCTCCCAGACACCTCAGGCCCTTGGTAAATGGCTGCAGCTCTAAGTTAACAGGAGGTGTCGAGTTGTTGCCAGAGCTTGACCTGGAAGGGCTGGGGATGACCTGTGGGCTGGGTCATGGACAGTGTGAGCCCACGTCCCGGTTTGCCAGGTGACATCTGTTGTTAGGGCATAATTATTAGCTGTGCTTTCCCTCCCCTGCAACGTGTCCTGGACTGAACAAGAGAATATGACCACCCTATTCATGGAAGAGGCAGAAAGCAGGGTGGTCTGCATATGGCGACCAAGGGAAAAGGCGGGCAGTGGGGGAGTAATTTCCAGGCCCCGTCCTTTCAACAATCTTGCTAAAGGAAGAGCTTATTTCAGATCCTCTTGAAAAATCTGTCGATGGCTGCGTCTCTCCGTCGTGGGCAGCTCGGGACTGGCTGGGGCCTCTCAGGGCCAGACCGGCTGCGTGAGGCCCTTGGCTCTGAGGGCCAGCCCAGGCATCCAACCTCAGCACTCAGTCTTGCTCGTGGGTTTCTCTCCTCTACTCCGTCGTCGTGCCTTCCTCCAGAAGACAAATGCTCTCTGCGTTTCCAGCTTGGTACACTCATCAGCTTTGGACATTTGAAAAAGCCCAGGAAGTAGAGGGCTTAACGGTGGCAGCACCAAAGGAAGTTACAGGAAATCTGTTGAGAAGGAGCTGGGAACGGTGACAGGTCCCTGGCCACAGCTTCTTGGGCAGGCTTTCCATGGTCAGAGCAGGACAGTGTTGGCAGCCCTTTCTGCAGAGAGGTTGCTCAAAGAACCTCAATTCTCCAGAGAAGGTAGCAGCCCGGAGCCCTTGCAGAGGCCCCTCTGCGGGCGCCACAGAAACCCCACAGGAGTGGGAGTGGCCAGTCTTCACTCTGGCTGGGCTCTGGACCCCGGAGAGGGCAGCCGGCCCACGCTCTCCTGTGGTCACCCTCTGGTCCTGCCCTCAAGCCAGGTCCCCGGGAAGGGTTCGCCCCGCGACCCACTGTCCAGGGGCAGCTCCATCTTCTCCCTCCTCCGGGGTGAGGTGCTTTCCCCAAGGCTCTGGGCTGGCTTCACTTCTTAGCCACTAACCATGGACTCTGGCCCTTGAAGAGGGATAGAGAAGATGTCTGAGAAGGAGCCTCGTTGGTGATTGGCACGTGGGAGCCCCCTGGGCTGAGGGGATCCCACAGACCCGCCGACCTTGGCAGACGCCCTGCGCCCTCCCAGTTTGGACCTGCCCTCTCTAACCCCTCTCTTCCACCCCAATCCCATTTGCCCTCCCCTGACTTGAGAAGCGAGCATGGCCCAGGATCACGCTCACTGGAAGATTCCAGCAGGGAAAGCAGACAAGGAAGGGAACCCCCTGTCTGTGGCGACTAGTCCTCCCTCTCTGCTTTGAATCCCTCCCCAGCCCACTCGGTCCTCTCTTCATTCCGCCATGCCAGCTGCCACAGCATCCTCTGGCTGCACCCTCATTTAGCACTTCGCACGTACGTCCTGGCACTGCTGGGTGTCCCTGTTAGCTCCTGGAGGACAGGCTGGGTCTTACAGTCTTTCGTAACCCCTCCTCTCCCTTCCCACTGCCTGCACGTAGTAGGTGCTTAATGAAGTAGGTTGATAACTCAGCAGGTCATAGATGTTTAGAAGCCCCAACCACTGCAGGGAGACACTGAGCTGGGACCCCCCCAGGAGCCTGACGGGTAAGAAAACCTCTCCCTCTGAGAGTTCACTGTCTAATGTGGGAGACCGATTTTCTGACTCTAACAAAAGGTGGAGGAAGAAAAGGACACAGAGTTCCAGGTCGTTCCAAGGAGGGAAGACTCATTCAACTGAGGAACCCAGAAAAGTCTTCCTGGGGCCATGGAGTCTGAGCTGGACCTTGAAAGGAGGGTAGAACTTAGGGGAGAAAGAACCGCATTCCAGGCCAGGGCCCAGCACGGGCAGGGGGATGGGGGGCAAGTGTGTGGAGTGAGGGGACCTTGGGAAGAAGGGGGCGTGTTGGGGAGGCACCCAGGGTGCTGAGGCTTTGTCCCGGGCTCAGCTCTGCTCCATCTGTCTGCTTTCCACAGCCGCGTGGCTGTTCATTGGAGGCAGGGCTTTTCCAGGAACGAGAGGGTCACTGTGTGCGTGGACTTCTGCTTCACTGTATGAAATCCAGCTCCCTTCCTGTGCCCTTCTCCCCAGGCCTCCAGCACAGCGGGGAGCAGGCCGCTTCAAGGACACTCCACCCTGGAAAATTCTGCCCCTTGGAGAAGTGAGCGGCTGGTTCCTCCCTTGTTCCTGCCTTCCTCCTCTGCTCTCCACCTCCGTGTGCATCTCCTCCTCTGTTCTGGTTCACTCACCAGGGGCCTGCCCTTCTCGTCTGTTGCAGTGGTGTGGAGTCTTAGGTGCTTGATGTCTCAAGTCCCCTGAAAATGTGTCAAGGTTTGGGCCCAGGCAGGGCCAGGCTGTGGAGTACGGGGTGGTGCACGGGGAGGGGCGCAGAGAGCCCGAGATGAGGGGAGGCCGGGGAGCTGACCACGGCATCACGGGGTCCTTGAACACTTGTGGGCTTTGGGGAGCCCCTGCGTGCTGAGTGCTTACACCTGCAGTGCTTAGTCTCTGAGGAATTCAGCAGCGTAGACACCAGTGTGAGAAGCACCCTCTGCGGCCAGGCCTCCCTGGGGAAGCTGGTCACACTCACCGCCTCCCGCGCAGCCCAGGGCCCCCTGGAGTCTTGTTATTCAGGGTTACAAAGCACACACATGCCGCACACAGTTTGCAATGCCAACTCCATGCATAACACCACTGCAGCCAAATAACCCCAGGGGGAGGGGCATGGAATGCTCCAGGGTCCCAATCCTCCCAGGAGCTGACCGGTCACTGGAATCAGAGGGTTTCTGGGTGTCAGATGTCACCCAAGTCAACTTCCTCATGTGACACTTTGGGAAAATGAGACCTGGAGTAAGTTGCCCCATGCCGGATAGTTAATGGTGGAGAAAGGACTGGAAGGTGAGCCTCCTGACTTGCTGGCTGGTGCCTTCCCCTTTCATGGGCTAACCCTATCCCTCCCCACGTCTGGAGCATTACATTCTCACAGGCGATGTCAGGGCTGCGGGGAAGGATGGCCAGCCCTCGGTCTGGCAGGGAGGAGGCATGGGGGAGGCTAATCTGGGGGTGTGGGCTGTGTGTGGAAGGGGCCCTCTCTTCCTTAGTGAGTGGGGTCCCTTTTGGCCCATGTGACAACAGAGGCACAAGTTGCTGACCTTGGTGACAGCCATCATTAGGGCCTAGATCACCTGTTACACTGTCACCCTTGGGGGCACAGGCTCAGTCTTTTGTCAAGCCAGGTGTTTGCAAGTCTCCAGGTAGACAATGCTGGACAACAGTGTGTCCCCTGTGCCAGAACACGGAGCACTGGACACCAGTGAAGCACAGAAGGCTATGGGCCTCAGGACCCAGTGCCCTACAGTTCAGACAGAACGTTCACCACTAGGACCGTGATGTGCCCTGTGGGGCAGGGCTGGGGCATCGCTGGCTCCCTGGGCGGGCAGTCCTCACCAGGAGGGGAGGGAGCGTCTCGAACCTCCCTCTGGCTGCCAGCCCCGCAGCGCTGCCCTTCCCAGAGCCATCTCTCCTGCATGCGCCTATGCCTCCCCTTCAGGCCCGATTACTCCTGTTCTCCTGTCTTCCAGCAGGAGTTCTCGTCCCAGCTACTCTGCAAACTTCTTGCCCATCTGTTCCCTGCTTCTCATCTCCCTGCAGCACATTTGACACGGAGTTGAGTTGAATTAAGGTCCAAGTGGAGAGGCCCAGGGGGCCCCGAGACCCGGGATGTGGGGTGTGCAGCTCGCAGCCCTGTGACGAAGGAGGCGGGTCCTGGCTGAGGATACACGAGGCACTCAACTACGTGGGGGGACAGTGTGTGCATGTGTGCGGGTCAAAGCTCGGTGAGATGGGAAACGTGCAGAGCACCGTCCCTGGTCTGCCCAGGGCTCTCCTGCCACCTCCTCTGTACTTATTTTTCGTTGACTCTGCCTTTTAAACTTTCTTTACAAATATTTCTATTTTATTATCTATATTCTTGCAAGGGACTCGGAATCCCTTAGGGTATTAGCTGAGGTGTAGTAAGTCAATGAATAACACCAGGACTGAAACAAAGTAAACGAGGTTTCTGTTTGCCCCAAGTTATCCAGGAGATTCAGCTAACACAGAACCTCAGCTTCCGGAGCTTTCCAGGTAATGTGACTATTTTGAGGCCATCAGTGGGTTCTGATTGCTGAACGAGAGCCTGAAAGGGAAGGAGGCAGTGCGTCTCGAAGAACCAGGTTACTCTGATTCCTCAGGGCCTCCGACGGGGTGGGAGGGGAGGAAGCAAAAGAAAACGGTGAAGAGGGTGGCGTTGGAGGCGGCCTTAGTCGGCGGAGTGGGGGGAGAGCCAATCTCAAGGAGCAGAGGGTGTGGGTAGGGCTGCACTGTGACCTTCGTGGGCTTCCTCCTCCATACAAAATGCAAGAAATATTTTATGACTGCTCTGGTAGAAGGATGAATAAGACCCTGGCTGGATTCATGATTATATATTCATTTTTTTCTTCTGAGTTTAATAGAAATGAAAATTAAGATGCTTTTGTGGCCCCTGAAAGTACCATGGGCATAGGCTTGTGTCCCTGCGCCTGATGGAGGTGGGCCCTGGACGGGGCCCTGGGAAGCTGGCTCTGGATCAGAAGCATCCCTGGGCTCAGGATTATTCGGAAAGTGCTACAACCTGGAACTCTCCCTCAGTAGGAAAAGCAACTTGTGCCAGCTGGTGGCTCGGGCCTGGGTCCCTCACGCTCCTGCCATGTGGGGAGGGGACAGATGAGCTCCATTCGATGACCACGAGATCAGTTCCAGTTCAACAGCTTCACTCTCCAAGCGCGGAAGCCAAGACTCAGGAGGAAGCTGTCTGATTTCCAAAGTGTCTGAGTGGATGTTCTGAGTAAGAAAGCCTGTGTGGTGCCCTTGGGTCTGGGCGGCATGTGGTCCATCGACACCGTGTGGCAGGGGTCTCCTGAACGCGGAGCCCGCTAGACTAGGGTGTGCGTGACTGTGTGCACAGGGTCTGGGTTTAGGTTTGCCATTGTACTGTCTATGGAGAAAGGATATATTAAGAAAAATTAAAATGTAAATAAAAGGAGGAGGGTGTTTACCCAAGCCGTTCACTGTTTTCAAGCTCTTTAGAAGCACCAATTCGTGTTGTAAAACATCTAACCATAAACCTGTATGCTGCCCCACAGGGAATGCCCACCTAGGCTTTAAAGCAGGTTTCCTGAGGCCTTTACCAAAGAGTGTACTATGACTAGAACTCTACAATTTATTAAAAATAAAAACAACTTCAGATCACCAATCTGGCCCAGATTTGTGAGTCTTTTCTGAGTGTTCTTTGCTGGCGTGGAATGGCAATGAGGCGAAATTTTCAGCTGCTAGTTGTGAGTGGACCTTGTAAATCTACATCAAAGGAATGACCAGCAATAGCTGTTACTAGGGACTGCAGTTCAAAAGGAAGAAAAACAAAAAAACCACCAAAAACACAAAAGCAGTAGCAAATAGCCCTTTGTAACCCTGGGGACCCCAGGGGGGTTTCAGCAAAACTGAACCTTCAATGCTCCACTGGCGCGGTAGTGAACTTGGGCCACGTTACAGTAGGCGTTGCTTCACAGAGTCCCCTCCGTCCCTCTGGTGGACTTAACATTTCAAAACCTTGCTCTCTACTTCTGAGGACCCCTGCTTTGGGGACTTCCTGCTTTCATGAGAAAGAATGTATTTAATTTAAGGATCAATCAGGATCATGAATTGCCATCTTTCTTTCTTTTTTTTAATGATGAAAATCCACAAGAGTGTAAAATATTCTTAGACACACCTAGCTTGGCAAATACCGCGGAACTCCACGTTTCTGTGAATTCACACACAAGCTAGCTGGCCCCTCAGTGCTGGCTGGCCCCCTTTGGCAGCGAAACACAATAATTTATTAAGCTTCAATACTTAATAAGTGTGCACAAATATCATGCAAACGTATGACCGTACTCAAAAACAAAAGTGTATTAGAGTCGTAGACTTATACAAAACATCTTGTAAACAAAAGGGAAGAGGTTGGTATTTTCTGTACAAAATAGGCAGGTTTTCCTTTTTTAATAATCTGTAAGATGCATCATACTTCTGGCAATTTCAAAAAGTGAAAACTGTATAAAAATAAATATTCTATGTACAAACACACACACAGGCCAGTCCCAGGTTAGAGGCATCACTGTAAGACAAAAACAAACACAAAACAACACAGAGTTAGCGTCGGAGGTCTGCGGGTGCTCATCTCCTTGGTGGGAAGGAGGTAGATGCTGTCGTGAGATGGATGGGGGCTCTGGATGGGGGACCTGGGGGAACCATGAGCCCAGAGATGGAAGAGCCTAGCGCTGACTGTCCATGCCACTTTCTCTTCCAGTCACTCCCCTTCCTGGCCACTAGAGGGCACTTGCTCTCTATGCTGCCCCGGGAGGCCTGGCAGTTGCTGAATTACTGCATCTTCCCAAACTGAACTTGACGGCGTGAACCAACTGACACGAGGCTCTCTAGTTGCTTCTCCAAGACATTGTAGCTCTCGACAGTGGCTGTTCTTCCCCTGCTAAGCTTAACCATTTCTATCTCCTAAGCATCAGTAGCAACCTTGAAGACGAAAATCTTTTTCTTCGAGGGCATGGGGTCTTTTTTGACACAACTCTCACCTGCGCCTATGGAGCCTTAACTGGGTGCAGGGGAGCTCACCAGGAGGATGAGGCTCGGCTGGAGGCACAGATCCTTGGGGAGGCATCTCCCTGAGGGCTGAACTTTTCCTTCTCTGGTTAGGCGTGCTCTAGGGACCCGGGTGAGCAGGCACTCCACCAGGGCCTGGGGTTTTGGTGGTTTCACTTTTACCCCATCCTGTGGACTAGTGAGTTCTGAGTGTTTAGCACAGAGGAGCTCCTCATCTCATTGTACGTGTACCTCTACTGCCCCGGGACAGGACTAGATTAGCTAGGCACGATCTCTTGGACAGCTTGGGGTCTCCAGCCCTTTTATGAGGATGAACCAATACCTTGAGACCGTGGTGGTGGAGGGCTGGTGAGAAGTCTTTGAGGGGAAGCAAGGTGGAGGGAGGCTGTGGGTGGACAGCATGGCAGCTAGCAAACCGAGGGCCCTGGTCAGGCTGGGGAGCCCTGCACTTTGGGGCCTGTGGCTGAGTGGGGTGATTGCGTGCCAGGGCACAGCCCAGTGGCATCAGATGGCTTTAATGGTGGCAATGCCAAGGCAAGTGCGGACAAATGAACGTTCATTGTTGGCAGGAATTCTGGACACCTGGAAGAGGTGGGGCTGCAGGTCTCCTGTGTGGAAGCATGAAGCTCTGATGGCTGAAGTTCAAGGGGAAGGGGAGAGTGGGGAGCCAGCCAGTCTCTATGAAGAGGTATAGAAGCCATGCGAGTTTATAGTTTAAGCATCTTAGATTTCCTCCATCTGGATAAATGTCATCATATGGCTTCAATGACCTCATATGAACCCTATGAGAACAGCTAATGATAACTGATTTTAAAACATGGTCTAGAACTCTTTGGAGGAAAGGTACTGTATATATTAATCACACAAAGCATAAAGATGTCATCTGTGTGGCTACATGGAAATTCCATACACTGAGATTTGCTGATGCCTTAAAAAGCATTTTTAAAGGTTCTCCAAGTGTGTGTGGTACGTGAGATGTGGAATGGGCACCCTGCCTTTGGTATCACCCCTTTTTGACCTATTTCTTGTTGCCTCATCTGCACAAAGGCCCGGAATGGAAATTGTGCATGCTTTATCACACATGTGGAGAAGGGAGCCCCAATACCTCTGTGCCCCCGAGGCACTTGCAACCCCCTGGGAAGCCTTACCTTGTTCCAGCAGCCCTGGACGGGTAAGCCGTCTTCGCCCTGCAGTGAGGAAGGAAGGCAGACGTTCAGACTCTCCAGGACGGCCCACCAAGGAGGCAGGACGGGGACAAGGGCCACACACATTGTGGCAGTTGATCAGCATGTGGCCCACCTGTTACTATTCCTTTTCTTATCCCAGGGCAGAGCCTTGGAAGCAAGCATGAAGTCAGTCGGCCTCTTTGCCCATCGGCCAGGATCACACGGAGTCACCGTGCAAGGCAAGGCCAAGAGGGACTCTCCTAGCCTGTGGGGTCAGCGAGCAGAGGCAACCTGAGTGTCCTGGAAGGACAGCCCAGAGACCCAGTGGTCTCTGCTCTAGCCATATTGAGGCTGGGTGCTCATGGGCAAGTCACTCAGTACTTGGTGGCCTTAGTCTCCTCCTCCGTAAAACCTGGGGGAGGTGTGGCAGTGTGAAAAGTCTGCTAAGGTGTCCCCCCACCCCAAGTTCTCCCATTCTTTTATTTTTCTCTCTTCCTTCACAATGGGATGAGGAAATCTAGGTGGTTCTTATCTGACAATTGATAAGGAGGAGGAGGAGCCTCAAAAGGACAGGCCCCTCACCCTCGTGCGTATTGCAGATGGCCCTCAGGTGCCGTCAGCAAGGAGACAGGGTTCCCGGCACAGCATCAGCCATTGCTGGGAATTCGGGGGGAAAAGGCAGCAAGATGGGAATTAACTGTGTGCCATTTGTCCCCTTTGCTGATGGCACCCACAGAGCGCCTGTAGCCTTCGGATGCCCCAAGTCTTGTCGGGCCCTGATCTGATATCCTGGCCTCTCTGCACACCCAGGGGGAATCTAGGAGTCTTCAAGAGACAGGTGGAGAGGGGGAGGCTGAACCATGGCAGAGATCTGGTTCCCAGTTACGTCTACTAGAATTGTAGCCCAGATTCCAGAATCCCAGACTCTAGAGCAGAGAAAGAGATGGACATAGGGTTTCAGGGGACTGGAGCAAGTGGTCAGCCCCAAGGAGGTTGAATGGGAGCCCCCATGCCCTGGACCAACTTCATCCACCGTGGCAGGCGCCTAACGCTCTCACCTGGTGTTCAGCAGGCAGCAGGCCCGACACGGAGGGCCGAAGAAGTCTAGTTATCTTGTACTAAAAATCATGATCAATAGCTCCCGTTGCCCCCATGCCCACAATAACACAGTGCAGGAGACAGGGAAAACAGCAACAATGAGAAACAAGACAGGGAAGACACGTACACTTCCACAGCAAAATTAATAGACAAATGACGCATCCATATGGGATGTTACTGGAAAAAATGCCACTTTGCATTAAGGGTCAAATAAAGATGACCTTTGTTGTCCCCTTTGGGTTGGGGAGGGGCTGCAGGGGGAGGCGGTGCCTTCCAGGCCTCAAGAAGACCTTCCGCCCCCTTCCCCAGCCCGCCACGGGGCGACACTTCACACGGACTCTGGAAGGGAGAGGAGCCTCCGCGGGCCATAGCGGCATTCCCATTGGCACATGGATGGTGGCAGAGGGGACAGAGGAAGGCGGGCAGGCAGAGGAGAATGGCCATGTGTGAGAGAGGAGCACGGCGGCCAGGGCTGCACCCGGCAGAACTCAAGGTGCTCAGACTGTGGAAGGGATGTGGCAGAGAGGAGACCTGGCCGACGGTTAATGGAGGCGCTTTGGAGGGACTGGGAAATTCCAGGGTTGAGAGAGGTGCCTGTGCATGCTGCATGCTCGGGGTTCAAGAGGCGGGGCCCGTGGGGGCTGGGGCAGCGAGTGAGGGGTTCAGTAGTGGGGGCAGGAAGCATGCTATTCTGCCCTCTCCTTTTGCTGCATATCCTGGTCCCCAAAAGTCCCTTCGAGGGGCTCTATGGTCACGTCTCAGGATCACACAGCATATTTTCTTATAACTTTTTCTCTTCTGTTCAAAGATAATTCCTGTGTGACCCGTGGGTGCGGATGTGGGGCCGGGAATTTTCATCTATTACTGGTATGAAAATGGGTCCCTGAACTGCAAAGCTGCTGCGGAAATTCAGGAGAGCAGGAACCTCATGAGTCTGCTGCTTTGGAATGAAGTGCCATCTTCTGCTTCCCTCGCCGTCAGCTGAAGAGATTGCTGCGAAGGCCTAGAAAGTTCCTGCCCGAGAGGGACTGGGTCCTGTGGGATCGGAACTGCTGCCACTCAGGCCGGGACATGCTTGGGAGGGGGGTTGTAAATGTCACCCCTCCTTCTCTGCCTTCCTGTGTCCTCCCTTTTCTTCCTTAACTACATTCTCAACCTTTCCATTCTCTTCCAGACTTTTTGGTGTGAACCATATAAAGATGAAAGAAAGGGAAACCAAGGGATGGTCCTGTAGTGCCTTTTGGGATTTAAGCAAAAAGGACGAACCCTTTAGGATCTAAAATCCTGATCTTGGACCACTCCCTAGTTCTGGTGGTGTCACCAGGGCAGCGACACCAGACCCAGTCTGGAAGAACAGTCAGGGTAGCCCCCCGCTCTGCCTCGGTTCTAGAACTCCTCAGTGTACCCCATGTTTATGAGCATGCCCGTCTGTCCCCTGCCAAATTGTGAGACGGCTGAGCGAGGAGGGATGTGGGCCCACTCAGGCATCTCATTTGAATGTTTTGCCAGACGCTCAGCCAATGCTTCCAAACTAACTGCAGTGTGAGAAGACAGGACGTCACAGTCCTAAGAAACCGTCCAGAAAACCCACTTTCCTTGTTTTCTTTCTGGTGGCTGATTTGTTTAGAAGCAGTTCTGAAAGGTGGGTCAGATGCAGCCAGAGCTGGCTTCAGGGTAGGAGAGATGGCTCACGTTAAGGTGATATGTTTTTGAAGCAGCTGCAGGGGGAAGCCAAGAAAACATCCTGGCGCACACTGCATGCAAGAGGGAGGCGTGGCAGGGGCCGAGGACCAGCCGGGCAGGTGGCACTTGGTGTCTACAGAGTGGAGAGGCAGGAAGTGGAAACTGGAGGGACGGAGAAGGAAGAGTGTGGAGAGGCACGCAGGCAGGAACCACACAGTGGGGAAGCCCAAGTCAGCCATGCAGGCAAGGGAAGGTGATGCCATACCAATGGGCACGGGGCATCCAGTCCGTCCAGCCCTGGTAACCCCGGCTCCCCTTTCTCTCCTTTAAAACCTCGGTGTCCCTGTTCACAAAACCAAGCACGATGATTATTTAGGTCAAGGCTGGCAGCTCCAACTGTGGAGTGGAGAGGTCCCGTCCTACCCTGGCCAGGATGTAGGTCCTTTGGGTCATATTGACAAGTAGAGCCCAAATCTCTGGTGACCACCATCTACCAAATTCAACCTCTGTGCTCTCTTTTGCTTCTAGGAGAGCTGAGCTTTGAAACCCCTACAACCAGCCCCCTGTCCACTTAAAGACTCACTTGGAGTAAACACAGATTAACTTCAACATTGGTGCATCACAATTTTCAGAACCTTCAGATGGCATGTGAAGGCACCTGAGGAGGCCAGCAGATGTGCCACAAATCAGTCCTTACTGGCTGGTTGGGGAAAGGTTCCTGGGGGTGTCTGTCTACTGATTCTGGTCTGCAGCTCTGCATGTTTAGCCGGATGGCCTTAGCGGGGACGCTAAGTCCCCTTGCTGGCTTCATTCTGCCCAGTTTTGGGCATAGGTGGCCCTCAGGAGACACTAACCCTGGCATCCTGCATCCTGACCAAGTGAGGATTCCGACAACTTGAACTGCTGGCCACAGAGGTGGCCACCAAACGAAGAAGGCAAATGCGTGGCTCACAAATGCTACACTGGCTTCCGAAGCCATCCTTGGCGCTAAGAGCCGAGTCCTTTTCCAAAATCGCTCTCCTCGCGGTTTTGCCATTCCCACACACCAATTGTTCTGCATCTTTAAAAGAAGGGGATTTAGCCAGAATTATGTGCAGCTGCGGTTTTAGGGCAACACCAACAGCAGGCAGAATTTCCCCGGCCGGATGAACAGACAGATTTTAGTAGCATCAGTGTAAGCATTCGGTTCTCATCTTATTTGCCTTCTTTGTTTCCAACTTGCAAACCTCAAGGAAAAAAACCAGAACAATACAAGTGACAAATGAAAACATACCAACGGACAGGGGGCATCTAATCCAGGCGCTCCTTGGTCTCCCTTATCCCCTTTAGGCCCTCTAGAGCCTTTCTTCCCCCTCTCCCCCTGTAAACAATGGATTAGTCCGAGAAAAAAAATATCAAAACTTTAGGATCATTCATGTGTTAAGGTCAGAGAAAAGGAAAAAGAAAACAAAATTAAAGAGGGAAATATAGATTATCTCAATTAGGATATTCTCCCCAATAGGATTTGGGGTCAGTACCCACCCCACCCTTCTAAGAACCTGAGAATCCAGCTAAGGCAAGGGGCAGGGAGCTGGAGGGCTAAGAGCTGGAAGCGGAGCGAGACGCAGGCGAAAGATACCGGTGGCCAGTTTTGCTAACACCGAGCCCGGAGTGGGTCTGTGATGAATGGGAGGACCCACTTTCTCTCTTTAAGGGTCCATTTTTGAAAGACTTTGGCTTGACAACTTTTGTCCCAATTGGCTGTCATCCTTTGATATTCTATCAGGAGGCAAGGTGATTTTGTTTAGAGCCCTGGGGTATGTGTTTGTTGGCAGGTGTGTGTGAACACAGCATGTATGAATGTGTGTACATACAAGGCTGTGCACATGAGTGTATAGTGTGTATGTGCTCCTGCACGTGCACGGGTGCATACATGAGTGTGTGTATGTGCATGTAGGAGTGTGTGCTTGTGCATGTGTGCACAAGTGCATATATGCACGTGTGTGTCCAGGGCTCATGGGTGGCCCTGGGTCCTCAGCTGGGTCCTCTCCTTCTATGTGTATCTCTGGCCCATCCTGGTTTGAAGTCATGGGCAGCTATTTGTATCTGGACACGCTGGTTCAAGGAACTCAATTGTTTCTGAAAAGCTTCAGTAAATATCATCTTTCTAAATTGAAATCCATTTTGTATGTGTCATCGTCTCTCTCTAACTAAAGAAGGGCTGTGGGGAGTTCTTTGTAATGAATTTGAGTTTGGATTTTCCTGTGCTGGGTTCCTTAGAAAGGGGCCCTGTGCCCCGGGGGAGTCTTCCCGGGAGCGCTTCTCCTCTCCAGCAGGCCCATTGTCCAATGCTGGGGGACTTCCACAGCGTTACTCCAGGCAACAAGACCTTGAAGGCGGCAGCACGTTGCTCAGGGCAAAGACTCAGAGTGAGAGCAGATTCTGCCCGCGATCAGAAGCGTGACTTTGGGAAATTACTGAACCTCTCCAAGCCTCAGTTTCTTCACCTGTAAAATGTGGATAATAACCCCTGCCTCAAAACCTTGCTGTGAGGTCTTCATGCACATTAAGTGCTTAAGACTGGCGTACAGTATGTGCTCAGTACACGAGAGCTGCCTCATAACGGGAACAGTAACGACGATCATTTCTTGTTAGCTAGTGTAGGATCCAAGGCTGCCACCGGAGGTGTGGTCTTGCCATGTCCCCGTGTCCCCGTAATGGAAGGGTGCAGGGTTCCTTAGAGGCAGGCAAAGGATAAGAATATTTTTGATGTTTCCCTGGATCTTTGGAAACTACTCAGATTTCTTGATTCCAGAGGTTTCCTGTAGTTGCCAATGCTTTGTTTTAAGTAAGTTTCCTAAAACGCAAATGTTTGCTTGGAAAATAATACGTTTTTAAGAGGAAATGTGCATGCATACTAGGTGTAATTTCATTGGCTCTGAGATACGTCCACCAATGAGAACATCATGGCGTGAATGATCCCCAAGCAGTGGACAAGCAAAACCAGGAGCTGTTGGCTGGGGAAGCCCTGGGGTAAACTTTCTCAGGAGTGTGGTCCCTCGTTCTCCTCGGGTCAGGCCAGTGTGAAAGTGAGCACAGTTTCCTAAGTTCAGAGGTTGGGCAAAGCTCCAGAATAGTGGGGGTCACAGGTCCTGGAGATTTGCCTGTGGGTGACAGAGGGTCTGCGTGGCCTTGACTTTGAGAATGGGTAACTCACACTATGGGGCTGTCTTGTTGTAAGGGCAGAGGAAATGGTCTTAAATTGGGTGTCCTTTGAAGACATTAGAGTGGAAGCTTTACCTACATCCTTCTTGCCTCCAACCCCAAAGAGTGACATGAAAGAGGCCCTGGGGAAGGGGGAGCTCTAGCTTGTACAGGGAAAGGGGCTCATAACATTGAAGTAGCAGAGAATTCTTTAAAAAAAAGTATAAAAATTGATTTTTGAGGAAATAAATTGAAGCTGGGGAGTGGAAGGGAAAGATGGAGGGACATGGGATATTATAATGGGGTGAACACATCTAGGGGGAGCAATGCTGAAGGAGTGAAGGAAGGAAGAGGAAGGCCAAGGCCAAAAAAGATGGGAGAGGAAGGAGAGGTAAGGAGGCGGGGGGGACCTGGAAGCAAGACACACACACACACCCCCACACTCACACACGTATGCACATGCCTGTGCACACACCCACTCCTGCCCATTCATGCATGCACACTTTCACACACACACACCCCCCATACTCACACATGTATGCACATGCCTGTGTGCACACCCACTCCTGCCCACTCATGCACATGCACTCTCACACACACACACTCTCACGCCCCGCAGCTGGCGCGTCTTGGAGAGGGACAGCGCCTCACTGCATCTACTTAGACCTTTCAGTTGGCTGGCTTGCAGGCAGCTCCACGGTGACACCCAATTTTCCTGATGCCCAAACTGCTAAATTCTTTCTACCCTTTATCCTTTGACCAATTTTTTCATCCTAAAAGTGGCTCCTGGGCCAGATTCATGGAGCTGCTAAGGGACAAGGGGGAGCCCTTAGTGACAAGGGCAGAACATTCTTTTCCCTGACGTGTCTCCCCTTAGAGAATTGCCTGTTTTGGGCTCTGGGGCTTGCCCAGCACTATGCGACCTCCCTCCTTCCATGGACAGGAGAAAGGCTCCACGGCGGTCCTTGGGTGGGACATGAAGAAGCACTATTTTCAGATTGTCTCAGTTCACTGTGAGATAGAACAGCAGGCTGGGGCGCACCTGCTGGAGCCCCTGGCGTGGGGCAAGGTTTGGGAGCGGCTGTGCAGGCAGCCCCCTCACACCTGGCGGGGGTGGCGGGCTTGAACTTCTCCAGCTTCACCTTCACAAGCAACAATGAAGCTTCTAACCAGAATGTCATCTAGGCCCTTCTGGCTTTTTACCTCGTCCAAGGTGTCAGTATTCTGAGCTTCCAGGCATCAGAAACAGGTGTCCATGGCAAAGCGCTGACTCTGCTTGGACCTTTCTTTGTTTTGGAGGCTTTCTTACCAAGCCCTCACATCTCCCCCCAAAAGCTGTGTTAGGGCTGCTAGTTAGAGAAGCCTGAATGAGGCGGGGACATGTAGGGGGACTCTTCCAGGACATCCTGGCATCTTCAGAGTCAAATCTCTTGGATAGAGAGAATAAACTGTTCCTTGATCCAGAAACCTGCTTTTTGGAATAAGTCAGCTGGTCTTTACGGTCTACTCAAAGAAAGAAGCTTCACGCAAATTGACTGCTTTCTGGACTCGACTTAAGAGACATATTGTTAATTTATATATGGGACGGGGAAAAGTACGTAAAACCTTAGAGAAGGAAAGTGGAGAAGAGATATTTCCCACTGATTCCTGGAGTGTTCCTGGCTGATTCCATGACCTCAGTTCCTTAAACATCAGAGCTTCCTGCTCCCCACCTCCCCACTGCCGGTGATAAGGGCACAGGCCTGCCCTGCCCCCACCTCTAGAGCAACACAGTGACCGTCACTGCAAGGGCTGGCCTTGCAGCCTGCAAATGGCTCAGTGCCTCAAGCCAACTGAAAAAGTCTTAAGAAATAGGTTTAAAAAGTATTAATTGAATATAATAAAATCAGAACACTAGAAATAAATTAGAAAGGAAGTTAGCATGCCAACTAAGAGGAGGAATGATCAATTTTTTTAGTGGCCTAAGTTCTTTGATGCCACAGTAAAGAAGGTGGGCTTCCCAGTCTGCCTTCACAGGCTGGTGCAGCTCTGGATGGAGGTCTGTTTAATGCCAGTGGTTTCCAGACTTGGTCTCCCACGGACGGTCTGGTGGGGGAGCTCTGCCTGCTCCTTCTTCTTTACAGAACATATGGGACAAACTGAATCACTTTTGACCAGCTTCCAGAAAGGAGAATTTAGGGATATAGAATTACCCAACAAATACATCTTAAATTGAAGACACTGGAACTAGTGCCAGATATAAGCATACAGATTCTGGCAATTTCTATTCATCAACATGGTTATCAATGTTCAAAGATCAGCCAGATGACCTGGGTTCTAGAAGCCACTGTTCTGCCTCCAACGCTCCGGGAAGCCAGTATATTTAACATCCATCTGGGCCTTGTTTCTCCATCTGTTTTTCCTGCCCCTTCTCTTCTACCTCTAAGGCCCTTGGATATTGTGACCCACTAGAAGACGCTCTTGCCCCTCTAGGGGGCGTGTGTTGTACTGTGCGGACCACTGTGATGAAGCGGCAGAGGAAACATTCTAGAAAGGCACACAAAGGTCATCTCTTGGTCAGATGTAGTTAAATGATCCCTGCTGGGCCCAAATATGTCATGTGTCATATACATGGCATGCGTCATATAGCACTGTGCTGTGGACATTCAATAACTGTGTCCTGGTGAAGATGGCAGAAACCAAAGGGAGAGCAAGGGGGCCTCGGAAGGCACAATTTGTTTTCCAGTCCTGCCGACTCTTTCCAAGAGAAATAGTGGCTGTGATTCTTTTTAAAGGATTGGCCGCTTGCAATAGTTGTCTTCTTGTTCTCAGAAATGAAATTTATTTTCTCTCTCACCAGTGGCCTGGAATGCCTGGTGAAACTAAGTTTCAGAAGGTAGGACTAGGTAATGATGGATTTAAAAATATCATTTAGGGGGCCATTATCAGGGCAATATAGAGAGAGCTGGGCACGTGACTCCCATTACTGGATGGCAATGCTAACCTGATGGTCACTGTGGGATTCAGTCTCCCCCCGTCATGCAGAAAAACACATGCTTCAATTTCGAGATTAGACCCCAGGCTCCCTGCATGCCATGGATTAAGCCCCTCACTATAAAGCCTTTTAATTTAGGATGATTTATCAGGAAAAACTGTATTTGCCGCGCTGGGTCAGGAATTACCAATTGATCATTCCACCACATCATGAAGGCATTAGTAACCAGAGCCAAAGTGCGGAGTTCAGACTCACCCGGTTTCCTTTGTCCCCGGGTGGTCCATGTAAACCCTGCAGTAAATCAGAGAAATGAAGACACGTTAATGAGAAAACGCAGGATGGCCATTCATTCCTTCCTTCCAGGCTCTTCACTGATGCCTAATTCATCGGAGACAGGTTTAATTATCCCCATTTCACAGAAGGGGGACAAAGCCGAAAGCTGCCCAAGGAATGTGACCGAGAGACACATAATGAGTTATGGGCCAAGCCCAGAACACAGTTCTGGTTTTCTTGCTGTGCAGCCAAGCCCTGGCCTGAGGCGGTGTCCTTCTAGAACACTCACACTGAGGAGCGACTGGTGCTGAGGACAAGGTCTGGGCGCCAAGAACTCTCCTGTCAGGGGAGGTGCTCATATGGCTCTCCGGCCAGGCTCTTGCTAGAAAAATGACTCCAAAGTTCCTCTTTTCAGGTACGGGCTGCTCTCCATGTCTTCGGCTTGGGGAATGAGCCTGAGGCAAAGACTGGCCAAGCTGCCTACTTAGCCAGAGCAAAGCCGCCCGGTCAGGAGAGCACAGACCAGAGAGCAGATGTACAGCCTGCAAGGTGTGGGAGACAAAAGTCCTGGCTTCTCAGGCCATCAACTTTGATAACCAAGCATTGGGAAAACCTGCTGCCGGTGGAAAGGTAGTCGCCTGGGAAAGCTGCTCCTCTCACGAGGCATCTCCGTCTTGCGTTACAGTGATCTGGACTGGATTTTGCCCCTCCTCGAGGGCAGGGGCAGTGGCGCATTCATTTGTGAGACCCTCACTGCACTGAACTCAGAGAGTTGCCGTGGAAGAGGCTCGGGCGTGTTTGCTACATCCCGTTAAGACGGTATGTACACTCAACTGAGGACCCAACCCCCCACAGGGGCCACGTGTCTCGGGGTTCTCTTGAGCGGTGCCCAGCAGGGAAGGTCCAGTGCCGTAGATCAGTGGGCTATATTGGCAGCTTCTGTCATAGAAACGAGAATCCTCCCTTGGCCCTAGATTTTTTGCTCCAGGCTTTGGGTACCCTGTTTTGACACTGCTTCTGTTGGGGGACGGGGGTTAGTAGAAAGAAACCTCTGATCCCAGGAGACTTACAGGAAGCCCAGCTGCTCCTGTTGGTCCTGTTATCCCAGGGTCACCTTTGCTGCCCTGAAATGGGAGAAAGAGACCCATGAGCCCTTCCTGACATGGTAACAACCTTCCATCAACCATTTTCTTTTTTTGTATGAAACCTGGGAAAAATTCTCCAGTCCCCTCCAGGAAGCAAGGGCTGAACAGAAAGTGGGGTGACTAGTGTGGACTTTGCCCTGGGGAGGGGGCTTGGAAGACCCCCTCACCCTCCCTCCAGCAGGGACTTTCCCCCAAGACCCTCTGGAAGGACTGGCAGTGTGCTGGGGACACTGGCTGGCTGGAGGCATAAACAGGAGAACAAGGAGGAGGAACTGGGCACGGACAGGAAGGAGAGAAAGGGAAGAGAAAGGCAGCTTTGATTTCTTCTTTGAAGCTGCAAGCGTCACCCCTCAGAGCTGCCATCCTGGTTCCCCAAGTGGCTGGTGACCTCCAGGATTTTATGCTCCCACACTCTTCAAAAGCTCCCCACTTGGCTGTGCGGTGTGGGAGCGAGGCGGGCAGTACCTGCCCTGGGCAGAGTCCGAAAGGTGGGCGGCCCGGGAGCAGGGAGAGGAGCTCGCACAGGCCAAGCTGGATGGCCGCCCACTCGGAGGGCCAGCACCAAGGCCATCCACGCCCTGAACATGTGGAAACCGGGCCAGCTGGGAGGAGTGGACATGCAGAGGACACGCAGCTCTCCCGTCTCCTCTGTGCTGCCGCCCGCACCCTCACCTTGCGTATACCGCACCCCGCGGCTGGAGCTCAGGGGACGGGGACCGCGGGGCCCGCCTAACGCCTGGCCTCCTGACTTCTTGGTGTCCCTAGGATTTTTCACACCACCTGGCACTCTCTCCATGCTGTCTCTAAATCATAGGCCTCTCTGGTGCCAACCGCGCCCAGGGCCTTGCCAGACTGAGCCTGTGACTGATGGCAGGTGACAGAAGCTGAGAGGAGGAAGCTCTCCAAGCCTCTGTCCACTCGTAGCTACAAAACGAACCCCCGGGCTGGCCGGCTCCCCCAAGGCTCTGGCGAGGATCATCAGGAGAGACGGATGGAGGTGTAGGAGACGCGGGCGAGGGCTGGGACTGGGGGCTGACGTGGTGACCTGAGGGTCACAGGCACCAGGGCTGAGGACGGGCCGCTTCCCTCCTCCTGGTCGCCCAGGCTCCAGCCCACTGAGCACTCACCCTCTCGCCCTTTGGTCCCGCCGGGCCTGGGACTCCGATTGGTCCTGGAGTACCCTGGGGAGGTGAGAGAAAGCAGAGGTGAGGGCCCTGACGCTGTAGGGAGCCCTGGGAGGCCCGCCCGACGCCTGGAGATGAGCAAGGTCCAGAGGCCCAGTTTTCAGGGTTGGCGAGGCCAGGCTTGTTCGGGGCGGTCATTCGACTGGGCCGCATTCCTGTTTGGGTTTGGGGGCCTCGGGAGAGAGTGCCTCTCCCCTCCCTCAGAGCCAGATTCGAGGAAGGAAACCCTTTTGCTTCACAACCAAGCTTGCCAAGGCTGAAAACGGTAGGAGAATGGTTGCTTGTTTTGCTCCCAGAAGCGCTTGGGAGGGAGTTGATGCCATCCCAGGGGTGGGGGCCGGGGGCTGGCACCCCTTTGCTGTCGCAGCTCCACATGCAGCAGGAGGGTCTTCATGCCACAGAGACCAATGCAGACGCACAAACAGAGGCAGGCGTGGGAGGGTCGTAAGCCATACCTCCCCCACTCCCACCGTGGCCTATCCCTGGCCTTCAGCCTCCGGCCGGGCCTTCCGTCCTCACTCCCAGGCCCTATGGAACAGGTGGACTGGACAGTGAATTAGCATGCCTTGGGGGGCTGCTGACACTGGCCTGGCAGGGAGGTGTGCCGTAAGTGCTCCTGACTAGGGACAGCGGGGGCGGGGGGCCGGGGTGGGTTGGGGCAGCTGGAGTGACAGGAGCTGCGTTGCTTAGAGACAAGCAGGGCTTCCTAAGCCACAATTAAACATCTTCCCCAGGTTCCCAATTTGTGGCCTCACGACATAGAGTCTGTATTTCAGAGCTTCCTATGGCTCTGCCTCAGTGTTTATATTTCCTGCTCAGATGGGGCCATGAAGACACGGGGCTGGGCCTATGGGCAGTGCGTGGTGGTGCTCCGCCACAGCTACGAAAGGCCGGGAAGGAGCAAGTGGGGAAATGCTGGTTTCCTTTACATGGAAGAAAAAAAGAGCAATAAGACGTTCTCGGTGCCCCCTCTACAACCACGAGAGAAAAAGGAAAGCTGTGGGCATCTGGGACACAAGAACATCAAAAACGAACGAGGCCAGATCAGGGTGACAGTTCAGAACTCCAGAGGCGCTGGTCACCTTCAAGTCCTGCCTCGAAGGCCTATAAACTCTGAGATACGGGAGAAGTTTCTCGGCCTTCCTGAGGGTCAGTTTTCCCACCTGTAAAATGGGGATGATAACAAGTGCCTACCTCCTAGGCTGCTGTCAGGTTAAAATGGGTGAATGCATGTCATGCGTTTGGCAATGGGCCTGACACCAAGGAAGTGCCCAGTAAACGTTAGTACTGGCAGGCAGGACTATTCTTCCCACAAACATTTTCCTTTAAGGTTGTGATATTGATCTTATGAGAAAAATAAAACCTCAGGTCCAAAGAGGACAGAATATATGAATTTTCACTGCTCTCCTCTGTCCAACATGAATGGAATAAGTAGTCGAGAGGAATGTCGTGTCTCTCTGATTCATCCCCTAGCCCTGACGGGCCACCTGGGAAAGGTGTGACAGGAGCGAGGAGGATGGAAAGGGGGGACTGTGATGGAGAAGCAAAGCCAAAATAATGTCTGCAAAATTGGTATCTTCTCTGTCGGTCAGAGTCTACAGCATCAACTCCATAAATGCGTGGGGAGAGGGGCTCAGAAAAAGATGTCACCTTGGGCAGCCACGTCCCCTCCTCTTCTTTATGATGGCACAGAACAGGCATGCAGTAGGACGAGGCCCTGAGTGGGGTCACTCTCGGTCATCTGACTTTGAGAGCTCTAGGCTTCTGCTGGTGTCAGTTCTGAGGCCCACCTCCAGGCCCCGGGACGTCCTGCCGCCACGGTGCTCTGACATCTCCCTCCGCCCTGTGTGCACGTCCTCCCCTCTGCAAACGAACCCCTGCAAGTTCTCATCTTCCCCGAGTGTCACTCCAGCCAGCTCATTAGAACCTCGTCTTCTAAGCAGACCAAGCATCTGTGGCCTCAAAAGTGCCCTGAAGGGGCAGAGCTGGGGCTCACCGGCTGACCAGGGCTGGGCACACGGACAGCTCTGGTTACGGCTCCCAAACAGGCAAGTCCAGCCTCCTGGCCATTGATGGCCAGTGATCCCTACATCATGGGAAGGTAACAGGCTTCCGTCAGGAATGCCACTGCCCTGAAGACCTCATGGGGTGCTCTGGGGGGACTGAAAGGTGGAGAAGAGGGACGTGCCTTTTGATGCTTCACTTGTTTCTCACAAGAAGGCCAGGTGCTTTTTAGTCATGAGTAGGTGATGCCTGTTTTCTGGAGTCAGGAAGAATGGAGAAAAAGGGGACCAAAGTGTCCCTCATTTGCTTTGTATAAACCCCTTTGTTGGGTTGCAGGGCAGCTGTGGCACCACAGGAAGTGAAAGGTCAAGTTGTAAGATGCGCATGGAACACTGAGCTGGGACTGGCCCATGTGCTCCCAAATGCTACACCTGCCCTCACCTTTCAGTGCTGTCCCCACCCATACACACCAGGCTGGTGGCTGCACAGGACTAGGAAGCCCTCACCGGCAGACAGGAGATGAACAGAGCTCACAGCATGAAGACAACACAGCACGACGGGCACATACAGAGACTGTTGTGTTTGGTGGGGATGTGTCATGGTCCAAACCCCCAGGGCTGGGCTCCCAGGCTGAACTCAGCATTCTTTTAGGAACAGAGGCTGGGCTGCTGGAGTGGCCTTCTACCCCCTGCCCAGCAGAGCGGAAATTCAGATTTGAGGACCTTGAGTGCATACTATGGACGGGCGAAGTCAGATGAAGGCCACTCTGTTTGGTCAAGAGGCCTGCATAAGCACTTCTGAACTGAGCAAAGCTGGTACCTTTGTGGTGTCAGTGGTGGGATAAGGCATGACTCACTGGGAAAAAAGGGCCACAGCGGGACAGACGAGAGGGATCACAGGCTGGGGGTGGGGTGGGGTGGAGTGAGGGGTAATGGAGAAGTGACACTCACCGGTGGCCCAGGCCTGCCGTCCAAACCTGAAGCTCCCTGGACGAAGGGAACAGTTTGACCAAAAGAAGGGGAGGGGAGGAATGGGAGGGAGAAAAAGGGACCGGGGAGGGAAGAGGTGAGTGAAGCAGTGACTCTGGACAGACATAAATGCTGGTAATCAAACAAAACGGGAGAAATAAGCTCAGGAGGACAGGTGATGGTATTCACATGGAAACCAACAAAAACACGGAGACGCTGAATGCAGTGTGGCCAACTCCTGAGCAGGCTGGGTCCTGATCAGTGCAGACGGCCGTTCTGATCCTCTGTGCCCCCTGCTCCGCTCTCTCCTTTTATCCCTTTTCAGAAATCCCCCTCCCAAGGGGTTGCAGGGCTCCGGGGAAAGGGATCAGAACGTTAACTCATGAGAGGAGTCTGGAACCAGAGGGAACACATCCTTCCCAGGACTAGTCTCCCTGGGGAGGGACAAGCCATGGAGGTGGGGCCCCGTGAGGGTGGTCTTCCCAATGTCTTTTGCATAGCTGTTGAGAATAGGCCACACTGGGGAACCCCAAGAGGATCAGCACTGGGGTACAGCACCTGGCTTTGAAACCTGGGTAGAAGCTGGCCCACTTCTGCTTCAGCCGGGTGGGAGGAGTGGGCCTTGAACGATAATACTAATGACGCCTGACATTTCCCTGGCCCTTCACAGTTTCCAAAGGTCAACACAAACTCAATCCACTTTTATTATCCCAGACAAGGGCTCTTCTATAGGAAAAGGCTTTGGGGGCAGCTGACTGGGACAGAGGTCTGGAGTAAACTGGCTGGCAGGCGGGATGCTATTAAGACCCACTCACTATGTGGCAGCCAGTGACATATGCAGTGGGAATGGGAGCTCTTGCTCCAGTGCTGGGCTATGAAGCGGCCCCTGTGACCCACCTAGGAGGTCGAGGGGGAAATAATCTGATGATTCCAACGTGACAAACCAGGGAGAAGGCAATGGGGGCCCTCTAGCCCAGAAAGGACTGAGTTTTTGAAAACTGCTTCTGACTGAGCCTCAGAAATGAGCTTAGGCCTCAGGATCTTAAAGGTGGGGCAATGCTTCCAGGAAAGGGAGGGCAGGGGGCTGCTCCCTCCTGGGGAGAGTGTGTTGGGTAGGAGGATCCTACAGGGCCTCGCTTCTCAGTTTTAGGACCACATAATTCGGGGACGATCTTGACTCATAGTCTAGAGAGCTGTGGTTCTCTCTTGGCTGCAACATCAGAGTTTTCTGGGGGTGATGTAATGTCATACAGATGCCTGGGCCCCACCCTGGCCCAATTTAACCAGAGTCTCCAACAATGAAGCCAGGGTAACGGCACGTTTGAAAGGCTCAGGTGACTCCGATGTGCAGCCAGTGTTGAGAGCCACTTGTGTGGGGCAAACAGGAACTCAACAGGCTATGCCAGGAAAAAGAGGCTGCTGCTATATGGAAGAAAATGTTGAGGTGAAGCCTAAAAATAGAACTGTAGCTAAATATCCACAAACTTTGTCTATGTAGCATTAATACTGAGTTATCTGGAGCACGGGGCACAACTGCAGGTTTTCAAGCCGTATGTGGGCCACTGACATTATTTCGGATGGTCTGCAGTGTTGCAAGTAATTTTGATTTAATGTTAGAAAATGAGAGAGATTTCACATAAAATGCCAGATTTCCAGCCTTCTTTGAAAAACTAGAAATTTTTCAGAAATATGGGACCTTCATTCCCCTAGGGCAACAGTGCGCTGAACTGAGAAGTGGCTGCTCTCTTAAAGAAGGGACACATGGTCTCCAGTGCGCCACAGTCCTCACCACTCCCTATTGTTCTCCAAAGTCCATGTTAGTTGCCTCCTAGGAATATGCTTGCTCTGTTGTTTTCTTAAGGTAGCAAAAGTATTTCTCTATAGCCATGTCTCTAACAAAAGCTGAAAAATTAAAGACAGACTGGATTCTTTGTCTTTCCTCTGGCACTTTCTCTGTTTATGTTACCTGTTTGGTCTCTGTGCTGTCTCCTTTTCAACCCCTGACTGAATTCTCCAATGTTCACCAGGGCTGTTGGGGCCATGAAGGTGGACAAGGAGAGAGTTGTGGTTGGGTGGGGGCAGAAGGCTCTTTATTAGTAAGGAGCACTTAATCATTCCTGACGCAGCCTAAGACGTGGGAAAATGCCTGCTAAAGTCATCAGTCCTCTGCAGTCTGTCAAGTGCATCAGCTCCTTCAACGGTCCGCATTTGACGCACTAACGTGGCTGTAACATACCTTCAGCTCTAGCTGTTCAGTTGTTGCGATGACATTAACCAGACCTTCAGGCTCTGCCAAGCTGGGGTAACTGGGCTTCCCATTGTTCCCCTGCTCTTTACAGCTTCCTGGGGTGGGAACTGGCCCGGTGCCCGGGATAGAGGAAGCCCCAGTGGCTGGAAGGAGCCCCTTTAGGAGGCCGTGGCCTCAGTGGATGAGCAGCCTGCAGCTTGGCCCAGCCACCGACTTCATGTATGACCTCAGGTGACTCACTGTCTTCTCTAGGCTTATCAGTAAAATGATTAACTGGATTGCTAAAGTCCCTTCCAGATCTTGAAAAACAAACCAAAAAGACTGCCCATCTCACTGGGGTGTGGTGAGGATGAGCCCAGGGCTCCAGGATGGCGTTGAGATACGCTCACCTAGACGCAGGTGAGGCCCTGATGAGGCCATCAGCCCAGGGGAGCTTGGGGCAAAGGATTCACCCAGGCTGCGCGTCTGGAAATGCGGCGCCTTCTGAGCAGCCCCCCACCCCTGCCCAACCTGGGGTCTCTAGCTGAGACTGAGGTCGGAGACCTCGTGGAACCGGGATCTGAGTGGCCTTAGCCCACTGGGACCAGAGAATCTGACTTTTTACAAGCTTTTCTGCCATGGCCAGTGCTTAAGAGCAAAGAGTGGGGGCTCTCTTGGGGTCCCTCAGGGAAAACAGGAGAGAGATGGCAAACACTCCATTGTCCCACTGCTCCCAAGTCCTCCAAGCCTGGCCCCTGCAAGGGCAGATTTTAATCAGCCACGAGAAGGGCCTGAGGCTGTTGTCAGGCCGCCTTTGACTCTCCAGCTGGGTGCTCCTTGGGGTGGGGGACCCTGTCCTTTTCCAGCTTTGACTTCCCCCCAGACCAGGGCCTGGCCCAGAGGAGGCCCTCAGTGAGAGGATTAGAGCCTACGGTCCTGCTCAGGTGGGAAAGTGAAACCACACAGAGCTTGGGGATGCTCAGAACTTTAGAACCTCGAGTTTTCCAGGGGCCTTCTCCCGGGGCCCTGCCCAGCCCCTCATCGGGATCACCCGTCTGGGCTCCTCACAAGAGTCCAGCTGGGTCCGCAATACTTACGGGTAATCCCAGAGGACCTCGGTCTCCTTTTTCTCCCTGGACGCCCTTCTCTCCTTTTGCTCCATCTAGTCCTGCTTCCCCCTGAAGGAAAGGGAGACAGGGGAGATCACAGGAGGGCATGTCCCAGACCACACTCATTCTTGCATTCTGGGGTCCCGGAGACAGGGGTGGGAGGTGATGGCGGGGCAGGTAGAGGAGGGAGGAAGGAGGAGGTGGAGGGGCCGGCACAGGGGTGGTAGGCTGGTCCTCCAAGAATCCTTGAATTCTTAGCCTGGCTCTGCCTCTGCTAGAGACCCCTGCATCCCTGTAGTAACTCTGAGGTCCCCAAAGGGAAAAAGGATGAGTGGAGTGGACACAAGCCGATGGTGCAGTTCCAGGTCAGGCTTTGGCGTAGGTGACCGTTTGCATGGCAGGTAAATTGGGACCCTGCAGAGATTGGCTGGCAGATGCTTGAAATGCTACCACTGGAGCTCTGAGGCTCCCAAATTATTTAGGAAAAGAAATTGTCTAATAGTCTCCTGAAGAATGTCAGGGCAGGAGGCAAGGGTCACTGTCATACCAGCAGCCTCCAGTCTCCCTTATTCATTTGAAATGCTTTGGGAGGTTGACTGCGAAAGCCCCAGGCCAGAGTCCAGCAGGCTTGGTCCCTGGGATGGGTCCCATGCTATGTCACTCTCTGTCTCCCACCAAACTTCACGGGGAGTGAAGGGTCTGGGGCAGGATACATGGTAAGAGGATTTCATCATTTGCTAAGACTCTAACCTGTCACTTGGTAGGGTCGATTGATGGATGGGAAAATTCTAAACCCAAAGCACACAAGGTGTCAATGATGGATGTTAAAGGGACCACAGGACTTCAGTCTATCCTGACCATAGCCTACTGGCTGGAGTGTCACATGATTCCACTTAGGGAAGGGGTCAGCTGGGCTGCCTGCCTCGGAAGCACCTTCCCTCTTTTCTGCCCTCACCAAGATGCAGCCCCCTCCGTACCCCTGGGCCAGCACCTGTCATAGGACCTCTTCTTACCTTTGGTCCAGGAACACCTTGGAGCCCCTGCATTTGGAATCAAAACAAGGCACCTCAGAACCGCATTTCTGTTTAAGTCAACTTCCTTGTCCACAAGTTGGACCATAAAACAGCAAGGGCTTGAGGCGCAGAGCCTGGCCAGGGGTCCCTGCTGGGGAGGTGGAAGTGGATTGAAGGGGGGCTGTGCTGGGGGCTCGCTGGGGTGGGGCTGAGCCAGGCTTCCCCAGCCTGGCACTGACTGGGAATCTCTCTGTGGCCCCCATGGCTGAACCAGAGTCTCATGATTTGCAGAGACCCCCAGGAAAAGTTAGAGAAATTAACATGTGCAAAGTGCTTACAGAAGAGTCTGGCACATAGCAAGTTTCAACACACATTGGCTTCTATCATTGTCACTACTACTGCTACTTCTACCAGTGACAACAGGTGACATAGTGTCACAGGGACCCTGAACTCTGCAGGGGCAAGGACCAGCATCTGTTGGTTTAGGATGCTTGGGGGCCCTCTAGGTGCAACACAAAGAGGTCCCTTTAAAGGCCTCATCTTATCATCTGTAACCATGGAGAGGCCAGTCCAGTGGGGCTGGTTCTAAATGGCCCACTTTCAGTTTTAATCCTGGTCTTCCTGCCAGCTGGTTAGCAGGAAGGAGGAAGAGAAGGAGCAGATGTCTGATGGCAAAGGGCAGAGTTTAGTGACAGAGCAACTCCTGCAGGGCTGTGGGACCAGACCCTGGGCTGTTGTGCCCCTCAACTGTTTCCAGCAAACTGGGCAAGGCCCAGGCTCCTCAGTGTCACCGAGAAGGTACCTGTTTAACGTGGGAGGGAAGAGGAGCTGGGAAGGATTTGTGGACGAGAAAATCCGCCCTGGGAGGAGAAGGTGGTATGAACCAAGGCTCAGGTTGAGCCCAGTGACTGCTGTGGGGAGGGGACATTAGGGACACAATCACAGTGGACTGAAACACTGACAAGCCCTCCAAACTTACCGGAGGTCCAGGAGGCCCCTCTGGCCCTGGTGGCCCAGGAACCTAGAAGCCAAAGGGAGATAGTTAGCCCATCCTCTGTCATACTCTCAGGGGTCCTCCCTTCTCACGTGGCCCAGGGTCCAGCTGGGGACTGCAAAACCAGAGGAGGACAGAACTGCCCAGCATACAGTCTCCAAATGAAGGCTTAGAACAGGTCAGAAACTCAAAGCAACTCCTGAGCCTGCACAATGTTGAAAAAAAAAACATTGCCAGGAAATGCCCTCAAAATGTCCATTCTTCCAGGTTTTCTTGAAAAACCAGAAAATATGGCAGCGCTATGTTCTTGTTCATGCATGGTCATAATTGCCTGGAGCTGAATAAGAGCTCTCCCCTCCAGGTGGGGCATGAGATCTTCAGTCTACCCCGGTCCCCACTACTCCCTATTGTCTTTTACCTAGACGTTTATATTCATTTGTTGCATGCCTGGCCCTTGTAGCCATTTGAATTTGAGACCTTTGGCTTAGAGGAGGAGAGATTGGTTATCTGGAATGGGAGGAGGCTGAGATGTTTCTAAAGAATATTCCTCAAGTCCCCTCAGGTTTGTAACAGAGACTACTGGTCTGTTTACCGTGAAGGCAGGCTGAAGTAGAAGAGATTCAGAGTGGACAGTGAAGACGGAGGAAGCCAGGGCACTCTTCCTCTCTGCGGAGGACGGTGTGCATTGCAGATTCTGTCTCTGACAAAGATGGACATCTATTTGTCCACACTCAGCCACCCAAGAGGCAGGAAGGAGAGCTGCCTGCTCCTTTCTGAGCTGTCAGCCCACTTCGGCTCCAGGGCTGTCCTCCGGCACCTCGCCTTCCCAGGGTCAGAATCCCCTCGAGAGTGGCCCGGGCGGGGATCCCTCGTCAGCCCGCCATAGAGGGAGCCCCCGCACTGGGCAGACAGGGCATCACTAACGTCCCTTGGAGCTGTGGCCTTCCAGGTCTGTAGTCCCACAGTCTCCTTGGAGGGAACTCAATCTGCAGAAATTCCACTTCCTTAAAAAAAAGTTCCCTGCTTTTTTTCTTACTATAAAGAATTCATTATCCTGACTGTGGAAGTAGTTATACAAATCTAAGCATGTATTAAAATTCACAGAACTGTACATTGCCCCCCCAAGTCAGTTTTACTGGATAATTTAAAAAATAAAAAATTTAAAAAGAATACAGACTCATTAGAATGTTTAATACATTCAAGAGAATTGAAAGAACACAAAAGAATAAATATCTCTGAGTAATGCTAATATTTTGCTGTATTTCCTTCCACTCTTTTTTGATGCATAAAATGTATTTAAATATGTCTACACTTTTGATGATATTAGGTATACAGCTTGGTTCTCTGCTCTTTTTCACTTAACTTGAAACCTATTTTTTCTGCTTTTTGTATGTTCCCCACAAGCCTCCTTTTAGGCCGATGTGCTGCTCGTGGGCGGAATGAATGTGCGTGGTTACCCAGCCAGGGCTGGGAGCAGATCTTGGCACCAGGGCAGCTCTCCAGCATGAGGACTATTATTACCATTAGTATTGTTGCCATAAGTTATTTATTCATTTCCGTCTTGTTAGAAATGTCGGCTGTTTCCAATTTTTACTTTAAATATTTCTGGAAGGAACGTTTTTGTGCATAATGCTTTTCCTGAATTTCAGAGCATTTCTTTAGGAGGCCATCCGTCTCCAAGTAAGTAACGCAGCGGTTATATGATCAGGTGTGTTTCACTAAGTGCAGACGGGGCTTGGTGACACTGAAGGTGACAGGGGCCAGGGAACCTCTCTGGGGACTGAGAAGATTTAGTGGTCTATCCCTTAGCTCTGTAGTGGGGTCTGGGGGAGCCCAGGCCCACCCACCAAACAGCCTCTCCCTTGTGCATCCTTGACCTCTTGCTTTCCTGGCTCTTTCCCCCAACCCTACAAATATGCCTGATTCCCTCCCACCTGATGATAACCTGGCCTCTATCCTGACTACCTCTCCTCTTCCCTTTACCATCACACTTCTCAAACGATAATGTCTCCCTCTGGAAATCCTACCTTGGGAGCTTCTAGGCAAACTCCTACAAAGTCTTCAAGACCCTGCTCAAATGACCCATCTTCTGGGGTCCTCACCTGACTCCTGAGCAGCTGCCATTCTAGCGTCCACTACTGGGGAAGTTGCTGCACAGGGCTGGTTCTGCTTATTTTCCTATCTCCAGGCTCTAGCACCGGGAATGAAATATGGCGGGGGCTCTGAGAATGCCGTTGAGGGATTTGCTTAATGGGGGAACTGGGGAGCAGCCCTGAGGTTCCATGGCTGACCCACGTGGTGCTCAGAAACCTTCAGCTTCTCGCCCCCTCCCCGAATCAGGCAGTGGCGAGTTTCATTCTAGAGTCAGGACACGCTGTGCCCACTGGAGAGACTGTGGTGGGATGAGGTCCCTGACACAGAAGGCAGAGCAGACACAACCTACCTCCACTCCCGGGTCTCCCTTCTCCCCGGCTTCTCCTTTCTCTCCCTGTGGGCACAAAACAGCATGGCGTGGGTGCCAGCACTCGGGGGAGCCTGGGACAGACACATCCTCAAATCTGTGGCAAATCAGACCTGGACTAGACTAGGCCTGGGTGTCAGCAAGGAACACCTTGGACGGAGGCTGTGGGGGTAGTCAACCTGAAGGACGAGGACCAGGGCAGGGCCCGTGATCACTGTCTTCAAGAACCTGAGGTTCCAGCACATGTGAGGAGAGGCTGATATTCTGCACGCACCCCGCAGGGCACAGAGCCTGGGGTGGACCTGTGACTTGTTTCTAACCAACAGAATTTGACATATGGCAAGTGTCGGGATGTCACTCCTGTGATTATGTTGCAAACTATAACGCACGTATGTTATATAAATGATACCATGTAACATAGGTGAAGATTATGTTACAGATATGTTACACACAAACACACACACACACACACACCACACACAAAGAACTTTGCCTTGCTAGCACACACTGAGAGACTCCTGCTGGCCACAGCCTTGAAGAAGCAGCTGCTATAATGTGAACCGCCTACAATGGGGGAGGCCATGCGGCAGGGAACGGTGGGCGGCCTCTGGGAGCTGAGGGACGCAGTCCCACTAGAGCAAGGAACAGAGTTATGCCAACCGCAGCAAGCCTGGAAGAGGACCCAGCTCCAGATGAGCATGCAGCTGGCCCACAGCTTGACTGCAGCTTGTGAGGCCCTGGGCAGAGGACCTAGCTGAGATGTGCCTGGACTCTTAATCCACAGAAACTATGAGATAATAAGTATGTGTTTTAAGCCATCAAATTTGTATGATTTGTTATCAGCCACAGAAAACAAATATGGCTCTAGAAGCAGAGTGAGGGCCAATGGGGGAGGTTGATGAGGAAGCTTCCACACCACATCCAGGAGCATCCCCCTGGCTTGGAGCTGCCCCACGGTGGAGGTGCCATGTCAGGAGGCCGTGAGCCGCCTGCCTGTCCCAGCTGAGGGGGGCAGCCACGGGCAGGGGCTCCTGAGAGATTCCAGCACCGGATCAGAGGTGGGACCGGCTGACCTCTGAGGTTCTTTGTACTTCTCAGAGAATTCTCGGTCTAAGATCCTAGCACCTTTGACCTGGATTGGCGCCTGACGACAGAGCCACCATGCTGTGAGCTGAAGAAGCTGGAGCCCCTGTTTACACTCAAATGCCCCCTAGGGAGCAGCTGCTCATCCAGAGGCACCCCTCTCCCCTCCAGGCCGGGCAGGCAGCCTAGGGGTTAGCGCAGCCTCACTGTGAGGCCAGGCACCCGCTGGGCTGGAGACCACACTGAGGGGCGCCCCTGCTCGTTTGCCCTCATCCACAGCTGCCTGCTGACAACCTTGACACCAGCCCTCTCGCCTTACTGTAAATCCCGGGAGCCCGATTGGGCCAGGCAATCCTGTTGTTCCAGGTCTCCCTTGGCCACCTGGTTCTCCTTTCTCCCCAGTTGGGCCGTCTAGACCCTACATATAGACAAAGATCTCTGTTAGTCAAGTGCAAGGTCGTCACGCTGAGCACCCGTGACCAACGGTGGCATGCACACATGGCTCCTTTCCTCCAAGGGCAGTGTCTGGGATGGTGCCCACACTGGAAACCACTGAGGCTCAGAGAAGGCTTCCAGGTCAAACCAGCAGCCTAACAGGACTGGGCTAAGGTCCTTTTTGTGTCCGTGCGACTTCTTCTGGTATAGAGATTCTGCATGCTTTCCTGAGAGGTAGATTTACACCCGTGACCTCATCGCCTTCCCAACAACCCAGCCTGGTACCCAGGAAGGCACTGTTCTCTCCGTTTTAGCGATGAGGAAACCGAGGCTCTGCCAGACTCACTGAATTCCCTTAGGACACAGACAGGAGGTGACAGAAGAGGACCCAGGAGTCTTAAAGTGGGAAACTGGCCTTCACGAGGTAAGCGGCTTGAGGGGAAACTGGGTGAATCCCTCGCCCCCAACTCTAGGCTCCAGGTTCCCAGCCCAAGCGGCAGCTGGCACCGGCACAGTGTGGCGCTCATGCTGGGGGTGGCGCATGCATCACAGGGCAGAGTTGTCTGGCAGCCAGCCCGGGCACTCACCGGGGGGCCTGCCTGCCCCGGCTCCCCTTTCTCCCCCTTCTCTCCCGGGCTCCCCGTGTGTCCGTCTTCTCCCTTCGTTCCTGCAGGCCCAGCCTTCCCAGGGGGGCCTTGGGGACCAGGAGGGCCCATGTCTCCTGGTTTGCCTCGAGGTCCCTTTAGAAAATATCAACCACACTTATTAGATACACTAATAGAGAAGAGAGGAGAGAGAACAGGAAAGAATGGGAGGTCCAGAGGACCCAGCTCCTCGTGCTTGAATGGACCAGGCAGAGAGCCCAGCCCAGCGAGGGTCAGCTGGCTCCCCTGGGCCAGCAGTGTGGGGATCAGCTGGACTTCTGCAGGGTCCGCCCCCACTCTCCTCCCCTTCTCCCTTCTCCAGGCTCACGCTGGGGCCTCTTCCAGGGCCTTCTGCCCCCTCCCGCCCTGAGCAAGGGCCATCCTGAGAGGTTTGTCTGAGTGTCTGTTCTTACCTTCTCCCCGTCGTGTCCTGGAGGGCCTGGCAGTCCAATCTCCCCCTGCAGCCAGAACGTGTAAAGGTCAGCCTCAGAGCAGAGCAGAGGGAAGCTGTCATGACGCAGCAGCACCGCCCACGGGCCAGCGCCTTCTCAGCGCTGTCCCAGGAGCTCTGTGCTTGCATTGTGTCCAGTTTACAGGTAAGGACGCCAGTGCAGAGCTGGGGGCCCAAGACCTGGGGTTGGTGAGGGGCAGAGCCAGATCCAAGCTGGGGCCTTCTGGCTCCACAGCCTCACACGGCTGCCTCTGAGGGCCCTGGGCATCCCCCGCTGCTCCACGGGAGGGGGTGCTTCCCTTCCTGCCCCCTCAAACCGCGCCCTCCTGTCCTGGCTGCCCCACAGGCAGCTCCCTTCATCTTCACATCAACTTGAGCCCCTTCTTAGTTCAGGAGGGAGATAAAGGAGGCAGGGCCTCTGAATGGGAGGCCAGGTAAACAACCAGCCGCATCCCCAAGGCAGAACGTTGTAGGTGCTGTGAGCGGAGCGGAGAGGAAAGGGCAGTGAACACTGCCTGATGCCCAGGGAAGCCTCAAGGAGGAGGGGCCTTTGAGTTGGGCTTGAATTGCAAGGACTTTGAAAGGTAAGGAAGAGGGGAAGGAACGTCAGGGCAGGGGCCTCAGAAGAAGAGGAGTGAGGGGCAAACATGAAGGGGCTTTTTTTTTTTTTTTTGAGGAAGACTGGCCCTGAGCTAACATCTGTGCCCACCTTCCGCTGCTTTATATGTGGGATGCCTATCACAGCATGGCTTGCTAAGCAGTGCCATGTCTGTACCTGGGATCCGAACTGGTGAACGCTGGGCCACCGAAGCGGAACGTGCGAACTTAACCACTGTGCCACTGGGCAGCCCCTTGAAGGACTTTTTGAGAAACTTCACAGGGGTGAGGGGCAGAGTATAAAACGAGCAGAGGCAGGGAGCGAGGGAGGGTGAGACTGGGGAGGAGCTCAAGTCCCTGATGGCGGGTTGGGGTCCCCGCTGTGGTCCGGGTGGGGCAAGGGCTCTTTTAGACCCAGGCTCCACCACAGAGGAGGGCCTGTGAATTCCAGGAGCCCCTGACGGAGAGCAAGGGAAGAACTGAGCCCAGGAGGAGAGGGAGCAGCTGGGATGTGGGTGAGCAGGGCTCGTGGGGCCTCGTGGAGCATCGGGAGGAACTACCGCTCAGAGTGCAGCGGGGGCTGTGGGAGGATGAGCGGGTCACAGGACAAGGGGCAGCCCTGAGGTCCTGTGCTCAGGACATACACAGACCTCTGCAGGGTCTGCATCCCTGTTGTCAAGACAAGTGTTACCTTCTGGCCTGGGATCCCTGGAGCTCCTGGTGGGCCGATCTGCCCGGGAAGACCAGGGGGCCCCTACGAAAGAAAAGAAAGATGTGTGGAAGAACTTTCTGACAGAGGAGAGGTGGCCTGTTGCCAGAGGAGTGTACGTGCAGGCTGGTTTATAGATATCAGTCATTTTCAAACTTTTCTTCCATGGCAGGAACACTTTTTTGCAAAGGAAATAACATGGAGACCCCACAGCAGAAAGCAGATAAGCACTGAGTATATTTGGGTTAAAGTGGGGGGTGGGGATCCTAGAGCCATGCCCAACAGCCTCTCCCCCTTCTTCCCTCTACAGCACCCATGGGGGCTCCTTGGGCTCCAAGAAGGCAAATCTGACCTTCCCTGACAGTGATTTAAAAACGTCTTTGGGAAACAACCCAAATGTCCATCAATAGGTGAAGATCTGGTACATCCATTCAATGGAATACTACTCAGCATTGAAAAAGGAAGCAGGCATTGGTACATGCCATGGTGTGGAGGAAACCCAGACCCATTACACTGAGCAAAAGAAGCCAGACACAGAAAACTACGTACTGTGTGATTCTATGCCTAGGAAACTCTGGAAAAGACAAATCTAATCTGTGATGACAGAAAGCAGATCAGTGGTGGCCTGGGGTTGGGGGTAGGTGTGGGATTGACTCCTCAGGCCATGAGGAAACTTTCTGGAGTACTGGGGTGGTGCATATGTGAGTATATACATTTGTCAAAACTCCTAGAATGGGTACATTTTATTGTATGTAAATTATACCTCCACGTTGATTAAAAAAAAAAAGAAAAGAAGTTTCCAGGCAGGTTTGGCTTCCAACACCTATTTCAAATAATATATTTTAATGTGCCCATTAAATGAAGCTCATTGATTCCAGAATCATGTGGTTCATACCACTTTCTGGGGTTGGGACGTCAGATGACTGGTGTTTGATTCTGGGTTTGCGTCATCCCTAAGTGTGTTCTGTGGCATGCAGCCACCAAAGATATTAAGTGAAATGAAATTCCAGTAGTTTGAGAACTTTGTGATTTCCCCTCTTCTCTCCACCTGGAAGTTAAACCTGGTGGCAGTCGTTTTAACTACAAATATTAACTGAGAGCCTGAAAAAAAAAGGCTTGGAAGTCACTGGCTTTCCAAATGCAGATAATGAAACTGATTTCTAGGGAAGGGGGAAATGTGGAAGGTTGCTACTGATTTTTTAAGTTGCTGGATTTTATTAGCTGAAGGTTGAGAAAAAGGAGAAACATGACACTATCCTCCCTTGTATCACTGTTTCCTCGACACAGCTGTCGACAGAACCCAGCATTTATGCTCTGACAAGAGAGCAGAGCTGAGTCGTGAAGAGCCGCTCCAGCAGACGGCCATGACCCAGGGGCGGGCAGCTCCTGAGACCCCCTGCTCCGGCTCACGTTGCCCTCTGCCCAGCACCATACGGTCGACCCTAAGCCAGAAGCCCCGTGTCTGCTTTCTGGAGGCGAGAGCTCAAGTCCTTGCTTCCAGGCTGCCTCCCCCAACCCTGGCCTGGGGCCCGAGGAGAGCACGCAAGGAGGAGGACTCACCATCAAGGCCAGCGTTCGGATCTCCTGAAAAACCAACACCACGCAGTCAGCTGAAGAGCGAGTCAAGAGTCGCCCACCGTGTCCCCTCAGCCCAGTCATGGAAACATGGCAGCAGGGCCCCTCCAGGAGCACAGCAGAGGTAGACGCTCTAGGTGGGCTCTGTGCCTCCCAGCCCCATGCCACCCCCACCTTTCCCAGAGGTTTGTAATCATTGGACAGAGAACACGCCACCTGTCACCAAATGCTGCTCTGAAGCTGTCCTACAACAGGCTCAGCCGTGCCCTCCAAGGACGGCAGCCTCTCCCTCACTCCACCAGAGACGGAGGGAAGCACTATCTCCTGTTCCTTCCAACTGCTGACGGGGACCCTCCCTGTTCTCTTGTCTTCTCCCAGAACCCAGCTCAAGGCTCTGACGTACTTCCTTTAAATAAACAGATGTAGTATAGCAAAATATGGAACCACTCAAAAGTAAATTACAGGGACAACTGTTAGCATTAAAAAAGAATTTACACCCTATAAGCGGATTCACACAGGTACAAAGATTCTTTAAAGGAGCGGGTCTCAACCTGGTGCAATTTTGTCCCCCAGGGGACATCTGGCAATGTCTGGAGACATATTTTGGTTGTTAGAACTGGGAGTGGGGTGCTACTGGCATCTAGTGGGTGGAGACCAGGTATGCTGCTAACTATCCTACAACAGCCAGGACAGCCTTCCCCACAGCCAAGATCATCCAGCCCCAAGTGTCAATGGTGCCAAGAAATCCCACTTTAAAGGGTGAGTACCATGTGAATGTGAAATATGACTAAATTGACACAAAGGGAGATATATTTCAGAAAGACAGATGCTACTATGTGCAAGGGGAATGTGTGCTGAAGAAATGGGGCCAGAACCCTGGATGGGCCAGCAGCCCACAGGGTGCCAGATGCTCCAGTTACGACTCTCAGTTATCCAGAGCCATAACGGGCCAACTGGGTCCAGACTGAGAGCCAGGTCACCTGGATGCCAAACGAGGGGGCTGTTTGCCTGAAGGCTGCGTGGTGGCAGGCCAAAGGAGAGAAAGCAAGGGAGAGACTGTCCTGGAAGCTCTGCCTGGTGGCCTGGCGTCAGGGACACTAATCAGTGCTGCAGTGCCCTTCGTCAGGGCCCGGTGCGGATCCCGGAGGCCCACGCACACCTCCAGGTCTCTGGTCTCTGGGCTGGCCCACTCACCTGGAGAGCCTCATTGATGTTTCCATTGTAATCCACCATCTCTTTCCCCGGTTCTCCCTTGGAACCCTACAAGACAATGGGATCTCAACGCAGGCCCGGGCCAGCAGGGACCTGAGGACCAGTGTCACCTGCTCTCCATCAAATGGGACCAGGGCCAACAGTGGCTGCACCTGGCTGCACACAGGTGGATGCAGAGTGGCAATAGAGGGAGCCTGTCAGGGGATTGCAAACACTCTCAGAGGATGCCCAGGGGTTCTACAGCAAACACAGAAGACACCATGTGAGAACTCTGGACTAGACAGACCTGCAGAGGACAGACCGATCACGGCTGCAGTGTCAGACCTCCCATCTGGGGCCAGAATGCTCTTCCTCTTCCTCCCCCTCAAGACCCCAGGGACAAGCCACTTCACGCTGAGACCCCAGGGCGGTGCTGTAACTCTGGGTGGGAGATGCACGTACCTTGGGGCCAGCTGGTCCCTCTTCTCCAGTTGCTCCAGGCTCCCCCTGTTGCATGACAAAATTGGAGTGAAATGGGGATAAAGCCGGGTATCAGAAAACGTGTCCCCAGATGGGTCACCTGTTAGGGGCTGTGGAGCGGCCAGGAGCCTTATCTTCCTCAGGAGCCCTGTGCATGAAGGGCAGGCTCCACCCCTCAGGAAGCACCTCCTCCTGCCCCTCCCTCCAGTCCTCTAAGTCAGCCCCCTCCTTGGGGGCAGGGACCAGGCCCTTTGCTTCCCTTCATTTCCAATCTGCTCAGGTAACAAGGGCTCAGTAACAGTTTGCCCATCGCCTGGGTGGTGAGTAACTGCCAGAGAGCCTCTGTGGTTCTCTCCGGGGCCTGTCGGCTTGCCAAAGACCCCAAATGCAGCGGAAACACGGGGCCAGTGTTGGGTATTAGGAACCAAGGCAGGGCGGGGCTGGGGGGACACCTGTTCCTGTGCAAACAGGACAGAACTATGGGGAATAAACGGAACAGTGGTGTAAATCGTGCAAAACAAACCACAGTTCCATTTGTTCTGGGATGATGGTAACACTGAAGACAATTTTTTAAAAACCAACATAGAAAGTAAAAATAAAAGAAAACAAACCCTTTCACATAACTCAACCCCTGGTGACCCTGCCGTTGGCCAGCTCACAGAGCGCTGAGCCACTGCCACCTCCAGTGAGCTGCCCCTACCTCCCCGCCCCCACAGCACTTCAGTCCAGGGGTGCCTGTGTGGGACCCAGCGGCACTGACCCGACCCTTCCATAGGGAGCACCTGGAGAAGTGGGAGCCCCGCCTTCACCAGCGGCTTGGAAGCTAACAGAACAGGGGTCTGTGTTACTCCCACCCAAGTGTCGCGCCCCTGGGCCAGCCTCTGCTTGGCTGCTGTCCCAGTGGAAGGTTCTCCAACCCCAGGCAACCAGGAGAGACGGCAGCCGGGAGCCACTGCCCATCAGCCTGTGCCCCAGGGGTCCAGCTGCAGGGACGGCCGGGGACTGCTTCTCTCTCTGAGCTGGGGCTTGAACTCCCAAGAAGACCCTTATTCTGCAGCTCTCAGATCTGCGGGCCTCTGTACCTTGTCTCCTTGCCGTCCTGGGGGCCCGGCCCGGCCTTCGACACCAGCTTCTCCCTGGGGAAGAGGAGGGGGATGGGGTGAGGGCACGCAAGGCAGCTGAGACAGCTGCTTAAGGGGGCAAATATGGTCTTGCTCTTGATGTCCTGGTAGTACGTGTCTTTCGGCCTCTGTCTTCTTCCCCGCTGGCTTCTACCAACTCACCCAATTCTACCTATCTGACTCCTACCCACCCCTGGGCCCGGCCCGGGTCTCACCTCTTCCTGGCTGCCCTCCCTGTCTACTCCCTTTCTCCCCTGAGTTCTGCACTACTTGCTGATGTCCACCCGGCACGGCCAGGCCCTCCTGGGTTCTCGGTTAACACACAAGCCCAGCTCCATTGCAGCATCTGTGGACTGCCATCAGCCCCTGGCTGTGGGAAGGCAGGTCATTTTGGAGCCTGGAACACCTGTCAAGGCACCTCAACAGGTCCTGCCTGGGAGCCAGAGGGGAGAGTGAAGGCCCTGGGCAGGTGGGGAGGCCCCAGGAGGCCTCGGACAGGAGGGGCAGGGAGAGGCAGGAGGAGGCCCTTCCAAATACCTCACTTCCTCAACATCTGCCTCGTCCTGGAAAGAGGACACAAGTTTCTTCCAGCTTTCCTTCCCTTTTGTCCCAGGATGCAGGTTTCCCCAACCCCAAATCAAGACCCAAGATGTGCCAGGTATCCGTGCCCTGAAGGGTTGGCTGAGGGTATCCTAGAGCCCAGGGGCAGGGCGTCTTTGGCAAAGCGGGTGCTCATGCCTGGGCAGCTCTATTCCCGCCCTGGCAGGTGGGCATGGGGGGCTGGGTATCCCGAGGCCCTTCCCACCACTTCTTCTCATCTGTCTATAGGGCTCGCTGTGGCTCCCTACACTATATGCCTGTGAGCTGTGGGTTGGTTTGTCCTGCCAGATCGTGGGCAAACCGAGGGCGGGCTCTCTGCAGCCCCACTGCCGGTGCAGGGCCCAGGCCACAGCAGGCCCTGGGTAAATGCCAGTGGAATGAATGCATCTATTGCCTCAAATCCCATGGAGTAATGACTCCTCCCCTTACAAGCTAAGAAAGAGACCCCTCACTTCCCTGCACTGCTAAAATAGACCAAGCAACACAGGAGGTGTCTGCTTTGGGAAACAAATCTCACCACTGCGTTTCCACCCAGTGCAAAGAAGTGCGGGCAGTCCACTGCAGCTGTCCTCTGCTGCGACCCCCTCCCCCATGTGCCAGCACGGGGGGCCCAGCTGACCACTGACCTGCCACCTACTCAGGGCCTAGGCGAGGGGCCTTGCTGGCTGTCCTAAGCCTTGTATCCATTGGGCCCTGACTCAGATACACCACAGCCATTTGAACCAATGGGACCATCCATCTGCCCCAGGGGGGACATCTCTCCTGGACGGTCAAATCGTCACTGCTTAGAAGCAGATGCTCAGTACAAATGACCTTTCTGGAATCCACTGGAAAAACTACAAATCTGGAATAGAAGACTAGAGAAGGCAAGGTGTCCAGGACACAGAGTGCCCAACAATGGGCTGAGGATAAAGGCCACAGGCGACCGTGTCCCATGAGAACTGATCCCAGGGAAAGACTCACCTTCGGCCCTGGGGGTCCAGGGAGCCCTGCGGGGCCAGGCTCCCCTCTGCTTCCTCCAATGGAGTTGCCAGCATCACCCTTCTCTCCCTGGGGGCAGAAGGCAGAGTTACCAGCTCTGGAGGGAGGCGGTTGACCCTTTCCTTCCGATCCTCTGTCTTTCCCCCCTCACAGGTCAAAGGAATGGAGGCAGTGGTCTCAGTCCAGGCTGAATGGGGGGACGTTCAGAGGTCTGTGGGGTCCAGGATGGCTGGGGACCAGAGGCCTTCAGAAGCCAGGCCTGGTCTGATCCGGCCGTGGGATATGAAGGGAGAATGGAGCTGGTTGCTGAAGGGGAACACGTGTAGGGCTGAAACAAGAGACCATCAGGACCTGGGTCCTCAGCAGTGTTTCTCAAGGCGTGTCCCACGGGACACTCCTCAGGGGCTTGGGAATATGTGAAACGTGACAAAGGGTCTGGCGGCCAAACAATAGTAGGAAACGCAGAGTGAGATGAAGCTTGCCAGCTCCTCCCACACAGGTGCCCAGACTCGGACAGGCTGAGGTGCCGGTGACCCTCCAAGGGGTCCTGTCTTACACAGCCCTCCCCAAACTGACTTGACCTCAAGGCGTTTTTTTTTTTAAATGGAATATCTTTTAAAAATAGAGTATCTCATGCACTGTAGAGCACATTTTCAAAGCTGGTGACTAGGTCATAACTACTGAGTTCGTTGAATTTGGGCACTGGGGACAATGAGGGCCTCCCATGTGGTACCCCAAGTGTCCCTCCCCTGAAACAGAATCCAGCTGTGTTCCAGCTGCTTTCCCCCCAGTCTGGGAGGGACGTCTCCAATGCTGGGGTCCATGTGAGTGTGCAGGGCCGATAATGTGGGTGGGGTTGGACGCAGAACCCACTGTTCAGAGCTCATCGATACTCACCTTGTGCCCCAGGAGGCCGAGTGGCCCAGGGGGGCCTGCAGCCCCCTTCTCACCCTGTGGAGGAAATGCAGACAGTGAGGCGTTAGGAACTTTCTCCCCAGGGTGTCCAAAGGCACCAGCCCCACCAGCACAGGGCCTTGGATTCTCTCTCCTGCCTCCCTGCCCCTCATGGGCTGCTTTCTGAAGGAATCTACTTTCTGCCAAACCTACAGTCTGCATCATTGTTCTCCTGTCCCCATGGGGGCTGGGCCCTCACCACTCACGCAGGCAGAGGAGTGACACTGCCACACGTCGTAGCCAAGGCCAAGAGCCTGTAGTCCCATTTGGGGGTCTCCTGGGGTGAGGCCAGCAGTGTGAAATGACAGTAAAAGCTCTTCTTTTTAACCACTATGCTCTTTTCCGTGTTTGTGATGCCTAGTAATTAGAGGCCCGGTCTCTGGGGAGAGCTTTCTGCCCTCCTCCTCTCTGCCTCCAGGGAAGACGAAACCATCCATGCCTTCTCCCCCAGAGGGATATTCTAAGAAGTTTGCCTCCTGTTATGGGTTGAATTGTGTCCCCTCAAAATTTGTATGTCAAAGGCCTAAGTCCCAGTATCTCATAATGTGACCTTATTTGGAAATAGGGTCGCTGGAGACATAATTAGCTATGTTATGAGGTCACACTGGAGTAGGTGGGCCCCTAATCCACTATGACTGGTGTCCTTATAAAAAGGGGAAATTTGGACACCGACACACATGTGGGGAGAACACCAGCGAAGATGAAGGCAGAGGTTGGAGTGATGCTTGTACAAGCCAAGAACAGCAAGGATGCCAGCAAACTGCCAGAAACTAGGAGGGAGGTGTGGAACAGATTGTCCTTCTCAGCTCTCGGAGGGAACCAACCCTGCCGACACCTTGATCTCAGACTTCGGGCCTCCATACTGTGGGACAATAAATTTCCATTGTGTAAGCCACACACTTTGTGGTCCTTTGTTAGAGTGGTCCTAGCAAACTAATACTTGCCCCTAACCAGCTGCTTCCATGACTGAAGAACTCTTTTTCTCCCCTGTGATGTGGACACAGTCCCCTAGAGATCCCCCAGCCCAGTGGTCACTGCACATGACAAGGGTTGTGACCATGGACCACTCTCACCGCCACAGTGGCAGAGCCAGGCCTAGCACCTGGCTCTCCTGATGCTCCGTCATCTAAGACACGAAGACTTCACTTGGCATTCACAGAGTGTCTCATATCAGGAGAGCCCCCAAGAGCACCCCGCCAGGCCTGCACGAGAAGCTCCACTCTATATAGACTGATGGCTGGTGCTTCTTGTATGTAATAACATAAATCGAGGGCCCTGGGGTCATAATTTGCTCAGATGTCTCAATGAACTTTCCAGCTGCAGCCACAAAAGAGGCCACACCAACTCTTTGGGTGTCATCCCCTTGTTACCTGCCCTTGGGTAAAAGCTGAATGACAAAATGGCCTGAAGCTGGCCCAGGGAGGGGAGGAAGCTGGGTAAGGGCCGAGGTGCTGGGTGGGAAGGGAGTCCGGGGCCCCAGCGGCCCCGCTTTGCCTGAGCTGCACCTAGGGTGTGTCTTAGCTGGGGCCTGCCCTGACACCAGAGGCTGGGTCTACAGGGAAAGGACCCGCTGCGGCCCTGCAGAGGCCCTGGGGGAGTGGGGACAGAGGGAGGGAGGGCGGGCCTGCCTGCCGTCTGCTGGGCTTTCCTCCTGGATAACTGATGGCTTTCAGGGAGGGAGGGTGCGCTCAAGAGTGTGAATTTCTGAAGTTTTTCAGGCCATCCCGGCACTCCCCTCTTCCTGGAGACACATGCACCCACAGCACACTGCAGGCAGCACACCAGCCACAGGGGTGGGCAAGGAGTGGGGACCCGCGGAGGCCAGGATGAAGGGGGCACACACTCAAAGACACAATATCCTACCCTCTGCCCCCTCTTTCCCGGCAAACCTGGGGGCCCCGGCTTCCCTGCTGCTCCTGGGTCTCCCTTTGGAGTAAGAAGAGAAAGTCACTGATAAGAGGATGGGGTGCGGTGAGGGGCTGGTGGACAGTGATCAAAGACCAGTGTTTCCAGAATACTAGTCCCATAAGATGCTCCTCTTGAAAAAGCATGCCCTGGTCAAAAAGTTTGAAAATGCTGCACAGCATATTTCTTTCTAGAACTTCCCAGTGCACATTTGGCATTTTAAAGGCTCTGAGCAGGCCTGCAGTAAAGAAATCTGTGTAATATTTTAAACCCTGTATTTCTCAAACACATTTGACCACAGAAACTTTTTTTCATGTTACATCTCCTATTGTCCTAGATGAGAGAGACAGAGCCCTGGAGGTAGGGGGACAGCAGCTACTGCCCGCTGGAGCTGACGTGCAGGCAAACTGGCCAGCTGCCCAGCTCGGGATCCAGCGAGGGGGAGGCACTCGCAGTGTATTTCCGACAAGCAGGCCCTCCCCGGCGGGGCCCTCCCCTGCTCAGTCAGGTCCCCAGCCCCAGGCCAGCCTCAGGGGGACCAAGATGAAACAGCAGCAGCCACTCCCAACTCCACCCCGTGCCTGATGCTCCAGGCAGCCCAGAACATTCCCTCTGTATCCGTACCTTGGCTCCTGGGGTCCCTGGCTCACCCTGTGTGGAAAAAAAGAAGACTCAGGCAAAGAAATGGGAGAGAGGGAGCGAGCGAGAGTGAGGGAGAGCAGGAGAGAAGGTGCTCTGGGGGGAGGCGAAGGATCCGGCCAGCCCAGGGCTTTCCTCTGCCTCGGCCTCAGGCCCCAGGCCCCAGGCCCAAGCAGGCTCCCAACTGTTTCTTATTCTTCCCCTAGGTGAGGAGGGTGGCAGGTGTGAGCATCAGCAAGGCACCCCAGGAGGAGGGCGAGGAAGGAAAGGGCATTTGCTTTGGACACGATGCCCCATGCAGGTGGACCTGCTTGGGGATCCACCCATCTGCCTGCCAACCAATGGGTGGTTAGGGCTGGGTCCAGGAGAAGGACCCTTGTTCTCCTCTCTGCAGGCATGTGGCGTCCAGGAGGAGGACCCCTGCCCTCCTCTCTGCAGGCACACAGCCGCTGAGTCCTAGAGGGTAAAGGAAAGCCCTGGGCCCCCTTGCACATGGCAGCCTGGCGAGAGCCTCAGTTGAGGCTGGTAAACACTTGCTACTTACTTGCAAGGCTTAGTGCAACATCTGTTGTTCAAGTTGTGCATCTGGCATAAATGTTGCTTTAAGAGAAAGGTTTCCGAATCCCGTCTGTCCCTCCCTATTCCAGTGGCCACCCCACTGAGCCCCTGCAGCCCCAGCTCTGTCCTCCGCTCTCCATCTCTCCTATCCTGCCCCTCATTTGTTGAGTTACGACGTTCCACTGACCTTCATCCCAGCCACAGCGATTCCAGGAGCACCCTGGCAGAGAGAGGAAAAGACGTGGAGACTTCCTGTGGTCAGGGGGAAGCACGAGGAAGCGGCCAGCCTCCCCTTGGGGAGATGTGAAGGCTGACTGCTCACTTCTGTCAGCCGCCCAGACCCACAGGACAGGTGGGTTGCTGAGCTGGGCGGAGGGAGAGTGGGCTCCGAGGAAGAGGCTCTATGCAGCACACATACCCACCCGCTCAGCTCCCGCGCCCTCCTGGGGGACATAGTGGGCACCTTGGCAGGGAGCCCACGGGTGGGCTAGATGGGGGCATCCCTGGTGGAAAGGGGGGAGAGCTTCCCTGGGATAGGAAAGAAGAGGAAGAGGTGGGAGGGGAAGGCGGAGTAGTGGGAGAGCTGTGGGAAGGGACGAACAGTAGACGGCTGCACAGTCGTCCCCCGAGCGTGCAAGTGGGATTCTCCTCACAGGGCACTCTCTGGACCTATGTCCTCGTGGACTGGGGAGCAGCTGGGAGTGAACCCCATCTCTACATCAGCCCAAGAACCACCTACTTTGAAGTACATAGGGCACCAAACTCACCACTTAGTAAATCCCAAGTAAAGGCAAGTTTTGGGGGTCCCTACTCCCCATGTGGGTCTCAGGACTGCAGCCAGAGGGAAAGTTACCTGAAAAGCTTTTTATGACCCAGAGATGCCCAGGAGGTGGCCTGGCCACGTCAGGAGGGCACTGGTGAGTGACGGCTCATGGGACAAACAGGAGCACCTCTGCCTGGAAGGACAGGCCGGTGTAGCAAGGGGAGGGGCAGGGGAGGAGATGAGCACCCTGTCTTCACAGCAGGACACGGGATGGAGAAGGAGCTGGGCTGCAGGGTGTCCCAGAGCTTGGGACAGAGCGCTAGGGGCTGGAAGGGGGCTGCCCAGGACATAGCGAGGGCCCGGTACCTTGGCTCCCTGTTTGCCTGGCATCCCTGGCATGCCCCGTTCTCCCTGCGGGAAGAAACAAGAGGATGATGAGAGGAGGACCCAACTCAGCACCCCGAGGCCTCAGCCCCTGAAGCGTGGCCTGCAAGGACGTCCGTGAGAAGGTTGGTCTGGAAGCTTGGGAAGGCCGTCCAGCTCATGGTGAGCTTTGAGGACCTTGCCATCGCTGGCAGCCACCGTGGGCCACTCTTCTCAGCCATGTGCACTCATAGAAGGGCCCAAGTCACAGAGCCTGAGACCTGGGGGGCAGGGGTGTTGCTCAAGATCCACCGCCAGCCGGGGGCCCGGCCGGCTTGAAACTCAGCACTGCAGGCTAGGCCAGGGGTGGAAGCGGCCCACTTGGCCGCTGACCTACAGCACACCACCCCCCTCCCATCCCCGTCTGGTACTTCCTGCCCCGTTTCCACTCCAGCAGGTATGCTCAGGTGGTAGTGCTGGCTAAGCCAGGCACCGCTCCTAGCTCTCCTCTTCACGCAGGCTTCCTTCTCCTCTCAGGTTCCTTGGGTCTAACTCTTCCTGAGGGCACGTGGGCCTTGGCCCCACATGGTGGAGGGTCAGCCTGTGCTTTGGGTCGTGGGGACTGTGGATGGAGGCAGGGCGCTGCCCAGAGCCCCCAAGCCCACCCATTTCTCCACACCGCATCCCAGACCCTGCCCATCCAGAGACACAGGTGAGCTGTTGCCTCTCTGGGATATCGTGGGGTTTGCTCTACCATCTGGCCAGTATCCCGTCTTTTTCTTCAAGCTCTAAAGAAACCTCTGTGTGAAAACGCCAAACCTATGGGTGTGAAGACGACCTCAGGAAGGACAGGGAGTATACTCTTCCCTCCTTGGAAGGATGCCCCAGAGGAGAAAGGGTTGGAGGGGACAGCCAGTGACAAACGGGGCTGAGAGGAGGTGAGTCAGGATGAACCTGCCATGTCAGAGAGGGAGGGGCTCAGGGGAAAATGGAGGCAGCTCTGGTTTCCATGAGTCAAACTCCAAATGAAGGCCCAGCCAGGGCCCAGGATGCTGGGCAGCACAGGTGACAGCAGCCAGCCTGCATCTGAAGGCCAGTGCTGTGGATGGCAATACGGAGCCCTGACAGACCTGTGGACTCAGGAAGTGACCACAGCAGACAAGCCTGTGCCCCAGGCCTGGCTCAGCCACTAAATTCTGGGAAATCCCTCTTGCGGGAAAGAGCAGAGAAAGGCACGGCCATTTACCGCGCCTGCCACGTGTCTGGCCCTGGGCTACGGGCTTTACATCCTTCCTCTATTCAATCTCCAAGAATGCCCTGCAGCGCAAGAGTGGAGGTTATTCCTGCTTCACAGGTGAGCAAACTGTGGCTCAGAGAGGTCAGGTACGGTTGCCAAGGTCATGGGGAGCAGGGATCTGAACACAGGTCTTTTGGCCGCCAAAGCCCTGGTACCCATTTCTCTCTGCCAGCCCTAAGCATCGGATGGGCTGGTGTTCTATCCGCTCCATGAAATATCCTTTGCTGTCTGAAAGCAAGGCACAGCCCTCTGTGGAGGGCCCTCAGGCTATGCCCCTCGGGTGCCAAGGAGCCAGAGTGCGGGCAGCTCAGCCCAGGGCTGGGTCTTTAACCAAGGGCACCAGAGAAAAGAGGTGGGCCGACCCTGACTGCCAGCACAGGTCCACCCTGTGGCCAGCAGAGGGCGCCACAGGACCTCGTCAGAAGTCTGGCAACTGTGACCACATGGGTCTCAAGGCGCCCATCCCCAGAGCACAAGCCCAGGGTCTCTGTCACCCTCTCCTTCCGAGGACCAGGACCCCTGCTAACATTCCAAACAGCCCCCTGGGTTGACTCAGCCCCCAGGACACCAGATAGAGCCCCTTGGAGTAGGGGGTACAGGTGGGAGGTCAGCTTGGGAGTCCTGGTGGACTGTTCAGGGACCTCCCGTTTGTCCCGCTCCTCCTCTTCCATCCTCTTCCCATCTCTCCGTCAGTGCTCCTGCCCTCCTCTGCCCGCTTCCGTTTTGGGGAGCTGGGCTGGTAGTCAGGATAGACTGTGTGATCCTGGATAGCCACTTTCTCTCTCTGGGTCCAGGATCCTATCTGTAAAGTGAGATTAGACTAGATAGGCCTTTAGGAGGGAGAGGCCAGAGCTGGGGAAGTGACACTGGGTGCGTTGGCAACTTCGTAAGGAGGCTCTGTGGGGGAAGGAGTTTAGCTCTGGGTGAAAATGCGGCTCTGGGAGGGGTCTCAGCAGGTCTCTGCTTTCCCTCCTCCTACTCTGAGGCTTCAGCACGGAAGGAGGGCGGGGGCTGCTCAGGCTCCATCTCTGGGCTCCTGCCTCCTGTCTCTGCAGGAGCTTGCAGAGCGGCCCCGGGAGTGAGGGTTTCTGGCTAATTGGGGCTGTCTTCAGCCACGCTGGTCTGAGTATATAGACACAACCACGCATCCAGGGAAATCTGGGCCCCTCGGAGCCCCCAGGGGAGGCAGCCCTCCTCGTTAGGGAGGCTGACCTTCGCCCCTTCCCTCCCCCTGGGTCAAGTCTCTTAATTCTGCAAATGACCCAGGCTTCCTTGATCCCCACCCCAGGGCCTCCCTCCCTTGTGGCCCTCTGCTGGGCAGGAAACAGGGCTGCCCCCGGCTGACCCCCCTGCAGGCCCATTCCCCTTTCATCAGTCTCCTTCTCCAGAGCTTGTCTCATGGGCCTGCCCCAGCCTGACCTCTGAACGGGGGCTGGGCTCGTCCTACACCAGACAACACTGACTCCTGGACGTGGGTGAGGGGAGAGGGCTGAGAGTCACTGTCAAGGACCCCAGGGTGGCCGTGGGCACGGGCACTCCTGTGCAGGGAGCGAGGGCGAGGCTGCTTCTGGCAGCTGTTGATAGAGGAGCACGAGCACACACTGCTGCTCAGGGAGCTCTTCCCTGGGGCACATCTGCGAGAGCACATCTAGAGCATCCTTCTCTCCCTTCTCCCTCCCTAAAGCCTTTCCTATTTAAACAGCTTAAGTTTGGAGCTGTGCTGAATTTAGATCCACTAACCCACTAATGGTTTCGCCCTAAGAGGGGAGGGAGCTCTCAGTCTGTCAAAGCCGGAGGGCCCCAATTTATATTCCCTACCTCTGCCTTCCCTTCTCCTCCCAGTGGGACCCCGGAGGCTCCTCTGGGGGGCTCTCAGTTCCCCGATCTGGGCCATTGTGCAGGTGCTGCTGCTCTGAGCATTACAGAGTCTCAGCCTAGGAGCACAGAGCATGGAAGGCAGTAGCTGCTGTGGAAGCAAGCCTGTGGCCCCCAGGCCAGGTCCTGGCCCACCATCTGGGAGGCTGGCTCTTTACCCTTGGTGCCAAGAACCAACGCCTGATTGTTGGCCCAGGAGGGGTGGATCCCAGTCATCGTGTCTAAGAAAGCTCTGGGTGGGCACAGATGGCTAGAAAGGGGGCTGCCCTGAATGACCTTGAAGGCCTGTCCCAAGCCCAACTTTTCCCATGCCACTGACCCTCCAGCGGGGCCACTGCACGTGAGTGCATTACAGCATCAATAGGTTCTCTATTCCAGTCCCTGCTTCCAGGTGGGAGGACCCATCCTTTTACTGAGATGACAGAATGGAAGCAGACCCCTTGTAGCACAAACCAGTAGTGCTCCTGTGTTGTGGAAGTGGCCCCTTAATTAGTGATTTACTGTTGATTGAACAAGCAGGCCAGGAACTTGGCAAGAAGACATAGTGTGGAAGGAGGTGGGGGGCTCAAGGTCAGCTCCCCAGCCAAGCAAAGGTCAGGCGGAGAAGCAGGGGGGTTGAATGGACCTCCCGAACTGAGGCTCCCACGGCAGCCCAGCCCTGGGTTGGGAGGGCCTGGCCTGAAGCAGCTCCACACACAGACTCTTTGTTCTCTGCAGGGAAGGAGGAAGGCCTGCGTGAGTGTGGGGAGTGGAGGGCTTGGGGAGGCCAGGCGCAGGCCTCAGGCCTGGACCAGGGCCCTTTCCTGGGCTGGAAAAGTTGGGGGAGGAGGGCTAATGTCTTTCTCTCCCCCAAAGAGTTCCTGGGACTCCCTTCCGGGAAAAAGGCAGCTCAGTTCCTTTTTCCCCTGCCCCAGCCAGCTCCAGACTGGAGAGGGCTGGAACCACGGAAACACCAGGCCCTCCGGTAATTAGGGCCGGCAGGAAGTGATCTGGGGAATTACCGGGGTCAGGCACCCCATCGAAGGCCAGGGCTTTGCAAGGGCGGCTGGCTTGTAATCTCGATTTGAGATCAGTTGATTTTGTAGTTAGTTCCAAAAAGGAAAGTCAGCTCTAATTAATCTGTGGACTTTGGAGTTCAGGAGAGACAGGGCCCAGAGCGCACAGGCTGGGGCTGGAGTCCCCTCAGCCCCGACGAGGCCTCAGATCTGGGGCCTGTGTCTCAGCTCCCTGATCTGTTTTAATTTAAATGGTCTGGACGTCCCCACTGGGATTTCATGGCTCGGAAAGAAAGCGCTGTCCCCACTTCCATGTGCATGGAGTGCTCTGCTGTGAGGGCTGAGAGAGGCCTGGGGCTGCTCAGGTCGGGCTGCAGGAAGGTTTGGGGAACAGCTGTGGTGGAGGCGGAGGCAAGCTGCCTTCTCCTGGTTTTACTGCAGTCCTGGGACCATCCCCACTCCCTGGGAGAATCGTTCAGCTGGAATCAGTGCCAACACGCAAAGCACCCTTCTTCCTTGGGTCTTTGACTAAAACACACCAAGTACCCCACTTCTGCTCACAGAGAGCCTGGGAGGTCAGGGAAAGGCCTGGATCCAGCCACAACCTTCTTCTCACAGGAGGAAAACAGCTCAACTCTCCCCTCCTTTCCTGCTAGTGGAGGAGAACGGGGGAAGGCATGTCGCGGGGTCGCCCAGGGCTCATAAGACCCAGGTAGTACAGTTGCTCAGAGCAAGGCTTTGGGGTCAGACAGACCTGGCGTCACTACTTCCTAGCTGTGGACCTTCAGGGAGTCACCTCTGTGAACCTCAGTCTGCTCATCTGTAAACTGGGGATAAGAATAAAACCTTTACAAGAATCCTGCAGGATGATGTGGGCAAAGTGCTCCGACGAGGCCCCGTAGGGTAGATGTAACGATAGTGGCTGTCATTCTACAGAAGCGTGTCCACCATGTGGCTCTGACCAGCGGAGCAGAATGGTTGCGCCCTTTTGTAGGGGATTAAGGAGAACTGAGGAGGCCCGGCATGGCCAGACAAGAAAGGCCGAGATGGGCCCGGGGAGTTTCCGCTCCTCACGCCTTCACCCCAGGGCCCTAGCCGTCGGTCATAGGGCCCAGGGGATCTCCTCCCCCTGGGAGTCCCTGTTGCTGGGGAGCCCCTCAGCCCCCCCGGAGGAGTGACGGCAGTGCGAAACTGCTCCCGCACGAGGCTCCCACCTCCCCCTCCTCTGGTCTGGAAGCACATGGTCCAGCTCCTGCAGGAGGGGCACGTGTCCTTAAGGCAAACCGGAGACCTGATGCCCCGGCCGCCGCACGTGTCAAATGCACCCCCACTGCAGAGACAGACGGACCAGCCCCGACGCGCTCAAAGATAAGCTCTCACCAGGTTCTGTGATCCACACAGTCTGACAATACTCGTCAATCCTCTTGAAAGAGAGCCAAGGTTGTAATGTTTTAAACACACTTTGCCTCTTGCAACATATTTAAAGTAGATCGGTATCATAAATTTGGATCAAATAGGTACCACATGGGTACACAACAATAGTTGCAGTGTCTAGGCAGCAGAGTTGGCCCCCGGGGGGCTGGGGGCGGCACAGGGCCCACTGGCCATGCTGGGCTTTGATCCCAAGGAGCTGATGGAGCAGCCTGCTCTGCTGGCCTCACTGGCCTTTGAGGCCAGGCCGGGTCTGGCTGCTGGGGGGAGGGCAGGGCGGGTGCTGGTGGTGGTGGAAGGAACTAACTCTTAGCAAACTTCAGTGGCAGAGAAGCGTCCTTGCTGAGGGTAAAACTCCACCCCCGCTGAAAGACAGGCCCCCTGCCTGCATGTCAGGTCGCTGGACAGAGCAATTGAAGCCGACGGGGAGCGTCATCGGTCACCCCTCAGGTGCCCTCACTCCCTGAACACAAGGGGCAGTCCTATGGCCCTGTCCCAGCTCTGTGTTCCGCCCCCGCTGGTGCCCGCTCCTCCCTGGGGTGGTGGGCTGGGAGCAAACTCATTTCCCCAGCATCTGTAGTCAAGCCACCCTTCACGTTAGTTACTCATTCCGAGCAGAGAGCAGAGAGAGGGGAGAGAGAAAAAGAACCGATGGACAAGAGAAGGGAGCTGGAGGGATAACACTCCACATCCCAGAGAGACCACAGGGGAGAGTGGTCTGTACACAGTTAGCTCAGCTGGGGTGAGATGCCCACAGCAGACGTTCACTTCTGCGCCAGGGCGAGAACACCAGCCTCTGGGCTTGGACTCATGGCACCAAGCCTCCAATTCCAGCATGATTGTTCACTAGCTGTGCAACCTTGGGCTGGGTATTAACCTCTCTGAGCTTCTCATCTGTATAGTGGGGATAATGAGCTCTAAGTACTGGGCCTGGGAAGGACCCAGTGAGATGGGGAGTGAATGAACTTTGGCTAAACCAGACATGTGAAGTATTTCTGCACTTGTCCTTGAGCACCACCCTCTTCATCTCAGAGTTCTGACGGGAAGCAAACTTCTGCCTGGCATGGTGATCACTGGGGTCCGGGTGCTCACTGCCTCAATGGGCTGGGTCAGGCGGACGGGTACTGGCAGCCTCCTGAGAGTCACTTGACCTTGAGGAATGACCCTAACTCCTTGGGGGTGGACCTTCTACCACTGGTCGTCAGCCCCCAGTGCCCGCCCCCTGGCCTCTGTTGGACTACGAGGCTGTGGCTGAGGTGATGGCAGGACAAGGGTCCAGCAGACTAAGGGCCAGCACAGACACAAGGGTGCTGAGACCACCTGCGGCCCGGGGGGTTTTTGGGGGCTGGTAGCTCCAGGACTGAAAAGACTCAAGACAGGCAGGGAGAACGGGAGGCAGCAGGAGCCTTCCAGAGACCCAGAGAGGCAGTGAGGGGGAGCCAGCAGCCTCACAGCCCCTCCAGATTCCCTGGGAAGAGGCCGTTGGGAAGGGGGAGGGAGTGGTCTGGAGAGAAAGAAAGGGTGGGGAGCAGGAGTCGAGCACAAAGGACAAGGGTCTTCTGGGTTCCTCATGAGATCTAAGACTGGCGATGATTCCAACAAGCCCCGGATGGGGATGAAGAAAGACCCAGACAAAGACTCAGGGAGCAGACTCCCCACAAAGCCAGGGGTCTGTTCCTCTCCAGAGGCTGTGGAGCCAACTCTGTGCCCAGGAAGCTCTAGCTTACCTGAGCTGGAAAGGCTTTTAATCCAGTCTCTCATTTGATATGAAAGCTTCTCTTAAGACATCCCAGATCTCTAGTTATCCAGCCTCTACTTGGACACCTCTGGTGATGGGGAGCTCCCTCCCTCCCAAGTTACCCATCAGCACTTGCTCTACCCCTAGTCGTGCGAAAGAAGTACGTTCCCCCTTCCATGCTAGAGCCTCCTCTTCCCAGAGCAGGCTTCCTCAGCATCAGGAGCTGCCCCTCTGTCAGCAGGACCATGCTGGTGTTCTCTGCAAAGTCAATGCAGCCTGGGTTGAATGATTCTTCCCACAACCTGAGTGCAGGATTGCTACACTCATGGGACCAGGTCCTCTATCATCATGAAACCCCAGCCCTAAGCTGATGCCTCTCCACCCTCAGGACAATAGACCCCCAAGCTCCTGTCTGGAAGAACCAGACTTTAGGCTGGTAGGAGAATGCAGACGCCCACCATGGCATGGATTCAGCCGCGGGCATCCTCGTGGCCCCACGGAAACCCCTGCTGGCCCCACAGTTTCTTCACAGCTTGAAAGAGCTGGTCCAGCTGCTAATGGGAAACCCTACCCTGCGCTGCTCCAGGAGGCAGTAAATTTTCTGAGTCTGCATAAGTGGATGGAGGCAACCGCGGGGGCTATAATTTCCACTTCCTGACACAATACAAACTTCTCAGTTTATGCAGAACTAATTAAAGGTCTCTGGGGTCTCTCCGTTTCACCTGCTGAGCACCCATAAAACAGTGCGATGATGGCAGCCGCCTGGTTACCCAGCATGCGGGATGTGCATCTCTAAGGGGTTCTTCCCGTTCCAATGCCCACCCACCACCCCCGCCCCTGTGTCCTCCTCTTCCCTCGTGCCTCTTGTCTTTTCCTGGAAGCTTCCGGATGCTTCCCCAGCTGGGGTCTGGAGGGCAGGATGGGCCCCTTGCAGCAGGTGGTACCATGGGGAGGACGCAGACCTCGACGTGAATTCCTGCTCTGCCACTTGGGAGCCAGGAGACTTTGTGCGTGCCTCAGTTTCCTCATTTGTTAAGTAGGAGAAGAATAGTGCCAGCCTCATAGGGTGGTCTTAGGATTACAAATCGTGCAGGTCGCATTAAAGGACGGACTGGCACACAGTACGCATTCAGGAAGTGGTGACTTTTATCAAAATTATTTTTATGTTATGATAATTATTGTAATGACCACCTCTGGGCCTTGGCTCAAATTGGTTCCCTGTCTAAAATGCCATTTCCCTTGAAATGTGCTCGTTGAAGGCCCACAGCGGTGGATCAAAAATGACCACAAATGCTTTGCTAGTCTTTCCACAAGAATAGGTGGAAGCTGGATCCCCCAACCCCACTCACTCACAAGGCTTGGCCATTTGACTTGCTTTGACCAACATGACCTCAGAAAATGTGACGCAGGGGAATGCTTTGGAAAGCCACCTGTGCAGTGGACTTGCCCACTTTGAACACCACCTTGGGCCGACCACGCTGTAAGGAAACCTGGTAAGCCTGCTGGGGGCTGAGAGGCCACATGGGAGGAACAGAGGCACCCAGCCCACAACCAGTGCCAATCACCAGACATGTGGATGCAGCTGTCTTGGCCCCTCCGGCCTTTCCAGCCACTGTCCAACGGGACTGCATGAGTAAGCCCAGGGGAGACCAGCAGAACTCCCAGCTAGCCAATCCGCAGAATCATGAGAAATAAATCATCATTTTAAGCCAGTAAGTTTGTGATGGTTTGTTACATGGCAATAGATAACGGGTATTCCTCCTCATTCACCAGGACTGAGCTCACAGGCTGTCTTCTCCCAGAAGACTTCCCAAACTCCTCCCAACCTGGAATTAATCTCTCCACCCCCTGTATTCACACAGCTCTGGAATGGTGGCAGTTAGCACAGCTGGCCTTCGCCAGGGTTATCTGTGCAGGAATCCCATCTCTCTGGCCTGTGAGCTGCCGGACAGCAAGGCTGGGGCCCTAGCCCACCATGCTCAGCACGGAGCTCTGCCCAGCTCCCACTTACCAGGTGCTCAGGGGGCCAGTGAGAACCCAGCCCTCCTCGGTACAGACACAGCTGCTCAGGTCGGTGAGGGAGACCCCTCCTGGGTCTGAGGTCCAGCTGGGCCACTGACTTGCTCAAGGCCCTGCCCCCTCTGAGTCTCCTTTTCCCCCACTTGGAGACATGAACCCCTGTCCAGCCAACCTCACAAGCATTGTGAGGTACACGCTGTGTGAGAGTGTGGGCAAAAGTGCATGTGCACAACCAAGTCTGGACACTGTGCAGCATGGTGAAGCCTGACTTGGGTTTCCTCTCCCCCTCCTTCTTACCTTCCGGCCGTGGTAGCCCTGGATCCCCGGGTCTCCCTGCGGGAACAAAGAGACCGTCAGAGGGGTTCCCAGTGCCAAACTCTGGCTCATGCTCTTCCTCTCACATCACCACCCTCTTCCTCCTAATGACCCCACATCCTCTGACCTCTGCCTCCAGCCATCCCTGGAACAACAGAGCCTGCTCTACTCTTCGGAACAAGTCCCTGCCTGGCTGAGGCAGAGGGATGGTGGGAAGCATCAACTAGGCAGGGACTCAGGAGACCCGAGTTTCAGTTCTGGTTCCACCACTGACTCTCTGTCAAACTTGGACAAGTCTCTTTTCCCCAGGGCTCCCAGCTTCCACACTGTGAATGGTTGGGCTTTGCAACTTCTCATCCCCATAGCCCCAGGGCCCCCAGCTTCAAAGGGAGAGTCTGTTTGACATTGTGGCTTCTAGATAAGGTTTTGCAAGAGACCGATGACCCCGAAGGTCCCTTCTAGTTCTGACCCCTTATGAAACACTATTTCATTAGGATGTTGTGACAGTGTCTTGGGCATCAATCTTGAGTTGCAACTAGAATATAAACTCCTTGGAGGATGGGACTGCACCTTCCATACCAGCCATACCATTTTCTTGGCCTGAGCACACAAAAGTGCAGTCCTTGTGGGCCCCATCAATTCCCATGAGGAGGGCGTTTGGAATTGAGCCACACATGAGCCTCCTCTCAGCTGAGATCCATCTCAGCTCCTTACTCAGTAACCCTCAGTGCTGCCTCTCCTTCCTCTCTCCTGCAGGGAACTCTCCCACCCACTCAGTGCATCACCCAGGAGAGCCCTCACCTTCGGTCCAGGAGGCCCAGGTAAGCCCTGTGGAAGCAAGGAAAAGGTGAGTGGAGATGGATCCCACTGGCAAATGGTTGGGGCTAGTCCTGTTTACAGTGGAGGCTAGAGGAGCAGAGTAGCCCCCGAATAACTGTAACGGGTTCTGGATGTGCTAGAGAACAGATCTAAAGGACCCTGGAAGGGTATGTGGAACCTGCTGAGGGTATGTGGGGACAACAGGGTCATGTCCCTCTTTGGAGCCATGTGGGCACCATGGGCATCTCCGTTGTGCTCACCCACTGGAAAACAGGTCAGTGGCATCATGTTAAATTGACAATGTGGTTTGGTCCAGATCCCCACCCACCCACCTCTTAAATGGGACTCCTCCTTAGAAAGCCAACCTTGCCCAGCAGAAGCCTGCCAGCCTGCAGGGGAGCCTTCTGTCTCCTTCCTCTTGGGGCACTGTGACCATGCAGCCAGCCGCAGGGAGGTGGCGTGGGCCCAGCGCCTGCGGGAGCCCGAGAAAGGAGAGGCAAGGCTGGCTCCACCACGGTCTCGGGCAAACACAGGCTGGTGAAAACCATGATGCCCGAGTCTGGTCTGTTTCCATTGGTTTAAAACCACACCCCCTGGGTTTTTTTCTTTATAAACAGCCTAACAAAGAAAACCACCTGGCATGGATTCAGTGAGTGGGAGCCCAGTGTGTTTGGGGAAGAGTGGTGAGCAAAGAAGTGGATTTTGAGCACTTTTTTGGTTTTCTTGGCTTGGTTTGGTTTAATTCCCTAAATTTAACTTCCTTTCAGGTTTTCCATTTTCCCCATCTAGAAACCACGGAAGTAAGACTAATCTTCCTCCCTCAGATCCTGGGGCAAAAAACCACAGAAATATTTAAAATCTGCCGAGGCGGTCAAGCTGGGCAGGAGAGCTGGCAAGTTAGGTTTTCACACTGCTGTGCCACCTTCTGGCCAAGCTGGGCGTCCTGATCGGCCGGAGCTGTCGCCCAGCCTAGAGGGACCCTATACTGAGCCTCAGCATTGGCAGCTGGAGCAGCTGAGGAGCCCAGATGTGAAGCCGATTGACCTGGAATGTGGCCGTCCTCATCAAGGGCTATTTGGCAGGGACATGCCTGACCTAGCAATTCCACCTTTGGGAATCTATTGCAGTGGAAGAACCAGAAATGTGCATAAACATTGATGTGCAAGGATGTACATCACAGACGGGAACTCATTAACTACCCTGTAAATAGGCTGAGCAGCCCTAAAAGCCACATCCCAGGACACGCCTGACGTAGGAAGGGCGTGGGTGATGATGTTACGTGAAAAACGTAACAGGATACAAACTGGTATGTTTTCAGGACATTACCAACCTGGAGAATGTCCCTGTGCAGGTATGTTTAAGGAGAAAATGGAAGAACTCTCCAAAATGGTAATGACAGTGAACTCCGGATATGGGAAAATAGACAACTTAAAACTTTTTCTTTGTTTATGTCCCAAATTTTTCACAGTGAATGTCCAATGTTTTTGTCATAAGAAAGAAATCAGTTCTTTTGCTTTTATCCATGTGGGAAAAACCATTATTACACAGACTTTGTCCCTAACCCCAGGCCTCCAGTAGCATATGCTGCTAGTCAGCTCCGGGTGGAGAAGTCTTTCCTCCAAAGCCCAGCTGTCCGCTGAGCTGTCCTGCCCTGGTGCTTCCTTGCACTAAATTGGACTGAGAGAGTCAGGTCTTGGCCAGAGCTTGGAAACGGGTGACTTGGTGGAGCCTGGGCCTGACCTGTTGCCTGAGTGTGGTCTCACTTGGAGGGAGGAGCCTGCTGGCCTCCCTAGGCCCCTCCTAGCAGAGGTCCAATCCTCAGGCTCGAAGCAGGACCCCCCGGCCAACCAGGCACCCAGCTTGGCTGGAAGGTGGCCCAGGAGTGTGAAACCCACCTACTCCAGCAATGGCGTTTTTGTTAGGGGTGCCAGGTGGTCTGACACCCTCTTGCTACCTCCTTCAGAGCCCACTGCCCCAAACTCAGGTTTTCCTATACCCAGGGGTCAGGGGACAAGCACCAAAGGTGGCCCTGCAAACTTTCTTTCCAAGCTCCTCTCTGCTGAGGGTGGGATAGGAGTAGCCTGGTAGTGACTCCCTCCCTGGAAGGCAATGACTGGCGCTGGGGACACGGCCCCAGGAGGTGTGCTTTCAGAACCAGAGTGCAGCAGGTGAGTGTGACAGGGAGGGGCAGCTCCTTGCAGGGCCACCCATGTCTAATGGCCTTGCCAAGGTGTTTCTGCCACTTGGTTGGGACCCAGGTTCCTGAAGTCATGAAAGGTTTGGTTGCTTCCAGAGGAATTTCTGGGACAAATCTTGAAGAAGAGGTAGCAATGTAGAGAGGAAGGGGTACTTACTGGTGGCCCCATGGGCCCTGGCAGTCCCGGGTGCCCCAGAGGTCCACTCGGTCCAGGGGGCCCTGGTGGCCCTGGTGGGCCTTGGATGCCGGCCTGGCCCTGCTCACCCTGAGGTTCATGGAAACACGTGTTAGAGAGAGACCCCCAGCTATAGAGCGGTTCCCGCCCCAGTGCCATGCACCCAGTGAAGGCCCGCCATGGGCTCTGGTGGCGAGGCGGTGGTGGCGTGACGCTGATGATGCTGTGGTGGTGACTACATGCAGGGACTGGTGACAGCGAGGAGATGGCCAAGACATTAGGCCCCCAAGAGGAGGGGCTTCGAGGAGGACTTGCTGCACAAGCAGCTGGTCCCGAGGGCAAGAGCTCTGCTGTGAGGGGCAGAGGCAGAGGAACGAGCGGGATGACCCCCCAGCCAGACCAAAGGCCTGCTCCCTGCCTGGCCGGATGGCTGGAGTCCAGCCCAGGTGGTGTGCGACCTGGGCCTGCCTCAGCTCCCCCCTGTGTGGCGAGTCCCATCATCTCTGCACCCCGGCCTCTCGGCCATCCATTGGGAACAGCAAGCAATGCCTTGTTCCTCTCACAGCTTTGACCCTCTCTGATTCCAGCCCAGAGGGTCAAAGGAGATCCTTAGGTCAGAGCCACAGAATTTTGTTTGGCTCACTAAACAATTGGGCAAGAAATTTTACGCAAAAAATTTGGATTAGTGGCTTCTGATGAGTAACTGAGAGCCCTGGCAAGCTAGGCCCACGTGCCTAGAAGCAACCATTGGCTGGGCGAGGGGAGCAGCGCCCCTTCAGGCGGGGCATGAGTTCTCCAGTTGCCTCAGTCCCATCCTCCCTATTTTTTCCATGTGCACCTGCTTCTGTCACCTATGTGAACATGCCCGGCCTCAGAGGACAGTTGAGTTTGCAAACCTTAGCTCACTTGAGCTCTGACACTGTAAAGTGCTTTGTGCCTGCATGTGGTGCTACTATTACTCTTTTCCCTGACCCCATTCCTGAGCTGGCTGCTCTGAGCCCAGCCTTTGTCACCCACCCACCATGCCTGTGCTCCACATGGACCAAGGGCTCAGGGAGGCAGGGGTGGTATTGTGTCCCCTCAGGAGCAGGAGAGAGCCTGGCCCACAGGACCCAGATCTTGGGGCTGGGGGCTGGAGGCATCCTGGGTCTAGACTTGTGCCATTGTGTTATTTTCTAAGTGACCACTCCAGAAACCATCTAGGCTCTGCTCTTATGAGAAGGGGCCTGTCCCTGCAGACAGACTACAGCAGCACAGCCTGGCAGGTGTGTGAGCTCCAGGCTGGGACTCAGGGCGACACGGGTGGCCGGAACTCCAGGCCAGCCCACTGCTCTCAGTATGATCTCAGCAGGCCTCTGTGACACTCTGGCTTCCTCAGCTGGAAAAGGAGCCGAGGAGGCTTGCTGCAGACTCTACAGAGGAAGTGATGACGACAAATAGGAGGACACAACCTCTCAATGAGGACTGTAGAATTTTAGCAGCACCTGCTGGAACCATCTCTTAGCTGGGACATCCCAGGGCAGATGGCACCCAGCAGTGTCACCTGGGGCCTGGACTTCCTCCTGCTACACCCTCTGAGAAGCAGCTTGAGGGCTCAGAGTGTCCCTGGGGGAGGAGACAGGTGCAGAAACGGGTCACAAGTCCCCTTTTACAGAGAAGAAAACTGAGGCTCAGAGAAGGTGAGGCCCCCCTCAAGGTCACATGGAGAATTCAGGGGCAGCCAGGACCCACACTCGGAAGTCCAGACTGTTGCTCTTCATTCCAAATAAGCCCCCAGTGAAACCTGCTCACCGTCCAACTTTCTGCACTTGGGAAATGACCTCCAACACCATCTGCTAAGCCCATCATAGCTCATACAGTTTCCTCTTTCAACTAATGTTAGACCTGATGTTTAAGCATCTTACAGAGCCTGTAAAATCAATATTGGTTTATTGGTAGGAAATGGACAAGCCTTTTTATGTGCCATGATGACTGACAGCATAACAACCTTATTCTCCAGGCAGAGTCTGCAGCAGGCAGAATAGGGGTCCCTATTCTTCTCTCTACTTTGGAAGCCAAGTCGGGGCAGCACAGTTAAACTCTGGCTCGCCCACCCCTTGCTCTTGAAAAGGAAGGCAGGAACACGCCTGGGCCCCCTCCATTTCTTCAGCTGTAAGGTGGGCTGATGATGATGGCCCCTCCACTGCCGTGTGGCTGGCGTGGGATTACACGAGATAATCCATGTAGAATTCTTACACCACCACCTGGAACCCAGCGAGGGCTGAGCCAACAGCAGTGACTGCAACTGAGGCCAGGAGGTGGCTCTTGGGGATTGAGGAGAATGGCCGCTGTGAGAGCAAGGACTCTGCTCTCCTGGCGGGGTCTGACATGGGTAGGAGTGGGTGACAGTGGGGTGGGCCTGGTGCTGCTCTGGGCCACCAGTGGGCCCCCTGAATAGCTATGCTTGGGGTAGGCGCTCGGAGCACACGGGCTCTGGAGGACCTGGCTGGTGTGAGGGGGCACGCAGGCTCTGGCAGCACGTGCCTCATTTGTCCCTCTGTATTTTTAGCTATTAATCGGAGTGATATTTCAGCCTTGCTCAATCAGGTGCCTAAACATGCAAGCCCCTGGGCTCCTGACTCCTGAGTCAGGACAGACGGGAGCTCCAGGCCCTGCTGTCAGGCTCTCAGAGAGCATCTCGGAGCCTTGCTGCTTCCAGCATCCCTGTGGCCTGGGGGAGACCCCTGTGCAGTGGAAGGCAGGCTGGGGGCCTGGGTGGTGGCCACGGGCTGTCTGGCCTGGAATCAAGCTACACTGCCTGTGCCTGGACCCCAAGTCTGTGGTCTCTTGTTCTTTGTTCTTTGTCATCTGGTCCTACCCTGGCCTCCCTGGTTAGTAAGGCAGGAAGAAGGAAGCAGTGCTCACAATGGTTACACCTGTTGGCTACCGGCTACATTTTCCTCTGTGAATTCCCTCACTCCTCACACTCAGGTTACAAGCAATCAGATGCTAAGCAATCTGCATTTCTAAATATAAAGGGTGTAGGTCCAGCTGGAGAGCCCCGGACGCGGGGTCTGAAGACCTGGCTGCCAGTTCCCATTCTGCTTCTTGCTGTTTGTGCGACCTTGGGCACAAATTCACTTCTCTGAGCCTCAATTTAATTATAGCACCTAAACTGTGCCAGGAATTATTGCAAGTGCTCTGTATACACAACAGCCCAATGCAGTAAGAACTGCTATTACCCTCCTTCCACAAGTGAGAAAGCTGAGACACAGAGAGGTTCAGTTTCTTGCCCCAAATCACACAGCTAGTTAAGAGGCAGAGAACCTGAGTGCCAACAGCAATTTACTTAACCTCTCTGAGCCTTGATTTCCTCATCTGTGAAATGAGGATGATCATGCCTAATTCCTAAAGCTGTTAAGAGAATTAAATGAAATCAGGCCTGTAAAATGTGTGGCACAATGGCCGGCACACGGCGATGGCCGATGTGAGTGGTAACGGTGTGGTAGTAGTTGTGGATCTCCCGGGCCTGGGTGCTGTGTATTTCCACATCTATGGCATTCATGGGTCTATTTTTGCCTGATTTAATTTAACTGAAGAAGAGTGAGGTTCTGGCTCTGTCTGCAGCCCCAGCTGGCCTGTCAGGGCCCGGAGGCTTGCTGAACTCCTCGGGAAGGCCCTTGGGGAAGTCACGTGTAGTCTGCGCAGAGGGAAGGTGTCTACCTGGAAGGTCCGCCTTTTTATGACTGGGGGTGGAGCCAGTCGCACTGAATTGAGGAGAGGCAGCAGCTGAGGAGAAAGGTGAGTTGGAAGGCCAGAGGGCAAAGGCCGGAGATCGCGGGTGTTGAGAAGGATGCCAGGAAAGTCGCCAGGAAGGCAGGATGGCCAAGAGGGAGGGGAGGAGAGGAAGAGAGAAGAGAGATTAGCGAGCACGAGGCACAGGGAGGGAGGGCGTGGATGGGGCACTCTCTTGGCTTGGGGGGCACAGTGCCGAGCCTGCCCTGGGATGGCACACTACCCCCAGAAGGAGGAGTGGCCCTCAGGGTGTTGGCCAGCAGCACCCCCAACTGGGAGAGTGGCCCTCCTTGGCCAGGCCTGCCCTCCATGGCCATGCTGGGCCGCAGAGGCCGCCTGACACGCGGCCCAACATTGCACTGTGGGCCCCACCCATCCCTGGTCATGGAGAGAGGCTGCTGGGCTGAGGGTAGCCAACTCTGAGGCTCTGGCTAGGGAGCCACAGGACCAGCTAGGTTGGTACTTGAAGCCAGGCTGGTGTGTGGCAACCTCTGTGTTCTTTTTTTGGTTGAACGAGGAAGGCTGATGTCAGGGAATCTGGGGAGGATGGTCAAGGGCAGTGCCAAGCTGGGCTCCTGGGGGCTGAGCGGCAGAGGGTGTGGCCAGTGTGGGCACAAGCTAAACGCAACTGAGGTCTCCCCCGGGGCTGGTGGGCTTGGAAAAAAGAGGCTGGGCAAAGATGTCTCCGGCAAGTTCAACCACTCTTTTGGGGGGAGGCAACTTGCACTCACATCATCTAATGTGATTTCCATTTCTGGAAATTCTTGCTGCTTCCAGTTCCTCTACCCATTGAAGTTGGGCACCCCATGGCTTTAGAAGCAGCCAGAACCCAAGTGAAAACAAAGATGGCATGTAATCAATCTCTTGTTTTTCAAAGTATTTTAACTGACGCAAGGCCTCTGGGATGAGCGTTAAGAACCAGGGCCCCCTGAGCCGAGAATGCGCCCAGCTGGGGACCTGGGAGCCCAATCGTGACCCTTCCAGGTCCTCGCTGCCTTCAGGGGCAGCTGCTGCCCCAAGAGCCCCACCCCTCCCCCATGGGGCCTGGGGCTGTGCAATGTTGGCCCTGCGTCCAGGGAGCCTCTCAGCAGAGAGGGGCCCAGAGACCTTCCGAGCCTACAAACCTTCAGGGTAATTATCTGGTTGGAGCGCAGAGCTGCAAAAGAGCTGCTTAGGTGCTCCTGGAGCGGAGGCAGAGGTGGCAGACGGGTGACAGGGAGAGTGAGTGCTGGAGCCCACAGACACCGCTCCCCTGCTCCCCGTCCCGGGCGCTCCATCCCACCCACTCCCACTCCTCCCCCTCCTCCCTCCCTGAGGATGCTGCAGGCTGGAACAGAGGCGGGGACAGCCTGGATCTCCTGGTATCTCGCGGGTATGGAGGCCAGCCACCCCCACCGTGCCCACAAGCCCCTCCGAAAGCCAACAGACCACCTGTCCTAGAAGCCCCTGCTTTCCTACCCACTTCCAAATAGACAGAGGGTGCCCCCTGCCTTGCCCTGCCCATCAGCTGGGTTTCCAAATCCGCTCTCACCTCTGCCTGACCTGTTCCCTACACTGCTGCAGTCATAACGCCAGGCTTCGCTGCACCCTCTGGCCAAGGTGCTTCTGGAGCCTTCTATCCCCGCCCTCCCCCTCTTCCTGTGTTGGGCTGAGGGGCAGAGAGCCTTCTCCTCCACCAGCCCCATGTGTCGGCTGAGGACGGATGACACACCGCCAGAGCGCCTGCGGTTGTGCTGTCTCTCGTGCTGGGGGATGCTATCTTTCTTTCGGGTGACATAACAATCCTGTGAGCCCATCGTTTCAAATAAACACAGCTGACCTTCTATTATTGTATCAGGATCAGGCTGGCCGGAACACCAGGGCCCCTGCGTCCCTGGAGCACATGCCACTGACTGGCCCGCTCTGTGCTCCTGCCGGCCTGCGCCCCTGCCCGGGCCCAGCCCAGCCTTGGCCTCAAACCCACCCCAGCCGCTCATGGTCTAGGCCCCTGCGGCCTCTCCCTGGCCCAGGAACCCAGGGGTCAGAGTCGGAGTACCTGGATCCTGCTAGTAAGGCCCTCCCAGTGGCCTTCTGGAGCCAGGTTGACTCTGAACCTGGCTTGTGCTTGTCTCTGCTCCCTCAATCCCTCTGCCTGGCAGGGGTGGGCGGCCAGGGAACCCACCCTGTGGGCGTATGTCTGGGCACAGCGAGGCCCCTGACAGGGGAATGCTCCCCTACTGGCCGGCTGTGAGAGCGGCAGGGCAGATCCATAATGAGGGGCATGTTTCTGGTCCCCGCCCACCGGGGCTCCTGCTGGAGGAAGCAGTGTACCCCTGGGCCCTCCCTGTCCCAACAATGGCAACCTGCTCACAGGTTGGGAGGTTCCTAATAGGCCTACGCAGGCTTTGGGCTCTGTATCCTGGGGTGGAGCAAGGAAATGGAAGGAGCTGGGTGGGACGTGGTGGGGGGGCACAGTAGGAGACCATCCCAGCCCTGAAACCCCCCACTCTGCTTGGAGGGGGCTTCCTCTACTCTTGAAGAGGCAGAGCAGAGACTTTCGCCTTGAATTGAGACAGTCAGTCCCCAGTTATCTCCCACCCTCAAGGTTGGGTCATCTGAAACAATGACTAACCCAAAAGTCCCTCTGGTGTGGCCAGGGCAGGCAGCCAGACAGGCGCACACAGTCATGCACGCACTGGGTAGGGAGTCAGACACACAGACTTGCACAAGTCTCACGGCCTTCCAGAGAAGGCGATGTGCGAAGGAGACACACAGCTCGGCCCATGAGTCCCAGACACACACATGCTGGAGGCTGAAGGCCCAGCCAGCACAGGGAGGGGACACAGACACGCATAGGTGGGCAGACACGAGCTCTGGTGCTGGCTCTGCACCAGTGGACCTACTGAGCACCAGGCGCACACCCCGGCCGGCCAAACACCCCCCACCACGGCCACTGCTCCGGCTACTGAGCACAGAGGGGGCTGTTTGCTCCTGTCCCCCAAGATCTGGAGGGGGTGGGGCCCCTGGGAGACGAGGCTGAGCTAGGGGCTGTGCCCCAGGGATGGATCCGTTTTAGGGGTTCACTTACCCGGTGTGGGTACTCTCCACACTGACCCTAGGGAAGGGAGGGAAGGGAGGGAGGGTGTTAGGCAGTTGTTGTGGGGACTGTCACCTAGGGATCCCCTCAGGACTTGCGGACACACGACACATACTCATCACCTGCCAGCTCTGGTCCTGGACTGAGCTCTCTGAGGCAGGAGAACTAATTCCCTCCCTCGTCCCTGGCTGGCAGCAGGGGAGAAACCCCCAGGGCCTGCCTGGACGTGGCCGCACGGAGCCTAGGACAGGACTCCACTGCCATGTACCACTTGCCATGACACCAGTCAGGAGTTGTGCTCTATGCCTGGCTGGAGGTATCTACTGGAAAGGTTGACCCTCTGGGTGGGTCCACCCAATGACCTTGAACAGGAGCCCCCGAAGGGAAAGAGCAGACACTGAGGCAGGTTGTAGGCAATGGGGGCCCTCGGAGATGCCTTCTCTGAGCCGGGGGTGCAGATTCCTGTATCATCTACCTGGGCGCAAGCCCAGCACAGCCTCCAACAGACAGTCAAGGAGACAGAGAATCCAGGAGGTCGGGAAGGGGCCAGGACACCTCCACATCCTAGAGGCTCACGGAGGTGGGTGGAGAAACACCATGGGAGCGGCAGGAGTAGGGGCTGAGAAGCAGACCAAGAAGGGCCAGGCTCCAGGCGGCCCTTCCCCTAAGAAAAGAACATCACCCAGGGCAGCTTCCCTTCTCTCTCATGCCGCAGGACACGGGGAAGTCCTGCTTCCGCTGATAGAAACTAAAATTTGGAAATAATCACTCTGGACCCCTTTCTACCTGCTGGGAGGCTATTTCCTGAGATGAAAATTCTAGAAAATCTCCATCAGGCTTACCTTTTCTCCTTTTTGTCCTTGAGGTCCCTACAAAGAGATGGAAATGAGAGAGTTAGAAACAGAAGCTAAGGACACAGTGGCCCGAAGCCCCTTTGCTGGGGAACATTAGGGCGAGGTACCAACCGGCTGTCCTCGGGGACCCATCAGGCCCTGTGGGGAGGAAACACACACAGGTCAGTGGGTGCACAGCAGGCAGGCGGAATCAGAGGTGTGGGCCTCGGTGGGGACTGTGCTAGAAACCAGGGCTGCCAGGTGCTTTTCGGAATGCCCAGAGTCCCAAAGGCTGGGCTCCACCCCCTACGGCCTGGTGTTCCTGTGCCCGAGACGTTCCAGGGGATGTGGCCTGTGTACCACGGCTCAGGGGGCGTGACTAGGTGTGCCTGCCCCCTGCATGCGGCCGTGATGAAGGAGGAGTGCCATCCTTCATGCATTCCTCCAACCACCATCATCTCATGGGCCCACCAGGAAGGAGGCTGCCTCCACGTGTCAGGCGACACCCTGCTACCGTGGGCTGCCTGGCCTCAGCCCTGCCCATCTCCTCACGGAGCCAAGAAGGAGGCGGTCAAAAGCCTCCAGGAGACTCTGGCACGTTCTGTCTTCTTCCCTCTGCGGCCTCAGCATGAAACCCACCGAAACACACGGGCTTCTGGGGACATGGGGCTGGCGCCAACGCTGGGGGCTTTGGAGAAACCTTTGGCAACAGAGAGGAAGCAGGAAGTTGGTGACTACAGTCATGTTCTAGCCCCCTCAGAGGAACAGAATGGCCTTGGGGTTTGCAGGGCGTCTGTCAAGTTTGCAGGGCTGAGAAGGGAGCGAGTTCAGAGCAAACCCTAGTTCTCTGAGGAGAACACAGCGTGCAGCTGGCTCTCTCGGGAGCCAGAGCTGAGGCCGGTGTGGAGGAGGCCTCCCGGCTGGCTGGAGGGATGAGAGGAAGGACACACGCCTCAGGCTCTGAGGAGCCACTCTGAGGCAGGCTTTCCGTATGTGCTGAGCTCACACCCGTCAGCCCCATCTGCCAGACGAGGTGATGGAGACAAGGCCCTGCGGCTCAGTGAGTGGTGGCACTGGGACGTGAGCCCAGGTTTGTCTGACCTTGAAGATCCAGCTGTTCGCACTCTGCCACACTTTGAACTGGGTTGGACCTCAGGAGGCAGGGCTTCCAGACTCAGCTAGAGCCACAGGCATTGCCCCAGCCCCTGGAGCCCTGAAGTCCCTTCCAGCCAACATCCTGAGGGCCTGTGACGACCCACCCGCTGGACCAGTCCCTTTGGGACTTGAAGAACTCAGGATCTCCAGGGACAGACCCATCTGAGTGGGAGAAGAGCCTTCTGTTGCTCCTGACTGCCTGGACCAACTACGAAACTGCTAAATTCCCAGGAGGTTTGTGGGGGGCGGGGGAGACAAGTGGCCTTTGGGACAACCCATGTAGCACCCCAGCCCATGCGGCTGACCAGGTATTTAGTATCAAGTTCAGCAGAATATGATGCATGTGGCAGGGAACCAGACTGCAGGTGACCAGGCCACCCTCTCTCAGGACAGAGAGAGGGTGTGAGGAGAGAGGGGAGGGCCAGGGGCCAAGAAAAATGACACAAAGGTTTGGGGCTGCAGAAGCGTGGAGGATGGAGTCCAGATGTCCCAAATGGTGGCCCACAGGACAATCATGGTCCCCAGAGGTATTTTGTTGATCCTACACAGTTTTGTTTCAATTAATTGCCATCACTTAAGAGCAAGGAGAGTACAACAAAAATCTGGATTTCAAGTTTTTCTTGGATATGTCAAGGCCCAACAACACGGGCACCAATTAGCTCTAGCTGAATAGTGGCTGCCCCTTTAAGACACGTCATGGGGACGTGCTAGCTAAGGCGCTTCTCGGGTGTCTATGTGCCAGGCACTGTTCTCAGCACTCGGTGGGAACGAGCTCCTCCCACCCTTATGACAGTCGTGTGAGTGGTGGGCTAAGATACGAAATCAGAGTCCCAGCTCTCCTTTACAGCACTCATAGGACCCCTGATCCTGTCTACACCTTACATCAGGTTCTCAGGGCTACTGTTAGGGGGTGGGGCTGAGGTGACCCCCTTTTGACAGGTGAGGACACAGATTGAGCATGTGAGGGTGAGTCCCAGGTCCCCACGTTGGACGCCCAGCAGAGGGGACACCATCTGGGTAGGGAGGCGAGTGGGAGACGGACAGACAATAAGCAGGCCAAGATAATTACGCTGGACGGCGTGCTGAATTAATAGCTCAGGGTCCCCGTGCCAAGCCAAACAGGAGCCTAATGGCTCTGTGGCCTGTCGGATGTAGATGGATGACTAGGAGGCAGACAGGGGATCTATCACGCTGATGTGGGCTCATGGGAGGTGGGATGGCCCCACCCTTTCCCCCAAGTTAGCTGTGACCCCCAAACAGACAGGGAAGACTCATGGGTGGTTAAGTGGGGGAGCGGAGGAACGGCAGGAAGAGGAGCCCCACGGAAGGGTTCCTTCCTTCAGAACAAAGAGCCCCAGCAGCAGAAAGGAGGCGCGGGGGAGGGGTGGACCCCGCCACATGGGTCTCAGTCCCAGCTGTTATTTAGGAGCAGCACAGCAACACATCAGTCACTCTGTGCTGCCATCTCCCCTTCTGTAGAGTGGGGATAATAAGCTGTTATGAGGATGACAGAACTGTGCCCAGTTGATGACCATCATTACTGCTTCTGGGCTGTGATGGACTACCTTACAGTAGCGTCAGGCCACCAGGAAGGGGAATAAGGTAGTGGGGAGGGGGCTGAGGGGATAAGCACCCAAACTCCTGGCATTCAAACTTCTTTCTCTATAACAATGGCAGCATGGAAGTTTCTTCCTGCCTCAGTCTCCACTGCCTCATGCATGTGCACAGCATGCTTGGGAACAGGGTAGGAGCAACAAGAAATGCATTTGCAGTGGAGGCGGCTGTGATGGGGAGGAAAGCTGACTAGGGGACCTGGATTCTAATGCTAGATCTTCCACCCATGGCCTCCAGTGTCTCTCTGCCCTTCCAGTGCTCCAGCTATTTTAAGGACTTCCCTGCCTCAGGGCCTTCGCACATGCTGTTCTCCAGAGTCCAGAATGCTCCTTCCCATCCCCTTTTCTCTTAGTTAAATCCTCATCCCTCAGGCTCCAGTTCAAGTCCCTTTCTCAGGAAAGCCTCTCTGACCCTCAGCCTCGGTGAGGTGCTGTTCTCTCGATGTTTCGCAGGGTAACGGGACCGCCTTTTCATAGCCCTGATTGCAAAGGCCATTTGTTAATTACATGAGTGATTATTTAAATGCATGTCTCCCCGACTAGGCTGTGAGCTATGGGATGGCGAGGACAGTGTCTTTCCTGCTCCTGTCTGTATCCCTGGCCCTGGCACAGGGCCCAGCATATGGTAGATACTCAATAAAAGTGCGTTAAAGGGAGGAAGGAGGCAGGGACATAGGGAAGGAGAGAGGAGAATAAGGAGGGAGAACAGCAATAAAATGTGGGGGGACGGAATTTGACAACTGGGTTTGGATCCTGTTTTGGATGCTCCCTAGCTGTGTGACTTCAGGCAAGTTATTTAGACTCTCTGAGCTTTGGTTTCCACAGCTGGCAAGGGGGATACCGATAGGCCCTGGAGCACAGGGTTATGCTGAAGGTTAAGTGAGTTAATATACGTACAGCACTTAGCCATGTGCCCACCACACAGAAAATCCCCGTAACGTTAGTCTGAGTCAAGCTAAAGCCAAGGCTCCCAGCCGACACTCCCCTGTCTCCTTCTCCATCCACAGGTTATCCACGTCCCTCAGGGGCAGGAGTCTGGCCTCCATGCCCTGGCAGTGCCCCGTTGTGGGTGGACAGTGTCCTCGCACCAGCACTTGGAGCAAGGCAGGAGCCAGAGCCCACTGGAGAGGAGACGGAGCCTGCCCGCCGCTCACCACCCACACAAACTCCAGGTCGGCCGGCAGCAGGTCCCGCACAGCGTGGACGTGACCGACCTGGGAGGCGGGAATGCATCCCGGCCCCGGGCGGCCCACTGCCCTTAACGGCCCATCGGTCCCGCTGAGAACTGGCCCTCTCCCCAGAGTGGACCGCCCTTGACAGGGGAGGCCTTTCCCTTCTGGAAGGAGGGACCTGGGGGAGACCGTAGAGAGGAAACCCCTTTACAAAGCTCTGCGAGGGTGGGAGGGACTGGGAGGAAGGTGGGGGCAGCCGCCTGCTTCTCCACGTCTGCTCTGGCCCAGCTGGGGCAGGAGTGCGTGGAGTCCTCCCCATGCTCCCAGAGTGAGTCTGAACGGAAGCCTGTCCCCGAGGTACAGGCGAGTGGCAGTTCAGGAGCGCCAGCCTCTCACTCCCTGTGACACTGGCCAAGCGTAGACTCTCTCTGGACCACCTTTTCCTCCTTTTTCAGGTGGAGAGGCCCCCTGCCCGCTCTCCTCCCTGCGTGATGTGAGGACCTGGGGGGGATGTGTTGTACACAGCTGGCGAGTGACTGTAGGGGCAGCCACTTCCCCCGTCCCTGTTGGCCCCTTTGCTGGGCAGTGCTTGGCTGTGGCCCACGAGGGCCAGGCCGACCCCCCACCCCTTGAAGGAAGGCAGAAAAGCTGGGGTCTTACCATCTCCCCTTTCGGTCCGGGGTGGCCCTGGAAGGAGAAGAGCATGAATGCCAGAAGGCCCCTTGCCTGCCACCCGCGGCTCCTCCCTCCATTGCTGGTTGCTCATTTTACACATTTCTTTCTTTTCTCACACATTCACTCGCTCACTCACTCATCCACCCAGTCCTTGACCCGCTGACCAGCCGTGGTCATTTCCCTGCGGCCCTTGGCTGGGTGTTATTTAGCAGCTGCTGGCCCTTCGAGGATAGACGCATGAGGATGGTCTCTCTGGACCCCAGTCCCTGCCCCATCCACACACATGGGCAGCTTTGAGGGATGCTGGGTTCTGTGAGAAGAGCGGACATGATCACCACAGCCCCCGGCTGTGCCTAGCTCTGGTCTGCAGTGGGGCAGTGACTAGGCGGGCGGCCGGGCCCCCATCTGAGAGGACGCCAGCTGCCCAGGGGACAGGTGAGTGGGTGGGGCTGGGGTTGGCACCCACTGCCTTCACTTGTGGGGGGGATCTCTGAGGGCATTGGAGGGGTGAGCTCGCCCCAGCTCACTCCTTCCTAGGAGTGGGGAGGGGCCTCCTTTCCCCCAGAACATTTGTGTCTGGGGCAAGTCAAAAGGATTGAAATGAACCAAGAGAGGAGCTATGGATGGGGAAGCAGCTCCATGAGGCCTTGGGCGTGTGTGGCGTCTCCACCGGTACGAGAGACCCTGACGAGTGAGACACAGAGGCAGCCTGGTGGGGCTGGAAGCCAGCGCGTGACTGCACGCCCAGGCTCCTGTAGAATTAGCCTTTGAGCTCTCCAGCCCTCCTCACCCCCTGCTGCCTCCTTGCCTCTCTCCCCACCCCAGGTCCCTGCCTGGAGCGCCCCAGGATCACCACATTCTAGGGATGGCTCTCGCTCTGGAAGCCAAGAGCCCAGCTAGGAGGCCCACTGGCACTGGGTCAGGGGCATCTTATTCTAAGGGCCCCTGCCCTTCCCACTGGCCACGACTTTCTGCCCCAGCTTCTTCCAAGGAGTCAGGGTCTTGCAGAAGGACTGAGAGACCCAGGTTAGTGACCTGGACCGAGTGAGGGGGAGGGGGGGAGGAGCCACAGCCCAAGAGGGTCCACTTACCGGTCTGCCGTCCAGCCCAATGGGACCCTGCAAGCAGAGAGAGGCCAGAGGTAAAGACCAAGCCCCTCAGTGTCTGCCACACGGGCTTAAGGCTCCAGCAAGTTAGGGTTCAAGTCTCTGCTTGACCACTTGCTGGCTCTGTGACCATCGGTAAGCCTCAGCCTCGGTTTTCCACCCTAGCATGGAGATGAGAACAAGAGAACCTTCCACAAAGGGTCCTTGTGAGGAGTGAGTGGAATGCATCTGCCAGGGGCCAGGCAGGATGGAGAACCGATGTGGCCATTGCCCTTGCTATCACAGACCCTCTTTACCCCGAGTGGACAGCGGACACTGTGCCCCTAGAGAGGCAGGGGTTGGCCAGCACTGAGGCCTGTGGAGGAGGGGAGCTCGCTGCTCCTCTGCCCTCCCTCTTAGAACATGTCTTGGTCCCCTTAGGCAGGGGTCAAAGGACATCCAGACGGCCACCTCACTGCCCCGTCCTGGTGGATCTCCCCTCAAAGCTGGGTGGGAGGCTGCTTCCCTGCGGTCATCATCCATTTCTCATTCCAGTGTCCCACTGGGTCTATCAACCTGCGACGTCACTTGCCTATTCCTGTCCTGCTGCCCCTTTATTTCTATATTTATTTCCCTGTCCTTTCTTGCACTATGAGTCATGCGCCCAGCTACTCTCCTTGGTTGTTCTCCATGAAAGGCTGTGGGAGAGGGTCCTCAATGACCGGAGTTTGGAAGGGCAAGAACAGCTTGAGGGCTGGCCCTGCATGAAGTTTCACCCAGCCAGGCCCAGGGGTCACCGGGGACCCAGCGAACCTCAACCTCCCCACTTACCGGAAATCCAGGAAAACCTCGAGTGCCCGGCTGACCCTGAAAAGAATAGAGAGGAGAGAGGATGGGTGAGGGGGAGATGAAGCTAATCCTCAGTCCCCTGGTTCACCTTTGCTCCAAGAGCGTCCGTGGGTTCCTTCCCATTCCTCTGTGATCATCTGGGAGAGACCCTTGCCATGGTGAGCTGGCTGGGAGGGAGGATGGAGAAAGATGGAAGCAGAACATCATAGGAAATCTCCTCCAAGGACTGGGAGTGGAGAAGGGAAAGGGGGCGCCAGCATCCCTTGAGTCTTCCTGGGACATAGCCTCCGAGAGCTCCTTGTTGCCTGGATGCCCTGAACCCCAGCATGTAAACAGGCGGATGGAGAGCAAGGACGTGGGGACTCAGCTCACAGCACACTGAACTCCTGGACTGCGGTTCTCTAAGTCCCTTTTATTTATACAGGCATTGCTCACGGCCACTTATCCAAGGATGGTTTGGCTATCAGAACCTGACCTTCAGAATGTGTGTTTTCAGGCCAGAATAGGTCAACTTGCTCACTTTCCTCTACCCTGGCTGGCAGGCCTCTCCTAGCTGGGCAGTCTCTGGATCCCCTACTCTTTGTGGGATGCAGGTCACTCATGTCCATTTTCCTGGAAGTGGAGTGCAACGTAGACAGGTATTCAGGTGGGAGACTAGAAGCAGGTTCACTGGTCACAGCCCAGTGGTTTATGGTCAAGATTCAAGACAAAAGAGATGTGCCAAGGTTACAAGCAGCACGAGGCTGTGCAGATCCAGGGCTGGTAACAGAGCGCTGAGAAACATGAGGCCTATCACTTCCCTTCTCAAGAACCGGCAAGGGTTCTCTTCTACTCACACACGATTCAAGGTCATCCCCAGTCTCATCCCCAACCACCATTCTAGCTCCTTTCCTGCCCCACCTCCCCACCTGCTCTTTGCTAGGCACACTGGCTCACTCGCTTTTCCCTGGACCACCACACCTTTCCCATGTTCAGCCCTCAGCTTGGAGGCTCCCCTTGACTGAGGTGGTCACAATTTCTACCCATTTTTGGGCTTTTGAGTCTGGCTGCATCTATCACCAATGGCTGTGTGACTGAGCAAGTTGTCTAGCCTCTCTGTGCTTGTTTCCTCATCTATAGGATGGAGATGACAGTATAACCTCATAGAGTCATTAAACTACATTCAGTTATACAGATCTTCCTCTGCTTATGATGGGGTTACATCCCTACAAACCCATTGTAAACTAAAAATATCCTAAGTTGAAAATGCATTTAATACCCCTAACCCATCAGACACCATAGCTTAGCCAAGTCCACCTTAAACGTGCTCGGAACACTTACATTAATCTACAGCTGGGCAAAATCATCTAACACAAGCTTATTTAATAATAAAGTGTTGCATGCTCATGTAATTTATTGCATCCTGTACCGAAAGTGAAGAACAGGACGGTTAAGTGTATCGATCGTTTACTCTGGTGATCGCGCGGCTCGCTGGCAGCCGCGGCTCGCTGCTGCCGCCAGCACCGCAGAGACTATGGTACTGCGTATCACTAGCCCTGGAAAAGATCAAAATTCAAAACTCGAAGTACGGTTTCCACCGAAAGCATATCACTTTCGCACCATCGTAAAGTCAAAAAATCACAAGTCCAGCCATGGTAGATCCGGGATGGTCTGTATTTGTAAAGACTTTTGAAATGGCAGCTGCCATCATCAGATGTTAGTTGGACTGAACCGAATCAGGAGCGCCAGAATAAAGCAAGGCTGCTTTTGAGCCCAATACATCTTAGGATCAATGGAGGTTTGTCCTTGCCAAGCAGTACTTTCAGAGTCAGATCCCATCCAGAGGAAGATTTCTCTGCTGTGATCCATCTGCTGTGAAGCTGAAACATTTCTGGGTTGCTGGGGTCCTCCTTGCAACTGTGGACATAAGTGCCCAGAGGCCTCTGCTCAGGAGACATGCTCAGGGGACAAGGCTGGGTGGGACGGGGACCCTGCCATGAGGGTGGGTGACCTGGTCAGGCAGGGAGCAAGCTGGAGAATGCTGCAGGCTCAGGATGGGCTTGTGGCAGGCATCCAAAACGCCTGAAGGAGGAGATGCCATTCATAGATCAGAAGAGCCCCGGGCTTCTCTCCTCTCGGGGATAAGTGATGCTAAGAATAGCACTAAGGAGAAAACCCGGAAACCGTGCAAAGTAACCCCTGAAACCTCCCAGTGTAAACTTTCAACTACTCTGAATGCTGAGACGCCTGAAGAAAAGGTCAGCAGGAGAGGATTCCAAGAAACATCTTCAAGTCCTGCTCCGGATGATGTTTACACGGCAGGGATAATCACATGGTTTGCTAATTACAGAGCCTGCCCTGGGAGCAGGACGCCTCTCTCCAACTCAGAGCCAAATCCAGGGCGAACGAGGGCTTTTTCAGGGATCTTGGAGGAATGTTGTCGACCAAATGGAAACTGGGACTCTGCTTCCTGGAGAGGCTGGGCCTGGGTAAGGCACTCGGAGGGGCCTGGAACTGGCTTCTAATTTACATCTCCTCCGCTACATGCTGAGGCTGGACATCTCCTCCCATGAGCACTGGCCGGTCCTATTTATTCGTGAACTGCTGGTCTGTATTCTTTACCAGTAATTTCTACTACGTTATTTGTCTTTGTCCTATTGGTTTGAGTAAAGCTCTCTGTCAAGAACTGTAACTCCTTGAGAGTCAGAGGTGTTGCTGCAAATATTCTTTCCAATTTGGCATCTGTCTTTTTTTATGGTATATTTTCTGCCATGTGGAAGTTTTACATTTATGTCAACAAACTGATCGGTCTTTTCCTGGGGCTGCTGGGTCTTACGTCACGTTTCAAAGGGCCTTCGCGGGTTCAGGATTATAAATGTCTGCTCGTGCTTCGTCCTTTATTTTATGGTCTCATGGTTGACGTCTGAGGATTTTATTCATTGGAAATTCATTCTGATATAACAAGTGAGGGAGAGATTCAGCTTTTTTTTTTTTTAAGCTTTTTTTGGGTTTACCTTTTTCTAAACGGCTTGTCAGTTGTCCCAGCCTCATTTCCTGAACAATCTATTTTTCTCTTCCTATTGTGAAATGAAGCCTTTATCATGGACCAAATTCCCCTACGTATATGACTTTAATTCTGGCCTCCTCACTCTGTTCTATTTGTTGTTTTAATTGCTCTGTTTTTGACATACACTTTGATATCTGGCAGAACAATTAGTCCTGTCCCCCAGCCCCCTCACTCTATTTTTCAGAATTTTCCTGAAATTTTTGCAAGCTTATTTTTTTCCAAATGAAATTGAATATTGTTTTGTTGGACTCTGAGCCGCATAAAAATTCACTGGAATTAGAATCATATTACTATTATGGATTATAGACTTATTTGTAGATTAATTTATGGATCAATATTATGTCCTTCTATACAAAAAGAAGAGAAATAAGCTTTGCATCGCTCCCAAATGTCCTCCCTAACTCAAGGCCAGGCCGGAGAGGGAACTGGGGGGTCCCTGCTGTTCTGAAGCAGACCCCTGCATCTACTGCTCCCTGCCTTCCTTCTACCTGCAACTCGTGCAGGGTAAAGCAACATAGATAGAAAGAAGGTCCTGGGTGGAAAGAGTCTACCAGGAAGTCTCCCTTTCCTCTCATCTAATCCTGAAAGAGGCTCAGTCATGCATCTGCCTGAAGCCTGCCTCGTTTTACCGCCCCCCCTCCAAGCCGGTGCTGACCATCTTTCCAACAAGACTCTGTGCTGGTAAATGTCTAATCGCTGGCTGGGGTGGGGGACAGTGGGAGAGGAGAGCTGTATTCTGTACAGCACTTGCCAATTTCTGTGTATACATACTCCCTCCACGGCCGATTGCAAGCTACCAGTGTGATGTCACTGAACAGAGTTGGGAGTGGTGTGCACGACCTGCTCTCGCAAGCCAGTGTGAGCCAGCTCCAGCACCCCGCCTGCTGTGACCTCCAGCAGCAGATGGAGTACCAAACGTGCCCCCTTGGATGTCACCAGGACATCTCAAATTCATCACGTTCAGATTAAACTCATCCGCCCTGGCAAAATCTGCTTCTCCCTCTGGGGAAGGCATCACCGTCCCTCTGTTACTCAAGTCAGAAATGTGGGGTCACCTTGTATCCCTCCTTGTCCTTTAATCCCCATCTTTATCATCACTAAATCCTGCCAATTCTACCTCCCAAACATCTCAAAGGTCTAGCCCTGCCACCAGCCCCACTGACTGCTCCGCTCCGGGCCTGGATTATTGCAGGTGCCTCCCAGCCAGGCCCCCACCTGCAGCCTCTTCTAAAGATGCTCCGTGCCAGAGGGGGGAGCACAGATCTTTTTAAACTGCAAATCTGATTGTGTCCTCCTCAGCTGAACACAACCCAAGGGCTCCCCACTGCCCTCAGGATGAAATCCTGACCCCTGAACGTCATGTCCAGGTCCTTCATGATCCGGCCCTTGCTCACCTCGCCAGCCTCGCCTCTCACCATCCTTGCCCTTGTTTTACTCTGGGAAGAACTTTCTCCCTTTACCAATAAATAGCCTATGGAAACCTCTCCTGCCTCAGGGTCTCAGTGCGCAACCCCAGCCTGGTTACCTGGGTAACCTCTGCTCCGCCTTGATCACAGTTTAGTTATCTCTTCCCCCAGGAAGCCTTCCCTGCCTGACCCCACCCCAAGTCAGGTGCCTCCTCCGTGTGCCCACAGCTCCCTAACCGTCCCTGGAGGAACACTGACTGTCTCTATTGTAATCACTATGGGGTTGCTGGTCTCTCTGCAAAGGGGCAAGAGGCCTCGGTAAGGTTTCCATTGTCTACCCACCATCTAGCAATATTTGCCTAACAAATACTAATGGGATGAATAAACAAAGAAACACTCAATAGGTGTGTTGACCTGGTGTGGGGTGTCTCCTTGTGAATGAGGGCTGGAAGTTCAGAGAGCTCCTCCAGGCCCCCGAAGGGAAGCTGGGGGCCTCAAGCAGGGAATGAACTCCCCTTGAGATGGGGTTATTTCCTAGCCTGGCAGATGACCTTCCCAGCGCCTGCTGGGCCAGCCAGGTCTGGAGGTCCCAGCCTCCCCTCTGTTTAATGGGGCACCCGCTCTAGCATCTTCCCGCGTCGGAATGTGAACCAACCTTCCCCACAGTGCCTGGGTGGTTCTCCCTTTGATCAGACCATTTCTGAAGCTTCAAGAGAGGGGGCAGGTGGCCCCTGAGAGCGGCAAGGCTGGTTTTTATTAGCAGCATTTATTCTGGGCCCTTCCTGGCCGAGCTGAAAGCCACATGTTCCCCATCATCCCCGGCCACAGAGGGCTTGCCCACTTGACCTCCACCCCTTAATGACAAACAGCCCCTTTGTCTTCCCCGTCCCCTGCTCTCACCAGCTCGGGTGGCTTCCCAGGAGGAGCTGAGGTGGTTGCCCTGGTGTCTAGTGAGGACCAGCAGGGGCAGCCCCTGTCATCTGTGTGATGGTCACCTACACAGGCCAAAGTCCGAGGACACTGGGCTTGGTCAAGCCTCCTGGTGCCATAAAACTTCTCCTAGCACCAACACAGCACTCAGAGGGAGAAGTTTTTTCTCCTTAAGGTAAATATCCTTTGTAAACAGTAGAGCTTAAAACATGGATGTTGGGGAAAGAATGCTGGCTGTGGAATGAGGCCGACCTGGCCCAACCCCAGCTCCAGCATGGACTAGCTGGGGGACCACAGGCGAGTTATGACACTCAGCATCCTTCTCTGTGAAAGGGGCTGGCAGGCCTGCCTCACAGCTTCGTCAGGAGGACTGAAGGAGACTGGCGCAGACCCAGGCTTTCAGCACAGGACCCAGGATGCGAAAGGTGACCAGGACATGGAAGCTATCACTTGCTACCTGGACAGAAGGTACTTTTCACCACTGGAATCAAATCCATTGCAGGAGGTGTGTTCCTGATTAGGTTGATGCACGCCGGGCGGAAGCCGCGGGGGCTGAGGCAGACACCACCCGGGGCATGTTCTCCCTAAGTGAGGCCTCTCAACAACTTATAGGTAGCCTGTTGACAAACTGCTGCTGAAAGATGCTGCTAAAAGGGTGCTAGAGGACCAGCATGACCGACACAATGGAACATCTGAGGTCAGACTGGGAGGCAGGCAGAGACGGTAGCCAAAGGGTAGGACTTGTGTTCAGTGTTACTGCTAACAGGTCCTCCCAGGCTCGGCCTCCCCTTGCCCTTAGAACCTGGGCACTGTCTTTCCCCGTGACCTTCCATCTCCTAGTCATCCTGGCTGGGCAGCACCTTCTCCAGGAACAACCGGGCTCAGGGCATCCATGCTGTGGCTCCCCCAATACACCAGGAGGCTTACAGCCCATCAGGGCAGTGGCCAGGCAAGCCCAGAAGCACAGAGGAGGGTAACCCCCCAGGCTGGCCATCTGCTACAGCACTGGGGCTTCAAAGTGCAGACTGAGCCACACGGCCTGGGCTGAGTGATCAAATCCCAGTGTGGCCACACTCTAGTGTATGACCTCGGGCAAGTCAACCTCTCTGTGCCTCACTGTTCTCATCCATAGAATGGAGGTGCTAACAGTACCTACCTGTGGGGTTCTTGTGAGGATGGAGTGGGTTACCGTGCATAAAGGCCTTAGGATGCTGCCTGCCACAGAGTAAGTGCCCACGGTCAGTCCTTAGCATTACCGCTGGGCTCTGAGCCAGAGGAAACCTTGCCGAGAAGGCAGTGTCTATGCAGCCCAGGCCCTGACCTGCCTGCCAGCCCTGCTCCGCAGCACCATCCTTCAGCTCCTTCTCTGACCGCCCCCAGTCTCCCAGCAGCCCGAAGTGTCTCAACCTCTGAGCTCCCAGCTCTCGCCACAGCCCCTCCCTAGCTGCATGGATCATCGGGACCGCTCCCTTGGACGTGACTTAGCAATTTGCTCTCCGACCCTCTCCCTAGACTGCGGGTGGGAGAGACTCCTGCTTCCTGCTGGCTTTCCCCATTAAAGGCAGGGAAATGGGCAGTCTGGGCTTCATCCATCCACTAGGCTAGCCTCAGACTCCTAGAGGCTAGCCCTCTGCTCCCCTCACTGTCTCACGGTGCATAGCAGGTCAGGAAAAGGACACAGCAGAGTGTGAGACAGCAGCCTGTTGCTGTGGTAGAAGCCTGGGTGCCAGGGGTCCTGGGTGCTAATGCCGCCCCAGCCTCTATGTGGGCGCGGCCTAGCAAACCCCTTCCCCTCTCTGGGCCTCAGTTTCCCCTTCTAAGAGGGCTGTGCTAGACCATCACTGAGCTCCCTTCCACCCTGACATTGTGGTGATTTTATTGAAGTCCTATGGTTCGGGCACTCTTTGAGAAAAACAGCCAGTCCTCCTTCCCATAGTCACAATATCTTCCTGCATCATCGCCCACGTCCCCCTTTTGGTCCCTAAGGGAGCATATCAGAGGGGAAGCCTCTCTGATTTTCCCAAGCCCCTGCCACCAGGGGAAGGTACTAAGGCACAGAACCCAGCAGAACACAGAAATGAGCCTTCGAGGGTGAGCGGTGGGTTGGGTCTCTGCAAGACCAGGAGTGGGTGCCTGGGTCAGGGAACCAGGACTCCGGCTATCTGCTGCGTGGGCTCCGGAAATAAGGCTTGTCCTCTGGAAAGCTGGAGCAGCCCCTCGGGAGAGGCAAGCATTCTCCCCTCTGCCTGTGAGCAGCAGGGCGGCCTCACAGCTGCTGTGGTGTGGGGCTAGAGGGCAGACCCCGCGCCCCTCTCCCGAGAGGCTGCAGTTGAAGTATATTTAGTCAGGCCACTTTCCTTAACACCAACAGCAGTACCGAGCAGACCACATCACACGCAGCGGCCGCCACCCCCGAGGCACAGCCGGGACTTGTGCTCCCTCCACCCCCAAGCCCTTTTCATTAACTCATCCTGCCCCCCACCCCGAAGAAGAGCAAAAACCACTTACAGGGGGGCCACGGGGACCGATGATGGACATGCCGGCATCTCCTGGGGCCCCCTGTGGGAGAGAGAAAGAGAGAGGAGAGGGCGAGGGAGCAAGGGGCAGGGACAGGGGAGCGGGGAAAGAGAAAAAGGAGGAGCTGGAAGGTGGGAAGCAGGAGCAGACGAGGGTGGGGGCCTAACCAGGGGACAAGGGGGGCCTAGGACAAGGGGGGCCAGAGGATGGGGAGGAAGATGACGGCATCAGAGGAGAGGAAACTCGAAGGGGATGAATGGAGCATTCAGGAGGGAATGAGAAGGGCGGCAGGGAAGCAGGAGGAACGCAGAGAGGAGATGTGAGCGACAGCATGAGGTGTGGGGACCAGGGAAAGAGCGTGGTAGGATCCCAGGCCAGGGAGGGGAGGGAAGAGGACTCAGTGCAGTGATGGGCAAGAGGGTGGCACAGGGAGGGAGGGGACACTCAGCTCAGCCAGGGCTGCCCAGGCCCAGAGGCCTGCCCCCGAGGCCCTGCTTAGGATGCTCTCCAGCCTGCCTCAGCCCCACCCAAGTTTCTAAACCCCTGAGGTCTTCTCCTGCCCCTAGCCCCGAATACCCATGCGGCTGCCCACCCTGCATGGTGAACAGGCTTGCCCCGTGGGTGGAGTTGCTGAAAACAGACAATGGGGATCAGGCACACACTCACTGTGTGGGCCCAGCAGCCCTGAGCCTAAAGGCTGGAGATACCTCAAACTTCCTAGTCCTGGTCTGAGAATGCTACCGAGGGGTTAAGTCCGGGGCAGAATGTTCAGCCCTGAGAGGATGGTGGTTGCTGCTGTGCTGGGAGCTCAAGTGCTATCCAAGGACGGCTGAGCTGCCCAGATAATCCGGGTGTGTGTGGACTGATGGGGAGGGGAGACAGAAAGAGGATGAAGGGTGTATGGAACACAGATGAGGATGAGAGGCGATGCTCTGGCAGGACTGAGACTCGGCCCTGCTTGGAGGAGGGGAGGATGCTGCTTCTCACCGGGAATCCACTCCTCCTGGCAGAGGAGACACCCAGGCCCTCACTTGCAGGTCTTGTTCTGCCAGGCAAGTCACGGAACCTCTCTGAGCCCACACACCTCCTCTGTGCACCAGGGTGCTAAGAGCTGCTCTGCTGCCCTCAGAGGGCAAGGGACATACACACATTTGTAAGATGTCATGCCTCACACCCAGATGAGGAGCGATTTCAAATTCGTAACTGTCGATGCCATCACAGTTATACAGTAATTTTTATACAAGGTAGCATCGTGTGATGGCTAAGAGCCAGGAGGCTTGGGTTTGAAGCCCAGCTCTGCTCCCTTCCAGCTGTGACCTTGGGCTGCTTAACTTCCCTCTGCCTCAGTTTCCCTGTTTGTAAGGCAGGAATAGTAGCACCTGTTCATAGGGTAGATGTGAAAGGTTCAGGAGATAAGGTTGTCAAGTGCTGAGAAGAAAGCCTGGGATCTGTGGGGCTGGCAAGTGTTGGCTATTGCCCATGGACAGTGATGTGTCCTGCCTTTCTCCTGGGCAGTTGAGACCCCTGAGAGGGTGGGACCAACAGTCTTTGTTCCATTTGGAGGAAACCAGACATGGTGGTTGCGGCCCCAACCTTGGAGTCAGACACGCCAGGGCTCCTGTCCAGCTCTATGACTTCCCGCTCTGTGACTGCCTCTCTGTGCTTCACTTCCTGCTCATGTAAATGGGAACAGTGAGGCCCCTGGAAGGGCTGTGTCGGTGTTAACTGGGAGAACAGAGACAAAACAATTAAAACTGCACCTGCTGCAGTTTGTGCTCTATACTCGGTGGCTGCTATTATTATTGTTGTCATTGTTATTATTTTGGAGTCAGGGAGATTCTACTGCAGAGACACACTGCAGCGATGCACAGGCAAGGAAGTAGAGAGCTGGGCACCAGGCGGTCTGGCTTCTAGCCCCTGCTCATCACTATTGCTGTGGGGACTTGGGCAAGCCCCACCCCCTCTCCGGGCCTCAGTTTCCTCATCCGTAAAGTGAGCTGGTTAGATGTGTTGCTCTGTGTAATCTCTCAGAACCCACCAGGTCTGGGGTTCCAGGGGCTCCACTCTACAACCCTGGGAGTCTCTCTGGGCATTTCCCTGGGGGACTCTGAGGCAGCACAGAGAGAGTTTCTGAGGGCACCAGTGGGCTGGGGGAGGGGCTAGAATCAGCTACACAAAACAGCGATTGGTACTCTCCCTGCCTCCAGGAAGGGTGACCGCCTAAGGCTGGGAATGAGTGATGAGGCCACGTGCAGCCTCAGCAGGCGGGGGAGGCCCACTCAGCCAGGGAAGCTGGGACCTCAGCCCAGGAATCCAAGACTTCTGCCGGATGGTGTGGAAGCTGTTAGGAAACTGGGCCATGAGAGGCTGCGAGGGCAGAGCAGGCCTGGCTGGCACGCTGAGCTGGGGCCTGCACGCTGAGAGGAGGGCTGAGATGGGCGCCTCTGAAAGCAACCCCAGGAGTCCGTGGGGTGGAAGCCAGGCTGGGGCGGAAGGGCAGAGGGGAAAGCACACACTCACCTTCTCGCCTGGTTGGCCCTTTACGCCCTGGGGCAGCCACATGCAACACAGGGTGCAGGAAAGAGAGAGGGAGGGAGAGAAAAAAGAGAGGATGAGGGAAGCACACACACAAGAATCTGTGTTAATGGCACAATGACCAAACAAAAGAAATGACCGTGAAACAAGAAACTGAACCAAACACAGATGCTGGCACGTGGTGGCTCCGTGTCCAACAGGCACAGTGTGTGGACAGCTGTCTCACCCTGTGGTCCGGCCCCAGCTGGCCCTTCCAGATAACTGAGAGAGAAGCACGGTCTGGGGCCTTAAGAAGCCCTGTCTGAAACAGATTAGTGGCTACAGGGGAAAAGGGGTGAGGGGTGGGCACAAAGGGGGAAGTGGTGCACCTACCACACGACTGACAAACAATAATGTACAACTGAAATTTCACAAGATTGTAAGCTATCATAAACTCAACAAAAATTAACTTTAAAAAAGAAACAAAAAGAAAAAGAAGCTCCTCTGTGAGTGTGTGTGTGTATGTGTGTGAAGAGAGAGAGACAGGCAGACAGACAGAGACAGAGAGAAAAGGAGAACCCACCCAGGTCAGAACATCTACCTGAGCAGCCATGGCCCCAGCTGGCGGAGTCGTTTGAGGTGGGGGTGGGCGTGGGGGAGACTTCCCCAAGGACTGCATTGTGGAGTGGGGTCTGCTTGGTTTGAAGGTCCTGATGAGCACCAAGCACAAAGCTTTGCCAAGCTAAACACATGAGGAGTTGTGAGGGCTGGCCAGGCAAGACGGCGGGAGGGGGCATGGAGGAACGTGGGAGGACAGATAGTAATGCCCACACATCTGGGAGGACCGAGGACGAGTCCCTGTAACCACAGTGACCAGCGGTGGACAGCTCCAATCCACCCTAATCTGCAGAAGCCAGTGGCGCCACCTCTGGTGAACTATGGGAACAACTCAGGCATTTCACACCCACTGGCCGCTCTAATCCTTATCAGGCGGCTCATGCCAGGACACCTACTGGGTAGCCAAATGGGTCCATTGACACATTTAAAATAGCACAAGCAGCATGGAAGCCCCAAAGTGGCTTGAAAATAGCCTGAGGTAGAAGGAAATGGAAAGACCTCCTGTGGCTCTTCCTCCTGCCCCCACCCCTGTGGGTCAGAACCTGGATCCAATGGCCACTTTCCAGGGGGTCATGTCCACAGAGCCCAAGAAGGAGGGTGGGAGGCGGCAGCCCACCCGAAGGCTGGCCGCTGCACTCAGCGTGGAGACTCCTGAAGCTCACCCATTAGGAGCAAGGACTTTGGGGTCTGGGAGTCAGCTGGGGTACGAAACCCAACTCCATTGCTATCCTGGGCAAACTGAGTCTCAACACGCTCATCAACAAAACGAGACCTTGGAGGGTGATGGTGGAGAGCATGCCTGGCTCAGGTCCACCCACAGCGAGCCCCTGAGAAAGGCTGGATGAACGTCGTGTGCCTGCTCTACACAGGGAAGGACCCAGTGACAGCTTAGGAGACTTGGGGTTTGGAGCTGGAGAAGTGAAGTGGAGCAGGAACCCCACAGGGCTGTGGTCTGGGAAGTGGCGGGAGAGCCCGCCAAGGGGTGGCCCAGGGCTCCAGCCCCCATGTCTTGATAGAAAGCCCTTGGCTGAGCCCTGGGGAGCTCAAAGCTCTGTGACATGGAACACTTGTCCTGAACCTCTGAAATGTCCCAGGTCCCAGGCCTAGGCACTGTGGCTTCACCCTAAGGATCAGCCCCTCCTTAGAGCTGTGATGCCAATGAGGGAGATGGAGAGAAGCAATGTCAGGGTCAAGGGCACAGGTCTGGAGTCAGGCTGCCTGGATTAAAGTCCCTGATCAGCCACCTCCCAAGGCCATGTGACCTTGGGAAAGACACTTAACATCTGAGCCTCAGTTTCCTCATCTGAAAAATGGGGGTGGGAGCCGTGACTACCTTGTGCAGTTCTCGTGAGCTCCTGTGGGCAAGGTCTCAGCACAGTGCCCAGCACATGGTTAGCACTCTCAAGTGTCAGCTCTGATCTGGATGCCTTTTCTCCAAGCACCACACCAGGCACGCAAACTCACACAAGGATGCCACACCCAGGCTGAAGGCCAACCAGCCAGGAGGTGAGGTTAGGAGGCAAAGCATGTGAGTGACATGGAAGGATGGCGTGGGGGTAGTCAGGGGCATGGGGAGCCGGGTGGAGGCGGAGGCTGATGGCTGGTGGGCAGGCAGTCAGGGGTCAGATGGGAGCGTAGCTTGGGCCATGTCCTAGAGGAAGCTGGGGGTGAGGCCGGCACGAGACCACCACAGCCTCAGGCTGCCACCAGGTGCCTGTGCTGCCCTCTCTAGGCCCCTCGGAGGCTGGAAGCCACCAGGAAACACTGGTGCTGGGCCTCAAGGCCTATTGCCGGCCTTCCCATTTCTGAGACGCGCTCTCCCTGTCAAGCCTTCTCCTTCTCCTTTTGCCACCTTAATTTTTCAGCAGGAAACATTAAATGCTTTAACTCCCAGCCTCCTGGTGAGGATTTGGAGGCACAGCCTGGAAGCAAGCCCGTCTGAGCTGAGCCGGCTCCACCGCAGTTCCCCTAGAGCATTTCATGGTTGCAATTCTCGCCATCTTTCGCTGCTCTTGCTGGGGATAGCGGCAGGAGCAGCCGTAAATCTGAGGGTGGGCCGGTGGAGCAGGTGGGAGTCCTCTCGATGGCGAGAGGAGCTCAGGCCTCACCCTGTCACCCAGTAGGTGATCGGCAAAGGGCTTTATTCATGCAACTTCTTGGATTTTTGCTTTGCCATGGCAGCTCTCTGGAGAGGAAAGCCATATTTCAAGATCTGAAGGACTGCAATAAACTTCCTCCCTTCTCCTCACCTGTCCCTTTCTGAAGCAGACTTGGGTGGGGGAAGGGAGTGGTCTGGCTCCCTCCTCGGGGCTGGAGTAGGCAACACCTTGCCATGGCTTGGAGGACAGGCCAGCATAGAGAAGCAAGCAATGGCCACCCAAGCAGGTACAAATGCACCAACTCACCACACGTCCAGGCATCCCAATGGCACCTTTGTCTCCCTGATGAAGGAGGCAGAAACAATTAGACGTGGCTGAGCCGGGCCAGCAGGCAGAGGACCTCATGTGCTAGCTGTGTGCTCGAGACCTGGTTTGCACGGCCAGCTGGGATGATGCCCAGGTGTTGTGTGGGTGAACTTGCCCACTCAGCACCCACAGACGGTTTGGCAAGCAGCCACCCCTATCACTATCCACACTCAGCCATGGTGCTGTGGAAAGAGCACTACCATAGGAGCCTGGTCACCAGCCTGGGCCTCAGTTTCCCTATGTGTTTCATAAGGAGTCCAAGGCCCTTTCTCCCTTAGACTGCTGTTGCCACAATCCATCCCAACTATGGCTAGGATGTGCCGAATCCTTGCCACGCTTGACTTCAAGGCACAGAGCAGGGTGAGTGGCAGCTCCCATGTGACAGATGGGTGAATCACTTCCCTAGGTCTGTCTTGCCAGATTGGGGAGCAGTGCCCACACTCCCTGGCCTCTCCCTGGACCCTCTGTCTGAGAGGGCTGTGGACAGAGCCCTTCTCCACCCTCCCTCCTCTCGGCCACCCCTGGCACCCACAGGAAGGACCGTGAGCCATGTGGATTCAGCTGCATCACGAGTTTCAGACGCTCAGAAGGAACCACTTTGTTTTATAGCCAGGGGTTACATCTTCTCACTCCGGAAATCTGCTTATTAAGTTTTGTTCCTCCCCCTTTTGGTAGAAAATATTTTTTTGCAATCATATGTGTGCAGACATCATAAAACCTGGGGTGGGGCCTGGGGTTTGCTAGGAGCCTGGGAGGACGGGAAGCAATGGGGGTGGAACATCAGATGATGTTTGTCCTACCCCGCTGGGCAGGAGAGAGCTGGGTTCGTGGGTTCCCATGAAGGGTGTGGGCATTTCTGGGGTGATTCTGTATTTACTGACCCCACTGAAGCAAAATGCCTTGAGGGACAATTAGCATCTCAAGATGTATGTGGATACACCAGAGAACAGCAATTGGCTCTGAAATTAGGCACTTGTTACCGTACATTGTCAAGACTGACGGCATCTTTAGTAAAAAGTTCAGGCTTTGTGAAAGAGTGGCAGGGCAGCAGCATTGGCTATAAGCATCGATCTGTGTCCTTAACCTCCCTGAGCATCCGCATCTCTCTCCCGGGGCTGCTGGGAGGATGCCATGAGATGATGTTTCTGGAAAGCTTACCCCTAGCGCCTGGCACCTGGTGAGTGCTGCGTACATAGCATCTATGGGTACTAAGACCAGGAAGGCCACGGGCAAGTCAGGTTTATAAGTCTGTTGGTACTTCACACAACAAGGGACCAGCATCAGCAAATCTTTCCGTGGGTCACTCCCAGGTCCCTTCATGTGGAAGCATGAGCAGGACCAGGACCCGTGGATCGGTGGTCTGCCCTTCCTGCTGAGGCCACCAGGCCTGCTGGACATGGGCTGTGACATCCCCATGGCCCACTCACTCTCGGGCTTTTGAATGATATTGCAGGATGGGTGTTTTGGTTGCTTCTCGTTTCTTTTTTAAAACTAATGTTCTTTGCAGTCCTGGCCATAAAATGTTCAGGGTAGGGACAGGCATGGAATGGCCAGGGACTGGAAACCACGCGTAGCAGCCCCTGTTCTGTGAATTGCCCCCAAATGCTTTTTAAAGGTGGACGTTGTCAGAAAAAAACAAAGTCTGCCCACGTTCCCACATCATCTGATTTTTCACCTCCTTGGATTTCATGGGACCTATTTACCCATCCTCCTTCACTTCGGGGCTCATACTTACTAGGAGAATTTCCATTTTCAAAGGCTAAACATTCTCCCACATGCCTTTCCTTAAGAAAGTCGCTGTTGGACTTGAATTCTGGAAGCTGTTGGATTAGTCAAGAGGTTACAGTATAATTCACATCTAAAAGGTGAGTAATTGGGATAAGAGGGATGCACAGAAGGGTCTGGAATCGAATGGATGTGGCCTTCAGTTCAGGGAGACAGGGCAGCCTGGTGCCAGCCCCGGCTCACCCTCCACACCCCACCTCCTCCTCTGACTGACTACAGCATCTTGCCTGAGTCATTACCTGTCCAAGGGCCCATGGGATCCAGTACTCAACACATCCATGCCCCAGGCCACACCCCACAGAGCAATGTCTTTGAAGACTTTAAAGATGGTTCTCAAATGTCGAGCGTGGGCCACAGGAAACGGCAGCATGGAACGGTGTGTGATAACACAGGCCTCCAGCAGGTCTACACTGAAGCTTGGACAACTGGGCAAGGCGTTTTACCTCTCTGAGTCTCAGTATCCTCATCTATAAAATGGGCATAATAACACCCACTTCCCTGAGTTGTTGAACAAATCAGACGTATGAAGAGTGATGAGCACAGTGCCTGGCATGCATTAAGGTCTCAGTAAGAAATGGCTATTCGTATTATTTCTATTTTTGTCCCAAAGCCTCCGTGGTTACCTGTCATAGCCTCTCTAGAATTCAGAAATGGTAACCGGGAGGAAAACAAAGGTTTTGAGTCTACTCTTATGAAGGCATAGGCCGAAGTGGGGATAGTGGTCTTAATCTAGGCTGGTATGCAGAAGGATACCCAGTAAGCCAGTGGGCTAGCTCCCCTTCCAGCCCCCCATTGTAGGGTCACCAGTCTGGAAGTCAGGTCCAGCACTGGAAGGGCCTGCCTGGGGCCCCAGGAGGGGCACCAAGAAGCTTCACCCTCAGCTATAGGTCAGAGACGCTGGAGAGAGGCCTCTCACCCAGGTGCACCTGGAGAAAAGCAGCCACCCAACCTGGCCAGTCCTTGGATTGAGAAAGAGCTCACGAGAGGCGCAAAGGAAGGAAGAAATGAAAACTTACCGGGAGGCCAGGCCTTCCAGTGGGACCCTGAAAGAAAGGGGGAAAGAGTGAAATTTATGAAGGTCAGGGTATCATAACACCTGCGGGATCCGCACTCCTAGCCAGCTGTGTGACCTTAGAGCCACATGCGCTCTATGAGCCTCTGTTATGTTATGAAGAAAATGAAGGGAGGGCCTTGATCACTAGGCTTCCTTTCAGTTCTAGCATTCATTCATTCATTCATTCACTCATTCAGAAAAGCAGTTGGTGGGGGAGTTTCCTCCAAGCCAGGCCCAGGGTAGCTGCAGGGAACAGAAAGATGAGAAAGTCTCCTCCCATGTTCCTGTCCCTCATGACTGAAGGATCATTAGGGCTGCAGGCCTCACCAGCACATCCCCTCTCTCTGGGCCTTTCTGCCTCACTCACTGCAATATTCTGTCCACCACTCATGTGTGCTGGCCCTGACCTGGGAAAGGGCCCGAGGGGGTCAGGGCTTGGTCTTCCCTGTCCTGCCACACAGGAGATGCCTGCTCTGATGAAGCAGGTCTGCCACGGGACGCCTCTGCTGGACCTGCCACATCTGAGCTGTTGGAACACGACCATGGAGCAGGGGGTGGTAGAGGGTGGGGGCATCCCCAGGGGGCCTCTTCCCTTCCGTTGAGATGGTGAGGGAGGCAGTGGGACTTCCTTCCTTTGACCCCTCCAACCAGCTTCAGATCATGCTCTCCACGATGAGTCAGCACTGGGCGAGAGCAGGAGGCTGGACCCCATCCTAGCGCCCTGCGTGGCTCCAGGAGCTTGTCTTCACCAACCATGGTGATATCTTTCTCAAACCCTTGATTCGTAACTCTGGTATTCCTGGCTAGTACAATTCTGGGCATAAACTAATGACTCCATATAACGGATCTGAAATCCCACTGAAAAGAGGAAAATATTTAACAAAATGTACCATTAGTACTAATAATTATCATCATAGCAACATGCATAGGAGAGCTCAGGAAACAAGCAAATTCTGAGAAAGTCATGTCTTTTTAGCACTGGCCCCCAACTTCCAGATGGATCTGATACAAGAGGGAGGCTGGGAAACCGCTCTAAGAGCTGCCTCACAGGGCGCCATGGAGCACCTTGCAGAGGCGGAGGAAACACCTGGAGAGAGCTTCTAGAGCCGAGCCCCAACCCTGGCCTGGCCTGGGCACGAGGTCCAGGAGAGATGGGGGTCTTGGAAAGGGAGACAAGAGGATTTAGCTAAGAGCGCAGGCTCTGGAGTCAGCTGGCCTGGGCTCGGATCCCGGCTCTGCCACTTACTAGTCTGTGACTTTAAGCAAGTTGCTTGGCCTCCCTGTATCTCAGTTTCCTCATCTTGCAAATGGGAGAACAATCATATCTATCTCCTAGGATTAAATGAGATAATGTATGGAAAGCACTCAGCACAGGGGCTGGCATACAGCAAGTGCTAGATAAATGCTAGCTATTACGATTCTTAGAAGAGAGGAGGACTGGCCGAGGGGCACAGAGCCGGTCTCGGTCTCTCCCTCCAGAGACTGTGCTATTGGGTGTGGTTTGTCTCCTTCCAGACATCCTGCTCTTCCCATAAACCCAGGGCAGAGCCAGGGTGGGTTTCGGTGTTCGCAGGAGAGAGGCCAGCTGCTGCAAGGCTGCTGCGGCAAATGCGGGCAGCCCAGGAATCAGTCACTCCCTCTCTCCCTGGTCCTGAGCATCCCTGAGGCGGTGGTGCAGGACTCCCCCAGAGAACCAAGCTCGGGCTCAGTCAGGGATCCTTGGGGAATGCTGAGCACTGGCCCTCGGGTGTGCCTTCACTCTGCTGGACTTTGCCCCCACATCACCAGGACATGAACTCCCGAGGCAGGGATCTTTCCGTTTTGTTCATGGATGTGCTCCCAGTGCCTTGAGGAGTGCTGAGCCCTAAGGAGTTCCTTAATTCCTATTTGTGAATGAATGAACTGAGGGTGATGCCATGAACCTGGGGCTGGGCCTCCTTCTTTCCCAGGCCCCCCAAAGATAGCTCAGCACTGAGGATCCCCCTTAAACCAGAGCTTTAGCGCTGAGCCAACACCCTGTTCCTGTCACTTCTAAACTGCCCGGCCCTGACGCCACCAGGGAGCAAGCCAAGAAGTAGGGCAGCCTCCTCCCTCCATCCCAGGGAAGGGGACGGGCCTGCGAGGGATCCCAACCCAACATGGTGGGTCTACCTCGCATAGGGACAGAAGGGACGTTTACCTACATCACCCGCACAGGAGGAACTTCTCTGGGGTCTCAGTCCCAGAAAAAGCTGTGCTTCGCCCAAAGGCCAGGGGCACTCCTATCTTCCTGCAGCCTGACTCTCGCAACAGCCCTGCTTTCCTCTTTGCTCTGACCACCAGGAAGCTCGAAGCCAAGGCCGTGGCTCTTCTGCTAGGATGTCATTGTGTATCAGTCTGAATTCCCCTTGTTTTCCTATCTCTGCTTTCCACCCCCTCCACTGTTTCCTTACCTAGTTTGTAAATCATCCCAAAATGTTTCTTGGAATAAGGTGGGGTAGAAATAAATGAAATAATAAATTAATTAGTGAAAATTCAGAGAATAATAATTTCCTCCTTAAAATTAAAGGCTTGTCAGAATCTTTGGGGATCATCTAGGGGAAGCCTTCTGTTTTTAGGATTTAAATGAGTTAATATATTCTAAACAGAAAAAATTATAGACATATATACACAAATTTGTGTGTATACATATACACAAATATAACTATATATATATATTCCCCACAACACCTGGATGAGGCAGATACTATTACTATCCCCATTTTACAGATGAGGAAACTGAGGCATGGAGCTAGAAGAGCACACAGCCAGAAGGGGCAGAACCAGGATTTGGACCCAGGTGGTCTGGCTTGTAGTCATGCTATGACATCACCTCCACAGAAACACAATGGTGCCTGACACATAATCAGTGTTAGCTAGGATTTCAGCAAGGGTCACATTCAACCTGGCAGCTGGACATCATGTGTTCCCCTGTATTCCGCTGGAGAAAGAGACATCCCGAGTTCCCTTGGTCACCTGTTTCAGTCTCACAGTTCCCATGATTAAGAAACTCTCCCTTAAATCTAGTGCAGGGACGGCCAACAGCTTGAGTGCTGACTCCAGTGGATTGGCAGCAACTGAGTAAAGCATTACGTTAAGAACCCTCCTAATTGATTAGCACTGTCTGCCAGGGGCTTGAGGTGTGGGGCAGTGGTGCCCACAAATTTTCTACCATTTAAATGATGCTTGCTGCCACATACATCCACCTCCCTGGTTGTGTTCTCTAGGCACTGGCTGTCCTTGTGCCCATAGGACCCTAGGTCTTCCAACTGGAGGACAGAATTGCCTCAGAAGGAGCCCCTGAGCTACACCCAGAGGAAAACAGACAGGCATTGCCACCAGCTGCCATCTGTCCGTCCCTCACCTCTGGCCAAGAGCATTCTTACTTTGCAGGAAGCAGAGAGAACAGGGCTAGAAGATGAGTCCCACCCTGGCCAGCTGCCCGTTTGCTCCTCCTCCTGCCTTGTGATTTCTGCCTTCACTCCATGGCTGGGCGGTGGCCAGGTGGGCAGCATGGTGAGGAGAGGCTCATGTCCTTCGCCTCTCATTTGCTCCTGCACTGCAGAGCTCCCAGCACGGTCCTGGGTGAGGCCAGCAGAAGCTCTCAGAACACGACGTCCTTGGTGAGGGCAGACCCTCAACTCAGGCAGGGACCTAGAGCTGGTGGTGCCGGGTTATCCCAGAAGCCCGGCTGTGGGGACGAGGTGTATGGGAGTGGTGGGGGGTGGTTCTCAGTGAGGGAGGTGAGGACTCTTTTTGGCTTTGTCAGAAAAGAAGGGGAAAAGCAGACCATTTGCAGCAGGTGGTCTGTCGAAGTTCCCCGTGATGGAGTTTATTTTGGAAGATGGATGACAGGAATTGAGAGCTGACATCCCAAACATGTCATGATAAATCATCCGCCCTCCTTTCAGGCAGTGACATGATCTTCCTCTCTCTGTAAGTTCGCAGTTGGGCAGCTGGGCAGGACCAACGGCATGGGGTCAACAGACCTTTCAGGACACGGATGGAATAGTAAAGACTGGTCTCGTTACAGATTGGGCTGCTGCTCTCGCAGGTACAGATCAGGAGGAAAACGACTAAGGAAACGACTTCTCTGAGGACGGGATGATGACAGGCTGCTTTTGGGAACCTGAGAAAGATCTGATGCAGAGGGCTGGGCCTTTCAACTCCAGTCCCAGCTCCCGCGGCGACCTCCGGGTCTTTTGTTGGGATATCAAATGCTGTCCTCAAAGAAGAGGCGCTCCCGCTCTCTGGACCCATTACCTCAGGGAGACAGTCCTCGGGCTCTTCTCAGGTTCTCTGGAAACGACTTGGCTCCTGCCCCACCCTGGACTGTAGGCGACGCCGGGGAAAGGAGCCTCTCGTGCTGCCTGTAATTTGTGTTGTCTCCCAGTTTAACCCGCTGACACTTCTCTCTTACATTAAACCACCACCAATAACAACAACAATCACCTACCCCAAGTGACTTGGCCGGAACGGAGCTGCCTACACAGCAGTGTGGACATCATGTTCTCAGGAGCAGTCCACACCTGGACCCGCTCACTGACCTGTTTACTGAATGGCAGGAGACCTCTCAAGGACCAGAACTGAGTACAGATGATCTCTTCCTTCTTTCTAATACCTGGTGCTTCTTTGACTCCAGTTGCTTCTTTGGGGGACAAAGGAGCTGGGCTAACAAAGCGGCGAGCCAGCCTTTCAGATTGAAATCGGACCTGCTTTGCCCTGGGAATAGCTGTTGTCTGGCCCTGGAGGGGTGCAGAGGTGGGTGGAAAGCAAAATCGCAGCCTCCGTCCTCACGCCAACATTCTGGGGGGAGCCCGCAGCCTTCTGCGGAGGATGCGGGGCTCCCCGGGAAGACAGTGGGGCCAGTCGTCAGCCCCCCACCCAGGGCCCGTTACCAGCAGGGAGCAAGGCCTTTCAGACGTGGGAGACCGGGCTGCACTGGAGTTACTTACAGGAGGTCCTGAAAGAGAGAGAGAAAATGCCAGGGTCAGAGAGGACGAGGGGGCTGCCTGAGAAGCAGCGTCCAAGAATTCTTCAGCTGAGGGGTTTCCATCTGTCTTCGAAGTTTGTATTTTCTTGGCCCACTTTCACCAATATAATCTCTTCCCCCTTTATTTCATCTCCATATTTTCATTATTGGATGAGAAATCCAGAGGTCTGGGCCCCAGGCGCAGCCCAGCTGCGGCCCCAGCCTCCCCGACAATGCCCTCCACGCCTCAGCTTCCCGCCCCACGAGACGGGCTCTTGGGGACCCACCCAGCTGGGGTACATGGTTGCTTTGCAGAACGGGGGGCAGGGGGCGCCAAGGCATGTGGCGAAAGCTCAAAAGGGTCACAGAAGCTAAAGGGATGTTGATGGTGAGCAGGCTCGCGGCCCGCTCACGCTTTCACGAGATGAGATGCAGTGGGAAACAGGCAGGAAGCAGAGGGGACAGAGTGAGCTTTCTCACGGGGTCCCCGCCCAAGGTCTCCAGGCCTGTCCTGGTTTCTGTTAAGCTGTGAGTCAGGCATTTCTGCCCTCCCCGTCTGCTGCCCCTACCTCTCCTCACGGCCACCGGCCACCACTGCGTGCCGGCTCCCCTCCCTCCACGCCTGTCTCTCCTTTTCTCCTGGTGCGTCCACTCTCCCCTCTCCCTCCCAGAGGCCTCAGCAACAGCCCCATCTCATTACTGACAACAGCCAAATTCAAATGTTCTGCAAAAGGGGCTGGAGGACGGGTGGGAGGGAGGTAGAGTGTGACAGTGCAGTGTGTGGAGGTCTGCAGAGCGTGAGTCACGGAGCCCGGCCGCGGGATTCCCAGCTGGGCCCGGTGCGTCCGCCCAGCCCCCCGCGACCTGGCCGCGTTAACACAGCTGCTCCTCCTGTTGCTTCTTTCATGCTCGGCCAATAAAGACTCCTCCTGTTTCCCCTCGCCCCTCACGTTCCCAAAGCCAGCTTCCTTCTCCCCGCCTTCCTCTGCCTGCTTCGCTGTCCTGGTCCCAATCCAGGAGGAAACGGCCTCTTTCATGCTGGCCTCTGTCAAGCCATCCCATTAAGGGGGAACAAAATGTTTTAAATTAAAAAAAAATAAGTCAAGAGGTGTAGTGACTGGGCGAGGAGGCCCCAGGCGGGCCGCAGGCCTGTACACAGGGTTTCAGAACAGCGAGAGGGAGGGAGGCTGAGGGAAGAGGGGAGCATCTGGGACCCATTAGGCTGAGCGGCAGGGGAATGTCACCCAGAATCTGAAAATATCCCCCCAGTGCAGCTTGCCCGAGGCCAGTCCAGCTGGCAAGTCTGTGCCTCCGGCTGGGGGAAGTGTCCTTGTGAGAAGCAGGCTGGTGACAAAATTCAGCCCATGGCAACTTTTGGATGGTTCAGCCACATAGAGGGCAGATGCCCCCACCCGCCGCCTGACAGGGCCCTGGCTCCCAGTGCTGCAGGCTTGGGGGGGCTCCTGTGCCATAGTGGAGCTCTGGTGACGGCCCTGCCTGCTGTTGGCTGTCTCGGTTGCATGAGGAACCCCAGACGCAGGTGGGCAGCTGACAAGGGACAAGCCACTCAGCAGGGTCCCCAGAAAGCCATCTGCCGGGTCCACCCCTAAGTGATATAAATTCTACTGGAGATTTCAAGGGTTTTATGTCATCACCACCATCATCGCCACTGCACACACCTCTGACGTCTTCACTGCACGCCAGGCACAATTCTAAGTGTTTTCCATTATGGACAAGGTTCTACCATCTGCACTTTGCAGATGAAGAAACTGAGGCACAGGAAGCCTGAGCTACTCCCCCAAGGCTCTTCACTACAGAGCCTCGGCTCATGCCTCTCACTCACAAAGCAACTCACCCCACCCTGAAATCGCCCGCAGACCCGCTGCCTCTCCACGCCTCTCTCGGAGGCTCGGACGCCTGTGTTTCAGCCTCTGGCTCCTCTCTTGAGACACAACCCTCCCACCTCTCTTTTAGGAGCTCCTCTTTCTTATGCAAGGGAATCAGGCTCTGTCAAGCTTTTCTAGGCTAGCATCCCCCACCTGTCACTCACACAGACTTCAGCAACTGGAAAGCGCCCCTATCTGTTAGCTGATTCTGTGCTTAGAAAGGGGAAGAGAAATGGGGGAGTCAGGAAAAAAAGACTTTTTCTATCACATTCTCCCTCTGTCAACGATGATCCTCAGGAGTCCCCTGGAAAACCTTCAGGCCCCTTGGAACAGTGACTGTTGCCCTGCCCTGCCAGCTCTCAGCAGGCCTCTGTATTTCAGACCAGGCGCTTCACCAGACACTGTGTTCAATGCCCAGTGGCTCTCAGGCGGCTAGAGAGCTGATGGTTTTGTGAAATCCAGCAGTGCCTTGATGTCATTGGTTGGTCTCCTGTGTGGGCCACTTGGTTATGCTCAGGAACATGGCTGTTGACTGATTTGTTGCCCTGGCCAGGCACCAAAGGACAGAGTCACCCCAAGGCATAACCAAGTCCCCACTGTACAGATGGGGAAACAGAGGCCCAGGGAGGGTAGTGAACACACAGGGCCACTGTGTGGTGGGTGACAGGGATGGGCCAGAACCCAGGACTCCTGCTGACTCCCCAGCCATGGGTCTTCCTAACAAACCCCTCTGTCTCTCGTGGCCTACATACTTGACCCCTGCAGAGGTGCAGCCCACACCGTCAACCCTGAGGGTAGAGGAAAACACCTCGACTCCACCCCCGGCCGCCACAACAGGGAGAATTATGGAGACCATCCCAGTCCTTGCGGTGAGCAGAGCACACTACAGCACAGCTCCCAGGGAAGGGCCTCACAGCGGCCCAGGGTGCAGAGGTTCTCCCTGAGACCTTCTTCCTTCTGCCTGACGTCTGTCACCCACTGCCTCTGTGAAGAGACTGCTATCCTTCCCGGGGTTTGGTTGACCTCCTCTGAGTGGCCGGCCATGTTCCTCCTAACAGGATGCGTAGGAATGGGCTCCTAGGAGGAGTCCTGGGGCCATGTTCTGGGCCATGCCTTTCTTCACCGTTTTTTGGATGTTCATTCATTCATTCATTCAACAAACACTTAACGATTGCCTGCAGTGTGCCAGCCGCTGTGCTGGGCTATGGCTATACAGAGGTGAATAAGGCACAGTCATTGCCCTCTGAGGAAGGAAAACTGAATTTTTTAAGCACCTCATATCTACCAGGCCTCATGCTCACTTCTAGTGACACAGAGCTGAATAACTCATTTCCTCCCGTTGAGAAGTCAACAGCTTCCTATGTTAGAAAGCTGGAGAAATTCCAGAGAAGAGAAATAAAACGGACAAAAGGATTTAAGGGAGAAAGGTTTGCTACAGGAGGACCCATTCATTCAATCAACCAACAGCATTCACAGAGGGCTGATATGCGGCAGGGGGCATGCCAAGTGCAGGCACTGTAACAGCGCATTTAATCCTGCAACAGTCACGTGAGGCGGGCATTGTCACCCTGGTATCACAGATGAGGAACCTGAGCTCAGAGGTTAAGCAACCTGCCTAAGGCGGTCTCCCCATCTTAAATGGCAGCATCCTGGGTTTTTTAGGTTTGATTTCCATATAGCAGAGCCTGGATTTGATCCAGGGCTCTCTTATCTGGAAGCCTGTGTACTCCAGCTAGAGGTCATGAAGGTCATCAGGGGTGGAGTGCAGCCTGGCCCTCAGGCCCACACCCTTCTAATGTGGGCAGAGAACCCCCCTCCCCCAGCCCTGGAGGGCTCGGCCTTGTCCAGACCCTGGATCCAGTCCTGGTCCTGGACAGGGAAGTAAAGAGCCACAGGGTATGATGGGTTCAACACTATGTGAGCCGTGATCTGACCCTGCGTGACTGCTGGGCTTCCAGCAGCTGGGGTCCTAGCCCCCACCCACGCCTCCTGGTGCCTGCTGCCAGGCCGCCTGCAGCTGACCGCCTGTCACTTGGCTCTGCCACGTGCCAACCCACCCATTCTGCCAGGACAGATGCTGTGCATCCCAGGCTCTCCTCGGAGCTGGGGTGACTAACAGTGACTGTCACTCTGTCCCTGCTGGAACAGGGTTTCTCAACCGGGGGCCATTCTGCGCCCCCAAGGGATGGTTGGCAATATCTGGAGACATTTTTTTAAAGATTTTTTTATTTTTCCTTTTTCTCCCCAAAGCCCCCCTGTACATAGTTGTGTGTTTTTAGTTGTGGGTCCTTCTAGTTGTGGCATATGGGATGCCGCCTCAGCATGGCTTGATGAGCAGTGCCATGTCCGTGCCCAGGATCCAAACCGGTGAAACCCTGGGCCACTGAAGCGGAGCGCGCGAACTTAACCACTCAGCCACTGGGCCGGCCCCTGGAGACATTTTTGACTGTTCCAACTGGGAGGCCACTTCTGGTCTCTAGTGAGTAGAGGCTAGAGATGCTGCTGAACACCCTACAATGCACAGGCAGCTTCGTACAACAAGGAATTATCCGACCCAAATGTCAATCATGCCGAGGATGAGAAACCCTGTGCAGGACTAACGGGACCAGTCCTGCCTCCCGGCTCCCCGTGCGCCTCCGGTACTGCCGGTGCCCCTCGGGGGAGGCTCCAGCCCTCACTCGACCCTGCGGTTTGCCAGCTGTGGGGATCTCATTCTTCTACAGGGTGGCCTGTTCTACCTCTGCCTGAGACCTGGTGAAGACAAATAATGCATTTATCGAGCATCTATTTTGAGCCCAACACTATGCAGGGAACTTTATGTACCTTATTTCCCTCAGTCCACCCAACAACCCAGTGAAGTAGCTGCTACTATTATTGTTCTACAGATGAAGAGGCTGAGGCCCAGAGAGTTTGCGGCATGTGCTCACGATCACAGGGCGCGCGCGCCTGAGCTGGAACTCGAACCCAGACCTGCCTGACACCACAGTGGCAGGAACACAGCTTGCACAGCCTCCCAGGACCACGGGGTCCCCAGAGCTTGAAGGAGGCACATGAAGGAGAAGCAAAGGGAGCAACCTCTGCCTTAAGGAATGAAGGAGGGGAACAAGAGTAGCTCCAAAAACCAACGAGAGGACTTTGTCAGAGATGGGTGCGATGGCCCCTTAGGGAAACCCAACGAGCTTCGAGGCAGCCCCTGTCTTTTAAAGCTGACATCAAAGAGAACCAGCCCTTCTCCCTTGCAGCCCCGTGGCAGGAACGCTGACTGTAGAGGGACAGCCAAGGCAGACTGCTGGGCAGACCATCTGCATGTGGTGCCTGGGGAGCATGTCTGGCCAATCACGCTTTGTGGCCGGCAGACACTTCCCCATTGGGCTCATGAGCTCATTGAGCTTCACCACAACCTGACTCCCAGTTTACAGAGGAGGAAACTGAGGCTCAGAAGGGATGTAACTTGCTGTGGTAAGTGATCCTGAATCCTAGTCCAGTGCTCTTCCCAGAACAGTCCCCCACTGGATGCAGCTTTGAGTGGAGGCCGGAGGCTTTACATTTCTTAGAAAAAACATCCAACTACTCAGACGGTGGAGTGCTTGAGCCAGCTCATCCTACTGTCTTGTGAGAGCTGAGTCTATGCCTCTCTTCCCAACTCTTGTTCAGTGATTTCCCATTGGCAGCTGGAAGTCAGCCGTGGTGGGAGTATTCACACCACAGAAATTGGTAAAAGCTACAAAGCAGCCCCACTCTACCCCAAGAGCCAACTGTTCACCATTTCCCAGCACACTGCCGCTCAGATCTGTCCCACGATGATGTCTCTCAGCCACAAGACATCCTCAGGCCTTTCCAGTTCACGCTGATGGAGAGTAATAATAGGACTTGAGAAGAGTGGGAAGCACTTAAAACCATACAACCACATTCTCTACTCCTGTACTCATGGTAGACATTGCTAATCAATCACAGCTAGTCCTCCTCCAACGAGCCCTGACAAGGCTTCACAATTCTTTCCAACACAGCCACTATCAATCAGCAGGAACTGGCACACGAGATGGAAGCTATTAGTCATCTTGGAACTAGAGCCATCTGGTTGGTGAGACACAGGAAGAAAGTCGGTGAAGCATGAGGGTCCTTTTCTAACTTAAGAAGGGCTGGGTCTAGCCTTGGGGAGCAGCAGAGATGGAGGAGGAGAGGCCAGGTACCCAGGACTCCCCAGACACACCTCATACCAGGGGTAGGGACTAGCATTAATTGCAGCCCTCTTCCCCCAGCCCCAGCCAGCTGTCAAGACTGGCAGAGGGACTAGGAGGTGTGAGCAGGGAAGGGACAGGACCAAGCGAGATCCCTTCCAGTTTAGTTCATGGCTTGGCCCCAAAAGGTTCCCTGATGACCCACATTCTTCGAAGGCCATGACTGGGCTGCTGCCACATCTGGAGCCACCAGAAGGCAACCTGAGTGGCCACCTTCCTGCAGACATCATGGAAGTGGCCTTCTCACCTGGTGGGGCCTTGAGCTAGTTCTGGGGCTCCTGGACCACTCTGCCCTTGACAAACCCCTCCCATCAATCTAGTGGTTGTGCTTCTTTATGTCCTTGCTCCCCATCTTATTTGGCGAGTGTCTGGGGACAGGCGGGGCTGGTGGGATGGAGGGAGCCTCAGATGCCTCACCCGACACTTCTAGACCTGAGGGTGTGCCTGGAGATCAGTCTCTCGGCTGCCTCCCCAGCACCTGTTCTCCCTTCCTCCTTCCTAACAGCCCTGATTTTATTCCAGTCTCCACCCATTCTCCACACAGCCCTGTGTCTCCAGGGAAGCCCATCCCAGGCCCAGCAGGCGTAGGCAAGGGCAAGTGTCTGTGGCCAGGAACCCTTGTGAAGATGGCTTCGGTGGGGCGGTTTGAGCAGGCGAAGGGGGAAAGCCCACAGCCAAGGACACTGAGGGATGGGAGATCCCATTCCAATGACCGCAGCTCCTACAGCCCCAGACCCCCACATCCCCTGTAACTGGGGAAGCTGCTCCAAGGCTCCAGGATGCGGCCACGAGGGCTGCTGGCCAGTAGAAGACCACAGGCAGAGAGGAGGAGAACAGCGTGGGGCCCTGCCCAGAGACAGAGGGCAATGCCCAGCCCCTGGCAGGAAGGACAACAGCTCAGACCAAAGGTGGCCACAGCCATACCTGTGTCCCCTCTCCAACACCATGACAGCTGTAAGCCCAGGAGAATGAGCGAGAAGGAGAGTGAGCCCGGGGGCTAATATGAAAGGGGAAGCAGCTGAGTTACCCTGGGGTATTTTTCTTACCCTGCAACAGAGGCAGGGGCTGGAGAGCGAAGCTGAGCACAGTAGTCAGAGGGTGAAGAAACTGTGTCTTTGCGCCCTCAGCTGTGCCCCTTCATGCTCACTTCACAAGTGTTTATTATAAACGTCTGCTCAGCGCCAGCCATGGAGGGCTGCAGGCTGGATGCTGTGAAGTCAGACGCTGTCCTTGTTCTTAGGTGCTTCTTCTCTAGTTCAGGAGATGCCTCCCCACTCCCAGTGACCCTGACACTCTGTCCCTAGGCTCAGGCTTCTGGCCAGCTTCTTCCCTGAGCTGGTTGCCTCACTACTGCCTCCTGTAGACCTCCAGACTGAGGCCAGGAACCCCCAGAGCCAGACTGTGACCCCACGCTGCCCCCAGGTTTAGGTCCCCGACCCTGACTGCAGTCCAGATTAGAGCCAGTTTGCCGCGGGTCTTTGAGTGACGCTGTCCTCTGTCCCTCAGGGCCTCCACACATCTGGGTCCCCAGCTCCCCAGCAAGCTCCTGTCGAGGGTGTTATGTGGCTGGATGGCCCGGTCCCAGGGACTCTCAGCCCTCTGCCTTCTCCAGGTTCTTGTTTTACCTTCCCTCACCTGGTCCCCAAAACAAGCCAACAAGCAGAGAGGCTACAGCAGGCCTCAGCAGCCCCTGCACGGGGGCGGGGCCGAAGCACAGGCAGGGAACTGCTGCCTAGAAGCTCCTGGGGAGCCCAGCACATGCAGGTCTCCGCCTGGGGCTCCAGCCTCTGGGCAGTCAGCGCCCACCTGCAGCCCCAGCCCAGGGCCTGCACTGTAAGGGCAAGTGGTCTTAACCAGACCCTCGACTGCCACTCCCGGCCCTCCAGCCCCAAGCCAGGGTTTGCTTTTTTCCTTCAGGTGTCACATGGGCCCCTGCAGGAGGAGAAGCCTTGAGGCACCACACCTCTGACCTCAGACCTCCTTCCTGACACGGATCCTGCCACCACATCCGATGTTCCCGCAGAAGGCCCTGCTTGGGGCAGCTCAGACGTCACAGCTCTGCGGGCAGGGCCCCACCAGGCCACTGCTGGAGGGGGAGAGGGCAGGGGGTTGGGGGGCCCTTAGACCCACACAGGATGTGACCGATCAGAGGCCTGGGAGAGGCCGCAGGCCTGTACCTCCCAAGGATGGGCTTTTTTATTTTAAAGCCACATTTCTTGATAACCCATTACGGGGCTGGCATCCTGAGCCTCTGTCTCCTCGCTGTCATAAACACTAATATTTCTTGAGCACTCACCAACCTCCAACAAGGGCCAAGCGCCTTATACATTATCTCATTCGCTCTTCACAGTGGCCCTATGAGGTAACACCACTATTCTCCACACCAAACACATGAGGAAACTGAGGCACCGAGGTCTAGTTGCTGGCCCATGGTCATAGAGCTGGAACCCACGCACGCCCTCAGCCACAAAGCTATGCGTTACCTCGCTGAACAGCCACAATCCTGACAGGCAGGTTCATACTGTGGCTCCATTTTACAGAGGGAGCTCTGGAGGCACAGAGAAGCTGAATAATTTGTCCAAGGTCACAAAGCTGGTACACGGCAGAGCTAGCATTTGGAATCAGCTACACTCTAGAGTTTTCCTTTTTAACCCTCACATTTATTGCTTCAGCTGTGAAACCAAACTAAGAGTCAACAAGACTCAGGTGGTGGGGCGAGAGGGCGAGACTGTCGAGAAAGAAAATCCGCAGGAAGTCCTTTCCAGTCCTTTTGAGGGCCGCGGGGCCTCATCCATGGGCTAACTCTATCTCTTTCCTAAAGCCGGCCCCCTGAGCGCCCACACTAAGGATCGACTGCTAACCCTACCCAGACACCACCTATCTGAGCAGGAACTACAACTGGCCACACGCACACACAGTCTCATGGTTTCATCGTTCTTCCCTTTACTTAGAAGTAATGGAATAGAAATATGACTTGACAACTGTGACCTTTTGCTTATCAAACTAGGCTCCTGCCCAGACTCATGGGTAAGAGCATGGGCTTTGGAGACAAACAGCCATAGGCTCACGTCCCAACTTTGCTACTTACTAGCTATGTGCCTTGGGCAAGTCGCTTAACCTCTCTGAGTTCCAGTGTCCTTTTCTGTAAAATGGGGGTAATGATAGTATCTACCTCATTGGGTTCTGAGGAGTAAATGAGAGAATACAGGTAAGATGTTCAGCACTGTTCCTGGCTTAGGGTAAACAGTCAATAAACGATAGCTATGAAAGTTACAGTTATGAAGTTGGAAATAATGACATCCTGTCCCAGAAGGGCATGATACCTTCCTCTGTGTTCTAGCCAGACGAACGGCCAACACTTAGTGAGCTCCTTCTATGTGCCAGCATCGTTCTTAATGTTGATGGATAGTGATGTGGATTAAGGCTGCCCCAGGTAGAGAAGCCCAAGGTTACCTGGCCTACATGCCAAACTATATGACTCGGTGGATTTTTATGATATGAATTAGGGCTGCCCCAGGGAGAGAAGCCCAGGGCATCCTCACCTACATGCCGATCTATATGACCAGATTCGTATCTAAAGTTATATGACTGCACAATAACCAGACCCCCATCTGCACTGAAATCATTTAATGACTTTTTACATCATCTTTTCTTTTTCCAGTAAAAATAAGTCACGTACCCATGCCTTATAAATTTAGCCCTAACTCTCAACTCGGGGCAGCAGCAGGAGCTCTGACTGCCCGTGGGTCCTGTCCCCAGGCAGCAGCTCTTTACTGCCCATGGGTCCTGTCCCCATGCTATTCCGTACTATTCTCTAAATAAAAGAGCACCACTGCCAGACCTTGAGAGTCCAAGAAATCTTTCTTTCGACTCTTCGGCTTGCCATCCCCGCATCAGATAGCACCATATTTAACCCTTACGGGCCTTATAACATGGACTCCTTTGTGACTCTCATTTTACAAATGAGACAACGGAGGCACAGAGAGAGGGTGTCTCCTGCTTGGGGTCACCAGCTAGGGCAGGCTGACTCCAGGGTGCAGGCCGTTGGCCTCCCTGCTGCACTGCTCTCAGATGAGTCCTGGAAGCCCTGGAAGGCACGAAGCAGCACCAGGCGGGGGTCAGGGCGCTGAGACGAGCAGAGCAGGGAAGATGGGGTGGGCGGCCACCAGAATGAAATCAGACAGACTGAACTGGCCAGACAAATCACGCATTTTCTTACTTCCGTGGGCCCCTGACACTTCCCGGCTGGGGTCAGAATCAGAAGTCCCGAGGGAGGAAATCTCAGGGTAGGTCTTGCTGGGGGAGATTACAGGCCGGTCCTGCAGATTCAGGCCAAGGGCAGGCATTGTTCTCAGGCCGCCAGTTTCCTGGAACGGCCAGGGCACAGGGCAGAGCGGCTGGGCTGTGGGAGCACAGATGGGGCGGTGGGCCCGGGGAGTGGGCAGAGGGTCTCTCTCAGGTCGCCCCCCATGTGGTCAAGGTGGAAATAGATCAGGCTGGGGCGCCCATCAGACTCTCTGATAAGGATCTGGAGTCTCACTTGAGCTTGTCACCCTCGACTGAATCTCTAAGAAGCAGTGAGATCCTCCCACAGGACCCGGAGATGTTGCCCAAGGAGAGTGACTTCCTGTTCCACCCCTACCCCCACCTCAGGTCCTTCCCAGGAAGTCAGCAGTTGAGCAAGTGGTGCTCCCTTGCCACATCCAAAAGGCACAAACAGTTCTCCAGTAAAGGTCACGGCATGAATGCCGCAGCTCCACACCACCTCCTCCAGGTGGTTGGCTTTGATTTACCACAACACCATGGTACCAGGCTCAGGTCTCTCCCAAGCTGTTAAAATACTCAGTTAGCTATCATTCTCATTTCTATGTATGGATGCCAACTCCATGTTTTTCTGCCTTGTCTTTTCTGTTAGATTGTTAAGATTTCCAATGGGTGTAGTCAGTTTTTCTTTAGTTGCTGCTCCAAGAGGAGTTGAGGGAGATTAGATGTTGCAAACTCCAATGCCTACAAGGAGCCAGGCAAGTAACATAAACAAATGAAGCAGCCAGGTATAGGGCGATAGGGAATGGTAGAGACTGTGGCAACGTGCTAAGGGCTTGCTTGTGTGCCTAAAACGGAATTACCACTCATTAGCTCCAACCAAGTACTGCCAGGTGGGCATGCAGACTCACGATGGTCAGATCTTGAAAATATTCAAGAAAAACCCAAAATTCATATTTTATGTAAAACTTTCTGACTTCTAAATGTTGATATCAATTTAAGAAATTTAAAAACTATTCTGCAAGGCAAAAAAAGCTGTATTTGGTTTTCAAGTTGCTAATTCACAACACACAGTCTCCTGGGACCTTCCAGGCCTGATCTGTTGCAGCCCAGAACCGCTGACCCAGAACGTGTGTTCAGTAAAGGCTTGCTGAAACATGAATGAGTGTATGGGTGTGTCCATCGGCCATCGCCTGCACTAGGGATCTGTGAAGAAGCAGGATCATAGCAGTGTCTGGAAACTGACCTTGTGTTTGGGGGTTAGCTTTAAGCAAGTGTGGAGCTGTGTGTGGTTACGCCCCCTTCAAGTGCGTTTACATCTGTGCCCATCTGCCTCCCTCCTTCTGCTTGGCATGGCGGTCCAGGACTGAAAGCTAGCCCTGAACACAGCCTGAGCCTCAGCATGTCAGTGACTTACAAAGCTGAGTTTTACTGAAGTTTACCTGAAGGTAAAACAGGGATATGCTGAGCAGTGATTCAGCTTAATTAGTAATTAGGGAGGTACTTAACTGCCCCTGGGTATCTATTTTTCTTAAATCTTACTTTAAATTGTAGATAATTAAAAACACATATCATGATGAGTAATTAATAAATGTTAATGCTAGGCCCTAACACAGAGTGTTTTAACTTACAGTAGCATAATCAAGTGAAAAATCTGCTTGCCTTTGTTCCTCCCTTAGCCATGTCTCAAGCAGCTGAGTAACCTGCCCACAAGGCCTGGGTTAAGGTGGGCATATGGAACTGTGGGCCAGGGAACCACAAAGAAACACAGCCTCCCGGGCAGCAGCCGGCGACTCCACATGGCTTTCCTCCACACTAGCAGCCTCAACAGCACCACCAACCCTCTGAATCGCATGGGGGCCCAGAATAATAGCTCCTCTATGCCAGGTAGCAGACAGGGTACTCCCTAGTCACTATTTCTAATCTTTTTTTTTCCCCCCAGGGGAAGATTTGCCCTAAGTGAACATCTGTTGCCAATCTTCCTCCTTTTTTCTTCCTTTTCCCTCCATAAACCCTCAGTACATAGTTGTGTATAGTTGCAAGTTGTGAGTTGCCACCACAGCATGGCCACTGACAGGCAAGTGGTATAGGTCCACACCTGGGAACGAAACTCAGGCCGCCTGAATGGAGCGCTCCAAACTTTAACCACCAGGCCATCAGGGCCGGCTCATTACTATTTCTAATCTTTATAACACAACTCATCTGCAAGTATGCTAATTTACAGATGAAAACACCAAGGCCCAATAAGGTTAAATAGATCATCCAAGGTCATACAGCTAATAAAATGATGGAGCTGGGATTCTGACCTGGGTCCATCTGTGGCAAAGTCCATCCTGTTTCCACACTAGCACACTGCCTGGAGAACTGGGCACACCCACCCTTCCTTGCACAAGACAGAGTTGCACAGCACCTGAGATTCTCCAGGGCAGCGCCAGCAAGGTTGAGAAGAAAGCCCTGGTGTCAGAGCCCTACTTTTAGTATCAGACTACTGTGGGAGAGCAAACGCCCAGGGGACATGTACCACTACCCCTCTATCCTACACCCACAGCAGACGTAACTAATCTATTTCAGTGCTGCTTCTTGTGCTTTTGGCAGCCACAACCAACCAATCAGAATGACACTTGTTGTTTGATGTGCCATCCTTGGCCAGCTCTCTGAGCACAATGGCCTGTGCAAGAACTTTCATAACGGAGGTTGTAGAAACTTTAATCAGAGTCTGGCGGCAAGCACAGATAGATGGAAAATACCTTTTGAACTGAAAAGGCCTTAAACATGTGACAGGAGAAAGGGCAGAAGGAAAAGGATGAACCTAAGCTGTGTGGTCTTGTATACCAGCCCAGACAGGCTGGGGACGGGGGCCCCGTTTGCAAAGCTAGCGTGTGACTTCAGGCGTACGTGTTGGGGCCTGGGGTGCTGGGGTGAATGAGAAGCTGAGGAACTGGAGACATCATCTGAGCTGAGGACAGTAAAAAAACACTGGATCTTACATTTGGCTTTGCTTTCTAAAAAAACTTTGGTTTGTTTTTCTGACATTTATTTATTGTTAAAACAGCTCTTTAAGAACATTAAAGGACATTTTGTGAAAGAAAAGCGTCATGCCTAATCCCCCAGGCCCCTGTTCTCACACAACTGTTTCCATTTTCTCTTGGGTCCTCTGATCCTCGTCCACACGCATACCCACGTCTGCAGAGCAGAAATCAGCGCGCATGTAACATGGTACCTGCTTCTTTCGCTGAACGTGACAAGGTGAACACTCTCCCACACTTGCACAGCCTTCCAGATGACGCTGTTTAAATGGCTGCACAGTATACTATGATCTACCTAGATCTGTTAGTCGCTAGATCTGGAAGTTTCTCTGTTTTTTATACTTTATGCTACAATGAATATCTTTGTGCACTTGGCACTTTTGTTTTGATAAGTTATTTTCTTAGGCTAAGCAGGCGGGACATCAGGTCCGTGTGAACGTTTGTACGACCATAGTCAGACCTTGCTGCAACGACCTCACATACATAAACTGGAGAGCACTGCGCTTCAGCTCGGAGGCTGAGCAGCTCACCCAGGGCCCCAGCAGAAGAGAGTCCTGCCTGGAACCAGCGCTTGGGTTTCAGGCTCCTCGTCCAGACCTGCTCCACGCCTCTGAGCCTGGCGCGGGGGCGGGGGAGCAGGGGGTGGGATGCAGAGCCCACAGGAAATGGGGACGGCAGCACGAAGAGGAGGGTGAAGCCACTCTTGTGGCCACCAGCATCCCCTCCTTATGGAATGTCCTTTCCCAACAGGAGGCCCTGCCTGACTTTTTAATTAAGAGAAGATGCTGTTTAGAGGGGGCGGGGCACCCCGGGAGAGCAGGCTGTGTTATCAGGTGCCGATTCACACGAAGGAGCTCACAGCAGAGGAGCCACTCCCCTGCAGCTCTGCACAGAGCCCCTCCATGCCCACCCACCCTGCGGCTGGACAGCCCGAGGCAGGGCTTTGGTGGGGAGCGCAGACTGCGGTGAGAATCTCTGCAGAGGAAAAGGCTGGGTGGTCTCCAAAGCTCTGGTCCCTTTCTGCCCAAGGCGTGGGGAAAGCACAATAAACACGGGCTGAGCAGCCCCTGCCCCTGCCCCAGCCCCTGAGAGTCCACCTTGGCTGAGAGCATCACTTCACTGCCCAGAAGAGAGGCTTGCCAGTTTAGCCCAGCCAGGCCCACTCCTCCTCCCACGCAGCCAGCTGGGGTCTTCCAGGATGCAGCGGGTGTGACTGCAGGCCACACTCAACACCACCTCAGCCCTCCCCACCATTCCAGCCTGTGGTTCTGCAGAGCTGCAGGGCCGGGGCTAACACGCAGGGCTAAAGGCCTTCCCAGGCCCACACCAGCCCAGCCTCCGCACCCAGCAGAGTCCGAGCCAGCCCATGGTCAGCGTCACTTATGGATCCCTTGCATTATGTGTCTGGCACTGTTCCAAGTCGGTGCTGGGGCCACAGAGGTGACAGAGACACAGCGAGCCCCAGCGCATGACTGTGGCCAAGTCAACCTCTGAGCTTCAGCATCCTCGTCTGTAAAACACGGATAAAGTGACGCTCACCCCATTGGGCCACTGTGAGGATTAAATGAGGTAGTACATGCCCCGTGCTTGAACCAGCACCTGACGCACAGTGAGTGCCACGTAACAGGAGAGTTTACGTGGCTGATATTCTTTCTAGTTGCGGGCAACAGACAATCAACAGAAATAAATGAGAAAAGTTCAGGCATTGCTACCTGTTCTGCAGAAGTTAAAACATGACCATGTAGTGGAGGCGGGCTGGAATTTGACAAAATGCTTTAGCTTAGGTGGGAGAGGATGGCCTTTCTGAGGAGGTGATGTTGGTGTCAGAACTTAAAAAATGAGGAGCCTGAGTGAGGGGATCCAAAGGACAGTCATTCCACACAAGCAACAGCAAGTGCAAATGCCCTGAGGTGAGCACAAGCTTGGGTGTCCAGGAAACAGAAAAAAGGCCTGGAAAACAGAAAAAAGGCTCCAGAAAATGGCTGGCGCTGCGACGTCTAATATAGCAGCCACGAGCTACCTGTCGCCATTTAAGTTTAAGTTAAATTAAATTAAAAATTCAGTTTCCCAGTTTCACTAGCTACATTTCAGATGTTCAAGAGCCACATGTGCGGGGCCAGCCAGGTGGCTCAGCAGTTCAGTTCACATGTTCCGCTTCAGCGGCCCGGGGTTCGCCAGTTTGGATCCCGGGTGCGGACATGGCACCGTTTGGCAAGCCATGCTGTGGTAGGCGTCTCACATATAAAGTAGAGGAAGACGGGCATGAATGTTAGCTCAGGGCCGGTCTTCCTCAAAAAAATAAATAAAAATAAAATAAACAAAGCAAATAACAAGAGCCACATGTGGCTGGGGGCTACTGCATTGGACAAGAGAGATGCAGAATATTTTCATCCTTGTAGGAAGTTCTATCAAGACGCACTGCCCTAGAGCTCTGGGGGAAAAGAAGAGGCTGGCACGAGATGAGGCAGCAAAGGCAGGCAGCGCCGGACTCAGGGTCCTGCAGGGTCTTGAAGCAAGGAGCTTGGCCTTTGTCCTGACTGCCCTGGGAAACCTTTGGGGTGTCCGGAGGAGCCCCCTCTTTGACTCACTAACTTCTCGGAACCTGAGGAGTCCCGAAGAGTCAGAGCTGAAGGGGAACAGATGTGTTCACTGAGGTTCTGCAGCCTGCACGGCAATGCCACAGAGACGTCCAGGGACCTAGTTTTCCTGGGGGATGCGTGGCTCCCTTAGTGAATGCAGACGTGGAGCTCCTGGTCCTGAGGCCATCGGCCCATGTTCTGTCACCTGTGGAAAGGCCCTGGTGGTGGATGCTGTGCTGTGTCCTCAGACCCCCCTCTGGGGACAAAGGATGTAATCTCCCGATGCTTGGAGTGCTGCCAGCACACAGCCCTCACTATCAGCTCCCTTCAGGAGTTGCCTTGGCTGAAGAGACCACCTTGTCCAAGAGCCTCCTTAGTGGCCTGGCCCCCACGTCCAATATGGCACATCTCTGAAGGGCCATCACTGCTCCAGAGCTACCTGGGGTCAGCTGAGGCCTTCCTCAAGGCTGCAGCAGAGCTCAAGGTCTCCCTTTGCCCAGTCCTGCTTCCTTCTCACGTTTCCAAGCCAGCCTCCTAGGGCAGCCAGTCTGCCTCAGCCCCCCAGCAGCATGGGAGAGCAGCTTGTCCTTTTGCCACTGGTGGGAGACGGTCGAGGAGTCAGGGATAAAGTGGTCACCATGATGACAGCACTGAGTCAAGCACTGCCCTGACCAGAGGGCAGCTCCCTCTGAGTGGGCGTGGCCACCAGAAGGCCCCCACATTGAACACACCCCTTGGGGTAAGAAACCATATTGACTGAGTGTCCCCTGTGCCGGGCGGCTTACATGTGTGGTCCCAGGGCCCCTCACCAGGCCTTAAGAGCTGGGTTGTAATCCTCATCCTCCCGGAAGCAGAGCCCAGGTTTTGGAAAGTTTATGATGAGCTCAGTTTTCCACAGCTCCCAGGTGCCAAAACTGGGTTTTGAACCCAGATCTTGTTGATTTCAGAATCCACTGTTTTCGCCCTGTGCCACGCTGCGCTGTGCAGCCTATGCTCACAGGGGTCCAAATGCAAGGACTCCAGGAACTAACGCACAAAGACATCTTAAGGAATGTGGACATTTGGATCGCATCTTGCCCTGGCTGGAGCCAAGAACTAGAGTGACGATCTCCTCCCTCCCCGCCTCCTGAGCCAGTGGGGCTTCATGGCAGAGCCGCAGCTGCTGTCGGGTGTCTGTCATAGTCACTGCCATTCCAGTTTCTGCAAATACTGCTTTGATGTGCTAACAGCCCCTAATGGAGACAATGGCTAATAAATCATTTGGTGGAGCCCAGGACTAAGCTACTCTCCTGACCTCTGACCTCCTTCGGGAGCCGGCTGTGGACCACTCCATATCCCAGGCACTGGGGCAAGACAAGTCAGGGAAGCTGAAGTCCCCCAGCAGCTCGGAGAGGGCAAGGCCTGGCAGGAGGCCAGGGATACTGTGACTTCAGCCAATGGGAGAAACACCCATGAAAGAGTCACTTGGGGGTGACCTGCCCTGGGGACAGGTTGAGGCAGTCTGGGAAGATGCCAGGAGATGCCATGCTTGTCGCCAGCCCCTGAGCATGACACAAGATGACACAGTTGGCTTCTGAAGAAACAGTCCCCTATGCTACTAGGGTCAGAAAGTCCACAGAACTGGGGCCAGGGGAAGGCTGGAGCCGGGATCAAAAGGATATGTGAAAAAGAGAGAAACAACATCCTCTCCTGGTATTAAAAATAAATAAGAATAGAAACCTGCCGTCGTGAGGGAATAATCCCACAACACTTCCCAAAGACAAGGCAGGAGGGCTGCCAGCCTGTCCGACCGTGGGTCTCCGTGGTGGGCGGAGGGAAATGATGAGGATGGTGTTGTTGCCCGAGGCCTCCATGAGCGCCTGGCTAGGTGGCCAGGGCGTCTCCACCGGCCCCGAGCCCCTCCTGGGGAAGTGGGAAAGGGATTCAAGGAGAGGGAAATCCCATCTTGTCTCTAGGGGGACCAGAGAATGCGGCCAAGGCCTGGAAGTGACCTTCCGTCAGTTTAGGGTCAGAAACCTCTTCCTTGTAAGCACTGTGATTAAAGAACCTTTTAAAATTCTAAGGCATTTAAAGTAATGGTTTTAATATTTCTCTTTGTTTTTGGTAAAATTCTTAAGGCAATTCCAGTCCATCTGAGCTGGAGAAGAATACAGAGACAAATTGCCCGCATGGCTCAGGCAGAGAAGGGGTCAAGGTAACTTGGGTGGCTGGGGACAGTGGCAACAGCAGGAAATCCAATGGGGACAGTGTTGGCTGGATGTGGCGGCCTTTGGCTGTACCAATGTCCACACTGCCTGCAACACATAAGGAGAAGGCGGGCTGCTGGAGGGAATACTGGGGCGATGGTGGAGCCTTGCCTGTCCTTACCCCCCTCGTGCCGGCTGGTTCTTCTGTGGGGGGTGCTTCACTCTGTTTTCATAAGGAGAAGGGGGTCCAATGAAACATCTTGTCCATCTGTCCCCAGAAAGACAACTGAAGTCTGGGGCAGGGAGACAGGTGAATCAGATGCTGTCCAAGAGAGCCAGCCAGCCAGTCCACACCTGTCGGGCTGTTCGCTCACGGAGTGGGGTTTGTTTATGCTCCCGGCATTCCTCATAACACCCAATCAGAAGTTTTCTCAGAGGTACCATTGTGCATGAGCTTTGGAGCCAAACACACCTGGGTTCAAACCCCAGTGACTCTCTTCCTTGCAAGCACTGTGATTAAAGAAACTTTTAAAATTCTAAGACATTTAAAATAATGGTTTTAATATTTCTCTTTGTTTTTGGTAAAATTCTTAAGGCAATTCCAGTCCATCTGAGCTGGAGGAGAATACAGAGAGTAGCTATGGAGCCCCCAGCAAGTTTCTTTTCATTTCTCTGAGCCTCAGTCTCCTTATTTATCAGATGAACTAACAGGACCAGCTTGTAAGTCTGCTGCGAGGGCAGGACAGATGGGCGTGAGGGTCTTACACTCAGTAAGCACTCAGTAGATGGCAGCTTTGCTTCTCGTGACTCGGCCATCAGGTGGGTTTCAGATGTTTGCCACAGGGTGACTTTAATTCATTTCAGCACACAGTTTGCTCACACTTTGTCAGCAGCCTGAGCTGTATGCCTTCGGTGACATGCGGCCATCTGATCCATCTTCCTGGCAACCTCTGCGTTTGTCCTGCCCCCTACTCCAGAGCCTCTTGACTCAGCTGGTCCTAGCGGCTTCCTCACCTCTGCAACTTGGAGGACTTGAGCAAGTGACCCCAGAATCCACTGGGCCCAGACAGCCCCGCTGTAGGAGCCCAGACTAGCTGGGAAGTGGAAGGGGGGTGGAGCCAGGGGGCAAGATGGACATTGGGTCTCAGAGGTGCTCTCACTCCTTCAGGTCAGGATCCAGCTGTTTGCAGGGAGAGGGGCCCCTCCTGGCTTCCCAGTTGGCCAGTCCCACCCACACTGGGGACCTTGGTGGCAAGAACTTACTGAACTTTCTTTAAGTTTCTTGGCTGATTTTTGTGTGGCCCGCCTGATTGCTTATGGGTCACAGATGAGGAGGGTAAAGGGAGACGGCTTAAGAGCCCCTCCCCCCTTGGCCGGAGGCCCCGTCCCTCCCTCCCAGGGCTCCTAATCCCTCCGCCTGCAGACGCCTGTCCTCCCAGGCTGAGATGCTGCAGACCCAGAGGTTTAGACACAGAGCCGTTATTTATTGGGAGGCTCAGGGCCAGGACGAGGTCGGGGCCACATTCTCTTCTGTCCTGGCTCTTCTCACCTGCGTTGTAAGCAGGGAGGGAAGGAGAAAGGAGAGAGAGAGAGATGAGGGGATGGGAGAGAGGAAGGAGCTCTCATATGCTGAGGGCCTACTACGTGCCTGGTCCTGTGCAAGGTATTTACAGGCGTGACTTCACTGAACAGATTGCAGTGGGTCACTTTTACCTGACGTGTGTGTGCATATGAGCAGTACAGGCATGTGTGGTTGGAGAGAGGATGGTACAGTGGTCAACAGCATGTCTGCTGGGTCAGGCCTGGGTCCAAACTCCAGCCTTGACTCTTACGGGGTGACCTCATACACACAGACACATTCTTTCACTTCTTTAAGCCACTGTTTTCTCATCTGTAACATGAGGATAAGAATTTCTGCTTCCTCAAGTTCTAGAGGAGCCGGCGTCAAGCCCCAAGCATGGTGCCTGGCACACTGTTAATGCATGCAATAGATGTTGCTATTGTGAGGGGAAGAGGAGGGTGAGGCCAGGAGAGAAGGGGGACAGAGGAGATGAGAAAATAGGAGAGGGGTAAGGAGGAAGGTCTGAGCAAGAGAACCCCTCTGCTTATCTCCTCCTGGGATTTGGCCAGGTTCAGTCTCCTAGCAGCACCCCAGGCGTGAGCCCCTAATGAGGACCGCAGCTCCCAGTGGGAAGCCCTGGCTAAGGATGATGGAGGGGGAGCCAGAGGGTTCCAAGTGGCAGAGCTGCAGCTGCTGCCCCCACCCCGAATGCCTGCACACTTGCTCCCACCAGCAGCCACTGCACAGAGGAGGGACCTTCAGGGGGTGGGGATTTGGGCCCCCCTGGGGCTCCTTGCTGAGAATCAAAAAAGTGTCCTGTGTCTTTAAGGAGACGCCTGTGGGGGGCGCAGGAGGGAGGAAGGTTAAGATGATTAGCTGGTGCTAACAAATTTAGGATGTGGAAGAAGTCTTTTCTTGGCTGTCCATCAAAGGAAGGATTGAATGTCCCTGAGCTTGGAGAGAGCAGAAGGAGGGGAGGCAAGGGCTGGGGGAGGGGAGTGGGAGGGCATTATGTGCTTCCAGCTGAGCCTTCTCCCTGGACAGGCTTCCCAGGGCACTGGGGGTGTGTGGGTGTCGGGCAGGCACGCGGGGCCAAGCAGCTGTCTGTCCAGATGCTGGCCTCCCCATCAGCCTGTCTGTCTGTCGTCGCCCCTCTCCCACAGCCCCAACCCCAGCTCAGGTTATGTCCGAGCAGCTGGGCTGAAAAATGATCCAGGAGGAAGAAGGCCCTTCCTGTTGATTAGAAACCAGGACACAACTCCCCTGCAGGCCGACCAGACCCCCTCCTCATCCAGGCTCCCTGTCCCAACGGCCACCTCAGGCCCCTTGTCACCAAGCGCTGGGCCACTCCTCATCTAGGTTCCCCTGTAACAAGGGAAACAGGCACAGCCTCCCAGAGAGATCTCAAACTACTTGCAAAAGGCTTTATAAAAGGTGATTTCCGGCACAGGCTGGAAGGAGCGGCATGGGAACCGTGCCACGTCCAGGAATCGTTCATTCAGAACGGCCTGGGCACCAGCTCTGTGCCAGGCCCTGGGCCGGGCGCTGGAGAAACAGAGAGCAAGGCACCGTTCCTGTCCCTGGCTCAGCACCCGCCCCTAGGAACTGGCCGTCCAGTGGGGCAAAGAGAGATGAGAACAAAAAGATGCGCTAAGATGAAACGTACATCTAGTGGTGGCTTTCAGAACTCAAAGGGAGAAGGATGACCTGGCGGGCTTATTATCTAAATGCAGATTTCTAGGCCACACCCTTGGAGATTCTGATGCTGCAGATCTGGGGTGGGGCCTGGGCGTCTCCATTCTAAAGCAGAGCGGGCGATTCTGATGCAGGTGGACGTTGGAGTTGATGTGGAGGAAGATTTGGAGATGTACAGAGCAGGCGTGGTGCCAAGAAGGGGTGTATGGCCGGCTGCAGGAGGCAGGCAAAGCTTTCCAGAGGAGATGACCTAAGGCCGATTCCTGCCGGGGAGGGTGCGCAGGCTGAGGGAGACGAAGGGGTGAAGCGGGCTCACAGGTTGGGGGATGCCTAGGTTGGTGTGGCTAGAACATAGGAAAAGACCAGCTGAGCAAGCAGTGAGGTCTTGGAGGCACCCCGGGGGAGTGAAATGTCTCCAGCAAGGGAGGTCTAGACTAGGTTTGTAGTCTTGACACTGTTCTAGCTGCAAAGTGGAGGGGACCAGAACAGAGGAGGGGGCAGTTGTTAGGCGGCTGCGGCAAGAGTCTGTCTGAGGGCTGGTGATGGGTGGGAGCAAGATGATAGCAGGAAGTGGGGAGGAGGGGACAGACGTGGAGAATACCAAGGAGCTAGAGTCAGACACGGTGCCTGGTAGACGAGGGGTGAGGGAGAGGGAGGAAGCAGCGATGATTCTCATGTTTCTAGTCTTGGTAGCGAGTGGAGAGGGCTGCTTCTCCCCGAGCTGGGAGTGCTGGGGATACAGGAGAAATGAGCTGGTTCAAGAGGAGACGGGGCATTTAGTTTTGGAGTCCCCGGGGGGCCATCCTAGTACAGATGGGCAGTGGGTAACTGGACATATAGCTCCAGAGTTCAGGGAAGAAAAATGGGCTGAAGACGTAGATTTGGGAGATGGCAGGACCCAAGTCTGTGGCTTTCAAATTTTTGACTAACCTAGCATAAGAAATCATAATCGGGAATACACCCACAGACGCGAAAAGCTCCCTGAAACAGTAGTTCCCTCACTATGTGCAATGCACTTGGTATCTTCTACTTCGCTTTTCTGTATTCGATCTCATTTAAGTAAAAGCAAAAGGCTGGTCGTGGCCCACTAAATTGATTTCACAACCTGATAGGTTGTGACCTGCAAACTGAAAACCAGTGATCTCCACGGAAAGTCATCGGAGTGAATGAGATCACTAGCGAGAGGCTTTAGGTACAAATGTGGTTCAAGGAACCCCAACACTGAAAGGACTGGTAGGAGATGAGGGGCAGTCTAGATGACTGTGAAGGAAGGCAAAACAAAACCTAGGACAGACAGTATCTTGGAAGAAAGGAGAACATTTCAGGAAGAAATGGGGTTAGCAGAGAGATTTCCCATAGCAAGAAGCTTGAGGAGTACACAGGACCCAGCAGGCCACGGCCTGGTGGTCAAAGATCACCCAGAGCCCTCACCCTGGACCAGACTCAGAGAAGGTCAGCAAAGAAGAGGCCTCAGAGGTACTCCGGGCCACGCTACAGAAAGGGAAATGGAGTCCCACAGAGGGGCGGGGACTTGCCCAAGGAGACCTGGGGCTCTCTCCTTTCATCTTAGCCCCCTCATCCCCTGGCCTGTGAGGGGCTGCCAGCCCACCCTCTGTCAGCCCATCTCCACAGAGCATAGGGTCTTAGGAGAGATGTGTGTCTTCATCCTTGCTCATGTTCAAGGCCAGCTTGGAGCTGAGTAGAGCATGTGTGATGAGGAGTGAGGGCCTTTGTCCCTCAGCTGAGGCACTCATCACATGCTGAAGGCCTACTGTATGCCAAGCGCAGAACCTAGGGGGACCTAACCTAGTCTGGGCCGGGGGTTAGAGACAGTTTCCCTTGGATGGAAGGTGCCATGTGAGACCTGAAGAGTAAGTAGAAGAGAGCTTGGCCACAAGACAAGACAGACTGGATCGGGAGTCTGGGAAGGCCTAATGCTACTTCCCACACATCCTCTGGGACTGAGTGGGTGTGGAGTGCAGAAATCCGGGGCAACGTCCTAGGCTCTGCATGCTGGGAAGGTGTGGGGAGCTGGAGACCGAAGGTGCTCAGTGGCTCAGAGGCTGCCAGAGCTCCAAAGACCTGGGCAAGGGCCCCTTCTGCAGAGGCCACATCCTTCCCAACTCAGGCCCAGACTGCCCCTTCTGTGGGTTGGCCATCCTCTGCGGTGCCCACACATCGCTGGATACAGGAGTCACGGGAGGCTGGAGAAAGCCTATGGTCTGCCACAGGCTGGCATCTTCCAGAAGACCTCCAGAGACATCCTAAGCCTTTCATGGAACAAACCAGAAGACACTACTTGGAAAGGATCTTAGGCACCATCCAACCAACTGTCCCATTTTGCAAATAGGGAAGCTGAGGGAAAGAGAATGAAATAACTAATTAGGCAAAAGACCTTCATATAATATGGTTCTCTCGCAGGCCTCCCCAGTAAACTCCTACTCATCTCTCAAGACCCTTATGAAATTGCCTCCCTTGAGATTCCCAAAATGGAGCCCAGGCCCTCCAGAACAAAACCACTGTAGACAGTAAGTCAACTGGGGAGCTGAGGCTCAGTCCCTTCTACCTGCCCAGCGCTGCCCTAAGTGACAGTCTGGGGTGCCCCCCGCTCCGGGGTGCATTCCCCAGGCATATGTACTCCACGGTTTCAACATCCTTTAAGGTAGGCAAGGCACGGCTGGCCATGATTTTAGGAACCTTTAAGTCACACTCGAATGATCCACCAGATCTGCCCACTCTTCCCTTCTCAAGACAAAAACAACGACGTCTGTCATCACCAGCAGCATGGAGAGCTGGCCCTTCTAGACTGCTCACTTTGTGCCTGCTACTGTTCTATGCACGTCTCACGCACTAACTCGCTTAACCCTCGTGCTGACCCACTGAAGCGGCTGCCACCGTTTTCCCAGGGCACAGACGGGGGCTGAGGCACATCAGACCACCTTTTGTCGTGATGGGACGATCTTGACGGCAGGATGATCTCACCTCATCTCACCGGGTATCGTCATGGGGTTTCTGGGGGTTGAGGTAGAGAACAGAGTGGAACTGGGGCAGATGTGAGGCATGGGGAGGGAGGACACAGTCACAAGTTTCACTCAGGTCCCTGAGTATGTGGCACGTGCAGAGCACGGGGCCTGTGCCCATGCCCTCTGCACCAGCCACGCTGAGTCGTCCATCATTTCCACAGCACACAGAGCTTTTCATGCCCCATGTGTCAGCACACACTCTTCCCTTGTCTGGGGTGCCCTCCTGACCACCCAGCTCAAACTCTACTCCTCCTCCAAGATCTAGGTCAAATGACACCTCCTCTGGGAAGCCCTCAGTGTTTGCTATTCCTTTCCTTTTGCTTCTGACTCTCTTTGGGTGCTTTTACATTCTGCACTTTATTTGTGGGCCTCTCTCCTGAAGGATGAGGACCATGTCTCATTCGAATTTCTGACTTGTCACAAACCTGTCACAGCGCCTAGCCCAGAGCAGACACTCAGCACCTTTTTATTGATAAGTAAGTTCAGGGTTATTGATGTCTAGCTCCAGCACCTTTTTACCGGAGGGCAGCACCTCTCCTGGTGGATGCCAAAGGCCACTGAGAATGTACATAGAGGTGAATGGACTGTCACCAACCCCGTCACCATCCTCACCATCATAGGAAACATTAGTTGACACTTACTATAAGCTGGGGGCTGTGCAGGTTGCTTTACAGCCATTATCTCATTTAATCCTCATCACAGTCCATAGAATGTCCTCTCATGATCTTCATTTTATAGATCGAAACTGCCCAATAGAACATTTTGCAATAATGGAATGTTCTATATCTGTGCTGTCCAATACAATCGCCACCAGCCACATGAGTACTTGAAATATGGCTGCTGTGACCTCGGAACTGAATTTGAAACTTTATTTAATTTTGATTAATTTAAACATAGAGTGACATGTGGCTAAAGGCAGTGCAGACGAAGAAGGACCAAGAGCTGAAATAACTTGCCCCAGACCCCACAGCCGACAGGTGACACGGGTAAGACTGGCACAGGATTTCTGGCCTGAAACCCAGACTTTGAACCACATGCTTTAACTCCATCTGCTTTTCTCACCCCCGATTGTGGATGCGGTGGGGAGGAGTTTAACATCATTACCCCAGCCTCAGCGCAGGCTGGTGACCTGCACAGCCACCAGTTGAGTCCTCTGACATGCTGTGCAGGGTGACTGACCTGTGTGGGAATCTGGCCCTCCCTGGGTGCCTCGCCTGCTCTGACAGTGGGCGCCCAAGGAGATGATCCCTCGTCCTCCAGCAGTGACATCCCGTGAGCCACAGTTTCTGTGCAGAGGCCTCTGGTCACAGGCCCTGCAGCCGGAGAACATAAACAGTTTACTCTCCCTGCGCTTCTGCAGCCCAGGCAATGGGGAAGATGTAACTGTGCTTAGTGCTGGCACAACTTCCACACGTGCGGACTGACGCATGTGAGAGCCGCTGCTCTGGCATAGACACTGCTGCCCACCCACTGCTGGGCCCCTGTCCGAAACCCCCATGCAGTAAGGCCCAATGGGCTTACAGGGAGCTGGGGTCCCCCCCTCAAAGGAGCAAGCCGAGAGAAGTCGTCCTCGCCCAGCAGGTGCTGCTGCTGACACTGCCCCTGGCAGCATGCTGGACGACCACGGCCTGTCCTGGCTGCTGGAGACACAGTGTAGAGAAGACTATGGCAGCATGGAAAGCCAACATTCGGAGTGGGGATGTTAGTGTCCCAATGAGCATTGGCAGACGAATGCTTGACGCAGGGGAGCCAGGAGGGGGAAGGGGTCCTTAGAGAGATGCAGGGACCCGGCGTGGGGTGGAGGCCTACAGAATATGAACATCACCTGGGGGCTGGGTGTGAGGACACCTGGGTTCTGATCCCTGCTCTGTACAGAAGCCAGTGAGCTTTTCACGACACCAATCTGATTAGGTCACAGCTCTGCTCGATGCCTGCTGCTCTCAAGAGAGAGCCCCAAACCTTAACACAGTCCACAAAGTCCTGAGAGTTCCAGCTCCTGCTGACCTTCCTGACCTCATCTCACACCACTCTGTCCCCCGAGCTCTCTGCTCTGGCCACACTGCTCTTCCTTCCAGCCTCATTCGTGCCATGCTCCTTTCTACCTCAGGGTCCTTGCACATGCTGTTCCCTTGGCCAGGAACGCTCTCTATCCCTCTTTGCCTGGTCAGTTTCTGCTCCTCAAGGATCACGTCCTCAGGTCCAGGACCCTTCCTGGAGCTCCCCAACCCTGAGCACTTGTTCTGGTTTTTCAGGAGACCTCATATTTCCCTTTGGTAAGGCTGGTCATGACTGCAACTTCACATTTGTTAGTGCCATCGATGAAGGGTGCCTCCCTCACTAAACTGTAAGTTCCGTGAGGGCGGGGGTCATGTTTTACTCACCCTTGGGTCCCTAGCACCTACCAAGGTCTGGCAGAGAGTGGGCGCTCAATAATACAGCTGAATGCATGCATGCATAAATGAATGAATGAAAAGATGCTATTCTGATTTTGTGCAAGGCAATTCCCTTCTCTGGGCCTGACATCTTAAATGATGATTTGAGGAGTGTCCACTCCATGCCAGGTGCTGGGGAGGACACAGAGCTGACGGGCTAGAGGGGACACAGATGTGTAAACAGGCCAGGACGACACAGCGGGATGAGATTACACTCAGAGGACGGGGCCGGCTAAAAGGAAGATTTTAGCAGAGGCATTTGGTGGGGGTGGGGCTGGGAATCGGGGAGGATTCCCCCAGACTACAACTAAGACCCACTCTGAAGGGTAACTGAGGGTTAACAGGCAAAGAGAGGGTGTTCCTGGCAGAGGCACGTGTGGGGGCCTGGCAGGGAGAGAGCCCTAGGAAGGCCGTGCTGCAGCGAGGCCGCGAGGTGGGCCAGGCGGTGGGCAGAGTCGAGGCCAGACGCTGGGTTGAAATTCATCGTGAAGGCGCTGGCGTCACTGTGGGGTTTCAGGCAGCAGGGCGACAGAGGAATGTCCTCCTGGGTAAAAGGAGAGGGGCAGAGTCTGGGGCCCTCCAGCTCTGGCGCCCGGGGGTATGAGATGCAGGGCGGACGATGCACAAGGTTAGGAGGGCTCCCGACTCCACTGCCAGAGGAGCCTCAAGGGACTGGTTTCCTCCCTGACGTCAACTTAAAGGTCACACAGATCCCAGGTTTCCTCTCAGGAGCCATGTAGGGCTCCGCGTTTTGTCCTTTTATTCCGATCCCTTTGGGATCCTGTGACATTCCCAGCTTGGACCACCTCGCAGGGTAACCAGTCCCCTGAGCCCCCAGTCGCTGTGAGAAGCGGGACTTCCTTTAATTTGTCCTAAACTTACCTCGCTCAAGTTTCAAAGGGGGGCCCATCATCCTAGGATTTCAGGAGTCAGGAAATGCACCCTGAGCTGCTGTGGCAGGAAGGGGAACTCAGGACATCTTTGACTCCGGGGCCACTTGCATCCCACCAGCCCACAAACTGAAGTCCCACAACCACACAGACAGGCCGCCCGTCTCTCCCCGCTGCCCTGCGCGCCTGTCGAAGCCGGGCATGCGCTGAGGAACTGCGAGCGAAACGAGGCCACTCACCCGACTTCTCACTCTAGCAAACAGAAGCTACAGTGGCGGGGCATGCAAATCGCAGGACCCCTAAGTAACCAGGCTCCTCCAGTGACTGTCCCTCCAGCTTCTCCTTCCAGTCCTGTCCCCGCCCCTCCAGGAAACCTGCCCCTACTCAGCACCGTGGGCTGAAGCCATTCTCCAGCTCCAGCCCCTTCATAGCCCAGCCTGGGCCACAGCTGCAGACAAAAACTTCTAGTCCTGCTTGGCTTCTCTTGGTCTCCCACCCCGACAGGCAGCCGGTCAGCAAGCCTGCCAATGTCGCCTCCAAACCTCTCCCAAATCTGTCCACCCTTCTCCTCTGTCACCACTGCCTCTCGCCTGGACACCCACAACAGGCCTTCCCTCCCTGCCTCTCCACCCCACCTCTGTAATCCATTCTCTACCAGTGCCAAGAGGAATGTAAAATGTAACCCGAGCAGCGTGTGGCTGCCCCTCTTAAAACCCTCCAGTGGCTTCCCAGTGCACTGAGGGCGAAATTTATAAACCCCACAGGCCAGAGTCATGCAAGGTGCCACGGGACTGGCCCCACAACCTCTCTGAGCTCCCTCTCTTCTCTTGCCTTTTCCCTCATTCCATCAGGCCACTCTGACCTTCCTTCTCTTCTTCAGACACACCAAGCTCATCTCCACCTCAGGGCCTTTGCACACACTATTCTTGCTGGCTGGCTGGGATGCTCACTCCCCATTCTCTGACTTAATTATTTAATTTATTGAAGAGATGCTTTTACAGTGCTTTATTCTACACCAGCCTTAGTCTAAGCATTTTCAAGTTCTGAATCACTGGTTCACTCTTTGCATGGCTGGTTCCCTCTTGTGAGTTCAAATGTCCCCATCTCCTGGGGGCCCTCCCTGACCACCATCAAACACAGAAACCACTGCCTTCACCCACCAGACTCTGCAGCAAATACGCCCTTGATTCATTTGGTCATAACCATCAATGGGTATTTTCGTCTTTATTTCTTTATGTGCTTACTGGTGATCTCTTCCACAAGACTGGGCGCTCCGGGAGGGCAGGACCCATCTGTCAGGTTGATCCTTGTATCCCTGGGCCGAGCACCGAGCCTGCCCACGAGAATGAGCGAAGGAAGGGGTCACCTGCCCCGAGGGGCTTCTAAGACCGCCATGCTCTCTGAGCTCCACAGCGGGGGAAACTGCAGGATATGAGTGGTGAAATGTGTCCTGTGGACGCTGCTCAGAGACCCAGTCAGGGGGTGGGGCTCCTAGAAGGAGGGGGGTAGGTTGTCCATCTTTGCGTAAATATGAAAAGAACAACTGGCATGTTTGTAGCAAACGAATGGCATGAAATGGGAGTCCATTTCAGAGCGTTCAGCAGACCTGCATACCCAGGAACTCACCAGCCTCTCCCAGCCGCTCAGTGAGGCTGCCAGAGCCCCATTTTACAGATGCAGAGGCTGAGGCCCAGAGTCAGAGCCACACGGTGGGCACAGGGCCAGGGCTCCCCCATCTCCCAGTGCAGATCTGAAGCCTTTACAAAGGCCTGTGTCCACCTGAGCGCCCGGTGCTCTATAGACAGCAGGGGCTCAGTGGACATGTCTGCATTTGCTGCAGCCAACAGCCTGATTAGAGGTGCTCCCGTTCAAATTCCTCTGGAAGCGCTGGTCCCCAGGGCAGAGGTGTTTGAGAGGCCTGGGAGGAGAGGCAATGTGGGCAGTCAAAAGAGCACTGGGCTGGGGTTCAGGATTGCTGGGTAACAGCAGCTCAGGACCATCTAGGAGGCCCCTCCCCTGTGCCAGGCACTGCACCAAGCACTTTACATGCATCTCCTTAATGGCCATGACCGTGCAATGAGGAAGATGCTGTCTTTACCCCATTTTACAGATGAGAAAGCTGAGGCTCAGAGAGATTGGATCCAGGAACTCAGCCAGCAGACAGTCCTGACACTCATTAGTCCAGGCACTTCCAGAAATGACTCTTGCCTTCTTTGGGTCTTAGATTCTGTCTGTAAAGCCCAGGTTCATACTAGACCCCGTGGAGGTCTGTCTGACTCTGACACGAGTCAGGGAGGGACAAGGGCAGGATGTGTGGCTGCTGCTGTCTCCTGTGGCCCCTTGCAACCTGAGGAAGGGGCTGCCTGGTCCCTGGAGCAGAGGCAGACCCCACCCCACCCAGGGCACCATGGATGGAGTGTCCAGGGATAACCAACCCATAGGGCCCCGGCCTGCCGTGCTGGCTGGATGACAATGCCCAGGGTCCCACGGAAATGGAGAAGGGTTGGGAGGTCTTGGAGCTTCCCAAGGCCAAGGAAGTGACTCAACATATCCACAGGGGATTTTAAGGTGGGCAAATGCTGTGAGTTACATCCAGCCCCACTACAGAGCTGCTAAATGAACATCAGGAATGGGCTCCCAGCCTGAGCTTCCCCGGATAATAAAATCTGGTCCCTTCTCTGTATTTCTTTTCTGTATTTCTATTTCTCTCTTTCTTTCTTCCTTTTTTTTTTTAGCAGAATCTTTGGGTCTGCTGTTGCACAGAAACATGATCCTACTGCCCCTAAGTGTCCACCCTGAAAGGAGGATGGGCAAGGAGGACGGAGGAGAAGTGAGAGGCAAGGCTGATTTCTAATTCTCCAGGGAATCCACTACCCTCCCCAGAAGCCTGGAGAAGGGTGAGTGAGAGTCTGCCCAGGGAGAGCAGAGAAGACTGGGTCTCACTTCATCCCTAGAAATAGCCGTGTGGTGGCTTCAGGGCCAATCAGTTTCAGGGATGTGGCAGCATTTTTTGTTCTGTCAGGAAGGATGGGCTGTCTAATGGACAGAAGAATCCGGAACCAGATACCCCACTTGGCTGGAGCTCTTGGCCGCAGGAGGCATCAGGGACCCACGGTGCTGGCTGACACTGGCCACTGGGCTGTTTTACATCCCTCTGCCTTGCCTCAGTTTTCATAAAACTCCTGCCTCTCTGCATCCCCAGTAGTGGCTCTGGGGACCCACCTAGGGGTCAAGCCATGGTGGAAAGAGGCTTTTTTCCTCTTAGAGCCTCATTTTCCCCAACAGCAAAATGAATGGATTAGATGACACCAGTGGATTTTACATCCTGCTCCTAGAGCCCTGGGGTGCCTGGAGGGGCCACCAGTGGGACACGGCCTGGCACCCACATCCCGCCTTGTAAGAATGTACATTCATTTGTATGTGTACACACACATGCATACATTACAGACAAGATGCAAGATTCCCTTCAAAGAAAGGGTTTGCCGCTGCCCGCCTGGCCAAGGTGACCTCTGCCATCTCGTCGGGGTTGCAGTCTAGCTTGGGCAGCTGTGAGGAGGAGACACGTGCCCCACTCCATTCCCAGGACTGGGCGGGGTAGAAGCTGCCTCCTCCGTGCCTGGTCGGAGGGGTTGTTCGGGTCCAGAATTAGGCTAGCATCGCCCCACAGCTCGAAGCTCCTCACGCTCCCTCTCTTCACGCACAGCTCTGTCCTCAGCTAAGTTGGGAGCACTTGGTAGAGGCCGGTGTTAACAAGTGTTAACGGTTGGGAGCTGGATTCTTCTAGAGTTGAAGAGACTTTCCGAAGTCAAATTCTCTCTCATGGTTGGTGGAGAGGGAACTAAGGGCTGAGGTGGGGATGGGGAATGAATAACCCGTATCAACAAAAAGTTAGGCACAATGAGCATCTTTGACAAGTATAACCTCGATTAACCAGAAAGGAACCTTGGTTATCCAGAATACTGTATTTTTAGGAGAAAGGGGCACATGACTTCAAAATAATAATATAGTAGAGATTAAAAAAAAATCTCTGTGGAATTCCAGTGTTGTCTATCAGAGTCAGTGCACATTTAGTCCACTGACTCATCTACCCCTCTCTCATGTCCATTCCCTGAGGTAAACAGAACGTCAGGCACTGGTCAATGCCTCTGAGCACCGATCAGCAAGGAACGACACAGCCAGGGGTGACGCTGTCAAGCATGTAGAACTAGGAGGACACCGGACCCGCCCCCAGAACCAACACCAGCTGTGATGAACGGGGAAGGCGGCCACGGAACGGCAACGTGGCCACAATGTCCCGACTCACGAGCACCGTGAGAGAAAGGAAATCTTCGTTGGAGAAGGGCTGGCACCAGGTTCTAAGCTTACAGAGTGATGAAGAAGACATTCAGGCTGCCAAAGCCCTGGGGCCCCGGCGTCCCAGAGCCTGGAGGCCCGGCCAGCAGAGCCCTCCATGCACCCCGCAGGCAGGTCTGGGAGCACAGAGCCACTCTGCCCTCTGGCCTCTCAGTGTGCCAGGCCACCTATGCATAACTATGTGGGGAGTTGGTGTCCGCTTATATACCCGCCGCCTGCTGGGCACTTTCCTGCAGCTCCATGCCAGGCTGGCTCACTGCATTTCCTCCCGACTTGGGTGGGTTGAAGTGGCCAGCACTGCTGGAGCCCCGTGACCAGGCTCGACCCTCATTCCAGCCTCCAGGGGCCTCCCCAGGGTCTCCACTGGGTTGCCAAAGGACGTAGATCCACGTGGGCCAGACCGGCCATCTCCAGCTCCTTTAGGTGCCCCTCAGCCCCCACCACTCCACTGGAGACATTCCTGCAATGCCCTGCCTGGCATACCTGCCACATGCAGACAGACGGCAGGGGCTGGAGCGGGTGGGAAGAACCAACAATCAGAAAACGAGTTTGTGAAGTGAGCTGGAAAGAACGACAGGCAGGCCTCGCGCCAGCCCTGCCCCCACTCAGCTCCTGGAGGATCTGACCCTTTTGTAATCCTCTCCTCCCTCCCCTGCCTGCCCTGCGCCCACCAACCTCTGCCACACTCCCACAGGCAGAGCCAGCTCCCCTCTGTGTTGGGGCCTCTCCTGCTTCTCACCAAGGAGCTGAGCGCATCTCGTCTCTGGGGTCCCTTGACCCCGAAGGCTGGTGCCCTAGGTACAAATGCCAGCTGTGCAGGCCATTATCAACAGTGCAATTCTCGACTGGTTTCCCTGCTTTGGTCCTATCTTGCTTGTGGCCCACTTCACAGAGGCTGGGATCCCAGGGGCTGGGGACCCAGGACAGCAGCCAGACTGCCCCAGGCAGGGAGCCACCTGTGGACCTGCCCTGACCTGAGCCCTTGGTCTCTGCAGCAGCCACTGCTTTACCTGTGCATCCCTTTACCTGGACCATGAGCTCCTCTTAGTCTCCTAAGGACAGAGCATGGCATGGAGCCAATGCTCAAGAACTGTTTGTTGAGTGAGTGAGTGAAAGCCAGAGACAGAGAGACAGAGGGAGGGAGGGTGAGTCTGCATTCTGACAGTGTTCTGGTTTGCTCTGAGCCGGACCACTGGGGTGTCAATAATTCTGGCTCCAGCACTCACTAGCTCTGCGACCGTGGCCACATTACATAACCTCTTCAGGCCTCAGTCTTCGCATACACAAAATGGAGATGGTAATAGGACCTGCTACATAAGGTAATCACGAGGATTAAATGAGATAGTGAGATAAAGTGCCTACAACAGTGGCTGGCACAGAGTAAACCCTCAAGACATGCAGTTGTTGCTCTCACTACTAATGAATGTCCTCCAGCCTTGTATGACACCACCTCCCTGCATAAGCATCATGATCACTGCCGAGGCCTCGGTTTCCCTGCCGCGCTCCCTGGCAGCACGGGGCTGCTGTAGGGTATACATGAGAAGGATGGATCTTCTGATGTCTCAGAGCTGGTTTTCAGTCCCAGCCCTGCCACTTCCTAACCCTGTTTCCTTGAGAGAAGTACTCTGGGCTTCAGGGTCCTCATGTGGAAAAGGTGCTAATGGGAGTCTTAACCCCAGAGAGAGGTCAGGAGGGCGAGGTGAGGTGTGCACGGTGCAAAGTGGGCACTCCCGCTCGCTGTGTCAGAGACCATCCAAGCCCTCTCAACGGTGGAACAGGATCTGCCGGGGAGGAACCGAGGGGAGGGCTGGCTGGGCCCTCAGCCCTTCCATGGAGACATGCTGCATCTCACCCAGCCTCCCCAGCTTGTCCAGAATAGAGCTCTGCAGTGTTCCTTCACCCCACTCCCCTTCTGCTCTGTCCTGAGGGCAAAGGCGCTGGCATTCAAAGCCTCGGGCTTGAGTCCTGGCTCTGTCTCCTAGCCACAGACCTTGGGCGATCCCTGAATATCTCTGAGCCTCAGTTTCCTCATCTTCGAACTGGGGATGACCACAGCCCTACATCAGAGAGTGCTTGATGGACATACAAGCAATGCTGTATTTACAACATGAGACAAGACGCCCTCTCCTAATATAAGCATGTGCCGTGACTGTTAGTGGCTACCTGGGCTCACAGGCCCACCTCTGCCTGGACCCCTCCCTGCCCACACTGAACAGGTGGCCGACACTTCCCAATCCTCCCTCGGCAATTCCCCCACTCCCCTCGGCCCCTTCCACACGCTGCTGCAGGTATTCTGTCAGAGGGACCACTGCAGCCTCTTCCTGGCTCCTCTCCTTGCCGCACCTGAGGCTTCGCACGGCTGGATCGCACCACACCCTTTCTGAGAAACCTGCCACAGCACCTCCAGGGGGATGTCCAACCACCTCCATGGTCTACCGCCCCCACCCCAACTGTTCTTCCCAGCCTTATCTCTTATTCCATCCCCCCATGCTACAGCCATTCCTGCTTATTCCTCCTTTCCCAGAGTGCGGAGGGGAGAAAGTATGTTCCTTAGGTCTCTCCACTTTGATTACACTGTTTCCTTCGCTTACAATGTCCTTACACGTGTTTTCATTCACTGACATCTTACTTGTCTTTCAAGGCTTGCTTCAAGTGCCACTTCTTCCATGAAGCCTTTCTTGATTCCTCCCCTTAAAATAATCATTCCTTCTCTTGCCTTTTCCAGATGTGATGCTTATGCTTCTGCGTAGCACTTACCTAACCCTGGATAGGAGTGACTGTGTCTGACTCACTTTGTATCCCCAGGCGCTGAGCACAGGGCCTGGAGCAGCTGTTAACCCGCACTGGGCCAAGGTCACTTGCTGATGTAGCCCACAAATAGCCTGGAGCCCTAAAGGGCACAAAGCCAGTCCAGCAGGCTGGCTACTGATCCCTGGCCTGCCTCTGCTGGGCTGGGGTAGGGGTGGGAAGTGGGGGCTCACTTCACTCCTCTGGCCACAGTTCCCACCCTCATAGGGCAGGTTCTAAGGGAAAGGCTCTGACAGGTGAGCATGTGATACGGACGTGTAGAATCATCGCAGGAGAGGACGATCCTCCTGGCACCCGGGCAGAATGATCTTTCTCCTCTCTCCTCTACCGGCCTCTCTGAGGGAGGGGGCTGGATAGACAGGGAGAAATGGACACACAGCGGGGGCTGCTGTCTACCTGCAAGTCCACCCAGCCAGACAGCTATCCCTTGTTTTTTGGAGTTCCTGCAAAATTCCAGGGTCACCCGCACCCCAATCAACAGCTGCTACAAAGGAGGCCTGTTCCCTCTCAGGACACAGAGTGAGGCCATTGCTTTGCTCTGTAGGGATAAGGGGCATGAACACAGCCCTTTGGAAAAGCCGCACTGCCCTCGGCTCCCGCTCCAGGTCATGGCTGGAGACAGTGGCGTGCAGGGAGGCCCCGTCTGCCTTGACAGACCAGGGCTCCAAGGTCCTCTGGCACTAAGCATCACCAGGATCTTAAACATCCTCTGCAAGGAGCCAATCGTCACCCCACTTGTAATTAACCCTCCCTCTGCCACAACCCATGGCCCTTTGCTTATATCCCACAGCACTCAACACAGCCTACCTGCTACTAAATTAACTGGATTGTGGGCAAGTCTAATTCCTGTCCCCCTACTTTCATTTGTGTAGTACTCCACAGTAATAACCTTTTTGCAATAACCCTGTAAGAACATTATTTATATGGAAGAGGCTCACTAACAGAAACTCAGAGAGGTTCAGTGCCTTTCCAACGCTGGGATTCAAACCGCAGGCTCCCACCCCACCATAAATGCTACTGTCACATCTTTGAGGGCAGACACGAGTCTCACTCATCTTGCAGTGCATTGCATACTGTCCTTTAAATTTTTCATAGTGTCAGAATGATCTGGCCTCCAATAGGGCAGACAGGGAAGCAGGAGTGAGCTGACATCTTCTGCAGCTTAAGTCATATTTCCCATTGCATTCAGTGGGATGACGTGACATTCTCTTCCAGAACCTCACATGGATGGATGCAATTGGATGAAGGCTATAACTTCTGCTCATGACCCCATCTCACCAGAACTCTTTTCCACTCAACACAATCATCATCATCACGCAACTAACAATCATTTATAACCAAGTATGTGTCAGGCCCCATGTTGAGCCCACTAAGATGGATGCTGTCATTATCCCCATTTTACATGAGGTCGAGAGAGTAACTCATCCAGAGTCCCATGACTAATACAGAACAGAATGGGATTACTAGGATTTGAATCCAGGGTTGGTGGAAGTAACCACTGAGTTAGCCTGCCTCTCGCTGGGCAGGTCAGCTGGGGACCACTGCTACTGAAGCCAGGCAACCGCTCCTCCCTACAAACAGCACAGCCCTGCCTAGGACCAGATTCCTGTAATGGGGGAGTCAGAGTCATAAAAGCAGATCCTAAACAAGACAAGACTATGGCTAACAGTAGGTAACTTATTTCACTGAACATTCATCTCCAGTTTATCGGGCAGGCACCGGCACCTTCAGTTTGCAGGGTGGCAGCAATACTCAGAGAAGTTAAAGACCTTGCAGGGCTATCAACTCTCAATGCCTGGCTGCTGCTCCCTCACCATAGGGCCAAACAGCTGTCAGAGCACAACGCTGGGGGAGCTTAGAAGGAAGGGCCACAGTCCTGAGAGTCCTGGGGGATATCTCAGAGGTGGTGAGGCTGAGCGGGGCAGAGGCGGCGCACAGCATCTGGAGGAGACTGGATGTGAGAGTCCAGTTGAGCAGGGCTTGGGCCCCCTGGACCTGGGTCCCGTTAGGGCTGGCATTATTGCTGCCAGACCACAGGTGGCTGAAGGCCCCACACACAGGATCTAAGCTCTAAGCAATGACACATCCTTATTGGTGGAGAAAGCCAATTAGTTAAAGAGTCAGGCCTGAAGGGTTCCTTCAGCATCCTCTAATCCAACAACATCCTCTCTTCAGCCTCATGATTAAAAAATGTTGTATCTTGAAATATTTCCAATATTCAAAGAAGCAAAAACATAATATAATGTATTATTCGGCAATAAAAAGGAGTAAGTACTGAAATATGTTACATCATGGATGAGCCTTGAAGACATCACACTAAGTCCGTAGAAACAGAAAGCAGATGAGTGGTTGCTGGGGCTGGGGCTGTTCCGGGGAAATGGGGTTTGACTGCTATACTGGGTTTCTTCCTGGGGTGATGAAAATGTTCTCAGCTTGATTGTGGTGATGGCTGCTCACCTCTGTGAATATACTAGAAACCATTGAATTGTACACTTTAAATGGATCAATGGTATACGCGAATTATATCTCAATAAAGTTGCTACAAGACAATACAATGAACCTGGCATACCCACCATCCAGCTTAATAGTTATCAGTATAGCCAACCCCCCATGGACCCCAATCTCCAGCTTTTCCCTCCTCCCCCCTGAATTTGATGTTCATCACTCCCTTGCATTTCTTTATATACTTATTGCTTAGGTATATATTCCTTAATGATGTATCGTGTTGTTTCATACGTTTTTAACTTGAAATAAATGAATTATAGTGTAAATAGGCTCTCATAATTTGCTTTTTTCCCTCAATAGGATGAGCTTCATCCATGGCATTGCCTGGTCTGGAGGTCAAGTTCCTCCCCACTTACTGTGTATGGCATTTCAGTGGTGAAAGTACCGCTATGTAGTGTCCCGCAGCGTGCCTCCACTCTACTCCAGACACATATCCAGGTTTTCTTTCCCTCTTTCAGGACTACACTCAGCGCACAGAGAACGCTCTTCCCTGTCCTACACACATGCCACTGTTTCTCCAGGACGTGCCCAGGAGGGAAGCGGCACCGCGGGGCCATTCCACGCTTTACCCTATCCTGCCAGATTATTCTCGAGGTCCTTCCCTCTCTTTACCAGTGAGAAACCGAGGCCCAGAGAGAGGGCAGTGACCTGCTCGGCGTCCCTGAGGGTCTGGGGCCGAGTCCCAGCCAGGGGTTCTCCTGGCTGTAGCACACGCCTGTCCTGCCTGGAGCCATCCACTTCCTTATTTTCATTTCTCTACAAATCTCTGCGACCACCTGGGCGTGTGATCAGAGCCTGTCTAGGAGAAACACGTTATCAGCGTCATCCAGGAGGGCTGGGGATCTGGAAATGCTTTCGGGAGGAAATGGGGAAGAAATTAACTCTAGAGAATTCCCCAGGAGGCTCTAAAACTTGGAGCAGACGGCCTTGAGGGAAGGGGTGCTCCCAGGGGCGGGGGGGGGGGGGGGGGGGGCAGTGCCTGCTGGTAGCCGTGGGTCCCCATGGCCCTTCCCATGCCCACGCCCTGACCCCCCTTCACGAGGACTGGGGCCTACCTTACGTCCAGGCACCCTCTCCAAAGCAACAGCCAGCCCTCCTTCTGGGGAGAGGCGGTTGCCCGAAATGGGCCATAAAGGCTACAGGAAGTGCCTTTGTTTGGAGCCCAGGGTCAGAGCTTCAGTGACTGGTCGTCTGATTTCCAAAGCAGGGCATCCCAGCCCTGGTTGGCCCACGGCTCCCTTCACCCACAGCCTCTCCATCCAAGTGTCGTCAGAGACCAGCACCACTGGGGTCACCAGGGAGCCTGGTGGGCATGCAGAAGGGATAATGGCGGGAGGAGAGGCTGGAGGGGGACAGCAGGCCACATTAAGGAATCGAGCCTTTATCCTAAGGGAGACAGAAAGCGCTGAAGTGCTTTAACTGGGGTTATGCAATAATTTTAAAAGGCCATTCGGGTTTCTGGGTGAAGAAGGGATTGGAGGGGGCCGGTTAGGGGCTACAGCCGTGAATAAGGTGAGTGACGGTGGCAGTCTCAACAAGGGTAGTAGTGGCGGAGATGGAGGGAGTCAGTGGAGCGGGGTCAGTGAGGCTCAGTGATCGATGGGATGTGAGGGAAAAGGTGGTGTCCAGGCTGATGCCCAGCCCCCAGCCCAGGTGCTGGGCATGTGTGGTGACGGCGCCATTCCCCGCGGGTGGGAATGTTGGGAGAGGGCCAAGTGTGGGGGAAGATGCTGGCTCTAGCTGTGTGCCCTTTGAGGACGAGCGACCTATGACGCAGCCAGGTGGAGACGTCAAGGAGGCTGCCTGGTGGGCTTCGTAGGCAGGGAAGCTTCTCTCTGGCTGGAAACCCACAGAGGCTCCTCTCACCGGCTAAGAGCCTCATACTAAAAGCACTGCTGTCAAGCGCCTGCAGAATCCCAGGCAAATGGTTAGTGATCGCGGCCAAGGAGAAGCCTTCACAGGTGTACACATCTTGGTCTGTTTTTACTTCTCACTGGAAGGCAAATTACTCGTCCCAGTATGTGGTTTTGCCTGGATTATGCATTGAGCACACACCGGGCATTATGTTAACATGGTAACCAAATAGCAAAACTAACGGGCGAGGCTGTGGTGGGAGAGAAGGATGGAAGAAGCCCCAGGAATGCTGTAGCAGGCCTGGAGGGGTGAAAAGTTCACCAGGTAGAAACAGAGAACAAAGAGGTCAGGATAGCACGAGGGGATGTGCCCAGCTGAGACACTCGTGGACGGGCAGGGCAGGAGTACCGCACAGTGGGACTCTGGTCAGGGACTGGGCTGGAGAGGTGAGGTGGGCTTATCATTGGGGTGGGGATATGTATGGGCACTAGGGAGCCATGGATGGCTTCTGAGCAGAGGAATGGAATTGACAGAAACCAGTAACTGATGGAGTACAATGGGTGAGGGAGAAGGAGGCATTGACGCAGCCACTATGGGTTGGAGCCTGGGTATCTGGGAAGCCAGATGGGCAATGAGACAGGACTGCAAAGTCAGGAGGAGGAGGTGGGTGATGGAGGGGGAATGAAGCTGACATATCAGGGGAAAGCCCATCCCTCTGGCTGAAGCAGAACAAGGGAGAATCTGAATGGAATAGGAGGGTCTCTTCCCAGGCTGGCCCTCAGGAATGTGCCTTAAGGAATAGCCAAGAATGACTCAGAATTAACCCGTCAATTATTTGTACGTAAAGCAGGGTTCTGAGGTACCTGAAAACAGAATGTCTTTAGTTAAATATTCTCCCCCAAATAACCATCAGCTCTGCAATCCTTTCTCCATTAATGGCACCAAGGGACACTTTGGTCTGAATTCTCTCTTTTCTGGGTTAGCCAAGGCTGAAGTGAGGAGAACCATAAAGAAAGGGGGGGTGGGGGGTCACTGTGGGTCTGCCCTGCTGCAGCCCAGGGGGTGAGAGGGCCCAGTTCCGGTGGAAGCTCCTGCCATGGGCCCTGCCCATGTAAATGCCATGAGGCTAGTGGGGGCGAAATCTGTGCCAGGACAAACAGGGCAAGGCCGGACAAAAGAGAGGCTTCAGGACATGTGGACACCAGCTCTCCCTACTCGTGGAAGATAACCAAGCTGGAGAGGCGGTTCCAACCTGAGCACAGATGGCAGCACAGGAGAAAATAGAGCCCTGTTCATAGAATCACAGACTTCTGTTGCTGGAAGGGCCTTCTTTCCCCTCCAAGCCATCCTCTGCATCATTGCTAGTTATTGCTCTGGAATACAAATTGGATCAGGTCACATCCCTGCGCCCCAAACCAACTCTGAGGCCACATCTCCCGTGGGGTAACAAAGCCAGGGCACAAGTGTTACTGCCCAATCTCCTACACCCACGGCAGACATCATTAAGCAACTGCCATTCTGCTGAGCCTGGATGGAATCTCAGAATCTGATTCAGCACAGCCCTCCAGGCAGCCATTACCAATCAATCACCCTCAGGATGAAACCATTTCTGTCCTGTTGAACAAAGAGAGCTGGAACTCCTCAGCCTCCTCCTTGGCTACCTTTTTCCACCCTTATTTCCCATAGCTGCTTCAATGCTCCAGCTTCCTTCAACTGCTTGCCATTCCCAAACATCCCTGCCTTTTTCTCCCTCTCAGAGCCTGTGTCTGTGCCAGCGCCTCAGCCTGGAGAGGCCTCTGTGCAGACTGCTGGTTGTTCCTCAGCATCTGTTCCTCCACCTCCCACAGTAATAGAGTTGCATCTGGGTGTACAGCTGCCTGGCCCAAAGCGCTGCCTGGCCTCCCTTGGACCCAGGGTTAACACGTGACTCAGTGCTGGCCAATGGGACCTGAGCAGAGGTGATGCAGCTCAGGTTTTTTTCTTCAAGTTTTGCTCCTAAGGGTTTGGGCACATACTCCCTTTGGCCTCTTCCCCTTTCACACTGGCCGAGGGATGGTGAGAATTAAGCAGCTGCCAGGGGCCCGGAGATGGAAGCCACATGATGAAGATGGCAAGGCCACCCTCCCAGCCCTGGACCAGTGCCCCCTGGCCTGCTAAGGAAGAGCCCTCCCCCTCTACTTTGTTGGAGTCCCTGTATTTGGGGGTCTGTTGTTACGGTGGCAGCGGAGTCTATATCCTAATGATATGCTCTCCCACCTACTCCTTTGTTCCTTACAACCAACCTCCAGTGCCACCCCCTCAGTGAAGTTTTCTTGGAGTCCCAAGCACCTCTGGGAGCCCCAGCACTTTGTACACATCTCTTATTAGCACCCTGTAAACTAGAGGATGGCCGTGGCCTCTCTCGCTAGCCAGGCTGAAGGCAACTTCTTTCCCCTTCGCCCATCCTCTGTAGCAGAGCTGGCTATAGTGCTAATGCACAAGCCTGATCATATTGCCCCTCGCCCCGACTACTGTAGTCCAGACCTCTTGGCCTAGTGGCCAATACATCATCCGGCCTACTCGTCTCCTTCGAGATGAGGCCCAGATAGCAAGAGACCTGCTCCAGCAGCCCAGCTGGCCATGGCTCCCTGTGTGTGCTCAACCACACACCACCCCTCACACTGCCAGCCCCACCCAGCCCCAGCATGGCGGGCCTGAAGTAGCTGCTTCCTTGCCGGCTGGAGCCTATATTGTCCTGCTCCTCATTAGTTACTAAGAACAGGGACAAAGAGTGGGAGAATTTCCCTGATCTTTGTATTCTTCTCAAGTGTCCTAGGAAGTCCCACGGTCTGTATATCTGTTCCCGAGCCCCTTCTCCCGTTGCACCAGGCCACATGCTTTGCACACAGCCCACACCTATTCCTCTGAACTCCTGGCCACTGTGACCCTCCTACTGGGGCCTGACCTTTGGCATCCCGTCCCAGGCCTGCAGGCCCCTCACTGCCCTGGCAAACAGTGCATGTAGCCCAGAAGCAGGATGCAGCCAGATCTCAGCCAGTAGATGGCTATTTTGGGACAGGGAGGGTCCTGGGAGGATGCTGGCGAGGTCAGAGTAGGAAGGGAGGGAGGTAGGTTTTCTACCCATGATTATGTGTCCCAAGCCCTCTGGATGCCGCCCAGGGGCCCAGGGCCGCCACAAGGAAGGACACACCCACCACAGGACTCCGGCCTCAGCCCAGCCAGCCGCAGAGGCAAACTAGAGGCAGGCATGGGTTTGGGGCTGTATGCTCCGATCCCAGTGGCCACAGTGGGCAGGAAGAGTGTGTGATGTTTGCTGTGTCCCAACAGTGGTGATTTCAGCATCAGGCAAGACTCAGAGCAGTCTTGGGGCAGGGCAGGGGGTGGGACGTGCGGTATGTGGAGGCGGGGAGGGGTCAGAAACCAACAGAGGGCAGATGGAGAACAGGAGAAAGAATCCAATTGACGAAAATTGATTGAGCATTCATTGAGCATCTACCACGTATGGGGCACAACATTAGATTCTGGCAAGACAAAAGTGAATGATGCTTTGACTTTGTCTGTAGCACCTTACAACTGTCAAGTCCTCCTGCGAGTATTAGCAGCCTTAGAGCGGTTCATAAAGTGGTTTATAAACTCTGACTCTAAGGAAATAACCTAAGATGCATCACTTAGGTGCAAGAATGAGAGTGGTATTTTACTTATGAGTATGGAGATTTGCAAATATTGCAGAATGTCAGAGCTCCACTCTGCCCGTCTCAAGGGCTCTGGGGAAGGTCACCCATCCATACGAAGTGCTCAGGGCTGTGCCTGGCACGTAGAGGGTACACATAGGGGCAGTCACTGCTGTTACTCACAGCAGGTTGGCAGGCACACGGCCAGCAGGCTTCAGTGTGAAGGCCATAACTTTACTACAGGGTGGGAAGCCTCAGGCTGGGCAGAGGGGGCGGGTCCAGGGACCCAGCAGGACCCAGCCCTCCCAGCAGACGCATTCTACTGCATGGTTCCGTTGTCTGAGACGCCCCGTGCAGCCCTTCCAGCCCTTTTCTGCTGACTCTCCAAAAAGCTGGGAGAGCATCTTAGTCTCCTTCCAATTTGCCTCAATTTGGGGTCTTCTCTTTAAATTCTCCTGGTTTTACCCACCTGGCTCTGATCTATACTTCGGGCCAAACTGCCCTTGGGGGAATTCTCTAACATCTGGGACGTTGCTCCCAGGAGCTCCTACTCTCTCTGCTCCCGTCTCCCGGCCACATCAGTCCCTACTGGCGGTCCCACCCACAGACGACCCGCATCCAGTCCTTCCTTCTCCAACTGCACCCCTCCTCTCCACCACTCCTGAGCCGTTCATGCTGCTGCACAGCTTCCTCCTCATCATCCAAGAGCCCTGGTCCCACACAGACTCCCAGGGGTGAGAGGTGCTGAAACACTCCTCCAAACCCTTCCTCCCTCCTGCCCCATCCTGTCCCAGCCCCCAGCCTCCAGGACCACCTGAGCCAGACTCTCCCAAGCACGAAACTGATACCTGTTGGCGAGGCACCCATGATGATGCTGGGCAGGGCATGTGACACCCAACCAGGCAGGAGGGGAGAAGGGCCATCCTCTGTCTTGCCATAAATGAGCAGCCCACATTGCCCCCAACACCAGGACATGGAGTTTGACAAGGATTTCTGGCATTTTTAAAGTGCAAGAGGAACTGAGGGAAAAAAAATAGCAATAATGCTTACTGGGAATCAGGAAACGTGCTAAGAACTTTCCAAAATTATCTCACTGACTCTCCACCATGTCTCTGCAAGGTGGGTATTATCCCCATTTTTCAGACAAGGCAACTGAGGCAGAGAGAGGTTAAAGAACTCTGAAGGTCACACAGCCGGTAAATGTCGGAACTGGGATTCAAACCTGTATTTCCGTGGTTCCAAATCTCCTGCCCTTCACCAGCATTCTACACTTTGAGCAAAAAACAACGGCAACTGACCAAGAGTTATGGGGACAACAGACACGATTATCTGAAATCTGCCCTCAAAATCCTGATGCTATAGTTGCTCTGCCCAGGCCCCATCACCCCACCCTCGCCTTCATCTCATCTCATTAATCTTAGCATTCTTTTCCCAATGGCTTTCCCAGATCCCTGGGCTCAATCTCCTGGTCTCCGAGGGAGGGAGGGTGCTTCCCAGGGTTCCTGGACACCCTTTTAATTAACCTGGATGACCCTCTTCTGACTGGGGCCAGCTGAATCCCGTCACGGTCTCAACGTCTCCCGTGGCAGCACCCCTGAACTGTGACTCCCACCTCAGCCCACTCACTCTTCGGAGAATGCGGTCCCTCCATTTCCCATATGCTCAACATCTGCTGGCCTCTCCTCTCAGGCTTGGGGACCCTGAGTGAGGGCTATTAGGGACCCTCGGCTCCTGTGTCCAGTAGAGGGCCTGCAGAGAGCCCAGGGAGTGACCTGCCCATGCCACCTGCCCACCGCAGGTATCGAGGGGCCACGCTGTGAGCTGGCAGAGGGCGAGAGCAGGGCAAAGCCTCTGTGATTACCCCTGTTACTTTGTCTCCCCTAAACCTTTCTGGGAGCGTCCTTCCTCACCCCCAAGGAGTCCAGCCCATTCCAGTTTCTCATGGGAACCGTGAAACTGGCTCATCTGTCATTCTCACAGCCTAATAACAATGGTCAGCAACCTAGAAAAGTCCTCCTGAACCATGACTTCTCATTACTATTAATTGTGGACAATGCCCTGCACGGTGCAGGAAGTCAGCACGTGACTGTGACGAGATGAGCAGACCCAGTGAGGAGCACAGATGGCACTAGAACAGGCGTCCTCGGTGGTGATCTGCCCCCACGGGGCGAGCAAATAGCAATGGCGGAATCTGAATCCAGATGAGACTGGCCGACCTTTTCCACCACATCACCTTGCAGCCGTTAGCTCGCAGGCGAGTGTGTGCGTGCGCCTAGCCTGGTTACCACACAGTGGACATGCAACACCCTAAGCCACCCAGCTAGGGCCGGCAAGGTTTTCCAGTTCTGGGGTAATTCACCATCCGGGTAAGAAACACTTGTGTACACCTACTATGTGTCAGGAGTGGAAGGCACAATAGTGAACACGATGAGCCAGGTCTCTGCCCTCCTGGGTTTAACTTCCCTTTGACTCTGCACCGCGCTTCATGATCTCATCAGATGGCACACCCTGGTGTGCACCGTGTCAGGCCCACAGAAGAGTTTATGAACGAATGAATGCTGGAATGAATGGATTATGAGGGGGATGGGTGGGCTGGTCACTGGGTAGACAGAAAGTGACCATCACAGATATCATCATTCCCATCTTTCAAATGAAAAGTGGTGCTCTGAGCAGGGTGTGGCTGGAGCAGAACTGCTGACAGAGCCTCTGGCGTGTCCCCATTCTAGTCACCATTCGCAGGGCTCCTTACCTGGCGGGCAGTGACACCCTGGAGACGTCTTCGGGGCCTCCCGGCGCCTCCGAGAGTGGAGCTTCCATTTCTGCACAAGGAGAGAGAGAAGAGGAGTCACCGGGAGCCTTAACCACCAAGTCCTGGAAAGCGTCTGTGGGCTGGCGGGAGGCAGGGGGAGAAGGGGTGCTGGGGGGCTGGCAGGAGGACTGTTCCTGCATCAAAGACTGGCCACTGGGCATCTGGATAATAAGAAGCAGACGGAGAAGGTCTCGTCTAGGTAATCTCAGTGTCTGATGTCTTCCCAGGGCTCTTGAAGAAATCAACCCCAACCACAGAGCCTATAAACCAGCTGGGGGCTCCCGCACCCCACACTCATGGCACAGCAACCTGCTTCTCGCGGCTCTCTGCTAATTGTTTCCTGTCTGGGTCTGGGCTCTGATGGACCCCAGAGGCAGGGACTGTGGCTTCTGTTCTGGTGTCTCTCACAGAGCCAGGCACAGGCAGCCCTGGGCAGGCGGGGAGTAGGGGGCTGGGCAGGCCCTCGGCCCCTCCACCAAACCTCTTCCTCACCAGCTTGCAAATCACTCAGCCAATCCAGAGGACTCTGCAGAAGTGGCAACAAGTAGACTGAGACACCTCCTGCCCTCCAAGAGCTCAATCCCCAAAACTGCCCCGGCCACAGGCACACAGACTTAACTGAGAAGCCTCTGGGGCCACACTGCCCGGGTTCACACGCAGGTCTGGGACCCGAGCTGATATAAATCCCTACCTCACTGGGTTACCAAGAGGATGGAAAAGGTTGATGCTAGAAAGAAAGGGGCTGGACGCCCCGGGGTACACAGTAACCTCAGCTGTTGTTACACTCATGTTTCAGGTAAGGGGCCTGTGGCCAGAGAGGAGGCTGACCCCGGCCGAGGGCAGGGCCAGAAGAGGGCACGGAGCCATGATTTGAACCCACACTCTCTGCTGCCAGCGCGACAGTGAGAAGCTGGTAGCCCCAGGACCACATTGGCCTTTAGATATATTTTATTTTGTTCCCATGGTGATGTTTTTCCCCTTGAATTTGCTGCCAGTATTTTGAAGTGGCTGATTTCACACGCAAATCTGCATTTCTAATTTCTCTTGAAAAACTGGAAGATCTAGCCACAGGTCCCGTCCCACGGCTGGCAGTGGCTGACTGTGTCCAGTGCACTGCAGTCCCTGACGTGTGACCCCGTGAGGAGGCCAGCTGGCCCCTCAGGAGCATTCCTCCAGGATTCATCTCCTCACTAGCGTGTAATCCTGCACTCGGGATGGGCGGCGAAAGAGGCAGAGAAAGTTGCATGGGAGGTGTCATAGGATTTGGTGTCACCTCTGGTTTGGTGGTGGGGAGGGAAGGCCAAAAAGGCTCCACAAGGACCCCCATCAAACCCGCACTACGTACTGGCACTAAGCTGGGCGCTTTTATACAGAGAATCACATCATTCTTCACAATCCAACTCTAAGGTTGGTGTAATAGTGATCTCATTTTCTACTTAAAGAAACAGAGGCTCAGAGAGGCTGAGTGATGTGCTGAAGGTCACACAGCTAGTATGTGGTGGGTCTAGGATGAGAACTCAGGTCTTTTGATGCAAAGTCCACTCTATCCCACTGGAGAAAGGTGTGTACAAATGCCCCTGGAGAGGGAGTATATCAGTAGACGTGGGTGGGGGGGCTCTGAGGGCAGAATCGGGTGGAAGGTCAAAGCAGGCACAGGGGAGGAAGGAAGGAATGTCCCAAAGGGGAGCCCCTCACTCGATAGGGGAGGCTGGCACACAAATCTTCAGTGGATGGATGCTGAGGCCAGGCTCCAGGTGGGCCTAGAAGGGCCACTCAGCAAACAAATGAGCTCCCTGGATGGAGTCTGCTGGAAGGCCAGGGATGCCCAGCTCGGGGCCCGTGCACCAGGACCACCTCCCAGTGGGAGACCACACATCTCTACTCTACATCCCTTCCCACCGATACCCTGTGGGCTCCAGGCACACAGTGGACGTGTGACACAAGTGTGCTAAATGGCAGAGTCAGTCAACGCCTGACAAGCCAAGGCCAGCTGAGTTGGCACCATTTGGGCTACAGGTTGCATTCAACAACAGCAAGATGCCAAGCACAAGTTGGGCCCTGGAGAGAGAAAATGCAGCACAAGACAGACAGGTGCCTTGCCCTCCTGAGGGTCACCTTCTATGGGAGTAGACAGACAACCAACAGAGAAACAAGTGAATGCCTAAGTCAGGCAGTGCACAGGGCTGCAGAGAAAAGCAAGCAGCGTAAGGGGACTGAGTGATGGAAGGTGGCATTTTACACCAGGGGTCAGGGAAGGTCTCTTTGCGGAGGGGACGTTTGAGCAGAGAGCTGGCGGAAGAAAGGAAATGAGCTCAGTGTGTCCCAGGCGGAGGGAACAGCAGAGGCGAAGGCCCTGAGACAGGCCTGTGCGTGGAGTGTTGGAGGAGGAGGAAAGGGGCCCGTGTGGCTGGAGTGACGCAGGGGAGGAGGGCGGGACAGGAGTGTGGTAGGAGGGCAGATCATGAGGGCACTGGCAGACTGTGAATTTAGAACGACTCGGGCCCCTGATGTTTCCGTGGCTTATTGACAGCCGTAAACTCCAGGGCCAGTGTGGGTGCTGCGGTGCCATCCAGGACACCTGTCAGGATCAGGCCACTCGTCCTTAGCCGCTCAGTGTGTTGGCTGCTGATGGCCTGGTCCTTCTCCAGGAACTGCTCTCTGCTGAAGGGAGCTGCTGACGGGGTCCACTCACTGTCCCAGGCAACGTGTATCCAGTTACTCAGAGACACAGGTACCGACACCAGCCCCTTTGCCTCAACTCAGGATGACTCTGAGGGCTGTCCCGTCTGCGGAGCCCCTGAGGACCAGCTGAGGCCTCGGTCCCAACTACACGGCAGCTCACCTCCTCCCTCTGCCTGACCCTGCTTCCCTCACCGCTCCAGTGTTGACCCTAGCAAGACTCCTACTCACAAACCTCCACCTCAGAGCCTGTTTCCTTGGGAACCTGACCTGAGACAGACCTGGAAGTGACCTTCCTGAGCTGTCACCTGACCCTCACCATCATCCTGTGGAATAGGCCGGAAATCAGCCCATTTTATAATCAAGGAAACTGAGACTCAGAGAGAGAAAGGGAACTGCCTTGAACAAGTGAGCCACAGAGGGCTTCATTTCCGGGTTCTCCACCTTCAAGTTCAGTACTTTCGTTCAATCAATTCAATATACCTGGAGCTCCTACTAATTGTGAGACTGTGCAAAATGAGAACAAGACACAGTCCCCGTCAACATCGGAGTTTGAGCCTCGTGTGGGAGAAGCGTGTTGAGATGTGTCCAGGTGACTGCAGACTTTGAGTGCTGAGTGGGAGACGGGGTCCTGTGTGCCAGGTAAGGTGTCTAGCACTGAGGGGCCGTGCGAGGATCTGAAGCAGAGGAGGCACGTGGTCAAATCTGGCTTATAGAAGGGCACTCCAGCAGCGTGCTGAGAAAAGACCAGGCAGCGAGAAGGATGCAGGCTGAGGTTCCTCCTGAGGCTGTCACTGTCATCCATCCGACCCAGAGATGCTGGAGGCCTGGGCTTTTGCACGGCAGCATGACAAGGGGAAGGGACATGCAGGACAGGAATGGACAGGGCACAGGACAGACTTGGTGTGGGGCAGGGCCCAGGCTCTGCTGCGGGCAGCCGAGGAGACAGGACAGGGGCAAGAGTAGGCTTGTGGGCAGATGATGAGTTTCGTTGGGGACAAGCTGAATTAGTGGAAGGTCCAGGTGGGGAGAGGCACGTGTGGCTCTGGTGCTCAGGAAAGGCCTGGGTGAGGAAGGTGGATCCGGGAGCCAGTGGCATACATCAGGAGGGGAAGGAGACATCTGAGGGGCAAGGGCCCCAGGGGCACAGAGGTGGGAAACTGGCTTAATTCAGGGTATGGTGTGTTTTCTTGACCCACCCAGTGTTTATTTTAGAAAAGTATTTAATTCCAAGATCACTACAACCTTTCCAGAGTCTGGGCTTCGACCCCACCCATGGACCTTCGTCTGCTGCTCACCTTCTAACACCCCACCCGAGGGGTCCTCCAGCCCGCGGGACCTTCAATCCACCGGTCCTTCCACTTTTTAATATCCCTCGAGGGCCATCTTTCACTTCCCTCCCGGCCCAGCTCAAATGCTGTGGTCAGCGATCATAACCGCCCCCTGGCTGCACCCTCAGCTGCCCTGATGCCCTCCCCCTTCGGAACATTCTCTCGGCTAAGCCACAAACCTGGTAGATCCAGCGACTCCACCTCCCACGAGGGCACCCAAGTCGAGGAATGACGCCAGAGAAAGCACACTACCTCCCTCAAATTCACGATCATTATCTCAGATGAAAGCCCAGTTCTCACCCGTGCTCTCTCCCCAACCCCCACCCCACACCCCCAACGTCACTATCACCTGATGACCCTGAGGAAACAGAAGCTGGCAGAAGAGGCTTTCCAGAGGCTCTCGCCACCACGCATACCCGCCCATCTGCGTCTCTGCCTGCACACTCTCTCCTCCCGCATGCCCCACCTGCGCTTCCAGGTATGGAGGACCTGCGCGAGGATGTCACGCCAGCAAGGCCCCCCCTCCCACCTGCATCACCAACTCCTCCTCTGGCCTGGATCACTTACTGCAGGGGTCAGCACGCGTTTTCCATAAAGGGCCAGCTACTAAATATTTCACACTGTGTGCGCCATATGATCTCTGTCACAACCACGTAACTCCACCGTCGTGGGTGAAAAGCACGGCTGTGTCCCATAAAAATCAATTTACAGAAACAGGCTTCCAGTGGGAGTTAGCTGTCATTCGCCCGGCCTGGATGTAATCATTACACAAACAGGCTGTCGTTCCTCCCATCACAAAAAGGGAAAAGAAAAATCTTCTCTTGACCCTGTTTAGCTCTTTCCTGGAACAGCTCCCTGATGAAGGTGTCCTGCTGCTGTCCTGGACCGCTCCGGTCAGGCTCCCACCCGCTCCCAGCCCTGCGGGCGGCTCTCCTCGCAGTCACCAAGGCCTCTGTGTTACTGAGTCCAGCGGACGGTCCGCCGCTCCCTCTTGGCTATCACAGCCTGTGCTCGCTCCTCCTTCTCCTGGACAAGCTTTCTTCACTGGGCCCCCAGGACTCTCCCAGTTTCCCTCCAACCACTCCTGGGCTCCTTCTCAGTCTCCTTGGCTGGTGCCTTCTATCTATTTGACATGTTCTATCTATTCGAAATGTTAGAGGGCGGCCTGGTCTCACCTCTTTTCTTTCCGCACTGGCTCCTGGGGACTCCCAGCCGGTCTTATGTCTTCTGCCTACTTGACATCTCCACCAATAGGCATCCCGCAATTAGCCCGGCAAAACTTTGCTCCTCATATTCTGCCCACTCCCCATACCTGCCCCTCCCCCCATCTTCCTCCTCCCAGGGAATGGCAACTCCATCTTGCCAGGTGCTCAAAACCTCGAGATCATCAGTGATGCCCTTTCTCCCTCCCTCCACAGCCATTCAGTCAGCAACTCCTGTTCTCAGACACACCCAGCATCTGACCCCTTCTCACCACCTCCCCCACTACCACTTGGGCCAAGCCTCATCATCTCTGGCCCAATTACTGCCATCACCTCCGCATGGATCCCCCTGCCTCTGCCCTTGCCCCACAGACTATTCTCTACACAGCAGCCACGGTGACCACGCAGGCCTCCTTGATGTTCCTGCACATGCCAGGCTTTCTCTCACCTCAGGGCCTTTGCACTGGCTGACCTCTCTGCCTGGGATGTTCTTTTCCTAGCTAACCACCCGGCTCACTCACCCTGAGGCCTTCCTTGCCCCTGGTGGCCTCCCATGATATACTTACTATCCCCTCTTCCCTGTTTCATTTTGTCCTTCAGAGTTGGTTGTGGCTGTTGCCTTGTTTATCTTGCTTATTGTCCTCCCACAACTAGAAGTAAGCTCCACGAGGACATGGATATTTTGGTCTGTTTTATTTACTGCCATGTCCCCAGTGCCTAGAACAGGGCCTGGTATACAGTATGCGCTCAATAAGTATTGGGTGCTTAAGAATCAGGAGATTCCACGTAGAGGTCTGAATTTCTGGTCTCTCTCATATGATGGGAGGATCTTGCAATACCGGGCCTTGGTACTGATCAGGTGGTGCTGAGTGGTGGCTGCCCCTCTGAGGTGGGCATGTGTTGTCCAGGTCACCACAGTCCCCTCCCCCTGGCCAGCTTCACCTACTTAGGCCACCAGCCTGGCCCCCTTAGGCATCTGAGTTTGAGACCTGGTTGGTGAGAAAGTCCCCGGCTGAGGCCCAGGAGCTGGTGGAGAACTTCCTGCGGCCCTGGGTGGATGGACACCCGCCGCCCTGGACACAGAAGCCTTCCTGCTTCGCCCCCGCTGGCAGCCAGGGCCTCCTGGAATGCCTGCACCCCGGCCAGAGCTGAAACAGCACCGCTGACCATCGAGGCTATTAAAATGCCTGTGTCAGGATCAAAGGAAAGCGCCGAGCTCCCGGGAGTGCGCTCCAGCTCCAGCTCCAGCTCCCTCCCCATGCTCAGCCCCAGGGCTGTGAAGGGGCTCAGGCTCAGCCTGGGCCTCTGTGACATGGGGGCCCCAAGCCACGCCATCGCCATTGGGAGGCCAGGTGAGCTCTGCATGCCAGGCTGCAACCATGGGCCTGGCACCTACCCTCTGTGGAGTCTGCAACCACCTCAGTGCTGCTGCGGAAAGAGCCCTGGAAACCATGAAGCACTTACCAGGTGGAATATTAAATAAGAATTAACGTTAACAGTAATGGCTATCCATACTGAGCAGTATATACCGGGCACTGTGCTGCATGCTTTAGGTGGAAAATGCCATTGAACAATTAAATCTGGTACAACTGACATACGACTCCTATTAGAACCCCCTGCTCTTGGAGGCTGCCATGGGACTGAATTTTGGGTTAGCACAGACAGCCCCCAAACTCCGACGGAGCACCCACTGCATGCGGAGCTCAGCAGACAGTGTGGACATAGGCTTGAGCCACACTGGGGAGCACCAGGACCTCGGGGTCAAGTCCCAGCCCTCCCACTAACTGTGTGTTAAGCATGGGATATAAGCCCCCTGGACCTCGGCTTCCTCATCTGTAAGGTGGGGATAATATTAGTTATCCGCTGGGCTACACAGCACGGCTGGAGGGGTAAAATGAGATGGGATCAGAAAACAAAAGGAGGTGTCCAGATGTGAAGAAGGGTGGGCACCTGCTGTGCCAGCTTGTTTTTCTCAGTGGCCAGATCAAGGCCACTTCTCTCTTGAGCTGGTGCCAGGCCTGCCTCCTTCCACCTGCCACAGTGAGGCTGCCTGGCCTCAAGCAATGCTGCAGACACGTGGTCAAGGTCCCTGTCATGCCCCTCCCCCTCTTCCTGCAGAGAGTGGTGAGTGAGGGTTCTGCCTGCAGCCCTGCCTCTTGGCCCTGAGAACTACAGGTTGAAAGAAGGAGCTGCCCATTGAAATGGCCACCCTGGGCAAAGCTCTGGCCTGTGCCAGCATCTGATTACAGTGCTGGCACACAACGGGCACACCAATCTCATCTGCTGGAGCCCTTCTCGTTACCCTGCACCAGAACAGTTACCGGACCGGTGCCCGGTTGCAGACTAAGCCAGCCCTTTGAGGGCAGGGCCTGGTCTGCTGTCCCTGATCCACACTTGAACTGAATTACTTACTTTTCGGTCTGCCCCCCAGGATCCATCCCTGCGGTCCCAGGAGGACGTGGGCTTGGGTCTGGGCTTCAGCAGAATTTGGACAGATGGAGATAGGGGAGGGAGGGCATTTTGGGGAGAAGCAAAGGCACAGAGGCAGGCCCCAAGCTGCGCAGTGCTGGGTCCCGGGCCTAATTCCAGCGACCGCAGGAGAGGGCAGGCCCCACAGACGGGCTATGTTAAGGAGACAGGCCCATGTGCGGCTGCGTGCCCCGGAGTACAGGCGGCTCAGTAGGGTGAAATCAAAGCAGAGGAAATTGAGACACTCAACCCACACCCACTGGCACTGCACTCACCCGCTCTGTTCTGGGGGCCCATGTGCTGGGGCCTGGGCAGGGGTGCCATGGGGGTGCCTGAGGAGCTGTGCCCTCCCTTCCTCCACAGCACTCTGTGCAATGGACTTGGCACCTGATCACAGACTCCTAGGGCCATGAAACAGGGGCCCGAGAGTCCACAGGATGCCACGGGCTGCCTCTGCCTCCTTGTTTCAGCTGAACCACAGAGATGTTCCAGGCTCCGCAGAGCAGAAAAAGTCAGGGGGAGGAGGTGTGCACCCTGTGTGAGCCTTCCAGCCTTCACTGAGGAGGTCCTTCCTTCCACCAACCTAAGGCCCTGCGGACACCTCACGGGAGTCCAGGAGCTGGGCCCTGGAATGAGGCGGATGTGAACGGGAGCCCGGTTGGCGTGGGCATAGGACCTCAGGGGTTTCAGGGAGTCTGGGGTCATCTCCAGGCCTGGTGCAGAATGGAGCTGGGGCCCCTACAACAGAGCAGGGAGGTGCTGGGGTGAGTGGCTGGGATGGAAATGGGGAGCGTCTTCCCTCCTCCTTCCCTTCCGCAAAGGATGTGGAGCATCTCTGTGTGCCAGAGCCGTGCCCAGTGCCGGGACACGTTCGAGCAAAGCAGACACGGAGGCTGCCCTCACAGAGCTTACTCTCTAGGGGGCCACATGAGAGTCTACCATCCACACTCCTCGACGGGGGCACCCACTGTCATCAGAGCCGTGGCCAGGACGGCCAGGTGCTGAGAGCCGGTCCTGGGCGTGGACTTGGCAGTTCATCATGGGGACGTGATAGCTGGGCTGAGGTCTGAGGAGGAGCAGCAACTCCCCAGGTGAGGGGCCGAGGGCCTGGGGGCAGGGGAAATGGCCCAGATCTCACACAGTAATGTGCTTCTTATGAGCCAGGCAGAGGTCTTACATATGTAAATCAGTCAGCACTCACAGCAACCCATTCATGAACAAGGAAACTGAGCCAGGGAGAGGTGAATTAACTTGCGTGATGGCATACAGCCAAGAAGGGCAGAGGCAGGATTCGAACCTGGCTCCGAGCCCACGTCTCTCCTCTCTATGCCTGTGACCGGCGGGTTGAGGAGGGGCGGTTGGCTCTTTCCAGGAGATTGCAATACCTTTAGTGGAGTGCCAGGCACTGCTCAAAGCATTGGTTTTAACATTTTTTGTTTTTGTTTTTGAGGACAATTAGCCCTGAGCTAACTGCTGCCAATCCTCCTCTTTTTGTTGAGGAAGACTGGCCCTGAGCTAACATCCATGCCCATCTTCCTCTACTTTATACATGGGATGCCTACCACAGCATGGCTTTTGCCAAGCGGTGCCACAGCTGAACCCGGGATCCGAACCGGCGACCCCCAGGCCGCCGAGAAGCGGAACATCTGAACTTAACCGCTGTGCCACTGGGCCAGCCCCTGTTTTAACTTTTTTTTTAATAATTGTTTTCCCTGAGCATTTTTCTCCCTTACCTTCAATTTTTTTTTTAATTTTTAATTTAATTTAATTTAACTTTTTTCCTTTTTCTCCCCAAAGCCCCCTGGTACATAGTTGTATACTCTTAGTTGTGGGTCCCTCTAGTCGTGGCATGTGGGATGCCGCCTCAGCATAGCTCGATGAGCAGTGCCATGTCCTTGCCCAGGATTCGAACCGACAAAACACTGGGGCCGGCCCTGTTTTAACTTTTTTAATCCTAACAACAACACGCATAAGAGGGAGATACTCTTACTATCATCACCCTCATTTTACAGAAGTACAACCCAAAGCACAGAGAGTTAAACAACTTGCCCAACATCACACAGCCAGTAATTAGCAGGGCTGGACTTGAACCCAGCAATCTGGCTCCAGATTCTGTGCCCTTAGCCATGACAGTGTACAGCTAGGCATTGGACTTGGAAACTGAGGGAAGGGGAGCCATGAGACTAGAGAGGGTGGCAAAGGCCACGTCATGGACCACACTGAGGAATTTATCATCTGGCCTGAGAGCAATAGGAAGTCACTGAAGGGTTGCAATCAGAGAAATGTAGCGATCGTTTTCAGACATTTTAAAAGCTCACCCTGGCTGCCGTGTGGATGGTGAAAGGGGCAGGGCAGAGGGAAGGGGAGCAGGTGAGGTAGCAGGCTCCTGCCATGGCCTGGGAGAGCCGAGGACAGCGCAGGTGGGGAAAGGCAGGCAGTGATGGACAGAAGAGGACAGGTGTGTGGGAGGCTGAGAAGGTGCGGTCAGGAGGGCCTGGAGTGGGTGCAGCTGGAGGCCAGTGCATTCACAGATGAAGGGGTGCTGGGGAGGGCCGGACTTCCTGCTCAGTTTAGACATATTGAGTTTGAGGTGCTCTCAAGACATGCCAGAGTCGGGGATGGTAGGTGTAGAGATGGGTCTGGAGCTCTGAAGAGATGAAGAATGTGCAGGACATTACAGTCAGACATGTCCAATCAAGGAACAGGCAGCTGCGTAAGGTAGTGAGCTCCCCCATCACCTAGGACATGTAAGCCTGAAAACCAGGGATGTTGTGGGGGATCCCCGGTATAGTGCAGAGCTCCCTTCTGTCCAACACTCTAATTCTACGGAGTGGGGAGAGGCTGGAGGTGGCAGGACCACCCTCTGACCTCCCATGTCATCGAGACTCCCCCTATCCCCAGGAGACCCCAACTGCCAGCTCACAGGGAAGTGGACTAAGGCTGTTCCTGGAAGAGCCCCAGTTGATGCCCCTTTAACCAGTCCCCTTTCTGCAACCCTGTCCCCAGAGGGCACCCCTCCTGTCCTGCCCTGCAGGCCACCCTGTCGAAGCGTGATGATGCAGAAAACCTCAACGCGATGGCTTAGGAGGCACCTTCGCGGGGCATCTGCAGGGTAATGGGGGACTGGAAGAGTGAAGCCCCTTGGGCAGTGGAAGCCCAGGCCCTGTGACAGCCTTTTTGGGGGTAGATGTGTCTTTGCGGGGCAGGCAGGCCGCCCTGCTGAAACTTAAAGAACAGACAAGAATGAGCAGCCTGCCGGGAGGGTGGGTGGACAGGGAGGGCCTGCGGGGAGGATGGGTGGACAGGAGGGAAAGGCCGGAGCAGAAGACAGATGGGGATAGACTGCAGGCCTCCAGGAGGCCGTGAGACTGGGTGGGGATGGGCTGTGAGCGGAAGAAACAGGGCTGAGGAGGCGGCAGAGGCCCAGAGCATGTGGGCTCTTGCCATGTAGGGTTTTGGGAAAACCCACGGTAGCCTCCAGGAGGGGAGACAGGGGCCCCGTGTCCCCGGGAAGGCCGTGCCCAGCCTCCCCGGTAGGCAGTTCTGCCCTTCTGTACCCACTTGCCCTTTGAGGAGGTCCCAGAGGCGCCCCCGCTGCCAGCAGCCCCGCCCCACCCTTGTGTCCACAGTTTTCTACAGGGAGCCCCGGCCAGGGCCTGCAGATGGGAGAGGGGGTGTCAGCGTGGAGCTGCTGCAGGGCCTGCTGGCAGTCCAGATGACACCCAGGAGAGCCGGGGACCCTAGCCTGCCCTGGGCCTCAGTTTCCCTGGAAGAGCCTGCTAACTTCTTTCACTTACTGAGGACTCAACAAGCTGCTTCAGGGAGGGGCTGAGTCCAACAGAAGCCACGGGAGCAGGATTCCCGAGCCTCATCCTGAGGCCTGCTCTCCCTCAGATGGCAAACCCTCAGCTGATTTATTTTTTGAAACAACAAACAACAACAAAAACTAAATCCCAAACCAACCCCCCACCTCCACCCCCACAAAAGAAAACCCCGCTGCTCCCAGACTTTCAAGCTGTGCAGGACATGGTAGGACTCTTAATGACATCCCACTGTGACCCCATCACTGCCACCATCAGCCCCTCAAGCCCTGCTGGGGACCCAGGTGAGGGGTCTGGGTCACACTGCACAGGAGGCACCAGGCCTGGGGCACAGATAGATCCCCTCTCTCTGTCTCAAGGATTGCCAGCCACGGAGCCAGGTAAACACCCCACAGCCAGACCCTCCCCACAGGGCCACCCATCAGCCTTCTGGGAAGGATCAGCCTCGGCTGCTGCCCATCACCGCCCAGGGGCAGGTCTTTGAGGCACGCAGATGCAACGAGAAGGAGGGAGAGTAAGTTTAAAAAGCGTAGTTACTACAGAACTTACACCCCTCTCTTGCTTTAAAAGGGGACATTCAGGCGCCTGAACAGACATAAAGACAGACACACATTATGCAGGAAGGCAGCAGGAGGGAAGAGAAAAGCAGGGCCAGGGTGAGCAAACAGACCTGGGAATGGGGCCGACACAGAAACTTCTGCCCCAAAGACTATGCTAGGTCATGGGTGCCCCCGAGGCTTGGGGCTAAGCCTCCTAGAGGACAGTTCAGTGTCCAAGAGACAAGGGCCAACCCCTTCCTCCCAGGACCCAAGCATTCTGGAAGCCAAGGCTGGACAGGGCCCTTTCTAAGAGTCCTCATCGCCAAGGCCTGCTGTAACGAAGGGCACCCTCAGCGTCATTCTTTTTTTTTTTCAGTGCGGTGAGGAAGATAGTCGCTGAGCTAACATCTGTGCCAGTCTTCTTCAGTGTTGTGTGTGGGACGTTGCCACAGCATTGGCTTGATGAGTGGTGTGTAGGTCTGCACCCAGGATCCGAACCTGCGAACCGCAGACTGCTCAAGCAGAGTGCATGACCGGCCCTCAATGTCATTCTTATAACAAAGGGGTTGATGCGGGCCTGAGGCCAAGTCAGTAAATACCACCTCTGTGGGAGCCAAACCAAACTGAACCGGTCCCTAGCCCCTGGCCCATGTGACCTGCCTCAGCTGGCTTAGTGGGGGGTGGTCCTTCAAACGCATGGTGTATACTGGTGGCTCAGAATACCAGCTCTGGGGCCAGAGTCCCTGCATTCAAGGCCTGGATCTGCTACTGACTAGCCATGTGACCTTGGGAAAGTTACTTAATTTCTCCGGGCCTTCATTTTCTCTTCTGTAAGAAGGGAATAGTAAGAATATAGCCACTTCATTGGGTTATTGTGAGAATCAACTGGATTAATGATGAAAAGCTCTCTGAACAGTATTCATAAATATTAGCTATTAGTAAAAGTTGTGGACATGGGACGGCCCCATCTCAGCTCCTCTGACGAGGAGGGAGGTAGTAATGGTTACAGACAATTCTTACTAATTGAATGATGTCATTCAATCCTGCAACAACCCTGTGAGGAAGGTATTGTCATCCCTGTTTTTCAGACGGGACACTGAGACTCAGGTCACACAACTGGTTAGTCACAGAGGTCCCGGTGACATCAGATGCTGGGGGCTTGCCCACTTTACTGTTTTGCCCCAACCAGAAACATGCCAGGCAGCTCGGCCAGGTGAAGATGAAGCTCCTGACCCTTGGGAGTGGGGGACAGGAGAGTAGGGGTGCCCCCAGCTGTTCTGTCCAGGTGGGAGCACATCACGCTGAGCTGTCCCCACTCTCCCAGTCAGGACCGGGGGCGCAGCCCTGACTTAGGAGCAGCTGATCACGTCCTCCTCTGCTAGTTGCTGTGAAACACCACCTCCGGGGCACGTCCCCCGAGCAAATGCTGAGCACACAGCTGGGTCTGCGGTTGCAGCTGACGTCGATGGCTTCACTAGCCTCCAGCAGGAGGACCTTAAATCAGCAACTAATCGGTGAGGGCTGCCTACTGGGTGCAAAGTCCCAGACTAGACTCAGCAAGGACCCAGAGACCAGTGAGCTCCTACCCCTGCCATTGGGTAGCGTGCGAGCACACGAAGAGACAAGACATTTAAAGGCAACAGAAAGGAGGGCACACTGCACAATGTGTTTGAGGCTGGGCCATGGGTGGTAAACAGATTTTATTGTGTGCATTGACTCCCTAATAGACTGGGAGTGGCAGCCTGGAGCACCATGTTGAGAAGGATTCTGAGGTCTATCTTGAGTCCCTGGGAGTGTGCTGAATGATTATTATGAGTAGCTGCCACGGTTCTGGGGTAAGAGAAGTCAGCACGGGCCGTGTCTATCTATTTCCCTTCTCTGAGCTGGAGGTGCCAAGCTTCCTTAGCATGACCAGGAAGTTCTGTGGAAGTCAGAGCAGGGAGAGAGCCCATTTTGGTGAGGGTGGTTGGGAAGGCTTCCCAGAGGGCATTGGGGCAAGTCTAGAATGATTAGGAATAAGGGAAAAAGGCATCTTTCTGACAGTGTCAAATCGTGAAACTGCTTAAGACAGGCAGCATTTCTGCAGATGCTCTGACCTTTTCCATCACCTTCCTATGAGAGCAGGCTCCTTTATGAGGTCCTCAGTCTGGCTGGGAGCTAGCGCTAGTTTTCAGGCTATTGGAGAAGCTGCGAAACTTTTAACAACTCTCCCTGGCTTTATCTATAGTGAATATTGCCCTGTACCTTTTTTTTTTTAAACTTAATTAGAGTCATGAAATAGCTCTTTATTTTGAACACCAACTCTCACGAGTTAGCGGTAGCTTCCCGGAATAGTGCTGAAAAGGATTCTGAGACTGTTTGTAAGCTCAACGGCAAAGTGGGCTGCACTTGATTAACAATGTCTGCTGAGGGCCAGGGAATGAGGAGTGGAGCACACACATGCTGTGTCTTTGCCACCACTTGGCCAGACATTAACTAGTGTCTAAGGAGAAGGAGAAGGTGTGGCGTGGAGGAGAGACGCCTGCCGGAGACGGGGATCCTACCTCTGGCTCCTCTGAGACCTGGCTGTGCAGCCTTCGGACCTGTTTTCTCATCTGTAGAGTGTGGGGACAGGACTGGAGGGGCTCTGAGGATCTCCCCTGTTAACTCCCACAAGACTGCTCATTTACGTACTGCGTGAAAAGAGGAGGCGCTTTAGGACCGACACAGTGGAGCGCGGGCTGCGGACGATGGCACCTGGGTCTAGGGTCTGTCCCCTTACTGAGGCCAGGCTGCTGTGATCCACACAGGACACTCAACACTGGCCATGCCCCGCCACGCGCATACTTTCCCTCTAAGAGCCTGCTCCCCTCCTCATTCCAGCATTTCCATCCCGGGGTGCCCCATCCAGAGCCCCAATCCTTCAGCCACTGCTTTGAGCTCTCCCCTAATGGCTCCTCTGGAAAAGACCCAACAAAGGCCCCTTACACACCCTATAAATGTGAGACATTCCTGTTACAATGGTTGTGTTTGTTACTTTTAGGGACTAGGGAGTCTGCTGGGGTTCCTAAACATTTTAGCCTGGAAGTTTCAACCCCTTCCTCTCCCAGGGAATTCCAGGAGGTGGAAAACTTTCTCAACATGCAAAGGACTGGCTCACAGATAGCAGGATGGAGGTGGAGAGACATCAGTCTTCTCCCCTGTAAAATGGGGTAATGACAGTGCCAGTCCCTTAGGGAGGCTGTGAGGATTGAAAGAGGGAACATACGTAACCGGCCGCCATATGTGCCCTATAAATGTGAGACACTCCTATTCCAGCCGCTGCTGTTCTTGTTAGGGACGGGGAGTTGGCCTGGTCCCTAGACATTCACCTTGAAGGGGGCTGCTGACGCTCCCTGCTCCCTTGGGCCTACAGGGTAGATTTGGCTGTTTTAAATTCCTGTCCCTTTTCTTTCACTGCACACTCTCTGCCCAGCTCTAGGTGACATCTGATTTCCTCCATTTGGGACATTCCAGTTTCTCTCTACACAGCAAGCTAGTCAAGTAACAGGCAGCTGGAGTGCTCATTAAGGGTCCCAGACCAGCAGAGAGGCGCTGATGGGGGAGAGTTGGGGCCTGAGGTCTGGAAGCCACACTCCCAGCTCCCCACGAGCTGGCTCCCCGCCCCCACCCTCCTGTCCTGGCTCTGACCCTCCCCTCCCAGTGGCTTGGCCCCTCAGATCTGGGCCTTCTGCTCACATCTGCCCCTGGCTTGCCTCACACCAGGCTCCTCTCCCACCGGATGCCCTCAGCCTGGCCTTCCCTGCCAGCTACCCCTTCCTCCAGCCTCACAGATACAGTCTCGCCCCCAGCACGCCACTTTCCCCACTGGGATGGGTGGTGTGCACGTATGTGCCCCTGGATTCCTGCCTCCAGGCCACTGCGCAGGCTCTGTGCCTCACCAGGACTGCCCTGCCCAGGGCCCTTCTTCCATCCTCTCATCCTTCAGGGAGTGGCCCAGGGCCACCTGCTCCAGGACAGATTCCCTGTGCCAGGTTCCCAGGAGCCCTCTGGAAGCACTCACGGGGTCCTGAGCATGGCTTTTGGTGGTGGCACATTTTAGCGCATTCTGCCATCTGCCATCTCCTGAGAGCCTCACAGCAACCCCAAGGGAAGCAGGGCCTGGGCTTAACAGCGGCGGAAGCTGAGGTTCGGGGGGCGGTGTGCCTTGCCCGAGGCTTTGCCATGTGCCTAGAATCCTGGTTTTGGGCCCCTACGCTCACCAGGTGCCTGTGTGCCCCTTGAGAGCAGGAGTCCTCCACGTATCATGTCACAGACCCTCTCTGTAACACAACCGCTCCCCTCTCCTCTGCCTTTTCTTTTCACCGGGGTTTCCTCTGGTCCCAGTTCTTCCTTCTCTGCCTCACCCCTTCCTCACTTTTGCCCTTTGCTCAGACCTGGGAGAACTTTCCTAGGACAGGAAGGGCCAAGGGTGGCAGAGAGACCTTAACGTGCTCCGGGGCACCTTTGCTGACCCAGAAGCATCTTGCTCCTAGCACAGCCCTGTCCCATAGAACTTTCTGCGATGATGTATATGTTCTATATCTGTGCTGTCCAAAGTGGCAGCCACCAGCTACAGCTGCTATTGAGCACCTGCTTGAAATGTGGCTAGTGTGACTAAGGAGCCATATTTTAAATTTTATTTAATTTTAGTTAGCTTAAATATAATGAGTCACACATGATCAGTGGTTGCCGTATTGGACAGTGTAACCCTTACAGCGTCCCCTCCGGAGCCCCTGTCCACCCAGGGGATGCCTCCAGGGGGCCATTTCCACACAAACTAGGCCACCTACCCCGCCACCCCCAGGACAGCTCCCTCCCTCTGGCTCCAATGCCCCCCCACTGACCTCAGGTCCCATCACTGCAGCCACCATTTCCACTCACTCCTCTCTGTCCCCAGATGCACCCCTAGTCCGGGTCACAGTCCCCTCTGGCCTGTACTAGCCTCTTGTTTGGCCTCCCTCCTCTGGCTTAAGCTCCCACTCCAGGGACATCACTGCCCTCAAGACCCTTCTGTGGCTCCCCACTGCTCTGACATAGATCTAACTGTCTCTAAGGTCCTCTTGACCTAGGCTACCTGTCTCTCTCCAGCTAGGTCCTCCACAGCTCCACCCTCCCAGCCCTCCAGCATCTGGGACTTCCTTCAGTTCCCCAAGGCAAACCCTTCCCTCTGGCTTCTAGCCTCCAGAAGCTGTTCCCTTTGCCCCTTAGAACAAGGCCCTGACACTCATCTCCTTTTGCGTGGAAAACTCCTATTCACCCTTTAAGTCTTTGCTTGAAAACCATCTTCCCAGGAAGCCGCCACCATCAGGCTGTGATGCACATTAACACATTCCCAGGCCTCCTGTGCTGCCACTATCGCAGCATTTTTCACACGACACAGTCACTGCTGATTTTCTTCTTTGTGTCCTATTTGCCTGTAGGTTTAGGAGGGCAGAAGTGCATCCCCCACAATGCCTGAACCACAGCTGGCTCTCAGGAAACATATGCAGAGTGAATGAATGAGAACGGACAAAGGAAGGAGGGGGGACCTGGTGAAAAGAGCACTGGAAACTGGCTCAGGAGCCTCAGGTTCAAGTCCTGGATCTCACTATGCAGCTCTGGGTAACCTACGCCCCTCTCTGGGCCTTATTTCCCCCATCTGCAAAATGGGTTTCAGTTCAGATGCTCTGCAGACAAGAGGTTTAGAAGGCCGTAAAGCTGCACATGAAGGTGCAGTTTGAAGAGAAGGAACCAGCATGTCAGGTCACACTGTCAGCCCAAGGGCTCTGAGGCCATGAGACTTGGCCTGGCTACTCTTAAGCAGAGAAAGCAAGGATCTGGGAAAGGGCTCGGCACCCTCAGGCCAGCAGGAGGGGTTGGGAAGGGAGAGGAGGGCGAGAGGAACCAGAGAAACTCCCATGGTCAGATGCTTGTCCCTCAGCAGCAAGGGCCCCTGAGATACCTGGGGGAGCCCTCACTGCCCTCACACCCTCTCGAGCACCCTGCCAATCCCACTCTCAGCCAGCAAAGGCCACCTGCTCACACTGCTGAGCCTAGAGGGCCCTCACCCCATCAGGCCTAGAGGCCCCCCAACCCCACCAGGCCCAGGGGACAGAGCCCTCTGGATTCCCTGGGGCCTGGCAGGGCATTGGGCATGAGCTGAGGTCAGCAGTCATGGGGCACCACCAGCACCAGTAACCTTGCCCGGTGACCTATCTCTCCTTGACCACCCTGGAGAGCTACTTTGGCAGGTACCGGCTCTGCCTGGCAGAAGCACCAGAGAGAACCCTGGCTGCAGGGAACAAGGGCATCATTCCAGAATGGCCGGAGCACCCACTACAGGTAGAGCTGGCTCCACTGCTTGCCATCATCACCGCCGCTGTGCAAGCGGGCAGGCATGAGGGTATTCACCCCAGATTACATAGCTTCTAAGCAGCAGGGTGGGGCCAAAACCCAGGCCTGCTGGACTCCACCACGCTGCTCTTCACTGTTCTACACACCACCTCTTACTAAGAGGCCCTCTTCCAGTTTTTCCCATGGGAACATTCCATGTCCTGTTCCTGTTCCAGACTGCAGCCCTCACCTGTGGGTCCTCTCCTTCATCTGGGCCCTGGATGCCCTGTGCTGTCCAGACTCCCGTAAGCCACCAGGCCTCAAGCTCTCACTGACCAGCCTTTCCTCTGCTGGCACCAGGGAGACTGCAGGTCCCTCCTTCCTGGGGAGGGTGGGGTCTTTTCATGTGCCTCCAAGATTGCCACGCCTAAGAGACACTAATGGCTTTTAATTCACTTGTGTTCAAGGATATTTCAGGAATGGGAAAAAGCTCAGCATCCTTTTTCCAGAAAAACACACAGACACAAAAGGTTGGGGACCATTCCAAGGAGCAGGCAATAAAACACTCGCCTCAAGAACAAGAGGGTATGGGCTAATTCGTGCCAAGGACAGCAGAGCCAGGGCGACTCACACCAAGGCCCTAGCCTTCTGGGGCAGTGGGCAGGGACAAAGACACTAACCCCAGAAAGGACTGCCCTCTCTGGTCTCCTCAGCCCCGTGGATGACTCAGTCCCTCAACTCTCTTCCCAAAGGAAGGTGGCAATAAAAGTCAGGCAGCACTGACCCCCAGGGATGACGGATGGGGAGGGCCGCGGGCACACGTCCCGCCGCGTGGGCGCTGAGCGGCTGGCTCTCACACTGCCCTGGCGGGATGTCGGGAGGGAAAAGCGGAGCCCGGCCGCCTCCGCGCACCTCCGCACGCTTTGCCTTTCGCCACCTGCCCGGCGCGCCCAGGGCGCTCCCAGTGTGGGACGGACGTGGGGGCGCCTGCCGCAGGCGGGAGCTGAGGGTCCTCGCGCAAGCCACTCGGATCCTTCGTGTCCCTGGCAGGGCAGCGTCCGTCCCTGTCCCCTATCCCGCCCGCAGACTTGTGCGAGTCCCGCGGCGCACCGCGCGGCGTGGAGAGCCAGCGCCAGAGGGCACCGGCTGGTGGAGAGTTTGGAGGCTGCGCGAGGGGGCGCCGCGGGGAGGGATAAAAGCCAGCAACAAAGAGCACAGACCTCGTCCAGCAGTTGGTTGACTCGTCCCAAAATAGCCGTCTCCATCTGCTGCTCCCCTCGCTCCGCTTCCAGGCGCAGCACCCGGGCCTGCAGCTCGGCCGTCCGAAAGTGGGCGAGCAGGCTGAGCGCCAGCGAGCAGACGGCCAGGACTAGCAGCCCGCACGACCCCGGGCTCGGCAGCCGCGCGCAGCGCTCCGCCGGCGCCACCGCTAGCGCCACCGTCTCGGGCGTGCCCAACTCTCCAGGGCCGCGGGCACCGGCGGCTGCCGCTTTGCTGGCGCGCTCCACTACCATCCCCTCGCTTCTCGAGAACCAATAAATAAATAAATAGAATAAATAAAGGCGAGAACCGCTGCCCAAAGGTGCGATCCAAGCCGCGGGGCAGGGGGAAAGGGGTTATGTCGCTGGAACAAGTCCCTTTCCTTTGCTCCCGGCAAAGAGGATGGAAAAATTAGCAGCAGGAGAGGGAAAGCCGAAAAAGCACAACCAGCGGTAATCGGGGTACACTCGGGTGAGAAAAAAGTTACTTCGAAGTACGTTCCAAGTCCAGGAAAGTTAGGGGAATCTGGCCGACTCTCCTCTCCGCCCCGTGTTTCCCTTCAAGTATCTGCAGAGTCCTCGAGTTGGTTCTGCGCTGTCGGTCCTTCTTGGTGTCTCGCGGCCCCCGGGCGAGCCGGTTTCAGTCGCGGGGCGAAGGGGCGCACATGGAGGGCCCCATAGGCAGAGGTGGGTCGTGGCCGCTGCCGAGGAGCGCTGGGGCCGATTCCGGCGCCTCTGTAACTTGACACACTGGCCGCGCCGCACGGATCGGATGAGCAGTCCGCGCTACTTCCCAAACTAATCTCTCCCGCCCCCTCCCTCCTCCTCCTCCCCCCGCCCCTCCCCTCCCCTCCCCTCCCCCAGCTCCTGAGGGCCGGCTGCTTGGGTTTGTTTATTTATGCAAACTCGCCAGGGGTGCGGGGCGTGGTGTGTAGGGCCCGCTGCCCCAACCGGCCGGCCCCGGGAGCCCCTCTCCCGCGTTCCCTGTTCCCTTTGAAGTGACACTCGGGGTTATTTATAGGCAGGAAGGGCGCTGGGGCTTCACTTCTCTCCCTTTCTCCATTCACACCGAGGGTCCACTTCGCCTTCCGCCGCATGGGGCCAGGCATCACTGCCTTTGGGATCCTCCAAAGTGCCCGACTGAGTTCTTGTCCGGCATCTAGAAGGATCTCCACGTCCTGCGCAGGAAGATCTGAATCCCTTTGGCGGCCATTGCGACCCCATCCCCCCCCCCCCCCCATCTCATCCTCTTCCTTTCTCCTCAAACCCGCTCCACCTTGGGCTCTGTATCCCCTGAGTTCTGCAGCTCCCCCAGGGCCTTTGCTGCGACTCCTCCGCCAACCACACCTTTCCTCCGGGGAGAAAAGTCAGCCCTCTAGGGGGCAGCAGAACTGGCATCCTTTTCTCTCTTTCAGGACCAAGACATAACAAGATACAGGAGAATAAAAGATGAACAGAAGCCTTATTCCAGGGTGTCGGATAGGCAGGTCAGTCTTGCTGCCTGCCAGGCCCGATCTCTTCCCTTCTAGCCCACCATTGATCTGAGACCCATTCCATCCCTCTGCTGTCAGACCAGCCCAACCCTCCCAGCCATCAAAGGCGAGCAATTCTCACACACACTCATACTCCATCCTCCTTCCTTAGGGCTAACTCTGCTCCCTCCTGCTGTCACTTCCTATGCTCCAGTAGAGAAAAGCTGCCCCGAGGGCATTTTGTAGTTTCCTCTCTTCTCTTGTCACCTCTCCCACTTTAAGTAACATTTGTATCCCAAGAGACTTTATCTCCTGTGCCTCTTGACATTCCTGCAAATGAGGTGGTGGGACTGAGTTTACAGAGAAAGCCTGCTTCCTGGGAGCCGCCAGCAGGGGATAAGACTGGCCTTGAAATGTGCAGTGGGGGTGGGAGCAATAGGAGTGTTGTGATTCCATTTTATAATAGCAGGGTGGGCCAACTTCACATTTTATATATTGACCTGATTTGGCTTAATATATAATAATGTGTCACATTTAATAGAGTCGCATAGTAACACAGTACTTTTATCACAAATAATAAATGTCATAATATTGCCTGCTGGGTCAGTCAGCCACTAGGGAGGACGACAGGGATAGAAGGTGATGCTGAGGAAAAGGCTGGTGGCCAGGGGTTCTGGGTCAGTCCCAGCCCTAGTATTTCCTTGGTATTGGCCGTTGGGTAAGTGTGCCTCTGTTTCCCTACCCTGTGATGGGATGTCTCATTTGGGCTGAACAGACGTTCCTGAGAGAACACGGTCGTGTTGAAGACCACCAGGGGGCGCCGGAGAATTTCTGCACTGAGAGGTATCCGCCAGGGGATTCAGGGACTTTGGGCGTCCTCCCCCGCGCCCCAGGCTAGTGAGAATGGAGGAACTGAAGTGGGGGTTGGTTTCATTCCTTCCTTGTTCCACAAGCTAATCTTTTGCCTTTCAGCACTTTAGGGGTCCTCAGGAATGCTAAGGCAGCAAAACCTAAGAGGTTTGGGGATGCAGGATCTTCTGTGACTGGGAACTGAAGGCAAGGATGCTGCACTAGCCTGACCCCAGCATCAGAAACTCCATGTCCCAACCCCAGGGGCTTCCAGGGGGACTCTGGAGTCAGAGAAGCCCGGGCATAAATCACAGCATCTCTGAGCCTCCATTTTCTCATTTATAAAATGGGAGAACTTAAGCTTGGGAGAACTTAATGAGGTAGTGTGTGTAAAGCATTTGACACAGTGTCTGGTGCATAGTAGGCACTCAATAAATGGTATCTGCTTCCTCCTTTAGGAGTCCATGGCTGCTAGTGCCAGCTAAGATACAGCCACCTCAGGGCTCCCAGTTGTGAAACAGGAAGAAAGTTCAATCCTAAGAAGAGGCAAATGCGTCACCACAGGTTCCCTTTCCCGCAGCGGGTAGCTGGGGCAGCAGCTTGCGGGAGGCAGGCCTTAGCCTCAGTGGGGGCCTCTCCCCAGAGGTCCCTTCCTTTCTTCATGCACTGCCTGAAATTCTTACCCTGGGGAATTCCCCCTTCCAGTTAAGCATTGCCCACCCCAGCAGTTGTTACAGAGTAACTGGGCTCATCTTGAACCCTCTTTCTGCAGAAGTGGAGGCTGTGACCTTGGAACATGGGGTGAAAAGACCCAGCTTTCCAGGGTCTCAAAGCCCAGTAGGGAAGATAAGATATATTCAGAAACAACTGCCACATAAGGCAGAATAGCGAAAATCCACAAAACAGCGTAAAGGCCACAAGAAGGTGCTTTGGGGGTTCCCAGGAAGAAGGGCAGGGGTTCGGTGGCTCAGGAGGAATTTCTTGTTTGTAGCAAGAAGATAGAGGGCTTTTGATGCTAACCCGAAGAGTTTGACTTTTATCTGAGGCCATGGTTACACTCCTAGATAAAAACAGGTACTCCGGGTACCAGGATGGAAGCTAAGAAAAAAATGTCCCTATGCATACAGGCTGTACTGCTCCTAAAATATCTTCTGTGTTTTTCTGCTTCCATATATTTGCTCTTGCTGGACCCTCTGCCAGGAAGTCCCCCTTCACTCACCTGTTCTCTGAACCTTAAAATCCTGCCCCTCGCTCCAAGCCCAGTTTTATGGAGCGAACCCCACTTCTCTTCTTCTCTCTCATGGCTTTGACAGTGTCGACTTCCCTCTTCCTGAAACCCTCACCATCCCAGCTCCTGAGACTCCACGGTCTCTCTGGCCTGATTTTCAGTCCTCCCTGAAGACTCCTTTTCCTCTCCCTGTGTCAAAAATGGTGCTCACATCTCCTGGACTCTGTCTCGGGTCTCTGCTGGACAGTTCCACCCACGACTCTTAACCTGGCTGCACATCAGAATCACCTGTGGAGGCCACAGGCACGCAGACACCTGTCATTTTATCTTCCCTGAGCCTATTACCACTTCTCCTCATAACTCTGACTCACTTTCCTTTAGGGGAACTTCTTACTCTCAATCCATGTGGCTCTGATGGGTTGACCCCACACCTGGCTCTAGGGTCTGTGAATTAGTCTAACCAATTAGCGTCTCCATCTCCCCTGGCTACAGTGATTGAGACAGAGATGGGCATTTGGCCTAGTTCAGGCTAATGAGAAGCAGGCTGGAATGATCTGGAAGACGCAGTTATTTCTTTGCAAAGGGCTTTCTAAAAGAATATCAGCTGGAGCTGCAGGGGGCATCTTGCCACTGTTGGTAAAGGTCTTGCCTGAGAATGAAGCCAACACGGAGGCAAGCAGAGGTGGAGAGAGACTGAGTCCTGAAGACATTATTTAAACTCTTGGATCAAACTGTGCCTGAAGCTCATCCATGCCTGCACTTTTCAATTATAGGAGGTATTTTTGCTCAAGGCAGTTTGAGTTGGGTTTCTTCTCTTGCAAGTAAAAGAGCCCAGAGTCACAGATAGAGCCTCACCCCATCTTACAGAGTCAGAATCTCTTTGTGGTGGGAGTAAGGGGCACAAGGAGGCCCACGTTCCTGTCCTGTTCATAGAAGTTCCCCAAGGGATTGAGACGTACAACCGCGGTAGAGGGTCACAGCACTGAGCAGCCCCCTGGGTGAACTCGTCCCTCCCAACTCCAGTTTCTGTCTCTCTGAAGATGAGTCCCCCATACAAACCCACAGCCCCGTCTCCCGTCTCCCGACACTCCTCACCGTCTCTAGCTGCTTCCTGGCAGCACGGTTTGGAGCTCCCCTCCCCCACCCCGGCTCTGCCTCCCTTTCCTCCCCTTGGTGTGTGGCATGGGGATCATCCTGTGGCTCAGCCTGGATGCCTGCCTTCTCACTCACCCTCACCTCCTTTATCCAGTTGGGACCAAGTCTTGTAGGTTCCACTGCCTCCGTTTCCTTCACATCTGTTCCTCCTCTCAGGTTTCTCCCTCCTGCTGCCTGCCCCATGCCTAGCATTTAAACAGACCCAACTTTTCTATGTAGTAGCCCTGACTGTGGGAAACCTAACCCAAGGAGGCCTGGCCCAGGGACCTGCCAGGATGTCCCCCATGCACCCCACACTCTGTGTTCCTTCTTTCTCTCCCAGGCTTTATGATCACTAGCATGACAGCCCATTTTCCCTGTTCTGCTGCTGGCTCTTACATGTAGTGAGCAACAAGATAGAAGGGACCTGGGCCCCTGGTGGCTTTGTGGGGATGAGTTGCCAGATAAGTTGAGACTTTCATGTGAGTGAGAAGTAGCCTATCTCATTTGAGCCCTTGTTATTCTGGTCTGTCTTGTGTAGCCTAAACCATGTCCTAACTAGGACCTGTGTCTGTCCCCTCCCCGAGGCTGTGAGTTTCTAGAGAGCAGGGGATGACTGTGTTCATCTCTCTATCCTCAGCACTCAGCACAGCGTAGATGCCCAAGAAATGGCGGTTTGGATGAATGAGTGAGCCAATGAATGAGTGGATGGATGATTTCCAGTTCTGGCTGTCTCTCAGCTATACTACTTAAACTGTGCGTCTACTTCCTTTTATGTAAGATTTAGAGATTGATTGGCAAGGAAGGGAAAAGAGATCTGGAACAGATAAGGAAGTTCTCAGCTCAAAAATTCATCCATTCAGCATATCTTTATGGAGCACTTTCTAGTGTCAGGCCCTAGCTGAGCTGGCATTGGGGCCACAGCCGTGAACAAGGCAGGCTAGAGGTGGGGACCCACAGAGATAAGTGCTGCCATGCGGGACAGAGAGGGTGCTTGGGGAGTGCAGAAGAAGACTCCCTACTGGCCTTGGGGGATGAGACCTGAGAGAGTTAGTCAGGAAAGGGCTGCAGGGAGGGCATGCCAAACAGAGGGCTCTGCCTGTGCAGAGGCCTGGAGACGAGGAACGGCATGGTGCTTTGAGGAAATTGTGAGTGGCTCACGGTGGCTGAAATATGGAGAGCAAGGGGAAGGGGGTGGGGGCTTATGCTGAAGTGGGCAGAGCCGGGCAGGATGAAGGGTTTGTTCTTTGTCCTGAGGGTGAAGGGAGCTGCTGAAGGGGCTATGCTCCTATGCTGGCTGTTGGGAGCTCCTGACCTGTACCAGGCAGGGACCCCAGAGAGAGGCAACTGAGCTTAGGCTCGGAGTACAGATAGGATGAGCAAGGCAGGCATTCTCTTGGGCTCAAGCTCTCAATCTTGCCTTTGTCCAGGCTCTAAAATAACTGTTTACCCCAGGTGAGAGGATGGTAGCATGCAGTGTCTCTGGGGAGACTGCTTTGGGGTTTGGGGGCCAGCCCGAGGCTCCTGCTTGGAGCTACAGATCAGACATTTGGAAATGCCTTTTCCTGAGCCCCCATTTCCTTCCCACACAGCCACGCCAATCAGTTCACTGGCTGTGACTCTGCAGAGCAGGGGATGGGGGTCAAGGGGCAGGGGCTGCAGATGTGCGGGGGAGGGCCAGCCTGCCCAGGAGGCCCTGGGAGCCTTGTTAACTGGGGCCAAAACAAACTCGCTCATTTAGTAGAGAGCAGAGCCAAGTGCAGAGGCTACGCTGATGAAAATGCTGGGGGAGCCTCTTCAGCAGGCTTAAGGGCTTGGGGGAGTTTGGGTGCTTCTGGTTTCAGGCCATGAGTGATTGTGTGCACGTGTAGGGGTTTGTGGGCCCAGCTGCCATCTATCTAGCGTCTTACCATGTGTACTTGCCTTTATCTGCTCTTATGTTTTCGAATACATGAGATGGTGCACATTTCTGCACACAGATACAAGCAGGCACATCAAGGGCGGTGCCAATGCTGTGGGTGACAGAGCTGCCCTACAGCACAAGTGGGCTGTCTCTGAGCCACTCCCAGTGTGTGTGTGGGTGTGTACCCACACATGTGTCCAGAAAGGGGTGTGTGCTGACTTATATGTGTGTGATCTGCTTTGATCTAGATGTGTGTGCAAGAACATGTGCATGCTTCTGAGTAGTCAGGACCTCAACTGTGTCTAGAGGTGACAGTGGCAGTAACCAGGGACAGTATTTCAGTCATCGATAGCTACATAACAAACTGCTCCAAAACTTAGTGGCTTAAGCAGAATGATTTATTATTTCTCACAATTCTGTGAGTTGACAGGGCTCAGCGGAGTGGTTCTTTGGCTCCAAGTAGCGTGGCTGAGGTCACTCATGTGGCTGCATTGTGGGAGCTTGGCCGGGCACTCGGCTAGGGCTGGAGCATTCAGCCTCCAGGGGTTACTCTAGGTGGCGTCTCATCATCCCACAGTCTGTCCTGAGCTTCTTTACAGCATGGGGGCTGGCCTCAAAGGGAGAGTTCCAAGAGGACGAGCCCCAGTGGGCAAGACCTTATGATGCCCCTGCTTGTGTGACATTGCTAATGTCACATTGGCCAAAAAGTCACATGGTCATGGCTGGATTCACGTGGGAGGGAATTACCCAAGTATCTGATTCCAGGACGTGTGTTCCATCCGAAGAAATGTAACTTCTGTCCTGGCCTGGGAAGAATGCCTGGGAGGGTGGACTAGTGGACCTGTCTACAGGATTATTTGGCCCTGAAAAGTAGGATTTGCGGAATATTGTGGTTAGCAAAGCCCATGCTCAACTGTCAACCCTACTGCCCAGACCCCTCTCAACCCAGCTTTCTCCTGATGACCACTTCTAGGAGCAGCTGGAGGCCCCAAGAGCCCACGTCCCTCTGCTCTCAAGTGGTTCAAGAATCGTCCAGTGGAAGTTGCCTACCTGCCTCATTACAAGGTCAGGCAAGGGCAGCCCTGGGACTTGTTTTCTGCTCACTTGGAGGCTGTTCTGAGGGTTTCAGGGACTGGCTCCACTGTTTACTAGCCATGTGACCTTGAGGCAATAATGTCGCCTCTGTGCACCTGTTTTTTAAATCTGAAACATGGGGAGAACAGTTCCTATCTCCTAGGGCCACTGTGAGGAGTGGCTGTGGTGGTGCCTGCTAAGTGCTGTGCCAGCGCTCAACGTGATCTCATCGCCTTTATAACAACTACAGAGACTGGGACCTGCAGCAGAGACCCAGCGAGCGTCCACACCTCCTCTCCAGGCCTGTGCTCCTGCAGCTGGGAGCAGGGACAGTGCAGCTCACTGAGCCATCAGGCAGTCCGCACCTGTTACTGAGCTCCTGTGGGAGCAAAACCCACAGTCAGGCGCTCACAGAGCTGGCAGTCCCAGGGGGCCTGTGCACGGGCCTATATGTGTAGGAGAGAGAACAGCAGTGCCAGGCAGCACGAGCTGAGGGCCGAACAAACAGGCAGATGAGTAGGGACTCCGGACTTGGAGAAGGGGAGATGGGTGGAGACTTGGAGATGAGGTGAAGATACAGGAAGGCTTCCTGGAAGAGCAGAGCCCTGGAGCATGGCAGGATCCAGACAGAAGAGAGGACTGGGAAACGAGAGCAGAAATTTCAAACGTTTGTGGCCCATCCTTGCTAGGGATGCATCATGTGACTACTTGACCCTCTACAGCCCCAATCATCTGTCACTTCCGTTCCTCTCCTCTCAGGTGGCATGGTCTGGTTATTTTGACATACTCGTCAACACTCCCATTCCTATACCATTGGCAGACATCACTAATCAACTACAGAACACAACTAAATCCACCCCTCTCACACACACAGACACACACACCCCCCCCCCACACGCTACTTATGCGTCTCAAAGCAGGAAGCTATTATTAACCTATTGTGGTTAGCAGTTGGGGTGAAACCATTTTGCTGACTCAGGTTGGGTTGAAATAAAGCACCGTCTTTGAAACCTAGAAACTCCGAGTCCCAGCCTCTCCATCTGCAAACCGTGTGCCTTTCAGGAAGGGTCTTAACCTCTCCGGATCTCAGCCTCCTGCCGGGGGCAGGAGAATGTTAATTCCTACTCAGGGGAACACTGAGAAACTCCAATGAGATCATGTGTGCAAAGCTCTAATAAAGGACAAAATCCAGAGGAGATGACGGTGCTGCTCATGCTGCAGCCAGCCGTCAGAAACCACGAGCAAAGCCCTCCATTAGGGCCCCATTTGCAGCTTCTTGGAGGGAGAACAGTCAGCTGAGGAGTGAGAGTAAGATGCAGACCTTCCGAGCTGTCAGCCCGTGGAAACAGGGCTCGGAATCTGGGCTCAGCACAGAGGTGGTGGACTGGCGCCTGGAGCATGTGCTCAGAGGAGAGGCCCAGGATTTGAGCTCTGCCTTACGGGGGAAGAGCTGTCAGAAAGGCAGGCGGCTGCGGGTTGGGAGACAGATGTTTTCGCTTGATGACAGACGGGTAATGAAGAGCACAATTAGTTTACTGAAGCAGATCCCTGTTTCCCAGCATCTGGGAACTGCAAGTTACAGTGTTGTGTCTCTGCCTGCTCCCCTGGCCCGGCCCTCTGCTCACCCCCACCACTGTGGAACTCTGTGTCCTGACTGGGAAGCTCACTCTTCAAGCCTCATATTAGGAGTGGCTCTGCTGGTTTGAAGTGGGGAGAATCCCTACCCTTTGCCCAGAAGAAACTTCATAAATCCTCCAAGGCTCCACTGGCATATGACACCTGCAGAAATTGAGCACGGAGAGGTCAGAGTGTGGCCCAAGGTCACACAGCATACTCGTGGCAGAGCCAGATCTGGGCCAGGTCTCTTCCCTGCCAGGCACTGCACAGCCCCCAGGTTCAAGCCTAGCCCAGTATCTGGACTGCAGCTCATGGCCACTAAGTCCACAGGAGGCTCTGCCCTCCCCAGAGAGCTCTCCTCCCTCTAGTTCCCTCCCCGGTAGTAGCTGTGAAAGCAGAACCTCCTGGAACGTTTGTTTCTGTAAACCTCATTACAAAGGCCTTTTTTTTCTTTCTCTTTTTCCTAAAGGCTGTGGCTTTGTTAAGGTCATTTCTGAAGTTGGGGCAAATGCTCTGTTTGTCTTTCCTATCCCCCCCGGCCCACAAGGAAAGGAGGGGTCTTGCTTTCCTCGAGTGATCCGTTCCTGACATCAGCTTGCTGCCGACAGTGGGATCTGCTGTAGATATATTAACTCGAGTCTTCCCTGGGCTTTCTAAGGCTCTGGGACAACATCTGGAAACAGATGTTTGCTTGGAGATGGAGCAGGAGCAGGAGGCCTGGGGCCAAAAGTAAGCCCAGCCCCCTGGGAAGGGGGCAGATGTGCTGAGGGCTCGGCAGGCTTCGGGAGATGGGCTGGTGTGGGAGCTTTGGTATTTGAAAGAACAGCTCCCGTCTGGGCTGGGCCCAGGTGGCTGTCGTGCTGGGCCTGCCCAAGGATTAGGGCCAGTGCTGCAGAGGTGCTGGACTCTGTCCCCACAGCCTCCCTCTTTACTCCTATCCTGTGCCCAAGGACTAGGAGTCCTGCCCCTTGAACATGTCAGCTTTCTTGTTTCCTAGAGACGGAAAATTCCTGAAGGGCTGGAGACTTCATCAAACTCAAATTTGTTGAAGTTCTAAATGTGAAGCTCAGGGCTCTGCACATTATAATTCTCAGGAAAAGAGTGATAATGGTGGTGGTGGAGGTGTTGGTGGTGACGCTGGTTGTGGGGGTAGTGGTGGTGGTGGTGGTGGCGGTGGTGGTGGTGGTAGCAGTAGATGGGGTGGGTGAATGTGGATAGAAACTAGGCTACCCACCTGCTCACCAAGTTTTTCGCAGTTGCCATGTCTGCGCTTGTCACGTGACCAAGCTGGGCCAATCACAAGAACACACATATCTAGCCATTGTGATTGGCCCAAGGGGTGACCAAGCTGCACCAATCAGGGACTTTCCTTAGGATTTTTCAGTCTGAACTTGTGAGATGAAAATTCTTTTTCTTTGGGTCACTATGCAGCCAGGATGTAAATCCCTGGCTCATATAGACAGGGGTCTGTCTATGAAAGGAGAGAATTAAATGAACAGCAGAGAGAAGCAGAGATAAGAGATGGAGAGAAAGATGCAGAGAAAGAGATGGAGAGATGCCGCCTCTGTCACTAGCAGCACCATCACATCATCATAACCACCTCTATCACTGATGTTGCCTTTACCATTTTCATTTTTATCTCTACTCTCATCATCGTTAGGGTCCCTCTCACATCTTTACACTTCCATGATCGCCTTCTACTAAAGGTCTGTCAGAACCCTTTGGTAGCAAGTGACGGAAACCCGAGTCAAATAGCTCAAGAAAAAAAAGAGATTGGGGTTTATGGTTCACACACCTGAACTGGAAAGGGCAAGACCATTCTGGGGATGACTATGCCCAAGGGACTTAAACACCCAAACACCAAAAGGATTCTTCCAGAATGTCAAATTCTTCCAGAATGTCAGTTGCTGTCCTTTTTCTTAGCTAGATAAATCCTAGCTGAACCTGGACCTGGAGAGGAGGGTCACAGATGGCATCCCATAGAACTTCATAACAGAAAGACCCAGGGTCCCCAACCCAAACAGGTCCTTTTGAGAACTCCAGATGCCTCCAGGGGTTCAAACATCAGGCAAGCTGAAGTTGGGGTGGAACAGCGCACAGTAAAAGGCACTGCATCTTGTGTCTGACCACTTACAGGTTAACTGTGTTCATCGTGCTCCACTTGGTGAAAATGAGTTACTCCTGGAGGATAATAGCAAATAATTTTTGTCAAGCGTTTACTGTGGGCTTGGGACTGTCCTAAGTGCTTTATATGCATCACCTTGAGTGATGAAATCCTCACAACTGTAGGTATTTCTATTCCCCATTTAACAAATGAGGAAACTGAGGTAGAGAGAGGTTATGTAATTCACCCCAGGTCACACTGTTAGGAAGGCAGAGTGGGAAGCCAGGGGGTCTGGGCTCCGGGGCCCATCCCTGACTCATCATACCCTACTTATAATGTGCTCAGGGTGGAACTGCCTTCCCCTGATCCCCCAGCAATGCTCTGATCCAGTCCTTTGCCCAGGTGCCTCTCCTGTCACGCCCTTCTACTCAAGCAGGCATTTCCAGAGGGAGGGCCCGAGGCCAAGGGGGAGGACATGAACCTCCGTGGGTACCATGGAAGAGGCCACCTGCCCTTCACCCTAAACGGAGCTGACTGGTGGGGCCGTCCCGCGTGGGGAAGGGCTCTGACAGAGGAGGGCAGGGTTATGGCGGAGGCCTGCCCCTTCCTCGGGCTTCGGTTCCTTCTCCCAGACCCAGCTCTGGGCTGCAGGAGACAGCCCTGTGTCTGACACAGACGTGAGACTATAGGTGTGGCTTTGGGGTCAGACAAGCCTGTGTATGATTCTCACTTCATCACTTTGGGCTGGGAACTACTTCACTGAGCCTCGATTTTCTCCCCTCTAAGGTGCAGCGAATACTTCCTATTTCCCAGGGTTGTTGGGGCATTCAACGTGGAAGGCGCCCAGTCCAGGGTCCTGCACACAGTAAGCCCTCAGCCAATGTCAGCCAGTTGTTAAAGTGGGATTTTAATTCCCTGGACTTCAGTCCTTTTCTTTTTCATTCTCCTTCTCATCCATGAGTAGGACTTCTGTTCTGCTAAGAGGAGAGAGGCCTAGGAAGGAAGAATCCAGTGGCTCAAGAAACCCAGACTGACTTGAACACGGGGGGTCAGTTTTGGCCCTCCAGTTATAGGTCCCTGTGGCTGGATTTCTAAAAATAAACACATGCCATTTCCACAACGGAAAATTTTCTTTAACAAAAAGAAAGTAAAACATTCTCCTGTCGTCTCTCGTGGCCAAAGAGAACTTAAGAAAGATAAATGAAGCCTTTCACACGGGCGCAGGAACTTCCAGCTCCGGGCTCCACGCTGACAGGGTTCTGGCGTTGCTGCAGGGTCCGCAGCCTTGGGAGCGCCGTCCCCAGGGCCCTGGCGAGGCCTGTGGAGACTCCACAGTGGGAACGACGTCTTTGCCAGGGTAGTGGGGTCCCACTTCCCTCCTTTTAGCTTTTTCTTCTCAGTGGTGCCCCCTACAGGTGGCCTGAGCTGCTGCGCTCCCTAACCCTATCCATTTACGTATAGTTGGCCACACGTTGGCTCCCCACACTGAGGCCCATCAGGTGAAAATACTTGCCCAAGGTCACCCAGCAAATGAAAGGCAGAGCCGGGATGAGAAGGAAGCCTTCAGTTTCTTGGGCTGAGAACGGTCTTCCACACCAGCCACTCTCTGCCCCATGAAAGCACGCGCTCCAGACATCAGTTTGTTGGTCCGGGGCGAGGTGGGGAAACCTGAATGTGGAGTTAGAAGCCACAGGCTCTATGGCCCCACTTTTCGCCCTCTGGGTAACCCTGGAAGTCACTCCTCAGCTGGAGTCTCCACTGTCTGTTCTGCGGAAGGGGGTCAGGAGGCTGACCGCAGGGAGCTGTTGGGAGCGGGAACGCCCAGCAGAGAAAGGACTCAACGCAAACTCTCAAATTCAAACCGCAAGCGACGCCATTGTTTCTCATGGAAAGATTGGGGGGTATTAATTAGTTAATTTGGCCATTCTGAATTTTCCAGTTTTTCTACAATGAGCATAGATTGCTTCTCTAACAAGAAAAAAAATCTGTTTTAAATAAAACACAAACAAGATGTCTGCTTTTCCACTACATTTCCTTCCCCAGCGCTATTACCGTCAATCCAGGGAAAGACATATTTGGGACCAGGGCTCCAATATCACGCCATGTAGACACCCACCTACCTCACCTAGTGTCATTTGTTGGGTCAGGTCCCTGAGGAGATGGACTCTGAGACAGATGTGCACGCAGAGGTGTACTGAGGAGTGAGGGCAGTGGGACTGGGCAGGGGCAGCAGTCTAATCGCAATGCAGTGGCAAGAAGGCTCAGGTGACGCCATGGGGAGCTTGGAGGTGTGGTGCCCTGCAGAGTTGCCCTGAACTGAGAGGGGCCAGTCTCTGTGCCTCCCTCTCCTTTAAGTCCTAGGATTCGGGCTTCCCCAGGGAGGGAGCGTGACCTCGGGAGAGGCTGCTCCTGTCAGCCTAGTGTGAGCCACCAGCAGCAACAGCCCCTGCAGCCTGGGGAGCTGGTGCCTCCGCCAAGGTGGAAGCTGGCGCTGTTGGAGGCGGACTTTGATGAAAAGATCCCAGTTCCTCTCTGAGCTGTCAACCCAGCATGCACCTGACCGTTGCCCTCACCTACATGGCCACCCGAGATTAGGAAATTAGGAGTGGGGGCATTTCAGTGGTTGCATCTAAGCTCCTCCCTTCCATTCCTCCCCCACCTGAGTCCAGACGCTCCATCCACGGGGCACCTGGAGGTGCGGGCACACAGCTGCCTAACGAGAAACTTAACCCCCTTGCCAGGCCACCACACCTCGAAAGAGCTCTGCCTGTGGAGCATCCTCCCATATGCCCAGGAGCACTAGGGCTCTAAAAGAAAGGCTGCCTCTCCCACACCTGCCGAGCCTCCCAGGCACTCTGACGGGGCGGCTCTCCCCCTTCTGTCTGTCGTGACACCTGGGGCAGACGTGCCTGTAAAGACCCTTCCACGGGCTGCTCAGGTGTGGAAACAGCTCGAAAATGTGAATGAATCAGTCAGAATGCTTTGGGTTGCAGGGAAGAGAAAGTCTGACCCAAACTGGCTGGAACAATAAAGTGAAAATATTGACTCACATAAGGGCAAAATCCATAGGCAAGGCTGGCTTCAGGCGATGTTTGCTCTAGAGTTCAACAGCGTCACTAAGGACTCAGTTTCTTCCTTCCCTCCCTCTCTCCCTCCATCCTTCCCTTCTCTCTCTCTCTTTCTTTTCCTTTCTTTCTCCCTCCCCCACACTGCTTGTTCTGCTATGGCACCCTGAGCCTCACTTCCCTTGTGCTCCCAAGGCAGCCGCCCACAGCCCAGGGCTACATGCTTTCTCATTCCTATTCTGCCAAAGAGAAAGAGCATCTTATCTAAGCATTACCAGTGAAGGTCCTGAGATTCGTTCCAACTGGACTAGCTCAGGTCACATGCTCCCCGGACCAGTCCCGGTGGGCAGGAGGAGGGAACGTACTGATTGGCTTCACCCGGGGTGTGGAGTGAGGGTAGAGTGCCGCTTCCTGAACCACCATCCCCAAGCAGAAAACAGGGCTCCTGGGAGGCAACCAGCAGATGTGCACGTGGTTCACGGTGCTGTGGACCCCACAACCTCTTTATCAGTAAAAATGCATTTAAGTATTTTATAGCACAAAAAGTTTTGTGATTCCTCACAACTGATGCGGAGATGTGGGTGTTCCTAGGACGCCGACTGTTCACCAGGCAGCATGGATTCGGGGCTGCTGCTAGTGCTGTTCTCTCCTTGGTTGTGTGGTGGATACTTGCTTTTATTACAGCTCATGATCTCTTCACCATCCTCTGGGACCAGCACCCCAGATTTCCTTTGGGAACCATCTGTCCTTCCCTCTCTCTGTCCATGTGATTTGAATGGGACGGTGTGACCGAGGATTAGCCAGTTATTGCAGTTCCACTCTCCTGTGGAGAACCAGTGACTGGTTCAGGGATAGACACACGACCTATCTGGGCCAATGACAGCCAGGTCCAAGAGTTCATTTCCCATAATTGGGAGAGGAAAAGCTCCTCTTTTCTGCTGACTTTGAATCTGGGAGGATGTAGCCTGGAGCTGCAGACAGCCATTTTACCTCAACCTGGAGCCTGAAAGTAAAGATACCCAGAAAAGAGCAGGGCTGAGAAATGTATCAAGACTGCTTCCTAGGGACAATTTGAAACCCTGGAACAAGCTGTACCTGAAGCCAGAGCTATCTTGGATTTTTCAGGAATGTGTTCCAATAATTCTCTTTTTTGCTCAAGCCTGATGAGTGGGTTTTCTGTCACTGGCCCCCTGAAGTGTCCTAACTGATAGAGCGTGTGTTTGCCTTCCCCAACCCCCACCACCCTGGGCTGAAAGCTCCTGGTTCATCTTGTGCAGAACCCAGGCTTTCAATGAGGAAACTGTTGCTCTGCCAAAAGCTTCTACTTGGAGGCTTCGAAACATGGGGCTTCTTGAGAAGAAAAACCGTTTGCCTACAGTGGGTCAAAGTCCCACTGTCAGGCCATCGTTGCTGTGAACTGTTGGAGAAAGAGGTGCTCCAAAGGGAGCAGAAGGGAAAGGTCCACCCTGACGAAGGCATCGCAGGGGGAGCCGCCGGTCGCTCCCCAGGGAGATGAAGCCTGGCTGTTGGAATGTTTCCCAGGAGAACGGGCACGGCTTTGCTGAGAATTCCCACTCAAGGCCTTCCTCAAATGGCTAAATAATCTGAAGAGTTTTTCTATGTATTTTCCATTCCACATACTGTTTGCTCTGCCCGCCTGTCCCAGCCGGCTAAGTTTAACCCAGTAGAGACATTCTTCTTGTGGAATTCAAGTTAATGGAATCCCGTACCCCCTGGGACCCTGTGTCAACTGTCCCACCATGTAGCTTTGATTGTGTCCAATTCAGCAGGTGTCACGGAGCATCTTCTCCTGCCAGCCCAGGTTTGGCAGGGCCCTCCGTGCACACTGACATGAGTTAGATGCAACCCTGCTCCTCAGAGAGCTCAGAGCTGGGGGAGGTAAGATGGGAAAAAGACAAGCCATTACACAGGGCTGAAAGAAAGAAGGAAGGGCACGTGAGAGCCGGAGCTGGAGGCCTGGGTTTTGAGAATGTCAGGGAGGAGGGCTGCAGGGGGTGGGCGTGGCAGGGTCTCAGGGCTGACCCTTCAGCGGTGGGGCACGTCACTCCCAGGAGAGCGGGGAAGGCGTCTGGGCCCGGGGAACCATGGAGCAGAGACACGAGTGATGCAAGTCCACGGGTTCCTCTTCCCTCCTGTCTTCCTGCAACCGTGTGTCCACATCTGAGCTCAAAAGGGGTTATGAAAACATGTCCTCAAGGGGTTAACTGTTGAAACTGAGGCTTCATGGTCTCAGTGTGGCCCTTACCCTTAATTAAGTTCTTGCTTTTTTGGCCAAGACACTCCTTTCTTTGAGCCAATCTGACAAGCTCAAAGCAAAGCCTAGAATTGTATGTCTTGCAGCGTCATGGTGGTTTCTAAACCAGCCTACTACCTGAGAACCCACTGGCAAATATTGTAGCCACAAACTCTGTCTGTCACAAATTGGCCACATTCAGTTGTGAGCGGGGGGTGGTCACCATTTCCACATTGTATGGAGTTGGTTTGTGGGCACAAAGGATTTGAGAAGAGAGGAGGGACGAGTCCGTTTCCCAAAAGAGGTGGTGATGGTGGGGGTGGGCATGGGCTAAATGAAGACATGGCCCAGAAGGAGAGAGGCAGGTCAGAGGGGTGGAGCAAAGGCAGGAGCTCTATCTGGGAGCAAAGACACTGAATATTTCTTGGAAGCTTGGTAGCTCTGCTGTGTGGTTTGAGAACACCACTCAACCTCTCTGTGCTTCATTTAGAAGAGTTACAAACAGTGGAACTTCTGATAGTGGGTAATGATGTATTAGTGACCAAATACTGCATAACAAGTGGTTTAAAATGACAGTAATCACCTATCAGCTCTCACAGTTTCTGTGGCTCAGGAATTCAGGAGTGCCTTGGCTAGGCAGGTCTAGCTTGCGGTCTCCTGTGAGGTTGCAGTCAGATGTTGGTTGGGCCATACTCATATGAAGGCTGGACTGGGGCTTGAAGATCCAGTTTCAAGGTGGCTCAATGGCTTTTGGTGGCAGGTCCCAGCTCCTCTCCACGTGGGTGTCTCCACGAGGCTGCTTGAGCATCCACAGGACATGGCTGCTGGCTTCCCCCAGGGCAAGGGATTCAAGAGGCCAAGGCAGAGGCAGCAATGCCTATGATGCTCTACCCTTGGAAGTCACATCCTATCACTTCTGCTGTTTTGTCACAAGGGTCAGTCCTCATTCAATGTGTGAGGGGACTAGCCAGGGCACGACGATCAGGAGGCGAGAGGCTAACACCTACAGCGCTCCCTCCTCCCCCGATGATGTGTGACCCTCCCACGTGCAGAAACACACTCCCCCTCCCCAAGGCCCCCAAAGGCTCATCCCACTGCAGCATCAGCTCCAAGTGCAGAGACTCATCATGGAAAGCAAGTGCAGGAGCGGATGCGGCTCCTCTCCTCAGGTGCAGCTGGGCAGGAACAGTTCAGCTGATGATGCCGGAGCCAAGCAGCCAAGAGGGACGTGGAACGGGGTGGGGTGGGGAGCAAAGGATGGGGGATGATCGTCACGTAGAGCATGATTGGGCCGAGGAGCTTGCTCTGCGCCGGAGCTGAGAGGTGGGATGGCCGGGCGTGACCCAGGAGGGGGAGCTTGCAGAACTGAAATGAACTGAAAGATGGGGTGCTCCAGCCCTCTCAGAGCCCTGACCTCCTCATCCCTGAAATCCAGAAAGACCTCCTTTGTGCCTCCAAATGTACCTTTCAATTAACTTGTGTTTATTTCAAATCCTCTTTAGGAGAAGGAGAAAAAGAAAACAATAACTGAAAGTTGTTACTATGAATCCAGGACAAAATTGTCCCCGACCCACAAATGCCCTGAGTTGCCTGGGATCAGACGTGCTGAGCCTCGTGTCTGTACCCACAGGGCGAACGGAGGGTCCCAGAGCAATTCTTCAGTGTCAAAAACAAGTCATCACGTTTTGCTAATTAAGGCAGGAAAATGGGCTCAGACGTGACAAAAAGCATTTCACAGTACAGATGGGAGCAGAAAGGCCCAGAACTTTCAGACAAGTCTGGGGTCCCTTATCTAGCTACAAGTGGTTGGCTAGGAGCCAAAGAACAGCAACGTGGGGACTAGTCCCCTGGGCTGTTTCCTACTGACAGAGATGAGGCGGGAAGTGCAAAGGACTTGGTGAGCACTGGTGCTCCTGTTTACTTGCTGTGTGACCTTGACACATCTCTGGGCCCCAGTTTTCTCCTCATCAAAATGGAGCAACAGTATCCGCCCTGCTTGTCTCATAAGGCTTCCTGTGAGACTCAGATAAAGACAATGTCTGTGGTCACAGCTGCCATGTATGGTTGGGCTGATTGTTCACTGAACAAGTGTGCCTGGCCCAAAGGGTCAGTAGAAGCTGAAAGTCAATCCATGCTCCACTTAACAAGTTGTGAGATTGTGGGGCTGCTCAGCCCAGAGGGGCATCTTTTTCAGACCCCCAAAGAGGCCATGTGAGCCAAGTTGTATGAGGTATGGAGGGGAAGGGCCACCTGCATCGTCCTGGCTAGCTTTGCCCCTGCTCAGAGGTCCTGAGTTGTCTCTCTGCAAGGCAAACAGAAGGAAAGAGAAAGGGAGCTGGATCTTGACCTGCAATCATTGTTCCCCCCAGCCCCAGTAAGTGGAGGAGGGAGAGCCAGCACAGAAAATGCAAAGGCGCGTCCACCAAGGGCCTCCATCCGGCTGCCTCTCTCGTGCAGATGTGGGTGGTTTCCTGGACCCCCAGGCTACAGCCCCACCACGCAGGCTGTTGGGGATGAGGGCAGGGTGAGGCCAGACACAGTCAGGCAGGCTGGAAGGCCCTGTGAAAGGAGGGGCTGGGCAGTGCCGTCCCGTCCTGTAGGAAGGAGAGTGGGGCCCTCAACGGGAGCAGCCTCCATGCAACCATCCCAGAGTTCCCATAGCCTCAGCTGCCCCTGGGGGAGGGGGCTGGGGTGACCTGGGAGAAACCATCCGGGTGGGGGAAGCGGCTGGAGGAGAAGCAGAAGCCAGAGGATGGAGAGGAAAAGAGGCTTGACCCCCTCACACACCCCTTCCCCTCCCTCCCAGCACCCCTGCCCTCTGAGCTCTCTCCTCCCCGCGGGGCTGGCCCCATCCAGAGCCCCTTATCCTCAGCTCCTGGAGAGGCTTCAGCAGAACTCCCACCACCCTGGAAGGCCAGGGCTCTCGCCAGCTCTGTCCGCAGCCTGCTCTGCCCTGACTGGCCCCTGATTTCTGCTTCTCTCCTCACTCCTTGGGGGTGACCCACACATTGTATAACTATAGGAGGTCCCCACCTGGGTCCTTACTCTCTCCTGCCCACTCCTGCAGAAGACTGTGGAACCACAGCCCCTCCCGGACCCTGCCAGCTGACGTGCTCATTTGTGCAGGGGTGTGGGGGGAGTGGAATGACGGGAACCACATTGTGGGCTAAGTATGAATTCCAGGTCACCAACTAGGGATGACAGAGGCAGAGCTGTCTCTATCCTTTGCCATTCCTGTCTATTTCAAGGCCTGCCCCTGCCACAGCTGTAGAGGTGTACTCACAGCCAATCTGGAGTCCTCACCTTTTCCATGGTGGCATCTAATTTCCTGGAAGCTTAAATGGTGTCCAGGTATCTGGTCTTCAATGTCATTTGTGATGTCCATCACTATGCTTGTCCTTGTTCATTGTCCAGGCAGGTTGTGGTGGAGACGGCCTTTCTCCCCTTGCTGGTCTCTCTTCTTCTCTAGCCTCCTGTTGCTCTTGGGAATGGCGGGGTGATTTTTATTCTTCGGGGCCATCCTGGTGTGTGGGAAATCTCTGTAAGGCTGGCTAAGACCTTGCTGCTGGAACATTCCATGAAGCCATTTCCCTTCCTTGGAGTCTTGCCACTTCCCAGGGCTCTCTGTAATGGGACCCAGATCCCCTCTGCTCGGAGGTCCCCAAAGCTCTCTGTGTCCCTCTGTGAAACCACCGCTGTGTGTGCTCTTGTGGCTCCTGACTCTCTCCTCAGCTTCCCACCCACACCCGTCAGACGGAGCCTTCCCTTCAAATTGGAGGGATGGAGTCATTGCTCTTGCTCTTGTTGTCTTCCAGATTTCACTAGCGTGGCCCTTGCTGCAGCCTTACGGCCCAGGAGTTTTCAACTCAAAGCCGGGAATCTCCTCCTTCTGCTCTGAGGTCATACCCCTCCCCTGAGACAATGACACAGGGCAGAATTTGGGTGCAGGAGAAGGAAAGCGACAAAGTATGGAAGGAGGAAATGCTAGGGGGAAAAGTGTTGGTTAATAGTCCAAAATACTGACCTGAGGTGTTGTCAAGGCTCCCCTGAAATTTGGAGAGATTTAAGTGACCTGTAGAGACAATGCCAAAATGAGAATCTGGAACCTCTTTCTGCATGCCAAAATACAGTATTTGATCATGCTGAGGGATGAAGAGAAAACCTGTAAGACTGCCAGTGTGATTGGACCATCCTGGGAAGAAGGTTCATCAATTACTGAAGGAGTTTCCACGAGTTACCCACACGCCTGGCAGCCTTCTAAGCACTTTGGGTGCTCAGAAGAAAGCCACTGAGCCAGGTCCCAGCTGAATCTTGAGGACCACTGTTTTCTTGGAGGAAATCTGGAGGAGAAGGCAGTCCTGCTGAGGGGTCAGAAAACACTGTCATGTGAGGGAGGGTAGAAGGAACAAGGGACATTTATTCTAGAGGAGAAACAACTCCAAAGGGCAGTTTGGTGGGAGGACTTGTTCTGGGACTCCCTGTAGGACCCGAGGGACACAGGGAGTCAGACTTCAGCCCTGCTGAAGGGAAGACCTAAGGATTTGTTTGAAAATGGAAAGACTCTACTTAGAAATAGTGAGTTCCCAGTTGGTGGGATGTGGAAGTAGAGGATAGACAAACCCTTGATGATGACACAACCCACGAATGGAATGTCCAATGATACCTCGGAGGCTCCTGCCCCACAGAGATGTCACGATTCTTTACACCCACTGAGTGCTGGTATCTCCCATCCTCATTCATTTCAATCCCACTAATCCAGACCTCGTGGTAACTCAGACAAGTGTTGTCTTGAAGACATCACCAACCATGAAAAATGAGTTTGCTGAGAGAGTGCGATTAGATCACGAGGGAAAGGCTTGCCTTGCCTGTGAAAACAGACTGTTTCCAAGCCTTCCTTCATATGTAAGCAATCTCCATGGTAATTGACATCACCGTTCACTCTCTGCTCACTGTGACCTTGCCTCCTGCTCTTTCTGAGAAGATTGAGGCCATTAGGTATGAGTTCTCAGTTCCCAGGCATCCTCCCACTCAGGTCTTGTGCCAGCCAGACTCATCCTGCCTCTCTCACCGCAGCCTCAGAGGATGAGGTGTCTCTGTTCAAAGCCAGCCACCCCACCTGCATCTTTGACCTCCAATTCTCCTGCCTCCTCTGAGAAGCCACTCCATCAGTCATTTTTCCTTTCCCAGATCTTCACCTCTGCCAGTCCACTGGCTGCTTCTCCTCTCCCTAAAAATATACTCAGGCCTCTCATATCCAAAAACTCCACTAATCCTCCCATGTCCCCCTCTAGCTTCTGTCCAACTTTCTCTTCCAACCTTCTTGAAAAAGTAGTCCATACTTGCTGTTGTCCTCTTGCTCACCACCCATTCAAACCTCAGTCCACCGCAAACTGCTCAAGTGACATTGCTCTTAATTGGTCTTAATATTCCTAATGACCCTGATTGACAAATCCAATGGACATTTCTCAGTCCTTAGCTACTAGTTCTCACTGTTGTATTGAAAACTATTGGACACTTCTGTTCTGGAACCCTCTCCCCTTGGCCTCTGTGATATCACCTCATATCTCTTGCTGTCTTCTTCTCTGTCTCCTTCAAAGGCTCTGTGGTAGCCAGTCTTCAAGACGGCCCCCAAGGATTCCCACTTCCTGGAGCTTACCTTGCATGTCACCTCCCACATCGTACCAGAGTTGGACAGTGTGACCAATAGAAATGACCGAAGTGATGGTATGTCACTTCTGAGACTAGGTTATAAAAGACAGTGCAGCTTCATTTTGGACTTTCTCTCACTCTCTCTCGGGTCGCTTACCCTGGGAGAAGCCAGCTGCCATATATTGAGGACCCTCAGGCAGCCTGTGGAGAGTTCCACTTGGCAAGGAACTGAGGCTTCCAGTCAAAAGCCAGAGAGGAGCTGAGGACTCCAACCCATAGACATATGAGTGAGCCTTCTTGGAAGTAGATCCTCCAACCCAAAGGAAGGCTTTGGATAATGCAGCCCTAGCCAACAGCTTGACTGTGCCCTCACGAGAGACTCTAAGACAGAACCACCAGCAAAGCTATTCCCAGGTTCCCAACCCTCAGAAATTATGAGAAAATAAATGTTTGTTGCTTTAAGCTACTAAGTCTCGGGGCAACTTGTTACTCAGAAACTAATAAGGCTCCCTTTCCTTGACCCCATATGTGTAGCTCCCTGAAATGTTGTTGTTCCCAGGATCTCACTCTGGACGATCTCATTTCTCACTCTCGGCACCCTTGGGGTGGGGCAAACACTATGGGTCGCCTATCCAGCAGGCATCCCACACCTCCTGTTACTCCCCTGCTGGCGGAATCCACCTCCTGTAATCAAGGCTGAAAGTACCAGATGCCTGCTTTACCAGCCCCCCTTGCAGCTAGGGTGAGGGCACAGGATTCAGCCCTGGCCCTCAGGACCTGAGCAGTAGTCTGCTTGGTGTTCTGAGAAAGGTTTCTCGCCCCACAAGAAGAGGGAGATTGGTGAGACACCCCTTTTGCTTTCCAGCTTTTAAATGCCGTCACGGGAAGCATGATCCTTGGAGCTAGAGCATCTCCTGCTCTGAGAAGTGCCTTTCTCCCCATGGCCCTCCTTGGCCACATCTACTGTGAGCGCTGGAGAACAGGCCTCCCTTGAGAGCTGAGCAGTTTCCTCAGTCTGTTTCCTGCCTGTAGAATTTTGCAAGCCCAAGAAGAGCTAAACCTCAAACAGTCAGAGGTCTTTTCAGTCCAGGATTGTGATTTTTTGGGGGCAGTACAACTCATTTAAAGATGGAGCAGTCTTCTTATCTGTTTGATTCTAGATGACTCTATGTACCAATAGCCACATTCATAGTTTTTTAGACATATCTTTTACCTTTGCTGAACTTCCTTCCTCTCTTGCCCCCAGTGCCCCCCACTTCCTTCAAGCCTCTGTGTTTTGGGGGAATGACTCACAGGTAAGTTGGGTCTATCAGACTTAGATGGGCAAACACTCCTTCAAGTCTCTGTTTCCTGAGTCAGTTGGCCCAGTGGGGAAGATTCCCCTCTTAGCCCACTCAGAGTTTCCCACGATGGATGTGACAGCCATACCACCGATTTGATCCTTGCCACAGGCTAAAATTTTTCTCTGGCTTCATTTAAGGATTTTTTGCTTCACCATTGGTTTTCAGCAATTTGATTGTGATGTGCCTTAGTGTGGTTTTGTGTGTGTATTTATCCTGGTTGAAATTCATGGAGTTCCTTGGATCTATGGGATTATATTTTTAATCAAATTTGGGAAATGTTTGGTCAATGTTTTTTTTCAAATATCCGCACTCCTCCTACTCTTTTTCTCGGATTCTAATTACATGCATATAAGACCATTTGTCCAACAGGTCCCTAAAACTCTGTCACTGTTTTCTTTGATTTTTTTTTTTCTCTCTGTGGTTCAGTTTATCCTGTCTTCAAGTTCACTTATCTTTTTCTGCCATGTCTACTTTGTTATTTAGCCTAAATATTTGGTGAATTTTTTATTTTATATACTGTATGTATTAGAGTTCTCCAGAGGAGCAAAACCAATAGGATATATACCTGTATTGTTATATCTATCTATCTACTAGGAATTGGCTCATGCAATTATGAAGGCTGAGAAGTCCAATGATCTGCCATCTACAAGCTGGGGAAACCCAGTGGCCTGAGACCCAGGAGCACTGATGGTGTAAGTCCCAGTCCAAGGACAGGAGAAGAGAGATGTCTCAGCTCAAACAGTCAGGCAAGGGAGAGAACGCAACCTTCTTTTGTCTTTTTATGCTATTTGGGCCCTGAATGGGTTGGATGATGCCCACCCACACTGGGGAGAGTGATCTGCTTTACTCAGCCCACTAATTCAAACACTAATTTCTTCTAGAAACACCCCCACATACTCAGAAATAATATTTAACAAGATATCCCGGAGTCCCATGGCTCAGTCAAGTTAACACATAAAATTAACCATCACAGTATATTTTTCAACTCTAAAGTTCCACTTGGTGCTTTTCTTTATATGTTCCATTTCCTTCCTCATTATTTCCACGTTTTTCTTTAAATTCTTGAATCTACTTATCGTTGCTTAAAATTCTTGTCTGCTAATTCCATCACGCTTGTCATGTCTGAGTTGGTTTCTATTGACGGATTTTTTTCTCTTGGTTGTGAGTGTCATTTCTTTGCTTCTCATATCTAACGATTTTTGATTGGGAGATGGAGATTTCACATGTTACATTATTGAGTGCTGAATTTTGTTATCATTCTCCAAACAGTGTTGAGTTTTGTTTTGGCAATTTCCTTGGCAATCAGCTTGATCCTTTCAAGGCTTGTCTCTAAGTTTTGTTAGGAAGGGTCTATAACAGCCTTCATGTTAGGCCTTGCTAGTTCAGCTCTACTTCTAAGATCTAGTCTTTTGAAGTTACACCACGTATTCTGGGTGCTCAGTGAGGTCTCTCCCCCTTGGTTGGCCTGAACTGGAATATCTCTCAACTCTGTTGAGTTCAGAGAGTTGTTCAGCTTGCAACTCCTCGATAATTATTCTTTCTCCAGTATTTGTTCTTTGTCTAACCTCATGAAGACACATCATACACATGCATGGTTTAGTATTTAGCCAAAGACTCAAAAGGACTCCTGTGCAATTTTCTGAATTTCATTCTCTGCATAGCTCTCTCCTTCTAGTATTCTGTTCTGCAAATTCCAGCTGCATCAGTTCTCTGAATTCTGATCTCTGTCTCCTCAAAACAGTGAGATTTCTGTGCTCTGCTTGGGTTTCCAGGGCCATGGTCTGGTAAATTCCTCCAGGCAGAAAGTCAGGTTGATCATAGAATGCATCTTATTTGCTTTCCTCCCCTCAGGGAACACAGTCTTGTTCTGTGGTTATCCAATGTCTGAAAACATATGTTTCATATATTTTATCCAGTTTTCTACTAGTTTTTGGTGGGTAGGGGCTAGTCTAGTATCTGTTACTCCATCATAGCCCAAAGCAGAAGTCTACACAGAGTAAGTTTTCATTAGCCTTTCTTATTGAAAGCATTTCTCAATTTTACCTTTTACAATTTAGAATTACAATAAGAAGTTGCCTTTTCCAAGCCACAAGTACTAATTAGTGGACCTTTAATTCCCTCTCATTCCTGCTTGTCAACCAGCCAGTTCTTTCCTGAGCCTATCCTTTTCTTGTCTCTTGCCAAATACAGCCAAAGGCAGGCATCACATCTACTAACCAGTTGTTTTCTCTCCTCTTTCCCTGGGGTCACAAGTCCTGTAGGTACCTCACCTGTCTTCATGGTATTGCAGGGCATACACTCTTGGAGGAACAGAAGTGGCGGAGCTAAATTCTATAAAGATCTGAGTCCTTGATGACATATCAAGATGAAGAAGCAGCCCAGGGCTACCTCCAAACTTACTAAGCAAAATAAACAAATGCCTTTATTTGTCTTAGCCACTGTTAGGTGGGTAGTCTGTTCCCTGCAGCCTAAAGCATCCTGGTGAACACGGGGTGGGGGGAGGGGGTCCCAGCCCCTTCTGTGGTTTCTCATGCTCAAGCCTCTCAGACCTTGGTCTCCAGCTCAGATCTGCCTCCATGGGGACAAGCTCAAATATCGCCTGCCTGCTGGTCATCTCCACTGGGTGTCCCACTCGCAAGTTCCTATCCAAAATAGATCCTAGCTTTCCTCCTCCTAAACTGCCTTCCCTCAGAATCCTCAATCTCAGTTGAACGTACCACCATCTACTTTGTAACCCAAGCTGTAAGCCTGGCTGTCATTCTGGAATTCTCCCTCTCCGTCTTCTCCTTATATCCATAAATCAACAGGTCCTACTAATTTTGTACCCTAAGCATTTCTCAAATATATCCCCTCCTTTCTATTCCTGTCCTCGTAGGATAGGCCCCTGCTGTGTCTCTCCCAGGCTGCTCCCAGGCGATCCCCCTACATCCAGTCCTCCACACTGCTGCTTTCTCCTGAAACACAGATTTGTCTGCATCACTGCCCTGCTTAGGTCCTTTCGATGCCCCCCTTGTGTATATGAGGAAGTCCAAACTCTTACCATGCCTTACAGGCCTCCGGGGTCTGGCCCTGCTGACTGTTCCAGCCTATCTTGCTACTCCCTGTCTTCATGTTACAGCCCAGCAATACCAGTTTGTGGTTGGTTTCTCTAGCCGTCCTGCTTCCGTTCCCCTGTGAGCATTTGTGCATGCTGGGCCCTGCCTGAGGTGTCCCCTGCCGACTCTATCTCATCTCCCTGCTTTTCTCCTGCCAGCATCTGTTCATCCCCCCTGAGTAGGGGGTCCCCCTTTCCTCCCTGCAGGAATCTTCCCTGGTGACCCCAATCTCCAATCGTGTTTGGTTACCCTTCCTGTGCTCCAGTAATGCTCATAGACCTCGCTCTTCCCACACCTGCCTCTTGGCTTTATAATCGTGGCTGTGCATCTATCTCCCCTCCAGACTGAGCTCCTGACACTGGGACCTACTTGGCCTCGACTCCCCAGCCTCTGCCCCATAGTGGCTGTGCAATGAATGTTTCGTGACTGAACGGATCGCCCAGTAAACCCCTTACAGCAGATCCCGTACAGACCATCTCTGTGGAATGCTTAGTGGTTAGCTCACTCAAGTAAGTGGATTAACTTAAAAATAATAAAACTGCATTTCCTTCAAATCATTTTTCCACCAGTGCCTTCCTTTAATTAGTGCAATCAGGGACGGGAGCATATTTGTGGTAAGGTTTCCATAGCACTTCTCTCAGAAGGGGTATTATGTTTCCAGAAGCAAAGAATCACAGCTTAGGAAGAGAAAATGGGAAAAGAGCCTGGCGTGGATCTGAGAAGCTGCGGGAAAACTTTTCTAGGCCATGAAAATCAGGATGGGCCTTGAGCATCCAAGAGGGGGTGACTACGGATGTGGGTGACTTTGTGGGTATCTGACAGGCCGTTCTCCCTCAGTCACCACACTTACGAAAATTCCACCATTAGAGAGTCACTCCTTTTGACTATCCATCACCCTTTCCTGTGGAACTCTTACAAGCCAAGTTTCCTGTGGAAGGAAGTCCCTCCTTCCTTCCAGGGATTGCTTTCTTCTGCCTGGAAAGCATCCACCTCATCCTCTGTCTACCCCAATTTTTCCTGTTATTTAAAATGTAGATGAAATCCCTTCCTCCCTGAAGCCTCCTCAGATCTTTCTGTTAAGATTGTGAATGCCTCAAGGGCAGAAACCGCGTCTCATTTAGCATTGTCTGCCGGTGCCTGTTACAGAGCCTGGCGCATGGCAGAGGTTGAGTAAATGCGGGTGAACTGGCCTGAACTCACTCAAGCCAGTCATCTCTCCATCCTTGTGCGTTCTGGATGCTCCCGTCAGTGCTGGTGCTCTGGTACCCTGCTGCTCACTTGAGCCTCGTGCGAGGTCTTCGGTTGCTCTACTGAGACGTTCTTTTGATGTGCCTTTTTAAAATAACGCTTCCTGAGTGCAGGCTGGTTTTCTTAGCCAGCAGTGACTCTGAGCAGGCAGAAGCTACGCCTCTGCTTCCTGGGCTCCCCTGTGGGTGGGGACTGAAGGCACCTTGTGGACAGAGTTTTCCCAGCTTGGATCAGGGTGAGGAGAAAACTTCTGGCCTATGGTATGTGGGACAGCATTTGTACTCTTCTTCTGGACGCAAAACGATAGAGTGACCTGTTCGTGGGTCCCTGGGTGATGGGATCTTCTACGGATCATCCGATGGGGCTCAGCGAAGTCCAGTGGCTCTGGGGTTGCTTCTCTCTCGCCTGATTACTTCACGAGGGGTAAGTGGAGTCACGGGTCAACCAGTGCTGGCCTGTGCACACGCCATGGAAATTTCTTGTTCTTGGGCGGCGGACGGTGACTCAGAGCCTGCGTGGCTCCTGGGCCCTCAAGCACAGCTCTTCAACGAGACCTCTTGTCAGATCAGCCACTTGACTCTTCTTGGGCACCCTTCCCACACTCAGGTCCCAAACGTCCCCCCATTTATACCTTCCCCCCAGCCTCATGGGAGACTCTGGGGGAACCCCTCTCCCACCCCTATCCTGGTCTTAGACCCTATTCTCTTCAGGTTCTTTCGCCTAATGACCCATCCAACCAGCTCCCTTTGCCTGATGGTAGGGAGGCCTTGACGATCAAATCTGCAATCCTTACATGAGGAAGTCAGGGGAAGTATTTGTATGTAACCCCTTCTACTGCGACAGAGGAAGAGGACAAAAGAACACTTTCACCTCCCTACTCGAAGAGGCTGGATCATTCCCATTGTGGCGGACTGGATGATGGCCCCATTTCTTCACCCCTTTTGGCAGCCATGCCTCGCCACAGCTCAGGCACGGTGGAGCCGGTTTCTCTGCCTCTTCTCTCTGCACAAGGCCAAGAGACTTGCTTTGACCAACGGCCTAGGGCAGAAGTGAAAATGCACTGGCTCCTTAGGGGGCTTCGTGTGTTTCTGCTTCCCTCTTACCCCTCTGTCACTGCCTTGGGAGGAACATGCCCTGGCCACCCCTTTGTCCCAGGAGAATGAGAGACGCAAGGAGCAGAACCTCCCCAGCTGACCCACAGACCTGCAATGAGAAGTAGTGTGAGGCAGAGCTGAATCTCAGCCAACCTCCCTGAAAATAAGTGACTATTGGGCTTTGGGGTTGTTTGTTATGCAGCCTTCTTGTGGCAATAGCTAACTGATATACCTGTCCTTCCAGAGACCAGGGTAAAGCACTGAGCACTCGGTAGGTGCACAAAACATGGCGAGTGCTTACTGTTTGGTTACCAGTTGGGCCTTGCTGGCAGGCACCATAAAAAATTCGAGAATATCAGACCTGGAAGAGCCTTTGAAGGAGTATGGAGGGACAAACTACCCAGACTGGAGCTGTGACTTGCCCGCGGTCACATGGGGAATTTGTGGCAGAGTTTAGACTAACACTCAGGGCGGGTGGCTCCCCAACACAGTGAGCTGACTTCCCCGCTTCCTGTGGGCCAGCCCCATGATAACCACTGCTTCCTCCTGCTCCTGCCCTGGCCACATGTGTGAGCTCTGTGTCACTGTGCTGGGATTTTGATGGATGTGAAGTGGTGGAAAGGGAGGAGAGGCAGGAAGGCAAGGCAGGAAGAAGGTTCAGCCAGAGACAAGACCCCAGATGCAAGCGGGGGTGTTCCATTTGCACCCTTGTCTCCCTCTGGTGCCAAATGCCCTGTGGTGGGACCCACAGGCCAGGCCCCAGGCTGTGGGCCAGCTTCTGCAGCCTGGTCTGGGAGGGGAGCTTGTTCTCAGGTGCAGGAGGCCTGAAGACTGCCTCACCTGTCATCATTAACCTCTGGCTCCCCACATGCCCCTGGGAACCCAGTACAGACAGCCATGGGCTGGAGGAAGTCTGGGAAAAGGATGAGAGCCAGGGTTCAAGGGAGTGGGGGGGGCCTGCTCTTCTTTGATCTTTGCGTCCCAGTGATGTCACTCCCAGCTACAGGGCCTGGAGAGGCACGTCTGCACACTGCAGGGCCCCTTGGCTCAGAGTGGAACCCGCTTCTGAGATTCTTGCTAGGGGACAGCCCATGAATCTCCCCATGTGGCAGGAGCTGGAGAAGAAGGGAGGGCTGGGACAAGGATTGAAGGGGCTCCTGAGTCCACTCCAGAGAAAAGCTGGGCAGAAGAGAGTGGAAAGCGCACCAATCGGGTAGTCAGCAGACTGGGATTCGGCACCAACTTTGCATTTTATTAGTAACCGATAATAAGTCACTTGCTGTTGCTGGGCCTCAGTCTCATTCCGTCAAATGGCCGTGTGGGAAGAACTGCCATAGAGGGTGCCTCCAGCCTTGATATCCCGGATAGTATTGGGGTTGGGCATTTCCTGCATTCCTATGGAATAATAACAACAATAGTTCCCATTTATCCAGCCCTCAGCATGTGCCAGACCCTGAACCGAGCTCCTGCCGTGTTAGCTCAGCCCAGGCTCACAGCCATTCTATGAGGTAGGTCCTCTTACTGTCTCCATTTGACTGAAGAGGACACTGAGGCTCAGCAAGACTCAGTAACTCCCTTGTGTCCACACCGCTTGTCCCCGTGGAGCCGTGGTTGGAGCCCGGGCTGTCTGGCTTCAGAGCCCGCACTCCTGACCTCTCTGCTGTGTCTCCAGGGAGACACTCAGCTCCTCCCTGGTCTCTTCCTCCCAGGACCCCTCCTGGTACACCTCCTCCATCAAACACCTCCAGGCTCCAGTCTGCAAGAACCCCGGATGCCTGGAAGAAATCCCTTCAACCACGGGGATGAACACACTCTAACCACCATCCTCCCTGGGCTCGGCCCCCCACGATGCCACCTGCCTCTGGTGTGTGATCTTGGGAGAAATGGAATGTCCCACTGTCAGGAGGACAACGTGACAGCCTGGCTGGGGACCTAAGACCAACTCAGCACAGTCTGATGCCTTCTTCATCCTCGGATTTGTGGGGCCCAGCCCAGTGCCTGCCATGCAGTGGACGCTCTGTGAGTACTTGCTGATTGCATGCTGGGGTGATGGAGTAGCAGATACAGCAGGCAAAGGCCCACGGGTGCCCTCACTAGGCCGGAAACTGCTGCTTTATTCCTGTCCCTGAGCTCCCATAATTCAGGAGACAGGGAGCTACCAAGACCACAGAGATGAAGTGCCTCTGGGCCTCCACCCCACTGGAGGTCAGTCACAAACGTGGGAGAAGATCCTACCAGCACCTACTTCCTGGAAAGTCTTCCTCTTGCCTCTCCTTTGAGGCCACAGGCCCTTTGCATCTACTGTACCTTAATGAACCAACCAGGGAGTCGGAAGGTCTGCATGTGCCACACTAAGATGACTGCTGAGGAGAGAGGCACAATGGGGAGAAGGTGGCGGGTCTCCATGGCTCCTCTTGAAACCCCTGTGAGTCCATAGGCCAGGCATGGCAGGGTGGGGAATGTGGAGACCAGCTGCTGCCTGGTGTGACTGACTACAGTGGGGGACTGAGTCACAACATCCGCTTCACCACTAATGACACAGATGGCCTGTCAGAGCTGCAGTGACAAATGGGGACAGTAAGCCAGGTCCCCGTGTCACTCCCAGGGAGCCTCTGAACTCAAATCTGGCAAAACACGGGAAAACTTGGAGAGGTCAGGGCTGCATATAGGCTGAAGTGGGCTGGGGAGGGCCTGAGTCTGAGGGCTTCCCTGACCACCCTCAGTGTGTGCCCCTGCATGTGCCATGGAGCCTCCCTGGGCCTCAGTTCCCCTTCGTTCGTTTGTTCATTCATTCAGTCGTTCGTTCGGAGGTCACTGGTGAGCCGACAAGGGCAGGTTTGCTGTCCCCAGGCAGGCAGAGGTCAGGCTGCAGGGCCGCCCTGTGCTGGTATTACGCTCTATGACCTTGATCAGGTCACTTCCCATCTCCAGCTTCTCAAAATTCACTGTTCCTGGGAAGAGAGACTTTCTGAACTCTGGTTTATCAGGACCTTGAAAAGCCTTGATTTTATTCAGGGAGGCGTTGGCCCCACCCCGAAGTGTGCAGTCTGCGAATGCTCTCTCCAGCTCCTCTCCGGCCTCATCTGGGTCTTCCCCGTCACGTGACCCCCAGCCCCCCGAAGGTGACGTCCTGTCTCTTTGAAACCTAGCATCCTCGTGCCCTTTCCCTTCTTCAGATTCAAATCCTGCCCTTAGAAAAGGGCCAGATGGCTCCTTTATATTAAAGAGTAAATGACTGATATGGCTGAGGCTTTGCCTCTTGTTGAGGGTTGCATTTTGGGAAGGAAGCAAAGCCATCAGTGAGCTGAGCGATTAGAGGGTCCCTCGGGCACCAATGTACAAATGCAGGAGTTACTGTGGGTCAGAGGGACCTTCACAGAGCGGGGGGCCAGGACTCTGCGGACGCCAAGGCTCTTTAAGACCTGTCTTTGAGTAGATCAGCTCCTCAGGGCGCCCTGGCTCCACAGGACCCCAGCCCACCCCTCCTGCCTCTCTTGGACCCTCCTTCTGGTAGCACATATGGACCCCAAGAGGCAGCTGTTGCAGAGACTCCCGGGAACCCCACAGACCCACACTGGCTCCCGCCCTGCCCACGCCCCAGCTCTGAGCCACAAGTCCTGCTGGCCTTGAGCTCCTTTGTCCCTTTGCTCAGACCCACCTTCAGGGGAAGCACGTTCTTCCTGGGGTTTGGGAACCCTACAGCCTGATTCATGCGAGGAGCTCTTTAGTTTATATTCCCTTGGTCTTTCTACTCTTTAAAAAATAAAAGGGAAAGAAAAGGAAAAGTGGAAAGAAGGAAGGAAGGAAAGATGGAAGGAAGAGAGAAGGGAGAGATGGAAGGAAGAAAGGAAGGAAGGAAACTTGTGGTTTGGTCAAAAGAGTTTAAATGGAACTTTCTCTCCGTCTTCCTCTTCTCCCTTCTTTCCCCAGCAGCAAAGCACCAGGCTCTGCAATGAATGGGCAGGGACCCCTCTGGCTGTCAGAAGAGACAGGGACGCCGCCCTGCCTGGGGTGTGACTCAGGGCCACCAAGACCAAGGCCTCGGCCTCCTGCCCTCCATGGGGTGGACGTCTCATTTGGATGCGCTGACCAGGCCCAGGACGGGTCAACATGAGAGTCTTCACACGGCCCCCACCCCCGCCTCTGAGCGTTTCCTTGCTCCCGCACCTCACTTTTCATTCCCTGCTGTCCCCAAAAGTCAGAGGAGGGGGGAGAAGGCACAGTGTGCTCGCCATGCCCCACCACAGCCCTCTGTTTTTGTTTTCTTTTCTTCCCGCTGTGCGGTGTTCCCTCAGATCACCTTGTCGGGTGACTTGTGTGTTGCTGGCACCGGAATGTGAGCTCCATGAGAAGAGATGGGTCTTTCTCGTTCCCGCTGTCGCCATAGCACCCAGAGCTGTGCTGGCTCCGAACTAAGAAAATGCAAGGAGAGGGCGAGGAAGCCAGCTCACCCCACGACCCTGGGCTGCTGCTGCACCCCCAGCCCTCTGACCCCTCGGCACACATGCACCCACACATGCTCCTGCACACACTCGGACAAGCACACACAGTATGCACATACCGGACAGATCGAAAGGGGCTCTATTCTTCAGAGCTGCTGGGATGGGGGCAACAGGCTTCTGGGCACTGTGGGGAGAACCCTGAGGCCAGAGCCCTTCGCCAGGGCCCTGCCTGAAGAAGGGGAGGGCGACTCTGCTCTGCCACCCTCAGCATCCCTGAGCTCAAGGACAAAGGTGCAGGGCCATCTGAGCTGCCGTGGTGCTCCCCTGAGAGACTGACGGCCAGAGGCCGGGGAAGCGGGGACACCTGACCCTACCCCGCTGCACAGCCGACAAAACCTTTGGGGGCAGACTGAGGAATGCGCCCCAGATGGAGGGCAGGCAGGCAGGCGTGGTCAGCTCCCTGGCCCGCCTCGCTGCCCTTGGCTGGGAGGACAACATTGTTTGGAGGAGAAAGCGGAGTCTCTGCCAGAGCCAGTCTGGCCCGAATGGGGCTGGGGCTGGGCCCCCAGGAGCCCTGCCAAGAGGTGTCTGGGGGCCGCCACCTGTGAGCACGAGGGTGCTGGGGAGATGGAGGAGTCCTCCCAGCCATCCTTCCACAGGTCCAGGCCCCCCAGGCTGAGCCCACCGCCCACACGACCCTTTGTTCAGCGGCTCCCATAGCTCTCAGCATCCCCTGCGTCAGCGAGTTATTTCAAACCCTCCGGATGTCAATATTGAACACTAGTTTTTACAGATAGGGAAACTGAGGCTTAAATACGTTGTCATGTGCCCAGGGTCACATAGTTCGTGAAATGGTGGAATTGGGAGTCAAACCTGAGGTGGTGATGCCCCTTGGTCCCTTGTCCTCCCCTGTAAGTGCCTCCTCCTGTGGCAGATTTCACACCTGCGCTGCCCTGAGACCTGCTCTGGGCCGCCCCCTCCCCAGGCACAAGCTGAGGAGGTGGCATGGGAGAGGTGTCCACCCCTTCGTGCACCTGTGCCAGCCACATTGGGCCCAGAAGGTGGACGTGCTCCTCGGGGCCCAGCAAACATGTCTAATCCTGTCTCTCACCCAATGGACAGCAAGGTGCTGAAGGAGAGTCTCTCCTTCTGTGTCAGCACAGCATAGATTTCCTCTCAAGTTTTCCAGGCCCAGGAAAGGCTGCTGTTTAAGCAGGCAGACTTGGGCACAGCGAGTGTCCCGTTCCAGTCTCTCTCCTGCTGGACGCCACCTGACCCGCCTCACAAGGGTGAGTGGGCACGCCCCACGGAAAGGGCTAGGGCTTGGGGCTGGCACACAAATGCCCTGGAAGTCAGTGCGCCAGCGTCATTATCAAATAGCAAGGGGGCCCAGCGGAAGGAACGCCAACTTCCAAGCCCAGCTTTCTCCGTCACTGGCTGGGCCTCAGCTTCCCCGCTTTTCGAGTGGGGCAGATTTGCTAGATGCCCCTGAATGCCCATTCGGTTCTATTCTTCAGTGTCCTCCGGGCTGACCGAGGCCTGACCCCCCAGATAACATGTGTTCCAGCCCCTGTGAGCATCTGCTTTCCCACATTAGTGCTTTCCACACACGCTTTCCTCATCTCCACAGAGTGGGAGGGACGGCAGGGACCGGGAGTTCCTGCTGACAAACAAAACAGACAGATGTCCAGAGAGGTTATGTGACCTGCCCAAAATCACACAGCAGACTCAATGCCAGAACCCGGCTTTCCTTTCATTGCCTTCCAAGGGCCATAGTGGTTCATTTCAAATTGAGCAGCAGGAAAAGGAAGAATGGGGAGAAGAGTGAAATCAATCTGGAGAATGCAAGCGATGTTGGGGGCTGAGCAACATTCCCATCCCCTCTCCTCACAAGGCTTGCCAGCTATTTGGGGGAATGAGAGAAAGGCGGGCAGCAGGAGAGGCCCTGGGCCTGAAACCCAGCTTTCATCACAAGCAGTGAGCAGAGAGTACCTAATGACTCCAAGCTGTCCTGGAATATTCTCTCGGCGCTGGGGAGTTGCCGAGGAGTCTGGCTGCCGCGCACGGCAGCTGTGTGAACTGCCTGCCGGCAGCGATCCCGGCCACTGGGGACCACCAGCGACCACAGCCACGGGGCCACTGGCAGGGGGGCCAGGCGGTGAGAAGTTCCCTCTTTCCTGAGCCTAGATCTCAGAGCCAGCCCCACGAGCAAGAAGCAGGGCCGCATGGCCGAGGGGAATCAGGCCGCAGCTCCCTGTCCCTTCCCGCCAGCTGGCAGAATAGGCCTGGCCTCGGGTCAGAAGGGTACTCAGGGCCCTTCTCCCATCCCCACCAGGCAGACCTCATCACCAGGAGCAGTCCAGGCCATGAGGAGCCAAAGGCTCCTGTCTGTGAATGCCCCTCCCCACCCCTTCCTCCCACCAGCAGCTAAGTGCTTAGGCCTAGGTGCTAACCCCAGCTCTGCCATTTATGAGCTGGGTAACTTTAGGCAGATTACTTAACCACTCTGGGCAAGTTACTTAACCTCTGAGTCAAATACCAATCTCATAGGGTTATTGTGAGGATTAAACGAGTAAAGGGTTAACCAAGTCCGGGGCACAGGGCACTGGAGAAAAGGTGGTCGCTCTTGAATCAAGGCCCAGAAAAGGAGAAAAATTTACCCAAGGCCAGACACCTGGCAAGAGGCAGGACAGGGAACTGAACCGAGGACTCTGGAGGCGGCGAGTCCAGGGCACCTTCCTCCACAGTGGCTGCCAGGCGCACAGCCCCCTTTTGAGCAACCCGCCTCCGCCCCACTTCCGGCCTCCGCTTCCCCTTCCCAGGCTGCGCCATCTGCCCGGCTGCGCTCTGCCCGCCGCCTCCCGCCCCCACCTTCAGCCCCCTACGCCCGCCCCCGCCCCACTCCCTCTGCTCCCACCTGGTGCCTTGGCTCCGCCGTGTTTCTCTCGGAGGAGCTGCGTTAGCACCGCCTGTGTGCGAGCCTCCCCACCTCTGTTTACTGGTGTTTATCCGGTGGCGTCCTGTCTACCCTTCCAGCCTGGAAGCCAGAACTGCTTGTCCTGCCCCCTGGGTGCCATCCCCACTCCCTGGGGCTCTGACCTCTGCACACAGTGGGCGCCATGTAACGGCCACCGGCCAGCTGACATGGTGCCCGGTCTGGGCAGGGCTCAGTGGCTGACACAGGCAGGGATGGGAGGGCCCCAGAGAAAAGGGGGCTGTTTCTGGAGCCAGGGCCCAGATATTAACAGTCATAACATAATAACAGTCATAATAGAAAACGCCAGTTTCTGCTTCCTGCCGTGCAGTCCACGGAGGGCCCGGACTAACTGCGCTACGGCGCCTTCCCGCGAGGCCCTCTGCCGTGGCGCTGCCTGATGCAATTCTTGTCACTCCGATTTTTCAGATGAAAAGGTTCAGGAAAGTTCTCTTTGCTGGAGATCACACAGTTCTTGGGTGGTGGAGCCAGGATTCAAACCCAAGTCTTTTGGGGTCCAAATCACCAGCTTGTAATCACTGTACATACTCATTACCCACAGTGTGACCCACGCACAACCCGTGTCCACCTTCCCACCCTCCCACGCGGGATGCCCTTCCCACAGCCCAGCTGACTTCTCCAGGCGGGGAGTGGGTCCCAGCCGTCTCAGAGCCACCTACCAGGAAACCCGGGACCCAGTCAGCTAGCATAGCTGCTGCCATACACTCTGATATGCGACTAGTGAGAGTCTAAATGGATTCAGACTTTTAGAGGGCAATTAGGCAGAAGCTAGCAGAAATAAAAGAATGGCACATTCTTTGTCACAGAAATTCCTCTTCTAGAGAGTAATCACTCATGGGCACAACAGTACCAATACAGACATGTTTGCCGTGAGGGACCGTGGGCGGAGGGGTGCACATCCACGGATGTTCCCCTTGAGGGCCAGCGGGCGGAGGGGTGCACATCCGCGAATGTTCACCGTCAGGGCCCGCGGGCGGAGGGGTGCACATCCACGGATGTTCACTGTGAAGAAACTGTGGGCAGGGAGGTACACATCCACGGATGTTCGTGAGGACCTATGTGTTCATTAGTGGGAGCATGGCTATGTCAGCCCCCGTGCATCCACAGGGTGGCTATGAGGTGGCAGCTAAAATGAATGAGGCAGACTTATATGAACTGACGTGGGAAGCTCTCCAAGACATATGGTAAGCAGAGAAAAGCAAACTGCAGAACACTATGTGAGGTGCGTATATAAAACGCCCAAAACAAGTCCAAATGATACATATGCGTAAATGAAAGCCAACAAAACGGAGCGCCAAGAAAATGGAGCGCAGTGATACATACCCAACTGTAAACAGTAGTCCGCCGGGGAGAGAATGGGTGGGAGAGGGGGATGAAGCGGAATTGTTACCGATTACTTTGTGCATCTGTGTATTTTTTCTTTTGCTAATAACGTGTTCATAGTCCCCTCGTCTAATTAAAAAACAAAGCCAGACCCCAGGCCCAGGCTGCTGTCCACGGGCTGAGTCTGTAGAGGAAGCAGGCAGCGAGGGCGGATTTCTCAGGCTGCTGAGGGCAGTGGGGGCAGCTGAGGAGATGGCCCAGAAGTCGCTTGACCCTGTGGGAGGCCCCTGCGGTGTCCCCAGGGAAACTGCTGCCGGCGTTGCTCCTCAGGGCAGCTGCCTAAGAGCCCTGCAGTGGTCGAGTGCCCTACTCCCACTGACTTTGTGACCTTGCTGGCCTGACCAACCACTCCAAGATGGGCTGCTTGGAAACTATGATGCCCGTCTGGTGGATAAGGCAACTCAGAATCCCAGCCGACAGGACAGGGCCAGGGGGACTGTGGGAGCACGTGACCCCACAGTGGGACAGTGGGGAGAAGGAAGTGGGCGTCGGAACAATTAGGGTCGGCGTCCCTGCTGGAGGCAGGAAAGGGGCAGAGGCTCGTGGGAAGGACATGGAGGCCTGAGCCTGTGGAGAGCGTCCTGCAGCTGGACGGCCCAGCTCTGGAGCCGGGGCAGGTGACGAGCCACAGAAGGGGCCTTGCACTGCGATGTCGGGCCAAGTGTCCCTCGCTCTCCCAGGCCCTCACCACTGCCGTCCACCCCCTCCAGGAGACCCCCTTCCTTGCTTCACGGTTTCATGGCTCCTGGGAGCACTGACCCTGGAGTGGGTCAGAGCAGGTGTGAGCCTGCCTCTGCTCAGCTTTGCTGGCATGAGCAAGTCACCCACATCTCCTCGGCCAGAGAATGAGAAAGTCCAGTGCACGTCTCACAGGCCCATGGGGAGGTGACAACAGATAACATTAATAAAGCATCATTACGGTGCCTGATATGTAACTAGTGCTTGAGAAACATGCCGAGTGATTATTCCTGGGCACCGCTAACACCTGGGTGCTACAGGGGGCTTTTATTTTTTTTTAATTTTTTAAATTTTTTAAAGGTTGGCACCTGAGCTAACATCTGCGGCCAATCTTTTTTCCTTCTTCTTCTCCCCAAAGCCCCCCAGTAGGTAGTTGTATATTTTACTTGTGGGTCCTTCTGGCTGTGTTATGTGGGACGCCGCCTCAGCATGGCCTGATGAGCGGTGCCATGTCTGCTCCCAGGATCCGAACGGTGAAACCCTGGGCCGCCGAAGCAGAGCGCGTGAACTTAGCCACTCGGCCAGGAGGCCAACCCCAAGGGGTGCTTTTAAAAAAGGCTTTAAAGGCCACGGTCCAGTGGCCTAGTGGTTAAGTTCGGTGTGCTCTGCTTCGGCAGCCTGGGTTCAGTTCCCAGGCACAGACCTACACCACTTGTTGGCAGCCATGCTGTGGCAGTAACCCACATAGGAAAGAGAGAAAGATTGGCACAGATGTTAGCTCAGGGCAAATCTTCCTCAAACAAAAAGAGGAAGATTGGCAGCAGATGTTAGCTCAGGATGAGTCTTCCTCAGCAAAAAAAAGAAAAAAAAAAGGCTTCAAATCCAGCACTTCCTCAGACATCCTATTTTTTTTAATCTCCTAAAAACAAATTAATTTCCCCTTCATTTCCAAAAACAGGTTCACAAGCCCCTACCTAAACCCCTTGTGGCTAGATGTGCTTCAGAATTCATAACTTTTTGGATTTGAGAGAGAGATATATAAACACATCAATCTAGCACCCCAGAATCAAACATAGTGGTACTTTTGCAGCAAAACATGAATATTCATACCAAGGGGGATAAATAAATTCAATAAATGGTCTCATATCAGGTCAGCTCACGTTTTGCTGCCAAATGAGTTACAAAAAGCTTTGGTTCTCAGAGCTTCTAGGGGCTAGGAATTGTGGATTAAGGCTTGGGGGTCTGCTTCATAAATCCATGTACTCAGACTATTTTTCCACTCCCGAGGTACGTTGCCACACTGCAACAACTCCGAGAAGAAGGCATTTTTATCACCACTTTACTAAAGAGGAAACAGAAACTCAGAGAGGTGATGTGACTTGCCCGACATCACACAGCCAGCGAGTGTGAGTCAGGACTAGGATCTGGGATCTTAAGTTTCTTGGGAAAGCAGCTAAAAACAGGGCTCAGAAACAGCGGGCTGGAGGGCCTTCTGTCCTTCCCCTGCTTCCCCTTAGGCCCCGGGCCACCAGCTTGCATTCTTTCTCCTAGTCCGGCAGCCCACAGGACACGTGTGTGCCTCTCCTGGCTAGTCTATGCCGTGCCTGCCCATGGAGCCCCAGATGCTGGCCTCAGAGGTCTCCCTCTCCATTTGCGAGTTTCCAGGAATGATAGTAGGTAATGAAACTGTAACAGAGGGGAGCTTTCACCGTACCCATGTGTTTCACTTCAGCCGTACAACCGAGATATTTCCTGGCATCTGGGTTCAATTGCAGGCGGACGGGGTGCTGGTGGTGGGAGAGGAGGAGCGAAAGCAGTGCTGGGCTTCCCGTCCCACTGCCCACTGCCCGGGGCTATGCCATGCCCTCTCTCTGTCCGGTCACTGCAGCCAAGAGCGGCCAGATGACACACAGCCAGGCGGCGGGGGTGTAAATGAATAATTGAGGACATGGAGCAGGGTGTATTCAGGCCGTGCTGATCTGCGTGGGATGGCTGTCTCATGGGGAGGGGAGATTTCTCAGCAGAGGCAGCCGGATCCTGACCTGGAGTCTCCTGGGGAGACAGAGCCCGCCTGGGATGAGCCCTCACTGTGAGCCTCTGAGCCTCAAGAGAGCGTGTCTGGATCTCTAGGGGGCTGGGCAGCTTGGCTCAGCCAGACCTACACCCGCTCTCGGAAGTTCCAGGAGGCTGGGACATCAAGTTTGGATTAAAAGCACTGGTCTTGCCCCGAGGACAGCTGATCCCGTGCCCCATGCCTGCCCTCTCCCTGCCCAGGGAGCAGCAGCAGCCCCAGCTCTTGGGTAAGCCCAGCTCCTTCTGGGAGGACTGTCTTGCTTTATGCTAAACTATGAGCTGGTGACCCTGAGCCAAAGTCTTTGCTAGCCCGGTCCTGGTGTGCTCTCCCAGGTCCACCGACATGCACTCTGGCAGGCAGTGGCAGACGGTGTGGCATGGTGACTAAATATGCAGGCTCTGGGATTATGCAGACCTGAGTTCAAGTCCTGACGGTGTCATGCACTGCTGTGTGACCTTGAAGGTACATAACTTCTCTGTGCCCAAGTTTCCTTGTCTATAAAATGGGAGTGGAAATAGCACCCACTCATAGGCTCGTGGGAGTTAAATGAGCTCATTAACAGGAAGTTCTCTATAAATAGAAGCTATTATCAGAGAAGCCAAAGCTGAAAAAGCTTCTGGAAATCAAATGGCCGTTCCTCTCACCCTGCAGATGAGTCTCCTTGAGACCCAGACCAGGAAGCGGATCTTGTTAGTGGGAGATAGGCAGACCCTGGCCCACCCTTGCTCCTGCTGGCGCACCCTTTGCCTTGAGTCTGTCTCCATGCCCCGGGCAGACCTCTGTTTCTCACCCCATAAAGCAGTGGTTATCGGCCATCAAGTGAAAACAAACAAGCAAGTCTCTCTCTCTGAAAAAGTGGTTCCATCTTTAAAAAAATATATAGATGTATAGATGATATATATGTCTGCACAAGCTTAGTGAAAAGTCTAGAAGGGAATACCCGATTCAGCGAAGAGTGAGTACTTGTATTTATTTTTCTGTCATGGTGAATCTTTCTCCCTGCTTGTGCCAGCTTTGTAAGACTGATGGTTGGATGGATGGATGGATAGATAGAAAGCAAACCTTTAGAACGCCTTCAGTTGTTGGTCACAGGATGCCCAAGTCACCAGCACGGCCCAGGGCCTGCAAGCTAGGGAGGGGCCTTTGGCTTCAGACAGCCTGCCATTCAGGATAACTAGGATAGAGAGGCAGGGAGGAGGGACGCCATCTGTCAGGGATGGGCACAAGAGAGGGACAGCGATGCCTTTTGCCTAGCCTTTCCTGTCTAGGGGAACAACACCTACCTTTACTCTCCTGGGACCCTGGGGCAGTGTGAGCTGGTGCCCTGGTCGCTGGCTGCCAGCCTGTTGGGCATATTTGCAGGGCTGACTTAACCAGAAACACTCTGGAACCTGTCCACTTCCAGGCACAGGTGTCACATGTTCCCACAACAGGTTTTTGAACACATAGATAGACCTGGAGGAGTTGGTGAGGGGTCCCCTCCCTGCCGTCCTACTTTTGACTTCCAGGCGCAACATATGGCTTGACCCTTCTCTCTCAGGGTGGGATGGAGTATGTATATGTTGGGGGTTATTGGGGGCGGAGAACTAAATCATTTTAGCGTCAGTAAGACATGTCTCTAGGGAGGGGGAGGGGGAAACACATAATTGTCTTCCTAGGACCCAAGCTCAGAGGAAGGAATCAGAGGCAGCAGCTAATGCAACTCCAAGAAGCCATTGATGTCACTCACCTCATGGTTGAATGCCTCCTTTGGCTGGAATCTCACTTCTATCTGAGATGGCCCATTCTGTACTGATTTGACCAAGGTCTTCCATTGCCCTAGAAATGGTTCTCCTTAGCTAAGAAAGGACAAGCAAGTTCATCAGCAGGAACCCTAGACTTTTCCAACATGGCACAGCTTGCTGATGGCCCAAGAGGAAAGGGCCAGGCTTAGGTACCACCCAATGGTGTGGTTTAGAAGTCCTCTAAAGTCCTTTGTTCAAAGGCACATCCCCACTGGATTGTCATGGAATCCGATGTTTCCCCCAACTGGAAAGGGTCCCCTAGTCTGTGGTTTGTCTTTTTATTTTCATTCCTTTTTTTTTAAATAACAGCTTTATTGAGTTATAATTTGTATACCATACAATTCACTCACTTAAAATGTGCAATTCAATGGTGTTTAGTGTCTTCAGAGTTGTAGAACCATCACACGGTCAACTTCAGAATACGTTCATCACACCAAAAAAGAAACTTTATACCAATTAGCCGTCACTGCCCAGCCCCCCCACACCCCCTCTCAACCCCCTTCAGCCTTAGATAACCACTATCCAATCTACTTACTGTCTCTATAGATTTGCCTATTCCGGATCTTTTATATAAAAGGAATCATACAATATGGGTCTTCTGTGACTGGCTTCTTTCATATGGCATAATGTTTTCAAAGTTCATCCATGGTGTGGAATGTTTCAGTACTTTGTTCCCCTTTATTGCCAAATGATGTGCCATTGTATGGATATCCCACATTTTGTTTATCCGTTCATTATTTGGCAGACATTTGAGTTGTTTATACTTTTTGACTTTTACAAATAATGCTACTATGCGCATTCACATATAAGTGTTTGTGTGGACATGTTTTCATTTCTCCTTGGGTATATCCCTGAGAGTGGAATTGCTGAATCATATGGTAACTCTATGTTTAACCTTTTGGGGAATTCACTGTTTTGTTTTCAAAAGTGGCTGTATCATTTTGCATACCCATCAGCAGTGTGTGAGAGGGTCCAATTTCTCCACCTCCTGGCTAATAGTTGTTATTATCTGTCGTTTTGAATTTAGGCACCTATTGGATGTAAAGTAATAACTTGCGATTTTTTTTTTTTTAAGATTTTATTTTTCCTTTTTCTCCCCAAAGACCCCTGGTACATAGCGTGTATCTTTAGCTGTGGGTCCTTCCAGTTGTGGCATGTGGGACGCCACCTCAGCATGGCTTGATGAGTGGTGCCATGTCCACACCCAGGATTCGAACCTGGGTGAAGCAGAGCACGAGAACTTGACCGCTCGGCCACGGGGCCGGCCCCCAGAACTTGTGATTTTGATCTGCATCTCCTTCATGGCTAATGATGTTGAGCATCTTTTCATGTGCTTTTTGGCCATTTATATATATAGCTTTTTAGGAGAAATGTTTACTCATATCCTTTAATTGGGTTATTTGGTTTTTTTATTGTTGAGTTGTAATAGGTTTTTTAATACTCTAAACAAGTCCCTTATCGAATGTAAGATTTGCAAATAATTTTTCCTGTTCTGTGGATTATCTTTTCACTTTCTTATTGCTGTCCTTTGAAGCACAAGTTTTTAATTTTGTTGAAGTCCAATTTGTCTGGTTTTTAAAATTTTTTTTGCTTATGCTTTTGATGTCATATCAAAACATATAAAACTTTTACCTAATCCAAAGTCACAAAGATTTACACCTATATTTCTTCTAAAAATTTTATAATTTTTAGTTAGTTAGGTCTTTGATCCATTTTGAGTTAATTTTTATAAATGGTGTGAGGTAGGGATAAATAAATTTTATTTATTTGCATGTAGTTATTCAGTTGGCTCATATTTTGATAAACAGATGTTCTTAGATTTAATGTGTTTGACCTAATCTTTTATTTTAAAATTAGTACAGGCATATCTCATTGTATTGTGCTTTGCTTTGTTGCACTTCACAGATAGTGTGTTTTTTTACAAGACCCTCCACCAGCAAAAGGATTACGACTCGCTGAAGGCTCAGATGATGGCTTTTAGCAATACAGTACTTTTTAATTAAGATATATACATTGTTTTTTTAGACATAATGCTATTGCACACTTAATACACTACAGTATAGTGTAAACCTAACTTTTATATGCCTGGGAAACCAAAAATTAATGTGACTCACTTTATTGCGACATTTGCTTTATTGCAGTGGTCTGGAACCGAATGCACGGTATCTCCAAGCTAGGCCTGTACTTTTAGTTGAAAAATATTTCCATACTCCCCAAGATCAGAAATATACTCACCTATATTTTCATTTAAAAATTACAGTTTTATTTTGACGTTTAAGTTTTTAAACCATTTGGAGTTGATTTTTGTTTATGGTGTGGACTAGGGGTTACATTTTATTTCCCCTCCCCACCTATCTATGCCCAATTATTCTGCACCTTTGGGGAAAACACCATACGTTGCCCACTGTTCTGCCATAGCACTGTATCACCTACCAGACGCGGTCTGCACGTGGAGTCCGAAGATGCAGGTTCAGACCCTGACTTTCTCACTGTAGCTGTATAACTGTTGGCAAGTCTTTTAGCCTCTCTGAGCCTCAGCTTTCTCACCTGTAGATGGGAACAATAATCTCTGCTTGTCTGTTTCATTGGGTTATTTGAAACCAAAGTCATTAAGAAGTTGTAAAAAGCAAAACGTGATGATGATGATGACAATGACAAAGACGACAGAGATGATACAGAGTGGTCAGACATGAAGGCTTCATCCATTGTCAGCCTTCGGGGGAATGACTGTTTCGTATTAGCTTAGTCTAGTGAACCAGAAAGAACCGGTTACAGAGAGTGAGGAAGGATCTGCAGGGAGGAGGCCCCAGAGTACAAAGGTCACAGTGAACAAGACTTCACTGGGCGGCGGGGAGTCCTGAGGAGTCAGGGCAAAAGGTCCTGGTGCCTAGGATGGGGCAGAGCCCCTAGGAGGGGCGAGAGGAGAGAGTAAAGGCCAGCTCACCTGAGCCTGGGAGGACCCCAGAGGCTGACGGGGCAGCTCTCCCTGCTCTAGAGCCTCACGAGACGCCGACTGATGTTCAGGCCTAGCCAGGTTCTCTGGCCAGCACCTGGACTATGACTGGTTTGTTCAGACTGTACTCCTCTGTATTATGGGATGATTTTACAGAAATCGGGCTCTTTCACCAGCCTGGGAACATCCAGAGGGCAGGAAGCATAAAGCCCGGCACACAGTAGGTGTTCAACAAGGGTCTGATGAGAGAGAGAGAAAGAAAGAAAAGAAAAGAAAGAAAGGAAAGGAAGGAAGGAAAGAAAGAAAGAAGAACTGGGTTTAAGCCACATGCATGGGGGTTTTGCTAAGTCAACCTCAAAGGCCTCAGAACTATCCAGCCTGGATCTTAGGGGAGATTTGCCTCTTCCTTTAAACAAGAGCCATCTCTGGGCTGTCTCCTCTGCCACTCCCATGGCCCCGCCCTCCCTAGAGCCTCCTTTCTCCTCCAATTTTGGAGTCTACCCTCTCTGAACGCTCTCTCCTGGAAGCACTCTGTCTCGCTCCTGCTCTCTGAAGCAGCCCTCTCCTCCTCACTGAGAATCTCACACCCACTTCTCCAGAAGCTTTCCAGCTCTCCCAGAATCTCGTCTCCCTCCCTCCCAGAGTTCCTCTGAAGTCACCCACTTAGGAGTCACCTGAATGCTCAGCCGTGGGTTTGGCCAAAAGCCAGATCTTCTGTTTTCCTTTGTCTTCCTATGAAGACTTTTTCATCATATAGAGAGGAAAAGCTAAAAACTTCCTCCAAATCCCCACCCAGACCCTGCTCTTGCAACACCGAGACCCCAGAGCTCGGTGCAGGACACCACGTCTGGAAAAATCTGAGCAGCCCCCACACAAGGCCGGCGTTCCAAACAGGGAAAACAATTTCCATCCCAGGGAGCCACGAACCGCCCCCAGCACACCCACCACACACACGGCACATGGAGGCCAGAGCCAAGGGCCCGGCCCAGGATACACTCCCACCTCAGCCTGCTGGAAACAGCGGGGCAAAGGGGAGAAGATGGGAAATTGGGGGTGACAGAGCCAGGCAGGGTGGAGCAAGAGAGAAAGGGAGAAACACAATGTGGGCCAAACTTGCAAATATCAAAAAACACGGCCAAGGCTCCCTGTCTTCACTCCCCCACCTCCCACTCCCACTCTTGTGTGAGACTGGCTCTATAATGCAGACTGTTCCCACGGTAGAATGCGTCCTGGAGGAGTTCCCTCTTTCTCTAGGCCCGGGTCAGGCAACATGCATCTGCTGTGTGCTGCAAAGTTATTTTCCAGGGCATCTCCAATGGACCGTGGCTTCCTGCTTGGGGCTTCCTGTTTACAGATGTACCCCAAAATGCAGAAACACAATTAACAGAAATGTGCTTTTATTTTATTGTTAATCTAGAGACTAGTTCTAAATACGAAACCTAGAGACATACCTTCTAGAATATTCCATGGGGCCCTTCTCCCTGATTCTTCCCTGCAACCACTCATTCCATTAATTTCCATGTCTGCAATTTGCCCCTCCCCTGCCTCTTTGCCAGGCCGCCGTTGGAACCACTGCTGGACTGCCAGGTGCCGCCTCCACTTGCCTCTGCTTGGAGGAACCTGGATCACACCTATGAATTCAGCAGCTACTGGTGTGCCCTGAAATGCGACCCACGCAGCCAAGAAACGCAGCCACGTCTGCAGCGGGAGGAAATTGAGGGAAGAGGTTTATGAGCCTTGTGTTCTGCTCGATTAAGCTGTCACTGGGTGTTTTGAAACTACGGGCCAAACACAAAAACACACTTGTAATCACTTTGTGTTTATGTTTGGCAGCTTTCTTCCAATAAGACCATTATTACATTGGAAAATATTTTCCCTTTAAATATCCAGTTTAGCTTTTTTTAAAAAAATGTCATTTCATTCCGTCTTGGAGTCAAAATTTTCCCTCTGGAGGAATCCATCTCCAATTGAACAATTAAAGTCAATGAAAAGTTAGGATTCGATACACGGAAACTAATTTCGAAGTTCATTTCCCTCCCGCTAACATCTGTCGCAATCTTCCCTCCTCCCCGTCCAATCCCCAGGCCCCTCGGCATGTAGGGACACTGGCAGTTGCTGTCTGTAGCTGTAGCAGACAACCGTGGAATCCTGAGCTTAACCCCGAGAGAAAAATGGTCTACGGAGGAGATCAGAGCTCATGGAACTTTAAACACAGCCAGATCCCCACACAGACTCACGCGAGCCTGCAGTTACCACCTCAAGGCTGGACGGCACTGGAATCTTCCACCTCCAGAGAGACAATGATCTGTGTTCCAGAACGACCACCTCCCTGTACTCTTTCTGAAGTGCTCCAGAGGTGGAAACTCCCCAGACGCCCGTGCTCGGACTCGGGGCAGAGAAGTCCTCCTCTGCAGCCTCCTGCAAGCTCACCAGCTCTGGCCACACGACAGGGGTTGCCAGAGTGAGTCAACATGAGGACAAAATAAAGGACATTAGCTAAATTTTAATTTCAGATGAACAGCTAATGCTTTTTAATGTTAGTATTTCTCATAAAATATTTGGGATATGCTTATACCAATAAAAATTTGTTGTTTATTTGAAATTCAGATTTAACTGGGAGTCCTGCGTTTTATCTGGCAACCCTTGGCATGACCATATCTTAGGCTGACGTTGACCACAGACTGTGAGCACATCACTCATGCCCAACTAGGGACTGGCTTTGAAGCACTGCCTTCCCACTGCAACCTGAGAGGACCAGCCCTGTCCTTGAGGAGGGGAGGTGCTTTGGGTTCCACCGCCCAGGCTGGATAATAGCCCACCCTGGGGTCAGCAGGCTGAATTCACTGTGAAAGGTTATGGTGTCTGATCACTGATGGTCATCACCTGTCAGGAGGGATGGGCGAGGTGCCCCCGCCAGCCAGGCAGTTCCAGCAGCCAGAGTGGAACACAAGGCATGGCCCCCCATACCTGCACTGGTGCGGAAATGCCACCCAGGGTGCACTGACAGGCCTGCGAAAGCCACAGCAGAGGCTGCAGAGAGGGGGCCAGGCAGGAAGCAGGAGGCAAGGGACAGATCCCAAATAGGCAGGAGGGAAAGGACACAGAGAAGAGGGTGGCGTAACGGAGAGGAGGGGCAGAACTAAGGCAGAGCACAGACGTGGGCAGCTTGGTGAGTGGGAGGAATTTCCCAGGCAGAGCGGAGATGCTGCATGGTTGAAAAGGTCTAAGTGGACTGCAGGCCTGGAGGGCTTCCCAGAAGAGGAGTGGCATCAGCTGTGGCAGGATGGGGCAGAGCTGGGCAGGTTAGAGCCCTGCACTTAGGAAATCAATGTCAAACCAAGGACAGTCAGTTTGTAGTCCTCTTCCCTTCCAGTCTGACCAGGATGGGTTCAGAGGAGAGGGGAAGCTGGCCCTTCCCCAACCAGTGAGGCTTTCAGGAGGCACGGAGTGCATGGTGGCTGCCAGGGAAGGCAGGGAGGCTGCTGGCGGCGCAGAAAAGGCTGAAGTAGGAGGAGGCCTTCTGAGGCCCCAAAGAGAAAATGTGCCTTTATTTTTAAGACTTTATATATTTTGGCCACCGAATTAGTCAGCATTCTCAGCTGCCAATGAAAGAAACTCCAGTCGAGCTGGCTTCAACCATAAGGAGAATTCATTGGCTTGAAGGGGCTGGGAGCAGCGTTTGCTTTGTGTCTCTCTGGACCGAGAGGCCCAAGCGATGTCAGCAAGCTGCCGGCGGCTCTCTTGTCTCCTGGATCTCTTTTTCAGTGTGCTGGCTCGTCCAGTGACGGCTCCTGTGGCTCTGGGCTTCTCTCTCGGCTCAGCAGCCTGAGCAGTGGTGCTGGCGACCACGTGCTCATTCCTGAACCATCTCTAGGCCAGGAGGAGAGAACACGCTGATTGGCCAGGCCTGGGTGGAGGGTGTGAGTCTGGGGCAGGATGGGGGATCAGCCACGTCCATCTCAGGGACTGACTGTGAGAGAGGTGGACCCTCAAAGGAACATCGGATACCGTTTGCAGAAAGGGTGAGGCGTCAGGAACGGATGCTGGCCAGGTAAAAATCACTGATGTCCAAGACAGTGAGCTTTTACATCAAAGCCGATTTCACTTGGTCCTTGCAGTGAGGGTGCTGGGGGTAGAGATTATTAGCTTATTTTACAGAGAAGGAAACTGAGGCTCAGAGACCTTGTGACTTGTCCAGTATCACGGAGCAGGGTGGGGGCCCAACAGGAGTTCAAACTCAGGTTTCTTGGTCCTGACATGCTTACCCCAAGAGAGCCAGCCTGGGCAGATGCCCTCCCAGTGGAAATGCGGTGCCCAGTCCCTCCCCTCCGAGGGCTTCCCCAACCCCACCAGACGACACTCAGCCCCCCTGGGAAGACTGCATCCAGATTCCATGTAAAGGAAGGAGAACTTCTTCAGAGGGAGTCACACGCGTGGGGAAGGGGTCAGGAGAGCGAGCTGTGGGCCTCGGAGGGAAGTGGCGCAACCACAGCCGGGTGTTTACAATAGCAGGAATGTTGGTGAGGAGCAGGAAGGGAGTGGGCCCCCTCGCTGGGGACCCAAGGAGCAGGGCTGGGTAAACAAGCACCCAAATGTGCAAGCTGAGCAGGAAGAGCTCTCTGTGAGCCCTGCAGCCCCAGGCTGCCCATGGAGACCTGAGGCCCTGTCCCAGCGCCGGCCCACTGTGTGACCCGGAGCAAGTCACACCTCTCCTGGGGCTCAGTGTCCTCATCTGTAAGATAAAGCCTACAGACCAAATCTGTGGCTTTCCTTTTTTCTGAGCTGCAATCCAGAGTAAGAAACACTTTTGCCACTGAGTCAACAGAAACAGCCACAGACAAATTTCACAAAGCAATCCTGACCCTGACTACAAGCAATACACTCTGATACTTTCAGTCCATTTCTTTTAAAAGCCGTTTTTATCTACCCACTCCTAAAGAACCTCACTGGAAGAGGCCACCCCCCAGGACCTTCTGAGAGACCCAGTGGGGTTGGCAGGGCAATTGGGTGGACTGTCTGTCAGGCCTGCAGGGCACAGGAGGAAACAGAGGTGGGTGGTAGAGGAGCTGACACTGGGGAACCGGACAGGCGCCCTCAGTTCACTCCTGCGCCTCTCCAGCTTTCCGAGAGGCCTTTGCTGTGGGTCAGAGGCGAGCCTGAGACCCTCTGTAGTGCCTGAACTCAGGCAGTTCCTCTCTCTGGAGCCCCACTTCTTGGCCTGTAACATGGGGTCATAGGAAGCATAAGGCTGGGCCGTGGCCCTGAGCACAGACTGCTCCGCCCGCCGTGGATCTGCCCTGGTCCGGCGGACACGGCAGCTCCCTGGCGCTCCACGGAGCCTGCCTGGCCAGCATCCCCTCTCCTGTGCCCCGGAGCGGAGCGTCTTGTAAGTGGTTTTAAGGACACCAGCTGCATCTGTCGGTTTTGGACAGGCGGTTTAATCAGAGACTGAGTTTCTGTTTGAAGAACAAGGGGGGACTCCAGAGGGAGGCCCTGAGAACGTGCAAGGAAATGCTGACAGGTTGACGGGCGTCTGTCAGAGACGGCCCTGCGGGAAGGGCTGCGGAGCCTGAAGTGGTCAGCTCCCAGCTTTCTTCTGGAGCCAAGAGTCACTCAGGCAACTTCCTCCCTCTCTCCCTGGGGCCTGAGTCAAACTTGTTGGAGAATCAAGCCAGGGACGGCCTCTGCTTTCACAGTGCTTGGCTCGGTGGGGATCGGGCCGAATTTGGGGATGCCAAAGCTGCCAAAGCTGGCCGCTGACAGGATTTTTAAAAACTAACTTTTAATTACACAAGAGATACGTGAATTCAGTCTCCCTTATTTTTTTTTTCAGCCTCCTTTTTAAAAAGTTTCACGCGCTCCGCTGCGGTGGCCCAGGGTTTCGCTGGTTCGAATCCTGGGTGCGGACATGGCACTGCTAGTCAATCCACACTGAGGCAGCGTCCCACATGCCACAACTAGAAGGACCCACAACTAAGAATATACAACTATGAACCCGGGGGGCTTTGGGGAGAAAAAGGAATAAAATAAAATAAAATCTTTAAAAAAAATAAATAAAATGAAAGGTTTAGAATTGCAGGTAAAACCAAAGGCCCCTTTGAGCCCCACACCCAAGCCCATCCCCTCTTCTCCCTGCCTCCGCATCACCCCTGTATCTGTTGGTAGAAAAATATGGAATGTTGTGCACATAGGTGTGTTTTCTCTTCTATATAAACTGTATTTGTGGCAGATACCACCCACCCAGCTGCCCGCAGCGCCCCTTTCCGCCCCCCGACCCCACAAACAGAACCTGATATGTTCAAGTTGTGGGCAGAAAGATCTTGATATCAGGGAGAACAGATCTCTCCCCTAACCACTGGAGACTGGATCACGATTGCTCTAAGCGATTTTTGATAATTTCTTCCCTTTAACCAGAAAAACCTGAAGTTTGGTGGATGACCCAGTTCTTGCTGATAAGATATAAGGGGAATTCTACTGGGGAGAGCATCCCTTACCAAAGAAAGGGCCAAAACTTTGTAAAGAGAAAACCCTTCCATTTCTCCCTTTTTCCTACCTTAAACACAAATGTCATGTCTGGAGCTACAGTAGCCATTTCATGACCATGAGGCAATGAGCAAAAGGGAAAGGCCAAGAGAATCTCTAAGATGTATTGTTGAGCAGCTGACACAATTCTATTGCTACTTCTGGACTCCTTGTTAGGAGAAAAATATAAACTCCTCTTCCCTTAAGCTATGGTAGGTTGGATGCTTGGTTACTTAAAGCAAAAAGAAATCCTGACTCAGAATTACATTGTATATGTCAATCTCAACAATTCTGAGATCTATTCATGTAACTATATAGGCATCATCTTTTAACTAATAAATTGTGTTCTATTGTGGAATAGACCATATTTCAGTCCGTTGTTCCTGAGTGGGAGTGTTTAGTTTACTTTCCATTTTTGTTTCAGCATCAATACTGCAGTGAACATCCTGCACATATGCTAACGTTTCTTCAGGGAGGTTCCTAAAATTGTAATTGCTGGATTGTAAGCAATGCACATTTTCATGTTGAATATAGCACAGCTGAATTGCTGTAGAAAGCGGTGGTACCAATTTACACTTCTACTCTGATGTGTCTGGGTCCCTAGCCCCACCCTCTTGTCCGCCTTTCTTTGACCATGATAAGGTTGAGGTTTCTCCCTTCTGATGGATAAACGTGTTATGGTGTTCCGTTTCCCCAATTACTGAAGAGGGAGCACATGCTTCCGTGTATGTATCAGTCATTGTGTTTCTTTTGCAAATTACCCCTTCAGAGTATTTGCTCACTTTTCCATTGTGTCATTTGTAAACATTCTGTTTGTAACATGTTGTAACAAACATTTGTTTGTGAACAAAACATTACAGATTTGTAACCATTCATGGTCTATTATGCGTTTGGACCCTTTCTGCCTTCTATCTGTTGCAAGTCTTCCCAGCAAGTTGTCTTAACCCCAGCCCTGCGGCAGCCAGCCCCGCGTCCTCCTGCGGCTTGTCCAGGGTCACAGAGCACGGAAGTGGCAGAACAAGGACTTTAGGCCGGGAGAGCTTCATTCTCTTTCCCTTACATCCTGCTGCCCCCCTGGCGTTCAGTAAAAACAAGCATCTTCTCCTCCTCCCCCGGGCTCCCTGGGGGTCCTCCTCTCCTCCTCTTCAACTGAGAGTTCCCCCATTTAGGTCACTGCTCTGGGTTAGGCATCAAAGGAGAGGCGTCATTCCAGAGATGATCTTGGGTTCCCCAGCAGAGGAGGAAAAAGCACATGAAGGGCTGATATTTGGGGGATCTCCGTCTAGGGTCACAAGGATAGGGAAGTGGGGGCTCATTGTCCACGTCTGTGGTCCATTGACGGTAGCTGCTCCATTTGTCCCCAGGGTCCTTGGCTGCAGCTCCTGGGGCCACAGTTCCTGATGTTCCCTCCTCCCGTCTCCTGAGGCCTCCCCATCAGAGATCTTTAGGGGTCCCCCAGAGGCCCTGCTTGGGAGTAGGCTCTGGTTTCACGGCCTCGGCTCCACAGACACCCTTCTCCTCCCAGCCCTGCTGTCTCCCCCGACTTCCGTCTCCACAGCTGCTCCCCCCTTTCCCTGAATCGTCTTCTTTGCTCTCCCCAGTCACACCCACACAGGACACAAGGACACTTGAAGAGACTGGACTTTGCAGACAAAAGCCCCCAAATGGGCTGCTGCTCAGTGTTGCCCATCAGGCACCCTGAATGGCTTTTCCTCCTTGGCCCTGCTCCCATCCTCCCCCACAAGATTAGGGCCAAGCCTCCAGTATTCCCAGCTCTGGAATCCTCCATTCAGTCTCTCCTGGGTCCCAGATCTGCTGTGTGCCCTTGGGCGGGCTGATTGACCTGTCTGAGTTTCTAGGCTTCCTCTCTGGAAAGAGAGGTTTCTGGTCCTCACTGCCCAGGAGCCTCCTTCCCTGGGGTGACCAGATGCCTGGCATGGAGGCCATGGAACAGGAGCATGGGGGGACTGGCTTCCTGCTCATGTTGTGCTTCTCCTGTGGAGTGTGAGTTTTTCTAGGTCACCTGAGACCAGGGGCATCAGGGCCTGGGGGTATTTGCTCCTAGTTTGGCTCCTGGATCCAGCTTTAGCTGTTGGTTCTTCCTCCGCCCCCTCCCCTCCTTGCTGCCCCATGGATGCTGGAGTTTCTGCAGTGGCCCTGGTTGAGTCTCCATCCCAGAGGCAGCAGCCCAGGTCAGAGGCCTCATCCCTCTCCCGAGAAAGACATCCTCCCGTGGCTCCCTGTCTGCTGTGGGGCCTGGCCGGCCACACTGCTCGTGACACGCTGGCCCAACCACCCCCTCAGGCTTATCTTTGGGGTGATGCGCATGCACCAGCCACACCAAATGACCCCCGTCACCCAGACATGCCATGTTCTTTCACACCTGCCTGTCTGCACCACTGTCCTCCTCCCCAAATAGCCTTCTGACTCATTGTGTCTACCTGGAAAACTCCTACTCGTCCTTCAATACCTTGATTCCCAATCTCCCCTACCCCAACGGTTAGTCTCTCCTTCCTCAGCATCTGCAGATGGCTGAGTCGGATCACGGCCTGAACCACAGTGCAGCTACAGTTTGTTGACCTATATGGCAGCTTTAAGCTCAAGGGCAAAGGTGGCAGCTTGTCTGTCTTTGTACCTCAGTGCTTTTGTCACCGGTTGAACTCTCTCCCCAGCCAGGACCAGAGGAAGGGTCTCCTGCCCGCCCTCTTGAGGTCCTTCCTCTGTTCGGTGTCACAACTTTGAAACGAGACCGAAGCTGAGCGTTCGATAGCACAAGCTTTATTCAATGGCCAAGGAGTGGAGAAGCAGGAACTGGTTCACACGTCACTTCTCCACTCCTGGGGCAATGAAGCAGCTGTGACGGGGGCTCCAGGGAAGGAAGGGGAGGGACACTCATAGGTACTTGGGGAAACGAATGGGCAGGCCTTTCTGGGGAGCAAGGGGGCCACCGGGTTGTGGCTAATGTCTTGTGGGGCCAGGGTCTGGGGTAACACTTTCAAGAGTATGGCATAGAATAATCTCAATACATGTTAGGAGAGAGAGAGAAAAAAATATATAATTCTCTAAAACCCTCATGAGGTGGGTAATATTTTCCCAAGTTTTCAAATGAGGAAAGTGAATTTTAGGAACGTCAAGTCATGTGCCCAAGATTCCGCAGCTTGAGGGTGGTAAGAGCAAGGTTTGGGTCCAGACAGCCTGACTCCAGGGCCTAGCCACTCACCCAGAGCACTCTATTCTCCTATGGGACAGCCTTTTGTGCACTTCAGAAGAGTGGCATCTCCAGCTTTCTCTGAAGGTGGCAGGAATGATGGATATTGAGCCAGTCTTAGAAGGCTGTGTGTCCTGGAGTGAGCCACTTAATCTCTCTGGTCCAGCTTCCCCAGAGGCAGAGCTGTAGTAACCATCTTGCATGGCCTTTATCCCAGGGCCTCAGTTGGTTCATATCAGACACAAGATGGGAGGGGGCTTTGAGAAGCCTGCAGGGCCAGACTCCTGGTGAGACTCACCGTCATCAATACACAGAGCAGAGCCTGCCAAGCCCAGACTCCATCTCCACTCAGGGGAGCCCACCTCCCCACCCCTCACCTGTCTGCTTTAGACACAGGCGGGCCGGTGAAGCCCAGCCCGAGCCCACTGGCCAGCAGCCTCCCTCCCCAGCTTGCTCTCTCGTTAATGCTCAAGTGTTGTCACATTCTGGGAGCAGCCTTGGGCCGTGGACACCCCAGAGGTTTCCACTGTCAGCCTGAAGGCCGGTTATCTAGCTGGTGAGTGCAGAGGGAGGGGGCCAAGCAGAAGGCCCCGCTGGTCGAGGCCAGCTTGCCCCCAGGGGGGCTCTGGTCCAGAAAGGACGGAAGACACTTGGACAGGCCTGGGCAGGCTGTTTGATGGCAGTTCTCTACACCCGGGCCTCGAGTCTGCCTCTGAGGAGCTGCTGGTCTGGGTGCAGCCTCCCAGGAGCCCTCAGGCCTGGGCAGACGTATTCCAAACGGAGGCCTGAAGAAGCTTGGCTTCCTCCCTGTGTGGGTGGCCATATGGCTGTGCAGAGGTGAGAGGCTCCATTTGTTTATGTGACAGACGTGTCTGGCACAGGCAGCATGTGCTGGCTGTGTGCTGGGTGCTGGGCAACGGGCACAGTCCCTGCACACAAGCTGCGCCTGGCTCTTCGGTTTAACTCTCCCAAGGGTATTTAGGAGCGTGTTCTCTTCACCCAGCTACAGTCTTGTTTTTCTTCTGGTTACCCTGTGAGGAAGGCAAGGCGGGGGATAGTCCACACCCAGTTCTAGCTGATTGGAAACACGGGAGTGCTGTGTTCAAAGAGATCCTGAGGTTATCTCTGGGCTCAGTGTTATGGAGTGCTGTGATTGATTAGTGATGGAAAGGAGAGGGATAGTACCCCTGCAAAAGAGTGGTCCTCCCCATACCAAAGTGTGCCCTCCTCTAGGGCATAGGTCAAATCTTGTTCACAAATGTCCTACAGTGCCTGGCACAGTGCCTGACACAAGGCAGATGCTCAATAACTATGTATTGTATGTAAGAGGACAAGGAACAGTGAAAATGCTGAGACCCAGAGTGAGGGGTGGGACATGTCCGAAGACCTGACTCCCCATCCTCTGCTGCCATGTCAAAGCCCCTGCTCTCCACACCCCCAAGGTGTGTATATGTGTTTCCATCTCAGGACAATGATTCAAAGTGTATCTCTCCCATCCTACATGTGCCTTTGAAAGCCAAAGCTGCAGGTGGCCCGGGCTGGGGGGGATTCTGGCTGGAAGAAAGGGTCGCTGTGCCCTATGCTTTCAGGGTGGGGTCCCTGGATCGTATGTTGGGTCTGCTCTGGGCTGGAGAAAGACCAGAAACCACAAGGGGTCTCCCAGGCGCTGGGCTCGGCATCCAGGAAACCTGGAGAAAGAGTGGGCCATCCTCCTAGGTCCCTGGACATATCACCTGCCCCTGGGCAGGGTCAGGGCAGACCGGCTCTTCTTTGCACAGATAACCAAGTATTTCAGGGGCATGCAGCCCCAGATCTGGCCAAAACAATCTTAAAACAGAAAGTTCAAGAACTTTTTAAAGAAGCCTTCCTTCCTGGCAGCCAAGGGGTGGAGCTGTCCCCACCCCCAGCGCTGTGTTATTGAGCATCTCTTGATGGGTTTCTTTATTCTATGCAAAGTGCTCTCGTAACCGCTCTCCAAGCTCGACAGGAATTACTAGATGTTAGAGATCGTCTGAAACTGAGACCCAGAGAGGGAACGTGACTTGCCCAAGGTCACACAGAGAGGTGGGCACAGCTGGGCCAATTCCTGGTGGGGGGTGGGGCTCCCTGGCTTTCTTCACAGCTGTGACCAGGTGACAATGCTGCAGGATTCAGGCCTCTCTGGGAAGGTGGGAAGGACTGGGAGTTGGGACAAGAGAGGGGGCAGCTGGAGAGAGCTTTGGGGTCATGCTCCAACCATCCACAGAGCAGTGCCTGGTAGCTGCCCTGTCTGCCCTAGGTCCTGTCTGCCCGTGCTGCCCACAAATGATTTCTCATTCATTCATTTATTTTTAAACATTTTGGGGGCTTGTTTTCCATCCTTTGTGTTTACAAGGACAGCTACATAAACAATCCCAGGAGGAGGCCGCCAGCTCCAACCAGCTGCTTGGGTTCAGGGTTGAAGTCAGTATTTTTGGGAAATGGGTCTTTCCTTCCTCCCCCATCCAGAGCCAGGCCCTGTTGCTTAGCACAGCTCAAGGGCCAGAGAAGGGCCAGCTTTGGAGCTGTGCTCTGCACACGCTGTGCTCCCTTGTTCCCAGAATCACCCCCGTTTTGCCACTGGGGAAACTGGCTTGCCCAAGGTCACGTGATTGGCCGGTAATTGGTAGATCTGGGATTCAAACTCAGACAGTCTAGAGTTTAAATTCTTGCCACTGTGCTAACGGGACCTCCTAAAATGGAGGCAGGTTTCAGGGCCGCGGGAGGAAGGTGGGGGACGTGGCGGAAGGAGAGGGGAGAGCAGGGCAGCTGCTGCCTTCTAAGGAGGGGCCTTCGGTGTAGAAACCTACCCCCCGCCGTGTCCCTGGGTGATACTGCACTGTGTGTATACACATGCACACAGACACGCACGCACCCATGTCGGCACATTCCCACCCCCCCCACCCCCCCCACTCACACGCTCACTTCTCTCCTGCAGCTCCTAGACTCCTAGACGCAGGCCCAGGTTTCCCCAGCCCTCGGCCTGACTTCCTGCGCCCCTCCCTTGGGTCTGAGCAGGAAGCAGGACTCACATTATCATGGCCAGGAAGTGTCTCACTGCCCTTCACTTTGGCGGTCCCTCCCTTTCCCTTCTCATGCCACTGCCCCCTGGCCCTGTGCAGGGGAGGGAACTGAGGCCAGACAGGGAAGTGACTCGCCTGAGGCTCACAGGGAGTCTGTGGCAGGCCCCTGCCCAGTTGGGGTGCTTCCTTTAGTCGTATTTCAAAACTGTACTAGCTTGAGACCCTCCCTGGCCTGGTTGAGATGGATGAACAGAGATTCCTCAGCAGTCGGGGTGAGACGGGCCCTGCTAATCTTTGCTGAAGGGAGGTGTGAGTGGGTGGATGGATGGATGGATGGACGCGTGGATGGGCGGGTGAGCGAATGGAGGAGTGAATGTGGAGTGAGAGAAGGAAGGGGGGGGAGAGAGAGAAGGAGGAAGGAGTGAATGAAAAATGAGTAATACACTTAGGCCCTCCAGGGCTTGCACTTCATTCCATTGCAGATAGCAGACACAAGGCCAGGCTCTGCCCTCATGGAGCTTGCATTTTCATAAGGGAAACTGGATAATTTAAGAAAAATTTACAAAAGGAAAAAGGGCCCACAGTGGGCCACACTCCACAGCATCCTTGCCGCCTGAGAGGCACCCTTTCGGGAAGGTCTCCAGGTGATCACCTGACCACCGTCATGCTGACCTCGGGGGGCACTGTCTCCCATTTGCTGTCTGACCCAGGAGCAGACTCATCATTCCGCCTTCGTTTCCGGTAGCACAATTGACAGAGGCTTGTTTAAACCAGACTTTACTATAGGCTTGAGGATAACAACAGGGACACAAACCCAGAGGCTGGCATGGGCCTTCATTAGGGTTTCCAAGTTCCTGGCATTCGTGTCCCCTTTCCCTATTCCCTCTACTGACATCACTTGGTTGATCTTGGTGCTTCCTCTCTGAGCACAGGATCCTCCTCTGAACTGTGCTCCAAGCAGCAACTAGCCCTCAGTGGGTGCTGGCGTGTGAAATAACGCTTAGTTGCCCTCCCTGGGCTGGGGAGTCTGGCCATGTGGATGTTGCTGACATGTCTTCATCTCGGGAGCCCTTGGAGAGGCCTCCCTGCCTGCTTCTCCTCCTGCTCAGCACTGGGGGTGACGTGGAAGCCATGCACTTGGTGGGGTTTGGTCAGCAGATGAAGCAGGAGCCCCATGGTTGGAACTGGAGTGCCGAGGACAGAGAGGACCAGGAACCTAGCCAAGCTCCTGGCAAAGACTCTCTAGCCCAAGGTGACTTGCTCAAGACCACATGGTGAGTGTCATAGCTGGGTCTACACCCAGAACCCCTGACTCCTACAGTCCGGCGCCCAAGGTCCCTCATGACTGGTGGGGCCAGGAGAGGAAGCCAGGTGTCCTAATCCTTGCCCGGGGCCCTTGCATCAGTCCACTCAGCCTTCCTTTCTTTGGCATTGAGGGAGACGGGGAGTTCTGTCCGTCTGTCTGGCCTCCTGAGCTTCATTTGCTGGCGACCTCTTCAACTGCCTCTTAGTTTTTGCAACTTCTTGTCTTTCCCAGGAGATTTTGCAGTCGAAGACGTGAAATGTGTGGAAAGCCATCTCGTGCTCTCCTCTCTTGAGCCGTGAGGGGCGTGGGAGCAGTCTTTGCAAGTGGCCGGCCCCACATGCCCTGCTCCTTTGAGCCTTGAGTAGAGGATACTCTGTCCAGGACACGGCCTCTGAGATGACTCGGGGACAGTGCTGGAGGAGCTGGAGGTCTGCGTTTACTAGCACCCAGAGGGTGCTCTGCACACAGTGGCTCTGATTTATGAAATGGGGCTGTGGGTGGGCTGCGTAAGTGGACTAGTGGTTGGTTGATGTTATGGATGGGCAGTTAGGGGTCCCGCGGGCAGGTTGGAATTGTGCTGAGGAGCTGACTGGGTGCCGAGTGGGCTGGCCAGCAGTTGGGTTGGTAGGCTGGGCATCAGAGAGAGATAGGCCTGGTGAAGGCTGAGTGGGTGTGGGCCAGAGATGCCCTAAGTAGGGTGTTCACTTGGGTAGCCAGATGGGAAGCACACACCCCAGGCTGTAGCTGAGCAGGGTGAGTATTGTGAGAGCAGGTGGGGGTGGGGAGTGTGTGTTCTGAGCGCTGGGTGGGTTGGGTATTGGCTGAGAGGGTCGATGGTGGCATGGGAGGTAAGGGGCTTGCTGGTTAGGGAGGGGGGTGGGTAGGCCGGCTGTAGAGATTGGGTTGGGTGTGTAGATGGGGTCTGGGCCTGGGCAGGCAGTTTGGGGCTGAAGATCTGGATGCTCCCCTCCACCTTCTCTTGGCATCTCATATTTGTCAGCTGCTGAGTCAAATGCCTGGCTCCCCTCTTGCCTCCTTCAGCTGCAAACCAGCTTCCAGCCCTCCACACCTCCCCACCCATCAATTAGCCTGCTCTGGTGCTGAGGGAGTGGCCCCAGGGTGGGACAGTGCCTATTCAGAGCAGTGGTCAGGGCCCGATCCACTTGAGCCAGCCCAGAGTGACCTCTGGATGCTTTCCGGAAACCTCTGGCAAGCGTCTCCCCTCTCACATTGCACAGGCTCAGCTGTTTGGGGAGGACGTGGCGTGCGGGCAGGACGCAGTGGGTGGCTTTCCGCAGGGTGAGTGGAATCACGGTTCCCCAGAGCCGAGCTGGCCACGGGTGCCATGATCCCCACAAAGGAGCGGCAGGGCTGGGGGCCTGGGCAGGGAGGGTGAGGAGCAGGGGGAAGCCTCAGGGGAAACTAACAAGGGCCTAGAAAGATCTGCTGGCGTAGATCCCTTACAAAAAGACCTAGATGTGACTCTCGGCCGGCATGGGCCTTTGTACCGTCCAGGGAGGAAGACTCTGTGGAGCCAAATTAGGACTAAACTGGGTGACAGAGGGACCATTGAACACCCAAGAGTCCAGAGGCAGTTTTCATAAGTGCTTCAAAGCAGGGGCCGTGCAGCTAGCCTGCTGGTATCCAAACCCCACCTCTGCTACTTCCTGGCTGTGTGACCTCATCAAGGCACTTGACTTCTCTGTTGCTCATTTTCCTCAATCATGAAATTGGGCTAATATGATGTCTTGTATTGTAATGTAATACCTACTGTTGTCTGCAGTCTCTCATCTTCTCACTAAAGGGGAGGCCCAGGGACAGCCATGGGCAGCTGGGTTCATGCCCCTGCAGATCTCTGAAAGCAATAAAGGTGCATTCATTAATTTAGATATTCCAGACAGAGGGTATTTCACCTGGCCCTCTTCTACATCAGGAGTGAGCCCTCGTTCCCGGGATCCACTCCAAATCAAGGAGCCTTGGGGGAGGGGAGGGGGAGGGAATGAATGGTGCTTGATGGAGAGGCCCTTCCTGGTTCAGGGGAGGCCGAGGAAGACAGAAGGCTCCTGCGGCCCCTGCCCCGGGCATGCCAGAGGACGGGCGTGGAGGCCGCAGGCTGCCATGCACTGACCACAGCAGGAGAGGAGAGGGCAGTGAACGGCCTCGTTGCTGGGCCCTCTCACCCTGCAAAGGCCCGGACGTCAGCTGTCCCGCCAAGAGTAGCTCCTGTGGAAGGAGCTGGTGCCGGAGAGGAAGCCCAGAGCGTGCTGGCCTCCCCAAGGGCCGGGTCCCAGGCTGCCTCTCAGGCCGTGGCTGCTCCACTGGCTTGCCCCCCAGGAACTGTCCAGTGTGTGGTCACCCCAGCTCGGAGCCGGTTGCTCACTCTGGAGTCCCACTCTGCTTCCAGCCACTTCCTGCTTTTGGCCTTGGCCCCTTTTCTGTCCCCAGCTGGGTCTCAGACACAGGACAGATCTTGGGTCCTAATGAGCTGACTTCCAGGGCTTCTCAAGGGCTTGGGGAACAGGGGTGTGTGTGTTGGCAGGGGAAGTCGAGTCAGGGGGAGCCTTTTCCTGTCCCTGTAACCAACTACGAGACCCTGGACAAGTGAGTTCGCCTCTCTGTGCCTTCTTGCTCTTAGCTCTAAAGTTATGACTGAGCTGCTTTCACCGGGAGGGGTAGGCTGGGAGGAGATATTGGTAAGGTCTGAAAAAACTTAAATTAGGACGTAAAAATGACCTGATTACTGGAGCCACAGAACCACAATGTGTATTCCCTCCATTATTGTCACACACTCAGCCACCTCCACGATTAACACAAGTGCCCACTGCCTCGGCACAGGTGTGCCCAGCTCCATGACTCAGCACAAGGAGCCAGCAACCTGGGTCTCATCGGGGGTTTCAGGCATCAAAAAGTCTAACTGAGGGGCTGGCCTGGTGGCGCAGCAGTTAAGTGCGCACGTTCCGCTTTGGTGGCCTGGGGTTCACCGTTTCGGATCATGGGTGTGGACATGGCCCCGCTTGGCAAGCCATGCTGTGGCAGGCATCTCACATATAAAGTAGAGGAAGATGGGCACGGATGTTATCTCAGGGCCAGTCTTCCTCAGCAAAAAGAGGAGGATTGGCAGCAGATGTTAGCTCAGGGCTAATCTTCCTCAAAAAAAAAGTCTAACTGCCAATTCTGCAAAATTGGGGCCTTAAGGGGAAGGCAAACTGCTGCACGTGTGTATATGTGTGTGTGTGTGTGAGTGTGTGTGTTTGGTCTCAAAGGCAGGTCAATGGGCTTTGGATTTCTCTGTCTGCTCACCGTTTGTAGCCCCCAACGTTTGCATAGCAGAGTTGACTGTAACTGCTGTCATTTCTCCTTCCCTTCAAAGTGGGAGGGTGAAGAAGAAGGAAAACAAGAATTTTTCTTGCACTTTTCACAGGATCAGACTCAGGCCCAGAGAGGTTAAGTGACTTGTCTAAGGTCACCCAGTGATTTAGACAAAATCCAGGCCCGGAAGCCTAATACCGTGGGTTCAAAGGCTGATGTTGGCCCATCTCCTTGTGGCTCCTCCTGCTCCTGGGGCATCTCAGGGGGTGTGCTCCTGCTCTGCTCCTCAGGGGCCCCAGGAGGAGGGTCGTTGGCCAGCCAGCTCCTCTGCGATGGGTCTGCCCTGCGGGACTTCACAGAGCAGGAACACTCCGCAGGCTTTGGACTTCCTGAGCAGGCCAGAGTGAAAGCAGTGAACTGCACCTCCCCAGTCCTGCCCTCAGGGAGCTCACCGTCAGTTTCTCACTCGAGGAAGCTTGCCTTGGCTTTCCAGAAAAGGCAAATGGAGGTGAGGTGAGGGGCAACACAGCCCCAAGGAGGGCATGTGAGGGCTCAGACCTGCTCGATGGCAGAGCCAGACACAGGAGGCAGTGATTCAGCTGGTCCTGGCTGATCGGCGGCTATGGCAGGCAGGCTGAGCTCTGTGGATGGAGCCCTATTGGGGACAGTGGGCCCCTCTGGGCACCTTTGGCCCAGAGAGGGGTGAGGCTTCCCCAGGTCACCCAGGAGATTATTGAAGAGCTAGGCCTCCCGACTCCCACACCAGTGCTCCCTGAGCTGGGGTCTGACTGGTGACCCGGTCACTTGAGGGAACAGCTGGTGTCCCTGGAAACCAGCCCACAGTCCCCAGGGCAGAGTACCTGGACATCCTGTCCCCTTCCTTCCAGACCAGATGAGACCCCCACTGTCCAGGATGCTTTGGAGGACAGAGCCTGGACCCTGTTGGGGTGCGGCTGTCCCAGGGTCCAGGACAGCAGCCTGAGAGGTGACACGGAGGTGTCAACCCATCTGAGCAGGGACTCAGCCCAGCCTCACTCAGCTTGGGATAACCCAGAACCTTCTTCCCCACAGGAAGCTGAGGTGGGGTGGCAGTGTGCAGGGTCCCACGGCGAGTTAGGGGAGAGTCTGGGCAGACCAGGCCTCCTGCTCCTCCATTGCTTCTGATGTCACTCCCCGTCTCTGAGAAACAGAGGAGGGAGGAACCCCAGGCACGAGGAGAGACAGAACTTCTCTCTACCCTTCTTGTGCCTCAGTTTCTCTCTCTGGAAAGAGAGCCCCTTTTTCTTGACATTCCCCTGACTGAGAGGCTGCATGTTCTGGAAATGGTTCATTACAAGGCCCTGGAGATCCCTGTCCTCCCTAACTACACCCCAGCTACACTGTCTTTGCTTAGTATCTCCAGCTTGCCAATCTTCTGCCCCCCTCAGGACCTTTGTCCGTGCTGCCCCTCCTGCCTGCAACACTCTGCTCTCTTCTCCTAGGTGTCACTGAAGGATGAGTGTGGTGGAGAGACAGGCCCAGGATGAACCCTGGGCTCCAATGTCAGACTGGAGAGATGGGGAGGAAGTGGCAAAGGAGAGCAAGAAAGAAGAGGACCAGGGAGAGCAGGTCCCAGGAGCCAGGGGAATGAAGTCATGGGCTCAAAGGTCAGGCAGTGGCAGAGTGAGGGCTCCAACCCAGATGCCCCATTTTAAGTCCAACATCCCGTCCTCCATGCCCACCAGCCCAGGCCGGAAGATGATGCTGGTGGAGGGTCTCAAGAAGAACAGAGAATGTAGATTCTCTGTGGCCATCACCTCTGAGCCTTTGTTCAGCCAGTTTCTCCCTGGAACGCCCTCCCCACCCCGTGTCTACTCATAAATCCAGCCCCCAACTCGGGGCCAAAGCTGAGTGCCTCCCCTCCTGGCCTGCGAGGCCACCCCTGCCTGCGCCCTTCTGCTCTCCCTCCTCTGAGCCATCCCCCCTGTGCCTGTTCCTGAGAAAGGAGGACCCTGAAGCTCGCCTCCCAGGCCTCCACCCACACTCCTTCCGTCAGTCCCTTCTGGAATGAGATAAATATGGCCCAAGGATGTGTCTCTAGTCTGCTCACCTCCCCACACCTCTGCCCCTGCCCTGGGTCTGGCTTACCTTGTGTCGCTTGCAGGCCTCATGGGGGTCTTCCCGCCTCGCATCTGGCCCCTCTGGGTTTCATTCGTAATCCGCCCTATGGTCCTTCACTCCTTTGTTCCAAACCTTCGATGACTCCCCACTGCCTATAACTCTTTGGGGACACTCAAGGCCCCCTCTGATCTAGCCCCAGCCCAGCTTTCTGGCCTTGCCCTCCCAGTCGGTGCCCTGAATGCTCCTTCTGCTCCGCCTCACATTTGCCAGGAGTTTCGGGGCCTCCTCACCTTTGCATACACCGAAGCGCCCGTTCTCCACCTAGGGAAACCACGCTTCCTTCCAGAGCCGCTTCAAATGGCAATTCTGGCTCCCGGGGGTTTCTATGACATCTGGGGCAGACACCTGTGCGAGGACGTCCATGGGTGACTCCCCCTGCTTCCAGCTCCCCTGCTCCTGGAGGCCAGAAACCTCATCTTCTTGTCTTTTGTGCGCACCCTGGCCGTCCCAGTGTTCTCAAGACACGTTTATGGAATGAATGAGCCAGCGCAGCCTGTAGAGACAGAGCCTCCCTCTCCGGGGACCACGGAGCCCAGGAAGGTCCTCACTCCCGTTCCTGGGCGTCACCCCCAGCTCACCTTCCCCTGATGATCTCTTTTGTGCTCTCAGGACTCTGGCTGATGAGCATCCTCACCAGGGTGCACATGGCTGATATCCAGCTGCTCGTGAGAACCTGTCAGGATGTCGGGATGAGGAAAAGGGAGCGCTCAGAGCTGGATGCCTGTAAGGAAACACCATGGCGGGGGCGGGGGGAGGCATAGGGGTGCAGCTAGCAGGAATCATGGGTGCGGTGTCCCTAGCGATCCTGTGGTTCTGGCTCCAGAGCCCCCCCTCCCACTGGCTCTCAGGGCTCCCTGGCTCAGCCTGAAGGCCTAGCTTGTGGAGGAGGAGGCCACGGAGCAGGGATTCAGAGCCCAGCGCCTTCCCTCCCTGTATAAACAGATGACTTAAAGGCTTAGGGGCAGAAGAATAGATAGGCCTGGCTGCAGCTGGACTCTACCGTGGGAGCTCACTTTTCCTGCGGGAAGCAGCCTCTGAGTTGAAAGCCCTGGGACTCCTGGCGGCGCTCCCACTCCAGCCTGGGAGGAGGGCCTGGCTTGGCCTCTGACTACCTCCCCCTCCCCAAGTTCTGACCACAGGGAAAAGGGGCACCTCCCAGACTCCCGGCCTCTCTATGAAAATTCCCTCATGTGCACATGATGTTGGGGGAACGCAGGGCCCGCTGGGACTGGCCCCTGGAAACCACTGGGGGTGCTCATGGGATGAGGCACAGCATGCACTGGTGACCTGCACTGGCTTCTGTGTGAGCCCAGCACTGCCACTAGCTCACTGGGGGGGCCTGGGCCACTGACATGACCTCCCTGTGTCAGCTGCCTGAAGAATGAGAACAGTAATAGTATCTGCTTACAGGGTTGTTGTCAGGATTAAGTGAGATAACATGTGCAAAGCACAGAACAGCGCCTGACACACAGTGAGTGCTCAACAAATGGTAGCTATTATTATTATTTTATTATTGTTAATGCCATCTGGGATCTGAATCCAACCCAAAGAGGCCATGTGTGCCCCACTTCACACAGTGCGGTGGGGAACTGAAGTCCCTAGGCTGCACCCCATGCCCGGCCTTGTGCCAACACTGCCCTGAATCTCTGAACAAAATCCGCCCTCTCCCCTCCACCGTAAGCAGCAACCTCCACCCAGATGTCTGCGCTCTGCTGACACCCAGCATCCAGCTTTGAAACATCTGGATGGCATATCTTGACTCTCTCTGTGAAGTCCAGATGTTTGGGCAGCGTATGGACTCCCCTTTCCGGCCTCCCCGAGGAGAGGGGCAGGGGGCTCAGCATGTTGTGGTGAACATCTGTGGTTGCAGGGAGGCTGGCCCATGCCTTCCCCGAGCCGGGCCTCCCGACCAGGCGCCCTCATGGGGGACAGAGGGATGGAGACAGGCCCTGCTCCAGGTCACTGCCTGCTGTGGGCTGGCTCTGTCCCCCTGCCTCTGTAGAATGTGAGCGTCAGCTGGCTTCCTTGCCAGGAGGGGCACTCAGGGCTGGTGGGAGCAGGGAAGGGCACAGGGTCTCTGCCAGCCTGAAGCCTGGGGACTGGGAGTGAGGAGCCTCCGAAGCTAGTCCTGGCTCTCCTATGCATTGCTGTGTGACCTTGGGCAAGCCACTCTCCCTCTCTCAGCCTTGCTTCCTGCATTTGAACAGTGAGGGGGCTGGGCCGGGTCAGTGGTTACTAAGTCTGTCCAGCGTCAGATCCCAGCGCTGCCCGCCCCCATTACCACCACCACTACCGAGACGCTAATTCCCTGGGTCTCAGGTGGGCCCGGGGCCCGGGAATTTTTAACAAAGGCCCCTAAGGTGTGCCTCCAATGTGGGAGCCACCGGCCCAGATGGTGTATAAGAACCTGCTGACCTTCTGGCGGCCTGTGTGCGATGTCCCTGGACCTGGTTCTCACAGTCACTCCGGAAGGCTGACGTCAGCTGCTCTGGCCGCAGACAAGCACAGAGGAGAGCTCACAGCCAGGTCAGGTGGCATTGGCAGAGTGTGTATGTGTGAGAGAGGAGGCACGTGGGTCTGCGTGTGCCATGATAAAGGGGTGTGAGTGGGGAATATGAGTGTGTCTGTCTAAAAGCATGTGCCTGGATGTGCATGTCATCAGAGTGTGCATGTGAGCATGTGTGTGCATGTGTATCTCTGAAAAGTATGTCATCAGAGTATATGTGTGTGTGTGTCCACTCAGCACCAAGACTGTGTTCTTTATAGCCCACTGCTCTCTTGTCACCTTTGTGATGCTGGGGAGGGACAGGTGCTGAAATGGCCCAGGAAGGGCCTCTTGCCCCTGCCTGCCCTCCAGCTGAGAGAGTGGATGCTTACCCCCACGGGGAGCTGCAGGGCTGGGCTCTGGCCTGGAACACACTGCTGTGAGTGGCTGGGGAGGGCGCTGGGGCCGGGTCAGCGAGGAGTGGGCTGCACAGCCAGGCCTGGCCACTCGGCTCAGCCCCCACCGCGGCCTTGACAGAGCCATGGCCTCGGGGAGGCAGCAGGGCCTCAGAGATCCCCCTCCAACGAGACATCAGAACTGCTGGGTGGCCTCCAGCCTGGGCAGAAGTTCCGCGGACCCCTCAGTTCTGCGTGTTGTCATTCAGCCCATTCTCAGAGCCTAAGAGGGTGAGTGACTTTGGCAAAGAGGGGACGGCTGGAGTGGAGAACTGGAGGGTCCCTGCCCGAGGCGCCTCCTCCGTGATCCAGGTCACCGCCACTATCTTGCCCTCTTCATCCTGCGCTGGACCCGTTTGCTCTTTCTTTTCCCCCAAAATGGGTCAGCCTCACCCAGCTACGCACACGCATACACATGTACCTTTGCAGGCAGGGGGCCAACCCCAGGATCCCTGTTTTCAGGCCCCATCCCAGCCCCTGGCTGGTGAGACCTTGTGCCTCCTGCTGGGGTGTCGTGAAGCCCAACCCAGCAAGGCCTGAGGGCCCTGAGTCAGGAGGCCTGGTCTCTGCTCCCAGCACAGCCTTGGCCTTGCAGGGGGACCCTGGGCCGGATGGGAGCCAGGTGCAGTTGCAGGCAGATCCTGGCATCCCCCATGGAGATTAAGCAATAAGAACAATAACAATTAGGATCTTACTGAGCTCTTCCTATGTGCCAAGCACTCCTGGGAGCACTTTACATGTCATGACTGATTTGACCATCAAAGGACGGACGATAAGAGGTAAATGCTATTATTAGTCCTATTTTGCAGGAAGCCACTAAGGCCAGAGAGGTGAAGCAACTTGCCCAAGGTCACACAGGGAGTAAGCAGTGGAGACAGGATACAGAGCCACCCTGTGCTGAATCAGGTCACTTAATGGCACCTTTTCCGTTCCTTAGCACAAACAATGTGCCAGGCGCCCTGCCAAGCGCTTTCCATGCCTTCCCTGTCTCAGGAGCCTCCCGCTTCTTGAAGGACCAGAGCCGGAGGAAGAGGGAGCAGGAAAGGACCTGATGAGTGGCTGGGGAAGAGAGCCGTGGAAAGCTACGGAGGGCACGGCCGCAGTCGGCAAATTTTCTCCATAAAGGGCTAGAGAGTAAATATTTCAGGTGGTCTCTGTCGCAGCTACCTAGCTCTGCCACTGCAGTGCAAAAGCAGCCACAGATAGCACGGAAACGAATGAGTGTGGCTGTGAGCCAATAAAACGTTATTTATGGATGATGAAATTTAAATATGTATAATTTCCATGTGTCACAAAATAGTCTTCCTTTGATTTTTTTTTTTAACCATTTCAAAATGTAAAAAGCGTCCTCAGCCTGCGGGCTGTACAAAAACAGGGGTTGGGCCGCATTTGGCCCACGGGCTGTAATTTGCCAGCTCCCACGAGGGTTTAGTTTATGAGTACTGTGCTTTGTGGCTGTGCTGGTTCCTGCAATTCTTCAGCCAAATTGGAGCTCCTGTTCCCAGATGCTGCATCAAGCTAATCCAGAGTTCTGGATGAGAGTTGGACAATGGTTAGTCCTGATCCTGAGCTGGGATCCAGGTCTAAGCCAGGAACTCCTTTAAGGATTTGAGTTTTCAGCACCATCATTTCCTAGCTGAGTGATGTTGGACAAGTTTGTTAACCTCTGAATTAGATGAAATTCCCTTCAGGTGCAAAGGAGAGAACTTCAATTCAATTGCTTAAGCTAAAAAAAGACTTGTTGGTTCCTGAAATTGAGAAGTCTAGGAGTAGATCTAATAGCTTCAGGTACGGTTAGATCCAGGTGCTCAAATGATATTGTTTGGAGTCGATCTCTTTCCACCTCCTGGCTCTGTCTTTTCCAGTTGATTTTGTGCTTTACTACCGTCATCCTAAGAGGTAGTGCCAGCCATGGTGGTCTCGTCATTAAGATTCGGTGCTCTCACCTCCATTGCCTGGGTTCATTTCCCAGTCATGGAACCATACCACCTGTCTGTCGGTTGCCATATTGTGGTGTCTGTGGGTTGTTATGCTGCTGAAAGCTATGTCACCAGTATTTCAAATACCAGCAGGGTCACCCATGGTGGACAGGTTTCAGCAGAGCTTCCAGACCAGACAGACTAAGAAGAAGGACCTGGACACCCACTTCTGAAAAACATTGGCCATGAAAATCCTATGAATAGCAGCAAAGCATTGTCTGATATAATGCCGCAAGGTGAGGGGACGGCGCAAAAAGACCGGGCAGGGTTCCGCTCTGCTGTGCACAGGGTCACTAGGAGTCAGAATCAACCTGACGGCACTAAGAGGTGGCAGAAATGGCCACCAGCAGCTGAAAGCTCGCGTCCTCTCTGCTTAGCAACCCCAGTTGAAAGCAATGTCCACATCCCCAAACACTTAGCAAATTTCCAGAAGATGCTCACAGGCTTTGGTTGGTCAGGTTTGGGTCATGAAACTCCTGCTGAGTTAGTCACCATATCCAGAGGAGGCGGAATTCTGGGTTGCCCTTGCAGCCCACAGCAGGAACAGCAGCTGCCCGCCGCAGAATCGGAGGCTCGGTGTCCTCTTCGGTAAAAGGGGCATGCGACCCGCACTCAGTCAGGGCGGCAGTGGGGAACGGAAGCATCGTGACAGCCCTAAGCCACTGGAAAGAGGAAGGAAGGAAATGAGGTGCCTGTGGTCAGCCCTTCATCTGGGGACCTCTGATATCACACCACCACCTCTTGTTGAAAGACAGACCCACAGGATGTAAACTGGTACAGCCGCTGTGGAAAACAGCATGGCAGTTCTTCAAAAAATTAAAAATGGAATTACCATATGATCCACCTATTCTACTTCTGGGTATATACCCCAAGAATTAAAAGCAAGGACTCAAATAGACATCTGTACACCTATGTTCATAGCACCATTAATCACAACGGCCAAAAGGTGGAAGCAACCCAAGTGTCTATCAATGGATGAACAGGTGAACATAAGGTGGTATGTACATACGGTGAATGGTACTCAGCCTTTAAAAGGAAGGAAATTCTGACACATGCTACAACATGGATGAGGCATGAGGATGTTATTCTAAATGAAACAAGCTGGTCATGAAAAGGACAAATACTGTATGATTCCACTTATAGGAGGCACCTAGAGCAGTCAGATTCAGAGACAGAAAGTAGAAGGGCGGGTGCTAGGGGCTGGGGGAGGGGAGAACAGGAGTTACTGTCTCATGGGCACAGAGTGTCAGTGTGAGGTGAGGAAAAGCTCTGGAGACGGATGGTGGTGATGGTTGTACAACAATGTGAATACACTTATGTGTTGTGCACCATGGAACTGTATACCTAAAAATGGCTACAGAGGTCGATTTTATGCTATATATGTTTTACCACTGTTAAAAACAAGTTTTTTTAAGAAAAGAAAAAGAAAGTCCCATAGAAGACAATTCTTAACTCAAAGATGATTAACTCCAAACTCCACGGAAAGCTGGGGGGTGAGGGCGCCATTGGGCGAACTCCCACCCGAAGCCCTCAAACCAGAATGGCCGGGTCCCCGCCTCTGCAGACTAATGGATAAAGAAGCTGAAAGGCCCACTTCTGTGCATCTTAGGGGCAGTGGGTGGTGAGGTTGTGGTTTGTTCTTGCTGTGCTGTCACTGAACACCTTCTGTCCTGCCCTCCGCACAGACACGGACAGAAGCAGTTGCTTCGAGTCCTGCCCTCATGCCCATCTCAGATGGAGGCCCTCCCTCCTGAGCCCTACAAACAAGGTCCCCAAGGCCTCTTGCCTGAGTGGAGGCAGGAGGTTCAGGGGATGGGCCTGGGGTCCCCACAGGCCATTGTGGCAGAGCTGGATCTGGACCCTGCATCGCCTCCTGAGAGCCTCTCCGACACTGCACTCAACTGCTGCGCTCTGTGCTGCACCCAGCGACCACACTGACCTTGAAAACTGCACCTCGACTAAGGTCACTCCTGCCTCAAACCCTCTAATGGCTCTTAGGATAAAATTCCAACTCCTCATCCTCCTGGAAAGCCAGGAGGTGCTGAGCCCTGGAGCTCTCCGGCCTCATCTCCGCAACCCCTTGGCCCTGGCCACAGGCTCACTCTCGATGCCTCCACCACAAGATACCCAGGGGCCTCTGCATTGCCCTTTCCTCCTCTGTGACTGCTCTTCTCCCAGCTTTCCCCAGGGCTGTCTCCATCTACTCCTTCAGGCTTCAACTCAAATACTATTGCCCAAAGAACCCTTCTCAGAGTGCCTGCCTGAAGTGGCCTTTCCCAGTGAATCTCGGCTCTCTTTGCTTTGTTTCCTTCTTGGCACTCATCGGCTCAGACTCCCACAGGGGCAAGGGAGTGACAGCATAGCCTGTGTCATGCTGGCTGCAGTGGAAACTGTGGCAGCCACCATGCCTGGGTCCAACCCCACCGGATCCACCAAGCTCTGGCTTCCCTGGCAGCTGCCAGGAGGGGCTGGGAAATACAGTCCAGAATTACACAGCAGTCAGTTACATGGCGGATGGGGAGGAACCAGCAAAAACATCATTTGTTCTTTCTGCCCCGTCAGTGGCTTGTTCTGAGACACTGGTTCCATAGGGCCTCTCCAGGGATGTTCCACGTGATGGAGCAGCCAGCTGTGCTTTCTGAGAAGCTGAGGCTAGCTCAGTAACACACTACCTTGGTTTTGCTCTCCTTCCTCATTGCCTTATTTCCCTTCCCCTCACTCTTGCTTCCTCGGATTATACCCCACAATAAAGCATTAGTACGTAAGCTTTGCTGGAGACTCTGTTTTCTGGGGAATCCAGGATAAGGTATTTACCTTTGCAAAATCAGCATAACACCTAGCAAAAATGAGTGCTAGAGAATATTGGATAGATGAATAGATGGATGGGTGGGTGGATGGTTGGGTGAGTGGGTAGATGGATGGGTGGATGGATGGGTGGGTGGATGGATGGATGGATAGATGGATGGGTGGGTGGGGGCCTGGGTGGATGGGTGGGTGGCTGGGTGACTGCGTAGATGGGTGGATGTGTGGATGGATGGATGGGTGGATGAAAGTCTTCACTAATAGAACACAGTAAGGAACTTTCTCGTAGTCATAGATGCAAATGTAGATATCCACATATTCAGGCTAAAAACATTGGTGCACACAGCTAGGGAAATGCTGCCACAGGTATGCCACCCCTGTTCCCCTCCCACATACTAAAAACACACACTCAGACACTCCTCCTGACCTGTGGATAACTCTGTCTCTTCCAGATCAAGCCTCTTATGAGTGAACCAAGACTATATTTGCAAAGTTGGAAAAGAGGCTCCTGACACACGGAAGAGAACTGGCCAGTGGATAGATAATCCTCTTGAGAAAGGAGATGAGGGCCAACAGGCGTGCTCTTGCATACCAAATGCTGCTCTGAGCCCTGTGTGTACAAACTCACTAGAGCCTCGCAGCACCCTCTGAGGTAGATACTATTACTTCTTGCTTCTTATAACAAAGGAGGTAACTGAGACACAGAGAGGTCTAGAACCTTCCCCAAGTCACCCAGCCAGTAAGATGCTGAGGCTGGGTTTGAACCCATGGCCATCCGCCTCCAGCAGCTGTGCTCCCACCCACTCTTCTCGGAGAGAGTGGAGATGATTCTACTCTTCTTCTTCGCCAGCCCACCCTAGTGAGCCTGGTTTTCCCATCACCCCAGCCAGGGCAGCCTTCCACTCTAACCGCTCTCCCTCTCGTTTTACAATTGGGGAAAATGAGACCCTGAGAAGTGAAATAACTTTACAGAGAAAGAAGGAACAAAGCCAACCAGAGTTCCACAAAGTGCCAATAACATCGATATCATCGTGTCTCTGATTATAGATTTCATCACCTTGTGATGGGTAAAGACCTTTCACTCCATGGAGAGAAAGGGGGGCCTTGGGCCAGAGCTGTGGTTGAAAATTAAAAATTCTCTAGCGCAGCAACCAGGTCTCCAACTGAATAAGCTACAAAAGGTTAGAGAGCATGTCTGTCTAGTCCACCACGGCAGCCCTGCCCGCTGCCCAAGCTCCAGGCTGCATGCAGGAGACATTCAAGTGATAACAGCAACCCTTCACTGAGCCCTTACTGCCTGCCGGGCGCTGTTTGAACCACTTCACTTGTATTAACTCACTGAATCCTCTCAATACCCTTATGCAACTGAGTCTGTTATTATCTCCATTTTACAGATGGGGAAACTGAGGCACAGAGCCCTTAAGTAACTCACACACAGCACACAGCTAGTAATGAGTCAATGAATAAAGAAATGTCTGTTATGTCATCTCTGAGTCCTCCTAAAATGTCCCACCCAGGACCTCAGAGAACGCAGAGTCCACCCCAAAGCAGCAAGGTGTTCCTCTCCCTTCAGCAGGTAGTATGTGCAGTATTCTGGGGAGGAACCTGGAGAGTCTTCCCAGATGAGACCGGGCTGGGAGGACTGGTGGTCAGCGGGGCCAGGGGGGAAGCAGCCTGCGGAGGAAGCATTTTGTTTGCTATTCTGGAGGTGCTAAGCGGGAAGGTGGCAGTGCCTCACACGCACACTCGCACACACAGTGTCTCGGCTGACAGGAAGAGGAAATGCCTTGCATTTTCCGGCCACTTGTCCCCAGGCCAAGCCTAGATGCCAGCCCTAAAAATACAGCCTGGAAGCAGAGCTATGCTAACAGCTCCCCCGTCTCTGCTGCCCTCCCCTCCTTCCCTCAGGTTTATTTTTGAATGAAGACGCTGCCTGAAAGGAACTTGATGCTGGGGAAACCTGAGCCCATTTCTTTCCTGTCTCCTTCCATTCAGGTTTCTGGAGATGGGGAGAAGGGAGGGAGGGAAGCAAAGGGGATGGGACAGAGAGGGTCACATACAGGCCCTTTCTGCATGATTTGATGACCTGGTTGGCAGTTAGAATTTGTCAAGCTGACCACCATGCGAGGCACAGCATGGGGAACAGGAGTCAAACACGCCCTCTCTGCCCTCAAGGCACTCACAGTCTCCACGAGGCAGGGACCAAACAAGAAAGAAAGCACACGGCCTGAGGCTGACTCCAGGGTCCTCCATCCGGTCCTGAAGGGCCACTCCTTTGTGCCTGCCCAGAACTTACTAAGCAAATAAAGCCCCGGATGAGTGAAAGACAGAAGACCGCACTGCTGCGTACAACTGGAAACAAGGCAAGGCTGTCCACTCTTTCCAGCCCTATTGTACCTTGTACTGGGGTTGAAGCCAGTGCAATAAGGCAAGAAAAATAAACAAAAAGCATCTAGATTGAAAAAGAAGAAGCAAAACTGTCTTTATTTGCAGATAACATGATCTCCTACATAGAAAATCCTATAGAACCCACGAAAAAGCTACTAGAATTAATAAGTGAGTTAGAAGGTTGTAGAATTCAAGCTCAATATACAAATGTCAATTGCATTTCTATATACTAGCAATGAGTAATCACAAACTGAAATTTAAAACACTGCCATTTACAATACCATAAAAAAGTATGAAATATTTAGGGATAAATCTGACAAAAGATGGGTAAGACGTGTACATTGAAAACTACAAAGCATTGCCGAGAGAAATTAACCAAAAGAACTAAATAAATGGAGAGATATACTATGTTCATAGATTAGAAGATTCAATATTGTAAAGATGTAGATTTTATGCTAAATTGATCTATAGATTCAGTGGAATCCCAATCAAAATCACAGAAGGCTTTTTGGTAGAAACTGACAAACTGATTCCAAAATTTTATGGAAATACAAAGAACCTAGAACAGTCAAAATAACTTTGAAAGAGAATAAAATTGAAAGACTCTATCTGATTTTAGGACTTATTATAAAGCTATAATAATCAAAGCAGTATGGTATTGGTGTAAAGATCAATGAAAGTAGTAGTCCAAAACTAGATCCACATATATATGACCAACTGATTTTTGACAGACGTGCCAGGAAATGGGTAAAGGATAATCTTTTCAACACATAGTGCTGAAACAATTAGACAGCGATATACAAAGAAGGAGGGCGAGGAGGAGAAGAAAAAGAACAACTTGGATTCATACCCTGCACAATATACAAAAATTAACTCAAAGGATCATAAACCTAACTGTAAGAGCTAAACTTATAAAACTTCTGGAAGAAAGCATAGGAGAAACTTACTGACTTTGACTTTGTCAAAGATTTTATAAATAAGATGTAAAAAGAACCAACTATAAAAGAAAAAAATAAATAAATTGGACTTCATCAAAATTTTAAAAGTTTGCTCTTCAAAAGATATGGCTATAAAATGAAAAGATAGGTCACACGTTGGGAAAACTATTTGCAATACATTTATCCAACATAGGTCTTCTATCTAGACTTCATGAAGAACTCTTAGAACTCAGTAACAAGACAATAAACAGCCCAATTTTTTTAAGTGGGCAAAAAATTTGAACAGACACTTCACCAAAGATTTGGATGACAAATAAGCACATGAAACACTGTCCCACATCAGTAGCCATTAGAGAAATGTACATTAAGAGCACACTGAGATACCACTACTCACATGCTAGAATGGCTAAAAATGGCTCTAGAAGACTAACCATACCAAGTGTCACCCAGGATGTGGAGCAACTGAAATGCTCATACACTGCTGGTGGGAAGGCACAATGGTGCAAGCATTATGGAAAACAGTTTGGCAGTTTCTTTTTACTCAGGTATTTACCCAAGAGAAATGAAAGCATATGTCCACGCAAATATGTATTCACAAATGTTCATGGCGGCTTTATCTGTAACAGCCAAAAACTGGAAGCAACTCAAATGCCCATCAACAGGTAAATGGATATACAAATTGTGGTATATCTACACAATGGAATACTACTCAGCAATAAAAAGTAACGAACTATTGGTACACACAACAGCATGGACGGACATCAAAATAATTAAGTTGAGTGAAAGAAATTGGACCCCTCAAAAAAGTACACAATGGATGGTTCCATTAATACAAATTCTAGAAAATGCAAACTAATCTAAAATGACAGAGAGCAGATCAATTTGGGGGGTGATGGATATGTTCATCATCTTGATTGTGGTGATCATTTCACAGTGTAAGGGTATGTCAAAATTTATCAAATTGGACACTATCCATATATAATGTGTAGTTTATTGTCTGCCAGTTATATTTAAATAAAGCTGTAAAAGACAAAAGTTTTCTTTAAAAAATCTGAGGATGGGCCCAGGCAAGGATTCTTAACTGAGTTTTGGTTGTGGCTTTCTGAGAATATGATGAAAATCACAGAAAGTCCCATATGCAGGGGTCCCACCCACGATGGACCTCCAGAGACCTGTGAGGCCCACCCTCAGATGCCACCCTCCACATTCTTGGTCTACAGCAGCTTCGATGACCACACGTGTTAATATGCTGGTTCTCCACACAAAATAATGCTGGGCAGACCCGTTCCCTTCAGTATTTCCCACCCTTACCTGGTCTCTTTTTGGACCAACAACACGTGTTTACAACAAAGCCAGTAGAGATTACAAGGAGGCATTGAACACTGAGATAGAGCTAAGGAGTTGGACTCATCGTGGGTCATGCCTGGGGGCTGCCCTCTGATGCGCTGTGCACTGATGCCTGGACTCTTGGACCCTACATATGACAAAGACTTGGAGCAGCCATCCTGGGGGAGCTGGAGAAACCGGAGCAGGCTCCACTTTCACCGTCTTTCTCTCCTGCCTGGGTCTCCCAAACTCAGGCCTCCTTCATCACAGGCAGACGCGTGGCATAGCCTGTAATGAGATGGGCCTGACTGCCGGTGCGTCCTCGGCTACTGAGCCTTGACTCTGGACACAGGCTGACTCCTGACTCTGTGAGAATGACCCCAGACCCTAGCCACAGGCTGACCCCTGGCCCTCGCCCCAGACTGAATTCTAACTCCCATCACTGCTGATCCTGATACTGACCCCACACTGACTCCCACGTGGTATAAATCACAGAGGAGTCCAGACAAGGAACTGTGCGCGCTCAGGGCTGAGCACCTCTTGGTGGAACATAGCAAAAGTCTTGTTTTCAGTCCTGTTGCCTCTAAACGTGAGACGACGATGATGATGATAAGGCAAAGATGAGGAGGTGGGAAGGTCCTCAGTGTGATTTGACTGTGTGAGCAAACACTTCCCACCTTGGAATCTGGAGACTGAGAATCAGCCTGCGCTCCCCTCCCCTGATCCTCCCCCATTTCCAGGGGTTACTGGTCCCACCCCATCCTCTGAACCTCCAGGCTCCTCCACTCCGGGAGTCCCCGGGGAGAAGTAGCTCAAACCTCCCAGCAGAGGGCGCCCTGTGCCTTCTAACTCGGCATGGTGGCCTGTTTCCTGGGTGCCAGGGCCAGAGTCCTTGGCACACACTGACCCAGCTTGGCTGCTGGGCAGCAGGAGGGGGTTCCTGGCAAGATGGCTCCTTGGGCTCCCCTCCCAGCAGCCAAGTCCTTCCTGACTTGTGCTCTGTCTGTGCCTTGGCATCAATGGTGTCAGTGGGTTCAGAGATGCCTTTGGGCTGGAGCCTTCAAGTGTGGCTGCCCTCCCTTGATGCCTCAAAGAGCCCTGACAGTTAGTGGGCACCCACCACAAAGTGCTACGGTTCTTTGGCCTTCCTAGCCTTCCCCTGGCCTCTGGAATCAGGTCCCTGCCCTCCAAGAGTTCTAATCCAAGCATCCTTGACCAGGGTTTTAGCCTAGTGGCTCTCAGCCATGGCTGCCCACCAGAAGCACCTGAAGAGCTTCTTAAAAATATTAGTGCCTTGTCCCACCCCCAGCCAATCAAAAGAGACTCTGGCGTGTGGCTGAGGCATAGTATTTTGTTATGAGTTCCCAGGTTGAGAATCAAGGGGCTAGAAGGTCTGACAGAGGCCCCGGCCCTTGCTGCTCCCGGTGTGGTCAAGGGCCAGCAGCATCTGCATCACTGGCAGAGTCTGGGGCCCACCCCATCCTAAGTCCTAATGTCCTCGTGAATCCAGATCTGCCTTTTTACAAGGCCCCAGGGGATTCACGGGCACAGTAACATCTCAGAAGTGCTGACTTAGAAGCAAAGCCACAGCTCCTGACATCCAGAGGTTGATTTCATGATCAGGCTTCAGGGAAGCAGAGCAAAAACAGAGGGCACAGCAAGGATGCAGCCTGATGGAGAAGGGCCTCCCTGGAGCAGAGAGGGAAACCCACCTGGGAAGAGAGCTTGGAGCCAGCCACAGAGAGCTGTGACCGGCAGACGGGGTGGAGCATTTCCTGTAGACAAAGGGGGCCCTCGAAGATTCTTGAGCAGCAAACTGCCTGAAAATAAGAGCTTAGAAAATCTGGAAGAGAAGGCAGTGAAATAGAAGAGCGACTTGCTTTCCACAGCCCCGGGCAGGGTGATTAATAATGAAAATAATAACAAGGAAAGGAATAGCTAAAATTTTTTGGCTCCAACTATGTTCCCAACATGCTTCAGAGTACTTGTTTTGGTTACAAGTAGAGTGGAGGTTCAGCTGGTGCACACCGGGCAGGCTTCTGGGGGCATCTGGACTGATGGGTCAGTGTCCCCAAAGCCCCTGTTGTCAATCACGTTGAATGTCATCCCTGGTCACATCTAGGCCTTTGTCAAACAGACCGCGTGCCACCCATGGGTGGTCAAGTAGCGTAGCCACATGGAGCCTCCATCTCTTTCGTGCTAAATGGAGTTAACAGTAACTCCACCTCCCGGGCTTTGGTGAAGATTGAAGGAGAGCGTTACATAGAGTGCTGAGCAACACGTCTGGCACACAGTAGGGTCAGTAAATGGAGCTCTTGTTACTTGGCAAAGAGACCCAGGTGAGGGGGTGACCCTTGAGACTGGAGACTGGGTATGTAGTCTACACCCCACTTCAGACTCCTGGACTGCCCCCCACCCCCACTGGACCATGGGCAAGGGCTCCAGGTTCCTGCTCCCACTCCGCCCCTTTGCTCCAGTGGAGCAGACCCAGCTCCTCCCAGACTGCGCCTGCTGTGGGGGCAGCCTCCTCTCCTGCTGTTCCTTCAGCCGGGATCCCTTCCCCTCTGCCTTTGGATTAACTCTTCTTGCCCCTTGAAAACCTAGCTCAGTGAACAAAAGAGAAACTGAGTCACGGGGCACAGTCCCTGAGTGCTGAGGCTGGGTTAGAAACCCCCGCCTGCACTGTGACCCCCCAACACCCTGTGGCCATTGCCCCAGTGCTGTGCCCACTGTCATCTCAGGTGTCCTGTCTACCTCCCCCGCAGGCTGTGCCAGGGCTCCCTGGGGCCAGGAGCACTCAGGCTCAGCGCTGTGGCCCGAGAGCTTGCCCCAGCAGCTGGAGGGATGTGGGCAGGCCATAATGTTGAGTGAGTGAGTGAATGAATGAATGAATGAACACTCCCTGCCAGAGTCGTTCCTCCAATGCCCCGTATGATCCACCCAGAGTCCCTGCTTATGAGGGGAGGTGGTGTGACCTCATTAAGGGCTGGAATCATCATTGTCATAATTATTATTAACCCTTAGCTTCCTGGGCTACCAAACAAGCCCGGCTCTGCAGAGTGGAGACCCCCAGGGTGCAGGAGCCCCCAGCCCAGCCTCGGCATCTGTATGAGGATTTCAGGCCAGGCAGTCAGCCTGGTGTGCAGGCTGGAAGGGTTGGGAGGGCCCTCCACAGCTCCTCTAACCTCTCAACGCAAACCCCTACTGGGAGCGGGTCAGGCAGCGCAGGGACTTCCCTTGACTGAGATCCAAAATCTCCCTCACTTTACAGCTGGAATCCAGGGCAGAGCCCTCTGACGCTGCTGTCCCACCTCATTCCAGCGAGGGTCAGACCTGGCAGATCCCCCACCCCCTGACTTCTCCTCCTTCCCTCACCTTTACCCCCAAGTCATAGGTCATTGTTCCCCAAAGTGGACACAGATCTTGAGGGGTGTTCCCAGTCAAACGCTCCACATCACATTTCCACCCTGCACCCCTAGTGCTTCCTAATGCACATTTGCTTCTAAACGCCCTGACAAGTCCTGCAATAAAGAACCCGTTTCCCTCCTGTATTTGTTTCCTGGGGCTGCCCTAACAAATTACCACAAATGTGGTGGCTTAAAACAATATAAATTTATTCTCTTACAGTTGTGGAGGCCAGAAACCCCGCATCAAGGTGTTGACAAGCTGTGCTCCCTCTGAAGGCTCTAGGGGAGAATTTCTGCCTTTCAGCTTCCCCTGGCTGCAGGCATTCCTTGGCTGGGGCTGCGCAAGTCTAGTCTCCGCCTCCACCTTCAAATGGGCTTCTCCCCTGTGTATCTGTGTCTCAAACCTCCCTCTGCCGTTCACATTCGCTGGACTTAGGGCCCACCCTGAATCCAAGATGATTTCATCTCGAGATTCTTAATTACACTTGCAAAGACCCTTTTTCCAAATAAGGTCACATTCAGGGCTCTGGGACTGGGACTTGGACGTATCCTTTTGGGGCCACCATTCCACTCTGCACACCTCTGTTCAACCCAGAACTCCCCAAACTGCTTACGGAACTGGCCCCGCCTTTTTCATGAACGTAATTTATAAAGCACCGTTCGTTCGGGGAGTGCCATCCCACGTCCAGGAGCCCTGGAGGCTGCTATCTGGGTCGTCAAGTCCCACTCCCACCGCCGCGTTGTAGATGAAGATGCTGAGGCTGGAAAGGTGCTGCTCCTTGTCTAAAGTCAGCCAGGGAGGCATAGGGCCGCATCTGGGCGAGGACTCAGAAGTGCTGACAGCCAGACAGCTGCATCTTACCGCGATGCTAATTCCTGAAAGCTCACCTCCCTCCCGGCCCCAGATGAGTGCCCGTGGCCTGTCTGACCTGACAGTCCCCAGGCCCCTCACAATGGGGGTCTCTGAGGAGAGCGCCAGTGGGGCCCTCCACGCAGCAGGACAGCTGCCGGCTGGGCCTCAAGGAGACCTGGAAAATAAATGACGAGGATGGGCTTGGGGCTCGGCCCCTGGGGCTGGAGATTGATGCGGCCACAGCCAAAGCGACATAATGGGCCTTGCGGCTGGCCAGGCAGGAGATAAAAGGCAAGGGACATAAATAACGCAGGGGACAAAGGGTGGGCAGCCTGCCGAAGGAATCAATCCTTGCTCCCGGGCAGGCTCAGTGTGGGAGTCAGGGTGGGAGGGAGGGCAGTGAGGGGGCTGCCAGCTGCCCCCGGGCCCTCTTAGTCACACTCACCCTACATGGGCGGCAATGGCGGCTGGTGAGTCCCGCCTGGGGCACCAAGTCACGCAATTGGTGAAGGCACCCTCTCTGCCTCCGTTTCCTCCTCTGTGAAAGGAGATGAGTTCAGGCCAGTGTTTCCTGAGAGCAGTCCGCGATCACCTACACCAGCGTGCCCTGGAAAGCTTGTCCAACAGGCAGCGTCCTGCGCCCCACTACAGACCCATGAGTTAGGGGCCCTGGGGGAAGGTCCTGGACCAGCGCGGCGCAGGGGCTGCCCGGGTGTGAGGCCACTAGATCCTTCCATCATATGGATTAGACGGATAGATAAGTAGGTGGGCGAGCAGGTAGATGGCTGGATGTTTGCATGCATGATGGGTAATAGATGTCTGCCACCATTTATCAACCCTTTGCTGTGTATTAGGCTGAATTCTTTGCTTGTGTTTATCCAATTCAATTTTTACTTTATTTCCCCCACTTTGCAGAAGAAGAAACTGGTTCAAAGAGTTTCCGTGATCCTCTAGGGTGAGTGCAGGGCCAGGATTCAGCCTGGGTCCGTGAGAGCCCAGAGCCAGGGCTCCTTACCACAACAGTGGACTGCCCCCATGACCAGCGGACGCTGTGTGTGTGCATGCGTGTGTGCATGTGTGTGCATGTGCGTGTGGTGATCCTCTGGGCGGTGAGCATTAAAAATTTATCTTTACAACCCTGACATCCCTCAAACCAGAATCTGATCAGAGAGCCCCCATCCCCACCCCCTCCCTGGGCCCCTGCTCTCTCTGGGCCTGAGGGCCTGGCGAGAGCGAGAGGGCTCTGGAGAGGTGCCGAGCCCCTCTCCAGCCTGACAGAGAGTGAGGACGAGGAGGAGAGCGAGCCTCCTGAGCACTGGCTCCAATTGCCGTGTGGGCAGTCCTCATGACACGTGGGAAGCAGACTGTCTTCCCTGGTGCTCCTGCGCCCCTCCTTTCCTTTTAAAAGAGCCCCAAACCTTCTCACTTCCCTAATTCTCGAAGGAACCAATACTCCTTTGCCCTTTCCTCTGGCAGGAGCCCTTCTGCCTCCCAGAGGTCATGGGGAAGAGGGGCTGAGGGTCTCTGGGCAAGGACTTCCAGTGCATTGAGGACAAAGGGTGGCCTGAACCTGGCCTTCGGGTCTGATTTTCCAAGAGACACAAAGAGAAAGGCTCTGCTCAGGTGGGCCTGCTGCAGAGGGAAATGGAAACCAGATGTGTGGGCCTTGGGGAGACATCTACTCAAGACCGGGGCATTAGCACCTCATTCCCACTGTCCTCAGCCATGGCTTGGGGTCACTGGAGGGGTGCAGAGCCCTCAGGGAGAACGGGCCTCCCAGCTGCCTCTTTCACTCAGATGAGATGAGAGGGGAAGGGAACCCTCCTGAGCCATGAAAGCTGCTGGACAGGCAGATCGAAACAGGAGTTCTGCTGGTCAGGGCCAAGACACAGAGGCCCGAGGCATGAAATTGCTGGAACAGGATCACATAGCAGCGCCGTTTGGACGAGGTACGACCCGGTCATCCATTCTTCCCCTGGAGTTCCGCCATTGTCATTCCTTTGTGGCAAAACAGGTCCCGGTGAAAATTAAGCTGCTCCTGATAAGAGCAGGATGTTAAACCGTTTCCAGCCATTCCTCCCTGGGTGCTACTTAGGTGGTCATGGCCTGGAATTTTCAGCTGGGCAATAATTTTCCATAATCTAGTCTCGTGGTTCTCAATCCTGGCTGCACGTTCAAACTACCTGGGGGAGTATTTAAAAAAGCACACAGGGGGCCCACCTGGTGGTGTAGTGGTTATGTTCGCGTACTCTGCTTTGGTGGCCTGGGGTTCCTGGGTTCAGATCCTGGGCATGGACCCACACACTGCTCATCAAGCCATGCTGTGGTGGCAACCCACATACAAAATAGAGGAAGATTGGCACAGATGATAGCTCAGAGACAATCTTCCTCACCAAAAAAAAAGCATGCGGGTGCCCCAGTGCCTGCACAGAGACTCTGATTCAATGACTAGGGTGGGGCCAGGTGTATTTTAAAGCTCTCCAGAGTGCAGCTCCACCGAGCTTCCAACACCCTTTGGTGTTGGTGACCCTTTCAGGCCGGCAAAACCCTTTAGTCTCCCTACTCATGACTTCTGGACCAGCAGCATGGGCAAACTGAGGAGCTTATTAGAAACACAGACCCTGGGGCCCACCCTAGACCCCCTGAATCAGAACCTGCCCGAGCGAGCCCACCAGGTGATTCACAGGTGGACTAAGATTTGAAAAGTACTAACTTACAGGAAATACCGGCCTTTGCTCCCACCTTATTCCTGAGGCCTCTGGGCAGAACAGGCTTTGTATTCTCTCTCTTTCCTTTACCAGCCCCAGCAGCCTCCTCCTGGCCTCACCTCCCCCCAAATCCTTTTCAGCCTCAAAGGCTGCTTGTCTGTGGTGGGAAAGAGCTGAGGGTGTGTGTGGGTACCTCTCTTTCTGCACGGCTCTGGGAGGGCCCGGGACCTCTTCCCCCCAGAGAGAGTGTTTGGGTGATTTACTGCTTCAGACGCTGGGACGGAGGGACAGGGGCGCTGGGAGACAGGGCACGGCTGGCAGGCAGCCTGACCAAACACCACCGTCAGCAGCCGCCTGGGCCCTTGAGGAGCAGGCCTCGGAGGGGCATTAACTCCACGCAGAGAAAGATGGGCTGCTTTGTTCTTCTCTTTTAACAAGCAAGGCTGGTTCCGGGGACATATGTGTGCATATGTTGCCAGGCCTGTTCTGACCTGGGCTGCACCTGCTGGTGCTGTTCTCAAGACCCACACACCCCCCAGTGTGTCCCCACCCCCGAGCTACCCACCTCTGCCTCTGCTCCCTTTCCTCACAAACCCATCAGCTTCCGGAGTTTCAGGAAAGGAAGGCTGGGCTGGAACTGAGGCTGCAGGTGGATCCGTGACCATGCAGAGGCGCAGGGGTGGGCCAGAGGGCGACACAGGGGCTCCAGATCCAGAGTGGCACTGGGCCCACTGAGGTCCAGGGCATGGGGTGAAGCCAGTAGGGAGGTTTCCCCTCACTAGGAGGCACTCAAAACTGAGTCCCGTGATGCCAGGGTAAAGCATGGCCATGTAAGAAGGGAGAGCTGGCAGGGGTGGAAGGGGCATTTTTAAGGAGGGTCAGTGTGTTAGAGATATTTTCTCAACTATGTCACTCTCCTGACAAAGAAGGGACCTTCTGGAAGGGAAAGACCTTCTCTTGTTTTCTCCAAAGCATCTCGCAGAGTGCTAAAAACAGCATGGTGGTCAATTGAGAATGAGTAAGAAATAAAGAAAAGATCAATGGATGGATAGGTGCAAGGGCGGATGGAGAGTGAATAACTAGGACTTCTCATTCCAACATTATAGCAAACTAGATGCTTGGAAAGGCCCTCTTGCTAAACAACTAGATCCTGGATAAATTATAACACGTTTTTAAACACAATTCTGAGCTTCCAGAATGTTAGGGAAATATTCAGAGGAGGAAAAAAACCCACAAGGAGCTGAAACCCAAAGGTGATATTGACATGAGGGTAAATATATTTATTGGTAACATCAAAGAGAGCCACCTGCAAGTTGGGGGAGCTGAAATTGATACTTCTAAATTAAGTGTGGGACCCTTGAAAGGGTCCACAGGGGTTCCAGGTCAGAGGTTCCTCTCTGGCTCCCAGCCAAGCACAAATCCTCTCCAGAGGAAGGCACTCCCAGTGGAGATCCTTGTGATGCCCAAAGGTTAAGTTTAATAAAATGTGCACTCACAATCAAAAATTATCAAAGACACAGGAATACGAGTTGCCACAGGTTTAGATTCCTGAGGAATACAAATGCTGGAATCCTCAAACATAGACAATTAAATAACTATGTTTGAAATATTTAAAGAAATGCAAGATGTAACATACAAAAAAATGAACCAGGAATAGGAGACTACAAAAATCACAGGGACTTCAGCTTTCTGCCAGGAGGGAGTAATAAGGTCTTTGACTTTACCTTCCTCTGTAAACTAGAAAGCTAGGGGGAAAATATATGGAACGACTGTTTTCAGACAGTGGACAATAGGCAACCCAGGACTGAAAGAAGAGAAACGAATGAGATAAAATTTAGCTCAATTTTCTGCATGGAGAACATTTCTGGAATGCAGATCACAGCACGGGAAATGAAACAGAGTCCAGTGGTCTCAACTGAGTTGAAGAGAGAGAAACTGGAGTTTGGGGAGGCCACGGCACCTAGAACTTGTAGGGCAGGGTACCAGAGAAACGAGTTATGCAGAGAAAGGGCTTCTGAAATCCACATGGAGTCCCTTTGAATCTCTGGCTGAATTCCAATCTATGTTGCATAAAGTAAATACCCAAGGCTGAGCAAAGACTGTCTGGGAAACAAACGATTACCAGGGGGCTGTATGCTAAAAACTCTCCAGAGCCCACACAGGGCTAGGAATCGCTGGAGTTGTTTGTTTTTCACACAGCTCTCCAATTGTTTGGGCATCTTTCATTGAAAAAAGATGTCTCCCATTATTACCTCTATGTAAGATTTTACTGGAGGTCCTAGCCACTGCAATAAGTTAAGAAGATATAAATGCTTCCAGATTAAACAGAAGAATTACAGGGGCTGGCCCCGTGGCCGAGTGGTTAAGTTTGCACGCTCCGCTGCAGGCGGCCCAGTGTTTCGTTAGTTCGAATCCTGGGCGCGGACATGGCACTGCTCATCAGACCACGCTGAGGCAGCGTCCCACATGCCACAACTAGAAGAACCCACAACGAAGAATACACAACTATGTACCGGGGGGGCTTTGGGGAGAAAAAGGAAAAAATAAAATAAAAAAAAATAAAAAAAAACCCAGAAGAATTACAGTTATCTTCATTTTTAGGCAACAAGTTTGTGTACACATAAAATTTTAGGAAACCTATAAAGAAGTTATTAGAGTGATAAGTGAGGTGAGCAAGGTTGCAGGATACAAGGTTAATATATAAAAACCTATTATATTTCTATATGCTAACAGTGAAGAACTGGAAATTGAAGTGGAAAAATACCATTTACAAGAGGGTCCAAAAATACTTAGAAATAAATTTAATGAAATATGCGCAAGATCTGTACACTGAAAACTACCAAACAAATGGTGAATATTTCATGCTCATAAGTCAGGAGTCTCAATACTATAAATATGTCAATTATCCCCAAATTGATCTATACATTTAATGCAAATCTAGTGAAAATTCTAGAAGGCTTTTTTTTTTGGTAGAAATTAACAAGCTGATAATAAAATTCATATGGAAATACAAAGAACCTAGAATGGCCAAAACAATATTGAAAAGAAGAGCAAAATTAGAAACTAACACTACTTGATTTCAAGACTTATTATTAAGCTATAGTAATCAAACGATGTAATATTGGTATAATGAGAGGCACATTTATAGCTCAATGAACAGAATAGAGAGTCAGAAGTAAGTCCACACATATATGGCAGCAAATTGATGTTACAAAGCTACTAAGATACTTTAATGTAGAGAAAAATAGTCTTTTCAACAAATCGTTCTGGAACAACTGGATGGCCATATGAAAGAAAAAATCTCAACTTCTACTTCATACTATACACAAAAGTATTTAAAATGGACAAAGACCTAAATGTAAAAACTAAAACTTCTAGAAGAATGTATAGGAAACAGTCTTTGTGACTTTGAGACAGGACACAAAAAGCATGAACCATAAAGGAAAAAATTCATGAATTGAACTTAATTAAAATTAAAATTTTTTATACTCTTGGAAAGACACCATTAAGAAGATGAAAAGGCAAGCCATAGATTGGGAGAAAGTATTCATAATACATATATTTCACAAAGGGTTTGCATCCAGAATATCTAAAGAACTATCAAAGTCCTAAGAAGATAAGCAACTCAATAAAATCTGGGTAAAAAAGTTGAGTAGACATTTCACCAAAGGAAAATATGCAAATGGCCAACAAGCACATGAAAAGATGCTTAACTTCATTAGTCATCAGAGAATGCAAATTAAAACTACAGCTAGAGTTACCACTACAGGTTTACTCAAATGGTTAGAATTAAAAGTTTGACAACACCAAGCATTGGTGAGGGTGTGAAGCAACCGGAGCTCTCATAATCTGCACGTGAATGTTATGAACAGCTTTATGCATAGGAGCCCCAAACTGGAAACAATTCATATGTCCACAGCAAGAAGATGGTTAAACAAATTGTGGTATATCCATACTATGGGATATTACTCATAAATAAAAAGGGGCAAAATAGTTATACACATAGCAGCATGAATGAATTTCATATTGTTATGCTGTGTCATGAGTTGAATTGTTCCTCCAAAAAAACGTGTTGAAGTCCTAACCCTGGTACCTGTGAATGTGACCTTATTTGGAAATAGGGCGTTTGCAGATGTAATCAAGTAAAGATGAGGTCATAGTGGATTGAGGTGGGCCCTAAATACAGTATGACTGGTGCCCTTACAAGAAGAGAAGAGACACAGAAAGACAGAGACACAAGGAAGGACGCGTGGGAAGGTGGAGGCAGAAGGAGAGGGATGCTGCCACAAACCAAGGACCTCCAAGGATGCTGGCAGCCACCCAGAGAGAGGCGTGGAACTGATCCTCCTTCACAGCCTCCAGAAGGAACCAGCCCTTCTGACGACCTAATTTCAGACTTCTGGCTTCCTGAGGGAGTAACCTTCTGTTGATTTAAGCCACCCAGTTTGTAGGACTTTGTAATGATTGCCATGAGAAACTAATACGGTGTGCAAAGGAAGCCAGATACCAAAAATCATACTGTACAATTCCTATTTTTATGAAGCTCTGGAATCTAATCTATAGTGACAGAAGGCAGATGAGTGGTTTATCCCAGCCCATCTGGGGCTGGGATGGAGGTTTATTGGAAAAAGCCATAAAAGAACCTTTTGGGGTGGTGGAAATGTTCTCTATCTTGATTGCAGTGGTGGTTACATGGGTGCATAATATCATTTGTCAAAATTCAACAAATGATATCCTTAAAATGGGTGACAGATCTGCAAAGGAACCAGACTGAACTTTTGGAAACAAACAAAATGTGTAATCATCCAAATTAAAAACTCAGTGTATGGCCGTTTTGTGCTGGGTTGAGTCTGAGATATTGGTATGAACTCATTTATTTTAATATAAATATAGATAGAATCATAGATACAGGTGATAGATGTAGGAGTGTGTACACATGGGTTAGTACACACACATACGTTTCCCAGCTCTGTCTGCTGAGAGGACCTGGATGTAGCAACATCCAGGAGCAATGAGCACACTTTGTGCCCAGATCTTGGTTTCTAAATACCATTGTCCAATGAAAGGAACCAGGTTCCTTGATGATATGCCTGATTCTATGTCTGGGGCAGGAAAAGTACAAGATGAGCCTCAAGCATTGTGTGGTGCCAAGAATAAGGAAGTGCTTTTAAAAAAAGTCAAAAGGCACAGGAGCCAAACTAAAAGAACTTCCAGTGGCCAGAGCTGCAATGATTTGAGCAACAAAACAAATCCTCATGAATCCATTGTAATGTAAATAAATGATTTAATAATAAGTAAACGAAAGAAAAGAGAACTCTTTCCTATGGAAGAATTCTAATTAATAAATGAGGGAGGAAGAAGGAAAATAGAAAATCACCATTACTACATCCCAGTAATGATTGCTCAGGCAAGAGCCACTGATGGATGCTAAAATTAGTGGGCAAAACGATCAGGAGAAACAGGATATGTGCATAGCCTCAAAGCTTCTCCCTGCAAACACTTACTAATTACGGTGGTGTTTCTAACACGTGTCCACAAAGTCTTTGATACTCCTCTCTCCAGGCAGTTAGCTTAATTCCCACTCCTTGAGTGTGGGCTGGATTTATGTCTCACTTATAATTAATAGCTACGGAGAGGGGAAAAGAGTAACATCTATACTGGAGAAATCTGGCAGATAACACCTTAATCGAGTAAGTCAAGGTTAGCATCACCAACAACAAGACACATTGACATCATGTGCCCTCTGACGTGATGTGGTAAGAAGGGCATATTGCCTCTCTGATTCTTCCTGCAAATCCGTGTCCCTAGTCTAATCGTGAGACAACATCAGACAAATCCACACCAAGGGATGTTGTACTAATGCCCGACAAGTATTACTTGAAAGTATCAGACCATGGTAGATGAGGAAAGACTGAAGAGCTGTCACAGATGGGGGGCCCAAGGAGACGTGATCATTAAACACAATGTGGTATCATCGACTGAATCCTGAAAGACAAAGGACGTTAGTGGAAAATCTGAGAAAATACAAATAAAGTTTATGGTTTTGTGAATAGTACTGTACCGACGTTAATGTCTTAGTTTTGGTAAGTGCACTGTGGCTGTGTAAGATAGTAACACCGGGGAAGCTGGACGAAGGGTATACGGAATTCTCTGTGCTACCTTTGCAACACTTCTGTAAATCTACAAATTATTTCAAAATAAGAAGTTTTTATAAATTAGGTATAGCTCATAGAAATGAGGCACCAGGTCGTCCGTGTCCAGGCAAAGGCGGACGGTCACATGGATTGCTGGCATTCTCATCAGCTCCCGATGCAACAGGGGATGGCTGCTGAAGGAGGGTTACACAGTCGCTTACACTGTATCGCTATGAAGAAAGCAGTTCCTGCTCTAATGGCGCTGTTGCTTCTCCCCAAGCCACAGTCCCCTGTGGCATCTGTCCTACAGATAGCTCAAACTGTCCTTTAACCTTTCATTTTTCAAGCTTTCAGGTCTTTGTATTGTTCTCCCAAATAGATTTTAAACTCCTTGATGCCTAGAAATTGCTTTAATTTTAGTGCCTCCTCCTATTTATTTCTCTAGTTATTTTTCAGTGTAGCTCTAGGTCCACGCCTTCTATTCCACTGGGGACAGACAGTCTTGCATGTTTCATACACTGAAGATCTCACTTCGATTTGCGCTGTTCTAGGGACTGAATTGGGTACCCCCCAAATTCGTATGTTGAAGCCCTAACCCCTAATGTGACAGTGTTTGGAGAGGGGCTTTTAGAGGGTGATTGAGGGCAACTGAGGTCACAGGGCTGGGGCTCTAATCTGATAGGATTGGTGACCTCATAAGAAGAGGGAGAGAGAGAGATGGAAGGATGGAGGGGACCTGTCCCGTACCGGAAAGGAAGCAGATGCCAGAGGGGGTGGCCTGGTGCCGAGACTGTACTCTTGTTCTTTCCATCTCCTTTACTGGGCTTCCACCTGGGCTCCAGGAATCACTGTTCAGTCCATGAGTTGGACGCCTTCGAGCCATTCCCAGAAGCCCTTGGAGCCACCATCTCCTCACCTGAATAACGGGGCAGCACAAGACCTCCCCTTGGAGATCCAGCAAAAAGCAGGCATGGCTCAGTCACTGGGCGTTCTGGGGGGGCAGGTGTGCCCACTTATGACCACACACACAAGCACAGCCCCATCTTTCTTTCCTTACATTACTTGGGCAGCTGGAACAGCGGGCGACCCAATCCTGTGGCTGAAAGGACAGGTATAGCGTCAACAGGAAAGATGTTATGTTTGAGTCACTGCGAGCACTGTCAGGTAGGAGACTTACAACCACCCGCTGGTCTCCGGCGGCCTCCGCTGCCTCTCACCCCCAGGACGTCCTCCCGACAGCATTGTCTGTTCGGGGGTTCCCAGGGCCTGTTTTTCGTGTCTCCGCCAACAAAAACGCTAGCCATCGGAATGGTGACTGGCCTTCCTTGCAGGGAAGGAGGACCGTGAGAGAGATGGGCCTCCGTGGTGCGGGGGCATCTCCCCGGGAAGCTGGCGGCAGGTTGCGGGGGAGGCGGGGGCGGGAGCCTTGGCGGCTGTGATGCCTCCCAGCTTCCCGGCTTACAGACTCTTCCCTTCCATCACCGCATCCAACTTCCCTGGGGGACGCAGATTGTTAAAAGCATAAATCGTCTTTTTTTCTCTGACTTTTTTCTTTAGGGATTTTGTTCGTGGTGGAACGCACATGACGTAGCATTCACCCTAGTAACATTGAGTATGTTCACCATGTTGTGCCGCTATCACCTCTGTCTGTTCTGATCTCTCTTAAGCTTATATGCTCCTTACTAAAGAGATGTGGAAAAAGTATAAAGTGGTAAAAATTATCCAAAATTCCACTCCCTGGGGATAAGCATGGTGAATCCTAAGGCACCAGCTCTCCAGCGATGCACGGAGAGACCACAGACGCACAGACCCACAGGGACAGTTTACGTTTGCAGGGAAACACAGCGACACCTGTCGGGCGCTTAGCGAACTGCGAGCTCTGGGGGCCCACAGTCTCCACGTGAGATCACAGAGCGACGTTCCTTTCAACGACGGCACGTGTCGTGAAGCTCGGTTTGGGGTGGTTGCTGTGATAAAAAGCAAATACGATGTGAAAATCATTGTGGTACAGGAAATGAAGTGCCGGTGTCCGACAGGATTCCGAGGGTTGAGAAGTCCTGCGGCCCGACGCGTATCCCATTAGTGAGGAACTGTGGTTATTGAAGAATGAAATATGTCAGTTTTCTTCTTTCAATTTCTGTGTATTTCTTTGTAGATGCTACAAAGCTGTGAGGACAGAAATGTGCTTTAGGGTATTTAGCCCTAAGTGCTTCATCAAAGGACCTCTGGTGTTTCCTTTGGCCTAGGGGCACCATGGACAATCACTGACCCTGAGGGCGCAGGAGCAGGGATGGTCTGGGAACCTCCGCTCCAGGGCATCTGTCTAGCTCTTGGGTCTGTCTTCATCACTGAGCTCACATGTGTGTGCGGTTTTACAGCGGGTGCTACCATCCATCATTTTACAGCTGAAGAAGCTCAGCTCCAAAGAGAGGCTGTTGCACAGCTAACCAGACCCTCTTTGTCACACCCTGCTGCTTCCCTCTCTGAGACCCCCCGAGATGGCAGACCTCTACGGCCCTGACAAGTACCAGCCTCACCAGCCAATGTTCACAGGGCCTTAGGATGACCCTGCCTGGCGCTGTGCTGCTGACATGGTGTGGTCCCTGATTCACTGACAAATCAGAAATTTGCTGATTCCTAAAAATTCATCTACCCTTTGACATAAGAGTCTCATAAATAGCAGATGACTCTGGGAAAGGAAACTCATTGAGCTGTTATCAACCATTGGTACCTCCATGTGAATGAGCTTACCAGAGCCCTTCCTGAGGAAATTTTGATAAGACAAAAAAAAAAAAAAAAAGAGGTCTCTGAGATTTAGTGGGTAAGGTGGTGTCTCAGATGGGATCCCCTGGAAACACACGTATGCAGAGAGCTGTGTGCAGAGAGCGTGAAAGGAGTGCTTGCAGGAGAACAAGGAGAGCAGGACTGGGCAAGGGAAGGGCTGGCCGGCAACGTGGTTGAAACTGAGGTCTCAGCCACCCTGTGGGGCACTTGAGAGCTGAGATGGCCCTTCAGAGTTGTCTCAAATTGAGGCAAGGGGGCTGCGTCTTTGAATCTCAGCATCAGCTCGTCAGTGTTGGTGGGTCACCCCTGGAAGGAGATGCGACCTGGAGGAGGCAGCTCCATGCAGACCAGGCAGGTCACAGTGAGGGATGCGGCTGTGAGCCATCAGCAGCTACAAGTCCCAGCAGAGGGACACTAAAGAAACAGTTACAACTGTGCTAAATGCCCTGAAGGAGAAATCTGAAGTGCTTGAGTGTGTGTACCAAGGGGAAGAGCAAATATCTAACCTCATCTGGAAAGGGGGGCGTGTGTGTCTGCACAGTGTCAGGGAACACTTCCCTGGAAGAGTGACATTCAGACTGAGGCCTTTAGCTTGAGGAGGAGCTGCACAGGTAAAGAGTTGGGGAAAGCAAAAATGGACAGTATGTGCAAAGGTCCTGAGGCAGAAGGAGCAGCCTTTAGCTGAGTGTGGGGCAAGAGGGACCAACACAAATCAAGGCTGGCATGCAGGGGATGGATACAGGGAAGATTGGGGATCTTATCCTCAATAGAATCCACTGACCAGGGAGGTCAATAACATGGTCAGAGCTCTCACTTCCTCTCTGGGATCCTTCGCCTCCCCCCAGGCTACCCTTTGATGATCAGCCTAACCAGTTTCACCTGGATGTAAATTTGGTTTGCCCTGAGTTCCCCCTCTGCCTCTCCAGAGAGGTCCCGGCTCCAGACGACCCCAGGGTCTCCATGGCAGCCAGCAGCCTCTCTCCTGAAACCCCGGAGGCCCTGGATGTCCCACAAATGTCAGCGGGCCCTCAGAGAGGAGAGCAGGGCTGGGAAAGAAATGGCTGTCCTTGTCCTCCCCGCGCCCCTTCCTGCCCGGAGCAGACAGAGCTGCCACCTCTAAAAAGAACCTTGCGGGGGAGGAGGGAAGTGAATAATCCCTTCGCCGAGCTCCCCTAGAGGAAACGTGGAACAAATTAGCAGAGCTCAAAGGTCCCATCTGGGAAACCACTCAGGGTTTCCAGGAGCTGACCCCACAGCAACTCCCAGGGCACCTGAGCAGCCCAGGAAACAGCGGCAGCGGGCCCTCCCTCTGCCAGCTGTCGGCCTCCGTGTGAACTTCTCCCGAGGCCTGGGCTGGGATCCCGAGGTGGCTCTGCTCACTCTGCAGCCTGCCCACGTCCATAGGGGTGCTGGTCACCCAGCACAAAGCAACAGCATCCACCACAATCTGACCAGGGTTTTTAAAAACACTCTAACTGTTCAATTAAATCTGCCAGTTGCTTCAACTGCTTTTCTTTCTGACTCAGTAGGATGACGCCGTTCAATCGTCCCTTTAGCCAAGGCAACCATGTAAATCAGCCAAGGCGTGGTGCAGTCCTCAGAAAGTAACCAGCCGCGACGGGGTGGCCCCACAAATGACATTTAGGTATTTAGCACTTCTTATGTGTCAGGCATTGTTCTCTGTGTTTAACAGACATTCACCCATTTGATCCTCACAAGAAGTCTGTAAGGCAGGGAACGTTGTTGTCCCCGTTGTACAGGTGAGGAAACTGAAGCACAGAGAAGTTAACTAACTTTCCTGGGGCCACAGTGGGTAAGTGGCGGACCTGGGATTTGAAAGAGAGTGTAGTTAACCTGGGCCCAGAGGCACGCCTGGGGCTCTGTGGACCCCGCAGGGCCGAGGGTGGCCACCTCCAAACCTTTGAGAAGATCAGAGGGTCTGTTCTGTTGCTTTTCCCTCCCGCAGAAAGATTTTGTAATAAAACATTCTAAGGCTTCAAATAGGCCTGCCAGTCACTGGAAAGAGAGCTTTGTCTGAAGAGACAGGACAATCGCCCTCTCTCCTCTGAAATTCTCATTTCAAGGTCTGAATTAGAGCCCAGGAATCAATAGTTTTTATTGTTTGTTGAGGTGACACTAGCTTATAACATTATATAAATTTCAGGAGTACACAGGAATCAGCTGTTAACAAACACATCCAGTGAGTCTCATCTTCACACAAATTTGGGAAAAAGAAGAGGGACCTGCCTTTGGGTTCCAGCCCCTCCCCGTCCTCAGCGGTGCCAAGGTCAGGCTCTGAGCCTCCGTTCTTTGCCTGTCAGATGGGCTCCTAGAGCTGCCATGAGGTGCAAATCCTGAAATCGGCCTGTGCTGTAGAAGGAAACGGGCGGTCGTGACGTCAACAAGGGTGTGTTCCTTCCACGCCTCAGCTGTGGGGGCAGGGGGGGTCTGCTCCTGAGCTTGTGATGAGGGCAAAACAAAAAGGGAGTTGAGGAGGGAGAGCCTGGGGTGGGTTTCTGGAGAATCCAAACACCGACATTATGGGGAAAGCACAGGCTGGAGCAGAAGTTTTGGCAAAAGCTCTTGTAGACCCCTGGCTAAACACCAACACTGTGGCTTGGATGTTTAAATACTCCTCGCGTCCGCCTGGGAGGGGTGGTTCAGGGAGGGGAGGGGAACCCAATTAGAGGGGAGGGCCGTGCGGAGCGTGGGCTTGGGAGTCAAGAGACACGGGTTTGCCTCTGGACCCCCCACCATGCACCAACTCTGCAAACTTGGGCAAGCTGCCCCCTGTCCGCGTGGCTCGGTTTCCTCATCTATAAAGTGGGAGGAGTCACAGCGTGTGGGTGGAGCTAATTGTGAGGCTTGAAGGCACTGCCCAGGACCTGCCAGCAGTGTCTGCAGCAGGTACCCACAGCCCAGCTGTGCGAGGCAAGATGAGTCATCTTCCCATAGCAACCTCATCTGCAGCCTGAGCTCCCCACTCAGCTGCAGTGATGGACATAATCTCAGTGAGCTTGGGGCAACTCTGCAATTCTCCCAAGCAGGAGTTTGAGTTGTGGGAGCTTTTATAACCCCAGGTGCTAGGGGGAGTTATCGTGTCCCTGAAGCCTTTGCCCCCCAGGGTCCTTTGGGACATCTCTCAGTGGGGCCCTGGCAGCACAGGCATCAATCCACAAAGCTCGTTGCCAAGACAGTCCTCATTCCTGCCTTTTCCTGCCTCTTGCCTGCAAGGCACGAGGGCCCAGGGGCCATTTCTCAGGTCTAGGTGTCTCCTGTGCATGGCAGCCAGGCAGTGTCTGGACCTGCCACCAGCCCTTCCCTCTTGGGCTCTTGCTGCCTGCAGAGTTCTCCGGGGAAGCCCCCTCATCAATGGCCAGTGCCTACTCTCACTCCAGACCTTGCTCCCGCATTTCCAAGCCCCTGCATCCTCTCACTTCTTCTAAGGTGTGGGGTTTGGGGCTTCAAACCAGGCAGGCTCCTTTCTTCCACTCACCATCTGTCCCATCCCACTTCCTAACCATACAGGCTCAGCATCTTGAATGCAGAGCACAGAGTGAGCTCCCAGAAGAAATATAACGATCAATGTCTCAAGTAAGTGCATCTCACCTCACTCACGGGGACGATGACGGTCAGTTCACCAGCAGAGGATTGCAGAGCCGGCGGAAATGGCATGAAGGCCACTGAAGGTTGGAGGACCAAAGACCCCGGCAGAGTCTGAGCAGAGCTGGAAGGATGGGATGTCCCTGGAAAGACATCGTGGAAGACAGCAGTGAGCAGGGCCCAGACGCAGGAAGATGGAAAAGGAGCTGAGGGATTCAGAGTTGCCCACTGTGACTGTACCTGGGACGTCTGGGTACACACTGTTGGGAAGAGCGTCTGGATGCCCTGTAAGGGAGACTGGGCTGGACGGGGCAGGCAGCGGGAAGCTGGACTGGGTGCCCGGCCCCTCACACACATACGCTCAAAGGGCTCAGGCCTCTGGGGCCATCACTGTTCTTCCTCAGCCCCAGACCTCCAAACAGCACCCCGAAAGGAGAAACAAAATAAGCTCACCTTCTCTCCCTGTGCATAGCAGCAGCTTTAATGGCTAAAGAGAGGGAGGGAGAAAGGAAGTAAAAGCAGAAAAAAGTGGGAGTGAGGCTACTGCCTCCTCCATACAGGACCCCTCCCTTGCACAGTGTCCAAGATGTTTCACAGATGCTGCTCCCGTTATGCCCTTGAAATTGCCCTGCAACCTCTTGTGACTCTCCCCGAGACAGCACGATGTCCCAGCACCCCACATGCATTCAGAGAAGTGACAGAATGGGTGGGCGAGGGCCCAACTACAAGGCCATTAACCATCTATCTCCAAGGAGGACTCTTCCTCCCTCTGACACAGCCTGTTCTGGGGGAGAAGGGGAGCTCTGGCTGGGCGGAGTCTCCTCGCCCACTCTGTCCCTTTGTCCCCGATGATGCTGCTGGGGAAAATCCACAGACTGTGGAGTCCTGGGTTCCAGTCCCAGCTTGGCACCAGCTCGGTGCCTCTTCCCCTCTCTGAGTCTCCACGTGGAAAATGAGACGGCCAGGATGGAGCTCTGAGGCCCTTCCAGGGCCGAGATCCTAAATCACCACCTGCTGCAGTCAGATGTCATCACTGAAAGCAGACAGGGAGTCTGCTTTGATCTTCCGAGGGATAGGACGGGCTCCCAGAGCCAGGCCAAGGGTGTGGCCGGTTGGGGCAGGAGGACAGGCTGGTGGAGAGACTGTTCAAACGCGAGCTTTCCAAATGTTTGGTGCTCCAGACCTTGAGGCCAGCCCTGGGCATGGTCTGTGACAGGATGGAGGAGGGATAAGAGTTAAGAATCCCCAGGACATGGTTCAGCCAGGAGCTCAGAAGTGGATCAGCTGTGCCTCTGTGTCCGGACGAGCCTCTGGGCTGGACTTGGTGGGGCTGGGGCAGGGGTGCAAGGGCAGGCCAAGTGCCGGGGCGGGCACGTGCTTGTGGATTTCCTGGGCACTTAGAAGTGCTGGGCATCCAGAGAGTTCACACGCGCACGTGCACACATGCATCTGTGTGTGTGTCTTCAGGTTTCACAGTCAACAGAAGCCTTTCCAGGGAAGAAGGCAGAGCCAGAGTGGAGACAAGCTCCAACCGAAGGGCACAGTGTACCTGGGAGCTCTGGGACTCCTGGGCTGGCTGTTAAATTATTAAGTACTTCAACACCAGGGTAAATAGCTGTAGTCCCAAACTCCTGGAGCACCCCCACTCCCACTGCACCCTAATGCTGCAGTCCCAGGGTGCCAAGACTGCCCCCTAGGCCTGCAAAGCATGAGCACTGGCTCAGTAGGGATGGACACTGGGGACCACTTCAGTGCCACGTCTGGCATCCCCACTGACTGATGGGGCCTGTGTGTGGTTGCATATGTGGATTAGCCTCCCCACTCCCACCCTGGCCCCCCTTCCATCTCAGCTGTCCCTTTATTTATTTATTTTTTTGAGTAAGTTTAGCCCTGAGCTAACATCTGCCGCCAGTCCTTCTCTTTTTGCTGAGGAAGACTGGCCCTGAGCTAACATCCATGCCCATCATCTTCCTCTACTCTGTATGTGGGACGCCTGCCCCAGCGTGGCTTGATAAGCGGTGTGAGGTCTGCACCCAGGATCCAAACCGGCAAACCCCAAGCCCCTGAAGTAGAACGTGCGAACTTAACCGCTGGGCCCCGGGCTGGCCCTCAGCTCTCCCTTTCTTGGCTTTCATCACATCCCTCTTAGCCGCAGAAGGAATTCTGGGTTCAGGAGAGAGACAGAGCTACCCCGACCACTGCACGTTCCTACCATGAGTCTCGGTGTCGTGATGCCCAGGCCAGATGCTCGAGAACTGCTCCAGAGGCTGCAGCTGGACCAAACAGGCAGGCAGAGGTCTCTCCCACACTCAGGCCACCTGCCCCCTCCACGCCCCCTCACCCAGTAGTCCAGGAACTCTGTACCCCTGAGCCAGCCTTCTGATGAGTATTCCATACCAGTTTAGCCCCCAAGAGCAGCAGGGCAGCCCCTCCCTGCGGCTGTTTGCTGACACCAGGAAAGGGTTTTAATCTCAGAAACAGTCAGGTTGGGAAGGGGAGGGGGGGAGGCCGGGAGGGCCATATGGAACCTGTTTGAGGAGCTGGGTCAGAGCCCAGCTACACCTCCATTGCCGGGGCACCAGGCCAGCTCTTGGCTTCGCCTGCTCAGCTCTGGCCAGAGAGGGGAAGGAGCGTGGGAGAACAGACAGGCAGGCGGTGAGGGGACGAGGCGTGCTACGTGTGTTCACCGCGCTGCTGTCCTTTAGGTGAGGACACCCTGGCTGGCTGCCCAGTGGCTGGATGGGGCTCTGGCTTCAGAAGGCCCGAGAGCTCGGCAATACGCCAGGTTCACAGAGGTCAACAGAGTGGCATCTTGGGTCTCCCCAGGGCAGTTTCAGGGGCTTGTCTGGGAACGCCACTCCTGCTCAGCCCCGCCGTTTCCTTGGTCTGGCTCCTGGTGGAGAAGTTTCTGGAAATCCCTGGACAGTGCCACTTTGTCTCCCCTACCTGCACACACAGCCAATCCCGTCTCTCTCTGTCTACCCATCACAAACCCAGTCCCACAACCGAATGTGGGGCTTATGCAATGCCAAGTGGTCGGGGTTGACGTGACCCGTCTGACTAAATACCCGACTGCTTGGCTTGGACTTTAGCCTCTCCACTCTGAACTTTGGACTGATCTAGACTTTGGGTTGACCTTGCTGGATTTGGGCCGACCTCACCAAATTTCCAAATCACCACCTCAGTACATGTGAAGCCTGCCTGAACTTCTGTCTAGACTCCCAGGACTTCAAGATGCACTGACCAAGTTTCTGATTGATTTTGCAGAAGTTAACGATGAAACTTGACTGAAAGTAGTGTGGCCTGAGTTTCCCGAATTTTAAGCCCACCTGACTGGATTGACTGAAAAGTTTTAACCGATTTTACTGATTGTTATTCTAAAAACTAAATTTCTGGAGTGTTTGACTGAGCCCTCTGGATTCTTTTATGCTGAATTGGCTGATGATGGGGTACTCTCAAAACCAGACTAAATAACAGGAAATTGTGTGCAGAGCCTTGACGGGCTGACCCTTGGCAGAGGGCTGAGCCATCAGCCATGTGCCCCCGCCTCACACTCCAGTCTCACCCAGAGCCAGCCCATCTCATCTGAAGAGGAAATGGGGCAAGAGGCACCCATTGGTTCATTATCCCCCTTCTGGAATCTTCTAACATTCTAGCATTTGTTCCTTCACTGACACTTCCATCAACTCTTCTCGGCCTTCCTTCTCCTTGTTTCCAGCATTGCCCCAGCTCTTGGAACTGGGCATCAGCAGTTCTAGGAAATGCTGCTCCTGAGTCAGGTTGCTCTGAGCGTCCGCTTCCTGCTAGCAAGTCACACAGAACAGAGCTCAGAGGTGAGGCTCCGGGTCAGCCTGCCTGGGCTTGGGCTCAGCTCTGCCGCTTCTAGCTGTGTCATCTGGAACTTTCCTGAACTTTGGTTTCCTCACCTCCCAGATGGGTGTGATTCTCCTGCTTATCTCTTGGGTTTGTTTGGAGGGTTTTAGCAAGAATACCAATGACAGCTAATGCTTGTTGGGCATTTGCTCTGAGCCGGGCTCTGTGCTGGGGCTGCACCCAGCCTTGGCATCCTCCCTGAATCCTCCCTGAAGCTCACAAGTCTAGTAAGTGGCAGAGCCAGCGCAGTTCTACCTGGCAGAAGCCACTCGGCAGTCCTGCCTCTTGGGCTTGCCTCGCACTGACAGGCTCCCGCGACTGTCGGCTAGCATTGCTGTCCTTGTCACCATAATTAGGAGACTATGCTCCGTGGCCTCTTTCTCACTGGGAGAATTGGGCTGCTCTTTGGGTCCCATTTTGGTGAGGCAATGGTTATTTGATGGTGTGACTTTATATTCTTTTGGTAACACTGAAAAGCCAGCATCCTCCCAGCTACCCCTATCCCCACCCCAACACCAAGCGAGCCATGGATATTTCCAGACCCTCCGGGCATGTCAGAACCACGGGGCTAGTGCTGTTTTGTGGGACCTTTGTCCCTCTACTCCTATCTGGTCTGATTTTACCATGAGACTCTCCTGGGTTTCTTCACTGGCACCTTAATGGGAACCAGATTTGCAAAGCGTTCACCAGTCATGGCATGTGCTGGGAGTCGCCAGGCTGGAGGCTTTCAGCTGTGGGCAGCGACACTGGAGACACTGGGCCCTGTTCCTGACCTTGAGCAATGCCTGCGGCCACACTGGTCTGTCTTCTCCAGGTGGGAGAGGAGGCGGGCCCTGGGTGGACGCTCAGAGAGGTTCTGTGACAGGGAGCACTGGCAGAGGCGCTGTAGGCGCCAGTTTCATGTCCCCGCGGGCCTCTTTGTGTGTTATGCCTCTACTGCCCTTCATCTGCACTCTTCTTTGCCTTTGCACACGCTGTTCTCTGCCCCGTGTGTCTTTCTCCTCCTTTACGTACTTATTCAGCATTTATTGAAAATCTCCGCTATGTTAGATGTGATTCAGGAACTAGAGGCACAAAGACACCATCCCTCATAGCTCACAGTGGCAGAGACATGCCCACTATCGCAGGATCACGGGTCTGGGACACCTGGGCCAACAGGGCAGGACAAGGCAGGCATCAGGAAAGACCACGCTCTGTGGGAGGCGACGTCTGCCTGGGTTTCTGTCTCGCCCACTCTCCTTCAACACCCAGCCAGGCAGCAGCCCTTGTTTGAAGAGCTCCCAGATCCCCACATACAGAGTGACTATCTCTCCAGAACTCCCCTGGCTTTGCACGTAAAAGACAGAGCACTGACCACCACGCTGTTTCTGCCAGTTCCCCCCACCCCTCCTGGACTGCAACTCCCTGAGGACAGGATTGGATTCACGTTTGCCTTGCCAGGGCCCTGTAGAACTTTACTAAATATTTGCTGAGAGTAAGTCTGTGTATCTACATGTGTTGTACCCACACGTGTGTGTGACTACACGTCTGTGAGCAGGGGCGCGGTAGTCACGGTGGGTCTCGTGCTTTAATGTCGTAGTTGCCTCGTTGAGATCTCTCAGCTCCTCCTCATGACTCCCTCCTCTCCATGTGGACAAGAGTGATCGCGGCTCCCTGGCACTTGGAAGTTGAAGGATTGATTCCAGGGGTTGCGGAGGGGGAGGGTGGGGAGATAGTGGCGCGTCAGTCTCCACCAGTGCCTCCCTCACAGTCAGCTCAGCCTGGCAGCCAGGGCTTGGGGAACAGGACGAGAGACAGCCAGCCCACCTCAGCCAAAGGGACCCTCCGCTTGACTCCCTACACCTCAGCTCTCAGAAAAATCCCTCTGCTCTTGAAAAAGCCTCCACTGCTCCAACTTACAACTGGAGCTTGGTGGAAGGGTACCAAGGGGCCCTAGTGTCCTGACCATTGAACGTTCTGGACAGAGACCTAAGGTAGGATCACAGATTAATTCCTGTCAAGAAACTCATATCCCGGCTAGGCCTTTCCCTCTCCTGGGGAAAGGTCAGTTGCATGGGCTGTCTGCTCCAAGCTGGGCCCCAACCTGAGAGGCTAGGAAAGCAGGGAGAAGGTCCCCCAGGCACAGGAAGCCCACGTGCTACCCAAAGGGCCCCACTGCCTGGGGGTGATGCTTCTCTGTGGGCCCTTGTGATTTCCAAGGAACCTCCCATACATTGTCCACTCGATTGACATTTGTTGAGCCAACACTTTGTGCGCTGAGGCCTTCATGTGCACCATTCGGTCTTCCCAATGACCCCTGTGTAAAGACGACAACAATGAGACTCAGTTTGTCTGTTTCTCAAGGACGCACGGTGCTAAGCAGTAGAGCTACCACTCTCTCAGGTGACTCAGACCCCCCCGCCCCCCTCCCCCATCTCCAGCCTTTTCAGCTTACCCCGGTAATTCTGAAACAGCTGGAGCAGGTACTAAAGATAAAGAAAACCGGGCCTTGGTGTGTTTCCGAGACTTTGTGGAGATCTCACGGATGCCAGGTGGGAGTGCCGACCCGGCTCCAATGTCCACGCTGCCCACAAGAGAACACTTCCCCCCACGCTGCCCCCAGGTCCAAGCCCACCTCAGCACCCGAGCTGCCTGGCTTTGCCCCGCACCCCAGTCTTCCTCCCAGACCCTGCCATACAGGATGCTGCCACAGGTGGGAGACCGGCTCTGAGGGATGGGAGCGTCGCCCACCATGACTGGTTTGTGAGGCATCAGCGCTGGTGGCCAGATGGGCTCCAGAGCAGGCCCCGACTGACTGCTGGCCCTGTGGGCTCCTTTCCCCTCAGTCGCCCTCCACCAGGGCAGGAATGACGCCGCATTCCTGGTGGCTGAGGCACAGGGGCATTCTTTCTGAAATGTTCTTGCCTAATCCCCACTCACCCAGCCAAGGGCTTTGGGCTCCATGACAAGGTCAATAGTTGCCCAAATGTTGTTGGATCAGATCTATTTTTGGATTTCAGACAGGCCAACACCAACGGGGCCTGTTTCTCATCCATTTCTTCCCACTGACTCTATGTCAGCTCTTCTCGAAGATGCTCGCGTCTCTCAGAGCTAAGGACTCACCCAGTGTTTTGAGATCTCCTCAGCGGGTAAAATGTCCCCCAGAACAGGATGCGAAGTTCCAGGAGGCAAACAGGAGGCAGGGTTTCCAGACCCTTAAATTCCATCCCCAAATTATAAGAAGGTCCAGGGAGTCCCAGGGAACCCCCAAGGTCATGGGTCCTTGCTGCTTGTCCACCAGGGGGTCCCATTCTCCAGGCTAGTTCCATAGAGGTCCCCTTCTCTTAGGGCTTGGAAGTTTGAAAATGCTTATTATTCAGAAACTTGACAAGCCTAGAAGAAAAACAGTTGCAGGAAGAAAAGTTGAGTTCAAACCCCAGCTCTGCACACTCATTGTGTGGCCTTGGGCAGGTCACCCAGCAGTAAGCAGGTGTTTACCCGGTGTTTTAACGAGAGGGCTGGGCTTCATCTCTGAATATAATTCTAGCTTTGGAGACGGGCACAGTCTTTAACATGACCAGTCTAGGAAAATCGTCCCGATGAAGTTTTTGTTTTCCAAGGCTCTGCTCTATCATTCCATCTACTGTCTCATTATCTCCAACAGCACACGGAATTAATCATCCACGTGCTACCTAGAGTAACAATAAGGTGAGGAAGAGGAGAGAATTGACATCCGTGGAGCCCTTACGGTGTGCCAGACCCCTCCTGAACGTGTTCCCTGTGCCCTAACTCCTGTAATCCTCCAACAAGCCTGCAAGACAGGTGTTATGGTGACGCCCCCTCCATCTCACAGATGAGCAACGTGAGGCTCAGAGAAGTACCATAACGTGCCAAGTTCCTGTGGCTGACAAGCAGCAGAGCCAGGCTTTGAAGCCGGGTAGCTGTCTCCAGAGCACACGTGTTTAGTGACAGTGCCACACAATCACAGCAAGATGAAAGAGGCCAGCCCCCAGGGAAGATAGAACTCGTACATAAGTTGTTCTCATACAAGTTGGGGAAGTGATAAGTGACCAAGGGAGAAACAGATAATATCCCCTGGGAGTTCAGCTGAGGGGAACGTTACTTCCAGCTGGAAGGAGAGGGGGGTTTTAGGGAAGAAGTGACGTTTCAGCTGAGCCTTACAGGACAGGCAGGATTCGGACGGGTGGAGATCTGGGGAGAGGGAGCAGCGGGGCTGCATTTAAGGAGAGCACCTGGCTCTGCTTTGGGCGAGCTACAGGCAGCAGAGGAAAGAGGTGGAGCAGAGGGGAGACCATGAGCCAAGCTGTGGAGGGTTGTAAATGCTCCTCTTAGACTGATGAAGACAATGGAAGGACACAGGACTGAGCTCTGGGAATCCTATGCAGACAGATAACAGAAGCAGGGAGGGGGAGAGTCTGGAAGCCCGAGTGGCGTGTAAGTTCACGGGGCAGGAGACAGTGCCACTCAGGGGGCTCATCAATGGGTGAATATGCCCATTGCTCATGGAGGGGTGGGTGGGACCAATGAGCGATGCAAAGGCCCCCAGAAGTGGGCAGCAGCAGGAAGCCCTCTCCACCATTAATTAGGCCTGCAGGCAGGGGCAGGAACCCGCATCACTGGACCCCGTGAGAGCCAGAGGAGCAAACTTTTGGGGACCCAATCACCGGCAGAAAAATGGCCCGGAGCTGGAAAGGAGCGAGAGGAGCCCACCTCAGATCTCCTCCTGTGGCTTTCCATGGGCAGAAGCCAGAGCCACCAGCAAGAATGTGCCCGTGAAGGAGGCTGCAGGGGTAGGTTTCTGGGGACACGGAGCAGGGCAGAGAAGGATGGAGAGAGGATGGCTGGGGACAAAGAGGGAAGACTCACCAGGCCAGACTAGATTCAGAAGCTGTCGTAACAGTTTGGGAAAGAGACTGAGAGACTGAGGCAGTTGCAGAGGAAAAGGAGGTGTCGGGGACAGAGGGGGGGAGCTTAAGGAAGTGATCTGTCGAGTAATTATCTGCAAGGCAAAGAAGAGCTTGGGTACCTGCTAGGTGCCAGATGTACACGTAGCAGAACTTCTGTATTATTATTATTATTTTAAACCCACAAAGAACCGTACTGGCACATTTTTAATGAAAAACTTGAAATCAACCTTGGCGCTGAACGATATCCTGGGCAGGTTATCATGGGAGGGCCAGGACAGCAGGATCTTCTCCACTCTGTAGTCACTGACCTCCTGGCACGTATCCCTGGGCATGGGCTTCTTGGGTGAACGACCTTCCCCGTCCTGCAGAGGAGCCACTGAGGCCCAGGGAATTCTGGTGGTTTGGGGATGGTCCTAACACAAGATGGCCACAGAGCTGAAACTAGAAGCTGCCACAGTCCCCATGCCCACCCACCTGGTGTGTCAGGAAAGAGAACAGCCCTGCCCAGTCCAGTCAGGACGGGAGAGATCAGGGGACTTACTTCCATCACCCTCTGCCTGGGGTGGGCCTCGTCCCCTCCACACCCACCCTCTCTTTATCCAGCTCCTCTGCTGCCAGAGCCTCAAGATGAATGTATCTTTGCCTTGGAAAAAACACAGAAACTAAACAAAGATGGTGCCCAGCCAGCGTCCCCCCGCATGAACTCCCAGCTCTGGGTTTCCACAGCCTGGTCTCCATTCAACAGGTTACCGGGCAGCGGATCACAATGATGGATCGTGAAAGAAATGATACCACTCAAAGCCTTGTACAGCAGTTTCATTATCCTGCCGCAGGCTTCTGGCAATTCCTCAAGTCTGCCTTGTTTCATGTCTAATTACATATTGCCGTGCATATCCCCCGTATGTTATGTTTCACATAATAAATACATGGAAAGATTTTCTCTTTTTCCATTAGCCCCTGCCCAGAAATGAACGGATTTCTGGTGTGTGCTTACTCAATAAAGAAACAGTTGTTTCAGACGCGGCAACACTTCATAACCTGTACTTTATGGGCTCCCGTTACTGATTCAGAGTGCTTGAAAGAGGGACCTGGGTTTTCCACACTTTGTTTCTGCTTTGGAAGCAAAGGGCATTTGCCAGGAGCAATGTCCTGGGATGGCTGGAAACCCAGCCAGCACCTCAATCTGGGGAGACAAAGGGGCTGTCAGGCCATTGGAGGGCATCGTGCTGACTTGTGGAGGTAAGGCCTGGCTGCAAAGGCTTCCTGTAGCTGCAGTGTTACTGGAAGTGCCAGGGCCTCCTGAGTATTGATCAGTCATGGGGGACCTCATCTAACATGCAATCTACACACGTTTATTAAGCACCTTCTACATGCCCAGGTGTGTTCTAGATGCTGAGTGGGGGAGGAAAGGGGCAGAATGTGAGGAGGAGAATGCCAAAGAGTAGAGGTGTGGAGATGGTCCCTGAGTGGTTAAGAGAGCAGGATTCGGAATTGGATGGCCTGGGTTCAAGGCCAGGCTTCACTGCCCACCAGTTGTGGGATGTTTGATGAGTCACTGAAAACCTCTGAACCTGTTTACGCATGCATTAAGTGGGGATGCCAGGCTATGGCCTCATGGGGTTGTTGTGAAAATGAAACGAGGTAATCCAAGTCAAGGGCCCCGCTTGTCCTTGGCCCAGAGCATGTGTTCAGAGATTGCCCGTTATTACTCTTATCATAATTCTCACGTCATCTACTATGGGCTGGGCAGTGGTCGGTTGGGAGCACACAGGAAATAGAAGATGTGACTGTGAAATTCACAGTCCTGGATTTGAAGCCCAGCTCACAGCTGGCCAAGGAGTAGAGCCCTGTGGTGCACAGAGGGGACAAGTGGGAAACAATTTAGTACTGGGCTGGCACTGTTGTCAGTATAGAAGGGCCAGGCTCCTGAGAGCTGGAGTCCATGAGGGCAGCAAGATATGGGGAAAGGATGAAAAGGGAGCATGGCCAAAAGTAGGAAGAAAGAACACAATGTTTTGTGAGAGCATAAAACCATTTATCATCTAGGTCTCAAACGCCTATCAAGCATCTGCTGTTACAAGTGCTTATTAAGGGTGAGGCCGCCTTCAAGGCATGGGAACAGAGAGCTCCTTGCTCCCAGTCTAGTGGGGTCACCACCTGTACCCTACAGCACAGTGACCTCTATGCTCACGTAAAGTTTCACAGGGCAGAGGGGCGGGGGGAATCAGGGTCAGAGTCAGGAAAGGGGCATCGGTGTGGCGACCTTTGACCTGGCCCACTTGACTGGTGATGAGACTATGCGTGGCAAGCAGAGGGAGGTTAGGCTGGGCAGATATTCCAAACTAAATGGCCAGTGGCTCTGATATCACACCTAATACCATGAGCCATTGAATATTAGTTCCGTGAGGGCAAGGACTTTGTCTGCCATGTTCGAACATTAGCTGGCACATCATAGATGCTCAAAAAATACAGATTGAATGGAGGAATTAATGATAATTGAAGCATGTCCTGGCCTGTGCCTTCTGCGTGGCCCTCCAGGTCCACTCTCCTCCTGTCCCCACCTTGCTCTATTCCTAGTAGACTAACAGGCATGAACCACAGTAGTGGGCTCCCCTGCCCTCTGGCTGTGCCACAGTCTGGCCAAGGGGGATCCCAGGTAGGAGACTGGAGGGAGGGCGGAGGGTAGGATCCAGATAACTGTCTCTCCCACTGCAGAATCTCCTCTGCTGGCTGGGGTCCTCCGCACGATTTCCTCTCAGGGCAGCCTCCATCATACGTAAAATGATCCCTCTGGGTGCTGGCAACCTCTCCCTCTTGTAAGCAAGATTAGGGATGGTAACCCAGGTTTCTGCACCACCTGTTATGGTTCCCCTCCACCCTGGCCACACCTCTGTAAATATCTCTTTGTAAATTAACCCTCCTCAACTTCTCCTAATTTGAGTGTGCCATCTGTTCCTTTTTGGGGGCTCTGACTGACATATTCCCCAATTTCAAATTTCTGGTAGCAAAATTCTAATACAGTGCTGTCATTTTCATTTCAATTCTGGGACTTTGGTGGAAGATGTAGATGTCTGATGGACTCTTGACCAAGCATAACTTCCCCACTTCAACTTTTTTTCCTACTCCACAAATAAAATAGAAGAAGATCCCCAAATGCAAATATAAAAACTTGCAAAGAGAAGTCAAGTGAGTGAAAGTGCTCAGCAATGCCAGTTTTGGATGAGGGCCAGGAGGACATGTGATTTGCAAGATAGAACACTTGGTGGCTTAAATAGAACTAGAGCTCAAATCTCTTGAGTTTTCATCAAAGAGGCTGAGTCTCAGTAATCAATGACTTCAACCGCAATTTAAAATTTAAAACAAAAGGAAATTTTTAGGAGGAGGACGGTATGGTATTGGAAGACAATATTTTTCTCACATTGATTTTTTAAAAATAGACTCTATTTGTAAAAGCAGTTTTAAGTTCACAGCAAAATTGAGCAGAAGGTACAGAGAATTCCCACACACCCTTGCCCCAAAATATGCACAGCCTCCCTGACCCACTATACCATCCGGCACCACAGTGGTACATTTGTTACAATTGATGAACCTACATTGATGCATCATTGTCACCCAGGGTCCATAGTTTACGTTAGAGTTCACTCTGGGCATTGTATATCCTATAGGTTTGGACAAATGCATAATGATGTATATCCACCATTAAGTATCATAGAATAGTTTCACTGTCCTAAAAATCCTCCATGTTCCACCTATTCGTCACTCCTCCCCACAACCCCTGGGAACCTCTGACCCTTTTCCTGTGTCCATAGTTTTGTCTTTTCCAGAATGTCATATAGTTAGAAACATACAGCCAAGTAGCATTTTCAAATTGGCTTCTTTCACTTAGTAAGAAGCATTTAAGTTTCCTCCATGTCTTTTCATGACTTGATAGCACATTTCTTTTCTGAGCCAAATAATATTCCATTGCGTGGATGTACCATAGTTTATTTATCCATTTACCTACTGAAGAACATCTGGGTTGTTCCAAGTTTTGGCAACTGTGAATAAAGCCGCTATAAACATCCATGAGCATATTTTGTGTGGACATGTTTTCAACTCATCTGAGTAAATACCAAGGAGTGAGACTGCTGGGTCGTATAGTAAGAGTATATTTAGTTTTGTATGAAGCTGCCTAACTGTCTTCCAAAGTGGCTGTACCATTTTGCATTCCCACCAGCAATGAATGAGCATTCATTGCCCCACATCCTCACCGGCATTTAGTGTTGTCGTGCTGTTGATTTTGGCCATTCTAAAAGGTGTGTAGTGGTATCTCATTGTTGTCTTAAATTGCAGTTCTGTAATGACGTATGATGTTGAGCATCTTTTCATATGCTCATTTGCCGTGTGTATATCTTCTTTGGTGAGGTGCCTGTTCAGGTCTTTTGCCCATTTTTTAATTAGGTTGTTCATTTTCTCATTGTTCAGTTTTAAAAGTTCTTTGTATATTTTGGATGACAGTCCTTTATCATATCATATCTATGTCTTTTGAAAATATTTTCTCCTAGTCTGTGAATTGCCTTCTCATTCTCTTGTCAGTCTTTCACAGAGCAGGAGTTTTTGATTTTAATGAAGTCTAGCCTATCAATTATTTCTTTCATGGATCACATCTTCAGTGTTTTATCTAAAAAGTCACTGCCATACCCAAGGTCATATAGAACTTCTCCTTTGTTATCTTCTAGGAGTTTTATAGTTTTGCATTTTACGTTTAAATCTATTGATATTTTTCAATGATTTACAATTAGTTTGTCTTCGAAAGAAAAAATTGGTATTAACCACAGAGTCCTCTATTTCAGTTACACATTACTAAACTCTGGTGAGCTTTTGAGCAACAATCACAAATTGGTACATTCTTCTATTTATCTACCAATTTCTAAACCTAAGCTTTATTTTCTTTAAATTTAGTTTTCTGCCTTGATCATAGGGGTTAGCTTGTGAAAGTAAAGAAATTGTTCTCCTTGGGTTGGAGTGTGAGCTGTAAAATTCACATTACAAGGTTCCATCAAGAATGGACACAGTCATAATCCTCAGAAGTGAATTGTGTTTGACTTGACATGTGCGTCTAAGAAAAATCAACTATTTGCCAGGTAATAATAATACTGATATATATATTTCAAACATGTTATATGTCTGTTATTTTATTTGGTCCTCAGAATAACCCCAAGAGATGGCATCATTATCATCATTTTACAGGGGAGGAAACTAAAATGAGAATGCTCAGGGTCACAACATGAATAAGTGGCAGAGATAAGCTCAGAACAAGATAGATGACAATGATGACAATGATGATGATGGCTGACGTTTGCTCTGAGTGCATCCTCTGTCCTAAGCCTTCATATGCCTTATCACAGGTAACGAGGACTCAGTGGCTTGTCATTTTTAGTTGCCCTGCACCCATATAACAACTGTGATTGTCATTCGTTCTGCTAAACCAGGCTCAGCTCAGCACCTCTGGATCCTATGAAAATAAGCTACAAAGGGTTCATGAGTGGGAACCGGGAAAACAATAGGAGTGGGGTTGGTGTTGCTCCTTAAATGTGTCTTGACTACCCTCTGCCTGAAGAGATGTCTGCTGGTTCCTCTCAAAGGAGCACCAGAGTGAGAGTTAGGTCTTTCTGCCATGTGACAAAGAAAGACGTTGACCCACTTGGGGATCTGCTTCAACTCTCTAGTGAAGAGATTGGAGGACAGGAAAGGTTTTTAAATTGTGCTCTGAGGAAGCCTAGGGTCAACCCAGAAGGGCCTCAGGGACTGTAAAGGGGAGGCCAAAAGGAAGTGGCTTCAGCATCTCCCACCCACCACTGCTCCATCCAGAGCACCCTTTTCATCTACGTGTACATGGGGTTTCCACAGACTTTGTTGAAGAAAGGGCTTCATTGGTAAAATTTCAAACCAAATTGATGATGTCTTGGGTCTTGTGGTGTGTGTGGCATTTTTGCTTTCCTGTGTTCTGATCCTCTTTTCAGGGGACAGTGCCTGGATTGGAGTTTGGGGAGATATGCCCCCTCATCCCATGGGTTTTGTATGATGTTGACCTCATCTTTCACCCTCAGGCTCCTTGGGGTGGAGATTGTGACCCAGGCCAAGCCGATCAACACAGTCCCTCCCCTGGCCACTGTGATTGATTTAGGGACAGGCGCATGACCATGTCTGGCCAACCAGAGCCAGCAAAACTCAGTTCCAGACTTCTGTTTGAGGACTCTGTTGAAAGGGAGCAGGCTCTTCCTCCTACTGGTCAGGATGTGACATGGGCCTTAAATTCTGAGGGCTGCCGTGGAAAGCCTCAAAGTGGAGACAACCCAGAGAGAGTGGAGCCAAGAGAGGATCCTGGAGATGTCATGGAAGCCACACTGAACTAGATCCATCTCTGGACTTTCCATTTATGTGAGCATAAGTATGTCTTTGCTTAAGCCAGTCCATCTTCTGTCATTCATAATCCAACAGATCGTAAGTGGACACGTATGGAAAAGGACAAAGATATTGGGATAAGAAAACGTAGGATTGAATTTTGATTTTGCTCCTTACCAGCTACATCCCTTTAGAGAAGTCATTTGGCCTCTCTCAGTCTTGGGGGTCCAATCTATAAAATGAGGGTCAGGATCACTAGGGTGCAGGGTGGCTGAGATGACTACAAAGCCTGAATGATATCTGATCTTGAGTCATGCAGCCATTCCTTCAGAATACAGAGGTCAGTACTATTATGTGCCACTCACTGTGTGTGGCTGGGGATTCAGGAGGAGCAAGAGGAGATGCAGTCCCACCCCATGGAGCTCCTATTGGGTGCAAGGGACAAGTAAATATGTCACTTTACCTTGGGATGGGTGCTTTGAAGAACTGGATGCTCTGTGAGAGAATAACTGGGGGGGGGGGGGGGAGGGTACCACTATAGACGGGGGGCTCTGGAAGGCCTCTTTGATGCCTAAAAGATGAGGAGAAGCCAGCAAGGTGGCAAGTTATGGAAGAATGTTCCAGGCAGGAGGGAAAACATGTGGTGGGAGTGTAGTGAGTATGACAGATGCTGCTGCTCGCCCCTCAGTGCCCTCGCCCTCTCTGGTTCCAGCGCATACACACCGGGCTAGCAGAGCTGCAGTTTCCGCGAGGTCCGTTATTGGGTGGCCATGGTCTTCAGGGGGCACGTGGACCTTTTCCAGCACTGAGGGTGAATTGCAATTGGTCTGGGCTAATCACAGAGTGTCCTCCCCTGGCCTGGGCTCCTGCTGCAGTTCTGACCCATGAGCAAGAGGGGACACCGAGGGAGGCTTCTGGACAAAGTTTCACAACTGATAAAAAGAGACCCCAGGAGGAAATGTTTTCTCTTCTGCCTCTGGATCTTGTCCTCTGCAGGTGGCCCTGGGATTGTAACGGCCTCCAAGGCCATCCCAGCAGGCTGAGGATAACAGCAGAGAGTGGGGACTGCAGGAGTGGAAGACATTTCATCTACCCACTCTGGGTTCTTCTGGCAGGAGAATGAATTAAATTCACATGAGATAGAATAACAGGAGAAAACTAAACAAAGCTTTATAACATGTATACATGGGAGAGACTCAGGCAACCTGAGCAACTCGCCAAAATGGCTGAAGCCACCACCTTAAATATCATCCTCAGCTAAAAACAAAGGAGGATGTTGGGGGTGGGGAGAGTCGGTTTCAGGAGGTTACCAGACAAGTATGGTAAACAAGAGTAAGATTATTATGCAGGTTTAGGTCCTTGCCTTCTGCACTGATTAAGAGTTTCTAGAGATGAGGTCATCCCCCCTCTTCCTGGTACAGAGAGGGAGACATCTTTACAGATGGAGATTTCCTTTACAATGTAAATGCCTCTTAACAAAGGGTAAGTAAATTCTACTTTTCAGTTTCTTTCCTGTCTGCAGTTTTTAAAAGCAACCAGCCCCAAATAATCCTCATGCCAAAGAGACCTATCTTGGGGTGGCCAATTCCAGTCACCGACAGGATGCTAGGATCTGTGATCCTGCTGAGCGACCTTGGCACGCTCTGCCTCCAGACTTCTTGCTTCAGGAGGTGACACACTTTCCTTGCTGATGAAGTCAGCTGAGTCAGGCTCTTGGTCACATGCAACCCCAAGCATCCTGAGTGACACAGTGAGTGAGGGAGAGTGCTAGCAATGAGGCAGAGTAGAGGTCAGGAACCCGGTCACCTGGGGCCTTGCTGGCCGAGATAAAGAGTGTAGATTCTATTCGAAAGCACTTTGGAAAACCAGTAAAAGAGGCTTGGGTTATGTTGGAAAGTCCATGCTGGCTGCTGTGTGGACTCAGATGCGGGGGGCAAGAGGGAAATTGTGGGGGCGGGTAGGTGGGAGTCCAGGTGAGAGAGTGTCTAGACGGGGGAAACCAGGTACATTGTGGGTGACTGAGGACATGGAGCTGCCAGGACGTGTTGACTGCAGCCAGCCAGTGTCTCTGGGTCTTACTGTGAACCCCAACATCTATAATCCCAGTGGAACTGGGCTGACTCCCCACTGGTGGCCACTGTGTCAGGAGCCCTGATGGGTGCTCAGGAAAGCTGCGAAATGGGGAATCAATCACTTGGGCAGAAGCTCCTGTTTTGACCTTCTGTTTGACCTTGGGCAAGTGCCTGTCTCATCCCCTCCCCCATCCCCAGCCTGTTTCCTCCTATTAAAATGGTAGAGCAGTTGTCAAGGTCATGTGAAAGGGCACATGTGAATGTCTGTTACTGCACTGTGCCCTGGAGCTCTGGGGGCAGCTGGGGGGTGCACTTCTTTCCCTCCCATTCCTGGGGGGCAGGAGGCCTTTCCCCATCCTCCTTGACCTTGGGCAAGTCCTGTCCTTTGCTGGGGTTGGGGGAGGGGGGTGCTGAAGGAATGATGCCATGGGTGTGGAATCGTCTGCTCGGGTGGCTTTCCCCCATACTGCAGCTGACAAAGGCTTGGGCAGACGTGAAGAGATATCCAATCCTGAGGCAGTTGGTAGGACAAAACCAGAGTGCCCTTCCCCCAGCCCCACCCTGGTGCTTCCCTGCACATTGCTACTCGTCACACTTGTTTAACAAAGGTCAGTGCTCTTAGTTGTTCCCATGAGGTATGGTGACAGTCGCTGCCCATCTTTGGTCCTCGTGAAATCTTGGTGTGCCTTTACAATGCACACTCCTTCTTTGAGAGAGCTTGGGTGAGTCTCTACACCCCTCAACCAAACTGAATGAATGACTGAATGAATGAGCGAGATGGTTAATTTTATGTGTCAACTTGGCTGGGCCACAGTGCCCAGAGACGTGGTGAAATATTATTCTGGATATTTCTGTGAAGTTGTTTTTTGAATGAGATTAACATTTACACAGGTGGACTTTGAGTAAAGCAGACTGCCCTCCATAACGTGGGTGGGCCCCATCCAACCTGCTGAAGGCGTGAATGGAACAAAAGACTGACCTTCCTCAAGCAAGAGGAATTTTGCATCAGACAATCTTTGGATTTGAGCTACTGCGTCAGCTCTTCCCTGGGTCTCTAGCCTGCAGGACCACCCTGTAAATTTTGGACTTCCCAGTCTCCATGACAGTGGGAGCCAATTCCTTAAAATAAATCTTTAGATAGATAGGTAGATAGATAGAGCATATTGGTTCTGTTTCTCTGGAGAACTCTGACTAATACAACGACATTTCAGGCAAATCAGTTCCATGAATGAGATTAAAGCCTGGGCCCTCGAGTGAGGACCCCGGGGTGAGGTCCCTCAGGTGAGGTCCAGGGGTGTGTGGTAAAGCCCACATTCAACCCCAAGCTGCCTTTGAGAGGCTTTTGCCAGGGTCCTGTTCTGAAACACTCCTCTGTGGACCTTGATCAAGCTGCCTCGCCCAGACCACGTGGCCCCTCCTGGCCGTGTCGTTGTCTCCCAGGACTCCAGGCTAAGAGCAGTACAAGCATAGGCCCCCTTACAGAGGTAGAAATGGCACTTGTCTGGGCTGAGTCCTCCCCATGGCTCTGGTGCGCTGTCTGGGGTGTCCTCAGAGATCTCTGTGTTCCCCAGGCTAGGGGAGGACACATGGAGGCCTGTCTTCCCAGAGAATGCTCCACGCTGTGTCTAGGCTGTGCCAGGCATCAGGCTGAAGGCGCTAGGGCTCAGAGAGAACTCCAAGGGGTTGGGGAGAGCAGGAAAGGAGCTCATGGTATGCGGGGGCAGTGCTGGCATGTTCTGATCTCAGGGAGGTTAGAGGGTGCCAGGAGCTGAGTGGGCCTCAGATACACGCCCAGGAGTCACAGCTGCCCACCTGAGTGCCCTCAGCCGGGAAGGTGGCTGAGAACCTGACAGCCAGGCCTGGGCCCAACATCCCGTCTGCCTCTGGGCCTAACACATTGGGCACAATGTGTCCATTGGGCATGGCAGCCAGGACCTGCTACTCGCCAGGCTCTGTGAATCCCTTTGCACGTATTTGTAGCAGGCACGGATCTCACACAGTCCCTGACTCAAGTGTGTAAGAAATGGGACTTTCTTTATTTTCTATGACTCAGCCTTATTTTCATTTTGAATTCCCAAGCCGCTGGTGGCTGAATCCTAATCTCAGACAACTCAAGCTTCTTGCCATTTTCTCCAGGAGGATGCCTGAGTCCCCATGGGTGCGAGTGGGGTTGTCATTAAAGACAAGGCGTCCAGTGAGACTCCGATGTCATGAGTCCCCTTGGTCACCACGGAGGTGCCCTGTGCTCCTGTCTGCACAACCCCTCCAATCTGGGAGGGGTGCAGGTGCTCCACTCTTGGGCCACAGTGGCACCCGGGACCCATCTGCTGCTTCACAGCCTCATGGGGCAGGACAACTCGCCATGTGGCCATTTAAGGCGGTGACCTTGTCACAAGGCACGGCCCTTTCCTTTCTCTGGGACTTGCTCATCCCCAGGGTTCTCCCCAGGAGGGAGGCACCCCAGATCCCGGACTTCGAGTGGAACCATGGTCCTTCCCCAGGACCCAGCCATGCTGCTGTGCTCACCACCGCCCCCTCCTCCACCCGCCCCTGCCGCCTCCTCCGCCTCCCACGCCATTGGGAGTGCTTGAGTGCTTTTCTAGTTGGCAGGGTGGGGTTGTTCTTACTCACTCGGGATGTTTTTTCCCTAAATCCGTTGCCTTTGCAGTTTCTCCTACAGCCAGGGCTTTTACACACAAAAGTCAGGAAGAGACTCCTTCTATTTCTCTTTGCCTCCTGTCACATCCTTTCCCTGAGGCAATGAGCACAGAGGGCCTGGCTGGAGGAATGGGAGAAAGGCGGGGAAGGAAGGAAGTACAGTGGGGAAAAATACCAGCTGAGTTTTAAAAAGGTTACGTGGCGGATGGTATCGCATTGAACTGCACGACAAGGCTGTGACATAAACGCTACCATTATGCTCACTTTATAGACAAGGAAAGCCAGGCTCAGAAAGAGTAAGCAAAGTGCCTGAGATCTGAGAAGGGACGTACTGTCATTTGAACCCTGGCACTTGGCGCAGCCGATGCCCCTAACCCCAATGCCAAATGTCCTGCCTGCCATCCACTCTCCTGCCTCTTCTGGGCCTCCTGGGCGGTGTGTGGGCAGCAGGAGCCGGGCCCACGGGGTATCTGGGTCTCCCCAACCCCTGCTGATGACTCCTGCAGGTCCTGAGGAGGCCCCGGGGTCATGTCAGGTTCAGAGCCCAGCCCCCAGGCACTAATGCACCCTTCTTCTTAAGGAGCAGATGTTGGTTCTGACTGGGACTTCCTGCCTGGTTCATGGCCAGTGATCAATAAAGCAAATACTGGTTACTGTTATTTGTAATCTCCTTTGAGCCTCACAACAACCCAGTGAGAAAGCAGTTCCAATGTTCTGTTTGAAAGGTTAAATCACCGGCCCGTGGTGACAGGCAGGACGGCTGTGCTGAAACCCTCTGCTCCTGGGTGGGAGCTGTGTTCGCCACCCCAGCAGCACCCAAAGATGGAGCCTCTTGGGGTCGTCCTTCCTTATGACTAAGGCTCCACAAAGGGAGCCCTAGGTGGCCCTGGGTAGGGAGAGTCATCTCCCCACATCCCACACCCCCCACTAGGGCGTTCCCTCTTCGGAAGCCTTTGCCTTCCATGGCCTTCCAGCAAGGATGGGCCCTCAGAAATGAGACTGTTGATCCCCTGGGTCAGAGACAGTCCCCTTCAGCCCTGAGGAAGGATCCTCCCACCCCACCCTACTGGAGGCCGGGCGCTGTGCAGACTGAGCCCAAGTTGAGCTCCCGCCCCCAGCCTGTGCCTGCAGGAACCCAGGTGGGCAGGCTCTGCCCAGGGAGGCCTGGCAGCAGGGGGCACAGGGTGTGGTAGATGAAGGAGGTGCCACCACCGACCCCTCTCAGACATCCCAGGCCACCTCCTCTGTGCTCCTGACAGGGCTTCCTCACCACCCTGGGGCCTCATTGCTCCGAGTGCCTGGAGTCAGGAGTTGCCTTCTGGGCACGGCCCTCTGTCCTGACATGGGGAGACCCTGTCTTCTCCTTCTCAGGGCTCCAGGCCCTAAGCAGGCCAGTTAGGAGCTCAGCACGACGACATTAGGGAAAGGCCTCCCAGGTCTGCAGGAATGAAGACAAAAGAGGGGTGGGAACCTCACCCCGCCCCTAATCCTCTCTCTGTTTCCTCCAAATTCTCCCAGAAAAGGCTTTATCCCTCCCAGTCCACACGGCTGCCAGACTGGGAGTGAGGCATCTCTCAAGGCCCTCCAGAGCTGAGGTCCCAGCCATGAGCCCACTGGCCACTCTGCCACACCAGTCATCTCCCACACCCAGCTCCTGTCACTTGCCCAGGCCAGCCTTCCCCAGACGACGCCTCTCCCGCAAAGCATCAGCCCCAGAGAGTTCATCACAGGCTCCAGGGCCAGGCAGGTTACTAGGGGAGGCCAGTGGCTGGGAGGGAACTCTGATGGCCAGAGGAGCTCCGAGTGACTCAGCTCCAGCACACTGTTACCAGGTCTTCTGATTTTTCAAGAGAAACTGGAAATTAGATTTATACGTGAAAGATTCTTGGGGCCGGCCCAGTGGTGCAGCAGTTAAGTGCGCACATTACGCACTTCGGTGGCCCGGGGTTCCTTGATTCAGATCCCAGGTGCAGACATGGCACCGCTTGGCAAGCCATGCTGTGGTAGGCATCACACATATAAAGTAGAGAAAGATGGGCACAGATGTTAGCTCATGGCCAGTCTTTCTCAGCAAAAAGAGCAGGATTGGCAGCAGATGTTAGCTCAGGGCTAATCTTCCTCAAAAAAAAAAAAGATTCTCAAATTTAAGTGCCAACTGCTAACCTGAAATTAAAACAAAACAAAAAACCAAAACAAAAATTACTGCATAGGTCTATCAGAAAAAATTTTTGTCCTGAAGGCCACTGATTGAGAATCTCTAGGGGACCCCCATTCTTGATGCCCCTAAGCCCCCGCTTGACCAAAGCACCACTGGGGCCTTTTGTCCCTCACAATGGCCTGAGCCACTTCTCTTCCAGAAAGCTTTGTGGACTCTGAGAGTGGGGCCCAGCCTTCCTCCCTCCCTCTCCCATGCACCCAATGGGACCCTGTGGGTTACCCCTTGTTGGGCAAGGGCTTCCCCTTGGCAGAAAAGGAAGGCATGCTTCTCCACCTGCCAGGGAAACCCACTTGGGGGTGGCAGATCCCGTCACCATCCTCCTCCCTCCATGGAGTCGGGGTGTGATTAGAACCCACAGCCGGGGCTTCCTGGGTCTGCCCGTGTTCCCCCTGTGAGTGCAGAGCCATCAGGACACGCAGTCCCTGGCCTGGTCAGAGACGAGGGAGGTCTCCCCTTAGGCTGGTGAGTGGGATAAGGAGCCACAGGGCAGAAGTGGGGTTAGAATCCAGCCCAGCCCCCTCGATGCACAGAATTCTGTCCATTCAGGATAGGCTTGGTGGACAGCCTGCCGCCAGGGGCCCCCGAGCTGACTATCACCACCACCAGCCTATGCTCTGGCTGGACAGGCAGATGCAGCTCTCAGAAGAGTCGAGCACCATCCACTGGCCCAGCTCATCTGAGGCTCCAGGAGAGCCCCACCAGGAGGACTGGGGTCCTGGCACAAAGGACTATTTCCAGGTAGCCTGGCAGCTTGGGTGTGACACATGAACATGTGCCAGGGCCCTGCTGTGCCTTATGCAACTGAAGAACTGCAGACTGGGAGCTGGGGCTCTTTCAGCCGGAGCAGGACTGAAGCTCGCCTCTGATAAGCAAAGCTTTCTGCTGAGATTCCAGATCCTAACAAACAGGCTCAAAGGGAGGAGACTTGCAGATACTAAGGAGAACAGATTTTAAGCGCTCTGACCCAATAAAGAAGGCTCAGTTTACATTCAGATTCTATTTTTAAGATGCTGATGAGAGCCATTCTTCTCTATTCCTTATGCAGGTCTGTCAGAGACTTCTAGAGTCTTGTTTGAATGTCATTCAATGCATCTTATTTCTGCAGCACATTCTCTAATTCAGACTAGTCTTCCTTTCTGTTAGTCAGTCAACAAATATTTATGGAGCCCATCCAAATGGCCAAGCAGACTAGTCTACTTGGCAGAGATTTGTTGACTGACCCACGCCTAGTGCCCCAGGGCCCACTTTCCAGAGGGCTTCCCACCAGTCATCTGCTGAGAAGACACATGTGGTTTTGGAGCCCACAGGCCTCCACCTTCTCTAGGCCCCATAAAGCTCCAGAATCCCAACCCTCCAGCCAAGAGAGGCAGCTGGGAAGGCTGGCTCTCAGTAGTTCACAAGAATGTGATGTCTGGGAATGCCCGTCCAGGTGGCAGTCACCGCTGGGTCCTGGACGGTCCCTGACAAGGCCTGGGGCCACCGCCTCCCTGGCATCTTTGACCAATACCTCACCCATTTCCTCTCCTTTGACCAGCCCTTGGCTGATCTGGCCACATGCCCATCCCCGCCTTGGCCCTTCTCTTATCTTTGTCCCTCGAACTTCTTCCCATTTGAGCCTCCATCCCTCGCATTACTGAGCTCTGAGGCTCATTTGGCAAGGCAAGAGGTGATCTGGAGTCTGTCTTCTCTGGAGGGCCTGCCCCCACTCCTGAAGGCTTCATTATGGACCTGAAGGCCTGTCTTCAGGCATCTGGAAGAGCTGCCTCCAGAGTGGTTAGCAGGGCACATCCATCTGAGGAATCACAGGGACCAAGAGGAATGGACCCAGGGGCCCCAGTCAGGGGAGGGTCACTTGGTACCCAATCCCCTAAGGCTAAGTGTAGCCGGCCTGGCGCCAGGTGGAATATCTGCTGCCCAGATGCTCGCTGGGCCAGCAGCATCCCAGGGCCTCTCTGAGTCTCAGCTTCCTCGTCTGTAAATGGATAAAGTCCGGAACAGTGGGGCAGACTGAGGTGGTGGAGCCAGACAGGCCTGGTTCCAAACCCAGTTCTGAGCTCGATCTGGGGTGAGTTTCTCAGCCCAGCTGAACTGCAGATGCATCGTGTAGAAGGGATGGGCTCCTAACACCCGCCAGCCGTGGCTTCTGACAGGGCTGCGGGAAGTATACATAGAGTACCTGGCAGAGAGAGGGCTCAGCGAGCAGGCGTTATCACTGTTACTTCATGGGCCTGTTTTGAGGATTAAACCCATGACAGAATGTGTGTGCAACGGCTCGGTGAAATACAGTGGACAAATGGTAGTAATTACCACTTATCAGTGTGTCTTCCTCCCTCTGTGCCTCTTCCCCTCCTTCTCTTTCTCCATCTAGTTTATTTTTCCTTCTCTGCTTTAACCTCCTCTTGGCCTCTCTTCCCTCTCCTCCCATCTGCACAGCCTTTAGAGCCAACATCCAACACCAGTTTCTCTTTCCCTCACTCCAGAACCTCCAGTGGCTCCCCACTACCCCTCGTGTCCAAACTCCACAGCACCACAACCACCCCTAATCACCAGTTTCCCCTCACATCCCTCCCCAAAGCAGAGCCTCCCCAGTGGGGGCCGCTTTCGTCTCTCTGCCAACACTCACTCCTCCCTGTCTGCACTCACACTATCCCTCCAGCCTCAAGAGCTCTGGGTTGCTGGTTGCCCCTCGCAACAAATACAATCCCACCCTTCCTTCAAGACCCAATGAAATTCCATTTGTTTGTTTGTTTGTTTTGGTTTTGTTTTTGCTGAGGAAGATTTGCCCTGAGCTGACATCCACTACCAATCTTCCTCTTTTTTTGTATGTGAGCCACCACCACAGCTTGGCCACTGATGGACAAGTGGTGTAGGTCAGCACCCAGGAACTGAACTCCGGCTACTGAAGCAGAGCACACCAAACTTGACCACTAGGTCATCGGGGCTGGCCCCCAATTAAATTCCATTTCTGAGTCAACAAATGTGTTGCCCTCTCACAGCTACTCTGTGGCAAGGACTTTTGAAAGTGTTCTCTCCTTGGGAGAATTATCTTAAAAATGCAGCCATAATTTTCTAGCTGTGTGACCTTAGAAAACTTACCTACCCTCTCTAAGCCTACCTTATAGGGTGGTTGTGAGGATTAAATTAGAACAGTGGTTTGTAAAGTTTCTAGCATAGTGACTAGTGCATAGAAAATGATTACTAAATAGTAGCTACTTCTGCTATCCTGGTTCTTCGGCTATGAACTGAAGCCACACAGGCCAACTGGGAGAGTTAGGCTTCTACTGCGGATTGGGTGATCCTTCGGTAGAAATCAGTATCCTCTCCCTTATCAAGTGCCTGGCCAGGCTTCCAAAGCTCCATGTCACAGTATCCTCGGAGGTCCGGTCATTCAACACTCATTTATAATCATCCCGTCTGTGCAGGGAGCTGTGCTAGGCTTGAAGCAGGTGTGACACTTGAGGCCAGCACAGCCAGAACAGGTTCATAGGAGGAGTGGGGAGCAGATGATAAGGACGCAGGCCCCCATGCCAGCCCAGAACACCAGGGCCACCCCACGACCCCAGCTTTATCTCCAAGTCCTGCCCTGTCCACCCTTGGCCAGCCCCTTCGGGCCCCAGCTTGTTCTGCCTCTCCTGGCTCTCCCTGCACCTGCCATCCTGACTCTCTTCTGTCTGGTCAACAGGGACAGCTCTGTCCTGGCTCAGAGTCTTTGCACATGCTCTTCCTGCTGTCCTGGACACAATCCCCAGTGCACACACCCCCAAAAGTGGTGAACCCTCCTGGAGCCCAACTCTGTCCATCCTTATCAGACGCTCGGCTTTCTTTTAAGATGTTATGAAAAGAGCTTAGGCTGGGTTTGAATCCAGGTTTTCTTACCCCCTAGCTAACCTTGAGCAAGTGACAGCCCCTCTGGGACCCCACACCCATCACCTGCACCGAGGAGCACCATGACTACACGTGTGAGGGCAACTGGCACATGCCAGGGGCCTAGAAACCATGGCTGGCGGTGAGAGACAGGGACACACCCCCTTAGAGAGGCTGCAAGGAGCAGGAAGTCAAACGGCTTCTGTGCCAAGCAAAGGAGCTGGACCTCTGGCCCAAGCTAGAGGGGCACACAGCGTTGAGGAAGGTCATTTGGGGTCTGTGCAGGATGGACTGCTGGGAGAGAGCAGGCCGGACCCCACACCCCACCTCTAACCAAACCCTGTCCATGCTGTGCTCCGTGGGTGGGCCTTGATCTTCTGTACCAGTGAAGGGTTCCTTGAGGGCAGAACCCGTGCCCCCTGCCTCCGAACTCCTCGAAGCTCTGTGGCAGGCTGGGTACGTAGGAGGCACCCGGTAAAGACCTGTGACCTGGATGCTGTGGTTGCATGATTCTCAGTGGGCCACCTGGTACCGGCTCACTGGCCTAACTCTCCTGCCTAGCAGCCCTCATAAAGATGCTCCCTGCCCCTCGCAACCTCACCGCTCCGCTCCTCTCAATTAGATTATGTTTGTAGAGCCCCCTGGAGCTAAGTGTGCTATAAATACAAGGCATTTCTATTAGATCCAGGTTGGGGAAGCTGCGAGGAGCCAGCAGGGGACAGGGGCTCCGGGGGGTCTGCGCCAGCTGAACTGAACAAGGTTTCTCATGGCCCAGATGCTATTAGTCAAAACGGATGGCTGCTGCCGGCTCCTCCGAGTTACGAGTAACCAGGGAGGGCAGAGTTGGCGGCGTTTCGGGCTTGTTGAGTACTGTGGACTATCTGTCTAGCATTAGTGGTTGGAGCAAGCCCAGGGCACGCTCAGCTGAACCACTTCTAAAATTTATTTTTCAGCCCATGTGACTCTAAGTGTTGGGGGTCTCCTGGTTCTTACTTCTTTGCAGCCTGTTCTCCGAGACCCTTTCTGCTGACCATGAGAAGGGACTGGGAAGCGTGGACTCAGAGCAAAGAGGCTCCGTGAGTGGACCTGGCACCCAGCGCTGGGCAATTTGGGGTCTCTGACTGAGGGTCTCAGGCACACTCCTCTTCCCAGTCCCTCCTTCGATGGCGTCCCCTTGGGACGTGACGGGAGCCACAAGCCTCATGTTCTTCTCTTGCTTTGCGAGGCTCTGACCATCTGCGTGGCTTTTTGCTCTTGCTGGTCTGGTTCCCACTGTGGGGCACATAGCACATGGGAGCAGCGCATAAGCTGGGCCTTTAATCCACCTTGTCTTCAGGCGAACATGCACACTGGGAGATCCAAGCAGCTGATCACGATCCACTAGTAGATCTCAGGCTGACCTGGTGGATCTCTCAGACAATCAGTCCCTCCTCTAGCTGATCACTTCCAATGCAGCTGCCCCCCATCTCTGCCATCAACCCCCCCACAATCCCCCCGTCACTCCCTCCACCGCCGACCCTCACCTCCCCACCACCCCCCTCCAAACTCCCACCCTCAAGGAATAGTTAAGATGCTGACATAGTCAAAAGGAGCCCTTTGTCAGGAAAACTTCAAGGAAGAGCAACTGAAGCCAGAGATTGCAACCGATGAGCAGAGGATCCCTGGGAAATTCGGAGTTGGACTAAGAGCTGCCAGGGCTGCTAGGTGCAGCAAGCTCTGTCCGTGAATGGAATAGTACGCTGTGTCTCTCAGCACACGGCCCCCACAGCCTGAGGGTGGGCAAAGCCTGGCCTGACCCGTCAGTGGACACCCCTTCAAAACGTGTCTGGATCTCGAGCAGCCTTTTGTCGTCCAAGAGGAAGAGAATTGGAATGACTCATGCTGTGCCCAGGTGGACACTCCTTGTCCACAAGGAGCTCACAGTATCTTGGAAGAGACAAGAGTACAAAATAATAACCACAGGTGTAAGTACAAAGTTGAAAGAGAGAAAGATCAAGGGTGCTGTGGGAGATGGGTGGGGGGTCGGACCTCACGGAGTCTCTGGGGAACCTTCTCTGAGGAAAGGATGGAGCTGCCTGACTGAGGCTTCCCCTCTCTTGGCCCCACTGTTCCACGTCCCTCTTACAGGCACTGTCTGCTAATAAGATGTCCGTAACTGAAGAGCCCCCCCCCCAGCATCTGGACATCACACTCATCAGGCCCCACAATTGGAAGAGACCTCAGGGGCCACCTGCCTGTGGCACACATCAGGAAAGGAAACCCCAAGGCAGCTGACATGTCCAAGTGGGACAAAAAACGAACAGGACCTCCTGGCATCACAGGAACTCAGTGATCAACCCACTTAACTTCTCTAAGCCTCGGCTGTTTCATCTGGGCCTGCCTCAAATGATTACTACGAGGTTACAGCAAGACAAGGGCAGTGAAGGTCCTTTGTGAGCTGGGAACATTGGGAACTCAGTGTTTCCAAGGTCTGAAGATGGCAGATAAAGGCCAGGATGAGCTTCTTTCAGACAACTCCACCCCTGGAGACGCTGGTCCCACTCAGCGCTGTCTCTGACTCAGGAGTGACATAAGTCAAAGGGCGTGGGGATGCTCCAAGGATCTGGGGAGGGCGGGGAGGAAGGAGTTTGTTCCCGTCCAGGGAGGGCTTGTCCAACTTCCCATCAGTAAGGGCTTCAGGGTGCAGATAACTGGAGACAGTGAGGTGGGGGTGGCTGGGAGCCCAAGGGAGCCCGAGGGAACCCAAGGGACCCAGACGGTGGGACCGGAAGGTGAGTGCTGAGATGGGAAGGAGCGGAGCCAGCGAGGTGGGGCGGTGCACGGGGCCCCTAAGTCTGGCCCCATGTTAAATATAACCCCAGTCCCTCATTTCCTCAGTCATTGTATTTTGCAGTTTTCCCTCTTGAGAGGCAGCCTAAATGAGGAACTGGCCTAGTCACAGGCCGCCTGGAAGTTCTAAGAACACAATTGTTTTCGTGATGAAAATTAAAATTGTCTATTTTTTAAGTTTAAAAAAGCAAACACTCCAAGGTCATACATTGGCCCTGTGCCTCCTGGAATCCAGGCTTGTTTGCTATTCTTCGTCAAGGTGCCTGAGTCTGGGGGCCCAGAAGCAAGGGTCAGCCGGGGGCCATCCCTGGGAAGATGGCTGAGAAACACACACACAGTAGGACATTCACGTCCTTAAAAAACAGCTGGCCCTAGCCATCTGCGCCCCTGACAGCTCACAGGCAGCCTGGGAGGCTCAGAAAGCAAGCTCAGTGGATGTGTCCAGCCCAGACCCCAATGCAGCAGGACCCACTCCCCACCTCACTTCAAGGGCAGCCATCTGACCTAGAAACAAGGCTTGCTGGTCTGGGGTGACCAGGCCTGAGGGTGGAAAGGGGAGGCCCCTTCACTTTGGGGTGTGAGATCCAGCGTTCCCCTCTCCTAAAGCAAGCGTGCTAGGAGGGGAGCAAAAACCCTTCCAAGTGTACGCACATCTGTGTACCAGCTCCTGGTGCTTCCGTGTTCGCTCTCTCTGCTCCCCTCCACTCTCTTTGCTTCGGTCTCTCTCTGTCTCTCTAGCTCTCTTGCTCTCCCTCCGTCTCTCTGTTTCTACCTCTGTGTCTCTCATTCTGTCTCTCTTGTGCACACACACACACAAACACGCACACACACTCACACTCTTGTTCTCGCTCTCTTCATACTTTTGCTCTTCAGAGAATCTCTGTTGAATTGAGGAGTCTTAATCCCATTTGACGGATGGGTAAGGGAGCCCAGAGGGATCACTGGGAGATCAGCTTGTGGTGGATCAGTGGTAGAGCCGGGCCAAGAATCCAGGGCTTGGGTGTCTCAAGTGGGTTGAGCTCTCCACCTCCCCGCCAAAGTGGGTTGGCGTGGAGGAGGCCGTGGAGACCACCTAGTATGTCCCCATCCTGCACAGCTCTTCTTGGCACTGCTCTCCCATCCCACTGCCCTGGGGTGGGAGAGAAGCTCCCTTCTTTCTCTCCACTCCCAGCGCCCACTCCTCCCTTCTCAGCTGGGGCAGCGCCGGCCTATGTGCTTACGTCTGACGCTCCCTCTGACAACCTTGGCAGCTTCCCCACCTCAGCACTCCAGGGAGAATTGCTTAGTGGTCAGACCCACAAGTTTATGAGACTGAGTTCCCAGCAACCACAACTATGTGCTCCTGACAGGAGTGGGTTTGACTCCACCAGCCCCAGCTCACCCTGGCCTGCTTTCGGGGGAGAGAAGGTGAGAGGACGCTGGGTGGGGTGGGTCCCAGGAACCCACCCTGGCTTCTAAACATGGCAGTTCTCTTCTTTGTGTCAAGTGAGCAGCCAGAGCCTGGAAGGGGCAGTTGGGGTGGTCCTGCTGTGAACTGGGAAGTTGGAGAAAAATTCTCACCCTAGAAGAGTGTGCATGTAAGTAACAATAGCGAACCTTATGTAACCTGTTCTAAGCAAATTACGAATTAACTAATTTAATCCCCACAATGGCCCTATTATCATCTTCATTTTACAGATGAGGGAAGCCAAAGTCTAGAGACGTTAAACGACTTGCCAAGATCCCAGGATTCAACCCAAGCTGGCTCCAGACACTGTTCCTAGTGATGCAGGCTCGGTGAGCCGAGGAGTTGAAAGAAGGATTTCTTGGACTCTCAAGGTCTGGTAGTAGTGCTCCTTTATTCAAAGAATAGCATGGGGACGGGGCCCACCGGCAGTGGAGAGCTGCAATGTGTTGAGGGCAGGGCTAAATTTATAAGGCATAGGTATGTCAGTTATTTTTGGCTTGACAAGGGAAAGATTGTGTAAAAAAGTCTTTAAAATGGTGTCAGTGCCGGTAGGGTCTGGTTACCGGGTGGTGGTATAACTTTGGATACAAATCAGGTCAGATCAGGTCAGGACGTCGTATGCTTCCCAGAGGATGATGCAGATCGATATGTAGGCTGTATGTAGCCCAGGACGCCTTGGGCTCCTTCTCCCTGGGGCCGCCTTGATCCCCATCACTAGCCCCTCCGTACGTCAGCTCATGGACAGTCTAACAGATGAGCACCTTCCAACTCTGAGAAGGCACAGACAGGCCGTCTTCACGGGTGTGCAACCGCAGTCACGCTGGGCCCTGTGCTGGGTTTAGCGCTTGGCAGTTGCCATCCTGAAATTCTGAATAGCTTTGGAAAACAGGGCCCAGCATTTTCATATCTCATTGGGCTCCACAAATCAAAATCATGTAGCCACTCCTGGCAACGGAAGCCGTGCCTGTCAGGGTCATCCTCTGAAGCTCTGTCTGCCCTCTGCTTCTTCTTCTTCACAAGTCTTTGCTTCGTCTTTCTCTAGCTCCATATGGATGTCTACTGGGGGCCATTTGAGCTCTAAGTTTGTGTCTTTCTCAGAACAGTGACAACAAGAGAAACCCCAAACACTCCATCCCCCTGCCCAGGCCAGGAGGGAGAAGCTGGGGCAAGAAGCAGCCTGCGCAGGAGGTGCCCTGGACCCCACCCCCAGGGCAGCTGGGAGGTGAGGCTTCTGGAGCTATTCTGTTCCAATCCACCTCCTGGCAATGGGTGTGTATCTGTGGCTCTACTGAGCCTGGGGTAGGCTGCACGGCTGTGGCCTGGAGCTCAGCCCAAGAACCCCGCCTGGAGCTCAGCCCAAGAACCCCACCTACTCAGAGCCGGGTGGTGGGCTAAGCTCAACCACCTTCCATGGGTTTTCTTTCTCAACCCCCACCCTCTCGTGGGAAGTGATCCCCAGGGTCCAGAGGCCTGGGGCGCTGGATTCCAGGCTGCCCTCTCCAAAGTTACAGCAGGTCTCGAAGGGACCTCTCCTCTCAGAGAGCAGGTGACCTCATCCTTTAAAGCCTCAATGCTGAGACTCTGGGCCCTTTTCATTCCTGCTGAAGCTGAGAAGCTGGACAGGGACAAGGGGGCTCCTGGGCAGGGGCTGGCGGGACTCTACATTCCATCCCAGCTCTGTCACTGTGTACCAGGGGCACTTGAGCAAGTCAGTCACCCCTCTGGGCCTCTATTTCCTCATCACTAACATTAGTAGATTGAATCTGAAGGGCTTTCTTTGAGGCCCCTCCTTGCTCTGAGATTCAACAGTTTGAGAACTCCCGGAAATGGACATACTACAACTCCAAGTGGCAGATTTCTCTGTTTCTTTTAAAACCAGCACTCTAAGACCAGAGTTCTTCTGGTTGGGAAGAAACCCTGAGATGATCTCCAGCCTCTCCTACCATCCTTTTATCTCGGTAAAGGCCTGGTGACCCCTCCCTTCATCTGGCTTGGGATCAGAAGCCAATGCTGGACTGAATCACTGTGGGCAGAGGGAGGGGATGCACTGACTGGTCTGGTCCCACCTGAATGGCCAAGAGTGACAGGTGGCAGTGGGGGAGGAATAGCTGTCAAAGGATAGTCAGGGGAGAGGAGTCAAAGCTGCTTAGGCCATCATGACAACCAACATGCACTCCACACAGCCTTGCTGACCCCCAGAAAAGGGCCACGCCCTCCTCTCTGGGGCACAGAGCCCTCCATGCATCCCTCCACTGCAGCGCGGTGGTGGACGTGCCCATCTGGATACCCTCTAAAGCGTGAGCTTCTCTGGGGGACCACATCATTCACTGGAGTGTCCCAGCGTACTGCTGAGGAACTGGCACACAGCTGCTGCTCGGCACACATTCGCTGGATCAGGACTTAAATCGGAGGGCTCCAGAAAACAATGCGTTGGAGCATTCTAGAGCATATGCTTCAAGATCCATCTCAAATGTCAGCTTCTTCGGGGAGCAAGAGCCTACGTCATTTAAGACTCTGTTGGAAGTAACAACAACAAAAGCCATCTCAGACGGATTAAACAAACAAGGATTGCATTGCTCACATAAGGTGGTAAGTTCAGAAGTAGAGCAGACCTCAGAATTGGTTTGACCCAGTGGCTCAAAAATGTCACCAAGGACCTAGTTTCTTTCTTTCACCTCTCTGCCTTTCATGATGTCATCTTTATCCAAAGGCTAATTTCCTTTGGGGTCTTAAGGTGGCTTCTAGAATCTTCTCCAACTACATACCCATCTCTCAATCCAGAGAGAGAGAGAGCAAGCAAGCATCTCTGTCTCAGTAATCCAGGTGAAATCCTGAGACTCATGCAGATGGACCACATGTCCACCGACCAACAAATGGCTGTGGCCAGGGGAGGGAACAGCTGATTGGGTCCATTTCTGCTGAAGCTGGAGCAGAGTCCACTGTGTCCATAGCATGAGGGCTCTCTGTGCAGGAGCAACGATGCCCCAATCGCAGACAGGGTCCTGGAAGGACAGCAGAAGGGCAGGGAGAAGTAACCATCAAAGGCCCACCATACCTTCCCTGACTCTGGTCACCCCGTCTGAGCTCCCAAGAACCCTGCTTCCTGCTGTATCTGTACACTTGTCACACTAGATGGAAATGTGGGCGTTTACCAATCTGTCTGCCGCATTAGACCTTGAGCTTGTTGAAAGCGGAGACCACCTCCTGTCTACTCCTGTGTCCTCAGGTCTCAGGACCTCGCTCAGGGCTGGGTCCTTGACTGGCATTCTGTTTCCGTTTGTTCAGTGATGAAGCTGCCCAGAGCTGGACTCTCGTGAAATGGATGTCTCAAAGAGGCCATAATAACTTCCTGCTTGCTTTACAATAAGTGTGCGTAAGCTTTTCCTTGCATGACTTCTTAATTTGATCTCCTCCATCAGGAAGAACGGCACCCGTAATCCGGGAAGTGGGTTCGTGCGTGCCATGCCGCCTAGAGCTGGGAGGGCGAGGTGCACAGGTCCCCCAGGTGCCACTTCCCCCTTGGGGTGGGGGGCTGACAGATACGCGGCCCCTCCCGGGCCCAGTCACGACATGCACACACTAGAGGCACTGAAACGGTCTCAGGAAACCCGACAGCTCAGAGTTCTGCACATCACACGCCTGGACGGGGGCTAAAAACGGCCTCAGGAAAACCAACCACAGTGGATCAAAGAGCCCTTCCCGCTTTGGAGGAAACCCCCCGGAGCAGCCCAGGCCTCCAGATGGAGGCAGCTGCGTGGCCAAACTGCCCTATCTCCTTAGCTACATTCTTTGTCTAACCCTGGGCTTCCCATCGTGACAGGAGGGCTGCAGCTTCCCCTGTACCCCGCCAGCCCTGCCAGGCCTGTCCCAGGGCCCAGGAGGGCAGAAAGGACCCGAGCCCGGCTCCCAGCCTCTGCCAGCCCATCAAGCAAGGCCTCAAAATACAAGTGAGGACACTCAGTCACGTGTCCAAGGGGACCTGGGGCTTCTGATGGCCATTTCCCAGACCCCGCTCACATAAACCAGCTGTGTAAACCTGCCCCTCCAGGCCTGGCTGGTGGAAACTGGGTCAGAGCACAAGAAACTGTTAGGAACTGAGCAGCATGCAGCCCCGAGAGACACTCTTGCTCTACAAGGAAGTTGAAGCCTCCATCAAGTGTTCAACAAATCTTTTTTTTTTTTTTTTTTTTGCTGAGGAAGACTTACCCTGAGCTAACATCTGTGCCAATCTTCTTCTATTTTATATGTGGGTTGCTGCCACAGCATGGCCACCAATGAGTGGTGTAGATCTGTGCCCAGGAATCAAACCTGGGCCACCAAAGTGGAGCATACTAAACTTAAACATTAGGCCACAGGACTGGCCCCAAGAAATCTTCATTTTGCTCCTTGGCAAGTATAAATGAGGAGGGACACAATAGTGTGCGCCCCAAGGCAGGAAGCAAGCAAGGGCTGAGTCTGCAGGAGCCCTGCAGCTGGAGTGTGAGGAGAAAGCCTCAGGGGATGGGCAGGTGGCCTAGCTCTTCTGCACCTTCTAGAGCTTTCTAAGGGCCGGAGGGTGGGAGCTGGCTGGAAGGAGAGGGAAGCATCTAGCATTCGGGGGTTCAGGGCAAAGCTGTGGCAAGCAGGAGGAAGTCAGTGTTCTAGCCCTGACTGAGTGGGGGAAGGGGCAGAGGGGTGAGGCTCCAGACAGCCAAGCCTCCACCAGCCTCACGCCCTGAAGACCTAGCTAAGCCACGGCAGCCGTACGTGGGGCCTCTGCACTGGAGGAGGGGGGAGACAGGGGTCTGCTGTCAGTCAACAGTGTTTGCAAACCCCCTTGATGAGCGTCTCTTGGGGCCCCCAATCCTAAGACCCCAGGACTCTAACTGTGGTTGGGGCAGGAACTCCAGGCTTGAGGGGGGTTGCTGTGGGGTGAAGGGTGCAGCCAGGCAGAACCTCCAGAATTGCAGAGGGACGGCCCCTCCCTCAAGCCACATCCAGGGGAGAGCTTGGTGCTGGGCAACCACAGGAGGTGGTGAAGGACTCGGTCTGGGTCTCCTGGGGTGGTGTACAAACCCCACCTTTCAAAGTCAGTCTCGGATCTGTGCTTTGTCCTGTGGGGTCCGTCAGGGCTTTAGCCTGAGGGGAACTGTCTGGAGGCCCCCAGTGGGGTCAGGCTTCCAGCTCAGCCCCCCGGTCCAAGCAGGCCCCCTCCCCATCGCACCCACCTCCAGAAACCCCCAGAGCCAGGGCTGGCTGGGGCTTGCGTTTTTCTTTGAAAAATTCTTTGGTTTACTTTGCGTTTATCCTCCCAGGCTGCCCAACCCCAACACACACATAAACACACACTCTCATAAAACCCGCACACATAAGCCCTTTTATACCCCTGTGGGTTCCTGTCCATCCTTCTTAGTGTATACACATTCTTTTCTAGACCATTTTATGTATTATTTATAAAATTACATATGCGTTTTTATGCTTCCCTGTCCACCTAATATGTCACATACAGGGTTTTATGTATAAACATTGTTCGATAACAGTGGATGTTTTAAAAGAGAACAGTCAAAGAAGGGGACGCCTTAGCTCCAAATGATTCTTCTATGGGATAATTCCAGGCATTGTGGCCTGAGGATAGGGGTGGAGAGAGAGAGCAGAGGTCTGAAAAGGCAATCCTGCAAAGCTTTGGGCATTGAACACAGCACAGGATGTGCCCAGAGGCCTGGAGCAGCAGCTAGCCCTGGTCCTCAGCCAAGGCGTGGTTTCTCTGCCTCCCGGCCCCACCTTCCCCCGGACGGAGGAGACACCCCAGGAGAAGCTGGAGAAGTCTCTGGAGAGGGGCCCCTCTGTTCGGGCCCCGGGACACCCCCTCAAGCACCCATTTGGCTCTGGCCACAGAGGAGGAGAGAGACAGCCTGCTCAAAGAGGGGCAGATCCTAGATCCACAGTTGGAGGACATGGGTTCCTTAAAAAGAACGCAGAATCCAAAAACAAAATTAGGTACAAAAGTGAAAACTTATTTAGAATGAGAAAAATCAAAACAAATTACAAGTTTTAAAAAGCTGACAAATTCCACAAACATTGCAAAATCTAAAACAATATTCCAGACCAGCTTCTGCCTTTGCACAGTTCATACTTCATTTCCCCTCCACTCCCCGCCGGCCACGGGGCCATTCCCGCCAACCCAGGCGCCGCACCTCTGCCTGGCATGGGGGCAGTAGGAATTCCCGCCCCAGCACAGCCAGCTGAGTCTTGGCCACACATGGAACGCTGTAACCACGTGGACTCATCTCCTTAAACCCAGACAGACTCTCCCCAGCCCGGCGTCCCCTCAGCCAGCTCCCAGTGGTGCCCCGCCTGCCTCTTCAAGTGCCAGCAAAGCGGAAGGAGGAGAAGTCAGTGGGCTTAACAGATTGCAGTAAAGTATTTGATTTATGCAATTTTTACAAAAATGTGACCATGGGAACACATTGCTAGGGGCCCTTTGGGGCCTTGGGTGGCTCCAGTGGACTTCATCAGCTCCTGGGGGTCCCACCTCTGCTGGGGACCTTCACCTTGTCTGGTTGACTTGGTCACAGTGTAAATGTCACTTCCTCCTGACCCCCTATCTACAATAGGGCCTTGCTGTTCTCACTCATAGAACCCTGCTTTCCCCTGGCTTAGACATTTTCACAATTTGTAGCCGTATTTTTGTGTGTTTCCTGATCGATGTCTGTCTCTCCCAGCAGACTGTCACTCCCCAGCGGGCAGGGACCACATCTGTCTTGTCTGCTCTATGTCCCCACAGTCTAGGGCCCACTAGGGCCCTGTCCACAGCGACAGGGTGAGTGAACGGCCTGCCACCCTGTGTTACACTTTGTAGGTATCGGAATATAAAGGAGCCACGCGAGCGCCTCCCTCGTCTCTACACGGGACGGGCTAAGGGCCTGCTGAGTCCACTCAATGCACAAAGATGCACAAAACCTAAGCTCAAATAACAGAAAGAGAAGATGATACCAGAGGAGATGATGTGGAATCATCTATGGAGCATCGTGTCTTTTATAATGCTTATTAAAAATATGAAAAATATCATACAAAATATGAAAACACAAAAGCAGTGCTTTTGAACAAATCAGAAAGTTCTGGAAGTCTCAAAAGTAAGCAATACAGAAACACAGGATGTAACGGGTTAAGTCCATTATGTCACCCATGAAACACATTACATTATATGAATATTTCTTAGAAATACGAAATTTGGCTGGAAAATAAATTGGCCAAGGGAATAAGAGAGAAAGAAAGCGGTGGGGGGGGGATCATTAAGACCTCAAAATTAGGCATAATGACGAGTTACCCAAAAGACTACAATGGTTCGCAGCCTGAGCTGAGGCTGGCCTGTCACATCTGCAGTGCGGTACAGCTCATGAACAGAACTCTCAGGCTGGTTACCCGTTTGCGGGTCACGTGGTGAGTTGGTTTTAGGCTGGGGGACTGGAGTGGCCGCCAGCCCTCACATCACACCACAGAAAGGCCTCCTGACTGTGCTCACCCAGTCTGAGGGGCTCTTGGTGACGCATTCTCAGAGGACCCTGCAGGAGCAGAGGGCTGATACTCCTTCGTATCCCCCAGGCCTGTTTCCATGGTGACAGAGGCCCTCATGCTGTGTAGACCAGGAGGGGAAGCTGATCACAGGTTCCTGGGAGCAGAGCGAGCTCTCCTCCTCGCTGGGGCCTCCCCGCCAGACCCTCCCAGCCTGCAGCCCCTCTGCCCCTCCAGTAATGTCCTTTGTCTCCAGCTGTGTCTGAAAACGCCTCTCTGGCCCCCCTTCTTCTGTCTGCAGTGTAGCACATGTCCCCCACCCCCAACTGATCTATTTGGGGAGAATGAGGGGAAACGACTCTTTAATTAATCCCCTGCCTTAATTAATTACTGTAATGGCTTGCAACTTGGGGGGAAAGAGGGGCACAATGTGCTTAGTATGTTTTTATGTCGACAAACACATTCTCCACTTGGCAGAGAAAGAAGACGCCTGTTCAGGGTTGGGGGCTGTGGAGTGATTTATAAAGGGCATTAACACCAGAAAGATTCTCCTGCTGCAGACACCCGGGTTGGCTTTCTGGGGTGATGAACTCTCACCCCCGGCCTCTTCCTCTCCCCTTAAGATCCTTCAGTCTCCTCGCCTCCCTTTTCCCAATATTCCTCCCTCCTTTAGCCTCCGTGTTCACCTGTGCTCACATCCCTCTTTTTACAGCCACGCCCCTCTTACTGTCTCTCATCCTCTCTGAAAGCCCCAGGGATTCCTAGGGAAAATGGCTGCTGAGTGGAAGCTCGTGGGGTTGGCATCCATAGGCGGCATGCAACAAGGCAAGGGGCCCGAAGGGCACTGTGGGCAGAACAGGTGGGAACCTGGGTCAGCTTTGGCCTGTTCCTCTGGCGAGACCCCTCAGCCGGCCTTTAGGAGTACCCCACTTGCCCTGTGAAAGTGGGAGAAGGTTGCCAGGGGAGCCTTGTGTAAACAAAATGCTTTCCAGGCCTCAGTGGCCCTGGGTGGGGAAGCCCTTTGGGGAGGGCTTCCAGGTCTGCCGTCAATGGGGAAAAGGCCATTTGGGTTGGCAGAATTTCTGGAAAGAAGGAAGGAGATGAAACTAAGAAGAAAAACAGTCCCACAAATCACTCTTTGACGAGGTGAGAGTCTCCACGGCAACCTGCCCTGGGCTGAGAACCACAGAGGCGGGAGATGCACTGTTGCCATGGAAACCACATCCTAGAAACCCACTGGTATTGGTCCCTGTTTGCCTTTGCGGATGAGGCGCTGGGGGCAGGCGCTAGACCTGCAGGGTCCTCCAGGGAAATGAGATGGGGGGAGAGTGGGGAAAGAGGGAAAAGAGATGAGGGGCAGGAGAGAGAGGAAGAGAGGGAAGGGGAGATGGAGCGAAGGAGAGAGAAGGAAGTACAATCATGCGTCGCTTAAAGACCAGGATATGTTGTGACTAATGCGTCATTAGGCCATTTCAACATTGTGCGCGCATGATAGAGTGTATGAAGGGGAACAAAATTTGCCACTTCAAAATGTGTCTCTTCAACACGAGGATTATTTTAGGCTGATTATTTTTAAGAAACAAAAGACTCAGAAAGTCATTCTTGTCACCTCACCCTTAACTGCCCACAAGAATTCAGATTTAAAAATGTAGGGGTGGGCCCCATGCCGTAGTGGTTAAGTTCAGCACACTGCTTTGGTGGCCCAGCTTCACGGGTTCAGATCTCAGGCGCAGACCTACACCACTCGTCAGCTATGCTGTGGTGGCAACCCACAAATAAAATAGATGAACATTGGCAACAGATGTTAGCTCAGGGGGGAATCTTCCTCAGGAAAAAAAAAATCTGTCTCAGGAAGCAAGCTATCACCTTAGCATCACATGAACTAGGTGGTAGACATGGAGGAACCTAGAAAAGCCTGTTTCTTGGGCTTCCCTCTGTGTTTCTGTTTCTGTGTGGCCAAACACTTGTTTTCCAAATGTTTGTTCCTTTTCACCTGTGATTGCCTGCCTTCCCTTTGAAGTGGCTGACTGTCTCCACCCCCAACATCTTCTTTTGTCTTTAACTGAGGACGGTATTTAAGGTGAGGGCTTTGGCCATTTGGGTGAGTTATTCACTTTTCCTGGGTTTCTCCCGTGTAGACATGTTATTAAACGTTTGTTTGTTTTTCTCCTGTTATTCTGTCACGGGTCAATTTAATTCTTAGACCATTCAGAAGGACCCAAAGTGTAGAGGGAAATTTCTCCCTCCCCCACAGCACTTACGCAAACCTCAATGGTATAACCTCCTACACACCTAGGCTACACGGTACTAGTTTTATTGGAACCACCATCATATGTGCGGTCCGTCGCTGACCAAGAGGTCATTATGTGGCACATGACTGTAGAAGGAAGCAGGAGGGAGGAGAGGAAGGCTCCAGGAACCAGGCAGCCTCTCAGGGGGTCCTGAGTTCTGTGGACTTTGCCCAGCAGAGAAGGAAGTGCCCTGTGCACTCAGTGTGGGCCCTGCGGGTGAACTGAGCAAGGGAAGAGGTCTGAGCTGGAGCCCAGACTGCATCTCATGCCAGGTGGAGCCGAGGCACCCACCCGTCCTCGCTGCTCTTATTCCATTTTACTCAAGATGAGTAAATGGAACACACTCTGGGAGCCTATTCACCGGCCACAGAATGACCCCCCAAACTGTCTTGAACCAGAGGAACCCAATTTGGGGGCTCCAGTCTCTCCCCTGGCCCAGGGTGCCCAAGCACAAGGGTTTCAGAGGGAGGGTGATGGGAAGTGAACCCAAAGCTGGCCTCTTGCCCTAATTACTCCCAGACGCGGTTTCCATTCCCTTTTTCTGGGAGTTGAGTGGCCACTGGGTACCTAGCGCCACCTGCTGGTGACCACTGGAAGCAAGGCAGCAGTGACCCGCATTAGCTGGTCCTAGAGCGGCCTCCACCGCTGAGCCTCAGGGTGCTCTTGACACCAGGCGTCACACGGGTACCCTCCTCCAAAACCCCCTGGGGCAGCCTGTGGGCCGGATGAACTCTTCAGTCAAACGAGCCGCAGAAGGCATCCAGCATGCGATCTTGGCAAGTCAGACCCCTCTCTGGGCTTCCGTGTCCCACCTGTGCAACGAAGGTTTGGACTAAATTATCCCTCAGGGCTTTTTACAGTTTGGGTAGTCCATGATTCCTCGACTCAAGCCAGAATTTAGTTCCTACCGGGAGCATTTCGGGGAGTCTGAGGGGAGAGACCAGAACGCCTCCCGGAACGTCCCTTGGTACTGCTCCATGGGCTGGGGCTCTCCAAGCCCCCTGTGGCGCAAGAGCAGCCCTGACCAGGAGGGCACCAGTCCCCCCATCACCTGCCCTTCAGCAGGTGGGTCCCATGGAGAAGGAGGAGAAGCTTAAACACGAGCACACACAGCCCCCACAGGCCCACCTGCCCCTCCCCCACAGTCTAAAAAGCTCCTGGGTCCACAAAGGCTCCTGGACATCTGTTAGGAGAGGAGAGCTGGGGAACCAGCATCCTCCCGTCCACGTTCCTGCCCACTACCTCTGTGCCCAGAAGCTTCCTCCATTCTCTGAAGGGGAGACACCACTCTGGGACACGATGCCGAACGCACAAGGCTTCCTGAGCACCCGTGATTGCTCTATGACTGCTGAGCCATCTGCCGTCAATCAAGAGAGCCAGGGCTGCTGGAGGGGACGTCCAGAGGATGCGCCCTGCTGGCCCGAAAGGCAGGAAGTAAGTGAACAGAGGCTTTAGTCGGGAAAGCCAAGTTCAGCTCACAGCTTTCCCACTTAGCAGTTCCACAACCGTGTGTTTTCCCATTTTCTGATTGGAGATAATAGCATATCCTCCTCTCCCTGTTCTGGGGAGGATTAGATGAGATAATGTATGCGAAGCCCCTAGCTCGGGCCTGGCCCATGGCTGCACTCGTCATCACAGACTCAGTTCAGAAGACTCTGGATTTGGGCCCGACAACTCTGACTCATCATAACATCAAGAACAGGTATAAAGTATTCTTTCCATCAACAATTATTTGTGGAGCACCTACTATGTGCCAGGCACTCTGATGGACAGCAGGGCTAGAGCAACAAAGAAGACAAATATCATGCCAGACTTCATGAAACTTCTAGCATGGTGACAGGCAAGGGAGAACAGTGGACAGACATCAAACAAATAATGACACAAAGAGTGAATTACTCTCCATTTTGAATGGTAAGCAAAGGTGCCAAGGGAGCTTGTAACCAGGGAGCTGAACTGATGTGGGTGGTTAGGGAGGATTAATCTTTGCCTCTTCCTCCTTCATACTGACTGGAATGAGGACATGATGGCTGGAGCTTAGCAGCCATCTTGGACCATGAGGCAGAGCTACTGGATAAGTGGGGCCTGCATGCCTGATGATTTTGTGAAAGTGCCCAACCCCTTCTCTACTGTCTATTTCTGAGTTTTCATTTTCCTGAGAGAAAATGACTTTTCTCTTCTTTAAGAACAGTATTGCTTTCGTTTTTTCTGTCCTTGTCATCAAAAAGCTCTGAACCACTGGACTGGAGTTAGTAATGAATGTGCTGCCTTCTTATTAGACTGCAAGAACCTTGTGGGCAGAGGGAAGGTAGTGCCCGGCCCAGGGTTTTCCTCATCAGAGGGAGTCTCGGTGGTAGTTTGTAGAATTAGTTTAGATGAGTGGGAAGGAGCAGACAAGAGACAGAAAAATCACTGGGTGGAGAAGTTGAGGTGGATGTGAATCAGGGCCAAGAAGCCTGAACCATTTCAAGGATGTCTGGGGACAGAGCTAATGGAGGGTGGGGCAGAGAAACTCAGCAGCCAAGGACAGGACCTGGTGGAACAAGAGTTGAAGGACTTGAACCCAGGGAGAGAAGTGACCTCCCAAAAAAGTACCTTACAGTGTAGAGGGCCCCTTGGGGATGGCTTCCACTTGACCCTGAGCCGGAGTGTAAGGTCAAGGGAAGATCAGAGAAAGGCAGCAGGGAGGCCTGGGTCTCAATCCTGCTGTGCTGCCTACCAGCTGGGTGAGTTTAGGTAAGTTCCTGGCCTCTCTGAGTTTCAGTTTACCCAGAAAACAGCTGAAATCGATGGAATAATATGCATGAAATCCTCACATGCTGCTGGCACAGGGTAGTGCCCAATCGATTTTAGTAACTGACCAACAATCTGTTGGGTGCTGTGGTGGGCGGACGTTCAGGTGGCCCCATGACCCCAGGCTCCCGGTGTCCATGCTTTTCCAGGATGCAATGCCCTTGAGTGTGGGTGGTACTGTGACTTGCTTCAAACGAACAGAATGTGGCAAAGGTGACAGGAGGCACTCCCATGATTATATGACATTATCCAAGACGCAGTCTGGCTGGGGGGCTTGCCCCAGAGTCTCTCTCCATTATTGGCTTTGCAGAAAGAGCTGCCATGAGTCCTGTAGCTGCAAGAAAGTGAATTCTGCCAAAAAACAGCCTAGGGAGCTTGGAAGTAGACTGTTCCTGCATGAGAACCCAGCCCTGGGGCTCTTGTTTGCAGCCTTGCAGGGGACCCAGCTGCCACGCCTGGAACTGAGATAATAAATGTGTGTTGTTTTAAGGGCTAAGTTTTTGGTAATTTGTCATACAGCACAGAAAATGAATACAGGTGTCATATCAAGAATATTTTATGCAATATTTAAGGAACAGACCACTTCACTTTTGACTGCATATCAACTCCAAGAGGGAGTACTATTACCACCATTTATAGAGAGGAAACTGAGGCTGGGAGGGGGAGGCTTGATTGTCGGAGGCCACACAGGCCACACAGTGATTGGGAGAGGGGGAGCCGGATGCAGGCTCCAGAGCCTACACAAGGAAGAACCCTGTGCCTGGCCTGCTGGCAGCAGCATTAGCCGCAGCCTGCACGGTGCTCTGTAGCCACATGAAGCCCATCAGGAGAGTGCACTCTGCCCAGTTCTCCACAGGCCCCACTCCTCCCTATTGCCTGGTACCCAGCTGCTTCACATGGTTCTCTCAGGCCCCTGCCAGGCTCCAAGGGCACTTGGGTCTCCAACCCCACATAGCTAGGGCACCGAGAGTTAGAGTCCAAATAGAATAGGCCCTGTCTCCTCAAGGGCTTGGGAGCAAAGGGCAAGAGCCTAACTCCCCTGGGACTGAAACAGAGGAAAGGAGGCAGCCAGGACTCCCTTCCTGAGCTGTGAGGCCACCATGTGTCACTTCCATGCCACCTGTGCACCCCAAGGTCCTGCACCCTCTGCACCCCAGTTGGGCCTGGTCTAACAGCCCGATCCCAGGGAGAAGTGCAGCAGAGAGGGACAGGGATGCACAGAGACTACGGCCGCAGGGGACCCTTCAGCTCCTGGAGCAGGGGCAGCTGTGGGGCCAGGAGCCAGGGGAGTTCTCACCTGGTGGTCTCCAGGGAGTGGGGCTGCTTCGTTGGAGAGAGACCCGGGGATGCAGGCAGATGTCACGGCAAGCCCTGGGAGCCCTGGTGTGGGGCTGCATTTACACTGTTGACCCAGGTCCTTTCACTCCTTCCCTCCCTCCTGCCCTCCTTCCCCTGCTTCCTCCCTCCCTCTTCTTCCACCATACATACTGGCGGGGGCAGAAATAACTTGAGAATTAAGCCCAAGTGCACAGGTGACATTCTTTCCCCAACCTCCTTGGAAGTAACAGGATCCAACCCAGCCAAGGAGGAAGTCGTGCCCTTGGGGTCTCCTTTCTCCTTGCTGTGGGGCTGGTGCCTCGTGCCCTCTCATGCAATCCCCTCCACAATCCTTAAGCTCTGACTGGGGGCCAGGCCTTTGCCAGGGGCAGGAGGTACATGAGGAACCAGGGACAAGCCCTACCCTGAGAAACTCAGTCTAGTGTGAATGGACAGGCGCCACCCACCCACTCCCCACGGGCCACGGCTCCTGCCTGGAGGAAGCCTGCGGGCTCTGGGGCTGCACCCGGCACCGCGGGTCCTAGAGCTGCCTGCCCAGGTGAATCTGGTGGGCAGCAGGGGCTGAGAACCAGTGTCACTGGGAAGGAACCCTTTGTCCAAGGCACCTGTGGCTTTCTTGTCCCTTCCCTTTCTGGTGGCATCTGGAATGTGGGGCACTTCCTCAGAAGAAGGCGGTCGCTCAGGATCAGCTGAGCTCAGCTCTGCAAAAGAAACACCTCCCCGCGCGAGGGCTCCAGCGCGGGCCGGCTCCTCGGGCTAGCGGACGGAGGTCGCCCTCCTGCACCGACATTCCACTAGGTGGCGCCATGGCGCCGTGCGCACAGCCCTCCAGGCCACACACCGAGACGCAGGGTCTCCAGCGCCCGCACCAGGAGAACGGGACTTCGTCACCCAGTTCAGAGCTAAAGAAAGCTGAGGCTCTGTCACTCTTCATGGCTTCCCTCAGTCTCCTCAATCCAGATCTTCATCAAAAACATGGTGGAAGGGGCGCGGGGGAACAGTGACAATGGCAACGCCAAGCCAGTAAGCAGACAAGTCCACCAAGCACCTGCTATGGGCAAGGCCCTGTGGCAGGTATCCCGGGTTTTAGAGCTGGAGGGGCTTTCAAGCAAGTCCAGCTTTGCCCTTTGTTTTCCAGAACGGAAGGGGGCCCTCCAGGTTCGCGGGGGGTGCAGCGTCACTCAGGACAATGGGTTTCTGGTGAGGCCCCAACGCCTCCTCCCTGAGCCAGACAAAGGCAGAGGAAGACAGGCAAGGCGCCCCCTCTGACTGCGAAGGGAACCGAGAAAACAGTGTGACTCCTATTTCTGCCTCGACCTCTCGGGCACACGCGAGCCACTCCCTGAATGTTTGCTGAACTGACTTAGGACCTAGCACTAGGTTTAAACTATCCAAGGAGCTCCCCGCTCAGGCCTTAGAGAAGGGGAGACATGTCTGTCCGCGTCCCCACATTTCAGAGAAGCAGCCCCATGCAGTGGTTCAGGGTCTGAGCTGCAAGGAGCATGGGGGCCAAGCCCCCGTGGTACAGCCCACCCCGCAGAGGGCAATACCCCAATACCAAAACACTGCAGAACGAAGACGCTGTCTGCATACTAATGTGAAATGTGCCCAGGATATGCGGTTAAGTAAAAAAGCAGGGCAGAAAATGCATGCAATTTTCCATCATTTGTATAAAAAATGAGACAAAATTAGTATATTCATGTTTGCTCACATTTGCATAAATAAGTTCTGGAAGGATTTAAAAGACACTAAAAATAGCTATGGTGTAGAGGGGACGGATGGAGGGAGGGAGGGATGGGGACAGGGCAGGGAGCAACACTTTATTCCACAGACATTTGTACGTTGCTTGATCTTTGAACCATGAGAATTCTTTACCTTTCAAAGACTAAATTTTAAAAAGAGCTTGCCCAAGATGATACAGCGTTTCCCGCAGTTGTGGGATGATTTTAGCCGGCAGGACATGAAATGTTTTGGTGCAAGATGGTTGTAAACAATTCACAAACACAGCGCTGAATCATGGGTGAGAAAGTCGTTCCCTCTTCATTTCTCTTCAGTTTTCTGAGTGCATTGAGGAGAGTGTCTCAGGGAGAAGCTAATGGGTCTTTAAAATCCCTCTAAATCCTGGTAAACTGGCTTTTCAGCAAAGCAAGCAAGCATGGGGCCTAGAGCCACGGCCAACAGCAGCAGCCTGCGAAACGGCATCATGGTATTTTCTCCCCTCTGTGCTTGGACTGCTGTCTACTGTGAAGGGCCAGTAACGCCTTTCCATTTACCATAGTAATATGAGGCTTCCTTTTCAAAATAGATTTAGGTGAAATGTGAGTTGCTCTAAAGGAAAATATTCAGTAAAGCCTAATGCTTGGTGAATATGGTATCATCAGGTGCTAACCTCGTGCCAGAAACTGCTCAGCGCTTCCCGTGAATCAATACACTTGATCCTCCCACCCCTGGCTGGTAAGGACACAGAGGGCAGGGAGAGTGTGGACAGGCCCACGGTCACTGGTTAACTGGAGGTTAACTGGAGGAGGTGCGAATCTGAACCCAGCATTTGGCCTCCTGCAGGGCCCCCATGCCGGAAGGACTAAAGCTGGTGGTCCAGTGACTGAGACCAGCACCCCCACCTCCGGCCGGGTCCTCGGCCTGCCCCGCACTTGAGGCAGTCCCAAAGGCTGAGGCTGCACTGGGGACGGCTTCCTCTTCCTCCTCCCAGCCTTGGGTCCCTACAGCCAAATGGTCTCAGCTCTCCCCCACCCCCAAACCAGAGGGCCAGACACACACACACACACACACACACACACACACACACACACAGACACACACATTCTCTGCAATTCCACTCAACTGCTCACTCATCTGCTTCTTGAACTTTCCTCACTGCTCTTTTGGGCCCTGGGGAGCAGCATAAGGAGAGGCAAGCTTTGCTTCTCCCACTGTCCTGTCCTGCCGGACAGGCCCCAGGCTTCTCTCTCCATTCAGTTTTGGCAGCCAAGTCCTCCGCCGCCCCTCTCCCACTCCCTGCTCGGCCCTTCAGGGATCCAAGTGAGCTAATGGATTTCTCCCCTGTCAGTGTGCAATGGGAATGTCATGCAGGGAAGAGGGCTGCACCCAATTCAGTGACTTCGGCCCAGAGCTGGGAAGCTCTCACAGCCACGCCGCTGGGCAGCCTCAGCCAGCGTCCTCACACCCGCCCTGTGCCCTCTGCATCCCCAGAGCTGATCTGATGGGCACAACGGGTCCCAATAGGTGGTGAGGCTGTCCCCACCCCATCTCCCTCCTCTCTGAGGGAGCTTGGGCGACTCCTCCATCTCTCGGGGCCACAGGCACCCTCTGCACAGTCAGGGGCTAATCTACCCCCACTCCCACCCTTCCATCAAAACCACCTGGAGGGCTTTGTGAGAAGCAGGCTCCGGGCCACATGCCTCAGCTCTCTGGGGAGTCTATGATGAGGCCTGGGAATCTGCATGTGTCACAAGTTTGCAGGGGATGCTGACATGGCCAAAGGCGAAACAGAGGAGGGGTCAAGGTGGGCTTTGGCCTGAGTTGGTCCTAGCTCCACCCCCAGCTCACTGGGGTCGTAGGGCAAGTTAATACCGCTCTACAGTGTGCTCAGCAGTGAAATAGAGGTGACAGTGATCATACCAACACCACGAAGTTCTAGTGACAGCTCCAACCAGGGAGTCAGGATGATCCCACTGAGGGAGGCGGGCCCTCCCCTCTCTAGGCCCACAGAGGGGGCGGTGAGATCCAAGCTGTGGCTCACGTGGGGCAGGGGGCCCGCTCTCCCGAGAAGGCAGCCAGGCCGCAAATCCAACCCGACAGGGAGACACAGGCCTTCGAGGATTAGCCCAGGAGATTAGCAGAAACCTCCCCTGAAAACTGCCCTCAAGGCGGCCCCATCTGGGGGGTCCTGTCATGCAGCACGCGGGCAGAGGTGGGGGGGCAGGGGAGGAAGGGCCCGCCCCACCCTGCAGCGACCTCCAAGTAGGAGGCCCACCAGGCCAAGGCGGCCTTCGGCCTCACTTGGAGGCCTGTCGGGGTTCGCGCTGGCCCCTGGGCGGCGCAGCGAGCCTCGCCCGCTCGTAGCAGGTTGCACGGGGTGGGGGGGGGGGTCGCAGGCGGGGCCTCCCAGGGGAGCTCCTACCAGAGGCGGAGATGCGGCCACCGGCTTCCAGCTGGGCCAGCCCAGGGCGTCCTCGCTCAGCACCAGCTCTGCCGGAGAGCCAGGCCCGCTGAGCCCACTTCCAGGGCAGGGGTCAGCAAGGGGCACAGCGAAGGTGGTCGAGGAAAGAAGGGTCAAGAGGTGCGCCCCTGGGCCCCCAGCCCCATTCAACCAGAGCACCTCTACTGGGTCAGTGTCTGTGCAGAAGCTCAGTCAGTGACCAGACGGGAATCGCAGGCACTACTTCTCAAACAACTCACTTGGAGCCCCAACGCCTTCCCTTGGGCTAAGGAGTCTCTGGAGAGGCAGCTCTGCCCCAGTGTGGCCACTGCTGCCCGAGCTCCTCTGGCCCGCCCCGCAGAGGCCCCCCTTCCATCTCCTTCTAGTCGGAGCAGGGAGGACAGCCCTGCTCTCCCCTGCCATCTCTAAAGCACCCCCAGTTCTCCTCAAAGGGCTTGGGCTTTGGGAATGGACACAATTCTAGAAAAAGACAGTTCTCAGCCCTGAATCTGGGGACTCAGATTCATACCCCTTAAAGATATTTATATATGGGGGTCTGCTTAAGATTTATTTCTTCAGAGTCCGGCAGCTGTGCAAGGAGAAAAAGAAAGGGGAAACCCAGCCCCAGACACAAACTGGGGGAGTTTCGCGGGAGGGGGCTGCCGTGCAGGAACATCCCCTCCCCTGTGGCTTTGGGCTGGAGCCACAGGAGCTTGGGGGCTGGGCAGGCGGGTGGGCAGACATGCCAGGGCAGAAGCAGATGCCACAGGGAACAGCCAGGATACCAGCCAGGCCTGGACACCACCTTCCCTTGCCCAGGCCCTAGAGGAGCGGCTGTGACGCCCCCCACGTCAAGGGCCCAGTGCCCTCCCCTCTGTATTCCCATCATAAAGGGAATGCATGTTCCAACAGCCACTCGAGCCAGACACAGAAAACACTGAGAAAGGAGTCCTGTTCAATGCCACAAAGCTCCCCCAGGAATGTCTGTGACAAAGGCCACCCGCCCCCTGCAGGGCAGCCATGGGCACGGGGCCAGGAGAGTGGGTTCTGTTCCTGGGCAGCACAGCGGGCTCTCCGAAGGAGGGATGGAATGAATGTCCATCTCCGTCTCCCCATCCTCCCCACTTACATCCCAAGATTGCTCCCCCAGCACTGGCCTTCCCCCACACCAAACCCAGAAGGATCCTAAGAGGAGGGTGAGAAATCTGGTCCCAGGGCCAGGGAAGTTCTCAAGCACATCCAGCCTCTCTCTGACTTTAACCCTCAGCCCAGAGCCCTCAGTCATCCAATGTCACCCCACCCCCCAGCAGAAGACCCCCCCCCCCACCCAGGGCTCAGTGGCCAAAACCCAAGGCCTCCACTCATGAAAAGCTGGGCACCCTCACCTCACATGCACCGAGTGGTCAGCACCAAGACCCCCACTTTCTGGGGAAAGTGTGACACAGTCAGAGGCTAGGAGAGCCTCAGGGAGCTGAGCAGCCTCTGGTCAAAGCCCCTGGGCAAGGGAGCCCTCAGACATGCACCCTGGCCGTCCTGACGCCACAGCCTCAGTGGCCATTCTGGCTAGAGGACCCCTCCCCACAAGGCCGACTCCCAAATCCAGCATCTCAGAGTGAACCTAGAAGTTAACCCAGCATCAGAGCAGGGGCCCAAGTGCAGGCGGTACCTGGACTCCCTCCCATTCCTGGAGCCTCTGGAAAAAGGCTCAAAAACCACCCTCCAAAGCCAAATGCCCACCTCTAGCCTGGTCCCCAAACCTGATCCCTCCCAGATCACCTTTGCCGTGCCCACGTGCACCTGTCCAGTTATTCACAAGCGTCTTTACACAGACTCATTTTTACTTAAATTTATTTATTGAAAATGCCACCACAATAGAATGCCAGTACCACTTGTCACAAGTAAAAGGTAGCCAATAAAAATATACCACTAAAACAGAACAGTGCTATAAAAGTCTGGAAACTTCTCCCCCCGCCCTTCGCCCAAGGCCTGCTCCTGGTACCAGGGGAAGTCAGCACGTGTTCTGGAGGCAGGAGAACGTTTTGGCACCAAGCTGAGACTTTCTTCTTGGCACAAAAGGGTTGGAAAAGAATTGGAAAGGGAATCCCTCTGTTGCTCCGACTTTGTGCTTGATGCAGGCCTGACACCACCTAACACATCTCAAGGGAATGAGGGTTTCCACAGGATACTCTGAGAATGCTGGACTAGAGGCTCCCTCTGCCTCATGCTTAACACAATGTGGAAACACACCCATGGCCCCATCTCTGAACACACCTTCAAGGCCCCATGTGATCCCCTCCCCGCGTGCCTGCTCTCACCCAAGGCCAGCAACTCCCTCTCCCACATGCCTGCCCCACCAGCCCCCAGATGTCACCGCTGACTCAGGTGAGACACCAGGTAGACGAGGCCCACCAGCAGGAGTCCACGAACGCCGAGCATCATGAGCAGGAAGAGGAGGAGGATGGAGGTCACCGGCTCCACGGCGTGGTTGCCGAGATGCCACTGGGGGAAGCCCATGTTCACCAGCTGCCGATTGAGGTCATTGAAGGGGGACTGAGCAGCACCCAGCCTGGCACCTGCCTGCTGCTGGCGGGGGCCGGGACCTCCCAGGGGGGCACCATGGCCCCTATTGAGAAAGCTCTGGAAGGTGAAGACAGAGAGAGATGAGTGAATCCAGAGAAAGCTTCCCTGGAGTTGGGGCACCAGGCAGGAGGGAACTCTCTGGGCTGGGCCTTGCACCCCCATAGCCACTCAGGGCCACACTCTCCTTCCTCGGCAATCCCCAGATGCCCCCCACAGGAATCCCAACCACTGAGCCACAAGCTCTCAGAGCACAGAAAATGCCAGTCCGTATTCCCCAAGTCATGCCAGAGAGAAGGTGCCCTGAAGGAGAAGAGAATAGAGGAAGGGGGCAAGGAGGGTTGGACTACAGGGCCCAGCTTTTGGAGAGCCATGTTTAACACTCCTCACTCCTTCCTTTAAAATCATGGTTGTGTGGCCATCTGCTCCACAGTCTTATCTTCTCCACTTATTCTCCAGCTTCTCTCTCACCCTACAGACTTTTTTTTTTTATGAGGAAGATTAGCCCTGAGCTAACATCCACTACCAATCCTCCGCTTTTTGCTGAGGAAGACTGGCCCTGAGCTAACATCCATGCCCATCTTCCTCTACTTTAAATGTGGGACGCCTGCCACAGCATGGCTTGCCAAGCAGTGCATAGGTCCACACCTGGATCCAGGCCTGTGAACCCTGGGCCACCGAAGCAGAACAAGCAAACTTAACCACTACGCCACAGGGCCTGCTCCTCACCCAAGAGACTCTTTTAAGACAGATGCTGGGGCTGGCCTGGTGGCACAGCAGTTAAGTGTGCATATTCCACTTCGGCGGCCAGGGGTTCACTGGTTCGGATCCCAGGGGCAGACATGGTGCCGCATGGCAAGCCATGCTGTGGCAGGCATCCCACATATAAAGTAGAGGAAGATGGGCACAGATGTTAGCTCAGGGCCAGTCTTCCTCAGCAAAAAGAAGAGGATTGGCAGCAGATGTTAGCTCAGGGCTAATCTTCCTTGGAAAAAAAAAACCAGATGCTGGTTCCAGTGGGAGTTGCTAACCAGGTTAAGAGGGAGAGAGGTCTTGGGTTTGAAGGCTAGGAAGGCTGCCTGGAGGAGGGGGAGCTAGGGAAGCAGGGGGCTAGGCAATAAACCTACTCCAGTTTTCCCCAAGTCTTGACACCTCCCCATCCCCTCATGGCTCCCCAGCCTGGTTCTCTGCAAAGGGGGCTTCAGCAAGAGAGCTTCTGGAAGCTGAGGAGTAGTTGGTACAGAGGATGGGAGGCCAGCTGCCCCACTTCCTCAGGGGCTGGGAGCCTACCTGTCGAGGGGCGCTACTGCGTGGCGGGGTGGTGGTCCTCACACGAGGGTCGTCATCTGGCACGATTTCCCCATTGGCCAAGATGCGCACCATCCTCCCAGGAGCTGTGGGTCCCTGCTGGGCTGCACCTTTTCCCGGACCTGAAAAAGCCTGAAGGGCACAATTTCCCAGAGATAAGGAGATGCTTGCTTTCAGTGGGAAAAAGTGCAATTCTGGGTGCTCACATTGGTGACGCACACTGAGGAGCCAGGCGCTAGGTCTGATTAGTAAAATGGGGAGAAATAAATGCAAGTCGTTTGCCAGACAAAAGTCTTTCAGACAGTGAGTCTGCCGGGGAAACTATCCAAAGGATCCTCAGAGAAGGAAGTTTCCTTACCCCCTCTGTACCCTCCCCCACCCCCTATCCCACACCAGCAACGATAGGGACGGCACCCTTGCGGTGGCCGAGGCACTGTGGAGAGTCCTCTGAGGCTCCTCTCTCACGCTGCCAACACTCCTCCGAGGCAGGTACAGCTGGAGACCCAGAGAGGTTTAACCAGCTGCCCAGGACCATTCACCTATCTGCAGCAGAGGAAGAACTCGAGGCCAGGAACTCTGGCCATCCGGCCTTCTCTGGATACTCAATAGGGAGTCCAGGCCACCAGAATCGGCCTGTCTCAATTTCCCTTCTGTTAAAAAGTGGCCCAGTGCGCTGGTCCCCAGAGACCCAGGCCTTGTCCCCCCGGGAGATCCAGGCCCACCTCAGAGCTCCCTTAGATCCACTGCGTGCGGCCACGCAGCCCCAGCGCAGACTGGAGCAGACCCTTCCTGCGGAGGGCACGCCCCTCACCTGTCCCTCCCCTCGGGGAACACCAGTCTGTCTGCTAACAGGAAGGCAGGGCCCAGCCTTCCCAAAACATGGGATGGGGATGCTGCTGTGGCTCTGGAGAGCCCCACTCCGCAGACCCAGGGGTGTCCATGGCTGGAGGTGGGGGTTCGGGCCCTTCCATGCCTCTCCCCGAGTCTGTGGAAAGGCCATTTTTTCTTAGGCGATGAGCCGCAGTTTTCATCTAAATTCTCAAAGGTACTCGTGACACACAAACCAAAAGGGATTAAGAGCCCTGTTCTCTCGCCCGTGGCCTGGAGCCTGGGACAGGCACGTCCCCTTTTTGAAGCTTGGCCCTGGAGAAGGCCAAGCGGGTCGTGGTCCTCCGCAGTCTCTTTGTGCTTTGTCATCCCGCCCGCCCGGTGGGCTGAGGGCGCGGCCGCCCCGTGCACCTGACACTACGGGGGAGGGGGCGTGCGGCCGGACGGGAGCGGCCGCGGGCTCCAGGGAAGGGGCGCTGCCCGGCCCCGGGTCTAGCCCCGAGCCCAGCCCCAGGCGGGGGAAGGACGCGCGCCCGCTGCCCCGCGCCCCGGGCCCGCACACCCACCTGCGGGCGCGGCTCCGGGCCTCGGCGGCGTCCACTCCCGGGCTCGCCAGCCGCTTCCTCCCACCTGACCCGGCAGGAAGCGCGCGCCGCCGCGCCACGGCCCAACCGGCAGCGCCGCAGCGCCCTCTGTAGGCCTCCGGGGAACTGCAGCCGCCGGCCGGGCGCGGGAGGAGGGAGCAAGGGGGCGGGAGACGAGGCTGAGGACGAGCGGGAGGCAGGGAGGTGGGGGAATAGCGATGGGCAGGAGAGAGCCTAGTGAGGAGGAAGGAGAGGAAGGAGGAGAGAGAAGAAGAGGAGGAGGAAAGGGAAGCGGAGCCCGCGGAGGAAAAACCTGGGGTGGGGGGGCGCCCCTCGCCCGGCAGGAAGGGCGGCTACAGGCTCAGCGCCCCCTCGCAAGTTTGCTGAGCCGGCTCCGTGGATGCCCCTTGAGTAAGACCCAGCTCTGCTCTCAAGGAGCTCCAACTCCAGTGGGGAAGACGAGGCAGGAACTACAGAGCAGGTGCAACTAACTGCAACGTGAGGGAAGGCAGGCTTCCTAGAGGAGGTGGCCTTTGAGCTGGGGACAGAAGGAGTTTGTCTGCCAGGCAAATGGGGCAGGGCACTCCTGGCAAAGGGAACCATCTGGCAAAGGAGTGAACGATCAACCTCTGCCTCTTTCCTGATGTTTTCAAGGCTCCTCGCCCCTTTTATAAGCTGTTTCCCGTGGACGTGTTCACAGGGCAGAGAATGAGCTCTGCCTCCCACAATCTGGCTGCAGGTTTCAGACTCTGGCGAGTTACTGAGCTACTCAGTGTCCTCACCTGCAAAATGGCCAAAGTCGTAGCACCTATGTCACAGGCTGTTGTGAAGATTAAGTATGAAGATTAAGTTTCCATTTCTGGCACATGGAAAGTGTTGATAAACATTAGTTATGATTATCAATCAATAGATGCTCCCGGGAGTAGGAGGATACTTAGCCACCATGCAATAAGGACCCAGATGCCCGCCAGCCCCTGGGTGGGGGGACCAAAGAAGAGTGAGACTTAGACCTTGCCTCAGGGACCCATCATCTGCCACCAGGGTTTAATTATTTGATTATGAAACTATCAGTAAAAAACGTTGAACAGGTCCCCCTGAGATCTGTATCTTATTTGTGTGTTACTTATTTGTTTGTTTATAAATTATGCATGTGTACTGTGAGAGCAGATTGGCATTGCGGATAAAATGTGGCTGCTAGAGCCCGCCTGGGTTTGAATCGTGGCTGCACTTCTAGCCCCACAGCGTCTTGGGTCTGTGGAAGGGCCTAAGACGTAGACCCAAGCCTAGGCATATTAGCTTGAGTGCAGGCTAAGCTGCTGTAACAATGAGAATCAAAGATGCAGTGATTCAAACAAGTGGATGGGCCGTCCAGGTCAGGCGGGTGGCTCTGCTTCACAAGACCAGCCGCGGACACACCTTCTATCTCGCTGTCCCCCACACCCTAGGATGCTGCCCTTTTCTTCCTGGTCAGAACTGCTCACCAACTTTGCCATGTGCAGCCCATGGAAAGGAGAGGGGAGAAGAAATGGAGGCCCGATGATTTCTTTCAGAGAAAGTATTGTGGAGGTAGCACATAACTCCCCTCATATTCCACTGGCAAGAACAAGTCACATGGCTAGGGGCAGCTGGAAAATGGAGACCTTCTTCTGGGCAGTTAAGCGCCCTCCTAAATATCTGCAGCTACATTACTGTTATAGACTGAATGTTTGTGTCCCTCCCAAAATTCATGGTCTGAATTCATGTTGAAGCCCTAACCCCTCAACGTGATCATGTTAGGAGGCAGGGCCTTTGGGAGGTGTTAGGTTTAGATGAGGTCATGAAGCTGGAGCCCCATGATGGGATTAGCGTCCTTGTAAGAAGAGGAAGAGAAACCAGAGCTTCGTGTGAGGACACAGCAGGAGGACAGCCTTTTGCAAGCCAGGAGGAGAGCTGTCACCAGGAATGGAATCGGCCAGCACCTTGATCTTGGACTTTACATCCTCCAAAACTGTGAGAAAGAAATGTCTGTTGTCTAAGCCACCCAGCCTCTGGTGTTTTGTTAGAGCAGCCCAGGCAGACGCCGACAATTACAGAGAATAAAGGGAGACCCTCCTGCAGACACAACGCAGCCTTTCCCCGCTGAGGCCTGAGCTAGACTCTCCACTTACGATCCCACCAAAATGCCAGAATGCAAACAGGGGGCCTGGGAGCCTTCAGTCCGTCCCCATCATGCCAAGCCAAGTAAAAGTAGCGCTTTCTAGCGAAGGACCAGGCTGTAAAGCTGCAGCTCAAGAATGTGTGGGAGTAAAAATCTTACCTTTGTCGGTGCCTGCCTAAAAATCTTTGTGTATGCTTTCATTACACAAAGCGTTAGCTTCACCCAGGAACTTATCAGAAATGCAGAATCTCCAGCCCCAGCTCAGACCTACTGAGTCAGAATCTGGGAGGTTGGAGCCCAGAAATCTGTGCTTTAACAAACTCCAGGTGACTCACACACGCGGAGGTTTGAAGAGCACTGCTTCAGATAGGTGGCTTTTCAAACTCTTTTGACAGAAATACATTTTACATCACAATCTAGTGGCAACACACACAACTAATGGGACAAGACCCCATTCTGCTGCAGTGTGAGAAAATCTCCTTTAATATGAAATAGCCCCTTCCCCTGATGTGGCAGGGACCGCCAAATGTCCTTCAGATTCATAGTCCCCTTATGCCTGTTAATAACTGAGCCCTCTCCTCCACCAAGTTTGGACAGGTACCTAGCCACCCATGATATGACCTAGAAAATCCAAGATAAATTATCAGAATTGGTTAGAGTCTTTAGTAAGATTATTGTCTTTAAATCGATTGTATTCCTAAATACAAGCAGCAAAGAGTTAGGAAATTAAATTACAAAAATAGTACCACTTGAAATGAAATTTTAAAAATATATATAAAGCACCTAGGATGGATCTAACAAAAGATGTTCAGTGAGTCCTTTTTCTGTTCCATTGATCTGTATGTCTGTCTTTCTGGCAATACCACACAGTCTTGATTACTGTAGCTTTATAATAATTCTTGAAATTGAGTAGAACGATTCCTCTCTCTTTGTTCTTTTTCAAAATTGTTTTAGTTTGTATAGTTCCTTTGCTTTTTCATATATGTTTAGAATAATCGTGCCTATATCTATAAAAAATCTGCTGGAATTTTGATAGAAATTGTGTCAAATTTGTATATCAATTTGGGGAGAATTGACATCTTTACTATGTTGAGTCTTCCAATCCATGAGCACAGTATATCCCTCCGTTTATTTAGATTGCTTTTTAATTTCTTTCGTGAGAGTCATATAGTTTTCAGCATATAAGTCCTATGCATTTCTCATTAGATTTACACTTAAGTATTTCATTTTTTAATGATTATAAGTGGTATTATATTTTTTATTTCAGTCTCCATGTATTCATTGCTGGTATATAAAGGTATAATTAATTATTGTATGTTTGTCTTGTATCCCATGACCTCCCTGAACTCATTTATTAGTACTAGGTGTTTTTTATAGATTTCTTGGAATTTTCTATGTAGACAATTATGTCATCTGCAAATAGTGACAATTTTGTTTCCTCCTTTCCAATCTTTATGACTTTTATTTCCTTTTCTTGTCTTATTACACTAGCTAGAACTTTCAATACTATGTTGAATAAGTGTGGTGAAAACAGACATCCTTGCCTTGTTCCAAGTCTTAAGGGAAAATCATTCTCTTTCACGGTTAAATGTAATGTTAGCTGTAGTTTTTTAAATAAATGTTCTTTATCAAATTGAGGAATGTCTTCTCTATTTCTGTTTTTTGAGAATTTTTATCATGCATGGGTATTCAATTTTGGCAAGTGCTTTTTCTGCATTGATTGATGTGATCATGTGCTTTTTCTTCTTTAGCATGTTAATGTGGTAGATTATGTTGAATGATTTTCAAATATTGGGCCAGACTTGCACGTCTAGAATAAACCCCACTTGTTCATTGTGTATAATTCTTTTTATATATTGCTGAATTGTATTAGCTAATATTTTGTTTAGGATTTTTGCGTCTATATTCATGAGCAGTATTGGTCTTTTTTTTTATACTGTCTCTGTCTGATTTGGGTATTAGGGCAATGCTAACATCATAAAATGAATTAGTAAGTGCTCCCTCCTATTATCTGGAAAAGATCATATAGAATTAGAGTTAATTCTTCAAATATTTGGTAGAATTCACCAATGAAATTACCTGGGGCTGGAGGTTTATTTGGGGGAGTTTTAAAATTATGAATTCAATTTCTTTGATGGTTATAGAGCTGTTCAAGTTATCTGTTTCATGTTGAGTAAGTTGTAGTAATGTGTTTTTTGAGGAGTTGGTCCATTTTGTCCAGGTTGTCAAATTTATGTTTGTGGAGTCATTTGTGGTGTTTCCTTGTTATCTTCCAGGTGTCTGCAGGGTCTGCAGTCGTATCCCATGCTTCGTTCCTGATATTGCTCTTCTCTCTTGTCTCCTTTCACATCGCTAGAGGTTTGTCAATTTTATTGTTCTTTTCAAAGAGTCAACTTTTGTTTCATTAATTTTTCTCTATTGTTTGTCTCTTTTCAGTTTCATTGATTTGTGCTCCTATCTTTATTATTTCTCTTCTTCTTCTTGCTATGGGTTTATTTTGCTCTTCTTTTTCTAAGTTCTTGAGGTAGGAGCTTAGGTTATTTGTTTGAGACTTTTCCTCTCTTCTAATGTAAACCTTTAGTGCTATAAATTTGCCTCTCAGCACTGTTTTAGCTATGCTCTACAAATTTTGGTATATTATATTTTCACTTTCATTTAGTTCAATGAATTTTGGGGTGGAGGGTGGTGAGGAAGATTGGCCCTGAGCCAACATCTGTGCCAATCTTCCTCTATTTTGTATGTGGGATGCTGCCACAGCATGGCTTGATGAGCAGTATGTAGGTCCACACCCAGGATCTGAACCCATGAACCTGGGGCTGCCAAAGAGGAGCACGGAAATTTAACCACTACACCACTGGGCCAGCCCCTCAATGAATTTTTTAATTCCTTTGTTATTTCCTCTTTGACCCATGGATTATTTAGAAGGGTGTTGTTTAGTCTTCAGGTGTTTGGAAATTTTCCTGTCATCTTTCTCTTGTTGATTTCTAATTTAATTTTACTACAGTCAAAGAACATTCTGTATGAGTTCAGTTCTTTAAAGTTTGTTGAGATTTGTTTTATGGTCCAAGATATGGTATCTTGGTGAATGTTCCATATATGACTGGAAAGAATGTGTATTCTGCTGCTTTCAGGTGGAAAGTTCTATAAATCTCAGTTATATACTGTTGGTTGATGGTGGTGTTGAGTTCTTCCATATCCCTACTGATTTCCTGTTTAGTTGCTCTGTCAACTCTTGAGAGAGGTATGTTGATGACTTTAACTGTAATCGTGGATTTGTCTACTTCTCCCTTCATTTCTATCAGTTTTTGTTTCACATATTTTGCAGAGCTGTTATTTGGTGCATACACACTTAAGTTTGTCGTATCTTCTTAGTAGATTGACTCTTGTACTTTATAAATGTCCCTCTCTGTCTCTGTAATATTCCTTGCTCTGAAGTCTACTTTATCCTGCTTTCTTTTCATTAGTGTCTGCATGATATCTTTTTTCATAATTTTACTTTCAACTTGCCTATAGTGTTATATTTGAAGTGAGTTTCTTATAGACAGCAAATTTTAAAATCCACTCTGCCAATCTTTTTTTTTTTTTTTTGGAGTATTTAGACCATTTACATTTAATGTAATTATTCATATGTTAGGGCTTAAGTCTGCCAATTAATTTTTTTGTTTTGTGTTTGTTCTCTCTTTTTTTCATTTCTCTGTTTTTGTTTTCCTGCGTTCTTGTGTTACTTGAATATTTTTAGAATTTCATTTTTATTTATCTATAATACTTTTTAGTTTATCACTTTATATAGCTTATTTATGTAATCTAATTAATTTAATCTGGGCCAAGTTTTACATTACATATACATAACTTATCACAGTCTACTGGTGACATCATTTTATTATTTTGAGAGAAGTATAAGACCCTATTTCTCTTTATGTCTGTTTACTCTCTCAATTATAATATAATTGTCTTAACTATTTCCTCTATGTATATTTAGAACCAAATCAGACAGTGTTATAATTTTGTTTCAACTGTAAAACATAATTTAGAAAACTCAAGGAGAGAAGGAAAGCCTATTGTATTTACCCACATTTTTGCTTGCCATGTTATTTCTCCCTTCCTGGTGTCCCAAGTTCCTTTCTTTTATTTTTTTTCTTTCTGTTTGGAGAATTTCCGTAAGCCATTATTTTAGAGTAAGTCTCCTGGAGACAGATTATTTTAGTTTTCCTTCATTTGAGAATGTCTTGATATCCTCTTCATTCCTGAAGGCTGTTTCACTAGATATAGGATTCTAGGTTGACAGGTCTTTCTTTCAACACTTGAAAAATAATGTGCCATTTCCTCTAGTCTCTACAGTTTCTGGTGAGACATTAAGATGTTGGATCTAGGTACAGGGATAACAAAATGACCAATAGGCAGCTAGAGTCTAGGAATGAATCCATCAGTTGGGAGTTTTGGTAAAGGGGAACTGCAGAACGAGGGAAAGGATAACCTTCTCAGTGAGCGGTGCTGTGACAACTGGGCGTCCACCGCAGAGAAAAGTGAAATCAGCCCCTGCCTCACATAATTGTACACAGACCGAAACAATTCTAGGTGTATTATTGACCAAACTATGAAAGGCAAAACAATAAAGAACTTAGAATATAAATCATATACATGCGTATATTCTAGACCTCAGAGTAGGGGAAGTTTTCTTAACATGTCATAAAAATTGACAACCATAAAGAAAATGATTGATAACTTTTACTGCATTAAACTTACATTGAAATTAAAAACTCTTATTGATCAAGACATTGTTTTTATTTATTTTTTAAATTAATTTTAATTTTTGAATTGCAGTTTAATTGACATACAATATCCTGTGAGTTTTAGATGTACATCATAGTGATTTGATATTTATATATATTACAAAATGATCACTATAAGTCTAGTTACCATCTGTCACATGCAAAGTTATTACAACATTATTGACTAAACTCCCTATGCCGTGCATTACCTCCCCATGACTCATTTGTTCTATACCTGGAAGTTTTATATCTCTTAATCTCTTTTAATTACCCCCGAACCTCTCCCCACTCTGGCAACCACCAATTTGTTTCCTGTATCTATGAGTCTGCTTCTGTTTTGTTTCATTTACTCATTTGTTTTGTTTTTTAGATTCCACACATAAGTGAAATCATATGGTATTTGTCTTTGTCGGACATTTCATTTAGCATAATGCCCTCTAGGTCCATCCATATTGTTGCAAATGGCAAAATTTCAGTCTTTTCATGGCTGAGTAATATTTCATTGTATATATATACTCAATTAAAATATGAGCTGAGGCCTTGAATAGACATATTTCCAAAGAGGATGTGCAGATGGCCAACAGGAACATGAAAAGACGCTCAACGTTACTTATCATGAGAGAAACGCAAATCAAAACTACAATGAGATGCCACCTCCCACCTGTCAGAATGGCTATTATCAGAAAGACAAAAAATAATGAGTGTTGGTGAGGATGAGGAGAAAAGGGAACCCTCCTCCACTGTGGGTGGGAATGGAAATTGGTGCAGCTTCTGTGGAAAACGGTATGGAGTTCCCTCAAAAAGTTGAAAATGGAACTACTCTACAATCCAGCAATTCCACTTCTTGGTATTTATCTAAAGAAAACGAAAACACTAACTCAAAGAGATATATGCACCCCTATGTTCATTGCAGCATTATTTATGACAGCCAAGATATGGAAGCAACCTAAATGTCCATCAATAGAGGAATGGATAAACTCACTTTTTTAAAAAGTAAAAAGCCAAGCACAGTACACAAGAAAAGCTTTTTGTGATGCATATAGTCAACAAAGGATTCACATCCAGCGTATATAAAGAACCTCTAAAAGGAATAAGAAGATAATCAATAAAAAGTAGGCAACGTCTTTGATGGAGCGCATCACAAAAGAAGAAACCCAAATGGCCAGTAAACTCTTGAAAAAGTGCTTAGCGCCATTAGCAATCAGGGAAATACAAGTTAAAGCCATCATGAGACACTGCCACACACCCACCAGATAGGCTCTAACTTTAGTATTGGCGACGGTGTGCAGCGGTGAGAGTGCCCGGCACACCTGGTGGATGTGTCAATTGGTACAGCCGCTTTGGAAAATTATTTGGAATTGCCTAGGAAAGGTGAATATTTGCAGTCTTTATGACCCAGGACACAAAAGTGAATGCTCATATGCACCAGGTCATGTGTACAGGTATTTTTCATAGCAGCAACTGGAAAAAAGTTCAAATGTCCATCAAACTAAAATGGATAAATAAATTGTAGTCGAGTCCTACAATGGAATCCCATACGGTAATAAAGACTGCGAACTCTAACTGCGTACAGTATCACAGCGGAATCTTAAAAAACTGTATTGAACAGAAGAAACTGGAAGCAAAATAAATCTTACTGCAAGGTCTCATTTGCATAAAGATCAAAAGAAGGTAAAATTGAATTACATTGTTTAGGGATGCAGGCAAGTATGCACAGGAGTATAAAAGAAAAGCAAAAAGGGCAAAGTATGGTAAAAGTATAAAGAAATCATTATCCAAAATTTAGTGGTTAGGGTTAGGGAGAGGCAGGAGTTGGGCCTGGCAAGGGCCGTGCGCAGGGAGGGCCTGGAGGCCACAAGGTGCTGGCAATGTTCAATTTCCTGACCAGGCTGGTGGTTCAATGGACACTCGCTTTATAATAATTTGTTAAACTGCATGGAGAAAAGGGAGGGGGACAACTAAGGAAGGAGTCAGTTTATCCTGGTGGTGATCAAATGGGTCTATTCTTTCTTTAGAGGCAGCCTCGGTAGGGACTAAGTGTATGGCCTCTGGGGCCAGTGGACTTGGATTTGAATTCTCTGGCTCTGCTACCTACTTGCTGTGTGACCTTGTACAATTTGCTTAACCTCTCTGTGCCTTGATCATCTCATCTGTAAAAATAAGGTGATGATACTACCTAATGCGAAGATTAATAGCTCTTAGGCATGCAGTAAACAGTACACGAGCTTTGCTAGGTAAGTGAGAATTCACACATTTATTCAACGTAAAATTCCTCGAGTACCTGTGCTGGGTTGAGCCCTTCAATAAGCCTTCGAAAGCCTGGGAACTTGGGCCATCTACAGGGCTGTCAGAACTGGGGCTCCACCTTAGAGTCAATGTGGCCACGTCCCACTAAAATCCAGTTCAGATTGTGGGCCTGGGCCAGGCTGAGTCCACTGGCTGGGCTAGCCATGGGGTCCCAGTTCGGGGCAGCCCTGTAGGGACTGGAAGCCAGGCAGGCCCTTGCTGGCACCAGCTTCCGCAGCTGGGCATGGGGCCTGCAGGCAGCCTGGCGCCAGAACCCAGGCGGCCTCTCCTTTCCAGGGCTCAGAGGAGTGGAGGGAGGTCAGCCTGCGAGGAGAGAGGAGCAGGCGAGTCCAGGAGCCGGGAGGGCCCTGGCCGCCTTTCATCCCTTCCACAGAGGGAGGGAGTGTTAGAAACAGGAGTGTGGGGGTGGGGTGAGCGAAAAAGGAACCAAAAACAGAGAATGAGGGCAGCCCGGCCAAGTGCTTTTTGTGGGGTCTTAATTAAGCCTGGAGTCCCCATTGTTCCTTTCAGGGTGGAACATATGTTCAGGGCCTGGCTGAGGTTTGGGACTGAAATTTCATTGGTGCTGGGCCCTATGGCTTGCTGGGGGAGGGGGTGGGGGGGAGGTGGGTTGGAGACCACCCCTAAGCCCTACAAGAACTGATAGCCTCTCTCTGTCACCTTCTGCTGGAGCAGCAAATAAAATAACCAGAAAGGGTGGCAGAGCCCCCGGCCCGTGTGGGGAAACGCCCGTGGGTAGGGCAGAGCCACCTTCTCCTTAGGCTGTGTGACCTTCGCTGGCCTCCATTTCCCAATGTGTGCCATTCAGGTGAAGCTGGCTGGGAGAGTAGACAGTCACCCGCACCTGCCACCACCATGAGCAGGAGCCCCCGAGCTGCCAGACAGTCCAGTGGTGAAGGGCTGGGCTTGAGGTCAGCCACGCTTCCTTCACCTGCTCACTCTGCCACTCACGAGCTGGGGCGCCCTGGGCAAGTGATTCAGTCTCTCTAAACCCGCTTCCTCGTCTGGAGACGGGGGCTGGTCCTTCCCATCCTCCATGTTTGCAATGGGAGTTGACAAGGGGGCCCGTGAGGAGCCCTCGGCCCACAGTGCCTCGCGAATGTTGACTGCTGTCAGCAGCCCATCGTTATCACTAGTGAAACGTCCTGTCCTGCAGCCCTGACACACGCCCGGGAGCACACTCAGTGGAGTGAAGAATGGATGGTCAGAAAGAGGACCATAGCAAGGCTGTCCAGGCTGCAGGAGCTCGGATGAGGAGTGAGCTCTGTAGCTGGGAGGGTAAGCGGGGGTGGGGGGCCTTTAGGCAGGGGAATGGTACCGCAGAGGCGTGAGGCTGGGGCTCTGAGCTGCGTGCTCAGGCACAGAGCAGGCTGACCTGGCTAGTTGCAGAGCCTGTCGGGAGTGGTGGGACAGGATGCTCGGAGTGTCGTTTGGTCAGAATGTGAAACATAAGCCTGCGGACTGGTCAGAATGTGAAACATAAGCCTGCGGACAAGCCAGGACCCTGGGCATGTCTTTCCTTATCTATCCAAAGACAGCCCTGAACTCAGAATTTCCAAGACCACCCCAGGTCATTGAGCCACATGTTCTGTCTGTGGCTGTCACTGTAGGCCACAGGGAGCCACGGAAGGTGTTGGAGCCTACAAGTACTGTGGGGACAGCAAGATTCCAGCCAGTGACCTAAGCCACACAGGATCTGCCTGCCTCTGACACCAAGGTACTGACAGCAGGAAACAAGCGTGTGGATCCCCAGGAGTGTGAGTCCCCGGCTCAGCCCTGCTCTGGGAAGCCACAGAAGCGAGGCCAGCGCTGGAGACAAACGAAGCCTCAGGCCAGGCGGTGTGCTGTGTGCCCCCCAGGGAACCCTGCCCTTCTGAGCCTCACCCTTCCCTGAAGTGCGGCCACTGCCCAGACCTCTGCCTCCCAAGTGACCTGAGTCCCCCTGTGGGTCAGGGTGGGAGAAAGTGGCCTCTCACTCCATCCAAACTTGAGGCAAGGGATGGTCTGGGTTCCCGTGTGCCACAACCAAGGGCAGAGTTTCAATGCTGAATAGCAATCGGACAATGCTGTGTATTCACCATGCCATTTCTTGTTCCCGGCACAGGGCCTACAGGAAAACCATATGTGCCTCAAAGTTATGTTAGGATCATGTGATTGAGCTTTGGCTGATAGAAAAAGCATGGAAGGGACGTAAGCTGCTTCCAAGCCTGGTCCTTAAAAACAACGCCTATGACCCCTGCTCTTTCTTCCCCTTACGCAGAGACCACAGAGTCCACGCATTCTAGATGGTGGAGCTGCAAGAAGGAGGGTCACGGGTTCTACATCAGTCTGGGCACGGAGAGGGCCCCTGCATTTTGCTTGTTGTGGTAGCACAGCCTGTCCTAGTGAGACCGATATATGATCTGTTATGAGCATGTATTACGTGCTGGGCACTGGACTACATCATACACACCTCTTTCTGATCTTTAACACATTCTGCAAAGTAGATGGTATTATTATGCCCATTTTATGGACAAGGAAACTGAGGGCCACAGTACACAGTTACGTGATTTGCCCAAGGACTCCCATAGCTAGAAAGGGGCAGAGCCAGGTGGTTTGTCTCCAAAACACGTGCCCTCAACCACACACCATGTGGGAAGATGCTGAGTGCCCTGCTGGGAGGAGGAGCTACCCGCTGAGCAGGGGAGAGCTGCCATCAGCCCCAAGGGTCAGAGGAGGCAAAGATGCCTCGGAGTCTCTCTGGGGAGAAAATGTGGGATCACAATAAATGCTTAGAGATGTTCTTTCCAACAGATCAGCCCCACAGTTCCAGGTCTTGGTGGCTGATGAAGACCCCAGATCTAAGACTGTTTTCATATGTTTTCTGAGCTGTGGAATGAGTCACCTTGTCTCTTCCATCTGCAATATGGGAAAAAAAACCCAATGCTGCATTCTGGGCAGAGCTTATTAGAAATACAATGGGATATTAAATGACGCCCTTTCTCTTGTCTCAGAATGTTGGCGGAGGCTCCAGAGGCCCAGAACGAATGAGGGGATCCCAGTATCCCCCAGTCCTACAATGGGGCACTATACAACCTATGCAGGGTGTGGTAGTGAGGACAGCACTGGGTCTGCCAGCACCGGTCCATCACCCACCTCTGGGCTGTAAAGACGAAGACAAAGAAGTCTTTGAAGATGTAGAAGAAGCCTGTGAAGAGGAATTTTTAAGAGACTGGTCAGCGTGCTGGACATTTTCCCTCTATTCTGGTACTTCCGGCCAAGTTCAGGGACTTCAGGGAAACCACGTAGACAATTTGACAGGTGTTCCTTGGAGTTTGAAGGACGCAGGAACTGGTGCCCTACTCAAGTCTAAAAAGTCTAAAGAAGAGAGTCCTTTGCGGCTGCCCTGGAATGGCCAAGGAAAGAAAGCAGAATGTGGACGGACAAAGGATCCCTGAGTCCCCCGGGGCAGATGTGGAGCCTGAAGGAGGAAGCCAGGCTGCGTCACTTTGAGAGTGTGAAGGGACTAGGTGACTCCCCAGAAACCAAGGGGCAGAGAGGGGACTTCTACGGAAGAGTAAAAGGAGCCGCCTGTGCCCAGGGAACTGTGGGTGAGAGATCCCCAGTGATAGGGATGGTCTCCCAAGAACCCAGGAAGCCACTTCCAGAGCAAAGGGATCAGCATTTGGGAACAACCACACTCAGAGAGCGCCAGTAGCAGGTGACAGCTAGTCGAGCAAGAACTTCCCTGACCGTCCTGTCCCGTTCTGGGACTCAAACCCGCAGCTGGGGAGATGAGAGGAGAAGGGAGAGAGAGAGAAGTTGGTCCCGCCTCCCACAAGCACACCGTCCCGCAGCAGGGGCCCCATCCTGCTGCAGGTCCAAACTGAGGGAGGGGAGAAGCCCTAAATAAAATTACACCAGATGGGACACTCTAATATTTGGAAAAATGGACTATTCATTTGTTACCTGTTGGTGACTGGGAAAGCCCCGAGAACTGTCGGAGATTTCAGCCGGGGGCAATGAGGAATAAGCTGGAGAGCCAGCGGGAGAAACGATACAGCTGCTTGCTGTCTGCTTGCGTCCCAGCCAGCCTGGCTCATCCACAATCCGGCTACAGATGCACAACTATGGAATGATGGTCGCCAAGTGGGAAAGGCAAGGTACAGAACAATGCAGAGTATGCTGTCTTTTATCCAAGAAGGGGGAATATAAATACAAACAAGTAAATTAAGAAATTTGCCTATATTTTTAACAATGGGAGGATAAACCAAAAATTACTAAAAATGGTTTCCATGTTTTATGGGTTTGACTTTGGAGCCAGGTAACGTCTCACATAATTATAAAATTAAATTCAATCAAACAATTTAAAAGTAATTAAAAATAAAAAGTGAAATGAGGCATATGAACTTAACTACATGTGAAGGTTGTGGCTTCACCACAGAGAATTATTTCAAGTGATTTTAAAACACAGTAATATGTCACGAGGACAAAAAGAACTTCAAAATATCTTAAATTGTCTTTAGTCACCATCATTTAGTAATAAATATTACTAAATAACTGTATTTTAGGACCCCCCCGGAGTGTCTCGCTCATAAGCTAACCCACACTCAGCCTCCAGGAGTTGGTTAACATTACCTTTGAAGTGTACCTTCCAGTTTGGGGCTCCAGCAGCCTCCACTCCAGGCAGCCTGGTTCTGACTGATTCTCTCTATCCACCCGTCTCTCCAGATTCCAGGGCAGTGGTTCGCCCTCTGACCTCGATCCTCTGGTGGGTCTAAGAAAAGTCACTGATTGTCAGTTTATTCACCTTTTTTCTTGTTGTAATTATGTAATGATGACTTCCAAGCCCTTTGCAGGTTGAAGCCGAAATCAGAAGGCCCATCCATAAATTTATAAGCTATTTAAAAAAAAAAACCAAGTCCTCCATTACTTCAGAGTTGCTAGGTACAGCTGTCAGAGTTCAATCAGAGAGGCAGAACCGCCAGGAGGTAACTACAAGGCTTTATCACAGGGATTTGCCCCTACTCAGGTGTGGGAGCTGGTTGCACCATCTGTGAGAGGCTGTTGCTTCCAGGTGAGCTGCCGGAGCCTGACGCCCACAGGCAGGCAGGCGGGATGGGAGGATGGACATGAGGTGAGGGAGCAAAGATAAGCCGGAACCTGTGAGGATGAGCGAGAACCCACGTCAATCTCTTACCACCTCCAGGGCTCAAACTTCAATGAGGGTGGTGCATTCACTTTCATCATGGAATTACACACACCCCTACGGATGGCAACTAGACTTTTGGTGGTGAACACGATGCGGTCCATACGGAAGTCAAAACATAATGATGAACAACTGAAATCTATGAAATGTGATGAACCAATGTGACCTCAACAAATAAATAAACAAACAAACACACCCGTAGCCCAGGAGTTGGAGAAGCTGAGCAGCATGTTGCAGGAGCTGGAGCAGCTGCAGGCCTGCCTCCCGTCCCTCGGGGACACGATTAGCCAGCAGGTAAGCAACGATGTAAATACACTGCATGGCACCCTCCCTTGACCTTCTGAGCATAAAGAATTCTATATGGCTGCTGCTTCATCTTGCCTTCCAAGTCTTGTGCAAACTGTCCACTGCGGTCACCCTAACCTGGAACTCCTAGGGGAAGGGAACTCTGGGAAACGTAGTTCCAGCTTAGCTAGATGGACCCAAAACAAATCCACCTAGCTAGGACACTAACTCATTATCCTGAGAAGCGATAAATAAAGGAATGAGTTAAGCATTTAGCCTTTCTTTCCCATACAAACTTTATTTCAGGTGAAATGAGGGTGAGGGAATTTTCCATCCTGATGCTGACTCACTCACGTCTCTGGCAGGTTGCAGGCAGTTGGCCAGCGAGCTGTGGTCTCCTCCGCGTGAACCTCCAGCAGGCTAGCTCAGGCCCATTCCCATCATGGTCTCGGGGCCCGAAGTTCAGCAAAAAGAGCAAGTCCTAGTGAAGCAATGCTTTTCTAACTTCTGCTTAATCGTGTTTGCCGGTGTCCTGTTGGTCAATGCACAGCAGAAATAGGTTCTTCATCCCAGTGTCAAGAGATGGAAAAACAGATCCCCAACTCTCAACGGCATGAGCAGAGCCGTCAGCGTGTAGAAGGGTGCGCATGGGAGGAATTCACAGCCACTTTACAATCTCCGACAACTACCTTGCTAGATCCCCAGTAAATTCAAGCACATGTTGTGATTTTTTACATTAAACTTTATATTTTAAGATAATTGTAGATTCATACGCTGTTGTAAGGAGTAATGCGAAGAGATCTCTTATACTCTTCATTCAGTTTCCTGCAATGGTAACATTGCTCAGAACTCTAGTGAAATATCACACCAGGATACTGACACTGACACAGGCAAGATACAGAACATTTCCACCCCACAGGATTTCTCATGTTGCCCTTTTATAGCCATATCTCCTCCTTCATCTTTGGAAACCACTAATCTGTTTTCCGTTTCCATAATTTTGTCATTTCAAGGACATTATATAAATGGAATCATACAGTATGTAACCTTTTGGAATTGACTTTTTTCACTCCAGATATTTATCTGGAGGTTCACCCAGTTGGTTGTGTCTATCAATAGTTCACTCCTGGAGTGGGCCCCATGCCCGAGTGCTTAAATTTGTGCACTCCACTTTGGCAGCCCAGGGTTTTGCCAGTTCACATCCTAGGTGCAAACCTGCACCGCTCATCAGGCCATGCTGAGGTGGCATCCCGCATAGCACAACCAGAAGGACCTACAACTAGAATGTACAACTATGTACTGGGGGATTTGGGGGAGAAAAAAAAGAAAGAAAAAAAATAGTTCACTCCTCTTCATTGCTGAGTAGTATTCCATTGTATGAATGTACCACAATTTGTATAACCATTCACCCGTTGAAGGACAATTGGGTTGTTTCCAGTTTTTGGCTATTAGGAATAAAGCCACTTGTGATATTGTGATTTATAGTAAGAGATATGTATTTGATGTTCATCCTCTTTTCTGACACGGAACTCCCAAAACCCTTGGAATTTCCTAAGTGATAAGAGAGGTAAAAGTGTCTTTTATTATTCACAACAAGCCCCTTTCAACCACACTTGAGTTTCTGTTAATGTGGTGACTTTTGGAAAGCCCCTAAGGATAAAGGCTAGTTGCCAGGGGAACCAACCATATGATTAGAGGGTTGGAACTTTCAGCCTCACCTCCTAGATTTCCAGGGAAGGGAAAGGGGCTGGGTGTTGATCAATCACCAGTGGCCAATTATTTGATCAATCATGCCCACATAATGAAGCTCCCATAAAACCCCCAAAAGACGAGGTTCGGAAGGCTTCCGGGCTGGTGAACAGGTGGAGGTGCTGGAGGATGGCGCACCCAGAGAGAGCATGGATGCTCCATGCCTCTTCCCATATTCCCTGCCCTATATATCTCTTCCATCTGTCTGATGTTGAGTTATATCCTTTTATAATAAACTAGCAGTTTAGTAAGTAAACTGTTTTCCTGATTTCTGTGACCTGCTCTAGCAAATTAATTGAACCAGTAGCCAGACAGTCAGAAGCACAGGTAACAATCTGGACTTGCGATTGGAATCAGAAGTGCTTGAGAGGGGGTGGACAGTCTTGTGGGATTGAGTCCTTAACCTACGGGATCTGATGCCAATTCCGGGTAGATAGTGTCAGAACTGAATTGAATTGTAGGACACCCAGCTGGTGTCACTGAATTGCTTAGTGTGGGAAAACCCACACACACGTTTGGTGACCAGAAGTATCAGAAGTGGAGGAGAGTATTCTATGTGTTGACAGAAAACAGGAATTTTCCCACACACTACTATAAAGATTCATGTACAGATTTTTGTGTGAACATAAGTCTTCATTTCTCTGGGAGAAATGCCCAGGAGAGCAGTTGCTAGATTATGTGGTAGTTGTATGTTTTGTTTTATAAGAAACTGCCAAACTGTTTTCCAAACTGACTATGCCATTTTATACTCCAACCAGCAATGCATGAAAGCCTAGTTTTCTCTGCGTTCTTACAGAAATTTAGCATTGTCACTATTTTTTATTTAGCCATTCTGACAGGTGTGGAGGCACAGCTCATTGTGGTTTAAATTTGAGTTTCCTGACGGATAGTCATGTTGAACATCTTTTCATATCTTATTTGCCGTCTTCTTATATATGTTGTTTCTTGTATATCTTGCATCTTCTTGCATATCTTCTTCAGTGAAACATCTGCCTATCTCTTGTCCTTTTCTAATTGGATTGTCTGCTTTTCTCACTGTTTAGTTTTGAGAATTCTGTATCTATTTTTGATACTACTCTTTTGTCGGATATGTGCTGTGCAAATATTTTCCCAATCTGTAACTTGTCTTTTTTATCTTTTTAACAGGATCCTTCAAAGAGCAAAAGTTTTTAATTTTGATGAAGTCCAATTTATCCCTTTTTTTCTCTTATGAGTCTCACTTTTAGTGTCAGGCCTAAAAGCTTTTTGTCTAGACCCTGACCCTAGATCCTACGGAAGTTTTTATTTTTTTCTTTAAGGTTTATAATTGTATATTTACATTTAAGTGCAGAATCCATCTTGAATTAGTTTCTGTGTAAGTCGTGGACCTGATGTTGAGAGTTTGTGTTTGTTTGTTTTGTTTTGTTTTGTCTTTGGATGTCTACTTGCTCCAGCACCATTTGTTGAAAAGCTATCTTTCCTCCATTGAATTGCCTTTGAATCTTTATCAAAAATCAGTTAGGGGCTGGCCCCATGCCTAGTGACTAAGTTCAGTGCACTCCACTTTGGTGGCCCAGTTTCACAGGTTCAGATCTTAGGTGCAGACCTATACCACTCATCAGCCATGCTGTGGCAGCAACCCACATACCAAATAGAGAAAGATTGACATAGATGTTAGCTCAGGGCTAATCTTCCTCAAGCAAAAAAAAAAAAAAAAAAAAAAAAAGGAAGATTGACGAAGGATGTTAGCTCATGGTGAATCTTCCTCAGGAAAAAAAAATCGGGCATATTTGTGTGGGTCTATTTCTGGGTTCTCTGTTCTGTCACTATTGATCTATGTATCTATCTCTCCAATACTGTACCATCTTTCTTTTTTTTCTTTTTTAAATAAAGATTGGCCCTGAGCTAACATCTGTTGCCAATCTTCCTCTTTTCTTTTTATTTTCTCCCCAAAGCCCCAGTACACAGTAGTATATCCCAGTTGTTAAGTCCTTCCAGTTCTTATATGTGGGATGCCACCACAGCATGGCTTGATGAGCAGTGTGTAGGTCCGTGCCCAGGATCTGAACTGGTGAACCTGGGGCTGCCAAAGCAGAGTGTGTGAACTTAACCACTTCGTCATGGGGCCAACCCCTGCACAGTCTCGATTACTGTAGCTATACCATATATCTGGAAATTGAGTAGACTTAATATCAATCTCCTTTTTCAAATTGTGTTAGCTATTCTAGCTCCTTTGCCTTTTCATATACATTTTAGAGTAATCTTGTCTATATTTGCAAAACTCTTGCTGGGTCTTGATAGGAAATGTGTTAAGCCTGTATATCAATTCGGGAAGAACTGACATCTTTACTTCATTGAAGTCTCCAATCCATGAACATGGTATGCCTCTCCATTTATTTAGATCTTTGGTTTCTTTTACCAGCATTGTGTAGTTTTCAACATACAAGTCCTGTACATGTTCTGTTAGATTTATCCCTAAGTATTTTATTTTTGTGTCTGTGTGATTGTAAATGGTATTGTATTTTTCATTTCAATACCCACATGTTCATTGGAAGCATATAGAAATACAATTATTTTTGTATGTTTATCTTATATCCTGCAACCTTGCTGAATTCACTTATTCTAGGAGATATTTTTGGTATATTTCTTGGGATTTTCTACATAGACAACCATATCATCTGCAAATAAGGACAGTTTTATTTATGCCTCTCCAATCTGCATGTCTTTTTTCCTCCTTGCCTTATTGCAGTGGCAATTCCATGTTTAATGAGAGTAGTGAAAATGGACACCCTTGCCTAGTTTCCAAGATTAGAGGGAAAGCATTTAGTCTGTCACTATTGTGTCTTTCATCAGTTAATCTTTCTATTAACTGTAGGTTTTTCATAGATACCCTTTTTCAACTTAATGAAGTTCCCTTCTGTCTTATTTTGCTGAGAGTTCTTATAATGATTTGGTGTTGGATTTTGTCAAATGCTTTTTCTGCCTTGATTGATGTTATCATATGATTTTCCTTCTTTCGTTTGTTGGTACAGTGGATTATATTCATTGATTTTTGAATGTTAAGCCCATCTTGCATACCTGGTCATGTTGTATAATTGTTTTTATACATTGCTGGAATTAACTTGTCAATTTTTTGGAGGATTTTTGTGTCTAACTCATGAGAGATATTAGTCTGTAGTTTTGTTCTTGTTATACAATCTTCATCTGGTTTTGGTTTCAGAGTAATGCCAGCCTCATAAATTGAGTTGGGAAATGTTCCCTTTTGTATTCTCTGGAAAAGATTGTGTTAAGTTGGTGTTAATTCTGCTTTAAATGTTCAATAGAATTCTCCAGTAAAACCATTTGGGCCTGGAGATTTCCTTTTCAGAAAGATTTTGTTTATAAATTTCCTCTCAGCACTGCTTTAGCTTTGACATCCCACATATTTTGATATGTTGTTTACATTTTCATTTCATTCTGTGTATTTTTATTTCCTTTGTTACTTCCTCTTTAACCTATGGATTATCTAGAAGTGTGTTGTTAATTTCCAAATGTTTAGAGATTTTTCTGTGAATCTATATCATTCAGATCCTTGCTGATTTTCTGTCTAGTAATTCTAGCTGTTGCTGAGAGTGAGGTGTTGAAATCCCCAACTGTAAACATGGATTTGTCTGTTTCTCCTTTCAGTTTTATCAGTTCTTATTTCTTTTTTTTTTTTTTTTGAGGCTCTGTTGTCTGGTGTGTACACATTTAGGATCCTTATGTCTTCTTGATAGATTGATACTTTAATCATTAAGTAATGCCCATCTTTGTCTTGAGTAATTTTCATTGATCTAAAGTCTACTTTAACTGATATTAATATAGGCATTTACACTTTTTAAAAACTAATATTTGCATGGCATACCTCTTTCAATCACTTTACATTCAACCTGCCTATGTTGTTGAATAGTGAGTTTCTTTGTAAACAGCACATGGTTGGGTAGTGTCTTTCTTGTCCACTCTCCCAACATCTGCCTTTTAATTAGTATATTTAGACCATTTACCTTTAAGGTAATTATTGATATGTTAGGTCTTACTCTGCCATTTAAAAAAAAAAACTTTTTATTGCTTGTTTCTTCTGTCTCTTGTTTCTCTCTTTTTAAAAATTTTCTTTATTTATGCAACAGATATTTTTGAGCCTCAATTTCTGTGCCAGGTAAAAAATGTACAGTGCATTACCAAGCAGTTGCCTTTCTTGAACTGAGGGAAGAAATCTTTCTATTAGGCATGCAGTCTGAACTTTCAAAGGTAGCTCTCTTTCTCTTTTCTTGCCTTCCTGTGGGTTGCTTGAACATTTCTTAGGATTCCAACTTCACTTATTTATAATGTTTTTAAGTATACTGGTTTGTACAGTTTTGTTAGTGGTTTCTCTGGAATTACAATATACATATGTGACCTACCACAGTCCACTAGTATCAACCTTCTCCCACTTCAAACAAAGTGTGAAAACTTTACTCCCACTTAAAGGTCTTTACCTTCCCCACTTTTAAATATCATTGTCTTGAATATCATATGGTATTAGAATTTTTGTTTCAATCATTATATGTGATTTATAAAACTCATGAGAAGGATAGTCTATTGTGTATACCCATATTTCTGCTCTTTTCCTTGTATTTTTCTTCTCTCCTAATGCTCCAAGATACCTTCTTTTGTCATTTTCTTTCTGTTTGAAGAATTTTCTTTATCCGTTCTTTAAGCATAGGCCTTCTAGTGACAAATTATTTTAGGTTTCCTTTGTCCTTCATTCCTGAAGGATACTTTTGCCAGACATAGAAATTGTATTTGGATTTTTCCTTTTGGCACTTCAACATGTGTGCCAGTTTTTTCTGGACTCCATGTTTCAGATAAGAAATCTGCTTTCATTAGAATTGATGTCCTTCTATAGGTTGATGTGTTATTTCTCTCTAGCTGGTTTCAAACTTTTTTCTTTGTCTTTGGTTTTCAGAAGTTTGATTATGATCTGTCTTGGCATGATGTCTTTCAGTGTATCCTCTCTGAGGTTAGCCCAACTTCTTGAACCTGTGGGTTTATGTCTTTCACCAAATTTGGGGAGTTTTCAGCCACTATTTCTTTGAATACTGTTTCAGCCCCCCTCTCTTTCTCTTCTCCTCTGGGACTCCAATGATACAAATGTGGGATCTTTTGTTATTATACCACAGGTTCAGATTGGGTAGATTCTATTGATCTGTCCTCAAGTTCACTGATTCTATCCTTTATCCTCCCCTCTCTACTAATAAACCTATCTGGTGATTTTTTTTTTTTACTTCTGTTATTGTATTTTTTCGGTTTTATAATTTGCTTTTGTTTCTTCAACGTTTTTGCTTAGATTTTTCCAATTAGTTTCAAGAGAATTTGTAATTCCTTGTTGAATCATTTTTATGATGGTTGCTTTAAAAATTCTTGTCAGATAATTTCCACATATGATTCCTCTTGGTGTTTTCACCGGTTGATTGTCTCTTCTCCTTCAAGTTATTATTTTTCTTTTTCTTGGTATGGTTTGTGATTTTCAATTGTTTCCCGGACATTTTGGCTATTTTTTTAGGAGACTTTGTGTCCTAGTTGAAGTTTTATTTTAACTTGCAGACAGCCTGTTTAGATTTAGCATGCAAATCCTGGTCTATTTTTGTGGGTTATGTTTCTAGTGACAATATAATTTTCAGACAAATTCAAATGGAGGGACATTCTACAGAATAGCTGACCAGTACTCTTAAAAATTGTCCAAGTCATCAAAAACAAGGAAAGTTGGAGAATCTGTCACAGACAAGAGGATCATAATGAGGCATGATGATTAAATATGGTGGGACATTTTGGGTGGTATCCTGGAACAGAAAACAGACACTAGGGAAAAACTAATAAAATATGAATAAACCATGGAGTTTAGTTAATAATAATATATTAATACTAGTTGTGACAAATATACTACAGCAACATACAATGTGAACAATAGAGGAGACTGGGTACAGCGTACATGGGAAGTCTTTGTACCTACTTTGCAACTTTTCTCTAGATCTACAACTAAGTGGAGGGGCCGGCCCGGTGGCACAGCAGTTAAGTTCGCACGTTCTGTTTCTCAGTGGCCTGGGGTTTGCCAGTTCAGATCCCAGGTGCGGACATGGCACTGCTTGGCATGCCATGCTGTGGTAGGCGTCCCATGTATAAAGCAGAGGAAGGTGGGCATGGATGTTAGCTCAGGGCCAGTCTTCCACAGCAGAAAGAGGAGGATTGGCAGTAGTTAGCTCAGGGATAATCTTCTTAAAAAAAAAAATAAATAATAAAATAAAGTGGAAATCCAGGGACTAAAAAGTACAACAGGCAGAATGAAAATTTTACTAGATGGGCTTAACAGCAAATTGCAGCAGAAAAATTCAGCGAAATTAGTCAATCTGAAGAGCAGAGAGAGAAAAATATATTGAAGAAAAATGAACAAAATCTCAGGGACCTGCAAGACAATAACAAATTGTCTAACATGCATATAATTGGAGCCCCAGGAGTAGAAAAGAGTGACATTGAAGCAGATAATAAATATGAAGATATACCAGTCAAAATTTTCTCCAAATTTGATAAGAACATTGACTTGCAGATCCAAGAAGCTCAACAAACTCCAAGTAGGATAAATACAAAGAAAAACAAACCTAGGCACATCATGGTGAAAGCTCTGCTGAAAATCAAAGATAAAGTGAAAATTCTAAAAGCAATCAGAGACAACACATTACATGTAGAGAATAAAAAACATGAATGTCATGTGTCTTTTCATCAGAAAAAATGGACACAAAAAGACAATGGAATGACATTATTAAGGTGCTGAAAGAGAAAAATAAAATGTCAACCAAAAATTCTACATCCACCAAAAACATCATTCAAGTTGAGTTCAAAATAAAGACAATATCAGACAAATGAAACCTGAGATAATTTGTCTCCAGTGGACCTGGACTATAAAAAATGCTAAAGGAAGTTCTTCAAGTTGAAGGGATATGATACCTAATGGGAGCTCAGATCTACAGAAAGAAATGAAGAACATCAAAAATAGTAAATAAGTAGATAAGTATAAAAAGCTATGTTATTTTTTATTCTTATAATTTCCTTAAAACAGAATAGATTGCTTAAAACAAAAATAATAATAATACAAGGAAAGCAAACATGAGGATAGTGTAAGATAGGTCTACAACACATGTTGAAGTAAAATATATCACAAACATAGCACAAAGGATGGAGGGGACAGGTAAATAGCATTATACTGTTAGAAGGAAATAATAAAAATGATGAAGAGGTATAGAATTAAGAAGCCATAGAGGAAATGAGATGAAATATTAAAAACATATTTTATTAACCCAAAAGAAGGAAGAAAAGGAACAATGAAGGAAGAATAAGTTAAAGGAACAAATTAAAAACAAGTAGCAAGATGATAAACATATCCAACCACATCAATAATTACATTAGAGGTAAATGTACTACATACTCCAGTTAAAAGGCAGAGATTGTCAGAAGAGAATAGATTAAAAGAAAAGTCAACTATATGCTGTCTATAAGAGAGACAATTTAAATATAAAAACACAAATAAGTGCAAAGTAAATGGATGGAAAAAGATTTACCATGTGAACACTAAACATGGGGAACCTGATGTGGCTGGATTAACTTTAGACAATATAAATTTCAAGACAGAGCTTATTGCAAGAGATGCAGACGGCCATTTCATAAGATCAAAAAGGACAATTAATTAACAAGATATAACAGTTCCTAAGATATATGAACTTAATAACAGAATTTCAACATTTATGAAGCCAAACTGACAGAACAAAAGAAACGGACAAATCCACAATCATAGCTGGAGATTTCAATACCCGTCTCTCAGTACTTGATAGAAGTAGCTAAAAGAAAAAGGTAAGAATATAGACAATCTGAACATTATCAACAAATTTGACCTAATTGACATTTGCAGAATGCTACACCCAAGCACCACAAGATATAAATTAATTTCAAGTGCATATGGAACATTCAAGAAAACTATATTTTAGACTATAAGTTTAAATAAATTTCAAAAAGTTAAAAATTTATAGAGCATTTCTCTGGTGACAAAGGAATTAAATTAGAAATCAATACACAATAAGACATCTAGGGAAAAATCCACAAATAATTGAAAATTAAATAACATACTTTTGTATAACCCATGGCCCAAAGAAAATAATCACAAGAAAAACAAGAAAATATTTTGAACTGAGTGATAATGGAAACACAACATATCAAAATTTGTGAAAGGCAGATAAAGCAATGTTTAGAAGGAAACGTACCACTTTAAATGCCTGTATCATAAAATAATCAATTTTCTAGGTTCCCACCTTAAGAGGCTAGTAAAAGAAGTAAATAGAAGAAATTCAACCCTAAGTAAATAGAGGAAAAAATAATAAAGAGCAGAATTCAATGAAATGGAAAGAGATGAAAGAGAAAATGAATAAAGACAAAAGTTTGTTCTTTGAAAAGATTAATAAAATTGCTAAACCCCTCACTAGATTTATCAAGAAGAAAAAAAGGGTACAAATTACCAGTATCAGAAATGAAATGGGTGATATCTCTGGGGATCCTACAGAGTTTAAAAGACTAGTAAGGAAATACAGTGCACAAATTTTAAGGATGAAATTATGTCTATCTTAAACACTTTTTCAGAAAATAGAAGAGGAGGGAGCATTTCTGTATCATTCAGAGTCCAGTTAGGAGACAGAAACCACACGATAATTAAAATGGTAATTTGAAGTTTAATATAAAGAAGTATTAATAGGAAATTAGAAAAAAGGGGGAATTGTCTACTAAGAGTTAAAGAGAGCCCTAAGGACTATAGGAGCAGAAAACATAAGGAGTAGCCACTATCCTTAGGGGCTGAGCTAGAACAAGCATAAAGACCCCCCCTCCCTGGGCTGAGATCCAGACCTCACTGAAGAGGACATGGCTCACTGGATGCTGGAGAGCTCGCTGAGGTGCCTGAGGTGCCATGCCGATGTAACTTGATGGAAGCCTGCCCTCTGGGATGCAGAGGAAAGTCATCTGCAGTGAGATGCTATGCTTTAGAACTTGCTACAAAGTTACTATTGCAGTGGTGGCCATTCATGGGAGAGTGCCTCACCAGCAGCGTTCCACTGCAAAGCCACCCGAGGAGGTACCCAGGAAAGCTACTGGCTGCTATATCCAGTGGCTGCAGGAACAGTTGCTGGAGGAGCCACCGTGCTGAACTAGCTATGCACTGGAGAAAGCTCACTCCGCAGGAAGAGAGAATCCTTTACTCCTCCAGTGTCCTCCAGCACCCTCTGCTGACAAGCCTGAACATGGTGCCAGCTAGCAAAGGAGAAATATTACAGAGCAGGCATGGAAGGATGGGTTTGGAGTTGAGAGGCAATAAATTGATAACGGGCACAGCCTTCCAGTTCATTTTTATGTGGCCAGAAAAACTCTGATAACGAAATGTGACAACGATTATACAAGAAAATTACAGACCAATATCCTTCGTGAACCTAGATATAAGAGTCCTTAACATAATATTAGCAAATCAATTACATCAACGTGTAAAAGGGATATTACTTTATCCCAGCAATGCAAGGTTGGTTAAACATTTTGAAAAATCAATCAATGTATTCACCATGTTAAAGAATAAAGGGGGAAAATTACAAATCATCTCAACAGATGCACAAAAAGTATTTAACAAAATTCAATGTCCATTCATGATTAAAACTCTAAGTAAACTAGAAATAGAAGGAAACTCCCTCAATCTGATAAAGACCCTCGATGAAAAACCTACCAAAAACATCAGGCATGGTGGTGAAAGACTAGAGACATGACAGAGAAGGAGACATGAAAAACTAGAGACATGAAAAAATTTAATTTGTACATTTGCTGCTGGAGTTGCCACCTTAGATCGACAGGAAAGGTGAGAAATAGCTTGGTTTCTCTCCTTCCCACCCTTTAATCGCCCACCAGTGTCTCCCATTGGCTGATCCCAGCCAGTTCTCCTAGGAGCCAGGAAACACAGCGGATGTGAGTCAGCTCCCTGAAACTCAGAGCAGAGGCGGGGAAAGGCAAGGAAGGGATCTGAGAGGATTCTTCCAGGGATGCTGCAGCCTGCTGGGACGTGGCCACGTCTCTTAGCAGAGGGGAGGGGGGCTTGGCCCAGCACAGCTGGGGCAGCTCACAGTAGTCTAGTCACATCTTCTTTCTGTCTCAGCTCTGGAGGTCCTCCTGCTGCTAGTCTGGATCCTCTTCCTCCTCCTATAATCCCTCTTCATTCAGCCACCTGTTGAGTCACCAAGTGTACCCAAGTCTGACATCTGGGTTCCCAGGCCGGTGTTCCTTTGCCTGACCCATGCTGGGGTTCTGCCTTTCCACAAAGTCATTCTGAAGACTGGGATCCTGTCCTGCCCCTCCACCCCTCCATTCCCTGCCTTTGTCTCTGACATAAACCCACACACACACTTGGCAACCTAGCCCTACCCACCCACACCTCCCCACTTCTTGCCTGACATTGAGATCACCTCATCAGCTACTCTACCATGTGAATCTATCAGAACTCTGGGTCCCACCAGGTCCATCTGGACTTTCTGGCCAAGTCCTATAATGGCCCACGTGTTTCCAGTAAAACTTATGATTTGAACTGTCTTCCCAGCCTGAAAACAAATCATCTCTGTCCCCTCTGTGTTCTTGCCACCACCCGTTCACATGTCTATGAGGGCATTGGTCATTCCCTCTGATAAAGGACTTCTGCAGTGTAGCACTACACTGACTTGAGTTTGGGGGAACTCCTCCTTCCCCATTCTGAGTCCATGTGGTTCAGGTGAAATAGACCCGTCATTTCCCCTCCCTACCTTCATCCACAGTATTCCAAGGATGGAGCATGTGGCCTAGGCTAAGCCAGTCAGAGCATCTCATTCCTCTCATCCTAGTGATTGGTTCAGAGATGGACACACAACCCCAGTCAGACAAATCAGAGCTAATAAGACTCACTTGTAAAACTAATTTGAGGGGCTGGCCCCATGGCTGAGTGGTTGGGTTCGCGCACTCTGCTTTGGTGGCCCAGGGTTTCACCGGTTCAGATCCTGGGCGCGGACATGGCACCACTCATCAGGCCACGCTGAGGTGGCATCCCACAACTAGAAAGACCCACAACTAAAAATACACAACTGCGTACCGAGGGCCTTTGGGGAGAAAAGGGAAAAATAAATTTAAAAATATTTTTAAAAAAACTAATTTGAGCTGTGAGAGAAGCAGATATATCTGGTAAGACTTATCATGGAGTGGAAGAGAATGTTTCTTTATTGGTACACGGGCTAGTCCAAACAGGCCTCAAAGCACATCTCTGACTCAGACCCATTAGTCTAACCATTTTCCCTGGGACTTGCCCCACAAATAGGAGAGACCTTTCAGGGCCTGTTCAGGGCAAGTCTATTGGACACAGGCTTATTTCTCCTGGCACCCTACTCCTGCTTCTCCAGTGATGCCAGACCTGGGGAGACCTTGAGACCGCAGCTAACTGGTGCCTCTAACATCATCCTTGCCTACAGGGCAGGTAATTGCATTTCCACTTCTCAGCTCCTATACTCTGCTGTGCTTGGACTAGGTGCAAACCACATAAATGCTTTGCCTCCTGACTTCCTATAAGGTTTTGACCATGAGAGACAGCAGAGGGAGACTGGGAGGCAGGAAGAGGTGAGAAGGGACTGGTTCCTCCCTGTTTGCTGGTGTTTCCTGTCAGCATCATCCCAGCAATGGCCCTGACAGCAAGAACTGACTCTAGGCAAGAGGTCTGCAGCTTCCTTTGGCAATCTCAGCACCAGTCTGATCACACCCCCTAACAATATCAGCACCAGCTGATGCCCTTCCTCAGAGCTCTGAGCTCTGGCTTCATGGAACCCTTGCTCCAGACTTGTAGGTTCTAATAACCCAAACTTTCCCTTCCTTCTTCCAGTCCTAGAGGTAGTAGCACTTCCTGTAGTTATTAGATTGTGTTCCCTTAGTGTAACCTTCTTGTCTTTTCACCTTCAGGTATTTTTTGCTTCCAATGCCTGCTTGACCAATTCCCTATATTAAATTCCTTCTGTTGAAGTACCTAGAGGACATTCTGTTTTTCTGACCTTGACCTTGACCAATTCATATGTTAAAACAATGGTCAGCAAACTTCTTGTAAAGGGCCAGTTAGTAAATATTTTAGGCACTGTGGCCCATAAAGCCTGTTGTGACTAGTGAACTATGACTATTGGTTTAGCACCTAAATAAATGAGCATGGTTGTGTTTCAATAGAACTTTTTTAATAAAAACAGGTGGCAGGTGTAGTTTGCTGGCCCCTGTGTTAAACCAAGAATTTGAAGCAGTCATAATAGGTCAAAGTAAGAAGCCAACCCTAAGATAACCTAGGCCAAGCAGAAGGCTGGGAGTGATTACATCCAGCCTCTAACTTTGGGCAAGTTGCAGTCTTGTCTTGAACTTTGGGGCCTTCATTCTTAAGATGAGGTGGTTGAGCTATTACTAGATAATCCTTATGACCCCTTCCAGCTCTAAAAGTTCAGTGGTTCTGTTATGATCTCCAAAGCACTAAATCTGCAAATCAATGTCTCAAGTCAGCTTTCCCAGAAAGCAGACTCTGACATGGAGATTACTATGTAGGAAGTTTATTAGAGAATTCTCTTAGGACCAACACCTGTGAATGGGAAAGAAAAGGAAGAAAGCAGTATTTAGAAGAAAGATAAGTTAGGCTGAGATGTAGTCTCAACAAAGGCCTCAGTCTACCCAGAGGGTCTTTGAAGCTGGATGGCCCTTAGTTATCCCAAGTTGGGATGAGGGAGGTGGACTTCTCTACCCTACTTTGACCAGTCACCAGATGCAGGCTCCTCCAAGAAGGGGACATGACCTGGGTAAGGCAGCTATATTAGGCTGAGGCAATTTCTGAAAAGGGATGACAGCTGAAGGCACTCCTAGCACTAGGAGAGCAAGTCCATTGCTGAAGAGCAATCTGGATGGAGCATCACAGCATCCATTACAGTCCCCTACTTGTGCTGCTCAGATCTTGGATTCACTTCTTTGTATAAGTTCTGAGTGCAACTTCTTCAGAATTCTGGGAGGTCTTTATTTTCTGGGGGAAAATTCAGAAAAAGAAGGCATCAGCTAGAAGAAAGCAATACCCATTTCTGCAACTGATCTTGGACCACAACTGATATATATAATCTCCCTCCTTTTCTCTCCATTCTAGATTTCCTTTCCCTATAGGTGACATTTCTGCTGGTCTCAGTGGTTTACCTGATAGCATGATCTGACCCTCATCCCTGAGAGGTCTGAACCTCTATCATGATGACCTACTCAGGCTGCGTGTGGCTGCCACACTAGTCCATTTACCATCAAAGTTCCAAGATTCACCCAAATGGATCATCTGGGCAGTAAGTCAGTTACTTCCTGCTTCACTATGTAATGACAGTCCTACATCCTTCTAGGGATTGAGATCAACTACTCCTGCCAAGATGGTGACTCATCTTCCCACTTCAAGGAGCTCGATGAGCCAAGGCCGCAGCTTTAACTTGTAGTTCAATTGTACTCTTGCTCTATCCCCTGGCAGAGCATTCCCCTTTTGGGTCTGTAGTGTCTCTATGCCCAAAGTGGTGGGAACAGAAGGTGAAATTCCCCCAGAGGGTCATTGAGAGGGATAGAAATGGGGCTACTTCTGCTTCCTCTCTTGATTCCTGGACTCATGTGTTCCACCCTATTGAGTACACAGCACCACACAGAGCGTTGATTTAGAATGTATCCTCCATTCTGGATGACACTGTCCCATCCTTGCTGACCCATCACTGCCTTCAACAGGCCATTCCAAGACTCTGTTAGGCCAGCAGCTTCTCCAAGGTGCCACATATGAAATTGCCAGTGGATCCTATGACCCTGTGTCCACTCCCTCACCTTCTTTGCTATGACATGAGCCCCCAGGTCACACACAGTGCAATGAGGGCATCCTAAGACAGGAGATTCATGTTGGAGCTGGTATTCCAGAGAGGCCCCTGGAGAAGTGAAAACGACCTTTTTCCCCTAAGACATAGCTTTGAAAAAAATTGCATATTTTAAGGGGGCTGGCCCGGTGGCTTAGTCGTTAAGTTCACGTGCTCCACTTTGGTGCCCTGGGGTTTGTGCGTTTGGATCCCAGGCATGGACCTACACACCACTCCTCAAGCCATGCTGTGGCAGCGTCCCACATACAAAATAGAGGAAGATTGGAACAGATGTTAGCTCAGAGCTAATCTTCCCCTCCCCCCCCCACAAAACCCCTGCATATTTTAATATTTCAGGACCATCACCTCTTTCTTTCTCCTATTCTTTTTCCCTGATCCTCTGGCTCCAGACTTTCTCTACTGTCCTTGTGGCATCGCCTGGGGTGTAAAATTATAGACCAGCAAGGACTGCCTAAAAAAACAAGATCAAGGATGAATTCTACTGTTTCTCCCTGCCGCCCCCCTCCCGCTGAGTTCTCACCACCTCCCTCAGGCGGGTAGTAATCTAAGTCTCACACATTTGCAGAGCCCTCTGCTGTTTGTAGAACACATTCGCACACAGCACTACATTTGTAATGACTATGCTTTCTTGTACCTATATGAAACATTCAACTCTCCCCAAGCTGGTTCACATGTGTGTCTTACTCCAGGTTGAACAATGTATACAGCTTCCAGGTTGTGTCCTTAAAGGGAAAGATGTGCCTCCCCTGTCCATTTTCCTCATCCCCGCAGCCTTGGCTCTGTCACCTGCATCAGAGTTTACAGCAGCCATTTGGTATGATCAGCCCCTTGCACTCATTCCATGTCCTGCCAACCTCCTGCTGGCTGCCCGGATGCCCATGTCTTATGTAACCTTCATCTGCCTGGGACCATCAAGCTGATCTTTATTGGAGACCCACCACTTACAAATCCTTGCTAAATTCTCACTGTGACACAGCCCCTACCCTCAAGGAGCTCATCCTCTTTTGAGGGAGACACAGGACAAGGGACCACCACACACCAGGCAGAGAATGACAGGTACCAAGTGAGAGCAACACAAAGCAAGGGCTCTGGCACTTGATCTTCAAATAGTGGACACAGACTTGGGTTCTGACTTGGCTGAACTTGCCGTGTGACCTTGGATAAGACACATTTCCTTTCTGGACCTCAGTTCCCAATCATTTGTCAACTCAGCATTGGGGACCACATGCTAGGGAAGGTCCTCCTCAGCCCTAACCCTCTGGTCCTTGGTATTTCTCACAACACCCAGAAGTTCATGGATTTGTGCTGTTGTGCTGAGATTCTTCAGAAGGAGACTGGTATTAATGCCAATTCACTCAGGTTAAGAACTGTAGTAATGAATTCCACCCATGATCTGAAGGGCTTCCGTGACAGGTGACTCTCCAAGTGTGTTCCTTATAATCAAATAGTCATCCTAACTATCTATGGTGATGAAGTCATGGGGAGGGACGGGGTATCCTGGGGTCATCCAGTCTATCCCCCTGCCTCTAAGCAGGCTGGCACAACCATTCCAGGCCAGAGCATGGGAAGTCTTTACACCTCATCTGAAGAGGACTCTCACCATGTTTATCTGCTATGAAAGACATGATCATAAATAGTCTAAATCCCTGCTTTTCCAATTCAAACCACTTCCCCTGGGTGCAGTCTCTGAGACTGTGGAGAACGGCAGGCCACCTCTCGTATGACCCTTCATAAACACTTATTGGACAGAGGTAAGGTGTGTCCCGTTGACCTGGGCCATCTTGGCGTCCAGGCAAATGCATTGACAGGAATTTGATTTGAAGTTTCCTGTGAAGACTTGAAGCTCTGTGTAAAATGTGCTCCCTTTTTGCATCTGGAAAGTGTACCCCACCCACCAAATAAGGTCACATGCCAGGGATCCTCCAAGCCCACTATGGTTTCTGGTGGACAAGAGTGAATGAGCCATATGCACACACCACCAGCTGGCCTCACTAACTAGCCTGCACCCCCTTCTTTGGTAGTTGTTCAGCAAAAGCCTACCTGGGTTGGCTTTACAACCAGCTTACAAGTGGGACCCACAGTGTAACAGGGACCCGGGGTGGACGAGGCATAGACTTGAGGTCAGAAGACCTAGATTCTTATTCCCACTCCATGATACAAATTGGGTGCCCCTGGACGAGTCACCTCACCTCTCTAAAGCCTCAGTTTCTTCATATGTAAAATGCAGTGCTGATCGCTGACCATGCTGCCTCGCTGGTTGGAGGAGAAATAATGGGTGAGAACATGCTAGCCAAACGTAAACCCGTGTCATAACTGTTGATGATACTGTTATAGTGGTGGTTTAAGAGAGCAGCCTTCAAAGTGGGTGCATGGAGGGGAGAGGATAAGAAGAGTCACATATTAGAACTTCTAGTTATATTTATTTTTATTTCCTGGGTCACATTTCTTTGGAGGAACATTTTATAGTGTATGCATCATATTGTATTCATAAATAATGGAGCACGCACCACATACTGTTGCCTGATCACTTTACACGAGTTAGATCATTTAAGCTCCAGGAGCTAGGTAGTCTATTATTATGCCCACTTTATTGGTGAGAAGATGGAGGTGCCTCAGAGAGGTTGAGTCAATAGGTCAAGGTTACACAGCTGCTAGGTGCAGAAGTCTGAATTGGAACCCAGGCTGTCTGGCTTAAAATCCCATTCTCTTTTCCACTACTTATGCTGCTTGGTCAGACACACAGCTACAATTTATAAGAAATCATATTTTGCACATGTTTTATATTGTACAAAGTATGTGAAGAATAATGAATAGCTAACATATTTTGAAGGGTGTCCCTAAAATAGTTTTCTGATAGTGCCACATAATCAAAAAAATTGGGACGACCTGCTTTACGGGGGAAATACGAAGCTTATTGTCCCCACAGCAGGGCTGGGGCTGGGGTCAGGCAAGTGAGCGAGTGCCTTGGGCACAAAATTTAAGGAGGCACTCACTCAAGGTCGCGCAATCTGGCCCTGCCTCCACGGCATTGACGGAGCCAGGGAAGGCGCATGGAAGCCGCAGGAGGGGAAAGATGAGTGAGCAGGGACAAGTTTCCATTATTTATTGTTCCTGAATCCTTCAACTCCTGTGCCCCCAAAGCACTGGCTGAGACCTGCCCACCTGCAGTGGGCGTCAGAGGGCGGCAGGATGAAGATCCTGGAATATGGGCAGTGGGGAGGGGTCCAGGAAGATGACAGAAATGAAGATTCCCTGCCCGCTAGCTGGAGTGAGCACAGGGGAAGTGGAGTTAGACTCTATGACCTTGAGCCTCTGACTGGTCACGCGTAAAATGGGGATAAGAAAGATCCCTTTCTGGCTCCCCAACTGTCCGAGTGAGAGGGTGACCTGTCACCTTCCAAGTTCGGTATGAACATCAGTGTCACTAAGTGCTGTGTGGAAAACCGGGTCGCGTTACACTCTGCTGCTTCTCCACTGAGTTAATCTAGAGTTAGCTCTTGAGTCACCCCACCTTCCACCCCTGGCCCCTGCCTGCCTTCCCAGTCTGATAACCAGACAGGGGTAAGTCCCTCATCCATGGTGACCTAAAGAAGTGAGCCAGACAGACTCCTCCTGCCCTCGCCCCCAACTCACAGCAGTTCCAACACCCTTTGTTTCCTCCTGCTGTTGCCTAGACAGAATCCCCGTGGGGCAGGGAGTGGGTGGGAAGGGGGTATCAGGGCTGGGGAACAGAGGGGCCACCAGGCAGAGGGCTCCCCTGCCAGTGCAAGCCCTGACTTCTACAGAGGAGACTTCTCCCAAAGGAGAATGCCCCCTGTCCTGGGCCACTTGATCTCCAAAATGTCAGGACCACATTCAGTCAATCCCACTCAGAAAATAAAGACAATTTGTGTAAGGCTGAGGGAAGCTGCCCCTACCTTCTGGAATGAGCAGAGCCCATTCAAGCTCTCACTGAGGCAGGGAGGGGAAACTTTGTCTCCAGAAACAGACCAGGAAAGAGGGAGGGGCTCAAGAGCCATGTGCCCACCACCCAGCTTCCCAACTCCCTCCCAGAGCTGAACACCTGGCATCAGCAGGCATGCCTGACCTGTCACTGAGTGTCACAGTGGCCCCAAGTTGCCTGTCCCTCAAGAATTGAAAGATAGAAGGGACAGAGGTGACTTCCTAAACCCCTCAGCGTCTGTCTTTCCCCACTACCATCACTCCCCCAGCCCCTCCACTGCTGATGAAAGACTCACTGGCCAGAAGTTCAGATGTGGGAAGCAGAGTGGGTGTGGGCTGGGGGAAGGGGGGAGTTTCTCCTTCCCTGGGTTTCCTCCACTCAAAGCCCAAGGCCCGTTGAGATCCAAGACTTCCAAATTTTGCAAAGCTTGAAAAGAAAATTACAAAGTATTTCCTCCACAGCTTTTTCCTTTAACAGATGGGAAACAGAGCCCAGGTGAAATAACTTGCTCAGAGTGGCACAGGGACAGTGGCAGAGCCAGGCCCCCTGTCCCCCACCCCCCATCCAGCGCTCCTCCCTTCACTTTGTTAGCAAAGCCCAACTCCAGGAACCTGCATCCGACCAGCCAAGGAGATAAGCGGGCAGGAAAAATGTGCCAAACAGCCCCCTCCAGGTGTATGGGCCTGTCCCCAGTGAGCCTCGGGTGCATACCCACTCCTGGGGATCCCAGGACGACCAGGGTGTCTTCATCACTCAGGTGTTTAGAAGCCCAGAGATCAAGGGAGGGCCAGACGTCAGGCAGTGCCCAACCGTCGCCTCCAGAGCTTCCAGCCCTGTCCGCTCCTCCCAGCCGCCCCTTTCCCGCCACCCTCCAGTCTGCGCTCTGCGTCCAGAGCCGTGCGCTCTCCCAGCGCAGCGCCGAGCGTTGCGCCATCTCGCCAATGGGCAAGTGCGAAGCTGGAGGCGCGTGGAGGTGGCCTCTCTGTCCCGGCAGTTTCCATTTATTCCTTTCTGGGGAGGGAAAAATCACATAGCCCTATTTGTTCCCCAGCCCCGGCGGGCGCAGAGCCGGGCATATGGACATCTCGCGCTCCGCATCTGTGTCATCGGTCGCGTTTTCTGTGGATGCCTGCGTGTATGTAGTACGTGTGTGTGTTTGAGGCCGGGCGCTGGGAACAAACGTGCATCTGTTAAATTTGACAATAAAGTCCTACGGCGAAGCTGCCAAGATTGAGGCCGCGGGTAGGGGCAGAAGGCAGAGGGGGTGGGAGAGAGCTGGAGTCTCAAAAGGCGACGCCAAAGTGCCTGGCCCAGGTATTATGTCGGGAGAAGGTGAGGAGAGCAGCTGCTGCTTCTCGCGGGGTGTGTATGGGAGCGAGAGTGCGTGCATCCCTGTGAAGAGTACACACCGATCTGCTCAACATATGTCGCCACAAATCACAGTATCTCTCCCCCCTCCCACCCCCTACTCCCTCCTGACTGAGGGCAGAGCAGAGAGAAGCGCTGAGAAGAGGCGCTGCTTCAACAGGTGTCTTGGTGCGCAATGCACCTTTTCACGCATTCACTGTCTCTGTCGGCGGCGAGGATAATGTGGACACTTTGTTTCCAGGCGCTGCGCACGAGCTCTGGAAGCCCGGGGGGAGGCGGCCCTGGGCAGGGAGGGGGATCTGGAAATAAAGACCTCGGGCCCTCCGGAGGTCCCCGGCCCTCTCTTCCCTTTGTTCGAGGACTCCCTGGGCCAGAGCTCCCTTGTGCGCCCTCGGGGGTGGCATATGGCGCCCTCTCACCTACCCAAGAAAAAGAACCAGTCACCCATTCAAGAGCGCACGAGGTCCCTGAGCCTGGGGAGGGGGAATCTCTGAGGGAATGGCTTCTCTCCCAAAGCAAATGAGGAACCGGCCTTATCTCTCCCCACCCCACCTCCGCCATCCCCCTCAGCTGGCGCAGCAGCCGTTGGGTGGGGAGCAGCGCACGGCAGAGCCAGCCTGCGGAAGCGCCCCAGCTCCCGGCAGATGAAATATGGGGCTGGTGAGCCCCTGGAGACCATATGCTTTCAATAAAAGAAGACAAATAGGACCGAGATAGGCCTTGCAGCCAACCTGTTATAAATGGGTGGCAATTGGGCCAATGTACACGGCCCCCGGGGGGAGGCCTGCTCGGTGCCAAATCCATGTGTCAGCTTCTGGGACAGGTGTGCCCAGGGGCCAGGGGCCAGGTCTCCCCACTCTGGGTTTATCACGGCAAAGGTAATATTGTGCTAACTATGAGTAAACAGTCATTGTGCAAACGAGGGAGAGTTTATCAGAGGCGAACTAGTTGGGGGGCGTCCTAACAATAAAGTTGCCCGCCTTGGGAGCAGGTGACGGCTGGCTGTGGGACTCCCGCGGTAGATGTTTTCCAAAGCACTCCACTTTACAATCTCTTGTAATTATTTATTAAACGAAATCTATTTATTATTATTTTAGCAAACACTGGAGACAGGTGGGGCTTTCTTTTCGTCGTCTCCTTTTGTTTGAAGGGCTGTTTGAAGTGGCCAGTCTCAGCCCGGGCAGCTCGCTCGCCAGATTTTTGTCTTCCCCTCTTTCACTGCCGAGGCAAAGGCGAGAGAAAGAAGCCCCGTCCTTTGGCAATCCATTAGCTATTCAGCCTCCTATGGCCCCCCTCCCTCCCTCTCCTTTCTCAAAGAGACCCCCGGCACTGCTAAGATTCCCCCCGCTGACAGGAAGGCGTCAAGGCAGACCGATGCCTTCCTTCTTTTCCAATCTGCCTGCGGTCTCCAGGCGTCAGGCTGTCGCCTCTCTCCTGGGCCCCCTCAGTCTCCAGACAAGCCTAGGTCTCAGAGATTCGAGGGGTGCAGGGGTCCTGGAAGCCTTAGAGGTGGTGGCTGGCCCAGAGCTTCACAAACAGTCTCTGCTCCCCGCTGGAAGAGTCGTTTCACAAATACCGCCAGCGCGCGCGCTGAGTTGTCACAGCCTGCGCCCCTGCCGCCAAAAGCACAGGAATTAACTTTGGAAAGGGGTCTGTGCATCCACTACAGCAGAGAGGGAGGGCATGGATCCTCGATCTCTACGTCCCCTGGATCCCCCAACCTCTAGCCCCACTGTCCTGGCCAGAAGTAGGGCTGCGGAGAATTCTCGCGTGCTGCAAGGAGACCGCTGCCCCGGCCACTGTGCGCTCCTCGCCCTGACTGTTTTTTGCGCAAAGCAGGAGTGGTGATGGCCTGCAAGTGCTGGAGAACCCTGAGCAGGAGGGGCTCTGGGGAAGCTGGATAAGAATTCCAAGCAGGTCTGAGAATTCTCTCCCAGTCAAGAAGGTTCCCAAGAATCCCCAGAACGTTCCTTGGTGCAGGAGGCTCGCCTTGCGGCTCTTGCTGGTACCCATTAGCGGCTTGAAGCAACCTGGAGCCCAGATGGGTCCGCCTTCACTTTTCATCTGAGGGCCACTGCTGAGTACAGTCCTGCTTGTGGGCTGCTCTTCACGCCTGCAGGGACCCACGGGGTGGGGCGCGGTTCTAATCCCATATGGCCAGGTTCCCTCCACGGAGCCGGGCTGGGTCCCAGAGCCCTAGGGAAGCATGCTTCAGGTTTCCTCTCCCAGTTCCTAATTCGCAGGATAGAAGTCAAGCAAGGCTGGGCTATGGGGCAGGAAAGTAGAGAGATGGAGCATGAGTGGACACTGGCTCCCCTTGGCACTGGGAGGCTGGCGCTATCCCTTGTCTCCTCAGACCCTGTCATTCCTCACAGATCCAGGACTTCTCCTATTTTCTACATTTTGGGGTGTTGTTTTTTGCCTTAAAAATATATATTCCCCCAAGCAAGGAGAGGCAGCAGGTGCAAGGGAGAATCTAGGACTAGGCATCTTAGGATCTGAGTTTTACGTGGTTCTGGTGAACTTGCTGTGTGATCTTGGGGAGTCACTTCCCTTTTCTGGGCCTTGAATTTTCCATCTGTAAAACAGGCCTCAGGTTCTCATTCTTATGACTAGAAGACAACTTTGGAGCAAGTTGTGACTTGCAGGGAAGAGGAACAGCAAAATGTAGAACCCAAGAATCTCGGTGGGGTCCCTTTGTTGCTCCTGGGCCTGGCCCTCAACTTCAGTTCCCAGAAGGCAAGGGAAGGAGGCTCTGCTAATCAGCCAGCAGCTGAAAGGGGGAGGACAGTGCCCCTATTCCCACACAGTCCTAGAGCCCCCTATCCCTGGCTCCCAAGCATAGCCATCCTCTCTCTGCCTTGGAGATAATTTCGCCCTCCAAGCAGCCTGGGCCGTGTCAAGAGGCTGTCACTAGGGCAGCTATGCAGACTTACCCCATCCCGTTTCTTGGCCGGATCCTGCCCCCCTCCACCAGCTTCTGGGAGAGTCAGGGTTTCTGGATCTGCCAGAAAGTGAAGCGTTAGCCATCTACAGAGACTTAACCAGGGCCCCAGTCTTCCCTGCCTCAGCTTCCTCCCCCAGCACACGTGGCAGTCTCGGAAGCCCAGACCCCTCACCCTGTGTGACTGGAAGCAGAAGACCACCAGGTGTCTGAGGAGGGGACAAAAGGGAGGGGTGGGAGAAGAAAAGAGGGATGATGTGTTCAAACTCACTTTGGAAAGATTTCCAGACAGGCACTAACAGGGGCCTTGGAGAGTCCCTGCCCGGTTCTCATCACCTGAGCTCTGCCTAATACTGGGTCCAGGAGCCTGGACCAGGCAGTGCTGGCAGCTCCCGCCCACCTGTGACTGGACAGGAGGACTAAAGAGAAAGACAGTTGACCTGCTTCTTGCAGCACCAGCAATCAGTGGGCATTTAAAAGACACAAGGGCTGTGGTGAACTCCTGGCCCCCTCCTGACCTCTCCTCACCTGAGCTCTTCCTCTCCAGGCCCTGACTCGAATGCTAGGGTACTGTCCACGATTGGTAGGGGTGGAACGTCCCCTGGGAGTCCCACTGCAGCCACCCTCCCCCTCTGGGGCAGGATGCACACTTCTTAGGTTTCAGATGGGGGGTTCCGGAAGAGGTTCTAAGCGCTTCCAACTAAGGAGTGTGAGGTGTCCTCTCAGCACAGACTGGGGGCTCCTCACCCCAGGGGAAGATCTCTAAGTGGCAGGGACATAGTAGGATCTTTCTCTGTGGTCGCCTCATCCCCTTCTCAGAATGGAGAGGATCAGTGAAACATCACCCTGTGCGTGTTTCCTAACGTGACCCATAGTGCAGGAGAGCAGGGTGGCATGGAAACTTGACATTCCTCCAAGCTGGTCATCAGGACACCCAGCTCCTTGTGCTGTCTCTTGAGTGTGGTTTGGGGCAAGCCGCCTCCCTCTCTGAGCCTGAATTTCCCCACGTGTAACACACGGAAATTAACCTTCTCCACAGGCTTCCCAAAGCCCCCTTCAGGGTACCATGAGAGGGTCTGGACAGATGCCAAGGAAAGACAGACTATGAGCAAAGCGGTCTGGGGCGGCCAGACGCGAGCCAGACAAGGCTCTGATCACTGGGCGAGGCTCTTTGAGGAACCGAGAGTTGCTGGGACAGAGCCCGCGAGGAGAAAGCAAAGAGAGCGGCGCTCCCCTCCCCCGACCCCGGCCCTTTGTCCGGAATCCAGCTGTGCCCCGCGGGGGAGGAGCGGGCTCGCGTGGCGCGGCACCCCGGCCCCGGCGCTGATTGGCCGGCGGCGCGGGCAGCCGCGGGGCAGGCACGCTCCTGGCCCGGGCCGAGCAGATAAAGCGTGCCAAGGGGCACACGACTCGCAGCTCAGGAAATCCGCGCCCACAGAGAGCAACAGAGGCCCGGGACGCCCTTTGCGCTTCTCTTCTTCTTTGGAGCTGGGGGAACTCCCAGGCAGCGGCGCAGCATCTCAACCGAACTTGCAGACGAAAAGGCCAGCTCAGCTCACCGCTGCTCTAGCCTTTTGCGCCCGAGAACAAGGTAACACCTGGAGGCCGCAGAGGGGCGGACGGAAGGGAAAAGGGGTCCTCTGATCCGGCGGAGATTGGCTCTCTGTTTTTTCCTACCTGGCCCCGGGATCGGGAACTGAGCAGGGGTAACCGACCTAGGCTTACCCGTACCCCTTACCCCACTGCAGGATGGTGCCTCATCCCTCGCGTGCGCGAGCTGTCCAAGTGACCCATGAGACAGAGCAGCCCTTCCCCGGTGCCTCGGACGTCGAAGTGACCCGCGTCGCGTCCGCTCCGCCCAGCCCTACTCGCGTGCGGGGGAACTGCGCCGAGGCGGAAGGAGGCAACTGCCGAGGGGCGGCGAGGAAGCCCCGGGCTCGGCGCGGGGGGCGCAGCCGGCCCAAGAGCGAGCTGGCTCTGAGCAAGCAGCGACGGAGCCGGCGCAAAAAGGCCAACGACCGCGAGCGCAATCGGATGCACAACCTCAACTCGGCGCTGGACGCGCTGCGCGGCGTCCTGCCCACCTTCCCCGACGATGCGAAGCTCACCAAGATCGAGACGCTGCGCTTCGCCCACAACTACATCTGGGCGCTGACGCAGACGCTCCGCATAGCTGACCACAGCCTCTACGGGCTGGAGCCGCCCGCGCCGTCTTGCGAGGAGCTGGGCAGCCCGGACGACGGCTCCCCGGGAGACTGGAGCTCTCTCTACTCCCCGGTCTCCCAGGCGGGCAGCCTGAGCCCAGCCGCCTCCCTGGAGGAGTGCCCCGGGCTGCAGGCGCCTGCTTCCCCTGCCTGCCTGCGCCCCGGCGCCCTGGCTTTGTCAGACTTTCTATGAAGGAGGCTGTCGGCCGTTGGGCAGTGGGTGCTGGGAGAGAGGGAAGGGGCGGAGGCCGTCGGGGTGCGGGGCGGCGGCCCTCACGCGAACTTGCTTCTGTTGCCTTTGGCTCACTGACCCTTGGCGGGCCCAGGCGCCTGCAGAGGTGGAGGCCGGGTTCCATCCCCTGGTCTTCTGCTTCGCACCAACTGCAACCCTCTGCCGCGGCCGGCGCAAACGGGCATTGCAGGCTGCGCGCCTTCTGGGCCCCCTCCCTGCGGCCACCCCAATATCTCGTGCAAAGAAGACGACAATGATAGCACTACACAGCCCGAGACGCCCACCGTCTCCTGCCACCCCATCCTCACTAGAGTCTGTCTGTCGGCCTGTCGGTCTGCCTCTTACCTCTCCTCCCCCAATGAGATTTAATCCAATCTTTGGTCTCTCGGCGTTTGCTCCTCTCACCCAGCGTCTCTTCCCCAACCACGCCGCTGACCTCCTCTGGTCCCCAGCAAGTCCTGGGTTCGGCCGCTCCACTCTGCCTTAATCCACGAAGGCGATCCTCTGCCTTCTCCTCGTGCACTTTTCTTCGGAGCCATTGCCCTCCCGGGGGCGGGACACCAGGCTGTGAACTGAGAAAGCGCCAACCCGGCTGGGGGAGCGCCTCCCCCGCCTCCCTGAGTCCTGGAGCGCCGTTGTCTTAAAAAAAAGAAAATCACTTTGTAAATTATATGATATCTTTCGAAATGAATTTTGGTACTGTAAATTATATGGCCCCCTCCCTCGTATTACACGTTTGTATTTATTGATGAGATTTCACAGCGGGAAAAGTCTATATTTTGAACATAGATTATTTAGGGACTGGTGAACGAGATTTTGAGCGAATAAAAAAAGGACCCTCAAGAAGACTGAGTAAGGTAACTCGATTGTGAGCAGAGGAGGGGTGGGGGTGGGGTGGGGGGGTGGTGTTCGGTCCGAGCAGAGGGACGAGACTCTGAGACTCTGCGGGTCTGGGGCCTCCTCGGGCCTGGGCTCAGAGACTGTAGCGCCGGGCTGGAGGCGGGGAAGAGGCGTTCAGAGGCAAATCAGCTGTACACTCTCGGAAAGTAAGAGCGGGAAGGCTCTTAAGAAATCATTGATCCGGGCTCCTTGTTTTATTTATGGGGCAGCGACTTGTCTTACTCCAAACAGTGGTTTAGAAGAAAGACAAGTCTCCAAGTAGGACCACTCACTGGTGCGCTGGCCCTGACCCGTATGTCGCTAGCCCGGATTTAGTTGCATTTGGGTAAGGAAAGGAGTAACATCGCCGCGGCAGGGTCAGGGCCCTCAGAAACCGCCGGTGGGCTGAGCGTCCTGGGAATTTTCCCAAAGTGCTTAGAGACCTAGCACATCTTCTGAGCGCATTTTACGCAGCTGCGCTGAGACGGTGGTGTCGTGACTTGCCGGGCTGAGCAGCGGGGAGGAGAGAAGGTGGAGGGTCCGGCTGGAATCTCTGGCACCGCCGGACGCCCGGCAGCTTTGATTGAAAACTTATCAAGAAACAGTTTAGGGTTTCCAGCCACGCGTTCTTTATTGCTCCCAAAGTAGAATAGGACTGGTGCGCGGCGGGTACTGGAACTTGTCCCAGGGCGCTGCTGGAGTGCCCTTCCATGGCTTCCGGGACCCCAGGACCTCGGGAAGCTGGTCTGAGCTGCAAGAAGCCGCAGAGTCCGCCTGGCGCTGGGCAGCAGGAACATGGAGGGCCCGCCTACCCTGCGAATCAAATCCCAGAGGCCTCCTTGGGTTGGCCTGGGGCGCCCTGGGAAGAAGTGAGCCAGCCCTAGTGGGGCATGCTGCTGTCAGGGGCAGGGAGCCCGTGGGTAGGTGCCTTTCTGGCTCCTTAGAGGGCAAGGGTGGTGGCTTTGCAGGAGTTAACGCTTCTTGCAACTGTCCCTTACGCCCTCCCCACTTCAAACTGAGTCTTTTCTCTCCTCTACTCCCAGGTCCCTAAAGCTAGCTGGGAGGAGATGACTCAGTTATCAGGGGTCAGATTTGGGGGCAGGAAGGGGCCCTTGATAAACAAACAAATGAACAAAGGTGTTGTTTCATTTCATGGCTTTAATCTGGGAGGAGGAGATTAATGGGTTATTAGTGACCTCTGCAGCAGCCAACTTTCCACCTGGGGGACTGTCCTGGGGCAGGTGTCAGCAGCTACCAGTTGCACAGACCAAGCCAGCGCCTGCTACTTGCTGGACGTTGGGGGGAGGGGTATGGACAGACAGAAAAAGTGGGAAAGTCCATCTCTGTTCTCCTGGGACAGTAGCAAGTATATAGACAAAATCATTCAAAGCCAAAATTTGTGCTGGGTGGAGGTACTGGCCATGGGATAGATGGTAGGGTGGTTACCTGGGGCTGGATTGGGAGGCTTGCTGGCAAAGGTGACATTTGGGCTGGGACTAAAGGTTTGGAGGGGAATTCCTCAAGCAAGAAGACCATTCTTCCTGTGAAAGGCTGTGGGAAGTACTGTTCAAACAGGCAGGGGACTCCCTTGGTGCAAACAAGCCCCCAAGCTGAAAGAACGTCTGTTGGTACTGCCTTGCAGGTGGAGGCGCCCACTGCCCAGCCTGTCTCCAGCTTTCAAGGGTGTTTAACAAGGAGCCATTAGTCATCCAACACACACAAACTGGTCCTCTGCCCCACGATTTAAAAAAAAATAATAAGGTTTAACCAGCTCGACTTCTGGGCTGCCACCTTGGGTCAGGCAGATTTGATGCTGGAGCTATCCATCAGCTCTACTCTCCAAGTGAGGAGGAGGTGGAGGGCGGCTTAGGGTTTGGTTCAATCATTGCAAAATTTAGGACTCTTGTGCCCAGATGAGCTTCATCAATATGTGTGGAATTGTATTAAGGCGGGAAACCTCATCCTTGCCTCTTTCCAAAGAGCCCCTCATCAAGAAGGGCTGGGAAACATTTCTGTGAGTGGAGCGTACAACTAGCGCGGCATCACCACCACTGCGCCCCCACCCTACATGGGCATTTTGTGTTCAGCAGCTTTTAAAATCAGCCAGGCTGCTGACTGTCTGTCCTGGAAGCCTGCCCCTGCCCACTGTGCCGCCTCTTGTGTGGCTGCAGAGCTGCCTGCTGTCTCAGGTTGTTGCCTGTGCCCCAGCTCCCTGAAACCAAAACAGGATCCCAAGCGGGAGGAGGAAAGACACTCGAGTTGAACATCTTTCTTCCCCCACTTCTGCCTTTGTCTGAGCCCAAGCCTGGCTTCCAGAAAACCAGCACATGAATCTTGCGCCACCCCCACACACCCTCATCTGCACACACAAGCAGGTAGATTTATGGTGCCCTGCCCCCATCCCACCCCACCCCCAAGCCGGCCTTGGTCAGAGGACAAAGCGCCCCGGGGCCATTGGAATGCTAATGTCTGGGAGCCAGGCCTCTGGGCTGGCACAAAGGCAGGCGGGGCCGGGAGCGCACGCGACCCCACAGCCGCACTCTGCCCCTCCTCTCTTCCACGGGCCATTCTACTGGGCTGTGTGACCTTGGACAAGTCTGAGCCTCAGCTGATTCACATGAGGAGTTGGAAGGAGTCCCTAATACCCTCTCACTGGATTTATGAGTGCCTAAGAGGGGGTCCTGCTTATAGTGTATGGAGTTACAGCCTCCCAAGACTGGAAGCGGTGAAGAAGATCCTCCAGGGCCTGGCACTGAGGACACACGATGGGGAGGGGGTGTGTGTTGGAGGGGCAGATTTCACTGAGAATGTGGTGCAGAATAAGCACTGGGTAAATTATAATTACATTTTTACCTTCAGGTAATTAATACTCTCTGTTGTGTTCCTTTCCCCCCTCCTCCCTTTTTAAAATACCTACAGACTGTGCTCAAGAAAAATACAGACGGGACACTAGCTAACCTTACCTGCCTGCTCCGCCTTCAAAGGGCAGAGAGCACCAACAGTGGGAGACTTCAGGCTGGACACTTTACTCAGGTAACCTACTGCAGCTGGTGAAGTGGGCAAGGCAGGATGGACACACCCATGGAAACAGAGATCCAAAGTCTTGGAAGTAGGTGACTTGCCCAAGCCCCTCAGTCACCCGATGTGTTATTGAAGCAAGCTATGACTGTGACCCTGGCTCAATTTAGAGCTCTTTCCTCTGTGCTGAGTCAGTCTGTAGTTTGTGCTTTGGCTCATGCCGGGTCCTCCAGGTCTTATAAGGCCAAGAGACTCCCTTGCGCTTTGGCCGTTATCTGGACCCCTGGCGAGGTTCCAGGCTCCTGTCTGAGCCCTCTGCTTCTGAGATGTGCCGGAGAGGAGCCTGCCTGGCTAACACGATCGGGCACCGAGGTCCTGAAAGGCGGTGGCGCGCCCCTGACCATGGTGCTGAAATGGCCGCGTTGGTTTAGAAAGAGATGCGGCTGGGAACGTGGTGTTCTAAAGACACAAAGCTACCGTTAACCTACTCTGCCCACCTAGGGAGCCCCCTGTGGACATGCATACCCAGAATGCTGTCAGGTTTCTTTGGCGTGGTGGCTAAAGCATGGACTCTGTTGCTACCGACTGTGTGACCCTAGCAAGGCCCTTTTCTCTTTAGGCCGTAAGATTCTCCCTTGGAAATGATGGAGCTAGAATTGAATGACCAGCTTAGGAATTTCGGACAGCATCTGAGAGGTCTGAAGTGGGACAACATTGGAAGTTCAGGCTGCAGCAGCAGCCTTAACTGGGAAAACTGGTTTGGAACTTTGCCCTCAACAGGGGTCTCATTCTTTGGGTTACAATGAAGTTTTAGTTATTCAAAGAACGAAGGCAAAAGGAGTCCTCCAAATGCATACACAAGATGGCAAGAGTGGTTGAGAACAATTACTTTAGAATCACACAGACATGGGTTCAAAGGCTGGTCCTGCCACTAACTGGTGGTTTTCAATTAAACCCCTTCCCCTCTCTAACACTCATCTTTCTCACCAGTGAAGTTGGGACAATAAGTAGTAGCCACTTAACTGAGATGATTAAATGCACTTGCTTTTTTATTGCAGGCTAAGCCATCATAAATGGTATTTATTAGTAGTAGTACCTTCATTTGTCTCAAATTCTCTCAGGTTTTCTGGAGGGGAGTCATTTTGGGATGCTTTTGTATGAATTTGAATTTGTGCAAACTGACTCAAAGGCCGAGGGCCAAGCACCCCTTCCTGGCAACCCTCCCCAGCTTAGACCTACCCTTCCTGAGCTCCAGGATTATATGTCCAGATGTCCCTTGGGCACCCCAAAAGTCCAAAATGGAATTCCTCTAACCTAACCCCAAACTAATGCTGCCTCCTGTTCCTGATCTCACTAAGTAGCATCACCCAGTTATCCATACTAAAAATCTAGGGTTCTTCTTGACTCCTCTCTCACTACCCACATCCAATTAACCCTTAAGTCCTGCTGATTTTTCCTTCTCACTATTTCTTGAATATGACCTCTCCTTTACCTCCTTATTACCATTGTCCTAGTTCAGGCTCTCATTCCTCACATGGAGAGGCTAACTGATCTCCTTACCTCTAATTTCAACATTCTTCACTGTACCTTCCATACTGCAGCCAGAGTTCCCATCTAACAAGCACATATAACATTGTCATTGTCTCTCCCCCATTTAAAATCTTCAAGTGGTTTCCAGTCTTCCTTGGGATAAAGTGCATGTTCCAACAAGGAAGGATGGTGTAATGTGAGCTGTGAAGTGATATGAATCTAGATTCAATTCCCAGCTGGTTCACTAACTATCAGTATGACCATGAAGAAGTTCCTCAACTTTTCTCTCAATTTCTTCATCTGTGAAGTTGGAATATTACCTTTTAGCGTTTAAGTTAGAGTAAAATCAGGCTGCTGTAATGGGCTCACCAATAATTCAATCTAAGGTGAGCATTCTAGGTGGCTGCGTAGCTCTGCTTCATGACATCATTCAAGGATTCTTCCATCCTCTTCCTCCACCAGCTCCTAGGTCCTCGTCCTTGCTGTCCACGTGGTTGAGGCTGCATTGCCATGGACCCCAGCTAGTGGGAAGTGGAAATAAGGCATGGAGGAGCCTCACCCACAGTCTTAAAGCTTAGACTCAGCAGTAGCATATTTCACTTCTGCTCCCATTCCACAGACAGAACATAATCATACGGCCTCACCTAACTGGACAAGGGCCTGTGTGCCTAGAAAGAAGCAAAGAATGGATTCTGGTAATGAGCAGTCTCCACCACAGGGTTGTTGCCAGGATTAAACTAGATGATACCGCTCTTATTGTTTTTATCATCATGAATCACTTATGCTTATGACCAGAGTCCTGCTGCACCAGCCTCTTTTTCACAGTGCCTTGCTTGCCTTGCCATTTACCCTCCAGAAACACTGACTGCTTGAAGTCTTCCTCTTACGCACACTCAGGTACCCCTTGAATGCTTTCTTCCCACACCGCTGTCTCTGCCTAAACCCTCTTTCCCTTTTTCCCTCCCCAAATCTCCAAAACGGACATCACCTCCTCCCAGCTTTCTCTGAACTATTCCTCCCTCCTTGCTCCTGCTCCCATAACATATTGAGCATATGAATATCTTTGCACTTTCCAGTAGTACTGTAATTATCCGTTTGTTCATCTGCACCCTCCACTGGTCTGTGAGATCTTCTCAAGGGCAGGAACTGTGTCCATCTTCTTGTCTCCAATGAGTGCTCATTCTCAAACTTATGCCACGTGTTTTTAGAATGAATTGAGTAAGTGAATTGACTAAACGAATGAAAGGCACTTCAACTATTTGTTTAGAAATTTCTATCCTTCCCCAGACTGGCTACCGTATAAAGGTCAATGAATATTTATTGAATAAATGAATAGTTTACATAGAGACCCATTACCCTTCCTGCTTCATTCCCTCCTCGGCACAAAAATAACCTTTCCTTGCCTGCCTCTGGTCTATTTTAGAAGATGCCCCATCTGATTCGGTGAGACTGGATTACCTAAACAATATCACTGTTTCTGAGAGCACTAGTAATAATGTCAATAGTCAGGTGTGGGTGATCCCTTCTGAGATAGTCCCTTAGAGCATGGGGCTCGGCATCTGTCTCAACTCCAGCACTTCCTAATTCTATTACCTTGAGAAAGTTACTTAGCCTCTCCAAGCCTCTGTGTCTCCTCTTTAAAAATGGAGAACACCACACCACCTCATAGGGTTTTGTAAGGATTCAAATGAGGTGACAGATATGTCCACACACTTCATGGGCCTGCCAGCAATTTGAAGCAGAACTCACTACAGGACCCGCCCCATCTCCATCTTATTCCTACAGATGACTAGCAAAGAAGGCATGGCCAGGACTGACTTACCCACATCAACCAGGTAAAGGTGATATGACTTGTCCAAGCACCAAGCCTGTTGACTACAGAGACAAACTGATGCTCCTACTATCCTAACATCATCACCAGCTATACTACCTCTGATGTACTAGTTATCTATTGCTGCATAATAAATTACAAAAAACTTAACTACTTAAAACAAGAAACATTTATTGTGTGGGTCTTCTGTGGGTCAGGAATCCAGCTGCAGTTTGGCCAGGTGCCTCTGGCTCCACGTGTCTCATGGCTGCAGTCAGAGTGTCAGCCAGGAATGCGGTCTCACCTGATGGCCTGACTGCGGGAAGATCCACTTCCAGTCTTACTCGTATGACTGTTGGCAGAACTCAATACCTTGAGGGCCTTTGCACTGAGGGCCTCAGTTCCTCAGTGACTTTGAGCCAGAAGACTTCAGTTCCTTCCATGTGGGCCTTTCCATCGGGCAGCTCATAGCATGGCAACCGGTTTCCTTCAATGCAAGCAAACAAGAAATAGAGGGACACCTGAAACAGAAGCCACAGTCTTTTTTTAAAATCTAATCTCAAAAGTGACATTCCATCACCTCTGCCAGATTCTATTCACCAGAAATAAACTACTAAATCCAGCCCACAGCCAAGGAGTGGGGATTACACAATGGCACGAAGACTAGGAGGCAGGGATCACTGGGGGCATCTCAGAGGCCGCCCATCACATCAGCAGGAGCAGAGTCTTTGCTGCCTTCTTTCCACACCCCAGAGACAGACAGATAAACATACACGCATACACACACGTGCACACGCACATACACACATACACAACCTCCCCAGGGCCATACATACAGGGTTCAAAAGGAGAAAGCCCAGGCAGTTTGACTCCTGGGGCTAAAGCAGATGTCCCCCAGTGCTGGGTTGTTTTCCAAGAAGGGCCCAGGATGGGGAACCACTCAGTGAGCATTTGAGCCACCCCAGCTGAGCTCCGACATCCATTTACTACTTTCACAGGCCTCCCCACCCCCACTCCCAGAGGCAGAGATTTAGGACGTCTGGGGCCTGGACACCGTACCCACTGAAGGGAAATTTACTGCCTCTAGAGAACCAGGGCTGGACTTGGGGTCTTGAATGCATCTTTTTCCCCTTTGCCTCTGCTTTATTAGGTTAATCATTGCTTGAATCGGTTGCCATGGTTTGGGCAAACCCATGGCGACTCTATAATGAAGCCTGAAAGACTCGGACCCCATTTATCATCCCCAGTGTTTGGGAGGCCCAGAGCCTCATTTGCCTCCCCCAGGGTCTGGGCACCACCCTTCTGCCTGGGGCCCCCAAGCCCCTTTTGAACGAGGAATGAACAGGTGGCGACTTGGAAGAGAAGAGGAGACCCACACAGGTGGAGTGAGCCATGCACTGCACATTCCCCCACCACACTCACACACACACACACGCATTTATATTTTCTCCTCCAGGAGTCCAGACACAGACCAAGCACACAGGCAGCTCTGCCAGACTTTTTCTTCCTGGAGAGTGAGACGCAAAGAGGGATCTTCAGTTAGAAAGGATCTATGGCTGCCCTTAGAAATAGGGGGTTTTTGTCTTGGCAGATCCAGATGTGACAACTTTTATTCCCTGGACATAGGTCGAGCAGCATTGCAATCCTGCAATGAGTTATAAACAGATGGGGCAAGGCCCAGTGGGGAAATGAAGGCACACAGAGGTTCAACAACACCTTCAAGGTCACCCAGTGATGGTATAGCCAGGGTGGAACCTGGAGCCAGTAAAATTTATTGTGGAAAATTTCAAACATAGAAGGAAGAGCATAATGAATTCTCATGTATCTATCACCCAGATTCAACAATTATCAGCTCAGAGCCAATTATATTTCAGCCACATACCTACCCACCTCCCCCAGCACTACCTCCACGGATTATTCTGAAGTAAATCCTAGACATCATACAATTTCAACCATAAATCCTTCCCCAGGATCCTTTTTTGCTCAGCATAAATTACATAATAGAGTGTAGCAGCTCACAGCATTGACTCTGAAGATGGCCACTCTGGGTTCAAATCCGAGCTCTGTCCCTTCCCAGCTGTGTGACCTTCAACTAGTGACCTAATGTCTCTGAGCCTAAGTTTCCTCAACTATAAAAGGATGCAGTGGGTAATTGGGTAATTGTCATAGGGTAATTGTCAGGATAAAATGAAAATAACACAAAGCAGGTGCTCAGCACCTGTGCCAGGCACAGAGTAAATGGTGGCTTTTCTTGTTTCCATCCTTGTTACCACTGCACCACCAGCAGTGGCTGTAGTCCGGCAGAAGGTCGGCTCTTGGCCTCCAACATCCAGGTCTCTTGGTTCAGTCCCCTGGCTTGGAGGCAAGTGCCTTGTCACTTCTCTGTACTGGGCACTGGACTCTGAGAACACAGATCTCAGCAGTGGGCCTGGCCCTGGGTACTGACAGGCACCAGCCTCTGCTGCTCACAGCCCTGCCCAGCTCTGCACCATGACGCCCCCAACTAGCAAGACCAGGCCCCCCTTTTCCTCTTCTCCTTGCACCTTTAGACCTTCTGACCTCTTTGCTGCTGATCCCATCTGTGAGCAGGGGCCAACATACGTGCCTGAAGGTTGCATGGGTGTGCGCACAGGCGTGTGCACATCCTTGTGTGTGTATGCACGTGTCTCCGAGTGTGTGTGCTGCTCCTACACGTGAACTAGCATATTCTCATGCTTCTTTGTGCTTAGCCTGTGAGGGAGACCAGAGAAGGAGACTAGGACCTGCCCTCTTGCAGTTCATGGTTGAGTGACACAGACCAGAGGAAATCTAGTCAGACGAAGACAGGAAGGCACAAGCGTAACACTGAGACCTCTTGGAGGAGACAAGGAGAACACCGAGCTCTGCCAAACATACAAGGTTGACAACAGAAGACGGGGCAGGCAGGGGCTCCGCAGAGGCCGAGGGCATGGGAAGGGAGACAGCCCGTCTGGGTTCGTTGCTTAGGTAAGGCCCAGTCTCAGGAGCTACCCTGTCCAGGAGAGGCTTATTCTTGGAAATCACCCACACCCCAAGATCAGAGCTCTGAAGGCTCCTCTGGGCTGAAAAGGCCTCCTCCCCCTGTCAAATCTCCTTTTTCTTTGATGGCAACGAATTTTTCCTGTGGCTTTACTATGTCTAAGTACAGCCCTAGTGCTTTCTGTTAGTCAGTCTATGAGATCAGAATTACTATTCCCATTTTACAAATGATGAAACTGGGGCTGAGAGCAATGGAGGAACATGTTACCGTCACCTGGCGAGAGGTGGAATGGATTAAACCAGGCCCCTGGACCTACAGCTGCTTCTCTTCCCCCTGCAACACTGCTCCACTGCCTTTTCCTTTTTTTAAGTTTTGATTTTGGACATTTTCAAATATGCACAAAGCAGAGAGAATAGAATAATGTGTCCTCGTGCACCGTTGCTCAGCTTCTGCAACCAACAGTTCACAGTCAACTTTGTTTCATCTACTTGCCCCAACCCCATCCACCCCTATCCTGCACACACACTTTTAGTTTTGTCTGTGGAATATTTTAAAACACATCCCAGAGATCTATCACCCTACCTGGAAATACTTCAGTGTTTATTTCTAAGTGATAGAACATTTTTTAAAAAGCCACCAAACTATTTTTTATACCTAATGAAAACAATTCTGTAATATAATCTAATATCTAGTCATATACAAATGCTTCCAATCATCTTTTTTTTTTTTTTTGAGGAAGATTAGCCCTGAGCTAACATCTGCCACCAATCCTCCTCTTTTTGCTGAGGAAGACCGGCCCTGAGCTAACATCTGTGCCCATGTCCCTCTACCTTACATGTGGGACGCCTACCACCGCATGGTGTGCCAAGCTGTGCCGTGTCCGCACCCGGGATCCGAACAGATGAACCCCGGGCCGCCAAAGCAGAACTTGCAAACTTAACCGCTGTGCCACCGGGCCAGCCCCAACTTCCAATCATCTGTTACAAAAATGTACAAACAAACAAAAAGACCTCTCATCTTAGAATCTCCTCTCTCCCAAATCGGCTGGAGGCCAGGACCAAGGCCAAGACGGAGGCCAGGCCAGCCATGACTCCGTGGCTTGGTGGGACTGGCCTTGGGAAAGTCACTTCCCTCCCCGCCCTCCCCACCACCCCCACCCTAATGTCTGCTGACCAGCCATCCTGGTTTGCCCAGGACTTTCCCAGCTTTCTCTCTGCGAGTCCTCTGTCCCTGGCAAACCCAGATGGTTGGTCACCCTACAAGGAGCTGGACACCTGGTACCCACCCCGCCCTCCCTCCCGCTCCTGGCTCCTGTGTGGTGTCACCCACTGGGAGCAGGGGGAGCCCGCCACTGAATTTCAAGGGCCCTGAAATAACAAATAATTTACCGAAACCTTTGAGGAGAAGGCCCGAAGCCCCCCAGCCGCCAGCAGAGAATCAGGAGCTTTTCACACCCAGGGGACCGGATTCAGCAGTCTCCTCCCTCGGTCTTTCTCCCCTCCCCAGATCTAATGACAATCCAAAGAGTTCCTGATAGGGTTTTAAAAGATGCTCTTCATTCACCATCCACCAAGCATGAAAATCCAGCTCGTTTGTCTCCATTCTTTGGCCTAAAGGCCTGGCCGGCCTCGGGCCTGCAGCCTCAGACTTGTCACTCACTTTTCACTTCCTTTTGTTGGACTAGCCTTTATTTCATTCTTCTGTCTCCTCCTTGCACCCTCCTCTCCCCTCCTCATCCATCCGTGCCCTTCCCCTCTGCCCTCCCCCAGCACTCCCTAGCTCCTCTGTCCACACAGAAAAAGCAACAGACCAGTCTGGGAATTTCTTTACGGTCCCTGCCCCTCGCCCCCACCCAGTCTTTTCTCACTCATGGCTTTTAAAAAGTGGGAGCAAAAAGCCAGCAGCAGCTAAAAAGGATTCAGCATCCAGGAACAGAATTGCCTCATGCTCTGGCTGGAAATGGCCCCAGGGACCCCTAAGTCTTGTTCTTTGGCTTCACAGCTGTGAAACTGAAGCCCAGAGAGGGGAAGAGACCAGGCCAAGGTCACACAGGGTTAGTGGCACAGCAGGGTCCAGAGCCAAGTGTCCCAGATTCTCAGGCTAGACTCCACCACACAGAATTGGTGGCTACTCCTCTGTCCCCACGGCACTACATTTATCCTTCTTTTGACTCTTAGCTGTCTGGGCCAAGGATCACAGCTTGAAGGCAGGGCCATGTCCAGTTCTCCGCTGTGTCCTTTGAATGCTTAGCACATGGTAGGCATTCAGTGGTGGTGATGATGCTTTTAATGAGACTGAACTAAGATATGTGGGGGCCAGGCTGCTCCCTACTCTTTGGACCTCTTATCAGCCACCTTCTGGGCCATGGCTTTGTTGCCAGGCTCAGGATATCACCATGGGACCCCTGGGGGAGGGTGGGTAAGAAAGGGCTGTTTGTTTAGCAGTCAGACCCCTTAAAAGGAAATTCCCCTTCTAAGAACAACCAACGCTGGGGAGACAGGAGAGGTTGCTCCCCTCCTTCTCCAGGGGCAGCAAGTAGAGCAGGGAGGGAGCCGGCAATGGGCCCCTCATCTGGGGCAATGTGAAACAGGAGGGAGTACAAGAAGCAGGAGGGTTTACGAGGGGATCTGGTGGTGGTCTAGTGGTTAAGATGTGGTGCTCTCACCACCTCGGCCAGGGTTCATTTCCCACTCAGGGAGCCATACCACCCATCTGTCAGTTGTCAGACTGTGGCTTGTCACACTGTGGTGGCTGTGTGTTGCTGTGATGCTGAAAGCTATGCCACCGGTATTTCAAATGCCCGCAAGGTCACCATGGTGGACGGGTTTCAGCAGAGCAGTACACAGGGTCACTAGGAGTCTGAATCAACTCCACAGCACTAACAACGACTGGTTCCTCCAGTCCTCAGTGAGTGTCGCCTACGTGACGGGCCCTGTGTAAGTGATGGGAGAAGAGAGGCGCTGCTGGTTGTGGAGCCACATGGGTCTGAGAAGGAGGGGCAGGTCAGATCCACAAGCACACCCCCAGTCCTCTGTGACCTGGCCCATGCCACCAACTGGAGGCCCCACTTCTATGAATGGCATCACTAGCCACCAGCCACCCACCTGCCTAAGCTGGAAACCTGGGTGCCAGCCTCGCCTTGGCCCTGTAGATTCTGTGGACTCCGCTCTGGGTGTCTGTGGAACCCATCTCAGCCTCTCCCTGCCTGCCGTCTCAGTCTTCGCTGAACTGTTGCCCCAGCCACACAGAGGTCCCTGCCTGGAGCCCCCCGTCACCTCCCACTCTAGTCCAGCCCACACACCATAGTCTACTCTTCTTGCTGCAGCTCATGTCCCTCCTCTGAGCTTTCCATGGAGGGGAGAGAGCCGCTGACCTCTTTAGCAGATTGTAGTGGTCAAGGGCTCAAGAACACGGCTTTGGGCTCAGGCTCCCTGGGTTTAGATTACAGATCTGCCACCTACCAGCTTGGTGACCTTAGGCAACCTCTTTAAGCCTCAATGTCATTTGTGAAATAGGGATAATTTTAGTACTTCTCTCACAGGATAGTTGTGAAGATTAAATATAGGATCTACAATATAACGCAATATACAGTAAGTATAACCATATGCAATAGAATAACATACTAAAGCAGGAAGTTGCATGACACCATCAGTGAACATCAGCTTTTGTTCTGTTGTTATGATTGTTGTCCTTCTGGACTTTAAAATTTTTTTCTCATTTCCATATATTACTGTAATTTTTTGTGTGTGTGAGGAAGATTCACCCTGAGCTAACATCCTCTGTTTTGTGTGTGGGACACCTCCACAGCATGGCCGCCAACAAGTTGTGTAGACCTGCGCCCAGGAACTGAACCTGGGTCACCAACGTGGAGCATGCTGAACTTAAAAACTAGGCAAAAGGCTGCCCTCCACTGTAATTATTTTTTAAATTGACCCATCCTTTCTTGTCAGCAGGATTATCAAATGCCTTAAAATAGTCAAACTTCTTGGCCCAGAAATTCCTCCCAAGGAAATGATCAGAAATTGTATAAGAATGTTTCAACAAAGATATCTATAACATCATTGTTATAATGGTAAAAAATTAGATACAAAGGAAACTTTCAACCATAGAAGACAGATCAGACTGTTATATATATTCACACAATGGCTACTATGCCCCGTTGAAAATTGTGTTGTAAAATAATGCTTGTTACCATGGGGAATTGTTCACAACATATTGCTAAGTAGAAAATAAATCCTGGATTTTCAGCAAGATGATAGACAAGGAAACTTGCAAGCCACTCCACTACAAAATATCTAGAAATTCTGGATAAAAGACAAGAAACATTCTTTTAGAGGTAAACTATTTGCACAAAAGATATACGCATGTTTATGCTCAGGAAAAAATCTGGAAAGACATCCACCAATTTATTGAGTAGATAATGTGATTGTAGAATTTTCTTTCATTTCTAAATTTGGCTAGTTTTTTGCACTGAGCTTGTATTATCTTCTAATTACAGGTAAATGTTATCATTTGAAAGTTTTAATTAATGAATAGAGTGGTATTCCAATTTCTAAAAATGCCTTTGGTGGGATGGCAGGAACAGCTTCTTTGCTGGGGAACATTGGAGCAGAAAGCTTGGCCAGGCAAGCTTGGATCAGAAGGGCGTGAAGACAGGGCGAGGCTGAGATGTCAGTGAGCGAGGGGCAGAGGGTGGGGTTGGACTCCTTCTCCTCATTTCAAAGGCTAATGATCTTCTTCCCTCTCCAGTTTCCCACTGTACCACTGGGGGTGTGAGGAAGGGCGATAAAGGAAATTGAACAGCTCCATGGCACTGGGCTTGGCTGGGCTGCTCCCATGTGCCCTGAACTGTGGTGGGCTTTTCTGGGAATTCAAGGTAAATCCAGGCCTTAAACACCAGGTCAGCTCAGGAAATAAGCTTTTCTGTCTGAAAACATTTACCAGAAACTGTGGTTTATTTAGTTAAACATTAGGGTGTTACTTTTGAAAAATTTGTAACTATTTTAGATAAGTTGGTAGAATTTGGAAGAAGGATCTTTGCAGGTGTAATTAAGTTAGAGATCGGAAGCTGAGCCCATCCAGGATTCGGTGGACTCTAAATTCAATGACAAGTCCTCGTAAGAGACAAGAGGAAGAAGCAGACACTGAGACACAGAGGAGGCCATGTGAACACAGAGGCAGAGACGGAGCTTTGTAACCCTTAGCCGGTGACGGCCAGCGGCCACCAGAAGCTGGAAGAGGCAGGGAAGGATTCTCCTCGAGAGTCTTTGGAGGGAGCAGGGCCCTGCCAACACCTTGATTTCAGACTTCTAGCCTCTAGAATTGTGAGAGAATAAATTTCTGTTGTTTTAAGCCACTCAGTTTGTGATGATTTGTCATGACAACTCCAGGAAACTAACACACTTTTAAAAAAATATTTCATCTTTCAGCACCTCCATACCGAGAGCACGTGCTATCTGTCAAGTGTGTGGCAGACAGTAAAAGCTCAGCAATGTCAGTTCCCACACCCGCCTGTCCTGATGATTAGGGAGCCACCACAAACGCCAGTTGTGGTCCAGTTCCACACACGCCCTGAGCTCCAGAGATGTGCTCACCTCTGTCACGTGGCCTGGACTGCTGTGGGGACTGACCTCTTCTCTCTCCTGTTCTGGCCCTTAGCTGCTCTAGACCGCCTGGCTCTGGTAGCTGACCACCCACTTTCTGGCTTGCCGGCCCCATCACATTTGGCCTAGGGAGCCAGCTGTCCAAGCTCAGTGGGATTGCCTCAAAAGACGAATAAACGGAATCCAAGCGAGGAGCCGGGGGCCTTTCCTTTGAACTGCACGTGTGAGCTTTGAGTGTTGGACTTGGCGCCATCAGAATGATGCTGGAGGACGGCAGGGAGGGAGGCCTCATCTAGCAGGGTGGGGGCAAAGACCCCTGGTATCAGCGGGGGACTCTCAGAAGTACAGAAATCAGCGTGGATGCAGAGCTGCTGCAGTAGGCACAGCACCAAGCCTCAGGGCCTGTGAGAGGAGAGGGTTTCTAGAATCATGGAGGTGGCCAATCCAGGAGCAGCCCCAGGAGGCCACCTGGAGGAGGTGGAGCTTTGAAGGAGGGAAGAACCTCAGGACAAAGAGGCAATGACAGACAATGAGATAAGCATGGGATCTGAGCCCAACGATCTGGTTCCCATCCCAGCCCAGGCACTGGTAACTTGGTGGACATCCTTCCAGACTTGCCCATATATATATATATATGAAGAAAAAATGGTACTCTACTTTTGTCGCACTATGCTTATTTCCCTTAATATATGACAAACATCCTTCAGTCTTAATGAAATATAGATCTACCCTGTCACTCCAATTGCTAATTGTTTCCATTTTCTCATCTGTAAGAAGTCAGTATCCGATCTGCCGTGTTCTTGGGCTTAGGGAAGTTCTAAACGAGAAAATGTGTGGTCTGTGTGTGGCTCGTGGACACGTGCCGATTGGATTTTAGTAGCCGTCCTGCCTAGGGGACTACAGCTCCAAGGAACAGCATGGACCAGGGGAGGCGGGGCGGTGGTGGCAGGACAGAGCAGCCTTCCTGCAGCCCATCCATCAGTGCTGACGAACCTGGCCCCCCACGAGTGTCCTGAGCCCAGCTGCTGAGCAACGGCAGGTCTGGAGCGGGAGGCCCTCCCTGGGCCCTCGGCACCCCCCTCTTAGGTCAACAGACAGAGTGGGCTCTGTTGGCTGGGTCGGGACAGGGAAGATTAATGGAGCAGGTGCAAGCTGGGGCGGGACAATCACCTGGCCCGAGGAGGTCCCTCCTGGAGATTGAGTGCCCAACCCAGGCCAAGAACCAAACCCGATGTCATTCAGCCTGGCTCGGACTTGACTAGAGGTGAGCTGGAGCCAGCTACTCTGCCCCTGCTGCCACCCCTTCCTGGGTCTCACCTGGCCTCACCTGGCCTCATTCAGTTTCCAAGCAGGGAGCCCGACCTGTGACGCTCAGCTTTAAAATAAATGTTTTTCTTGTTTCTTCAATCTCCCAAGTAACTCACTGCAAAAAAGCATAGATTAGCAAAATGTTATAAATCACCTATTAATCTCACCACCCAGAGATAACACTGTTAACCTTTGATAGATATTATATCTCTATCTATCACTATCCATCCACACACACCCACACACACTCACACACACACATACGTACGTGAAGAAAAAGAGAGAAACCACTCTCTACTTTTTGCCCTATAATCTCCTTTTTACACCTAATATGTTATGAACATCTTTTGGTGCCAATGAAATACAGACCCACTTCATCATTTTAATTGCTACATATATTCTGAGTATTCAGGTACAGCATTATATTATATTGAACCACATATCCCCTGTTGGATATTTAAGTTGTGTCCAATTTTTGCCCTTTATAAATAATACCAAGATGAACACTTTTATATGTCTATCTTTTTATTATTTATTTCTGAAAATGTTCTAGAAGTGGAACTGTTAGGTCAGAGGGTATGTGCCTGCTGAGACTTTTGATACATATTGCTAAAGGGTTAGACCCGTGTTTATTGGAGCCTGTAGATTGTGCATCCTGCACTGGGCTGAGGGGGAGGCACAGGGGGAGGTTGGAATTGAGGCCAATCTACCATGGATAGCACTATCCAGGGGTTTGTTGTCCAGCCTTCCACCCAGGACAAGAAGTGGCCGAACAGGCAGGTGAGGGACCCCATGAGCTTGGGAATTGAGTCCCTGGGAGTGGCATGGATGTCAGGGTGGAAGAGGAGAACATCTCTGGGGAGATGAGTCAGAGAAGACTTCCCAGAGGGTGAAATTTCTGTCCACCTTGAAAGGTGAGAGGGACATGGCTATTCAGTGTGAGTATTCCAGGCAGGGCAAAGGGCTGGAGAATGAGTGGCCCACATTTTGGGGAGGATGGGAGATGAAGGCAGCCAGAGCCTGCCCTCCGCCATGGCAACCCTCCCCACCATGGTGGTTGCGTCTTCAGGAGGGTAAAGACTTGCCCCACAACCAAACCTAAGCTGATAACAGAGGCCACCTCCCATACTTAGCATTGTGACCTTGAGCAACTCACTGAACCCCTCTGCCCCTCAGTTTTCCCATCTGTAAATGGGGATGAAGTTATATCACTCACACGACGGCTGTGGGGACTGAGGGAGATGTACGGGGTCGGCCTCTATAAATCGTGATTAGTCTAAAGGATTAATCATTAACAAGTAGAAGCTACTTTCTAGTTTTCTGTCCTAAAAGCCAAAGTATATCACATCTAGACTATTTTGTCTGCCTATGGGACACTGAGACGCAGCAGCTTAGTGGAGGACTCCAGGACCAGCTCCCTGGGGCCCGAGGCAAGGAGAGAAAAAGGACAATTACCGAGAGCCTACCAGGTGTTGCCACTCCACACTCCTCCTGTCATTGCATCCTTGCAACGTCCCTGAGAGGTAGGGGGTATTATTTGCTCCATTTGACAGGTGAAGAAACTGAGGCTTGGAGCATTCAGTAATGTACCTTGGTGGACACAGCTGGTGGGCAGCCAGGAATCAAGTCCAAGTCTGTCTGACCCCATAGCCCTTGAGCCTTCCCTGGGCCAGAGTGTTAGCCGAGCTGAGGTGACTTCTCAGCATCCCTTGGGATGGGAGCCTTCTGGAGTACAGCAGCGGTCCCCAGGGCTGGAGAGTGCAGAATCTGGGCTGTGGAGATGGAAGGCGGGGACTCCACAGGCTCCTCCACCCCCAGCACCACTACTGGCCTCCTCTGCATGGGGCAGCCAGCTGGTGACCCGACCTTGTGCCTCTGACAATGATTGAACCACACCGTTGGAGGGATGGGGGCAGATCTGTAAATCTGTCAGTGGAGGAGGGACTTTAACTCCAGCCTCACGGCTCAGCCGCTGGGGGGGGGCAGGAGGAAGAGGACTCTGGAGGAGGCTGGGGAACCTCCTGATTCTGCTTGCATTTCCTGCATTGGGGTCCACCATGGAACACAAGGGACCCACTGAGCCCATGCATGAAGTTCTGCGTGTCTCCTCCCACCCTGTCCAAGTCCAGCTTCCTTTAGTGTAGCTCAGGCAGCTCCGAAATATTGTCACTCCCCTCTCTTGTCCCATGTGAGCAGAGCCTGACCGGCCACAGAATATAGCAGAAATCACCCTGGCCTGGTAATCCGGAGACCTGGGTTCACATAGCAGCTTTCCCAGTGTCTGTGCAGAGGCCCCAGAGCGAGTGCTGCAGGGGCCAGCGGGCAACATGCATGCCTGGTAGTGACCGAGGTGGGACTGCGGTCACCTGGAGAGGCTACATACCCCTAAAAGGGCCAGCCACCCATTAAGTCCGGATATTCTTTCTATGCAGCAATGAAGACTTCGAATTTTGCAAGAGAAGCTGGAAATTCAGATTTGTATGTGAAATCTTTCCAATGTTAGCAACTAACTGGAAAATGAAATTCAAACACAGTGAAGCCAAACAAAATAAGTCTGAATGTAGCCTTAGGCTGGAGTCTCTGTCCAGACACAGAAACCATAGAGGCCAGAAGAGCCATGACTAGGTATTGTCTAGCATAACTCTCTTGTTTTACATAGGGAAACTGAGGCCAGCTTGGGGGAGAGACATAACTTGGATAAGGTCACCTAGTGAGTTAGTGGCCCAGCTGGGCAAGAACGCCAGGTCTCCTGCCCCCAGGGCTTGCCCTTGCCACAACTTGCCTGGCTGGGGGCCCCTAGGAGCCACTGGAGATTCTGAGCAGGGGTGAGGGGAGGAGAGCTGAGGCCCTCCCTCTCCGCCAGGCTCACCTGAGGCACCTCCAGTCCTCTGCCCCCCTGCATTCTTACTCTCCTCGTCCACCAGTGCTCCCTCTCTGTTCCACGACTCTGTGTTCAAGCCCCTGCGGTCAACTGTACAAGGCAGGTTGGGGAGGGGTCTAGCACCGCTGCTCTGTCAGGGAGGTGACTGGCAAGCCACCCACTGTGGTGTATGGTGGGGGGAGAGCCTCAATAAATACTGCTTTCTAAACCAATTCAGAAAGTAGACAAAGAAGCAAGGCAGATAGAGACCAAATACCACAATTACTGCGGATAAAGCAGATTTTGAAGAACTTGGCTCATGGCTGTGGGCAAGCGGGTTTCCTAACATGCAAACCTAGAATTAGTCAAACTTAACGACAAAGTCACCGGCAACGCTGCACCATCACCGGCCCCCCTGCAAGGGCACAACAGAAATGTGTGCTCTCTGCAGCTAGCTTACACCCGGAAAGAAGGGCTGGGACGCCGGAGCCTGACTCACCAATCGGGTAAGCCACTCACTGTTCCCTGGAGCAGACTGAGGGTGAGAGAGCAGAGAGGCGGGGTGCATTCGGCTCCTGGGGCTCCCTGCACACAGAAGCAAACACCAAGATTCCGTTGTACCTCTGCTATTGGCTTAGCAGCTGTATCTGCTATTCTCTTAGTGACTGCTCCAGGATTTACAATGTGCTTGCTTCTATCACATGTTACCGTCTGCCATCGAATAACATTATACCATTTCGTGTATAATATAAGAACCGTACAACAGGATACTTCCATTCTGCCCTTCCGTCCTTTGTACCAGTGCTGTCATAGATTTTCTACACATAGTATAGATCTCTAAATGTAGCATTTTTTGTTTTTATACAGTCAATCATCTTTTAAAAAATATTTTCTATTTACCCATATATTTATCAATTTTTGATCTCTTCATTCCTTGGTGTAGATCCTAGTTTCTACCTGGTGGCATTTGCCTTCTCCTGAAGAATTTCCTATAACATTTCTTATCGAGCAGATCTGCTGGCAACAAATTCTATCACCTTTAATTTGTAAGAAAAAAAATCTTCATTTCGTCTTCATTTTTGAAAGATATTTTCCCTGGGAAGAGAATTCTACACTAACAGTATTTTTCCTTTCAGCATTTTAAAGATGTAGTTTCACTGTCTTCCACCTCACACAGTTTCTGATGAGAAGTCTGTGTAACTGTTATCTTTGTTTCTGGGTGCATAATTTTTGGGTTTTTTTGTAATTTCTCTTACTGCTTTCAAGATTTTGTCTTTATCATTGGTTTTCGGCAATTTGATTGTAAAGCTCCTTGGTGTGATTTTACTTGTGTTTATATCCTGCTTAGGGTTCATTGAGCTTCTTTGGTCTGTGGATTTATAGTTTTCACCAAATTTGGAAAGTTTCTGCTCCTTATTTCTTCAAATGTTTTTTCCATCTCCACTCTCTCCTTCTGGGACTACAGTTTCATGTATGTACTACTTAATATTGCCCCACAGGTTACTGAGGCTCTCTTGACTTCTTTCTCTCTTTGCTTCATTTTGGACAGTTTCTAAGGCTATGTCTTCAAGTTCAATGACCTTTTCTTCTGCTGTATCTAATTAGCTGTTCATCCTATCCAGTGAAATTTTCATTTCAAATAGTGTATTTTTCATCTCTAGGAGTTCCATTTGGGTCTTTGTATCATCCATTTCCTTCCTCATTATGTTTATGTTTTACTCTAAATCATTGAACATAATAAGTATATTTGTAAGTTATTTTAGTGTACTTGAATACTAATTCCATCATCTCTGTCATTTCTGAATGTATTTCCATTGGTTTACTTTTCTGCTAGTTATGGGTAACATTTTTCAGCTTCTTTGCATTTCCATTCATTTCTGATTAAATGCTGCACAATGTATATTTATGTTGTTGAGTACTGGATTTTGTTGTAGTCCATTAAAGAGGGTTGGACTTTGCTCTGGCACTCCATTAAAAGAGCAGGATGACCTTTTAGAGGCTTGTTTTTAGCTTCTTAAAGGGTCATGAAATATGACCCTTCTGGGATCTCTCATCAAATATATAGATACCTCATATATTCAACAGTCTTTCCATCCTGACACATAGGAACTCAAATGATTTCCCACCCTGTGTGAGCTCCAAGGATTTTTTGTCTTGCAGCTTCCTATAATTGTCTTTTCCCTAATGTTGTTTTTTGACCAGCCTCATGGCATTCACTTGCCACATGCACAAATTTGTATTCAGTCCAAGACTCAAGCAAATACTATGTAGGTTTCTGTGGCTTTCTCTGCAAAGAGCCCTCTTTCCCATTACTCTGCCCTGCAAATCCTAGCCACCTCAGCTTCCTGAACTCTGTTCTATGTCTCATCAACTCAGCAAGACTGCCAGACTCTGTCTGGGTTCCCTATCCCTGTGCCACAGAACGGAAATCACCTCCAGGCAGAAAGCCAGGGTGCTCATAGGGCTCACCTCAATTGCCTCCCCTCTCTCAAGAATCACAATCTTGTGCTGCCTGTTGTCTACTGTCTAAAAACTGTTGTAGCATATGTCTTGTCCAGTTTTCCAGGTAGGTCTGCCCCTGTTACTCCCTTATGACTGGAAGAGGTCTAGAAAAAAATATCAAGAGTGAGGAAATGTTCTATCAATAGCAGTTCTCGTACAAGGATGAGCAAGAAAGAGGAGGACCATTTTAGGATCGTGCTTATTCTCTGAGGGATGGTCTCTTTGACCATCTAGCTACAAGGCTGCATGGTGTAATGGAAAGGGCCTGGATCAGGGATCTAGTTCTGTCCCTTCACTGTCTATAGTGGCATCTTCTATTTTTGTCTGTGCCACATTCTTTTCCTCCCTCTCCTGGTCACAGTACCCACCTTCCTTTTGAGAACTGCTCTTTCTCAATTCCACATGGTTCTGCTTGGGCTGCCAATCACAGTGACCTCCAGGCCACAGGGATGGATGGGTGATCCACGCCCAGCCAGTCAGAGCTCTTTATCCCCTGCCTCAGTCATTGGTTCAGACATGAGTACATGATCCAGGCTGGGCTGATCACAACACTTCACTAAGATTTTTACATGGCTGCTAGGAAAGAAAAGCTTAGTCCTTGGGGTATCACTAGTCTGGATAGAGGTAAGCCATTTTCTGCAACCGCACAGTACTCCTCTCCCCATCTCTGCACAAAAAGAGATCAGGGCAGAAGGCCTGAGGAGAGGAGTAGAGGGTGTTCTGGCAACATGAGTGATATTCTTGCTGTCCCACCTCTGCACTTCCTGCTTATATGAATCAATAAATTCCCTTTTCTACTGGTTTGAGTTGATTTTCTGTCACTTTCAATAAAAAATAATCTGACAATTTACATCCTGTTTCTGAGTCTTAGTCCAGGCGTCTTCAAAGTGCACTGTGTGTACTGCAAGGGGTGCCCAAGATGATCCATTGGTGTGTGGGAAGAAAACGTAATATCTCCTATTTATGAGTATTTTCCAGAGGGAAAAGGCTATACCTGTATGGTGGAATAGCATGTGTGATGGTGTGAAGACTAGACTCCATCTCCCCTGAAGGCAGGGCCAGGATCTATCTGCTCTTTATCTCCCCCAGCACTGAGCACAGGGCCTGACTTGTAGCTGACATCAAATAAATACTTGTTGGCCTTTCCGCTCTACTCCTAGAGGGGTCCACACAGCATTGTTCTGGGTTCCTGCCATAACTTAAAGAGAAACTTTCATGATGTCTGGAGCCCTTGATGTTTTGCACATGAAGAAGGAAAATGTTTTCAAATTTTTTGCAGTAAGAACCCACTTATGTGGCACCAAGTTTGACTTCTAAAGGGAACAGTATATCTACAAAAGGAAAAGTGATGGCATCTACATCATAAATCTGAAGAGGACCTGGGAGAAGCTTCCACTGGCAGCTCATGCATTGTTGCCATGAAAATCCAGCTGACATCAGTGTCATCCAGGAATACTGGCCAGCAGGCTGTGCTGAAGTTTGCTGCTGCCATTGGAGCCACCTATCATTGGCTGCTTCACTCCAGGAACCTTCACTATCCAGATCCAGGCAGCCTTCCAGGAGTCACAACTTCTGGAGGTTACTGATCCCAGGCTGACCACCAGCTTCTCATAGAGGCATCTTATGTTAACCTGCCTACCACTGCTTTGTGTAACACACTCTCCTCTGTGCTATGTGGATGCTGCCATCCATGCAACAACAAGGGGGTTCACACAGCAGGTCTGATGGGGTGGATACTGGCCTGAGAAGTTCTGCACACACGTGGCACCATCTCCCATGAACACCTGTGGGACGTCTGCCTGATCTCAACTTCTACAGGGATCCTGAGGAGATTGAAAAGGAAGAGCAGGCCACTGCTGAAAAGGCTGTGGCCAAGGAGGAATTTCAGAGTGAATGGACCACTCCAGCTCCTGAGTTTGCTGCTACTCAACCTGAGGCCACAGATGGGTCTGAAGGCACAGATGTCCTGTGCGCCTATTCAGCAGGTCCCTACTAAAGACTGGCCCCTCAGGCCGCCATGAGGACTGGCCTGCAGCTCCCACTGCTCAGCCCACTGAAGGGGTAGGAACAACTACTGAGTGGTCTTAAGGTGGTCTTCCACAGCCTCCTAAACTGAAAATAGAAATAAGGTTGATGGAAAATAAATAGTTCCTAAAATAAATAAATATGTGTTCGATAAACAAGTGAATAAATATAAAAAGACGAGCGTTTAGATAAGAGTTTATGGGGGGTGTAGGTACATAGGCAAGTGGATGTGGAAGATGAAAAGCAAGTAACGCGAGTTTTGGTGAGGGAAGGGAAATCTTTAAGCGGGGAGATTGCTATGTGAAGATTTGGGTTTGGAGGGCTCTCTGACAGCAGGAGAGAGACTGAGCAGCGACGCTTGTTAGGAATCTACTTCAACAGTCAAGTATGAGATGGCAGAGACTTAGGGAAAGAGGGAGGGTGCTGATGCAAGAGAGATTTAAGAGTAGAACTTCCTTGATGACTGGGTGTTGGAGTGGTATGACAAGGTGGAGTGGGGCATGATTGCTCAGAAAGCAGGATGAGAGGTGTCAGGACAGAGGTGGATCAATGAGGACCCAGGAGGTTCCACTTTGGGAGCCTAGGACAGAAAATGTCATGGTGAGAAGAGAGTTTGGAGGAAAGATGAGTTCAGCTGATGGTCTACTTATGTTTTTGAGTTGAGATATTTGGGTAGATGTGTCTTATAGGCCATGGGATTTGTCAGGGATGGAAGTAAATTTGGGAGTCATCAGGGAAGAGATAATACTAAAACGGTGAGACCAGTTGTAGATGAGAAGGCTAAGGAATGGACCCGAGGTACATTCAACTCATGAGACCAGTGCTGCTAAATTACACTGCTCCAGAGGGCCCTGTAGTCCAGAGACTATGGGGAATATACATGTGTTAATATATATACACATGCACGCCCCCACACACACACCCCGCCCTGGAGCAGAGGCCTGGGTGGGCCCTTAGGAAGAAGCACACAGAATCTCAGAGGAGCAGGAGGAGGTCAGGGAAAGAGTGGTGTCCTGGAAGCCAAGAAAGACTGAGTATAAAAAGGCAGTCCTTTCAACAGGGCCACATGCCACAAGGAGGTGAGGAATGGGGACTGGAAGTGGGTAGATGAGGGTGAGCTCTGCCACTGACCAGCCGGTGTTCTCAAGCCAGTCACCCAGCCTCAGCCACCTCCCAGAGGACTAGAGAAGGTGAAAGGAGTTCAGCCCTGTGAAGTGCCTGGCACTGTGCAGAGTAAACGCTTAGGAGATGACGGCTCTTGCTTTATTAGTGATGACTATTGTCTTTTCCAACTTCTCTAATCTTCCGCGTCTCCTTCCGCCTGTGCAGACCCCCCGCCTCCTTGGACTTCCCCCACTGCCTCCCTCTCCAAGCATCTGACTGACTGGAGGCACCACCTCCCGTCCAAGACTTGGGGTGCCCCTGGGTCTCCGGATCAGACTTGCATTTCCTACCCTCTTCTCCACCCTTCTTAGAGCGAGGATGGCCCAGGGGAGGAAAGAGCAGCAGGAAGTCCCCAAAGTCGCTGATAGGCCAGCAGTGAGTGGGTGGGGCTTAATCTGAGCCCCGCCCCCCTAGCAAGCACCGCCCATCCCTCTGCTTTCCCAGTTTGCCTGAATTTCCCCGGGATGAGGGTGGAGGCAGGTGTCGTCCCATCCTTTGGCCTAAACTCTCCTGGAGCCAACCCCCAAAAGACTCCATGCGACAGAAGAAGCAGTAAGGTCCCCAGTTTGGAGAGGGCATTGGTAAGGGCATCTTTAAAATCCTGAATTCCCCCAGCGTCCCCAGATCCCTGTGCCAGGAGACCCCCATTCGTGCGTTCCGGGCAGGAGAGTTTAATTAGCTGGGGTAGGGGGAGAAGGGACGAGGAGTGAGCCACAGAGGGGCCATGAGGCAGGCTGGCTTTTGAAGACTGATTTGCTCTGGCCAGGTCGGAGGAAGCAAATGCTAATTTCCTCCGAAGGGGGTCTGCAGCCCGCCTCCCAAGTCCGAAGGGGAGGGAGAGCGGGAGACTGGACTTCCTGCCCTGCGACGCCATCAGCCTCCACTTCCCCCAGGCTCCTCCCACCTTCTGGTCTCCCAATGGCCACCCCACAAAGCACGGAAAGTAGGTCCGTCCAATAACGCGGTAGACCCCCGCTTTGCCCCTATTTCCTACTGAGGAGTTGGGCAGCGGAGGTTAAGGGCAGCCAGACCGAAGCCGGCGCGCCCGCTGCACCCGGGCCAGGCCTGGGGGCGCCTAGAGGCACAGCTTTGCTGGTGCAGCTGGTTGAACCTCTGGAGGAGAGAGGTGTTCCTTTTTAATCCTCTTAGTCCTCCTGGATTAAGCCCAGAAGTCTGGGTTTGCTGCAAACACGTGCTAACACACTCCCCTTACAGCTCCCATCACACCCCTCCTTGGAGAGCCTGGGGCTTCCAGCTCCAAAGCCTCAAGACCTCGCTGAGGTTTAACAGAATTGGGTTCTTTGAGTCATATTTCTTTTTAGAATTAGCTTCTACTTTTTCTATTTGCAGTTAGGATATACACTTTCCTTTTTAAATACTAAACTTAAGTAATACACTTTAAATAAATTTAAAGAAAAAGCATCAATAGTTTAGGTGGATGTGGTGAAGGGAAAAAGTGTGCAGCGGGTGCCTGGGAAGCCCTGGTCTCATGGGCTGAGAGTGGGGTTCAGAGGGACTGGGGCTTGCTGGGGGAGTGAGGGCCCCTCCAGTACCACCCACTGGGCTCCAAGGAAGGAGGCCTGGCCCTGGCAGTGTGGAAGGAATTAAAAGCCTCCAGTTCCACCTCTCCAGCTTCACGGCCTATCCCTCATGTCCCGAGGGTGAGGGCTTTGTTCCTCCCCGTTTGGGGGGAGCCTCCCTACACACACACACTCACACACACACACACACACACACACACACACACACACATTCTCATTCCCCCTCTTCCCCTCCCCTTCTCTCCCTGTGAGGCCTCTTCACGAGCCCCTTTGTAAGGTAATTGGATTTCTCCCCTTGTTAGTTTGCAATGAAAATGTCATCTATTCCAGGCCACCGCCAGGGAGGGGCCAAGCACCCATTCAGAGAGCCGGCCCAGGCTGTGAAGCTATTCAGGCCTCCCAGCCTCCAGCCAGGCAGCTGCGGCTCCCTGACAATGCCCCCTAACCAGCTTGCCCAGCCCTGGAATGGCCCTGACCTGGCCAGGACTTGGGGGCTGCAGTCTGAGGCTCCAAGGTTGCCACCACCCACCCCCAGCAAGTGAGCACTGGAAGAACTTGATTTCAAGAATATTCTTCACCCCCAAGTGTGGGCACGTGCGAGGGGGCAGCAGAGCGGGAAGGGGGCAGGCTTCCCCCACTGGGGAAGTTCTATAAGTTCTAAGACTTTTGGGCACTTGTAAAGCAGACTCCGAGAGGCTGCAAAGGGCAGATGCTGAGGCGGGAGGATGGACACTGTGACCTCCCTCAGGAGATCACCGTATGTGGTGGATGTGCTGGAGCCGACCACACAGAAGCCATCTCGGAGCTACCCAACCTCAGCTGGAACCATGGACAAGCGCTTGCTCCCGGCCCTCAGGGTTCCTAGTTGGAAAGATTGGGGGGGACATGGCTCCCAATGTATTCGGACGTCTGCCAGAGTCCTTCCCCAGGACTTTATGGGCAAAGTGAAAAAATGAGGGGAAATGAGATAGAAAGGCAGTTGTATGAATCTGTCACCTCGAAAGGCCCCCCCCAACAAGGGAGAGACATAAACCCCGTAGCCTTACCCTCACTATTCAAGTGTGAAAACTGAAGTCCACACTGTGTGAGTCCTTGCTCAAAATTGCACTGCTGACAAGTGGCCAAGAGGGGTTTCAAACCCTGGTCTGTCTTATCCCCAAACCTGTGTTTCTTAATTGCTACGCTTACTGCTTAAAAAGCAAGTGCACTTTTCATGGCATTAACATTCAAACAATGACCAGGATAGCCCCACTCCAGGTGCTCTGGTCACAGCCCAGCTGAAGAGCAAGGACACAAATCCATGTGTCTGCAGAACTGAGGGTGTAACCACGGGCCCTCTAGGACCAGTTCAACTGACCCCATCTTATCAACAGAGTAACGAACAGTGGGTTTTCAGGAGCTGAGAAACGACCCCTTGTCTAGTTCAGGCTGGTTAAGGCCACTGACTCAACAACTGGGCCTGCACGGATGACCGATAGGTGACCCTTTGACATAAGGGAGCTAAAAACTCCGCCCTCAGATCCTGATAACACCGCCATTTTGTGAGCATGCACCCTGAGAAGAGGCATGAAGCTTGACTACGCTTGCACAGATCATCAGTGACCTCACTTCTCCTTACCTCCAATCATCCATCTCCATGCTTCAGACCGCCCTGCCTGTCATCCCATAAATTGTGCCCCAAGCCCTGGATCCAAGCCCTGGATCTGAGAGCAAATGCCTCCTGTCTCCTTACTGATGGATCTCACAATAAAGCTGTTTTCTTTTCTCAAAGGCTGATGCCGTCATAATTGGCTCCTTATGCTCATCAGGCAAGAAACCCCCACTTTGTGCAGTAACAAGCGCTCAAGGGATGTCCCTCTTCATCCGGGGATGGGGAGGAGCCACACTGGGCAGCTGGCGTCCAGTCCCCCAGGGCCTCGAGCAATAGAACAGGAAGTTACCAGGGGACAGGTGAAGATGCAGCACAAGGAAGGACTTTCTGAGAAAAGATGGAGTGGGTTGTTTAAGTGGGGAGCAGGGGCTGTGAGTGGAGACTGGACTCCTGCTGGCTGGGATTCAAAACCACTTTACTCCCAAGTGCCATTTGAAACTCTGGGGCCAGCTAATCCCACCTCCCGGTCCTGTCATCACCAGATGGCCCCTGCAAGCTTCTCCGTCCACTTGGCCTCACCCTTGATTCCCCCCACAGTTTACCCTCCCACCCCCCTGAAGCCTTCCTGGATATCCACTCCATCGTGAACTGCCCCCATGGAGGAGTCTGCTGGGGGCAGGGGGCAGTGGCTCCTCTGACACCTTAGGCACTTCCCAACCATCATCCCTCTCCCACCTCTGTATGAAGTCGTGTCTTCCCTTGAGTTGCACAGGTATTAGTCACAATCATCGTAGAACATTCTGATGACCCCGTATCTATGAGGACGTCAGCACCTGGATCACATGCTCCTCCCACTCAAGGTCTGCCATTATTCTGGGAACTCTAGCACCCCTCGGGAAAGTCACCTGGCACCTTTGTTCCTCAGCCACAGGACGGCCACCTCTGTTTCACTTTGACTGCCTACACCCTGGAGCTTGGCATCACCCGGAGCCATCTCCCTCTAAAGTTGTGAACTCCAGACTCCTCCTTGCCAACTGTAGGCTCCCAGCCCCCAGTGGTCCCCTGAACTCAGGACACATGCCAGTTGACCTCCTTTCACCTTCTCCAAGATCCCACCCCCACCCACGGGTCACACCGCTCTCCTTGCAGAGCCCAGACCCCAGAGTCCATCACGGAACATCTCTCACCATGTGCCCAGATGCCTAGACCCCTGCCCTCAGCCCACCTTGCAGAGCTCCAGAGACTCTGCAGAGCCCCAAACCACTCGACAGCTTCAAAATGGACCTCCTGCTCCTCTGTCAGCCCTCTGCCCATCAAAGGGGCCACCACTCAGAAAAGCCAGGGTCCTGGGAGTCATCCTCACCTCCCACCTCCTCCTCCTGCCCACATCCAGCCATCACCAAGCCTGTCAAGCCCCCTCTGTCAGTGTCTTTCAAATCCATTGTTGTTATGCACTGAAAGTTTGTATCCCTCCAAAATTCATGTATTGACATCCTAACCCCCGATGTGATGATACTAGGAGGCGGGGCCTTTGGGGGCAATTAGGTTTAGATGGGGTCAGGAGGGAGGAGCTCCGTGATGAGGTTGGTGCCCTTATGAGGAGAGGAAGAGACACAAGAGCTTCGCCTGTCAGCCGTGTGAGGACACAGCGGGCTGGTGGCCATCTGCAAGCCCGGAGGAGGGTTCTCACCAGACCCGAGCCAGCGACACCCCGATATCAGCCTTCCAGCCTCCAGAACTGTGTGAAATAAATGTCTGTCGTTTAAGCCCCCAGGTTGGGATCCTTTGTTACGGCCTGAGCTAAGACAGTTCCCTCCTCTCGCTCCCGGGACCGCACCACCACTTTCTTAGTCTGTGCCTCATCCAGTCACGCCAGGACTATCATCAGAGTCTCCTGTTATGATTGAATTGTCACCACCCCTCCTCCCCCGCCAAATTCATATGTTGAAGTCCTAACCCCTCAGTACCTCTGAATGTGACCTTATTTGGAAACATGGTCATTGCAGATGTAATTAGTTAAGATGAGGTCATCCTGGGGCAGGGCGGGCCCCCATCCAACATGAGTGAAGTCCTTAGAAAAAGGGCAAGTGCACAGGGAGCCGTGGAAGGCTAGAGGCATGATACCACCAGCCAGAAACTGCCAGAAGCTAGGAGAGAGGACCAGAACAGACCCTTCCCTAATGGCGTCAGAGGGAGCACAGCCCTGCCCACACCTGCATCTCAGACTTCCAGTCTCCAGAACTGTGAAACAGTGACCTTCTGTTATTCTCAGCCACTGTGTTTGGTACATTGCTACGGCAGCCCTGGCAAACGAATATGCTTCCTCACTGGTTCCCTGCGTCCCCTGCTCCCTTCAGTCCATCTCCTGACGGCCGCCAGAGGGATGGGCAACAACACAGCCTGACCACGTCACCCTCCTGCTCCAAAACTCATGAGTGCCTCTTTCACCCTCAAGTCCAAACTCCGCGACGTGATTTAGCCCTGCTCAGTGCCCCGGCCCCGTCCACTCTTGGCCCCTTCCTGACATCCTGTGCCTCAGCCCCCAGCCAAGTCCTGTGCTGTTTTTCATATCAGTGTCTGCAGGGCTGGACTCCTCCTCCCCGGCCACCACCACTTGTTCTCCTGGAAGATGCCTGCTCATTGGTCTAGTGTCCCTCCTTAGTGAGACTTCCCAACACTTCCCTCTCTGGGCCCCACTACAGTGGGTCTGTGCCTTTATTCAATTCATCCCATCTTTCTCTCTGTCTCAGTTTTCTCATCAGTAAAGCAGGGGTAATATAGCTATTACTTTGAAGGGGTTGTTGGAGGATCCAATGGGTTGGTAGTAACTGGCCTCCAAAGACAGCCATGAATGAGCCACAGCTCTGGACAGTCCCCTCCAATGTTGAACCTGGGCTGGCCTGGGACTAACAGAATGTGGGAGGAGTGCTGCTGAGCCAGTTCCAAGCCTGGTCTTCAAGAGGACTAGCAGCTTCTGCTTCCCGCTCTTGGAAGCCATGGCCTTGCGCTGCCGTGGAAGAAGTCCAGCTGCCCTGCTGGAGGAGAGGCCCTGAGACTACATGCAGAGGGAGCGAGGACCAGCCATCACAACATCTGAGCATCCCAGCTGAGCCTCCAAATGACCCCAGGGCCACCTGTTAGTTGACTGCAGCTGCACAACGGTCCCAGGAAGACCAGCAGAAGAACTGCCCAGTGGAGCCCACTGTCCCATGGGACTGCGAGGGATAATTAACCACTAAGTCTTGAGATGGTTTGTTACACACAAAGAATAACTAAAGCAGAGTTAACCAAGTAATATGCTTAGAAGCATATCTGGCTCAGAGTAAACACTCAGTGTGTTGGTTTGTTGTCACTTGTCCTAGAATCCTTCCAGGTGTCACATACACCCAGCTCTGTGGGGCACAGGCAGGAGGCCCAAAGAGAAGAAGTGCGGAATCAGGAAGGGCTCCCTGGTGGAGGCAGTTCTTGAAATGGGCTTGACTAGTGGGTTGATGCCTTGGTACGACATGCCATGCAGTCGGGATTTACCTTCTTCTGAAGTGGGGTGAAGGTTGGTTTCAAGATGTTTCCCATCTTCACTGGCCACCATGATGTCCTGGGCCCCCCGTGGTTCCCTTACTGACCCCAGCCCACCATACCCACCAGGCTCTTGACTGTCTCTCCCGGGGACCATGTTCTGGGTATCTCCATACCTGTGGATCCTATGGGGCATGTGCCAGCCTCACACAGATGCTCTGGTGCCTTGGACCCAGGGCTGGTGTCTGATGGAGGCATTTTAGACACCAAATAGGCTGACGGGAAAAGTGTTTTGTGGGGGAGGAAGTGGGTGGAAGCCCTCAAATTACACCAGATATTCCTTTTATCTGCTGAAATAATTTTATGAAGCAATAGTTCCTCTCATTTCTTATTTGGTCACTCCATTGCCCTATTCACATAAGAAAAGCAGTCTAAAGGCTTGATTATTTCCCTTGATCAATCAGGTTTTAAGACAATGAGTTGTTTCTCTGTCATCCTCTAAAAGAGACAAATTAGTTTTGTGGGGTTTTTTTAAGCATCATTATGAACTCATGGGTTAAACATTTAATAGATTTCAATCCATTATAATAATTATCCTCATTGAAGCTCAAACTGTCCTGTTTCGATGAGTGGCAGACTCTACAAGTTAGCTCCTGGGCTCTTTTTGACACAACCATAGTAGTTTGGTAACTTCTCTATCTAGCACGACAAGATGTTGCAGACTCATCTTATATGTTTCCTGTCCCAACAGGGCATCTTCTATTCCTCGAAAACCTGGTTTCTTTTCATGGGAAATGGTATTTCAACATCATAATCTGGATCCTAGGAATACTTACTGCTGCTGGGTTGGTCATTGTTCCTGGTTCTTTTCAGTGGACAGCACTAGAAAATATAAATAAAATATGTATAAATGTTTGAAGATGAAATGCCTCAGTAGTTCACACTGGGCCGTCTGATCCAAATCCAGCATTACAGAGTTGTTGTTTAACTTCTGCTTTGTTATATCCATATCTGCTTTCTTTCACGTCAAGATCCCTGGTTACCAGTACACAGGCAATGAAAGGATCAGAATAGCCCATAAATGCTCGTTTGCTTTACCACTCTGCACACAAACATTACCAGAATAGCAATGCTAATACCACTACCGTCAATATGAATGCTGAAAATGGTTTAAAATATTTTTTCATATGCTCGCCCGTTCTCCTTGTGCCCCCATTATTTTTGGGGACTGCACTGTGATTACACAGTCAGATTATACAACCATTGCATCCCACAAGTAACTGTATACTGAATATTCCCCATCAGTCCTCACACTGACATCTCAGGTCACTCTGCTTGTCTGAAGCTCTCTCTAGTAGATTCCTTAGGAAGGGGTCATGGGAACAATATTCTCTGAGTTCTTGCATGTTGATAACAGTTTGTCTCTGCTTTTGTGACAAAGTCAGTTTTGTTTAGAACATTATCCTTGGCTCGTACTTTCTTTCCTTGAGTATCTTAAATATGTTACTCCATTTTCTTCCATCATAAAGTGTTGCTGTCTGAAAGTCTGATGATAATCTAATTTTCTTTCCCTTGTAACTCACTTGATTTTTTTACCTAGATGATCTGAGAATTTTCTTTTTCTTCAAAGTCCAGTAATTTTCCTAGAGTATGTTTTTGGTGTTACTCATTCTGGGCCGATATTCTCAGATGTGTGGTGTGCTCTTTCCAATACACAGCTTCTAATCTTTTCTTTTTCAAGAAAGTTTTCTCGAATAGTAGTTTTCAGTATTCGCTCTGTTCCCTCCTTCAGTTTTCTTCTTCAGAGATATGTTGGACCTTCTTTGCCGTCTTCAGTGTTTGCCGCCTTCTGTTTCTCTTAATGCCGTTTCTGTTGTGTTTATTCACTGTTACGTGCCTTCTGTTTCAGTCTTAATTTATGAAGCGATGTTTTTCCTTTCATTTATAGTTCTTCCCTGGAGTTCTGTCACCACATTCAGGGCTTTTCTCATTCTAATTTAAGTTTCTCATGTATGTTTTATACCAATTTCCTAATGAACTTTTTACTACTTTGCGATACTGGGTTAGAGTAGTAGACTTTTTGCTGTAGGTTTCTTTCTGGAATGCTCTCATCTGCAGCAATATTGTTCCACCTCTTAGTCTCCTTTTTTCAATGACAAATTGGAGTAAGACTTGAGCTCAATATTTCTTGTTGTTTATTTTTATGTGAAATTAGTTGTTAGGAACTTTTAGGAGGAGGCATGGGTCAAGATATTTTTTATGACTACATAACTCTCTCTTTCTCTTCTGTTGCTTCTATATAGTGTTAAAAAATATGGCATCTTGCCTACTCAGAGTTCCTAGCTCTGTTTCCTTCACCCTATTTTTATCTGGCTCAGGTCTTTACTTCATCTCTATTGTTGCTGTCCTGAATAATTTTTATTCCACTCCAAGCCTTCATCATCTCTAGTAACCGTCTTTGCACTCCTGTGTTAGACTTAGAGTTGTTATTAAGGATAACTGTGGAATTTATCAGTAGTATTTTTAGCAGTTATTGATAGAATTATGTGATCCTGGTCTTTTAAACTACTCTTTACTTATGTTGAAAAATCTCCTAATTTCAAATTTTGTGTACTCAGAACTTTTCCATTTATATTTGTAAGTAAAGTGGTCTGTAGTTTTTTGGTACCATATGCATGAAATTTTGTTATTAAGGTCATCCTTGCTTATAAAGTGGATTGGAGGGGTTTTTCAATCATTTTCAATAATCTGGAATAGTTTGAAAAATAGGCAGTTTCAGTTCTTTAAAATTTAGTTAGAACTCAACATTTCTTCTTCCTCCTGGACCCACACTAGACTACATTTCTCAGGCTCATTTGCTGTTAGAGTACCATGTGATTGAGTTCTGACTAGGGGAATGGGGCAAAAGCAGAACTTTTCTAGTCCTGGGCCATAAAAACCTCCAATTTTCCATCCTCCTTGCACTTTCTTCTTTTGCAATGACCTTGAAATCTCTGTGTGGAAGATGGTGTAGACACAAGATGGAAGGAACGTGGATTCTTGAATTACTACTGGGAATCAGCCACCCACCAATGAGGAACACATGTTTTGATCTCTATGTGAGTAAAAGATAAACTTCTATTGTGTTAAGCCCCTGAGATTTAAGGAAGGAAGTTATAGCAGCTAGTTCTGCCTTATTAATATGGTAATCACCCATAAAATTATCTACCCAGAATGCATTTTTAAATCATGGATTTTTTAAACAGCTTTATTGAGATGTAATTAACATACCATACAAGTCACCCATTCAAAGTGCACAATTCAATGGTTTTTAGTATATTCACAAATATGTGCAAACACCATCACAACCAATTAAAAACATTTTCATCACCTCAAAAAGAAACCCCATAGCCTTTAGCTATCACCCCTCTAACTCTCTTACCCCCACCCCTAATCCTAAGCAACCACTAATCTGCATGCTATCTCCAGATTTTTCTATATTGGACATTCCATATTAATCAAATCACATAATTATGTGGTCTTCTGGGACTGGCTTTTTTCATTTAACATAATGTTTCAAAAGTTTATTCATGTTGTAGCATGTATCAGAATTTCATTACTTTTTATGGCTGAATAACATTCCATTTTATGGATGTAATGCATTTTGTTCATCCATTCACCCACTGGTGGACGTTTGGGCTGTTTCCACCTATTGGGTATTATGAACAATGCTGCCATAAATATTCACTTACAAATTTTTGTGTGGACACGTGTTTTCATTTCTCTTGGATATCCACCTAGGAGTAGAATTGCTGGGTCACGTGGTAATTCTGTGTTTACTCATTTGAAGAACTGCAAAACTGTCTTCCTAAGTGCAGCAGCAGTTACGAGGGTTCCACTCCCTCCAGACCCTCACCAACACGTTGCTGTCTGACTGTTTGATTCTAGCCAGCCTAGTGGGTGTAAAGTGGCATTTCATTGTGGTTTTGATTTGCATTTTCCTCATGACTAAAGACATTGAGCATCTTTTCACATGCTTATTGGCCATTTGTACATCTTCCTTGGGGAATGTCTATTCAGATTCTTTGCCCATTTTTAAACTGCACTTTTTCTCTTTTTATTATTGAGTTGTACTAAGTCATAGATTTTTAATCACATTTTAAACTTGTATATGATTATGGGTCACTCAAGTTTTCTTTTTGGATTAGTTTTGATAATTTATACTCTTCTAGAAAACCATTTCATTAATTTTTTCAAGTTTATTGCCATGGAGTTGTATATCATATTTATTTAAGAATCTTTTCCTCTCTTTCACATCTGTGGTTGTACCATGGTTCTTCTTCCTAATGTTGTATATCTTAGCTTCTTCTCCCCTACACTCTCAGTCTTATTCAGGCTTGTAGGGGATAACTCATTTATCTTTTATAAAAGCTAAAGTTTGGTTTTATTAATCTTTTCTATTATCATTATTTTGTTTTTTACTTATTTATTTTGACTTTTATCTTTTTAGAAATTCATGGTACTGTCTATTTTGTTTTATTTGTTTTATTGTTCTTTATCTTAGGGTGAATACATATTTAATTTATTTTAAGTCTTTTATTCTGAATAAGAAAAATCTTTAAGTCTATGTATTTTCTCTGGTAAAGAGTTGTAAATGTATCTTGTAAGTTTTATATAATTTATTCCTCTTTTGTTAATAATTTTAAATTTCAGTTTTTATTTCCTCTTTGAACAGTGGTTATTTAAAAAGTATTTATTTTTTCAGTTAGTTACAATCTTTTGAAAATAATCTTTTCATTACTAAATTATCATTTCAATGAATTAAATAGTGAATACAGCCTATAAAATCTCTACTTTTTGAAATTTATTAAGGTTATCTTTGTGACCAGTAAACAGCAAATTTTTGTTAGTGTTTCATGTACTTTTGTATGAGGCGAAATAATGTGAGATGCATATATATGTACATATAAGATGCATTTATATATATTAGATACATCTATATATGATCTCGATATTTTAATTATTCACATCTTCTACTTCCTTGCCTATTTTTGTCTACTGAATTTCAAATTCTGAAAGCTTTGTATTTAGATCACCCACTGTGATTGTGTGGTTTTTTAGTTCTTTTTGTTTTAAGTTCTGTCCGTATTTTTAGAAGTTATTGCTGTGCTTATTTAACTGCTCTATAGTTTGGCACATAAAGATTTATGACTGTTTTATGTCCTTCATGAGGAAGGAGTTTTTCCTCTAGAAATGGGTATTGGATTCGATCTATTGACACGGTCTTTCTAAATCTAACACTGAACCATCAAGTGAGGCCAGCTGGTTTTTTTAATTGCAGCCAATCTTTATTTTCTGCTTATATTCTTACAAAATTCTTTATCTCTGGCACTTAAAGCATCCACCAGGATGTGGATTTCCTTCTTAAAATTTTGCATAGTACAGAGTGAATCCCGAATGTACCCATCAGCCCCATTCCGTTTCTTTTGACAAGTTAAAAAGCACAGAAAAGGGACCCTTCTTTTTCTCGAAAAAGAAGAACAAAGTTGAAGGACTCACACTTCTTGATTTCAAAGCTTACTACAAAGCTACAGTAATCAAAATAGTGTGGAACTAGCATAAGGACAGACATATAGACCAATGGAATAGAGCAGAGAACCTGGAAATAAATCCTCTCATATATGATCAATAGATTTTCCACAAGGGTGCCAAGAACATTCAATGGGGAAAGGACAGTCTTTTCAACAAATGATGTTGGGGAAACTGGATATCCACATGCAAAAGAATGAACTTGAACCCTTAACTTATACCATATACAAAAATTAAGTCAAAATGCATCAGTTACCTAAATGTAAGAGCTAAAACTATAAAACTCTTAGAAAAAATACAGAGGAAAGTCTTCATGACATTGGATTTGGCACTGGTTTCTTGGATATGACGCCAAAACATAGGCAAGAAAAGAAAAAATAAAGTGGCTGTTACCCAAAAAATGGAAAATAGCAAGTGCTAATGAAGATGTGTAGAAATTGGAACTCTTGTGCATTGCTGGTGGGAATGTAAAATGATATAGCCACTGTGGAAATCAGTCTGGCAATTCTTCAAAAAGCTAAACATAGAATTACCATATGACCCAGCAATTCTACTCCTAAGTATCTACCCAAAAGAATCAATATCAGGGACTCAAACAGATACTTGTACACCAATGCTAATAGCAGCATTACTCACAATAGCCAAAAGGTGAAAACAACTCAATTGCCCATCTATGGATGAATGGATAAACAAAATATGGTATATACATATAACGGAATATTATTCAGCCTTAAAAGTAATAAAATTCTGATACAGGTTACAACATGAATGAACCTTGAAAACATTATGCCAAATGAAATAAACCAGACACCAAAGGACAAATATTCTATGGCTCCATTTATATGAGACACCTAGAATATGCAAATTCATAGAGAGAGAAAGTAGAAATAGAGGTAACCAGGGCTCGGGGGAGGCATGAATTGTTATTGTTTAATGGGTACAGAGCTTCTGTTTAACATGATGAAAAAGTTGTGGAAATGGACAGTGGAGATGGTTGCACAGCATTGTGAACATACTTAATGCCAGTAGATCGTACACTTAAAAAAGTTAAAATGGTAAATGTTGTGCGTATTCTACCATAATAAAAAATTACACTGAAAACAACCAACCAAAAAGAGAAGTACAGAGAGCTACTGAGAATTACATAATTCTCATCTACAGATCCTGAATGGACAAATATTCACATTTGAACATTTTTGTTTCCAATTTTTAAAGAAAATAAGCTGTAGAGATAAGATCGAATTCTGTTCAGTCTCCAGTCCCATTTCCCTTTTCACCTTACAGAGTCTCAAGAATTTGATATATCTCCTCTATTCCTTCTTTTGATACTTTTACTTCTTATATAGATATCCATAAGCAGCATATCATTTTTAAACTGGTATAATGACGTTGTATTCTGTGTAGCATTATGCAGCCAGCTTTTCCACTCAACAGTATGACCTTGAGCTCTGGTCCATGGAGCTTTGGCTCCTCATTTTAAGTGCTGTATAATATTCCACTGCAGGATCATACCACCACTTGTTTACTCACTCCCTGCTGGCAAACACTTAGGAGATTTCCCATTTTTCACTATTACACACAGTGCTGCCGTAGACATCCTGGCAACAGCTGCTCGGTCGCTGTGTCCATGTCTCTAGGGCTCCTCCATGTGCTGTGGGTGGGCCACAGGCAGCTGAGATTCTTGTCCCGGGCCCAGGAAGTCCAGGGCCTGAGTGCCTGCTCCCTGTACCCAGGGAACTCACATGTTATCACTTCCTCACTACGTCACCTTCCTGAGGAAAGTTAGGAAGCACTGCCATAAGACTTGCACGTTTTTAACTTCACTGTCTCTTATTCTTTTTGCAATCAAGAGTTTACTTTTTTTTTTTATCATTTTATTGCCTCTGTTTCCTTTATTCTGTGCCTCTGTGTGTGTGTGTGCGCGCGCACGTGCGCGTGTGCGCGCACGTGTGCCTGGCGAGGCTTCTGTGGCCCCCATCCTTGTGGGTTCTCAGTCGTGTGCTGTCCTCATCCTTCTCCTCTGCATCCTGGGACTGGTTCTCCCTCTGGTTTTTTGTAAGTTTCATTTGATTTTCACATGGTCAGGTCTACTATTCATTGCATCCAGTACAGATTGTAATTCGGCTACGGTATTTTTGGTTTACCACTGTCTCTAACTGTGAATTGCCCTTATTTAGTAGAAGCAGTATTCTCTTGTACCATAAACAGAGGGTGAAGTACAAATATTCTAACTTTGCAGTAATATCTGTTGCTGAGGAAGGTTATACTCGGCTTATGTAGTCATTCAACCAGTATTTATTGAGCATCTACTCTGTGTCTTGTGAGGTGCTGGAGCTGCCGTGATCCTAAGACACAGCACTCCCCTCTCCTCCGCCTTCCCCCTTTGCTGCATCTTCTCCCGTAGGCCCATCTGTTTCTCCTGGTGACTCCTCCTCTAATGAAGAGTTCTATCTGTGCGGCTCTGTTGGATGCACGGACGGCCCCGGCTCCCACATCAGACCCTCAGACCCTAGTGGAATCTTCCTCACAGACCTAAGGTGGCAGTTGCTGGGATATGTGGGACCCAGCCAAGCCCTGGCCAATATTCTCCACATGCTGGTTCTCCTTCTGGGTGCGAGACCCTGTTCTAGTCCTCCAGGCAACAAGGGCCAGGAGCTCTTGGGTGGCTCATCTCATTGGAGTTGGTTTCTGAGACCCATTTTTGCTGCCAGCAGGGTCCAAAGGGTCTTGAAGGGACCTTCATTGCCTTGTGCCAGAGGATCCCCAGCATCTCCCGAGTCAGTATCAGGAGGACAGCTAAGGCCAGTCATAAAAATCTCACCCAGGAGGCCAAGCCCCCACCAGTCCCCTGCTAATGGTGTCTTAGTCTGGGTCCTTGCTAGAAGCTGCTACCAGATCTGCCTCAAGCACAGGCTTAGTCTCTTAAGTTGATGTAGATATTTTTCTATTTGCAGTGATTTCACTGGGTTTTTCACTGGATATTGGGAGGGGGAGGGGCAGCCATGACATGTTTACTTTGGCAGATGGAGAAAAGGATACAGCAGCAGGGAGAAGGAGAGGGCAGCACAGCATGGGCAGGGTGACAGGTGGCATTAAAGGGCATCCTTACATCTGGCATGGCCACCCCCTGAGCCATCACATCTGGAAACCTTTAGATGCTCCCTCTGGAGAGGAGGAGAGAGAGGCCCAGAGAGGGACAAAGATTTGACCAGGCTGACAGCCTGCAAGGCAGGGCAACACTCAGAGCCTGGCTGTCTGGGGTTCACAAGGGGGATCCAAGGGCCACCAAGACCCGGCCTAGCACAGGTGTACATGCTCCCTTTGGCCACTCCCATTCCCTCTGTCCACACCTGCTTATGGAGCACCCACTGTGTACCAGGCACTGTGATCTAAGCACTGGGGGAGACAGCAGTGCACGAAAGCAAAGCAACACCCTGAGGGACTGACAATACACAAAACAAATCAGTAAAATAGATAGCACATTCGCTGACCACTATGGTCTGATTGTTGCTGGCTGGTCAGCCTGCTCAGTGCAAAGGGCGAGGGCTTGGGGTGGGGCTGGGTGCTGAGCCTCAAGAGCAACAACTTGACATGCGTGGTCTCATGTCACCCCACAGTGACCGCCCAAGTAGGGGTGACTATCCTTTTTTCACAGACAAAGACACTGCCCTCCAGAGCCTGGTTGCCTGCACTGACTCATTCTGGCACTTCAGTCCCTGCCTCCCTCCCCAGCCTCATTCTAGGCCCTTCCATGGCTGTCTAAATGCTGGGGCCTCCCTCTGGTGGTTGTATGACGCTGGGGCTGACGCTGTGCCAGCTGAGCTGGGTATGGGGCCTCCCCCTGGGGTCCTGTTTGGGGTGGGGGAGGAGCACTGGACCAACAAGAGACCCTGACAGATGCAGGCGGAGAGCTTCAAATCCTGCTTCTTCCCTGTATTCCACTAACTGGCCTCTCTAAGCCCAGTGTCCTCACCTACAAAATGGGATCATAAAGGGCCTGCCTCATCGCTGTGATGACCAAACAGGATGAACAATAAAATGTGCCAAGTACGGTGCCCCCCCTCCTCCCGACATAGAGACTTAACCATAGTTAATAATAGTAACCTATTGCTGTTGTTAGTAACCGGCCTCAGTTTCCTAGTCTGTAAGATAGAGACGGAAAAGTCTCATCTATGCCAACTTCTTAGAATGGTTACTCATTTAGCGATTATTTATTGAGCGCCTACTATATGCGGGTACCTATGGTGTTTTAGGCTCCCTCACTTCGAGGCCCGCTCCTTTGGGATACCACACTCCAGGGGGTGGGGACGCACTCCCCCTGCCGCCCCAGCGCCGGCCCAGGCTGGAGGGGTTGCAGATGGAAAGGATGGAGTTTGAGTGCTGGGCTCCAAGCAGCGGGCCGGCAGCGCCACCTAGGGGCTACATGCAGCCATGCCAGAAACCGTGCCGGGTGCCTTCCTGGGCTCTGGGGACTGTGAACCACGCTCCCCGCAAGGGCTCGCAGACTATGGAGAGCCAGGACCCCGTGCCAGGGCCAGCAGCCTCGTAATATTTCTGGTTGCTTTCCAGGCCCCAAGAGGGTGGTAGGCAGGGCAGGGGCTTGGAAGGAGCCAGGCGCGGGGCTTGCTGGCAGAGCCTCTTGGCATACAAGTTACTAAACTAGTCTGGCCTATTTTCCTTGTCTGTACAATGGGTGATCCTAAAATAAGTCCCTCCACACACAGAATTGAAGTGAGACTCTAAGGAGATGGGAGGGGGATGTGGAAGAGTTGAGAGGTAGGTGAGACGATGGTAGAACCACGTGAGCTAAGAGTGAACTGGCTAAGTCCAGGGACCTGTTGACTGGGGCGAGGATCCAGGGGCCAGAACGGTAGATAGGAGCTCAAATGCCTGACTAGCCCAATGTCGGGGAGCAAGGGCCTTAGAGTCAGACATGCGTTCACATCCCGGCTGTATCACTGACTAGATGGGGCCCCTAGGCACATTCCTTAACCCTTCTGATCCCAGTTCCCTTTTTTATTATAGTTATTATGAACCATTACAGGTGAAAAGAGATGAACACAAAGCCAGTGCACAACGAGCATGAGAAAAGGGGCAGTTGTTACTTGATCGAGTCTGTGACACAGTGGAGAGAGGTCACCCAAAGAAGGGGTTGTCCTCTCAAAGATTGGGAGGCCAGAGTTCACGTCCACCCCAGGGTCCCAGCATGGCCCCAGAACCTCCTAGTGTCTAGACTGTGACATTGGCCCCCTCCACCAGTGTCCTGGGTCATATGGGACAAAGGCTGGCCTAGCTGTCAGGGGCTGCTTGCGGTTTATTTCCCCATGGATAGTATCTCCCTAGATCATTCTCATTCATTCTCTTCCCTCACTCAACAACTCTGATCTATTACTCTGTGTCAGGCACTGGGCTAGGTCCTGGGGATACAGTGAAGACCAGACACCTCTATGCTCCATTCCAAACCCTCTTGGCCTCATAGCTTTTCCATCCAGGGCTGCAGGATCCAGTTCTCTGAGCAGCTGTGACGGCAGTGCCTTAGGTCCAACCTACCCTGGGGCTCCTCTGAGGCCAGGGTTGAACATGCCTGCTTGGTACTCATGCATGTGCAACCTCAAGGGCAGGGCAGGTCATGCCTGTGGGGCCACTCGATTAATGGGAGCTGATGAATAAACGTTTCCCCTCTCTTGTCCCCATTTCCCAGGCCTCTTCATGGGGTCCTGGGGGAGTCAGTAACCGCAGTGCCGTGGCTCATGCAGTAATGCATTCTTCTATTTGCTCTCTCTCCTTCCTTGTTTCGGTTCCCTCATTCCTCACTCCTGCTCCCTGGGATCACTTCCCAGATAAATCACCTGTATGAAGCACTTATCTCAGGATCTGCTTTCAGGAGAACCCAAGCTAAGACAAGTGGTGAGCAAAGCACACAAAACTTCCCACCTTCGTGGAGTTTCCACTCCAATAGTGGAGACAGAAAAGAAGCCAGATAAATAAAGTAAAGTGTGTAGCAGTTACATAGCGCTAAGTGCTAAGAGGGAAACAGGCTGGGAAGGGGAACAGGGAATTAAGGAAGGAGACAGAGTTGTATTGAGGGTGGCCAAGGACAGTCTCACCAAGGACATGACATGTCACCAGTCGAAACTGAGAGCCAGCCAGGCGGACATGTGAGAGCGGAGCACTCCAGGCAGAGGAAACAGCAGATGCAAAGGCCTGATGCATTCAAGGATCAGGCGAGTCGGACTCCAAGGTCTTTGGCCTAAGCAACTGGAAGGATGGAGTGGTCGTTCCCTGAGATGCGGAAGACAGCTGCAGGAGCAGGTTTGCGGGGGGGTGGGGGGCAGTATTAGGAATCAGTATTGGAATTTTAGGTGTGGGATGTCTACATCCAGGTGGAAAATCTGAGTAGTCAGTTGGACATATGAGTCTCAGGGAGTAAGGTCATTTTGGGAGTTCCTAAAACCATGAGGATGGAGGAGGTCACCGAGAGAGAGTGTAGACAGAAAAGCCAGATCAGGCCCTCAAATGCTGAGATTGGGGAAGAGGACTGACAACTGGACTGAGGAGGGGTAGCCACAGAAGAGAGAAACCAGGCAAAGTGGGTGTCTTGGAAGACACACAAGAAAGCAACGCAAGGAAGAGAGGGTGGCCAGCTGGCTGAGTGCTGCAGACAAGTCAAGGGGGTAAGGACTGACTCGAGAACATTGGACACGTCCACGAAGAGGTCATTGGTGATCTTCACATGAGCAATTTGGGCAGCAGGGGACAGGAGTCTAATTAAGGAACTTAGAGAGTGAATGAGGAGAGACATCAGAGACGGAGTATGGTCACTCTTTCAAAGTGGTTGCTGTGAAGGGATGGAGAGAAAAGGGGCAGAGGCTGGAGGGGGCAGTAAGATCCAGAGAGATCTGCTTATTTGTCTTCAGACGGGAATAGTAACAGCTTGTTTCTATACTTATGAGAATGACCCAGCCAGTTCTTTGAGAAGATCAGTAAAATTGATAACCCCCTGGTCAGACTAATTAGGGAAAAGAGAGAAAAGTCAAATTATCAATATCAGGAATAAGAAAGATGTAACCACTAAGATTACAGATATTAAAAGGATAATAAGGGAGCATTATGAACAACTTTATGCCAATAAATTGGACATCCTTAGATGAAATGCCCAAATTCCTTGGAGGACTAAATGACTAACGCTCTCAAGAAGAAAGAAAGAACCTAATTAGCCTCATATCCACTTAACAAATCAGATTTATAGTTAAAAATCTTCCTACAAAGAAGACTCTGGGCCAGTAGCTTCACCGGTGAATCCTATCAGACTTTTAAGGAAGAAATACCAACTCTACACAAACTCTTCCAGAAAATTAAAAAGGAAAGAATACTTCCCAACTCATTCTATGAAGCCAGCATCACTCTGACACCAAAACCAGACAAAGACATTACAAGAAAACTAGACCCTAACAGCCCTCCTGAACATAGGTGCAAAAATTCTAAACAAAGTTTTAGCAAATCAAACCCAACAATGTATTAAGTCAGTACACCATGACTGAGTGGGGCACATCCCAGGGATGCAAGGTTGATTTAACGTTTGAAAATTAGTCAATGTGATTCGCCATATTAACGAATTTTAAAAGAAGCAGAAAAAGCCTCCGACAAAATCCAACATGCAATCTTGACAAAAATTCTCAGTAAACCAAAAATATAAGAGAATTCCCTCAACCTGATAAAGGGCATCAATGAAAAACCTACATCTAACATACGTAACGATGAAAGACTGAACGCTTTCCCCCTAAGATCAGGAATAAGACAAGGATGTCTAATCTCACACTTTCTATTCAACATTGAAGGAAACAGAATAGAGAATCCAGAAATAAACCCACATGTAGGAGCCGGCCCTGAGGCAGAGTGGTTAAGTTCAGGCGCTCCGCTCCAGCAGCCAGGGAGTTTGCTGGTTTGGATCCTGGGCACAGATCCTGGTGGCATCCCACATAGAACCACTAGAGGGATTTACAACTAGGGTACACAAATATGTACTGGGGCTTTGGGGGTCAAAACAACAAAAAAGAGAGGTTGGCAACAGATGTTAGCTCAGGGCCAATCTTCCTCACACACACACACACACAAACCACACACATATGAACAATTGATTTTCAACAAAGGTGCAAAGGCAATTTGGTGGAGAAAGGATCATCTTTCAACAAACAGTGCTGAAGCAACTGGATATTCATAAACAAAATAAATGAATTTCAATCCATGTTTTGCAGCATATACAAAAATTAACTCGAAATGGATCATTGACCTAAATGTAGTAGTTTTACGTAACTATAAAGCTTCTAAAAGAAAATGTAGGAGAAAACTCCGTGACCTTAGGTTAGGCAAAGATTTCTTAGATACAATACCAAAAGCACAATGCACAAAAGAAAACAATTGATAAATTGGACTTCAAGTTAAAAACTTCTGCTTTTTGTTTTGTTTTGTTTTTTGAGGAAGATTAGCCCTGAGCTAACTACTGCCAGTCCTCCTTTTTTTGCTGAGGAAGACTGGCCCTGAGCTAACATCTGTGCCCATCTTCCTCTACTTTATATGTGGGACAGCTACCACAGCATGGTGTGCCAAGCAGTGCCATGTCCACACCCAGGATCCGAACCGGCGAACCCCGGGCCGCCGAAGCAGAATGTGCGCACTTAACTGCTGAGCCACCGGGCCAACCCCTTGCTTTTTGAAAAACACAGTTAAGAGAAATAAAGGCAAGCCACAGACTGGGAGAAAATATTTGCAAATTGCATATTTCATAAAGGACTTGTATCTAGAATTTATAAAGAATTCTTAAAACTTAATAATAAGAAAACAAGGGAGGAGGCAGGGTAATGGGGGGATTAGGCTCATGTGTGGTGATGGACTATAATTAGTTTTGGGGTGGTGAACATGATGTAATCTACACAGAATTCGAAATATATTACAAGGTGCATCTGAAAGCTGTATAATGTTATAATCCAATGTTACTGCAATAAAAAATAAAATTAAAAAAATAAGAAGAAAACAATACAATATTTTTTAAAAGATTTGAACAGACACTTCACCAAAGAAATTATGTGGGTGACAAATAAGCCGATGAAAATATGCTTAACATGATTAACTAAGGAAATGCAAAATAAAACCACAATGAGATATCACGACACACTCATTAGAATGACTAACATTGAAAAGACTGACCATACCAAATACTGGCAAGGAAGCAGGAACTGGGACCCTGCAGGGCTGGGGGCTGCATCATCACACAGCCACTCTGGAAAATACTTCGGCAGTTTCTTAAAAAGTTAGACATATACTTACCATATGATCCGTCTATTCCACTCCTAGATATTTACCCAAGAGAAATGAAAACGTGTCTATATAAAGACATGCACGCAAATGTTCACAGCAGCTTTATTTGTAACAACAGCAACAATAAACAATACAAATGTCCATCAATAGGTGAATGGATAAACTATGGTACATCCCTACAATGAAACACAACTCAGAAATGAAAAGGAATGGACTACTGATGTATGCTACAAAATGAATGGCTCTCAAAATACTCATGTTGAGTGAAAGAGGCCACAAAAAGACTACAAATTGTATGAGTCCACTTATATAAAACTTTAGAAAATACAGAGTAATTTATAGAGACAGAAAGCAGATCCATGGTTGCCTGGGGATGGGGCAGGGGTGGTGGCGAGGGCTGGAGGGAAGGGATTGCCAAGGGGCAAGGGGAAATTTCTTAGGGGGAGGGATGTGTTATCTTGATTGTGGTGATGGTTTCATTAATGATGTATTTGTCACTTTAAATATGTGCAGTTTATGTCAAGTATACTTCAAGAAATTGTTTAAAAATATGGAGAATCTTGTATTTGGAATTTTTATACAAAGCCAGTCTTTTTTTTTAAGATTTTATTTTCCTTTTTCTCCCCAAAGCCCCCTGGTACATAGTTGTATATTTTAGTTGTGGTTCCTTCTAGTTGTGGCATGTGGGACGCTGCCTCAGCATGGCCTGATGAGCGGTGCCATGTCCACGCTCAGGATCCACACTGGCAAAACTCTGGGCCGCCGAAGTGGAGCGCAAGAACTTAACCACTCAGCCATCGGGTCGGCCCCGAGCCAGTCTTTCTTAATGCATCTTATTCTTCTGTTTTTGTTATAATTCAATAACAAAAAATGTCCAAATCAAAGCCCACAAATCTCCTCTAGTTTCACAAATATGGGTGGGCTGCAGCAATACCGTCGTTTTCTGTGTGTACCATGGTGTGGGAAAAGGACTAGTTTTGAGGGTCATTCTTCCACCTTGTGAGTTGAGGGGTCAAGATGATGTCATTGGCTTTTAAGCACAAAAGGATGCAACAGCTGGGGTTTCCCCAAGCATAGGACTGGAAGTCCTCTCCATGTGTTCCGTTTTGCTTTCTGGAGGGGTGAGTGGCTGAGGTTTAGAAAAAAAGGAATGTCCCCTGGAGCTCAGCATCTGTGGGCACCAACCTGTTACTCCTGGTCCACACAAGCAGCTGGGTGAGGTAGAGGGGTGTCTGTGCATGGTCGTGGAAAGAGGGAGAATGAGGTGCCCAGAGGTTTCCAGGTTCCAGGGTAAAGTGACTTTGGACAAGTAGACTCAGTGCAGTACCAACCCCTCAGTGCCTCTCCCTCTTGCTGCCCCAGAGACGGCTGCCTCCCTCTGAGCACAGCGACTCCTCAGAGAACAGCCGAGCCAGAGAACCACGAGGCCAACAGTCACACACAGAGCTGGACCTGGCCTTGTGTCCAAAGGTGAAAGTGCGGAGCAGCCAGAGGCTCTGGCAGTGGCTGCAACGGCCCCCCATGGGAGGGGCTGCAGGTGGGGCTGCAGCTGTCCCTGGTTTTGCACCGCTGGCACCATACGTCCACACCAGGTGACAGTGGCAGAAGAGGGCTGAGAGCCCAGTGAGCTTCCACCTGGGTTCATGTCATGGCTTTGTCAACAACCAGCCATGTGCCTTGGGCAAGTTACTTAGCCACTCTGTGCCTCAGTTTCTCCATCAATAAAATGGAGATAACAAGAAGCACCACATACAGTTGTGAGGATGAAAGGAGTTAACATGTGTAAGATGTTCAGACAAGTTCCTGTCACAGTGTATACTCGCTGATGTGTTTGCTGTTGTTGCATTATTCTATCCTTTTGAAAACCTCTCCAGCCCTTTCCTACATCCACATCAGACAACTCAGGCTGGTACGCATGGCAGACCAAGCAGCCTACCACTTCACCCCTGGAAGTGATGGGCAGTTCCCTAACATCCTTAGATCTTCAACTTTTGGGCTCTTGCTGTTTTATTTCTATTGTCCTTCTACTAAGAACCTCACAGAAAATCTAGAACCCGAGTCTTGAGGCAGGAAGGCTCGGGGCGGGGGGAAGGGACGGGGTGGGGATAGGACACACACACCACCCACACACACACACACACACACACACACACACACACACACGTGCACGCACGGACGACGACACACTGTTGCATGCAGGTCCCGCTTGTCTCCAGCAGGGGGCAGTCGGCACTAAGCTTTGCTTGGCACTGAGTGACGTTCTGCCCAGCGCCAGTTCCTGGGAACAAGCTGCTCGCTGCAGGAGGGAGAGTGGCTCTGGTTCTAAAGCTGTGGGTGCATTTGTGAGCACTGCTCCTTCTTGGACCCCGGACTTTCCTAGTTCCCATCTGCCCCACTTTCCGGAGGAGGAGCCTCACGACACAGGTGGCTTGGCCTCAGTTTCCCAGTCTGTAAAATAGGTACTGTCATCTCTGCCTCCTCCCCTGAGGTTTCCCACAAGCGAATTCCTAGCAGCAGGGCAGGCACGGGAGGCTCCAGGCCAGTGCACACGCACAGCTAGGAGAAGCCATTTCTTTAGGTAGTAACACCAAAGAACGGGAGAGGCCACTCCAAACCCGGAGCAGGTAGCCTCGGGCCCGCTGCTGACCCACCTCCCAGGCCTCAGTGTCCCAAATTGGGCCCCAGGGAGGCCCCCTTCCATCCTTGCACCAAAAAGGCGTTGCCAAGTTCACGATGAGGGCTTCCTCACCCTCTCCCCACCCAAACAACACAAATGAAAGACCTAAAAAAAACATCATGTCTTTATTGTTTAATTAAACTGGCTGGGAGGCGCAAGAGTGGTGCGCGTGGGAAACACCAGCTGTGATTAGTCAGAAACTCCTGTTAACTGTGTACAAAATGAATGTTACAAAAATCACATAAAAAACAGGGTCAGCAAAGCTGCAGCCCTTGGGAAGGGCTCAAGGCACCTGGAAGGCTGGGAAATGGGCCCAACCTGGCCTCCAGGGCGTGGCCCAGAGACTGGGGGCCGGGCCCTGCCCTCTCCTCCCCTCTGTCAGCACAGGGCACATGCTCCCTCCCTGCTTACAAATCGCTACAAGACTGCCCTCCTGGGGAGGCACCACCACCAGCCAAGACACTGTCAGGAGTGAACCCGCCAGGCCGGGCACTGAGCTCCCCTCCCCGGCGGCCCGGCCTGGAGAAGGGACGCCCTCGTGGCCCCCACCCAGCAGCCTGGGCTGGCAGAGTCCCGGCCGGAGGGCCTCGGGTCCGCCCCTGAGACGCAGTGGCCCAGGAGGCCTGAGTCGGGTCAGCGCCACGGTCCTTTCCAGCCTTCACGCTGGCCTGTGCGGGTGCCCTGCGTGGTCCTGATGGGGCCGCTGCCCAGCCGCGCCCTAATTGGGGTAGCACATGCAGCACCCTGTGCCTGCTGCCTCCACGCTGGGCTTAGCGCCAGGCCCCAGGAGCCCGTCGGTGACAGAGTGCTCCATGATGATGTCCTCCACCCGGGTGATGTACAGGAACGTCAGCAGCACCCCCAGGAACTGAGGAGAAGGGGCAGGCGGTGAGAGCCGCTGGGGACCTGGGTGGCCTCTGCAGTCCCCAGCCCCCGGGGCAGTCAGTCACGTGCACTCACACAGTCACCTGGGAAACCCCCAGGGCACAGGCTTCCCCCCAGCGCTCCACTACCCCAGCAGCCCAGCCTGGCCCCGCCTCTGCCCCTTCCAGGAAATCCCAGAGACCTTTCGGTGCCCCGTCAGCAGAGGCTCCTCCGTTCTGGGATTCCTGTCTCCATCCCAGCTATGCCACTCACGATGTGGGGGACCTCAGGCAAGTCATTTAACCTTGCCGAGCCTCGGTTTGCCCCTCTGTAAAATGGGCATAACAGTACCCCCCTCCCCTCACAGAACTGAAGGAGACGGTGCCCGTGAAGCACCTGGAAGAGCTTTACAAGCCATGCTATCGCCATTCGCCCTCCGGCCCTCCCAGGGTGAGCCCAGATTGCTGGTGCAGAGCCTTCCTCACCCAGCCCCTTTGCACCTCTCTGCTCTCCATAGTCACCAAGCCACACTTTATCTGAACCCACAGTCTGCCCGCCACCCATACCTCCAGCTCCCTGCCCCGGGTGGAGGGAGGACCAGCCCACCTGGGGGAGTAGAATGCCCAGGAGGAGGCCGGCCATGATGGTGTAGTTGTCCATGAACCAGATGAGCACAGCGTTTGTGCAGCCCCGCACATAGATGACGTCCTGCACGCTGAGGCGCTGCCGGGGAGGAGACTGGCTGAGCACCTTGCCAGATCCCCCCTCTGCCATTCACTCAGGGTCCAGGCAAGTCCCTCAACCTCTCTGGGCCTCAGTTTCTCACATGCAATGTGAGAAGGTGGCTCTAGACCACTGGGTCTCAACACAACAGGCAGTACTGCTCCCTAGAGAGCGCTGGGGGCACAATGGTGGCACTTCAGTTGCCGCAGCAATGGGGTCGGAGGCTGAGGGACTTCAGAGCTAAGGACAATCCTGTTCCACAAACAACTGCCCTGCCTGCCTCTCAGGTGTCCCCTAGGCTTTCGTGTGGGTGAAAACCCATCCATGGTTATCAGCCGAAAGCCTGACTCCAGGGACATAAAAACCCAGTGTTTTCTGCGTGGTTTTACTATGCACTGAATTTTGCAAAAATACTGCTATGTAAATTAAGGAATGGTTATACTTCATTTTGTTCTGAACCTTATCAAGAATTGTTCACCATTTTCAAAAAACAATGCCAATGGCAACAATAAAGCCCATGGCAGGCAAGCTGCCAACATAACACCCCCTGGGTATCAGCTGCCCCGTGGGTGCGAACCCCGGCCTGCCTCATTGTGTCCTCTGCTGACTCCATCCAGCACTGAGCCTTACGTGTTGATTTATGTCATATGGTTGTAAATGGTTTTATTTTATTTTTCCTTTTACCCTAGATCATTATGTTGTTTTGAAATTAGGTGTGTTGGTCGGTTACATCACCTGTGAACTACATTTGGGGATAATAAATAGGGCATTACCAAGTGTTTATTATAAAGACTGGTCAGCGGGTCTGATGGGTTGAGAACCACTGCTGGTCTAGGGCTCTCCAGCTTAAATGTGTCCTATCGCCTGCTGGGTCCCACCCCAAGAATGTGCCTGGGGGTACTGTTGCTGCAGGTGTGGGGACCTCAGAGAACCACTACTCAGAGGCATCTCAAGTCATCATTATTTTTAGTCCCTTCTCAGCACCATCCCAGCTTCTCTCCTCGTCCAGGGGAGCTGCCCAGGAAGCTGACCCAGGGGGATCCTCCAGAGGGCTCTCTGCCTCCAGGACTCCAGGTCCCGGACTGAGGGGGCCAGTGTGAGCCATCTGCAAGCTGGTGGCTCCAAGGGCAGAGGCAGGCTGGTGGTGAGCACAGCTGGGCATACAGGCGTGCCCCACACAGGCAAACCCTGGCAGGTGGCCTCTCCCAGGCTGCCGGGATTCTTGGCTCCCTGACTGGTAGGGACGGAAACCCCCGGCAGTCCCTGGCTCCTGTCCGCAGCCAGGCAAGCTGGGAAATCTCAGCAGCCAGGAGCCCCACTCCTAGGAACCCCTCCAATCCCCTGGGGACTGGACAGGAAGAGCAACCTTTCTGGAGGAAAGAGATTTCAAAGACGTTACCTCCTTGTCAATAGTTTTGTAGCCACACATGGTGTTGACAACTTCTGTCTGAAATAGAAATGTGTATTAGCTAACTGTTCATGGTGCTATTATAAAAGACACTAGTATTCTCCCCACTTTATGGATGGAAAGAGCTGGGACACAGAGAGTTGCACTGTCTGTTTGGATGGAGCTGAGATCCCCAACCCAGGCAGTCTGGCTTGAGTCTGCATCTTAACTTCCGCCTCCAAGAAATGCCTAGGGAGGAAAGGGGGAGGCCCAGTTCCATGGCATTTGGGTGGGGGACCAGTCCTCCACAGCGGCAGCCTAGGAATCCAGAGAAAAGCGAGCTGCCCTAGGGTGCCCTGCTGCGGCCTCCCCTGAGGCACGGCTCTGCAGACGCTGTTACGCCCCGTCTGAGGTCAGGGCTGGGCTGTTTCTGCTCCACCAGCTCTTATGAAGGAATAAACCTCAGACCACAGCTGGGACCCAGGCCAGCTGTGGTTTACCTGAGGGCAAGGCTGGGGTCTCTGAGCACACGGCTGCCCAAGCTCCTCCCTGGGAAGAGAGCTGCTCTCAGGAGCTCCCAGCTGGTGACTCATCTCAGCGCAGGGAGAGCCATGATGGGCCCTAGACCCCTCAATCCCTCCCAGCAGGCTAAGTCTCACAGCTGGCAGGGCGCTCCCCATCACCACCTGTGCCCCTGTGCGTCTCCTCCTTCCACAGGGAGAGAGCAAGCTAGATGGCCTGGTCCTGCCCCTCCACATCTAAGTGAAGCTGCTGTGGGGTCAGGGTGTCACAGGCGTCAGCAGAGTGGCGGTGTGGGCTCTGGCATCACAATACCTAGTCCAGATCCTGCTCTGCCACTTACGAGCTCTGCGACCAGCCTTAGGTGTGCTGCCAAGGGACCGGCACATGGACGCACTAAGTACTTGTGCGATGAATGAATGGGCTCCTTGGTCTCTGCCATAAAGCAGTGGTGATCAGTGAATCTGCCCCATGGGGCTGCTTCGAGCATAAAGTGAGATATACACATAACGTGCCGATCCCAGGGCCAGTCACAGAGAGCACGGGAACGCCGCCTGCAGTGACCGTGTGCAAGGTCCCGCTTCCGGAAAGGCAAGGGCGGGCATCTACTCGCCTTCCAAAGGAGCGGGTTGGACCTCGGACGTCATCCAGATCAGCCTAAATGTCAGGGCTGGTGTGTGGGCAAAACCACCCCCTCAGTCCAGACCATCCTCCCGGTGCCCTCAGCCCCAGCATCGCCCGGCATCCACTGAGCATCGGCCAGCATTGGGGCCCGTCCAGGCTGTGAACGTGACCCCCACGGAGAGGGTCAAGCCTGGGAGCAGTTTCATGAGAGCACAATGGGAGCGGGGCTTTCTGCCTCGTCCGTGCCTTCATTCAGTCATTCACTGAACAAGTATTAACTGAGCATCAATTATGCGCCAATCACTGTTCTAGATATTTGGAATGCAGAAGAACAAAACATGTCCTTGCCTTCATGGAACTTATATTCTAGAAAGGAAGACAATAAACACAATAACTAACTAAACCATATGGTGTGTAAGAAGGTGACAAAAGTAACTTCACTGTTCACCGTGGCTCTAGTCCTCAGGGCAGACCCACGGGCCCTGCCCTCAGGGAGCAGACCTGCAGCTGGCAGAGGCCTCCCTCACACCTGGAGCCCAGAACCCTTCTTCAGGCCCCGGCGGGACTCACCTCCCCCTGCCAGGGGAGTCCCCCTCCAAGGAGGGGTGTGGGTAAGATGCATCCACGGTCATCCGCCTGGGTCTGACCACAGAATCGAGATTCCAGAGGCTCTGCTGAAGGTTCCAGGCCCTGAGACCAGCTGTGCAGCGGCCTCTCCTGCCTGGCACAGGGCCACAAGGCAGGAAGTCAGAAAAGGGGACTCCCGGGCAGCCAAAGACGGATATGGCCACGTTCACAAGGGTCATTCATGTGTCTTCTCTCACCCTGACGCAGGACCGATGAGTGGGTTATCTGGGGTCTGAGCAGCTAATAGGAGGGAGAGAGGCCTTCAGAGACAGGCCCCCAAGGAGTAGCCAACAATAAGGGAGTGCATATCGACAGAAACTGGACATGAGCGCAAGCAGGCCCAGCAGTGTAGAAGCAGGCTGCCCGCCACCCCAACAGGCTCGGGGGCATCACTGCAGGCCATGGTGCTCCACATCCTCCAGGGAGGACCAGGAGGGCTGGAGGGGCAGTCCCGTGTGAAGGCAGGAAGAATTCTCTCCCACTCAGGGGAGAGACAAATGAAATGCCCCCCCAAATCCTCTATAGGAAGCCAGGAGGAAGACATTTCTTTTTGAGAAAAAAAAGTGACTTTCCCTGAGGAACTGGTGTGTTTTCTTCTGTTGAACAGTAACAATGTCACAGATCATCTCTCCCTTTCTCCTGAGGCTGCCAGGAAGCCTTAAGCCACCAAACGTGGCCTCATTTCCGGTGATTCCATAAGCCCTTTAGGCCTGCCTATCAGTATTTACACTTTTCTCTGTCGTCTAGCCCTCCCATTTTAGAATATAGTTTCCATGACCCTATTTCTTTTTATTTTAGTTTCTTATTTTATGCACTTCCTATGTGCTCATTCAGATCCTTGGTTGAACGAGATAATGTAAAATAGATTCATACACAAATGCAACAGATTCTACCAAGGAAGGAAACATTGTCATTTTCTTTTCACATTTAGAGAAACCATCCAGGTGTGGTGGCACAGGAAGGACGGAGCAGTTTTGTAACCCAGGACCAGAGACAGCCCCACCAGGTGAACACCTCCTCACCTGATGTCCCCATCCAGATGCTGGCTTTAGACTCCCTTTCTCCGCAGATAGCATCCATGTTTATACTCCCAGCCTGGACCTCTCCCCAAAGCTCCAGACTCCTACATCTAACTTCCTCTGACAGCCCTGCTGGAATGTCACCCAGGCTCTCAAGCTCCCTGTGTCCACACTGAGCTCCTGGTCCCCCAGCTGGCCTCCCTGCGGTCCTCCCCTCTAAGCAACGGCAGCCCTGCCTTTCTTGTGGTTCAGGCCAAACTCGGGGAGTCCTCCTTGATTTCTCTCTTTGACTTACCTCCCACATCTGATCTGTTAGCAAATCCTGTTGGCTTATTCGCAAAACACAGCCGAGTCTGACCATGTTTTACCCCCACCACCGCCACCACCTGACTCTAAGTTTCTGTCCTCTCCTAACTGGTGTGGTGGACACTGTGAGGAGCTGCCCAGAACCCGTGCGGCGGCTGGGAGCCCTGCCAGCGGGAGCCCTTAGCCGTCAGTCCCCGTGGCGACTGTCACACATGGGTAATTTTATGTGTCAACTTGACCAGGCCTTGAGATTCCCAAATATTTAGCCAAACATTTTTCTGAGTATTTCTGTGAGGGTGTTTTCAATGAGATTAACATTTAGATCAGTAGACTGAGGAAGACACATCGCCCTCCCTAATGTGGGTGGGCCTCATCCAACCAGTTGAAGGCCTGAATAGAATAAAAACCCGAATGAGAAAGAATTCTTCCTGCCCGACTGCCTTCAGACCTGAACTAAACCATCGCTCTCCTAGGTCTCGGGCCTGCCGGCTCTCGGACAGGAGCTGCACCATCGGCTCTCCTGGGTCTCAGGCCCTCGGACTCGGAAGGAACCAAACCATTGGCTCTCCTGGGCCTGGAGGTTGCCGACTCACCCTGCAGACCTTGGGACTTGCTTGCCTCCATAATTCCATGAGCACGTTTCTCACAACAAACCTCTTTACACGCACGCACGCACACATCCTATTGGTTCTGTTTCTCTGCTGCACAGAGCCAGCAAGTCCCCTTGCTTGCAGGACACTGTCCCCACGTGACGCCTGGTCACTGTGGGAGTGAGAAGGCCTAGCCCCCGGGCCCAGCACCGGGCAGCTCTGAGGGATCCTTCCAGATCACCCACAGATTCAGCGGTGGTTCCCACTGAGACCGCATCGTCGGTCACCTTCACCTGTGCCCAGCCCTGCCTCCGTCACCTCCCTTACAGGAGTTGATCCTCAGAGCACCTCCTGCTCAGCCTCCTGACCACTAACCAGCATCTCAGAGTCCGCTTCCCAGGCGGCCTAGCCTCTGACACCTGGACCGCTGCACTGGCCCCTAATCAGACTCTCCGCATCCACCTCTGCCCCACAGCAGCCAAGGTGATCCTGGCAAAGCACAAGTCATACCTGCCACTCGGCCACTGAAGCCCTGTCATTTGACTCCCTCTCACGTAAGGGAACACCAGACTCCTGACTGCAGCCTTCGGGGCATCAATGACCTCCCTGACTTCATCCGCTACTGTCCACTGCCCCCTCTGCCCTAGCCACGCTGGTTTCTGTCCTGTTTCTCCAACACACCAGAGCAATTTCCACCTCAGGGCCTCTGCACTTGCTATTCTCTCTGCCAGGAGTGCCCCTCCCCCAGATAGACATGGCTTACCCCCTCACTTCCTTCAGGGTTTGACTGAGAACCCACCTTCTCAGTATCTGAAAGTGCAATCCACACCCCACTTTACTTTTATCCTTAGCATTTATCACCTTCTCACACACTGTCTCTTTCACTTACTTATTTCCTTTGTCAATTTTCCCCACCAGGACCTCAGCTCTGTGTGGGCAGAGAGTTCTCTGTGTGTTTGCTGTACCCCTAGAACTACATCTAGCACATAGCAGGTCCTCAGTAAATATTTGTTGAATGAATGAATGAATACAAGTGGGACTTTCACATCTCCAGTTGGACATTCGGTCCCACTGCCCTGGGTGACGAAGCTCAGGCTCACCCCCACAGGCCTCTCTGCAAACACTGGGCTCCTCCCCAGCACTCCCCCTGCCCAGAGAGCTACCCTAAAATGGCGGCTAAAACTTCCCAACCAACCCCCGCTCCCGGCCCGCGCGTTTTTAGGGCTAGTGCACTTGGCACTGGATCCCTGACTCATAAGCGAGGCCCCCACCCCCACCAGCAGCTGCTGGGTTTACAGAATCCAGCAGTGGGCACAGAATGGTGGAGCTGTCAGGAGAGAAATTTTCCATGACTATTCGGGCCATGAGTAATTGCAAAGCTGCCTGCCTCGTTCCAATCCAGAAACCAGGCAGTTTTTGGACACAGGAGTCAAACACAGAGAGCTGACGAGCCCTCTCATTCGTACGCAGTGACGGCACAGGACAGCCTCCCAAGTGGCTCAGGAGGTGCCAGAGCTGAGAGGGTCCTGCTGGGCAGAGGCAGAGGCTGGCATTCATGTCACCAGACCCTCTTCCAAGTGCCCTGTTGCTGAGGATCACCAGGACCTCAAGCCCAAAGTCCACCAGAGTTGCCCGCAATGCAGGCCCTGCTCCGGCCCTCCAGCTAAGGCCGCAGAGCCAGCCGGCCCTGCTTAGTCCCCTGGCCTGGAGCCCTCTCCCTCTCTCGCCTAGCTTGTCCAGCAGCCCAGAGAATGGCTCTGATGCTGGCCACCTGCATTCCATCCCAGCCCTATCAACCTTAAGCAGGGCACCCAGCCTCTTGGCGCCTCGATCTCCTCCTCTGTGCAGTGGTAAGATAACAGCACCTACCTCCCAGGGCTGTGGAAAGGACTAAAGGAGTTAGGAGTCAGGAACCCGGAGCAGGTCTGCACTTGCTAAGCATTCAGTATGATTAACTACCACTCCTAATAGAGGGAAGGCCCCCACCCCCAGCTGTACCCCTTGAGGCTCAGGAAGCCTCGGCAGGGACCACCACCTCCCACCTGCCCCTCCCACCCCCCACCCACCCCTGTCCCGAAAGACAGGGAGGTGCCTGAGCAGTGGGGGCGGCCGCAGGAGCGGTGGGTACCGTGTTCCTGAAGCAGCAGGTGTAGGGCACACCGCAGGCCAGGGGCCCGGGGGCGCTGCAGTCGTGGTACTGGTTTTTGCTCCAGTCTCGGTAGTCTTCACCGCCACAGCACTTGAACTGAGAGAGGAGGCAAGCAGGGAAGGGAACCAGTGTCACGGCCAAGGCCCCGGCAGGTGGCACGCGGGCCCTGCCAGAGACACTGCAGTTTAGGATGTGGGTCCCCCTGGCAGGGAGCAGATGAGGCTGCAGGGCATCAGGTCAGAGCTCTCCAAAAGCGGCCTGGCCTCCCGGGAGGGAGGGAGCACCCCATCACCGGAGAGGTGTGAGAGCCAAGGCTGGGCAGCCTCCAGGTGGGATATCGGGGTGGTGACAAAACTCTAGAGGGAAAGTCCTTCCTCTTAACCGGATTCCATCTTCATGTCCCCAGTGCAGGTGCTCAACCTAAGAAGGTGGCCTTTAGGGTCCCAGAGTCTGGGATTCTATGCAAGCCGCCACAACCCAGGGCCCCTGCACCACACTGCTCCTCCCCCACCAGCCCCAGCTCTGCCTGTCCTGCCCTTAGCAAAGGGGCACTCACACCTCACATCCTGCCCTGGGCTCAGGACCCAAGTGACTCAAAGGCCAGTGTCATTTCCCCTTAGCTTAGCTCCTCCCTGCATCTCCCCCGTAATGGTGCCACACCTGGGGGAAGCAGCTACTCTACCGAGGTGCTGGCATGTGCCAGGCACGGTTCTGGGCACTGAGAGAGGAGGGTGAACAAAGGCACACGGCCCTGCCCATGCAGGGGGAATCTGGTAGAGGAGATGGAGAGTACCAACTAGTTGAAAGGCCAGTGAGAGCGCTGTGAACCAGGGAGGTGAAAAAATGGGGCAAGGAGCGGGGAGGGCGCCTGAAGGTTAGGAGGCCAGGAAAGGCTGTGAGATGACATTTAATCTGGAACATGAACAGGGAAAAGCCAGTCAACACGTGCAAAGGCCCAGTGTGGCAGCAGGTGCCAGAGGCCAGTGTGTCTGGAGCAGAGCGAGTGAGAATGGAGGCGATGAGGTTGAGGGTGCTGCACAAGCTGGACTGTGCAAAGCCTTGTCAGCCAGAGTAGGCAGGGGACTGGGACTGCATTGTGAGTGATGAGAAGTCACTGGAGGGCTTAACCAGGGAAGCCATATGGTTGGAGGTCCTAGTAGAAACAGAAGGCAGACACTGATTCAGAGTCTCCACAGAGCCCTTTAGGCTATGAGTCTTGGGGACCTGGGAGTGCCTCTCCGGGGTGCAGTGCAAAGGGCATTTGCCTTGCAATCAGACAGATCAGAGTTCAAATCCTCACACCACCCCTCCTAGCTGTGTGAGTTTGGGCAAGTTGATCAGCCTCTCTGGGCCCCAGATCCTTGTCTGTAAAGCAGGAAGAGCAATGCCAGCTTTGCACAGCTGAGCTGAGGATCACAAAGAGAGGCCGTGCATGAAGCACTCAGCATAGGGCCTGGCACCAGGCAAGTGCCCAATGAACATGAGCCACCTCCCATCCCACCCCGGGAGAAATGAAATCCCCAAGCCAGCCGATGGCTGGTTCCAACAAAAACATCTTGCTCCACCCGACAGCCAGAGTTGGCAAGCACATTTCTGGCAGAGAAGGGTGCACCTGTCGTGACCACAGTGAAGGCTTAAGCCAAGGGAGTGGCCACTGCGGGTGACCCTGGGTGTGGTGACATGCTGGTCCCCACTGAGGGCTGGCATGGGAAACCAGGCCAGCTCAGGCCCCCAAGATCATGTCCCATGATGTGCTGCCTGGGCTGAGCGGACCACGCCCTCACACCTGGCTCCTCCTCACCCAGGAGAAGAGGACGCTGAGGAGCCCCCAGCTGACGCTCACAGCCTCACCGCATGCCTGGCTCCACTCTAAGCACCTCTGAATAAGCAAGGCCATCTCCCCGCGACTCCAAGAGGAAGGGACCATTAATTAGAGTCCCCTGAGCAGATGAGGAACCCGGGGCCCAGGAGTAAATGAGACGGACATGTCAAAGCCACGGAGGGCAGGGACTGCCCTGGCACCTGCTACAGTTTTTGCACCAATGGACTTGGGTGGACCCTGGGGGAGAGGGATGGCATCCCAAAATGACAGTTACCACATTGAAAGAGGTGTCATGGAGGAAAGGGGAAGTCTTGTTCTGTTCCCTGACATGGGGGAAAGTGGAATCAGGGAAGAGCTCTCGCCACATCCCTGCTGTCCTTGACTTGGCAGGGAGTGAGCTCCCCGTCACTGAAGGGATTTGACAGAGGGCACTTTAAACTGGGTGGCTTGGAGGTCACTCCCACCTCAAGGAAGGAGCATCTTTGCCCACTGGAGAGGGGCACTATGGGAGCCTGCAAGCTTGTAGCTACACCTGATCTTGTTCTTTTTTTTACGGGGAAGCCCATGTAACTGGAGAGGGACAGGGCAAGGATATTCCAGACAGGCATGTAGACAGAGGACTGTTTGAGAAGGTCAGGCCCTGGTGCTCCCATCCTTGGTGGCCATCCGTGGCCCACTCTTGCCTCCCAACTTGGCCAGCCACCAGCTTTAGGAATGAATAAGCCACGCGAGCCCTCACCCTCACCCTCTTGAGCGGGGTCCCAAGTTGGGGGCAAAGGGCATGGGAGGCACATCTCTGACCCAAAACACCTGGCTCACCTCCTTCTGAACGAAGTCCATGATGTTTTTGAAGTCCAGATCGTCATAGTAGTTCTCAATTCCTCTTCGAATGTTGTCATTCAGAAAGTCGATGGTCTATTTAGATGGAGAAATTATAAAAGAAGAGGACCACAGCCTCCCCCCCCGGAGTCCAACCCAAGATTTCCCAGAAGTCTGGACCGGAACGGAGTGCCCACGCGGCCGGGTGGCCCCCACCCCCGCCTGCACGGGGCCCTCGTCCACTCCCCACGCTGCACCACGGCCTCCCCGCCCACACACGCTCTCCTTGCCCCCAATGCCCCCTGATGCCGGAGCCCCTCTGCCGTGTCCCAGCAGGCGTGATTCACCCCATTTCCTTTACAAATCAGACAAGCCAGGCCCCAAGGGGCTGCGGCCCTGCCTGGGGGACCCGGCTCTGAAGCAGCCACGCTGGGCTGGGACTCAGCCGCCCCCATTCCCAGCCTGGCGCTCCTTCCACCTCCAAAGACAGGCCTGAGCTGAGCCTTCCCTGTGGCCTCCAGACCTCCTCTCCACTCTTGTCTACCATCTGACCCCTTGTGTTACAGATAAGGAAACTGAGGCCCCCAGAGGGGGCTGACCCTCCCCAGGTCACAGAGCAGGGTGGTTAGGGGCCCAGCCAGGACTAGACATGAGGCCTCCACATTCCCACCCGGGCCTGTCTCCATCACCGCCGCACTCTGGGCCCCACGGCAGGGCCTGCCTCCCAGCTTGGGCAGGGACAATCCCCCCAGGAAGAGAGAGCGCTGGCACGCCGCCCTCTCCCAGTCACGCTGAGCCTCCTGGATCAACAGCCCGGCTGTTGTGCTGAAATCAGGAGCACAAAAGGCCCCACAGCGGGAAGGGGCGGGGGCGGGAGGGTGGGGAGCCCAGCTCCACGCAAAGGGCGACAATTGGGCCTTTCAGAGCAGGGAGGCCCGCGTATCATCAGAGATTGTGCTGGCACAAAGGGGGCATTCTCGGCTCTGGAGCCAGACGATCCCTGGGGGAGGTGTCCACGGGCACACTGGGACAGCAGGGCCCTGAGTTCCAGGCCCGGTCCTGCCACTGCAGCTCTGCCACAGCTACTTCCCCTCACTGGGCCTCAGTTTCCCATTTGTGAGCCAACCCTGCAGGCCTATTTTATTTTTCCTTTTTCTCCCCAAATCCCCCCAGTACATAGTTGTATATTTTAGTTGTGCATCCTTCTAGTTGTGGCATGTGGGACGCTGCCTCAGTGTGGCTTGATGAGTGGTGCCACGTCCGTGCAGAGGATCCGAACCAGTGAAACCCTGGGCCACCAAAGCGAAGCACATGAACTTAACCACTCAGCCACAGGGCTGGCCCCAGCCCTATCTTTAAGACATGTTCCAGCTCCGAGGATCAAAGACGGCCGAGAGGAGCTGTCAACCTCCTGGTCAAGAACATGCCCTGCAGCCAGCCAGGCCGCAGACACTTCACTGAACCGCTGAGGCTCCGTGTCCTCACCTGCAAAATGGGGAGGACCATCCTCCGCCTCGGGGACGCGGTAACATTTAAATAAGCCAAAGCTACAAAAGTGCCTAGCGGGACACCAGGCACACAGTAGGTCCTGGTATTCTTATTGTAGATCTTTCTTTTTCCAGGAGACATATACCCTATGGTAGCACTTCATACCCATCAGGTCATCAGTGGAAAATGGCTAATCCCAAGGGAAACTGAGGTCCCAACTCTTGTCCAAAACACCTACTGCAATGAAGGCAGCCTCCGGGGCAAGAGCTGGCCCCTGGCCTGGGACCTCTCACAAACACCCTGCAGCCCAGAATGGTGATGTGACTTGTCCAAGGTCACCCCACTGGCCAGTGGCAAAGCGATGCTGGAACCAAGGTGCCAAACTCCTGGCCTGATACACATTAAGAAGCCAAGATAAGAACCCGAGGTTCAGTTGGGTACCATCTCTCCAACCATCTCCTGTATCCATAGAGGAACAAAGCATGCCACAGCTGCCTCCCTCCTGACACACACTGCTCCAAGCCACGGTCACGAAGGACACTGGCTCAGGGAAACTTGGCTCTGTGACCAGAAGGAAAACCCTCTGCTGATGACAAACAGCCACTCTGGAGCAGACCTGGCAGCTGAGGAAGGCTGGATGTCAACCTTGGGAGGACAGAGAAGACACAGGCATGGGGCCGGCCCCTCTCCCATCTGAAAGGCTCTGCACTCACCAGGCCTACATGGGTCTGGCACTGGAGCCCAGGGCAGGGGCCAGGTGAAATGGCTGCTGCTGGCCACGTGGTCTGGGCAGAGCAGGGACCCACGTGGCCTCAGGCCCCCCCTTCCCAAAGGTCCCCAGGTCTTTAGGCCTTTCCAACCTTGCGTGTCTGCTTCTCTGGGTGATGAAGGGACAGGCCAGCCAGCTCCGGGGCATGGTCGGGGGTGTCTAAGAAACAGGACGTCAGGGTGGGGTCAGTCTGCCACCCAGGGTAGGGCAAGGGAATGAGCTCATGGTATTGAATGGGGTGCTGCACAGGGCCCTTGGCTGGGCTGAGGGGCAAGGGGATGATGCTAGGCTCAGGGACACGTCTAAGGCCACGTGCATGGCAGGGAGGGAGGCTTTCTTCCACTCTCAAGGCACTGCAGACACAGTCTTGGCCCACCATGTCCCTCTGCACCTATGCCAGCCCACTGGCCACCTCCCACCTCCTCCACTGGGTAACCTTCCATCCCTCCCACGGGGTCACATGCTCTTTGGACTCCCTCAGAGCTGGAGATGAGGGTGAGCAACGAGGGCAGGAGGCCCAGGGCAAGGTCAGCAGAGCGGATGCCAGGGGTCCAATGGGAAAGGCTCACCCTCCCACTTTGGTGAGCAGCCCTGACCTCTCTTCCCAAACCTTCTCAGTCTCTGAGCGATTTCCAAAGGCCCTGACTCCAAAAGAGGCCTCTTGGTGAAAATCAGGCCTTCCGTCTAGCAAGCTGAGGTGGGCCCCTGCAGGGAAGGGAGGCCCCGCTGGAGGCCTCAGAATGGACAGGAAGAACAGATGGTCCCAGCTTCACAGCGGCAGCTGCCCCCGGTTCCCATCAGGGACTTTTCTGGGTCACACTGGCTCTTGCAAATGTGCGCTGCCTTTGGCACTGTGTGTGTGTGTGTGTGTGTGTGTATGAGAGAACATGTGTGTGAGAGTATATGTGTGTACTGGAGAGACGTGTGGGACATTTAGGTGGTTCCTGTGCTGTGATGGGGGTGGTGGGATGGATGAGAAACTCCAGTGAGGTGACAAGTTGAGCGGTTCATTAATTAACCGTTTAAGTGCTAACGCTGTGGTCAGCTATGTTCTGAGGGACCGGGGCAGCCATTCAGAGGACGTGCCCTGTGGAAGCGCGGCAGGAAGGAGAAAATTCTGGCTTCCTCTGCTGCATCCAGAGGCCAAACACACCAGTGCCACCTGCCCTGCTCTAAACCAGGTCATGCCAGCAGGGGCAGCTGCAATGAGGACTAGGAAACCACCTTTCATGAATGGCTGGCATGGCCTTAGAAGCCACATGGCCTGAGCTAAATTAAGCAAAGGGTAAGCGAATATCAAAGGCCACAGGATTTTCAGAGCACGTTGTTTAAGACACCAGACTCAAGCTACAAAGAAGCGTCCTCTCTAGTTCTAGTTTTAGAGATACCCGAGGCCTCCGCCTCACCCCTCTCTGTAGAGGTGCTTGGAGTACTTTAAATGAATGAGGAATGGAAGGGGTGGGGACAGGTGGCAGCAGCACCCCCAGGACGGGAGGCTGGAGGAGCAGGGAGAGGAGGAAGAGCGCAGGGGCAGCAGCTGGAGCTCCCACCAGGCCTCTGGGGATGGAGCTGTCCTGGTTTCTTGCAGGCTGCTGGCAGCTTCCATTGCTTCCGTATCAGCTTCTGAGACCCAAGGCTGGGGCGGCCTGGCTGCTGGCAGCCCAGCCAGAACCACTGCCAGCATGGTTCTCATAACATGGAGCAGGTGCTCAGCCTAGGACTTCTTTCCTTCCTTTGTGCCTGGGCTGAGCCACCATCTCGGGGCTCCCCTTAGTCCCCCTAGAAGATGGAGACGCATCCTCATTGCCCAGACCCCCTCCTCCATTGCAGCCCTGAGATGGGCCCAATCTGACAACCAAGGGTTGAGGAGAACCTGGGCAGAGGAAGAAAGAGGATGGAACCTGAAAGTTCTTTAGAATATTTGCCAGACCCTCCTCAGACCCGGCCAGAAGTCATGGGTTTAATCCCCGTGGTGGGGGAGGGTCACACTTCAGCTGCCCTCCAGCTCTCCTTCTGGGTTCCTGCTCTCACTCCCAGTGGCTGTCCACAGTGGGGTGCACCAGCTGTGGGAGTCTGGCCAGATCTGTGCAGAACTTTCTCTACTTTGCTCTAGGTGAGAAGGATATGTATGTTCAGGTGCTCAGCCAAGCGGGCCACGTGCCATGCGTGTCTCCTTTTTCCATGCCTCTGACTTCATGGTGAAGCCCAGAGCCAGCTGGTGCCAGTGCCATGATGAAAGAAACAGGCTAGGTGCCACCCAGTTCCTTCACCTGGTGCTGGGTATGACCACAGCACCTGTGATCAAGGGCAGGATAGAGGCCGCTCCTCCCCTGCCCCGGTGAGAGAGGGAAGGAGGCCTGGGATGGGGGTACAGATGTACGAGTTACAGCCCAGTGCCCTTGGGGTGTCCCTGCTCAGTTCTGCCTGCTGGGAACACACAGACAGGAGCTGCCCACCTCCAACACCCCTGACACCCTCAAGAGAGGCCCTGGAACAAGCTGGGGTGATAGCAGATCGAGTGGGGTGAGACCCAGACAACTGTGGAGGTCATTCAGGTCTCCTCCCACTGGCTGGGGTCAGAATGCTGCACTTCTCCTGCTCCTGATGCCCGGGCCCTTGGGGCCCCCTGCTCTGTGCCCTGCTCCCCAATACATGGCCACTAGACCCTGTATAAGCAGAGAAACCACTTCAGTCTGCCCGCCAGGTCACGCCTGTCAGCAGAAACCTCACCCAGGGTCAGGGGTTGACGGAGAGTTTCTTCCTGACACTCGGGAATCAGTTTATCTTTCAAGGCCTGCCTGTGGCCACACTGTGTGCACCTTCCTAGGAAGCCAGTGTAAAGTCATTAGCCTGATGATTTGTCACCATAAATAGATTCTTAGAGTTCACAGGTAGCCTCTGGGGCTAGAGACTGAACTTGTTATAGTGTGACTCAGAGAAATCTACCTTCTTCTCTTAGCAAGGAAAAAATGGAATTGGGAACTCACCTCCTCCAGGCGACTGACCTTGATTGCTCTTCACCTTTTTCTCCACCTTATACTGTCCCTTCCTGCCACCATCAACACCAACGCCCAGCCTGCTCCTTCCCTATCCTCACCATTGATCTGTCTCCTGTTTTACCAAATCACATTGTATTACAATTGGAAGGGACATTATTTTTCTCTACATGGTATTTTTCCCTTGATTATAAAAAAATAAAAAGAAAATTTGGGAGCTAGGGAAAAATATAAAGGAGAAAATAAAAATCACCCTAGTCTCAATCCTTAGAGGAAACAAGAGTTAATATTTCTATTTCCTTCAGAGTTTTCCAGGCCCACTTTTTTCACTGTGGAGATCTTACTGCACTTATAGTTTTATATCTCGTTTTAAATTATTTCGAATTATGTATCATGGGCATTTGATAGCACAGCCCACCACGAGCCTCCAAACAACTGAGACCCCTGATGGTGAGGGTCTTTCCTGAGTTACACGTCAAGATCTTTCCCTGATAGGGCCCCATGAGGGGACACTCCATCCAAGGTGAAGGAACACACTTCACCCCCATGGTGCCCTCAGGGTTGGGGACAATGGAAACTCTCACCCCTGACCTCAGGCCTATAGCATCCTTGGCTGTGAGGACTAAAGAGCCCCTGGAGGTTTGGTCTTAGCTCAGCCCCCTCACTGGAAAGAAGGGTGGTGTCACGGTTCCCGTTGGCCTACAGAGCACTGGAAAACCAGCCCACCTGTGTGAAGTATGCTGGAAACCAGAACTGCTGGTTCTGTTGTTCATTTAGGGTGTTGCTTATTAAAACCACTGATGCTGCTGACCATGACGTGGCCCTGGGCTCCAGGCAGGAAAGCACGAACTCATAACTTCTGGACAGCCATGGGCTGGCCAGGAATCCTGCGGCCTGCACAGAAAGGAACCACCACAGGCAAATGGAATAAACATCTCTCCCCTCAGTGCTGCTGAAAAGTGAACCAACACCCTGGAGCTGCCAGCTCAGAGCAGATGGTCTGAAAAGTAGAAGAGGAGAAGGGAGGAGCAGCTCGCAAGACTAGACTGGAAAGACAACCAATGGGACAAAGAAGAAGTCAAAAAAGAAATCAAAAAAGATCTCGAGACAAACAAAAGCAGAACCACAACATCACAAAATTTATGGGATGCAGCAAAAGCAGTTCTAAGAGGGAAATTTATAGTGGTGCTACATTAAGAAAAAAAAGAAAGATCTCAAATATACAATCTAACTTTATACCTCAAGGAATTAGAAAAAGAAGAATGAACTAAGCCCAAAGTTAGTAGAAGGAAGGAAACATCAAAGATCAGAGTGGAAATAAATGAAATAGAGACTAGAAAGACAATAGAAAAAAATCAACAAAACTAAGAGTTGGTTTTTGGAAAACTATAAACAAAATTGACAAATCTTTAGCTAGAGTAAGGAAAAAAAGAGAAGATTCAAATAAATAAAATCAGAAATGAAAGATAAGCCATTACAACTGATACCACAGAAATGCAAAGGATCGGAAGAGACTACTACGAATAATTATACACCAACAAACTGGATAACCTAGAATAAATGGATAAATTCCTAGAAACATACAACTTACCAAGACTGAATCATGAAGAAATAGAAAATCTGAACAGACCAAAAATGAGTAAGGAGATTGAATCAGTAATCAAAAGGCTACCAATAAAGAAAAGTCTAGGGCCAGATCGCTTCACTGATGAATTCTACCAAACATTTAGAGAAGAATTAATACCAAGCCTTAAATTCTTCCAAAAAATTGAAGAAGAGGGAACACTTCCAAACTCATTACTCTGATACCAAAGCCAGCAAGGACACTACAAGAAAAGAAAACGAATATCCCTGGCTAATATCCCTGATGAACACAGATGCAAAAACCTTCAACAAAATATTAGCAAACCGAATTCAACAGCATGTTAAAAGGATCACAAACCATGATCAAGTGGGATTTATCCCTGGGGTGCAAAGATGGATCAACATACACAAATCAGTCAATATGACAGGTCACATTAACAAAATGAAGGGTGAAAATCATGGGGCCAGCCCAGTGGCGTAGTGGTTAAGTTTGTACTCTCTGCTTCAGTGGCCTGGGGTTTGCAGGTTCAGATCCCAGGAGTGGACCCAGCACCACGTGTCAATCCATGCTGTGGCGGCGTCCCACCTAAACTAGAGGAAGATTACCACAGACGTTAGCTAAGTCTTCCTCAAGCAAAAAGAGGAAGATTGGCAAGAAATGTTAGCTCAGGACCAATCTTCCTCATAAAAACAAAACAAAGCAAACACATATGATCATCTCAGTAGACCCAGGAAAAGCATTTGACAAAATTCAACATCCTTTCCTGATAAAAACTCTTAACACATTAGGTATAGAAGGGATGGACTTCAACATAATAAAGGCCACACATGACAAAGCCACAGCCAAAAACATACTCAGCAGTGAGAAACTGAGAGCTTTTCCTTTAGGATCAGGAAGAGACAAGAATGCCCACTCTCACCACTTCTATTCAACACAGTACTGGAAGTCCTTGCCAGGGCAAGAAAATTAGGCAAGAAAAAGAAAGGAAAGGCATCCAAGTCAGAAGGGAAGAAGTTAAATTGTCTGTTTGCAGATGACGTGATCTTAACATAAAGAAAATCCTAAAGACTCCAGCAAAAACTGTTAGCGCTTATAAATGAATACAGTAAAGATGCAGCATACAAAAAACAACATACAAAAACCAGTTGTGTTTCTACACACTAACAATGAACTACCCAAAAAAGAAATTAAGAAAACAATCCCATTTACAATAGCATCAAAAAGAACAAAATACTTGGAGAAAAATTTAACCAAGGAAATGAAAGAGCTGTATTCTGAAAACTATAAAACATTGATGAAAGAAATTGAAGATGACACAAGTAAATGGAAAGATATCCCTGTTCACAGATTGGAAGAATTTACATTATTAAAATGTCCGTACTACCCAAAGCAACCTACAGATTCAGTGAAATACCTCTCAAAATTCTAGCGACATTTTTCATGGAAATAGAAAAAAATCATAAAATTCATACGGAAACACAACAGCCTCCAAATAGCTAAAGTAATCTTGAGCAAGAAGAGCAAAGCTGGAGGCACCACAGTTCCTGATTTCAAGCTTTATTACAAAGCTATGGCTATCAGAATTGTATGGTACTGGCATAAAAACAGACACGTAGATCAAGGGAACAAGATAAAGAACCTAGAAATAAACCAACACATAAATGGTCTACTAAGTTTCAGCAAAGGCATCAAGAATACACAATGGGGAATAGCCCCTTCAATAAATGGTGCTGGGAAAATTAAATATCCACATGCAGAAGAAAGACTTCAACGTTAGACCTGAAATTGTAAAACTCCTCGTAGAAAACAGAGGAAAATCTCTTCGACATTGGTCTTGGCAATGATCTTTTGGATCTGACACCAAAAGCAAAAATAAACAAATGGGACTACATCAAACTAAAAGGTTTCTGCACAGCAAAGGATACAATCAAAAAATGAAAAGGCCACCTACATAAGTTCGCACGCTCCACTTCGGCGGCCCAGGGTTTCCCTGGTTTGAATCCTGGGTGCGGACATGGCACCACTCATCAAGCCATGCTGAGGTGGCATCCCACACACCACAACTGGAAGGACCCACAACTACGTACCGGGGGGTTTTGGGGAGAAACAGGAAAAATAAAAATAAAATCATTAAAAAAAAAAAGGCAACCTACAGAATGGGAGAAAATATTTGCAAATTATATATCTGATAAGGGGTTAATATCCAAAATATACAAAGAACTCATACAACTCAAGAGCAAAAACCAAATAATCTGATTTAAAAATGGGCAGAGGACCTAAATAGATATTTTTGCAAAGAAGGCATACAAATGGCCAACAGGTACATGAAAAGATGCTCAACATCATCAGGGAAATGCAAATCAAAACCACAGTGAGATATCATCTCACATGTGTCAAACTGTCTACTATCAAAAAGACCAGAGGTAACAAGTGCTGCTGAGAAGAAGAGGGAACTTTCTGTGCACTGTGGATGGGAATGTAAATTGGTACAACCATTATGGAAAATAGTACCAAGGTTCCTAGAAAACTAAAAACAGAACTACCATATGATCCAGCAATGCCACTTCTGGGTATATATCCAGAGGAAATGAAAACACTATCTGAAAGAGCTATCTGCCATGAAGAGAACTCCCAAGTTCATTGCAGTGTTATTCACAACAGCCAAAATATGCAAACGACTGAAGCATCTGTCGACAGATACATGGACACACACACATACACACAAAATGGAACGATATTCAGCCATAAAAAAGAAGGAAATCCTGCTATTTGTTAAAACATAGATGAACCTGGAGGACATTATTTTGAGTGAAATAAGCCAGGCAGAGAAACACAAATATTGAATAGTATCACTTATATGTGGAACCTAAAAAAAAAAAGTGGAAGCCATAGAACCAGAGAGTAGAAAAGTGCTTGGCAGGGCAGGGGGTGGGGAGACAGGGAGAGGCTGGTGAAAGGGTGCAGACCTCAGCGATAAGGTGAATAAGGTCTGAGGCTCTAATGTAGCATGGTGGCCACAGTTAATAATACTGCATTGCATACTTGACATTTGCTAAGAGAGTAGATCTTAAGTGGTCTTAGAAAAAAAGTTAACTGTGAGGTGAAGGACGTGCTAATTAACTTGACTGTGGTAATCATCTCACAATGTATACATACATCAAATATCACAGTGTACAGTTTAAATATATTACAATTTTATCAATTATCCTTCAATAAAGCTGGGGCAGGGGGGAAATGACTGAGTTGCCTCTGTCTTGCTGTGTATGCTTGGGAGGGCTTCCTAACCTCTCTGTGCCTGAATGGGACTTGAGATGATGGGAATCTCCCCTCCCCTCTCCTGAGGCTCATAAAACAGGAAGAAGACCGTTGGATTCCACGGGTGTAGACACACCTGTGGCTAAGGCCCACCTCAGGAAGCCCAGGCAGACAAGTGTGTTCGCTGCACCCACCTGAGCCAGAATACCAGCTGTACATGAAGAGTTTGGCAGGTGACAGACAAGGGGTTGTTTGAGGCTCTGTACAATCCAGTGTCTGGGATAGCGACTGCTGCCTTGGGCTCAACTTCTGACAAGAAGGACAATTTGGCCACAGCCCTGAGGCACGCGCCCAAGAGCGATGCCCAGGAGCACCTGGAGCCAAGCCGCCTGGTGGGGAGGGCGGTGGAGACGAAGACACAGGAAGAAGATGACGGGAGGAATGATGGAGCCCCGGGTGGGAAGTCAGCCTGTTTGGCCACCAGCTTCTTGTGGGACCTTGGGCACGTCCTTTCCCTTCTCCAGGCTTCGGAGTGGAGGAGCTAATATGTAATGAGGGTCCACCAGGGGCCAGAATGAATCCAGGTTCTTCACATGCATCCTCTCATCAAATCCTCACCCCAAACTCCACGAGCCAGGAGTCGTGCTCCCCCAAGGAACCTGAGGCTCCGAGAGCAAAGTGACTGGCCCGAGGCCGCAAGCCAGTATGAGGCACACAAAGCCAACAGTGGAAGGAGCTGGAGACCAGGAGCCCTGAGACCCTGCCCGGCTCAGAGGGGCGCTGATTCTGCACAGCCTTCCAGAACCAAGACCCCAGGCATGTGCCCCTCAGGCTCGCTCTTGCCCTCACCCCTACATCCAGCACAACAGAGTCCTATCGGCGCTGCCTCCAAACATCCACCAAATCCTGCCATTTCTGCCAGGCGCACGGCCTCCCCCTCGGTCCAGGCCATCGTCCCCTCTTCCCTGGAGGGCCACCACAGCCTCCCTGCTGGTCTGCCCACATCCTCCCCTGAGTCTACTGTCCATCTTTCACTCAGCAGCCAGTAAAATGGAAATCAGGTCACATCACTTCCCCACATAAAACCCTACAAAGGCTTCCTACCGCCTTTAGAAAAAGTCCAAGCTCCTGCATCACGGCCTAGGGTCCTCCGTGATCTGCCCTGGCCAGCCCTTCCAGCTGCACCTTCTGTCCCCTCCCCATCACTCACTCGCTTCAGCCAAGTGGCCGCCACACGTGTCCACAAACCTGCCAAGCCCCTGTCTGCTTCCGTGGTTCCCTCTGCCTGGCCCTCCCTGGCCCCTGGGCCTCACCTGGTAGGCTCCTTTTCATTCTCTCCTGACTGCCCTCCCTGCCTCCAGCCCAGGCACTCCCTGTCACCCTGCTGTGTTTTCTTGTTCTCTGGTTTACTTGTTTTGTGCCCGTCTCCCCAGCAGAATGGATGCTCCACATGGAATTATCCACCCAGCTCTCTGCATGCCCCCAGTTTACAGCCCCCGGCACATACAGTGGGTGCTCAACCTACACATGGCTGATAAATGCGTCACAGGCCCACCTGGTTCCGGAAGATCAAGGCCACCACGCCACCAATAAGCTCAATTATGAGGCAAATCCCAAGGATGTACATAAACTGCAAAACAAAATCCAGAAATTTGACCAGGGGCAGGGGAGCGTCATCTGACCCAAGGTCAAGTGCAGGAAGGAGAATGTCGCTGTCAGAGCTCTCATCGGCTCCTGCGCCCTTCGCCCCTTCCTCCCGTGAGGACACAGGATGTGGACAGGCATTCCCCAGGAAAGGCCGTTTCTGGAGCCAGTGGTCAGGAAGAGTGAGTCAGCCGTCTCAGCCAGACTGTTATCGAGGTTTGTCGCAGGGGTCCTCAGTGGGGTCTAGGTAGAAAAACACACCCCCTGCCCCCCACCACCCCCACGAGGAGAGCTGCCCTCGCTCCAGCTGACCCAGAGGGGACAGGCCTGGCTTGACAGGCAGGTTGGGGCAGCATTTCCAGCTCTGCCCACAGAGCCCCTGAGAAGTGGCTTTCAGACCCCCAGAGTGGGTGAGGGGATGTCTGAGGCTTAGAGGATATGCACCCGCCACCCCTGCCCTTCATCGCAGAACAGGCATTGTCGTCCAAACTGATGCCAGCAACTTCCAGCCTCAGGCAGCACTAAGAGCCTGCTTACCGGGGCTTTTAGGGACTTCCCATGCGAGGGGAGATAATGAGGTCAAACTTTATGTGGGTGCAGAGTGAATGGATCTGCCTACTCAGTACCCCCAGCTATGGGGAGCCATCCCTCATCCCACAGTAAGGGGTGCAGATGAGGCTGACCCCACCCCCTGACCCCAGGGTAGACACTTGGCCGAGCAGACCCATCAGAATCCCAGGACTTCAGCCAGAGCTACCAGGAAAGATTCCCTGGGACCATGAGCTATAAGGACTCCATTGGTCTGAAGCTACTGACAACCATCACAAACGGAGCCTGAGTTGTCGAGGACAATTCCAGGCATCCAGCTGGGAGGTGGCAAGAGACAGAGAGAGCTCAAGGGCACCACTGAAACCCCAGGACCAGTGGAGGGTTGCTGGTTACTTGAGCTAATGGCTCACCAAAACCAACTTTCTTTGGTTTTCCTTGCTCTCATTTGAGTATGGTTTCTCCCACTTCCAACTGAGAGTCCAGACCAACACGGCATTTAAGCAAATAAGAATAGTATTCCAATCAGCCTTTACATGCAGAAGTAGAGGTGGCCTGGGCACTCTTGGGCCAACGTGGACAGATAGGCTGGTCCAGGAAACCCTCTAGAAGAGCTGGTTTGAGGCAAGGACTGAAAACACTGGGCTGTCTGAGGGCCCAGGGGCCCTCCTGGGGACTCCAAGGACTCCCCACCCACTGGCTGAGGGGTGCATGGGGCCACTCACCGATTGGAGAAGGCACAGGTTGTCACGGAGGGAAGCCAGCACACCAATGAAAGAGACGATGAACATGATGACCCCCAGGAGGATGAGGATGATGGCTGGGGCCAGAAAGGCACTTTCGAGGGTTTTATATTTCTGCCGCTCGACCTCTGCGTAGATCCCCACTGATAGGACCAGGGCCCCAATCAGCTGCAGCAAGAAAGCAGACAGTGAGAGAGAAGAAGGACTGGGAGTCACTTGATTTTCCCACAAAGAGTTCGTCTGGGGGCTATGGTGCCTGCCACTGGGGGGGCTCACCCCAGATGACCCCATATGAGGGAACCTGTTATGCGCTAAATTGTATTCCACAAAATTCATATGCTGAAGTTCTAACCCCTAGTACTTCAGAAAGTGACTATATTTGGAGACAGTCTTTAAAGAGGTGATGAAGTTAAAATGAGGTCACATGGGTGGGCCTTAATCCAAAACGGCTGTCGTCCTTATAGGAAGAGATTAGGACACAGACACACACAGGGAAGAGCACCTGAAGACACAGGGAGAAACTACAAACCAAAGAGAGAGGCCTCAGAAGAACCCAACCTGCCAACATCTGAATCTTGAACTTCCAGCCTCCAGCACCGTGAGAGAATACAATCCGTGTGTGTTGTTTAAGCCACCTGGTCCAGGGTGCTTTGTTACGCAGCCCGAGCAGGCTAATACAGACCCTATTTAGAAGTGCTGCCTTAGAGGAAAGTACTGGCGGGTCAGGGGAAATGGCACTGGTTAGAGGGTCGGAGAACCTGGGTTCGAGTCCCAGCTCTGCCACTCGCTAGCCCTGGGCCTTGGACAGGCATCCAACCACACGAGTCTGTGTTCTCATCTGAAAAATGAGTATGAAGCCCCTCGTTTCAGCCCTGCCCATGCCACAGGTTTCTGCAAGGCTTGAGTGAGGTAAGAAAAGTGGGAACACCACACACCCCTGGAAGCACGGGCCACTGTGATGCGTGTGACACAGGCAGGTCCCAAAAGGACACTTCAGACTGCTCAGAGAGACAGGCGTCTCACACAGCACCACAAACACAGAATTTCTCTTTAGGACCACTGGGAAGGCGAAGGTTGGAAGAGGAAGAATTTTGAGGGGATGTGTAAGCCAAACTCTTCATTCTCAACTTTCCTAACAATGGAAAGATGCCCACTCTAACATCCCATCAGAAAAAGCAGGCGAGGGCCGGCCCAGTGGCACAGCAGTTAAGTGCGCACATTCCGCTTCTCAGTGGCCTGGGGTTCACAGGTTCGGATCTCAGGTGCGGACATGGCACCACTTGGCACACCATGCTGTGGTAGGCGTCCCACATATAAAGTAGAGGAAGATGGGCACGGATGTTAGCTCAGGACCAGTCTTTCTCCAGCAAAAAGAGGAGGACTGGCAGTAGTCAGCTCAGGGCTAATCTTCCTCAAAAAAAAAAAAAAAAAAAAAAGAAATTTAGGGGCTGGCCCCATGGGCAAGTGGTTAAGTTCGCACACTCCACTGCAGGCGGCCCAGTGTTTCGTTGGTTCAAATCCTGGGCGCAGACATGGCACTGCTCATCAAACCACACTGAGGCGGCATCCCACATGCCACAACTAGAAGGACCCACAACGAATAATATACAACTATGTACTGGGGGGCTTTGGGGAGAAAAAGGAAAAAGAAAATAAAAGAAAAAGCAGGTGACAATGCTCTTGGAGAACCCCTTTTTTCTCTCAGCCTGAAAACTCTCATACTAAATCTTCGGGAAGCTTTATCAGCTGAAACCACCCCTAACCCTCAGGTGAGTCTGGGGCTATACTGCCACATCACCCTGGGATCCTACAATAGTGTCCTAACTGGCTGCCTTCAGCCCATTCTCCACACCAGAGTGACCAGGTAAAATCTGATCAGAGCAGGCTGGTTCTCTGTGCACCGAGAGGGAAAGCCACAGCCCTAATCACAGCCTGAGGCCCACAGGACTGGTCTGTCCTCACCCATCCCTCCCTCCCCTTCCTTACTCTTCTTTAGCTGCACAGGGCTCCTTACTGCTGGTCGAACACACTAAGTGTGTCACCCCAGGGCCTTTGCAAGGCTGTTCCCACTGCCTGGAATGCTCTTCTTCCTGACATCCACATGGCTCACACCCTCACCTCCTTCCTGTCTTTGCTTTCCTGTCACCTGCTCAGCAAGGCCTTTCGGGCCATCTTATTTAAAAGTAGAAAGTTCCTCCCCCTGAAACCCCCAATCCATTTTCCTGTTTTATTTTTCTCCTTTGCACTTACTGGTATTTAACATACTACCTTTTTAAATTTTTTTAATTGTTTATCTTCCCCACAAGAATATAAACTCCATGCCAGGAGGGATTTTTCAACTGTTTCAGGTGTCCCCAGCACCCAGAACAGTCCTGACATTTAGGAAGTACAATTGGCGTTTACAGTCTGTGGAGTGGATGCAGCTGAGCTTCCCAACAGACCCCCCCCCCTCCCCCTCGGGTTTGAGCCCGACACCATCCAAAGATTCTGACTTTCCGGGCCACACACTCCCCAGGGCAGGGACAAATCATTGGATACACTGGATTTCTCCGCCAAGCAGAAGGCAGTGTGGGAGAGTAACCGGAAGGCTGGCGCTGTCAGCCAAGGTGGGAGTAAAGGAAGTGAGGGATAACGCAGACAAGACGTTAACGAGATATGCCATGCGCATAGCTACCCTGAGTCAACATCCGAAACACCGAGGGGGCCACCACTCCAGTTACTCACGGGTCCACCCTGGCCTTAAATTGGCTACAATGTGCCCTCAAAGGAGATCACCTTGACTTCCTCCTAAAGAGCACGGAGACTGCCTGCGCAAAGGGAAGTGCCCGTTTCCCCTAAGCGCTGACAAGTGGTGGGGATATGCAAAGTCAGACCGAGCTGACTTGGAAACACTGCATAACAGAGGATTACCAGGGAGCCATCTCCCTGGGGCCCAGCGCTCGGCTGTATTTCACGGCTGAGTGCCATGCCCTTGGTCTGAAAAGAGAATCTGGGATTACTGAGACCCACCTCCCCGCCCCGCCCAAAAGGAATGCCTTTCCAGTCAGTACCGGGGCCAGAGCATGCTGAAGGCTCTGAGAAACTCCGCCAGGAGCCACTTATTAACTAGTTGGCCATGTCGGGAAAACCATGAGTGAAATAATGTCATCAAAATTACCCACTTGGGTAAAGCTGAAAATTTATAAGGCAGGACACACTCACACACAGCCCTACAAGAACATACTGAGCACAGGAAATAAAATCTACCTTTGGCAGAGAAAGATTAACCAGACGCTATCTGGCAGCCCACCTCCCAAACCCAGAACTTGGTGAAATCATTGTTCAAGGCCGGCCCAAGCCCCTAGGCTCCTCTGAGAACTAAGGCAGGCAGCTTGAAAAGCCAAATCCCCGTTCTGAATTATTGCGCTTATAAAGAACTGCTCACTCAACCCGAACGTGAACCAGACACAGAGCCCAGAGATCCCTCCACCCAAACTGAGGACTACGATTAAAGAACCATCCTACACACAGGCGAAGTCTTCAGAACCCCAGGCAGGGGGTGGGGGTGGGGTTTGGTTAAATAGGCAAGGATCCTTGTATTTGAGGGCGACATGTGGGGGTTATCTTCTATCTTAACGAAAAATGTGATTCTCATGCTGTCACTGAACCAACAAGATAACATCCTAATATTTTCAGAATTGATTCCATATCCTTTTGAGAGTTCTGTGTGTCTTGTAAAACAAAAAAGAAACAACAAACGTTCTTCTTAGGCAGGATGGCCACGGGCCCTGACATCTTTCCATAGCCCCAGCCCCTCCCCCTCCCTCATTCCCGCCTGAGGCTGTGCTTCTGGATTAAGGTACCCTGCTTTGGAAACCATCTCCAAAACACCAGAGCTGTCATTGGCCCCAATTCCGAGCAGCACTGACCCCAGCCCTCCCCCTAAAGGCAATCAGTGGCTTCTTCTATTTTTACAAGCTCCCCAGAGCCCCAGGGACCCACTCCAGAACAGCCTTGCTGGCAAAAAACAACACTTCCTTTGGTCTGATCTCCCTCCCATGGCAAACTATTGCATTTTCCTTGTTAGTCAGCTTTGCGACATTTCCAGACCACTAAAGCCGTAGGAAACGCTACAGTGGCAAATACAAACCTGAGCCCCCCGGCCCCCCGCCACCGTGTTCCGAGCTGTCACAGGCTCGCTTCTCCTGGCCCAGCCAGATGTGCTGCCACCCCAGGCTCCCAGCAGCCTGGCAGGCAACCCCCAAAGCGGCTCCCAAGACAGCACAGAGCACAGGCGGATCTGGGCTTTCCATCCAAGTGCTCGCGCAGCAATAGGCATGGGGAGAGGCCGGCATGACCCTTCCCAGGAACTTCAAGATTTCCAAATGATGTTTACATCTCTGATGACATCAGTTTATGTTTCCATCTGAGTACGAAATTAACCATCAATGCCAGCGTGCAATCCCATCCGCTCCTCTTGCTAATTATAGCCCTTCGCCAGGCGGCCAGCCACTCCAGCTCCAATGAGGGAGCAAATGGCCCCTTTGTCAATCAGGACAGCTTCGGCTAAACATGACTAGGGGCGGGGGGCACACGGCCATGCCCATTTGGGGCCAAAGAGAGAAAAACCCTGCTGCTGGCAGCTCACAGACGAGAACCAAAGCTCCAGGCTTTGCAAGCCATGCAGCCTCTTCACCAGGCTGCACAGGAGCCCTGTGGCCCAGCGTGAAAGGGGCCTGCCAGTGCCCTGCGAGCCTGCAGCGGGACCCAGCTTCCCCCTGTGTGGGAGAGACCTGGCTCCACGCAGCTGCGGGGAAGCAGGAGGCCTCGTGAGGCCTTCCAGCCCCTGCGTCTCCTCCCTCAGGAAGCATCTGGTCACCGGTCCCACTGGCTCACCCCCAGCTGGGGCAAGTCTGCACTCTGAAGGGACCCCCAAGGCCCATTGTCACTTGCAAAGGCACATACCAGGCACCTATTGTGCTCCAGGCCCTGGGGTCACAAGGGGTCACAAGACTAGCTACAGTGTAAGACTGGGGGAGGGGAGATTAAGAGAGGCTAGAAATGACCCCTACAGTCCTACGGATGGAATTCAGGGGGTCTTTGAACTGGAGATGGAGAAAAAGGTCACACCTTCTGTTAACCTCTAACAGAAATGTTCCTGGCACAAAAAAGGTGAAGCACGCCTGGTGTACGGGAAGCAAGCTGTAACTCCTCCCACGGAGAGGCGCAGAGGGCTCTGGGAATTCAAACAGGAGTAAGGGAGAGAATGCGAATGTCAGAGAATCAGGATGGGCTTCCTGGAGGAGCCAGCGTTTCCTGGAAGGCCCCGCGAACTGCTCCATTCTAGAACTATCTCATGGGGCCCCCGGGCCTCCAGGGCTTTCTGTAGGGCCCAAACAAAGCACTTTTCTGAGCTTCTAGCTTGAAGGGATGTGGGAAATAGCTCAAGTCCAAGGCCTGAGAGAGATTTTAAATAGGATGGGGGGCATGGCCCCTGCATCCAGCTGAGAAACCCTGGACTCTGCATCCATCAGCCCTTCTGCCCCAGGCCCACCCCGCCTGGCCCCGGCCGAGCCCGGCCTGCAGACAGTCACGCTCTGTGCAAGCCTGTCTCCTGTACAGGGCGGGAAGGAGCAGTAGGGGTGAGACTAGAGACGCCAGCTAGTATATTGGGACTCCACTTACCAGATCCATGCCCCTGGCCTTGTCACTTCTCCCCTCTGGGCCTCATTTCTCACTGTAAAATGGTAAAGCCTGCTGCCATTGACAGAGTAATCATGCTGCACCTGCATCTGCAAAGTGCTGCCCCGGCGCCAGCTCCCTCACCCTTCACCCCCTCACATCCCACAAACGACCGGCCATGCTGTACAGACCAGGCTCAGAGACTGAGGGACACGGAACATATAAGAGGAAGACTCAGGATTCATGACCAAAAACCCGTCTGTCTGGCCTGCCAGTAAGTCTTCCAGACAGGTCTTTTGCAAAGACATGGGAGAGAACTGGTCTGAAATGTTTTTGAAAAATACAAAGGTGCCGATGGCAGAGCAGGGCTGCCAGCAGAAGTTCCGTGACGATGCTAACATCCAATACCACGTGTGGCTAGCAAGCTCTTAAATGTGGCTTGTGTGCCTGAGAAACAGAATTTTTTTTTAAGGTAAACTTTTTTTCTGGTGAGGAAGATTGACCCTGAGCTAACATCTATTGCCAATCTTCCTCTTTTTTTTTCATCCTCCCCAAAGCCCCAGCACATAGTTGTATATCCTGGTTGCAAGTCCTTCTGGTTCTTCTATGTGGAATGCCGCTATAGCCACAGCGTAGGCTGATGAGCGGTGTGTAGGTCCGTGCCCAGAATCCAAACCCTCAAACCCTAGGCCACTGAAGCGGAGCATGTGAACTTAACCACTAGGCCATGGGCTGGCCCCAGGAACTGAATTTTTAAGTGTATTATTTTTTTTAAGGTATGCTTTTGGTTGAGGAAGATTGGCCCTGAGCTAACATCTGTTGCCAATCCTCCTCTCTTTTTTTCTCCCCAAAGCCCCAGCACATAGTTGTATATCCTAGTTGTAAGTCCCTCTAGTTCTTCTGTGCAGGATGCCGCCACAGCATGGCTTGATGAGCGGTGTGTAGGTCTGCACCCAGGATCCACACCCATGAACCCCAGGCCCCCAAAGTGGAGTGCATGAACTTAATCACTATGTCACCAGGCCGGGCCCCCAACTTTATTTCATTTTAAATTTAAGCTTGACCAAATGCAGCTAGTGGCCACTGTATTGGACAGCACAGCTCTAGAGCATCTCTCATTGGATGCTGTTCCTGTCCACTCTGGCATTGCTCCTCTCTGAAGGTACAGACCATTCTTATCAAAAAATCACGTGCCCTGATCATCCGGCCACTAGCTAGAGAAGGTCAACTAATATTCACCAACTTCATTCAGCAGAAAACACTCTCTTCTCCCACTTGCCCCATGAAAGCCCAGTTCCTGTTGTCCCACCCCTCCTGCCCCTAAGGAAAGTGGGGCAGACCAGATCCAGAAGGCCTTGGCAGTGCCCCAACCCCTGATATAGGGCCCATTCTGTCTCCCCCGGAGAGCACAAGACCCACCTCCAGGACCACTGGGCAGCATCCTAAGCTCTGAGGCCCTGGACCTCGGGGCCCCTGACCTGGCCCCAAACCTAACTCAAGGGAGCCTGTGCTTGAGGAACCAGACTCCCCCCAACCCCAAATCAAAGCCAGCCCCTGGGAAAGCAGCAGCAGCTGCCTCCTACTGCCAGCAAGCAGCCAGTCCCTGGTCTTTGTCACTGGTACTTTGCAGTCCACTCTGCCTTGACCCTGGACTTATTTCTTTCCAAAAAACTGGACATTGAGCGCAGAGAACTTAGTTAATTGCAATCCTTGATCCATGACATTCTCTGACATAGCCTGCTTTTGTCTGTAATAGACATAATTTATTGACCAGTCTTTCTGTCCCCACTGATCTTTGTGACCGTGCTGTCATGCACTCAGATTCCACATATGCCTAGGTCTGTTTCTGGCTCCCTGTCTCTTCCAACAGTCAATCTGTCTATCCCTAAATAACCCTCCCTATTGCAGTGACTATAGCTTTATAACACATCTTTTTTTTTTTTTTTTTTTTTTGAGGAAGATTAGCCCTGAGCTAACTGCTGCCAATCCTCCTCTTTTTGCTGAGGAAGACAGGCCCTGAGCTAACATCCATGCCCATCTTCCTCTATTTTATATGTGGGACACCTACCACAGCATGGCTTGACAATTGGTGCACAGGTTACCCAGGATCCGAACTGGCAGACCCCAGGCCGCTGAAGCGGAACGTGAACTTAACTACTGCACCACCAGGCCGGCACCTATAACACATCCCGGCATCTGGTAGGTCAAGGCCCTCGTTCCTGTCTTCTTCAGAAGTGTCTGGATATTCTCAGACCTTGACTCTTCCATATCCATTTTAGAATCATCTTATCAAGTTTCAGGAACAAACCTACTGAGGTTTGACCAGAACCGCATTGAATCTACAGATCCCTTTGGGGAGAATTGACATCTTTATCAAAACTTCCTGCCCATAAGCATAGTCTATCCCTTCTTTATCTACATCTTCTTTATTATGACTTTTCTAATAACAGTGCTCCCTACCTCCCTCAACCTTTTCCAAGGCTGTCAGGGCAGAGCTGGGGAAAGGCTTTGGGCAGTATTTCCCAGGCCTGCCTGAGCAGACTCTCCAGCCAGGTCCAGGGGTGGAAAACAAATCTCTCTGGCAAGTTAAGTGGGCACACCAGTCTGTTTTGCTACCCCTGCCATCACCAATGGTTACGGAAACCTGATTTAAAAGACTCCCATATACACGCAGCACATTCCAGGCTCTGAAAGAGCTAAGCTGGGAGGTTTGCAAGCCCCAGCTATTTAAGCCGGCCAGGGCAGAGTGGAATTTCTAATCAAGAACCATCACACACATGTGAAGCACTGGAGGAAGAGCCAACCCAGCTGGGACTCTCCTGAGGAAGAGTTTGGGGGCAGACAGGAGGGAAGTGGTATAAAAATAACTGAGCAGGACATTCTGAGATATGAGGCAGAGCAACTACTTCCTCCTGGGAAATCAGAGACAGTCCATTGGAGCTGAGCCTTGAAGGGTGCACAGGAGTTTGACTTCATACCACTGGACCTTCCGTGAGCACAGGAACTGGCCCGAATACCTCTGTTGGAGGAATGAATCTGAGAAATGGTATAGCTTCAGATGCCTATAAACCCAAAGAAGAAACGCTGGTGATCCCATTCCAGAATAGCCTTCCAAGGCTTAAGGATAAGAGTGACTCGTGGTTAGTCTGAAAACCATGGAAACAGCCAAGAGAGGAAGAAGAGCCAAGAGCAAATCACCTCCACCCAACACACTCCTGTCCTGGTTTGCTTCTCCCCTCCGTCTCTGGCCCTCTCCCTCTCTCTGCCTCTGTCTCTCTCTCCATCCACCCCTCCCCCCCACCCCTCTCTCCCTACCTTCCCTGTGTCTGAACCAAGAGTCAGAACCTGCTTCCCAAAGCTGTGTTCCCATGGCATCTGAGTGATTATCTTCCCAGATCTCAGCCCTAGGTAAGCTCCCAGCCAGGCCCCAGGCCAGGCTGACTCATTAGCCAGAGGCCACTCAGAACAAAAGCCAGTGTTCTCAGGAATGCTCCCTGGACTTGGTGGCCCTGGTAGTGGGGACAGGAAGTCCTCCAGCACAGGCCACTGCAGGCAGTGTCCTAGGCCTCGGGTTGGAGCTCTAGCTGAGAGGTAGGAATGGGGAATGGAGACTGAGATTCTAGGAAATGGACTTGGGGACCCTAAGGATGAAGAGCTATGCAGGGTGGTAGTAGGGGGTGCTTTCTGCTGGGGTAACCACTCAGGAGCACATACACCCTGTGCCAACCATTGCTGGTCACCCTCTGCCTTCTTCCTCTGGCCCAGGAGCACCTTGCCCTGCAGCCCACAGCACTCAGCGGGCCAAGGCTCCACCACTCACAGCTGCGAGCCACCAACAGGAGTGGGTAAGATGGCCCAGCTCTCCCCTGCTCTCAGATGCTTTAAAAGGAGACACAGGCTCACAGAGGCAACAAGGTGGCTTTGTCCTAGACAATGGCCTCCAGTTCAAGTCCCAGCCTTTCAGAGCACACATGTGTCCCTAGGAACTGGGCCAGGCATCTTCCCTTCTTCCATTGGCCTGGGGCCTTTCCCAGAGACAGCGTGGGAGTTATCCCCACAGGACCCAAAGTGAGGGCAAGAGGAATTTCAGGGATGGGGTCAGCGGGGAGGAGGGGATCCCTGTGATCTCTCCCTGACCCTTGGGCTGCTGAGAGGAGAAGCCACAATAAAGGAGGGAGCCACCTGCAAGGGAGCCAGCAGAGGGGGAGCAGACAGTGTGTGGGGAGGAACAGGGGGGAGGGGGTTGGGGGAGGTGGCTGGAAGAAGGAAGAAGTGAAGGAAATTCCAGCAGCAGTGCAGAGAGCAGCAAGGCCCCACAGCCAGGACTAGCATTTCCTAGGGGACACCTGGCAGCATTGGGCACACATAAGTTAAGCACTATTTCTACATGATTTTGGCAATGAAAGTGCTAAGTGTTTCATGTTTCTAGTTTTTAAGTTAGATGTAGTTTTATATCTAAGAAAAACTGAATCAGATTGCTTCTTATATATATGTGGCCCTTGGTTCATTCTTCCCCCCTTTGCACAAAATCCCATATCTGAACTAAGCCCTCTGCCCCTGAACTAGGTTGGAAGGTGGAGAAGAAATCAGACCACAAGTGTCAGTGCCTGGCATGTGGAGGGCCTTAGGGAAGAAAAAGTGCCCCCACTCCAAGGGCTCATGACCCCAAAGAGGGCAAAGGCAGAAGGAGGCAGCGCCCTACATTGGAAGGAGCACTGCGGGGGCATGGGAGCCCTGGACTGTAGTCCCAGCTCTGGCACTAGCTCCCATGCGACCGTGGGCAAGTCTCTACCCCAAAAGGGAAGGGGTTGTCATGGCCAACCCCCAGGGTCCCTTCACTGCTCCAGGAGTCCATGGAAACTCCTGTCCAGACAGCCCCTCCTAGAACCCTGGCCACCAGCAGACAGTGGGTGGCCCGTCCCCTCTCCTTAGTCCCCCTCTGCGGTCTGCCTCTGCTTTCTGACCTAGGCCAGGAATGTCACACTTCTACATGAGAAAGGCCCCAGGAGCCACAGAGATGCCCTTCCCACACAGCCTCGATCAAGGCACACGCCTCCAGCACAGCCTCCCACAGCAGCCGTGGGAAGGAGACCAACTGTTTTTTGGAAATAATGAAACCCAAAAGGGCTAATGCCCATCCGCAAACTCTGCTCAAGGCCCTCCTCCCCTGGGAAGCTTTCCTGGATTACCCTAGCTATAGAGATCTCTCTCTACTTCAGATCACCTATGAAATCAACAATGGGAAGCTCTCACTGGTACTGACATTTACAGTATTAACTATACCCATTAAACAGACAATTCCAGGTATTTACTGTACGCAGGACCCAACAAAACACATACCATCTTTGACCTCAACAACTTCACAGTCTGCATATACTATGCAAACGTGTTAGTCCCAGAAATTCACGGGAAGTTTGCTGGCTTAGCTCCCAGACCACACTCCCCCCACAGAAGCCACGTGGGAAGTAGTCAGGGCCCAAGTGGGTTCAGAGGCCTAACGAACCACAGTGCCCCTGATGCAAGACGCCGTGCGAAAGTTCCTGGCCCCCAGCATGTGACTTCTCCTTCCCCAGGAGAGATGTAGTACTGTCATGACGCTGACTTTCAAGACTCAAATCAGATGCCAGAAGCCATCTCCCCTTTAGAGGAACTTTGGTCCAAGGATCATTCAGAGGCAGGGGAGTCCCTACTCTCAATTCCCAAGCAGCACTCACTGATTCAATATACATTTATTAAGCACCTATTATGTGCCAGCATTGGGACTAGAAAGATAAGGCCTAGTTCCTGCGCTCAAGGAGCTCAGTCTGGTGAGACACACTTGCTCACCAACAAACGCAGCCGAGTTGGGGAACACTGGGGTAGAGGCGATGGAAGGTGCAGACGGACCAGAGAGGAGGAGACACTAAATCATGGGCAAGACTGGTGAGATGGAGGAAGGCTCCCCAGAGGAGGTGATGTTTGAACTAAGTCCATTATTAGCATTAGCGTGTAGTGGACAAGGAAGAATTCTGGAAGGGGACAGGAAGTCACAGATGCCCGTGAAAGTACCAGGGGAACAGCAGGTCAGCACAGCTGGAGCCAAGGACAGGCGGATGGGGGTGGGCAGGAAGCCAGGGAACCTGGCAGAAGCCAGACCACCAAAGCCAGGTCTCGCAGGTTAAACCAAAAAATTCCTTCATTCAACATCTCCTTACTGAGAGGTTGTGTAAGCCGATGGTTCTCAAAGTTTTTGGTCCCTGGACTCCTTTTCACTCTTAAAAACTTTTGAGGACCCTGGAGCTTTTGTTTTTATGGTTTATATCTATCGATTATTTACTATTTGAGAAATTAAAACAGACATATTTAAAATATTTAACTTGTTTGGAAATAACAACAGATTTAATAAAAAATTTCCCAAAAAATACCAAATTGAGTGAAAACAGCGGCATGGGCTTTACATTTTTGCAAATGTCAATGTCCACCTGATGAGAAGACAGCTGGATCCCCACAGCTGCTCCTCAATCTGTCTGTAGCCACATGACCATCACGTGCCCTGAAATACTCCCCTGTGCGCTCCGGAGACGAGAATGGGAGAGGCAGATGCCATCTTAGTATTATTATGAAAATGGCTTTGACTTCTCAGATGCCTTGAAAGGGTCCCCCACAAGGATCCCTGGAGCCCGCTTTGAGAGCAGCTGTTTCAGGAAGGGGCGGGGGGTGGAGGAAGCACAGCTGTAGCAGTGAACCAAACATCCACATCCCAGCTTTGGTGGAGCTCACATTCTAGTTGGGAAGAAACAAACAAGAAAAACACATAGTATGTCATGGTTATGAGTGCTGTGGAGAAAAACACAGGAAGGGAGGCCAGGGAGGCTGGGGGAGGAGGCTGTCATTTTAAATAGCATAGCCAGGAAAGAGACATTCCAGCCAAGACTTGAAGTAGGGGAGGGCTCTCCACCATCCACGTGGTAGACAATATGGACAAATGTCCAAGCAGCTACCAAGACCTTGGAATGTGCCCATGTGTTCAAGGAAGCACTGCCACAGCGTGGCAGGGGGGCAGTGCGGGAGATGAGGCGAGAGGGAAGGCCAGCCGGAGCCTTTCAAGCTATGGAGAGGACTCTGGCTTTTGCTCTGACTGGGTGGGAGGCATTACAAGTGTGCAGAGGAGCAATCTGAACCTTGATTTTCAAATGTTACTCTGCCTGCTGTGCTGAGAACAGACTGGGGGATGGAGGCGCGAAGGGAGAGCAGTCAAGACTCTACTGCAGTAACCCAGATGTGAGGTGACAGTGGCCTGGACCTGGGCGGGCATGTGAAGGTGGGAAGAAGTGGACAGACTCGATGCGTTTTGAAGTCGGAATAGGGAAATCACTGAAATAATTTAAGCACGGGAGTCACGCTCAGATTTGCCTTCAAAACAGAATATCTACACAGCCCCAAGCATCACCCCAAAGCTGACACATTTGTTATCATGAGGAAATGTGTGTTACAACTGAGAGGGCTGGTGGTCAAGCTCGGCAGGGCCAGCAGTGGGTGGCTGGACACACACGCCTCCTAACATGGTATCCTGTACCTCCCGCCACAGCGCTCATGCAGGAAACGTGCGGCCTGAACCCAGTGACGAGGAGACTGTGAAGGAAGTCCAGAATGCTGATGTTCTGCAGATCAACCGGCCTGGAGGCTCCAAAGGAGCCAAAGCAGCGAGGACAGTCTAGAACGGGGGAGATTAAAGAAACATCACAGCCAGAACAATGTGTGAGCCCCCCGTGCGTCCTGGATTGGGTAAAATACGCGCCAGAGGACACGTGGGGAACAACTGGGGAAATCTGGCCATGAACTGCACAGATGATGTTTTACTTAACAGTGATGTTCTTCAGGTGGACAACGGCAGCGTGTGGGAGAATGCCCTTTGTGGAGCGCTGAATGCTGGGGTACCTAAGTGTGACGTCACAATGGCTGCAGCTTCCTTTCAGCTGGGTTGGCAAAAAAGAAGTGTTGTATTTATTGAGAGAGAGACGAGGGAGAGAGAGATGTTAAGACAAGATGTTAACAGTTGGTAACTCAAAGGCATGCAGCTGTTTTTTGAACTCTTCTTTCAACTTTTCTCTGGGCTTAAAATTTTTTTTTTAAAAAGTCCATTTCTCCTATCACAGCTTGATTAGGAACTCCTGAGTTAGGGCTCTCCATCTCACATGAGAGAAGGGGCCTCTCCCGGCCCCACCCCGACCATCCCCAAGCATCAGAGCAGGAACAAAGGGCTCCGCCCTACACCTCCCAGGGCACACTGACTTCTCGGAAGCCGGCTGGCACACACTGGTGGTTTGCAAACAGGGCACGTGGGGTCTCCCCAAGCAGGCAGCATAGCTGGCCCCGGGTCCTGCAGCTCTTTAGAGCATCTCCCGCCAGCACCTGTCACAGAGCCCACTGGGTGCAGCTGGTGATGACAGGTAGGCTCTCAGGGAGTGCCCCGTGTCTGGCTTCCAGCCACTGACCAGCTCTCCTTCTAACAGGGAGAGGGTTCAAGCAGGAGCCCCCGCAGCTCCACACTGCTTTCCAGACCCAGCAAGCCTTTCCCTGCCACTTTCTGGATTTCCCTAAGCAACAAGAGGGTAAGGTCCCTGTAGGTCTTGGTGGATCAGGCAAATGCAGGCAAGTAACACATGACCATCTTCCCCAGGATTCCAGAACATTCACCCTCACGTTTTTGTTAAGTGAGATCCAATGCAGTGCATGAACTGTGATGCTGGATCCTTTTCTTTTTTGTTTTTTTGTTTTTTATGCACAATGAGAAACATCTTAGGGACAACTGGAGAAGTTTTAATATGGACTTGGTATTTTCTTAGGCATCATAATGGTGTTGTGGTTGCATCCAAGATTGTTCTTTTTTTTAGGAGATGCACCCTGGAATATTTGGCGTGAATTGTCATGATGTCTGCAACCTACTCTGACACGGTCAAATGTTACAATTATGGATTCTGGTTGGTGGGCATAGGGGTGTTCACTGTGTCATTCTTTCACCTTTTCTATGGTTTAGTTTTTTTTACCATAGAAGAGTTGAAAAAGCAAGCAAAATCCAAGTTCCACTTCTTCCAAGAGGAGGTCTGCTTACAGGTCTGAGGCGCCCTCTGGCCTGGGAAGTCTCAGTGGCCACAGCCAGGGGCCAACTTGCCAGAGGCTCGCGGCGGGCAGCCTCCTCTGGCCTGCAATCAATGCCTGAAGCAGATGTTTCACTAACTGCTAAGTGGGGCTAAATACAGGCTGTGATGGGAACCTACCTATTAGACATCCAAGGGAGCCTACTAGGAAGCAGGACCCCACGGGCTCCTGTGCATGGGGGAGAGGCCTGGAGGAGGGGGTCACTCATCACCTTCAGTCCCCTCCTCCTCTGCCTTAAGAAACTTAGGATAAGAGAAGACGTACACTTCAAACCAACATCACCATGAAACCCCGGGGCTGAAAGTGCCAGCTGAGAGAGGAGGCAAAGGCCACAGTGACAGACCGCTCCCTGAGGCTGGGCTGGTGTGACCCAGGAAAGAGCACAGGCCAGCTGAGGCACTCCGCCACTTAGGAGCTGTGTGACCTTAGACAGACCGCTTACTTCTCTGAGCATCAGTTGCCTCTGCTGTTACTCAGGAATGATAACCCCTGCCCAGTGGTCACCTCAGAAGACCCTGTGAGATGGGGAAACTCTTGCGTAACTTCTAAGGTGCTATAATGCAAGAGAATCCCCATTCTTTCTTTAAAAGTCAGCTGATACAGCGTGGTGAGCAGTTAAGTTCATGCACTTTGCTTCACTGGTTTGGATCCTGGGCGCGGACCTACACAATGCTCATCAAGCAATGCTGTGGCAGGTGTCCCACAGATAAAGTAGAGGAAGATGGGCACAGATGTTAGCTCAGGGCCAGTCTTCCTCAGGAAAAAGAGGAGGATTGGCGGTGGATGTTAGCTCAGGGCTAATCTTCCTCAAAAAAAAAAAAAACTAAGCAGATACAAAGACTGTGTTAAGTGCCCACACCTGACAGAGAGGTGCCACTTTTTTCTTTAAATCAACTGGCTTTTCTTGCTAAATATGGTCCTGACCTAACCTAGTCAACATCTATGAAATTGTAGATTTGAGGTATCAATTATTTTCTTTAACACACATTACACTTAATGCATACATATTAAATTTTAAACTGTTCCCCCAGGAACCGCCTAGCGTCTTCTTGTGGACCTAAGGACTAAGCAGATGGACGCTGTTCTGGCCCAACCCCCTTATTTTGCAGACAGGAATCTGAGGTCCAGAGAGACTGTCACTCCCACAAGGTCACATCAGCTTTCGGTCAGCAGCTATGCCCCGTTCTCCAGACTCCCAGGCCAGTGCTCTCTATTGCAAGCTGCCCACCCTCACCAGGAGCACAAGTTCTCACGTCCCAGCACATCTTGTTCTAAAAGAAAAACAAAAAACCCGTTTTTGAAGGACAGTGAAGGTGGCTCCATTTCTGCCTTCCTGCAGCTCCAGAGAGCCCAGTGGGGACCTGACCCAGGGGCCTCGTGACGCTGCGGGTCTGCTCCCTCCTTTCCCACAGAGGGTGACAGTCAGCCCACCTCCCTGGGGGAGCCCAGGGCCCCTGCCCCGGGAAGCTGATCCCCACTCTAGGGCCCTGGCTCCTCCAGCAGAGCCTCGGGGAGAATCAGAGAGCCCCCATATGCCCAGGAAACGTTAGATGAGTGACTAAATGACCGAACCAATGAACAAACAACCCACCCCCAACAGCCCACCTCTCTAAAAGATGTCCTTCTCCCAAGGATGAGCACCTGGGACAGGAAGGCACCTTGAAGTTGGCCAGAAGAGAGAGGCATTGCGTTCACTTGCCCGATCCCTGACCTCTCTGGGCCTCCCTTTACCTCCGTGTAGAATGGGGCGATCACAGAGCTGCCACTGAAGGCTGCTGGAAGATTCAGTGAGAGACGTCTAGAAGACACAACTCAGCCCAGCGCCCAGCACACAGGAAGGGCCATTAATTGTTAGCTTTAGAAAGACAAAAGAGGAGGAAGTGGAGGACACAACCAGACTAAACAGGCAGCAGGGGGCTAGTTTCTAACTGCGAAGGGGAAAGTTGAATTCTAAGTAAGGCAGGCACCAAGGAGACCTTGCAGAGAAGGAAAAGAGGCCAACAGGCCCCACTCCTGTCTCGGGGACTGAGGGTCCCTGAACAACTCCTGTCCTCATCTTTTTGCTGCTCTGATCATGAGTCCAGCCCCCTTGAGGATGGAAGAGTCAAGAGGCTGCCGCTGCCCCCTGGGAGCCCAGAGCCGCACTCTCCACTGCTGACCAAGTGTCCCCGCCAGGGCCTCCTGGGAGCCGCTGGCCTGCCCCACCCAGCCCCGGTCACAGATGTCTGCAGCTGCCCTGAACACATTATGAGGACTCAGTGAGTGCCAGCTTCTCAAGGGGCAGGGAGCGGGCGGTCTTGTCTGTCCCTCTGGCCCAGCACAGGACCAGGAGAAGGAACAGCAGCCCCAGGTCAGGGGCTGAGCAGAACCAAGTCAGAGGCAGGAACCAGGGTTGCCGCTGCCTGAGTTCTTTCCAGCCCTGCAGAGGCCACTCTGTGATAAGTCACATGTCGGGCATGTCCCCAGGTGCAGCAGGAGGCCTGTTTACAGTGGGACACCCACGTCCCCAACTGGAGGATGATACTGGGGTGAAATCACTGCCCATTGTCCCCTCCCCTCTGAACGATGAATCTTGTCCCACTGGCCACAGTTTTAGAATCTGAGGCGCTTGCTGTGTGGTCTGGTCTCAGTTTCCTCCAGTCAGCAAGGAAGGGGTTGCAGCAGCTGCCTTCTACGGCCCTTCAAATTTTGGCCCAACTGGAATTCCAAGCCACATCCTAACTGCCCCAGTGATGGGAGACACTCCTGAAAGGTTGCAAGGGAATCCCAGATGTTTTACAGCCCCACTTGACAAGCAGTTTCAATTTGACTACTTCAGAACCAGGAAGTCCTTCCTGAGAGATAACTCGCGTTCCCTTGTTTTAACCTCTTTCCATCAGGCTTTCCTGGCAGAGGGGAAGCCCTTAAGAAACCAGGTGTAGAGCACAGCCTTTGACCTGCGTGAGCGCATGGGCTGGGAGGGGGCGGGGCCACAGGAGGGGCGGGGCCTCTGGAGGGTAGGGCTGTGGGCCTCAGCTCCGGCAGCCTGGCTCCTCCCCCATCCCCATCTCCTCCTCAACGCGAGCACAGCCCGCAGAAGGGAAGGGGACTTTGAGGGCCCTGCGGAATGGGGCCTCTCCCTCGTGAGGCCACCCGGTGAAGCAGAAAGGGCTTGCATTCCTTTCCTGGAGCTGCCTAACAAATTACCAGAACTGCGTGCCTTAAAACAACAGAAGTGTCTTCTCCCACAATTCTGGAGGCCAGACATCCAAAACCAAGGTGTGGAGAGGCCAGGCTCCCTCCAGAGGCTCTAGGGGAAAATCGCCCCGCGCCTCTTCCAGCTCAGGTGGCTCCGTTCTCCGGGTGTCTCCTCTGCTTTCACAGGCCTTCCCCTCTGTGTCTGTGTCTTCTCCTCTTCCTTTCTCCCTCTGCCTTTCTCTTACAACGACACTTTCCATTCAATTTAAGGCACTCAGTTGATCCATGATGATTTCATCTCAAGATTCTGAACCTAATTTTTCCAAGATTCAGACTCTTTTTCCAAATAAGGTCATATTCACAGGTTCTAGGACATGAACATATCTTTTTGAGGGGGGCCACCATACAACCCACTCCAGAGCTCACCCGTCAGAGTCAGAAGTCAGGTCCCCATCCCTCTACCAACGGGCCCCCAGCGAGTTCATCTCACCTATCTGGAACTCTTTCTCACCACCTGTGATACCTCTCTTACAGGGTCAGAACTGCCGTCGCTGACTCCAGAGATCACACACCACCTTTCCAACATGAATCCAACGCATCAGTAGTTCTCAAACTGGAGACATAATTAAAGGGGAAGATTATCACAGCTCACCCTCCAAGTGTGTGAATTCTTGACTCAAGAAACTTAAGTCTGGTTCTACAGAAACTTCTTCAAGTCACAAAGCTACAAAGTTAACGAGAGAGAAGTGTTGCCTTTAGAGCAGATAAAAGGATATTATAAAGATAACCAAAAAGAAAACAAAATTCTAGAACCATGGACCCCCTTCCTCCTCCGAGATGATCCGGGTCCCGGCCCAGCCTCTCATTCATCTCCCATATCCCCAGGTTGGTGGTCTCCACACACCTCCACCAGCCCTTCTGACTCAGACTGGGCCCCGCCAACTCCTCTCACATCCCTCCCCCCGTGCCTGGCAGGCTGTCCCCCTGTCCGGGACCTCTCCCTCGGGGTGGGCCTCTCCCACACACGCACACCAACCGTCGGGCACACAGAGACTGTCCTGATTGTTGGTGAGGTCAGGGAGGTTCAGCACATCACTCAGGATTCAGCAGGAGAGAAAGTCGGCTTGGAACCGGGCCAGTCCCGTCAGAATCCCCTCAGGGACACCGCAGTGAGCTGCGGTTCCACTCCTGCTGCATGTTAGAATCCCAGGGGAAGTTTAACAATCATAGGCGTCTGGGCCCCACCCAGGTCCGCGGGATGAGCTCTGAGGATGGGGTCTGCACATGGGTACTTGTAAAGTCCTCCAGGGCAAGAGGCCTGGAGCCAGAGCCCAGGCCCACTGGCCTAGAAGGTCCTGTCTTTTGACCTCGGGAAGTGACCCCGTCTCAGAATTCAGTGCTAGACTCGGAAGCCAGCCCCCACTGCACTCTGCTCCAGCCAGGAGACTTTGCCCCAGTCTGTGACGAGCTGGGCAGGGGGCTGGCACGCTGCTCCCGTCTCTGGGCCCCCAGTGCCAGGCACAGTGTCCGGCACATGATGGGTGCACAAGAACTGACCGCCTGACCCCGAGCCCCTCTGCGGCCCCCATACTGCACCCAGCACAGCAGTCGTCCGGTAGGGGACCGAAACAGCTTGGGGATGCTGTGACTTGTCCAAGGCCACACGCCACATCCTGAGAGGGGCTCTCCAGCAGGAAGCAGGAGGGCCCTGAGCGCCGACCAGGCCAAGGCTGTTTTCCTTCTACACTCTGGGCAAATATTTACTTCCCTGCAGGCCAAGATGCAAATACCCCCGTTCTGAGAAAATCTCATGGGAAAAAAATTAAATAAAACAGCAGGCACCGCTTCCACAGTGAAAGCACTCTTGTGGGGGGGTGGGGGGGAGGATGCAAATGGGTTGTGCTAGTTACGTCCCCTCCCAAGGCCTCGGTCTCCCCAGCTGTAAAATGGGACACTTGCCCCCGTGCACCTGCTCACGGGGTTGTTCTGAGAATGCAAAGAGGGGAAGCAAAGTGCAGTGAGGCAGGCACAAGACTGCATCTCCTCCCGCGCCCCCGGGTCCCTCTCAGCAGCCCCAGCGAGCTTCTGGGCCTGCCCAGTGATGCCCGTCCTCCTGCCATCTGCGCTGATGCTTATCACACAAGACGCTCTGCTAAGAGCCCTGGAGGCATCATCCCATCCAAGCCTGGCCCCTTACCATAGACAAGGAAACTGAGGCACAGAGTCGTCTGTGACTTGTCCACAGTCACACAGCCATTCAGACCTGCTCCTCGCCCAGCCACCAAGAAGTGCTCCTGATGAAGCTGGGCCTCCTCAGCCTCCAGGCCCCAGCCTTCCCAGAGGGCATTTCTGACCTCAGCATCTAGGCCCGACAAACATCCTGTTCTGCAGTGACCCACCCTCCCTCTCCCAAGCCCATCTCCACTCCTCTCTGCCTGGCCTCCAGCCCGTTCAAGCCCCCTCCCGCCTCCTTTAAGTCTTCTCCCAGCCTCCTCTGCCGTCGGCCAGGCGGCCCGGCAGGAAACCACACATGGCCTCCAACTGGCCGCAGCTGCTTGTTTTCAGCTTCCATCTCCCGCATGGGCTGACCTCCAGGTGAGGAAGATGACAACTTAGTCTTCTGTTTTCCCCTCCTCCTGGCGGGGTGGGGCGGGGAGAGCCTAGCCTGGAGCTGAACAAATGCACGGGGGTGACTGCCACCCTGGCACAGGCAGACCCTGCCCCTGGGCTCCCGGAAGTGCTTCTCCAGGTGCTGGGACCAGCTCTCAGAGCCTTGCAGGATACTGCTAGGACAGCCTGCCTGGACCTGTGTACCCATCGTGTGGCACACAGACTCTGCTGGCGCGCCACGAAAGCCCAGGAACTAAGAAGTAGGAAGGACCCAACCCCTGGGAAAGGCCACGTGCACTCCCAAGGGGGTGGATTTCTCGGCCCAAGGGCAGGGCCACAGCCGTCTGCTCCAGGCAGGCAGAGCATCCCCAGCAGAGAGCAGCCTCCTCTGACGAGATGGATGCCAAAAGTCCTCATCACATCTTATGTCCCAGCTACCCTGAGTTCTGCAAGGCTCCCCAGGTAAGTCGCCATCCCGTCGTGGACACCTACAATGTGCTGGGTACTTTTGCATCTCTCATTTTGCAGGAGCCCCCCAACAGCCCTCTAGGATATCCATACATGAGGAGTCTAAGAGGCTCAGAGAGTTGGTCCTTTTCCCAGGGACACAGCAGAACCAGCACTCAATCTGTGTCTTCAGATGACCCTGCTATCAGGCCCTGACAATTAAACCTCCCCTCAGTGACTCAGACCCCAACTCCTCGTACAACTAGGCCCCTGTCACCCTCTCCACCCACAACTTGGCCATTTTTGGGCTTCCTCATCTGCTCCAGCCATACTTGCCTACCTCAGGGCCTTTGCACTTACTGATCTCTCTCTGAGATGCTCTCTACAGGCCTTTTTTTATGGCTGGCTCCTTCTCACTCTTTAAGCCTCAGCTGAAATATCAGCTCCTCATAAAGGCCTCCTTGCCCACACCATCTAAAGTAGGAACTCCCATCTCTTCCCACTGGCCCCCTAATTTCCTCTTTAGCACCTGTCACAAGCTATGTTTATTTCCTGGTTTGTCTGTCTTCCAAGGTCTGCACTAAGCCTCTCTTGTTCATAGTTGTTTCCCAGTAACTCTCACAGGGCCTGGCATACACAGTAGGCATCAAATAACTATTGACTGAATAAGCAAACGAACCAGCCCCACCGTGGAGAGAATGGTAGGTCAAGACAACTCTCCTGCCTTCCTCTAAGATGTCGACTCAAATCCACCCACATCCAAAGGTTCTCTCTGGGAAAGGTGTATCTTTACAATCCCCTTGTCCCGGCTTACCCAGAAGACAGCTTTCCCCTGCATGTGGAGCCGGCTGGTACAGAATTTCATTATCAGTCCCTTCTCTGGTTTACTCTGAGCCCCACCCCAGGTTGGCATGTGAGTCACCCAGAGAGAAGAGGCACTGGGCAGGGGAAGGAAGGCGGGCAGTCATTACTCCTGCTTCTCAGGAACAAACAACCAAAGGCAGCGAGGTCCCAATGCAGTCCTACCCTTCAAACAATCCCTCTCTGACAGGGAGAGAAGGGTTCACGCACAGAAGCCCAGACTAAGAGCAAAGAAACTTTCTCGGGGCCTTAGTTTGCTCATCTGGAAAATGGGTGCATCAGAAGAGTCTCCGAACCCCTTCCAGGGCTGCCTTCCTGATTCTCTGGATTTTAAAGGCCCTGTGGCCTGGCTGGGGAGGGGAGTGGCTCTCTGTGCCCGAGGCCCCAGCCCAGTATCCTCGCCTCCAGACCACCTCCGACAGCCCATTAGACACAGCGAGCAGTTCGCCAGCATGAAGCCTACCTCACTTTCTGCTTGAGTTTCACTCTTTTCTCTGTGAAATGTTTGCCTAGAACAAGAGGAAAACGGACCTGCCCAATGCATCAAGCACAATAAAAATTAAGGAAATAAAATATGTACATATACGCACAAGGAGATGTCCGAGTGGGTGTTTACTCACACATCACAGTGGTTCTCTCCTGGTGGCAGAACCGAAGGTGACTTTTCACTGCACTTACCTGAATTGCTTGAAATTCCTGTTTACTATATGCACACATTATTTTCTCCAAAACAATAAGCCTCTTTTCAACGCTTAGAAATTCCTGCAGGAAACTGAATCTCCCTTCTCTGTCTGGCTTCATCTGGTGCTTAACTGAGAGGCCGGCTATCTGGCTCTTTGCAGAAATGCTGTCCTCCACCCACAGCCTGAGCCCTGACACAAGGGAGGGACCACAGCAGGCTGGGGGTGGGGGGTGGGGAGTGGAGAAGGGGGGCAAATAAAGGTCACAGAAACCCAGTGGAGAAACTGGAGTCAGGCAACCTGGGTCCTGGTCTCAGTTTGTCACTAACTGGCACTGTGGGGTCCAAGCGACTCCTTGCCTCTCTCCAGGCCTGTGTTCTCCTTGGTAAAATGAAAAGGTCACACTGGAGGTGCCTTGAAGGGCCCCTCTAGTTCTCAGTCTATGGTTCTCAGGCACCTAGAAGAACACAGAGGAAGGTAGGACAAGGCTGGCTAACCCTGAAGCAGCTGACGTGGTGTTTATCACGTGCCAGGCATTGCCCTACACTCTTCCTATATATCGATGCACTTAATGGTCCCAGCAACTCTCAGGTAGGTTCTAATATCACTCATTTTACAGACAAGGCCACGGAGGCCCACGGAAGTTAGTGCCTCAGTCACTCCACCTGTAAGTGCCGGAGTTGGGATTTGAACCCAGGCCACCTGGCCCAGAGTCCCCACTCTTAACCATTAAACTATAGGGAAATATAAAGAATCCTGGGCCAATCTTTGATAAGGGGGTCCAGCCTTGGAGAAGGCCAGGAAGAGTTAATATCGCTGCTGACACTTATTACTTCCCCCACCTACCTGTGCTGCTTCCTTCTACTCACCCCGAGTCGTTTTCTTCCTGATTAGTCAATACCCATCAGCTCTGACACTCTTACCCAATTGGAAACCCTACCTCATCGTCAAGGCAACAGGCTTGATGCTTTCTAGAGAGCCAGTGTCTCCATGATCAGCCCAGCCCACTTTGCAAATTCAAGGCCTCAGCAAACATGACCACTGTAGGCTACACACCCAGCTCAGCCTCTGACCCAGGTGCTCCCATCTCACATCCCTGCTTACAAGACACAGGTTGGGACTTGACTACCCCAACTCAACAAGCCTTCCCTGAGCGCTGTGGGCCCAGCCCCGAGGCCAGCATCTGGAAAAGGACATGAATGAGCTACAGCCCTGACCTCCAGGAGCCCACAGTCTAGCAAGGAAAAACCATCGTGTAAGCGGATCTCTGGGATACCCTGTGGTCAGAGCTAAAATTAGAGATGTGTCCCCAGTGGGCTGAGGGCACATGTGTCAGAATGATTCACCCTGAGTGGTGGGAAGGAGGCTCCGGTGCCCCGGAGTGAGCTCATTTCTCTTGGAGACATCCTCAGTGACCTACCGGAAGGAGCCCTGAACCGGAAATGAGGGGACCTGGGGGCTCATGCCTCTGCGGACTGACCCCAAAATACATCCTCCGTGGGCCCCCAGGTGTAGGAGAGGAGACTGTTGTAAGTGGGTCAAGGTGCTATTCATGCTGACTCACAAACTGAGAAAAGTTTCATTGCTCCTGATCCTTCTGATGGCATCAAGGAGCAAATCTCAGGTTTGGTGCTGGTTTCTCTTTAAGCTGCTCAAACACTTGCCAACTTGCCTTTTGGACAAAGAGGGCAGGCCTCAGGTTCACCACCTACAGCACCAGAACATTTAACTAGGATTTAGTAACGTTGTTCTGTTTTCCCTGCGCTGTATTCACTATAACTGATACCTGCTATTTTTGAAGAGGGAAAACTGGTTTCCCATTGGCAGAAGAGATATAAAGCCTCCTTGTAAAAAGAATTTAAGTCGAAAAAGTGTCTCAGTTTAAAGAAAGATAATAAATAATATTACAATTGGTATAACCTCTACCTGGGGCAATTTAACAACATCTATCAAAATTTTAAATGCACGTTCAAAAACAGGCAAAGCTGTTCTGTGCGATTAGACGTTCCAATAGAGATTGCTGCTGGAGGAAAGGGCTGGTGACTGAAGTGGGCACGGGGGGCTTCAGGCTTCTGCTGTCCATTCTGTCGATTGACCTGGGGTCTGATTACACAGGGTGTTCGCTTTGCAAACATTCATCAGGCTGTATACACCTATGATGGATGCATCTCTGTATGTATGTTACACATTCACTTACCCTCTAACCCAGCAATTACACTCCTAGAAAATACCCTGCAGACATAGACATATGTGGGCAAAATGACACGCTCAGAGAGGCTCACTGCAGCAGTGTGTGCAGTAACTAAGGGTTGGAAACAACCTGAGTGCCCCAGCTGGAGACTGGCTGAATTCATTCTGGCAGGGCCCACAGGGATTTTTTTTTTTTTTTTAAAGATTTTATTTTTCGTTTTTCTCCCCAAAGCCCTCCAGTACATAGTTGTATATTTTTAGTTGTGGGTCCTTCTAGTTGTGGCATGTGGGACACTGCCTCAGCATGGCTTGATGAGCGGTGCCACGTCCGCGGCCAGGATCCAAACCGGTGAAACCCTGGGCTGGCGAAACTCTGGGCTGCCAAAGTGGAGCGTACGAACTTAACCACTTGGCCATGGGGCCAGCCCCTATCCCACAGTGATTTTTATGCAGCCATCAAACAGAACAAGGCAGCCTCTAGCAGAACTCCAAAATGTATACGGATTTAAATGTAAGTGAAAAGGTAAGGGCAGAACAGTGTATAGTGTGCCTCCTTATGTGTGTGTGTGGGGGGGGGAATATATAATACATGCACACATTTGTGCCTAGGGCATCCTATGTCTAGGATATTCTCTCAGGAAAGAATCACAGAAACTGATAAGAGAGGTCCCCTCTGAACAGGGCAGGCCAGGGACAGGGCAGAGCCACCAATGACTACACTTTCATACTTTTAAATTTTGTACAATATCCTTGTATTTCCTATTTGATAATAAGTTTTAAAGCAAAAAGTCTACAGAAGGCGCATGGCTATGGTAAAACTTACTGCCTCTTCCAGACCTAAAGACAAGATGAAAGTGTTAGCACTCTGTGCTTATAAAGCAAGTAACCCTTGGCCCCACTCCTCCTCCCCAGCGATGGCACCAGAGATAATGGGCTTTGCTGTAATGGCTTCCAATCAGCAGCACACCTGGCCCAGGACAAATTACTCATTCACCCTGGGCCTCCGCCCTGCAGTCAAACTCTGGCCCTTGAGCTGCCCTGGCAGAACCGGCAGGTGGCTGAGTTCTTGGCATGGGCGGGGAGATTTCCAAGCAGAAATACCTCCAGGGATGGGAAGTTAAGGGTTTGGTACAGCGATCTCAGGTGGCTGGAGAGGAAGGATTCTAAGTTCTGAGTCCCACCCTGCCCCACGAGAAGCAAAGCAAGGGCCAGATGGTGGTCTTCTCTCGTGGCTACAGGGGACAGTGACAGAACAAGGCCTTGAAACTTCGAGTTCTGTTTTAACTGCATAACTTACGTTTGCATAGGACTTGGCTTGCCCACATGTCACCATCTCCCCATATTACTAACCTAAAAACAATCCAATGAAGTGTGGGGCCGGGTATCAGTTACCCATTTTACAGATGGGAAAATAGGGGTGCAAGGAGGTTCAGAGGTTGGTCAGTGATCACATAGCATAGCAAGAGAAGGGGTGAAGCCAGAAAGGGAACCGCCACCTTCTGACTCCCGGTCTTCCCTTATGTTTCCACCTCCCTACCCATGAACCTTAGCCTCCCAACTCTGACCCACAGAGTGAAGAGCTCCCGAGGCCAGACAAGCAAGGGGCAGGCAAAAAAAAAAAAAATCCCAGAATCAGGGGCAGGCCCGGTGGTGTAGCAGTTAAGTTCATGCACTTTGCTTCAGCAGCCTGGGGTTTGCAGGTTCAGATCCCAGGCATGGGCCTATGGCACTGCTTATCAAGCCATGCTGTGGTGGTGTCCTACACACAAAATAGAGGAAGATGGGCACAGCTGTTAGCTCAGGGCCACTCTTACTCACACACACGCAAAAAAAAAAATCCCAGAATCAGAATCGAGGTTGCCTATGAGGCCATCTAGACCAGTAGTTTTCAACCCTGACTACACATGAGCATCACCTGGGGAGCTTAAGTAAGTTTAAATAAATATTTATGTCAGGGCCCAGGTATCTGTAATGTTCCTAAGTTGCTTCTGATCCTACTTTGGGAGAGAACCACTGAATGATAGCTCAAATCACCCCCATCCCAGTTCCACACACAACCTTCTGCCTCCCTGGAACTTCTGCCAAGAGGTCCGTGCTCCATCCTCTGGACCCCAAACTCCCTGCTCATCTCTCTGCCACCTTACCTAGAGTCAGGTAACTGGACTAGGACAGGAGCAAGTCAATTAACAGCTCTGAAGCCCCAAACAGGGAAGTGACTTGCCTAAGATCTCCCAGTGAGTCAGTAACAGAACTAGAATCTGGATCTCTCGACCAGGCAAGGTCACATCACAGAGGATTCACAAGGAAAGCCAAGCCTGATGGCAGACTTAGCAGTTCCTACCAGCAGAACGGATGCAATGAGGGGCCGAGGAGATCAGGAGTGTGGTGTTTTGAGGAGGATGGGTGTTGGTGACCCCCCTCAGGCCCCTGAGCAAGTCTTCCCTGTGGCATACTGAGGCAGGGGGCTATTCTAGAGTGGCAGGGCTGGGACCACAGAGCCGAGAAAGATATCCTCATTTCTAGGAGAGGCCCAGCCTAGTCTGAAATCTCCATAAAGAAATCCAGTCTCAGGGGCTGGCCCCGTGGCCGAGTGGTTAAGTTTGCGCGCTCCGCTGTAGGCGGCCCAGTGTTTCGTTAGTTCGAATCCTGGGCGCGGACATGGCACTGCTCATCAGACCACGCTGAGGCAGCGTCCCACATGCCACAACTAGAAGAACCCACAACGAAGAATACACAACTATGTACCGGGGGGCTTTGGGGAGAAAAAAGGAAAAAATAAAAAAAATCTTTAAAAAAAAAAAAAAAAAAAAGAAATCCAGTCTCGTGCGTCAGCTTACCACGAGGCCCAGCTTCCCTGCCCACATCAGTAATAATGGTTCACACTTCTTGAGCTCCTGGCTGGTCCCTAAGCTAAGTACTGTACTTGGCCTATTTCATTTAATCTCCACAGTCATCCTAAAAGTTGTATATAATTACTGTCTCCATTTGCAGATGAGGAAACTACGGCCTAGGGAGTTGAAGTAACTTCCCCAAGATCACTCAGCTAGAAAGTGGTTGTAGCAGGATTTGAAGCCTGGTTCACGTCCAACCACTCCCATCCTGGCCCCCAACAAGACAGAGGATGTAAGCTCAGTGGGTGGGAAATAGTTACTGAGCACCTAGGAGTGCGGGACACCTTCCCAGATGTCGTCTGGAGGAATCCTCATGGCTACACTGCGGACAAGGCACACACCCTCCTTCCGCCCAAGAGGAAACCAAGGCACAGTGGGGAAGCATCTTGCTCAGGGGCATCAGCAACTAAATTGCGGACAGGACCAGGAGTCCAGGCCTCCCAACTCGGACCACAGAGCCTGACCACTCCTTCTCCGCAGGCTGATGGGGAGGCAAACTCGGCAATAACTGGCAAGAGCGGAGGGGGGTCGGGGGGCGCTGCCAACGCCTAACCACGGCCTACCGCACCAACGGATGCGCAGGGACTCGAGGACCAAACCGCTGTCCAGGTGCACACAGGGGAGCCACGTAGCGCTCCTTTGTCGTAGCCAACCAGCTCTAATGCTCCCAACCGGGTGGCTGAAATTCAGGCTGAGCTTGGGTCGCCAGAATTTCCCGGTTCCAAAGGAGAGTAGGACAAGAAGTCAGGCGTGCACTTCCAGCGCCCTCCCTGGAGCAGCCAAGTCTAGACCCAACCCCGGGCTCGGCCTGGGGACGGTCAAGGGAGTATAGGCGTCCCCCCTCCCCTCCTGGGGCCCTGCTAGAGTCACTCACCCAAAACACTGTGGAGTAGATGGTGAGTGAGAACTTGAGCCAGAGGTAGGAGAGGCGCGCGCAGTAGCGCACCTGCTCCGAGTCCCCGCGGGGCATCCTGGACACTCCCGGCGCGGGGCTCCGGGGCTAGGTTCTTAGCTGTGAACAGCCCCACCTGCGGCTGCCTGCCGGCTGCCGGGCTACCCGCCCCGCCACCGGCGCTCGCTCGGCGACTGACATCTGCGAGCTGCAATCACAGCGCCGGGCCGGGACCAGCCAGCACCGGCGGCCAATGCGCATGAGGCAGCAGCCCAGCCTCTGGGAGGGGGCGGGCCGGGGGCGGGGCTGCGACCCGGGACCCACTGGAGGCAAAGGGAGGGGAAGAGAGGGGAGAGGGCGAGGATTTTGCAAACGAGGTCGCGTGCAACTTTAGAAACTCCTGTGCTGCCGGCGCGGAGCGGGGCGTGGGAGAGTGTGTACTGAGGAGCGCTAGGCAGAGAGCGCGTGTGCCTGATCCGGGGTACATAGAAATACGCGCTTTCCACCGTTGTCAAGAGGAAGGACTCTGGGAAAAGGGCAGGAAGTAACTGCTAAGGTGTTAAAAGTGTGCAAATGAGTGGGCAAGATGTGAATGGAATAAGGAAGTGGAGTTGCTCAGCCTATGGGGAGCTGAGGGAGGGCCACATCTAGGAAGATGCAGCAGACCAGGGTGGGGCTCAGGGGCCCCCATAGAGTCGGGCCCGGAGTTTCGTTTTGTAACACATCCCCTGTAGGCGGCCTTTCCCCAACTAGTCTGCGGGAATCCCCTTCTGTGTGGCCAGGTGAGATCCCAACCCTGCCCTCAGGGGCAGCCTCCTCTGGAAAGACCTCCCCTACATCTATCCTCAGGCCCGGTCAGTAGCCTCTTCCTTGCACACACCCAGCCCAGGTCTGACCCAACCTGGCCTCTTCTCACTGGGCCTTTCTTCTGCCTGGGGTCAGAGCTCTCTGCCTGGTGGTGTCTGTCCCCACACTAGATGGCCCAGCTTGACTCACTGCTGTTTCCTTGCCTCCCAGGCCTAGCTCCCCCAGGAGCTTTGGAACCAGGCAATCAGTGTTTGCGGCACTCAGTAATTAAACGTGTGGCCCAGAGGTCATGAGCTGGAGGCAGTGCTGGGTGGGGTCCCTGGTGGTGACTGCAGGAATGGCACCCTCATCCAAGTCCCCTACCCTGGATTCCCAAGCCTCCTGTGCACACACTCCTGGAGAGAGACAGATGTACCGAGACAGGGACCAGGCCGGCTGCAGCCCCTCGGGCTCTGCCCTAGAAGAAGGTAAGGTTGGGGGGGAGGAGGGAAGCAGTGCCCTGCCCAGAGAGGTCAAAGGGAGCCAGTTTCCCGGTACAGAAGGAGCCAAGGGTAGAGCTTCTGCGGCAGGTCACCTGCAGGTGAATAACCCAGGGCTCAGAAGACACCTTACCACAGTGGTAACAGCTGTCCTTTGAGGAGGAAGAAGCTCACTCTTTACCCCTCTTTGGGGCCCAGCTTCCCTCCCCCAGTGCTGCAGAGCTGGTTGCACCCCCTCTGAGGTGCTGGTCTTCATCCCCTGGAGGGCTAGTGCAGCACCTCCCCCTCGGAGGCCAGTGGGCTCCCTCTCCCTGGGGTGGGCCTCCTAGCCTCCTTTCCCACTCAGCTGTTCTTTCAGTTGCCCCTGGTCTATTTCTGGCCTCCCTAGGGAGCAGCACCTTCTCTCCTCATTCAAATCTCCCCTGGGGACTCACAGGCATCTAAGGGCCCCTCTTGCTCTCTTGGAGCCCCGTGAGATGCCCTGAGGATGAGGCTGAGACAGCCCTGCAGAGGGAGCCTGGAGCTCTTTGGGGCCAGCACAGCTTTCCTGGACTCCTGAGCTCCTTTGTTGTCCCTCCCACCCCAACCTGACCCCAAGCACTATGAGCTGCCCCTCAGCCACAATTACAAACACTGAGACCTCAGAAGAAGTGACAACCTATTTTCCACTTGTCCCTCCTTTTACCAGGAGCTCTGGGCTGGGGGTCAGCAGGCCTGCTGCTAATCCTGATTTTGCCGTTAACTTTTGTGAGACTGTTAGCATATGTGGCATAGACAGTGTGACATACAGGCATGAGTGTGGCCCTGGCTGCAGTTTAGCACCACCTGGTGCACTTTAAATGTATCCTGATACCCAAGCCTCATCCCAGTCAAGTCAGAATCTCCACCAACAAGGACCTGGGAACGAGTATTATTTAAAGGCCCCAGGGAATTTCTAAAGTGCAGCCAGGACTGAGCATGACAGTCTAGAAGTGTCATGAGGGTGAGGTGGTCAGCCAGCATTCTATCAGAAAGGCCACACTCCAGACGTCACTCAGCCACAGTGGAGTGCTGATAAATGTTTGATAACTGGGGACCCTGGTACCTACTTCCATAGTGTAAATACCTCCACCGTGTCTGATTTCAAGTTACCAACTTGAAGTCAATGAACCTGGGAGTTAAAAAGAGACATGCGCAGTCACATGCAACCAGCTCAGCGCACTCTGCAGCTCTCCATATCTCAATCCTTCCCCCCAACACACTCTACTGATTAGCTCAAGAGAGCCATGATGAAGGCATCAGTGAAATTCCTGGTTTATTAATCAGCATAGCAGGTATCAGAAATGAGCGCTCCTTTGGTGAAATTAATAGTACTCAAAATATGTAGATTGGCTGAAATGGGTGAGGTTCACCACCCGTTCCTTGTTCAGAGGAAAGGGATCTCATTTAAGGATGATGCTCAATCCTTGAGGGGTGCCCTGTCCCCAGGTCTTCTGGGTGCAGGGCGTGACCATCAGTCTAACTGAATCCTGCCTTGCGAATGTTGTGTCTTCCTTGAGTGAAGCCTTCCTGCAAAGTGGTAGAACCCCTGCAAGGACAGAGGGCTCAGCCTTCACTGCCTTTGCAGGACAGATCGTATGAACAGGTTTTGTGGCTACTGGCCAATGTCTGTTTGTTCGAGAGGTGTTTGTTTGGACAGCAGAATTTGTTCTGAGATCTATTTTCATGACACCTGGCAGGGAGATCGTAGGGGACATAACTAACCCTCACCTTGAGAGGCTACTACTGTTTATGAAAAAGAACCTCAGAATGGGCATGACCACCCTGGCTTGCATAAGTTTGCATTCATGCTGCTGAGCAAGTGACTCTGTCTGTGCCTCTGTTTCCCTGTCTGTGAAACCATGAGGGTGGACTGTGTCTCTTCTAGCTCTGACAATCTTAGCTATAGTCCTCACAGTCAAATCAGTCAGCAAATGTATACTGAGCTTCTCCTAGGAGTCAGGTCCTGCCCCAGGCTCTGGGATACGGTGTAAACCAGATAGACAAGAGCTCCTATTCTCTTCCACTGGGGAGTCAGGGGTTGTGGGGACACGCAACACATAGGAGAACGAATACATGAAAAGGGTAATTTCGAGTACTGATATGGGCTAAGAGCTGGGAGAAGCGCTTCCAAGTGGAAGAAGCAGGAAGTGCAAAAGCCGAGAGAGAAAAAGCTTGGAGAGTCCATGTGGCTCATGCAGGGGACAGCAAAGAGGGTGGGGTCAGAGGAAGAAGCCTTGTAGCTTTGGCATACGGTTTAGATTTATGTCCAGTTTCAGTGAGGGCCCCTAGTAGGTTTCAAACAGGGATGTGATACAGAATCTGCTTTATGTTTTAGAAGGCTGCTGGAAGCAAGATGGATAGGAGGGGGCCAGGGCTGGGGGCAGGAAGGCTGGTTAGGAAGCCATAGGGGCAGTCTCAGAGCAAGAAGGTTGTGGCTTGGACTAGGGGCACACCCCTGGAAATGACAACAGAGAGTTGCACTGGGGATATATCTGGGAGTTGGAGCCAAGAGGGCTTATAGAGAGACTGGGTGTGGAATGTGAGGAAAAGAGAAATCACGGATGATCTCAACTGTTTTTGCCTTGAGCAACAGGTAGATGTTGCTGTCATTTACAAAGGTGAGGACGATCAGGAAAAGTGGGAGTAGGGGGAGGTTATGTCCAAAATCAATTACTTTGTTTGGCCATTTAATTTTTTGAGATATCTTTTCAAAATCCAGGTGAAGTTGAGAGTCATCAGGTCAATTTAAACCATGAGCCTATGTGAGATCATCTAGGGAGAAAATGTAGCAAGAAAGGAGAAGACAGACAAAGACAGACCCTGCGGCCTCCGACATTGAGAAGAGAGAGGCGGCAAAGAAAACAGAGGCGGTATAGCCACCAGTGAAGGAGAAGGAAAACAAGGCCAGTGAGGTGACAGGGATGCCTGAAGAAGAAGGGCTTCAAGAAGTTCAAGGAGATGTGGAAAAGGATTTAGTGTCCTGAGGACTCCCCTTAATAGTGAGGCTTTGACTATGTCCTGAGAAGTCAAGTGGGGGCAGACAGAGAATTGACCAGTGGCTTTGCAAGATGCCGGTCACTGGTGACTTTGATAAGAGCTCTGTCAATGGAGCAATGGGGACAAAAACCTGATTGGATTGGATGGAGGAGAGAAAGGAAGGGGAGGAAATGGAGGAGGCAAGTACAGACAACACAGGGCAGTGTACACTCCCAGGCAGAGCTCAAAACCACTCACATGGGTGTGCATGCATAGAAGTCTTCCCAACCCACCCAACAGCCTCCCAGGCCAAATACACAAGAGTTAGCCCCTACGTGGGAGAATTTAAATGGCCAGAAATTCTTGGCAGTTTCTCCATCAAGAGGTAGAATCTATTTTCCCGCCTCTTGAATCCGCGCTGGCCTTCTGACTTGCTTTTTACCCATAGAATGTGACAGAAGCAAGGCTGAGTTCCAAGCCTAGGAACCAAGGGGCCTTGCAGCTCCTGCTTTGGCCGCTCTTGGAATGCTGCCGCCACGAGAACAAGCCTGGCTGGTCTGCTGGAGAGACCATGTTAGGTAGAACCAAGGTTCCTGGCTGACAGCAGCCAACTACCAGACGAGTGAGTGAAACCATCTTAGATCATCCAGCCCATAACCCCAACAGCTGACTATATCTACATGAAGGAGACCAGGCACAACTAACTGTGCCCAGCCCGATGCGCCAACCTAGAGAATCATGGACTCATACGTGACTGTTGTTTTAAGGCACTCACTTCTGGGATGGCTGGTTGTACAGCAAAGGCTAACCGGTACATTCTTAGAGCTGAAAATTTTTTAAAACATGAACTCAAACACCCATCCCCTTCTTTTTTCCTCTTCCTCCCATTCTTTCCCCAAAGTGCTGTGCTTTTGAGCCTATGCATTTATTCTGAAGAAGAGGCTTCAATTGTCCTTCAGGCTTTCCTTGACTCCTTTCAGTGCCATCCCCAGCTCAGATTTTAGGCCACTGCTGCTCCTTCTCATCCTTTTTACCTCTCAAGGGTCTCCATCTATTCTCTACTGGTTATTTACTTAGCATCAGGCACTGAGCTGTGGGCTTTTACATAATTACCTCTTAATTTCTCACCACCCATGGAATTTGATGTGCTGAATCGCCCTTTACAAGGAGGAAACTGAAGCTCAGAGAAGTAAACTGACTTTTCTCCGTCAGGAAGCTCAAGCGCTCTGCGACCCAACAAACAATGTGCCTGCTACTCTAATGCAGTTGTGGGCCCAGCGCCACTCGAATGGAATGATTTAACTGTGTGGCTTAAAAAGCAACTGGGAACAATACACTCAGCTCTAATATTAAGAGTTCAGTGCTGGTCAGAGTTAAACTTTACATAGAGTTATTGTACTCAGTAACACAAAGAGTTATTGTTATTGCAAGGTAGTAGTTCCATGATATTTTGAGTGTTTCGTAAAAAAGGATCTATCAAAAGGAAATGCTGCAGGACTTCTTCAGAGCCTTTAAGGTGAGAATGGAGATTCTGTATCTCTAGGAGGAAGGAGAGCATGCAGCCTTGCTTAACTATATTTGACCACACAACTCTATTCCCGGACCTCACACACCCACACCAGCTATTAACATCTCAAAGAACTAGTATCCCTCTGAATGAACTTCGAGAAACGTTGCCCCATAGGACTGGTTCCTAATTCTTTTGGAGTTGAAAGTGACCTCTGCAAAGTTAGATGCTCTGTCCTTAAGAGGAAAATCAAAAACAACAGAGATGACGTCTGTTTTGTGCTTGACTTTGCAAAATTACCCAACTTCCTTTGCTATGATTGTCAGATAGTCAGCTCCATCTGTGATCACACCTCTTAGGGCCCTGCACCAGGTGAGGGACACACATCAGTGACTTTGGGGGCCCAAGAGGATCCTGGAGAAAAGCCTGAAAGGAAAGCAACACGCTCATTGCTGAGGGGGGCCTAGGTCACTCCAGCCATTTCCCATTTTGTAAATTCCCTCAAGAGCTGCCTCTAAAAGGCTTGCTCCTTCTGGGCCCCTCTCCCCACCAGCCATCGCTGCCCCCACAGACGGCCGACTGCCCCAGCACCCCATCTCTGCATCCTATAGCTTCCTCCTACCCTGGGCTGCTGGACACCCCTCCTTGCAGCTTTTACCCCCAGGACTGAGGCCTTCAAAGCCTCAGGGGACTTCCTGCCTCCTTCTGGGCAGATGGGACCAAATCACCTGTCCTAGAGGCCCACTCTGGTCCTAGAGGCCCACTGTGCTCTGCCCCTCCCCACCCCGTCCTTCTTGACACATGATCCTGACCAACTGCACACGTTTCCTCCCACGGAGGTCAGCCCAGGCCCTCCTTCCCACTGTCCCCTATTGCAAGGCTGCTGCTGATCAGCCAGGTAAAGCAGACATCCTCAGGAGTAGCCGTGGGTGTGGGACGTGGGTGGAGACACGTTAATAACCTAACTGACCAGTCACAAGGGAATGATGGCACAGTTATGCCAAGGAGCCCTGCACAGCAGTTGAAAGTGATGTGGAAGGAGCATCGAGTGTTGTGGGAGCTGCCCTTCGTACACTGAGGTTGTCTGTCTGTTTGGGGATGGGAGTGCGGTATAAGTCAGGTTCTTCTAGTTCCAAGGCTTCAGTAAGGCTTTCTGGGCCTCCGTTCCCAGTGATGGGTGGGGGAACAGAGGGATGGTGTCACAGGAGAGTAGAGCCTATGAGGAACAGTTGTCAGCCTTCAGAAGGGGGCATCTGCACAGTACTAAGAGAGTGGCCCCCGCCAGAGCCCAGAGGACCAAGCTGGAAGCTCCTGGATCTGGCAGGAGGGTGGACCCTACAGGGAATGGTCAGTCCAGGCTGGGGTCCCAGGGCTGGGAGTGGGGTCAGGAGCTGGCAGAGCCCACTAGGATTCTGTCTGTTGTGCCTCATGAGCCTTTTGGGGAGGGGACAGGCCCTGAAAGCATACGGCCTCTGGGTGATGGACAGATGCATGAGTGGGGGCAGCCGAGGGTGTCATTCAGTATTGGGATGCCAGGCTCCAGATGGAGGGGTTATGTGAACCAGCAGGCTTATTTCATGACATGACTGGGGAGGAGGTGGGGAATGGAGCAGAACATCCAAAGGTAAGTGCAGTATGATCAAAGCTTTCCCCCCAAATTTACTGCTCCTCTGTGTGTGGGGAGTGAGGGCTCACCTATATGAAAGAGGGGCTCTCAGCTCTTAAGAAGGTAGGAGCGGGTTCTTCTGAAATGGGAAACCAGCAGATGTCCAGTCCTTTCCTATACAACTTGGCATCCCAGCCTGGGCCCCAGGTGTGTCTGCTCAGCTTTAGGGACTCTTTCATTCTTCAGCAGGTGACAGGGTCCTGAGGCCACATGTTCCTGAAGATGTGTGAGACTTGGCCTGTTCAGCGCAGCACCTGCAGCCCTCCCAGAAGCCCTGATCAGCTGCAGACATGAGCCTGGGCTCCAGACACGCAGACACCAGCCAGGCCCTGCCTACACTTGGCTCCCAGGACAACCGGGAGGCATCCTCACCCGGGTCCTACCCTGGGATGATGATGGCACCTGGGCCTCTTCCTCCCTATCTCTCGCCCTCTGGATCCCTTAGGGGAAAAAATGAATGCCCAGGCAAAACCTGTTTCCTTTCTCTCGTCCCTTCTTTCTAGGATGATCAACCACCCTGGTTTGCCCACAGCTGAGGATGGCGTGGCACATGGTAGGATCAGTTTTAAAGCCAGGACAGTCACTAGAACCCATAACAGTTTGCCAAGGACTGAGGGGTTTCCTGGGATGCAAGACTTTTGGGGCTAAAACCAGTTAAGTCCTGTGCAAAACCAGGACACAGTGGTCACCTTACTTCTTTCCAGCCCTCCCTCCATCTCCCAGGTGTCCCGAGGGGAGTAGCCAGCAGCGAGAGGGCCTGCGACCTGTGCCTTCCAAGGAAAAGTCAGAGAAATGGGAAGAGAAGACTCGGGACGGGAAGTGTCTTCAGTTGTCTGAGGCTGTCATGGGGGGAAGGGAGGCACTCATTCCAAGGGATCCTTGGCATAGAAGTGGGACCAGTGGGACCCGTTGAGTGTGAGTTGAGCTCCCTGAAGCAGCACGGAGCTGTGGAACATTTGATTCAGAGTCAAGATTGCTGGGAAGATGGCAGCATAGGAGGACTCTGAACTCACCTCCTCCCATGGACACAGCAAATTTACAACTGGCTGTGGAACAATTCCCTCTGAGAGAGAACTGGAAACTGGATAAGAAGAACCCCCACAACAAGGGACAAGACTGACCGACAGGTGGAAGAGGCAGAAATACCTTTCTGGAGAGGGAAAAACCACATTCCAGCCATGGTGCTTCACAGCCAGGAGCAATCTTAAGGTAGGGAGATTTCCTGGAGGAGAGGGGGTCTGAGCCGGAGAGCTTTACCACAATAGGCGGCCTCTGAATTTAGCACAACCGAGACAAGTACCATAGCGCCTGGCTTTGCTGGCTACTAAAACCAACCAGGAAGATCCCCTGAAAAGCTGTTGCACATAAGAGACAGAGTGAGAATATGGGGGGTAGGTCACATGCCAGCCCCACCACGTGCAAACCAACTCCGAATGAGGACACTGGAAACTCTGATTACCCTCTCAGGACACCAATGCCATCTGTGAAATGGGACCCTTCCAGGTAACTAAATGAAATTATCAAGCACGGTGCCCAGAACACAGCAGGTGCTAAGTAACTGTGAGTTGAGTCTGCTCATAGCTGACACACGTCTGTCCGGTCCACCAGGGAATGCACCAAGACCCACTGCACGTGGGGCGAGACCTCAGAGACCACCAGCACCACTTCCCTTACCTCACAGCCCAGGCCTGGCCCTGTGCCTGGCATCCACCCTCCCAAGACATTTGTCCTCTCGCTGATTTTCTCCCCAAAACTTTTTGCAGCTACCTGTTGATGCTACGAGGCAGGCTGGGTGGATGTTCACAGGCTCAGTTATGAATGAGAAAAGAGGTCAGGATGTTTTCCCCAGGCCACTGAGGATGACAGTGGTGACTCACAGGGTGCCAGAGCTGGGAGGATCTGTGACACCATTAGGTCCACCCCTCGTGAATGGCCATCTTGCCCAGGGTTGGATATTTACATTTTGTGCCCTTTTCGACATGTGTGTCATATTGCACAATAAAACGTTTTTTAAAAAGAAAAATGTTCTATTTTAATTTGCATTTCCCAAATGATGAGCGAGGTCAAGTTTTACATGTCAATGAGCCAAAGGTAGTTCTGTACCTTTCCTGTTTTTATCCTTTGCACATTTTCCAATTAAATAATAGGTTCTTTTAAGTGGGCAATGCCCAGGGCTGACAGGCTGAGGGAATGCCATTCCCACCTCTTCTGCCCAGAGGTAGGGGCCTTCTGGCTGAGTACAGTCCAGGCTGGTCTCAGAGCAGGCCACCAGCAGGGGTTGGCCATGTTGGGGCTCAGCCAGGCATTCTGGGAAAGCAGCCTGGGAACACTGGCTGATGGGGTGTTGGGCCAGGCCTGTGTGACTCACTGGGAGTGGCGGGGCACCCAGGCCTCAGGCTGCGGCAGTAGCTCCACCTGTCACTCAGAGAAGGCAGGGCATCTGCTTCTGGAAGGCTGGGTGCTGCTGGGGGTGGGGAGGCCCCCCAGAGACTCAAAGGGGCCAGCCAGGATGTCAGGGCAGTCCGAGGGTGCCAAGAATGGGCCTGGGGGACACAGAAGTGGGGTCTGGACTTGATCCTATAGCTATTAAGGAAGGGATAGAAGACTTTTACACTCAGAAAACATACACAGATCTGCTGGCTTCTGTCAGGAAAGTTAACAAGCCACAGATCCTGCCATGTGCTGGTTGCTATGGGACTCCCAGCAGCCTTAAGGGTCAGCTTCACCGTGGACAGTGTAAAAAGAGTTTTCACCACATAGTAGTGCTCTCTCCACTCCCAGATCTGCTTGGATATTGTCCCCTGCCCCACTGGATTGTCTCCACCATGTGGTAAGGACCATCTTACCACCATGGTGTCTGGGTGCCTGGTGGGGTGCTGGGCACATGTAGCTGCTCATTAAATGTGGAAGCCACAAGTCAGCTGTCCCCTTGGCCATGCGGGCCGACTCTGCTTGCAGTTCCACTTCAGACCGCAGAGTTCTGTCCTCCCCCAGGCTTCCACCAGAAATCCAGTCACCCAGGCACTTGATGAAAAACTTGGGTCACCTGGATGAGTGCTCACCGACTAATTGCCCCAAAGAACTCAAAGGTAGGTTCGGAAGCATTGAACTATTTAAGAGATGCAATCACCAACCCCCCCTGAGCCAGACTAGGCCCCACCACAAGAGCTCTGCCTATGACCTTTGCTCATTTTAATGCTAAGATCTCTCCAGGAGGAGCTTAGGCCTTGTTATGTAACCTGCAGTGTACGTGGAAGCAGGTTTCCTAACTGAGCCTGCGCAAGCCAATGCCCACCTCTCCCTTTTGAATATTCATTTCCCATCCGAAATAAATGTCCCTGCTTCCCTTTGTTCCAGGACAGTATGACTTTGGAAATGATTTTGTGTTCCCCCCATCTGCTGCAAATAAGTTCTACTTTGTGTGACAACTACTTCTGGTCGGGAGTCTGACTCACTCGCCAGGAGGGAGCCCACTTTTGGTTTGGTGACGGGGTTCCTTTCCCCCAGACTTTCTGACTCCTACTTCCTACGTTTTCCCTCAGGCCACTTCAGCTTCCTCCTTCCTGTTTGCTGAGCAATTTGGCTCGGCTGCAACACCTCCTTTCAGTCTCGCTTACCCAAATCCCTGTCTGAGGAAACAAAAGGCCTTCCGTTAGCAAAATGCCATCTTCTGTTACAAACGTGTGTGGACCAAACTTGTTTTCTCTCCCATGGGTCATCAGAACAGCTTTGTGTGGGAAAAAAGACAGGGAGGACCCTTCTTATTTTGCTCGCGAGGAGATAGTCTCAGAGAGTGTGCCCACAGGCCCTCGGCCCTTTAGGATCTGGGGGGGAATAGAACCCAGGGCTAGTTTGCACCCCCCTCTACTCCACCTCCTCAAGCTTCCCTCCAAACACTGGAGCAAGGTTCTCTCTCTGTCCGAGCAAATAGCCCTGAGCACATCACACTGACCGCAGAGAGACCAAGCTGGTCTGGACTCTGGAGGCTCAAGCAGGGGCTGGGGAAGACCACTGTGGGTTTAGGCTACAATTTAGTCGTTAGTTCAGGCGCATCATAAGTGCTGTGAGGTACCTGGAAATTAAAGTCAGCTGGGGGTGGAGGGAGTCAGAATTCTTTTAGGAAAGAATCTAATTCTCCTCTAACTTGGCTCTCTTGTGAAGCCAAATCAGCTGCCCCCAGAATGTCGTCTAATTCAGCATTGCTCATACACTTAAATGACCCAGAAATGTATTTTACATTACAACCCAATGTACATGCAAAACATGCAAGTGAGCAAAAGATGCATGAAGCCACCTCCTCCTCACCGTGCGATGCCGTCTCAGCTTTTCGGCACCATGCCTTCTGTTCTAACGCTAGTCATAACCCACTGTTTGAAACCACCATCTAATTCAAACTACTGACAGACTGTCTCCAGAGAAGCCCGAGGAGGCCAGTTTTAGCAATCAGGTCAGTCATACCTGGATTTCTAACATTTGTTTGTACAGAAAGTACCCAGAAATTAAGCAAAGGCAAATCCTTTATAAACACGGCTCAAGCAAGTCCTGAAATTTCCTTGATTGAGCACTGACTACCCCCTCCCGCTGCCAGCTCACTCACCCTCTGGGTAACAACCAGGAGCCTGGAGGGAGCACCTGAGGCCACAGCGAGCCCCGACATCTCCAAGGGGAAAGACAGGTTTGGGGATCCACTGTCCTGAGCTAGAACTGCAGGACCAGTGGTGGGAGGGAAGGTGTGGCCTGCTCTTCAAGCTGGGTATCTGAGGGTTACTGTAGGTATCTGATAAGAACATGACTGCCTTTTGACCTTGTTCCCAGCACAAACATAGATGAATCTTGTCAATTTGCTGTTTTCTTGTTTAACTTGAGGGGTGACTTGGGTCTCAAGGATTTGGGAGCTTATTTTGCAGAAGAAAGAGAATGCCTTCAGGGAGACCGCAAAGTCCAGTTGGCTGATGGATGGCCGTGACCATTGAAGCCAGAAGTCAGATGCCCAGGGGCTTGTCAGGAGTGACCCCTTTGTTTGTTTAAATGTCCTCCTGCCAAGCCCCTTAGGTCTATGACGGCCCTGCTTTCTCTTCTTGGAGAGGTGGATTTGAGAGAACCCAGGCTCCTGCCTTCTCATCTTGACCAATTGGTATAAAACCTTTCTCCATCTCCAAGCACTGACGTCTCCGTGTTTGGCTTGCTGTGCATCGGCACATGAACTTGAGATTAAGAGGTTCCGTGTCACTCTCGGCATCAGGGAGAGGGGAATTTCTGTTTCCCAGAGGTGACCCCACTAGTGGAACCCCAACTCTTCTCAGGGAGGGGCTGCTTCTGCCTCCAAGCTGTGTGTGGTCCTTGGGGGGCCTGCCCCGCCCAGCTGACCACCCAGGACCAGCGGGGATCTGCACTGGAGGACTGGTGGACCCCAGCTGACAGTGAGTATCTAAGGACACCTAAGACAGAGACAGGTGAAGGACTGACTGTTTGCCAGACCTGTCCCTCACCAAAGACCCAGGAGAACAGAAACTACTGTGTCTTACACCACTTACTGGTTTGTCCCTGCTCTAAAAATATCGACAGCCTGACCTCCACAGGGACCAGGAGGAAAAAACCATAAGCAAGTAAAGAAAAATCACACCTGTTTAAAAGGACTCAGTAACATGAGGGGGAGCCCTAGGTGAACAAGTAAATTAGAACTAGCAGAAAAGACAGAAGACAACTTCAAAGAAATTTTAAAAGGTTATGGGAAGTCTCAAGAAGTTGTAGTTAGAGCACATGCAAAAAGATTCTTACAAACTAAAAAGTATGACTTTCAAATATAACAATTCATTAGAGATGGTCAATGCTGAGAATTGAATCAGTGGTCTGATAGATAAAGTGAGAGAAATATCTCAAAATACAGCAAAAAGATGAAGAGATGGAAATCAGAAGAGAAAGAAAAGAGATGTGGAAGTCAGATCCAAGAGGAAGAAATGTGGCAGATGCCACAGGCTGACCAACTCAACCCCATCCCCAAGCTCCTCCTTCCTTGTCTGACTCCACTATGGAGGCCGGACACATGGAATATATTTATTACCAGCTTCCCTTGCTATATGACACAGTTCTGGCGCATGAGACACAAGATCAAGAAAGATTTTTGTGTTTTCTGATATAAGATGTATATGCAATTGGTGCAGTGCTTTTTTCTCCTTTCTTCCTACCTTGAATGCAAACATGGTACCTGGGGCTGCAGCAGCCATACTGTAACCACAAAAGAAAGGCCAAGAGAATTGACAAGATGCCATCCCAAACCCTGACATTGTTGAACCACCGAACCAAAGCCAGCAACTGCCCACCAATAACCTTCTTGTTTAGTGAGAAAAAGAAGCACATATTTATGAAGTCATTCTTTACTCAAATGTTTTGTATCTTTCACCTGAAAACATTTCTAAGTAACATGAGAAGAAATAATTAAAGAAATTATAGAAGAAAAGTTCTCTGGGGTAAAGAAAAACTTGAGTTTTCAAATTAAAAGGACTCACTATGTTTAAAACGGATACAGTTTTATACACATGATACAAATTGCTAAATTCCTGAATTCCACAGAGAAAAGAGCAAAAGCTACAATCTTGCAGCAGCAAGAGCAGGTTCCTTAAAGAAAAGAATCTCAAACATCAGGTTTTTCGTTTTTAGTTCTTGAATCTGGAAGACAGGGAAACATCAAAAGATTGAAAGGAAATAACCATAATCTAATAATAAAAATAATAATCCTGCCAAGATATCATTCACTTGAAAGACAAAAGAAAAATATTTTTGGACATGCAAGTTCTCAGAGAGAATACTACCCATGAACCTATCACACATGAGTAGAATCCTCCAGGAACATTCTAAGCAAATGGCAATTTGGATCAGAACAGAGATCTCAAGATGGGAGAAAGAGAGAGAGAACACAGTGGTGAGCAATAGATGTAGTTAAATCTAAATGGATGATGATAACATGACTGACTATGTTTTTTAAAATAAATTTTTAAGTGAGAACTCTTGGAATAGAAAATCTACACTGAAAAATAAGTCAGAAACGGGGCAGCCCCAGTGGCCTAGTAGTTAAGTTGGCGTGCTCTGCTTCGGCAGCCCAGGTTCAGTTCCCAGGGGCAGACTCACACCATTCATCTGTCAATGGCCATGCTGTGATGGCGGCTCACATACAAAAAGAGGAAGATTGGCAACAAGGTGTTAGCTCAGGGCCAGTCTTCCTCAGCAAAAGAAAGAATAGATTAGGGGAAAAAAGTTCAGGACTAAAAACGTTAAATCATCTCAGCAAAATGGAAGACCTTGGGTGGAGAGAAGAGGAGAATGGGGAAGACAAAGGTTTCTAGAAGTTTTATTTACCCTACAAAAGAGAGGGTGGGTAAAATGTCTTATTAGAGGGGGGTGTGGTTATTTAATCTTTATGTGCTAATAGAGAACTAAAGGTTTAATTATGACTATTGGAAATACCATAAAAGGTATTCTAGACTTTGACCAAGAAGCAAAAGGAAAGAAAAAGATAAAAAGAACCACATTGCAAAATAAAGTCTAAACTGATGGAAAAAACAAAAGCATTTCAGTTACAAGGTCAAATGTGAATGCATTTCAGCTACACAGTCAAATGTGAATGGGTTCATGTTCCTATCAGAAAACAGTGACTGTCAGTTGCATTAAAAAAAAAATCTAGCTATATATTGTTAATGTGAAATATACCCAAGAAAAAGTGAAAAGGAAAAGTTGAAAATAAAAGAATGGGCAAAGAGATACGAGACAAATGCAAACAGAAAGAAATTAAGAGTCACAGCATGAATATCAATGTGACAGAGAGACCAAAAGCATGAGACAGGGCCAAGTAGCATGTTGTGTAACTTAAAAATCTGGGCAAAAGTTACAAACCTTTATGCACCAAATAACATATCAGCCAAGTACATAAGGTAAAAATTGTTAGACCTACAGACAAATTTAAGATATAGTTGGACATTTCAATATACTTTTTTCAAAACTTGATAGATCAAGTAAGCAAACATGTAATTTAATCTGCAAAGGATTGGGTAATACAATCAACAAGTTCAATTGAATAGATATGTTTAGAATTTTTAACATCAGAAATAATGAATATATATCCCTTTCACACATCCCCGCAAAGTTTACCAAAATTAGTCATATGCTTGGTCACATTGGAAACACCAGTAAATTCTGAAAAGCAGAGATTTCACAAGCAACGTATGCTGATCATAGGCCAATAAAACTAGAAATCAACAAGAAAAAACTTGACACCAAAATTCCAACTATTTGAGAATTATGAAATGTTCTTCTAAGAGAAGTCCAAGATCAATGAGAAAATTGCAGTTAAAATAACAGATTTTCTAGAAGTAATGAAGTAAAGAATACATCTAAAACCTATGAGTTAATGTAAGGCGGTACTCAAAAGAAATATATGGCCTTAAATTTAATTAAAACGAGAGACTGAGGGGCCGCCCGGTGGTGCAGTGGTTAAGTACACACGTTCCACTTCGGCCACCTGGGGTTCGCCAGTTCGGATCCCGGGTGTGGACATGGCACTGCTTGGCAAGCCATGCTGTGGTAGGCATCCCACGTATAAAGTTAAAGAACATGGGCACGGATGTTAGCTCAGGGCCAGTCTTCCTCAGCAAAAAGAGGAGGATTGGCAGTAGTTAGCTCAGGGCTAATCTTCCTCAAAAAAAAAAAAAGAAAAAGAAAAAGAAAAAATGAGAGACTGAAAAGGTATGACTTCATTCAATTTAAGAAATTAGAAAAAAAGATCAGTCAAATATATTCCCCCACTGAAAAAAAGTAAGTGGGTAATGACTTAAATTTACAAAGTGTTATGTTATTAAGACATATGGTCATAAATTCCAGAAAAATAGCTAAAAGAATTGAAATCAGTTGCCTTGGGAGACCGGAATCAGGATTAGGGAAGAATTAGAGGGGACGACTTTTTATTGTCATCAGCTTTATGGTATGAGTTGACTTCTTAAACTATATAAATTATGACTTTAATAAAATTAATTTTAGAAAATTTTAAGGAGTGAAGGGAACGCGGACCTGGGCATGTGCCCCATCCTGACACGATGCAGCGAACACGGAGACTCAGGCTGTGCTGAGTCTGGATCCTGCCTCTACTGCTTGTTTGTGGTAGGATCTTGGGCGATGCGTTTAGCCTTTAGGTCTGGCTTTGTTCCTTTGTAAAATGGGGCACTGACTTGTACAACCATGACAGGAGGTGACAAGGCTGGCTCCATCCTCCAGGACGGACCAGGTGTCCCTCCCACCCCCTCCCGGCACAGCAAGACCCCCAGCCACAGGGACTTGCAGATTCACTCAGCCCCTCAGCACCCTGGTTTCACTTCTTGGTTAAAATTGTTGATGAACCAATCTATAAGTGAAAATTTGGGTGAGTTTATTCTGAGCTGAAATCTGAGGACCATGGCCTGAGGCCTTTCTTCCCAAAGGAAGAAAGGGCACCAAAGAAGTGGGATGCACAGAGAGGTTATATACCCCCAGAGAGGATGTTTCACTTAGGATTGAAATGTCCCTTTTACAATAGTCGTGAGACTGATTGATGAAACAGTAGGTAGGTCTGCTGTCTCAGTGAACACAACAGGGTGGCCGGTCGGTAGGTCCGTTGTCTCCAGCTGAGTGGTCACAGTGAGCTGGGTGGTCACAGGTGAGTGCAGCAATCAGTTCCTAGCCTAAGGAAAGATGCTTATCCCTAAGGAAATGCCAATGGGGGGGGAGCTGCACCTTTATCTCAAGCGCCTTTGTTCTTGCCATAGGAAATGTCTAAGCAGATATACAATGCGTGCTCAATAGCCACAATCAGGCCCTTTTGGAAAAAACAAAGTCATGCCGAATTAGGTTTATACCAAGTGTCTTCCTCATATACTCCAATATATCCTATTGCTTGCCATTTTTACTTGTTAAAATGGTTGTTTTGGTTTCATTTTTCCATAAACCACAAGTATTTGGGGTATTTTCCATAGTCTCAAGGTCCCTGGGCAGATATTAGCTATAGCTTGAGAATTTCAAACAGAAAACAGGTAAAAATCAGCTTTTAGAACCATCTTAAGACTGTATATCTGCATCCACATTTGAAGAGAAAATGTATCTTTATGCTTCAAACACTGTAAACAGATAAACTGCGAAAATAAAAACCTGAGGCAAAATTCAAAATCCTAAGAGTAATAAAGCTTACCTCTCATGTTGTTTTAAACCTTTGCTCCATTGATGTTTCCACACAACAGGGAGCACAGTCCTTGCACTCAGTGAGGAAGGGGAGGCGGTGAGCAGGGGAGGCAGACACTTGAAAAAGCAGCAACAACACAGTGTGCTAAGTGTCGAGATGGGGGAGGAGCAGTTATGTGAATCTGTGTGTGACCCAGGAAGCCTTCCAGGAGGCAGCAATGTTAACGGAGGCCTGCCAGATGAAGCAGAAGTTGCCCAGGTGAAGGGTGTGAGACCTCTCAGAGCAAGGGTGGAGTAATAAACCAGAACCACCTGGGGGTCTTTAAAATGCACTGACACCTGGCTCCCACTCCCGAGCATCCTGACTTAATTGGTCTGATGGGTGAGTAGCATCAAGCATTTTCAAAGCTCCCCAAGTGATTCTAATGTGCAGCAAAGTTCAGGAACAACTGGTCTACACCAGGGCTTGAGGCAAGAGCCTGGGGCTCTCTGTAAATTGCATGGGGAATTGGAGGGGAAGGACAAACAGTGGGAATGGAGAGAAGTGGATGGGTTGAGATTTAGGAGGTAGAATAGACAGGAGTAGGTGATAATGGGGACGGAGTGAGGGAGAAAGAAGCTGATGGTGATGCCCAGGTTTCAGGCTTGGGTAGTTGGGTGGATATGGTCCACTTTCTGAGATGCAGAACACAGCAGGAGAAAGGGGTGTGTGTGGGAAGACCCGTTGATTAGAGATGATACGTGGTTATTGAAAGGAGATTTGGCTCAATAAATAGTAGCTCTGGCTGTGGTCATCGTCATCGCCATGTGGTCGTCATCTTCTTCTTCATCATCATCATCTGAGGCTGCTTAAAGCCCTTGGGTCACAAGGATCAAAGCAGTGAGGTCCCCCTCTAGCGTCGTCCTCTATGTATTACAGGCACTCAGGCGGCCAGCGCCACACCTGCTGGGGATGGAGGTGGGGAGGTCAGAGACACAGGTGAGCCCCATCCACAGCCCAACAGTGACTAAGATCTCCTTTGAATGAACTGCTGTCACTGCAAAGTGCTCACGTCATGGAGGAAGTCCTGAGCAGAGGAAAGGCACTGGGTGGGGAGTCTGGAGGCCGGAGCTCCAGGCACAGCTCTGCCAGTACAGGCTGTCTGACTTCCAGCGAGAGGCTTGCCTGGGCACCGGTGTCTGTGTCAGGACTCAGCGTCTCTGGAGAGCTAAGACTGTGTCTGTGTTGATGACCACAACAGTGGGCAAGACTGACGTTCTCCACCCTCCAGAGAAGAGACAAGGGGCAGCTCTGGTGTTCTCCAGAAGGGCCCACCGTGTGCCAGTGAGCAGCAGAGAGAAAGTGCCCTGGGAAGCTTCCAGGGGAGGCAGCATTCCATCTGGGCCCTGAAGGGATTAATAAATAGTGTCTGTGAGAAGACACCCCATCCTTGGGGCATTCAGGAGAAACTCGTCAGCCCAGAGAAGCCCTCAGTGCGGGAAGAAAGGGTGTGGGCTCTGGAGTCAGACAGAGCAGGGTTTGACAGTTGGCTCCCCCATCTGTGTGACCTCAGACAAGTTGTTTAACCTTTCTGAGCATATATTCCCACCCGTGAAATGGGGATATAATAAGATAACAACAGCAAACACTAATTTAGCCCTATGTGCCAGGTACCGTTCTGAGCACTTTGCACGTATTAACTAATTTAATCAACACTCCTATGAGGTAGTACAACTGGCCCCATTTTACAGATGAGGAAGACGAGACACAAAGAAGTTCCATGACTTGCTCAGTCACCAGGCACAAGGCTTGTGCTCAGTAAATAGTAACTACTGCTGTGACCGCAGAGATGACAGTCGCTGGATGGTACTGAAACAGGGAGCTCACTGGCAGAGCTCAGCCTCCTGGGTGGGCCAGTGTCGAGGAGAGAATTTCAAGAGATAGAAAGTGACATTCTCCAGCAAGCATGAAGAACAATGCATGATCGTTGTTTGTGACCACATCAGAATACCCCATCATCCCAGGGACTTCCCAAATGGGGCCATGTGGGCAAGGAAGGGCAAGGGCTCTTAGAAGTGGCTTCTTCCCACCAGCCCCATTGAGTACCAGTGCCAAAACCCAGTGGGGTCCTGAAGAAGGAAGACATTCCTTCTCCCAACTTCCCAAGCTGCTGAGGGTGGTCACATGACCTCATTCTGGCCAATAAGATATAAGGGGCCTCTTCTGGGAGGGCCCTGGAAACATTTTCCTCCTCGACAAAAGAGGTAGGAGAATTTTCTTCTTTCCTGCCCCCTTCCTGGGATGGGAATGCTGTCATGTAAGGACATGATATTTGGAACGGTTGCAGCCATCTTGCAGCCATGAGGCAAAGGCCAAGAAAAATCAAAATTCCCAAAGACTTTTGAAATCATCGAGCTGTTGAGCATGGAATTACCTACCTCCAGACTTCTGGCCAGGTGAGAAAAATAAGCCCCTATTTGTTTAAGTCACTGTTACTTATAGCAAAATGCATTCCTAATGTTACATTCAAGTTGTTTTAATGTATTCATTCACTTACGCGATCATTCATTTATTTAATCAGCAAATATCATTGAACACATACTATGTGCCAATTACAATGGAGAGAAGGGAGGATATGGCCATAATCAAAACACACACAATTTCTGGCCTCATGGATTCCCTAGCTTGGTAGGGAGAACACACTGAACAGGTGTGATGGATCAGGATGTTAACAATAGCAGGAATGCTATTGGAGTATAGAACAAAGATAGTTAACCTGGGCAAGCATCAGGGAAGTTCTTGAAGGCGACGTATTATTTAGTGTTACATGCTGTCATAGAGAGACCCCAAAATACAGTGTCTCAAGAACGAGAGAAGTTTTACTTTGTTTTCTTTTTCTTTTTCATGTAACAGACCTGGGCTCTGCCATCCACAACATGTAGCTTCCCTTTCTGGATTCGAGATGGCAGCTCCCCCCTGCCCAGCCGGAAGGAAGGAGAGATTGGAAGTGAAGGGCAATCGGCTCCTTTAAAGATGAGACCTTGAAGATCTATATACATTTCTGCCCACATCCCATTGGCCAGATCTTAATCATGTGATCACATCCAGCTTGGAAGGCAGGTTTGGAAATGTAGTCATTAGCTGGGCAGCCAGGTGACAGCTATCACTCAGGGAGGTTCTGCTGAAAGGAAGAAGGGGAAAGTGGTGCTGAGGGACATTTAGCAGTCACACCTGGTAAAGGAGTGGGGCTATTTCCCTCTTAACCTGAGAGCAAAGGGGAGTCACTGAAGGGTTTCAAGCAGGAAGTGCATGGTCAGAGTTCCGTGGAAGGGTCACTGTGGCTGAAGATGGAGTGGAGGGAGCCAGATAATACAGGGGCTAGTGAGGAGGCTGTGGCAGGAAATATAATGACAATGGTGACCTGGACCCGGTGGGGATGGACAGAAGGGCATATGGATCCGGGCACATATTTGGCCGAGTGAAAATTTTTTTATAACAAGGTATGACAGGGACTAGATGGGATTCCAGTGTGAGTTGAAGGCGCATATCAACTTTATCCATCCCTGTTTTCCATTGGTCAGGGGGTCTTCAGAATCCCCAGCCTCATGTTGTCATTTCAGTGGAACTATACTTGGGTACCCAAGTTGATATCATGAGGGCCAGTCGGCTGTGATTTCCAGTAGAGCCAAGCCTGCAGTGGGGTCAGGCTCTGCTCCCCGCCATGAGGTGGGTGGGGGAAATATAGTTTGCAAATGACCCCAAGTGGACCATCTTAGGGTCAAGATCAATGGTTAATAAGGCCACATGGCCCAAAGGGCACATGCTAGTGTATCCTCACGGAGGTGGCACTTGAGAGGTCCTTGAAGGACCAGTAGGGTGACTTCAGACGAGGTCTCCCAGAAAGGAAATGCAAGACTCTCACCATCAACCTCCAACCAACCATCCAATCTCTCCCTTTCTGGCCTCATCTCTGGAGCAAGAGACCGATATTCCGCTCATTTTAATATGGACACTTTGCTTTAATTTTTCCTAGCTTTCTCTGCCGCACTTGAAGGATGGAATGCCAATATTTTTTTCACTTTCTGGGAAGATCTGAAGATTAAAGGCCTCCGTGCCCTCGAGGAGAGCAGAATGGTTTTCTTGGTTGCTGGTTTCTGAGCCTTATCAAAGGTACCGTGAAAGAGCATGGAGGATGGTGGGGTTTGGGAGAAGAGGCTGAGGATTTACAGAAGCAGGACTTCCAGGAGACGGCGGGGAGGAGAGAGGACGGTGGGGCCAGGTGTAGTGAGTATTCAGGCCTTCTCCCTGGCAGGGTCCTGGGAGGAATGACCACGATGAGAGGGAGGCGCCACTCTGGAAAGACAGATCTCCAGGACCCAACTCCCAGCTGAGCTCACAATTCCCGGGTCCCAGAAACCGCAGTCCCCTGACTTCAAGGATCTTGCAGAAACAGGGAGATGAGATACCACTGCAGTGGCGTATGTGGACAAATGACCAGTAAAGGCCCCACCCCTGAGGCCTTGGCACTATGGACAGCCCTGGGGGTGGGGGCGGCAGGGGGGCCAGGAGTAATAACGTTGGATTTCCCTGCCTGCTCAACAAGATGGGGACTCTGAGTTAAGACTAAGTTGACTTTTAGAGAATTAGGAAATGGGACCTTGTGCCCCTGCGTTTGTGAACCAAGATTTATACTTGCTACATCTCCTGTTCCTCTCCTGCAGGGACCCTGGCTCCAGCGGGGCTGGTCTGATCCTTCTGTCAAGATTCAGCTCATTCCCATGTCCTCTCCTCCGTTACTTCCAGGAGCAGTGGCAGCCCCCACAGCCCCAAAGGCCACTCTCTCCCTTCTGAGGTTTGAAGCTGATGGTGTCCCCCATTTGACAGATGGGTATGATGAGTTCTCTCTGCTATGCTGGGACTTGTCCCCAACTTGGGCCGGGAGCTTCATGAAGGTAGAGACACAACCCGTTCGCCTAACTCCAGGCCAATCATTGGAGCACCTGCCCCATAATAAGACCCACCACAGGCCCGGGCTGGGGCCTTTCAGCAGAGGCTCCGACCCCTTGTCAGCCCCCTTTCCTCACCTCGACCACACCACGGCACCTGCTGCTGTATCTGCCAGCACCCTGGGGGACACCAAGTCCCTTCTGACTGCAAGACCCAGGTTGCCTCTGGAATGAGCCCAGTTATCTAACCAGCAAAGGTGCCCACTTCCTCCTCCGCCTGCCATAGATGGGCAGATTTTGCTGGAGCCTGATGTTGGGAAGTGAGCACGTTCTGTGTTAAGAGCTTCTGAGCTCTGTGTACGCCAGGACCACAGCAGCTGTAAACACTGCAGCCTCCCTTCTCCAGCTAGATAAACTTCAGGCTTCCAGGCAAGGCACTGCCCCAGCACTCAGTGTTTAAAAAAGGTGTCAGCTGCCACCCACTCTCTTGGCAGAGGCCAGCTCTCCCTCTCCCAGCTGAAGGCCCCGATTCTGAGCCACTGATGCTCAGGCCGGGGGGCAGGGGGCACAGAGCTCATCTCCTAATGGGGCCTGGCTGGGATCCTCTGGCTAACAGATGAAGGGGGGCTGTCTGTGCGGAATAAATCCTGGAATGCTCTGGAGACCCTGATGTCCTCCAGAAGCCCTGCCTGACCTATGCAGACATGTTCATCTCAAGCTTCACATCCTGTGAAAATAAGGATGCTACTCCCTTCACCCCTGACAGGGTGATATTTTCACCTGTATCATTTGGCATTCATTTAGTCACCTGACATTTATTGAGCATCTACTGTGTGCTGACGTGCCAGGCATTATACTGCCCTGCCACTCACAGCTACCTAAAATTGCATGTTAGGAAAGACTTAAACGAGTGAGACCAGCCCTATCTATATCTGTATATGTTACATAGAGATATAGATAGATAGATACATAATATATATTATAGATATAAGATTCCCCATCTCTCACCCCTGAGTCATATTTTAAATTTTGTTCATCATTTTTATTCAACCAACATTTACAGGGCACCTACGATGTGCGGGCCACTCTCCTAGACACTGGACATAAACAAGATACAATCCAGGCTCCTGAGGAGCTGCCCACCCATGTGACAGGGATGTCACCAGGGAGGTGACCTCCATGGGCCTCAGAAAGAGGAGGCAGACTGACCAGCAAAGGCTATGCAGGACAGAAGGACACGATTAGGGACGTGGCCCACCTCACTGGGATGGGACCTGGGGCAAGCCTTCCCCTCTTCAGGGCTCCCCGTCCTCTTCTCCAAGTGAGAAAGTAGACTGGGGCTCCCAGGTCTTTGAATTTCGTGGACAATATATCAAAAACCTAACTGAGAGAGCCAGTCAGCTCACCAACGTTTTGTTCCACTGAGTAAGGAATTTTAGAGAAAAACGAAAACCAGGCCAACAATTACCATCTGCCATCACCATTATTTCATGAGAGAGGGCATTTTAACCCAAAAAAGCAGGAAGGGCATAGTCTCAGAATGAAGGCTGAGCCTTCAAACCGACTCACTCAGCTGAATCAAGCTCGCTGTGCTGTCCTTGCCGTCCTCGTGCCGCCCCCTCCAGGGGAGCTTTGTGGTGACTAGATGATCCACGGCACTTTCCAGCACTAATGTCCTGGCAGCTGCTGCGTGTGACCCACTGAAGCCGTGACCAAGAGGCCCAAGCTTAGTGCCATCTCCAGGCGAGAGAGAGAGAGAGACAGAGAGAGAGAGAGAGACAGAGAGACAGACACGGTCAGGGGTCTCTATTGGACAGTGTTGGAGGAGCACCCAGTCCCAACGCTTCCTGGAGCCCGCTGTTCTCTCCCATCCACTTCCCTCATCCCCACAGCTGCTCCCCTCTTCTCCTCCCCAAACTCCCTGAGAAACAATGCCCCTCCCGTCTCTAGTCTTCAGGCCTCCAGCCCAGAGGCCACAGGAGCAGAGGGGACCAGGAGCACTCGGCAGCTCATGGCCTGTGTGATGGGGGAGGCTGCCATTCAGCCGTGGGGGACGCTCGTGTGCCTCCCACACTCCTTCAAGCTGCTGGGAGTGCTGGTGGCAGAGCAGTTGCCTCCGTGCAGAGAGCTGCCTTGTCCAAGGTCGCACCCCTTCTTGGGCAGCCTACATCCAGGTACCAATGTGGGCGTGTAGAGGCCTGGCCGCCTTTGCCCTACACAGGGCAACTCTACAGGGCCGTCCTAGTTCAGAGCGGCCCGACCCGTGGGGATGTCCAAGGCTGCTGTCTAACGCATCATCGCAGCTCAACTTCCTCCTCCACCCAATCCCGCTTCCTTCCCCTCCCGTCCCCAGTGTCACTCCCAGTGGGCTCCTTAATAAACATCCTGCATGCTGAAGTCTGAATCAGGGTCGCTTCCCAGGGGTACTCAACCTGTGCCATCAGCTCAGCCCATCCAGCCAGGACCAATGGGCAGCCTTTCCCCTCCGCTTCCTGGCAGAGGGGACTTCCCTTACATGGACCTCAAGAAGCAAACTGGAGGCCTGATGTGTCCATAGGAGCTAAAGGGATTTACAACTTTTTTTTCTCTTTTAACCAAGACTAGCCTTCAAGACCGTTGTCTAGCGATGGACCCAGCCGGTCAGCTCTGAGCAGCAAGGCCCATCAGCAACCGCTTTGTCGGGGCGGCCCCCACTCTCTCCTTCCGTGAAGCTGCAAGTGCATAGTTGGAAAGCTGCAAGAACACAAGATTTAAGGGGGAAATAAAAGCTCCCAGATTTAATAGCTCCAAAATATAATCCCCATTACATATACAATGGCGGTGGCGGGATGCTGGCGGGGTGAGGAATGTGTACTATTCTGGGCTTCTATGACTGGTGGCAAGCTCTTGGGTGTCCCAGCCCCGCACTCTGCCCTCACCTGAAGCTGAAGGAATCCCGCTGCCTGGGAGTAGCAGGCAGAAGAGCAAAGAGAAGGTTGTCTTGTGCTTATGTCCTTATGTCTACACATTCTACCTCCAAAACCCTGGCTGGCGGAGCACGAGACAAACAACCCGAAGTTGAGAGGCTGCTGCTGCTGCCAAAAGAGATCAAAGGCAGAGGCCCTTCAGCGAAGGACAGACATCCAAACAGAGGCTGGTGGCCCGCTCCAGAGAAGGAACAGCCTCTGCCCCATGGCTTGGCTGGTGCTGGAACCAGTCGTGTCTGCAGCTGACTCTGCAGAGGGCAGGAGTCCCAGGGCCCCACAGGACACACACGCACAGCAGGGTAGGGGCCCAGGGAGCAGCGTGGATTCCCAGGAGACCAAACACACATTCGCACAGCAGCGCAGCAGGGCCACCAATGCTGGTGGGTGCGAGCCCTCCTCCACTTTAATGAGGGACACCGCCTGCCCTTCTGAGCCTGCCCCACCCGGAGGGTCCACACACTCACAGGTATGCACAGGTGTACAGTGTGTGTGCGCTTACATCTGCCACACACACACACAGTCACAGCTTCAGGTGGTGCCCAGCACACACGTACAGTCAATGACCAAGAGCAGATTCCTGTGCGCAGCCCCTCAGGGCTTTCTGGGGCTCACGGGAGAGGCAGCGAGCACTGTCTTTATCCCAAGACAATGGTTCTCAAAGTGAGGTCCCTGGACCAGCAGTATCAGTATCACCTGAGAACTTGCTAGAAACGCTTTGAGTTCTTTCTTCTCCCTGCTGCAGAGCCCTGAGCCGCCTGGGGGCCTCCCGTGGGGCTACAACTACCTGTCACGCTTTTTATGTGCCCCTCCCTGTGCTAAATAGACTTTACATACATTATCTCATTTAAACTCACAGATATACCGTGAGATGTGTAGTTTATTGTCCCTATATTTTTCAGGTGGGGAAGCTGAAGCTCGGAAAGTTTAAGAGAATTGGCCTGGAGTCACTAAGGCCGACTCAAACCCAGTCTGGCCCGCAAGTGAGTGTTCCTAATCGCTCTGTAGCTGTAGCTCCCAGCCCGGGCCAAACGTAAACACCCCCCAGTGCAGGACTGTGCCCTCTGTGCCAGCCCACCCTGGCTGCTCCCTTGTTCCCTGGGTCTCTCCTGCCTCAACAGCTAGTTCTAAATCTTTCCTCAAGAGACAAGGCTGGGCCATCCAAGCAGGGGGTGGGAGGAAGGGCAGGAGCCAAGGCCCCACCTCATGGGCAGGCAGCACCTCTGCCCGCCCCACGCTGGAGGAGAGCAGCCAGAAAGGCAGCGCCTCCAGGGCTGGCAACCGTCCTGCGCCCCAAGGCGGGGGAGACAGGCTGCTGTGCAGAGGACCTGCGGATCCTGAGACCGCTGCTGTGCGCTCATCTGATCCAGAATATGTCCTAAAGAGTAGTAGGAAGGACCTGGGTTTGAGTCCTGACTGGCCACCACCTTACTGAGGGACCTGGGCTGGTCCCCTCTTGGAATCTGTTTTCCCATTTCTGAAGTGAAGGGGTCAACTCACGATTTACAACCACATTTCCTGCGCTGAAACTACGTCTTGGATTCTGGATTTCCACGTGACACTGGAGAAGTCTGTGGGGACACGGGACTCCGAAATGTCAATGGCTCTGGACTTGGCTCTCTGCTCAGCCTGACTCATCTTTGCCCGAGACCCGGGAGGGACCCCAGCTCCCCTGACGTGCCTGGCTCTGCCCCGTCTCTTTCTCCCACCACTCAGGCACCAAAGAGGATCTCTCTTCTACAGCATATCTGGGTGGGGCACCAGGGCCCAGGAGGAGCCGAGGAGCCGGGCCCCTTGTCTCAGACCCAGAGGCAGACATGGGGGCCTGTGCCATTGCGACTGATGCCAACATCTCGATTGGCCTTGAGAGCAACACCACAGGCATCACGGCCTTCTCCATGCCCGGCTGGCAGCTGGCACTGTGGGCCACAGCTTACCTGGCCCTGGTGCTGGTGGCTGTGACAGGCAATGCCACGGTCATCTGGATCATCCTGGCTCATCGGAGGATGCGAATGGTCACCAACTACTTCATCGTCAACCTGGCCCTGGCCGACCTCTGCATGGCCGCCTTCAACGCCGCCTTCAACTTCGTCTATGCCAGCCACAACGTCTGGTACTTCGGCCGTGCCTTCTGCTACTTCCAGAACCTCTTCCCCATCACAGCCATGTTCGTCAGCATCTACTCCATGACTGCCATCGCTGCCGACAGGTAAGCAGGGGTAACAGGGAAGCTGGGGGAGCCTTCTCACTTTGCTGGGGCTCAGACAGGGCTGGTGACTTGCCCACAGTCACACAGCAAGTTTAGGGTAAAATCCAGGGAAGTGCCTCCCCACCAGATTGTGATCCAAAACTACGCATCTGGAACACGGGGGGCTGCGGAACTGAAGCAGGCAGGTTAAGGTTAGACACAAGGAGGCACTCTGCACTAGACGGTTGTTCAAGGCTGTAGGGGAGAAGCAGTAGGGTTTTAGGGGCCTTCTGGAATGTTCTTCTCTAGAGTTGATCTTTGTTGTGGTGTCTTTCTTTTACTGTAAAAAGTAGCTTATATTGTTTTCCGATTCCTAGTAAGTTATACAAGGCGAAAATTTAATATTGCATGCAGTCACCATATAATTACAACAGGGCCAATTATGTTCCCAGTGCTGCTCTCAGGGGCTGTAGACTGAGATCCTTTGTTGAGGGGGGCCAGGGAGGGGTGGAGGAGTGATCGCTGGGCAGACCTGGAGTCCTTTTAAAGCTGGTTGGGGCAGGCAGGGCCCGGTTTGGATGTGGAAGGGGACTATGTGTTGGGGAGGAGTGTAGCTAAGATAGACAGCAAACAAAAAGAGGGCAGACACCAGGTACGTGTGGGAGGTGAGGCGGGGCCTGGGGGCCCTTGGAGACACAGACTCCTCCTCAGGATGGTTTGATGGGGCGAGGGTGTCGGGACTGGCAAAGACAGGAAGGAGAGAGAGAACAAGCCCTGTGGGCTCCGGGGAAGGAAGGTTCCAGGTAGCCGCAGCCCACAGCGGGAGCACGGCTAGAGTGTGTGAGGGGTGGCAAGGAGGGCGGCCTCACCTGGACAGGGTGGAGATGCTCGTGGCCAGAGCCCGGCTCACTTAACGCCCAAGACCCCAGGATGGGGACTTCCTGCCCAGGGCGGGAGCTAAACAAAACTTGAGGCCACATCCTTCTGTCCTGGCCTTGTCCCAAGGTTCAGGTTAACCCCAGGAGGAAGGTCCAGGGGTCATCTAGGACGAAAGCCATTTCTGGTAAATTTAAAGGGACTAAATGAATAGGAATAATCACACTCTGAGCCCCAAGCCCCTGCTGCCTGCAGGCGCCTCTGGAGCATCTCATTTGCTTTGCACCACAACCCTAGTGGCACAAATTACATCATCCCATCTCACAGAGGAGGAAACGGAGCCCCAAAGAGTTTAGGTTGTTTGCTCAAGACCCTACTGCTGGAAAGCAGTGGAGACAGGATTCAAATCCAGTCTGAGCCCAAAGCCCCAGGCCTGCCCCTCCGCTGGTAGGACGAGAAGAAAGCCTCCTCTTTCTCGCCCCACTCCCGGGACAGCAAGGGACCTGGCGCCCCAAGGGACCCTCTGGCCACCTCATCAGCTGAGGGGGCGCGGGGCTGCTCAAGGACCTGGAAGAGACGGCCCATTCCTCTTGTCCTGCTGAGGACTTGGCCCCGGTCCAGACCACTGAGCGGCAGAGCTGGACCAGGGCGGGGCCACAGTCATGGGAGAAGGTCAGCGTGGCAGTGTGAGGAGCGAGGGGGCCAACAGTCACAGAGCCTGTGACCACAGACTGTGGGCAGCAATCTGAGGGGGCATGGACTTGTGTGGGGGGAAAATCACAATGACAAGTGTAGGCAGCACACCCTGGTTTGCTGGCACAACAGGAGTGCCTGGGACTATGTCACCAAGAGAAATGAGACACTCCTGCTGTGCAGGAGCCTCAGAATCGCCCACACCCATCACTGCTTCAAAACGACCGCAGTGTCCAGACCTGCCGCTGGGTCTCCTTGTTCAGTGGATTGACAAAGTGGCACGGGTATTACTGTGTCCCAAGTTTATTTTATAGTTGCATAACTGTATTTCAGTATAACTTATAGTGTTTGTAATCCTGCGTATTATAATTTATTCCTATAAAAACGTTCTTCTGAGGAGGGGTCCTCTGGGCTTCACTGGATGGACAATAGGTCCATGACACCCACCCTCCTTCTTCAGAGGAGGACACCAAGCCCCAGGTCACACAGCACAGCGGAGGCAGTAGGGGGCAGAGGTGGGGCCCTTAGGACCCTCCGACCCTGGGGAAGCAGGCACTGCCTGCCGCTCTCCCCTCCTCAGTTGGGGCTCTAGACCCACGAGGCCTCAGCCCCACCGGTGGCTTTTGGGGTCCTGGGAGCAGAGGGGAACTAGGCCACCTGGGTTCAAAGCCAGCATCGCCTCTTCCAAGCTGTTTCCTCCACTTCTCTAAGCCTCGGTCTCCTGCTGTGGAAAACGGAGATAACGACCCTGCCTGCAGTAACTCGCAGACGTGCCAAATGGCAGCTCAGATCCCGCAGGTTCCCCCAGAGAGAGGCAGGAGCTGAGGAACCAGCCTGCTCCTGGCTGACTTCCCCGAGGAGTGGCCTTCCACCTGGACGTTAATGAGTCCAGAGAGGAAAGAGGAATTCCAGGCTGAGGGGAGGAAACACCCTGCAGAGGGTCAGGAGCAGGGCTGTTCCATGACCAGCCTGAGCCGGGGAAGGTGTGGGAAGCAGTGACACAGAGCTGGAAAGTGCGCTGGCCAGGTGCAGAGGGCCTCGAACGCCGCGTGGAAGGGCCTCCACTGTCTAATAATGTAACCACAGCCATATGTGCCTATTTGTGTTTAAATTAACTAAAACTGAAAATTCAATTCCTCAGTCACATTGACCATGCTTCCAGTGCGCACAGCCACATGTGGTTGGTGGCAACCAAACAGGGCAGTGCCTGCGTGTAGAGAGCATTAGCACCACTGCAGAAAGTTGGTGGGCAGCACGGCCCTGGGCTTCATCTGGGAGACAGTCAGGCTCTGCTAAGCTTTCTGAACATAAGAGGGACCGGCCTGGGGCTGAGGGCTCGGCAGAGCTGAGCGTCAGGCAACTACCAGGAGATGGACTTCCGGTGTGGCCACACTGCTCTCTTGTGCCACCTGCCAGCACATCCACGCTCAGAGGGAGGCGGTGCGGTGGGGTCTGGGCTGGGGTTTAGGGGATAAGCGTGCCTTGTGGCTGTGGGAGAGTCACCAGCCCAACTGGCTTTCCTCAGGTCACCAGCAACAGTGTGGGGAATGGGGCTAGAAGGTGTGGGCCTGGGGTGGGGGAGGGGGTGGGGAGCTGGTCCCACAGGAGGGGACCCAGCACTCACACTGCCCTCTGCTCACAGGTACATGGCCATCGTCCACCCCTTCCAGCCACGGCTCTCAGCCCTCGGCACCAGAGTGGTTATTGCTGGCATCTGGCTGGTGGCCCTGGCCCTCGCCTTCCCCCAATGCTTCTACTCCACCATCACCATGGACCAGGGCGCCACCAAGTGCGTGGTGGCCTGGCCTGAAGACAGTGGCGGCAAGATGCTCCTTTTGTAAGGCCTGCCTGGGGGGTGGGGGAGCATGGTGCGTGTGTATGTGTGTGTGCATGCGCATACACCGGAGAATGTGTGTGCTTGTGTGAAGATGCATGCACACGCATGCATGTACATGTGCAGTGGGTGTGCGCATGTGTCTGTGAGTGTATTGGGGATTATGTGAGCTCATGTATATACTAAAAGTAACAGCACTTACTAAGTGTTAGGCTTGTTCTAAGCACTTTATGTATATGAACCCATTTAATTCTCCTAATAATATGGGGTATGTATTATTCTTCTCATTTTTTGGATGAGGAAACTGAGGCACTAAAAAATTGTCATGTGCCCAAGACCACACAGCTGGTAAGTGGTGAAGTGAGGATTTAAACCCATGCAGTCCTGCTTCCGAGCCCAGTCTCCTCACCACTCTGCTACTTAAATGAGGATACATGTGTCCTTAAATGAGGACAGGTATGTGTGCACACGGGCGGGTGACGCTGCCTGCGCAGGCATGCTGCCCCCACTCGTATCCGTGTGTGTGTGTGTGTGTGTGCGTGCTTGGGGGAGGGCGTTGTAAATGCTGAGGCCACGGAGGGTCAGGGTACTGAGGCAGAAAGAAGCGGCAGTGGACAGAGCCTGGGGTGTTTTCAGGAGGCTGCCTGGTGCCCACCTTGGGCTGGGGGCAGGGAGAGAATGTAGAAGAATTCAGGCACGGTCCAGCCGCTGTGTGACCCTGGGTGAGTGCTTTCCCTTTCTGGGCTTCAGTTTGCCCAGCTCTCACACCGTGGCTTCGTGATCCTTAAGCACGGCACCGTTCGTTAGTAGAGGATAAAGAATTGGTTGAGGTTTTGGAGGTTCGGAGTCCTGCTCTGTCCCCTGCTGGATGGAGGACCCTTTGAAGTCACTTAACCTCTCTGATCCTTCGGTTTCTTCTCTTTCAAATGGGGTTAGTAAGAGAAGCTTGCTCGAGGGTTGTTGTGAGCACACAAGAGAAAATGTATGTGACACCCTTAGCACTGTGCCTGGCACAGAAGTGGTACCCGGTATGCAGAAGTTTAGGGAACAAACGAAACCAAAACTGGAGGTGGCAGATTTAGTCCCACAAAGGCCCAGCAGCCCCAAGCATGAGCATGTGCATGCTCTGAGCCGAGGGCTGCCGGGTCACCATGCAACACAGCCCCCACTCCAGCCTCCTTTGACACCCCTCCCCCAACATCCACCCCTATTTGGTCTCCATCTGTCCCGAGCGCCGGCCAGAAGAGGGCGGCGCTGTGGTCTTCAGTGCCAGGGAAGGCACCGTTCCTCTGCGAAGCTTCGAGGGCAGGCCTTGCCCGAGGTCTCTGCCCCCATCCTGCGCCCTGCTTTCTCAGAAGGACTCACCGCTCCATGGGTGGTGTCCATATAGGGAAGCGCCGCCTATTCTGGCTTAGGGAGGGTGGAGAGCAGAATATTTCATCACTGGCCACTGGGAGGCAGTGTTTCTCCACCTTAATACAAGCCTTTTCTCCCTGGGAGTTGGAGGGGGAGGGCGGAGGGGGGAGGGGGAGGGGGAGGGCGGGGACGACGGGACACGACCAGTAAGAACTGAAGGATCTGAGCACCAGCTCTCTGGGGGGGGGGGGGGGGGGGGGGGGGATGGTGAGTTCCAATCCTGATTCAGGCAACAAGGACACACAGGAGGGCAGAGGTGGGGTAGGAAGGCTATACTTTGGAGTTACCTAGAATTCTGAGAGGATCTGGGGAAAGCCTGGTTTCGTGTGTGAGAAGGTATGGCTTGTTCTTAAGTGGCGGAGCTTCTGAGGTTTAGACTGGGGGCTCCATGAGCACAGGCTCACATCCTGTGTGTGTAGGAACCTGATGAAGTTACAGATGCCCTTTCTGGGAAAATGCACAGGCACTGCCAAAATCCAAATACAGAAAAGACAGTCCAGGCTGAGAGGAGGCATCCCTGATTTTGGCAGCCCCTAGAAAATGGCCCCCAAGGCGCCTCCCTTCTGCGTGGGAACCTAGCCCAGAGTGAATTCCTATCCTGCACCGTATTCCACAGAAAGAATGATGCAATGGAGAGATGTCACTCATACTGGAGAAGGATCTCAGAGATCACCGCCTCGTTTCACAAATGGGGAAACTGAGACTAGGGGAGAGATTCTGACTTGCCCAAGGTCACTCTTTAAATTAGAGGCTGGACAAGAACCCAGTTCTTCTGACTCCCTAGGGCTGACTGACCCTCAGTGAAAGGAAATCGTGTGGGCGTTAAGACTGTAGTGCTGGTTCATATAACATGGACTTCCTGTGCTTCTTGGAGCCTCAGTTTCCCCCTTTGGACACTGGGGCAGGTGGCCCTGCTGATCCTCAAGGTCTATCTATCTCAGACACTGTGTGACCTCACAATAAAGGGAAGGCGACAGGGGCCTGGCTTCTGCTCCTGCCCCTGGTTACCTGCTCCACAGTGGGACCAGATGAGGAGCAGGGCATCTAGGAGCCCCCAAACCTTTTGTGATTAGCATCCTTGCCAAAAGAGCAAGCAAGCAGAATTCTAAACCCAGGCTTTAGGGAAGACATTTGCTGGAGCCACCTGTTCCACTCCCTTGGGTGGCAGAGCCTCTTGAAAGGGGCCCAGCAAGACTGGCACATGGTGGGTGGGGGTGGGAGGTTTGGGAACACCTCAGCCTTTCTAGAAAATGGTCACATGACAGGGCCAGGGGTCTCAGGCCCATTCACAGGATGCTCCCACCTGGACCTTGTCGGAAAGCAGCTGCAGCATCAGTCAGAAACCAGAATGGGCAGCACCCATCTCCTTTACACCATCTTTCAAAAAGGAAATGAAACAGCGTGAATACATCCTGGGGCATCCTCCACAGGGCCAGGATGAGTAGCCAGCAGTGGGGTTCTGGGCCCCTTGCTCAAAGCTGGTGTAAAAGAGGGTCTGCGGACATGAGCCGTTCCCAACCAAAGGCTGATGGGCAGGAAGAGATGACTCAGTAGCATGTACAGTGTGGTGCGTTTCCACTGCTCCATTCTGGGATAGGGATGTTGGTGTAGGATGGAACCATATCAACTCCAGGAGATCTGTCTATGCAGACAGATGCAGAAATCGATTATATGCCATCTATCTAATACATATGTACATAGATATACGCACATATGATTCTGGAAGAAAATATTTCAAATTGTTAATAGTGGTAGGGGTGGGATAAGTAATTTTATTTCCTCCTTTGTGCTTAATAACATTTTAAATTTTAAACAAATGTATTACTTGGTTAACTTTTTCATCCCTATTTATTTCCTTTTTTGGTACTTTATCACTTGGAAGGACGCAGCGCTAATGCTGGTGTCCCTTTTGTGGCAAGGGAAGCCCTCTTTGGGCACATATGCTGGCCAATGTTGCCTTTATCATTTCTTCCTTTAGATCAAACCAAGGCCTTGGGAGGTGGCTCAGGGTCGCCCGCGGGGTCCGGGGCACTGAGCGCTGGTCGATGCCGGAGTCGCCCTTGGCTTTCCCTCCAGGTACCACCTCGTGGTCATCGCCCTTGTCTACTTCCTGCCTCTGGTGGTGATGTTCATCGCCTACAGCATCATCGGGCTCACGCTCTGGAGACGCGCGGTCCCCGGGCACCCGGCGCACGGCGCCAACCGGCGCCACCTGCGGGCCAAGAAGAAGGTGGGCGCCGGGGGCGGGGCCGGGCCGGGCCGGGGTGGGGGCGGGGCCGGAGACCTGGCCCCACCTCAGTAGCCGCCCTTCCGGGCTCAAGGGCCGCGGTCGAGGGGAGGTTGCGGAAGACAGCTTCCGCTCGCCCGCCCGCCCGTAGCTTGCTCCTGTCTCAAGTACCTGGCCAGAGCTCGAATTGGGTCTTCCGGGCAGGCGGACTTTAGTCTTTGGCATAATACAGAGTTAAAGCACCCTTTCAGAATGTTAGGGGAATCAGGGAATCAGAAACCCCCACAGAATTTCAGATGCCTTCAAGAATCTTAGAGTAATAGAATCTAAAATCAGACTTTTTGAGTAATCAGAATGTTGAATTTAAGAAGCCTCACAGAACCACACGAGACTCCCCGGCTCCTAGATAGAATCACAGGAGAATTCTTGGGGTTTTTTTTTCTTTCTTTCTTTCTTTCTTTCTTTCTTTTTTTTTTTGCTGGGGAAGATTCACTCAGCTAATGTCTGTTGCCAGTCTTTCTCTTTTTGTAATGAGCTGCGGCCACAGCATGGTCACTGACAGACCAGTGCTGTAGGTCCGGGTCAGAACCGAACCCGGGCCAAAGGGAAGTTCATGCAGCTTAACCACTAATTCTCCAGGGCTGGCCCAGGAGAATTCTTAAATGCTGGAACTGCAGACCTCAGAGATCATGGAGACTAGCCTGTAGTCCAGCTACATCAAGTCTGTCCCCAATTTCTAACCGAAGTGCCAGTGTCCCCCTCCTGCCTGCCATTCGGGGCTCCTGAGGGTCCTGATACGGGACTCTTTGCTCCAGACCGCCTCCGTTCTCTCCACACTAAGGCTGATCTTTGCTGCACCCCCTTCCCGTCAGGCGACCCGGGAGGCAGTGGGCCCATCACATCATGGATCAGGTCTGAGACTCTACTCGGCTTCTCATCAGCTGTTAGGCATCTTGCAGAGGGCAATTCAGGGAGTCGTAGCTGGACATGGGACGCCATCTGCTGCCCCTCCTCATGGGGAGCTGGCCTCCATTTGCCATGCCTGCTTGCCCTTCCATCCCTCATAGGGTACTGGCTGTGCTTGAGGGCACCTGCAGAGACCAGGCCATGATGGGGGAAAGGTCAGGGAGCTGGCCCCTGGGCTGGTGGGGTCCCCAGTTGGAGCCTCACTATCTAGGGATAGAAGGGCTGTGCCAGGCACAGATTCCAGGGAGAGGGGACCTGGGACCCCATAGCCGGCATAGGGGCAGCCCTAAGGATAGGGTTAAGAGCACCAGCTCATCCACTCTCCAGGAGGGGCGCTGCTCTGAGGGAGGGATCTGGGATGCCTTTTAGAACAGGCGGCTGCTGAGCTGGGCGTTGAGGGGTGAAGGGACAGAGGGACCAGACTGACCTAAAGGCCCAAAGCGGAGGGGCCAGGAGTGTCTGGGCAGCAGATGCTCCAGGGGACTGAGGCCATAGAGGTAGACAGACTTGCTTGTAGAGGGCTGGCGTGGAGGGCGCCCCACCCCTGCCATCAGGAGGATGGGGGCTTGGGGCTTCCAGACTGAGGAGTGACCTGAGCCTCTCCCGGACCAGTTCGTGAAGACCATGGTGGTGGTGGTGGTGACGTTTGCCATCTGCTGGCTGCCCTACCACCTCTACTTCATCCTGGGCAGCTTCCAGGAGGACATCTACTACCACAAGTTCATCCAGCAGGTCTACCTGGCGCTCTTCTGGCTGGCCATGAGCTCCACCATGTACAACCCCATCATCTATTGCTGCCTTAACCGCAGGTGAGCCCTCCCCCGACCCCTCCCCTCCCACGGCCCCTTCTGGGCTCCCCTAAACAGCTTGAGCCTGTGCGCCTGTGCCCCCCACCCCGACATGGGATTGGCATCTCACAGTGAGCCCACAGCATGCTCCTCCCTCTGCTTTGGGCCTCACTTGAGCCTTCCCTCCTCCAAGCCTTGGCCCGTTGCCCAGGCCAGAGCTCTCATCGTCTGTCTGCTCCTGCTCTCTCTTCTGGGGGCTACATCTGGGAGAAGGAGGAGAGAGAACGGGAGGGAGGGGGAGAGGCAGAAGGACACAGAGGAAGGAAGGAAGGAGCTAGGTAGGGAGGGAGGGCCTTACTCTGTCCTGACGTTTTTAAGAGCTGCCTGCAATGAGGAAGAACCGAGGCCTTTCCTCGGGCGAGGTGAGCAGCATGGAGCACCCAGTCAGAGGCTGGGGCCAAGACTGGAGGGAGGCAGGCTGCTGCCTGGGAAGATCACAGAGCATTTCCTGCCCTTGAGGGGCAGTCAGGGCAGCTGGGAAGTGACCTTGGCAGAGACAGCCAGGGAGGAAGGAGCCGAGACCTCACTGCTCCCTCAGACACCGTTTGGTTCTCCCAGCCCTCGGACGTCTGGGGAAGTGGGGTCCCAGAGAGGGGCTGGCATTTGCTCTGGGCACTTGGAGAGGTGCGAGGTGGTGGGCCAGGCGGGAACCCCAGCACTCAGGAGTCCTGCTTGCAGAGCAGGCCGTTCAGCCTCAGAAAACCCTGACGGTGGGGCCAGGTCAGAGGAGATGAGAGCTGGACCCTGAGTCCTGGCCTCAGCAAGACAGTGGTGGGGGTGAGGTTGGCCCTGGGTCTCTTTGTTCATGCGTTTATCACCTCTCTGCCCACGTGCCCAGGCCACTCATGCCTGCAGGGTCTTTGGTGCTCAGACATCCCACCCACCTGGGGCAGGCCTGAAGGAAGTGAGAGAACTATGATTCTGAGTGTTTAATGGGTGCCAGAACCCTCCATTGTCCCCTGAGAGGTAAGCAGATAATATGAGGGAGGGAGGTGTTGTCCCCATTTTACAGATGAGGAAAGTGAGCCCCAGAAAGGAAGATTCTCCTAAACTCAGACAGCAAGCAGTGGAGCCAGGGTTCCAGGCGGCTCCAAGCCTGTAATCTTGTCCCCACATCACACATGTCTCTCGCATGCAGCTTGTAGGAGTGAGAGCTTGGAGACAGGGACTGTCACATGAGGGAGGGGCCCAGCCCTCCGTGTCTGTGCCTTGGTCACTCTCATGCTGCCCGACACCGTCTCCGGGCGTCTGAACCACACCCCAGGGCTCTACACGGTCCTGAAAGAACTTCTGAGCCATCCCGTCTTTGATGACACTAGCTCCAAAGGAGGGCCGGTGCTTCTGGAGGACTCTTCATTCAGAAAATGCTCACCACGGGCTGTGTGCGCCCGGCACTGTTCCAGGCACGGGGCACGAGCTGGTGAAGAACAATGATCCCTTTCCTCAGGGAGCTGACAGTCTCGTGGGCAAAGGCAGACAATAAGCAAAGATAATGAGCAAGTGAACCACACAGTGTATTAGATGATAAGTCCTATGGAAAAAAGAAAAACTAGAACTGAAGCTGAGGACGGGGGAGCTGGGGGAAGCAGTGGGCACGGGGGCTGCAATATTACAGGATGGTCAGGGTAGGCCTTATTGAGGAGTCTTTTGAGCAAAGACTTGAGGACTGAGTGGGCCCTGCAGCTAAGGAAGAGTTCCAGGCAGAAGGAACAGCCGAGGCAAGGGCCCTGTGGTCAAGGTGAGGACTTGGACCAGTGCTCAGGCATGAGGAGCCTTGTAGGGCTCTGAGCAGGGGAGACACATACTCTGACTTCCCTTTTGAAAGAATCATTCCGGCCGCTGTATTGAACTGGACCACAGAGGGGCAAGGGGAGAAGCAGGGAGATGGTTAGGCTACTGCAGTGATCCAGACAAGAGATGCTGGGTTTACACTGGGGCAAAAAGTGGTCAGAGTCGAGATATTGCTAAGGTAGGGCCAACAGAATTTGATGGAGTGGAGGTGGCATGCGAGAGTCAAGGACGACTCCTAGGTTCTTGGCCTGAACAACTGGAAGTTGTCAGTTGTTGGAAACTGAGATGGGGACGACAGGAAGGAGGTGGGAGGATGAGGAGGAGCTGGGGCTGGGACATGCTGAGTGTGGGTGGAAGGTGCAGAGGTCATTAAGTTCCCATAATAAAGGCATTTTGGGTCACACAGTGGAATCTTATCAAGCTACAAGGGAAGGAACCAAAGTCAGGCCTGCTCTTCTGGAACATGGAACCCTACGTCTCCTGGGAACAGAGCGTACAGTTCTCTGCCTCTCTCTACTGTCACAAAGGGTCTCATTTATTTCTGCTCCCCTCTGACAGGCCAGTGTTCTCTTCTGCCAGCCCCTTCCCTGCGCTCGCTGTCTGCTTGCTCTTATCTCTAATTTACATGTGGACCCTCAGTGCTGCCATGGGGAGAGCTGTTTATCTTCTAAGCAGATGTACCAAAACTCACAAGTTCCCCATGTATATTTTCCTTCAAGGCAGGCCCCTTGGGGGAGCATCCTTATTCCACCCAACATTGCCAAAGCCCCAATTTCTTAAGACTCCTCTTTGAACACTCCTTTAGAAGCCAGTTAACAAGTCAAACAAGAAAATCTGTTGTTTCTCGTTAGTTGTACGTGGTTTGTCTGTCTGTAATAACAAATGGTCTAACTCAGCTTAATCACCCACTTCAGCCACTAGGCTTAGTTCCAGATTACTTCTGGCTGTTTCCAAAAATCACATCCACTAAGGAATGTGTCTCTCCAGAGACCCTGAGCGATGGTGGGCTCTTAGGAGCGAGGCAGCGACTTTCCTCTGGAGACGAGAGCGGCTCCTGGTGGTGGGGGAGACACATAACAGCTCTCGTAACTGTCCCACTCACCCCCTTACTCAAGGTGGCCCTCCATCCCCCAGGTTTCGCTCTGGATTCCGGCTTGCTTTCCGTTGCTGCCCATGGGTCACGCCAACCGAGGAGGATAAGATTGAACTGACTCACACTCCATCCCTCTCCATGAGGGTCAAAAGGTGTCACACTAAAGAGACTCTGTTCATGGCCAGCGATGTGGCTGAGGCTGCCAACGGGCAGGCTGGGGTCCCCAAGAAGGGCAGCCTCCGAAACCTGAAGCCTTATGCCTGGCTGCAGGGCGAGGCTTAGCACTCTTTGAGAAGTAGCCAGTTGAGAGGACCAGGTCTGAAAGTTTGGCTCATGCCTCAGCCTTCAGCACATCAATGGAAAAACAAGAATGGCCAGGAACTCCACAGTGGATGCTGACTCGAAGAGGACCCAGCCTCCCTCTCAGACAGTACTTCAGGGGATCCATAAGAGTCAAAGAAGAGAGTGTGAGCTAACACTTATCTAATCCAGGAGTTGCAAGCTCAAATGCCTTCCTGAGGCATACAACATAATGAGTAAATTGGATCCAGTATAAAAGAAAAGCTGCAAATGTGAAGATAGAAGGAAACTGACTTCCAGTTGGGGTTATAGGGAATGGTGGGGACTGTGGCAAACTGGAGGACATCAGCATCCAGAGGGGACAGCAGCTGATCTGCTCTGAACAAATGTTGCCATGTAGTAATGGGAGCCCATTATTGCCAGGTCTTCTAAATCTTTCAAGAGAAGCCAGAAATCCAAATTTGTGAGACTTCCATACTTGTCAGTTTTGGCTCACATTTTTAAAATGTTGGGGAAACCCAACACCTGTGGGCAAAATCCAACCATGACACTGATTCATTATCAGGCTAAAGACACAAGGGCAGCGGGGGGAAGTTTCTTATTTTGCAAAGCCCATCACCATCAGTCTAGGGCTTCTCTGCCTCAACATCTAAGAACTCAGATCCAGCCCAGTGTAGATGATGGTTAAGAGTCAAAAGGAGCCTCAGCTATGTTGCCTCAGACTAAGTCACTCTGACCCTCAGTCTCCTCCTCTCCCAATGGCAAAACTACCCCACAGGAATGCTGTGAGGCTGATGAAGTCATGCCTATAAACTAGCAGACCAAACACAGGTTAAGTGCATAATAAACAGCAGCCATGATTTTTATTACTACATACCAGTCATTTTACACGAATGCCCCCTGCAAGTCAGCCACATAGCTCACTTCTCTCAGCAAGGTGACAGGCAGAGAACGCCAACTGTCCCAACTCCCAGAAAGCTCCAGACCTGGCCCAGTCCACCCCAAGGGCACACCTCTGCTTGCCTGGCGACTCACTGTCTACAACCTGTGCCCTCAGAAGCACGTACCAATGTAAATGCACATCACAAGTTGAATGTTATCTGTCTTCCCCACAAAGATCACTGTGCCATAGGCACCAGCAGTGCCAAATAAAGAGACTCTGGTCTCACCAAACCCAGTGAGCATGCAGTCAGTCCTGGAGGAAGCCACTCGGAGCTGTTGTCATGGCTTGGGAGACTCATGTGGCACCTCAACCACAGGGCACCAGAATGTGGACTGTTGTGGGACCTACCAAGGAGCTGGGGGAGAATCCAAAATGGCGGCCATGGGGGGAACAGCAAACTCAAAGTTGAGGTGGGAGAGGATGAAAGGGTTTCCTACAATAGGGGTTCATTTAAGATTGGGGAGCACGAGAGTGCAGCAACCCCGCTGCCCTGGGCTGCTGCAAGACTCCGTCTGTGTTAGGGCAGGGGGTCTGTTTCATCTGTTATCTTGGAGCTAGCAGAGAGGGTGATGAAGGGAGGGATCTGCTTAGGATGGCAGAGGGGAGGGCCAGTGGCGCACTGTCCTCTCATGAAACCCAGACAGCCCCTGGAAGCCAAGTTGAGTTTTTCTTTGTTCCCACTACAAGTGAGGAGGCCAGGCTGCTGGAGGACAGAGGCCTTCCATCCCTTTACCTTCTTAAAGGTGCTGAGGTGGGGGCTGCAGGAGCCTCTCCCCAGGGGAGGACTGTGGGGCTAGAGCAGGAACCGGCAGGGCAGGTGCTGGAGAGGGGGAGGGGCTTTTTCCAGGACACTTAGCAGGGAGAGGAGAAAAGTCCTCATACCCAAAGAAGGCTGGGGGCTGAAGGACACAATCTTCATTTCAAACTCTCCTCTGACCCAGAAGGCCACAAAAATCCCCAGGGTTTGGTTTTCACCGCATCCCCAGATGTCCTCCCCCATCCCCAGCCATGAAGCATCACTCGGGTCTTTGAATTGGTACAAAGTTTACTAGGTCATACAACATGGCTCACAAAAGCGATGGGAAATTCCAACGAGGGCACTGTTGGTTGGTTGGTTCCTTTTACCCAAATGAGACAAAACATCTTCCCGTAGGACTGCCCACCTCCCCCACAAGACAGACAGAATGCAAGACTGTCACAATGTGGCTATGACCAGTTCCACGGACACACGATTCAGTGGCATTGATACATCCCAAAAGGAAGCTTGGGACGCCGGACAGCAGTGGGTGCTGGGACGGAGGAAGCGGCTAACGCGCCTCTGGGAGGGGTCCCGGCAGTGTCTGCTGATGAGAATACATTTCACAGGGGGTGCGTCCCCAACACCAGGCTGCGGAGGCCCCTAAGGCCTGTCAGATGGTGTGACTTTTCATCTTGGGCCAATAAATAACTGTTGGACGAATGCATAAATTAGAAATGGACACCACTAAACTTCACATGTGGGGAACGTACGACCAGGTTGAAATCAAATCATGCAGAGTGGCAGGGCAGGTGAGGAGGGGTCCAGAGGTGAGAGATATTATCAACAGCACACACTCTATTTTGTACCCTACGTTATGTGCCATGAGGTGGCTTTTGTGTTCCTCCCCACTGCAGTGGTGGCGGGCTCTGGCGCCAGCGTCTCCCAGCACAGCTCGCTGGGAAGAGGGGGTCGCCGCTGGAAGAGAGACGTGCTGGAGGGGCAGCAGGCTGGGGGCCCAGGGCTCTTAGCTGTCTTCTCGGAGCCGTACGCCCACTGCTGTGATGAGGGCGGCCCCCTTGCCACTACCGTCTTCGGACAGGAGGAAAGACACGTTACACTGTGGTGACAGTTCCTTCACGGTTTGGTGCATGATTCTGGAGAAGCTAAAAAAGAAAAAAAGGGCAGGTAGAGGAAGCTGAGAAGAGACACTGGACTCACCTGAAGATGCTCAAGGACCCAACAATAAGGAGGGCAAGCAAGACGGGAGGGGGCCGCTTAGGTGCAGCTGCAGCTTCCTAAGAATGGCTGGCGGAAAGTGGATTTACAGCCGATCCTGTTAGTTTTCAGCAGGGAGGCACAACTGAGAATCCCAAAACAAGCTACTCTGTACAGCTTATAAGGGCGAGGGCTGAGTAACACACAGACACACCCATCCTCAAAGCTCGAGGCTCCCAGGGGACCGAAAACCAAGAGTGCTAGGGCCAGGGCACAGACCACCACGGCCGGCCCCAGCTGGCCCAGCACTTGGTCAGTGCCGCAGGCTCCATGGGAACAAACAGCATCCAGCCCCGGCTGCAGCCATCAGAGAACCCCCAGCCCAGCACCTTCTACGGCCCAGCACCCAGCACCTGAAGCCAAGAGCAGGAGGCCCCCTAGGGAAGGATAATCTCTAATTGAGAGAGGTGATTCTAGGTTCTAGCATTTTTGTGCTGAAAATGAGACAGGCCCAGGCTGAGGATGCTCAGGGCAAAGGGGCTCTTAGAGGTAACACTGACTGCCCTTCACTGAACACCTGCTAGGTGCCCCACAGTGAGGAAGATGAGACTGGGCAGAGATTAAGCAGTTGAGCACAGCTTCTAAATGATGGTGCCAGGATTAAATCCACACGTGTAATCTACGCCCGTGTGCTGCCCCAGGTGATGAAGAGGATGGCCGTGAAGGTGGAGAGACAGAGGTGGGGATGGAGCAAGGCAGATGGTTCCATCCCAGCCCGCAGCCAGGAGGTAAGCAGGTAGTGCCTACAGTGAGCTGGGTAAGGCGGTTTCTAAGTAAGTAACATTATGGGCTGGTTTACCTGGGATGGTCCCAGTGTAATTATTAGTGGCACTCTGGGGTACTGGCAAAAGTACCCCAGTATACACAATAAATCATATGGGCACTCTATTCCTAAGCTTTGGGACATGCAGTGGATCAAAGAGCAGATGGGGCCACATCTCCTCCTCCAGCATGGGGTGTCGGACACTTGACTAAAAGGTCACTCCCCACCTGCTCCCCGCTACAAAGCCCAGGGCCCAAACTGCTCCTCACTCCCAGGCTCTTGACTGATTTAGCAGGAGAACCAGACAATGGGTCCTCCTCCCAGTTTCCTTCACTCCCTCTCCCCACTTACCAAACACAGCCTCCTGGCCAGGCTGCAGCTAATCTGGCTGATGGGGAGGCCCATCCTTACCTCCAGCTGGACACTGCCTGACCTAAGAGGGGCCCAGGAGGAGTGGGGAGAGGGACACACCACACTGCTGGTGTGAGCTGGCCAAGTGAAGCCACTTTCCTGCCTCCCTAAGGTTCGCAGTTAAACCTCAGAGCGGCTCATTCCCTGGTCCCAGACAACCCCCAGTCCCAGACCACACAGCCTTCAGGTTGGCTGAGTCCTGAGGAGGAATTTTCCTGGTGGGAATCACACCCTGATGTCCCATAACCATGAAGGGGACTCGCCAGCCCAGGAAGCTCTGCCCATGCCAACTGGAAGCCCCACTCACTGCGGATGAAGCTTGTAGAGCGTTCCATCCACCCCGACAGTCACGTTGAGATGGTCCAGCCCTCTGTTCTCACGGATCTTATCCACCACGGCAGCCATGCCCGCGCCACACAGCTGCGCGGCCCTCTTGGACACCACCCCACACACGGTCTTGACAAGGATACTGTCGTCGCAGGTGCTGTTCAGGCCCAGCTGCTGGAGAATGGCCCGGACCTGGAGCAGTGCTAATCGGTCACTGTGGTGGACAAAAGCCAGGAGGCTGGGTGAACCCGGACCCACGAGAACAGCCTGGGAGCCAACCCCAAAGGACTGGCCCAAAGCACTGCCCTTGTCCACAAACAGGGTCATGGGGTTATTTTTCCCTTCAAAATAACATTATTTTTTTAACGGTCCCCAAAGTATTCCATGTCAAATTGTAGAAAATTTGGAAAATCTAGAAAAATTAAAATTGGAAAATTAAAACTATCCACAATCCCAACACCAGGGGAAAATGCTATGAACATTTTAAAATATTTCCCTCCAATTTATTTTTCCTGGATATCATTAAACAATGTCTTTGTTCTTATGATACGCAAAACAGTCTTATTCTTTATATGTGGTTTTCTTTCTGGCTTTCTTCCTACTTCATACATCTTAGCAATTTCCCACCTCCATACCTAAGAACAGGATTGGAAATGGCTGCCAAAGTATTCCATTCTGGGGGCGCACAAGAGTTTACTTAGCCAGTTTAGAGAAATTTAAGTTGTTTGCAGTTTTCTGCTATTATAAAGTAACACTCTGATGAAGTTGTTTATAAATCTTTGTGTGCAACTGATTCTTCTCTTAGGATACACTTCTGCGTCAAAGGGCTTTTTTTCTTTTTTTTTTTTGAGGAAGATTAGCCCTGAGCTAACATCTGCTGCCAATCTTCCTCTTTTTGCTGAGGAAGACCAGCCCTGAGCTAACATCTGTGCCCATCTTCCTCTACTTTATATGTGGGACGCCTGCCACAGCACGGCTTGACAAGTGGAGCATAGGTCCACACCCAGGATCCGAACTGGCAAACCCTGGGCCGCTGAAGCGGAACATACAAACTTAACCACTGCGCCACCGGGCCAGCCCCCCGTTTGCTGTTTGCCTTTTAAGTTTGATTACTGATTTTTAAAAAATTTACAGAAGCTGTGTAGCTAAATTTGGCAATTTTTTATGATTTCTGTCTTTGCTCTTATGCTTAAAAAGACCTCCCACCACTTCATCCCCATTAGGATGGCTATTATTAAAAAAACAGAAAATAACAAGTATTGGCAAGGGTGTGGACTGGACCCCTTTTGTGTACTGCTAGTGGGAATGTAAAATGGTGCAGTCACTGTGGAAAACAGTATGGCAGTTCCTCAAAAAATTTAAAAGAAAGTTATTCCATGATCCAGCAATTCTCCTTCTGCGTATATACAAAAAAGAATTCAAAGCAGGGACTTGATCGTGTATTTGTGCACTGATGTTCATAGCAACATTACTCACAACAGCCAAAACGTAGAAGCAACGCAAGGGTCCACGGACAGATGAATGGACAAACAAAATGTAGTCTATATGTTCACTGGAACAATAGCCTTAACAAGGAAGGAAATTCTGACACCTGCTACAACATGAATGAACTTTGAAGACACTGTGCTAAGTGAAATAAGCCAGTCACAAAACGACAAATACTGTATGATTCCACTAATGAGATGCCTAGAATGGTCAAATTCAGAGACAGACAGCAGGACGGTGGTTGCCAGGGCCCAGGGAGGGAGGAATGGGGAGGTACAGTTTCAGATTGGGAGGATGAAAACGTCCTGGAGGTGGCTGGTGGTGATGGCTGCACAACAGTGTGTATGTACTTAACGAAACGGACTGTGCACTTCAAAATGGTTACAATGCTAAATTTTATGTTATGTACACTTTGCCACGATAAAAAAAGGTTACCAAGAAAAATATTGACCGATATTTTCTTCTCATTCTTTTATGGCTCCTATTGTTCACATTTAGCGCTTGGATGAATTTAGAATGATGAGGGGAAAGGCGAGAACTTGTTTCCCGGTCGCTGACGGCGCCTCTCCCGCTGCTGTGAGATGCCGCCAGGCCACGGGCTCAAGTCTGCTGGGTCAATGTCCGGGAATCTGTCTGCTGGCACCTCACAGCTTTGGTTCTGGTGGGCAGTGAGCTTTACACACAGGTCACAGACACGGGCACATTGCGGGAAAGCAGTGAGCAGGCTCCAGCGGAGCCCACGTTCATGTTGACACTGTGACCAATTTTGCTTTTGCAGAGCACCTTCCACCTTCCCTCACAGCTCGCCGTGGAAGGTGGCAAAGGCAGAGATGAAATGCTCACTCCACACGAGAAAGACAGGAGGAAGACAGAAGCAACTTGCTGTGGAGCATGCAGATTGGGTGGCCAAGCTGTGCCATCCCAGGCTGCCTGTCACATGATAGGAGGCTGGGGCTAGACCAGGGGTTCTTGGCTCTCTCTAACTCAGTGCCCCTTCAATACAAGTATCTGTGATGCACCGTTTCTTTAAAATTTTTTATTATTTTTTATTTATTTTTTGGTGAGGAAGATTGGCCTTGAGCTAACATCTCTCGCCAATCTTCCTCTATTTCGTATGTGGGATGCCGTCACAGAATGGCTGCTGAGTGGTGTGTGGGTCCGGTGCCTGGAATCTGGGCCCGCGAACCGCATGCCACCCAAGTGGGCTGCCAAAGTGGAACGCATGAACTTAACCACTATGCCACCAGGCCGGCCCCATCTGTGATGCACGTTTACTATCCTGAAATGGAGCCCGCATAACCTACTTACACACGTAATTTCAAACAAATCAATATACTGTCCTGACATAAAAGATGAATGAGAGGGAAGTAATTTATAATCAAATTATATGATTTCAATATGCAATATTTCAATATGCAACTCCAGAGGAGGGAAAAACCCTCACAAATGGCCAAAATGTCCCCAGGGTGCCAAGCATCCCCGTGACAACCCCGCGGCCAGGTAACCCTCTAACAGGCCCCTGCAGGGAAGCCCCTCCCCACTCACCTCTCAATCTGAGAGAGATACTTGGTCTGAAAGATGCCCCGCGTCTTCAGAGTCTCAGAGATCTGCCCTCGGAAGAGGAATCCCTTCTTGGTGAAGTCGATCAGGATGTTGCGGACAATCTCACCCAGGTACATCCCACTGATCATCTTCTCAAACCTGAAACAGGAGCAGGGGGCAAGGGCGTCCGTGTGTGGCCTTCAGGCTCACAGTAACCCCGGCATCTCCCTGGCCTTCAAGGGCACCACCAATCCGCACGCCAGCCCTGTGCTCCCAGCAGAGGCAGACAGTGCGACCAGGAGGGACTGAGGTGTCCTGAGCCCTCCCCGGGATCAGAAAGGAGCCCACCAGTGCTCAGGTCCCACTGCTAGACTGTCCCCTCCTCACATGACTGCCTGCCCTGCCTGCGGAATCCCACTCCGGCTCTCAGCGCAAACACTGCTTCTCCAAGGGCTGTCCTCCGCCCCGACAGCAGGTTTTGTCTGCCTCTTTCAGGCTCCCGTGCACCCTCCTGTCCTTCACAACGCACACAGGCTCGCTGCCTCTCTCTGCCCCTGCAGGAAAGCCTCGAGAGGAGCGAGAACGTGTGTCTTGTCCAGCTTTGAGTCCCAGGGCCTGCACAGCACAGTGCCAGGCCCTCAGCCAAGTACTCAATGAGTAACTGCAGAATAAGCAGACCACTGGGCTGAGTCTTCAAGAGACAAGAAGACCATAAGGGGAAAGTTCCTACCAGACTTTTGGAAGGTTTTGCAAAAGTCCAGAGTCCTGGTCAAGCACCCAGCAGTGATAAAGCCACGCGGGCTGGAGGATTCAGGCGGCCAGCAGGCTGCACTCCTGAGGGCAACCTGCTCTTGGGGCTTTTAGTTCCTGCCCTCTCCATGCTCGAGGGCCTCCAGAAAGGACAAGGGATTTCAGTGCTTCCATGGCACACGCCCAATCCCAGTGTCCCCAAGCAGGGAAGGTCTGGACTCTGGTTACTTGAGAAGATTTCAGGTGATCCACAGAAAAAACGTGACGTAGCACTATTATCATCAATTCCCATCCAGTCCTCATTCCGTCAAGGAGAGCCCTCGGTCAGTACTGACATGGCTGTCACCCTTTCCCGATCTCCCTTTTTAACAAACAGGGTCTTGGTTTCAAGCCTTTGGTAGAGAACAGTAGCTAGAACTGAATAATGGTGTTCTTCGTCACAGTCATTTTAGGATCACCATCTATGGTAACATTGGTTTTCCCTTTTTTTCTCCATCATTACGTGCAAGTAAAGAATATGAGCTGATTTAACGAAAAACATTAAGTAAATTACAGCAGAGGTGGTATTCGGAAAAGGCAAAAATCTTGAGGGTGGCTGGAGAATAACTCATGTTTGGGAGGTAACACCCAGTCCTTCTTTCTGTTCCTGGGGACACGGCTTGGACCAACTCATCCTGGCTATTGCAGAGGATAGCCTGATTCCTGGGAGCTTGAGACCAGGGGTCATTTGTCTCCTTGCTGGGAAGGGTAGACGGACACTGCCATCTCAGGAGGGCCCCTGAGACCTGGGCTGCAGAGCTCCAAGCAACCACTAGGTGGTGCAGGAAGTCCGCTGTGGGAGGATGAATTGCCCTGAAGGCCCCCACCCCCACCCCCACCAGCCATATCCTAATTTCCCTTGCCCTTTGATGACTATAGGTCAAATGTGTTCTGCTTCCACTAAACAAGACAAAAACCTACTGACCAAGAAGTTTCTATTAATCTGAGGGGAAAGAAACAGAGCAAGCAGAAGATCAGAATGTTCCAGGATGAAAACAGTCACTGAGGGAAGTGATGTGGCCACTGCCACCCTGTCCCCAGAGAAGGCACTTGGACATCCACCCTGGGCCATCTTGTGCCATGTCGGGGGCCCTTCCCCCCAGTTCTTTGCTCTCCTTGGACTAAAAGCCAAGGTCAGGAGGGAATCCGAGGAACCAGTCTCCAAGCCTCTGTCCAGGCCCCACACTCCTACTAGAAACTTCTATTGTAACCGGCAGAATGCAACGACATGCCGTCCCCGTCCCGACCCCCTTTGTGTCCCCTCCCAGGCAGAATTACCTTTGTTTCCCAGGGTTTAGAGAATATTCATCCACCAGTCTGTCATAGTGTGTTCTGATATCGTCCAGACAGCCGTTGTCCCCAAAGGCACCCCACTCCATGTTGATACACATCCGCCCCTCACTTCCTTCCACCATTTCGACGTTCTTCATTTCTTCCATGTAGCAGGCATTGCTGCCAGTCCCTGAAACACACGAGCCGGGGCAATGAATGGCCATGCCGCCACGCCTGGGGGTTCTTGCAACTAGGCCTGGGGCCTGGGATTCCACGGACGGGGGTATGTTTTTGAGACAAACAAAGCAATAGCTTCACTTTCCCAATGTTCTCCAGGAAAACCTCAAAATATAAAAAGAGAGTCAGAGTGAAACCACCCAGACAACATATGGTTAACTTACTTTATCCTAAGACGTTGATACCAAGAGTCCCATGTGTTTACCTGTCTAGGCAGGGCTATATTTATTTAAATAGAAAATGGTCTTACAACAAAGGGATGTATCTTCAGTGGTGGAAGTTTAGGCAATATTCAGATTGGAAAGATATTTCTCTTTCCCCCCTCCCCCGCTCATCACACACACACATATACTCACACACAGTATACTATACTGGGGCATTGTCTACTATCATACATGGATGTTCACCTATCTTTTCTTATCAAGGATGGGCGTGGACTATGCCTGCTCAATAAACTCGCCTCTGTGTTCCAGAATGAAGCCCAGAGTTAGTTCAGGGAAGGACAGCGTCCTCAGCATTTCAAGGGCGCCTTTCTAAAGCGATGGGTCCTCACCATTTTGGTATCACAGACCTCTTTGGAAATCTGACGATGCTCCTGAGGACAGGAACGTTTCCCTGGGCATACCCACACACTGTACACACACAAACTGACAGGTGGATTCCAGGGGCTCAGGAGCCTTTGATTTCCCCCTTAAACTCCCCAGAGCAGGGCTACCCAGACTGTGGCCCCCCGAGGACTGGGGTGGGACCACAGACTGTTTGCTGTTCTCATCCATGAGGAGTTAAGTACAGAAACTGAGAAGACGCATTCTAAAATTTTCACAGCAGTTTTAATTGCCATGACATCCAAGCTTGTGGTGATTGGCCTTGTCTCAGTGAATGGACTGGAAATTTAAAAACCCAACCAACCAAGGAGTCCTTCACACAGATATTTTATCATGTACCTGAACCACGTGGGGAGCCTATTAAGATGTAGATTATGATTGAGGAAGCCTGGGGCAGGGCCTGAGACTCTGCATTTCTAACAAGCTTGCAGGTGATGCTGATGCTGCTGGCCCACAGACCACACTTTTTGTAGCAAGGCCCTAGAGTGCCATCAACCCATCCCAGGTGGGATGGGGATGTAGATAGGCTTTCAACATCATTAGGGGACACAAGGGCATCCTTAAAGGCTAGATCAAAAGGGCTTTGGTCATTTTCATCCCCTTTAAAGAAACTTAAGTAGAATTTTGCTGATATTTCTGACTGGACTACTTTTGTTTTGCTTTTTGTTTTTTGTTTTCTCTGCTCTCTTTTGCCCAAAGTATAAAACTGAGAGAAGAGGAACCCCAGAAATGGCAGAGAGGTAGAAAAAGAGCCAAGACATTTAAACTATACTTCTTGCCCATGGGAGTTCTGAGTGAAGAATGGGAGAAGGAAAAAGTGGCTTTGAATACAGCTGGCGCTGTGGAGAAGCCCGCCCCAGCCCGGTGCCAGGAACAGTTAATAGGCTGGCCCCGGACTGGGCGGGCCCTACCTCCCTCCTGGCAGGAAGGCTAGGCCTGGCCTGGAAGTGGAGAATGTGCTGTGTCACTCTAGCTGTGCATTTCATACCTAAGCCCATTCACAAACAGAAGAGAGGGAGGGGCGGGGTGAGGAAGAAAGTTTGGCAAAAGAAAGGAAGGAACAAGAGCCAGGCCCAAACAGTCTTTCACCCGGCGCTGCTCCCTAGTTTTCTGAATTTCCACAGGTGCCAAAAGTGGTTTAACAATGAAAAGGTCTTCCTGGCACCAGGAGGGCAGCCTGCTGGGGCCTTATCCTGATCTCCCAGACACTCAGCAAAAGGTCTACACAGCAGGGTGCCACCCCTCCCTGTCCAGGTAGGGTCTCCAGATGTTGGCTAGAAAGGAGCCTTTTCCCAGCATCCCCTGACACTAGAAGCCGCTCAAGTGGACAAACGGTTTTCTCACAGCCCAAATTAACACACTTCAGGAATTATGTGCTCTCAAGGCCCAGGCCCCTAACGCGCTTGGACTCTAAGGAACAACCTACAAAACCACCAGGTAACTCCTCTGCAACCCACTTCAACAGGACCGCTCACTGACAGTGGCTGCTGAAGGCAAAATGGTACCCAAGACTACTCTCTGGCTCTTTCCCACAGGCAGGAGAGGAAGTGGGCTCGGCTTTCTTCCCAGCTGCAGGCTCCCCGCCTCAACAACTGCCCAGAGCGCCTCCACACAAGCCCAGTAGAGCAGCTCTGCTGGCTAAAGGCACTCCCACCCCATCCAGCCAAGCCGTGTCAGCCATCTGGGGCCTTCTCCCCGGAGAGCTCTGTTCTACACAGTCTAGTCACAATTAGCACGAAGCCTTGTGGGCGTAGGTGTTGGAGAGGGGAGAGCCCTGGAGAGCCTGGGTCCAGGAGGGAACAGTGGTGGTGGTAAGGGGCCAGTACTGTCAGATAGACTGTCTCACAAAGAGGGCTGAGCTGCTGGCTCGAGGCCCCACAAAACAGGAAAATGCAGCCTTTGCTGCCCCGAAGAGCATGACCTTCCAGGACACGCACCTACGATGAGTCCAACCTCACAGGTGGGCTCTTCATAAGCACAGGTCATCATGGTGCCCACCGTGTCGTTGACCACAGCCACCACGTCCAGGTCAAATTCCTTTGGAAAGAAAGGACACGGCTTTAGCGTTAGGGGAGGGACAGCGGGGCAGGCTTGAATTCTGCAGGCTCGCTCCGCTGCACGGCAGTCAGAAAGCCCACAGTGCGTGATCTGAAGTAGTTTTCTTCTCAGCCTTTAAAAGGCAAGTAAATGCTCCTCCACTGACTAAACACCTACCATCAATGACATATCTGAAGTCTGAGATCTAAAGAAAGGAGGTATTCTACCCATTTCACAGACAGTACTGAGTACTGGAGAGGCAGCCCAGAGGGAACTGTTGAATGGAGCAAAGAGACAATGGCCGAATAACTTCTTCTCTTGGGAGTTTAAAGTGTTATAGCCTTTCAGAGGGCAAAATGGAAATTTCTCAGAATCTGTCCTGCAAGTACGCAAACGTATACACAAGGATATTTACTGCATGACTTGCATGAGCCAGAAAGAGAAAAAACCCAAATATAGATCAAAGGGGGCTATGGAAATCACGGTTTAGGCAAACACTGGAATCCTGTGGAGCCAAGAAAAAGGATGAGGTTGGTCTATATGGAGTGACGTGAAAAGATGCCTGTTTCACATTAAATGGAAAAAGCAAGTTGTAATATAGTATATATGATATGATTTCCATCACCAAAAAAAAAAAATGTGGGGGGCCAGCCCTGATGGCCTAGTGGTTAAAATTCGGCACACTCCGCTTTGCCAGTCCAGGTTTGGTTCCCAGGCACGGAACCATACCACCTGTCTGTCCCTAGCTGTGCGGTGGCAGCAGCTCACACAGAACTAGAAGGACGTGCAACTTGAATATACAACTATGTCCTGAAGGTTTGGGGAGAAACAAAACAAAAAAAGAAGGGAAAAAAGGTGGCTATGTGTGTTGGTGATGCATGGAAAGTAAGTTGGAAGAACACTAACACTAAGAGTTGTACAATGAGCAAAAATAAATCATCAGGTTTCTTTTCAATGAAACATCAGCTGTTGTCTAACATACTCTTCCAGGTGCAACCGATCCCTCTTTCAAACCCATTCATTTCAGCCTTCCTGATTAACTATGTATGTGTCTGCTCTTCTGAACTGGAGATGTTTGAACTGGTTTTTTTTTTTACTTCTTATTGGTTCCCTCATTAATTAATGACTTAAATAAAATCTTTAGAATTTATCATTTTAGACCTTGTCAATGTCCTCCAGCCAAAGTCCATGAGAAACATACCTGTAGTCGAACAAACCAGGGCGTAGAGACTGGTTACAACACGGGAGAACACATCCCGTGGGCTGTTCTCAGATGTCAGAAAGCACTCATTATAGGACTTGAGGTGCGCTGGTGGTTTTAGGGAGGGTTCAGAGAATGGGCATTTGCTCAGGACTGGACGCTGTCAGGAAGGAGGGGATTCTCTAGTGTGTGCTGAGTTCTGACGGGATTATGGAGTGCTCTCCTCCTGTCAGTTCCATCACAGTCACCGAGCGGCCATGAGAATCTGTGCTCTGCTGAACTGTTTGTTCCACAGGACGACACCAAGCCCTGCCGGGAAGGGCCAGGCTGGGCCCAGCTGCCAGGGCCTGCTTTTCTCTTTCTCCATCTGCAGAAGACTCACGATTTTACCTTTCTTTTTCTTTTTCTTTTTTGAGGAAGATTAGCCCTGAGCTAACATCTGCTGCCAATCCTCCTCTTTCTTGCTGAGGAAGACTGGCCCTGAGCTAACATCTGTGCCCATATTCCTCTACTTTATATGTGGGATGCCTACCACAGCATGGCTTGCCAAGTGGTGCCATGTCCACACCCGGGATTCGAACCAGTGAACCCCGGGCCACCGAAGCAGAACGTGCGACTTAACCGCTGCACCACTGGGCCGGCCCCCACTAGGATTTTACCTTTCTTAAACAAACTATCCTTTAACAACACAAAACTATTCACCTGTTATACTGCTGACCGCTGGGGGAACTTTTATTATCCAGGTCACACACTTCTGTATTGTTTGAATTCTTTATGACAATCAAGTACAATTTTTTATCACCTGAAAAAACATTCAAGATCTTAAAAAACATACCTCTCTCCTTTTGACCGCATCCCTTAGTAAGGTCGCTACATCATGCCCCACGCAGTCGGTTGCCTTAAAACCCTTCGTCCAGGTGACCAAAATTCCCTGAAACAGGAAAGGCACCAAGAGAGTCCTGGGCAATCACCCCTCTGGGCAGAATTCACAGTTTCGCTCCCTCCCTCCTGAGCAAACATGTGCTGAGAGTTTGCAGGAAGACGGCTGGGACATCTGAGGCACAAACCAACAAAATGCCAATAGTCCTCTTCATCCCCACTCCACAGACAGAGAAACTGAGGCATAGAAGGTTCATGGTACTGCCCTGGTATAACCAACCAGCACCCCTGAAGAATAATTTGCCAACAACATAAGTGGAGAAATGCGAATTTTTAGGAACGCTGTTACTACCTAAAGTAAACTCTAGGTCTGAGCGGACTGCAGTGCACCCGTGCTGGGTGGGTGCTCATCACGGTGACGGATAAGTGAACCGCTTTAAAATTCACCAGAACTTTAGAAACTGCAAAAAAATGAGTTTATATGGATCTAACTGCTGAGATATTGAAGGGCTTAAGAAGAAAAAAGCCCCAAGTCAGCAGAGTGACTGGATTAACCGGCTTCCAGTGGCAGGGGCCCCTACCTAGCTTCCCTAGTGCTGCCAATCACAAGCCTTAAACCCTGCCCTAAGGCCCTGTGTGACATGATGCCACCAGGGCCTGCTCCACCTGCGATGCACAGGGGCACCCACGGCTGTTCTGGCACAGCAGGCTCAGTCTTGCCTGTGACTCTGCACAACCTCCTCCCTGTGCACAGAACATGCCCCACCCCCACGACGGCCCTTAGCGCGGCGCTGGAGGTGCCGGTGGAAGGCTGCGACCCTCCACTGCACTGGGGCCTCCTGGGGACAGGAACTGTAACCTTCAGCTGGGTACCCAGCACTTAGTACTCAGCAGGTGCTCCAGCCCTGAGCGGACCCTGCTTCGTCCCATTTACTGAACAAACATTTATTACGTATCTCCTGATGGGACGCTGCGCCAAGGGCATGCGAGGAACACAGATCCTCGCTCAAGGAGCACAGCTGTGGCACAAAAGAAAGGCGTAATCACTAATAACTATGTAAAAAGCGCTATAATGAGGCAACATTCGAAGGAACAGGGAACACTGAGGAGGGCAAGATTCTTTTTGCCTGAAGGACCGGAGGCTTCCCCAGAAGAGGTGAGTGCTTTAAATGGTAAGAGTAGAGTCTTAGAATGCACCGGAGGGTGTGGCATAAAGCCTGGGTCAACCCGTTAAGACACCTGAGCCATCCCAGACATAGGGGGATGACACCAAGGCTGGAGGAGGCCTCAAGAGCCAGCTCACGCTGGCCACAGGGCAGTCAGTGCTGGCTGCCCTCTGACCCCTGGAGGAGAGGCACTCACCGCGTCCAAGCTCGTCTGCTTGCAGGGGAATGAGAACGTGAAGCCCAGGGGCATTCTGGGACCTTTGATCCCCATGTAGTCCAGGAAGTCAGAGATGCAGGAGACTATGTGGTCAAACAGCTTTAGGGAAAAAAAGGGATTACTCGTGCCCTCCGGAGTCACACTTTCAGTGCACACACACACACACACACAGCACACAACATACACCCTGAGACGTGCAGAGCAAGTCCCCCCTCCCCAGGATCTTCACAGCCCCCCGAGCACCCTAAGCACAGCATGGCTCGAAGTACCTGAGCTTTCAGGCCACAGGGACACAAGTGCACAGCTGCGGGCATCCCCCCATGGCAGGTTTTGGGGACCACCAGTGCCTCTGGTCATGTGTGTGAAATACACACACCACGGTGGTGTAAAAGCAAAACCATCTCACCTCTTCCCCAGTGCCCTGCATGATTTCAACAGGAATGGCATAGATCTTGTTGTGCATTTCCACCGTTCTCTTTTTCCCACTACGGATTTTCACCAGTAGGACACGGAAATTCGTTCCTCCAAGATCCAGGGCCAAGAAGTCACCATGCTCTGTTGTGGTCAAGAGCACAAAAAAGATGAAAAATAGCTTAGTTTTACCTCTTGGCAGCCAGCAACCAGAAGACTCCAGACTTTCAAGGCGGGAACCCTCATGTCAACCACAAGGGAGACGCTCTTAAGTCCTCCCTCCAGCACACAGGTCAGGCTCAGAGAAGGGTGGGCACTAACTCACTGACCACCGCAACCTCTGAGCCACACTGGAAGGACAAAAGGTCCCACGGATGAATCAGCTGTCACAATAAACAAACTTCACCAGGGTTACTAAAAAGCTTGGCAACAATGACCTGACTTTAGGGAACCTCATATAAAAATTAATAATTTATGTCGTTGTTTGCAAAAGTGATCCCCATCACTCCCCTCCCTGTACGCATGCTTCTTTGCAAAGTGACTTTGCAGTTCTTCTTATCAAAAGATGGAGTCTATTTCTTCTCCCCTTGGATCTGGCCTGGCCTTATGATTTGCTTTGGCTAATGGAGTGTGGCAAAAGCAAAGCTGAGCCAGACCCAGCCTAGGCCTCCAAGAGGCTCTGAAGTCTTCCCTCTCCCTCGCGGATGCTGCTGCTACCATGTGAACAAGCCCAGTGGTCTGCAGGAGGATGAGGCACATGGCCAGGCGCTCCTGCACCCCCGCTGACAGACAGCCAACTGCTGGGCCTGGGAGGGAGGCCTCCCAGCTGACCCACCAGCAAGTACAGACACATGAATGAGTCCAGCGGAGATGAGCTGAGCCTGGCCCAGACGAGCAATATTAAATTGCTGACCCACAGACGCATGAGCAATAATAAATGGTTGCTGTTTTAAGGCAGTATATTTGAGGGTGGTTTATAATGCAAAACTATAATGCAATAGTAAGTAACTTACAGGTAGGACATTCATACCACCAACATTCATTACTGTGAGGACCCACCCAAAGAGCCCTTCAGAGTCCCCAGAGCGCTCAGCTCCAACGAGGACCAGCAAGGTCAGCAAGAAGGGCTGGATTCTGTTCTCGAACCTGCCTGGTGTAAAATCCCCAGGCCCCTGTCTGCCTCACACACACCCTGTCAGGGCTCAGGAAGGGTCCACTGGGTGTTTATCCTCCTGCTGGTTTACTGTATTTGTCAGAGAACCCAGAGCAATCTCAGTGCTGTGGGATTTGCCCAGCCTCGTTCTTTTAAGAACACTTCCTAATTCCAAGTAGGCTGTGGTTTTAAGATGGCACTTGCCCTGGAAGCCTGACCGGGGAAGTCAACTGTCAACATGTGGCAAGTCAGTGGTAAAAACAGAAAAAGAGAGGTTTGAGTGAGTTTCTAGCTCTTGCCAAAATCACGCATCCGTCGGAGGAGCCAACCTCCCTGCAGCCCCACTGTGATGTGGCCATCAGTGTGAGAAGCAGGAGGGGCCCGAGCCCCCAAAAGATGCCCTCACCGGTCCCATCTGGAGTGCTGCGGACGAAGGAGGGCAGCATCTTGACCACAGCCCGGTCGTTCGTTTGCTTCCTCAGCCCCATCTCCATCTCAGCCCGCATCCTCCGCTTCACCTCCAGCAGCATATCCTTGGTGAGGCTGAAGTGGGCCAGGGTCTCCTTTATCTGGCGGTGCTGCTCAGCCAGGCGATAGGCCACTGCGGTCACCATGGCGGCCCCCTTGCCGCTGCCACTCTCCGAGAGGAGGAAACGTACATCGGAGTCGGGCACCAAGCGCCTCAGAGTCTTGTGGAAACGCCGGGAATACCTGGGGGTGGGAGGAGGGTGGACGCGCCACAACAGCTGGACTGAGCCATCTTTCAGGGACTCCCAGTACCCCTTTCTTTCTTTTCCCACGCTTTCATTCCATTTTCTACACTTTCTTTTCTCATGACACAAGTCATACACATCCACTATAGAAAAGCCAGCAAATGCAGACAGGTAAAAAGGAAAAATGAAATGGCCCAGTCATACAGAAAAGGAGAGGATTCTCATTATTATACAAGTACTGACTACAGAAAATTCAGGGTCCAATTCTGTCCTCCACCATGACAAGGAGATAATGCAGCACAGCAGTCAAGAGCCCAGTGCTTGAAGTCAGATCAGGAGACCAGGGTGAGCTCCACCACGTCCACATCGGTGACCTTGGGCCCGTCACTTAACCTCAGAGTCAAGGAGGATGACAGAATCCGGCTGACAGTGATGTGGTAAGAACCAAATGAGTTCATTAAATGCTAAGATTAGTAACCAGCGCTGAGGAAGGTCTCAATAAATAATCGCTCTTGTTTTTTATTATCACTTGGCCCTTCCCCTCGCTGCCCCCAAGAGTCTAGACATGTTTTAGTGGCTAGAAGAGGACTTTTTCTCAGTGAGACATGGAACTTTCTCAAAGGGTGTGGTCTGTTGTAAATATGGAAGGCTGCCTGCAAAAGGAACCAGGGAAACCAGAACCCCAAAATATTAACAGTGGTCAACTCCAGGGGGTGGGATTAAAAATGACTACTATTCTGTTGGTAATTTTTTGAACTAGCTAAGGTTTCTATACCAAATATACGTTACTTCTGAAACAAAAAACATTTAATCAAAGTCATTTTTAAAAATGTGATGTTGGGGGGCTGGCCCCGTGGCCACGTGATTAAGTTCGCCCGCTCTGCTTCGGCAGCCCAGGGTTTCGCTGGTTCGGATCCTGGGAGCAGACATGGCATCGCTCATCAAGCCATGCTGAGGCGGCGTCCCACGTGCCAGGACTGGAGGGACCCGCGGCTAAAAATACACAACTATGTACCGGGGGGGTTTGGGGAAGAAAATGAAAAATAAAATCTTTAAAAAAAAAAAAATGTGATGTTGCAGATGAAGAGTTCTGGAGATGGCTCGTGTGATGGCTGCACAACAGTGTGAGTGTACTTAACTGTACACTCAAAAACGGTTAAGACGGTAAACTTTATATTACGTATATTTTACCACAATTAAAAAAATTTCTAAATGTGATGTTGCAAATCCCTAAACATTCTTGTCCAAAAATTTGCCAAGAACCCCCCCAACCAAAAGATGGTTAGTTTTATTATCAAGAATTTTACAAATAGTTTAAGAATACAAAGAAATAAAATTATGAACTTGGCAGATAAGAAATCTAACTAGCTCAAACCCTACGCCCTCAGCAACACAGAACCGTTTCAATTTAAACCAACATTTGTTTAAACTGTCATGAGAACTGGGTGTGAAGGTACTGTATTATCTGCAAGGCACTTTCCATGCACATCACATATACAGTGGGGAAAAAAATCTGAGGTCCTGTACAAAAAGTCATGCCACAGGCAGTTACTGTTAAAATTTAGTATATAAAGACTTAGAATTAATTTTTAGCCTTTTAAAAGGTACAAGCCGTGTTCTCAGTGGCCACAGAAGGCTTGTGAAGCTAAGGCGTCCATGAGATGAGACGGCAGCATGGTGAGGAGCCTTTATCAACAGCAGGGACTGCTGACGACTTCTCTCTCTGGCTCTCAGATGCAAAGCGTTGACAAGTTGCCCATTTTAAAAAGTAATGTCTGAGGGTTTGGGGGACTTTCACAGGAGCTTCTAAAACAAGAATGAGCACTGCACCTACGACCCAGGCCATGATGATGATGAAGGTCCCTGATGAAATGCAGACAAGCAAGAGAATTTAAAATACAGACACATTCCACTCAGTGCTCCTGGCAGCTATCATCTCTAACAAGACTTAGGAAGCGAGGAGAGACGACAGTGCAGGGTAGAAGCAACACCAGCGAGTATCGGCTGAGGGCTTGGATACTTCCCCACAAGGCAACTCTGACCTTTCTGCCAAGAACTAGGTATTGTCCTATCTGCCAAAAAACTTTCACTAGGTGCAAAAGTCTGACCTCTGGAGAAAGTCTTTAGCCCAAAAGGGTACTGAATGCCAATTATAGCAAAGGGCAGACTCACTGTGGGTGCGTCTTGTAAAGAGACCCGTCGACACCAACCGTGGTCCGCAGCCTGGGTGAGCCCTTGTTATCTCGAAGGCGAGTCAAGATGGCGCCCAGCGTTGCAGCCACCAGGTTGGCAGAGCGAAATGAGACAATGGTACACACGTGCTGGACTGCAATACAGTCGTCATCAGACGGCTCCACTCCCAGGCGGGTCAGGATTTCTTTGGCATTGTGGAGGCCTTCCTTATTCCTGTGAGGTTAGAGGTCAATACTTTTGAGTTAAGGACCACGTCAGGCAGTGCAAAGTAGTGAGGTTCGAAAGTTCTGGAAAGGTGAACTCCATTTACCATGTGTGTATAGGATGGGATTAAGACAGTCGAATGCTTGAGAAGAGTGTGAGAAGGGTTCTCCTCCATAAGAAATACCCGGTGGTAGGAGGAAACTGTACTAGGCTGGTTTCTGACATGCCAGGACCATGGAGAGGAGTGGAGAGGTGAGACCACACGGTCTCTGAACAGGTGGAGAAGTAGCTGCTTCTTTGGGTCTGTGAGCTGCCCCTGGACACTTACATGTTCTTCCTTAATGTTTTCCAGTCAGATTTTAATTTTCTGCATACATGCTTTGTATGCCTTTTCTTAGATTCATTCTGAGGTACTTTATAGTTGTGTTACTATTGTAGATGGTGTCTTTTAAAAATATATATACATACCTTTTTTTTTCCTTTAATGCACCACAGTAAAGTGCTAACAATGGGGGAAAGCAGCTGAGGGATATGTGAGATCACCCTGTACTATCTATCTTTGCAATTTTTCTCTAAATCCAAAAATATTCTAAAATAAAAGGCTTAATATATACATATTTTAATTACTGCCAGTGTATAGGCAATAATTTTCTATCTTATCTCCAGACGGCTTCCTAACCTCTCCTGCTATTCTATTCACTTTCTAGGTATCTTTCAGTGTTCCATACAATTACCGTCTGCAAAGAGTGACACTTTTACTTCCTCTTTGTTTCGATTCTTATGCTTTTAATTTCTTTTTCTTTTTTTTTTTTAAACACTGGCTAAGACTCCAGGACAATGCCGGATAGTCTTGCTCCCGATTTTAAAGAGAATGCTTCTAACACCTGCCCTGGTGGGATGTTTTCTGAGATAGCCTTTATTACAATATACATGCTCTCTTGAGCTAGTTCAAACGGGTTTTTGTTTCTTGGTAACCAAAGAGCCAACACCAGAAGCAGGCCAAGAGGAAGGCAGGTATTTCCTGACTCTGTTGATGACTTGGAAGACAAGCCATGAGCCTCCTGCTCCCCTCCCCTCCCAGCAGCTGACCAGGAACCTTAAGAAGAGACATGGCTGGACTCCCCAGTCCAGGCAGGGGCACGGCTGCCTGCTTACTGTGGCACTGTACCAATCGCTCCTGAAGGAGAGTGATACTGGGACAAATGTCACACCGACGTGACAGAAGAGTAAGTCCAGATCAACTCCCTTCCATTTCCACCAGCCTCCTTCTCTAACCACCAAGCCAGCTGACGGGCATCTTCTCCCAGGAGCCAGAGCTGTAAAGCCACTGGCTCGATCTGAATTTCCAGGACACAGCAGGGACAGTGGGAATGACGGCTTCGTGCAGAGATGAAAGGGCATTTCTAGCACTAGCCCTATATTTAAGCAGGTAGCCTGACACAGCTACACAGAGTCTCCCAAACCAGGAACAGAACCTGGTGGCACCTGGAAGCCAGCCACAAGACAGGAGTCCTTTAGACTCAGAGGGACCCGACTACGTCAATTTGCCACAGAATCAAGTTTTCCTTCTTCCCTCTTGGGTGAAGGCCCGCGAATAACCATCGAGGCAGAGAAGTCTGGGTTTCTTATGCTGAGGCCAAATGGTAGCAGTCAGGTTGCTGGTTGGATGCTGTCCTATGTCTATCAGTCCTGTCTCATCCGTTAACCAATGTTTCTCAAACTTGTGCCAGGGGACACTTCTTCTGGCTGTTAACAGGGGAGAGAATGTGTGTGGGGAGGCACAGGGGAGAGGTGTTTCAGGCACAAAAGAAGTTTGGGGAATGACCGAGTTAACCACAGTGAACTAAGTTTTCTTTAATATGCTAATAATTAGCGTAAAGGGAGGATAAATATGAGTATGTCCCCACCCTATTGGCCACAGCACCCCTTCTTCAGGGAACACCCAATTAGCTTGAGGTCACTAGGGTTCCCTGGAACAGTCTGGAGAAGGTCCTGATAGAACAGGAGGGCATTCCGAGCCCAGGCCCCAGGCTCGGTCAGCGCCTTCTCCACCACTGCAGTCACCTGCTCCCTGGACTCTAATCTCACTTGGGGAGGGGGTGGAGGTGAGGGGGAGCAGTGAAGAAGAGGCAGCTTTTGTCGCTAAATCATCCACGAAGCATTTGCTGCTAGTTAACTAGAACGTTCTTTAATGAGCTGCCGCTAGGTGCCTACAGGAGACCAGCCCAGGATGGGTCAGCTAAGAGAGGGGAGATTGAGCCAGAAAGCCCTGCAATTCTTGAGAGAGAAGCCCACCAAACCAGGACTCGGTGGTAAGGAGAGACCTGTGGCTCTTCTCTGCCCCATGCCCCCCAGAAAGCCTCGAGGGGCGGCACTTACTTTTCAATGGCTGTCACATCACTGGTGTTAAACTTCCCTCTGGTGAGCAGCTCTGGAGTGATCCGCCCTTCAAATAAGAGGCCTTCCTTGGCCATCTTGACCAGGATCAGTCGAACCAGCTCCCCCATGTACATGCCACTGACCATCTTCTCAAACCTGCAGGAGAAAGGCACCCAGGCACTTGTCAGTTCCTCTGTCTGCACCCACCACTGGGGCAACTCGTGAGGAGTGGGACAGACACAAAAGGAGAAGACATCGCCTCTCCCCTCACAGGCTCACAGGCAGCAGAACCACACACCTGGGTGAGTAAATGACGAGGAGACAGGGAGCCCGGGGAGGTGGGGGCGATCGGACCCCATGCCTAGCCCCAGGGTGGGCAAGAGGAGGAGCACCCAGGGAGGGGCAGGCAGGGAAAGCAGGAAAACGTTCGGCTTTAGATTGGGGATGACGAGATGGCCCCCAGACAGAAATGAGCAGAATACGAACATCTCTTTCAAAACATAAGCTGTGCTTTTTAAAGGGAGGTGGCCAAGCCCTGTGGGAAGGCGGCCAGGAAGCATCCTCTCCATTTCCCAGCTCAGACAGGGTAAACGTCTTCTCTGAGGCGGGGCTGAGTAGATGACAGTGCTGAAACGCACGGCTGCTGGTCTCCTCCCTGGCATCCATCTTTTCCTCCTCCAGCCAAAAGGATTAAGAATTTGCCTTGGGAAACTCATTCCTCCCCCTCTGACCTCACCCTCCAGGGCAGGGCTCTGAGGAGCTTAAAGCCAATCAGCTCATCCCACTGCTCTGGCCATGGTCAGCCACGAGCCAAGCACAGAGGGAATCTGCTCTCTTGCCTCCCCTGGGAGGCGCGGTGTGAGGTGTGGACTCTGTAATTGCAGCAGCCATTTTGAGCCCAACAGGGCAGGGAAGAGGCTGCCACAAACCAGGGCTTGATGCCACATCTGAGCCAGATGGAGCCCCTGAGTCCTGGCTGACCAGGGACCGGAGGAAGCCCTGAGCAGGACAGATCAGAGGCAGCTCCACATCCCAGCGGCCAGCCTCTCCTCTTGCAGGAGCCCAGCTGGCACACCCAGAGCTGGCTGTGACACAGCAAAACAATCTGTTCCATTCAGAGCCAGGCCTGGGAGCCAGGGATGCTGCTGGGACCTGAGCACCCGGCCCTCCCTCACCCATCAACACAGGACGCAAAGAAACACAGTCCCATTGTTCCTGCTCCTGACAAGACCAGACAGGACTGCCCCAGCCATGGCCGTGTCAAGGATCTGTGGCAGGAAAGCACCCTTCTGCGTGCTGGCTGCCCAGTCGCTGCCCCAAGCACCTGTGCGAACAGCCTCTGGGCAGCCCCGAGCCGGAATCTCAGAGCAGGCAGGAGCTGCAGTGGTGCCAAACTGCCCTGGCTCTGCCGCTTACTGTGCTACTCACCTCTCTGAGCCTCAGTTTCCTCACTTGTATAATGGGGGTAATGGCAGAACCTACGTGTAAGGTGGCTGTACAGAGGATACGGGTTAATATAGGCAAAGTGCACAGTGCCTGGCTAACAATGAGCGCTACAGCCCTTCCTACGCATCTCACACTTTAATAAAGCACTTCACATGGACAGTCAGGCATCACCTAATGACAGGGCTACATTCTGAGAAATACGTCATTACGTGATTTCGCCGTCATACATGTATCACAGAGTGTACTGAAGGGGAACAAATTGTGCCACCCCAAAATGTGTCTCTTTAACATGAGGATTATCTTAGGCTGATTATTTTTAAGAAAGAAAAGACTCAACGTTTTTCTTGTTACCTCCCCCTTAACTGCCTAAAAGAATTCAGATTAAAAAACCTGTCTCAGGAAGCGAGCTATCACCTTAGCATAGTGTGAACTAGGGGGTAGACAGGGAGGAACCTAGAAAAGCCTGTTTCTTGGGCTTCCCTCTGTGTTCTTCTGTTTCTCTGTGGCCAAACACTTGTTTTCCAAACATGTGCTCCTTTTCACCTCCCTGTGAATTCCTTGCCTTCCTTATGAAGTCCTGACTCTCCCACCTCCAACATCATCCTCTTTTGTCTTTAGCTGAGGATGGTCTTTAAGGTAAGGGTTTTGGCCATTTTGGAGAGTTACTTGGTTTTCCTCCATTTCTACCATGTATACACGTTATTAAACTTTTGTTTGTTTTTCTCCTGTTAATCTGTCTCCTGTCGATTTACTTCTTAGACCCTCCAGAAGAACCTAAAGTGTGGAGGAAAATTTCTTCCTCCCCTGTAGTACTTACACAAACCTAGATGGTATATAGCCTTCTACTCATCTAGGCTACAGGGTACTAATCTTATGGGACCATCGTCATATATATGATCGGTCATTGGCGGAAATGTCGTTACGTGGCACATAACTATAGGAACTTACTTCATCCTCATTACAACCCTATGATGTAGACTTTATCATTATCTCCATTTCAAAGATGAGGAAACTGAGGCATAGAGAGGTTACATAACTTGCCCATTGATTACAGAGCTAATAAGTGGCAAATCCACACTTTGAACCCAGTTAAATCTAACCCCAGAGGCTATGCTCTAACCACTGTGCTGTTCTGCCTCTCTCATGGACAGTGTCATTAAGTGCTAGCTATTACACTGTCACGCTAGCAGTGACCTAGCCCCATCCCTAACCCACCCTCTGCTTGTCCACCACCAGCTCACTTCCTCCTGGGCAGCCTGCCCCCCTTGGTGGGCAATGTGCAATAGGACAGGTTCTTCCCACAGGATGAGCTAAAACCAGCCTTCTGGCGACACTCAGAACGAGCGCTCCCTTTTCTACATGATGGTCTTTTACATACATAGATACTGACATCCCCTTTTCCAGATAAAGGAAGCTCTAGGCCAGGGATGGTCCTTTCCCAGTCCCCAGAACCCGTGAGAGGAAACACCACCACTCACGAGCCTCACTCAGCTCAAGCCAAAGGCTCACAGAGAAGGCAGGGCTCCTTCTCCACTGCTGAGCTCCCCTTCTGCTCAAGTGAAACCTAGCAAGTCACAATCTGCCTCTCAGCAATCAGATGCTTATGACCATTCTGGTGGGCAGGTGGGGCTGAGACCCACAGCGCCTGTGGAGGCTGCGAAGGGCAGGGTGCAGGATCATATTCAGACAAGGAGAGCATGGACTTGCACACCAATGGGGAGTTCTTGGCAGCCAGGGTCTGTTCCGATGGGTGGCCCAGGGAAGAGAAGGAGGGAGAGGTCTGGGGTCACGCTAACCGGGATTAGAGCTGCTGAGAGGTTCTATGGAGCGGGCAGAGCAACAGCAAGAAAAGCTGTTTGAGGGCTGACTTGAAAAGATGTGAAAGTTACTCCACCACCACTTAGGCCAAAGTATTCTCCAGGCCAAACCATCCCGTTGCTGCTGTTTTGTGGGTGGGCGTCTCTTTGCATTTTGAAGGATGTGATAAGGAATCACAGGAAAATGGGATTCGAAATTCCAGATGCAACAGAGAAAACAGAAGAGCAAGAGGCGGGAGAAGACAGAAGCGGAAGAGAAGGAGAATTAAAAATGAACGAAGGTGTGACCGAAGTCTACAGTAGGAGACAGGTCTGTGACAAGAATAGCCAAGGCCTGGAATGTAAGAGCAGTGGGGAGAAGCCAAAGTCTGAGCCCTTTTAGAGAGAGACCTTCTAGCCCTGGGGCAAGGCTGGGGGTCCTGAATACTCCCAGCAGTTCCCGAGGTCCTGCAAACAGCAGTCACGAATGAAGGCAGGAGCCACAAAGCTACCGAGACGATATCCTTCCTGTCAACCGCCTACACCTGGTACTTAGCAAATGCAAACTTCAATCCAAATGAGTAAGTGCGTGCGTAGTCGTCTAGCGCCCCCCGGGCGCTGAGAGCCTTTGCACAAATCGAACACACCTACATTTCCAACCCTGTTGAAAAACTGGAGTCACCTGGGAAGGCTTCCGGCTCCTGAGGCCAGGCCCCAGCCCAGGACAACTGAATCGGAATCAGGGTGGGGGGAAGCGGGTAGGTGAGAGGATGCCTGGGCAACAGTATGTTTTTTAAAGGCCTCTCTGTAATTCTAATGTGCGGTCAGGGATGAAAATCCACTCCTCTGGACCACCCTTGATGATTTTTGTCTATAAATGATGAAGGATGCCTCTTAGACATTCTGGAAGCTCACGCTGAAAACCTCAAACTTTCAAACAGGGCAGAAAATCCCAAACCTAAGCCAGATCAAACCTCAATAAAGAGTCTTGAGCCAGCTTTGGCCTATCCCAGTACCATAATTTCCCCATCAGCCAAATGGAGCAAACACCTTTCCTGGCCCAAGGAGGACAGAAGGGTTTTGAAGAATTTAGCATTCCACTAAAGATGACACAGCAAAGACCCCAAAAACTCAGGCAGGAGCCTGAGAGAATAGCAAAAATCTCCTTTGGCAAAAAATCCTCCAGGCAATAGCCTATTTCTAGGAGTATGTGATGCAACTCAAAAATTTGTCATCTCTTCAGAATTGTTCTTAACAAGACCTGACTTATGGTAATCAGTAAGCAAGGAAGCGTACTAGAGAAAACTGACTTCCTCCCAGGTTTCACTCTTTCATCCAATTACCTGTTTATCTACCCAGCCACCTCCCAACCACCATCCATCCATCCACCCCCCATCCATCCATGTATCCACCATTCCAAAAATGTTTATCGCAAGCCAACTGTGAGGCCAATTCACAGTTCAGCCTGGGGATACAGTTTAGCCCTTTAGAGAAATTCAGGAATAAATCAAAATGGAAGGCAGAGAAGTCCAGGTTTCTAGCCAAGCCATGCAGGATCCCCACCCTGGGGCTAAGGACAGAGACAAGGGCCTGGGCCATATCTGCTCAGTTATCACAGATAACTGCCCTACCTGCTCTGCCGAGAAGGGTGACTTCTGGTTGTGATTGACAGTAACTACAGATACACAATCTCTCATCTGAAACCCCTGGGGTCACATGTGCGTGGGACTGTGAGTCTGAGGATTTTAGAGATGTAATATGGTGCCAATGCCATATATTACAGAGCACCCCCAGAGGTGCCTGAGGTAGGACTGCAATCAAGCACATCCAAAGACCTCCGGTGAGACGTATAAAGAGGCACAGTAAAGAGCTTCAGGTTTTAGGATAGGGGTTAGGTCAGTGGATCAGGGAGAAAAAAACCTTTGACTGCCAAAGCTTTGGAACTGGGGCCCTTTATCACCAAGCCGGAGCCCCAGTTCTCAGGCTGCAAAGAAGATGCTGAGCTCTGGGTCTAAGAACTTGGGATCCTCTCACTGAGAAACCTAGTTTATTCACTACCACCACCCCCAGTGAAGGGGGCTGGCCATTTATGCAGTTCCATTAATTTGGGAGGAAAGCTCAATCGTCCAGCCGAGGGTATTGAGATCTTTTGGGTGACGGGTTTCAAAACAATCAGTAAACTCCTGTTTCTCTCTGGCACAAGGATAAAGGCTGTGAAGCCAACAGGATGGGTCAACATCTGTCAGCAGGCTCACAGCATCCAACTCCAGGACAAGGCTGCCGGGAGGCTGGGTCGATCAGAGAGAGCTAGGAGTATGCTAGCATCACAAATATGAGCAAGCATTTCAGGAAATGAGGAGCTCAAACGAAGCAAAACCCAAGCTAGTGAATACTGTCACTCCTACTTTTGCAGCAAGGAGCTCTCCAAGGCCAGAAACAACTTGCCCAGTAGGTCTGATGCTCTATATCAACTCTGATCCGTCTGGCCATACATGACAGGGAAGAAGTTTCTCCATTCTCTGATCTCCTGAAGGTCTGTAGGACTCATATGGCTCTCACCCACACCTCTGTACGACAGGTATTTGCATGTGTGACTTGTCTCCCCAACTAGATGTCAAGTCCTGGAAGGGAAGGCACTACTCAGTATCCTCGGAGCCTAGCCCAGAGCTCGGCACACACGAAACGCTTGAGGCATATGTGCTGAAGGAAGGGACACTCCCTCTCCCCGGCTCGGCAGCTGCCCCCCATAGCCCGTGGCCTCTCTCACCCTGAGCAGCGATGCCAGTGACCACAGTGTACAGAAATGTTTGTAAACCTCAGCTTTACACTGACGCTTCTGTGCTTTTAATTTTCAAAATGTTTTACAAGGACACAATCATAGTGTAATTAAACAAACATAAATCATTTAAAATGTGCTTTTAAAGTTGCAGACTCCACGTCTGTGTATCTATCCAAAAAAGGAGCAATACAGATTACAAATTTGATGGGCTTTTCCCATTCTGACCAAATGGCTCTCTGCCCCTTTCATCTCCCACCCCAAATCTTTCCTTAAGTGTCCCCTACGTCATATGGATGACTAGCAAGAAAGGTGGGACTCACAGCTGTTTGCCGGGGTTGAGGGAGCCCCGGTCTATCTCCCGGTCGAACTCAGTGCGGATGTCTTCTAGGGACCCGTCGTCCCCAAAGGCCCCCCACTCCGTGTTGATGCACATCCTGCCCTCGTCACCTTCCACCAGGTCAATGTGCCTCAGTTCCTCCATGTAGCAAGCATTGGTGCCAGTGCCTTGGAGAGAGACAGACAAGATCAGAAGTGATGGCCACACAAAGTCATGAGAGGAGGCAGTGGCTTCTGGAAACATCAGCTGAAGGAAGGACAAGGAAAGTGGTGGACGTTACCAATGATGAGCCCAACTTCACAGTGCTGGTCATCATAGCCACAGGTCATCATGGTCCCCACCGTGTCATTCACCACAGCCACAATGTTGGCATCATAATCCTGGGGACAGATAACGGGGTGTCACCGTCCAATCACACATGGAGGCAGAGACCACCAACCTTAAAGAGACATGGCAGCAGAACTCCCGTTTTCACAGCCACCACTGCTCCTGTGGGGGGTGCGGCTTTCTTTACTACGGGCACTCAAATTAACTGGATTAGAGCACAGTGATTAAATTATGGAAACTACACGGTCCCCTTAATTATTTGGCTTAAGATTCTCTTCCAAGTGGATTTTACTCACGGAGCCACAGCCCTCTGCAAACCACCCCACTACATCCATGTGCTGACTGGCCTTGTTCCAGCAGCGGCAGGCCGCACCTGACCATGCCAGCTCCCCGCACAGCCCAGCCCTGTCAGAAGGAGGCCATTCCCTGCACAAGGCCTTGAATCCTTTGGGCAGCACTTTAGGGAGCTGTGTTTCGAACCACCCCCAACCTTCTGGACTGTGGACCCCCACCTTTCACCTGCCTAGCTCTTCAAGACCTCCCACGTGAGGCCTCAGGCCATGCATTACTGCCCCCCGGAAAGGGCCTTGGTCTGTTTTGGCACACAGCCTCCTCCCCACACTCCCCCACCGCTGTGTGGCCACGGCAGATGGCCCAAGGAGAAGTTACCCCACGCTTTTTGATGGCTTTTTCAAGCAGCTTCACCACATCCGCTCCCTCCACTCCGCTCGCTTTAAACCTCTTTGTCCAGGTGATCAGGATGGCCTGCAAAAGAGAGCAGATGAGGCTGATGAGGGCTGGGAGGCCTCCAGAACCCCCAGGTCCCTGGGGAGCCTGCTTAAGGACAGTGACAAAGCAGAGGCCCAGAGGGGACAAGTGATGCACTCCAGATCACTGGGGAACAGGGCCAGACTGTCTCATCTCCTGTTCATTCACCTACATGACAGATTTCTCTGGGGGCTGCCATGGGAAAAATCCTGCAGGTCAAACCAGAATCCAGCAAGTGGCTGGCCAATACGGTATTGTCAGGCAGCATGCAAATCTAACTGGGTGTCAACTGCACAGCCAGACTTCATTAAAGAGAACAAGAGAAATCCTGTTACTACCTGATCACCCTTCCTCTCTCTCAAATCAGACCTTGGCTTCCATAGCCCCAGGAAAAGAAAGTCAGAGCCAAATTGGGAAGAAAAACGAAATGCTAAGATAATTCTTGGCTCCTGAGCTTCTAAGAGCCATGTCCTAGAGATTTAAGGATAATATTGACTATATCTCATTTATGCCTCTTCCCCAACTTAGGAATTTAACTCCCATTTGTAAGCTATGACTCCACTGTTTGTATAATATGATCCATTTCTGTTTGTATATTAATAGAGAAGCATCAAGAAGGATAGATAGCCAATGGTTATTCACTTGGAATGTGCAAGGGTAGGAATTTTACTTTTTGCTTTATATCTTTCTATTATTTCAATAGTCTTACATATTGCTTTTGTATTTTTTTTTTAAAATCAAAGATACCAGAAAAGAAAAATAATTGTTATACTTGAGAGTTCTTCTCTGAATGGAGAAAGTTGCTGCAAATGTGGCAGGGCTGCGAAGAGCTGCTGCTCAGGCCCGACAGGCCTCCGGGGCCACCCAGGGATAGGGAGCTCGCCCTCGCTCACTGTGAAAGCCACAGAGCCTGGAGGATGCACTGGGAAGGGCGAGCACTTGGGAGAAGCTGTGGTTCTGTGCTCAGCAGCAGCCTGCAGCTAAGCCAGGCGCTCCAAAACCCCCGGATGCTCTGCATTCTTCCCTTAACCCCACCCCCCAGAAAGCGTCAGAGAACATGGTCTTGTAAAAAGACTGTGAGGTTAAAAATCTGTAGACCTGGTCCTATTTCCACACTTCTGCCCATTTCCTGGTGGGCAGTTCCCCTAACTCCTCTGGGGGTCACTTTGCTGCTCTGTGGAATAAGACACTGATCTAGACTGGGACAATCTTGAAGGTCCCAGGCAGGGTTGAGGAGTGGGCACAGGCCCTCTGGAGGGGTAATCAGAGCTTGGGATCCACTGGGCTCCCAGGAAGTGCAGCCGGCCTAGGAGGCCTCCCCAGATGGGGGTCAAGGCCTGCAGGTGGATGCCCTGCCTTTGGCTCCTTCTCCACCCACAATACCCCTACGTCAGGCACAACTGCTCTGCCCTGCAGGGTTCTTGTGCCCATGAAAATGTTCTCTCCCCTCCAGTAATGCCCTCTTCCCTGGAAGACTGTGCCTTCTTTTTTTTTTTTAATATTTTTATTTTTTTCCTTTTTCTCCTCAAAGCCCCCCAGTACATAGTTGTGTATTCTTCGTTGTGGGTCCTTCTAGTTGTGGCACGTGGGACGCTGCCTCAGCGTGGTTTGATGAGCAGTGCCATGTCTGCACCCAGGATTCGAACCAACGAAACACTGGGCCGCCTGCAGCGGAGCGCGCGAACTTAACCACTCGGCCACGGGGCCAGCCCCAAGACTGTGCCTTCTGGGGGCCAGGCCGCCTCTGCTCGCCGATCTCTCCCAGGGCCTGGCCCAGCCCAGGGACAGCACTAGGCCAACAGCGGCTGATGAAGCAGTGACCAACAGCGAGCACAGTCCCTTCACTCCCAGGCCATCTCCCACCTCTCCTGGTGGGAAGTGGGGTGTCCCACACTGTCTCTGCCCAGAAGGAGTGACTGTCATGTCTCAGTTCTCAAAAGCCACGGAGAACTTAGCACTGACCACAACAGGCTTTGTGAACAGTTTGGGAAGACGCCCTGGGGCCAGAATGAGCTGAACACCTTGGAGGTGTGGCAACGCCAGATACCAGAGAGAGGGTCTGGATTGGCCACAGCAGTCCTGAATGGAGGAAAAATGAGACGGCAACCTCTCAGAGGCCTTTAGCCGAGTGTGCGTGTGTGTGTCTGTGCGTGTGTGGTGGTGGGGGGGCAGGAGGTGGGGCCTGGGATTCTACTCCTGGATCTGCCATTAATAAGCCCGATGACCTGGGGAGGCTGGGTTTCCATCGTGAAAAGAGGGACTTGGCCTGCTGAGCTCTCAAGCCCCTTCTTGCTCTAACGTTACGTGACTGCACAATTTATACAGGCACAAGGGCTCCCACACATGAAGCAGTGCCCAGGAGAGGGTGCGCACAATACTGGAAAAGGGGTACACGGATGCTGCCCAGAAGTGGGGAGGGTGACGTGGGCCTTAACGTTACCATCCTGGAGAAAAGCAGACTGGTTCCCAGCATGCACTCTGGAGCCAGACTGCCCAGAGCTCATTCAGGCTCTGCTGCTTCCTGGCTGGGTGGCCTTAAGCAGGTTCCTAACCCTCCAAGCCTCAGTTTCCTCATCTGTAAAGTGGGGATCATAGCACTTCACTCATGGGGGTGTTTGAAGATTATGTGTGCTAATTTTGAAGTTGCATGAGAACAGAGCCTGGCACCTGACGGCCCTCAATAACATTAACCATCAGAGTTCCTATTACAAGGAGTTTATTCATAGGGGGCTGGGTGTGTATGGCTTTTTCTGTCTCTTCATGTAAAAAAGAAACAAGGTTGCATATATTTATCTTGTACTCCTGCAGTGCTCTGAGGTACAATGCTGCCACATGGGATGTCTGAGTCCGCCCTTGCTGAGCAGGGAATGAATGAACCAATGACAAACAAGAAGTTGAGTGCAACAAGTCACCTGGAGGTCCAAAAGGGAACCAAGCGCCTCACTGAGACCAGAGCCACCAACTGGCAGACGCTATGGAGAGGTGGCCCTGGCCCATGAGGAGTGGAGCCCTGACCAGATTTGCTACAACCAGGATGGCTTCTGGGTAAACACCACACTGTGCCCCTCTGGCAAAGGGCTTTTGAACCTCTCTGCATTGTCACTAAACCTACTTTTTTTCCCTTCACTTACTTGGTTTAATAAATGGTTCTCCCTACCTGATGGTCACAAACACCATGATTCATCTCCAAAAATACATTTAAACTAAAGTAATTGAAAAAATACACACAATATCATAACCTCACATTAATTTCTACAAATGTTTCTAAAAAAATGAGACATGCAGGCCATCCTGCAAGCAAAAGGGAAAAGCAGTAGAGAAAAAGTGTCCGTTAGCTTTTCCAGCCGGCCTGCGGCGCCCCGTCGTCCCAGGACGTCCTTACCTCGTCTATTTTGGATTGCCGACAAGGGAAAGAAAATGTGAATCCCACGGGTAATTTCTTATCCTTGATTTTTCTTTTCTCCATGAAGTCTCCCAGGCACTCGGCGACATGATCAAAAAGCTGGAGGAAGCACAAGAGAGCAGTGAGGAGGGAGGCATTGGCATTTCAAGAAAACATGAAACATCCCCCCTCCCCGCACACACAGAAGGGGCACGGCATCCCCACTGCCCATCCCCACGGCACCCGGGGGCCCTGCTTGAAAAGGCACGGCGTGTGTCAATGGTGGAGAGAATCCCTTAAGAAGAGCCTGCCCCCCGGACCGGCACAGCTTGGGAAGCCTGTCCAACCCTTCACACAGAACTGGCCTCTCAGTGGTCACTAAGATGTATTATCTGGGTACCAAGGAAATTTAAAAATAATAGAAAATCAGCTCACTCCTCTGTAACACACAGGCCACAGTCTCCGTCAGCCACCCGGGTGGAGTGGCCACCTGGTCCCTTATCTCTATCTCTGCCTCTCTCTACCTCTGTAAATTTCAAAAGCTCACAGGCAATCCTCTATCTCTATCTCTATCTCTGTAAATTCCAGAAGCTCACAGGCAATTCTGCAACCTGTAGCCCACTTGAGTGATTTAACCATTTTCAGTCTATCATAGTTTTACTTTTTACTGAAGTATAACATGCATCCAAAAAAGTGCACACATCCCAAGAGTAGAGTTCACTGGATTCTCACAAGCTGCAACCACCCGCGTCACCAGCACCAGATCAAGACACACATTACCAACACCAGACGCCTCCTCACGCCCCCTGCAGCCACCACCACTGCACCCAACCCCACGACGGCACTCGCCAGCCACTCTGACATCTAACACTCTCGATTTGTTTTGTCCTTCTGTCTACTATATATAAATGGAGTGACAGTGTGTACTCTCTGGGTCTGCCTTCCTCATGCTGCTATATGTATGAGTGTCACCCACATTGTCGTGTGTCTTTCTAGACTGTTCGTTCTCGCTGCTGTGTAGTATTCTATGGTGTGAATTCACTGCAATTTATTTAGCAGACTGCAATTTAAGCTTGCCTGCTCCACAACACCTTGCCTGGGATATGCATCTTAGGATCCACTAGAAAGAACCCAGGACACTGTTTCCCTGGTCTCTGCATGAATACTGTCAATGACAGGAGGCTCACTCCCTTTAAGGCAACTTTTTTTGCATCTCTCTAATACCTTCCCTCACCTCTAAAATGGATCCAGAACTGAATATAATGTTTCATGCCTTCTGACCAGAGGAGAGTTTAGTTGAACTAAGAACCTCCCTTTTCCTTAGCTTTATACTTTTATTAATGTACTCAAAGCATATACATGCTCTTTTGGCAACCATGCCACAGTCTAGGTAACTCCCCTGTCTTTTCCACATGGTCATCATAACACTAGGCCTCCTTCCCCTATGTATGGAATGACACAGCTCTAGGTTCCTGAAGTCCAGAAAAAGGAAGTGTTGGCAAAGCCAAACCACAGAGTCACAGAAGGCAACCCCAGCCCATGTCCCCAGACAGGGCCACCTGCGTGAAGGCTTGCCTTTTGGGGGCATCCTTGTGACAGAGTCAGAAGTCATTATTCCTTCCCCACCTTTCCCCAGATGTCCCTGACCCAGCTCTAAAGTCTGACTTTCCCGCCAGGGTAAAGGAAAGCCTGTCGATTTTGATTTAGGAGTCTCTGTCCCTGAGCCACCATTACTCAGGCTACAGCTGCAGCCAGGCGACTCCAACCGAGGGGACACACGACTGCCTTCCCTGGAGATGCCCAGCTAAGCTTCCTGTGACCTACATTTCCGTAGGATATAAACCCATTACTAAGTCCATCAGTGCATCCTATGTCACCGGCACTCGGAAGCTCCAGGCTCCCCTGTGGCCCTCAGGAAAGATGGCTGGGTGGAAAGAAGCTGCCGGCATGAAGTGGCACGGAGAACTCAGGCTACAGAAATGGAGTCACACGGATGGCGCGCTGTAACCAGCTTCCAGATCCAAGCCAAACAACCATCCCAACATGGTCTGTTAAGAAGAAAATGCCATGCTCGTGGAATGCCACAATCCAGGGGCTACAGTCTGCTCAGGAGACAGGAAGCTACCCCCGGGCCAACTGCCATCTGTGACCAACCAGGGCAGGAAGTTATCTAGCCTCTCTGGACTCAAAATTCTAGTGTCTAAAACGTGGGTTTTTTCTTCCTGACAACAATCCACCCACACAGACTCAGTCCCTCCGACTGAAAATGGCAAACAATGACTAAAACAAAACCTAAGCATTTATTATTCAAAACTCCCAAAACTAAGTAAGTGATGTTTTAAGAAGGCTGCATTTATGCTTCTGGAATCACTACAGTTTAAAACTGCACTGGAACTTTTAGGATACCGTGTGTGTGCGTGTGCATCCGTGGAGAGAGAGAGAGAAAAGGATAAAGCAAATAGTTAACAATTCGGGAATCTGGACAATATGGGAGCTCTGTGCGCTTATCTTAAAACTTCTATAAGTTTAATATTTCAAATAAAAGGTTTAAAAATTCCCACACATTACAGAAGATAAGATCACAACCCCAAGAATTCAGGACTGTTCCTAGTCTGTGAGTCTGAGTTGCTTCATGGACAAAACAGGGCCCTTGGTCTACCAGAATACTCCATAGGTCGATAGGAGATCTCAGAAAAATGGGCCACCAATACCTGCCTCTAACCTCATGCCAAACTTCTGAAGGGGGGGTTCCCGTTTCACCCCTATTTTTCAACTGCCAACCCTCTCCCTCATCCCCTGGACCTTTCTCCTTGCCAATAGCCCTCAGGTTTCCTCATCAAAAATTTTTAAATAAATAAAACTGCAAATAAATACCATAAAGACAGAGACAAAAGTCGGCCTAAGAAAAAAAGTCACGCTGCTAAAACTGTAACATCTGGAGCCTGACTGCCGGGTTCAAACCCCAGCTCTATCACTTATGAGCCATGTGACCCAAGGGGCTGGTTACTTGCCACCTGAGTCTTCATTTTCTCATCTGTAAAATGGGAATAATAATAATAATACCCCCCTACAGGGTTGGTGTGATGATTAAGTGAGTTAATCTATATGGAGTGCTCAGATCAGTGACTTGTACCTAACAAGCACTATGGATTTGCTATAATAATACTACATTATCATTATCATCATCGTCAGTATCTTTCCTTTCAGACTGCTTGAAAGGGGCAGAGGAAGAAACATACAGTAGGAAACAAAGTGATCCTGGGGTGGAGAGGATGGGGACAGAGGTAGTGAGAGAAGAGGTCCCGGGGGCAGCAGTAAGAAGAGGTCACTGGTAGAAATGAATGCAGTGAGTCTGCACTTATGGAGGGGGCACCCCCTGAATTTATAAACCCTGCTCCTGAAAGATCAGGCCAAGCACACAGGAGCGTCTGCAACCCAGCAGGAGAGTCCTGATGGGGAAGGCAGCAGGCAGATGGGCCAACCCAAGGTCCACGGGGAATAGAGTGACAGGTCAGTACTTGCTGCCAATGGAAACAGCAGGATGCCAACACGAGCTGGCCACCTGCAACAGACAGCAGGGCAGTAGCCACTGGCAGAACTAGGAGACCAGCCAGCCGGCGGCCCGCATGCACACACCCGGTGAATGCACCAGTTTGTGCAGCCCAGTAAAGGAGGGATGAGCAGGGGGAGCTCCAGGCAGAGCCATCCAATGAGTGATGCACCCATTTCAGTGGCTGACTGAAGACGGCTCATCTCTTCTAGAGACAGTATCACCTTCGATGCTCACTGTGACCTCTGAAAAGTCTGGTCAGAAAAGCTCTGAACCCAAACCCGTGGGAGTGGGTTAGAGGTCAGGATTTGCCCTTTTCTCTCGGAAAAAGAAAAGGCAGAGAGCTCGTTCCAGGTCCCACCCACGTTAATTTAGGAACAAACTGGAGTCAAGAGGAGAAGTCTCCTGGGTCTTATCTCAAAGTCCAGCCCAGAACAAATGGGTTTTCTGGAGAACTTAGTCATGAACCTTGCCGTGAACACATCCTCCCTAAAGTAAATATTTGGTGAGCTCTGAATATGTGTCCTGGCCAGCAGCCAAGACTCAGGAGGCGAGCTACGGAGGAGCTGGACCGTCTACAGGAGTGGACAAGGAGTAGCTCCCATACTCGATGGGCTTACAGGACCCAGAAATGACTGAATTGTGACGAGGGGCTGCCTAAACCCTGATCACATGGTCCTTGGTGAGGGGGGCCCGCCACTCACCACAACCAGATGGGGGAGAGGGGGCAGACGGGCCCTTCCTGAGCACAGCCACAGCCCCTTGGCCAGAAAAGGCAGGAAGCCCTGGGGGGTGTGGCCTGAAGGGGGGTGGCTCAGGTACCGGGTGAGAGAGGAGGGGATGGTGATTTCCCAAGCAAGGCCCTGCCCTCTTTGCTTTCTGTGCCAAGGACTCATAGGAGGCTATTAAATCAGGAGAACTTGATTGGCCCTAGGACTATAAACTCAAATTCCTGCTGCCCCACAAGGTGACAGCCACACCCTACAAGGCCTGGGCCTTTGGTGAGCTGGGTGAAGCAGCCAATGACTTGAAAGAGGGACATTTTCACCCAAGAGCTCTGCTAAACCTGCACGGGGGAACCAACCCCAGGGTCCTTGGGGAATGAATGCATTTACCCAACAGAGCTGCTGCGCCTCCCTCTTCACACTCTTCACCCTGTAAAAATCCCAGTAGCCCCTTTCCATCCACCAGTAAACCCACATGGTGGGGTCTCTTCAGACTGTCACACTCTTCTGCCCAGGAGTCCTTCTCCACATGCACCTACGTTAGACTCCTTCCAGAGTGCAGGACACCAGTGCTTTGGGGTCTGGTTCCTGCAGGTATCCTAGGGCCCGACGCTGGGCCCACTGGAGCTGATGGAAAGAAGTGTGGACCCACCTGGCTTCCACTGCCGTGCACGATGTTCTCCGGGGTGTCATAAATCTCGGACTCCATGTGGACATTCTGGTTTTGCTCATGATTCACTTGAACCCGCAGAATTCGAAAGGAAGACCCACCAAGATCCAGGGCAATGAAATCTCCCTTTTCTGTTTAGGGAGACAACAGGCATTGCATCAGATTCCAGTGCTACAAGGCCCACACTCTGCTGGTTCTTGGCAGGGCCCAGCACCTGCCTCCTGCTGCTGCATGGCGCTGTCAGCCAGTGGTCCATCTGACCTCTGCCCCGTCTGGAATAGTGGGCAAGAGAAACCCCCTCCCAGCCTGGGGTCCTCAGCTGCGAGCAGCCCCGCTCTCACTCCTAACAGGGGAACGGAAGTACTGACTTAAATACAAAGTCTCGCCCCATCTTTTCTAATCCCTTTTCCAAAATTACGCTTCCTCAAAAATGATACTGCTATCTATAAAATAAAAAATAAAAATTTGCATTTCAACTCAGAGAAACCCTACCTCTGAGGTCAGGTCATGCCATGCCTTGGGTTCCGTCCATGTCAGCTCAGACACCAATTACGGCCAGGCCAGGGCTCCATTTATTCCCCAGGGGACTTTTTTTTAATTGTGGTAAAATATACGTAACATAAAATTTACCACTGCAACCATTGTTAAGTGTACAGTTCAATGGCATTAAGTATATTCACAATGTTCTGAAACTATCACCACTATCTATTTTCACAACCTTTCATCACCCCAAACAGAAACTATCACCATTAAGCAATATCCCCTCCCCCGAGTTCCTGGTAACCTCTATTGTATGTCTGTCTCTACGAATTTGCCTATTCAGATATTTCACATACGTGGAATCCTACAATATTTGTCTTTTTGTGTTTGGCTTATTTCACTTTGCATAAAGTCTTCAGAGTTCAACCATGCTGTAGCACATGTCAGAATTTCACTCCTTTCTGAGGCTGAAGACATCCCACTGTATGTACATAGCACATTTGTTTATCCATTCATCTGTCAGTGGACACTTGCATTGTTTCGACGTAGGGGATGTCTCTAACAGAAGAAGTCCCTCTTAGCCACATAAGAGTAAACTGGCTTGATATGGTTACATCCCTCAGGACCAATGTGTGCAGTAATTAGGGTGGGCCTCAGGGGGACAAAGAAAGATAATGGGACTGTATGCGACACCACCACGTAGCACCAAGGGAGATGGCCATGGGCGGGATTTCAACCACTAAACCACCATCTAACATTCTTTATTTCTCATTAGTTATCCTCACAGATGCTCCTAAAAACTCAGTTAAAATCTGTTAATTTTACTTCTGCTGCTAAGGCGACATTCCCACCGTCCCAATGTACATCATGCCAGAGGTGAAAGCCACCCCTGCCATCCTGACCCTGAGTGGTCCACTGAGTCCTCGGTCCTATAGCAGTGATAAAAGTCTGCTTGGGAGATCTCATTTTCCTAGGGAAGCATCTTTATTATTATATTTTTTACTAACAGTGTTAATTGAGATATAATTCACATACCGTACCATTCACCCATGTAAAGCGTACAAAAGTTTTTAGCATATTCAGTTACGGAACCATCACCACAAACCAGTTTTAGAACACTTTCATCACCTCAAAAAAGCAATCCTATACTCTTTAACTATCACTTCTCAAGTCCTTCATCCCCCATAGCCCTAAGCAACTATTAATGTACTCTGTCTCCACAGATTTGCCTATTCTGGACATTTCATATAAATGGAATCATACAGTATGTGGCCTTTTGTGACCAGCTTCTTACACTTAGAAAAATATTTTTAAGGTTCATCATCTTGTAGCCTGTGTCAGTACTTCATGCCTTTTTATGGCCAAATAATATTCCACTGTATGGATATACTCATTTCATTTACTCATCTGTTGATGGACATTTGAGCTGTTTCTGCCTTTCGGCTATTATGAGTAATGCTGCTATGAATATTTGGGCACAAGTTTTTGTGTGGACCTATGTTTTTATTTCCCTTGGGTATATACCCAGACGTAGAATTGCTGTGTCAAATGGTAACTCATGTTTAACTTTTGCGGAACTGCCACTGTTTTCCAAAGCAGCTGCACCATTTTACATTCCCGCCAGAAACACACGAACGTTCCAATTTCTTCATGTCCTCAACACTCATTATCTGTCTTTTTAATTTTGATTTGCATTTCTCTGATGACTAATGACAATGAGCACCTTTTCATGTGCTTCCTGGTCATGTGTATACCTTCTTTGGAGAAGTCTATTCAGATCCTTGGCTCATTTTAAAAACTGGGTTGTCTTTTTAGAGTTGAGTTGTGAGAATTCTTTTAAGTTCCAGATGCAAGTCCCTATCAGATATATGACTTGCAAATATTTTCTCTCATTCTGTGGGTTTTTTCACTTTCTTGATGGTGACTTTTGATGCATAAAAATTTTCAATTCTGACAAAGTACAATTTATCTATTTTTTTCTTTTGTTGTTTGTGCTTTTGGTGTCATATCTAAGAATCCATTGCCTAATCCAAGGCCACGATGATTCCTATCTACATTTCCTTCTAAGAGTTTGATAGTTTGAGCTCTTCATTTAGGTATTTGACTGATTTTAAGTTAATTTTTGTATTTAGGATGAGGTAGGGGTCCAACTCCATTCTTCTGTAGGTGGATATCCAGTTATCCCAGCATCATTTGCTGAAAGGACTTATCTCTTCCTCATTGAACAGTCTTGGCACCCTTGTCAAAAACCAAGTGATCATAAACATACAGGTTTACTTCTAAACTTGCAACTCTTTCTTTTTGCCCTGTTCTACTGAGACATAACTGACCCAGTGAACTCTCAATTCTGATCCATGATCTATCCTTATGCCAGTACCACACTGTCTTGACTACTGTTGCTTTGTAGTAAATTTTGAAACTGGGAGGGGAATCAACTTTGTTGTTCTTTCTCAGGATTGTTTTGGCTCTTCTGGGTCCCTTGAGCTTTTTTATTATTATTTTTTTAAAGTAACGGTTAGTTTTAAAAAAATAAAGCATTCTCTTCTATAAAGCTGACTCATCTTTGTATTTGATTCCACCAAGCTGTAAGCTCTGACACACTGCTCTATTTCTGGAACTTAGAATGGTATTTGGCATACAGTAAGAGAGCTCAACCAATGCTTGAACTAACGAGGGCGTGAAGGAATGAATGAACAAATCAAAGAACTCTCACACTGAATACACAGTTCTTATCCTCTCTTGAGGGAAGTTCCTCGAGGGAAGGACCACAACTTAGGATTCTTTGCCTCTACCCTTGGCACCCAGGACACTCGATAAATGCTTGGTAGCTGCTGCATCATAGGGACTGTGGCCCATTCATTCATTCAAGGCACCTCTGCTTACTGTTCATTGAGCACAAAGCAGTTATGCCACTGGTTGGTTACTCTTTTTTAATAACAGCTTTATTGAGAAATAATTCACATATCATACAATTCACCCAATTTAAAGTGTACAGTTTAGTGGGTTTCAGTGTATTTACAGAGTTGTGCAACTATCGCTACTATCTAACTTTAGAAAATTCTCATCACCCCCAAAAGGAACTCCTTATGCATTGGCAGTCATTCCCCATTTCCTCCCAAGGCCCTTTATCCACCAACAACCATCAATCTACTGTCTGTCTCGATAGGTTTCCCTATTCTGGACATTTCATATCAAAGCACTCACACAATACGTGATCTTTCGTGGCTTCTTTTGCTGACCACGTTTTCAAGGTTCACCCATGTTGTAGCATGTATCAGTACCTCACTCCTTTGTATGACTGAATTATATCACGTGGTATGGATCTACTACCTGATGCTGTTGGTTGTAAACAGCTTCTATGGCCCAAAGGAAGGAGACCAAGGGAGCATGCTGGGAAGCAGGGGCCATAGATTTATAGGAAAGTCTGACCCTGACTTTGTGGGCTGTTCAAATCAGCTTAGGGTGTTCTTTGGGCTCCCATCAGAACCCCAACCCCCATGGTGCTTACACTACTACCAGATTGAAAAACTGAATCGGGCGTGAGGTGGCTCCTCTCAGGAGGGTGAATCACAGGACTATGAAGAGCACTTTATTTCAGCATCGGCTAACATTCACTGACCCTTTCTGGGCTCCAGTCACTAAGTGCTTCAGATGCATCATTTTATTTTTAACCCTCTCAACCCTGTGAACTAGGAACTGTTATGATCCCCACTCTACAGGCGAGCAAGGAAAGCCTGGGAGGGTTAGGTAACTTGCCCAAGCACACAACCAGGGAGTGCCAGAGCCTCGGACTGAATCCAAAGCCCACAGTCATAACCATTTGGTAAAACTGCCTCCTAGACAGACCTCGGGGACAAGGATCCCCAAGGACGGCATCAGAGCGAGACTTCAGCACATCAGGAACGGCTATACTTCTTTTGGGGGGCTCTTCAACATCCAGGACTCCCTGTAGCTTTTGGTTTGTTTTGTTTTAGTGAAGATAATGAGAACTCAGGCTGGTAAACAACTCGAAAGCACTTGTGAATAGGGAAATAAGAGGCAGAAAAGCGAATGCTGTACTAGGATGAAATCATGGGTGTTCTTAATTTTGATTCAATGTTTTTATTTAATTTATTTACTATCTTAATGTTTAAATAAACAATTTATTTATTTCACATTTTACACTGGCTTTTTTCATCATAATTTTAAAAAAATAGCATGGGAAACTTTTCAGTTGCCAGCCCAGTCAAAAGTCTCACTTTCTACTTAACCGAAGGCCTAAAGTAAAAGCAGGTTCTTGTGCTCAAGTTCCAGGTGCTGGCGGGGAAGTCCTGCTTATTGGGGTCAGGGTCAACACAGAGCGGGAGAGCTTCAGCTCCCCACGCAGGAAGGGGCAGCTTCCACGCAGCACCCCGCAGGACCCACGCTTGAACTTTTCCACGCAGGATAAGTGAAAATGACCTCAGCTGCCTGTAGCTCCAGGAGGAATAGGCATGGGGCTGGCCCACACTTCTGCAGCTCTGCAAAGACCCCTGCCCCATCCCAGCACCCCCCATGGTTTGCCCATCCCAGCTCTCCACTGCTTCTTTTTTAACAAGCACAGGTCAACAGGGTGAGCAGAGAGTTAGGGTCAGAAAAGGTGACCAGAAAAGGTGTCCTTAAGATGTCAGGACAACACTAAATACTGGATACTCCACACACCCGCAAGTGGGAGTTGATGGACATGAAGGGGGCCTTTCCCTGAAGGCAGGTTACAAGGGGTGCAAGCCCAATGCAATCCCTGATCCTTCCCAGAGAAGGGACGCTGGTTCCAGGGTGGGTTTGTGATTGCTAAAAGAAGTGGCAATTGGCACCTCTTCTGAAAATCACATTTGCAGCTCAGGAAACACGGAACAAATATTAACTCACCTCCTCAGTTTATGGACAAGGAAGCTCCAACCAAACCAGCTGAATGACTTGCTCATAGTCACACCTACAGTAAGCCCAGGGCCCCTCCCTTTTCTTAGTCATGCTTATACTTGCAAGTACCGTGATGCTCATTATTTTTTATGTGTATGTCTTACTGCCTCAGTTGGATGATAAGCAACTTGAAGGCAAGGGCATTTTAACACGCTCGCCTCCCTCCCCCAGTACTGAGGCTTGCGGCTGCTAGTTCAAACTGCCCGGGTCAGACACACGGCCTGTTCTCTGCTGGGCAAAGGACACCAAGGAATGGCTTCTGGTAAGGGCAATAAGATTTCTGGTAAACTTTGTTGGCTGTCTAGCATCTCTTTAGATGACTACCCTCCTCCCTGGTTTTGGTCCATGAGGTTGGGGGTGGGGCTGACCCCCTGCTCCAGCTCCAGGGAGACCACTGTGTGATCCAGGAGTGTCCAGTCATCCATCTTGGCCATCATGATTGGCTCAGGATGGGCACATGACCCAAGTCAGCCAATCACTGCCCTCTCCACGACCATCACTGGGATCACCAGCTCTGAGGTGAGGTGTCAGCTAGGGCTGCCAAGGTAAGGGAGAGGTGGCCTACAAATGAAGCCAACACAAAGACCACAAGGACAGAAAGAATAAGAGGCAGGTGAGTCCTGGATACAGAAGCCAACTTACAACTAGACTTCCCAGTTATATGAACCTAGAATTTTCCGTTTTTTGCTTTTACAAATTTGGGTTAGATTTCTTTCAGGTTCAAGCAGATGGCTCCCAAGTTCACTCTTCTTTATGAGAGAACGAGTTCCCCAAATAGCTACTGCCCTCCATAACAACAGGCATCTACTAGCCCCTTTCCTCTCAGGTTGGCGCCCCAACTGAGAGCTGCAGTGTCCCATCACCCCTCTGCAGAGGGGCCAGAGCTGCCGTCTGCGGGCTCATCCACGTTCTGTGGGGTGTCAGGATGGGGGTGAGACAGCCTGCCTTTGCATCCCCCTTCTCTCTGCCTCCTCCCCCTGTAACATCACAGGGATGCCAGTGAATTCTCAAAAACTCGGGATCCTTGCTCCAGGGCTGGACCTACACATTCAGGCCTGATGGGTGGGGGCGCCTCTGACTGGCTGCATCAGTTGGAAAGGGCCTTCCCAAAGAATTCCTGCAAAGCCAGTTATTAAGTTACGATAATGATGAGAAGGACAATGACCCACTGTGACTCTTACGGTGGTTTGCAGTTTCCAGAGCACTTTCATCTGATCCTCTTGACAGCCTTCGAGGCAGGCAGGGCAGGAATTATCACGCCCCCTTTACAGATGAGGAAACGGGGGCTTAGAGAAGTTAAGTGACTTCTCCAAGGTCACACAGATAATAAGCAGCAGAGCCAAAGATTCCTCTGGTGTGCAGAGTTCTAATTTTATTTTTTTTCCTTTAATTTCAAGTTCAGCTTCTTTTCCCAGTGGTGGACTTCCCTCCAACTTCCTCTTCAAATCTTTGGCCTCAACGTTCCTTCCTGCCACTGGTGCCTCCTACTCGCGCCTTTCCCATTTCCACTGAAGCCAGGAGAACCGCTCTTCCAGAGAAGGTTCATTAAGCAAAATATCTGAAGGGCCCTGGCAACTCTCCACTTTCTAATGACAGCCATTATTACCAGCAAATAATGAAAACAAACACGGGGACAGATGTCTCTCTCGAGTCCAGGCTGCACTGGAATACAAGGCAAACAAAACTCCGCTTTCATGAGATGCCTACCTTTGCCCTGCTCAATGAACGAATTCCGCACACGAGACACAGAGGCACGCCCTCCTGCCTGCCCCCCACCACCCGAGGAGAGTTCCACAGCTTCGTCAGAAACCCCACGTGAACGCCAGACACGCAGGAGATTTCACAGACAGATCATCCAACCACCTCGCCAGGTAAGAAAACTGGGAGAAAGGTAAGTGACCAGCTCAAACGCCGTGGGAAAAGCAAGGAAATATTTTCCTTCTCTCTGCGGGAAGGTAGAACTATCTGGATTTGCGGCCAAAAAATTAACTGTGACCACACTGCAATTCAAAAATTTTTTAACTTAGCCTTTGGGTAAAGAGCATGCTAGAAATCATGAAGCAGAAACAAGGAAATATTCAACTCAATTTACCCTCAAAAAGCTTACATCCTAACTGATATTTCCAATATTTCCAATTTTTAGTAATAAAGGAGAAGAAAGGGGAGGTTTCACAATGAGACGGGGTGAGCGGCTGCTGGACGGGCAGCTGGACGGGCAGCTACCCTTGGAGACGGCGCAGCTCTGAGGACTTCTCGGACCTCTGTCTAGCCAAGCCACCAGAGGAAAAAAGGCCTCAGAAGCTTCCTTCTTTTATTTATTATTCATACATTCCCTACTCCTAAAAGGATATACAGCAGCTAAAAGCCACTTTAGGGTTTAAAAAGAAGTTAATGTATAGATTACAGAAGAGCAATTAAAGAAAAATCAGTGCCCATAAAAAACGTCTAAAGGAGAAAAAATGAATAAAAATGGGCTGATACATTACCAGAAAATCAGCCGAGTTTCAAAACTCTGAGACCGGTCCACCAGGGACAAGGTCAGCAGGAGAGGAAAGGTTTGTTTCTCCCTCTGACTTGGAAGTCACATTAACACCAGCCAGCACAGGCATCTCTCCACCTCAGAGAGTCCAATGCATCCTTCAGTGGTTTGGGATTAGCACTAATTCTGTCGCTGACTAATTATACAGCTGAAGCAGTGATTAATGTTTCAAAAAGGGAACAGCACCATGGTTCACTATGAAGGAGACCCACATTCTGATCCAGGGGACCTCCAGGTTCTCGGCTGATAAAGGAGTGCAGGGGAGGCGAAGGTGGAGGCACTTTTGTCACAAAGGGGCAGGGACTGGACTGGGGTCTGGCAACCGGGGCATTGGTATCAACGTCAATGTCTGTGTGGGGCTGTAGGGACCATTCCAAGGCACATAAACTGAGCCTATCCACGAATACTAGGAACAGCCATTTGGGAAAAAGGCTACAGGGTGTTTTATGGGTTGCACTGGGTCCCCCCAAAAGATAATGTGACCTTATTTGGAAATAGGGTCTTTGCAGAGGTAATCAAGTTAAGATGAGGTCATTAATATGGGTCCTAATCTGAGTGGAATCCTTATAAGAGGAAAACGCCATGTGAAGACAGAGACCGGCAGGGAGAACGCCATGTGACGACGGAGGCAGAGATTGGAGAGATGCAGCTGCAAGCCCAGAAACACCAAGGACTGACAGCCACCACCAGAAGCTACAAGAGCCAAGGAAGGAGTCTGTCCAGAGTCTCAGGGAGCACAGCCCTGCTGACACCTTGATTTTGGACTTCTAGCTTCCAGAACTGCGAGACAGCACATTCTTGTTTTTCAAAGCTACTCAGTCTACAGTACTCGTTACAGCAGCCTTAGAAACTAGCACAGGGTAGAAGAAACAATAGTCACAGGGGAGCAGGGAGGGCTGGGGGCAGGGGGCGGGGGCACTGAACTCAGGTGGGCAGACCCAGGCCCTGTGCAAAGGAGGACCAGCCTTTGTCGTTCAGGGTTTCACCTCCTCCACCTCCTCCTCCTCCTGTTCTCAACACGGCTCTGTGCTCCTGAGGCCCTAGCCCTTTGGCCCCGTCCGCAACAGAGAAAAGAGGCTCAAAGGAGGCCTGGGCCCAGGCTGCTGGCTCCAGTTCCACAAACCTTAGGACAGTGTTTCCCAACAGGGGCGTATTACCACATATGTCAGCACACTTAAGACACCACCGACTGTGAGACACAGCACTATTTTACGTAACATGAAGAAAGAAAAAATGCTGCCAATGATAACTTTAAGATGCAATTATTGTACAATGCAGTGCTGATTTCAGAGGTATTCAAATAACAAAGTGTCTCAAAATAGACGAAATATGGCAACAGATATTGGGGGAAAAGATCAAACAGGCTTGGGGAAAAGGCAGGTAGCCAGGTTAAAGAGGTTTCTTTCCCACAGGACTGCTCAGGACCTTTGGCATCTTGGTGTCTGTCACGATTCTCTAACGGGGTTGCAGAACGTTGTTTTTTCCCAAATGAGTCTGAGTTCTGGGCCTTGCTTTGAAGAAAAGTAGCTGATGAGGGCAAATGGCTGGATTACTAAGGTACATGGATCACAATTTGAGACTCTCAACCCGAGTAATGGTTAGGAAAGAGCAAGGGAGAGCACTCCCTGCCCACATGCGGCCGCGGAACGGGCGCTGGCTTGAGGGCAGGGTTCGCAAGAAAAGGGAAGGCATCTCCTCCCCGATGTGTCAGCCCTGGGCCAGCCGCAGAGGATCAGGTGCCCCGCAGGCATCAGGTGTCCTTCTGAGCTGTCCCAAGCAGAGCGGGAGCAGGGGCCCTCGGGGGCTGCCCACACCCACCTCCCCTCTGGGTCCTCTTCTCTCCACTGGCAGCAGGCACAGCCACACATCTCCTACAGAACTCTGCTGATCCCGGAAAGGCTCAAATGCTCCTGGATGTGGGTGCCATCCAGGCCTGGGAAAGCAGGAGGGAACGACACTGCCAGAGACAGCAGAACAAACCCAGGGTGCACCACAGTCTGGTGCCAGATCCTTGCTGGTAGTTACTAAAACTCAACTGCTGGTCACCAAGGCCTCAAGGAACACAAAAGCACGGAGGCGGAGTCTATTTTAAATAGTCAAGAGACATGAGAGATATAAAAGCCAATGTATATGGCCCCCCGTGGCCACAGAGTACACAGAATCTCATGCAGGACTTGTAGAGGCCGGCTGCAGGCACAGACGACTTCCCCAGGTGGCCAGTCAGCTCCAACAAGCCATGCATTTCCCCATCTTTCGTGAGCATCAGCTGCAACAGCTGCAGTTTTCCTGATGTCCATTTTGCAGGCTGCATACCAGATGCCCCAAATCGCAGCTTTCAACGAGCCTCCAGAACAAGGAGGAAACAGCGGGAGTGTACTAGGTCCGCACCCACAGCGCGCATGCTCACACCCTAAGACAAACTTGCCTGCCTCATAATCTCTCTCCCTCTCCCACATGCAGCAGCTGAACCTCAGTGTGAAGCCCAGAACACAGCTCAGAGTGGGATTTCTTCAGTGTGCCAAGCTGGGGGCGGCCATGACCCACCCCTGAAAACTACTAACTCTGGGTCAGCCAGACAGAACAGCCTCCACTAAGCAGGCCAGGCTGTGCCCTCTCAGTCTCCACTCTGCCAAGTATAGGGACTGAGGCCTCTCCTCTGGGGAAGGGGTACTGACAATCCTCAGGGAGCCCCCCACTCCTCATTGTGGGCCATGAGCCACAGATGCAGACCAACAGGATAATTTTCTGTTTTTCTTTTTTTTTTTTAAAGATTTTATTTTTTTCCTTTTTCTCCCCAAAGCCCCCCAGTACATAGTTACATAGTTGTATATTCTTCGTTGTGGGTCCTTCTAGTTGTGGCATGTGGGACGCTGCCTCAGCGTGGTTTGATGAGCAGTGCCATGTCCGCGCCCAGGATTCGAACCAATGAAACACTGGGCCGGCTGCAGCAGAATGTGTAAACTTAACCACTCGGCCACAGGGCCAGCCCCAATTTTCTGTTTTTCAATTCCACCTCCCTTTGCCATTTCTCTGCTTTGGGGGCTACCTATTAGCACCTATGAACTTTGTTCAAATGAGGACTTAAACCTCTCCTCTGAGTCCAAGACCCACCTGGCCACTAGGCTACTTATCTAGAGTACTGAAGGGAGGCCTCGGTGCCCTGATGGAGAGATTCTTCTAAAATGAACTCTTCATTTGTTCTGGAGCCTTTCATATTCTGGAGACATAAGAGTAACTCATACAGCATCTGTTAAGATCCATAAACACTAACACTTTCTTATCACAAGCCACTAGACAGGCCAATAAAGGCAGGTCAGCCTTGTCGAACCATGGTATGCCCAGTGCCCGGCACATGGTCGATTCTCGATAGACATACGTTGGATGTAAAGATGGATGATAGACAGATGATGGATGGATGGACAATGGATGGATGGATGGGAGTACAGATGGATGGAATGGTGAATAAATGGATGAGTGGATGAGTGAATGAATGAATGAACAAAGGGATGAATGAACGAAAGTTGGAAGAGAAAGTTCACAGAGCATTCAACCATCAGAGCCCAATCTCTAGGTGAGAGACTCACCTGAACCATCAGGAATAGACCTTACAAATGTTGGCAACATCTTGACTGTGGCTGTCGGATTAAAATCCCGAGAGAGGCCATTCTTCATTTCCTTCTTGAAACGAGTCATGATATCCATCAGAGTTTCATCAGAGAGCCGCATGGTATAGAGATACTTGTCAATCTAGGGGAAAGATGAGAAGGAAGGAAAGTGAGGCCAAGACCCATGAAGGTCATTTCAGCTCAAGTCTGGCTGGAGGAGGACAGGGCAGGGTGAGGTGCCTGCCTGCCTAAGCTCCCATGGGCACTGGAATACCTACGCTGGCACATCATGCAATGGGAGGTCATTCAACTGCCATCAACCCTGTCACTCAGAGCAGGCTTGCAAATGCTCTGAGACCCAGTTCCTCCCCTGTAAAATGAACCAGACATCTCCAAGGTCCCTCCCAACCCTCAAACACTATACGGAAGCTGCCCTTTGAGCCCCAAGCACATGCCAGAGGCACCTTAAGCCTCTACATGACTCCGTCCATCTGTGAGAGGTGCCTGGCTCATCCTCACATAGAAGGTGGTGCCACAAAGGTTAAGAAGGAGGGCTCCAGAGCCAGTCACCTAGGCTTCAAATCCTAGCCCTATCCCTTAGTAGCTGTGTGAATTTCAGTTTTCTCAACTGAAAAACTGAGATGATAAATAGGGCCTAACTCACATAATGCTGTAAGATCAAATGAGATGGAGAAGCACTTGGAACACAGAAAGTGCTCAATAAACATCAGCTATTATTACCAACATGAGACAGTGGTGCTGGTGGGTTTCCTTGGGCATGACTTCCAGGTAGGTGGAAATGGTGGCCAAAGGGCTGAAACCTTTCAGAACATATGGCAGCAGGCCCAGAGCACAGAGACCTCAACCCCACTACCCCAGAAGGTATGGGACAGCCCGTGTGCCAGGGCCAACGTGCCCACACTTCCAAGTCAGATCACTTCCCGCCTCCAAAGGATTGACCCAACCTGCTCCCCTTCCTGAGTTCCCCATTCTCAAGGAACGCAGGCTCCTAACCTCAGGCCCCCTGGGTTGTCATTGGTTGCTCTTCCTTCATAGTATCTTTCCATTTATTCTCTCAAAAAGTATTTACTGGGCACCTACTATGTGCCTGGCTCTGGGCTAGACATCTGTTCTCATGGAGTTCACTGGAAGTCTCTTTGTCTCACCATTCTTTCTTTGCTACTCCTCGACTTAGGAAGTCTTGGTAACCATGCACCTGGATTCTGGATTCCTGATGGCTGATTCACTCACTCTAATGGTTTTCCATGTTCAATTTCTCTCCCTTCCAACCCATCCTCTACATATACCACTGACACATTCACCTTCTTAAACAGCAACCCTGGTCAATCTATGCCCCTGTTCAAAGCTTTGCAATGCCTCTCCATGTCCGAGGCACCTACACTCTGCAGATGTGGCTCCATGCTCTCTGAACTCCTGCCAAACCACCTCTACCATTCCTGGTAGGTGCCAGGGCTTTCTTACTGCAATGTCCTTCCTTCCCCTCCCAGCTATCCAAATCTCACCTACCCTTCAAGTTCAGATCAAATGTCACCTCCTCTTGCAGATGTCCAAGTTCCTCAGGCTGGAGATAACCCCTCCCTCAGCACTAATCTCTTGGCGTGGTCCAGCATGCATCACGGCTTTCTGCACCTGTCACCTTGACAGTGTCTGCTCCATACACCCTCACCTCACAGTGCCTCATATGCAGCTCTGCACACAGAAGGCTCCCAGTGGCCGGAGGAACAGATTTAAGAGCCAATGAGGCTGAAAAGACCTTTTCACTAGTTTCCTTCTGAGAATGGCATCTCGTGCTCACTTTTCAGGTGGCGGGAAATGTCCTGACTCAAGAACATGAAGTCCCCAGTCCTACGTCATTTCTGCGTATCTCGGTCCTTGGGCAGCCTTTTCACTCTGCTCTCCATGCCTCATTTCCCCCCGGCCCTGCCTGTCTCCTGCCTCACAGATAATCAGGGCTCTGGCAGGAGTCCCCCAGTGCCCTCTGCGGCCAGACAACCCTGCACTCCCAACCCTGCCAAATCTCTCCTACCGCAACCACCTTTCCCTTTCCCCTTGGTAACAGAGCAACACAAAGAAGGGCAATCAGAAACCACTGAGAACTGAAATAGAAATTGCCAGAATCACAGCAGGAGGAGGAGACACACTCTGTTCTACCCCCAAGGCTGGCAGGACAGGATCAGCAGTCTTTGTGGCCATGGTGCCCACAGTCTGACGGCAGAGAGGGAGTCACAATACAAGTGTGCCTGAGTGGCCACAGGAGAACATGGGGGGCTACTGAGCGCAGGCCAGAGAAGGCTTCTTGGCGGGGTGATGTCAGCGTACATCCAGGCACAAGCAAGAGCATGTGTGAAGGCCAAAGGCAAGCAGGGTGGTTTGTGTGGTGAAGAGAAATAAGTTCAATGTGGATGGAGCAGGCAGTCTAAGAAGGGAGGCATCTGGAAAGACTGTCAGGAGCTTAGTCGTGCAGGGCCTCAGAAACCACGTAAACAAATTTAACCTTGATCTCAAAGCACAGCGAATCTCGGGATGACTCCAATGCGTATTCAACACTGTTTGTGTTTTAGAAAGATGAAGCCGCGTGCCAGGTAGAGAATGGGTGAGCAGGAGCAAGAGCAAGCAATAATGGTCACACTGAGACTCTAGGCTGTTGGACATGCTTCCGCTGTCACACTCCTCACCCTACACCATGATTATCTGTCTACTGACATGTCCATCTCCTTGATAATGTGTGAGTTCCCCAGGCAAAGGAAATATATCAAACAGACCTTTGGACTCACCAGTTTCCTGGCACAAAAGAGGAATTCAATTAATCCTGGAAGCTGGAATAACACTTTACGATTATATTGTAGTTTATAGTGTATCGAGTGCTTTCACGAGCAGTATGGCATTTAACCTTCAAAACGACCCTGTCAGGGAGATATTCTTAATCTCCATTTCACAGGTGCAGGAACTGAGGCTCCAAGGACCTAAGTGATCAGTTCAAAGCACATGGCCTGCAAGTCAAATGCTTCCAAGTGTCCCCATCCCTGGGTGAAGGCCAGTCCCCAACTCTTTACTCTCCCAGTAAAGCTGCTGAGGTTTTCCAGCTAGTCAAGGAGAAGCTTCTAGAAAGAGCAGAGCTCCCCACAGCTCCAGAGTCATCCTGCCTCCTAACTCAAGGTGCAGTTCAGCACAGGGACACTGATCCAAGAAGCCTGATGTTTCAGAGCAGCCAAGCCAAACCCAAACAGAGCCTAGAAGTTCAAACGAGAAGGCAGGCTGGGGACACAGAAGACAACCTGGCCCCTAAGCACCTACATGGGAGGGCGTTCCTCCTCTGCTTCTGATTCATGAATCATTAAGGTACAATCTCGCTCAGAAGAGACATGGAAACTGGGGCCAGAAGGAAGGTACAACCTGGGCAGAGCTGGAACCAAACTAGAGGCCTCCTGGATCTCACGTGAATGAGAATAAGCCGAGGTGAGCCCTTTCCACTGGTCCTCAGGCGCTCAGCAGGGTCTTTTGAACCGGTGTAGATCCTGGGGCCGGGACTGGGCTGGCCAGGTACCCACCATGCTGACCAGCCAGGCAGGCACCTGCTGCAGGGCTCAGCAGACCGGCACCACGTGGACTGTGGCCCTTGACGCAGCCCAGGAAGCTATGGAACAAAGCTCACGTCAAGAGACACTTGCAGAACACTCCCAGGGGCCCAGAGTGCCCAGCACCCCACTGAACAAGGGGCCCCATCCACCTGGGAAAGAGGCTGAGAACAGGTAGTGGTGGAGGGAGGGAGGAAGGAAGGGTGTCAGGAAAACCAGCCCTGCCTGTTCGCCCCAGATCTCATTGTGGCTGCACTCTGCAAGAAACTCAGTCACACAGCTGCTATTTCTTACAGAAGCTGGGGCAAGAAGTCCAGGAGAGGAGAGAGGGCAGACACAGACCTGGAGAAGACCCACTTCCGGTCTTTGGGGGTCTGGCCAGAGTCTGTGGTCCTTCCGACTTCTCTTTCTGTCCCCCTCTCCACTGCATCTCCATCCTCTCCCCTCTCTCACACACGCACACTCCACAATCCTACTCTCAGGACACTGCCTCCAAATCGCCACTGCTTTGCTGCTCTGGACAAGCACTGGTGCCCAAAGAACCCCTCCTGTCCCTTCAACTCCCAGCCCCAATTCTGGTGACCGGGAGGGCACAGCACCTCTTCTGGCGGCTTCAATCTGCATGCCTCAGCCTCTGGAACATCTGTCATAGGATGTGTGTCACAGGACAGAGGCTCCCAGGAATCTGTGAGAGAACCCCCAGGCCCATGAGTGCTCACTCTTGCACACAGTGTCTGACACGAGCATGCAGGACTCTGGTCAGGCTGGGAAGGAAATGGGGAGGTGCCAGGGTCCCAGACACCACATGCCAAGCTGGGTCCTGCTTGGCCAAGGCTGACAAGGGCCCCAGTCTGGACTCCTGGGCATCTTTCACCATCCCCTGAAGGGAAGAGCCCTTCTCCTGAGGGTGGAAGGCAGGTCTGCTGCACAGGGCGGGCACTGGTGCCCTAATACTCTGCAAATACTTGTCCTGGATTGTCTTTCTTGCAGACCAAGAGGGCCTGGAAGCCCTGAGCAGCTCCAGAAGCTGGAGGCGGCGAGGCAGAAGGAGACGTCAGAAGAGCGAACACAATGGATAAAAACTAGACTACTGGTAGTGAGCACAATGCAGTCTATGCAGAAACTGATAAGATAATAATGTACACCTGAAATTACACAATGTTATAAACCAATATGACCTCAATAAAGTGAAAAAAAAAGAAAGAAGCGAGAACACAGCCTCACCAGGCCCCCTGGCCCAGAGCCATCCAGCTAATGAAAGAACCCAGCGGCCCCACACTGGGCTAAACTCAGACATTTCTGTGCCTGACCCCAGTCCCACCTCCCGCTCCCAACAGAATATGCACAACAAACAATTCAAGACTGGACATGCTCAACTGAACAGGCCAGTCATGGCAGGAGGCACCATAACCACTGGTGACCAGGGCATTTTGACCCCCTGTGGAAGGGCGCACGGCCATGGAAAATCTTCCCTTCCTCTCTCATCCACTGTCCCGTGAGGATCAAGAACGAGGCAGGGCATGAGTGTGACTGAAGCTGCTAGGCGCAGGCCCATAAAATGAACTCCCGAGCCAGGCGCTTCGCTTGCAAAGGACGTCAGAGAGCTGGCAGTGAAGGGTTAAGGACTCTTGCTCAAGGGCCACTCAGTGATTTCAACATCAGATTCACTTCTCCTTCTTAAAGTGACTCAGGACAGAACAGATCTGGCTGATTAGCATTGTTTTACTAACAGCGCACACTTGCAGAGGGCTTTGGCGTTTAGACCCAGGACTTTCACACACGCTATTCCATTTGGACGTCACAGAAAGAGATGAAATAAGCTCACGGACGCCAAGTGCTGAGCACGAAGCAGGTGCTTAATGTTAGTTCCCTTTCTCCCAGCACACAAACGACCCAGCAAGGTAGGCAGGAAAGATATCATTATCTCTATTTTAGAGGAGAGGAAGTTGAGACCCATGACTCACACAAAGTCACATGGTTTCTAAGTGGCAGCTGGGTCTAGATTCCAGGCCTTCTAACCCCTCATTTTGGGCTTCTCCTTAGGCATTTCCATTCTTTCTCAAAGAAGAAACACCATGGGGAGGGAAGACCACCACGGGGCTGTGGATGAAGAGAGCTGGGTTCTAATCCAAGATCTGTATTTATTAGCTGTGTGACTTCAGTCAACTTACCTAACCTCTCTGAGTCTTGCTTTCTTCATTTTTAAGATAGGAATAATAATACTTTCACCTCAGAGAGCTACTGGGAGAATTTTAATAATGTGCCAAGAACAAAGTAAGCATCAAATATCATTTCCCACCCTCCCATCTAAATGACCACAACAGAGGCCATCACCCTCAGCCCCCTGCCTAACTCATAAGCATGTGTCCCTAACTCCTTTTTACCCAGAAAAATGCATTGATTACCAAACATTACTGACCCATCTCGTAGAAGAGAAAACTAAAGGTAGGTGGAAATACGCCTGAAACCACAGCCAATGAAAGATTCTGGCAAAATTTCTCAGAGCTATTTGCACTGTTTTATTAGTTTTCTAAAAAACTATCAGTAAGTTATAATAACAATAAGTAATATACGGTTATTATTTAAAAATATTCAAACAACACACAAATGCATAAAAGTAAAAAGTATGAGTTCTTCCCCAATCTCCCCAGAGACATCCCTGCTAACAGAGCTTTGTGCTCTAGGACGGTTTTCCTACCTAAGTGAAAAAACATACATACAGAGCTTGGTTTTTGAATTTTGTTTTACAAAAATGAAATCATCACAAAAACATTTTCTCCTTTGAAAGCTTAACTCCACCTTCCTCCATTCCTCTGGGAAATGCCTCCAAGACACAGGCTAACAGTCATGCTTGGATTTCCTCAAGACCCGGCCTGGTTCAGTGAGGGCGCCCAGATGGGGCAATGCAGACCCCAGCATCTGACTCTGGCTTTGCCATCCCGTAGGCACCTCAGTCGTACCATCCAAAATGCGGGTGTGTTCACATGACTCCAACCTGTGAAGGCCTCTCTTCAACACTTGCACATGTTGGTCTTTAACTATCCCATCCGGAGAAGTAGGGCAGGTGTCATCACTTCCACCTCGCCAAGGAAAACTCAGAGGCCAGAGAGGTTCCCGGTCAGTGAGAGAACCGGGGTGGACACCAAGTTCCCCGATTCCTGTTCTTGCACTCCCTCCTCTGTACCTTTCTTGCCCAGGCCAGGGGCCTCCTGGAGCAGGGAGCTGTGGGAACACGAGTGGCACTGATGCCACAGCTCCATCTGCTCCAGAAGCAGCATGTTCCCCTGCCTTGCAGAAAGCATGCCACTCCAGTATGATTTGGGGGCGGCCCTGTTCACCCTCCACCAGCTACAAGTTATCTGATCTGCTGATTTCCCCTTTCACACAATCCTGGGAAGGAAGTTCAAAAGCCACAGTGACCCCAAAGCTCCTGGCCCAACGAGACTCTCCGCTGTGGTGTGAGCCAGCCCACTCCCTCCTCCTGCCCCTTGGCAGCACCCATCCCCTTCCAGTCTGCCCCTGGCTCCTAGGGCTGCCCAGCCCTTCACTGCTGCGGACAGCAGCCCAAGGAGCCTCTGTTTCTGTCCTGCTGAGCACTCCCAGCACGCTCTCTCCTTCCTCAGGCAGCCCCGGGCGCCGAGAGCGTTTCTTCACCCCAAAGGTCCTTCCTCACAGACCCACCGTCGACTCTGCTTGTCTGGCCTGTCAATGGCCCCTTTGGGCCCCGCTCCTTCTTTCTCATCTCCAAACTTACCTTCTCCAAAGGGCGTGCCATGATCCGCCCCCCCAACACCGGCTGCTCCTCTCCTCAGCATCCCCTCAGCCGCTGGTGTCACTACGTAGGAATTAATTTGCCCAGGTGGACCTGTCGCGATGTGAGAGTCTGTCCCAGGCGCTGCAGCAGCACGTGCATGGTCTGCACCTCCAGCTAGACTGTGAGTGCCAGGGGGGCCGTGGCCGTGCCGTCCAGCCCCGTGTGTCTGCCTGCTGGGCGGGAAGGCCTCGGGGAGCCTCACCCGGGAGCCTCAGAAGGGTTTGCCGGCTCAGATAAGGCTGGAGACACCTCTTCTGTGAACAGCCCAGCCCTTCTTCCAGCACCAGCCCCTCACTGCAGCCTCATGGCGACCTGTGTGGGACCAACAGCCTCTCCGTGAGCACAGAGTGTTCCAGGGGCTCTCCACCGCCTCCTCCCACACCTGCAGCTCGCAGCTGATGCCCAGAGGGACACGAGAGCCCTGTAGAGAATCAGGATTCTCACTCCATTACTGCAGCCTCCCGGACTGCCGAACACTTGCAAGTCACCAGAGGAAATGCATTTGGGAAAAAAAACTTCCACCCGAGAGGTTCCTGCGTGGAAGGCGTGTGAGAGGACCACTCCAGCGTGCCACAGCACTATACAGGAGGTTCCCGTTCCCCCCTCTCTTTTTCAAGGGCAGATGGGGCTCTCGGTGCCTCATCTATCATTTTATTTATGCTTTTAAATTGCCAGTTCTGTTTCAGTGAGTGTAGACTAAGCACCTATTAAGCACCAGGGATTGTTCAAACAACACTTCTGTTTACTCCCAAATTGGGAGCTCCATTTGTGATGAGGAAACTGAGATTCGGGGAACCGAGAGGTAGCAGTAAGCGTGGCCGCCCCCAAGCTAGGCCCTTCGACCTGCCCTGCTGCAACGTGCACGCTTGTAAGGTGGGCATTATTGACCCCATTTTACACAGGAGGAGCTCGAGCCTGTGCAGTCAAGTGAAAGGCCCGGAGCAGCCAGCAACCAGGGCGGCTCCAGCTATGACTCCACACTCAGGCTCCTTCCCTTATCTCCAGACTCCTCTTGCTAGGAGGACTGCATAAGGCCTTGAGGCCATGCCCAAGGTCCTCCTGGTGACCTGGACACCCACTAACGGGTGATTTCTGGCTGGTGAGAGAGAGAAGCCCTTGCCCAGGACGAGAACAAAGCTGTCACACTGAACTAGCTAAAAATAAAGGAGGCACCCAGTCCCTCATGGGGAACAGAATGGCCCTGGAATGTGGTGGGGCAAGAACAACAGGCTTCATCTTGGGCCTCGAGGTCTGTGGTCAATGGCATGGGCCAAAGCCAGCCTCCAGACTCACAGTCCCCAATATCCCACGTACCTCCAGACAAGAGGGAAGAGAGGACCCAAGGGGCAGTTTCGCTTTCACTGTGAGACAACCATACCCTCACGCCATGGGTTGCAAACAGTGCAGGAGTGGGAGCAGGCCTGGCTAGAAATCAAAAGCTCTCAGGCCTCCTTCACCTACACGGACTCCCTCTAAACCCCAGGCAAGTCGCTCCCATCTCTGTGTTACCAGGAAAACTGCCCTCTCGCCCTCACGTGTGGCGGGCACAGGAGCTCCATGGCACTGCGGATTGCGCAGAACACAGGCTTTTCAGAAACTCATGGTGGCAAAGGCAGAATGGCACCCAGGATCGTGGCCCCGGCTCGGGTTCTGGCCGCCTCCCCTCTGCTATCCAGAAAGCTGCATGCCCCACCCTCCTCTCAAGGTGCCTACAGGTGTGTTCTGGGTGAACTCTAGCAACATCTGCCATTTATACAGTTCTCTACACTTTCCAAGTGTTTCCACATCCATTCTCTCACTGGATAAGTGGGCAGATAGTAAGGCAGGAATCATTACCCCATCTGACAGATAAAGAAACTGAGTCCCAGAGACCTTCACAGCCACCTAACAACACGGCTCAAGCTGGAGGGATCCTTTAGAGATAATGGATTCTGGCCTCCTGGTCTGACAGATGAGGAAACTGAGGCCCAATGACTCACAGGAAGCCACAGCTTTAAACACAGAGCACCTCTGTCAAATTCTGAGCCAAAAGATTCAGTCTAGTAGAGCACTATCCAATAGGAATAGAATGCAAGTCACATATGCAATTTTAAATTTTCTAGTAGCCACATTTTTTAAAAAACAGGTGAAATTAATTTTAATAACACTTTATTTAACCTAGTATATCCAAAATATTATTCCCACATGTAATCAATATTCTAAAAATTAACGAGCTATTTTATGTATCTGTCATACAAAGTCTTTGAAATCCTGTGTGTATTTATATTTAACAGCACCTCTTAAATCAGACTCGCCACATTTCAAGTGCTCAATGGCCACACATGGCTGGTGGCGACTGTGCTGGACAGCACAGCTCTAGCATTCCAGCGGCACGCCCATTATGGGAGCCTTGGGGGATGGTTTCTACTGGGAGGCCATTGCAGTGCACTGCTTTGGAAGTCTGAGGCCCTGGACCGCAGACCTGGTTCTGCATGCATGGCGAGAGCTGCCCATTAGCGTCAGACAGACCTGCGCCCCATCCCGGTCCTACTGCTTTCTGGCCACCAAGATCATGTCAATTCTACTTCCTGAAGCTTGCCTGCCCAATATGTAAGATGCAGGAAGAAATACCTACATCCAAGCTTGCTGGAAGGACTCAAGTAAATCAAGCATATTGACAGTGTTTTGTAAATGGAACAGAACTTTGCAAAGATGAGGTGGTGTCTTTATTACAACCGTGGCTTGAGTCTCCTACTCTACTCACCCCAACCATCCAGAGAGGCTCCTGGAAGGCAGGAGTCATCAGAGAAATGAGGTCAGATTGAATAACATGGCTGAAGGCAAACCCCATGTGTCAATCAATCAAGGAAATCAGTGCTCACAGAAATGGCCAGGCAGAGGCTGGGAGAGAATGCCAGAACAATCTCTAGGAGCGGGTATTACAGGGAGCATTAGGGGGTCTTCTTGCAGGTTAAGCATTGCCCTCCCTGGGGGTCCTCCTTTAAATCCAAACAAGGATGGGGGAGGGGGACAAAAGAAAAGGGTACAGGAAGAAATTTGAAAAACAGAAAATCTCTAACATTCCACTATAAATGACTTTATTGGGCCAATTTCCTCCCCAAGTGGAGGGCGTTGGTCTACACTGAGCAGCTGGGGGGTGGAGGGTGAGGAAGTGGGAATGGGCAGGCACAGGCCAGTGTGCCAGTGTCGGGGAGGATGGGGAAGGAGGAAAGATGGAAGTTGGGGACCTGGAGGGTCCTGTGCCAGCGCTGCCCCTCCCCCCAGCTCTTTTCCTCCTTGCATGCTTCCCTAAACAGTAAAATGAGAGTTGGATGTGGCGCGGTGGAAAGAACACGGGTTCCTGAGTGAAGGGACTTGGTAGTGTTCCTGTCCCTATCTACCACTTATGAGCTGTGTGGTCCTCGGCAAGTCACTTCACCACTTGAACTGAGGAGCCTCAGTTTCCTCATTTCTAAATGAAGATGAGGCCTTCCTCACAGGGGATAAAAACAGGGGCTCTCCCAGCAATTCCACTCCCACGCATATACCCAAGAGGCATGAAAGCATGTGTCCACACGGGAAAAACACGTACACCAATGTTCATCGCAGCTTTACTCATAACAGCCCCAAAGTGGAAAGAATCCAAATGTCTATCAACTCACAAATGCATAAATGTAAGGTGGTATCGGGATATAACTGAATATTATTCAGTAATAAAAAGGAATGAAGCACTGATACATGCTACAGTGTGGATGAACTTTGAAAACGTCACACTACGTGAGAGAAATCAGACACAAAGGCCCCATACTGCATGATTCCATTTATATGAAATGTCCAGAAGAGGCAAATCTATAAAAAAACAAAGCAGATTAGCAGTTGCCAGGGGCTGGGTAGAGGGATGAATGTGGAGTGACTGCTTAATGGGTACGGGGTTTCTTTTGGGGGTGATGAAAATGTTCTGGAATTAGACGGTGGTGATGGTTGTACAACCTTGTGGATGTACCAGAAACCACCGAATTGTGCACTTTAACTGTTGAGTTTTATGGTATATGAATTATATCTCAATTTAAAAAAAGAAAGTGGGGGCTCTGCCATGGGACTTCATGGGTCTGAACACTGGCTCTTTCACTTACTATCTGAACCTCAAGGTCCTTATCCAGAGGTGGAGACCGTGATAGCGCCCACCTCACAGGGGCGTGTGGGCTGGCTGTAATGCCTTCAGCACAGCACCTGGCAGTCGATGCAACAGGCATTACATGCTGGCTTCAATTAGTATTTTTACTGCCAATGATTAAATAAGACCTATGTTAGGAAGTAAACAGGCCCCTCGCAGGCATTCAGCGTGCCCTTCCCTCAAGGTAGCCTCAAGCTCTCAGCGTCCTCGAGCCTGCAATCCAGCACAGAATCAGATGAACATGAGCCGACATTTTCTGCCCCGCACAGCCACCTCTCGCTTGGCTTCCATTTGTGAGGAGCTGAGCTGCGGACTTCACATTTCAGTTTTCCCTTTCACGGGGACACAGCCACGCTCTGCTTCTAGAGAAGAGAGTCCGAGAGAGGCTGCTGGCTTGAGTTTTCTCTAACAGAGCCGGGCACGGTTAGGGGACTGATAAGCCAGCCCTGCCCAGGCTGGATCCACCCAGGAAGAGAGAGGGTGTGTGGGCAAAAGCGTACATGAGTGTTTTAATTCCTAGAAAAGTTTTACACATTCACGCTAGAGCAGAAGGGGCCAGAGAGAGTCCTCACAAGCCTTTCTCTGCATTTACCCCCTGCCTTAGCACTCCGTAAGCATTTCAGCAGCAGCAGTCAATGCGGCTGGCGCTGCTCACAATGAGAGCTGTCAACTTCACTCAATAATAACTTTGCTTGATAAGGTAAACTAGGAAACGGCTAATTTTAAACTAAGCTGGAATGCTGCAATGTGAATGGAAATGACTGAGAAGAAACAGACTCTTTAAAAATTATCTACTAAAAATGTTTAAAGCCTTGACTGTATCAAGGGTTGGCGTACAAGAGGAACATCTACAAACTTCTAATGGGAATGTAAACTGGCATGATCATGGAGGATGGCAATTTGGCAAAGTCTTGAAAATGAGATGATGCACATAACTCCTCCACCCAGCAATTCGAGCTTTAGACACACAGCCTAGAGCCACCTGCATGTGTACTAAAGGAGAGTGTACGAGAAGGATCACTGAGGCCCTGTTTGCAAGCTGAAAAATTAGAAACCCAGATGCCATCAAAAGAATAGATAAATTAATTGTGGTGTAGTCCCACAATGCATGAGCATATAGCAGTTTAAATTGATGAAATAGAGGTATATTGATCAACGTGGGAAAATCCCACATATAGAATGTTGAACTGAAAAAAGCAAGCTGCAGAAGGATACATACAGTACTGCACCGTTTCGGTTAAAACCATATAAAGTAACACTATATACTGGTTATAGAAACAGGATATGTAATAAAAGTATAAAAACATGCATGGAGATGAGAAACACCAAATTCAGGACAAAGGTCACCTCTGGAAGGAGAAATGAATGGATTGAAGATGGGCATAGAAAGGATTTTAGGTACGTCTCTAATGCAATTGTAATTGTCTGTTACCTCTCAAGCAGAGCAGTGGAAACACAGGTATTTGTTATAACTTCAATTTTTTTATGCACCTCAAATATTTCATCTAAAAAATTAACTCATATGTATTGATTTGTGGGGGAGAGAATTAACATACAGATTCCAAGGTAAATCACTAAAATCAACAAAGACAGGTCTTTCTCCTAGAAGAAAGAGAGAGAGAGTAAGAACAGACCTCTGAACTCCATTCCAGGTTTTCTTAAGACCTTGAGAAGGTCACTTATCTCCTCTGGGCCTCAGTCCCTATTTCTAAATGGGGAATACAATCCCTGCCTGCTGTCTGCAGCACCAGAGGCAGGCAGGGGATGCCCAAAGCGGCTGAGACTGGAGGGAGCCCCCCTGGGACACACAGGGATAACACTTCCCATCCTGGCAACCTCAGCAAGGTTTGTGAAAGATCAAATGAAAGCATACACACACACACGCACGTGAGTATATCTGTGTATATTGTTAGATGGACAGACAGACATATGGATAGGCATACACACACACATGCATGTGAGTATATTTGTGTGTATTGTTAGATGGACAGACAGACATATGGGTAGGCATACACACACACATAACTGATACCTGATATGACACCCATAAAGAGTTTCAGGATGCTCAGAGATAACCATTAAAAGGAGAGAAAGCAAAACTATATTTTGGTGACTATCCACCTGACTCTCTCTTACAAAGTTTTTTTTTCTTAACCTTTTTTTAAATTGAGGTAACACTGGTTTACAACAGTCTATAAATTTCAGGTGTACATCATTATATTTTGATTTCTGTGTAGACTACACCATCCCCACCACCCACAGACTAACTATCCATCACCGTACACATGTGCCCTATCACCCTTTTTGCCTCCCCCCTCCCCTCTTCCCTTCCGGTAACCACCAATCTAATCTCTGTATCTATGTGTTAGTTTGTCGTTCTTTTCATCTTCTACTTATGAGTGAAATCATCCAGGGTCTGGATAACTTATTTTGCTTAGCATAATACCCTCAAGGTCCGTCCATGTTGTCACAAATGGCAAGATTTCATCTTTTTTGATAGCTGAGTAGTATTCCATTGTGTACCAAAGTTTCTAAGTATAATATTTCCCATTTGTACATCCAGAGCCTGGCTTTGAGCAAGTCCTAAGCTAGTGATTTCCCACTCAAGATCTGACCACTGGCCCCATGTGCTTTCATAGCATTCTACTCTTTGCACTTTTATCGTAAGACAGCAAATAATTACTTACGCTCCATAAGAACAGGGACCATTTCTACCAGGGTTATCGTTGTCACCCCAACTTAGCACAGTATGCTGCACATAATAAAGGACTCAAACATTTTCTGAAGAAATGACTGAGTTCCCTGATCAGATTTGATTCTAAAGGTCCTCGAATCAATAAGGAGGTGCCAGCAATCTAGCCACGACTGCTTCCTGGACACTGCGTCTCCTTATCCAGCACCTCCCCTAGGGCTCCTGGGGCAGGCTCAGAGCTGACTCCAGGGGCTAATTCTGTGGGGCAGGAATACGACTGCAGACACACGGAGTCACGCCTGGTCAGTCGTTTTAGCAGAGAGCTGCCCATGCCTGCTCCAGAAAACAGCAGGAGCGTGGGAGGACCACGCAGTATGGCCAGATGTGAAAGTCCCTCACGCCCACCTACCATCCCAGTTTATTCCCTCACGACAGTTCCAAATTATCAAACCAAATGAAGTGCTGGGGCTTCTCTTGGGGGAGAACTCCTAGGAACATCCAAGGTAGAGGGGACAGGAATTATGAAATGAAGATTCACCAAGCAGTGAGGCTCTCGCTGGATATTTGTCTAATACTAAATCAAAAGGTGCCTGAGCCATTTTTCGTAATTTTCTAATGCTCATCTCTCGCACTCCTGAGCAATAGGAAAGGAGATTTTTTAAATGCTTGCTTTTGCAGCTGGGATACACAGGCTCTGAAGAAACAGACCTTGGGTAGCCCTTTAACTGCTCAATATACTTTCCCTTGCCTTCCTGGGCCAAGCACTGGAGGACTCCTGGGTTCAGACCATTGAACAAATCACACCTGTTTGTTCACCTGCTAATGGGAATTACTTAGGGTCAGGGGATCCCACCCAGAGAAAATCCAGTGGGGCTTGCTCACCACCCAGACAACCCTGGAGGAAAGGAAGTCTAGTCTTTCTATAGAGGTTAGGCTGGACCTTGCTGGACTCATCTTCCTTTCCTAAACAAACAGAGCACTATCCAATCCCTCATCCTCCTCCAGGCTCCTAATGGCTAAACTGAGTGGAAGAGGCTGGCGACACGAGAGACATGTTAAAAGTTACTTGGAGGTCAAGGGACCCAGACTCTAGCTGCAGAATTAGCAGACGTCTGGGACTCCGATGAATGGAATCTTTTACAAGCACACACGTGCCTCCTCTTCCTCCTGAAAGCACTAGGAGAGTGAAGGGAAAATACATGTTTTGTGCTTAGTTCAGCCTAACACCAAGACACCCTTTTTACAACACCTCATTAACCAATATTATACAGACGCAATCTGGAAAATGGGGCTCCACACCAAGAAGCCAGACGCTTGCCCTGTTTTAACCCAGGATATATTTATGAGGTTGAATTACTGACATGTCTCATAAGCAATGGGGAGAGAAATGATACCCTTTTTATGATCACTTTTGTGAGCAACCTGGGAAAACCTTTCCTGGCACCATCACCATCTTCCCTCCTCCTACCCGTAGGCCAGAGGGCAAGAAGACGGAGGAGGGTTAGGAGAGGATGCCAGGGCTGTTTCCAGAGCTGCAGAGGCTGCCCAGGGCTGGAGGGCTGAATCATCATGGCTGCCCACTCCAGCAGGTTTAGAGGGGACTGTCCTTACTGGGTCCCCGTCAGGTAGCAGGTAGGGCCCAGATCTTGCAGGAAGAACAAGGCTTGGAGTCCTGCACCCCCACCCCACCTTGCCCATGGTCAGTGGTGGTAGGAAGGGCTGGTCTCTAATAAGTCCTGAGTCCCAGGAGAGCAGATGCTGTCCCCCAGCATCTGCTCAGGTCGGGGGTGGGAAAGCTGATTAGGCCATCAGAACAAGTGCCTGCTATGTGCTCAGGAGGCCCAGGAACCTTCCTGGGGACCACACCCACGGCTGGCAGTACCACACAGCCCATCATGCAGGCCAAGGTGATCCCCTGGCAGGAATTCATACACTGCCCCACCAAAAGCAGCATAAGAAGTCCTCAGTGAGGTGAAAGAAGGCCATCTTGTTTTTAAGAATCTCCTTAACCAATAATATCATCTGGCAGAAGCTTTGGTCTCAAGAGCCTCCTCCAGCAAGTTTCTGAGGCCAGAGAAGGGCAGGGCGGGAATGCCAGAAGGCCAGTCTCAGAGGAGGAGGGATTTGAGGACCAACTGATTCAGAAGTCACACTCGGATGCCTACAGGAGCCTGGTGGATAGGATGTGAGTCACACCGCCACAAGGCGTGGAGGGCTCTGGGGCCACACTAGACACTGCGTGTCTGATAAAACAGGTCCCACTGAGTGCAGTCTAAACCTCAACCTAACTCAGCCCCTGGAAGCCACACAGGTGGTGATGGGTGTGGACACTGGAGGCTTACAAGGTCATCCAGGTCCCCACCCCAGTGTCTACTGTCTTGAGCTACAGAGGGCACTATGTGCAGGGAGAAGGCAGTGAACTCATCCCTGCCTCAAATTCCCCACTGTGAAATGGGAAGAACATCAATGACACACACCACTACTGAAGAAAACTCACAAAATGCACATGTTGGCCTGACAGCTCTCTGAGCTCAGTGGCCAGAATGAAGCTCCCGGCGTTCCATGGGAGTGAGCACGAGTCCCATGGTTTGACTACGCCAGAGGCACTGGGACTTACAGCTGTGAGAGACTGGCAGATTCTCAGGTCTGTCTCCTAACTACCCCACGCTGGTCCCCACTCAGTGCAGGATCCAGGATCCAAGCAGCATCCCCAGGGCCTTTGTCTCAGCACCTCCCCCTCAGCTGACTTCCAGGAGGAGCGCAGGGTCAAGTTCCCAGTAAAGGGAGGCGGAGACCCAGTCCAGCCCAGCCTCTGCCTCTAACTCACTGGGTGACCTTGATAAGGTCACTGCCCTCAGCAGGCCAGTTTCCTATTGTGCCGGAGGAGGCTGTCTTTGGTGGATGGGATGAAAACTGAACATCCTGTAGCTTGCAGGACAGAAAATCGAGGCCTGCAGCTCCAGCCTCTCACCTGTAGGTAGCACTCCCTTGTTTGAACTAGTCAGGTTGACTTTGCTAGTCCATCCCAGCTTACCCCAGCAACAATGTCACCCAGGAGGGGTGTGGTGGGTCAGCAGCCTGTGCCAGGCCTGGGTCTGATAAAATGGGCGTCTTTCCTTACAGCCTAGGCTGTTTCTTAAAAACATGGTGGCAAAATTGGCATGAGAGAGAGTTTTAAGACCTGCCAGCGGGCAGTATTTTATGCTAGAGAGACGTCAAAGGCAGCAACACCTCAGGGAGAAGCGTCCATATGCAAGTACACACATGTCACAAGCATGTATCGCAAGGCCTCCACCCGACCCAAAAGACCAGACTCTTATTTGAGCTCCCTAGTCTGGCTGGCTGGAAATTACAGCTTAAGAGAGCAGTCACGTAGAGGAATAAAAAATTCCATTCAGACATGCCGCTCCGGACCTGAGGCCTCCCGGCAAAGTTTCCGGTGGCCTCCGCTCCCCTCCCCGTTCCGGGAAGCCGGGCGGGTCACTCCGTCCTCAGATTAAGGAGCAACCGCAGCAGCTGGAAGAGCCGGGGTAACAACTTCTGCCGGGTACCCGACGCCCTCCACAGAGAACCCCAAATATGGGATGCCTGGCCTCCCGCCAGCACCCCAGCCTGCTGCGCGCTCACCTCCCCAGCATCTCTACGATCACTCCTCCGCCCACGGCGCTCAGGCGGGCCGGCCCACCCGTCCCCACATGGCCACCTTCCCGCCCGGCCGGGGGGCCCATCTGACATCCACAGCCCGTTTCAAGGACACTGCAGCAAGCAGCCCCGTCTCGGGGGTCTTCACATACACACACACACACAATCCCGGGGAGAATGAAAGGGCGAAGGCTCTCCCCACCGCCCCGCAGTCCAGCCAGTGCTGGCCTGGGGCAAGCTGGGCGCGCGGGAGGATGGAGGCGGCGGCGAGCGGATGCCGAAATGCAACGCTGCGGCCCGAACGCCGGGCGGCGGCGCGGGCGGGGCTCACCTTTTTGATTTGATCATCCTTCAGCTCGGTGAAGTAGTACGCCAGGAGCTGCGCGGCGATCATGCTGGCGGTCGGGGACGCCGGGCGGCAGGCGTGGGGCCGGCGTCGGTTTCCCGCAGCTCAGGAGAGCAGTGGTCCTCAGGCGGCTGCTCGGCGGCTCCTCCCCGCCACCCCCCGGCTCCTCCCCTACGGCCGGGGCGCGGCGGCGGCTCGCGCGCTCCCCGTCTCCGCGCTCCCGTCCCCCGGAGGGTGACAGCCGCCAGCCGGCCCACCTCCTCGGCGCCCATTGGCTGCCGCGCGTCTCTGCAGCGCGGCGCGGCGGCCGCTCCCTCCTGCGCCGGAAAGGGGGTGGGCGACGCTGCGAAATCCCCCACCGGCCGGCATCACCCTGCACGTCCCCCACGTAGGGAGCCGGCGCGGAGGCGGGAAGCTCTTTCGGACGCGTACAGTCACGCGTGGCGGCGCCGTGCCCGGGAGCGGCGCAGGCGGGGCGCGGCATGAGGCTCTCGGCAGGGACGAGCGCCCCAAGAGGGCTTGGTGTCGGACGGGCAGCCTCGCGGGGAGCGGTCCCCTTCCTCGGAAATTACGGCTCGCCCCCGGCAGTCCGCGGAGGGGGAGAGGCTGGGAGGGGGCTTGCAGAAGTGGGCGTGGAAAGCGAGCTGGGCCTGTGCCGGCGGAAGCCGCAGCCCGGAGCTTTCACCGGCCTTGCACGCGGGGCGACGCGCCAGAGGGCTCTCGCGGGCCATGGGGGCCGGGCGCGGCGCCCCACCTGGGGCCTCACCGGCATGCATCCCCCAGCTCCACCCCGTCCCGACCGTGCCGCGGCCCCTCTGGCCACTCCGACCTAAGCTCCGGCTGTGGATTTGTATTGCTAAACTGAGAGCGACGCCTCACAGCGCCCGCCCGAGTCACCGGTTCCTGCGGTCTCCCGGAGGGCGCACGCCGGCTGGGCGGGAGTTGGGCCGCAGGCCCCAGTCTGTTCCCGTCCCGCAGGCCTCCTCTGTCTCTGGGGCATCCTGGCTCGCTGAGGCCTGGGGGACAGTTTAGGGGCCCCTCCCAAGTGCCACTGCTTTTACTTCCCAGAGGAAGTTAGGGGGCCTGGGAGGAATCCCTAGAAAACCAGTCAGCTTTGAAGGGGGGAGGGGCGGTGCGGAGTCAGAGGTGTTATTGCTGCTACTAGGACCGATGGCAAACGTAAGATTCTTAGAAATTGCTTCTGTGTGCCGGACACCACAAAGAGCTTTACTACCTTACAAGATGATATGTAATGAGCTCAAAATACTAAAAAGTGGTTACTGTCCTGATTGAACAGGTGAGGAAGTTGAGGCTCAGTGAGGCCATTTACCTCGCCTTACTTTATACAACCAGGAAGTTGTAGATCCAGGATTAGACCTTGGGTCTGTGTGTGTTCCGAGCCGGTGCTCACCCCTGGGGTTGCCGTCCTCCCAGTTGTATGTAGCCCCTCTGCCTAAAAAGGCCATGATCCCTGGACCAAGGCTGCACCATGTGGTGACCTGAGATGGCCCGAGTCCAGCTCCCCCACCTCTACCCCAGCCCTGGATCCTGAGAACCCCTGGGCAGGCCTGGGAGAGGTACAGTGAAGCAGGCGGAGACGCCTTAGGTCCGGGATCAGCCCTCTTCAGGAACCTAAGGAGCCATCACCAACCGAAGAGGACCTCAGATGTGGCCCTTGAGGCCAGATGACTCAGTCCAAAGCGCAACCCCCACACTGGTTTTATGGCTGTGGCATCTTGACTCACCTCTCTCAGCCTACTTCCTCATCCCTAAGACAGACACAAATGCCCACCCCTTCTTGGTTGTCGTGAATTAGTATGAATAAAATACCTTCTTATAATAAACATTTAACAAATGCCAGGTATTATAAGTTTGAGAAGCTGATGAGGTTTAAGCTTTGGGGCTTCTCACTTGTACTCCCCCAACTGTAGACCCTGAGATGGCCTAGCAATTTTATATTTGTAATTTTGAATAATTTCCCAGAGACTCCCCAAAATTATTTTAAGCTTCAAGCCCCACAAAACCTGGACTTATCCACTGGGTAGTATCATTATAAACCAGGAACAGAAGCTTTCTGGAATCTACCAGATACTTTACTACCTACATGGCCATAAAGCAAAAATGGGGGAATGAGAACAATTTGGTTATCTCAAGTGCCATTTGAGTCCTGCAGGTGTGATTTTGCCAGGAAGCTCCTTGAGGATTGAGAACTGTGATTTGCTAATTGCTCTGTCTCCCACACCTCGCACAGGGCCCAGTGCAATGACCCCTTAACCCAGCCCCCGCCAGCACCATCACAGTGCCCTGGTTACCACTGAGATCTCTTAGCTGGAGCCAGCATGAAGCTGACCCTCCCAAAGGCCAGGCCACCCTGAGATGTTCTGTTTGCAGGCAAGGAGGCTGCCAATTCTTTCTCTTCCCTACTTCTCAAAAAGACTCACTCCTCCCCACCCCTTGAATGCAGCCAGGCCCCAAGGCCTGTCAATATTTCCTGAGAAATATCTCTAGGCCTGACCCACTGCCTCCTCCCGACCTCTAGGCCTCATCACCACAGGCCAAAAATGTTACAGAAGGCTTCCACCTGCCCTTCCTGGTTCCCAGCTTCCTGCCATCCAAGTCATTCTGAGGTCCAGCCACATTATTCCTGCTATAAAGCAGCCTGATCGCATCATAACTCTGCCCCATATCCCTCAGGACAGCCCCTTCCTTCCTGATGGAGGCAATTTAAACTTCTCTGCCTGGTGTCTGAGGCCCTCTGTAGTCTGACTCCACTCTTGCCCATTTATCTCTTCCTCTGCCCTTGCCCACAGCAAGGCCACTTCCCACTGTCCTCAGCCCCGACCAAGTCCATTCCATTTGAGCGCCTGCTCATATCTCCTTGCTTGCCCACTCACCTCCGCCTAACCAAGTGTCCCTCTCGCCTAAGGCCCAGCTGGCCCACCCTCCCATAAAGCCTTTCCTGACCCTGACTACTCACCCCAGTCTCCCGGACCTCAGCACCTCCGCAGGGCAAACTCAGACAGTGCTCAGAGTCCATCTAGATCTGGACCAAGACTCTCCTTTACAGATGAGGGACCTGAGGCACAGCCAGTGGGCCATCTTGCCCCGTGTCAGGTTGTGGTGAGTTTGGAGCTGGGACTCAAACCCAGTTCTGATGCCCGGCCGTTGCTCTGTCCATCCTTCCTCACCACCTCACTGCAGCCTGGGTCTCAGATAAGTAGCACTGAGTCATAACAGTTGGCCTGATATTGTTGACTGTCTGCTGGGGGAGCCGGCCTTATCTGTCCCAATCAGACAGCTTCCTGAAGCCAGAGCCCATACTACACTGCTGTGCCCTCTGCTGGACTCAGAGCTGGGCCTGTGTCCCCTCTTTATCATGCCAGTTAGCACTTCATGCATTTCTTTATTATTCTGCCTCTTTGTGCTGTCACATAGCTCATAGACCCCAGCTATGCCCCCTGCTGATTGCTCCCTGGGCCCTCAGGAAGAGCAGCAAAGACCTCAACCACAGGAAGTCTAGTTCCATAAGTCTCTTACCCTCCGGGAACAGGTAGGCCTCCCCACTCCCTGAAGTCCCCTGGGTTTCTCTGCTCATTTCCTGTGCTTCCTCTTGTTTGAGTTGGGGTGGGGGGAATCAGATAGTGCTTGACTCCCACCCCATAAAACACACCTGCCAGTAAGAGAACTAAGAGAATGCAGGCTCCAGCTAAGGCAGAATGTAACAATTCACATCTGACCCACCGCGCTTCGAATGTTACTTCAGAAATTCTTTCCAACGGATCAAAGCTGTACCCCAGCGCCTGCGAGCACGCCTGTAACAGCAATGTTTGCATAATATTGACAGTTTACAGAGCAGTTTCTCATTTATTGCCTCATTTCTCCTGATAACACGCTGGTGAGGTTAGAAGGGCAAATATCATTATCCCCACTTAATCAGTCAGTGAGGATTGTGGAAGTTGTAGAGCTCGTTTAAGGTCTCAAAGACAAAGAGAAAATGAAAAAGGATGAATTAAGGCCAGTGCCCAAAGCACAGCAACTTTGTGGAGTCCTGACACAGTGGGGGGCCTGTCATGCACAGCATATTCTGAAAAGAAGCACCAGGAAGGGAAACTGACCCAGCATTTGTATTAGTTAGGTCCGTGGTTTTCAACTCAGCCTTACAAAAAAATCACCTGGAGAGCTTTTACGAATGCTAATGCCCAGGCCCCAGTCCCAGAGATGACAGCTGAATTGGTCTGGGGTGCAGTCCAAACATGACCTTTTAAAAGTTCCCCAGGTGAGTCTCAGGTGCTGTCAGGAATGAGAACGACTGATTTAAACCCTAGCGTTCCACGGAACATCTGGAGGAAACTTCTGAATGAACTGACCTGTAATATTTTAGCAGTCTCTCTTGGCCAATGCTGCAGGCAGTTCCTCCCGGGTCTTAGAGGCTCTGCAGACCCAGAGCACACTGGCATGAAAGTTCGTTGTGACTTCCTCATCAACGCTGCAGACAGTTCTGCTTTCTGCCTAAGGAGGCTGACGAGGAGGCACAGGTGCCTAGCCCCTGAAGTGGCAGGGGTTGTAAAATCTCATTCTCAGCCTGAATCCTTTCCTCTTTAATTTGCCCAAAGTTCTGCCCTCCGATGACATCATAACGGAGGTTATACACTGGTAACCACCAAGCTAAAACGTGGCCTACAACATATCTTACTTGGCCCACCTAAGGTTTTATAAGCATGAGCCAACACTTGAAAATTAGGAGATTTCACTTTAAAATCCAGGTTTCTGGCACCTAAGGTCTAGCCACACAGGGCCCATGTTATCGAGTGGCAACAAACAGCTAGAATTGAGCGCCCACTGCCCCCTTCAGACAGGGCAGGGGTCCTACAGCTTGCCCCAGACCCCACGCAGCCCACACTGCACTGATACCGATTGCTGACTGGCCCCTGTAGGCATTTAAGTTTTCAACTGATAATTGGGATTTACAAGCAGAAAGCCTCAGGTATTAGGGCTAGGATTAAGTTGAGGCAAGAGAGGCACCTAGATGTGCAAGATTTAAATCTTGCACCTGGATCTTGCACCCTAGGCTCCTCTCTTGCTTCACCTAAGTCCCAGTCCTTGCAGGTGTCATAAGACCCCTGCCCGCCTGCCCCTTGCTCAACCCTGATCTGTTTACCCAGCTCAGAAAGGGCCTGACCCCCAGAGGTACCCTTCTCAGCTTCTGTCCTAACAAGGCTTCTACTCCCCCTCTGGGGATGACAGTTCCCCAGCCTGGCCTGTCATTTCCTGGACATCCCATGCTCATTCCATTGCCTCTGAACCTGACAAGCTTCCTGTGACTGAAGAATAATGGCCTGGAGGAAGAAGGGTTAACCAAACTGCAGAGGCCTGCCTGGCTTCAGCTCTGCCCCTTATCTCAGGCCAGCTCCTTCCCCAAAGGAAGCCCATATCTTGTTGGAACAGCAATCTCAAATCACCCTGCTGGGTACCCTGAGTTTCCTGGGATAGTTCTCCCCAGAGCCCACACACAACTGCCATCACAGGGCCAACACAAGTTCCTTGATCCTGCCCCTTAGAATTAGCACCAAAATATAGAGAGAAATGCTCATGGAAGAGAGCACATGTCAGCACCTAGGCAGGGTTCCTCGGCTGAGAGATATCACAGCCCGGCACACTGAAGATAAAAACACAAACTAGGTGCTGACTTTTTATTTTGCTAAGAAAGGGTAATTTTTACAGTTATAATTTTCATCTCCTACCACCATTAAGTTCCTGAAGGAAGAGATGTTTTAACCCAGAGATGTAAAAATTAGGACTGCTTTTTAAACTGAATTTTAAACTAAAACATTTGGCTTTATACTAATAGCTAGTGCTTGGGTAGAACTTACTACATACAAGGTATTGTTCTAAATTCTTACTTATATTAACTTGTTTGACTCTCAGAACAATGCAGTGAAGTAGATACTAGTTATATCCCCATTTTATAGCTGAGAATACTGAGTCACAGGGAGGTTAAGTGACTTCTCCAAGGTCACACGGCTACGGAGTGGAACAGCTAGGCTCCAGACCACCCTGCTGCTCTAACAAGGTGAAATATTCATTTTACCATATTGTCCTTATTTCTCTTATTCCACCCAGGCCCAATGATGCCTCAGTCACAGATGGGTCTAAGGACCTGCGTTACAGAGCCTCTCCCCCAGGGTACTGAGCTGTACCTGGTTAGCTTTGTAGAGCATGGCACACAGCCCCGGCTCTGCAGAGCGCTCTTATAAAGGGCGTTCCCAAGCCAACCGGTATGGTGAGGGAGATCCCCATAACCAGAGGGGGCTGTAAGGGAGGTATGGAAGCAGTTGCCCCTCCCTCTGGGGTAGGGGGGCGCTTGGTTGATTGAGCTGAGCTGGCTGAGTGTGCCTTCCTCTCTCACTATCTGTTGTAGCTCCATCCCAATGTGCTCTACCCAAAGAATCACTCTTGTTAAGAGGTCAGGCCCTCACCTCTCTCCCAAGCTGAAGACCCACATTTCCAATTGCCTGTAACCATCAACTCGTAGATATCTCAAAGGCACCTGAGCCTCAATTCAGTCATGTGCTGCATACCAACATTCCAGTCAACAACAGACAGCATATATGACGGTGGTCCCGTAAGATGAGTACCATATAGCCTAGGTGCATAGTAGGCTCTACCACATAGGTTTGTGTAAGCATACACTGTGATGTTCACACAATGATGAAATCAGCTAAGGATGCATTTCTCAGAACACGTCCCTAATGTTATGCAATGCATGAGTGTATGTCTGCTATCACAGTCATTTTCTTCTTCTTATACTCTTTCTTCTCAATTCCCGCTTTGTCATTTATTCACTCAACAAATATCTGTGAAGCATCTGATCTGTCGTGCACTTCCTAGTCACTAGAAATGAGCAAGACAGAGTCCCTACACACATTCAGGTGTGCAGAGACAGACAGTAAACAAATCACAAATTAAATATATATTAGGTCAGGTGCTAGGAGGAGAAATGAAGCAGAGTGTAGTAGACCCAGCTGCATCCTACGATTTCTATTTTCCCTTTGTCTTAAAAATTGGAATGCTCCAATTTTTAGCTGAATTCAGACCCCCGGGCCCCAAATAAAGAGTGCATTTCTAGCCTCCCCTCAACTAGATGTGGCCACGTGACCAAGTTCTGGCTAAAGAGCTGAGAGTGTCTCCTTAGGACGCAGCGACACTGCGGCTTTCCCTTGTGGTCAGCCCTCCTTCCTCCTTCCTGCTGGCTGAAACACAGACTGGCTGGAAAGCCAGCAACCCTCTGGGATTATGAGATAACCTTGGGAATGGCAGCCACACAAAACAAAGCAACAGAATAAAATAGAAGGAGCTTGTGTCCCTGTCACCAAGGTGCCCCATATCAGCCCCTCACTGACTACCTCCAGATTTCTAGAACTTGAGAGAAAAGTAAAATTCCAATGTATTAACCCAACTGCTATGTGGGGGATTTCTGTTACTGCCAGTCAAATCTAACCCTAACTAAAACCCAGGTTGATCAAGTAGAGGGCATGAGGATTGCTTTAGTTAGGATGGACTGGGATGGCCTCTCTGAGGATGGGACATTTGAGCAGAAACCAGAATAAAATGAGAGTGTGTGCCATGCCAGGGTCTGGGAAAAGAGTGTTCCAAGCAGAACCATCTCCCTGTCTCCCAAGCTGGAAACCTGGGCATCATCCTTGCTTGAGCTCTTCCCCCTCCCAAATGCCCACATCTAATCTGTCACCACACCCTATCAAGTCTACCTATAAATGTGTCTCAAGAACAAACAAAACAGAAGAAACAAATCAAGCCTAAAAACTCTCTTGACTCCATCCTCTCCTCCCCATTCGTTCTGCTAGAACAGGCCTGTAGGGGGTTAAATGGTACCCACCCCCCAAAAGATATGTCCTAACCCTCACAATCTGGGAATGTGACCTTGTTTGGAAAAAGGTCTTTGTATATGTAATTAAGTTAAGGATCTTGAGATAAGATCACCCTGAATTATCAGTGGGCCCTAAATCCAATGACTGTCTTGATAGAGGCAAAAGAGAAGACATAGGGAGAAAAAGGAGAATGGCTTGTGAAGAAGGAGGCAGAGATTCGAGAGAGCTCTGCAGCCACAAACCAAGGAACCTCTGGAGCCACCAGAAGTGGAAGAGGCAAGGAAGGACTCTTCCCTGGAGCCTGTGGAGGGGGCATGGCCCTGCTGACACCTTGACTTTGGACTTCCAGCCTACAGAACTGTGAGACAATAAAACGTTGTTATTTTAAACCACCAAGTTTATGGTAATTTGTTCTTGCAGTTGTAGGAAACTAATGCAGTCATGTGCCTCAAACAGCGTTTCAGTCAACAGTGGACCGCATATATGACGGCGGTCCCATAAGAGCAGCACCATATAGCCTAGGTGTGTAGTAGGTTGTACCATCCGGGTTTGTGTAAGTTCACTGTATGATGTTTGCACAACAATGAAATCATCTAACGACGCATTTCTCAGACTGTATCCCTGTTGTTAAGAGATGCATGACTGTACAAAGTCCTTGGCAATATCCACTCTCTCCTAGCCCCAGGCTCTGGAACTTGCTTGTTCCGAAATCTCTGTAGTAAAAATGTTTTGATCATGTATCTCAATAATACATATATTTATTTACAACTATCAATGCATAGTACTGTACTAATATATTACGTGTGTTATAAAACACACCTAAAACATAGACACGAAAACAGATGAGACGGATGGGAGTATAAAATGATATAACTACTTTGGAAATGTTTGGCTGCTTCTAATAAAGTTCAACGTACACCTACTTCACAACCTAGCACTTCCATTCCTGGGTGTTTACCAAGAGAAATTTAAGCATATGTCCATCTAAAGATCTGTACACAAATGTTCAAGGTGCTTTATTAGTAGTAGCCAAACCTAGAAAACAACCCAAATGTCCATGAGCAGATGAGTGGATAAACAAATTGTAGTATATATATACATACTTCACAATTCTTAGCTATAAAAAAGGAATGCTTTTTTTTTTGGTAACAGTTTTATTGAGATATAACTCACCCATTTAAAGTGTGTAATTCAATGATTTCTAATACAATCACAGAGTTGTGAGATCATCACCATCATCAATTTTAGAACATTTTCATCATCCCAAAAAGAAACCTTGTACCCATTAGCTGTCATCTCCCAAACCCCTATGCTCCCCAACCCTAGGCAACCACTAGTCTACTTTCTGTCTCTGCAGATTTGCCTGTTCAGAACATTTCATATAAATGGAATCATACACTATGTGATCTTTGGTGACTGGCTTCTTTCATTTAGCATAATGTTTTTAAGGTGCATCCATCTCGTAGTACATATCTGAACTTCATTCTTTTTTGTATATGAATAACATTCCATTGTGTAGATATACGACAATTTGTCTATCCATTCATCAGTTGATGGACATTTGCTTGTTTCCAGTTTTGGGGTTCTTTTGGTGGTGTCTTAGTTTGTCAGGGCCGCCATAACAAAATACCACAGACTGGGTGGCTTAAACAACAGGAATGTATTTTCTCACAACTCTGGAGGCTAGAAGTCCAAGATCAAGGTGGCGGCAGGTTTGGTTTCCTCTGAGGCCTCTCTCCTTGGCTTGTAGATGGCCGCCTTCCTCACATGATCTCCTCTCTGTGTGCAGACATCCCTGATGTCTCTTGGTGTGTCCAGATTTCCTCTTCTTAGAAAGACATCAGTCAGACTGGATTAGGGCCCACCCTAAAGACCTCGTTTCAACTTAATTGCCTCTTTAAAGACCTTATCTCCAAAAATGCTTACATTCTGAGGCACTAGGAGTTTAGAATTCAATATATGAATTTGGGGGTGACACAATTCAGCCCATAACAGGTGTCATATTAAGACACTATTGCCAAATGCAAGGTCACAAAAATTCATACCTAAGTTTTTCTCTAAGAGTTTTATAATTTTAACTATTGCATTTAGATCTTTGACCCATTTTGAATTAATTTTTGTATATGGTATGAGGTAGGGGTTCAACTTCATTCTTTCACACGTAGATATCCAGTTGTTCCAGCACCATTTGTTGAAGAGACTATTCTTACTCCATTGAATTGTTTTCATACCCTTGCCAAAAATCAAAAGACTGTAAATGTAAGAGCTTATTTCTGGACTCTCAATTCTATTCCATTGATCTATATGTCTATCCTATTGCCAGTACCACAGTGTCTTGATTACTGTTGCTTTATAAGTTTTGAAAACAGGAAATGTAAGGTCTTCAACTTTCTTTTTCTCATTCAAGATGTTTTGGCTATTCTGAGTCCCTTTTATTTCTATATGAATTTTAGGATTAGCTGGTCCATTTCTGCAAAGAAGCCAGCTAGCATTTTGACAGAGATTGTGTTGAACCTATAGATCAATGTGGGGAGTAGGACCATCTTAACAATACTGTCTTCCAAACCATGATCATAGGATGTCTTTCCATTTATTAGATCTTCTTCAATTTCTTTCAACAATGTTTTGTAGTTTTCAGAGTATGTTTTACCCTTCTTTTAAACTTATTCTTAAGTATTTTGTTCTTTCTGGGGCTATTGTAAATGAAATTTTCTTAAGTTCATTTTTGGATTGTTCATTGCAAATATATAGAAGTACAATGGATTTTTTTATATAGATTTTGTATCCTACAATCTTACTGAATGTGCTTATTAGTTCTAATAGTTTTTGAGGGCTTGTGTGTGGGGACACCTTAGGATTTTCTATATACAAGATCATGTAGGAATGAACTCTTTTTTTTGTTTTAATAAGTATTCTTTTTTTCTTTTAAAGATTGGCACCTGAGCTAACATCTGTTGCCAATCTTCTTCTTCGTTTTCTTTTTTTTCTTTCTTCTTCTCCCCAAAGCCCCCCAGTACATAGTTGTATATTTTAGTTGTGGGTCCTTCTAGTTGTGCCATATGGGACACCGCCTCAATACGGCCTGATGAGTGGTGCCATGTCCGCGCCCTGGATCTGAACCAGCGAAACCCTGGGCCACTCAAGCAGAGCGCGCCAACTCAACCACTTGGCCACAGGGCCAGCCTCAGGAATGAACTCTTGATACATGCAGCAATATAAAAACATTGAAGCCAGGTACAAAAGAACACATGTATATAATTACATTTACATGAGGTTCAAGAACAGGAAAACTAACCTATGGTGATAGAAGTCAGAACAATTATAACCTCAGGACAGAGGATGGGGAAGTCGTGACTAGAAAGGGGCGTGAGGAGATTTTTTTGGAAATGATGGAAATGTTCTTTATCTTGAACACTGGGTGATAGTTACTTAGGTTTATACGTGTGTTCAAACTCACTGAGCTGACACTTAGGATTTATGCATTTGACTGCTAGTAAATTATACTTGAATAAAAAAATAAAGAGATAAAGATGATAAACTATTTTAAAATGTGGTGGGCTAGTAGAATCATTAGCTAATCATCTCAAGGCCTCTGTATACATAGAGATTAGCTCGTCATTAGCAATATACAAAATAAAGCCACAATTCAAATAGCCTTGCTTGTTTTTATTTATTTATTTTGGCTGATTACTTATTATATCTGATCAGATCTTTATTTTCTTTTAACCCCAAGATGTGGCTGATGAGTAGCTTGTACCAGGGATAGGAAAATTGTCAGCACTCTTGTTTTCTCATTGTTCATTAGCTTCAGTCCACAGTTCCTATGCAGAAATCTTTCTAAGCCACTTCCTGATTTTGTGAAGGTCAGTGTAGTTAAAGCCAGATAACATGATGCATAAAACTACTTCAATCAGGCAGTTATAAGATGGTAATCCCTCATAATATGCTAAAAATGGCCCAGGAAACAAAGGAAGGGGCTGCTATCAGCCCTTCTCATTATGAGAGACCCTGGGGACAGGATGACACAAGTAACCATCTAGAAGGCTGACCAAGCACAGCCACAGCTGCCAGTGTTGACTGGTCCTTAAAACATTGGTAACAATGGAACTTGTAATATTTTCTTCCCACTCCAAGGTGAATTATCTTACGCACACACTCCCTCTGGAGATCTCTCTACACTTGTCTCCACTGCCCCCTGTCTGGGTTCCTGGATGCCCAAGGCTCATGCTCCTTGCCACTGCCAGACAGAACACAACTTAACCACATGACTCCTCAGCCTAAAGGTCTTCTGGGCCCTGTCAATAGAGTTCCTTAACCGGATATCCAATGCCAGCCCCACCCAACTTCACAAGCCTCCCCTCCTGCCTTCCGCCTGACATCACACCAGTCAGCCTCTCCAGGCTTCTTTCCAGCCTTCACAGGCTCTGCTCTTGTACCTGCTGCTCTCTCTGCTTGGAACATCCTTCCTGGCCTTGCAAATTCCTTCTCCTGTTTCAAGACCCTTTGCAAATCTCACCTCCTCTAGCCAAACTTCCTTCTCTCCCCAAGACAAGGTTGATCCCTCCCTTATCTGGCTCTCATGGCATATGTCACCCGATGCTATAACTTTTTTCCTTTTTGCATACTGAGTTTCACTTCTCAGCCATTAAGTCCTCAGACTCTGGAGACTCTTATTCATTTTCGAAAGAACAAGAATATAGCTGCTCAGTCAGTGGAATGAGGAGCAAGGCAGAGGTGGCTATGCATCCAGACCCAGCCTTGGGCCTCAGCCGGGACCAGAAAATGGACCCAGATGCGGGGGAAATCGAGAGTTATTGTACTTTTCTCCCAGCGAGTTGGCTCTTAAAGACTTCACCTTACTATCTTCGCATGAAGCAACCCACCTCAGATCCACTCTATTGCCATTTTAAAGACATGGTGGGGCACCAGCTTGGGAATGGGAGAGAGGAAGGGTTGCCATCACAAATAGCACAGAAAATTCTCTGATTTGGAACGATATGGGATATGTCAGTAAGAAAGACCTGAAACTCGTCCATGTTCAAGAGCAGAGGGGATGGGTGCCAAGTTCCTGGCATGCCTGATTCTGCACACTGGAAAAGGCAAGAGAGGGAGAAACCTTTCCATTCCCTCTTCCAGAGTCTCTCCCACAGTCAGGATGTCATGCAGCTCCAAGGCAGGAAAGTTAAATATAGGATGTTTAGCTCTGACACTTAGCATTTTGCTTCCAAGAAAGGGTTAAGGAGGGAGCCTGGTAACAAAGACCCCTCAGAAAGCACTTCTGAGGGGGCAGGGCAGGGCCCAGCAGGAGCAGTTGGAGGTAACTGTTCTTACCCTGGAAATCCACTGCTGGGCTGCTGGGCTCATTAAAGCCATGATCAGAACTCCCAAAGGGATTATCACACAATTCTCTCTTTTATAGAAAATGGTACAAAAGGAAATGGAAAGAACGTTTAGGCTTCTTACCTTAGTTTCAGTAAGCGGGGGCCGGATTGGCCTTTCACATGCTGCATCCTTAAAGAAAGACAAGACAAGGTAAGGTGCTACAAAGACCTCTCCACAACTTGCATTCACAACATACTATGCTAATAACTAATCATGCTCAGAAAGCAAAAGTAATTACAAGTAACCTTGAAATAGCTTAGCAAATTCTAACATGATTTCACCTCTGGAAGAAATGCGGCAGAGCTCAGAAATGTCTGATTCACAAATTTATTCACACCAACATTTATTAGGTGCTTACAAATGTGAAGATTCAAATATGAGAAACAACAGTGGCTCTGCCCTCAGGGAGCCTGTGATCCACTAGAGAAGACAGATGTGTCAATCAATAATGGAAGCACGGCACCGGCTGAGCTGCTGGAGAGGTGTGTAGGGGAGCAATGGGAACATAAAGGTCTGTCCCTGCTTAACCATTGGCCCCATGTGTCCCCAAGACTGCAGGATGCAATGCTTCCTAAATGAGCATGGAGGGAACATGGCCAGCAAGCAGCGACCAGCTTGATGAGGTTAGCATCCTCGGGGAGTTAGCATCCTGTTAGTTAGCTCTTTCACAACCTTTTTTTAACTTCCCATGCCTCACAGATTTTGGAAGCTGCTCACAATCAAGAGAAAGGTTCATGTGGATTTCTTCATGATGGCAGCTGAAGGGATAAGGAGGGTGTTGTAAATTGTTTGCAAAAACAGCCACGGCAGTTCTCCTCTCTGTGCCCGTATTCTCACACAGTCTCCTCCCACAGCGACTCTGGGATTGGTTGTGTGACTTGCTTTGGCCAGTAGGACAACTTCAATGTCGTGCAAGCAGAGGCTGGAGAACTGTGCTGGGGGCTTGCCCTCTCTTGCTGCTCTTGGGACTCTTGCAATCACCACTCTTAGTGGGTGAGAAGGGACAGAACCCAGAATGACAGAGCACAAGAGGCAATCCCACTGTGTAAGGAAGGAGACTGAGGTTTCCAGAAAGTCGCATAGGAGCCCACAGACGTACAGCCAATTGCTGTAAGAATCAGGGGTAACCCATGCGTCCTCCCTGAAGGGCAGGGGCCATCTTTTCAGCCCGTCTTATCCTGCCTCGCATACAGTAGGTGCTCAATAAATGTTTGCTGTTCATGAACTGAAAAGCGGTGCTCTCTTCTGAGTAGGCCCAAATCAAACAAGCTCCATAGAAATCATGGTGCTAGGGAAGCAAGAAAGGGCATCCCATAGACAGCCCAAGTGACCAGGACAATCTAGGCAATCTAGGCATGGGCTTTCCCCATGCCCAAGGCCCAAACACTATAGGCCTCGCACCAATATCTGCAGGAGAGCAACCTTCCTGCTGAAAGGGCTCTGATGAAGCCTTGCAAATACTTACAGGCCTACGCAGGAATTCAGAGTCAGGCAACAGTGAAAAATACCACCTGGGGCTTGGAGAAAGAAAGGAACTGAAGGACCATACAATTTTTGGCCCTTCCTCAGATTGAGTGGAAATTCAATATCCAGAGAACAATATTTCTAAGCTTGAAACAACCGAAAATATAACTATCCTTAGCAAGTTATGGTTGGAGCAGCCTCACCTTCAGCCTTGAGTTTGATGCGGAGGTAGAAAGAGCACAGGTTTGGAGTCAGGGAGGCCTGAGTTTATGTCCTGGATCTGCCACTGGCCAGCTGTGCAACCTTGGGCAAGTAACTTAACTTTCCTAAGCCTCAGTTTCCCCATCTGTAAAATGGAATGACACCAACTTTGCTGGGCCTTTGTGAAAATTAAAGGAGACCATGTAAAGTGGAGTGGCTGGTGCAGAGAAATTGCTCATTAAATGGCAGTAGCCACAGTAAAGACCGTGGATTTACGGAGGCACAGGGCAATAACTGCAGCTTACGGCGACTTGAGCAGTCAAGCCAATTTCAACTCCTGGGTTTCCAATTTTTGTCTGAGACCTGAGGGCCTGTGTTCCTCTCTCTGGACCCCCAAGTACCAGCCCTTGACCCACAGAATGACACTGAACTCCCAATGCCAGCGCCCAAGCCTGCTGACTGCCACGTGGCGCCTGTGACACTGGCTGCTTTGTGCCACCTCTCCAAGGGTGGCCGGGCCTGCTTTAAACTCTTGGTGGCATTCTGCCTGGGGCTGGCAAAGCTGGGCAGTGGCACAGGAAGGAAGCAGTGGGGACCAAGAGAGGTGGCAATGACATCTCAAACAAACCTCCTTGTTTGGAGGTGCTCTCCATTTCCCAGAGCAGGCAAAGCTTTTTTTCTAGTAAAGGAAAAGAGAGAGAAGAGGTGTCGGAGGTCCAGAGGCCACAAGGAGTCTTCAAGTTTACGTGTTTAGTGGCCTCCATTCTCCACTATAACCCAAACAGGCGCCTCAGGTTCTGCAAGTGAGGCTGAGCTCCCATTTGGGCATTAGAAACAGGACAGAATTCAGTCCTCTCAAAGCCCTGCGAGGTAGGAAGGGTGTGTCTGGGCTGGACTTTACAAAGCCCTCCTCAGAGACAAGGAAAAGGGCATTTTTAAACCAGTCCTGTAGGGCTGAGGGAAAGTGCCCCCCCTGCTGGGCATACCCAGGCCCCTCACCTGCAGGGAAAAGCAGCTCCTTGAGCTGCAGTCCCTCTGTACTTTCAGATGCTATCCGGGCACTAATTTGTCACTCAAGGGCTGAGCAGCCCAGGCCATTGCAGTGATTGAGGTGCTGCTCTGAGAAATCGTGGCACCCAGGGCAATCCATAGATCCTAGCCCTGTGTTCGCCATTGGGCTTACACCTCACTGTACCTCAATTTCTCAAACTGTTAAAAGGGAGCAACTTGCTCCAGAGGGGTCGCCTGCAGCACAGGTTAAGTGAAAGTGAGCCGGCTACTCAGGAGAATGTAATGTGTCCTATAAACATTTTCCAAGATTTGTTTCAGCATCCAGGGGAGAAGGAAAGTTCTCGCTAAGAGATAGGAATTGTCTTCTGCTTTTACGTGGCAACGTAAACTCTGGCCTAGGAAGGCTTCTGTTAGAGAGAAAAAGCCACCCTCCTGTTTGCAGCACACATTTGTGACTTCGCGGCATAACTCTAAGAAGGGATGAAGCACAGGCGTTACATGAACTATCCTCTGGGCTCCCCCGGGTCAGGACCTACGTGGCCCGGGTGAGAATTAACCCGCACAGAGGCAGGATCTGAGGAGCCCCCACCTTGTCCCATAACACGTCCCTGCTGTGCCCTTGGTCTGGGGTTTCCATTCCATAAAATGGACCCCAATATAACACCCTACCAGAGAGAGTGGGCTGAGCAGGCCACAGTGCATGTGACCACGTGAAGTCAGAGAAAAGCTAGGGGAGGTCTTACCCATCCTCGCTGGCAGGTCTGTCCCATGGTGGGGAGAACAGCTGCTGAGCCCCGGGCCTTTCTTCTCTTCTGCTCTCAGCAGCAGGGGCTGGGACGCCTGGAGAAAAGCAGAGCCCAAAGGAGGCAGCGTCAGAGGATGGTTAGCCTCATTCCTGTCCTCACCACTTGGGAGGCTAAAGACCCCAAAACTGAGGACTGTGGGCAGAGTGCAGGCCTCTGTTTCCAGGAGGACCTGTAATCCCAAATAAAATATCATAAGTTTTCTGGAAGGATGTTATTCTAGAAGGAATTCTCTGGAGGTTTGTCTGCAGGTGGTGTCTCCCACTAGCTACAGCCTCCTCTGCTTCAGATGAGGCTGCAAAAAGGGTTTTGCTTTGGGGAGGAAATCAAATAGAAACGGAAACTGGCAGCTTCCAAGGGCCAAAATTTCAGAAGTGTGATCATCACAGTGTCATTCCTTTCCCCTGTCTAATTTAAATAGGGTAGGGAGTATCTCCGGGTAAAAATTACTTTTCTAATTATAAACGCAATGCACACTCATGACCAAAGAAGTCAGAAAATACAGGCAAGTTGTTTAAAAATAAAAATCACCTTTACTCTTATAGAAACAAGTTCCATTAACATTTTGGTATATCTCCTTTCTTAGATTTTTCTCCAGGTAACTACATACCGAAAACAACACTGAAATGAAATCATGCTGTAATACTCCTTTTAAATCTACTTTTCTCCACAGAATAATACATTATGAAAATTTTTTCACATCAATAAATACAGATCTCATCATTTTTATTGGTTATACCGTATAACTGATATACAGAAAGGCCAACTCAAGAATCCCTTTTCAATAAATGTCAGATATCCTAAGTTAAAATTCATAGCAATTTTATTGTCCCTAGCACGTCCTGAACAGCTTACAGATGTTATGTGATTTGCCTGACAATTAGCACCTCAGCAACTCCAGAAGCCTCCTTACTCTTCAAGGCCTTTTCAGTTCTAAGAGGGTAAGGCAAGAGTCCAGCCTTCTAACACTGGTGTAGCGCTGGGCATCCAGCCACTGAACCCCAACGGCTCACGGGGGTGAATTCTGCCAGAGCTGGTCTTGGCAGAATACCTGTCACCCCTAACATCCCTGGCCAAGCTCAAAGGCATAAACAGAATTTGTGGGAGTTTTTTGTTATTCATTTACATGCACAAGAGTTGATTTAAAGCTCATACTTAATCCTTTCATCCCAAGGGTTGCTGGAAGAAAGAAAACACAGAACTTGACTTTTATATATTCTTCAGAGAACTGACAAATATGGGTACTGGTCCTACAGTTACCTGATAACGGCCCCTCCTCCTACTAGAGGACAAGCGCCAGGGTGCAGGGACTTTACATGTCCCCAATGCTAGGCACATAGTAGGCGATGAACGCAGCCTTGAGGTCGGGCTGCTTGGTGTGAAGCCCTATGTGATAGCTTCGACTCTGGAAAAGTTACTTCACCTACCTGACCCTGTTTCCTCACCTGTAAAGGGGGATGGTAACTGTGCCAATGGAATCACATAGGAACGCGGGGGTGTGCACGCAACAGAGCACTTAGAACAGTGCTTGGCAACTACCCAATGTCTGTAAGTGAGCCATTATTACCACTGATTAACCAGTAATTTTACTGAAATTCAAAACGGTTGTGAAAGCAAAAAGGGCTTTAGCTTAGGGCTGTAAATGGCTAATAACTGGAGGCACAGCCTGTTTAGAGGTGGCTCAAAGCAGTGGGTCCACAAGGAGAGCACACAACAGTTTACTGGGGCGAGGGAAGACAGTATCAGAACTTTTATTTATGACTTTGTGTGATCTCACCCTATAACTTTTTAAAGTAACTCGTTATAATGTACACATCATTTTAGTATGTTACTAAATGTATTTCATTTTTAAAAATTGAGGTACAATTCACATATCAAAAGATTCACCCTTTGAAGTTTGTATATAATTCAGCGGTTTTTAGTATATTCATAAGGTTGTGCAACCATCACCACTATCAATTCCAGAACATTTTCAGCACCCCCAAAAGAAACCCTATATCTATCAGCACTCACTCCCTACTCGCTCCTCCCCACAACCCCAGCACCCACTAATCTACTTTCTTTCTCTATAGATTTGCCTATTTTGGACATTTTGCATATGTAGAATCGTAAATGTATAAAATCTCAAAATAATTAAGATATATGTATTGCGGAATGTGTCCACAAAAATATCTCACTGATGGAGTGCATGCCAAAAACTTTGGGGAGCCCTGGCCAAGAGCGTAAAGCCATCTCGGTTTTGTCCCCAGCTCCTCTACTAACTTACTCTGGAGACACTGACAGGAGGTGACGGCCTCCATCAGCCTGTGCTAATGAAATTCCAACAGCTGGCACAGTCCAAAGCAGAATGTGATCTAAACATAATATACATTTTGCTTTGTAATTTATGATTTGCCTGTTTTCATAAAATGATATTCTCCTAATGATGCTAGATTAGCTAACAGTGAAAATAGCAATGTAGCCTGGGACCTGGGTTCTAACCCTTGCTCTGCCACTTCCTGAACTTCTCTGAGCCTGTGTCTTGGTCTGTAAAACGGGGGTAATAATAGGTGAGAATGAGTAAGCTTTTCCATTTCTGTATTAGAATATGCCCTTAGGTTAACTCTCTAGTTCTCTTCCCTTGGTTACGCAGTAACGGTAGTAGGTCAAATATATTACTGAGCAACATTTCTGATGATAAAAATGACCCCTGGTTGGTAGATTGCTTCTGGGCTGGAGGAAGTGTAAACACTAGATGAGATGCCATGGCTCTGTGCTTCCCTGAGTGAGATGACTCTTGTCCCCGGCAGCGACTCTGGAGGATGTCCTTATGGAGTTGTTACAAGAGAATTTGGCTCTAGAGGGGCAGGAGACTTTTAGGCCAGGGAGAAATCCTGCACCTGCCCAGTGAGATCTTGTCTCTCCCCACCTGAGCTGCTCCATGTGTGGCCTGCTGTAAGGACCACTCAGAAGAGGAGCACTTGGCACGGCCCTGCCGGTGAACTGTGGTTCCTGTCTGATAGCCTTGCAGGCAGACTGGGGCCAAGTGCGGCCTGTGGCAGTCTTTGAATCTGAAGGCTGAGTAGACTCTAGGAACACTCCTGACAGGTGTTGCAGATTAAGTAATGCAGAGAGCCTGGTATACAGTACGTACTTAATATGCAACAACTGTAAGTACTAAATAAATGGCAAATATTATTATTTTTTTTTGTTTTATCTACACTTACCAACTGATAGTGGGCAAGAGATTATTCTAACCCTGAGAAGCCCAGGTAGGGGTATCAGGTTGCCAGATATAGCCCCATTATGAGACATGAGAAAACACCTCTCGGTAATTCTCAAAAGAGAAGTTATACAAATGTGCATTCAACAAGTATTTATTTGGCATGAACTGCATGCTATTCTCAATACTAGATGTCAGGAGCACCATAGTGGAAAAAATGGACACAGCCCCTGCCCTTGAAGAGTTTATAATAATTAAAGAGCAATTACAGTGCATTGTGATGAGAGAAGAGTGGGGAACTACATATACTTGGGAATCTAAGAAGTCTTTTCAAAGTAAGAACGCCAGCCTTTGGTTCACGGCACCGAATCACAGGCTGGACAGAGACTGGAGCCCTGGCACTCACTGTTTACATGTAGACTGCTGCAATCAGGGACACGCCTCTCTGTATCCACACCCTTGGCTAGTTCCCATCTACAAAGACCTGGGCTTGGACAAATGACTTGCTTTGGGCAATCGGACAATGGCAAGTGAAAAAACTAGAAAAGGGCTTATGCCTGGGGGCTCACTCTCTCATCGCTCTTGGGACCCCTGCCACTGCTGCCATGGGGAGAAGCCCCAGTTAGCCTGCTGGATGATGAGAGGTCACAGTGGGGTGGAAACGAGCCATCCCAGCCGAGCATCTTAGGCCGCCAGCCCCCAACCAACCAGGGAGCCGACCGAGATGCAGGCGTGAGATCAACGGAGACCAGCCACACCTGGCTCAGATCGGCAGACCCATTGTGATATTGTGATTAACAATAAGAAATATATATTTGGTCTTTGTCCCTGTTCCTGGTACACAGCTCCTAAAACCCTTGTAATTTCCTAAGTGCTAAGAGCAATGGGAGAATCTTTTGTTATAATAAGTATTATTTTATTATGTCTATTGTATTATTTTGTCAAATAGCTCCAGCTCCTAAAATAGCTCCAGAGTGATAAGGTGAAAGGGATGGTTTGTTATTCATAACAAGCCTCTTTCATCCACCCCTGACTTTATGTTAATGATGAGGGGGTTGGTTGCCTGGGGAAGCAATCATGTGATTAGAGGGTTGGAACTTCCAGGAACCCTTCCCACCTCCAGGGAAGGGAGCGAGGCTGGAGTTTGAATCAATCAGCAATGGCCAATGATTTATTCAACGATGCCTATGTAATGAAGCCTCCATAAAACTCCAGAAGGATGGGGTTCAGAGAGCTTCCAAGTTAGGGAACACATGGAGATACTAGGACAGTGGCGCGCCCAGAGAGGATATGGCAGCTCCAGGCCCCTTCCCACATACCTTGCCCTATGTGTCTCTTCCATCTGGCTGTTCCCAAGTTTATCCTTTTATAATAAACTGGTAATCTAGTAAGTAAACTGTTTTCCTGAGTTCTGTGAACTGCTCTAGCAAATTAACCAAACGTGAGAGGGGGTTCTAGGAACCTCTGATCTATAGCTGGTTGGTCAGAAGCACAGGTGACAATGTGGACTTGTGATTGGCATCTGAAGAGGTGAGGCAGTTTTGTAGGACTGAGCCCTTAACCTGTGGAGTCTGCCACTATCTCCAGACAGATAGTATCAGAACTGAGTTACATTATAGGATACTCCGCTGGTATCACAGAATTGCTTGGTGAGAGAAAGAAACCCCACACATTTGGTGACTAGAGGGGTCAGAGTGAGGAGTGAGAAGGAGACACACAGGTGGAATTTTTCTCCCTTTACAATCACCCAGCTGAGCCCAGCCCAAATTGCTGAAACAGAATTGTGAGCTTATTGTTTTAAGCCACTAAGTTTTGGGGTGATTTTTTAACACAGCTATAGATACCTGAGCCCCAAGGAGTCAGTCCCTGCCCAGGAGTAGGCTGTAGTGGAAAAGCCCTGACCCAGGAGTCAGAGAGCCGGCTCCAGTCCTGGGTCCACCACCTGTTCCCTATCGGTCTCAGGGAAGATGCTTAACCCTGCCAAGCCTCAGTGTCACCTGATAACAGTCACTCTCCTGTCTACCTCCCAGGGTTGTTGTGAAGATCACACACAGCCACTTGGATCCCTCAAGGGAGCTATTATTAGCACGTCCTGAATGGAAACTGCCAGTAAAGGAACTTTGTTGCCCGATAATCATTAATAATGCCACGCGAAGAAAGAGCTGCATTCACAGAGCACTAACTGTGCATCACATTTCTTACACATTTTCTCATTTGATCCTGGTAACACCATTACAAGGTGGATAATACAATCCTATCTTATAGATGAGGATGCTGACATTCAGAGGGGTGCTGTAACTTGCCCAAGGTCACACAGCAGGATATGGGAAGGCAAGCATGGGCTCAGATCTTACGGACTCCAGAAGCCCACTTTCTTCCAGCTCCACCTGCTGCCTCTCCTCCAGGGTCTGTGTCATGTCATCACCCTCCTCGTGCCTCAGCCTAGTGAATGCTGGAGTGGGGTGAGCTGTATGCTCCCCAGTTCCAGGCCCTCTGCAAGGAGAGCCTGCAGAAGCTCAGCTGCCCACCAGCATTCGAGGCGGTTCATCAAGGGGCTGGCTCTGCGGCCTGGTTAAGTTTGATGTGCTCCGCTTTAGCAGCCTGGGTTTGGTTCCCAGGCGTAGACCTACGTCACTCATCATCGGTGGCCATGCTGTGGCAGTGACCCACATAGAAAATAGAGGAAGACTGGCACAGACATTAGCTCAGGGCAAATCTTCCTCAAGCCAAAAAAGGAAGATTGGCAATGGATGCTAGCTCAGGGCCAATCTTCCTCAGCAAAAAAACCCCAAAAAACAAAACATAGTTCATCAACAAATTCCACATGTACTCCTGCCTTCCTTTCTAATACCCAGGCGGATTCCCAAGGCCAGTTCAAACACCGCTCTGGATCACCAAAGCAACCTTACAGGAAATAAATGTTACAAGTTTCCCGTTGGTATTTATTACTTAAAGTGTCCACGGGTTCTGTCGTATGACAGAGAAGACTGTGCTATCATCTTCTTCTGTGCCTCACTATCCGCTGCTAACCAGGACACAGGAGTGAATGGGAGAAAGGAGCCCTCAGGTCTGGCCCCCCCTCAGCTGGAAGATCATTCAAAGCAGCGTTGCTCTTTGTCAAGAGACTGCTTGGCCCAGAGCTCACGTAGAAATTGGTGGCATTTCCACTGGCCTGCCAGGAGCCCAGTCTGTATCTAGTGGTTCCATTCTGCACGCACACCTACTTCATACTGGGAGCTGGCAATCCCCTATCACTCCATCAGCCTGGGAGCCCACTGTCCTCACACACATCTCTCTAGAGCTCCCTCCTCAGAACCTACAGCACCTGTGTAAACCAAGTGTTGCTGGTCCCAAAAAAGCTGGACAGGCACCATTATAACATGATTTCAAAATAGATGCTTCACTTCTTGTGTCATTTATCTGAATTTAGGGATCCTGATTTCCCAGCATTTTAATAACAGAAATATCCACAATCCATTTGCATTTGCTAATGGCTGGATTCTCTGTTTGTTTCCAGCTATGCTCTTTTTGGTACCATTTCAGCCTCTTTTTCAGAGAACATGCACCAACACCACCCCTCCCCCCAATCAATTGACTTCCCATCTTTCCCTTAAGTGTCTCACTTTGAGGAAAAGATAACTAGTAATTACTGAGTGCCTATTATTCGTCAGGCACTGCTACAAATAACTCAAGGCATTAATTCACCATTCATAAGTAATATTATCCCGTTTTACAGATGAGAAAACTGAGATTCAAAGAGGTCCAGTAACTTGCCAAAGTCATACCGCTGGCAAGCAGCCAAGCTGAGACTTGAACTCAGGCTGGCTCCAGCTCCTGCACTGTCAGCCCCTCCACTACACTCTCCCTCTACAGCATGGCATCAATCCAGACACCAAGGTTAATAAGAAGGGCAAATGAGTACTCAGGGGAGAGAGGCCTTTCACAATTTATCAAGCTATGATGAATACAAGCACAGCATTTGCCTTTAAAAAAAAATCACACTGTAAATAACATTAGCCCAGTTACTTCAAACAAAACGACCGACCTTGAGTGAGTTTTGGTCCAGTTACAAATCACTGTTTAACCTTGGGAAAGTGTTTGTCCCTTTCTGGGTCTCATCAGTGAAGTAAGTGGGTTTAAACTCCAGGATGTACCCTTTGAGATATGAAACTTGGGTTTCTCTTTACTCATCTTATGTTACAGAGAAGGACAGGAAGCTCCTAATGCAAAAGGCCAAGGAGGGTCTGTCTCAGGGAGGAGTGAGACCACTGTGGTTTGGCTGCCCCCTCACTTGCCTTGGGATAACTTGAGACACCTCTGCTGGCTCTTCACTTGGTCTCACTCTCATTTTTCCAAAAGGACAACATATGCTGTCCTTGCAACCCAACTGTAGATTCTTGGCACAAAGCAGTTGTGGGTGGGTGTTTGGCTCTTTTCTTCCTCAAGAACAATGCTCTGGGTAACAGTTCTTTAGCTGATTAGCTGGAGTCCTGAGAACAGAAAGGGACAAAAGATGCATTTGTCATAATATTGAGTCACCAAAGGACTGGAAGGGGTAGAGGCTGCACCAGCATCATGTGGAAGGAAGGGCACAGGCTTTGTTTCCAACCAAGAGGACGTTACTGTGGCCTCGTGGGCAGGGGCTCAACTTGGTGCCTTTGACATTCAGACAGTGCTTTATGATTATGAAGTTCTTTGTGCCACTGGGACCTCACAGAAACCTTGGGCAGTGGGGACAGGAATGGTGACAACGATGGAGAGGATGGTGAAGATGGTGATGACAATGGCAGCTCATGTGCATCGAGCCCTCGTGTACCAGGCTCTGTGCTAACAACTTCACGTGCATTGACTCAGGAAGTTTCCCAACAATTTCAGGAAGTAGAAACTGCTTCCTTGTGCCCGGGGAAGCCAAAGCTTGGAGATGATAAGTCATGTGCTCATAGGAACACAGCAGTAGTAGATCAGGGTTTTGAACTCGGGTCTCTCCCACCCTGGGGCTTTAGCTCTTTATTTTATGGGTGCCGTAGCTGAGGCTTAGAGCCAGCAAGTAGCTCAGAGCTAGTAACGCTAACTCAGGTTTTAAAATCTGCGGAGAAATGAAATGCCCAAGTTGGTGGAAAAAATAGAGAAGGCAAACCGCTGGTTGGTGCCCAATGGAGCTGGGGTAGACCTGAGCCCAAAGTCCTGTGAATGTCCCAGGCCACCTCCTTCTTTCCTCCTCCCTTCATGAGGCATTTCTTTGGGGACAAAACCCCGTGTTCTTCTGTCCTCTCCCGCAATCCCAGAAGTGACCCACCACCATTCCCCTACCTAACTACCTCACCTCTTTCCTACTCTCCTTAAATCCTGCCCTCATGGAGCTTGCAGTCTCTAGGGGAAAGAGATATTAGTTAAGAAATCACATGAGTTAACAAGTACAAACTGTGAATTGCATGTGGTAAATCTCATGAAGAAGTACAGGGAGCCATGACACCTAGACCTGGGGGATCATGGAAGGCTTCCTAGAGAAAGTGACTTTGGATCTAGGAGATGTTGGTCTGGGCCAGAGTTTTCTTTGGATGGTCCTGAGGCAGGGCCAAGTGAGCCTTGAGAAAAGAGGAGAAAGTGGTAGGAGGGTGACGTGTCCTAATACTTATCAGGCCCTCTTGTCTGGCCCCATCCAGATTTGAGCGTGGCTGACAATGGGCTGGCTTGGGGCTCTTCCTCTGGGGCAGTGGTTCTCAAAGGATAGTGCCTTGGCCAGGGCAGCAGCATTACCTGGGAACTTGTTAGAAAGCACATTCTCAGGCCCCGCCCCAGACCTATGGAATTGCAAACTTTGGGGACGGAGCCAACAATCTGTGTTTAACAAGCCCTCCTGGTGATTCTATGACCTGCTAACGTTGAAAGCCATGTTCTAGATGCCAACAGTCAAGTGGATTCACTCGTTAAAAGCATAATAGATCCTAGTTCTCTGCCGCTCTCTCATGTTCTCCACATGGAAGACGAATTCACAGATGATATTCTGAGAGAGGCCTGCTGGGGTCTGTAAGCTGTAGAGGTTAATGGGACAAGTAGTTTGATGGGGTGGGGGTTGGGGATAAAATACAGGGATGTTAGCAATTCTGAGATTAATTGCCCAGGGGTGATACTCCAGAAGCTAAAAGCATGTTATTTGGAAACTGGAAAGAACCCAGCACATCCTGCCCCCTTCCTAATCTCATCTAAGACAAGGGTACCTTGGCCTTCAAAGCAGCCTTTTCCATTGTTGGCTAGTTACGTCTGTGATGAACTCTGCCTCCCTCTGACCTCCTTCTGTTGGTCTTAGTTCTCTGGATTCTTGCAGAGAAACCCTCTCCGCCTTTGCTACGATCTCCGAATAGTAGTAATCATGCTTATTTACTGTTTATCGTGAAGACAGAATCATTGACCAACCAACGTATAAGACCCTGGACTTACAAATGTTCTTATTAAAGCGAGAGTGAATGTGACAGAAACTTCAACTACACGGGCCCTTCAGCTGGGCCTGCTGACGTGAGAGTGACTACGCAGATTGGCCCACACTCTGGAGAATGGGAAGGTCACAAGAATCTGATTCCTAACTCTGGCCTAAACCTCTGATGTCCCCTAGCTCACTGACGCCTCTTCCATGTGGTTTCTTTCAAGTCTTGTGCTCATGACTTGGCTGGTGAGGAAGAAATTTTTGGACCATATGTTTAAACTATAAGTGTTTTTCAAGGCTATTAACTACTTCACAGCCCAGGATCTACCTAGTTTCAGGAAGAAACAGAACATGTTTCTTGTGTCATTCTGAGGTTCCTCATCACACCCAACCAGTTGTACGTTCATTCACACATTCATGTAACCATCCTGCATATCCAGTCCCACTCCATCCTCCTCAGTCTACCTGCACTTGGGCACTACCCAAGTTCTTCAAACTGAGAAACCAAAGTCAACCCTAGACAAGTTCTACTCCAAAGAATACGCTAACAGAAGACCCAACTCAGGGAAAACGAAATGTGGCAGAGTTAAAAGAGCAGCTTAAATTCCCTTTCAAGCTTGGACTCTCATGCTCTCCTAGCATCCTTTGCAACGTGAGGAAGAAGTCAGGGAGATGATGAGCCCATTTCAGAGAGAGCAAGACTGAAGCCCAGGAAGAAATACAACACAGGGACCTGCCTCTCAGCCCGGTCATCCCATCACCAATCAGTGGCCCCCAGGCCTGGGAAGGCTGTCGGGGACACCACTATCTGGAGATGATGTCAGCCCTCGAGTGATGATAGGGAATTTATCAACCAACATAAAACATCAAAAGAAACTTACTATGAAATGGGGCTCTGACACTTCTTGCATAAAGATGGTCTTTGGAGAAACATCGAGATAAAAGCTCACTCCTCTGGGACTGGAATCACAGCTTCTCTATGTTCTTGACGATGTCGGACAAAAATGCAACCACATGCTCTTAAACTGGCTTTGCACCAAACGCTGGAGAGAAAGCTCATCTGCCCACCACCTCATAATAACCGGAGCCAAATCTATGTTCCATTTTTACCAAAAAAAGGCTCCATCATACCACAAGAGTCCATTGAATTCAAACCCCTTTACAGAGGAAGCAAAAGACTTCCTAATCTCAAGCAAAAAATGCCAGCTATGTGCTCCCACAGGGTTCCAGTGCCCGGGAGGCGCAGGGCACCAGGCTATCACAATAACCTCTCAGCTGATCTACAATTCAATCCTCTTTTGTGCAAAACTCCAGACACTGTCCAACAGTTCAGATCCAGGCTTCAATCCCAGGATAGTCCACTCTGTGCTCACCCCAGAAGCGTTCCCTGACCTCACAGGCAGACTCAGAAATCTAGACAGACTCGAGTCGGAGGCAAGAGACTGGCCACATAGCTCTAGCTCTCTTCGAGAGGGGAGCTGGATTTCCAATTTGCTCTAGTAGGTGCTGCCTCCTATGTACCAGGCACAGGAGCGGAAGGGTGTGGGTGAGCGGAGGGAGGGGTGGGCAGAGAGAACTATGAAGCCGTCAAAGAGCTGATAGACATAACCTAGACTAAGCACGCATATAGCCAAAAAAAAGTGAGCCAGGCAGCCACAGTGTGAGCAGCAAGTGCTTTATGGTAGGTCCTTTAGGTGTCAGAGGAAAGGCTAGGTAGTTCCAGAAGACGCACGTGACCTGGGACACTGGATAACCTGTCAATTTCCCTGGGAAATGTCAATCTCCTTTCCTCTGCCCCCACCCCCAGCCCTAATCCCACCATCATATTTACTTTTGTGCCCAGCTCCGTGCCCTGTCCCTCCATAGTTCACTATAACATAGTTTTTATCAGCACTGGGGTACCTGGTGTGTAGTATTTTATTTAGGCTTATAAGGAGCTATAAAAAAACAAAAGATGACATAAATCATAATGATTATCCATGATGTATTGTTAAACCAAAAAAGCTAGATGTAGAAGCAATGTGTAGAGTGGAATTCCATCTTTATCACCACTGCCACAAATGGAAGCGACTATGTCCATGTGTATCAACTGCACCACATGAAACGTCTGTTTTTGTAAGTGAAAAATCATAAAGTTTACAGAAGAGTGATTAAAATCTGCTCCTGCCTCTCCCTGCATAGAAACAGAGACAATTGCTTTCTACTCCTTCACAAGGGGCAGGAATAACTCAGAACCCGGTACAGGCGACCACGGGGTAACATGAGGGCATAAGCCCTGCTTGGGTAAAGAGTTGGGAAAGCTGGTGAGGCTTGACTAGCCACCGGCATCACGCAGCCATCCCCAATGGCTGGCAGATGATAATCCAAAGAGACGTTTCCTCCTGGCCCTGCTTCTCCCTGAGAGACTGAAGGCCAATCCCTAAACCCTGAGCAAGGCAGACACCTGGGGCCAAGGGGAGTGTTGAACTGTGGGTCTGGGGCCAGGACTCTGTCCTAGAGGTCTGCCTCTCCCCTCTCCATGAGCTCGCTGGGACTGACCCAGATGAAGGCCTTGCCTTAGGCTCTGACCCATACACCTTCCAAGACAGAGTGGTGGGAATATAAGCTCACCAGGCAAAACTAACTAGACTTCTGAGGAACAAAACTGCCCAAAAAGAACAACAAACTAGGCAATCTATATACACCATTTGAATCAGAAATATTATAACCAGCAGACTAAGAATGTAAATAAGGATGAGAAACATACTTAGTAAGATTAAAAATAACATGAAATTATTTTAAAAACTAGAAATACTATATATTAAAAATATAATATAGATAGTTGAAAAAATAACAGAAAATTAGGCAAAAATATATTTTTTAGGTAAACACAAAAAATACAAGGCATAAAAGAAAAAATAGTAAATCAGCCTTCATCAAAATTAAAAACTTTTGCTCTTGAAAAACACTGTTAAGCATATAAAAGGCAAAAACGTAATCGATGGACACAGCTGCAGAAATTGCTGAGCTGGAAGATCAGACTGAAGAGCTCTCCCAGTAAACAGCAGGGAAAGAAAAAGAATAGAAAAGTTAAACAATGGAGGACAGAAGTAGAAGTGCCAACAGCTGGATAATAGGAGTTCTAGAAAAAGACAAAAAAATAGAAATAGAAAATATTTGAAGAAAAAACAGATACGTTTCCTCCAATTAAGTAAAAACAAAGGACCTCAGATTGAAAGGGCCACAGAGTGCTAAACCAGAGATATGAGGGAAAATCGACCCCGTATTACAGACCATCATAGACAAAACAAAGAAAATCCCACAGGCTTCTGGAGAGACAGAGCGGATCACCCAGAAAGGAACAAGAACCAGATTGACATTAGGCTTCTCAACAGTGACAATGAGGTGAGAAAACAATGGAGTACCAAATTTAATAAATTAAAGGAAAGGATTCTTTTTTTTTTTTTTTTAAAGATTGGCACCTGGGCTGACAACTGTTGCCAATCTTTTATTTTTTTCTTTTTCTGCTTCATTTCCCAAACCCCCCGGTACATAGTTGTATATCTTAGTTGCAGGTCCTTCTAGTTGTGGGATGTGGGATGCCACCTCAACGTGGCCTGACAAGTGGTGCCATGTCCGCGCCCAGGATCCGAACCCTGGGCTGCTGCAGCGGAGCGGGCAAACTTAACCACTCGGCCACGGAGCCAGCCCCAGGAAAGGATTCTTGAATCTAGAATTTTATATCCAAACACATTGTTACTCAAATATAAGGGCATAATAATATTTTCAGGCATATAAATATCCAGTTTGCCACATAAAGGTTCTCCTTGAAAATACTTTTGGAGAAAATAGTCAAATAAGTGAGAGTTTATCAATAATAACATAACTAAATTCTAAACAATGTAAATATGATGGCATCTAGAGGTAGGAGAGACCAAAGTACATGAAAGCTTCCTAAATACTTGTCTTCTTTAGGAGAAGACATATCTATCAACTTCCCACCCCATCCCCTCAAAAAAGGAGGAAAAGGAAATATATATAAAAGGATACATAGGTTAAAAAAATAGATTAAAATAGGCACAAAAACTAAGATAGTAGCAAAATTCAAATATAATAATTACAGAAATGAAAATGTACTAAGCAACAAAAACACTGCCAAATGCTGTTTAGAAGAGGCATGTCTAAAGCAGGAGAACATGAGTTGAACGCAAAAGGGTGAAAAAAGGTTTATCATGTGAACACTTGCTAAAAGAAAGCTGGTGAGTTACTATCAGACAATATAGAATATAGAACGAAAAGCACCATTAGACAAAGAGGGTCACTGCAAGAATGATAAAAATTCAATTCCTAAAGAAGATATTCAAATTCTAATAAATTGACCTCTAAATATTTAAAGCAAAAATTGTTAGACCTTTAGAAAGAATCTGACAATTCCACATTTTAAGAGGAGATTCAAACACATTTCTCTCTGTTGTTAGGTCAAATAAACAAAATCAACAAAGATACAGAAATTTGAACAATAATATTAACAAGTTTAATCTAATAGACATATATAGAAGTCTTTATCTAATAGAGAATATATATTCTTTTCAAGCACACATGAAATATTTACAAAGCTAGCTTTATTGATTTCTAAATAATAAATATAATATAGATCAGAGGTGAGCAAACTATCGCCTACAGGCCAAATCCAGCCTTCTATCTGCTTTTGTAAATAAAGTTTTATTAGCACACAGCCATACCCATTCATTTACATATTGTCTATGGCTACTTTTAGCTACAATGGAACAGACCATGTGGCCCACAAAGCCTAAAATACTTATTATCTGGCCATTTACAGGAAAAGTTTCCTAACCCCTGATATAGACCATATTCTATGATCAACACACAATTAAGTTAGAAGTTAATAACAAAATGATAAATTTTAAAATTTCATATTTTTGGAAATTATAACAGTACAAACTTAAAAGTTCTTTTAAATAACTGAGTGAAATAAGAAATCATGGGAATTTAAAATATTTAGAACTGGGGGTTAAGATATAGAAGGCAGAAGCAGACCATTGTACTCACTGTAACAGTTTAAAAAATGGATAAACTGAAAAAATTGCATTTCTTTTTAGAGACACTAGAAAGCTATGGATACAAAGAAGTCTAAAGGAACTGAATTCGAGAGCAGAAAGAACCCTTCCAAGGTGAGGGAAGACTGGCGACTGCTTTCGTCTCTGAGGGCATTTGCTGAGTCTGAGCATCGACTGACAGAGACTGGACTCGTCAGAGCAGAGGCAAGCCTGCTCTGAGAGAGAATGGGAAACCAGCCAGCTTTTAGTGGCCACGTGGGCTGGCTTGACAAAGTAGAATTTGGAGAAGCCTCCCATGCACAGCCCGTTTTCCCCACCGCCAGGGCTCCCCGCAGGATGTTTGCTCTGTGCTGGGGGCTAGACTGGAAATTCAAAGCAAGGTTTCCTGAGACATTATTATGCTCGGGAAAGAAAAGTGCACGAAGGAGGGCCTGCAATAAACACAATATTGGCATTACTCTTGATATTTGAACTACAGGTAAACTCATCTGGCTCCATATCAGTCTGAAGTAATGAGGCCATCATCTTAGCTGCTTGAGATAGGAAGGGTCGTTCTCTCCCTGGGGGAAAATGACATCTACTTCAGACTCTATGGCTATTAGACACCATGTAAAAGATAGAGAGAGAGAGAGAGATAATGCAAAGAAGTAGAAAATGTGACCTGTAATCAAGAGAAAAAATAGACAATAGAAACAGTCCTACAGGTGACCCCCATGTTAGAATTAGCAGACAAAGACTTTAAAATAACTGTTATAAATATGTTTAAAAAAAACAGAAGAAAAGATGGACAAAACATAAAAAGATGAAGAATGTCAACAGAGAAACTGAATTGCTAAAAAAGAACAGGGATATCCCACAATTGAAAAAAGACAATATTTTAAATTGACAATTCATTAATCCATCTTTGCATTCTCCCTCTGCTTCACTCCAGGTCACCTGTCTTTCCTGGTGTGCACATGTCTAATGCCCCAAGTTTTGCAGCTGCCACCAGGCTGGATCTGGCTGCCAGTGGAGCTTATATTTGTGGATCCCACAGGACTGTAACAAACAGAAACAGTTCTTAACCACCTATCCCCCTAGGGCACAGTGCAGAGGCACCAGACTGAAACACCCAGTTTTTCTGTGAAAGAGGCCTATTTACAGATCTTAAAAGCTGCAGCCTGAGAGTCAGGTTCTAACTTAACACACATCTAGAGGACAATTGCAATCCTCTCCAGAGACCCAGGAGGTTGGTAGGCACCATCTTTGTGCTTTTCCTCTGCCCTACTCCAGGGCTCCAGTGTCTCCACAAAAGGAGCTTGTGCACCCCTCTGGTACCCCAGCTTTTGTGCCTGGCATCCAAAGGATACATCCCTTGATGGCCTGACTCTGGTGGCCAGTGGGGCTTGTGTTCACAGTTTCAATGGGACAGTAGCAAACAAAGAAACAGTTCTTCACTGGCTACTAAACAACAAATGAGTCAAAGAGGAAATCAAAAGAGAAATTAAAAAAATATCTTGAGACAAATGAAAATGGAAATACAACATACCAAAATTCATGGGATGCAGGAAAAGTCATTCTAAGAGGGAAATTCATAGCAATAAACATCTACATTAAGAAACTAGGAAGATATGAAATAAACAACCTAACTCTACACCTCAAGGAACTAGAAAAAAAAGAACAAACTAAGCCCAAATTTACTAGAAAGAAAGGAATAACAAAGATCAAAGTGGAAATAAATGAAGACACTAGAAAGACAATAGAAAAGATCAATGAAACTAAGAGCTATTTTTTTTTAAAAGATAGACAAACCTTTAGATAGACTCACCAAGAAGAAAAGAGGAAGAACTCAAGTAAATAAAAGTAGAAATGAAAGAGGAGATGTTACAACTGATACCATAGAAATACAAAACATTATAAGAGACTACTATACATAATTATATGCTAACAAATTGAACAACCCAAAAGAAATGGATAAGTTCCTAGAAACATACAACCTACCAAGACTGAATCATGAAGAAATAGAAAATCTGAACAGACCAATAAACTCACACATATGTGGTTAATTAATTTACAACAAAGGAGCTGTGAATGTACCATGGAGAAAAGATAGTCTCTTCAATAAATGTGTTGGGAAAACTGGACAGCCAGATGCAAAAGAATGAAAGTGGACCACTATCTCACACCATACACAAAAATCAACTCAGAATACATTAAAGACTTGAATGTAAGGCCTACAACCATAAAACTCCCAGAAGAAAACATAGGAGGTAAGCTTCTTGTACATTGGTCTTGGAGGTGATTTTTTTAGATTTGATAGCAAAAGCAAAGGCAACAACAGCAAAAATAAACAAATGGGACTGTATCAAACTAAAAAGCATCTCTACATCAAATAAAATCAACAAAATGAAAAGGCAACTTACCAAATAGGAGAAAATATTTGTAAATCATATATATCTGATAAGGGGTTAATCTTCGAAATATACAAAGAATTCATACAACTCAATAGAAAAAAATAAACCATACAATTTAAAAATGGGCAGAGTATCTGAATAGACATTTTTCCAAAGGAGACATACAAACGGCCAACAGGTACACGAAAGAGTACTCAACATCACTAATCATCAGGGACATGCAAATCAAAACCACAATGAGATATCATCTCACACTTTTTAGAACGTCTATTATCAAAAAGACAAGAAATAACAAGTGTTGGCAAGGATATGGAGGAAAGGGAACCCTGTGCACTGTTGGTGGGAATGTAAATTGGTGCAACCACTATGGAAAACAGTATGGAAGTTCCTTTAAAAATTAAAAATAGAGTTACTATATGATCCATAAATTCCACTTCTAGGAATTTATTTATCCACAGGAAACTAAATCACTATCTTGAAAAGATATCTGCACCCCCATGCTCACTGCAGCATTATTCACAGTAGCCAAGACATGGAAACAACCTAAGTGCCCATCAACGGATGAATGGATAAAGAAAATGTGGTATATATATATACAATGAAATATTATTCAGCCATAAAATGAAGGAAATCCTGCCATTTGCAACAACATAGATGAAGCTTGAGAGCATTAGGCTAAGTGAAATAAGTCACACAGAGAAAAAGAAATACTATATCACGTCAGTTACATGCGAAATCTGAAAAAAACCAAAGTGATAGATGCAGAGAACAGATTGGTGGTTGCCAGAGGCAGGGGTTGGGGGTGGGCAAAAATGAGTGAAGTTTGAAAAAAGATACAAAGTTCCAGTTTTAAGATAAATAAGGCCTGAGCATGTAATGTACTGCATGGTGACTATAGTTAACAATACTGTATCATATATTTGAAATTTGTTAAAAGAGCAGTTCTTAAAAGTTCCCATCACAAGAAAAAAATATTTGTAACTATGTGTGCTGATGGATGTTAATTAAATATATATATATATAATAAATATATATGTATCATAAATATATATATCAAATGATTTTGTTGTACACCTGAAACTAATACAGTTATATTTCAATTATATATCAATTAAAAAAATTTAAATCCCAATTTGTTTTATGTTGTCATACTACACGAGACATTCTCTTATCACTACCCAATAAAACTGGAAATCAATATAAAAAAATAGCAAAAAACATTTTCTTTTAATTTAATGCTGATAATAATTTATTCTGCATTCCCCCTAGTCATGTCCAGTGCTAAGCATTTCTCATGTAGAATTTCATTTAAAAAAAGCAAAGGAAGAAAGAATTCATTGACTAGGCTTAATGGCAGATTGGACACAGCAGAAAAAAAGACCAGTGACCTTGAAAACTGGTTAGCAGAGTGGTTAAACAAGACACAAAAAATGCTAACTTTTTTTAAAGATTGATAATTTTGACAATATTAGATTAAGAACTATGCTCATCAAAACATTAAAGAAAATGAAAAGACAAGCTACAATGGGGAGAAGATATTTGGAATGCCTAAAATTGACAAAGGACTAGATCCATAATATATAAAGAACTCCTACAAATCAATAAAAAAGAAACAGCTAAATTTAAAAATAGGCAAAGCCATGAATAAAGCATTTCACAAAAGAAGGAAAACATTTGATCAGTAAACATATGAAGAGATATTCAATCTCAGGGAAATACAAATTTAAACCACAACTAAACATCACTACACACCTATTAGAATGTCTAAAATTAAAAAGGCCAACCAGCCCAAATGTTGGCAAAATGTGGAGAAACCAGAACTCTCATATACTGCTGATGGGAGTGTAAAATGGCTCAACCACTTTGGAAACTAGTTTGGCTTTTACCTAAAAATTTAACCAAATGACCTAGCTATTCCACGCCTAGGTATTTACCCAGGAGAAATGAAAGAATATGTCCATACAAAGACTTGTTTACAATGTTCATAGCTGCTTTATTTGTAATCGCCAAAACCTGGAAACAACCCAAATGTCCATGCACAGGCGAACGGACAGCAAACAATGACCCTCTACACAAGGGAATACTCAGCGACAGAAGGAAAAAACTTGATACTTGCAACAACATGAATGAGTCTCAAAATAAATATGCTGAAAGATGCAGATCAAAAAAGCATACCATTTATATAAAATTCTAGAACATGCAAACTAAATTATATAGAAAGGGAAAGCAAATCAGTAGTTATCTGAGTATGGGGGAGGCGGGGAGGAGCGGGAGGGAGGGACTACAAGGGGCCATGAGGAAACTTTTGGTGGTGATAGATATGTTCATTATCTTGATCCTGGTAAGGATGTCATCAAATTACACACTTTAAATATGTGCAATTTACTGTATGTCAAGGAAAAAAGCTTGCTGTAGTGTGACTCTAAGAGAACAGAATAATTCCTCTCAGAGAGAAAAACCTTCTTTTTATGGAAACACCTCAATGGGCCTTCTTGCTTGGAAAAGGTGAGGCTCCTTGGGCTGGCCTAGGAGAGGATTGAGACCACAGCAGAATCACCTGCTTTGTGAAATAAAACAGCAGGAATTTTTCATTTTATGGGACTTGTCAAAATTTCAGAGAAGACGATAATATGAGAAAGAAGTCCCCAGAAAAAGTGAGAAGAACCCATAAAACACGGTAGCCAGCGGCGCCTATGGAGAAAGATGGCCAGTGAGAAATTCTCAGGGGTGGGGCTGGTCATAGAACTTTGATATGTCATATTCATGTTTCAATTGTTCCTATTCTGTGAATTAGCTTCCCTCCACAAGAAAACCTTTAGATAAATCTGTTCCAGACATTGGCCTTGGATTAATGGTGTGTGGGGGAATCAAAGAGGAGGGGACAGTTCTGGAGATCAGGCGAAGCAGAGAGGAATTGTGAGAGCCACAGGGGTGACTGGGGAGCAAACTGGAAGCTGGAATTCGAGTAGCAGCTGGAGGACATAAGCATTCCCTGCAGAAACGTTTGAAATGGTGGGAGATAGACCTCTCTGCAGTGTGTAGGATGGAGAAATGAATCATTTTACCTGAGTGTTAAAGGAAAGGGTGACTCCAGAGATTGGTGGACATGGGCGTGTCCAGTTAGACCTAAGACACCCTTTGGGGAAGGCCACTCTGGACCATGCTAGCTGGCCCAGAGGTGACCAGACAGGAACTGGGCCACCTACAGACTATGATGCGAATGTGATTGAATGTGTCAGTGCATCCCTGCTCTTTAGGCCAATCCCCAAGCCATTCTGAGTCCCCTAAATTGTCAATGACCTTTCTCCCTATCTCTCTTTCCTTCTCATGTTAAAAAAAACCTGGAAGATTGTTAGAATTTTCACTTTCTCCCCAGCTTCATTCTTTCCCTGTCTGGACCAAAACTAATCCAACTCTTCCACTCTACTTGCCCCTCTTAGTCCACTCCAAATATGAGCTACCAGATCCTTCTCTTATTATTCAATTTCTCTCAAGTTCCCTCCTTCCTCTACTAGAATATAGTTCACCAGGAGTTTCAACTGTGAAACATCAAGAAAGAGAATATCAATACAATGGGGTGGAGGGAAGTGGGTGTGAGAAACACATTTCCCCCAAATGCCCTTCATTAGCCATCCACGTATCTGGGCAACAGGTTTGGAAGGACTTTAAGGTCGATGTTTAAGTTGATCATACCAATGGCAAGACAGGTCCCCTAATAACAGCAACAACCAGAACACAACCACCTCACACATGTACAAGTGGCTTAGAGCTTACCCATATGTCCACACATTTAGCTTGTGAGGTTCACATATCCTTGTTAGGCTGTTATATTATTCTCCTTTCTCACATGAAGAAATTGAAGCTCAGGAAGGTTAAATCGCATCCCCAGTTCTTCTAAGTCCAAAACACTCTGTCTCTCTACCATCTAGGATGCTATCCCTAAATAAGTACAGTCTATCGGGACTTTTCAATTGAGGATTATTAACCTGGGCCCCAAGGAGGGGATGCCCAAAGAGGGTAGTCTATAAACATCTTTGAGAAAAAGTTGCAACTTTTTTCAAGCTTTTTTTTTTCGGTGAGGAAGATTTGATCTGATCTAACATCCATTGCCAATATTCTTCTTTTTTTTTTTTTTTTTTGCTTGAGGAAGATTAGCCCTAAGCTAACAACTCTGCCAATCTTCGTCTATTTTTTATGTGGGTCACTGCCACAGCATGGCTTGAGGAGTGGTGTAGGTCTGTGCCCAGGATCTGAACCTGCGAACCCAGGCCACCAAAATGGAGTGTGCCAGACTTAACCACTACACCACGGAGCCAGCCCCTTCAATCATCTCTAACTGAAATTTAGCATTTCCTTCCATTATGAATGTGGGCAACAAGCCACAGTAGGGTTAGCTGCACTGGTGACTTTGTCTCCAGCAGAAATCACACATTTTCATGTCTGTGCTGTTGTTGCACGTCTCAAAACATTGTCTATACCCCTCAGGACTTCAGAATTATGACTGCCATTAGGTTCCCACTGGATCTTGTTGTTACAGAGTGTATCAAGAAACAAGTAAGCACATATATTACCATATCACCACTTTAATATTCTAGTAACTGTAATTAAATACCATTGGTTTCCTTTGTAATGCTATGTATTTTATTCATTTAAAAACATTATTCTGAGGAAGGATCCATAGGTTCCAGATGATTGCCAAAGGGGTTTATGGCGCACATACACACACACACAGGTGCACACATATGCACATACATACATACACACAGATTGTGAGTTCCTGATCTAAAGGATGCAGGACATGGTCAGGAATTATGTTTTCATCTTGCTCCTGTTTGCCATACTGTATTGCAGATATTTATGCCTTTCCTTCCTTGCTGGCCTGTGAGTTCTTACAAAGCAGGAACGGTGTCTCATATGTCTTGGGGTCCTCGGTGCCTAGAACAGTGTTTGGCATTCATTGAGCCATCATTGTGTATAAAGCTCAAGTCCCATTGGCTGAGGCATAAGAAAGGAGAATTTAGAGCAATAATTCATTCACCTGCTAGTTTGAATATTCAGTCATTCATTTAGAGAATTGTCCAATGGCTACTCAATGCCAGCCACTGTGGTAGGCTCTGGGGACAACAGGAAAAATGAGACCCAAGTCCTTAATCTCCTGGAGTGCCCATTTCAGCTAATGGGAAGAAGAGAACACAAGATGTCTGAAGACAGACAGATGGGAATGAGGTCCCTTGTTTTGGAGAGTCACGGGGAAGACACAGTTCTTAAATCTGTATTCATCAGCTCTGTCTAGCCAAAAGGTCACTGGGCAAGAGTAACCACGGGACTAGACAATGTAGGTGGCTCTTCCTAAGAGGAAAAGCCTGTGGGGTTCGCATGAGGACGGTTTACCTTGTTGTGTGGTTGCTGGTCTTGCCTAGTAAACTCTGAGAAAAGGTTAGCCCTCCATTGCCCCAGGTGTTTCAGGGGCTGGCCTGTCCACAGACAGCAAGATGTATGTCTGCTCTCTCTGGAGTTCCAATCTGGTTCAAGGATTCTATGATGCTATCAATTAGAATGTACAAAGTTGCCTAGATACCTTAGGGCTTCTTTTTCTTGTAAGAGACAGGAGCTGGGAGACAAGTTGGTTGGGCGACCTCTTCAAACCTATGAAACGTGCTGAGAGACCAGCGCGTGGGAGAACGTGGTGGCACAGCTACCTGAATCTCCGTGCCTGACCATCTGTTCAGCCAAGATGGCAAAAGAAGAGACTCTCAGTAGAACCAGGGGTGAGAGGGGCTGGGAGCTGGGGGTGTCTTAAGGAATGGGAGGACTGGAGAACGATAACAACGACAACAAGTTTTGGGGTTTACTAAGACAAAATCCGGGAAAGTAAGACATTTCCTCATAGAGGCATAACCGCAAAATACAAAAAAATAAATTTAATAAATCCATACCACATCTCCACAGAGAGATATAACCTTAAAATTCCAAAAATTCATTTTGGTAAATCTAGTACCCTCCCATAGCAGTATCTCCACACATGTTTACTGAACGTATGAAAAAACATCTCCCAAGGCACTTCAGCTCCCTCATCGGCCCCTAGCCCCGGCTGGCCTCTCTCTTAGCCTCCTCCAGCCTCCACCATTCTGTCTAATGTCCTGCTTCAGCAAATGGTGACAATTAGCACTAGGAATTAAGTACATAAATCAAAATAAAATCATCATGGATGATCTGGAAGATCATTTGCATTCTGTTTCCCATGATAATGGTCTCCACTTTTTCCAAGGAAAATTTCTTGGAACACTTTATTTTTCAATTATGCCTCCACCCAATAAGTATCTGATAAGAACAGCACAATGCTGGGTTCACTGAGGCAATACAAAAATGCACCTAACAAAGAGCTTATAACCCACTAGGCCAGATAAGAAAGGCGTACAGATAACCGAGGCAAACTAGAAAGTCACAGGTGGTTCAGATAAAGTGGCGGATCAAAAAAGAAAGAGAGAGGATGTTCACTGGAGAAATGGTCAGGGACAAGCCAATTCCACTTTGTTCTGGAGGGCAGAATGGAGACTAATGGGGCATGTGGGAGACGCCAGGTTCCAGGGCGGTCAAGGTCAGCTTGGAGGTCAAAAGGACTTTCTGTCACCTCCAGCTGTTTAAAAGCATGTGGTAAATGCCCAATCCACGAAGTATTCATTCAAATGAAATTGAATAATTTGTTAAAGATATCGTAGAAGATATTCCATTTATTTCCCCCTGTGGAAGGAAGTTTGGACTAAAGAGATGCTCTCAGCAATTTCTGACTCCACATGTCCCTTATTCCATCAGCAGAGCATGAAGTTATCAACAGAGCCTCCCAGATGAAATATTAATACCTCATGAAAAGATTCTTGGGAAATCAAACATTTTTTATTCATTTACTGGATTTCATATACCTAAGAGTCCTTAAAACAACTATCAACAGTAGCAACACAAACCAGATGTAAAATGAAAAACAGGTGCCCCAAATGGCACCCTTCCCCAAGACACAAGCATATTGAGAAACAAAACCCTACAGGGTGCTGATATGACTCACTTTAGGCATGAATAGATTCCTACAGGGCTCCCTGGCAATCAACCCTTCTTCATCCTGGGGCTGAATGCTCCAAAGTCTTTGTTCTCTTCACATTTGAAGTCGACATGACAAGTTAAGGTCACGTTAGATTAGATCTCCAGTTTGTTGCATGAGTCTCTATCCCTCTCCACTGTTCATCCACAAGTAGAGGGCCCAATCCCGGCCAAGCGATGGCTGAAGCATCCCAGTGGGGAACTCAGCCAGTCAGGTCACATGGGCAGATCATGTATATGCTTCCGAGTCCAGCAGCCGCGGGACCCAAAGCCAGCGAGAACTAACAGCTCAGGCCTCAGCTGAAAACTTTGCTAAAAGGGGATCTCTTGGGTCCAACAATTTGATTTTACAAGTTGGCTCATCTTTGGCCCAAATATGCCAAATAGAGATGCCATTTAATGCCCTTAAAAAGCAGTAACAAAATGCTAAGAGTGCCCAAGAACCTGGGGTTCTCTTTCAGCCATCCAGAAGGTGAAGTCAGCCAGAAGCTTGCCTGTTGGTCCCTGACCAACTCATCTGCCAGCGGCAGGGCTGGTCAGTACCCAAGGCGCATCAGCCCAACCTCGAGGGACTGCTAGTTCTTCCATGCCTGCTGTAATCTCTTGGCCACAGCAGTGATCAGAGCTGCTCCCTTTCCACTTCCATCTTCTGACAGCATGAATGTCACATCACATCGAGGGGCTAGTTCTTTCACAGTTTCCTGCAATATCCGAGAAAAGCTATGAAAAAGAGAAAGAGAAACACCATCAGCTTTTACATATCGGATCAACATATTTATGAATGATGCCAATCTAGTTTGTTCCTTCCCGTTTGCTTCTCAAGGCTCTAGAATAGCTTCTTACACCGTTTCTTAAATAGCTGTTTTAATTTTACCTTTTTTTGAGCAACTACTAAGAGCAGAGAACATTCTAGACGTTTTACATGCAGAACGTCAAAGTGTAATAAATAACAGTTTGAGGGGCCGGCCTGGTGGCGCAGCAGTTAAGTGCGCATGTTCCACTTCCGCGGCCCGGGTTCGCCGGTTTGGATCCTGGGTGCGGACATGGCACCGCTTGGCACACCATGCTGTGGCAGGCGTCCCACGTTTAAGTAGAGGAAGATGGGCACGGATGTTAGCTCAGGGCCAGTCTTCCTCAGCAAAAAGAGGAGGATTGGTGGCAGATGTTAGCTCAGGGCTAATCTTCCTCAAAAAAAAAAAAAGTTTGAAAATAATTATTACTATCTTCACTACATAAATAAATTGATGCTCAAAAGTTAAGAAACTTGTGCAAGTTTGTATAACTAGTAAGTTTATTAGGATTTGAACCAGACCTTTTTCCAAATTCTACCTTTTTATTGTTCAAATTTTCCCCCAATTTTTATTTCGAAAGTTTTCAAACTTAGAGAAAAGTTGAAATAATAGCTCAGTGGAAACCTGTACACCCTCTTCCTAGACTCAAAAAAAGTTAAAATGTTGCCCTATTTACTTTCTCCACCCATTCCTTTATCCGTCCCCACCTCCACTAGTTTTCCGCCAAAGCACATAGTCTCAACCACAATGATACTTGGCCTCTCTCAGCTGTCTCTTGAAACATTAAATCCGTTTGAATGGACATCTTCGGAGTCAGTTACGAGGCCAGTCTCTGGGGTCTAAGTATGTTTACCAGAGGCCTGCGCATCTAGGCCTTAGGTCCTGGGATCCTGGGTTACTGTGAATGGTACAGATGGTGGTCATCTCTGAGGGCCAGCATGCCAGGACAGGTTCTGAACCCGACTCTAACACACAGCCAGTGTGTGACTCTGGCCAACCACTGATGCTCCCTGGGGCCCTACTGGTTAAGCGGGAAGAGAAGGTCTGAGGTCTTATTGAAGGCACAGTAGGTTGGTTAGCCCCAGACTTTCTGGAAGAAAGGAGAAAATGGCTTGGCAGTCTCTGATCAGTCAAGTCTGTCTTTATTTTATTTTTTAAGTTTTTGAAACCTATACAATTCAGTGGTTTTTAGTGTATTCACAAAGTTGTGCAACCATCACCACTATCTAATCCCAGAACATTTTCATCATCCTAAAAAGAAACCCTACACACATAAATAATCACTCCCCCTCCACGCCAACCCCCAGGAGCCTCAGCAATCATTAATCTACTTTCTATCTCTACTGATTTGCCTATTCTGGACATTTCATGTAATGGAATCATATACATAGCGTATAGTCTTTTGTGTCTGGCTTCTTTCACTTAACATGATATTTTTCAAGGTTTGTCAAAGTTGTAGCATGTGTCAGTACTTCGTTCCTTTTTATGAGTAATATTCCATTGTATGGACATACCACATTTTGTTTATCCATTCATCAGTTGGATATTTGGGTTGTTTCCCCTTTTGGCTATCATGAATAATGCTGCTAAGAACATCCAACAAGTTTTTGTGAGAACAAGTTTTCGATTCTCTTGGGTACAACTGGGAATGGAATTGCTGGGACATATCATAACTTTACGTTTATCTTTCTTAGGAACTCCCAACTGTTTCCCACCAGCAATGTATGAGCACTCCAATTTCATCACATCCTCATCAACACTTATTATTGTCAGTCTTTTTTATTATAGCCATCCTAGTGGGTGTGAAATGGTATCTCATGGTTTTGATTTGCATTTCCCTAGTGACTGGTGATAAAGAGCATCTTTTCACATGCTTATTGGCCATTCGCAGATCTTCTTTGGAGTGAAACCTATTTAAACCCTTTGCCCATTTGTTAACTAGGTTACTTCTCTTTTCATTGTTGAGCTGTAAAAGTTCTTTATATATTCTAGATATAAGTCCCTCATCAGATATATGATTTGCAAATATTTTCTCCCATTGTGTCTTTTTACTTTCTCTGGGTGTCCTTTGAAGTACAAAAGTTTTTAATTTTGATGAAGCCAAATTTATATATTTTTTTGTTGTTGCTTATGCTTTTTGATTTCATATTTAAGAAATCATTGCCTAATATAGTTTTAGCTCTTAAATTCAGGACTTTGATCCATTTTGAGTTAATTTTTGTACATGGCATGAGGTAGGAGTCCCACTCTGTGTTTTTGCATGTGGATATCCAGTTGTTGCACTACTTGTTGAAAAGAATACTCCTTCCCCCATTGAATGGTTTTGGCATCCTTGTTGAAAAGTAATTGTCCGGGGCTGGCCCAGTGGTGGAGTAGTTAAGTTCACATGCTCCACTTCTGCAGCCCAGGGTTCATGGGTTCGGATCCTGGGCGTGGACCTACACACCGCCATCAAGGCAAGCTGTGGTGGCATCCCACATACAAAATAGAGGACGACTGGCACAAATGTTAGCTGAGGGACAATCTTCCTGAAGCAAAAAAGAAGAAGATTGGCAACAGATGTTAGCTCAGGGCCAATCTTCCTCACAAAAAGAAAAGAAAAGCAATTGACCATAAATGTGTGGGTTTACTTCTGGACTCTCAATTCTATTCCAATGATGTATATGTTTATCCTTATGTCAGTATCACACTGTCTTGATCATCATAGCTTTATAGTAAGTTTTGAAATAGAGTCATGTGAACTCTCCAATTTTGTTCTTCTTTGAAGATCGTTTTGATTATTCTGAATTCCTTGCATTTCCATATGAACTTTATGGATGATCAACTTGCCAATTTCTGTAAGGAAGTCTGCTGGTATTTTGACACCGATCGTGTTGAATCTGAAGATCACTTTTGGAAGTATGGCTATCTTAACAATACTAAGTCTTCTGACCCATTAACACAAGATATCTTTCCATTTATTTAGGTCTTCTTTAATTTCTTTCAATGATGTTTTATAGTTTTCAACGTATAAGTCTTGGACTTCTTTTTTAAAATGTATTACTAAGTATTTTATTGTTTTTGATGCTGTTGTAAATGGAATTGTTTTCTTAATTTCAGATTAGTCATTGCTAATGCATGGAAATGCAATTGATTTTTGTATACTGATCTTGTATCCTGAAACCTTGCTGAACTTGTTTATTATTTCCAATAGTTTTTCATGGATTCCTTAGGATTTTCTATATACAAAATCATGCCATTTGCAAAAAAAGATAGTCTTACTTTGGTCTTTCCAATACAGATGCGTTTTATTTCTTTTTCTTGCCCAACTGCCCTGGCTAGACTTACCCTTGATTTTTCCCTTGAGGTCACATATTTTGGGCCTGGTTCCTACAAGCCTCTCCCTTGAATGAAGATTTGACTGAGAGGCAAAAACCACATGACCATCTGGAGGCAGCACTAGAAGCAGCGCAATGTTGAAAGAGCAGGGGTGAGAGGGGACACCCTTGTCTTCTTCCTGATCCTAAGGGAAAAGCATCCAGTCTTTCACCAGTAAGTACAATGTCAGCTCTGGGTTTTTCATTTTTGTTTTGTTTTGTTTTTTGTTTTTTGAGGAAGATTAGCCCTGAGCTAACTGCTGCCAATCCTCCTCTTTTTGCTGAGGAAGACTGGCCCTGAGCTAACATCCATGCCTACCTTCCTCTACTTTATATGTGGGACGTCTACCATAGCATGGTGTGCCAAGCGGTGCCATGTCCACACCCGGGATCCAAAACGCCAAACCCCAGGCCGCCTGAAGCGGAATGTGCAAACTTAACCGCTGCGCCACCGGGCCAGCCCCTAGGTTTTTCACAGATGCTCTTTATCAGGCTGAGGAAGTTCCCTTGTACTTAGTTTGTTGATCCCTTCATGCCTTTTATTCTGAAAGGTGTTGGATTTTATCAAATCCTTTGTCTGCCCCTGACCATGTGGTTTTTGTCCTTTGGTCAAGTCTTGGTTCTAGGCCAACTAAACTAAAAATATGTGACCCCAGGGGGAAACCAAGAGAGAAGACTCCAGTCAGTTATTCTGGATATTCATTAGCAGCATGGAAAGGGCTAAGGATCAAGGATTAGAATGATAATATGTTTGTGGATACATTTCAGCATGATCAGAAATTTGTATAAGCATGTTAAAACTTTTCCTATTCACCAAAATAAAATGTAAAACGTTAAATAAAACGAATAGCTTTCATCATTGAAGTTTTCGTGACGTGCTATGCATTCTAAGATGCTATTTAATTTAATCCTCATGACAGCCTGTGAGGTAGGTACAGTTTTTGTCCTCATTTTACAGATAAAGAACTGAGGTTCAGAGAGGGTAAGCAACTGGCCCTAGGCCTCCTAGCTTCTAAGTGGTGGAGCCGGGATTCAAACACACATTGCCTGGCAGGGCTCTTAATTCTTCTGTCCACTGACTCTGAGCTGAGGAAATTATAACCAGCTCACACTTGACCAATACTCTGTGCTGTGCAAAATGATCAGTTCTCACTACTCCCCTCCCTTGTGAGGTGGGGTGGGAATACGTTCATAATAATCACCTGTATTTATTGAGCGCTGTACCTGTATTAACCCTCTTAATCCTCATGCAGCCCTATGAGATGGAGATTATTACTGCCTGCCTTTTACAGATGAGGACACTGGCTAACACTCCATCATCATGCCTCTAGGAAGCAGAGCCCCCAGGGCTCACACCTTGCCTGTCAGATTCAACTGGGTCCACACTTGGCCTCAGCACCCTCCCACTCCTGCCTTTCTGGGGCACTCACTGCGGGTGCAGCTTGTACAGGGTGCCATCCACGCCCACGGTGATCCTCAGGCGCTCGAGCCCCTGGTCTTCCCTCCTTTTCTCTACAATGGCGGCCAAGCCAGCGCCACAGAGCTGGGCCGCCCGCCGGGACACAGCTCCGCACACCTCCTTCACCACAATGCTGTCCTCACACGTGCTGTCCAGGCCGAGCTGCTGCAGGATCCTCCTGACCTGGAGGAGGGCCAGCCGATCACTGCAGGCAAGCACAGCAGGATGTCAGGGTCTGCTTCTTGGGGCCCTGGCACCCGCTCCGCATGGCTCACAGCCCCCTCATCCCTGGATGCCCTGGCAGGAGGGAGGAGAAAATGATCCAGACAACAGCTAAGTTGGAGCAGAACGCCTTAGAAGCTGAGACCCAGGAAGGTCTGCCACCCCCAGGAGGTCCTATCATCTTTAAAAAATGAAGTGTGAGGGGCCAGCCCAGTGGTGCAATGGTTAAGTTCACATGCTCTGCTTCTGCAGCCCAGGGTTTGCTAGTTCGTATCCCAGGTAGGGACCTACACGCCACTTATCGAGCCACACTGCAGCAGACGTCCCACATATAAAATAGAGGAAGATGGGCACTGATGTTAACTGAGGGCCACTCTTTCTCAGCAGGAAAGAGGAGGATTGGTGGTGGATGTTAGCTCAGGGCTAATCTTCCTCAAAAAAAAAAAGTGTGAGCACCTCTATTGTTAGGCATGTTCAAATCTATTATCTCACTAGGAGCTATTATTAGATTCAGTAACCAACACATCAGGTGCCTGATTTTCAGAAGAGGAATCTGAGGTTCAGAGTGCTAGAGACTTGACCACAGACAGTAGAGAGCAGGGATTCAAACACACGCCTTCTCACACGGAGTCTAGCCTCTCTCATTGAACACACCCGCTCCAGTACTCTGGCTCCATTCAACTGGGGCCAACTTTCCTTCTATTTAACTTTTCCTGATTCTCTACTTTCTCTTCCGAACTAGACTACAAGCTCTTTGAGGGTAAGACTGTATTCTCAATAGTAGCCAGCATAGGGCTGCATACGTTCAATGAACAAGTGAATAAATGAATATGCAACGTACAGTCAGCGCCTTAGTGACTAGGAACCTGTTAGGACCATCAGCACACGCAGAGAGGCACCCATCGTGGATACAGGCTGGCCTTGAGTCTAGACCCTAATGATCTCTCAGTGAACTTACAGAGCTCTGACTCCCAAGCTAAACAGTGTGAAGTTATAGCCTTGAGTGTCTCAGGTAATGCAGGAGTCCCCCCTTATCCATGGAGGATACATTCCAAGACCCCCAGTGGATGCCTGAAACCGTGGATGGTACAAAACCCTATATACACTATGTTTTTCCCTATACATATATACCTATGATAAAGTTTAATTAACAAATTAGGCACAATAAGAGATTAACAACAATAAATAACAATAACATAAAACAACTAGTACAATATACTGTAATAAAAGTTACCATAGACCTTAGCAACCTCAGCATAGGATTTTTTTTCTCTCCTTATTAAATTGAGAACTTTCACCTTTTCACTTAAAGGAAGCATCTTCTCTCGGGCATATTTAAATTGCCAGCATCACTAATTTGCACTTTGGCACCATTATTGGGTAAAATAAGGGTTATTTAAACACAAGCACTGCGACACCTTGACAGTCATTCTGTTAACCCAGTCAGCTACAAGTGGCTAACGGGCAAGTAGCGTATATACAGCGTGAATACGCCAAAGGGCTGATTCATGTCCAGGGTGGGTGGAGCAGGACTGCGCAAGATTTCATCACGCTACTCAGAACAGCGTGCAATTTAAAACTTATGAATTGCTTACTTCTGGAATCTTCCATTTAATATGCGGTTGATCACAGGTAACTGAAACCAGGGAAAGTGAAACCATGGAAAGGGGAGATACCGTATTTAAGGAAGAAGAGTGCTGTCAAGAGGACAACTGAGAAACAACCTGCATGGCCATATAGCAGATTCAGCAGGTAAATGGTGTAGCCAGACAATATTCTTTGCAGACCTTAAAGATGAGTTTGCATGAGAATATTTAATGCTACGGAAAATGTTCCTGACATACTAAGTGAAAAAATAGATCATAAAATACTATGTGCCGTATGAGCCTGGTTTGTTTTTCAATGTCTGCCCTTGCACAGAAAAAAAGAGCAGAAGGAAATCTATTCAGATGTTGATAGGATTATCAGTAATTCTTATTTTCTTCCTTTTGCTTATAAATGAGTAATATTTGTATAGGAAGAAAAAAAGTGGGTTTTTCTAGTATGTAGAAAAATAAAACCTGAAGTTCCTTCCACAGTCCAGCCCTTCACAGTTTACCTAGTTCTTTCACAAACATTCCCTTACTTGATCTTCAGAGCAATCCTTGGGGTTAAGCAGCAGAGCAATTATTTATCTTATAAAGAAGGAAATTGGGATCCAGAGAGGTAAAGCAACCTGCCTAAGGTCACACAGCACAAACAAGTTAAGTGGTAGAGATGAATCTTAAACTCAGGTTCTGAGGGGGCCAGCCCCGTGGCCGAGTGGTTAAGTTCGCGCACTCTGCTTGGGCAGCCCAGGGTTTCCCAGTTCGGATCCTGGGTGTTGACCTAGCACCACTCATCAGGCCTTGCTGAGGCAGTGTCCCACATGGCAGAGCCAGAAGGATCTACAGCTGGAATATACAACTATGTACTAAGGGGCTTTGGGGAGAAGAAGGGGGAAAGAAAAGAAGATTGGCGACAGATGTTAACTTAGGTGCCAATCTTTGAAAAAAACAACTCAGGCTCTGAGAATCTCAGGCTTCTTCCCCTGACAATCACTGGACTCACTGTCCCACCCCACCAACAACATGCTTGGACATGGGCCGCAGTCAGCAGCACCTACTGTCTTACAATTGGTGCTAGATGGAGATGATTTTCCTCTAATCCCATGATGGTTTAAAAAAACATCAGGAGAAATCAAAGCATCCAAAGCAGGCAGCTTTTGGGTGGCAGAAGCAAAGATTTCTGGAGGCATATAGGTCCTGCCAACTTGCTCTCATCCAGAAACAACTTTCTTTGTTATTCAGGCCAGAAAAACCCAAGGCAAAGATAAGTTAATCTGCTTCTCTCCCACACATGAGGGAGAGACAATTTCCCCCACAGCAGAAGAGGATCCCCCTGGTCACCAAAGATGACGACTTTTAACTTGCACTTTCAGATCTGAGGGGTTGAAGACCAGACCGAAAAAGGATGCAGAGCATCTGCCAATCAATGCTTCAAAACACAAAATGGCTGCTGCTGCCCGTCCCGCCACCGTCTCCTTAGACAGCGGGAGTTCCTCTGCAACCATCCATTTCATCTACCTCATTAAGTACACTTCTTTCATTTGTCAAGTTAATTTTGTTCCTGAAGTGATTTTTGACTTGCTGGCATCTAGACCGAGAGAACTGAATGAATGAATGCAAACTGAGAGAAATTGCAGACACGAAGCCTCTGATAACATCAAGCGCTGCTATGAAAAGCAGTGACACTGGCGCACTTGTACATAACTGGTGGTGGTGGTGGAGACTAGAACTACCTTTTAAAAAAGTGTGTCCATAGGGAAATGTTTCTTTTAACCAAATGCTTCTACTCGTAAGGAAATAATTTATGAGATGCAAATGACTATGTGTGCAAAAAGAATAATTACGGTGTTACTTAGAATTGCAGAAATCCACAAATTATAAGCTAGACATCCTATAGTAAAGGGAAAGTTTAGTAAATTATAGGATAGCAACATAATATAACATTATGCAGCCATTTAAAATGATAATTACACCAAAGAGTTGATATAGGGAAGTTCCTCTTTCTAAAAATATTCCAGCTAATAACTGCAGAAGGAGTGATAGCATTACATTATCACCGTTTCACAATCTCTAGGGAAATCGTAGATCTAGGCAATGATCATCAGTGACTGCTAACATGAAAGAGAGACAGACAGACAGACAACTCAGTGCCACCTACGAAATAGTCTTGTCCAAGATTCCACACTGAATCTAACCACGCATCTGGGTCTAACTATGACTTTGCAAGAAATACAAGGGACAGAGGAAAATGCTAAATGCTGCAATCAGCAAAATCGAGAACATAGGAAACATAGTATAAAATGATAGTTTCTTTATCAAATATATTATAAGGGGAAATGAGAGAGGAAGGAGAAGTCTATAGATTAAAAGAGATTTTCAAAAGATACCAACCAAATGCCCTGCATGGATCTTGTTTGGATACTGATGCAAACAAATGAATTGTAAAAACCATTATTTTTAGGTAATTTGGGAAATAGGAACACTGACAGGATATTTTATGAGATTAAAGTTTATCATTAGCTATTTCAGGCATGGTGATGGTAACGTGGTTATGTTTTTTTAAAGAACTCATATTTATAAATACATTTTGAAATATTTATAGATGAACTGACATAAAACGTGGGTTTTGTTTCAAATCAATCCAGTCTGGGAGTGGGGAAAGCAGGGGTATGTACGTGAATCCAGTCTGGCCGTGAGTTGATCATTGTTGAAGGTGGTGATGGAAACATCAGGGCCATTTTACTATTCCCCCCACTTTTGTATATATTTAAAACTTTCCGTAACAAAAAATAAAAACCAGAATTATAAATGAAAATTTCCATGAACACTGAATAAACAATATACAGAATGATATGTATAATATGATTTCAATTATGAAAATATGTTTACACACATTCAAGAACTTGAAAGGAAATATATATGCAAAAATCAAAACAGCCATATTTAGTAGTGAGCATATGGATGATTTTTTAAAAGACTTTTCTTTCATATTACGGATACCTCATCTTTTCAGGAATGAAAAAGTATCATTTTCTAGGCTAGGCTAACTCCTGTCTAACAGTTTAGGAACCAGGCAGGCTGCTGGCCCCTCGGCTATGTGCTGTGGTCCTGATGCTGCTGGAGAGAGGAAGCAGCCCCCAGAGGCAGCCCTGTGCCCAGCCAGGCCCTCACTGTCTTTGTTTTTAAATCTCAAATCTGCTAGACACCCAAATGTGCTGTGACAGCAGCACCTCCCAATCAGGGCCTCTCGCACCGAGCAGGTGAACTCGGCCAAACGTCACCTTTCGATCTGCGACAGGAACTTGGTTTCAAAGATGCCCCTGGTTCGGAGACGCTCTGAAATCTGCCCACGGAAGAGGAGACCCTGCTTGGTCAGGTCAATCAGGATCTGCCGCACGATCTCTCCCAGATACATCCCACTGGTCATTTTCTCGTATCTGTTTGGAGAAAGGGATAAGGTTGGTGAGAGTAGAAAAATCAGGGCTGGTGAGTGGCTCCCAAAAGGACCATGGGTCGGGGTGTGGAAAGCACACCACTGGATCGGCCAGCTGCCTCGTTCGGAGCGGTTCAGAGTGGGCAGCAGGCCAAGAGAAATGCAATGCAGGAGCCAGCATGATGTGGGAAAGCCAGGCTTTGGAGCCATGTTGACCAGGAGCCAGGTCCGACCTCTGCTACATACTAGCTGCATGACCTGAGCAAGCACTGAAAACCATCATCTATGAAACAGGGAGCAAAACAACGACCCCACGAGACTGTTGGGAGGCTAGCTTCTGGTACACAGTAGGCACTAAGCAAAAGTGAGTCCCTTTCCTGGCCCCCAAACCGGTTCTCTGTGGCTTTGTATTATAAACCTGTTCTACTGGAGATTCTCCTTGGCTTTGTATTTGAAGAAATCTGTTCCACTATAGACTTCGCTCCGTGAGATAATACATGTAAACTGTCAGCACCCGCGGGGGGGCTCAAAAAGTGTTAGCTCCCTTTCCCCTTTCTACCAGGCTGTGAGCTCCATGAGGGAAGGAACAAGAGGAAAAGGGGCTTTGTAACAGACAGGCACTGGCCAGGCACTCTGCTCAGGTATGTGTGGCAGTATTAATAACAGTGATTGTTGTTATTGTGGAGCTGGACTGCCACTGCCTGCAAGGCCAAATGCAAATCTGAGGGTGCCTGAGACTTATGTGCTGGACTTGTGTTCTCTCTCTCTTTTTAAAGATTTTATTTTTCCTTTTTCTCCCCAAAGCCCCCAGTACAGAGTTGTGTATTTTTAGTTATGGGTCCTTCTAGTTGTGGCATGTGGGACGCTGCCCCAGCATGGCCTGATGAGTGGTGCCATGTCTGCACCCAGGATCCAAACTGGCGAAACCCTGGGCCACTGAAGAAGAGCACATGAACTTAACCATTCGGCCACGGGGCCGGCCCCAGGACTTGTGTTCTCTTAACTGTTCAGGACCTCATCAGTCTAAGGAACCAACATGATACAGACAAATTATGGTGACTGCAAGGCAAATTCAAATGTGTTGCCCCCTTAAACTCTCACTCCAAAAATGTGAGCCTCCAGTAGATTTAGACACAAAATTAAGTCAGGGGGAACCTGCTCCTTGAGAAGAGCTTTGATACTCAGATGTCCCAACTTGGGATTCAGAGATAAGGTCCCTGGGTTCTGGAGCAATCCTAGTGCAGGTGGGCTTACCTATCTGCTCAACTTCTCCACTTACATATCGTCCATCACAATAAATCTATATTTTCATCTTATTTTGTATATTGAGACACTAAGTTTAATTATAACAAAGACCATATGGCCTGATAGTAAAGCATTTTTTACTATCTGGTCCTTTACAGAAAAAGTTTGTCAACCCCTGTTGTAAAGGATGAGCCCAAGTTAAATCATCAACTCCCAGCATCCTAGCTCTATTCCCCATTAACCCCTTTCTCTCCTACTCAGGAAGGTATATGAGAATGTAATTAAAATGTACTCTTGGGAAATCCCTGGGGGCCTAGTGCTTAAGTTCAGTATACTCGACTTCAGCGGCCCAGGTTTGGTTCCCAGGCACAGACTTACACAGCTCTGTTAGTAGCCATGCTGTGCTGGCAGCCCACATACTAAAAAACAGAGGAAGATTGGCATGGATGTTAGCTCAGAGTGAATCTTCCTTAGCAAAAAAAACCAAAACAAATCAAAAAAACACTCTTTTTTTTTTTAAAGAATCACTCAGGGGCTGGCCCCATGGCCGAGTGGTTAAGTTCGCGCGCTCGGCTGCAGACAGCCCAGTGTTGCGTTGGTTTGAATCCTGGGCGCAGACATGGCACTGCTCATCAAACCACGCTGAGGCAGTGTTCCACATGCCACAACTAGAAGGACCCACAATGAAGAATATACAACTATGTACCGGGGGGCTTTGGGGAGAAAAAGGAAAAAATAAAATCTTTAAAAAAAAAAAAAAAAGAATCACTCATTGTTTTCAGTATGGTTAGTAATTGGAATACACCTCACAAGTGATTGTGATCCATGGTGGGACATGATGTCATGGTTGAGAACCAGACTCCCATCCATCACCTGTGGCCTCTTCCCCACTTCCAGAACAACAGAGGTTATCAATCTGGCAGCCAGCTCCTGAAAGGCTGAGGATGTTGACCTCTAAACTGGACCTACCAGAAGCTCATCCCAAGAGGGCCCACTAAGTCACCACATCCCTGCTCTGTGACACTCGCTCACAATGAATGGACTTTTTGACAACCTCTGCCTCACTTCCAAAGCCACTACCAGACCTCATGGCACCTTATGGCAACTAGAAAAAGGCACCCCTTCTTTATACTTGTTGGAAACATCATAATATTTTGCTTTTAACTAGTGCAGCCACTATGGAAAAGAGTATGGAGATTCCTCAGAAAATTAAGATTAATTAAGATTATTCCGCTACTGGGTATTTCTCTAAAGAACATGAAAACACAAATGCATAAAGATACATGCACCCCTATGTTCACTGAAGCATTGTTCACAATAGCCAAGACTTGGAAGCAACCTAGGTGCCCATCAAGGGACGAATGGATAAAGAAGATGTGATATATATACACAACGGAATACTACTCAGTCATAAGAAACGATGAAATCTGGCCATTTACGACAACATGAATGGACCTTAAGGGTATTATGCTAAGTGAAATAACTTAGAGTCTGTATGATCTCACTCATAAGTAGAAGATAAAAACAACGACAAGCAAACACATAGCAACAGAGATTGGATTGGTGGTTACCAGAGGGGAAGGGGGTGGGAGAAGGGTGAAAGGATGATTAGGCACATGTGTGGTGATGGATTGTAAATAATATTTGGGTAATGAACATGATGTAATCTACACAGAATTCAAAAGATATTATGATGTATACCAGAAAGTTATATAATGTTATAAACCAATGTTACTGCAATAAAAAAAGAGAAAAAACCATTTATCTAACGTCTAAAATAGACTATAATAAAAAAAAAGTTTATTCTATAAAAAAATAGTATTTTGCTTTTCAAATAAGACACTTCACTGACATCTAATGGAGATTTGTAATAAATATACAATGCTATAGTGTCCATGATATGAAAATGGAACCCTTCTTAGATCTGGTAAAGTCATATACTGCACAACCTACATAATGTACACACCCACCCTCCTCACCTCTGTTTGCCAGGATTCAAGGACCCCTCGTCCACCTCCTTGTCATATTGGGTCCGGATGTCGTCTATACAGCCATTATCTCCAAATCCTCCCCACTCTGTGTTAATGCACATCTTCCCTTCGTCCCCTTCTACCAGTTCGATGTTCCTCATCTCCTCCATGTAGCATAGGTTGCTGCCTGTTCCTAGAAGGAATCGTGAAGGGACTTTAGTCTTCAAAAGATACCACAAGGTCTTAAAGAGCCAGTGGAGTGCAGTGGATAGGAATTTAGGCTTGAAGCAGATAAACTGGGTGTGGATTCTAACTTTACACTCATAGGCAAGTATCTCATCTTTCAGAGGGCAAATTTCTTCCTCTGTAAAAAGGAAATAATACCTGCCTTATAAAGAAAAAAACCCGAGATGACATCAGTTAGTTTCCTCCACATAGACAGTATTCAATAAATGGTACCCATGATATCATCATCATTACCATCACCACATCACATCATCATCATCCTCATCATTATTGTTAAGCTACAGGTATACAAAGTGAGCTTCCAAGTAGTCACCGAGTTAGCAGTCAGAGCTGGAAGGGACCATGAAGAATCATCACGTCTTGGATGAGTAAACGCATGGCATCTGTAAGCTGCCCTCTTCTCCTTTGCCCATGACCTGCTCTCAGAACTACTCTCAACACAAGAGTCCAGTCAACTATTACATTCAATCAAACAAGTCTCACCTCTTTGCCCTCCTAGATCTAGCCTAACCCTTCCCACGGATGAGGAAACTCAAGTCCAGACAGAATAAGTAACCTGCCCAAGGTCACAAAAAGGGTAAGAGTTAGAGTGAGAGGAAACTTCTTACCTGGCATTGAATGAAGACACCTCAGTTTATTCCCATCTCCTTGTTCTACCTACTACTCACTTTCAGGAAGCCCAGACAACCAACTGGAACAATTTCCCCAGATTCTGTCATTACTTCACCTGTGCCTGTCACTTGGAATGCCCATTATCTCTGCTCCCCCTGTTCAAATCCCACCTGTCTCCTTACCTCTTAGAGTCATCCCTCTAGACTCCACCTTTGCTCTTAATCACTGCTGGACTTCTAAAGACCTCTAAAATGCCTACGTTATACCTCACACTCCACCCTTCTCCTCTCCTAGATTTCTTTCCTGCTCTTCCCCATCCTGTACACTCTGAAAGCCAGAAGAGGTCAGAGAACAGAGGAGGTATGTGTTGGAGGCAGCATGAAGATTTAGCTCCCTCGGGCTCAGGTCAACACGATCCAACAGCGGCCTCCTTCCCCTCAGGATAATCTGCCCCAAGGCTCTAATTTGAAAATTCCCTCTTTCTATGTTATTCTCCATCCTCAATAGAAAGGATAACCTTGGCTTAGGACCCTCAAAAAGAAAGATATTAAGTAAAGACCTAAGAATTAGGACACCTGGAATTCCAATCTTAACGTCATCTCTGCCTTGGAAAAGCTGGCTTCAGAGCCTCTGTGTAATGGAACAATGACCCCCAGCTTCTCACTATGTAAAAAGGGAAAGAGCAGACAGGAGTAGGCCAATGGGACATGCCTGACCACTTACCCGCAATCAGGCCAATCTCACAATTAGGATCTTCATAGCCACAGGTCATCATGGTCCCCACTGTGTCATTCACGACTGCAACTATGTCCAGGTCAAATTCCTGCAGAGGAAGCAGCACTACTGTCAGCAGAGTGTACAAGCCAAACAGGCTCAGGAGGGGCCTGGGAGAAGGGGCACGATCAGGCATGAGCCTCAACACCACATCATACATTTCTCCTCTTGATAGCTTCCCTGAGCATGTCCACTACATCTTCTCCTTCACAGTCAGTGGCCTTGAAGCCTTTGGTCCACCCAATGAGTGTTCCCTGAAAGAAAGGAGAGGAAATTCATTTGAGAAATAGTTTGCTGGGACTACTGTACACCCTCAAAGTCAAATAGATGCAAGGCACTATAGTTGACCTCTGGTCAAACGCATGTGCTTTTGACAGTGCTTCCATCTCTGCAGCCCTAACACTGGGCCCAGAGGCATCACAGAGCATGATGCTCAAACAAGGTCTGCTGCCGAGTGGATTAACTGCAGTAATTCATATTCATCAAGGGTCAACTAGTGTTCCCTGGCCACGACTGCACAGAACAAAGGCCTGGACCATAGTGGTCCCACTTCTAATTTAGCCAAGGACAGATTAAGATGTGATTAAAGATAAAGCTACAAAATGTTCATCAAAGCACTGTTGCACAGTGAAAAACTAGAGGCATCGAATCATTCCAACAGCATGGATCCATCATCTTGTACATCAATACAGGAAATACTACACAGCTATAAAAAATCATGCTGTAAGAGGACATTGGATGTTAGAGAAAGATGTTCACCATACACTGTTCAGTGAACACACATTAAATAAACATAGTTGGTGAATTATTCTATTATTATTTTAAAAACCATACACACACACTCAAATCTGGAAAAAGGTCTGGAATAATGCATACACCAGGGGGTGACAGTGGTTCTCTCTGGGTGCAAGATTATGGGTGCCTTTTAGTCTCCCTTTTTTGCTTGTCTATATTTCCTAGTTTTCCTAAAATTAGCATGCATAATTTTTATAATACTGATAAAAACGTATTTTTAATTTTTAAAAGGAAGCCCAAGGTTACACTGTTAGCTGGAGGCAGGAGTTAGTCTAGCCTCAGACTCCACAGCTAGAGCCGGCGGTGGGGCGAGGGCAGGTAAAGCTGGGGCATCTAGGCCAGGAGAGGCCCTGGGATAGGAGAGGTGGCTAGCAGCTTTGATGGCAGCGCTCCCAACTCTGTGGGCTGGACGGCCACCTCACCCTGAGGCCCTCAGCCCTGGTCTCTCTCCTTTTCCCCATAGTCCTGGGGAAGCTGGACTCCCTTGTTTCTTTCCTGGTGGGAGGTGTACATTAGAGATTCACCCCCAAATAAAAAAATCTCCCTTTCTTATTAGTTGCAATTATATAAAGATAATATTTTTTAAAAGTCTCTCTTTTGTCTCTCCAGCCATTGACACCTTTGCTCCCGCTGTCCCTTGGTCTCTCCCTCCCTCTTAGCTGTGTCTTCATGAACCTGTCAGCAGTGCTGGGAGAGAGGCCTGGAGGCCCAGTGTCCTGGGTGAGGAGAAACAGTGGTGTCCTAGCGTCCATCGATTGTTCAAGACCGTGGACAGCTGCACAAGGCTCCCCTCCCTGATGATGTATTAATTTTTATTAATTACTAATTAATAATGCACACAGTAGTAACACAGAAATGCATTACCCTTATTAAAAATTAAAGTGTTACTGATAAGGATCAACTCCCTTAACTCCCCATCCCCCCAATCTGAGAGGTCACCTCTGTTACCCGTCTGATACGAATCCTTTCAGACCTTTTTCTCTCTGTTTACATGTATTTTTAAATAAATAAATTCTTACTGTGTGTGGACTACTGCAATTTGTTTTTCTCACTCAATAACTTATCTCCTAGACCTTTCCAGGTCAATTAATATGGATCTGCCACATTCCTTCACTGTGCAAAATACTCCTCAAATATAATTGCAAGGAAATAAAAAAAGCCACAAAACACACTTATAAAATAAGTACTATTTTTATCCCCATTTTTTCAAATGAGGAAACCAAGGTACAGAGACATTAAATAACTTTCCCAAGGACACACAGCCAGTAAGTGGAGAAGCCAAGATTCAAATGGAGGCGCTGTGGTTCCAGGCCCCTGCTCTTAACTATTGCACTCCGCTGCCTCCCGTCAGGTGAGTAACATCTGTGGAGCACTTAGAACCGCGTCTGGCACAGAGCAAGCACCATGTATGTGTCTGTTAAATAAAAATCAAGTAGTTAACTCCATCTGATTGATTGCACAGTTTATTTAGTCCTGCTCCACTGCCAGACAAGGGGTTATTTCTAAATTTTCATGATTAAAAAGCGGTGCTGTGGTGAACCTCTCGTTCATTCCTCCTTGGGCACGTGTTTGAGAAATGGAATCTTGAGAAACAGATCTTCTGGCTCTTAGCATTCTGGCACTTTTAATTTTGAGAGATCTAGCCATATTGCCAGATAACGTGGCCTTCTGAAGCCCTCTCTCCCCGCTCTCTGAATGACTGGAGTGGGGGAGGAGGGAAGCCCACTGAAGCATGTGTTTCCACGGCATTCTCAGAGCCCTGGGGAGCTCTGCTTCAGTTCCAACTGCACACCCACCCATTGGACGAGACCCGCATGCCTCAATTTCCTCACATGGAAATGAAATAGGATAGAAAGCAGAGCATAACGCACACAGTAAGGGGAAGTATGATTTCTTGATTTTTTGCTTTGATTACACACACGTAGGTGTACTGTGCATCACAGCCAAGATGATGCTAAAACACTGGGCCCCAGGCCTGGTCTCCTCGCAGGCCAAGTGCAAGAGCCTGGCTCTCGGGCCAGTGTCCTGGGCTGGAACCCTCCACCACCGTTTACAGATGTGGCAATTTGGACAACTTGCTTAATCTCTCTGTGTCTCTGTTTTTCTCAACCACAAAATGGTGATTAAAAATAGTGTGTATACATACAATGGAATATTATTCAGCCTTAAAAAGGAAGGAAATTCTGACAGATGCTACAACATGGATGGACCTTAAAGACATTATGCTAGGCAAAATGAGCCAGTCACAAAAGGACAAATACTGTATGATTCCACTTATATGAGATACTCAGAATAGTCAAATTCATAGAGACGGACAGCAGAATAGAGGTTACGAGGATCTGGGGGAGGGGTATATGGGGAGTTAATGTTTAATGGCTATAGAGTTTCAGGCTGGGAAGATGAAAAAGTTCAGAAGATGGACCGTGGTGATGGTTTCTGAACAATGTGAATGTGCTTAATGCCACAGAACTGTACACTTAAAAATGGTGAAAGTGGTAAGTTTTATATCTATTTTACCATAAATAAATAAATAGTAAAAAACAAAACAAAACCAGTGTGTACCTGATGGGGACACTGAGTGGATTAGACAAAATCTTAACAAATCTTTGGTGTCATTCTTCTTTTTAATGTCAGGAGCTCTCTGGTTGACTTGCCGTGCTGACCAGAGTTCTCCCTATAAATTCAGACACAGTGTTCTGTTTTTATGCCAGTCCTATAAGCCTGATTGACATAAGCCTGTCAGAGAGAGAGATAACGCTCTGCTCTCCACAAGCTGGCAGATAGTGTTTTTACCCAAGAATTCCAAAGAGACCTTGTGATACATTTCTAAATTATTACAAATAATTTATTAAAATTATTATCCATGATGTTCTTCAAAGTCAACTAAATCAGTCTTCTGAGATTCTAGTTTCAGGAAAGAAACGCATTTCTTCTGATGCGCTGGTAAGTTTTTGTTGATCAGACGATAAAAACCCTACAACCTATTGTGTTTCCCGGTGCACACCGGCTGCCCAGGAAGACACAGATGATATGACTGGCTTAGAGGGATAACTCGCCTTAACTGCTCATTACCTCTTGCTATCTCTTCATACTGTGATCTGACCTCTCTTTTAACAGTATTCTTATGCATGTGTCCCTTCATTGTATACCATCCTAAATTCTTTTGTGAACCCCAATCCAAAAAATAATAACGAAAATGGAACATAATAAATAGAAAAAAAGAAATGGTTCGAATTCTCCATCATGTTTCCCCAACTACCCTGAATTTGAGACCCCTACCTAGGATGAACAGTGACTCAGAGGCACCTTGAGATTCCTCTGGTGGAGGAAGGAAGCCCACTGGGCTGGCTGTGAGCCTGGCTGGGCTGTCTTACCTTGTCAATGCTCGCCTGCCTGCAGGGAAACGAGAAGGTGAAGCCCAAAGGCAGCTGGGCTCCCTTGAGGCCCATGTAGTCCAGGAAGTCCGCGATGCACTGCACAATGTGGTCAAAGAGCTGCAGGGAGAGAGCGGCAGTCGTCCTCGGTCAGCGGTGATACGAGGTGGCAGGCTGGCACCTCGGAGCACAGAACCCCCGGCCCAGCATTTACCTCCTCGCCGGTGCCCTGCATAATCTCCAGGGGGATGGCGAAGATCTTATTGTACATTCGCACCGACCTCCGTCCGCTTCTGATCTTCACCAGGAGGACCCGGAAGTTGGTTCCCCCCAGATCCAGGGCAAGGAACTTTCCTTTCTCTGTGGTGGAGAGAGCGGGGGTTGCATTCCACCAGCATGCACAGAGCAGGGACCCATGTGGAGGCATTGGGAGGACGAGGAGACACCGAAACAGAGCAGATCCAGGACGTGCCCCTCTGGGGCTCATGGGCCAGAGGGGCACGGCGGTCACTAAGCACAGCATGAGAGCACTGGGCACGCACTTGGAGCCTGTCTGAGGCTGGCCTGCTTTTCTTCGTATCCGGTAAAGGTCACACATGACACTTATGTTCAAGGATCCTCTGAGGATGAATCCAGGCCAGGCTACCCTGACTGCAAAGAACTCTGGGAGGTGTTTCCATCCTGTCTGTATGGCCTAGAGGAATTGTTCATCACCAGCATGAAACGATTCTTCCTGTCCCCACTCTCCCCTTCCCCAGATGCCACCTGACTAACAAGAAACCATATCAAGTCCCAACACCCCTACCGCCCAGGGCTATCCCAGGCCTCTCACCGCTCCGACATCACAGAGCTTCATAGTCTGTTCTGTGTAACATTTTACCTCGCTCACTGCCTCACTCATTCTGTTCTAACCACACTGGTCATTTTGCTGTTCCTTGAATTTGCCAAAGACATCACTCCCAGCCAGCTCCCTTTCCCTTATCCTGCTCATCTTTCTTCATAACCCCTCTCATTACATTGTACCATATGTCATTTATTTGTTTATTGTCTGCCAGCCCAATAGAACGTGAGCCACAAGGCTCACTGCTCTATCACTGTGCCTAGAACAGAGCCTGACATATAGTAAGTGCTTAATGAAACTTGAGGAATGAAGGCAGAAGCGTAAAAGGGATGAATGAATAACTGAACAGTGTCTTCTACTGCTCTCAGTTTTTTTCCCTACGTAGACTCGAAGGATATTGATTCTGGAAAAGATCTTTGCTGTTGAGAGACCCCAAGTACAGTTGTGTGACCTTGAGAATGTCATCTAACCACTCTGAGTCTCAGTTTTGGCATCCATAAAATGGGAATCATTCTCTCTTTATGTATCATGCAAAGTGTTTGTGAAGATGAAATGAAATTAAAGGTTCAAAAGCAAATTACAAGACATAAAGCATTTTACAAAAGTCATTATTTCTGGGTGAGGCTCATGAGGTTCAAAGAGGTGAAGTAACTTGTCTAAAGAACTGACTCCACGGTTTAGTGGCTCCTTTCAGCTGAGCACAGAGGACCAGGAGAAGGATCAGGGTCAGAAAAGTCAGGGGCAGAAACTGATGAGAGGGGAGAGGGAAGAGAGCCAAGCCCCAGGGGAGAAGAGAGGCAGAGAAGCGGGTGGGAAGATAAGCCAGACAACTCCAAGCGTCCAGATGGCAGCTCCCGGGGACAGCATCTGGGTCTTCTGTTTGCCAAGAGTATGGGGTACACTCCGTGTTCTCAACTATGTAGACACACACACATACACACACACACACACACACACACACACACACACACACGCACATAACCTAACTCAGGTATTATTTCACTACAAATGCCTTGGATGGACCAAGACAAATAGATTCAGAAGGAGTACTGACCTTCTGCCCTGCTCTCCCTCCCTCCATTACAGACATGAATCCAAGGCTCTTAAAACAAAAAACCTAACTGGATTCAAGGAGTTTTGATGAGACCTCTGGGTGGCCCCTCAGAGAAGGAGCTGTGCGCAGCCCACCTGTGCCATCCGGCATCCCACAGACATAGGTGGGCAGCATCTTGACTGTGGCCAGGGAGTGGGTGTCCCTCTTCAGCCCATACTCGAGCTCAGCCCGCATCTTGTCCTGCACACCCACAAGCTGCTCTTGCGTCAGCCGAAACAAAGCCAGCACCTTGTCAATCTGCTTCCGCTGAGCCTGCACTCGGGAGGCCACCGCTGTCACCATGGCAGCCCCCTTGGCGCTGCCACTCTCTGACAGGAGGAAGCGGACGTCACAATTCGGGACCAGTCTCCTCACCACCTTGTGCAGGCGTTTCGGGTATCTGAAGGCAGGGTGACAACAAAATACACAACAAGCATAAAGGCTGGGCCAGCCAGCGGGGAAGACACAGGTATAGCAGCAGAGCTGGGTCGTGGGGAGCCCTGCTGGGCCACGGCTCGCTCCTTCAGTTTCTGGATGGTGGGGGTCAGGGGGTGACTGAGGGAGGGACTAGGGCAGCTGGGGCAGTGGAAGGGACACTTGCGAGGCTCAAAGAAGTGGCCATTTTATCACTAATACTTCAACCAGTAGAGCATGTCCACGTATAACGTATTGGCTGAGCATCATCTCTGCCCAAAGGGGAAGCTTTCCCCAGCTCCTTCTGGGTGTACCCGCCTGACTTCCAACACCACCTCTGTTAGCCAGAGGGGCTTCTTTCTCCCTCCTTCTGGGAAATTCTCATTTCCCTACCAGTATCCTTCAGGTGAACTTCGCAACCTCTGCCATCCTGAGGTTTCCCCATCTATAACTGGGTGTATCTTACTTTCCAATCTTACCACATAGTAGGTATTCAATAATACTGGATAGATAGATGAAATGATGGATAGATGAGTGGAAAGATGAATAAACACACAGATGGATGGTCTTTCTAGTCAGGCAATTGGCGTTAGCAGAATATTTCCTTAAGAATGATGCCCGGGGCTGGCCCCTTGGCCTAGTGGTTAAGTTCGTGCGTTCTGCTTTGGCAGCCCAGGGTTTCACCCATTCGGATGCTGGGCGAGGACATGGCACTGCTCGTCAGGCCATGCTGAGGCGGCATCCCACATACCACAACTAGAAGGATCCACAACTAAAAATACACAACTATGTACTGGGGGGAGGCTTTGGGGAGAAAAAGGAAAAATAAAATCTTTAAAAAAAAAAAAAAAAGAATGATGCCCAAAGCAACCTAGCCAGCTAGATGAATGTAGTCTCTGAATTCACCCTTTCCCCTATAATCTCAGAACCAATAGGAGACAGTTGGTTCCAGTAACCCAGAGAAGCAGCATCGCTTACAGAGAACGCAGGGGCTCTGTTCCAGGGGGGACTCATTCGTGGGGGGTGTGGGCCGGCAGGCAGCACTCACTGAGGGTGTATCTTGTACAGTGTGCCGTCCATGCCCACCGTGGTCCGGAGCCGCACCAGCTTCTTGTTCTCCCGGAGGCGCGTCAGGATGGCTGCCAGGGCCGCTGCACAGAGATTGGCTGAGCGGAAGGAGACGATGGTGCAGACGTGCTGGACCGCAATGCAGTCGGCCTCCGAAGGCTCAAGGCCCAGATCCGTCAGGATCTCTCTTGTATTGGCAAGGCCTTCTTTATACCTGGCCAGGGACAGTAATGAGAGGACCACACTTCTCCACCCCAGGGGATCCCCCTCAGAGAATCAGCTTTCCTACATCTCAGGACTGTGAAAATAAATAGGCTGGCAAATAGTAATATAACAATAACAACAATATCAGTTGTTATATAATAACTATATATAAATATATATAATAATATATATAATAATATAAATAAATATATATAATAACAACAGTGACCAGAGCAGCCGCCCTTTACTGAGTACTCACTATGTGCCAGGCACGTGTCAGGCACGTGTCTAAGGATTTGACATGTATTAATTCAACCCTCACAATAATCCGGGGCAAACTACTATCATTACCCTATTGTACAGAAAAGAGACCTGAGGCACAGAGGTGGTAAGTAACTTGTTCACAGTCACACAGCTAGTAAGTACAAGGGCCAGGATTTAAACAGTTAGATTACAGAGCTCAGCCTTTTAACCGCTCTGTACAATATTTCCTTTCACAGAAACTCAGTCCCAACCAAGTTCTGCACAAACACAGACTCTGGGAGTCAGATGCCACTCTGCTGAGCTCAGAATCTAAACTGATTACAAAGCTCAGGGCAATGCCAGGGTTTCTAGGCCTGAGGAACAGGACCCTGAGTTGACTGGGGCCAGGACCTTCACCAGCCAACTCCTCATTGCAGGGACCTGTGCATGAGGCCTCAGATCATCAGAGCCAAAGCCAGTCCCCAATGGTACCAGGTAGAGGAGGCACTCACTATGGAAGAAGTTCTTAACTTGGATTCCGTGTATGGGCTTTAACGGGTCCAAGGATGCCCTGATATTGTAAGAAAAATTGTGTGCAAATGTGCATTTGGGGGGTAAAGGGTCCAGAACTTGAATCGGATTCTCAAAGGGGTCTGCGACCTTAAAAAAGTTCCAGGTCTCCACTTTAGTGAAGAAGAAGGCAGCAAAACACAGAGAGGAGGTATGCCTCTGACAGCAGAATCCCTGGCTGGTGAAATCAACGAGAAGCCACATTTGAGTCACGGCAGGCATTGCTAACCCCCATGAAGCTGTGCTCAAGCCTGAAATCGCCTGGTGAAGAAGGAAGCTCTGGTTCCTTCTTGCTGTACCACTACCATGAGCATCCCACACCTTGACTGCCACCCTAACCCTCTGCAGAGTCAAGGCGGGAGAGACCCAGTCGGTAGCTTACTTTTCCATGGCAGCCACGTGCCGTGTTTCAATCTTGCCCTTAGTGTGGAGAGCAGAGGATTTCTCACCACCAAACAAGAGGCCTGCCTTGGCCATCTTCAGCAAGATGAGCCTGACGAGTTCGCCCAGGTACAGGCCACTGATCATCTTCTCAAACCTACGATTCAGCGAACAGATCAGTGGCAGCAACACCTTTGGTTCTGTAGCATCCTTTCCCAAAGCCCATGAGCCACGTTCCCTGGTCAGGAGCATGAGTAGTGGAAAGGCTGTTCCACAGGTCAGGAGGCCTCAGCCCCTTTCCCAGCTTGAGGTGCCCTTGGGAGCCCACTCACCCTCTCTGAGCTGCACTCTCTTCACCTAGAAAAGGAGAGGACTAAACTAGAGGAGATCTAAGATATTCCTGCTCACAAAGTGCTCGATTCTAAGAGTCTTTATCTCAAATCACCCTTGGCCATAGGGGTGCTCGTCTCACATTAGGCACAAGGAAGCTCAACTTCAGAGACTTCTGGTACTTTCCCAAGATCAGCAACCGTGGCAGACAAATCCAAATGTCAGATGCTTCCAACTTCTACACCATGCTTCTCTCCAAGAGAGAAAGATGCTGTGTCTGTGAGAAGGGCTTGGATAGCCCAGAGAGGTTTGACGACAATGTGGATGGACTATCCCACCAGGCTACCCACACCCTGACTCTCAGTCTGCATCCGACAGGCAATCACTAATTGTTTCCCAGGTAAACTATTAAATATAATTTTTATTTTCTAAACATAAGTAGACACAAATCAAGGACGATCTGTTTCCTAACCAACTTTATCTATTTAAAAAAAATCCAGGTTGGGTTTGAGGGAATGGAATTTATTTTAAGTGAAATGGAGAAGGTGAGAATGATAAAGTCCAAAAAATGGGCACCTCTTTCTTGGGCCGTGACTGCTCTGTGTCACCAGTGAAATGGGTGTGTGCTGGGGAGCAGGTACATCAAAAGTGGAAATTTGGGGACCGGCCTGGTGGCGCAGCACTTAAGTGCACACATTCCACTTCGGCAGTCCAGGGTTCAGTGTTTCGGATCCTGGGTGTGAACATGGCACTGCTTGGCACGCCATGCTGTGGTAGGCATCCCACATATAAAGTAGAGGAAGATGGGCATAGATGTTAGCTGAGGGCCAGTCTTCCTCAGCAAAAAAGAGGAGGATTGGCAGCAGTTAGCTAAGGGCTAATCTTCCTCTCACACACACACACACAAAGTGGAAATTTGTTTTCCAGGTATGCATTTCTAGTGTTTGAATGGTTTCTAGGAGACACTTATATTTATTTACCAGGGCTTCTTAGAAAAATGCTAGATTCCAGATTGGGACTGGGAAAATGCACAATGAGTCTGGAGCATCTTACTGTGCCAGAAAATAAGGAAGAACTTAAAGAGTAATGGGAACATGTCAAAAGGACATAGGGATCAGCTTGAAGGGGCTTCCATTGGCGAAATCTGAAAAAATTTGAGCATCGAAATAATGATAGGAAGAAATTATAACCCATTAAATTAAAATAGAATGCATGAGTCCATATTAGTATATATAGGTAAATGGAGGAGGTAGGAAATTTCTTCCTTATACTTGAATAACAGCTAATAAGCATAGAGAGGATGACGGATTCAGAAATTCATCAATGGATGCTAAAACGAGAGAGTGAAAGTTTAAAGAGAAACAGGATATGTATATAGTCTCAAAGTATCTCTTCACCAGCTACTTATTCCTTACAGAGGGATTAAGAATAACCTGATGATGGAGAAGCCTGTTGCGTATCCCCTCGACCAAGTGATTCAAGTTAGCATCGCCAGTAACGCAATGAACCTCACGCGCCTCCAGATATGACGCACTGAGGAGGACACACATCGCTTGTGTGACATTCCTGCACAAACGCATCATCTGAACCTAATCATGAGCAAACAGCTGACAAATGCAAAGTGAGGGACATTCTGTCAAATAAATGGCTTGTATGCTTCAAGATCATGAAAAAAAGAGACTACAGAAGTTTTCCAGATTAAAGGACACTAAGGAGCCACGGCAGCAACAGGCAGTCTGTGATCCTGGACTGGAGCCTGGACCAGGACAATGTTTTTTCTTTTTTCATAAAGGACATTTGTGGGGCAGCTGGTGAATTTTGAATCAGGTCTGTAAATTAGACATTAGAACTGATTAAGTGTTAATTTCCTAATTTTGATAATTATACTTTGGCTATGTAAGAGAATGTACTTGTTTTCAGATAATACACTCTGAGGTATTTAGGAGAAGAGGGATATTATGTTCGCAACTTAGTTTCAAATGGTTCAGAAAAATAATTTCATACAGACAGATGTGTACTTATGCATATGTGTATTTCGTGTGTGTGTGTGCATATACACACAAACATACAGAGACAATGTTACTATTTAGGGGATCTGTGTGAAGGGGAATTTTGTACCGTTTTCGCAACTTTTCCTCAAGCGTGAAATTATTTTAAATTTTTAAAAAATGTTTTTTCATTCAACAAATGCTCAATAAGCTGCAATAATGTGCAAGACACTGTGTGTAGAAAGGAAAGAAAAATCACCCATGTAGCCTGCCTTCAGAGAGCTCAGCACATGGAGCTGAGGCAGACCCTAAATAGTCGTACTACAGGTGAGCGTGGGATGAGAGCTGAGAAAGGCTCCAGGACACCTTAGGGAAGGACTCCCACCTGTGCTGTATGATTAGGCACCTAAGAAAGCAAGGTGGCAGGGGAGCACTGGAAACACAAATGAGGAATTTGGCTGAGTCCTGCTTTCTCCAGCTGCACTGGTTTGTCCTGTGGCCACTCATCCAAATGCGCCAAGAGGGCAGGACCCAAGACATCCGGTTCACAGCTATATCTCCTCTGCCTCACACATATGTGCTCCAGAAATATGGATTAAATTAGAATTCAGGTTTTGACGTAAGAGAAGTCCCTCAATTTCCTTGGCTTCACTTTGCTCATCTGTCCAATGAAACTAAATACAAGCCTTGCCTCATAAGCTCACTGTGATGGATAACTAGTCACAACTGAAAACCCCCCAGGGGAAAGTGCACCTGAGTGATCGGGAATTTACTGGTGCCGATGCCCAGATCACAGCACGGGTACTCACAGTTGCTTCCCGGGGTTGAGAGAGCCGAGGTCCAACTCCCGGTCGAACTCGGTGCGGATGTCTTCCAGGGCCCCATCGTCCCCAAAGGCCCCCCACTCCGTGTTGATGCACATCCTGCCCTCGTCACCTTCCACCAGGTCTATGTTGCTCATGTCCTCCATGTAGCACGCGTTGGTGCCAGTGCCTGAACAAGGGGTCAGAGAGAACGTGCAGAGATGGAAGGGCTCCCAGCCGGGCACAGACAGAGAGAACTCTCAGCCTCCTGAGAGTCTTCCGAATGTACCACAAAGTGCCTTTGATCCACTCCCGGGGCTGGTTCTCGCTGAGGGAAGCAGCTGTGGCAAGCCCGGGAGTTCATGAGGATAAAGCTGACATGTCAAGTCTACACTTCTCAGGCTGTTAATGGTTTGCTCTTATGAATGGAGTCAATTGTAAACAAGTCCCTGATGAATATGTATGAAAGCTCACAAAGCACATTTACAAAGAGGAGGGTGAGTTATCCTAAGCTTATAAATATCAAAAAAAATTAAATCACCAATCCACCATGAAAAAAATTAATTTTTTAATCCTTTCCCTAAACTACTTAGCTGCTTCTCTCTTTGATACTAAAAATATTCCTTACTCATGGCCTGCCACAATATGTTCCTAGCATGAGGTACACCCTTATCTTTGACAGTGATTAGCCATCACATAAGAAAGCAACATTCCATCATTCAAACACAAAATCACTCTGAGGAAGCGCCTCAAACACTTGAGTGTTGGGGAGTGACCGTAAATGGGCACAATCCTTCTGGGACCTATTGGGATGATGGAAGTGTGCTATAATTGGATGGTGGTGATGGTTACCAAACTCTGTAAATTTACTAAAAATTATTGAATTGTTCACCTAAAATGAGAGAATTGTTATGCCTTAATAAAACTGTTTTTTAAAAAAATTTTAAAGCATCTTCCCCTGGCTGATACTCTGAAGATTTTAAAGGCCAACATGAGAAATAAGAAATGTAGAGAAGCAGAATGCAATACAATATTTGGAAAAAGTTTTTCTCAGAAAGGTGTGGATACTATTCAGGTGTGGCACCCAATCTGTGGGTTACCAGACTGTCACCAAGACAGACACAGTGGACAGGAGCTGGATTTCCTGCCTGGCAAGACCTATCCCATTCTGAGGAGTGGGCCCTGAAACAGGAAGGCAGACCAAGCCCCTCAGGTGTAAAGATCCTGCCCTTTGGGGAAGCCAGGCTGAGGAGAGTGGGGCTGGAAACAAAGATAAAGCAATTCAGAAACCTTTCCCCAATAGTAGCAGAGGAATGGGAAAGCAGAAGGGGATATTCAAGAGCTGCCTATAAATCTGATCCATTTGGCTTTATTCTTTCCCAGACTGCCTTCTCACAGACCCCTCGTCAGAGCCCCTCTCAGCTCAGGTGTTGCGACCACCCTCTGGACGCCTCCACAGCGCTGCGACCGCCCTGGTCCAGGCTGCCAGCATGTCTCGCCTGCACAGTGCAATGGCCTCTACCTTGCTTCCATTTTTGCCCCCAGTAGTCGATTCTCCACACAGCAGCCAAAATGAGGTTTTTAAAAATGCATACCCCATTTATCCATCCCCCACCCAAAGTCCTCCAGTGCCATCCTACCTCCCTTGGGGTCAAAGCCGATAACCTCACAGGCGCTGCGTCCCATGTCCTCCGCAATCTCCCAGTCCTGTCCGCGCTCTCTGACCTGAGTAGCCCACGGCTGTCAGCCTTCACTCAGTTTGACCCAGCCACCATGCAGCTTCTGAGTGCTCCTCGAGCTCCAGAGACTCACTCCATCTCAGACGCCATAGGTTTCCTCTTTCCTTTGCCAAGGACTCACTCCCTCTCCATCGCCACTTTGCTCTCTCCTCCTCGTCACTGAGGTCCCTGCTCAAATGTCACCCCTCAGAGAGGCCTGCTCTGACCACCCCACAAGCTCACTCTCAGTCACATCACCTTGCTTCATCTTCTTTATCACGTAACGCCCACCTGAAATTATCTTACTTGTTCAGGCCTTTCTGGCCTTTCACCCGCCTCCCCACTGAGAGCTCCGTGAGCACAGGGACCTTTGAGTGTGAACTCACCACTGAGGACCCAATGCAGGGCGCAGGCCTGGCTCACACACTCAGTGAACACTTGTTGAATGAATGAATGAATGAATGAATGTGTGTATTAATTTTCCATCTCCTCATGTTGCTTCTCCTAAATAGAAAGTGACAGCACTCTTCCCACAGAACTTACTGGAACTTTGCTGAAACTAAGCCTCAACCCAGCCCCTTTCCCCATCCCCAAAAAGCAAGTCTAATTGAGTTACCAATGATGACACCAACTTCGCAGTAGGGATCGTCATAGGCGCACGTCATCATGGTCCCCACGGTGTCATTGACCAAGGCCAGGGTGTCCACATTGATGTCCTGGTGGAACACAGGCCGAGAGGGGATCAGTGGCTGGGAAGGAAGGCATTATCCCTTCATCTTTCCCCACAGAGGAAGCAAAAGTATGAGGGCGACTGGTTGAGCCAATCTCAACATCCTGCCTGCTGGGCCTGCCTGGAAGAGACCAGGACTCTGACAAGGTTCAGGGTCCAGGGCAGAGAAAAGCAACTGGGAGCTGCATGGAAGCCACACTCCTGCGCTACAGGTGAAGGCCTCTGTGCGGTGGAAACACGAGGGACGGACCACCAGGACCCTAGCCCTCGTTTGAGGGACTCTGAGGAAAGCACATTTATCCTGGGAACAATGATGTTTCTAGGAGAAGACACCAAAGTCCTTACCCTGGGGACATTTTGTTTGTTTTCTGTTTTCTGGAGACTCTGGTGGCACTCAGGGGACACCTTAACCATCCTCAGCCCAGGCCTCTCCAGGGCAGCACCATGGGTTTCCCACCTAGTTTTCCCATTCTGCCAAGTCAACTTGGGTTATTGCACCACAGTTCCCCAAGGTTTGGGGGGCATTTTAAAGTAAAATGAAAAAAATAAGAGAAAAACGCAGGATACAGAAGAATACGATCAGATTTTTAAAGAGAAAAAAGACTGGAAGTGTATCCATCAAAATATTCCTCTTGCCGTCAGGGTAACCAGTGATTTGGGTTTACCCGTGTGCTTTCCAGTTCAGCAGGGAGCATATCTTGCTTTTTTAGATTGTTGTAAAATGTATTCAACAAATAGAGATATTCTATGACTAGAAGGCAGAAAGTGGAATAGAGAGCTGACTGGAAAGAAAGTGATCTTTTAAGCCTCAGAGAGGAGAGGTGGGGTTGGGGAATTACACACAGCATTGGGTCTAACCAAGACCTCCTGAGGGGGCTGTGGCAGCTGAGCAGGTCCCCAGGAAGTGTGGGGCCACCTTTCCACAGATTGGAAGAAGCTCCACATACAAGTCTCACCAGCGGGTTGATCCCAGTTGGCCACATCTGTACTACAGTGACCGTCCCTAAGACCATTTCTTCCCTGGTTCTTTTCCAGGCAGGCGCAGTGTGAGACCCACCCCCACCTTAAAGAGAAGGGTTCAGGGCCTTCAGCCACAGCGCAGGAGCATGGCTTCCACTCAGCCCCCGGTTGCTTCTCTCTCCCCTGGACCCTGGACCCAGACTGGGAGAGCCCCCACGCTGAGGCAGATTCCTCACCTTGTGTCTTTTCATAGCCCTGGTCAGACAGCTCACTACATCTGTGTCCTGAACTCCCCGTGCCTTAAACTTCTTCGTCCATGAAAGCAGGACACCCTGGGGGAAGATATTAGACCCGGTTAAAATGAAGAAGGCACTCAGATCTGGAAACGAGCTGCAGAAATTTCATGCTTAAAGTGCATCCTCCATGGCCTTCTCTTCTTTAAGCTAAATCACCCTAATTCTTTCAACACTTCTTCAGAGGCCTTTTCTAATAATTTAAACATCTTTATTACTCTCGTCTGAGCAGTTGGAAACTTTATACATAGTGGCGGAAAGAACAATTGCTGAAGAGTCAGAACACTTGGCTTCACAAGACGCTGGACAAGTCATGTAACTCCTCTGAGCCTCAGTTTACTCATCTGTAAAGTGGAAAGGTCACTTCCTTGCCTCTGCAGAGGAACGCTCCAATGGGACATCCGGCGCGTGTAGGTACCTACCATGTGTGCAGAATGCGTGGTTTGCCAGGTCCACAAAACAAAACTAATGTGGTTTTACTTTGTAGCACTCCCTCAGGAACTTAATTTCAACTTAGAAAAACGGTTCTCAATTTGCATTATCCATTATTGGCTTAAAATGGATGTTTCCCAAGAGTTTCATGTCTAAAATAGCAAATAGTTGTATTTTTCAATTTTTCAGACTGGAGGACAACTTGGCAATTAAGAGATGTGCCCAAGGCCACCCGGTCGAGAGTGGCTGAGCTCAAACTCACAAACGCCCAGAGCACAGCTTCCCCAATCCCTCAGCTGACGGATAAAGAAGCAGAGATTTGGAGAGGAGGGAATCGCTCTAGGCGGCCCAGTGAGGGAAGGACAGAGCCCACCAGAGCGCTGGTCTCTGAAAAGCCACCAGCAACCAGGGTTGTTTCCCTGCACCACAGCGCCTTCTAGTGGCAACTTCTGCCTTCAAAGGCTATGGTACCATCCCTGCTTTGCCTGATAAAAGCAGTGAGAGACTGTAGGGTGGCTTCTCCTCAAAAAGGGTGCTAGGAAAAATGTGGGACCTGATAGGGGAGTGTGTGTGGGGGAGTGGGGAATAAATGCTTGTGATATACCGTTAAGTGAAAAAACAGCAGTTCATGCAACTATATTTTTAAAAACTATATATACAGAGCATAATACCAGTATTTAATACAGAGATGACTGGAAGGAAAACCCAATAATTCTAGTAGTGGGTATCTCTGAAGGCTGGGATTTGAGGTGATTTCTATTTTCCATTTAAACTTTTCAATTCCTACCCTTTTCTCTTTTTTTCTACCTTAAAGTATTATCATTTTTATTATCAGAAACACACACACACATTAAGAAATTTCTCCTTGGCTAAGACCTTTTTGTTCTCTCATTTAAAAAAACAAAACAAAACAACACAACAACAAAGTGACCTGCTCCTTTAACATCCAGTAAGAGAATTAAATCTTCTTCTCTTTTTCAATCACTCACGAGGAGGCCCCCTTAGCCACACCTCCTCAGCAAGGCTTCCCCTCCCACCTCTGTCTGCAGTACTCGCTGATCAGACCCCGCCTTCTCCAGGAGCCCTTATTTGAGTGTCTCGAAATCTACACCTGCAGCAGAACCATGGTTAAATAGCAAAGCCCACGTTCGGTTCTTATTACTAATGCATTTTCTTGTGGCTGAAGCTTTCCTATTTAACTTTAGACTTCGCTGAAGGCAGTTTGGAAGGAAATTTTATAAAATACAAGTAATTCAACTAGACTTTGACGGGCAAAAGCATTTCTCCCTTCCTAGATAAATCAAGCACCCTTCCCTAGTTTAAATGTTGCCTGAAAATCCTTGTTGGGATATGACACAAAATGGGTCAAAACGCTTTTAGGCACCTGCTAGCATGCGAAACAAAGTTCTATAGCTGTGTCTTTCTGGAAAAGCAGTGTGGTCAAGAAGTTTGGGAACTTGGGCTGAGCCACTCTTGGCTGTGTGGTCTTGGGCAAGTTTCCTTAACATCTCTGAGCTGCAGGTTTTCTCAAAAATAAAATGAAAATAATCATATGTACCTCATATGATTGTTTTGGGATTTTAATGAGATAATACACATAAAGGGTTCAGCATAATGCAAGATACAGTGTCAGAATCTGAAGTACAGTGCTGCTATTACTATTATTATAGAAAGATGCTGAGGGGTATTTGACTTAGATAAATGCCAAAATCCTGGATTGACAAACCATACATTCACCCTTGAGTTATCAAAAAAATATGCAAGTTTGGTTCCCAAAGTCAAATTAACTCTCACAGAGCTTGAGAATTTTCTTCTTTCTTCCTGGGGTCTCTGTTCCTGAGCTCGAATAAGAGGTGTTTATTTGGCGAATCCAGTCTCAACGCCCAATTCCCAACTCCTCCTGCCCTTCCTCTGTGCCCCCCGGGGCCTCTGCTCCTCCAGCCAGCAAAGATGGTGAGACTTCAGAGCAAAGCTCCGCCTGGCCTCTTCTAACGTGCTCTGAATCTTTCTTTATACTATTTTTCCAATCGTTTCTTTATAAAATAATGACAAAGTAAACGTCAGTCCATTCCCTGTGTGGATAGATGATGGCAAATTCCCATTCAGCGGGGTCAAGTGGGTGACTGTGCCTTTCAGGTGTCAGATAGTGATGGGGCCCCTATCAAACATAAGACATGCGCTAGCGCCCCTGGGGGCAGATAGGAAGATGACATACAACAGTGCCTGCTCTCCAGAAACAGCTGTTGAATTGGGGGACAAGGCACAACAGCATGAAGAGACAAGCCACAGGGACAGCCATCGTACTCCTCAGCTGCCATTGATGCCCCGGGCCCAGTGCTGGGCACAGTACAGACATTTTGTCTAAGCTTCATCCCAGCCCAGCAAGTAGGTATTACTGTCCCTGTTTCACAGATGAGACAACAAGGGCCTCAAGAAGTTAGGTAACTTGCCCAGGACACACAACTTGTTCTGAGGCGTGATTCAAAGCCAGGTCTACGGGACTGCACACCCGTTCCCTTTCCACTATCCCACACCAGTATGCAGCTCAAAACAACACCAAACACATCCCAAGGCAGCCCGAGATATCACGGTGCTCCAGGAATGGCAGCTGGCAGAATGACAGTGTGTGCAGTGGGAGATCACAGGCCACCACCCCGGAGGGGCGTGGCCCAGGAAGACCTGACTCTTGACCGTAACCTCCTGGCCCCAGGAAGGTCATTATCCTTTTATATGACCCCATATTTATTTTCACAGATGTACATAAGATCAGGTTTGACTCCTCCCTAGTAACAAATTGAAAAAAGGAAGCAGGCAAAGATGAATTACCTGAGACCCCAGGGGGCTAGTGACACAACTGAGACTGCACATCCCAGGTGCAGCGTCTGCTCAAGAACCTCGTCACCCCAATGACTCCACCTCAATCCTCCTCCTACGGGCTCACAGTAGAGGCAAGATTCCCCGAGCCGTCCTGCTCTTACTCTAGTCAGCTGTCAGTCATTCTAAGTGTGGTCCCCGGACCAGCAGCATCCTCATCACTTGGAACCTGTTATGAATGCAAAGCTAAGGCCCCACTGATTAAGGAACTCATGGGTGGCGCCCAGCAATCTGTCTTTAACAAGCCCTGCTGGAAATTCCAACGCACACGAAGGTCTGAGAACCACTGAGCTGAGGGGTGAAAACCATCGCCGTTCCCCTGTGCTATGAGCATGGTAAGCGTAAGACGAAGGCAGCCACAGCTGCCTTAACAAGTTCTCTGCCTCACATTTCCATCTCATCGTTTACAAAAGAAAAAGGAAAAAGCAAACAAGAAAACTCCTGCTGACCCCTCCTGTGCCCAGCCTGACTCCTGTACACGCCCACACTCTCCAGCCCCCAACCCTGGTCCTACACAGCTTCTTCCTTCCACATGGCCCTTACCTCTTCCAGTTTAGTCTGCTTGCAGGGAAAAGAAAAGGTTAGGCCGAGGGGCAACCTCTTATGCTTCAATCCTTTGGTGTTCATGAAGTCTGCCAGACAGTCAGCTACATACTCAAACAGCTGCAGAGGAGAGAAAGCGCAGGACACAGGCTGAGGTGTGGCCACTCACAGACCGGATGCTGGCCTCCCCCAGTTCGGAGGGCCCCTTCCCCAGTACCTCGATGCCATTCCCTCGGATAATTTCATTGGGTGTTGGGTAGAACTGACTTTCCATCTGGACGTTTCGTTTCCCCTCTTCAGAGACTTGCACCTTCAAGACTCGAAACTTGGATCCTCCAAGATCCAGGGAAAGAAACTCCCCATTTTCTATTAAAAAACAAACAAAAAGTTATCATTTCTTGAGGGTCTGCTATACAGCAAGCTTTGCATTAGAAGCTGGACACATAGTATCAGTAAGTTTCAAAACCAGCACATGAGCTAGGTATCATGATGCCCACTGGCTGAGACTCCAGCAGTGCAGCATTGACCCGAGCCCCCCCAGGAAGGGGCCAAGCTGGGGTGGGACCCATCTGCCTGACTCCACAGCCTGAGCCCTGCCCACTGGACCATGCTGCAGGGAACAAAGGTGTTCATTTGGAGAAGGAAATGTGAATCCATTTCAGGCAGGTGGTGTTAGAAATGGCCCAGAGGGTGGAGCCTATTCTAGCATGCCCCAACCAGGAAGAGAGCTGATGCTCCAAGCTGGGGAGGTGCGGATAAGGTGCAGAGAAAAAGGCAGGGAAAGTGCAGGGAAGAGAAACCAGCCCCAACAAGCCTCAGTCTCACAGCCAGAGGGAAAATGCTCCCAGGAGGAAGGGACCAAATGAGGACTCTTACTGGGCCTTGGATGCTTAATATTTTGGGCCAGAGTCACTCCAAAAGGAGAAAAATGGAACACAACCCAGCCCAGGGCAAGATAGATGCTATTAATAGAAAGGTGGAAATGACACATGTGTTGGGGTCAAGCAGCCCACCCTGATGACTTCTACTCAGGATCCAGCCAGAATTCCTGCCCAGAACCCCAGATAGCACCTTCCGTGTCAGCCACAGATATGGAAGGGGAACTCATACCCTTGAGCCAATAAGCCTTTGTACAGAATTATCTGGGCCTAAAAAGTGGCTGCATGTACCAGGCACACTTCATGATATGTGCCCAAGGCACAAATAAGTGAAACTTCACGCCCACAAATCCAGGTCCCCAGGTGGCCTTGTTTTGTATCATGTGACCCTAGACACAGCTGTGTGGATCTAAGGCGCCAGCTGGCCATTCAGATTCACTCCTTGCAAAATGTGAAATAAAACCTAATGGAAAGTGCCAGCCCTGATGGCCTAGTAAAGTTCGGCGTTCACTGCTTCAGTGGCCCAGGTTCACTTCCCAGTAGTGGAACCACACCACCCGTCTGTCAGTTGCATGCTGTGGTGGCAGCTCACGTAGAAGAACTAGAAGGACTTACAACTAGGATACACAACTGTGTACCAGGGCTTTGGGGAGGAAAAAAAACGAGGCAGATTGGCAACAGATGTGAGCTCAGGGCGAATCTTTCCCTGCTAAATAAATAAATAAATAAAATTTTAAAAATCTACTAACTCACTCTTTTTGGGGTTTTTTTTGGTGAGGAAGATTGGACCTGAGCTCACATCTGTTGCCAATCTTCCTCTTTTTGTTTGAGGAAGATTGTCATTGACCTATCATCTGTGCCAATCTCCCTCTATTTTGTATGTGGGTCACTGCCACAGCATGGCTTGATGAGCAGTAGGTCCATGCAGGGGATCCAAACCTTTGAACCCTGGGCTGCTGAAGTGGAGCACATGAATTTAACCGCTATGCCACTGGGCAAGCCTCAAAAATCTAGTAACTCTTAAAAAAAAAAAAGAAGGGGCCAATCCCGTGGCCTGGTGGTTGAGTTTGGTATGTTCCGCTTCAGCAGCCCACGTTCACAGCTTCAGATTCCAGGCACAGACCTATACCACTCATCAGCAGCCACACTGTGGCAGCAACCCACATACAAAATAGAGGAAGATGACCACAGATGTTAGCTCAGGGCCAATCTTCTTCACCAATAAACCCCCCAAAAAACAGACCATAGTGGGAAGTTGCTAGTAGGTAGCAAAAACTGAAATGGGGGCTGGCCCAGTGGTATAGCAGTTAAGTTCACACATTCTGCTTTGGCAGCCCAGGGTTCACTGCTTCAGATCCCAGGCACGGACCTACGCACCACTTATCAAGCCATGGTGTGGCAGGTATCCCACATATAATGTAGAGGAAGATGGGCACGGATATTAACTCAGGGCCAGTCTTCCTCAGCAAAAAAAAAGACGATTGGCAGTGGATGTTAGCTTAGGGATAATCTTCCTCAAAAAAAAAAAAAAAGGAAAAAATGAAATGGAAGCGTCCCCAAAACCAGAGGTCAGCTGGATAGCCAAGGTGGCCATGTGTATGTAGGCTGCAACCACAGGGAAGAAACCTCTCCAGTCCCACTTCCCTAGAGGCTTGACTGTACCACAGTTCCTGTCCATGGATTCCCATGAGATCCTGCGTGTCTCCCTTCTTGGTCTATGTGTCCTCGTACAACAAAAGCTGCATGACCTGGCCTGACTAGGTTTCTCTGTGATCAAAGAGCTGGAGGCAGGCCCTCCGACTGGCGATTGGCATAGAGCAGCGCTCTTCAAACCTTAACGTGTGTGTGAACCTCCCAAGAATTTTGTTAACATGCAGACTGTGATTCAGTGGCAGTGGGGCCTGAGATTTTGCATTTCTGAACGAGCTCCCAGCTGCTCTTGCAGGTCTGTGGACCACAGGCAAAGAAGCGAAGGCTTAGAATCTCATTAACTGACCCAGCCAGCTCCACCTTTTGTTTTTGTGGCGACATCTGGAAAGTGGGATTCTTATCTCTCCAGATCAGTCCTGAAAGGAACCTGACAGAACTGTTTATTATTTGCGGAGGGAATCCGGGGAGCCAATCCTGTGCAACTTTGATTAAGCACTCATCATGTACCAAGCAAGAGATGCTTTCACAGACGTCTTACTGCATAGGAAATAGAGTAGATTGCACAATCCATGAACACTTACTGACTACCGACTCCATGCCAAGTAATGTGCCAGGCGCTAGGGACGGAACTCAGAAATACCGGCAAGTGCATGAGCCATTTCCATACAGTAGGACAAGTGCCCTGATCGTGGGCAGCACAGGGAGAGGCATCTAAATCAGAGCAGGAGTCAACATGCCAGAGGAGGTGATACAGAGCTGAGAGCTGAAGGATGAAAGGGAGTCAGGCAGCCAGACGGGGGAGAACTGGGGTCCCAGGGAGAGGAAACCAGGAGCAAAGAATGAGCGCAAACAGGGGCCTGCGCTTTTGAGAAAACAGGGAGGCTGTCACAGAAATGAGGCTGGCAGGTAGTCTCGGGTTAAATTAGCAAAGATTTGGAAAAGTTGCCCCACCCCAAGGAGCTGGGCTTTATCCAACAGGTGAGGGGGAGCCACAGAAAGATTTTAAGCAAGAGAGTGCCAAGATCTGATGAAGATTTTGTGAAACCACCTTTGGCCCCAACCAGGACGGAATGGAGGGTGTTAACAAAAGAGGTACTGTGCTACAATCCAGATTGGAGGTGATATTCAAGACCAGGTGTAGCGTCTGCACAGACTCATTCCTTCCTCCGGCCACCAGCACCATTATCACTATGCAATCAATCACCTCGCTCCACCACTGACCCAAGACACTATTTCATGGGAACCACGTGACATGCTCCCTTCTGTGACTCTGACCCCAGAAAAATGACTTATTGAACCCCGGGGTGAGGGAGGAGCCACCCAGAAGAAGAGAGCAACAGCAGCAGCGGGGCCTTCAGGGTCTTTACAGCAATAAAGAGAATGACCTCCCAAGAGGGTGAGGTGGCCGTGAGAGTCAGTTGCCCCGTGGGTGATCCTGCCTCCCCAGCTCAGTGGCTCCAGCTTGCCTCGGGCGCCGAGTCTCCTTCTCCTAGGCCCCTGCCAGGGCTGTGCCTCGGCTCCCCCTGATACCCTAGTGCAGCAGCTCCCAGAGGCGCATGGTGATGGAATGTGGAGAATCCTGGCCATTCAGAATCTCCAAGGGGAGAGGACTGGGAAACCACATGATTACGAGTTGCCCCAGGTGAGTCTTTCTCAGGCAAGTACGGGACCCTGTCCTAGCACAGACCCCTGGGCCCGTCAGCCCACTACCTCAGGGCTCACCCTCCAGGAGGCCTAGGAGGCTGCCTGCCTGGAGGCAGAGGCCAAGCAGAGAGGCAGCCGGGGTGAGGCCTACAGAATCACAGTCACCTTCACAATCTCGCGATGGCACTTCCTGTCCGCCTTCCCTGAAACTAGAGGAGAAGGCACAAGTGACATCATGACTTTTCAGGCACTTTGTAAGGGCAGTCCCTCACAGCTCCCTGCCTGAAAGGCCAGAGGTAACTAAGGCTCCAACAGGTCCCCTCTCAGGTAGGTTCAGATGAAAGGAGGGGAAACTACAAACAGCAGGTGAATTCAGAAGGGTTTCTCTGGAAACTGCATACATTTCTGCAATGAAGACCCCAAGGGCTTAGGAGAGTTTTCTTTGGTTTTGTTCGTTAGTAATCATGACATTACACCACCAGCTCACAGGAGCTCCAGAGCACTTGGGACATTTTGGAGATTTTAAAGCACTCCTTCCACATGGCCTCATCTGATCCTAACAACCCTGCAAGTTGGTGGGACAAACTGGCCACAGCCAGTTTACTGAGGAGGACAGGAGTGCAGTGGTCCTGGGACTTACCAAGACCACCTGGCTCCACAGGGACTGTGGCCAAGGGACCTCACTGCAACAGGGCCACCAGTGAGATCTAGGGTGAGATGGGGGGCTCCGAGGAGACAGGGAGGAAGGAGGCGGGGTCTCCCGGCCTGAGGAGGAGGGAGTTCTAAAACTCGGTCAGCTTCACTTCCAAACCCTCCTGAAGCTGCCACGCCCAGGAAGGCACATGCGGCCCAGCAACTCCAGACCATCAAAGGCCACTTTCCCCTGCTTCTGGGAAAGCACTCTGCAGGAGGAGCCGCAGCACAGGAAGCCGGGAGGACTTTGCCCCGGTGCCCTCCTCCCACACGCACCCCATGACTCAGAGGCTTCCTCAGAACAGCCCTGAATGACCTGTCAAGGACCACAGTCCCTCAGTACTCTCACAGAGTGGTGTCAGGAACCAGGCAAGATTCCGAAGCAGGACTGTCTCTCCCCAAACCTCATGTTCCCCCAGGGTGGTACACTGGCCACCCTATGCACCCGCACACCAGCAAGGGAACGGGCCTTTCCCATCCCAGCTTCCCAGGGGCCTCCCGAACATCAGAGTTAAGCTACTTTGACCCGGGCATTGTCCCAGGGAGCCCAGAACCTGGCTAATACAATCAAAGGCCCCTGAGAGCATCCTGAACTTCAGTCCCTGCTCCTTCAAGAGCGCCAAAGCCCTGCTGGAGCTTGGTCGGAGCACTGGGACTCTGATATTGGGGAAACCTTGGTCTCATCACCTGAGTCAGGGATAACAGTTACACCGCAGGGTTCTTATGGGGATTGCATGAAGCAGTGAGCCCCTAGCACCCCACGGCCATAGAAGGTACCTGGAAAAGAACTGGCTTTGAAGAACTCCTATGGCTTTGCCCAGAGGCCGAGAACAGAGGAGTTGGATGGAACTTCACAGATTCCCTCTAGAGCTCTGTAGGCTGTGGTAAGCAAAATACTGGGCCCCTAAAGACGTCCACATGCAAATCCATGGATCCTGTGAATACGTTAGGTTACACAGCAAGGAGGAATTAAGGTTGCAGATGGAATCAAAACTGCTAATTGATTGACCTTGAGCTTGGCAGATTACCCTGGACTATCTGGGTGGACCTAACGTAATCACAGGGTCTTTAAATGTGGAAGAGTGAGGCGGAAGGGTCAGAGATTTGAAGATGCTACACGGCTGGCTTGGAGAGGGAAAGGGCATGAGCCAAGGAGCACAGGTGGCCTCTAGATGCTGGAAGAGGCAAGGAAGCAGGGGCCCATTTCAGACTTCTGAGCTCCAGAGCTGCGAGAGAATAAATCTGTTGTTTTAAGCTGCTAAGTTTGTGGTAACCTGTTATAGCAGCTATAGAAAGCTAATACGTAGGCCAACTCCCTCATTTTACAGACGGAGAAACTAAGGCTCAACATTTTGCCAAAGGTCATTGAGGAATGATAGAGCAGGTCCTAGAACCCAGGTTTGTTGAATTATCATTTAATATTATTTCCACTACATCATGCTTCCTTCTATTGTTTACTATCTATAGGCTAGAATCGAGATACCTAGGAGTAAAATGCCGTTTATTATTCATTTAATAAATATTTCCGGGTCTAGTGTGCATCAGGCACTATGTTAGGTGCTCAGAACACTGTGGTGAAGAAGACACAGACCTTGCCCTCATGGAGATCGTTCCAGTGGGGAGACTCTCCAAAAGCAGGATGATAGGCATTCTGACAAGCACCTAACCCAGCATGGGGATGCTTCCCAGATGCAGGCAGTTATCTCTACACTGAGATTGAACAGCTATGTCGGTGTTCACAAGAGGAAGAACATTGGGATGCTCCAGCAGGAGAGGGAACAGAATCCGTGAAGCCAAGGCAAGCAGAGAGAAAGCAAGGTGCATTTGACTGTGGAACTTTGGTTTAAAACTTCTGGCGTTCAGTACAGAAGCATAGAAAGTCAGAGAGAGTGGGAGGGGGAATGTGGAGAAAGAGCTGGAGAGAGAAGCCAGGGTACAGGAGAAAAATTTAGGTACCCATCAGCCAAGAAAAAACCAGGGGATCAGGGTCCCTGGCAGCCCCAGCCCCACTCACCTGAGCCATCTGGAATGGCCCTGACAAAGGTGGGCAGCATCTTCACTGAGGCTGTGGGGTTGGTGTCCTTCCCCAGCCCCTTCTGCATTTCAGCCTGGAACCGAGCCATGATGTCCAAAAGGGTCTCATCGGAGAGCCGCATGTGATACAGGAATCTGTCCACCTGAAACAGACACCAGGGTGACCAGGGTTGGCTGCAGGGGGTGCTTGCCCTCCAGTCAATTCTGTGAATTCCCATTCCCATCACAAGCTGGATTCCTGACTTTGGGGTCAGCTTCCTGATGTGAGCTCCCAAAGGTTCCTTGCCTGCCTCCTTATCAAGCCGGGAGGAGATGGAGAGTTAGAAGAACGAACTGAAAGGGAAGGCTGAGGAGGTGGGGATTATTCCTCTGAAGGGCAAACTTTGAGGAAAAAGTGATTCCTGCATTTTTTTTTTTTTTATGGGACAATGGAGGGACAATAACTAAGAAGGATTCAGGGTTTCTAATTCCCAGTTCAGGGCCCTCACCATTGTTTCATTGTCTCTCCACTGGAAAAGACTAGCTATAGCTTGAACCTTAAATTCCCCAACATAGAAGCTTTCTTTTGTCCAGTGATGACAATAAATATCCAAACATGTTTCACTCTGTTTATTGGCTGCCAGGAAGCTCAGAACCAAATTCAATTTCCAGCTGCAATCTCTAAAATCTAGTCCTTTAAATCTCCATTTTGTTTTTAACTGAAGTTGTTCTAATTAAGATAAAGTTTAATTTTTAAAGCCAGTTCAAATTGCTATGGGATATGAGTGGATGCCACTCAGGTAGCCAGGAAATCGGGGCAAAGTACCACTGCCCCAGTGGAAGGAAGTTACAAAAATTACTATGGTTGTGCTCAGTTCACTTGAAGGTAATATGTCACATCAGGAATGGCAGAAAAACTTCCTCCCCCATGCTAATGTTAATCAGCTGGTGGTGGCAGCCTGGGTTCCCAGGGCTCACTGGGATGGATTATCGATGAGGCAAGAAGAGGGACAGTATTTGCCCAGTATTTGCCACCCCTTCTTTATATACTGAGTGGCCTCTCTACTCATCCAGGTCACAGGGAGCCTCGATCCCAGCACACTCCTGGAGGAAGTGCTCTCCCACACTTTTATCTAAGGCTAAGAACATAGACTGTGTTGCAGTCTACAAAGTGCTTTTGTGTATGTCACCTCATCTAATCTCCATGACCTCCCTTTGCAGCAGCTAGGAAAGGCCGAAATTATTGTCCCTAGTTGAGAGATGAGGAATCCACAGCTCAGAGCCCTTAAGCAGCACTGGGAGCGCCATGGTTAAGTGACAGCACTGGGTCTACAACGCGGTCTCCATACTCCTCACCCCATAGCCTGGTTTTGGTTCACAGCTCAGGGTGGGACCCACGAGCCCCCACAGGCAAATTCCATCACAAGCGCAGGGGTCACATGACATTCATCATAGGACAGGCACCCAGTCATTAGCCCGGCCTAGAGGGCAGGCATCCCAGCTCAAAATGGGGCCAATATAGAGTCAGCGAAATGGCTCCAGGGACCGGGGGCCAGAAAACCATCAGAGAGCCATTATCAAAAAAGGACAATTGAGCTTTCAGCATATTTGAGAAGATAGGACGGAAGCACGTCATGCTTCATTAGGCCTTCCTGTTCACCCTGAGTCCGTTTATGACTAATTGGTTGGCACAGCTACACGCACACACACACACACACGGAGAAAACCGACGGAAGGGACGTGACCCAAGTAATTGGGGCTTGGGGAAGGGTGAGATGCACCACACGGGAACCAAGCCTGCCCCTTTGTCATCCCAAGGCCCCTCCACAGTGCACGTGAACCTACTGCCCACTTTCGCTCGGCCCCAGAGTATAGAGAGGCATCCCCTTAGCGCCATCCCTTCTACGTAACAGTTTGAGGCCCCATGGGGCTCGTTCGGCAGCTGCAGGTTAGCAGAGTCATTCAGGACTTTGGGTTGCCGCTGCTGCTGTTGGAATAAGTTAGAGTTATGACAGAAAGGATGTCAACTTAGCACGGCTGCTTGTTTTTCTTTCAATCTTCCACAACACCTGGTACAGCAGTAGCTAGAAGAGAAGAATGAAACATATGTTGGGACAAAAAAGCTATATTTTAAATCCAAACATGTGATTTGGGACCTGTGTAATCAGGCACCCATGTTGTAGGCACTGAGGGAGGGTGCATGAGCTGCAGAAAACCAAGCCCCACTTTTGGAGTGACTCACAAACCAGAATGTGGCTATCTTCTAAACAAATAACCAACGAGAGCAGCACGTTTAACGTAGGAAGAGTCCATTCAAGAACGTAAGCTCAGAGCTACTGAATTACAGAAGTGCGGGCTGGCAGGGACAGCAGAGATCACTTAGACCAAAGGTCCTATATTATGAGTCGAGAGTCATAAAAGTCTCAGCCCTTTGACCCAGTGGTTCCACTTCTGGGAATCTATCTTTAGGAAATAATCCCAAAGAGGGAGAACACTAAATACATAATGTTTATCATAGCTATATTTTAATTGTTAAAAAATCTTTTCGAAAGTAGCAGAATGTCCAACAAGGGGGAAAAGGTTAAATTATGGCGTATCCAACTTGATTGAATATTGGGAAGCTATTACATGGTAGTTATGAAGAACTGGAGAAATGTACACAAGTAGTTACAATATAACTGTAAGTGAAGGACACAAGATTCAGAATCGTATGTACAACATAACTGTAAAACATACACCATGTAAAAGGCTACAAGGACTTCCACATCGCGAACGTGAATGTTTGTGAGGGGGTGGGATTAAAGGTAACATTGCCACTTTTCGTAATGTTGACTGACTTAGTAAACTGTAAAAAGTACATACTGAAAACCTAACAGTCCTCCTCTTATGAGTGAACAATCTGCAGGTCAGTGACCAGGCCCAGGCCAATGTCATCAATAGGTTAAATAATGTCAATATATTGAATTGGAAGAGAAGCTGTCAGAGTGGTTTCTCAGTTTATTTTTTTCCTTCCTTTCCTTTCTTTCTTTCGTTCCATTTAGTTTTGTTTTTGTTTTAATGTTGGTATAGGAAGATTTTAATCTTTTTTTTTTTGAGGAAGATCAGCCCTGAGCTAACATCTGCCATCAATCCTCCTCTTTTTGCTGAGGAAGACTGGTGCTGAGCTAACATCCATGCCCATCTTCCTCTACTTTATGTGGGACGCCTACCACAGCATGGTCTGACAAGTAGTGCACAGGTCCACACCCGGGATCCCAACCGGCGAACCCAGGGCCACCGAAGCGGAACGTGCAAACTTAACCGCTGTGCCACTGGACTGGCCCCGGTATAGGAAGATTTTAAAAAATTGTTCCAGGGTCTGAATAGTCACCCCGCAGTCAAGCACGGCCCAGGATCTTCACAACTCTAGAGTCAGGAAGCCAGGAACTAAGAAGGGGCCTGGCTATCTGATCCAGAAAGAGAAAGAGCCTGTGCCTTTTGAGCAGGTGTGCTTCCACCACGTGGAGGAGTGAATGAGCCGGTGTTCTCAGCACTATGACTCATTCCAGCAGCCATAAACCAGCCTCCAGACTATCCCAGACGCCTGCTGGGTCCCTGGCATAAGGTGGCTACAAAGTGCTCCTGCCCATCCCTGCTCGGCTCACTCCCACGAGCTTTCTTGCCTCCCACAGGGAGAGGGAAGGATCAACTCCAGGCCTTGACGTAGGCTGACCCTCCAACCAGAAGGACCTGGAACGGATCGATGGAGGCTGCACATCCGCCTCCTGAGCCTGCACCTGGGCTGGTGGACAAATGCGTGCTGCCTAACTCTCGTGTGTAATGAAACGTTCACCACCACAAAAGGGCCCGAGGAAATGAAACACGCAGAACCAAAGGCGTCAGGGTTCTAAAGACACCCCCTTAGGGGGTGGGAGACACCATGCAGGCTGCAAGTCGACTAAGCAGGTAATGACAGAAGGTGAATTCTTCAGCAGTGCTCTTTAGGATTTCCCCACTTCATTAAGAAGCTAATACAGGGCTCCATGAATCTAATCAACAAGTGGAAATCTTGGATTAAATCTGATTGATTTATAATATTTTAAGATTTGCTATAATCTCTAATGCAATTCTCTAATGAACAGAATTTAGTGGGAGTTTATCCCACCAAGCACATGAAGGCAGTAAGGGACCATGCTTCCTCTGAGTTTAAAAGGCCAGGAGGCATCACGGCACAATGGAAAGAATGCTGGAGGAGCAGTCAGCAACGTGGGTTCAATCTTCACGTCACCTTAAATACCCTGGTGACCTGGGCTAAATTCGCCATCTGGGAGGACTTCTGTTATCTGTAAATGGAGATGCTAGTGCCCAGGGCCCTGCTGCTGGCAGCTGGTGTGGCTAGAATGGCAGACCGGGAGCCCCCACTTGAGCCTGGGAAACTTTTAACCAGCCCACTTAGAATAAATTCTGTAGACAGGGTTCTTGGGCAAAGTGGCAAAATAATGCACACCACTAATAGCATACCACTGGCAAACAGCACTTTCCAATAGCAAATATTTCAATTATTGTACATTAAAACTCACATCCCTCTTGGTGCCCATATTTATATTTTTTCAAACACAAGAAGAATCATGGGAATTACTTAAAAAGTTCTCAAAATTTCCTTAAAAATGACTCTCCTCTCCTTTGTAGCCTTTCCCCCCAGACGCCCCTTACATCAAACACAGTCATCTTCAAGCTTCAAGCCCAATATTCTTCATCCCCTTCCCATCTGACATCTGCCAATAAGTTCTGAGTGAAATTCAAGGCTCAGGAGAATACGCAATGCCCGGCTTGTGGGAGATTTACTTACTTCCCCTTGCCCCTCTGTGAGTGTTTTACTGGTCCTATGCTGCCTGTATCTTTTCTAATAAGTTCTTTTTTTTTTTTTTCTGCTTTCTCTCTCCAAACCCCACCCCTGTACATAATTGTATATCTTAGTTGCAGGTCCTTCTAGTTGTGGGATGTTGGACGCCGCCTCAACGTGGCCTGACAAGCGGTGCCATGTCAGCGCCCAGGATCTGAACCCTGGGCCGCCGCAGCGGAGCACGCCAACTTAACCACTCGGCCACGGACCCGGTCCCTCTAATAAGCTCTCTTAAATCCTTTTGGATGTAGGCAGGACATCAGTTCTGTTAGCGAAGAATAACTAGGAGTCTCTCAGCATTGTGAGTCCTTACCTTCTTGATCTGATCCTCCTTCAGTTTGGTGAAGTAAAATGCCATCAAGTGTACCGCAAACATTTTCCCCAAGTTTGTTTTCTCCTGAGATGGGCAGAGATTTCTGGGAGGTGTTTACTCCACGGCCCCGGGGCGCTGCCCACTTTCAGTTCAGGCTGCAGACCTCCGGGGGAACTGGTGCTACAGATTAAATACTTCCAGGCTGCTTAGTTCAATGATTAAACTTCGCCCCCTCTCTCTGGTCCCTCCCTCCAGCACACACTTCTCTAATAGGAAGCTCGGGATGGCAGCTGAGGGTTGGTGGAGGGGGAGGCGGAACTGATGGGTTGCTTGACTCTTTGAGAATTGGGTGCCACAAAATCTTGTTGCTAAGCAACACTCTCAAGCCAGTGCTCCACCAAGCCCACTCAGGCGAGGAAAATCTTCTGAGATGTTGGGTGTAAAACAATGCCAACTTTCAACCGGGTGAGCTGCTCTGCAAATGTCTACTCTCAGGCTTTTCTCTTTCGTCGTTTTCTCCTCAACCCAGCAGTATAACTCCATGACTTCCTGCTCCTCTGTGGCACTGTCTTAAGACTAAACTTTGTCCTGGTCAGGGAGATTTCAAGAACGTTGGAACAAATTCCTCCATTTGTGACAGGTCAGATCTCTTAGCTAACAGCTCTTGGTAATGGAAAAGAATCAATAAATGTTTATCTAGCCACAATGTTAAGCTAAAAACCTTGACTTCACAGGTAGTGACCCAGAAAAAAATATGCATTAGAAAGAATGAATTGAAGTCACCAATACTCACTGGGAAGCTGCTGCTGAGGAGAAAAATTGAAGTTACAGATGGCAAATGTCTCACGCCACTAAGGTATTTGGTTTACTCATTTATCTCACTCAACATACTTGATGTGAGAAGGTCCCAGGAAGGGGCCAATGTGCTGGTACCACAGACCTTGCACTCTTCCCACAGTCATTGGTCAGCTAAGGAAATCAACAACAACAACGGTGTTAACAACAGCAGCTAATATAGATGGAGCATAGATGGAGCACTAACTATTCCCATTTTTTAGATGAGAACTGAGGCCTAGAAAGGTTAAGTGACTTACTCAAAATCACAAAGCTTGTAAATGATACAATGAGGAATCAAACCCAGGAGTTTGATTCCAGGGCTCAGCCCTTAACCAATATATTATATTGCCTCCCTTATTTCTCCATGTGATAAATACCCACTTGATAACTATTAATAGCAGCAGCATTCTATTGGGTTATTATCAAGAAGTCTAACTTCTTGGAAAACCAAATAGAGATATCACTTCAAAAGGGTCTTCCCAGTGGGGGAAAAAGGCAAATGAAGGAATTCCTGACCATAACTTGCCAAATACTAATCAAATGCTTCCTAAAATTAGCAACCAACCAGATGCCAATGAAGGTTGGCTGGGCACGCCAGTGTCTCTTGCTCTACACAGCACATGCTCTTCAATACAAGGGAAAAAACGTGTTTTCCTGGTCAGTTTAGCAGCCTCAGCTTTGTTTGCCCTTCTACTGCACAATCTCATTAATCAAAACAATTACCAAACAATTGCCTGGTGAGAGAACATTCAACAGCTGCCTCTTCAGAAGCCACTCGTTCTCCAATAGTGCTCTTTACCCATCCATCCCGTAGATGAGCCATTGGAAGTCTAGCTGAAGCCTGCACTACTTGATCAGAATTACTCCAGATATTCTTCTTGTAGATCACTCTTCTAGACTGATATAAAACCATCTCCCATATTGAGAAACCTTATCCTTTTCAGTCTGTTTACCCTTCATACTGTGCCCTCCCTTTCAGCTCCTTTACTTTGTCTATCATCCAAGCAAAGGTTAACCTTCAGTTGTTGAAACTATTCAGTTCCCCAAACCAGATGGAATTGTTGGTATTCTGTAACAGGCATGCTATGCCTAAGTCTGCACTGGTTGAGGATGAAATCATGGGGCCAGTCACCTGCCCACAAGTGATAATGGTAATCGTCTTAATTCCTCCATTTAAAAAGTAACCTCTGGGTGCTGGCCCCGTGGCCGAGTGGTTAAGTTCACGTGCTCTGCTTCAGTGGCCCAGGGTTTCACCAGTTCGAATCCTGGGCGTGGACATGGTACTGCTCATCAGGCCATGCTGAGACAGTAACCCACATGCCACAACTAGAGGGACCCACAACTAAAAATACACAACTATGTACGGGGGGGCTTTGGGAGAAAAAGGAAAAATAAAATCTTTAAAAAACAATAAAAATAAATAAAAAGGAACCTCTGCAGTGCAGGATGGCACCACCATTAATTTATTCAACATAGGGATACAGAGGTTATAATGACCAGTGGACAAAAAGACACAAAGTCATAACCAAAGATCTCTGCAATCTCGCGGTTGCTTCTATCACCAGATACGCAGCCTTTGGAAATTTTAATGAGGAAATGACACCAGAGGATTTTCATCTATTACATGATTCCATTTTTATCTAAGCACATAGGCATCTGCGTTCCAGGTCTGAGTTAGTGGATCAAACCAAGAAGCTTAATGATTATAAAAGTCACATGCATTTGGAGTCATCTAGCTCAGCCCCTTTACTATATAAAGACAAAATAATTCGATTATTTTACCATTACTCATCTGATTATCCCAGTCTAACCTTTGGAATTTTTCACCCTTATTAAAGCTCTACATAGCTATTCAAGGACATCTGGGTCTAAGTTTTATAAGCACTTAGATTTTGCTTAAGAACACCCATTTGAGGGTTGGCACTGCTAAGTGACATTTTAGTTAAAGTGTTCTACCCAAGTGGCCCAAATCGGTAGGAAAGGAAGGGAAGAAGTTAAGAAGGGAAACTCTCTCACCTCTGTACACATCTTTGTTTCTGAAAAGCTCTCCCTTATGGCAAGGCCTAAGGATAATATCTGCTTTCTTTTAACTACTGAGCACAGAGGAGGACTAGAAGTCTAATAGAATTTACCTGTTTATTTAGTAAACACTTGCATATGGTTAACTAGGTGCTTTACAATATTAATTCCCACAGCAACTGTCATTCTCTCCATTTTCCAGATGGAGAAACTGAGGCACAGAGCCCAACTGCACATGGTGGAATAGATATTTGAATGCCAGCAGCGTGGCTTCAGAGTCCAGGCTTAACCACTGTGCTACACTGGCTTTCACTGGTCTGGAAGCAAAGCACAGGGAAAACATGGGACTTAAGCTGAGAAAACCAGCCCAAAGCCCCAGATAGCACACTGGGAAGCACACAGGTCCTGGGTTCCCACTCTGGCTCTGCCCTCACTGAAGGCGAAGGCTCCAAGTTCATATCTGTAGTGGGTTCACAGCTGCCTCAGTGGTCACTGTGAGAATGAAAGTAAATGACATCACATAAGGGAAGGCATGTGGCCCATAGCGGGCACACTAAAAGCATCTCTTCAATCTAAGCCTTCACCTGGCTAGGGACCCCTTCTTAAAACTGCTATTTCATCTCATCCCATTTGATCCCTTAGGAAAAGAAAAATGCGTGCAGCCCTTTCAGCACATTCACCAGAACATAACCACAAACCATTAGAAGGTACAGTTCCATTTACTGGAATTACAGGAACAGTTAGGTATTTTATAAATAAGTCTATTCCTATTCCTAAAGAAAACAGATCTTGAATTTTGTCCCAGGTTCTTGTTAATGATAAGTCCAAAGTTAAGTTGTTCCTTATATAAATCAATCTAACCTGTGGTATTCCACTTGCTGCAAAAGAATAAGAAAGAGTGTGTGTGAGAGAGCAAACTTCTAGAAACGAGAGTCAATGTAGAAACTTCCAAGCCCTGCCAATAGTGACAGTTACTATGGTGTCTCCATGGGAGCAACTACAAGTGAAGCAGAAATGTTAACCTCAGCAAGTTTCCAAAGAACGCGACTGATCATTTTTTATAGATTTATTCCTAACACAAGAGAAGACAGTGAGTGCTCATGAAAAAATCAATTGCACACAATTGTTTTTTACGATCACTGTACACTAAGAGCCGTATTTGCAAAATACATACCGAGAGACTAGTGATACAAGAAAATGAAATTCCTATGGCTTTTAACATTTTTCAGAGTAATTACCATCTCAGTTGCATAAAACTGCAAACTTCTAAACACAAGTCACACTTCTGGTTAAACATGGCATAAACCCACAAGAACAAGGAGAAATGAAAAAGTGATTGATAAGAGATCTTAATATAATTTTGGAAGACAAAAAGCTGACAGAGAAGTAATAGCTGAGCAGAGGAAACAAAACCTTAAGGGCCAGCAGAGGGATTCTGCTGAGAATTGAGCGATGGTATTTGTGACACTAGAAATAATCAGAAATTGGAGGCCCGGATACTTCAGAAAAGCAGGAGGCAAGACATAGAGACGCAAACAAGAGGTTGGCTAAAAGTCTATATTAGAAAGCAGTTAGGCCCCAGGTGTGCCCCTCCACCCAGAGCAATGAATGGCCACCCAACCCCCTCCCCTACAGGAGACTAGGAGTTTATTCTCTGAGAGACTGAGCTCAACAGCCTCTAGACTGGGGACCATCAGGCACCATGAGAAGTGGAAGTAAGGCACAAGACTGAAAACAAGGCCACCAAGTGAAATCCCCAAACCAAACAATGAGACCCCAAACCACTGTTTTCTGTCTGGTTTCCAGCAGCAGACATCTATCTCTATACATCCCCTTCCTCCCTCACAGGGGGCGGTGGGTGGGGGGCAGGAGAGATTGGGGGGGATCCAGTTTTTCCTCTGGTAGAACTAAATGATCTGAGAGAAAAATTTTAACAGCTACAGATCTGGAAAAGGCGAAACCATAGACACAGCAAATAGATCAGCAGTTGCCAGGAATTCGGAGAGGAAGTTTGAATAAGTGAAGCACAGGGGAGTTTTTAGGGCAGTGCAACTATGTCGTATGATGCTGTAACAGTGAATACGTGACATAATACATTTGTCAAAACCCCCAGAACTTTACAGTACAAAGAATAAATTTAATGTATGTGAATTTAAGAAAATATTTAGATCAGAAATGTAATATAGACTAACAAAAGAATCTAACTGTATTACAAATGTATGAAATACCTTCACTGAAGGGGATGGGGAGAAAAGATGCTAACCTAAGTAACTGGAAATGAATGGAGTCAGCAAGACTAAAGGCAAAAGGAACTATACATAGCACTGTACTCTGGCTGATAACGCTGTTTCCCATAGGAGTTCGGCTTAACAATTCTGAAATCACTACACATGGATACTGGAATTGGACAATTAAGTAAATGAAGGGTGGATGGCAGGAGGGAGGTTTCTCACTGTTGGAGGGAGAGGTTACAGTCAAGCATGGGTGAGGGGGATTAGAATGACGCATGTTACCAGATTAGAGTTGAGGACATCAGTATAAACTCACTATTAGTTTAACATAGATATAGATGGATATATACATATATGTATATAGAAAGATTTGTAGATATGTGCATGTACTTGGGTTAGTACATTCATGTATTTCCTCGCTTTGTCAGCTGAGAGACCCCAGAAGCAATGATACCCAGTAGCAACTAGCACACCCAGTACCCAGATCTTGCATTCTAATACCTCCTACAAAAAAAAAGGAGTCAGGGCTGCTCAGAGAAATGTCTGATTCTTTTTTTCCCCTAAGATTGGCAGCTGAGGTAACATCTTTTTTCTTATTCTTCTCCCCAAAGCCCCCCAGTACATAGTTGTATATTTTAGTTGTAGGTTCTTCTGGCTCTGCTACGTGGGATGCTGCCTCAATACAGCTTGATGAGTGTGCCATGTCCGCACCCAGGATCTGAACCGGTGAACCCTGGGCCGCCGAAGAGAAGCACACAAACTTAACCACTCTGCCATGGGGCCGGCCCTGAAATGTCTGATTCTATAGCTGGGGCAGGGTATATACAAGAAGAGCCTGGAGCATCTTGTAGCACCAGAAAATAAGGAAATGCTTAAAAAAAAAAACAAAGAAAGCACCAAAATGATGGGGATATGTCAAGGGGACACTGGAGCCAAGTGAAACAGCTCACAATAACCAAAGCTAGAACAATTTGAGCAACAAGATAAAGTATTATTGGATTAAAACCCAAAGTATAAATATCCATTAATCCAAACTGGTATAAATAAATAAATAGGGGAGGAAAAGGCAAATCTTTTTGTTTTTTTTGAGGAAGATTAGCCCTGAGCTAACTACTGCCAATCCTCCTCTTTTTGCTGAGGAAGACTGGCCCTGAGCTAACATCCATGCCCATCTTTCTCTACTTTATATGTGGGACGCCTACCCAGCACGGCTTGACAAGCGGTGCCATGTCCGCACCTGGGATCCGAAGCGGCAAACCCTGGGCTGCCAAAGCAGAACGTGTGCACTTAACCACTGTGCCACCAGGCCGGCTCCAAGGCAAATCTCTTATGTAGAAGAATTCCAAGTAATTTATGTATATACTCCCCTCTCAAGAAGGTGAAGCATAACCCCCCACTCCTAAGGTGTGGGTGGTGCCTAGTGACCTCTTCCCAAAGAGTACAGTATGGAAAGGCGGGGGAAGGAGTAACTTTACAGTGGAAAAACCTGACAAACACTACCTCAATCAGATGATCAAGGTTGACATCAACAGGTAGGCCATGTTGATGGTATGTACAATCATGTGCCACATAACAACATTTCAGTCAATGACTAACTGCATATATGATGAAGGTCCCATAAGATTAGTACCATACAGCCTAAGCGTGTAGTAGGCTATACGACCTAGGTTTGTGTAAGTACACTCCATGATGTTTGCACAATGACAAAATCATCTAACGACACATTTCTCAGAATGTAGTTAAGTGACGCACTACTGTATCTTATATATGATGTGATGAGAACAGCACTTTACCTCTATGGTCTTCCTCCCCCAAACCCGTAACTACAGCCTAATCCTAAGAAAAACATCAGAAAAATCCCGATTGAGGGATATTCTATAGAATAATGTGACTAGTCCTCCTCAAAGCTATCAAGGTCATCAAAAGCAAGGAAAGTCTGAGAAACTGTCATAGCCCAGAGGAGAAACTCAAGGAGACATGACAAGTAAATGTAATGAAGAACCCTGGATGGGATCCTGGAACAGCAGAAGGACGTTAGGCTAAAAACTAAGGAAATTTAAATAACCTGTGGACTTTAGTTAATAATAATGTACCAATCTTGGTTCATTAATTACAACAAATACACCACACTAACGTGAAATTTTACAATAGTGGGAACTGGTGTGGGGTACATGAGAACTCTTTATACTATCTTTGCAACTTTTCTGTAACTCTAAAAGTACTCTAAATATTTTTAAAGTTTATTTTAAAAAAACTCTACAGATGCTGATATTTGGGGAATGTACTAAAAAAGCCAGTTTATACCCCAAGTAGCCAAAGCAATCCTGAGAAAGAAGAACAAAGCTAGAGGCATCACAATACCCGATTTCAAGCTATATTACAAAGTTATAGTAATCAAATCAGTATGGTACTGGATAAAAACAAGCACATAGATCAGTGGAATGGAACAGAGGGTCCAAACATAAACCCCCACAGGTATAGTCAACTAACTTTTGATAAGGGTGCCAAGAATACACAGTGGAGAAAGGACAGCTTCTTCATTGTAAAAACTGGATATCCACATGCAAAAGAATGAAACTGGTCCCCTATCTCACACCACTCACAAAAATTAACTCAAAATGGATCAAAGATTTAAATGTAAGACCTAAAACCATAAAACTCTTAGGGAAAAAGATCTGACACTGGTCTAGGCAATGATTTCATGGATAAGGCATCAAAAGCACAGGCAACAAAAACTAAAATAAACAAGTGGGACTACATTAAACTAAAGAGCTTCTGCACAGCAAAGGAAACAATCAATAAATTGAAAAGGCAACCTACAGAAGGAGAAAAAAATATTCACAAACCACATATCTGATAAGGCATTAATATCCAAAACATATAAAGAACTCATACAACTCAATAGCAAAAAAGAAAATAATCCAATTAAAAAATAGGCAAAGGACCTGAAGAGACATTTTTCCAAAGAAGATTTAGAAATGCCAACAGGTATATGAAATGGTGCTCAACATCACTAATCATCAGGGAAACGCAAATCAAAACCACAATGAGATATTACCTCACATCTGTTAAGATGGCTTTTATCAAAAAGACAAGAGATAACAAATAGTGGCGAGGATGTAGAGAAAAAGGAACCCTTACACTCTGTTTGTAGGAACATAAATTGATACACCCATTATGGAAAACAGTATGGTGGTTCTTCAAAAAACTACATATTGAACTCCCACATGATCCAGTAATCCCACTCCTGGGTATCTATCTGAAGGAACTGAAATCAGTATCTCAAAGGGATATCTGCACACCTGTGTTCATTGCAGCATTATTCACAATAGCCAAGATATGGAAACAACCCAAGTGTCCGTCAAGGGATGAATGGATAAAGATGTGGTAATATATACACAACAGAATATTATTCAGCCATGAGAAAGAAGGAAATCCTGCCATTTTCGACAACATGGATGGACGTTGAAGGCATTATCCTAACCGAGATAAGTCAGACTGAGAAGGACAAATATTGTATGATATCACTTACATGGGGAATCTGAAAAAACAGAGCTTCTAAAAACAGAGAGTAGAATGGTGGTTACCAGGAGTTAGGGGGTGAGGGAATTGGGGAGACGTTGTTTAAGGATACAACTTATAACTAGAAGATAAATAAGTTCTGGAGATCTAAGGCACAACATAATGATTACAGTAAACAGTTCTGTACCGTAAGCTTCAAAGTTACTGAGAAACTAAAATCTTTTTCTTTTTCTTTTTTTTTTTCCTGAGGAAGACTAGCCCTGAGCTAACATCCATACCAATCTTCCTCCACTGTATATGCGGGTTGCTGCCACAGCATGGCTGACGAGTCATGGTGTAGATCCACACCCAGGACCCAACCTGGTAAACCTGGGCCACCAAAGCAAAGTGCACCAAACTTAACCACTATGCCACAGGGCTGGCCCCACTAAGAGACTAAATCTTAACTGTTCTCAACACAAAAAAGAAATGATAAAAATGTGACATGATAAAGGTGCTAGGTAATGCTGCTGCAGTAATCATATTACAATATATAAATGCACCAAACCAACACATTGTACACCTTAAACTTACACAATGTTATATGTCAATTATTTCTCAATTTTAAAAAAAGCCAGCTTATGATCCAATCTACATCAAAACCCAAACATCGATAAGCCCTACACATGCAAACAGAGCTTCCCATTAGCTTAATTCCTCAATTTTAAATACAAACACAGCCAAAGATTACCAGACACTCAAGAAAAGTTTCCCATGGTAAAGGCAGAAATTAAACCAAACAAGAAAAAAAAAGAACATAGGAAACAGAAGAAAACTTAAAAATTACAATATCTTTAGGGAAACAAGATATTGCATCCATGAAACAAGAACGAGATGACTAAAAAGAGAACTGGGGGCTGTGGGGGAGGAACCATAAGACACAAAAAAAATTCAGTAATTTTTTCCTAGCAAGAGGTTTAAACTCAAAAAACAGAAATTTAATTTCAGGCTAATTAGGAAAAGCCATAACTGATAAAAAGCTTATATGAATCTATAGAGAACTTCCTAATAAAACTTTCTGGGAATGATTTAAAGGTGTACTCTCTGACACATTTTCCAGTATTTTTTATTTTGATAGTATTAAACATTTATATTCTCTGGTTACATTTTACAGCGTTCTTAATTAGCTTTGAGCAGTTTAATTTCAGCTAATAAGAGAATGGCCTCTGAGAAACACTACACTAGAGTTGTCTGTAAATGAAATAAGGATAATAGATATATGCATACATTGTAAGCTCTGCTATAACAAGACAAGATATGGTGCATTCAGTTCTAAGAAAACAAGAGCATTAGCCTGGGAAAACAAGCAAGATAAGCTAAAAAGTGTCAAGATAGGGTAAGATTTAGAGTTAAAAGAATAAGTAAAAACACTTGAGTCCTACTATTACTAAAAATTAAAAAGAGGCAGAATTGATAATTCAGCTGGAAATCATTTATAGAAATGTGTACCTATAACTGAGTAAAAAGTCACGGTATATGGACCAGCTGGTGATGAAACGAAATCACTGCAGAATTTAGCAGACTAAGTCACAGAGGTTTTTCTTCCATCATCTCAAGGTGGAGACTCTTCTCTTGTAATGGCTGAAAGCCTCCAAGAACAGCCCAGCGCTAAAATAAGCTACTTTCTAGAAACTGGGGACGGGCAGCTATGAGAATGCCACCACTCTCAGAAGCAGCAACAAAATTGTTACCTTCTTTCTCCCTCAATGCCCTCGAACCACTCTTCATCCTTTCGAATTCTGTGACTCCCTTTCTCTCCAAATGTGTATCTGAATCTCTTCTTAGATGTAGAAATTACATTGTTTATTGTTACTCCTCTTATTTCCAAAATAAAAAAGAACTATCAAATAATAATAAAGAGCTCTATGAAACAAAAACCATGGGCCAGTCCCAGTGGCCTAGTGGTTAAGTTTGGTGCGCTCCACTTTGGCGGCCTGGTTTGGGTTCCCAGGTGAGGACCTGCACCACTCATCAGTGGCCATGCTGTGGCAGTGGCTCACATGCAAAAAGAGCACGATTGGCAATAGATGTTAGCGTAGGGCAAATTTTCCTCAGCAAAAAAAGAAAGAAAAAGAAAAAGAAACAAAGACTATGACAGAGAAAATTTAAATTTCGATAGAAGATAAAATTGGAGAAATTGCCTAAAAAGTAGTACAAAAGTCATGAGTATAACTTCTAAATACTGATTTAACAACAACAACAAAGGAATAATACCTATATCAAAAGAGAAGTGGAGAAAAGAAGTGATTTAAGAAAAAGAAAGCTAAATCCTCATCTGATGTAACAGGAAATCAGTAGGTAACGTTTTAAAATGACTCAGGAAATAGAAGATACATATCATATAGAGTCAATGAGGTAAATACCAGAAGAAATAGATAATAGAGTTGAAAGTGCTTGTCTGGTTTTTAAGCTTTGACAAAAAATATTCCTGTGACAAAAAATTAATTTTTAAAAAAGGGCTTAAACTTATTTGGCTTACGTACATAGATTAAAATAAGTTAATGTGCAGAAGTGTGGTTTAGGGGAAAGTTCATATTTCCAAGTGAGCTTTGTTTTGAACTGACATAATGTATAACTTTAAATTCTTATATGCAGAGGGAATTTTATAGATAGAATGTGATCAACATCCATCTATTTATCAGTTTTAAAAGGATAACAATGAATTATAAACATAAGAAAACAAAAATGTAGCTGTTAAGAGAATAAGTCAATTTGTGAACATTACAAATTACTTAAGAATTTAAATATATATATATATGATCTTGATCTGATTACAAGCACTTGAAAAAAAAGGTTTTCGAGTAGGGGATTATCAATTTCACTGCACTTTACAGGTGTGTCAAACAGTGGTTCAAAGTAGTCTCGGGGGTTACAAGCCTTTCCCAAGCTTCCATAAGCAGCAGGGGCTTTTCAAGGGCATGGAGTGGACAGGAAACACGTAGCAAAGCTGTAGGCAGATGAGTGTAGCCTTAAAGGACCAACTGCAAAATCACCTCCTCCAGCCAAATTTACCCAAAGCAGCTTCTTAAATTGCCTTCAAAGCCCAATCCTACGACGTTCCTTTTTTTCTCTAGCATTTTTTGCCCATAAAGACAACTATTGTTTATCATCTCTGAGTGGAATTGTCCCACTGTGTTAAGCAACAGGCTTTTAGATAACAGATAGCTTAGAAGCACATTTATAAACATTGTGATCTCTGCTCGTTTATATATTTTATAGCTTTGAAATAGAGAAGGGAAATGGCCTGATTCGTTTATCCATTTGCTTCTCTCTTAGCAAACCACAGCTTTCCATTCTATCCTAATAGGTTTGTTTTGAGTTGGACACACATAGAATGACTGTATCCTAATTACAGACTCCCAGTTCTGAGCTCCAACAGACTGGTGATTTGTGATGATAGTTTTGTATGTTTGTGATTCACAGTAAGACATTTTTCAAAAGGTCCAATTCCATTTTGTAGATTTACACTCATTCACGAATACAATGTACAGAAGCATTACCAGTCATTGGTTATCGTTATTCTCGTTATCCAGTTATGTACTAACCACATTTTATTTATTAAGTTACCCAGATCTGTACTGATGGAACTGAGGTCAGCGTCTACGCCTCAGTCCATTCCCCATGTTGATACTCAGCTGAGTCCACAATAATCCAAGGAGGGCTTTCAGGTACGTACTTCAAAAGCTGTTAGAAAACTGCATGAAAAAAAAAAAGTTGTGTTTTAGAAAGGCTGAGAACACGACCTTAGTGAAATGTACGTCTGGAACTAAGCTGGCCAAGAAGCCCACAAAGGAAGATGTGACACGTCAAACTTGTCGCAGAAAAGGAAGATCCGGCCATTTTCATGGTGACGATTTTAAACACACTGCCGAGAATCATTCAGAGCCCTCCAAATATTTTTCCTTTTTTGTTTCAACTGGCTTCATCTTTCTTTAGTCTCTTCTGCCTGACCACAGAGCTCTCCCTCTCAGAAGAGAAAGGGGAAGGGGTGAACTATCTGCCAATGTCTAGAAACACTCTTTAGCTCAATGTTCAAGCAGCGCTTCCCTTTCGCACGCCCGCACCAACTCCTTTTGTCTGAGGCTTCACTAACATTTAACTTGCCTAAGTTTGTCTTATCTTCGACATACTAACTCTGGTCCTCAAACTCGAGAAAGCGGGAGAATTAACAACCCTCTCAGTGATGTACTTCATCACTTAAATACAAGGAGACCAAATCCATTATCCAGTTCAGTTCATGGGTATTTCTTGAGATCATCTGGGCAAGAATGGACTACGTCTGCTATGGTGTAAGTCACAGGCAAAAGCAAAGTCTTGAAGCTGAAGTTGCTCAAATGTAGAATATTAGAAGAAACATGCCCTTCCAGGCATTTCATTACTGTTTACTCACAAGCAAGGGAGAAATATAGTTAGTGCCACCTGTTCAGCCTTTATTTCCATGAAGGCAAAGGTTAAAAGAATAAAGATTGCCATCTGATATCATCTGAACTTTGAACTACTGAAGAAAAAGCCAGAGAGAGATGACTAGCTTGGCAAACTGGACTGTTCCCTTACCCAATTTCAACCAAATCAGGCTTAATCCCTAGTCTGAAGTCAGCCTCAATTTAGCAGTTGCTCAAGAAATTAGTTCAGTTCTTAGAATGACCTAAGAGCTCAATTCACAGCCCAGAATGAACCCAAAGCTTCAGGTTCATTCCTAAAACACTTCCTGTATACCAGGCCCTGTGCTAAACAGCATCTCATCACATTTAACCTCCGGAACAACTCGAGGTGGGCATCACTGTCCATCTTCTTCAGATGCGGAGACCAAGCCCCAGAGAGGGTAAGGTCACTGAGCCAGAAGTGATGGGAGCTGAACCCAGGTCTGTCCAGCTCCAAAGCCTATCAGACTGGCTTTCGGACATGGGAAGACCACCTACTCCATCTAAAATAGCCCACCACTACCACTTGTCACTTTCTTCCCTTATTCTACTTCTTTCTAGCATTTATCTCTGAAATTACATCCATTCATTTCACAAAGACTGAATGTGCTTCTACTATCTTCCAAGCACTGCAGATCCAGCAGTGAACTAACAAACAACAATCTCTGCCTCCACAAAGCTGACATTATTTATTTGTTAACTTATTCCTGTCTGTCTCATATCAAAATATAATCTCCATGAGGGCAGGAACATTATCTGTCTCGCTTACTGCCTATTTCCAGCACCTAGAACAGCCTTTGATACACAAGTGCAATAGACAGCAAGGTGTGTCAAAGAATTCCATCGATGACATCCTCAGCAAAGGGGCAGGAAACTGGTCAAAACAACTCACTACATTGATTTTATTCCCGTGCAGAGTTCCTTATAGAGCGCTGTGTTAGTGCTATACCACAAACAGCCATTATATAAAGTTTTAAATAAAATCTCTAAGACATTCTGTTATTTTACAAATGTTGAAACAAACAGCAGTTTAGTCATCTTTAAGAGTTAATTTTTCTGGGCAAAAAAACTCAAATAAACCAGTATGCCACAATATCATAGCAGGCAGTAAATGTACATGAGGAAAAGAGGATTTTAAAATAGATTTTTATTTGCAAAAATATAAATAAAATAGAACTAATCTGAATCAGGTTCCTTCTTCTTTCTTCTTGTCCCTTTTGAGTAAGTCCCAGATTCCGTTATTTCTTTGCCATGCTCAGTTCGTTGTGTCAACCACTCTTTTTCTAGCTGTTTCAGCATGTCTGCAGTGAGGAGTCCTTGCTGAACCAATCTGGAAGCAAGGGACTTCTCTCCTGCATGGGGGCCGGGTGGCTCAGCAGCTTTACTCCCGGAAGTTTTGGTACTGCGTGTTCTTCTAGCTTGACTCTTTAAGGCGCCTGACAAACGGGACTGGCTCTCTGTTGACAAGCTCTCCAAATTCAACAGCTTATGTGTCTCTGAAATTTTAATCAGTTTGGTGATGTTGTGCACACCATCTTGGATAATGCCATCTAGCTCTTTCTGGAGGTCTCGAACAAAGCTGGCATCTGGAAACATATCTATAAATCGGTAGCTGGGAAAAAGACATATTACATTATAGCAACAGCTCTTATCGCAGTTGTTGAACTACTCTCGACGACATAACTACACCTTGGCACTGATTAATTCCAAATATTCTGTTTTTGCAAACTCTGTCCAGTGACTTTGCTCAACCTTTATTTCTGCCCCAATACACTAAGGAACATGTCTTTATGAGTGGGTCTTCACTCGTATCTTAAGTGATTCCAAGATGCTCCCCAGTGGGACATGCCCCTTCTTTGAGAATCACAACCTAGAGCAGTACCTCTCACATGTTAACATGCAAATAAATCACCTGAGGATCTTGTTAAAACGCAGAATTTGATTAAGTCTGGGGTGGGCCTGATACTCTAGCTCTAACAAGGCCCCAGGTGCTACCGATGCTTTTGGTCCAGGGCCCACCACTTGTGTAGCACGCCTCTAGAGACCCTCCCCACCTGCCTCATCTTAACCAGAATCATACAAACTCCTCACGTCATTTTTGGAATGGGCATAAACCAGGCTCAACTGTCTCAATGGAGAATAAACATAATATAGAGCGCCCTGCAAACAGGTGCCTAATTTGAAAGAGCAACAGATCATTCATAAAACCTTTGATTTGCCATATTACTTAGAAAAATTAGAATACATAAAGGAAAAAGTTGGTACCTCAGCCACAGGTAAAGATCCAAGACATCATGGACAGCTTCAAGATCCATGAGGTCTTTAATATTCTTAGGTGGAAGTAATGGCCATTTAATATACCGGCGCAACCAAGAGAAGGTCAGGGGCTCATTCCTGCTAAACTGCCTGGCAAACTGAGAGAAACAGAAGAGTTTGGTAAAAGAATCAGAATTCACTTCAGTCTGTGATTAGGAAAAAAAAAGAAAGCACAACAAAATATTAACTGTGGGTGTATTTCAATAGGCAGGCTGGTTTCTTTCCTTCTTTATACTTTTCTATATTTTTAAGGACATTTAATACTTTATATAGGTACTTTTTTTTAAAAAAAAAAGGATGATTTCCTTCTTTTTCCAAAACCAGGGCAATAATACGTGCATCAGAAGTTGTACAAGAACTAACTTTCCAGGGCCTGAGCCTATGAACATTTCACCTTCTAAGTTCAGGGCAGACTGTACCTCAAGACTCTCATTTCTATCCCTTCATGTGATAGTCCCATAACCTCAAACATGAGCTTAATCTTCTGTATCTTGTTAATGTCCTCTTTTATTACACAGAAACTCTTTGAGGTGGCTTGATGCAAGGTTGGTCATGAGTCACTCAAACTAGTAAAGAAACAGAGTCTGGTTTTGGCCAAGTCACCACTCTGTGCTTCAGCTTTCTCATCAATACCATAAGACCACCATCCCTCCTTCTTGAATCACAAGACACTGTTGGAGAATGTGCTTTGAAAACCATGCTGCCCCCTCGACACTGCTGGGCATGATTACACATCACAATACACTATAGGAGGCAGGAACACAAACCATATAAGACCTCTCAGGCAAGAGTTTAAAATCTTTAGCTTCAACAATAAGCTGATTTCAAATGGCTCAATTCCTGATTATGGAAAATTCTCTCTAAATGTTTAACTTAAGCAAGGCCAATACTTTAGAGAGGCAAGGCAGTTTTAGAACATTTGTGGTTAAATAATGTTATGATTTTATTAAATTCAGTCTGGTGCATTCTGCTAAGTTTAATAAATATCAAGTAGGATAGTCATGAAGGATGGAAATGTGACCATGCTAAATAAGCAGGACATGCCAAACGCAAGTTCTCTGATAAAGGCAGTGTCTTTAATATTTTTGGCCAACACTAGCGGAAGCCCAAAATGGAAAAAAGGTAAGTACAGAGCTGCCTAGAGAGGGGGAGGGAGAGATGCCCATCTATGCAGATACCTCCATCCAGCAGCCAGCCCTAAAGGAGCTCCGTGGAGCACAGTTTCAAAACAATTGTCCTAGGAGGCATCAGAGGCCATCAATGGAATTGAGCTTTTTTATAGTTCAGTAATAATGGAGATCAAGAAAAAAGGAAATACCTCTAGATTTCACATTCTAACCTGTAAACAGAACACATAAGCAACTGTTGACCTGTACTGCTTCGGACTCCTTACTCCTTAGTAAAATGCTTCTGCTTCATCAGAATGGCTGCTTAAAGGATGGTGTAAACAGAGTCAGGGCCATGCACTCAAGCTCCACGCAGGTCAGTTTACAGCATTTAAGCCTTTGTCACAAAAACTTCAACCTTATGCTAGCTAGCTCTCTCACAAATGCCAGCTCTAAGAAATATATTTTCTAGGTAAATATCTGGCCGTAGAACACCTCTAAGACATATTTAGGGAAAAAGAAGGCAAATTGCAGAACAATTCATTATAATGAGAAAACACCCACACAACAAAACTAGAATTTCTACACATACACGCACGCAGGCAAATACAACAGAAAAGGTCTGCAAAGATACACACAAACTGACAGTAGTTACATCAGAGGACTGATATTGGGGGTGGTAGCCCAATTTAATCTATCTGTAATGTTTCAATTTTGTGCAAAGAGAAAGTATTTATGTATTAATTATGTAATTTAAAACATAAATTTAGACACGGAGTTGATAAGAACAGAGCTGGTATGTAGAATGCTAAGGTCTATAGAGAAGACGGCAGCAAAACTACAATAATAAGATAGGAAAAGATCCAAAGAGGGGAGCTTTGGGATTAGTGGGGTGAGGAGCGCACTCCAAGCAGAGGCAATAGGGTGAGCACAGGCCCAGAGAGGGGAGAGAACACAGCGGGGCCTGCAAGTTCGGCTTCCATTGCCCTTCCCTGGCCCCTTTGTTTGGGTGAATCCTGTGCTTCTCAGAAGTCAGAGATTTGTATCCTGACCCAAATGAGTTAAAAGGAAAGGGGCTGGAACCTTGGCACCGAAGCCCAGGTGAAACAGCAATCTCTGGGGCAGTGTCTTGGAGTTAAGAAAACGGAGCACTATTCCACTGCTAATCCCTAACCCCCCTCCCTTCCAAAAAGTTACCAACAGCAAAGAACAGAGACCCCCGTCCTTCGAAAAGATTGTGATTATCTTTGTTTCAGCTTCTTCACAAAGGCTACCATATAAGCTCAAATACAAGGCAAGAGTTCACCTTTCCTCAAAAAGTTATCCTTCAGAAATAAAAGCCACTTTATATTTAAGTTCTTCCATAGTATTTCATATTAAAGGGTGCTCTCCGATTGTTTTATTTTGAATAACAAAGTATTGTTTGGGGAAAATGCATCAACCTGAAACAACTCAAAATATCATAGAGATAAAGGCTCACCTGTAATAATGACGAGCAGACAAAAGGCTGCTTCTTGTTGATAGGGGCTGTGCAGAAAACATACCGCACTCGCAGACTTAATGGAATGTGCTGGATTAATTCTGCAGAAAATTTAAAATCATCCATATTGCAGACAAAATACTGCCCATCAACTTGTGAAAAGTCTACAAAAATATCCTGGGGGGAAAACAGATAAATTACTGGACTAATTGGGCATGAATAAAGCACTCATGTCTACAAAAGACAACCTCTTGAATCCATAACAGACTCAGAAAGCCTGCTGAATTCACTGCCTCAAGCTAAAAGACGCCCCCACAGCCTTCCCAACCTGAGATACACAGAACTGCTTAGGAGAAAAGTCCCAGATTGTGAGACAAAGTTTTCACTTTCAAGACAAACTTCATAAATAGCAACTTCACTAAAACAGACTATCCAGTCATGCTCACAAAGTTAACTGGTAATTGTCTGGCATATCAACATTTTTAGAAAAGAGATTTAGAAGTGAGTTTCTACTTACAATGAGATTAGAAAGCGTTGTGTCAGGGAGATGGTAGGCAAACATTTCAATCTGTTCAGCAGTTGGATGAAGACCAGCTGCCTTTAGTAAAAGAAAAAACAACCTTAAGCTTATTTTTTTTTAAAAAAAGGATAAGTTTTCTTGTTATTTCAAGATAAAGTCTATATTCAGGCTAAGCTGTCATCAAATGAATTAAATGACAAGAATTTGAGTAAAATAGAGAAAGCATCATTATTGTACTATTTATTAGCAATGAGGAAGACTGATGAGATGATTTAATAACACTACATATATTAGTTATATATAAACTGTTTATTTTAGTTATATTTCTAAAATATATGATGATCTGACAGAGTACCAAAAATGCTTTTCAGGGTCTCAATTCTCTCTACTGAACAAAAACGAACAAGGAAAAACCTAACAGGGCAATAAAACTAACATACATACATGAGTCTAAACTGGAGGTCAGTTATCTCTTTAACAGTATACTGCAGTGTTAAGAAATGCCTACAGGTAAGTATAAGCAAGAAAAAAGAGAGAATGGAAAAAAGAAAGAGGAGAGGACAGACATAGGAGTCATGGGAAGGAGAAAGAGCACAAGAAATGAGGTTCAGAGGAGGGAAATGGGGTGAGTCATTATCAACTGCACTTTCTTTTTTTGGAGGAAGATTAGCCCTGAGCTAACATCTGCCGCCAACCCTCCTCTTTTTGCTGAGGAAGACTGGCCCTGAGCTAACATCTGTGCCCATCTTCCTCTACTTTATATGTGGGACACCTGCCACAGCATGGCTTGACAAGCAGCGTGTTGTAGGTCTATGCCTGGGATCCGAACTGGTGAACCTGGGCCACCAAAGTGGAGTGTGTGACCTTAACTGCTGTAGCACTGGGCGGCCCCTATTAACTGCACTTTTAACAAAAGCAACAGAAATGATTTCAACCACAGCTTTCCTCCAGGAACTTTTCCTTACATTATCTCATTTATAGTCCTTTTTACCTAGGGTCACTGAAAAATTAGATGAGCCATGTTAAGTGAATTTTCCAGGCAACTTTAAATTGTAACAGTTAGTTTGTTTAAAACAGTATACTTCTGCCTCATTAGCTACACTAACCAAAATTTAACCTTGTCCTTACTGGCTCGAAGTTGTATTGCTTAGTGCTGTTTTTGTCCCACACTCAAGGGTTTCTTCTACATTCAAGCTTCTGGCACTTTTTCAGTCAGCTGACATAGCTGTGTGCCCACCTGAAGCAACTGTGCCCGTCTCCACCCACTGCTAGATTATACGAAGAACTAAAGGAAAATCAGGTTTACGAAACTTGTTTAATCTGGATCTGTCACTTGCATACCATTCTCTGACCAAGCAGAGTCTATGACTCTCCAAAGCAATAAAGTAGGGCTTTCTCAACATGATTTTCATGGTGCAAAATTTTCTTCCTTGTGTCTGTTTTCAGCTGTCTGAGGCAAGAGTCTGGAAGGTAGGTAAAGGAAGGATTGACTGTCCTCCACCACAGGGAGGAAGTAATTAACATGTTACACCTTACCCTTATAGGATCCACAGGCCTATTCAAAATTTCCCTTAATAAATTGAGGTCTTCTCGATTCATTGTTGTAACCTCTCCTTCTTTAAATTTCGAACTGAATCTACCAGCTCTGCCAGCAATCTGCAAAGCTTGAGAGGTGGTGATTGGTTCGATTTCTTTCTCTCCCTTTTCATTGATACTGGGCTTTATAAGGGAGTAAAAAATAATTCTTCTTATGCTCCTGAAATAGAAATAAAAGTGATCTCACAGACTGCGATGTGAAAAACCCTCCATCATCTGGGTCACTGGAGAAATGCTCACTCCGATTCTAGTTTAGGTCTACTTGCAATCTTGCCCACTATTTACAAAATAAGGAAAAGAGGTTTGTTGGTAATTCTTTTTCTTCCCTTTAAAGAGTATTGTTTAACAACTGTGTAAATTTACTAGAAATCATCAACAACAGTCAAGGGTAAATAGTATGGAAATTATACCTCAATAAGACTATAGAAAATAACTTTTTTACAAATAAGCTACATAGTTTGTTCTCAGATTGTTTTTTTTTTCCCTGCTTTTTCTCCCCAAATCTCTCCAGCATACAGTTGCATATTTTAGGTGTGGGTCCTTCTAATTGTGGCATGTGGGACGCCACCTTGCATGGCCTGATGAGCCGGTGCCATGTCCATGCCCAGGATTCAAACCGGTGAAACCTGGGGCCACCAAAGTGGAGCCCACGAACTTAACCACTTGGCCAAGGGACTGGCCCCCTCAGATTGCTTCTCAAAGTTGGCTGCCATTAATGGCTTTGAATAGTTCTTTGATTCATATAGATGCCTTCATTCCCCAGAGAGGAATATTTAGGCTTAATACTATTACCCCTAGAGATAATGGTTAGCCCCACATGCATAACAGACCCTCCACACTTGTTGACTGAGAAACCGAAAATAAAGTGAGGTAACCTAACAGGTTAGCAGTGGTAAGGAGCAGCACTCAAAAATCCTAGTGCTACGAGATATTTTCTTTTTATTCCCTCAACAGCTGTAAGCAAAATAAATCTCAGATCTATACTAAAATACCCATTCTCCTAAATCAAAGTGTTTAGTCATTCTAATACCAGTTAGAAATTTTTTAATTGCCATCTAAGCCACTGAATATCCATAATTATTAAAAACAAATGACTTACAAATTAAGTCCCATGCCAATTGCATCTGTAGCAACCAGGATTTTGCATGGATCATCAGGATCATTAAACTTTTTTGCTTGAGCAAGTTTGGTCCCTAAAATAAGAACAGTTTATGTTAAATCAGCGTTCTCAATCTCTTACTACACTACACTAAGTATATCTCGGAAACCCTCATTTTTATGCAAGAAACTCTTATTGTTTTAAACTTATTTCTTCATATCCTCAAAAAACCACTTATCCTTTATTTCCACTCCTTTAAATAATCCCATATAGAGCAACACAATTCCCCACCACATTAGTCTTAGCATTTCTGAGGACACTTATTAACAGATTTCAGGACTACAACCTGAAGAATATTACCAAGTTCAAATTTTAATGACATCTCTATAAGAAAATCATCAGCTCAACATTTAAAATATAGTCTAACAATAACAGCAAATAACAAGAGCTATAAATAATTAAAATATTTCTATGCCCACCAAGATGAATTAGTGAAATATTTCTTCTACATGACCTATAACAAATTACTAATATATCAAGCAACCTAATTCAATATCTTTTATGGTGTTTTCTACACATATCTCAACATAAATGGCAAAAATAGGAGATTTCATATCCTATCATGATGAAAGCCAATAATTACCAGGTGGGAGACTGCCATATATAACAGCTGATTCCAATCCCCGAATTTCAATCTGCCGACTCACAGAATAAATATCATTCTTGCTAAAACAGACAATGCAGTCCCCAGGTCGAAGGTTGTCTAAAGATTCTAGTGCATGGTCCAGCACAGTAATGGGGGTAAGCCTCTTATAGGTTCGAACCTACAATAAAGACATGATTTGTAAAATACCACACCTAACTCAACTTCTTGTAATTAATAGAGTGAAAAACTTGCAAAGCAATCAAGAGTAGCTAAAAACCTGACAAGATCCCATGTTTTTCAAGAGAAAAATATTTATTTTGAAATTATAAATGTTACCATCAGTTTTCACTGGTATTTGTAAATGAATAAAACGTTAAAAAGATCAGGTCTGATGAGGATTGTTCCAGTTCTAGACTTCTGTGATTTGCTTAAGAACACAAAGTTAATAACAGCAAAGCCCAGACTAGAACCCAGAATTTCTTCCACTACATTCCATTATCGCTCGCTGAAAGCTGAGCACAAAACTAAGGTAACAGACCAATTTAAAAATATTTCTTGGGGCAGGCCCCGTGGCCGAGTGGTTAAGTTCGTGTGCTCCGCTTCGGGGGCCCAGAGTTTCACCAGTTCAGATCCTGAGCGTGGACATGGCACCGCTCATCAGGCCATGTTGAGGTGGCATCCCACACGCCACAACTAGAAGGACCCACAACTAAAATACACAACTATGTACTAGGGGGATTTGGGGAGAAAAAGCAATTAAAAAAAAAAAGATTGGCAACAGTTGTTAGCTCAGGTGCCAATCTTTAAAAAAAAAATCTCTTATTATAGAACTCTGGCAAAGAAAATGAAAGCAGGATGAAAAGGAAACTAGTTACTTCCTCCTACTCTAGCAATTTAAGATCGAGATACAAACTATCTCTAGCAATTAGATGGATATCAAAGGCCCCAATATCTGATATCTAAGACTTTGAAAACCACAACCTTTTGCTGAGCCTCAAACTTCCAACCTTACTGATTTATTTAATTCTAAGGAGATCTGCTCAAACTCCAAAAGCTTTTATCATGAGAAGATGAAGCACCTCCTTCCTGCACTTTTGGAAGACTTAGGGTGTGATGGCCACTCTGTCAGAACTTCAAATCGTAAGGTTCAACCAAGTGTGTATGATCTAGCCAACTAAGAGGAAACAAAGCTTTCTTTTCATTTAAGTTCTGATTTTGCCACTACCTGGGGCCTATGAAGCCACTGCCTGGGTACTGGGCTATTTGCTATGCACCCTTCAGAACAAAGCACATAATCTGGTACCTCCACTTCCTCCCCAGTTGTGTACATAAGCTCAGTAACCAGGTCAATAGCAGCAGATTCTCCACACAAGTGGACTTCTTCAGCACAGAGTCCTGTTAAATACAAAACAGGGATTTTTTTTTTTTAATTTTAAAGATAAAAAATTAAACATGCAACACTTTACATAGCAAAAATACTTAAAGTTTGCTTACCTACTGGTTTACAACTTTACAAGTGTTTTCATAAATATTATCTCTTTGATTCAAACCTCAAAACAACAACCTTCTAGTGGGCAAAGATTATCTACATTTGTATAAATTTCAGGGCTTTTAAATTACTTTGGCCAAGGTTTTGAGTGTACTAGAGGGTGAAGCCAGTCAGGACTAGAACCTGCAAACTGATGGATAGTACTGAACATTAGACCCATCTTGTGGCTTTCAAATTAGGCTCCATGGACTCACTGAGGTGCCTCAAGAGACTGGGGGCTGGCGGGCAGAAGAACCTCCAAGCTCCTTACTCCTCAGCAGATCCACTTTCATCTGTTTTACATTACAGGCTTCAATGCATACTCTTTGAAGAAAGAGTTCAGCTATTTGTTTTTAAATGTGACAACACCTGCCCCACAACATGCTGATCAAAAATTCACTCCAATATCAAGCAGTAGAAACATTCCTTCACGTTCCTGGACCTCAAAAACTTCATTCCCAGTAGCCTATCCTAAAGAAATAATAAAATAAATAAATAGAAAGCTATGGCCACAAACATCTTTACTGCAGCATTATTAATAAGAGGGAAAATGTTCAACGCTATGGAACAAATCACAGCACAACTCTTCAATGGAGAACATGTAATATTAATATGTGGTGTGAAAAAAAAGTATGAAACAATAGAACTGAAAAAGAGCAAGATACATAATTATATATATTCACAAAATACCATACGCATGAGAAAAAGACTGGCATGAAATACCAAAATATTAATAGTGGTTGTTTAAATATGGTGAGATTTGAACATTTTAACTTTAATTAAATGGTTATGCTAATTTTATAATAGGAAAAATGGACTTCCCCCTACTAAAATAATATTTAGAAAATAAAAACTCACACTTAGCTGACTTTTTTGTTTGATTTGTGTTAAAAAGAGAGGACCTAGCTGGCTCTCTTTGGCAATGTCAAGCAGATAAATGCATCTCAGTGCACATGTTAAAAGGCATAGGTTTTATAGCATTAAGACCACCAACCTAATACATGCACCCCTATGTTCATTGTAGCATTATTCACAATAGCCAAGACTTGGAAGCATCCTAGGTGCCCATCAAGAAAGAAATGGATAAAGAAGATGTGGTATATATACACAATGGAATACTACTCAGCCATAAAAAAAAAAAAGATGAAATCTTGCCATTTACAACAACATGGATGGACCTTGAGGGTACTATGCTAAGCAAAATAAGTTAGAGGAAGAAAGTCAAATACTGAATGATCTCACTCATAAATAGAAGATAGAAACAACAACAGGACCAGCCCCAGTGCCCTAGTGGTTAAGTCTGGCATGCTCTGCTTCAGGGCCCTGGGTTCTGTTTCCAGGCATGGATCTACACCACTCCTGTCAGTAGCTATGCTGTGGTGGCGGCTCACATACAGAAAGAGGAAGATTAGTAGCAGCTGTTAGCTCAGGGTGAATCTTCCTCAGCAGATGACAACAACAACAAACAACAACAAATATAGAGAAGAGATCGGATTGGTGGTTACTAGAAGGGAGGTGGGGAGGGAGGAGGGCAAAAGGGGCTGATCAGGTACATGTGTGTGGTGATGGACGGTAATTAGTCTCTGGGTAGTGAACATGATGTAAATCTACACAGAAATCAAAATATAATGGTGTATACTTGAAATTTATATAATGTTATAAACCAATGTTACCTCAATTAAAAAAAAAAAAAGACCACCAACCTAGAAGTGCTCTGGTCCAGGCCCATCCTCTGGCTGGATCTTTAATCATTTGAATTTCATCAATCACAGCTACTTCATCTTAAAATAAAAAGTTATCATGAGCAATACAATCTACTCAAATAGTATTATAAATAAATTACACCACCAAAATTCAAGCTTTCAACACTGCTATAATCATCATCATTGCTCACTAAGTGTTTCTTTTCTGGCAGGCTTGTTCTAAGTACTTTACAATTATAACTCATTTAATCCTCACAACAAACCTATGAAGTAAGTATCATCATCTCCATTTTACAGAAGAATAAACTGAGGCCCAGAGAAGTTAAGTCACTGGCCCACATACGCAGTATGTGCAGTTAGTAAGATCTAAAAACATGAAATTCAAACCCAGGCCATCTAGCTCCAAAGCCCACACTCTCAACCACTCTACGGCACTCACTGCCTCCCAAATCGAGCAGGTTCATGTGGCCTATTTTCCGCAATCTCAGAGGCAGCCTGGAGAATCTACCCGGTAAGAACTAACCCACCTACTGAGTAGTAGAAGAAGGTATCTATGCTTCCAGGAACAAGAAGCAGATAACCCTGCAGCAGACGAAGCATCTCTACCACAGGAACCCCGCTGGGTGTCAGGAGCAGAAAGCTGAGTAGGAAGCGTAATTCCCTGAGCTCCAGCTACACTCATTCTTAGGGGTTTTAAGCTCATCAGTATAGGAAAAATTAGTGCTTCGTTTTATTTTATAATGCCAAAATGTTTCCAAACATATTATTTTATTCTTTTTAAGTCATATAAATTATATTTTAATTTTCTCCCCAAAATACCAAGGAGTTGGAAGGGCACTTTAAAAAAAAATTTAATATGCCTGCAATGACATTTATGAAACAAAAGAAAGCTAACTTTAACTGAAAAAGCATCAGATTAAAAATTACTTATCACACTTGGGTATACACAAACAAGATTAGAAAGAGGGGGCAGAAGAGGGAATTTTGATTTATAAACTTCCGTGCTATTTGAATTTTTACAGTGTATTACTTTTATATTAAATTAATTTTTTAAAAACTATCCATTTACTCAGAAAGTTAAGATAAAATGAAAAAAAACAAGATACCAAATAGTACATAATACATAATCCTTATGTTATTTAATACCACACTCACGATGCACACATAAGTATATGAATACACAATACAAATACAAACAAAGAAAAAGTCTGGAAAATGTCCACCCCAGGGTTAACATTTGTTGATTCTGGGTGGGTGGGATTGGGAGATCATGTATTTTTTTTCTTCTCTTTGCATTTTTATATTTTCTACAATGAAGATATGACTGCTGATATAATAAGAAAAAACAATTTTCACTTAAAATATTTTAAAACTACTTAAATAGAAGTTCATTGAAGTGATGTATATAATAGTGAGAAACTTTAAACAACCTAAATATCCTTTAATAGGGGAATGAATAATTTTAGTCATAAGATGGAATACTACATAACAGTTTAAATGAATAAATTTGAGAGATATATATAAAAAACAAGACTAGATCTAAAAATGTATAGAATGAAAAGCAAGTTGTGGAACAATACAACATGATAATCATACAAAGGTTTTAAAACATACAATCTATAGTATTCATAGGTAATATAGATCAATGATATAAAAAAAGGCAGGAAAGATACACAAAATATTTGACCGCAGTTAGATCAAGAGGGGAGAGGAACTGAACGAGGGAGTGATAGAGAGGAAACTTCATACGTGTTAACATTTTAGTTCTTTTAATAGAAAAAGGGAAAGAATATTCAAACACTGAGAAAAAAAAATGGCAAGCAATAGGATATATTGGAGTAAACGAGGAAGCCATTTGGTGTAAAGCTAATTTGGCCTGACCTTGTTTTTTGCAAAAGGGCCTGAAGCGGCCATTGAGCATGCATTGTATATCTGCTTTAAGCATTTGCTCCATCCCAAAGACAAGAACAAACCCCCTTAGGATAAAGGTACAACTTCCCCCACATTAGCATTTTCTTAAGGATAAGCAGCTTTCCCTAGACTAGGAATCGATTGCTGTGCCCACCTGTGACCACTCAGCTCTGAGACAAGAGACCCGCTACTTGCTGTGTCCATCAATTGCTGTGCCAGCTAGGCAATCTCATGACTATTGTAAAAGGGACACTTCAATCATTTGTGATACATGCTCTTTGATGGTGTATAACCACTCTGTACACCCCCATTTCTTTGGAGTGCTCATTCCTTTGTGGAAGGACTCTCCAGGCTGTACGGTCCTCACATCTGCCTCATAATAAACTCACCCCAACTTGGATTTATAAATTGGTTATGGATTATTTGTGTTGACAATGCAAACAAAACAGAGTCCGGCATTTATTAGTGGTGGTAGGTACTGGGTATTTATCGTACTATTCTCTTCTTTGTCCCAATTTAAAAATTTTTTCACAATAAAAAATACATTTCATATGTTCATACATGTTTTAAAATAAAAAAAATCATAAGGTTTTTTTAAATGGCATATACATACAAGGAGTTGTAACGCTACACATTTCAACAGTACAAGCCACATGGGCAGCCTGTTTCCCATCTGGCTCTACTGTCACACGCTCTTCACCTGTTACCAAGTCACATGGCACACCCTAGGATGACACAAAGAAAGCTGAAATTATTTCCACTTAGAAAACAAGTTTTGGATGTTTAATAGAGTATTCTCTCCATTACCAACAAATTTATTTGTCTAATAGCTGAAACAAAATATAACCGATTTTTTAAAAAAGTTTTTTATAAAAAATAAAATAAAAGCCACTCTCTTACATAACTAGGTAAACTTGGAAACATCTCAAATCAGCCAAATTCTCAGGTAACAAAAGCATGAGAAATTGTAGCAGTTTCACTTTTTAACTGTACATTTCTGCACTATTTCAGTTCATTAAAATAAAATGAACACGAATTGCTTCTATATTCAAGAAGAATATTATAAATAAAATTTAAGAATGTAAGGATCTAAGATAATTCCTTGAGAAGGACCAACATCAATGCTACAGTATAGTAGAGTGATCAACCACCCCAGTTTGCCCAGGACTGAGGGGTTTCCCAGGAGGAAGGACTTTTGCTGTTTAATCTGGGAGACTCCAGGCAAACTGGGACAAGTGGTCTCCCTGGTGGCCTGAAACTAAGCAGGAGGAAACATCAGACACATCCAAACTGAGTGACAGTTTAAAACACAACTGACCTGTAGTCTTCCAAAATGTAAAGATTATGACAAAGAAAGACTGAGGAATTGTTTCAGATTAATGGAAACTAGAGCTATGACAACAAAATACAGTGTGAGATCCTGAACAGAATCTCAGGGAGAAGGGAAGTAGCAGAGATGTTGCTATTGGACAACTGGCAAAATTTGAATATAGACTGTGGATTAAATAATAGTATTTGATCACTATTAAACATCCTGCTTCAGATAAATATCCTGTGGTTATGTAAAAGGAAGTCTTTGTTCTGAAAGCATTTATGGATAAGAGGGCATTATGTATGCAAATTACACAAATTTTTCAGAACAAAAAAGAGAATGCAAATTACCTACCAAAACTGGTTAATTTCACATTATAAAGTCATAATAAAACAATGAACCAAAATGTGGCCCATTTAGTGAAATAATGCCTCAGATCACAGGGCATGTAGTCCTTTACAGGTCTGAAAAGGTGGCTTCAGTCTTTATCATTAGTTCTAGTAGATAGCATCAGAGGTCTAATCTAAAAAAGGTAAATTAACAGAGTAGTGGTTAATTCTGAGGAGGCAAAGGAGGAGTTCAAAGGGAGTTCCAACTAAATCAGTATTTTATTTCTTAAAAAAACATAAAACAAGTATGGCAAAATGTTAGAATCTGATGGGAGTTGGGTAGTGGGCTCAGGTTATTTGTATGTTATTCTCTGCATTTCTCTGTATATGTGAAATTTTCTGTAATGTTGTATTTCACTCATTCTAATACACACATTTTTTCACATTTTAGTATCTCCGAAATCAGGATACATCTTAACAATTGATGGCATATCAGAGTTCAGTTAGCAGCATCTTTTTCTTTCTCAGTTGTACATAAAATAATGGTACGTCTCACAACTGATGGCTGCTTAGATGCAACGAAATATGGCAATTTTTGTTAATGGTAAATTACTACACATACACCCCACCCTCCACTTCACTCTGTCCCCAGCCCACTCCCATTAACAAGAAAAAGAGCGAATATTTGGTAATATACTGACAGCCGCATTACTCTTTTCGAAGATCTCATGTGCCAGTAATTTTAAAGGGCCACAGTACACTCCAGATTTTGCTGATAAGTATTTCTGAATTGCATGATAAGTCTTTCCACTGTTTGTGGGGCCTGAATGGAATATTATCTTCCGCTGTATGGCTCTGGCTTCTGGGTACCTAAAACATGAGTAGGTAAATAGCTTAATCTCATTAACCTCAAAATCCATCCTGGCAAAGGTATCAATTAAAAAAAATTCCAATGAAACATCCTCTTAACATTCACAAGATAGCATCTTTGAAAAACTAAATTAAATGAGTTTCATTTCCATGCTAAAATAATGACTGCTTTCCAAGAATGGCATTTACTAACTAGAGGACAGAAAAATGCAAATTAATCTCAGATATTTTTGCCATTGTACCAATCCCTTTTCCTCAGGAGTTACTTAAAAGAAGTTTAAACTGCTGTTAGCTCCATACTTACGTTCACATCATTTCCACAGCTCTAAACACATGATCCCTAAACAAATATTCCCAGGCTTCTGAACTTCAATGTATACAATGTAATAACTGAGTCTTCTGCTTCTGTTCATGATGAATGGTACCGGACTTGCCCTCCCACCATAAACAAGAAATATATGCAGCAGCTTCTTGAGGACATGGACAACAGGCAACGCAGGACTACAAGCCCTGAAAGAAGGGCACTTGAGATGGGCCCCAGTGTACCCCAGTAGGACGCAGGGAGGTGGAACCCAAGCAAAGTATGACAGTCTCACTGAGCAGAGCAGCAGGTATCAAGTTCAGTGCTGCTGAAGCAGCCGGACTTTGAACAGCAGTGTGTGGAAGTGAGGAAAAGAGGCAATGGAGGGGGAGCCTTGAAGCCTGTGGGGGGGTTCCCCATGGGTCCTTGGTCAATGGCTGGGCTGAACATGCGCAGGGTCTAGCAGACAATAGCTTGCTAAGGGTTTGAGTGGAAAGTCTCAAAGAGGGAGCAAAGTGCTAGGAGACGGTGGCGTTCCAGCCACGGTGGTGGCGGAGAGGGAATACTGACACTCTAGAGGCATTCAGCTGAGACACCAGAAAGGCCACATCTGGACCAGAAGGACAATATCCTAAAGTAAGGGCTACTCTAGATCTGTCTTAATAAAACCTAAAACCAAGCCTGATCAGGGTCAAGGGGAGACACCAGTTAATTAACTTCCAAAATTAAGTGCCAGTTTTTCTAGGGAGACTCCTTATGATTTATCATCCAGCATACAATAAAAAAATATAATGGCCACTAATCTCCCAATTAGAAACTGAAAATTTCAAATCCACAAATGAAGAAACTAACCAGTTAGGTGGTATTCTTAAGTCACTGATTTTACGTAGATCATCCTTACATTCCAAGACAGGAAATATCTGTTTTGCATGTCTCAAGAAAAATGGAAATAAATCATCCACATGAGCTGGAAAATAAAACAATGCATTAATGCCTGTAATCTACATGTTATGCATAAATGAAGTGAGTGAAACCTTTTTTCTTTGTGAGTTAAGTTATGGGGACACTGCCAGGATAAAAAGGAAAACCCAGGAGCAAGGACCTCTATCCTTTTCTGAGATCCTACTTTGTCTTACATTTTCCTCTTAATTTCATTTATATTTTCTAGAAAAACAGAAAACTGGCTGCCAACCACCATGTTCTACTCCTCCACAAACAGGTAAAGATCAGCACTGGTGAAAGTTAAATTAAAAATAAAGAACCTGGAAACATACACTAGAGAGAAGGCCTGTGGTTACTGAAGAAAAATGCAGGTGAAAATAATTTTTAAACCACAGAGACCACTGAGGGACAAAACACGAAAGTGAACTCATTCCTCAGCAAGAAGTCTCCACACCTTAGTGGCTCTGAGGAGGGTGGGGCTGTATCCCACTCTGCTTTGTATCCAGGTTCTAGCTCGATGCCTAGCACAGGGTAAAGGTTTAATAGTCAAATGCATCTTAAAAATATAATCAAAGTCAAACTGTCTATGGCAACAAAATAATGATGCTTTACATTCTTTTCTTCTATAGCAAAAGCTTTGTCCTGATATGAGGAAGAAGAAGCCAGTGGCAGAAACAGATGGAATCTGCTATGTATTAATTCTATCTTGTGTGAGAGTTCATTTCACGGTGCCCTATATGAACAGAGTGGGAAGCAGATGGTGACATATTAAGGCCCCAGGCTTCCTCCAGTCTAAGACGCATGGGTGATTTAACAACTAGCTCAGGGACCCACTATAAAAACAAAAGGACCTAGAAGGCCTCCAGGAAAGCACTGAATTATCTACAGAGGATGTTAATAGGGCCTGTTCTCAGACAAATAGCCCTGATTACAGAAACAAACATGAAGTATGGGAAGAAACAGAAGGTATGTTCAACAGGATTTTTTAAAGTCTCTAAACACTTGCCTGCACTGAAGCAAATATCATTCAAAATAATGTGAATGTCCACATCCAGGGAATGAGACTGCATGATATAATTTCTAAAGCTTATGAAAGCTTGGTGGAAGAGACGAGCTGTGGGAAACACAAAATCAAAATAGGTAGGGCTTAGTTTTCATTTCATTTCTCATTAAAAAGAAGTACATATACACATCACACCTAACTCATCAAAGTGTCTTTTTTTTCTAGTAGTACAGCCGGTCTATTACTGTTTGGGCTAAAACTGAAATCCTAGCACAACATGCAGGAGAGCTGAACACACAGCTCCTTTGCCATGTGTCCGGTTAGCCAGGGACATCTTGCCAGTCTCCTGCCCAGACAAAAGCAAAGGTCAGGAACATCCTCCAGATTACAGTGTACTTATGTCCAGACCACACAAGGTGCCACACAATACTGACAAAGCTGTAATCTAAGAAGTAATAAAATATCTCTAATGGAAAAATTATTAGCCTTACCATCGAGTCCATAATCAGCAGCCAGCTTCTGAATCTCTTTCCTCTTATAAAACTTGTCTAAGATCTTCTTTACTTCATCTGGAAGAAAGATATCAAAATTTAACATTTGTTTAACATTTGTTTTCCAGATAGAGAAATGCCCAAAAAGCAAAAGAAACTTGAAGTCATAACACTCAAGGCAGCAGTCTACTGAGTGTTGTAAGAACCTAAAGGTTTTAGTTGATCATAAACTCTTTATGGTTTAAGTGCAATGGAGTGTCTAGAAAAATTATAGTCAAACAATGCAATAGTCCTGTTCTACTCCAGAGGAACAAGCAAGTTGCTACAGGATTAGGCAGTGCCCCTAGCCTCCATCAGGCCACCCTTAGACAACCACATTCTGTTTCATTTACTTACAACCATTCTGAACATCTAAGTGAGCAGCTAAAAGGCATCTAGAAAGACAACCAATACTGTCAGGGCAGATCATCGTGTTTTCACACAAATGACTAAAGGAGCCAGGATGACCTTTAGTTTGAAGAAGATGATTTTAGGGAGGACAGATTATACCTATCTTGTTCTAGATGGCATAATTAAAGTCAGTGGGAAGTGAGGGAAACAGATCCCAGTGGAATTTACACAAGACTTTCCTAACAATTAAAACAGTGAAAAGGGTTGCCTCACAAAAGTGCCAGCCCTTGGGGGTGGCCCAGTGGAGCGGCAGTTAAGGTTGCACATTCCACTTCTGCAGCCCAGGGTTCCCCAGTTTGGATCCCGGCTGCAGACCTACACACCACTTATCAAGCCACGCTATGGCAGGCGTCCCACATATAAAATAGAGGAAGGCGGGCATGGATGTTAGCTCAGGGCCAATCTTCCTCAGCAAAAAGAGGACTGGTGGCAATGTTAGCTCAGGGCTAATCTTCCCCCAAAAATAAATAAATAAACAAAAAGGAAAACAAAAGTGCCAGCCTTTTGTCACTGAAAGTACTCAAGCAAGGCTTAGATGACTGCATTTCAAGAGTGATGGCAGGAGCCGGCCCCGTGGCTGAGTGGTTAAGTTTGCGAGCTCTGCTCCGGTGGCCCAGGGTTTCGCCAGTTCGAATCCTGGGTGTGGACATGGCACCGCTCCTCAAGCCATGCGGAGGTGGTGACCCACATGCCACAACTAGAAGGACCCAAAACTAAAAAAAAACAACACACAGCTATGTACCGGGGGGCTTTGAGGAGAAAAAGGAAAAATAAAAACTTTAAAAAAAAAAAGAGTGATGGCAGAGAAATTACTGTGTGGTAGGGGAGGTTGAATTAGATGCCTGATGAAGTAACATGCCACTGTGAATAACTTTATAGGTGAAAATATTTTAAATCAATCAAGCTGAGATTGTATTAACATTGTACATGTTAATTGTGCTGCATTATTCTATAGAGATAAATATTTCACTGATCCAGCCGCACACTCTGCATTTCTGGGCAGGGAGGCCAAAATTGAGGATACAACTTTTGTTCACGAAACACAAAAAGGCCAAATGGCCTGTATTTTCACCTCCCACAAAAGTGCCAACTGCATTTTCATACAACCACAACACACACAATGCTCACTGAAGAAATTAAGCCTGAACAAAGCATCCCACTTACAATAATTTGTTTTGCAGAATGAGGGGATTTCATAATCACTCGTTTAGCCACTACAGTTGCCCACAACTAAATGTGAGATACATACATATATATATCTCCCATCACAGGCAGCTATCCTCATATTTCTGGGTTTCTGTTACTTTGTACTCAGTGGGGGCAACAGTTTCTTAGCATCAATAGTGGAAAAATCAGTGGCAAATAAAAGATCGGAAAAAAAGCACATGCAATTGATTGGGGAAATTCTGCTGATCTACAAACTCAATAAAAACCGAAGACATCACATTTATTTAGAATTAACCCATTTTCTGTAACACTCTCGAGTGTTATACAAGAATGATGATAAAATGCTTCGAAAATATGAGGTTTCTCATGCTAAGTGAAAGAAACTAGTCAGGAAAGACCACATATGATATGATACTACTTATATGAAATGTCCAAACAGAAACAGAATATGGATTAGTGGTTGCCATGGGCTGGGCAGAGGGGAGTGGGAGCTAGCAGAAATGGGGAGTGACTGCTATCGGGTATGGGATTTCTTTGTGGGGTGATGAAAATGTTTAGAACATTTTAGAAATTAGATTATGGTGATAGTTGTACACTCCTGCAAATATATCACTTAATTATACACCCTAAGTGGATGACTTTATGGTATATAAAAATGGTATTTTAAAGCTGTTTTAAAAAATGAGTATTACCCACACAAAAAAAGAGGTTTCTCTGTATCAGTACTTTATTTTACCTAAAAGGATTTTCTAAAATCCACTATCAATTTTTAAAAGATAACTGCAAAACATTAACACAAGGGAAATAGCACTGAAAGAAACTGCAATCTACAGAAGTATATAGATACATAGTTTTGTTTTTCATAAAAATTAAGCTTTAACTGTTTCATTGTTTCTAACAGAATGACCTGATTTTGGGTCATAATTAGTTCTCATTAAAATTAACAGTGATTAAAGGAGACACTCTTTGGATTTCAGCCACAGTGGAAATGACTCAGTCACAACAACTTTTAACCAGGCAACAGCTTTCTCCCAGCTCCCTACAATGGGGGCCTGGGACTTAATATCATTACTTTGAGATTCAACCTCATTTGCTAAAATTAAGAAACCCACTGCAAACTCTAAGCAAAACGTTCAAGACAGTCCATCAGAGTAGATTCTCTTCTAAGATGCAAATGTCCTCACGTGAGTCTTTACACAAAAATAATGATCCACTTTACTCACTCCACTGACATCGGGATGAAGAACAAAGTACTACAGGGTTGGGAGTACTTAAACCTTATGATTTACCCATTTTGTTAAAATGTTTTAATTCACTTGTTTCACTGTACTCATCAGTAATTAACTAGAAGCCCATCCAAACACCAAAGCTACATGCTCACTTGAGGGTTGGAGAAGCAGATGGGACGGTATGCAACTCAACTTCTTCATAACAGAATTGGAAAGGCCAAAGGTAAAGTGGAAACAGAGGTGGAGAGAAGGGATCAGGAGAGGTGAGAAAATCTCCAGGATCTAAAAGGGAAAAGCAGAATCAATCCTGAAGAGATTGTATCAAAGACCACCTAGTAGTGGCATTTAGTTCCTGCCCCTCTAACATGGCAACTAGTATTACTATCCTTGTCACTGAATATGAAGTTGCAGCAGAATATCATTCTAGTAGTGGTAGGAACTCATGCTGAACCTTTCACGTCATCACAAAGGGAATTATAAAGAAGTAGTACTAGATTTGCTAAAACTGCAATATTACAAAAATTAGGCTAAATATCTCTGACATTTCTGCATCTCTCTCAGGTGATGGGTGTGACGGCAGCATTAAGATTGATGAGCCTTGGCTTTTCCCTACACTGCCAAATGTGTCTGTACCTGATACACGTACATCAAATTACAATGACGTCGTTAAGCCTCTGCTTTTTCATAAGGTTCCTCTTGCAACCAACAACATGATTCTCATCCAGGAAGCCAGAGGCGCTCTGATCAGAAAAGTGTCGCCTAATAGCCTATACTGAGACTGTCTCCATAATCTCGAGCCCCTTAGCATTACACCGTAATTCTGTACTTCATAAGTGGTATGCCAGAACGTATCAGTTCAGGTGTTTTAACAAGCAAGCTTCCCCAAAACTCCGACTCCAGTTCACCCTAATAGGGAGGTGAGTGGCTTCAACCCTCTTGCCACAGCTCTATGAACCCAAGTTCCAATCTGCATCTAGTCATCTACCACCACTAGAATCTATGCGCAAACTACCACAAACTGCCTCAATTAATCTGATGCCTTCCCTAGGAGTCACAGCTGCTTATAAAATCCACCATCAATTTTATCTGTTGCTGCCACCTCCCATAAACATGCCAGTGATGAATCAAAAATCAAAGGAGATCATGATCTGGAGGTGCATCTGTCACCCATGGTCAGCCTGGGCTCACCTGGCTGATCTCAACGCCTGGGTGTTACCCTCCTCCTTCACTGCTCCATTTGAGACCACTCAAAGCTTCCAGCTCGGTCAACTTTCCAAGAAAGAGGAGGGCCACTCTGCTGTCAAATGTAGCTCCAAACACTTAAAAATTCATAACAGTGCCCAAAAGACACAAAAACACTGCTCTGGTGGAGCCAGCTGATTATGAGTAGAAATATATCTAGTGAATTTTACACTGGCTATTAAGAGCCTACAGAAAGAGAGGCTAAAAGAAAATCCCCTATTTATACAATAAGCTAACAATTTGTACATTATTTTGTTAAATCCTCACATCAACCTATATTATACAGGTAGGGTAGATTATTTGGGCTCCTAGGGGAATAGTTTTTCCAATTTCCACACATCACAGATTCTACTGCAGGATAACAACCTAACGTTTTTATTTCGCAGGCAAGAGTCACCCTAAGCTAACAGTTGTTGCCAATCTTCTTCAGTTTTTCCCCCCTCCCCAAAGCCCCAGTGCATGATTGTATATCCCAGTTGTAAGTCATTCTAGTTCTTCTAAGTGAGCCCATACCACAGCACAGCAACTGACAGACGGGTTCCATGACTAGGAAACAAACCTAGGCCACCGAAGCAGTGAGCGCTCAGCTTTAACCACTAGGCCAGCAGGGCTGACTCAACAGTCCAACAACTTTTAATTTCATTTTTCAAACAGCAAATGTTTAGTACAAATGATACTAATTTACATTTTTTTCACCCCCTTACACTTTCCAAAGTGCTTTGCCAAACATGTTATGATGATTTTCACAATCCAGAGATGTAGGCAGAGAAAATATTATTCTCATTTTACTAATTTGGAAATGGAGAAGAGGTAAGTAAATTGTAAAGCAGGTCAGTCACTTAAGTACCGTATGACTATCACAAATATGCACCATCTTTCTACTTGTAGTCAGTCAATCTACATCCACATGGCTAATGTGTTACATTCAACCAGAAAATATACATATATATATTCAGCACCTACTTTGTGACTAGATGAGTGCTTGACACATAGTAGGCATTCAATAAGCATTTGGAGGGAATAAAGACAGTGTCTACCTCATAAGGGTTATTAGGAAGATTAAATGAGTCACATGCTTAGATTGGTGCCCGTGTCTCACAACCATTCAATATCAGCCATTCCAGTTAAAAAAAAAAATGAGGGCCCAGCCCGGTGGCAGAGTGGTTAAGTTCACACGTTCTGCTTGGGCGGCTGGGGGTTCACCGGTTCAGATCCCAGGTGCGGACATGGCACCGCTTGGCGAAAGCAATGCTGTGGTAGGTGCCCCACATATAAAGCAGAGGAAGATGGGCACAGATGTTAACTCAGGGCCAGTCTTCCTCAGCAAAAAGAGGAGGATTGGTAGTAGTTAGCTCAGGGCTAATCTTCCTTAAAAAAAAAAAATGAGGGAAACACAGAGGCATTCTAGGCAGAAGGGAGTAGCACGTGTAAAAGGCCCTGGGGCAAAAGGGCACATTTCATCAATATGGCTGAACGTGGAGACTGGTGTGATATGACACTGGAGAGGTACCCAGGCCAGATCAGGTGGGCCTTATAGTCCATACTAGTGACTGAGGACCCTTTTACACAGGGGACAACGGCAAACATTAAACAATTTCATACAGGAGAGCAACATGATTAGATCTTTGTAAAAGAACATTCTGACTGAAGGCAGAGAATGGATTAGAGAGATCAAAGGTGTCCAAGGAGACACGCAAGGACTATTTCAATAGCCCGTCAAAAGACAGAAGCTGGTAATTTAGGCTAGGTTGGTTGCAGTGGAGAAGGAGGGAAGAGAATTAATCCAATAAATATTTATGAGGTAGAATCAACAGGACTTGTCAACTGGACTTTCTGATTGTCAGAAGTAGGGGGAGGGGGATGGGAAGAACCAAGACTACCAGGTTTTTGACCCGAGCACCTGGAGAGGAACAGGGTGAGGGGTAGATAAGTTGTCTTGGACACGCGAAGGTCAGGTGCACATAAGAAATCCAAGCGGAGATACCTGGTAGGCAGCTAGATATACAGGTCCAAGGAGAATGAGAGCAGTCCAGGCTAGAGACAAAGATCCGAGGGGAATACTGACTTGAGGGGAAAGGAGAGAGAACGAGCCACCCTAGGCAGAGAGCATAGAATAAGAAGGCAAGGTGACACAGGACAGAGACTTGAAGTACACCAATGTTCTGGGCGAAGAGCAGGAAAGAGATTAAAAGGTAACAGCTTCTTGTCTCAATCTCTGTGCGAAAATCTTGATACCTTAACCATGAGGCTATATAAGATTGTAGTAATTCACTGTTCTCTGGAGTCCCTCTTGCAATGCTGAAAACAATCATTCTAGTAAGTTCAACATCTGGACCAATCCTAGCCAAAGGAAATGAAAAATCACCCAGCACACACTCACTCAATGAGGTATCTAAGGATTCTCCACCAGAAGAAAAGCTCACGCTGACAGTCCACAGCTTCATTTTACCTCCTTACTGGGAGCATCAAAAGCATTCACACTTTCAGATAAATTGCAATAGCTGTACAAAATAAGAATTTATCTACCACAACTAGAAGGAGCCACAACTAAGAATATACAACTATGTATCGGGGGGGCTTTGGGGAGAAAAAGGAAAAAAATAAAATCTTTAAAAAAAAAAAGAATTTATCTATATTTAAATTTAATACATAAGGCAAATTATCTCACAAATTACTGTATGCTTTAAAAAGGGAAAACTTGTTTAACGGGTTTAGAGTTTCAGGTGCAAAATATGAAAAAGTTCTGGAGATCTATTTCACAACAATGCGAATATACTTACTAGGGAACTTTACACTTAAAAATGGTTAAGATAGTAAATTTTATGTTATGTGTTTTCATCACAACTTTAAAATAAGTAATAATATAATTACATTATTAAAATTATCAAAATAATATAGCCCCCAACTCCAAGTAAAGTGAACCGGCTTGCTTAACACTGGCTTCGAAGACCTTGTTAAAGAATAAGATACTGTGAGTTCCATCACGTTCTTAGTGTAAGTATTGTACTTCTGCCCTGAAAACCAGGATTTGACCCATAGCATGTTGTAGTCCATATTTTAAAATTACCATAGGAGGCAACAATGTGGCTGGTTGAAGCTAACTGCCTGAAGAGTGTTCCTGGGCAGCTAGTGCTCTGAGGAGCTACAGCATTCCCTCAGCCTTCCTGAGCTGCATTTGCTCAGAGGAAATTCCCTCACCTCCCTAATCATCCAGACACTCAAGCAGTACAGCCCTATAATCCGAAATTCCCCTCGAAAACATTCACATGCCTCCCTACCAAATCCATCCAAAGTTAGTTTTGGGGACAAAACCCACTGCCACTCGCTGATGCTAAGCGATTCCTTTCTCTCTGGGGCCCCAGGTGATCAGGGTACCCACCACCTTTAGCAAAGACATCAGTATCATGGTCTACTTTGTATCACAGTTGGTTACCCATATGTCTTTCCTCCCCACAAAACTTTTAAGTTTCTGGAACAGAAGAGATCTGGTTCTGAGTCTGGTTGCTCTCGGCAACCACCATACCGCCTAACACAGCGTCTGGTTTGTGTAAGTGCCCAATGACAAAGACTCCTGAAACAAGTCCTCTCGCTTTTCACTGCCACACTCCCTTGCCTATTCTCGGGGACAACAGTTCTGGGCAGCGAGGGAGGAATAAAGAAAAATGCTAGAAAATGCGCTCGTCCACCTAACGACTCATAAAGGCTTCCATCGCAAGAGAGTTTAAACCATTCACAAGCAGGCCAGTGAAAGGGAAAAGACCACTTCTAGGGTAGCACATTAAAAGACTAATCAGACGCAGTCCCAAGCCTTGAAGTCACAAACCAGAGAGGGAGGCAGACACTGACAGGCACGAGAGCAACGCTCGAGGGGACATCGGGTCTCCAGGGGAAGGGGGTGCATTTTCCTCCTGGCCGAGCCGGGGCCCTGCAAACACCACCCCCGCTGCCCTCGCCAGCTCCTGCACTCACTCTTGTCCAGAGGGCGGGTTAGCTCGGCCCCTACGTCGCCATCCGCGCTGGGGCCCTGAGGTTTCACAGTCAGCGGCACGAACAAGGAGGTGTTCGGGGCTTTGGAGCCTCCCGAGGCAGAGGAGGAGGAGGCAACGGCAGGGACGCGCCCCAGAGCCCCAGGAAAGGGCCCAATGTGGGCGCGAAGGGCAGAGCAGACGGCTGCCCGGTGGCCAGCCCGGCGCCCCGCCGGGAGCCGAGCCCACAACAGGGCACACCGGGGGAAGGACATCGAGGCCGCAGGCCCTACAGGAGGCTGGCTGGAGCAGCCTGGCGACACGGCGGTGGACAGTGACGCACATCGCCGGCGCCTACTGTCTGGAAAGACCCAGACCGAGCAGGGTAGCTGCCCAGAAAAACGGCCGATCAGTAAGGAAAAAGTAGTGCCGTAAGATTGCTCTGAAAGGGAAAGAAAAGCTTAGAAATGAAAACCAGAAAAAGATAGGTTCTTGTTCTCTCTCTCTTTCACTTGAGATTGGGGCCAGCTTTCTCTAAAGAAAAGAAAGCAATCAGGCACCTTTGGGGATGTCACAGACAAGAGGCGGGGCCTGCGAGCTGTGTTACGTGACGCAAGCTGGCCCTGTCGGTGAGCGCGTGTTCAGAAGCACGTGGGCAGCAGGATCAGCAGTGTGGGGCGGACTGATGGAGGAAAGCGTGCGTGTGCTGTGGGCACCGGTGTGGTTTGCGGACTGGGACACTAAGGCGCGTTTCCCCAAAGTTTCTTGGATTCTTAATTTTTGTTTTCTGATAGAGTAGCGTTAGAGAACATAACTTGATCTGCCCTTCAGGAACGTTGCCAAGGAATTTTGTTCTACAAGTTCTTAGATAAACTCGTTGTATGACGTGCGTAACTTATACTTTAATGTGATCAGTTTGTGAACATCATTCTAGTAGCTGATATGTCATAACCGCATAGCAAAATATATCCTCCCTACCCCGGCCAAAGTTTAGTTTCGTTTGCGTTGGTTGAATGCTGTGTCATATGAGGTTGCAACTTCATATTCAATTCAAAATATGCTGATAGATTTTCCGCATCTGTCTCTCATTATACTTAAAACGTTAAGATCTGATTTGAAGGAGCGTATTGTGTCTTATGTAATACTGTGTGCCAAAAAGGATTCCAGGAACAATTTGCTATGTGCTTTTGATTCACAGTACTTTTTAAACATCGGGGATACAAATAGAAGGCCACTTGCCCCAAAGAGTTTCTGACCTGGTTTTGGTGATATGGTACAGGTTAAATAATGCAACTACTTACTACTCTTAGAATAATGAAAGTTCAAAGAAAGCAGCAATTTGAGAGCTTTGAGATTCTGCCAGACTTAAAAGTAAACAAGACTGAAAGAGAAGTGGTAAGGAAATTCTAGTCAGAGGAAACCGTGTAAGCAGAGACTTAACTATGGAAAAGCCATGTTGAAAAATTTTAAATACCACAGTTAAGGCAGGCCTTGTATGTTTTGCAAATAGTCAAAGTTTTGAGAAATCAGTTTAGAAAGTATCTAAGGTGGACTGAAACAACACCCGCCACCCCCTCTCTCCCCACCCTTGTCACACACACAGAGGGAAGAAAGCTGTAACAAAAGTTCAAGCTGAAGGTGGTGGATTAGTGTGTCTGAATTATGGTAGAGACCATGTATATGTAATGGAGAGATTTTACAAAGGCCGAAGACAATTTAGTAAGTGACTAAATATGATAGAAAATGCTGTTAACCAAGGATGTCTCATCAGATTTGGAAACTAGGAGAATGGATAAGCCAAACATTTAATACGCAACTGAGGCAAGTGTTGTTATTCCTTTTGTTAATATACCTAAATATAACTTTATAATTATTGGGCCAGAACCAACAGTTGTTGCTAATCTTATGGACATAGTAACAAACCCTAATATAGTTTTGCAGAATAAAAAAATGTTAAAACTCTTGTAACTGGTAACTTTGTTTTGTACCTCTTGCACATATAAAGTGTGGTCTGAATTTTATGATAGTATATATAGATTTTCCTCTTCAGCTTTTCATAGAGTTCTATAAACACTGAAATGGGAAAAATCAACAAAATTTTTGCTTTTACAGGATAGAGAGCTGTCATTCTCTTTGGGAGATATTTATAGTACTAAGTGTTATCAGCACCAAGCACCATATTAGAGCCTCCATAACTGTTTTGTTTGTTGAATGAATGAATGCAGTAACCATGTAACTGGTATCTTTGCCTGCTCTCAAGCCTCCATCTGTACTTTGCACAGTCACCATAATGATCTTTTGGAAACACCAATCTAATTGAGTTACTTCTGCCTAAAATCCTTCAGTGAACTCTGAATAAGTGTTAAGATAAAGCCGATACTCCATTCATTTGTACATCATCCAAGCCCCTTCCTAAATTGGCTCTTTTTTTTTCTTTTGCTGAGTAAAATTAGCCGTGAGCTAACATCTGTGCCAGCCTTCCTCCGCTTTATATGTGGGTCACCACCACAGCCTGGCTGATGAGTGGTGTAGGTCCACACCTGGGATGCAAACCCATGAATCCAGGCCGCTGAAGCAGAGTGTGTCAAACTTAACCACTATACCAGAGGGCCAGCCCTAAAGTTGGCTCTTTATATGCCTCTTTCAGCCTCATCTCTCTACTCCCTGTATCTGTCATTCTATTCATTCCAGAACTACACGCCAGTTATTATATCATTTCTCACTTCTGTACCTCTGAACACATTGGGTGCCTCTCTTGTAGACCATAGGACCTAATACAACTGCTATCACGGCACTAAAACTGTATCATAATTGTGTCTCTAGAATAGTAGTTCTCAAACTTTAGGGTGCATCAGAATCATCTGGAAAGCTTATTAAAAACAAGATTGGTGGGGCCCTACCCCTGGAGTTTCTGATTCAGTAGGTCTGGGGTGGGGCCCAAGAGTTTGCATTCCTAACACATTTCCAGATGATGTTGACCCAACTAGTCCGGGAACCACACTTTGAGAACCACTGCTCTGGATTATGCTTCTTTCATGGTAGGGCCAATGAAATAGCACTGAGATACTCAGGAAACATGTATACAGAAATACAGAAATAAATGGATGGAGAAAGGAAGAGGGAATAGTAAAGATAACCCAGGTGGTAGGGAGTAAGCAAGTTCTTCTCTTTGCCTTTGCTATTAACAAAACCTGGTATACGAGGTTTCCCAAAAACACATCCTTGTAGATTTCTCCCCCTCACATCTTGCCTACCAAATTCTGTATATTGAAGTGTATACTATTTTCTGGTGTAAGGTTATCATGATATAGATACTAAATTTTTTTTAAGTGAATTTTTAAGACTTACTTTTAGAGTCATGGGATTTAGAGCAGGAGTCGTCTTAGAAATTATATGGTCCAGTTTCCCCAAACCTGGGGAGAGGTCAACTGTCACACGCATTTGTGCAATTTGTAAGTAGCACCCACATAGTTCTGCTCTTCTCTGTCTTGCTTTCTCTCCAGAGCCTGACAACAGTCCTAGAGAATCTCATCTGTCTCCTTGGTTCTAATATTGAGGCACAAGAACAGTTCTTGTCCATAATTTTATTAATTTGGACCCATATTTTTTTCCTAAAGGACACCTTTAATTTTATAATCACTAGGAAAATAAGGTTGATCCATTTATTCAGATATTGAGTGTATATTATGTGATAAACACAAAGTATACCAAAACAAAGCAGACTGAGCTCTCCAGAGGCGTAAAATCCATAGAATTAAAAAGTCTTTTAAAACTGTGGTAAAAGCACAGTCCTGAAAGTGTGCATAGGCTGCCTTGGCAGCACAATAAGGGGACATCTAACTCTGACTTGGAGATGGAGATGGTGTCAGGCAAGATTGGCCAGGAGAGCTGGAGTTAGATGGAGCGCAGGCAGGAGGGCGGGCACTCTTCAAGGAGTCTGGCATAACTGGAGATGAAGGTGTGTTTTGTAATATGCTATTCAAACTTTACCCTGGAATCAAGTCACTACAAGATTTTAGATAGGGGAGTGACATAAGAGTTAATCTCATAGAAGACCCCAAGCCTAAAAAACACATTATATTTAAGGGTGCACGTTTTCCTTGCTATGCCTTTATCTGATTGGAAACTTACAATGTCACATTCCAATCCAGGCTAGTATAAAGCCCTGGAGAGTGCCTTTATATATGTTCAACACAGGTTAAGCTGAATATAAAAGGAACATGGTTAAATTTAAGACTTTACTGACTCACATGGTAATTAGAATTGAATATTCCAACTACTTGACCCATATGGAAGGGGTCCAGAAGATGCCACTGTGGAATAAAAATTTTGAGTAGAAGGCATTTGAGTTCCTGAGATCTCGTCTGCCTAAAAATAGAGCCTCCCAAAAGAACGCAGTTGTCATAAATCCCCTCGCAGTGAGCAACCAGGAAAGATTAACATCACCAGAGACAGTGAACAGTCGGCCCCACACCTAAACAGACTGTGTCACAAAACTATCATATCTACCATTTATCTTTCCTAAAAGTCATTTGCTTTCCCTAAGTACCCGTTGTCCTCCAACTTCCCCTATTAAATCATTTGTGTCCTTCAGCCCCTCCTCATTCCCCTCTCAAGATGATATATAAGCCCAATTTCTAACCATCCCTTTAAGTCACATTTTTGTAAACTCCCTTATACTTGATTAAATTTATCTTTTCTCTTGCTGATCTGTCTATTGTCAGTTTAATTAGCAGGCTCCCAAATAAAGAACCTAAGAGAGTGGAGGACAAGTTTTTCCTCCCCAGCAAGTCAAAACAATGAAACTAAAATTCTTCACTAGTGGAGAAATAACTTTTTAAATGGTTTAGACATTGGTTCTCAATCCTGGGCAGCTTTTTTTAATCCTTACATCCAGGCCCCTGAAATTCTTGTTTTATTGGTCTCGGTACAACCTGATGTATTTTTAAAAACTCCTAAAGTGATCTGAACATGCAGCCAGGGTTGACAACCAGTGGATTAGATATTGTACTCTTTATTAAAGACAAATGTCTTTTTCAGTTTATTTCTAATTAACTGACCAACTTTATTCAGTTCACCCAACACTGAATTCAAATTTTTATTTTTCAAATAGGTTATGCAACAAAGTCTCTAGCAAAGTGAGTAAGCATCCTGTTTATGGCAGTGGTTTAAGCTACCTGATTAAAAGCATTATACAGCTATTTTAAATTGAAACTCACAATATTTATAAAAACTAATGATCACAATTATAGCTTCCTAAACTATTAAGCAATCCTATCCTTAACAATAAATCTGACAATGAGAAGAGATTTGGGAATAGGACTATTTTAATCATTCAAATAGCAAGCTCAGTATCTGTTTCAAATTCTTTATTATATATTATGGTTGCACAATTTGAGGCTGGTTAAATACAATTGGTTTTCAAAATTTCTTTTATTTTCTAGATACTACATGCAAGTGACCATGAAAATATTTGGCATTTTTAAATTTTGAAACTCTGAACAGGCACTTACATGAAGGAAAACACTACCATTCACAGATACCCATATTTAAAATAGATGCTGCAGCACATGGCACATGGAACCTTTGTCAGTAAAAAAGTTGGTTACTGACCATTTTATCAAAGTGCCATAGTAGTAAAACAGGTTTAAAGAAATATAATTTGGGTTACTTAGCTTACTCATAAAGTAAGGTTAACTGACAAGACTTGTACTGAAGTGTATAAAAAAATATTGGTATAAAAACCAATGAACCATAAGTGAAAGTAGTTTCACGCAGCAGGCTTTTAGTTCCTACACCTCGCATTTAGTGTATTTGAGATCAGACCCCATGCATATGAACAGATGACTGCAACTTCTTTTTTAGAGACTTTGAACAAAAGACTTGAATTTAGTGTTAAAAAAATTTAAAGAGAGTGGGTGAAGTTTAAATTTGAGTTTGAACTAGTCAAAGTTCCAGTTTAACAAACATGAAATTTTCCAGATCTGGATAACTACATGCTTCACTGGTCCTCCTGAGTCCCCCATCCTCAAATTTTCCCCTGAAAGGGGAAGAGAATATTTGTGAAGTCAAGCAAGTTATATTTGTGTATATGTGGTAAAAAGATTCCTTAAGTTAAAAAAAATTTCAAAGTATTTATGGAAAAATTATATAGTTTTAACGAATTCTAAATGCCAACTTAGAGTCAATTCCACATTGCAGAAAACAGTGGTACCTGCTGGATACCAGTAGCAAAATGGTTACTTAATATGGCCCCCAAAAAAGAGAAAGGCGGCCACAAAGACATGCCACATAATCTCTTGGGGAGAAAATTTAATATTCATACGACAGAAGACTTCAAAGAGGTAAAATTCAGGAGGCCACAGAATGGTAGACTCAGAAGCACGTACAGTGAAACACTCCATGTGCATTTCTCAAACACAGACGTAAAAACATAAATGTAGTTCTTTTCAAATCTTTGCAGGATGTAAGGGCCACTCAGGTTTTCTAATTTTATTTGAACACAAAATATTTAATTTTGCATGTAGAGAGTAAGAGGTAATCATTAGCATGAAAAAGGAGAAGAAAAGGCTTTATAATCAACATTATGCAGAAAGAAAGTAAAATTACAAATACCAGCCTACTCACATGAAAATCTTTAATGTTTATGCTGATGCATAGCTGAGTGCTTATGAACAAGTCAAGGTGTGCAGTAAAAAAACAAACCGGCAGCTTAGGAAAGTTCCAGTGTTTCAAAGAAAGCACTTTTTTTAATGTATATACATGAAGAACATTTCGTTATATCATAAAATAAATGCAGCACTGTAAGATAAAGGAAGACTTCTAAATGGAGTTTTGGCCTTTTCCCCCTACACGCTGCAACCACCTTTAACCTGCCAAACTTAGTCTCAACGGATATAGGAGTTTTTTGTTTTTCTTTTCTTCTATTCAGTTCACATTTCAGGCTGTTCAGCAGATGCCTGTGATTCTGGAGATTCAAATCGCTGGTGAAAGTTTGTTCTCTGTTTCCTCAGTTTTTCAGGAGCTTTTCTCCATAAAATGATTTCCTAGTAAAACAAATGCAAAATATCAACAAATAAATGTTCTCATATTATGCCTTAAATTTTCACCATGGCAATACTGCCACTTCAGTTTTATCCCTAACAAAATTAAATCCTTCCGTACAAGAGCCCTGCTCTTTCCTGATTGGCCCACTTTTTTCCAATTCTAATCTTGGACCGCCCCTTCTGCCAACTCTGCTCCCCCACCAGCACCCATATACACCACCACCACTAATCCAATCTGGCTCAAAGTTCTAGCTATTATTGGTGTTCAAGAATTCCTAAAATCAGTCCTTTGGTTTGCTGTTCCACTGCCTTTTATCCAAGTTCAAGTGCTAGTCACCTCAACCTTAGATACTAAAATACCTTCGAGTACATGGCTCTGCCTCCCTCGCCTGAGGCCCCTTTCTAATCCATCCTTCTACCACTCCCAGACTCCTCTAAAACATTGCTTGGAATCCTCTTCAGTAGTTCTCAGTGCGTCTAGGGTAACTCTCCAAGCAGGCATTCAAGGGCCTCCATAACCTTTATCCAATTTACCAACATCACTGTCTTCCCTCCTTAGACCCCTGTCCTCCACCAGCCAAACTGACTTACTCTCTGCCTCCAGTCACTCCAAATAAACCTGCCCTACATCTTCCCCTCTACATTCTTCAAATCTCTATTTCTTGCCTATCTAAATTTTACCCGTTAGAACCAATCCATCCTGAGATCGCTTCTCTTCTAAATTACTAAAGTTATTTGCTTAATAAAAAGGCTATTTGGGTTTTTTTTTAAGGTATCAATTTAAAATCCAAATGAATGCCCATGGGAAGCAATATACTTATTCAACAGGGCCAACAATATGTAATTTACTTGGGAATTGTAAATTTCATATGCTCTATTTTGAAGTTATAAATTACCTATGTTTAACTATATAGCACTAAGGAAGCATTAGTGGAATAAGTTTTCTCTTCTAAATTATCTTTAAACTATTAAGTTTTCTGTTAATTAACTTATATAATTTTTCTTTTTCCACACATCTGCAATGTGAGGACCTTGAGGACAAACCATGTTTATAAAAGGTAGTTTTTGTATTTCTCACAGTAGTCAGCATACAATAATTTCTGATTTAGTTTTGAACACTCAACTGACATTCAAATATTTATTAATCTGTTTCAGAATACAAAAGGCCATTCTAATCACAGTCTTTAGTCTAAATTCACCAAGGGCTTTTAATTGATTTTCAAATGAGAACAAGTTTTGGTTTTTTTTTTCAAGATTGGCACCTGAGTTAACATCTGTTGCCAATCTTTTCTTTCTTCTTCTTCTTCTCCCCAAAGCCCCCCAGTACATAGATGTATATTCTAGTTGTAGGTCCTTCTGGTTGTGCTGTGTGGGACGCCACCTCAGCATGACCTGATGAGCAGTGCCATGTCCACACCCAGGATGTGAACAGGTAAAACTCTGGGCTGCTGAAGTGGAGTGCATGAACTTGGCCACAGGGCCAGCCCCAAGAACAAGTTTTATCATAACCATTTTACATTAAAAAAAAGTATTAGATTTGGGTCATCTCATGGAAATTGATAACAGAATTGTTTAATTAAATTGTTTAAACAGAATTCTTTAATCCATCAAGCTAATGCAGTCATTGAATATGATCGTGGAAATCTATATGTGTTGATAAAGGAAAAATATTCAAGACACTATTGCATGGAAAAGCAAATTAAAGAACAACAAGCAAAATATGATCTATACACAAATTTGTCTGGAAAACTAATCACAGTGCTGGTGGAATTTTTGTTGACCTTTATTTCATTCTGTTATTACCTGATTTTTTAACATAACCTCAAAATTTTATTGTCCTCATAATAAAACAAAAGATGACGCTTAGAAGAGGATCACTTGGCCCTTTCTCTTCTGATCTCCTCCCAGTTCAAATGCCTGCATCCCTTGACAGCCAGCATTCTCTTACATCTGCAGTTGGGCTCAACACATTCAAGCGTCAGCACAATCTTCTTTGTAGTTTTAGCCTTTTTCCCAAAAATCAGCTTAGCCTGCCCACTATAACCACTCTGCTTTCGGTCATAATGCCACTTTCCCTTGGCATATAGGGAATCCTTGCCCTTCTAGTGCTATGACTTTGTGGGGTTGGTGTTTGCTACACTTCTTATAGAAAGTCCAGTGGGTTTTAGGAACGTTCACCACGTTTGTGAGAGTGCTAATGGCACGGAAAGCTGATTTTTTTTGGAAAAAAAAAAAAAACAGCAGGTACTGTTTTTATAAAAAACAAAACTTCCAAGAGAAAAATAAAAGCCCTGCCAAATTATAGCCCATCCTGGAGTCCTGCATAATGACTGGGAAGAGATCTATCACAACACAATTCCATTCACACCTACTTCCTTATCACACACAGAGTGTTTTCACTTAAAACCCCCCACTTGTTCAGTACAATAAAGCTTAGAAAGGTGAGTGCTTTCCAGCTGTTTCTGGAACTGCCGTAGAACAAACTATCAGCTTGGGTGGCACCATACCTGCTGCTTGAAGTACCTTCTGTCTTCCTCATCAACAAGGACTAGATTCAAAAAGTACCTTACGGAAAATTTTTTGTTCACATCTCTCATTGTTGGAGTTGGGTCATATCCCGCTAAAAATAGTCTTATTGGAATTGATTCACCTGAAAGAAAAGCAATTTCCATTTAATTCTAAAAGATGATTTAATATAGTCAAATAATACCTAGAACATTATATAGAAGATACTAACACTTGAGTTCATCATGAGACTGCAGCATAATTAAAAACTTTAGACCAGGGTTTCTCAGCCTTGGCACTATTGACATTTTGAGCCTGATAATTCTTTTTTGTGGGTAAGGTCTTATGCACTGTAGGAGGTTTAGCAGCATCTCTGGTCTCTAGCCACTAGATGCCAGTAGCATTCCCCAAGTGTGACAACCACAGTATCTCCAGGCATTGCCAAATGTCCCCTGGTGGGCAAAACTGCCCCTAAATGAATGCTTCAATTCAAATCCCAACTCTACGACTTACTGGCTGTGTAACCTTGGCCAAGTCACTTAACCATTCTGTTTCAAGTTGCTCATCTGTGTAATGGGGAATACCAATATTCATCTTGTACAGAATTGGTAAGGGCTAAATGGGTTCATATATATAAAAAGCTTTGAACAGTGCCAGCAGCTAAGTGCTGTTTTACTTTTGTTAGTTTCTGCTTTCATGAAGTTTACCATAATTACTAAACATGGATAAATTCTTGAATACTTATTACTAATTCATCCAAAGCAACAAACATGTTCAGAATGATGACATTCCGTCATTACCAACAAGATTGCTATTCAGATTCTCATGGCTTCTCTTTTCCTAAGGGTAATTATTTGTATATTCTGTTTTGAATCTTTTTTTAAGTAATACTTTTCTTGTGCATATCTATTTCCTGAAAGATATACAACCCATCACTTTACATAAAAGTTTGTGGCTGCTAGAATTTTATGAAGTAATGTTGCATAACACAAGCGTACACACACACACGGGTCCTAGAGTCAGAAAGGCCTAGGCTCAAACTCCAGCTCTGCAATGATTAACTATTGAAGGAAACCAGAATATGTCATGAAGAAATATGTCGCTTTGACATAAAAATTATTTGAGGTGAAGGCAATGAAGCAGCAGCAAAAGCAGAAAAGGCTCCCCCTTTTCTGTCTAAAAGCAGGATATAAATTCTCCTTTTACTGGAGACAGACTCTTATTGGTCCAGGGATGGCACCAGAGGGATCTGCAAACAAACCTTACTCCATTAGTTCCCTCCCATATATTTACCTTCCCACAGCTGGCCACCCTTGTAAGCCTAAAACGGCTTTCCTTTGTCCAGTCATTTCTCTCCAAATTTACTGTCCATTTGAAGATGCTATATAAACTGAAATTCTAAGCCCCCACCTGGAGTTACTTTTCTTTTGACAATTAGCCCTGAGTTAACATTTGCCACCAATCTTCCTCTTTTTGCTGAGGAAGACTGGCCCTGAGCTAACAGCTGTGCCCATCTTCCTCTATTTCATGTGGGATGTCTGCTAGAGCATGGCTTGTCAAGCAGTGCGTAGGTCCGCACTCAGGATCCGAACCAGCGAACCCCAGGCTGCTGAAGCAGAATGTGTTTTTATGCAAACTTAACTGCTGCACCACCAGGCCAGCCCCTTGAGTTACTTTTTGTTGAGGTTTCTCTCGCATGTTGTGCACTGCCTGCATTAAGAAACTGTTTTGTTTTCCTCTTATTAATCTGTCTTTTTGTTAAAGAGTCCCAGGTGAAAACTAAGACGGGTGGAGGTAAAGTTCTGCTTCTCCTACACTAAATCACCTTTAACAAGTTTTTTAACCTCTTTGCATCTCAGTTTCATCTGTAAAATAAAGGATACTACCACCTACCTCAAAGGGTGGTAGGGAACTTTAGAGCACCTGAGAGTACAATGCCTCATCTACCGTTGGCACTCAATAAACGGCAGTTACTTTTTGAAATAATTACTAACAGAGTGAGAAAAAGCCAAAGACATAAATTTAAGAAGATAAATTACTGGCTTTACTACCTTAGACACTGAAGATTATCTAGCAATGAACTGCTTATTTTCTTGAGGCTAAAAGGACTCCAAAATCCCACAGGAATTAACACTCAGCTATACTGCACCTTATGTTCAGCATGAGTAAAAAAGATTTACAGAGATGAACTATTATAACAAGACAATCAAAATATTACAAATACAGAACTACATAAGAGATATACATAAATGTCTCTTCTAAATTCTAAATTTAAACTGAGTAAAAACACTAAACCTTATTTCAGACCAGGAGGTACTATTACAGTCTTCTCAGTATCTATGCAAACTTGATCTTAAAAACCATCACTCTAAGAAGCATTTTAAGAATTCACAATTATTTTCACTGAATAAATACTTTCAAACTAAACTTATGCCATGAACACTGCAGTTTGCACTACCTATAAGACGAAAGAAGTAAATGAAAAGTGTGTTACCTTTTACTGGTGCACCATCCATTATTTCATATTTAGCAATTGTTTCCGTTTCTGTTGTGGTACTGGGTCCTAATGCAATAAAGTAAATAATATTAATTAAAATATTTCCAGAATATAATTTCCAGCGTTATACCTTCTTCCTATTTTCCAACTACATTATTGTAGGACTAATTTATCTTCCCAGTTTGTGAAAATATTGATCATTTTTTCTATTTCTTGGTCTATACTTAACTTATTACTCAACTGAATGTTTCACTCCCTTCTTCCCAAAGGTAATATACAGTTTGGAAAGAATCTTCTTCACAGAATTCTATCGTTTCTAATATCTGCTAAAATAGAAACTAGCAATACAGATCAGAACTAACCATGGACATGCTAGTTTTCTCTGTAACACCCAAACTGTCTTCTCTCAGAGTTAGTTAACTATAACATAGACAAAACATCTAAATACTTGACTGACATATAGTCTCTTTTTTTTTTGGTGAGGAAGATTTGCCCTGAGCTGCCATCTGTTGCCAATCTTCCTCTTTTTGCTTGAGGGAGATTGTCGCTGAGCTAACATCTGTGCCAGTCTTCCTCTATTTTGTATGTGGGATGCCACCACAGCATGGTCTGATGAGCGGTGTGTAGGTCCATGCCCAGGAGCTGAACCTGTGAACCCCAGGCCAACAAAGCAGAGGGCATGAACTTAACCACTATGCCACCAGGCCAGCCCTGACATAGTTCTTTTTTTTTTTTTTTAAATAAATATGACTTTTGCTTCAAGGAGCTTACATTTTTTTTAAAGATTTTATTTTTCCTTTTTCTCCCCAAAGCCCCTCGGTACATAGTTGTGCATTTTTAGCTGTGAGTCCTTCCAGTTGTGCCATGTGGGATGCTGCCTCAGTGTGGCCCGATGAGCGGTGCCATGTCCGTGCCCAGGATTCGAACCTGAGAAACCCCGGGCCGCCCAAGCGGAGCTCGAGAACTTAACCATGCAGCCATGGGGCCAGACCCCCGGACTTTATCTTTAAAGTTCTTTTAAATTTTGGGATTCACCCCCTAAGAAATTATTCGAGCCCAGACATTTTTAAAAAGTCAATGATACGATAAGTGGAAAAAGTATACCAAAACGTATAGTAATGGTCTCAATGTGGTAAAATATACAATATGCAAGTCTGTTCTGGATGATGAGTACAGATTATTTTTTACTTAAAATCTTCTAGAATCAAACAATTTTTATAATCAGAAAAAATGTTTAAATAAACAATTTGTTTTTAATGGGAATCTGAAGTTTGGTTTTAATATCTTTAAATCGCTTAAACTTTTATTAGCAGATGAAAAATGGAGATTAAGAAATCATAGGTGTTTATAATTATGACTACTAATTATAAATTCTTAGAAAGTGTTGCCTAAAATTACTTTCAGCAAAAAATCAACAAAGTTAAAGGGGACAAACTAAATCTATATGCTAATTAAAATTAAAAAGCAGTTATGAACCAATAAATGATTTGGGGGCAACTGGTCAGCCATCTGGAAAAAGTAAAGTTAGATCCATACATCATATCTTACATCAGGACAAATTCCAAATGAACTAAAAATTTAAAAAGAATCCCCCAAGTTTAATCTATTATTTTAATAGAGTCAAACACAGAAGATTATTTTTAGAACTTCAATGTGAAAAATACCTTTCTAATTGTGACACAAAGCCAATTCCATAAAAGGAAACACTGACAAATTTGACTACATGAACATCAAGAACTTCCACATGGCATAAACCACCATAAGCAAGACAAACTGTGGTAATTTTTGCTGCTCTTACTACGAAAAAAAGAGATTGATTTCCCTAATATATAAAGAGTTTCTACAAATCAATAAGAAAAGACTAATAATCCAATAGAGAGGAGATAAAAGACATGGATAGGCAGTTTACAAAAAGAAATACAAATGGTTTTCATACATATGAAAAGATGCTCACCCTCACTCAAAATGAGAAAACTAAATTAAAAACTACAGTGGGTGGGGCTGGCCCAGTGGCGCAGCGGTTAAGTTCGCACGTTCCACTTCAGAGGCCCAGGGTTCACCGGTTCGGATCCTGGGTGCGGACACAGCACCGTGTGGCAAAAGCCATGCTGTGGTAGCTGTCCCATGTATAAAGTAGAGGAAGATGGGCATGGATGTTAGCTCAGGGCCAGCCTTCCTCAGCAAAAAGAGGAGGATTGGCAGCAGTTAGCTCAGAGCTAATCTTCCTTAAAAAAAAAAAAAACTACAGTGGGAAACTTCTTCCCCCCACCCATCAGATCAGCTGAAAGTTTTATAATATTGTGCTGGTGAGAATATGAGAAAAAAAGAGGCACTCTCCTACAATCACTGCTGGTAGTAATGTAAATTAGTACAACCCTTAAAGAGGACAAACTGATAATATGTATCAAAATTACAAATGAAAATACCCTTTGAAACAGCAATTCCACTTCTAAGATTTTATCTTGCACACACCCCCAGACATGCAAAATGGCATTATCAACTGAAGCACTGTTTGTCCTAGCAAAAGACTGGAAATATTTAAAAAATTTTAAATTTCAACTAAAACAAGAATTTTAATCCAAACATTCTTTTCAACTTACCAATTCCTGTGATCTCTTTTTTGATCAGTTGTAACTCCATATGTTGGATTTTTATTCTTACTAATAAGAAGTAAATTTTTCCAACAATCACATCCTTTAAATGATACCTTTGGGGAAAGAATATATCTCACTTACTAAATATCAGTTTAAAAAACAAAAAGAGTGAAATATGTCCTGAAAAGACTTATTAGACATCTTTAGGATAATAAGTATCTAAGAATACCATCTTGACTATTCATATCATTTAATGTTCCATTTTTTCAAAAAACACTTCTTCATTTTACTATGAAAATAAGGAATCAAACATTTACTTAACCATTAATACACCTCAGAGGGAAGAACAGCCTGATTGTTGGTCCTTCCTTAGAGGTTAACAGTTTCCAAAGAACTTAAGCATGGAAAACTGAGATTTTTATGCCTGAAATATTTATTTGGTGTATGAAGACATTTCTGAACATTAAAAACTCTATAGAAGAGTTTAGTGTCATTATTACTCTAAGCACTACAACACTGCAGCTAATAAGGCACCTGGCCACAAAAAAAGACTCCACTGGTTCAGTTTGTTGCTGTAATATCTAATAATCAGAGACCTTTTCCAGGTTCCTTGAAACGATGTGGCAATAAACCTGGGAATTCCCACAATTCCAGAGGGCTTTTCAGCCTTCTTCCCAGGTTTGGATCTCAAAATAATAACCCAAGAGTTTATTAATGCAATTGTGTGTCTGAAGGGAGGCTTCCAATGCCAAGTCTTTAGGTCCTAAACTATTTGATAATTTTATCTACAATATAATTTAAGACTTCTGGAGGCTTGCATTATCACATTTTCAGTGATGTAAACCAGGAAGTGGCTACTAATAAAAATGAGGTAACAGAAAAGTGCACAGGAAGGGGATAAGTGCATACTTCCATTTCTTCAATAAACCTTAAAGAAAAAAAATAGGAGGAAACTTCTAAATTAAAAGAGATTTAAGAGTCAACCAACCAAATGCAATGTTTTGGATGCACTGGATTTGAACAAATCTTGTTTGGATACTAATTTGAAGAAACCAAGTAAGAGAAAAAAAGACATTTATGAGATAATTAGGGAAATGTGAACACTGACTGGATATGTCAAGATATTAAGGAATTATTAATATTTTTAGATATAACAGTACTGTGGTTATTTAAAAATGATACACAATTTTTAAGGATGAAATTATGTATCTGGAATTTGCTTCAATATAATCTATGGGGAATGTGGGGGCTGAATACAAATAAAACAAATCCAACCACGTGTTGATAACTGTTGGAACTGGGCAATGAGTACATGAGGACTCACTGGTATATGTTTGACATTTTCCATAATAAAGTTTTAAAGGCATTAAACAATAAACAAAATAAGAGTCCATTTCTGTAAAAATACAACATATATAAACATACGTATAAACCTTCCCCCCCACCCACGTAAAGATATACAAGAGGATGTTAACTGTGGTTAAGTGGTAAAGGGGACAATATGTGATATTTTTACTTCCTTTGACTTTTCTACATTGTCAAATTTTTCAATAATGAAAATGTATTGCTTATGTAGTCAGAAAAAAAGTATTTTTGTTTAGTTTTAAAGAGATGACCAGGCTAAAGTGATGTCATGCCAGTAAGATAAATGTTTACAGACATAAGGGATTAGCTGCCTTCCGAGATGGTGAGATCCTCTATAGAAAATGGCCAAGCAGAGACTTATCAGGAATAGAATATGAAAGACACCTGCAGTGAGTCAGAAGCCAAACCAAACTCCTAAGGTTTCTTTCAGCTCAGATTCTGTTGGTCTGTTAACATCAGATTAATGTCAATTCTATCCTTACTTGGACCAATTTACAAAGACCTGAAAAGCTTATTTCTTAATTTTCCCTGAACATTTAAGTTACCTGTTTGTGAAAAGTACTTACTTTGATTTATTATATTCAAATTCTATGTGTAGACAATCTTCAATGCCCACTTCCATCTTAATAGAGTTGTTAACATCAGGATAGGTGGCAAGCTGGTGAACAATAAGATCATATTCTTTTACCAAGTCTGTCAGTCTTCTTACTATTGTCACTTTAAGAAAATACCTACAAAGTTAATGGAGAGGACAAGTTAAATCTTCTATGATAAATTTCAGTGTTTTATTTATTTATTTATTTATTTTTGAGGAAGATCAGCCCTGAGCTAACAACCACTGCCAATTCTCCTCTTTTTGCTGAGGAAGACTGGCCCTGAGCTAACATCCATGCTCGTTTTCCTTTACTTTATATGTGGGACTCCTACCACAGCATGGCTTGACAAACAGTGTATACATCTGTGCCTGGGATTCGAACCAGCGAACCTCGGGCCACCAAAGCGGAACGTGCAAACTTAACCACTGCGCCACCAGGCGTGATCCAAATTTGAGTGTTTTAAATAAGCAAACTAACTACAACTCAGCTTCTCCTTGCTAGAACTCCTTTGGAATCACCTTACTTCATTTACTTCATGAAGGACTTCTAATTTTTAAATAAATGCCGCTACCATGAAAAAAAATACAAAGTTCAATTTTAAGAATAGCGTATATACTTTGTAGATGAATTTGGAGTGCTACCATCAAGCCTGCTTGAGGAAATCTTAACCATAGATGAAATGAGATTTCTTGAGAAACTGATTTAGAGAGTAATTCCATTTATACGACAAATGAAGTACCTAAGGGACAATTCATACAAGGGAAGTATATGACTAAAACTTCTCATAATGGGGTTCTCTAAATCTATAATGATAGACGGCTCATAGTACCTCAGATCGGCATTATCCAGACAAAACTAAATATCTGACAGAATTTTTTAAAATCTTAAATCTTCCAGTCCAGAATTATAATTAGAAGTTCTAGTAAGACATTCAATAGTAGCCATTACTTTCTAGTTTTGACTTTGTCTACAGCTTCTAATACACATTCATACCTCAAGCGGACATTGGCACCGATGTAAGATTCATATGGCTTTTCAACTTGCATAAATTCAAAATCATAACTTCTGCTCTGAGTCAGTTCTCCAGGTAAGGCCAGTTCTTTCACTAGGTTTACAAATTCGTGAGTATTACTCTTGTCATTGAAAAGTTCTAAGAAATTTTAAAAAGCAAAAAGACCAGTTATATTTCATATCCATTTCATTAAAACCCAAACTTCTACCTCCACAGCAAATCATTTTTAACAAAAGAATTAGTTGGATTTGTCTCTGCTTTAATATCCTAGAGCTATTGATCTGAACTCCATTATCTTTCTCATTATTATGCTCCACCTAGGCATAAAAAAATTCCCACAGCACAAAGAAAATTTCTATTATAAAAAAATAAATTCATTTTCTTTAATGTAGAGCTTGTCCAACATGAAGCTGTTTTAAAAGACACATTTCCAACAATTATTTGAACTTCCTCCCTTCAAGACAAAAAGTGTTTTGTTGTTTTACTTTAGTTAGGCAAATACATTGTATCTTGATAAAACTGTAATACACAAAAGACTAAAATGAACTATCAGTTAATTACTATAATTTGCCCCTCAAGTATAATCTCATCTAGAATAAATATGTAAACAAATATCCACCCAGTCCAATTTTGATACTTTAAAAATGTACAGTAAAACTTAGAAAGCTAGATTTAAAACCTAGCCATGCATACAGTACTATAAAGACCTGTTTTCTTTTCTCTTTTCTGAATCTGCAGTACCAGCAGGTATTTACAGTTTAACTCCTGCTAAATCAAGAATGTCTCTGAAATACATGTGGAGAAATGTACACAAGTTGATCTAAGTCAAGAAGAAATTACACCTTTTCTTTTCACATGGAATTTTCCATTGACAGGTGAGTCTGGCTACAGGCACACACTAGGTTAGGAAGACAGATGGCATGAGTAATTAGAAAGTGAAGCACGAAGATGACACTGATAATTGTGAGTAAAGCTGGTGAAAAATGTATGCAGATGGAAATTTCAGTGAGTCAACTAATTTAATTGAATTATTTTTCAAGACTGGTAGCTTACACAACTCCTTTCATTTTTAGTAATTAAGTTTAATAACAAATAAAAGCAGGATGAATCAAATATCATTTAATACAATTAAAAGAAACATGATTTAATGTTTATAAGGTAAATCCTTTTATTATGCAAAACCAAATCCCTCCTTCCACAAAGCTAAGCTCTCTAATTCAGTTATTTAAGTGCCAAATCCAACCCTCTTCAAATTCAGTTATCAAAGGAAAAAAAAAGTAATACTATTTCAAAACTCACCAATTTGACCTACAAATTCAATTCTAATTCCTTGGTGCTCTAGCCTCTTTCCAGGTTGCTTAAAGGCTAGGTTTACCTGCCAAAAGATGAAATTGTAAGAGATGTTAATCTTTTGAGTGGGCCTACTAGTAGATTCCTTCCAGAGGAATGCAATATGTAAGTATTTCAGGTATTCACTTCTGAAGTTTGAGACACCACCACACACTTAGATCATGATGACCTTATAGCACAGCATGAACCTATTACTTATAGTACACTTAAAGCATCTGCTTTGTTAGGAAGGAATCCCTCTTTAATAGCTGAAGAACTATAAAGACTCAATCAAAAACGGGGCAAACTTTTAACTATTCAAATGTGTTTTCTAGTCAAATAGTTAAACAAGTCTACACCAATAGCATTTTAATGTAAGGTAATCACTAACTCTTAAGAATTGACCTAAAACATCACTTTCAGGTTTTTGTAGCCAAGAATATAGTCATAATTCCTAATCTTAAAAGCAATGCTAATTGCCCTGAGTCTGCTATTCATCCTAAAACAGAATGTCTAACAATTTAAATTTTGAGTATAATATATCTTATACTTCTGAAGTAAAATATATAACCTCAAAGATCCCTAAATATTCATATCTGCCAAATGAAAACCTTAACTTTATAAATTTTTAATTTGACAAAATATCTGTACATACACATTAAAAATAAAATTCCAAATGTTTAAGGATTAGCTACCATACAAAAAAAGTATACTTCCAGGTTTATTCTTTACTATAAAAAATATTGGTAACATTGACTATTAAAAGCTCTTCTCTCAAACAATGCTTCTCAAAAGATAATAGAAAACAAAGAACAATAAAAACAGGTCCAATTACTTCCATTTATAAACTATATAAATTAAAATTAAATTCACTCTTCTATATCTTCCATATTTATAACTAGGATGAGTTAGTTATTTGCCTTCCAAATTAATATCTCAGAAAAAGAAGTAAATCACTAAATAATTGGTGGTACACCATATGATGGAGTATTATTAAAGTTTAAAAATAATAAGGTCAAAGAATTTTTAATGATGTGGGAAGATGTGCATGATATGTTACATGAAAGAAGCATGGTCAAATTGTATACAAGTATAATGCCAATCATATTTTTTAAAAGTACAGAAAAGAAATACTCTTAACAGCAGTTACTTCTGGAATGTCTGATTATGATTAATTTTGTTTTCTTCTTTGTAATTTTTTTTTTTTTACAATAGGCAAATAACACTTTCAAAGTCAGAAAATTACTTAGCTTAAGAAAAAAAGTAGAACTCAGAGAGGTTTCACATACATTTTCAAGCTGAATTTTAGGTTCGAACCACAAATAAAACAAGCATAACTCCCAGCTCTTTGACAAGCTAGGCAGTAATTAGAGCTATTCCCTAATCTGTATTAACAAAGCACATAAAAAAAAGCATACCTTAAAAAATGTCTACTTGGTAACAGTTTTTGAGAATGTCTTTGTTTGAACATAACTGTGTCTGATTTTTTTTTTCCTTCTTCTTCTTCTTCTCCCCAAAGCCCCCCAGTACATAGTTGTATTTTCTACTTGTGAGTGCCTCTGGTTGTACTATGTGGGACGCTGCCTCAGCATTGCTTGATGAGCAGGGCCATGTCCGCACCCAGGATCTGAACCGGTGAAACTCTGGGCCACCAAAGCGGAACGTGTCAACTTAACCACTGGGCCACAGGGCTGGCCCCTGTGTCTGATATTTTTAAAATTACAGTTCTTCAAAACACATTTTGAAACCACACTATTAAAATAGAAATGCAAAGTTATTCTGTTTTCCCACCTGCCTAAACTCTGAAATTTTCCTTGATCTCCCACTGTTAAAACATTATTGCTTTTAAGCCTAATACAAACTATTCTGGAATCTGAAGGATCCCAGAATTGGAAGGCATAATTAAACATTTTGGTTTAAAAGCTATTCCGCAAGGGAGCATGAAAAAGTAAATGAAACTATGTTGGTGAACTGGGTTAAAGAATTTTAACACCAACTCAGTTATACTCTTGTAACTTTTATTATCATTTCAAACTTACAGAAAAGTTGCAAGAATAGCACAAGGAAATCCCACATAACCTCTACTCAGATTCATCATACGTTTATATTTTGCCCCATATGCTTTCTCATCTTCTTTCAAAATACACATGTGCATGTATACATATACAACTCTTTTTTCCACAACTGAGAATAAGTTGGAAACTTCATGCCCCTCTGTCCCTAAACAATTCATGTGTACCTCCTAAGAAAATGGACTTTCTCTTACATAATCACAGGGCAATGATCAAAATCAGGAAAGTTAACATTCCATAATCTATACTCAAATTCCACCAATTGTCCCAGTACGGTAATTTATATCCCTTTTTCCTCCAGTCCAGGCTCCAATCCAGGATCACACATTACATACACTTGTTATGTCTCTTTAGTCTCCTTTAATCTAGAACATTGCTCAGTCATTGCCTTTCTTGACCTTGATGATTTTTAAGAATACAGGTCAGTTACTTTGTAGAATGTCCCTCAATTTGGGTTTGTTTGATGTTTCATCACAGTTAGATTCAGCTTGTGCATTTTTGGCAAGACATCACAGAAGAGAAGTTCTATCCTTCCCAGTGTATCTTATTAGGAAGGGCGTGATGCCAGTTTGTTCCAATATTGGTGACATTGACTTTGATCACTTGGTCAAGGTGATCCACCAGGTTTCTCCAATTTAGAGTTACTGTTTTCCCCTTTGCTATTAATAAGTAGTTTGAGCGAAGAAACTTGAGACTATGTTTAAAAGGATATGAAAACAGAATGTAGGGAAACTATATATAAAACTTATTCAGTGCTCTAACAAGCCAATCTTAAGGCTCATTCTTTGGCAAATAATATTCTGTAGATGTCTCAAATAATGCTGTCTTCAGGAGCTATTTAAGGAGTGAAATCCATCTACATTGCGTTTAAGACAAACATATATCAGTGTACTACATGCCATTTATAGGGTCATTTACAGTGAGGTACCAAGATATCTGTACATTATTTTTGCTAGATGTTGTGGTTATTCAAGATTAGTTTCCATCTGCTGCCAGGAGAATATGGCCCATATTCATGTTGATGAAAGAAACAACAATATTTCTTGCTTAAAGAACTAAACCATAAACTCCCATAATCTTAGACTAAGCATATGCCTTTGTTCACTTTTGCAACAAGGAAGAGACGCAGAGTTCACTATAGGTGGCTTGGTACTGGTACCAGGACTTCAAGACAATTTACTTATCACTGACCAGTCTAAAAGAATGTCTTGGTTAAGGAATTATAATTTATGAGCCCCCGACTCCAAAATCCCCAGATAAATTACTAGTCAAATTTTTCACAATTCAGGGGACAGGCCCCATGGCCTAGTGGTTGAGTTCAATGCACTCCACTTTGGCGGCCCAGGTTCAGTTTCCAGGCACAGACCTACACCACTCGTCAGTGGCCATGCTATGGCAGTGACCACATACAGGATAGAGGAAGACTGGCACAGATGTTAGCTCAAGGCGAATATTCCTCAAGCAAAAAGAGGAAGACTGGCAATAGATGTTAGCTTTCAGGGCAAATCTTCCTCAGCAAAACAAAACGAATAAAGAAAAATTTTCACAATTCAAAAAAAACACTGTATCTCAATAATTAAACATACAGTCAGCAAGACTCTCTCAAAATTACTCAGAAGGCACAGCAACACAAATTGTATTTTAAAAAGGAGAAACTTAGTTTAAATGTATTCTTAAAGCATAAAAAGTTCAGGATATAGTCCAACTACTCTAGACTTAAGAAAGATTTGTCACTTGACATGAACCAAAGCAGTAAATATTCTAACTAAGGATAAAAAGAACCTAAGTAGCTTTTAAGAATTTCCCTACTTATGGTAATCAAAATATTTCCTCTTGTCTTAAAGAATGCTTCAAAAACTCTCCAAGGAATGCAAATCAAAACTACACTAAGATATCACCTTACACCCATTAGAATGACTGCAATAACCAAGACAAAAAATAACAAATATTGGAGAGGATATGGAGAAAAGGGAACCTTCATACACTGCTGGTGGGAATGCAAACTGGTGCAGCCACTATGGAAAACAGTATGGAGATTTCTCAAAAAACTAAAAACAAAAATACCATATGAGCCAGCTATCCCACTACTGGATATTTATCCAAAGAACTTGAAATCAGCAATTCAAAGAGACTTATGCACTCCTATGTTCATTGCAGCATTATTCACAATAGCCAAGATGTGGAAGCAACCTAAGTGCCCATCGACTAATGACTGGATGAAGAAGATATGGTGCGTATGTATATATACACACACACACACACACACAATGGAATACTACTCAGCCATAAAAAGGACAAAATCATCCCATTCATAACAACATGGATAGACCTTGAGGGTATTATGTTAAGTGAAAAAAGCCAGACAGAGAAAACTTTAACTTTAAAAAAATATATGCTACAAGTGTCCCAAGACAATTCAATGGAGCAAGAATATTCTCGTCAACAAATAAGTGCTGGAACAACTGAATATCAACATACAAAAAAACGAAGTTGGATCTCTGCCTCACATCGTATACAAATATTAACTCAAAATGGATCAAAGATCTAAATGTAAGAGCTACAACTACAAAACTCTAAGAAGAAAATATAGCTGTAAATCTTCATTACCTTGGATAGGAAATGATTTCTTAGATGACACAAAAGCATGAGCAATGAAAGAAAAAAACTGGACTTTATAAAAATTTAAAACTTTAGTGCTTCAAAAGACACCATCAAGAAAGTGAAAAGATAACTTACAGGAGAAAATTCTTGCAAAACATAACTGATAAAGGACTTATATCCAAAATATATAAAGAACTCTTACAACTCAACAATAAAAAGACAAATAACCCAATAAAAAATGGCCAAAGGATATGAATAGATTTTTTCCTCAAAGAAGGTATACAAACAGCAATAAGCACAATAAAAGATGTTCAATATTCTTAGCCATTAGGGAATTACAAATCAAAACCATAATGAGACATCACTTCATACTCAATAAGATGGTCATAATCAAAAATACACAAAATAATAAGTATTGCCAAGAACGTGAAGAAACTGGAACTCTGATACATTGCTGGAGAGAATGTAAAATGGTGCAGCTGCTTTGGAAAAGTTTGGCAGTTCCTTTAAAAGTTAAACATAGCATTAACATATGACCCAGTACTTCCACTCCCAGGTATAAACCCAACAGAAATGAAAACACATATTCACACAAAAACTTGTACACAAATGTACAGCATTATTCATAATAACCAAAAGTAGAAACCTAAATGTCCTCAACTGATGAATGGATAAAGGAAATGTGCTATAGCCATATACCACATGGATAAATACTAGAATATTATTTGGCCATAAAAAGAATGATATTTTGATACACACTGCAACATGAATGAACCTTGAAAACATGCCAAATGAAACACAGCAGAAGCAAAAGGACAAATCTCGTATGACCACTTACGTGAAATATCTAGGACAGGCAAATTTATAGAAAAACAAAGTAGACTAGACGTATCCAGGGACTGGGAGAAAAGGGAAATGTGTAGTTATTGCTTAATGGGTACAAAGTTTCTGTTTGGGGCGATGAACAAATTTTGGAAATAGTGGTGATGGTTGCACAACATTGTGAGTGTAATTAATGCCAGAGTTATATACTTAAAAATAGTTAAAATGGCAAATTTTATTATATATATTTTACCAGAATATTTTTTTTAAAAGAATGAACCTTGAAAACATAATGTTAAGTGAAAGGAGCCAGACACAAAAGGCCACATATTTTATGATTCCATTTACATGAAATGTCTAGAATAGGCAAATCCATAGAGAAAGCAAGCAGATTTGTAGATTAGTGGTTGCTAGGAGTCTCAGTTCATTCAGGCTGTTATAACAAAATACCATAAACTGGGTGGCTTATAAACAACAAAAATTTATCGCTCACAGTTCTGGAGGCTGGGAAGTTCAAGATCAAGGCACCAGTAGATTTGGTATCTGGTAACAGCTCGCTTTCTGCTTCACAGTCGCCTGTCTTTTCACTGTGTCCTCACATGGCAGAAGGTGCAAGGGATTTCTCTGAAGTCTCTTTTATAAAGGCACTAATCTCATTCACAAGGGCTCCTCCCACAGGCCCCACCTCCAAATACCATCACATTGGGGATTAAGTTTCAACACACGAATCTTATGAGGACACAAACATTCAGTCTGTGGCACCATGGAAATGACTGCTAATGGTATGGTGTTTCTTTTGGGGGTGATGAAAATGTTACGGAATTTGATAGTGGTGATGGTTGCACAACTCTGCGAATATAGTAAAAGCCACTGAATTGCACACTTTAATATGGTGAATTTTATGGTATATGAATTATAAGTCAATACGGCTATTTAAAAAAAAAAGGTATGTGTCACAAATACAGCAATGGAACAGAACAGAGAAGTTGGAACAGACACACACAACCTCTAATTCATGACAAAGTTGATACTGCAGTGCAGTGGGGGAAAGATTGGCTTTTTCAATAAATGTTGGGTTAAGCAGATATCTATATTGAGGGAGGAACTAGCCTTGACTCCTATGTCACACAGAGAAAATGAGCTCCAAGAAAACTGAGGATCTAAATGTGCAAAATAAAATTAAAAAATTTATAAGAGAAGGAAAACAGAATATCTTCATGTCCATAAGGTAGGCAAAGATTTCTTAAATAGGATACAAAAGACAAACAAAAAGGAAAGATAACATTTGTAGTGTATTAAAGTTAAGAACTCCTGTTCATCAAAAAACACCAGTGAGAGAGTGAAAAGTCAAGCCAGAAAGTGGGAGAAGATATTTACAATACATATATAGACAAAGGGACTGTATATTATCAAGAAGCATAAAGGACTCTTATCAAGAACATACAAAAAAAATGCTATACATCAGTAAGAAAAAAAGTCAACTGAGTAGAAAAAGGAGCCAAAAAAAAACTTGAACAGGCACTTCACAAAAGATATCCAATGGCCAATAAATATATGAAAAGTTGCTCAACCTCTTTAGACATCAGGGAAATAGAAAGAAACACCACATAACAAAAGAATGAGAAGATGAGAAGACAAGACATAGACTGGGAGAGAGTATTTGCCAAAGATACATCTGATAAAGGACTGTTATCCAAAATATACAAAGAACTCTTAAATTCCACAAGAAGAAAACAAACAACCCAATTAAAAATTAGGCAAAAGATCTGAACAGGCACTTCACCAAAAATATACATTTGGTGGGGCCAAATGTTCGCATGCTCCGCTTCAGCAGCCCAGGGTTTCACCTTTTCGGATCCTGGGCACAGACATAGCACTGCTCATCAGGCCATGCTGAGGTGGCATCCCACATGCCACAACTAGAAGGACCCACAACTAAAATATACAACTATGTACCGGGGGTTTTGGGGAGAAAAAGCAATTAAAAAAGAAAAAGAAATACATTTAGCACATAAACATATGGGAAGATGTTCAACATCACATGGTCAGGGAATGGCAAATTAAAATAATGAGAAACCACTACACACCTATTAGAATGGACGAAATTCAGAACACTGACAACACCAAATGCTGGCAAGGATGTGGAGCAACAGGAACTCTCATTCATTGCTGGTGGAAATGCAAAATGGTAGTGCTACTTTGGCAGACAGTTGGGCAGTTTCTTACAGAACTAAAGATAGGTTTACCATACATTCCAGCAAGTGCGTTCTTAGGTATTCATCCAAAAAAGATGAAAACTTATGTCCACACAAAAACCTGCACACAGATGTTTACAGCAGCTTTACTCATAATTGCCAAAACTTGGAAGCAATCAAGATGTCCTTCAGTAGGTGAACAGATAAACTGTGGTACATCCAGTCAATGGAATATTATTCAGCACTAAAAACAGATGAGCTATCAAGCCATGAAAAGACATAGAGGAACCTGAAAAGAAGCCAATCTGAAAGGCTTCATACTGTATGATTCCAGCTACATGACATTCTAGAAAAGGCAAAACTATGGAGACAATACAAAGATCAGTGGTTTTGGGGGCAGGGTGGGGGGAGATGAATAGGCAGAGCGGAGAGGAATTTTAGGGCAATGAAAATATCTTGTATGATATTACAATGACAGATATGAAAAAAAATAAACTCTTTTAAAAATCTGAAAACAAAATGTGCATACAGAAGCTCACATGTCAGGAATATCATAAAAAGAATCTATTCTTGCTTTGGGTGGGACGTCAGACCTCCCAGATCTCCAAGACTACATATAACAGACGCAGAATTTTTAGCAGAGAATCCTACAATGCAAAGCCAAGTTTGGAAACCAATGATTCAGTCCAACCTCCTCAATTTACAGGTGAGATTCAGAAAGTTAAATGACCACCCAGAGTTATCTACCAAAAGAGTGGTAAAGTCAAGGCTAGATATTCCAACTCTAGCCCAATTATCTTTCTATTATACTTGGACATTTCAAAAAACCTAGACTGGTGTGATAAGACTTGCTCTTAGCGACCCATGCCGGGTCACAAATAACCAACGCTTGTTTTCTTCTCTTTCTTTTGAGCTTTCTTTTCAAAGTGCTCATAAGTCGTCTATTTAATAACCTGTTCTAAAGGTATGTCAGGAGTCAATATTAACAAGAGTTACCACAGTTGCAAAAAGGAAAAAATGTGGAAGAGAAAACCAGACATCAGGAACCCCCTGATGAAAAAACACACCACCACCGATATTCTTCCGAACCAAACTTGAGCCTGATCAAGTCTGTGGATCCAGCTGGCAATTTACAGGCAGTAACTATATCTTGAACATGCAATCACACAGAACCCTACAGTTCAAATGGCCCAGGTTCTGCAAAGATAAGTTATAAGGAAAAGAAAGGCATGAAGAGGGAACCTGAGATTAAACGAGATTTAAAAGACATATAAAAAAAATTTTTTTAAAGGAGAACTAAACAATTAAAAAAACATAAGGAAGTTTGTTATAAAAGTCAGCATAATGGTTACTTTTGAGGGGAAGGGGCTGTGACTGGGATGGGACATATGGGATGGCTGGCAAAGTTCTCCTTCTTGACTTGAACGGTTATTACAAGAAAATATGCCTTACATAATTCATTTTTGTTTTGTGTGGTTTTCTCTATGTGTTTTGTTTTACAATAAAAAGGTTAAAAATGAAAAAATCTCAGGTCAATAAATAAACAGATTCCAGATTATCTTTTGAGAAACAGAAAATATTTACCTATAAGAGATTTATCATTTTTTAAGTGTACTCTATAGTTATTGATTAGATCTACATACAATCTCTAGCAATTCCAAAAATTTAATTTGAATGCCAGCTATTTTTAAAAAAATATAGTATCATCACATAAAGTATCTTTATTTCCTTAAACATTCCCCTCTTCCTTATCCCATAAACATCAGCCATGAACTCCTAATTGGTCCAGATGACATAAGATTACTTTAAACTAGGCAGGGATTGTTCCCTACTAGATTTAAAAACAGTAAATAAACAAACCAAATAAATATTTAGTGAGAGTCTATTATATAGATAATACTATGATGCATTTATGGAGAATACAGAAGCACACTCTGATCCCCTGATCTTAAAAAGCTTATAACCTGGCAGGAGAGCTATTTACTTACTTGTCACATCTATAAATTAAGTATCTGAGATATTGGCAGGTTCAACGTCTCCCTAGAAAGGAGACTAGATTGGTGTCCCTACCCGCTCCACCCCCACCATATTAACAAGTCTTCTTTTCCATAAACCAAAGACTACTTCCTTTACTGTTCTTTCATTTGACATGTTCTATCCTTTTGATGATTTTTGTCTGCTCTTTTTAGGCCTCTTCTGTTTCTCTCCATCTTTTTAAAGGAAGAGTACCAGGAGAGTAAAGTTGAAAACCAAAAGATTTATTTCAGAAACAACACTAAGAAGGCAACAGAAGAATTTGGCAAAGGACCAGAGTAGACAATGCAGTAAACGATTAATAAACTTAAGTTCAACCTATCTAGTAAACAAAGAAATGCTAATTATAAGAATAGTATCATTTTTGCCCATCAACATAGCAAACATTAAAAATGCTACGTTGAGTAAAACAAGCCATTATAAGTGGACATGTGATTTGATGCAAATTTCCCAGTTTAACATGTATTAACACCCTTCAAATATTCATGTCTTTTCGTCCAGGAACTCGCTTCCAGGAATTCATTCTAAGGAAATAATCTTATGCTACAGAAATTTAAAGAAAAATGTATGCACATAGATGTCTGTATCACCAAAGATATGGTGATATACTACAAGCCATCTGAAAAATAGAAACTACTTAAATATCCAATAATAGGGAAAAGATATGCTTAATATACTACTTATAGTTAAACATTAATGCAGACAGACCAAGAGGAAACACACCCAAATTTTAACAGTGAGTGATTTCCATACGATGGGACTATAATTATTTTTTTTCCCAAACTGTCTACCATGTATATATATTACTTTTAACAAACAATGTGGAAAAACTTTTATATTAAAAAAAATTATTTCAAATGTTTTATGGCTTGATTTTGTCTATATTACCATTCCTCAGTATCACAGACTAATGTGTATTGGTCATATTCCCTAAGGTATAAAAATAATCTTACACATCATTTGACAAGAAAAAGGGGAAAAAGTGAAACGTTACAGAAGGTATCATAAATGTATCTCAGCATGCATGGATACATTCCAAATGTACTTAAGTCCTCTACAGAGTACCAAGAAATAAGATCAATAGACACGATGGTAGTAGTATAGAGAGAGAAGCCACAAAGAATGAGAAAGAAACTTAGAGAAGTATCCCTAATATCTATAACTCAACTTCATGTTAAAGGAGAAACAAATTGTGAGTGAATTGCAGCCCCACCAGAGAAACTGTCTGAAGCTAAACAGATGCACATGGTCACAAACACACAAAATTTTGCATGCAATTTAGTTTAGACTCTCCCTTGTAACCCTTGCAATTTATGAATCTTTCCTGTAAATGTTCTAACGAATCAAGGATTTTAGCTGATCTTCAGGAAAAAAAATTTCTGTCTCTAATAAAACCATTCAAATTTATAAACAGCACAGACCACTTTGATGACTAATTCTAATATGCTACAACTAGGTAATTGTCCCAAACAAAAGATGTACCTTTCCCGAAACAGATTCTCCATCATAGAAAAGATAGTGTTTTTCTACTTTGCCATCTTCAGTTTTCATTTCTGCCATTTTCCTGGTTTCCCCATCATTAAGGACAACATCGATCTCACAAATGGGACCAAAAAAGCCTCCAAGAAAACTCTGAAATAAAAAGAAAATGCACACAATTATCATGTTTTGTTATTCACTACATTTTGTAACTAAAATTTAATTACCTATGACCTACAGTTACACAGCCTGCAAACCTGTGAGTCCACAAGGAAACTTACATCAAATTCTACATCAAAACTAAATATAGTACAACAATATGCACATAGTTAATACTGTACTATACATTTAAAAATTTATCAAATTCATGTTACATAGTTTTTACAATAAAAAAAGACAAAAAGAAAACTAAACAAATTTAAACATGCTATAATTTCAATCATTTCCATAGATAACCATTATAAATAATCAAATACTAACATGTACCAGAAATCTAAAAAATTAATTCTCAACATCTGGATTTGAAGTTACCTTTAGTTATACTTCTATTAGGTTCTTTCATTATAGCAGAACTCATACAATCCAAATTACTCATCCAAATCCAAATGAATTATTACAACGTACTACTTATTGTAAATCTACTTCTATACGGATCTGAACAGGATGTGTCACATTATATAAGCCCTTGGAATAAAACTGGCTCTAATAAAGGAGACTAATTAAATTCCTGTGAAGTTTTCCAAAGAAAACGTTTAAGCCTTGTTCTGTAAATCCTGAATCTAACAGAAATCTAAAGGACAAAGATCAATTGCCTATGAATGCCAAAACACATTAGTTGGTAATAATACAGAACCCATCAGCTATTCCAATATCAGATAGAGTTATGGATTATTTTTGTCAATAATGAAAGCTAGTCTTTTTTTTAAATTTACACAGAGAACAGTCTCCTATCCTGTCATCCTACATCCCTTCTTACTTCGCCCTACACAAAAACCACAGTGATCTCTGAAAAATGTAAATCCAGGGCTGGCCTGGTGGCAAAGCGGTTAAGTTCACGCACTCTGCTCCAGTGGCCCAAGGTTCGCAGACTTAAATATCACTCATCAAGCCACACTGCGGCAGTGTCCCACATATAAAGTAGAGGAAGACTGGCATGGATGTTAGCTCAGGGACAACCTTCCTCAAGCAAAAAGAGGAAGATTGGCAACAGATGTTAGCTCAGGGCCAATCTTCCTCACCAAAAAGAAACCAAACCAAAACAAAAAAAGCATAAATCTAATCATATCATTCTCTGTTTAAAATCCTTCAGTGGGCTGGTGAGAATATAAATTGGAACAACTACTTTAGAAAATATTTAGCACCATCTGGTAAAGCTAAAGATATACATATTCCATGACCCAGCAATTACACTCCTAGGTATCCACCCTAAACAGAAACTCTTACACATATGAACCAGGAGACAAATATAAGAATGTTCATCACATCATTGTTCATAACAGCCCCAAATAGGAAACAATCCAAATATCCATCACTGAGAATGGATACATAAATTTTAGTCTATATTCAAACACTGGGAAATGGAATGAGATACAACTATAGACAACAAGGATGAATCTCACACACACAATATTGAAAGATGCCAGACACAAAAAGAATACACACTATAGGATTCCATTGATTAAAAAGTCAAAAACACGTAACGTACATTATAGTACTGTAGTAGAAGTCAGGAACTGGTTGGAAGAAGGCACAAAGGGATCTTCTAGGGTGTTAGTAATGGTTTTTTTTTTTTGTTTTGATCTGAGTGCTTGAGACACAGGTATGTTCACTTTATGGAAATTCAGAAGCTGAACACTTGTCACTTTTCTATAACTGTTTACTTCCATGAAATGTTATTTTAAATACATACACAGTGTATTCCTTAAGGTGGCCTACATATATCTCACTTTATCCATCTCTCCAGCCTCACTAGCCTCAAATGATTCAAGTTCATGAAATTTGTCCGTCAGTCTCCCTCTTCTCCTAGACCAAGAATCTTAACTTAATTCACTCGTCCTTTGAGTATCAGTTTGACCCACCTCCATACAGATGCCTTCGCTAACTTCCTAATCAAAACTGTATTCTCCAAATTCAGGTCTCACAATGCCATGTAGTTTTACTTCATCATTTATTATAATTGGTGTGCTTATTTAGTACCTGACACCCTGAATGAACTGTAAACTCCATGAGGACAGATACTTTTCCTTTGCTCATGGCTGAAGACTCAGTAGTTAGGGGCAGCGTGTAGCATGTAGTAGAAAGCACTCAAATACCTGTTGAATGTTAAATTAATTTTAAACAAAACACATACTGTCCTAATAATAAAAAATAAGTGGATACTCAAAAGAAATGAGCTAGAATCTGGCATTTTTGGTAAGACTGGCCCTCCCCCAGGAAGTGAGCATTAGTGCAGCAGCTTAGTACAAGGCACTTGCGTTGTCTCAGGTCCGTCCTCAGGTGGCAGGGTAACAGTAAGCGAGCTAATGATCTTTGTAAAGCTAGGGAGGTCACAGGGTGATGCTGTGATCAAAAGAGAGAGTGTTTTCCTAAATTCTGAGCTTGCTTCTTTGTTTTTATTAATCTTATATTAACAAGAGGATTTTAACTTCAAGAAATCAACTCAAAGAATGGCCAGATTAGTATTTTTGACATACTCCAAAGACACAAAGAGCAAATTTTCCTCTTGACAAGATGTTTTAACCTTTCGTAACAACATTACAAATAAACTCTACTTTAAACCAGAAAACTAATTTTAATCAGAAAACTATTCTAAACTTGAGAGAATGAAAAATATCAATGATAGGTCACATGCACTGTCCCTTTCTAGTTAGTTTTCATACCCCAAGTTTTAAACTCAAAACTTGCTCAACATGGTGTATTTTCTCCTAAGGGCTACAGATATGAGAATGTATAGCAGCACAAAATCAATCAGCTGATATTTACTAATTATCAACTATGTGCAAAGCACGGAGCCAGCAAAGGGGGTCGGGAGGTGCTCATGTAGGAGGAGCTACTATGAAAGGGTAGAAGACAACAGCTTCGTTTGAGTTATAAAATAGAAGCAGGAAAATAAAATTTAATTTTCTCATTTCCTCTTAATATTTTCCAGAGCTGCTTCCAAGAAAAATGAGATTTGAAAACTATAAAAATTGTTTTACAGATAAAATATTATAACTTTTTTCCACATACATATACTTAACACATAGAGCTGAATTTGGGATTCGAAAGCTGATATTAAAAGATCAAGGGGGCCTGTCTGGTGGTGTAGTGGTTAAGTTCAAACGCTCTGTTTCGGTGGTCTGGGGTTCGAGGGCTGGGATCCGGCACGCAAGCACCATCCCACATACAAAGTAGAGGAAGACTGGCCGAGATGTTAGCTCAGGGCCAATCTTCCTCACAAAAAAATTTTAGAAATAATAAAAGATCAAGTTATCAAAAGTAAAATAAAATAAAAATGGTCACTAATTAAAATGGTGTACACTTAAGAGTCTTATAAAACTTCACAATTATAATTAAACAAGTCTTATTTTGACACCATATGTAAAAATTTAAAATTCCTAGGCATTAAAAGTATATAAAAATGATGTGTTATCCTCTATTATTTTCCATATGCACGAAGTATTTCATAACTAAGAATGAAAAGTAGACTTACTTTTCAACACAATCAAAACACTAAGATTGGGAGAGATCAAAAGGGAAAAAAAAAGCCTAGTATAGCATATGCAAAACAATAATAGGTTGAGTAATAAATTATAGCACTTTAACGAGGTTAATGACGCCATGAGAATTTGGCCCTGGGTTAACATCCAGTTTTTTACACTAGGACAAATCAAAAATGAACTAGTCTTACTAAAAGCCTCCACAAAATTGTAGATGTCTTACATTTAACAAGTAGACAACAGAGAGAAAAAATATCTGAGAAAAAAGTTTGTCTTTTTTCTTTTCCTTCTAAAAGGAGTTGAAAGATTCTCTACCCAATGCCTTGGTTTTTGAAGTTTTCATTTCAAGATGTGCATCTTCTGTCATTTCAAACAAAAAGTCATATCATTAAAATCTTTTTTATTCATAAATTATAATATTTCTCCTGATATGTACAGAGGAAACAAAATACAGAATTGTCAGGACTGTGAAGTCTAGAAAAGGGAAGGGAATAAAAATTGTAACGAGGGTTACTCGACAAAACATAGACTTTTGCTGAAATATAGAAGGCAGTTTGAGATCTTTTAAGTCAAAGACTACATGGAAAAGATATCTAGAAAAGACTTCTGGTAAAGATAGCTTCAAGCGAGCATTTAGAATATGAGGTTTGCAGGAGCAATACCAGACAATATAAGACAATCAATATACAAGTAAAACTCTTAAATAGCTACACTGCTATATATATGACCATTAAAACATTATAGTAACTGTTCTTACAGTTTTCTAATCGTGGCCTAAACTTCATATCACTGACTTTAGGTTAATTTTTGTCCTATAATTTGTAAACCCAATATTGAGTATTACCCATCTAGCAAAACTACACGTGGATATGTTAAAAGACAAACTTTTTAGACCTCACTGAAGAAATTTCACTACTCCAGCTGATGTAAAGAAATGCAACTCAAGGTGAGGCGGAGGGGACGCTCTCAAAATTTATTCACTTAGCCCATAGACAAGCAATGAAACAGCAAATTTTCATACATATATTACATCTGTGCCCATTTCAGTTTAGTTTATGTCTCACAAGTAACTTGAAAATAAAAATAAACTGCTCCTGAACATAATTCAAAAACTTATTAAAAGTAATAATTTTAAATGTAAGCAAAACATAGGAGAGCTTTTAAGTTTTCTTTGCAAATTACAGTCAATTAAAGAAGCCTTCAGTGACTCCCCGACAAAGCGAGGTCTCCCAATACTTCCTTCTTGGTAGTTATCACAACTGTGATTTCCACGTTAAACAAATTATTACACAAATAAATGTTTATCTCCCTCTAGACTGTAAGCTACAAGACAGCAAGGGCTGTTGCAGTCTTGCTCACAGCCCCTGGGCACACCTAAGTAATCATTTGTTAAATCAAAGAAAAGAAGACTCCAAGAATGAACATGTCTGTCTTTACTTTTTTTTTTGATTAAAAGAACACGATTTCTGACTTTAAAATATATTTATTCACAGTACCTTTTTTTTTTTTTTTTATAAACCTAGCCTGGTCTTTAGGCAGAAGTTTCAAGCAGTTTATTGAACCAGTAAGCTTCAGGAAAGCAGGTAGTATAAGGAGAGCACACAGTAGGCGCTCAACATCTGCTTGCTCAATGAAACGAATAAACGAATACTACCATAAAATGAGCCAAATGAGCTCCAATCTAGAGGAGATTGCCAACACACAAAGTTAAATGCCCCCGTGCCCACGCTGGCGCTTCCCACTAACTGTATTCTGATCTCCCTCCCTCCTCTCTCCGTAGGCCATTTCAACATCCCAAAGCAGTCAAGTTTCTAGAAATGGCTTGGGGAAGGAAATGGGAGCCAATGCTTAAACCAGAGGGCACGAAACTAGTGTCTTCGGAGTTAAAGACGTCCCCCATCCCAACGTCCTTTTCTTTTTCTCTCCCATTCTACAAGTGTCAACATCAAGGCTGCACTGGGGTCAGGAAATGGCAGAATGTCATCATATCCAGGAAAAAGAGAAAAATCAAGTTTATCAAGCTCGTGACACACTGGAAGAGAGTGACCAAGTCCCCGGGCCCGGACCTGGGGGACTCCTGGGTCATCCCACTTGAAAGGAAGCGAGGCTGCCCGGGACGAGCGGAGGGACCAGCTACCTTGGAAGGGGAGGCGGCGGCGAGCCCCCGCAGAGGCAGGGTCCGAGTACCCAGCCAGGGCCCCCAGAGCCGGTCAAGGAACGCCGGCAGAGGCTCCGACATGGCCAGGAGAGCGCGCCGCCGCCCGCAGGTGCTCGGGCCTCGCCGAGACCGGGACGAGGCGGCGCCGCCCGCTCTTCCCCGACCCCGCGGTGGCCCGACAGGCCTACCCCGGCTCCCCGCCCTGCTCGCCTGCCCGCTCCTGCAGCTCCCCGCGGCCCCTCCCGCGACTCCTGGCCCGCCGTTGGCCGTCCCGCCGTGCTCGGGGCGAGGGCTGGCGGCGAGCGCGCGCGGCGCCGCGCACTCACCATTGTCAGCGCCGCCACCACCGCGTCCCCCCCACTTCACTCCTCTTCCCTCAGGAGAACTCCCGGCCCCGGCTCCCTCCGCCCCGGCGCCCCGTCACGTGACCCCGAACCGCGGGCCGCACGTGACCCCTCCCTTCCTTTCCTCCCTTCCCCCGGCACCGGCCCCCTCCGGGCCGCTCGCCCCGCCCTACTGGCCGGCCAGGCCCTGGGAGGAGACGCCGTTTGGAGGCGGGGCCCGGTGCAACACGCTACGGCGGGGGGCGTGGCCACCGAGATGACGTAAAGGGGGGGGCCGGGCGGACGTAGGCTCCCCGGGTCCTCTCCCCACCCCCCCCGCCCGTCTTCTGTCACGTGACGGGCGGTTCGCTGACTGGCGTCTCGGCCACACCCGGTTCCTCTTGCCTCTGGAAGATTGAGTGGCTGGGACGGAAGGAAGGAGGGAAGGAAGGGTTCGTTCAGGAGGCGCTCTCCGCAGCTGGATCCCTGGGCCGCCGAGGCGAAGGGGAGCTGTTAACCGAGGCCGTGCTTCCCTAGGCCTCGCGAGAGACGTGCTCTCTCAGTCCAGGATGAGGCATTCTCCCGCCTTTCTCGAACTCTACCCAGCTCCCTCTCCCTCTGAGAGCTTCTGGGTTTTGAGAACGTGTCGGCTTTGTCACCTCAGAAGAGACGACCAGTAGAAGTGTTAGGGTGCTACATCCGTTGCTTCGTAAAGGGCACGGATAGCTCGTGAGCTGTCCGCCCGGAGCTGTAGAGGGCTCACAGAGGACTCATACCGCCCTGCCCTCGCGACAGGGGCAAATGCTTTCCTTTGGCTGCAGTACCCTGGCTTTAACCACATCCTAATCGCGGTGGTGTAAGCCTAGGGGACCTCCTGATAAATGGAATCCTGCTTTAGGATTTCAAAACTTAGTGTTGAACCACCGCATTGCTCTCTATGCGTATATCCAAAGCAGAAAAGAATGACACTCTGAAGGTACCGTAATTATCCCGTCACAAAACAGAATCAAGTTTGTGAAGCAGGGCAAGCAAGTCTCAAATGTAAAAGGCTTGAGACTAGAGTATGGTCTCTAATCACAATAGAATTAAACTACAAATAGCAAAAAGATAGCTAGAAAATCCACAAGTATTTGGAAACTAAGCAACATAATTCTAAAGCGCTGTGTCAAAGAAGACATCAGTGGAAACTTTAAAATATTTGAACTAAAAGATAATGAAAATACAACATAACAGGATTTATGGGATACAATTTCAAGTAGTGTTTGGAGGAAGATCTGTAGCTTTAAATGCATGCAGTTGAGAAGAAGAAAGGTTTAAAATCAGCAATGTAAGTTCAAATCAGGAAGATTTAAAAAAGCACATACCATGTAGAGAGGAGCAGGGGATATATGGGAACTCTGTACTTTCTGCTCTCTTTTGTTATGAACTTAAATCTGCTCTAAATAAAGTCGACTAAAAAAAAGCGTTTGCATATATGGTCAGATGATCTTGACAGAGGTGCCATGACACCTGAGTGGGAAAAGGACAGTGTCTTCAACAAATGATGTTGGGAAAACTGGACATCCACTTGCAGAAGAATGAAGTTGGACCATTACTTTACACCATACACAAAAATTAACTCAAAATGGAGTAAAGACCTAAACATAAGACCTAAAAGTATAGAACTCCTAAAAGGACACATAAGGGAAAATCTTCACAACATTGGCCTTGGTAATGATTTCTCAGATACGACACCAAAAGAACAGGCAACAAAAGCAAAAATAGACGAATGGGACTACATCAAACTTAAAGACTTTTGTGCATCAAAGGACACAGTAGAGTGAAAAGGCAACCTATGGAATGGGAGAAAATATTTCCAAATCATATATCTGATAAGATATCCAAAATATGGAAAAAACTCCTATAATACAATAACATATATTCTTAATATTCAGAATATATAAAGAACTCCTACAACTCAATAACCAAAAATCAAATAACCTGATTAAACAATGGGCAAAGAGGAGCCAGCCTGGTGGTGCTGTAGTTAGGTTTGCACATTCCACTATAGCGGCCCAGGCTTTGTTGGTTCGGATCCTGGATGTGGACCTATGCACTGCTTGTCAAGCCATGCTGTAGCAGGTGTCCCATGTATAAAGTAGAGGAAGACAGGTACAGATGTTAGCTCAGGGCCAGTCTTCCTCAGCAAAAAGAGGAGGATTGGCAGCAGATGTTAGCTCGGGGCTAATCTTCCTCAAAAAAAAAAAAGAATGGGCAAAGAACTTGAATAGAAATTTCTTCAAAGATGATATACAGATGTCCAAGAAGCATATGAAAAGATGCTCAACGTCACTAGTCATCAGAGAAATGTAAATCAAAACCACAAGATATCACCTCACACCCATTAGGATGGTTACTGGGGGAAAAAAAAGAAATAGACAACAAGTGTGAGTGAAGAGGTGGAGAACTTAGAACCATCATGCACTGCTGGTGGGATTGCAAAGTGGTGCAGCCCCTATAGAAAGCAGTATGGAAGTTCTTCAAAAAATTGAGAATAGAACTACCGTATGATCCAGCAATCCCACTTCTGGGTATATATCCAAAAGAGTTGAAAGTAGGGTCTCAAAGAGATGTTTGCATACCTACATTCATAACACGTATGAACACTCATGTTCATTCGTGATAGCCAACAGGTAGAAGCAACCCAAATGTTCATGGACAGGTGAGTGGAATATTACTCTCTCTTAAAAAAGAAGAAAATTGTGTCACGTGCTACAACACAGATAAACCATGAGGACATTATGCTAAGGGGAACAAGTGAGTCACAAAAAGACTGTATGACTTCACTTATATGGGGTATCTAAAGTAGTCAAATTCATAGAAACAGAAAATAGCATGGTGGTTACCAGAGGTTAGGAGGGAGGGGAAAAGGGAGGGCTTTTTAATGAGTATTGAGTTTCAGATTTGCAAGATGAAAAAGTCCTGGAGATCTTTTTCACAATGTGAATATACTTAACACTACTGAACTGTACCCTTAAAAATGGTTGAGATGATAAATTTTATATTATGTGTTTTTTACCACAATAAAGAAAGCAAATTAAACTTTGAGTAGGAGGAAGGAAAACAAAGATAAGAACAGAAGTCAAGAGAATAGAAAATAGACAAGCAATAGAGAAGATCAAGAAATCCAAAAGTTGGTTCTTTGGAAAAATTAATAAAATTGTTAAGCCTCTAGCAATACCAAAGGAGAAAACACAAATTAACAATATTAGGAATGAAAAAGAGGACAGCATTTCAGATCCTATAGACATCAAAAGGATAATAGGAGAATATATCAATTTGTCAATAAGTTTGACAAATTAGAGGAAGTGGACAGCTTCCATAAAAACACAACTTTCTGAAATGGACATAAGAGGAAATAAAACACCTAAACAGTCATATATCAGTTAAAGAAATTGGATGCAAAATTTAAAATCTTCCCATCCCAAAACATCTCTAGGCCATAGAATTCACTGGTGAGTTCTACCAAAATGTAATGAAGAAATAACAACAAAAGTTTTTACATAAACGTTTTAAGAAAATATGGGAAGAGAGAACACTTGCCAACTTCCTTTTTTTTTAGGCTGAGGAAGACCAGCCCTGAGCTAATATCTGTATCAATCTTCCTCTATTTTATATATGGGTCACCACCACAGCATGGCTGACAAGTAGTGTAGGTCCACACCTGGGATCCAAACCTGTGAACCCGGGCTGCTGAAGAGGAGCACACCAAACTTAACCACTGTGCCAGGAGGCAGCCACTGCCAACTTCTTTTATTGAGGCCAGCATAACCCTGATACCAACACTTGACAAAGACATTACAGGAAAACAGTTACATATCAATATCCTTTGTGAACTTAGCTGCAAAAATCCTAAATCAAGTTTATAAGGCAGAAATTTCTTTAAAAACAGTAATCTATGGATTAGCCCTACACTGTGGTTAAATGTGCTCCTTTGTGTACCTGTAAAATTCCTGTTTAGTAGAGTGGGGCAACATCTTTATACATGTTTTTTTTTTTTCTTTATACATGTTTTAAAGTTCATCTCTATTATTGCTGATGCTCAGTTCGGCATTATATATAATGATAAAATGTGAAATGAAACAAGTACAATTCTTTTCCCTAAGACTGTAAAGGAAACAAGGATAAATCAGAGAATGTGTTTTATGTTTTCCTCTCCTTAGATTGATTTTTTATAGGAGTCTCTGTCAAGTAATTGAGAGTATTTGCTGGAGCCAGATATTTGGATTCTGGGATCCTTATATTCATTCATTAAACATATATTTAGTGAGTGCTCGCTAAATACCAGGTGTTGTTCTAGGCTGAGGATTAGAGCCAGTTAGCAAAAATAGTAATAACAGTAACAATAATGGTAATAATATCCTTGCCCCCAAGGAGTTTACATTCTAGTTTAGGAAATGGTAAATAACAAGTAATTAAATAAAATATTTTCAGTTGGAAAAATAAACATGAAATAAAACATGAAATAAAAAGAAATAAACATGTCATGATGAGTGGAAAAGAGCTATTTTTAGATAGGGTGGTAGGAAAGTTACATTTAAACTGAAATCTGAAAGGATGAGTCACCTATTAGAAGAAATGAAGGGAGAAGTTCATTCCAGGCAGAAAGAACATCAAGGGGAGCGGTCCTGAACTAGGAAAAAGCTTAGTTCTTTCCAGGAATTGGAATACAGTGTAGCGGAAGCCTAGTGAATGACAGGGACAGTAACACAGGATGAGGAGCAGATAGAGAACAGTTGAGTATAGAGAGATCCATAGATGTTGCTCCCAACTCTAGATCCAAAAAGATTGTTGGGTCAGAATTTTAAAGTAGCATGTTCTGATTTTGACTGTGTATCTCTTCACAGTCTTGGGGAGAACTCTCTTCTTCCATCCTCATTCTAACAGAGCACTCTGTTTATTCTCTTTGAATATAGTCTGTCTTGCCTACCAGATTTAGAGAAGGGACCAAAAGTTGCAACTTCATCCCACTCCTCTCTGACCAACTGCAATACCTAAACTCAGTAAACCCACAATAAATATTCTGTTTTAATTTTTAATTAGAGCTGTAGATCTAATTGGAGATCAACTAATCCAACTCTTTTGTTTTACTAGGAGCAAGACCATGCAGCTGGTTAGTGTAGATGCTGATGTCCTGACTCCCAGTGCAGAGTTCTTTTTAACTCTATCGGACTACCCACTTGACATTAGTCAATAAGAGGATAGTCAAAGCACATTTAGTAAGTCAGATAGAATCCGGATGGGGTCCAGTGACTTCTAAAAGCTATTTTAAAGCTGTGCACTATGTATTAGTATATTATTCATAACTATAGTGACACTAGTATTGTCATTTGAACTGTGAGAAGAAAACAGTAAACACAAAGCAAGTCTTCGTAAAATAAGACAATGAAAGAAGAAGAAAACTTTTTTTCACTTAGAAGGTTTGCCTATTACCTTGACGGCTATTCTGGTTCCTACCTACTCTTGTTTGGGGGCTTAAGTATCAACACATCAAAGAGAATAAGTGAAAGAAAAGTAGCAGCAGCAAAGAAATACTGATGAAGCCGAGTATATATCAGAGCTGGCAAAGACGGTCACGCTAGAAGCTAATTGATACTAGTTCTTTGTCCTACTGATGAAAACCCAATCATTGTGCTATTGTAATAAACACGAGGAGCAACAGAACAGTGGAGTGAGTTATTTATTTATCTATCTACCCATCTATTTATTTGGCAAACCAGAATGTTAAAGGTAGATTATGAGAAGTATAGTGTTTTGCCAGCCAAGGACTGTGGCATCTGTAAATTTGCCCTTTGCAAAAAAAGAGGTGGGGAAAATGTGACTAACTTACAAGCATTTACTTTCAAAAACAAAAGTACCAGGTTTAGGTAAAAAAGTATTAGGTGAGAAGGTAATCTGAGCCTTTATCTACCAGGAACCAGTTAAGAGAAAAATAACCATTTATCCAAATTGATAAAGATGGAAAAGTTATATTGATAACTGTGACAGTGTCAAGGAGCAGCTAGTTATTTGCAGAGCTGGCAGCCAAAGCTAAGGAAAGAGAATCAAATACAAATACACCAAAGAAAGAAAAAGTGAAAATCTAATTTAAAGCATGCCAACGAGTATAAAAACAGTCTTTCCTGTTAACCTCCCAGACCAGACAGAATATACTCTGCTTAAGTTCAGCGAGTGAAGCTGTATCATGGTAAATATTCTTATTTCCTTTTTTTGGGTTACCATTGCAAATGCCAAATGTTTCTTTCACAATATACAGTTCTTTTCTTAAATGTACCCATACTTAATACTTTATCTCACTCTCCCCCTTTTCTTTTTCTATTGAGATATAATTTACATATAGTGAAATGTGTAAGTCTTAAGTATACATTTTGATCAGTTTTGACAGATGCGTACATTCATTTAACCCACACCTCTATCAAGATATAGAATGCTGCCATCAACCCCACAAAACTTTCTTATATCCTCTCAGTCAATCTCATCTAGAAGCAACCACTGTTGTGATTTTTTTCAATATTGGTTAGCTTTGAGCGTTCTACAGTATCATAGTAATGGAATCATACAGTAAGTATTCTTTTGTGTCTCTCTTCATTCGCTAAACATAATGATTTTGAAATTCATTCATGTTATTCTATGTATCAGCAGTTTGTCCCTTTTTATTGCTTAGTGGTATTCCATTATATGAATAGAACATAGGATATTTATCCTTTTTCCTGATAATGGACATCTGTTTTGTGAAAAAAGTGCTACTAACATTCATGTACAAGTCCTTTTGTGAACATAGCTAAAGTGGAATTGCTGGGTAGGGTAGGTGTATATTTAGTTTTATAAGAAACCACCACGCCATTTTCTAAAATGGTTTGCCATTTTACCTTCCCATCAACAATATATTAAAGTTTAGTATCTGCATCCTTGCCAATATTTGGTATTGTCAATGTTTTCAGTATTAGCCATTGTTATGGGAATGTGGCTATCTCACTGTGGTTTTAATTTTCATTCCCCTGATGATTCATGATGTCAAGCACTTTTTCATGTACTTATGGGACATTAGTATACCTCCCTTTGTGAAGTGTCTCTTAAGACTTTTGCCAATCTTTTATTGGGATGTTTGTCTTCTTATTATTGAGTTATAGTTTATTCAATATTTTGGATACAAGTCTTATATCAGATATATTAGTTGCAAACATTTTCTCTCAGTCTGTAGCTTGCCTATTTATTTTCTTAATAACGTTTTTGGGTGACCTGAGAATTTTGGCTTTTACTTTTAGGTATGTGATCCATCTCAAATTAAATTTTGCAAATAATGTAAGATAGGATTTGAGGGCTTACTTGTGTCCATATAGTTCCAGCACCATTTTTTTTTTTTTTTTTGAGGAAGATTATCCCTGAGCTCACATCTGCCACCAATCCTCCTCTTTTTGCTGAGGAAGACTGGCCCTGAGCTAACATCCATGCCCATCTTCCTCTATTTTATATGTAGAATGCCTGCCACAGTGTGGCTTGACAAGCGGTACGTAGGTCTGTACCCGGGATCGAACGGGTGAACCCTGGGCCACTGAAGCCGAGTTCATGAACTTAACCACTGAGCCACCGGACTGGCCCCACCAGCACCATTTGTTGAAATAATTTCCTTTTTCCATTAAGTTGTTTTGGTGCCTTTGTAAACAATCTATTGTCTATATATTATGGATCTATTTCTGGACTTTTTACTCTGTTTCATTGATCTATTTGTCTATACAATACCACATTGTCTTGATTACTATGACTTTATAGAAGCCTTGATGTAAGGAAATCTAGTTACTCCAACTTAGTTCTTTTTCAAGAATGTTTTGGTCATCCTAAGTTCTTTGTATTTCCACATCAATTTTTGAATTGTTAATCCACTTCTACATAAAAGGAAAAAAATTCTGTGATTTTTATCAAGATTGAATTGAACGTATAGCTCAATTTGGGGAAAATTGACATCTTAACAATATTGAGCTTTCCAATCCATGAACGTGGTATATTTCTCTATTTATTTATTTAGCTCTTCTTTAATTTCTCTCAGTAATGTTTTGTAGTTTTCAGTGTAGAGGTCTTATGCATCTTTTGTGAAATTTATCCCTTAACACTTATTTTGACAGTTATAAATGAGATTTTAAAATTTCAATATCCAATTGTTCAGTGCTTGTGTATGTATGTGTGTCTATGATTTTCTATATTGACTTTGTGTCTTGAAACCTTGCTAAATTTCTTTGGTAATTTCCTCCCATCTCTTTTCTCTCCTCTCTCTTCCTGGAGCTCCTATCAGTCATTTTCAGTTTCTGGATTAATTGTGTCACTTTTGTACTTTTTCTTTCCTATTTTCCATCTATCTGTCTTTTTCTTCTCTTTTCTAGGTGATTTTCCCCAATTTTATGTTCCAACCCTTATACTTTTTTATTACAGTGTTACAGTAGCCAGCTTCTAAGGTGGCCCCCAATGATCCATACCTCTACACAGTCCTTTCTCAAATTCTATCAAGTTTGTCTATGTGACCAACAAAATAAGGTAGAAGTGATGGTATGTGACTTCCAAGGCTGCTTCTGATTTGCTCTCTCTTGGATCACTCACTCTGAGAAAAGTCAGCAGCCATGTCATGTAGCCCAATGGAGAGGCCCACATAATGAGGAACTGAGACCTCCTGTAAACAACTAGGACTAACTTGACAGCCATATGAGTGAGCCATCTTGGAAAGCTGACCCTCCCACCCCAGTCAAGTCTTCAGATGACTGCAGCACCAGCTAACATCCTAATGGCAATCTCATGGGAGACCTCTTAACCAGAACCACCTAGGTAATCTACTTCCAAATTTTCGATCCACAGAAACTATGAAATAATAAATGTTTATTATTTTAAGCCACTAAATTTTGAGGTAATTTATTACTCAGCAATAGATAACCAACAGATGCTGTTAGATTTTTTCATTTCCAAGAGTTCTCTCTTATTCTCTGAAAATCCCATTTTATTAGCATTTTGTCCTGGTGAAGATAAAGAAAGAAAACATCCAGTAATCAACACATAAATATCTAAAAATGTAGATTTGTACATAAATCACTGATGTAATTTTTCTCTGTAACAAATCACATATCGAGTAGTTGAATGATTGTGATAGTAAAGTTCCTGGTTCTTATGGACCAATGATAAATGATAAATCATACTATACCATTATAAAATGGGAACATAACTGATAAGACTTTAGTCAAAAAACAATCATTGGTTTAGTGCAGTAGTTCTCAAGAGGGGAAGATATTTCTCCCCAATGGGCATTTGGCAATGTCTGAGACATTTTTGAGTGTCGTGTGTGGGGGAGTGCTACTGAGATGAGAAATGCTACTAAACATCCTACAATGCACAGGACAGCCCCCACAACAAAGAAATAAGTCATCCAAAATGTCAATAATGCCAAAGCTAAGAGACCATGGTTTAGTATAAACCTAAGACAAACAGAATTCTGAAAGATCAATGCTATTAATATTTTAAGCAGTGACTCAAATGGTAAAACAGACTATGTGCTGAGGGAATGGAGACAAAAAGCTTCTTCACAATCAATCATTCCCTTCCCTTTGCTATCTTAGCATTTTGTTTATAATTATTATATGTTTGAAAAAATCTATAATGTAAAATGTATTACAGTTATTTATGTTTCCCTCACTACACTGTGAGTAGTCTTAACTGTTTATTCCTGTAGTCTTGGTCCTTAGTAGATTTTTGTGCATCGTATAATATGAGAAAAAGTGACTGTGAATTAGAGATCTACTCAAAAGTACAAATTGGAAGAAGCTCCAACTGCCCCCCTCCAAAAATTATGGTAAATGACTGATTGACAAATAGAACCCAAAAGTTAAAAAGAGTTAGGATTAGAAAGAACCCGTATGGCTTATATACTGTTTCCTCTATGTACCTGAGAATATTTACCTCCATCTACCTACCTTCCTTTGGGCCAGGCAAGAACATATTACATTCACTCTCATTCAGTCCCTGTTAGACTCTAAGCTTAAGGACACAGACTGTCTCATGTGTCTTTGTGCTGTATCCCCAGCGCTTAGCACAGTACCTGGCACGTAGATGGAATCTTTAAAATAATCTTACAGGGGGCCGGCCAGGTGGCGCAGCAGTTAAGTTCACATGTTCCGCTTCTCAGCGGCCCGGGGTTCGCTGGTTCGGATCCCGAGGGTGGACATGGCACGGCTTGCAAAGCCATGCTGTGGCAGGCGTCCCACGTATAAAGTAGAGGAAGATGGGCATGGTTGTTAGCTCAGGGCCAGTCTTCCTCAGCAAAAAGAGGAGGATTGGCAGTGGTTAGCTCAGGGCTGATCTTCCTCAAAAAAAAAAAAACTTACCAAGTAATCACAACACACATTTCATGATTATAATTTTATAGGGGCTTCCTATGTACCAGGCACTAAGCTAATCATATCTCATACATTGCCTCACTTAACTTTCACCATAACCTTGGAGGCAAATAGTGTTAACCTATATTATAGATAATGATAATAGCCCGTGTTTATTGATCACCAATGAGGTTATTCCAAGTACTTTACATACATTAATTTATTTAATCTTCTCAATGAACTTATAAGGTAGGAACTATCATTATCTTCATTTTAAAGAGGAGGAGGATGAGGTACAGAAAGGCTAAGTAACTCGTCTAAGGTTACCTAGCTGGTAAGTGACAGAGCTTTGAAACCAGGTGATCTGGCTCAGAGGCCACACAATTAACCCCTTCACAACATTGCCCTCCCTAGATAAGCTTAGAAAAATTAACTTGCCTGATTTACAAAGCTGAAAAGAGTGAAATTGGTATTTAAGCCAGGACTTGGAAATTCTAAAGCTCATACTTTTTCTTTAATCAGTCTAGTTACCTCTCCAAAGACAGACATATTCTACATTTCCTTAGTGGCAAGTTTAAGATCCTTCTTAATAAAAGTGTCATTTTTTAATAAAAATCAACCTAAACTATCTACCCCTTCTTCAAATGTGTAAAACCTAGTGCTTAACTAGAAAACACAAAGCAATGTGTATATTTTCTAAAACATGCCTTATTCTCTGCTATATTATAATAGCTATGGGAGCCAAAAATTAGGTCTCATGACAGTAACACCCTACTGAGCATAAATACAAAGTTCCTGTTAAATAATTACGGATAGATTTATTAGTGAAAAGATCAGGATATAACTTAACAGTTGTCACCAACAGTAAAATGTTATAAAGATAATTGGTATGAGTTGAGCCCTATGAGAAGCAGACTCATAGATGAAGTGTTCTTAGGATCAACGTCTTTGCAGGATCAGAAGCAGTAGGATTACACAGGAATGAATTGAGCTGTAATGGACTCGCAACAAAGTTTCACCTGACCCCATAAAGAATTCTGAAGCTGAGATGTCCCCTCAGAGTTGTCCCAAGTGGAGTGTGAAGTCTGAGCCTTTATACACCCACTTAGATGAGTCTCTGGCTGTGACTTATCCAGGAATGGTGTGGTGTGGCTCTCTTCATCTAAGAACTTGTAGCTATCAGCCAAACTTCCCAGAAGCTGGGGGAATAAGCCCTCCGGTTCTGAAGGGGAAATCTGGGCAACACAGCACAGCATCCATAACAGTCCACCCCTGTGCCACTCAAATCCATTTGCTTCGTATAAATTCTGGAAGCAGCTCCTTCAGGACGGTTGAGTGCTCTTTTCCTGGAGATGACTTACGAGGGGAAGGTCAGCGGAATGAACTGCCGCCGGTATAAAGACTACAACTGACAGTCATCAAGTTCCTCCTTTGTTATCAGTTGAGATTTTTCTCATCCTTGGCTAACACCACTACCGGCCCAGAGGCTTAGCTGGAGGACTGACCCAGACCTTCAGCCACGAAGATCTGAGCCCCTGGTTACCATGCCCTTCTCAGGCCTGGCTGCTGAATTTATCCATTTACCGTCAACACTGGATAAGAAATTACTGGGAGAAGCTGCAGTAAGTCACCTGCATGTCAAAGACAGTCTTCCCTGTCCCCACTGTATAGCAGCAGTCCTGCCTCCTCCTTGTGATCAGGTCCATTACCCCCACCTAGATGATGACTTCTTCTCTTGACTGTTCATCCCTTGGCACAGAGAGCCTAAAGTGCCTGAATGATGATAGCCATTGCTTAAATTTCAATAGGATTCTTACTGTGTCCTCTGGTGGAAGCATTTCCCCTGGGGAACCATAACATCTAAATCTACAAAACACAGAGTTATAGGAACAGGAAGCAAAAATTCCCTAAGTAGTCTTGGTGTTAAACTGTGTCCTATACTACTTCCTAGGAACCATTCCTTGGTTCCTAGAACCATGTATTCTACACATTAAGGTTACAGCACACGGCCTGGCCCCGTGGCTGAGTGGTTAAGTTCAAGTGCTCTGCTTCGGCAGCCCGGGGTTTCACCGCTTCGGATCCTGGGCATGCACATGGCGCCACTCGTCAGGCCATGCTGAGGCGGCGTCCCACATAGCAAAACCAAAGGCACTCACAACTAGAATATACAACTATGTACTGGGGGGCTTTGGGGAGAAGAAAAAAAAGAAGATTGGCAATAGTTAGCTCAGATGCCAATCTTTAAAAAAAAAAAGGATGCAGCACAGTATAGAGGTTATTGATTTAGCATGTATACTGCATCCTGGAAATTCACATCCTAACCTCCATATATCATATCCAAGCCAGTATCTTACTGTGCCTTCTACAGGCCCTTCCATCATTCTATCATGTTGGTGGCATCTAGAAGATGTGATGTATAATAGAACCAGTGGATCTCATGGTCATGTGCCACTGCTGAATCTTCTTGCTGTAAAGTGGGTCCTTCGGTAAGATGTAATGTTATGTATGAAATTATGTCGGTGGATCAAACATTATGTAAGCCCTTAGGTATTGACACTCTGGGAGGCCCCGTGGGTAAGAAAGGCAAACCCATACCTAGAATACATTTATATTCCTGTTAGAACAAATCTTTGGCCCCTCCAGGATGGAAGGGGCCTAATATAGTCAACTTGCCACTAAGGTCTCCTTGAATGATGGTGCCATATCACTGGCTCAGCAATGTTGATAGCATATGGGACATTTGGCAAGATCAGTAGCTAAATGAGCCTTGGTCAGTGGGAGCCCAGGCATAGCCTGCATGCCTGCCATTACGGCTACTCCTCCATGAGTTCATTGTTCTAGCATTAGGGTGGTCCATGACAGAGGCAGACTAACATCTGTCCAAGTCATTTTGTCTGTGTTGTTGTTTAGAACCTTTTCTGTAATTAATGCTTTCTAATGGGCATCATCATTTGATACAAAGATTTTCACACTTTGTATCTTCTCTCATCAGTCAATTCACATGTCTTTACCCTAGACTTCTTAGTCCCCAGTCTTCCAATCTTTCTATTTTAGGCCCCTGACCAAATGACCAAAACAAACGGTATATGTTCTAACCTCAGGCTACTTCTCTTTCCACACAGAGTAAATGACTAGGTACACTACTGGAAGCTCTGCCCATGGGAAGGATTTCCTCTTACAGCTATTTTCAAGGACACTCCTGATTGGCACTGTAGTACAACTGTCATCCGTTTTTGACTTGCACCCACGTATGAGGCCAATCCATCCGTGAACCAAGCTTGATCTTATTCCTACTCTGTCAGTTAGCAATAGTGAACACCCCCCTGTCCCCACTATATGGCCACAGATGTGAGCTGAGGGAGAGATATCAGTGCATCAGCAGTGTATGACATGGGGGTCTAGTCACAGGTTCATGATCCATCGATACAGTGGACCACTGTGATATTCTGTAAGATGTGCAGCCAGCCGGGGTCTCTTCAGATTGTATTATGATGGAGAGTAGAAGAGTTAACACAGCCCTGGGAATAGACTAAATGTATACTGTTGTCTGTTCCAAGAGAATGTAAACTGTTTCTGATCCTCCTTTTTTTTTATTGAGGTCATAATAGTTTATAACATTGTGAAATTTCAGTTGTACATTATTATTTGTCAGTAACCATATAGATGTGCCCCTTCACCCCTTGTGCACACCCCCAAACCCCTTTCCCCTCTGGTAACTGCTAAACTGTTCTCTTTGTGTGTTAGTTTATCTTCCACATATGAGTGAAATCATACGGTGTTTTTCTTTCTCTGTCTGGCTTATTTCACTTAACATAATGCCCTCAAGGTCTATCCATGTTGTTGCAAATGGGACAATTTTGTCCTTTTTTATGGCTGAGTAGTATTCCATTGTATATATATACTATGTCTTCTTTCTCCAATCATTGGTCAGTGGACACCTGGGTTGCTTCCACATCTTGGCTATAGTGAATAATGCTGCAATGAACATAGGGGTGCATAAGTCTCTTTCAATTGTTGATATTAAATTCTTTGGATAAATACCCAGTAGTGGGATAGCTGGGTTATATGGTATTTTGATTTTTAAATTTATTCCTAGATATTTTATTCTTTTTGTTGTGATCATAAATAGGATTGTATTCTTTTTTTTTTTTTAAGATTTTATTTTTTTCCTTTTTCTCCCCAAAGCCCTCCAGTACATAGCTGTATATTCTTTGTTGCGGGTCCTTCTAGTTCTGGCATGTGGGACGCTGCCTCAGCGTGGTTTGATGAGCAGTGCCATGTCCACGCCCAGGACTCGAACCAACGAAACACTGGGCCGCCTGCAGCAGAGTGCGCGAACCTAACCACTCGGCCACGGGGCCAGCCCCAGGATAGTATTCTTGAGTTCTCTTTCTGTTTTTGTTCGTTACTAGAGTAAAGAAATGCATCTGAGTTTTGTAAGTTGATATTGTACCCTGCAAGTTTGCTGTAGTTGTTGATTATTTCTAATAGTTTTCTGATGGCTAGTTTAGGGTTTTCTATATATACAATCATGTCAATTGAGGGGAGTGATGTCAGCATCATGGTGGAGTGAGCTTTCCCAGCAATCTCTCCCCTCCACCATACAACAAAAAAGACATTCGTACTCCAACAGAGGACATCCATACACAACACAAAAGATGTCTGAGAGACCCACACAGCCATACGACAGAGGGCAGAGAGGCTGGAGCCCCCCTTGGAGGAGCTAGAACAGGGTAAGAGAAAACTTTACTCCCTCCCCAGAAGACTGGGATCTGGGACTGCAGGTGGCCTCTGAGAGGGAAGGAATGGGGGAGGGAACATTTGTTTGCTGGAACATCAAAGATCCCCAAGGGTCCTCATAGCCTAGGGGAAAGCCACTACAGAGCTGAAAGCTAATACAGGGGTGACTTCATCAAGCCAACACCCCAGGAGAGCAGATAGTGAGAGCACAGTGAGAAAACTTCGAGAGCAGGCAGAATAAAGGGCCCCTCCCTCCAACCCACCCAACACCAGCTCCAGTACCTGGGATCTTGGCAGAACACAGAGGGCTCAGAATACATGGCTCCTGACCCCCACCCAGTAGCGATATGGGGTAACTGCAACCAAATAATACCATGATGTGCAAAAACAGAGTCACGCCCTCTAGCAGTATCAAAAATTATGTTAAATCTCCAGACCAGAGACCCAGAAATCAGTCCTGAGGACACAGAAATATGTAATCTAAATGACAGAGAATTCAAAATAGCTATCATCAAAAAACACAATGAGTTAAAAGAGAATGTAGAGAAATAATTCAACAAGTTCAGGAGCTACTTCACAAAAGAGATTGAAAATATAAAGAGGAACCAATCAGAAATATTGGAGGTGAAAGACACAATGGATGAGATAAAACAAAATATGGATTCCCTGAACTGTCAAGCAGACATCATAGAGGAGTGAATCAGCCTAATTGAGGATAGACATATTGACATGCTACAGATAGAGGAGGAGAGAAAATTAAGACTAAAAAGAAATGAAGAAAGTCTCCAAGAAATATGCGACTCAATTAGGAAATGCAACATAAAAATTACAGGTATTCAAGAGGGAAAGAGAGGGAGAATGGAGCAGAAAGCTTATTCAATAGCAGAGAACTTCCCAAACCTACGAAAGGAGATGGAAATCCATGTGGAAGAGGCTACCAGATCGCCTAAATATGTCAATGTAAAAAGACCTACTGCAAGGCATATAGTAGTGAAACTGGCAAAACTGAGTGGCAAAGAAAAAATACTAAGGACCACAAGGCAGAAGAAAATAACCTACAAAGGAACCCTCATCAGGCTTTCAGTGGATTTCTCAGCAGAAATCTTACAGGCTAGGAGAGACTGGAATGACATGTTCAAATCTTTGAAGGACACAAACTTTCAGCCAAGAATACTTTATTCAGCAAAAATATCTTTCAGATATGATGGAGAAATAAAAACCTTCCCAAATAAACAAAAGCTAAGGGAGTTTGTAGCCATGAGATCCCCCCCTACAAGAAATCCTCAAGAAGGTCCACATACCTGAAGAAAAAAGGGAGAAAGGGGTTACAAAGCACTGAGTAAGGAGATAAATAGGTAGACAAAATCAGAAAATTGTAGCTATACATCAGAACAGGTTAGCAAATACTCAAGAACAGCTTTAAAGATAAAGGGAAGGAAAACACCAAAAAACAAAGATAATCTTGTCATTTTAATCATAACTGATGACACAAGATGGAATAAGATGTGAGAAAAACAACTTAGGAGGGGAAGAAGAAAAGGACTGAATTGGTTTAATCTAAGGAAATAAGAAGCCGTCAGAAAATGGACTATCTTATCTACGAGGTTTTGAATACAAATCTCATGGTAACCACTAAACAAAAAAGCAGAAAGGAATCACAATAATAAATAAGGAGAAAACAAAGAAATACAATATAAAGAACTACATAACTCGATTGGTAGACCAAAATACACAGGATGAGAAACAAAAGAAATACAGGGGAACTGGAAAATGAGTGATAAAATGGCAGCATTAAGCTCTCATATATTGATAATCACCCTAAACGTAAATGGATTGAATTCTCCAATAAAAAGACACAGAGTGGCGAGATGGATTAAAGAACAAGACCCAACAACGTGCTGCCTCCAGGAAACACATCTCAGCTCCAATGACAAACACAGGCTCAGAGTGAAGGGATGGAAGATGATACTACAAGTTAATGACAAATAAAAGAAAGCAGGTGTCACAACACTTATATCAGACAAAGTAGACTTCAAGATGAAACAGGTAAAGAGAGACAAAGAGGAGCAGTATATAATGACTAAAGGGACACTCCACCAAGAAGACATGACACTTATAAATATCTATGCACCCAGTACAGGAGCATCAAAGTACACAAATCAGTTATTAAGAAACCTAAAAGAAGATATTAACAATAACACAATAATAGCAGGGGACCTCAACACTCCACTCACATCATTGGACATATCATCCAGACAGAAAATCAACAAGGAAACTGGAATTAAATGAAAAGCTAGGCCAGTTGGACTCAATAGACATATATAGAACACTCAATCCAAAAACAGCAGAATACACATTCTTCTCAAGTGCACATGGAACATTCTCAAGAATAGACCATATGTTGGGAAACAAGGCAAGCCTCAACAAATTTAAGAAGATTGAAATAATAACAAGCATCTTATCTGATCACAATGCTATGAAGCTAGAAATTAATCACAAGAAAAAAGCTAAGAAAAGGACAAAGATGTGGAGACTAAACAACAGGCTATTGAATAACCAGTGGATCAGTGAAGAAATTAAAGGAGAAATCAAAAAATATCTGAAGACACATGAAAATGAAAACATACTGTGTCAACTCATATGGGATGCAGCAAAAGCCTTATTAAGAGGGAAATTCATCACAATACAGGCTCACCTTAAAAAACAAGAAAAAACCCAAATCTCAAACTACACCTAAATGAATTAGAAAAAGAAGAACAAACAATGCCCAAAGTCAGCAGAAGGAGAAAAATAATAAAAATCAGAGCAGAAATAAATGCTATTGAAATAAAAAAGGCAATAGAAAGGATCAATGAAACAAAGAGCTGGTTCTTTGAGAAAATAAACAAAATTGACAAACCTCTAGCCAGACTTACAAAGAAAAAAAGAGAGAAGGCTCAGATAAATAAAATTAGAAATGAAAGAGGAGAAATAACAGCAGATACCACAGAAATACAATGGATTATAAGAGAATACTATGAAAAGCTATATGCCAACTAAATGGACAATCTAGAGGAAATGGATAAATTCTTAGACTCTTACAACCTCTCAAAGCTGAATCAAGAAGAAATAGAGAATCTGAATAGACCAATCACAAGGAAAGAGATTGAAACAGTAATCAAAAGCATCCCAAAGAATAAAATCCCAGAACCAGATGGCTTCCCTGGGTAATTCTGCCAAACTTTCAGAGAAGATTTAGTATCTATCCTTCTCAAGCTATTCCAAAATATTATGGAAGATGGAACACTTCCTAACACATTCTACAAGGCCAACATCACTCTGATATCAAAGCCTGACAAGGACAACACAAAAAAGAACTACAGGCCAATGTTGCTGTTGAAGATAGATGCAAAAATCCTCAACAAAATATTGGCAACCCGAATACACCAATACATCAAAAAGATCATACATCGTGATTAAATGGGATTTATATCAGCGAAACAGGGATGGTTCAAGATCCGCAAATCCATCAATGTGATACACCACTTTAACAAAATGAGCAATAAAAACCACATGATCATCTCAGCAGATGCAGAGAAAGCATTTGACAAGATCCAACAGCCATTTATGATTTAAAAAAACTCTTAACAAAACTGGGATAGAAGGAAATTACCTCAACATAATAAAAGTCATGTATGAAAAAACCACAGCCCACATCATACTTAATGGGGAAAAGCTGAATGCCATCCCTCTGAGAATAGGAACAAGACAAGGATGCCCTCTATCACCACTCTTATTCAACATAGTACTGAAGGTTTTGGCCAGAGCCCTTAGGCAAGAAAGGAATCCAAATAGGAAGTGAAGAAGAGAAACTCTCACTGTTTGCAGAGACATGGTCTTATATATAGAAAACCCTAAAGAATCCATTGGAAAACTATTAGAAATAAACAACTACAGTAAAGTTGCAGGGTACAAAATCAACTTACAAAACTAAGTTGCAGTTCCGTACTCTAATAATGAACTTACAGAAAGAGAACTCAAGAATACAATTCCATTTACAATTGCAACAAAAAGAATAAGGAATCTAGGAATAAATTTAGCCAGGGAGGTGAAGGACTTATACAATGAAAACTATAAGACATTATTGAAAGAAATAGATGATGACATAAAGACATGGAAAAGAGATTCCACAGACACGGATTGGAAGAATAAGTAAAGTTAAAATGGCCATACTACCCAAAGCAATCTACAAATTCAGAGCAATCCCAATCAGAATCCCAATGACATTCTAGAACAAAGAATCCTAAAATTCATATGGGGCAACCAAAGACTCTTTTTTTTTTTTTCTGGTATGAGGGCCTTCCTGAGCATTTCTTGTCTCGTGGGGTCTCGTGGCAGTGAACTCCCTGAGCTTTTGTTTATCTGGGAAAGTTTTTATTTCTCCATCATGTCTGAAGGATATTTTCGCAGGATAGAGTATTCTTGGCTGAAAGTTTTTGTCTTTCAAAATTTTAAATATATCATTCCACTCTCTGCTAGCCTGTATGGTTTCTGCTGAGAAATCTGCTGAAAGCCTGATAGGGGTTTCTTTGTAAGTTATTTTCTTCTGCCTTGCTGCCCTTAATGCTTTGTTTGTTTGTTTGTTTGTTTTGTCCTTGACTTTTGCCATCTTTACTACTATATGCCTTGGAGAAGGTCTTTTTAAACTGATGTAATTAGGAGATAGACTAGCTTCTTTCGCTTATATTTCCAGTTCCTTCCCCAGGTTTGGGAAGTTCTCAGCTGTTAATATTTCTTTGAACAAGCTTTCTGCTCCATTCTCCCTCTCTTCTCCCTCTGGAATATTTATAATCATTATGTTGCATCTCCTAATTGAGTCAGATATTTCTCAGAGAATTCCTTCATTTCTTTTTGGTATTGGTCTTCTCTCCTCCTCCAGGAGAAGCATTTCTATATTTTTGTCCTCTAGGCTGCTGATTCTCATCTCCATAATATCAGCTCTGTTATTCAGGGAGTCCAGATTTTTCTTTATCTCATCCAATGTGTTTTTCATCTCAAACATTTCTGATTGGTTTTTCTTTATAGTTTCAATCTCTTTTGTAATGAAGTTCCTGATTTCATTGAACTATCTATCTGTATTTTCTTGTAACTCCTTGAGTTTTTTATGATAGCTCTTTTGAATTCTCTGTCATTTAGGCTATACATTTCTGTGCCTTCAGGACTCATTTCTGGCTGCTTGTCATTTTCCTTCTGGTCTGGAGTATTAATATTTTTTTTCATACTGTTTGACGGCATGGATTTCTGCTTCCACTTATTGATAGTATTTGGTCGCTGCTTCCACATGCCACCACTGGGCAGGAGTCAAGAGCTGTGTATTCTGAGCCCACTGTGACCCCAGCTCACTTGCTCACTCACAGCTGCTGCTTGTTTATCATATGTGCAGGTGCTCTGGCTGACCAGCTGAGCTGGAGCACTGGGAATGGGGAGGGGTGCTTTCTTTTACCTGCACAATCCCAGGGGTGTTCTTGCTCTGCCCTCACTATCTACTCTCCTGGGGTTCTGGCTTGATGGAGACACTCCTGCAATAACCTGATCACCTCTGCATGCGGCTTTCCCACTGGCTGTGAAGGAACTTGGAGAGCAAAGGTGTTCCCATGGAGGGCTGCTCCTCCTCTCTCCTCTCAGGGCCATGCATGGTCCCATGCCCTGGGTCACTGCTGTTGGGGAGGGAGAGGAGATCACCTCACCTCCTTTCACTTCCTCCAGGGGTTCCATCATGTTCACCTTCAGATGTAGGTCCAGCACCTACACTTTCAGATATATGGTTGCATGGGTCTCAGACGTCTTTTGTATTGTGTGAATGTCCTCTGTTGGTATATGAATGTCCTTTTCATTGTATCTTAGGGATGAGAGTCTAAGGTAAGAGCTTGCTCTGCCATGATGCTGACTTCACTCTATCACCTGATCCTCCTTTTTGATAGGGATGAAAAATAAAGCATTTGCCAGCTCAGTGCCTGTCTACTATATACCTGAAGTTGTATAACTCTGCTTTAGCAGAAGTACTACATCTGGCATAGCTGCTCCAATTATACTACTTGGTTGAATTTGTGATAATCCCCTGTCACCCTTCAGGATACATCTGGTTTTTGCAAGACTCAGACTGGTGAATTAGATAGAGATACATTGGGGATCAGCATCCCTAGATTCTTTAGACTTTTAAAGGTACTACTAATTTCTGACATTCCCCCAGGATGAAATGTTTTCATTTATTGGCAGATGGGGGTGGTAGTTTTAGAAGTTTCCACTTGGTCTTCCCCATTACAATAGTTCCTATCACACAGGTCAAGAAACCAATGTGGACTTTGTGCTAACCATCAAGTATGCCCATTCTAATTACACATTTTCATCTGGGAAAATGACCACCATGAGCCAGACCTGGGTCAAGGTCTCATTTATTACCTTGCCACCTAATGCCCCACTAACAGGGATGCCATGATGATGTTTTGGGTCTCTGTGTATCAAAGTCAATCAGACTCTGTGATTGACTTGTCCTTGAAATATTTGAATATTCTCCTTTCCCCAGAATGTGCTACCTGAATAAATGTCCATCAGACCCTTTGGTTAAGCATTGGAGAAATCAGTTCTGTATATACTTGCCATGGTGTTGCAGGGTCGTTATTCCAGAAGACATAATCTCTCTTTTAGTCGGTGGATCCCAGGTCTGAAAATTGGCTCAGGTAAGGAAACTGGTCAAAGGGATAGCGCTTTTTTCTTGAGGCAGCTGCCCTAGGCCTCCTGATCATTCATTCTTGATTTTTCTGTTTGAATAGATTGAGCAATACCTTTGTTGGCTGCCCAACTGTAATATTGTGATTTATAATAAGAAATATATGTATTTGGTCTTCATCCATTGTTTCTGACACAGAGCTCCTAAAACAATTGGAATTTCCTAAGAGATGAAAGGCCTAAAGGTGTCTTTTGTTGTGTTAATGAATGACTTTTAGACCATACCTAAGGATGGAACCTGGTTACCAGTGAAGCCAGCTGTGTGATTAGAGCATTGAAACTTTCAGTCCCACCCCCTGACCTCCAGAGGAGAGAGGGGCTGGAGATTAAGGTCAATCACCAAATGGCGAATGATTTAATTAATCATGTCTATGTAATGAAGCCTCCATAAAAACCCCAAAAGGATGGGGTTTGGAAAGCTTCCAGGATGAGGAAGCAGAACCTTCCATGTGCCACCCTGCCAGGCCCTAAACTCCAAGAGGACAGAAGCTCCTTTGTTCAGGACCTCACCCTATGTATGTCTTCATCTGGCTGGAGTTGTATCCTTTTATAATAAACCAGTGATCTATTAAGTAAAATGTTTCTCTGAGTTCTGTGAATTGCTCTAGCAATTAGTCAAACCCAAGGAGGGGGTCACTGGAACCTCCAAACTATAGCCAGTTGGTCAGAAGCACAGGTAACAACCTGGGCTTGCAACTGACATCTGGAGTGGAGGGCAGATGTGAGTCTGAGCCCTTAACCTGTGGAATCTGATGCTATCTCCAGGTAGATAGTGTCAGAATTGAGTTAAATTGTAGGACACCCAGCTGGTGTTGGAGACTTGCTGTTTGATGTGGGGAAAACTACCTCCAGCACACATTGGAATTGGTTGCAGAACCATTACCAACTATCTTACCTCTAGAGATGCCATCTCCATAACTCCTTGCCCATCAGGTTCCCCTGGATTCCATTATGACCTTGCTGTTCTTTATGATAGCTGCACCACCTGGCTTCTGATGGCTGAGCACTACTACTGGGCCTCTTAAAGGCTCTTCAGAGGCCTTCAAGCCAGAGGAAAGCATTCGTTCTTAAGGAGTGGACCTTTTCTATAGGTTCAGAGGATTTGAGAGAATCTGGGGATTCACGATCTGAATGTATCAACCCAGATGTCCTCACCTCTCAGGGTCCTATTTTTTCCCAATCGGGGCCCTGACTTTGCATAACAGACTTGTCTAGGTTGACAACTGAACATTCTTGAACTCTTCTATTCCTATGATTACATCCTGGGCCTGCGCCTGGTCCTCAGTTTTTTCTGCCCTTCCACTACAGAAGAGTTTCTTAATATGCTGCCAAAGAGGCCCATTGGCTTTCACATTCAGCTTTTAATTAATCATTCTTGGCCTTTCACTGTCTCTTTTAAAAGCATTAATTGCCTCCAGGAATAGCCATTCAATATCATTGTCTTTATAGTTACTACTTTCCCATATTTCTCAAATGCCTGATACATTGCACCCAGTGCACTCTTTCCACTGTACACCATCCCAGTTTATCAACAGTGAAAGTTTTAACAATTGCAATGCTATCCCATGCCTGTTGCATCTACAGCCAGGGATGGGGTCCTCATTGCCACCCAGGCAGCAGGTGATCTAGCTCCAAAATAGCATTTTAGCGTCTGATTTCTACCTGTCCAGGCACCAACTATCATAGGTTGGCTTCTCCACGGGGCAAACTCTGAGATGGAAACTAGCATGCAGAAAGTTTCTAAGGGAGTACTCTCAGGATAGACACCTGTGAGGGGAACGGAAGGAAGCAAGACTAAGCAAAGGAAGAAATTGAGCTGCATAGCAGTCCCAACAAAGCCTCAGTTGACCCCTCAAGGAGCTCTAAATCTGTGCTAGCCCTTCTGAGTTGGGCCAAGTTCAGAGGAGGGGCCTGGCATTCATACAGCCACATGAACCAGTCACTGGGCGCAGACTGCCCTGGGAAGAGGTGTGGCCTTGGACAAGGTGCCTCTCTTCAGCGGAGATTAATTTGAGTAAGTCTTCAGTTCTGAAGAGGGGATCTAGATGATACAGAACAGGATCCATGACAATGATGCTGACAAGCTTTTCAGAACTAAGAGGAACAGAGGTGGGAACGGCCGTCAAGAAGTGGTGCTTGGACGAGAGTAACCCCCTTGCTGCAACATGATTGTTTTCTTTATCTGCTAGTTAATAGGATTTGATTCTAGTTAGAAAATTTGCTCCCACTGTAAAATAATTTTACAGATATTTTGTTGATAAGACTTCTAGAAGCATCTGAGCAAAAATAATTATTTCCTGAGTTTAGAACAAAAGATCCCAAAGAGCTCAAACCTTTGATTATACTTCTGCTTTAATAGAGTAACATTTGAAAATACACAGATATACAGGAAAAAAGGTAAAGTGGTGTGAAGTCCTGAGAGCACAATGTGCTTTCATTTGGGTCTTAAGTTTCTAATAACAGCAATCACACTTCTAAACACACGGTGTCTACTAGCTCTGCAAACACATCAATGGTAACATTAGAGCAGCGCACTTCACACAGCAAAACATGTCAAATACCCACTCTGAACTCACTGTGTGTTTCACCCGGGTTTTGTCATAACAAAGGGGTATATCTATAATTCACAACAGTCAGGTTCCTGAAGACTTTGGTATCAACCCCTGCCTGTCAATTTTCTTCTCAAACTGAATTTTTTACAAACAGTATAATTTATTCTTTAAAGCAATTTAATAGACATGAGGAGTCTAGTTAAATCATAGTGATGTTGGTTGAATGTGATACAAAGGAAATGCAGGTATTTTCCAGGACAATAGGGTAGATAAAGTAGACTTTAAGAATTCATGAGAAAAAAAGGTGATAAAACTTAAACTTCTTTTTCAAAAGTTTTAAAATTTCTATAAAACTTTTTGTCCCCAAATTAACCATTTAACCATGGTACACAAAATATACTGAATGCATTGCCCAGCATCAAGGGAGGAGACCCTCTCTTTTACATAATAAAATTCTCCTCTGATCCATCTTGACCCAAGTCCTGGTTGTCGGAGGGCAGATTTCCCTTGAGAGACCTAAAGTTGTAAAGAAAAGCATTATTTTCATCTGCTGGTTGGTATTCCTGTTCGATGTCGGTTAGGAAGCTACTTTCAGAGCCGCTTCCAGATCCTGATCCAAAGCCTGATCCAGAGTAGTCCTCAGAAAGAGGGAAGACATCATTCAAGTTCTGGGATCTTGTCATTCTGAAATAAGACAGAAAAGTGGAAAAAAAAACACCGTAAAGTTTGAGACATAAGGAAGACAACCATGATAAATTTTTTAAGATAAGAAAATAAATGCAGCCACCCAGTTGTGCAAATTAAAAGTTACAAGTTTCCCAGTTATTCAATGCTTTAAAGCAAAAAACAAATCAGACCTTTCCACATGTTTGCCTATATGTACCTGTTGTACCTGACTCATTGCATTTATCATTCCTCGTCTGCCCATTGCAGATTCACATAAACACTGCTAGTTTTCTTATCACTAGCATAGCAATTCTATATTTGGAACTTACTTAAGGCGTCATTTTTTTTGAAGACCCCTTTTTCCATTTTCTCTCACTAAAGAAAAGATGAACAAGTAAATCGGCCGAGATAGACATTTTTCCCTAATTTAAAATTTGTACAAAACTCCTAATAATTCACAGTGCTTCAACAAAGCTTACTCTTAAGAATTTTTTTAACAAGTAAACATTACATTTTCCAGCATATTAACACTCAATTTCCTCCCCAAAAATAAGTGCATGCATTCCACCGGGTTCCATGTGGTGCTTAAAAGTCCACTCAGCACCGAAAGACCAGAGCAATGGTGCCATCCCTCAATAACAGATCAAGACAACAAAGTATCAGAGACAAAAGAGGTTCACAGCCTGTGAGTCATTTTCTCCATGAAAATAATAAACCACAGGCCATACAACAGATTAGAGGTTTATTCATGCATGCAGTTGATAAATATTTATTGAATATGTGATCCCTGTTCTAAGAACTTGGGCTAGAATGGGGACAGAGAGATGAGGTCCCTGCTCAAGAAGTTTATAACTTAGTGGGGAAGATGAACAATAAAAAGTGAATAAATAAATAAGGAAAATATTAAGTCGTGCTAAATGCTATGCAGAGGAATAAAATAGACTAGTGTAATAGAGGGTGACCAGGTGGCTATGAAGTTTAGACTGCGAGGTCAGAGAAGAGGGATCAGAGCTGGAAACACAGACTCGGTAGTTACTCTCTCTCTCACACACACATGTAAAATATGTAAATAGTCTAAAAAGGCATGGAGGGGCCAGTCCCGGAGTGTAGTGATTGAGTTTGGTGCGCTGTGCTTTGGCAGTCTTGGTTCATGGGTTTAGATCCCTGGCGCAGACCTACACCACTCATCAGCCATGCTGCAGCAGCGACCCACATATAAAGTGGAGGAAGATTGGCACAGATGTTAGCTCAGGGCTAATCTTCCTCAGCAAAAAAAAAAAAGCCATAGAACAGGATAAGGTCGCCTAAAGAAAGCATGCAGATAGAGAAGAGGTCCAGGACAGAGCCAGGGCCACACCAACATATTAAATATTGAGCAGAGGAGAAAGAACAAGCCAGGGAAGAAGAAGGAAACCCAAGATAAGGTGGGGCCATGGAAGCCCAGAAAAAAGCTTTTCAAAGGAGGGGTGGTCAACTGTTTTTGAAGGCAATTAAGAAGTCAAGCAAGGGGCGCCAACCCCATGGTGCCCTGGTTAAGTTCACATGCTCTGCTTCAGCAGCCCAAAGTTTGCCAGTTTGGATCCTGGGTGTGGACCTACATACCACTCATCAAGCCATGCTGTGGTGGCATCCCACATAGAAGAACTGGAATGACTTACAACTAGGATATACAACTATGTGCTGGGGCTATGGGGAGAAAAAAACAAGAGGAAGATTGGCAACAGATGTTAGTTCAGGGCCAATCTTCCTCACCAAAAAGCATACCTAAAAAAAAAAGTCAAGTAAGCTAAACATAGAGAAGGAACCAGTGGATGTGTCATCCAGAAGAAACTGTGACCTTAACAAGCACTAGGGGTGGAAGGTAGGAACAGAAGTCCAACCAAAAGGGGTTGAGGAGAGGAGGGCGGGGAGACAGCAAGCATCTGAAACCCCTTCAGAAAGTGTTACTGTGAAGAGGAGCTGAGAATGGGCAATAGCTGGAGAGGATGCAGAGTCAAAGAAAGGATTTTACCTAAATGTAGGAGAGACTAGAGAATGTCTGTATACTGGCAGGAAGCAGATGCTGGGTTCAAAGGGGTAACTGCAGAATTGAAGTCCTGGAGAAGATGCATGGCAATAGGATACTCAGCACAAGGAGGGGTGGCCTTAGAAGCTGCCACAGTCAGAGTCCAATCAGAAACTTATCTAAATATTTAACACGGGGAATTGCTTACACATGTGATGGAAGAGAAGCAAAGCCAAATAGGGGATATCGAGAAAACCCAGAGACTAGCGACTACAAGAAAATACTTCCCTCCCTGGGCTATAGGGACAATGGAAGGAGGTGGTGCTTCCTGATCCCAGGGACTAGGGGCATCAGGTGGGAGCTGAAGCCATGGATGAGACAGAGCCCTGCCAAAGATGCCACCCAAGGCAGGGAGTGAGGAGAAGAAATATCCTGGTCTCTCCCTGCCTCCCATGTTCTCCAATCGCCCTTCTGTGCCTCCCCTTGGCCAAACTCAGCCACCGATGTGGGAGCTCAAGAAATGCAGACCGCAAGGATCAGCCCTCACCCTGATCCAATACAGAGCAGGAAGGAAGGAGGAGAAGGAATGGATCTGAGGGCAAACAGCTCCAGGACCAACACAGAAGCAGGGACTGTTCATCCATAGTGACAGGAGTGACAGAGTGAGAAGGAAAGTTACTGGCTGAAGAAAGGGACCATCATAGAGATTTGAAGAGAGAAGAAATGGTGTAAAGCTGTTGTTTTGGAGAACTTGGGTTATTCCTTTAACATTTTAGATTTAAGTGAATTACTATTAAAACCCATAACTTAAAATAATGGAGGATGCTATAATATCGGGGTCAAGCTTAATGCTGCAGACTTAAGGTAAAAGCACAGGGCGGGATTGCAGAGCTGCATTTTGAGAATGGAGATGACGTAATCTCTTCTACATGCATGCCAGTGATGAAGACGGTCACCAGGATCCCCAAAGGGATAATGGGCTTCCCTGCTTTGGGCGTGATGATTTACCTGGCCTTGAGGAGAGTGATTTTCTAGGTTTAAGTCTGAAGATTAAAACTTTTATAATAATCCTTTTCATAATACATTTTTTGCCACATATTATATAACTTTGACATTCATTGAATTAATGGAGTCTAATACAATGAAATTTTTTGTTACTTATGAATTCCTATTGAATCTTTTTTTTTTTTCTTGGTGAGAAAGATTGACCCTGAACTAATGTCTGTGCCAGTTTTCCTCTATTTTGTATGTAGGATGACACCACAGCATGGCTTAATGAGTTGTGTGTAGGTCCACACCTGGGATCCAAACCCAAGAACCTGGGTCTGCCAAAGCGGAGCACACAAATTTAACCACTATGGCACCAGGCCAGCCTCCCCTATTGGATTTTTTTGCAAATTTAAAGCAGATTCTATTTGATTAAGATGAGGTTTGAGTGGCTGACCCAGTTGCATAGTGCTTAGGTTTGCATGCTCTGCTTCGGCGGCCTGGGGTTCACCAGTTTGCATCACGGGTGTAGACCTACCACTGCTTATCAAGCTGTGCTGTGGTAGGCGTCCCACATATAAATTAGAGGAAGATGGGCACGGATGTTAGCTCAGGGCCAGGCTTCCTCAGCAAAAAGAGGAGGATTGGCAGTAGATGTTAGCTTGGGGCCAATCTTCCTCAAAAAATAAATAAATAAATAAATAAGGAGTTTGATTTTCTTTTTTTGTAAGTCATGGCCATTTATTCTTCTTTTCCCTAATTTCTCCATCTTTTTTTAATCACCACTATCTAATTCCAGAACATTTTTTATCACACCTCAAAAATCCCATTCCTATTAGCAGTCACTCTTTATTCCTCCCTGCCTCTCAGCCCCTGGCAACCACTAATCTATTTTTCACCTCTATGGATTTTCCTGTTCTGGACATTTCATGCAGACAGAATCATACAATATGTGGCTCTTTGTGTCTGGTTTCTTTCACTTTGTGTAATGGTTTCAGGGTTCATCCATGTTGCAGCAGTGCTTTGCTCCTTCTTATGGCCAAATAATATTGCACTTTAGGGGAATACCACAATTTGCTTATCCATTCAGTTGATAGACTCCTATTGGATTGTAATACACAATGTGCTCTATTTACATAAATAAAATAATGTCCAATCATTTTCAATACCTGTTTGTTAAAAGTACTCAGTTTTTGTCTCTGCCACAACAAAAACACCTTGCAAGAGTGTAGGAGAATCAGGTAAATTCCTGCATATCTCATATGCCAGTAAATACAGTAGTTTTATCATGTACTGTGCAGTGACAGCCAAACCACCAGAGCAAGAGCCTGAAGAAAACGCTCTGGACAACCCTCCCACCTCCATGTCAAGAGCCCAACAGAGGTCAGTGGAAGTAAAACCAGAGAAAGTCCACTTACGAAAAAGGGTCAGTCCTTGGAGGGAGGATTCTGTTGGGTTCATCGGGAAGCAGGTCAAACACTGGTCCCCTCTCATCAATGCAGTTTGCAGAATTACTGTCGGGACTGCAGCGGACCCACTGGTACCTGGCTCTCTGCACAGGAAAACCTGCCCAAACAGGGAACACACAGTTAAGGTATGGACATGCTTTCTGACCATTAATATAATAGGAGCACCCACTATGTGCCGGACTTTTGTACACATCATTCGTCCTGCCCACAACACCCCTAACAAGTCGCCCAGAGTTTGCGGTTAGGAGAGGCTTTGGCAATCAGCGCCTAGAGGGAAGGCCCAGCTTTGCTACTACGAACTGTGAAACCTTCCCCTCCCTGAGCCCCACTCCAAGAGGAAGGTACCGATAGTGTCTCTTTCTCATAAGCTGCTCATCAAAATTAAATGAGAACAATGCATGTAAAGACCTTAATATAGTGCCAGGCATACAGTAAACACTTGATAGTATTAATTATTATTATTTTTGTACTATCGTCTTCATTTTACACAAAGGAAAACTGAGGCCACACAGGTGCTAAGTAGAGGACCCAGGATTCAAACCTGTATCTGTCCCCGAAGGCTGCTCCTTCCTGTAGAGATGAGTCACATCATGTTTAGAAAGGTTAAGGAATACACCAAGCAGCACCCAAGATATTACAGAGCCCTTGTTCGTTAGGGCCGTATGGTGTGCTTAGGAATGAAAAGTAGACAAAAACTTGGCCTCTTTCTTTGCCCTCAGATCTGGATTTCAAAAGAACAAGGATTCTCTATTCACAGAGGGAGAGACAGGTCTCATCCTAGTCTGTCACAGCTTCTTTTGAGTTTAATTTCTACAGAAAAGACTCCAAATCTGGTGTTACGGGGTTGTACAGGAAATCTCTTGTTAGTTCATGAAATAAATTCTTCTTTCCTCAGTTTAGCAAGGATGGAGGCCTGGTGGTGAGAAATACTTCACCACCCTTTGAAAGCATCATCTCTTCTCAGTCCCAAGCACTCACTTTATTCACACAAGTGCTACAATATTCACCTAGTGAGAAGGGGCATATCTAGGATTCCTGAAAGGCAGGCAAGGTGGTTTTAAAGCCCAACACATTGTTGTCCTGTACAGATCAAAATGTAAATGATAACAACTGTTTGAGAAACAAAACAAAACACAAAACAGTGCTATGGACAACCACTGAAGCATCTTTTCTAATAGCAAAAGATTGGAAAATTAGATGTTAAATAAATGAAAGTATAGCCTACAATACTATACAGCTATTAAAAGAATGAGGGAGCGTAGCTCTCTGGGTACTGATATAGAATAGTCTCTAAGTTATATTATTAAGTAAAAAAAATAAGGAACACTGCATATTTTAAGAATATGTTTACACATTTGCTTACATGCATGGAACACCTGTGAAAAGATAACATAACAAATTGGTTGCCTTTGTGGAGGGAAGTGGTGGCTGGAAGACAGTGGAAGAAAAGACATTGACTTTTCACTGCACATCCTTTTGATTTTTGAGCCATATGTATGCATTATCTACTCAAAATTAATTATTTTTATTTTCTAACAGCTTCATTAAGGTGGAATTGACATACAATAAGCTGTACATATTTAAAGTGTACAGCTTCATGTTCTGACATGTGTATACACCCATGGAACCATCGCCACAGTCAAGAGTCTGAACACATCCAACACCCTCGATGTTTCCTTGCGCCCCTTTGTAATCCTACCCTTCTCCCACCCTCCTCTTGACTCTCCCTCAACAGCACCCCCCACGCCACCCCACCCCCCGCACCCCACCACCCCCCCCCTCCCTCGCAACCATCAATCTGCTTTTGGTCATTATAAATTAGTTTGCATTTTCTAGAGTTTTATACAATGGACTCACATAGCAACTTGTTAAAGGGTTCCCTGACTTCGTTTTTACACAGGGACTAGTTGAGAGGAGTCTCTTACCTTTCATAGTACTCTCTCCTCAAAGTGGAGAGTCTATTTAAATATTACTTACATCCAGACTCCTTTTGTTGCAATATTTAAAAGTAACATTTATGTTAGAAAAAGAATATGTGTTCACTATAGAAAATTTTGAAAAATGTAGCAAACAAAAGAAAAGAAAAATTACCCCCTCCCAGAGATCATGAATTTTGGAGTTTTGATGCCCACCCGCCCTCGTCTGTGTTTCTAGGAGACTAAGCCCAAGGTGTAGCCTGTTCTCTTCCGACAGCAACCACCAGAGGTGGAAAAGCAGAGCCTCGATCGAGGGCAGGTTCACTTTACATCTCAACAGGATGGCCAAGGACTTTGTTCTTAAAAGACTGCAGAACCACAGAACTTTTTCAAAATGTCCTCTTTCCTCATGACTCTCCATTATGTCTATTTATATTCAACTTTGTCTTAGCTAATATCTCTGATTAATTTTATAAATACAGAGTTGCCAAGTTATTATGTCATTACAATATACATGATATACATATTTATATATATCTAGAGAGAGAGAAAAAAATGTAATACATAAGAGATACATAAAGCCGCTCACCTTAGTATCATTTAAAATAGAGAAACAGGAAATAATTAAGTAATCTCAGAACAATAGAAAATACTCAGATAAATTATGAGACATTCATATGAGATAATATTAACCAAATGGTAAAAAAATAGTGGTTAGGAGAAGACTATGTAGCATCATAGGAAAATCTTTATTTAAAAATGAGTGAAAAAAGCAGAAATCCACTCTGTATGCATAATAGTTGCTAGTGCAACTACGTCAACAGATAGTGGAGGAACTGGGAGGAAATACACAAAAATAACTATAGCGGTAGACTGTTGGTGACTTTTTTCTCATTCGTTTTCTAAATTGCTGTAATAATATTTAAAAATATAAACAAAAGAAAGAGTAATGTAGGAAGAAAGTAAACATTCTCCCTTTTTTTTCTTTCTTTCTTTCTTCCTTCCTTCCTTTCTTCCCTCCTTCCCTTCCTTCCTCCCTTTGGAACTCCTATTCTATCACAGTCTTTCCCATCGTTCCTGAATATGGCTTACAATGTCTGGTCTGGGACAGTTAGTCATCCTAAATGGGCTGTCACTGCCTGGAGGCTGGAAGTAAGGTAGCAAGACGACATCACAAGTCTGCCCCTTACTAGCTGTGTGACCTTGACCAACTTACTTATCTTCCCTGTACCTCAATTCCCTCATCCATAAAATGGGGGCAGTAATGGATCTAATTATGAGATACAAATATTAGGTTCTCAGCACCACGGTCAGAATGCATTAAATGCTGGTTTCTCTGCCGAGGAGGGTGATGACAACAGCTTATCTCTGCTAGTGGACAGTTTGTAGAGAAACCAGAATTTAAATTCCCATTCCACCATTTAGCACCTTTCTGAATCTCAATTTCTCGCCTTTCAAACGTGAATGATAGTATCTCAAAGAGTTCCTGTTTAAACGAGATAAAAGTATGTGAAACATCCAGCACACGCCTTTGCGCATGGGAGATATTTAATACATTTTAGCTCATTCTTTCTCCTTCGCTGATTCTTTCCTGAAGCAGCATGTTTTGTTTTGTTTTGACAAGAATGAAACTTTAATCCGTTTTAAGTGGAGTTTTTAACACTAAGAGATAGAGGGTTGTTAACAAACACAATAACAAATGGACATCTGATTGGTATGAGGCATTATCCTGTACACATCATATTTTTTTGTGTATCCTCAGTGCCTAGCATTTACACACAGAGCCACTGCTGCACAGCACGAGAGTATATGAAGAGGCTGAATCAGAGTAAGGCTGTTTAACAGACTGAAATTTTTTAGTATATATATTCTATATGAAAACAGAGTGAACTTTTGAACTGACAGGGTAGAAGGCAACTATGCCAAACACTGCAGTTAAAGCCCCACTTTAGTGCACAGCTCCACCTCTTCCATCTGCAGGCATGACACATTAACAGTATTTAAAGGTAAACAAGGCACTCTGTGGCAACCACAGCCATCGTTATGAACATATTGCACAAATTTTCTAGAACTAAACATGTAACTTGTACCCTACTTTTATGTTTTAAAGCTGAAACATTTGATGCTGCCGGTAAACTCCACTTAAGTTTATAACCTGTGCCACAGCAAAGAATGGTGATGCTATTTATACAACTACCCTTTAATAATTATGGCAAAAAATATTCAAGAGGAGCTACAAAGGACTTGGGATGGTACAGGGTCCAACTGTAAGCTTTCTTAAAAGTGATGCCTTCAAGCAACTTCAGACATGTAAGCGGCTGCACATCCAAAAAGTCTAAGTAAGAAAACCTTCCAGAAGCTCAAAGAGATTACCTAAGAATGCATGTCAGGCTAATTATGAATACTGTCATAAATAAAGTTTTAATTAGGACTCGAAAACCTTTCGGTCATAGCAATTCTTGTCAAATTCTATGGAGATGGTAACTGAAATAGAGTAGCACGTATAATATATATATTTATATATAATATATATAATGCCATTTTTCCATTTCCAATGACTACACCATAAAATGTAAGCAAGGCTTCTCAAAAACGTTGAAACATTCAAAATCAAAACCCTCATTCAGACCTTCACATGCCAAAGGAAAAACAACAACAGTGAAGCAGCATGTTTGACATCTAATTGCTTCTAGAAGCCTGGTCTTGCAGGTGAGATAAAAATCCAACATCTCCTCCGGCAGAGGGCGATGTCTTCCCACCCTACGCTGTCTAGACCAGCGCTGTCCAATAGAAACGACACCACGCATGGAATTTTCAACTTTGTAGCAGCCGTATTTTAAAAAGTAAAAAGAAACAAGTGAAGGTAATTTTAATACATTTTATTTAGGCCAATATATCCAAATATTGTCATTTAACATATAATCAATAAATGTTAATGGATATTTTACATTCTTTTTGTCATACCGAGACTTGAAATCTCGTGTATATTTTGCACTCACAGCGTGTCTCAGTTTGGACCCGCCACATTTCACACATTTCAGATACTCAGTAGCCACAGTTGTCTCATGCTACCCTTTTGACATAGTGGGTCTAGACTTTCTCCTCTACATGCAGCTGATGCGCTAAAAATCAAGCTGAGGAAACGTTTGCATGGATAGGAAGTTAAACAGAAGAACAAAACTAATACTTTAGGAGGATGCATCCAGGTAAAAGACCACATCTTTTCACTGGTATAATAAATACAACTTTAGTAGATTAGTAAAAAAAAAAAAAATTCTAAAATACAAAATTCCTCCCAAAGTTTGGAATCTCAGCTTTTAAAATTTATAAAGAGGGATTTCTTTTTTGGGGTGATGACAATGTTCTAAAATTGACTATGGTGATGGTTGCAGAGATCTGTGAATATACTGAAAAAACACATTGCATTGTACACTTTAAATGGGTGAATTGTATGGTATGTGAATTCTATCTTAATAAAGCTGTTTAAAAATTTATAAAGAAATCAAAGGTAGAAGTTCCCCCCCAAAAAAAGTTTATCTAATTTGGGACTGATGATTTTTAATCTACTTTAAAATAAAGAACATGGTTACAGACACAAAGTTCCTGACATATCTACTCAAGGGTGTTCACAGGATGTGAAAATTCAGCAGTTCCTGCCCCTGATGTTGTGGGAGTATCTTGAGTCTATCTTGTTTGAGAGAAATGTCTTATGATTACTATAATTTTAAAAATAAAAGGGAGTATGCTATGGACAGGAAGGCTATCTTTCTAAAAGGCCCCACTCACCAGATCCGCTGGTTAATTTTGTGGTGGATTCCAAGGAAGAGAATGATTTTTATTTAGAATTCATTTCTTCACTTGCCATCTCCCCTCTTCTCTCCCTCTCTCTCTATCTCTATCTCTCTCTCTTTCTGTGTCACACACACACACACACACAGTTATCCCGCTTTACCAAAATACTGTCTATGAATAAACGTAACCAGAGCAAATAACTCACCCCAGTAATCTGTATCTTTTTAAATTGGAGTACCAATTTTTCCTTAGCATCATCACAATTTACGAATTTCGTATTCTTATTGGAGATTTACTGCAGGCGTGTTAGAGAAACTTAAGCAGAGACTGCCATGGGTAGGGGGAGACCCTTTTGATTCATTGTTTGATAGCATTCAAACAGACTTCACTAAGTTGGAGCTGCTTCCACTTGGCCAAGCAATTCCACCAGATGATAAGATTCCCCTGCCTTTACATGGTTTGACAAGCTATAAAAAGCTCTAAGTTTACTTTCAATTTCTCTCTTTCTGTCCCTCAACTCAGTGGTAAACTTTATAGCCAGGGCTATAGTCAAAGCAAGGTTTTTTGGGGGGGTTTTTTGTTTTTTTTTTTTAAGATTTTATTTTTTGCCTTTTTCTCCCCAAATCCCCCCAGGACACAGTTGTATATTCTTCGTTGTGGGTCCTTCTAGTTGTGGCATGTGAGACGCCGCCTCAGCATGGCCTGATGAGTGGTGCCATGTCTGCGCCCAGGATTCGAACCAATGAAACACTGGGCCGCCTGCAGTGGAGTGCACAAACTTAACCACTCGGCCATGGGGCCAGCCCTGGTTTTTTGTTTTAAATAAAGAAAATCTCTAATCCACCTAGAAGACAGCCAAGTTGCCATAGAAAGTTAACTCTGACCTTGAAATCAGCTGACTGGTTCTGCCGTTAATTCTGCCAGTACCTCATTTTTGTAATGAGCCTTGGGCAAGTCTCATAAATTTTTTGCAAGAGGCTGATATAAAGAGCAAATCAGATGATGCATGTAAGATCCAGTTTTCTCCTCTATAAATTGGTGTTAATTCCTCCTCACAGGGAATATGATGATCATTTATCAGAGAATAGATGTAAACTCACTTTGCAGTCAAACAGCAGCACATGTGGGTGGAATCAACATCATTGCTGTGATCTAGGAGGCAGTATGGAGTGAATGCATACTCCCTTGACACCCTTGACGCCCTTGGCCACATCTGCTCATAGATATTCCTTTTTCTCTTTTTATGGACATCTTTGAAAAAGAGAGGCAATAGGAGAGTTTAGGGTTTGTAGGCCTCATCGATAATCCCCCGGAGATCTACATTAAATCGATTAGGCATCGTGCTCTCCAGGGTCTCCCACACATTGCCAAAGTTTCATTTCTTTGCACTCAGTAGACACAGTGCAAAGTAAAGACACACCTCTTTACTTGGGTTTGACTTGTAGTAACTGATACGGGCTGAATTGTGTGCCCCCACACAATATGTTGAAGCCCTAACTCCTAGTCCCTCAGAATGGGACTGTATTTGTAAGTAGGGCCTTCAAAGAAGTGATTAAGGTAAACTGAAGCCATTTAAATGAGCCGTTTCCCAATGTGGCACATCCTCACTAAGAAGACGAGATTGGGATTCAGTCACACACACCGGAAAGACCACGCGAAGAGACAGAGAGAAGACAGCCACCCACCAGCCAAGGAGAGAGGCTTCAGAATGAAACCAACCCTGTGGACACCTTGTTCTTGTACTTCTAGTCTCAGAAATAAATAAACTTCTGTTGTTTAAGCCGCGCACGAAGTCTGTGGTACTTTGTTATGGGAGCCCCAGCAGATCAATGAAGTGACCTAAAATGTTTTGAATGTGTTCGGTCAAAGCAAGCCAAAAGGCTAGTTAGTTTGATTCGTTCAGTCAAACCAATGAGTTAAGTAAAAATTTTTTAAAGGTGGGGAAAGAATATACCAAAATCATATCTGGCATCACGTGGATGGCCAGTGGAATAGTGGTGTGGCTCTCTGCATTGCAGCCTTGAGCTGCTATCACTACGCACGCAGCTGCGGGTGGACATCTATTCCCTTCTTATTCAGACATGGGCACGAACCCTGAATGCCAGCACCAAGCGCACTTCTCCTTTGGAAACACCTTAGCTTTTCAGTTCGTTCATTCTCTCTTTTTTGGTTTCTTTTCCGCAAAGACCTAAACCTGCCTGATGATGACATAAATGCATATACTTTATACAATTTCATAATGGTTTCTTTCTTTACTTTTTTCTAATGAACAACTTCTACATAAGGAATGTTTTTGTTTTAATTTTAGTTTTACCTATTGCATTTTAGTGAAGAATGTGACATTTCTGGGAAATTTTGACAATGTAAAGACTTACATAGCTCTGGTTTGGGTAGATCCAGCACCAACTGGTCGCTCAAGTCTGTGCTACATACATGAACCTCACTGCTCTGGATCTTGTCAAAGCACATTAGGGAATTATTTCATCAAACTGAGGATTTTCCCTAAAAGATCCATCTGTTCCCTACAGTCAACAATGGTTTTTTTTGTGTGTGGGGGGGTGTTTTGGGGGGTTTTCTTTGGGGGTTTTTTGGTGAGGAAGATTGGTCTGAGCTAACACCTATTGCCAATTTTCCTCTTTTTGCTTGACGAAGAGTGGCCCCAAGCTAACATCCTGTGCCTGTCTTTCTCTATTTTGTATGTGGGACACTGCCAAAGCATGGTGATGAGTGGTATATGTCCACACCCAGGATCTGAGCCCGCAAACCCTGGGCCACCGAAGTGGAATGCACCGAACTCAACCACTGCACCAGTGGGCCAGCCTCTCAACAATGTTTTATACTTTAAAAAATAAATAGTTTAATGGAAAAGTTTCAGCAACATTACTTACTGTTGTTTCTTCAATAATTGCATAAGATGAAAGTGACTTCATAAATTTCCAATACATAGTAAATATATCTGAGATCATCTGTACAATTTCATTTCCACTAGAAGTAAAAACAAGTCAACTAGAAGTCACTTTGAAGAAACAAATCCAGGACATGTGTCACTATGACTCAGTATTTCCTTTACGATTTGGGGGAACTTAATGTTTTTCTACTGTAAATTCTCCCATCTATTTATCAGGCCATGACCCTCTGCCTTATTTACACATGATCCCTTATTTACCAAAGGAGAAGAAGTTGTATTTTTCTTACAAACTGATCATTTTCATTTCCTTAGTCATTAAAGGTTTCAGGTTGTTTCAGTCTGACTAAACAACCCTAAATGATAGAGAAAGTCAGGTTTTAACAGAAATTTCCAAATGTGATGTTTCTCTGAGCAACAGCACAAATACTAAAATTCTTTGGCTTCTCTTAAAATCTGAGAGGGTTTGCATTAACTATATCTAACCATAACTGAATTTTCACTAAGAATCAAGTTAAAAAAAAGAAGAAAAAATACATGTAGTCAAATTTACTGATTAAAAAAACAGCATTTCCCAGTGTTTCAATATCATGACACATTAGGGGTAGGTAGATACGCCCAATCACTCAGACATGCCATCTCCTCCACGCAACAGACACATGGGTCATTTTCTATGTTCCTTTCTTAAACTTAAGAAATTTATAAACTGTACATTTTCATCCCAAAATGAAATAGCGCATTTCAATCATTGTAAGAGTTTACAAGGATGCACCTGCCTCAGAGTTTAATTTTTCTTGGTACCAAACTTAGCCAAACTCACAATAAGGAGTTCAGCCACCTGAAATCCATTTTCTTTGCCTGCTTTTCCACAATATAGTACATTCTGTCCCTTAGAGTGAATATAATCATTTATGTGGATGCTGAGTCTCACCAAGAAGATTACAGGGGGACAAGACTCCTAGGTCTTACCTTGAACCGAAGAACTCAAAACGAGGATGAGGGTGAGAGCCAGGACCAGCCGACTGCCCTGGAGAAGCACCTGCATCGTGACAGCTCACTTGGCTCTACCGCCCGCACGCCAACCCCGCGAGGAGGAAATGTAGCAGGGGTGCTCTCTGTCCCGTTTAGAAGAGGTTCCAAAACCTCAAACCCTGCCCAGAACACACGTCACAATTTCCTGAACAAATAGAAAGAGATCTACATCAGAACCCAGAAAGATTTTTTAAAAACGTAGCAGAATAACTATTCACACCCATTACGAAACTGCATTGGACTCTCCCCAGGTCTGCTTTTTCAAAAGTTTTGTTGTTTGCCACTTGCCTGTCAGAAATTTTTTTTCCCACTAAAACAGTAGAATCAGCATTCGGTACGGTTTGTTTTTCCTTTCATCAGGTAGCAATCTAAACATGAGATTGTTCACACGAAGGGCCCACTGCACTGTCCAGGAGGAAAGGGGGCTGGATGCTGCCTCTTCATCACTGAGCACCTTCAACGTAAAGTATTCTTCACTGTCTTTTTCAAAAGAAGCAGCATAACTCGCCAAGCCAAGCTCAAGAAGTGAAACTTCAAAACTGAGTGCTAATGTACAAGAAAGTGTTGTAGGATTTCAGATAACCAGTTTCCTCTTATCGGACTCAGTTTCTCCCATTGGTTCACCGGCTCTCCCTCTACCTCAAGAATATAGAGAGGGTTTTCAGTTACAAAGAAGTGAGTAAAACAGAAAAATGATTTTGCATTCCTCTGCTCCTTCACACCGAGTATGTCTTGTGATTTGATTCCATTTATACTTTCGTCTTTTCTCCTGGTAAATTTTTCAACTTGATTTTTGGGTCTCTTGCCTCAAATAAGCCAGAAATCAAACACAAGTGGCTGAGGTCTCAGTGGGCTGCTGGACCTCAGAAAACATGCAAACAGCATTTTCCCAGGTTCTGGGGATTGTGAGCAGACTTCTGAAGGACCGAGGAACACAAGGCACAAGCTCCATATCAAAGTCACACAGTAAACACAACAGTTTATGGCATGTCCTTGCTTTTGGGGCACGCACTTTTTCCTTACTTCCACTCAAGATTCAAGCACTCTCCATTTCAACACGTCTGTCCCTGCAGCTCCCACTTACCCTTTCCACCCTCACTCTTGCCCGTCCTTTGACAGGAGGGAGGAGTTTCCCTTCCCTTGTTTTCGGCTTCCTGCTGATTCCTTTACCATTTCCTGCTAAGGACAGGCCTCAGAACCTAATCGCTGAGCAGCTGTGGTGCAAGCCCACAAGGGTCACAAACAATGCACATTTGGACCCACCTCAGGACAAGCTGGAAGTGTGTCCAGGGACTCCTCCAAGTGCAGTAAGCAACCCCCAAACTCACGAGCCCAGTGAGTGCCCCACTATGGAATACTGGTTTCAGCTTGAGATACCAGCTCTCATCTTTGGTTCCTTTTAACCCTATCCTCCAATTGAAAACCCTGGCACCAAAACAGTAATTCCTGTCAATAGCTTCAATGCATTCTCTGCAAAACCTCAGAGATGATTAGAGCTTGTGTTTTAAAATGGTAATTTTGGAGGCTTTTACCATTTGGGTACTTCATTTTTTCCTTCTCTGGGTCATGGAGATTTTTTTAAAAATTTGCAGCATTCATAAGCATCTGCTCTTCTCCCACCACACTGACAGTCAACAGTGTCTTTTTGCAAATAGCCTTCCTCTAGTTTCATTTCCCTAGTCCTCTTCAAGCTGTAGAGGAGCAGGACAAATGCATGTGGCAGCCAGGAACCCAGGTTATGAGCTTGTCTCCCTCACTGACCAGCTGAGAGGTGCTGGGCCACCTACTCTTTGCTCCCATCAATCTAGTTCTAGCCATGGTGTGGGAAACCAGTGAGAGGATGCCTCTGGAGGCTCATGCCACACACTGGGAGGGTCACACTGGCTGCACTTCTCTGGGCTGCGAACCATCTTCTTGCACAAAGTTCCCTCCATTAACCAAAGGAGCCCCCTATGTTTCCCTGAACATCGACTTCTACGCTAAGCATATTTTGCATAATTTTAAAAGACAAATTCTATTCCAGACTTAATCCTTCATTTACTAGGCAACTTTAAATGCACCTACTTTACTCCATACTCAATTGATTTGCCTGTAAAATGAGCATCCTTATTCCTTAACAGTCACCCTGGAACAGGACCGATAGCAGTTCTTTATTGTCTAAGAAAGTAATGCAACTCTCTCAAAGCTATATAAACATTGTTTTGCAGTGGCTATTGGTCTCAGGGTGTTCTTTTTTTTTTTTTTTAAACTTTTTATTAAGATTATGATGGTTTACAACTTTGTGAAATTTCAGTTGTACATTATTGTCAGTCATGTTGTAGGTGCACCACTTCACCCTTTGTGCCCTCCCCCCACCCCCCCTTTCCCCTGGTAACCACCGATCAGATCTCCTTGTCAATATATTAACTTCCACCTATGAGTGGAGTCATACAGAGTTCATCTTTCTCCGTCTGGCTTATTTCACTTAACATAATACCCACAAGGTCTGTCCATGTTGTTGTGAATGGGACGATTTTGTCCTTTTTTATGGCTGAGTAGTATTCCATTGTGTATATATACCATACCTTCTTTATCCAATCATCAATTGATGGGCACTTAGGTTGCTTCCGTGTCTTGGCTATTGTAAATAACGCTGCAATGAACATAGGGGTGCATGGACTTTTGGAATTGCTGATTTCAAGTTCTTTGGATAGATACCCAGTAGTGGGATGGCTGAGTCATAAGGTATTTCTATTTTTAATTTTTTGAGAAATCTCCATACTGTTTTCCATAGTGGCTGCACCAGTTTGCATTCCCACCAACAGTATATGAGGGTTCCTTTTCCTCCACAACCTCTCCAACATTTGTCACTTTTTGTTTTGGTTATTTTTGCCATTCTAACAGGTGTAAGGTGATATCTTAGTGTAGTTTTGATTTGCATTTCCCTGATGATTAGTGATGATGAGCATCTTTTCATGAGTCTATTGGCCATCCGTATATCTTCTTTGGAGAAATGTCTGTTCATGTCCCCTGCCCATTTTTTGATCGGATTGTTTGATTTTTTGTTGTTGAGCTGTGTGAGCTCTTTATATATTATGAAGCTTAACCCTTTGTCAGATAAATAGCTTGTAAATATTTTTTCCCAACTGGTGGGTTGTTTTTTTTGCTTCAATCCTGTTTTCCCTTGCCTTGAAGAAGCTCTTTAGTCTGATGGAGTCCCACTCAGGGTGGTCTTTTTAAAGAGAGGATCTGTTTGGAGTACTTGAATCTTCCCAGCATCACAACTCAACGGAATAGTTGTTAAGATGAATTGAGGTTGTTAGAAGAGATACTGAGGGCAGCACAAAACTGCTCCCAGGGATGGCTCCAAGGCTCGCTTCTTTTTTAAAGCTCCGACTTAAAGATGTCTCCACTCAGCAGCCTCTGGGACTCGGATTGTTACTGAGAAGGTCTTGACTTTGAACTGGACACTGCATGAAAAAAAAACACCAAACCAGCAAATAGATCCTGTACCAAATCTATCTGTCTCTGGAGGCTTAAAGAATGACCTTGGAAGAGACCTTAGAAATCATCTACTTCACCCACGCAGGTGAGAAAAGTGCAAGTCCAGAAAGGTACATGACTGTCCACTGGTCACACAGCTGGTGATGGCAAAACCAGGTCTGGAACTTAAGTTTCCTAATTCAAAGTCCAGTGACAGATGAAGAATGATGAGGAAACAAGATTAAGATTTGTAAATCATCAGAAGTCTTCCTTTTCGTAATTTTCTTTTTAAAGGTACATACTGAAGCATTTCTGTTTGGAATGATAAAATAACTGGGATTAGCTTCTAAATAATCCAGTCTGAGGAGTGAGGTTGAGAGAGATACAGCAGTGGTCTGATAATTGCTGAAGTGGAGCCATGGGCAGATGGAAGTTCTTTATACTAGTCTCCCTGCTTTAGTACGTGTTTGAGAATTTCCATAATAAAACACTTTTTAAAAAATCCGCCTTTAAAAAAGGTGTCTTCATCTTGTTTGAAGTCAATATAAACAAGAAAATATCTCAACTTTAAAAAGGATCTTGCTTGGGGCAACAAAAGACCCCGAATTGCTAAAGCAATCCTGAGCAAGAAAAACAAAGCCGGCGGAATCACAATCCCCGATTTCAAAACATACTACAAAGCTACAGTGATCAAAACAGCATGGTACTGGTACAAAAACAGGTCCACAGATCAATGGAACAGAATTGAAAGCCCAGAGATAAAACCACACATCTATGGACAGCTAATCTTTGACAAAGGAGCAGAGGGCCTACAATGGAGAAAAGAAAGTCTCTTCAACAAAGGGTGCTGGGAAAACTGGACAGCCACATGCAAAAGATTGAAAATTGACCATTCTTTTTCACCACACACCAAAATAAATCAAAATGGATCAAAGGCCTAAAGATTAGGCCTGAAACAATAAGTCTTCTGGAAGAGAATATAGGCAGTACACTCTTTGACATCAGTTTCAAAAGAATCTTTTCGGACACTATAACTCCTCAGTTGAGGGAAACAATAGAAAGAATAAACAAATGGGACTTCATCAGACTAAAGAGCTTCTTTAAGGCAAGGGAAAACAGGATTGAAACAAAAAAACAGCTCACTAATTGGGAAAAAATATTTACAAGCCACTTATCCGACAAAGGGTTAATCTCCATAATATACAAAGAACTCACACGGCTTAACAACAAAAAAACAAACAACCCGATCAAAAAATGGGCAGAGGACATGAACAGACATTTCTCAAAAGAAGATATGAATATGGCCAATAGACACCTGAAAAGATGTTCATCATCGCTAATCATCAGGGAAATGCAAATCAAAACTACACTAAGATATCACCTTACACCCGTTAGATTGGCCAAAACATCCAAAACCAAGAGCGACAAATGTTGGAGAGGTTGTGGAGAAAAAGGAACCCTCATACACTGTTGGTGGGAATGCAAACTGGTACAGCCACTATGGAAAACAGTATGGAGATTTCTCAAAAAGTTAAAAATAGAAATACCCTATGACCCAGCCATCCCATTACTGGGTATCTATCCTAAGAACCTGAAATCAGAAATCCCAAGAGTCCCTTGCACCCCTATGTTCATCGCAGCATTATTTACAATAGCCAAGACGTGGAACCAACCTACATGCCCAGAAACTGATGATTGGATAAAGAAGATATGGTATATATACACAACGGAATACTACTCAGCCATAAAAAAAGACAAAATTGGCCCATTCGCAGCAACGTGGATGGACCTCGAGGGTATTTTGTTAAGCGAAATAAGCCAGTCAGAGAAAGGTGAACTCTATATGACTCCACTCATAGGTGGAAGTTAATATATCGACAAGGAGATCTGATTGGTGGTTACCAGGGAAAAGGGGGGGTGGGGGGAGGGCACAAAGGGGGAAGTGGTGTACCCCCAACATGACTAACAAAAATGTACAACTGAAATCTCACAAGGTTGTAATCTATCATAACATTAATAAAAAAAAAAAAAAAAGGATCTTGCTTGGGGCCAGCTTTGTGGCTGAGTGGTTAAAGTTCTGTGTGTTCCGCTTTGGCTGCCCAGGGTTTGCAGGTTTGGATTCCAGGTGCAGACCTACTCGGCTCGTCAGTCATGCTATGGAAGCATCCCACATACAAAGTAGAGGAAAATAAAAGCACCTCCTTTATTCATGGATCTCAGCACTTTTGCGTTTCCCATTCTTTCAGTTCTATTCCCATTCCTATCCCCTTCCCATTAGTAAATGGGGAGGCTGTGGCCAAGACAGAAAAGTATCTTGATACTTCTGGTCTCAAGGGAGCAGCTACCACTGTGTTCTTAATCCCCTCACGGAGTATCAATGGATGGGTGCCCACAGGATGGACATCCTGGGAGAGGGCACAGGCTCATGGGCATCCTCAGCTGGGCCAGTGGCTCCTTCATTAGCTCCTCCCCTCTCATCACTGTAGCCACACATCTAGTTTCCCAGGAGCAGGGTCTCCCCTTGTTGAAGATCTCCAAGGCCTTAGTCCAGAAGACTCCCCAAATGTTGCCAAGTACCTCAAAGTTTGGGAACTTCTGTGTTTTAACCTTGGCCTGGGAATAGGGGAAAGGAAGAGCTGCCCACCACAGTTTGGGTCTACAATTTGACAAGAAGAAAAGCAAGGGGCAGGAGGTATATGGGAAATCTCTGTACCTTTTGCTCAACGTTGCTGTGAACTTAAAACTGCTCTAAAAAATAAATTCTATTTTTTTTAAAAAAAGGCATAGAAGAACTTCTCAACTGCTACCTGGAGTTTAGTAGAATGTGACATTCCAATTCCAAAATTATAGGGCTTTGAAGAACCAAAAGTTGCAATGGAAGAGCCACATGCTAGATATTATTGATATAAATAACTGGGAACAGGAGGATGTGTTACTTCTCTTGGGAATATTTTCACAGGGATCAAAATTTTGGAAAGAAATCTCTTAGGGAAAATTTTAGACATGAGGGAACAGGAGTGGACACATGGGTTAAGGGGAACCAGACTCTTTGCAAATGAATCAAGAAAGGAAGTCCTTATTTGACTTCTTAAGTCTTATCTTTTTCCCAAGACATACTGTCAATACTATTTTAAATTTTTTTATATCTTTAGTAAATTATATTTTCTAATTAATAAATGTTTACTATGGAAAAGTAGGCAGTTGAAGAGTGGCAAGGAGGACTTAAAAGAAAGGACAGATCCCTTGTCACCTTCCATGAGAGATTACACCTGCCATGTCCTGCCTTGGTAATTCAAAATGGCACATGCCACTTGTCAGCACACTGGGTTCCCTCTCATCTCCTCATGCTGCTTTTATTTTATACCCTACCCCGTGGCACTACCTGGCCCCACAGATGTCCCCGGAACTAACTTGGTTGTCGATTCTAGCCAATTCTGTAACCCATCAACCAATTCACCACCTCAAGACACTGAGCTCCCTCTGCAGATAAAAAAACTATCCAAGTTTCCTAGGCTTCACAACCCAACCTCGTTCCTACTCCCAAAAACACACATATTGAAATTCCACTCACATGCCTGCAGTTATATTTAAGGTTGTGGGCCACTAAGGAAGAGAGAAATTCTCCCTCCTTACTTTGCAACCGCAGAACACCAACCAGATCTTCAACGGCCTGTTGATTTCAGTCCTCTGAGGCTGACCACGTTTACCAAGTAAGTTACTACACTTTAGTTGGTTCTTATTTTTTGCCAGACTCTGGAATCTTCTTTTTGGTCTTGATCATAATCGCGAAAAATGAACAGAATCGCTTAGTGAAATGGTATTTAGAAGCTTCACGGTTTGGTCACAGCTATTAAATTGAGAAAGCAAAAATTTTTCTCATGGGCAATTTTAACTTTTAACCCCCCCAAACAGTGAAAGGATGCTGCCCAGCCTCCATCCAAAAAGATAGTATCTACTGCCGGAATCAGCTGCTCTTCTGACTTCAATGATATGTTCTACATTTCATGACCATCTCCTCAGATGGATAAACTTCTAGATTAGTTTAGCATGTTTCTATACGTTCTCCCAAGGCACTAAGTGAATTTTATTTTGTTGCATGTGCTGGTCTTGTCTTCACATCTAGATTATTCCAAGGATATAATTTCAACTGGTATAGAACATAAAGGGCTCAAATAACTGTTGATTACCAAAACGTTAACAGTGATATTATCTAGACAGTAGGATGGCAAATGTTTCTTCTTCATCCTTTCCAGACCATGCCAAATTTTTTAGAACAAAATTACATATCGTATTAGTAATCAAGAAAACAGGCACTCAATAAAAATATTTTGATTGTTGACAAAAATTTAACTTAAAAAAATAACTACTAATGGAGAGCCTTCTTTGGATAACCTTCTTTGGGGCACAATGAGACTAAAGAAGTTGGGGCAGAGATCAGCACTCAGGAACTGCCTGATAAAAGTGATTTTCCTCAAGGCAGTGTAGCTAGGAATATGATAGACGGGGAAAAAAGTAGTTGTCAGGAAGACTGAAGGGAAAGAACATTTGTGGGTTAAGTAGACAGTCCAATCTCCTCACAAATGAAACAGGAATAGAGTTTCTTTTCAGATTTTAAAGTGTCCATGGACGTAGTAATACCACCAGCTCATGGGAGTGAAAGTGAGGTCCCTTCCATCTTCCTGAGGACTTGGAGATAGAAAAATGAGATCCCCCTCAAACAAAATTATAACAATGAATTGGAGGCAAGACGTGCAAATTCACCCCAAATCAACAGAATGGGGAGAGGAGAGATAAAGAGAGGAGGTCCTGTCTTCAAAATCAAGCCAGCCTTTCCCAAGCCACAGCCTACTTTAAAGATGAAATTGAACTCTCCTTGAACACAATCAAAGGGCATTTCCCCGGGGTGGGGGTGATCTCTCCTTCTTTTGGGCTGCTAGGAATGGGTGGGCAGGTCAAGTCTGGAAAATGTCTACTTTAAGGGACTCCTGATGTAGTTTTCAGGTTCAGGTTCATTTATCTAGAAAAATCCAGACCCAAGGTACCCAGAATGTTGACGTCTGCTCTCACTCTCATAGCTGCCTTTGGTTAATCAGGTTCCCATTAGAGCTAAGCGACTTGAGCTGAAAGGGCCCATTAAGGGCTGGGACCCTGCAGAATCAGCTCTGCAGGGCTTTCCTATCACTGCTGGCTTTTGAAGAATGCCACTTCTCAGAGCTTCCAAACAGAACCCAAAAAGGCATTCTACTTCCCATCTTAATCACCATCCCAACTACTCTAGTCTTAATTGACACTCAGTGAAGGTATTATCCCAATATTTGCATCTTAATAAAGGATGATAATCATTAACATAATGATTTGAGAACTTAATCCTCCAGACAGGTGGAGGTAGAGGAGGGGGTTGGTGGAGAGGGAGGAAAAGACCGTTAAGGACAAGCAAGAGCTTGCTCAATAGATCTCAGTTCAAAACCACACTGTAGGATTTGTAAGGCTTGCATCCAGATCCTTCTTGTTCCATATGACCAGAAGACAACCCACCCCCCACCCCCCCCCCACCCCCCCCGCAATCCTAGAGGCCTTCCTGGTTGTCACAGTGCTGATTGGGAGAGTCAGGGCCCAGCCTGACTAACCCATCCAAGCTCATGGCCTAGAACTATCCTCCTGTCATGTAGAACTGTGTCATCCAACATGGCAGCCACATGTGGCTACTGAGCACTTGAAATGTGGCTAGTCCAAATTGAGATGTGCTGTATTTGTAAAATATACGTTGAATTTCTAAGAGGTAGTAAGGAAAAAAGAACGTAAAACTTCATTAATAATTTTTATATTGATTTTATGTTGAAATGATAATATTTTAGATATATTGGGTTAAAAACATTACAAAAATTAATTTCACCTGTTTTGTTTTACATTTTTAAATGTGGCTACTAGCAAATTTGAAATCACATATGCTGCCCTATGTTTGCAGTTTTCATTATATTTCTACTGGACAATGTTGGTTTAGAAAATGGTGGCTCTTTGAAGAATAAGAAAAATATCGATAAGAAAGAACAGAGATGCATGCCCTGAAAGTGTGCTTGCACCTCAAACGTCCCCGATGCAGGCAGCTCTCACTGAAAACATTCAGACATTGGTGAGGAAGAGCCATGTAACCAGAGACAAAAGACCCCACTGTTAGCTGTTCCACTAGGACATACGCACCATTCTAAAGACTTCATGTGTATTAATTAACTTGATCATCATAACTGCACTGTGGAGTAGGCATCATTTTTATACCTATTTTACAGATGAAGAAACTGAGGCACAGAGTGGTAAAATGCAGGTGGGATTTGACTTTTGGCAATCTGAGTCCAGACCCTGACCCTTAGCTGTTCTGTGACCCCTCCCTTCTGGATGTACCGTCAGGGGAGGGGGATGCTTTCCTTTGTTAGTCCTGTTTGCCTAGCAAGCCCATCCTACCCCTGCCTTGTCACTTAAAAAACCAAATGCTCCTGTCTGTCATGGGTGAGGAAAGCCCTACCTGCAGGGCCCCGGATCCTAGGGCTTGGGTAAAACCAAGTGTCTGACAACATGGTGCTTTCAAATCCCCCCTTTCGGCAGCCCCGTGGACTGTGAAAACACAAGTTTGCATTTCTGGCCTCTGCAGCCCAAAGGCTAGGAAACTTGCCAGGTTTTATCCTTTTTTTAATTTGCCAAAGACCGTTTTTTTCAGCTTTTGCATAATACTTCCCAAACCTTCCCAAACTGACAGTTGGCTGCTTGCGGATGTTCTGAAGCTCAGCGAAGGAAACGCTCTCAGGGAGCAGCCCAGAGGGGCCCTCGGAGCATAGTTCCCACAAAAGGAAGACAGTTAAGTGCTAGTGAGAGGAAGCCTTTTGCCTCTTTCACCTCATTTTTTTTTTCCTGACCAAAGGCCATGCCCTTGCCTTTCTTTTCCTCAGAAACCACAGAAGTTAGATGGTTTTGCTTTGGTTTTAAAACAATCTCAATAATAAGAGTAATTAACTTATTCACCCTGCAGGGATGCTACAATCACCATCTTATTTGTAACATTATTATTCTTACTATTACTGTTATTACTATTATTACTATTATTATTACAAGGTACACTCAGATGGCTGATGGGCAGAAGACCAGGGAGTGGCCAGGTGTTGGCTGTCTTCTTTTACAGACGTGGCCACTGAGGCCCAGGGAGCGCGCGGCTTACTCAAGGCCCTGTCCTAGTTGTGAAAGAGCCTGGATCGGAGCTGATACCCGTTGGCCCAGAGATTTGGGCAGAGCCTGGTCCCCAGGGTGGCATAAGTCACCCCACCCAGCAGGGCAGCCACAATGCAATCAGCACAGGCATGCAAGCCCTCCCACCTCCCTCCCCCGCCCCTTCTCAGACTCCTTATCTTTTGGGAGGCCCTTTCCTGACATTTGTGTTGGGTTTTGTTTCTTTGAGGAGTTAATGATTCCCGCTGCCTGAAACGCTCTTTTCATACCCAAATGGCTAAATCTCCCACCCTTTTCAAGTCTTGACTCAAATCTGACCTTCTTAAGGAGACCCCAACCCTCATTTAATGTGCAGCCTCTCCACACACACCCTGCACCCCAGCCCCCTCCCTTGTCCTTTTCTATAGCTTTTATCGGTCAACCAGCCCTCGTGGTCTAGTGGTTAAGATTCGTGTTTTCACGCAGCAGCCTGGGTCTGTTTCCCGGTCAGAGAACCACAACACCTGTCTGTCGGTTGTCATACTGTGGCGGCTGGATGTTGCTGCGATGCCAAAAGCGATGTGACTGGTATTTCAAATCCCAGCAGGGTCACCGTGGTGAACAGGTTTCAGCGGAGCTTTCAACCTGGGAAGAAGGACCTGGCCACCCACTTCGGAAAGAGACTGGGCATGAAGATGCTGCGACTAGCAACGGAGCATTGTCTGACACAGCACCAGAAGATGAGAAGGTGGCACAGAAAGATCAGGCAGGGCTCTGCTGTACACAGGGTTGCTAGGAGTTTGAATCGATGGCACCAAGAAAAAATTATCAACCAAGTACTTGCCTCCCCTACTAGAACGTGAGCTCCGTGAGGACAGGGGTCTTTTGTTCACTGACGTGCCCCAAGTGTGCAGAGGCCCTGGCCACGGTAGATGTTCAGTAAACACTGGTTGAAATGGAAATCGTTCAAAGCTGTCCTTGCTGCTCATCAGCTCAGATCGTAAGAACCTCAGCACAAGGACCGTGTCCTTGCCCCAGGCCCTCAGTGCCCAGCACACAGGGAGGCCCTCGGGTTTAAAGTAAACTCTAATCTGTATAAAAACGTCAGAAGAGGAGGTCTTAGGGATAACTTTTCCCCCTTACTTCTTTACACTTTTATTTCATTTCTAAATGCCCTGGGATGTGAAAATAACAAATTAAGCTAAAATAAAATTCTGAGCAGGGGCAGAGGACCCCAGTGTGACTTGCTTTGGACCCCATGTGCACCCCGTGTGACCCTCATTGTCCAGCGTATAACCAGTGGAAGGAAAGAGCCTGGAAAACTCTGAACACTTTTCTCAGGGCCCGGGGACAGGAAACCAGCCTGGTGGAAAGGGGCCAAGTCCCTCTTGCTTCAGAGAAAAATGGGTTCGGAGAGATTTTGAGACATCATAAGACTACTTTCATGCACATGAAAGAATGTGCTGATTGGCAGTTTGCTGTCTCTACAGGTAACAGAGCAAGAGAAAATGTGCCTATTTTTGAGTATGAGAGAGTTCACTGAGATTTAGAAAGAATGCCTTCTTTAGAAGAACATGAAACACCAAGAGAATATAACCAGGGAAAATTTGAGGCTCCAACTCTGGAGTAAAATATCTTGTTTGTTTTTGGTGAGGATCGGCCCTGAGCTAACGTCTGTTGACAATCTTCCTCATTTTGCTTGAGGAAGATTGTCGCTGAGCTTGACACAGGCTCAACACAAGGCTGGCATAAGGGAAGCCATATAGTAGAAAAGAACCATATTGTAACTTTGAATGATCTCTGGCTAACTCAGACATGCTCTGTAGATTTTAGGGCCCCTTCTAGCTGCTATAAGTTGATAACTTTGTTCTTTCTTTTTGATATATACATTTGTGTGTGTGTGTGAGGAAGATTGGCCCTGGGCTAACACCTATTGCCAATCTTCCTCTTTTTGCTTGAGGAAGAGTGGCCCTGAGCTATCACCTGTGCCAATCTTCCTCTATTTCACATGGGATGCCGTCACAGTGTGGCTTGATGAGTGGCGCCATGTCTGAGCCCGTGATCCAAACCTGCAAACTACAGGCCACCGAAGCAGAGTGTGTGAACTTAACCACTATACCACCAGGCTGCAAATAACTGTATTCTTTTGAGTTCCCTAGAAATGTGATGACCCCTCGGCAGAGAATCTGTGCCGATAACCATCATCCATGACAACTGAAAGATCAGTATAGGGTCTCTGATGCATATCCAGTAAAACAAAAGACTAAAGGGAACTAAGACCAGATGTCTGCCTCCACCCGGAGATCAGATAGATGCCCCCACCAGAAGAGCAAATGCCTCCCCCACCTGGAGACCAGCCCCCTACATAACTGGTCTTCGTTCTGTGAGATGGCTCTTTCAGACATTAGTCAGCCATCTTCCCCCTTGCTAGCAAGCCATAATAAAAAACCCTTTCTCTCCTACCACATTGCCTCTTGACTATTGGCATGTCTTGCGGCGGGCAGATGCCCCCCCCCCCGCCTTGGGCGTTAACAGGCTAACAGCTGTGCCAATCTTCCTCTATTTTGTATGTGGGATGCCACCACAGCATGGCTTGATGAGCAGTGTGTAGGTCTTCACCTGGGATCTGAAGCTGCGAACCCTGGGCCGCTGAAACGGAACATACAAACTTAACCTCTGTGCCACCGGGCCAGCCCCTAAAATATCTTTTGATTAAAAAAAGCAGACAAATAAAGTTCTGACACCCATAGGACAAAGAGGATGTTCCTCTTCCCAATTCCTAAGGCTTGTAAATGTCAGAGTCATACAGGGGCAAGAAAATGGAGCGGTTGAGAGCTGGGGCTTAGACTAAGACTGCTTGGATTCAAACCTGCTACTTCCTAGCTGTGACATCAGGCAAGTTATTTAACCACTTGTGCCTCAGTTTTTCTGTCTTCTAAATGGGGTAATATTACACCAACCTCCTAGGAACACTGAGGACTGAACAAGCACATCCATGTGAAGACCTGGCATGCGGCAATAAAAAACAGAGCCAGTCACCCAGTCCGTGCCCTTGCTCTCACCATGCAGCTGTGGTTAAATTAGAAGTCCTCAAATGTATATGCCATTTCCCAGAGGCAAAGGGCTGGAATAGGGACCAAAAGGGTATCTTAATTGAGACAAAAGCTACAAGGAGACACAGTAGATCTGGAAACTGAAGGATGGGAAACTTGGGGGCAGGTGGCAGCGAGAGAGTGGACAATCAGGAAGTCAAGAAGGAAAAACAGCAGAAGCAAAACCTTCCCAAGAAATCTTAAACCCATTTTCTTTGATCTTGGGTGGGGAGGGGCCTACTATGTGCCAGGCAGGGTGTGGGTGTGAGACCTGATCTTCGTGCAACTCTACCAGGTTGGCCTTTATCATCCCACCCAACAGGTGAGATCAAGGCTCAAGGCCGGCTGGTAAAGAGGAGGGAGCCAGGACACACCAGGTGTCTGTCCAGCTCTGTTCAAAAGGCCAGGTGTAATTGTAGTAATAATAACTCACGTGCAGATGTGAGCAGGCACAGCTCTAAGCACTTTTCACATATTAACACGTCAGCCTCTCACAGTGCACTGGGGATTTTACTGATGAGGAAGCTGAGGGGAGAAAGTGACGGGCTGAGGCCCAGCTCCAGGGATGCAGACCAGAGGGGACCTCTCCAATCCAGGACAGGCTGCCAGAGCTCAGGCTGAGGTGGGCTCCGGTAGGACTGACTCTAGGAGGGAGAGAGTCCAGACTCAGGCCCCATCAATCCTGTCACCACCCAGCGGGCAGAGCTGGCTTGTTACAACACAAGTCAGATCATGTCTTCCCGCCTCCAGACCCTCCAAAGGCTGAGCCAACTAGTCAAGCACAATTTCTCCCTGGCAGAAATTTCCATTTCAGGCCTCTTAATCCTGGCCTCAAAATTTCCCTGGGAGGAACTTCTCTGATAGGATCCATCAACAGCATCTCCTACTCTGCGGTGTGTTTGTGAAGTGGAGATAGGAAAAACCGCACAATGAGCGTGTGACACAAGACCCCGCAGAGGTCCAAGTCCCAGAGATAAGCAGGCCCTAGAGACGCCTGACCTCTTGCTTTCGTCCCCCAAAGAGGATAGTCGTTAATTCAGGGTAGCCACAAAGGATGAGGTTAGGGTCAGCCCTGATTGCCCTCCCCAGACAGGGGGAAACAGAAGGCAGGGCCACTCCCTGCCTGGCCCAGCGTGCTCTGTATCTCCTACTCATGGCTGTCCCACCCCTTTCCCCGCTCTGGCCCATCCACACACTGTCCTGATGCAATGCCACCAGCATGAAAGCTCCATGAGGGCAGGGGCTGGGTCTGATCACCAGGGGAGCTGTATGTGCCTGGCACACAGCAGGCTGTTGTTTTTGCGCACAAGACCCAGCTGGATCCAACACGTAGAGTATACAGCAGGGAAACTGAGAGCAGGACTGGGCTGAGCTGCCTGTGTTGACATCCTTGCTCTGACAGTTCTAACTGAATGCCTTGTGGAGCCTTTAAACTTCCTGTACTCCAGGGTCTGCATTTGTTAAGATGGGGTAACACTACCTCCTTAAGAAGGATGTTCGGAGGATTCAGGGAGTTGAAACAGGAAGCTCTCCAGTAGTAAGCACTCAACGGTTGTTAGCTGTTAGTTAGCGTTTACTACATTTAGCTGCATGATACAGGGCAAATCACATCTCTGAGTCTTGGTTTTTGTTCCTGTAGGTAGGAATATCGTCTGCCTCACAGGGTTGTTGGGAAGATTGTAAGAGGACATCGTGTGTGGAGAGCTTAGTGCACTGCTTGGAAAACAATCAGCAGGAAGTCAGTCATTCACTGTGCTGCATTCCATTCTTTCAGGGTCTTGCTAGTTGAGTGACCAACTGGCTGGCTATATAATTAATATCAGTGTCCAGGTAGACTCTCTAGCAGAGAATCGCTCTGGGCCTCCCTTGCTAGGGGCGCATCAGGAACAGCTCCCGGATGCACTATCCCCCGACTTGATTCTGTGCTTGCTCACCCCCAGAGCTGAGTCACCTTGTGGTTCTTTTTCCATTGGAGAAATGACTCAGAGAGGCTCCCTTTCCCGATCTGGGCCTGAGCAGAAGTCCTCAAAGCCCTACCCTTGAGGAGGAACTAACGGTGGCATTTCAGGCACAGGATGGCTGCTGAGGGAATGTTCAGAGGAAGAACTTTTCCCAGTTATCAAATGCCAACCCAACCCAAAAACACCCCACTTGCTCCTTGTCCACAGCCAAGTGGTCCCCTGTGCTGACATAAAGGCCCCAGTGAGGCTGGCAGAGTCTTGGACCTTCTCACCAGGACCCCAGAAAAGGAAAGATGGCAGCGAATGCCCCACTCCCAGCTCCACAGGGGCCCACACTTGGAGCAAGAGGGAGGTCAACCTGCGGTTATCGATTCTGAGTCCCAGCCCAAAGGGGATGTCAGTTAGGCAGCCACTCCTCCCTGAGGGCAGACCTTTATCACCCTTGCAGGACTCACAGCCCAGAATGGGGGTCCCTTGTGGACAAATGGTTTTTCCCTCCTCTCTTGTGATTTTATTCACACACAAAAAAACCTAGAAGTAAAAAAAATTTTTTTTTTTAATTCTTTGGTTGTACATTTGCCAAACCACTGTAACCGAAAAGAACTGACACATGCAATCAAGATGAGAGGTCACAGTACTTAAACTTTTCCTTTGGTTGGTGATTTGTGGATCAGATGTGATTCTCTTCCCAAGTCTTTTTCTCCTCCAATCAAAAGGCCTGAGAACCTTCAAAAAAGCCCTACACCTTTGGTACGAGCTGTCCACTGAGCCGCTAGTTCAGCAAGTATTTATCCAGCACCTACTATGTGCTAGGTGTGGGGTCATGGGGGAGAGGCGTGAACAAAACAGACCCCGCCCTTGAGGAGCTCCTTCCAGCTGGGACAAGCAAAGGGCTTCGGCCACCCAAATCCTGGTTCTGTCTATCATGGGACACTGCCACAGAGGTTTGGTTTTTGTATTATAATGATGATGCAACAGTTAAAATTTAAGAAAAACCTTGAAGAGTCACTGCCCATAAGCTCATTGCCTTAGCACGACTATTTCCAACGGCCTTTGCCTTTTAGTTCCTCATTGCATCCTATGTGTCATGTATTATAGCGTTAGCTGTAATCACACATTCTTGCAGGGTAATATTTTTCCACCATGTGTGTTTTTGTATATTCCTGCCTAGTCTTCATAATTAGCTTTTTCAAAAGGCTTCATGCTATTCCATCCTGGTTCCTGTGCCAGAATTACAAACTCTTCCCCTATTCTTGGACTTCCACCTTTTTTTTTGGAGTGGTGGAAAACAGTGCAGAGCTCATTGACTCAGTGATGCCGGTGGAGCACCTGCCCCATCCAGGTCCTGTCCTGGGAGCATCAGGGCCCCGGAGGCCACCAGTGAATCAGAGAGGTCAGAGTCTTCCTGGCCCTTAAAGTCCCAAGGAACTCTAGCAAACCATTTCAGTAAAATGCAACGACACCCTGGAAGACACACGAAGTGAATCAGACTAAAAAGCCCCAGCAAAAGGGATTCAAGTCTGAGGGGCCCAAAAGAATTATACATTTCCAGAATGACTGAAGTAAAGTGTTTGAGGAAGTTCCAGCTCCCAAGTTTCAGTCCCAGCAGAGCTGAAACTATCTCCACACAAAGTTGTGTTTCTGAATGGCGACCCCTCTGATCTTACTGGTGACCGAGGGAAAACCCACCTTTCTTTCAGAATGAACTCCCTAACCCTGTTGACCAGCCAGGAAACCCCAGACTCCCCTCCTATCGATGGGAGAGCTGGTTCAGGCCTGTGTCCGGCAGGGCAGTGTTACTGAGTAGGGTGGCCTCTCTCTGGACTGACCTTTCTCCTCTCCACTTTTCACTCCAAACAGAGGGCGGGAAAGGAGCCCCAGAAAGAGAGCCATGGCTTAGATTTCCTCATTAACTGACTTTCCACGATTTCCTTAGAAATTAAAGAACACATACTCACTTACTCTATCCCACCTAGACTGTCTCTCCCGTAAAACCCCACTCTCTGGTCCCCACCATACCCCAGCTGTCAGAAACTGATGTAGGAGAAAACCCAGAGGTACACAGCCCAGCTGGAGACTCCAGGCCTCAGACAGCCCGGGGCAAGTTTATGTGCTTGTGGGTTCTCCCTCTTCCTCTAGACTCCGAGGCCCCACACGACCAGCTGTGCACCCAATAGGGTGGGAGGAGGGATGCTTACTGGTCAGATTTGCCCTTCTGGAAGCTTCCACAAGGTAGAATTCTTTCTCCCCTCCAGGGCTGGCTCCAAAGGCTGTCTCCAGTGCTTGGTAAGCCTTGGGGGATTTGGCAGAGCATTTATAGGATCATGCTGTATTGTGAAGGACAGTTTACTGGCTCCCACAAAGCCTTGAGGTCCAAAGGCAGGCACAGGTCTCACAGTGACAGCTTGGTCAGTACCCTGGAATCAGTGAATAAGGTGCTGTCTCTGAAAGCTTCATCCCCTTCCAGTCTTTATTAGACAGGAGATACAGGACAAGGACACCCAAATCCAGTCCTGTCCTAGTGATGGGACGACAGCAGGACCCTCCCCACCAGCAGAGGGCCACATACTAAGAATACTAGGCTCTTTGGTCTGAATTTCTCTGGTTTTAACACATTTCAGAAAATGAAACCTCTCACTAGACTCAGCTCAAAGGAAGGGGTTCCCCAATGGTACTCAGTAGGTGCTGAATAAATGCATGTCTTTTTTCTTGGCAAACCCTAGGAGGGTGGGGGGATGTCTGCAGAGATTCTGCAGACTGTAGCCAGAAAGAGCCTTACAGAGGAGGAGCCCAGAAACACTAGCACCTGGTTCTCAAACTTGGCTGAACACTGGGGAGCTGGAGCTTTAAGAAACTCTGACGTCGGGGCAATGGGTGGATGGATAGATGGGTGATAAAGCAAGCAGAGTCACCAGCCATGGCAGAATCTAGGTGGTGAGTATGTGGCTGTTCACACTTGAACATTTTCATAATGCAATGTTGGAGGGAAAATCCTGATGCCTGGTCCCACCCCAGAGATGGATTTAATTCGCGCAGCCTGTGCATTGAGAGTTGCAAGGCTCCAAGGTGATTCTACTGTCCAGCCATGGTTTAATCCTCTTGCTCTGGTCTGGGCCAAGGGTGGTCCAGACCAGCAAAATGATCATCACTTGAGAACTTGTTGGAAATGTGAATTCTGGGACCCCAAAAAGATCCTCAGAATCACAAACTCTGGGGGTGGACCCAAAAATTGGTATTTAACAAATTTCCAGCGATTCTGGTGTATGCTAGCTAAATAAAGTTGGCTGCACATTGGAATCCCCTGGGGAATTTGGGGGGGGGGGGGAAATAAACAAGATTCCAGAACCAGCCTCAGACCTCCTGAATTAGGCCTTAGGAGCTTTTTTATAAGCTCCTCAGTGATTCTGATATTAACCAAGATTTAGGCCCAGGCCCCTCCTCACATCAGTCAGGAGCTGAGCCCCTTGGAGGGCTGTGCCTTGGCCAAGACTGCACAGCATCTCAGAGGAGGAGAGGGATTAGGACCAGGTCTCTTGGCTCCTTACTCCACAGCTCTCCCCACTTGCCGCCTCCCATGTATTACTCGTTATTTATGTCGATCAACTGGTCTTGTGGGAGCCCAGGCTTACGAGCTCCCTTATTCTAGCCTCTTAGTTCTCAAACTTTCCTGCACATTGGGATCACCAATGCTTTAAAAGACCCAGAAAGCTTTCTCTGAAATAAATGGGATACAAGAAATGTCCTCGGTATCATTCCATCTCCATCGCAACCCCTTCTCTCTCTAAGCCTGAGCCCAGCCTCTGGTGGGTGAGTGAGAAGGGAGTTCTGTGGCTCCCTGATAATCACTAATTTTGCTCAATCCACCTTATGAACCAGCTGCCTTTGTGGAATCCTAGCACAAGAAGTAGAGCTAGCGTCCTGCTCTGCCACCAGCTTGCCCTCTACTCCTGAGTGGTTACCTCGGTTCCCTTGAGTTCATGAAGGAGCCTGGAGAAGTCATTAAAAAGAGTGACTGGCATAGAACTCCTTCTCACCTTCCTTGTCTAAAAAGACTCAGTACATAGTGTCCTCAGTGTCCCGTGAAGGGCAACTGGGAAAGAGGGGAAGAAAATGAGGCAAGAGAAGAGCCACAGACTCCAGGGGAGGGAGGTTCCTCAGAGTAAGCATTTCACTTTCCTATGAGCCCAGCACGTGGCAGGAGCCCTCAACATTAGATAGGAAAAGTGCCCTGCCTGATGCAGAAGCAATCTCGGGCGTCTGCTGCCCTCAGGGCAATCCAATGGGACAGGGGACAGTCCCTCCTCCTGAGCGTATCACCAAGTTCCAGAGGAAGGAGCTAACAGGATGGTGGTGATCAAAGTGGATCGGGGTCCTCCTCTTATAGAAGAGGAAACTGAGGCTCAGAAAATGAAGCAACTTGCCCTAGGTCATACCCCAGGCAAAGAGAGCGCCAGAGTTTGAACGCAGCTCTGTCTCCAATGGCCAGGCCCATTCAGCTTCTAAGTAACCAAAGACAGATCCAAGCTTCTGGGCTCCAACTCTGGTGCTCTTTCCCAATAGCCACTGTCAGATAACGCAGGAAGGTCTCAAAGCTAATGAAAGTCACCGCCCAGCTCTCCTCTCAGCTTTCTCAGCCTTGGGTCCACTCTTCCTTTCTCACTTGCTCCCAGCCCTTTGATGTGGGTCTGTCTGGGCCAAGGTGACTGAAGTCTAAAATACAAGGATCTGCCTGGTGATTTTTTTAAAGGAATGGACCTTGTTGTGTTCCAAACCAAACCACCCCCCAGGAGAATCACTAGTTGGAAATGGAAGGAAACTTTGGACTTCTAGCCACTCACCTCTCTCTGGCTCCTGTCCCTGCCCTGCTGCACTGCCAAGGACCAGAGCTGAGCAAGAGGTTGGATTTCTTGACACCTGGCAAAGTCAAAAAGGGAAAGCTTGAGTCTTTTACATACAATAGGACCATCTTCAGGTCAGCTGACAGTCTGGTCCAACGGAAGGCTCAGAGAGCGCTTCTCAAGGTCTGCCCAATCCAGAAAGCACAGATCCTGGAAGATTATCCTGGAGGCACAGGACAGTCAGGTGATGGATCCAAAGTCCTCAGTCCTTTTTGGGCTAGGATTAACTTTTGCATTTGTGACTTGATAAAAAGAGCACTGGAATTAAGTAGAGGAGATGTTTCACTTATCAATCCAGTAATCTATTCATTCATTCCTTATCCATTCATTCATTCATTCACTAAATAGTGTCGGGGCATCTGCTATGAGCCTGGCATTGCTATATACTAGGAAAATGGTAACATGACACCCCAAGGAATTCAGTTATAATTTTCTCAAAGGAGTCTATGCCCCTCAAAGTGTTCTTACCTCCTAAAGCCTTTATAGAAACTCCTTAAGACATTGATGAACCCTCCTCTCAGAAAAATGACCACAACCATAAAATTATTCACATAATTTTAGCAGTTTTAATGAATGCCCAGAGTTAGCTCTGCCAGTCTGATGACTTCTACCTTGGATCTTCTACCAATTCTCCTGGGCACATTCTTTCCCTCTGGTAGGCCTCAGATTCCCCATCTATAATGTGAATTCTCTTGACTCCCTGATAGATGACTAGATAAAGAAATTGTGGTATATAGATATGATGGAATACTATTCAGCCATAAAAAGAAGGAAATTTGTCATTTGTGACAACACGGATAGACCATGAGCTTTATGCTAAGGGAAATAAGTCAGACAGAGAAACACAAGTACTGTATGATCTCACTTATATGTGGAATCTGTCAACGAAAATAATCCACAACCAATCTATAAGTGAAAATTTGGGTGAGTTTATTCTGAGCTGAAATCTGAGGACCATGGCCTGGGGCCTTTCTTCCCGAAGGAAGAAAGGGCACCAAAGAAATGAGGTGTACAGAGTGGTTATATACCCCCAAAGAGGGTGCTTTACATATGATTGAAATGTCCCTCCCACAATAGTCACAAGATTGCCCTGTCGGCACAGCGCTTGATGGACACAGCAGGTAGTGGGTCTGCCATCTTGGTGGGCGTAGCAGGAGGCAAGTCTATTGTCCCGAGCTGGGCCGGTCACAGGTGAGCACAGCAATCAGTTTCTAGCCTAAGGAAAGATGCTTAATCCTTAAAGAGATGCCAAAGTTGGGAGGGGCAGAGAGGTTGCACCTTTATCTCAAGGGCCTTTGCTCTTGCCATAGGGAATCTCTAAAGCAGATATACAACGCATGGTCAACAGCCTCGGTCAGGCCCTTTTGGAAAGACAAGGTCAGGCCGAATTAGGTTTATACCACATGGCTTCCTCATATTCTCCAATATATCCTATTGCTTGCCATTTTTATTTGTCAAATCTAAAAACAAAACCAAACAAAGCAAATCCCGCAGGCTTATAAAGAACAGATTCTTCCATTCAGTAAGTTGCCTTTTCATTTTGTGATGGTTTCCTTTGCTGTGCAGAAGTTTTTCAGTTTGATGTAGTCTCATTTGCTTATTTTTGCTTTTGCTTTTGGTGTCAAATTTTTAAAATCGTCTCTGGGGCCGCCTCCGTGGCTGAGTGGTTAAGTTCGAGTGCTCCTCTGTGGCGGCCCAGGGTTCAGATCCTGGGCGCGGACACGGCACCGCTCGTCAGGCCACGTTGAGGTGGGGTCCCACAACTAGAAGGACATGCAACTAAGATATACAACTGTGTACAGGGGGGGTTTGGGGAGATAAAGCAGAAAAAAAAAAATAAATAAAAAAAATAAAATCGTCTCTAAGACCTGTGTCAAGGAGCTTACTGTCTATGTTTTCTTTTAGGAGTTCTTTTAGGAATTTTATCTATTTTGAGTTAATTTTTGTGTATGGTGTGAGGTAGTGGTCCAGTTTCCTTCTTTTGCTCATGGCTGTCCAGTTTTCCCCTCGCCATTTATTGAAGAGACTATCCTTTCCTCATTGTATATTCTTGGCTCCTTTGTCAAAAATTGATTGACTGTTTATGCGTGGAAAACCCCTCATTTTTCAAACTATGCCCAGACCCCCAAATTCTCTACAAAATTTAATAAGTAGTCAACCTAAATTTATGCAGAACTTAGTATGTTGTTGACAAATAAAAATGGCAAGTAATAGGATATATTGGAGTATGTGAGGAAGCCATTTGGTGTAAACCTAATTCGGCCTGACCTTGTCTTTCCAAAAGGGCCTGCCGGAGGCCGTTGAGCATGCATTGTATGTCTGCTTTAGAGATTCCCTATGGCAAGAGCAAAAGGCCCTTGAGATAAAGGTGCAACTTCCCTCCCCCTCCCAATGTTGGCGTCTCCTTAAAGATTAAGCATCTTTCTTTAGACTGGGAACCAATTGCAGCGCTCATCTGTGACCGCCCAGCCCGAGGTAACACACCTGCCACCCCGCTGCGTTCACTGAGACAGCAGACCTATCTGCCGTTTCCATCAATCACTGTGCTGACAGAGCAGCCTCGTGACTATTGTAAAAGGGACATTTCAATCATATGTGAAACATACTCTTTGAGGGTATATAACCACCCCGTGTACCCCCACTTCTTTGGAGTGCTCTGTTCCTTTGTGGAAAGACTCTCCTGGGTTATAATCCTGAGATTTAAGCTCAGAATAAACTCACCCAAATTTTCATTTATAGATTGGTCATGGATTATTTTCGTGGACATTGTTTTCACTTCTACTGATTTTTTGAGATGTAATTCACATATGATAATATTCACCCTTTTAAATTCAGTGGTTTTTAGGACATTTACCACTATCTAATTGCAGCACATTTGCATCACTTTGAAAAGAAACCCTGTACCCATTAGCATCACTCCCATCCCCCTCCACCCAGCCCCCATCAACCACTAATCTACTTTCTGTCTCTGTGGATTTTTCTGCTCTGGATATTTCACGTAATGCAGTCATGCAACGTGTGGCCTTCTGTGACTGGCTTCTTTACTTAGCACAATATTTTTGAGTTTTACCCATCTTGTAGCATATATCAATATTTCCTTCCTTTCATGGCCGAATGATAGTCCATCGCATGGATATACTTCATTTTGTTTATCCATTCATCAGTTGATGGGCATTTGGGTAGTTTCCACTTTTTGCTTATCATGGTAATGCTGCTATGAACATTCACGTACAAGTTCTTGTGCGGACATACAGTGTGTTTTCATTTCTCTTGAGTACCTCCCCAGGAGTGCGATTGCAGGGTTTTATGGAAACTCTGTGTTGAACTCTGTGTTGAGGAACCACTGGACTGTTTTCTAACGTTTCACCTCTGTTCTCATCCTCATGTTGCTGATGAAGAAACAGGTGGGAGGAAGTGAGGTGATTTGATCGTATTCTCCGCTGAGTGGGCACCCGTGGGATGGATGGGGTTGCTCATAGAAAGGAATGCTCTTTCCCTCAAGTGCCTTTCATCCATTCTTCAAAACTTCTGAGTGCCTTCTGTGCGCCAGGCACTAGCCTGGGTGCTGGAATTACCCCTGAGAGCAAGACAGCAACCCCTGCCCTCCCAGAGACACAGTGTGGGCGGGGAAACAGACAGAAGCGAATGATTACAATTCTGATAAGTGTAATGGCAAAGTCTACAAGAGGGTATTGCTTAACTTAGCCCGTCCTTTGGGTAAGGAGTAAGAGCTTAGAGCCAGCTAGCCCGGGTTCAAATCCCTGTTCCCCGGGTACTAGCTGGGGGACCTGCGAAGCTCCACAGCCCCTCTATGTCTCTGTTTCCCATGTGGAAGTGAGCAGAACGATGGCACCTGCCTTGAGGGGTATAAGATGGACTCAATGCATCAAAACCTGTAAAGCCCTGAAAACCTGGCTCTGGTGAACCCCAAATAAATACTAGCTGTTGAGGTTGCTGCGATACTGTCTATATCTTACCCATCATCTAGGGGAATGAGTCCTGGTCCCTCCAACTTGCACTGCTTCCCACTGCAATTCCCCACCACAGCCTCATACACACAGCTCGGCCAGAATTAACCAGAATTCCCACAGTGCTCTGTTCCAGCATCCTGCAGTTCAGCCCATCTGGTTTGAGGCTCCAATTAGAATCCTCGATGGGGCTGGCCCCGTGGCCGAGTGGTTAAGTTCGCGCGTTCCGCTGCAGGCGGCCCAGTGTTTCATTGATTCGAATCCTGGGCACGGACATGGCACTGTTCATCAAACCACGCTGAGGCGGCATCCCACATGCCACAACTAGAAGGACCCACAACGAAGAATATACAACTATGTACCGGGGGGCTTTGGGGAGAAAGAGGAAAAAATAAAATCTTTAAAAAAAAAAAGAATCCTTGAATTCTGGGCTCCTCATTGTACAGAGAAATAAATGCTTCATCTTTTCTTCTTAACCAGATTGCGAGCTCCTTGAAGCCAGACTTTCTCACTCCTGTACTGCGAAAAAATTTCGTTGAGAAAAACAAGTGGCAACAAAGTAACAGGGTGGGTGGTGGGGCCACAGGAGGACCGGCTCTGGAATCAGACAGACCTGGGTCATGAGCCCCGCTCTGCCACCTCAAGTCGCCTCACTTGGACAGGTTGCTGAGACCCTCTGAGCCTCCTTTTCCCATCTGTGAAATGCGGGTAGTGCCAGCTGCCGCTCAGAGCTGTGGCGGGGACCTGCAGGGAGCTGAGCGGTGCTTGCTCGTGCGCGGTAGACGCTCAGTAGCTGGCGGTTGCCACTAGTCTGTCAGGGCCGTGCTGCAGAGGAGCCCCAGCCCAGCCCGGGCAGCATGCCCGGAAGAGGCAGCCAAGCACAGGAAGTACACGAGGTCAAAAGGAAAATGAGCTCTCAGAAATGTCCTCTGATCGCTACGGTGTACACTGGGTCGAATGGAACACAATTTGCTGTCGGGCTTTCTTCCTCTCCTAATCCCATAGATGCTTCTTTTGCTATTTTTATTAAACCAACAGGAACTGAAAGGATTCATTTAACTGTATCCAATGAACCATTAAGAAATGCATATGAACAGAGATTGTGTAATTCCCAAACTGCCATGCCTCATCATCGGCTCCCCGGTCCGAGAAATACTACAGCTCCTCAACTACACTCTGTTCCTAAGAAATTTCCTGGGTTGGTTTGACACGTTACTCAAGAGTTATGACAGAGGATATAAAAAACTCCTCCCACTCCATGCTGTCCTTCAAAGGTGACCACACGTGGGATAAACATATATAGAAAAGCTATGTGGGGAGGGTCATTGTCTCTGCAAGTCTCATGGTACCTGAGCCTCCTGGGCTGTTGAAAAGAGGTCATGGCAGCTCCTGCTTCATCTCTGTTTAGTATTCAGAGGCATTTATAAATCAAGAGAATTTTGCACAGAAGGAGCCTCCAAACATAATTCTAGACCCAGAGAAATCTCACTCATTTTGGCAAGGGTGGAGATGAAATTTACCTTTACTTACCAAACTCTTGAGATCAAGTGAATGAATCATGCAAACAAGACCGAGGGGGGGAGATTTCTTAATTTAAGAAGACTTGAGAGGGGCTGGCCTGGTGGTGCAGTGGTTAAGTTCGCCAGCTCCACTTTGGTGGCCTAGGGTTCATGGGTTCAGATAACGGGTGTGGACGTACACACCGCTCATCAAGTCATGCTATGGCGGCATCCCACGTACAAAATAGAGGAAGATTGGCACAGATGTTAGCTCAGTGACAATCTTCCTCACAAAAAAATAAAAAAGAAGAGAAAACTTGAGAATAAACTTTTTTAAGACCACAGTTTAGTCGAGACATGCTGATTATAAACCATCCTTACCTAAATTCCCGTTTTCAAATATTCACTAAGACAGTTTCTTCACTAATCAGCCTGTATTTTGCCCCAGATTAGTCAACTTGACCATGAAATTAAAAAATTGGTTGGAGGCTGGAAAAGGGAGTTGGCCTTTCTTTGGTGGTGGCAAAAATTGGGGAATGCAGAAGAAAAGGAGAGAGAGGAGAAGAAAAAACAGAGGAGAGGAATGAACTGGTCCACCCAGAACTGACTTTAAACAGAAAGTAACCTGACCCTAGACAGTGAAAACTGGAACAGAACTCTTGAATCCACGCACTCCTACAGACACTACTAAGCCCTGCCCATATCAGTCACCCAGGCCTTTGCCCCAGACTCTTCAGAATGACATATTTTCTGAATCAATAGCCAGGACCCACAACAGAAGGGAAACAGCATATCTGAAATGAACACTGACTCAGAAAACCCAAGGCCTCTGGGCAGAGCTCTCTCAAACCCCAGCCTTGGCTACCTGCCACCTGAATTCCTCTCAAGCCCTCTGGGGGTTCGGTCAGCCCCGACTCTGGGAGGCTCAGCTCACCAAAGCACAGTGCCCACCCTTTCCCCCTTGTTGGTAGGTGGAGGCAGTTGGGAGATTGTGGGTGATCCTCTACTTGTTTCTGGGAGGTTCCTTTTGTCACCGGCAGCCCCTCCACTATTGCCAAGAGGTATCTGGGGAGGGGTGTCTGTCCTGCGCTGCTCAGCTTATGTTGAGAAGACACCATTTCCAGCCAGCCCAGGCAGGAAAGCCTTTGGCCCACGTTCCTTTCAGACTTCAGCAAGGCGGACACTGTGGGGTCCACCGTGGGTTGGTTCTTGTTAAATCCTGAAACCTTTCCCTGCTTGAGGAGGAAGGTCCTAGATATAGAAGAGGCTGGAAGACTCTGCACCTTCCCCCAGGTTGTGCCTCAGGGAGAAAACCTGCCGGTCCTTTGCAGTGGAATCAAGATTTCAGAGGGAGCGTGAGAACCAGGGAGAAGTAGAGGCCTCTGCCACCTTTCATGCCCGTGGTGTCCTGCATTTATTTCTACCAGTCAGTTTCCCTGCTATGGTGTGGAACCGAAAGTGTGGTCTACCCTCCATCCCACTTCCTCCTCTCCAAGGGAGACAGTAAAAGGAGGGGAGAGGGCATCAGACTAAGCCAGCAGGGACCCGGGGTCCTGGCTCTGCCACCAGCTGAGCAATGGATTGTGGGGAAAGTCTCTAGCTTTATTTCTTCCTCCTCCAAACATGGGGTTTCCACACTTTGGGTGAGAATCTCTGAAATGGCATGTAGAATTTAAATAATACACATGAATTCTCCTGGGGAGAAGGGTCTGTGGGCTGAAAGAGTCCCCCGACCCCATGAGGATAAAAGGTCATGTGTAAGGGCCCTGTTCTCTGACTCGGGGCATTTCCTGGGCTCGCCATTTGACAGACTTTTACACAGGGTCGTACCTCAGTGACCTCCCACTCGCAGCCCAGCCATCTGCCCCGGGCTCTCTGATTCCCCTCCAGGACTCCCGCCACCCACAATTACAATTCTCTTTGTTTCTCAAAGCCTTGTTTTTGGCTGCTGAGCCAAGAGGTCAAGTTCCCCCATGATGACACCGCCACCTCTCAACAACTGGTCACCAGTGTGCGTGCCTTCCGCCGGCATGTCCGCAGGGGTCGGGGGAAGGATTCCAAGGACGCTGTTGTGAGCTGGGCAGTGAACACTCTTCTCCATCCAAGACCTTCCTCCTCAAGCAGAGAAAGCATTCAGGATTTTAACAAGAACCAACCCACAGTGACCCAGAGTGCTTGCCCCCGCTGAAATCTGAAAGAAAAGTGGGCCAAAGGCTTTTGCATCCAGGCTGCCAGGAAATGGTATCTTTTCAGCATGAGCTGAGCAGCCCAGGAAGTGAACCAGACTCCTCTCTCCAGCTCTTCCCTGTGCCTCTACTTCTTGTTTCCACTAAACAGCTGTGGTCCCACTGAGCCACGCACCAACAGCCCAGGAACAGGCAGGAGAGTGTGGAAGCGGCATTTACAGTTAACCCAGCTGATTGTGATTTGCTCTGCCCACCTACACCAGCCCTCAGCTCCACACCTTTATAAGCTTTCCATCTCTTCCAACTCTGAGTTCCTAGCTCTGACTCCCTCCCGGGCTGTGAGCTCCCTGGGGCAGGGACTGTGTCTGGGTCAGCCTTGGGTGCCCCGTGTCTGCTGAATTGGAGAAGGGCACTCAAGGAGGGCCAACGGGAATCGAGGGGTCTCCTGTTCCCCTGCCTCTGGCTGAAATGCCAATAATAGGGGCCAAGATGGAAGGGTGAGAAGGCAGCATAGTCGACAGACATCAGCTGAGGCTCAGGGCACTGTCGCTCTCCTCCAGTCTGAGCTTTTGTTTATTCGCTGTCTGGGTTGTCCCTCCCCAGTGGGATGACATGGCGGAAAGGAAACCACCAGCCAGACATGGACAGGAGGCCCTCCCCCAGGCTGCCCGGGGGGCGAAGGGGAGCTATTGCCAAGAGATGGGAAATAGGGTGAGTGAGCTTGGGGCACCCACCCCCAGGGGAAGTCCCACAGCCCTCACCATGAATGGTGTGACTTTGCCCAAAGGCCACAAAGGAGGAGAGGAGTGACTGTTTCTCCTGCGGCCACTGTGTCCTCCGCCAGGGTCAGCAGGGGGCCTCCTCCAAAGGCATTCTTCAGCTCGGTCAGGGACCCCTTGGCCATCTGGGGTAGCCTACAGACCTGGCAGGCCAGCCCCAAATATCCCACAATGGCATATTGATTATTTTGAATTCAAGTTACTTGAGAGGCAGCCAATGCGGAAAAAAAAAAGCATTTTGACCTCCCTCTCTCTGTTCTCCCACAGGCAAGTTACCCTTCCAGCGTCAGGAGATAGACATCCATGTCACCAGAGCTGGGGAATTCAGGGCCGAGCTGCCTGTGTGAACAAACCTTGTTACAAGAAGCCCAAATTCTGCTTAAATTCCTCACTAATTATGTTCCCCCAACCTAAGCTTCCTTGTCCTGTCGTTCCTTACAAATTTATTGTCTCTTTATATAAAAGATATATACCCTGCCTGCTTTGTTCACTTTCTGAGCATCATTTTCATGATTCTCCCATGCACACATAATGAAACTGGGTTTCTCTCCTGTTAATCTGATCTTGTGTCAATTTTACTATTAATCCAGCCATAAGAACAGGACAAGGGCAGAAAGGGGTAATTTGCCCCTCCCCGACAGATCCCTTCACAGAATTCTGTTTTAAAATACAGAAGATACATAAGATTTCCATGGAAACAATCACTTCGAATACCAGTAATCAAAATCTTTTAAGACTTGTGATATGGTGATATATGTGCATCTTTACGAATGCATTAAATAACAAACTCTAGGAGCAAGTCTAATAATTAGCTTAATTTTGAAGTAGGGATGAGCTTAAATGATATTTCGAGATACCCACAACCACCACAAGGTAATATGAAAATATCTGTGATTTCTATGGGTGACAAAGTCACAGGCACTGTTGACACTACTGTGGTTTGACGCCCACATCCATGATGGAAAAAATACTCAATTTCAGTTAGAGTTATTCCCATTCAAGCCCACAGACTCCTTTGAATTCTATTTGTGGAGCTGTGAGGTTAGGAATCCTCACCCTGGATCCCTCCACAGTACTGGGACAACGGTGACACTTGTGGGGCAGCTGTTCTCCATCTGGCTAGACATTAGAATCGCCTGGTGAGGGGACGCCTGGCCCCACTCCCGACCACCTGAACTGGAATCCCTGAGGATTCCAGCATCTGGTGTGTGTTTTTTTAAACTCCCCAGGGGATTTTAGATTCTACCATTCAGCCAGAGTGAAGGCCACCAGCTAGAGGAAGAGAATCAAGGGGAGTGAGCCCCGCTGGGTTAGAGGGCCAGGTGCTAGAGCAAGCCTGAAGTCTGCTCCCAAGACGGGAGCCTGGGCATCGCCGCCCACTCATCAAGCCTTCACTTCCTGGGCGCTGGCCCGGGTTGGGCTTGTGCTGGGCCTGGAGAACTCTGTGGAGGCCGTCCTTGACTGTGCTCCTTCTGGCCTTGGCCTGGTGATGCTCTTGGGCTGGGCCTTCCCTCCGAGCTGTCCCACCCTACACAGCTGTGCTCTCTCTTCTGAGCCCTACACTCTGGTGCCTCCACAGCCTGTCCTCACCAACCTCACCCCCAGACGACTGCCTTACAGACTCCTAGGGCACCACTTACATTGTGTTCTATGAAAATGGTGCCCCCTAGAGTTGTGCAAGGAGGGGAGCTTCCACCACCCCCCCACCCTGCAACTAGAATGCAAACTCCTTGAGGGCAGGCTCTGTTCTACTCCCCACTGCTTCTGGCACCAGGCCACGCACACTCTAGAAGTATTCTAAAGAATTCCTTTCTGTTCTCTGCATCTCACTTCCCCTGTAAGAGAAGGCGCAGGGGAGTAATCATTCTGGACTCTACTAGTTCAGCCATTTAAGATTCTTCTCACACAGGCCCCGTGACCTATTGGTTAAGTTTAGTGCACTCTGTTTCAGTGGCCTGGGTTCAGCTCCCAGGAGCGGACCTACACCACTCAGCAGTGGCCAGGTTTTGGCGGCAACCCACATACAAAATAGAGGAAGACTAACACAGGTGGTAGCTCAGGGCAAATCTTCCTCAGCAAAGGAAAAACAAAAGATTCTTCTCCAGAACCCATTCACTTGTTTATTCATTTCAGTCCACAAATATTTGAGTACCTACTATGTGCCTAGTGCTATTCTAGGTGCCTGGGCTGTAGCAATGAAGAAAAGGTACAAATCTTTGCCCTCACAGAGCTTACAATTTAGCAGGATGGAGGTGAGGAGTGGGAGAGACACTAAGTGACACATAATGCTTGAGGAAATTATACAGTGTGCTGGGGGGAAATGAGCAAACAAGAGGACAGGTGGGTGGAAGCAGGTTGCACTCTTCTTGAATGGTGTGGTCAGGGGAGCTTATCTGAGAAGGTGATATCTGAGTGAAGGCTTGAAGGAGGTGAAGGGGTTAGCCAGGTGGAGAGCCCACCCATGCAGGAGGCTGAGGGCTACCTGTCCCCTTCCAGAGAAAAGTAGGAGCCAGCCTCAAACCCTGGAGAGACAGAGTGAAAAGTCTCAGGCCTGTCCCTGGGGAAAACAAGGAAGAAATGGAGGAAGGGGTTTTAGACCTTGAGCTTCAAGAGGAAGTAGCAAAGCAAAGACCCAGTTCCCTTCTTACTGTCTACAAAAGCCAAGATGACAATGGCATTGGACCGCTCCAGTGAGAGCCAAGGATAACCAGCCTCCTACTCAGCCAAACGATGGGGGAAGTGGGGCTGGAGGAAGTGAAACCCATGAGCCAGAAGCCTTGGAGGACTCCTCCCCACTGCTGCCCCACCCCAGCCCAGCAGCTCTGGACTCCGGGGCCGGATGCCCAGCCCCTAGCCCAGGCCTTCCCTCTGCTCCATCCAGGCCCCAGCACCTTTGGTGGGTGACGCACATCACCTGCCCTCTCCCTGTGTTCCTTCAACTCATCGAGCACAGTCCTGTTTCCCGGGCTTTGCACTTTGTCTTGTCTTTGCCCTGAATCTCTGTCCCCAGATACTTCTGTGATGCACTGTCACCTCACTTCTATTCTCAAATGTTGCCTCTGCCCACCCTATCCTATCAAAAATGCCCACCACCTCTACCCCTCTGTTCCTTCCTATGCCCCCGCCCTGCTTACCACAACCTGCCATCAGACTCTGTACCAACGTATCGATCGTCTGTCTCCAGCGCTAGAAAGTGAGCTCCATCAGCGCAAGGACTGTGTCGTGCTCATCACTGTGTCCCCAGAGTTTAGACCAGTGCCCGGCACACACTAGGTACCCTGTTCTCCCCTTTACTGGGGTCAGGAGATGCTAGGGAAACTCCCGAAGCAATAACCAGATTCTTTGGAAATATCTTTCTCACAAAAGATACTCACCAATTGTACTGGGTTGAATAGTGTCCCCCAAAATTCACGTCCACTGGAACCCCAGAATGTGACCTTGCTTGAAAAGAGGTCTTTGCAGATGTAATCAAGTAAAATGAGGTCATCCTGGATTAGGATGAGCCCTAATCCAATTCTCCTTACAAGAGGAAGATTTGGAACAGAGGGAAGATGTGAGTCAGAGGGAGAAGGCCAGGTGACACGGTGGCAGAGACTGGAGTGATGTACCTACAAGCCAAGGATGGCCAGCCACCACCAGCAGCTGGGAGAAGGGAAAGAAGGACTCTTCCTTAGAGCCTTTGAAGGGAACAGAGCCCTGCTGACACCTGACCTCTGACTTCGGGTCTCCAGAACCATGAACTAGCACATTCCCGGGTTCAGCCAGGCAGCTGGTGACTTTGTTAGGGCAGCCCTGGGAAACTAACACACCAGTGCTACCCGGGACTTTAGTCTCATTAGTGGTCAAAGGCGGATCCATTCCTTTGCTGGGTGCCCATCTCTGGAGGGACCCAGAAGCATAAGGCACGCCCCTGCCCTCGAGGAGATTTCAATCTAGTTGGGAAGATACGACTTATAGCTTGTCTTGCAAACACTTCCCTGCCCATTCTCGTAACTGCGTCTTCCAGAAAGAGGAAGTGATGGGCTCACAGTGAAGCAAACATAGGTTGTGAAGGGCGGCCGCTGACTGAGGGGAAAGGGTGATGAGTCCCTGCCGACACTGGGCAACTCTGTCCAATGGCACGTGGTGCCAGTCACGGCTGTCACTTCCAATGTTCTACCCACACTTTTAAAAAGCAAAGAGAAACAGGTGAAATTAGTTTTAATAAGATATTTTATTTAACCCCAAACATCCAACTTATCTTTTAATATGTAATCAATATAAAAATCATTAGTAAGATATCTTCTTTCTTCTTTCCTACTAAATCATCAAGATCCAGCATGCACTTTGTAGTTACAGTACGCCGCAATTCAGGCCAGCCACGTTCCAAGTGCTCAGTGGCCACCTGCAGCTAGAGGTTACCCCGCTGGACACAGCAGTCACAGAGGCTTCCAGACCAAGTAGCAGTGCTTCAGGTGGGGCCCACGGATCCCCAGGGCTTCACGCATGCGCTTTGGGAGTCCACTAGTTTCCCTAAAACCATTAGTCAAAATTTGAGGGCATGTGCCTTTCCCTCAGGAGAGGGCTGATAGTTCTGTCAGGTTTCAAAGGAGCCTGGGTCCCTGACAGGTTAAGGGCCCCTGCAGCAGGTCCAGAATTTGTGGCTGAAGATTGAGGCCGGCTCCTCCATTTTGCAGCACGGGAGCCTGTGGGCAGAGAAGGGGTGCCCTCCTCAAGGGAGCAGAGTAGCTTCCTGACACAGCTTGGAGGAGAAGCCATGCGTCGGGACCCTCGGACCTTGCTCCCGGCCCTGGAGGGCCGCGGAGACTCTTGGTGTGACATCAGCAGCGGGGGAAGGGGTGGGGAAGGGAGCCGAAGTCAGACGGCAGCAGTTTCCACAGCTCTTGCGCCCACAAGTGTGACACATCCTTCTGCCCTCATCTTTGTTCTCATACAAGTTTCCACGGAAAGAACAACTTCCTTTCTTTGTGCTCTTGCCCCATCTTCCTCGTCAAGAGCCCAGCACCCGTGGGTCTCCACCCTGCCCCTCGGAGGAGGCTCCCAGTAGAGGCCCTTTACCCCCCACCCCGGGCGGACATGCAGGGAGCACAGGGAGCATCAGAATCCCCTGGCCGGTGTGGAAAATGTAGGTGCCCCCCACCCATGGCACCGGAACCCCTGGGAAAATCGCCTGGGAGCCCTCTGCTGACAGAGCCCTGGGGGTGCCGTTCGCCTTTGCACTTGTTCCTTTTCCTAAGGAAGGAGGCATGGCAGAGCGAGAGCTGGGCTTTGCAGTCACCTGAATTTTGAAGGCGGAGTCCTGCCTCCTTCCAGCTCTGTGACTTTGGACAAGTTTTTGATGTAATCTCCCTGAGTCTCCATTTCCTTGCAGGCAGAATGGAGAAAATACTAGATGAAATCATTGCAAGCTCTTCATCCTGGCCGGTGCCAGCCTCCTGGGCCCGCCCTCCCCACCCCACCCCACCCCCCCACTCCCCGGGTCCCCCATCTAACTGGGAAGGTTCTTTCGAGGATGTGGTCTAGTGGCTCAAAGAAGAACCAAACGTTTGAGACACCAGCACGTTTAGGGCCAAGACACTTCCTTGAGTTTCTCTCAAGATGCCAAAAGAAAGATAACCATAGTTGTTTTCCCCAAAGGATGGAAAAGGAATATTCCTGCAACCAATTTCAGAGTCTTGACATGATCCCAAGCGACTCTGCACATTTCCCTCAAAGCCAGTGGCTGGGATCCTGCAGTTTCCACTGACAGAAATGTTAATGTTGACCCCTAGCCACACTCAGAGATGATGAAATTTTAAAAGTCCGTAAAATCCCAAGTAACAAATTGTTTCAGAAAGTCCCATGTTGGATTACTCCTAAAGATCCCCTGAGGGGGTGCCATGAGGAACAAGCAGGGGTTGCCCTTTCCCGTGCCGGGCGGATGATACGGGAGCAGGGAGCAGCTCCAGCCTTGGCTTCCCTGAACATTCTGCCATCTGCACTCTCTTCCCCTCCTCCCCTGCATGAACCTCCACTCCACGCAGGCCAGTCTCCTCCTGGTGCCTGAACTCTGTTCAGCCACCCCAGCCTGAGTCCTTGTCATCACATGTGCCCTCTTTTCCTCCCCATCCCTTCTCATCCTTCAAGTCCCATCTCCTCCAAGAAGTTTCCAGGCCTCTCCAGCTCCCTGAGTTTTCAGGCTCCCTCTTCTGTGTTCCCAAAGCTTTGGATACCTGCACTTCCTCCTTCCTGCTTCCTCCATCCTTCACTTCCCATCTCCCCTTTACTGGAAGCTGGAAGCCTGGGTCCCCAGGCAGGGCCCGGTGCCGGGCCTTGCACAAAAGAAGCGCTCAATAAACCTTTACTGATTGCCGGGTCTGATAAACGCTCCAAGGGGTAGAAGTGAAAATTTGAATTAACTTAGGGCCTAGACACAAATTATATCAGCCTAAGAACTGGGCCTACATGACTCATGTTTATGTCAAGTCCCATTGAACCTGAAGTTGCAAAAGAGGAAACAAGGGTTGCTACAAAACAGATTAACCACAGTGTGCACACATCTTGTTTGTTATCTGCATGAGATGCTTTTGGTTTCAGAAACACAGGCCTATTGCAAGATTAGTTTTGGGGCCAGGAACTAGGTCAGCTGGAGACAGTGAGAGATGGACCTCTACTTAGGTTTAGGACCTCTGTCACGTTCAGAAACACTTTTCCATAAATGGGCTTCCCTTCAGCAAAACGAATCACAAAGTCAAGGAGAAAGCATATTGAGAAGGAAAAAATCCTGCCCAGGGTGGGTTTTTCCTGAGTCATTAGCTTGTTTTATTTCATGGACACGGTGTTGAACTGTGTAATCGATCTAGTTTCCCTTTTCTCATTGGTTTCTAAGAAGCTCAGAGTCAATCCTGTGACCTACCAAAGTGAGGGTGTCCACTTCTGTATTATTCTCTTGGCTGGCTCCATTTTATGTTCATATCTTCATTTTTTTCCTCTATTTTTCTCATCAACCTGGTGAAATTTACCTTAAGTCCTATTTAGAATAAGGAGGAGGATAAGGGAAGAGAAGGGAAAAAACATGGTCTTCGCCCTTGAGGCATCAGGAATAGATGGTTAATCAGGTCACTTCCGCCGGCTGGCTCTAAGAAATGCCAATGTCTTGGACTCAAATGGAGGACATTACTAGGTTCATGGTATCTTAGTTACAATGACCAACAGCTAAGATAGCAAACAGCCTTTGGTTCCCAACTCTACTGCTCCTCACTGCCCCTCCAGCTGGGCTCCAGGGATGACGTTTGGAGCGCATGCACCCTGAGGGCAAGGACTGTGTCTCGCTCCCTGTTAGGGCTCCAGAGCCCAGCGCGGTGCCTGGCCCAAAGTAGGCCCTGCATAATGTGTTGAATTAATAAATGAACAACTGAGTTCACAGATGCTTCACCATCATTGTTGACACTGTGCCGGTGAAGGAAGCTACCCCCAAACCCACACACAGGTACTCTGATCCCACAACACAGACACAGACACAGACACTGCTCACGTAAGCCGTGCACAGTTTTTCAAACGACAATGGAAAGGAAAAAATTAGTAAGCTGGCTACTTTATATACAAAAATAACACATTAGAAACAGGTCTGCCTCCAGAATAAAGTAGAAGATTCAAGGGGCCTGGGCAGTCCACACTTAGGTGGCCGGGCTGTGGATGGCCACCAGCAGGGAAAGCCAGTGCTGACCTGGGGGTCTGCCTGGGGCCTCACCAGGCGAGGCCAGAGGAGTCTCGGGCCTTCAACTTCCCAGAGCTTGCTCAGGCCAGCCCTGGACCACTCTTCCAGCCAGTCAGCACCAGCATGAGTTGGAAAGCAGAACAAGGTAGTGATCAAACTCCAGGGCTGTAGAGTCCATGCTGGTCTCAGATCCCGTCTCAGGTTCAGTATTAGTCAGGGTTCTCCAGAGACACACAACACACGGATTCAGAGAAAGAAAGAGAGAGAGGCCTTTATTTTGAGGAATTGGCTAATGTGATTTAGGGGAAAGTCCAAAATTTACAGGGAAGGCCGGCAGGCTGGAAATTCCCACAGGAGTTGATGCTGCAGTCTTCAGTTCAAGGGCAGTCGGGAGACAGGATTCCTTCCTCCCAGGGGACCTCAGTCTTTTCTTTTAAGGCCTTCAAATGATTGGATGAGGCCCACCGACATTATGGGAGGTAATGTGCTTTACTAAAGTCTGCTGATTTAAATGTTAATCTCATCCCCGATGACTGATCATGTCCCCCAGACTTCACATGTTTAAAATTGGAAACCAGTGTGATGGGATTAGGAGGGGGCCTTTGGGAGGGAAGTAGATCATAAGGGTGGAGTCCTCATGAATGCAACTAGTGTCCTTACAGGAGGCCAGAGAGCTAGCTCGCTGTCTTCTCACCCTGTGGGGACACTGCCAGAGATGGCCGTCTGCAGCCCAGAAGAGGGCTCTCACCACAACGCGACCATGCTGGCACCCCGATCTCAGACTTGCCTCCACAACTGTGAGAAATAAATTCCTGTTGTTTGTAAGCCACCCAGTCAATGGAACTTTGTTAGAGCAGCTGAATGAACCAAGACACCATCTAAAAACTACCTTCCCAGCAACATTCAGACTCGTGTTTGACCAAATAACTGGCACCATAGCCTAAGCTGACACATAAAAAATTAGCCATCTCTGGCACTTACCAGCTTTGTGACTTGGGCCTCAGGGATGACATCTGCTTCATAAAGTTGTTGGGAGGGTCAGACAAGGTGCACACACTCCTTTGCACCGTGTGCTTTGCACCGTGTCTGGCATGTGGTGAGTGGGGTCAGGTCTGAGTGAGGCTCCTGGCAGGCAAGTATGAAGGGGATCCAGGGCTCTGGACTTGCACACAAGCGTCAGTGCCAGTTGAACCAGCTTTCCAACCAGGTACATGCGTTCTGCCAGGCTCAGAGAGCAGCAAGGGAGCAGGGGAGCATCCTCACGACCCATTCCTTCTGGGACCACAGGAGCCACAGGTGTCAAATCCCCATCTCTAGATGGCCTGACCATGGGTCATTTTTGAGGACAGTGATGCTAATGCGCTAGCTGAAGGAAAACCAGAGTCCATCCCAAGGAGGACCAGCTTCAGTGACCTGTCTCTGTGTCCTTCAGCATCCTACAGGAAGGATCAGGCCATCAGATACATCCATTCAAGAAAGGATCACCAAGAGGCGCTCTGCAGAAAGTTCATATTGTATGACAAAATTAATTCTAAAAATACACAGCTTATAGCAAAAGCACATGTAAAAGGGAATTATTTCCCTAAGAATTAAAGTCCAAAGTCTAGAAGTTTCCCAGATCTCCACTACCCAGTAGTTTTCAGCCACTGATACTGCCCTAAGATGCCTGAGATAAAATTTAAAATTAAGAAAGAAGGACTTTATTGAAATCATACTGGCCTTAAAAATGTCCATTCCAGGGGCCAGCCCGGTGGCACAGTGGTTAAGTTCGCACATTCCACTTCGGCGGCCCAGGGTTCGCTGGTTCGGATCCTGGGTGCGGACATGGCACCACTTGTCAAGCCATGCTGTGGTAGGCGTCCCACATATAAAGTAGAGGAAGATGGGCACGGATGGTACCTCAGGGCCAGTCTTCCTCAGCAAAAAGAGGAGGATTGGAAGCAGATGTTAGCTCAGGGCTAATCTTCCTTTAAAAAAATTAATTAATTAAATTAAATTTTTAAAAATGTCCATTCCAGGCTTGATGGAAAAATTATGGGGACAAGTAGCTGCTGCCTCTGAGACTGCAAGCATATCCTGGAAAAGGAGAGCACTGGGCCAAGGGGAGGGTGGAGAGGGAGGGTCCCATCCTGTGCAACCCCTGCGCATCTGCTGCAGGAGTGGACGCAGAGGGAGAAGCAAAGTTGGAGTCTGGCCTGCAGCTCCTCTTTACTCTTCTGTGAGACAGTAAAGAAGGACTAGAATGTCAATGATCCTCTGCTATAAATCCCGACTTCAAGAGTCACATGAAAACACACCTTTTCTCCCTTCCACAACGTGAAATAAGACAACTCAGGGGCAAGGTAACCTACGTAAATAAGCGACTGAGTGTGAAGCGACACCTAAAGGGCCAGAGTACAGCCAAGACCCCTCTCTGACCCTTGTTTGTGCAGATCTTGAGCCTAGCTAAGTGGTCCCAATTTAAAAGGAGGGTGTCTCAACCAAAGCTTCAGAAAAGAGCCCCTTGCTGATTAAAAACAGATGTTTCCAGAGGAGCCTGGCATCCCTGTTAGTCAGGACGGTGGCATTGGAGCCATTCCCTCCTCTCTGTACCCCAGGACTAGTCATCCTTCCCTTTCCCTGGTCCATTTCCACTTCTGCTCCGGAACAACGCATTTTGAGCTGGCACTGTTCTCAGAGCTGGGGCTCCGTGACACTGTCCTGCCCTCACAGAGCTGGCATTCTCGGCCTTGACATCTTCCATTTCCCCCTGTGAATCTACCACTCACAAATCCCAACCTCCAGCTGGGACCTGACCCCAGAGCTCCAACCCGGCTGGTCCGTCTGGGTGGCCCATCATCAGCTCAAATTCAACACGACCCAGTCAAACTTTTCTTACCCCTCCCACAGGCTCCTGCCCTTTACATCCCTATTCCTGCCAAGGACACTGCTTCTTACCCAGTCTCCCCAGCCCAGAACTTCAGTAACAATAGAAAGGGGTCACATCTACTGAGTGCTGAATATGTTCCAGGCACATATACTACCTAATTTAACCCTCACCACAAACCTATGAAGCGAGCTCAGTTACAGATGAGAAAAGGTAAGCTCAGAAAGGTTATTAATTTGCTCAAGATCATACACCTAGAAATTAGTGATATAGAACCTCTTAATCTCAAGTTTGTGTGCCAATGCACAGTAAGCCAATCACCAAGGCGTCAGTGCTTAGAGATGGAGAAAGGTTTATTCAAATTCGCCAAAATGAGAAGGTGGGAGGATAGGTTCAGTCAATTCCACCACAACAAAAGAAGAAAGCAGGGGTTTTATGGAGCTAAGGGACTTGGCAATAGGAGTTTTAGAGAAACAAAGGGGAAATCTGTGTTTCTTTCACCCCAGACAAGCCCTTGGGCAATCACACTTCTGGGTGTCAACAGCAACTGAGGGCTGATTATCTGGTGATGTAACTTCCTGGGAGGCATTCTTTTTCTTCTGCAAAACAAGCTCATAATTCCTTGTGACCCCTGAGTCACCCCTCAGGGTAAACAAGAAAATAGCAAATTAACAAGGTTAGCTTCTTTTCATCCATGTCTGTGTTGAGAACAGGGTCAAAGGGTGATCATGTTCTTATTGAATATTTACAGTAACCCTCTGGTACCCAGCTTCAGCAGCATAACCAGGACTCAGATCCAGACCCAACTTCAGTGAGCAGCAGGGTTTTTTCAGTGCTTCCAGGGACCCTTGGGAATCCCTGAGACCTCAGGGGTCGGTGAGGTCAAAACTATTTTCACAGTAATGCTAAGATGTTGTCTTTTTTACTCTCATTCTCTTACAAGGTACAGTGGAGTTCAGAAGCTTTGTGATGTGTGTTATCACAATAGACTGAATGCAGAGACAGATAGGAGAATCCAGCAAGCTGTCTTTCCCGTAAGCCGGACACCAAGAAATTTGAAAAAATGTAAAACGATGCCACTCTTCTCACTAGTTTTTTTGTTTTGGAATATATAGTTATTAATTAATCATAAAATATGTTAACATGTAATGGGTTTATTATTATTTAGATTTTTTTCTTAGTTTTAATTTCTAATATGGTAAACATCAATGGATATAACCTGCAGCCACAAAATTCAGTAATTTTAAAAGTATAAACTGGTCTTAAGACCAAAAAGTTTGAGAACCACTGATTTAAAGCTTCTCTTCCTGTCTTTCCATTTCCTCAACATCTCACATCGAAATCTAAGGACTTTCCGATCCTTTCTTGCCTCCAGGCTGCCCTTGATCCACCCTGTCCTGTAGCTGCTATTTGTGGGTTTCTCTTTCTGTTTTCTACCCAACATTCCTTATCGTTTTTTTTTAGTTGTAGTTACATTGTTTTTATTTAAGCATTTTAAGGCAAATAATTTAATATGACACATCTGCTCCCATGTGTATCACATATCACCTTATGCAATAATTTGTATCCCCTGAAAATCCGTGGTTGAATCTATTTGTTCAAAGTGACATGTTTAAAATACTCAGGAAAACTACAAAACAAAGAACCTTTAAGACAGCGGTTCTCAGACTTGAGCTGGCATCAGAGTCACCCAGAGGGCTAGTTAAACCCTGTGCTGCTAGGCCACCTAGAGTTTCTCTTTCAATAGGTCTGGGGTGGAGCCTGAGAATTTGCATTTTCAACGTTTCCAGTTGATGCTGCTGCTGCTGCTGATCCAAGGACCACGCTTTGAGAACCACAGTTTTAAGGAAATAACTCCCAATTTATATTTCCTATTAAATTGAATTGCCTTACACGGAGTTTGCTTCACGTGAGCTTCATGTACATAACAATATTACACCTTTTCATTCTAACTGGGCACTGTGAACTGATAAGCTTAGCGAGAACGCATTGGTTGCTCAAATAGGTTGGTGATTTTTTTGAAAGTTGATATCTTCCTCCTCTGGCATGGCGCCAGGGGTCTTTTTTTTTTTTTTTTTTTAAGTCTGTACTCTTTTCATTGCCAATGACAGAGACTCAAAGTGAATTGATCTAAGCTTAAGAGGGAATCTATTGGGTAGGTGAGGGCTTCATTAGGAATCTGTCTGCATCTTTGGGTTCTGCTTTCCTCATGTCATCTCTGCTCTCAGGCAGGGTCTTCTCTCCACATGATGGATGACACAACAGCCCCAGCAGCTCCCAGCTAGGCTTGGACCAGCCTAGTAATCTCCAAGAAAAAGACAATGATCCTCTTTTCTAACAGGTCTAGCAAAAGGCCATGATTGATATTTTTTGTTTAGCAAATACATATCACATGCAGTTTACCGTTTTAACCATTTTTAAGTGTTCAGTTCTGTGGCATTAGGTGCATTCACTGTGTTGTGCAATGATTACCACCATTGTTCTTTTTTGGGTAGCAGTCTGCCAGTTTCCCTCTAAGGAACCACTCATCCTCAACTCTCAGTCCATGTGGTTTGGTGGCCCTTCCCCCATCTCAGCTCCAGGAGAGCATGTGAAACTCATGCCTAGCCAAGGAGAGTGGTCTGCCACGCCACCGTGTTTGGTCCAAGGATAGCCCTGGACAGAAGCTGGGTCAATCAGAGTCAATACCCATCTTCCTGGGTTATGCTGAAACTACTGGGAGAGGGGACTCCTCTTTCACATTGCCAGGCTGGTAGGATGTAAGCCTGGTGCTGCCAGGGGCCCCTTATAGAAGGAGACTGCCTGAAAGCCAACAGAGAGGAAAGCAGATCCAAGAGAGGAAGATACTGAGGCCTGTTATTTAAGCCAATGTATTTCTTCTGTTTAATATTTATTTATTTATTGCTTGCAAAGTTTCCCAACTAACGCAGTATGGTAGGCAGAATAATGCCCCGCCCCCCAAAGATGTCCATCATCTGAATCCCTGGCAGCTGTGACTATGTTACCTTACATGGCAAAGGGAAATTAAGGTTGTAAGACGCAATTAATGCTGCTGGTCAGATGATCTTAAAATACAGAATAGGGGCCGGCCCAGTGGCGTAGTGGTTAAGTGCACACCTTCTGCTTCGGTGGCCCTGGGTTCGCCAGTTCGGATCCCGGGTGCGGACATGGCACCGCTTGGCAAGCCATACTGTGGTAGGCATCCCACATATAAAGTAGAGGAAGATGGGCATGGATGTTAGCTCAGGGCCAGTCTTCCTCAGCAAAAAGAGGAGGATTGGCAGTAGTTAGCTCAGGGCTAACCTTCCTCAAAAAAAAACCAAAAATACAGAATAACCTGGATTATCCAGGTGGGACCCAAGTAGTCACAGGAGTCCTTAAAAACGAAGCAGGAGGCAGAAGAAGAGGTCAGAGTAACGTGATTCCAGAAGGACTCAACTTGCTTTTGCTAACTCTGAAGATGGAGCAAGGGGCCACGGCCAAGGAATGCAGGAAGCTTCTAGAAGCTGGAAAAGGTAAGGAAACAGATTCTCCTCTCGAGTTTCCAGAAAGGAATGCAGCCCTGCCGACGCCTTAGTTTTAGCCCAGAGGCCCATGTCAGACTTCTAACCTATGGAACTGTAAGACAGTAAATTTGTGTAGTTTTAAGCCACCAAGTTTTTGGTAGTTCGTTACACCAGCCACCAAGTTTGCGATAATTTGTTAGTTTAGTTTAGAAAACTAAAGCACCCTGTATCTTGCCGCCTGCCCCTGCCCTGAGCTTTAGTGGTCAGTGGCTCCACCTGCCTGCAGGGCAAGCCCACACTCCTCACCTAGAATTCAGGTCCTTCGTGGGCCGCCCCGTCTGGCCTCAGCCTCTCTCTCCAGCCTCAGGTCTCCATAGCTGCCTCTTTCAGGGGCTTCTTCAGCCGGGCTTCCTCTTCTCATTTTCCTCTCCGGGCCTTTGGTGTTAAAACACCCCCAACTTTCCTTTCCATCTCTTCCCTGACAAATTATGCCACACTCTTCTGCCTATTGTAACCCCACGGTCCCTTCCTTTGGGCTCAGCTCTAGTCCCACCTCCCCTAGGTGACCTGCATCCTCAGCCACACACACACACACACACACACACACACACACACACACACACACACGCTCATTTGGGCGTGGCCTACTCCTTCTAATGCTCTTGTTGTCTGAGATGTGTGAGGACAACTGTCTGTCCTGTCTGGTCCTGGATCGCCAATCCCCGAGGGCCCGCCTCCTTCCCAGGCTATGTGTCTGATACACTCAGCGCCTCCAACCCCTTCTTCTTAGAGGGGAGAAAACAGGCTCTGAGAGGGCAGCGACGCCCCCAAAGCCTCCTGATGTTCAGTCCACAGATCTTCCCACCTTTCCCTGCAGCCTCCAGCCATTGGGAGAGATTCGTCACACATGTGACTGCTTGATTATCGCCTCAAGCGGGCCGGATAACTTACTTACCTCCACAGCCAGCCATGCTTGCCTGCATCAGCAAGGCCCCTACCCTCAATGCCCCCAAACCGGTCTCTGAGACAAGGCTAGAAAATCACTGGAGGGTTGTACAGGCAGAACAAGTTTTGTCTCCCAGGCCTGGCAGAGGAAAATGAGGCATGTCCTTCTTTCCCACTCTCCTTCAGAGCTTGAATGAGGGACGCTTAGGGAACTTGGCAAGTTGGGAAGTGATCTAGGATTCTTTGCTGAGCCCCACGCCGCGGTGCTAACCACTGAAATGAAGATTATGTTACAGAGAGGCAAGATCAGTGCTCTTCTCTGAGCCCTGGTTTTCTCATCTGTAGGTTAAAGAGTTTGTGCCATCATGCTCAAACTTGCTAGGTGGTCAGAAAAATGCAAATTAAAATAACGAGATACCATTTTCCACCATCAGGTAAGCAAAAGGTGGTAAAAAGTGACTTCTGATGCTAGTGAGGAAGCAGGGAAGGATACATTTGTGCATTACTTGTGAGAATGTGAATTGCTACAATTCATGGGGAGAATAACGTGGCAATATCTTAAAACAAAAAATTTGCATGCCGTTAGAGCTCAGGAGAGAGGGTACCCTTGGGAGGAGAGTATTGACCCAAAGGGATTGCGAGGCGGGTTCCTCAGGTGCCAGCAATGTTCTGTTTCTTGATCTAGGTACTGGTCACACTTGTGTGTTCTGTTTGTGAGAATTCATTAAACTGTACCTTCATGATGCATGCACTTTTCAGTGTGTTATACTCTGACAGAAAGTTAAAATAACATATGCACATCCTTTGATCCAGCAATTCCAGTTTTAGGAATATATCCTATAAAAATAAAAGTATCAATATGTAAGGATTCATTCATAAGCATGTTTATTGGTCTTTAGTGACATAAAAACTGAAATAACCTGACTGTTCATCATAGGAAATGGGTGAACAAATAAGGTCTATCTGTGCTATGGAATCAGAAGCAGCTGTGACAACAGTTATATTAATCTGTATTGAGCTAGAGAAAGGTTTATGAAAATTATTAAGTGGAGGGGGCAGCAAGTTGCAGAGTAAGTTGTATGATTCCATTTTTCTAAAAGAACAAAATAGAAGGAAGCCATATCTGTGTGTTCATACATTTGAATATGTATATTTGAGCAGAGGGGGTAGAAGGGCACCCTCCACACTGTTAATTTAGGTTCCTCAGGGGCGCAAGGTTGGAGGAGAATGAGGGAAGATTTTTATGCATTCCCGTACTTGACTAGTTGTCACAAACATATATTACTTTTTAAATTAAAAATCTAATAAACCAAGAAAAGAAAGATATGGGATCCGGGAAAGAGTGGCTACCCCCTAGGAGAGCAGTGAAGAGAAGTCCCAGAATGATAGCCAGGCGTCGGATCTAGAGAAGAGTCAGTGCAGACGGGAGCAGGGAGGAGGAAGGCTCCTGAGGGACGTCTTTGGGGGAAAAAAGGATGAATAAATGATTATGAGGGTGAGTCTGACAGCCAGAACACAAAGGCAAATAGTGAGGGGGCAAAAAAAAGGCAGTTGGAAACTCAAAGAAGAACATAAATCTGTATGAGAAAGCAATATAATCATAGTATATTTTACTTAATTCTGCAGTGGGTGATATTTACATAATCATTGAATATAAACACAGTTTATTCATTATTAACTTTTAGCATCCTCCTACAAAGGTAGAAGAACGATTATGGCAGAGTAAAATGTATACATAATGTGCTCTTATTAACACTGCCAATGTATAAAAGAAAATATAGAGGCTTTGTGAGCTTGATGAAGACAGATCAGTTAAAAGGGAAGGGTGGGGGCCGCCCCGTGGCCGAGTGGTTCAGTTCCCGCGCTCCATTGCGGCGGCCCAGGGTTTTGCCGGTTTGGATCCTGGGCCCGGACATAGCACCGCTTGTCAGGCCACACTGAGGCGGCTTCCCACGTGCCACAACTAGCAGGACCTGCAACTAAGATATACAACTATGTACTGGGGAGATTTGGGGAGATAAAGCAGAAAAAAGAAAAAAAAAGGGAAGAGTATGGGCACTAAGATCCTTACCTTAGTGGATGGTCAAGAAATGGAACAACACACACATGTATATACATATACATTTAAACATGCATATTTATTACACATTATTTACATTTGTAAACACATGTATTTACACCTGTGTGTTTATTATACATTGTTTACATATATATTCATTACGTTATTACATATAATACATATATAGCTTAATCAAAAAACAGTGTTTATATCGGCAGATATACTGAAAGAGGTGAGGAGGGGAAGTAGGATGCTGTGAGCTAAATCCTTCACTATCGTTGGGAGAAGTCAGTACATAACATTGTAAATTGATAAATCGAGAAATAGTGATACAAACATGTTATTACCACATATCCAGGGAACCAGCAAAAGACAGTTAAACGGGCTCCCCCCAGGCGTGGGTGGCAGTGTAGGGGAGGGTAGTACTTTTCATTTTAAACTCCTTGAAACTATTTTTTAAATTAAGGGTATTTCTTAAATTGATTTAAAAAGTATTATTTAAAATAACTTTTTTGAAAAAGAAAATGAATGCAAGTGTGTGTGAGAGTGTAAGTAACATTCAACAGATTCTACTAATCTGGGGATAAGTGAACTAGAAAGATGAAGAAATCCATCTTGATGGTAACCAACATCTTAATAATAGATGGCATTGGCCCAGAGAGCCTGGAGAGACAAAGGCCCTAGGTCAGAATCCTATGGATCATCATATTTAAGTGATTTAAAAAGTCCTTAAAAGGAACACAAGAAATGGCTGGCAAGGTAGAAGTATGGGAAAGTGCAGTATTGTGGAAGGAAGAGGAAAAAACTGTTTCAAGAGTGTCAGGGGCCAGCCCCATGGCCAAGTGGTTAAGTTCACGTGCTCTGCTTCCGCGGCCTAAGGTTTCACCGGTTCGGATCCTGGACACGGACATGGCATGGTTCATCAGGCCATGTTGAAGTAGGGTCCCACATGCCACAACTAGAAGGACCCACAACTAAAATATACAACTATGTATTGGGGGGATTTGGGGAGAAAAAGCAAAAAAAAAAAAAAAAGATTGGCAACAGTTGTTAGCTCAGGTGCCAATCTTTAAAAAAAAAAAAAAAAGAGGGGATGTCAGTCTGTCCAATGCCATACCATCAAGAGGTCAGGAATGATGAGGACTGAAAAGTTTCCATTGGGCTTATCAGCATGGAGGCCCCTGGACTTCCGGGCAGTGGCTAAGTCTACCATATGCCGTATGCACATATATTGGTATATTGGACTATACACATATATGTTGGAGTCTTGGACTGTCCAGCTACAGAAATATGAGGGGAGGGCTGCATTTTTCTCATTCACAAAGTTCCAAGCTCTCATCCACCTGGTATGTGACTATCATCCCCTTCAAAGGAAGACAGTATTAATGGAAGGTCTGAGTTACAAAAATATGTCCCCATTCTACAATTCAGGGATTTCCCTAGGGAAGAGATGCTCCGTCTACTACAGGAGAAAGGAGAAAGGATTGCGTCCCCATAAGCAGGCACTCAGCTTTCATTTAACCAGATGTCACCAGGACATAGCCTTTCTTGGGGTATGAGAGTGGAGGAATCTGAGGATTTGCTCACTCAAACTAGTCAGGTTCCTGAGAGATGCTCCTGGCTTTACATGCAGGGTAGTTAATACCACAACACTGGGACAACCATTTGGGTATTTCCACTCAAATCTTCCAAGAAATGCTGTGTGTCGAGTCTGTAGTCTTTGTCAAACAACCTCTCCTTCCTTTTCCTCGCCTCCTTTGAGGCATTCTAGAATATTCTTCAGGGGTCATTAGGGAGTCCTTAGCTTTCATCTAGGAGGCTTCCTCTTGGGCCCTGAGAGACCAAGTGCTGTGGTTGCTGGTCTCAGCCCCCCACTGCCAGGCACCCAGCAGAATTCTCCTCCTAGTACAGCAGGAGGTGCTTAGGGAGCTAAGAGGAGAGAGTTGCAGCTCCTTGGCTACTTAAAGCTGCTGGGGGGCTGGCCCCATGGCCGAGTGGTTAAGTTCGCGCGCTCCGCTGCAGGCGGCCCAGTGTTTCGTTGGTTCGAATCCTGGGCGCGGACATGGCACTGCTCATCAAACCACGCTGAGGCAGCGTCCCACATGCCACAACTAGAAGGACCCACAACGAAGAATATACAACTATGTACCGGGGGCTTTGGGGAGAAAAAGGAAAAAATAAAATCAAAAAAAAAAAAAAAAAAGCTGCTGGGAATGTTCATTTTGTCCCTCTGTCCCCAGGCTGGGTTCTCTCTGGGAACCAAAGGCATAGAATAACTTTCTGGTTCAGGATGCTTCTCCCTGTACAAACTGCTCCAGTACACTCTAGCTCTGGCTTCCTTCTCTTAATTCTACACGCAGGGGTTCTTGCACTTAATGTACGTAAGAATCACATGTGGTTCCACTAAAAAGCAGATCCCTGGACCCCACTCCCAGATTTCCTGATTCATTCTAGGCTAGAGTCTGGGAATCTGCATTTTAATAAGTTCCACTAAATCATTCTGATGCAGGTGGTCCTGGGACTCGACTCTAGGAAACAATGCCTACAGTTTGTGCTAATACAAACTATTATTAAAAATATCTTGTCTAATTATCCCAGTTATTCAATAGTCATTATCTATTATTAAATAACTATGTAAACGAATTCCTGCTGCTGATCCTGAAATAACATGGAGTTGCCCATGTGAGAAGCAGCTTAATTGGCAGTCAGTACTTGAATTTGGAGCTCATATTTGAAATCTATTTGTTTTCTCTGTGTCTGGCAGCTTAGTCCCATCTCTGCTGAACAGCGCTCGCCTAAGCCTCTCACACCTTATTATCGGCTGTTTGCCTAGTTCTCTAAGCACCCCAAGGAATCTCAAAGTGACTTTCATTTATAATGGGTAATCACTGACAAGAAATTGTCACTTATTGAGGTATATGGAGTGGCTATTCTGGTTTAAAACTAGTGTGGCTTGAACTAAAGAAGCCTGACTTATGGCCTACCAAACATACATTGTGCATCTGCTTTATCCATTACAGAATGCATGAAATATGACCTCCAAGTAAAAGAATGTACTCTTTTAAGGTAAGAATGCATACTTTCCCTCCTAAGACACCAGGATGGGTAACGCCCCTATCAGTACTCTTGAAGGTAGTAAGTTTCCTTTCCCAGACCTCAGAATCATGTTGGCCCACTAATTTGCAAATTAATACCTCTTTGAAACTTTGATAAATATGTATCCTGGGCAATGTTTGATGTATGTTCTTTCTTCCAAAAAGATATAAAACTGTACTGAAAACCATGCTTCTCTGGAACGCTTTCTTCCTTTGTGGAGACGGCCTTCCTGGGTTGTCCTCTGCTTCGCTCAGTAAAACTCACTTTCTCTCTCCTATCTATGGAATGGTTGTCAGTAAACTGTATCAACATCATGTATCAAGTCAGGTCATTCCAAACATACCCTCTCCGTGGGGTACACAGTCTCTGTTGAATTCACGAGATAAGACTGTGGAACTCGGAGCACTCTGGCACACCCTCAGCGAGTGAAACTCACACTACTCTCCCAGAGGATCTTGGGAATCATTTCTCCTTATTTTTAAGTGGAATATAATTAGATTTTTATGGGCTCCAGGCACGAAAAAACAGAGGATTAAACATTCAGAAGCAGAGTTAAAAACTCTTGAGTCTAAAAGGGCAGTAAGTTCTTGACATAAAGCTGTCCTGTACTTTTGCATAATCAGCACAGCAGATCTGTTTTCATTTTTACAATTTCTTACATGATTGTACCATTTTCTTAGTGTCCAAGAAATAGCTTTTGGGTGAAAATTAAAAGCATAAAAATTATCCAAATGAGATTACAGATGACTTTGAAGGGTGATGAATGTCTTGATCTTGATAACAACCTGACTCAGGACGATAACAGGAAAGGCAGAGTGGTTAATCATCGAGCGAGACAGTTCAGGAGGAAGCAGGGTGGGGGGGCTCTTACTGATAGAGCTGGTATGTGGCAGGTCATGTCAGATCCAGAAACTCATCATCATCCAGCAGGCTGTTTGGTTTTCTCCTAACTATATTTTTGAACCCTATTTTCATACAGAGCCTGTATATGGCCTTTCTGTCGTGACCTTCCTGAGAAAGAAGTTACTGGCTTAAGGGGTCTGGTCGGATTATGTGGGTTATATGGGTGAGATTTTATGAGAGCTGTACTTTCTCTGGGATTTCTCCTTGACAAATAGTTCCTGGTTGCTTTCTTGAATTTTTTTCCCATTCTAGGTTTTTACAAAGTCCAATAATAATAAAAGTAGTGATAAAAACAATTTACATGGATATTATGGGCCCCGATTGATTTTTTTTCCCCCAAAAAAAGACTACTTCTCTCTGGAGTGCAAAATGACTAAAAGGCCCATTTGTGTCCTGCCACTCACAATATGAATGCATCTCTACACACTGGGCCATTTAAAAAATGTTGTCGCCCTAACATATTTTAGTTTTCTCTCTTCATATCTTCATGATTAGTAACTGATTGTGATAATCAAAAACAGACACGCAATACAAGTAGCTATGAATAGTTTGGAAACACTGTGACAGCTACTTAGCTACAAAAGGGATAATTTTTTAAAAGTCTATAGCTATATAAATATAATAGCTATAAGTATAGTTTGGACAATGTGTGATTTTAGGTTAAATCTTCTCTTATAGCTTCTGCCTGGCTTAATGGCTTGTCAGCAATTTCAGTTGAAGCGCAGTTCTCCCTTCTTATAGTCCATTCAAACTAAAATTGATAGAACCAGCAGCTTGTTAACTTTGTAAATGTTATTCGTACTGACCTGGTTCAGATAGCTCTGCCACTTACTAGCTGTGTAACCTTGGGCAAGTCACTGAAGCTCTCTCTAAGCCTCAGCTTCACATTCTGTAAAAGGAGGATAATAAAGTTTGTAAGACAATTGAATGAAATAGTGCATATAAACTGCTTAGCAGAGGGCCTGGAATAGATTAGACAGTGCCTAATAACATTAGCTTTTATAACGTTACATCTAAGGTGTAAAGAAACTCCAAGTAAACCAGTAAAAGCAAGAGTTGGCAAACTATGCCCATAGGCCAAGTCCGGCCTGCCACCTGTTTTCGAAAGTAAAGTTTACTAGAACACAGCCACATTCATTCATTTATGTACTGTCTACAGCTCCTTTCACAGCAGGAGTGAATAGTTACCATAGACCGTATGGCCCAAAAAGTCACAAACAGTTACCGTTCGGCCCTTTAAAGAAAGTTTGCCAACTCCCGAGGACAAGGGTAAGAAATTCAATTGGCTGGAACAAATAACATTTGAAATATGGACGTGTCTATTTTCTAGTCAAAACAAAAATGAAAAAGGAAAATACATATCTATCAAGCCCTTCCTCTTACAGGATTCAGGGAAAAACTGACAGCATTGGCTCACACTGTGATCTGAGGAGCGGAGACGAACAACAGCAGATAACCCAGAAACCTCCACAGAGTTACAAGCAACTGCTACGAGGTTCCCAGAGGAACTGCAAGGGAAGAGGAAAAGTCTCTCCTTTGCCCAGTGTGTTCCCCTGAGAATAAGAGAAAAGTAATGAGGATGGCATTGAAACAAACCTGTTCTTAGTAACTTGGATTTCCGCAAAAGATAGCCTGCACTGTCTGGAAGACTCTAAAATTCACATACCGATTTCAACTGCTGAGATAACTGCTCGGAACTGACAGGCAATCTGCAGTCTTCTGATGGCAGGCCTTCAATATATATTTGTTGAATAAGTCTCTAAATCTAGCAAGATTGAAAAGACAATTGTAAAGGAATGTTGTCAAAAAACACTTTTTTTTTTTAAAGATTTTATTTTTCCTTTTTCTCCCCAAAGCCCCCCGGTACATAGTTGTGCATTTTTAGTTGTGAGTCCCTCCAGTTGTGGCATGTGGTACGCCGCCTCAGTGTGGCTTGATGAGTGGTGCCATATCCGCGCCCAGGATTCGAACCAGTGAAACCCTGGGCTGCCGAAGCAGAGCGTGTGAACTTAACCACTGGGCCATGGGGCTGGCCCCTAAAAGCACATTTTTTCACTAGCATAGTATATAGTCCTTGCCCGATAATTGGTTTTAGGGGTGAGGAAAAGAGGAACAACAGGCTATTTCAAATAAATCTATGACTCTGATGGGTCATTGACTCTAGCCCAAACTCTATCACGCTACCAACGCTTCTCAGGTTCTGGGCACAGTATTTCATATAAGATTCTGCAAAACTAGCCCAGAATAATGAACCAACTATCAGGGTAAGGAAGAGCCTCTAGTACCCTGAGGACTCTACAGTAATAGGGACAAAACAGCTTTGGCAGAGGCCAAGCAGATAACACAGTATTAAAGAATCCAGCATTGCCAAGAAATCCAATATATTCTGTGAAAAAATAACAAAGACATGACATTGCCGTGACTCCAGACTCAACCAAAACCAGTATGTACTAAATAATAGAAGAATTCAATTTTTCTTTGGATGTGAGATCTAGACCAGGCAGCATAGCCACATTAGTTTCCTAAACCAACCCTCAACATCATCCACCCTGCACCATGCCCAACACAGAACAGGCTAGGGCAGCAGTTCTCCAAGTCGGGTCCAGGGTGCCTCGGAGTGGGGCAGGAGATCCCATGAAACTATTTTCATAATAAGAAAACATTGCTTTACTCACTCTCTCACAAATGTAGAGTTTTCCAAAGGCTACATGACATGTTCTATCACACGAGTTGTACGAATTAACCTGTTTCCTATTAAGCCAGACATTAAAGATATTTGCAAAAATGTAAAATATCGACTGGATAAAGAAGATATGGTATATACACACAATGGAATACTACTCAGCCATAAAAAAGGACCAAATTGTTCCATTCGCATCAACATGGATGGACCTTGAGGATATTATGTTAAGCGAAATAAGCCAGCCAGAGAAAGACAAACTCTATATGACCCCACTTATAGGTGGAAGTTAACATACAGACATGGAGAACCGATCGGTGGTTACCAGGGAAAAGGGGGGGTGGGGGGAGGGCACAAAGGGTGAAGTGGTGTACCCACAACATTACTAACAATAACGTACAATTGAAATCTCACAAGGTTGTAATCTATCATAATCTTAATAAAAAAATAAAAATAAAAAAATAAAACCAGCGTTTTTTCAGATAAAAAAAGTAAAATATGCCACACGCCTTTTTTTCGGAAAATAATTATTTTTCATGAAACATTACTTTTAAATCCAATGGGTTTATTATTGTCATTTTAAGTTAAATTGCTAAAATTTTCATAATTGGAATTTCAAATAAGGTAAATATAGAAAGATATAACCTACATAAACAAAAGTTTTTTTTGGTATCCTGAATAATTTCACGTGGAAAGGAGCCTTAAGACCAAAAAGTTTGAGAACTACTAAGCTAGAGAAGCAATGCCGTCTCGGAGGGCAGCTGCCTTTGGGAAGCCATGCTCAGGGAAAGCAGTTTGCGGAATGGCCGTGTAACTAGAGTACAGGATTGCAAAGCAGCCAGTGAGGTTTTCTGCTGATAACTAAAGACAAAGTCTTAAAATATTAAAAGTCACTGCAGACAGCAAACGACAAATAGCAGAGCGTGTTGATGGCTATTAGGATAAAGACTGGTTTTAAGACCAGTGTCTTTTATACTTGAATTTTATCTTTTGAACTCAAGTTGAATAACACAGTTGGGAAGAAGAAAAGCTATCAAGATTTAGGAGACTGTCTTACAGGTGACATTCTCAGAGCTCAGCAGTGACTAGCACACAGAAAGAGTTAAGTATCTTTAAACAAATGAATGACTACGTAAGTGAAGTTGAATTAGGTTGGCAGCAAAATGGCTATGTCAAGAAAGGCTTATAACGGGGTGACTTGCTCTAGAATCAGTTCTCAAAAAGAGTGGAAGAAATGAGAGTAGCTGAGCAGCAGAGCCCTATCACTACCCCCAAGAAACCTCCCTCCCCTTTTTGCCACTTCTCAATCCTCTTCACTTTCCTTTTAAAGTCTGACCAAGGGATGTTATTAGCAATCATTTCATCTCAAGCATCTTAACATCCTAAATTCAATACGACCTAAATAGAACTCTTAATTCTAACCCACATCACCCTCATAAAAAAGCGCTCCTCTTGCATACTTCCACTTAATTTGGGGTTTTGTGTGTGTGTGTGTGTGTGTGTGTGTGTGTGTGTGTGAGGAAAACTGGCCCTGAGCTAACATCTGTGCCCATTCCTCCATTTTACATGTGGGACGCCTGCCTCAGCATGGCTTGATAAGCGGTGTGTATGTCTGCACCCAGGATCCGAACCGGCGATCCCTGGGCCCCTGAAGCAGAGCACACAAACCTAACCGCTGTGCCACCAGGCCGGCTCCTAATCTAGTTCTTGATTCTTCTTTTCCCCTCATGCCTTACATTTAATCCTTTAACATGTCCTGTGATTCCACTTCCGAAGCACATACTGAATTTATCCACTTCTCTCCATCCCTCCTCTATCACCCTAGTCCAAATCACTTGGATTAATCTTAATAGAACCTAGCCTGTCTCCCTGCTTCCCCTCTGGCGCCTCCCCATGCCCCTACGATCTGTTCTCCTAGGAGCCAGTGTGGTTTCCTAAAAATGCTGGTCAGATCATGCCACTCCCCTCTTAAAAAGTCCAGAGGTTTCCCACAGTACCTAGAATAAAATCCAAACTCCTTACCCTCATCCACAAAGTCCTCTCCATCTGGCTCCCTACCCCTGCCCAATTCCACCCAACTCCCCACCCTCATCTGCTCCAGCCACACATATCTTCTAAAAAGCCAAACTCCTTCCTAAACTCGCTCCAGCCTGAGGGGCTACCATTCTCCGGAATACTCCACCAAAGAATCTTTGCTGCCTTTTTTCCCCCATTTAGTTCTCAGCTCAATGTCACTTCCTACCTTTTCAGAGGCCTTTCCAGATCACTCTAGCTAAAGTAGCACCCCTTCCCATGAGATGTTTACTGTGTCACTCTGGTTCCTTTCACAACAGCATACAGCACCTTAAATCATCTTGCTATTTGTTTACTCACTCCATGAAAACTTGCCTTTATCTTGCTCATCACTGAATCCTCTATGCTTAGAAAAGCGAGAACAGTGCCTGACCCACAGTAGACATTAAATAAATTTTAGTTAAATATTGAGTGAATTACACATTGCTGTTATATACAAAGATTTTTTTTTTTTCCTGGCAAATTGATCTCAAAGGAAAAGGTGTTCATCACACATACATACATGTTACAAAATCTTAGAGCTGACCTATTCCTAAGCTTTCTGAAGCAATGGGCAAGCCAACATACCGAGTTATTCTCTTTTTTACAACTGATCTTGATTTTTACCCTGGATAGGGACTCCATTTCAATTCTGCATTTCTTTTTATTTTATTATTTTTGTGAGGAAGATTGGCCCTCAGTTAACATCTATGGCCAATCTTTTTCTTTTTTGCTTAAGATTGTCACTGAGCTAACATCTGTGCCAATCTTCCTCTATTTTATGTGGGATGCCACCACAGCATGGCTTGATGAGTGGTGCCAGGTCCCCATCTGGGATCCAAACCTGTGAACCCTGGGCTGCCAGAGTAGAGCACATGAACTTAACCACTACGCACCGGGCCGGCCCCCAATTCTGCATTTCTTAAAATCACTAAGTATATTAACAATGTACATATCCTTTTTCAGTAGCATCTAAAGATTTATAAGTATACCAGGATCCTCCAGCGAAAAACTGCAGCCAATAAGATTTTTCAGACACACAGACTACTGTCTCAGTAAATATTTATTCAATGAATGAGATTTTAATGTTTTCTATCTGTGCAGTGTTACCAAAGAAATATTCTTCTCTGGCTTCAAATAAGGAAATACCTTTGAAGTATCAAAAATAAAAGCAATTCTTACAAGAAAACAAAAGAGTAAAAGGAAGCTTTTATTAGTGAAACAAGTCAATTTACTATTTTTCCAACAGGGCCTTTTTCCTCTATAAATGAGACAAACTGCTTTACAACAACATAACTTAATTTTTTAATATTTTCAAAAAGGAAAGATTTCTTTGGGCATTTAGGAAAGTAAGTGTCTTGAGAATAACAACTACAGGAAGTTTCCTTTTCAATTTTAATAAAGTCTCCTCCACCAGGTATATTACCCAGCATCTTTCCTCTTAACGAAACCATCAAGTACCAGCCAACAAAGAACCTCCCTTTAGAAACCGAGGCAGGAGAGGTTTACATTTAAATAGGAAACAAGTGATCTAAAACACCAATCACACATCACGTTAACAAGGCAACTTACATAATTAGGCATAAATTATTAATTATCTTTATGTTGATTAAGGTCCTAGCAAAGACTCTATTGGTCAGACTGTATCTTAAGCTCAAACTGCACCTATCTGGCTGTAAAGGTAAATATCACAATGGAGCTGGGCCTGTTTGACTAAGAGGAAAAACTCTTCCACACTGCACATTTTCTTTCATAAAAACAGGGCCTATTAAGTCAGGGCCATCTTGGTTCTGAATCTCTCCATTTTTGTTGGAAGGAGACTCACCATCTCTTTACTAAGTTCTAGCTCAACTTCTATTTCCCGGGCGGCCTCAGGGTGCTTTTCACAGTAATCCACAATAAATTTGTAATGTTCCAATGATGTTGCCAAATTTTCTAGCTCTTTCTTGGGATCTGCAGTGATGATTTTGCCATAAAGACGAGCAACTCGAAACTTAGCCAACATGGCAGGGCGAAGAACATCTTCCCCTATGTGCTCGGGAAACACTTTATTTGGGTCTCTCAGGGAGTCTAAGAAGAGCTGGTAGTACTTCAATGCCGACTTATTAAGATTATTTATTTTTTTCACTATGTGTGAATCAGGGTCCCTCAGCTTGTCAGCAATGGCAACCTTCAAATCCATCATGTCATAGTAAGCGTGTGCAATTTCAAACTGAATCTGTCTGTTGACCAACAGATAATACTGTGGATTCAGGTCCACAATCAGGGGCTCTAGCATGGCTATTCTACGTTTATGCATCTTGCACCGCCTCTCCATGTCAGTTTCAAAGAACGCAAGCACCTTAAACAGAGCACTGTGGTCCTGGACAACTTCAATATGGTCAGTGACATAACCATCAATCTGAAAGAACTCTTTTGCCTCAAAGACATAGTGCTGACCCAATAAGAAAAGTTCTCTGGCTTCTTCAAAGTCTAAAGGTCTCAAATAGGTCACTTTCTCTTCCACTGCAGAGATGGCATCACACAGTTCACCGGTTCCAAATTGCACAGCTTTTTTCCTAACGCTTTCTTCCTCATCTAGTTCTTTTTTCCGTAAAGCTCTAAGTTCATTTTGTTTATCAAGATCAAGCTCTCCTATGTTGTCCTGAAAGAAAAATATAAATCATGGTTAATTCGGACACTGATCTCCTGCTGTCAAATGATATTACAGCAAACGTAAGAGTAAAGAAAAGAAACCCTAACTTCCCAGCCTCGTTAGGGAGGTATAATCTTAAACATCTTTTAAAACTTCTTTCTTCTAATTATACTCCAATTATATTAAAATTGCAAGAAATCAGGAAAAAATACTTAAGTAAAATAGATAAACTGCTTATATATTACTTTCCTTTTTGGGGAACTAAAACTCCTTTACAGTTACTCCTTCAGATAAACGCATAGGAAAGAACTTTAAGGACTGTGAAACATTACATACATGTAATACATTATTAGTATTCTAACATTAGAGACAGACTGTAATCTACATTCTACAAGTATTTCACAGAGATGCCAGTAAGATTAATGATATGATATTTGTGCCAGGATAAGTGACTTAGTAAAATATATTACACCCACAACTAGAAGGACCTGCAACTAAGATGTACAACTGTGTACAGGGGGGGTTTGGGGAAATAAAGCAGAGGAAAAAAAAAAAAAAGATTGGCAACAGTTGTTAGCCCAGGAGCTAATCTTTAAAAAAAAAAAAAAAATATATATATATATATAGACAAAATATATTACAGAGAAATGCTCTGGGTCTCTTAAAGACACTATAGTGAAGATAGTTAAATCTACCTTCATAGTTAAAGTTATTTTCTTTACCTCCTCGGGACAAAAAAAAAAGGACCTAAGATGGTTAAAAAATAGAGTGAGGTCATCCTCCTCTTCCTGGATAAAATGAAACATCACATTCTTCAATGCTCAGCCCCAAGGCCTCTTCTTCTTTTCACTTGATGTTCTCTCTTTAGACCCTGCATTGTTCAAAGCGGTAGCCAGTAGCCACCTGTGGATGGCTACTGAGCACTTGAAATGTGGCAAGTCCAAACTGAGATGTGGACTATCTGTGTAAAATATACACCCAACTTCTAAGACTTGATACAAAAATAATCTAAAATCTCTCTCTTTTATTTTTTTTTGAGGAAGATTAGCCCTGAGCTAACATCCACTGCCAATCCTCCTCTTTTTGCTGAGGAAGATCGGCCCTGAGCTAACATCTGTGCCCATCTTCCTCTACTTTATACATGGGATGACTGCCACGGCATGGCTTGATAAGCAGTGCATAGGTCCACGCCTGGGATTTGAACCAGTGAACCCTGGGCCACCGAAGCAGAGTGTGGGGACTTAACCACTGCGCCACCAGGCTCGCCCTCTTAATTTTTTAATATTCAGGACGTTTAGAAAAGGCAATATTTGCTGATATTCTGAATTAAAATGTATAATTTTGATTTCACTTGCTTTTCTCCTTTTCTAATATGGCCACTAGAAAATTTAAAATTACATATGTGGCTGGTATTCCATTTCTATTGGACAGCACTGCTCTAGACAGGTGGCTCTATCCACACCTGTGGCTGCCATTGCCAGCCATGGGAGGATGACTCACAAATCTACAGCTACAGCCCAGACCTCTTCTCAAGCCCCTAGACCCAAAGCCACATCTCCGTACGTGAGAACTCCTCTCCAAAGACTCAAAGGCACTTCATCTTCAACATTCCCCAAGGGAACTCCTCCTCTTCTTCAGCAAACAGGCTCCTATTCAAGTGTTATTCTAGCGAAGGACACTCCATCCATCTGGACAGCCAGCATCCTAGGAACCATCCTTGAGATGTCCCTCTCCTCTCCCCTGTACTCCACACTTCCATTCTGTCACCAAGTCCTTTACATTTTGCTTCCTAAATACCTCGTGAATCCATTCTTTTTTCCTCCATCTCTTCCGCCACCATCTCACCTGGCCTGTTGCAGTGGTCTTCTAACTAATCTCCCTCATCCACTCCTGCTTTCCCTCAATTCCTTCTCCATTCTGCGACCTAAGGGATTGTTCCAAAAACCCTTCAAGGCTTCCATTCCTCGAAGGCCCTGTTTGTTCTAGCCCCTTTCTACTCTACCTTATACCACACGCGCTCTCACCCTGCTCCAGCTTCACAGGCCTTGTTCCCCTCCTAACACCATGCTCCCTAGGCCACTGAACTTTTAAACACGCTGCTGCAGCTCCTTGGAATGTGCACCTTCTTTTCTCCAATCCGGGTAATTCCTACTCTTTCCCAGTGCTTCCTACAAGTGTTACGTCCTCCTATTGCATCTTCTCCCATCAGATGTCTCTCCTCTGTGGAACTCACCAAAGTGCACTTCTACATGAAGTCAAAACCAGGTCTATTTTGTTCATCATAGGACAATGACTCACACAGCTGGCCTAAATCCTTAATTAAATAAATTTGAGTATGATTTTAAGCTGGAATTGAAGAAGGCTTTTTAGATAAACAGATGATCAAAGAATGAAGTTAAAGTAATAAAAAAAAGTCAGATTAAGGAAAATCTGAGTAATTGAATAGCATGGCAACTATTTCAGTTTAATCAGGTGAAAAGTTCTATTTCATCAACTAAATGAAGGGTGAGAGGTAACCCATAGGGTATTTTGCTCGACACAATTACTTCCGACGCAGGCTCTAAGTCTGAGTCTTGTTTCCTTACTTGCTTCCTGGCTGCTGGTTTATCTACACGCTTTCTAGGTTGCTTTCTGAGCAGAAGACAGCTGACAGCGCTTCCTGGCTCTAACTTCTCCGTTAGAATTTCTAAAGTTCTTCCTCTTTAGTGATTAGGAACTAGGATTCAGTATGAATTAGTAATAATAATTATAATGATGAGGATAGTTAACATTTACTGAGGACTTGGCATGTCTCGGGCACATTTCTGAGTCCTTTATATATATTAATGTAACTCTCATAACAACATTATTAAGTAAGTACTATTATTACCTCCACCTTGTGAGGAAATTAAGGCACAGAGAGATTAAGTAAATTGCCACGAACACACAGCCACAAACTGCCAGGGCTGTTTCCACATATTTTTATAAAAAAATATATTTATATACTATATAAAGTATATAAAGATTAGTAAGAATTGTTTCCTGCCCTCAAGTTGCTTATAGTCTAAAATAGGTAAAAGAATAAGACAAGAATATGAAGAGGGATAACACAAAGTTGAATTTAAGTGACTTAGGAAAGAGTAAGAAAAGTTCTATGCAGTTTAAAGGAGGGAGATGACATCTGTTGGGGATGAAGAATTACACATTTAACAATTACTTATTGAGAACCTATTGTGCCTGGAGATAATAATATAATATGAATATAATGTAGACCTCACCTCTCAAGGACCTTATGTTCTATCCAAAGGAAAGTCTTCAAGGAAGAGGTGCTATTTGAGATAGGCCCTGAATAGTGAGTAAGATTTTAAAAGGTAGAGAAGGGGAGCGCATTCCACATGCCTGGCATAATAAACATGAAGAACCCAATGAGCATAATCTCCATTTTTAAGCTTCTACTTACATCCTGCTCATTTAAGAAAGAAAAGGCAACTTTTGGCTGCGTTACCTGCATGGAAAGTTGGGCATTCTGCATGAGAGTCAAACAGTATTTGATCCAGCATCTTGCTATTTCCCCTTTTCTTTGATGATAAAGTTCCGGTACTTCTCCTTCAGCTTCAGTAGCTAAAATTACACAGTGAGATTTGTCCAAGTTAATGGTCACAGCTAGAATTTTCATTGTGTACTGCTTTCTTTTTTAACATCACTTTTTCCTGATTGTACAAGTAACAGATCCTCACTGAAGCAGTGGGGGAAAAACCCATACCCAAATTCCTACCACCCAGAGACACTCACTGCTATTATTTTTGCATATTTCTTTCTAGTTTTTTCTTATGTATTGTTTGTAGGTAAAAACTAAGGTCACAATGTATATTCAATTTTGAATATAGCTTTCTTCACATATTAAACCACTAACACTTTACCCATATCATTATCAACTCTTTAACATCATTTTTAAGTGTAGCATTACATACAATTAAATAGATGTTTCATACTTTATCTAACAATTCTTCTAATACTGGGTATTTGCTGTTTCCAATCCCTTTATTACAAACAACACTAAACAGGAAGATCTCTGTGTATAAATCTATGTGGGTTTTGGATGATTTCCTCAGGACAGATTCCTAGAAGTAGAATTTACTGGGTCAGAGTTTACACCACTTAAAATGTTCTTCATACATACTGCCGCATTATTTTCAATAAATACTCTAACCAACAATATATGAGGCTATTCAATGAAAGAATTTAGAAAACATTAAACATTGTGATTTCTTTAGCTTTCTGTTTTGAAGAGTGTACACAAAATGACATCCCACTGGTGGTTTAGTTTTTATGCTTTTTGGACAAGTGCCTTTTAGACTTTAACCAATCTACAAGTAATTCAATGTAATAAATAAAAGGAGAAACCCAACTATTTAATTTGATAAGGTACATTCCTCTAACTCTTCATAGCCTCTATATTCTTCTGAGTCACAATGATAAAGAAGGTTGTGATATTACAAAACCTGTTTAATGACTCAAGCACACTTTTTTTTTTAATTGAAATATAATTGACACATAACATTATATTAGTTTCAGGGTACAACATAGTGATTCAATATTTTATACATTGCAAAATGATCACCATAATAAGTCTAGTTAAGATTTGTCACCATAGTTATAAAAATGTTCTTTCTTGTAATGAGAAGTTCTAAGATCCACTCTTAGCAAATTCCAAATATGCAATACAGTAGTATTAACTATAGTCACCATGCTGTACATTACATTCCCATGACTTATTTATTTTACAACTGGAAGTCTGTACCCTCTGACCCCCTTCACACATTTTGCCCACCCCAACACCTCTGGCAACCACCAATCTGTTCTCTGTACTATCTATGAATTTGTTTTGTTTTGTTTTCTAGATTCCACGTGTAAGTGAGATCATACGGTGTTTGTCTTTCTTTATCTGACTTATTTCACTTAGCATATTGCATTCAAGGTCTGTCCATGTTGTCACAAATGGCAAGATTTCCCTTTTTTTTTAACATACCATTGTAATAACTAAGATTTTTTTTTCACTTTCCAAGAAACAATTTTTGCCCCTATTAAGAATGCATACCTTAGGCATTTCAAACATCTTATTAGAAACCAATGCCCATTATCATAAGATTCACAGACTTATTCCCAAATTTAATGTTGTGGGTTTGATTTTTATCTGTCCTTATTTCTAAGCCCTCCCAAGGTTGCCAAGTCTCCCACCCAGCTCCAGAGGCAGCTTTTCATCTCAAGCCAGCAGAGGTCGGGTAAGTGTAGTTCTGCTCAGGCAGTGGAGTTACAAGTTACAGGCTTGGAACAATCCTGCTTGGGTTTGAATGAGAGCTCTGCCCCTCACTATCTGTGTGACATTGGGCAAGCTGTTGAACCTCTCTGTGCTTCAGTTTCCCCATGTGTAAAGTGTAGGTAGTAACAATGACTGTCTGAAGTGTTGCTATGAGAATTTAATGAGATGGTGCCCACAAAGAACTTAGGACAGGATCTGGTACATGTGGCTATTCAACACCTTTTTCTTTTCTTCTTTTTTTTAGCTGAGGAAGATTCGCCCAGAGCTAACATCTGTGCCAATCTTTCTCTACGTTGTATGTGGGTCACTGCCACAGCATGGCTGATGAATGGTGTAGGTTGGCGCCTGGGATCCAAACCCATGAACCCCCTGCAAGCTCAGGCCATTGAAGTGGAGCACACCAAACTTAACCACTACACCACAGGGCCAGCCCCAACACCATTATTAATCAAACTGGATTAACAAAAGAATTGCTCACATTCTTAGAATACCTAGTTTAATTAAGATATGAATTCTATAATTCATGTCTATACATGGATCCTTATGAGGTGGTTGAAAGCAGTTTCCTCTAATTGTTTATAAACATTTACTTTCATCACCTTGCCTATGCTGTGGTCTCTGTTACCAATTTGTCAAAAATTCCAATTTAGTGGAATCCAAATTGAAATGGATTTCTCATGAATTAAAAGTAGTCCTGAGTGGAAGGAATCCCTCAAAATAATGTTTGGAATGACACAGGTGGTTTAATCAACAGCCAATTATTTCATTTTGTAATTCAAATCCCATGTCCAGTTTTACCAAAATATTATTGTTACATCTGTGGAAGGAATTCCTTTTTTCAAGGAAAAATTTATTCTAAAAATTTTCATGGTTTAAATTATTTTGGTTTTCACTAGTATTTTTCAAAAATCCTTCATAACATGAAGTAATGTTTTTGGTCACTGTGTTAGATTTAATGCAGTATTGCTATCAATCTGCATGCTTTCCTCTGTGGTCTTCCTTTTTGGGTGTGCCACCAACAGCACCAATACCAGTCCAAGAGTCGTGCTGCCCAGTTCTGCAGGGAGAAAATCAAGCTGCTCAGCTCTCAGGCAGCACAGAAACAGCCCTGATGTAAGTCACTAGTGGTTTGGATTATCTCCTTCAGATGAACATTCCTTTCAGTAGAACAAGTGGGTTTTATCCCCAACGGTAAAACTTCCTACCTAGATTCTCTCACAAGGAAACAACGTACAGCTGATTCTCATTATTCATGATAGTTATGTTTTATAAAATTGTTGTGAACACTGAAATAGCAAATGCTGAAACTCCTAGGGGAAATACAGGAGTAGGTTCCTATGAGCTGTTGGTCACAATATTTTCGTCAACTGATTAATATGTAATCTTATTTTATGTGTTTGTTTAAAGACACTTTATTTAAAATACACCGTTTACTCACTAACAGTGAACCCGCTGCCGGAGCGCTATAACTTCACCGTGCCTCGACGAAGCCTATCGAACGCTGTGTTTTCTCCGTCAGGCAGGAACATGCTTCCGCCTTCACATGCTTACGAACACTAGCTCGCACTTCAGCACTACACTTGGGGGCCAGTTTAAACAATGAAATCACTGACAAAATGCACAAAAAAGTGAAAAACGTGGCACTAAATAGCCTGCAAAAAGGATACTTATTTACAGTGTGAATGACCGTAGAAGCGCCCTGAGGACTAATTTTGGGGTTACAACTCAATTGTAATAAGTAGGCAAATTCACAGATACGGAATCCACAATAATGAGGATTGACTGTACTTAGGAACCTGCACTTAGATATGAAGTCCTTGAGCTTTCCTTTGCAGAAATGGCTTGTGGATCTGGGTACTTGACTTCCGTAAGGTTTGGAAGCAAATGTTACTGCACGATACCTTAGTAAAATGTGCTCAGGTGCCCTGCCTGTGTAGGCATGTTACTGATTTTGTAACAATGGAAAGTATCAATCTTTTTTTTCTTTAAATGGAGGTATAACTGACACATAACATTAGTTTCAGATGTACAATATGATTCAATATTTGTATATATTGCAAAATAATCACAATAATTCTAGTTAAAATTCATCACGATACATAGTTACAAAATTTTTTTTCTTGTGATGAGGGCTTTTAAGATCTACTCTCTTAGCAACTTTCAAATATGCAATACAGTATTATTAACTATATTCACCATGCTGTACATTACATCCTCATAACTTAATTATTTTATAACTGGAAGTTTGTATCTTCCTCTAAAGATTTCCTTCTCTGTATGGCTGAATAATATTCCACTGTATATGTACCACATTTTCTTTATCCATTCATCCGTTGATGGACACTTAGGTTGTTTCCATGTCTTGGCTACTGTAAATAATGCTTCAATGAACATGGGGATGCAGATATCTTTTCAAGTTAGTGTTTTAATTTTCTTTGGATAAACACTTAGAAGTGGGATAGCTGGATCATATGGTAGATCTATTTTTAGTTTTCTGAGGAAACTCCATACTGTTTTCACAGTGGCTGCACCAGTCTGCATTCCTACCCAAAGTGCATAAGGGTTCCCTTTTCTCCACACTTCTCCAACACTTGTTATTTCCTGTCTTTTTGATAATAGCCATCCTGACAGGTGTGAGGTGATATTCTATTGTAGTTTTGATTTGCTCAAATACACAGGTTAATTGTGATTTTTAAGACTAAATAAAACACTATTAGAAAAAAAGCTAGATTTTTGGACACATCACTTAGGTAGTAGTCTAACCAAAATGTATAATCTGAATCTTAGCATAAGGAAACATCAAACACCAATTGATGGAAATTCTATGAAATAATTGGCCTGTATTTTTCAAAAATGTCCATGTGACGAAAGAGAAAGAAAGGCTGAGGAACTGTGACAGCTAAACACAATATGCAATCTTGAACTGGATACTCTGGTACTAGAAAACAATTGCTATGAAGGACATTATGGGGACAACTAACGAAACAGAAATATGCATTATAGATAAAAGAATTATATCAATGTTATATTTCCTGTTCTATGACCATGTAAGAAAATATTCTTATTCCTAGGAAACACACACTGAAGTCTAAAGGGGTAAAGAAGCCTAATATCCGCAATCTTCTCTCATGGTTCAGAAAAAAAAACGTGATTGCAAATATTAAAAATTAATGAATTTAGAAGGGCATATGGTAGTTTTTTGTTCTGGTTTTGAACTTTCTAAAGTTTAAAATTATTAAAAAATAAAGTTTTATAAAAGCTGTATAGCAAAGCATACACACATAAACTTACTGTCTTCTGTGGTTGAGATCTTTCCAGTTTGACCAAAAATGACATTAGCAGCTGATAAACAGTGCCTCGCCTCCATAAAGCACAGCTGGTGAGGAAAAAGACAAGAGTAAATGCAGTTATTACATAGCCTTATTTGCAACTGATATTTGCATAAAGTCTTTTAATAAGGGAAAAGCTATAAAGTCAGGTAAAATCACTACTAAGGAGACCCTGTGTGGTTGCTGAACACTAAGAAGGTATTTAAGACACATTGTAGTATTATCTGGTTAAAAAACTACGTCAAGGATTAAAATGACAATGCCCCCAAACTCTTAATGTTAATCCAAACTGGCAGAAAGACAAGTGCTGACTGCAAGTTAGCTTTCCTCCAGTAATCACTGAGTGTACAAGGGCTGCCACCCTCACTCAAAGCGCCTCGGTCTCTCAGCTTCAGTCTAAACAGCTAAAGTTCCATGAACGATAAATTCTTAAACCATTTACATTCTGTCAGAGGCTTTAAGGTTTAATTTATTTCTTTAGGTTTAGAGGTCCCTTTTTCATCTACCATCCAAAGGCAAAAAGGATAAATTTTGATAGGAAGAGATTCCTGTGTCCTAAAATCTGTGGAATTTACATATAGTGAGGTTTCCTACCCAGTTTTGAAGTCAACAGATTTCCACAGACAAACTTTATGGAACTGCTCTACCAACACACTTGAAGCCTTCATCATTCAAATCTGGGCATGGTAAATTCTCAAACACTTGGAGAAGATCTCCTTGTTCATATAAACACTTTGCATTTGTCACGTTAAGTCACAGGACCACCCAGCAGAAGCACAAAGTTAAAGTCCAGCTTTTAGTCAGAAGCCACCCTCATTAAAGACAATCTCTACTTCATGTTAGTAATACTTGACTTTGCTAAGATTTTAATGGTTGGCTATGACTTTAAAATCTCAGCATTAAATATATCTCTCCATTACGGCAAATTCAGAAGCCATCCTCACAATAGCTGGGGACCATATGTAGTATTAGCCCAGCAACACCTATGGATCAAAACGTTGGTGTTAAACCTTGAAAACCAAAAGAAAGTTAGCTTACATAAAGAAGCCCTAATTGTCCCTCAACAACCCCTTACACATCACCATCACTTCAGCTTTGTCCAGATTGGCTCCCTGTGAGCAACCACTGCTAACACAGTGAGTGCCCTGTGCCCTGTAGGTGGCTGGTAAATGTGGGACTTTAGCCCCTGCAAGGTAGGGACTCTCCAAGTGCAAAAACTCATGACTGGAACCACATGAAGATGACAGTGATATAAATGAAAATTGCATTTTTTAAAAACATGGTTCAAATCTTTCTGCAATATAACTTAGCTAGCTGTAACAAAAACTTATAAAACATTTTGGTAAAAAAATAAAAGCGCAGGGTGGGGGAGGTACTCATGAAAATTACTGCATGCTCCCATAAGCAATGCTTAACAACTTTAAATTTTTAATTATGCAGTAAATTAGCATCTAATTTTCTTAGTACTATTGATATCCATGGAGTTTTAAGTGTTAATTAAAATCACAGAGAATATATAATTTTAAAGTTGCTAAACAAAACAAGGGGCCTCCAGAAGCTATAAAAAAGGTGCCACAAGCAGAGGCAACCACATAACACTTTTTGATGATGACCACAATGACATGGATTCATGAGAGTTAGATTTAACTGAATGCTCTGACATACGCAGTAGCATTACTTACACGCTTGATCTTAGACCAAAGTCCTAGAAGCGATGCTGCAGTCACCACAGCCCTTTCTCTCCTGCTAATAGCTTTTCTGAATGAAATTCTGTGGGACAATACTTTAAACATAGGGCACATTTACAGAACCAGCACTAAGAAAAAGCTGAGAAAGGATAAAGGCCCAGTAAGGATACGACAGCAGGCAACCAGAGAGATCTGAGAAGGAACTCTGATAAGCAAAGAATTACCAAAATTTCAGAGAGGTTTGTGAATCAGAAACACAAATGAAAGTAATTTCTATTGCTGAGCTATCTTACTCAGGATTAACAGCAAATCTGGCTAGGAAACATGGCTTAAAAGTGTTTTAGCATTAAAAACTCTTAAGGACTAAAGGAATAAATAGGTCAATTAAGAGTCCACCAACATGACTCTGAAAACAACTAAGAAGCTCAGATCTGTCCCTGTGTAATATTCCAGGAGAAGGACATCATAAAGACCGGGAACTGAGCAGAGATATTTCCGATATAGAAAAATTATTGCAGAGTTACTTCTAAAGAACAACTGAAATGCGTCACATGCTTTTATCAAAGCCCACATTTAACAGTCAGCTTCCTCAGACAAATTCTCATAGCTACCAGATTACCACTGTTTAAAGATAAAGTTATATCTACAAGATAAAATCTGCAATGTAAGGTAACATCTCACTAAAATGAATTGAGATAACTTGCCTATATCAAAAAAGAATTGGTCTTAGGTAACACATAATTTTAGGGGCTAGCAACAAGACAAGGATAAAACTCAGTATTTTAAGATTCAAAAGGATTAATGCAACAAAAAGCTACAAAATTTTACTCCACTAGCAAATTGGGCTGCATTTTTCTGTCCAATTTACATCATAAAATACAAGCTACCTGTTTTTAAAAGGCAACCTTGTCAAGGTACTATTGCTTCTATTTTTATGCACCCTATCAGTAACTTTGTTAGACAACTACTTCAAGAAGCTTACCTTATTGATGTAAAATTGTGACAAGGTAGCAGCATTAATAGCCCACTCCATGGGATGGTAGGCATTGTGTTCAAGCTGGCGTTTTAGGGTACTGTGGCAATAATGAGCAGCCTTCTCAAACATTTCCATATGCTGGTAGACTTGAGCCAGGTAATAGAGATTATGAGTGTAAACCTTCTCAAATCTATGAAGAAAAAAATTAATATTTGCATAATGGTTTATAATTTATAAGGACTGTCATATATATTTATCTTGATCCTCTCACCAACCCTTTCAGTTGGGTACGGTCATTCTATCTATTTGACAGATAAGGAAACTGAGCCTCAGATTTGAACAGGTATCAGATTTGAACACATAGCTAGCATGTAGCAACTGGAGGTTTTAATCCATGTCAGAATCCACATTCTACAACCTTTATGAGCATTTGAAAGAGAAAACATTTGTGCTTTTTTGAACAATCATCTTATCTACACTATGTGGAAATACCTGTGAAGGCTGGTTTCTAGACCTACTCACCTTTTTGATCTCTCTTGTTCAGTAAGTTTCTCTTCTTCAGGAAGAAAATGCTCAGTAGGATCAAGAGGAGGACTCCCAATCTAAAATTAAAGAAAAACAACACTAAAATTTTGCTGTGAACACCAAGCGCCCTCCTCTGGAGGAACTGGAGAAATCACACTTTTTTTTTTTTTTTTTTTATTAATGTTATGATAGATTACAACCTTGTGAGATTTCAGTTGTACATTTTTGTTAGTCATGTTGGGGGTACACCACTTCCCCCTTTATGCCCTCCCCCCACCCCCCCTTTTCCCTGGTAACCACCGATCAGATCTCCTTGTCAATATACTAACTTCCACCTATGAGTGGAGTCATACAGAGTTCATCTTTCTCTGACTGGCTTATTTCGCTTAACATAATACTCTCGAGGTCCATCCACGTTGCTGTGAATGGGCCAATTTTGTCTTTTTTTATGGCTGAGTAGTATTCCATTGTGTATATATATACCACGTCTTCTTTATCCAATCATCAGTTTCTGGGCATGTAGGTTGGTTCCACATCTTGGCTATTGTAAATAATGCTGCGATGAACATAGGGGTGCAAGGGACTCTTGGGATTTCTGATTTCAGGTTCTTAGGATAGATACCTAGTAATGGGATGGCTGGGTCATAGGGTATTTCAATTTTTAACTTTTTGAGAAATCTCCATACTGTTTTCCATAGTGGCTGCACCAGTTTGCATTTCCACCAACAGTGTATGAGGGTTCCTTTTTCTCCACCACCTCTCCAACATTTGTCGCTCTTGGTTTTGGATGTTTTTGCCAATCTAACGGGTGTAAGGTGATATCTTAGTATAGTTTTGATTTGCATTTCCCTGATGATTAGCGATGATGAACATCTTTTCATGTGTCTATTGGCCATATTCATATCTTCTTTTGAGAAATGTCTGTTCATGTCCTCTGCCCATTTTTTGATCGGGTTGTTTGTTTTTTTGTTGTTGAGCCGTGTGAGTTCTTTGTATATTATGGAGATTAACCCTTTGTCGGATAAGTGGCTTGTAAATATTTTTTCGCAATTAGTGGGCTGTTTTCTTGTTTCAATCCTGTTTTCCCTTGCCTTGAAGAAGCTCTTTAGTCTGATGAAGTCCCATTTGTTTATTCTTTCTATTGTTTCCCTCAACTGGGGAGTTATAGTGTCTGAAAAGATTCTTTTAAAACTGATGTCAAAGAGTGTACTGCCTATATTCTCTTCCAGAAGACATTGTTTCAGGCCTAATCTTTAGGTCTTTGATCCATTTTGAGTTTATTTTGGTGTGTGGTGAAAAAGAATGGTCAATTTTCAATCTTTTACATGTGGCTGTCCAGTTTTCCCAGCACCATTTGTTAAAGAGACTTTCTTTTCTCCATTGTAGGCCCTCTGCTCCTTTGTCGAAGATTAGCTGTCCATAGATGTGTGGTTTTATCTCTGGGCTTTCAACTCTGTTCCATTGATCTGTGAACCTGTCTTTGTACCAGTACCATGCTGTTTTGATTACTGTAGCTTTGTAGTATGTTTTGAAATCGGGGATTGTGATTCCGCCGGCTTTGTTTTTCTTGCTCAGGATTGCTTTAGCAATTCGCGGTCTTTTGTTGCCCCATATGAATTTTAAGATTCTTTGTTCAATTTCTGTGAAGAATGTTCTTGGGATTCTGATTGGGATAGCATTGAATCTGTAGATTGCTTTAGGTAGTATGGACATTTTAACTATGTTTATTCTTCCAATCCATGTGCATGGAATGTCTTTCCATCTCTTTATGTCGTCATCAATTTCTTTCAAGAAAGTCTTGTAGTTTTCATTGTATAGATCCTTCACTTCCTTGGTTAAGTTTATCCCAAGGTATTTTATTCTTTTCGTTCTGATTGTGAATGGGATTGAGTTCTTGAGTTCTTTTTCTGTTAGCTCATTGTTAGTGTATAGAAATGCTACTGATTTATGTATGCTGATTTTATACCCTGCTACTTTGCTGTAGTTGTTGATTATTTCTAATAGTTTTTCTATGGATTCTTTGGGGTTTTCTATATATAAGATCATGTCGTCTGCAAACAGCGAGAGTTTTACTTCTTCGTTACCTATTTGGATTCCTTTTATTTCTTTTTCCTGCCGAATTGCTCTGGCCAACACCTCCAGTACTATGTTGAATAGGAGTGGTGAAAGTGGGCACCCTTGTCTTGTTCCTGTCCTCAGAGGGGTGGCTTTCAATTTTTGTCCATTGAGTATGATGTTGGCTGTGGGTCTGTCATATATAGCCTTTATTATGTTGAGGTACTTTCCTTCTATACCCATTTTATTGAGGGTTTTTATCATAAATGGGTGTTGGATCTTGTCGAATGCTTTCTCAGCATCTATTGAGATGATCATGTGGTTTTTGTTTTTCATTTTGTTGATGTAGTGTATCACATTGATTGACTTGCGGATGTTGAACCATCCCTGTGTCCCTGGTATAAATCCCACTTGATCATGGTGTATAATCTTTTTGATGTATTGCTGTATTCGGTTTGCCAAAATTTTGTTGAGGATTTTTGCATCTATGTTCATCAGTGATATCGGCCTGTAGTTCTCCTTCTTTGTGTTGTCCTTGTCAGGTCTGGGGATCAGAGTGATGTTGGCTTCACAGAATGTGTTAGGGAGTACTCCATCTTTCTCAATTTTCTGGAACAGTTTGAGAAGAATAGGTATTAAGTCTTCTTTGAATGTTTGGTAGAATTCTCCAGAGAAGCCGTCTGGTCCTGGACTCTTATTTTTGGGGAGGTTTTTAATTACCGTTTCTATTTCCTTACTTGTGATTGGCCTATTCAGATTCTCCATTTCTTCCTGATTCAGTTTGGGGAGATTGTAGGAGCCTAGGAATTTGTCCATTTCTTCCAGGTTGTTCAATTTGTTGGCATATAGTTTTTCATAGTATTCTCTTATGATCCCTTGTATTTCATTGGTATCTGTTGTGATTTCTCCTCTCTCATTCCTAATTTTATTTATTTGCGATTTCTCTCTTCTTTTCTTGGTGAGTCTGGCTAAAGGTTTGTCGATTTTGTTAATTTTTTCGAAGAACCAACTCTTTGTTTCATTGATCCTTTCTATTGTCTTTTTTGTTTCAATATCATTTATTTCTGCTCTTATTTTTATTATTTCCCTCCTTCTACTGACTCTGGGCTTTGTTTGTTCTTCTTTTTCTAGTTCTGTTAGGTGTCGTTTGAGGTTGCTTATGTGAACTTTTTCTTGTTTAGTAAGGTGAGCCTGTATTGCGATGAATTTCCCTCTTAGGACTGCTTTTGCTGCATCCCAAATGATTTGGTATGTCATGTTCTCATTTTCATTTGTCTCCAGATAATATTTGATTTCTTCTTTAATTTCTTCAATGATCCATTGTTTGTTCAGAAGCGTGTTGTTTAGTCTCCACATTTTTGCACCCTTCTCTGCTTTTTTCTTGTAGTTGATTTCTAGTTTCATAGCGTTATGATCAGAAAAGATGCTTGATATTATTTCAACTCTCTTGTATTTACTGATGTTTGCTTTGTTTCCCAAAATATGGTCAATCCTTGAGAATGTTCCATGTGCACTTGAGAAAAATGTGTAACCTGCTGTTTTTGGATGAAGTGTTCTATATATATTTATTAAGTCCATCTGGTCTAATTTTTTATTTAATTCTATTATTTCCTTGTTGATTTTCTGTCTGGATGTTCTGTCCATTGGTGTTAATGGTGTGTTGAGGTCCCCTACTATTATTGTATTGTTGTTGATGTCTTCTTTTAGTTCTATTAAGAGTTGCTTTACAAATTTTGGTGCTCCTGTGTTGGGTGCGTATATATTTATAAGTGTTATGTCTTCTTGGTGGAGAGTCCCTTTTATCATTATATACTGTCCCTCTTTGTCTTTCTTTATCTGTTTTGCTTTGAAGTCTACCTTGTCTGATATTAGTATAGCGACACCTGCTTTCTTTTGTTCATTATTAGCTTGGAGTATTGTTCTCCATCCCTTCACTCTGAGTCTGTGTTTGTCTTTGGGGCTGAGGTGTGTTTCCTGGAGGCAGCATATTGTTGGGTCTTGTTCTTTGATCCATCCTGCCACTCTGTGTCTTTTGATTGGGGAGTTCAATCCATTTACATTTAGAGTGATTATTGAGATGTGGGGGCCTACCACTACCATTTTATGTCTTGTTTTCCGGTTTTCTTCAATTTCCTTTGTTTCTCGTCCCATGGTTTAATCTGTTTTGATGAAGAGCTGCTACTCTCTGTTGTTGTTCTTCTACTTATCTCCTCTGCTCTTGGTTTTGTAGCCCCTTTCCTTTTTTTGATTTTTCAGGAATGAGGGTTTTCCTGAGGATTTCCTGAAGAGGAGGTTTTGTGGCAATGAACTCCCTTAACTTTTGTTTATCTGGGAAAGTTTTTATTTCTCCATCGTATTTGAAGGATATTTTCGCTGGGTAGAGAATCCTCAGCTGTAGGTTTTGGTCCTTCAGATTTTTGAATATATCATTCCACTCTCTTCTAGCCTGTAAAGTTTCTGCTGAGAAATCTGCTGATAGCCTGATGGGGGTTCCTTTGTAGGTTAGTTTCTTTTGCCTGGCTGTCCTTAGTATTTTCTCCTTGTCGTTGACTTTTGCTAGCTTCAGTACTATATGCCGTGGGGTTGGTCTTCTTGCATTGATAAAGTTTGGAGATCTATTGGATTCTGTCACCTGAAGATCCATCTCTCTCACCAGATTTGGGAAGTTCTCAGCCACTATTTCTTTGAATAGGCTTTCTGCCCCTTTCTCCTTCTCTTCTCTCTCTGGTATACCTATAATCCTTACGTTGCATCTCCTAATTGTGTCTGATAATTCTCGGAGAGTTTCTTCATTTCTTTTTAGTCTTACTTCTCTCTCCTCCTCTGCCTGCAGCATTTCTATATTGCCATCTTCCAAATTGCTAATTCTTTCCTCCATATTATCGGCCCTACTGTTCAGTGCATCTAGATTTTTCTTAATCTCCTCTATTGTGTTCTTCATTTCCAGTATTTCTGTTTGGTTCTTCTTTATTGTATCAAACTCTTTTGTGACATAGCTCCTGAACTCGTTGAGTTGTCTATCTGAATTCTCTCTTAATTCATTGAGTATTTTAATGATGGCTGTTTTGAAGTCATCATAATTTAGGTTATATATCTCATTTTCTTTGGGACTGTTTTCTGTGTATTTGTTATTTTCCTTCTGTTCTGGAGATTTAATGTATTTTTTCACATTGCTTGATGTTGTTGATTTGTGCCTCCGCATAGAGATAGAGTTTAGTTGCTCCTTTCACTTGTTTCTGCTGCTGTGGTGGGGGAGCAGCTGTTTATACTGCACCAACCAGGAACTCTATCCGCAGTTGCTAACCAGGCCTGGGCCCCTCCTTGTAGTCACAGTGGTCCTTTGGATTCCCTCTTCTGTCATGGGGGCCGTCACGGGGGGGCTTCAGACTGATGGTGCCTACTGTTGCAGCCCACCTAGACGTGCTCCCTCCTTGGGGTCTGCAACGGTGTTATGGGCTTTTCCAGTGGCCAGGGGTAGGATCACTTATATTTGCCGCTCCGTCACTGTTGGCACCCACAAAATCTCACTTGTCCACTATGGGTCGCAGCAGAGCTATTGGCATCTTCTACAGTCTGTGGTTAGCTCACCTAGCTATGCTACTTTTGTCCCAGGGTCTTCCAGCCTTGTGGCTGCCGGTTGGGTGCTCTCTACTAGTGCTGTGCAGAGGCTTTCGCTGAGGCTGCTGTGAGCCTGTAGGATTTCCCCCTAGGCTACGGAGCTGGGTCGCTGGAACTCCACCCAGCCCCAGTCCTGTTCCCCAGGAACTCGGGGAGCCCTTTGCCCTGTCTGGAGGATAGCCAGAGATCCCGATTTCAGTGGTAGCTGGTCAGTCAGCTGCTGCCCTGCCTGATATTCTCCTCTCCGGGACCCTCCCGGTATTGTGGATGCTGGGCGTAGCCCCTCTGCTAATAGCAGACAGAGAGTTTTGTCTGCTGCCCAGGCAGAACTCTGGAGCTTCCCCTCCGGGCTGCAGGGCTGGCCTCTGGAGCTCCACCCAGCCCCAGTCCTTGGAGAAATCACATTTTAAAAGCCCAATATACTACTTTTTTTTACCAGTTCATTTTCATGTTACCCAGGAATTTTCTTAACCACAAAATCTAAGAGTCAAACAAATAAAAAAAGATTGCCTACAAGCTCACAATTGACAAAATTTCAACTGCTGTTGCAGGTGAATTCAAGCATGCTTAAAAGAAATCCACCAACTTGCTTTTAGAGATGTGTAATTTTAAGTATTGTAAGTCTTAATTTTGTCTAGTTAAAAAAAAAAAGCTCTTTTAAAAACTTACATAAGCATGACGAATAGGAAAAATGTATACATCCTTCTTCTAAACTGACCACTAATGAAAATCAAAGTTTTTAATATTTATTCTAATATTTTCTCAAGGGAACAAGAAGAGTATATAGATTATCTTCTTTCAATACAGGGACACTAAAACCAGTGATTCCATTGTTTATTGCCCTGGGCAAGTCACCCAATCTCTTGTGCTTCTGTTTCCTCATCTATATAATAAGGATAATAACAGTACCTATACCTCATAAGGTTGTTATGAGGATTCAATGAATATAGGTGTAAATCACTTATAATCCCATCTTAAGTCTTCCAAAGGAAGAGAACTACTTGAGTGACATCAGCATCATAGTGGAGTGAGTTTTCCTGTAATCTTTCCCCTCCAATATACAACGAAAAGAACGTTTATACTCCAACAGAGGACATCAAAATACAACACAAAAATGCTGGAGAGACCCATGCAGCCAGATAATGGAGGGCGGAGAGGCTGGAGCCCCCCTTGAAGGAGGTAGAACAGGGTAAGAGAGAACTTCACTCCTTCCTCTAAAGACTGCAATCAGGGACTGCGGGCAGCCTCCAAGAGGAAAGGAACAGGGGAGAGGACATTCATTCGTGGGAACATCAAGGACTCCCAAGGGCCCTTGCAGCCTAGAGGGAAGCCCTCTACTGGGGCAAAAGCTTTCACAGAGGGTGACTTTATCAAGCCAACACCTCAGGACAGCAGACAGAGAGAGCAGAGGGAGAAAACCCTGAGAGGACGCAGGAGAAAGCGCCCCTCCTCCCACCTGTTCAGCCCAGCTCCAGCCCCTGGGATTTCGGCTGAAGACAGCTCAGAATACACGGCTCTTGACCCCCACCCAGTGGCAATAGATGGTAACTGCAACCAAATAACAACAGGATGTGAGAAAGCAGAGCCACTCCCTCTAGCAATATCAAACATTATATTAGATCTCCAGACCAGAGGGAAAATGACATGTACCCAGAAATCAGTCCTGAAGATGCAGAAATATGTAATCTAAGTGACAAAGAATTCAAAACAGCTATCATCAAAAAACGAGGTAAAAGAGAATGTAGAGAAATAATTCAATGAGTTCAGGAGCTACTTCACAAAAGAGACTGAAAGTATAAAGAAGAATCAATCAGAAATATTAGAGATCAGGGGGCCAGCCCCATGGCCAAGTGGTTAAGTTCGTGCACTCTGCTTCGGCGGCCCGGGCTTTCACTAGTTCGAATCTTGGGCACAGATGTGGCACCACTCATCAGGCCATGCTGAGGCGGCATCCCACATGCCACAACTAGAAGGACCCACAACTAAAAATGCACAACTATGTACCAGGGGGCTTTGGGGAGAAAAAGGAAAAATAAAATCTTAAAAAAAAAAAAAAGAAATATTAGAGATGAAAGACACAATGGAAGAAATAAAACAAAAGATGGATTCCCTGAACACTCAAGTGGACACCATAGAGGAATGTAACAGCATCATCGAAGATAGACATGTTGAAATGCTCCAGACAGAGGAGGAGAGAGAACTAAGATGAAAAAGAACTGAAGAAGGTCTCCAAGAAATAGCCTACTTAATTAGAAAATGCAACATAAGAATTATAGGTATTCAAGAAGGAGAATGGAGTAGAAAGCTTGTTCAAAGAAATAATACCAGAGAACTTCCCAAACCTAGGAAAGGAAATCCACGTGGAAGAGACTGCCAGATCTCCTAAATATGTCACTGTAAAAAGACCTACTGCAAGGCATATAGTAGTGAAACTGGCAAAACTGAATGACAAAGAAAGAATATTAAGGGCAGCAAGGCAGAATAAATAACCCACAAAGGAGTCCCATCAGGCTTTCAGCAGATTTCTCTGCAGAAACCTTACAGGCTAGGAAAGGCTGGAATGACATATTCAAATATTTGAGGCACAAAAACTTTCAGCCAAGAATACTCTATCCAGCAAAAATATCCTTCAGATGTGATGGAGAAATAAAACTTTTCCTAAACAAACATAAGCTAAGGGAGTTTGTACCCACAAGGCCCCTCCTACAGAAATCCTCAAGAAGGCCCTCATACCTGAAAAAAAAAAAGGGGGGGGGATAAAGGGGTTACAAAGCACAGAGTAAGGTGGTAAATAGGCAGACAGAATCAGAACAGGTTAGCAAATACTCAAGCATAGTATTAAAGACAAAAGGAAGGAAAATACCAAAAACAAAGATAATCTTGTCATTTTAACCAGAAACTCATAACAGAAGATGCAATAAGATGTGAGAAAAACAACTTAGGAGGGGAGGAAGAAAGGGACTGAATCGGTTTAGTCTAAGGAAAGTAGAGGCCATCAGAAAAGGGACTATATCATCCATGAGATTTTGAATACAAACCTCAGGATAAGAACTAAACAAAAAAGCAGAACAGACTCACAAATAATAAATAAGGAGAAAACAAAGAAACACAACATAAAACTACATAACTCGATTGGCAGACCAAAATACACAGGACAAGAGACTTGGGAAGTGCAGGAGAACTGGAAAATGAGTGATAAAATGGCAGCATTAAGCTCTCATATATTGATAATCACCCTAAACGTAAATGGATTGAATTCTCCAATAAAAAGATACAGAGTGGAGAGGTGGATTAAAGAACAAGACCCAACAATATGCTGCCTCCAGGAAACACATCTCAGCTCCAATGACAAACACAGGCTCAGAGTGAAGGGATGGAAGATGATACTCCAAGCTAATGGCAAACAAAAGAAAGCAGATGTCACAATACTTATGTCAGACAAAGTAGACTTCAAGATAAGACAGGTAAAGGGAGACAAAGGGGGCAGTATATAACGATCAAAGGGACACTCCACCAAGAAGATATAACACTTATAAATATCTATGCACCCAACACAGGAGCACCAAAGTACATAAAGCAACTATTGACAAACCTAAAAGAAGACATGAATAATAACACAATAATAGTACGGGACCTCAACACTCCATTCACATCAATGGATAGATCATCCAGACAGAAAATCAACAAGGAAACAGTGGAATTAAATGAAAAGCTAAACCAGTTGGACTCAATAGATACATATAGAACACTCCATCCAAAAACAGCAGAATACACATTCTTCTCAAGAGCGCATGAAATATTCTCAAGAATAGACCATATGTTGGGAAACAGGGCAAGCCTCAATAAATTTAAGAAGATGGAAATAATAACAAGCATCTTTTCTGATCACAACGCTATGAAGCTAGAAATTAATTACAAGAAAAAAGCTGAAAAAAGGACAAAGATGTGGAGACTAAACAACATGCTATTGAACCACCAATGGACCATTGAAGAAATTAAAGGAAAAATCAAAAAATATCTGAAGACAAATGAAAATGAAAACATACCACACCAACTCATATAGGATGAAGCAAAAGCCATATTAAGAGGGAAATTCATCACAATACAGGCTCATCCTAACAAACAAGAAAAAGCCCAAATAAGCAATCTCAAACTACTCCTAATTGAAGGAGAAAATGAAGAACAAACAAAGCCCAAAGTCAGCAGAAGGAGAGAAATAATAAAAATCAGAGCAGAAATAAATGCTATTGAAACAAAAAAGGCAATAGAAAGCATCAATGAAACAAAGAGCTGGTCTTTGAGAAGATAAACAAAATTGACAAACCTCTAGCCAGACTTACAAAGAAAAAAGAGAGAAAGCTCAGATAAGTAAAATTAGAAATGAAAGGAGAAATAACAATGGGATACCAGAGAAATACAATGGATTATAAGAGAATACTATGAAAAGCTATATGCCAACAAAATGGACAATCTAGAGGAAATGGATAAATTCTTAGACTCTTACAACCTCCCAAAGCTGAACCAAGAAGAAATAGAGAATCTGAATAGACCAATCACAAGGAAAGAGATTGAAACAGTAATCAAAAGCATCCCAAAGAATAAAAGCCCAGAACCAGACAGCTTCCATGGGGAATTGTACCAAACTTTCAGAGATTTAGTACCTATCCTTCTCAAGCTATTCCAAAATATTATGGAAGATGGAACACTTCCTAACACATTCTACAAGGCCAACATCACTCTGATATCAAAGCCTGACAAGGACAACACAAAAAAGGAAAACTACAGGCCAATATTGCTGATGAAGATAGATGCAAAAATCCTCAACAAAATGTTGGCAACCCGAATACAGCAATACATCAAAAAGATCATACATCATGATTAAGTGGGATTTATATCAGGGACAGAGGGATGGTTCAACATCCACAAATCAAAGCCATAGGGATCAAAACAGCATGGTATGATACAAAAACAGACACACAGATCAACGGAACAGAACTGAAAGCCCAGAAATAAAACCGCACATCTATGGACAGAGGAACTAGATGATATAACTAATAAAAACTAACATTTTAGTTTTAGAAGATGTAACTAATAAAAACTAGTATTTATTGACTGCTTAAGTAGGATACATTTTATACTCACAAAAATTCTATGAAGGGGGTACTGTTACTGCCATTTATAGGTAAGGAATTTGAGATTTGGTGAGGTTAACATACACTACGCGACAGAATCAGGATTTAAACATGGTTTGTCTGACCCCAAACTCTTGTTCTTTCTACTCTACCATCCTGGCTTCCAAGGTAATAATAGTTAAATATTTGTTGTATTTGTCGTATTAAGTGATTCTTTTTTCCCATAAAATTGCTCAAATATAGAATAAGAAAGAAAATGTAGTCTCTTCTTTCCATCCTCATTCATTCCCTTGTTCTGAATACCATCTCTATGCTGATGACTCAAAAATTATCTCCCCAGTCTGTCCCTCTCTAATTCCAGACCTGTCTGTCCAACTGCTCATCTGACATTCACACTGTTTATGGAGTAGGTATCTTTAAAATTACTGTCCAACATCGAGCTTCTGATACCCTTCCCTTCCACACCTCCCTCCTGTAAACACCAGCTTCTTTCTTCTAGTTGCTGAGGCCTAAAACCTTGAAGATTCCTTCTCACACTCTATCTAATCTATCAGCAGATCCTGTTGGGTTCACCTTTAAATTATATCTAGAATCAGACCATTGCTATTACCTGATCCAAACCGCCATCGTCTCTTGCCAAGATTATTGCTGCAGTCTCCTAACTGGTCTTCCTACTCTCATGCCCTCTTCAGTCTGTTCTCAACTCTGCTCAAAGGCAAATCAAATCACAACACTCCTCTCCTCAGAATCCTCTAATCACCTTCCCATCTCACTCAGAGTAGACTCCAAGACCTTATGAAGACCTGTAAGTGCATTATCTGACCCTAAAGAATGCGTCAGAAAACTATCAGAAATAATTAACAACTACAGTAACGTTGCAGGGTACAGAATCAACTTACAAAAATCAGCTGCATTTCTGTACTCTAATAAACTTACAGAAAGAGAACTCAAGAATACAATTCCATTTACAATCGCAACTACAAGAATAAAGTACCTAAGAATAAACTCAACCAAGGAGGTGAAGTATTTATACAATGAAAACTATAAGACATTATTGAAAGAAACAGATAATGACATAAGGAGATGGAGAGAGATTCCACGCACATGGACTGGAAGAATAAACATAGTTAAAATGTCCATACTACCCAAAGCAATCTACAGATTCAGTGCAATCCCAATCAGAATCCCAATGACATTCTTCACGGAAATAGAGCAAAGAATCCTAAAATTCACATGGGGCAACCAAAAACCCTGAACTACTAAAGCAATACTGAGAAAAAAGAACAAAGCTGGAGGCATCACAATCCCTGACTTCAAAATGTACTACAAATCAATCAATGAGATACACCACATTAACAAAATGAGGAATAAAAACCACATGATCATCTCAATAGATGCACAGAGAGCATTTGACAAGATCCAACAGCCATTTATGATAAAAACTCTTAAAACGAGGATAGAAGGAAATTATCTCAACATAATAAAGGCCATATATGTCAATCCCATAGCCAACATCATATTCAATGGGGAAAAACTGAATGCCACCCCTCTGAGAACAGGAACAAGACAAGGATGCCCACTATCATCACTCTTATTCAACATAGACGTCCAAAGACTGAACTCTGGGTACTCCAGTGTTCAGAGGTTGAGGAAATAAGGAGGAAGCATCAAAGACTGAGAAAAACGAAAAACAGACAAGTGGAAGCTAAGTAAAAGAAGTGTTTCAAGGAAGAGAGACTAATCAACTATGCCAAATGCTACTGATAGGTCAAATAAGATGAGAACTAAGAATTTACCACTGAATTTAGCAACATATAAATCACTGGTGAACTTCATAAAGACATTGATTCCTAACTCTGCATTTGAGAAATCACAAAACATATGGTTATTTAAAGGAGTGCTACACATAGCCTCAAAACAAAATTAACTGAAATCCATTTCAATTTTAGAAGACTGCCAATCTTTTTTTTTTAATAGACTATTGTTTTTGAGAAGTTTTAGGTTCACAACAAAACTGAGCAGAAGGTACAGAGTTTTCCTATATACCTCCTTGCCCCCAAATATGTAGGGCCTCCTCCAGACTGCCAACTTTTAGTAGGTAAAATTTATTAAGGAAATGGATGGCAACAGTGGTTTTTCACCTTTGTAGGGCTGTGACCCACTAAAGTAAAAGTTTTCACTCTGGGTTCCCTAGGGCCCCGGAAGTTCTACGTACCTCTCTTGTCTACCCCAGTGGGGAGGGAGGAAGGTATCTGTAGTGGATTGGGCTCAGGGTCCTTCTAACCTGCTTAACCAGAGCAGCTCAATCAGTTTTAAGTTACTGCGCTTCAGAAGTTTCACAGGTGTAAAAAAAAAAAATCATTGAAAAAAGCACTGCCCTGAAGCAGTGGTTCCCAAAGTGCAGCACCCAGACCACGAGCATCAGCAGCACCTGGCACCTTGTTAAGAATGCCAATTCTCAGGCCCCAACCCAGGCTTACTGAATCAGAGTCGGGGAGCAAGCACTCTGCTTTAATAAGCAAGCCCTCCAGCTGATTCTCATGCATGCTGAAATCTGAGAACCACTGGCTCAAAGAGTTCAGATATTTTGCTTAAGTACTTATTTGTTTTCCTTTATGCCCTACTATTCTCAGTGGAAATCAAAACAGAATTTAGATTATAAATGAAAATAGGCAAATATCAGTATTTTAGAATAACTTTATAATAATATTTTCTATACAATTATATTTGGAATAAGGTTGCCATTAGACCCTATCCAAGGATTATTTTTAAGAACCCTAAAGTCTTCAACATAAAATAATTTCAGCTACTCTAGGTGACCACCTAGACAGCTCTATAGAGAGGCCTGAGTATACCGAAGAGTCGTATACTAACATTACGAATGAAGAATTCTTAACATCAATTCTTCACCAGCTTCAACCAAACCTTAAAATTTATCTGACATGCAACATACCTCCTTCATATACTGCTTATATAGTGCTTCTGATGATTCTAGGTAAGCTTGTGCAGTTTCAATTTCTTCTCTTTCAGACCACAAGATACCCAGGTTATTCTGGAAAACAAAGCAAAGAGAAATAAATAACAACATAAATCTCCCAATTAAAGTAACTTGCATATTTCAGTCAATATTTATCTATCTAATAGTACTGGAGTCTGATTAACAATGAATTACTCATAGTAATATTGTCCTCATGTAGCGGTAGGCAGCCGCTAAGATGGATCCGCAATGACCCTTGCCCCCTGGTTTTCGTGCCCTTGTACACCCTCTGCCCCTTAAGTATGGGCTGGATTTAGTGACTTGCTTCTAACAAACAGAATATGGCAAATGGGACAGAAAGTTTCTTCCAAGGTTAGGTTACAGAACACTGGGGTTCCATTTTGGATGCTCCCTCTTGCTTATTTGCTCTGAGGGAAGCCAATTGCCATGTTGTGAGACACCCTACAGACAGACTCACGTGGCAAGGAACTGAGGCTCTCAGAACAGCCTGTAAGGAACTGAATCCTGCCAACAACCATGTGAGTGAGCTTGGAATCAGATCCTCCCTGAGTGAAGCCTTCAAGTGTAGCCCCAGCAGGCCAACAATCTAATGAGAGTCAGACGCAACCAGCTAAGCCATGCCTAGATTCCTGATATAATAAAAGTCTGTTGTTTCAAGCCACTGAATTTGCGGGTAAAATGTTACATAGCAATAGATAACTAATATACATAGAGACAAAGATGAGTCAGAAAATACAATGCTTTCAAAATGTCTACAATCTCCCCCAGAGACCTCTTAAAAAATGAAGCATTCTCAGCAGTTACTGTTTGGTTCAAGCCTGAAGAAAGGGAGATGAGCTCACAAATTCCGATAATTCAAATTATATGGTACGATAAATCTGAAGATGCTATATGCTCTTCCTTATCAGTTAAGTCAGATTCTTGTTTACTATTTTGAACAATAAAACATTTGTTTATATTTTCCAGAGTTCTTAAAATTATATAGCTTTATAATGATATCTAGTCAATCAAAAATCCTTCATTTGTAGTATCTTTTCTTGTATTGATCACTTCCTTTAGATTTCCACAGCACCAACTTCTTTCTACTGCCATGAAGGTGCTAAGAAGAAGTTGATTAGATTTGAGGTTATATCCTAAATAACATTTTTAAAACTAAGCCACTTTGTGTCCTTCCACATGACTCTTGTCAGCTCTGTACAGGGCAAGGAGGCCCATTTAGGTGGTCAGAACTCAAGACTGGACGCCTAGCTGCCCTTTAGACAATGGGGATAGACTGCCTCCCATCCCTTGGGATAGTCCTTCAGGCACAAGAGTACTTCTAAGGCTGGGTTTCTACCATCTTTTGCTTACTTCCCTAGGAAAGGGAACAGAATAAGGAAACAGTTTTCAATGCACGTTCTTAAATTGGGGCTCATGAACCCACAAGATATCCACGAAGAGAATTCAGAGTCTTTGAATGTGGATGGGGAAAATATCACAAACTTATTTTTACTATGTCCTACTAAAATTTAGCGCTTCTTCCAATTATGAATTCAGGAAACAAAATGCAACAGTATTACAGTACCTTGGATTTTGTGACCCATAGAAGTGAAAAGATTTTCATATTACAATTTTCAGATCTCTCAAAATATCATTTATATTCACTTGATACTTTAAAATTACGGAAGTTATTAGATACATCATTAGGTATTATTATTTAATATGTTAATAAAGAAGCACATATATTACTATATCACACATTTGTTTTAAAAAATATTTCAATAACTTCTATATAAGGATGGCCAATAGACACATGAAAAGATGCTCATCATCACTGATCATCAGGGAAATGCAAATCAAAACTACACTAAGATATCACCTTACACCTGTTAGAATGACAAAAATATCCAAAACCAAGAGTGACAAATGTTGGAGAGGTTGTGGAGAAAAAGGAACCCTCATACTGTTGGTGGGAATGCAAACTGGTGCAGCCACTATGGAAAACAGTATGGAGATTTCTCAAAAAGTTAAAAATAGAAATACCTTATGACCCAGCCATCCCACTACTGGGTATCTACCCTAAGAACCTGAAATCAGCAATTCCAAAAGTCCCATGCACCCCTATGTTCATCGAAGCATTATTTACAATAGCCAAGACGTGGAACCAACCTAAGCGCCCAGCAACTGATGACTGGATAAAGAAGATATGGTATATATATACAATGGAATACTACTCAGCCATAAAAAAGGACAAAATCGTCCCATTCACAACAACATGGATGGACCTTGAGGGTATTATGTTAAGTGAAATAAGTCAGACAGAGAAAGATGAACTCTGTATGACTCCACTCACAGGTGGAAGTTAACATATAGACAAAGAGAATTGATCGGTGGTCACCAGGGGAAAGGGGGAGTGGGGGCAGGGCACAAAGGGTGAAGTGGTGCACCTACAACATGACTAACAATAATGTACAACTGAAGTTTCACAAGGTTGTAAACTATCATAATCTTAATTAAAAAAACAAACACACATGAAAAAATATTTCAATAACTTCTATATTATTGGTTTCTTTTGTAATTCTTTACATTCTATTTTATACATTTAAAATCATTATTGTTTTATGAAACACAGGCTTCACTAGACTGCAAAAGGGGCACATGACAAAAAATATTTAGAAACCCTCAGTTCCAAGGTAACTTGATCATTCTCCTGGAACAGAGACTGCTGGTCTCCTGGCTTCACATAATATACCTATTCTATATGTATATGTTTAAGCGACTTGCTCAGTCCTCAGTGTCTAGGACTGTAGGTCATAGTGACAATGTACTGAGATTCGTTAGTTCTCTCCTCTATACTACTTATGAGGTCCTTTGCAGGACCCTGGGGAAGTCAAATATAAAATAAAAACAGCTAAAAAAGTACTACTGGTGAATTCCACAAACATGTAAGGAAGAAACAATACCAAATCTACACAAATTCTTCCAGAAAAGTGAAGAGGAAAGGTCACTTCCCATCTCATACTAAACCAAAGGCCTAACAAGAAAACTACAGATTGATACCCTTCATGTGCATACAAAAAATGTTAACAAAATTTTAGCAAATTGACTCCACCAATATATAGAAAGTCTAATACTTTACCCAAGTTTTACTTAGGAAAAACTCTAAGTGGAGTTTATCACACGAAGGAAACTTTGGTTTAACATTGAAAAATCAATCAATGTAATTCACCATATTAACAGACTAAAAAAGAAACAAACATGATCATCTCAGACACAGCGATGAAACAACGATGCTGAGTGAAAGAAGTCAGAACAAAAGAAGAGTATGTACACTGTATGATTCCATAATGAAAATTTAGAAAACGTAGAGGAGGAGGACAAGGAGAAGGGAGAGAGAGAATAAAGGAGGGAGGGAAGGATCACAAAGGAGCACAATGAAACTTTCAGTGGTGATGGTTATGTTCATTACTTTGACTGCAGCGATTGTTTCATGGGTATATACCTATGTCAAAATTCATCAAATTGTATACTTAAGATATGTGGGTTTATTGTATGTCAATGGTACCTCAATAAAGCTATCAACACACACAAAAGGTACTCCTTATACATATATATCCTGGCAGTGGGGAGAATAATCTAATTTTTCAGGGAATTTTACTACAGTGAATTAGTTAAATATCACTCAAAATGATAATGCAAGTGTATACTGCCGATAGCAAAAATTAGAAGAAAACCAGAGGAAAATCTCCCTAGGGCCCCCAGAACCTGGTGAAGACAGAAGCGGACAGTCTCTTTTGATAATCTAACGTGGGTCCACATCCTGTATATCTATAGTGTCCCAGGAAGGAGACACCAGATTGAGTCAAAGCAGTCGGAACACTATAATCCCCCATGAACTGACACTTTCAAACTTTTTCCTACACATAGACACACACACACATGTATAGGTAGTCTTTCACGCAAATGAAATCATTCTACATAATTCCAAACATGCCATATGGTCTTCCCTCTCCCTCTTAATATTGATAATTTTGGTTAACAGATATAAATGATTATTTTTAATAGCTGCATACTGTTCTTCTCTATGGATGTACCAGAACATATTTAACCATATATCTACTGACTGATATTTATTCTTTTTTTTAAATTAACAATGCTGTGATGAACATCCATGTTAACATACCTTTGCATACCTGTCCCAATATTATTTTAGAATATTGATGTGGAACTTATAAGTCAAAGTCTTGACTCAAGAGTTTTTTTGTTTTTCCGTTCTTTTTTTGCTAAGATTCGCCCTGAGCTAACATCTGTTGCCAATCTTCTTTTTTTTTTGCTTGAGGAAGATTAGCCCTAAGCTAACATCTGTACCAATCTTCCTCTATTTTGTACGTGGATCGCTGCCAGTGAGCAGCAAGGCTGACAAGAGGTGTAGGTCCACGCCCAGGTTTTGAACTGAGAATCTGGGCTGCCAAAGCAGAGTGTACCAAACTTAACCATTATGCCACTGGGCCAGCCCATTGACTCGAGAGTTTTGACAACTACTCATCTCCAGAAAAGTTCTATGAATTTCTATTTCCACTAGCAATAATGCTAATGGATAGTATCCATTTCCTCAATCTCTTCAACAACGAGTATAATAAATATCTTTAATAATTTCTGCCAATCTGTTACAATTTTTCTATTTCATTCTTTTAGTTTGCTTATCATTAGTGAGGTCAAATCTCTCATCATGTATAGCAAATATTAAATGTAATAAAATGCTATAGTGTGGTAATGGAATAAACAGATCAACTGAATAGAATTTGGAAACAGTCTAGCACAAACCGAATCTAATTAAATTACTATTGCTTAACTGTTTTAGTACCTGGCAGGCTAGTTTTAGTGCATTACTTTTCTTTTTTTTTCATAGCTAATGCTTATTATTGCTTATTATTAGTAGTAGTACTGTTTTTAAAGACAGATCTGTGTTCATTGGCTTTATGACGCTGTGACTTTTGTCTAAACACACAGACTAATTAAACAAGGTTCAGAGGTGAGGTGAACATATAGTCTTGTTCCACAAAACATCCATGCACTTTCAGTGTCTTTCTGCACAGATGAGGTAAGGCTGCGGTTGGCATGTCATGCCTAACCTGGGCTTCAGATTTGGAACCAGTTCATCTGGAGAATGCAAGTGAAACAGCTGAAGCAATGCTGTAAAAAACAGGAACATTTCCACTGAGCCAGCTGTTCTCCAGGACCATCTCTTCTTCCTAAGCAAAAAGGAAGCAAAGCTTCCTTCTCGGCAAAAAGTCCACTGCTGTCCAGAAATTGCTCAGGATAGAATACTTCTGGGTCTCTCCAGTACTCTTCATTGAAGTGTACAGAATAAAGATTTGTAATAACTGCTTTGCCTTTAGGAATGGAATCACCACATACAACTACATCTACAGAGGCTCCATGGAAAATCGCTAATGGCGCTATATTACAGAATCTTAAAACTTCACACAAAACTGCCTCAGTATAAGGCATTTTGCATGTGTCATCCCAAGATGGCTTCCCACTGGGTCCCATAATTAAATCAAGCTCCTTCTGAACCCGTCCTTGAATGTTAGGATAAAGGGCCATGAAAAGAACTGCCCACCATAGCACATTGGTTATAGTTTTGGTTCCAGCAATGATGAGTTCATCCACAGAGAAAATTAGCTTTTCTTTGGAGAAAGCAGACGATGGGTCATTTTTACCTTGATCCATCTCATCTAAATAAGCACCAACAAAATGCTGAGGCAACTGAGGCTTTTTGTCACCAGGAACTTTTTCAATAAGCCTGGGGAGAAAAATCGTAGGCCACAGCTGCATTTCTAAGCAGCTGTTGATGTTTTCCAAAAGGTAAGATGCCAATCCATGGAAAGGCTGAGGCACTGGCAGCCAGCTCCACATTTTCACCAAATAACTCGATCGTGCTGAAAATCAGTGTCTTCATAAGCAAACTGTTTTCCAAAAATGATCAGATCAGTTATGTTTGAAACAGCATTTGTTATTAATTGTTTAAAGTCAAGAGGAAAGGTCTACCTTTGCATATTTCAATACCATCAATGAAAACTTTGGTTTCTTCTAAGATTTTAGACTCAAAGATTTTGCCAGATCCAAAATAGCAAAAGCTGTTTACAGCTAATCTTCTGTGATCAATCCATCCTCAGCCATATCTGGAATCGAGTAAGCCTCCCATTTTTGTCATCATCATGAACAAAGGAAGACATGGTCTGTCCACAAAAATGTCACTTAGATGGACGGGCTACTCCTTTACTGCCTCACAGCCATTGTGAACCACAGTCACTATGCCTCCAAGACCTAAAGTGAAGATCACTTCCTCTACTGCCACTCCGATCCAGGCCACCTTCATGTCTCCCGTATGTTAGCACAACAGCCTCCTGTCTCTCTAAAGATGATTCTCCACACGGCACACTCCTGCTTCCTGGCCTTTGTGCTTGTTCTCTTGGCCTGGAACGTCCTTCCCCTAGAATTCCTACAGCTTTCTCCTTTATTTCCTTTAAGGCTTTGCTCAGATGCCTTCTTTGCAGTGAGGCCTGCTCTGATTAACCTATTTAAAATTTCACCCCCTAGCATTTTCCATCTCCCTGATTTAGTTTATGTCATCCTCCGTACTCTAACATATTATATAATTTAACATTATATAATTTACTTATTGTGTTTATGTTGTGTGTCTTGCCTGCCACTAGAATGTAAGCTACACGAGGGCAGAGATTTTTATCTCTGCTTTGTTTACTGCTATATCTTTGCACCCAGGACAGTACATAGTATATGAAGACAACTGACAAATATATGCTGAATTAATGAATAGTGGTGGAGGCACACATTTAACCATATTATTACAACACCATGGGCTAAGTGCTAATAACAGAGGAATGCGAAGAGTGCTGTTGATGAAAACTGGTAAATAACTGCCACACACTTTTCAACCTTTGCTTGGGCTGTTTTCTCTCTGGAATGCCTCCCTCGAGTGCCATGCTGTATAGCAAATCATACCAAGTCTTTAGGGACCATCCTCCACAGAGCCTTTGTTGGTGCACTCTTTTTCTCTCTCTCCTTTGAACCACCAAAGCACATGCTTAGAAGCAACCATGACAGTTATTTAATAATACCTTCAACAAGAAACATTCATGTTCTCGTCTTCTGCTTGCCTGCTAAATTAGACACTCCTCAGAATCAGTGATTTCACCTCTTTGGTCTTTGAATCCTCCATAGACTCTCAGTGCTGTGCTTACAGGTCTCAATAAATGCTTATTACACAAATAAATTAATATGTTGTCAACTCTACTTGCTTAAAGGAATTATCTTATTGTCTTTACATTTACCTGAAAATAATCTGTAAAAACCACTTGCATTAGTTTTGCTAGCTAGAGAATGCTTCTCAAAATTTGGACTAAGATTAAAGTCACTGCAGAAGCTTACACATTCAGAGTGAATCTCCAAGGAAAGGGTAATTCTCAATGTGGTACATTTCTATTTAAGATTGCCTCTAAAATGAATGTGTAAGACCTGAGGACTGGTTGTCTTCCTTTCAGGAATTATAAAGAAGGCCAGCCCAGAGGTGTGGTGGTTAAGTTCGTGTGTTCCACTTCAGCAGCCTAGGGTTCTTAGGTTAGGATCCCAGGCGCAGACCTACACACTGCTCATTCAGGCCATGCTCTGCCAGCATCCCTTATACAAAATAGAGGAAGACTGGCACAGACGTTAGCTCAGGACAATTTTCCTCAAGCAAAAAGAGGAAGACTGGCAACAGATGTTACCTCAGGGCCAATCTTCCTCACCAAAAAGAAAAAGAAATAAGTTGAAGCTAATGTTTAAAACAAAAAAGAATTATAAAGAATTGAATTCACAGACTTCATAAAAGTAGGTGTCACTTGAAGTGACTGTCATTTCTCATAAGCAATTTTCAAGTCTAAATTATTTTCTGTGAGCACACACCTCCGAATCCTTCCAGAAGTACAGGAAATAACCGTCTCCTCCCACTTCCAAAAAGGTATAGTATTTTAACAACTTACACTAACTTTGACATTGTCAGAATTGGGAAATAATTCTAAGACAATGGGAGACCTTTAGCAGTGTTTCACAACTAAGATCAAATCCTGCCATAGCTAATAGTTAATATCTTAGGTGGTTTTCAACTTAAGCCTAAGGCAGAGACAGGCAAACAATGTCTACTCTTCAATGCACACATCCTTTTCACTTTCGCTCCTCTCTCTTTTTCCTCTGTCCCTTATGCACCTAACAGCACAGATTAGCCCTCTTCGATTTTACCACCTCCAGTAAGGGCCCTCTTTGTAAAGGACCATGGTCACCTCAAATAGTTGTACCAGCAATAAGACTGGTTAATCGAGCCAAATTCTCAAATACATTGAACCAGATCTGTGTATCCCAAGATGAGTCTTCCAGCACATTTATGATTTAACTTGTAATCTGTTATGATAGGAGACTCAGACCACCTGCTTCCCGAAAAGAATGTTCATTGCAAATGTAGCCTTCCTTTCGGTTCAAATATTTACATACGAAAAACAATTTCCTATTCTGCAAGACACCATTTCACATAATTGGTTTAAAAATACTTCTAAATTTGCAGGCCTAATAAATTGTTCCGTAATTAATAACCAAGAACATTAGAGTAGCACCTAACTGCCTTCAGTTATTTTTGTCCTCACATGAGAAAAAATTAAAATTCAGAGAAGTGAAGGTCAAGTTTTATCTGAAGAAAGAGGACTTAACCTCTAGTCTCATGCTTTCACATCTCATGATTTCTCTAGAATATTATGACGCTTTGTACCAACATACCAAAGATCAAATATATTCAATGGAAATCATAGAAATACAGTCCATTCCTAGAGAACTGGAGGGTGGAAAGTAAAATCTAAGAACTATATATATTTGCTTTACCTAAATCCAGTTTCCCTTTAACAATGTAACGCACTAGAGAGCTGCAAAAGCCTAGAATAATTCTTGTAAAAACTGGTTTAAATAGGATTTAAGCCCCTACCTGAAATAACACAACTGCCAAACAGCCCTTCTGCACTTTTCCTTCAAAGCACTCACCACAATGTGCAGTTGATAATTACATTAATTTTCTCTCTCAGAAGAGTGACTCCCTAAAATCCTTCACGTCTTCATCCCCAGCACTCGGCAGAGCCCTTGCTGAGCACACATGGATCCAAAACGAAACAGGTGAGCTCAGGCAGTGTCAGAGCTCCGGAAACCTCTGCCTCCTTCTGAGGTCAGGACACCTTTCCAAACACAAGCTTGTCTTCTGGCCTTTTCCTCTGCCAGTCAGCAGCAATGTGACTGTCTGCAAATTGGTCAGCATTTCTGTGCTGCAGTTTCCTCCTCAGTAAAATGGGGAAGACCTCTTTTCATATTTTTATATTCACTTTTCTTTATTCTTTCAGATAAACATATTCATTTTGTCAAGTTCCAAGAAAAAAGCCTATTGTGATTTCAGCAAGAACTGCATCATACCTATAAATGAATATCGGAATAATACTATTATGCTTAATCTTGCCACCCAGGAACATGGTATATTGCCTTAGAAAATTACCAGTTCTATAACCCCTAATACTGCTTTTGTGAATGCACTTTCTAAAAACATTTTTAACAAGTTATTGCTTGTATACAAGAATACTACTGATACTATATATCTACCTTATATTCTCTGCTTTACTTAACTGATAATTCCAACAGTTTTTTAGTTGATGACTTTAGGTATTTTAGGTATACAAGGATCACATGTGCAAACGATATTTATTTTTATAAATTACTTTATTTTTCCAAAATTAGTAACTCTTATTTGCTTTCTATATTATTGCAATGGCCAGAACTTCTAATTGAGGTTTTGTTCCTGATTTTAGCAAAGATACTTCTAATACTTCACCCTTCAGAAAAGGCTGTTTGAAATACTACATTTCACTGAACGTAAGATGTCACAATTTGTTAAGATACACAATTATTTTATGTCAACAAAACACTGCCAAGTAAATTATGACACAAAATCTATTAGCTTGAAGATGCATCCTGATTTGAGGTATTAAAATAGAATGGAGATTCTATATTACATTAAGGAAGGTTTCGAATTCTATTTGTGAAATATTGGAGTAATTGTTTAAATGTTTATTAAGATCTTAGGCAGCCATACGGTTAAAGAAAATTGAGGTTTTGTTTGAATTCAACATCTTATGAATTTCATTACATCATCCATCCACTCAACAAATATTAAGAATGGCCTACTATGTGCCAGGTACTAAGGTTATAAATAGCGAGCAAAAAGACATAAAGTTCCTGTTATTATATAACTTTTATTTATTGGGTCATGACAATAGAATATGACCTATACAATTTCCTTCTTAATTTTGAGGTTTTCCTTTGAGCCCTACTTAGCATATGATCAATTTTGGTAAATGTTCCCTGGATCACATACATTAGGATCTGCAACTACTGTTTAAGGGTTTGTGGGCTTAAGCAAAGAAGCTGGCACATACAAGGAGTTCATACATATTTATATTTTGAAGTGTTATGTTCCCGACGAGAATGTTAGATTTATTAATGAACCAAGTACCATATAACTGGGAAACTAAGTATCATAAGAATTCAAAGGTAGGAGGGAGGAATAAGTTTGAAACAAAATGACCCAAGGAAAGTTACTAAAAATATGAGGTCACTCTTGAGATAGGTTTTGAAGGCTAGGCAGGAATTCCCTGGGGAGCAAACAAAGTGAATACGGCAAGAATAGAAACGGAAGATTTTAGATACCTTGCTTTAAACTAAGAATGTACTCCAGGCATTCTTTGTAATTTCCTTGGGACTTCAAGACTTAAATTACTTTGGATTTTTTCCTAATTGAATGAACAGGATCTGGGCTGGTGGAGAAGAGGCGGAAAGAGCATTTACGATATAGGTTATCTCGGGCAACCAACGCGATGACCACGACTAAGCGAAGCAGCAGGTGATGGGCTGGAGTGGGCAATGAGGGTGGAGAGGGAGTTTGGAGGCCGCTTATCCCAAAGCCTCAACAACGCGGGGACAAACTGTGCCTTACAACATGTGCCCCTGGCCTTGGCGAGAACTGGGGCCCCTCTCCATCCCCTCGGCTCTGGCCGACAGCAGCGGGGGCCGCACTCTCACCTGCGCCTGGATGTAGAGGGAGACGCAGTCGTGCGACAGGCGGTACTTGCGCAGCAGCCGTAGGCATTTCACCAGATGCTCCTCCCCCGCCGACAGCTCCTCGGTGTCGATGTGGTTCACTCCTAGATGGAACTCGATAACCGCCAGCCTCACTGCCCCCTGGGCGATGGGCCCCTCGGCCTCCACCACCTCAGCCGGCAGCCCCAGGGCGTGGTCCCCCGCGCCCAAGCCGTCTTCGGCCTGAGGCCGCTCATCCTCGTCCTCAGGCGCGGGCCCCAGCAGCGCCTTGACCTCTTCCAGCAGCGCTCGCGCGCCGTATTTGGACTTGTACGGTTCCTTCTCGGGGTTTTTATGCAATTCAACCCGCGACAAGGCCAGCGCGGCCTGGAATTTCTCACGAATCTCTGCCCAGGGAGCGTTCGCCATAGCGGCCTGTACAGCCTAGGGTTCCTCAATGTTTGCAATCGGGGCTCCCGCCTTCTTTCTGCTTTGCGACACTTCACTTACGGCCCCGACACGCCGCCGCAGAACGGTAACTAATGGAGTCCGCCAAGGGAACCGCAATATGCTCTACGCTGACCAATGGGAAGGCGTAGTGGTCACCATAGCAACCGTTGTCATGGAAGCAAAGCTGTCAATGAGGGTGGGCACAGGGGCTGCCCCGCCCTCTGAAGTAGTCAGGTCCTCCCTCTCTCTCTTGACCCCGTGAAGTTGTATCTATATAAAGACATCAGGTGACTTGAACAGAACACATGGAAGTATTGCTTACAAACATTGCTAGCTAACTACTCTCGTTAATTGATATATGCTCAGAAGAAGAAACCGTTTGATATTAGCGTATAACCCAGCCCATCACTGGATAAAAATGTAACAAGGATTTACCAAGGATAAATAATTTATTAATTAATATCTAGCCTCTTGAGTAAAAGCTATGAATGTAAAAAGCACTCAATGATCGATAAATATTTTCACTTCAACTCTGAAATACAGGTTGGAGAAATGTGTACACAACTTCCCAAAGTAACACGAGTTAAGTCCCAGAGCTGTGACAAGCCACCTCATGCAGGGCTTTTTCCATTACATGCCTTCGTAAATTATCAAGTCAAATCTGGGGGGAGGGACAGAGAAGGTTTTAACTTTTTTTTCCACATGGAAAAGGACATTTATTTTCAGATATCATGTAAACAGAAAAGAGAGCATAGCCCAATGAGGACAAACCAACTGTAGGAGTGAAGTGGGGACAGCAGATGGCAGCAGCACCAGGCACCGCCCTTGGGCCCCCAAGTCTGATGGGGTTGGCGGGATGACTTTTAGGGTGGGAGCTGGGATGGTCAGGCCGCATGTTGTCATAGCTTGGATAAGTATGTGGGGTCAGGACGACTGGAAGAAGAAAAATAACGCAGGCTCAAAACACAGAGTGAGGACTCATGTCTAATACACAGTAGCACTGACCAAATCTTCCGTCTTCAGTTTTTCTGATGACAAGCCCTCAACCCAAGGTCTTCCCTCTTAAGTTGAGCTTATGGTCCAGGCAACTTGGACAGAGCGGGAGGGAGGCAGTGCTTGAATAAGCCCTGAATTGGCATAGCTGGAATGAATCGGTTTACTTATAAGCAAGTCACTGCTCTTAACACACTGATGAGACGAGGAGGGGTGGGGGCTGGAAGTTCCAGATGGTACATATGTACCCCGTCTGTGTAGGTTTGTTCAACCCAAACCCAGAAGCACCTGAGTGCCTCTCCCCATGCTGACTTTTAAGAACCTGGACCCAGCTCTGCTCACAAATCTATCCAGCTTCACAGAGAAATAACTGCTCTCTGAAGAGTGAAGATGGAGATGAGATTCTCCTAGTCATTCACCAGGGTCGCACCTGCCACTGCAGTCCCCTCCCACTCTCAGGGATGCAGCTGTGATGGAGAGGTTGGGTATTTAAATTAAAAAGTAAAAAGACTGCAGGCCCTGAGAAGAGAAAGCCCTCACCCCAAGCAAGGGGGAAGGAATTGTTGTTCCTACCCCTAACTCCTCCCCATGGACTCAGCAACCTAGAATGTTCTGGTAGGCAATCTGTCCACCGTCCCTGAGCAGGGGGCTGAGATGAGGGTCAGCTTGCTGGCTCCATGCAGTGCCAAGCCAACTGCCACTGCCCACGGTGGCCCAAGGTAGAAGCCAAGAGGATGGCACTTGGAGGCAGAAGGAGCAAAAAGTTCCGTTTTCAGAAACTTGTCTTCCCTCCACCTCTTCCATGTGGAGATGTCAGACACTCACAGCCTGGAAAGCCACCTGACCCAAGAGGGTTGGGTGTTTCCCATACAGATCAGCAGTCAGGTGGGGGAGCCCCGCCCTTTCCTGGGAGAGGCACCATGGCAGCAGCAGGCCAGGTGGGACGGGTGTGGACCACTCCCCAGGGCTATGCATTGGTCTCCATTGGCTTGGCCTCTGTGTTGCTGTCACTGAGATAGTTGTGGGAGTATGAGGGCCTGGAGGTGCTGTCGAGAGGGTCGTGCATGATCATCTGACCGGTCAGGGGCAAGGGACTGCCAGTAGCTGATGGCACTGGAAATCTTCAAGCTGCCCTCACTGGAAGCTTCCTTGGAAGGCACCTTGTTTTTTGACAACCACAACTTGACCCCGTTGACACGGTTCCCCAGCTCCGAGTCCACATCTGAGTCCCCCTCGCTGTTGATGAGGTCCTCATTCTCATTGCTCTCCATCTGGACCTCAACGGCGGCCTGCAGGTCCCCAATGTGCTTGAATGCCAGTTATAGATCGGCCTGCAGGCTCTGGTGAGCAGCCTCCAGACTCTCCAGATCCATTTCCAGTTCATACTTCTTGCTGCTTGCCTCGGCCTCCTTCCTGGCAAGCTCGCCCATCTCCTCCTTGGTGTCCCAGAGCTGCCACTGAAACCTCTTGTTCTGCTGCTTCTCCCAATTCTCAGCTGCTGTGCTCTGATCCCACTCCTCTGTCAGCTTCTCCACGTTCTCCTTGAGCCAGCTAGCCAGGGCCCTTTCGAACTCCAGGCACATCTCCAGCTCCTGGATCTTAGCTTCCTGCCTACTCACCGGAACTTGTTCACCATGGACTGCCCCAGGAACTCCACTTGGCTCTGGCGGGCTTGTAACTTCTCCTGCAGCTCTTGCTTCTCCTTATTGGTTTCTTCTCGCTGGGCTTGGGGATCATTCATCTGAGCCAGGTCCCAGGAGGCCTGAGCCACAGCCACCTTGTGCTTCTTCATCAGCTCATTCGTGTCCTCCTGACCCTCCTCCAGCTACTTCTGGATCTCGTTCTTCTCCTGCTGAAGGTGGCTCAGCTGCTCCTCCAGTGCCATCTTGGCTCTGGTGATGTCATTGATCTGCAGGTGTAGGTCTTCGATCTCCCCCTCCATTGCTTTCTGTGCTTGGATGGCTGCTGCACAGGTGAGCTCTGACCGCTCCGGCTGGTTCTTCAGCTGGGCCGTCTCCCTCTTGCTGGGTGCATTGTTCTTCAGGTGGTCCAGCCCTAGCTCTGTAAAGCCCTTTGAGATACGCAAAGGAGCACTGATTTTGGAAGCTCATAGACAGAAAGTTTGAATCTCAGCTTTGCTTCTAATTGACAAGTTAAATTTTCTAAGCTTCAGGTTTCTCATAATAAACGCAAATGATGTTACTTCTCTCTACAGAACTATTCTAGGGAGTATAAATGAAATTAAATATCCATCTTTAAAATGTTAGTGTTCCTCAGGATCCCTTCCTGATCTCCCAGGAGGACCTATGGATTTCCAGGGCTTCCATGACATGTGCTGCTCAGTTCCAAAACTTGGTCTACCAGCCAGAGGGCTCTCCGGAGCTCCAGGCAGTATTATCCATCTCCCAACTGGAACAACCACACCTGAGTGTTCCACTCACTCCTGTATATCAGTATGTTCAAATCAGAACTCATTACCTTCCTATTCACATGCCCCTCCCTCCCACACCACGTTTGCTCTTAAGTTCTGCATCTCAGTGAATGGCACCTCTATACACCGAGGTGATTTCCTGCACCCTCCTTTCTTCTCTCATCCTTAAATAGAAAACCAAGTACCGTTCCAGTCCACCTCCTAAATAGTTCTTACATCTGTCTACTTTTCATATCCAATAGTTTGGACCACCATTGTCTGAATTACTTTTAACAGGTATTCTTGCTGCCAGTCTGGCTTCCTACCAGTACATTTTCCACAACACTTTGGATGACTCATTCACTCATTCAATAAATATTTGAAGTGTTAATTTGCCAGGCACTGTTGTAGGCTCATGAATTCAGCAGTTAAAAATGGACAAAAATCTCTGCCCTAGTATAGGGAAAGACATTAAAGATATTAAAAAGTAAACTATAGAGTAACGTCAGATGATGAGTGTTATGGAAACAACAAAAAAGGAGGAGATAAGGAGTGTTAGCAGGTGAGGCAAGGGTGCAATTTTTAAACAGACTGGTCAGGAAAAGCCCATCTGAGAAGACATCCTTTGAGTAAAGATCTGAAGGTAAGGGACTGAGCCATGAAGACATTAGGCTCATATCCCAGACACAGGAACAGCAAATTCAAAGGCTTTGACACAGGAGTGTGCCTCGTCTTCAAGGAACAAGGAGACCTCTTGGCTGGAGTAGAGATAATGGACAGAGAAGTAGGAGATGAAGTCAGAAAAGTAATGTGGGCCTGATTATGCAGGGTTTGTAAGGCCGCTATAGGGACTTTGGATATTCTGAGTGAGATGGTAGCTGTTGGATGGTTTTGAAGAAAGGAGTGACAAGATCTGACTTACAGGATTATTCAGAAAACAGACTGAAGGGGGGCGAAGGGAAGAAGCAGGGAGACTGGTAAGAAAATTACCATAATAATCATACGTGGTGCTCAGTATATATCTGTTCATGAATAGCGAAGTGATTGGCACATGGTTAATAATGGGAGCTAATTACTTACTAGGAGCCAGATAACATTCTCTACATTAAAATCATCTGATCTACAGAACAATTCTGTGAGATAGAATTATTATCCCCATTCTACAGTTTAGGAACTGAGATCCAGAGATTAATAGTTTACCGAAGGTCACATAAAATAAGTAGGCAGTTTTGCTCCAGAGCCCACACATTTCTTTTATTGAGGTCATAATAATTGACAACATGGTGAAATTTCACTTGTACATTATTATTTGTCAGTCGCCATAGAAATGCACCCCTTCACTTCTTGTGCCCATCACCAACCTCCTTCCACTGGTAACCACTAAACTGTTCTCTTTGTCCGTGTATTTATCTTCCATGTATGAGTGAAATCATATGATGTTTATCTTTCTCTGTCTGGCTTATTTTGCTTAACATAGTACCCTCGAGGTCTCTCCATGTTGTTGTGAATGGGACAATTTTGTCTTTTTTATGGCTGAGTAGTATTCCATTGTATATATATATATATATATATGTATATATGCCACATCTTCTTTATCCAATCATCATTCGATGGGCACTTGGGTTGCTTCAGCATCTTGGCTATTGTGAATAGTGCTGCAATGAACATAGGGGTGCATAATTCTCTTTGAATTGTTGATTTCAAGTTCTTTGGATAAATACCCAGCAGTGGGATAGCTGGGTCATATTGTATTTCTTTTTTTTTTTTTTAAAGATTGGCACCTGAGCTAACATCTGTTGCCAATCTTCTTCTTCTTTTTTTCTTCTTCTCGCCAAAGCCTCCCAGTACATAGTTGTATATTCTAGGTGTAGGTCCTCCTGGTTCTACTATGTGGGATGCTGCCTCAGCGAGGCTTGATGAGCAGTACTAAGTCCGTGCCCAGCATCTGAACCAGCGAAACCCTGGCTGCCGAAGCAGAGCACACAAATTCAACCATTTGGCCATGGGATTGGCCCCTTTTTTTATTTTTTGCTGAGGAAGATTCGCCCTGAGGTAACATCCATTGCCAATCTTCCTCTTTTTGCTTGAGGAAGATTGTTGCTGAGCTAACACCTGTGCCAATCTTCCTCTGCTTTGTATGTGGGTCACCACCATAGCATGGCTGCCGATGAGTGGTGTAGGTCAGCACCTGGGAATTGAACCTGGGCCCCCAAAGCAGAGTGCACTGAACTTAACCACTAGGCCACTGGGCTGGCCCCCGTATGGTATTTCTATTTTTAATTTTTTGAGAAATCTCCATATTGTTTTCTATAGTGACTGCAGCAGTTTGCATTCCCACCAGCAGTGCATCAGGGTTCCCTTTTCTCAACATCCTCTCCAACATTTGTTATTTTTTGTCGTGGTTGTTATAGCCATTCTAACGGGTATAAGGCGATATCTTGGTGTAGCTTTGATTTTCATTTCCCTAATGATTAGTGATGTTGAACACTTTTTCATGTGCCTATGGGCATCTGTATATCTTCTTTGGAAAAATGTGTGTTCATATCTTCTGCCCGTTTTTTGATCGGGTTGTTTGTTTTTTTGTTGTTCAGTTGTGTGAGTTCTTTATATATTTTGGAGATTAACCTCTTGTCAGATATATGATTTGCAAATACTTTCTCCCAGTTGGTGGGTTGTCTTTTCATTTTGATCCTGGTTTCCTTTGCCTTACAGAAGCTCTTTAATCTGATGAAGTTCCACTTGTTTATTTTTTCTTTTGTTTCCCTTGCACAAGTAGACATGATATTGAAGAAGATCATTCTAAGACCGATGTCAAAGAGTGTACTGCCTATATTTTCTGCCAGGAATTTTATGGTTTCAGGTCTTACTTTCAAGTCTTTGATCCATTTTGAGTTAATTTTTGTGTATGGTGAAAGAATGTCTACTTTCATTCTTTTGCATGTGGCTTTCCAGTTTTCCCAACACCATTTATTGAAGACTCTCCTTTCTCCATTGTATGTTTTTAGCTCCTTTGTTGAAGATTAGCTGTCCATATATGTTTGGTTTTATTTCTGGGCTTTCAATTCTGTTCCATTGATTTGTGTGTCTATTTTAATACCAGTACCATGCTGTTTTGATCACTATGGCTTTGTAGTATATTTTGAAGTCAGGGATTGTGATGCCTCCAGCTTTATTCTTTTTTCTTAGGATTGCTTTAACTATTTGGGGTCTTTTGTTGCCTGATATGAATTTTAGGATTCTTTGTTCTATTTCCATGAAGAATGTCATTGGGATTCTGCCTGGGATTGCATTGAATCTGTAGATTGCTTTAGGTAGAATGGACATTTTAACTGTATTTATTCTTCCAATCCAGGTGTATGTAATATCTTTCCATTTCTTTATGTCATTGTTGATTTCTTTCAATAATGTCTTATAGTTTTCATTGTATAGGTCTTTCAGCTCCTTGGTTAAATTTATTCCTAGATATTTTCTTTTTGTTGCAATTGTAAATGGGATTGTATTCTTGAGTTCTCTTTCTGTAAGTTCATTAGTAGAGTATAGAAATGCAACTAATTTTTGTAAGTTGATTTTGTACCCTGCAACTTTGCTGTAGTTGTTGATTATTTCTATAGTTTTCTCATGGATTCTTTAGGGTTTTCTATATGTAAAATCATGTCATCTGCAAACAGCGAGAGTTTCACTTCTTCATTGCCTATTTGGACTCCTTTTATTTCTTTTTCTTGCCTAATTGCTCTGGCCAAAACCTTGAGTACTATGTTGAGTAAGAGTGGTGATAGTGGGCACACTTGTCTTGTTCCTGTTGTCAGAGGGATGGCTATCAGTTTTTCCCCATTGAGTATGATGTTAGCTGTTGGTTTATCATGTATGGCCTTTGTTATGTTGAGGTACTTTCCTTCTATACCCATTTTATTGAGAGTTTTTATTGTAAATGGATGTTGGACCTTGTGAAATGCTCTCTGTGCATCTGTTGAGATGATCACGTGGTTTTTATTCCTCATTTTGTTAATGTGGTGTATCACATTGATTGATTTGTGATGTTGAACCATCCCTGTGTCCCTGGTATAAATCCCACTTGATCAAGATATATCATCTTTTTAAAGTATTGCTGTATTCAGTTTGCCAATATTTTGTTGTGAATTTTTGCATCTATGTTCATCAGTGAAATTGGCCTATAATTTTCCTTCTTTGTGTTGTCCTTGTCTGGCTTTGGTATCAGTGTGATATTGGCCTCACAGAATGTGTTCAGAAGTGTTCTGTCCTCATCAACTTTTTCGAATAGTTTAAGAAGGATAAGTATTAAATCTTTGAGTGTTTGGTAGAATTCTCCAGAGAAGCCATCTGGTCCTGGAGTTTTATTTTTTTGGGAGGTTTTTGATTACTGTTTCAATCTCTTTACTTGTGATTGGTTTATTCACATTCTGTATTTCTTCTTGGTTCAGTTTTAGGAGGTTTTATGCATCTAAGAATTTATCCTTATATTCTTGTAGATTGCCCAATTTGTTGGCATATAGTTTTTCATAGTATTCTCTAATAATTCTTTGTATTTCTGTGGTATCCATTGTAATTTCTCCTCTTTCATTTCTAATTTTATTTATTTGAGCCCTCTCTTTTTTTCTTAGTGAGTCTGACTAAGGGTTTGTCAGTTTTGTTTAACTTCTCAAAGAACCAGCTCTTTGTTTCGTTGATCCTTTCTACTGTCTTTTTGGTTTCAATTTCATTTATTTCTGCTTTAATTTTTATTATTTCTCTCCTTCTGCTGAGCATTGGCTTTGTTTGTTCTTCTTTTTCTAATTCTGTTAGGTGTAGTTTAAGATTGCTTATTTGAGATTTTCTTGTTTGTCAAGGTGTGCCTGTATGCTATGAATTTCCCTCTTATGACTGCTTTTGCTGCATTACATATGAATTGGTATGGTGTATTTCCATTTTCATTTGTCTCCAGATATTTTTTGACTTCTCCTTTAATTTCTTCAATGATCCATTAGTTGTTCAATAGCATGTTGTTTAGTCCTCACATCTTTGTCCCTTTCCCAGCTTTTTTCTTGTAGTTCATTTCTAGTTTCATAGCATTATCGTCAGAAAAGATGCTTGATATGATTTCAATCTTCTTAAATTTGTTGAGGCTTGCCTTCTTTCCCAACATATGGTCTATCCTTGAGAATGCTCCATGTGCACTTGAGAAGAATGTGTATTCTGTTATTTTTGCATGGAGTGTTCTATATGTATCCATAAAGGGAATCTGGTCTAGTTTTTATTTTAAATCCACTACTTCCTTGTGGACTGTCTGTCTGGATGCTCTATCCATTGATGTGAGTGGAGTGGTAAAGTCCCCTACTATTATTGTGTTGTTGTTAATATCTCCTTTTAGGTTTGTTAATAGTTCCTTTATGTAATTTGTGCTCCTGTGTTCGGTGCATATATATTTATGTGTTATGTCTTCTTGGTGGAGTATCCCTTTTATCATTATATACTGCCCCTCTTTGTATTTCTTTACCTGTTTTGTCTTGAAGTCTACTTTGTCTGATATAAGTATGGCACCACCTGCTTTCTTTTGTTTGCCATTAGCTTGGAGTATTGTCTTCCATCCCTTCACTCTGAGCCTGTGTTTATCTTTAGAACTGAGTTGTGTTTCCTGTAGGCAGCATATTGTTGGGTCTTGTTTTTTAATCCATTCTGCCACTCTGTGCCTTTTGATGGGAGAATTCAATCCATTTACATTTAGAGTGATTATTGATATATGAGGGCTTAATGCTGCCATTTTATTGCTTGTTTTCCAGTTCTTCTGCATTTCCTTTGTTTCTCATCCCATGTATTTTGGACTACCAATTCAGTTAGGTAGTTTTCTATGATGGTATTCTTAGTTTTCTCTTTATTTATCATTTGTGTCTCTGTTCTGATTATTTGTTTAGTGGTTCCCTGCAGTTTGTATAAAAAAAAATCTCCTAGATAAGATAGTCCATTTTCTGATGGCCTCTAATTTCCTTAGACTAAACCAGTTCAGTCCCTTTCCTCTTCCCCTTCTAAATTATTGTTGTCACAGTTTATTCCACCTTGTTTTGTGAGTTTGTGGCTAAAATGATGAGACCATATTTATTTTTGGTGTTTTCCTTCTCTTTATCCTTATTGTTATAATTAAGTGTTTGCTAACCTGTTCTGATGGAGAGCTATAATTTTCTGACTTTGCCTATTTATCTCCTTGCTCAAGGCTTTGTAACCCCTTTCTTTTTTGTTAGGTATGAGGGCCTTTTTGAGCATTTCTTGTAGGAGGGGTCTTGTGGCAATAAACTCCTAAGGGAATCAAACAAAAAGTTTTTGTTTACCTGGGAAAGTTTTTATTTCTCCATCATATCTGAAGGATATCTTCGCTGGACAGAGTATTCTTGGCTTAATGTTCTTGTCTTTCAGAATTTTGAATATATCATTCCACTCTCTCCTAGCCTGTAAGGTTTCTGCTGAGAAATCCACTGAAAGCCTGATAGGGGTTCCTCGGTAAGTTATTTTCTTCTGCCTTGCTGCCTTTAATATTTTTTCTTTGTCATTGACTTTTGCCAGCTTTACTACTATATGCCTTGGAGAAGGTCTTTTTACATTGACATCGTTAGGAGATCTATTGGCTTCTTTCACTTGTATTTCCGGCTCTTTCTCCAGGTTTGCGAAGTTCTCAGCTATCATTTCTTTCAACAAGCTTTCTGCTCCCTTCTCCTTCTCTTCTCTCTCTGGAATACCAATAATCTTTATGTTGCATTTCCTAATCGAGTCAGGTATTTCTTGGAGAATTTCTTCATTTCTTTTTAGTATTAGTTCTCTCTCCTCCATCTGAAGCATTTCTATATTTGTGTGCTCTAGGCTGCTGATTCTCTTCTCCACAATGTCAGCTCTATTATTCAAGGAGTCTGGATTTTTCTCTAGCTCATCCGAAGTGTTTTTCATCTCCAAAATTTCTGATAGGTTCTTCTTTATAGTTTCAAGCTCTTTTGTGAAGTTCCTGATTTCATTGAACTGTCTGTGTTTTCTTGCACATGGTTGAGTTTTTAAAATTACAGCTATTTTGAATTCTTTGTCATTTAGATTATAGATTTCTGTGCCTTCAGGATTGATTTCTGGGTGCTTGTCATTTTCCTTCTGGTCTGGAGATTTAATATATTTTTTCATGCTGTTTGAGTCCATGGATTTGTGCCTTTGCATAGTGATAGTATTTGGTCACAGCTTCCACTTGCTGCCACTGAGTGGGAGTCAAGAGCTGTATATTCTGAGCCCACCACGATCCATGGCTCACTCACTCACAGTCACTGCCTTTCTCTCTGTGCAGTTGCTCTGACCAACCAGCTGACCTGGACACCAGGTGGGGGAGGGCGATTTCTTTCACCTGTGCAATCCCCAGGGTGTTCTCACTCTGCCCTCGATATCTGCTTTCCTGGGGTGCTAGCTTGATGAAGCTGCACCCTGCAATAACTTAGTCACCTCTGTATGGGGCTTTCCCGTGGGCTGTGAGGGAACTTGGAGAGCAAAGATGTTCCCACGGAGGGCCGCCCCCTCCTCCCTTTCCTCTCAGAGCTGCGTACAGTCCCAGGGTGACTGCCACTCAGGAAGGAGAGGAGACCTCTTTACCTCTTTCTACTTCCTCTGGGGGTTCAGCACCTCCTCCTTCAGACATATGGCTGCGTGGGTCTCTCAGATGTCTTTTGTGATCATGTCAATGTCCTCTGTTGGTATATGAATGTCCTTTCCATTGTATCTTAGGGGAGAGAGCTCACTCTGCCATCATGCTGACATCACTCCTCCAAAGCCCACAATTTTGAGCATTATGCTAGACTGTCTTGTAGTAGGAGCTAAATTAATAAACCATGACACATGGTGCTGACCTCTAAAGATCTCACTGGCAGAATACCCAGATGAAAACTCAAATAGGGATTTTGAAAAATCCTTAGACACACCTAAGAAATACAAAGGCATGGGACTAGGAAACTTGAGATGGAAGAGTTCTAGCTGCCATTTGGGGAGCATATCCCCTCTCTTGGCCTTCTTTTTATATCAGTATTTTGAGGGTTGTGCATTCTTAGATCCCTGTGAGATGTTATAAAGCAGTCCCTGTGGAGGCTGTCCAATGAACAGAATAGAGTACAGATGACCAGATGCAGTGACCTGAGATCTACCTCATGGAAGATAACAATTAGAGGACACAGAAAAGCACAAGGCGTGTTGTGGGGAAAGGGAATTAACCTGTTTGGTCAGAGCACAGTTAATGTCTATCAGTTCTGTTCATTCCAGTAAAAAAAGCTCACTAATAAGAGCACTAATTTTTTTGTCTTTTATGTCAGGGAGCCAACTTAATGGAAAATTCATTAATAAGACTAGGGTGACTATGTCATCTTTACTATATAATATTGATCTGAAAGTGCCAGAAAAAGCAATTGGACAAAAAAACAAACAAACAAATTAAGAGGTATAATGATTGGGAAGGAGATGGGAAAATTATCATTATTTACAGATGGTGTGACTGTTTTCCTGAAAAAGCAAAGTAAAACAGCTGAACACAGGAAAAAGTTAAAAAGTTCAGTAAGTAGGTCAGTCACAAATATGCAAAATCAACAACTTTTTATTAAAGGAATGATGCAATAGAGTAAACGATCACTTTCATAGTAGCAACAACAATGAAAATCTAGCACAAATTTAAACTATTTAATGAGCCAGACAAAAATAATACTAACAATGTAGGACATAAAATAAGCCTTGGTTCCCAGATTGTAGGCTCTAAATAGCATTACCTATTATAAGGAAACAGAGTTCCTTGGAGAAAATGATTCTGGTTCTGGGGCAGGATGAGTCCGGATATCTTGTCACACCAGAAATCAACGAAACTATCAAAGATGAGGGTCAGGTCAGAAGGACTGAGAAGGTGTCAACTTAAAAACAGGCTTTTGCTGGCCAAAGATGGGAAAATTTGAGCATCAATAAAATAAATGCAATAGATTAAAGTATATCAAACGTTAAAATCCACAAATTTATAATGAATCAGTGGTAACAATGAAAAACTCATTGGCCACCTTTGAAGGAAGCAAGGAACCAGTCATAATTCTGAAATCTGGTACACAAATAAAGGGGAAGAATCAAGCACTTATTCTGTCCTTTGTGTAGGAACAGCATTCAGGGTAACCCAAGTGTTGATTAGGGCAAGTTTCCTTCTTTAGAGGTATTCCAGCTCATGAATGAAAAAGAAATGATAGAATATCACCATTTTCCAAGAACCCTAATGAAATTATGGATTTAGAAAATGAAAATCTCTTGCTGCTATTAAGACAGAGGGACAACTGGACATTGTGTACCCTTCTAGATCTAATTACCAATTTACATTAAGTCTGGGGTGGGGGAAAGAGCTTGTTAAATGACAGATGAAGATGCAGCAGTGAAATTCAGAATGTGGCATAGTCTACAGAACAAATGGCCTGGATTCTTCAAAAAATAAATTGCAGGGAAAGATTCCCATTGCAGAGGGGTATTTGCCAATACATAACAAAAAACTACATATGCATTTATCTTTTGACCTAGCCATCCCACTTCCAGGAATCTACCCTGAAGATACACCTCCAACAGTATGAAAATACATACACACGAGGTTCCTCACTGCAGCAGCTTGTAGGTGCAAAATATTGGAAACAACCTATGTGCCCAGACATAGGAAATAAGAAAACAGTTGAATAAACTACCCACACAATGGAGTATGATGCAGTTGTAAAACAAACAAAAATGAGTTAAGATCTCTATAACTGATATGGAGCCATCTCCAGGACATACTGCTACACTGGTGGAAACTGAGTGGAGAGTATGCAGGAACTCTCTACTATTTTTGCAACACTTTTCTAAGTCTACAATTATTTTAAAATAAAAATTTAAAAATTTGAGGAAAAGATGGATTAGTCACTGAATGGTGTGGAATTAGTAGCAGTCACGTGGGAGGGAGGTGGGGAGCATAAAGGTAGATCACTTCTTGATCCTCACACTAAATCCCAGATGAACTGAAGATTGAAACATAATCAAGAGTTCTAGAAGAAAATATGGGTGAATATTTTTATAACCTTGGAGGTAGAGAATATTCTCCTAAACATAAGACAGCCAGAAATGATAAAAGACTGATACTTACCACCTCATAAAAAAATAAACTTTCTTAAAACACCCCACACAGTTAAAAGACAAATGAAAATTTGGAAAAAGTATTTGCTACAGGATGTTTATTACTAATAAACTTAGAGCTCTCATCAACAAGAGTCAGACCCCAATAGAAAGACAAATGTTTAGTGTAACTTTTAAAAAATGCAAATGCCCAACACATTTGAGATGTTAATCCTCACTCAATTAAAAGATGCAAATAAAAATGATACAGTATTATTTTGTGCCTAACAAACTGAGAAAAGGAAGCCAAATCCAGTTTTATGGTGATGTGGGAAACAGGCTTGCCTGTGCCGTAGGGTGGGAATGTAAACCGGTCCTGTTTAGGAGAGCAACTTGCACCAAAATTTAACGTGTTTATGTGGACCCTGCAATTCTACCTTTAGAAAATTTATCCTAAAGTGACAATCAGACAAGCAAGCAAAAATTTATACAAGGACATTCATTTTAGGGTTGTTTATAATAGTGAAAAATCACAAATAACCAACACAGCCATCTAGAGTCCTGGTTAAATATATGGTGGCATATCCCTACTGAGATACCAGTCATCAAAATGTTGTAGATTTGGGGCTGGCCCTGTGGCCGAGTGATTAAATTAGCACGCTCCACTTTGGTGGCCCAGGGTTTCGCTGGTTCGGATCCTGGGCGCGGACATGGCACTGCTCATCAGGCCACATTGACACAGCATTCCACATGCCACAACTAGAAGGACCCACAATTAAATAATATACAACTATGTAGTGGGAGGATTTGGGGAGAAAAAGCAGAAAAAAAAAAGATTGGCAATAGTTAGCTCAGGTGCTAATCTTTAAAAAAAAAGTTGTAGATTTGTATTTACAGAAAAGCATGCACAACATGTTGAGGGGGAAAAAGCAATACACAAAACTGAATCGGGGCTGGCCTGGTGGCACAGCGGTTAGGTTCCCATGTTCCGCTTCTCGGTGGCCTGGGGTTTGCTGGTTCGGATCCCGGGTGCAGACATGGCACCGCTTGGCAAGCCATGCTGTGGTAGGTGTCCCACATATAAAGTAGAGGAAGACGGGCATGGATGTTAGCTCAGGGCCGGGCTACCTCAGCAAAAAGAGGAGGATTGGCAGTGGATTGGCAGTAGTTAGCTCAGGGCTAATCTTCCTCAAACAAACAAAGAAAAAAACCTGAATGAATGATTCCAATTTTGTAAATGCATTCCTGGAAGAGATGCTCACAAAAATGATAGATATTGCGACATTATTACTTGCTTGTTTTTTCTCCTATGTTTGGATTTTTACAGCTATCATTTATTATTTTTTACAATAAAAATTTCAAGCTATTTTCAATATTAGGAAAAAAATAACAAAAATGTAAATAGGTAAGTACTAATATCTTTATTATGGTGCAAAGCAGTATTTTATACATGAACTCAATTTTACAGTAAAAACATTTTATGTACAACTGTAAAGAAACCGCTGTACAGATAGTTCAACATAAAAATGGGTTCTATCTTAAAAGTTCATTGAGTTGTTTGACACAGAAAGTGGAAAATATTTTCTCCATAGAAAATAGTAAAAATGATAACATTTCCAAGGCTAGCCCAACGAGCCTATTTAAACCAAACAGTAGCTGCATTATACATTTATAAATATGGTTTGAATTCCGGGATTTAGGAGAAATTTTAGCTTCACTTATTGAAACAGCCATGTTTTCCTTAAAATTAAGTTACGTAAAGTGAAATTCCCATTAGTTTTCCCTCTTACTCATGCCTTATTATTTTTCTTTATGCTAATCCACATCAAGGTTTTAGCTGTTTCTTCCTAAAGGACAGGTACCATGTCCTTTTCATCTGCTTGATAAGGTACCCATTCCTATCCAAACTGTGAAATGTTTTGGTTATTAATAAACTGCTGCTCAGTATTTGAAAAAAACCCAGAATCTAGTAAACTGTAATCCACAGGACACGTGAGTTGCCTGTCATCAAATGCCTTCCCCTCAGTCCCTGCGGCTTGACAGGAAACCATGAGGAGGAGGAAAAGCGAGAAAATCAACAAGTGGATCAAGGAATAAAAGCCAAGAGAACTGCTGAGAACAGAGAGACATCCAGTTAGGATTCAAGGACAGACTGAAGTCCACACAGAAAAAGGACGTCGCTCAAGAATCAGAGTTTAGTTGACTCTCTGAGCCCCTCATTGCAAGGTGGCTGAGTAAGAGACAGATAAAGAGCCGATTAAGTGAGAGAAACCAGGGCCTAGAAAGGTTGCAGTTGTTTAAAATAATGAAAACAAGACCGGCCATGTATTTTAACTTCTCCCATCACAGTTTATTCCCTGGGATTCTCTGTACAGAATTTCTAGGAATTAAGGCGAAAGGACAACGTCGCACTTAAGCTCCTGCACCATGCAGAAAGTTTCCCAGAAGTAATATTCGAGAACTGACAGTTATCTGGCCAGGGGCTATACTAAGTTCTTCAGTTCCCTCGGAGCAACAATTTAAAATAGCCATATAGAGTTTGTCTTAAAAGGAAGTCTCAAGAAAGAAAAACCCTTTCAATGGAGTAGTAATCTAATAGAAAGAAACAGATCCCATACTGTGGCTATAGGAACTAGGCCTTTGAAAAACTAAATTAGATCATTCTACCTAAAAACCCCAGTTTGCCCATTAGCAGTTAACCTCTAGAAACATTAATGACCCATTAAGTTTTCACAATTTAAAAAAATGCTTTATTGGGGCCAGCGTGGTGGTGTAGTGGTTAAGTTTGCACACTCCCCTTCAGTGGCCTGCAGTTCGTGGGTTCAGATCTTAGGCATGGACTAACACCTACACACCACTCATCAAGCCATACTGTGGCAGCATCCCACATATGAAAAAATAGAGGAAGATTGAAAATAGAGGCAGATTGGCACAGAGGTTAGCTCAGGGCCAATCTTCCTCACCAAAAAAGAAAAAAAATAAAAGCACTTTATCATGTATCTTCACTTGTTCTTCTCTTTGCTCTCAACAGCTATGTTTCCTTCTTGCATGTGAAAAAAATTTTCAATGGTTTTTTGACTCTTCAGCAATGCAAATCTGCCCCTACTCCTTTAATTCCTTCTTGGTAAATAATGTTAATCTTCCAATAGTAAGTGGAGTACATTATCATCAAGCACCATTTATCAGCCTCCTTACTTAGGAAGAAAGTTATGGGGCCATCTTCTACATTTGGAATTCTTTGAAGACACTTGATTTCTATTAAAATACTTCTTTACATATATATTGATAGATATATAAAATCTGTAAAGAATTCACTGACGGATGAATCATCTTAATATTGAGAAGCTAAAAATGTATCAAAATGCACATAATGATTGCTAACCATTACAATGTCTCCTATCAAATGTATCACTATCCTCCAAACCTGCAGCATATGCTGGTATAAACTGTGTTACATCCCAGCTAAATCTGAAATCTTGCTTCAAAACTTGGTTCAGTATTAACTCTCAGAAGACATGCTATGGGACCACACGGGTAACTGCTAGGCAGGTGGCTGAGGAATGCCAAACACAGAAGACGGCCTTGACTGCTCAAAGTGCTCTCCAGACACTATGGCACTCCCCACAGGCATTTAGGGAAAGACACTATTAACAGACATTTACGTACACAGTCAGGTCAACTTGAAAAGTCTAGACAAACACACGCTTGACTTTATCTCGTAATGTACAGACAACACATTAGAATAAAAATGTAATGAATCCATACACCTTTTCAAAAGGAAAACCTGATACAGAAGTAGCAATAAGGTAACAAATGGTAATAATCAGATGAAATAATTTAGATGAAACTTGTCTCTCTGGAAGAGAAGGGGACTGGGCAAGTGGTCAGCAAGGAAACACAATGTGCTTTTCACTTTGTATGAAAAATAATGTTGCCAAACATAGTTCTGTTTTTGCCAGATAAGTTCTCTACTTCAAATTACTGACCAAATGCTTTACTGAAACTCCGCTTCTGGCCTTTGTTTTGGAATCTGTTACTTTTGTTGCCACCTCCTGATCGCTGTCCCCTGGAGCCTCTGTTGCCTTCCCGCTGTCCCCTGGAGCCTCTGTTGCCTTCCCGCCGTCCCCTGAAGCCTCGACTGCCGTCTCGCTGTCCCCTGAAGCCTCGACTGCCTTCCCGTGGTCCTTCCAGCTCTGGCTGCTCCGTGGCCACAGAGAGCTGCCAGCGCCGTGAATCATGCCATTTTTCCTGATGAGAGATGGTTTTGTTTTTATCTGCTTTGATTTCTACTGAATTTGGCTTAAAAAGGCATGAGACAAAAGCCAGATTGATAACCTAATCACCTAAAAGCTCACTTGTCAAAAATAATACTAACCTTCATGACCCAAAAGCCAGTCACTGAAGTGTGTGGAAATAAGTTTCGGTATGTGAAGTACCCTCATCACTGCATCATTGATTCAATTCAATTACGGGGTATCCACAGCCGCCAGGTAGTAAACATAGAAATATAGCATGCCCAAACACACTTCTCACAGCAGTACTGAACAAAGATAGAGCAATGAAAAGTGTCTACGTAAACCCTGTGTAACATACTGGGGAAAAATGCTGGATATTGCTCACAACTGTAGAAAGGGAAAACAGGCAGGCTGAACAAGGAAAATATCAGAATAAAAAATACTAAAATTTAATTCTTGTCTTTTAGTAAAGGGACGGGAGCTGTTGTTTCCCTCTATATTCTGTATTTTCAATAATGAACATTTTACGATTTGGATATGTTAACTTCAAAACCCAAGAGAAAGAATACCTGCACGTCTGCTGCGGCCGCAGTAGGGACATCAAAGCAAACACCCTGGAAAGCAAAACAAACCCAAGTTAAACCCGCCTTGGACTAGAATTACAAAATGCACACTAAGAGATACTCCAAAAGACCAGGCACTATGAAAAAAAACCCCAGAGGTATCAATTTTAGATGAACTTTAGGCCGAGGCCAACACATTATACCTCCCAAAAGTACAATACCAAAAAGCCAAGGATATTTAAAAAAAGGACTCAAAACGTCTTAGAACTGACTAGAGATCATTCTCGGCTACAACACTGTGCTAATCCTCAAGCAGGTATTAGCTACATCTCACAGCCGAGGAAACAGGGCCTTGGAGAGGCTGACTGGCTTGTCGAAGGCCCCACAGCTGGGAAGTAGGGCAGAATGTTAAACTATCTGGTCTGCATGGCCCCAAAACCTATGGTCTAAAACCAGTAAAATACACTGCCTTCCATCAAAGAGAATGTCAACTATTCAGGATGACCTAAGTAAAAGCAGAAAAATAAATGATTTTCCATTGTTAATTTTCCAGTTTTTCTTAATTCAGCCTCCTATGAAAAAGTTTTTTAAAAAATTAAATACTTTACTGGACACTATCTTTGAGGATAAGCAGTGCACCATCTCCAATTAAGGAAGTCCTCCTGCTTCTTGGCCTCCACAAACAAAGTCTAACCACCCCTGCAAGTGACAGAGGCACGCCTCTCCCCGGGCTGTCTTTAACTGCAACATTTTATGAGGAACACCCTTTCCACCCAATAAGTTACCCAATTATAACCACAGGCAGCATCAGATACTGATGGATTCTGCCATTTGTGGGAATCTTCATTCACATGTTTACTAAGTATTCAAATCAGGCACTTATTGGTGTATAGAGATAACTAGAAAGCAGTTTTTGCCCTTGAGTAGGTTATAGTGTTCCTGAAGCTCTAAGCCATAAGCAAGCACAGCAAGGTAAAATTTACCTGAATAAAGGTATGGCCTAAGAACTCTGATGTACAGATAAAGATGCCCCCAACTCTGCCATACGGCCAGGGAAAGCTCCACAGGGAGACTCAAGGCTAAGCCAAGTCATAACGGATACCGTAGAGGGAAGAAACACTATATAAACAGCGAGTTGAGTGTGCACTTGGGATAAGAAAGCAAGGGGTACTTGGCGTTGCTGGAGAGGAAGGTGTGGCAGTTAGGAGACAGAGATGAAGTTGGTAAGGGGGACAGGAGTCAGCTCATGAAGGATCTTATCCCCCATTGGAAAGACTTTATCCCATAGATTATGTGGAGTTGCTTAAGGAGGTAAACAACATGGTGGGCCACACAATGAGTTGAAGATAAACCTGATTTGGTCCTCTAGGCAGTGGTTCTCCAAGTATAGTCCATGCCTTTTAGGGGTTCCACAAAGTCAAAATGATTTTCATAATAATACTAAAATGTTATCTGTCCTTTCACTCTCATTCTCTCCTAAGGGGGCAGTGGAGTCTCGCAGACACTGCATTACAGGGGATGATACCATTGCTCTGACAGCTAATGGAACATGACATTCTTATTTTCTGGAGCTCCTTTTAATTTCTAATACAGTAAACATTAATAGATATAAACCACATAAACAAAAGCTTTTTACTGTCCTCAACATTTGCTACGAATGTAAAGGGGTCATGAGACCAAAAGGTTTGAGAACTGCTAGGCTAATCTATGCCATTAAATGAGAACAGAACTCAGAAGAAAGAACGCCAGGTTTGGAAGGCAAGACTTTAAATTTGAATTCAGTTTCCAGTAAGTTTGTTTTAAGTGGCTTAATAAACCCCATGTGAGTGGGGGTGTCAGCGAAGCAGCTGGGTGTTCCAGTCCAGTGCTGGGTGCAGATGCTTCAGGTTAGAGATTCAGGAGAGTGGTTGTCAGTGACTATGTGGCAACTGAGGGGCATGGATGACAATGTCCAGCGAAGACTATACAGTGCAAAGATGCAGCATCCCCACAGACCAGGGAGACACCCCTGTGCAGTGTTTAGTTGCCCACATAAAGCTACTGAACCAATGCAAGCTCACAACAGAGGCCCCAGCCTTCCTTACCTGCTTCCCTTTGAGAAAGACCATTCCCTTCACTTTGGAATCAATATCCTCTCCCAGCTGCTCTTTAAGTTCCTTCCAAGCATAACTAATGTTATGCATTTCAATTGAGCACCGCAAGATCATGGTCACAAAGCCCTAGCGAAGAAAGGGGCACAAAATTAAAGTCTCAAAAACAAACCTAACTGATAAAAACCTGATGTCATGTTTCTAAAATATTTTGGGGAAAGCTCTTCCTAAAATCATACACCACTCCCAGCCCAACACACAAATTAGGACAAGTCAACTGGGGAACTCTGAGTAAGACTGGTGGATTGTACCAATGTCAATATCCTGGTTGTGACAGTATAGTTTTGCAAAATGTTACCACTGGGGGAAACTGGTCAAAGTATATGAGGGATCTCTCTATAGTATCTCTTAGAACTACATGAGTACCTACAATTATATTAAATATTAAAAAAAAAAAGAAAAGCATACACCTGCTCAAGTGTCTAGGTACGCTGGCTAAGTGTACTACACACATTTGTGTGTATATGCATATAAATAGTCATGCATCACTTAACAACGGGGATATGTTCTAAGAAATGAATCATTTGGCAATTTCATCATTGTGTGAACATCATAGAGTATTATGTGGCACATGACTATATATATAGGACCCTAAAATATATATTTTAGGATTTTAAAATAATCAAGATATAATTCACATGCCAGAAAATTCACCATTTTAAAGTGTACAATTCAGAGTTTTTAGTATATTCACAAAGTTCGCATCCATTACAACTATCTAAAATTCCAGAACATTTCATCACCCTAAAAAGAATCCCTGTGCCCATCAGCAGTCACTGCCATTCCCCGCCTCCACCAAGACAGTGGCAACCACCAATCTACTCTGTCTCTCTAGATTTGTTTATATATATCTACCTTCATGCAGTTAAAACAACTGGAAAGTTTAAACAGAACACTTTTGAATCCAGCTCAAACTGCAAAGTAGTGTCCGAAATTCAACAGGGACCCTTACCGCATCCGAGTTGATCAAGGAGCGCTGGTCTACTGAGGTGGCACCAGAAATATGGGCCAGTGCTGCCGCCAGGGCTTCCACGGCTCCCTTCTCCTCTATCAGCTTCTCAGCCGACTGCTTGAAGTGACTAATAGCAGTGGGAGGCACAGAATCCAAAAGCCTACAGTTTGAGAGTATATTCGTTAGGAGAAAGGATAGTAGAAGTGGACAGATTTCATTTTCAAGACAACAGCTTCTCAAGATAAATAAATCACTTCCAAACCAAGTCTTCCATGTGTAAAAGATCATTTAGATGCAATGGACACAATCACATTTCTATAGTAATAAATCCATTCCTCTGAGTGTATCTAATCCTAACTTACCATCAAACCAAAAAAAAATGTTTTATCCTAAGGAGATAATAAGACAAATATTAAGATATTCACCACAGTGTTATAGAAAAAGTATAAACAATTTTTAAACGTGCCATCAATATGGACTGATTAAATAAACCACGAAACAGATAGAATGACACACCATACTGGCATTAAAAGTGATGTTAGGGGCCGGCCCCATGGCCGAGTGGTTAAGTTCACGCACTCTGCTTAGGCGGCCCAGGGTTTTGCCGGTTTGGATCCTGGGCGCGGACATGGCACTGCTTGTCAGGCCATGCTGAGGCGGTGTCCCACATGCCACAACTAGAAGGACCCATAACTAAAAATACACAACTATGTAGCGGGGGGCTTTGGGAGAAAAAGGAAAAATAAAAAGAACTCTTAAAAAAAAAAAGTGACGTTAATAAATGTTGAATATTTTTAATAATAAGTATGGGTATCAAATACTACAGCTATTTCCATTCTGAAATAAAAGAAAAACACCCCCAAATCAGGTTGAAAATGATAAAGACCTTTATGAGACTATACATTTGTTAGGGAGTCACTATTATCCTGGTGATAATAAATGTCACATCCCAAAGCTGAAAAGATCACCCAGGACAAAGATGAACAAGGCTATGTGAGGCAGCTTCTTTGGGCAAGGCTGCCCCCTCTAGAGGCTGTCTCTCATACACCACCAGCATCTGTCTTTTCTCCTTCCTGGCCACCTAACACCAAATTTCCTTAACTAGTGTCACAGGAAACCCTGCCTGCAGGACACTTAGATTATTTTCATTTGCAGAACTTTCCCAAGCTAATATTCAGCATCTTTTGATCATGAACCCCCACCCCATCTGTTTTTTAAATAAGCACTTCACGTATTTACAATAGTCATTGTGGAAAGCACTTTAAACATGATGCTGAGACTCAGGTTCTTAAGCAGGGGATGTAGCTCACCACTAGGAGACATGTGGAAAACAGCCAGGACCTTTCTGATTCTCATAATGCCAACCCCACTCACCCCCAGGAATATACTGCACAGTCAGGGATGCTAAACAGCTAAATATCATTCAATGTGTAGGACAATCCCACACAATAAATAATTTTCTTGCCCCCAACACCAGTATGATCCTCACCATCTAGATATTTACTATAACTTCAAGAAATAATCAACTCTCATTCCTACCGGGTGGCAGACTGGATTAATGAAGATCTGGGATATCATGTGTGATCCCATCTACTCAACCTCCAGATGGGAAGCACCTACACCCTATCTAAGATGCAGTTCCTTAAAATGCCCAAGACAAACCAACTAGTGACAGTGGTTTCCTCTGGTGAACAGGATTGACTGGGCAGGGATAAGTAAAAATGAGGCTTTGTTCTTGGTAAAATTTCACTTCACTACAGTCTGAATGTTTTTATAACAAGCAGGTTATAAACTGTTAAAAATAATGAATAAAACAATTTTTTTTAAAGATTGGCACCTGAGCTAACAACTGTTGCCAATCTTTTTTTTCCCCTGCTTTTTTTTCCCTCCCCAAATCACCCTAGTACATAGTTGTATATTTTAGTTGTGGGTCCTTCTGGTTGTGGCACGTGGGATGCCACCTCAGTGTGGCCTGACGAGTGGTGCAATGTCCGCACCCAGGATCCGAACTGGCGAAACCCTGGGCTGCCGCAGCGAAGCGTGTGAACTGAACCACTCACTCGGCCACGGGGCTGGCCCCACAAAATAAATTTTAAAAGCCAAATCTCATTCCTTCACAAAGGCATGCAGGAAACAGGACAAGCACTGAAGCAGCCCACAGCGAGGGTGGAGAGCATACCTGATGGCGTCTTTGCTGGAAGCTTTTATTATCTCGGTTGCAGAAGGAACACCTATTCGTTTAAATTTAATTCCCTACAAGAAAATGAACCATACTTTAATGTGCAATGTAGCCATCAACTGTTTCCATCAAGATTAGTAGTCCTCTGATTTTTTTATATTTACCAAATGTATTTTTTACATATTTAAAAGATAAACCTTTTATTTTGGAATGGCTTTAGATTACAGAAAAGTTGCAAAGACAGCACAGGGAGTTCCTGTATACCGTGCACCGAATTCCCTATTGTTATTACCATAGTGCATTTGTCACAACTGAGAAACCAACATTGCTTCATTACTATTAACTCAACTCCAGAGTTCATTCGAATTTCACAAGTTTTTGTACTAACATCCTTTTTTTGTTCCAGTATCAATCCAGCACACCACATTGCATTTAGTTACCACATCTTCTTAGTCTCTTCTGATCTGTGGCAGTTTGTCTTTCCTTCTTTTTCATGACCGTGACAGTTTAAGGAGTGCTGGTCAGGTATTTTGTAGAATGTCCCTCAATTTGAGGCTGTCTGATGTTTTTCACATGCTTAGACTGGGCTTATGGGTTTTGGGGAAGAAGACCAGAAGGGAATGCCTGTCTCGTCACATTGTATCAGGAGCCCGTGCTCATGGCTGATGTTAACCACGATCACCTGGCTAGGTGGTGGTTGCCTACTTTCCGCACTGTGAAGTCCTCACCGCCCCCCACCCCGACCCTACTCTATTCTTTGCAAGCAAGTGACTAAGTGCGGTCCACTAAAGGGGAAGAGGGGAGGTTAAGCTCCACCTCCTGGAGGAGGAGAAGCACCTACATAAGAATCTCCTTACAGAGTTTTTCTGTAAGGAAAACTAGTCCCTTCTCTCCCATTTTTAAATTCATCCTTTTGACATATTCATGTCCTTTCAGTTTTTAGGCAAGTCCTGTAACTCCCTAATCTATGCTTAAATGTTTCTGGTGTGGTCATGTCATCATTGTCTGAAAACTGCCTTTCAAACCTAAGAATGCCCCATGTAATTATAAATATAAAAAACCACTGCTTTTAAATGCAAAGTTATTTCAAAATGGGCCTTCTATCATAGGACAACATCCAAAACACGTGTCTAACAACAAGCTTTCAGTTAGGGCCACACGCTAGAAATAAATAATTTGAAGTTAATAAAAATTGAATAAAGAAACCAACACTGGCTGCATAAAGACTCAGGAAATCGTCTCACCGCTTTTTGCTCCACTTGTGCTAACTGATGCTCTTCTTTGTGCTGATAAAAGCAGATGCAAATTCCCGTCCTTCCAGCTCTACCCGTGCGCCCAGAACGATGAATGTAGGACTCCACATCCTATGGAAGTAAAACATGTGACACTTGACAGCAAAGGGAGAGAGAGACCTGGGCAGTCTACGCAGACGCAAGGGTGACGGTGATATACCCAGGGCGTATGAGGGAGGAGGTTCCCTAGCCGTTCAATTTAAAGAACTACTAAAATTAAAGAATTTAAAAACCTCTAGAACAATGGACCCTATTCTGCAGGCAAATCTCCAAAAAGCATCATCTAAATAGTGCTGTCAATAGATCCATATACGTAATTTCAATCTTCAATTTTCTAGTAACCACACAAGAAGGTTTAAAAAGAAAAAGTTACGTTAGTTTTAATTAACTCAATATATCCAAAAATTTTATCATTTCAATATGCTATCCATATAAAACAAGTTATCAATGAGATATTTTACATTCTTTTATCATAAGTCTACAAAATCCAGTGTGCATAATAAAAAGTTCAAAACCAAAAAAAATTCCAATGTGTGTTTTATAGTTAGAGTACACAGGCCAACCCCGACTAGCTGCCTTTCAAGTGTTCTACAGCTCCACTGGGCTGTGGCTATCAGACTGGAGAGCACAGGCCTACCGGGTCATTTACACCGCATCTATGCCACACACTATGGGATTTCCTTTATAAGAATTGGTGGCTTCATACTAATTAGGTATTTTTCTCCATCATTGTAAACAACCTTTAATCCTGAGGGATTTGCCAGTTTGGGGGGAGGTTGTAGGATCTTCACCCTTGAAGTGATGGGAATAGGCTCCTTCAAACCAACTTTTGTTTACATGAAGCACTATCCACACCCCATAAACTGTGCTCCAGGACCCTCCCTGAGAGGTTCCCACCCACAAACCCAAGCAGTTTTAACCACGGAGGCTGTTAACCTCAGGCCTTTTCTCCGTTCTGTCCTCGAGCTCACGAGTTTATCTATCCTATCTCATCCCATCTAAGTCCTACCCATCTTCAAAGTACAGTTCAAAATTGCACTACCTCCACGAAGGCTTCCAGGACTCCTCTCTCACCAGAAAATATCTTCCCAACCTCCGGCCACTCACTGCATTTCTACTCAACCGTCAGGTCTGAGGGGGGCCTCACGACAGGTTCGTTTGAAAATCATCCTTAGCATCCTAGCACTCCAGACAGAGCTCTCACTCATCACATGAAGGTAAATGACACAACTTCCAATTTGTTTCAGTACCCAAAAGAAACAACAAAATAAAATTTAAGTAAAAAGACTTACCTTTGGTGGAGAACTTTGTATAACCAGATCAACCTCAGGGATGTCTAACCCACGTGCAGCAACATTGGTTGCAACCAAAACTCCAAAATCACCATTTCTAAAACCTTTCAGGGTGATTTCTCTTTGCTTCTGTGGAATGTCTCCGTGCAATGACTGGGCATCCTGTCAAAGAAATAAACTGGCCTAAGAAAACCAGACCCAAGAAGACAGGTACTTTTGGGAGCACCAGTTAGGTCTGTCAAAGGCATTCATATTGTGGTGAGGCTTCCGCTGAAAATAACGCAAAGGGGAGAAAACACGTGCCTTACATGGACAAGCCTCCAAATTATTTCCAATCCTGGTCATGACATCAACTGCACCCACTATACTGAGAAGGTAAACAACAGCGGATGAGACCGATCAAACCTACTTTGTCGGTGTAACCTTGGGTTTGAGCCACCCTTTGTTCATCTGTGAGACTGACAGATTAGGTGAGCCTAACACCTACACTCTATTAACTGAAAGATGCTTTCTCCCTAAAAGAAAGGGAGGGGAAGGACCAACCAGCTTTATGGACACACTCTGTGACAACTCCTGGGCTTCTTTCTTGGTTTCACAGAAGATGATAGTGCGTCTTTGATAACCACTGTACACTCGGATCACGTCCCCAATAACTGCTGCCCTTTGAGTCCAGTGGCACTTGATAGCCAGATGCTTGAAAGAGAGAGAGGAAAAAAAAGATCTATTTAGTGAAGCCCAGCTGGAAATCGAAATCCCCTGCTCAGCACTAAGGGTACCAGAAGCATTGTCTGAGCCTGACTGCAGCAGACTGTTGCCACCACCGCCAGAGGAAGAAGTAAACCATCAAAGCAGAGAGCCTTTCCCCTTCCTCCAGGGAGCATCTGCCTTCTTTAGTTTCTGATTTCACCAGGTAAATATAGAAAGAAATGCCATTCCTCAGATTCCTACAGGAAACCAAGTAACCTGACAAGAGGAAAGTCTCTGGATGTTTTGTCCTTTCCACTTAAAAATGCAATCAGCAGTCAGTTACTGTACAGACCTATTCCTTGGGTGAAATGAGTTCATCTAGGTAAACAACCTAAGATAAAAATGGCTTCAACACAAACACTAGATTTCTCTGCTGCCCTCTGATGTTTAAATTCTAGGTGTAATTTCTTTCAGTTTACATAATTCAGACAGTTAGTTAGGTTCCAAAAGATTCTGAAATCAGCCTACCAGATGATGAAATTTAGAAAACACAAATACCATATACAACTCAATAGAAATATATCTTTACTTAGCTTTACACATAAACTTAGTATTTATTTGGAAAAAGTATTTGCCAGCCTTAATACCATCAGACAGGAAAAAAATGATACACAATTTATTACTAATTCCAGCAACCGAATGAATCATTTACCTCCACAGTCATTGCCGTTTTCTGAGTCTTTTTACCAATCAGGTCCACCTGTTCATATGTAGATTTCATGTATTTCTTAGCAACATTATATACCCAATGAGGGCAAGTTGCAGAAAAAAGCAATGTTTGGGGATTGTCTTCTGAATCTTTGGGGGAAAGAAAGTCAGTATGAATAACCCAAACAAGCCTACATAGTATCCACACCTCACCCATTTCTTCCAGGGTCCATAACATTCTACCGCAACCAATTGAGGCGAAGCCAAACATTGAAGACACAAAAACGAAAGACACGAAGGTTCCCAATGGACAAAGAAATATTGCCTAAATAATTTACGTAAAGGATCCTTGAAATGTCCAAAGTACTTTAAACTTATGTTGCTTTCTGACCACTGGCCTTTATGAAGGGCAATCTGTCCATTATAATGAGACCTATCAACTGGAAAACACCAATTCGTCAAGCCCAGTAACCAACCAGTTTATAGCACTTAAGCAAATAACCTATAATAAACACCAGAACAGATTCTGTACTCATCTATACTCCCTCTAGCATTTCCTCAATATTTTGAGTTGAGAATTTCAGTCTACTCATTCTTGAAGTCAGGTATCAAAAAGCTCCTCAATCTCAATTTTTTTTCCAGTTGCTCTTAGAATACCATTTCATTTTCATATATTTCAAATGGCAGTGTTAACTGACAGAACCCTTCTGGAGAGCAATCTGACAAAGTATTTTGAGGAGTATAAACTATTTATACCTCTCATCTCAGGACAGGAGTTCCCCCTTTATCTGGGGGGTACGTTCTGGGAACCCCAGTGGGTGCCTGACACCACGGGCAGTACTGAACCCTCTATATACTGTGTTTTCTCCTATGCATTCCTATGATAAAGTTGAACTCATAAATTAGGCACAGTAAGAGAATAACAATAATTAATAATAAAATAGAACAATTATAACAGTATACTGTAATAAACTGCCAGCATCACTACTCTGGCGCTTTAGGACCATTATTAAGTAAAGTAAGGGTTACTTGAACACAAGCTCTGCGATACCATGACAGTCAATCTGATAACTGAGGCTGCCACTAAGTAACAGGAGGGTTGCATATACAGCATGAATACGCTGGACAAAGGGACGATTCACTTCCCAGGCGGGACGCAGTGGGACAGCACGAGATTCCATCATGCTCCTCAGAACATCGCATTTAAAACATCGCATTCATAAGATTTAAAACTTATGAATTGGTTATTTCTGGAATTTTCTATTTCATATTTTCAGACCTCGGTTGACCGCAGGTAACTGAAATTGTGGAAAGCAAAGCCATGGACAAGGGGGGTACTACTGTCATTTCACCTCTTCAGAACAGAACTAATTCCAAATACTGAGGTGTGAAGGAAGCTGCCTGCATAAAAATATGTGAGCAGAATTATTTATATTACCTAAAAATTAAAATCTGTAGATGGAATTAAATCATGGCACAACCACTTCATGGAGTATTATGCCAAACTATTATAGGTACAGTAGATTAAAATTAACATACACACATACACACAACAGCACAAAGCCAGGAAAAAATACACCAAAGCAAAGTACACCAAGCTGGCAGAATATGGAATTTTTGTTCTTTTACTTTCCCCAATCTTCTCCATTGTAGTTTATGTGTAAATCACGAATTTTTTTTAATTTAAGTTTTCCTGAATAAAGTCAGTCACCCCCCAAATTCCTTAGGCTTCATTTAACTCTTCGATGACAAGTTCCTTGAATTTGGAGTTTACCTTTCTTGTATGCCACACTTAAAATCTCTTCCACTTGATCAGCAAACCCCATGTCCAACATCTGGTCAACTTCATCCAGGACAACATGCTTAAGTTTGGTGAGATCTAGCTTGCCATTCTGCAGGTGGTCTTTGATACGACCTGGCGTCCCCACCAGGATATCAATCCCATTCCGCATGCGTTCAACTGTAAAGAACACCAAGGAAAGACATGCTGGGTTTTTAAGTCCTTTTATTAGTGTTGGGTACCACTTAAAGATATTTTTATTCTAAGATATTTATTAACTACAAGTACAAGGTAAGATGCTAAGTATTGAAGATAAAAACACTCAAAGAACTCTTTAATCCAGTGTGGGAAACTCGGAAGAAAGGACAGTCCAGTGTATCACATGACATAACAGAAAAATACACCAGTGGGGGATGGTAGCACCAGGAAAGAAATGACTCCCCTGGCTGGTGGAAAGTGTCAAGGTTTCATAGACAAAGTAAAAATAAGAATCTTACAGAAACAGGAACTTTCTATGAGGTAAGCAGATAGAGAAAGAATGACAGGAGCGAAGGGTAAGTATTCCACGAAGGTGTAGACACATTCAGGAAGATGGAGTTCAATATAGCCGAGACGAGACGGTAATGACGCAGCTTTTCACTGCAGGGCTACTGCAGCCTAGGGATCACACGAGGCCGTTTACATACACTATCCAATTCAACCCAATGACAACACCCTTGCAGGGTGAGTCTTCTCCTCATGTTATTTTATACATGAGCAGAAAAATCAAGCAACTTGAATTGAAAATCACACAGCTATTCTATGAGCAGAGTCTAGATTCAAACCCAGGCCTTTCTGATGCCAAAGCCTACCTTCGTTTCAGCAAAGCTGGAAAGAAATAATCACAAGCCTTGTGTGCCAATGCTAAGACTTTTTTAATGCTTTAAGTCCCTTCCTGAATTACGTATCTGCTCTATATAATAAAGCTTCAAGGTCTGAACTGGGAAGAAATGGAATACTACAGTAGGGGCTGCAAAACTTGGCCTTGGACCCAGAGAAAAGAAAGCCTGCCTAACGCAAAAAGAGGCAGAGACCCAAGGCCCTTGACATAAAAAGAGTAACCCTGAATTCTGACTTTTAGTTCCAAGGGCCCAACTGGACTGTCTTCCTGGGTTCAGTAAGATACTTCTGAAGCCTTTAGACAAACATAGATAATACAAAAATCCTAAGAACTGTATACAGGATTTGACACATCATCATGCAGGACCATGTTCTTGACCATCTTTAACAATAATGACAGGAGAAAATGACCGTAAATGACTAGACTGTACTCTAGTTGGTAAAGCCAGATGTCAAGGTCAGAAGAAAGCCAATCAGAGCATCCAACAATGGATGGCATTTCCTTCTCTAACTTTTGGACTTACTTACTTTGACCTCCATAGGGAGTCCCACCATAAAAACAAGCCACTGCCAGCTTCTTTGTGATGTCACTGAAGTCTCTGCTTACTTGATTTGCTAACTCCCTTGTGGGTGCGAGAACCAGTACCTGAAAAGGAAAAACTAACAATTAAATTCAAAGTTATGTGCAGTATTTGTTTCTTAACAAATTTGGAACTTACCAAAGGTTCAACTCATCCTAACAATTATTTTCAGAACATCTATTACATGCTTTGCAATGTACTGTGGTGTGGAAGGATCATAAATATAATATGGTTCCTATCTACTCAGAAGAAAAGCTTGTGATCTTACCTATCAGAGGAGACGTAGATGCCCAAATGTATGGTGTTTCAGGAGGGTTGCATGGAACAGGCTGGAGGACTTGGGGAAGGTTGCATGGAGCTGCTAGTACTTAAAGAACAGCATTCCAGGAAAGGAACACCTTGTGCAAGGAGTCTACTGTGATGATAACAGCAGCTAACATTTGAGCTTTTACAATGTCTCAGGCTCTACTAAAATGCTTAACATGCACTATTCTCACTTAATTCTCACAGGTTATTCACCTGCAATACCTACAATTGTATTGTAATGCCTACAATAATACACAACAGATTTCTAAAACCAAAAGGCTAAGAGGCAGAGCCTGGATTTAAATTCAGGCAGTCAGGCTCCAAAAGCTGTAGTCTGAACCCCTACGCTACAGAGAAGTTGAAGTCGAATGGCAGTCAGACAAGTAAGGCAGGACCAACATAGGGAGGGGCTTTGAACTCTTGAGTAGTCTGAGTTTGATCCAACAGGACATACAGCACGAAACCACTACAGATCCTCAAGTAAAGTAACAGCATGAAACAAACATGATTTAAGAACAACCTAACACATTCATCCAACAGATATTTACTGAACATCCACTATGTGCCAGGCACTAGTCTAGGTGCTAGAATAATTCATTTGTTTACTGCTCTATTTGTTTAAATGTTAAATGAGGGGCCGGCCCAGAGGCACAGCAGTTAAATTCACGTGTTCTGCTTCTTGGCAGCCCGGGGTTCACCGGTTCGGATCCTGGGTGCGGACATAACACCGCTTGGCATGCCATGCTGTGGTAGGCGTCCCACATATAAAGTAGAGGAAGATGGGCACGGATGTTAGCTCAGGGCCCGTCTTCCTCAGCAAAAAGAGGATTGACAGCAGTTAGCTCAGGGCTAATCTTCCTCAAAAAAAAAAAAAAGACTTAAATGTTAAATGATTTAATGAGGAGGGAGCACGGACACAGGAAGGCCAGTAAACTAGTGAGGTGGGGCCAAAAATTAAGGGGCAAGCACCCACAGCCAAGGAGACAACATAGGCATTTCAGTGGGGTTAAGGTTCGTCAAATGCCAGGTTCTCCAGAAATGAGCTCAACGAGCACCATCGTGTAAGGGGGCTTGGCCTCTGCACCTCTCTGAGGGCCCCTCCTTCTATTCATGCATCTCTACTAAAAGTGCTTTCTCCATTTTAGGCAAAAATGGTTAGACACTTATCAAACCTGTGAGCCCCAGGGACATCTAACAGTTTGAAAGGAAGATGATGAACATTAATAATATAGGTGATCACAACCATGGGCCAGATTACAATATTTAAATATACAGGGTTTGTGGCCAATGGTCTTAAAGGAATTATTCTGGTTTACCTTCAAATCTACAGCAAATACCAAAAAAAGGCTTTAAGGAGAACTCAATAAAAAACAAGAGAGTATGTCATCATTGCCTAAGCAATGTTCTTTCCTGGGCGGATTTGGAGCCCTGGGGTCTCTGTTACAGTTACCTGAGGGGCACGGCCTCTCTTCCGGTCCTGTAGTTCTCTCTGAAGTTTCTCAATCAAAGGGATGGCAAAGGAGAATGTCTTCCCAGTTCCTGTCCGTGCCTGTGCAATTAAGTCCTTCCCACTATAGACATGGTGGAATGTCTTCGCTTGTATAGGAAACAGGAAGGTCACCCCACGGGCTGTGAACACATTAACCGTGTTATCTGACACCGCAGTTCTCAAAATCCCAGCCCTCCTGGAGGACTGCAGCATATCCATGTTCCTGGTCCTGCAGAATTAAGGAATTCTACCCTCTTGTCAACATTTACAAAGTCAGGTTCAAATACATTCTGGTAATGAAGAATCTGCTGGATTAAAAAATATCAACAAACTTTAAAGCACTGAATTATAGTAAATATTTATTATTTTAAGAGATTAGGTTACTTGTCATGAAACCCCGCCCCCAGGTCAGTATAAGCCTGAAAATCAGGTGCTTTGCAGTCCAGATTGTGCTGCACCTGATTCAGAAAACACTTAGTTCAGCATCTGTGACTACCTAGCTCATTCACAGGAACACTGCTCAGACGAGTTCTGAGTCAAGGCGGTATCATTAACCTAGAGATGCCTCAAGAAGTAGAAGATAAAAAAGAAAATACAAACAAGGCATCCGCTGTTTAATTGCACCAGCACTATCAGTTGTTACTTCTGAATGTATATAGTATTGAATAAATTTTAATCACCCGCTTAAGAAGCAGCAAAGGCCATCAGTGGGATAGTTCTATACCGAATATACAGACACACTTCAGTGTAAGGTCGCATATATTGGCCTCCAATAAGAATATGTCCTAGTTCCTCTCAAAGAGTGCAGCACTTCCAATAATATGTTCTAACATTATACAATATTTCCAAGAATATTACCTTTGAGAAGTTTAATAGTCTCTTCAGATATGGGAAAATTAGAGAAAGCTCCTTCTTTCTGTTCCACAGGTATTTCCTATCAAGTAAAGGGCCACAGAGAGAAATTAATAACTTTATCCCTAGTGGTTAATACAGAGAAGCCTTCTGAGAAAGAAACAAAAGAACCTATTATATCTCTTCTAAATCAACCAAAAAGACACAAAAACTTTGGTAGGTAAATTGACATCTGAAAAGGAAATATATCATTAATAATCTATAAAACTCTAACAAAAGAAAAATCTGTAGCAAATATATACTGCACATATACTATGTGTGGCTAGTGAAGGCAGATTCAGTCTCAACTAAGAACTATTCCACAGCCATTCCAAACCAGCAAGATACTGTTTAATGGGTCATTAGCCTTTCCACAGCAACATCTCTCATAATTCCACAGAAAATAAAGAACAAACATTTACGACAAACTGGTCACCATGGCATTATTTGATAGAAGGATAATTAATTGAATTTCTAGACATTTATATGATGGATTATGTAACCGTTAAAAGTATTTAATATTTAAAAGTGGGGAAAATGCTTATATAAAAATAGAAAAGGTAAGATACAAGATTGCATATAGTAGAACCCTAATCTGACAAAAAATAATAGTTGTAGACATGTATACATTAAAAGTACTGTAAGGAAATATCAAATTCAGCAACAGGTTACCTCTGTACCTGAAAAATGTTTAGTATTTACTGAATTAAGGAATGCTGAAATTCTAGGGAGCTTTTCTCTTTTTGGTAAATTCCTATATTTTCTAAATTCTCTAGATCACGTATTTTTTATAATCAGTAAAAATTTTTTAAATGTTGATCATGGCCTATGGCAAACAGAAAATTATTTTTATTAGAATCAGGATTTTTCTTTGATGACTGATTTTCTGAAAGGTAAGAGAATTAGTTTCCAAGTGGACATTTACTCATCCAGTTCAACTCAAGTTAGTTAAGGGGCTTGAAGAAGAAGACTCACGCAATCAAGCCAACACCTTTTCACTAACAATGCACCTTGGTGAAACCCCCTCCAGGGGAGGGGGGCTATTTGCATTACTATATCCCTCCTGTTGATTTCTGACTTGCAAATGAGCAGACCAAGTGTGCGGAGGAGTTTCCCTAAACTTGGAAAGATCTGCTTATTTGCAACGGAGGCATTCTGACACTATGCAATTTTTAAGATGAAGTTTCACCTTGCAGCTCAAGGGACCCCCGTGAAATGTGGACATCCAATTGCCTCCCGTTACCAAATGATATGTGCAGCGATTAGCCATTCATTTTTCTCAAACAACAATGAAAGATACACTCCACATATAAAAATGCAACTTCACCTGCTCTAACTCACTGTTACTTTCTTCACTGGCAGCTTCACTGGAGTCAGAGTCAGGTCCGGAATGAGGGAGTCCATTCTTCAGTTTGGGGCTTTTCTCTCCAATTTCTCCATTCATTTCCTTTTCTTTCTTCATTTTCTTGGGCTTAGGAGCACCTGTTTCTTCTTCAGAAGGATCCTTATCTTTTATTACTTTTTTGGTTTTAGGAGAAACAACTTGCTTTTCAAAGGGCTCCTTTGTTTTTTTCACACTTTTGGTTTTAGGAGAGAGAATGTCGTCCTCAGATGGCTCATCTTTCTTTTTTGCCTTTTTGGATTTAGGAGAATTCATGTCAACCTCAGAAGGCCCTGCTTTCTTTTTAACTTTTTTAGCTTTGGGGGAAATAGTTTCTTCCTTTTCTTCTGCTGCCTCTTGAGTCTTAGTAGATTTTGGCTTCTCTTTTCTACCTTTCTAAAAAGTTAATCAAGAAAATACAAACAGTGAACAAAGGCATCTATACATTTGTATGGCACATCAATTCTGGATTATTTCAAGATCACAGTTATATGTAGAACACAATTTGGGGCCATTTTTCAACATTCGTACTTTCACCCGGCAATAAGGCAAAAATGAAACGGTATGTTTCTTAATACCATTTTTTGGCTATATGGAGATAAGTGTATATCAATAATTTCATTAGCTTGAAAGAGAATACCTCTTGGTAACTATTCATGTTGGTTGAACAAGTGGTGAAATCAAATTTTCATAATGGATTTGGGGTTGCTGGTGGGATGCTCCGACAGGCTCTAAAGTAAGTACTCCTAAAGAGTGAGCAAGTACAGTTTAATGTAATTCTGATAGAGTGACATGCCATATGTGTCACAGATGGAGGATGTTCAGCAGATTTCTTTTTTCTGCAGAATTCCTGAACAAGTAAAACAAGGATTCATAATATCTGTCTCGCCTATCTCACAAGTGCAAATGGATTTACAGAGACATCTTACGAACCAAAAAGCTATAAAAACCCACAATCTATCAACCCCCGTGTAAAAAAGATGTACCTAATTTAAAGAAGGGGGAAAAAAGCACAAGTTACAAGGAAATGGAATGGGTAAAACCTCAAAACCAAACCAGACTACCCAAAATGTCTGACCTTCCCCAACTTTTCATATTACTGAAAACTTAAGTACTTAATATTACTGAAAACAATTAGACAAGTGTTACAGTCTCTGTTCAAATCTCTGGCGGAGCCCCAGGCCAATCCCAGAAGTATGGAGACTACTACTACTACTACATTAGCTGAACTCCACCTCCCTGAAACTTCAGGCCTGCTCTCTGCTCTCAAATCATGTATGAAAGGTAATCTCTCCCACATGATGGTCCTCCAGGCATCTGAAAAAAATCTGGTCTCCCCTGCAAGACTTCGGTTCTTTCATCCCGTGGTTCCATCAAACAAGAGTGGATTTCCCATTCTGGTGGACTCTTTGGAATGTGATGGAGTTTGGTCATGTCTCTCCTAATTGGAGCATCGCACAAGTGAACAGGCTCACTGATGCGGTGCAGGTAAACCAGGATCAATTCCTCCCCAACTGAGCGGACAAATCTGCGATCTCTTTGGTGTTCCTACAACACCAAAATGTTGTTGTAAAAGCTCCCCATCAAAAAGACCCAGAAACAGCAAGGGAAAAAAATTCTAATTCATGTACAACATAAGTTCAGGGACAATCTTTGTTTCCACGGACCTTATCTCACTCAGAACAGAGACTCAGTCACAAGTTAAATCACTGTCTAAGGAAGCGGCAGGAAGGAGGTAGTCAGGTAGCAAGGACACTTAAGACTACGCACACTATTGGCCTCTATCAAAAATGTGGCGTACGGTTAGCACCACAACACGTCTTCATATTTCCAGGGGAAATCTGGTAAATAAACTTTAAGGGGAACTGAATTATTTCCTCTTCTAAGGGCTGCTTACCGGAAAACAAACTCTACTTCCTTACTAGGGTAAAAAGCATGTCACCGCAGACGCCGCCCACGTGTGCAGATGGGTTTAAGGTCTTGCCAGTCTCGTCTAAAGCGTCTTGACCGGACTTACAATCGCCCTCCGCGCACGCTCACGCCCAGAGTTAGGTCTGAGCCTGAGCCAACAACGTAGGGCCTATCCGTGAACGTCCAACACTGCGTCCCGGGTACCCGGCGCCCCGACTCCGGGACCACGTGGGACACCCGGCCTCTGCCCAGTTCCGATCCGCCCCGGCGTCTCCGCCAGAGATGCCGGGGCGCGGCGGCGCGGGCTCCGTGGGGCGGGCAGCGCGCCCACCGCGCCCACCGCGCCCACCGCGCCCGGAGAGACCACTCCGGGCGACCCTGGCCGAGACCTACGCGGGTCTCCGGACGAGCCGGGTCAGCGCCGCGCGCTCCAGCGCCGGCACCCCTCCTCTCCAGTGCCCCGCGGCCCCGCTCCTCTCAGCGCACCTTCTCACTTTGCTTTCGCGGTATCTCCACTTGCTCCATGGCTGCGTCTGACTCCAAATCCGCGTCACTAAGGAGTTTCCCCGGCATCACTCAGCACAAGGTGTGTCGGCCGACTGTCTCGTCCACCGCGTGGAGAGGAACAGACAGTCCTACCCCTTCAGCCCACCCAGCTTCCGTCACTTCCTGTCGCAAAGCATTTCCTGCGGAAGCAGAAACCTCGGAGGAGGCTGAGGTCCACGTGTAGGCCCGGAGCACCGGCTGCTCACGCTCGCTGCGCTTAGCGAATAGACCGCTTAAGACGCTGGGACTAGGAGGCACTTACCGAAAGGTGGAACTGGAAGGAACCACAAAGGGTGGCTTTGTATTCTCGTTCAAACACTGACCAGATTCTCGCTAGCCCCGGCCTGAAAGTGAAGACTTGTAGTTGCTTTTGAGTGGCCCCTCTTCAGTGCTTTATATTAGATTGCTCGAGTTTGCAAAATCCGTTGACGCACACACGCGCGAGGTGTGTATTCTTGATCGTCTTGTGGAAACATCGATACTGAAAGGAGACGCCCAGACTGACAAGCCTGGATAAGAACTAGAATTCAGTTGAGCCTGGTCATTCATTTCACGCGTGCACTCAGCATCCCCTGAGCATTCACCGTGTCAGGTATGAGAAACAGGGCTAGGATTCGGTAACAGATCATACACAAGCCTTAGTCTTCAAGAAGCTTTATAGATTGGTGGGAGATAGAGGAGTGTCAGTTGTTCTAAAAGCACAGAGAGGCACGTAAACCTTCCTTGAGACCAGGAGAAGGGGGCCCCAGACCACATAGACCTCTATTAGAAAATAGAGGGGCCCTTAGTCTTGCATAACTTGGACAATACACTAATTCAAGCAGTTGAAGGAAAGTGGTCCATTGAATGGTCTATGACAATGTTGCTAAATTTCCTCTGAAGAACTAGTGATCTAAAGAATTGGGAGCCAGTTTATCATAGAATCGTTTTTAAAAATAGGTTGAAATCAGGCCTGGCTTTGAAAACCTGCACCATTTGCTTTGTGATTTTGGTCGCGTTACCTTAATCTGAACCTGAGTTTCTCATGCATGAAATGGGGATAAGAAAACCTTCATCAGTTGATAAAATTAAGATAATGAATGAAACGGGCTTAGCAGTGCCTGGTCACCTAGAGCACAATAAACGAGAGCTTTTAAAACTCACAGGTGTTTAGAAAGACAATTCAAAATGTAGTCATTTTATGACAAAGGAAAATGCCAGAAGCTGGCTTTCTCTGTTTCATAAGATTAGTTTTTACTGCACATTTTTTAATCTGACCATTTAAAGGAAAAATTTCACGTTTCACATAAACTATTATTTGATGTTTCACAGTCTCAGTTTAACAGATAAATTCATGTAAATGTACAACAACACTTTAACTCTGTGACATCCTTGCTCCAGGAGCCTTGATTTATCTATCATTCTACCCTTAAGACTTCAGACAGTGCCTGGCACGTAGTAGCCTGTCACTAAAAGTTGATTGATTGTTAAAATGGCAATGTGGGGGGTGGGGAAAAGAAGGGACCCCTTGAAATAAATTTTAGGTATGTGCCCAGGTAGGAAAGCAATTAAATCATCCTGGTATTAGGAACCTGAAGTCTGGTTAATAAACCACAAAACTACATGATATTGTTGAACATGATACTGCTGTAAACAGTACAGGGACATTTTTATTGCCAACAGATGTTCAACAAGAGAGTAAGCCCAGAACATTACTAAATGGAAAACTGTTGTCAAGGCTTATAAATTATATAAGTTCCTTTTTAACATAACTGCACATAGGCACGAGGCCAATATTCCACGAGGAAGCATGCAAAAGGCCGTTTTTTGGTTCAAAGGTAGCCAAATTACTGTATGAAACCTAGTCATCAGTATAAAATTCAGTAACAATTATAACATTTGATAGGAAATGTGAAGTTGTGCTTGAATATTGATTCTGCCAGACCAGTTTTCTTTGATGTAGATGATGTAATATGTTTTCATAAAATTGGCAGAATTTCTATTTCAAAAAGTATGTATACACACAATGAATTCAAAAGTCTACACAACAAAATGTTAGCAGTAATTATCTCTGAGCGATGTGATTATGAGTGGTTTTTATTTTCTTGTATTTGCTTCTCTATTTTTTCAAATTTTTCACAGTGGACATATATTACTAATATTTAAAAAAAGGAATGTGGTTTAAAAAAACTTAGTAAGCAGGGCCAGCCCAGTGGCATAGTGGTTAGGTTTGCATGCTCCAATTTGACGACCTGGGTTCGCCAGTTTGGATCCCAGGCGTGGACCTACACACTGCTCATTCAGGCCACACTGTGGTGGTACCCCACATACAACATAGAGGAAGATTGGCACAGATGTTAGCACAGCAACAATCTTCCTCAAGCAAAAAGAGGAAGATTGGCAACAGATGTTAGCTCAGGGACAATCTTCCTCACCAAAAAAAACCTTATTAAGCACTGCCTCCAAAATATACAAAAGAAAAACAACGAGAGAGGAGGCTCTTGGACATTCACACCAAAATGTGAATTCATTATTCAGATTTCTAATGCTGAATGGAATAAAAGATATTGTTTACAAATTCAAAAACTGAAGATCAGGGTAACTGATTCAAATTCAAATAGCTGGTAAGTGACCACACTAGGGCAGAGAGTACAAACAGGCTCTGAAGAGCCAACAGTTGGAGTCATGGAGGTGCTTGGGCTCTGAGGGAGGAGGAAAGATAGGTGGCTGAATGCAGCCCAAAGCTGAGAATTTGGTGAGGAATTTGCCCTGGGTTCTCCTTCCGGAAGATATGGGAAGTTATTATTTCACCTTGTTAGGACTTGCCCCACTTTCCTTGCTAACAGAGAAGCCAGCCTCGAGCAAGTGGACCCCTTCAATCCATCTCTGACCTGCTGGAATTTACCTACGTGCTTATCTGTTTCACTCTCTTCCCTGAAACTCTTCAATGGTTGTCCAACAGAAGGCCTACAAACCTTCCAAGATAGGACTCTTGCCATGTTTGCACCACTGCTTTCCTCATGAAGATCCCAGCAACAAGAGCTACTTATCATTTGCCGTATTTAGATCTTGTTTTATGAGCTATTCTGTGCCTTTGCCTGCATGCCCATTGCCATTTTCCTGTTTCTTTTACCTGACTTAATTCATGTTCAATCATATCCAGAAAACTTTCTCTGAACCCCCACCCCCATTCCTGGGCTAGGCTGGGTGCCCTTGTGTAGAAATTTCAAATCATTGCATTTAATCATTGCCATGGACCTAAGTTTATGTGTCCATCTGTTTCACTAGATTCTGAGCTGAGGGCCGAGACTGGGCACTCCGTATTTACCTTTGTACCCCAAACATAGTGCCTGGGACATTGCAGCTAGACAACATATTATGACTGAAGTACTAGTACTCATGCACTCTAGTAGGAATGGAGCCCCTATTTCATCCTGGATATAAATCTAGAGCTCACAATTACTCAGACACAGAGCCAACTGAGATTTTCCCCCCAGTCATAGCTATCTGGAACCCCATTCCCCATAATCAAAATTTCCCTCTTTCTCAATCCAGCACTGAGTCCTTCCTCCCTCCTTGGCTTAAATGAAATCTGACTTTTCTTGAAAAATACTCTCCCTGTAGCTATCTCATCCATATATTGCTCATTCCTTCATATTCCATGTACCCTGGTATCAATGTCCTCTTTTCCTCAAAGCCATTTCCAAACTATTATTCTTTTACTTTCATGTAAATACCCTTGTCCCTTTGCAGGTATGTGGTAATATCACCCTACTTCCCTCCCAATTCAGGTAATTTCCCAGGCTCCACCATTCTTTGATATTTTGGCACCTGGCTTAGTCTTCCTTTCTCTCTTCAGTCTTAGTTTGTCTTCATTCTAGGAGACTTCCTTGCCCATGAAAATCACCCATATAACACCTGGCTTCTTGGCTCTTTGACCACCTCAACTGAAATAACCTTTGACCCCAACAGCCCTACCACCATACTGTGCACCTGTCTTCTCCCCAACCTCTCCACTTTTGTAATCTCAAATTCAGATAGCCCCCACTGATCTTCAGTCCCTTGCCCCTTCTGCATTCTCCCTGTTATCAAGCCCATTTCCACTTCAATCCCTAGGCATTCTAGACTCCCTGGACCATCACTCCAATCACTTTTGTGGAGTTCTTAACCTCTTCACCTTGTCATCCTTTCATCTCACAGAGCAAAACCCTAATCCTCAATCAACTGTCTCCCATTTCCATTCCTACAACAGAATGCTGAGTGTTGCTGTAGGAAATCACTCAATCACTCTAACTGCTGCCACTACAAAATCAGTCTCTAAGCTCAAGTGGGCCCCCAAAGCTGCCTGTGACCCATGGTTTACCTGGTGAGTTCTCCATCTTGTTCCATAGCTGATACCTCAGCATTTCTCCACTTTCCTCAAGTCTCCTAACCTACTGCTTCCTTCTTTACTCTCAGTAGATGACAATGCAAGAATACCACAGAAAAAAATAGAAGACATTAGGCAGGCACTCCCTCAACTTTTTACCTTAACAGTAATAATCACTTTGCTCCTGACAAAATGTTAGAGATGTGCTCCTACCATCTAGGGCTAAAACTCTCCACTGTGTCCTTGATCTCATCCCTCTGGGTCTTCAGAGGGATTTTGCTCAATCATATATTCTTTTTCCCCCTTCCTCCTTTCTGGCTCCTTCCCAATTAGTATTTCAACATGCTCAAATTTCCCTCATCTCCCTTGTCCCCCAGGCCACACACACAAAATTCTCACTGCAACCTCATGTCCTTTCTTTTACATCCCGCTTCAGCTTATTATTGCCTATCCACAGCCAAATTTCTGGAAGACATGTTCATGACTATTGTCCCTACTTCTTTAACTCCCATTTCCTGCTGAACCCACTGCTAAATGGCTTCTACTCTTAATACTCTATTAATATGGCTGCTCCCCACATCAAATGTCCCCTTTTTGACAAATTCAGTGGCCATTTCAGGCTTGTCTTCTGGTTCCTTTGAAAGCCTCATAATTCTCGGCTTTCTGCCCTCTTCTCATCATCCCTTCTCATATGAGACCCCCTTTCCTCTGCTATGCAGTAAGTACACTGGTGTGCCTCTGGGTTCCCTTCTCTGTCCTCTTTTCTTACTATACTTTCCCTAGATAATCTCATCTACTACCTTACCTACAAGTACCATTTTTATTATTCCCAGATCTTTAGAACAGATCTCTCTCCTGCTTCAAACCTATAAATCCAACTGCCTGCTGTTTATCTCCTCTTACATATCTCATGGGCTACTCAATATTAAAATATATCTAATCCTGAACTAATTATATTCCCACTCCATTCCCACATAACTTTTCTTGCTCTTCGTCCTTGTACCTTACCTTAGTGACAAAACTCTAGGTTTCATTCTTCTGCCTCTCTCTTAACTTCCAATTCAAAGTAGTAAATCGTAACAATTCTATTTCCTAAAAACCTCTGAAATCTATCCATGTTTCTCAGTGTCCACTGCCACTACTTAGCACAGTGGTTAAGAGTGCTGGTTCAGAAGCTAGACTTATCTTGGTTCAAATCCTCACTCCACTACATATTATCCAGCTATGTGACATGAACAAGCAACAACCTCTCAAGTGCCTCACTTCTCATCACTCAAAACGTGTTACCTGTGCAGACCACCATCACTTCCACCTTGGATTACTCTGACAGCATCTTTTTTTTTCTTTTTTTTTGAGGAAGATTAGTCCTGAGCTAACTACTGCCAGTCCTCTTCTTTTTCGCTGAAGAAGACTGGCCCTGAGCTAACATCCATGCCCATCTTCCTCTACTTTCCATGTGGGACGCCTACCACAGCATGGCGTGCCAAGCAGTGCCATGTCCACACCCAGGATCAGAACCAGCGAAGCCCAGGCCACGGAGAAGCAGAATGTGCGAACTTAACCACTGCGCCACCGGGACGGCCCCTGACAGCATCTTAAGAAGTCTCCTAGCCTCCATTCTAGCCTTTCTGCAATCCAGTGTCCTCAGCATAATCCAAGCCCTTTCTAAAACACGAATGTCATCATGTTACTCCTTAATTTAAACCCTTTAATGGTTCCCGCACTGTGTTCAAGAGAACATTTAAACTCTTTAACAATGCACACAAGGCCTTTAAAATCTGGTCCCCATTAAATACTAAATCCTTACCTTTTTTTCCCCTGTCCTCTGCCTATCACATGCAAACCATATGGAACTAACTGTAGGTCCTCATACTTACCTGCTATTCTTTGCCTCTGGGTTTCTGCACATACCGTTCTCTCTGCCTGCAAACCCTCTCCCTTCTAAACTCCTCCTCCCACCATACACATATACTTGGCTAGATCAACTGATACCTTTGCTTTACTTCTTTTGGGTCTCACTTCTTCTAAAAGCCTTCCTGACTCCTAGGACTGGTTAGGCACACCCCAACTAAGTCCTTAGCATTCCATACCTACCTTCATTTTAGCCTTTAGGTATTAGTCTCATTCATAATTGCTTGTCTTTAGACTAAGTTCCTTGAGGATAGCAGCTGCCTTGTTCACCACTATATCCCTAGTTGTTAGTATAGTGATGGGCACATAGTAGACATTCAACCAATATCTGTTGAATAAATTAGTGAGTGTGCACTGCTTGCACACCCTTTTAATTAACTATCTAGAATTTGAAGTACTACACCTAACCAATTATGTCACCAGTTTATACAGCCCTTTAATGTGGAAGGGATTTCTTATTTTCTACCACATAGCCTGTGGAAGGAATGATCTGAATACAAATACACCAAATTTTATAAAATGAAAGTAACCTTATGTAAGATTAAGTTGACTGCCATGTTTTAAAGAAATTTTAAAAGGTTACATTGAGAAAATTCTTAAGACATAGTGAAAAGAGACAATAAAAGGAGGTTTTTTTATTCAAAGGTATAACTGGATAAGTAGATTTGTTTACAACCATTCTTGTGAAATACTTTTTAAAAAAATACGACCAACTTCTTTGCCAACAGCAGACACATACCTCAACTATGATGACCTAATTTTTGGTGGATAATGTACATGATTAGGCAGAAATAGGCAAGCTCACACTGGTAGATTAACTATCAAATTCTCAGTCAAAACTCCGTTTGTGGCCCCCGCTTCTTGATCGATTTCTATTCCCACTTCGTCTTCTACCATCTTGTCGACTTCCTGACCGACTCCCCTGTCGACTCTGTCTACCTGACCGGCCACCAGATCGACCACCTGACCGGCCCGATCTCCCCACTCGGCCACTTGACCAGCCACTTCTCTGTCTGGAATTAGAAGATATGTTTCCATCATAATATTCTTCAATTTCAGGTAACTTGGCTGGCACTGAGAGTATCCAGTCTGAATCATGCCACTCTGCCTGTTGGGGGAATTTATAGGATTAATAGAAATGCAAAATAGAAACCATAAGCAAGCACATGAGTATAAGAGACTTTTTTCATATCCATTATTAGCTAAAGGCCATCTATCCATTAACTTCAAAATATCTGGAACAAAACTGAAAACCAGAAAAAAAACAAAAACAAAAACATATTCAAAGCTCATTCATTAAAGTTCCTAAGTTGTAGTCTCAGGAGAAACTCTCAGGCCCATTTTGAAACTCTAAATTCACATAGAAATGTATAAATTATACATTCTAAAAGAGAACATGGTTTCTCAGAAGAATACAACTAGACCATTAATAAGTAGTGGTTGCTTTCAGTAGGAATATTAGAAAGAAGCAAGTATGGTAGGTATATAGACAGAAGCAAGAAGTGAGAACAAACAATGGAGATTAACAACCTGTCAACACCAGCTGGGGACTAAAATGTAGCTACAGGAAACAATTTGGTATCAGAGTAAACTCAAGATACACAAATCAGCAGCTCGTAAGAGCATCACTACATCATATCCTGCTACAGTAAGTGTGCTTCATAGTGATCATGAGTTACCAAGGAAAACTGACATTAAAATACCCTGTTGGTAAAAGTGAGCAGAAACAAAGACCCTCACACACCACTGTGGCAATATATGACCAAAGCCTTAAAAAATGCACAAACCTGTTGGCCAAGCAGTCATCTTAAAAAATTCCTCTTAAAGAGATAAACATGGCAGTGCATAAAGAGTTAGCTATACCAATGTTCAGGGCTGACCTGTTTATAAATTATTGGAAATAATTTAAATGTCAGAAAATAGGACATCGATTAAGAAAAGTTGGCCACCCATATGACCAAATGCCAAAGAGTTATTAAAAGTAACTGTATAGTTGACAAAGAAATGTGTTCACAATATATTCTGAATTTTTAAAAAGATAACAAACAAGGGCTGGCCTGGTAGTGTAGTGGTTAAGTTCACACGCTCCTCTTCGGCTGCCTGGGGTTTGTCAGTTTGGATCCCAGGTGCAGACCTACGTACCACTTATCAAGCCATGCTGTGGTAGGCATCCCACATATAAAGTAGAGGAAGATGGGCAAGGATGTTAGCTCAGAGCCAGTCTTCCTCAGCAAAAAGAGGAGGATTGGCGGCAGATGTTAGCTCAGGGCTAATCTTCCTCAAAAAAAAAAAGAAAAAAAAATAGAATAATCCTATTCTTGTTTCATAATATGTACATAACTATGCACAGGGATGCAACAGACAATTTCTTCAACAGATAAAATACAAGAAAAATTTTTTTTTTTTAAAGATTGGCACCTGAGCTAACAACTGTTGCCAATCTGTTTTTTTTTCCTGCTTTATCTCCCCAAATCCTGCCTGGTACATAGTTGTATTATCTTAGTTGCAGGTCCTTCTAGTTGTGGCATGTGGGACGCCACCTCAACGTGGCCTGATGAGTGGTGCCATGTCCGCGCCCAGGATCCAAACCAGCGAAACCCTGGGCCGCTGGAGCGTGTGAACTTAACCAGCTGGCCACGAGGCCGGCCCCAGGAAAATTTTTAAAAAGAGAGAGAACCTGTAAGTTAAAAGAGACTTAAGAAACATCAAATTACAATGTGTGAACCTTATGGACCTTATATTTAAAAATATTTAGACGAGGGAAAATTTAAACACAAAATTGGATGATACTAAGGAATTATTATTCTGAGGGGCTTGTTTATGGTATTATAATTATGGTTTTTTTTTCTTTTCTTGTTTTTTTTTGCTGAGGAAGATTTTCCCTGAGCTGACATCTGTGCCAATCTACCTCTATTTTGTGTGTGGGTCACTGCCACACCATGGCCACCAACAAGTGGTATAGTTCTGTGCCTGGGAACCAAACCTGGGCTCCTGAAGTGGACCACACTGAACTGAACTACTAGGGCCATGGGGTTGACCCCAATTATGTCTTTTTAAAGTGATCTTAATATTTAGGTATATGGATATATTTATGGTTGAAATGACAGAATGTCTTTTTAAAGTGATCTTAATATTTAGGTATATGGATATATTTATGGTTGAAATGACAGAATGCCTAGAATTTGTTTCAAAAGAACACAGGAGAGTGGGGAAGTGGATGGAGGTAGACATGAAACAGAATTAGCCATGAGTTGATAACTGCTGAACCTGGATGATGGGAACAGGAGGATTCAGTAAGCAATTTTATTTCTTTATATGTTTAAAATTACTTATGATAAAAAAATGTTTTAAATTATGATACAGACTGGATATTTTATATTAAGGAATTTTTAATTGATTTAAGCATCATAATGATATTGTGACTATGTTTTTTTAAATCCCTATCTTTTAGAGAAAGATACTCAACTATTAACAGATAAAATTTTAAAAATACCTGTAACCTTTCTGACTCCGTTGTGGGAACATCAAAGCAAACACCCTAAAAGCAAAATGAAAACACTTTTATTTAGATGCATATGAGTTGATTTTTTTTACTAATACATGAATACTTGCTGGCAATCTTATATTAGCTACAAAAAAAAAAAACCTGGTGTGTCCCATGATTGCTTATAGAAATCAGACAGCTAATATATAACAATGCATGACACACAGTGGCTGCTTATTGTATTTTTTAAACCTGAAAAGTAATTAAACACAGTACCTAATAAGAATCTACTACTACTAAGAATCTAAAGTGTCTTCTAAAAACGTTTTGTAGACACTGTGTTGTTCCATGTCCCTTGTAAAATGATCATATGTTCCTTTAAAAATTTAGTGCCAGAAAGTTTCTCTCCTAAAGAGCTGCAATGTTTATCAGATAATGAGAATGATATAACCCAAGATGTTTCCTCTTTAGTCTTGGTTGCCAATAAGTTGAAAGTTAATTTAATAATCAAGTACAGCAACTAGTTTGCCCTAAGGATCTTCTTATATTTTCCCTCCCCTCCACATTTTTTCTGAATGTGTCTATTTGTCTCATACTTGCTACAAATATTTTTTGAAGATAAGCAATATTAAACTTTGAGAGAATTATTTCCAACAAAAAAAGTTAATACAGTTTTAACTTTGCTATTTCATAAATGTATTAAAATACTTCACAAATTATCCTCATTAACAACCAATAGCAGGACACTTAATAACCAATATTGTGTATTCTCTAAAAAATAGAGCTGTTTAGCTGTTGCAATCATAAGCTGTTTAGTCTTAGAAAATAAACACATACAACTACACTTAATATGTGTACAAGGGCAGAAACTTAGATAACTTGGGTATTAGGTAGTCAAACTAAGCAGAATGACTTACAGCTTTCTAGAGGATGGTTATTTATATAACTCCCCAAATTTACAACGGGAAACAAACTAACACACGGAGAAAACAGTATTATTCATCCCTTTAGTCTTCAAAAGAGCGAAGAAGTAATAAAATATGCTAGTCTTTATAAACATTTACGGTAGTTGAGTAAAAAGCTGTTTACTTATCTAGAAAAGCCTACCATATTTCCTTTTAGGAGGCACATTCTGGTAATTTGGGACACAGCATTACTACTCAGCTTTCTGTTAAGTTCCTTCCAAGCACTGTTGACGTCCTGTATTTCTTCTGGGCTTTCCAGAGTCATGGTCACAAACCCCTTAAGGAATAAAAGTCACATTTTGTTTGGCAAAAAAGTAGCAGCAGTAGGAATGAAGTTCTAACTCTACAGCCCTTCATGACTTAACTGTGCACTTCTTATGAGCCAAGTGCGTAACATAACTGCTTAAAAAATAACTTCTCTGAAACTATGTTAATGGAAGACTACTGTTTATAGATCATTGAAAGTACCATTTTTCTATGCATTGCTCTAAAGCCTACATTTAATTCAAACCATAATGCTTTATGAGAAAATTTTAAAAACTAGAGCATCAGAAAAAAGATAAGGTAGTTTAGAATTAGGGAAATGCTGAAGGAATAAAAGTTAGCTTTGAGTGGAAAAACAAGAGGACAAAAACCTCTTTAAACTTCTGAAGGAATTTTACATAAGTGAAAATTACTTGTTCTGTAAAACTTCACTGGACAGCAAAAGGATCAACACGAAGAAGACACAGGGAGGTATTCATCTCACAAATATTTATTGAGTATCCCGATGTATGTGCCAGAGATTGTACTAGGTGCTAGAGATTCAGCAGTAAATAGTCCTTTCTCTCGTGGAGGTTACATTCTAGGGGTAGGGGAGGGAGCCATGTTAAGTAGGGAGGAGTAGAGAGCAAACAAATGAGGAAGGGGGCTGGCCCTGTGGCTGAGTGGTTAAGTTCGGGCACTTTGCTTCAGCGGCCCAGGGCCTTGCTGGTTCGGATCCTGGGCCCAAACCTAGCACCGCTCACCAAGCCATGCTGAAGCAGCGTCCCACATAGCAGAACCAGAAGGACCTACAACTAGAATACACAACTATGCACTGGGGGACTTTGGGGAGAAGAAGAAAAGAAAAAGAAGACTGGCAACAGATGTTAGCTCGGGTGCCAGTCTTTAAAAAAAAAAAACAAGGAAACACATAGAATGTCATATATAATAAGCATCATGAAGAAAAATAAAGCAGAGGAAGGGAATAGAGAGTAAAGGGAGATGTAAGCTATTTTAGAGCAATCAGGAAAGACCTCTCTGATATGGTGATATTCAAGCAGAGAATTAAATGAAGTAAAGACAGAAGCCATGTGGTTATTAAAAGGGAAGAACACTCGAAACAGTGCAAGTAAGTGCAAAGGCCTTGTGCAGGGGAGAGTTTGAGTAACAGCAAATAGGTCAGGGTAGCTAAAACAAGCAAGGGGAGCATGATAAGAGATGAGGTCAGGGAGGTAGCAAGGGATGAGGTCAGCCCAGTGGCATAGTGGTTAAGTTCATGTGCTCTGCTTTGGCGGCCCAGGATTCAGGGGTTTGGCTCTCGGGTGCGGACCTATACTGCTCATCAAGTCATGCTGTGGTGGCATCCCACATATAAAATAGTAGAAGATTGGCATGGATATTAATTAGCTCAGGGCCAATCTTCCTTGAGCAAAAAGAGCAAGACTGGCAACAGATGTTAGCTCAGGGGCAATCTTCCTCACAAAAGAAAGAGACATAGCAACAGAAAGACCCTGTAGGACATTCACAGTAAAGACTTTGGATTTGGGTTTAAACCATAAAAGAAATTTCAAGCCACTAACATTCTTTTTCTAAGATATTTAATCAGAGGTAGATGACCTATCTGCCAAAGAGGGATTCTTTTATTAGATAAAAGCAAGGACTAAATGACCTCTTAGGTACTTACTTAGCTCTAAGATTCTACCTTAACATTTTCTTAAGAATTATAGTTTAAATATTTTCTTAAGACGTATTTGGTGGGTTACTAGATATAGGGTATTTTCTCAGCGCTAAAGTATCACCCTGCAGATTACTTACTAATTATAAAATATACTTTTACAATGGGAATATATAGCTCTGGTGTGGTTTGTTTTGACATCTCATACCAACCTAGCAGGACACACAGACTCAGAGACACAGACAGAGACACACACACACTCCCTCACACCCTCCCTCTACATATACAGGCAATCCTTACATGGATTACATACTATGCACAGTACTGTGTTTACTGCAGAGTCTATTTTTTGATTTGCATGGTTCCATGGCAACTTACAAAATGAAGAATAGGTTCTGGTATGCAAGTTTCAGTTAAAACAGTACTGTGCAAACTGAAAGTTTCCTATATTTCTTTCCGGATAGACAGATATCTATGGTTCCGTTTTACTCTTTCTCAACATACAATTTTCTCACAGATTTCTACCTTATCAGAAGTGATCAAAGATCGTGGTTCAAAACTTGATGCACCAGAGATGTGGGCTAATGCTGCAGCCAATGCATCCACTGCCCCTTTCTCCTCTATCAGTCTCTGAGCTGACGGTCGGAAAAAATCAACAGCAGCGTAAGAAACAGAAGCCAAAGACCTATGGTTTAAAAATAGTAAATTTTCTTGGTCAAGACAAAAGGAAAAAATTAAAGATAAAAGAATGAATGGGAAAAGAAAGAGCAACATTTTCATATTTTAATATAACTAAATGTCTGCAGGTAAAAACTGGTGATTAAATTTTCTGATTATTTGAACTAGGAGAGCTTAAAGATGAATAGCCTAATACAAAAGAAAAAATTATTCAGCAAGGTCAGAAAGCATACCTGATGGCATCCATGCTTTTAGATTTAACTAAATCCATTGTAGAAGGAACACCTACACGTTTAAAAGTAATTCCCTGAAAATGAAAGAATTATATTAAAGAAAAATGGAAGTCTTTACAATTAATTTCTAAATTAATAATGTTTGTTGAATTTCCATTTCTTGGACTTAAAGATTTCCAAGCCCTAGCAGATCAAAAGATCTGCTTTTTCTAATAAATCATCAATTACAAATTCTAGAAAGAGAAAAAAATTTTTTGAATCGCCCCTTAATTACAATGACGGAATTTCACTTGCAAAATAAAGCTGAGTCAAAAAAAAGTAAAAGAATGCTGGTTACATCTATTGACTTTTTCTCTTATTACTCCCATTTTGCAAAGTATATGAAACAGTGTATAAAAACACACATCACAAAAATAGGAAAAAATGTGAAATACCACAAAAAATCCAGACCACAAAAAATGTATAATTTCTTATAGAAACTGGCTATTGTACCATTACTCAATATAATCTGAATTATTACACCAAGACACTGTCATAGTCACCCATTTACAATGCTAGACTAAGAGGTACTGAAATCACAATGCACTTCTGATCTTAGTATCAAGGGAGAAATTCAAGGGAAAAATGAGAAAGTCAGCTCTTCTGTCTTCACAATAAAAGCTGTATTAAAACAAAGTCTTGCAGCTAACACAAATTTAGCTCTTCGCATGCTTCACATCCAAATGCAGCTTAAACTGAGAAAAGTTATAAAGATCTATTTGTGAGAACAAATAGAAAAAGAGCTCTTTTCTAAGTCACCATTTACATAATAAGCCTGAAATAATTTAACTCGACTTACTGCTTTTTGTTCCACATATCTTAGTTGACCTCTTTCTCTTGGTTGATAAAAACATATGCAAATTCCTGTCCGGCCAGCTCTACCTGTGCGTCCAGAGCGATGAATATAGGACTCAACATCCTAAATATAAAAAAGGTAATACTTTTTAAAATTCTGGCAAATTACACAGTCATTCCAGCATCCAAATAATAATGCTAATAATAACAAAACTACTACTACCAATAACAATATTTTCACTTCAATCCTATTACTCTTTTCAACATCCCAAAGAACTTTCTTGCTTGAATTTTTGGATAATGGGGATATGGTTTAAAACCTTTTTATCCACCTCATCCCAGGGCTCTTTATATGGCAACTTTTTATAATTCCCTTGCATGGTTCCATGCTTCAAATCCAAATAATGAAGTTAATCATTTGCAAAGGCATCACCTTCTGATCAATTTAACACCGTACTAACAAAAGATGGCTAAGAGGAAGAACAGATAACATATTTTTCATATCCCGAGCAATATCTTGTAAATAAAATGGCAGTCTATATAGCTGTTCTTATTTTCCCTAAATCATATCTCATGTCCTTGCAAATTAAACCACAATGAGATACCACTTTATACCTTTAGAATGGCCATCATCGAAAAGACAAGAGATTAGAAATGCTGGCGTGGATGTGGAGAAAAGGGAACCCTTGTGCACTGTTGGTGGAATTGTAAATTGGTACAGCCACTATGGAAAACAGTATGGAAGATCCCCAAAACTTTAAAACTTGAACTACCTGTGATCCAACAATACCAGTTGGGGGAATATATCCAAAGGAGACAAAAACACTAACTCGAAAACATATCTGCACCCCACGTTCATAGCAGCATTATTTACAATAGCCAAGACATGCAAACACCCTACGTGTCCATCAATGGATGAAAGGATAAAGAAGTTGTGTGTGTGTCTGTGTGTGTGTGTGTGTATGATGACATTATTCAGCCATAAAAAACAAGGAAATCCTACCATTTGTGATGGCATGGATAGACCCCGAAGACATTATGCTAAGGTAAATAAGTCAGACAGAGAGAGATAAATACTGTTTGACCTCACATGTGGAATCTAAAAAAAAAACCAAACTAAACTCATAGAAACAGAGATAAGACTTATGGTTACTAGAGGCGGAGGGTAGCGGGAGGGGGAATTGGAGGAAAGTGGTCAAAAGCTACAAACTTCCAGTTATAAAATAAGTACCAGGGATATAATGTACAACGTGATAATTATAGCTAACACTGCTGTACGATATATAGGACAGTGGTTAAGAGAGTAAATCCTAAGAGTTCTCATCACAGGGAGAAAATTTGTTCTTCATTTTTTTCTAGTGTGTCTATATGAGAAGATAGATGTTAGGTGAACCTATTGTGGTAATCATTTCACAATATATGTAAATCAAATCTTACCTGTACACCTTAAACTTATGGAGTGATGTATGTCAATTATTTTTCAATAAAACTGGGGAAAAAACCTCATTTCCTACCTGTGGAGGAGAACTTTGAATCACCAGGTCAACCTCAGGAATGTCCAAACCACGGGCAGCCACATTGGTAGCTACCAAAACTTTAAAACTACCTTCTCTGAAGCCTTTCAGTGTAATTTCTCTTTGTGACTGTGCAATGTCCCCATGTAAACACTGGGCATTCTATTTGAAAAAAAGAGAAAGGTAAGTGTCCAGCTCATAATTGCAATTGATAGCACCCTAACACCATATAGTCTGTGATCTTTTTTTGGTTGTTTTTTAATCTTCTTATTTTCTGATAATTATAATAATGCATGCTTATTGTTTAAAAAAATCAAACATTACAGAAAATATTAAACAAAATGTAAAAGCTTCCCTTGATATCAGCCTCCTATTAATTCACTGCTAACAGTCTGGTGAATATTCCTCCAGATATTGTTTTTTAAATATACATACAGACACTACTCACATATACTAGCATATACTATAATTTTACATATTTACTTATAAAAATGGCATCATACTACAAGGTACTGTTTTGTAACCTGCTCTATAAATTTATTATATCTTAGCCATTTTCCCACATCTTTAGATATAACTCTACTTAATATTTTAAAACTGTATATGATTTCTTCACATGTATGCAGTACCATTTATTTTAGCAATATCCTACTGATGAACATTTGGCTCGTATCCAAATTTCCACCTCTAAAAACAATGCTACAATGGACAACCTCGTACTTAGATCTCTGAACTCCTCAGTATATGTATATTTCCGTAGGATACATATATAGAAGTTGAATTTCTGGCTCAAAAATTATGAACCATTAACGTTTTAATAGCTATGCAAAACTGAAGTATAAAAAGAGGTTGAGCCCATTTACTCTTCAACATTCTATGAGTGTTTATTTCATCTTACCCCACCTACCCTGTATATTATATATCATTATAATCCTTGTGAATCTAATAGGCAAAAACAATTTCCCAATGTTGTTTTAATTTCCATTTCTGTAATTTTTAGTGAAGCTAAACCTATTTAGACTGGGCTGATCTTCCATTTGTGCTGCAAATAATTTTTCTAGTATTATACTTAAATTTCATAGTATTCCTAGCCACTATTAAAATTTAAAAGTTCATAACAATGATTTAACCCCAAATGTATCTAAACCATAGTATTTAAGCCTAATGCATTCACGAGTGACTTCACTGAGCACTTGCTATGCACCAGGCACTCTGCCAGGTTCTGAAATAATCATAAAGAAACAGCGCCGGGGAGGGGAGGGCAAGCCCAGTAGCTGAGTGGTTAAGTTCCTGTGCTCCACTTTGGCAGCCCAGGGTTCACAGGTTTGGATCTTGGGCATGGACCTACACACTTCTCATCAAATCATGTTGTGGCAGCGTCCCATATACAAAATAGAGGAAGACTGGCGCAGATGTTAGCTCAGCGATAATCTTCCTCAAGCAAAAAGAGGAAGACTGGCAACAGATGTTAGCTCAGGGCCAATTTTCCTCAAGCACACACACAAAACAAACAAAAAATGGCCCTGGGACAGACAAGTTGACAGGCATTTTCAATACAGTATGACATGTGCGATAACAAGGTGCAGGGTGCTATAGGAATACCTAAGAGGGAAACCCAACTCAGTCTTGTTTGAGGTGAAGGCAGCATTGAAGCCGAAACCTGACAGAAAATAAGGAACTAGTAGTCAGGTAAAAGGAGGAGCAGGAGGCTAGGGAGCTCTGGGCAGAAGAAATATCCCACATAAATAGTGTGTCTAAAGAACTACAAATATTTAAGTATTGCTAAAGCACAGAGTGAAAAGGGCAAGTGGTGAAAGATGAAGCTCGAAAGGAATATGAATTTTATGCTGAGGACAATATGGAACAATGGAATGATTGTGAGCAGAAGATTACCATGAACATATTTGCATTGTAGAAGGAACACTCTGGCTACAATGTATAGAATATATTAGAAAAGGGCAAGGCAAAAGCTAGGGAGACCCAAGTAGCAGACTGTTATAAAATTCAGAAGAGCTATCAGTGGCCTCGCCAAGGCAGTAGCAATAAGTATCTATTCATTCAACAAAATTTAGTAATCTACAACATGTCAGGTACTAGGGATAAAATGGCAAACAAAAATAAGACTGCCTCTGTCCTCATGGTCTTTATACTCTGGCCAGGGAGATGAAGATTTATCAAATAATTAGGCACACAAATAAATTCAGCCAACAAGTGTAATGGATGATGCACGGGTCTAAGAGGCAAAGGACATTTATAGAGGACAATCTGATCCAGTTTGGGGCAAGGAAGAATTCCCTGAAAAGTGGTGCTCTCAACTGATATTTGAAGGATGAGTAGGAGTTGCTAGGTAAGGCAGACTACAAGTTTATGAGCCTCGTGGTGAGAGGAAACATGGCATGTGTGGAGAGAGTACAGAAATGAGAAGAAAGTGTGGTAATCAGATGAGGCTGGAAAGGGAAGTAAGGGCTAGGCCATAATGAATTCAAAAAGTATTATGAGATGAAATTGGGAGGACTTGGGAGTAAAAATGAGGTATGAGAGTAAAGAAACATATCATACATGATTCCCAGATTTTGAGCTTCTGCAATGGCAGTAGGAAAAAAATGGACCATTTTAAACCAGGGCAGACAGAATCCAAAAATACTTTATAGTTAACTGGATGGCAATGATAAGGAAGAAAAGTCAAGGACGATATGTAGAATTCTGGCTTAGGCTATGGGTAAATGTATCATTCAACAATAGGGAATGTTGGAGACAGAGTGGATACAGGAATGCAGAAGAGAATGAATTCAATTTGGGGTACATAATGGATTGGGATGTCTGTGGCCAGTAGGGTAAAAACAGGTCTAGAATCTGGAGACTGAGCTAACCTGGAAAAAGATTTGGACATCATCAGCATATACACAATGACTGGAGTCATAGGAGTGATTAGATACACGTATCTATATACATAGCTAAACTATATTTCTACACTTATTGACTGCTTGCTATAAGAAAAGCATTGTACTAAATGCTTTAAATAAATGATTTCACTTAAATCTTTTTATTTTTTCATTATTTTTTTTAAAGATTTTATTTTTTCCTTTTTCTCCTCAAAGCCCCCAAGGTACATAGTAGTATATTTTTAGTTGTGGGTCCTTCTAGTTGTGGCACATGGGACGCTGCCTCAGCGTGGCTTGACATGCAGTGCCATGTCCGCGCCCAGAATGCGAACCAGTGAACTCCAGGCCACCAAAGTGGAACATGTGCACTTAACCGCTGCACCACAGGGCTGGCCCCTGATACCACTTTTTAAAAAGGAAACATGGGCAATGAAATATTGAGTTGCTCAAGGTTACACGGCTTAACACAACTGGGATCTAAACCCTGATCTGACTCCAAAGCCTGTGCTACTAATCACTATGTTCAGGAGGAATATGTTGAGTGAGAAGAAATAAGTACAGAGATTAGAACTGTGAGAAATGCCAATAAGTAAGAATACCAAAAGACCTCAACAAAACGGGGAAAGGTCAGCCAGAGGACAAGGAAGAAAACCTGTCATATCGTGGAACCCAAATTAAGAGAAACATTTCAAGAAAGGAAATGTTATTTTATATATATATATATATATATATATATATTTTAAGTATAAGCAAAAATACTTTAAATAAATTGGAGAGTTTTTCACAGTGAATTTTTCAAATTCATCTTTCAAAAATTTGATGCACGGGGCCGGCTGGTGGTGTAGTGGTTAAGTTTGTGTGCTCTGCTTTGGTGGCCCAGGGTTTGCAGGTTCAAATTCCAGGCACAGACCTACATACCACTCATCAAGCCATGCTGTGGTGGCATCCCACATACAAAACAGAGGAAGATGGGTACTGGTGTTAGCTTAGCGACAATCTTCCTCACACAAAAAGAGGAAGATTGGCAATAGACATTAGTTCAGGGCCAATATTCTTCACCAAAAAAAAAAGGATACAGCATAGATTTTTTACTTGATAATTAGTCCTAAGGAGCACATAATACATTCCTGATACCAGTGATGGTTTCTAGGTCTCCAACTTATGAATAAATCATTTTCCAAAAGTTTGTGTGTTTAACTGTTTAGAATTAAGAAGGCATTTTTCTGATATAACCTGACCTTAAGGAAAAAGTTCAATTAAATTAAAATTTAAAAATAAAAATAAACTAACCATTAAACTTCCTTGGCTAGTCCATAAAATCCCATACCACCCATAATGAGATGCTACTACTACTTTTTACCTAAGTAGCAGTCACCCAGCAGAGGAGAAACTACATTACTCCCAACCATAGAAACTGATTTCGTCCACTAAGAGAACTCTCACCAAGCCTTTGCAGCAAGCCAATTCCTCCCTATGACATAAAACCATAGCTTCCACAAGACAGCTGCTGACTGTTCTAAAGCAGTAACAGGAAAGGCACATCAATCGCCCTCCAAAACCCTTTCTCTATTTAGCCTCCATTTGCTTATACTGGATACAAAGCTAAAGCTACACAGTTAAAATGACTCTGGGGAAGATGGTGACAGCACAGTTTTCTAATTTCCAGTTCTCACATAAAAACAAACACATCAACTAGGATAATAAAACTAAAAATCCACAAATATTTATGACAAAACTAAGTGACAAGGCATTTTCATGACTTCCAAAACAGGTAGGGACAAGACCTGTATGTATGGGGGGGGATTTGCTAGTCCTAAGAACAGATAGTCCCTGGAAAGCATAATGGGCCGATTTGACAATAACAACTGAAACCAGAAGAGTTTTTGCATATTTAAGGGTGACTGTGAGGAGCCAGAAGTAAGGTCTAAAAGAGCATGGAGCAGCCTGAGACCTCTATGAACTTTGAAAACTCACAAGCCAATGCTCCCTTGCCAGGACAAAGCCCCACAGTGATGACAAACTGTTGGACCTAGAACCCAAACTGAGGATGCCAGGAACGACAGAAGGAAAGAGCAGATCCAAATAAAAGCGAGGGAAAAGACAGCCAGAGCTCAGAAAGTGAGACCTTTTTTTTTTAACAGCTTTATTGAGATTTAATTTACAGACCGTATTCTTAAACACTAACAAAAATATTAGTGAAGCAAGAAAATTATTCCAACCTATGCCTCTCCATCTAAAGTTCAGAAAGATGTATTTCATCATTATTAAAAATACGCAACAGAAAAGATCATGGTTAAATCCCATAGAAAGTAATTAGGGGGCAAAAGAATAAGAAGCAGAATAATATCTCCACAAATAATAAAAGAGCTCTTGAAAGGCACACCCACAAAACAGATGAAAAGTACAGTATTGTAATTCTGAATGAGCTAAAAGAAAACTTTAAAATGATATATGAAAGAACAAGAAAAATCAGAATGAGAAAAACTACAAACTGAGGTGAAATGACTCAAGAAAGAAGTAGAAATAAAAGATAAAGACTTTTATAAATGAAGACTAGACTTGAAAGAATACAAGATTGGGTAAGCACAAAGGATGATGCCTTGAAAATGGGAAATTCTGAAAATTGAAACAAAGAAAAAGATGAAATGGATTTGAGATAACGTGACAAAGGAGAGAAGAAAAAAGTCAACATATGTATAACAAGAGTCCCTAAAGACAAAAACTAAAGTAATGAGACAAACCAAATATCAAAAAGGTATAATTCAAGAAAATTTTACTGAAATTAAAAAGAATATATATGAAACCACAAATTGAAAGTGCATACTGTGTACCCAGAAAAAGTGACCTAGAATAACACCCAAATATATTCTAATAAAACTCCAGATTTTTTTTAAAAAAGAAAAAATGTCCTCTGCGTTCAGGCAAAAGACCAAATCACTTATAAGGAAAAAAAATACCAGACTGGTTATCAGATGTTTCATAGTATGCTTTATTCCAAAAACAATGGAAAAACATTTAAGATACTAAAGGAAAGAAAATGTTAACCAAGAATTTTATATCCAGCCAAAATGAATTTCAGGTATAGAGTTACAAACAAGCTATTACCAACAGGCAATATGTTTCCATGAGCCCTTCCTTAGGAATCTACTAGATAACAAGTCACAGACAACAAAAATGACTGGACAGACAATAAGGAGAGATGGTGTTATTTGGAGAGACACTTACATAAGGACTGATAGTATTATCAATGGACTAACATCACAAAAAGGGAAGGAACTAGACATTATATACCTCCTAATGGAAGTATATCAGTCATGAAAATTTTGCCCTAAATAAACAAACATGAATTTTCAGGAAATACAGAAGACAAAGGAACATTTTAAATGATATCACAGGAAAGTAATACTCTAGACTATAGAAACATGGTTTTCTTTTCCTTTTTTTTTGGTGAGGAAGATTGGCCCTGAGCTAACATCTGTTGCCAACCTTTCTCTTTTTGCTTGAGGAAGACTGTCGCTGAGCTAACATCTGTGCCAATCTTCCTCTATGTTGTATGTGGGATGCCACCACAGCATGGCTTGATGAGCGGTGTGTACGTCCATACCCGGGATCCAAACCTGCGAACCCTGGCCACTGAAGCAGAGCAAGCGAGCTTAACCACTATGCCACTGGGCTGGCCAGGAAACATGGTTTCTTAAACAACAATAAAAAAAGCTACAAGAAGAAAATAGATGAAGGAGGAATCCACATATTAAAGAGATTTAATGAAATCACAGAACATAAGAATCTTATCTGGATCCAGATTCAAGAAAATAAATTATAAAAGAAAAAACAAAGCATTTATGACACAATTGAGAATCTAAACACTAATGATATTTGAAGTATTAATTACTCTTAATTAGATGTGATAACAGCATTGTGCATTTTTGAAAATAATCCTTTTCCAAGGATTGTTCTAAACCTTAAGGATTTTTTTGTTTTTTTTTAAGGACAATTAGCCCTGAGCTAACATCTGCTGCCAATCCTCCTCTTTTTGCTGAGGAAGCTTGGCCCTGAGCTAAGATCCGTGCCGATCCTCCTCTACTTTATATGTGGGACGCCAACCACAGCATGGCCCAAACAGCAGTGGGCCAGGTCCGTGTCCGGGACCTGAACCGGCGAATCCTAGGCCTCTGAAGTGAAGTGCGCGAACCCAATTGCTAAGCCACTGGGCAGGCCCTCTTAAGGATTATTTTTAATCCTTATCTAAGGATAAGCCAAATATTTATGAACATATTAATGTTATCTAGGGTGTGCTTCAAAATAATTCAGGAGCAGGAAGTGTGTGGGCATTCTGATGAAACAGATTAATTATTGCATTGGAGAATGAATACGTAGGGGTCTACTAGATGTCAACTTTTGTATATGTTTGAAATCTTTACTATAAAAAGTTAAAAGAAAAAAGAGACATGGATTTAGTATTCTGATCCATTCATTCAATAAATATTTGGATTCATTTTATAACACAACTCTAAAATATCTTATAACACAACTCTAAACATTCTCTAAACTCTGAAATTCTCTATAACTCTAAAACATTACCCACTCTTTCCCATAGAAACTCATTTTGTTTCAACCGTTATACTTTGAAGATCACATTTGCAAAGTCTTGAAAAAATTTCTGATGAAAACGGATATAATTCCATCCTGATTTAACAGATTATGAGAGGCTGGCTATAGCTTCTTTCTGAGCTAGACTCAATCTAAAAATGACTATCGAACCTGGTTCACAGAGGACAATGATTATTTTGTTCAGTGATTCACCCCTATAATCTCAATTAGAGAAATCATAAAACAGACTTACCTGTTTTATGTGCGGGTTCATAGCCATTTCAGTTACATTCTTTTTGGTCTCACAGAAAATAATAGCCCTCCCTTCAGACCCACTGTAGACTTGAAGGACATCTCCAATAACTGCTGGCCTCTGGGACCAATGGCATTGGATGGCCAAATGCTTTGAGGAAAGAAAATGTCAAGTATGTTCCATTAAAGTTACTGAAAAAGATTTCTCTTGTACATTTTTTTCTACCTGTTCCAGAATTGGCCTTCCTGGGAAACAATAAGACAACGATTCTCTCCAACCTCATTTAAAAACAATATACAAATGACCACACATCTACAGACAGCTAATCTTCAAGAAAGGAGCCAAGAACATACAATGGAGAAAGGAAAGTCTCTTCAATAAATGGTGGATTTATTGAAGCCACGTGCAAAAGAATGAAAGTAGACCATTATCTTCCACCATACACAAAAATTAACTCAAAATGGATTAGATTTGAATGTGAGACTTGAAACCATAAAACTCCTCAAAGAAAACACTCTTTGACATTGGTCTTAGTATCTTTTGAAATACCATGTCTACTCAAGTAAGGGAAACAAGAAAAAATAAACAAATGGGACTACATCAGACTAAAAGGTTTCTGCAAAGCAAAGAAAACCATCATCAAAATGAAAAGACAATCCATCAACTGGGAGAGATTATTTGCAAATCACATTTCCAACAAGGGGCTAATTTCCAAAATATATAAAGAACTCATACAACTCAACAACAAAAAAATGAACAACTCAATCAAAAAATAGGCAGAGGAAATGAACAGACGTTTTTCCAAAGAAGATATACAGATGGCCAACAGGCACATGAAAAGATGTTCAACATCACTAATTATTAGGGAAATGCAAATCAAAACTACAATGAGATATCACCTTACACCCATCAGAATGGCTATAATTAACAAGACACGAAATAACAAGCGTTGGAGAGGATGTGGAGAAAAGGGAACTCTCACATATTGCTGGTGGGAATGCAAACTGGTGCAGCCACTATGGAAAGCAGTGTGGAGATTTCTCAAAAAACTACAAATAGAAATACCATATGATCCAGCTATTAATAGTTCTACTGGGTATTTATCCAAAGAACATGATACCAATAATTCAAAAAGATACAGGTATCCCTACGTTCATTGCAGCATTCTTCACAACAGCTAAAATGTCAAAGCAACCCAAGTGCCCATCAACAGATGAATGGATAAAGATGATGTGGTATATATGTACAATGGAATACTACTCAGCCATAAAAAAGACAAAGCCATCCCATTTGCAGCAACATGGGTGGACCCTGAGGGTATTACGCTAAGTGAAATAAGTCAGACAGAGAAAGACAACTACCATATGATTTCACTCATATGTGGAAGATAAACACATAGATAAGGAGAACAGATTGGCAGTTACCAGAGGGGAAGGGAGTGGGAGTGAGGGGAGGATGAAAGGGGTAAAGGAGCACATATCTACGGTGATAGATAAAAACTAGACTATTGATGGTGAACACAATACAGCTTACACAGAAATTGAAATATAGTAACGTACACCTGAAATTTACACAATGCTATAAGCCAATATGACCTCAATAAAATCATTAAAAAAAATAATATACAAATGGCCATGAATAGGTGAAAGGATAAATAAAGTGTAATATGTGTATACAATAGAAAACTATTCAGTAATTAAAAGGAACCAAGTACTGATACATGCAACAATATGGATGAATCTCAAAACATATGCTGGATGAATGAAGCCTTATAGAAAAAAAGTACACACAGTATGATTCCATTTACATGAAGTTCTAGAACAGGCAAAACTAATCTATGGTGGAAAAAATCAGAACAACTGGTGCCTCTGGATGAAGACTGACTGGGCAGGGGTATGAGGGAACTTTTTGGGATGACGGTAATATTCTATATTTTCATAGGGATTTGGGTTACACACATTTATGAATCTGTTAAAACTAAGCAAATGTACAATTAAGATTTTGCATTTCACTGTATGTAAATCTTACCTTGAAAACCGTTAATATTATATGGATGAACCTCAAAAACATTATGCTAAATGAAAGACGCCTGACAGAGAAGTCACATGTTGTATGAACACAATTTATATGAAATATCCAGAATAGGTAAATTCATAGAGACAGAAAGCAGATTGGTGGTCGCCAGGGGCTGGGGGAAGGAGGGAATGCGGAGTAACTTAACGGTTACAGGGTTTCCCTTTGGGGTGATGAGGTGTTTCCGAAGCAGACAGAAGCAATGGTTGCACAACATGGTGAACATACTAAATGACACTGAATTGTACACTTTAAAATGGCAAATTTGTTATATGAATTTTACCTCAATAAAAAATGTGTAAATATTGAGCTCTAGTTAAAGATGTGCATGCTAAAATACTTCGGTAAAGTATACTGATTTCTGCAATTTGAAATGAATCAAAAAATAAGACAGACATAAGGGGAGCATTTATGTGATAGACACAAAATAATGTACAACTGAAATTTCACAGTGATGTAAACTATTATGAACTCAATAAACAAAAAAGATGGATATAGGGACGGGTAGATATGTGATAAAACAAATATAGTAAAATATTAATGGTAGAATCTAGCTGGTGGTTATAATGTACATTTTATATCTGTGCATTTTAATATATATCTCAATAAAATTATTTTTAAAATGTAACACATATTAATTATAGAACAACTGGAAAACAGAGAAAAGCACAAAGAAGAAAACTAAGAATCATCTGTACTACCTACAACAAAGTCTTGCTGCTTCTCCTACTCTGAAAGGAGAAAAACAAACTTGAATCTGATCAAGCCTCACAATCTAACCATTAACTCACAGGAAAACGAAGGCAGAGGAACATGTTAAGTAACACCACAGGGTTGCAAATTAGCAAAACTGAGACAGTGGGAAACTTCTAAGACAAAGGATGGTTCTTTTCCAGAAAAAACTGAGATGAAAAAAAGGAACAGAGGAACCTATAGATTATAAAAGATTTACGACACATAAATAATCAGTGGCAATGTAAGGATCTTATTTGGATCCAGATTCAAACAAACTATTAAAAAAAAAAAGACAACTGGGTAATGTGGACAATAGATATTTAATGATATTAAAGAACTACTTTGTTCTTTACTACTACTAAAGTTTTTTTCTACTGTGATAGTAACTTTGAGGTTTTTTGTTTGTTTTTAAAGAGCCCATATCCTTTAAAAAATATATACAATTACATGAAGATGAAATGATGACTGGATTGCTTTGAATGCAGGGATATGTATGGGGGTATAGAAAAGATCATTGTTAAAGCCTGGTGATAGGTACATCAGACCCCTTATACTATTCAATTCTTGTACATGTTTGAAAATGTCTTTCATAAATTGTTTCCACTGATGCGTTTTATGTTCTTATTGTAAAACCTTCAGCCATTACAAAAGATACAAAGCTTCCTTTGACCATCATGTACTATAGAAGTCCTCTTTCCCAGACTAATTATTATATTAGTTTGATGTTTATCCTTCCAACCTATCTTTGTACATTTACATAAATACCTTAAGAATTCATTTACCATTTTGTGTATTTTTTAGAAAAATAATATAATTCTGTACAGATTTTGTAATTTGGTTTTTATCACTCAAATTCATTCTTTTTAACCATTACATTGTATTTATAAATTATACTATTGTTCATTTAACTTATTTTTATCTAGATGCACATGTACGTACATCTATTAACTGTATTAAATGGAAAAGTACATATACGGTACACACCTGACTTTGTAACTAATACAAACATTCACCTTTACCTCTTTTTTTAAAAAACATACTATTGATTTAAATTTGAATGGAGTCAAATTATCAACCTTTTCCTTTATGGCATCCTCTTCTGAATTTCTGTTTAGAAAAGCCTTCCCTTTCCTGAAATCAAATAACTGTTCTTCTATATCTGCTTTGAATTATTTTATGACTTAATTTTTAAAAATCTTTTGGGAATATTTTTGGTATAGGGTATGAGATGAGGATCCTTTTTGGCCTAAGCTTTAACAATTATTCCAGCACTATTCTTTTCGAATTGGTGTGAATTGCCTCCTTTGTCACATTCTCCATACTCTAAGTCTGTCTCTGAAATCAGACTGAGTCTATGTCTCCTGTGAGGACTTGCCTGTTCACATACTTTCCCCCCTGTATTCTATTCTGCTCCTCAGTCTCAGACTACAGAAATACAAAGGTATCTTACTGATAAAGGGTAAAAAAGAGAGATGTGGTCTGAACTGGTACCTAAAACATAAGTTTAGCTTCAACAAAATTCAAAATACCAACTAAAAGCTAAAATCTATCATGCTGGAAAGCTACTTACTTCCACAGTAGTTGCAGCCTTTTGAGTCATTTTTCCAACAAGGTCAACCTGTTCATATCTGGATTTCATGTATTTTTTTGCAACTTTGTATACCCACTGTGGGCAAGTTGCAGAAAAAAGTAAAGTCTGAGGATTGTCTTCAGAATCTTAAACAAACAAAAAGAATTCAAATGCTTTCTTCATATCCCAGGATGTAGTCAGCTCTCAAAAATCCCCCCCAAGCTTCAAAGAAATAATGAAAAATTTAAAACTTGGAGTGAATTTTGAACATACAAACTTCATTGCAATTACTAAAATTTTCAACTTTCAAAACTAGGGGAAAATATCAAGAAAATTGAATCCAGAAGGAAGGTGAGAATTTAAGAAGGAACAATGAGCAAAGAAATCGTAAAATATGTTAGTAAATCTAACTACTAACTATAAAAAAATAATACATGGAAAAAAGCATAGAAAGCTAAGAAAGTATACTACTGTACTTCTTGTTCAGGAAGAGAACAGATATCAAATAACTTTAATTTTGTTAGACCACTGGGGACAATGTAATATAATAATACATGCAATAACTGGGGATAATGTAATAAAAATTATGAAATAAACTCATAAGCTTTTAGATAAGAGAATTGCTAACGTGCTTATTTTGAATTAGGATATACCAGTTTTGTAGGATTCATGGATAATATCTTCAACTTGTTCAGCAAAGCCTAAATCTAACATTTGATCCACTTCATCCAGCACAACATGGCGCAGTTTAGAAAGATCTAATCGGCCGCTTTGCAGATGATCTTTGATACGACCAGGAGTCCCAACCAAGATGTCAATACCATTTCGAATATGATTAACTATGAGAAGAGAGAAATATCAGTAACATGTAAAAATCAAATATATATTTTTGCATTATTTCTTTAGATTTAAGTAGCAAATAAATCTTTGCATTACTATCACACATATTTACTCACTTTGGCTTTGATATGATGTTCCACCATAAAAACAGGCCACACTGAGTTTCCTAGTTATATCTTTGAAGTCTTTGGCTACTTGGTTTGCCAGTTCCCTTGTAGGAGCCAAAACAAGTACCTGAGCAAGAGGTTTAAAAAAAAAAAGACACTTTTCTACAGATGTCTATTCAAACTGAGAAGACCTTTTTTTAAGGTGTATTTAAAGCTAGGAATCTCAACATTAATGTCATAGTATTTAAAGACAGACAGCACAAATAACAAGAACAATGGCTTGTATTTATTATATCTTCCCTTACTTTCTTCAGGTCTCTTTCCAAAACTCACTTTCTCAATGAGGTTCCTAACCCTCTTTTCATACCCTCCCACCCCTACTTAACTGTTCCTCCTTAGTATTTAGACCATATAAAATAATTACATTTTACTTATTTGTTTATTTTCTGTCTCATCCCCTAAAATGTGAGCTCCGTGAAGGCAGGGATTTATGTCAGACTGAGCTATATTCCTTGCACTTCAAACAGTGCCTGGCACAGAACAGATGCTCAAAAAATATTTGTTAAATGAATGAATCAATGCTCACCATGTGCCAGGCACTAGTGCTTTACGTGAATTATCTAAATTGACGCTTACAAAAACCCTATGAGGTGGCATTATTATTCCAGTTTTATAGATGAGGACCATGAATCTTAGAGAAGTTAAAAGTCTCGCTCAAGATCAAACAGCTAGAAGTGGTGGAGCTGCAATCTCCAGCAACGTCCTTCTAACTTAAAAGTTTTTTTAAGGCAGAGTTGGGACTGTGTCCTATTTCTATTACTTGAGGTCTTTCCTAATTTCACCTAAGAAAGAGAACTCTATAAAAAATATCTGTCCTGTTGTCTAACCTAATCCAAGACCATTATGATTTAAATATATTCATATACAGTCAAGCACTGCATAACATTTTGGTCAATGACAACCAACATATATGACCACATACAGCACACACGACAGTGGTCCCATAAGATTAGTAGCATTCAGCATAGGTGTGTAGTAGGCTATACCATCTAGGTTTGTGTAAGTACACCCTATGATGTTTGTACAACCACAAAATTGCCTAACAACACATTTCTCAGAATGTGTCCCCAGTGTCCCCCTCATTAAGTAACACATGACTGTATGTAAATTTACTTTTATACTGTAATATCAGTTAGGAGTCTCAAAGAACAAATTACTTTTAGTCACGTATCTGTTCAAATTTTGATGCTTACTTTTTCTTCTTCACTTTTATGAACCTTAAAGTGAACACAAGTTTCAAAAAGGTCAAATTTTAGGCTGAAATTTCATTAGGTCCTCTCTGTTCTTTACTACTGATAAATTAAGACAGATCTCCAGTACCACAATAACATAGAGACTAGCAATACCATTTCTATATTCTTAAAAAATCAACCAGTGAAATAAATCATATTATTTACTAAATGAACAAATAAATGAATACCTATCTAGCAAATTGACTGTTTAAAAGCAAAGGTCAGAATTGAAAAAAGAGAAGGAAAAGGTCACTAAATATACTAATTGTAAATATTCCTAAATTAGATTTGCTGGCTTCATAATACACAGTCATCAAAGACATCTAGGATCCATACACATTACATTCATAAGCAATAACTACTTCACTTTAGCTTTACTTGACATTTCTTTTCTCTTTTTTCTTTTTTGTGAGGAGATTGTTGCTGAGCTAACATCTGTGCTAGTCTTCCTCTATTTTACACGGGATGTGGCCACAGCATGGCTTGATGAGCCATGCCAGGTCCACACCAGGGTACTTAACCTGTGAGCCCTGGGCCACCAAAAATGAATGCACGAACTTGACCACTGTGCCATCAGGCCAGCCCCTACTTGAGATTTCTTTATGTTAAAAATCAACAAATTTTTGCTTTAAGACCCAATTTTTGTGTGTGTGCGGAAGACTGGATCTGAGCTAACACCTGCTGCCAATCTTCCTCTTTTTGCTTGAGGAAGATGGTCCCTAAGCTAACATCCTTGCCTGTCTTCCTCTACTTGGTATATGGGACAGCACCATAGCGTGGCTCGATGAACGGTGTGTAGGTCCGCACCCAGGATCCAAATCCACGAACCCCAGGCTTCCAAAGTGGAGCACGTTAATCCATCCACGATGCCACTGGGCCAGCCCCTGGGACCCAAATTTTTACTTTATGCCACAGGGCCAACTTTTCTACCTTGGGAGTACTTGAACTTAAGACCAGTATACTCTTTCTTTCTCTTTCCATTAAAGTAATGTTTAAATCTTTTACTCCCTATAATGGTTACCTTTGGTGAGCGGCTTTTTTTAATTGTCTCTTGATTTCTTTGGAGTCTTTCAATCAAGGGAATGGCAAAAGAGAATGTCTTTCCTGTTCCTGTCCGTGCTTGAGCAATTAAATCTTTTCCTTCATATACAGGACCAAAGGTCTTAACTTGAATAGGAAAGAGATATGTTACCCCTCGACCTGTAAAATGAGATTTTATTGAAATATTTAGGACTTGCAATAGGAAAAAATATATTTATTTGAAAATGACAATCCTGGTTCCTCAACATCTGCCTAAAGGTGCACCACCTAGTAACAGTTATAGTTATTCCTACCCCAATGGTGAATTGCTAAAAAAAAATTGATCTGAACTTTTTTCAAATACGTATAATTCTTTAAAGTTAAAATAGATCAGAATACCAAAAAGGATGATGTAGAAATAACTGCAATTAAAGAAAAGCTATTTCTCTATGTTTTCTATATTCTACTTTTGGTCAGAAAAGGCACAAGAGTTTTTATAAAATCTAGCTGTAGATTTTCAATTGCATATCCATTAAAATTCATAGTACCTTTCAGAAGCTTTATAGTCTCTTCAGAAATAGGGAAATTGGAGAAGGCTCCTTCTTTCTGTTCTCGTGTTAGGGTCTGTCAAAATGAAATCAAAGTTCTAACTAATATAGTTCATATTCGACTAGCTATTTAGAATCTTTTACTCATTTACTGTTTTTGCTTTTACTAAATGAGCTAACACATCAACTTTAGTCAGTCAACTTGCAAAATTGTATATATTAACTTACAAGAGAAATTACTGGGAAATTCTTTTAATTTCAGAAGTATCCCTTTAAATAGTAAGCTTACTACATTTTCCCATGATATATTTAAAAATGATTAATTCACACATAACTCACTTTAGAAATACAGCTACTACATAAATCAAAATATATTTCCATTTCATTATTACAAAGGAGCTATTTAATAATCTAAATCATATTCACAGACATAGACAATATTAATTACGAAGATTAACACAAGCCTATAAACCAGCCCTAAAAGAAATTACACAATGAGGAAAGTAAATTATTTCCAAAATTAAAAGTTAAAAAGTTGTTCTATGGCTCTAAAAAGCATTTTTTAGGTCACTAATACAAAGAAAAGATCCTGTAAGCTTGAAAATTTCTTTAACATATATACAGGTTAGCATGACACCATCACCTAATATCTACTGAAAACGTCGTGTACTAGTCAATGTATATACAGAACAAAGACAGTGTATCTACTGGTAAACTTTATTAGTGGTGTGTTTAAAGAAAGAAGTTAAAAACAACACACAAATAGCAATTTTCAAACCAGGAACCAGATAAAAGACATGTATCAAATTCAGACTGTATGCCATTTAAACAAACCTCAATGCTGTTATCTTTTTAAGATTAAAAAATTTTATTACAAAAGTAATAAATTTTCATTATAGAAATTTTAGAAACCACATATTAACAGAAAAAAATTAAAAAGTTATCTATAATCCAGTCAACTAAAGCCACATTTGAAACACATATTCCTCCAATCCTCACTCTATGCACACACAAATTTTTTAAAATAAAAAGGTCATACTATATACACTGTTTTGTAATAATGCTTTTTTCGTTTAATAAGACACACTAAATACCTTTCTAACGTTCTTCTATGCCCTTTAGGATAGATGCATTCTACTGCATGGATATAGCATATTTTATTAAACTAATTGCCTACTATCAGACATTTAGGATGCGTAAATTTTTTGCTGTTATCAACAATGTCACTGTGATAAGAGTACTTATTCATCTCTGCACACCTCATGATTATGTCCTTAGGAGGATAAATTCCCAAAAGTGGAATTCCTGACCCCTCACATGATCTAAGTAAAATAATAAATAGTTAAGCCTATTACAGTACAGAGCACTGTACCAGGCAAAATCCCAACAGAGTAAGAAGCAACCCACACATTCAGCTACTAGCAATACAGATTTATAGGGCCTTTAGATCAACTCTCTAACATATGTGCTTCCCAAGAAATAGCAAATTCACAAATTAAAAAACACCACATTGTAAGGCAAGGATTCAACATCTTTCCCCAAAGATTACACATTAAATTAAGCTCAAATGTATTTAAATTATCAGCAACTATCAGATTTTAAAAATATGAAGAATTATTAATTACCAAGAATTATTAAGAATATCAAAGCTGTTTCTTTCTGAAAGCCTGAGTAATTTACTGACAATTTATAATACCTAGATAAACCTATGAGCTCTGCTGGAAGAAAGCGCAAGAACAAAGTGACCAAATTCTGTGCAAGTAAATATCTACTCTAACAGATACTGGCAAAAGCAATGGGTCCAGGAATGCAGATCCTATACTAAGTATGTTTTCTACACTTCCCAAAAAATTAACACCCAACACAACAGATTTCTTCTGATCATTTTCATATGTTCAATTTCTGTTTTAAAAATGCAAACAGCTTTAAGACTGAATTACAACAAGATCTAAAGATTATTTAAAGTTGCTATTGTTAAAGAAGCAGAAAAAGCAGGAGGCACAATACACAAAGTCAAAAGGCTTTTTGTACCTTGTTTCAGGGAAGTCAGAAGTCAATTCATGAGTACTGGTAGGGAATGAAATAACCATAAGAAATGCAAGTAGGTGACCATCAATAAGCAATTTGGAAAAACTGTTTAGGAAACCAAAAGTACAGGAAAGGTTTAAATTTGACCGTTCCCCACCTCCGCCCCAAGAAAAAGGCAGTACAATGAAAGAAACAAGGGACAAAGGAAAAAAGACTCGGGCTTCAGCTTACAGACTCCCTGGTCCAACTGACAGTACTGGACACTAAGCAGGAAATATAGAATCAATTCTAACTAGTCTAAAAAATCAAATTAACCTGCATTTTAAAGATAATGTCAAATGCAAAACAAAAAGAATCCATACCTCTTCTAGTTTATTATCACTTGATTTCTGAGTAGAACTATCTAAGGATGGCACTCGCTTTGATTTTTTTTCATATTCATCAATATCTCCATTTGACAAATCTTTTCTTCTCGACTTCTGAGTTTTAGAAAACTCATCTGAAAGTCTATTACATCCTTCCTCAGTGTCTCCATTTAGCTTCTCTTTCATTTTAACTTTTTTGGGCTTTGGAGCATCCAGGTCATCTGCAACACCATTTTCTCTCGTTTCTGATTTCTCATCTGAGTCATAATGGTGCCTTGATTTCCTTCTATCACTCTGTGGAAAAACAAGGAAGCAAGGACAAAAAGGTCACAAGGTCTCCTTTTAAGACTCTAGAGAAGTTAGAGCACGACTCCTCAACCAGCAAAGCTCAGTCTACCATTATCTTGAAAAGTTACCTGGTAAAATCCAGACTGGTTGCTAACGCCAAGCCTGAGCCTCATCTATTGCTTGCTTTCTCATCCCAACTCTCACATTCTCAAAACTTGGCCTCTAGTTTTAATCCCATCATAAGATTTAAGGGAAATTAAAATAGCTCCTTTTCAGAAAAAGAATGAGGAACTGAGATTTATAAATTAAAAAACAACCAAAAACTTCCAATATCTCCAAGAGAAAAAAATTAATATTTATTGAGTACCTACCCCAGCATTGTGTTATGTGTTTTCGGCTTATCTTGTTTAAATCTTCATAACAACCCTATAAGGGAAGCACAGGTCCACAATCCCTTATCCGAAATTCCGATATCCATAAAGCTCTGAAAACCGAAAGTTTTTTTGTAATTTATTTGGAGACAAAACCTTACCTGACCTGAACTCATTTGGTGGCAAAATTTGACTTGAACTAATGTGAGTCTATTTATAATTTTTATTTATTTCACTTAGTACAAATATTCATATTTAATATTAAGGTGTTTGATTATAAGCTGGGGGCCCCAAACCCTACTGGGGTGTTACCTTTCTATAAAGAGCCCCAGAATTCTGAATGCCAAAACAGATCTAGCCCCAAGGATTTTGGATAAGGGATAGCGAACCTGTATTACCTTTGCCATTTTACAAAGGAAGAAATAGAAGTTCTTAGAGGTAAGTAACTTGCCAAAGACCCACACATGGGATTTCTTGCAAGTAGAAATGCTAGAAATCAAGCCCTGTCTGACTTGAAAGCCCAAGATCTCTTCACATCAGCTTCCTCTCTGAACTTTGATAATTAACAGGTTAAAGAAAAACCAAACCAAACAAAACCATATAATTCATATAAAACTCCAACTGTTATATTCCCATGGAAGGATAAGTATATTAGTAATCCTGGAAAAGTTTTTAAGGTTTTTAAAATTTAGTTAATAGAACTTAAAAAAAAAAAAAAGACTATTCTGCAACTTTAATTTTAAAACACCAAACTGATGACCAGTGTTTTAATATCTGGAGACAGCAAGAAATGATTGGGAAATTTAGCACTTCAAAATCACTTAGTTAAATGTTCAAAATAAATTAGACAAAATAAATTAGATATTAGTGACTAGTGATGATAAAAACTACACCAAAATTTTTACTATAATTTACACAATTTTTACAGAGTACTTTCATATATAATTTTCTTATCCGTAAAATAGGAGTTGTGAAAATGCTTTGTAAATAACGCATTTGTGACATTTGTAAAGCATTAGAGCTTTCATTAACGTAAATTATAGGTATATGCTACAACACTTGATCTTTAGTTAACTGAACTAGCCTACATCTCCCCAAACCAATAGGTTCTACAGAAAAACAAGGTTATTTATAGAGCCAGCCTTGGGGCTTGAACTGCTCCTGGGCCCTGCACTTCAGGGAGATGAAGCAAGGTAAAGTGAGACCTCTAGGTCCAAGCCCAGCAATATCCCAAGGTGATAAAATTTGTTCCACATCAGATCCACGATGCTTGACACTCTCCCCTTCCTTGGCTTCCACAACACTCTATATTCCCTCCTTATCCTCTTACCTCTGTCTTCTTCAGTGGTTCTTCTCCCTCCTCCTGCTGTGGACATTCCTTAAGTCTCTGTTCTCTATGCACACTTTATACAATTTTCATGGCTTCAGAATACACTTCCAGGCATCCTTCCTCACCTGTACTCCAGTTCTGAGTACCTAGGGCCCAGCTCCATATCTCAACATATCCAGAACCAAAGTCATCTTCATCTTAGTGCCACATCACTATCTGAATGCTCTATTAGCTGGTACTCCAATCTGTTTCCAAATCTTTAGTTATCTTTCACAGATAAAGGAAAATCAAGCACTTGTGAAGAATCTACAACGTGAAAGCCACCAATTTATAAGAATATAGTGAAATGTAAGGATAGACAAAGATATGGTCATTACTCCTCAAAAATCTTTGGGAAATACTTGGGTAAGACATACACAGGAAAAATGAGCTAACTTTATAAGGAAGCACATAATAAATGCCAATCGAATGATAAACACAGCACTGAAACAAGACTTCAAAGGGGAGTAAGATTACTGTATGTGTACACTGGAGAGGTTAGGACAGACATAAAAACCTTGACAGACGGATAGAATTTGGATGCAAAAGGAGAGGCAAGTATTTCAGGAGGAGACAAAACTAAAATAACTGTTTGGTGATTCCACTTACATGAGTTATCTAGAATAGTCAAATTCATAGAGACAGAGAGTAGAATGGTGGTTGCCAGGGCTGAGGAGAGGGGGCAATGAGGAGTTGGTGTTTAATGGGCACAGAGTTTCTGTTTGGGAGGATGAAAAAGTTCTGGAGATGAATGGTGGTGATGGCTGCAGAACAATGTTAATGTAGATAATGCTACAAAACTGTACACCTTAAAATGGCTAAAGTGGTAAATTTTATGTTATGTATATTTTACCACGATAAAAAATTTAATAGCTTGCTGGAATGGCAAATTTATCTTGGTGATACGGTGGAAGAGCAGATTCCGCTCTCTGGGGCTATACAGAATATTTTCATGCTTTTATCAAATGCCAGCTTTCAAATACTGCTTCCTTACCCTCCAAAGCTCTGTTTTCTCTAAGTCTCTCTTTCTTTTGAGGGGTGGGGTGGGAAGTTTCTACAACTCTTCTACAGGCTCCTTGGTGCCCAGCAAAGAATCTGGCACAGCTAAAGCTCAATAAATACTACTTGTGGACTGAATGAAAATACTAACAGTAAAGGCTATTAATAATACAACCCACATGATCTCCATCACAACCAAATCCTGGCACCGTTGGCTGTGACACTTTTCCTTAAGCTCTAAAGACTAATTATCGAGGTTTGAAAAGCCAAGATCGCTTTCCCCAAGATTCTTGCACACAGGACGGGGTGACGGAGAAGTAATACATATTCAAGAGAATCATTTTTCTTAATCATCTTCTAAGACAGCCAGCGAGAATCAAATGACAGGCCTCACAGCTTAAGGAAGAAGAGGAAAGAAAGATTCCGCGATGGGAGCTTGAGTCTGCCCACCTCGTAGGCGCCGACGGGAAGGGCTGAGGGGCCACGGAAGGCCGGGCCAGAGCCCAGGGCCGCCCTTCTCCAGGTTCAGGGTGTGAAGGTGGGAATGGTCCAGGAGCGACCTCAGAGGGACGAGGGCGGCGCGCGGGGAGGCCCTCGGATGCTCCGGCCCGCTTGTGACAGGCCTCCAGGGACAGCTCCCCTCCCCGCCCAAGCCGGCGCAGCCCCAAAAGGAGGCGCGGCCCATCCTCAGCGCACCTTTTGCCTCTCCTTCCTCTGGCTCTCGGTCTCCTCCAAGGGTGCCTCCAGCTCCATAATGTCCCCCCAGAGGAGTTTCCCAGGCATCATTCGCCGCCGCCGCCTCCCTCTAGGCTCGGTGGCCACAACCACCTACAGGCAGCGACAGCGTGAAAGGAAGCGGGGGCAGGGCGGCCGCCCGGCCAGGGCCGTGCGTCACTTCCGGGACACGCACCGCACGGCGGGGGAAAATAATCCTGGATCCTCTCAGTTTAAATTCTTCCCTTGCGACGCAATCTCCCAGCCAATGAGTGTGAGCAGCCTCGACGGGTCCACCCTTGTTCTGAAGTGATTGGCTCCTAGAGTAAAACCCTGGCCAATCACGATAAAGGACGCGCGAGTTGATTAGCATAAAATGATTCGGGCTTTTTTTCTCTTTTTTGTCCCCCTCCCCCACCCCAAACATTTCTCCTCCGCACCGCGGAGGCGCTCGGGGCCGTCAGCAGTCGCTGCTCAGTTCGAAGAGCCCCTCAACGGCGGCGCACTGGGGCCTGCGCGCGGCGGGCGGGCGCCTGGACAGGCCCGTGCCGGGCCATGCCGGCTGGGAGCGCCACGTGCCCCCTCGCCTTCCGCCGCCGGAAGCTGCAGGCCTCGGCCCCGCCCACTGCGAGGTGAAGCGTTAACGTCTAACGGCTTCGCGCGAGGCCGGAGGCTTGAGTTGTGGGAAGGGGGTTCGTGGGGTCTGGAGTGGGCCAGGTGGGCTTGAGGTAAAGGCCGGGAGTGGACAAACCCTCAAGTCTTACGTTTTAATCATGAATTTGGTCCTTGGTTCATTTTGGGTCCTTCCCACACTCCCCATTGGACATTAGAGGAAACTAAACCCCTAGAAAAGGATTTTACTTTACTGATGGTGATTAACTGCCCCTAAATTACCACCTTATACAAAAGTGGAAAGCTTTTGATAATACAAAGGGTTAATTTCTTAGCATATACTCTCTTACATGACTGCTGCCAGCTGGTTGGCTTTCTTTTCAGAAGCCGTTCTTTATCTCGTCAAGATCTCTTCAACCCAGCTATTCTTGAGTGGACAGCAAGAAACCAAACTGAGATGTAGGTGCAGGGGCACTTCACCACCACTTGACAATGTCTAGCACACCAGCCTTGTAACCAGAGCATCAAACTTGTGTCTTGGCAAAATTACTACTTGCTACATGGGGTTGAGTTTGAGGATTGGTCCTGAATAGCTGAAACCACAAATGTCCAATATGTGATTGCAGCAGGCCTTCTGCATAAGGATGGCTTGGCCTGAAGTCAAGGGCTATATGTTTATCTAAACGCTACCATATGGATCCAATACTGTGAACAAAAGGAGTGTTCAGCTAGCGAAGGTGGGAAAATGCATCTCTCTCTCTCGATTATAAGAATAGCTATGCGTCTCTAGATCGGTGCTTTTCTAAATCTTTTTGCCCCACGCCCTCACACCCACCCCAAGTCTGCCATTGTAAAGTCTTCGTAGCACTACAACAGTATGATGTGCATAGAACACGGGAGTGGATGTGGCTAAGAATATCACACACACAAAATTGGGATAATAATAGGAAAAGATATTAATATGTTGTGGTTGAAGATCAAACATAGATTAAGTAAAGTTTTAGCTCCTCAAGCTTCTATTTTTGGCATTTTTATATTGGAGGTCATACAGCAGGTCTGAAAAAGGAAAGGATTAGACTGTTCGATTCTCCCGTTGCAAGAGGCTAATGAATATATAGTGTTTTACAGAATGACCTCTTGTGACAGAGACATTCTACAAACCTTGCTTTTCTAAGCCCCAAATTCATTGACTCAAATCTCTGGCTGCTATGTCAGGTGGAAAGAGCAACTGTGTGTAAATTAAAGCTAATCATAAGTAACTTGATCAAGCTGGAGCTTAGCTGAAAAAAATGTGGGTACTACTACATGTGTGTTCTCAATGGGTATGAACTAGAAAACTTGGGAATGGGGATGAGGGAATGGAGAATTTTTTTCATATTTTTCCCTCTATAAATCTCAAGAGATTTATTGATGAAATTTATTGGGGGAAACATGAAGGGGTAGCATGAATAATTAAAATGTACAAGTAACTCAAAATATCATCTTATTAGAACATCTTGATTTCCCACACATCTTACCAGAGGCACTGATACAATTTCTTTCTCAAAATTTAAGAGTTTGGGTGCCTAGATGAGGCTCTGTTCCAAGGTTCTATAAAGATTTCCCTTGCCTTTGGCTTCAGTTCATTAAACTTTATGACCTTAAGACATAAAAACAAGATGACTATAAACTTGCCTCTCTCTCGTCATTCTCAAATCTACAGTGCTAGATTTTAATTTTTACTCCATAGTTAGAAAGTAGGCAAAAAGAGCCATCATTTTGCCTCTTTATGTCAATCTTATATTACAAGAGGAATTGAACCATTATTTTATTTTATTTTAGAGGAAGATTAGCCCTGAGCTAACTGCTGCCAATCCTCCTCTTTCCAGTGAGGACGACTGGCCCTGAGCTAACAGCCATGCCCATCTTCCTCTACTTTATATGTGGGACGCCTACCACAGCATGGCATGCCAAGCAGTGCCATGTCCACACCCAGGATCTGAACCAGCGAACCCCGGGCCGCTGAAGCGGAACGTGCGCACTTAACCGCTGCACCACCAGGCCAGCCCTATTTTATTTTTTGAGGAAGATTAGCCCTGAGCTAACATCTGCCGCCAATCCTCCTCTTTTTGCTGAGGAAGGCTGGCCCTGAGCTAACGTCCCTGCCCATCTTCCTCCCCTTTATATGTGGGACACCTACCCTACCACAGCATGGCTTGCCAAGCGGTGCCATGTCCACACCCAGGATCCGAACCGCCGAACCCTGGGCCGCCTATGTGGAACGTGTGCACTTAACCCTTGCGCCACCAGACTGGCCCAATGAACCATTATTTTAAACTGTTATGACATGGCAATAGTTTAAGGGGCTGCTATAAATTGATCAAGAGACATTAGAGGCAGAGAATGAGTGTTGAGAATACTAGGAAGTAAGGAGAAAATGAAAGAGGGAACAGGAGGGATGTTTCTGCCATTGCTAGACACATGACCTTGGTCAACCCAATTCTAAAACCTGGTTTTTGTTATTAAAGTGGGAACAAAAATGCCTTCCCTGCTGAAAGTGCAGGGAAATTGGGAGGATCAATTGATATAACAGTACTACAGAGATAATGTACAAAGGTGCTTACATTTCTACCTTTAGCTCCAGGTTTTGACAGTGTTAGAGCTAAGAGACACCTTTGAACACATTTAGCACATGTATACTTATGTATGTATCTAGCTCCTAATTCAAATTATTTGGAAAAGCTTTTTAAATGTCTAACCTTTGGAGGGAGGTCTGTTTCTTTAGTCAATTGCTTTGTAGATGTTTTGAATCAAGTGATGGAAGGGAGTAGTTCACATCAGTTATCCCAGAAGAGGGCACCATTACCCAAGAAATGGTATCTGCTACTGCTAAAAAGGGAACATGCTTCTAAGGGCCTAAAAATGGGAGAAAACTCTGTAGAGGCCCACAGGATAATCATGAGTTTGTTTTTGATACACCTATTCTTGTTTCGTGACTCTTACGTCTCTCTTCCCCACTCCCTTTAGGCACTAGGCTGTCTTCCCCATCCTCACAAGCCTTCTCAGGAAGCTTGTAGGATGGATTCTCAAAACACAATTGCTCCCAATCTTTTCACTACCATGGGTTTTTCCATTGTTTGTTTCTCATGGATCTGACATTTTGAAACCTTTTTTGTGCTAAATTGCATTTAGTAATAATTGATTCATGGTCATTCTTCTGTGAATAAGACACAGATGCAGCTTAACAATGTCATACAGCATGTGATAGTTTTTCATTATTGAGCTGGTGTAATTTCAGCCACTGCAAAAGAAACTTGACATTTTAGTTAGCAGAGAGTTAGGCAAAGGAAATGAACAATTTCTATGAGGATTTTTGAAATAGTGAAAATAGTTTGCAGAACCCAGCTATTCTCTGAGCATTCTGAGGAGTCTAAGATCACATATGAAAGAGGATGAATCAGATCTCACATAGCATGAATGGCTACAATAAGCCCATGCTTTACATATTTTATTCCTATTTATAGCATAAGGTAGTAACTGCAAATTTGTTAGCCAAAGGCATAATACCTCCCCTAGGCATATTTGGATCTTGATTGCCAATACTGTCCATAATCTTAACATAAAGGACTGAATCTCTAAATGAAGGAATTCCAGACAACCTGGCAAAAAGAGGGGACCTGTATAGTAGGCCTATATTGTATTACCTATCAGGCAAGTTTTGTGAATATACAAATATATAAAAATATACACACATACATTTATAGCAATATTAGTGCCTTTTGCATTGGGCACTTTTGATAGATTATCCTCAAATCTTACAACAATCCTGTAAGGTAGATGTCATTGCTATCTCCCTTTTACAGATAAGAAAACTGAATCAGAGTAGTTTAGTAACTTTCTCCATTACACAGCTACCAAGACTTGGAATTGGGATTCAAACCTGTCTGACTCCTAAGCTCAGGTCATCATGCTGCCTCCACAGAACAGTTTTCTCATTAAAGAACAGACTACAATGGAGAAATCAAGAACTAAAGTTTCCACACACAAAAATTAATTTTGGGAAAAAATGCAAATCACTTAGAGAATAATCTCCAAACAACAATTTAATAACACATATACCCATCTTTAATATCTGTGGTCATATGCTGTGTTTTGTAGAAGGGAAGTTTATTGGTTTCATAATAGGCTTAATACATTTAGAGAGTGTCATAATGCATCCAGTGGCAAAATTAGATGGATTTCATTTGGTCCCTAGATGTGGCTAGAACCACAAAAACCTTTGGATTCCTCACTCTACTAAGAAACTTGTCCAGGTCCAAAATCAAAGATAGAACAGAGTTGCTGGTGCTTCTTTTTCCAAGGATTGGCAAGGATAGGTGCAGAAATGGAGAACTGGAAGCAATACTCAGGAATCTTGCATGAGTTCAGTATTTCACAGGACCCTCACTGAATTTTTTTTTATTGAGATATATTTAACATATAACTCTCACTGAATCTTATAAGCACAAAACCTTACAGTCGGAAGGAATCTTCAAAATCAACTAGTTCAGCCCCTCTGTTAATTACTGGAAATAACCTCTGCAACATACCCATCAAGGGATCAGCAAGCCTCTGCTTGAATGCCCTAAATAATGGGAAATTCATTTCTTTACAAACATGTCTATTTCATCTACAGATGGTTTTGTCTAATGCGAAGTTCTTCATATCTTTGTCCTAACTTCCATTCACTGATGCTGATTCCTAGCTGTAAGACCCCCTAAAACAATGCCTCCCCTACAAGACTTTTCTCTGAAGATTACCCTTCTTGGTACTTTACCTAGGATTTTGAATGTCCTTATGATCACAACTAATCTTCTTGGAATGCCATGGTAGGTTATCAGGGCTACTGAAAACTAACAAGAGAGAGTGGTACAACCACTGCAAAACAGAGCAGTGAATGTGACCTCCCCACCTATGCACACCCTTAGGGCCTGGAGGCAGCTCTCCACTGCGCTGAGCTTCATTCTGGCCTTCACTGTTATCAGTTTGGTGAGAGTTGGAAAGAGGCACTCTCCAATTATTCAATCATCCTTGAGATTTAAGGCCTTGAGAATCCTTAGAAACCTCTTAGAAGAAACATCCCTTCAACCATAGTCAGCATTAGCATCAACCCAACTTGCCAAAACCAGTTTTGACTTTTCCACGTTCCCCAAACCAAGACAACTGCCTATTCCACTATTTGGTCTGAAAAGCCCTGCTAGAAAAAACTCTGGCAAAGCTATGTAGACCTTATCATGAGCGGAAACGGATCAAACGTAGATGAACTGTCTATCGGCCATCTTCCATCTTTTCTCTAAATCTCTAATTCAGAACCTCCCTTTCACTCACAAGCCATTCTGCTTCCCTTCGATCTCCACCCTCTGAGAACATCCTGACTTCTCACTGCCATGCTATAGAGAGAGCCTCAAATGTGAGGAGGAACCAGAGAAACAGTAGAGCCAGATGCCTACTGCCACAGGTATTTTGGACATTGTTAGTCAGTCACAATGTGGAGCCATTTGTTCATGTTCAAGCTGGTCGCAGAGAAGATCCTTGGCAGCCATGATTGGATGGAAGGAATTCTTGTTGCAAAGTACCTAACACATCTACATAAATTCTTTCTGATAATGATAAAAGACTTTAGTTGCAAACAAAGTATCTATGTAACCCTAGAAAACTATTTTCTGGATTTTTGTGTGAGATCCACCTAACATAAGAACTCAGCATTAGTGTGGGTAGAGAAATTCACTAATGGGTAGTAAATTAACATCCTACGAATTTGAGAAACTAATGAATGTCTGAAAATTCGAGTTAGTTACATTTAATTGGAGAAGGACCAAGGATTCCATTTTTTTAATTGCATACAATCTACATACTCCCAATAAATTCCTAGTAAGATAAGGTTAAAAAAAAAAAAGCTTTAAAATCTCAAAAAAGGAAAAAAGCCAGTAACTAGAACAAAATATGAAATGAGATTAATAGCATATATGCTTGGCTTTAGAGAATTCTTATATACTCAATTGACTAAAACATCCTAATTAAAGCTGTACATTTTTACAAAACAAAAGCTTCTAAAAGGAAAATAAGAATTAAACATTTATGACTGGAGTTAGTTGTAGTAAGGGATTGGATGTGAGTGTTTGACTGTTCTTTGTGCCTTCAAAGTTCTGCAGAAAATTCTGTCTTCTTTTTAGTTCATCCAAAATGAGTGAATTATTAGATGCCAGACTCTGTGTCCTAAAGATATTAAAAATAATAAAATTATTTTCTTCAGAAGGGGCCTGGATTTCTAATCAAGGCATTATACCTTCATTTGTTACTTTGAAGCAATATAACATTTACTAACACTAAGGTGGACTGATCAAATACCTTAACCTTTAAAAATCTAAAGTGCTCTTTACATTTTAAAAGCTTCTCAATAGCACCTCAATTATTTGCCAGCTGCTTTCCAAGAAGTTCATATTTTCTGAACATCTGTTCTCAGATGCACTATCAAGTACAATCTAGTCAGAAACAATAAGTTCTCTGAAAAACTCTTCTATACAACTGAAGAGACCAGTATCTTGTGTAATTTATTCCTTTTTCGAGAAGTCATACAGAAGGGAAAAGACAACTATATTTTTCATATTGTTCACTATGTTCCTTTCGTAGGAGCTGTAAGCTATGTTAGGCCCTTATTTAACATCTGTCTTGCTTCAGCCAGGTCATGAAACTGTTTGGGCACTTTTCTTTTTTTTTTTTTTGAGGAACATTAGCCCTGAGCCAACATCCATTGCAAATCCGCCTCTCTCTGCTGAGGCAGACTGGCCCTGAGCTAACATCCATGCCCATCTTCCTCCACTTTACACGTGGGACGCCTACCACAGCATGGCCCAACAAGCAGTGCCACATCCACACCCAGGATCCAAACTGGTGAACCTGGGGCCGCCAAAGCGGAACATGCACACTTAACCGCTGCACCACAGGCCGGCCCCGGCATTTTGCTTTTGACATTCCTCTTTTCTCACCTTACCTCCTTTCCATCACTTGTCCATTACATTAAGCTATGTCTCAAAAATGTGTCCTCCAATAAGTCTTCCCACACACAGCCCATCACTCAACTCTACATCTCTTTCGCAGTTATGAAGCGTCTATGCTTTGTTCTTGAGTTTAATCTGTCTGTTTATTGTTTATTCGTCTCCTCAACTACATTCAATTGTAAGCCTCCTAGAGGTAGCAACAACATCTTGTTCATCTCTGTCCCCCTAATCTTTATAACAATTATGGCACATAACTGATATTCAACTGCTATCTTCCCTCCCTTTTCCTCTACTTGTCTTTAAGGATTATAGTTATAAGTCTTTCAAGAAAACCAAATTATAAGCAATTGTTGAGAAATTAAATTTCTCAAGATTTTGCAAATTTAAATTCTCAATTGCATGTCAAGGAGTAATTTCCCTCATCTGATTTGGGTTTTTTTTTTTTTTTAAAGATTGGCACCTGAGCTAACAACTGTTGTCAATCTTTTTTTTCCGCTTTTTTTCTCCCCAAGTCCCCCCAGTACATAGTTGTATATTTTAGTTGTGGGTCCTTGTAGTTGTGGCATGCGGGATGCCACCTCAGCATGGCCTAACGAGCGGTGCCATGTCCGCGCCCGGGATCTGAACCAGCGGAACCCTGCTGAAGTGGAGCACGAGAACTCAACCACTGGGCCACAGGGCCAGCCCATGTTTTTGTTTTTGATCTTGCCAGACAGAAAGAAAGGGAATCCATGGCTCGTTGGGTTACACCACCATTGTTTACTTTGGAGACAACATGTTTTGATACTTCAAAGACTTAATATGAATTAAACTATTGTTTTAAGCAGAAAAGATCTGTTCCCCAATAAAGAAGTAAAGATATGTTTTAAAAATGCAGACTTCCAGAAATTTAGCTTAAGTTATAAACAAGCAGAAATGTCTGAAAACATTTATATGGAAAAAAAAAAATCACTGGAGATTGATTTATTATAGCAAAAAATTGGGAAATCTAAATGTCAAAGGAAGGAAAATACTGGTTATATACGTTATTATATACAGACTAGAATACTAGGCAGCCATTAAAAAGAATGAGCTACAGGGCAAATCTTCCTCAAGCAAAAAGAGGAAGATTGAGGGGCCAGCCCATGACCGAGTGGTTCAATTTGTATGCTCCGCTTCTGCATCATGGGCTTTTACTGGTTCAGATCCTGGGCAAGGACATGGCACCACTCATGAGACGTCCCACATAGCACAACCAGGGGACCTACAACTAGAAGATACAACTACGTGCTGGGGGGCTTTGGGGAGAATAAAAGGAAAAAAAGATTAGCAACAGATGTCAGCTCAGGTGTCAATCTTTAAAAACAAAAAAACAAGGAAGATGGGCAACAGATGTTAGCTCAGGGCAAATGTTCCCCAACAACAACAGAAAAAGAAGGATCTATATGTATTGATTGCAGGATATCCATAAGTTAGGCGAAAAAGGAAAGCCACAGCTCTGTATGAGTTGTTAAAAAATAATTACATTCAGGGCCGCCCGGTAGCATAGTGATTAAGTTCGCACACTCTGCTTCAGCAGCCCAGGGTTCGCAGGTTCGGATCCTGGACATGGACCCATACACCACTCGTCAGGCCATGCTATAGTGGTGTCCCACATGCAAAACGGAGGAAGATTGGCACAGATATTAGCTCAGGGCCAATCTTCCTTACACACAAAAAAAATGACTATTATATTTATAAATGCACAGAAAAATTCTGAAAGGTTATATACCAAACCATAACTGTTAACAATGTTTAGGTCACCTCTATGGAATGGGAATGGAAAAGGTTAGGGAGGAACCGGCCCCATGGCTGAGTGGTTAAGTTCACGCACTCCACTTCAGTGGCCCAGGGTTTTGCCAGTTCGAATCCTGGGTGCGGACATGGCACTGCTCATCAGGCCATGCTGAGGCAGCATCCCACATGCCATAACTAGGAGGACCCACAACTAAAAAAAAAAAAAAGAAAATACACAACTACGCACCACTGGGGGGCTTTGGGGCGAAAAAGGAAAAATCTTAAAAAAAAAAAGAAAAGGTTAGGGAATAAAGACTTCCAGTTTTACTTTTTACTTTTTGGTATTACTTTACTTTTTCAAAAGGAAGTACACAATAATTTTATATAATAAAAAAACTAATAAAGATATATGCCAAACTTCAAGATGACCGTTTAGAAAACTATTTAATAACATGAGAGGAATGTTCATGATATACTGTTAATTGTAACTACAGTCTAAGCCCAATAGACAAAATATATAGATCAATATGTTCAGACTGAAGTGTTGTAAATATACCAAAAAAAAGGATTTTTAAAAAATATCTAGATGGTAGGGTAATTATAGGTGTTTTTAAAAATACTTTTTAGTACTTCTCAAATGTTCCATTATGATCATATTACTTTTATAATCTGAACAATGTTATTTAAACAAATTGGTATGGAAAATATTAGTGGAAAGTAGCCATATCTCTTCTCAACCTGTGCAGAATCAGGAATCTACGGGAACTCCTCCAACGCTCAGTTCAGGAAGTGCTTGGTTTACAGCAGTTCTTTCCTATTAAGGCTTAGTAGTAAGTGGTGCAAACTTTGGTTCACATTAAAAATAAACTCTACCCTATTATATAAGAGATTTCACTGTAACTTTATACAATTTATTCAGTAAAGGCTGGCAGAATTGTCTCATAAAAAGTTTATTCAGGGGCCTCCCTCTAGGTAACTCACTATACCCTTAATTTCAATAATTCCTATGGGGTAGTGGCTAATCAAACACTTTTGTATGCACTTACCGTGGAGAATCTATTCCACTATCTCCTGCCATGCTATGATTTTCTGTTCCTTCCAAGTGACTATGTTCATGCTGGGTATCCTGAGCCAACACTGGCATACGTGAAGTGTTGAAAAGTTCTAACTTCTGTGTGAACTGTTTGCTCACTTCCTGATTCTGAGCACTCTGACTCCAACTAGTTGGTTTCTTTCCTTTGTCACCAACAGAATCTTGCAGGGTTTCAGCTTCAGAAGTGGCCTTCCTTGTGCTATAGTAATCAAATATACTTCCATTAGCAGATGCTGAGGCCTGTCCACATTTAGCAACACTAGGTTCCTCACCATAGTTAAAACTGGACCGGGTCCCTGAATTGAGGCCACAGCCTTCAGCAGAGAGATCAGCTTTTTGGCTCTCACCTGGGTCAGTGAGCAATCCAGTGGGTTTGTAACATTCATTTCCCTTAAGTACCTGAGGCTCAAACCTATGTATTTTGCTGTTGTACTCAGTCAGAGATCGGTCAGTCACCTTTTGTTTTCCTAAATGATTCCACTTGCTTCTCCCTGGAAAGGAATACTGAATGTGGCCAGGCAGTATTTGACATAAGTCATCATTTTCAGAAAAGTCATCCTCATCTAGATATAATGAACTGCAGGCACCATCATCATCTTCCACTTCATTCTGATACAAGGCCTGGTCATCATCAGAGGGCCATTCATTTTCTAGGCTCACAGTCTCTGCTTTCGGGACAAATGCCTTTCTCACTAGTGTTTCTTCTGAGTCTGTGTCTTGTCTCTCAGGGTGTCTCAAATGGTTCACACCAACTGGGTAATCCAAAAGACCAAGATTTTGGAACTGATGCATTGTTTTATCAATTAATCTACAAGCAGAGGATGCTTGGTCTAAAGAGGAGGAACCTTGTGACGGCAGGACATGTTCTGTTTCTTTTATCTCCTCTAATGTGTTAAAGTGAGAATAATTTTTTCTTAAAACTTTAGGGTTTACCTCATTTTCTCCACCATACACATCATATCTCGACATGCTTTCCCTAAAGGAACAGCATTTACTATCATTTTGCAAAACACCACACTGAGAGTAATTTAAGAGGCAATCCTGAAAGTCATCACTGATAGATTTGACAGTAGAATTATTCACATAAATGGATTCTGCCCTCAGTTTATCACTACATTGTTCAGCACACAGCTGTTTGGCTTCACTTTCCAAGATTCTCGAGGAATCTAAAGACCCTGACCTTTGGAAAGGCTCCCCCTTCAGTCCAACCTGACTGGGTTTCAGATCACTGGTCTTCCGAATGGTGTGCCCTTTGGTAACTGAGCTCCCTCGGTGAGACAAACCCTGGAAAGGATTACTGATTCGCTTTTTGTAAATCAAATGGGAACCTAGCACTGAAGGATTCTCACCAAGTGGTTTCTGAACTCCTGCTTCATTTGGGCTCTTAATTCTGGGGGTGGACTGTGTAGGGAGGAGCGTGGGGCCTTTCTCCAGCCTAATGCTTCCTGGCTGAGGCTCACTTCCCTGACTCCTGCCTTTGTGTCTATCCCTATGAGAATGGCCCCGCCTTTGAGGCTTTGCAGACCGGCCCTGCCTCTTCTTAACTCCCTCTTTTGAAGGATATTTATGTTTGACTGTCAGTATATCAGTGGAAGTGCCCTGACTATTATATTTTTTCTTTTCTTCATATTTTTGCATTAGGACGGTATGTCTGATTAAGTTGTCAACAGTCAGAACAGGATTAATTCGTTTGATTATCTCATGTTCGATGTCTCGAGGGATATTGTCCAAATTATCTTCATCACGGACAGGCCATTCTTCTGGTGGGAACTGGGCAGAGAAACTGCTGTGCTCTGTTCTGGACTTCTCCTTTCTGGATATACTGCGCCAGAAGAGGCTAAAGCCAAACTTCTTGCCTTTTTCTCTGTCTTTTGTGTATGGTAAAGGTTTGGTTCTCTCACAGACGTGATTCTCCTCAGACAGTGAAACCACTCGACTCTGTACCAAAGATTTGGATTCCCCAAGACCTTTCTGGCCTTTTCTAGTCACTTCTGCAGCAGCTGGTGGTTCCTGTACTTCTAGAGTGCACACTTCAGGGAAACACCGGCAAGACTGACAATGGGACACGGAAGCAACATTTTCTTTGGCTAACTCTGCACAGCTCTCCATGCTCACCAGATATGTAATACAAGTTGGCGTCGGATGACTTTTATCTGACAGGACTCTCTTATTTTCCTGGGGGGTTGTATTTGTGATGAAGTAAGTATGAGGAGTAACTATGAAGTATCCTTCTCCAGTGTGATAAATCTTCCTTTCTTTAATCAGAATCCCCAGAGTGGTATGGAGAATATCTTGAGATGGAACTGCAATGCCTAAAACAAATAAAAATTTTAAAACTGACAGATTTTGAATAAGAAACATGTTAATGAGTGAAATCAGTAACTCAGAAATGACCACACATTTGTTTGATGAACACAGAGCTAACTGTAACACAATATTTATAATTACAATGCCAAAGAAGCATTAATAATCATAATTTAATTGAATAATAGGAATATAATTTGTCCACACAAAACACATGGCTAGGTTAATGTTTCAGTACAGGAAAAAAATCTGAGTTCACTCAAATACAAACACAAAGTTATACAACCCCATTATAAATTTAAATTTTGACTAAGGAAAGCATTCTTGACAGCAAACCATGGGAGTTTTTGAAAACCAGTCTCACAGCTTAAGTCTTAACAGGAATCTATAGAGAAAATGAAACCAATCTGCTTGGGTGAGGGCAAACTACCCAACATGTGGATTACAGTGGTTTTTCAAACTGAGACAGTAACAAATAATTTTAAAAGAAATTCGCTTTTCCAAATAGCAGGATTCAAAATTATATTGGTATTGTGAAAATAATGTTAAAAATGTTTTATATAACACTGGAAAAAAATACATCAATATGTTAACATAGGTTTCCTTTGGGTGGTGGTACTGTAAGTGGTTACTTTTCTATATTTCCTGGATTTTTCTACAATAAATATATTTGTGTTATGATGGGAAAAATAAAAAATACTGTTCTACATTCATGCAGAATGAGATCAACATATGCTAATGTGGAAAGATCTCCAATATGTTGTGGATTTTTTTTGAGGAAGATTAGCCCTGAGCTTATCTGCTGCCAATCCTCTCTCTCTCTCTCTCTTTTTTTTTTTTGCTGAGGAAGACTGGCCCTGAGCAAACATTTGTGCCCATCTTCCTCTACTTTATATGTGGGACACCTGCCACAGCATGGATTGCCAAGTAGTGCCATGTCCACACTTGGGATCTGAACAGGTGAACCTCAGGCCACCAAAGTGGAATGTGCATGCCGAAGTGGAACGTGTGCACTTAACCACTGCGCCACCAGGCCGGCCCCTCCAATATGTTTTTAAGTTAAAAAGGGAAAGGTGGAGAGAATGTATAGAATGATCTAACTTATGTTATAAAAAAGGATACATATACTCAAATACAATTTATGAAAGTATACATAAGAAGCTATAAACAACAGAAGGTGTCATCTCGGGGAAGTGGCAATGAAGAATAGGAGGCGGGGGGAGAAGACGAACATTTCCTTTTTGGCTTTGCACCCCCTTCTACAGAGTCTGATTTATTTATTGCCATAAGTATTATTTTTAAAAAGGTCATATGGAAAGTAAAAGAAATACCCTTATCAAGTTTGTTGATGTAGGCCTTTGCCTGGCATGGCTCTAATATATAGTTCTATAATAGAAAAAAAATTGGATATCACCCAGTTTATTATATGTTTAAGATAATTTGTAAACAGAAACCAAACACATGCAATGAATAGAGCAAATACTCTACCTGGGTAATGTTTCATCAAATGCTCCACCAGTGATTCTTGCGTTACTACAATCTGAGCGGCATTCATATCAGATATAACACAGCAAAGAACTTCAGCCAGAGGTACAAACTGAGACTGAGCGACTGGATTCATTTGCACTGGAAAGACATCACCTAAAGTGGAGATTAAAAAAAAAACAGGAAAGGTGATAAATTTGATGTAGTATAAAATATTTGGAATTAGTGAATCGAGGATAGTTATAAAGACTGAATAGCAGGTGGAATTGCTATTCTCTCCTCAGTCTTTATTCAGAATCTGTTAACATGACATGCACAGTGATAGAAACTATGGAAGAAAAAGGTTTACCTTGTGGTCCCTACTTTTAAGAAGTTTGTAGTATTTGTCACTACTTTACAAGCAAGAGATAGTAAGTCTCCATATGAAAGGCACAAAGTGCTCTCAGAGTTCAGGTCAGACAATGCTTGTATGGCAATTAACATCTTTCAAAGCATTTTTTTCACATTAGCTATAAGAGACAGGCAAGGATGGAATTATTTCTTTATTTAAAATATATAAAGCCATAGAGGGGCTGGCCCCGTGACCGAGTGGTTAAGTTCGCGCACTGCGCTTTGGCAGCACAGGATTTCACCAGTTCAAATCCTGGGCGCGGACACAACACCACTCGTCAGGCCATGCTGAGGTGGCATCTCACACACCACAACTAGAAGGATCCACAACTAAAATATACAACTATCTACTGGGGAGATTTGGGAAGAAAAAGCAGGAAAAAAAAGATTGGCAACAGTTATTAGCTCAGGTGCCATCTTTAAAAAAAAAAGCCATAGAAAGCTCAAGTAATTGTCCCAAGGTCTAAATGCAAATGAAGTAACAGAAATAAGTCTTTTGACTCCTAATCCAGTATTTTCATCATGAAAAATTAAAAATATAAGAGGTACCTGAAAGAAAAGACTACATAACTGTAAATAAAAGTCCAGTGGGTAGCCCAGTGGTGCAGTGGTTAAGTTTGCATGTTCCACTTCTCAGGGACCCGAGGTGCACAGGTTTGGATCCCAGGTGCAGACACGGCACCGCTTGGTAAAAGCCATGCTGTGGTAGGCATCCCACATATAAAGTAGAGGAAGACGGGCATGGATGTTAGCTCAGGGCCAGTCTTCCTCAGCAAAAAAAGGAGGATTGGCAGATGTTAGCTCAGGGCTAATCTTCCTGGGGGGAAAGTCCATCAAGTTAACAACTTTACAGACACCCCCATATCTACCTTCAGAGGAAGTCTCCGTATGGGCCCCTTCCAGAGTTAATGAAACTCTTGAGATTTTTTTCTGATAAAATGCTTAAACAGCCAAGGGGAAACTAAAATTAAAAATTTTAGAGTTGTTTAATATTGCCAGAAATATTTACTGTTTGACCCCAGCTGAAAACTGGTAAGATATTTAGAAGGATTTATTTTTTTGTAGCTCTATGGTCAAAAATTGGCCAAATTAAAATCTGATATTCAGAACCTGATAGGAATTTTTTATAGGCCTTCTTGCCTAGGCCAAAATAAACTGTATACTCAGAGGGAGAGAAGCAAATTGGCGATGATGTAGTTGGACAGGCAGATCAACCTATGATGTCATTTAAGCTACAACCCAATTTCTGAGGAATTGAGAGCAACTGTCCTTATCTTACAAATATTTGCAAAACTGGAAATGCAGCTCTAGAGCAATTCAGATTCTACCCATTCCCTCTCACCAATTCCAACACCTCCTACATTTATCTCAAAAGGCCTGTAGCCTCTCTAGAAACTCTTACTTAGACCAACCCCAATTCACAAGACTGAAGGGGGACAGAGAGGCAAATGGCTATAGATGTGCCCTTGCCCAAAATTGAGCATCTTTAAAGTCTCCTCCACAAATATTAGTTGGAAAAAAAAAAGTTTTAGCCACCTAAACAGGTAATCTTAATTTATTCCATCTGCCAGAAACAAAATTTGGATCCAACTATACTTTTATAACTAGTGAGCTTTGGATTACTGTACCTGATTTACAGCAATTTTAAAACAATAGCTATGGTGTCTCTATGTACGTGTGTCTATATATACATATGTTATAAATGTGTGATATTTTTCTACCTCTGGATGGTATTATCAAATTTAATTTGTAGAGAGCTCTACTTAATTGGCTTAAAAACAAATAAGCACTATATAAATTGAGTATACTCTCAAAAATATAACTGAGGGGCCCAGCCCCGTGGCCGAGTGGTTAAGTTCCCGCACTCTGCTGCAGGCGGCCCAGTGTTTCGTTGGTTCGAATCCTGGGCGTGGACATGGCACTGCTCATCAAACCACGCTGAGGCAGCATCCCACATGCCACAACGAGAAGGACCCACAACGAAGAAATACAACTATGTACTGGGGGGCTTTGAGGAGAAAAAGGAAAAAAATAAAATCTTTAAAAAAATTTTTTAAAAATATATATATAACAGAAATTAATCCAGGGGCTGGCCCAGTGACATAATGGTTAAGTTCACATGCTCTGCTTCTGCGGCCCAGGGTTCACGAGTTCGGGTCCCAGGTGCAGACCTATGCAGCGCTCATCAAGCCAGGCCATGGTGGTATCCCACATACACAAATAGAGGAAGACTGCCACAGATGTTAGCTCAGCAACAATCTTCCTCAAGACAAAAAAAAAAAAAAGAAACGAATGCAAATGAATTTCAGGATCACGTGATCCAGGAAAATATTCAATATTAAAGCTAATTTAAGTTTGTCAGTTTTATTAAAATAGTCACATCTTCAAAGTTATCAATATTGGATATAATGAAAACATGCAACTTTTATTCTACCTGGGTTGTTAGTCAAACAAGCTCATGTTATCTGTTACAGAATTTGCCAGCAAGGAAAAACTAAGACGATGGCGAACTGCTTTAATGTCCCATGAGAATTTCATAAATAATCTAAGTACGATTGTCAAGAACAAATGAATTATATAGACGTTAATGCAGTAAAAATTTTTAATTGCAATAATTATGGTTTGTGGTATGTATACTTAAAAATAACTTCAAAACGTTTTGGCAACTTGAAATTTAGAGTTTTGCTAAGTTAAATTAAATGATGGGAAATTCACTAAATTCCTAGATCATTTCCAGATGAGATAAAATATTAAGCATTATTGGCTTTTTTTTTTTAAAGACTGGCACCTGAGCTAACTTGTATTGCCAATCTCCTTTTTTTTTCTTTTTCTTTTTCTTCTCCCCAAAGCCCCCCAGTACATAGTTGTATACTCTAGTTGTGCGTGCCTCTGGTTGTGCCATGTGGGATGCCGCCTCAGTGTGGCCTGATGAGCAGTGCCATGTCCACACCCAGGATCTGAACTGGGGAAACCCTGGGTCGCCGAAGTGGAGTGCATGAACTTAACCACTTGGCCACGGGGCTGGCCCCTATTGGCTTCTTATTACAGAAAAACTAAAAGATGTTTAGATCTATTAGTAAATATGTCTTGTACTATGTTAAAAAAAGTTACGCTATGAGAAAATGTGTTTTCAGTAAAAAAAAAAAGGAGGGGCAAAAGAAATGGAAATATTTTTGTTAAAAAAGTAAATTTGTTCTAAAGTAAAAAGTTGTGGAAAAGAAGAAAGGACAAATTCTGAATGTAAAAAAGAAAGTTATGGGAGGTTTGTGGAAGAGGAACCCTGAGAAAAGAGTTTTGTGGCTAAGATAGGAACAAATTTAATTAAGTAAACTAGTTTTAACATCAAAAGTAAGCTGGAGCAAAATTAGAATTTGGTTTTCTATTAAAATTGTAAGGTTTTCTTGGGCTTTTAGTCTGCTCTTGATAAAGAGATTATGAAAGTTTTTTCTTTACCTTTGAGTGGCCTACCTAAATGGAGGGATATTATGTTTTATCAAAATAATTTCCTGTATTGTTTTGATCAGATCTTTAATTACAAGAGCTAAGTTTTTTCTTACAACCATGTAACTTCCTGAATTTGCCTGAAAGTCTTTAATTCTCACCATGGTTAAAAGGATAACTAAACATTGTTTCACAGTGAACTATGATCCTATTTGACCAAGTGTTTTAAAACATTTTGATATTTTTTATGAACTTCCCAAAATCAGATTCTAAATAAAGTCTTTTTGACTTCTTGCTAACTTTGGGATTTTTCAGAGGATCCCTGAAACATCTCATAAGATTTGTTCTCTCTCCTTATAAAAAGAAAGATATTAGGAGCCAGCCCCACAGCCAAACGGTTAAGTTCATGTGCTCCACTCCGGTGGCCTGGGGTTCACCAGTTTGGATCCTGGGCGTGTTTAGCTCAGGGCCAATGTTCCTCATCAAAAAACTTTTCAAAAAAAAAGAAGGATATTAAACAAATTAGGCTTATCTGATATGTTAAATTACATGGGAAGCTTTGTCAAATAAGTGATGATAAACCTTCTTGGGTTATATTGTGTGGGTGAATATTATTAATATCAATGTTCTAGAAATTATACGAAATTTTAAAAATTCTCCTATGTCCTGGTATAATATTATCACTTATAAGTCTAGTTACTATCTTAAAATGTGTATGTCATAGGGGCCGGCCCCATGGCCGAGTGGTTAAGTTCACACGCTCTGCCGCGAAGGCCCAGGGTCTCGCCGGTTCGGATCCTGGGCGCGGATGTGGCACCGCTCATCAGGCCATGCTGAGGTGGCATCCCACATGCCACAGCTAGAAGGACCCACAACTAAGAGTATACAACTGTGTACTGGGGGGCTTTGGGGAGAAAAAGGCGGAAAAAAATAAAATCTTAAAAACAAAATGTGTATGTCATAAAAATAACCAAGTTTGTCAATTGCATTATAATGTTAAGTCTTTTGTCATTTATGGATAGTTACGGTTTAATGATCCCTTTGCAAAAATGTTTCATCTTCAGGGAGATTCATGGAAAGGACTGTGACACTTACTCCAGAACACAGGTTTCTGATAAACTTTCAGATCATAAAACTGAACTGGGTAAGAAATTACAGAACTCTAACAGAGAGACTGATGGCTTCATAAAACTGCTAACAAAAGATCAAGAATAAATATTAATTACGTCGGACTACATGAACTGAGGAGGATGCTAATGTTTTGTTTTTCCAAACTTAAAGTAATATTTTCTCTTAGGCTATCAACAATTTGGTAAGATATACCTTTGTGAACAAAGAAGGAACATTTACTTTTTCTCCCTACCTGATCCCTGCAGAATTCAGAAACTGAGTGAATATTCTTATTTTCATTTATATAAATAATCAGGCCAAGTTTTAATACAAACAAATTAGTTTTACTGTGATTATCTTTGGTTAAAAAAAAATGAGGGTAACTGTAGAGAGAAGAATTATGTTTGCACCTCTGTAGATATTAGACACCAGTTCCACTAACTGCCTTTGAGATTTCATTATCTACCTGTAGACTGGACTCTCATTGACTGTTCACGGTACCCCCTTTTGGAAAACATAAATTCACTCATAAGTCACCTGCAGATCAATGTCTATTGGTATGCAAACTTCTACTGATTCCTTGTTGTCTTATGCTAGTATAACCAGCTCTCTAATGTCTTATGCTCAAGCCTATCATCAACAGGTTAAAGAAGCTTTCCTGGATCCCAATTTGAAGGATCCTGTTGGGCACAGTCTAGAGCCTAGTGACTGGGTATTCTGGAAGCATCATCAGAGGAAGACAGCCCTAGAGCCCCATAGGAAAGGACTTTACCAAGTGCTCCTGACCACTGGCACTCCTGCAGAACTAGAAGGCATTGAACCTTGGAGACACATCTCACAGCTAATGAAGGCTCCACCTGAGATCTGCTCCTGTATAAATGCTGGAGACCTCCAAATCTAATTGATGAGGAAGAAAAGCAGCCGACATTAGAGGCAGACAGCTTTCCCAAGATGGCTGGACCAGGTCTATACTTTGTAATCACTGTTGCTTCTCACCTTATTTTCTCCCTCTCTTTCTTGGAAAGATAATACTCTTATTGGCATCTCCCAATCTATTAAAAAAGGGGAAAATCTTTCTGACTATTGAATTTGTCATCAGTAGCCTCATTCTGTACATGAATCTAGAGAATCCTTTAGTGCATTTAATTACCAATCTGTCTACCATTCCTCCCCAATTCCTTGTGCTATGTGTCTAGAACTTCTCACCTAACTAATCAAACCTCCAGAGACTTAAGAGAGAACATTTGTAACTGTTGTAAATACTTCTTGTTTTGCTTGGGTAAACACCTTTGGCAAGCTAGAGTAAGAACAGAATTCAGGCACAAGCCAAATGGTTAAATGCAGAGCCCACTGACATCCAGTCTTTCTTTGATCTCTTTAGCTGGCTGCCCTCATCTCTTTAGCTGCTTGATTCAGGTCCATTCTTCAATTCGGACTTAGCATTTCATTTGTTATTATAGTAATTCTCATTGTAAAACTTTGTCTCCTCTGTATAGCTCGATGTTATAAAAACACCACTCGAATAATGGACACTCAGGACTTTGAAATGATTACTAAGGCTTATGAAACTTCACAGAACGACAGAAGATGTTTATCCTTAAAAAGACTTGAAAGGAGAGCTTTATTCCGCTCTGCGCTCTTGTTGCTCAACCATGTTCTAAAAGCTCCTAAGGAAACCACGTTCCCTCCCGGGTGGGACATGACTACCAGGAATGAACCTTCCTGGAGATGAGGGACCAGTGATGCTTTGATGGCTGACGAGCAATGTTTTCCAACAGTTGATCAGCAATGCTTCCCAGTATTTGATCAGCAATGCTTTTGGAAAGATATTGATCAAAAGGGAAAAATGTGAAAGATGACATGAGTGGAGCCATATTAAAACAGAGCTGGAGCAGCCATTTCAGAGGAATTGTCTTGCACATCTTGTTTTCTTCCAAACTGGACCAAACCACCAACATTCCAAGAAGTCAATAAGGACAAGAATATCTTGTTTGTGAGGACTGATGAAATTGGACTTTAGCTGATGACTGAATCACTGGCCAATCAACAAAGTACAAATCTAGCCTTAACTCATCTAGCACCAGTGGACTTTTCTTTAATACAACTTCATCTTCCTCCCTTTTCCCCATAAAAACCCTGAGCCCCTCTCCTGTAATCAGGACACTATTTGGGTTTCTACCTGAATCTGTGCTCCCTAAACTGCAATTCTTTCATCCCAAAATAAATGCTTCTCTGCCTCTCATTTGGCTCTTTATTTTTAGGTTAACAATATCTATAATTATTTCAAAATAAAAGTTAAAAACATTTTCAGAAAGCACTACTTTTAGTTAACAAGCAGAAATGTATGAGAAACAACTTTTTTCCTACATTTTTTTAAAATTCCAAATAACTTTTTAAAAAGAATCCTAACACTGCTTCCAGATCCAAAGACATTCTTAGAAATTTTATTCATTAATTCCTACCACGGTGTGAGATGTGATTTTAAAAGAGTAAACAAATCTATCAACTAGAAAGACAAATTGCCCTTTTTTCTCCTTAAAAGTAATACAACTATATGTCAGCTGCATTTTAGAGAACATGTTAAATTGCATTTAACCTCTGCTTTGGAGCTTCCTCTAGACAAAGCCTAGAGAAAGGTTCTCAACGTGTCTCCTTCACAGCCGTTGCTAAGACACGTCTTCAGGTGCGTAAATCATCAGGAGATTTTTGTGCAGAAAAGCAGAGTAAACCCTGATGGGAACATTTGTGACAGAGTGGGGAATCATTTTTAAGCTACAGCCACAGATTGTTTCAGTTACTTCTGCATTTCTTGGGTTTTTGGAATAGTTAAAATACAAAAATTAACTTTCTCTGTTAAAGATCCCACTTACAGATGTAACCAGACTTCCCAATAAAAGAAGGCTAGCTTTTTGGCTTTATCCTCAACCACTATGGAGTAACGGAAGAGCACCCTTAAGTCCAAGCCTGCTGTGGACCTCTGTCTGACCCTTGAGCTGGAGCGGAGATGAGAAGGCTAGGAGAGGCTGTGGGGCAGAGTAAACAGCTCACAACAATGTGCTCTCTGTTTAGAGTCTTGTACTCTTGGTGCTGGGGAAATGAGAAAAGTGTTTAGGCTGAAAGACCGGTTTCACAAAAAATACCAACAAAGGAGAACCATATAGATTTGGGCCTGCTACATTTAACGCCACCTTTTCGCAAAGGACATTTTTGTTAATTTATTGATACCTTGCTGTGTTTCCAAAGTTAAAAATATTTTGGTATATAATTTTTTTTTAATTTCCAAGCTATGATGAGGCAAATTACGATGAGTTTTAAAACAATTTTTCTTTAAAAGTCCACCTTTTTGGGAGGAAAAAATAGTGGAAGGCAAATGTATGTAGCATGTAGACACCCAACCAGCAAATGAAAACGTAAAGCTCTTAACTATCAGAAGCTGATGAGGGCCAGCCTGGTGGCACAGCGGTTATGTTCGCATGTTCTGCTTCTCGGCAGCACAGGGTTCACCGGTTCAGATCCCGCATGCAGACATGGCACCACTTGGCAAAAAACCATACTGTGGTAGGCGTCCCACATATAAAGTAGAGGAGGATGGGCATGGATGTTAGCTCAGGGCCAGTCTTTCTCAGCAAAAAGAGGAGGACTGGCAGTAGTTAGCTCAGGGCTAATCTTCCTCAAAAAAAAAAAAAAAAAAAAAAAAGCTGATGACAGGGGCCGGCTCCCCAGCCAAGTGGTTAAGTTCGCGTGCTCTGCTTTGGCGACCCAGGGTTTCACCAGTTCAGATCCTGGACATGGACATAGCACTACTCATCAAGCCATGCTGAGGCGGTGTCCCACACGCCACAACTAGAAGGACCCACAACTAAAATATACAACTATGGACTGGGGGGATTTAGGGAGAAAAAGCAGAAGGAAAAAAAAAAGCTGATGACATTCAGTAAAGTCCAGGGCAGGCCCCTTATAGCTTGGGATCCTAAAATGTGACTACAATCAGCCTCCTGTGTGAGGGACATAAATTCACATAACCCAGGCAATCAATCCCGGCCCCCTGGTGCCTAATGACAGTGGCCTAGAAGGCCCCTGGCCAATAGGAGCAGAACCCTGGAAAAGTGTGGCTTTGCTCCTGGAGTTGGTGACAATAGCTCAACAATAACCCGGTGCAATCAAAGACCTCATCAAAATTCTGAGGAAAAGGGGTGGTTTCCTTATGTCAGGGCACAAAGGCCTCCTCCATATGCCTCAAGTGGAAGGCCTCTAGAATAATACCCTATCCTGGCTGTTTTCTATCAGCGAAGAAAAGCGGCTGAAAGAGACATTTCCTGGCCAATTCATGAGTCGTGAATACTCATGCCCCATTGCAAAATGGTAAAAGGGACCTTCATGACAAATATGGATACAGCAAGATTGCCTTTCACCAGGCCTAGAGAAGGCAGCTGGGGTAGACCAAGCAAACCCTCCCTGAGACTGCAGAGAAATCTTCGACCAGGGCCACTGAACTCCTAAATCTGCCAGTTACAGAGCATCAGCTGGAAGCTTTAGGAAAATTAAAGCAAGCCTAAACTTTGCACTGTCATAAATGGGAGCGCTGGTGTCAGCACAGTGGCCTGTCCAGCAAGGTTATCTTCCCCAGGGCTGGTGGGTGTGGGGAGCACAGGCCAACAGAGGTGTGACAGTGATCGGTCCCAGCACCTAGTGAAGATCTGAGGCAAGGGCAGCAACCCCTGAGTTCAAATGATGTATTCACTCCACGTCTTGAAGGTGATTATCAATTAGTTTAAGGTGAGGTTTGGTATCACAACCATTTTAGAGGAAACAGCCAGATGCAAGAAAGCACGTGACCTCAGGTGTCCAGGTGAGAAAGGCAGAAACAAAATCACTAACTATCGTGCAGTACTTTCATTTATATTTTTAAGGCATCTAAACAAATTCCAAGAGGGCCCCCTCATGGAATCTAAATTCTGACATTTGAATTCAGGGGGTCGCATTTGATTTTAAGGTCCATAAGAGACTGTGCTACCAAATATGCAAAACAGAGGAAAGATTTCTTTGGAAATCTGGAAAGCATCCACATGAGAACTTTGTTGTGTCATACTAAAATGTGAATTTGCAATAAAATTCTAGGCAAAACTAATCCTTACATTACTTATTTCACATTCAAAACAAAATTTTCTCCACTATAAAAATGTTTAGTCCCTATACAAGTGTGTTTACGGACTCTGTGCTGGGCAGTCTGCCAGAAATTCATGCATTATTGACCTTCAAACGGTTTAACTGAGCCGCTCAAACTCAGCTAATTACCCGGACACATGAAATCCGAGACCGTCTTTCTGGGCACCTGTATTGAATCACTGTGGGAAAGGTATCATCTGCGTGCATTAGAGATGACAATAGAGCCTGAATGAAACAGCCTGCAGATACACTCATGTTTAATCAAAAAGGATGTTTTGTTCTAAGTAACCCAAGAAGCTTCCCTGATTTTAAACCACACTTTCACCCAATACAGAATTTCCAAGTTTCTTTAACATTAAAATTAATCTGGAACTTTTTAAAAGATGAAAGCATCTTGTAACAAAGTGCATCTTATCAGAGATAAGAGGCTGTGCAAAAATTTCCATGGCTTTAAATAATTAGATCTATTGTGCTATAATTTTAAATAGGTTCAGAAAAGCAAACAAAATGGGAACAAAAAGAAGAAAGGTTTCAGGCCAGCAAAACCAAGCCCCCTCTCCATGCCTCCCTTTTATTTTAATAAAATAAAAGAATGCAAACACTTTCCTCCGCATTTAGAAACAAAAGAGTACCAAGACTCAGAAACCGGCTGTAGATCTAAGGGTCGTCGGTTATCTGCCACGGAGGCTGAAATCCCTTCTCAAGCACAGTGTGTTTATTTTGGACTCCTGGACAGACGGCTTCCCTTCTGGGAATGCCCTCTGTTGATAAAGCTAAAGGCTTCCCTCAGAAGGCTGGGCTGTTAAACAGCAGGAACCCTTAGCGCTACCTTCTTTAATAACCACACTTCAACCTGTCAGGATTAGTAAATCAGCAGCCTTTTCTTTTCAAGCAATACGTCCACTAATGTCGACTATCAGTTGAGGGGGAGAGGCCTTGGGCCATTTATGACGGGACCCCACGATTTGGTTGTCAGACACGTGGATATGTGGAAAAGACACAGAGATGGCTCTGCTTCAGGGAGCCCCTCCAGCCTCTGGCATCCTTCCCCCACGACCACCACCCTCACTTCGGGTAGAGAGGCAGGGACACCTGGCTGGGAGGGAAGGATGCGAATGACTCAAATCAGCTGATTTTTTAAAAACACTAAAACTCATTCACACTCAGCCCCAAAGCCCTCCAGCCCCAAAACTTCCACTTTGGATACGTTAACGACTTTATCCAGGTGTGTTAGTTTGCTAAGGCTGTCAAAATAAATTACCATAAGCTTAATGGCTTAAAATAACACAGATTTCTTATCCCACAGTCTACAGGTCAGAAGTCCGGTGGGTTACTCTGCCGGGTCTCGCAGTCTGGCTGTGACCGGAGGCTCTGCGGAGAAATCTGCTTCCATGCTCATTCAGGTTTTTGGCAGAATTCAGTTCCTTGTGTTCGTAGGACTGAGGACTGAGGTCCCCATTCTCTTGATGGCTGTCAGATGGGAGCCTGTCCTCAGCAACTTAAAGCCACCTGCATTTCCTGTCACGCTGCCCCCTCCATCCTCAACACAGCACCAAGTCTTCTTCACACTTCAATTCTCTCTGACTTGCTCTCCTGTTGCTGTGTGTCTGCTTCCAGCCAGAGAAAGCTCTCTGTTTTGAAGAGTTCACGTGATGAGATGGGCCTACCCAGATAATCCAGGATAATCTGGCTCAAACCTATAACCTAATGACATCTGCACAGTCCCTTCTGCCGTGGAAGGGAACACATTCCTAGGTTCCAGGGATCCGGAGGTGGACATCTTCGGGGGCATTCTGACTACCACAGCAGGAATGAAAGGGGCAGGAACAGCGGAGGAGAGGCACAGGTGGTAAACCGGTCGGCCCTGCGTCTCCGTGGCTGTGCAGGAGAACAGCCTTTCTCTGCCCTCCAGGCAAACCTGGGACTAACCCAGATCCTGCTATGTGGCTCCGAGTGAGGAAGCCACCGCTTTTCTCTGGGTCTCAGTTTCCTTGTCTGTAAGTGTAGGGCTGGGCTAGATCAGCATTTCCTAAAACGTGTTCTGTGGAAAATTCGTTCCACGAAATGCTCTGCAAGAAAAGGGTCCCAAGGCCAAAGGTTTGAGAAATGCTGCTTGGAGCCACAGCGGCCTTGTGAAAGGCTCTGAGAGCTGTGACAGACGACCTAGTTTACTGACGCCAACGTTCCTCAATCATATTTGGCAACAATCTCTTTTTGCCAATACCCATTATTACCCTTCAGCTGTGACATCTCTCCATTCAAACCGGCCTCTTCTTGGGCCGGCCCCGTGGCCGAGTGGTTAAGTTTGTGCGCTCCACTTCGGCAGCTCACGGTTTCACCGGTTCGGATCCTGGGCGCGGACACGGCACTGCTCATTAGGCCATGTTGAGGCGGCGTCCCACATGCCACAACTAGAAGGACCCACACCTAAAATACACAGCTATGTACTTGGAGGATTTGGGGAGAAAAAGCAGAAAAAAAAAAAGGATTGGCAACAGATGTTAGCTCAGGTGCCAATCTTTAAAAAAAAAAACACCTGGCCTCTCCTTGAATAGTCTACTTTCTCATTGCTGTGACCTTGTCCGTTTCCTCCACCGAAAGCACTTATTCCCACACCTCAGTGTTTCCTGTCATGAAGTCCTGTCACGAAGACTGGCTCAAATGCCATGAACTGTTCTCTGATCCCATCAGCTGAAGATATATTCTCCTTCCTACACAGAACACTTAAGAAACACTTAACGAGTGGCTGCCACAGTTTAGCCTTGGGCACTCACGGTACATTGATAGTATAATAGCACAGTCCTTCAAGCATTCCTTATCCAGCAAATATTTATTGAGTACCTACTATATGCCACTTACTGGGGATACAACGGTGAACAGGACACAGTCCTTGCCCTCGAGGGGCTCCTATTCTAGTGGAAGAGTGGTGGTTGGAGGCAATCATAGCTCAACGTGAGGGCGGTAATTGGTAGGCCTGGGACTTAGCATTCCTGGGCCCCTCTCCTGAATGCCAATTGCAGAAGTTTGTGGATGCCTGGGCAGGACTATCATGAGGAAGAAAAGCCAGGCTTGTCCCTGTGGGGCCTTGGAGTACCTAAGGCAACACGGGATGATAAAAGGAGCCCTGGAGTTGGTCAGGCTCAAATCCTCCATGTCCACTGACTGACTGTGTGGCCTCTTCGAGTATTCATTAGTGACCTCAACCATTCAAGACAAATAACAGTGTCGAGCTCAAAGGTTATTGCGGGAAAACATCCAGAAGTACCTGGAATAGGATTTGACACACATCAGTTCTTCTATTGATATCAGCACTCTAACTTTTCTTCCCAAATTAGGGATATTAAACTTGATCATCCCTTGTTCATGTCAGTATTAGTACTTTTAGGGCACTGATTCTGCACATGGACAGATTCCGCAGCCAATCCTGACTTTTCTTTTCCCAAATCCCGACACTAGTCCTGCCCATGATCTTCTCTCCATCCGGGAGAAAACAATTTATGTTGGTAAAGCCTACTGCTAGCCCTGCATCATTTCTGAGAGGCATACCTCAGCGGTCTATTCTATTCAGTAATATTTTATCATGACTCCTTGTGACAACTACTGTAGGTTGGCACATTTAACACACATTCCCAATCACCTTTTTCCTTGCTTTCCTCTAGTGTGGAGGCAAGAAAGCATAATACTCAATTTCCCAGACTTACTGAAAACTAGTGGACATGTGACATCATTGTGGTCAAGAAAATAAAGGGAGTCAGCTGCCACTGCCAGGAGAAGAGACCTCACAAGGAAAAAGGCCTTCCTTCATCTTATGAAGAGGATGCAGCCATCTTGTGACCATGAAGTGACATGCATGATGTCAAAAGACCACCAAGGAAGGCAAAGCAGAAAGAACAAACGAACCCAGGTGTCCAACAGCCTTGCTGAGCCACTGTGCCTGGCCCCAGGCTGCCAACCTCCAAACTTCTTGTCATGAGACAAATCTACCCTTCATTTCTTCATGCCATTTTTAGAAGGTTTTCTATAATCTGCCACAAAACACATCTCTAACCAAAATACTTAGTCAAGGGCATTTGACATTTATTTCCTCTTCATATTTTCTGCTGTGAGTAAAATGTTTGTCTTGCTGAGGGCCTGATTAAAGCTTCTGGATCTTACACCAGCTGGATGCTTTTATTTCAGCCCCTTAACTGCTGTGAAGCTAGAATGCCACACTGATGGTATTTACAGAAAAGGTGTCAGGGTTCCTGCTGCTTTACCCATGTCATCTCCAGCCTGGGATACGCTGGGAAAAGAACAAGATGCAGAAGCTTTAGCTAGTATTGCTAATGTTTAACTGCTTGGGGAAATCTGTACTAAAAAAATTACAATAGGCACTCTCCCATGAATGAGGAGGATTTCTTATTGCATGTACAAATCACATAGGGGAAGATAAGAACAGTCACAGCTGTACAGCTCGCTCTCAAAATGGGGATCTACAGTTACAGCCCTGAGAATGGGATGCCTTTCAATCTGTCCTGAAAGGAAGGCCTGTGAAATGGAGCCAATAAGTCAGTATCACCGTTAACATCAACGTAAGATTAACTCAGGATTTAAAGAGGCAAATAATGAATAACCCCACTCTTATTTCAGGGGTGGATAATCCCTGCCTTTTGTTGAAGAAAGTTGCCTTTGGTCCTGAAAGAGCCTGGATCCACCTGGGCCCCAGGTCTCTCCAGCTGGGTCTGCGTGGTGGTGGATTAGCCCAGCAGAGGCCGCCTGCTCCAGTGAAGACGGAAACTGGGAGAGGACTCTACTTTGCATCATGAGATAAACACACATCATGCTGCCTTTTACTCTAGACTATACACACACACACATACACTTTACCAAAAAGCATCACAAAAACTGCAGCCTTGCCAACTCCTCTCCTACTGAAGGGGGCGGGGGGTTGGGTGACCCAAAATAACGAACAGGACGTGCCCTGGAACCCAGGGAGGCTGGTGCACGCCCACAGGTGCTCCCCATGCCCTCTCAGCAGGGCTGCTCTGCCCAGTCAGCCGCCCTCGCTCCCACCTCTGAACCACTCTTCCCCAGTCTGGAAAGCATCACTGAGTTTCTGCATCAATGGTCTCTTTCTCTCCTCCCAGACTGTCTGCCGTGCTCCGGCTGCTTTCAAGTTGATTACAGACTCTTCTGGCTTCCTGAAATATTAACTTTTAAAAGATAAAAGCCACTCCAGGGATACAATTCACATAAATGTAGATTTACTGAGAAGCACTTCTAGGCTGACAGAAACTTTAAAGACAAACTCTGCAATTTTAAGATTGTGAATTCCCTTTTCTTCAGCATAGAAGGCTTCATATTACATCTGGGCAGATGCGACTGCGCCTCAGCAGGACTTGTGCATATTTTCACACGGTCATTGCCTTAGAAATGAAATGTAAAGTTCACCACCCTGAGAAATCTGAAAAGAGGCTGTAGGTCTTGCTCAATATCAGTGGCTCTGATCTTTACATGTGAGGGTCGTCTGATCACTGCTTCCAGGAGCCAACCACCTGCTGCACTCGAAGCCGTCCATTACTGCACCTTTGACCCAAGGCAGCCAGAACGTTTTCTCAGATTACATTCTGGTAGAAGGAATGCAGGTTTATGCACATCATATTGCGAGTGTGTCCAGGCAGAAACTACCAGGGTCCATCTAAAGAGGTCGTCTGACCTCTCCCCTTGCCCTCCACACAGACCTGGCTCCCAAACTCCACTCAAAACAAATGCACATTGTCTCCTCCTCATTCTCTTGGGTTTCAACCCAAGAAAGGGGCTCGAACGTATCTTTTTTTTTTTTTCAGTGAGGAAGATTGGCCCTGAACTAACATCTGTTGCTAAGCTTTCTCTTTTTTTTTTTTTCTGCTTTATCTCCCCAAATCCTCCCCTGTACATAGTTGTATATCTTAGTCGCACGTCCTTCTAGTTGTGGGATGTGGGAAGCTGCCTAAACGTGGCCTGATGAGCGGTGCGATGTCCACGCCCAGGATCCGAACCCTGGGCCGCCGCAGCGGAGGGCGCGAACTTAACCACTTGGCCACGGAGCCGGCCCCAAGCTTCCTCTTTTTGCTTGAGGAAGATTGTCCCTAAGCTAAACACTGTCAATCTTCCTCTGTTTTGTATGTGGAATGCTGCCTCAGCATGGCTTGATGAGCAGTGTGTAGGTCCACACCCAAGATCCAAACCTGCGAACCCTGAGCCGCCAAAGCGGAGCGCACAAACCTAACCACCATGTCACCAGGCTGGCCCCCCAACATATATTTTAAACACACTTGCTTCCTAGCTTATTGCTACTCTAGTCCCCTCTTCTTTTTAGGAGTCTCAGACTGACATTCTCCATTTACTCCTGAATTACACCCTCTCCCAAGGATCACACAGAAACCACTCCCACCGCCAACATGCCAAAGGTTGTCTCAACTCCTACTCACTTCACCAACCCACTTGTCCAAGCCACCTCCTCAGCTTTCCACTGCCACCTCCCCCTTTAGCCTGGCAGCCCAGCGCATGGTGCCTAAACTCAGCTTAGAGAGCAAAGCCAGTTCCTGTGGAATTGCCTAGAGCGGCACAGACCACTGGGTCCTGGGAGTCATGCATCCGTCCTGCTCTCAACGTGGCCCAAAAGAGTAAATCATTAGCAAGAGAGCAGAAGCTTTGAAGAGTTGGGGCTTTCTGGATGAATGTTGCTGAAAACTTGGGATCCTTAGCCAAGTTAATTTACAACCATATAGTGAGAGAACTCTAAAGAGACTGACCTAACTCTGAAGGTGTGTTTGCATTTCAAGGGAAAATGAGGCCCAAGTCTTTGAAGACAGCTCTAGGTCAGAGCTGGAGATACTAGGGCTGCTCTGGCTCCTGCAGAGATGTATTTATATTCCAAAATGTTAGAGGGAGAACCCAGGATTCTTTTCATCCTGTCTCTAAGCAACAAAGGTTTTTCCCCCCTCCTTCGGTGAAAGGGGAAGGAAGCAGTTGCCCCTTTCTCCTGTATGTAAGTAAAGAAAATTCATTTTTCTCCATCCCTCACCTATGGAGGGTCTGACTGTCCATGCTGAAGATTTTTCCATCTGGCTTCCATCACATCACCCCAGGGGTAAGGACCAGGACAAGGGGTGCTGATGCAGTTATAATTATTTACATATTTTTATTATTGTGTAAGTAAAAACTAATCTCTCTGATCTAGAACATCTCATGTGCATTCAGAATAAAATTAATAGAGATAAATATTAAAAGTCCAACAGTTACAGCAGCAAGGATAACGGGATCCTGTTTGTCACACGGTTTACTGGGAAAGACGGATGAGAGCCCTGAGGCTGGTGGGCAGGATTTCAAGAGCATCCATGGGAACCAGCAGCAGACCTGTTGAAAGGACTGGGAAATCTGTTAGCCAGGTATTAGGAGACAGGCTTGGAAAATGCAGCCCAAATGGCAGTTCTGGCTTTTGCTCTCTCCCCTGGGTGGGCCCAGAAATTCTTAAAGGTGGGCTTTAGGTGGGACAAGGGACGCTTCTGGTTCTCTCTCCTACAGGTGAGAGGAGAGTTAATTAGCCCTAATTAGCCCCACAGCCAGAGCAAGTCTATGAGGAGTGCAGAGCTAAAGTGCTCAACAGTGCAGGGAAGGTGTCTGCATTACCATCCTGGGGGCACCTCTGTTCTCCCCTCTGATCCTCAGCTCCCTTTCTACGCCCGCTGATCTTCCTGTTTCAGAAGGCACTACACTAGTCCCTTTACACAGGCAGAAAGAGGGGGGTGTATGGGAGATTTGAATGTGGATGGCTCTGTTGGATAGTAGCACCCATGTACCCATGTGGAGAGAGAACACAGAGCACAGGGTTGATGGAGACGCTGAGGAGTGTGCAGCGACACCTCCGTGAGCAAGTCCTGGGGCTTTCTCACATAGGCCAAACGGGAGGGGGAAGGAGAGAGTTGTTCTAAAATGCCTCCCACCAGCCCGCATTTTGCCTCATTTCTGCATTCCCCACCAGGGAGGAAACAGCTTCTCCCCGCAGCTGTGATTTTTATCCCTGTAAATGCTGACTTCAACTGCTAGCAGTTTGTGCAAAACTTTGCACTGAGAAGAGGAGTTTAAAAACAGCTTCTGCATCTGAATGTATGGCAGAAATTGATCTGGATGTTACACACTTGTCATAAGTGCTCAAGAGGGACCATCTCATCTCCTCCCAATCAGGGAAAGCTGCAAAGAGAACTGTTAGCGGGACTCCCTTGCTTTCTGCCACTATGGCTGGCACAGATGACTCCTAACCCTGAGGTTCTGGCAATAAAGGAGAAAACTGTTGGCTTCTTACCATCAAATTAGAGGCCTGAAATGTTACTGGACTCTAGATGTGGGAGACAGAACAAGTCCCCGTGCTGGATTTTTGCTGTGACGTTTGCCTTAGGACAGGTAGGACGCCAAGACAGCATGAAAAGGCAGGGAGGCGGTTTCCAGATTAAGGAACACTTTAGGAGGTTTTGACGTGGTTACTAGACATGTGCCTTTTTGAAAAGCAGTCTTTAAGCTTGCTAATGAGCTCTTGTGGAAATCAGAGGCACCCATTTGTGGAACAGGTCAATGCTGGACTCTATGACTGACAGGCGAAAGGAGCTCTTAAAAAATCCTTGCAAGAAAGGCCCTGCTAGCTAGGCAGTGTCTCAGCTTGGTATGAGAAAGGGGCAGCTATCCCCTTCTGCTGTCCCACGCCAGGAAAAGCTGCTGCCTTTTTTGGGGGAGTCAGAGGAAATCCTAGCTTCACAAGGTCTCCCTTAATTGCCTGGCCTGGCTCACTGTCATGGTCTTCAGCTCTGCTAAGCTGAACACTGGCATGGTTGCCCTGCTCCCTGAGCAGAATTCTGACTCTGAGACTGTTGAAAGACACCTCTTTGTGGCGCCATGAGATGTGGAAATGGGTCATGAATGCCGGTGGGCCTGTCTGGACCGCACGCTGATGCCTGCAGAGAGGGCTGTTCTGAGGAGGCCGTGCTGCTGGAGCCTGACTCTCTCATGGAGGGACTCCTAGGAAAGCCGAAAGGCTGAGGAGGTCAAATCACCAGTGTGGCCCCTCCATTCACTCAGCAGACTAAGTCAGATGGGACTTCGGGCCGTCTCTCGGGGAGATGTCACTGCTATTGGCTTCCGTGTTCAGCCTTTCTGACTTCTGCAGTCAGGCAATCCGTGCCTTTTCTGCTTGTGGCGGAGGACATCTGACTCACCCTTCACCTGGTACACACACCTCAGTGAGGCAGCTTGACTGTGCAACTCAGCCGTCACCAGGGAGGGCTGACCCTCTCTGGAGGCTTTTCACTGGGTCATGGTCAGGGCAATCAGGGCAGGAGCAGTATAGAGTTATTTCAGAAAAAACTTAAATTCAGAATTCTGCCCTGACCATTCTCCTGGACAAGGCATATCTTTCTCTCTCTCCCCCTAACCAAAATCCCAGATCAGCTTGCCTGAAAAGGGTCTTAGGAAATTTAGACTCAATAATTAAGTCTGTTCGAATTGTGTGAAAATGTTCTGTAAAGAGGATTTTTGTCTCTCTTGCACCCAACCCTTCTGGAAGAAAGGTCTGGGTGAGAGGAGTGGTTGATGGAAAAAACCTGTGAAGTTACTGACCCTGTAACAATGGAAGGAAAGCAAAAAGCAAGGCTCCAGGGAAGGGAAAACTTCAGACTCGGGAGATGGAGGGCAGAAGACAGAGGGCTAACAATCTGTTTTTCAGAATCTGCTCCTGGAGCCCTCCTCCCAGAAGGGGAACACGCGCTGCACCCCGGACCTGCCGCCTTGTGCCCTTTTTCCTAACTGCCTTCCTTGTTGCTGGGGGCACTCCAAATTCAAAGGGACTGCGAAGCACGCTCCTGCTGCCTGACAGCTGACCACAGACAGCAGGAGATAGCCCCAGCTCCTGCATTGTCCACGCACACCTCTGGAACACACGAACTGGTGTCCTGAGCACCACGGTGTGACATATGTCCCTCACTTGAGCTGATGTGACTCATGGCCTGGCCCTGCCTCACAGGTATTCACATCAGCTCCAGCTCACTGGGGCCAGTTACACGGATGACAGAATTTGCCACAGATTTCTTTCTTACAGGCCATGGCAAAGTTCGTGCAAAGTATTAATATAACCAGCTGTACCTGCATATATGCCTCAGGCCAGGTGGGCAAGGTTAATACAGAAACCTGAGGAAGCCACCAGGCATTCTAAGGTAGACCTTTATGGTAAATGAGATTTGTTCAACTGAGTAAAACCAGAAGGCGCCCTGGAGGCTGAGGCCAAGATCAACACAAGGGACTGAGCTCATCCCGCCCTTGGAGTCCTGCTGGCAATAGCTGGGTGTGCTGTTTAAGATGAGCCCAATGGACTTGGTCCTAGCTCCTACTGGTCAGGTTAAAACAAAATGACCCACAAAGTGGCATATTATGGAAAACCTTACCAGTAGCCAACTATGGAGAAACACAAGAGGTAGAATCATGGGATAGAGAGAAAAGAGTTTTGTGTTTCTGTACAATTGGGGTTTTCTGAATAAATCTATTGAAAACTTGGGATCCTAGGCTAAGAGCAAGTCTTGGAAAACTAATTTGCAACTGTACAGATAGAAAATTCCAAACAGATTCACCCAGCTCTGGGGGTATGTGTTTATATTTTAGGGAAAACGAGGCCCAAGACCTTGTATACATCTCTAGGTCAAAATTCAGAGGTTGGGGCAGGCCCAGTGGCACAGTGGTTAAGTTCACACGTTCCGCTTCTCAGCGGCCTGGGGTTCACCGGTTCAGATCCTGGGTGCACTCATGGAACCACTTGGCAAAAGCCATGCTGTGGCAAGCGTCCCACATATAAAGTAGAGGAAGATGGGCATGGATGTTAGCTCAGGGCCAGTCTTCCTCAGCAAAAAGAGGAGGATTGGCAGTAGTTAGCTCAGGGCTAAACTTCCTCAAAAAAAAAAAAAAAAAAAAAAATCAGAGGTTATTTGAGCCCCAGAGAGATGTGTCTACATTGCAAAAGGTCAGAGAACCCAGAATGCCTTCCATCCTGTCTCCAAGTAGCAGAGGTTCTTCTCCTTTTGGGAGAGGAAGGGGAGGCAACTGCCCTTCTCCTGTGTACAAGCAGAGAAAATTGATTTTTCTCAGTCCCATGCCTCTGGAATAGTCCAGCCACTTGTCCGGGAGGTTTTTCCAACTGCTTCTCATGGCGTCGCCCCAGGACTGATGTAGTTTTTATGTAAGTAATAACTAATACGGTTCCACTTCGACATGTAAGTGTGAGAAACTCTGTGAACCACTTCCTAGCAAAACAAAGCTGGTGGAAACTATTGAAAAAAAAAAACATTCAAAGTCTCTGGAAATTCTTCCCAGGGCATACACCAAATGGGGAACACTCATTCAAGAAAATCTAGTAAATCTTGGTAGGAACAATGAGAGTCTGTGGCAATTGAGCCACCACCCTCCCCCTCCCTCCCCTTCCCACAATTCCAGCTCAATTTGATGAAAACTCCACTCCAGGCGAGTACGGCCAAGAAGTCAGGGCTCCCTCTCCTTCAGCTCCCAATCAGGGTTCACCACATCTCACTGGGAGGGGCAGGCTGCCAGCATTTTCCATCCCCTCCAACTCTGAGCTGAAGAGGCTAAATTTAAATTCCTGGTGAGTGTGGCTGAGAGATTTGGGGTTCCCTTTCCCCACTCAGTCCCAACCCACGTAGTCCTGGCTCTACTCCAGCAGCAGCAGGCGAAGAATACTGGAACCCCAACCCCCCTCACCCTAGCTCACTCACAGGGCACGGGTTCCACCCTGGGAGAGCAAGCTGAGAAGACCTGAGGCTACCATTCAGTTACCCTGAAGATAGATCAATAGAGATTACAGAAGCAATCCAAAGAACAAAAACAGAATGAAGAAAAACGAACAGAGCCTCACAGAAATACAAGACTCCTTCAAATGCACCAATCTACGTGTAACAAGAAATACCGGAGGATAGGAGAAAGAGAAAGGAGCATAAAAAATATTTGAAGAAATAATAGTAGAATCTTCCTGAATTTGCTGGAAAAACACTAATCTATACATTCAAGAAGCTCAAAGAACTTCAAGCAGGATAATGCTACACACAGACACACCAAAATGGAAACACTGAAAGCCGCAGACAAAAAGAAAATCATGAAAGCAATGAGAGAAAAACAACTCGCCACATACAAGGGAGCCCCAAAGAGATTAACAGCTGACTTCTCACCAGAAACATTAGAGGCCAGAAGGCAGCATGATAACATGTTTAAGGGGATAAAAGAATAAATACTTTGTCTGTGATCCAGAATACCTCATGTGTGCAATCTAATAAAGATGAATATTAAAAACTCGACAATGCAGGGCTGGCCCAGTGGCACAGAGGTTCAGTTCACATGTTCCACTTTAGCAGTCCTGGATTCACTGGTTCAGATCCTAGGTGCAGACCTACACACCGCTTGTCAAGCCACGCTGTGGCAGGCATCCCACATATAAAATAGAGGAAGATGGGCACAGACGCTGGCTCATGACCAGTCTTCCTCAGCAAAGAGGATTGGCAGCAGATGTTAGCTCAAGGCTAATCTTACTAAAAAAAAAAAAAACCTCTACAATGCTCTAATTAAAAGATTTTAAAATTCAGTGAATTTTTACTGCCACAGTTGGAGGACAATTATATGAGAAAGTGAGTTAAGATCCATATGATTAAGTTTACTCAAGGAGCATTCAAACTTTCTAGAAAATTGAGGCTCCCTCTTCCTCTCAGTCTTTTTGCAAGGATGGAGTTGTGTTGACTTTGTGTGGAGATCTATTTCCCCTTATCGTATCATGGAAAGATATTTGGTCTTTGTCCCCAGTTCCTGGCATAGAGTTCCTAAAAGCCTTGGAATTTCCTGAGTGATAAGAGTGATTGGCAGGCCCCTAGATAGCCTCACCATGGGAGCCAGTTGCCAGAAAGACCAAGCCCTGATTGGAAGCTTGGAACCCCACTCCCCAGTCTCTAGGGATGGGTAAGGGGCTGGAGATTGCATTGATCACCATTAATAAATCATGTCTATGTACCGAAAACTCCATAAAAACTCCTCAACAACAGAGCTGGGAGAGCTTCCGGGTTGGTGACTATATCAAGGTGCTGAAGAGGGCATGGAAGCTCTGAAGCCCTCTCCCCTATGCCTTGCACTGTGCATCAATTCCATCTGGCTGTTCCTGAGTTGCGTCCTTTATAACAAACTGGCAGCAGCAAGTAAAGCACTTTGCTGACTTGTGTGAGTCAGTCTAGTAAATTATTGAACATGAGGAGGGTGGCTGTGGGAACTCCTGACCCTGCAGCCAAGTTGGACAAAAGTGTCAGTAACCTGAAAATCCAATACTTTCAACTGGCACCTGAAGTGGGGACAGTCTTGTGGGAGTGAACCCTTAAACCTGGAGTCTGACACTAACTCCAAGTCGTTAGTGTCAGAAGTGAACTGTAGGACACGCAGTTGGCATATGCATGGAGAATGAGTAGGTGTCAGGAGGAAGAAACTCCTCTCACCCTTTCTGCTTTCCCCTCATTCTCCACGCCTCCACCCCGCGTAATCAAAGCTGGGTGTCCAATTCAGTAATGTCCTGTAATCGCAGCCCTCCCCACGGGCCCCTCCTCCAAGAGGCCTGGCAAAACCAGACAAAAGTCTAAGTATAAATAAGATGTCATGGACTCTCAGCTACGGACAAAGTGTCAACTTTAAAATGAGTGTGTAACACAGTATTCAACTCCAAGGAAACTTTTGTAACATAAAACCCACCAGGAATTTCCTTTTAGTTTAGGGCAGTTGAAAAGTTAGTGTCTTAGAAACCCTAGTCCATTGTTTCCTAAACATCAATCATTTGGGTCACCTTTGAGATTTGGGACTTACCCACATACATAATGCTTATCTTCAAATCAACTGTACTAATATCATTACTGATGAAACTTTATGTGCTTACTTTAAGTGGAAAATCAGTACCATTTGCTATAATAGAAAGTATACCTTAAATTAAAGTAAATTAAAGTAATATAAATTCTTACATTAAAGAAAATTTTAATGTACATCTAAATCAATTTGTGTGCCACCACCAACGCTATACAGCCACACTCTGAGAGAGAACGCCCCAACCCACTGTGTGTGATGAAAGGGTAAGAAGCGAAACAGAGGCGCTGTCCTTGTGAAGTGCCCTGGGTTTGAGAGCCAGGCTTCCTTCTGGGAAGACTGTCACCAACTTTCCTTCTAAAGGCACATCAAGTAACCACCAACCTCTACAGTGCTTCGACTCAGTTATAGCAGAACATTAAAAAAAAAAAAGTTCTTTTTATTACCAGGGCTTTCAACCAGCAAATATAACTATGGGCAGCTGCAGGGCTAGACAATTAAGCTCAGTTTAAAAACAAAAAACATGGCCTTGGGCTTTCTGAAAAGCACAATCACTGAATGCTCTTGCTCTCCAGAGACAGGCCATTTCATGTGCCTCACAGTTACCATTTAAAGGGCACTCCATCCCGTTATTCTTTCTCAGTGTTGTGGAGAGCCAGATGACGGAAAATGTAAGAGAAACGGATTCCGGCAAAGGCTGTGACACAACAACAAAAAACAATGACAAAAGCAAACATCCAAACTGCTCCTTGTGGGGGAAAAAAAACAAAACAGCACTGCACCTTGCAGGTAATTTTTTAACCTGTATTCCAATAGGAATCAAAATATGGAACAGAGATGAAAGAACAATCACGAAAGGAATCTGAGGGACAAACACGCACACCTTGTCCTGCTGGGTTCCACCCTGACTGGCTCTCCACTTCTGTGCACAGGGCCCTCGGCCGAGCCAGATGGCAGAGGCCTCCCACACCAGAGGCCAAGGCGGGGGCATGCCACCAGCGCCTGGGTCTCCAGTCTGACCCAGAGATGGGCTTCCTCTGGCTGAGGACTCCTACCTCAGCTCCCAGAGGCTGAAAGTGCCTTTGTTAGATGGGGAATGGGTGGAAATCACACAATTTTCAATTTTTCAAAATATAATTCTTTCACTCTAAATTAAAAATAATATGAATTATTCCATATTTTTAGGAAATAGTGATTTATAAGTTAAACAATAGGAAGAGGTCAGGAATTACCAGCCTATGAGAATCATTCAGTGATTCAATGGGATGAGAGAAGTCCATTACTGTATGGAACAAGCCCACTCCACAGACTGAGGCTGACGTCCAGATACGGTCAGGGACTGGCCCATGGCAGGAGGAGTCAGGACTAGAATCCAGGTGTCATGGACTCATAGGCCAATAATGCCTAGTTGAATCTGAAACAGCCAAGCCTGGGTCACACTAGTGTAGTCCCAGTGAAGAAGAAGAAAGTTGTTTCTGCGTCTGTTTTAACACTGTAGTGATTTTTCAGCATGTGGAATCAAGATGGCCAAAGTACTCTCTCCAGAGTGACAGAACGAGGCCTCTAGGACAGTCTGAGATGGCAGATGCAGGTAGCATGCCTGGCATCCTGCAACGTCCACAATAGTAATAAATTGCTAACTTTTATTGAGAGCTCACGTTGCTGGGCACTCTGCTAAGTACCTTATCATTTCATTTACTCCTCCAACAACCCAGGGTAGTACTATTATCTACGTTTTACAGAAGGGCAAGCAGAGACATGGAGAGTTAAGTAAACTCCCACTGTCTCAGTTAACAGCCTTGACAGGATTTGAAGGCCAGCAGTCGAGCTCCAGAGCTGGCGCTCTTGACCACTGATATTTACTGAATGCTAAGTTCTGAAATCCCTCTTTCCACTTCTTAAACATCAGCCCTGACCAGTGGCATCAGAGGCCCCTGAAGAGCCCAAGCAAAGGACAGGTGAAAGGAGGCCTTGCAGGCCACCCGGTCTCAGGTGGCAGGCAGCAGTGAAGCCAGGTGGGGCTTGACCTGGCTGAGGAGGTCTGGCTGGATTAGCACCTTTCAGTTACGGCCAGTTAGCAGGGACTAGGGTCAGGCTCCTTGCCTCTGCCCTGAAGGAGATATGAGAAGAAAAGAAACAGATATGTTTTCCAGTACAGGAAATGCCGCTCAGCCATGCTTGCGGGACGAGGAGAGCCAGCACCCCTCACTCACTGTGCCCTCCCTGGCACCCAGGCGGAGCTGGCTGAGCATGGTTCTTGATCAACCACTAACGGAAAGGCCTTGATAATTCCAGGCAGGGTGCAGGCAGGAGAAGAGAAGACTTGGGAAAACTTCTACCCTCTAATCCCCAAACCCACCCCGACCAGACAAAACAAGCTCCCCACCACGATAAACACGTATCTGCTGATGCTCTTAACACTTAAACCAGGGTCATCTCTTGTTGCCTTTCAAAATATTTTTCCCCTCAGTGGATATGGATTTTCTAATTTTTCCCAAGGGATTTGTTCCTTTTTGATCCTCAGTGTCCCTGAGCCGCTCGAGAATTTAAATGGGTCTTCGGGGGTTTCCATTTTCTCTGCTTCCTTGTGTACCTGCATTGCTCACTCCTCCTAGGAAGGCATTTGGTTTCACAGAAGGCTTTCAAAGGCTCCAAAAGTCAAAGGTCAAAATTTACATTTGTAACACACAGTCGGAAACAAAGAAGATTTAATAGAAAGAGATAGGTGTCCACACATCAGGAGACTTAATACTGTTAAGATGCGAGTTCTCCTCAAACTGATCTAAGATTTAACACAATCCTAGCAGGATTTTTTCTTGTAGAAATTGACTAGCTGATTCTAAAGCTGGTATGGAAAGGCAAGGCACGTATAATAGCCCAAACAAAAAGAAACCGAGTCGGAGGTCTCACAATACCTGATTTCAAGAACTACTACATAGCTACAGTAATCAAGACAGTGTAGTATTGGTGAAAGGACACGTATATAGATCAAAGGAACAGAAGAGAGTCCAGAAATAGACCAACACATACGTGGGCAATTGATATTCAACAAAGGGTCTAGCTTACTCAACAGAGAAAGGACAGTCTTTTTAATAAAGGTTCTTGAAAAATTGGACACATACGCAGAAAAAATGAACTTTAACCCACTTACACCATATACAGAAATTTACGGGCCAGCCCCGTGGCCAGGTTGTTAAGTTTGCATGCTCTGCTTCAGCAACCTGGGGTTCACCAGTTTGGATCCCGGGCACGGACCTACACACTGCTCATCAAGCCATGCTGTGGCGGCATCCCACATAGAAGAACTAGAATGACCTACCACTAGGATATACAACTATGTATTGGGGCTTTTGGGAGAAAAAGAAAAAAACCCAACAATTTACATGAAATGCATCATAGATCTAAATATAAACCTATAAATATAAAATTTCTAAAAGAAAACATAAGGATAAAAATCTATGAGACATTGGTTAGATGAAGATTTCTTAGATAGGACACAGCAAACACACAAACAATGAAGAAAAAGTTGACAAGTTGGACTTCCAAAACCAAAAACTTCCGTTCTTCACAAGATGCTGGTAAAAATAATAACAACAATACAAAGACAAGTCACAGACTGGGAGAAAACATTTGCAAAACACGTCTGATAAAGGACTTGCATCCAAAATATATGAAGAACTCCTACAATTCAAGAGGAAAAAACCAATGTTTAAAAATGGGCAAAAGATTTGTGTGTGTGTGTGTGTGTGAGAAAGATTGGCCCTGAGCTAACATCTGTGCCAATCTTCCTCTATTTTGTATGTGGGACGCTGCCACAGCATGGCTTGATGCGTGGTGTGTAGGTCCACGCCCAGGACCCAAACCCACGAACCTCAGGCCACCAAAGTGGAGTGTGCAAAGTTAACCACTATGCCAGGACTTAACCACTATGCCAGGGGCCCGGCCCCTGGGCAAAAGATTTTAACAGAGAGTTTATCAAAGAAGATACAAGTGGCAAAAAAGCACATGAAAAGATGTTCAACTCATTAGGCACTAGGGAAATACAAATTAAAGCTACAGTGAACTACTACTATCCACTTATTAGAATAGCCAAAAATAAAAATAAAATATCAAATGCTGAACTGAAACACTGATATCTTGCTGGTGGGAATGCAAAATGGTACAGACACTTTGGAAAATGGCCCTCTAACCCCATGCCTAAGTATTTACCCAAGAGAAATGAAAACATATGTCCACACCAAGACCTGTCAGTGAATGTTTATTGCAGCTTTGTTCATAATCACTAAAATCTGTAAGCAACCCAAATGTCCACCAACTGGGTGAATGGATGAACATACTGTGGAACACCTACGTGATGGGATACTCAGCATCAGAAAGGAATGGATGACTAATACACACAATGATGAATCTCAAAAGCACTATGCAAAGTGAAAGAGGCCAGACACAAAAGGCTACATACTGTATGATTCATAGATGACATTCCAGAAAAGGCAAAAGGATAGGGACAGAAATCAAATCAGCGGTTGCCAGGGGTCAGGGGTAGGAGGATGGGATTGATTACAAAGGGTCACTAGGGAATTTTTTGGGGTGATGGAAATATTCTATATCTCAATTGTGGTTGTGGTGCATCACTGTTTACATTTGTCAACACTCAGACCTGTGTACCTAAAAAGGATAAATTTTTCCATATATAAATTATACCTCACTAAACCTCCAAAAAAGAAGCCAAATATTTCATTTTAAAAGCATGGGTAATTGCAATTATGTAAGACTAATCAGCTATGGAAAAATCTGTTGTGACCCTTCCATCAAATGAATAAAGTTACAACTGATGGTTTTAGACCTGAAGGGACAAGAGCTGTTTTGATTTAAAAAGAATTTCACAAGGGACTTCCTGATCCTTAATTAACTGCGAAAGAAATGAGGCAGAGCCGTAGAGAGGTGCCTTGCATCAACAAGAAGAGGATCATTTCACACATTTTTTCCCCAACAGATAAATTTTTTTTAAAGTCAATTATCATGTAATGAGCTTAATACTGTAAATGATCTTGCGCAAGCAGTTTCTGTTTCCTCATCTGTAAAACGTGAGCTGACCAAAGAGCTCTGTGCGTGGTTAAAGCGTAAGTCTGACTTTCCTACTAGCATAGTTTAGCTGAACCTCCAGGGGGCCTTTGAAAAGCCTCTAATCTAGGAAACCTGTGAACTCAGGGGAAGTCACTCTACCCCTTCTTGAAACCTCCATGGTGTGTGTGTGAGGGGGGATGACACGTTCTGAAGAGAACATTTCCACACCCAAGTCCCACCACAACTCCGGAGCAGGGCAAGCACGGCAACTGCCATTTCTAATGGGAGACAGCAGGAGCAGAGTGCTGGGAAGACCCTGCCCAGGCCACACGATTAATACTCTAAAAACAGCCAGACTCTGTCCGACGCTCCCCATGCCCCATCCTCCAATACTCCCACCTCCCCGGGAGAGGGGCTCTTTGGAAGTTTTTATTTAGTCTCTCTCCATCCCACCATCACTACTGCTCTGAGACAGTGGTCCTCTGTAGGGCAGGCCGCTGTGCCCACTCGATGAGCTGATCAGCTCTTTCCACAGGAAGATGCTCCACAGGAACCCAGAGTTTCCCAAGAACGCCTCAAACATCTCCTCTAGAAAGGGGTTTCCATGCTAGAATAAGCTCAGAGAACTTAGATTTCTGCCTCCTGGATGTAGACAATCAGCATATTAAGGTTTCCCAGAAGTCTCTGCACTATCGAAACCTGTTTAGATGTGGTTTCCAAACTCACTTAGCCGGGAAACTCTCTTTCATATAATATTTATTTATCTGCCACAGAGCTCGTGTTTCTGCACACACTTAGATCAATGTTAACTTCCTTGCATTTATACTTTTCCCTTTTTTAACAGCCTTTTAAGAAAACTTTTGTTTCCAAGAAAAAAAGATACATGAAATATGCTAACATTTACATAAAAATGGGGGAGGATCTATCCATACATATTGCCTGCAGATGTGTCAACTCTCTCTGGAAGGATTAGGGAACTGTTCACTGCAGCTGTTTCCAGAGAAGGGAAATGAGTGGCTGGGAGCAGGGGAAAGAGAGACTTTTTACTGTATACCCTTTTATACCATGTGAGTATGTTACCTAAGCAACCATTAAATTAAAATCAAATTAAAAAAACAGGTACTAAAAAAAGCAATACTTTAAAAATATAACAACATTCACCAGTGCGCGTGCACACACCCCGCACACAAACACCCTGCCATAATCAACACCAGAGACAACATAACCACTGTTCATATTTAGTGTTTGTACTTCAGTCCCACTTGTCCATTTTTACTTTTGTTGCATGCGTTTTTTGGTGTCATATTCGAGAATTCATTGCCAAGACCTATATCATGAAGCTTTTCCTCTATGTTTTTTTTAGGAGGTTTATAGTTTCAGGTCTTATGTTTAAGTCTTTGATCCATTTTGAGTTGATTTCTGTGTATGCTATAAGGAAAGGGTCCAACTTCATTCTTTTGCATGTGGATATCCAGTTTTCCCAACATGATTTGTTAAAGAGACTATCCTTTCTCCATTATGTATTCTTGGCACGCTTGTCAACAATCAGTTGACTATATATGTGTGGGTTCATTTCTGGGCTTTCTATTCTGTTCCATCGGTGCATATGTCTGTCTTTATGCCAGTACCATACTGTTTGAATTACTGTAGCTTTGTAACATATTAAAATCAGGAAGTGTGATGCCTCCAGCTATGTTTTTCTTGCTCAAGACTGTTTTAGCTATTCAGGGTCCTTTGTGATCCCATATGAATTTTAAAATTGTTTTTTCTGTTTCTGTAAAAAATACCATTGAGACTTTGATAGGGATTGCATTGAATCTGTAGATCATTTTGATCAGGATGGACATTGAAAAAATAAGTCTTCCAATCCATGAACACAGGATAAAGTTCCCTTAAATTAACCATAATTAAGTTCACATAATAACGTCCATGTATGAAAAGCCCACAGCCAACGTCATAGTCAATGGGGAAAAACTGAAAGCTTTGCCTATAAGATCAGGAACAAGACAAGGATGCCTATTCTTACCACTTTATTCGACATAGCCCTGGAAGTCCTAGCTAGAGAAATTAGGTAAGAAAAAAAAATAAAAGGCATTCAAATCAGAAAGGAAGAAATAAAATTATCCATTTGCAGATGATCTGATCATATATGTAGAAAACTCTAAAGATTCCAAAAAAAAACTGTTAGAACTAATCAACAAACACAGTAAAGTTGCAGGAGACAAAATCAACACACAAAAATCAGTTGCATTTCTATACACTAACAAGGAACTACACAAAAAGGAAATTAAGAAAATAATGCCATTTATGACAGCATCAAAAAGTATAAAAATCTTTAGGAATAAATTTACCTAAGGAAGGGAAAGCCTTGTATGCTGAACACTATAAAACATTGATGAAAGATAAAGAAGACATAATAAATGGAAAAGACATCTTGGTGCTTATACTTCCTACTTTTCAAAGTGTTTTCACAGATAGCATCTCATTTGAGCCTGATGCCAACTCTGTGAAGCAGAGGCAGGTAGAATGCTTGCCAAAAGATGAGGCAACCGAGGCCCCAAGAGGACCGGAGGAGAGGCTGGTCACTCAGTTGACCGGTGACAGAGGAATCAGATCCTGGGTGTCCTGCATGGCCCGTGGGCTCTTTCCACAGCCTTGCTCAGATGACAGACCATACTTAGCAAGCACGAACAACATAAACTGCAGTAGGTCCACAGGGGTTCTGTAACCCCTCAAAGGTGCCGCCACTGCAGGCAACAATCTCGACGGAAGAGAATGCACACATAAGGCTGGGAAATATCTACCATGTATCATATTAAACAGCATTACAAATGTAATCACATACACATATATGCACACTACTGCTTAATACTCTTCAGTGGCCTCAGGCTCAAATCCACACCCCTCAGGATAGCAGTCAAGGCTTGTCACAGGCCAGTCCCTCTCCAGGCCCTTCACGCCACTGCCCACCTCCCACTCCACGCTCTGGCTGTGCTCAGCTGCCGGTAGTTCCCCATGCGGGCCAGGCCCTGGAACACATGCCCTCTCCCTCTGCTTAGAATGTGCTTCTCATCAAGCTAACATCTATTTGTTCTTCCTATCTTAGTTTAGGCATCACTTCCTCCAGGAAGCCTTCCTTGGAAACTTGTGCACGCACAGGACTCTGGGTCAGCTCTCCTTCTAATGCTCCCTATGACTCACTTATTCATCCATCTGACCTCTATGCTATGAGCTCCTTGAGGTCAGGGCACGAGTCTTTTGCTTCTCTGTATCGGCCAGCACAGGGCCAGGTACACAATAAATGCTAAATGCACACCTAACAAATGATTGTGCGAGCAAGGGGGACCCAGCATGGTGTGGGTGCTCTGACAGCAGCGATACTTCAGATGCCTCACAATGGGAGGAGGGCATTAGAGAACAAGACGTCTGGGCGGGACTAAGGGGAAGGTGCAGCTTCCCTGTTGGCAGAGAATATCTTAAGCAACTTCCATTTGAGCCTCCACCTGTTCTTCCCTGGGCCTCCTGACACAGGTTAAGTTTTAAGAAAGGCTGATCAAGCCTCAGAATAGTGCCAAGCCAGGAGTTGGGAGACCTCAGCAGTCAGGAGAACGAAAGTGAAGACCCAGAGGTCCAGAGAAGTGAGATGGCTCACCTGAAGGCTCCCAACAACTTAGCAGCAGGGTTAGTTCCAAACTCGGGCATCGGAATCCCAGTTCAGGGCTCTTTCTACAGCACCAGGCACCCTTTGGGATGTGATCTAAGGCCCAGGATAACAAAGGGCTGAAGACCTGACCAGCACCAAGGAGTCTGGGAGATAACAGGAAGGACAGGGCAAAAGGACAGACCGAGATCTTGAACATAAACATGCGCCGGACAAGCAATGATTAGCACAGGCCCCAGTGGAGACAGGCTATCTGGAGAAAGAGAACCCAGAGACACGTCTTCTTCTCCTTCCATGCTGGGGGTTGCCAACTGTTTCTTGTTTTCCTGACTTTGACTCTGGACAAGGCACAGGCCGAGTGCTCTCAGGAACCTTATCTTCAAAACAACCTGCAAAGTAGCTATTGTATCCTCATTTGTACCCATGAAGATAACAGAGCTGAGGGTTAAGTAACTATCTCAAGGTCACATAGCTAGTACGAGGCAAGGCAGGAATTTGAACCTGAGTTTTCTCCCCTAACTAGAGTGTTTCTGAGTGATCTGGAAACTTTAAACTACAGCTTTCAGTGACGCTTCAATTCTCAGTTTTGCGGTCTGAAATTAAAAATAATTTTGCACTGGTGTTCTTTAGTAGTGACGCACGTGAGATTCACAAGGATATTTAAAAGGCTCAACGCATGGTGCAATGAGAGAAACATAGTCATCACCACGTTTAAAAATCAACAAACAAATAGCCTGGAGCGGACCACCAAACTTTCTGGGACATTCACCTCTCAGCCAGCAGCAGAGGGAAGACTGAAGCATCTAAAACTCAAGGATGACTCAATAATTTGCTATTCCTGGAAGAGCAACAGACATGTAAGTACACCCAGTGGTGGGAGACTCTACTAGTGGCAAGCATGGGAGAAACCAAACAGCACCCATCTCAGGCACCCAGCAGAGGGAACAGCATGCAAAGACAGCTTGTGCAAGAGCCCAGCTGGTTCAGAGGACAGCACCCAGGCCTGGGTGAAGGGAAGTGTGATGGTCAGTCTTTTAGGTCAGCCTGGCTAAGCTACAGCCCCTGTTACTCAAACACTAACTCAGGCATTGCTGTGAAGCTATTTTATAGACATAATTAAAGTCTATAATCAGTTGACTTTAAGCAAGGGAGATTATCCTACATAATCTAGGTTTCAATCAATTGAAAGGCCGTAAGACCGGAACTGAGGCTTCCCGAAAGAAGAAATCCCACCTCTGCATAGCAGCCTTGGCTTGTGCCTCAGAGTTCCAGCCCGCCCTTCGTGATGGCCAGACCTACAGATTTCAGACTTGTCTTGCCAGCCCCCATAATCACACAAAGCCAATTCCTTACAATAAATCTCTTTATATCTTATACTGGTTTGTTTTGCTGATTGAACCCTGACAGATATAGGAAGGCAGGCACCTTTCAGCAGCTAGGGAGGATGAAGAGCTCAGGCTGGAAGTGGATTAGAGAGCCTTGCAGTGCACACTAAGGCTCCAGACTTTTCCTGAAAAGCCAAGGGGAGCAGCAGAAGGGATCTGAGCAGATGAAGAGCAGAATTAGAGCTGCATTTTAGATGCTGTGAGTCTGCCCACCTGTAGGGTAGAGAATGAACCAGAACGTACAGGACCAGACAGGAGGTGGCACCACAAAAAGGGAGGAAGCTGGAGCCATAATCAGGTAGGAAATGGCGAGATCTTGGGTGGAAAAATTCCTAGCAGTGGAGATGGAAAGAAAGGGATGGGTTTGAGAGACACTGAGGAGTTAAGCCTCTTGGAACTTGGTGACCTACTGGCCTGGGGCATGAGGGAGAGGGCAGATAAATCCAAGCTGATTTTCAAGTTAATGGCTCTGTTCATCCCCCTGGACATCAATGTTATATGGCAGCAACTAGAGGTGTCTTCTCTGATCCACCAGCTGCCAAATCAAAACATGGAGCCAGGGACCCTTATTAAGCACCCAGATGATACATACAGATCATCCAGCTTGATGACAATACGCCTACAAGACACCCTGGTGTGAACCCCTTGGCTCTTTCAGAAGGAACCCTTCGGCCGCCCCTGCATAGAATAAGGTAAAGGGCAACATCTGGCAGAACAAAGCCAGAGAAACGTGGCTGGAAATATCCTGCGTAGAAAGGAGGGAGGTGAGAGCAGGGGCATGGTCAGAGCAGCTGTTTCTGCCATTTTCCAGCCCTTGGAGTGGACCAAAGGCCTGGTGGGAATCTGATAGCCTCACAGGGAGTATGAGTACCGGCGCACTGGCTGATGAAAAATACCAGAGGCTTCCCAGGAACCCTGGGAGGACTGGCGGCGAATAGAGAGGAAGGCAAGAAACCCAAGCAATACCAACTGCATCACAGAGGCATCATAGGACAGCCTTGGTTCCATTTCCTGTCTACAAAATGGGCAGAATTATTCCAGCTTACCACTCAACAGAAGAAAAGGGATGATCAAGCTAGAAAAGACTGGGGAGATACCCAAGATCCATCTGGGAGAATTAAGGGATGGAACACAGGCATTTGGTTTTGGTGACTATCTAAGTGATCTTGTCATGACCATTAATTTCTCTATGGGCTAGTCATTTCTCACCAAAAGAATGACATTTTAAAAGAGGAAAAGACAGGAATTAAAAACATTCATTAAAGGGGTTTTGCTTCTAATAAAGGTCAATGAGATCCTGTTATACCAACCTTCTTGTAAATAGCTATAAACTTTGGAAAAAATATAAAAACCTTTACCTAAAGATACTGAAAAGCAACCAAAACCAGGTAGAAAGTGAAGGGGAGGATCTCTCGGAAGGAAATGGCACTGGGTAAGTTTCCCATTTTTTACAGCTCTTCACCTAAGGGCAGGCACCAGTAGGAGCCAGGCCAGGAGACTAAAACTTTGGTAGAAACCCACAGTCTTATTGGCTTAAAGAATCTAAGGACACAGTTTAGAACAGCTGCCATAGCAGGGAAGTGATGCTGGCAAGGGCTGAAGCAGAGGCAGAACCCCAAATTCTGCATATAAACCCAGCTTGATTCTATGGCTGAACTGTGAACTATGCATGCACAGGGCACAAGGAGCCTACTTAAGAAATTTTAGCTGCCGTTTACTGCAGGAGAGAGCGAGTTCAGAGCTTTTATTAACTGCCTGATAAAATAAACAAACAAAAAAATCAGCACTCTACAGAGTAACATCACACCCCAGAGTCTCCACAACACATCACTCATGACGACAGAGAGAGAATCCACAGTACTAAACAACACAGAAACAGGAAAATGCGACCCCTTCAAAACAAAAGGCAACCCATGAGACTGACGCAAGATGGCTGAGATGTTAGAATCACAAGGACTTTAAAGAATCTGGTATAACTACGCTGAAAGAGTAAAAAAAGAAAAGACACTGGTAATGAACAAATTGGTTATTTTTTGAATAATTTGTTTCTCTGATGAGATTTCCAAACAGACTCTACGAAAGAACAAAAATATATGTCCCCACCCAGACTTGCACAGAAATGTTCATAGCAGCATTATTTATAGTGGCCAAAAAGTGGAAACAACCCAAATAACCATCCACTGACGAATGGATAAGCCAAGTGTGGTATATCCATACAATGGAATATCATTCAACCATAAAAATGAAGTACTGGGGCCGGTGGTGCAGCTGTTAAGTGCACATGTTCTGCTTCGGCAACCCGGGGTTCACCAGTTCGGATCCTGGGTGCAGACATGGCCCCACTTGGCAAGCCATGCTGTGGCAGGCATCCCACATATAAAGCAGAGGAAGATGGGCATGGATGTTAGCTCAGGGCCAGTCTTCCTCAGCAAAAAGAGGAGGATTGGCGGCAGATGTTAGCTCTGGGCTAATCTTCCTCAAAAAAAAAAACAAAAAAAGACGTACTAATACATGATACAACATGGATGAACCTTTAAAACATTATGCTAAGTGAAAAATACCAGACAGAAAAGACCACATATTGTGGGATTCCATTTATTTGAAATGTCTAGAATAGGCAAATTCATAGAGAAAGAAGATAGGTTAGTGGTTGGCAGGGGCTGGGGAGTGTGGAATAAGGATAGACTGCTAGTGGGTACAGGGTTTCTTTATGGGGTGATGAAGATATTCTGGAACTAGATAATGGTAGTGGTTGCACAACATTGTGAATATACTAAAACCCACTGAACTGTACACTTTAAAGCGGTTAATTTTAAGTTATATGAATTATATCTCAATTTTTAAAAAAGGTAAGGTTAAAAACATTATAGGAAACTGGGTGATGAATACAGAACTCTGTACTATCTTTGCAATTTTTCTGCAAATCTAAAATTATTCCAAAATAAAAAATTTATCTTAAAATAATTCCATTTATGGGGCTGGCCCAGTGGCACGGTGGATAAGTTCACACAGTCTACTTTGGCGGCCCAGGGTTTGCCAGTTCAGATCCCGGGTGCAGACCTACACACTGATTGTCAAGCCATGCTGTGGCAGGCATCCTATATATAGAGTAGAGGAGGATGGGAAAAGATGTTAGCTCAGGGCCAGTCTTCCTCAGCAAAAAGAGGAGGATTGGTGGAAGATGTTAGCTCAGGGCCAATCTTCCTCAAAAAAATAAAATAATAATAATTCCATTTATAATAGCACCCAAAAACACAAAGTTCTTAGGAACATAAATTTGCCAAAAGATGTTCAAGACCTGTATACTAAAAAGTACAAACCACTGCAATGAGAAAGTAAGAATGCTGAAATAAACAGAGACACATACCATGTTCATAGATCGTTAAGATGTCATTTCTCCCCAAACTAGGGTGACCAATCGTTCCAGTTTGCCTGGCACTGAGGGGGTTCCCAAGATGCAAGACTATCATTTCTAAAACGAGGGCAGTCTCAGGCAAATCGAATTTGGCAAACCAAAACCGTTAGTTTCTCATCTGACTTCAAACTGATCTATTGTTTCCACACAATCCCAATCAATCCCAGCTGGATTCTTTTTAGAAATAGACAAGCTGATTCCAAAATTTATGTGGAGAAACAGAAAACCTAAAGCAGCCAAAACAATTTTAAGGAGGAACAAAGTTGGAAGACTCACAATATCTGACTTCAAGTCTTACTATAAAGTACAATAAGATGGTACAGTATTGATGAAAGGACAGACTCAAAATCAATGGAAATAGACTCTCCAGGCTGGCCCCGGTGGCCTAGTGGTTAAGTTCAGCACACCTCACTTCAGTGGCCCGGGTTCTATTCCCAGGTGCAGACCTGCACCACTGGTCTCTCTGTGGCCATGCTGTGGAGGCAGCTCACATACAAAAAGAGGAAGATTCATAGTGGGTGTTAGCTCAGGGTGAATCTTCCTCAGCAAGAAAAGAAAAGAAACAGACTCTCAAATACACAGGCAATTGATTTTCAACAGAGTTGCAAAGGCAGTTCAATGAGAAAGGCTACTCTTTTCAACAAATTATTCTTGAACAATTGGACACCCATATGCAAAAAAAATAAACCTCAATTTACACCTCATACTAATTGCCAAAATTAATTAATTCAAACTGGATCATAGACCTAAAAGTAAAACTATAAAACTTCTAGAAGAAAACACAGGAGAAAATCTTTGAGTTAGGCAAAATTTCTTTATAGAGGATGCAAAAAGTACAATCTCTGAAGGAGGAAAGTGGATAAATTAGACTTAAAATTTAAAACTTCTCTCCAAAAGAGACCACTGAAAAACCAAATAGGCAAGCCACAAGCTAGACCATATTCACAAAGCATATGTCTAACAAAGGACTGGTATTCTGGAATAATAAAGAACTCCTAAAATTAGATAATAAAATAATAAATAATAATAAAAAGACAAACAATCCAATAAAAAAAGAGCAAAATATTTGGACACTTCACAAAGGAAGTTGATAAGCACATGAAAAAGTGTGCCAATATAATGACCAATATCATTAGTCACCAGGCGAGTGCAAATTAAAACTACAAGATATCACTAGATACCATCCGAATAGCTAAAATTAGAAAGCCTGACAACATCAGATGCTGACAAAGATGTGGAGCAACCAGAACCATCTCACTCTGTTGGCAGGAATGTAAAATGGTACAACCACTTTGGAAAAATGTTCCATAAAACTAAACACAACCTACTCAATGAGTCAGCAATTCATCCCCTAGGTAAGGACCCAAGAGAAATAAAAGCACAAAAAAACTTGTACACAAATATTCACAGAAGCTTTATTCATACTAGCTATAAACTGGAAACATCCCAGGTGTCCATCTAAGGGAAAACGGATAAACTGTGTTATATTCACACAATGGAATTCTACTCAGCAGTAAAAAGGAACAAACTACTAGCACAATAGAAATGAATCTCAGGAACATCAAGCTGAGTGAAAGAATCCTCAAACAAAAGAGTACAAACTATATGAGTCCATTTACGTGAGGGTTTTTTTAAAGATTTTATTTTTTACTTTTCCTTCTTCTCCCCAAAGCCCCCTGGTACATGGTTGTATATTTTTCTTTTAGTTGTGGGTCCTCCTAGTTGTGGCATGTGGGATGCCGCCTCAGCGTGGCCTGATGAGCGACACTAGGTCCATGCCCAGGATCCGAACCAGTGAAACCCTGGGCCACCACAGTGGAGTGCGTGAACTTAACCACTTGGCCACGGGGCTGGCCCCTACGTGAGGTTCCTGAACAGGTAAAATTAATTTAAAAAATCAGAATAGTGGTTACTTTTTAGGATGGGGGCACAGCCGACTGGGAAGGGGCAAGAGGGAGCTTTCTGGGGTAACGGTAATGATCTAAATCCCGTTAGGAATTTGGGTCACACTCATGTATGTATTTGAAAAAGGCATCAGATGCTACACTTATGATTTATGCATTTCACAAATTCACAATGTAAATTTCACCTTAAAAATTCCATTAGCTACTAAACCCTACAAGATGTCCTCCTGCCCAATTCAAGGTAGGACTTCAGAAACAAGGCAGAATAGGAGTTGGACCACTCCCTCTCCTTGTCACCTGTACACACTCCCACGCCATCCCCTAAATCACAGGATAAGTCAGAACATATCAGATGTTGGCCCAACTCTTGTATCATCAGGCACCAGGTACCCTTGAGCTGTTCCTCTTCTTCCAAACCAGATCTCAGAACAGACTTTGAAATCAGTCATTCACACCTAGCATAAATTAGTGACTGGCCTCTACTCTTCTGGAGCACTTGCAGTTTTGCCTTGATATCTCTCTGTGCTCAGAGATGTCGCAGGGAGCAGGAAGGGGGGACAGGAGGAGAAACAGGAAGATCCTCTCATCACCTCCCCCTCACCAGCCTGAACTGCCTGATCTTCAACACCCACCAAAGCACACAGCAGGGAACTCTTGCCCAGCCAACTAAACCAGAGGCAGAACCTGCGGTGCCCATACACGTCATCGTGGGATGGAGAGGACTGTGTGTGAACCAGCCGACTTCCAGAACACAGCCTTCCCCTCAGCCATCCCCTCTTCAACTGAGTATGGAGGAAACAAGCTGACTCCCATTTTCTCTTTGAGCACATGCAACTCTAAATGAAAGATGCACTAAAACACAGAAACACCTAGAGAAGAATCTGGCACATGAATGAATTCATGAAGCAAGTATTTAAAAAGAGCCACAGGCAGGCCGGCCCAGTGGCATGGTGGTTAAGTTCATGTGCTCTGCTTCAGCAGCCTGGGGTTTGCAGGTTCGGATCCCAGGAACGGACTTACACATTTCTCGTCAGGCCATGCTGTGGTGGCATCCCACATACAAAACAGAGGAAGATTGGCACGATGTTAGCTCAGGGCCAATCTTCCTCAAAAAAGAAGAGCCACAGGCCTTTTTATTCAATGAGAAAAGACAGAAGGCCACGCTAGGGATAAAAGAGTAGGGATAGCTCAGCTATAAATTTCAGAAGGGAACAAACTTGTTTGGCCAAGTGGCCTTCCCTCCCTTACCCCAGGAAGCTATCATTAACCTTTCACCTCCCCAGTAGGTGTGGTCCCAGAGCAACAACTCATTCACCCAAACGAATAGAGGTGCCCCTCACCCCTACCACCTGCAGCTGCTCAGCCTGGGAAACAGACTGACGGCTCCCTTCAGCTTCCAGAGCTCACCCCTTTCATGTGTTCATGTCATTTGCCAAAAAAAGAAAACACTTGCGGACTGGAGCACAAAATAAGAGTCAGCTCCTGGTTATCATGCTAAGGATCCTGTGTCCCTCATTTCAATGAAATGCTCTCAGCCTGGGAACTCTCTTTCTCACAAGAGGGAAGCTAAGGTAGAGAAAGTGAAGAGGGAAAGAAAAGGCGCAAAACACAGAGAAAACATCAACTCTGCAGGCCTTAAATTCAGGTCTGCACCCGGGGCTCGAGTCACTCCTGCCTGCTTGGCCAGGGCGCACCCTCCTCTTATCTTATGAAGCCTCAGGAGGCCCAGAAGCCCAGACTCACGTGGCCACAGTGGGTTTATAAAGCTGGTGGTCCTCCCTCCCTCCCTGTATTTTGTCTGAGCTGGCGAGCAACATCCCCTATGTCCAATCGCTTTTATGTAGGAGCAAATGAGCCTTTAAAAAAAAAAAATCCACAGCAAAGAAACCAAATTGATCCCTTCTGTCTTTTCCTAGCATTTTGCTCTTTCCCACAAAGTAACAGCAAGAATGGAGCAAGACCCTGCAATACGCACAGCTGCTCCTGCCTTGCCTTCCTGGAAGCCTATTTTAGCTTCTGGAAGCCAATGCTACCAGCTTCAGGAAAGCAAGTGGACTGAAACTTCCCATTCCTTTGGGGAAAGGGAGTTCTGCCTGCCTTCACTACCTTCTTGGGGCTCTGAGATGGCCCAAGAGCCGCCCTGACGCCTTCTCTCCTTTGATCTGACTCAGGGACCCCAAGTTAGACCAGTAATTAGCAACTCTATTCAAAACAAACCCCCCTCCCCACGTGCATCGAATGACCTGCATCAAATAAGATCTTTCCCCATTTTGCTCCTCAAAATGTCCCAAGAGGTGGTTTTGTACAAATTCCACCTAAATGTCCAAATTCTTATCAGGACTCTGTTAAAAAAACCTCAAAATCATTCCTGCCAAGAGATCCAAGTCAAAGGTGATCTCCCAGAGTAAAGGCCACTGAAGCACACACTCCACAGAATACAGTGTCCATTGCATCCTGAGCTGTGTGATGAAGCAGCATTACCTACTGGGTGGAGAATTGGAGCACCTGGTGACATGTTCACTTTGTCCACCGCATCTCTCAGGGGGCAGCAACAGTGCCAACCCAGGAACCAGCATTCTGCTCACTGCACCCCCAACCCCCCACCCCGTGGGGGCATCATGGCTGCCTCTGGCTTAGCACAAGCCCTCTCTTATTTCACTCTCAGGTCTAGACCCCCACTCCACCCACTCCCTTTCTGCAATATACTCTATGCTCCCCCTTTGAAAGGGGGTGGGGGAATCAGACAATGCAACCGCTAATTCAAACCAGAAAAACCGAGGACACAGAACTGACAGGAGTTTTTCATCCAGCCTGTCGGAAAGACCCCTTCCCCCGTAAGAACTCTGGCTTAGCCATCGCGCTCACTGCTTTCAGACCCAGAAACCTATTTTCTTGCCTCACTCTTGCAACTAAAAGGAGACGACACACGTGTATGTGGCTTTGCGATGAGCTCTTTTTGCTCTTGAGGGAAGAAAAAGGGGAGCGGGGCTGAGGGGGGATGCAGACAGAATGGGAATGCATGGAGGTGAGAAGCCAGGTTTAACTTCCTGGCCTGGGCTCCCTGGCTGTGGAGACATCATCTCTCAGTAGATATACACAACATTAAGTGCCTCTTGCTGGCCTTCCTTCCCCCTGGGGACTAAATGTTTTTTTACTTGCTGCTCCTCCTCCTCAGATGGAAGAGGAGGGTGATTTATGGACTGAGACAGAGAGGGGTTCCTTGATAGGAGTCAAAACTCAAGGCTGGAACAACTGGTGACTTGTCAACAGCACACCATCAAATGGCCTCACAACTCCATGTAAATACAGACAGACAGAACCAGGCTGTTACAGGGAGCTGGTACGCTGGCCAGAGAGTTTAGTGGCGGGTGTCAGAGACCACTCACTGGTGCAGTCGTTTAGTTTCTCAAATGAGAAGCTATCTGCAGGCAAAAAGCTGCTGTCTTCTAACAAACGGGCTCTCTGAAAAAACTGGAAAGGCAGAATTCTACTTGGCTAATGGGGATGGAAGTGTCCAGAGCGCCTTTTGTCATTTCTTTTTCCCAAGGAGTTAAAGACCCCAAACTTTCCACTAGATCCTGATCCAAGACCACAACTACCCAGTACAGAAGGACATGAAAATCACAGACTGTTGGCCGCTCCAAGTCTGCAGTTAAATACCAAAACAAAACAGCAGCCAGTTGAGAATCAGCAGACTCATAGCCCCTTGCTAAGCATCCCCATGGAGCTGAGGCAGAGGCCACTGTCTCCTGACCGCAGCTCTGGCTCCCCAGGCCCAAACCCTCTCTCCCCAGAGCATCACTTTTCCACGTAGAAAGTTCCTTCGGCCAAGAACCTGTGCGCTCCACTGGCTGAAAGAGTTGAAGAATGGAGACATTCTGGAGTCGGCCCAGAGCAGCGGACAGGCACATCTTGGGGGCCAAAGCTTCAGTGTCCTAGAGGAAGGGAATGTCTTGGGAGGCCAGTCCTCCTCCAGCCACTCGGCCTGGCCTCTCATCCGCCCCTGGCCCCCCATCCCCTCACTCGCTCCCGCCCCCTGAGTTGAGCCCGGGACAGCACAGACCCCTGTGGCCAGTGCTCGGTCCCCGCAGCTCGCGCGGGCACTCCTCCCCGCCGGGACCCGCACTCACCGACGGCCCTGATGCGGAAGCCGCGGGGCGGGCGCAGCGCACGGCGGCCCCAAGCGTCGCGCAGCACCTGCAGGCTGGCAGGGGGCGCGTGCACCAGCAGCACCCCGCGCCGCAGCCAGCCCTGAAAGGCCAGCCGCGAGGCGGCGCGCGCCAGCCGCGAGTTCCAGAAGCAGCGCGCATTGGCGCGGCGGAAGGCGCGGAACACCGCTCGCCCCCCCGGCTCCTCCGCGCCCCCCGCGGCCTCCTGCGCCTCCAGCCTGCACAGCACCAGCGCTAGCGAGCCTGGCGCCAGCTGCACGGGCCGAGCCATGCTGCGGCGGGCGGCCGAGGCCCGCAGCCTAGCGCATCGTCGGGGGCGGCGGCGGCGGCGGCGGCGGCGGCGGCGGCGGCTGGGGCGCCGCACGCCCGGCGGGAGCGATCGGCTCACTGCGCGCCGCGCCGGCTGCCGGGGGAACGGGGCTGGAGGGGGCGGGGCCGACGGGGCTCGGCGGGGCCGGGGCTGGGGCGGGACTGCAGCCCGGGGGCGGCCGCTGCTGTCCCCGTGTGGCGCCCAACGGGGTTTCCAAGGGCTGAGCTGCCAGGTCATTCTCCACCCACCAGCCAGGGCTCTGTTCCGCCCCCGCGACTCTCTTCACTCCCCAGGCCCCCGGCAGCCCGGGGCTCCCCTTCTCCCGGTGGGCCCGCACTGGGGCTTTTCCAAGTCCTCAGGGAGCCCCGCAGCCCCCTCCAACCGCGGCGCAAGCGGCACAACCAGGGGTCCCCAGAGCCCGGAGGACCAGGATCGCTGCAGTCGCCCTGTCTTTGGGGTCGCCCTCAGTGAGAGAGGCCGCGAGGGACAGTCTGGCGTGTCGTGGACCTCGCTCGGGCCGGGAGTCAGGAGACCCAGTTTGGAGTCACGGTCTGCTCCTAATCTGCTTACGCAAGCTACTTCCCCTCTTAGTCTTAGTCTACTGATCTGTAAAATGAGTTAGGACTCAATTCTAAGGACCTTTTCATCCGTCACTTTCTGAGATTCTAGGATCTGGTCCCGCCCCTGGGATATCCCATTCACTTAAGCGGTAAAAGAAGTAAAGTTCCGGAGGCACCACCCCGCTTGGCGAGGCCCAGAAATGAAATCCGTGGGGTTCAGCCCTGGGTTGGATTTCGAGGTTCCGAAAAGACTGAGGCACCATCTTGCCCCAGGAGTGAAGGGAGAGGAGCTTGTGATTTGTCCCAGCAGACTGTTGCCAGGGCCTCGGAGCAGTGAGGGACAATTCCGCTGCTGAGGGACAAAGAATCTGGAACCTTGATTGTGGCACTGAGAGCTCCTCGAGGACAGAGTGGGGAAAAGGAGAGGTAGGGCATTATTTCTACCAGAAATCGGCACTATAAGAGGGAGCAGCGGTGCTGGGCAAAACCTGGGGGTCATTCCAAAATTCCCACTCCCTCGGCTCATCAGTCATCAATAACAACCATAATAATGTGAGATAATCTGAACCCTGCCTCTAGTAAATCATTATCACAATAAGTGATAGATGATGTTATTAAATAATGATAGCTAACATTTATTGAACATTATATGCTGGGGGCATTAATTTCACAACTTTGTGTTAACTACTATTATCATCTCTGTTTGGTTTTTGGTGTTTTTTACAGATGAGAAAACTGCAGCTAGGTTGGATTCAGAAGTGTTTCCCAATCACCCAGATGGTAAGAAATGGAGTCAGACAACTAAGTCAGGATTCCCTATGACAAAAAAGTCTGACACAATTTTCAGTTCAAATAAGCATGCACACCTGAGACAACCGTCTTACACCTGAATTCTGACTCTGAGATGGATGGATGGGTAAATACAGCAGAGAGCCCAAATGAACTGAACTGCGATGTCTGTGTAATCTCCATGGGAGGGCAGGGCTTCCTCCTCTGAGTTCTCGCTATCATGGCCCTCTCCTTGCAGGATGAAGGTAAACTTCCCACGTTCCCATCCTAGAGAACTATGACTTTTATCTCCATATCTCTAGCATCTAGTACAGTCTTTTCCAGAATAACAAGGATGATGATAATTCCCATTTACTCTCAGCTCAGACTGTGCCTAGAACTGTACTAAGAGGTTTACATGAGTCATCTAATTTTAGCCTCAAAATTAATCCTTTTTTTTTAAAGATTTTATTTTTCCTTTTTCTCTCCAAAGCCCCCCAGTACATAGTTGTACGTTTTAGTTGTGGGTCCTTCTAGTTGTGGCATGTGGGATGTCGCCTCAGTGTGGCCTGATGAGCGAGCGGTGCCATGTCTGCACCCAGGATCTGAACCGGCGAAACCCTGGGCTGCCGAAGCAGAGCGCGAACTTAGCCACTTGGCCACGGGACTGGCCCCTCAAAAATTAATCCTTTGAAACAGGTAATATTGTTGAGTCTCATCTTACACAAGAAAAACAAAAGCTTAGGGAGTTTGGGCAGCTTGCCCATGAGGACAAAGCTAATAGATAGTGAAGCAGAGATCTCAAGATCTCGGCGTCTCCTTGCCCTCACACCTGGCCAGAGGGGGAGCCCAGGAGACCATGCCCAGACTCCTTAGGGCTGTGGCCTGGTGTGCAAAGTTGTCTGAGCTTGATTCTCTCCCAAGAATCTGAACTGGAAATGCAGAGGCAATCAGGCCCTTAATAGCAGGGCCTGTAGCTGCAAGGTAGACCTGGCTATGAGGTTTCATGACCTGAAATTAGGAGCTAGAACTCTTTTAAACTTGGAAACTTTAGTTCAGATGTACAAAATTCCCCTTATCATTTTACTTAAACTAGTCCAATTAACAAAAGGAGGAAAGAATGTAAGGAGAAAATTTTCAAGTACAGCCAAATACTTATCCATTTGTTTTCCAAAAGGGTCAACTACTCCCCAATATTCCCAGACTCCTACAAAATGGAACGTCTTAAAAGTTCAGCGGAATATTGTAGGCCTCGAACCTGAATGGTCCTGTACTACACGGCAAAACTAGTGAAACAGGAACTTCTCAAGTGTCTTCCATCTTTGTGGTCTCTGCAGACCAGACACAGAAACAGTTTAGAAGACAGATTTGGTATCATTCTCCCCTTAAAGAGGCACAGAGTGGTCAAACTAAACACTACACTAGAAAGTCTCAAGAGGGTCAGCCTGGTGGCGCAGCAGTTAAGTGCGCACGTTCCACTTTGGCAGCCCAGGGTCTGCTGGTTTGGATCCCAGGTGTGGACCTACGCGCCACTTGTCAAGCCATGCTGTGGCAGGTGTCCCACATAGAAAGTAGAGGAAGACGGGCATGGATGTTAGCTCAGGGCTGGTCTTCCCCAGCAAAAAGAGGAGGATTGGCAGCAGATGTTAGCTCAGGGCTAATCTTCCTCAAAAAAAAAATCTCGAGAGTTTTTAAAAAATTTTCAGTGGACCCTGTGCTTGAGAAAGAACAAAGTAATTCTAACATTATATACAAATTCAAACAGCATGGTATGCAGTTGTTAAAAAGATTGAGACAGAACTTTATGTACTGATACAAGACAATAACCAAGATATATTTTTAAGTAAAAAAGAAAAGTAGGGGCTGCCCAATGGTGTAGTGGTTAGGGTCTCACACTCCACTTCAACAGCCTGGAGTTCAGGGTTCAGATCCTGTGTTCAGACCTACACACTGCTCATCAAGCCATGCTGTAGCAGCGTCCCACATACAAAATAGAGGAAGACTGGCACAGATGTTAGCTCAGTGACAATCTTCTTCAAGCAAAAAAGAGGAAGACTGGGAGCCGGTCCCATGGCCAAGTGGTTGGGTTCTTGCACTCCACTTTGGCAGCCCAGGGTTTCGCCGGTGTAGATCCCAGGTACGGACATGGCATTACTCACCAGGCCATGCTGAGGTGGCATCCCACATAGCACAACCAGAGGCACTCACAACTAGAATATACAACTATGTACTGGGGGGCCTTGGGGAAAAGAAGGGGAAATAAAAGGGGGGAAGATTGGCAACAGATGTTAGTTCAAGGCTAATCTTCCTCACCAAAAAAAAAAAAGGCAAATAGAATAATAGGTCTAGTATGCTATCCCCACTACTTGTATTAAAAAAGCGAAAAAAAGGGCATGTATATTCACGTGTGGCTGGGAAATCTCTGGAAGGTATGTCAGAAGCTGGGGATAACAGTGGTTACTAGAGAGAGGCACAGGGGTGAAAGGGAGGCTTCTTTTTTCACTGTGACTACCATGTGCAAACACTTTTTCCAAAAATACTCTTAAAAACATCTATCAGGACAATAAGAGATTAGCTCTGATCATTTTGAGAAATAGGATAACAACCATTCAATTTATTCCTTCCAGAGTAAAGAATGGCTAATGACTTACTTCACTTTCCTTGTCTCCTATTTACAGATGATCCCTCCCTTGCCCACCTTGTCAGGCCTGAAATTCCTGCCCAGATAATCCCACTTTAGGAAAGACCATGCCTCCAAAGTCACTGTTAAGGGCACATACATTGCCCCTCTCATTATCACATTTTTATGAAGATTTATTTAGCTCATCCAATTTGCTGTTGACTTCAAAAGTACAGTGGTCTTTCATGGGACAGGTCACAGGATTTGTAAAGAGCTTTTGGGCTTCAGGACCATTGAGGGAGATTAAGATGGCTTGTCCTAGAGAGAAAGGAAAGGAAGCTAGTGCCTTTGATTGAGTTGAGGGAGTGGCACTACTGGGAGGTACTTTTCTCGAGTACCCCATGTGGAGGGATTTTTGCTCATGCTTTTGGAGACTAGACTCCAAGGCATCAGCCTTGAGAGCAACAGTGAGAGGGTCTCTGAGGCAACACAGTTAGGACCATTGCAGAGGCCTCTCTGAGCCAACTTAGAGCTTCAGAGCTTGGTAGTCAGTGGAGGTGGAGGAGCAGCCATTGACATCAGGACTGTGTGGCAGCAGGTGCTAAGGTAGCTATAATAAAGACCCCAGGAAAAACACCAGGCCCCCTTTCCCCATTTTCTGGGTACCATGTAAACCCCCAAGTTGTTTTGACAACTCCAAGGAGATTTCCCAAAACATAGCCAAGATTCCATTTTTGGCCAACTCTGGCAAATGGAGCTTAGAGTTAGATTTTATTTGGTTTAGAAAACTGAACCTGAAGGGGAACAAATGCATGCCTGCTGCATGATAATCGCTATAGATGATAAACATGGTCATTTGATGCTCACATCTGCCAGGTGTCTGTCCTAAGTGGAGCAGTCAGTGCTCTTTACACTCCGACCACAGCCTGTCTTTCTGGCTTCATCTCCATTTCCATTCTTACCATCTTCCTCCAATCTTCACCAAGGACCTTGTGTTCTGGCTACCCAAAATTACACACCTTCCCAAACAGATGCTCCCATGTCTTGCTCGCACTATTTAGTCCGCCTAGAAGGTCTTTCCTCTTTCCACCAGGTGGTATTCTCCAAAGCCTAGCTCATAAAACCTATGACACATGCAGGAAGATTTAATCTGTTCTCAGAGCACATTGTTAACCCTTTTGTAACAGGTGTGTTAAGGGCTATAATACTAAGTTATGTTTCTCACTGGGCAATGTGAGATTCCTTAAGGGCCAAGCTCCTGCCTGATTCAACTCTGTGACCCAGCATGTAGCCCCATGCCTGGGCCATAGGTTCATTCCACCTGAATTAAATTCAGTTTAACTAGTACTTGATCTAGGATAACTCTGCTTTTGCTGCTTCCTCACTAGCCTGATGTTACCATACACGAAAGCATTTATGGTTTGAGGGTGGATCACAGGAAGACCTGGTTAGCCAAGTCAATGGCAGGGCAGAGGGGCAAAGCCTCAAGGACAGGCCGACCCAGGCCTCACACACTCGGGCATCTGGATTTCACTGGTCTCTGGAGTCTGCTTACAGCACACATGTTATATTAAGGATGATGTTTGGATTAACTGCCTCAAAATTTTTTCCACACCAAAATTTATCAGGCTGAAGTTCTTCCCCTTTACTCAGAAAATCAAGTCTTGATACTTAAGGCTGATTTAGAAGGCATTTCCTATCTGTGTTTTCTTTATTATGACCATCTCTGCTTCTATAGCACCTTTCTTCCCTTAACAGAGAAAAAAGAAAAGGAAAAAGCCCTGGAGACTTTTGTTTCTATTTCTCAAAGGGAAATGTGAGGCTTTGCTAAGCAACTGTGTTGACTCAAAGGGCAGAGAAAAGGAGGTGGGGCGGGGGAGGAGATTTAATATTCATGTCTTTAAATTAAAAAAACCATTTCCGCCTTTATTCTAGCTGCTGAAATTAGACAAGACTCTGGACCACAGTGGCATTATCTGTAAAATTGGAGTAAAAATACGTAGCCGACCTGAAGGATTTCTTAGGGTCCCTTCCAGCTTCATGATTCTACACCGCCACTTTCACACCCAAAGACAGGAACCCTAACGTAGTTTAAACAGTTACTGAGTCCACTGAGGTACGAAGGGATGCAAAATCAGAACCTGAGAGCCAGATATTCCCAAAGCTGTGTCTGATTTCTCTTTAAACAATTCACTTCTTTATTTTCCCAATGGCAAGAGGCCAACAAAGAAAGAAATACTGGAGAAAAAAGGTCCTTTCGCTTGGAACACTAAAAGGCTAAGAATACTAGAAACCCCATGATTCTGATGTGGGAAGTGTTAAAGAAAAAATTATTCTGACACTTGTTAAAATGGTAAGGAAGACTTTATTCAAAAACTATTGCAAAGGCTAGACAGCAAAGCCAGCTAAAGCGAAGAAAGCAAAGAAGCTAGGGATTTTTGCCAACGAGCAGAGTAAGGGAGTCGGTGGATAGAAAATTTCTATTAGGAGACATCAAGAGTAAGGGGATTCTTACTAAACTGACCTAACAGGATTCTTGCTAGAGTCAGGTCAAAGATTTATACATCAAAGATGGATTGGAGGCTGGCCCCGTGGCCCAGTGGTTAGGTTCGCACGTTCTACTTTGGAGGCTCAGGATTCGCCAGTTTGGATCCTGGGAGAGGACCTATGCACCACTCATCAAGCCATACTGTGGTAGCATCCCACATAGAAGCACTAGAATGACTTGCAACTAGGATATACAACAATGTACTGGGACTTTGGAGAGAAAATTATTTTTAGAAAGATGTGGGAATGAAGAACTTGATCAGATATCAATGTGCGGGGCGGGGGGGCTTGCACTAAACTGACTCAGCAAGATTTTCGCTAAGGGTGGGTAGGCAGAAGACAGGATGGGGCCTAAGGTTAAGGCCTAGTCCAAAAACAGGGCTCAGAGGAGCCTGACTAAAGTCTGGTCAAGGAGAGTCTTTGTCAGGAGCCGTACAAAACTTCCCCTCACTCTGCCCCTCCCCACTTCATTAAAGGAACTAATACTCGTCACCCATTAAGCATTTAAAATACCCCATAATCCCATTTTCATTTGGGGAGGGGAGAACTGGAATGATTATCATTATGTTAACAGAAATTATTTCCTGATGGTGAGGTTATAAGCAATTTTTCTTTCTTTCTTTGAGCTTTTCTCTACTTTCCAAAAATTTTGTAATAAAAAAAGGCCCCAATAATTTTTGATTTAAAGGAAGTTAAGGCAGCTGGCTCTTCTGCACTGGGGGCATCAAAGCCAATAAGCTTTCTAATCAAAATGAGGAGACTCCATCACTCCAGCCCCCACTGAACTAGGTTAGAGGGCAGGTCTCAGAGCTGGAAAAATTACTTCCAGAAAGAAAGCTGGAGAACCAGCCTCTCAAACAGGCATGCAACTAGGTGCCCTGGAGCCAGAGCCAAGTCAGCAAAATTCTTATTATTTGAAACATGGAAAATCAGATTAACTCTTTCCTGACACCAAAAAAAAAAAGAAAAAGAAAAAGAATAAAGTATGAAGGCCTAAGGCAAGATGCCAAACCCAGTATCAGGATTTTAAAAGAGAAACCACTTCCCCTCAGTTTTATCACAGCAGAGAGTGTAAAGCTGGGCCTCATATCCCATTATTTACATGCAAATCCCATCAAAAATGAGTTGGTCCCACGCCAGGTGCCCAAATCTCAAAGGAATTCTGTTTCCAGTGAGGCCCCTTGAGCCTTTAAGCTACAATTCTCTCTGCTTTCGTATGGGGGGAAGGGAGAAAAGATGTCATGGCAGCTCCGCACACATGGGAATAACCATGGCCTGGGAAACAAACTGTTGCTTTCTCCCTTCTCACAATCTACCTATTACCAGTTGTTTAAGCTTCTCAACAGCAGGAATCCAGGATTACCTCTTATTCATCTAAATATCCTCTAGAATGCCCCCACAATACTGCTCAAAAGCAAGAAAATTGTTCCCTGAACAAGATGGTAAAGAACAAAAGTGTTATGGGAGGCCTAGATGTTCAAGTCAGTACCAACCAACCCTGGTTTAGGACTATACAGCTGTAGTTCATTCAACATTCCACAGAGGATCCAAATGAAACGTGAGGCTTTATAGAAATACCTATAATACAACAAGAACAAATACTTACTGAGCCTGCTAAATTCCAGGTACTGCTTTGGATAAAGAGGAGGACACAAAGATAAAAGAAGCATTTCCATTCGTTCAAATATCTTGCAATCATGTTTTTCAAAACATCAGAGCCTTCATAACAAATTCACGACAAGAACAACAAAGCGGGGAGAGGAGAGAACATAAATTTAAAAAGACTGAGAGATATGTCAACCAATGCAATAGACAGTGTGGACCTTATTTGGATCCTAATTTGAACAAATCAAATGTAAAACAATTCGTAAGAAATTTCCACATTGACTGGACATTTGATATAAAGAATAAAAGGAAAGGGATATACAAAATGTGACTTATGAAGAAAGCATATGCTCTTAAAATATGTCCACCTTTTTAAAAAAAATCAGTGTGTTAGGTAAGTTGTTTGGGGATTTTCTTTTCTGCTCTTCAGTGAAATGATTACTAACCATCAGTCATCACCTCTTACAATAAGGTACACCTGTGTAGCAGGGTGCTGATAAAGTATACTTGCCAATAAGACTCAAAACATTAATATTTTTAAATAACATCTTTGAAGAAGAAGAATGTTGGGGGCTGGCCCAGTGGCACAGTGGTTAAGTTTGTGTGCTCCACTTCAGCGATCCGGGTTTGCAGGTTCAGATCCTTGGCACAGACCTAGAACTGTTCGTCAAGCCATGCTGTGGCAGCATCCCACGTAAAATGGAAGAAGATTGGCACAGATGTTAGCTCAGGGCCAGTCTTCCTCACAGGAAAAAAAAGAAAAGTGTCTGTTTTCCAATAAACTCTGGCATCATACTCTCTCTATCCACCAAAAAAAAAAAAAAAGAAAAGAAAAAAATCAGGAAAAAAAAAAGAACAGCACGGGAAAAACAGAAAGAAGTAGTATGAGCCTTCAAATAGAGACAGGAGGCTACAAATTTTGCTCTTGCTATCAGAATTGACATTGCTCCTCATATTAGGACAAAGACTAACATTGAGAATATTAAGATTTATTTGTTTCCTTTGAGTAAACCAATGTCCATTCCACATATATAACTTTGCTTCAATTGACTTATGCTCCTATAATAGAATCAGGAAATCTGTTATAGCTAAAAGGAACTTTGTTTCATCTGTTCCTCTTCCTCCCCATTCTGTCCAAACACACTTGATAAAGAAACTGAGGCCCACAGAAGTGCCCAGGGTCCCATAGCTAGTGAGTGGTGGAGCCAGGAGTGGAAGTGAGGGAGATTCCAACTCTTGGTCTAGAACACAGGTTGGCAAACTACACATTGGGGAGCCAAATCTGGCCTATGGCCTGTTTTTGTATAGCCTGCAAGCTAAGAATAATCTTTACATTTTAAATGGTTGAAAAAAAATCAAAAGAAGAATACTACTTCTTGACATGTGAAAATTATATGAAATTCAAATTCCGGTGTCCATAAAGTTTTCCTGGAATATCGGTACACTCATTCATGTATGTATTCTTTTTTTTTTTTTTTAAGATTTTATTTTTCCTTTTACTCCCCAAAGCCCCCTGGTACATAGTTGTGTATTTTTAGTTGTGGGTCCTTCTAGTTGTGGCATGTGGGATGCCGCTTCAGCATGGCTTGATGAGCGGTGCCATGTCTGCGTCCAGGATCTGAACCCGTGAAACCCTGGGCCGCCGAAGTGGAGCGCGCAAACCCAACCACTCAGCCACCAGGCTGGCCCCAATGTATGTATTCTTTATGGCTGCTTTTGTCAGCAGAGTTGAATGGTTGCAACAGAAACTGTATGGTCTGCAAAGCCTAAAATATTTCCTCTCTGGTCCTTTACAGAAAAAGTTTGCAGACCCTGGGTCTAGAGTCAAGTGTCAAGACTGCTTTACTAAACAGGGCCAGATATTTGTAAAGTATTCTTAGTGCACAAATGGTAGGCCTCCTGGTCCAACCCAGTTGCTTTACATGTTGGATGCTGCTGGAAGAGAGGAGAACTGGTAGCTGCCCTACGTGTCCTCCAGCCAACACGCTGAGCTGACTGGGGTGATTCAGTTTCTGTTCTCACTGCCCATTCAATCATGAGCCTCTCAGCTAAGCCTGTCAACAGAGAGACCAATTAGTGCCAATTTCTAAGTGAAAGGCGTTTCCTTAAGTCAGGACTGAGATCACCACCTCATTTCACACGAACAATTCAGGGTCACAAGGTTAACCCAGATTAGATTCAAACCAGAGCTTAAAAAGTGAAAGGCAGCCCTTTTACCAATCCCTAGAGCTCTCCAGCCTCCTTAGGAAAAAAGTGTCAAAGAACTCACCTCATTTACCAGAAGGGGACCTAACACTTCAGGGGTAAACAGCTAACAGGCCCTGCAAATTTAATATCGCTCTACAAGATTACCCTCAGGTTTCCCACAGATGTTTATGGCAAAACTTTATTAGAGCCATGTGTAGTAATCAGTTTCCTTGGAATTCGGTTCAAGGGGACTAGGCAGGCCCTCCACTTCAGAGTTCTGAATTTTTTTAAGAAATCAGAGACCCACCTGCAAGGGCCAGTGAGTTCTCAAAACACATTCCTTACAAGTGAAAGTATTCTTTTGCCTGGCAGGAAAGATGCATTTATAAGCAACCTTATTTTATACTAGATTGTCAAAAAATGTATTGTCAATAAATTTTTCAATGTGTATATTGGAGTATTTTAATAAGATGAGCAGAGCTTACCACTTAAGAAAACTCTCCCTTTTTTTTTGAGAGCGGTTTGTTATTTATTCAAAGAATCTAATAATTTTTTAAATTCAAGTGCCATTCACATAATATAAATTGTTTATTCTAAATAGATCAAAATTGTTCATTCTCAAGTGAACAAATCAGTACATTCACAATGTCATGATTGTTTTTTATATCAATGTAGCCTTTTCACAGTTGCCTAAAATTTCATTTATATTTTGAATATTAAGAAGGCACATACACACTCTTTGACATCAGTTTCAAAAGAATCTTTTCGGACACTGTAACTCCTCAGTTGAGGGAAATAATAGAAAGAATAAACAAATGGGACTTCATCAGACTAAAGAGCTTCTTCAAGGCAAGGGAAAACAGAATTGAAACAAAAAAACAGCTCACTAATTGGGAAAAAATATTTACAAGCCACTTATCCGACAAAGGGTTAATCTCCATAATATACAAAGAACTCACACTGCTTAACAACAAAAAAACAAACAACCCGATCAAAAAATGGGCAGAGGACATGAACAGACATTTCTCAAAAGAAGATATGAATATGGCCAATAGACACATGAAAAGATGTTCATCATCGCTAATCATCAGGGAAATGCAAATCAAAACTACACTAAGATATCACCTTACCCCCGTTAGATTGGCAAAAACATCCAAAACCAAGAACGACAAATGTTGGAGAGGTTGTGGAGAAAGAGGAACCCTCATACACTGTTGGTGGGAATGCAAACTGGTACAGCCACTATGGAAAACAGTATGGAGATTTCTCAAAAAGTTAAAAATAGAAATACCCTATGACCCAGCCATCCCATTACTGGGTCTCTATCCTAAGAACCTGATAACAGATATCTCAAGAGTCCGTTGCACCCCTATGTTCATCGCAGCATTATTTACAATAGCCAAGACGTGGAACCAGCCTACATGCCCAGAAACTGATGACTGGATAAAGAAGATGTGGTATATATACACAATGGAATACTACTCAGCCATAAAAAAAGACGAAATTGGCCCATTCACAACAACGTGGATGGACCTCGAGGGCATTATGTTAAGCGAAATAAGTCAGTCAGAGAAAGACGATCTCTATATGACTCCACTCATAGGTGGAAATTAGTATATTGAGAAGGAGATCTGATCGGTGGTTACCAGGGAAAAGGGGGGGTGGGGGGAGGGTACGAAGGGGGAAGTGGTGTACCCACAACATGACTAACAAAAATGTACAACTGAAGTCTCACAAGCTTGTAATCTATCATAACATTAATAAAAATAAAAAAAAAAAAAAAAGCTGTTTAACCAGAAAAAAAAAAAAAAAAAAAAAAAGGCACATACACCCATAGTGTCCCTGTTCCTCGAATGAATTTGAAGCCAATAATTGTTTTTTAAGCCCATAACCTATCCCTCTTGGATATTCAAATTGCTTAAAGATGATGAGAGGTAAATCACACTAGTGGACAATAGGAAAAGAGAAATCCTTTAAACCAATTATGATAACTCAGAAAGGAGACGTACTGGATTTTCTAGGTTGTAGACATTTCTCTGGGGACACTAATGTCTCCCCAACTTCCCCCAAATGACGCACTTTTTTTTTTTAGAATGCCTGTGTTTTTTAAAAAATCATACATTTCATTTTAAAAATTTTAAACATACACAAAGAAAAAATTCATTTGAGATTCTACTACCCAGAAATTACCATCTTCAGCAAGGTGAACATTTTTCTAGGTAAATATATAGACAGAAAGAAATAATTTTAGAAAAATGGAATATTATATATATTTTAAATTAAAAATTTTTCCTATTCTTCCCACTTAACATAACTGAAAGCCTTGGGAGACATATATACATACATGTATCTCCCAAGATACGTAAACATATACATGTATACATATGTGTATCTCCTACGCATAAAACTCTGAAAGGTAGAGAGACGCAGACTGGCTGGGTAGGGACCTCGGGACCCACCACAGTGGTTAGTTCCCTGAGTTTTGTTTTTGCTTCATACATCCCAGACTGGATACTAGAGAAGCTGGCAACCTGGAAATGCCAATTGGCACAGACAAAACTAACACCTCAAGAAAAGCCTGCTCTCTCTAGCTACAGGGCCAAGAAAGTGGCAGACTGGCAAGAAACTTTGACATAATAACTATTCTACTCCATTTGCAACTATCATAAGCTGTTTTTTAAAAAAATAGTACAGGCTCTCAAAGAAGAATTTTTAGTAAATTTCCCTCCATTCCAGTTCATTATGAAAAAAAACCCCAAGACATCTTGTTTTTATTTGGTATCTATCATGAGAACTAAGAAAAGCAATCCAAATGCTTTCACTTCTTTATGAAGCTGGGGAGGGACTTCAGCTAGTGTTACATGGTTTGGCAGGCAAACATTCCTCTAAGTGTATGCGTGATCTGAGCTAAGCCCCCACAGTTCTGGTCCACCGCCTCAGTGTTCTCACCTGCAAAGTGGGAGGAGGATGAAAAACCGGATCACGTAACCTTAAATAAGGTGATTGAATGAGGCATGATTTAGGATAAGGATTAGGATAGAAGAGGGGTAAAACAGTAATGAGATAAGATGAAGATTATACATTATACTATGAAACAGATTCTACAAAATTTTCTTATATCCATTTTGTAACTATAAATATCTATCTTGTTTACACAAAATTCCAGGGGCTGGCCCCGTGGCCGAGTGGTTAAGTTCACACGCTCTGCTTCTGCGGCCTGGGGTTTCGCTGGTTTGGATCCTGAGCGCAGACATGGCACCACTCACCAAGCCATGCTGAGGTGGCGTCCCACATAGCACAAGCAGAGGCACTCACAACTAGAATATACAATTGTGTACTGGGGGGCTTTGGGGAGAAGGAAGAAAAAAGAAAATTGGCAACAGATGTTAGCTCAGGTGCCAATCTTTAAAAAAAAAAATTCCAGAGTTATGTCATATTGTTTTCTTATCCCAACGTTATTTTTGCTCTGATTTATATTTCCTCTATCATTCTCTCAGTCAAAATTTGGATGTAAAATCATTTTCATTTGAGAGAGTGTTGTTTTGAAGGTATTTAGTAAACGTATGAGAATCTTTGCTTTGACCTGGAAGAATGTGATTATCTAGGGGATTATATCATTTAGAGATAATATACATTTGCTCAAAGTAATTTACATGAAAAGTTTATACTGAATAGTCCCTTTACAAATGGGAAGCATTTTAAGCTGGGCAAAATGGCACATAAGTAGTTACTGCTAGGAACAGTACAAGACAGGAGAGGCTCTGACCCTGAGCTTAGCCTTTCAATTCTGCTGTTATTTTAAGGAGTTTAATAGAGTTTTATTATCAATATAAGCACTATTAAATCACAGCTGGCCTGAATCAGCATTTTTATTTATTTTTTTTTTTGAGGAAGATTAGCCCTGAGCTAACATCTGCCGCCAATCCTCCTGTTTTGCTGAGGAAGACTGGCCCTGAGCTAAGATCCGTGCCCATCTTCCTCTACTTTATGTGGGACGCCTGCCACAGGATGGCTTGACAAGCGGTGCGTAGATCCACACCTGGGATCTAAACCAGCGAACCTCAGGCCGCAGAAGCTGAACATGCGAACTTAACTGCTGCGCCACGGGCCGGCACCTGAATCAGAATTTTAAAATGTAGACTGAAGCTGGAGATTGGATTCTTCTTACATTTTGTTAAAACTGGAATAAAATTCGTTTTAGTTTGCCAGGTCAACCAGTCCTTCCTGTCTGCACTGTTAAACCCCACACACCTTCATTAGGTTCCTCTCTCTTATGCTTATACTGTGGCACTTCAACCATTTACTTTTTCCAGTTGTCGTTTTGGATATAGGTATACTAACAGAATAACTGCTAATTCTCTCAATAATCTTAAGAGAAGCGTATGTGTGACTTTATAATGTTAGGCAATGGAATCAAATGAAATAATGACCTTCTTCAAAACCTTTTGTCCTATCCAAGCAGATAAAGACTGGCTCCCAGGAAACAGGAAGTGGTCTGCTATTTATTAAAGAAGAATCTTTATTTACAACAAACTCTTGATAATTAAACAAGAGTACTGCTGAAGCAATGCTGAATGCCCGGGAAAACAATCAGCTTGTGGATCTCAGCTTTTACCTCTGGGCTTCAGTTTTCCTGAGGTGATCTTTATCTGCAGACTACTGGAGATCCCAGACAACCAAGAGCTAAACACGACCAAGCCATAAAACAGAAACACAGTAACTGTGGAGCTGAAGGCTTAGCTGTACAATGGTAGAATTCTCATTTCATTCCAAATTCTAATTCTTCTAGTGATGTTTGGTTGGCTGGTTCTCTTCTGGAAACAGTAGCTCAAAGGTTAAACATTCACCTCCTGGAAACTTTTCCAACAGCCAGGTGAATGACTCCCAACTTTGCAAAGCTGGTAAAAACCCTGGGATAAATAACAGATGGACTTGGGAAATGGCGTAAGTGTGGCCCAAGGCTAGTGTACTTTATGCCTTAATAGGAACAATGGTTCGAAGTAGGTTCTAATTAAATATTTATGTCATAGCCAGAGACAGCAAGCAGGCTTTGTGTGGCCAGGGACTGCCTTTCAACGGATCTATCTATTTAAGAAAGAAACTGAATGGACATTAAATATTTATTCTTTATATGTTACAAGTAGATTCTACTCTTTCTCTGCCTGAAGGAAGACAAAAAAGGCTAGAGATAACCAGTGAGCTGCATTTGGAAATACAATCTTTTTCTTTTTTTAAAGATTTTTAAATTTTTTCTCCCCAAAGCCTCCCGGTACATAGTTGTGTATTTTTAGTTGTGGGTCCCTCCAGTTGTGGCATGTGGGATGCTGCCTCAGCGTGGCCTGATGAACAGCACCACGTCCACGCCCAGGACTCGAATCAGTGAAACCCCAGGCCGCCAAAGCGAAGCGGGCAAACCAAACCCCTCGACCACGGGGCCAGCCCCTGGAAATACAATCTTATAAACAGACTGGGATGCCAGGTTCAACCAGGAAGTAGATCTGAGGTTTTACTGATGTGAAATATTAAACCCTTTACATTTCTCTGGGGACCAGGAAGGAATAACTTTTGATTTTTTTTGGTTGCATTTTCTCACATTTGGAATGGAGAAAATAACATGACCAATTTTTTGCTGAAGCATAGACTACTAACTGCTATATCAATGTTCCAAACTCTTACAATGACCCTTGCAAAGGAGGATTTGCCATAGCAAACTAATCCCAAAACGAATTTATGTTTTCGGTTTATCTTGAATCTGAAAATTTAGAATGATCAGGAACCAGAGCATGCAAATTTCTCATGCTTTGTCTCTTTAGATGTGAGAAAGTTTTGAACTCTAAGATTGGTGTTGTAATAACATCTATTAATAGCTTCCTGTAGATCACATTTAAAGTTGTTCCCTTTGGGCCGGCCTGGTGGCAGAGCAGTTAAGTTCACACATTCCGCTTCTCGGCAGCCCAGGGTTCGCTGGTTCGGATCCCGGGTGTGGACATGGCGCCGCTTGGCAAAAGCCATGCTGTGGTAGGTGTCCCAAATATAAAGTAGAGGAAGATGGGCATGGATGTTAGCTCAGGGCCAGTCTTCCTTAGCAAAAAGAGGAGGATTGGCAGTAGTTAGCTCAGGGCTAATCTTCCTCAAAAATAAATAAATAAATAAATAAAATAAAGTCGTTTGCTTTATGAAGTTTCATTTGCCTGAACTGCTGGAGCAACAACACAATATCAATTACTGCTGGACCACAAGCTTATGTAAACAAAGGTGAAATCTGCACCTGATTTAGTAGCTCAGAGAATTTTTAGGGCAAAGGCCATGAAAATACAAATAAACATTAATTTTAAAAAGTGTCTGGTAAAAGCTCAATTCTGAAGTTAAATTAATCCTCCAAATTTGAGAACCTAGAACAAACTCCATACAAAGAGGTGCCCTCTTAACCACATGTTACCAATAATGCAACTGCAGTAGTGCAATAAAAGAGAAAAATTTAAAGTGATTATATGGCACTCTTTGATGTTAGGTCCAGGGCACATGGGTTCTAAAACTGGTGAACTGGAAAGCCATCTGCTCTCAAGACACTGTTTAACACAATGCCAAGAGCCAAATATTTAAAAGGTGATTGAGATAGCTAAACCTAGACTTCAAAATATTTTTAAAGTTGAAATACCTTAGTAAAGAACAGATGTTCTAAAATACCCACTGGGGGCGAGGGGAATCCAATGAGAGAGAAGCCAGGAATTACAGTTAACCCAGCAATGCCCACAATAACATTTCTGTTACCATTAGAAGGAAGTTCTTCTAACAGGTTCATGCACTTTGCGTGAACAAAATCTCTTAACACCAATTCACCACAGCTTAGGATCTCCTAGAGAAAAGACAAGGTTTTGCTTACTGGTTTTGAGCTTATCTATAAGCAAGGGTACTGCTGGGGCGATGCTGAATGCCCGGCTTTTGGATCTCAGCTTTTACCTCTGGCCTTCAGTTTCCTAAGGTGATCTTTATCTGCAGACTGCTGGAGGTCCCAGGCAACCAAGAGCTAAACACGACAAAGTTCTAGAACAGAAAAATTAACTGCAGAGCTGAAGGCTCGGCTTAGAATGGCAGCATTCTTACTTTATTCCAAATCCAGATTTACTCTGGATTTGATTTCACTCAATTTGAAATTAGGCTGGCTCATACTTTAATAAAACAGATTAAATATATTAAAATGCTTAGATATTTTTGATGAGCAAGTATCCGTAAAACCACCTGAGGTTAAGGCCACATTTCAGCCCTGCCTAGCTCTATCAGGTATCTTTAACTATAGATTTAGGCTCACCAGATTGAGCTAATCCAAACTGCCTGACATGTTAGGATGGGTGCATCACACCAATGGATAGGATTTATTACTTGCATTGTCCTAAATGCGGTGTCAACCCAAATGCCACCACACTTACCAAGCTCTAGTCTTCAAAGTCTGCATGGATGAGCCAGGACCTTTGCTCCTGGCCTCTGCTTCAATTGTTAGCTGAACTTGGGGCCCCAGCTCTGAATCTTGCCTCTGTGGTTGGGTTCCTGACAGTCTGTAAAATCCTCTCTTCTTTAGGGGCTGGACTCTGTCTCTGTGGCATCACTGGCTGACATCTAATTCAAATTGATCCATTCCCCTGGAACTGAGATTATTATCTGCCTGATTTTCAGTAATATTGATACTGTCTAGAGGACTACTGTCTCCTCACCCCCTTTACTTTCTCCACCCACCAGATTAAACTTTTGGACAGGGAAGTCAGTCCATACACAGGAATCTGGACTATTAGCCAGCCCTGGGTGGGGCCTGGGGGAGCAGCAGTTGGATGAATCCCACATATCATCAGTCCCACTGATTAACAACATAGTCTAGTTCTTTTTTTTTTTTGCTGAGGAAGATTTGCCTTGAGCAAACATCCGTTGCCAATCTTCCTTTATTTTGTATGTGGGTTGCTGCTATAGCATGGGCACCACTGAGCAGTTGTAGGTAGGTCCGTGCCCAGGACCCAAACCTGGGCCATCAAAGCAGAGTACACTGAACTTAACCACGAGGCCATGGGGCAGGCCCCCATACTCTAGTTCTCTTTTTCTTTTTTTTTTTTTTTTTTGGTGAGGAAGATTGGCTCTGAGCTGACATCTGTTGCCAATCTTCCTCTTTTTCCACTTAAGGAAGATTGTCACTGAACTAACATCTGTGCCAACATTCCTCAGTCTTCATCTATTCTGTACATGGGATGCTGCCACAGCATGGCTTGAAGAGCAGTGTGTAGGTCCATGCCTGGGATCCAAACACACAAACCCCGGGCTGCCAAGCAGAGCACACAAAATTAACCACTACCCCACTGAATCAGCACCATGTGGCAATCTTCCTCTATTTTTGTATGTCGGACACTGCCACAGCATGGCTTGATGAGCCGTGTGTAGGTCCACGCCTGGGATCCAAAACCGCAAACCCCAGGCTGCCGAAGTGGAGTGCACAAACTTAACCACTACATCACCAGGCCGGCCCCCTATACTCTAGTTCTTTAAACACTCAATGGAGCAACGTTTTAGGAACTTATCTAATTTAGGCGAATTAAAGTCTCTCTCACCGTTTGCCTTGCCCATTCAAAGCAATTTCTCTCTGAGGACCTAACTAGTCACAGAAGCTCTCCTTCTGCCTCAAGGAGAGAGTGCAGCCTTTTCAGTTATGGCTTCAGAGGATGCAGTCACTGCCTCAAAGATTAGCCCCTTTAAAATTCAGACAGATGACTAAGCCCTGGCTAGAGACATACAGAGAACCTGGAATTAAGAGCCTTTACTCACACCCCATGTCTCCTCAAGAGATCCTCCCTCATCGCTTCTAGGATCTGCCTACTCCTTGCCTTGCCATTTTGGGGACCTCTCCATGGTCAAAAAGACTTTGTTGCCTATTGTTTACGTCTCCCCCTGCTGACCATCTCAGTTCTTTAATTTTTCCCTCTCAGCCCAGCCACCTACTCCAGGGTCCTTGCCCAAGCCAGCTGATAGGCCCCTCACCCAACCAAGCACTTAACCAGCTTCACAAACTATTATGTCTGAGCATCCTACTTGTCACCCACCCAAAAGACTGTGGGGACCACACACATACACTCCACATTAGTTACATTATGTTCAGAATTTGACACCTCACAAAGGAATTATATAGTCATATCAGCTTGAGAGTGAGAAGTGAAAAAAAAACCCAACAAAAGCAAACTACCAAGAAATGATGATTGATTCTTCCCAGTTTATTTAATTCAGTTGCTTAAGCAGTTGTGACTCTTCCCATAAAGAAACTATTTCAAAGCTTTTCAAAGTGACTACCCTGCAGGTTCCTCGACTTGCAGTCATTCTTTTGACAAATATTTCAGTGTCAACTACAGGTCATCCAATGTAGAAATATATACTCCTACAGAAAAAGCCCAAATTGCTCAGGGGTACTATCTCCAAGACAACTGCAACTTTTTCTTAGAGGTTTTTAAATCACATAATAAGTAGGGAAACCTGCTCTCTGTGTATACCTTACGTTAGAAATGCAAATTCTCGGGCCCTACCTCGGACCTCCTCAATCAGAAATTCTGGGGCTGGGGCCCAGTAATCTGTGTTTAACAAGGCTCCCACGTGATTCTGAGGCATCCTAGTTGGAGAACCACTGCCTTAGTGCAGGCATAATGATCATATTCAGACTCCGTCATTAATGGGGCTGAAATAAGGAGCTGACTCAGTGACTTAATTAGTACCGTACCTATCTGACAACTAGGTATGTAATTTATGCTCAAAAGTACTTTGATACTTAATCTCCATGTATGTATAAGCCTAGGCTTTTAAACTAGTGGAACAAAAGCAGGTCAATATTATCCATAAGATGGATAATAAATAGACAATAATCAGTTTGCCTTAGACGGGTTTATACCCTATAGGACCCTATAGGTCCTGGTTTATACCTAGTGTCTTGATAGAATTATTCTTGGCACGCTCCTCTTCTCTCAAAAAGTCCCCAGTTTAGATAATAAATTATGGTCTAAAATATCACCTACTCTATAAATAAAACATAAAATAAGGCAGTGAAACATGTTAATGATTCCTGAAAAATTCTCATCATTAAGCTCATTTAACAATTTATAAAGATATTTTTAAATATTTTTAATTAACTTCAAAATAATCTGACTACAAAATTATGGTGGAACAGCTGTCTTCCCTGAGACCCACAGACATGGCAATCACATTGCAGTTGGGTCAGGAAATGCACTGCGTGCTACCTGTCCTGTAGAGTCTTACAGCGTCTCTACCGACTGCGCTCACTTCAATCTTCTGCCTAAAATCAATACACGCTTTCTGTGCCTACTTCGACTTCACATCAGTAGGAGCAAACCTACATGGCTTCTGACAAGAAAACCACCTCAGGTTACCTCAGACCCACACTAAGATTCAACACTATCTCAAAGTTAACTTGTGGACTTGGAAGCAGGGAAGGAGCGTCCCTTCTCTATGATGTGTATGACTGTCAGAGTGCTCTGAAAGCCCTTTAGCATCATGTCAAACTCTCAATAAAATCTACAGTCCCCACTGGAGGATTTTTGATCTACAAAGATGAATTTTTGATCTAGATGAATTCTAGTCAGTATTTAGAGATCTAAGTAGCTAAGGAAATTCAGCCTCTCAAGAGTCAGTTATTACCTGCATCAGAGACAACTCACAAAGATTGGCGGGAACCCAGGCAACCACTGAAAATAGCATTCCTTTCCTGCTGGAATTGTCAACAACTCTATCTAGGTACCTAAAGAGAATACCTTTACTGTTTGCTATATACAAGTGGCATTATCTGTTTTCACCAAATGCTTTAATTAGTTTCGTGGACATGAATAACCAGAGATAGATTACCTAATACATTTACGATAAATTCTATCCATATTCTAACAAGTATAATCAATGTTTAACATATTCCAAATTCCTTTCTTTAGCAGAAAATGAGAAGTTTCCAAACTTTTTTTTTTTGCTTTCTACATAAATACTGTTTTTCTTACCAGAAAGAAGTGACTACCTCTGTATTAAGGCATACACAATTATGATGTCACTGTGGCAGAAATCCCTGCTGTTCGTCCCCTTGATCTCAGCTAAGACTCTGTGGCCCAGAAGACTAAGGCACTTGAGATTTTTCCCTCAACTGAAGCATAGGGAAGGTGCTGAGACTCTTGGGATTGTCAGGGTCTTTGGTCCTGTGTCCAAGTTCATGTCTCTGCTGGTGCTGAAGATGAACATTAAGATGTAACAAAAATGTAAAAGCATCTTCAAGTTATCTTCCCTCCCGAGTCCACTTTGGCAAAAGTCCCCACAGCTTGGCCTCTTAGCAAAGGTACAACTCAATATCCTGGTCACTCTTAGGATTTAAAGAGAGAATGGCCCAGGGGTACACAACTGATGAAAGGTTCTGTGCCAATCATGCACTTATGCAGGCGAGCGGTGCAGTTATAAGGTAACACAGGCAGTGCTGTGAGCCCTCAGGGTGCCCAGAGAGGGCAGATGAAAGGGGCATCAGCTAATCTGTCCTACCTAGTCCAGCCCATCCAGTTCAGGCTCTTTACAGGTTTGTTTTGCTTTCCACAGCATTACTATTGACAACTGAATTACTTAGGTTTCACTCTGCTAAAAACACATGAAAGGTGAGGTGCAAAAGAGCCCTGGGCTTAGTTTCTCTTAGTTTTGCCAGTATGGTTTTAGAATTCCTTGGGACACAATTTGTTTAAATTCTTAATATAAGTTAAGGTCAACTATATAAAAATATTCTATAAACCTATAAAACTTGGTATCATCCAAAACCAGATGTTATTTAACCCCAAAATCACACCTGAGATTTTTCAAATCTATTAAGTGATTTGAATGTCAGTGAATGGTTAATTCTGACTCTCTGCTGAGCTTTTTCACCTTGATCATTTCAACACTCTTGCTTATAGAATGTATTCCAAATATTCTGAAATATCCTGTAACATTAACTTTTTAGATTGCTTTCAAAATTTTTATTTAATGGTTTTGCCTTGCTGAATGTTTTCAGAGGATTAAGGCCTGATCTTTGTTTCTCCAAAATATAGCTTCATATATTCTTTACTATGATTCTGAAATTAAATTTTATCAACAACAATGAAAGTGCTGGGCTTATTTGTACCAAGTAGTCCCAGTGTCCCTTGTGATGGTTCATTATCAATTTCACCAACAGAAATAAAAGCAGGAAGTTCTCCCTTCTACTAGGACAACTAATACCAAAGAACCAGCATTCTTTTGCCACTTCAGAGGATAAGTCTTGCATTTTACAATAGGATTGAGATTCTTATTTTCTTCATTAGTAAAATTATCCATTCATTCAAGCTACAAGACTTTATGATTAAGGTTTTATGATTGTTAGGGTTAAAAAGTGAGAGCACCTCAACATTCTTAAAGGGGCAAACTTAAGAAAGTTGGAGAAGAATCCTACAGTCTCTGAAAAAGCACTGATTCATAAGCCAGTATTACTCACCTGTAATTCTAAGTAGTTATGTAATAGGTTGTGGTTAGGGATCAGACAGACTAGGAAAAATATTAGAAAGTATGTGTTGAATATTACTGAAAATTTTGAGGAGTGAAAAGTGTACATATGCAAAGTCTAAGTGTTACTGTAATTCTCTTAAAAAAGGATTTTTTGTACTGTTACTTTTTTTTTAGGTATGCTTTTTGTTTTTTTGGTGGGGAAGATTGGTCCTGAGCTAACATCTGTTGCCAATCTTCCTCTTTGTTTCTTTCCTTCCTCAAAGCTTCAGTACATAGTCGTATATCCTAGTTGTAGGTCACTCTAGTTCTATGTGAGATGCTGCCACAACATGGCTTGATGAGAGGCGTGTAGTAGGTCTGGACCCAGGATCCAAACCAGAGAACCATGGGCCACTGAAGCTGAGCATGCAAATTTAACCACTAAGCCAACAGCGTCAGTCCCATATTGTTATATTTTTGAAGACTAATTTTCTAGGACTTAGGCAAACTCCAGAAAGAAATACTAAATTCTTAAAATTTCAGTTGTCCAATGACTGAACCAAGCATTAAAAATGCAAATACAGGCATCTAGAACATAAAAAGGATGGGAAAATAAAATTAAATGTTATCATAGACCTACTTTGTTATCTGATTAAATATTTTAGCTTGGTCAATGTCAGATGAGAGAATACAAGAATAGACTGCATTTTTATTTCTGAATAAATATCCAAAACAGTTTAGAAAGGCAAAACAGGTTCTCTTTCCCTCATTTTCTCTAACACCAACTTTTCTATATGTGACCTGCTTTTTTAAGCTCAATCATCTCACTTTCCACTTTCAGTGAAATTTTGTAAGAATTTTACCCCTAAGTAATAATAAAACGGAAAGATGTATACTTTTTCTCCATTCTCCCAATATTATTCTGTTTTAAATATCTCTGAGAAAAGTCTAAAAGGTAGACTTTATAAGGATTTTTCTCATTTAAAAATATACTCTATTAAAGAACTATATTCTTTACTGTCTTTCATTTAAAAGTTTCTCTCCAAGATTTTCCCTTGAGAAAAAATTCTTTCCAACTACCCTATTACATCTTACCTTGAAGGAGACACATTCATACAATAACTGTATAATTACGGATGAATCAGGAATTTGACTTCAGGGAAGTTCAACAAACCATAAGACCAAAAACAGCAACTTAAGACAAAAATTGGTTTGAAAGAATTTCCTGTATTTTAATCTATTTCTTAGTAAAAGCCATGTGGATTCCATTTAGCTTAAGATATGTGTAACGTGGCACTTACATTCTCATGTTCACCTATTTGGAACACCTAGGCATTATTTTGGCAAAATGAAATAAAATAACCCTAATATAGCATAGATTTCTGTGACAGTGAAATGTTCCAGGAAGGGTTATTTAAATACAGAACACTAATCATCTGCTCAAGATGCTCTTCAGTTTTCACCAGTGTTATCTGAAGGACATGTCATTTAACCCTATATTCCTTTAGACTCGAGTTTCTCACCCTGGGCACTACTGACATTTGGGGCTGGATAATTCTTTGTTGTGGGGGGTGGTTATATGCAACATAGGATGTTTAAAAAAATCCTTAGCCTTTACCAACTAGACACAAGTAGCACTCACCCAGATGCGACAAGTAGAAATGTCTCCAGACATTGCTAACTGTCTTGTGGGGGCAAATTCACCCCTGTTGAGAACCACAGCTTTAAGAGTATACCACATTGCCTACTTTTTTCATTCAACAGTTAATCAACTCTTATGTATCCACTAAAATTCTGAAGGAAGTACACAGACTAAGAAAAAAATTATTTTTAATTCAAGAAGGCTTAACTTAAAAGGCAACATACTGACATCTACTGGCTTGGTACTTAACTGTACATTTGACATATACTGCATTTTTTAAAAACTCCTCAAAATTAAAAGTAATGTAGCTGCTATTCTGGGAAAGTTGAACAATTAATCAGTTGAATAGTAACATTAACATCAGAATTATTAGTTTTATGTAAAGCCTCACGTATACAGTAACAATGCTAATTGTCTATTTCTTAGTTTTTGATGTATTGTCTTTTGGATGAATTGAATTTTTAATGAATGCTTTCAGAGACTGATAATTAGAGGGTTTTTTTTTTTATGGTGAGTAAAAAAATGTCTGGTTCAAAAACTTGCAAAAATTAAGCAGCATGCTATTTTATGATTTATAATGAAATTTTAAAAGACTAAAAAAAATTTTTAAACCTAAAAATGATAATTCTATAAATAAAATTACAATTTTCTAGATATTTTAATAAAAGACATTTGGTAATTAAATACTACTGTCAATTAAGTTGATGAACTTTATTGGGGTTAAAACTATAACAAAGTTCATCCTAAAACATTTTGCAATGCAAAATTATTTCACTCAAGGAGTGTTTAATAATTTGAATGCCAGGAATTACAAGCAATTTTCAAAAGCAGAGACTCTCACATTCGTAAAACTTTATACATCATTTGAACTAACAGATATTTATACTACTAAAATCAAACATGCATCACTTTCAAACATTCTTGTATCATGATTTTATATATTACATTATTTAACACCATTCCTCATCACTACACGTATTTTATCATACACTTGTACCAATCTCCTTGGATTTCTGATCTTTGTCTTCATTCTTCACATTATCCTATAAAACAACAGACAAGGAAAAACTATAGTTTATTAGATTCTCTTAAATGTAACTTTAAAAATAATAAACACTGCTAAACAGAAATACTACAGATAGCCCATTTTACCATCTGTGGAAAACTGACCCTGGGGTCAATTATGAAAGAAATCCATCTCTCAATTCTATGCAGAATGGCTTAGAGTATTTGAGAAAGCCATCTGAGTTCTGAGAAATTAGAATAACAGTAGTTATTCCTTGCACTGCAGATTTTTTTCTTCTGTGAGTGAGACCCAGGATGTGGAAGATCTCTCAATTACTGAAGTTAGTTTATAATGGCATTGAGTTACTAAATTTTTCTTTAGTGACAAAGAATCCTAATAAATTAATTATGATAGTGCCAAAGTTTCTCGACTCTGCCCACAATAAATGGGTATGAAAAGAAAGTGAAAGGTTTTATCTTCCTCAAGTTCAAACTCACTCTCTGGTTCTGAAAGAAATACAAAATTTGCTTTAAGAATTCTGTACATACAAACCATGTTGACATCCCATCAAAGTTCTAGGGAAATACAATCCTGTGGGAATTGCTTTTGACTAATCTGATGAAGAACAGAATGCCACCATCATTTGCTCCTAGAAAAACCACTATGAGCTTAATAACGTTAAAATTGCCATAAAGATATAAAAATTGAAATAAACTATGAAAATGTTGAAAGTACAAAACTGCTAACCTTCTTGAGAACAGTGTGGATTTCATCCATTACTGTGGATAAGTTTCTGATTGTCTTATTCAGTTGGTTTTCAAATTGCAAATTCATGTTTTCTGAAATCTTTAAGTTCTCTTGTAACTGACTAAGGTCCTTTTTAACTTCTCTGAGTTCACCAGAAAGGCTTTTGTTGGAATTCTCCAAATTTAATATGGTTTTTTCATCTTCATCTGTTTAAAAGAAAACAGAAAAACTCACCATCTTACCCCTTAAAATATCCAATTTAATTCTGAGGTTAAAAATATTTCCACTAGCAAAATAAAAAGCAGATATAATTCCTTAATGGCCACAAATGTCAATTTCAATAGTTATAAATAACACTGTAATACTCATTTCATTTAAATTAAGTTTTACCTAAGTATTACTTCTAAACCAATGTTTCATTTTCAGACGATTGTACAGACTAGAGAAAGTAGCAGAAACTGGAGAAAACTAAGTGGAACCAGGGGAGGATTAAAAGGATGCAACAGAACAACAAACGAACCTGAGAACATAAAAATCTAAGATTAATTCTTAGAAAGCTAAGCAATTTTATAACTTTTAACAGAAATGGTCAAAATTAAAGTTACATTATTGCCCAGACTAAAATGCAAGGTATGGCTACGCATGTGTGTATAGGTACATACACACGTATGTACACATATATACTCCAATAGGGTGTTAAAAGTACTGACATATCCAATGCTGTTACTTACCTGTTTTTTCTTCTAGTAACTGCAGCTTCTGTTCTACTTCAGCTCTTACTTTTTCACTCTTTTCCAATTTTTGCAAGAGGCTTCCTACATCTACCATTGCACCATTGTACACGATAAGGCCAACATTTTCTTCCACATCCTTCGATTCCTGTTTTACTACTGGTGTTGGAAGTAACAACCTGTTTCCTATAATAAAGAAGATACCATATTTTATTGTTATTTTTTTTCCTCTTTAATTAACAATAAAGTTACAAAATGTCACAATCTTAAAATAATATACTCAAACCTAGCATATCTTCCTGCAAGGCTTCAGACTCTTCATGGTTTTCTTCATCTTTTGAGGTATCTGTTAATTTCCGGTAAAAGCAAGATTCACGGAGTACCACTTTATTAAGAAGTTTCTTTACCTGTTATGCAGGCAAGTAAACAAATTCAAAAGATGAAAATAAGTTTTTGATTCTCCTTGAACAACTGTGTCCTAATTTTCACATACGATGGATATCAGTGGCATCTTGTTTTCTCAGGTATCTACTCCCACTCAGACCACTTATGCTCTCTTAACTATGTTCTCTATACAACTAAAATCAAAATTATCATTTGAAAAAATGTCTAACATTGATAGAAACACTTAACACATACATTAAAGTATATGCACAAAGATGTTTATTACAGTATAGTTTGTAATTCCAAAAAGTGAAAACCACTCAGCTACTGAGACTATTATGGTACATCTATACCATGGAATACTATGCAGTCATAAAAAAAAAGAAGTGGGTATCTATTTTCACGTTAGAATGCCCATGACACTGTATTGTTAAATGAAAAAAAGCTGTGTATTAATATGTATAGAATGATTTCATGTGTTACTTAAAAAACTGATCATATATGTATACACACACACACACACACACACGAATTGCTTACGAAAAGATCTAGTAGGTTATATATTAGACCAGAGTAGCACTAGAGGGAGAGGGGACTTTGAACTTTCTGTTACTTTATACATTTCAGTATTGCTTGACTGTATTACTAAACTAGCCTGTACTGCTCTTACATTTCCAAAAGTCAACAGAGACTAAAAGATAAAGTTACTTAAAAATGCTTTTCACTTTAAATATTCAGAAGATAGACTACCTGAGCCCGAGAAAGATGTAGTCCAAGAGTATAAAGTATTTCTTCCAGATCCTTTTCAAGGAGGTAACCACAATGGCTTTGATCAAAATAAACAAATGCCATTAACAGATCTCTGTTAATTGTTATCATCTGAGTCTTTTCTTTTTCCTAAAGAAAATGCAGAAGATAGTATAAAATTTTTACCCTTGAAAAATGAGAAATTGAAACCGTGTCCATATAATAGTGAAATGTTAAAAGACCTTTGCCTCGTCTCAGCAAAAATGAGTTGATCTGGTTTATGTGTATGGGAGAAAATAGTAAGACATACTGGTTATCTGACATAATCACAAATATCAAAACATGAATGGCTGAAGTTAGCTCTGAGTAGTAATATATAGATATACAAGTACCAACAAACTTCATGACCGTGTTATATTTAAGAAATCTGGATTATATAAGAAATGGAAATTAACACATTATAAAAAATACAGTATTTGATAAATACCTTATCTTTAGAGGGCCTCTCCTTGCAGTACTTGTTGACATCTCTTTTGTCATCTCGTTTGTTTATTTCTTCCTCATCTCGATCTATAAAATAAATACAACAGCAAAAACTTCAGCAATACAGATATTTTCAATTATTGTAGAGACTGAAAATACTTTCCTATTACTGGTCAGTTTTCAAAATACACAATAGCAAAGAAGTATTATATGAATAAAAATAGTTTGGATTTTATAAGAAACAATTATAAAGAATAAGAGGAGGAAGCAATTTACAAAGACACTAGAGAGGGAAATAAGTTGACTTTATTGAATCAAATAAAAGGACTTAATTCCATAAATATTTCGAGGACAAAGTTCAAATAAATGAATTAATTTTATACATGAAATTGAAGAGTATTAACACCAACTTAAACAAACTGTATTTTCTAAAAGCTAAAAGGAAGAACAGCCAATGTACTAAAATTAAGTGCAAATAGATTATTGCAAAATAAAACTACATACAAGAAACTGAGAGGTTCTAAAGATAACTAAGAACGAATAGTGTTAGTATCCAGATTTGCTAGCACTAACATATGTGTCCCATGATAAAAGATGGTAACTTGGATAAATCTTAAAAAACAAACAAAAAACTAGTACAGTAAGGTAAATCTGCAACTGTGGAACATATGACTTGAAATCTGTACTCTAGGTAAGTAGTCTTAATAAAATTCAAATATCAAAAGGAATACTTGAGCAATTTAGACAAGTCATGACACTTATTTTCTAGATTAGAATAATATCTTTTGTTATCATTAAAAGTTTTTTTGAAAATATAATGCACCTTGTGCAAAATTCAAAATACACAAAGAGCAACTGGCAGAAAGGAAACTTCTTTTCCTTACCTATCCCTAGGCTACCCAGTTCTCCAAGACCTCAGCCATCACCCTCAGGTCAACCATCATTACCAGCCTGTTACAGAACTAATATTAAAGAATTAATCAGCTATGGGTTGAACTGTATCCCCTAAAATTCATAAGCTAATGTCTTAAGCCCCAGTATCTCAGAATGTTACCTATTTGGAGAAAGGGTCTATACAGAGGTAATCAAGTTAAAATGAGGTCATTAGGGTAAGCTCTAATCCAATGACTGGTGTCTTGAGAGAAAGGGAAAATTTCGACACAGACATGCACAGATAGAAGATGAGGTGAAGACACAGGGAGAAGATGGCCATTTATAAGCCAAGGAAAGCTGCATGGAACAGATCCTCTCCTCACAGCTCTTAGAAGGAACCAACCCTGCCAACTTCTTGATCTCAGACTTTTAGCCTCTGAGAACTGAAAGACAATAAATTTCTATTGTTTAAGCCACCCAGTCTGAGGTACTTTTTTTTTTTTAGGAAGATTATCCTTGAGCTACCATCTGCTGCCAATCCTCCTCTTTTTGCTGAGGAAGACTGGCCCTGAGCTAACATCTGTGCCCATCTTCCCCTACTTTATATGTGGGATACCTGCCACAGAGTGGCTTGACAAGCAGTGCATAGGTCCACACCTGGAATCCCAACCAGTGAACCCCGGGCCGTTGAATTGGAAGGTAGGAACTTAACCACTGCACCACCTGGCCAGCCCTGTGGGGTACTTTTTAAGTAGCCCTAGTGAACTATACATCATCCTTTCATGAATTATATGCAAATACTAAAGATCTTTTTTGCAGTTATTTAATGATCCAAGGACAATTTTAAAAGAGAAATTTTGGTTCTAGAAGCTTCTTGGCTCTCTCAAACGGATCTCCATCAAAAAGCTCAGAGTAACAAATGGTTTGTTGGTAAAACACATGAAATATAGTAAACACTAGGAGTTAAATAGTCTTTGAAATACTACAAAGCATATATATTCATAAATATTTCATACTCTATTTCCTCTTTGTACATCCACAACACACATAAGAAGCTAATGTATTCTGTGGTAAAACATGCCGAACTTTGCTTAACCCAAGTTTCCCAAATTTATCTGGCTCCAGTATACTTTATTAAGCTTAATACCTATTAATATCTTGGGACACTCTGGGAAACACTGCTTTAGTGTATTTAAGTGTCAACAATATAGTGAAAACTTTAGTAAAGAGAATATGCATGCTAAAACAGGCACAAACCTCGAAAACATGCTAAGTGAAAAGAAGCCAGTCACAAAAGATCACATATTGTATGATTCCATCTATATGAACTGTCCAGAATATCTATAGAAATAGAAAGCTGACTAACGGCTGTCCAGGGCTGAAGCAGTTGGAGGGAAATGAGAGACACTGCTAATGAGTACAGGCTTTCTTTTTGAGATAAACAAAAATGTTCTAAAATTGATTGTGGTAATGGTTGTACAACTCTGTGAATACTTAAAAACCAGTGAGTTGTACATTTTTAATTGGGTGAATTGTATAGTATGTGAATCATATCTCAATAAACCTACTAAAGAAAGGAAATAGAGAAATGTTCTAAAACTGGACTGTGATGATAGGTTCACAATTTTATAGTTACTAAGAATTATTAATTCTACACTTAACACAGGTGAGCTTTCTGCTATGTATGGGCACCTCAACAAACTGTTTAAAAAAACCCAGAGAATGTATCCTTGGAATCTAATTATTTTTATTATATATAAAATAGTAGAGTGGCTCAGCCACTATGCAGCTTTATTCTCTTGGGTAAATTAATTTATTGCTAATACCCTCAGTTTCCTCAATTAAATGGAAAATATAATAGCCTCTGAATATAATTGTGAGGATTAAATAATAACATTTTTATCAAGAGTGTACCATATACTACACAAAGGTTGAATCCCTTTTCCTTTCATTTATTCACACTCTATAGACTTGATTCACCTTATTTGGGTATTTAACTTGGAAGACGTCACTTTTAAAACTTTGTCTCTCCTTGAACTTATATTTTTAAAATCCAAGTAATACTTGCTCATCTTAGAATATAAATAAATACCATCATACAAAGATACACTAAATTATGGCAGGTATCATGTGCTTTTATTTCTCCCTCCCAACACACACACCTAATGCAGATGAAACCCATTTAATGGAATAAGCTGTCTATAAAAACTATTTTGCCATATTTTCCATGTCACTATCCTCCTCCAACATCTTTTTCAATGGCTGCACAAAATTTAACTGCATGTCTATATCAAAATGCATTTAACTAATTCCCTCTTATTGAATATTAAGATGGATTCTAATATTTTGTTTTATAATAATTATGCAATGAACATCCATGTTATTATAAAGGACATGGTTAATTCTCATTTCCAAACTTCTGTCCAGAAAAAGCACAACAATTTAAACTGATCCCAAGAATGATGAAAATACTCTTCTCTTTACCCTTGTTAAACTGACGTTACCTTTTATTTAAAAACTTAATTTTCATCAATTTGATAGGTAAAAAATAGACTTGTTATTTGCCCCTCTGATTAATAAGATGATGCCACACCATTTTAGACATTAACTGGCACTATATTTTCATTTTTTTAACCATCAATTCTACTTTTCCAATGGAAAAAGAGTGGTCTTCCAGAGACTTGATAGAATAATGAAATACAAAGCAAACTATGAAACAAACAACCATGATAACACAAGCAAGCAGCAATTGGAAACAAGGAAACCAAAAGTCCTGAGATGAGGAGGTGGCCAAGGGTCCGGCCCCATGACCAAGTGGTTAAGTTCACACGCTCTGCTTCAGCAGCCTGGTGTTTTGCCAGTGCGGACATGGCACCGCTCATCAGGCCATGCTGAGGTGGCATCCCACATAGCACAAGCAGAAGGACCTACAACTAGAATCTACAACTATGTACTGGGGGGCTTTGGGGAGAAGAGGAAGAAGAAGAAGAAAAAAGACTGGCAACAGATGTTAGCTCAGGTACCAATCTTTAAAAAAAAAAAAAAACCCCAAATATCTATTTAGAACCTATTTGGATATTTAGACTGTTCAAGGAACCTGCAATATACATCAGCAATGGAACTAGAAAAAAATCCCTCTATTTCTTACTAAAGAGCTTATATTCAGGTGGGAGGCAGATAAACAGTAAATAAAATAAGTAAATAGTATAGTAGAGTAGGTTATACATTCTATAAGTAGAGAAGGATAAGGAGGGATTAGAAATGTGTATTAATGGGGAGGACTGCAATTTTAAACAGGGTAGGGTACAGAGTAGGCCCTAGTGAGAAAATGACAGCTGAACAAAGACTTCAAGCATGAAGGAGTCAGGAAGGTGGATCTCCAGGTAACAGTGTGCAGGAGAAGGAACTGCCAATGCAAAGGTCCTAACATAGGAGAATACGTTATGGGTTCAAGGAAGCCCAGGTACCTGAGGTGCAATGAGTAAGTGGAAAGAGTAAAAAGAGATGAAATTAGAGACTTGATGACGCAACACCTTATAGGTCACTGTAAACACTTTGGCTTTTTTTCACAGTGAAATGGAGAGCCACTGTAAAAATGTGAACAAATGAAATGACTTAAATTCTTTTTTTTGAGGAAGATTAGCCCAGAGCCAACATCTGCTGCCAATCCTCCTCTTTTTGCTGAGGAAGACTGGCCCTGAGCTAACAACCATGCCCATCTCCCTCTACTTTATATGCGGTATGCCTGCCACAGCATGGCTTGGTAAGCGGTGCATAGGTCCACAACTAGGATCCAAACCGGCAAACCATGGGCTGCTGAAGTGGAATGTGTGAACTTAACCACCCGTGCCACTGGGCCGGCCCCAAAATGACTTGAATTTTACAAAGGTTATTCTGGCAACTATTGAGAAGAGACTTCAGAGAAGGGGGTAAGCAGGGAAACTAGTGGGGAGGGTATTAAGTAATCTAGGCAAGAGACAACATGGCTTGGATTACGATTAGTTCAGTGTAGCTGGTGAGAAATGGTCTGCTCTGAGATATGTTTTGAAGTTGAAGGCAATATTACTTCCTGAAAGATTAGAAATGGGATATGACAAAAACAAGCCTCAAGAATGACTCCTAGGTTTTAGGTTGAATAACTACAAGGATGGAGTTACCATCACATGAGCTGGAGAACGATGAGGGTGACGGACAATTTTTGTTCTTTTTGGTCAAGAAAGGCAGGAGTTCAGTTTTAGACTTGTTTATTTTGAAATGTCAGATAACTTAAGGGAGATGTTAAGTAGGCAGGTGATAAGGGAGAATAGGAGAAAGGTCTGACTTGAGATACAAATTTGAGAACTGTCAATATATAGACAGTACCTAAAGCCAGGAGAATGGATGAGACCACCACCAAGGGAGTTAAATATTACAAAAGAATAAAGACAACAACTAAGGGATGAGAGCTAGGACATTCTAATAGACAAAATAATGAGAACACTGTTTAGTGATTTAACCAAAGCAGTGATAAAACAATACTGAGTGGGGCTGGCCCCGTGGCCGAGCGGTTAAGTTCGCGCGCTCTGCTGCAGGCGGCCCGGTGTTTCGTTAGTTCGAATCCTGGGCGCGGACATGGCACTGCTCATCAGACCACGCTGAGGCAGCGTCCCACATGCCACAACTAGAAGAACCCACAACGAAGAATACACAACTATGTACCGGGGGGCTTTGGGGAGAAAAAGGAAAAAATAAAATCTTTAAAAAAAAAAAAAAAATACTGAGAAGACAGGGGAGAGAAAATAGGACTGTAATAGGGATGAATCTTCATTGAGCAAAGCACGTAATGAAGATAAATGAAGGAATATTGATACATGCATATTATATCACTGTTATTGATGTTATTAGACCAGATATTAGATGGTATTAATAGATGGTATATGACACTATTGTTCATTTTCTTAGGTGTTATTATGAAAATTGTGGTTAACAGAATGTCTTGTCCTAGGCAAGTTGAAGAATTCCTACATTCAAATGGATCAGAAACACACACATACAAACACACAGACAACACAAATAAGACAAAATATTAACAAATGAATCAATTGTGGGATACATGGTGTTCAATGCAGTATTCTTTCAACTTCTTTCACGTTTGAATGTTTTCATCAATGAGAAAAAAAATAAAATGCAGTGGTCGAAAGAAGAAAATGTAGAGGCAAACCAAAAATGCCTTAAGTAATAACAATCTGAGATATGTAAAATTAAAAAATCTCATCTCAGAAAAAGATTTAAAAAAAAAATCTACAAGGAGACTGACACTCACTCAGTTGGAGCTTTTCAGGTACTTTATAGTTGGCATCTTTGACTGATCAGGACATGTATTATAAAGTATTTTGAGTATCATTCCTATTGGTAAAAGTTTCTTATTCAAAACTTGTGAGGCCGGCCTGGTGGCATAGTGCTTAAATGGTTAAGCTCCACCTAAATGTTATATGCGCTCCTTTGCATGTATGATAGTCTTTGTAATTTAAAAAAATGCTAAAATTAGTTTTCTAAAGAAGAATATATTCTAAGAAACAATGAGACCATTACACTATTTATGACAAAGTGTAAGTACCATGTTCAGGGAATTTTTTTTCTCAAGTTGAATAAATGTTAATTATATATGGGACATATGATAATCAAAAATAAACATGTCTTGGGGCCAGTCTGGTGGTGTACTGGCTAAGTTCGCGCACTCTGCTTCGGTGGCCCTGGGGTTCAGAGGTTTGGATCCCAGGCACAGACCTACACACCACTCGTCAAGCCATGCTGTGGCACTGTCCCACATACAAAATAGAGCAAGAATGACACAGATGTTAGTTCAGCAACAATCTTTTTCAAGCAAAAAGAGGTGGATTGGCAACAGATATTAGCTCAGGGCCGATCTTCGTCACCAAAAATAAATAAAAGTAAACATGTCTTAAAATAATCCTGTCATCTAAAAATTACTTAATACAAACAGATTTTCATTGGAGAATATTTTACTCTTTCTATTCTAAAAAATATTAAAATTATAGATTTCAGTGATACAAAGTTGCCAAACAAAAAATGTATTTTTCATCCTAAGGAGAAATAAATCAATTTGAATCATACCATCCTCTTCATCCTCAGCTTCTTCTGCTTCCATTGGATCATATTCATCTTGAATATTATCTTCCTCAGTTTCATCATCATCTTTAGAATCATCTTTTCTTTTATCTTCTTTCTGCAATTTAAAATGTCTTTTAATTAAGCAACACATCTCATCAAACATTAAATGACTAAAATCAAAAAACATTACAGCCACTAAATTTATTTGAAATAGTATCACATTATAAATTTCTTAAAACAATACACTTTACTAAACTACCATTCACAATATATGTAAATCAAATCATCATCTTGTATGCCTTAAACTTAAAAAAAATGAAAACTAGTTATAGATGTTTATAGAGGCTCAATTCAAAGACTTAAATTTCTAATAATACAGTAAAATCTTTCAAATTTGGCCTTTATGCTTCACTCTTCTGATGGAATTCATCATCATTTGTTACACTCTGGAAGACTACCAGAAAACTTCTAAATCAGGCTGCTGGTCATGGAAATATTTACAGACCTTCCTTTCATCTCTATCTTCTTTTTTATCTTTATCATCGCCTGATTTTCTCCGTTTGGGTTTCGGCTCATCAGTTTCATCATCTCTTTCTTCTTTCTTATCTTTTCTCTCATCTTTTTTGCTTTTCTTTTCCTTTTCTTTTTTGTCCTCTTTCTCAGGAAGAGATAATAATGATTTGTATATCCTGACACCAAAATCTCTTTGAAGCATTTCATTGAAAAGTTCTGCAAACAATGAGACCTATAGAAAGATATCAATAGTAACCAGCAAACTTTAATAGAAATATTGAATAAAACCACATCACAGTAATTTATCAAATAATAACTTGCCACATCTAACAATGTGCACTAACAATAGAGTTGTAATAACTGACGTCAATGATGTTGAAGAGCCTCAAAATCCTCAAAGACCCTTCTGAAGATATAAATACTATGTTTAGTATACTTTTGGTCAAATATTATAAAAAATAACCATACTACAGAAAATTTGAAAATAAGCAGGAAACAAGGATTTCTACTACCTTACACAATAATTAATCTTCATGTTAATGTACTTTATTCATTTACTCAACACATTTGTATGAAATGTCTACTATGTACCAGGGACTGTTCTAGGCATTAGGGACACAGCAGTGAAGAAAGCAGAAAAAAGTTCTGAGAGTAATAAGAGAGTATAGTCAGAGAAGGCCTCTTTGATCAGGTGACAGGTGAAAAGTGACCTGAAGGTAGCAAGAGAATGCGCCAGACTGCTATCCAGAAGAGCATTCCAGGCAGGAAAAACCAATTCAAAATTCAGAGTAGGGCGAATGCATTATTACTATGCAGGGATCCATGGATACTGATCTTCAACATACTCATAAACCTGCAATTATAAACTAAATTCTCTATGTAAATATTTCTGAGGATAATTGCTTTCAACAGATTAAGAGGCTAGAACTTCAAAGGGTTGACCAAAGCTCTAAAATATGTTATCTTTAGCATTCTGTTCTGTATATTTGATGAAACACTTTAATCAGACTATTTTCCTGATCATAAAGGATAATACAAATGTATTAAAATTGTAATTGATTTCATAATCTATTTTTTATTCATACCCAGTCTTTATATGTTTTAAATAAATCCATTAGTAAAATGACCATTAATATGCTGAAAATTCCACTTTCTCTTAACTATTAAACTAAACAAAATCTCAATTTGTGTAAGCAAATAGCAAAAGGCATATCTTTTCCTTAGAGTTTTCTATTACTTAGAGATAAAAAACTTACTAAAATGTGTTAGATTGGAAGAAGCCTAGAATAGTTAACTAGAAGAGCAGAATTAATTCTACATATCTCTTCATCTACAGGCACTGAAAGACACAGATACCACTAGCATTAATATTAAATCAGCGAAAGAGTTATAATTTTATGATGATACATGGTTTTCCTTAGTTACAAAATAATTTCTTTTAAATTCATGTACCAAAATGACTTCTGAATTCTAATAACAGATTAAAAGGAAACTAACCAAGGGGATATGTTAGGTGGGGAGGAAAAAATAAAGGATTATTTTGCCAGCAAAGGGCTGTTTCACAAATCACTTTGTTTCCACTGGAGGAGCACTGAGATCCTCTTACAGCATTGGTTAGATATACAGTATATATTTTATAAGTAGTAAGTAATACCAAAGACTATTTTTCCCACTTACTTATTTCTTGAATGACTACTAGATGATAGGCAGTATTAAGAGTTTAATTTATGGTAACTGGTAATAAAAATAAAACCGTATATAATATTTAAGGACACTGGCTTACTGGAATTATTCAAAAATTGTAAATATTTCTAACATTTAATATCAAGAACAATAAGCATGCATTTTGTGTTTCGTAATTGGCTCAGTACTCCTCTATATTTGTTTGCAAATGTCTGAAGTCTAAGTAAGTCACTTCACTTCATTTTCATCTTATCATTTGGTGGACAATAATCTCTTGGATCAAGTAAGTATGACTAATTTTTCCAATATAATTTATAAAATAAAACAATGTGAGATATGTTGATAAAATACAATTGAACACAATTATAATTTTGTACAAGCTATTACAAAATTAATAATTTGAGATATTTTACATTGTTTTATTTAAAGAATGAAGCAATCATTTATTTAAGATAAAAGTCTTCAACTATTTTGAAAATGACACTATGATGTTATAAACACTGCTCTAAATTAATGGTAAAAAGAAATAGATTCAGGTTGCAAAGATAAATATCAATGATGTTACATTACACCTCAATCACCAGAGGTAAACTTTTCAATTCCATTAAATGGCATTTTAATTCTAGAGTAAATAATAAAGTGTTATCAGATATCCCAAGAAAAACAATTAGACATTATATATCATGTGTCTCCTGAAACCTAATAACATACCACTACTTATGAGATAGTTTCAGGAAAAAAAATTAACTGAACCTGAACGTAATTAAGACTCTAGATCTAACTATCAATTTACAGGAAATAGAGGACAGCAGAAAATTTAAACCACACCATAGGAATGCAATCAGCAAAACTGAGTCAACTGGGGCTGGCCCCATGGCTGAGTGGTTAAGTTTGCCAGCTCCACTTCGGTGGCCCAGGGTTTCGCTGATTTGGATCTTGGGGGCGGACATGGCACCCCTCATCAGGCCACACTGAGGCAGTGTCCCACATGCTACAACTAGAAGGACCCACAACTAAAAAATAAGCAACTATGTACTGGGGGTATTTGGGGAGGGAAAAAAAAAAAGATTGGCAAGAGTTGTTAGCTCAGGCACCAATCTTTAAAAAAAAAAAAAAAGTGAGTCTACTGGAAAAATCACCTGGTTGTTTTTTCTCAAAAAATTAAACTGCAAGAAAAAAAACCAAAAGCAGTGAAAAAGGCACTCAAAAGAGATTTAAGAGATACATTAATCAGTCAAAATGTGTGGACCTTATCTGGCTTCCCATTCAAACTTAAAACATTACCTCAAATGAATGTTCTTTATTATCCTCTAATCTGTAGTCCAAAAGTACACTCAAAGACATGATGCTACAATCAAACTTGCCACTTTTTGCAGCCCAGTTGGGATGTACAATGATGGCTGGTTCATCAGGCAAAATATATCTTCTTTCCCGACGCTGGCGTTCCATTTCTTCTTGACGTTTTCTTTCTTCTTCCTATATATTTGAAATTTTATGTTTAAACTTCCATGTACACTATGTATGTAAATCAAATGTATACCATGTAAAGAAAATAGGAAAATATTTCCATGACTCCTTACGGTGATTATACCAACCACGGGACCTGGGAAGGGAGGAAAATTCAAATTTACTATAGAGGATGCTAGTTTTATGGCTCCTAATTCTTTCTTTTGGATTTCCAAGCATAAGAAACCGCATTCTAAAGAGGGGAAAAAACAAACCACCACCTATATTAACGTTATGTAAGTCACGGGATTCTGGGAAAATAGTGGTGGTAGCATCGTTTTTGGATCCCCCTGAATCACCACATTAAAAAGAGACAGAACAATCCAGAATCCAAAACCAAAATCCATGTACATTCACAACAAAACGAGGTGACAAGGTAGTCCCAAAACATCCCAACATACAAGTGGGTGGGGACAAGCCACAAGAACCAAAAGATCTATGTGTTACTTGTGTCTCTGTGGGGAGAAAGCAGAAGGAAGTAATGGAGTTGTCTGATGGACCCAAGAACAGGAAAACCACAGAACAGTCACTAGACATTCACTCGAAAGTACAGCAGGTCAATTTAAGAACAGTAGGTGAAATTAGGCAAGGTTTTACCCCTAAAAATAATGAGGACAAGGGGTCCGTGTTACGATCTGAAAGGGCCTAGAACATTCTAGCCTATGAACTTACAAAGTTGATTTATCCGGTCATGCTTCCAGCACGGGCACCCACACTGAGGAGAAACTTCTGGGAGTACAATCAACAGCAATCAGGACAGGAACAGAGACATGCGAGGAGGAGGTCCAGATAAAAGTGAGAGATGGCAATAGAGATAGGAATCTCAGAAAGTAAGCCACCATATGTTTTGACAAGACAAGAGAACAACAAAACACAGAGCTCTGTATAGTTAGAAAAGCTATCTGAGGCAACCTCTTTCTAACAAAGTTTTAGGCAAACGAAATTCACATAAAAATGAGGAACAGAGGGGTCGGCCCCATGGCCAAGTGGTTAAGTTTGCGTGCTCCGCTGCAGTGGTCCAGGGTTTCACCCGTTTGGATTCTGGGAGTTCACACGGCACCACTCATCAAGCCATGCTGAGGTGGCATCCCACGTGCCACAACTAGAAGGACCCACAACTAAGAAAATACAACTACGTACCAGGGGGCTTTGGGGAGAAAAAGGAATAAAATAAAATCTTTAAAAAAAAAAGAGGAACAGTAAAGGATTGAGGTCAAATCCCATAGAAAGTTACTATTTTTATAAAAAGAGAACAAGGGGCCAGCCCAGTGGCACAGTGGTTAAGTTCGCACACTCCACTTTGGCAGCCCAGGGTTTGTGGGTTTGGAATGCCAGGTGCAGACATACACACCGCTCATCAAGCCATGCTGAGGCAGCTTCCACATACAAAACAGAGGAAGACTGGCACAGATGTTAGCTCAGGGCCATTGTTCCTCACCAAAAAATAAAAAAGAGAGAGAGAGACAACAAGGAGCAGAATTACATCCCTGCAGACAACAAAAGTGAGCCAAAAAGACTTGGCCACAAGATAGATAAAAATGTTAACTTACTATAAGTGCACAAGAAAACTGTACAAGATATGAATGAACAGCATAAGAATTTAAAAAGTAAAAAATAAAGTGATAGAGTTCAGGAAACAGAAAGAAAAGATAGTTTCAGAAACTTAAGAATAAACTAGAAGGAATACAAAAGCAAACTCAAGAGATAATGCCTTAAGAGGACAAATGTAATGGGGAAAACGTAAAAATTAAAAAGAAAGGAAGAGGAAAAAGATTCAAAAAAGTGTGACTAGGGCCAGCCTGGTGGCACAGTAGTTAAGTTCACGTGCTCCACTTTGGCATCCTGGGGTTTGCAGGTTTGGGGCCCAGGCACGGACCTACACACCACTCACCAAGCCATGCTGTGGCAGCATCCCACATACAAAACAGAGGAAGACTGGCACAGATGTTACCTCAGATACCATCTTCCTTACAAGAAAAAAAAAAAGGGTGACTAATATTGAGGAAGCAAAAAGGTTCTACATGAGATAACAGAATTAAAGAAAACAAAAGAAAGGGAACAGAACAAATACAAAACACTATTATTTAAGAAAATTTGCTTGTTCATAGCAGTATTATTCAGAATAGCCAAGAGATGAAAACAACCAACTGTCCATCAACAGATGAATAAAAAAATGTAATATACACACACAATGGAATATTATTTGGCTTTACAAAGAAATGAAGTCCTGATACATGCTACAGCGTGGATGATCCTTGAAAATATCATACTAAGTGAGAGAAACCAGACACAAAAGGACAAATACTGTATGATTTCACTTACATGAGATATCGAGTATAGGCAAATTCAGACAGAAAGTAGAATAGAGGTTACCAGGAGACAGGGAGAGGAGTGTGGGGAGTTACTGTTTAGTAAGTAAAACTACTGTTTGGGATGATGATAAACTTCTGGAAATGTACAGTAATGATGGCTGTACAATACTGTGAATGTACTTAATGCCACTGAATTGTACACTAAGCAATGATATAATGGTAGTTTTTACTTATGTACATTTTACCACACACAAAAAAATTTTGATGATGAGAAACTTTCCTGGGGAAAAAAAAATCTGAAACTACATACTGAAAGAGCACACCATGAGAATGACTAGTATCAAATAACATTTCTAATAAAATTAGAAATTTTGTGGATCTAGGCAAAATAGCAAGGGACTGTAGGAGAAAGCAAACTGCATTATCATCATTTTTTGAAAGTAAAACTTTATATCAAAAAACAAGAATAACGGAGCCAGCTCCGTGGCTGAGTGGTTAAGTTCACGCACTCTGCTTTGGCAGCCCAGGGTTTCACCGGTTCTAATCCTGGGCGCAGACATGGCACCACTCATAAGGCCACACTGAGACAGTGTCCCACATAGCACAGTCAGAAGGACCTACAACTAGAATATACAACTATGTACTGGGGGGGCTTTGGGGAGAAGAAGAGTTAAAGAAGATTGGCAAGAGATGTTAGCTCAGGTGCCAATCTTAAAAAAAAAAAAAAAAGAAAGAGTAACATATTTAAGATATTCAAGGAAAATAAATGTGAGCCAAAGATTTTACATTCAGCATAACTGACTTTCAAGTTTAAAGGGCACAGTCAAACTGTTATAAAACATACAAGAACTTAAATACTGCTACTATGAACTGAGCAATCTACTAGAGGCGAGCTTCAGAGATAATGACAAAAGGACTAGTGGTTGGCATTAGAAATATACTTGTAGAACCTAGATTAAATGAGGATTAAAAGAGAGTACAGCAATATAAGGCTACATGCTAGGACATCATATTGACAGTACAACATAAAAACAATGGGGAGAAAATAGGGATAGAAAATGTAAAAATATTTTTAAACTAGTTTCAGCAATAATATTGGTTGGTGATGGTACTCATACTAGTACTGTGTGTATATATATATACGTATTTCCATCCACTGGCCAAAAAACAAAAAAATAAAGAGGACAATTTGAGCTTCAATAAGGATAAGAACTGCAAAGGACTGAAATCCATCAAATATGTTTAAATCCATAAATATATAAGGATGTTTAAAAACAAAAACAACATCTTAAGATGCTAGGGAACCAATTCATTATCTTGACAACTAGATAAACAAAAACAAAACAGTCCTTGCTTTAGAAGCACATATTCTAAAATTAAAATGATACAGAGAAGAGTAGCATGGCCTTTGCACAATAATGATGCAAATTCATGAAGCGTTCTATTAAAAAAAAAAAAGAATCAAGAATTGATCTTGCCTTCTTCTATATGAATTTCCCAATAGGTAAAACTGTACCACTGGGTAACCAAACAGCAGATGAGGAGACGTGAAAACAAAATGATGATTATAATATCACCATTTTTCAACCCCAACAAATCAATGGATCTAGGATTTGAGCAGCAATGGCCACCACCATCAACAAGTGAAAACTGGCTTTCTCTTTCTCTTTCTACTCTTCCTGTTCTGAACAATTCAGTTCTAAAGCAATTCCTCCAAGACAAGCAGACATCTATACAAGGGGTGGAACCTGGCAGGGAGAGAGAGCTACAATGGCCCAGAGCAGATGAGCTGCCCACTTACCAGGTAATGAAACTCAAATGGAGCAAAGAGGGCATCTATACAGAGAAACAGCATAGGGTAGGGAGTCAGACCAAAGTAGAGTAAGGAGGGTATCCAGATGGGAGAGGGAGAGCAGTGGACAACTGAGCAAGTAAGCAAATATATAAAGTATAACGACGATATGTTTCTCATTACTGGAGAAAGGAGTTAGACATATGGAAAGGCAGAAAATTAGAATGAACTCTGTGGCACTGGAGTAGAAGTGGAGATATTAGTATAAACTCATGACTTCCAATATACGTAAGATGTAATAAATATAGATATAAAAATATATGTAGGTATGCATATATATACAGGGATATATATCTATTCCATAGCTCTGTTCCCTGAGAGGGGTTGGGAACTGCATAACAATGAGCACATGTTGGCTTCTAAATACCATTACCAATCTTCACTCAAAGGTACCAGGGCTTCCTGGGGAAATGGCTGATTCCAGAGCTAGGGCAGGGATAGTACACAGCGAGACTGAAACATTTGTATTGTGCTACAAAAAAAGGATCCTCAAAAAATGATGAGGATATGTCAAAGGGCACAGAGGCCAACTTGAAAGGGCTCCCACTGGCCAACTCTAAGACAATTTCACTATCAAAATAAATATTTATAACCTTCTGAATAAAATAAGAAATCATGCACCCATGCATCTCTTAAGAACAAGGTAATTCTCCTACATAATTGCAAAACTATTATCACATCCAAGAAACTTAACAGTGCTTCGATACTATAGAATATCAGATCCATATCCATAATCAAATTTCTCCAATTATCCCAAAAATACTCTTTACGGCTTTTTCCCCCCATCCAGGATCCAGTCAAGTTTCACTCAGTACATTCAGTTATCATGTCTCACTGACCTCCTTTAATCCAAGTCAGTTTTGTTCTTTTGTCTTTCATTACATGGACATTTTTTAAAAGTTCAGACAAGTTGCTTTGTAGAAATTTTTACATTCTAAATTTATCTGTTTTCCCACAGATTAAGGTAAAACATTTTTGGCAGAAATACTTCATAAATAATGACGTATACTTCATAAAGCATACATTAGGAAACATAATGCTGGTTTGTCCAATTACTGGTGTTATAACTCGCTTGTGATATTGCTACATTTCAAATTCAGAAAACAAATGACAGGCTTCTGCATCCAGGAGTTATTCTATTGGGCACAACACTGAGGCATAAAAAGGCTTGAATAAACAGTCTCTGAATCTTCAGGAGTGAAATGCAATCAAACACAGAGCTATAGAAACAGCAAAATTCTAGGACAAGCACTTCACTAGAACTCCATCTTTGAACTTAATTTTGCTCTAACAAATTTTCTTTACTAAAAAAATGTAACATTATTCATTTTTAAAAGGGAAGCTAAAAATACATGACTTGGAAATAACTCAAATGTCTCTCAAATAGAGACTGAATAAACAAACTGTGATACATTGATATTATGGAATACTATTAAAAGCAATAAAAAGGAACAAATTACTGATAGACACAACATAATAGGTATTTCCTTAATGCATTATGCTAAGTTAGACAAGTCAGACTCAAAAGGTTATATAGTTCCATTGAAATGATATACTGGAAAAGGCAAAACTATACAAAAACAGACCTGTGGCTCCCAGAGGCTGGCAGGGTGAGAGAAGAAAATGCTTACCGAGGGGTACAGGGGATTTTTAGGGAGTGACAGATCTATTCTATGTCTTGACTGTGATGGTGGTTACATGACTACAGTCTCGTGCCAGATAATGACATTTCAATCAACGATGTAGCACACATAAAACAACGGTTCCATAAAATTAGTAACATACAGCCTAGGTGTGAAGTAAGCTACACTATCTAGGTTTGTGTAAACACATTCTATGATATTCACACAAAGACAAAATTGCCTAATGATGCATTTTCCACAATGTATCCCCTTTTTAAGCAACACAACTATTTACGCATTTGTCAAAACTTTGAAAACTGTTCACTAAAAAGGTTGAATTTTACTGTTCTGTAAATTATACCTTAATAAAAGTATACATACACATATTCCAAGAACTCCCTATAAACTAATATATTTAATAGCACATTTAAGTGATTTAGTATATACCTCTTTATCATCTTCAGATTTCCTATCATCTTCCTCTTCCTCTTCTTTTTCAGATTTCTCTAATTCCTTTTGTTCTTCTTTTTGCTCTTCTACCTTAAGCTGTTTTGTCAATCGGGCTATTAATTGGGATTTTAATCCTTTGGAACTAAGAGCTCGACTTTCTAATTCTTTTCGAAGATCATTTACCTAAATATACAGAGCATAAAAACACAGAAATAGAAAATAGGATACTGAAACAGTGAACATACTGTGCAATTAACTTCTGTCTGATGTTTAAAAATTTTGGTGAAAAGGACACTGGTGGGCCAGCCCGGTGGCGCAGAGGTTAAGTGTACACATTTCGCTTTTGTGGCCCAGGGTTCACCAGTTCAGATCCAGGGTGCAGACATGGCACCGCTTGGCAAGCCATGCTGTGGCAGGTGTCCCACATATAAAGTAGAGGAAGATGGGCACAGATGTTAGTTCAGGGCCAGTCTTCCTCAGCAAAAAGAGGAGGATTGGTAGCAGATGTTAGCTGAGGGATAATCTTCCTCAAAGAAAGAAACCAAAACAAAACTATTTTTTAAAAAAAGGACACTGGTACAGCTCATAAAATGTTTGTTAAGACAAACAATTATTTTTGGAAAATAATTTGCAGCACGTTTTAAGATACTTAAAAAAAACAGTTAATGCTTTCTTTTATGTATTTTTGGTGAGGAAGATTGGACCTGAGCTAACCACTGTGGTAATCTTCCTTTATCTTGTATGTGGAATGCTGTCACAGCACAGCTTGACAAGCTGTGTGTAGGTTCACACCCAGGATCCAAACCTGTGAACCCCGGGCCGCTGAAGCAGAGCATGCGAACTTAACCACTACCCCATGGGGCAGACCTCAAGTTAATGCTTTCTTACCCAGTAATTCTAATTTCTTGGAATTTACCCTAAGGAAATACCCTAAACACAGGAAAAAAAAAAAACTTTAACATTCCTTACACTAGGCCCTCCCTTGAAGAAAGTGAAGAATCTAAATATCTAATAAAAGAGTAATATCTAAGGAAAACAGAACTACATCAACTAGATGGAAGAGTATAGAACATTTAAAAATAATTACATAGGAAACACTAATAGTAACTGAAAAGGATGGGACAGCACCTTTTTTTATACAACACAATTAGAACCAACCAACCAATCACAAAGCTTATAACCAGGAAAATAATGGAAGAAAACACATCAAAATTTTAAGAGTGGTTGTGTTTGAGTGATAGGCTTGAGTAATTTTTTTCTTCTATTTTTTATGTTATGTACTAATTTTTAAAATAAGCACGCATTATATTTATAATCAAAAGAAACACGAGTTTCAAAATAAGAAACTTGTAGCAGGCTGTCCCGGTGGTGCAGCGGTTAAGTGAGCACGTTCCACTTCGGAGCCCAGGTTTCACCAGTTCGGATCCCGGGTGCAGACATGGCACCGCTTGGCAAGCCGTGCTGTGGCAGGCATCCCACAAATAAAGTAGAGGAAGATGGGCACAGATGTTAGTTCAGGGCCAGTCTTCCTCAGCAAAAAGAGGAGGATTGGCAGATGTTAGCTCAGGGCAAATCTTCCTCAAGCAAAAAAGGAGGAAGATTGGAACAGATGTTAGCTCAGGGTGAATCTTCCTCAGCATAACGAAAAATAGTTTCATAAAAAAGAAAAACTGTTTTTTGTTGAGAAAAGACGTTAACTGAAAGATTAGCTTTTATATGCTAAATAAGTTGCTAAACCAAGTAATGATCAACCTCTGATCTTCTGATCATGTAGAATAAATGTATGCAGAATCTATGGATTTACATTGAAATTATAGGCCTAGAGATGCAAAACTGCAGAAAGAAAATAGGTCCAAAGACCCTGGAGAGCAGAAAAAAAAACTACTACAGGTTAACAAAAGACTTTCAGAAGAAGGCTTTAAATTATAATTTCCTTCCCAGTTCACATGTATTATCAATCCACTTTTTACTTGCAAATTTTATTTTACAAATTGGATAATCTTTTCCTATGTTTCTTCCCTTCTCCTAGAATTTAAATTCCTTACGTGTAGAAATTCTGCCTTCTTGGTCAGTTCTCAAATCAGAGAACAATGCTGCTCACACTCTAGGTGCTTGTATATTGCATTCAACAAATATTGGATGAACTGATTTATGAATATACCTTATGTTTAAATTTTATACATATATGCATATGTACAATATAGAATACTTATATAAAATCAGTGTACTTCATTTTTAATGGGTTTTATCTGAAAAACATTCCTCATTCTCTACTCCTGTTCAGAGATTTCAAATTAAACACTATCACTTTCAAAGTTACCTTCATTGTCTTTGGATCAAGTTTAGACCAATGGGTAGGAGTGGAAATTTCTTTAGCTTCACCATCATCTTTCTCTTCTTCATCCTGATGTACAAAGTTAAGAACATAATTACTATTCTGAAACCTTAAAATAAAAGTAATTTATTTTTAAAAGTCTGTTGCTGATCTGTGCAAGGTCACAAATGTTTCAGATTGTCTTCTCCTAAAGTTATTATTTAGGCAAGTCCACGTACATACATTCTACCACTTTTAACTGATCACAAAGACACTCATCAGCCAATCAAAGCCAGATCTGTGAAACACAAAAGGGTGATAAATTACAACACAAAGGATATCAGGGATGCACAAACACTGCCGGTCTCCACTAACCACACAGTGTGTGATCTTGCCCCAATTTTCAAGCCACCCAAAGTTAAGACTGATTTAGTCAGACCTTTCAAATGTACCAAAGACGATGCCACATAGCCTGAAATTTCAAATCTCTCAGACTTGTGGTTGTCCAATTTCAAAAATCCATGACTAGAACTGATGACCGTGAAAGAGAAAAATTTTTAAATTTTAGAAAATGGCAAAATGTTTAAAATGGCTTAATACTGATTCTTGCTCAACAACTGGTCCCAGATTCCAGCAACTAGACCTATGATAAAAACAAAATTCTGTGCAATTTAAGCACAACTTATTTTCCTTTGAGGTCTCAGCACTCTTAAAGTTAGTTTAATAGACAAATTTTTTTTTTAAGAGGAAAGAACATACAACTATACTGCTGAAAGCTGGATTACCAGTCGCTGTTACCAGTTATGTTCCTCCATGTGTGTTTGTTATGTAGTGTGTGGTGTGCATTTGTGCCTGTGTTCCTGTGCCTGTGAGAAGCGGAAATAGAAAAAGGGATTAGCGTTCAGTGCCTGTTCTCCATCAGCCTCCTTGCGTTCACCCTGAAGCTTCTCGACCAGCTGCTGCTTGTATCCTCGGGAGAGGGTTTCCCACTCTGAGCGGGTGGGAAGGCAATGCCAAACATCCGGGAAAAATAAAACCACTGTCTCCACATGAGCTGGAACTGTACGCCCCTTGTGGGTCTCCTCAGGGCGATGGTAGCGAATCTCTGCAAAACGGTACCTGTTGCAAGGGAAGAAGCATGTTGGAAAAAAAATTCTAAAATACATTTAAAAGACCCTAGTTCACTTGTAGCACATCAAGTAAAGAAATTTTGCTGCAAGAACTTGAGGTTGGTCTAAAGAAAAAAAAATTATAGAAGCCATAGTTCCTCTTTTGGTACATTTGTACAATATTTTATGGTTAAAAGAAGAATATGTTCCCCAAGGCATTTTCATGTTTGCTTACAGAGCTACCCTTATTTTAGAGAATACCTGAAGAAGCTGGAAAGCTGTTCAGATTTCATGTGCTAAAAAAGAATATTCTGAATTAAGACACAGGAAATATACTAAAATACACAGGACAAATAAGCCTCAAGAGAAAATATGGCTGAACAAAAATAATCAGCAACTACATCATTTTATAACAAAAGAATTATAATGAAATGAAGTTCTCTCTTGACGATCTTCTCCAGCTATGCATGAAATGAAAAATATTTTCAACATACATCCAACTTCCAAAGTACACCATAACAAAACATTTAAATTTTCAGTTTATTTTGATTAGTTCTTAATCCTTTTTCCCCCAAACATTTTGGCACCAAATAAACTTTTGCTATAAATGGGGATTTTCCTTTGAGATTACCTGCATGATCAAGGTTGCTAAAATAAGGGTGGGGGAGGGAAGGCTGATAGACAAGAACATCTACATAAACTATTAGAAAAACATTTCTAATCAAGAAATGAATTGGTACTTACCATTGTGTGCAGACACTTAGATCAATGCCTGTCAGAGCCTTACAACAACGAATAGCAGTCTTAATCAACACAGAGGGGTCTTTTTCTGGGTCTGGTCCATCCAACGAAGGAGACCAGTGGCCTCCAATAGCCATGGCTTCATCCTTGCCTTTCATGCCCACTAAAAACTAATTCAAAACAAAGAATCATTTACATATATTATGCAACTTGTCAAATTGCAAATAAAATACGTGAAAAGGAAAGGTACAAACCTTTCCAATATCATTTTTACTACCTCTGGTATCTGTCAGTCAAGGAAGAGTTCAGTTCATCGTGTTCCACACTGCATTTCAGCAATGGAATAGGATTTACACATCATAACTCATCCTTCTAAAGTATTTCTTCAGATAAAGAGCTCTTTTAAAGAAAGCTATAATTCAAACTTTAACAGCATCCAAAGATACACTAAATCCATTACCACTAAGATTCTACTATGCTACAAACGTAAAACAGCAAAATGACAGTTGAACTAGTGACATATACATAAGATACAGCCATAATCTGCAATGAAAAAAACATCTACATCATTAAATTCTGAGTACCTTAATACTAAAATCAGTTATTAAACCAAGTGACAAGATTAAAAGGGTGGTACTTTTAGTTTTACATATATACACACACATACAGTTAGAAATAAGCAAAGTGACTATACCCCTAAAGTTGAAACAAATCTTTCATTTTACCTTAACAAGTCTAGCAGGATGCTGAAATCCATCTCGAAGTTCTTGTGGGTCTTCAGCAAGAGCACATGACTTATGATACAAATCTTCCATACTAGGGCTAGCCATCAGCATTACCTATTATAGTCAAATAATTCAATCCTGTCAAAAGTCTAAAGTAACGTAAAAAAATGAAAAGCACTACTAATTATCCTTACATATTAGATACCCAAAATTTTTCATAAAATGCTATAGCAGTAATGGTATTAGATACCTTATAATCATATAGTTTTAATCATATAGCTTTTTATTTTTTTAATCGCAGTAACATTGGATTATAATGTAACATAGCTCTCGGATGTACATCATAATATATTTTGAATTATGTGTAGATTATATTATGTTCACCACCCAAAAACTAATTATAGTCCATCCCCTCACATGTGAGTCTAATCACCCCTTTTGCCCTCCCCCCTTCCCCTATGGTAACCACCAATCCAATCTCCATTGCTAAGTGTGTGTTTATCATTGTTTTTATCTTCTACTTATGAGTGAGATCATACGGTACTTGACTTTCTCCCTCTGACTTATTTCACTCAGCATAATACCCTCCAGGTCCATCCATGTTGTCACAAATGGCTGGATTTCGTCATTTCTTATGGCTGAGTAGTTCAAGGGATGCTTTTTGATCAATGTTTTAAGATAGCAGAAAACTATTGACCATAAGCAATATACTGAACGTTACCCTGAAGACTTGCAGTGCACTCACCCAACGTTATGTTTTATCTGGGGCTACTGGAAGTCATAAAACATAACAAAAAGCTCCATAAAATCAACTTCATCTTCATATTTTTATAAGGTTTAAAATGTTAAAACAATAAATAATTTTATAGCTTAAGAGGTAAGGGAAAGAGAGGTTAAATTAAATTACTTAAATAACCAAAACAGAATCAGGCAGATAAGAAAAAAACATAGCTATTTGAGTCTTAAACCTAACAATCACTTTCTGAAGATCAACTCCACATATATTCTTAATACGAATAAATGCTCAAAAATTTTAGCTGTCTCTCCTAGGAGAATACAAACCTTTGCACTGTATAAGTGGTCAGCATCTGGTGGATCAAGAATGGCCATATTTTTTTCTAAGGACTCTACTTCTCTGTGCATTACATAGAAATTGCAGTAATTTCCCAGTTGAAATGGTCTTGACAGAGGGAAAGCATCCACCCATGTAAACTGAGCATCAAAAAAGTCACTAGGTATATATAAATTCTGATAACGGCGCCTTAGTTCCATCATGTCACAACTAGGACTGAAAAACAGACATAAGTAGTGAATAAATAGCCTTAATACCAAAGATTATGCAAACACTCACTTAATTCTGAAGCTAAATATAACCTGACATAGGTTGAAGCCAATGCAAAACGGACAGAGTCAATTATCAATGAGTATAGACTTGCAGAGAGGCACATGAAAATCTCATTTTCAAATTCGTTTACTTACAGCGCTGAATAAAAATCTGGTATCTAAGTGTTACCTTTATTTCTTTACTTTTTGTGTGTAGCTTAAAACTCGTTAGAGAAGACCTTTTGAAATAACTTCAACCCCAGCTCCAGAGAAGATCTGAACAAAAGCAGTTCTGCCTCAGTTGAAACTGCATTTTTGAGAAAATTATGGTTCATATATAATATAAAGAGGGGATATACAGAGGGGATAAGAGTGGTACCAAATTAGTATGAGTGTTCCTCAGTTAGGTTTATACAGTATAGAAAAAATACAACCTTTATTCTACAGAAAGATCCTAGATCAAACATACCTACATTCAAAATTAAATAGAAAAATCCAATGAAAACAAAATCCAAATGATTTTCGGATTACCCACACCTTTATACCTCTCTCTGAAATCCATACCTGATTGCTTATTATGTAAAGAGAAAAATAAGTTTCTTGCCTTTTAAATCTGGCATACTGTTTTTTTTAAAGGAGATTTCCTTTTTCCTAAGAAGCAGAACTTTTAAAGAAGAACTCAAAGGTAAATGAATCTGGTAAAAAGCCAAGAGATTTGTGTTAAAAGCATAATGAAAAGTGGTAAACACCAACAATTCCTAAGATGAAAATACAACTACATTGTCTTTTTTAAAGACAAGGGTATGAAATGTGAACTGACATATTTGGTAGGGCTGTCTTTCTATGTGAAGCCTAAAAGTAAGAAATATAGTCAGTTACAGTTGTTGATAACATTATACCTTATTTGGATAAAATTCAGCTGTCAAAATTGTAAAAATGTGAAAAACAGATATTTGGGTTTTGTTTTTGTTTAAAGAAGTGCTGCAAACAGAAAGTATGTGCAGTATTTTCCTAGTTTACCATCACCAGAATTTCTGAAGTCATGTTTTACCCCATAGGAGTAAAATCTATAACAAAACAAAAGATAAGAAGTACAAATGAATAACTTCTTGGCACACGGTCTCTTATAATATTACTGTAAAAATATTTTGATTATCAAAACTACAGATGAGAAAAGGTATGGAAACTTTGGAAGGAGATAGATAAATGTTCAATTTATAGCCTATGCATCAACTCTTCCCATAATAAAGCAGAGCTGCTCTATTTAACATCTTTGAGGCTGGAGAAGTGGTTTTGGTTCCAATGAGTTTCTCTGAAATACGCAGACTAGGTATTTTGAAGTATACAAGTAAATAGAGACAACAAGAAAATTAGTATAAATTAAGAATAGTTGCTGATTTGACCATAAGAATAAAAGAACACCAACTACATAACAATCAAGCAAAGTTATCAAGCAAAATTTTTTTGATTTTGTGTAGCTTAAATAAAGGACACTGGTTTATTCAATCTAGAATTGAATAAATAGAAATTTTAACTTCTGATAGATATTATGAATATTAATTATTACACTTAATTGAAATGCAGCAATAACCTCTCAGGATACTGAAATACATAGTTATTGTTTCTATGCTAACCAACTTTAAATGCTGCTAATAATTCATTTTTCTTACTTTACTGTCAGTTTGTTTTCTCCAACTGTTAATTTATCTTATTCACAATTGTCTGTCCCAGGGCCTTTAGATGATTCTTCCTGTCCCTTCATCATATATCAACTGTCTATGAATTAGAACTTCGCAGCTATTTCCTAGTTAGTCACCATCTTCCACCATCACTATTAATTATTGGGTATCTACAACTGCCACACACCGGGTTATATGCTTTAGATACATGAACTCAGCCTCGTAATAATTCTGCTGGGTGAAACTATTTCCATTTTGCAACTGAAGCTCAGGAACTCTTGGTAACTTGCCCATGACCTCTGATTCCAAAGGCTGAAAATCCATTTAAGTATACACATACACACATGTCTATGTTACATGTCTGTGAGTATATATGCAGGTCTATGTTTCTATTATACTACATTGCCACAGCTAACGTGAAATAATTGGTCCACTGCTGTACTATCACTTCATCATACACAATGCACTACACGTGAACTTAATAAAGTTATCAATAAATCTGGATCTTAAATGATTCTCACTTTAACAATTTCATCACATAGGGGTTGCCTTTTCCAATAGCTGGTATTCTTAATGAGCGTATGGAAATAATGCACCCTTGTAAAAAACTAAACTGCAACTTCAAATTGCATGAAAAATCTCTCTTAACATAACACATTCTACCAAATTGTACAAAACTGAAAAATTAGTAACTGAATAAAACAATGAGAGAAAAAAGAACTTACCAATCTAAAGAAAACTTTGAAAACTGAACTGTGTAACGTGGAACAACACGTCGAACTCTCCGAGGTGACCGTTCTCTCTCCCTTCGAGGAGATCTCTCCCGGGAACGCTTTCTCTGAGGAGATCTTTCTCTGGATCGACGTCGTTCTCTCTCCCTTTCACGACTTAAAGCAAATTTTTCTAAAATTACTATTATTTGTGGCATTACAGAAGAATTCTTTAATGAAATAAATATAATAGGCAATACAAGCAAGATTTCACAGTATACGTTTTTACACAACTTTTTAAAAACTACGGTAAGGGGCTGGCCCAGTAGAGCAGTGGTTAAGCGTGTATGGTATGCTTCGGCGGCCTGGGGTTCGTTCGCCAGTTTGGATCCTGGGTATGGACATGGCACTGCTTGGCAAAAGCCATGCTGTGGTAGGCATCCCACATATAAAGGGGAGGAAGATCGGCATGGATGTTAGCTCAAGGCCAGTCTTCCTCAGCAAAAAGAGGAGGATTGGCAGCAGGTGTTAGCTCAGGGCTAATCTTACCAACCCCCCCAAAAAAAACTACGGTAAAATATACATAACATAAACTTACAATTTTAACCTTTTTTTTTTGGTAAGCATTTGTGTATTCATAACTGGTTGATACCAAATCAGTTTGAGAACGTTTGATTGTCATCAAACACAAAGATTCTTCATTTTTTTTGAGGAAGATTAGCCCTGAGCTAACATCTGCTGCCAATCCTCCTCTTTTTGCTAAGGAAGACCGGCCCTGAGGTAACATCCATGCCCATCTTCCTCTACTTTATACGTGGGACGCCTGCCACAGCATGGAGGGCCAATCGGTGCCATGTCCGCACCTGGGATCCGAACTGGCAAACCCCGGGCCGCTGAAACAGAATGTGCGAACTTAACCACTGCGCCACCAGGCTGGCCCCCCATTTTAACCATTTTTATTAAGTGCATTCACATTGTGCAACTATCACCATCATCAAAAGCATACTTTTAAAAACATACCTTCGGTCATCTTTTCTGTTAGGCACTTGATCTCCTCTGTCATTCCTCCCTGAAAATCTGGATGGTGGATCTAACCTTCGCGCTGGTTGTGGCTGTGAAACTATACGAACAGGAGGCTGCAATAAACCAGCTTTAAAAGATACAGAAAAAAATTAACTTATTTAAACAAAGTTCAAAAGCACTCCCTGGTTAAATTTTATAGACAGAAAAAGCTGGCTAATATTTTAGGCTTTGCAGCCCACAAATGGTAGAACCATTTGTGTATTTCTTTGTAACCTTTTAAAAATGCAAAAATCATTTCTTTTAAAAGACTGGCACCTGAGCTACCATCTGTTGCCAATCTTTTTTTTTTTCCTCCTCCTTTTCCCCAAAGACCCCCAAGTACATAGCTGTATATTCCAGGTTTAGCATCTGAGACGCTGCCTCAGCATGGCCTGATGAACGGCGCCATGTCTACACCCAGGATCCAAACTGGTGAAACCCTGGGCTGCCAAAGCGGAACATGCAAACTTAATCCCTCGGCCACAGGGCTGGCCCTGCAAAAACCACTTTTAATTCAGGGACCACACAAAACCAGACCATGGACCAAATCCAACGGCTACAGTTTGCCAATCTCTGATCTATAGACATTAAATCAAAGATTGCTGTACAACAAGATATTCACAGGTTGCCAAAGTATCAACGAGAGATTTATCTGCACAGACAAAAAATAAACCCTAATGGAGAGAACTATGGCCACCACTTTGACCAGGTAATCAAACTTAGCAGCAACAGTGGAAGAATGTGACAACATGAGACTCCTAGAGTGATGCAATATGAATTACAAAACATCGCCTATAACGTGTTCTTGCCAAAAGTCTTCAGGCTTAGCTTCTAGTTCATAGTTTATATGGCAGATAAACAGGTAAAAACATCACAAGGAATCAAGACAAACCCAGACCACAACATTCCAAAAGAATCTACACATCAGTCCAATTACTTCAAAAAGTCAACTGTCAGAAAGGAAGAAAAAAAAAGTAGGAAACTATTCTAGAATAAAAAAGACTAAAGAAACATAACCAAATACAATGCAAGAAACTTCACTGGCTTTTTGTTTAGGAAACCAAAAAACAACCTTAAAAGACATTTGGGAGACACCTGGGGAGATCTGAATATAAACAGGATATTTAAATGCTTTTTCTTAGATGTGATAATAGATTGTGGTAATACAGGAAAATGTTCTGTTTCAGGAAGGGTCTGCTTAAGTATTTAGGGATAAAATGTCATAATTCCTGCTAATTACTTCAAATGATTCAGCAAAAAGTGTGTATATTTGTATACACATGCAGATAAAACACAGTAAAATGTTAACTTTTCAAGGCTGTAAGTATACAAGTGATCATTATACTGTTCTTTCAACGTTTTTGTATACTTGAAAATTTTCATGATAAAAACTTGGGGGAAAAAACAGCTAACTTATTACCTACCACCTTACACTTGTTAAAATGGCTATAGTCACTAAGACTGAAAATAACAAATGTTGGGAGAGGGTGTGGACAAAAGGGAACCTTCATACACTGCTGGTGGGAATGCAAACTGGTGCAACAACTATGGAAAACAGTATTGGAGATTCCTTAAAAAATTAAAAATAGAAACACCATATGAACAGCCATCCCACTACTGGGTATCTACCTAAACAACTTGAAATCAACAATCCAAAGTAACATATGCACCCCTATGTTCAGTGCAGCACTATTCACAACAGCCAACACATGGAAACCACCCAAGTGCCCATCGTCTGATGATTGAATAAAGATGTGGTGTATATATATATATATATATATACAATGAAATACTACTGAGCCATAAAAAAAGGACAAAATCATCCCATTTGCAACCACATGGATGGACCTGGAGGGAATTCTGCTAAGCGAAATAAGCCAAACTGAGAAAGCCCAACACCAGATGACTTCACTCATATGTGGAATATAAACAAACACATGGACAAAGAAAATAGTTCAGTGGCTACCTGGGGAAGCCAGGTGGGGGTGGGCACAGGGGGTGAAGGGGAGCACCTATGTGGTGACAGACAAGAAATAATGTACAACTGAAATCTCACAATGAAGTAGACTATTATGAACTCCATTAAAAAAAAAAAAATAGGGGCTAGCCCCGTGGCCGAGTGGTTAAGTTTGCACGCTCCGCTGCAGGCGGCCCAGTGTTTCGTTAGTTCAAATCCTGGGTGTGGACATGGTACTGCTCATCAAGCCACGGTGAGGCAGGGTCCCACATGCCACAATTAGAAGAAACCACAACGAAGAATATATAACTATGTACCAGGGAGCTTTGGGGAGAAAATGGAAAAAATAAAATCTTTAAAAAAAAAAAAAAAATAAGGGAGAAGGACCAGGAAAACCAAACAAAAACACAAAAGCAAAACAAAAACAGCTGACTTATGACTGCTTATGTTAAGAAATACTGCCAGCTAAAGATTAACAGGCTACCAATCCTAAAGGAATCCTAGTTGCCAATGGAGATTTCCCTACCCTTCCGCCAACTAAACCTTATACCTCCAACTCCCTGAAATCCCCCAGCCCACTATGCCTCTTTTCTCTCTTCCATTTTTTTCTACCCTACTTCCATTGCTCCTACCAATCATCCACCAAGCTCACGGTACACATCACCACCAGAAATACTGCTTCCATGAGCCCTTCCACGGAAGCCTTATCTCTTCTTGAGCCAAGGCAGGGAAAAAATGGTATTCAAGTCCCAATTCACAAGAGGAAACAAAACCTCTTAGGAAAAAGATGAGGAAAAAAATCAGAAATCATAGGACTACAGGTCAGATACATGGAAGAACCAAGTAGCTTGAAATAGCCTTTCATTAACTAGTAAGTTTAAAATACACAAACCCTCAGATCCTACAATTCCAAACTAAGGCATAGGCCCTAGAAAAACTCAGGCACATTGCCTCTGGACACACATATGAGAACATACAAAGCAGCAATTTCAGAAAACAAAAACTACTAACAATCTAGTTTACCAAAGAACAACAAATAAGTTATACAATATTCACACAATGGAATATTATGCAACAATGAAAATCAAGAAACTAGAGCCTTATGGAATAAACAGTAAGAAAAACTTTAAAACAATGTTGAACAAAAAAAAGTCCTGTATAAAAGACTATATAAATGGAATCACACATCTAAAATTCAAAAACAAATTTAAACAGTTTTATAAGGATGCATATTTAGAAAGTAAGTGGTGATTACAAATGTTCGTTTAATAACGTGTTACACTGCAAACTGTCTTATCACTTTGGTATAAGCGTCATAATTCACATAATAAAAGAGAAAATGCCATAATTACTTTTTAAAAAAATACCAATTAAGCAGGCTTCTGTTAAGCCAAGGCTATCATTTTTAACAGCTTTGATAAGAAAATGTCAAGACTTTCAAATAATTTGCAAAGGAAAATTTAAAACAGTTCATTTCTTCGACGCACTATGGTTCAATGAGTAATTTAAAGTGTTATCATCAGAACTACATGTATGTAAAATGTTGTAAGTCTCAAAACCATTTTCTCCCATTACAGATAAGGTATCAACAGGAGGACAAGGGATCAATAGTTTTGATATTTAAGTTTACAAAGAAGATGTCTTTGAATAAGAGCAATAAAATAAAAATACTTCCAAATAGCTATAGAAGTAGAAGTTGTCTACACCAGATACTTAAGCTTCCTTTGAAGTATTCTGGAAGCTCCTGCCTTTCTTGTAATTAAAAGCATACTCTCATTATTTCAACAACTAAACAGGTATGAATTAGTCTGAATCTTTAATACAAAGCTAAGGTACAGTGCACGCAGTACCTTTCTGCTGCGGCTGTTGCAATAAAGGCTGTGGCTGAGTCTGCAACAGCGGTGTAATAGAAGCCGCTGAAATCTGTGCCTGCAGCAGCGACTGGGGCTGCGGCTGGGCCTGAACCCCAAATGTCGTCTGCGGTGCAATTGGCTGAAGGACAGCAGGAGGAGTCTTCAGTAAAGGCTGGGTTTGGGATTGATTCTTAACAAAAATAAAGAAATAAAGAATTTTTTTAAAGAAAAATCTTTGTAAATTAGAAGACTCAATTACCAAGTTTCTATAATACTTAACTCAGTATTTTACATACCTGATTTGGTAGCGTTTGAATTCTTTGCGCATTCCATTTAAAAGGCATATTGGGATTGTATGTGGCTTCAACCAATACTCTGTCACCCACTTGGGGGGTTTTCCCTTTGACAGCACTGGAAAAAATTAAGTTAAATATAAATACAATTAAAAGATTCCTTCAAAAAAGACTTATATACTGAGTAAATCTATAACTAGAATGGAAGCCTAAAAAGCTTTTAAAAAGCAGACATACCTTCTACCCTTAGTTTAATTTAGAACTGATCATGTTTCACCCTCTTTACATAAACACAGGGTTTGAAGCGGAAGAAATCATTTTCCACTCCATAGTCTCCTAACATTGTGTCCCTTCCTCTATAGCACTTTCTAACCTCTATATCCCAAGAGTAAGATTTGCTTTGGGCTTTGGAAAGATGAGAGAAATGCAGATAAGATGGAAAACAGTAGACTGCTTATAGAAAAATCTTACACAGCAATTTTTTCCCAAATAAAGCACTTTCAAGAAGTTCATTAGAAATCTATTTGAAATATCTAAGGAAATTCATGTTTCCTGCAAACACGACACTAACAAAATCCTATTCTGAATGTTAGTTCATCAATCATTCAATCCTATTAATTTTTCAATTAAAAAATGTTTTTTAGTATATATTGTCATTAGCACGTCAAACAAAAGATTAAATTTTAAAAGGTATTATTACCATTCCAATCTAAAAGGCATATTTAAACCTGCCCATGAATAGTCAGAAATGTTAATTCACTCTGAAACATTTATAAAGATTTCACCATAACTAGTTTGTTCCATATTCAAAAGATATCATCGGCACATTATCATAAAAGGTCACATGTACAAATATAATTCAAGCTGAATGATTAAAACAGAAATTATAGCTAAACCACAATCCTATGCCACAATTAAGCAGGTACCCTATCAATATACTCAATGCTAAATATAAGAAGCCATCTGCCAACACCTAATGAAGTTTACCTAAGCTGAAAGAATACATCTTCATCCACAAATCCAAATGTATCGTGTAGCTTTGTAACCACCCCTGTAAAAACACGCTGTTTCTGAGGTTGGGTTTGTTGCTGACTGGACCTTGGTGTTGGATATGATACAGTTATCTGTGCTGCAGGCTGAGGTGTAGACAGGCTAAGGCTTGTAGGCAGTGCAACAGCTGGCTATAAAACAAAATCAACATCAAATTAAGGTAATGGTTTGAAATAGTCTAGAAATTAAAAAGACTACTTAAAACTAACTCAAAATGCTAAAAATAATTTATTTGAAGTTAGAAAATACCTATGTATACCTTGAAGGTGAGACTCAAGTCTAAAAAATCATGTTATTATTGATCTATTTCATCATTATGTTCCCTAGGATGAACATTTTTCACAGATTGTTCCAGGAAAAAAAAGACACAGTGCACTAAGTTTAAAAAACACTGAATATTTCAGCCCTCTCTTAGAAATTCAAAATCCATAGTGGCATAATAAAGACTCAGGAAAGTCTTATAGAAGAGAAATAAGTCAGACAGAGAAAGACAAATATGTATATAGAATGTAAAAAGCCCGAAGAACTCATAAAAACAGAGAATAGATTGGTGGTTGCCAGTGCGGGGGGATGGGTGAAGGTGGTCAAAAAGTACAAACTTCCAATTATAACATAGATCAGTTCTGGGATGTAAAGTATAGCATGGTAACTAAAGTTAACAATACTGTATATCCGAAAGTTGCTAAGAGAATAGATCTTAAAAGTTCTAAACAGAAGAAAAAAAACTGTAACTATATGAGGTGCACGTTAACCAAACTTATTGTGGTAATCCTTGCAAGAGATACATACATCAAATCACTATGTTGTACACCTTAAATTAATATAATGGTACATGTCGATTACACCTCAATAAAAATGGAACAAAAAGAAGAACTTTAACACTTTCACTGGTCTTTTCTGGCATAATTAAGTATGAATAACAACGTATTATTCATTAAAACCTCTGTATGTAAATAGAATCATTAAAAAGAAAGGAATAATTATCTGATTCAAGTCAAACCATGGAATTTGTTTTACACCTGCCCAATAAAGCAAGTCTCTAAGTTCTACAATTTAAAAGAAAAAAAGGAAAGTCTTACAGTATATAGTAAAGGAATTCAGCATTTCTTAAACTGTGGCCACAAAATTATTTTCTCATGAAACTTCTTTAACATCCTAAGACACTAATGCTTCCTGGGCATACTTTTTGACATGCTATTCTAAGAAAAGACATACTTTTACAGCTTTTCTACTTAATTTGGAAATTCTACTACTGGAGATAGAAAATGTGAGACGTGTTAGTTAATTTTAGCTCTTTAATAAAAACAGAAAATGAGGTTAACTTCTCAGTTGCATAGCATTTCACTCTAAGTACACAGCAGGGGTCAGTGAACCCAGCTCATAGCTTAGGATTTTTGTACAGCTTATAAGCCAAGGATGGTTTTTAGACTTTTAAAGGATTGCAAAAAAGAAAAAAAAAAATGCAACAGAGACTATAAGTGGCCCACATAGCCTACAGTAGCACTACATCAAAAGTTCAAAAACTTTTTAATGGTGCTGAAGAATTAATCTGATAATGTAACACAGTAACTTCACCTCTAAGGTAAAGCTAAAAAAGATAGTGTCAAAAAATTTCCTAAAAATATTACCTACAAAGAAAATGTAAAAGCCAAAATCAGTATTAAGTTTAAGATAAGACCTCACATTTATTCAAACTAGATCACAGCTGGATCTACAATCAAAAACCATAAAAGAAAAAACAAAAACAACACGTTTTCCATCTTTATTTAATATAGTATTGCTAAACTATTATCTAACAAATTTTCATCTTGAAACCCTGAAGAAAAACTAGAACAGGAATAAAACTTTGGTCTGCTTGTCAATCAATATCTGTAAGAAATAAAGTAATGCCAAACTAACCTGTGTTAAAAGAGTCTGCTGAGGTTGCTGTAACTGAAAACAGAAAAAGGAGACACACCAAACCGGAAAGAAAAAAGAAAAGAATCAATCAGAATTGTTGTTTCATAGATGTTTTATGTAAGGAAAAATTCCTACTAACAGGTACTATATTTCTAATTAAGAAATATGGGAAAAGTAACAGAGATCATTAGGTATAAAGTTTCCTGCAACTATTTCTAACAACTGCAGACTTGATATATAACTAACCCATTCAGCAATAATAAAGAAATTATCTTTTTTGCTATTTCACAGGAATAATACCCACAAAATACCCCAGAAGTCCCCAGAGGGGAAGCTTTCTTTCTAGTTCTGCCACGTGTTAATTACCATGCTACAGAACTGCTTCTGTATCATCAGTATGCTACTTGTATCAAAAATATCACTGGCTATCCAATTTATATATATCCCTAAAACAAGAAGCACTCCTGATGTTCAGATGTGCCACAGGCATGGGGATTATAAAGGACCACAAACTCTGACATATAGTTTTTCTGGCAACAGCAAAGTGTAGCATTTCCAGAAAGTAAAAACAACTGGTGTGAGGGGGGAAATTTAAAAACCCTGGAACAGAAACGTGACTTAAGCTAAGATAAAAAAATATGAGATTCTATATGAGATTCTAATTCACAACACTGTATACCTGGGGTCACCATGTATTAGAGGTTAAATCAAATTATTATTTTTCTGCAAGTCAAGAACAGATGAGTAATGGAATTTTTTAAGGCAAGAACATTTGAGTATTGCCATTTTCATATGGTTCAACCTAACAAATAATCTTTAATAATGTATTTCATAACAGTATTAAAATAAGTCTGAAGATATTTTGAAAACAAGATAGCCAACTTTTACATCAACCTCTTGTCAATTTTTTAGAAGTTTAAAACAATTACTAGTGGGATATCATAATCTTCAGGGGAAAAGGAATGCTTGTGAAGCCCCAAAGGTCTTAATCGAAGAATGAAATTGAGCCATGGATCTAGAGACAAGAGATTATGGACTGAAAAGCTTCATGCTTCCCCAGTGTCTCTGGATCCTGTTTTTGCTCCCTCTCTATTGTAACCCCTTTTCCTCTCCTGACTGCTATACTTTCCTGAAGCTTCTTTTTTTCTTTTTTTTTTTTAAGATTGGGACCTGGGCTAACAACTGTTGCCAATCTTCTGTTTTGTTTTTGTTTTTTAAGGATTGGCACCTGGGCTAACATCTGTTGCCAATTTTTTTTTTTTTTTCTGCTTTATCTCCCCAAACCCCCACCCTGTACACAGTCGTATATATCTTAATTGCAGGTCCTTCTAGTTGTGGGATGTGGGATGCCGCCTCAACATGGCCTGACGAGCAGTGCCATGTCCGCGCCCAGGATCTGAACCCTGGGCCGCCGCAGCGGAGCGCACGAACTTAACCACTCAGCCACGGAGCCGACCCCTCCTGAAGCTTCTTAATGGCACTGAGAAGGAATGAAGACTCCCTCTTAACCCTGGAAAAGCCTAGAATAGGAGCTTAGGCCAGAAACTACCTAGATTTCAGCAGGGCAAATTCTTTTTTCCTTGACATGCTTCTCCTTGGGTTCAGTTTTTTTTAATCTCCTCCCGCCATCACAGATAAAAGACCTTGGGGAACATGATTAGAGTATGAGCCTGGGGAAAGGGGGCCAAAGAAACTCACTTTCAGTCTAAGTCAGGAGTTTTCAAATTGTTCAAATGTGCCTTGGGCATAGGAATGGGAATTACAAGGGGAGGCTTCTTCCTGTTTCCAATAGCTCCTTTTTTTTCGCTAGGAAAGATTCACCCTGAGCTAACATCTATTGCCTATCTTCCTCTCTTGTTTTCTCTTTTTTCCCCTCTACAAAGCCCCAGTACATAGTTGTGTATTCTAGTTGTAAGTCCTTCTAGTTCTTCTGTGAGCCACCACCACAGCAAGGCTACTGACAGATGAGTAGTGGGGTTCCATCCCTGGGAAGTGAACCCGGGTCACCAAAGCAGAGTGCACCAAACTTTAAATACTAGGCCATCAGAGCTGGCTCTCAACAGCTCTATTTTAATATTTTGTATATTGGATTTCAATATACAATTTCACTAGGGAAAAAAAGGAGAGTTCGGTTGCTTTAAAAAAAGGTTAAGGCAGTGGTCTATCTATAGTTTAGGTTTCAAATGGGAAAAACGAGCTTTTCATTTTCACATGTATCTAGTATAGCATATTAGGGCAGGAGGTTCTAGACAGGAGTACTGAGCCAAATACTCAATAATAGAGTGATTCTTTCCAGGTTATCCTCTGCATGCACGCTTAGAAACATTAACAGACTGGCTGCTAGGTGAGGATTTGGGTATTCAGGACTGCTCCTATCTTCCTCTCCTTTGGAGACATTCCTTTTCACCTACCTCATTTTCCTTATCCCAAAAGAATTTAAATCACACATTAAGGTAGCCAAGAGGAAATAAAATCTATATAAATAAAATTTGGAACAAATGGCTATTTGAAAATTGGTTTTTAACATGGAAAACATAAACAAACCTGTTGTTGCACACTATACAAGGCCTGCTGAGGTTGTGAGTATTGCTGGGAAAAAAAACAGACATTAGTTTTACTGATTCTCAGAAAGTGATATACATACATACATACAAATACATAACCAGAATTACACTGAAAAAAACTTTCTGTAACAGGTAAACTTCATCTAAAATATACAAAATGGTGATTACTTATACTCAGATCCATCAAGAACTGAATTTTGTTCACATAATCAAAGTATAAGAACTGTTCAATTTAAGAATTTAAAAATTTTGACTATGCAACTACACTTCTCTGTTATGTCCTGGGCATATGTAATTATTATCACTAGGAAAAAACAATAAATATTTATAATAAAAACCCACAAGTATTCATTCTTCAAAAACTAAAGGTACCTACCCTGGCCACTCAGATTTGACAGTTTTCTGTCACATATTAAAATCTATCAAAAATTCACCTGTTGCAATGCAGCTGCTGCAGCTGCGGCTTGTTGCTGCAAGGCTGCAGTCTGAGTTAACTGATAGTTTGCTGGGGTTTGTGTGGTAAGGCCCGCTGCTGCCAATGCGGTTTGCTGTGTATAAATGGTAGGAGATGCTCCAAGAAGTGATGGCTGCTGAACACCCAATGCAGCTAAAATGAGATTAAAAAGAGGGGGGAAAAAAATCAAGATTATTTGAAACCTTTCCAGAAACTTTTCATGAGTGTTTAGTTATGGGTCATGGTCTGCCACACTGTCTGGCAAAAACCTAAAGAAAAATTTCAGTAATGCTTGTTGACGTGTTGAATTTAACTGACTCATGTCCTACTCCAGATTCCAATGGCTTAATATTAAATGTTCATGTCATGAAAGATATAAGAAAACATTATTCTATAAAATTAAACTACAAAATGAACCCAACCAACCTTACCTAGACCAAGGGGCTAAAATACCCTCAAGAAGTATTTTTAGGAAGAAGTATAGAAAATAATCTAATTTTACTAATATAGAATTTACTGTTTTATCTTCAAGCAGATGAGAATCATATATTTAGGACAGTGTTGCTGGAAGTGATCCATCCTGAAAACTTCCTAGTGGACAGAATTTTCTACTTTGCATAAAGAATTGTATAATGAGGAAACAGACAACAACACTTGAAAAGCACAAAAAGTTTCTACTATTAGTGCACTACTGTACTGAGCAATGAGAGAGAAAAGTAACCACACAGTGACTTAAAATGATTATCTGCTTAAACCAAAAAATTGGGGGGAGACCTCAGAACAACAAACTCAGATATTTAACGTTTAATCTATGCTTAGACAAGGCTAAAAGCTGAAGAAAACATGAGAAAAATTTTACCTGATGCTTTTACGTAATTTCATTAAATGCAAAAAAGCAATCAACTGGGGGCCACCCAGGAGGCATAGCGGTTAAGTTTGCACATTCCGCTTCAGTGGCCTGGGTTTTGCTGGTTCGGATCCCAGGTGCGGACCTACGCACCGTTTGTCAAGCCATGCTGTGGCAGGCATCCCACTTATGAAATAGAGGAAGATGGGCATGGACGTTAGCTCAGGGCCAATCTTCCTCAGCAAAAAGAGGAGGATTGGCAGCAGATGTTAGCTCAGGGCTAACATCTCAAAAAGAAAAGGCAATCAACTAAAAATTGTGGTCTAGCACTGCACTTCCCCAAATTGTATTTCATGGAAAAATGACTAGCTTCCCAGAACATAAAAGTTTGAAAAAAGGGAGTCCAAGGTTTATAAAGTTTGGGAAACAGTGAATTAAGCACATATTTTTACTGCAGGATTTCTCAGAACCTTTAATACACCACTAAGGAGTATGAATCTCAAAGAGGTTGCCATAAAAGCAATACTTGTTCATGGAACACCCCCTTTTCCAAAGCATGTTGTTTGTAACTGAGAATAACGTGAAAAAATGCTGCTCTATAACTATCAGTTAATAACCCTACAGAAAGAACAATATTGTGCTTTACAGGAAAACAACAGAAGAGCATTAATGTACTAACCAAAGCACCTTGTCTAGAATATCCCAGAAAATTTTTAGAAGTGTGAGGTTCATCACAAACCAGTTGTTTATGAGTCTAGATTAATTTTACTCAAAAATAAAACAAACCAACAATAACAAAGTAAGACAAAAGCAAACAAAAACCCCAGAAATCATGGTGGAATTCTTGAATATTATCAATTATCCCTGCTAAAACAGTGAAAAACACTGATTTTTAAAAATTACAAGACCAGGAGAGAAAGAGGAGAACCTAAGGGGGGAAAAAAATCTTCCAAATGTCTTAAATACACACTGTGAAATCCTTACCACGCTACTTTTTATTTTCCCTTTTGTTTTTAAGGTAAATCATTTAACGTAAAAGATGTCACAGATGGGCAGGAAGTAGAAACCAGGACTGACTAAATGAATTTAAACAGAAAGAAGTAGGGAATATCTTAACACCAATGTAAGTTCAAAATGAGATTAACTGCAATGAGAATAGAGAAAAAGGTACCAAAATCTAGGCCACAGGTTCTGACCAGTGGGTCTTGTTCACCTTCTGAAATTGTATGCAAAATTGCTGATAAGAAAGTCCAAAACTTTGATCAGATTTTCAATTATGGATTGAAGTGGACCTATAAAGGTTATGCACCACTATTCTAGGATAACAGAAGCAAAATTCTCATTGTAAACACCAGACAGGGAAAGACCTTAGGAAAAATTATTAGTATTTTAAATTCTAAGAATGACATGTTCTGCATTTGACAAAGGTAACATCCGTGATTCAAATATCATACCCATCTCCTTTATCCATCTGAGCTCTGACTTCAGATCTGCTCTACTTCACTCTGCTGGTATCAATTTCCAGAACCCTGGATAGTACTGATAGTGGCCACAGCAGAACTCAGAGCCGAATATCTCAGAAAATCTATTTTCTTCCTATAGTTTTTCTAGGTATTCCAGACCCTGGCAGCATACAGCACCCCAGCATTAAGTAGGTGGGATAACAGCTGATACCTACACATCTCTTTTCTACTGCTGATAGTCAATATGATGAGTCAGAAACTACAAAAATAGATTAATTGGTAATGAAGGGTTCAATTGGTAGGAGAAATTCATGGGAAGAAAATTTATTTTCCACTGGAGTTGCTTCATACCACTAACCAGTTAATTCAAATTTTGTGGAAACCACTGTACATGTGATTGTGGCTTTTATAAGTCTATAAAACAGCTCTTTTTAAAACTCATTATGTTTGAGATTTTTATCTCAATAAAGTATATTTCCTTAATATTTATTAATGCTCCCCTTTCTTGTGGATATCTGAGAAGCTATTCTTGAATATCTGTACATAGCATTCTCCATTCTTCTTGTGAATTTTTATAATCAATATTCTGCAAAATAATTCTGTAACTTGCAAAGTACAAAGGCATTTATCTCTAATTTAATCTTTCTCCCTACGTAAGTGGCCAAACACTTGTCACGAGAAGACCTCTTCCAATTATCCACGTTGGAATAGTGTGTTCATTTACCTGTACCTGATTCAATATGATTGCTGAAGGTCTTGTCACCCATCTGAAACATCTTATCGCTATGTATCAGTACTTTCACAGACAAATCTATGAAATGAGCCCTGAATGACCACACGCTACCAGGTAAATAAGTAAATTTAAGGGCTAAGTTTTCTTACACATTTCAGCACAAATGTAAAACATGTTATTTTATAAAATGTAAAATCAGTTTCATATGACTGAAAATTTCATGTCATGACATACTAGTAATTATTTACTCAATACCAGTGAACACACCACTAAAACACAAGAAGAACCTGTCCATTGTCTGTTGTCCCTTGATCTTATAAAACTCACTTTTATTTATTTGTTTTTGGGTGAGGGAGATTGGCCTTGAGCTAACATGTGTTGCCAAATCTTCTTTTTTTGCTCGAGGCAGACTGTACCTGAACTAACATCTGTGCCAATCTTTCTCTACTTTATATGTGGGATGCCACCACAGCATGGCTTGATGAGCAGTGTGTAGGTCCGTGCCTGGGATCCAAACCCGTGAACTCTTGGCCACTGAAGCTGAGCGCATGAACTTAACCACTATGGCACCAGGCCAGCCTCTAAAACTCACTTTTATTTATTTTATTTTATTTTATTTTTTTAAGGAAGAGTAGCCCTGAGCTAACTACTGACAATCCTCCACTTTTTGCTGAGGAAGACTGGCCCTGAGCCAACATCTATGCTCATCCTCCACCACTCTATATGTGGGACACCTACCACAGCATAGCTTTTGCCAAGGGGTGCCATGTCTGCACCCAGGATCCGAACTGGCAAACCCCAGGCCACTGAGAAGTGGAACATGCAAATTCAACCGCTGTGCCAGCTGTGCCACCGGGCCGGCCCATCACTTTTAAATTTAAAAAATCCTTATTACCTTTACACCATGGTGTTATATCTTTACTAAGATGAGTCATCCTTCTGAAACAATGAATAAAATTCGAAACCTCAAACTAACTCGAGAAACTTTGTTTCTTCACCTTTTGCAAAATTATTTAAAGCACTAGTCAAGCAATGTTTTATCCTATGAAATTTCCATATATTCATATATGTTCAAAAAGCAATCTCATGCTCTCTGGAGAAAAAAACAACATGAAAATGTGAGGGATTCTCTTTCTAACTTACGGATTTACTAAAATACTTATAAACGCAGGTTTTAAATCAAGTGAACAAACCTTCTAATTGTCATCTTCTACTCAATATCCTTCCTAAAACGTGATCTTTAAATATTAGATTTCACACAAATACAAAACCTTGGATGCTCCCATGTACAGATAACTTTCTTACAACCAGAGAACTCCTTGGTCAATCCATTGCTGTGGCTTTCGAGGTTCTATTCTAAGCCCATAACGTACCCAATGACTGGAAATAATTGTTACCTTTTAAGAATAAGAAATTAAGGCATTATGGGGCCAGCCTCGTGGTTGAGTGGCTAAGTTCACACGCTCTGCTTCAACGGCCCAGGGTTTCACTGGTTCGATTCCTGGGCGCAGACCTATCACCACTCGTCAGGCCATGGTGAGGCAGCATCCCATGTGCCACAACTAGGAGGACCCACAACTAAAATATACAACTATGTACTGGGGGACTTTGGGGAGAAGAAAGAAAAATAAAATCTTAAAAAAAAAGAATATCACAAAAAAAAAATTAAGGCATTAAAAATAAGAAATGAAGAACAAGAAATGAAGGGTGTCAAAAGGTACACACTTCTAGGGATACGAAAATAAATAAGTCATGAAGATGTCAATAAAAGAAGAAATTAAGGCACAAAATAGTATTTTAAATATAACATGTTCCAAGTGTTGTAACCTTCTATAATTGCATTGTTCCCTAAACTAGTTACCAGCCATGTGCAGGTATTTCACCTTAGTGAAAATTAAATAAAAATTAGAAAATTAAATAAAATTAGAGATTCAGTTCCTCAGTCACACTAACCCACATTTCAAGTGCTCAATAGCCATATCTGGATAGTGGCTACCCTATGAGACAATGAAGATTGGTACAGAATTTATCCATCATCACAGAAAGTTCTACTTAGTGGACAGTGCTGTTCCATAAGAAAGAGGCAAAGCCTTAACTAAATCAATGTTATACACGGTTCTTACAGTCTCTATAAAGATTAATATCCTAGCAGACTATAGCTCTTCCACTCTCCTGAACTCCCACTGAAGTAATGACTAGTAATCTTGGCCAGTCTCTTCAAGCAATTGTTGGTCAACCCTCCTAGGCAGCTGAAGATACCATTTGTAAAACATCATAAGATTCCTTCCATCCCTAATTGCCTCTGATATTTACCTAGTTCTCGACCCCATCAAGGAGACTTGTATCACCCAAAGTTAACACTCCAACTCTCACTGTTACTTTCAATACATTTTTAGCTATAACAGATCAAAACTATTTCCCAGATCATAAAACACACGTACAAGAGAAGCCACAAGTGCATAAACATTCAAGTGTCGTACAGTCAACTCAGGACAGAGATGGGGCACTCACTGGCTCATGGTATGGTACATTCATGCAGCTCTCACTGGATGAAAGCACAAGGCACGCTCAGAGGACGAGGAAAAAAATATGCATCAACAACGTGCCTTAATAGATTTTATGTGCTTTTACTTAAAAAAAGTTTTAGAGACAATTTGCTATTACATAGCACTAATACGATCTAAAAAGGGTAAGCCCACACCAGTAGCAATCCTCCTTTTCTCCCAAAGGAGTTTGAAACACCCACCTCTATTAAGGGTTAATTAATGTAAGTGAAGTATACACAGTACATCAGCTATTATTTGTTTGAAAAAGACCATCAATCTTGGAATTTAACAATTTCAGCTGCTGATTCAAGAGACTGCGGTTTTAGAAAATGACCACTTGGACCACAATGAAGACACAGGAAAAATGGAGTCACAGTTAAAACACCGTACTGGTATTAGCTTCAGTCACCTGTGTTAATGCACCACATATCACTAGTTCTAACTCCTGAACTAGTTCATTTTTCTCTATAGCCAGAATGCAGTCATCTCACAAATGGTCAAAAGAACTGAGGGAGAAAGTAGGTCTGAATCTGCTAAATCCACCCCCACACTTAAATAGTGTTGCAATTATATACATGTACACATGCAAATATGTAGAGTCAAACATATGGAAGGTACCCTTAGTCAATATAATCGATCTAAGGGCTATTTAAAGATTCAATCAGTGGTTTACCAGCTCTGTCTCTCAAGGTCTCTTTAAACAACAGAAAACTGTTGTGTCTTCAAACCTAAAAGTTCTGGTCCCAAGTAGGACTGCCACTGAATACACACCACAGCACTTTAGCTAGGAGATGGAAAAACAGGGTAAATGTTGAGAACAAGTATTTCAGTGTGGAAGAAACGAGAAATGGGGCTGGAAACACAGAAGACCCTGGTATTCTAAAAGTCCTTAAAGATATTTTTGCAAATGAATAATAGAGTAATGGAAGATACAATGAACCACAACTCCGAGGTCCTAACATTGACTCTTCTGTGACATTCTCTGAGACCTAAAGAAATTTCTTCATCGTTCTAAGGCTCAATATCGTCATCTGTCAGAGAGGAGTTGACACAGAAGCTAGCTCAGGCTCCATCCAGCTTTGAAAAATTCTGTGATTTAGATAGGAATTATGCTTTAGGAATATCAATACATCTGACAGATATATTGGAGCTGGCAGAGCAACAAGAAGCAGCATATCCAGTAAGTAAGCTTAAGAGAAAGCCAGTAAAAGCAGTTAAAACTAAATAAAGGATAATACATATAGAGCATCACCACCAAGTGCTTCCGGACTTAAACAAAGGATCTATGGTAAGCACTACGGATTAGGATATAAAGGTTTGGGGAAAAGTATGGAAGGGCCTGAAAGTTAGGTGAGAAACTCTGACATAAGAGCTATAGGCAATTGGGGCTGGCCCCGTGCCCGAGTGGTTAAGTTCGCGTGCTCCGCTGCAGGCGGCCCAGTGTTTCGTTGGTTCGAATCCTGGGCACGGACATGGCACTGCTCGTCAAACGACGCTGAGGCAGCGTCCCACATGCCACAACTAGAAGGACCCACAACGAAGAATATACAACTATGTACTGGGGGGCTTTGGGGAGAAAAAGGAAAAAAATAAAAATTTTTAAAAAAGAGCTGGAGGCAAGAGACAGCTGCCACTGCTGCAGTTACCCAAATGTGAAGTGCAAGAGTCTAAATGTAAATGGAGGAGTATAGTCAAGGCATTTTCAAAGGGGAAAAAAGTCAAGGTTTGATATGATTGAATATGGAAAAGAAAATTAAAGGTGACAAATAATGCCATCTAGGAATTACTGACTCTAACTAAACAGGCTCAGCATTAAAATTAATCAGAAACAATTACAATACTGATTCTTCAATTTTACAACAGATTTCAGCAATAAACTGCTAGTGTGAAAGCTTTAAGGTTTTTTTTTTTCTTTTTTGAGGAAGACTGGCCCTGAGCTAACATCCATGCCCATCTTCCTTCCCTTTACATGTGGGACGCCTACCACAGCATGGCTTGCCAAGTGGTGCCATGTCTGCACCAGGGATCCGAACCAACGAATCCCGGGCTGCCGAGAAGCGGAACATGCAAACTTAACCTCTGTGCCACCGGGCCGGCCCCCCAAGTTTTTAATATTATTTTAAATATCTCATCTATATGAATGCACTGAAATTTTCAAATCACTGGTTAGTTGAGAATTTCCAGTTAGTACAAATGCAAAATAACTTTGTTAGAAAATGGAATAGCAAAGGCATTAGCTGAACAAAGCCATGTTAAGCTATATAGAAAAAGGAAATTGTGGTAATTTTTACATGCTTTCAGGAAAAAATGAGTCAGAAATACAGGCACAAAGAACAAAATATTTCATCGAGTTGAATTATTCAGTTAACCTTTTTCTGTTAAAAGATCATCTGATTTATGACAGTGGCCTCTGATACTAATGTATCTGGCATGTTTCAATCGGTACCTATATATTTTTTAAACTGACGCCTACACTATTACCCCAATTAAGTCCTTTTAGGTCCTTTGTTCTTCTCAAATTTCTTCTCAAATTATATTTGAAGCCGCCAGGAGAAAACTTAAAGGAGAAAATGTAAGGTATTATACTAGGTTAAAATGTTCTCCATTGAGGTTAGGTGTAAATAAGACATATTTTAATTCCCTCAGGATTGAAAAAAACTTAACTCTGAAGAAATTTGCATGGCTCTGAGAATCAGCTTTAGTAAGACAAAATAATACTCAAAAAGACTTTAAAATGAAGGCAAGAAAACATCAGGCTTTGAGGAAGCAGCCCAAAATACAACACCTAGAAACTAAATATTTTTTTTAAAAAGTATCACTACGGAGTTTCATTTAGAACCTACTCCAGGATTTCTATAGGTAAGGTAAGTGTAGATACTAACAAAACACCTGCCTACTTACTGAAGTCATGAAGTATCAATAAAATTTCAGATTTTGAACTCTGATTAATGATAGGGCCAAGAAAATCTGTAAATAATTTCTTACAGCACAAATACAAGCTCTATTTGCACAAATTTTATTATTTACATTTGGATCCTCTCTTGCCAAATATGGAAACAGAGACCTATATATACAATTGACTGTCTTTGACAAGTTTTGTTGTTGTTGTTGTTGCTTGAGGAAGACTGGCCCTGAGCTAACATCCTTTCCCATCCTCCTCTGCTTTATACGTGGGACGCCTACCACAGCATGGTGTGCCAAGCGGTGCCATGTCTGCACCTGGGATCCAAACCAGCAAACCCCGGGCCGCAGAGAAGTGGAACGTGCGCACTTAACCGCTGCGCCACCATGCTGGTCCCTGTCTTTGCCAAGTTTTATAAACCTTTGGTCTTTCCTTTGCTCAGTCTTAAAATAAAAACGAGAGAGTATAATGTATATTTAAGTAATTACAATACAAATGTTAAGAGCTATAAACAACAGAATTCTACCATAATGGCTATTTTAGTGGAACAATACAGATATAAATTTAAAACAAATTATATGTAGAAAAAGCCAGGTAAAACATGTTTACTTTACCAAAATACCAGTATATAGCACTTGTGTCTGGACACACAGTAGTTGCTAATTAATTCCTGTTTCATCAGTAAGTCACTACCAGGTTCTCCATTATTTAACATAGAGGAGAGATATTTGGATATGAATTAAATATAATCTCTAACTATTATTTCATACTATTTCCACTTGCCTACAGGACTAACTATAGACCATTTAACCCCCAAATAAAGAGTAATTAAAATAAAAACCCTAGTGTCCATTTCTTTAAGGAGAAAGGTCGCCTACATAACTAGATAATCACGTCCATCAAATTTTAGAACATCCAAGTTAGAAGATCACAGCGCCTCTGCAACTGACCTCTCGAATTACAAAATACATATTTTAAGTAAAACACAGCAAAAAACTAGTATCAGATATGTCATAAATCAATTTAACAGAATAACCTGCAACTTTTCTGAGTATTCAAAGAAACTCAAAACTTCATTCTACAGAATCCTTGGGAAACTTAATTGTTTTAAGGTTCAAACCGTTAAGTCAAGAAATGGTAGAAAAAATTTCTTCCTACGAGCAATGAGAAGAAACTTACCGAAACAAATATGTTCAATGACATTTTTTATTTTGAAAATGTAAACATTCTGTTGCTCCTTTTATATCTATCTTTTTCCTTTACTTGATAAATTCTTTAGAGTTCATTTTTCTACTTTAAAACCAAACAACTGAAAACCACAATCATACAGAACGTTTCATAAAGTATGGATTTTTATATTTATTTTTAAACATAACTTGTGAATGAATATCGACACCTTAACATACCAAATGAGGTAAACTCTATGTAACGAATGAGAATCAATTAAAAGTTAATCAATTTACTGTTTGAAAAACTATAAAACTGTCCAAACTGCTGTGTAAAACAGATTTTTTTGCTGGTTCATCTATGAATTTTTAGAAGCTCCACAAATAAAAGACACATTATTTGCGAACATTTTACAATATTAGGCATAGCCTAACTCTCATAGTTAGAACACATCCTCCCCACATTTACAGTCCATGTGTTCAGTGGCCTGACCTGGCTGCGATACCGCAGTGGCTGTAAACTGAGTAGCCCATGGCGGATTCTTCTGTCCTCCAAACTGAGCCATGATGAAAGAGGAAAAAAACCTTCCCTCGTTTTTCTTCTAGAGCAGCGATCTATTAAGAAAGGATTCACATTTTAAAGTTCAACCAAACTATAACTATCATAAAAGTATTATTTTAAAGAAATATTTGTCAGGGGCATCTTCATAGGTCTGGGTATAAATAATAAGGCGCCATGTGAATGTCCAACATGCAGCGAAAACATTTTACGTCAAGTAGTTCACCAAAAGAACCCAATTATATGACATTAGGGGAAGCCTTACAAAAAAGGCACTTCTTTCGGAGACTACACAAGACCATCTGCTGTGGTCTCCCCAATTCTTAACAATAAGTTCACAGCTTTATGTTCAAAGGCAATATCGCCTGCGTGTTTCTTTTGGCAGAGCTGGGGAATGAAAGTGATGAAATCAGTAACGGAAATTGGGACGAAACACAGAATAAAGTTATTTAAGAATACCATTTAGCTAACGAACATCTCCTTACTTTCTCGAGCAGGAAAGGAACTGGGGGCTCCTTTTCTCTCCCTACCCTCGAGGGGAAAGACAGTTGAATTAACGGATGCGCCTTCAAGAACCGCCCTGAAAACCCCTCCCCCAAAATCAGGCCAGAAAAGGCGAAGATCTCAGCCCGCGTCCCCTCGCCTTCCCCCCGCGCCTCAGACAGGCCGGAGCTCTGCCATCCATCTTCCTCCAACCCCGGCTGCTCGCGGGCCGCAGACCAAAGAAGGCGGACTCCTCCGTCCCACAGGACTGGGAGCGGCGCCAAGAGGGGTGATACTGGGAGCCCGGGTCCCCTTAACGTCCGGGCCGGGCGGAGAAAGCCTCCATCCCCGAAAAGCCGCGCCGCCGCCGCTGCCCCGACGCCCCGGGCCGGAAACCAGCAGGCTAAAGCCGCGGCGGCTCAGGAACGAGGGCGACCGGCAGACACTCCGGGACCGCCAGGCCGAGGCCGAGCGGCGCTGCGGGCACCTGAGGGGCCGCGGGCAAAAGAGCGAGGCGTGGGGGAGGGGCCGGCCGCGCGGGGCCTGCTCCGACCCGCACAAAAGGGACGGCGTCCCTCCCGCCCCAGTCCCACGAGTCCCACCGTCGCCGGCCTATGGACGCCGTGCTACCAAAACGGTGGCTCCCGAAGCTTTCGCAGATCCGACAGGACGTTAAGAACACCGGCTCGGCGGCCCGCCGCTCCAACCGCGAGGACCAGACCTTCACCTGAATCGGGTCCCGGCTAACACCGAAGCCATTTCAAACCCATCAGCCTTAGGCGCATGCGCCAACTTCCCCCTGTTCCTCCACGCCTCTCCCCTCCTCCCTGTCTCTCCGGGGAACGGCGCTTACGGATATACGTTCTACGTGCGCGCTCCTCACCTCGCCTTCCGTACGCCCACCTCTCACTACGCGGCTAGAACCAGAGCGCGCCTAAGAAGGGTTACCTTGGCTTTGCATAACAATAAGCAGGGCTGTGTCAACGCGCAAGCTCTAAGGGAAAGACTTTGAGAGTGTGGGAAGGAAAGAATCTGCAGTCACGTGATCTGATGAGGCCGCCGCCATTTTGTATATTTTCGCCATTTTTGTTTTTTCTTCTAGTTCAAGTGCTTGGAAGAAAGTAATTGGAAGAAAGGGTATATCCTGTGGCATCTTCTGTTTTTAAAAATTAAGATGAACTTTGCTTAACATATAATTCACTGTTTTAAATATTTTATATTGTACAATTCAGTGGCTTTTAGTATATTCATAAGGTTGGGTACCCATCATCACCTCCACCCTTAAAAGAAACCCCTACTCTTTGAGGAGTGACTCCTTAATCCCTTCTCCCTCCAGCCCCGGCAACCGCTAATTGGCTGTCTCTGTGCGTTTGCCTGTCCTGGGCATTTTATTTTAATGGAATCCTATGATATATGGCCTTTGTGTATGACTTCTGTAACTTACTATATTGTTTCCAAGATTCTTTTGGCATGTATCAGTACTTCATTCCATTTTATGGCTAAAACTATTCTTTTAAATGGATAATACCACATTTTGTTTATTCATTTTGTAACAGCCTAAAGGGACCTTCTGCTGGCTGCAAAAACAAGCCAACAGTCCAGAGGCAAGGTGATAGGAGAGAAAAGGGTCTTTATTACAGCTTGCCAGCAAGGGGGAAGATGGCAGACTAGTGTCCTAATGAACCATCTTAAAACTACAAAATTTTGAAGCGGTTATATAGAGCAAATGGGCTGAAGGGGCAGGGGTCTCAGGATGTGGACCATCTGGTGTTGTAGTCCTTGGGACTCCAGATCATCCCTTCCTCTTGTCACTGGTGATAGATCCCAGCAGAAGGTTTTCTCCTCAGGGTTGTTACATCCCTGGGAAAACTTAAGAGAACAAAATTATTGCCTTATTGAAATAGGGAGGTCTAAGTATAAGCCAAGACTACAAAAATAGAAGAGCATGCATATTTCTCACAAGCAGGTGTATACTTATCTAGGCTATGTGCAACCCAGAGTATTGCTGACAAGGAGTGGGGGTGTCTTGTGGCTTGGGGTCATTTAAAGTCCTCAGTGGTTCCCTTCTATAAGATGGCTTCCCTCATGCTGACCTATGTTAACCAAGGGCTGCATTTATGTTAGCTTTCAGGCAGCGCTAACAATTGGTCGGTTGAACATTTGGGTTGTCTCCACTTTTTGGCTATTACGAATAGTACTGCTATGAACATTCACATACAAGTTATTGTTTGAACTCTTGTTGTCAGTTCTCTTAGGTGTATACCTAGGAGTAGGACTCTGGATCACAAGGACATTGTATTAAGTGGAGTCAACTTTTTTCAGGAACATCTGACCTGTTTTCACAGTGGCTACAGCTGTTTACATTTCCATGAGCAATATACCACATCCTCCCCAACTTTTATTTTCCTTTTTGAAAATTATTATTATAGCTATCCTAGTGGGTGTGAGGTGGTTTTGAATAGTATTTCCCTAATGATTAACAATATTGAGAATCTTATTGCCCATTTGTATATTTTCCTTGGAGAAATGTCTACTTAAGTCTTTTGATCCCCCCTACCCCCTTTTTGGCAATTTTTTCTGTGTAGTAAAATATATATAACATAAAATTTATTATTTTAACCATTTTTAAAAGTGTACGATTCAGTGGCATTAAGTACATTCACAGTGCTGTACAACTATCACCTTGGGCCAGTTTTAGATTTGTTTGTCTTTTTTGTTGTTGAGTTTTAAGAGTTCTAATTCTGCATACTAGATCCATATCAGAGATATGGTTTGCAAACATTTTCTCCCATTTTGTGGGTTATATTTTCACTTTCTTAATAGTGTCTTTTCATGCACAAAACTTACTATTTTTTCTTGAAGTTGAGCTTACCTATTTTTTTCTTTTGTTGCTTGTGCTTTTGTTGTCATACCTAAGAACCTATTGCCAAATCCAAGATCATAAAGATTTACTTCTATGTTTTCTTCTAAGAGTTTTGTAGTTTTGCTTTTACATTTAGGTCATTGATCCATTTTAAATTAATTTTTTCATATGATGTGAGTAAAGACACCAACTTCATTCCTTTGAACGTGGACGTTCAGTCATCCCAGAGTCATTTGTTGAAGAATCTATTGTTTCCCCCTTGAATGGTCTCAGCATGTTTGTTGAAAATTGGTTGACCATATATGAATAGATTTATTTCTGGACTCTGAATTCTATTCCATTGATCTATATGTCTGTCCTTATTCCACTACCACACTCTTTTAATTACTCTAGCTTTGAAGAAAGTTTTGGAAAGTGTGAGTCTTCTAACTTTGTTCTTCTTTTTCAAGATTGTTTCGGCTTTTCAGGGTCTCTTGCAATTCCATATGAATTTTAGGATCAAACTGTCCAGTTTTGCAAAAAATTGGTGGTTGAAATTTTGATAGAGATTACATTGAATATATAGATCAATTTGGAGAGTATTGCCATCTTAACAATATTAAATATCCACTCCATGAATGTGAGATATCTTTCCATTTATTTAGGTCTTCTTTAATTTCTTTCAACATGTTTTATAGATTTCAGAGTTCAATTCTTGCACCTCCTTTGTTAAATTTATTCCCCAAGAAAATATTCTTTTTGATGTTATTGTAAATGTACCTGATTTCTTAATTTCATTTCTAGATTGTTTATTACTAGTGTATAGAAATATGGTTGATTTCAGTATGTTGATCTTGTGTTTTGCAACTTTGTTGTATTAGTTTATTAGCTCTCATAGTTTTTTTTGGTGTATGTAGATTCTTTAGAATTTTCTTTTTTTTTTAAAGATTTTATTTTTCCGTTTTCTCCCCAAAGCTCCCCAGTACATAGTTGTGTATTTTTAATTGTGCGTCCTTCTAGTTGTGGCATGTGGGATGCTGCTTCAGCATGGCCTGATGAGTGGTACCATGTCTGCACCCAGGATTCGAACCGGCAAAACCCTGTGCCACCAAAGCAGAGTGCATGAACCTAAACACTCGGCCGTGGGGCCGGCCCCTCTTTAGGATTTTCTATATTTATGATCATGTTTTCTGTGAGTTGGGATCATTTTACTTCTTCCTTCCCAATTTGAATGCTTTTTATTCCTTTGTTTAGCCTAATTGCCCTGGCTAGAACTTCCAGTACAATGTTAAATAGAAGTGATGAGATCAGACATCCTCATCTTGTTCCTGATTTTAGAGAGAAATCTTCAGTCTGTTACCACTAAGTACAAGTTTTTGTTTTTTGAGGAAGATTAGCCCTGAGCTAACATCTGCTGCCAATCCTCCTCTTTTTGCTGAGGAAGACTGGCCCTGACCTAACATCCGTGCCCATCTTCCTCTACTTTATATGTGGGATGCCTACCACAGCATGGCTTGCCAAGCGGTGCCACTTCCACACCCAGGACCCAAACTGGTGCACCCCGGGCCACTGAAGCAGAACCTGAGAACTTAACTGCTGCAGCACTGGGCCAGCCACACCACTAAGTACAATTTTAGCTGTGGGTTTTTCACAGATTCCCTTTATCAAGTTGAGAAGATTCTCTTCTATTCCTAGTTTATTGACTGTTTTCATCATGAAAGGGCTTGTATGTTATCAAATCGTTTTTCTCCATCAACTGAGATGATCATGTGGCTTTTTCCTTCATGGTATTAATATGGTGTATTACATTGATTTTTGTATGTTTATCCATCCTTGCATTCCTGGGATAATCCCACTTGGTTATGGTATATAATCTTTTTAATATGCTGCTGGATTTGGTTTGCTAATATTTTGTTTAGAACTTTTGTATATATATTGATCTGTGGTTTTCTGGTGATGTCTTCGACTGGCTTTGGTATCAGAGTAATACTTGACTCATAGAATGCGTTAGGAACTATCCCCTCTTTCTCTTTTTAGAAGTATTTGAGAAGAATTGGTGTTAATTCTTCTTTAAATGTTTGATAGCATTCACCAGTGCAGCTATCTTGTCCTGGACTTTTTTTTCCTTGGTGGATAGTATTTTGATTACTGATTCAAAATTTTACTTGTTATAGCTGTATTCAGATTGTCTGTTCTTGAGTCAGTTTTGGTAGTTTATGTGTTTTAGGAACTTGACCTTTTCATCTAGGTTATCTCATTGGCAGGGATACAAAGGTCAATAGTATTCTCTTATAATTCTTTTTATTTCTGTAGGGTCAGTAGTAATGCCCCACTTTTGTTTCTGATTTTAGCAATTTGAGTTTTCTACCTTTTTTTCTTTTTGAGTGAGATTAGCCCTGAGCTAACTACTGCCAATCCTCCTCTTTTTGCTGAGGAAGACTGGCCCTGAGCTAACAGCCATGCCCATCTTCCTCCAGTTCATACGGGGGACGCCTACCACAGCATAGCCTGTCAAGCGGTGCCATGTCCGCACCCAGGATCCGAACCGGCGAACCCTGGGCTGCTAAGAAGCAGAACGTGTGAACTTAACCACTGCACCACTGGGCCAGCCCCTGAGTTTTCTATGTTTTTTTTCATGTGCGTTTAGGTAAAGTTTTGTCAAATTTGTTGATCTTTTCATAGAGCCAACTTTTTGTTTTATTGATTCTCTCTATTTTTTTTATCCTGTATTTCATTTATCTCTACTCTAATCTGTATTATTTCCTTTCTTCCCACTTATTGGGTTTATTTTGCTCTTCTTTTTCCAGTTCATTGAAGTGAAATGGTCTCACTATGAGAATGTATCTCACAGTTGATGGTATGATACAAGTGACAGCAATTTTTCCGTTGTGGTATATAAAATACGTCGTAGAGGGGGCTGACCCTGTGGCCGAGTGTTTAAGTTCGCAAGCTCTGCTTCGGCAGCCCAGTGTTTCGTTGGTTTGAAAAAAATGTCTGCACACTCCACTTCAGCGGCCCAGGGTTTCACCAGTTCGAATCCTGGGCACAGACATGGCAGCACTCATCAGGCCATGCTGAGCCGGCATCCCACATGCCACAACCAGAAGGACACACAAGTAAAAATACACAACTATGTACTGAGGGGCTTTGGGGAGAAAAAGGAAAAATAAAAAATCTTTGGAAAAAATACATCTTAGAGTAAAGTGAATATGGTAAATATTCTTTTCTCTCCATTTCTTACACAAATTCTGTATCTTGCATTTTAGATAATATATCTTGAAAATTGTTCCAAATCAGAATATAAAGTGCTTCCCCATTCTTTTTGCCAGCCAGGTAATATTCTTTTGTATGAATTATGATAATGTTTATTCAATCCCCAGTTGTTGAGTATTTAGGCCATTTTTATTTTTTCCGCTGATAAGCAGTGCTGCAATAAACAGGCTCATACTTAGGTCATTTTACTCTTATAAAATTATATCAGTGGAATATGTTCTTAGAAGTAGGATTGCTTGGTCACAGATTTTGTAAATTTAAATTTAAATAGATATTGCCAACTTGACTTCCATAAGAGTTTTACCAATTTACACTCCCACCAGCAGTGTATGAGAGCACTCTTTTCCCACACTTTCACCAAATAGTATATTTTCACAATTTAGCCTGGTAATAAGTGAATAACACTGTTTGTGTTATCTATTTCTGTATAAAAAACCACTGTAAAATGTAGTGGCTTAAAATAACAACCTCTTAATATCTGTTGGCTCTTTGGGATGACTGAGCTCAGCTGGATAGTTATTGCTCAAGGTCTCTAATTTGCTTGCAGTCAGATGGCAGCTGAGTCTGGAGTCATCTGATTCCAGCGTGTCCGTGTTTTGACTCACATATCTAGCACTAGAGTGCTCCTTTGCTCTCACCCTCTCCAGCAAAGCAGCCAGGCCTTCTTTCATAACAGCACAGGGCTCCAAAGTAAGGAAGACACTGTCAGTTCATATTCAAGGAGGTGGAAAAATAGATGCCACCTCTCAATGGGGGAATGACAAGCACAAATAGGAAAGAAAATGTTGGCTATCTTTGATATCTTAATGTAGTTTTGGTTAGCATTTCTCTTACTACAAATGAGGCTGTCTTTTTATACATGTAGGAGACATTTATATTTTCTTTTCTGTTAACTAATTGTCCATATCCTTTGTTCTTTTTCCATTTGGACAGTAATTCTTTTCTTACTACATTTTGGGAGCTTACTTAGTCCTTTGTCATATGACCTGCAAATATTTTATGTTAATTTTTGTTTTGAGTTTTTTTTACCTTGATTTTGGAGATTTTTGCTGTGCATAAGTTTTTATTTTTATGTGGTAAAATTTATAAATTTTTTCTTTTATGGCCCCTGAATTTTGTGACATGCTTTAAAAAGTCTTTCTTATTCTGAGATTTTGAAAAATAATTCTACAATTTTTTCTTCTAGAAGTTTTATGGTTTTTAAGTTGAAGTTGTCAATCCATTTAGAACTTATTCTAGGGTAAGGAGTTAGGTAAGAATCCAGCTTTCTTTATTCTAGATGGCTACCAAATTGTTCTAACTATTCATTGAATAATCCTTTATTTCCCCACTGATTTGAAATGTCACCCTTAAAATATAGGAACTCTCCATATCTATTTAGGTTTACTTTTGGATTTCCTATCTGTTCTGCTGATCTATTATTGATCACACTCTAACCATATTCTTTCAATTATTGTAGCTTTATAAAATATTTTAATTTTAATATTGAGTAAAACTAGTATTCCTTCATCACTCTCTTTCCCTACCCCCTGGACTTTCTTGGCTATTCTTGCTTATTCTATATGAACTTTAAAATAAGCTTGTTTTGTTCCTCCCAAAATATCCTGTAGGTGGTACTTTTATCAGGATTTCTCTAAACACGTAGCTTAAATTAGTAATAATTAATTGTTAGCTATGAATCCAGATAGAAATTTTATCTCATTTTTACTTCAAGCTGGCAAAACGGGACTTAGTGACAATGTTTAAGTTAACATTGTGATGTAGTGTGCTATGAAGGTGAAACGGTACTATAAGAACAATGGGGACACCTTTCTTAGTCAAGAGTGTCCGAATGTTTGGAAGTACCTGAGTAAGAAGCATTTAACTAAAACCTGAAGAATGAGGAGGATTTGGCCAGACTAAGAGCAAGGGGAAATCACTGTGACCTTAGCAAGTACAGTTACTACATTGGAAGTCTCGCCCTATCATGTAAACATTTTTAAATGCACTCTAATTTGTAAAATATACATATAGATGTAAAATGTTTAATATGCACTTTAAAAGGATTTCTATATTTTTGCTTTTGAAATTATTTTGCCACAAGTAACTCTTTTAGTTTATGATTGATTAACATTTCTCTTCAATCTTTATGCATCTCTGGGAATTCTTAAGAAGTGAGAAAAATCCAACCTACACATTGTTTTCAGGGAAACAGAATTTTTATGAATACTAAATGTGAAAATGAATGAAGAAGTTGACATGATTTTTTCACTTTGCTTAGAAAATAATTAAATGCAAGTTTGATTTGTGTAGTTTTCCTTTCGTATTATATTGAGCTAACATCTTTTAACAGGATTTTAATATTTCCATAGATTCTTGGAAAGCTCGTAAATTCTAGGTGCTTAGATATGGTCCCAGACGTAAGAAAATGGAAGGATCTTATATAAGTTACCATTTTACAGAATTGCCATGATTGGAGAAAGAGAAATGGTGGCACCAACAGAGGGATGTGGGGTTGAAGGGCAGTTTCTTGTTTGTTTTATGATGCCAGAGACTGGAATTCTTTAAATACTGATACAGAGGCTCCAGTATTGAGACTGAAGTTACAGGAGGAAGAAGACATGATTCTCTGCTGAAGAAGTGGATTCCCTGAGAAGACTAGACGAGACAGAAGCCAGAGCGCACATGGAGGGATTGGCCTTTGACTGGAGGAAGAACCATTCCTTCATTGTAAGAGGAAGCAGAAGATGGGACAGGTGGAGGGAGATTTATAAGCTATAGAACTGAAAAAGAGAGGATTTTCAGTGTGTGGTTTCTCTGTCTTCTCTGAGGAAAGAGGCTGTCAACATTTGAGAACAAAGGGGGTTCAAAGGTGTACACAGACTGAATGGATTCGAGAAGTAGTGTTACAGGCCCAGTTGACACTGGTAACTGGGACTATGTGACTATGAGAGTTAGGATTCTGCCAGCATGCCAGAGGACCTTTGGATAATCCAGCCTTAGAAGGTAGAAAGGCTTCTAGGCCATACACCATGTGACTGCCCTTTCTTCACCTATGAACATGGAATCAAGAACCTGTCTCTAGGGGCTGTCCCGGTGACACAGTGGTTAAGTGGACATGTTTCGCTTCTGTGGCCCGGGGTTCACCGGTTCAGATACCGAGTGCGGACATGGCACTGTCCCACATATAAAGTAGAGGAAGATGGAGATGGATGTTAGCTCAGGGCCAGTCTTCCTCAGCAAAAAGAGGAGGATTGGCAGAATATGTTAGCTCGGGGCTAATCTTCCTCAAAAAAAAAAAAAAAAAAGAACTTGTCTCTAGGTGAGCAAGGCCTATGCTATTCTATTTTCATAAATTAATTTATATGCAAAAAAACAATGAGAACAAAACATTTTCCTCAGACTTTATATTATGCATTGTCATATTTTGGCATGCTCACTACTTTGTAGTTCTGTGTTAAAGAACAGAGAAATTCCACCCTTCAGTGGTCCAAATAAGAAAGGAAAGTTATGTATTATTATCAGTCCTAGACATAAAAGAGGGACACTATCACAAAATGGAGAGATAGTGACCAAGTCATCTCACAGAGTAGCTCCTTTGCTCTGCAACACTTGAGATGGGGCAGGGATGGGTGGACGGAAGTAGAGGGGAAGAGCATGGACTGCGGAGTAGACTGCCTAGGTCCAAATCCTGCCTCCTCCTCTTCATAGCTATGGTAATGCTGGGCATGCTACTTAACTTTTCTGTGCCTATTTCCTAATTGAGGATTACATGACTATTAAACATGTAATGGTTTACAGGGAGGCACTTAGAACAGTGTTGGCAAATAGTAAGCTATTATAATCTTTATTCCATTTCTGCTCAGCTACATGAAACAGTTCAGGGAGAGCAACTTTGTCACTAGAGGGCTGGGAAACTAGTGTGGATAACGCCTGATTGTTATTTTAGATTACCTTTAGTAGAAAATAAAGAGTCTTAACATGGACAAGTCTCAAAAGCATTATGCTAGATGAATTAAGCTAGCCATTCTAGTTTTATTACAATATTTTTAATGATTGGCACCTGAGCTAACATCTATTGCCAATCTTCCTTTTTTTTCCTTCTTCTTCTTCTCTCCAAAGCCCCTCAGTACATAATTGTATATTCTAGTTGTCACCACCTCTGGTTGTGCTACGTGGGATGCCGCCTCAGCATGGCCTGGATGAGTGGTGGCATGTTCACGTGTGGGATCCGAACCTGTGAAACCCCAGGCCGCCAAAGCAGAGCACGCGGACAACCTCTCAGCCACGGGGCCAGTCCCTCGTTACATTCTGAGAAAGGCGAAAAACTAAACAAAACAGGGACTGGCCCCTCGGCCGAGTGGTTAAGGTCGAGCGCTCTGCTTCGGTGGCCTGGGGTTCACCAATTTGGATCCTGGGTGCGGACATACACACTGCTCATCAAGCCATGCTGTGGCAGCATCCCATATGGAAGAACTAGAGAGACATGCAGCTAGGATATACAACTATGTGCTGGGGTTTTGGGGAGAGGAAAAAAGAAAACTAGACAAAAGTAATGAGATCAGTCATTGCCAGAGGCAGCCATGTGGAGAGGCAATTGACTACAAAAGACACCAGGAAACTTTTAGGGGCTGATGGAAATCTCATGTAACCTGAGCCATCCACTACAGCAGGCACTAACCACATGTGACTGTTGAACACTTGAAACGTGACTAGTGCAACCAAGGAACTGAACTTTTAATTTTATTTAATTTTAATTCATCAAAATTTAAACTTAAACCTGACAATTGATTCAGTTATTGGAAAACTTTTAAGTATGTTTGGAATAACTTGGGTATGTGCATTTACTTTTTCAAGTGTAAATTTGATGAAACAGATCAAGTATTTCATATGAAAGTTTAACATCTGAATTGAAATGTACTGTAAATATAAAATACACACTAAATTTCAAAGATAGTACAAAAAAAGAAAAAGTGTCTCATCAATTCATTACATATTAAAATAATACCATTTTGGATATACTGAGCTAAATAAAATATACTATTAAAATTAATTTCTCTTTGTTTTTTTTACTTTTTAAATGTGGCTATATTAGAAAGTTTTTAATTACAAATGTAACTCTCATGAGATTTCTATAGGACAGTGCTGTTCTATCTCTTGATTGTCATGGTGACTACATGGCTATGTACATTTGTTAAAACTCATACAAATCACGTAAAGGGTGAATTTTACTGTATGCAAATTATGCCTTAGTAAACATGACTATTTTTTTCTTGTCATCATATTTTATTTTTCAATTTGTCTTGAAAAGGTCAAAACTACATATATACATAAGGGAGACAATGTGAAAGAAAAATATGTACTTGGAAAAAGATTAAAAACTCAATCAAATGACACTTTTGCCATAGGAACAAATTTCAGTAAAACTCCTAACTTATATTTCTATCTCGTGTTTTATTTAGAAGCAACATGCCTCTTCTTCCATTGTAAGAAGAGATCTTCACAATGATGTTAAATTTGAAGATTTGGTGATTTTTGTTTTTTTTTAATTGTGATAAGATTGATTTATAACCTTATATAAATTTCAGGTGTACATCATTATATATTTTGTTTTCTGTGTGGATTACATTATGTTCACCACTTAAAGACCAATTACAATCCATCACCCCACACGTGTGCCTAATCATCTCTTTCTCCCTCCTGCATCCCCCTTCCCCTCTGGTAACCACCAATCCAATCTCTGTTTCTCTGTTTGTTTGTCGTTGTTTTTATCTTCTACATATGACTGAGATCAGACGGTATTTGACTTTCTCCCTCTGACTTATTTCACTTAGCATAATACCCTCAAGGTCCATCCATGTTGTCACAAATGGCCGGATTTCATCATTTCTTATGGCTGAGTAATATTCCATTGTGTATATATACCACGTCTTCTTTATCCATTCATCCCTTGCTGGGCATCTAGGATGCTTCCAAGTCTTGGCTGTTGTGAATAATGCTGCGATGAACATAGGAGTGCATGTATCTTTATGAACTTGTGTTTTCATGTTCTTTGGATAAATAACCAGCAGTGGAATAGCCGGATCATACGGTATATCTATTCTTAATTTTTTTGAGAATCTCCATACAGTTTTCCATAGTGGCTGCACCAGTTTGCACTCCCACCAGGAGCGTATGAGGGTTCCCTTCTCTCCACATCCTCTCCAACACTTATTGTTTCCTCTCTTGTTAATTATAGCTGTGCTGACGGGAGTGGGGTGATATCTCATTGTAGTTTTGATTTGCATTTCCCTGATAGTTAATGATGTTGAACATCTTTTCATGTGCCTGTTGGCTATCTGTATATCTTCTTTGGAGAAATGTCTGTTCAGATCTTTTGCCCATTTTTTAATTGAATTATTAATTTTTTTCTTGTTGAGATGTATGATTTCTTTGTCTATTTTGGATATTAACCCCTTATCAGATAGATGGTTTGCAAATATCTTCTCCCAATTGTTAGGTTGTCTTTTCTTTTTGTTGATGGTTTCCTTTGCTCTGCAGAAGCTTTTTAGTTTGATGTCATGCCATTTGTTTATTTTTTCTATTGTTTCCCTTGCCCGGTCAGACACAGTACTTGAAAATATGCTGCTAAGACTGATGTCAAAGAATGTACTGCCTATGTTTTCTTCTAGAAGTTCAATGGTTCCAGGTCTTACATTCAAGTCTTTAGTCCATTTCGAGTTAATTTTTGTGCATGATGTAAGATAATGGTCTACTTTCATTCTTTTGCATGTGGCTGTCCAGGTTTCCCAACACCATTTATTGAAGAGACTCTACTTTCTCCATTGTATCTTCTTGGCTCCCTTGTTGCATATTAGCTGTCCATAGATGTGTGGGTTTATTTCTGGGCTCTCAATTCTGTTCCATTGATCTGTGTGTCTGTTTTTGTGCCAGTACTATGCTGTTTTGGTTACTATAGTTTTGTAGTATATTTTGAAATCAGGGAGTGTGATACCTCCAGCTTTCTTCTTTTTTCTCAGGATTCCTCTGGCTTTTTGGGGTCTTTTGTTGTTGCATATAAATTTTAGGATTCTTTGTTCTATTTCTGTGAAAAATGTCGTTGGGACTTTGATAGGGATTGCATAGAATCTGTAGATTGCATTAGGAAGTATGAACATTTTAACCATGTTATTTCTTCCAATCCAAGAGCACAGAATAGCTTTCCATTTCTGTGTCTCCTTCAATTTCTTTCAACAATTTTTTTTTTTTTTTGAGGAAGATTAGCCCTGAGCTAACATCTGCTGCCAATCCTCCTCTTTTTGCTGAGGAAGACTGGCCCTGAGCTAACATCTGTGCCCTTCTTCCTCTACTTTATATGTAGGACACCTGCCACAGCATGGCTTAGTAAGCGGTGTATAGGTCTGCACCCGGGATCCAAACCGGCAAACCCCGGGCCACCAAAGAGGAATGTGTGAACTTAACTGCTGTACCACCAGGCTAGCCCCTCAACAATGTTTATAGTTTTCAGTGTGCAGATCTTTCACCTCTTTGGTTAAGCTTATTGCTAGATATTTTATTCTTGTTGTTGAAATTGTAAATGGAATTGTATTTGTACTTTCCCCTTTGCTACTTTGCTGTTAGTGTGTAGAAACACAACTGATTTTTGTATGTTGATTTTGTATCCTGCAACTTGACCATTCATTTATTATTTCTAAAAGCTTTTTAGTGGATTCTTTAGGGTTTTCTCTCTATAAAATCATGTCATCTGCAAATAGTGACAGTTTCACTTCTTCCTTTCCAATTTGGATCCCTTTCATTTCATTTTCTTGCCTGATTGCTCTGGGTAAGACTTCCAACACTATGTTAAATAAGAGTGGTGACAGTGGGCATCCTTGTCTAGTTCCTGTTCTTAGAAGGATAGCTTTCAGTTTTTCTCCATTGAGAATGATATTCATTGTGGGTTTGTCATATACAGCCTTCATTATTTTGAGGTAATTTCCTTCTATTCCTATTTCATTTAGAGTTTTTGTCATAAATGGATGCTGTGTCTTGTCAAATGATTTCTCTGCATCTATTGAAATGATCATATGATTTTTATTCTTCATTTTGTTAATGTGATGTATCATGTTGATTGATTTGTGGATGTTGAACTATCTCTGCAACCCTGGAATAAATCCCACTTGATCATGGTGTATGATATTTTTAATGTATTGTTGTATTCTAAACATATCTTTAAAAAAGTATTTCTAGGGCTGGCCCCATGGCCTAGTGGTTAAGTTTGCATACTCCGCTTCGGTAGCCCAGACCTGGTTCCCAGGCATGGACCTACACTGTTCATTGGCAACCATGCTGTTGCAGTGACCCATATACAAAATAGAGAAAGACTGGCACAGATGTTAGCTCAAGGTGAATCTTCCTCAGCAAAGAAAAAAAAAGTTTTTAAGAAAATAAAAGGTCTTTGTTGAAAAATGCTTCTGAATAATGTCTGTCTTTTAAAGTTCTGGACTTTTTATTCATGGCTTTATAAAATAACCTAGTAATAAATTTGATGACTGGCAAAGAGAAGGGATTTTCCTTGATCTGTGGCCAAATATTCCTCCTTAAACAGCCAGAAAGCTGATTAGAATGAGAATGTAAATTGTTGAAATAAGGAAAAGCCATATAGAGAGGGAAAGATTGGAATATAGGAAGAAAGGATTAATGGAGGTTCCAATGAGGTAGAAAAAATGTCATGGAGGCATCTGACAGGACAAACAGGACAGATAGGAGGTTGAGGGCATAACGTGAGATGTTTGAAGTAATGCTTTTGGAAGTGATGATATATTCCTTTCCGAGACTGTGGGAGTAGGAGGCTCTGGTAAAGTGGGAGAGAAGGTGATCAGATAAGATCACGGAACTGAGAAGGTGTTGGATAAGATATCCTCTTGTTCAATTAAATTATTCAGAATAATAGCAAGAACTAGGGCAAGGAGGAATAATATGTGCCAAGACTTTGCCCTTTGATGAGTGTTTAGAAAGGTGATAGAGAAGGGGAGGCATGGTAGAGCTAGCTGGTGTGAATTTTAAAGGGAGAGCACATGGGGACAAGGAGAACATCCCCTCCCCGCTCCCCCCAGTCCAGAGCGGGGCTGCAATGTCAGAGATAAGCTTCCCTACTTGTGAGGCTCCAGGCATAACGATACCCTTGGGGGGAAACCAGATTTCATTTTATACAAGGTGATACAGCATATGTTTAAAGAAAAGATCAGGTCAAAGTCACAGGGAGATTGCTGACCACACAGTGGGAATTCCAGAGGACTCCTTGGAAGGATGGGAAGGAGGATGGGAGACTAAATGGTTGGGTCAGCAGAGATAGTACAGAGCAATATGGGGACCATTCAGGAGGTGATGGTTGACCAGAGGGGCTTACACTTTGAGTGATGACCAAAACAAAGTAGAATGTGATGCATGTTGCATTTAGTTCTGAGAGGTACTTGTAGGAGACTTGGCCATCTAGCAGTACAGATTAAACTGTGGTTGGAAGTGATGCCCAGCTGGTGGGGCTGCGATCTGTAGTTTCCTGTGGTTAGTTGGTGTTGAGAGCTGCAGGGAGAGTAGCTGTGAAACGTAGTCAGTCTTGCTTTTTCCGGCATTGGTTGGGGTCTCTTGAGGGAAATGTATATATAGTTTGTGTTTTCATGGGACTATACACCATTTACCATATTTAAAAAACAACTATACTGTCCCACTGCTGATGGGCTAGCCATATAGTACCATCCTTCCAGAGGACAATTTGGCAATTTTTATCATAAACATTTAGAAATATACATTCAAAAGACTGGGAAAACTTAAATGTCCATCAACAAGGAACTGGTTAAATAAGATTCGATATGCCAATACAGGTGTTAAAAATACGAAGGCAGTTCTATATGCATTGATCTGAACTGTTAGATTTAAAAAAGAAAAACACATGTTTGCATGTGCGTATCTTGGTGGATACACAAGAAATAGCTAATTATGGTGGCCTCTGGGAAGAGGAAGCCTGAGGCTAGGCTCCACAGACGGATTTGTTGCTTACCCAGCAGCCATTCACCGCCACATTTTGTTCAGAGTGACCTTAGGAGAAGCAGATCTCTTTAGCTCCAGGAGGTCAGCATTGATTGATGTAAGTCTATCATGGTAATTAACTCTCCTTGGTAGTGATTGGTTTAGGCATAGCTATGTGACAAAATCTTGGCCAATGAAGCATAAGGAGAAATACATTTAAACATATTAAATATATATCTAATCCCTGATTAGAAAGAGACTCGAAGAGAAATTGCTCTTCAGGACTTTTAGGTAAAGCTAGGAAAGGTCACGATTCTTTGAGTGGTGACAGTCATCTTGAGACCATGAGGGAAATCTGAGAGAATTGCAGAGAAACAGATCTGGAACTCTGATACCATTGAATTGCTGAATTTACTAACCAGGAATCCCTTATCTCTGGATCTCTCATTTTGTCAGAAAATGCATTGTTTATTGTTTAAACCCCTTTTAGTTGTAGCCAAGAGCATCCTAAGTACAAACATTGGGCGTCAGAGGTAGGAAGGTCATTACTTGTTTTTCCTGTAACGTCTTTTGTGTTTTTTGAATTTTGTACCAATAGCATGTCTAAACTATTAAAAAAATTTTTTAAAGTAAATGTGCATTCCCTTTAATCCAGCATTTTAGCATTTATCTTAGTAAAAAGATTGGAAATAATCAAAATGTTTGATTATAGGAAGTGATACAATTATGGTACATTAATATGCTTGAACACTGTATAGATATTAAAGATGGTATAACATTTGAGCTGATAAAAGAACTACAGGAAGGAGCTATCCATATGAGGATCTGAGGCAGAACCGGGCAGCAGGTACAAAGGCTTTGAATGAGAGAAGAGTTTGGCCTGCTCAGGGAACTACAGGAGCTCAGGGTGGCTGGAGTGTGGTAAAGGAGAGACAGATTAGCAGGAACCAGGCCTCCCAGAGCTTTGCAGACCAGGTAAGGAGTTTGATTTCATGCTAAGTGCAACAGTAAGCCAGGGGAGTGTTTCATGCAGGGGAATGTCATGATTGGAGATCTGTTTTTAAAAGATTACTCAGACTGCTGCCTAGTGAGCATTAAGAAGATAAAGGATCTCGGGGCCGGCCCTGTGGCCAAGTTTGCCCGCTCTGCTTCGGCAGCCCAGGGTTTCGCCGGTTCGGATCCTGGGCGAGGACATGGCACTGCTCCTCAGGCCATGCTGGGGCGGTATCCCACGTGCCACAACTAGAAGGACCCACAACTAACAATACACAACTATGTACCGGCGGGGGGGCGGGGGAGGGGGAGAAAAAGGAAAAATAAAATCTTTGGAAAAAAAAGAAGATAAAGGATATAGAATGCATGTTACCAGAGGAACCTTGAAGGAACTGTATATTTGGCCTGGAGAAGATTTAAAAGACAGAATTGTCTTACGGGGTGGATGCTTAGTTAGGATATTGTTTGAACTATTTAACAGAGAGCAAATTAAGGGGAAAAATACTTATTTTTTTCTCATGTAAAAGATCCAGTTGATAGATGGGTTAGGGGAGTAGGTCATCCAGGGAGCAAGTTCCTTCCATTTTGCTCTTCTGCCATCCCCTAGGGTGTTCCCCATATCTGTATGGTCAGCCTAACTCACATCTCTCCCTTTTAACCAGTCGGGAAGGAAGGAGACGGAAAATGTAGTCTCTAGCAGCTCAGCTCAACCTGGGGAGGAAATTGTGTCGGGGGATGGGGCTGTTCCTTTAACAGAAGGAAGAAGAGGACTACTAGGAGGCTAGAGTAGAGGAGTTAGGTTTCAAACTAGATGAATATGGCCAGCCCAGTGCATAGCAGTTAAGTTCACATGTTCCACTTCAGTGGCCCGAGGTTCGCCAGCTCCCATCCGGGTGTAGACCTACGGCACCACTTGGCACGCCATGCTGTGGCAGGCGTCCCACATATAAAGTAGAGGAAGATGGGCACGGATGTTCGCTCAGGGCCAGTCTTCCTCAGCAAAAAGAGGATTGGCAGATGCTAGCTCAGGGCTAATCTTCCTCAAAAAATAAAATAAAGTCAACTTATTATTCTGGGATAGTTGCTGTAATCACACTAAAAGGCTATTGTCAATATATTTTTTCACTTCAGGTTTTACTAAATACTTTAGGATGTCAACTTTAAAATACTGTTCGCATGCTGTGTTCAGGATTAAGTTTATTAAAATAACGATAAACCCAAGGGAGGGCATGAGTCAGTCTAGACCCAATGTGATTCACACCTTTGCCAATTACTAGGGATGTGAACTTAACCAGTTTAAGCTTCAGAATTCATCTGTAAAATGGGGTTGGTAAGAGTCGGTACATAATAGTATCACTGTGGGAATTAAATAGTTTACATAAAATGCAAGGTTTCTGGCACATAAGGATTCCATAAATGCAGCCATCTTGATTTTGTATTGTACACAATCCATATATTTGGTGATCTCCAAATATTAAATCTTATAATCCTTTGTAGTTAAAATTGTGTGAATGTTATCAGATATTAAATTTAAAAAAATACTATTTTGAAAGGAAAGAAAAATTAAACTATCAGGTGCAAAATATAAGTATAAAATTTATTTAAAACCACCCACAAAGTTCTGTGTAATCAGGAATGATACAATTTGCAATAGTTTTTTTAAAAACTCATGACAAAGATTTAAAATATAATTTCAATTACAGTATTCATTTAGCCTTATTCAGTTAGAACAATTAAAAAAAAGAAACTTTATGCTCTAAATAAATGAGACACACAAAGAAAATATCAGACAATTTCCACGACTATCTTTACATGTATGTTTCAATACTAGTACATTTCAATGCATTTTGCTACATAAACATGAAATCATGTACAACTGCTGTGCACCAAAATTTAGCTTAATTAGGTCTTTCAAGTAACATGCAATTCCAACTCACGAGTCTTCAAGTACTGCTAGTAAGTGTTCCCTTTTTGCAGAGCACTACATGTTGATCCTGAATTGAAATCATCACAATTAAGATTCTCTCTTTCCCTTCTACATGGTGAAGTGCTTTTTCTTTAAACTTTTCCCCGATATGTTAAGAATCAAAAACGAATATTTGTGGAGTTTTAAAATCTTTTCCTTACTAACTTATTCATTGTATGGGATATTCAATACAGTAGGACGGCATTAGGTAAAAATAAATCTCCTAAAGCAAAAAAATCAAAGGTACAAAATAAATAGTAAATACACTCCAAAGAAAGAAAAAGTCAGCTAGAGACAGGAATATTAACTTGTGAAATTGATATTTCTCTATTGGGAAGTTAGCACTACTCTATTCCACCATGGTAAAGAACTTGTGAATATTTTACTCCCACTAATGATGAGCACTCAGTCTTCTCCTTTGAACACGTATTGATATGCATCATTGTACGTACAGATGGATATGATTGGTTGGTAGGTCACTATATAGCATAAGAGAAAATGAAGAAACTAGAAATTAATGCTTTTCTTTCTGCCAAGCAGTTTTATGGGTTTCTTTTTAGGGAACATTTCATGATTTCATAGTAACCCAAAGATTACCATCCACCCATTTGTCATAATGCAAAAGCTGCCCTTTATTTTTCACTATAAGACCATTTCTGGAAAAATATTTCTTTTAAAGCACCTATCATAATGTTAAGTTAAAAAAAAAAATGACGGTACATAGTGATAAAAAATATTTAATCTTTGTTTTTTTTAAAAGAGCTGTTTTTGTAAAGTCCTGTCATCAGCCATTTTATGTCACAAACAGGCATTAGTGAGGACAGGCAGTTACTGAACTCAATCACCAAAAGTGGAATTTATTTGACTATTTAGGGCAGTTTGGCCTGGGTTTCTCATTAGTAACCCATAATTTACTGATGGAATAGCCAAAATATTCTAACTCCTTAAATTTACAAAGAGCTTACTAAAAACTTTACAAATACATGTCATTATTTTTCTTAATTCTCTGGGCAAAGGTATGTTCAACCTTTGACTCAGAGATTTTACGTGGCTGGAAACAAAGTGGAACAAAAACAAAACAAAAATTCAAACAAGTGGGAGATAGTACTATCTCTAAAAGATGCCAACAATTTTGTTTTTACCATGAATGCCTGGGAACTAAAATAGTTTACCCATCACATTCCCTTCAAGAAACCTGCATCTCAACATAACAAATACATTGAACTTTGGTTATTAGTTGCTGAACTCAGTCTTTTTAAAAATAATATTTTTAAAGCAAATCTTAATTAGGACATTTTCCTCTCTTTTAGTAGTCCAGAGACATTTTTATAAAAAAATTTTCTTACAGGGGTTAAAAATAAAACTTCACTAGTCTCAGCCCTAATGCAGAAGTCCTGGGAATTAGGGGAGACCCCCCAAAGTATGCACAAGAAAATAGCTGGCTAAATAATAGTGGAAACAAAGAAATTCAGAAGCATGTTTTGCATACAATAAGTAGCTTTTATATTATTCTTAGATCAAATCTGACAGAATTTCTACTTGGTAAAACTCTCTAAGTATAGTATATGGTGCAGAGATGCATCTAGCCGTCTGCAGATGTTAGATGTTCTGGTTTCAGACGGGCTGACTTGCTGTGTGACTTGGAGCAAGCCCTTTGCTGTTCTTGCTAATCTGCAGGTTCTTCCCCAGTAAGATATGTTCTCGGTCCAACCCTCAGTGCTGGGGAGATAAAAACAGCTCAAAGTAAAGCAGCTTGATAACCGAAAACACTATGAAGTACAAGGATTATAATTTTTCTTACTATTGTATTTGCTTTCAAAATGATTCTTCATTTTGAGCTGCTATTTTTCAGATAAAACTGGTATGCAGTGCGGAGAAGAAATATTATAAGTATTTCTCGGTGTTGAGCTGGCAGAGCGAACCTGCAGATTGCTGAGAGGAACACAATTCTCCCTCCTTTCTGCCCTTTAACTTCCCCCTATTGCATTCAAAAGAACTTCTGATGACTGAATTACCCAATCTTTAAGAACGCTTCTAATTACTTTCAGTTAGTTTTTTTAACCTTTCTCATCCAGATTATAAATAGTTCCTATTATTGCCAACAACCCAATTCCAAAAAGGTAAATTTACATTAGAAAATAGATATCACTCACAAAATTGGGCCAGGAGATATGGAGGGAAACATGCAAAAAAATGCTGTCTATTCTATAGATCAGACCCGTTACTAACTCAAAGTCACTGGTCAGATAATTTATAATTAGTATGATGCGTTGTTCAGAAATAGCAAAGTTGTATAGAAATAGTGATAGAATATTTACCTTCTTACATAATGTTTTGTAAAACGTTCAAACACTAGTAAATGAGTTGAGACTCAAACATTGTTGGGATTGGTAGAGAGCACTCGATGTAACCTGCGGTCTTATGACCACTATTGGTTCCTAAAAACTGAATTCGCCTCTAACTGAAAAGGGCTGAATACAAGCTCTTGATTCGTTTTGGTTTCATTCCAAAAAGGATTTGTGAGACATGATTTTAAAAGACAAGAAGACAACTTGACCAAGATCACTGCTATTCTTAAAATGAAGCATGTGTATTTGAGTGGGAGACACAGGGAATGCAGGCAGAACAAGAGAGAGGGGAAACAATAGAGTTTTAATTTAAGCAAAGTCAGAGGAAAGGATAAAAATGGTAAAAAGAATGAAAATATATTTAATGACACTGTAGCTTCAGTAAAATGAGAAAAGAAAAATAATAAGCTGAGTTTCTGGTCAAAGATTCTAAGTTTATAACCACTTAAATGGAGAAGAAACCAAATTACTTTCCAATATTGTTTCTCCAAAAATGAAAATGTTTCTGACAGCTGCAAGATTTTTTTCTGATGAACAAGACAAGAAAGAATGCCTTTCATAACAGCTGCTAGAAAAACTAGCTTTATACTGTTAACCAAGGTTTTTCAAAGTTGCACTCAAACATAAATGGGTTAAATCAGCAAATATGTTTAACATCTGAAAATAACATTCCTAGCTTAGACTAAGTTTTCCTTTAATTTAGAGAACATCTACAGCTGAACAAACTAGAGGAAAATGTGTGACCCAGGCAGGATCATGGACGTCACAGAAGGGATGGGAAAGGAGCACAGCCAACAAAGAAAAGATTAGTAGTGGACTCTTAAAGCTAGAAATATCAAATACCGCATACTGCCCAAGGAGGAACACACTGTGGGGCCCTAAAGAAGTGAAAACTAAGAGTGGCAAAATAAGAAATACCTTTGGGTTACTTGAAGGAATAAAATACATGCCTTTTGAAGCAAACCGTGGTATTTGATTGGATGCCCAGAAGAAACAGGGATTGAAAAAAAGTCACCCAGATACTGGAATGCAGAGAATTAAAGTTTGTAGAGTTCAGTGTGGACAGAGTGATGGCTTCTTCCACTGTCTTCAAAATTAACATAGGAACTTAGTCTCTATCTTACATACAAGTGAAAAGCAAAAAGATGCCAATGAAACGCAATACATTCTACGAAAATACTCAAATTCAGTTTCTGATAAATGATGTAGATTCTTTCTGAATTGCATTCCAGAGCCATGGATGGCATCATTTTCTAACCTTGTTAGAAGGAGGCTCAACATGGAGCACAATTTGATTTGGATAAATTCAGACTCCTTCAGGAATCAGGGCACTGATCATATCTATCACTTGGTTAAGTGTGTCATACTACTGACATCAGAGTTACGAGTTCAATAAACTCAGGGGCAGGTTTAGGAGCTGTGCACAATAAAACAATATTCTAATTCATGTAAACAGCCACATCAAAATAAACTACGCTGGGACTTGACTGTGAGGCCAACTAGGTAGTAGGTGTGAAAAGACTGTACAATCATACCCATGTAGTAATATATACAATGGAAATATACTTTCCCCAATTATTTCAAACATTCAATCTTTTATAACTCCTTATATATGCCTAACCCTTGTTCCAGGGGAAATAAAAGCCTGTACTGTATAAGTACTTGATATTTGTTTATTGGAAAAGTAAAGAAGACTATTGCCACATTTTGTAGGATGAGTTAACAGGACAGTTTCATAGGTAAAAGTCAGTTAGATTTCCCACACAAGGCCCACGAAACTGCAGGCCGGGGAATCTTGATCCAATTTCATTTATCTTCTTTCCCTGAACCTCTCAGGAAAAAACCTAAAGCCATTTTATTTTTGGCTTGTACCAAAAAGGTTATTTCCCATGATAAAATACCATCTGGGTGAGCAAATCAAGTTTGTTTTCCTACAGTCCTCCTAACCACAAAGTGGCCTTCATTCGACTGTTTAAATTCTTCTTACAAACATAATTACACACCTACATTGACATTCTGCTCTCTGGGCCCGTTATTGAACTATATGACTTCTAAGGTGTCTTCCAGTTCTGTGAGAGGCCACTACCATATTACCTTATTTCACAATTCCCATTGTAAATTTCTACAAAAGATCAAAACTCAGTGTTGTACTAACTCTAGACAAAGAAAAAACGATTTCCATGCATCAAGAAGTTGTGAAACAGAAGGTAGATATATATTATTAAAGGTCACATACAGCTACTCACTTACTTGGCACATTTAAAGGAAATGCTGTGCCCAGTATTGGTGGAAGTTGTCATGCAATGTCAAAACTTTGTCCCAGATCAAAGATCTTAATATAATTTGTTTTAAAAAGACTAAACTTAAATAGTTTGGGATTATTTTCATACATGCTATTGTGAAATAAATGATAATCAGTAGGAGTCCACTGAAGTAATAACATTAGAAAGCAGGTTACTTCATATGAATTAAGTCAGTATCTCATTTACACAAGGGTATGCATTCAGTTAAGTATGTATTGGGGTTATGTCTTAAGTAAAGCGTGTATGGATCTCCTCTGGTTGAAACATCATATTTAACAAATTAAATTATTTCATCCACATGCAGATTGCATAATAAAGATGTTAGAAGGTTATTTAAGATGCAAAACTTTTGCTAACATGTTGCAAAAATTTACCTACCGCTATACATTTTTGGCTAGCCTCACTTTCCAATTATTATATATTTCAATTAGGCTTGTGACATGACGTATTTGGTACTTTGTGGATACATTGGAAAGAAGATGTAGGTGAGGCTGACAAGCACAAGAAACAAAGTTTTTCAACAATAGCCTAAGAGCCATTAGAAATGAGATTTTGAAGGGCACCATATTTTGTTGGATTCTACAATAGGCAGGAGTTATTCTTTCATTATAGTTGGTAAGTTTGTATTATGAAGAGGTTGGACTAACCTGGGGGTCATATATCAATGAATTCAATTATCATACCATGAACAAAGGCAGAAGATTGAAAACCCAATTTGAGTGCTATAAAAGAGGTAAAACAAAAGGTGATCATTACAGTAAAACATAACAGAGGTGCAGAAATAATGTTAGATGACCAGTCTTCTGAGTGAAAATATCATTTCAAACAAATTTATTTCTTGCTTCATGAGAAAGTGTTCTAAAAGCAGTGTAGCCCGCATACAATCACAATGCTACAGAACATTGAGTAAGCATAAGCTTTTAAAAAAGTCACAGGGCAGACAATGGGATGGTTAACTGGTAAACTTTTGCAACAGAGCCCAACAAAGTAGGAATCCTGTGTGGTTCCAACCATGGGGTTATCAGTTGAGGCAGGCCATTCATGGTGTTAATTATAATAAAGGAATGGAAACATTTTAGTTGAGACTGGATATTTTCATGTACTTGTTTTGGTAAACTAACTTCGCAAATCCCAATGTTCCTCTAAGTCAACATTGGTGCTTCAAGTTTAGATTGTTAAGGAACTTATTTACAGTTAGTGACTGATTTGAATTGCTGCAGATATATCACAATGGATTGTTGTGAAGGAAATTTGCTATTTCTTTGAAAAATATGTGTAAGAGTTTCTTTTAGAACTTTAATTCTTCAAGTTTATTATGTCATGGGTAGCGATTCAAAGAAAAACAAAAACTAATACTTAAATTTTGCAGACATTCAATGAGTATTGAATGGAAGAATGGACAGATGGGTGGATGGATAAAGGGTCTTAAAACTTTTTCCAGTAAATCTGGTGAGGAAATAATTTCTAGTGGGAGCTAAGGCCTAAAATCTAAAACGAAATATCACAAGGGTATATTCCTGATAGTCTAATACTAGTAAATATCTCATTGAAGCAGCTGAAACAATAAACAATCACTTATTTATATACTTATATGTATAAGAAACCTTAGGCTCACAAAAATATACACGTTTTAAAACAGAAATCTAAGGCACACAAAATACTAAAACAAGTCAATGAATTACCCTATTTTACATATTCAAGAAGCAGAAATCTACTTGTACAGAATGATGGTCTACCAACGGGCATTTTGTTATTTACAATCCCTTCATATTCCTTTACTTGGATTAGTCAAAAGCTTGAAACTGATCCTTTGCACCATATATTATTTTAATATAAGTTACAGCGAGATTTTCTTTAGAGAGTTTGTTGGAACTGTTTGCTTTTGCACCAGAATTGTGAGTGTTAGCGGTTGTGGGCTTCCTATGGCATTTCCAAGGGAGAAGCACCATTAGGTTTTCCATACTCCCAAGGAATCTGACACTTTGAATGTTATAGCACCTCTGCATTTTAACAGAATCAAGTATTTCATTGAAATTTCTTCTTGTTCTAAACATTTTGTTTGGGCAATTCCATTTGTTTTGCTATGAGTCAATAAAGTAACGGGAAAAAATAATGGGAGGTTAAAATAAATGGAATGCCTATTTTCCTGTTACCTAGAACATAGGCAATTATCAGAGAAGATGAGTTATTACATTCCCAAAACTAATATGCCTAGATAAACTACTTTGGATTAGCTCTTAATGGACAAAACCAGACTTATAATACCATTCCTACTGTTTTTCTAGGGTGTGGGTGTGTGTGATGATGATAGGGAATTTGTTTTCAAAAGATTTCTACAGGCATTTTATTCTTATTCTGTACCACAATAACTTTCAGAACAAATAAGGCAATTTGGGATGGGTAGGGTTCTTGCTGCTTGATTTTTGTATTTTATAATCCTAAAACTTTAGAAGCATTTGACTCTTCTGAATACTATTACCTATGTCCCATCTCCTCTTGGAAACACCTTTCATGGATCATACTGAGAAAGCTGGAGTGAACGTAAATTGGGGCCACTGTTGCTCAATAAGTCAGAAGATACCACTCTTATTTAGTTCCAAAGAAAACAGTAATCAATTTTGGTGATATACTTCCTAATTCCAATTTTAGAGATAATTAACAATTTTTGCATGATCTAACTATTTTATATAAGTAGCTAATATTTGAAGGAGAAAGGACACATTAAAAAAACACAAACCATATACATGATTAGAATACATATTGCAGCTAACAAGATGGAACCCTACACAGCAAGAATAAATGATTTCTCTTGTATGCAAATATGCACAAACAATAGACAATAGGATTCTTATACTATACTATTTCAAGTTACTTTTAAAAATAGAAAGTGCTTTTAAAATATATATTTACAATTTATGAACAGCCTCCAACCATTACTAACAATAACGAATTATTTTATACAGGAGAGATATTTTAAGAGAGAAAACATTTCATTGGTTTATTTCAAAGGAATATGCCAATTTTCTAGCAATGATTGGAAGATGTTGGAACAATGGCACCATGAAATAATAACTCAGCTTATTCTTTAACTGTGTCGATGTGGTTAAGCACCAGGAGCTGTGTAGAGTTAACACTGTGTGTCTTGATTTTACATCATAGCACAGGAACCTGTTAAAATCCTCTAAAAATGACTCTTGTTTCATAGTAAACAGACTTAATTTAAAGCACCAAACTGAGTGATTCTATCAAGGTTAACACCTAACCAAAACATTTCTTTATGTATTTAAAACTATAAAACTTTTATTTTTGCTTAAAATGTGCACCTTCTACCAATTGTCAAAATATAGTCACAGTTAAGAAATACCCACCCCATTTTTTTTTTTTTTACCTCAGCCTTCAAATGGGTGAGATGAAGATATAGTAAACGACAACATGACTTTCTTTTAACAGCACCTTGAAAAAATACACAGCACTAGCAAAGGCATTAAGAAGGGGAGAAAAGCCTTCAGACCCAATGGTTATAGGGCCCCGCAACATGTGTGAGAGCATAAGGGGACACGGTGACAACGTTGTCATGGGTTAATGTTAATGCTTTATGAGAAGGAATTTGGTTCAATTCATTAACTTCAGGGCACAGTTCAGGACCCTCATTAGCTGCCTGGTCTTTCTGCTCTGAGGCTTTAATTTTCTTATTCTTAGCTTCTTTAGCCTCGAACTTAATCTTGTTTAGTTCAAAACCGTGTTGGGGCTTATTCAGGTTTTTGTGCTGGTAGAAGACGAGGGAGAGGCGTGTTGGATGATTCCGGTTTGGGTTTTCAACGGGAGTCGTAGCATGAAGCTCTCGCCGGGCACACTCAATCAGAACAGAGCCGTGAGCAGGTGCTATTGCCACCCCACCAATGTTGGCATCCAAGAAGATGTGCTCACTGTCTGACCAATACTCATCAATATGGGGCAACTTCTCCTCAGCAGGTGACAGGGCGTCATCTGAGAGGGGGTCATCTGATAGAGGCTCATCTACTTCAGAATGCTGCTCATCTTCTTCCACCAGAGAGGAAGCAAGTTCATGAGGAGAGGTGATGAATGGGGGCTGCTGGTTTGGCTGATTAGAAGTTAGCTGCTCAGATGGACCAGTAGGAGGCTCAGAATAAACCAGGGAATCTGTCACAGGAGTAGACAAGGTGGGAAGAGGAACCACTTCACCAGGCTGTGCACTTCCAGTGCATTCCCCAGCAGCTGCATTAGCACCACTGTGTCTTGCAGAAGGCATTGTGCAGTGGGGATTGCTACCTCTTTCTGAAAACCCGTACGGATCTGATGCGCCGTCCTTAAAAGGAACTGTTGTGGCTGAAGCAGTGTTACAGGACCAGGGGAAGCCTGGAGATAAGTTTGCCTCTTTCACTGGGTGAGGAATGGATGGGGTCAGTGAGTAGGTTTTAGTGTTGTCCAAATCTTTGACGATAAAATGGGGTTCAGTTTCACTTTTTATTTCAGGTTGCAAGGTCTCGGTTTTACTCCCTAAACAGAGAAAAGGACACCAAATTTGAAGATGAGTACAAACTACTTTGGTAGTTGTCTTTAAAAACATTTTTAAGAAGAAGTACAAAGAATAACATAAGAAAACATTGATGATGGCAATGTTGGTCAGTTTTAGTTTATTTACTTTAAGTCAAACACACAGGCATGCATTAAAAAATGTATGTAGTTTGGGATGCTTTTTCAACTGACAATTTTCCTTAAAGAATTCTTCCCTTTGGAAATAATCATAAATAAACGGACAGATCTAGCCAGAAGGATGTCCACTGTTTAAAATAGTAAGATATTTGGGGCTGGCACCACGGCCAGGTGGTTAAGTTCATGCACTCCGCTTCGGCAGCCCAGGGGTTCGCCGGTTCGGATCCTGGGCGTGGACGTGACACCACTCGTCAGGCCATGCTGAGGCGGCATCCCACATAACACAACAAGAAGGACCCACAACTGAAAATACACAACTATGTACTGGGGGGCTTTGGGGAGAACAAGGAAAAATAAAATCTTTAAAATAGTAAGATATTAGAAATAACCTAATTGCCTATGAAGTAAATATTAAAACCATACATTGGAATACAATGCAGCTGATGATATGACGACATGGAGCAATATTTAACTACTCAAAGAGATGTTTAGATACTTCAAGTATTGCATGATCTCATTTTTTGGGAAAAAGTAAAAATGAGTAAGTTTATCAGTATTTCTGGGTAATGAAAGTATCATAACCCGCAAAGTTAAATCTGAGGCAAAGTCACAGAAAAAATTTTAGTTGAAAAAAAGTCACTTGTAACCCTCCAAAACAAGCACATTTAAGTTTTGTTTCTTTCTCACTAAGTAGGTAGATCATTATTATCACATTGGCCAATGCGGGTAATGTGCTCAGACATACCCACATAAATCTCACATCAAATAGAAACATTTTTCTTGAGGACATTCTCCCTGTTTTGAAGCTCTAAAAAAACTTTTGGAAGTGCCAAAGCAGCAGATTTTAGGAACAAGAAACAGAAAAAGTAAAGTGGCCATGTTTTAAAATAATTAACAATGTAATAGCAGACACTGACCCAGTTGAGAAGATCTGCAATTCTTCCCTCAGACAATACAACCTAGAGACACGATAGTTCTCATCTCTAAAGAGAGCTTATACATAGGGCCCAAGGAGTGGGACAGTGAGAAACCTGTGCTACTCTCGGTGGCTGCGTCTACTACTGTGGAGTAGAAGTTGTCAACAGAATATAAATCATGGGAAGGAAGGAGTAAAAACAGTGATGAGTCTTTTACTGAGTTGGATAAACCTGTAAAAAAAAAAAAGTTCTTATGCAAAAGATTAGAAAAGGACAAGAGGTTATGGGCCAAATATTGTGCATACAGCTACTAAGGGGCTATTTATTTAAAAAAAAAAAACTGCACGCTAAGATGCTATTAGGGAATGACACAAAGATGAAAATGATAATTGCTGTTTACAAGCAGCATGGAACCAGATATATGAATCCTAAAATAAACATAAATTAAATATCTCTATAATAAAATGGAGCTAAAATAAAAAGGAATGATAATTCTTCCTGCCCTGCCTCTTCAGTATCTCTTTATTGAATCTTTCTCAGCATTATATAAATGCCTACATTGTTATCTCTCATCTTAGAAAAACAAACAAACTCTCTTACAAATATAAAAGCCAAAGCAGTTAAGGAATACCCTGTAAATCTAATTTTGAATATCACTATAAATTCATGGTGTATTTTTTTCTTTAGGATCCTTGGAGAACTGGCTGACTTTAGAGATGGAGCAGGATTATATAAGATGAGCCTGGAACATCTTGTTGGAACAGAGGCTAAGGAAGCTATCAAAGATGACTGGGGTCCTGACGAAAGAATTCAGAAGCCAGCTTGATGGGTTTCTACTGATCAAAGATGGAACGATTGAGGATTTTTAAAGCATTTTCAAATTTAGTTGAAAAAAAAACCTACTCAATATGCATTAAGATATAAGCTATGTTAAAAAAACCGTGAGATGAAAATGAAATTAAATTTTTAAAAACATGACCATGCTGGAAGATACTTGGGAACTAACTTGTATTCTGAAAACTGGTGGAAAAGGGCAAACAGTCAAGCACATATTTATTCTGATTTCCCCACATGAACCATACCTCAGAATTAACAATTTATTGATAAGGACAATATTTCTTTTTTTAAAAAGATCAACAAATGATAGACTTTGTTAATCCTAATGAAATAAAGAATACAGAATAGGATAAGTGTTTCTAAAATCATGAGGTAAAAAGATGAAGCATAATCAGTGAATCGGGTTGACAGCACTTGACTCGTGGATCAGTCTTTTTTCTTTTTTCTGCTTTTTCTCCCCAAGTCCCCCCATTACATAGTTGTATATTTCAGTTGTACGTCCTTCTAGTTGTGGCATGTGGGACCTGCCTCAGCATGGCCTGACGAGTGGTGCCATATCAGCGCCCAGGATCCGAACCAGTGAAACCCTGGGCCACTGAAGCAGAGCAACACAAACTTAACCACCCAGCCATGGGGCCGGCCCCATGGATCAGTCTTAACATCACAAAAAGAGACATCATCATACACTATGTACCTCTTAATGTGAATAAACAGAAGTGTACAAATCACAGATAGTCTTCTTGCTAGACTAATTCTTTCTAAAAACCCTGAAGCTGAATTTGTCTCTACAGCACAATGGTTTGTGCTATAATGAGAAAAGAAAAAAAAGAGAGAAAAAGAGGAAAAGTAATCTTTAAACTAAAAGAAGAATAGGAGACATATCAACTAAACATGTGTGACCTTGTTTGGATACTGATTTAAATCAAATGTAAAAAACAAAAAATCAATTAGGAGAGGGGCTGGCCCCGTGGCCGAGCGGTTAAGTTCGCGCGCTCCGCTGCAGGCGGCCCAGTGCTTCGTTGGTTCGAATCCTGGGCGCGGACATGGCACTGCTCATCAGACCACGCTGAGGCGGCGTCCCACGTGCCACAACTAGAAGGACCCACAACGAAGAATACACAACTATGTACCGGGGGGCTTTGGGGAGAAAAAGGAAATAATAAAAATCTTAAAAAAAAAAAAATCAATTAGGAGACAAATGGAGTAATCTGAACACTGATGGGTTTTAAGGTATTATTTAATTTTTTTGTTTGTTTTAGGTATTATGATTATAAAGATTCCTTATCTTTTAGTGACGGATACTGATGAATAAATGGATAATGTGACTTCTGCAATTTATTACAAAAAAATGAAAGAGATGAGGCCTGGGTAAGGGTATAGATGAAATAAGAATGGCTATGTATTGAAAATTTTTAAAACTGGGAGCATATGAGGGAAGTGGGATTCATTATATAACTCACACATTTTGTACATTTTTTTTTTTTTTGAGGAAAATTAGCCCTGAGCTAACATCTGCTGCCAATCCTCCTCTTTTTGCTGAGGAAAACTGGTCCTGAGCTAACATCTGTGCCCATCTTCCTCTACTTTATATGTGGGATGCCTGCCACAGCATGGCTTGCCAAGGATCCGAACTGGCAAAGCCTGGGCCACCGAAGTGGAACATGCAAACTTAACCATTCCTCCACTGGGCCGGCCCCATACACTTTGTACATTTTTAAAAATTTCCATTTAAGAAAAAACCTCCAAACCCTATAACCTTCGCTGTAGTCAAGTAATCCCCTTTATAGCCAACCTCCTATTTCTTTCCCACTTCCCCATAAATCCACTTCATTTGTTCTCACCACCACTCCACTGAATCTGCTCTAGCCTTCAAATTTAATGGTGGAATCTCAGTCTTCATCTCACTTGACAGAGAAGCAGCATTTGACATGTTGATCACTCCATCCTTGAAACACTATACTCTCGTGGTTTCACTCCCACCTCACCAGACTTTCCAACTGTCTTTTGCTGGTTCTTCTTTATCTCTGAAACCTCTACAAATTGGGAATTCCCAGGATTTGTCCTTGATCAAATTTCTATCTCCTTCAGTTTCCCTGTGATTTCATGGCTTTAAATATTACTGCTATGCAGTTGACTTCCTAAATTATATCGCCAGCCTGAACTTGTCTGAACTATACTGATATTCAGCGCTTACCTGACATCTAGACTCAAATGTCTGACAGGTGTCTAAAACTTGACACGTCCAAAAGTGAGCTTCTGATCTCCCTCTATACCCTTGCAAATCTCTTCTTCTCTCCCCGTTCCTCACGACAGTCGGTGGCTTCTCCAGCCTTCCACTTTCTTCAGGCCAATAACATCAAGGTAAACCCTGAAACTCCATTCTGTCCACATTCCAGATTTAATCTATCAGAAATTCTGTTGACTCTACCATCAAAACATATCCAGAATCACACATTTCTTATGTCCTCCTCATTAGCCCTCTGGTCCAAGCTCCATCACCTCTCTCTTGAGTTGTTAGGATAGCCAATTTACGATCACCCTACTTTTCTATTCTCTGCCCCACTTTACTCCAGGTTCAACTCAGCAACCAGAATGTTAGGTTTGAGTCAAATCAGAGCCCTTCTCTTCTGACATCTCCAGTAAGCTTCATCCCACTCACAAGAAAGGCCAAAGTCTTTACAGCAGTCTATAAAGTCTGAGATGAATTGCTCAGACGCCTCCTTACCTCTCTGATCTCGTCTCCTACTATTCCCCATGTTCCACACTCTGCTCCAGCCACACTGGCCTCCTTGCTTGCAACAAAGAGTCAAGGTAAATTCCTGCCTCCTGACCTTTGCACTTGGCCATTTCCTCTGCTTGGAATGCTATTTCTCCAAATAAAAACATTGCTGATTCTTATTTCTTTTAGGTCTTTACTGAAATGCCTCACTCTCAGTGAATCCTTCTTTGACAACCCTATTTAAATGGAATTCTTTCAGAGCACTGTCTCCTCTCTTTTTGACTGCTACATTTCCAATACCTAGAAAGCAGTGCTCGGTAATATTTGTCAACTGGATTACTTAAATTGATGCTAAAGGTGATCTAGGAAGACTTCAAGGAAGTCATTGTCACCTCATGTATGCCAAGAAGAAGGAGTAGAGCTTCAAAATAGATGGGGCACAAATGACAAGAACATATTTTTTTTTTTTTTTGAAAAAAGTATGAGTAGAAAAAAATACCAAGAAATTCTGATGGGTCACTTTTTCATTGCCTTTTAGTTTTGGCAAGCATGTAGAAATACATTCAACGTCTTACTTTGAACTCTAAGCAAACTATATCATAAACAATAAGATTTAGGAACAACTAACTAAGTTAATTGATTAAGTGATGTCTGATCTAAACTTTTTCTTTTCATAATGCCTCATTCCTGACAGAATAGCAAAGATAAAGGAGAAGAAAAATAAGATGCAAAGGAAAGTCCAAACTCTTCTGCCAATGAAAGTTGTGCACAGAAAATTGGTGGTGTCCATTGGCCTCACCTAAAAGTGGCAGCGAGGAAGTCTTACTGCTGTTTGTCATTGAGTTATTCTTCCGCTTGATCCGAGGAATGAATTTCTTCTCCACTGCCCTGATCTTATGAGCAAGAACCTCTGTCATCATTGCTGCTCTCTTCTTTCCCGAACGAGGAACTGGCTGAGTAAAACGTGTTCTTTTTTTGCGGCGGGGTGTGAGCACCTCGATGGCTCCAGATTTGATTTTGGCTTCCATTCCTTCCCTTGAGCCAAACTCATCTGTGTCTGAAAGTTTATACAGGGGCAGCACATGAAGCTGCTCATCTTGAGGAATAACACCCAATGAACGGTTATCTTCTCGAGTTAAAGTACAAACCTAATAGGAAGAAAACATGAGATGGAAAATATAGGTCCTGCATATTGGTCAAGTTATTCCTAGCTTCTTACTGTTGCCATTGTGAAAGGGACCTGCATTTCCATTTTGTTTTCAATTGCTTACTGCTGGTATATTAATTTTGGATAAATATTGTATATATCAAGCCACCCAACACTATTCAATTCTAGTAAGTTAACAATTGTTTGTAAGCAGACCAGTATAATTTTGAGTTGATTTTATAAGTAAATGATATTATACATGTTTATGTATTTTGTAATATTTTAAATATTCTTTTTGTTACATAGCATCTTATTTCATTGCTTAAGTTAAGGAATGGTTAGTGAATTGCTCACTGCCTTCATATTAACTATTAAGAATGGTATTATTTTAGCCTATACATCACCCTACTTCTTAATATTCAAATAATTTCACATTCCTTGGGTAGAGAGGAATTAATTATCATGAATTTTCTAATTTGCTATGTTGTCATCTAGGATTTTTCACTTCTGCCTGTAAGTGGAATTTATCTATAGATTCTTTTTGCCCTTTTTGTCAGGGTGATTTTAATTTTATTCACTAAATAAACTGATGATATTAATGAAGAAAAGAAGAAGCACAAGAGATTTCTCTCTCTAGCAGGACTTATATTCTAATAGTTTAAAAAAATTAACAAAAACATTTTATCTGGATAAATTTTCTCTTTCTCCTCCATTTTGCTTCTATGCTAGTTAGGAGCATATCAATCAGTTTGCCTGTCTTTCTTTTGGATGGGAAATAGGACATCTTAAGAAAATTCTGTCTCGACTATAACCTATCTCAGCCCTTCTCCTTACTTTAACAGTTATTTTTATGCATTGTAGAGAAATGAAAATACAGAAGTATATACAGGAAATTTCTGATCTTTGATACCTAATATTAGTATGCTTCTTCATAAATTAATATTTTAATGATAATTACTTTTCAAATGTCATTAAAGATTCATCAAAAATATATCAGTTTCATTATTTTTTTATTAAACACATTTCTCCTACAGCTAAGAGCTCTTTCTAAGACAGTAGAGATGTTATAAGAGTGAAAATAAATGAAATTGCCAGATTTGACTTTCAAGGTTGATAGAACTTGGTGGATACAGAAGGTCAAAAAACTTAACTAAAAGGTTTTAAATCACACTATTTTCTCAATATCTATGGTCCTGTTTACCAGCAAGGCTTGACATATTGAAATCTCTTGGGTGTTATTTGTTAAGTTTTAAATAATCATGTTAAAAATTAGAATCTTCCACCAATAAATATTTACTTAAATCAATTTATTTGCCCACAAGGAGACTAAGAAGGGGACAAGAACTAGACATAGGAGCACAACTAGAAAGACTGGGGAAACAGACAGGGTGAAAGGAGAGTTGGCAGTGAAATTTCAAGAGCGTGGGTGTTCAGAGACGGGGAAATCTGGAGCTATGCCAAGTTCTAGGTACAAGCCTCCTTGCATAAGGAACAAGAGCAGTGGAGAAGAACGAGTGCTGAATGATACACAAGAGAAGCAGAACTAAAATTTAATTTGACTCTGATCCTAATCCAGCCTGAACATAGATATTCTATAATGAGGCAATTCAGGTCCAATGTACTAGCCAACCAACGATGATGAATTACTCTCTGGCTAAGACTCATCTGGATGGATTTACACAATTTCAACATTTGGAAGTAACGTTGGTCTCAAAGACTACAGTCAACATCAGTGGAGAGGAGTGATATGCAAAAAAGTTATTTTGGCTCCTTAATCTATCACTGATAGACTTCACAAACAAGGAAGAAAGGCTGACTTCTGATGGATCAGACAGTGCACTTCCAATCACACTGTAAGAGCCTATAGCTGTGTCTTATATGGGGCCAACCAAACAAAGTGGTGTAGTACAGAAATAGAGGCAATCACTCGCTATTAATCTCTGTTGTACTAGGTGAGAAGAAGATCATTACATGAAGCAAACTCATTTCCCTTACAAAAGGACTATTGCATGATTTTTCCTGGGGTCTTCTACCTAATTTAAGTATCTTTTGATTGACTCCATGCTAAGGGTATGTGAGTCTTTTCATGGCTATAAACATAGTATACATATCTAAATGCAAATATTTCTGATAATTTTGGAATATTAATGTAACTTTATACATACTGGCATTAAGAAACAATACGAAAAAAAAGGACAATAAATTTGGCACAGTTCCCCTCACAAAAACCCCAAGGAAAAGATGGCAAAAAGAAACATTAAGTTGCTTCACTTGCTACCTACCAATTTGATAGCACAAAATTGTTTCCCTGAATAATCATGGACTCCTAACTCCCAGCAAACATACCATAATTAAATATATAATTTATGACTTTCAACAAAAATATTTGTTTAAGGTTGGTGCTATAAATTTTTGGAAGTACTTCAATAATTACTTAAATAAATACTATTGATACATATACTACGAGGAACAGAACATAAAACATGCTTCGTCACGACAATCATATTTAAGGACCTCAGCCTAAGCATATACTGATCGAGCTTTCAGGATCAAAAGCCAGCCAGGCACATACCACAGTGCTTCCATTATTCATGTTGTGAATGTCCCTGTGGGGATGAGCACAGAAGTCTAGGCAAGCAGTGACCCCAGAGAAAGGACGACCTTCTTTGCTGCCAAGACGACATTCTCGGGCAACATGTTCATATTCCACCTAAGGAAGAAAACATGACACACAGTTTCAAGAGACAGAAAGATCATCTGCACTAAACAGCAACAAATCAATTCCCAACAAAGTTCTTAAATTAATTACACTTTGCAATTTCAGAGACTTCTGACACTACCGTGTATTACTGTAGTGAATACGGAGCTCAGTAACATTTAGGATAAAGAGTTTGAGAATACATGGAGTAAAATGACAATCACTGCCTATGACTTAGGGCAGGGAGAGGACACTAATACCTGCTGGTGGTGGATAAACAAGTCGAGTAGCCTAAATTATTCCATTAGGAAGAAAGACTAATACAGTGTATTAATCACATAGGCAGAGTGTTCAGTGTCTAAAAAAAGTAGATACATAAATACATATTCATGAACCAGTATAGAAGGTGAATTTATGACTCTGCTTAAAATGGAAAGTTGGAATTTAACAAAGAACATGTCATTCATGATAATACAAGTAAGCTAAAGATTTGGAAAATATGGACCTCTGGTTATGTTTAAAATTAAAAAATATTCCCATATTTTCTACTTTGTCTGATATATGATTTGCAAATCTTTTCTCCCATTCTGTGATTGCCTTTTTCTTTTCTTTTTTAAAAAATGTGTCCCCCCACCAGCTTTATTGAGATATTACCGATATATAACATGTAAGTTGAAGGCATGCAATGTGATTAGATACGTGAATGTATTGCAAAATGATTACAACAATAAGGTTAGTTACTATCTCAATCCCTTCACCCAACTACGGTTATTTTGTGTATGTAGTGAAAACATTTAAAACATTTAAAAAACTTTTGAGTATATAACACAGTATTAATTATAGTCACCATCTTGTGTATTAGATCTCCAGAAATTATTTATCTTATAGCTGGGAGTTTGTACTTCTTAACCAATCTCCCTATTTCCCCCAGCCCTCACTTACATTCTTGATGATGTCCTTTGAAAGACAAAATTCTTAATTTTGACAATCTACTTTTTCTTCATTTCATTTTTTGATTGTCTACTGTTAGTGTATAGAAATACAATGATTTTTGCATACTGATCTTGTATCCTGAAACCTTGCTGAACTTGATTAGCTCTAGTAGTTTGTGTGTGTTTGTGTGCGCACACGTGTATGAACTCCTTGCTATTTTCTACATACAGGATCATAACATTGGCTAGCAGAGACAGTTTTATCTCTTATTTTTTAGTCTGGATTTCTTTTACTTGCCTAATTGCCCTGACTAGAACCTCCAGAAAAATATTTAATAGAAGTGGCACGAGTAGACATTCTTTTCTTGTTCCAGAATTAGACAAAAAGCTTGTAGTCTTTTATTATTAATTTTGATGTTAGCCGTGGGTTTTTCACAGATGTCCTTTATCAGGCTGAAGCAATTCCCTTCTATTGCTAGTTTGCTGAGTGTTTTTATCATGAAAGAGTTTTGAATTTTGTCAAATGACTTTCTGCATCTATAGAGATATCACGTGGTTTTTGTCCTTTGTTCTATTAATATGGTATATTACATTGATTCATCATGAGTTGAATCATGTATTTCTGCTTTTATAAGTTGTATTTCTAGAAATAACCATAATTCTGTCACTCTGGAGTTTTAATTCAATTGCCAAAACAGAAGACTTTTTAAAAAAAGACTAGATAATTTTTAAAGCTGTCTAATAAAAATGGAGATACATTAAAGATCAAATTTGAAAGGGTGTCTATTAACAATGATTTTGTTTATATAGAAATTTCAGCCATTTTTAAGAGCATTGTATATGGTCCCAAAACATACCTGGTTTTGATACGCAACTGGAGCATACTGCTTATAAATTGGAGCTAATCGTGTAGCCAAACTCTGCAAATTATCTTCAAGGTTTTTTTCCTACAGGAAAAGACAGTCCATAAAAGTTGTTTCATAATGACATGAGTTTAAAGCATGAAAATGAATCATAAATCATTGCTGATGTGTGGTCGAGGCGTACAATTCATACTTACCCCAATAAAAGAGCTACCATAGAAAATAACATGGAGTTTGTTTTGAGGAAGATTAGCCCTGAGCTAACTGCTGCCAATCCTCCTCTTTTTGCTGAGAAAGCCTAGCCTTGAGCTAACATTCATGATCATTTTCCTCTACTTCATATGTGGGACGCCTACCACAGCATGGCTTGCCAAGTGGTGCCATGTCCGCACCTGGGATCCGAAATGGCGGACCCCAGGCCACCGAAGCAGAACGTGCACACCTAACTGCTGCGCGATCAAGCCAGCCCCCGGATTTTTTTTAAAAATCTAAAGTATTAGTCATTGTTATGCTTTAATTAAGTCTTTTGAAATTAAAACTCTATGTTATCTAATGGTATTAGGGGTAAGTTGTAAAACTGCTTATGTTGTTAAAAATGAGAACCATATTTTATACTTATTCAATAGTACTGAGCACTTGGAAGTAAATCAAGACAAGGTTCCTGCTGGCTAGGAATTTTGACACAGAGCAACAAGCTTCTATAACAGAAATGGGAGGGCAACACACACAAGGCACCTACTATGCACCAAGTCCTGTGCTAAGAGCTTCAGAGGTAATAAGTGGGCAACAGGTTGTTTAAAACCAGTGTTTTCTTTTCTGCAACATAATGGCTACACCTTGAAGAAGACTGGGTAGGACTGTGACAAGGATTAACACCATATTAAGAATCTGGATTGCTACTGATAGTAGTAGAAACATGTAAGACTTCTTCAAAGGATAACTGTCATGATAAGAGTCCCTATTAGAAATGTCACTGATGACAGTACGAAGTATGAAGCAGAGAAGGGAGACTTTTAAACAATAGTTGAAAGACCGCTATGATATTTTAGAGATGATTATGTCATAAATCAACTCACAGAGTTGATAAATGATGAGTCACATCAAAGAAAGACAATTGAAGGGGAACTGAAAGCAAGGATGGAGGGACTTAAGGTTTGAGATTTCTGCCTCATTGAGATTTGGTAGATGCCAAGAACACAGAAAGAAGAGCTTCGTGTGGATCAGTTCACCTCTGGTGTGTATCAGATTACAAAAGCCAAACCCACATAGCAATGCAGACATAAGAAAGTTAATTCTTGAGTGCTTTCAACAAGCCTCAATCTTGGCAACTGTAAAGCATCAGTGATTTTTGGTTTCCTACTGATTTATGTTGATGCTTTCATCGAAAAAGAAATTCACGCATAAAGGGTCTATATCTAGATTACTCTATTCCATTCATCTGTCCACTTAGGTTTCTGTTACTTAATTTAACTTACTAAGTATAGTCAGGAAAGTCAGGACTCTACTTTAAAAACACTTCCTGGCTATACGCACACATTAATTGTTCCATTTATTTCAGGAAAACTTTAGAATTATGATTTAAATACCTGTTTAAATGATTTTTATTATGTTTTCTAACACTTGAAATATTGGGTGGGATGGGTAATTGTGTTTTATTGCTAGTAGAATATTATGAACCATCCAGTGTCACAAGTCAGATTGAGTAATTTGACATCTTATGAAATGTCTCATTCATTGTGTGGAAATGTTGAAATAAAGTAGGCAAATAGAAACAAATAAAATAAAACTTGATTAGCTGACTATTGGTATCATTTTACAAACGTAAGGCTCATATTCACATTGTAAAAATCCTGACTCTCTAATTGTTTCATTAGAATGAATGTGTGTGTCAGATATAGAGGTTTCTTATTATCGGATCTTTACTTACTGGGGCTCAAGCATACATCTCTCTGCTCTTCTCAACCTATTCTTGATCTCTAGGATCATCATATCCACAGGCATGGCTATAATTACCACCTGGACGACAGATCACCCCTTGAGCTTCACATTCTTATTATTGTTGAGTTAACATCACAACTTGGATTTCCTTTAGGAATCTCCAACCCAATGTGTCCAAACTGAATTCATAATCTGCCCTCTACAAACCTGGTCCTATTTCAGTGTACCCTACATCAAGGAATAGCACCAATAATTTTTAAAATCTTCCCAGACCACCCAATGCTCAGCATTTAATCTATCACAACCATAATCCAAGTCACTATTATCCCTTCCCTGAACTATTTTCATAACTAGCTTATCTTGCTAAACCCACTCTTGGCCAACTCCAATTCATTATTCAAAGAGCAGCCAAAGGAATTTATTTTTTTATTAGGCTTGAGCTAACATCTGCTGCCAATCCTCCTCTTTTTGCTGAGGAAGACTGGCCCTGAGCTAACATCTGTGCTCATCTTCCTCTATTTTATATGCGGGACGCCTGCCACAGCATGGCTTGATAAGCAGTGTGTGGGTTGGCGCGTGTGATCCAAACTGGCGAACCCCGGGCTGCCAAAATGGAGTGTGCACACTTAATTGCTGCACCACTGGGCCAGGCCCCAGAAAGATTTCTTTAAAAGGCAAGTGTAATTATATCACTCTCTTCCTTAAAACTCTTAATGATCTTCCAAAATTCTTGACATAGCTTACAAGGCCGCAGCATGTGCCTCACTCTCCCTTGCCTGCTGAGCTTCATACTGGCCTTCTGTCAGTTCCTGGAATGAGCAATGCTTCTCCCTGTATTATAAGCACTATATAAACGTTACTGATTATTAATAATAACCATAAGCAAAAAGTGATTTCACATTCATTAATTATATAATAGTATTATTGTTATAGGATAAGAATTTAACAGTAATGTCAATATTGCTAATATATTTATATAGTGACAGTTTCATCATATAATATTTGGAAAGAAAACTTAACTGGTTAATTTTAAGGAAGAAACTGACACATCATCAAGAGTTCTGATCTTTGAACATGGTACCTTTCCATTTTCAAGTATTTTATATGTCCTTTATTAAATTTTTATGTTTTCCCTAAAGGTCTAATAAACTTCCTGTTAGACTGCTTCAAAGGTACTTTATCTGCAAATCATAGTTCTCTCTCTCAAGTAATTTCTTTGTTTTATTGCAGTATATGGGAACTCTAGAAAATACTAAATAACTTTGATTACCTCTTTCAAGGGACCATTATTAATTCTAAGCTTCTTTGAAAGATGTTATAGTCACTATATTCAGATACAGTTGGATTAATTTCTGCTGTTTCATTTTTTATTTTCTATTTATCCTATACTCTAATGATTTTTTAAATTCCCTTTGTTGACTTATGGATTGTTTTCTTGGTAAAGAGTTTTTCCCACAAGTAGTTCAAAAGCTATAAATTCTATTTGTATTCACCTAAAAAAATTTTAAACATATACCTTCTCAAATATATGTTTTTCTGACAAAATCTAGAGCAGTGTCTTCCAAGCTGTGGGTCATGACTCATTAGTGGGCCATGAAATCAGTTTAGTAGGTCACAATTAGCATTTAAAAAAGAAATGAAATTTTATAAAAAACATTATACTATATCACAGTGATCCTTAGCAATAAGTATATTGCATATTAACTTGTTAATATTTTAATATTATCTTTGTTATGTATAATAAAGCTAAGTATTACTTTCTGATAGTTTTGTTTTAATTAGTTACTTGTATACATCTATCCGTTTAGTGGTTTGTAATATAAAATGTTTCTTACTTTTGGTCACAGTTCAAAGTTTGAAAAACACTGATCTTAGAGATAATCAGTATCTAAATTCTCCCCACTCCAAACAAAGCATAAAACATCACCACACTTAGTTCCTGTAGGTGCCCCACCTCCTCCCATTGCCTACCCACCCCTGAGTTGATAAGAGTAAGGAATTATACTTATAGGTTGTTATTTTAATTAAAAAATGTAAGTACTCAACTTATTTAAACTTAACAGTAAGGTTGACTAATTTCTTTGCTCACCATGGCCTCGTGTCCCGGACAGATTGGTTCCGGTTTCATATATCTTCTTTCTGGATTACGTCCTTTAGTAATTCTTTCATAGTAGTTCTGTGGGTAGTAAACTTTCTGAGTCTTTGAAATGTTGGCAAATTCGTTTATTTATTCTTCCTACTTTGGCTGGGTATAAAATTCTAGTTTCCTTTAACAATGATTCTCTCTGGGGTTAGGGGAGGAGGAGGAAGGAGCCAGGGACAATCGGAATTTGGGTTGATAGTTGAAGACTTTACCTAATTTATTTAGAATTTTAAACTATTTACTTATATATATAGTTTTACTATTTTGTCACTACTTTTTAATATTTAATGTTTTTTACTATTTACAAAATTTTAAAGGAATGTACTTATACACTTATTGTGTAATTCAAAAGTAAAAAGGACACTTACGTGTAAGGGAGAGCTCGGATCAATTCTAAATCTTCTAGGGCTTGGGCTTCTACCAAATTTGCAGCCATTGAAATACATACTCCATGAACAGCCAAAAGAGAATGAAGCTCCACAAGTCTCTGGATCAATTCCTTGACATGTACAGGTACGACTGTAAGATGGTAATTGCAAGGAATGAACTGATAAAGCAGACAATACCTCAGACAGAACATTTCAGGAACTGATTTTAACATATCTATCTTATTACTTATATTATCTAAAGTAGTGTTATGTTAACACAAGGCTCACTGTACTTGAATATAACTAAATTTTTAACTAAAATGTTTGTTCACAACTGTAAATCCAAATAAATGGCAATAAACTATACAGATCTGAAATCTCCATGACCTTGTTGGATTTGGAGATGTCCAAGGAGGGGAAAAAAGGGTCTGGATTTTAAATCCTGGATCTGTTCCCTATTAGCAAGAAAAATTAGAGCACCTCATTACCTCTTTGGACTTCAGCTGCTTCATCAGTAAAATGACATTGATACAATCTTCTGAGAATTGATAAAGGATAATATATATTGCATGAGATAGGTCAACTTTTTCGTGACTTTTGTGTGTGTGTGTGAGGAAGACTGGCACTAAGCTAACATCTGTGCCAATCTTCCTCTATTTTTTTTTAATGTGGGATGCTGCCATAGCGTGGCTTGACAAGCAGAGCAGGGTCTGCACCCAGGATCTAAACCTGCAAACCCTGGGCTGCCAAAACAGAGCACATGAACTCAATCACTATGCCACTGGGCCAGTCCTTCACTTTGTCAATTTTAAAGAAAGTCTTTATGAACGTCACAAGAGAAAAAATTGATCAGAAAACCTGTTTCAATCGGTAACTTGATAATTTTATCACTTGGGGGGCATTTCTGAGGCCCTAAATAGACTCTAAGTGAAGATGATGATGATTAGAATATATACACAAAGATATGAAACCAAGGAAATAAGTCTGCTCTTCTGGTGACTACATTAATGCTCAAAATTTCTAATTCTATGTATGAAGTACTTATGTAATGACTTAAAAATATGAATAAAATCTCACATTTTAAAAAAATAGTAAATGAAAAGAACAGAAATTTAGAGATCAAAACTATTAGTTTTTTTTAATTGTGAAAGTCTGGAAAATGCTTGATATGTAAGATAACATTGAATACAAAAGGATCATTCAAGATACTATGAAGGAAGAAAAAGGGAGGAGGGATAGTTCAAATATTCTAACTCCCTATAAATCTTCTGAAAAAGATGGAATATATGTTTTAAAGGGCAAAATATTACAATAAGTTGATGGAGAAGAAAAATGGGATGCAAATGGGATCAAAGGAGTTAAATTTGAAATTGCAGAAGGAAATTAAAGTTGTCAAAGAAATAGAAAAATTAGTAATTTATTTATGTCGTTGAAATAATACATGGGAAAGCGAAAAATGTAGTTTAACTATGGACAGTTATTTAAAAAATTAAACACATAGGAAAGGAGAAAAATTGTGAGAACTAAAAGACCTCCCGCAGAGTATCTTAAACTGTTAATATCACTGATAATGGGACAAATGGACCTAAAACATGTCCTAATGCCATGGACTCAGTGTAGTGTTCCTGCCAATAATTGCTAGAACTGAGTGGAATCAGGAAAAAACAATCAGACAAACCAAAATTGAGTTACAATCTCCAAAATTATCCTGTTCCCTTCAGAAATGTCAATGCCATGAAAGACAAAGATTGAGATAAAAGGATTAGGAGAACAAAAGGACAAAACAACACAACCCATCGAATCCTGGGTGGAGGAAAATTACTATAAAGTATAGTATTAGGAAATAGATGATATCTGAATATGAATTATAGATTAGATAATAGCACTTTATCAAAGTTAAATTTCTTGACTTTGATCATTGTACTGGAGTTATGTAATAGAATGTCCTGATTCTTAGAAAATACCATCCGAAGTAGTATTTAGGGGAAAAAGACAAAGTCTGCAACTATCTCACAAATAATCCAGAAAGAAAAAAATAAAAACGCAATAATATGTAAGTTTGTATGTATGTGTGACTATGTCTAGAAATGCAAACGTAACAGTGTTAACAACTGTGGAATCTAGGTAACGTGTATATAAGAGTTCACTGAAGTATTCTTGCATCTTTTCTGTAGATAGGAACTTTAAAAAAAAGCCTATGCTAGATCTACCTTGATGAAACATTAAAACAAGTTATTAGATTCTTGGGAAGATTAAATAAGATAATATATGGATATCCTGTAATGTCTTCATACAAGAGGTATTATTATTATTGTGCATCCACATAAAATAATTAGCAGACTTTAAAAATGATGTATACACACTTTCTGGCATTGGAAAGATAAGAAAAATACAATGAAATGGTATTCTAAGCATAAAGGAATGCTCTGGAAGGTATACAAATTAATCTTATGTGCAGACTAGAGAGGAGATGAAATATATTTTTGTTATATTTTGTATAACGACATTTCTTGAAAAAAAGAGAAACCTATATGAGGAAAACTACACTTGAACAAATAGAAAAAAGACATGTTATGGGATAGAAAGACCCAATATCTTAAAGACACCAGGTCATTATAAGATAATTTAATGCAATCCCATTAAAAATATCATTAGGTTTATCTTAAAACTAGATAAATTGATTATAAAGTTTATTTGGAAGCATGAACAAAAAAGAATAACAAAGAAAGACTTGGAAAAAAACAAGAATGGCCAGTTAGCCTCACCAAATATTAAAATAAATTATAAAGCCCCTTTAATTGAAAAAATGAGGTTCTAGTGCCTGAAAAGCCAGGAAGATGATACAGAATTCAAATATAAGAGAGGAATCACTTACATATATAATTTTTGTGAACAGTTAAGTAGTATTCCAGATTAAGAGGAAAAGAAGTACTCTTTACCAAGCAGTGTTGGAATAAATGGAAGAAAGGATAGAAATGGATCTCCTCTTCCCACTATTGACCAGCATAAATTTTTTTGGTTTTTTTTGAGGAAGATTAGCCCTGAACTAACTACTGTCAATCCTCCTCTTTTTGCTGAGGAAGACTGGCCCTGAGCTAACATTCATGCCAATCTTCCTCTACTTTATATGTGGGACGCCTAGCAAAGCATGGCAAAAGCCATGCAGTGCCATGTCCGCACCCAGGATCCGAACCCACAAACCCCAGGCCACCGACAAGTGGAACGTGCGAACTTAACCGATGTGTCACCAGCCGTCACCAGGCCGGCCCCTGACAAGCATAAATTTTAAATACATCAGAGATTTCTGTTTTCAAAAATTTACAATTTCAACAAGTACTAAAAGAAAACACAGGTGAATTACTCTATAACTTGCAGGAGAGAAAATGTTCTTAAATACTACTCAAAACCCAGACACAAATAAGTGGGAAGATAGATATAATTAATTACATTAAAAAAGAAAACTTTTGCAAAGATGACATAGCAAAAGTAAAAAGATAAATATCAAACTGTCAAAAGCATTTAGAAATTATATCACAAAGGGTTAACAGCCCCAATATGTAAGGTAAAAAAAGGTGAACAATCTTTTAAAAATATGGGCTAGAATAATTAACAGATGGCTGACGAAAAACCAAAAAAGAATAGCAAATGGCTCATAAGCATATGAAAAAATACTCTCACTCTTAATATGAAAAATGCAAATCAAAAGTAAAATGATGCCATTTATCGCTAATTAGGCAAAAGCTCAAGTTTGACAACATATTCACTGGCAAAACCACAGAAAAACAGATATTCTCTTACATTGCTAGATGAATGCAAAATGCTACAATTCCCTGTGTAGGAGCTTTTCCCTTACAGAAAAATCCCTTTGCTCTAGACTCTAGGGGTGAGTGGGATCAAGCATCAAACAAGCAAAAAACGAACATCCTAAAGGAAAATATGCTAGGATGGTCCTAACTCACCATGAAGCCAAATCTCTCTTTAAAGAAATGTTCATGCTTTTTAGTTGCACAATACCTAAAATCCTGTTCACCATGTACTATATGTAGTTGTTGGCAGTTAAAAATCAGCAATTTAATATTATATAATAGAAGTTGGAACAGCAAAGCAGTACAAAACAGATCTGATTACTTTTCATTGAGAGTGCATCTTCGGTCTGTGGGATGACCATTGTATGACTTTAGATTTTCAGTAAGCTCCGTGTACAATCTGTCAGCCATCGGGAGAGGAATGCCATCCCATACCATGATGAGCACCACCATCACGGCAGTGGGACAGTGGTGACCTGTACGCTGCCGAACCAGACAAAGAACTTTCTCCTCATCACTGCTTCTTCTTAAAACCTGCAAAAGCAGAATGCATTCATTTATGGAAAACAAGAAACCTAAAGTCAAATGCAATGGATATTGCTTTTAAAGCTCTGTATCATTCCATTTTACTTTTTAAAAAATTATTATTTCTCAAAGGGTTGAAGCCTATAGGACCTTCATATGTCAGACTAGCTGCCTTCACACAACTCATCACAGAGTATCCCAGTTTACTTGACCAAGAAACAACAGGCTGAACAGAAATCTGTGGTATGTGCTTATTATTTGTAAAAGTAGTCTGTGTTTAATTTCACTGTTGAGACAGCATTGCAAAATAGACAACAGAGGATCTCGTGGAAAAGAGCCTAGCTAACTGCTCTGCCCTTCAACAAATGTCACAATAGGACAAATCCAGCTACATGGAAATAACCAAGGACTCCCAACATTCAAAATAAACTTGAGCACTGAAATTTAGCATCTGAGGAAAGTTATGGATCTTTTCCTTGGGCAAATGGTTTTACTACAGAGAATAATTAATATATAAAGCAATATTCCTGCAATTCCTGTGATTTTTCCATGCTATCACAGGATTTCTCATACCCACTTTATCCTAAGATTAAGGTGGTCCAGCTGACATGGTGAATGCAAAACACAACAATTAATTTTGAATATTTATCCATTTATCTTATACTGAATCATACGGATAGAGTGCTAAAAAGTCTTCAAAAGTATTTAAAATATTGCACAGTGGTCCTGGTATTTATTTTAAAAATTACATAAAACCGTTGATACCACATAAAACTATCCAACTCTGTTTAAAACTCCTTCCATGTATCACAAATTTACAAAGCAGAGAGCCTGACCACATTAATCAGTACATAATTAGTAAATTATAAAACTGCCCACCCTGTGACCAAAATGGAGCAACCAATAGCATAATTAATGTTCCATTTTTGATGCTACAATAATTACATAAACTTGAGACGAAACTTCTTAAGATGTTAGTTACCCAATATCACTTTCTTCAGTCACTCCAGATGGTTAACACTCATTGCTACCCAGGCATCCCTTGAGTAGAGTTGGCTTTAGGACCTTCCCCCTAAACACAATTATTTATATTAAAATCTTTTTCTATATTTATATGTCCTTTTACAGCCAAATAAGAATACATTTTGCTTTCAAATAAGCTCAAATACAAAATGATATATATTGTATCAAGTAAAGTTATGCAAGATAATGTCCAAGTTGTCAAACCAACAACAGAGTTGTATTGATCCAGTTTTTGTACGGGAAATGTTAAAATGCTGTTTATTCATAGTATTTGTTTTTCCAGATTTTCCAAATTTCCTTCAGTGAACAATAGAAAATTAAGCATGATGAGTCTCTAAATTCAGTTCCAGGTTCAAAAAGCTGCTTAAGCATTGCTAAGACATGGATATTTGTGTCCACCCAAAATTCATAGATTAAATTCTAAATCCCAATGCGATGGTATTAGCAGGTGGGGCCTTTGGGAGATGATTCGTTCACAATGGGGAAGTACAATTGATTTGGATTAATGTTTTTATAAGAGACCCCATAGAGCTTGCTAGTCTCTTCTACCAAGTGAAGACACAAGAAAACAGGGCCCCCACCTGAGCATGCTGGCACCCTGATCTCAGATTTCCAAACTTCAGAACTGGGAGAAAAAAATTTCTTTTGTTAATAAGTCAGCGAGTCTGGTATTTTCTCACAGCAGTCTAAATGCAGTAAGACAAGTATTAAACCCGTGCAAGACCTCTGAAAACCATAAAAACATTATTGACAGAAATTAAAGAAGACCTAAATAAATGGAGAAAGATATCATGTTCACAGAATAGTCATTATTATAATGATGTCAATTTTCCCAATTGATTTCTAGATTTGATGCAATCCCAATCAAAATCCTAGCAGAGTTTGTGTTCTTTTAGGTGGAAATTGACAGACTTGAACCAAAGTTTATATGGAAACACAAAGGAACAAGAAGAGGCAAGAAAAGGAATAAAGACAGAGAAAGTGATTTACCAGATATCAAGATCTATTGGAAAGCTATAGTGATTAAGAATAGTCTAGTATTGGTGCAATAATAAAGAGATCAATGAGGGGGCTGGCCCGGTGGTGCAGCAGTTAAGGGCGCACGTTTCACTTTGGCGGCCTGGGGTTTGCCGGTTCGGATCCCGGGTACAGACATGGCACTGCTTGGTACGCTATGCTGTGGTAGGCATCCCACGTATAAAGGGGAGGAGGATGGGCACGGATCTTAGCTCAGGGCCAGTCTTCCTCGGAAAAAAAGAGGAGGATTGGCAGCAGTTAGCTCAGGGCTAATCTTTCTCAAAAAACAACAACAACAACAACAAAAAAGAGATCAATGAAATAGAATAGACAGTGCAGATCCATATGAATATGGTCACCTGACTTGTGACAAAGTTGACATTGCAGTGCAATGCAAAAAGTAGTCTTTTCAATAAATGGTACTGTGTAGATATCCATATGGAAAAAAAATGAATCCTGATTCCTACTTCATACAAGTAATTTGAGTTGTATTGTAGATATAAATACGAAAGATAAAATAATAAGTTTTCAGAAGAAAACATCTTCATGACCTCAGAGCTGGTAATACTCTTTAAAGTAGATTACCAAGTTTAATAATTATAAGGGAAAAAGTTAAGTTGGATTATATTAAAATTAAGAACTCTATTCATCAAAAACGTTAACCAGCAAAACATTAAGAAAGTACTTAAAGGCAAGAATACAGTGGGAGAAATATTTGCAATACATAGAATTGGCAAAATATTCTTACCCAAAATATATAAAGAACTTCTGCAAATAAGTAATAAAAACACAACAGAAAGTTGGCCAAAAAAACGTGAATAGGCTCAACACAAGGGAGTATCTAAACAGATGATGAGCATATGAAAATATGCTCAACATTATTAGTCATCTAGCAAAGTAAAAAATAATTTTAAACACTACAAATGTTGGTGGGGTTATAAAATGGTGCAACTGCTATGGAAAATAGTACACAAGTTCCTCAAAACATTAAAAATAGAGCTACCATATGATCCAGCAATCTCAATTCTGAATACATACTTATGCAAAAGAATTGAAAGCAGGATCTTGAACAGATATTTGCAGATCCACATTCACAGCATCACTATTCACAATAGCCAAGATGTGGAAGCAATCCAAATGTCCACTGACATATGAATGGATAAACAAAATGTGACAAATACACACAAGGGAATATTATGCAGCCTTAAAAAGGAAGGAAATCTTGCCATATGCTACAACATGGATGAACCTTGAGGACACATGCTAAGTAAAATAGGCTAATCTCAAAAAGAGAATGATTCCACTTATACAACGTGCCTAAAGTAGTCAAATTCTAGAAACTTAAGTAGAATGCTAGTTACCAGGGGCTGGGGAGATGGGAAAATGAGGAGATATTTAATGGGTATAGAGTTAAAGATGTGCAAGAAAAAAAAGTTCTAGAGATCTGTTTCACAGCAATGTGAAAATACGTAACATTATTGAACTGTACACTTAAAAGGGTTAAGATGGGGGGGCCAGCCCAGTGGCACAGCAGTTAAGTGTGCACGTTCCGCTTCGGTGGCCCATGGTTCGCTGGTTGGGATCTTGGGTACGGACATGTCACCACTTGGCATGCCATGCTGTGGTAGGCATCCCACATAGAAAGTAGAGGAAGATGGGCACAGATGTTAGCTCAGGGCCAGTCTTCCTCAGCGAAAAGAGGGTTGGCAGCAGTTAGCTCAGGGCTAATCTTCCTCAAAAAAAAAAAAAAAAAAAGGTTAACACAGTAAACTTTATATTACTGTTATTTTAAAGTGAAAAAAAAAAACAGGAAAAGGTCTTAAAAAAAGCACTACACATCCAGTAGGATGTCTAAAATGAAAAAGAAAATAAAAGAATATATACTGTAAGACTGCATTTATATAAATTTCAAATCAGGCAAGATTAGTCTGTAATGTTACAAGGCAGGAGAGCAGTTACTTTTGGGGGTAGCTAGTGACTGAAAGGGGGTAAGAAGAGTGCGACCGGGCCAGCCTCACAGCACAGTGGTTAGGTCCAGCATGCTCTGCTTTGGCAGCCAGGGTTTGTGGCCCGGATCTGGGGTGTGGACCTATACCACCTTTCAAGGCATGCTGTGGCAGTGACCCACATACAAAATAGAGGAATACTGGCACAGATGTTAGATCAAGGCTAATCCTCCTCACCAAAAAAAAAAAAACAAGGATGATACTGAGGTGCTACTAATATTGGATGCTGGTTACGAGTGTGTTCCCTATAGAAAAATTTTGCCAGCTTAGGATTTCTGTAGTCTTCTGCACATATGTTATAGTTAAACAAAAAGTACACCTTAATCTATACCAAGAACAAAAAATAGAAACTGGTTAGTCATTTACTGGCTCAGGACATTTTAGCAAGTTTCTTAACCTTTCTATAGTAGCACAGAGCAAGGATCTAAGTTTAGCCACTATATTATGTCTCTTGCTTTATTACTGCAAACTTGGCTCCTGAGCACAGAACTCAGTTCATGGGAGGTTCTCATCAAATATTTGTTGAATGAATGGTTGAAAACCACAAAAACCCAATGTGGTTGCATTTTATGAACATTTCACAAACTACAAGTTACACTATTAATAAGAGGTAAAATCCTATTTCAGAAACAGATTTTAAATGGTACAAATATTCCAAATTTTAAAACTTGTGTCAAGAATCACATTATTTTGTAACTGGAAGGATGCATTAATTTGTAAGCTGTTGAACCTGGGGCCACATGGCAGTCACTTTAGATGGTAAATGGTGTACCCAAACTTGTGTGAGTAATATTCATGACTAATGTCCTGTCGTTTTTAAATATTATTCTAATAATTTATATTACATATTATGAGGTTGTTATATCCTATGAAAAATCATACAGACATTCTTTTAGTATCTGTGCTAAAAACATACCCCAAATTGAATAATGCTGGAATGAAAAACAAATGGTTTTCACAAATACAATGCTTTTGTCTTTTGATATCAGCTTTACTGAAATAGAATTTAAATATCATAAAATTCATTCTTTTAACATACGCAATTCAGTGGTTATTAGCATAGTCACAGATATGGCCTACAATTACCACTGTATGATTTTAAAATATTTTCATTGCCCAAAAGAAAATCCTATTATTAGCCGTCATGCCACATTTCTCCTTCTTCTCAGCTCCCATCACTCACTAACCCACCTTTCTATCTTTTATGTATTTTGTATTTTATATATTTCCACCTCTCATGTATTTTGCTTATTTGGGACATTTCATACAAATGGAATCCTATAACATGCGGCCTTTTGTGTCTGGCTTCTTTTACTCAGCATAATGTTAATTTATATTTGTAGCACTTATCAGTAACTTCATTCCATTTTATTGCCAAATAAAATTCCAGTGCGTGGACATACCACTGTATGTTTAGCCTTTCTTTGGTTGATTACCATTGGGATTGTTTCCACTTTTGCTATGATTGATGCTGCTATGAACATTCATGTAACAAGTTTCTGGTAGACATGTTTTCATTTCTCTTAGGTATATACCTAGGAGTGGAATTGCTTTGTTGTATGATAACTATGTTTATCCTTTTAGGGAACTACCAGACTGTCTTCCAAAGCAGAGGAAACATTTTACATTCCCTCTAGGAATGTACAGGATTCTAATTTCTCTACATCCTTGTCAATACTTGCTATTGTCTATCCTTTTGGTTTTAGCCATCCTAGTGTAAAGTGGTATCTCACTCTGATTTTGATTTGCGTTTTCCTAATGACTAATAATGTTGCACATAATTTCATGTGCTTATTGGTCATCTGTATATCTTGTCTGGAAAAGGTCTATTCAAATACACTGTCAATTTTCAGTTTGGATTGTCCTTTTATTATTAAAATAGAGGAGTTCTTTTTTTTTTTTTCTATGTGTAGGGCATTTGTTCATAGGGAGACCACAAGATTTGTGACCCTTGTCACAATGAACCCAGATTCCTGTTGGGTGTGTTTTAAACAGAGGAGTCATTTCTTCAGGCCCCCTGCTCTGAGCACACCCCTATGAGTTCTTTTTATATTCCACATATAAGCCCCTTAACAGATATTTGATTAGCAAGTATTTTCTCCCTTTCTTGGCTTTCTCTAATCTTTCTTCTTTAAAGATTTTTTTTTTCCTTTTTCTCCCCAAAGTCCCCCGGTACATAGTTGTATATTCTTAGTTGTGGGTCCATCTAGTTGTGGCATGTTGGATGCTGCCTCAGCGTGGCCTGATGAGCGGTGCCATGTCTGCACCCAGGATCTGAACCGGCAAAACCCTGGGCCACCGCAGTGGAATGCATGAACTTAACCACTCGGCCATGAGGCCAGCCCCTCTCTAACCTTTCTTGATAGAGCCTTTTGAAGCAAAAGTTTTAAATTTTGATGAACTCCAATTTATCTTTTTTTCTTTTGTGCTTGTGTTTTATCTAAGAAAAAAAATGTGTAATCCAAACTCACGAAGATTTACAGCTATGTTTTTGTCTAAAAATTTCATAGTTTTAACTCTGATATTTGGATCAATGATCCATTTTGAATTAATTTTTGTATGTGGTAGGGGTCCAGTTTCACTCTTTTGTATGTTGCTACCCAGTTGTCCCAGCACCTTTTGCTGAATAGACTATTCTTTCCCCAAGGAATAGTCTTAGAATTCTTGTTGAAAATCAATTGACCACACATAAGTGTGAGGGCTTATTTCTTGACACACAGTTCTATTCCAATGATCTGTATATCTAGTCTTATGCAAGAGCTACACTTTCTTGATTACTGTAGCTTTGTAGTACATTTTAATTTAATTTAATTTTTGTAAAGATTGGCACCTGAGCTAACATCTGTTGCAAATCCTTTTTTTTTCTTCTTCTCCCCAAAGACCCCAGTACATAGTTGTATATTCTGGTTGTGAGTGCCTCTGGTTGTGCCATGTGGGATGCCGCCTCAGCATGGCCTGATGAGTGTTGCCATGTCCACGCCCAGGATCTGCACTGGTGAAACCCTGGCCCGCTGAAGCAGAGCGCTTGAACTTAACCACTCGGCCATGGGGCCGGCCCACTGTAATACATTTTAAAATTGAGCAGTGTGAGTCCTCCAACTTTATTCTTTTTTCTCAAGATTGTTTTGGCTATTCCAACATATCCATGTACTGTTAACTGAAGACAGGACACTCATAAATTTAGAGATGATGCTGAGAAACTACTTAATATTTATTCCTGTGTCCACTACACTCTAATACTCCAAATCACAGAGAAAATGAGGCTGGATTTCAACAACAGAAAATAAGTCATTGTCATTAATTAAGGTTTTAGATATAACTGTTCTGATTAAAATCTCTACTCCAAAAAAATTTTTAAGTCCATTGTATCACTATCATTCTTAATATTTCTACATTTCTTGCAACATTTAAATACTGCTTTCTGCTATTTTCACTCAATCTATCATTAAAATTATTTGAACAGAAGAGTTCTGGGTAGATATTAAGGTGATATCTAGTCATATCTCCCTCCTATAATTTCTAGAGAAATAAACAACAAGCAAATATGAGGGGAAAAAAATACGGCTGCAACCAAATTCAGAGAAATGAAGATCTTATTCTTTCAAGTTTGAAAGTAGCTGATAATTAATGAGCAAAAAGTGTCAAAAGAGCCTGGTTTCAGCACCAATTTGAGGAGAAGCAGCAAATCTGTTTGTAGAAAAGTCTTCTATTTTGTGCAGAAGTAAGACAACACTTCAAAATTCATGGGTAATAATTGTCCCATGGGGATGGAATAAAACAATCAGGTGATGAGTTCCAGTGAAACTTAACATGAGATATTTAACAAATATACGGAAAGCAGAGCCCAAGAACCATCAGCGTTAGCCAATGACACCCTTATTTGTCAAAACTGATCCAACTGTGTACTTGCTAACAGTATATTTCATTCCATGTTAATTATAACTCGCTAATTTAAAAAAAATAAAGGGCGAAAGAAAACATGATTGACTAAAACTTGGCCAAGTTTTGGGACACAATGTATTTTATTCTCAGTGCAAGCTTGGGACTCAAGTGCTCACGGCCCTCAGTAATGGAAGCCTCACTGGATCGGTGGGGTCACAGCTCAGGAGACCAGCTCCAGGCAGATCTCTGGATGGAAAGTACCAACTCCAGAGATTTAAGAAACAGGCCACTGTCAGAAACAATGTAAGAAGAGCAAAGAGTAAGTCCTTGCATAACCTGAGGAATGAACAATGGGGAAATTTTAAAAAGAAAAAGTCTCTCTCTTCAGTTAAACTCAATCTGTAGGACAACAAATATTCAGTGTATATTAAGGCTTAGCTAACATCTGAAATGAATTAATGTACATTAATAAGAATTGAATTTTGATAAAGTAATTAGTAGCCAAGCCCAAAATACTGTCAAGTTGGCAAAGAGACATTTTTTCTAATTATGATATGCCACAAATTGTTTGTAATCCCCTGGGAAGCTGATTAAGTAATACTCTAAGTGAAATGACACAAACACTAAATTGAATGTACAGTAATGGGGAAAATATTAGCAATGCATTTTTCTATTGTAATTTTGTTGGGGGAAATATAAGAAATTTGGGATGGGTTTGTATGAATAAGGGTACAAAGTAGGGCCAGACTCCTTGTTTGGAGAGAGTGGGAAGGCTTCACAGAGGAGACCCTTCTTAAGGGACTGAAACAAGAGTTTGCCACCAGAGAACAGACAGTACAAAGGTAATTCTGAGGTTTTTGGAAAATAAGCTTCATGAAGCAAGGATCCTACTTAAGGAAGAATTTCGGCCAATTGTATGAACAGTTGACAAGATGGCTTCTGTGATTATAAAATTCTATTTCTTTAATTATTATACACAGGTGGTTCTATTTCTGGGATCTCTGACATAAAGATAATGCTTGCTCTGTTTTTAAGATGTAGCTCAAAGGTCAAGATCTCCCCAGAGCCCCTCCCGGATCCTCACATCTCCAAACGTTATTCTTGTTTTCCTCCATGCTCCCTCTGTGTGCCATTCTCAAGCAGGCAAATGGTAGGGTTTCACAGTAGCTAGCACATTGGTGACTGCTCAAGGTGTGACCATGAATAAGCTCACCTAGGAAGGCATATTACAGACAGGCTAACTGAAGAGCTGAGGAGTGATGGGGGAAAGTTGCGTTACAGAAGCCAAGGAAAAAATGGACTTTCCAGAAGAGGTAGCGTAACCAATAATTTCAACTGCTGAGGAAAGGGTATCAGGACCTAAACTTCTCTTTGGCAGTTGCGATATTGGTGACTGTTAGAATAGGACTTTCAGAGAAAAATTGAAGATAGAAGACAGATCAATCTGATGATCATTAGGAAAAGATTTTCTAGCAATTCTGTGACAGTCTCCTTATCCTGGGTTATAAATTATTCTCCTTCAACAGCCTGTTTATGAATAGTTCTGAAAAGTAAATTCTAAACTATTTCTGATAACCTGGTCTGGATGGAATAACCTATTGAAATTCCCCATGGGGAGTTCTTAAGGCAAGTGAGACCAGGATCAAGAGTGATAACTTGGGATATTCCAAATAACCTCTGGCAGTCTAGAGTGCTTTAAGGCCACTCATTACTAAGCATATAAAAACTGGTGGAGAGAGAAGAGAAGATTGTTCTGAGAAACAAAGTTACTAATGCAATTTATAAGGAGGCAACTGTGGGTAATAGTATTTTTATATTCTTAGGGCATGGAAAGAAAAAACTCAAAGACCAAGAGAGGTTTCTACTACATCAGGCAAATTTGGCTTCTAGTTATATTATATTTATGTAGGCAATAGAAAAATGAAGTATTTAAACAGCGTTCGAATACCCCCACTTCCAAAAATCAGAGAAGAATCTTAGATGTATATACATTCTTGTTTTGTTTGTTCAAAACAAACGATTCATAGTGCCAATGAATACTACACTGGCATTTCATTATTTTTCCACTGTAATCACTAATTTCCCCTGCTAGTATATAGACTTTCTAATTGTTCCTTTGGAAACACAGCATTTTGTTTGTTGGATCAGAATTACTACTTTGATGTTTGCTGGTACCTGCAGATATACGAACCATGGAAAGGCTAATCAAACTATTGTTTTTGAATACTAGGAGGAAAGGTGAGAATTTAGATCCAAAAGACAATGTGATTAAAAAATAAACAAGTGGTATTAAAATTGGAAGACACAACTATTTTTTAAAGACATAATAGTTTCTCTAGAAAATTCAAGAGAATCAAAGAAAGATCGACTAAATTTTTAAAGAGAGTAAAACAGGTGGTTCCTTATAAATATCGAAGACTCAACAGCTTTAATATATACCAGCAATAACTAAATAGAAATTTGGTTTAAAGCTTGAATTTAAACATAGCAGTAAGGATTATCTTAAGGAAAGTGCATGTAACTAACATCTCAACAAAGCTGTTAAAAAAAGAAAGATGTAAAACACACAATAAAACTATAAAAAATATGAAAAGAAAGATATAGAAGAAAGCACAGTTGGAGGAACATAATAGTGTTCCTAGATGAAAGGCTAGACATGTTTAAAAGATATTGATTCTAGCCAGCAGCATATACCCCATTCTACATATTTAGCTTGTTTCTGAGGTTCATATTGAAGAGCAAACGAATATCAAATCAAGAAAAAGATTTTTTTCAACAATCTAAAGTAACATATGTACCCCTATGTTCATTGCAGCACTATTCACAATAGTCAAGACATGGAAACAATCCAAGTGCCCATCATGTGATGATTGGATAAAGAAGATGTGGTATATATACACAATGGAATACTAGTCAGCCATAAAAAAAGACAAAATCATCCCATTTGCAACCACATGGATGGAGCTGGAGGGAATTACGCTAAGTAAAAATAAGCCAGACTGAGAAAGACAAACACCAGATGATTTCACTCATATGTGGAATATAAACAAACACATGGACAAAGAAAAGAGTTCAGGGGCCGGCCCCATGGCTGAGTGGTTAAGTTCACATCCTCTGCTTCAGCGGCCCAGGGTTTTGCTGGTTCGGATCCTGGGCCTGGACATGGCACCACTCATCAAGCCATGCTGAGGCAGCGTCCCACATGCCACAACTAGAAGGATCCATAATTAAAATATATAACTATGTATTGGGGGGATTTGGGGAGAAAAAGCAGGAAAAGAAAAAAAGGAAGATTGGCAACAGTTGTTAGCTCAGGTGTCAATCTTTAAAAAAAGAAAAGAAAAGAAAAGAGTTCAATGGTTACCAAGGGAAGGGGGGTGGGGCTTGGGCACAGGGGGTGAAGGAGCACTTCTGTGGTGACAGACAAGGAATACGTACAACTGAAATTTCACAATGATGTAGACTATCATGAACTCAATAAAAAAAAAAAGGAAAATATGTTTTAAACAAACAAGAGGGAATTGTCGTTCTAAATTTAAAATTTTTTCCTTAGGGGCCAGCCTGGTGGCGCATCGGTTAAGTGCTCACGTTCTGATTTGGTGGCCCGGGGCTCGTTGGTTCGGATCCCGGGCGCGGACATGGCACCGCTTGACAAAAGCCATGCTGTGGTAGGTGTCCTGCATATAAAGTAGAGGAAGATGGGCATGGATGTTAGCTTAGGGCCAGTCTTCCTCAGCAAAAAGAGGAGGATTGGCAGCAGATGTTAGCTCAGGGCTAGTCTTCCTCAAAAAAATTAATTAATTAATTAATTAATAATAAAATTTTTCTTTAAAGCTACAGCAAAAAAATGTAGTTCTAGCCTAGCAACATTCTACTCTAATGGGTTAATGAACAATTTCAACAAAAATGGACATGTGGAAAATGGAGTGGAATTTTAAATCAATGAAAAATATTTCAAATTAACTACTGGATTTATACCTAAAATTATAAAAACTTGGGGAAACACTATTTTTATAATATTAGGATGGGAAAGCCTTCCTTATTAGGATGAAAAACCTCTGAAGAAATATAGGAAGTGACATAGATTTAACCTGCTAAGAATTTCAAGCTTCTGTACAAAGATAACAGACAAGCACAAAGGTCAAAAGAAAATCCAGTATTAGACAAAGGCAGACTATATGATGGAAGTCTTCTTTACAAAAGTAAAAGCTAACCTAAACAAAAAAATGGTTATGAAGAGTGAATTCATGGAAGAAATACAAATGGTTAATAAATATACAAAGAAAACCAACTTTACTCATTAAAAGGAAGTTCAATCAAGATATCAATTTTTACTTATTAGGTTTACAATAACAAAGTAGATTTCACCATAAGATTATTTAAATTTTAGGGGCCACCTCCGTGGCCGAGTGGTTAAGTTCCCCCGCTCCGCTGCAGCAGCCCAGGGTTCGGATCCTGGGCGCGGACATGGCACTGCTCATCAGGCCACGTTGAGGCAGCGTCCCACATCCCACAACTAGCAGGACCTGCAACTAAGATATACAACTGTGTACAGGGCGGGGTTGGGGAGCTAAAGCAGAAAAGAAAAAAAAAAAAAAGATTGCCAACAGTTGTTAGCCCAGGTGTCAATCCTTAAAAAAAAAAAAAGAGGAAGATTGGCAACAGTTGTTAGTCCAGGTGCCAATCTTTAAAAAAAAAATTTTAACGACAATGAAAAGATTTGTTAACCCAAGTATTATAAATTAAGAATTTGCAAGAATTTATCTTTGTTCAGCCTTTTTACATTAAGCAAGTTCTTGGATGCCTTCTGTATACTTTCTAATGTTGGGTCCAAACCACCTACGAAGAATGGCACTATCTATTCCATTTCAGTCTGCCAGGAGGAGCAAACGCTCTTGAGCAGATTCTGCTCCAAAACAGTCAAAAGTTTATTTAATCAAACTTTCTTGAAATTTAGTAATTTGTAGAATAATTAGTTTTTACCACAAAAAATATTGACCTCGTCTCTCTTCTACTTAACATGCTTCCGTGGTTGTCCATCACTTTTGATTGAAAGTTCTAACACGCTAACTCTTGGTTTGGGTATACCTAAAACTGCTAAACATCATTACCTCAGAGGGTAAAATTAAGATAGATTTTGTAAATTTGAAAGTAACAGGTATTTAACATTTAATTTTGATTTAATATAGGGCTTTAACCTTCAGCTTGGATACTTCAGTTTGATTTAATTTTTAATTTAATTTTAACTCAAGTTAAATTAAAATTTAGATTTAATAATTATATAAACATTACAGAACTATATTATTAAAAAAAAAAAAGTCCTTGTAATACAACCTTAGTTGTAATGATGCCATAGTTACCAGGGTCCTATATCAGCTCCACAAGATGTGGACCAGACAGAATCACAACCAGAAGCAACATTCAGACCAAGTGTGCGGCATATAACCAAAGAGAGATTACTTTTGAGTTTATCAATCATCATGGGAGAGACAAAGCAGAGTTAAATTTTCAACAGAAAATGATGGTGGCCAACCAAAACAAAAAGTCACCCATCAATTAAGATCATTTAAAGCTACCTATGTATTATAACAAAACGAATTTCCACCTTTGGAGGGAGGTAAAGACTTGGTACATAAGTGGCGGGGGATGTTCTGGAGTGTTGGTAAGAATTTATTTTTTGATCTGGGTGGTGGTTACATGGGTGTGTTCACTTTCTAAGACCTCACTGGGCTGTCCACTTATGACTTGCCTACTTTTCTTTGTGTATATTATAGTTGAATAAAAAATTCCCGTAAAAAATGAACTCTTTAAGTGCATAAACGAACAAAAACTAATTTTGATCCCTGAAGCATAGAATGGTTTCTCACATTAGCAAGATACTGCAGACACCAGTCAAGCTGCCCAGGGCCCCACCCACTCCCATTAGTAGGTGGACATGGTAATATACAAGAGGTGCCTAACTTAGGCACAGAAATAACCAGCACCAGGACACAGCCCAAAGACAACCAAGGCAAATATTAGGCAGAACTGTGGAACAAAGGAACCAAAAAAGTAAAGTTTTTGAAGATTATATAAATCCAGGCGAGATGGTTTGAAAACTTTTGGATACTTCAGCTTAGTTGACACCTCATTCCAAAATTCTGGTCACATCAGACCATAGGAGGCAATAAAACATTCACTTGTATCTATTCACTGCCACACCTATCCTACTGATTAATAAACTGTCCTACAGAGAGGAACCCAGGAACTGGTGTCTGGTATGAATTGGTCAGGCACTGGAGCTATCCAGGCAACCTGGTTTTTCTCTTTTTCTAGTGAGGAAGACTGGCCCTGAAGTAACATCTGTTGCCAATCTTCCTCATTGTGCTTGAGGAAGATTGTCACTGAGCTAATATCTGTGCCAATCTCCCTCTGTTTTGTATGTGGGACACAGCCAAAGCACGGCTTGATGAACGGTGTGTAGGTCCATGCCCAGGATCTGAAAATGCCAACCCCCAGCCGCTGAAGCAGAGCACATGAACTTAACCACTATGTCACCAGGCCAGCCCCTCCGCAGCCTGTTGTTTAAATCCTTCTCCCTCCTCCCACCATCACGCCAAAGACATAATGGGGCACGGGGAGGGCAGTAGTATAGGGGGTTACTAGAGCCTAGCGCATCTGAGAAACTCCATCCCCCTTTCCACCAAAATTGACGGAAGAACAAGACAACCAGTCCCTGACAGGATCCAAAGTGACAGCAGAGAAGAGTCAGAAACACCTGCCAAAGGCTAACAATTTTGGGGGGGGGGGGGGTGCTAATGACCACCTGGCCAAGAAACATTTCAAGACAATAATAGAACGGCTCAGAAAGTGGTGCTGCCCAGTCAGAATTTGCTGTTAAGCTTTTTTGTGTGTGACCATTAAAAACAGCAGCAATAAACTTCTCGTTCAAGAAAAGGAGGCCAGTGCAGCACAATGAAAATAGGATAGAATTCAACCACTATTAACAAACATAAGACTGCACACAGAGAGAAAAAATGTACATAAAATCACACAATGTTTGATCTAGATTTATGTTTAATATTAAATACATGACAAATTTTCACCATGCAAGATGAAAAGTAAATTTGGAGCAATGCACTCCACTGGCTGAATGTTTATTAGATTCCTTGGTTAAAATGAATGGTCTCCATTTCCTCCCCCGCCCTTCTTTTACTTCATTCCTGCATAAAGCATCCATATATAAGACTTAATTGCCCTAGTGTCATTCAAAATAATCTGCTTGTGAGGTCCTAAAAACTATGTAGACTATAGACAGACCTAATCCTTTCACTCTTCATTTAATCTCTATCGAAAGTTCAAGTTTGGGTTGGACAACTTTAGCAGACTATTAGTTCTAATACTCAAAGTTTCCCATGTCTGAGAAAAGAGCGAACAATGAATACCACAGCAATACTTTTGCAAGACACCAGTTCAAACTCAAAATATTCACTATTCTAAAATAGTCTTATTTAAGCTCCATGTGCATTCACTCAAGAAAAATTTATTGAGTGCTGACTATATGCTGGGCATTGCTCCAGGCACTAATGAACAACATTACTATTTTAAATAAGGTAACTTGGAAAGTTTGCAAGAATAAACTTTAGCATGATTTTTTAAATATATATAATCATTTATGAGACTGATATCTTTTTTACAGATATAAAGGATCAATTCTTGGTTTTGTTATTGAGATTACACTTTCTTTTTTTTTTAATTCTTCTCCCCAAAGCTCCCCAGTACATAGTTGTAGATTCTAGTTATGAGTGTCTCTGGTTGTGACATGTGGGACGCCACCTCAGTGTGGCCTGACGAGCGGTGCCATGTCCGCGCCCAGGATCCAAACCGGCAAAACCCTGGGCGGCCGAAGCACAGCGTGTGAACTTAACCACTCAGCCCAGGGGTCCGGCCCCTAGATTACGCTTCTTAATTGTCATTAGTAGATATCAAAATTTTTGTTAAGTTGCTTAGCAACTGTGCTTTATTTCATTCCTTATCTCTGGATTGTTTTTGTATTTGTGAAAAATGTCAGCTATATATCACTATATATTGAAATGTTCTATTTATTCTGAAAGAAATATTGCAAAAGGGAAAATAAAAAAGTAATTTTGCTACAGCTGCTTCATGGAAAATGTTAAATACTCTTCTTTGTATCTAAGAACACTTAAAGAAGACTTAAACCAATAATAGGACTTTAACAGAAAGTTGCTACTGAAATCCTTAAGTTGCAGACTTCATATTTGTCTTCATAAAAAAATAGAAGTATATACCAAAATTTTATCAGTGTAATTATTATTATTACGTGAGGGAAAGTTTGAAAGGCAGGAAGGAAGAATTATCAAAAATCCCACCATTTAACCCAGCTACCTTGCTCTTTTTTGGATCACCCACTCTAGGGAAGCCAGCGGCCATGTTCATGCCCCCTCCTACAATGAATAGGGCTCACTTGTAGCAACTTCCAAGGTTAATATATCATAAAAGACATTGTAGCTTCCTCCTGGTTTTCTTTTGATTGACTCACTCTGGGGGAAACCAACGTACCATGACATGAGAAAACACTTAAGAATTCCTATGACAAGGAAGCGAGGCCTCCAGCAAACAGCCATGGAGGAACTAAAACCTCCTACATATGCCCTGCGAAGTGGACCCTCCAGCCCCACCCTACTGTTCCCAGTCAAGTCTTCAGATGACTGCAACCTCATGAGAGACCCTCTTCCAGAAGCACCCTACGAAGCAACTGTCAGATTCCAGACCCACGAAAACTCTATGAGATAATAAATGTTTGTTTTTCAAAGCTACTAAATTTTGGAGTAACTTTTTAAGTAACAACAGGTAACTAATACAGATTTTATCATTTAATTCCTCAGAATGCTCTTTATAAAACATAAACAAGATAGATAACACATCCCTAATTAAAATACTTCAAAGGCTTCATGTTGTTCATGGAGTAAACCCAAACTCCTCACCATGGCCTACAAAGACACACACGCTCTGGTTTCTGCCTACCTTTTTACACGGTTCCACCCTCTACTTCCTCAACTTCACTGGACTCCTCTATGTTTTCTTTTGAGGAAGATTAGCCCTCAGCTAACTGCCAGTCCTCCTCTTTTTTGCTGAGGAAGACTGGCCCTGAGCGAATTTCCGTGCCCATCTTCCTCTACTTTATATGTGGGCCGCCTACCACAGCATGGCTTGCCAAGTGGTGCCATGTCCCCACCCGCGATCCGAACCGGTGAACCCCGGGCCGCCGAGAAGCGGAACATGCGAACTTAACTGTTGTGCCACAGGGCCGGCCCCTGAACTCCTCTTAGATCATTAAAGTATATACTCTCTTCCTTGAACTTTGTACTTGCTGTTTTCTCTGCTTAGGAAGGCTCTTCCCTGCATTCTTGGGGCTATTCTTGGCATACTCGGCTCCTTTTGGTCACCCTGTTGTTAGCCTAAATGTTCCCTTTCCAGAGAGGCCTTCCCTGATGACCCATTCATAATGAGAAAACCCTGGAAGGTTCTCACTAAAGAGAAACAAGATAAGGTGGCCATACTGAAAGCAGTATAAAATTGGGGTTTGTCTGTTAGACTAACTGTAGTAAATGAAAGGAAGGAATTAATAGCATAAAATTTGGAAAAGAGAATATGAATTCATCACTACAGATTACATGACTGTACATCTGATATATACAAGAAAACTATACTGGAAAACAAGAAACATGTAAACTCCATGGGAAGAAAATTTTAAGCACCCCTGTGGGACAAAAGAAGTCTTAGCAAACAGAAAGGTATAGAAAGCAGGATAGGAAGACTAACATCAAAAATACATAAATTCTCCAAATTCTCTGTGTAATATGATTCCAATAAAAATACCAACAGGACTTTATTCTTCAATTAGACAAGGTGATCATAAACTCATATGGAAACATAAACAAGGCAAGAGTAGTCAGGAAATTTCTGAAAAACTAAAAGGAGGAGGAATTAGCTCTATCAGATATTAAAACATATTATAAAACCTAAATAGAGTAATTTGATGCTGATAGAGGAGAGATGTAACACTGACATAACAGATTAGAAAATCTACTAGTATGAACTAACATAAATCAGTAGGGAAAAGATGAACAATTAAGTAAGTGGTATTGGATCACTTGGTCGTCATCTGGAGAAATATGTTGTCACTAAGATTTTACACACAAAATGGTCAAACTCAGGAAAAATGAAATCATTAAAATGCTACCAAAAGAAAAATGGGAAAATTACTTATAAGGTGAAGCTGTAAATATTTTTCTAATTAAGATACAATACACTAAAGCCATAAAAGATGAAGACATTTTCCATATTTTCAATTTTTTAAGAAATTTAAAATTTCATTTAAAAACTATGAACATCACAAATAATGACAAACTGAGGAAATATATTTGCAACTTTTATCACAAATGGTCAATTTTCTAAAGGAGCTCCTACAAGATCAATAGAAGACTAATAATCTAATAGAAAAATGGGTGGTCCTTATATAATTTCCTACTTGAAAAAGTTTTGAATCAACTATTACTTTTTCAAAAGAGTAAATAAAATATTAATATAAATATAAAGATCACTCTGGCTACTGTTTAAAACGTATCTTCACCAAAACTCTTACACATGGAGATTGACTTGTACAAGTGAGTGTTTTGTGGCAATGGAGGAAAGTATGCAACTTTCACAGCTGAGTTGGCAGTGTGAAAATCAGCGCATAGCAGGACAAGAAGGTGATCCAGGAAGTGACAAAACAACCGTTCACAACCACCATGCCCCAACTGCCCCAATAATTCACACAATAGAAATTTTAGGGAAAGTTTTAGAGGTCTATGGGAGCATTTTAGGAAGTTTTCTTTAGTTCTTGGGAGGCAAGGTGACCCCAGCAAACGTTAGCGTTACTAGAGGACGAAGTGAACTGTAGCCAGGAAGCCTAGTCTCAAATGTGTCTGAGATGGCTAATGTGACTCTGGGCCTGTTTCTTCCCATTCACAAAATGAAATGATTGGCGATCGTAATCCATGTTTGTATCCTCAGGATGCAGCCCAGGGCCTGGCACTGGAAAGTACCTCAATAAGCATGAGTTCCTTCACTTACCTTTCTCATTCTGAAATAGTTTTTTTTCCATCCCAAATTCACCCACATCGTAAAAAAGTGAAGACAGGTATCTTAGTTGGGACTTGATTCTACTACACATAACAGAAAACCCCAGTAATAGGTTTTAAACAAATAAAAAAAGAATTGTCTCTCATGTTAAAAAAATCCAGATCTGGGCCAGCCTTGGTGACCTAGTGGTCAAGTTTGGCACACTCTGCTGTGGCGGCCTGGGTTCAGTTCCCAGGTGTGGACCTATCCCACTCATCAGCAGCCATGCTGTGGCAGAGGCTCACACACCAAAAGAGGAAGATCGGCAACAGATGTTAGCTCAGGGGGAGTCTTCCTCAGCAAAACCAAAACCAAACAAAAAAACCCAGATTGTGATCCTTCCCTACCCTTCAGCTCTCCCTCTCAATCTAAAAAATAAAAAAATAAAAAAAAGAGATCCAGATATAAGAAGACCTGGGTTGGCATGACAACTCCATTGGAATAATCAGGACTCAGGTTCCTATCTTTCTTCCCACCAACCTAGTACACATCTTCCACTATCAAGTCAATTTGTGGTTCCAGATGGTTGTTGGCACTTCAGCCATTAAATCCATGTTCTATAAATGCAGGGCAAAAGGAGATAGGTGGAAAAGTAACCAAGACATCTAGTCTACTACAGTAGCCAAGGGTCTGGCAATTGTCTTACTTTAGGAGTACCTGTGTTCAAGCCCTATCTCCATTTTGCATTTAATGCTTTTAATTTCTTGGAAAGGGGTATGAAAATAATGACTTTTACCTTTTCCAGAATCATAATAGAGTCCTTCTGTGAGGATTTATGAGCCAATGTATGTCAAGTTCTTAACATAGTGCTTGATATATAACAGAAGGCAATTGTTATTCTTATTATTTTATTATTATTATGACCATCATAATTATTAATAAATAATATCACAGGGATCTCAAGAATTCCAAATAAACTGTGGGTGTGAATATCCTAGTGAAAATATACATTTGGCTATTAATCTGTTTTTCAGTTGAGAACTTCCTGAGGAAGCCAAATCCAGTTCTCTCTTCTTATACCTCTGCATTTTTAGAAAATTCAAAGTAGTTACAGGAACAATTTTGGGAATATGTGGTAAAAAATTTGGTTTTGCTTTCAATATTACTTGATCCTCATTAAGCCAGACCTACGCATACTAAATTAGAAAGAACTTCAAAATACAGTAACTGATAAAAGTAAGATATCAAAGCTGTATGTTAGTACCATTTATTTATGCTATCTAACTATAAAATGTATCGAATGATCTCTAAAAGTACCCAAGAAACTGGTAAAAGAGGTGACCTTGGGAAGACGAAGAAGATGACTGGGTAACAACTGGAAAGGGCTATACCCTTTTGTTCATTTAACATAGAAAGCCCAGGCTAAGACAGATAGCTTCCTTATTATTCCCCTGGGATAATAAGAGTGGGTATTTTTTTAGTTCACATTTTCATGGGAAAAAAATTTATTTATTTTATAGGTAGAATAAATCCCTTTTGAAAAATGTATAAATACGAAATACTTACCCACTTAGCAATTGGACACCCATGAGAGCTCTTTCCTTCTTTTCCAGTATACACTACTATTTCTATCCTTACTGCGTTTCCTTTTTGACCATACCTGAGTACAAAACACAGTGAATGGAAAATAATTGCAACATACACTTTTAACATCTTAATGTGCATATGACATAGATTTATAGAAGTACAAAAATCAAATACTCCTCATAATTTACTTTTGTTAAAAATTTATTTTGCGTGGCAGTTATTTTTATTTGTTATCCAGTTCTGTTTACTTATCTTTAAGATCACTGTTAAAAAAATGGCCTGGCTCCAAAACAAGCAAAAGGAATGTGAATGCGGTGTTGACAAAGATAATTCGAACTATTCTACTACATACAACAATATTAAAATAAGTATTTCTGAATTTAACAAAGACAGCCTTACTTTGTGTCCTGTTGAGTGCCCAATGGCTCACGTGATGGGTGACTCAGCAGGGGCACCAGGACACTAAGCTTTTCCTGGGCCCTAAGAAACATCCAACTCATACTCCTGAAGGCCATTCATCTCATGTTTGTTCCAGAGACAATTCTCTGCATTGAGTCAGATCCGCAATCATGAATGATTTAACAGGGAAGCACATCTCCTCACCTATTCTCCATGATTTCCCTGACAGCAGCAACACTTGGTCCTGCCCCAAGGTGTGTATAATATGGGCCTTTGTCTTTTTGTATAACTCGATCTGTGGAAGGAATAAGATTATTAGACCCAAAGCCTTACAGAATTGCAGAGGGGCAAGGAGGAGCTATTTTTAATAATTTGATTTTTTTTTTTCAATTCAGAACAATGAATCTTGACAAGGTTTTGGTAAGCTTTAATGATTAAAGTCTAGGACAATAGGCCCTGGAATTTAATTTGTTCCTTTCTTTCTGATCCTAACTAATTCATTCTTCCTCTAAGAATCAGAGGAGGAAAAAGATATTTTAAGATGTGGGTCATATTTATTCTCCTATCTCCTGCTTTAAAAAAAAAAACCATAATAATTGAGGTGCAAAATTAGAATTTATCCAAGAGCAATACATCTTAAAAGCTTGGCCTCAGAATCGTATAAAAATTGAGCCCAGCAACTGCACTGCTAAGAATTTATTCTACTATACACTCGCACAATTACGTATTTATAATGCAAATACACAGAAAAATGTTCCTTGTTACATTTATTTGTAATATCAAAAGAAAAAAGAGAGAGAGAAACACCCTTAATATCTGCCAAGAAGTAGTAAGTTTAATTAGGGGATGTTTATATAGTGGAATACAATAAAGGTATAAAAACAATGATATTTACAAACACTGGGAAAAATCTAAGATTTCACCCATTAAGTTAAAAAAGCAAGTTGCAAAAATAGTATGTTTTAAAAGACCTAAACTTTGTAAATTGGAAAGAAAATTACAATCAGCAATAATGTCAATTCATATAGAAAAACTGTAACAGAGGTTTAAATTTAGAGAAGGGGACTGTAAGAAGAGGTTTGCATCATATTTCTGTACCATTTGAATTTTTTGAGTGTGAATTCTATATTTCTTAGAAAACAGTATTTTTAACTTGGCCTATTAGAATCATGTCTATGCAGCAAAAGCAGTCCTAAGAGGGAAATTCATCGTAATACAGGCTCACCTCACTAAACAAGAAAAAGCTCACGTAAGCAACCTCAAACGACACCTAACAGAACTAGAAAAAGAAGAACAAACAAAGCCCAGAGTCAGTAGAAGGAGGGAAATAATAAAAATAAGAGCAGAAATAAACGATATTGAAACAAAAAAGACAATAGAAAGGATCAATGAAACAAAGAGTTGGTTCTTCGAAAGAATTAACAAAATTGACAAACCCCTAGCCAGACTCACCAAGAAAAGAAGAGAGAAATCGCAAATTAATAAAATCAGGAATGACAGAGGAGAAATCACAACAGATACCAATGAAATACAAGAGATCATAAGAGAATACTATGAAAAACTATATGCCAACAAATTGAACAACCTGGAAGAAATGGAGAATCCAAATAGACCAATCACAAGTAAGGAAATAGAAACGGTAATCAAAAACCTCCCCAAAAACAAGAGTCCAGGACCAGACGGCTTCTCTGGAGAATTCTACCAAACATTCAAAGAAGACTTAATACCTATTCTCCTCAAACTGTTCCAGAAAATTGAGAAAGATGGAGAACTCCCTAACACATTCTATGAAGCCAACATCACTCTGATCCCCAAACCTGACAAGGACAACACAAAGAAGGAGAACTACAGGCCGATATCACTGATGAACATAGATGCAAAAATCCTCAACAAAATTTTGGCAAACCAATTACAGCAATACATCAAAAAGATTATACACCATGATCAAGTGGGATTTATACCAGGGACACAGGGATGGTTCAACATCCGCAAGTCAATCAATGTGATACACTACATCAACAAAATGAAAAACAAAAACCACATGATCATCTCAATAGATGCAGAGAAAGCATTCGACAAGATCCAACACCCATTTATGATAAAAACCCTCAGTAAAATGGGTATAGAAGGAAAGTACCTCAACATAATAAAGGCCATATATGACAGACCCACAGCCAACATCATTCTCAATGGGCAAAAACTGAAAGCCATCCCTCTGAGGACAGGAACAAGACAAGGGTGCCCACTTTCACCACTCCTATTCAACATAGTACTGGAGGTGCTGGCCAGAGCAATTCGGCAGGAAAAAGAAATAAAAGGAATCCAAATAGGTAACGAAGAAGTAAAACTCTCGTTGTTTGCAGACGACATGATCTTATACATAGAAAACCCCAAAGAATCCACAGAAAAACTATTAGAAATAATCAACAACTACAGCAAAGTAGCAGGGTATAAAATTAACGTGCATAAATCAGTAGCATTTCTATACACTAACAATAAACTAACAGAAAAAGAACTCAAGAACTCTATCCCATTCACAATCGCAACGAAAAGAATAAAATACCTTGGGATAAACTTAACCAAGGAAGTGAAGGATCTATACAATGAAAACTACAAGACTTTCTTGAAAGAAATAGGCGATGACATAAAGAGATGGAAAAACATTCCTTGTACATGGATTGGAAGAATAAACATAGTTAAAATGTCCATACTACCTAAAGCAATATACAGATTCAATGCTATCCCAATCAGAATCCCAAGAACATTCTTCACAGAAATTGAACAAACAATCCTAAAATTCATATGGGGGAACAAAAGACCGCGAATTGCTAAAGCAATCCTGAGCAAGAAAAACAAAGCCGGCGGAATCACAATCCCCGATTTCAAAACATACTACAAAGCTACAGTGATCAAAACAGCATGGTACTGGTACAAAAACAGGTCCACAGATCAATGGAACAGAATTGAAAGCCCAGAGATAAAACCACACATCTATGGACAGCTAATCTTCGACAAAGGAGCAGAGGGCCTACAATGGAGAAAAGAAAGTCTCTTCAACAAATGGTGCTGGGAAAACTGGACAGCCACATGCAAAAGATTGAAAATTGACCATTCTTTTTCACCACACACCAAAATAAACTCAAAATGGATCAAAGACCTAAAGATTAGGCCTGAGACAATAAGTCTTTTGGAAGAGAATATAGGCAGTACACTCTTTGACATCAGTTTCAAAAGAATCTTTTCGGACACTGTAACTCCTCAGTTGAGGGAAACAATAGAAAGAATAAACAAATGGGACTTCATCAGACTAAAGAGCTTCTTCAAGGCAAGGGAAAACAGAATTGAAACAAAAAAACAGCTCACTAATTGGGAAAAAATATTTACAAGCCACTTATCCGACAAAGGGTTAATCTCCATAATATACAAAGAACTCACACTGCTTAACAACAAAAAAACAAACAACCCGATCAAAAAATGGGCAGAGGACATGAACAGACATTTCTCAAAAGAAGATATGAATATGGCCAATAGACACATGAAAAGATGTTCATCATCGCTAATCATCAGGGAAATGCAAATCAAAACTACACTAAGATATCACCTTACCCCCGTTAGATTGGCAAAAACATCCAAAACCAAGAACGACAAATGTTGGAGAGGTTGTGGAGAAAGAGGAACCCTCATACACTGTTGGTGGGAATGCAAACTGGTACAGCCACTATGGAAAACAGTATGGAGATTTCTCAAAAAGTTAAAAATAGAAATACCCTATGACCCAGCCATCCCATTACTGGGTCTCTATCCTAAGAACCTGATAACAGATATCTCAAGAGTCCGTTGCACCCCTATGTTCATCGCAGCATTATTTACAATAGCCAAGACGTGGAACCAGCCTACATGCCCAGAAACTGATGATTGGATAAAGAAGATGTGGTATATATACACAATGGAATACTACTCAGCCATAAAAAAAGACGAAATTGGCCCATTCACAACAACGTGGATGGACCTCGAGGGCATTATGTTAAGCGAAATAAGTCAGTCAGAGAAAGACGAACTCTATATGACTCCACTCATAGGTGGAAATTAGTATATTGAGAAGGAGATCTGATCGGTGGTTACCAGGGAAAAGGGGGGGTGGGGGGAGGGTACGGAGGGGGAAGTGGTGTACCCACAACATGACTAACAAAAATGTACAACTGAAATCTCACAAGCTTGTAATCTATCATAACATTAGTAAAAATAAATAAATAAATAAATAAATAAATAAAAAGCAATAAAAAAAAAAAAAAGAATCATGTCTAACTGGAATCACTGGGGAATGCATTTCTGGCCATTGTATATCTTACACCAAAAGGTCATTATTTAAGTATTATGATTGGACATCAAATATAACACAGGATTACTTCTGTGGCTTCTTAAGCAAGACATATTTTAACTTATTTTTGATCATCTAGAGCAGTGGTTCTTAACCAGGGGCAATTATTCCTAAGGGGACATTTGGCAACATTTTTGGTTGTAACAACTAGGCAGACGTGTGTGTGTGTGTGTGTGTGTGTGTGTGTGTGTTACTGATATCTAGTGGGTAGAGGCCAGGGATGCCACTAAACAGCCTACAATGCATAAGACAATCCCCCTACAACAATTATTCCACCTAAAATGCCAATAGTGCTAAATTTGAGGAACCCTGATCTAGAAGTTAATTACTCTTCTTTTGCTAGAACATAATAACCTCCGTGGAAATCCTTTACCCTTAGATATGATGCTCCCACTTGGGATGATTTCTGAGTGAAATCTGCTTTTTTGTTTCTCTTCTTTATGTTCCCACTTCTACAAAATGAGCACAATAACCTCACACGTAATGATCATAGGAAAACACGTAAGTGACAGTATATAAAGGAGCTCCAGGTCCACTGCAGATATTCAATAAACTTTGAAAGCATGACTGTCTCAACTCCTATGCTGTGACTAGTTAGTATGTACAAAGAAAGGGTCTTAAAACTAGACCATCATCCCCTTGAAACTATGCACGCAGGGAAATTAGGCTAGCTCAGGTGCATACATTTTAATGGTATTTTTAATTAGAGATATTTTTTCCACTTGTAATGACATTCAGAAAAATACTGTCCCTTTTTTACTTAAGATGTTTAAAGCAACAGAGGATGGAAGTTATAAACATAGGCTCTGATGTTAAGTCTCCCAGTCTCTGAATTCCAGTTTAGTCACTTACTAGCTGTGTACTTCTGTGACTCAGTTTCCCCAGTTGTAAAATAGGGATAATAAGCCTCCCCTTTGTAGGCTTGTTGTGAATATAGCAAGTCAAGAGCATGGCAGAGTATCAGGTTTGCAGTAAAAGATCTGGAATAGGAGACATTATCATTATTATACTCTTCTGTCTGGGGCCCAAGAACCTCTCATTCTCCCAATTCAACCCCATTCAGACAGCATTGTCACCCTTTCCAGATGTGAGATCCTTCTCAGAAAAGCCCATCCTTGTGCCTGGCACATGGTTGGCTGTCAAAATTGTGTGTTGAATGGTGAGTGGAGAAATGGAAGAATTCATTTCAGAATATCAAATGTACTTTGGATAATCAAGAACTAAGTCATTGCTATATTTCACTAATTTTTCTACTGTGGTTAAAAAAATCAGAATATACTTCATCCTTCTGAACAATCCTTAAACTGCCCATTCTGGAAGAATCACCTGCTTTTAGTAAAAGGATTGCCTTTGCTCAACGTAAATCTGGAGTCTTTGTGATTTGGGGCCATATTTTAAGTAAGACTGTTTTAATAACTAAACTTATCTGGAGTCAAAACAGGTTATTTCACAAATTCTGTCCTGTCCTAAGTTATATGAAAGCTGAAATATGGGGCTTCAAGAAGCTTCACAGACTTTAATGACACAATCTATTTAATCTCTCTACTTTTCACAGCTATATTAGAGAAACAAATATCTTCTTATATTTGAGAACTTAGGTGAAATTTGACCACAGACAGTGACTAATCAGTACAGGATTCAAATTAAACTTCCACAAGTTTCAAATATTGAGCAAATTTCAGATAAGGCCTGCCTGAGAATCTTTACTCCAGCAAGATTTTCTCAGGGCTTTTGACATACTATAAAACTTCTAATTGTTAGTTTCTGAATGTTCTCTTTCAATGACTCCTAAGCACAAAATACATAAATACATGAGTAAGAAACCAGTCCATGACTCAGCTATTTGCACAAACCTAGTGGGTTTTTTTTTTGAAAGAGGAAATCAATATTTATTCAATATCTTAAAACTCCAAATAATTTGCAAATTCTTCAAGTGGCCAAGATTAAGGAATTTTTGCATGTATGAGCACACCGTTTATATGAGAGCATGGAAGCACCAGGACTAAGAAATAAACCAACTGCAGTTCTTCACGGGGGTAGCAATTATACGATCCCTTTAGTTATTGGTTAAGTTGTACGTATATCTTACATTCTCTGTATGCATGCTATACCTCACAAGAAAAAAAAATTTTTTTAAACAAAATGCTGACAAGTTGACATTCTTTTGAATATAGGAAGAATAAAGTGTAATAAAGTATTAAGGGAACTCATTCTTATGATATGCACAATAAACAACTTGACAGACTTTTGGCCCTGAGAGAAATCAGCAACTTTCCCAATTGAGAAAATTTCCAAATTATGACCTGAACTTTCCATTTATCTGAGCAAAATCAATACAAGTCCCACAGAAAAAAAGAGTATAGAATTATTTACTCAATCCAAGCTCAAATACGAATGGGGCAAAAATGCCAGAAATATAAGACACACCATAACTTGACTTGATCATGACTTGAGGCAATTAATGCAAATAAATGAAGAAGAAATGCACACGCAGACACTTACCAAGACAGTTGCAGGTTGGCAATTCGGAATCTTTCGTTGTGGACACCAGGTTTTTTGTAGAATTAGTAAAGAAGGTCATGGCGTAATCATTAAAACTTTTCTGTGCACTGTCTACTGGGGAAAATTCTGATACTCCAACACTAGATGAACAGACATCCTCTTCACTTTTGGTAGAAACCACTGTAATTCCACCTGAACATACCACATTTACATTCCTGAGAATTTGTGCTGGGTCCGGTAATGGGGGCTCATGAGAGATACCAGGCAATGTTGGCAGTCTCTGATGCATCAGTTGGTCTTTAACATCCTGCTGGAACTGTGTTTGGTCATCGCCAGCCATCGCATTAGCACACTGGTTAGCTGGAGAGGAGGGCTGGAGTACAGGGTAAGCTTTCTGATCGACATTCACTGTTGGCTGTACCTGAGAATTATAAACTTTTTCTGTAAACGCCTGCCCATTGGATTCTGTTTTTAACTGGGATATGGGGAGAGAATCCAATGGTTCAACCTTCATTATTTTTTCCTGTGCTAATTCAGGATATCGCTCAAATTTTATCTGAGCAAGTGGAGGAAATAATTTTTTGTGTTCTAATGCTGAACTCGTTTGGGTCAGTGGTTTCCATACTTTGGTTAGGGGAGGAATTTTTCCCAAGAGAATAGGAAAATCATGTGGACCAAATTGACCAAATCTTTGAAATTTAGAGGCTATCCAAATGTCATGTAACTTGCTATACTGATATGACAACTGTTCCTGCTTTTTCTGGTCATTTTCTTGACAGCTTATAACTGCAGGCTTCTTTTTCCGCCGATCTCTTGATGGGGTAGATTTTGTCTTTTTCTGGGTTGTGTTCTTTTGCTTTGTTAGTGATAAGCCATGATTATTTTGTATACTGGACGGTGGTTTCTGTTGTATTGTGCCCTTCTCCTGACTATACTTTTGCTGTACATGCTGGACATTATATGCAACATGGCTTGTTGGTGTACTTTCAACTTTTTTGTCCTCTGGTTTTCTATAATTGAATTTAATTATTGATGCAAGCTGTGTTAACTGTGTTGCAACATCTTCCTCTATTTTACTGTGAACTGTATCTTGACATGATGGATCATCCTTTGAGTCCAATTTTTTACTGCTGTCCAGTGACTGGTTACAATACCCCAATTTATTACTTGTTGGTGGCAACTGATGCAAATTCTTGGAACAATTGTCAGGAGTAATTTTATCGCAAGCAACATTCTTATTGGTGTCAATTTTAGATGAATTTGAATTTGGTATAAAAAGAGATATTGAATTTGTGATTTTTGAACATTCCGGTGACTTTGTGGATGCTTGGTTAGGAGACAAGCTATTGTGTGACTTTGAAATGATGTTTTGGCCATTGAACACCACTGTGTTGCATGAACTTTGCTTTTCCAAAGATGGACAATGATGAAGGCTTTGTGGCTCCCCTTGTAAGTTTGTATCTTGGAGGTCTTTTCTTACAGAATAGAGGATAGCTTTACAACTGTTAAGCAAACTAGCTGTTCTCTGCTCTGTTTCTTCATCCTTTTCTGACTTCGATGGTGAGGAATTTTCTGAAGGGGCTTCTGATAGTTGAGTCAGAGCTTCTATGGCTACCACTTGTTCCAGAGTTAATCTCCTGTCTTTCATTAGGGATAGAAGACTTGGTTGAACTGGAGATCCATCTTTTGGTTCTTTACTTGGTATATTTTCTAGAGATTTTGGTTGCTCACTTCCGTTAGTTGTACTGGCATGACTATTTAAGTTGAAGTTTGCAGAATCTGAAAAAGACTTGCAGTTAAAGCCAGGCTTCTGGAAGACTAAAACATTACTTCTCCCTTTAAGATGATCACAGCTCGCACTAGTAGCAATGGAGCTCATGGCATTGTTATGATTTGCAGTGTCTTTCAGGAATTTATAGGAATTGTTTTCAAATGCCTTGCCAAATTCTTCAATATTGAATTTTTTAAAAGACACATTTGTTTCAGTTGATAAATAGTGTACATTTTTAATGCCATTTCTTACAGTTTGTGCAAACAATTTTTGAGGTTCAAGGAGGTCAGTAAGTAGGACTTTTTTCCTGTCACCATCAGAGTTTTTCAGTTTTTCAGCTTCTGTCACAATTGCCTTAAACTCTCCTTTTACATGATCAGTTAAATGTGATTTCTTGTTTTGCGTCCACTTCTCCACTTCAACACCTGTCATGCTTTCTTCATTTTTAGTTACATTTTCAAGGGGATGTGGGTTCAACTCCAATCTTTGTTCTTCCCCATGACCACATCTGCTGTATTCCATGGATTCTGACTTGGGGCCATTTACTGGTTTGTTGTCAAAATCTGCCTGTAAAATAAACAATGAAAGTATTCATATTATCTACTTAAATAGCTGAATAAGAGCTCTAGGAACTTTAAAATTTAACAGCATCTATAAAGAAATCCCTGAAAAAATACTTCTACTTTTCACATGTTCAGAGAAGTCACATAATACCAATAAGTAGTGTATAGGAAGAAAACAAAAAAGAGAAGTAGAAACCACCATAATCCCATGCCTGCTAATTTTTTTTTTTTTTTTTTTTTTTTTGAGGAAGATTAGCCCGGAGCTAACATCTGCTGCCAATCCTCCTCTTTTTGCTGAGGAAGACTGGCCCTGAGCTAACATCCATGCCCATCTTCCTCTACTTTCTATGTGGGACGCCTGCCACAGAATGGCTTGCTAAGCGGTGCCATGTCCGCACCCAGGATCCGGACCAGTGAACCTCGGGCTGCCAAAGGGGAACGTGTGAATTTAACCATTGTGCCGGCCCCATGCCTGTTAATATTCTGATATATTCATTTGTTTTTACAAATAAATTTTACAAGTATTTTTACAATGGTACCATTCAATGGGCAATATCGATTATTGTAATGCAAACTACTGAAGTAGAACATAAACACAGAAAAACGTACAAATCATAAGTATCTAGCTTGTTGAATTTTCACAAAATGAACACTTGTGTACTCAGATCCTATCCAAGAAACTCCTGTTTAGTGATCACTTCACCAAACGGTAACCATTGCTCTGACGTCTATCATAGATGTCTTTTGCTTATTTGCAAACTTTACATAACTCACTTCCTTTTCTCAGAATTATATTTGTGAGATTCATCCATGTTGCTAAGTATACTTGTAATCTATTGATTGAATATATTACAATGTATTTATCTATTTTACTATAGATGGACATTTGAGTTATTTTTAGTTTTTGGCTATTACAAGTACACTGCTATAACCTATTAACTGTTCTCTTTTGGTGAACATATAAACACATTGGGTGGAGTGGAAGTGCTGGGTCAAAGGAAGTGTGTGTATCCATATATACCTTCAGCTTTAGTAGACAGGCCAAAGAATTTTCTAAAGTGATTATCAATATACACTCCCACCCGTAATTATTTGAGCTCCAATTGTTCTTATTATTAACCTTCTTATTAACAGTGAGTATTTTCTGCCTTTTCACTTTACCCATTCTAGTGAGTGGGGAATGATAGAATCTTTTAAAAAATTTTTGAGATGAAATTCCCATAAAACAAAACTAACCATTTTACCATTTAAAATTGTACAATTCAGTGGCTTTTAGTATACTCACGATGGTGTGCAACAACCACCTCTATCTAAGTCCCGAACATTTTCATCACCCCTAAGAGAAACTGTGTACCCCTTAAGCAATCACACCCTATTCTGCCCCTAATCTCTATTTTTCAAAACCTTGAAACAGCTCACCCAAAATTCTATCACAGGAATTGAGACAGTAGGGGCATTTCCACTGATGTCAGGAGCAAAGAGAAAGATAATACTGTACTACTAATATTTAACATGGCTCCAGAGGCTCTAGTCAGCATCTCAAGGAGAGAGAAACATAGATACCAAAAACTAGGAGACTTTTTGCTGAATGAAGATGATACAACTGTTGTTGAATTTTCTCAAAAATTTTCCATAGAAAAATCAGGAGTATTGTCTAAAAAAGTGAGTCAGAGTTCAGGAGGGCAATAGTTACATTCAGAATATAAAATATGTAAACATCACCCAACTGTATAATTAAACAATTTTAGTCGAAATAAACTATATCTAATTTCTTGATCAGGATACAGGTTACACAGTTTATGTTCAATTCGTTAAAATTCATCAAAATATACAATTATTGTATATATGTTTTTTCTGTACATTATATTTCAGCAATAACTTTTAAAAAGCAAATCTGAAATAATAGCCAATATTTTTAAAAAAGCAATAGTATAAAAAAATTGTAATATTAAAAAGCAAAATTTTTTAACATACAGGGTAAATAAATGAATTAGACTGAACTCAAGAATATTTAATAATTTATTATTAAAGTGTTGGCATTTCTAAGCAGTGGAGAAAGTATCAATTTCTTAATGACACAAGAGGGAAATTTGATCATAACATGCAACAAAAATTCTAGATATATTAATAATTTAAATACAAAAAAGATGTAAGAATAAGAAAATTTAGAGGGGCTGGCCCCATGGCCGAGTGGTTAAGTTTGCGCTCCGCTGCAAGCAGCCCAGTGTTTCGCTGGTTCGGGTCCTGCGTGCGGACATGGCACTGCTCATTGAGCCACGCTGAGGCAGCGTCCCACATGCCACAACTAGAAGGACCCACAACGAAGAATATACAACTATGTACCGCGGGGCTTTGGGGAGGAAAAAAAAAGGGAAAAAAAATAAAATCTTTAAAAACAAAAAAGAAAAGAAAAGAAAATTTAGAAAGTAGGAATCTTCCAAAGCAAAAGTAAAAGGTGAGGCCTCATAAAGGACAAGATAGACTTCTCTGATTACATATAATATTAAAAATTTTAAAAGCAAAAACACCATAATATAGTGCTTTTCAAATTGCTGATCATAATCCATGAGTCCCAATACCAGTTTAGTGCTTTGCGACAAGTGGGTTTTTTTAATGGAATAGTAAAGAAAAATAAGAGTACACTACATTTAGTAAAGATAAGTATTACTGTGTAAATTTTTCTTTTCTTTTCTTTTTTTGAGGAAGATTGGCTCTCAACTAACATCTGTGCCCATCTTCCTCTACTCTATATGTGGGATGCCAGCCACAGCATGGTTTGATAAGCGATGCTAGGTCTGTGCCTGGGATCTGAGCCCACACACTCTGGACCGCCAAAGCGGAGAGCAAGAACTTAACCGCAGCGCCACTAGGTCGGCCTCACGATGCAAATCTTCTATGTATGCGTTTGTATGTGTCTGTCACCGAATCACAACAGAAAATGTATTTATTTCTTGATATGTGTAGCTGTCAAAAAGGTAGAAGAAATAATGCCATAAATAAATTCAAAAGTCAAATGATAGACTGGGAAAATATTTGCAATACATGTAAAGAGTTACTACTCAATGTAAAGAACTCCCACAGGAAAGGAAAAGGAAAATGACTCAATAGAATAGTCAGGAAAGGACAGGAATACGCAATATCAATTAAGTGGAAACCAAAAGTTGTTACCAGAAGACAAACAAATGAAAATAAATGTAACTTTTTCATCCATCCAAATGGCAAAAATAAAAAAGCAGAAATGTATGTAAGTGAATTATAATAGAACATAACATTTATACTAGAGAAGTATGAATTAAACTCCCATATGTGCTTACTGTGAAATAACATGAAGCCATTACTCTATGTATCAATCGAGTGATTGTATGCCAAGATATCCATAATCTATCATTAACCCAAATAAGCTGTAGATGAGATGTTATCCCTTTTCATTTAAAACACAGAAGCGGGCGGCCCAGAGGTGCAGCGGTTAAGTGCACACATTTCCCTTCGGCGGCCCGGGGTTCACTAGTTCGGATCCCTGGTGCAGACATGGCACCGCTTGGCACGCCATGCTGTAGTAGGCATCCCACATATAAACTAGAGGAAGATGGGCACGGATGTTAGCTCAGGGCCAGTCTTCCTCAGCAAAAAGAGGAGGATTGGCGGCAGATGTTAGCACAGGGTTAATCTTCCTCAAAAAAAAAAAAAAACCAAAAATACTAAAAAAATAAAACAGAAGCATTTGTTTAGCACACACAAAAAGCTGGTAGCATAAACACAAAATGTGAATAGCAGTTGCCGACGGAAAATAGAAGTGAGGAAAACGGGAGTCTTTTTTTTTTTTTACTTGATGCTTTAAATTTTATAGGTGTGCATATCCGATACACTGGGACCTCAATGTCTACATTCCTCTACAGAGAAGATCTTGAGATCCTTTAAAGATTTATGTGTCAAAAGCATAAGACATTCTCATTAACTAACGAGCTTGATTAAAAATTGACCTTTATTATTCAGTTATATCTCATCTGGCTTTTTTAAAAACACTAGGTATCACAAGTCTATAAATACACAAAAACATGCTCTACACACTGCCAACTACTAAATCTAGACTTTAAGAAAACAATTTAATGGATGAGATCTCAGCAGGGGATAGTAAGATTTTTTTTTCTGTTCTGTAACCTCAGAAATGACTCCTGAACTCTTGCAAACACATTCTACTAAATGTAATATTGGGTGTGGGTGTACATGCACATCCGCTAATGGTTACTCTTGTTCAGCTACTTGTTGCTCTTGGTGAAACTGAGAGTGGGCAGAGCAAACAGATTTACCACTACTGGGCAAAAAAAAACAAGTGCAGGCCTTGTCAAAAGTCAATCAGCAAAACAGATGAATTGTATGGTACATGAACTGTATCTTAATAAAGCTGTCACACACACACACACACACACACGCACAAAGTGAAACAGCATGGATTAGAGAAAAAGCAATTTTAAAAATATACAGCATTGTCTTATTTTTAAAAAGATACATCTAAATAATGTACAAAACTAATTGTTTTTAAATAGAGGTGTTGAAAAGAAACCAATCTAATTGCCATTAGTGGTTAATCTTGAACACTAAGACGGAGGGAAAGAGAGCAATCCTTAGTAATCGTGTGACCCAAGAGATGCCACCTAGCCTGAACTTCAGGTCAGAGATAATATGACTGAAGTCATTAGCACCATCTATCACAAAGAGAGAGCACTAACAATTTCATTATAATATAATTCATATATAATTCAATATAATACATTATAATTTAAAGAATGTTAGTTGTGTAATACATTCCTTACTTGCAATTACTCATTTAATCCTCACTACAGTGTTGAGGTAGACACTGAGAAAAGGTATTCAACTTTAAGACAAATGCAAACCAAAATGACATAGATAACATTTTTCATATATCAGAATAGCAAACATCAAAAAGTTTGACCACCTAGGCCCTTGGGGAAGCCTGTGGGGATATACACTCTCACATAATGCTGACGGGAGTGCAAAATGGTGCAACCCCTCTGGAGGGCAATTTGGTAATAATTATCAAAATTACAAATGAAACATCCTTTGATACAGCAATTTCACTTTTGGGAATTTATCCTAGTTATACCTGTACATAATTACATATGTTTTAACAGCTTTGTACATTTTAAGAAATAACTGAAAATACTCAAACGTCCATCTGAAGCAGACTAACTCGATTGTGGTATCTACATAACATCTAGGAGCTATAAAAAAGAATAAAAAAAATTCCATTGCTAACAGGCAAAGATGTCCAGGTTATATTATGTCTAAAAAAAAAAAAAGAGGATATAGAATCTGTATATGGAATATTTCTTTTTGTATAAAAAGTATGGGGAAATAATATATATATTCACATTTGCATAAAGAAATTCTGGAAGAATACAAAAGAAAGTAATACAAGTGGCAAGTAGGAAAAGGTTAGGAGCAACACTTAACAATGAGAAAACAGAAGGGGCTTGTGAACTATTAGACCTAGATTTGATTAAGTACTGTTTTGATTTTTAATATATTTCCTTTCAAATTAAACCAAAATTCATGAAGGTCTCTAACAGAAAGATTTCTAGGAAACAGTAAGTGAGAAAAGCTAAATGCAGACTAGTTTACATAGTATCAAATTACAAACAAATGAGAGCATGAGGAGAAGGGGAAGAGTATGTATGCATTTGTTGATACTCGTTTAAAACATTTCAGGAAGGTTACCCACAACTGCCAATATTTGTCTGCTAAAAACCGCACCCAGTAGTATGCTGATGAACATTTAACGATCAGCTTGGACAGTAAAAGGGAGGAAGCCCTGTTTTGTAGCATAGGCCAATTTTTGTGGTATAAATACATCCACCATGGTGGATTGGAAACTATTGATGTGACCACCTGAACAAGATTTGGGAAGAAACGTCCACAAGCAGCGAGCTGGAAGGAGCTGACTGCATCGGATCACTGAGGGCACTACTCCAAACTACTGCTTGAAATAGGCTCCACTAGCTACATTATGAATTTTTCTTTTTTAATGAAGATTTTCTTGGCATTCAATCTGCTCAGCTATAGTATACAGAGAACATCCATCTTGAAAGCCAAAATATTTGTTAACATCATCTCTAAAGAGAAGCCGATACTCTGAAGGAAGTAAGGTGTTTCAAGAAATTTGGAATGTAACTTCAAGTTACATGCGCAACCTGGGGACACTAAACTCATGTCACCTGTCCACCTGAGTCTGTTCTCCTGCACCAGCCCCAACTTCTTCCCACTCCCTTCCTCTACTACTCTAAAAGGGCCCAAGGGTATCGTTTAAAAGACAGGAAGAGATTCAAAGTCCCCTAGTTCTTCGCCTTCCACTGTAAAGTCATCCCAAGACTATAGGTTGCTCTGGGCCATGCTCCTACCTACTCTGAACCAACAAGAATGCTGAACTCCTTAGATCAGATCTGGGTCCAACAGCTCCCAAGCCCCGTCCATTTCCTCATTTCTCCACATTCCAATCTTCACGATATTCTTACATCCACTCTTGCAGGAGCTCAAATGACATTGAGCAAAGTGATATTTTATTCTGAAATAACTACGCCCCTTGGACAGAATTTGATTGTAGCCCCTCCCAATACACACTTGCATTCCATACATGTTGGATTTCCTGTGTCAAGAAACAGGTGCTCTGATCACACAGGAAAAATAAAGCCTTTCGAAACCTGTTCAGACACATGGACCAACAAGAATATGACCTTCACTACAGATAGATCAGTGTTTCTCAACGCACTCTTCAGTGTTTGTTCACCCCCTACCCCAGGAGTCTTTTTAAACAGTTTTTCCCTAATAGCCCTAACCATGAAATTTTAATACCACAGATATAGTTGTGTATCTGTTATGTACTGTGGCCCCATTGTAACATCTAAGGTCTCCTCCCGCCCCCAAACCAATTTTCACCCCCTTGGAGGAAAAAGCAATGTAAAACACTAACAGGGAGAACGCGAGGAGCGGTCCACAAAGTACACCTAATCAGGAGTGACACTCTCAGGACCTATGCTGTCAACCTGAAAATGGAGTGTTTGGAGAAAAAATTCAGGGAGAACTACCGGTGCCTCCCTTAATGTTGACTTTAAGATGATGCAATCGTGCCCAATACCGCATTTTACCACCCACATTTCCTAAGAAGCAGCATGGAGATCAGCCCCTGCTCACAGGCACCACCGCACAATGCTCACACGTGTGCTTGCTAACAAAACCAAAGATCCACCAACGGAGACTCTGCAATAAACATTTAGCACACATACACACAAAAATCCTGCTTCAAAGGGGCCCTGCAAATCAGCTACCTTATTTTCCTAAAGCAGTGAAATTGTTTACTCCAGAATTCCAGCCATTAAGTTCTTTTTCCTTTTCTAGGCATAAAAAGAGAACGCCTACCCTACCAAACTCTGTAGCCCTAACATTCTTTGAGCTCTGCCTCTGATCTCTGTGTCTGCAGTTTGCCTACAGCCACCCAGTGAGGCCACTGAGGCAGGGCCGGGTCAGACAGCAGAGGCGGGGGCTAGGGGACTGGGGCTGCACTGTCCCACACCTGCCCTACCTTGATGCCGTAAGGCTTGATGGCTCTTCCACATCTGGGCCTTTCAGGAACCATTGCAGAGACTTCAGAAGTTTCCCAATTCTCTCCACCGGGTCCAGATCACTTTTCTATTCTAATTTTTTTTACTACTATCCCCAACAAAAACTCCACCTTCCTTTGGCCACAGGGTCTTAGAATCTTAAAGTAAATTCTTTCACTTGAGGGTGGGGAAAAGGAGGAGGGGAACTGGAGGGAGGGACAACTTCTATTTAATCAAAATACAGGTAAATTGAAGCCTGGTTCCAAATGCATACTACAAAACATGATTGACCTAAGAGTTAAACCTCCCTAGTCACAGGTGTCCTTGTCCTTGACCTCTTCTTCTGAAGCTGTGAGCCAGCAGAATTTATTCCCAGTCCAAAAACCTTTCAGATCCCAAATCTGCCTCAAACTATCCTACCAAAACCCCTCCACACTCAAATATCTTAAGTGGCTACCCTCAAGGTTGTAAGTGAGTTCTTAACCGTCAAATTCAATACCATAGACTTACCCTGCTCTTTGTAGACCTCCAAGGAAATTCTCAACAAAACTGGAAAATCAAGTCTCCCCTAGAGGGTCACTCTCACAGGTCTCTGTCCCTCAGCTGCAAGCATATCCCCCTGAGCCTGCTCCTTAGAGGATTCTAAAGCAAAACCCACTTAATTTTCATTCTTCACGCTTTCCATGAACAATCCTATCCACGCATAAAGTTAATAACCAACTCTAGTGTTCAGTGTTTTATTCTTTCTATTTTTTGTGTACTTTGTTTCACATAGTTTTAAGAATATGGGCTTTACTGGAATCAGACAAACTGGCTACTCTCCCAGCTCCACTGCTTGCCAACCATGCAGCCGAGAGGGAGTCCTTGATCCGTGAAGCCTCTTGGAATTCAGTTTCCTTAGGATAAATCAGGCCCAGGTTTATTGTGAGGATTAAAGGAAACAATGTATTTATATATATTGTTGGACCTTAATATGTGTGGAAATGAACTGACTGTTTAAGGGAAAAATACATATTAGGTAGTTTTTCCTACATGTCCTTAAACAAAAAAACCTGATAATTCCAGTCTCATATCCACAATTAAGCAAATAATATTTATTAATAGCTGTTATTTATGTATTGAGCATTTATTACTTGCCAGGCATCATCATGAGCACTTTATAGGAATTATCTCACTTGAATTTCCTACTAAGTGTATTAATATGTCTATTCTTTTGATTAGGAAGTCTCTGAGAAGGTTCAGAAAGGTTAAGTAACTAACCAAAGTCAGATCAATACTCAGAGCCAGGACTCAAACCAGAGGTCTCTCTAACAAGGTCCTGGTGTCTAACGCCAAGACACTGTTGTACGAGCAATAATTTCAGCAGCAAGTGAGGATTAGCATTTATAATGAATTCCTTCAGTTACCAATATTTACCAGTGTTTACTGAACTAAGATTACCATAGATGCTTAGAACTTCAAAGAAAAACTATTCCCATGGTAATTTCTTTTCTTAGATTACGGGAATTATTATTTTTCTGAATCGACTGGCCAACTTTTATTCATCTGTTTGTGAGTTATCGCAGTGTAATATTCGGAATATTATCACTTATGTCCAAATTCAGTATGTGCACACTGGGTTCACTCCAAGTTATTAAGGAAAGTGGGTGAAATTAGAATCCAGTTTGTTTCTGAGGACGTGGTCAGAGGTCACTGTCTTTTCCCTCCAAATGTTCCTCGGCCTATAACCTTCCTTATTTCTGGATAACCTTAACATGGTTTACCTTTTTGCCTAGCTTTTTCCTCAAAATTTTCAGTTTCATATAGTTAGGAGAGTAAGATTCAGTGAAAACTTATTGGTATTAAATAATACCCTAATATGAATTGCCAAATTAATACAAAAAAAATTAAAAGAACACACAAATTGCAGGTTATTTAATCCAATCAAACAAGATTCAATCACACCAGCTTTACAAAAGCAGTTTATACTCACTCATACAGTCAAGGCTCATAATAGAAGGTAGGTTCCAAATCCCTTGCTTTTTTTTAAATGGCACTTAAATGCTCCTTAAGATGTCAGGAGATCTGTCCTATGGCAAATCCTGTTTCCCACCAGGGTTAGAGGCTAAACCTCTGTCAAGTCACCCTGCTTGGAATGCTCCCTCATGATCAAAGATAATACTCAAGGACCTTGCGTCACCTAACTCCATCCAGGAGGCCATCAGATATCTACTTGACTCATGATCCTTCAAGGCATCACTAAAGGTTTCAACTTTAAGTTCTTTCCACATTGCCCATGTGGCCTTGAGTCTCTAGTTTGTTCCTCCAATGTTTCTCCTTGAAGAAAAAAATAATGTCTATTTCTGTCTAGGCTTTCTAAGAACATAAGCTCCAAGAATACTGAGTATTTATTTAGCACTTAGCTGGTAATGATATGCACACATTCCTAACAGAAAAATGAGAGAGCATTCTGGAGCCAAAGTTTCAAGATCAGTAAATCTTTCCCTTCTAGGTCCTTCCCCACAGGCTATAATAAACTCAAGTCTTTTCTATTTTAAGAAAACGAAACCTTCCACAAGTATTTAGCTCCCACCCTATCTCACTGCACCATTTTACAAAGAATGTCCAAATAATTGTCTGCAATCACCGTCTGTTACATACTCTTCCACCCATTATATTTAGGCTCCTACTCCTACCACCTCACTGAAACTGCCCATGATTCACCGATGTAGGCCAATAGCCAAATTCAGTGGACTTCCAGAATCTTTTGATACTACTGCTCACTTGTTTAAGATCCTCCCTTCAATTCTCCGCCCACCATTTCAGTCTCCCTTGCTGGCTTCTCTGCCCACTTATAAATGACAAAGTCCCCGTTGCCTTCTCTCCAGTCTCCCCATATATCCACACACTTGCCTTCAGCCTACACTTATTTGCTGATGACTCCCGCACCAAGACAAGCTCTCTCCCCTGAACTTCAAATTTAGTCATCCACCAAGTGGACATCATCATTGGCAATTAAAACTCAACCATGTCTAAAAGTTAATGAGTTATCTCTCCTCCAAGCCTGCTTCAACCCCCAAACCCACTTAATAACTTACGAGTTTTCTCAAAAGTCTCCTATGTTCAAGATCCAAATTCAACCAAGTTCAGCAGAGTCTGTCTACTTAAAACCCCTTCCATTCATCCTGTGTTCTCTGTTCTTACTGTTTTGCCTCAGTGCAACCATTCAACAAATATTTATATAGAGTACCCATGACATGCTCTGGGCATGGTGACAGGAGACAAAAGGTACCAGCTTTTATGGAGTTCACATTCTAATGGTTGTCAGGCAACAAACATTTTAGGACCTAATCTTTCATCTCATACGCTTAGTAGATCAACCTCAGAATTGGGATTGGCTTCTAGTACACAGCACTCCCAAACCTTCATATAGTTATCAGGGAGCACTGTCCAATGAAAATACAACGTGGGCTACCGAAATAATTTTAAGGTTTTTTAGGAGGTATATATATATTTCAAAGTAGAAAGAAGCAGGTGGAATAAATTTTAATATATTTCTATTTAAGCCACCATATCAAAAATATTATTTCAACACGTAATTAGTATAAAAAATTATCAGAGTTTTTATATAAAGTCTACGCAATTCAGTGTATATTTTACACATAATGAGTGTCAATTCAATGCTAAATGTTCAATAGTTAAAGTAAAATGCAGTGTTACCAAAATAAAGTTGTATTTATTGGAAAAAATATTTCATTTTGCTTCAGTGTTAAAATTTAAGTGAATTAAAATCATAGAGTCAGTTTCTTAGTTGCAGTACCCAAATTTCAAGTGTTAGACAATGCAGTTATTTAAGGGGTTCATTTTAAATGCAAATCCCTTTGCTTTAGGCTGTATTCCACACTGCACCTGGCTAAACATCAACTTCCCCCTAGGGGTTTTAGAAAACCACAGAGTCTAAACTAGCCCCTGCATGGTTCCCTTAGGTCTGAAGGTAAAAACCCTATATAGATTCAAAGAGCAGCTCAGTAAGGGAAGCTGGGACCCACTAATCCCCAGAGCAAAATTCACATTTTTCACTCCAGCAAGCTAGGCCTCTAGTTCCTAGCCTTGGCCAAATTTTACTGAATGTCTCTTGCAACAACAGTCTCTCCCCCCCCTCCCACCCGCAGCCTTGCTTCCTCTTGGCTATTTTAAGCGGCCCTGTCTTTTCTCAAGTAGCAACTTCAATGTAGAATGCCCCTTGGTCATTCAACCCTCCCCCATCCAATTTGCCCAAAAAACATCTATTCATCTCTGTGAAGTAGAAGAAAGGTGATCTGCAGAATCAAGTATTTAACAATCAGTCCCTCAGCTGGTGGAATCAAGTATTTCTTATCCTCCAGGCTCACAGATAAGATTGAACCCTCCTTCTTTTACTATCTCTGCACAGCTATTTATCATATCAATTGATTATGCTTTCTTACTTATTTGCAATGTCTCCTCATGCCGGACTTTAGTTCTCAGAGGACTAATCTTGGTGGTTGTCCTCTAGGCTCAAAAATGTGTGGTTTTATTCAGGGGACAAATGGGGAAATATAAGTATAGACTAGATATTAAATAATATTAGGGAATTGTAATAATGGTATGATGGCGTAGAATGCTCTTATTAAGAGATTAACCTTAAAGATGATACCTACAACTTTCCAATGGTTCAGACACATTCAAAAAGACAATTATTGAATTGAGATAATGGGTATTGCGGTGTTCATTGCATTATTCTCTGAACTTATTTTATGCCCCAAATTTTTCATTAAAAAATCTGGATATTTGGGGCCAAGCAAGTGGTATAGTGGTTAAGTTCATGTGCTCCGCTTCAGCGTGCCGGGGTTCACAGGTTCGGATCCCAGGCGCAGACCGAGCGCCACTCGTCAAGCCATAGTGGCAGCATCCCACATAAAATAGAGGAAGACTGGTACAGATGTTAGCTCGGCGGCAAGTTTATCTTACAGAATAAAAAAATGAATAAACATACAAAAGAATTTAAAAGAAAAAAGAAACACAGGTCTTGTATGTTGGCTTAATCTAGGGAGATTTTTCAACTCTGCTTGTATTCATTTGTAAATATTATTTTAAGAATAAAGGAATAGGGGCTGGCCCCGTGGCCAAGTGGTTAAGTTCTTGCGCTCCGATGCAGGCGGCCCAGTGTTTCGTTGGTTCAAATCCTGGGTGCGGACATGGCACTGCTCGTCAAACCACGCTGAGGCGGCTTCCCACATGCCACAACTAGAAGGACCCACAACTAAGAATATACAACTATGTACCAGGGGACTTTGGGGAGAAAAAGGAAAAAATTAAATCTTAAAACAAAAAAAGAATAAAGGAATAGACTCCTCTCCTTTCTAAATCCAATTTTTACAATACTTATTTTCAGAATGTGGCTCTTCTGGAACCAGATACTTTAAATGGCAAGTGTCCTTTTTGGTTAGGAAATTTTAGATGTACTTGTTGTTCTAGTCTTTTCTTGCCTCTTGAAAAAACAGTCTCCAGGACCTAACATCACTAGACTGACTCCTTTGTCACACACCACCCCTCAGTCTGTATACAACACTTCCCCCCTTAACCAGAGCTCTGGTCTTTTTCTGTCTAACTCCTCTTTTAATGCATGACTCAGTCTTAGCAAGTCAGGAAGAGAAACCAAGATAAGCAATTACAGGCAAAGTCATGAGGCTAAGAGGTACTACAAACCAATACAAATTCCCAAATTCCCATGGGTTTATTCTTTTTTTCCTCTTTTATTTCCAAAGATAACTACAGTGATGGAAATTTTTCCTTATCCTTCCTTGTTTATTAAAAGTAATAATTTTAAAATATTTCTGGATTTAGATTATTATTTAATGAGAAATTCACAAAAATGTTTATGGAAGGCTTGTTTGTACTGCATTGCAACAGCAAATATTTCAAAACAATACAGGACCGGGTGAATATAGGATGGTATGACATGTCTGTACAGTAGCATTCTAGGTACCCATTAAAATATCATGTATTGAAATGGCAAAAGATCCAAAACGTATGAAAAGAGCAATTAAAAAAGAACAAATGATACAGTCTTCTGTGTGTGTATGTAGGGAGGGTTGAGGAGAGGTATCTGTCTAAGCGTAGCTTTAAAATATCTGAAAAGATACACAACAACCTAACCCTGAGGTTAAACAAAACAAAACAAATCTAAATGCACAAGAAATTGAAATAAAATTCAGAAAACTACACCCACCAAATTCTAGTATTAATAAACTTTTTATGAAAAGATGTTTCATCCCACTAATAATAAAGAAATAAAAATTAAGGACCTAAATAGACATTCTCCCAAAGAAGACAAACAATACAAATGGCCAATGGGTACATGAAAAGATGCTAATCAATGTTAATCATGAGAAAAATGCAAATCCAAACCACAATAAGGGATCCTCTCAATGAGGTAGCAGCATTATTCACAATAGCAAAGGTAAGGAAACAACCTAAGTGGCTATCCATTGATCAATAGGTAATGGGTAAACAAAATATGATATGTACGTGTGTGCACAATGGACTATTCTACAGCCTTAAAAAGAAAAAAACCACTGTCATTTGTAACAACATGGATGAATCTGCAGGGCATTATGGTAAGTGAATGTTGTGTATTGGTTTGATGTGATTTCAAATCCACTTGTTTATGACTTAAGTAAAGTTGTTTTTATCTACCTGTTTATAACAAAGGCAAAAAAAAAGTTGTTTTCATATAAGAATAAAGTAAGTTGTGTCAGGATGTCATCACCTCGTCTGTTGTTGTTGATAAGAACTCAGTCGCCCAGCTGCTGAGGGGCCCTGATGGATGCTGATCCATAAGAACACATGAAGAGGAAACTATGACAAGGCAACATTTAGACCATAAATACTGAGAGTTTGTGAGAATTGTTTGAGTTTCAGTCTGGGCAGGGCAAATTAGGCTGATCTAAATAACTCTCCAAAGACCTGGGGCATTCATTAGCTCCTACTGTGGTCAGGGCAACGCCCTTATCAGTAGTGCTGACAAACCATACAATGCAGCCCTATGAAGGATGTCAGCCAGCCTCCCAACACCTGTGCCATCGTTCTCTAGCAACAGGGCACTTTCCACTTTCGTTTTGTGGTTTATGCTGACAGCTGGATGTCAGCTCTTGGTTGGTCTAGTCATCTCTCCTGAGTGTCTCCTCATACAAAAAGGTACACCTCGAACTAAATTTGGACTTTATTCCCTTCATCTCCCCTTGCCAAGAACATTAGTACATTTAATTCATCATTGTTTTGGAGTATGTTATATTATTTCTTTATCGACTTCTTAATAGATATCATCCTGTATATTATTGGCTTGTGAAACCAGTCAATAGCTTACAAATTTATTTGTCAATTATACCTCAACAAATCTTTTCAGCTTTTCAGGTATTAAGCTCAGTAATAATTTAAAAATTAAAATAACAGAATCACTTAAAAAAAATGTCAGATTGACACAGAACAATGACTAATAACATCTAGAGGTGATAAACTTGTTGCTCTTGGTTCAAGATTATTTTATTTTTTATTATTTATTTATTTTTTGAGGAAGATTAGCCCTGAGCTAACATCTGCTGCCAATCCTCCTCTTTTTGCTGAGGAAGACAGGCCCTGAGCTAACATCCATGCCCATCTTCCTCTACTTTATATGTGGGACGTCTACCACAGCATGGCTTGCCAAGCGGTGCCATGTCCACACCCGGAATCCGAACTGGTGAACCCCCAGCTGCCGAGAAGTGGAACGTGCGCACTTAAACGCTGAGCCACCAGGCCAGCCCCTTGGTTCAAGTTTAAATTTACAGAGGGCAATAACTATCAAAATGTAAAATGTATACCTAGAAGTACATTTCATTTTTGTTTACATTTCTCTGGAATGTTTTTGCCCATCTTTCAAGTTTCAATTCCTTCGCTGTAGGAGCGTCTTGTGGACAATATGTTATTTAATTTAGATTTTGTTTTATTTATACAATCTGAGGCATTTCTTTTAGATGGTGACCATATTTCATAGATACATATCCTAATAATAAATGTTTGATGCTGGCAGGTTTTTTGCTAAATGGGTTCTTTCTCTTTTTTATTCTCTTTTCCTCTATTAATTTAAAAGACATACACACTATTTTAGTTTTACTACTGATTCCCTTTGTCTTTAAATAGTAATCTTAAATCCATATTTCTCAATTTATTGAAATCACAATGGAGATCTACTTACACTGACCCAAAAAGGAGTACATAATTAATTAATATGAAAAGAACCAAGCTGCAAAGAAGTAATACATCATAATCTAATTTTTATAAAATAACAGATGTTAGTATATGTAGTTATAGGAACATAAACCAAATGAATGTTATTTGGTATGGGGTTAGCTACCAGGGATTTTCATTTTCTACATCATACATTTCTGTGATGTCTTACTAATTGGTATAAACCCCCAAACAATTTTACAATAAACATTATTTTTGTAATCAGAAAAAAAAGATAAAGTTTTTATGACAAAAAAAATTGTTAACTACATGCTCATCACTGGGAATCTCCCGTCAAGGAAATTATCTTGTAGAAATTTATCCTTAAGAACTATATCATCAAGGAAGCATACAGAAATGGTAAACCTTTATATAGAAGAGCAAGGAAATGGTTATCCTAAGGGTGGGAAAGAAATTTCCTCTTGGGAGTTGGGAGGACACTGAGATGGTAGAGGGACATACACAGATAGTTACAGAACTGGCAACGTTCAATTTCTTAACCATTTGACTGGTGATTGAGTGTTCTCAGGGCCAGCCCCATGCCCGAGTGGTTAAGTTCGCGCACTCCGCTTTGGCGGCCCAAGGTTTCCCCAGTTCACATCCTGGGTGCCGACATGGCACCGCTCATCAGGCCATGCTGAGGCGGCGTCCCACATAGCACAACCAGAGGCTCTCACAACTAGAATATACAACTACGTACTGGGGGGCTTTGGGCAGAAGAAGGGGGAAAAGAAAGAAGATTGGCAACACATGTTAGTTCAGGTGCCAATCTTAAAAAAAAAAAAAAAAGAAAAGCAATATACTTAAAGGGAAAAAAGTGCTCTCCTTGTAAAAATTCTGAACTATACAAACATCTCATCTCCTATACACTCTTGTATGTATATTTCAGAATTTAAAAAATTTTTAAAAGCATATGGCGAAACAGTATTATAGAATGATACCATTTTGTCTATGTACTTATATATACAACAAAAAAGGTCTGAAAGAATATAAAATAACTGTTAATACTAGATCCATTTGGCTGAGTTGGGGGAGGTGAATTGTCCACAATAAATAAATTTACAATTTTCAAAAAAGAAAATAAATAACTTCTAGAATGTCATCTGCTTGGACTCGTACTATTTGAAATAAAACACCAGCATGTGTGTTGCCATTGTATTTCATGTATTTTGTAGTGCAAACAAAATGTCACAGATAAAAGTGAAGGCATTACAAAAAAATTATTAAAGTAATAAGTCATTACAAACATACAGAAGACGGCACTGCCTTTCCCTCGTTCCTCTTAAGTATTTCTTTGACAGTTATAAAAGGACAAACTCCAATCTAGGACTATATTACTTTTTAATTCCTCATAAACATCATGGAATAAAATCCAATAGTGAAAAAGGAAGACAAGAATAAAAACATAAATCAGAAAGAAAGGACAAGATTCTGAATTCCACAGTTCCCCAAAAATTGGTGTTATACATTAAAATAGAAAATCACCTAATTTTACTATCATACAACTAAGGATGGTTGTAAAAAATGACATAGCTCAGTGTAAGGCTTTTAGTAAAAATAAACAAAAATAACACCACAAAATGGTTTCCTAGTCTGTGAACAGGGAAGGCTTTCTGTTGCTGCTGGATTTCTCTCATCTCTCTTTTATGAATTACAAAGTTACAACCTGATTCTAAAATACCCCTGTTCGGCACCTCTCTGGAAAGCTGCCAGGCAGACTTTTGTGGTCTGTTCATAAACCATTTTGATGCTTGCTAACAAATGAGATGACAGCCGACGAAACTAACAAGCGTTTTGAGAACACAAGGCTCCAGGCATGAAGGAGCCTGAGCAGATGTTATACATTTGGACCTTAATAATAAAGCAATTCCTACAAGGCGTCTTGCTATTTTACTTGCAAAACGGATTCAAACAAATCAGCTTGAGAAAGAGCACTCAGAGGGACTAAAAGCTGGATTAAATATGGTAAACAAAGGACCCTTGCCAGGGGTGATCAGTACTTGCCTAGTAGAGATTCAAACAGCATCGAAGACGCTCTAACTCTAACAATTAATTGAAAAACACAGAAAAGAGCAAATTTGGGGCCTGTAATAAATGAGACCAACACTACAAGCTACTAAAAGGGAAGGAAATTTCAGTGACATTCTAAGAGAACATAAAAATGTGGTAATTGTTTCACAGTGTATACATAACAAGACTGTGTTGTACACCTTAAACTTACAGTGTTATATCCCAATTATATCTTAATAAAGCTGGGGGAAAATAAATTCAAAAAAATTCATAAATAAAAATAAAGTTTTATATTTCCTGTACAGCAAAATAAATAAATAAATAAAAGAACATGAAATAAGAAAAAATGTTTGTCAAAATTATTATATTAGCTTCATGGAAATATTTCAGAAATCATGGAAATAAAGACAAGTATAGATTTCATTTAAAAAATTGGAAATGTCTAGGGGGAAGTAAATCAAGGCTGAAATTCTAAAGAAGTGCCGAAAAAGAATGTGAAGTAGCAGGAGGCAGGCAACAAGTCAAAGCAATGGACTTGGTACTAGATAACATGACAGTCATTCCAGCAAACGCAATAATCTCCTTTATACATCCCAAGAAAAAGTCACCTTGAGCTAAACTTACACATCATTATGTTCAGTTCTAAGAAATGAGAATCCAGCCACATGAAAGTGGTAGAATCTGTCAGGTCTGGCATTTTTAGATTATTTACTTCGAAGTTCCATACACCTCACCCTTTGCCTGGGGTGCCGGCTGGGTTTTGCTAATTATGTGACAGATACATCAGAGGCTAGACATGCACTGATATAAAACTCTTACTACACAAGCTTAGTAGCTAAGTAAGTTATGAAGTGGCCATCTGTGTTTTCTGCTTAAGCTGCTGAGAGGATCTCGAGGTTAGGAGAGACCTTCAAGGGCATGGAGTCCACCTACTGACGCCAAGCATGAACTATCTCTGCATCACCTCTATGAAGGGACTCATGAAACTGCTTAAATAACCAAAGTACCAAGAAACTGTCCAGTATGCTGGTTCTTCCTACCCCGTCACCCATCCACTTCTACCCTTGGAACCCAACATGGAAGTCTTCCTTAACCCTTCAACGATCTATCAGTGATGGATTATAATCCATAGAATAAAATGAATAGCTGTGAGTCCATACTGATATAATAAATAATTGAGTGAATAAATAAGCAGGAGCAGAGGGACAGTACTCCCTTCCAGTAGAACTCCCATTAATAGATGAAGAGGAATGGTAGGAATAGGAAATGACTACTTGGTAAACACCATATTAATAAGCATTGGAGATAAGAACTATCTATGGATCCTAAAATTAGTGGGTAAAAACGTGATGGAAAGCAGGGTATCTGTCCAAGTATCTCCCCACAAGACACTTGCTAATTACAAAGGGAAACAGTAATTTTACAAAGAAGAATCCTGGCAGACACTTAAGCCAAGTGATCAAAGGTAACTCAGATACGATACACTGAGAAGGGCAGATGGCTCTGTGGATTCTTGCCAAAATGCATATCCTAAATTCAATCATGAGGGAGCACCAAACAAACCCAACTTGAGGGACATTCTACAAAATAACTGACCAGGATTCTTCAAAAGGGCCAATGTCACGAAAGATTTCAAAGCACTGAGGAACGACTGCAGTTTAGAGAAAAAGGAGACATGACAACTAAGTGTGATGAGGGGTCCCAGATTGAAGCCTGCACCAAAAAAGCAAATTAGTGGGAAAATGGGCCAAATTTGAATCAGGTCTTTAGAATATTAAATGGTACTGAGTCAATGTTAATGTCCTCGGGGGGCTCTGTGTGTGAGAGAGGAAGATTGGCCCTGAGCTAACATCTGTTGTCAATCTTCTTTTTTTTATTTCCCAAAAGCCCCCCAGTTCATAGTTGTATATCCTGGTTATAGGTTCTCCTAGGTCCACTATGTGGGAGGCTGCCCCAGCATGGCTTGATGAGCGGTGCTAGGTCCACGCCCAGAATCCCAACCAGTGAACCCCAGGCCGCTAAAGCGGAGTACGTGAGCTTAACCACTCGGCCAGGGGGCTGGTACCCTAATGTCCTGGTTTTGATCATGGTACTATGGTTATGTAAGATGTTAACATTTGGGGATGCTGGGTAAAAAGTATAAGGAAATTCTTTGTACTATTTTTGCAATATTTTTGTAAATTAAAAATCATATCCAAATACAAAGTCAAAAAACACATACCTATCATAGCCTGGAGCCCATCTCCTTTCCCCAAGGCCCTTTACCTGCTGTAAGGGTTCACTGGAACTTTCACACAGAGCGAATGCTTTCCACAACGTTCAGTGTGCTGATCACTCTGCTCTTTAATCATAATGTTAGTTCGTGTTTTTTTCTTTAATCAGAAATTTCTTTAATTTTATTATACTCTTATTACAGGCGGAAAAAAACCCCAGCAGATAGAGATAAGGAAAACCAGAGGAAAGACTCTAAATCATCTAATCAGGGAAAACTAGTACATAGTCTGCCAGATTCCTTTTTGTGTATAACAATATATTATATTTGATGCACTGTATTTTTAAAACAAAAATGAGATCTGTACCATGTCATTTTGTAACAGTTTTTTTCCCTTTAAAAATAAAACGTTAAATCTCTCTTCCTTTCTTTAGACTGAAGCAGGCACCTATACTTTCAAAACTCCACCCAAACTGCTCTCCAGAAAGATAGATCCGATTTCCTTTCTCAGTGCCAAGATTGTCCTATTTTTAACTCAAATTTCCCATATTTACTAACATTGTTCTTTAACTTTCCCAAATTCATATGGCAAAAAAAAGAGGGGGACTTTAATAATGTATGTTTTTCAAATTATTATGCAGGCTGACCATTTATTTATTTTATTTATTTATTTTTTTGAGGAAGATTAGCCCTGAGCTAACATCTGCTGCCAATCTCCTCTTTTTGCTGAGGAAGACTGGCCCTGAGCTCACATCCATGCCCATCTTCCTCTGCTTTATATGTGGGATGCCTACCACAGCATGGGTTGCCAAGCAGCGCCATGTCCGCACCTGGGATCTGAACCGGCAAACCCCAGGCCACCAAAGCAGAACGTGCACACTTAACCGCTGTGCCACTGGGCCAGCCCTGAGGCCGACCATTTAAAAATTATTTCTTGGACATTTACATTTCTTCTTCTGTGAAGTTGACCACTTAGTAAGTTTTTTACTTTATATTAAACTTCCAGGCACCTCTTTCATTCTCCATGACTTCATAAACATCACTGATGGTATTTAGGTGCTCTTATTTCCAAGTACTGTCAAAATTATGGGATGTCATTTATCTGAATTGGAAAGTTGAACTCTTTTCAGACCAACTACGTGCTTTTGTACACTATCATTAAACATTCTGAACTTCAAGTCTTCTTCTCCATGTTCTATCTATTCTTTAATCTTTAGATCAAATGGCAAAACTCAGATAGGTCCTGTTTCCTCTATACAATTACCAAAATTCACCACCAACCCTTAGAAGAATAATTAAAAAAACTCACCTCACCTCACTTAACTTTATTGTTCTTCGTGCTGTTGTTACTTCTCAATATGATAGGACATGTGCATAGATTATATAATATCTTTTAAAAATCTGAGTTCAGTCAAGTATGTTTACTTTAATAATAATTATAATAATGAAAAACTAGAAGCCAATTAATTCTTCTGGACAAGAGCTTTTCCAAAAATGTTACTGTAACTTAGTAACGTTATTATTTTTAGTTAGTAAATAGAGTATTATTCAAAAATAAAACAGTTATTACAGAGCTATATGATGGGTAACTATTAATAAGAATGTGGCTATCACTAGAATGACTAAATGAAAAAATTGTCAAACCCAATGTTGGAGAAGATGTGGAGCAACTGAAATTCTTATAATTGTAGTGGAAGTCTAAAAGGGTACAATCACTTTAGCAAATTGTTTAGCAGATTCTTTTTTTAGGAGTTTTTATTTTTTTTTCCTTTTTCTCCCCAAAGCCCCTCCGGAACATAGTTGTATATTCTTCGCTGTGGGTCCCTCTAGTGGCATGTGAGACGCTGCCTCAGTGTGGTTTGGTGAGCAGTGCCATGTTCGCGCCCAGGATTTGAACCAACAAAACACTGGGCCACCTGCAGCAGAACATGGGAACTTAACCACTCGGCCACGGGGCCAGCCCCTAGCAGATTCTTAAACTATTAAACGTACACCTATCCTATGACTCAGCAATTCAACTCCTATTTATCCAACAGAAATGAAAACATATGTCCACACACAAAAACCCTTGTATAAAAATGTTCACAGCAGCTTTATTCATAATAGCCAGAAACTAGAAACAATCCAAACGTCCATCAGTGAGAGAATGGATAAACAAAATGGTATAGTCTTACAAAGGAATACCACTCAGCAACAAAAAGGAACAAATGACTGATAGACACAACACGAATGAAACTCAAAACTGTGATGAGTTCCAAGACAATTCAATAGGGAAGGAATAGTCTTTTGAGCCAATGGTGTTAGGCCAACTGGATATCCACATGCAAAAGAATGAAGTTGGATTCTTCATCACACCATATATAAAAATTAACTTAAAATAGATCAAGACTTTAATGTAAAAGCTAAATCCTAAGTCTCTTTGAAGAAAATACAGGTGTAAATCTTTGTAAACCAGGATTAGGAAATCGTTTCTTAGATATAAAAAACCAAAAGCACAAGCAATCAAAGAAAAAAATAGATAAACTGAACATCATCAAAATTTAAAAATTTTGTCTTTCAAAAGACCCATCAGGAAAGTGACAAGATAATCCACAGAATGAGAGAAACTATTTTCAAATCATACAACTAATAAGAGACTTGTATGTAGAATACATAAAGTACCATTTACAAGTCAATAATAAAATGTCAACTAACCCAATTAGAAAATAAATAGACAGTTTTCTAAAGGTATACAAATGGTCAACAGGCACATAAAGAGATTCTTACTATATTGTTAACCATCTGAGATACCACTTCACCCACCCACTAGGAGGGCTAAAATAAAAAAGATAGACAATAACAGGTATTGAATAGAATGTAGAAAAATTGGATCTGTCATGTACTGCTAGTAAGAATGTAAAATAGTGCAGCTGCTTTAGAAAAGTTTGGCAATTCTTCTAAACGTTAAACACAGAGTTAACATATGATCTAGCAATTCCACTTCTAGGTACGTACCTAAGAGAAATGAAAACATATGTCATATATGAATGACCATAGCAGAGTTATTCATAATAGCCAAAAAGTGGAAACAACCCAAATGGCCAACAAATGGCGACTGGACAAATAAAATGTGCTATATACATACAATGGAATATTCAGGAAGGAAGGTAAAAAGGAATTAAGTACTGATACATGCTACAACATGGACGAACCTTGAAAACATTATGCCAAATGAAAGAAACCAGTCACAAAGTACCATGTATTATATGACTGTACGATTGTATTTATATGAAATGTCTAAAATAGGGAAACACACAGGGATAGAAAGTAAATTATTAGTTGCCTAGGGCTGGAGTGGATGGAGGGGTTGAGGGGTGACAGCTAAGGAGAATGGGGTTCCTTTTGGGGTAATGGAAATTTTCCAAAATTGACTGTGGTGATCCATGTACAACTGTGAGAATACTAAAGGCCATTGAATTGTACATTGTTAATAAGTGAATTGTGTAGTATATGAATTATATCTCAATAAAATTTTTGTTTAAAACTAAGGATGTTCAGATGTATCTATTTATCTTTCTAGTCCTGATTGAAAGAAGCCAGATACACACAAAATATATTCTATATAATTCCATACATAAAAATTTATAGAAAAGGCAAAACTAACCTATGGTGATATAGATCAGATTAATAGTTGCTTGGAGGGGGAGCAGATTGACTAGGAAGAGGCACAAGGAAGCTTGCTGGGGTGACAGAAATGATTAGTGTTTTTCTATGCATTCACCAAAACTGGTTGAATAATATATTTAACATTTGAGTATTTCACGATATATAAAAAGTATTTCAAAAAATAATGCCACTATTAAAAAAGAATGAGTTGAGGGGCTGGCCCCGTGGCCGAGTGGTTAAGTTCTCGCGCTCCGCTGCAGGCGGACCAGTGTTTCGTCAGTTCGAATCCTGGGCGCGGACATGGCACTGCTCATCAAACCACGCTGAGGCAGCGTCCCACATACCACAACTAGAAGGACCCACAACGAAGAATGTACAACTATGTGCCGAGGGGCTTTGGGGAGAAAAAGGAAAAAAATAAAATGTAAAAAAAAAAAAAAAAAAAAAAAGAATGAGTTGATACATCTGTATATATACAAAACATATATATAACTATGGATATACTTGTATGTATATAGACTATATCTGGAAGAACACCCATAAAACTATTAAGAGTATGTACCTTTCAGATGTGAGAGAGTAAGGAGTTTGAACAAAACGAGGGACAATGAGTATATAGAACTTTGACCTTTCCTTCATATATTTCTGTTTGAATTTCTTTCAAGATAGTTCTCTTTTTTTTTTTGTAATTATAGCTATTTCTAAAATGAGTTCATTGGATTTCCTTTTAAATCATACTGATGTTTTCATTTTCTTCCTTAATAAAATTAATTTTGACTGCACGTGATGTTCCCCTTGGGGCATTAGCTGTACATAGGACTGAAGTCTACTTTTGCTGCTATTATAACCTATGAACTTCACCCAGACGTAATTTTGAGAGTTCTGTTTCTTGATTATATCCTGGAGGAAGTTTAACGTAATTTGTTTCCTATCTGGTTCATAAACAAATCTTTTTTCTTTCCTTCAAAGCTACTTGGTCCTAAATTGGGGGAGTGCGGTTGTTACTGATTGACTGGTTATCTTCATTTTACTGTATTTGTCTCCATTGAGTTTCTCTGAGTTGGAATTCTTTCTTTTGTATTAAGTTCATGGCAAGATAGGGTAGTGTGGAAGATAAGAGAGGAAAGAAAAAGATAAAGACGGAATGAAGTCTATGTCACATTCCTTTGGAATTCAATGCCTGGTTCACCTTGTCATCCTAATATCTGCTTTTTTTCAACATCTCAGATACTACACCCTCATTTTACCTTATAGTAACCTGAGTCCTACTTTCTCAACCAAAATTAACCATTTGGCTACAGTACAATAGGACATTAAATAGAGCCACAGGTATTTTTTGTTATTACTTAAAAGTTTTATTAATTTAATCTTTCAAACTTAAGACATCCCATTTCTATGCCCCCCCAAAAGTTAAGACGCCTTAAAGGTAACAAAATACAAAATAGAATGTTTAGGTTAAAATAGAGTCCATCATAATTAATATTTCATTCAGGCAAGAATCCTGAATGAATGCTAAAAACCAATGAGAAGCAACAGGATACTTACGTAGTCTTAAAGTAGCTCCACAGAAAAATACTTCAGTACAAAAGGAAAGAGAGTTACAGTACTGGAGAAACCTGGAAGATACCGCCTTAACCAAGAGGTCAATGTTATGATCATAGTACATAATAGAACAAATTGACATCATGTGCCTCCAGATATGATTCACTGAGAACACAAACTCACTTCTTCGGCATTCTTGTTAAAAAAGCATAAACCTGAATCTAATCATGAGCAAATGTCGAATAAACCCAAACTAAGGGACATTCTACAAAAATAACTGACCTGTACTCTTTGAAAATATCAAATTGACAAGACTAGAGACAGAACAACTGAATGCAACGCATGATCTGAGATTATCTTTTGATACACAATACATTTTTAAGGACAATTGGTGAAATCTGATCAATAGATTAAATAATAGTATTGTATCTATGTTAATTCCCTGATTTTGATCATTGTACTACAGTTATGTAAGAAGAGGTCCTTGTTTGTAAGAAATGCATACTTTAGTATTTAGGGGTAAAGAGGCATCATGTCTGAAACTTACTCTCAAAGAATTCTCTCTATCTATGTATGTAGATAGAGAAAGCAAATGAGATAAAATGCTAACATTTGGGTAAACTGGGTGAGGGGTGTATGGAAATACTTTATACTACTCTTACAGCTTTTTTGTTGTTTGAAATTATGTCCAAAAAAATATTTAATTTTAATGAAGTCCACAAGAAAGAAGTGCTTTCCTATTTCACAGTTGAGCACATTACAATGCTTGCCCAATGAATCTGACCAGCTTTTCTGACTGAAAAGTCAAAAAAGGAAAACACATTTTTTATATTGTCTTTTTTTCTGACCATGGGCAGCACATAAACTATTCTTCACAGACAATTTTTAACTAGAAGTTACATTGAGCGGAAGTTAGCCTGTCAGGCCATCTATTACTGTATCATGTATCATAACGCATACTATCTTAGGAAATGCGGTCCAGGTAACTCAGCTTTCTGATGGTCTTAACTTGTTTTAGTGAAGTGATCAAATATCAGAGGCTTTAAATAAACCCTGGACAGCTGGATTAAATTTCTGATGGAATGTTCTAACCTGCAGTGCAGCTATTTCACACATCCACTAAGTGAGGGCATAAACTAGATTTCATGGATAGAGTGATGAAATTAACATTTTGAAATAGCTTCTACTTATTTTAATCAGCAAACAACCTTCAGATTTTCATATGGGTCATCAAATCCTTACTTCAAGCCAATAATACCTTTGCAAGTGCTTCACCATGGCCCTATAAATACCACTACTTCATTTTCTTTCATTTCTTTTTCCAGTGAGTCAATAATTAAGGCATTCCTTTCCTTCCATTCTCTGATACCACCTGGTATAGATGCGGCAGATCAATTTAATCTCTGAGTTTACCCAACTACATTTATTTTTTTCAATCTGCTAATCTCCTCCAATTAGGAATTCAGGATCCAATCCAGGAAGCACTGGACAATCCAACAAAGAGCTCAATGGCTAAATGTGGACTGGGCAACCTATCTGAAACCTGAAATTTACTGTCAGTTACCCATATTTCTTGATCTTCAAATCAAAAGATTTTATAAAACGGTAATAGGGGCTGGCCCCGTCCCAAGGTGGTTAAAGTTCCACATGCTTCACTTCGGCAGCCCCAGTTTGTGGGTTTCAGATCCCGGGTATGTACCTGCTCTGTTCATCAGCCATGCTGTGGAGGTTTCCCACATACAAAGTAGAGGAAGACTGGAACAGATATTAGCTTAGGGCTGATCTTCTGCAAGCAAAAAAAGAGGCGGGGCCAGCCCCATGGCTGAGTGAATAAGTTCGTGCACTCCGCTGCGGGGGTCCAGGGTTTCACCAGTTTGAATCCTGGGTAGGGACATGGCACCAGTCATCAGGCCATGCTGAGGTGGCACCCCACATGCCACAACTAGAAAGACCCACAACTAAGAATATATAACTATGTACTGGGGCGCTTTGGGGAGAAAAAGGAAAACAATAAAATCTTTAAAAAAAAGGAGGATTGGCAACAAACGTTAGCTCAAGGTGAATCTTTCTCACACACGTGAAAAAAGCAATAAGTGTTCAAAATCATCAGTCAAGAAAGACACACACACACACATACACACAATGGTGGGAAGACGAGATAAAAGGAGACCAAAGAGACATGACAATCAAATGCAACACATGATGTAAGATTGGATGCTAGATCAGGATGAAAACAGCTAGAAAGGATTTTTCTGAAAGGGGATAACAACTGAAAAGGTTTTTAAACTGATAGTACCTTGTGTTAGACTGAACCAATATCACACGTCCTCAGTGTAATAATCGTACTGTGGTTGTGTAGAAGAATATTCTTAGGTGAGGCATCTTGAAGTATTTACATAAAATAAATTTACATAAAATATCACATGGTCCAGCAAAAAAAAAAAAAAATATATATATATATAAAGAATACAGATGTTTAATGCATTATTCTTTCAACTTTTTTGTAGGTTTGGTTTTTTCAAGTAAAAGTTTGAGAAAAAATAATAAAATTAAAATAAATGCATTAGATACGTATCCTGATTTCCGTATCAATTCACTATGGAAAATTATTCAAGGCTGGCCTGATGATATGAAAATGTACAGTTTCTCTTATATACCCAGATGTCATTATAGTAATTTATACAGTTTAGATCTAGCTGACTAAAGTTAGGCCATGATATACATTAATTCAATCATTCGTTAAACTGATATTTATTGAGTTGTAGTCACAAGATGTTACGTTAAGACACTATGCAGAACAAAAAGTTGAATGCTGCTCTAAACTTAAAAGCTTACAATCTGCTTTAAAGAATAATGAAAGCAATTCAAAATCTAAACACATTAATATTTTACAAAGGATTTTATTTTATAGTAATAATCACAACAAAAGTAATGATGATAGCTATCATTTATTGAATACCCACTATGGATGGAATAAATTCAGTAAATTAAAAATTCTGTAATCTACTAAACAACCTGTGGGTTAGATATTGTTCTCTTTTAACAATAGGTCTCAGACAGTTCAGTTAAATTTCCCTGGGCCACACAGTTAGCAAATAGAAGAAGCAGAGCTTAAACCAAGGACTGTGTGACATTAAAGGTCATGCACCTTCCTTTGGGTACTGCTGATACCACAAGGAGATATACAGTTAAATTTTAAAAATGAAATGTAATCAAGAGCACTAAATACCTGTGACATTGAAATTTAAAATGCTCAGAAAATTTCAGGTATATTTTTCCTATTTTTTTTTTTTTTTTTGAGAGGGGAAATTATGTCTAAAATAATTTTAAACTTATTTCAAGAATTGGAGCATACAGTTATTAGCTGAGTTTTTTTCCTTTTCTAAAGTAAAATGAATACACAAGATATTAAGTGAAAACATTTCTTTCTAAGATAGAAAAAAATACCTCCAGATATTTAAGATAAATTTTTTGATAATTTAGTAGAAACTTCTTATGTGATTCTTTTCTGGATGAAATCATGTTTAAGGTACATAACTTGTAAACATCTCTGTAACTTGTATCCTGTTTCAAATGTGTTCTTCTCAGTCTACCCTTATCTTTGTAACTGAATTCTGTAATTGAAACTAACCATCAACTGTGAGATTATTTTTCATATCGATGATATTCTAGTCTTTATTATAGAATCCTTGATTCTATAGGAAATATAAATAAAAGGGGAAAGAGAGAAATTTAGTATTTTCAAAGTTTAAACTCTTATTTCTGATATTCCTTATTACAAAAAGCAGAAGGGATATTTTTTAAAAGAAAGAAAAGCCTGTCTGGAATATAGGTTTACATTTCCTAAATAAGGCAATTAAGTGAATATACTGCTAAGAAAACACACATTTTCTGAAAAGTGCACTTGATATTTTTAAAGTGTATGGGGCCAGCCCCATGGCCTAGTCATTAAGTTTGGTGTGCTCCACTTCAGCAGGCTGCGTTCAGTTGCTGGGCATGGACCTACACCACTCATTTGTGGCCATGCTGTCGCAATGACCCACATACAAAATGGAGGAAGATCGGCAACAGATGTTAGCTCAGGGTGAATCTTCCTCAGCAAAAAAAAGAAATATATATATATATATACATATATACACATATATATATATATATATATATATAAAAATTTAAGTGTGGGAGTGGATGTGGATAAAAGGGGACCCACATACACTGTTTGTGGAAAAGCAAGCCAGTGCAGCCACTATGGAAAACAGCATGGAGCTTTCTCAAAAAATTGAAAATAAAAATACCGTATGATCCAGCTATTCCCACTACCAAGTATTTATCCAAAAAACATGAAATCAAAAACACAAAGAGATCTATGTACCCCTATGTTCACTGCAGCATTATTCACAATAGCCAAGATGTGGAAGCAACCAAAGTACCCATCAACTGATGAATGGATAAAGAAGATGTGGTATATATAGATAATAGAATACCAGCCAGCCATTCAAAATAAATAAATAAATAAATAAGACAAAATCATCCCATTTGCAACAACATGGATGGACATTGAGGGTATTATGTTAAGTGAAATAAGCCAAACAGAGAAAGACAAACAAACACCATATGATTTCATTCATATGTGGAAGAAAAACAAACACATGGATAAAGAGAACAGATTAGTGGTTACCAGAGGGGAAAGGCATTGGGGCGTGGGTGAAAGGTGTAAAGGGGCATATATGCATGATAACGTATAAAAATTAGACTATTGGGAAACAGTATGGAGATTTCTCAAAAAGTTAAAAATAGAAATACCTTATGACCCAGCCATCCCACTACTGCGTATCTATCCTAAGAACCTGAAATCAGCAATTCCAAAAGTCCCATGCACCCCTATGTTCATCAAAGCATTATTTACAATAGCCAGGACGTGGAACCAACCTAAGTGCCCAGCAACTGATGATTGGATAAACAAGATACGGTATATATATATACACACATACACAATGGAATACTACTCAGCCATAAAAAAGGACAAAATCATCCCATTCACAACAACATGGACAGACCTTGAGGGTATTATGTTAAGTGAAATAAGCCAGACAGAGAAAGACAAACTCTGTATGACTCCACTCACAGGTGGAAGTTAACATATAGACAAAAAGAACTGATCGGTGGTCACCAGGGGAAAGGGGGGGTATGGGGTGGGCACAAAGGGTGCAGTGGTGTACCTACAACATGACTAACAATAATGTACAACTGAAATTTCACAAGGTTGTAAACTACCATAATCTTAATTAAAAAAAAATTAGACTGTTTGGGGACTGGTTAAGTTCATGTGCTCTGCTGCAGGTGGCCCAGTGTTTCGTAGATTTGAATCCTGGGCGCGGACATGGCACTGCTCATCAAGCCACACTGAGGCAGCATCCCACCGTCCCACATGCCACAACTAGAAGGACCCACAACTAAGAATATACAACTATGTACCGGGGGGCTTTGGGGAGAAAAAGGGAAAAAATAAAATCTTAAAAAAAAAAGATGAGACTATTGGGGCTGGCCCGGTGGCCAAGTGGTTAAGTTCGCACACTCTGCTTTGGTGGCCCAGGGTTTCACTGGTTCAGATCCTAGGAGTGGATATGGCATCGCTCATCAGGCCATGCTGAGGCAACATTCCACATAACACAACCAGAAGAACCTACAACTACAATAGACAATTATGTACTGGGGGACTTCAGGGAGAAGAAGGAGAAGAAGAAGACGGGGAAGAAAAAATTGGCAACAGAAGTCAGCTCAGGTGCCAATCTTTAAAACTAAGAAAAAAAAAAACTATTGGTGGTGAGCAGATGCAGTCTATACAGAAACTGATAGATAATAATGTACACCTGAAATTATATACTGTTATAAAACAATATGACCTCAACAAAATAAAAAAAGAAAAGAAATAAATTCATAGGGACTAATAAAAATTATATTTGTAGTAACATATATTACATCTTTAGATATAATAATGATATCAATAATTCAGAAATTACTATATGCCAATCTGTCCTACGCACTTTACATATATTAAATAATTGATTTAACTCCACAACAATCCTATGATCTTATATGGAAGTGTATCTGTATATGCTATATTTAAAATTACACACAGGTGGTGTAGTGGTTAAGTTCACATACTCTGCTTTGGTGGCCTAGGGTTTGCTAGTTTCCATCCCGGGTGCGGACCTACACACCACTTATCAAGCCATGCTGTGCCAGGCGTCCCACATGTAAAATAGAGGAGGATGGGCACAGATGTTAGCTCAGGGTCAATCTTCCTCACCGAAAAGAGGAGAATTGGTGGTGGATGTTAGCTCAGAGCTAATCTTCCTCAAAAAAAAAGTTAATTGAAAAAATAAAATAATAAAGTAAAACTATACACAATTTAAGACAAATTATTTATTTATTTAAAATAACTTTCTAAAATAAGTTTACTGTTTAACATCTGCTTCCTTAGAACCATGAAAACAATCTATATTTAATAAAATTTATGTGACATAACTAAATTTTAAACATAGATGTTAAAACTGTAACATCTTTTCCCTAAAATTTATCACATGCAGAAAGTTCTACTTTTAGTTCAAAAAGAACTTAAAGAGTTAGTCAATATTTAAAACTATGAAGCATCAGAACAGGTTAAAAAAGATACTGTAATCTTCATTTTCTTGCATAGGCCAGTGTGGTGGGTAAATCTTCCTATCAAGTCTTTAGAAATGTTATTTTTATGACATATTTTGGATGCTGAAAGCATTTCATTATTAAATTAATTATAAGTTGAAAATGAATTAGGATACTCATAAGGTTTTAACAAAAAATTAATTAGAAGTTCTTATTTGGCTCTTTTCACTGACTCTTAAGAATATATTCTAGTTAGTATATAGAAAATTTTACAGTAAGGAAGGTAGACTTCAGAAAACAGTATGAATCCAGCACTATCCAAACACAAACAGTATCAGACGAGCATACGTATTCAAGACACAAGGCATATGTTCTTTTCTGAGCTAGGAAGAATTCAACAATTTTTTTTGTAGCCTGAATGAAATTTTCCTCAAACCCATTCACCCCACTTGGCTTTTATTCACTCTGATTCTATTTGGGATCATTCCTAGAAATTACAGAATGGACATGGGTCTTGAGTCACTGGAAACGTACATGCTCCAATGATAAATGAATGCTTTGATTGTGTGTGAGCTGGCTTAAGTGAAAACCCAGCCCTGAAATCAGTTTGATCATCTCTGGGCAAAATGCTATATTACAATTTCTGGGTATGCAAACCAGAAGCCCCATGTGTGCCTTTGATCGTGTGAATAAACACTGATGGATGAGCACACGTTTTTGACAGTTTCTGCCAACTTATGACATAATGAGGAAAATAAGGACCATGTGTTGAATCATAAAACTAAATTATTAAATTTATATGACCGTCCTGTATTCTGAGATTATCATCCTTCAATTTACATGGCTTTTTAAAAAAATTGGTATTCCTTTGTAGATACTCTCACCACCCACTCTGAATTTCTTCCCCCACTGGTTTGTTATATTCACAAGTCTGGGATTCATTGCCTGAGACTATGAAGGACCCAATCAAAATGGCATGTTTTTTTCCTGAACAATGGTCAAGCTCAGTATTTGATCTATCACTAAAATTTGCAACATGTTGCTACATGTCATGGAATGTTACATTATAACCAGAGTTAAGACATTTACCAATGATTTCTTTTAAAAACTGAAACAAAGTTGTAGATAAATATGTAGAGAGAAATCTTTAGTAACTGTTATCTTCCATTTCTTGTAACTTAATGGGTTTTAAAAACAAACAAGGTAACTCGGTTGTATGTAACTTGATACTTTTAAATCAGCGGGAGTACATATAACAATTTACAAATGAAGGGAATAGTTCTCAAAGATATGAAGTAAATTTCCCTAGATGATGTTTTCCTTTTCTTACACTTTTTTTGTTTCCTTCAAAGAATGCACCGCAATTTGTAATTTATTCACTTTTATTTTTTTGCCTGCCTTTCCTCAGCAACATTTAATCTCCTTGAGGGTGGAAATCATTTTGGTCTTGTACACTTTTGCAGCCCCAGCATTTAGTATGTGCTAAAAAAATATTTATTGGATGTTAATAATAATGCTGTTCAGGGAAAGAACACTTATTGAGCATTTACTATGTGCCAGGCAATGATGATACTAAATATTTTGAATGTCACTATGTCATGCAAATCAAGACAATCTATGAATGTGATTCATTTATGATTTTGATTCTCCTTTTAAAACATATGTCAAAAAGACATACTCTCCCAGTAAAATACATGTCTTTTGTCCCCCACCCCCCATCACCCCCACCACCACTTGTTCTCATTTATCAGCATCATCAAGGAAGGAAGGAAACAGTGGAGAGCACGGCTGCCAGTGTAAAAGCTAGCAGGAAGATCACTTAGTTTTCATTTTTTTCTTTTATAAATTATCTGTAGATGGTTTCCTAGTTTAATATCCACTGACATTTCTTTATATTTGCTCACCCAGTTCTTCCAAATACTACTTCGATGATATTTTACAACCAAATAGCTAGAAAATGTCCCTTACCAACCTAGAAAGAGTATCTAATTACAGAATGCATAAAAGCAGTCCCCTAGCAGGGATGCCCACACTTTTCATTGTGAAACGATTTTAGATTTACAGAGAAGTTGCAAAAATAACAGAGTTCTTACATACACTTCACCCAGCTTTACCTTCTTACGTAATCAAGGTTCTGTTACTATTTCTGACCCTATCATACTGCCCCTGCGGTCACTAGGGATGCCGAATATGTTCTGTTTGCCCCTCCAGGTCCACACTCCATCTTCTACACCCTCTTACATGCTGCAGGAAGCTGGCCAGGATATATTTCATCAGTGGGCTCCCTTTTCTTTTAGCCTCTGATTGGGATCAACCAATGAAAGCAGCAGGAAACTGGAAGGCAGGATATTTATTTCCATACCTCCCTCCCTCCTCATGACTTTCTCTTTGCAGAAAGATCCCATAACCAAAGGCCACAACAAAAGCCTCCACTCCCTCTTTTCAACTCCAACTATTCTCCCTGGGTTCCTGCTCCCTTGCCCCTTTACACCAAGGAGTGGCAATAGCTCTCTGCTATCATTAGCCCTGGGATGCTTTGCCATCCATAGTTTTTTCTGTAACCCTGTCCACACCTTTTAAACAATCCCTCCACTAAATTCTCCTCAATACCCCCAACTGACTGTGCAATTTGATTTTCTCCAGGGACAATGACTGACAACCTAACCAAAGTGAAATTACCTAAAATTGACTTTTTCTAAGGGAACGTATCCTCCTACCCTGCCAAACAAAGTGGAGATTACTTACATAAATGTTTTTACCAAGAGGAGTTCCAAACCATACCACTCACAAGTCCAATTTCATGAATCAAGGCCTGAAATGATTGCATCCCTTTACCTTACTCAAGAGTCAAGGAAACAATTATAACAAAGCTAGCAAACTGCCATCTACCTATGAAAATAGCTCTAGTGATCATCAACAGGGCCTGAGCAAGAACCTGGTCCTCCAGCACTAGTGGGGGCAGGAGTTTGTGCTGAGGCCCCTCCTCCATCATTTGATATCCATTCTGGCCATTAAAGTGCTTTGGACAGAAACTGTCATTTCGGCTAGAGGAAAATGCTCTCTCTAGTCAGGAATTTGAGATCATTATTTATAGTTTTAAATTTTGAATTACAATGGCATAAATATAGGTTATCAATATAAATAATAGGTTGTTTAAAGACGAGAGATGTGAGACATGCCAGGCAATTTCAGCTCCACAACTGGATTCAGTATTGAGTTAGCAGGTTCAGAGTAGGATGGGACAAGCTCAATTCTACACCCGATTTCCTTAATCAGACTCTTCATCTGTCCAACTACTTCCTAATAGATGATGAAGATGAAAATCAGTCAGGATATCTCTACCATCCACCTGACAAAGAGGAAGGGACTCAGGAGATTTGAAAATCTAAGAGGCCAAATTAAAGGAAGCAGACTAGACCTGTGGTACAATGCCAAAAGCAAAGAAGTGTCTTATGAAAAGAGACCAAGCTGTAGCCTGAGATTCTTATCACTGATCCTGGGTGGCAGCCAGCTGGAATAAATCCTCACCCATAACACCTTACATTGAAGGTTGTACTCCTCCCCCACCCTCCACCCCAAAAGGTGGATTTCATTTCTTAATATCTCCTTCAGGGTTATATAATATTCTACATTTGCTCTAACTGTATTTTACACATATCAAGGTAAAATCTGAAAGTATTTTAGCATTTCTATTGTGGAGCAGAGAAACAAAGCTTTCTTTAGAGAAGAACAAAAAATATTATGCCCAATAGAAAACTGAAGAAAACATCTTAAAATGCCAACATCAGAAAAAAATTTTTTTTTCCTTTTAGAGCATTTCCTTACTCTTATACAATAATCGATAGCGATAGAGGAAAGTAAGCAACAATTTGGTTCTGCTTGCTGTGGCACGTAAAATTCAGCCACCCACAGGCCTTACTTTTTAAAAAGTCAGTCTGTTGCCATGATTCAAAAAAGCAACACACAGTATATTTACTTCTGAAATTTATTTCAAGTGACAAGACACCCAGAGACTGACAAAATAAATGTAGAATTAAATAGCACTTCCAAAGTTCAATTCTACGTCCTAGCAAAGGTGGCTGATGATTTAGCTACCAAGCTTACTTAGTCTATATTAGTTTGTCCACGCAGCCTAGCCCTTTCTCCTATGCCCCATCCCCCCCCTCGCAAAGTGAGACACATTTATAACAGCAGGACTAAAACTATTTCTCACTTGAAGAATGTAAGACAAAACTCCTGAGATGAGTACACCAAACACAGAAAGTATAAAAAGAGATTTAAAAATATAAGTAGGGCTTTGCATGGTATCCTTCTACAGTTGAGGGAAAGGAAGGGAGTAAAGGGGGGTGAGTGGATCAATATGCAGAAGAAAAACAGAGAAGGATTTCATCTACCTTGAAAATAACTAGTATTCTATTTGTCCAGGCCCAGTGAGAATTTATGACAAGCAATTTCATTCATTTCAATGATCATAGTGCCTAGCTCACTGATGACTATGTGGTAAATATTAAATAAATTACTCATTGGTTGATGAAAACTGTACATGGCAATGTTATGAATGCACAGGAAACAGAAACTGAGGTGGTCAGACAATTAAAAAGCAATTTAGTTTTGGTTCTCCATGTCAATAACAATTTCAAGGTACACAACTGGGGAAACAAATGAGACAAGAATTTGCCACATCCATAGTTCAACATGTTGTTCTTCTTTGAGTGCTAAAACTTTATTTGTAAAAGAAAAGCTAAGATTAGGTTAAAATATTTTTAATTATATGTATACAATATAATCTTAAAGACTAGCAGTTTCATTGCTTAATGTCTTCTTGAATTAAAAGGGTTGCTTGCTCAGTTTGTTTGCATTTATAATAGCAATATACCACTTGAAACCTTTAAGACATAAGCATCTATTTGCTACACTAAAGCAAGCCTTGAACTTTTAGTAATGCCATATGCTTTTAAATCAACCCTTCTAAATACTGTACAAAACTCATAACAGATTGCTAGCTTATAAACTGAATTAGGTTACTACTAAACACCTATTAGGCAAACTATTTTGAAAATAAAGAAAATATGCATATTCCTACAGCTCTATGAATGGCAAAATTAAAGATGATAGAATTTGAGATTAAGCAATTGTAATTTGACTGTAAGATCTCAAAGGCTGACATATTTTAAGCTGAACTAAAACCTATAAGGACCTTTCCCTTTAGAATGAAAAACTGCACATTTTAAAACAGTATCTAATGAAAGGTCTATTAAAATCACAATGGATCATAGCTGTCAACTTCAAATAGTGTCTTTCTCCTTAAGAGCTTAAGTTTACACACTGGTGCAACACCACAAATGCAGATGCTACAAAGGGAGCTACAAAGAAAAACAAATTTTATTCACAGCACTTTGCATATAAACTTTTCCTTTTGCAGACTTGTGTGAAGTTAAAAATAAAGGATGCTAATATGCACATTATGCAGCACATCAAAAAAAAAGAAAGAAAACACTTTAGTTGAGTGAAAATTCATTTTTCTACTAAAAATCTGGGAGAATTCACATCCTCTGTACTCCAAATTTACCCCTAAGTGACAGAAAAATACTGTAGGAAATGGAAAAAAATTAAATATGATTGAATCAATAGCTGATTACCTTTAAAACTTTGGGCTTCTTTTCCCTCTGGGGCCTCTTGTTTTCCTTTATAACCTAAAAAAAATCAAATTGCAAAATGAGCCTCCGTTTAAGAAAAAAAAATTAGCTCCCACCCCCCCAAAATTTTTGGCTATTTCTCTATAAAACTACTTAGACCATTTAAAATCATCAACATGTTTGCTAGGCAGAACCTAAAGAGCTTATGTAAAATGTATACTTTAAAAGTCACTGAAAAAAAGCCTTGCATAAAGATGAAATAGGGAAATACCCTTTTTTCCCCTTAAAGTCTGTCTTAATTAGCCTCTGCATTCTTCACAGCGAAGCCCACGAGGTAGCCATCTTGCTTGCTTCTGCAGAGGAAGCCTCTACAGTGGAACAGTTCTGCAAACTGCTTTTTGGTATTATTATCATGGTGTTTAAAGGCAGCCCTGGCCTGCCAGCACTGTAGACGTGCTGGGCATGCCTTTTGCAAAAACAGCCCCACAAAGAGTGCAGCCAATGGCAATGCAGAGCTTAGCAACTCCAAAGTGATCTTCTCTGCCTAGCCTTCCTAGACAAAGGATCTCCTGTGCGGCTCCGCTCTCACCACAGGACACAGGCAGCCACAAGCTGCGACATGGAGTTCGATGCAGAGGATCTGGTCGCGCCGAAATCACAGGAGGCTTCAGCAAAAACAATGCACACAAATCCCCCAGGTCTCCGCCATCGGATCGATGGCGGAGACTCCCTGATTAGTAACCTCTTGGCGGCTCCGAGGGCAGGTCTGCGCGGGGGGAGGGGTGAGCGCCCTGCCTTCAACGTACAGGAGATATAACTGAGCCGAGGGGGGCATTTGGGCTTGCTGAAACTCTGGAAGGTATTGTGCATTTTTACTTTATAAGGCAAGGCTAAATATTGGCGATATTTAAGGCAGGGAGGTTATGTGAGGACAGTGTAGGCTCAGCTGTTGGGCTGCGTGTCTCATTCCTCGGGAACCACACCTCTTTGCAGCAGGCGCCTTGCCCAGAAACACAGCAATTTGATTTCTGTCAATAAATGTCCAATGACAAAGGCGGATTAAAAAAAATAATAAAGCCACTTAAAAGGAAAAGGACAGGATGAGGACAAGGAGAGGGGGAGGAGTTTTCAAATTACACTTGCCATTCTGAATAGCTGGAGAGAAAAGATTTCTCTCTCTTGCTCTGGACATTTCTGGTGACCTTCATTTCCCAAAGAAATCTCTCCCTTCCAGAGGCAGACTTATACCTCTGGACAAGAGGGGCACCTCTGGCTTCTCCATCCCCTAAGATCACCAACTGTCTCTGAGCATCTGCCTGCAGAGCTGCCAAGCAGGTCCCCACGTGGAGCCTGTCTGCACACCAGTCTGGTCAGACAGAGTCACTCACTTCCCAGGGATTAGGACCTGAGCCAGAGGTGGAACAAGCAGCCATCCACACTCACACACCTGGACTGCCCTGATGCCCAGTGGGTGGTAGGTGCTGGGAGAGCAGGGCACCATAGTTAGAACTTAAAAGACCCTGGGAATGGCAGAGCCAGAGGAGTTTAGCTCCCTCCCTTTAGCCCCCTGGCCATGCAACAGTGGCACTGGAGCAAGAACCAGGACAGCTGCTGTGAGCTGGCAGGTCTCAAGGTCACGGCCAAAATGCTGTACAGAGGCCGGTCACAGTCCCATCGCAGCCACCTTGACAGCTGCATAGATCTTAGGAGACAGCCTCAGCTCCATCCTCACAGGGCCAAAGTTTCAGCAGCACATTTAGGGGATTGGCAGGAGGGCCTCCCTGGCCACTCAGCCAAAGATGGGTTTTCCACTTGCAGTTGGATTCAGAACAGATTCCCACAACCAGAAATCGGGAACAGAGTGAGGGCCGGAAGGCCTGTATTTCATCACCCTTGATTCTTAGCCTTTTGGTTTGCCACAAAAGCACGCTTTCCTTGTTGGAATGGGAAGTCCAACATGCATTGTTTTTCCACTTTAAACTACCTCTGGGTCACCCACCCACCATCATAATTTTTAACAAATGTAAGAAGTAAAACCAGTGGATTTTGACCTAACCACACCCACCAGGGAAACTTCAAGCACACTGAGCCCACACTGAGAAGCTCTCTGTGGGGAATGAAGCAACCATGAAATGGGTAGAAAAACAAGAGCAAATACAACGAGGTTTGAAAACAGGTGCAAGACCCTACACCCCTACATTTCTTTTTCTTTGGAGATTTTTTTTTATTGTGGTAAAACATACATAACATAAAATTTGCCATTTTAACCATTTTTAACTGCACAATGTAGTAGCATTAAGTACATTCACAATGTTGTTTAACTATCACCACTCTGCATCTCCAGAAACTTTTCGTCATCCCAAATAGAAACTGTACCCATTAAACAATAATTGCTCATTTACCTTCTCCCAGCCCTTGCCAACTTCTATTCTACTTTCCGTCTCTGTAAAATTGCCTATTCTAGGTACCTCATATAAGTGGGATCACCCACTATTTGTGCTTTTGTGTCTAGCTTATTTCACTTAGCATAAAGTTTTCCAGGTTCATCCACGTTGTAAAATGTATCAGAATTTCATTCCTTTTTAAGGCTAAATAATATTTCATTGTGTGTATATATACCACATTCTGTTTATCCATTCTCCTGTTGATGTACATTTGGGTTGTTTCTACCTTTTAGCTATTGTGAATAATACTGCTATGAACGTCGGTATATGAGTATCTGAGTCCCTGCTTTCAGTTCTTTTGAGTATATACCTAGTAGTGGAATCGCTGGATCAGATGATAATTCTGTTTAATTTTTTGAGGAACCGCCAAACCATTTTCTACAGCAGCTATACCATTTTACATTACCATCTGCAACGCACACAAGGGTAGCCCTACATGTCTTAAAGGGCCTTGCATTTCAATTACAGATCATGCCTTGCCCCTTGAATACTTCAATATAATTTTTAAAAAGCATCAACATTTTCCTAGGTTGATTGCTCAATATTTAGTAAAGTGGCCATGATATATTAAAATATAATTATATATTTAAACTCAATCTATTTCCTGTGTGATCCATGTTTGCCTCAATAAAACAAAATAAAATCAGGCTCAGAGTGTGGGGTGTACTTAATATCCACATTGGTGAGAAGCCCACTTTTTAAAGCCCCACGGACAGGCATTTTCACTGCACTGGATACTCATGAAGCCACACAACATTGCAGTTGGCAACCTAAGCAAACATCGAAGGTCTGTGTGCAGTGTGCTGTAAAATGAGTTAATAGATAAAGCCAAAGCTCATCCCAGCTAAATATGAGGGTTAATGAAAGTGAACAGAGTTAACATTAACTCCAAATGTCTAACTGATACTACACCATGAAGATCTGCACTTGTTTGGATACAGAATAGATTGGTAATCTCTATTGGTTGTGACCATCTGTTCTAAATCCTATACTTAGCGATTTGACGGTCTCAGCTCAGGGCTTAGGTGGCAGTGAACCTTGATGGGAGAATAATCAGAAATTACTAGTAGAGAAATTGGAGGTCAAGAGAGCCATTCCCATTCTCTTATTATTTAGGGCAAAGTGCATACAACTAGACCCTGTTGAAAGAATGACAGATCAGAAACTAAGAAATCTTGTGTTGTAGTCCTACTTATTCAGAACTTATTTTTGTCACTTAAATCTATTTGTTTTTCCCACAAGGAATCATGATTATTAAATTGCATGAGTTGATATTTAGTTCTGTAATAAATCAAGTGTATTAGTTTCTTTCAAATATTACAAAACGAGGTCCTTCTTTTTTCTCTTAAGAATCACCTGATTAGGGGCTGGCCCAGTGACGCAGTGGTTAAGTGCATACATTCCGCTTCAGCAGCCTGGGGTTCACCGGTTCAGATCCCGGGTGCAGACATGGCACCGCTTGGCATGCCATGCTGTGGTAAGCATCCCACATATAAAGTAGAGGAAATGTGTATGAATGTTAGCTCAGGGCCAGTCTTCCTCAGCAAAAAGAGGAAGATTGGCAGCAGTTAGCTCAGGGCTAATCTTCCTCAAAAAAAAAAAAAAAATCACCTGATTATAAAACTAAAAAAGAACACTAAAGAATGGGGCTGGCCCCATAGCCTGGTGGTTAAGTTTGGTGTACTCTGCTTTGGCAGCCCAGGTTTGGTTCCTGGGTGCAGACCTACACCACTCCTCAGCAGCCATGCTGTGAAGGTGACCCACATACAAAATAGAGGAAGACTGGCAATAGATGTTAGCTCAGAGCAAATCTTCCTCAGAAAACAAAAAAAAAGGAACACTAACAAAAATTTAATCTAATTACTTCATTTCATAGATAAACTGAGACCCAAAGAGGTAAAATTACTTGGGTTACCACAGCAAATTAGAATTCTACTTGAGCCTAGTTCTAACCATCTACACTACTCTCTACAACTCTTCATTTTCAATACCCAACAATAGACACCTGTAAATATCCCAAAATAACCTTAAAAGAAACGTCTTCAAAACCACATGCTTCCTTTTTAGAAGAGAGGAATAGCAGCTCAGATTTCTAAAAGACTAGTACTTTAAATCAACATTATATTAGCTGTTTTTTTTTTTTTTAAAGATTGTGGGGGCTAACATCTGTTGCCAATCTTTTTCTTTCTCTTCTTCTCCCCAAAGCCCCAGTACATAGTTGTATATTCTAGTTGTAGGTCCTTCTGGTTGTGCCATGTAGGATGCCACCTCAGCCTGGCTCAATGAGCAGCGCTAGGTCCACACCCAGGATCTGAACTGGTGAAACCCTGGGCCGCCAAAGCAAAGCATGCGAATTTAATCGTGGTGCCATGGGGCTGGCCCCTAGGTGTGCTTTTTAAAAAATATATTTTGTGCCCTCAGAGATAAATCTGTGAATAATTTCAAAATTCTACACTTTCTAAGCATAAGTAGTTCTGCACCCACAAGAAACTAGATATACAAATACTGTCTAGGAGTCTCCTCCTAAATTAATCTCAGGAGTAATTCATTCTTTCTCAAAATTGACACTTCTGCAGCACAAAATCTTTCCAATACTAGCCACCTTCTCTTCTCCCATGAAATCCTTCTATATTTCTCTTTTTACATATTGTTGGGGGGATCAAAGCTTTGACAGTGATGCCTGGGGAAAGACATTCCAAGTACCATCGTTTATAAACTTCCAACCAGTAGAAAGGATGGCTCATACGTTTCACAGTTCTAACGGTGATCTTAAAGATGGTTTGGTTTTATTCTGGTGAGAAATAGGAACCTGAAAGACTAACACCGGAGATGTTCCTGGGTGATTGGGCCAGCAATAATAGTCTGGGTAGAGGCAGCTGATCCCTTGCACAGCCTTTCCCTGGCTTCCCTCCCCCACTTCCTTCCCTGAGGCTTATCTACACTAGCCCTTTTCCCTTCCAAGGGGCCACGTCTACCTAGTATCCACCCCGTTCCCTCTGCTGGTAAAAATATCTGCTCTTCAATAGCAAGAATTAAGGAACAAATGAGCAATGATCTTCAACAGTTGCCAAGCAAGAACTGTTGACAATGAGGTGAACCATAGATAATGCCAGAGACTGATGAGGCTGAAATATCACCTCTCCCTAATTTCTCAACAATTCTTAGTACAAACTTGAAATTGACAAGCCTACTCCCTCTGTTAGAGTCTAGATTCGTAATTTGGACAGAGAAATCCCATAACAGCATCTATGTGTTTTTGTCAAAAACAAAAACATTCACAGGACGCTGCTATTTCGAAAATTTTCCCTCGGGGCCTGCCCAGTGGCGCGGCGGTTAAGTGTATGAGTTCCACTTTGGCGGCCTAGGGTTGGCCAGTTGGGATCCCGGGTGCGGACACGACACCACTTGGCAAGCCATGCTGTGGTAGGCATCTCACATATAAAATATAGGAAGATGGGCACAGATGTTAGCTCAGGGCCAGTCTTCCTCGGCAAAAAGAGGAGGATTGGTGGCTGATGTTAGCTCAGGGCTAATCTTCCTCAAAAAAAAAAAAACTTTCCCCTTTTGTGAATGATATATGGTAAAGTTTGCTTCTTATTATTACTAGTCTGTCCTGTGTATTTTATAATCAGTAATATTCTCTTTTTTTTAAAGGAAGTTCTGTACCTTCGCACTCCTTCTCTATGTCATTCATGCTAGAGAGCTGACTCCAGATAGCATTCTACCCAAAGTTTTTGGATAATCTAATTGTCTCATCAAATCTAACAGCAAAATCATAACAATTTATTGTTTCACTGAGAAACTCAAAGCATTTTACATGCACGCGTGCACACACACACACAACTTCTTTCTGAGAAAGTTAGATCTAGGTATCACCTAAGTTTAGCAAAATCAAACTTAAAAATATCAAACAACCTTAAAAGACTCCATATCCAAAAATGTTTTCTTTAAAATTTGTTAATTCTTTTTTTTACAATGAACTTCCCCATTCAATAACCAAAAACCGTTAAAATAACTTAATAAATGTTGGGCACCTCCAATATTCAGACCTGGTGCTGGGCCTGCCCCTAGGAACCTACTCTTAAAACAGACGCAGACAATCACGATGCAGTACAGAATGAGGATGAGCCCAGAAAGCCATGCAAGACAGAGAAGGCTTCCCAGAGGAAGTGACATTTCCACTGAAACCCAAGAATGGGTACTAAGTAGGAGCTGGCAAAGTATAGAGGGAGAGAAGAAAGGTATGTGCCCCAGATGGAAGTAACTACATGTGCAAGGACATTGTAGCTACTGAAAGTCACACTCCAGTATGGCTGTGAAGGGGCAATGGGGAGATATGCACATAAATAAAGCTTCCACTTGGGTAATAAGGCTGGTCATTGAGCATGCATATGAAGAGATGCAACCAGCCTTTAATTCTCTACCATTCCAGTTGGAATGTCACATTTTTGTTCCATACTCCAATTTTCCATAACCAGTCCTTTTAAAAGCCAACAGCGATGCTCCTGTTAAGTTGGTCATCACAAAGATAAGCTACCTTTTCAAGGGAAGAACTAAGGAGAGGTGATTGGCTTGTCCTCGACCCAAAAACCCATGTTTTTAAGCTAGAAAACACCCTTGCATAACTAAGTCTCCTTAGAAAAAAAGAGAAAAGTGATATTTTGAGAATGAGTGCATGTAAGATGTTTTTGTGGAGATGAGATCAGTTATTCAGAAAGAGTTGACTTCTTCAGTTTTTTAACTCTAGTATTTACTAGAGTCTCAAACAATCTGTGGAGAAGCAAGGATTTGGCTGCCTAGAAATAAATCAATTTTTCAGCAGAGTAAATCTGTACTGGACAGATGCTTCTGATTTTTGGAGTAAGGGATGCTCTTCCTTTGTTCCTTCCAGGAATAGAATAGAGAATACCAAGCATATGAGAGGCCCTGCTTAACACCTGTGGGGTCTCAGACTTAATGAATAATTCTTTTCCACGGAGCTTAACTCAGGTAGAGGAAAGAGAGGAATTATGGTTTTCCAGGGGAACCAAAAAAAGAACAAACTTTCCATTGAGCCTGTAATATTGATAATAATAGAAGGTCTAAAATTCAATTTTTTCCAAAGTCTGTTTGATTTTCCTGATATCCAAATATTTATCCAATGAGCACATTAACTCTGTTTAAAATAAAATAAATGGTCCTCAGTTTCCTACTGCAGACATTTCTTCTAACTTGCTACCATTTCTGTGTCTGAAGGGGTCGTTTTGAGCTTTTATAATGTATAGCCCTTTACGAATACCTGTTGGAGGAGAAGATATATTTGCCATAACAAGAAAACAAAAAGGTTATTTTCACCACAGTCCACCTTAGAAATCAATAGGTAAGGAGCTTAAGCTTATAACTGTGTTAATTGTGCAGATTTAAATAAAGAACTTACCTATCTTTATTAGGAATGTTTTAGCATAAATGATTATAATGGTGTTTCCATAGATACTCACTTTTAATGACTAGTTAAGAAAACACAATTTTCCCCCAAATTGGTTTGATTTACCTAACTTCCAAATACTTATTGAACAAGCACATTAGCTCTTGTTGTTTAAAAATAAACTAAATAAATGATTCCTGATGTTTTTACTAGATATTTATAAAATGTGAATTGATATTTTTCTTGCCCATAAACATCCGTTCTTTCAAGCACATCATTTGAGAATAAGTCAAACTGCATTCACCGAGGCTGTGATTAAGTTTCTAACTTTATGAACATATACCCATATTTTCATAGGGCTATTTTGCAAGTCACAATAAATTGTTAGTGGGTTTGGGCAGGGATGAAAGATCACTATACCCAACAATTCTCTTCATCACTAACTATGCGTGTGATGAGAGAAAATTACTTTAGATGTTTTGAAAAGAAAGTATTTCCTCCTGACCTGTCCACCTTAAAGTATTATATTATACAATATCAAAATATTATCTTATACAAGATCAGTATGTCCCTGGTGAGATAAAAATCTCAATGCTGCTATTACCTGCAGGACCTTGAGCAAGTCAACCTCCCATAGACTCAGTGAGGGACAATGCTGACGTTGGGGTTGAATGCTCAGATGGCCATGAAAAGTATGCGGTATGATGCTTGACTTTTGGGTGGTCCCATCACAGCAGTGGAGAACCATGGCTTTCACTAATTAAGAAAATTATGTACAAATAATGTAATGAGCAATTAAAACTCAATATAAAAATTGGAGATATTCAAGTACACAATATTTTGGGACACTGGAACCTCTCCCAGATAAATCTAGTATTAACAAGGTTTCTGCTGGAGTTGGGGCATGCCAATTCCACCACACTGTCAAAATACAATCTTACTTTTATTAGTAAAAAAGAATACAAAACTTTCACTTCTAGTGATAATAAAATTGATAATTTGGAACAGCTCTCTTGCTGAAGACAGTTAGAAAAGCTACAGAAAATATAAAAACACCTGCTTGGGGCCAGCTCAGTGGCATGACACTTAAGTTCCCATGCTCTACTTCGGTGGCCAGGGGTTTGCAGGTTCAGATCCCAGGGGTGGACCTACACACCACTCATCAAGCCATGCTGTCGCAGGCATCCCACATACAAAATAGGGGAAGACTGGCACAGATGTTAGCTCAGCAACAATCTTCCTCAAGTAAAAGGAGGAAGATTGGCAACAGATGTTAGCTCAGGGCCAATCTTCCTCACAAAAACAAAAAAAAAGAAAAGAGAAGAAAAGAAAAGAAAGAAAGAACATTATTTAAAAACAAAACAAAACAAAAAAAATCTGCTTGGAGACATAGGGGAGTGAAAAATTATCATGAAAATGTAGAATTATCAGACCAGGATTTAGAGGGAAATGAGTCTAAGGAGGGCAAAAATATTTTAAGTAAAAATCAAAAGTGGAGGGAAAGAGCTAAAAGAATGCTTAAAGAGAAATGTAATCTTGAAATTAAAATATAGAAGCAGTGGAACTGACAAACTCAAAGAGTTTGATATTTGATTCATGTCAAAAAAATTACATTTTTGCAAATGAACTTGTAGGATTCTTACACAACATCTGTTTCAAAGTTGCACAAGTCTAAAAGACAGCAGCAATAAACTTAGCATGACGATCTTCAACCAGTCCACCTCTTGTCCCACTCTTCTCCATCCTCTGAGTTCTTCACATATTCTTTGTTGCCCTAGCTCACAGACCTGGTGGTTACAATGAGCACATACCATCTAAGCCAAAGGCTCTAATCCCAGACCAACTATGTGGTCTCTGATAAGTTACCTGGCTTATCTAAGCCTCAGTGTCTTCCTTTATAGACTGGGGGCAGAATGTGACTTTCATAGGATTGTTGTAAGGATTAAATGAGACAATGAGAATGTCAGTGCTTAATACAGTACTGGGTACTTAGTAAGTACTCAGTACATGATAGTTGTTATTAATCCCTTCAGATATCAATGTTTACTACATACCTATTCCACATCTATGATCAGTATCATTCAATTCAACTAACATTTGTTTGGTGGCTACCAAACGCCAGGCACTACATAGGGAGGAAAACGAAGGGCAAGAAAAAAATCCTAGTCTCTTTAATTAAGCCAGTGAAGTATCTTCATAGCAAAAAGTAAAGTTCACTTATAACTTTGACAAAATAAAAAGAAGAGATTAAGCACAGCAACCAAAGAAAAAAATATATAAAATAGAAGACATCAAAAGTGAAAACTTTTGTGTTTCAAAAGACTCATCAAAAGAGTGAAAAGACAACTCTCAGAAAATATTTGTAAATCATAAATCTGATAGGAGTCTGGTATCTAGAACATATAAAACAAACTTGCAACTCAACAAAAAGATCCCTTTTTATTTTTGGAGGAAGATTAGCCCTGAGCTAACATCCGCCTCCAATCCTCCTCTTTTTGCTGAGGAAGACTGGCCCTGAGCTAACATCTGTGCCCATCTTCCTCCACTTTATATGTGGGACATGTGCCACAACATGGCTTAATAAACAGTGCATAGGTCTGTGCCCAGGATCCAAATTGGCAAACCCCAGGCTGCCGAAGCAGAGTGTGCAAACTTAGCTGCTGCACCACTAGGCCAGCCCCCCAAAAAGACCCCATTTTATTTATTTATTTATTTATTTTTAAAGATTTTATTTTTTTCTTTTTCTCCCCAAAGCCCCCCGGTACATAGTTGCATATTCTTCATTGTGGGTCCTTCTAGTTGTGGTATGTGGGATGCTGCCTCAGCGTGGTTTGATGAGCAGTGCCATGTCCGCGCCCAGGATTCGAACCAACGAAACACTGGGCCGCCTGCAGTGGAGCGGGCGAACTTAACCACTCGGCCACGGGTCCAGCCCCAAGATCCCATTTTAAAATAGGCAAAAGACTTTGCTATGGTCTGAATGTTAGTGTCACCCCCAAATTCACATGTTGAAATCCTAATGCCCAATGTGATGATATAGAAGGTGGGGCCTTTGCGAGGTGCTTAAGGCATGACGGTGGAATCCTCAGGAATGGGTTTAGTGCCTTATAAAGGAAGCTTCAGAGAGATTCATAGCCTCTTCTGTCATTTGAGGGCACAGTGAGAAGGTGCCAGCTATGAAGCAGAAAGAGAGTCTTCACCAGAATTCAACCATGCTGGCACTTTGATCTTGGACTTCCCAGCCTCCAGGACTATGAGCAATAAATTTCTGTTGTTTATAATACCCAGTCTGTAGTATTTTGTTATAGCAACCTGAACGGATTAAGACAGACTGAATAGATATTTCTAAAAATATATATATACAAATGGTCATAAGCACATGAAAAGACGCTTGCCATCATCAATCATTAAAGCAATGCAAAGCAAATCCAGCATGAGACACCACTTCACACTCACTAGGAAGGCAATAATCAAGAAGTCAGATAATAACAAGTGTTGGTGAGGATACGGAAAAATTAGAACTCTTGTACATTGCTGGTTGGAATCTAAAATAGTACAGCTGGTTTGGAAAAGTTCGACAATTCTTTCGAGTTAAACAAAGAGTTACCATATGAGCCAGCAATTCCACTTCTAGGAATATATCCAAAATAACTGAAAACACATGTCCACACAAAAACCCGTACACAAATGTTCATAACAGCATTATTCATAATAGCCAAAAAGTGGAAACAACCCAAAAGTCTATCAACTGATGAATGTTTATACAAAATGTGGTTTATTCATACAATGAAATATTATTCAGCCATAAAACAGAACGAAGTACTGATACATGTTATGACATGGATGAACCTTGAAAACATTACGCTAAGTGAAAGAAGCCAGATGCAAAAGGCCAAATATTGTATGATTCCATTTATATGAAATGCCCAGAATAGGCAAATCCATAGAGATAAAAAGCAGATTAGTGGTTGCCAGGAGCTGGGGAGGGAAGAATGGAGAGTGACTGCTTATTTGTACTGGGTTTCTGTTGGGGTGATGAAAACATTCTACAATTAGATGGCAGGGATGTTTGCACAACCTTGTAAAGACCACTGAATTGTAGTTTTAAAAGAGTTCATTTATGATACATGAGTTATATCTCAATTTAAAAAGGCGAAGAGATTGTTTAACTCTCCTTCATCATAAGGGAAAGAGTGCCGCTACCACTTGCTAGCCACAGGGAATTAAAGGCACTTTTTAAAAGTGTGTTTCTATTTCCTAGTCTGCAAACTGAGAGCCCTAATCCTCACACTTCATGAGTCACTGTTAGGATCGAATATGGTGGCATTAAGCCTTTTAGCACAGCGTCTGGCCCATCGCAGACCCTCAGTAAATGTTAATTTCTTTCCTTCTTCCTTTCCTTTGCCAGCTTCTTGTGTTTCAATTCAAACAAGTTTAAATTTTGTTAAAATCTTCTGTATCTAATTATCAATGAAGACATTGTTCCCTGGTTGTTGGTTCTTTAAAAAGAGAAAAGTAACACTATTTTGTTTTGTTTTCCTTGTTTTATTGATTTTTGTTTGTTTTACTATCTCATAGTGCACTAGAAGGGTCTTTAGTAAACGGAACTAGGTGAATAAAGAAGGCAATTTAATGTCTATGTTGCCTAGTAGACAAACCTCTTTGCAATTCTGTATTAACTCCTAAACAAGTTTTTTACTCCTCCACGTGTAGAAGAAACTAACACACACACACGCTTTTCTCTCCAAATCTAAACTATATTGACTCCATCCAAAATTCCATGGCTTGGATCAACAGCAGGCTTCCACTGTCTTGTCCTCCCACTTCCTCCTGCCTTGATCCTACTTTTGCTCTTTAACAGAAAACTCACCACAAAATGGTGTTGCATATGAAATATGATATGAAAATAAGCTGTAGAGTGTAAATGTCTAGAATACAGCAGAAACACCAAAACCCTCTCATTATACAAGGACAAGAAAATAACTGTGGCATCGTCGTCTCACTGGAAACCACAACTATAATTCTCTATTACATGGGAACGGTGAAACCAATTCATTCATAATGCATCTTAATCCTCCAGCAGAAAAAATACTTTTGCATTTTTGAAATGGCATGTACTGGCTACTTCTGAGGACTTCAGCTACTTTCCTCTAAATAACCTGAATCAAGTGGCAAGAGGGAAACAGTGAAAGTAATGAAATGAATATGCAAATCTCTTCAAGGATATAACAATAACCACCATGTTTAAGCACCTATTATGTAGCAGGCAGCCTGCTAGATCCTTTATGGATATCACTTCTACTCTTCATGGCACCCCTGCTTCACAGGTCTGACTATCACAATGTTACAAACAGGTCCATTCTCACACTGATGACCACATGGGAGAATATTCAAACTCTTAGTATAACTGTTCATTCCTTAATCGTAGGAACACTTGTCTATTTCATTCTTTCAAAGTCTTAAATAGAGTGGTTTGATTCTCTTACTTGTTTTTCTTTTGGGGAGTGGGAGATATGACTTACATTTCTGTGAAATCTAATAAAAGCTATGGACCATCTCTCCAGAGAAATGCATATAAAAACAATATGTTACATATAATTCTGATGGGATAGGATCAACAGAGCACTGAAGCCCATCAAGATTAAAACCTCTGATGTGGAAGTTCTATTTTTATGATTTCTGAAACATCAAATGGAAGACGAATGTTGGAATCATTTAAACTGGGATCAAATTAGTCTTAGGAATTCTTGACTAGCAACCAAAAAGCATGTGGAAAGTTTAGCGAGACTAAAGCGCTAATATCATAATAGTAATTTTTAAATTCTGTTTTTTTCCATAGTAGCTAAAAATACACCAAGTACCTAATCTGATCTGGCTAGTATCCAGTCATTAGTTAGGAGATATGCTGAAATGCTGGCTCAATCATCATCTTTGAGATGGCATTAAGATGTGTTTACCAAAAAGAATGTAACAGAAGCTTTATTTTTTAATTTAATTTAATTTCTTTTGAGGAAGATTAGCCCTGAGCTAACATCTGTCAATTCTCCTCGTTTTGCTGAGGAAGACTGGCCCTGAGCTAACATCCATGCCCAGCTTCCTCTACTTTTTATATGTGGGACGCCTGCCACAGCATGGCTTGCCAAGCGGTACCATGTCCACACCTGGGATCCGAACTGGCAAACCCCAGGCCGCCAAAGCAGAACGTGGGAACTTAACTGCTGCGACAACTGGCCGGCCCCATGTAATAGAAACTTTAGTTTCTAATTTTGGGAGAAGGAAATGGCTCTGACTTTCAAAAGAATACCTGCACCACAAACTTCAGGTTTCCAAAAGTGGTAAAGATTTAGAAATCATTAGGCAATAACTCATTAGCAAAATACTTTGGTTATGCAAATACTTTTAGCTTGAAATAAAGGACTGATTCTTTCAAGGAAATAATCTAAAATGGGAACCAACATTTATACAGAAGAGTTCACTACCATATGAAAAACTGTAAGAAGCAAAAATTTATTTATTTATTTATTTATTTATTTAAATTTTTTTTTTTGCTGAGGAAGATTGGCCCTGAGCTAACGTTTGTGCCAGGCTTCCTCTATTTTGTATGTGGGTCGCCCCACAGCGTGGCCACTGACAAGTGGCAGAGTCTGCACCTGGGGAACCAAACCTAGGCCACCAAAGCAAAAAGCCCCAAACTTGACCACTAGGCCACAGAGCCAGCCCCTAAGTGTGCTATTTTTTAAATACAGAAAAAAAACTGGAAGCATGTATGCCAATTTTGCTGGTGGTTGCCTCTAGCTAGTAGGATTACAGTTTATTTTTTTTTCCTGCTTCTAAACTTTCTAAATGCAAATTACATTACTTTGATTTAGTATGTTTTATTACTTTTTAAAATAACACAAGCTCATTATGTAAATATTCAAACCACATAAAAAAATTCAAGAAAAAGTTAAAGTCACATATTTTCTAGTATACCCCTCGTCCACTCAAAAAATCCAATCCTCAGAGGTAAGTACTTTCAACAGTTTGGTTTGGTAGGTATTCGTCTAGAATTGTTTCTCTAAATTCCATTTACAATTAGAAAAGTACATGATTTTTGAGCTTTCATGCTCCTTTTGCCTTTAGCATTTTGAGTTGTCCAAACTTTGAATCTTGGTATAACTCATAATCACAAATGCATATGGCAGTAATTTTAAAGAACATAGGCAGCAGCTTTTTAACACATATTTTTAAAGCACTCTGCACCATCCTAAAATCCTTTTTCTCAAGTCTTCTATTTGATTTTTGTTACAGATGTCCCATGACCCTAATATCTTTGGTACCTGAAAATGACCTGTATAGAACAAACCCCAAAATGTTTTATTTTGTAAACATTTGTAAAATGTAAACCCCAGCTGCTAAGATGATATATTAAGTACATATGGATATAATGAATGGTTTACAATGTACTTTTTTAAAGGCATTGGTATGTTGGAAATAGGCTGAATCTTACATTTTTGATAAGATTTCATTCTTTCATTCATTCATTGAATCATTTGTTCAGCAAACATTTGTTGAGCATCAATTATGTGCTAGCACCTCCTAAATCCTGGGCTTGGGCTCTAGAAGTTATTTAAACATCTCACTTCTAATCACTGCTCTCTCTGCAGAACACCATGCCCTTCTTTTAAAAACAGTGACTCAGTATTAATGGGACATAATTAAATCAGAAAAGAGCAAGATTTCTCTTTTGTTGCTTTCATAGTAGACTTGAAGAGCTGATGATAATTAGTCAAGACTTCCTGGATACTCATGACTTGAGCACTGAGTCTCATTAGCAAGGTAATGACCTGAATTGCATAGATTAGTTTGATTTATTTGCTGGTTGTATCTCATTTGAGTATGATAATAATGCAAAAAGATAAAGAACCCGCCCTCTCCCCTTCAGGGTAACACTTGTGCCACATCCATCATAAGTGCCACAATGACCAGCTACTTTATAAGGAGAATGACTTTTGCAGCTTTGAAACCACTGACCCTTGAAATACTTCTCTGAAATAAAAAACCAAGAGGTTGACCAACAAAAAGAGATGTGGAGTTAAGCTCCGCAGCAAAATAAACATTTTCCATATGACAGTGCTCACTATTATATAATAGTATAACTTGAATTATGCTGACACTAGATAAAGGTTTAGCCAGTTTCACACATTTTTCTTCCTGGAGAAGATGATATACACAAAATGGCTGGGTAAGAGTTGAACCACAGTGAGAAGATTCCAGAAATTAACACCCGTGGGTCAGAATCAATCAAGATCAGCATGGTTTTGTTGACATACTTGGAGTTTACACATGCAAGGGTCCTAGATGCCAAAGGTTTTTTTTCTATGGTCAGCTCTGTGGTGAGGTATGCTACTGAAGTCTCAGTAGTGATCCAAAGAGATTCCTTTAAGGCATATTTAAGGACATATAACATCTGCCCTCAATTGAAGGAGTTGGTAGCAAAAATTTGTTCCATATGTCATACATAACATATGCCAAAATGAGATTCGGCTGTTTGAAAACAGTAAGAAAAGCAGTAGCCAGGAGAGGCCAGTCCCATCACTACTGCCACCGAAATGAACAGGATAAAACAAGCACGTCAACCAATTCTGAAATGACACCCCTGAAACTACACCGTCACCACAGTACCATAGGATAGTGGACAGTGATTCAATTTGTATCATTTACGACTACTTAACTTTTAGCTTTTCAAGCACAACCTATGTAGGTATTAGTATTTTTCCAGGTGCAATTTGCATCAACTAAGAAGACAGCACAGTAATAAGCAGCACAGTTTACAGCGTTATCTAGTACACTGCTATTTAATCTAACCAAACATATAATAACCCTTTAATATTTGGGGAAAAAAATCAAACCTAACTAGAGTAAATATAAGAGAGATTATTTCACTTTGGCAACCAACTCACAAACCGCTTGTTTAGTTATTCAATTAACATTAATTAAATATGTGATAGTATACCAAAATTACCAAGCTAGAGGTACGTAATTCAATACTCAGCCTTCAGAAGCATTTCTACAGACAACTGTTTTGTTTTCCTTTGTTATCATACACACTAAAAATTATTTGTGAAAGTGTAGCCTGGCCAAAGCACCTATTCCCTCTTCTCTCTAAAAAGCTTCCCCTCACTTTTTTTTTACTTCAATCACTATCCAATAAATAGGGTAATGCGTAAGTCTCAAAATGCTAAGTTACAAATAACATGAGGAATATCTAGCCGTGAGCAAAGTCCTAGATGACTACAAGTTACAAAATTAGTGATTTTAATTATCTGTCTTTCCGAATATGGAGAACAGTAAGCTGAACTGAGTTTGGAAGAAAAATAACATTTTATCTGTTGGCCAAAAGATATCTCTGGGAAGACTATCTAACCACCTCACTGTACAATTAAAAGAAATTAATCAGGCTGGCCCAGTGGCACAGAGGTTAAGTTTGCACGTTCCACTTTGGCGGCCCAGGGTTCATTGGTTTGGATCCCAGGTGTGGACATGGCACCATTTGTCAAGCCATGCTGTGGTAGGCGGAAGATGGGCATGGATGTTAGCTCAGGGCCAGTCTTCCTCAGCAAAAAGAGGAGGATTGGCAGCAAATGTTAGCCCAGGGCTAATCTTCCTCAAAAAAAAAAAAAAAAAAAGACATAAAAGCTGTCATAAAGGAGAGGATTGGTAAATTGGACTACATTAAAGTTAAGAATATCCATTAAAAAGCATGATTAAGTGAGTGAAAAGTTAAATCAGAGACTACATCAAGATATCTGTAATCATATATTTAACAAAAGATTTATATCAGGGGCCAGCCACGTGGCGGAGTGGGTTGGGTTCATGCACTCGCTCGGCAGCCTGGGGTTTTGCTAGTTCAGATCCCAGTGCGGACATGGCACTGCTCATCAGGCCATGGTGAGGCTATGTCCCACATAGCACAATCAGGACCTATAACTAGAATATACAACTATGTGCTGGGGGGCTTTGGGGAAGAAGAAGGAAAAAGAAGACAGGCAACAGATGTTAGCACAGATGCCAATCTTCAAAAAAAAAAGATTTATATCAAAACATAATGAAATCACATTGCAGCAGTATTTACAATAGCCAAGACATGAAAGAATCCAAGTGCCCATAGACCAATGATTGGATAAAGAAGATGTGGTGTATATATATACGATGGAATACCACTCAGCCATAAAAAAGACAGTCATCCCACTTGCAACAACATGGAAGGACCTGGAGAGAATTATGCTAAGCGAAATAAGCCAGACTGAGAAAGACAAACACCAGATGATTTCACTCATATGCAGAATACAAACAAACACGTGGACAAAGAAAACAGTTCAGTGGTTATCAGGGGAAGGGGGGTGAGGGGTGGGCACAGAGGGTGAAGGGGAGCACTTATGTGGTGGCAGACGAGAAATAATGTACAACTGAAATTTCACAATTTCACAACTATTATGAACTCAATTAAAAAAAATTGAACTCAGATACACCAATAATGAAAAGGCAGAAAAAACAATTTAAAAATGGACAATAGACTTGACAGGCACTTCAAAGACAATATCTAAATGGCTAACAAGCATATAAGAAGTAGTTCAATTTCATCAGTCTTCAAGAAAATGCAACAACGTAGTGATGCCACTACACACTCAACAAAATTATTAAAATAAAATAAGACAGGGGCTGGCCCGGTGGCGCAGCAGTTAAGTTCGCGCGTTGTGCTTCCGCAGCCTGGGGTTGGCTGGTTTGGATCCCCAGTGAAGACCTATGCACTGCTTGTCAAGCCATGCTGCAGCAGGTGTCCCACAGAAAATAGAGGAAGATGGGCACAAATGTTACTAGCTCAGGGCCAGTCTTCCTCAGCAAGAGGAGGACTGGCGGCAGATGTTAGCTCAGGGCTAATCTTCCTCAAAATAAAGAAAGAAAGAGGGGCCAGCCCGTGGCTGAGTGGTCGGGTTCACGTGCTCCGCTTTGGTGGCCCAGGGTTTCACTGGTTTGAATCCTGGGTGCAGACATGGCACCGCTCATCAAGCCATGCTGAGGTGGCATCCCACATGCCACAACTAGAGGGACCCACAACTAAAATACACAACTATGTACTGGGGGGATTTGGGAGAAAAAGGAAGAAATAAAATCTTTAACAGAAAGAAAGAAAGACAGAAAATGAGTGTTGCCAAGGATGTGGAGCAAGCAGAACTCTCATAAACGCCTCTGATTAATTGGAACCACCACAGCTGTTCGGTAATATCTACAAAACCTAAACAAATGCGCATTCCATGACCCAGCAATCCTACTCCCAGGAATACACTATAGAATGGAATACTCAATATTCACCAATGACGTTTATGATACTGGTCATAGTAGTACTACTGTTCATTAGCAGTAGAATGGACAAATGTACTGTGGTATATACATATAATGGAATACTATGCCACAATGATAATGAATTATCTATAACTAGAAGCAACATTATGGATGAATCTCATAAACATAATATTAAGCAAAAGATACCAGAAAGAAAAGAGGATACAACTGTTCCTTGCTCTCTCAGAGTGAGGTTCCCTCAGAGAGCCTGTGTCCTCTGCCTCTCTATGCACTGTTGGATAGGTAGGTCTATCATTGCCAGAGTTCAGTACAAGGACAACCTAACACATTCTTCAGAATCAGCTTTGTCTGTGATAAAGGCGATCTTTTGGGGCAGGGAGACAACAAGAGAGAGCGAGTGAATATGAAGATTGTCAAGTACAGGGGAACCTTGAAAAAGAATATAAAGAAGTAAATTAATTAAAACTATTTCAAATGAACAACATAAGCACATTGAAAGGTTAAGGGTGGGGTGTGTGTGTGTGTGTGTGTGTGTGTGTGTGTTTGAGAAAGAGAGGCAGAGACTGAGACACAGAGAGACAAAATTAATTCAAGTAACTTTTGAACAAAGCGCTGACATTACAGTAACAATGATCACGTCTACCACCAAGATCTTGCTTTCTAAGTCTCATTCTCCACTAAAAGAAACCAAGTTTCCTTGGATAAATAAGTGACTTCAGGTCTGGGGCAGAACAGAAAGTAGTAAAGCCTAGAACACTTATGCCAGACAAATAAAGAAATACTTAAAGCATGGTTGAAGGTGCTCCCTGGCCAAATTTGAGACAATTTGAGCACCAAAATAAATAATGATAATAAAGGATTATAACCTATTGAATATAATAAAAATCTATAAATTCATACTGAAATAAATAAATAAAATAGGTAACTAAGAAGCAAAAGCTCTTCCTTAGAGTTTACAGCTAACTTATACATTTAGAAGAAATGATGGACATAGAGAATCACCATTTAACAACCATCAGGCAAAAAGATGTGTAAACTAGGGAGTGAAAGTCTCAGGGGGCAAAATAAGTGATCTGCATTTTGCAAAAGTAGCAAAGTCATAAAAGACAAAAACTGAGGAACTGTTCTAGCCCTCCCCCCACAAAAAAGTACATATTGTATGATTCTATTTATATCAAACTCTAGAAAATGCAAACTGATCTATAGTGGCAGAAAGATAGTGTTTGCTGAGGAGACGGTACAGGGAGAGGGGTAGGCACAAAGAAACTTGTGGGAGTGATGGATTTTGATTGTGGCAATGGTTATACAGTGTATACATATATCACACTTATCAAATTGTATACTTTAAATATGTACAGTTTATTGTATGTCAATTATACCTCAATAAAGTTGTTTTGAAAATTTGAGGAACTGTTCCAGATTAAAGGAAGCCAAAAGGACATTTTCTTATAGGTGATAAGGTCTGCGGGTTAGATCATAATAATAGTTGAATTCTAATTTCCTAATCTTGATAATGATAAGAGAATATCCTTGCTTATTGAAAACACACTCTCTAGTATGTAGGGATAAAGGAATATCATGTCTGTGGCTTACTCTCAATTGGTACAGAAAAAAATAGAGAAGAGACAGAGAGAGGGGGAGATAAAAAGAAAGATAAAGTAATATGACAAAATATTATCACTTAGTTGAAAGATATACCAAATTCTCTGTAGTACTCTTGCAACTTTTCTATAAATCTGAATTACATCAAAATGAAAGTGTTGGATTTTTTCTTTGCTTTTTTTTTTGGTTTGTTTTTAATAAAGAACGTGGTGCTTAAGAGATCATGACCAACAGCCAAGGTATTCATCCATCCATTAGCCAATATTGGTTTTTCCCACACTGATGGAGCTTGAGAACAGTGGGCACACTTGCTCACCAGAGCAAGTTTAAACCACATGCCAACATCTAAATTTATAACCCTGATTATTTGAGTTACAAATATATTCTCTTTTCATTTAACTAACACGTATGTGTTGAGTACTTACAATTGTATCAAGCCTAGACAGGCTCTAGAAAAACAAAGTGCCCTGGTATGGAAGCTGGGGAACACACACATGTATAATTGTGACACGTGACGGGTGAGTGACTGGGCGGAGTCTGGTCAGAAGGGGAAAGGAAGAACATGTACCATGAACATGGACACCGAGTGGGAACATGCATGGTGAGCTTGGGGAAATATAAGTAGCCAGATACTGCTGAAACTTCAGTGTAATATGAGAAGCGACAGCAAATAAGACGGAGGGGGTCGGTTGTGCCAAAATCTTGACAGTCTTGTACTCCACACTAATGACTCTAGGTTTCATCTATAATTGGAAGGCACTGAAAGTTTTGCTCTATTTTCGTTTGTCTTGAGTGAGATATGTCACACATGCAGAAGAGACTACACGTGGTTAAGTAGGAGAATCAGGGTTTCGGAAAGAAACTTGAACTCCACTAAGGGGAGCTTGTCGTTCCACACCCTGACTTCCCTGCTAGCTGATATGCTCACAACTATAGCCCCAGTGCACAACCCAGAGGAGAAGTGCAATAAATACTTGGTGATCATAAAGAAGATACTGAAATTGTCCCGATAAGAGATCAAAGCCTCAACTATAGGTGCAGCCAAGAAAGTGGAGAGGTAGGAACACTCAGATCTTATAAAACAAGAGAATCTAGAGGAAGGGGAGGAAAGCATCACAAATGACTGAATTTTCCATTTTGGGTGATCATGTAGATAGTAAGCCATTGAACCAAATACGTAATGCAAGAGGAGGAGCAGATTTAGGAAAGAAACGAAGAAATTTGCTTACACACATTACAGATAGAGTATCTTTGGCAATGATGTCACTTGGCAATACTACAAATCAGGAGCTTACGAGGAGGTCTCTCTGCTAAAGACATTGCTACTAAGTGTTTTAGATGTGTGTTTGTAAACCATTACGTTACTGGCCACATTGTGATCTACTCTCATGTGTGAAGTCACTCGAGTAAAGGAAGAATATTCATTGCAGCAAGGTTTGTAAGAAAATATTTTAGGAATACCTTAAACGCCCATCAATACATGACTGGTTAAATGTCTGATCTCGTTTGCAATGGCTCAGTCAAATAGGAAGCCAGTATTCTTGGAAAAATAATTTAAGTCAAGAATGAAACAGTAAAGGTTGACTGAACTTAAGTTTACAATACTTTTTAAAATTAATCTATTCTACTATATCTGTATTCACAGTAGACACAAAATAAATATAACTTCAGGTGAGTGATCTAAAAATCATAAAATACCATAGTTGACAGGTTTTTGGGTTTTTTTTTTAAAGATTTTATTTTTCCTTTTTCTCCCAAAGCCCCTAGGTACATAGTTGTGTATTTCTTTTAGTTGTGGGTCCTTCTAGTTGCGGCATGTGGGACGCCACCTCAGTACGGCTTGATGAGCGGTGCCGTGTCCACGCCAGGATTTGAACTGGTGAAACCCTGGGCCACTGAAGCGGAGCGCGCGAACTTAACCACTTGGCCACGGGGCCAGCCCCTGACAGGTGTTTTAAAGGTCTGTAAAAGTAAGTTTGAGTTTTAATTAAGCTCCACAAAATCCTTTAAAGCCTAAGTTAACCAATACTTTTACTACCTTAGGTTCATAAACTGTAACAATGAGAACTAGTGTTCATATAACACTTGGAGTTTACAAACCATTTTCAACTTTAAAAAAAACTTTTATATTTATTTAGGAGACACAGTGAATACTAGGACATACGGGATTTCCTATATTGGGTTGGGGGGTGGGGTGGGCAAAAGTGACAGGGTCTCACTATGTTGCCAAGGCTGGAGTGCAGTGGCTCTTCACAAGCGAGATCCCACTGCCGATCAGCAAGGGAGTTGACCTGCTTGGTTTCAACCAGGGATGGTTCACCCTTCCTCAGGCAACCTCGTGGTCCGCTGCTGCCAGGAAGTCACCAGATTAATGCCAATCTAGTGGGGACACCTGATGGGCATAGTGCACTACAGCCCAGAACTCCTGGGCTCAAGCGATCCTTCTGCCTCAGCCTCTCAAGTAGCTGGACTACAGGCAAGCGCCACCTCACCAGGCTCAACTTGTGATTACCATTTAATCCCAACAACACTGAGAGATATGAAGAGTAGGCAGAAACCACCCGCCAAAAGCTGAGACGAAAGCTCTATTATTGTTATACCCCCAAGGCAAAGTTTCAAGATTAAGAATGCAGACAGTTTTATTCTTTCAAAAGAAAAGAAGTTTAATTCCTCTGCTTTCTCAGGCTGCAAGGGAGTTAATGAATTTGTTCCAGTCTTAGTTTTTAAATTTGTAACTTCCAAAAAAGACACACAACTAGCCAAAATGAGGCATAGGGGAAATCTTTGCAAAACCACATCATACAATTTCCCTGTGTCTCCATCAAAACCTATAACGGAAAAACTGTATGTTCTAGTTTTCTGAGACAAATTCTAAAAATAAGCTAATGTATCACAGCACAAGACATACTTCGGGTAGTCCTGAATTCCACAAATTCTTTTTTTTTGGTGAGGAAGATTGGCCCTAAGCTAACATCTGTTGTCAATCTTCTTCTTTTTGCTTGAGGAAGACTGTCACTGAGTTAACATCTGTGGCAACCTTCCTCTATTTTGTATGTGGGATGCTGCCACAGCATGGCTTGATGGGCTGTGTGTAGGTCTGTGCCCAGGATCTGAACCTGGCAAACCCCAGGCAGCCAAAGTGGAGTGTGTGAACTTAACCACTACGCCACCCGGCCAGCCCCTACAAATTCTTACAGACAACTTAAAGCAACATTTTAGCAAAGTAAAAGGATGTAATACAGAAACAAAGTGTCTCCACACAGATCACAGATCACACTACCAACTCTCATGGTGTCTCCCAGCCCCTTGGGTATTTACTTACCTCCAAAGACACAATGACGGATGGTTTCTTTTTCAGTTCCTCACATTTCCTCCTCTTACAGATCTGATGGCTGTTCTTTCTGTTCTTGCAGTAAGTACATTCACCACAGTTGGTCTTCTGTTGGCAGGGCTCACAGACCCCACATCGCTTTCGTTTCTTCTTTTCCAAAGTAGGTAGCAAAGTTGTATAGGAAAGAGAAGAGGAGGTACTGGCAAGTGACACTGGCCTAGACACCACTGTGGTGTTGATGTCAACCATGCTGGTCTTGCTGATCTGGGAGCTCTCTTCTTCCCATTTGCTGGGACCAGCCTGGGAGAGTTGGGCAATGCCCTGTGAAGCACGGTGGAGTCCTCTCTCAGGGGCTAACGTGAACCCCTGAGTGTTAGCTGGCAGAAAGCTTATATGAACCTGCTTCTCATTTTCTATATTGCTTATAGCCATTACTGGAGGTATCGAACTTATCTCTGAGTTTGACGATGGTAGAGGAGTGTGACCTGAGCCCAAAGGCAAAATCTGCATAGTGCCCTGAACCTCAAGCCCATATGAAACAGTGCCCTGGGGCTCAGGCCATTCTGGGAGAGCATTATAGGTAGCAATTGGGTTTAGAGGAGCAGGAAGGAAGATTGGTGGGTCTGAGGCAGTACCACCACCCATACCAGGGATTTGTTGATTTAAGATAGCACCAAAAACCTTTCCTTGAACTGGAACAGCACCCGGAATCTCTGGTGGGTCTGGGGTCTCACCCAGAGCCTCTCCAAGAACTAGGTTAGCACCAGGAACTTCCCATTGATGTGGGACAGTATTAAAGACCTGTCTTACGACAGGGGTGGTATCAGGAACTTCCCGGTGATCTGGGGTAGCTTTGAGTACCTCTTGATGACCTGGTTTAGCACCAAGGGTTTCTTGTTCTGAGCCTGCCAAAAGCAGTTTTATTAATGAGGTAGGATATATTGACCCACCAATAGACAAACAGTTTTTAAGGTCCAATTCAGGTATAACCTTATTAAAGCTGGAGGTGGGGCAGAAATCATGTTCACTTTTGATGGGATCCAGGTAAGAATCAGATAGCTTAAGAGATTCTACTCGTGAACCCAAATCTTCTAACTGAATGCTGGCATTTCCTTCAGAGGTAACCTTGAGGGCTGCTCTTTGGAGCAAAGGAGCACACAGAGTGCCCCGAGCAAACATTTTAGGGGAATCACTGATATCACTTGATGTCTCTTGAGAGAACAGTCCTTCGCCACCAGGTGTCCCTTCCAGTGACCCAGAAAGGATCTCTGCTGCAGGGCCACTGTGAGTGGAGATATTTATTTTGGAATCCTCGACCCTTTGGGACCAAGACTGAGTTGTCTCTTGGCTCTCACCTTTAATTAAAGATGCATTTTGTAAGCTGATTAGATTCTCTAGATCAGGAGGGATTAGGGGGTCTTGTATTGGGACAAAATCATTTTCTGAGTGCTTTACTCCCATGTCCGTAAGTACCTTATAATCACACTCATGTTGCTTTTCCAAACTTTTAGGAGGTGGAACTTTCTTGGGTTTGGCTATGACCACTGGGGGTTGGGAGAGTCGCCTGCTAAGAGAGGTGCTTCGGAGAGCCATTGTAAACCCATTGCAAGTTAAGGACTCTGGGTTCTGAAAAAGAACCTCAGTTCTATCCAAATTCATTCGCGCTGCTCCAGCTCTTGTCAGAAGGCTTCTAACTGGCACAGGTGGTTTGGGTTCTGGTTTTTTCTTAACATCTCTTTCTTGAATCAATTGTTTTAATTTTCCAGGGCTCACAGTCTTGACTGATGCCCCGTTTTTGTTGGCTGGCTTGGATGTCTTCTTCAGTTGGCTGTTTTTCTTTTTGTTTAGATCCTCCCTCCTGACTAATCTGGAAGGCCTTGCATGGCGGGATCGAGACATAGCTACGGAGTGGGAAAAAATGAAAGGGCACAGGGAACAGAGTCATTGGTCCTTTGGAAAGTCTCACTTCTGAGGAGAATCTTGATGCACCATGGTTGAGCTCAGTCACACAAGATTTTGGTCTGAAATAATAACAAAAAAGCACGGGAAGTGAGTCTTTTTCCTATGCATTCTCCCATTTGAAATAGAATATTTACTAGCAATTATTAATTAAAATTAGGGAACTGAGAATGTTTACTGCAAAGGGAAATATAATAGACACAAAAAGTACTAAAGTATCCTTTAAAACCTGGATCCACAATAAAGCTCCTTTAATTACGGTGACAACTGATTAAGTTGATGAAGTACTTTGAAAAGGTAAGCATGGGGTTTATTTTTACATTAGAAACCACAACTCTTGTAGTCATATGTAGTTTAGACCTCAAATCCCAATCTTTACAAATTTGAATGCTTAAAAAATTATCCCTTAATCTCTCTCCTTAGCACATCACCACACAGGCAGAGGTATCGTCTGTCCAACAGTAAAGCTGGAAGAGCCAGAGAAGAGGCTTATGGAATCCAAGCAGCTCCACTCCCTGGAGATCCAACAATATTAATACCACATTCCAATTAACAATCCACAAAGTTTGAGCCTTTCACACGCACACAAAAATAGCATAAAATCTTGGGAGTGAGTACTGACAGATTAGGTTACAAACGAGACTCACTGGTCCAACAAATGCCTGTTGCGTGCCTACTATGTACAAGGAAGGCACTGTGGTGGGCACTGCCCACACCCAGAAATGATGTCCCTCTTTTCTCTTTCACCTGACTTAATCCAAAGACTGCTGGTCCTAAAATCCCTTCTACCAAGGGTCCCCAAAGTCTCACAACGAATGCCTAGGCAAGGAAACAGGACATAAAGAGAACAAGAGATAATTAGAGTAGTAAAGCACACAAGGCAAGCAACTATTACTTGAAAGATGAGCAAGAAAAGAGGAGAGAAAGAAAGGGTGCTGACCAAGAGCCCTCATCAACTGCTTTTTCACCTCCTCAGACTGCCTATGCTGACTCAAAATAAGACCAAGTTATGAACAAGAATGACACTCACCATACAAAATATATCAATAGACTCGCTAAAGACCACAGATTCAAGAGTGTGACAACAGACTGGGGGAGGATACTTTAACAGTTGACAGGCTGTTGGATTTGTGAGAGAGCAGGGTGTAGGAGAATGGTCACCAAAAACTGGTCTGCAGCCAAGTAATCAACAGTCTGTGGCAAAATGAGAAAAAAATGAGGCAAGATAAAGTTTTTCAAAAAGTTGAATTTATTCATTTTAAACAACTCTCCTTTATTCTGAAATTACACCTTCCCATTTTCTCTCATAAAAATGTCCTTTCTAAAAAAGTAATAAAAGTCCTTTCTTTTATGAAAAGGTGGGGATAGACTGATTTTTTTTTTTAATGTTATTACTTGGCAAAGTAAAAACTTGACAGCCTTCTATCATTCTCAAACTTTGCTTTTGTTCCTGTTGTACTGATCTGATCCAGATAATCCTGGGACTAGTGGCTAGAGATCGTGTCACATCAGAAAGCCCTGAGTTTGAATCTGTGATCACCAGCTTTGTCCTTCAGCAAACTACTTAACTGAGTCAAGGTTTCTGCATCGGAAATGAGGTTGTTTTGAGGTATCAATGGGCTCCTGCAGGGAAAGCAGTGTTTTCATCCTTGTGATATCTGAGGTTGAAGGGGGAGCGGGGGAAGGCAGGGTAAGAAGGACTTTGAAAGTGGGTAGACCTGGGTTCAGTCTACAGCTCAGAAACATTACTAGCCTTTTGATTCTGACAAATTCCTTGGTCTCTCTAAACTTCAGTTTCCTTATGTGTAATAGAATAGGAAGCATAACAGTACTGACTTCATTGGATTATGAGAATAAAATAAGATGATATGTGTAAAGACTTAGTACAGGGCTGGCAAATAATAGGTGTTTAATAAATGAGAGCTAAAAAAGTAAAGGCTATTTATAACTCCAAAATGCAAATAATCAGAGAAAATAAGCTAAATAGTAATCACTATCATAGAACCAGTTTAACCCACAGTCTGCATATCCTGCAAAGCAAGATCTAGTTCTTTTGTTTCTTTTCACAGCTAACACACTGTAGCCCACACACTATAATAAAGGATCCCAGAGCACAATATTTAGAGTCAAAGCATTGTACCTTTAACAAAGATTTTTTTAAATAGACATTGGTGATAACATTAACCACAAGAAAAGTAACATTTTGAGTAAATCTGTGCTAAATACAAACACTAAGCCAGAGAATATTTCACTTGAGTTTTTGGCATCTAAGCTTACTGCTGCTTTCTCCTTTTTCTTAAAAAAAAAAAAAAAAAAAAAAAAGTTTTGGCTTGCACTAACCCTTTGGCTGTGAAAAACTGTAGGATATTTTCTCCAAAGACCACTGCTTCTTGTACCAACATTTTTAGAAAACAAAAGACATTCCAATCTCAACCTCCAGAAAGTCTGAAATCTTTATAAGGGTGTTTTTTTCAGATAACAAAAAGCAATCCATTCCATTCTCTAGAAATTCAACAATATTGGGATAAGCATGCTTTATCTCTTGTATCAAGATTACACTGCTAAAAAATTACTAGAAGTATATAATCTAAGAATTGCAATCAGCCATGAAAATTAAAATTCATATATGTAGGCAAGTAATCTGGATATGCCAGAAGGTGTCATGGGATCTGCTTTTGAAAGTAGTTTATAAATTGATCTCAGTCTCTTATATATTCTTTTATATTTTTAAATTGAAGTGCTTTAGAAATTCAGACTTGTAATTAAGATAATGTTTACCATTCAAACCTTATCTCCGGAAAAAAAGCTTGCCAAGGAAATGGAAAAGGTATGAGGCAACATGGATTGGGAAGATGTGGCCTCTTTAAATGGTAACAGTCTTTTTTATGAGATCCTGAAAGAGGCCAATGACCCCTGAAAAACCCAACTGCAGGGGAGAAACCACTGCGTACCACCCAGCCAAAGAAATAGACAATCAGAAACAAAATAAGGGTTCCCAAAGATCCTAATTTTATCACCCTTGGCTCCACTGATGAAATATAACCTTCTTTCGGCGATGGGAGGAGGGGCAGCAAGTTTTTTTGAAATTTGTGGGGGAAAAAATAATGTGGTCTATTCTATTAAATAGGTTCATAATTAAATAAGAGATTATCCCCACAGAGCTCAAGAAATTTATTTCCTTTATTAATTTGTAAACATTAAATTCTCCATTTTCTTTTTGGTGTTTTTATTTATTAAAGAGTAAGGTATATCTACAACTGAATACTAATTTCACTTCCATTTTTCATTTGTGATGAAAACTGACATTTCAATATTCCTCAAAATCAGTTTTATTCTACCCTAGAATATATTAAAGAGTCTGAGAGCTACAGAGATAGCTACAGGATAACCCGATCAGAGCAGAAAGTAAGAAAATGATGTCCTCCATATATAGTAGGCCCAGGAGGGGGAACCATACGCAATTAATTGACACTATTCTGTGAGTTCTTATTTTCCTGGAAGAGAAACAACAAAACAACCCCAACAATTGTGGGATGGAAAACATTAGTACTTAGTTAACAAGTCTTTTCACCAGAGGGCACCAAGACTCCTAACCTGCAATAAAATTTTGCTTCCCTAAAATGTCCTTGTGACACAGGACACAGGAGTGTATGAGATCCAAACATTATAGGCCAGCAGATAACAGGCCAAGTCATAATTTGAAACACGAAAAGATACGATGCTAGTACAAGGTAGAGAATATAAGGTTACGGACAGAGAAGAGAAATGACAAGAGCAGGCCCCAGGATGAATATGACAAACATGACCCCTGTAAGGGTCTGCTAGTTATTCTAATTTAAACTGACCTAACCAAACTGGTCAACAAATAAGATCAGATTTTTGCCTCAATATTGTTTGAGCTCACTAAGTAACTGGAGTTTTCCCTTAAGAAGAGATTTTATTTTTTTTTTACAATTATTGAAGTAATCACCTTGCCCAGAAAGTGAAAAGCTGACCACCTAAACCCTATCAGTTGTCTGTAAAGGATAATTTTGACAGCACCATGTCCGAAAATCCTCTCACACCTACATCCCTCCTCCTTCTGGATCTCCCAAAGTCCCCTGGGCAGGAAGTGGCTGAACTGATGTAACCACCCAGCCCGCATGTCAAATTAAAATTATATTGCAATCCTTCCCACCACCAGCAGTGGCCAAAAAAGTGGTGAGTATTTGCATATATAGAGCTACTTGCAAAAGAAACTCTGATCTCATAGTCACTCCATTCAGCTTCTTAGAATTTAAAGGCTACAGCACTTCGCTGAGAAATACAAGACTCAAAACATTTCTTTTTAAAAGGCACCACCTGGCTTAGTTTCCTCCAGCAACTGAGTTCTACATCTAAAGGAAGAGGAGGTGGGCGGTCGGCTTGCTGTTCCTAGATAGTTTTCTACCACAGGAAGTGGGAGAGCCCTCGCACAGGGAAAGGCCGTTCAGGGACGCTCACGAGAAGGGCAGCAGATTTAGTCAAAGCCTCCTTCCATATGTAAAACGACCCTGCTGCCCTGCGGAGAGCAAGAAGAAAAGGCCAAAAAGGGCCACAGAAAGGAGAAGGGAGAAGTTAAAAATGGAGATAGAATGACCCTTCTAAAAACAAGGAGAGTACAAAACACATTGGAAAGAAGAGGAAAAAGCATAAAAAGAAAGAAAATTTGTAAACAGTAAAAAAACAAAGGCCAAAAGACAGAGGAAGGGAAAGAAATTTATAGCAATGAAGCTAGAATATAAAAAGACAACTGAGATCAAAACACTCAAGACTAAAGGTAGAAAGACAGAAGAGGAAAAAGAGAAATTTAAGTGTGCGGGGAAAGAAAGATACAGACGCAGAGGAGGGTGGGGGAGGGGAGAGACAAACCAGATAAAGAAGATTGGAGAAGGAAGAGAAACAAAGGGCAGGGACAGTGGTGATCCAAACCTTCGACCCATTAATTCTGGTAGACCAGAGCTGAGCGCGACAGTTAACTCTCATGAAAACGGTAAATGGTGTTCCCAGAGTTCTAAGCCCGAGCTACTAATTTTTGCAAAGAAAAAGGGACACTGCATGCTAACTCCCATATATCTTGATCCTGAAGTGTAATTGAAATCATAACATGGCTTTAAACGCAGTTAAAGGTTGACAACCGACCTAATTAAGATCCCTTAATTAGAGAGTGAAGGAACTTGTTTTTAACCTGTGCAACCAGTACCGACCAAATCAAGAAACACCCAAAATCATACTACCTGAGTCTTTAGTTCTTGGAAATAATACGGACTAATCTCCAAACATCTCATTTACGTTTCTCTCTGGGTGTACTGCCCTTGTTCAATTGTATGTAGTCATAAATTCCTAATATACCCTAAATAACTCTAAGGTTAACAAGAGCCTTTTCCATATTCTTTTTGGCATCCTGAGGCCTGAGGAAGCCAACGTTTCTATTTTACTTTATATTGTTGAGAGGGGGAGGGGAAAGGATCCGCACATTTCGGTTCAGGGCCGACCCGAGGTTGCTGCCCTACAGCGCCGCCCGTCAACCCACCGCGGCGCAGTGCGTAGCGCACCCCGCCGACATCAGGCTGTGCACCTCATCTTTTTCTCGCTCAAGGTATTGAAGTCCATTTCGAATATTTCTTCATAAATTGATCATTACTATGATGTATTATGCAGCTCATTTTGTGCCAAGAATGGAACGGGGAGGAGGGGAAGAGGCACATGAGTGACCTATGCAAGATGGTTAATTTGGGAGGAGGATGAGTTGGGGGTGAAAGGAAGACTCGGAGTTCAAGCAATATCTGTTCTCTTGTATCAATAAATTAATTTTTATTGAGTTAGAAATGACCAATTTGGGTTCCCCGTTCACGTGGGATGGTTGCTGGGGCCGGCCAGCAACTTCCTGACCATTTTTTGCAGAAATACATGGACTGCACACAGCTCTTCTAGAATCTAAATCGGTTGGGGGGTGGGGGGTGAGAAGGAGGTAAGGGAGGGGAGGGAGAGAGGGAGGGAGAGAGGAATCCGGCCCCGTCCCTTCCCCAGCACGTGAGGCTGCTGCGGCCCTCGCCGGCCCCTCACGTGCCGCACGGCGGGTCCCCGGCACCAGCTCCGCGCGCCTCCCAGCCCCGGGCCCGCTCCGGGATTCTGCCCGAGTGGGACCGATGCGAAGGCAACGCCACTGCGTTCGGCGACCGGGTGGCGCTCAGAAGAGTTTTTTAAAAGCCATTTTGGCGGAACACTGATTCTATCCCCTAATCCCTTCTTCCCCGATCTGTATAACTGCAGGTCAACCTCTGGCAAGACTCCCCTACTACCTCCACTCCAAAAGTTTCGTCCCTGAAGCCTCCTCCCCGAAACGCTGAGGGAGGCAAGCGCCAAAATGTTTCCCCAACGAAGCTGCTCCTATCTAAGCTCGGAGGAGGGAGGAAACTTGTTTGGGGGTGTGCTCGAGCACGGGACAGCCCGGGCTGCCCGCCCGCGGCTCGCGCTAATTCCTCCCTCTCTGCCCCCGGGCGCCCCGACATCCGACTCTCCTAAGAGGCGCGTCAATCGCCGGCACATTCAGGATCCCCCCGAGGCCACACTTGCCCTCCCCCAGCCGGGTTTCCCGCTGAGCCCTGAGTGCGAGCCCAAGGCCCCCCGCTCCCCCTACCCTGCGCCGCAGCCCGGCCGCGGGGGCAAGGGCCGGGTCCTCGGGCCGGGGGCATTGTCTACCACCCGCCACGAAAGTTCCCCCGGCGGCCCGGGGTGGGGGGTCGCTGCGGGGAGGGTCCCACCCCTGCGGCCCGGGAGGACCCGCGGACGCCGAGCCCCGGCCCACTTCTAGCCGGAGCGCAGCGCCGCCCCTCGCACCCCCTTCCGCCCTCGGCGCGCGGGTCCCCGCACCCCTACCCTCTGCTCCGGCCCCAACTCACCGCTGGCTCGCTCGGGCTCCGAGGGCAGCGCGCGTCCCGCCAGCTCCAAGCCTGCACCAGCCCTCGGGCAAACTTTCCAACTCGTGCTGGTCCCCACAACTTCGGAGCCCGGGGCCCCGGCGGGCGCGAGGGGCGCGGGCCGGCCCCGGGCCGACACCTACCGACTCCCAGCACGGTCAGGGCCCGAGCCCCCGGGGTGGGCGGCTGCTTCCCAAAGGTTCACAGTGGAGAGGCAGGTAGAGTTGCATGACTGGGGCGGGACAGGGGGGCGTCCCGGGGGGCAGACCCAGGAGCAGAGGGGCCAGCGGCTGCGCGCACAAAGCGGCGCCGGAGCGGACTGCGCTGCCACTCCCCGCCAGGTCAGCCCCCCGGAGCAGCAGTGTCTCCCCAGGACAGACCTCAGGGAGTGAAGCTGGGGCTCTGCCTCCGCTGGACCCTGCACCGCCGAGCGAGAGGCAAGACGCGAGCTGGATTTCCCCAAACTGGAGCCGGATTCCCCTCTCGACCCTTCCTTCTCCCTCCCCTTCCCCCTCCTCCTCCCTCCCAACACCTATTTTTTTTTTTTTTTTTTTAAGAAAGGAGAGTATTGGAAAGGGAGAGGGGTCTTGGGGGTTTTTTATCTTTTTTTCAAAAGGGCTGAGAGAAAAATTTTAGGATCTCTAAATGGAATGTTTATAGAGACATTAAAGGGGTGACTTAAGATGCCAGAGATGACACCATTGAGCAGTATCTGGGTCGCTAGCAATGGACAAGGGCCCTCAACACCAAAGAGAGAAGCCAGAGGAGGGTTGTGTTCCCTTGACTCAGCGCTTGATGTCTGCAAAGGTCATCATCATATTTTTGTTAGTTATTTGGCCCTGTACCTTGCTGGTGGTCGTGTTCACTTTATGGATGGAGAAATGAAGGCGCAGGAAGAAGTAAGTTTTCAGCATTAGGAGGAATAACCTGTGGCATTACTCCAAAACTAAAACTGTGGCAACTGAATTTCTCCCTAACTGTTTGGTGGCTGTTGCTTCTTCCAGCAGTCAGGCAAGGGAATCCAGATCTTTAATGGGGTCACAGTGGTAAGGAAAATGCTGGTCATGGGACGATCATTCTTCCCAGGTCCAGCTTCAAATGAAGAAACTCCTATCATTGCCTTCCGCATCATTCTACCCCCATTTGGCACATAATTTTTATTTTTTGTTATACTTGCTTTAATAAGCGTAACCAGATTGGTCTTTTGAGAAAGAGTCCTAAACTTTTGACCTTTCTCACTGATTGATTGATTCACATTTATTCTTGAGGTAGGATCTAGGCATACAGAGATGAATAAAATTTGCTTCCTGCCCAGGAGGAACACACATTCCAAGTTTGCAAGCAGAACAAATGAGTGTCTTCACTACAGTGTTTTCAGTGCTACAGTCAGACAAATACCTTAGTTGGAGAACGTCAGAAATGTGGCATCTGAAATACATCTTAACTGCAAAAATAAATTCTGCTCAATCAATGTTTCCAAAAGCCTAATTGTTAATACCTTGTCAGAAAAAATCTCCTAGGACCTAGATGAAAAGAATATTGGGAGAGTTTGACTCAAAACTTGATTTTCATAAAGAACAAAAGGAAAAAGACTATCATGAAATAGAATACCCTGGCTTTTGTCAATTAATTTAAATAATTAACTTTCAAAAGTATTGAAATGGGTAAGTCAAAGACTCAGAAAAATGTCCATGGTAACACTCATTTTCTTCATTCTACAAATATTAGTAGAGAGTCCATACTATGTGCCAGGCAGAGTTCTAAACTCTGAGAAACAGCAGTGAGCAAAAAGAAACCTCTGCCCTTGTGGAGCTTGCATTCAATCATGGGGCTTGGGGGACAGAAAATGAAGAAGGCAAAGAAGCAGAATATATAAAGTGTGTCAGATGGCGATGGTCAGAGGGAGTGGGGAAAGAAGGGAAGGGGACAGAGGGTGGGGGAAGGCTGCCACTTTAAATACAGCAGTCAGCGCCCGAGTAGATCTGAAAGAGACAGGGAGAGAGCTGGAGGAGATTCCATGGTGGGAAAGAGCAAGCACAAAGGCCCTGAAGGTGGGATTGCATCGGTGGCAACACAACAATTTCCCTGTGTTTTGCTACAGTAAAAAATTAGAAACTGTCTAAATGCCTATTTAAAAAAAGATAGATGGTTCCCACTGGCCAAGTCTGGGACAGTTTTGTGTTTGGAAAAGAGATTCAGCTTGGAAAAACAAATTTGGGAGTCATCAACATGTAGATGATATTTAAAGCCCCCTTGGGATCTGAGTCTTAAACATAGCACCTAACAACATCAGGTCCATCTGAACCTGTCAGAAAAGAGGTCTGATATTTGTAACAGAAACTAAAAGGTTGAACGAGCCATGGGAAAATAAACAATAACATGAGGTGTCTTTCCAAGGAGAAGAAAAGAAGTGCAATTCTTTCCAGCCTCGGTACCAAAGAATAACCGTTTAAGCAATTTCCCACTATCCTCACAACTACCTTACCCCATTCTTTCTTAAAAACAAAGCAAGAATTCCTGTCTTATTTCCAATTACTTCTCCAGAAGAGATGTGAAAATGCATATAATGTGGGTCTTGGAACTGTGCTTGTCTAACTTTCTAAAGACCTAGCTCTAATTTCATCTTAGCTGCCTTGTTTACTAATTACCTGATTTACTAATTGCCCTAGGAAAAATATATATATATACTCCCCTGAAGCACACTCATACACTCATACACGTGTGCATACACATACACATACACCATTTCTTTCCTAAAGAATGTCAGTTTGCCATTGGCAAAAATTTAAAAATTTGGCAATACTAAGTGTTGATTTGGAACTCTTTTTTTTTTTTTTTTTTGAGGAAGATTAGCCCTGAGGTAACATCCACCGCCAATCCTCCTCTTTTTGCTGAGGAAGACTGGCCCTGACCTAACATCCATGGCCATCTTCCTCTACTTTACATGTGGGATGCCTACCACAGCATGGCTTGCCAAGCAGTGCCATGTCCACACCCAGGATCTGAACCAGCAAACCCCGAGCTGCCAAAGCTGAACACGGGCACTTAACTGCTACGCCACCAGGCCAGCCCCTAGCGAGGAATTCTTATTCATTCCTTGTAGTATAAATGGTAGAACAACTAAGGAAGACAGACTCAGTATTCTCTACAAGGAGATCAGGGATGGATGGATGGATGGATGGATGGATAGATGATATAACAGTAGGTAGGAAAGAATTAATTGTCCCTTGGTGATCTGGGAAAGTACAATCTGCATGGTCCTGGGAGATAGCAGGGGAGGCTGGGCAAGATAAATCTGCAGTATTAGTTTACCGTTAGAAAAGAACTAATGCTGTCAATTCTGCTAGGAGTCCAAGAGGGGAAGAAAAATTTAAAACACAAAAGATCCAAGGTGGGGCCAGCCCGTGGCCAAGTGATTGGGTTCACATGCTCTGCTTCTGTGGCCCAGGGTTTTGCCAGTTTGGGTCCTGGGCTCGGACATGGTACTGCTCATCAAGCCACACTGAGGCAGTGTCCCACATGCCACAACTGGAAGGACCCACAACTAAGAATATACAACTGTGTACTGGGGGCTTTGGGAGAAAAAGGAAAAATAAAATCTTTAAAGAAACAAAAAAGCTCCAAGGGAATTACCAGAGCATTTGCACTGAGCGAATTTTCAGAAATTGGCATTTACCAGTCAATTTACTGGCAGACACAGACCTAAATCCTTTTTCTCATTCAAGTTTCTAAATTGAATCTGAAGGTTGTCAAGAATACACAGGGTACATACAACACATGGTAGGTACCAACCAAAAGACACCTCAGTGGAGAAGGTGGAAGAAAGAGGAAATCAAATTGATATTCTAAAGGAGAAAAAATTAGGATAGCCAGAATTGGTTTTAGAAGGAAGTGGAATCACAGCATATCTTCACAGTGACTGTAGAGCATGAAAATATATTCTAGCTATGATGATGAAACAAAATCTTTTATATTACAGTCAGCTTCCAAAAGGACCAGATCCCAAATCAACAATTATCTGAGTGCAGTCAAAGTGAGTCTGTTTTGGTGTGAACTCCTTCCCTAATTCCCATGAGAAGATTAGGCCATTTTCTCCATTTATGCCTTGTCCAGTAACTTCAATGGTAACCTTTCCACCCACTAATTCAATGGTTCTCTTTATTTTTGGAGGAAGATTAGCCCTGAGCTAACTTCTGCTGTCAATCCTCCTCTTTTTGCTGAGGAAGACTGGCCCTGAGCTAACAGCCGTGCCCATCTTCCTCTACCTTATATGTGGGACGCCTGCCACAGCATGGCTTGCCAAGTAGTGCTGGGTCTGCACCTGGCATCTGAACCGGTGAACCCCGGGCTGCTGAAGCAGAACATGAGAACTTTGCTGTGCCACCGGACCAGCCCCTCAATTGTCCTCTGAACCTCTCCCACACTCAACCTGGAAACGCCCCCCTCTTGACCTCTACATCCCTATCATCCATTTTCTCTATTGCTTGCAAGCAGCAGAATTCTGTTGTAACCTTAGCCAGCTTCAAAATCTTAAGAATTAAATCTGCCTGAGGTCTTAATTGTTCCTCAGCAATGTCTGTTTGGGGAGCTTTTTAGCCTCTTCCTGACAGAAGACCTATTCTAAACCTTCAGTTTTCTCACCTCCAAAGCTGCCCATAGCCCAGGCTGTCAAGAGAGGCCTTCAGGCAATAGATTTCATGTTTATCTTTCCCTCTCTTTCTCAACAGTACAACTTCCTTCCTTACCGTATGTTTCTGCCTGTTACATGGCTGCCTGTTAACTTGTGCCCTTGAGCCCATAGTCTCCATGCTACTTTAAGCACCTTTTACCACATTCATGAGACCTTCTTTCTAGCATCTTCAGTCTCTTCTTCATTAGCTCCTTCTCTGATGTCTAGGGTTTTTCATGTTTATCATGCCCAGGTCATCCCTTTGCTTGACGTTGCTCTCTCATCTAACTTTTAGCCCTATATCTTTCCATGACAAATTGCATTTCTTGCTGTTTCTTGTTCCTATAACATCTATTCATTCCTGAGTCCACTGACCCATTCTCCTGATGTTACATTCACAACACAGCTTCGTTCTCCTTTTTTCCCCCTTCATCTGAAAATGTCTTCTCCTGGGCCGACCCGGTGGCACAGCGGTTAAGTTCCCACGTTCTGGTTCTCGGTGGCCCAGGGTTCCCCGGTTCGCATCCCGGGTGCAGACATGGCACCACTTGGCAAGCCATGCTGTGGGAGGCATCCCACATATAAAGTAGAGGAAGATGGGCATGGATGTTAGCTCAGGGCCAGTCTTCCTCAGCAAAAAGAGGAGGATTGGTAGCAGATGTTAGCTCAGGGCCAATCTTCCTCAAAAAAAAAATAAATAAATAAAAGAAAATGTCTCCTCCCTGGAATTCTGTGATACCGATAGGCCTTCCTGGTTCTCCTCCTATCTGTCTAACCAAAATGCCTTCACTATCTTCTCGTGTTGGCTGCTCTCCTCTTCAGAGCCTTCTTGGTACTGCAAGCAATTCAGGACTCCCGATCCAGCATTAGACTTGCAAAGCTGCATCTCCAGCCCTGAATGTTTTGCTCTGCAACTGCAGCCCATTCTCTCTCACCTCGGAAGCCATGTGCTGTGTTCCTGATCTATTTTCCCTTCCTTTTCACCTGAGACATGCAGGGGCCACTCTGATGCTTTTCTTTATGTCACACAGGGTGACCTCCACATAGTAGGCACTTTAAAAACAACTGGCTGAATTATTTTAAGAAAACAACTGGATGTTTTCTTCCTCGCCACTGAGAATTCATTTAAAGCTACCTGGTGAGTCTCTCCCAACAAACATATTTTCTCCAGCTTTGTGAATAGAGGGGATGGAAATGTTGGGACGGATACAGGTCTGCCCGGAATTTCCTTCACCCTCCTGTTCTGTCCTCTCCTTCCTCTCTATTACCCTCATTCCTGTTGACCTGGCAAACTTATCCCTATCCCTCAAAACGCGGCTCACAGAGCTCCTTGTCCCTGAAGCCTCATAATTACCCAGGCAGAATTAGGAGCTTCATAGCTCTCTCAACACAGCTTCTGTGTAGCACTTCTCACTCACTCTATTCCAGGTACCAAAGTGTATGCCCCTCAAATGGCTTACCTTTCATTTTTATATTCCCAGTGCCTGGCTCAGGACTTGGCACATGGCAGATACCTGATAGCTCAAGAAATTTTTGTTAAATGCGTCTCTGAAGTCCTACCTAAATTCCATGTCTGCAATTATGCAATTCTATATGTTTACACAAATGAGGCTAATTTCTTAGTAAATGTCACAGTGTCACAATACCTTAAACATGACAGTAAATGTAAAGTTCCTACTATGGGACCACACAAAACAGGGGCTCTGTGAGTTCCTTTACCATCCACTTCTCTTATACATAAGAAGCATTTCAAAAATATTTATCATTGCTTTGAAGATTTCTAAGGTCTTTACTATCTCTAGAATTCTATTATTTAAAATCCACTGACAACTTGGTTCTTCTAGGAATTTTTTTTTTTTTGCTGAGGAAGATTAGCTCTGAGCTAACATCTGTTGCCAATCCTCCTCCTTTTTTTGCTTGAGGAAGATTAGCTCTGAACTAGCAGCTGTATGAGTCTTCCCCCACTTTACATGTGGGTTGCCGCCAAAGCATGGCTGACAAGTGGTGTAGGTCCATGCCCAGATCCCAACCCTCAAACCCAGGCCGCTGAAGCAGAGCAAGTTAAACCATGGGCCAGCCCTGAGGAAATTACTCTTGAACATCCCCACCAAACATAACCTCTGAATTATCATCCCTCCTCTGCACTCATGAAGAATAGTGTTGAACTTCATTAATTTGTACTCACTGGTATGTAATTTTGACACTGTTCATTAGTATTATATATGTCAATGTTCTATTTCCCCAACTACCTGAAAGCTACAGGGTAAGACTCATGTCTTTTATTTTTTGTTTATTTTGTTTTAAAGATTGGCGCCTGAGCTAACATCTGTTACCAATCTTCTTTTTTCCTCTCCTTCTTCTTCTCCCCAAAGCTCCCCAGTATATAGTTGTATATTCTAGTTGTGAGTGCCTGTGGTTGTGCCATGTGGGACGCTGCCTCACCATGGCTTGATGAGCAGTGCTAGGTCCATGCCCAGGATCGGAACTGCCTAAACCCTGGGCTGCTGAAGTGGGGCATGCGAACTTAACCACTCGGCCACGAGGTTGGCCCCTTATTTATTTTATTTTTTTTTAAAGATTTTATTTTTTTCCCTTTTTTCTCCCCAAAGCCCCCTGGTACATTGTTGTATATTCTTCATTGTGGATCCTTCTAGTTGTGGCATGTGGGACGCTGCCTCAGCGTGGCCTGACGAGCAGTTCCATGTCGGCGCCCAGGATTCGAACCAACGAAACACTGGGCCGCCTGCAGCGGAGCACGCCAACCCAACCACTCGGCCACAGGGTCAGCCCCCTATAGTCAACTCTTTAATATCTCCTCTTGGATGTCTACAAGACCTCTGCATGCTCAATATGTCCCACCCTAGCAACTCATCTTCTCCCCTGTCCTTTCACTTTGCCCTAAACCAAAACCAAACTGATCCTCTTCCAGTGATACCTGCCTCAGTTAATCTATCCAGTTATGTTAACCAGGAGCTTAGGAATTATCATTGACATCTCCATCTCCCTAGTCCCTTTATTGAATCAATCACCAAGTCCTATCCATTTTTTTTGTCTGGTTTTTAAAGATTGTCTCCTGAGCTAACATCTGTTGCCAATCTTCTTTTTTTCTTCTTCTTCTTCTCCCCAAAGCCCCTCAGTACATAGTTGTATATTCTAGTTGTAGGTCCTTCTGGTTGTGCTATGTGGGACACCACCTCAGCATGGTCTGATGAATAGTGCCATGTCCGCGCCCAGGATCAGAACTGGTGAAACTTTGGGCCACCGAAGCGGAGCGTGTGAACTTAACCATTCGGCCACAGGGCCAGCCCCCTCATCCATTTTATTATTTCAACTTCTCTCAAATCCATCCACTTCCCACCATTCCCATGGCCTTTATTGTAGACCAAGTGCCACATCCTGCAAGAGTCTACTCATGTCCACTTTTGTCCCTGTTCCACAATCCAAGTCATGGGCAGAATGAGTTTTTTGAAGCATATACCTGACCATGTTGACCACAGCTTAACACCTTGGTTTGATGTTGCTTTAAGGATAATGAGAAGACTCCCACAGGGGCTACAAGGCTGCCAGTGGCTGTAAGACTTGACCTATTTCTGCCTCTCATCTTATGTCACAAATCTCCTAGTTCTCCCCGCACGAGTCACAATGGCTTTCTTCTGTACTAGCAAATCAATCATTCTGCTCTTGTAACCCAGTAAATTTTATTTGCAGACAAGTTTCACTGTAGGCAGGGCAAGCGCTTTTATAGTTCTCTAGTCTAGCAGCTCCCTCTATTGTCTTACACATTTGTCAATGTAACTGACCTGCCTGGTCCCTGGAAGGCATCTCAATTCTTGATCCTTTAAGGACATAGGGTTGTAACGCATTTGAGGTTGTGATCAGACTTGAAGACACTCCCGTTGTAGGCCCTATTTCCTTTTCCTGGAATGCTCTTTCTTTCTCCTTTCCTCAGTTAAGCCTTAGTCATGCTTCACTTCTGGGGTCAAGCATCACTTCCTCAAGGAAACGATCTCTAAACTTCTCGTTTAGGTCAAATCTCTGTTTTATGGTCTTATATCATCATGCACTAAGCCTCCTCTCGGAAGTACTATCCCAATTTCAATTTTACATGAATTTCTGAGATTATTTGATTAAGATCTATCTTTCTCACTAGAAAATAAGCTCCCTGAATGGCAGGAAGCACATTTTTATTTACTATTGTATCTCTGATGCCTAGCATCTGTGCAAGAAATACCTACTGAACAAATGAAAGAATGAATTAGGTCAGTGCTCCAAATAATTTCTAGCTCATTGTTGTATCTAATTGTAACTCCACTGAGATGATGCAGTTCCTCTTCTGAAATATTCGTTCTCCTACAACTTCCTGGAAAATTCTGACTCATTTCTCAAGGCTCAGCTCAAGTTTCTTGCTTTTCCTAATCTTCTTGCCCCTCTCATAGAACTTGTCTCTCACCTCTTTGTACCTTACAGTACACCATGCATACCCCTAATAGAGGATAGATAACTGAAAAATTGTACTTACATTTTTGTAGCTGCTTCCTCTCTCACAAGTTTCTTTGGAATTTTTTTTTTATTGAGCAAGATTATCCCTGAGCTAACATCTGCCACCGATCCTCCTCTTTTTGCTGAGGAAGACTGGCCCTGAGCTAACATCCATGCCCATCTTCCTCTACTTTATATGTGGGACGCCTGCCACAGCATGGCTTGCCAAGCAGTGTGTAGGTCCACACCTGGGATCCAAACCTGCGAACCCTGGGCCACCGAAGCGGAAAGTGTGAAATTAACTGCTGCGCCACCCGGCAGCCCACTCTTGGAATTTTATCTTATTCTTTTTTTTTTTTTGAGGAAGATTAGCCCTGAGCTAACATCTGCTGTCAATCCTCCTCTTTTTGCTGAGGAAGACTGGCCCTGAGCTAACATCCATGCCCATCTTCTTCCACTTTGTATGTGGGAAGCCTGCCACAGCATGGCTTGCCACATGGTGCCATGTCCACACCAGGGATCCAAACCGGTGAACCCCAGGCATCCTAAGTGGAATGTGCAAACTTAACTGCTGTGCCACCGGGCTGGCCCCTATCTTATTCATTTTTATATCTTGACTATCTAGCACAGTGCCTAGCACACAGTAGGTAGACAGTAAATGTGTGTTGACTGACTGAATGAATAATGTTCTGCAGGCCTAGGGTGCACATACTAAGGAAGTGAGAGGAATATAGCACCTGCTATGTGCTGAGCACTGTGGTAGGTCCTACGTCTAAATGATCTTATTTGATATTCACATCATATTTGAGGAGAGAAATCACCCACACTTTATGGATTAGAAACTGAAGATCAGATATTTAGTAAGTCTTTAAGACTGCTTGTTTTCTAAGCAGAGAAGTAGACATTCAAAGCTTCTGTTCTTTATCACTATACTGTCTTGTTAGAAACAACGTACAGATTTAGTGGGCTGTAGAAAAAGACTGGAATATTTCAGTTTTCATTTTTTACATATCAGATTTCTAAAGGCAAAAATAAGAGGGAAATCTGAAGTGATTTCCCAAAATTCCTGCTTTCCTGATTACCCTTTACCTCAGATTCACAAACCTTTCCCAACTGCCTACTGCACATTAGCCATGGAAATCTGATGTTGCAATTTAAGAATATCTAATATTATTTCTAGAGTTAAAAATAGTAAGAATTATGTTCATCTCATGCAATTTCTTAAGATTTAATTACCTAAGGTAAAAAATATAACCAAAGTATGCTTTAAAAAAAGCAAACCACATAAAAGAGTGTACAATGAAAGGTGAAAGGTGCAGCTCCCTCCTCCCCCACCCTCCCCCATTCCCCAGAGGTAATTGCTGTGTCAGTTTCCTATGTGTTCTTTCAGAAATTGTTACGGTATTCCTTCTAATATCCTATAATGCCATATTTTATATGTGTATAAAAGAAAATGAACATGTCCAATTTCACGTAAAGTTGCATAGCATCTAAAATATTTTAAATTTTGTCAATGGATAAATTCTATCCTAAAGGAGCAAAGATCACATGTTCTATATGGGGTAAATTAAAAATGACTCTAAGTCATTGAAATTAATAAGGCATCTGTGATATATGATGCTTATCCCTGATAAATATAAGTAAGTAAATGTTAATGATCTGTCATCTAAAAGAGACTACCTAGGGAATGGCCCAGCGGCACAGTGGTTAAGTTTGCGTGTTCCACCTCAGCAGCCCAGGGTTTGCTGGTTTGGATCCGAGGTTTGGGCCCACGCAACACTTGGCAAGCCATGCTGTGGCAGGTGTCCCACATATAAAGTAGAGGAAGATGGGCACAGATGTTAGCTCAGGGCCAGTCTTCCTCAGCAAAAAGAGGAGGATTGGCATCAGATGTTAGCTCAGGGTTGATCTTCCTCAAAAAAGAAAAAAAAAGAGACTATCTAATAGAAGAGCTGAATTTAGCTAAGTCCCATGACAATGTTTGTTAAAATGGCACACCATTCCTCTGTTTCACAAAATGTCGGCCTATGTGTGGGATAGCGGGAAGATTTCAGAGAAGACTTTTTAGGTGGTTACTGTTATATATGATCTATATGGTATCCATAGATTGTCTATATTAAAAGAAACCTTTGCCAAACCTTTGTCTTTTGGTACTTTTGTATGTTTTCACCATCTTTACAGTTTGTGCCAAGATCCCTCACCCCCTTCTTGCCGCAAATCAGTTCCTCTTTTCTCTCTTCCCTGTTCTGTTAATGTTACCATCAAGTCTCTTAACAATCCTAGCAAAAAGCTTTGCAGCAGCTTTGACTTTTCCTATGCTTTGCCCTCCACATCTAATTCCTTAGCAAGCCCAGCAGCTGCTATCTCCTTCACCCATTTCCCTTCTGATCACTATGTTTTCTTGCTCCCACCAGCCTTTTGCCTGGATTGTTGCAAAGCCTCCTAACGGGCTTCCTTACTGTCAGATCTGTCAGTGTCTGCCTTCCCAATCATCCTATTCATCTCTTCCAGATTAATTTTTCTAGAACGTAGCTGTCACCAGCTTCTTATTATCCACTGAAATAAGTCTAAACTCTTTAGCCCAAGATTAAAACTGTTCATGATATAACCTTGACCTACTTCTCTAATATTATTGGTCAGCGGTCTGCTACACAAGTGTTGGGGAGTCACACACAAGGGGTCAAGGATCTTAAGACGGGCAAGCTGCACTATTCTTTGTTCTTCGAACAGGCTGAGTTTCCTTATTTGTGTGCGAGTGCATATATATGTATGTGTGTTTGCCTTGGCCCATGCTTACCATGTCAAAGCACAGTTCAGTTACTTCCTTCCCTGATGACTGCTGACAAATATGATCTGTCTTTCCTCTGCAGCCCCACACTTTTTTTGTGTATTATATTTATTTTACTATTAGGTTCATTTTTCATCCCATGAAATAGTACATTCTTTGAGGGAGGGGATTGGTTTTTCTCCACTTCTTTAGCCTCTGGCTACTAGTTGCTAGAGATTCTGACAGTGAAAGACAGAGATAGAAAGGATTGGTCTTTAAGTAGATCCACCATCATTTATCATCTGTTCAGTGTCAAATGACATATCCAATGAACACAACAGATAATCTATACCTTCACGGAGCTTACATTCTAGTAGGGGAAACTGATAATAAAAACATTCTATATATAATATAAATCTTATATATACATGTAATGCTGATAAGTGCTATGGAAAAAACTAAAATTAAAGCAGAGAAAAGAGATAGTGACTTTTGGTAGGAATGAGGGTGGAGTGGGTGTAATTTTAAATATTACAGCCATGAAGGTCTCCCTGAGAAGGTCGCATTTGTCTAAAGACCTGAAGGAGAGGGAGAAAGAGGAAGTTACATGGAATATCTAGGGGAAAAGCAGGACAGGTAGAAAGAAGAGCAACGTGCAAAGGCCCTGAGGGGAGAGTGCCTGGTGTATATAAGGAACGAAAGAGACAGTGTGACTGGAGGGAGTCCTAGGAGCTGAGGCCAGAGATATAATAGGAAACCAGCAGACCATTGTAAGAATTTCTCTAAGTTATGAGAAGCCATTGAAAGGTTTAGGGATAAGGAGTGACAAGATTATTTTAGGTTTTAAAGGATTGCTTTGGCTGCCATTTTGAGAATAGACAGTAGGGGGCAAGAGAAAGCAGGGAGACTAATTAGGAAATTACTCAAGGTGTTTGGACTGAGGATGGAGTTGCTATTTAATGAAATGAGGGAAGGCTGCAGCAGCAGCATGCTTGTGAAGGAAGATGAGGAATTTAGCTTTGGATATGATAAATAGATGCCAATTAGATATGCAGGTGGGAGGATGTTGGGAATATAAATCAACAGAGTTGGGGAGTGGGTGGCAAGCACTGGAGACTGGGAGTCATCAGCATACAGAGGGTATTTAAACCTATGAGGTTGGGTGAGATCTCCAAGAGTAACTGTAATTATCGAAAAGAGCCACGGACTGAGCCCTGGGACATTATGATGTCTGTGGGTTGGATGGTTTAGTAGTAACCAGCTGAGTGAATGGAGTAGAATTAATTGGATGTTTAAATAACTAGACCTACCAGTTATCATTTATATCAACTTTCCATCCTTGCTCTGGATTGAGTTTTGGAGTAGGAGGTCATTAAGTGATAAATTAAACCTGTAAGCTGCATCTCATTGGGCATGGAAATAGAGATGTACTAGTACAGCCTATAGGACGGGGAAAAATACACATTAGCACTAGGAACTGGGGCAGTTTTGCTAGTTATGTAATATGAAATTATAGATGTTTCTCTTTTCTGGTTACATAAAAAATCTTAGGGAGCAAGTATTTCTTTTTGGTTATTTTTTTTTTGAGGACTATTAGCCCTGAGCTAACATCTGCTGCCAATCCTCCTCTTTTTGCTGAGGAAGACTGGCCCTGAGCTAACATCTGTGCCCATCTTCCTCTACTTTATATGTAGGATGCCTGCCACAGCATGGCTTGCCAAGTGGTGCCATGTCCACACCCGGGATCCGAACCAGCAAACCCCAGGCCAGCGAAGCAGAACATGCACACTTAACCACTGAGCCACTGGGCTGGCCCCTCTTTTTGGTATTTTTATTGTGATAAATTATACTTCATATAGGGTCTAGGCTGGTGGTGTAGTGGTTAAGTTCATGCACTCTGCTTTGGTGGCCCAGGGTTCACTGGTTTGGATCCCAGGTGTGGACCTAGCACCGCTCCTCAAGCCATGCTCTCGCAGCAACCCACATAAAGTGGAGGAAGCTTGGCACAGATGTTAGCTCAGGGACAATCTTTCTCACACTCACACAAAATATATATATATATGTACTTCTTATAAAATTTACCATCTTTGACATTTTTAAGTGTATAATTTAGTAGCATTAATTACATTTACAGTGTTGTGCAACTATCCCCACTTTGGGAGCTTTCGATCGTTCACATTAGATATGTAAAATACAAATAATGATTTTATTATATGGGTCTGTATTTTCTGGTAGAAATAGAAACTTGGGAACATGGGGAAAAAATAAACCTGAAATCTGGACTCATCATTAGTGACTAAACGTGGCTAAAAACACCTGCAGAGGCATCTCCATGGAAAGAGGAGACCAGTGTCAGAAAATGGGGAGGTTGGAGTAAGTATTGAGGGAAATTATAATAATTTCTGAGAGGACAAAAGTTCAGAACAACTTCGGTTACAAAGAAAGGAATGAATTTTGCCTGGGTTGGAATTGATGAAGGGCTCACAGTAAGAGAATGGTGCCTGCAAGGGGTAGGTAAGAGAGATTCTTCGAACACAGTGGGGTCAGGGAAGCTCCTAAACTGGGAAGTTCCTAAGGGTTTAGGGCAGAGAGTGGGGGTTGGTGGGGAGTAGAGCTCGGTGGAATTTGAGAGCTAAGCAGAAGACACAGATTCAGAAAGGCCTGACAAGGCAGAAGTATTTGCGCAATTCATAGGGCACCAAAGAAAGAAGAATCAGCTTTAGCAATATTTCTTCGGCGGAGGTGGTAGGGGTGCAGTGGAAGCTCAGTAGGGGGTTCGCGAGGGCCGAAACAGGTTCAGCGAGAAGCTCTGAGAAGGCAGAGCTCATTTGGGGGGAGACGGTGCAATTTCAGAGGTTCCTGGGAAGAGTGAGGAACCAAAGGTTGGTTGCGGAAAGCGTTCCTCTTCGGGAGGTCAGAAGACAGCCCGTGGGCGATTGCAGGTCAAGGGTCAACACAAGTCAATGGACCGGGGGAGCTTTCTGAGGCGGCGGGTCTCGGGGGACCTTCCCGCCGGCCACGCTTTCCTCCCTCCGTCTGAACAGCGAAGCCGGGAGTAGGGACGTCGCGGGGAGGCCGAGTAGGGGAGGCGACGAGTCCGGGCGACTCCTCGCTCGGCTGGGACCCAGGCCCCGCCCCGGCGTACGCCATCAGCCCGCGCCGCGCCGCCCGAGTCGTTCCGCCCCGCCCGCGCGGCGGTCGGTGCACTGTCACCGCCCGCTCCGGCCATGGCCATGGCCCCGGCCCGTGGTTTGTAAGTTGGTGACCGAAGCTCCCAACGCGGCCATGGTGGCGATGGCGGCGGCGGCGGCCCTGGCGGCGGCCGACCCACCTCCCGCGATGCCGCCGGCGGCAGGAGCCGGAGGGCCCGCCGCCCGCCGAGACTTCTACTGGCTGCGCTCCTTCCTGGCCGGAGGTGGGTGTCCGCCGAGGGGACCCGGCCGCGCTCGGGCTGGCGGGGCGGGGCGGGGCGGCTGCGTGCGGCCGCGGTGACGTTCTTGGACTCCCGCTGCTTCAGTGTCCTGCCAGGTGTTTGCCCTGAGTTGCTCTCACCTCTTTCTAAGAATCACTTGACTGGTGACAGCAGGATCCGGGGAGGAAGGGCCTCGAGCTGTTGGGGAGCGGCTGGGGAGGTGGAGGGGCCCAACCGCACGCCCATTCTTCAGGGCTGGATAGCAGGGAAAAGAGGGGAGTTCCTTACAAAGACCCCAGGGCTTCATGCTGGGCATCCGTTTCTTTTATAAAGACCGTAGGTGACCAAGTGTAGAATTGGATTTGGCTGTTTGCCTCAAAGAAAACAAATACCGGAGGTCAGCTTTTTGAAGATGACTGGGAAATTGTGCAGAATTGTACAAACAAAACTGGTTCCGATGATTCTAGCAAACTGTGCCATAGCTACTTGCCAGGTAGCTGGTGCAGCTCTGCTATTGGTGACTCTAGAGCCAGAAGGTTCACACTGTCTCTCAGAAATTTTTTCTGCCTTCCCGTAAAGAGGTGTTTCAGTCTCTAACCTTTCTTAATTGGTTGTTGTCGGGGTTGTCATCACTTAATTACTTGTTAAGGCTAGGAACTTTTAAAATTCCACATTATGAGGACTTGTAGAAAGATAGTATCTGTAGGCTGCAGTAGTATTAAGAATTTAATTATTTTGTTCTTCTGCTGATAAAAAGGACATTCATTCATTTATACAAGGAATATTTGAGTACTTGAGTGATGCTCAGTGCACGTCGGGGAACAAAACAAAGATCCTGGAGTTTACATTGGTTGGGGAGTTGTGGGCAGAAAGACAATAAACAAAATGAAAAAGTAAGTTAATATAGTATGTTAAAAGGTGATGAATGCAATGGAAGAAGTAAAAAGGAGAATGGGGCAAGGAAATGGAGAGGCTAAGTGGGTCAGGATTAAATAGGGTAATTGTGGTGTCTCATTGAGAGGATGACACTTGAGCATCCTTGAAGAAGTGAGGGAGTTTAGCAAGTTGATGTTGAAGCAGGAGCAGCTCAGATGGGGAGAAAACCTAAAGCAAAGGCTTCCAAGCAGGAGAGGGCTTCACCTCTCAAAGAATAACAGTGAGACCTATGTGGCTGGAGCCAAGCAGTGTTATGGAGGAAGGAGGTTAGGGAGGTAAAGAGCAGGGCAGAAAATGAAGGGCCTTGCAAGCCATTGTAAAGATACTGACTTTCACTTGGAGTGAAGAGGGGAGCTGTTGCAGGTCTTGAGCAGAAAAGTGACATGATGCGGTGTGTTTCAAAAGGAGCACTTTGGCTGCTCTGTTAAGAATAACTGTAAGAGTGTAAATGTGGAAGCAAAGAGACCAGTTTGGAGGTTTTTGCAGTAATTCAGATGATAGATAATTGTGGCTTGGATCAGGGTAGTAGCAAGAGAGGTGGTGAAAAATTGTGATAATCTGGATATAGATAGAATAAATAGGATTTTCTGACAGATTAGAGATGGAGTAAGGAAGAGAAGTCAAAAGTGATTTTTGTCTGAGCAGCTGAAAGCGTGAAGCTCTCATTGATTGAAATGAGAAGGCTGTAGTTGGAGCAACTTTCATCATGTTTGTAGGGGGAGATCAGGAATTCAGTTTTGGACATGTTACATTTTGTAATGTTGTCTAGACATTGAAGTAGAGTCTTGGTAATGTGTAGGTGAGGATAGCAACCAGGACTTTCATGTGCTGCTGGTAGTAATGTAAACTGGTACAACCAGTTTGGAGAACTGGCTGGGCAATTACCTGTGAAGTCGACCTTTTGTATGTCATATGATTCAGGAGTTTTCACTCCTAGATATATGCCAATATATATATTTCTGTTCTTCTCTGTGATATTCACAATAGCCCCAAACCAGAAGCAACCCAAATACCCATCAATGCTAGAACATACAACTGAGATATAGTATAATCATACAGTGAAATACTATACAGCACTGAAAATGAATAAATTTCGGCCACACACAACAATGTGGATGAATCTCATGAGCATAATATTGCACAGAGGAAGCCAGACACAAAACAATGCATACTGTGTGGTTTTGTTTGTGTAAAGTTCAAAACCAGTTGAAACTAAATTCATGTTGTTAGAAGTCAGAAGGCTGATTGGTTGTCTCTGAGAAGGAGAGGCAAATAGTGATTTTGGAAGTATAGGAGAAGGACGTCTGGAAGTCTGGTAATGTTTCATTTCTTTTTTAAAGATTGGCACCTGAGCAAACATCCGTTGCCAATCTTTTTTTTTAACTTCTCCCCAAAGCCCTCCAGTACATAGTTGTATACTGTAGTTGTGAGTGCCTCTGGTTGTGCTGTGTGGGATGTGGCCCCAGCATGGCTTGATGAGCAGTCCCATGTCCTCACCCAGGATCCGAATCAGCAAAACCCTGGGCCATGGAAGTGGAGCGCGCAAACCCAACCACTCAGCCTACAGGGCCAGCCGCTAATGTTCCATTTCTTGATTTGGGTGGTCCTTATGTGGGCGTATTCACCTTGCAGTAATTCATTAAGGGGTATACTTAACAATTTGTGCACTTTTCTTTATATATCTTAGATTTTACCAAACAAAATCTATTAAAAGGAGGAAAGGAATTGGAGACAGGAAGTATAGGAAACTCTACAAAGGAATCTTGATTAAGTTGTTTTCCTTAGAAGCTTGCATAGCTTTTTTGTTTTAAAATCAGGTATATTAAGGTATAATTTGTATACAGCAAAATTCACCCTTTTTAGATGTACAGTTAAATGAGTTTTGACAAATATGTTGTCACTACAGTGACACCATATGATCACTACTGTCAAGATATAGAACAGTGTCATCACCCCAAAATATTTCCACTTCCCTTTTTAGTGATTCCTTTTCTCTCATCTCCAGCCCTGGCAACCAATGATCTGTTTTCTCTTTCTATAATCTTGCCTTTTCCAGAATGTTATATAAATGTAATCATACAGTATGTAGTCTTTTGAGTCTGGTTTCCTTTACTTAGCAAAATGCGTTTTAGATTCATCCATGTTGCATGTATCAGTAGTGTTGCTTTTTGTTACTGAGTGGTATTCCATTGTATAGATTTACCACAGTTTCATCTGTTGGTGAAAATTTGCTTTGTTTTCTAGATTTTGGCCATTTGAATAAAATGGTTATTAAGTTGCATACGGGACTTTATGTGGGTATATGTTCTCTTTTTTCGTCGGTAAATACCTAGGAAGGGACTGCTGGATCTTAAGAGTATCATATGTTTAACTTTATTTTATAAGAAACTGCCAAACTGTTTTCTAAAGTGTCTGTTCCATTTTGTATCCCCACTACCTTGTCAGCACTTGGTATCGTCAGGGTTTGTGTGCGTGTGCATCTCTTTGTGTGTGTTGTTTTCCATTTAAATAGTGTTTAAGGGTATCTAATTGTAGTTTTATTTTGCATTTCCCTGATGACTAATGATGCTGAGCATCTTTTCATATTATTGGCCATCTGTGTCTCTCTTTTGGTGGAGTGCTGCTTCAGATTTTGGGGAATTATGTGTGACTTTGAAGACTGTCTAGGAGTTCCTGGTCCAAGTGGTCTGAGAAAATACCATTGGGCAGGTTACTTAATCTCCCTGTGCCTTAGCTTCTCCATCCTTTAAAGAGTACCTACCTCAGAAAGTTGTAACGATTAAATCAGATAGGACCTGTAAAAGCCTTGGCACAGTGCCTGCAGTTTAATCTCTTAGCCTAGCACCTGGTACGAAATAGACATTCAGTACTTGTTAACTATTATTATTGATTAGCAGTGGCCTTGGGCAAATATCTTAACTTCAGTTGCTCAAGAGGAAGAAAAAAGCTGCTTGACCTTACTCAATGGAATGTTGTGATGATTATTTGAGCTGTAAAGTAATGTGATAAGCAAGTTAAGATACTATTAAAGGAAACTACATATTGAATACATTCTAAATAATTTCAGTATATGGTTAATTCATATGACTGAGAAGATAATAATATAACAAAATATTCTGAAACCAAACATACCCAAATGCAAATTATTTTTAGTTTATCCTCAATTTTGGGTAGCTATGACTGTTATTTCCATTAGTTCAAAGAAGAGAGGTTTGATATAGAAACTTATACGAGGATTCAATATTTGAGTACAAATAGATATTTTATTTATGGATATCTCAGAATATGGATTTAACATCAGTTACATGATCATCTATTAAGTAAATGTGTGTGGACTTTGAGTGATTTTGTCTTACATTTTAAAAAGTTGTAAAGTAAGACTCTACAGTCATTCATTCAACATTTATTGAGTGCCTATTATGTGCCAGGCCCTGTACTGGTCTCTGGGGATGAAGTAGAGGAGGAGACCCACAAAATTCCTCGTCCTCTTGTACCTTGTGGATTGAATATGCAATGGTGAAGAGCTTAACGTGAGCATAAAAAAGATAGCAAAGGCTTTTTATCTACCTTTTTATAATAGTAACAACTCATTTTATGAAGTGCTTACTACATGTAAGGTACTTTACAAAAGTGTCAGTCTGTTCACGCTGCTATAACAAGAATAGCTTAATCTGGTGGCTTATAAACAATAAACATTTATTTCTCTTAGTTTTGGAAACTGGGAAGTCCAAGATCATGGTGCCAGCAGATTCGGTGTCTGGTGAGGACTTACTTCCTCATACACAACACCTTCTGACTGTGTTTTCACATGGTGGAAGGGGTCAGGGGTCTTTCTGGGGCCTCATTTATGAGGGCACTAGTCCCATTCATGAGGACTGTGTCCTCATGACCTAATCACCTTCTAAAGGCCCTCCTCTAAATACCATCACATTGGGAATTAATTTTCAACATATGAATTTTTGGCAGGACACAAACAACATAGCAAAAAGTCTTTACATATTATCGCCTTAGAAGCATGCTAGGCTAGTAGAGCTGGCCTGAGTTCTGCCCTGTGCCAAAGCCTATGTGTGCACTTTAGTCATCCACGTGTCTGCACGTGGCGTACGGTATCCGCACATGGTGTATGTGTTTGTGTCTGCACAAATACATAACTGCTGAATGTATAAATGAATGACTGAATTTTATGGGTAAAAGTTGGTTGTTTCAATGAAAAAGGCTTCCAGAAGAAGAGGAGGTTACTGTAAACAGAGCCTTACAGTTGAGTAAATACCTTCAAGTTTCTGTCTCTGTAACCACATTTAGCAAGATTCCCAGAGTTCGTCAGGTGTTAGATGGCAGATTTACATTCTTCAAACTCATTTTTAAGTCAGACATGCTCAGTTATTAAGTTACAGGGAATGGGGGCCAGTCTTCTGTATCTCCCTGTTACTGGGCAGTTCGACCCATGGAGACCAGATTAGAGATCATAGTGTGTACTGGCTGAACAAATAATCGTTTCCATCTGGAAAGGAATGGTATGCAATTTCTTCCTGACTTTTAAAAAATTTTTTAGGTATTGCCGGATGCTGTGCCAAAACAACAGTTGCTCCTTTGGATCGAGTAAAGGTTTTACTGCAAGCTCACAATCACCATTACAAACATTTAGGTGAGTTAATAGATACTAAAGATAAAAATGAATGAAAACATTATCCGTCTGCTGGCTTGATTTCCAGTTATGAATTATAGTGGAAAAAAGACACAACAGGGAGTTCAACTTTAGGAGCAAATTTTGCAAGGGATCTCTTAATCAAGTTTAATCTTTTCATTTGCAATAGTGATTGTATATTATCATTTTAGGGTTCTGATATCCTCTAAACGAAAATCTTTGAATCATTAAAGTAAGTACTGTTTGTTTATTGGGATTAACCAGTCACATCCTTTACAGGCACACCTAACAGCTCAGCCTGATTTTTTTTTTGAGATTGACACCTGAGCTAACATCTGTTGCCAATCTTATTTTTATTTTATTTTTTCTTCTTCTCCCAAAAGCATCCCCAGTATATAGTTATATATTCTAGTTGTAGGTCTTTCTGGCTGTGATATGTGGGATGCCACCTCAGCATGGCTTGATGAGCGGTGCTAGGTCTGTGCCCAGGATCAGAACTGGTGAAACCCTGGGCCGCCAAAGCAGAGCACATGAACCTAACCACTCAGCTACGGGGCTGGCCTCAGCTCAGCCTGATTTAAAAAAAAAAAAAATCTAACTAGTGATGGAGATAAGGTTTACTCCTTTAAACGTTAGTTAAACATGCCTTCTATTTGTGCAAGCAGAATTCAAAGCACTTAGTATATATGGTTAAGTTTGCATTGTTAAAAAATATCATGCCCTTAGTTGTTCCTTACAAACATATAAATCAGCTATTTAATTAACATGGACTCTCTACTGTATATCATTGGTGGGAGTAGGAATTTTGTATAGCCTTTTTGGAAGGCATTTTGGTAATATGCATCAAAGTCTTGAAAAGATACATAGTCTTTGGCCATGAAATTCTGGTTCTAGGAGGTTATTTTAAGGAAGTAATTAGAAATGTGCTTAAAAAAAAACCAACCAAAATGTTCAGTCATAGGGAACTGGCTAAGGTAAGTAATAAGTATTTAAATTAATAAGTCTATTAAAGACTATTGTGCAAATATAAAAAAATTATAAAAGAATATTAATTGACTAGGAACGAAGTTCAGTGTTGGACTAGGAACAATGAACAATGCTCATAATGTATTAGTTAAATGAAAAAATATTACAAAATGGTTTAATCATATTGCATTTTACATAAACAAAGATGTCCTTAGACAAAAGGCTGGAAGGACAAACATTGTGGTTGATTTTCAGTGGTGAGATTATAGGAAACTTTTTTCCTCTAAGCTAATTTGTAATACGTGTTGAACATATATTACTTTTTCTATTAGAGGGAAAAAAGATTTAAAAGAAAAAAAATTAATGTAGACAGAGACCAAGAAAGAAATTAGGTTGCGGCAACTAACTCATCCCACTCCGGGCTTTACGGTCTCCTGCTTCAGTAGACAGCAGTGATGTGTGCTCCGCGCCCTGCGTCGCAGCAGTGCATGAGAAGGATGTGTAACGGAATGAGTAAGAATCAGTTAGTTTTACCACTGAGTTTTTAAAATGTGATTTTTCTCAAAAAGTGGAATGGATATTTATGTTATATATTAATTATAACTCTTTGTCTTGTCAATATTTTTAATAGTAAGTCTGTACTTAAAATTGAAAGAAAAGAATTGCCACCATCTCTGTGTCCAGCAATGAATTCTGTCTTCACAGTGTACTGCTCATGTATAGAAAGAATCAGACCTTTGAACTTATTGAAAGATTATATAAAACTGGAAAGAAAGGAAATTATTTTCTTTTGTTGTCTAAATTGAGGGTGAAAAGGAGATGAATTATATCACCCAATATCTTGGAGTGTTTTACAATGACCCAACATATGAATGTCTGAGCAGGATTGTTTTATTCCTTTAACCTCCTCACCATGCTGATGTCTGTTGTTTTGTTCCTGATTTGTAATCATTAGATTACATATTCACATTAGATTTCACGCTCTACAGGGCTGCATGCCACGGGTTACAGTGTACCCTACAAGGCATGCAAAATTTGAAATGGAAATCCTGGAGTGCAACAATGAACTATTGGTATAGTATGTGGAGTTTATGTATCTTTAAAATTTACGGTCCAAAATAAAAGGTATTGGTGGCTTTTTATTTTTTTTTAAAATGTCTTTGGGTATTTTTTTCTGGGTACTTCCCTTTTTATATGCATGAATAAGATAGTTTTTAAAATTTTGCTTTTTTGTTGTTGTTGATGAAGAAGATTGACCCTGAGCTAACATCAGCTGTCAAGCTTCCTCTGTTTCTTTTTGGAAGATTAGCCCTGAACTAACATCTGTCACCAATCCTCCTCTTTTTGCTGAGGAAGACTGGCCCTGAGCTAACATCTGTAGCCATTTTCCTCTACTTTATATGTAGGACACCTGCCACAGCATGGCTTGACAAGCGGTGCATAGATCCGCACCCGGGATCCAAACGGGGGAAACCTGGGCTGCCAAAGCAGAAGGTGTGAACTTAACTGCTGCACCACCAGGCTGGCCCCACAATCTTCCTGTTTTTACTTGAGGAAGATTGGCCCTGAGTTAACATCTGTGCTAATCTTCCTCTATTTTGCATGTGGGACACCACCACAGCATGGCTTGAGGAGTGGTATATAGGTCTGCACCTGGGATCCGAACCTGTGACCCTAGGCCACTGAAGCAGAGTGTGCAAACTTAACCACTACTTAACCACCAGGCTGGCCCCCCAAATTTTGCTTTTTTAAGCATGAATTTTCGCATTCAAATTAAAGATAAAATGTGCTATTGAATAAAACTCCTACTTTAGCTTCTTTTAAAAAGTGTGTGACATTACTTCCAAGGCATCAAAAATGACATTTTATTTTGAATAATTGTTGTGGCCGAATGAAAAGAAGGAGTGTAACTGGAATTTCTCCTTCCCCAATTCACAATGTTAGTGTAAGGAATTTTTTCCTGTACTTTATTGAAAATCTTTGACCTCCATTTAGCTTTTTACGGTCAAATGTGATATAAAAATAAGTAGATGAATCATAATAGGATTCTTTTAAAATCTTTACTTTTGGGGCCGGCCTGGTGGTCTAGCAGTTAAGTTTGTGTGCTCTGCTTAAGTGGCCAAGGGTTTGCCAGTTCAGATCCTGGGTGCAGACCTACACACTGCTCATCAAGCCATGCTGTGGTGGCATCCTGCATAGAAGAACTAGAAGGACTCACAACTAGGATATACAACTATGTGCTGCAGCTTTGGGGAAGAAAGAAAAGAAAAAAAAAAGAGGAAGATTGGCAACAGATGTTAGCTCAGGGCCAATCTTCTTCACCAAAAAGCATATCTTAAAAAAAAAAATCTTGGGGCTGGCCTGGTGGTGCGGCTGTTAAGTTTGCACATTCTCCTTCAGGGGCCCGGGGTTCGCTGGTTTGGATCCCGGGTGCGGACATGGCACCACTTGGCAAGCCATGCTGTGGCAGGCATCGCACATATAAAGTAGAGGAAGATGGGCACAGATGTTAGCTCAGGGCCAGTCTTCCTCAGCAAAAAGTGGAGGATTGGCAGCAGATGTTAGCTCAGGGCTAATCTTCCTCAAAAAAAAAAAAAACTTTAAATTTTGTTGCTTTACATTTTATTTATTTTTATTTTTTGAATGTGTAATATTTTCGAAAGTTCATAATTCCAAAAGTACAAAAGCAAACGTTTTCTTCTTCTCTTATTCCCTCTTTGGAATCAAGAATTTTCACACTTTTTTTCCATTTCCTTTTAGAGCTAATGTATATATACACATGCATATGCTTATATTTTTCCAAATGTTAGTTCCTTCTAATCCTAGCTTGATAAAATAAGTAAAGATACAGAGAAGGATTTAAATAACACACAAGTTTGACATAACAGATACACAGAGGACTTTGCAACTATAGAGAATACATGTTCTTTTCAAACATGCTTGTAACATTTGCAAAAATTGGTCCAGTGTTATGTCATAAAGAAAATCTCAGTTCATTTCCCAAAGTAAAAATGGTACGGACCACAGATTGAAGGAGAAAAATAATGTAATTATCTCAATGGATATTTAAAAGCCGTTTGAAAACAGCCAACATCCATTCTTCATCTGTTTGTCTTTCTCTGTTATTTTGTTTTAGATGAAATTTTTGTAAAAAGCATATGGTTAGATTTGGCCTTTTAACAAAATTTGAGAATCTTTGGCTTTTAATAGAAGAATTTATGTAATTCAAATTTTTTTTTTTTTTGCTATCGTTGATTTATTCACTTAACATCTTACCTCATGTTTTCTGTTTGTTGTGTTTTCTTGTATCCTGTTCTCTCCAGGCCCCTCCCCTGCTCTGTGTTTCCTGGATTTCTTTTTTTTTGAAAGTACTATATCTATTTCACTTCTACTTATGGTTTCTCTTAAAATGTTTGTGATAAAGAGTTTTAAAGAATAGTATAATAAACATATGTGGACCCACACAGAGCTGCAGAAACAAACATTATCAGTACAGTTGAAACCTCCCCTACACGTCTTCCTCATCAGCAGCCTTCCTGTCCCTACTAGGTAGCCATTGTTCTAAATCCAATTACCCCTAATTGTCACAGACACATTTGAATCAAATTAAACAGGGCTTAACCTTTGTCCCCTCTTCCAGCAAGAGGACATCTTTAATAGAAATTTTTTGGGGAGTAGTGAATATATTTAGTTTTATCATTCATGTATTTTGGGAGAATTTTACATGTTATACACATAGCTATATATATATATATATATATATATATTAGAATAGTTTTTAATAGACGGTTCATTTAGATATCTTATTAAAAATGCTTTTAGGATATATCTTTTCTTGGATGTTAATAAGTACCTACAATTTTAATTTCTGTGATGGGATCAAAAGATTAGCTGCATCCTAAAATTTGAAATGAGCCTAGTGATTTACTTTCATATTTGATCAAATTTTTGCTTGAAACCTTTCACAAGGAACCTGAATTTAAATAGTTTAATAATGGAAGTAGTGATATGTTTATGAGAAGTCTGTACTGCAAATAGATTAGTGATTAAGATTAATAGAATAATAAACATGTCAATATATAGGATCAGAACTCAGGCCTTTATCAGTATTCCTAATTAAGGTGTCCTTATGATGAAAATTTGCCCCTAAATTTAAATACTTTTATTTATTTATTTATTTTATTTGTTTATTTTTTCTAAATCTTTTTTTCTTTTTTTTAAGATTTTATTTTTTTTTCCCTTTTTCTCCCCAAAGCCCCCCGGTACATAGTTGTATATTCTTCGTTGTGGGTCCTTCTAGTTGTGGCATGTGGGATGCTGCCTCAGCATGGTTTGATGAGCAGTGCCATGTCCGTGCCCAGGATTCGAACCAACGAAACACTGGGCCGCCTGCAGTGGAGCGCGCGAACTTAACTACTCGGCCACGGGGCCAGCCCCTTAAATACTTTTAATAGCTAGTTTTATATTTGTTTCTTTTATTTAGCAGTTTCCTTATGTAAACAAACCACACATGTATCTGGGTCAGTCTGGGAAACTTTCCTTCATCCTTCCGGATAGAATTGATCATCTGCAATGCAATATCTGGACCTCGGATATATTTCTGTTGTTAATATTTTTTAATTGCTATAGTTTAATATAATTTATGATAATTATAAATATAGTTTACCATAATTTGTAGCTGTTTTTGCTATATTTTATATTTTTACACAACATATGTCTATATAATTTGGACATATGATGTATTTTAAGTAGGTTTAATTTCTGTTATACAGGAATTACTATTCATGTAATTCTCCAAGCAAAATTATATCATGAATGATAGCATAATCATCTTTATCTGTGATTGTCATGAAAATTTGGATTTAGATAGTTTTCTCTGTCTTAATAGTATTTTTCTTCTGAAAATAGGAGTATTTTCTGCATTGCGTGCTGTTCCTCAAAAGGAGGGATATCTGGGATTGTATAAAGGGAATGGTGCAATGATGATTCGGATCTTTCCCTATGGTGCAATCCAGTTTATGGCGTTTGAGCATTATAAAACGGTACTTGAACTTTTATCTTGTTGTCTATCTTTTATCTTTTGGGTCCTTGAATAACATACTTAGTTGACAAGGCATTTGCTTTGGCCTTCAAAGTTGCTTTGGATGAATGGATAAAGTAATGTTCTTTTGAAGGACTAAGACTTGTGATAGTTTCAACTTTTAAATATAACTTGGTTTTGAAGTTATCCCAGAATTGCTGGTCATTTTTGAGTAAATTGTTTATGTTCACACTTATGAAGAAGAGCGAAAGTATCCTTCAGGTAGATGATGATAAATCCATAAAATATGAATAGCTTTTTAATGTACTTTTTGTTCCTCAATTGTAGGAAGGAACATTGTGGCTTTGGATTTTCTTATTAAATAAAATAATGAAATCATATTGTGAAAGTCTGGGTTTTTTTTGTTTCTTGTTTTTTTTTTGGTGAGGAAGATTCTGCCCTGAGCTAACATCCATTGCCAATCTTCCCCTTTTTTTTGCTTGAGCAAGACTGGCCCTGAGCTAACATCTGTGCCACTCTTCCTCTGTTTTGTATGTGGGATGCCTCCACAGCATGCCTGATGAGTGGGATAGGTCTGTGCCTGGGATATGAACCCACGAACCTAGGCCGCTGAAGCAGAGCACTCAGAACCTTAACCACTTGGTGACAGGGCCATGCCCCTGAAAGTCTGTTCTTGAGTAATGCTATAAGTGAAACAGCTTTTCCCATCCTACTCATTGATTAATTTTCTCTTCTCTGGCTGACCGAAACATCTTAAGATAGAAAGAGCTTAAGTATGTCAAATTTCATAGTGTATCTTAAAATGAAAAGTAAGCAGCAGAGATAGGAACAGCATTCCAAGCTAGTCAGTCAGATGGAATTGATGCCATCAGTATATCAAGACTTCATTGTCTATAGTGGCATTTTATTCCTACTACTCCCTTTCACACTGTAAGTATTTGTGGTCATCAATGTGTAGTATAGTATATTTGACAATTCTAAGCTAGATTGCTTCTATAAAAGTACAAAATTAGAGCAGAAGCTACAGAGGAAATACTTGACCTCCTTATGATGTGATATCATAATTTTATATAATTGTATTCATTTCACTTACGTTTAATACTGCTTTTATTTTTACTAGTTCTGTCCTCTTTTGAAATAAATCCATTATTAAACAGTGAAATGGACAGCATTTTACAAATATCTCATTTAATTTGATGTTTTTGGTTTCTAGTTAATTACTACAAAGCTGGGAGTTTCCGGTCATGTGCACAGATTAATGGCTGGATCCATGGCAGGTAAGGGGAATGGGTATATTTTATTTCTGACAAATTAATTTTCTATTAAAATACTTAATTTGTTTAAGATAATATGTGTGACATTGATTAAGTAGCATACATTTATTATCTTTCTGTGCTCAGTAATACAAGAGATCATTAATATCCCAACTCAAAAAGAATATTTTACAGTGAGAGATGCTAAGGAATAGCTTAAACTTATGACTGTGAAAAACATACATTCTCCGTGACTTCTGGAATTCTGTTTTTTACTTCTGGAATTTTGTTTTGTTTTACTTCTGGAATTGTGTTTTTTTCCTTTCAAAAATGCATACTACTATATAATGAAAATAGTTTCACTCCCTAGAAGCAATCACTATTAGCAGTTTCTTATGTATATTTTTTTCAGATACAATTCTTTGGATTAGAACTTTGCTTGTACAGTTATCTCAAGATTCTTTTCTATATCACTACATAGATCTTTCTTGTTTTTTTAAAGAAATGTATTATATTCTAAGGTATGGGTGTACCATGATTTATTTAATCAATCCCCTGTTGATTGACATTTGGGATATTTTCAGTTTTTGTTTCACAAATAACATATTGTACTTGTGTAACTCTAACTGTAGAATAAATTTTGAGAAAGGAAATTACTTTATCTGTCAAAGACTATGTGTATTTAAATTTTGGTAGACATTGCCAAACTGATCTCCATAATGTTTTCAATGACCTTTTCCCCTATGTACTATACCAACACTGGGTTTATCAAATTTTTAATATTTGGCAATTATGAGTAACGTTGATCAGCTTTTCAAATGTATATCGACCCATTTTCATTTCTCTTAATTTTCACCCTGAGTTGTTTCTATTTCTTAAATATTCATTTTTATGAGTTTGGAAATTAGGACATAACTTTTTTCCTGTCGTATATTGCTAATATTTTATTTCTCAGTTTTAGATTTGTCTTTTAACCTTATTTTTTAGAACGTGATATAGCAGTTTTACATAGCCAAGTGGGTTAGTCTTTTCTTCTGTGGCTTCAAAATTTTGTGTTGTGTTTAGAAATGCCTTCCCTGTTCTATGATAAAAACATTTAATCATTTTTTCTACTAAAACTTTTTTTATATTGATTTTTTTATGTTGGTCTTTTTTATATTTATTTATTTACTTTTTAAAGATTTCATTTTTACTCTTTCTCCCCAAAGCCCCCTGGTACATAGTTGTATATTCTTAGTTGTGGGTCCTTCTAGTTGTGGCATGTGGGACGCTGCGTCAGCATGGCTTGATGAGCAGTGCCATGTCCGCACCCAGGATCCGAACCAGCGAAACCCTGGGCCACTGAAGCAGAGCATGCGAACCTAACCACTGGCCATGGGGCCGGCCCCTATATTTATTTTTATATAAGGAATGAAATGGGGATTGAATGAAATTTTTCTCCAAATGACTAGTTAGCTGTGCTAACATTTTTTACTCAATAATTTATCCTTTCCCTGATTTTAATCACCACCTCTATCATATACTAAATCTAGTGAATTTATTTAAGAAAAGAAGGATGTATACAGTGATATTTAGCAACAAACATGTTCATTTCACTTTTGTCTGTTATACCAAAAGATGATTTAAGTATCTAGCAATAGAAGAGTGGTAAAAAATAAAAATCCACGTATCAGAATTCTACACACCTATTAATATATTTTTTGTAAAATTGTATTTATTGACAAAGAATGATGTTTATATCATGAGTAGAAAGAAAGCAAGTTACAAAAGAGAATATTAAATATCATATTTTGGTTTTTAAAAAGTGAATGCATATGTAAATATTCATAGCAAAAAACATCTGCAAGGTTATAAACCAAAATGTTAACAGTGTTTATTTTTGCTAATGAAAATAAGACCATTGGAAGGTAATCTATCAAAATCTTAGTTGTTGGGGTTATCACAGGGTTTGTAGGATTTCAGTTGATTTTTTTGGCTCTTGGTTTAGCCATGGTATGACATAACCCATGGTAATGTCAGGTTTCTGTAACTAGGATTCTGTATCATCCCTTGGTAGGTACTAGCAGTGGCAAAAAGAGAGGTATCGTGTCCAGAGCATCTAGATTATTTGGCCTTTCTGAGCGAATGGGCCTCTGCTATTCAGTATGCACAATTAAGCATTCTAATAGTTCTAAAGCCTTTGAGGTCTACGTGTGTGGTATGGTGGGGAGAGGAATAGGGACAGACGTTGAGCAAGTAGGCCCCAAAAGGCAACAAAAGCCTTTCAATAGATGTTGGAGACACTATGGCCATAGATAATCATCTTCCTGGTTGTTGAGACAACAGCATTGGTCTTGGATGACAATTCTCAGGGACCTTCCTGATACTACCTCAGACTCTGAGACCAATGACTCTTCAAGCCTTAGCTTGCCACCTAGATTTATAATGTCTAATCTGACCTACCTTACCCATGGTTTTGCCTTATCCAATGTTTATTTAGCTCTTCTTGACTTCTGGCTGGCTGACCCACATTCAATAAGTAGTCAAAATAACCAGGAATAATATTCAAAACGTTTAGTAACCCAACTGTAGAGGTACTAACAAATAGCACAGATTCTTAAAGCGTCCAATTAACTCTTTGATGGCTGGATCAGGAGATGGTATGTGGTGGTGATGGGGTAGAACTTCTGGTGTGGGGAGAGGCCACCAGAGCCATGGTGGGAGAGATCTTGGGAAGTTGGGGCAACAGCTATTGCCAACTGATATAGAAATATTTCAGTGTTTTACACTGGCATGATGGTGCTGATGAGTAACAGCTAACGTGTGTTTGCTTGCTGTGTGCCATTCACAGACCTGAACACTTGACATGTAATCTTTGGGTACTTGACGTGTAGTCCACAGAACAGTACTGTGAGGAAAGTGCTATAATTTTCTTCATTTTACAGAAGAGAAATGTTAGTAAGTTTCCAAATCTTGAAATTTATGATTTCTGACATCACTTTTTAATTTTCTGTCTCTTAAATTTAGCTTTACCAGTGACTGTCAAAATTCTACAAGATGCAATAGGATCATGAGTATGAATTAAATCCTGAGGACTTTGTATTATTTCTTTTTCATGGCACTTGATTATTGAATAGCATGTTCATTCAATGGTATTTCTAGTTTTATTTTTCTGAAATGAAAGACACGTTAATATCAAAGTTTCGGTATGTATTAGAAAACAGTAGTAAACAAGAGGAATTTCAAGGATACATTTTAATTTTTAAAGAAAAAGGTTTTTTTTAAAGTCTAGCTATCATAGATAAGACTAGTGCTTCCATTATCCAATATTTTTATTTTTATTACCGTGTTTAATTACAACTTGCATTTTGTTTCTGTGATTTTAAACAGTTGAAATGAATGTTCTGGTTAATTTTATTTATATCTGTTATCTTTGCTCCTGTACCTTTGGTGGCCTTTGAATGTAAATTTGGAAATTTTATATTTGCCAAAATAAAAAATGGTATGTTTCTCATGATCATTTCAACAGCACTTATTTTAAAGCTTTTTGAGCTTCAACCTTTTCCCTTATCCTGCAGCTACAATCCAGTACATGTTGAATCTCAGCCAGAAAAAAGAAAAGCTAGACTGAGAATCAAGGTTTTTATATTTAAGGAAGGTCTTCGCCTTCTTTCCTTCTGAACATTTCAGTTGTTTGAAATCAGTCTTGCTCTGCCAGTTCCTATGGAACTACGAGTGACAGGATGAAGAGAAGAGAAAAAAGAAGGAAGTTGTTAGAAACTAGAAATGATGAGCTGAGTTCTGCCTGCTGCCCTCTTTGGTCTACTTCAGTTTGGTGTTTTGGCTCAAAGCTGGGAGGTCAAATGGACAGAATATTTCCTGGGATCCTGGCTGGCCTCCATTATATACTTGTCCTTTAACCATGGGCAGATCATCCAAGCTCTCCATAATTCATTTATCCATTTGTTAAAGTGGAGCTTATGGTTGCCCAACTCCCTCTTTCTCTGAGTTGTTCTGAGGGTCTGAGTAAAGAATTGCTATGAAAACATTCTGAAAGATCTGAGGCCCTCCATAAATACAAGGGAATGTTATTAAACCTTCCATGCCATTGACTTGTTACATGCTCTTGAGCCAGCCACCTAAATTCCTTATTCTTTTTTTTGTCTCATTTGTAACACAGGGAAAATTTTAGATGTAAATAGAGGTGATATTCAAAATATTTAACAACCAGTATAGCATGGGCAGCAACCAATCAGAGCAGAGGCTGGACATCAGCAGCTAGAATGACAGTGATTATTAGAACAGGTTGCATACTGTTGTTTTGAGAATCTCAAAGAGACTTGGAGGTACCTTTCCCAGAAACTTTTATATTTAAAAGGGAATCCTATCCCTCTTGAACCCTCATCCAGAAGTCAGAAGCAACAAGCTTCCTATATTTTTGGAGAAATTGCTCTTCTGAGCTGGTAGACCAACTCTTGAATTTTTTTTATTGGAACTTCCTTTAGTTAATAGATTTGAGGCCTGATTTGTGTGTGCATCAGGTAGGGGGTGGGCGTGGTGTTCAGACCTCTGCTCTCTAGCCCTTTGGCCCTGACTTACATCATGTAGTATCTGAGACCTCTGATTTCCACATGAGACTACTGTACAAAAGGCATCCACAGTCACACAGAGTTATTCGTTTGGGTAATAATGAGTGCAAATGTGGCTCCTGAATGTCATCATTGAGTTCTCCCTCCCTAGAATATTCTCTAAGAGCATAATTTTAGTTACTGTACTCATCAGAGGTTGCACACAGTTATAGACAGGTGAATTTTAGTTATTTATGACTGATATTTAATCATCAGGCTTTAAGTGGTGATATGCTCCTGAAGGATCGGATGTAGCAGAATTGAACTCCCTTGGACATCTACTCTAGATCAATTTTCTTAGCTTTGTGGCTTAGCTTTTATATCTGTGATGCATGGAGCCCTTCCTTTGTCTAAAGTGTGTACTTAGAATCCATGTATTTTTGGTTGAACTTCAATCTCTTTGGATGTATTCATAAATTCTGGATGCTGCTCCCGCTGTGGTAGCCTCAGATAGGGGAGGGTGGTGGTAAGTTGGGAGGGAAGTAATCTCTGAAAACTCAAATCTACCTCCATATTCATTGAGAAGTTGAAGAGGAAGGAGATTGATTAAGGTTGAGATCCTCCTCTACTCCAACCCTGTATTACACAATTTCTGTTCACTCCTCTCTTCCCTCTGTTGCCTCTTCCTTGTGATGTTAGTTCCTTTGTTAAGAAGTTCTTTATGTGGTCCGGCCCGGTGGCGCAGCGGTTAAGTTCGCACATTCTGCTTCAACAGCCCGGGGTTCGCTAGTTTGGATCCCAGGTATGGACACGGCACTGCTTGACAAGCCGTGCTGTGGTAGGCATCCCACATATAAAGTAGAGGAAGATGGGCATGGATGTTGGCTCAGGGTCAGTCTTCCTCAGCAAAAAGAGGAGGATTGGCGGCAGATGTTAGCTCAGGGCTAATCTTCCTCAAAAAAAAAGAAAAGTTCTTTATGCTTCTTGCTGTAGCAGAATTAAAAAACTGTATTTACCATATTTTCAGAATATGATCTTCAAAGTTTTAATGACCAAGGATTATCTGTCTTTGGTATCATGGTTAGAAATATGATTTGCAACCAGAGGTTTTTTTTGCTTGTTTGTTTTTTGTTTAAGTAGACAGTGATTATGGAAAGTAATGTTGAGTGCTTCTAAGCTTTCCAAATCAGCAAAATCTAATTGCTGATCAACGTATGTTCTTGGGTTACCACAATTCCTGGAATTCTATGCTATAGAGATAAGAAAAGCATGAGAATTTAGGGGAAAAGCAGTCTCAGTCAGTTTGGATTCATCATTAAGTCCTCAGTTTCTTGACTGAAGAGAGGAAAAGAGAAGTTTGCACGTACACAGAAATTGCATGCACATCTCAGCTTGATTGAGTCTTGTTGCTTCCTGGGAGGTGAAAGCATTCTGATCTTTGTATTGGATTGTAGTTGTAAAATGAGGGAAGAGGAAAACTATCACCACCACTATTTGAGGTAAGTAGTTTCGGATTTTCCTTATTTGGACTTGGAGGGCTTTTTTTGGCCTTCCTGTAAAGCCATGCTAGGTAGAATAGTAAGGAGGAGATGTGTGAGTATAGAAAAAGGACTGAAATGGGAAACACTAGCTTTACGAATTGAAAATTCCAGTCACCCTCTACATGACTGATATATATGTCAGTCTGATTACTAGCAGTCAAACTGAGTTTTCACTTTCCTCTGATTGTGCTTCTCTTTTTATTTGAATTCTTGAGGATTGATGTGCAGGGAAAAAGAGATTGGGAGTGGAGGAATTTTGGTGAAAAGAGGAGACAAATGATTTGGGTCTTAAAGGAAAGGGTCAAAAAATGAAAAAAATAGACTAGGAGAATAATAATAGCTGACACTTGGATATAATATTTATTATGTGTCAGAGATTATTCTCAGCATTTGCTTATATATTAACTCACTTAAACTTCATAAAACCCTAATTTGAGTAGCTACTTATTATGACATCCATTTTATAGATAGTGAAACTAAAAGCCAGGTTAAGTCATTTGCTCAAGGTCACACAGCTAGTTAGTGGTAGAGCCTGATTTGAATTCAAACAGGCTCACTCTAGAGTCCATACTCTTAACCTCTTTTGACCATTTGACCAATTTTGACCATAAGTCAGAAGTAAATAGCTGAAAAACAAAAAATAAATTAGCTGAAATGAGAAAACCAAGAAAATAATGCTAGTGCTGGATTTCTTGGCAGGTAGACTATGCACATGCTTAGGTCCCCAGCAAAGTAGGGACATTTGGTATTTTTAAAAAGCATTGACATAGTCATTGTGAGGAAAATCAGAACGTAGTTAGATATCCTCAAACTTACTTTATAGTGTAGTATTGTTTTTAGCTTGAACAATGCAAGACATTATAAACTTTTCTGCATTTAGAGTTTCTACAAGTTTAAATCCAGCCCTGTAGAGGGCTTCATAATTTTATACTTAGAGTGAAGGGTAAAATATGATTATCAGAAAAATATTTCTTACTTCTCCCTCTTTCCAAAGATAAATAAACATTTAAAATCATTAAGTAGTTTTCAAGATTTATCAGAGGGCAAAATTATTAAGAATCCTCTCCTTACATTCCAATGTTTAAAATTACATTTAAATCATTAAGTTGCTTTTAGGAATATTGAATAACAACCGAAAAACAACAACTTGGTAATTTTTTTTTTTTTTTAAAGATTTTATTTTTTCCTTTTTCTCCCCAAAGCCCCCCGGTACATAGTTGTATATTCTTTGTTGTGGGTCCTTCTAGTTGTGGCATGTGGGACGCTGCCTCAGCGTGGTCTGATGAGCAGTGCCATGTCCACGCCCAGGATTCGAACCAATGAAACACTGGGCTGCCTGCAGCGGAGTGCGCAAACTTAACCGCTCGGCCACGGGGCCAGCCCCAGCACCTTGGTAATTTTTACATCCTTGTTAAAAGATTTTGTTTTTATTTAGGAAGATTTGGTTGATTGCTCAAATTTAAAAGAAATATACCGTGAGGCTGGCCTGGTGGTGTAGTGGTTAAGTCTGCATGCTCTGCTTTGGTGGCCCAGGGTTCATGGGTTCAGATCCTGGGCTCAGACCTACACACCACTTGTCAAGCCACGTTCTGGTGGTGTCCCACCTACAAAAGAGAGGAAGATTGGCACAGATGTTAGCTCAGGGACGATTTTCCTCAAGCAAAAAGGGGAAGACTGGCAACATATGTTAGCTCTGGGCCAATCTTCCTCACCAAAACAAAACAAACAAACAAAAAAGAAATATACTATATAAAAATATGCTAAAATGAACTGGCTTAAAATTTGCAAAAGTAGATCATGAGTTTAGCATTCCAGTAATCATTGGCGTTATTTTTACCATTCTCTGATGTACAATTAGATTATTCCAATTCCTCAGCCTGACTCATGGTCTTGCAACTTTTAAGTTATGCCTCTTTTACCTTATACAAATTTCTGGATGTACTCACTTTCCACCAATGTATCATTTTGACCTCTGTTAATTCACGGTTATTTCATGTTAAGCCACTTGAAGCCAGTAAGAAGACAATGAGAAGGATAGGAGCGTGTGAGAAGGAGAGAAGAAATAAATGGGATCAGAGAGAGCAAATAGGAGAGGCAAAACCAAATTGATTAAGATTAGAGAATAGAAAAAAAATATAGGAGTTGTAAAAATTTACAGATGTTTTAAAAATAAGATGGATAATGATGACTTGGGAAAATCCTAGCAAAATCTGATGTTAAACAAAATTGTGTTGGCATGATCCAGCCTTAAAATGGTCAGCCTTTGGATTCTCTTTTATATTTGTTAAACTTTTTAATATGAAGCATTCCAATAAAGATGGAACTTACTTATAGGTAGTCTCTCCTAATTGTATTTTCTAAAATTTTCCCTTGCAAAATCTTCAGCTGCTGCAAAAAATTAAGCCAACCTATAAAATATGTAGTTTTATAAATATCTGGATAATAAGGTATTTGCTATGATTTAAATGTAATGTTATTGCCAAACCTTGTTTCAGGAATACCACGTTTGTACTACATTAGTTTAGATTCAGCTTAAAATAAGCCATTTAGAAAAGTCACTGCCTTGACTTCCAGACATGGCTGGTTTGAATACCAACAGGTAGAAAATAAATATGTTAGGGCCGGCCCCGTGGCCGAGTGGTTAAGTTCGCACACTCTTGCTTCAGCAGCCCAGGGTTTTGCCAGTTCGGATCCTGGGCGTGGACATGGCACCACTCATCAAGCCATGCTGAGGTGGCATCCCACGTGCCACAGCTAGAAGGACTCACAACTAAAAATATACAACTATGTACTGGGGGGCTTTGGGGAGACAAAGGAAAAGTAAAATCTTTAACGAAAATAAATATATTAAATAGTCTGAAAATGAATAGATTGAAAACAAATAGCTCAGATGAACAGCTCACAATCAAATTGGCTGAAATGGGGAATTGACACTTCCAGTCACTGGACTGATGGAATTTCTGAACTAAAAATTTAAGTTTAGAAAGTACTAAGCAAATATTTATCAAGGAAGCAAAATTACAGGAAAGGCAATGTATGTCATGATATGAGCCAGAACACAGATTCAAATCCTACTCTAAGATACAGAAACTATATGAGTTTGGTCAAGTTACTTAACTCCTTTAAGCCTAATTTTCTAATTTGGGAAACAGGACTAATAATGTCCACCTTGTGGGATTGGTGGTGGTGTTTGGCATGTGAGGATCAGAGGTCATGTTTGTAAAGTGCCTGGTTTGGTGTGTTTGGCATATAGTAGATAGTCTTTATTGCTGTATGCAAACTGAAAAAAAGAAAGTTTAAAATATCACTTACAGCTAAACCACAGGTAAGCCAATCATATATCAGTCTTTCTTCCATGAGTCTAACCTGTTCTGACCACCATTAGACTAATCTAGTTCCAAATTATTGCTTGTATTTAAAATTAAATTACATTACTTAACATATCATTCAAACAGACTTTCTGCTCATTGTCTGAAGGAACTGAGTTTTTGTCACTCAAGAGAGAACTAAGAGTGGCATGTTTTGCATATATTAGCTGTGTAGGTTTTTAGCTTAGAGATAATGTCATAATCACCCAGTTAGAGATGCCATGAAAGATACCTAGACCATATAGAAAGAACATTCTTTTGTAATTCATGTATAAGGAATGGCAAACTGATTTAGATCTTTTAGGAGAGCAGCAGGAACTCAGAGTTAGTATAGATTTAGGTCTGGGCTGATAAAAATGAAGGTAAAATTACAGTAGCATTTGCTGAGTAAATGTGGTAAGATATCTCAGGTCTATTAAATAAAATTAAACAAATACTTAAAAAATTTAAAACTAAAAAGTTAAATTAGGTCAAGAATATGGAAATCACTTTATTATTATTTTTTTGCTGAGGAAGATTCACCATGAGCTAATATCCATTGTCAATCTTCCTCTTTTTTCTTGACAAAGGTTCTTTCTGAGCTCACATCTGTGCCAATCTTCCTCTATTTTGTATGTGGGTCACCACCACAGCATGGCCACTGACAAACAGTGTAGGTCCTGTCCTAGGAAATGAACCCAGGCCGCCAAAGCAGAGTTTGCCAAACCTAACCAGTAGGCCGTGGGGACGGCCCCAAAGAAATCACTTTAAATTGCTGCTTTTACATGACTAGTTTGCTATTCTGAGTAAAAGTTGTGGCAAAAAAATTATATTTTCGTTTGGTAAGATGAATAAAAAGATGAAATTATCATGCTAAAAATATACTATTAAAAGTCCACAGGGGGCTGGCCCGATGGCGCCGTGGTTAAGTTCGTACATTCTGCTTCTTGGTGGCTCAGGGTTCAGCGGTTCAGATCCTGGGTATGGACATGGCACTCTTTGGCCCACCATGCTGTGGTAGGCGTCCCACGTATAAACTAGAGGAAGATGGGCACAATGTTAGCTCAGGGCCAGGCTTCCTCAGCACAAAAAAGAGGAGGACTGGCAGTAGTTAGCTCAGGGCTAATCTTCCTCAAAATAAATAAATAAATAAAAGTCCACATAGAGAAAGAAAGTCATGACAATACCTCAGGCTCTTCCTTTTCAACCTGAGCCCAGCAGAATTGTTCCTGTAAAGAATGGTGGCAGGACGAAAAGCTGTTCAGCCAGCCATAATGTAGAGACTAGAGAATATTCCATCAACATTCAAAAGTGTATTCATGGAGTGGGCTTCAGGAAGCGTGCCCCTCAGGTACTCAGAGAGATCCAGAAATCTGCCATGCAGGAGATGGGAGCTCCAAATATGCACATTGATACCAGGCTCAAAAAAACTATCTGGGCCAAAGGAATAAGGAATGTTTCATACTGCGTCTGTGTGGTGGTGTCCAGGAAACGTAATGAGGATTCACCTAATGTACCAGATATGTAACCACTTTCAAAACTACAGAATGTGGATGAGAACTGACCACTGATTGTCAGGTTATAAAACTGCCAAAAAACAAAAAAGAAAGAAAGAAAGAAAGAAAAAAGTCACGTGAGAAGCAAGCCACAATAATACAGAGAAAATGCTTTTTCCCCATCAAATGATCAAATGTTGGGAAAATTGTCTAATTGAATATTCTAATTGCCTAATAAGTATCTAATACATCTGAGAAGTCAGAGAAATTGGACTTTTATTCTAATGGATGACATTATAAATGGGCACAGTCCTCTGGAGAGCAATTTCTGTTGAAAACCTTATCCTTTGACCTAATGATTCTGTTTTCGGAATTTATCTGTAACAGAAATGATAAACAAAAATATTTAGTTATAAGGACATTCACCAAAGCACTATTTGCTATTACAATATCATATAATAAATAATGGAGACAACCTAAATGTCTAAGAAGATTGTTTTAAGTTACGATACATCCAGGTAATATTTTTCTCACATGGAAAGATGTTCACAGTATAATGAGGTATAAAAATTAACTATGAAATAGAATTACATTATAAAAAGTTTTAAATGTGTGTGTTTATATTTGTGTAAATGCACATGTATAAAGAGTTTGGAATGTATATTTAAGTGGTGATTACTGAAGGATGAATATATATATATTTAATTTTTTTGATTGTCTATATTTTCTAATGTTTCTACACTGAAGATACATTTCCTTGGTACTTTATAAAAATAGAATTTTTTTTTATTGAGTTAATGATAGGTTACAATCTTGTGAAATTTCAGTTGTACATTATTGTTTGTCAGTCGTGTTGCAGGTGTACCACTTCACCCTTTGTGCCTACCCTCCACCCCACCTTTCCCCTGGTAGCCACTAATCTGTTCTCTTTGTCTACATTTTTAAATTCCTCATATGAGTGGATTCATACAGAGATTGTCCTTCTCTGCCTGGCTTATTTCACTTAATATAATTCCCTCAAGGTCCACCCATGTTGTTGCAAATGGGACAATTTTGTTCTGTTTTACAGCTGAGTAGTATTCCATTGTATATATATACCACATCTTCTTTATCCAATCATCTGTTGATGGGCACTTAGGTTGCTTCCATGTCTTGGCTATTGTAAATAATGCTGCAATAAACATTGGGGTGCATAGGACTTATGGAATCGCTGACTTCAAGCTCTTTGGGTAGATACCCAGTAGTGGGATAGCTGGGTCGTATGGTAGTTTTATTTTTAATTTTTTGAGGAATCTCCATACTGTTTTCCACAGTGGCTGCGCCAGTTTGCATTCCCACCAACAGTGTATGAGGGTTCCTTTTTCTCGACAGCCTCTCCAACATTTGTCACTCTTGGTTTTGGATATTTTTGCCATTCTAACAGGTGTAAGGTGATATCTTAGTGTAGTTTTGATTTGCATTTCCCTGATGATTAGTGATGATGAGCATCTTTTCATGTGTCTATTGGCCATCTGTATATCTTCTTTGGAGAAATGTCTGTTCATGTCCCCTGCCCATTTTGTGATTGGGTTGTTTGATTTTTTATTGTTGAGTTGTGTGAGTTCTTTATATATTATGGAGATTAACCCTTTGTTGGATAAATAACTTGTAAATATTTTTTCCCAATTAGTGAGCTTTTTTTTTGTTTCAATCCTGTTTTCCCTTGCCTTGAAGAAGCTCTTTAGTCTGATAAAGTCCCATTTGTTTATTCTTTCTATTGTTTCCCTCATGTGAGGGGTTGTGGTGTCCAAAAAGATTCTTTTGAAGCTGATGTCAAAGAGTGTACTGCCGATATTCTCTTCTAGAAGACTTGTTGTTTCAGGCCTAATCTTTAGGTCTTTGATCCATTTTGAGTTTATTTTAGTAAATGGTGAAAAAGAATGGTTGATTTTCATTCTTTTACATGTGGCTGTCCAGTTTTCCCAGCACTATTTGTTGAAGAGACTTTCTTTCCTCCATTGTAGGCCCTCAGCTCCTTTGTCAAAGATTAGTTGTCCATAGATGTGTGGTTTTATTTCTGGGCTTTCAATTCTGTTCCATTAATCTGTGCATCTGTTTTTGTACCAGTACCGTGCTGTTTTGATCACTGTAGCTTTGTAGTATGTTTTGAAGTCAGGGATTGTGATTTCTCCAGCTTTGTTCTTCTTTCTCAGGATTGCTTTAGCAATTCAGGGTCTTTTGTTGCCCCATATGAATTTTAGGATTCTTTGTTCAATTTCTGTAAAGAATGTCATTGGGATTCTGATTGGGATAGCATTGAATCTGTAGATTGCTTTAGGTAGTATGGACATTTTAACTATGTTTATTCTTCCAATCCATGTGCATGGAATGTCTTTCCATCTCTTTATGTTGTCATCAATTTTTTCAAGAAAGTCTTGTAGTTTTCGTTGTATAGGTCTTTCACTTCCTTGGTTAAATTTATCCCAAGGTATTTTATTCTTTTTGTTGCGATCGTGAATGGGATTGAGTTCTTGAAATCTTTTTCTGTTAGTTCATTGTTAGCGTATAGAAATGCTACTGATTTATGTATGTTGATTTTATACCCTGCAACTTTGCTGTAGCTGTTGATTGTTTCTAATAGTTTTTCTATGGATTCTTTGGGGTTTTCTATATATAAGATCATGTCGTCTGCAAACAGCGAGAGTTTTACTTCTTCGTTGCCTATGTGGATTTCTTTTATTTCTTTTTCCTGCCGAATTGCTCTGGCCAACACCTCCAGTACTATGTTGAATAAGAGTGGCGAAAGTGGGCACCCTTGTCTTGTTCCTGTTCTGAGAGGGATGGGTTTCAGTTTTTGTCTGTTGAGTATGAAGTTGGCTGTGGGTTTGTCATATATGGCCTTTATTATGTTGAGGTGCTTTCCTTCTATACCTATTTTATTGAGGGTTTTTATAATAAATGGATGTTGGATCTTGTCGAATGCTTTCTCTGCATCTATTGAGATGATCATGTGGTTTTTGTTTCTCATTTTGTTGATGTAGTGAATCACGTTGATTGACTTGCAGATGTTGAACCATCCCTGTGTCCCTGGTATAAATCCCACTTGATCATGATGTATGATCCTTTTGATGAATTGCTGAATTCTGGTTGCCAAAAGTTTGTTAAGAATTTTTGCATCTATGTTCATCAGCGATATTGGCCTGTAGTTCTCTTTTTTTGTGGTGTCCTTGTCAGGCTTTGGTATCAGCGTGATGTTGGCCTCGTAGAATGTGTTAGGAAGTGTTCCATCCTCCCTAATTTTTTGGAATAGCTTGAAAAGGATAGGTATTAAATCTTCTCTGAAAGTTTGGTAGAATTCCCCAGGAAAGCCATCTGGTCCTGGGGTTTTATTCTTTGGGATGTCTTTGATGGCTGTTTCAATCTCTTTCCTTGTGATTGGTCTGTTCAAATTGTTTGCTTCTTCTTGAGTGAGCTTTGGGAGATTGTAGGAGTCCAAGAATTTATCCATTTCCTCTAGGTTATACATTTTGTTGGCATATAATTTTTCGTAGTATTCTCTTATAATCCGTTTTATTTCTGCGGAGTCTGTTGTTATTTCTCCTCTTTCATTAACTTAGAAAATAACTCAGCTGGATACTTTATGAAATTTGAAAACATATATTGGTGAAAAATCTAGAACTTAATTCTAAATTTACCTATCAGGAGATTTTTATCCCTAAATAATGAATTGTTTCTATGACTTTGAACATTTATATTTTTATTATGTTTAGTCAATAACAAATTCACCTTAATTCTGAAAAGAAAATAATGATTGCTTTGAAGTTTTTTAAAAAAATACCTTTATTTTTATAAGAATTCCTTAGGTAGATAAAGCATCTGTCCATTTCAGGACTAGAGAAAATAAGTAAAAAGTCAGATAGCTTGCCTAGTGCTATCGGGATAGTCCGTTTTCCCTTTCTGATATCTTACCTGGGAATAGACAGGTAATAGAATAGACAAAATACTCATGATCCACTTACACTGTACTAATTTGGTGCTAACAATAAAACTTCACAGTGGGAAGAACTTGAAAAGATTTTACAAACTGACCCTTTACTCACACTGTTATTTTTCAGCTGGTGATATTATATATAATTCTATCAGTAGTATTGCCTTTATTTCATTGGTTTTTCATCATTGCTATAATTTGAGAGCACTATTAATGATAGGATATATATATATATATATATATATATATATATATATATATATGTCAAAAAACTTCTTGCACATTTAAGTTTCTCCTTTCTTTTCAGGTATGACAGCAGTTATCTGCACTTACCCTCTTGACATGGTTAGAGTACGCCTAGCATTCCAGGTGAAAGGGGAACACACTTATACGGGAATTATCCATGCGTTCAAAACAATTTATGCAAAGGTATTTCATATTTACTGTTCTCATCTAACATGTCCTTTTATATTTAGGCAAATATTTTGAATATTATCTAAATAATTATTCTTTTATTTAAATTATTGATAATAATAATAATGAAAATATATCTGTGTTTCAGGGTGGGTCCCAGAATAATTTTTCCATTATAATGTATGTTTTTGTTCTTTGATATTTATCATAATGAGCACCATGCAGTCTCACTTCTAACTTTTCTTCACTCAAAAGGAAGGCGGTTTCCTTGGATTCTACAGAGGCCTGATGCCTACTATATTAGGAATGGCTCCATATGCAGGTATGTTTCAAATGTGGCAGAACCTGACTTTTTTATTTTCGTCTAAGAATCAGTTTTCAAGTTTAGCATTTTACAATTAGCCCCTAATCCGTCTAGAATTACTTTTTTCCTCCTCAAGGACAACCGTTTGACCCAGAGCCACTTATGAAGCAGTCCTGACTTTCCCGGTGGTCTGCAGTGCTGCTTCTTAGAAAGCAGTGGAGTGTAGTTTTACAGTAAGTCCTTATATTTGGTAGGACAAGTCCCTGGACTTTATGCTTCTTTTTTTCAAGAATGTAAGGTCTATAGATATTTTGCTATCCCATGTACATTTTAGAATCAGCTTTTGATATTGTACAAAAATCTTTTTTGGGATTTTGAATGAAATTTCATACAGTTCTTGGACATGTTTGTTAGATATATTCATGTACACCTTATAAACTTTGCTGTGTCTTTTAGAAAATTAGATTTTCAGTTTATTGCTTGATTCAATTTTTATATGATCTTACAGTTAACTGTTATCCTACTTGTTGATTTTATAGCCAGCTATCGTGTTACTTATAGATGCTTTGGGTTTTCTGTGTAGGCAGTCACATCCTGTGCAAATAATATCATTTTTCTTACTTCCATTCTAATCCTTATTTCTTCATTTATTTGTGTTTATCTTGTCTTACTGTACTAGCTAAGGACCTCCATTGCAAAAGCGAATAGAAGTGATGATACCAGACATTTTGGCTCATTACTGATTTTAAAGGGAGTGTTTCTAATACTTCTTCATTTAGCATAATGTTTACTGTAATATATACCATTTATCAGGTTGAGGAAGTTTTGGTAAGAATTTTTTCTGAATTGGTGTTGAATTTTATCAACACTTTTTCCTGCATTTACAGGAGTAATCACATAGTTTTCTCCATTAATCTGTTAATTTAATGAATGACATTAATAAACGTTCTAATTTCAACCCAAATTGGTTATGATATAATGAATTTTTTTTTAACTGTTGCCAATCATTTTTTTTTTTTCCCTGCTTTTTCTTCCCAAATCCCCCCAGGATATAGTTGTATATTTTAGTTGTGGGTCCTTCTAGTTGTGGCATGTGGGATGCTGCTTCAACATAGCCTGATGAGTGGTGCCATGTCTGCGCCCAGGATCCGAACTGGGGAAACCCTGGGTCTCCGAAGCGGAGCTCAAGAACTTAACCACTCGGCCGCGGGCTGGCTCCCTAATGATCTTTTTATATCCTATTGGATTCAATTTACGAATTACTTTTAGAAGTTTTACATCTATATTCATATGAAATTAGCTTGTACTTTTCTTTTCTTGTAATATCCTTGTGTAGTTTGGGTATCATGGTTATATAGATCTCATGGAATGAGTTGAAGAGTATGTCCTCATTTTCCATCCTCAGGAAGAACCTGTATAAGATGATAAGAATAATCTGTTTCTTGAAAGTTTTCATTGTGGGATGAATTTTAAATACTGGTTTAATTTCTTGAATGGTTGTAGGACCATTTAGTGTTTCTATCTTTTGAGTCATTTTTGGTAATTCATACCTTTCTTTACCATTTTGAGCTTGATTGTTTTGTGTTAGTTTTCAATTTTTTTGGCAAAAGGTTTTCCTTATTTCTTCACTTTTCTTTTTTACATCTGCTCATCTATAGTCATATTCCCTTTTTCATTTTTATTTGTTTTATCAGTTATCAGATTTTGCAAAGAATTAATTTTTGCTTTCTTCCTCTTATCTAATCTACCTTTATTTCCCATTTCATTGATCTTTTTTCGTGTCTTACTTATCGCCTTCCTTCTCTGGGTTTATTCTTCAATTGGTTGCTTACCTCAGTAGTTTTCAACCTTTGGGTTTTTTTTTTCCCTAATAAAAGCACTTTTTTCTAAATACTGCCTTAACTGCATCCCTTGAGTTTATTCATTTGTTTGTTTTTCCTTAAAATTTGGAAATTTTCAAATATATCCAAAAGTAGACAATAGTATAATGAACCAGCATGTATCTATCACCTAGCTTCAACAGTGGTCCACTCATGACCAATCTCGTTTCATTTATACCCCTAATTACTCCCTCCACCCTCATCTCAAATTGTTTTAAAGCAAATCTACTTTATTATTTCATCTATAATATTTCAATATTCAGCTCTCTATGCTTATTTTTTAAAGCATAACCAATATCATTATGAAACTTTCTTAATATCATCTGGTATGTTGTCATTGTTCAGATTCCTTCCCATTCATAATTATGTTTTGGCCAGATTCCAGTTAATATTTGACTAGTATGTCTTTTTTTTAATTTTACTTTTCCATGTCTTTATGTTTTTTCTGTTGTAATCATCATATAGTTGGATATTTTTTAATCCAGTCTGTAAAATCTTTTAATTGCCAATTAGCCCACTTAGTGGTTATTGTGATTATTGATTTATTTGGAGTTGTTTGTGTACCTTGCTATTTGATTTCCACTTGTTGCTTTTTTTTTAGTATTTCTTTGTATTCCTTTCTTATCTTGTTTGCGTATTCTGAATCCTTACTGCCCCCTCTTTTATAAATAGATAAATTTATTTGCCTCCTCCTATGCTTGGTAGTCTTTAATTATGAGTTTATTACTTGATCTTAATCTCTGAGTTTCAGACCCAGTGATTCCATTTTCTGTAGGTCCAGTAGTCAGATCCATCTCAATGGCTCTGCTGCTATTGGCATCAATATGTAGAGTCACTCCTCCTCTCTCATGGGCCCAAACTCCGTGGGGACTCCAGCTATATTTTTGGGAGGTGGTAGTGTTGGGGATTCTTGGAGACCTTCTCATCTTTTTGCAAGCCCAGCAATGGATATAGTTGTTCTGCAGTGACAGAGTCCCTCAGAATACCTAGACTGTCGTTATGCTAGAAGCAGAACTCTTTAATCTTTTGCTATATCTTCATCTCTTTCTAATGTTTTTGGTTTTAGTTTTCAGTTTTTAAAATATATTTTTACATAGTTACAGTATATATATAATTTTTTCTTAATTTTTCCCCATTTCCCAAATATTTTTCATATTTTTGAATACTCTTCACAAACATCGTTTTTAAAAATTGTGTCATATTTCACTGAAGATCATTCCACCTCATTTAGGTATTTCTGTTTTTTTCCCTACTTATGTTTAATTTGCTATGAATTTTCTTGTCATGAGCATTTTCTGTATTTAAGATGAAGTCTTCGGAATAGATTTCCCAAATATAAAAGTATATGAATAGTCTAAAATTGTGTATCATCATTTCAAAATACTATAAATTATAAAAATTTTGCGTAAAGAATAAATGCATACATTAAGGTATTATCATAGACTGAATTTTTGCTAGTGCTTATTTGCTCTTAAGCATCAAGTATCTTTTTAAATATGTTTTTAAAATTTAGTGGAGGGGCCAGCCCGGTGGCACAGTGGTTAAGTTTACACGTTCCACCTTGGTGGCCCAGGGTTCACTGGTTCGGATCCTGAGTGCGGACATGGCACCACTTGACAAGCCATGCTGTGGCAGGCGTCCCACGTATAAAGTAGAGGAAGATGGGCATGGGTGTTAGCTTAGGACCAGTCTTCCTCAGCAAACAGAGGAAGATTCGCAGTAGATGTTAGCTCAAGGCTAATCTTCCTCAAAAGAAAAAAAAATTTAGTGGATATCAAGATATCTTGAGTAATGCTTTGTTGATAGGAATGCTCGAATTCTATTCTTTTTTTTTAAAGATTGGCACCTGAGCTAACATCTGTTGCCAATTTTCCTTTTTTTTTTCTTTTTAAATTCTTCTTCTCCCCAAAGCCCCCCAGTACATAGTTGTATATTCTAGTTGTAGATCCTTCTAGTTCTGCTATGTGGGACACCACCTCAGCATGGCTTGAAGAGCGGTGCCATGTCTGTGCCCAGGATCTGAACTGGCAAAACCCTGCGCCACCGAATCAGAGCACACGAACTTAACCACTTGGCCATGGGGCCGGCCCCCTTGAATTCTATTCTTGATTTTACTAATGTATGACTTTAACGAGTCTGTTATAAAATCATGTAAATGTTCAGCAAGCACCAACTGAATATTATCAATAACTTAATATAATATTTATTAGATTCCATTTGTCTTATGAGCTAATATGAACACTTTCCTCATGGACATAACTCTTCCTTGAGGAAAAATTAGACACTAAGTTAAAATAACAATGCTTTGTCACATCTGAATTTTTTGCTCCTATCTTACATTATTGCCATCATCATTATTGTAAATATAAGTTATCATATTTACTTATAATTATTAATCATGAATTTAGCTTTTACTCATGTGAAACCTTGCAAAACCATTTAATTCTATTCGTATATAATGTGACATTATACTCAACTACTGCCTTTATTCAGTGAACTGATGTATATATTAGTGTGTGAAAACCAATGCTATAATTTTTATAGGTGGTAATTTTGTCATCTTTGTGTTACTTATAAACATTAATTAAATCTTTTTATTTTAGATTAAGACAAGCATCAGAAGTTAGGAAATGCATAGTTAGTTCCTTGAGTTAATTGGTTCTTAGGTAAGAAATGGTGTCTTTTCACAGCTTGTGTTCCTTTAAGCATGGTGGTGAATTTATATTTTGTTTTTCAGGTGTTTCATTTTTTACTTTTGGTACCTTAAAGAGTGTTGGGCTTTCCTATGCTCCTACCCTCCTTGGCAGACCTTCATCAGACAATCCTAATGTCTTAGTTTTGAAAACTCACATAAACTTACTTTGTGGTGGTGTTGCTGGAGCAATAGCACAGACAATATCGTAAGTTTCTTCATCAACTTAATTCAATCAAATTACATTTACCCAATCCTGGTTTTCAGCATTGGTTACTTATTTTATTTTTTCTAATAGATTATTAAAATACGGGATCCCTTGCAAGATATAAGTATTAATTTAATATATTTTTTCAGATGTACCTGCACTTTAAGCATATAATAAATAATTACATACCAAATTGACCAAATTAGTTTGAACTTACCCAATTTCCTGTGGATTCATTTAAAAGAAAGGAAAAAAGAAAGCTAGAAAGGAACACTAAGTATAGTCTTCATATTTTCTCATGAGTTTGCCTGTATGAAGTTTCTGAAATTGGAGCCATTTATCTTATGTGTGTGTGTGTGTAGGTACAGCTTCTCTTGCTCTAAATCTTGGAGGCCTACTTTGTGCCAGACAGTCTATTAGACATTGGGAGGTTCACTGAAGGAAAAGCAAAGTTATTGCCTCAAGAAGCCTATACTAAGACTAATTAAGACAGTTAGCAATACAATGGAGTTTTATATTAATATAAACTGTAGTGGGAACACAGATAAAGATATTACTATATTGTAATTAGGAAGGCAGCTTAGGGAATTTCTCTAGACCAAGAGAGATTGAGTAGATGAGATGAAAAGAGGCTGGAATACTAAGAAGCAGGAACTTTTCAGGAACAGGAAGAAGAAAAGCTTTCTGTGACTGAAAAGTATCCTGAAAAACAGGAAGATAACAGGGAGTAGTAGTGTCACAAAGACTCAACAAAGAGTATCCAATGGAAAAAGAAAAGTCAAAGTAAGATAAGTACTGAAAATAATAAGTACTGAAAAATAAGGTGTTCACTGGATTTTACAATTAATAGTTACCTTTGTGAAAGCAGATTCAGTGTACTTGCGTGTGGGAGCAGATCATACTAGGTTGAAGGTAAAGAAGAAAAGGTGTGTGATGGACTTTGGAAACCTGGCTGTGGAAACTTGTTCATTTGCAGAGACATGATCACCTCTAGCTATTCTGATTCTCTTCTTGGTTTTATTGCCCCTTTTCTTTATTATTCCTTTCCAACTTAGATCCCTAGAATCTGTCTTCTCTTTCCCACTTCTCTTCTTAAACTGTATTCTACACCTACTGACTCTTAACAGATCCAGTGGCTCCTTCTCACTTCTTTTACCCTCCTTCCAATTGTTCTAATTCCTTGGTTTTTGTAATAGTGCCCTTTCTTGGTGATCATCCTCCCCAGTATCAGTATCTCGCTGATTCATGTCCTCCTCCTACCTATCTGTGCTGATTTTTAAGGCCTAGCTAGACTTCAGTGCTCTGCTCTTCCCATAAATGTCTAGAATAACTCATTTATCTTTATGGTTTCAACGGTCACCTTTGTACAGATAACCAATTTTATTTAAATCTCCATTACTGACGCCATTACTTCTCTAGCAAGCTCTTGGATCTTTCTACTTGGACTTCTGCCATTAATGTAAACTCCATAATTTATATATTACTTGCTTGTCTTCCTCTTCATGACAATCCTCAGTTCCCAACTTTCCTATTTGTTATTGATAACTGTTAATTTTCTAGTCTTGATAATGCCTTGAAATCACTTTTCAGATTGTACATATTCAAACAGTCACTAAGTCTTGTCATTTTTTACTTGAGAACTTTGCCTAGAATGCTATTTTATTTCTTTTCTATTGTTATTTCCCTGGTTCTAATCCTTGTACCTTGTCTTCTTACATTCTCTCTATTAATCAATTCCTTCTATTCACATAGATCTTTTCCAGCTTGGAAGCTGAATCCTTCAAGTTGAGGTTTTGGTCCCTTTATCTCCATAAAGTTTTTTCTTCTCTCTACTCCTTGTTAAAAAATAATTCCTAGAGATGCTATTGAGATGCGTAGGGGGCTTCATCTATTGGTAATGTTATTTCTTACACTGTCTGGTTGTATATGGGTATTTTTTTATTATAACTATTTCATAGTAAATTTAAATCAATATAAAAGTACATAATTATTTTTGTCATATATCACTTATTTATATATTATGTACCATGGAGAGCTTTGAATACGAAAGCAGAAAGCAGCTTTTTGACACTGGAGAATGTCTCTAAGACTCAGTTTTCTTATCTTAATGTTGGGATAACAGTACCTACTTCATGCAATTTTTGTAAAGATGGAATGAGATAATATACATAAATTGTTTAGCACAGCACCTGACATAAGTAGTCAATATTAGCAAATAAAACTAATTTTAAAAAATCACCTGGGATCTCACTCCCAAAAGAGATTACTTTTGTATATTTCATTTCAGGCAATCTTCTTTTGCTTTTTTAAAAGTTTTATTGGGGTGTAATTGACATACAACATATTTCTTGTTTCTGGTGTTCAACATAATGATTTGATATTTGTATATATTGCGAAATGATCACCACATTAAGTCCAGCTAACATCCATTGCCATACATAGTTAGAGAATCAGGCAATCTTTTTACGTAGAATGTTCTCTGTCCTCTAAGTGCAGTTTTCTGTATTGTTAATTTTAGCCCTTAAAGAAAAGTTTTTGTTGGTCTACTGTGTACAGGGGGACTTGCTGAATATCACTCTTAGGGTAGTGGTTCTTCAATGGGGTAATTGTGCCTCCAGTGGACATTTATTAATGTCTGGAGACATTTTTGGTTATCCCAACTCGGGGTATGTTACTGGTATCTAGTGGATGGAGACCAGGGCTGCACCTAAATATCCTACAATGCACAGGACAGCCCCTCACAACTAAGAATTATCCAACCCAAAATGTCAATAGTGCCAAAGTTGAGAAACCCTGTAGGGTTACAACAATGAAAAGCACTCAGTTTATTTCTTCAGGAAGTGCCATTTAATTTGGCCTTGAGGAGTGACTAGAACTTGATATTGCACCCAATGGGAGAGAAGAATCATCTAATTTGAGGGAACTACATAAGCAAAGGCAAAGAGATCACTGTATTTTTATTTGATTGTATTCATGTGCCTATATCCTGAACTCCCAGATTAGACAAAACAATAAGAGAATAGGAACACATTATTTCCTAGCATATATAGGGCTTTGTATTCAATAATTGTTGAGTTGAAAACTAAAAATCATTTTTAAGTCCTCTTGCCTTTTTCATCTTTTAGCTACCCATTTGATGTAACTCGTCGGCGAATGCAATTAGGAACTGTTCTTCCAGAATTTGAAAAGTGCCTGTAAGTTCTCCATTTGTTACTGTTCATTTTCTTTAGAAATGTAATATTTAAGTAGGGAGATAGGACTGTGGTCTCACTAGTAGTCAAGATCTTCCATTTTTTCTCCTATAGTATATTTTGGTAACTTTATAAGATTTTAATCATGTCCCAATCCTATTAAAAACTTCACTTTAGAGCAGCTCTGTTAAATATAAATATAATATGAGCCACATATGTAATTTAAAACTTTCTGGTGGCCACATTTAAAAAAGTATAAAAAGAAACAGATGAAATTGTTTAAAAGTATTTTTGTTTAACCTAACATATCTAAAATATTATCATTTCAGTATTTTGCATCCTTCTTTTTATATTAAGCGTTTGAAATCCAGGGTGTATCTTACACTTCCAGCACATCTCAATTTGGACTAGCCACATTTCAAGTGCTCAGTAGCTACCCATCGTTACACAGTACAACTCTAGAGTTTTCTAATCTAAAGAGATTTAGAATCATTCTGTTTGATTGGTGATGTGTTGTCCCTCAAGGGAAGAGCAGAACATTTGTTCAGGACCTTGAATTGCCTTTGTTTACCCAAAAGAGTTTTTGAAGATTTCAGTCCGGATTGCCTAATAAAAGGGAAAAGCACAGCCCAAAATATTGATTTGAGAGGAAAGAACACTCTTTGAAATAGGAAAGTATTACTGAAATCTGAAAGATAGTCCTTTAGGTATCAGTTCTATAATCATTTGCTAGTTGCGTGTAGTATAGAACTTGAGCTGAAATGAAAAGTTAAAGAGCAACTGCTCATGCATCCTTTCAAAAGGTTACGTCGATAGTTGAACTATTATGAAATAGTATTGCCAATAAATGTCAGAGGCATAGTACAAACAAAATATCTTGTATTAATGAGCCCCACAAATGTGCATAATGCTTGTACTTGTTTGGAATGAATTGCTCTTTCATTGAATTTTTAGCGTGTTTTAATACTTGCCTTCCAAAAGCTATTAAAGATAGCATTTTGGTTTCTTTTAAAAATTCTGCTATCGATCTTGAAATTGTCTCTTCACGAGTGGGCATAAGGGTGTCATCATTTAACCGTTGTCTTTCAGTACTATGCGGGAGACTATGAAGTATGTCTATGGACACCATGGAATTCGAAAAGGATTATATCGTGGTTTATCTCTTAATTACATTCGCTGCATTCCCTCTCAAGCAGTGGCTTTCACAACGTATGAACTTATGAAGCAGTTTTTTCACCTCAACTAAAACAAATCATGATTTCATTTCTTTAATAAACTCTCAGAGGAAGAAATAAAATGTTACTTTAATTTTGAGGAGAACTTTACTTGAAGGGGGATATTTACCCTGTCACAGGAACCACTGGTATTTTAGTACTTGATTTTTTTATTCATCACAAATCAAAAGTGCTTACTATCCTTTTTGATGCCAAAAGTTATACCTTAGAACATTGAAAGAAATTCCTAAGCTGATGCTGGCTAATCAGTTAGGTTATTTGAAACCATTTTAAAGAGTTATTTGGAAGTAGAACTGACTTAAAATGGGATTCAGGAGGTTTCCATTAGCTTTATCATGCTGTTCCAAGCTTTTAATTGTAATCATTATTTTCAAAGACTCTAGCATTGTTTATTATTATTGTTGTTATAAACAAGTTTGGTTATATTGCAGCAGAATGATGAGAACTGAATTTTTAAGATATATCAAACGTAGCTTAGAAGCCAGCAATGAAGTATTGTTTTTATCTCTTTTCTTGTAATTCTGCTCCACTGGATAAAAGGACAAACACTTTTTCTCTTCATTTGTTAATAAAATAAATGTTGTATTTAAAAAGTAGCCACGTAGAGACTCAACAATAAATGGAGAATTTTCGGGTATTGCTCAAATGTTATTACCAGGTACTATAAGTGATTTAAATATGTTTTTAAAAGTCAATGTATTTCCCAAAGTCAGTAATAATAAATACTGAATATCTTTGCTCTTAAAACATATTAGCATTATAGACTTGTTTTTGTTAGATGATTTGGTGTATACTAGAAGATTTATTTAAGTGGACCATCGAATATCCATTAATATAGATGTGAATGTTACAGGATGTTTCTAAGGTATTATGATACATCAACTAGTTCTTCCATGTAAAATAATTTTAGTGCAATATAAACTTAAGTAGAAATGTAAAACATGGTTTGAATTGCTCTCCTTTATATTAAAATGGTTTAAAATATAAGAATTCCATTTATTGTGTTTAGAGTACTTTTTATGTTTTATTTTAAGCATGACAGAAATGAGAGAACAGTTATAGTTCTGTCCTCAGTAATAGTGATTTGTAGAATTGATATTATTTTTAAGACATTAGAAAACTAAGTTTAAAGTGTTATTTCTGCTTCAATTTTTATTTTTTTGCATAAAAGATTTCTTGTCATACCTTGGTAAAAATGAGATGAACTGGTTTCATTTTCAAAGTCTTTATTTTAAAATAAATATGTATCTTTGTATGATTTATAAGTGTACTTTCAGGTAGAAATACATGTGTTCCTAAAACTATTTTGTATATTTTTATTTCTGGGCTATACTGTAGCTAATTATTGTTATCAAATCTCAAGATAATTTAAATGTATAAAATAAGTATCTCAGTTATGTTATCAATAAAAGAGGATTGTGAATATTTTTTTAAATAAAAATTTGCATTCTATGTCTGCTATAGAATACATAGGATATTAAAAATAAATTTTATTTATATTTCAACAATTTTTTCTCTTTTAACTATTTATGTTATTGAAGCACAAATGCTAAACATAAGTGGTCAGAATGGAAGAATATTTAAAACAATGACTGGATTTATATCTGATTTATTTCAGATTGATAACCCAAAGTGCATCTTACCAGTTTGTCTTCCATTTGAAGACTGACTATTGCTGTTTTGATCTCCATTGTTCCTCCTTTCTTGCCTTTCCGTGGGGGCAGTCCTCTGATCTATACAATGGGACAGTGGTCTGGTCTAGGGATTGATAAGTGAGATATCACTCCGAGCTCTCAATGGTTGCCTGTTGGAGGTGGAAAGGTTAGTGGGTATATATAGTAATATCTTACTCCATTCTCCCCCAGAGTACTCAACATCCATTTATTCAGTGCCCACTGTGTGCCAGGTATTGTATCAACATTATGGGGGGTTACCTTGGGAGGTCTGTTAGCTGTACTTACAGTCTGATTTGGATGCCCAGTTGTATCTAACACCAGATATTTCTCTAATAGAGTATGCACCACACTTTATGGTAACTGTCTGTTTATCTATGTCCCCTAATTGGTTCTCTCAAGGGCAGAGCCATGCCTTCATCCCCTATAAGGAGCACAGAATGTGACACCACAATAGGTGCTCAGTGATGTTTACTAAGGGGAAGAAGGAATATTCTCGTAGGGAGAAATGAGGCACAAACAATCCATGGAAAGAGCAATTTAGAAGTAAAGTCATTTGGTTTGTTTCACAGAAATTTCTGGTTGCTAATTTGAGCCAGGATAAATGGCATATAATAAAATCTATATTATATGAGTAGTGCAGAGTTGCACTATATGAGTGCCTTGCAGAGTTGGGCCAATGATATCTGACACACTTGTGTAGCAACCGTATACTCTACACAGTTCCTCACATCCATTCGATGAACAGCAGACACCATGTTAGGCACTAGAAATCAATGACAAATAATAAGTCATGTATATTTCCTGAGGGCTTACTATGTTCCATGTCTTGCTTCTTTTTTGTGAGGAAGATTGGCCCTGACCTAACATCTGTTGCCAATCTTCTTCTTTTTGCTTGAGGAAGATTGTCGCTGAGCTAACATCTTTGCCAATCTTCCTCTATTTTATGTGGGATGCTGCCACAGTATGGCCTGATGAGTGGTGCCAGGTCCACACCCTGGATCTGAACCTACGAACCCCAGGCGGCCAAAGTGAAGGGTGCAAACTCAACCACTATGCCACTGGGCTGGCCCCTCCATGCCTTGTTTTAAGCACTTTTGATGCCTTTAACTCTCTCTCTACAACAATACTATAAGATAGGTACTATTTTACGGTCCTTTTTCTTTCTTTTAGTGAGGAGGACTGAGCCTGAGCCAACAGCTGTTGCCAGTCTTCCTCTTTTTGCTGGAGGAATATTGTTGCTGGCGCTGGCCCAGGGGCGTAGTGCTTAAGTTCACGCACTCTACTTTGGCGGCCTGGGGTTTGCAGCTTCAGATCCTGGGTGCAGACCTAAACACCACCTCATCAAGCCATGCTTTGGTGGTGTCCCACATATAAAATAGAGGAAGATTGGCCAGATGTTAGCTCAAGGACAATCTTCCTCACCCCTCCCCCCAAAAAAACCCCACCAAAAAAAAGCCAATAAAACCTAAGCAAAAATCAATTAAATTGAAAAAAAGAAAAGATTGTAACTTGTATCCTATTCAAATGAAACTTTTTTGTTTTGCTGAGGAAGATTGGCCCTGAGCTAACATCTGTTGCCGATTGTCCTCTTTTTGCTTGAGGAAGATTCACCCTGAGCTAACATCTGTGATAATCTTCCTCTATTTAGTATGTGGGTCACTGCGACAGCATGGCCACCGCCAAGTGGTGTAGGTCCACGCCAAGAACTGAACCCAGGCTTCCAAAGCAGAGCACAGAGCACACTGAACTTAACCACTAGGCCATGGGGCTGGCCCCATGAAACTCTTAACGTGTCAATAAATTTGAACATGTCAATAAACATAAACCAATCAATAAAATGATTACAGTTTGTGGAAAGTACTTATTAAGAAAGTAAATAGGCTGCCTGATAGAGATAAGTGTAGGGTGTAAGGATCAGAGAGCTACTTTAGAATGGTCAAGGAAGGGGCTGGCCTGGTGGCGCAGTGGTTAAGTTCACACGTTCCGCTTCTTGGTGGCCCGGGGTTTGCCAGTTCGGATCCCAGGTGTGGACATGGCACCGCTTGGCAAAAGCCATGCTGTGGTAGGCATCGCACGTATAAAGCAGAGGAAGATAGGCACGGATGTTAGCTCAGGGCCAGTCTTCCTCAGCAAAAAGAGGAGGTTTGGCAGTAGTTAGCTCAGGGCTAATCTTCCTCAAAAAAAAAAAGTCAAGGAAAAGTTTCTTTGATGTGCTAAACTTTAAGCTGACACATGGAGGATAAAAAGGAAACAGCCATGCAAAGAGTTGTGGGGGAAGAATGGCCCAGGTGAAGAGAACAGCACATACAAAAACCCTGAAACAGGAAAAAGTTTGGCTTGACATAGGAATTGTCAGAAGGCCAGCATGAATGAAGTATCATGAGTGAAGAAGTAGTAACAAGTGGGGTTGGAGAAGTAGACAAAGGCCAGATCAGGTAGGTCTCTCTAGGACATGGTAATGATTTTGTCTTTTATTCTAAACGCAATGGGAAGCCCTTGAAAGTTTCAGCAGGGGAATAAAATTGTCTGATTATGTTTTTGCAAAAATCACTCTGCTTTGTCAACAGTGGTTTGCAGTTAAAACAGAAATCAACAAAATAAAGAACAGACAACAGAGAAAATGACAAACTCCTTGGACCAGCCCCGTGGCTGAGTGGTTAAGTTCGCACACTCTGCTGTGGCGGCCCAGGGTTTTGCCGGTTCAGATCCTGGGTGCGGACATGGCACAGCTCATCCAGCCATGCTGAGGCGGCATCCCACATGCCACAACTAGAAGGACTCACAACTAAAAATATACAACTATGTACTAGGGGGCTTTGGGGAGAAAAAGGAAAAATAAAATCTTAAAAAAAAAACCTCCTAAGTTGATTCTTTGAAAAGATCGACAAAATTGGTAAGCCCCTAGCTGAATTAATAACTAAAAAAGAAAACAAAAATTACCAATATCAAGAATGATAAAGAGGACATTACTGTGGATCCTATGGATATTAAAAAGATAATAAGAGATTTCTAAATAACTCTGTGCCAAGGAATTTGACAACTTAGATGTAAGGCATAGATGCCTCAAAAATCACAACCAAGGGGCCAGCCCCATGGCCAAGTGGTTAAGTTCGCATGCTCCACTTCAGCGGCCCAGCGTTTCACTGGTTTGGATCCTGGGCACGAACCTAGCACCACTCATCAAGCCATGCTGAGGCAGCGTCCCACATAACAGAGCCAAAAGGATCAGAATATACAAGTATGTCCTGGGGGGTTGGGGGAAAAGAAGGAAAAAAAAGAAGATTGGCAACAGATGTTAGCTCAGGTGCCAATCTTTTTTTTTTTTTGAGAAAAATTAGCCCTGAGCTAACATCTGCTGCCAATCCTCCTCTTTTTGCTAGGAAGACTGGCCCTGAGCTAACATCCGTGCCCATCTTCCTCTACTTTATATGTGGGACGCCTGCCACAGATATAATATATATAATTCTATTGAACATTTAAGAAAGAGATAATCTTATACAGACTTCCAGAAATTAGAAGACAGCACTTTGCAATTCATTTTATGATGCTAGTATAACCTTGATACCCAAACTTGACAAAGTTGTCGCAAAAAAAGAAAATTACAGACCAGTATCCTTCAAAAACGAAGATGGAAAAGTCCTTAACAACATACTAGCAAGTCAAATCTAGCAATACATAAAAAGTTTATATCATGACCAAGTTGGGTTTATCCTAGGAATGCCAAATTGTTTAACAATCTGAAGTCAATAGTGTAATTTCCCATAATAACAGAATAAAGGAGAAGAACCACATGATCCTTCAATAGATGCAGAGAAAGGATTTGGCAAAATTCAACATTGATTAATTATAAAAATTAATCACCTTAAAAATAGAAGAGACCTTCCTCAATCTGATAAAGAGCATTTTGTCAGATTGTCTTTTCCAACAATACATCCCAACTCACTTGCTCTTCTCATGTGTCATTTACACTCATCCCATCAACAGATTCTGTTCCTTTCCCTTGAATCTGGCTGAGTGGGCCTGTAACTACAGAGGAAGTGATGCTGTGTGACTTCTGAAGTTATGTCATAATGCTGCAATAGCTTTCATCTGGTCTTTTGGAAAGCTTGTTCTTGGAATCCAGCCACCATGCTGTGGGGGAGCCAATCAGTCCCTGTAGAGGAACTGATAGCCAGCCTCAACTTGGCAGCCATTTGGATAAGCCATCTTCAAAGTGGATCCTCCAGTTCCCAGCTGATGCTTTATGGAACAGAGACAAGTTTTCCCCGTGGAGCCCTGCCCAAATTGAAAATTCATAAGCTAAAAAAATTATTTTTTTTATTGAGTTCATAATAGTTTACATCATTGTGAAATTTCAGTTGTACATTATTTCTTGTCTGTCACCACATAAGTGCTCCCCTTCACCCCCTGTGCCCACCTCCCACTCCCCTTCCCCTGGTAACCACTGAACTATTTTCTTTGTCCACGTGTTTGTTTATATTCCACATATGAGTGAAATCATACAGTGTTTGTCTTTCTCAGTCTGGCTTATTTCGCTTAGCATAATTCCCTCCAGGTCCATCCATGTGGTTGCAAATGGGATGATTTTGTCTTTTTTATGGCTGTGTAGTATTCCATTATATATATATACCACATCTTCTTTATCCAATCCTCAGTCAATGGGCACTTGGATGGTTTCCATGTCTTGGCTATTGTGAATAGTGCTGCAATGAACATAGGGGTGCATATATTACTTTGGATTGTTGATTTCAAGTTGTTTGGGTAGATACCCAGTAGTGGGATAGCTGGGTCATATGGTAGTTCTGTTTTTAATTTTTTGAGGCATCTCCATACTGTTGTCCATGGTGGCTGCACCAGTTTGCATTCCCACCAGCAGTGTATGAGGGTTTGCTTTTCTCCACACTCTCTCCAACATTTGTTATTTTCAGTCTTAGTGTTTACAGCCATTTTAACAGGTAGAAGGTGGTATGTTAGTGTAGTTTTGATTTGCATTTCCTTGATGATTAGTGATGCTGAACATCTTTTCATGTGTTTATTGGCCATCTTTCTATCTTTGGAAAAATGTCTGTTCATATCCTCTGCCCATTTTTTGATCAAGCTGTTTGTTTTTTATTGTTCAGTTGTGTGAGTTCCTTACACATTATGGGGTGTCATATATATGACACTCCTTGTCATATATATGATTTGCAAATATTTTCTCCCAATTGGTGGGTTGTCTTTTTGTTTTGATCCTAGATTCTTTTGCCTTCAGAAGCTCTTTAGTCTGATGAAGTCTCACTGTTTATTTTTTCTTTTGTTTCCCTTATCTGAGAAGATGTGGTATTTGAAAAGATACTTTTAAGTTCGATGTCAAAGAGTGTACTACCTCTAGTATATGTGCTGCCGAAGCGAGCACAGTGTGTACTACCTATATTACCTTTCAGGATTTTTATGGTTTGAGGACTTACCTTCAATCTTTGATCCATTTTGAGTTTATTTTTGTGTATGGCATGAGATAATGGTCTACTTTCATTCTTTTGCATGTAGCTGTCCAGTTTTCCTAACACCATTTATTGAAGAGACTTATCTTTTCTCCATTGTATGTTCTTGGCATCTTTGTTGAAGATTAGCTATCTCTATATGTTTGGTTTTATTTCTGGGCTTTCAGTTCTGTTCCATTGATCTGGGTGCCTGTTTTTGTACCAGTACCATGCTGTTTTAATCCCTATGGCTTTGTAGTACATTTTGAAATCAGGGATTGTGATGCCTCCAGCTTTGTTCTTTTTTCTCAGGATTGCTTTAGCAATTCGGGGTCTTTGGTTGCCCCGCATGAATTTTAGGATTCTTTGCTCTATTTCTGTGAAGAATGTCATTAGGATTCTGATTGGGATTGCAGTGAATCTGTAGATTGCTTTAGGTAGTATGGACATTTTAACTATGTTTATTCTTCCAATCCATGTACATGGAATCTCTTTCCATCTCTTTATGTCATCATCTGTTTCTTTCAATAATGTCTTACAGTTTTCATTGTATAAGTCCTTCACCTCTTTGGTTAAATTTATTCCCAGATACTTTATTCTTTTTGTTGTGATTGCAAATGGAATTGTATTCTTGAGTTCTCTTTCTGTAAGTTCGTTATTAGAGTATAGAAATGCAATTGATTTTTGTAAGTTGATTTTGTACCCTGCAACTTCACTGTAGTTGTTAATCATTTCTAATAGTTTTCCGATGGATTCTTTAGGGTTTTCTATGTATAAGATCATGTTGTCTGCAAACAGCGAGTTTCACTTCTTCACTCCCTGTTTGGATTCCTTTTATTCCTTTCTCTTGTTTAATTGCTCTGGCCAAAAGCTCCAGCACTATGTTGAATAAGAGTCGTGATAGTGGGCATTCTTGTCCTGTTCCTGTTCTCAGGGGGATGGCGCTCAATTTTTGCCCATTGAGTATGATATTGTCTGTGGGTTTGTCATATATGGCCTTTATTATGTTGAGGTACTCTCTTTCTATACCCATTTTGTTAAGAATTTTTAGCATAAATGGCTGTTGGATCTTGTCAAATGCTTTCTCTGCATCTGTTGAGATGATCTTGTGGTTTTTATTCCTCATTTTGTTGATGTGGTGTATCACAATGATTGATTTGCAGATGTTGAAATGTCCCTGTGTCCCTAGTATAAATCCCACTTATCATCATGTATGATCTTTTTGATGTATTGCTGAATTCGGGTTGCCAAAATTTTGTTGAGAATTTTTGCATTTATGTTCATCAGTGATATTGGCCTGTAATTTTCCTTTTTTGCGCTGTCCTTGTTAGGCTTTGGTATCAGAGTGATGTTGGTCGTGTAGAATGTGTTAGGAGGTATTTCATCTTCCCTAATTTTTTGGAATAGCTTGAGAAGGATAGGTATTAAATCCTCTCTGAAAGTTAGGTAGAATTCTCCAGGGAAGCCATCTGGTCCTGGGCTTTTATTTTTTGGGAGGCTTTTGATTACTGTTTCAATCTCTTTCCTTGTGATTGGTCTATTCAGATTATCTATTTCTTCTTGATTCAGCTTTGGGAAATCGTAAGAGTCTAAGAATTTATCCATTTCCTCTACATTCTCCATTTTGTTGGCATATAGTTTTTCGTTGTCTTCTCTTGTAATCCATTGTATTTCTGTATTGTTCTGTATTGTTATTTCTCCTCTTTCATGTCTAATTTTACTTATCTGAACTTTCTCTCTTTTTTTCTTTCTAAGTCTGTCTAGGGGTTTGTCAATTTTATTTGTCTTCTCACAGAACCAGTTCTTTGTTTCATTGATGCTTTCTATTGCCTTTTTTGTTTCAATAGCATTTATTTCTGCTCTGATTTTTATCATTTCTCTCCTTCTGCTGACTTTGGGCTTTGTTTGTTCCTCTTTTTCTGATTCCATTAGGTGTAGTTTGAGATTTTTTATTTGGGATTTTTCTTGTTTTTTAAGGTGAGCCTGTATTGTGATGAATTTTCCTCTTAATATGGCTTTTGCTGCATCACATATGTGTTGGTGTGGTATGTTTTCATTTTCGTTTGTCTCCAGATATATTTTTATTTCTCCTTTAATTTCTTCAGTGATTCATTGGTTGTTCAATAGCATGTTGTTTAGTCTCCACATCTTTGTCCTTTTCTCAGCTTTTTTCTTGTAATTAATTTCTAGCTTCATAGCATTGTGATTGGAAAAGATGCTCATTATTATTTCAATCTTCTTAAATTTATTGAGGCTTGTCTTGTTTCCCAACATATGCTCTATCCTTGAGAATGTTCCATGTGCACTTGAGAAGAATGTGTATTCTGCTGTTTTTGGATGGAGTGTTGTATATATGTCTGTTAAGTCCAGCTGTTCTAGCTTTTTATTTAATTCCATTGGTTCCTTGTTGATTTTCTGTCTGGCTGATCTACCGATGTGAGTGGAATGTTGAGGTCCCCTACTATTATTGTATTATTGTTAATATCTTCATTTAGGTTTCTTAATAGTTGCTTTATGTACTTTGGTGCTCCTGTGTTGGGTGCATAGATATTTATGTTATGTCTTCTTGGTGGAGTGTCCCTTTAATCATTATATATTGCCCCTCTTTGTCTCTCTTTACCTGTCTTATCTTGAAGTTGACTTTGTCTGATTTAAGTATTGTGACACCTGCTTTCTTTTGTTTGCCATTAGCTTGGAGTATTGTCTTCCATCCCTTCACTCTGAGCCTGTGTTTGCCATTGGAGCTGAGATGTGTTCTTGGAGGCAGTATATTGTTGGGCCTTGTTCTTTAATCCATCTCGCCACTCTGTGTCTTTTCATTGGAGAATTTAATACATTTTCATTCAGGGTGGTTATCAATATATGAGGGCTAAATGCTGCCATTTTTTCACTCATTTTCTGGTTCTCCTGCATTTCCAGTGTTTCTTGTCCTGTGTTTTTTGGTCTACCAATTGAGTTATGTAGTTTTTTATGTTGTGTTTCTTTTTTTCTCCTTATTTATTATTTGTGTCTCTTTTCTGCTTTTTTCTTTAGTGGTTATCATGAGCTTTGTATTCAAAATGTCGTAAATACAATAGTCCATTTTCTGATGGCCTTTTATTTCCTCAGACTAAACTGATTCAGTCCCATTCCTCTTCCCCTCCTAAGTTGTTTTTCTTACATCTTATTCCAGCTTGTGTTGTCAGTTTGTGGTTAAAATGACAAGATTATCTTTGATTTTGGTGTTTTCCTTCCTTTATTTTTAATGCTATCCTTGAGTATTTGCTAACCTGTTCTGATGTATAGCTACAATTTTCTGATTTTGTCTACCTATTTATCTCCTTACTCCATGCTTAGTAACCCCTTTCTCCCCTTTTCTTTTCAGGTATGAGGGCCTTCTTGAGAATTTCTTGTGTGTGTGGGGGGGGGGGGGGGCGGGGGGCGGGTCTCATGGCTATGAACTCCCTTAGCTTTTGTTTATCTGGGAAAGTTTTTATTTCTCCATCATATCTGAAGGATATTTTTGCTGGATAGAGTATTCTTGGCTGAAAGTTTTTGTCCTTCAAAGATTTGAATATGCCATTCTAGTCTCTCCTAGCCTGCAAGGTTTCTGCAGAGAAATCCGCTGAAAGCCTGATAGGGGTTCCTTTGTAGGTTATTTTCTTCTGCCTTGCTTCCCTTAGTATTTTTTCTTTGTTATTTACTTTTGCCAGTTTCACTATTATATGCCTTGCAGGAGGTCTTTTTACATTGACATATTTGGGATTTCTGGTAACCTCTTCCACACGGATTTCCATCTCTTTGCCTAGATTTTGGAAGTTCTCTGCTATTATTTCTTTGAATAAGCTCTCTGCTCCATTCTCTTTCTCTTCTCCCTTTTGAATACCTATAATTCTTATGTTGCACTTCCTAATTGAGTCGGATATTTCTTGGAGACTTTCTTCATTTCTTTTTAGTTTTAATTGTCTCTCTTCCTCTATCTGGAGCATTTCACCATGTCTATCCTCGATTATGCTGATTCGCTCCTCTATGATGTCCACTCAAACATTCAGACAATCTATATTTTGTTTTGTCTCTTCCATTGTGTCTTTCATCTCCAATATTTCTGATTGATTCTTCTCTATAGTTTCAATCTCTTTTGTGAAGTAGCTTCTAAACTCTTTGAATTGTTTCTCTACATTCTCTTTTAACTCATTGAGTTATTTGATGATAGCTATTTTGAATTCTCTGTCATTTAGATTACATATTTCTGTGTCCTCAGTACGGATTTCTGGGTAATTGTCATTTTCTCTCTGGTCTGGAGAATTTAATATAATTTTTGATACTGCTAGAGGGTGTGGTTCTGTTTCTGTGCATTTTGGTATTCTTTGGTCACAATTACCACCTATCACAACTGAGTGGGGGCTAAGAGCTGCATATTCTGAGCCCTCTGCGTTCCACCAAGATCCCAGGCACTGGAGCCAGTGCTGGGCAGGTTGAGGGGAGAGGCGCTTTCTTCTGCATGGTCTCTGGGTTTTCTCACTCTGCCCTTGCTATCTGCTCTCCTGGGGTCTTGGGCTGATAAGGTCACCCCACCATTAGCTTTCACCTCAGTAGGGGCTTTCCCCTAGGCTGTGATGGCCCTCAGAGATCTTTTATGCTCCCGCAAATGAAAGTCCCCTCCCCTGTTCCTTCCCTCTTGGAGGCCACCTGTGGCCCCTGATCCCAGTCTTTTGGGAAGGGAGTAAAGTTTTCTTTTACCCCATTCCACCTCCTCCAAGGAGGGCTCCAGCCTCTCTGCCCTCTGTTGTATGGCTGCGTGGGTCTCTCAGAGGTCTTTTGTGTTGTGTTTGGATGTCCTCTGTTGGAGTGTGAATGTCTTTTTGGTTTTATGGTGGAGGGAAGAGATTACTGGGAAAGCTCACTCCACCATGATGCTGACATCCAAGTCATTTCTTTTATGTCTTCTTTTTTTCCTCACCTAGAGCCAAAAGGTGCAGAAATCCCTTGCCTATAGTCTGGTTGTCGAGGCTCAGTACCTCCAAAATCTGCAGGGTAGGCTGCCAGGCCAGAGACCCAGGGAAGAGTTGCAATTGTAGTCCAAAGGCAGTCTGCTAGCAGAGTTCCTTTTTTCTTGTTGTTGTTTTAAGCCATTAAATTTTGGAGGTTTGTTTTTGTTTTTTATGTACCATTACATAACAATAACAGGTATCTGTGAAAAACCTACAGATACCATCATATTTAATGGTGAGATATTGACTGCTTTCCCTCTAAGATCAGTTGAAGGCAAGGATGCCCAGTGTCACAACTTCTATTTAACCCATGCACTTAGGTAAGAAAATAAAATAAAAAGCGTAAAAATCAGAAAGGAAGAAGTAAAAGTGCCTCGATTCTTAGATGACATGATTAATTATGTAGAAAGTCTTAATGAATCTATAAAACAACTGCTTGAAATTATAGGTGCATGTAGCAAGGTCTCAGAATATTAGGTAAATATAATAAAATACATATTTTTATTTACTAGCAGGAAATAACTGGAAGACAATTTAAAAACAATTTCATTTATAATAGCATCAAAAAATATAAAATACTTAAATTTAACAAAAGATGTGCAGGATCTCTACACTGAGAATTACAAAATGTTGCTGAGAGATATCAAAGGTGGTTTATATAAAGGGAGAGATAAACCATGATTATGAATTATAAGTCTCTATATTATAAAGAAATCAATTCTCTCCAAATTTATTTACAGATCCAATGCAATCTCATTCCTACAGGTTCTTTAGTAGAAATTTACAACCTGATTCTAAAATTTACACAGAAATGCATAAATCCATTGATTTGGAATATCCAAAGCAAATCTTAAAAAAAGAACAAAGACGTACACTGCCTGACTGTGACTTACTGTAAAGCTGTAGTAACCATGACAGTGTGGTATTGGCATAAGGACTGACAGACATCAAAAGAACAGAGCAGAGAGCCCAGAAACTGACCTATACTTATACAGTCATTTGATTTGTTAACAAAGGTGCCAAAGCAACCCAACGGGGAAAGAAAGTCTTTTCAACAAGTGCTGCTGGGAAAACGGGATATACACATGGAAGGAGGGGGTGAAGAACTCAATCTCTACCTCATACCACACACAAAAATTAATTTAAGATGGATCATAGAACTAAATGAAAAATAAAACAATAAAACTTCGTGAAGGAAACATAGGGGAACATTTTCAAACTTAGGGGTTGGAAAAGATTCCTTACATCACAGAAAGTAAAAAGCATAGAAGAAAAATGGATAATTTAGACTTCATAAAGATTAAAACTTCTGCATATCTAAAGATCTTGTTAAGAAGGTGAATAGACAAGCCATAGACTGGGAGAAAATATTTGCAAAACCTATCTGACAAAGGTGTTGTATCCATAATTATATAAAGAATTCTTGTAACTCAATAGTAAAAGAATAATACAATTTTTAAAAATGGGCAGAGGATTTGAACTGACATTTTACAAAGGATGACATAGAAATGACCAAGCACGTGATAAACTACTGAATAACATTAGTGATGGGGAAATGCAAATTGAGACTAAAAAGACTAGGGCTGGCCCAGTGGTGCAGCAGTTAAGTTCACTTGTTCCGATCCAGCGGCCTGGGGTTCATTGGTTCGGATCCCGGGTGCAGACATGGCACCACTTGGCAAGCCATGCTGTGGTCGGCATCCCACATATAAAGTAGAGGACTATGGGCATGGATGTTAGCTCAGGGCCAGTCTTCTTCAGCAAAAAAAGAGAAGGATTGGCAGCACATGTTAGCTCAGGGCTAATCTTCCTCAAAAAAAAAAAAGAAAGACTAAAAAGACTGACAGCATCAAATGTTGTCAAGGATATGCAGAAACTGGAATTCTCATACATTGTGGGTCGTAGTGTAAAATGTTACAACCACTTGGTTAATCATCTGGCAGTTTCTTAAAAAACTAAACATAAACTACTTATGGCCCAGAAATTTCACTCCAAGGTATTTACCTATGAAAAATAAAAGCATATGTCTATAAAAAGACTTGTACAAGCATATTTGTAGCAGCTTTATTCAAAATAGGGAAATACTGTAAATTGTCTAGGTGTCCAACAACAGGAGACTGGCCAAATAGACTACCATCCAGCAATAAAAAGGAATAAACTACTGATTCATGTAACAAAATAGATGAATCTAAAAAACTTTATACTGAGTGAAAGAAGCCAGACAGAAAATAGTATATACCATATGATTCCATATATGAAGCTGTAGAATAGACAAATCTAATCTCTGGTGAAAAAAATCAGACTAATGGTGCCTCTCCATTAGGGATGGATGTGGGAATTGCCTGGGAAGGGCATTAGAGAACTTTTGGGGGTGATGATAACACTATCTTAGTAGGGGTTTGGGTTAAACACATTTGTAAGAATTTATCAAATGGTACACGTAAGATTTGTGCATTTCACTTTATGTAAATTTAAAAATTTATACATAAAATTTACATAAAAGTTTTAAAAGTACCTAAACAAATATCAAACTCTAGCTAATGATATCCATGCTAAAGTGTTTAGAGGTGAAATGCACTGATGCCTGCTATTTTGAAATGCATTAAAAAAAAAAACCCTTGAGGGGCTGGCCCCATGGCCAAGTGGTTAAGTTCGCACACTCAGCTTTGGCAGCTCAGGGTTTTTCTGGTTCGGATCCTGGGCCCAGACATGGCACCATTCATTAGGCCATGCTGAGGTGGCATCCCACATGCCACAACCAGAGGCACTCAGAACTAGAATATACAACTATATACTTTGGGGGAGGCTTTGTGGAGAAGAAGGAGGAGGAGGAGGAGGGGGAGGGGGCGGGGCCGGGGAAGGGAGAGGGGCAGGGGGAGGAGGAGAAGGAGAAGAAGAAAGAGGAGAAGAAGAAAAGATTGCCAACAGATGTCAGTTCAGGTGCCAATCTTAAAAAAAACCCTTGAATTTATGGGTGGACAGATAGATATACATGTGACAAATCAAAGATAGAAAAATGTTAATTATAAAATTTAGGTGATAAGTCTATAAGTCTTCATTACATAATTCTTTTAACTTTTCTGTACAGTTGAAAATTTTCCTGATTAACGTATTGGGAAAAAGGACTGAGTTGCAGGGAGACAAGAATGGAAGCACAGGTCTGAATCTATTGCAGTTTTCCAGGTGAGAGATGATGATCACGCAGTGATCATGGAGATGGAAAGGAATGGAGAGATTTAAGATAGTTTTAGAGGCAGAATCGATGGGTCCGCCTATGTCTTGGATGTGGGTAATAATAGAAAGGAATCAAGAATAATTTCTGGGTTTCTGGCTTTATCCTCTGGGTGGATAGTGCTATTACTGAGAAGAATAATAGGTTCATGGGGGAATACAAAAATTTCCATTTTTGGCCATGTTATAACTGAGGCGTCCCAACTGCACCCCCCAAATAATATTTCTAAATGTAGACGTTAAGTAGGCCGTTGGAATCTTGAATTCGGAGGAAAAGCCATGCCTGTGAATATGATTTTGAGAGTTGGTAGGATAGAGATGGTATTTAAAGCCATGAGAACAGATGAAATAACGTGGGAAACTAGTCCATAGAGAAATTTGTCCAGAACCGAACTCTGAGAACTTGCAACATTTACAGATAGAAAATGAAGAGACAGTAAAAGACATTGATGAGGGCCTGTGAAGTTGGAGGAAAACCAGGTGAGTGAGGAAAACCAGTCAGGTACAAAATCTCTATCTATTACAGGCAAGACTTTTCCATTTTTTCCCAAAAAGTTGCTCATAATTTATCCATGAATAAACATGAATGTGAAAGACAACTGCTGATCAAGATTATTTTTAAGTTGAGTGATAGGCTTATGAGATCATTTTATTATTTTTTACACCTTTCCGTATGTTTTATTTTGTTGATTGGTTTCTTTTTTTGCTGAGGAAAATTAGCCCTGAGCTAACATTTGTGTCAATCTCCCCCTATTTTGTATGTGGGTCACTGCCACATGATGGCTGACAAGTGGTGTAGGTCTGTGCCCTGGATCCAAACCTGCAAACTCAGGCCGCTGAAGTGGAGTGCACTGAACTTAACCACCATGCCACAGGGCTAGTCCCTTCTGTATATTTTAAGTATTCTGTAGTATATTATTTATTTTTATTTTTTACTTTTTGCTGGGAAAGATTCACCCTGAGGTAACATCTGTTGTCAGTCTTCCTCTTTTTCTCCCCCTCCCCAAAGCTCCAGTACATAATTATATATTCTAGTTGTAATCCTTCTAGTTCTTCTATATGTGCTGCCACCACAGCATGATCTGAACCCACAAACTCAGGATGCTGAAATGGAGTGCACTGACCTTAACCACTATGCCATGGGGCCGGCCCCCAGTAGTATATTATTTTTAAAGGTGGTTTTTAGTATTCTATGTATGTAAAATAAATTGCTTCTTAATTTTAAAAATTAAAAACACAAGGAAAGTGAATATGAGTTGAAATTGAACATAGCCTTAAAGAAAATTCTTCTTTTTGAAGTATAATTGATGTGCAATATTATATTAGTTTCAAGTGTACAACAGAGTGCTTGATTTTATGTACATTATATGATCACCACAATAAGTCTAAGTACTATCTGTCACCATACAAAGTTATTACACTATTATTGACTATATTCCCCATGCTATACATTACATCCCCATGACTCATTTATTTTATAACTGGAAGTTCATACCTCTTGAGCCTTTTCATCCATTTCTTCTACCCCTCAACCTCCCTGCTCTGGCAACCACCAGTTTGTTCTCTATATCTATGAGGCTGTTTCTTTTTTGTTTTGTTTGCTCTGTTTTTTAGATTCCACATATAAAGTGAAATCATACAATATTTGTGTTTTTCTGTCTGATGTATTTCACTTAGCTTAATACCCTCAAGGTCCATCCATGTTGTTGGAAATGGCAAATTTCCTTCTTTTTTATGGCTGAGTAATATTCCTTTGTATATATATGCCCATCTTCTTTATCCATTCATCCATTGATGGACACTTTTGCTTCCATATCTTGGCTATTGTAAATAATGCTGCAATGAACATAGGAGTGCATATATCTTTCTGAATTAGTGTTTTTGCTTTTTTCAGCTATATACCCAGAAGCAGAATTGCTGAATCATATCATAATTCTATGTTTTTTTAAAGATTTTCTTTTTCTTTTTCTCCCCAAAGCCCCGTGGTACATAGTTGTATATTTTTAGTTGTGGGAACTTCTAGTTGTGTCATGTGGGATGCCACCTCAACACGGCCTGATGAGCAGTGCCATGTCCACACCCAGGATCCCAACAGGCGAAACCCTGGGCCACCCAAGCCGAGCGCGCAAACTTAATCACTCGGCCACAGGCTGGCCCCTGGTAATTCTATTTTTTAATTTCTTAGGGAACCTTCACACTGTTTTCCATAGTAGCTGCACCAACTTACATTCCCACCAATGGTACGGAGGCTTCCCTTTTTTCTACGTTATTTCTTGTCTTTTTGATAAAAGCCATTCCAACAGGTGTCAGGTGATGTCTCATTGTGGTTTTGATTTTCATTTCCCTTATGATTAGCGATTTTGAGCATCTTTTCACGTGCCTGTTGGCCATCTGCATGTTGAAGAAAATTCTTTCAAGAAGTTTTGCTCTGGAGAGTGCCTAAGAGAGGGATGGAGTAAGTTCTATCAAGGTAATACCTTTTTTTTGAGAAAGATCAGCCCTGAGCTAACATCTGCCCCCAATCCTCCTCTTTTTTCTTAGGAAGCTTGGCCCTGAGCTAACATCCGTGCCCATCTTCCACTACTTCATGTGTGGGACGTCTACCACAGCATGGCGTGCCAAGCAGTGCCGTGTCCGCCCCCAGGACCGGCCGGGGAACCCGGCCAGCCAGGCTGAAAGGGCGCACTTAACAGCTGCGCCACCCGGCGGCCCCAAGTTAATATCTTTTAAAGGTGGAGATACCGGCCTCATTACAAACCTAGGAGCATTCCAATAGTGAGGGCCAGGTTGACGACACAAGAGAAAGAGGAAATAATTGCAGAAGCAGCGCCCTTGAGAAGGGTAGGGGCCTTGATTTCCCGAGTACAAGCAGGGGGATTGTCCACTGACAGGAAGAACGCTTTGCCCACTGTGAAAAGAGGTTATAAGATAGGAGCCGATATTGGTAGTTTCATAGATTTAATGGTAGCATGATGAGGAAGTTCCTATCTGACAGCTTCTGTTTTCTCAATGAATTTTCCAGAAAAAAAATGGAGGAGGAGAGGTTGTTTTCCAGAGAAAGCAAAATTCCGAAGGCTAACGGAACGCTGGGCTTTGGGCAACTGCACATGGTTCTATTCAAACTAAGGGCGTGTGTTGGGCATGGGTTGGTGTGTCTGGACAGAAGGCGGGAGCATTTAGCCTGGGCCACACTATGAAGACCGTTTCCCAAACCCTAAGGCAAACGAACAGAGGCTCCCCGGCGTCCCCGGCAGCCCCGGCGGTGCGCTCCACGGAGGCGCGCGGGCCGCGGGAGGGCCCGCCCGCGCAGGGCTCTTGGTAGCGGGCAGGTCGGCGCATGCGCGCGGTGCCTCGTGGCCTCGCGCTCCTTTTCGTCTTCAGTGTTGCTCCGGGTTTCTCCGACTTACCTGTTAGTGGTTTGCGGTCTCCGCTCCCGCGATGGAGGCCCTGGAGGAGCTGGGGCTGCTGATAGAGAAGAGTTTCGGGGAGGAGGCTGCGCCGGCGGCGGAGCGGTGAGCGGAGCGCGGGGAGGGCCTGGGGGCCAAGCGGGAGATTTGAAAGAGAGGAGCGGGAGAGGCCGCACCCAGCCGCGGCGGGCCGGGCCTGGGCGCCGGGCGCCCGACGAACCTCCAGACCTGGGGGTCTGTTTCGCAGGGTCTTCTTTGGGACCACACTCAGGCCGGAGCCTGAAAATTTTTCCTCACCCAGCAATTTATTCTTTCCCTTGATTTCATCTTTTTCCCGAATTTGAGGGGTTCCAGCCACCTTAACTATTTTCATAAGAGGAAATTGCAACTACTAAATGTTTTTCTCCATGTTTAGTTGGAGAACTTATCCCAGGGTGAACTCTGCGCCCTCAGCTCGGCGTAAATGGTCGGAGAAACTTGACCCACAATCATGGTATGGGGTTATTCTTGATAAGAATGATGATGCTAGCCAGCTATTGTTGACGGATCTTTGCATTTTGGATTTTGATCAGCAGTGCTTTTTGGAAGATGTCAGCTGACCTTGGGAAATTCGTGGCCTGAAGCTGGGTAGGATAGGTGAATGAGGCGGTTACAAAATAATAGCACCCAGGGTTAGGTGACGAAGATAATTTTAGGGTAATGTGAAAGGCATTTGGTGTAATAATTGGAGAGAGAATGACTTCGGACCCTCTGATAAAGGGGAGCCATCATTGTTGGACCATCACTGATAAAGACTTCCTGCGGTCACACAGAGAAGATTTAAGAAGGACTCAGTGTTTTTTAGAGGAGAGATTATTTTGCAAAGTTTTCAGGCGGCTGGGATCATTAGATAAAAGTATTATGAAATTGACTTGCTCATTATAAATAAGAAATTTCTGAGTTACTCTATGAGCTAATGTGACAGGCGTTAAGCTTGCTTTCTCTACAAGGCAGAGGCTGGTTGATCCTCAATGAGATTTTATTTATTTATTAAAAAAAATTTTTTTGTTAAAGATTGGCACCTGAGCTAACATCTGTTACCAATCTTCTTTTTTTTTTCCTTCTTCTTCTCCCCAAAGTCCCCCAGTACATAGTTGTATATTCTAGCTGTAGGTTCTTCTGCTTGTGCTATGTGGGACGCCTCCTCAGCATGGCCTGATGAGTGGTGCCATGTCCACTCCCAGGATCTGAACCAGCAAAACCCTGGGTCTCCAAAGCGAGTGTGGGAACTTGATCACTTGGCCATGGGGCTGGCCCCTCAATGAGATTTTATAGGACTGTCTGCATTAAATAGTAGGTTGGAATACATGATTTCTAAGTATGCTCCTAATTTAAAGATCAATATAATTCTGTGCCTCACAGTAGGACTTCTAGTGAACTGCCCACACTGTGCTTTTCCATAACAAACATCTCTTTTATTTCCTTTTACTTGTACTTTGGAAAGATTTGCACCAGTGGCAGGAATTTGTTGGTTTAATATTTTTCGGTTTATCCTTAATCTTCACAATCACGGATGTTCCACAGAGCTCCCCATAGAGCTTATATTTGGAAAAATCCATATCATAAGCATGTTTTAAATGGCATTGCTTCTGGGAAGTTTTTATAATAGGAACTCTGCTATGCCTTTGCTTTCTTAATTTTTGCCTATTTTAGCTAAAGGTCGTTAGTATAAACTTTCCAGAAGAAACAAAGCTAGATAACTGGAAGGTTTGTAGATAAAGGAGTTTGGATGGCTTCTTATTTCATGCTTGTGCTACATTAGTTTTGTATGTGTTTGCTTTAGATTTCAGAAGAAGGTGGAAGCTTCCTTTTCTAAAACAGTTCTGAGCCGAGGAGTGGATAACCGGTACCTGGTGTTAGAAGTCAATGTTGTACAGAATGAAGAAAGAAACCATGAAAAACACCTTATCATCACTGCTTCTCAGTCGCTAGAATATAAAGAACTGTGCATCCTTAGGAATGACTGGTAATTTTATGTATGCTCAAAAGCACTGGTCTGGCCGTCTTAAGGGTACCATCTTAAAACCCGTCACATGGGCTTCTGTGAATGTTGCTATAATTTAATTTAATGTTGTGTGCATGTTCTTGTTAATAAAGGGAGTAGATCTGAACCTGAATTAATTCTGCATAAAAATTCTGCCTATTACCCCAGCATCTCAAGTCCATTATTCCCAAACTTGATTTTTATTGTCACTTGAAAATCAAGTTCAAAGGAACCTATTGAATGACTGCTTCCTTTTTCCCAGTACTTTGTTTTAAGGTTGCAGCTTGAAATTCATGTTAGTTCTCACTAAGAGCAAAATTAATTACAGCATAAGAACATTCTTAAACCTTGGATTTCTCTACTCAAGCAAAGTATGGGATGTGAGGGGTGAAGGGGAGATGTGGGGAAGGTGGAGGTCTAACTTTGTCTAGGCTCTTTGTCTAGGCTGCTAGTTAAATGGTTTGAACTAGATAAATATGATTTTATTCTTGCTGCGTCGGGTGTGGCTTCATGCCTCAAGACTTACAGAGGCTGTAGATATCGCTGTAAGTCTTAAGAATGAGATAATTAATTATTAAAACAACCTAATTCATAATTGGAGCTATATATTGCACCTTTAAAGATTTGGTAGCTTTTGCAGTAAGCGATACTATAACACTAAACAGTTTTCTTTTTTGGGATTTAAGGAAAACCCACGATCATTCAGGTGTGTTTCAGAGGAGGACAGGAATAGAGTGACTAAGGAATTGATTCAGAAGACTGCATCCTGGCATTTAATTTTTTTAAAAGATCCAGAAATTTGGAAATACGTATTTCTTCAGATAAAATAGTTATTTTTTGAAGCCTCCTTAATATGTTTAAATGTAGGAACATAAACTCTGTATTTAACTTTGCTCTATTTTTAGGTGCTCTGTACCAGTTGAGCCAGGGGACATCATTCATTTGGAGGGAGACTGCATATCTGATACTTGGATAATAGATGAAGATTTTGGGTATTTGATTCTATATCCAGACATGCTGATTTCTGGCACAAGCATAGCCAGTAGTATTCGATGTATGAGAAGAGCTGTCCTGAGTGAAACTTTTAGGGTGAATAATATTAATAGCTAATGTTTCTGCAGGGTTTTAGAGTTTGCAGAGCTCTTTGACGCTTTCTTTAATCTCCCAGCAATCCTGTGAGGTAGATGGTGTTAATCAGCTGCCCTTTGCAGATGAGGAAGATCAGGCTGGAGGGCTGAAGTGACTTGCTCAAAGTCATGTAGCTAGGAAGTGGCAGTGCTGGGACTTAAGGCCAGGTGCCTGAATCCTTTGAATCTTCTTCAATACTTAATAAAATAATTAATCCTAATGATTAAAAAAATTAAATGATAAAATCTTTTGTTTAATATATCTAGGCATTTCCAGACTTGGCTTCATGTATTCTCAATGAACTAAAAATAAATGTGACCGTTTCTTTTCAAAAAATTGTTATGGAAAATTTCAAACATACACAGAGATGATTATAAGAAATCCCCATGTACCCATTCTGCTGTTCCCAAACATTGTATTATTTTGCAAGTAAATGAAAGCCAAGGATTTTTTAAAAATATGAGTACAATATCTTTATCGTGTACAATAAAACTAATTTCTTAAATTAATCTAATACCAGTTTATCTCACATCTTTTATCAAAAATATCATTTTATTTTGTTGGTTTTGTAGCATCAGTAAGCAAACAAGGTCTGTGTATTATGTTTGGTTAATGTATCTCTTAAGTTTCTTTTAATCTATATTAGTTCTGCCTTCCACCTTCTGCCCTTTGTTTCAGTCCCATTTGTTTGTTGAAGAACCTGAGTTTTTCTTCAAGTTTCCTCTTCCTCACAGAGTATGGTTTTAATTATACACTTGATCTATGTGTATATAGAACACCAAAAATACAGCTGAGCAAGAAGAGAAAAAGAAGGAGAAGTACCTTAATGGATTGTCTGATAATCTTAGTTGTCACTTGTTTGTAGTTTATCAGCTTTTTCCCTTCAGTTCTGGTGGAATACCAACTTCTCTTTTAACCACATAATTATAAGGCAGACCTGAATATTTTAAGAACTTTTAGTTTTGAAATAATTTTAGACTCACGTAGAACTTGCAAAAATAGTACAGAGAGTTCCTCTGTGAATTCTTCAAATTCGTGATGGATGGTTTGGTGAACTTTATCTAGTTTTTTGATAGCCACAAAGGAGAGATGTAGGCTATAAAAGAGTTCATTGATAAGTACTGTTTCTTTTTAAGTTGAGAGAAGTTTCTTGCCAAAAATCTCTGCTGTAAGTTTAAATTTAATTTTTGAATAATGTCTTTTACTATAGCTCATAGTTTATGAGCTATGCCTTTATTGACTTTTCTATGTAGGTAGTTTATAAAGTGAAATTAGAGATGACTATGTTAAATATTTGAGAATATGTTGAATTTTTTCATATTGGTTATTTTAATTTTTTTTGAAATGAGAATATATTGATCTTAAACATAATTCATACCTGTAAAATAAGTCAGGTAGTTCTGAACAGAAGAAAGTGAAAGTCACCTGTAATTCCACCCACCAGAAAAAAACAGTCTTTAGTATCTTGGCATTTTCTTACTGGTGCACTTTGGCTATTGGTTTAATGGGTTCGGTGATAAATATATGGTCATGTTTGTTAATATATTGTAAAATAAAATTTTTGTGTTTTTTTTGGTAGAGCTCTGATTCAGTCACACGCCAGATGCTGATTGGTACGGTTCTCCACGAAGTATTTCAAAAAGCAATAAGTGACAGCTTTGCCCCAGAAAAGCTACAAGAACTTGCTTTTCAAACAGTTCAAGAAATAAGGCATCTGAAGGAAATGTGAGTAGTTACAAGGGGAACTACAGGTGCCAATTTGTTTAAAGAGCATCTTTCCTAGAATCTATAAGGTATTTGGCTATTAGACTATTCAATATAAATTAGGGCAATACTAGAATGAAGATTCCATGGTTGCGGTACCCCGTTGCAATTCTGTAAAGAGCTTCTGAAATTGTGCAGTGGAAGCTCTTCAGCCAAAAATATCTATAAATATTCTGTACATGTGCACAACAGACTCTTAGCTACTTTCAGTGAGTGTGAAAACCTTTTTGCCTTATTTCTGGAAACAGTATGACATACTGAAAATTGTATGTGTCTGGGAGTCAGATGGACCTAATTTCAAATTCTGGCTTTGTCAGTTTTATGACTAAAGAAGTTACTTAAATATTCTGAAAAAGGTGATAATCCCTATTTTGCAGACTTTTTGTGACAATGGAGATGATGTATGTAAGCCCACAAATGGCTAATCATTGGGATTTTATGAGTGACTGCCTGCAGAGGGATGGGCATGCTCTCTTCTCTCTGTTTCTTTCTTGACTCCTGTTGCAGTCCATCGTTTTCCCACCGAAATGTTTTTATTAGTGGTGATTTTGATTTCCATACTGGTTGACATAACCCTGTTTTTCCAGATGTAATTTTGTGTTTCACTGTTTCTATGAGAAAGATGTGTTCCAAAATTCCACACAACTGATTTACTATTGATGGACAATCTGTTGTCCTCAAAACATTTTAGAACCTTGCCATACACCAGGCGCTGTGGTAAGTGCTTTTAGACATCTTACATAATCTGATAGCAGCCTCACAGTCTGTGGAGGTCAGGAATCTGGAAGAGGCTTGGTTGGGTGGCTCTGGCTCAGGGTCTCCCATTTTGGGCTGCAGTTGTCTGAGGGCTCGACCAGGGAGTTAGGGTCTGCTTCCAAGATGACATACTCACGTGGTTGTGGTGACGAGGCCTCAGTTCCTGGCTGGCTGTTGGCAGGAGGCTCCAGTCCTTGACATTTGGGGCCTCTTCATAGGGCTGCCTGACGTGTCATCACAACATGCCAGCTGCTTTTTCCAGACTGAATGGTCCAAGAAAGAGAGCTAACAGGAAGCCACAGTGCCTTTTACAACCTAGTCTCTCAACTCATCCATTGTCACTTCTGGTTTTTCTTTTATTTGTTAGGTACAAGTCACTAAGTCCACCTCTCTCTCAGGGGTAGAGAATTGGGTGCCATCTTTTGAAGGGAGTGTCAAAGAATTTGTGGGCATATTTTAAACCACCACAGATATTCAGATATCAGGCACCCTGATTAGTCTAAAACCCAACTTGAATACAGGGATGAAGGAAAACAAGGTTTCTGAGAGCAGCCTTGCTCAGGATTCATGAGGTTGATGTGTTAAACCTTGTGCACCTTACATAATGGAACGTCTTTCATACTCTCAGCATCTGTTACTATTTTTCACTAATATCTAAAAGTCTTAGTTATCTGATTTCCAAGATGCAGCAGAGAGGCACCTTCCTAGTCACGTAACGTGAGAGTTGATGGTTTCATTACGATGTAGGAAAGAGGAAACTATTTTAAAAAATATAAGACTGGGGGGCGCTGGCCCAGTGTCGTAGTGGTTAAGTTTGCACGTTCTGCTTCTGTGGCCTGGGGTTTGCTGGTACGGATCTGGGGTGTGGACCTATGCACCACTTGTCAAGCCATGCTGTGGCAGGTGTCCCCCATATAAGGTAGAGGGGGGCATAAAGATGGGCATGGATGTTAGCTCAGGGCCAGTCTTCCTCAGCAAAAAGAGAAGGATTGGCAGCAGATGTTAGCTCAGGGCTAATCTTCCTCTAAATAAATAGATAGATAAATAAATAAATAAAAGACTGAAGGTCAGAATTTTGGAGAGAATGCATTCTTAGCAGATCCTTGGGTATCACTGAATAATGTTATTTATCATGATATTCTAAGTTAATAAGGAAAAATATGTTTCATTTCATAATTATGAAAATAGTAATTCCCTCATAATTATTGCCCATCCATAGTAATATCAATCCTGTTCAAGAGAATGCTTTTTTTTTTTAAGATTGGCACCTGAGCTAATACCTGTTGCCAGTCTTTTTTCTTTTTTTCTTTCTCCTTCTCCCCAAAGTTCCCTAGTACGTATTTGTATATTCCAGTTGCAAGTCCCTCCAGTTGTGCCATGCAGGATGCCACCCCAGCATGGGCTAACAAGCAGCACCATGACCACACCCAGGATCTGAACCAGCGAAACCCCAGGCCACTGAAGTGGAGCTCACGAACCCAACCACTTGGCCGTAGGGCTGGCCCCAAGAGAATGCTTTTTTAAATTCCCAAATACTAAAATAATAGGTTCAGAGTTCTTTTCTTTTCTTTTTTTATTTTTTGTGAGGAAGAGTGGCCCCAAGCTGACATCTGTTGCCAATCTTCCTCTTTTTGTTTGAGGAAGATTGTTGCTGAGCTCACTTCTGTGCCAATCTTCCTCTGTTTTACGTGGGATGCTGCCACAGTGTGACTTGATGAGCTGTGCTACATCTGTGCCTGGGATCTGAACTCGCAAACCCAGGGCTGCTGAAGCAGAGTGCGTGAACTTAACCACTATGCCACCAGGCTGGCCTCCAGAATTCTTTTCTACCCTCTTTCATAGACCCTTCTCCCTTAGAACGGAGAAAGATCTGTTCAACTCTACCCTCTCATTATGTCAGTAAAAGTCTAGACCTGAAGATCATACCTTAATAATTATTAAATACCTTGATAATCTCAGGAAAGACCAGGGTGTTACATGTCAATTTGCTGTCACTTGACTAAAATTAAAAAGGGAGAATTTAAATGCCGAAGACATTAAATAACCAGTATAGGCTGGTTTGGAAACTTTAAAAAGAGTCCTGGTCTGTAAAAGTAAAATGCTTGGAAGAATCCACCTAAGGAGATCATAACAATGAAGAATGATTCCAGGATGGTTGTAGAAATTTATTGAGGAAAAAGATTACCCAATTGTCCAGGTTCTTTTTTTCCAATAATAAATTATTTCTAAGTAGGTTATAAATTAATGCACACCATACGTTATTGTAATAGTACAAGAGGACACACAATAAAAAATAAGTCCTTTTTACCTGTGTTCTCCTAGTTCCCACTTCCTTCCCCAGAGGCAGCCACTGTTACCAGTCTCTTGTATGTCCTTCCAAGAGGATTTCAAACATTTCTATGTGATAGTATGCATATATGTATATTTATATCTTGTTTGTTATGTAGCATACCATACACATTATTGTGTAGGAAGATGAAATCTTGGTGATTATTCCATATCTGCACTCATTGAGCTATCTTATTTTTAATTAATAGTGGTATAATGTTTTATTGTATGGGTGTACTGTAATTTATTTAAGTATCCCCTTGGCAGTTCAGTCTTTGCTTTTATTAGCAATGCTATGATAAATACCTTTGTGTATCTTTTATTTCATACCTGTGCAGGCATATATCTGGGCTCAGTACTTAGAAATGGAATTCTTAGGCCACAGGATATGTGCTTTAAAAATTCTTCTTATTTGGAAATAATTTCAAATTTAGAGAAAAGTTGCAAGATTAGTACAGAGAACATCCGTATGCTCTTTTCTCAGATTGACCTGTTATATATGTATGTTTGTGCAGATTCTCTTTCAAAGATTAAGTAGTATACATCACGGTATACATGAGAGGCTGTATGTCACGAAGGCACAGGTCACAGTGCAGGCTGAGCAGAGCCCTGGACATCCTAGGGTGCCCTGTGGGCTCAGGGGCTCCTACTGCAGGGGGCAGAGCTGGCTCTACTCACCCTCACCCTCTCTGTGGTCTTCTTCTGCCCAGACCACTCTGATGGCTGGGGCCAGGCACGTGGTGACCTTCGTTAGGCCAGGTGTGGCCTCAGTGCCTGGCGCGTCAGCCTGCTGCTGGCCAAGGACTTTGCTCATGACACGTTCTCGCTGACACTGAGCCAAGTGGGCTCAGGGCTCATGTCCATGGGGTAAAAAACCATAATGCATACTTAACTGTGTATTTCCTAAGAGTAAGGATTTTCTTTCTTTCTTTTGTTCTTTTTTTTTTTGAGGAAGCTTAGTCCTGAGCTAACTGCTGCCAATCCTCCTCTTTTTTCTGAGGAAGACTGACCCTGAGCTAATATCCATGCCCATCTTCCTCTACTTTATAAATGGGACGCCTACCACAGCATGGCTTTTGCCAGGCAGTGCCATGTCCTCACCTAGGATCTGAACTGGCAAACCCTGGGCCGCCAAGAAGCGGAACATGCGCACTTAACCGCTGCGCCACCGGGCCAGCCCAAGATTTTCTTTTATGTAAACACAGTACAGTTATCCACTTCAGGAAATTTAATATTGGTAGAATACTTTTGTCTGACCTGTTCACATTTCAGTTTTGTCCAGTAATGTTCTTTGTAGCATTTTTGCCCCTCTAGGACAGGATCCAGTCTGGGTACATTTAAAATTTTGGTCTATACTGCCAAATTGCTCTGGATAGGCATTGTTCCGGTTTACATTTCTGCCGGCAGTATATGAGTCCTCGTTTCCCTCTCCTCATCATCGCTTACCTCATGTTTATCCACTGGAAGTTCCTAGTTTTCAAATACCTTTTTGGAAGGATATCCTTTGGCTCTGGTAGTCTGAGTGTGTGATTGTATGGGGCACTTTGGCATCAGCAGTTGCTCCCTGGCTTGAGAAATTTCACCTCTTTGTTTAAAATTCTTAATTTTTTTTTTAAAGATTGGCACCTGAGCTAACAACTGTTGCCAATCTTCTTTTTCTTTTCTCTTACTGCTTTTTCTCCCCAAATTCCCCTGGTACATAGTTGTATATTGTAGTTGTGGGTCCTTCTAGTTGTGGCATGTGGGATGCCACCTCAGCATGGCCTGATGAGTGGTGCTATGTCCGCGGCCAGGATCTGAACCGGCGAAACCCTGGGCCGTGGAAGTGGAGTGCATGAACTTAACCACTCGGCCACGGGGTCGGCCCTAATTATTCATTTTTATTGAAGTATAATTGACAGACAATATTATATTAGTTTCAGGTGTACAATGTAATGCTTTGATATTTTTATACATTACAAAATGATCACCATAATATGTCTAGTTACCATTTGTCACCATGCAAAGTTATTACACTATTACTGACTGTATTCCTCATGCTGTACATTATATCCCTGTGACCTATTTATTTTATTTCTAGAAGTTTGTACCTTTTTTTCCTTCTTCCTTTTGGTGAGGAAGATTGTTGCTGAGGTAACATCTGTGCCAGTCTTCCTCTATTTTGCATATGGGATGCTGCCACAGCATGGCTTGATGAACGGTGTGTAGGTCTGCACCTGGGATCTGAATCCATGAACCCCGGGCTGACGAAGCAGAGCGCGTGAACTTAACCACTGTCACCGGGCCAGCCCCTTGAAGTTTGTACCTGTGAATCCCCTTCACGTATTTCACTCATCTGCCTACCTCTCCCCTCTGGCAACCAACAGTTTGTTCTTTGTCTGTATGAGTCTGTTTCTGTTTTGTTTTTTTAGCTTCCACATATAAGTGAAATCATATGGTATTTGTCTTTCTTTATCTAACTTATTAGCATAATACCCTCTAGGTCCAATGATGTTTGTGCAAATGGCAAGATTTCATTCTTTTTTATGGCTGATTAATATTCCATTGTATATATACACCACATCTTCCTTATCCATTCATCTATCAATGAACACTTAGGTTGCTTCCATATTTTGGCTATTGTAGATGATGCTGCAGTGAACATAGGGGTGCACATATCTTTTTGAATTTTTGTTTTCTTTGGATACATACCCTGAAGTGGAATTGCTGGATTGTATGGTAGTTCTATTTTCAATTTTTTGAGGAACTTCCATACTGTTTTCCATAGTGGCTGCACAAATTTACATTCTCACCAACAGTGTATTAGGGTTCTCTGTTCTCCACATCCTCACCAACTTGTAATTTGTAGTCTTTTTGATAATAGCCATTCTGACAGGTGTGAGATTTCTGTTTCTACTTGAGGCTGCTGTTGTGCTCAGGAGAAGCAATCTTGGCAGAGCCAGGGCTGCTAAGTTTGTCTTCCCTGCTGAACCAGCTCTTTTAGAGGATCCATAGGGCTCTGCTGTCTTCCTTTTAGGGCTGAATAATATTCCATTGTACGTATATATCATTGTTTATCCATTAATTAGTTAATGGGTTCTTGGGTTGCTTATTTGGGTATTTTTGTCCTTATTTACTTTTTTCATATTTATTCTTCCGTATTTAATCTCTTACTTTTGCAGGTACCGTTTAAATCTGAATCAAGATGAAATAAAACAAGAAGTAGAGGACTACCTGCCTTCATTTTCTAAATGGGCTGGAGATTTCATGCATAAATACACTTCAGCTGACCTCCCTCAGATGCAGTTCTCTCTGTAAGAAACTCGTTTTGTTTATATGCTGTTTATATGTTCAGACCAGGCTTCTATTCCGTATGTTGCATTAAAGCCTTGTAAAAGTCAAGTTACTACAACTAAGCTTTTTGTTTACTTATTTTATAAATTATAGTCCTGAGTGTCTTTCAAGGACAAAACATAATCTGATGAATAGAAAATTCTGCTTTCATTGTAATAAAACCTTATAATTTTTTTATGTAGGTATTTCTTTTGGAGCTATGTTTTTTTAATAAAATAATCAATTTGTAGATATTTTGGGGGTCCTAATTTCATTTGTATTTCTCTGTTACTGTCATATATAGACTCTGTTACATACTGTTTGGCATTGGGTTTGTTTTTTACTTTTTTCCCCCTTAAAGTAGCATTGATATACATTTATAGGTAATACTTTTTTTCTTTTCCATTATTTACCCATTCAGCAAATATTTATTGAGTGCCTAATATGTGCCAAGTAATATTCTAGGTGCTGGGATTATAGTAGTGGGGGAAAAAAAGCCACTGACTTCACTGCGCTGCTATACGACTGAACAAGTGACAGGGTGCCAGATTGTGGTCAGTGCTGTGTGGAATCGTGGGGAGGGTAAGAAGGAAAGGAGAGTCGGCGATGCGGTGGGACATATTATTTCTGTAGAATGGTCATGAAAGGCCTCTCTGTTAAGGTGACATTGAGCAGAAGCCTGAAAGAAATGAAGGAGGGAGCTAGGCAGCTCTCTCCAGGAAGAGTATTTCAGGCAAAAGCCTTGTAGGTGATGTGTACCTGCTATTGTGGCTGGAGCAGAGTGAGGTGGGAAAGAGAGCAGAAGTAGCTCTCTTGGGGCCTCGTCAGCAGTGTCAGGACTTTGACTGCTGTTCTCATTAGGTGAGAAGTCACTGGAGAGTTTGTGCAGAGGGTTTTGGTCTTATTTCTTGGGTTTTTTGGTAAGAAAGGTTGACCCTAAGCTAACATCTGTTGCCAATCTTCCTCATTTTGCTTGAGGAAGATTGTCACTGAGCTAACTAACATCTGTGCCCATCTCCGTTTCGTATGTGGGATGCCGCCACAGCGTGGCTTGATGAGCAATATGTAGGTCTGCGCCTGGGATCTGAACCTGAGAACCCTGGGCTGCCAAAGTGGAGCATGTGAACTCAACCAGTACACCACTGGGCTGGCCCTGTGATTTCCTTTTTTTAAAAATAGGCAACATTTTATTTTTCTTTAAATAGGCACAACTTCCATTTATATTAATATTCTTAACCTTTTCTTTTTTTTTATTAAGGTTATGAAAGTTAACATCCCTGTGAAATTACAGTTGTACATCATTATTAGTCATGTTGTAGGTACACCACTTCACCCCTAGTGCCCTCCCCCCACCCCCCTTTCCCCTGGCAACCACCGATCAGTTCTCTTTGTCCATATGCTAACTACCACCTATGAGTGGAGTCATACAGAGTTCATCTTTCTCTGTCTGGCTTATTTCACTCAACATAATACCCTCAAGGTCTATCCATGTTGTTGTGAATGGGATGACTTTGTCCTTTTTTATGGCTGGGTAGTATTCCATTGTATATATATACCACATCTTCTTTATCCAATCATCAGTTGCTGGGCACTTAGGTTGGTTCCATGACTTGGCTATTGTGAATAATGCTGCAGTGAACATAGGGGCGCATGGAACTTTTGGAATTGCTGATTTCAGGTTCTTAGGATAGATACCCAGTAGTGGGATGGCTGGGTCACAAGGTATTTGTATTCTTAAATTTTTGAGGAATCTCCATACTGTTTTCCACAGTGGCTGCAGCAGTTTGCATTCCCACCAACAGTGTATGAGTAATCCCTTTTCTCCACAGCCTCTCCAACATTTGTCACTCTTGGTTTTGGATATTTTTGCCATTCTAACAGGTGTAAGGTGATATCTTAGTGTAGTTTTGATTTGCATTTCCCTGATGATTAGTGATGATGAGCATCTTTTCATGTGTCTATTGGCCACCCGTATATCTTCTTTGCAGAAATGTCTGTTCATGTCCCCTGCGCATTTTGTGATTGGGTTGTTTGATTTTTTATTGTTGAGTTGTGTGAGTTCTTTATATATTATGGAGATTAACCCTTTGTTGGATAAATAACTTGTAAATATTTTTTCCCAATTAGTGGGCTTTTTTTTTGTTTCAATCCTGTTTTCCCTTGCCTTGAAGAGGCTCTTTAGTCTGATGAAGTCCTGTTTGTTTATTCTTTCTATTGTTTCCCTCATGTGAGGGGTTATGGTGTCCAAAAAGATTCTTTTGAAGCTGATGTCAAAGAGTGTACTGCCGATGTTCTCTTCTAGAAGACTTGTTGTTTCAGGCCTAATCTTTAGGTCTTTGATCCATTTTGAGTTTATTTTAGTAAATGGTGAAAAAGAATGGTTGATTTTCATTCTTTTACATGTGGCTGTCCAGTTTTCCCAGCACCATTTGTTGAAAAGACTTTCTTTCCTCCATTGTAGGCCCTCAGCTCCTTTGTCAAAGATTAGCTATCCATAGATGTGTGGTTTTATTTCTGGGCTTTCAATTCTGTTCCGTTGATCTGTGTATCTGTTTTTGTACCAGTACCATGCTGTTTTGATTACTGTAGCTTTGTAGTATGTTTTGAAGTCAGGGATTGTGATGCCTCCAGCTTTGTTCTTCTTTCTCAGGATTGCTTTAGCAATTCAGGGTCTTTTGTTGCCCCATATGAATTTTAGGATTCTTTGTTCAATTTCTGTAAAGAATGACATTGGAATTCTGATTGGGATAGCATTGAATCTGTAGATTGCTTTAGGTAGTATGGACATTTTAACTATGTTTATTCTTCCAATCCATGTGCATGGAATGTCTTTCCATCTCTTTATGTCATCGTCAATTTCTTTCACGAAGGTCTTGTCGTTTTCGTTGTATAGGTCTTTCACTTCCTTGGTTAAATTTATCCCAAGGTATTTTATTCTTTTTGTTGCGATCGTGAATGGGATTGAGTTCTTGAAATCTTTTTCTGTTAGTTCATTGTTAGCGTATAGAAATGCTACTGATTTATGTATGTTGATTTTATACCCTGCAACTTTGCTGTAGCTGTTGATTGTTTCTAATAGTTTTTCTATGGATTCTTTGGGGTTTTCTATATATAAGATCATGTCGTCTGCAAACAGCGAGAGTTTTACTTCTTCGTTGCCTATTTGGATTCCTTTTATTTCTTTTTCCTGCCGAATTGCTCTGGCCAACACCTCCAGTACTATGTTGAATAAGAGTGGCGAAAGTGGGCTTGTTCCTGTTCTGAGAGGGATGGGTTTCAGTTTTTGTCTGTTGAGTATGAAGTTGGCTGTGGGTTTGTCATATATGGCCTTTATTATGTTGAGGTGCTTTCCTTCTATACCTATTTTATTGAGGGTTTTTATTATAAATGGATGTTGGATCTTGTTGAATGCTTTCTCTGCATCTATTGAGATGATCATGTGGTTTTTGTTTCTCATTTTGTTGATGTAGTGAATCACGTTGATTGACTTGCAGATGTTGAACCATCCCTGTGTCCCTGGTATAAATCCCTCTTGATCATGGTGTATAATGTTTTTGATATATTGCTGTATTTGGTTTGCCAAAATTTTGTTGAGGATTTTTGCATCTATGTTCATCAGTGATATTGGCCTGTAGTTTTCCTTCTTTGTGTTGTCCTTGTCAGGTTTGGGGATCAGGGTGATGTTGGCTTCATAGAATGTATTAGGGAGTGCTCCATCTTCCTCTATTATCTGAAACAGTTTGAGAAGGATAGGTATTAAATCTTCTTTGAATGTTTGGTAGAATTCTCCAGAGAGGCCGTCTGGTCCTGGACTCTTATTTTGGGGGAAGTTTTTGATTACTGTTTCTATTTCTTTACTTGTGATTGGTCTATTCAGATTCTCTATTTCTTCCTGATTCAGTTTGGGTACGTTGTATGAGTCTAGGAATTTATCCATTTCTTCTAGGGTGTTCAGTTTGTTGGCATATAGTTTTTCATAGTATTCTCTTATGATCCTTTGTATTTCTTCAGTATCTGTTGTGATTTCTCCTCTCTTGTTTCTAATTTTATTTATTTTAGACTTCTCTCTCTTTTTTCAGTGAGTCTGGCTAAGGGTTTGTCGATTTTGTTAATTTTTTCGAAGAACCAACTCTTTGTTTCATTGATCCTTTCTACTGTCTTTTTTGTTTCAATATCATTTATTTCTGCTCTAATTCTTATTATTTCCTTCCTTCTACTGACTTTGGGCTTTGTTCTTCTTTTTCTAATTCCGTTAGGTGTCGTTTGAGGTTGTTTATGTAAGATTTTTCTTGCTTATTGAGGTGAGCCTGTATTGCAATGAATTTCCCTCTTAGGACTGCCTTTGCTGCGTCCCAAATCATTTGGTACAGTGTATTTTCATTTTCATTTGTCTCCAGATAATGTTTGATTTCTTCTTTAATTTCTTCAATAATCCATTGTTTGTTCAGTAGCATGTTGTTTAGTCTCCACATTTTTGGCCCTTTCCCAGCTTTATTCTTGTAGTTGATTTCTAGTTTCATAGCATTATGATCAGAAAAGATGCTTGATATTATTTCAACCCTCTTGAACTTATTGATGCTTGCTTTGTTTCCCAAGATACGGTCTATCCTTGAGAATGTTCCATGCACGCTTGAGAAGAATGTGTAACCTGCTGTTTTTGGATAAAGTGTCCTATATATATCTATTAGGTCCATCTCATCTAATTTTTCATTTAATTCTATAATTTCCTTGTTGATTTTCTGTCTGGATGATCTGTCCATTGGTGTTAATGGGGTGTTGAGGTCCCCTACTATTACTGTATTGCTGTTGATGTCTCCTTTTAGTTTTGTTAATAGTTTCTTCATGAATTTTGGTGCTCCTGTGTTAGGTGCGTATGTATTTATAAGTGTTATGTCATCTTGGTGGAGCATCCCTTTTATCATTATATACTGCCCCCTTTGTCTCTCTTAATCTGTTTTGCTTTGAAGTCTACTTTGTCTGATATAAGTATGGCAACACCTGCTTTCTTTTGTTCATTATTAGCTTGGAGTATTGTCTTCCATCCCTTCACTTTGGGTCTGTGTTTGTCTTTGGGGCTGAGGTGTGTTTCCTGGAGGCAGCATATTGTTGGATCTTGTTGTTTGATCCATCCTGCCACTCTGTGCCTTTTGATTGGAGAGTTCAATCCATTCATGTTTAGAGTGATTATTGAAACGTGGGGGACTACTGTTGCCATTTTATCACTTGTTTTCTGGTTCTTTTGCATTTTGTCCTGATGGAGAGCTGTTACTTTGTGTTATTGTCCTTCTGCTTCTCTCCTTTGTTCTGGATTTTGTAACCCCTTTCCTTTTTTTGATTTCTCAGGAATGAGGTTCTTCCTGAGCATTTCTTGAAGAGGAGGTTTTGTGGCGATGAACTCCCCTAACTTTTGTTTATCTGGGAAAGTTTTTATTTCTCCATCGTATTTGAAGGATATTTTCACTGGGTAGAGTATTCTTGGCTGCAGGTTTTTGTCCTTCAGAGTTTTGAGTATTTCATTCTCTTCTAGCCTGTAAGGCCTCTCCTGAGAAATCTGCCTTATGGGGTTTCCTTTGTAAGTTATTTTCTTCTGCCTGGCTGCCCTTAGTATTTTCTCTTTGTCGTTGACTTTTGGTAGTTTCACTACTATATGCCTTGGGGTTGGTCTTCTTGCGTTAATAAAGTTTGGAGATTTATTGGCTTCTGTCACATGAAGTTCCATCTCTCTTCCCAAGTTTGGAAAGTTCTCAGCTATTATTTCGTTGAACAGGCCTTCTGCCCCCTTCTTCTTCTCTTCTCCCTCTGGTATACCTATAATCCTTATGTTGCATCTCCTAATTGAGTTGGATAATTCTTGGAGAGTTTCTTTGTTTCTTTTTAGTCTTAGTTCTCTCTCCTCCTCTGTCTGCAGCATTTCTCTATTCCTACCCTCCAAATTGCTAATTCTGTCCTCCATATTATCGACCCTACTATTCAGAGAGTCCAGATTTTTCTTAATCTCCTCCATTGTGTTCTTCATCTCCAGTATTTCTAATTGGTTCTTCTTTATAGTGTCAAGCTCTTTTGTGACATAGCTCCTGAACTCATTGAGTTGTCTATCTGAATTCTCTTTTAACTCGTTGAGTTTTTTAATAACGGCAGTTTAGAAATCATCATCATTTAGGTTATAGATTTCATTGTCTTTGGAATTGTTTTCTGGGTGCTTATCATTTTCCTTCTGTTCTGGAGATTTAATATATTATTTCATACTGCTTGATGGTGTGGATTTGTGCCTCTGCATAGAGATAGAGTTTAGTCGCTGCTTCCATTTGTTGTGACTGCTGTGTGTGGGGGCAGCTGTTTAGACTGCACCAACCAGGAACCCTGTCAGCTGCTACTGACTGGGCCTGGACCCCTCCTTGTAGTCACAGTGGTCCTGTGGGGTCCCTCGTCGGTTGTGGGGTCAATCGCAAGGGGGCCTCAGGCTGCTGGTGCCTACTGTTGCAGCCCACTTAGACGCGCTCCCTCCTTGTGGTCTGCAGTGGTGTTGTGGGCTTTCCTAGCAGCCAGGAGCAGGATCACCTGTAATTGCTGCTTTGTCCCTAACAGAGCCCACAAGATCACACTTGTCCACTATAGGTCCCAGCAGAGCTATGGGTATGTTCTGCAGTCTGTCGTTAGCTCACTTAGCTGTGCTACTTTTGCCCCAGGGCCTTCCCGCCTTGCGATTGCCAGTTGGGACCTCTCCACTACTGCTGTGCAGAGGCTTTCGCTGAGGCTGCTGTAGGAACCTGGAGTTCCCCTCTGGGCTATGTAGCCATTTCACTGGAGCTCCACTATGCCCCACTCCACTCTCACGGGATCTCTGGGATCTCATGGGATCTCTGGGCCCCTTGCCTCATCTGGGACACGGCCAGAGTCCGTGGGCCTGGTGGTGGCTTGTAAGCTGCTGCCTTGTGGGGAATTCTGCTCTAGGGAGCTTCCTGGTGTTCCGAATGCTGGGTGGGGCCTCCCTGCCAATGGCGAGCAGAGGCCCCCCCTACTGGGGGGGTGCAGGATCCTGGAGTGTCCCCCCGGGCCACAGAGCCGGGTGTTGGAGCTCCACCCAGTCCCCAAGCACGTCCACGGGAAGTCTGGGCGCCCCCTGCACCGACTCGTGCGCCGGAGACTGTGGGCCCAGCAGCAGCTTGTGATCTGGTGCTGTGTCAGGGAATCCACCCGCTGGGAGCTTCCCCTTGTTCTGGATTCTGGGCGGGGTCTCCCTGCTAATGGCAAGCGGAGGCCTTCCCTGCCGGTGGGTGCAGGACCCTGGGGATTCTCCCTGGCCTTAGGTGTAATCGTGGGAAGCTTGAGTAGGGCTGTTGTCACCTGTTTCCACTGTCGCTCCGCTGGTGAGTGCACACTCCCACCCTTGGTGTGTGGCGATGCTATGGGGGAGTCTGCTGGAAGAGAGCCTCCTGCAGGAACTAGGCTGTCCAGGGGTCGGGGGTCGGAGAGTTTTCACCTATTTCTACCTCCTCCCAGGGGGAAGTCCGTCCGCCTTCCGATGTATAGTAGCACGAGACTCTTAGGCATCTTGAGATGCTATCTGGATATCCTTTGTTAATTGGTGAATGTCCAATTAGTTGTAGATTCGATGGGGGAGAGACAAAGAAGACCACTCACTCTGCCATCTTGGTCCCTCCTATTAGCACACTCTTATTGCAATTGTCCTCTTAATTGGGTTGGTACCCAGTGTAGCTGGTTGCTAGGCTCAGGGGCGTACAGTTGTGATAGGCCTGAGGCCAACAAGGCTGTTGTCAGTTCTCTTAGGAGTGCAGCTGAGTAGGGCTAGCCCTTGGCATGGAGGCACTCAGTTGTTTCAGGCTTTGGAAGGTGGGGCTGATCCTTTTTATGGCTATTTGTGAAACACAAGTCTGCTGCTGCTGCTAAGCCTCACCCCCCTCTGGACCACATACACTGTCAACACAGTCCTGGTCCATGCACACTTCTCAACCCCCTGGAGCATACCCCACTGCCACACTGCAGAGGCCCCCACCTCTGCCCCAGTGCCCCCCACAGTCCACCTGGTCCTCACACAAGCCCTGCCCCACAGAGGCAGACACCTTTGCCTGCCTGTAGAGGATCAAGGCACTCAGTCAATGCAGGCTGAAAAGTAGCCTGAGGGCTTGCTGTTAGATGGGGCCAGTCCCTAGGGCGGGTTGCCAGCCCTGGCTGAACTGGATTAAATCTGTGCTCTAGTGGGCGTGGCAGACCCCTGGGCTAACAGCCCAAGAGACGCACCTCAATGGCCCCCACCTGTGTCCGTATCAGCATGCCTGGAGGAGCTCAGAACAACAGCCCCTACCAATGTCTCAGTCTCCGGAGAGGATCCTCCTCTCACCAAGATGCCCCCAGAGCCCACCAGGTGAGTCTCGTTTCACCAAAGGACAGTCAGCCTTCTCTCTGGTGATTTTAGGTTGCTGCAAAGAGTGAGTTTGTGCGTGGGCCCTTTAAGACCCGGATCTTTTCGGCTTTCGGCCGATAGCTTTTCTGGGGTGTCCGCGCTGCAGTTAATAGCTAGCGAAGCCAGACAGTAAGACCCCCCTCTCAGTTGGGCTGAGTCCAAAGGATGGTTATAGCAGTATTGCCCCCGCTCCGGACCTCACTCCTACAGTGAGGGCTGCGTACCTTAGGTTGGCTCCCGCCTGGCCAGCTGAGAAGCTCCGCTGCTCCCAAAGGTGGCTTTTTTCCTCTCTGGCCAGAGTTACTGCCTCTTCTGCTTTCGTCAGGACTGTCCCTTGTTGTGGGGGTTCTTTTTATCCAGTTTTCAGTTTTCAATCCAGGGTGATTCTTCCTAAAATTGTTGTAACCTGGTTGTGTTTGTGGGAGGAGGTGAGTTCAACATCTGCTCACAGCGCCATCTTGACAAGAACTCTTCTTAACCTTTTCTTAATAGTCTCAACATTTTATCTCATGACATTTTGTTATCTGAATAACTTGGTTTTTTTTTTTTTTGAGGCAGATTAGCCCTGAGCTAACATCTGCTGCCAATCCTTCTCTTTTTGCTGAGGAAGACTGGCCCTGAGCTAACATCCGTGCCCATCTTCCTATACTTTATCTGTGGGACACCTACCACAGCATGGCCTCCCAAGCAATGCCATGTCCGCACCCAGGATTCAAACCAGTGAACCCCAGGCAACTGAATCTTGATTTTTATATGACATAAAATATGTTTTATTACTAGAAAATTTATCCTTTTCATGTGATTTCCATTAGATTTAGTATTTTATATGGCTTTGAGTCTAAAATAGGATTAATAAAAGCTCTTGTCCAACTTCTGCAGAATAACTTCTCTGAAAATGAGTAAGTCTTAGATAAGAGAAGTATAAGAGGCTTTAAAAGTTATTTTCGTCTCTTCTAATGGCTTCAACATTTATATGTTTCTTTTTTTCTTCTTTGCTGTGCTCTTGGCTTATTTAGCAGTTAAGACATTAAAATCAGAACCTCTTTTGTAATATAAAATACAATGTTGAGTACTTAGTTTTAAATATTGCTGGTGACAGAGATGGATCCATTTAATGATTAAGTAAGGAAAATAATGAGGAAGTCTAGGAGCACATGAGCTCCTCCAAAGATTGTTGCAAGAGAAGGGTGGGGATGAAGTGTTGGATGACCAAGCCCCACACTGCATAGATAATGGAGAAAGACAGCTTATTCTTAGGCAGTTTAATATGGTGTTACATGAAGGAGCACATCTCCTGCTTAACCAGGGTGCAACCACATGCAAGCCATTCCATATTAATCTGTGTAATAATTGCAAATCAGAATACTCAGATTGGTATTTTGGCTCCAGCACTCCAAGTTGTGATACTTGTAGTAATCTAGGCCTGAGAAAACAAAGGCCTGAGTTGGGAAGATTGTAGTAAGAATGAACTGAAAGAGATAGGTGATAAATATTAAGAAAATTTAAATTACGTGAGTTAGAGGACAGTGGTTCTCAAACCTGAGCATGCATCAGAATCACTTGGAGGGTTTGTTAAATTGCTAGGCCTTACAGAGAATTTCTGATTGAGCAGGTCTGACGTAGGGGCCTGAGAATTTGCATTTATAACAAGATCCCAGGTGATGCTGATGCTCCTTGTCCTGGAACCACACTTTGAGAATCACTGTTATAAAGATATGTAGACTCTTTCCCATGCCCACATTTTCTATGTGCAATTGAGAGTCAATGCCAACAGATGAGAAATGAGCTAAGTGTTCTAATTGCTTTTTGTTTTTGTTTTTGTTTTAGGCCAAGTGATGGTAGTAACAATAATTCAACATGTAGTATTGAGGTCATAAACTCATTGGATATTGAAGAAAGCATTTGGTCCCCTAGGTTTGGATTGAAGGGCAAAATAGATGTTACAGTTGGGGTGAAAATACATCGAGGATGTAAAACGAAATACAAGATAATGCCATTGGAGCTTAAAACTGGGAAAGAATCAAATTCTATTGAACATCGTAGTCAGGTAAATCTTAGTAAGAAAATTTTCTGAATGTTCAGTACATTTAAAAACATGGTCTGCTTTATGTATTTTGCTTTAATTCAGGTAATTTTTATTTGAGTTGCGTATAGTACTTTTCAATTTGCGATATATCCAGAGTACTCAGTTTGTCTTATAGATGTATACATGGCTGCAGCAGAAAGCTTTCTCCAGCAAAGAAATACAACAGCTGAACCAGTGTTGCCAAATTTATGCTGCCAAACTATCAGTCTAAACAGATGCTCCTAAAAAAGGAATTCCTTGGCTATGTAAGCTGGGGAGAAGGGGAAGCCAAGTACATTTGGAGATTTTTATGATGCACATTACCCTATTAAAGTTTCTGAAAAATATAGTAATACAATTTGTTTTAGCTATGTTTAACCTAATGTTTCCAAAAGCTAATTTACCATGGAGCTATTTTTTTTTCAGGTAACATCTACATAGGATACTCGTTAGGAAACATCAGTGTGAATTTATTCTTGTATGTCCAGCCTTTAATCTGATTTTATTGATGTTTATCTAAAATGGAATAAGGTCCATATCTTACCATTATATTAAATTCAAGTTTTTTATCATCTTTTCTTCTCTTTGATAAATAAAATAATCTTTTGTTGTCCTTCAAAATAATCTGAAATTTATATTAATTATAGCGACTTAACAAATCAATGTATCTAACATAAAGTTCTATTTTGTTTTCTGATTATTTTCATTCCTTCTGCACATTTCCACATTGGCAGTCTTAGGTATGTTCTAGATACTTTTAAATCAGCAAAGATAAGACTAAAAGATAGTAATATTGTGTTTTTATGGTATAATATCTACTAAGGGAATAAATAATATAATAAATAACATAGCATTTGTAATTTAACTTAAATTTCATTTGGCCCTTGGAATTTCACATGTCATTGCAGCAGATTTTATATAAAAGATTCAGATTCAGAATACTGAATTGTATAATCAGGGATGAAGGAGTCTTTCTCTTATGAAATCTTTCTTGCCATTCTTAATTGCGTACCAGATACCAAAGGTTTTCAGGAGAGCTTTTCAGTTTGGAAATGAGCAGTAAGGTCACCTTGTTGTTTCACCTGTTAGTGAGTTTCACAGACATTGGAGGTGGAGGAAAAAATAGGTTTCCACTCTTAGAAGACTTGAGCTTTTCACTTTGGTAATACAGAAATGGCTGAGATTGTCAGCTAAAGACTTGGCTACACTAAAGCCTTCTTGAGCAAGGAGAATCATTGCAAGATCCACAGAAGAAAAGCTATTTTTGAAATCAGAGATGTGAAGAAATGTGTTCTCTGTACATTTGACTGAAAATTTTTTTACTTTTTTTTAGGACATGTTTGAAATCACTTTAGAATGCTAAAAGGAAGAGAAATATAAAAGCATTTCAGCATCTAAAGTGGTCTAGATTAAAAGATTTTTCCTCGTTAAGGTTGCTGCTCTAAGTTGTAGTGCCTTCAAGGCAAAGAATATTATATATTTAATTTTGTTCAGTTGGAACTTTCATCTTTGCAAGAAGAGAAGCTGCACGAAGAACTTTAGGAATAAAATAATATTTCTTGTATTTAAAAAATGAGGAAATTTACTAGAGCAAAGCTTGAACAAAAATATTGGAGTTTATTTTGCATATTCATTGTGCAGGAAACAAGGAGACATTGAAGAATTAATTATAGTAATTCGTTGAGTTATATAGATATTGGAGATGAGGAGAGAAATAGATTTCCCCTCTGAGAAGATTTGATTTTTTTCACTTTGGTAGTACAGAAAAAGCTTAAGTTATAAACTACCTTCAGTAAAATGGATTGTATTCCAAAAGTTCATTTGTAAGTTAGTAATTTGGCATTTGAAACATATTTTCTTTTTTTTATTATTTATTTATTTATTTTTTTGAGGATTATTAGCCCTGAGCTAACATCTGCTGCCAATCCTCCTATTTTTGCTGAGGAAGACTGGCCCTGAGCTAACATCCATGCCCATCTTCCTCTACTTGATATGTGGGACGCCTGCCACAGCATGGCTTGCCAAGTGGTGCTATGTCCCCACCCGGGATCCGAACTGGTGAACCCTGGGCCGCTGAAGTGAAATGTACAAACTTAACTGCTACACCACCCGTCCAGCCCCTGTGTTGCCTTTTTTGGCTCTTGTTATTTTCAAAAGGGAAATAGCCTAATTGACCTTTTGGTTTTAAAATTAGAACATATGTTGATTGCAAAACGTATATAGAGATACAGAAAGTTAAAGTTTTGTTTGACAAAATGTACAATGTTTTCACAGCTTGTTCTGTACACACTGCTAAGCCAAGAGAGAAGAGCTGACCCGGAGGCCGGCCTGCTGCTCTACCTCAAGACTGGGCAGATGTACCCCGTGCCTGCCAACCATCTCGATAAAAGAGGTCCAGCTGCTTTCCCTCAGTTTTACTTCTCTGGGTTTTGTTTGTTTGTTTGTTCTTTCTTCAACTTTTGGTGATACGTATTTATACCTGACAATCGCTCACTGCACTTGCTAGGCCTAATACAAGTTGTAATTTGTAGTTGTATTTTTTAAAAAGAATTTTAACAATACGCTGAGTAGTTGAAAATATTAACCTTTTAAAATTTTATGTTACAGAACTTTTTTTTAAACTTTCTATCTTATAGTCAAGACACTCTAGATAGCTATATTTATCCTTAGCATTCAGCTTATAAAACACAGTATTTACTAGTTATGAGACATATAATTATTTAAAGAACTTATCAAGTGAACAAAAATTGAAGTAAATATACCAAATTGTTAACAGTAGTTATTCTAGTGTAGTGGGAAATATGAATGTCTTTCTTTACTTTTTTTATGTTTTTGAATCTAAAGTGTTACTTATATAATAGAAGACAGATGTAGTAAATATTACTTAATTCTTTAAATACACTCACCCTTTTTTCCCCCCCCCACAGAATTATTAAGGCTAAGAAACCAGATGGCATTCTCTTTGTTTCACCGAATTAGCAAATCTGCTACTGGGAAGGAGAAGACAAAGCTTGCTCCTTTGCCAGAAATAATTGAGGAACAGCAAACCTGTAAATATTGTTCGCAAATAGGCAACTGTACTCTTTATAGCAGGTAAACACATGGTCTTCCCAAAATATTAATTCCAGTTAAGTATGCACTCAACTCAAGATGATTTAACATTGTTGGCTGGTCTGGCACTGATGATTTCATTTTAGTTATTTTTCTTTGTATGTAGTACTTCTAAAATGAAAGGAATAGAGAAAAAACAAAGCACAGTTATTTCATATTTTATAACCTGTTTCCTTGGAGAATAATAGAACTATTGTTTTTCAAACTTTTTCCAAAAGTGGATATTTTAATCTTGTTCGTATAGATTCTGGGGAAATGAAATAATTTTAGGACTTATGGAGTCTGGCTAAGAAAGATGCAGTATAGGCATTTTGAATACAGTACAACTTTTTAAAAATGATATTTCAAGAAGTCTTCCATTTCTTAGTTGCTGTTTTAATTTCAGGCCTTTGTAGTTAAAAACAGGGAAATTGGTTCTTCCAGACAGTTTGATATGATCCAGTGAACTTGTCTTGCTTATATATGTCTATTTTTCTATATTTGGCAGGTTTATTAGCTGTCTTATGAACAGTCATATGTTTTTATACCTTCATAGGCCAGTGAAAGTTGTGAAGAACACAAAAAAGTAGTTGGATATAAATACAGACTAGGAAACAAGATCAAATCAAAACTAAAGTTCTAATTCAGCCTGATAATTCACATAAAGGACTTTTAAATGTAGTGTATCAAAGGATCTCTTAATGGCAGAGGACTGTGAATTGTGGGGAGTCTGGGCCTGTAGTACAAGCATATCTTTTTGAAATCTTGTTTTATTCTCAATGTTTTATATGCTATTCTATAGTATATTTGTGTCTATATAAAAATTTAAAAGTTAGTATAAGCAAAATTGATACTCAACACAATTTTCCATGTTTTTATGTTGACTTTCTTATGGCACAGAGCTGGATGTACAAATAGTGTGATTTTGAAAAATGTAGTCATACAGAAAGCCAAAACTTGCAACCTATAGGAGTAAAGACTAGAGAATACCAAACTTAAGTAGTTGTTCGTGGGGTAGTTATTGATGACAAAATAATGCAGTTTTGAATTTCTTATGTATTTTATTTTGTAAAAAGCCATTTGGCTTATAAAATGTTGAAATGACTTACAAAGAAAATTGGGAGCTGTGGTTATAAGTTATGATGATCATCATGTATGTGTACTTATTTTAGAAATACCTCATTTCATAGCCAGCCAGATAAATGCTTTATACATGTCTCTGACTTGGAGCTTTCTCTTTAGAGCAGTTGAACAACAGATGGATGACAGTTCAGTACCAATTGGCATGCTGCCCAAAATAGAAGAAGAAACTCAGCATCTGAAGCCTACACACCTAGAGTATTTCAGCCTTTGGTGTCTAATGTTGACCCTGGAGTCACAATCAAAGGATAAGAAAAAGAATTACCAAAATATATGGTTAATGCCTGCTTCAGAAATGTAAGTGGTCCACTTAGTACATAGTAAAACTTCAGTAATTTGGATTAGCTAGTGGGATGGCATTAGGAATTCATGACAAATACAGGTAACGTAGCATGTTAAAGACATGCAACTTCATATATTCACGCCAACTCCAGATGGCTGTCAGTGAGTTGTTTCTAAGTAGAGCACCATTGTTAGTTATTTTCAGTATGTTAAATATCCCTCAAGAAATCTTATTTTAAAAATTATTAGTAGGGGCGGCTGGCCCGGTGGTGCAGCACTTCCACTTACATGGCCCTGGGTTCGCCGGTTTGGATCCCAGGTGCGGACATGGCATGCTTGGCAAGCATGCTGTGGTAGGCGTCCCACGTAGAAAGTAGAGGAAGGTGGGCATGGATGTTAGCTCAGGGCCAGTCTTCCTCAGCAAAAAGAGGAGGATTGGCAGTAGTTTGCTCAGGGCTAATCTTCCTCAAAAAAAAAAAATTATTAGTTGAGGGGCTGGCCTGGTGGTGCAGTGGTTAAGTGCCCACGTTCCACTTTGGCGGCCTGGGGTCCGCTGGTTCAGATCCCGGGTACAGACATGGCATCGCTTGGCAAGCCATTCTGTGGCAGGCGTCCCACATGGAAAGTAGAGGAAGATGGGCATGGATGTTGGCTCAGGGACAGTCTTCCTCAGCAAAAAGAGGAGGATTGACAGCAGACGTTAGCTCAGGGCTAATAGTCCTCAAAAAAAAAAGAAAAAAAATTATTAGTAAATCTTTTTTCGCCAGTCAAAGGAGTATAAACTTGAGTATATCATAAGGTGAATTTTAGCATATTGGTAGAGTGCAAATTAATGAAGTTTTACCTAATATTTTAAATATTAATATTTAAAATTTCATATTTTTAGTAAGGTTTGATACAGATTCAAATTTTCTAAAGTTGGTCAATCTTGTGTTTTGTGAGATCCGTTTTTTACAAGTTACTTGTAAAGTTGTAGTTTTATATATCTTTGCATAGTATTTTTCTTTATGTAACGTTTAGTTGCTTTTGATCCATTTCTTTCTTTCCAGGATGCATATTGATATAATGTGACTTTAGAAATAATTGGATCATTATCTCCTTAATACTAGATTTTTAACACAAGAACACGTTACAGTGGAGAAAGTTTCAGTAATTTTCGCTAGACTACATGAGTACAGTGAATACGTCAAGTGTACATGGCAACAAGCTTCTGAAGCTGTGTGCTAGTTAATAGTAGTGTCTGAGAGATTGTAAATGCTTAATACTTCTTTCTTAGAAGCAGTGGAATTATCAGTTTGCTTGCCATTATTTTAATAACAATAATTATAAATTCTCTTGTAAACACTAAAGAAATAGGTTACTTTTTTCTTCACGTCAGGTTCAGGAACAGGTTATTACAGTTTGTCTTCCGTAATGTTATGTGTATCAGCACAGGAGGTGGGGGTGTCGTTCAAGGATCAAAGTGCTGATGCTTACGTTGTTCAGAGATCCCAGCCCGTGGGTGCAACATGGGAGGTGCTCCCTAGCACTCAACTAGAGGTCTACAGGTGAGAGATTATTTTTTAGAACTAATAGAGAGTTGTGGAAAATGTAGAAATGACAGTCTAAGTATTTGCATTAGAGTTTCCAGGGGTCAGATAAACAAGTAAATTGTGGAAAAATGCAAATACAGTATTTGTATATGTGGTGTAAATGTAAGCTCGCTCTCTCTGCCTGTCTGTCTTTCACAGAGAGGAGAGTGGCAGCTGCATTGGAAACCTGATCAGAACAGAACATGTAAAGACAGTTTGTGATGGACAATATTTACATAATTTCCAGCGTAAAAATGGTGCCATGCCTATCACAAATCTAATGGCAGGTGACAGAATTATTTTAAGTGGAGAAGAGAGAACGCTGTTTGCTTTGTCTCGGGGATATGTGAAGGAGATTAACATGACAACAGTAACCTGTTTATTGGATAGGTAATGAAACGTTCCTTTTTTGTGGGGTGGAGTAGGTAATAGCTTTATTGATATATGAATTACATATGTATATTTCATGCATTTAAAGTGTACAATTCAGTGGTTTTTAGTACATGCACAGAGTTATGCAACCATCACTAAAATCAATTTTAGAACATTTTCAGCACCTCAGAAAGAAACCCTGTACCCTTCAGCAATCATTCCCCCAGCCCTTGGTAACCACCAGTTTCCTTTCTGTCTCTATAGATTTGCCTGTTCTGAACATTTCATATAAATGGGATCATATAATATGTGGTCTTTTACTGGCTTTTTTCACTTAGCATACTGTTTTTGAGGTTCATCTTCATGTGGTAGCATGTATCAGTACTTCATGCCTTTTTTGAAAAAGTGGAGGTAAAATTCATATAACATAAAATTGACTATTAACCATTTCCTTTCTTTTTTTTTCTTTTTGAGGAAGATTAGCCCTGAACTAACATCTGCTGCCAGTCCTCCTCTTTTTGCTGAGGAAGACTGGCCCTGAGCTAGCATCTGTGCCCATCTTCCTCCGCTTTATATGTGGGACGCCTACTACAGCATGGCTTACCAAGCGATGCCATGTCTGCACCCAGGATCCGAACTGGTGAACCCTGGGCTGCTGAAGCAGAACATGCGAGCTTAACTGCTGTGCCACCGGGCTGACCCCTATTTATTTATTTTTTTAAAGATTGGCACCTGAGCTAACAAGTGTTGCCAATCTTCTGTTTTTTTTTCTTTCTGCTTTTTCTCCCCAAATCCCTCCCAGTACATAGTTGTATATTTTAGTTGTGGGTCGTTCTAGTTGTGGAATGTGGAACGCCACCTCAACATGGCCTGACCAGTGGTGCCATGTCCCCGCCCAGGATCCGAACCGGCGAAACCCTGGGCTGCCGAAGTGGAGTGCGCAAACTTAACCACTCGGCCATGGGGCTGGCCCAACCATGAACCATTTTAAAACATACAATTCAGTGGCATTTAGTACATTCACAGTATTGTGCAACCATCACTTCTATCTAATTCCAAGACCTTTTCATCACCCTGAAAGGAAGTGTTGTACCCATTAAGTAATCATTCCCTACTCCCCTCTCCAGCTCCTGGCAGTAGCTAACCTGCCGTCTGTCTCTCTGGATTTATCTATTCTGGATATTTCATATAAATAGAACTATACAATATGTGACGTTTTTGTCTGACTTCTTTGACTTATCGTAATATTTAAGAGGTTTATCCCCACATCAGCGTTTATCAGTACCTCATTTCTTTTTATGGCTGAATGTTCCATTTTGTGGATAGACAACATTCCATTCATACATTCACCAGCTGATGGACATTTGAGTTGTTTCCACTTTTTGGATGTTATGGTTAGTGTTGCTATAAATATTCACATACAAATTTTTATATGAATGTATTTTTATTTCCCTTGTAGGTATCTAGTATTGGAATTGTGGGTCATGTGCTAATTTTGTGTTTAACATTTTGAGGAAGTACCAAACTGCTAACCTTTTTTTTAGTACTTTATGTTCCATAGTGCTTTTGTGGACATAGTCTTATCTAATTCTCACAACCTCCTGGACAGCAGGCAGGATAAGACACCTGGTGTTAGCTATAAAGCTTGTTTCTCCTTCTTAGCACTTTGAGCACTCACCATTTCATTCTCTCTCTTTTATTTTAGAAAATGGTTGTTCCTTTATTATAGTGATGTAAAGTATGTTTGTCTCAGTAAAAACAAAGTACGTTCATTTAAAGAAAAATATCAAGGAAATAGAATAGTTGGTGTGAAAATTTGTGGTAGAGACTAATATCCATGTTCAGCAGTCCATGTTCCCCTCTTTCTGCACTCCCAGCCTTCCTTGCGTTTAAGTGCAGGCGTGTGCCACCATTTCTTAATGGGCGGAGATCAGCAGTTGGGATGCAGTGATTTCTGGGTAATCGCAGTGGAAATATCCAGGCTTGTTCTCTGCCAGTCAGTAATCCCACTTAAACCATAGCCAACCCTAGTCTGAGTTTCATGATATGGGAGTATGAGCCACAATATTTCTGTCGTCTGTTAGGATTCCTTGCAGTCTCTTGCAGTGTTTATTTAGTGCCTACCATGTATTAGGTGCTTTGCAAATCCTCAGGGAATTTATAGTCTTGTGGGTAGACAAATAGATACATTTTCAGACTAATAAAACAAGTGTTCGAATTGATGGGAACACAGAGGAGAGGCATTTAACCCAATTTTAGGAGGCTCAGGGAAGGCTTTTTGAAAGAGATCATTCTGGATCTTCATCCTGTGGATTAATAAGTTAGCCTGGTGAAGCAGTGTGAAAAGAGTATACCAGACAGAGAAAACATGATGCCTGTTCCCTGAACTGAGGCATGCTGGGGTGATATAGTATGAAGTGGAGTATTCAGGAAGGTGCAGGCAATTATTTCTGGAATGTAAAAGATAAAGAAGGGAGTGCTTGGAGAGATCAGGTCATAGAAGGTCTTATATAACCATGTCAAGAAGTTTTTAGTTTAATTATTCAGCTGTATTAAAGAATTTTAAGCAGAAGAATGGTAATAATCAGATTTGCATTTTTCTGTGGATGCATTGTGGAGAATAGAGTTAGTTAATAGAAGCCAAACTGAAAGCAGAGAAACCAGGAAACTGTTGTACTGGCCTAGGCTAGAGGTGACTGAGGGCTGGGTAGTTTTGGCAGAGAGGATGGAATGACTTTGAGAAGTATTAGAAAGTAAAAGTGGCTGGCATTTGGATACAGATTGCATATGTGGGTAGGGAAGAGGATTAAGGAGAGGGAAGGCTCGAGGCAGCAGTGTAGATGCAAGTGCCATTAATTGGGATCAGGACCACAGAAGGAGGGTCAGGTTCGGTAGGGACGAAGAGTTTTTCACTTTTGAATATATTGAGCTTTCATAGCCTGGGTTTTAACCAAGTGGGAAGATCTTGCTGTCTGCTGGATATCCGAACCTGAAGCTTGGATGAGGAACCAGAGGGGAGAGGAATGTGACGTCAGGCCTTAAAATGTAGATTTGACATTTAAAGCCATATGAGGGCATGGGACCCAAGGAGAAATGACAAGAAAGAGCAGTACAGAGGACCAGGGAGAGGACACTAGGGAACACCAGGGTCTTAGGGGCTGATAGAGGAGTGGGAGAAGGTGTCAGGAAAGAGACGTGTACTCCAGGCTGGAGGTGGGAGGAGCCATGTGCAAGGATCCTTCTGGGGGTGGTGATCACAAGGTCAGATTGCAAGACCAAGTGAATTGTCAGCAGATGTTGTAGGTTCATGATTATTAACTACTTTGACCTTGGTGCCTTGTGCGCTCCCCTACTCCCTTTTCCCACCAATCCAGGGCTTTGTGCTGTCTTGGGCAAGTATGAATTAGGGGCTGGTAACCATTTTAATAGCTATTCTGGCCCGTTTACTCTTAGTAGACAGCAACATATTTCTTACACAGACAACCTGACTATATTAAATGAAAAACGTTCACGTACATCTGTTTTGCTGTTGTAGGAACTTGTCAGTACTCCCAAAATCAACTTTGTTCAGATTGGACCAGGAAGAAAAAAGTTGTGATATAGATACTCCGTTAGGAAATCTTTCTAAATTGATGGAAAATACTCACACCAGGTTTGTAACAGTGAATGAATCTGAATTTTACCTCACTTCCCTAAAGAATATTACTTAAACCGTTTTTTTTCTTTTCAGCCAAAAACTTCGAGATTTAATCATTGACTTTCGCGAACCTCAGTTTATATCCTACCTCAGTTCTGTTCTTCCACATGATGCAAAGGATACAGTGGCCAGCATTCTAAAAGGTCTGCTATCATCAGCATGTCTGCTTCCATTAAGTTTTCTTGGTTCTATTTGTAATTTAATCTCCATTAATGAAAATTAATGTAGTTTTTAAAATTCAAAAGTTTTAATAATTTATTAAACTTGGAATTATATTTTTTAAGTGAAGTCTCTTTGGAAGTAGTTTACATATATTCTTTCATGTCACCATTACATTTTCTTACTTTGAAAAGATATGTTGAAGAGACTTGAGTAGAGGCTGCTTTTCTTATAAAATAGTTAATTTTCTCATTGAAATTCAACACTCTTTTTCCTGTTATTTTTAAATTTAAATATAGGTTTGAATAAGCCTCAGAGGCAAGCAATGAAAAAGGTACTTCTTTCAAAAGACTACACACTCATCGTGGGTATGCCCGGAACAGGAAAAACAACTACAATATGTACTCTCGTAAGTTTATTATTCTTTTGCTTAGAAACTAAATATTTAAATCAGCTTCTCCTCAGTTCAGGGAATTGATCTGTGATATCAAAAGGGCTAAATTTTAAATCCAAATGGCTTTATTTCAAATTAACTTTTTAGAATGACATGCGAAACGGAAGAGCTTGCATAGTTGTGATCATGCTTGTAGATTTCTTGCATTTAGGATTGTCTAAGATCTCTTTCTGTTGGTGATATATGTACCATTGTATGTTTTCCTTCCCTTTAAAAAATAGCAAATTATACAGAGGCAGTTGAAATAGATTTTTCTTGGACTTTTTTTCATGTCAGTAAATTTCTGAGCAGTCTTAGAATAATCATAATGATGGCAGCAAATATTTATTGATTGATACTGTGTGCCAGGCACTATTCAGAGTTTATATGTATTCAATTTTATAATTATTAATAATATATTATTAACATATCATTAGTAACGTGATGATAATGACATGTTATTTTCATAAAACATTTTGGGCTTTATAATTTTAAAAAAGTTGCTTGGCTCAGCTCTTAGATATGCTTTCTATTGAGTTTCCTAATTCTATCTGAAAAATGTAAGCATGTTTAAAATTATCTGGAATCAAAAGTAATGCTGTTTTCCTTTCTCTTATTCGTTATTAGGTAAGAATTCTTTATGCCTGTGGTTTTAGTGTTTTGTTGACCAGCTATACACACTCTGCTGTTGATAATATTCTTTTGAAGTTAGCAAAGTTTAAAATAGGATTTTTGCGCTTGGGTCAGACTCAGAAGGTACATCCAGATATCCAGAAATTTACAGAGGAGGAAATTTGTAGATCAAAGTCCATTAAATCCTTAGCTCTTCTGGAAGAACTCTACAGCAGTCAAGTAAGTACAATTATTGAATAACACTGACAGTAATTTCTGTAGCCAGAATGGGGGGAGAAATGGCGCTTTGGGAAATTCAGTTGCATTGACCAAATTTGCATGTGATTGATTTATGTAAACCACAGGGCCAGTTTATTAATTTATAGTTTGCTGTTTGCTTCTGAGCTGAGGTTTCTGGTTTACTATTCAGGGCTCCCATCTTCTAGTTTAAAATATCCTAGTAAAGGAAAACTGTTTCTCTCTTATCCCAGCACTTCTGACATTAGCTAATGGAGTTAGTGCAAACCCCACAGGTCAAGGGCTTGGTCCCACAAGACTGCCCGCACTTCAGTTCTCATTTGCAAGTCCAGGCCTGCTGTGCTGCTGAGTAGCCGGCTATAAAATGGGTTTCCATGACCCCCTCCTTGGGTTCAATACTTTGCTAGAATGGCTCACGGAACTCAAGAAAGTGCTTTACTTACTATTACTGGATATATTATATAGGGTACAGTTCAGCACAGCCCAATGGAAGAGATGCATAGTGTAAGGTATGTGGAAAGGGGATGGAGCTTCTGTGCCCTCTCCAGGTAAGCCACCGTCCCAGCACCATGTGTTCACCAGCCCAGAAGCTCTTTGAACCCCTTTGTTTAGGGTTTTTATGGAGATCCCATCACATAGGCATGGTTGATTAAATCATTGTTCATTGATGATATGCATTATCCCCAGCCCCTTTCACCTTCCTGGAGGTGGAAGGCGGGGTGTGGACTGAAAGTTCTAACCTTCTAATCACATGGTTGCTTCCTCTGGCAACCAGCTCCCAGCTTCCCTCATTTGTGTAAACTCTGGTTTGGTTGAAAGAGGCTTATTATGGGTAGCAAGAGATGTTCTTCTCACCCTTATCACTCAGGAAATTTCCAGAGTTTTTGGAGCTCTGTGCCAAGAACTAAGAGGAAGACCAAATATATATTTCTTATTGTATTACAGTATTACACCCAGAAAACTACTAATACATAATCAAGATTTTTTTAGTGAGTTTGAATTAGAAGCAATGGTACGTGAACAGTCTTGTGATAGGTTTGATATAGAACCTAATTTTTATTGTATTATTTAATGTCTGTATGTATTTTTACTGGAAAGTCTTAACTAATATTTCTGTCTATTTAAAATATCATCTAAAATAAATTAGATTTAATAGGCAGTTCCTTCAACTCCTTTGTCTAATATCTACACCAATTATTGAAAAATTTTGAAGTGACTAAGATGTATGTCTGATTGGCTTTTTCTTAAATTGAACTTTTTATTTTGAGATAATTATAGATTTACATACAGAGTTGTAAGAAATAATAGATTATGTTTACCCTTTGACCAGTGGTAACATTTTGCAAAATTGTAGTAAAATATCCCCACCAGGATGTTGACATTGATATTGATACAGTCTAGATACAGAATAGTCTCATTGCCGCAAGGATCGTTCATGTTGCACTTTTATAACTGCATCTGCTTCTTTCCTGCCCCATCCCCTCCTTAACTCCTAGGAACCCCTTATCTGTTGTCCATTTCTACAATTTTGTCATTTCAAGAATGTTATGATAAATGGAATCATGCAGTATATAACCTTTTGAGGTTGCTGTTTTTCACTTAGCCTAATGCTCTGGAGATTCAGATTGTTGCATGTATCAATAGTTTGTTCCTTTTTATTGGTGAGTATTGTTCCATTATATGAATGTACCACAGTGTTTTTGGGATAAATAAATGCTCAGAGGCGCAGTTTCTGGGTCATTTGGTAGTTGCCTGTTTAGTTTTTAAAAAATTTATCAGGGCCAGCCCTGATGGCCTAGTGGTTAAGTTCAGTGCACTCTGCTTCAGCAGCCCAGGTTCAGTTCCCAGGCACAGACCTATGCTGCTCTGTTAGCAGCCATGCTGTGCTGGCGGCCCACATACTAAAAAATAGAGGAAGATTGGCACAGATGTTAGCTCAGGCTGAATCTTCCTCAGGAAAAAAAAAATTTACCAAACTGTTTTCCAAAAAGCATTTGTAACCAGCAGTGTGTGAGTGATACTTGTCAGCATTTGGTGGTGTTACAATTTTTCACTTTGGACATTCTGATAGGTATTTAGTGATATCTCACTGTGATTTTAATTTATTTCCCTAATGGGGAATGGTGTTTCATGTGCTTGTTTGCCCTCTATATATCCTCTCCTTTAAATTGTCTCTTCATATCTGTTGCCTATTTGGATTTTTTATTTTATTTTTTATTGTTGAGTTGTGAGAGTTCTTTACATATTCTAGGTATTAGTCCTTTATTGGATATGTAATTTTTGGATTTTTCCCCCACTCTGTAGCTTGTTTTATCATCCTATTCACGGGGTCTTTTGCAGCAAAAAAGTTTTTAATTTTGGCGAAGTCTAAATATAACTTTTTTACTTTCATGCATTTTGCTTCTGGTGTCAAGTCTAAGAACTCTGTCTAACTCTAGATGCTGAAACTGTCTCCTATTTTTTTCCTAAAAGTTTTACTCTTTTACATTTAAGTCTGACCATTTTGGGTTTATTTTTGTATAAAGTGTGAGATTTAGGTCAAAGTTAAGTTTTTTCACCTTTTGATGTCCAATTGCTACAGCACCACTTGAAAAATCTTTCATTTCTCCATTGAATTGCTTTTGCACCTGTGTTAAGAAAATCCATTGGGTATATGTGAGTGATGTAAAATTCTCAACAATATGCTCACAAACTGAATTCAGCAGCATTTAAAAAGGTTTATACGCCATGAGCAAGTGGGATTTATTCCTGTGATGCAAGAATCATTCAACAAATGAAAATCAATCAGTATGATACTCCATTCTTTCACTTTTACCATGCCTATATCATTAAATTTGAAGTGACTTCCTTGTAGGAAGCATACAGCTGGGTTATCTTTTTTATCTACTCTGCCAGTCTCTGTCTTTTAATTGGCGTGTTTTAATCCTGGACTTTTAAAGCATACATAGTATATAGACGATTTACATTTATCATAATTACTGATACATGTTAGGGCTTAAGTCTGCTATTTTATTTTTTGTTTTCTCTTTTTTTTGTTGCTCTTGTTTCTTTTTCCTGCCTTATGGAATTTTAGAATTCCGTTTTCATTTATCGATTGTGGTTTTGGAATGTATCACTTTAAGTAGCTTTTTTAGTGGTTGCTCTGTTGCTCTAGGTATTACATTATATGTACATAACTTATAGTCTATTGATGTCATTTTACTAGTGCAAGTGACGTTAGAAAGCTTACTTCCATTTGTGTTCCTTTATCTTTCCCTGTTTATAATAGCCTTAAATATTTTTTCTACATACATTTAGAACTACATCAGACTGTGTTATAATTTTTGCTTCAACCATCAAACATAATTTGGAGGAGATAGAAAGCTTATTGTATTTATGCATATTTTTTGCTTACTGTGTTCTTTCTTCCCTCCTGAGGCTCCTCCTGGAACTTCTCTCCTTGGAAAGTTGGAGTTTCTGTCTTTTATCATTTCCTTTCTGTTTACAGAACTTCCTTTATCCATTCTTTTCGGGTGGTAGGTCAGCTGACAACAGATTCTCTTAGATTTCCTTCAACGTGAGGATGTGTCGATTTCTTCCTTCATTCCTGAAGAATAGTTTCCTTAGTTACAGGATCCTGGGTAAATAATTCCTTTAGAACTGGGAAAATATCCCACCTCTTCCTTCTGACTTCCATGGTTTCTGATGAGAAATTTGGTGACATGTGAAATAGAATCTTTTTCCCTTATTGCTCATTGATGTTTTCTTGGACTGCTTTCCAGATTTTTTTCTTTTCTTTAGTTTTTAGAATTTTAATTATGATATGTTTTGTAGTGGATTTTAAAAAATTTATCATGTTTGGCATTTTCTCAGCTTATTGAATCTATAAATTGAGTGTCTCTTGCCAAACTTGGGACATTTTTAGCCTGTGATTTCTTCTAGTACTTTTTCAACCCCTCCCTGTTTCTTTTCTCCTTCTAGGACAGTGAAGACACAAATGTTAGATCTTTTGTTATGCTCCACGGGTCCATGAAGCCCTGTTCACTTTTTTTCCAATCTATTTTCTCTCTGTTATTCAGACTGTATAATTTCTATTTTTCTATGTCTCTGTTCACCGGTTCTCTCCTCTGTCCCCTGCTATTGAGCCTTTTTTTATGACTTTTTTGATTTTGGTTATTGTATTTTCAGTTCTAAAATTTCCATTTGGTTCCTCTTATCTTTTGTTTCTTTGCCAAAACTTTCTATTTTGTTGAGACTTTCTGTTTTTTCATTTGATTTCAGTGTGTTCATAATTGCTCACTGAAACATTTTTATCATGGCATCTTTCAGTCTTTGTCATATAATTCTTTTTTTTTTTTAAATACTTAATCTTTTTTTTTTTTTAAAGGTTTTATTTTTTTCCTTTTTCTCCCCAAAGCTCCCCAGTACATAGTTGCATATTCTTCATTGTGGGTTCTTCTAGTTGTGGTATGTGGGACGCTGCCTCAGCGTGGTTTGATGAGCAGTGCCATGTCCGCACCCAGGATTCTAACCAATGAAACACTGGGCTGCCTGCAGTGGAGCGAGCGAATTTAACCACTCGGCCACAGGGCCAGCCCCTGTCATATAATCCTAACATCACTGTCCTCTTGGTGTTGGCATCTACTGATTGTCTCTTTCGTTCAGTTTGAGATTTCCCTGGTTCTGTGTATGACAAGTGATTTTTGATGAAATCCGAACATTTCTGTATTGTTATTTAAAATTTCTGTTTTAACTGGCTTCCTCTGACACTACTCTGGTAGGGCAAGAGGGTACACCACCTCATTACTGCCAGGTAGGAGTCGAAGTCCACGTTCCCCACTCACCCTGTTTTAACACAAGGTGGGGGGCTCCTCGTTACTCCTAGATAGGAGTGGAAGTCTAGGCTCCCCACGTGCTCTCTGCTGACATCGCGGGGTGGGGCTTATTACCAGCCAGCAGGGATGAGAGTCTTGGTTCCCTACTTGGCCTTCGCTGACACCACCTCTGCAGGGTATTGGAGTCTGTATTACAGCCTTGGGAAGGTGGAAGTCTAGGCTCCCCACTGGGCTTTTGCTGGCATCAGTGGGGGGTGAAGTCACAGTTTTTTCTGTAGTGTTTGGCTAGAGTAGAGTGGTTATTGTCTAAAAGTTCTGTCTACGAGGCTTTCCCTTTCCTCTTCCTTTGGCTTTTGTTCGACCTTTTTTGGTCCGCACCCATTGGCGTTTCTGGGTGCAGGAACTTCTTCAGTTTCAAATCTGGGATATGTGAGGCAAAAAGGAAACCCAGAGAACAAACGACTGTGTTCTTCCCCGGGTCCCAAGATCCCTAGCTGGTCGACCTTTTCTCCACCTTTCAGTGTCCTTATGTTTGTTTCATGTATAATGTCCAGGGTTTTTAGTTATACTTTGTGAGAGAAGTAAGGAAAAGTACTCTGTCTTCTCAGAGGGGAAGTTCTGGTTGACATTTAAAAAGAAAATTTATTGACTTACTGCCTCTTGAATGTTTTGGATTTCCATTTGCAAACATGCAAATTTGAGCATTGTTACAGTGTCTGGAAAATTTACTTGATTTTTTTCAATTTGTAGTAAAAACTTAAAAACTTTTTGCATGCAATAAATATTTCAGAATTAAATAATATTGGAGGTTTCTGTTGTTGGGGACAAAAAACTTTTTTGATCTTTTAATTTCAAAAATGGGAAAAACAAGTTTTATTTCTTGGACATATTAAATAAGTGGTCTGTTTTCTTTGTTTTTTAGCTTATAGTTGCAACAACATGTATGGGAGTAAACCATCCAATATTTTCTCGTAAAATTTTTGATTTTTGTATTGTGGACGAAGCCTCTCAAATTAGCCAACCAATTTGCCTCGGACCACTTTTTTTTTCACGGAGATTTGTGTTGGTGGGGGACCACCAGCAGCTTCCTCCCCTGGTGCTAAACTGTGAAGCAAGGTAAGCGGACGTTGAAGTTTTAATTTTAAACAAGATTCTTTTTAAGGGACAGTTTCCTTACACTGATAAGCCCGAATTTCATTTGTTGTCAGAGCTCTTGGCATGAGTGAAAGCTTATTTAAGAGGCTGGAGCAGAATAAGAATGCTGTCGTACAGTTAACCGTGCAGTACAGAATGAACAGGTACTCATAACAGTGTTATCTACAAGTGATTTTCATGTTCGTTTTCATCTGCCAAAACTAAAATTATTTTTGCAATTCCCTTAGTAAAATTATGTCCTTAAGTAATAAACTGACATATGAAGGAAAGCTGGAGTGTGGATCAGAAAAAGTAGCCAATGCAGTGATAAACCTGCCTAACTTTAAGGATGTAAAGCTGGAACTGGAATTTTATGCTGATTATTCTGAAAATCCTTGGCTGGTTGGAGTATTTGAGCCAAACAATCCTGTTTGTTTTCTTAATACGGACAAGGTAAAAAAAAAAAAAAAAAGTTTTTTTTCTCCCTTTGTCCTATCATTTATGTTCCTCAGCTTCAATAGTGAACACTTCATTAGAGCTTATCAGTTAAACCTAGTGTATTTCTTGTACTTCAACACAAAAAGAATCTTTCCTTTCTATAGACCCAGAACATTTGGGAGGAGTTTAATTCTGGGGATTGATAGATGGCAAAATTGACTTTTGCTGACCCTGTGGCCGAGTGGTTAAGTTCATTCACTCCGCTTCAGCGGGCCAGGGTTTCTCCAGTTCAGATCCTGGGCATCGTCATGGCACCGCTCGTCAGGTCATGGTGAGGCTGCGTTCCACATATCAGAGCCAGAAGGACCTACAACTGGAGTATACAACTATGGAGTGGGGCCTTCGGGGAGGAGGAGGCGAATAAGAAGGAAAAGAAAGGGAGATTGGCAACAGATGTTAGCTCAGGTGCCAATCTTTAAAAAAAAAAAATTGACGTTTGAAGTAGGAAAGCTAGAAAGTGAACTCAAGTTTTCCCAGAAAAGAAATTTAGCATTGATACTATCAAAGGGCTGGATTTACAAGTGGACAGAAGATAACGATAAGTTGATGTCCTTTTAAAGACTTTTTTAAAAAAGATAGACTTTATTTTCTAGAGCAGTTGTAGGTTCACAGCCAAATTGAGCTGAAAGTACAGAGATTTCCTGTATCCTCCTGCCCCCGCATAGTCACATAAAGACCTCTTTCCAAACTTGTCATTAAACAGAAATCTTCCAAGGAATTTAAATGACTTGATTCTTATTTCTGGAAAGTAAGAACATAGTTTTGACCCTGTATTCCTACAGTTTGTTTTATATAGTGCTTCTCAGCATTGATTTGGAAGTCTTTACCTAAGTTAAAATAAAAATATAGTGAAAAAATAATTACTCTAAAATATCTTTTATTATTAAGATAGGGAGAATCAGCTGTTTGTTAAAAACAAGGCCTCTCCATGTGTACCCTGATGGGATTTTTACTCTCTTGGATATTGCCCTTAGCGTTTCAGGTTCAAGAATTAACACCTAGGGGCAGTGGGCTCTGGGAAATTTATTTAGATAAACTGATCTCACAAATGAATGCTTTTATAAACCGCAATTCCAATTTGCTAGTTATAATGTATAATTATTTACCTCACCAATGATCGCTCAGATTCTTTATTTTTGCTACTCAGGTTTCCTCTTTCTTATCATCAGGATTCTAAATTAGTTGTGTTAAAAATAATCAAGGTCACTTTGGGATGATGTAGGAGCAAAATAGTCCTTGGGGAGTTTTACCAGCTGTGGCAGCACCTGAGGAACTTTATCTGCTCCATTATTTGTGTAAAAGGAAACAAGAAAATGAAAAGAGCACAGATACTAGAGCCACATCTGAGTTTGAATGCTAGTGCCATGATTTATTGTCAGGGCTTGGGCAGGTTGCTTATTTTTTCTGACCTTTAATTCCTGTAAAATGGGAGATAAGGTATGTGCAGCTCAGTGTGTGCTTGGCTTTCTTGGAGAGTTTAGTCTGCATGGTAGCATATGTAAGATGGGTAACCTCTGGGTGGCTTTCTGAAAGTGACTAATACTCATTTTTGTCAATTCTTTTACCTTCAACTTTTACGATGAAGATCTTTTTCATCTGTCTCCACAGCTGGTAGTCTGGTTTCTGTGGCTGTCTGTGTACAGACAGTGCTCTTAACTTTACAGATGGGTTTACAAGCAGGATGCATGTTTTTCTGTTTAGGTTCCAGCACCAGAACAAGTTGAAAAGGCTGGTGTGAGCAATATAACAGAAGCCAAACTCATAGTTTCCCTGACCTCAATCTTTATTAAGGTAATTTAGATTTAATTTTGAGGGCTAATTAATATTTAAGTGCAGAGCAATGGAACGTTAGAATAAAGGAACTTAGATCTAGCATTAACCCTTGTTTATTAAGATAAGAAGACTGAAGCCTGATTGTTTTTGTTTTATTTTGAGAAAATTTGTCCAAGACATGTAATTTTTTATAATGGCATTTTGGGTTTCCACCGAGGATTGCTTTTTGTAACATCAGATAATCCCGATTGTATGGAAATATTGTTGTAGTCGGTATGATTGGGGATTGGAAACCTCAGTGTAAGGGATAGCAGAAAGTGAAATGTATTTCTTTGTACTTTTTTTTGTATAGCAGCACTGTTCTAGTGGCATGCAAACCATACTGCCATGAGCCTCTAAAAATCAAGAGAGCAATGTTTGAGGAAGTTATTTCATCTCAGGAAATATGGATGTAGATTTAGAGCAAATGAGAACATCTATTATAAACATCAATCAGGCACATTATGTAAACATTTAATAAATTTAGTTGCGGTTAAATAACAAAAATCAGCATGTTTCATTTTCAATTGTGTCCTTTTCTGTTTAGGCTGGATGTAATCCCTCTGCTGTTGGTATCATTGCACCATACAGGCAGCAGTTAAAGATCATCAATGATTTGTTGGCGCGTTCTTCTGTCGGGCCCGTCGAAGTTAATACGGTAGACAAATACCAAGGAAGAGACAAAAGTATCATTCTAGTATCTTTTGTTAGAAGTAATAAAGATGGAACTGTGAGTTAATTGTATTTTCTGCTGATTTGTTTGAGACTTTTTTCCCCTCTTTTAAAAAAAATTGTAGTAAAAACATAATATTTACTATCTTAACTATTTTTAAGTGTACAGTTCAGTAGTGTTAAGTATATTCACAATATTGTGCAACAGATCTCCAGAACTATTTCACTTCCCAAAGTTGAAACTCTGTGCCCGTGAATGACAGTTCTCCAATTCCCTCTCCCTCCAGCCCCTGGCAGCCACCATTCTGCTTTGTCTCTCTCAGTGTGACTCCTCTACGTAGCTCATACAAGTGCAATCATACCGTATTTGTCTTTGGTGACTGGCTTATTTCCCTTAGCATAATCTCCTCAAGGTTCATTCATGTTGTGACATGTGACAGGATTTCCTTCCTTTTAAAGGCTGAATAATATTCCTTTGCATGTCTATACCATATTTTGTTTATCCATTCATCTGCCATTGGACATTTGGGTTGCTTCTACCTTTTGACTGTTGTGTTTGGGGTATTTTAAAGATTTAATTTTTCCTTTTTCTCCCCAAAGCCCCCTGTATGTAGTTGTATATTTTTGGTTGTGGGTCCTTCTAGTTGTGGCATGTGGGACGCTGCCTCAGTGTGGCTTGATGAGCAGTACCATGTCCGTGCCCAGGATCCGAACTGGCGAAGCCTGGGCTGCCGAAGTGGAGCGCATGAACTTAACCACTCTGCCATGGGGCCGGCCCCTGGGGCATTTTATTTTATTTTTTCTGTTTGTGTTTTTGTGTGTTTTTTGAGGAAGATTAGCCCTGAGCTAACTACTGCCAGTCCTCCTCTTTTTTTTGCTCAGGAAGCCTGGCCCTGAGCTAACATCCGTGTCCGTCTTCCTCTACTTTATATGTGGGATGCCTACCACAGCATGGCTTGCCAAGTGGTGCCATGTCCGCACCCGGGATCTGAACAGGTGAACCCCGGGGCCGCCGAGAAGCAGAATGTTCAAACTTAACCGCTGTGCCACCGGGCCGGCCCAGGGGCATTTTAAATATAAAGGCTTTCTTAGATATACTTTCAGATTTATAGATAATTCCAGGTTTTGGGGTTTTGTTTTTTTGCATTTTTTACCTTAATTAATTTTTCTTCACTGTGTGATAATCTTCATATGGTTTTGAAAATATACGTAGTAAAAAGTCTCTCTTCTACCCTGTTCCTCTTCTACTCAGTTCTTACTTCACAGATAATTACATTTTTGGCCTTTTTTGGGTAACCTTCTAGAATTTCTTTATGCATGTACAAGCATTTATGAATCAGTATTCATACTTCCCTCCTTTTTACACAAAAGGTAATATATACAGTCTGGGCTTTGCTTTTTCCACTTAATAAAATAGCTTTGAGATCTTTCCATGTCAGTACACAAAAAGAGATTTCATTCTGTTCTTACAGTTGCATAGTTTTCCATTTGTATATATGCGTTGTGGTATATTTAGCCACGCCCCTGAGTCTTCGTTACAAAGTTTTCAGTACTGTTGCAAACAGCGCTACAATGAGTGGGAATAGCTCCAACTGTTTATATGTATTTAATAATTTTAAAGTATGGCTAGGATATCACCCCCAAGGTAAAGTATTTAAAGTTGGCATTGTGGGCAAGTTTTTCCAACTGTTTAGAATTTTAAATGTGTTGATGAATCTTTTTTGCAATCTATGTTTTTAAAAGTACGAAAATAGTTCAAGATAACCTGTGTTCTTTGCCAGAACAAACTCAAATATATAAGAAAACTCAAATAATTGAAAATTATACTTCTTTCAGGTTGGTGAGCTCTTGAAAGATTGGCGACGTCTTAATGTTGCTATAACCAGAGCCAAACATAAACTGATTCTCCTGGGATGTGTGCCCTCACTAAACCGCTATCCTCCTTTGGAGAAGCTGCTTTGTCATCTAAACTCAGAAAAGTTAATATCCTTTTTGTTTTGTATATGGTCACATTTGATTGTGCTGTTGTGAGTAGTTTATTTATATATTTGTATAAATTAAAACTCAGTGTCTTGTGTTTTCCATGGGTATATTTCAAAGATCTGATTGTACAAAAGAAGGAGAGAAAACAATTCACAGGAAGTAATTTTAAGCAAAAAGTGAAATAGTGAAGGTGATGGAGGAGGATAGTTTTTGAAGTGAGAAAGGGGGGAACAAAGGGACTTGATCTGTTGCCCTAGGAACAAGGTGCATGTTTGCTAGAACGCATCTAGGAAAATTGGTTATCCCTCTGGTTCTTCTCACCCCAATTTATAACCTTATTTTTTATCTTGGACAAAGCATTATATTAAAAAATGGAGAATTATTCCTTGTCATATTGTAGATTATTTTTTATTTTTATTTATTTTTTTAAGATTGGCACCTGAGCTAACGACTGTTGCCAGTCCTTTTTTTTTTTAATTCTTCTCCCCAAATCCCCCCCAGTATATAGTTGTGTATTCTAGTTGTGAGTGCCTCTGGTTGTGCCATGTGGGATGCTGCCTCAGCATGGCTTGATGAGCAGTACCATGTCTGTGCCCAGGATCTGAACTGGCAAAATCCTGGGCTGCTGAAGCAGAGCGCACGAACTTAACCACTTGGCCACAGGGCCGCCCCCTAGCTTATTTTTTAAATCATCTTTTTAAAAAATTATATGAAGGTCTTAGGCTAAGATATGTAAACTTTATTGCTTAAGTACATTATTATCCATAGAATGCTATATTAAGTACATTATTATCCATAGAATGCTATAAAAAATCTTTATTATTTTTTAGCCGTCCTTTAAACCACTTTACAAAGTGTTAAATAAAAGTCATAAATGTTTTTATGTAATTAAATATTGTGTTAAATACGTATCTTCCTTAATTTATTTTACATCATCGATCTTCCATCAGCAGAACATGAAAGTCTTTGTCACATATTGGGTGATTTTCAAAGAAGATAAAGCACTGTTTTCCTTGCTTTTTTCATACTAGCATAGTGATCTCCTCTATTGCCTGTTATTTGTAATTTGGATATGCTGTAAAATCAGTGCCTGGTTAGACTGTGAAGATAACTTTTATCCCAAGGGTATGAAATGATGTACTCTGTTCAGAGTTCTAGTTTTTTGTTTTATTTTTTTGGGTATAATTTTGTTAAATATAAAGTTCTATCACATACGAAATTTAACACAATATTTTTTCAGTACAGGTATACCCCAAACTGTGAAAAGTCTAAATTTATAGTTACTATAAATGTTTTTGTGTGACCTAGAAAGAGTTTGATAAATTTTACCAGCTTTAAAGATGGATTAACTTTTGGATCTGAGGTTTAAACTTCTAAGTGTAAAATTTCAAGACTAATTTGATTTTGTAGACTTTTACCACATTTTATTTGAAAGATTAGGTAAAGAAAATGATTTATTTTTATCATTTAAGCACATTCTTGTGATGAGAACAAAGGTGTGATTCTTTTCTGTATTTTGAGGTCCCTGATCCAAAGGCCATTTTGCTGTTTTTTTCCTTTGACTTTTGCTTTCTGATATCAGCTATGTTTTCACTTTGAACCTAGTCATTTAAATTATTACTTATAAATTGATTATTTCCAATTAATTTATGATTCCCCTTAACTTCCCACTTGTTACTTTCCGTTTTCAATATTCTAGAGTAGATTTGATATAAAAGAAAATAATTCTTACTCTTTTTTTGAGAAGAAATTTTGTTTGCTGAATTGACAAATTTAAAAGGTATATCCCTGTTTTCACCTTTTCGCTTTCATATGTCCCTTTGTTTTGAGGGGCATTACTCACTTTTCCGTTTTTATGTAAGGATGTTTTGTAAAACAAAATTACCTCAAAGTGCTTAATGATGTATATGGTGACTGATTTTAACCTCAGTGTATCCATCTTCTGGGAGGATATCTCATTTCTCTCAGAGTTTTGTTTTTTGTTAATGAATGTTAAATATGCTAAAATTGTTGCTTCTACCTCACCTTTTTTTGAAAATTATTACTTGAAGTTTTAAAAAAAATTTACTTATATTTTTATTTTATTTTTTGTGTGTGGAAGATTGGCCCTGACTTAATATCTATGCCCGTCTCCCTCTATTTTATATGTGGGACACCTGCCACAGCATGGCTTGATAAGCAGTGTGTAGGTCTGTGCCCAGGATCTGAACTGGCGAACCCCGGGCAGCTGAAGTGGAGCACGCAAACTTCACTGCTGCACTACTGGGCCGCCCCCTGTTACTTGAAGTTTTTAGTAAATAAATTGTTTTCTACTGTTAGAGCTTACTGTGTCAATTATTTCTATATAATAATTAAGTTCAGGGTTGACCAGCATTTTTTCCAGTAGTTACAAGTGAAATATTGATAATGCTCTAAATCTGAAACCAAGGAGTGTTGACATTATAAAGAGATTTGAAGGACACACAGGATGGAGGTGATCATGGAGAGACTATGGATCAAACAGGAAAAACTAGAAAGTTGCTGAGATAGGGCTTAAATATTGGTTAGATATCAGGAGGTTACATAACAGGAAGGAATCGAAGATAATTTTAGTTCCTGGGAGTGAGATGAATAAGAAAATTCTTTTGGTTTAGACAGTGGTTGCTTCTGAATTAGAGGTTTGTATGGCCTGTAAAGTCAAGTCCTGTGGATGAAGAACGTGAGGAGGAGTTCTCTGTTTCTTGTCATTTGGGAATCTGTCTTGATTACAAGATTCTAGTCACTTAATCATTTGAGAGTTAGGACTCATATGTCTAAGGTGCTGTAAGTTGGAGGCTTGGGGTGAGCTGTAAGTTAAACCAAGACTGGGCGCTCAAAGAGCTAACGGTGCGGGATAAGTAAGATATCGATGCCAAGGACTAAGACAGCAATAGTTTCCAATCACTGATGTTACTGGGCACTCACATTGTGCAGTTCCACATCAAAAGTACCATTAGCCTAGACAAGGTTTTCCTTATGCTGTAAAGCCAGGATGTGATGACACTAGCCATTTCAGTGGCCCCATTCCTGAATCAGTTCAGAGTTGCTGCCTCCTGACCTTTGCCTCTTGCTGCTTCTCCTGATTCCTTTCTTTTCCTCCTCACCTCTCATTCTCTAAAGGCAGGTCTTCCCCAAAGCTTTATGTTTGGTCTGGCCCTCTTTCTCCTTGGACAGTCACTGGCTTTAACCATCACCTGTGTGGCTGTTTACCAAATCTATACCCCATCCCATATGTCTGCTAGGTTCCAGTTCTAACTGTGTTCTACCTCATACCTTTAGAATCTTCTATGACGGACCCGGGGGATGAAGTCTTGTCTTTCCTGTCTGTCAGCTCTTGTATGGATATTAATTTGGCACATAATGAAAGATTTTTACATTGATTTTTTTTTGAACGTTAGTTTACTTTTATGATGAGCTTTAAAAAAATTATAAAAATTTTCAAATATACACAAAAGTAGAATAGTACAATGAACTCCTATATACCCATCACCATATTCAATAGAAGATTTTGCTGCAATTGTTTTCAACATCCTTTCTTTTTTTGCTTTGCTGAGATGTTTTAAAGCAAATTCTAGACATCATTTAATTTCACCCATACTTCAGTATGTGGTGAGCTTTTAAAAAATAGTATTTTGTTACATAATGATATTTGTAAAGTTAAAAACCTAGATTGTTAGCATTAGTAGATCAGAGTCAAAACAGATTAATCGTCTACTTTATTAATTGTAGTTTAAATATACATACTAAATTCCAATTCTGTTCAACACAAGGGGGCTAGAGTATTCAGCAAATATATACTTTGGAGCTTAAGAATATCTGCCTTGGGGCTGGCCCCGTGGCCAAGTAGTTAAGTTTGTGCGCTCCACTTTGGCGGCCCAGGGTTTCGCCACTTCTGACCCTGGGTGTGGACATGCCACCACTCATCAGGCCATGCTGAGGCAGCATCCCACGTAGTACAACCAGAAGGACCTACAACTACATATACACCTATCTGCTGGGGGCCTTCAGGGAGAAGAAGAAGAAGGAAAAAAAGGAAGATTGGCAACAGATGTTGGTTCAGGTGCCAATCTTTAAAAAAAAAAAAAAAAAACTCCCTCAAAGGGAGAAATGTCTTTTGCTTTAGATAAAGTTGGTCTGTTGCTGAATTAAATTTCTTTCCTACTTGTTCCCCATAAAGCCCCTGGGGGAAAAGCTATCTAGGAAATAAAAACTCTTTTCCTTTGTTCTTATGGTTCTATAAAATAATTAAATATATACTTAATTTTATTTGCTTTTCTAAATGCACTTACACTACAAACTCTTCCTTTTTCACCCATCATATGCAGAGAAGAAAAATGAACAAGTCAGTTGTATTTCAACTGATTTGTCATGAGTTTTAGACTCCTTGAAACACTGTAAAAACTTCAGATATATTTGGAGATTATGAAAATGGAGGCTACTTTTGTACTGGTTCAAATTCTGCCTCTGTCACTTATTAGTTCTGTGACTTTGGGCAAGTTATTTAACCTTTCTGAGGTTATTTTCATCTGAAAAATGAAGATAATTCCTTCCTCATGGGGTGGTTTTGAAAATCAAATGAGACCTTGGCCCAGGAACTGACCTGCACATACATGCTCATGGATACAAGAGGGGTCATGGAAGATCAATGGTGAAAGGATAATGGGATAGTTGGCTATACATATGGGAAAAATGAAATTTGACCCCACCTCAAGCCAGTCACTAAAATCAATTCTGGGCGCAATAATAGGCCTAAATATGAAAGGCAAACCTATGTAACTCTCAAGAGAGTGTTTTCGTGACCTTGGGGTAGAGAGGAATTCTTAAGACACTAAAACATAAACCATAAATTCAACTACAAGAAAATTAAGAACTTATATTTAAAGTTCTCCATAAAGAGAAAATATTAGCCAGAAGATATTGGCAACACATAACCAACACGAAACTAGTATGCAGGATACTAAGTAAATTGTGCAAGCCAATAAGAGAAAGATAAGTCAACAGGAAAATAGGCTAAAAACTTGAACAGTTTCTTTGCAAAAGAAATTCCAAATAGTAAACATGGGGAAAGTGCTCAATGTCATTAGCAATGAGATAAATGCAAAATAAACCCACCATACAATCGCCTACTGACAAGATTGGCAAAAAAGGGAGAAATTCTCACAATTCCAAGGATCAGAATGGACATGGAGCAACAGGAAAACTATGCTGTTGACAGGAGTGTAAATTTTAAGAAGAGTTTTGAAAACAGCGTGGCATTATCTAATAAATTTAAAGAAAGGCACACTTGATTTCCAGTAATTCTAGTCTTAGTTATATGCCCTCGGGACTCTTCCATGTAGGCACCAGGATATATGTACAACTTGGAAACACCTCAACCTGGAAACTCCTCGTGGACATGGATGATGTTGAGCGAAGGAAACAAGGAACAAAATTGATAGTGTTATTTCATTTGTGAAAAGTTTATAAACAGGCAAGAATAAACTACACTGTTGAGGGGCACACACTTGTGTGGTAACAACACACAGAAAAGCAAGGAAATAATTCTTATTAAAGTCGGCACAGTATTTACCCGAGAGGACTGTGAGCGGTGGATGGGGCACGTCCTGGGGAGGATGGCTGTCCTGTGCCCTCCTGATCTGGTGCTAGTTACCCAGCTGTTCATTATGATTCTTTAAACTGTATATATTTTACACATTTTTATCCATATATGATTATCTCACAATTAGGAAAATTAAAAACCAAGAGACAAAACGTTATACTGGCCAAAGTGATGAAGTGAAAAACATCGCCCCATTTTCACGAAGTATCTTGGTCTATTTCCAGCCCCGTCACCGTCTTAACAATTGCTGATCTAATTAGGTAATAGCTCACTTTCCCAAACTGATTTAACTGAAAAACCTAGTATCATCTGACCATGAGGGGCTTTTTCCTCCCTGCAATGAGAAAACGCTAGCTTTACTGGTTAGTGAGACCGTTCCTCATTGCTTTTTATAAACCCAGTGTATTTATTTACCGGTTTAAAGGTCGTGATTTGGGCTGTCTAAATAGTTTCAGCAGATGTCTGCCCACTGTTAACTGTTTCAGATTTTCTAAACTCCTTGGTCCCCTACGAGTTGTGAAGACGAAAGGAAAGCGGTCAGGCGTGTGGGATCACATCCAGCCGGGTGTGTGGACGCAGACGTTCGCCCGGGCTCGCGTCCGCCTGGAAAGGCAGCTTTGGCGCTCAGGCGAAGCCCCCGGGGTCGCGCAGGGTCCGGCCGTCCGGCTCCTCACCCCCGAGGTCTCCTTCACGAGCCTGTCCTCCTTCCGGGCCGGCCGGACGCAGAGGGCTTGGGCAGGGCGGCTTTTTCTCCGGCCAGCAGCAGGCGCCGCGGCCCCCGCCCCACCCGCGGCGCCGCGGGACCGCCGGGCGCCCTCCCGCCGCCGGGAGCGCTGTGGGCCGCAGCGGGCCTCGTCGCTGACGCCGTGGCGGCCGCCGCGCGCCTGAAGGGAGCTGCTGGCGGGGCCCAGGGCGTCCCCACCCGAGACCGCGCCGCCGCCGCCATGGGTAAGGGGAGCGGGCCGAGAGCGGACGCTGGGCCCCCGTCCTGGGCCGGAGGCCGCGGCCGGCCGAGGAGGACCGGTGGTGGTGGGCGCCGAGGCCGCCGGCTCGGAACTAGGGTCTGGGGCTGGGCCTGGGGCTGGGCGGGGGCAGTCCGGGACGCCAGGGCGCAGGGGGTCGCCATGGTAACGCGCGGCCGCCCCTCGTTCCCTCCCCCCGGCTCGGGTTCTGGGCCTGATGGCCGAGGGCTCGGGGTCCGACGGCTTCCAGGGAGCGAGGACAGGGCCGGCCGGGGTGCCGGCCCCGGGTCGGGGGAGCAGTCGGGGACGGGCGATGACTTTTCAGGTTTGGGGATGGCGGAGGGAAGACGCGCCTCAGGGTTTGGCCTGGGTGCCCGACGCCCAGGGCGGGAGAGGGGCCGCGATGTCGCGCAGGACCCCGGGTGAGCCCTTCGCGAGGGTCCTGGGGGCCCCCCGAGCCCTTTGGGCAGGCTTGCTGCGGGGAGGAAGGGAGGCCGGGAAGGGGTTCTGGGCCCCGGGAAGATGCGGGGCCTGGCCCTTGGCGTGGTGTGGGGGCCGCGATCCGGCAGAACACAGGCGCGAGCCGGGCGGGGCGCGGCCGGGGTGGAAAGGCCCCTGTGGGGGGCGGCTGCGGGTGCCCGGCGCTGCCCGGCCTCGGAGCGGCTGCAGACGCGCCCTTTGTCTCGTTGTCGCATCGCACGTTACGGATTGTGATGGGCACTGTTAAGAAAAATGAGAATTGCCGCAGGCTAAGAAATATCAAGTGGTTTCACCCCCCGAAAAAAGAGGGAGTCACTCCACGATGCAGATTTGAAGGAATGATGTGTGTGATTTTTCCCCCGGCCGGCTTGGTCATGGCAGCTGCGGTTGTTTGCGTTGTAAGTTGCTTAGGATTCAGTGTCAGGCTTCACGCCTAGCTGTCTGAGATCACAGCCGGAATACTAGATCATTGGGAACCCTGGACTTTTGTTCAGTGAAAGAAAAACAGACTCTGGGCTTACTTGGGCTAGTAAATTTGTCAGAGATTATGAAACGTTATACTAAGCGCTTCATTTTTCTGCACTTCATGTTGTCATCTGTGTTTGCTGAAAATATTCCTGCCAGTCACAATGACGAGAGTATGGGGAAGCATCTGAATTTTTAAGTAAACAGAGTAAAATTTGTGGGAAAGAAGAAAATATTTTTGTGAATTGAAAATGTAATTAAAAATCAGCTTTAAAAAAGGCATCTATTAACTTGGTATTCAGCTGAGTCAGGTGTGTGGAAGGACAGGGAACTTTAACATCAAACTGGATCTTGCTTTTATTTCCTCTGAGAAAATAAAGGCGTCATGCAATACAGAAGGACAGTTGGGATGAAAAAACAAGATAGGAAGAGGGTTAAAATGAATGAAAGAATTGAATGGCTTCTCCCGTTTCCCCCTATTTGTCAGTGTGTTTTTATTTACCTGTCATGTTTGTTATGGGTGATACTAGAATCTTAGAATTTTAACTACCTTTTATTTTATTGCCAGTTTATTCTGAACATTTTTTGCCTCGAAATTCCTCTCTGGACCGTCCCTGCTATCCATCTTTTGCATGAGACCCTTAAACATGTTGTCTGTTACTGCAAACTTATCTCCACAGAAGGTCATTAAAAAAAACTAAGCCTCCCTGAAGAGGTACCACGAAAGTAAAGCAAATACCAGAGAATAGCAGATTTGAGGGGTCTTGAGAATAACTCCAGAACTTTGGCTGGAGTGGGCATTCTCACGTTCTGTGGTGTGTGTGAGAGAGGCATAGAGAGAAGTTAGCTAGGGGCGTAGGTTAGTTAGGAAGTCCAATTTGTCCACAAAGGAAAAACAAACCACTGTTGGCTTTCTAGGGGAGGGAAAGGGTTTGTATATTTTTCAGTGTCATGTCTTGCAAATGATGTCGGACTCCTTTCTTGTGCTTTCAGCTACAAAAGACCCCACAGCGGTAGAGAGAGCAAACTTGTTAAACATGGCGAAGCTGAGCATCAAAGGGCTCATTGAGTCTGCCCTCAGCTTTGGCCGCACTTTGGACTCTGACTACCCGCCCTTGCAGCAGTTCTTCGTTGTTATGGAGCATTGTCTGAAACACGGGCTTAAAGGTATCAGGAGACTGTTAAACCTTAGCTTTAGAATTCTTCCCCTTCTGTCTGAAACAGCCTTAAAAATGTATTTTTTGAGGCCATAATTACTTTACATTTAAAAATACTGAGTAGCTTGGTTTTGGGAGAAAATATCCTACTTTATGTTTTCTAATGGATCATCTTCAGAAAATGCGAAGTTGTTAGTGTTTTGTGTAAAAAGCATATTTGACTTTAAAATTTTTTCAACATACTCTGAACAATTACAGAGTTATTTTAAAAATTTTAAGTTTTGTAATTCTGATATGAACTCTTGTTACTAGTTTGAGCCCTTTTAAACAAATACATTAAAATGGTTGATTGTTGAAATATAAACCTCCTTAGCACACAGGAATGGATCTAGAAAAATTGTCTTCTGGATTGAGTTGTAGAAATGTGAGCACTCCCTGAAAATGATGATAATGGTGGATATTGTATTCTATATAGTTCATATTGAATTATTATGTGCACATGTTCGTATCATATTTAGTTATTCAGTATACATTGTGTAACAACTGTTGTTTTACATATAATAACTACTTATAATAATAGTTGTTGGCAGTTTTCTTTCTAGTTCCTATGATCAGCAGCTGTGTAGAGGGCTGTGTGAGTAAGAGGTGTATACTAAGGTGACTATTATGAAGCAAAAGAAGCTTGGTTTCTTGTTGGTATACTAGGAGCCCACGTAAATTGGGAAGGCCTAGAGGTTCTGATTATGTTGTATGAAAGTGTGGGGGTAAATGCAAAAAGCAAAAGAAGAGATTTACCTAAACATGGTTTTCACAAAATGTACTTCAAACTGACAAGGAGCATCAAAATTTCAGAAACCCTATGTGATGTTCTTAATATACTCCTTTCTTTTTCTTTTTCTTTCTTTTTTTTTTTTTTTGAGGAAGATCAGCCCTGAGCTAACTACTGCCAATCCTCCTCTTTTTGCTGAGGAAGACTGGCCCTGAGCTAACATCCATGCCCATCTTCCTCTACTTTATACGTGAGACGCCTACCACAGCATGGCTTTTTGCCAAGTGGTGCCATGTCCGCACCCGGGATCCAAACCAGCGAACCCTGGGCTGCCGAGAAGCAGAACGTGCACACTTAACCGCTGCGCCACCAGGCCGGCCCCTTCATTTAAAACGTTTCATTTATTTATTTTTATTGAGAAATAATTGACATACAACATTATATTAGTTTCAAGTGTACAACATAATGATGCGATATTTTTATATATTGCAAAATGATCACCACCAGTTTAGTTAACATCTATCACTTATATATTTACATTTTTTTTCTAATGATGAGAACTTTTAAGATCTCTCTTAGCAACTTTCAAATATACAATACAATATTAACTATAGTCATCATGCTGTACATTATATCCACCATGACTTATTTATGACTAGAAGTTTGTACAAAACTTTTGACCACCTTCACCCGTTTCATCCACCTCCACCCTCCACCTCTGGCAACCACCAATCTGTTCTCTGTATCTATGAATTCGGTTTTGTTTTGGTTTTTAGATTCCACTTTTTCTTTAATGACAAAATAATTTTTTCAAGTTATATAAATAGTAGTGAAATATACTCTTTTGGTATATGAATCAAACAACATGGAATCACATAGAGCAAAATATAAAGAGTTTCCCTTCATTCTCTTCCATTCATCTCCCTCAAGGAAATCCTTGTCATTCTTCTAGCTCTTTCCTGTTTCTTTTTTTCCTGTTACTCTAAATAGAATTTTGCCGTACGTATTATTCTGTGACTTTATTTTTTTTTTCAAAAAAACTTGATGGTATGGTTTGGAGATCTTTCCAGTTACATACTTTTTTTTTAACTTTTTATTAAGATTACGATAGTTTACAACCTTGTGAAATTTCAGTTGTACGTTATTGTTAGTCATGTTGTAGGTGCACCACTTCACCCTTTGTGCCCTCCCCCCACCCCCCTTTCCCCTGGCAACCACCAATCAATTCTCTTTGTCTCTAGGTTTAACTTCCACCTATGAGTGGAGTCATACAGAGTTCATCTTTCTCTGTCTGGCTTATTTCACTTAACATAATATCTTCAAGGTCCGTCAATGTTGTTGTGAATGGGACAATTTTGTCTTTTTTTACAGCTGAGTAGTATGCCATTGTATATATATATATATACCATATCTTCTTTAGCCCATCATCAGTTGATGGGCATTTAGGTTGCTTCCACCTCTTGGCTATTGTAAATAATGCTGCAATGAACATAGGGGTACATAGGACTATTGGAATTGCTGATTTCAAGTTCTTTGGATAGATACCCAGTAGTGGGATGGTTGGGTCATAAGGTATTTCTATTTTTAATTTTTTGAGAAATCTCCATACTGTTTTCCATAATGGCTGCACCAGTTTGCATTCCCACCAACAGTGTATGAGGGTTCCTTTTTCTCCACAACTTCTCCAACATTTGTCACTTTTTGTTTTGGTTATTTTTGCCATTCTAACAGGTGTAAGGTGGTATCTTAGTGTAGTTTTGATTTGCATTTCCCTGATGATTAGTGATGATGAGCATCTTTTCATGTGCCTATTGGCCGTCCATATATCTTCTTTGGAGAAATGTCTCTTCATGTCCCCTGCCCATTTTTCGATCGGGTTGTTTGATTTTTTGTTGTTGAGCTGTGTGAGTTCTTTATATATTATGGAGATTAACCCTTTGTCGGATAAATAACTTGTAAATATTTTTTCCCAATTAGTGGGTTGTTTTTTTGTTTCAATCCTGTTTTCCCTTGCCTTGAAGAAGCTCCTTAGTCTGATGAAGTCCCATTTGTTTATTCTTTCTATCATTTACATACTTTTTTTTTTAAAGATTTTATTTTTTTCCTTTTTTCTCCCCAAAGCCCCGTGGTACATAGTTGTATATTCTTCGTTGTGAGTCCTTCTAGTTGTGGTATGTGGGATGCTGCCTCAGCATGGTTCAATGAGCAGTGCCATGTCCCCACCCAGGATTCGAACCAACGAAACACTGGGCCGCCTGCAGCGGAGCGTGCGAACTTAACCACTTGGCCACAGGGCCAGCCCCTCATTTACATACATTTTTAATGGCTATATAATATTTCATGGTATATGTATACCATAACTATTCTCTTAATGTACTCTTAGGTTGTTTCTAACTTTTCACTATTTAATTGTCCTGTAAGAACATCTTTGGGTATATATATTTCTGGACACATGCTAGAAGTTCTTTAGGACTTTTAGGAGTAGAATTCCTGGGTCAAAGGATATAGGCAACTGGCTTCTATGAAGGCTTCACTGATTTATCAAACAACAGCGAATGTGAGTGTTTCCCAGATTTTTGCCTACTCTTGATGTTATCAGTGTATAAATACTTCTTTTAATACATCAGGAAGTCACCACTCTGAGCTCAGGCCTTGAGTTTTAATTTGATTTTTGAAAAACTTCCTTTTTATTTTTTAAAAATAGCAGTGACATAGATCTTTATTTTCCCCCACCCTGCTGAAATGGAATTTGTCAAATGATGGCCAAAATAGTTAAATTTTAAATTCTTTTCTGAATTTATTTTCCTTTACTTCACAGAATATCATGAAGCATGTCCTAATAGTCGTTGCTTATCTTGATGAATCATTATAAAGCTGCTTTTTGCTGACTGATTTTCTCCCCCAAGGAAAAATTGCCAATCTTGCTGGTTGTCCTTGGGTGGTGCATATGATAGGCACGCTGGATCTGCAGGAGATCTGGTCGGTATTAAAAAAGAATTATATAGTGATTTCATGGTTTTATATTACCCAAATCTCAGAATAAAGTAAAAGGAAAAGTAAAGATACAATTTTTCAGGTTTAAAAGTAAAATAACTTTTTATTTGTCCTTGGTTTATGTAATAAACTGATAAAGACCAACATGCTATGGCTGCCAGCCTTTTTATTTTGGTACTGGTAAAGAATGAGCTCAGTTGCTTTTTATTTTAATTACCTGCTGCATATTTCTGATATGGAAGAATGGCCAAGATGCATATTTCCGATGGGAACAATATCACAATCCTGATGAGCAGGGCTGTGTTGTGATAAGACAGCAAAGGTCTCTGAAGAATTGTATATTGTTAGAAATGGTGAAACTAAATATTTAAAAAGAAGTTGCTTCAATTTTATATGTTGAAGTTGTATGCATTACATTTTCTTTTTTCAGTAAGAAAATCATTTTTGAGTTATAACAAAACTATCTGGGGCCCTTTGGAACTGGTGGAGAAGCTGTACCCAGAAGCAGAGGAAATAGGAGCCAGTGTCCGGGATTTACCTGGTCTTAAGTAAGTAACCTTATTACTTGTTCACCCCTAACCACAGAAGTGTGTTTACTTTGTTATCGTGTTTCAGCCTTAAGTAGCCTTCTTCCTTTCTCTCCTGATAAAATTCTGTTTGTTCTTTATGGCTCAGCTCAAATTTCATTTTCTTTGTGAAGTTTTTCTTAGCCTCTTGTAAGAATTAACCGCTCTTTCTTTTATATTCTTTGTGATATATTCACTCCTTTATTATATCACTTACTTCAATTCTGCATTGTATTGTAAGAAATTGCAAGTCCCTTTAAGATAGGATGTATCAATTACGCATTTCCGTTTTCTGAGTGTTAAGCTCCTTTCCAGTAGTAGACACTAGGAGTCAGGAACTATTTATTAATGACTGATGTATGCTAAATCCAGGACAAGGGCTGAAGAGATTTGAGTTCTCAGATAAGCCATTTATATATCATAGGACTTGTGCAGATTACTTTTCTTCCTCTGAAAATTGGGACTTACAGTGTCACCTGCCTGTTTCAATACAAAAATTTACATGAAATGTCCTAAAAGCTGAATATTCTAGCTAATAACTCTTGAAAATTTTTGCAGGTATAAGTGTTGTTAAGGCTAAGTTCTTATGCTCTTCAGGGTACGATTAAGATGTAAGAACTCCCTTTAGTTTATCTTAATTCTTGTGAATGAGATAACTTTTTTGAAATTTTTAATGTTTTTTTCTTTCCTTTTTCTCCCCAAAGCCCCCCGGTACATAGTTGTATATTCTTTGTTGTGGGTCCTTCTAGTTGTGGCATGTGGGACGCTGCCTCTGCGTGGTGTGATGAGCAGTGCCATGTCCCCGCCCAGGATTCGAACCAACGAAACACTGGGCCGCCTGCAGCGGAGCGCGCGAACTTAACCACTCGGCCACGGGGCCAGCCCCGAGATAACTTTTTTTATGCTTTTTTTCTGTTAGATTATCAGTTTGCTTTCTCTTAGATAGCTTTACAATTTAGGATCTTATATGTTGTAGGGAATATGGTAGTGTTTTCCGGCTGTTATCACAACATCCAAATGTTTGCAAGTTGTACTTTATTGAGTGATAAGTAAATGGCTACTATTTGTTGAGCACTGTATCAGGGTAATAATTCTTTTACATAAATTATCTCATTTTGTGCTTAAATCAATCTTATAGGGTAGAGATTATTATAATAATTGTATAGATTTGAAAAATAAAGATCAGAGAAGTTATGGTTAATAAGTGGCAGAGCCAGGATTCAAATCCAGTTTTTAAAGTTAAATAGCAAGTGATATTCACACTTGATGTTTCTTATAATGGTATATGAGGTGTAGTGATTTTTAGGAAATACAGAGAAAAAAGGGAATTTCAATACTTAAAAAGAGAAATATAAGATTTAGTTTCATTTTAATATGAAAATACATGCTCCTAATGTTTTTAAAAAGCCAAACTCTACAAAAGTAAAAAATGTTTTCTGAAGAATGGTATCCATTAAAAAGCTAAGCCATGAGAAATTCATTAGCTGTTAGAAGTGAAGATTAAGTTTCCTCGCATACCACCTGCGAAAATGTTCTCTGCATAAGAAAATGTAAAAGTCTGAATGATATCTTTCTCTTTAAAAAATCACACATATTCTTTAAAACTGCTTTTATTTTTATGAAATGAGAGGACTTGGATGAGAACGGTATGAGATTTAATTTTTTAAGGACAACTGGATAAAAGAAACATTTGAAAAATAGCAAGCAGCCCTGTGGTTTCTCTCTAATTAATCATCAGCTTGGTACCTTCTTAGCTTTGTTATGATTTTTAAAATTCAGATATAATGTCAGTTACCTTTTGAAGGCGTTATACTACCTTATTGATGCGCTTTGCATATTCATTTTTAGAGGGCTAAGCCCATTCTGACAAAATGTTTCTGTAGAAATATCCTCACTATTCAGAGAGTCGTTTCTTCAAGGCCTGAAATGATATCTGGATGTCCTACAGGTGCAGATTTACCTTAGAGACTCAAATAGCTCCCAGGGATTAGTTTTGCATGCTCAAAGAGCTGGCCTAACACTGTGGAAACGAAGACAAAACCATGATTAATGGCCTTTTTTCTTTATTAATATGTACCTCAACAGAGATAGAACATGTAGTCTATAATCTTTGGGCTGGAGCTGTTTTCTCACCAATTTATTTTGCTTTTTAGGACCCCCCTGGGTCGTGCAAGAGCATGGCTTCGATTAGCCCTCATGCAAAAAAAAATGGCTGATTACCTGCGTTGCTTAATTATTCAAAGAGATCTCTTGAGGTTTGTACCACTAAATCATGTTCCTTTTCACTTTTTATTTCTTTTACATCCTGTCTTCCAAAAAGGATTGAAGATGTGGTACAAAAGCATGCATGAAATACAATAAGATGGCAAAAATACAAGGAGGAGCAAAATTAGAGAGAAAAGCATGATGGGGACAACATGGATCAGGAACTAGCCTACAAATGAATACCATAAGCTTTTTGTTGGCCGATAAGGGAGAAATTTGTATGTTGTATTTCTAAGTTAGTTTCTTTTTTTTCTAAATTAAAGTTAATTCTGTGAATAAAAATTTGTTTTGGAATTTGGGGTTTTAATTCAAGAGGTTTCTTTTTAGATCTTGAATGCCCAAACTACTACTTCGAATGTATTGTGGGCACTTTTTAATCTGTCAGTTTAAATTGAAGGACGAATGTTTTAAGACAGACTTTCAAAGCAAGGTGATCAGTCCTCAAAGGGAGTGGACCTATGGCAGCCCCTCCATCTGCCCTTGTTCTCTTAGCGGGCCTCTCTGATGGTCTGCAGAATTTAGTCATTTTTGTTTTACTTGTGACTCTGGTTGTACATCTTGGTTTTTCTGTCTTTCAATGAGAATGACCATAATTTAAGCACCTGCAATTTCTCAATATTCTGAAGATAATTAAAGTGATTAAATAATATACATGGGACTTCTTGAGGAAGGCATGAGACAGTGATAACTAGGTCTCTGAATGTATCTCTGACAATATAAATTGTCAAGTTTTAGTTTTTAGACCATCCTGTTTCTTTCACAAGTCTTGTTTGAACATTTTTTAGAATATAGATATCCACATGTATCTTTAATTGATGGTTATCTATTAAGAACACTTGCAATACACATATCAAATACATTGAATTGAACATGGGTTTTGAAATCTTTAATATGTTCATTTCCCCACCTTAGTCTTTATTTCAAGGGTCTTAAAGCCTGGGATTAAAAATTCAACTCTAATAAAAATATTGTAATCAGAACAGCGACAGGACAGTCACTACGTCTTCTGAAAGTCACAAACATTCCAGGCCTCAGTAATCGTCTTTTTCTTTTGATCTCTCTTTGCCTCTCTTTTCTGTCTCTCAAAATTCCTTTTTCTCTTTTATCTCCTTCAGTCCCTTTCTTTTTACATTTTCTGTATAGACATCTAAATTTCAAAAAAAATTTTTTTTTTGAGGAAGATTAGCCCTGAGCTAACATCTGCTGTCAATCCTCCTCTTTTTGCTGAGGAAGACTGGCCCTGAGCTAACACCCGTGCCCATCTTCCTCTACTTTATATGTGGGACACCTGCCACAGCATGGCTTGCCAAGCGGTGCCTTGTCCGCACCCAGGATCCGAACCAGTGAACCCTGGGCTGCCGAAGCGGAACGTGTGCACTTAACCACTGCGCCACTGGGCCAGCCCCTAAATTTCAAAGTTTTTAAGGTATTCACATATAGAAGGCTAGTTTGAAGATAGCTAATTTATATTGGTTCCATGTTTATTATAAGGTGCTGAGATTTTAAAATTTAGATTTTGAAGTAAATTTGTAATTTAAGGTTTTTATTTTCATTTTCACAGTGAATTCTATGAGTATCATGCACTAATGATGGAAGAAGAAGGAGCAGTAATTGTTGGGCTGCTGGTTGGCCTGAATGTGATAGATGCTAATCTGTGTGTAAAGGGAGAGGATTTAGACTCACAAGTAAGTGGAAGTGACTAGTACCAACTGCGGAGTATTTTCAGTTTGCACTGTTCCTCCTTGATCCAGGTATTGCTCTAAGTTGTAAACAGTGCGGTTACACAGTAAAGAAAAGTTAAGAATGAAATTCAGTTGCACGTTAAAGCTACTTCTAATATTTCTCCCCTTTAAATAAAAGTAACTGTTTCTTTCAGGTTGGAGTGATTGATTTTTCCATGTATTTAAAGAATGAAGAAGATATTGGAAATAAAGAAAGGTGTGATTTCATAAGTTATTTCATATGTTGTATTTTTTATGTAGCTCTTTACAAATCAGTATGAGGTCCATCTATTTACATGGTTTTATTTCCTTTTCTTGTGTGTAGTTCCTACTTTGTTTTATTGTCACCTCCATTTACAAGCTTTTCAAAGCAAACATCAATTAGAAGAAGAAAGCTTAAGTGTGAATATTACTTTTGGTCATACCTTTAGTTCCTGAGACCTATTTTAATATAGTCAGCTGTGTTTTGTGATAAAAGGAATGAAAGCTTATTATTCACAAGCTTAGAAATGCTGATTTATTTCTAGATCTCCTTGTGTTTAAATTTAAAATATATTTATTCCAACTACTAAAAAGAAAGGATAAGTATGTGACATGATAGAGGTGCTATTTATTGCTACAATGGCAATCATATCACATTATATAAATGTATCCAGTTAACATGTACACCTTAAATTTACACAATGTTATATGTCAAGTATATTTCAATAAAAATAATCATAGATACAAAAAAAATTTTTAAATATACAAATGATATTGTTAAGTCTAGTATTAGCTAGTAATTTACTTAACAAAGGTTATAGTTATTTAGTACAGAGCTTACTGCTACATGATTATAAAGATTCTTGAATTTTATTTTAAAGGCAAGATAATGTTATTTTACCATTATGATTTTAAAACAATTTTAGATGATTTAGAAGTTTTTTTTATTTTGGCACCCAATAAATGCCTTTCCAACTAACACAAAGCTACTTTCCCCCTCTCTAGGAATGTTCAAATTGCTGCCATATTAGACCAGAAGAATTATGTTGAAGAATTAAATAGACAACTGAAGTAAGTATTATGGACACTTGGATACTTAGTACATTTATGACTGTTGTCTTAGGGTTTTTTTTTTTTCTATTCAGGTCAGCTTAACCTTTTCCTTTTTTCTAAGCATCTTTGAGAAGGGGTTGAGGGGACAGAGAGAGAATAGAAATTAAGAATACAGAGAATTATTGGAGATAATTTATTTTCAGCAGAAAATGAGAGTCAAATTTTTTTTTCTAACTGTTTATTGAACAACTGCTAGGCTCTTAGAACAGAAAGGTGCACAAACCATGATCTTTGCCCTGAATTAGCTCCTAGTCTAGTGAAAAGATAGGTATGTAAAAAATAACTACAGTAGAATTCATAAATGCCATGATTGGGGTTAAGGTGCCACGGGATCACACAGAAGAAAGCATTTTAGAGAGTCAGATTTTTAAATTGAATCTTCAGAGAATTTAAAAATAGTATTTCACACTTATCCTTGTACTCTTGAGAGAAAAGGTTAGATAGGGTGGAAGTTTATATCATTTTGATGATGCAAGAATTCATTTTTCCTACTTCAGAGAGCTTCATGGGTAAATGTGGCTGTCTTCTATGGTGGAACTTTTCTCCTTACAGTGTCACCCAGTCATTGAAACTGTCAGTGAATACTCTCTCTGGGAAGAATTTCTGAGATCTGTATGTAAAATAGTGTAGTGCAGTTTTGTCTAATAGAAATATGTGATTCACATACGTAATTAAAAATTTCTAGTAACCACATTAAAAAGATAAAAAAGAAACAGATTAAATTAATTAAAAAATATACTTCCTTTAACCCAATATACCCAAAATATTATCAGTTCAACATGTAATCAATGTAAAAATTATGTTTTTCTTTCTTTTCTTTTTTGCTGAGGAAGATTCACCCTGAGCTAACATCCACTGCCAATCTTTTTTTGTTTTTCACTTGAGGAAGATGAGCCCTGAGCTAACATCTGTGCCAATATGCTTCTACTTTGCATGTGGCTTGCCACCACAGCATGGCTGACAAATGCAGTAGGTCTGTGTGTGGGATCTGAACCCTCGAACCCGGGCCACTGAAGCAGAGTGTGTGAAACTTTAACCATTAGGCCATGGGGCCAGACCCTAAATATTAATGAGATATTTTATATTCTTTTTTTTGTACTGTCTTCAAAATTCAATGTGTATTTTACATTTAACAGCACATTTCAGTTTGGACTAGACACATTGTAAGCACTTATTAGTGGCCACATGTGACTTGTGACTACCATACTAGATAGCATAGGTATAATGAGTAATATTTGCTACATAGGTAAGAAATGGACTGTTCTCATTAATTAAAATGAATAGTTAGCAAAAATGGCTATCTCTGGGTGATGGGATAATGAATAATTTTCACTTTCTTTATACTTTTCTGTATTTTCTGAGTTCCACTCAAACACGTATTACAATCAGAAAATACAATTAAACATTTTCCCATTTTAGTAAAAGAAATTAATAAGTCATAACTCCTGCTTTCCCTCTGAAATTGGAGAGATAAGAGAGATCTTGTATCAGTGTCTTTTTTTTTTTAATGATGGAGTGTTAATAATAGATTTCAGGGCCCAGCCTGGTGATATAGTAGTTAAATTTGCGCACTCTGCTTCGGTGGTCTGGGGTTCGCAGGTGCTGTCGTGGCATCCCATGTACAAAATAGAGGAAGATTGCCACGGATGTTAGCTCAGTGACAGTCTTCCTCAAGCAAAAAGAGGAAGATTGGCAACAGATGTTAGCTATGGGCCAGTCTTCCTCACCAAAAAAAAAAAAAAAAACAAAAACTTAGGAAATATGTGTATATATGTATATTTTGTAATTTGTATTCCGAGATTGTATTTCTAAATGCAACCTTATGTTGCTTATTTATTTATTTTTAAACTTTTATTCACTTTTGGGGAACAGATAATATATTCACATGGTTTAAACTTCAAAAGAAACATAAAATAAAAAATCTCCCTCCCAGATCTCCCACCATCTGATTTCCTTCTTCGGGAGTAGTTAATATACTAGGTTCCTGTGTGCCTCCAGAGATACTTTATGCAAATAAACAAGAAGATGCATCATATTCTTATATTTCTCAGCTTCTCCTCAGTCTTGTGCACATAAAGTTTCATACTTCTTTCACTATTCTGAACTTTACTGTTTTTACTGAACAGTTTATCTTAGAGTCTATCCCATTTGGTTCAAAAGAGGTTTTTTATTCTCTTTTGAATTATGTATATTAATCAGTTACAGCAATACTGTGTCTTACTTTTGTATATTTTATGTATTAAAATGTTTCCTTGCTTTTCCTAATTAGAAAGTAGTTCTTGTACATTTAGAATATTTCAAAAGTGGAAAACAGAATTAGAAAAAATAGAACTCCCTTATTGTCTTTTACTCAAAGAAAATCACTGTTGAGGGATTATTGTTTTCAAAAGTGCTTTTTTGATTATTATTTTATTGATTCTTACATGAAGGTAGGGCAAATATTATTGTCTCATTTTATAGATAAGGAAACTGAAGCTCTGAAAGGTTTTACAACTTTCAAGGTGACACAGTTAGGAAGTAGAAAAGCAGGAACCATAACCTTGGTCTTCCATCTCCTAGTCCTGTACTTGTTATGATCTCACCATCAAGGTACCCTGGTGCTGTTTGAAAAACTCAAGTTGTCTACCTAAGAATGATTATATTTAAAAAATGATTTAATATGAATGGAAAACATTTTTCTTGTTTCACCAGTTAAACTAAAATACTAATCCTGTTCCTGAGGCTGGTATAAAATTTGTTGAATCTGTTATAGGTTTTACTATAATGTATACAACATATTACATTTTATTAGATAAAATTTGAAATGGTAGAATCAAGCAGGCCTTGAAAAACAGACTCAGTAAAATGTACAATAATGTCCAGTCTTGATCAATTTAAGCAAAAATGCAAAAAGCAAGTGTGTTTATGTGGTGTAAGCTAACTGTCTTTTTTGGGGGGTGGGGGGTGAGGAAGATTGGCCCTGAGCTAACATCTGTTGCCAATCTTCCTCTTTTTGCTTGAGGAAGATTGTCGCTGAGCTAACATCTATGCCAGTCTTCCTCTATTTTGTATGTGGGACATTGCCACAGTGTGGCTTGATGAGTAATGTGTAGGTCCGCACCCGGGATTGGAACACACGAATCCTGGGCCACTGAAGCAGAGTGTGCAAACTTAACCACTACACCACCAGGCCAGTCCCCTAACTTTTGACTGTATCTTTCAAAGACAGGGTGTTTGTTTAGTTGCAGGCTGACTTGGTACCTGATGTTGGGTATCTCCTATTCACATTTCTCAAACCATGGGTGACTCTGGAGGTTTTTAAGTTTTTTTGAAAGTGGAGGGGGAAACAGGAATGAGGTTGTGTTGAAGACTACTGTTTATAAGCTTCATTAAGCCACTTAATTATAAAGTGGACATTTAAAGTTTATTCTCTAAAAAATAATTTTAAATTTAGTTTTAACAATATTTACTAATCTTTATGTGGAATTTCCATTCCTAAAAGTTAAGTGTAAGAAGGACCGTTAAGAACACAACAAAAAGTAATGAGCAGCATCAAATGGAATTTCAATAGAAATATTCATTCTCTTGCTATGGTCTTTATTTCTCTCCTAGCCAAATCAAGTTATCCAACTAAATAAAATTTCCCACACTCAAAAATTCAGATAGGGGCCAGCCCAGTGGCACAGCGATTAAGTTCACATGTTCCACTTTTCAGCAGCCCGGGGTTTGCTGGTTCAGATCCCGGGTGCGGACATGGCACCACTTGGCAAGCCATGCTGTGGTAGGCGTCCCACATATAAAGTGGAGGAAGATGGGCACGGGTGTTAGCTCAGGGCCAGTCTTCCTCAGCAAAAACAGGTGGATTGGCAGCAGATGTTAGCTCAGGGCTAATCTTCCTTAAAAAAAAAAAAAATTCAGATAGTACAGTCAACATAATGAGTCCAGGATAACATACTTTTTCTTGCCTTTGTGAGTTTGCATGATTTTGAATGAGTTTTTCTTTATTACTTTCAGCAGCACAGTCAGCAGTCTCCATTCAAGAGTTGACTCATTAGAAAAGTCAAATACTAAGCTGATTGAAGAGGTATTGTCACCCAGCCGTGGATAATTGTCTGTTACTTACCTAGTATTTATGATCTTTTTCCATTTTAAGTATGAATGCGTTAAACACACACACATTTTCATCATTATCACGGACACTTGTAATATAGTTGTAAATGATGATTTTAAGTTCTAGAGAAACCATATATCCTCAGGCAAATTCTTAGGTGAATCTCTGGATCGTTTGAGATAGTCAACTTCTAAATGAGCCCCAAAGATGAAACTCATACAAACTCTTCTATTTATAAGCTGTGATTCTCATTTTTAAATCTGGATGACTTGTATTTAGATAGTGGAATCACCTGTAGTTAGAAATTCCTGTTAAAATGATACTGTCCTTCTTTTTCCACTGTTCAGATTACTTTTCTTTACAGGCATCACTGCATGATTTTGTCTATCCTTTCTCCACATTTCCATGTGTATAACTCATTCCATGTGCTCTGGTTTCCTGCATTGTCAAAGTGGCTATCTGGTGGTCCCAGAACCAGAAATTTATCTCAGCTCTTTTTTTAATAGTATTTGTAAAGTTACTTTTAAGATGAATTTTTCAAAAAATCTGTCAAACCACAGAATCATTGCTTTCTATTTTAAGAATTATTTAGACTAGAAGAAGAAATCTGTTACTAGTGCTATGACCCGTATTTTCCATGTTAGTTAAAATTCTTATTTCTTTTTCTTTCTTTCTTTCTTTTTTTTTTTGGTGAGGAACTTTGGCCCTGAGCTAACATCTGTTGCCAGTCTTCCTCTACTTTGTTTACGGGATGCTGCCACAGCATGGCTTGACGAGTGGTGTGTAGGTCGGTGCCCAGGACCCAAACCTGCAAACCCTGGGCCACCAAAGCAGAGCACGCAAACTTAACCCCTATGCCACCAGGCTGGCCCTTAAAATTCTTATTTCTTTTAGAATAATTTTGGCCTAATTTTTCCAAACCAGGGAGCACATGATTGTTTACATGATTGCAGTTAAGAATGCATCTTCATTTTGTTAGCTTGGGACCATTTGATAGTTTGATAGATTGGGACCATTTAGAGAGAGCTGCTCACTAGTTTGTGACTCTTCTTTGCCTTAGTTGCCCTGTGAAGTTCAAGTTGTATTCCTGACGAAGTGTTCAGAAATTTATTTGCAAGCCAGCATTGGGGAGCGGTCCCTGCTTTCCTTTCCTAGGATCCTTCTTTTCATTCTGGGCCTCAGAGCCAAGCCACTTAGTCATTTTATATTTAACTCTGATGATGAGAGCTGTTTCATATTGGTGATGGTCTCTCACTGTTCCCAGATTTGACAGGGTATTCTATTTGGTTATCATGGATGTCTGTGTTACATTTTCAATGATAGCACAACCTTCTTTCCTTATAGATGATTTTATCTTTGCATGATTCTTTAGTCTTCTTCTTTAATGCATAATTCTTTGTACATTACTCAGGCATTTAGCATTCAAGACATACTGTAAATCAGATAAGCATCATATGTTTTGACTAACATAATGTGTTGCAACTTACGAAGGGAAATAGTGGAAATAGTATAATTTCTTTAATTGGTATCTTGGGATAATAGAAGCACATTTTTCTTCTGAAAATTTCTGTAGATATGAAAGGCATTTTGCTAGTTTTTGGATTTTATTTTGTATTGTTTGTAGCCGTGAACATAACCGGTAAACCAAGTATAAATAAAAAAGTTTAAAATCTTTTTTCTTGCCCCTCTTTCATAATTTTTAGTTAGCAATAGCAAAGAATAATATCATTAAACTCCAAGAAGAAAATCATCAATTACGAAGTGAAAATAAATTGATTTTAATGAAAACACAGCAGCACCTAGAGGTAGGTATAGACTGGTTGCAAACAGACTGTCTTGTCTCAGAAATTGCCACTTTTGGGGACTTTTGTGTAAACTGGCTATTTCTTTGCTGTATTAAGTAGTGATTATAGAATAAAAAGTTTTATGTTTTCTTCCTAGGTTACCAAAGTGGATGTGGAAGCTGAGCTTCAAACATACAAGCATTCTCGGCAGGGCCTGGATGACATGTACAATGAGGCGAGAAGGCAGCTGCGAGATGAATCTCAGTTACGACAGGTAGATCATATTAAAGTTACATTAGCAAAAATAATAATGATAATTTACCTTTACGCAAGCACCACTTAAAATCTCTTTCGGCCTTATCTTCCTTGGTGGGATAGCAATCCCATCCCCTAATACCCTCAAATTCTTTAAGCTCCCACCATATCAGTGTTTTTTAAACAGTATTCTTGAACAGTGTTAAAATCTATGTTTGTGAAATGAATTGATTGTTACCAGCATTACAAAAGATGAAGTAACATAGAATGATGTATTCAAATATTAATAAAATCATATTTAAAATTAACATTTTTTTAACCTATTAAATTGTGAAGTATAATACCTTCAGAAGAATACACACGTGTAGCTTAATGGATTATAACATAAATACCTGTGTAACCACCACCCAGGTCAAGAAGCAAGTACTGCCAGCCTTTCCACCCCTTGTGCTGTTTGTCTTTAATGTTGGGAAACCTTTTTCCCTTCTGATGTAAAAGTCTTTAAGGGAAGAAATTAAAATTGTTTCTGAAATGGGATTTTTGAGTTATCTGTCGCCTTCGCTTGTATGGACTGTTTTTTGTTTAAGGGAAATTAATACTGAGTTTTTGAGGAATAAAAATATTAATTCTTGTACCAAGAGAATAGTGATATTTAGCAGAATCTAGAAAATGCTTTCATTTTAGCAAAATATGCATTTGAAAATATTTAGAATGTTATGTTGTTATAGGACCTGGTTTATTCCCTTTTGTGGGGCCTATAACTCAAAAGGTGTAGTCTACATGTTGAATAGAAACTCTTTCTTGATCTCATTAACTGTTTTGTATCTGATTTTGACATTCTGAAGTGGCATATGAATTGAGGATGTGTTGAAATTGCAGGATGTGGAGAATGAGCTAGCAGTACAAGTTAGTATGAAACATGAGATTGAACTTGCCATGAAGTTGTTGGAGAAAGACATCCATGAGAAACAAGATACTCTGATAGGCCTTCGACAACAACTAGAGGAAGTTAAAGCAATTAACATAGAGATGTATCAAAAGTTGCAGGTAAGGAATGTTCTTAAACTCTTGGAATTTCTTGTTATATAATTTGTATAAAGAATTTAGTTTTTAAGAGATGAGCCATTTTAACTGTGCCATATTGGTAATAAAAACCAGTGACTTAGGGGGCCGGTCCCCTGACTGAGTGGTTGTTTGTGTGCTCCACTTCGGTGGCCCGGGGTTTCGCTGGTTTGGTTCCTGGGTGTGGTTGTGGACTGCTCATCAGGCCATGCTGAGGTGGCGTCCCACATAGCACAACCAGAAGGACCTACAACTAGAATATATACCTATGTGCTGGGGGGCTTTGGGGAGAAGAAGAAGAAAGAAAAAAAAAGAAGATTGCAACAGATGTTAGCTCAGGTGCCAATATTTGAAAAATAGATAAAGAAATAAAAATAAGTAAAAAACCAGTGACTTTTTTTCGAAATGGAAGCTTAAGAAATGTAGCAATGAAAAAGGTGTCAGGGCTAGCCCCAGTGGCCTAGTGGTTAAGTTTCGGGCACTCCACTTTAGCAACCTGGGTTTGGATCCCAGGTGCAGACCTACACCACTTTTCTGTTAGTGACCTTGTTGTGGCGGTGGCTCACATAAAAGAAAAAAGAGGAAGATTGGCAACAAATATTAGCTCAGAGCAAATCCTCCTCAGCAAAAAAAGAGAGAGAGAGAAGAAAAGAAAAAGGTATCAAAGAGCAAATAAAAAAATCACCAAATTAGTTTTTTTGTTTTTTGGAGGGTTTGTTGGTGAGAAAGATTCACCCTGAGCCAACATCCATTGCCATCTTCCTCTTTTTTTGGCTTGAGGAAGACCAGTGCTGAGCTAACATCTGTGCCAGTCTTCCTCTATTTTGTATGTTGGATGCCTCCACAGCATGGCTGATGAGTTGAGTAGGTCTGCACCTGGGATCCAGATACACGAACCTGGGCCACCAAAGCAGAGCACAAGGACCTCCAAATGCTGGGCCATGGGGCCAGCCCCCAAGTTAGTTTCTTAATGTTTCTTAACATTATTATTATTCTTAATGTTTCTTAATGTATCTTAATATGAAGATAAAATCTTTTGGGAAAAGTCAATCTAAATATGCAAGACATTTTTTGTGAACTTCTTTATACAGTATAATCCTGCGAAAGATTTAATTTCGACTGAAATGCTTTACTGTAATAATTGTTATGAATTTTCTAATAAAGTGACATTGCTGTTAAATAGACTTGTTGCCAAAAGCCCTTTACAGTTTAATTTGAGAAACAGCATATTTTAACAGAGTTTATTCTGTTGTCTTCCAAAAACATTGAGGGCCGAGTGGTTTGTTTTCTTTATTACATTTTAAATGAAGGCTAGTAGTGCTACTGCTTTTATGTCGTATAAGTATTTTAATCTACCCATTAACTCTGCTCACTTTCAAAGTAACAACCCCATAGAAAAATGGTGTAAAAAACTTATAAATATTCAGGCTTGAAAATCAAAACCTCTACAGTTTTTATGTTTTTCTAAATAGGGTTCTGAGGATGGTTTGAAAGAAAAAAATGAAATAATTGCCCGACTAGAGGAAAAAACCAATAAAATTACGGCAGCCATGAGGCAGCTGGAGCAAAGGTACAGCATTTCCAGTCTTAGTTTCTTCTTTTCCTTTCTTTTCTCCTTTTATTTATTCAGCTTTGACACCTGCCACAAAAACCATCAGGAAAATTTAGATTAGGTCATGGTTTGTTTTTTTTAAGCCCAGCAGAATTTTGCCTTTTTTGTTTTGGTTGTTGCATGGAATCAAGTTGCTTTATATTAGGCTGATTCATTTGAACTTACCATTTTGTAGATTTTTGTAAAAGGCCTAATATCAGCAATTTCATGTGGTTCAATATATTACATAAAACAAATACACAAACAAAAACCTCGAGAAAATGAAAAATGAACAAAATCATGGTGGAATTATCCCTGATTGATCTCCATGCATATTGATTGTCATATCCTTTGTCATTCACCATCTCTTTATTTGAAATCAAGCTTTCTGAAGTTGGCAGTTTAGTTGTGTTTCTTTGAGCTAGGATCCTCAACTCAACCCAAGAAATAATTTTGTTTAAATTGAATTGTTTTATATTGGCATTTTTCACTTTTATTGTTGGAAAATGTAATGTATTTCCATTGACCTGTCATGTTGGTGTCAACATATGTCTTATCATTGCTTTCTTTGAATCTACTTATGAAAAACATAACTATTAATGCTTTATTGACATGAATATTCTTTTATTGACATCCTCTTTCTTCTTTTTTCTTTTTTGTTTTCTTTATCCCCATTTTTACATTTTGGACATCTTTATTACCTTTTTCTGTCTTTGATTTCTGTCCATTCCATTATGAAGTGACAACGATTTGTTAACTCAAACCAGGACAATTGCACTGTCATTGGTGAAATGTGCCAGCAGTGACACTCAGGACCAGTACAAGCTGGTCAAAGATATATCTTTCTGAAAACCACTCGTATTTAAACAGACTAAAAGAGAAGCAACAATTTTATAATATATTAAATAGAAAAGAATTTATGCTATTAAGTATTCTAAAAGGGTATTAGGAACCCTATACACTTCTTGATCAACTGCTATGGTGATACACTGCCATAAAGCAGAGTGGGTGCGCTTGGATTTCCAAAAACACATTCCTCCAACCTTGTGCCCAAGGGCTGATTTGAGTATTGACCCTTTGGAGGTCAGGATTTTCAGATGCAGTTTTATCTTTTTAGCTACTTTTTGATGGAAAATATAAAAATTGCTTTAAAATAAGTTCACCTTTGGTTTCACAATGTGTTGGCACAGATGTTTTTTCCTCATTGGCCCACTCTTTGCCTAATGGCTCCTTTACTGATTTTTTAATATGTTAAAATAGTTTACAACCCAGATTGGCCATCGTCTGTGCTTTAGCACCTCAATTTTCCAGTTCCCCGTAGCCTTCTTCTATGATAGCACAACTTCAAGGCCTACCTCACTCTGACTTTTATTTTAGTTTCTGTAACGTTAGAGATAAGCTTGGGGCCCTCGCCACCCCCACCGTAATATTTTTAATTTAAATTTAGAGATAACTTGAATGTTACTCTCTTTTCCTTGGAAGTGGCATTTATACTTCAGAAATGTGTGAGGGTTGCCCCATTTGTATGATTTCAAGGAAGAGAAGAAGAGGCAATTTTTTTGGTTAGTTTAATAGAAATTTCTCTTACGATTCCCTACAAGGAGTTAATGTCCCTTAAATACTTGGGAGATGTTTTCTTATAAATATATTGAAGTTAAATCTAGGAAATCCTAGGTGGCCATAGGAGGTAGGGAGTGGAGCTAAGCACAGGGAGAAGCAAGGACTTACAAATAAAAACAGAAAAAATGAAAGTCACTTTTTTAGCTAATTTTTAAAATTCAATGATGAGGAACAAAAGTGATCTCTAGAAAATGTTGCCAACTAGTACTAAATTCTTTTTAATCTTAAAACACACACACCACACACATTCATACAGCCACATAGCTTTGGCATAATGCATAAAGATCCTATAGGGAGGACTTGGCTGTTATTTGAAGTAATTACAGGTCTTTGCTCCTGGCCTTGTAGCACACTTGATTCCTGGCATACACATCCTAGCATAATATATAACAATGCGGCTTCTTCACCTAGTGTAGACATAAGTACTATGCTTTCATGGTTTTGTAAAAAGGCAGTAACGCACCTAATATACTTTGAAAGTTGATCCATTATGCTCTACATAAGTGGTAAAGGCTGTATTGCTTTGCATTGTTAATTACTAACAAGAAATAAAACAAATTTGAAGATAGTATTCTGGGCATATTATATGTTATATTGAAAAAATCACAAAATTTCTAGACATTGTGTGGCTCTTTCACGTTTGAGTTTGTGAGTTTTCCCCCAAACTTTGTTTTCATTTAGAAATGTTTCTATTTCCCCATTTTTCTTTTATTTGTCTTCTTCACCCTTTTACACCCTAGTTCTAGCCTCAGTTTTACCCAAAGTTGATTTGAATTACACCAGATTGCAGCAAGCTGAGAAGGCGCAAATGGAAGCTGAAGATGAGGACAAGAAATATCTCCAGGAATGTCAGAGTAAATCCGACAGTCTGCAGAAACAGATCTCCCAAAAGGAGAAACAGCTGTGAGTATTCCACTCCCGGAAACAAACACTTGTATTAACATGTTTCCCATCCACCTCCCTGCTTTTGCACATAATGTATTATACCAGTATTTTCATTTATTTAATGATGCCAGCTATATTGTAGAGTTCTACTTAAAAAATAAAAAAATTCGGGGCCGGCCCTGTGGCTGAGTGGTTAAGTTTGCATGCTCTGCTGCAGTGGTCCAGGGTTTTACCAGTTTGGATCCTGGGTGCAGACATGGCATTGCTCATCAAGCCATGCTGAGGCAGCGTCCCACATGCCACAACTGGAAGGACTCACAACTAAAAATATACCACTATGTATGAGGGGGTTTTGGGGAAAAAAAAGGAAAAATAAAATCTTAAAAAAAATTAAAAACTTAAAAAGCATAATTATGATGAAACTTACATTTTTACTCCCTTTGTTGTTTATAGAGCACTTTCAACTGTCTTGCTATCTTCTTGCTCAAGGACAAGGAGACTTTTATTCTTTCTACTGTTTTTTAACATTAATCTCATGGCCATTATGTTTCTAGATACTGAGTATAATAGACTTTTGTAACTCTAAGGGATTTATGTTATCAAAGAACACGATGTTTTCTGAGAACATTTTTATTAGTACTTCATATGATAGATCTATATATAACCAACTAGGAAGGATGTCGCTGTATGTTATTGAGTTGAAAAAAGCAAGTTGCAGACAGTATGCAGGTATGATCCCATTTTTTAGAAAATTGAAACTGTGCATATGTGTATATTTACATATACATAGAGGAGAGTTTAAAGAATACAGATTCTGGGGATGATTATCTCAGGGAGTGATGGCAGATTGCTGGGGTATTTTTTTTTTTTTTAATTTTTTTTTTTTTAATCGAGAGCTTCCTTTTGCCAGGCAGTGTTTGTTTGGTTATTTGTTTTCCTTCTTCTCCCCAAAGCCCCCCAGTACATAGTTGCGTACTCTAGTTGTGAGTGCCTCTGGTTGTGGCATGTGGGAGGCCACCTCAGCCCGGCCTGACGAGCAGTGCCATGTCCAGGATCCGAACTGGTGAAAGCTTGGGCCGCTGAAGCAGAGCATGCAAACTTAACCAATTGGCCACGGGACCGGCCCCTGATAGGGCTATTTTAGTTTTTACTTTTTAATCGTCAGTAATTTTTTCCCCAGTAAATATGTACCACTTTTTTTATTAAAAGGAAACAATAGGGGCTGGTCCTATGGCCTAGTGGTTAAGTTTGGCACACTGCTTTGGCAGCCTGGGTTTGCAGGTCCAGATGCCAGGTGCAGACCTAGGCCACTTGTCAGCGATGCTGTGGTGGCGACCCACATATAAAATAGAGGAAGATCAGCACAGATTTTAGTTCCAGGCTAATCTTCCTCAGCAAAAAAAAAAGAAAGAAAACAATAATAGGAAATAGAGTTATGTATTCTGTTTAACAGATCATTAAACCAGACCACATGCCATGTATGATGTATAACTTGCTAAGCTGCCTGTAGATCCAATGGTTGAGGTGTTAAGTTCCTCTCTATCCTTAGTGATTTTCTGTCTATTAGTTCTTTCAATCATTGAGAGAGGATTTGTTGAAATATTCCAACTGTAATTGTGGATTTGAGTATTTCTACTTTCAGTTCTATCAGTTTTTGCTTTTTATATCTGAAGTTCTGTTGTTTACTGTCTACCCATTTAGGATTGCTATGTGTTCTTGGTAAATTGACCTTTTTATCACTATATAATGTACCTTTTTGATAAGTTTCTTTGTTCTGAAGTCTACTTCATCTGATATTAATATGGCCACTCCTATTTTCTTTTAATGTTTTCATGTACTAAACAAAAGATTAATGTTTCCATTTTTCTAAATTTTTACTTCCAGCCTAATCTTTATCATTATATTTGAAGTGAGTTTCTTATAATTTATGTTTTTTTATCCATTCTGCCAGTCTCTCTTTTAATGATGTATTTAGCCTATTTATGTTTAGTGTAATTATTAATATTAGAGCTTAAGTCTGCTGTTTTATTTTTTCTCTGTTTTTCATTCCTTTATTTCATTTTTCCTGCCTTACCATGGGTTACTTGAACATTATTTAGAATTCCTTTTTTGATTTATCTGAAGTGTTTTGTTTTTTTTTAAGGATTGGCACCTGAACTAACAACTGTTGCCAGTCTTCTTTTTTTTTTTTCCTTCTTCTTCTCCCCAAAGCCCCCCAGTACGTAGTTGTATATTCTAGTTGTAAGTGCCTCAGGTTGTGCTATGTGGGACACCACCTCAACATGGCCTGATGAGTGGTGCCATGTCCGCACCCTGGATCCAAACTGGCAAAAATCTGGGCCGCTGAAGCAGAGTGTGCGAACTTAACCACTTGGTCATCAGGCAAGCCCCTAAAGTGTTTTTGAATGTATTTCTTTGTATAGAATTTTTAGTGGTTGCTCTAGATGTTGTATTACATATCTAAAAATTTTCAGTCTCCTAGTTTCAACATTTTATTTCTTTGAGTGAAGTGTGGAAGCCTTACTTCTACTTAGGTCTTTTTACCCCTCTCCATTTTATTATATAACTTGCTTAAATATTTCCTCTACATGACACAGTAGAGGTTGCCACATCAGACAATGTTATAGTTGGTGCTTCAATCATTAACCATAATTTAGAAAAGTCTTTATTGTTCTTTCTTCATTCCTGATGTTCCAAGTTTCCTTCTTTGTGTCTGAAGAACTTCCTTTAGCCATTCTTGAGGGTAGGTCTGTTGCCAACAAGTTCTCTTGGTTTTCTTTTGTCTAAGAAGGTCTTGATTTCACCTTTATTTCTGAAGGATATTTTCAGAATAGCCTTAGAATTCTGAGTTGACAGTTCTTTCAGCACTTGGAAAGTGCCACTTTCTTTTGGTTTTCAGAGTTTCTAATGAAAAATAGACTGTCATTTGAATGATTGATCCTCTAATTACTCACAAGAGTCTTTCTTTGGATTTATCCTCTTTGGGCTTTGGTCAGCTTCTTGAATCTTTAGGTTTATCTTTGCCAAATTTGGAAATTTTTCCACTGTTATTTCTTCAGATATCTTTTCAGTTCCACCTGCTTTCTCCTCTCCTTCTGGGACTCTGATAACATGAATGTTCTTTTTTTAGTACTCCCACAGGTCCCTGACACTCAATTCATTTTTTTTTTCTTTGAGTCTGTTTTCTCTCTGTTGTTCAGACTGGATAACTTCTCTTGTTTTGTTTTGAGGTTCATTCATTCTTTTCTCATCATTTTCATCCTCTTATTGAGCACATCCAGTGAGAGTATTGTATTTTTCAGTTCTGAGATTTGCATTTGACTCTTTATTTCTTATTTATGGACTTTTTTTTGCTGAAGAAGATTCCCCTTGAGCTAACATCTATTGCCAATCTTCCTCTTTTTGCTTGAGGAAGACTTGCCCTGAGCTAACATCTGTGTCACTCTTCCTCTATTTTATGTGTGGGTCACCACCACAGCATGGAGGCTGACAAGTGGTGTAGGTCTACACCTGGGAATTGAACCTGGGCTGCCAAAGTGGAGTGTGCCGAACTTAACCGCTAGGCCACAGGGCTGGCCTCTCCATTTGTCTCTTTATGTTTCCTTCCTTCTTTCCTTTCTCTCTCTCTCTGTTTCTTGCTTGCTTGCTTGCTAGAACTTTCTCTTCTTTTATTTGCTTCTAACATGTTCTTAACTGGTCATGAGAGCATTTTTGTTATAGCTGCTTTAAAATTCTTCTCAGATAATTTGGAATTATCTGACATGTTGGCATCTGTTGATTGTTTTTTCTCATCCAAGTTGAGATTTTTCCTGGGTTTTAGTATGATGAGTGTTTTTCGATTGTATTCTGGAAATTTTGGGAATTATGAGACTGCATTTATTTAAGTCTTATATTTTAGCTGTCCTCCACTGAAACCACACAGGAGAATGTACACACTGGCTGTTTTTACCAAATTGGAGTAGAAGCCCAGGACCATCCTGGATGGGATGGAGAAGGGTGCCTAACTACTGGGCAGGGATTGAAATCTATGCTTTCCACTCAGTCTCTACTGACATTGTGGAGCAGGGGAGTGCTGCCTTGCTCCCATCAAGTGGGAGTGCAAGTCCAGGCTTCCCCCTTGGTCTCTGCTGACACTATCCTGGAGGGGAGAGGGAGAGATACCTCGTTACTACCAGGCGGGGGAAGAAATCTAGGCTCCCTCCTTGCCCTTTGCTGACACTGTGGGGAAGGTGAGAAATGCCTTATTACTGATGCATGGTGATAAAATGGTAGGCTCCCCATGTAGCCTCCACTAATACCAAAGGGGTGGAAGGGGAGAGACACCTCTTTACTGCTGGGTGGTGGTGAAAGTTCAGGCTTCCCATTTGGCCTCGGATACTACCGCGATGGGAATTGAGAAGGACACCTCATTTATTGCCAGGTGAGGGTGGAAACCTGGGCTCCCCACTTAGCCTTTGCTGATAGTGGTTGGAGGCCCTTTGGTTTTTTCCTCTGGTGTTTTGCTGGAATAGGGCATTTATTGTCAGAAGGGTTTCTGTCATAATTACTTTAAATTAAAACAAATGATTTCAACTTAGTAAACTGTGATTTATTTCATAATTACCAAATGTCCCTGCTAGGCTGCCTCTTCCTAGCTGTTGGGTAAGAGAGAGCAGGCTTTTCTTGGGGCTTTTTTCTTCTGTGCCCATTGCCGTTTGTGCGTTATGGGCTTCTCTGCCACCCAGTCTGAGCTGTATAGGAGGCAGAGAAGCCTGAGGGAACCCATCACCATGTTATCCCTTGGAGTTCTGGGGTTCCTAGCTGGTCTGCCTTCTTCTCTCCCCCTTTTAGAATCTTCTTATGTTTGTATTTAATGTCTGGGGTTTTGAACTGTACTTAGGTGGAGGGATAGGTAGAAATGTGTTTACTCCATCTTGTCCAGAACCAGAATTCTAAGTTCCTTTTAAATCTACCACAAAAATAACATTTTGAGAAATTGGTGTGTAGAATAAGGCTTTAGGCCAGGGAATATTACCTTGGTTGATAACATGCATCGTTTGTACATTGTGAAACTAAAACCCACCCCCCAAAACAAAAACACTCAGCAAACACACATTTTCTCTTGATTTTAAGACTTTTACAAAAGGACAGCCAACACTTTCAGGTCTCCCGTGGCAACAAAAATCACAGTGAGCATTTAAGTCATCAAGTTTATTAATGGTGCCAAGAGCTTTGTTGTTTAGGTTCCTGCACCCTGCCAAATGAAAAACGTGAAAAGCAAGACTGGAACACTTTCCCAGGCTCTAGAATACAATCTTGAAACCCTGGTATTCTGTTGTTGAATCACTTTCCTAGAATTTGACTAAAGTTAGGTAAGACATATCTGATATTTTTTGTGCAATGATGCAGCTATTTGATCTCTGCCCAAAGCATGACCCAAATAATGCTTCAGGGACCTGGCTCTTCCCTGCGGGGCTAAGCTACTCAGGAAGATTGGGCACAGCGGCAGAGAGATGTTTGCCCCTGCTGAAAGCATGATAGTAATTTTGTCTCTCAGTTGCCATTTTGGTAGCGCATGAAGATGTTAACAATTTGGAGATCAGGGGAATTCCCAATGGCTCAGAAAAATTGGAACTGTTTCTGTAGAAATGGGCAGATTGGGTCTTTGTCCAAGAAAAACAAATTCCATTTTCCCCCTAAAATGGAAATAACTTTATTGGTTTCTGATTATGAAAATCTTATATACTGTTGGCCAAACATAAGAAAATATGGAACCATGTGAAGAAAATAAAAATTAGAGATCACTTTGTTTTTAATATTTTGATGAATATCCTTTTTTTTGGTATGCATATTTTTTGTATTTTTTAGAAAGAAGATCATGCTACATGCTCTTTAGTATTTTGTTTATTGCGTTTACTACATCTTGGACATTGTAACATATCAATTAATGTAGGTCTACACCATCATATCATAGTTAACCTAAAGGAATCCTTTAGCCTGAAAAATTGTGCTTTGTTGAGTTTGCGTGTCTTTGATTACTAGTGACAGCCTTTTGTTGTATTTCTTTATTTTGTGAATTGCCAGTTCATATCATCTATTTTTTCCTCTGGGGTGTTTAGCTTGTTAATATTTATTTGTAAGAGCTCTTTATGTATTTACTCTGGGTCTTTCACATATAGTGAAAATGTTTTCTAAGTTTATTGTTTATTTCTAAACTTTATTTATAGTGTTTTTTTTCATTTAGACATTTAAAATGTTTATATAGTTATATTTTTCCTTTATAGTCTCTGCCTTTGGTGGTCAACATGTGTTTTGACAATATATTTACAATAACTTAAAAACAAAATTTCTCCTTTGCTTTTTCACTCACTTTTTTCTGATTCTGGATGATGAGGCCACTTGACAAGGCACTCTGTACTTTGGTTACTTGTGTTAGTAGCATAGACTTGTCGCTCTGTATTCCTTTCAAAAATGTAGTGAGATAGTATTTATCAACAATTTGTAAATTCCATTTTGAGGTGTCTCTTCTCTTCAACCTGAATTATAAAATCTAAAATTTAGGTGGGCAGGCCTGTTGGCACAGCTAAGGTTAAATTCACACGTTCCTCTTCTGTGTGGGGTTTGCCAGTTTGGATCCTGGATGCAGCCATGGCACCGCTTGTCAAGCCATGCTGTGGCAGGTGTCCCACATATAAAGTAGAGGAAGATGAGCACGGATGTTCGCTCAGGGCCAGTCTTCCTCAGCAAAAAGAGGAGGATTGGCAGCAGATGTTAGCTCAGGGCTAATCTTCTCAAAAAAAAAATCTAAAATTTACGTGACTGAAAAATATTGTAGCTGTAAATGGCAATGTTAACTTTATAAGGAAACAATTAAAAGTAATCAAAAGATTAACACAAATATTAAAATAATATTGTGATATGTTCAATATTATGATATAATATTGCAATTAAAATATAAAGTAATAGAAACTGTAGCATTATTAGTGTATGCCTCACCTGTTATACCGACTTATGAGCAATAATTATTGAAATGATTATTTTTGGTCATCCTAAAATGTAGGAATTTGACTACTTTTGTTTTGCCAGCTAGCACTTAATGTTAGAATGATGAAATAGTGGTTTCAAATGTGAACTGGCAATTCCAGGCAGTGTGGATTTTCTCCCAGTATCTCCTTGGTCTTAGATTTGTCCTGTAATTGGTCAGCTTCCAACAGTCATCTGGAAAGTAGCACTTTGTGCCGGGGCTGAGTTTTCTGTTACTAACGTTTAATTGATTTAGTGGCTACTGTAATTCTTAAATCAGAATGGTACTTTTCATTAGTTTGTTGTAAAATTTTTCATATGGCACAGAAATATAAATAATTAAAACCCCACATTTCTCTCCTTGGTTCCATTTCCAAGAAGTAACCAGTTTTATTGGCATGGTGTGCCCTTCCAGGCATTTTCTATGCTTACACAGCCTTTATGTATGCAGAATTAATAAATGCCGTAAATTATTCTTTAGCAAGGAGTTTTTGTGGTTGGTAAATAAACTGATACTTTTGGATCACAAAACCCTGTGCTGCTGAACTTGTTTACCAAAAAATATTTATGAAAGAAAATAACTGAAGGAAATGCATTACAAAGATGAAAGTAACTAAAAAGATGCTCTTAAATACTTACAACTGTCCTTTGAGAAATAGCACTGAGCTTCTGTGTATTGTTTGTCATTCAAGGTTGCAATTGGAAACTGATTTGAAGATTGAGAAGGAATGGAGGCAGACTTTGCAGGAAGATCTTCAAAAGGAGAAAGATGCCTTATCTCATCTTAGAAATGAGACCCAACAAATCATTACTCTTAAAAAAGTAAATGGTGGTAAAACTTTAAAAATTACATCTTGATGAAAGTTGTTATTTAAAAAGAGAATTAAACCATAGTTTACATTTATACCAAGGAAAAAGAATATACGAATCATCTTTAAAACTATCAGTAAGGAGATTAAATGAATGGAAAATAGTTGATATTGCTAGAGCGGCTATAAAAGAGCTTTGGACATATAGTTTTGTTTTTTATAGAATGCTAAAGGATATGTGTTCTTAATTAATGGTGTGTATATGATGTGGAGTTTCTTGTTTCTTTCTTTTAAATTGCATTTTCTTTTATTGTTTTGAAGGAGTTCCTTAACCTTCAGGATGAAAATCAGCAGTTGAAAAAAATATATCATGAACAGGAGCAAGCTCTTCAAGAACTTGGGAACAAACTTAGCGAGTAATTTCTCTTTTTTCCTTCGACTAAGTAGTTGTGTTCTGTAAAGGTCTGAGTGTGCCAAACCAAATAGGGAGACAAGTTTAAATGTAGAAAAGAAAGGTATGAACTATTAAAGAAAAACAAAAGCAAACAAAAACTAAAGATTAACAAATAAGACTGTAGATTGGAGAGATTTTGTTTACAGTTATGTTCATTTTAGTAGATCTTGGCTCTAAATGTTTTCCAGGAGATAAAAGCTAAGACTCTTGTTTAATTTCTTCAAATCAGAGAATTCGGAAGCTCATGTAATGTATTTTCCTCAGAACAACAGAAGTCAAATTTTCCAAGTATCTGAAGAGATCTTTTTCATACTGTTTCAGAAGGAGCCACCAATATTGGGAGAAGGGGAGGGTGTTCTATGCCATCTGGAGTTAGGGCTTAACTTCATGCAGTGTGGTCGGTTCTATTGCAATGAAGTGTTGTTGGGTTCCTGTAAAACAAGGAGGAGAAGTGGTGTTCTGTCTTTCTTACATTTTCCTCCTTGTTCTGTGTGGTCTGTGTTTTGGGTTAGCAGCTTCATTTTTGTGCCCTGATTGAACATATTGCTAAGTATCTGGGGTAAGCTCTGGAAGGTTTAATTTAGTGGTGAATGTACTACATCCACATTTAGAAAAAAAACAGTGGCGCTTTTTTTTTTTTAAAGATTGGCACCTGAGCTAACAACTGTTGCCAATCTGTTTTTCTTCTTCTTTTTCTCCCCAAACCCCCAAGTACATAGTTGTATATTCTAGCTGTAGGTCCTTCTGGTTGTGCTATGTGGGACACTGCCTCAGCATGGCTTGATGAGTGGTGCTAGGTCCATGCCCAGGATCTGAACCAGTGAAACCCTGGGCTGCCAAAGTGGCACGTGCAAACTTAACCACTCAGTCATGGGACCAGCCCCTAGTGTCCCTTTTTTTTTTTTTTGAGGAAGATTAGCCCTGAGCTAACATCTGCTGCCAATCCTCCTCTTTTTGCTGAGGAAGACTGGCCCTGAGCTAACATCCGTGCCCATCTTCCTCTACTTTATATATGGGATGCCTACCACAGCATGGCTTTGCCAAGCAGTGCCATGTCCACACCTGGGATCCGAATCAGTGAACTCCGGGCTGCTGAAGCGGAACGTGCGAACGTAACCACTGTGCCACCGGGCCGGCCCTAGTGTCACTTTTTTTAATACAGAAGAGTAAAAGCAAGAATGCTACATGTAATGACTATACTCCTATCACCTATATAAATCCCTTTGATATTTTATATGGTTAGCACAAAAAGGTATAAAATTAAAAAAAATTTGCCTCCTTCCTCCCAAGTATCAATCCCTAAGTTAGCTAACCTCAGAACAAATCTATATGTGAGCATCTCATCATAAATATAGATATGATTAGTTATATATATGTGCATATATATCTTTTATAAAAATTAAACTCAGTAGAAATCATACTAGAATGGAGACTTAATTGCTAAAGATGACATTCCATTAAGAAGTCTTGAGACCAATTTCCAAGGGCATAGGAAAGAACAGTTCACTAAAATCACAAAGGGAAATATCAGCTCTCAAAAAGATAAAACTGGGGCTGGCCCAGTGGTATAGTGGTTAAGGTCGTGTGCTCCACTTTGGTGGCCTGGGGTTCGCAGGTTTGGATCCTGGGCATGGACCTACACACCACTCATCATGCCATGCTGTGGTGGTGTCCCATATACAAAATAGAGGAAGACTGGCACAGACGTTAGCTCAGCGACAATCTTCTTCAAGCAAAAAGTGAAAGATTGGCAGCAGATGTTAGCTCAGGGTCAGTCTTCCTCATACACACACACACACACAAAAGATAAAACTGTTTTTGTTTCTACAAATTCAAAGAACAATTTGTATTGTGATTCTGATAAGCAAGATTTCAATTTTCATCTGGCATCCATTTATTGAGTGCTTTGAGCTAGACCCTATGCTAAGTACTTATTACCTTATTTCCTGTTTATTAATTTGACAAATGCCTTTTGAGTCTCTACTATGTGCCAGGCACTAGCCTAAGTGCTAGGGACTCAACAGTGAACAGTCTCACAACAAAAAGTAATATATTTATTAAGATCATAAAGGTTAAATATTAAAACAGATTAGAATAGTAGAACAAGGAATGTGTATTACTTTTCACTCATCTCCCACTCAGTACTAGAGACTTTATAGTTGTATTAAAGGCATGATCATTTGAATGTCCAGAGAGCCGAATTCAGACTTGTTTTTTCCTTTAGTCTGGTTCACTGTGTCTCAGATTTTAGTTTGCGTGAAAATTACTAGTGAAGATTGGATGTACTCCACAGTCCTATACTGAACTCTATGGGCTGTTTAAAGGAATTTTCAGGAGTTATTTTGACTACTAAATTTTCCACTTGTATGCCAACTGCATACCTAAGGAGTATGCATGTGTAGCTCCACTTGTATGCATGTTCTTCTGAAGTTTATGGGGTTTTTTTACTTAAAAATATGTTAGAGGTTTTTCCATATCAGTACATAAAGATATTCCATAGGATGGATGTGCTATAATTTAAACTATTTCTAATTTTTTTCTTTATATTATAAATACTACTGCTGTGAACATCCTTGTATTTGCATCTTGATATATCTTGGTATACTTTAATGAGTATATATCTGAAGAGTAAGTTCCTAGAGGTGATTGCTGGGCCAAAAGGAATGTGCTTTAAAAGTTGTGATAGTGCCAAATTACCCTCCACCTCAATGTTAGACCCCTCCAGTGGTAGGAGAGAGTGCCTGTATTTGCCAGTCTGATGGTTGAAATCTTATTTTGATTTGTTTCTTTAAACATGAGCAGGGCTGAGCATACATATTTATTTGTGTTCCATTTGTTTTAGCAGTTTATTTTCTGTAAACTGCCTGTTCATATCCTTTGCACATTTTTTGGATGGGTTGCTCATCTTTTTCTTACGGGATCTTTGTAAATTAATTATTGTACACAGTGTACACCTTTTTCCCCCAGTTTGTCACTTGTCTTTTTACTTCATTTATGATATGTATGTTTTTTTCATTGCTAATGTTTGAATTTTTGTGGTGCAGACTTACTAGTTTTCCTTTACTGCTTCTGAGACCATAGTCCCTAAGACATGAGTAGTGCCAATTTTGAGACACAACCTATTTTATCCTTTCTCCACTCTAGTTCTCTTCTGCAGTGACAAGAATTACCACTTTATCTGCTGAAACACTTTTACTCCTCCTCTTCATCCTCCTACTCCCATGATGATGTTATCAGATGGAAATTAAGTAAAAAGAAATTCCTCCCTAATTCACAGGATGATGAATATCTCTTTAAAAATTTGTTGATGATGAGAGACTGAGGTTGGACCAATACTTCTTAACCTTTGCTCTTAATTTACCAGAACTGGCTTTAAAAGGCTTTAATGTAGACCATTTAGGTGTTATTTAAAATGGGGGGTGGGGGGTGGAGAGGTCATGTAGAATAATATGAAACATTTAATTTTGTTAAAAAGAATAGTATTTAAATTTACCTTTTGAGATCTGCATTTTCAAGTTACAACTAAATTAAAAAATTAGTATTAATATCACTCACGGGAATAAGAGGAATCTGCCATTTACCAGTTGTGTGACTTAGGGTCATTTATTTAACTCCTTTAAGCCCATGTCTCCATTTGTCAATTGGAGAGTTATAAAATCCCCAAAGAGTTCTTTTCCTAATTAACTGAGAATAAATATGGGAGCCTAGCACAGTGCCTTTCCTCACTGCAATCGGAATATCAGTTTTCTTGTCTGTAAGATGAGCAGGTTGGATCTGAAAATTACTCTCCATTCTGAACCTGCGATTTTAAATGTAAATGATTAATTTTAATTAGAAAAATACTTTTAAAAATGAAATATTTTTGCTCTTATTGGTGTCTTATTGAAGGATTCTTATAAAGAGAATTTTTGATAGATTTTGAAGGCCTTTACATGTTGTTTATTTTTCTGAACAAATTCTAATTGTAGATAGAGTATCTAATTTGAGGATTAAAGAACTGAAACTTAAATTACTCATATTTGAAGAAAACATGGAACATATGAAATATTAGGATGGAATATTCAAGAAAGAGAATCTAGACTAATTAATATATATCTGTACTATAATGGCTAACAGTTTAAAATACGTGGAGGATGATACCAGTTTTTCCCTTATCCTCCTTGAGACTTTAATTCCAACAAGAATTTTTAGTTTAGAAAAAGAAATCACCAGGACTCTTCTAAATACAGTATTCTGTAAATGCGATTCTTTCCATATAAAGAAACTTATACATTTTTTTCCCTCAAAAGCAGGGGTTTCATGATTATCAGAGGCTTATATAATTTATGGCTGTTTTCCTATAGTGTCATTGTATCACAGTTATTATATTCTTTTATTTTTATCCTTCTCTGTGCCGTTTTCATGCCATACACAGTCATATATTTCCATACACTTTATTTACAAGTGACTAAACCTCATCAGGCCTCACTTTCTTCATCTTTAAAATAGATTTTTTTGAAGATTAAATGAGATTATGCATGCAAAGCTTATAACATAGTGTCTGGCACACGATAAGCCTCCAATAAATGACAGTGTTGTTAATATTGCCATAACCACATGGAAAGGCCAATATTCTTTCCTTAAAAAAGCAATTTTTAAATTTGAAAAGTTCATTTTTGCTTTAGGACATTTAGAAAATATAGGAAAATATAAAATATAATCCAGCTAACCAAAGGTCATTAGAATCATTTAGTAAATACAACTTTTTATTCTGTGAAAAACCAGTACCTTTCTAATGAATTACTAAATGTTCTGTATTTAAATATGTGTACTGAAATTTGGACCTATTTGTAATCTTTTTAGATCAAAACTTAAAATAGAAGATATAAAAGAAGCCAATAAAGCATTGCAGGTGAGTAGAAAGTGTTCTCTTCAAATAGGAAGGTATAGACAGATGTGAAAGTATCCAATAAAGTAAAGCCCTGTATAAATCTAAGGTATTACTGAATCCCAGGGATGTACATTGGCAGAAGCACTGAATGGGGAGCTGGGATGATGGGGCTTCACCTCTTCCTTAGACCTTTAGAGTCACATTATTAATAATTTTCATACTGGAAATAACCTTGGAAATAATTTTGTCCACTTTCCTACAAAGTGTGGCATGATAGAGTGAAATTGCCTTTGAATTAGAATCCTTGAGTTCCTATGCCAGTCTAGTATTAGTTTTTGACCTTTAGCAAGTCACATATCCTCATGGAGTCTGTTTCCTCTTCTGACATAGGTGTATAGTTTTACATAGGGCTGCTTTGAGTATCGAGTAAGTTAATATATGTGAAAGTGATTGGTACAATTTATCAGTATATGGTTCTGAATGTGTCTAGATGCGAGAATGCCTTCTACAACACAGGAGAAAAGTCTCTTTGTGAGTACTTCCGTGACAGAAGGCATTTTGTTTCTTGTCAGAGTGTTACATGAAAATAATTTAAAAAGTCAAATAGTGCTAAGACTTAAAAAAAAAATAACGGTCTCTTGTTCTTCACCCCCTTCTCCCTTATCAACTCCAGCTCCTGCCACTCGAAGGGAGCTACTTTCAGTTCTTTTAGTTGTTTCTTTTGGGATTTATCCCCCTATTTCTAAAGATTTTATTTTTCCTTTTTCTCCCCAAGGCCCCCTGGTACATAGTTGTGTATTTTCAGTTGTGGGTCCTTCTAGTTGTGATACGTGGGATGCCGCCTCAGCATGGCCTGATGAGCAGTGCCATGTCCGAGCCCAGGACCCAAATCGGTGAAACCCTGGGCCACCAAAGTGGAGCGTGCGAACTTAACCACTTAGCCACCGGGCCGGCCCCTATCCCCCTATTTCTAAATAATATGCAGTACATATATACGCTTCGCTCTTGATTCAAGACCTCTCTGGTTTAGACCTGTCTGTTGCCTGCTCAGCACGGCAGATGAGTTGTGTTCTCTCAGCTTGGTCGGTCTTCTCGTCACTGTCCTCCCAGTATAATTAAGTAAAAGTTTCTGTGGAATTCATTTACTGTATGTTCTTTATTATGACTATTTAAATATTGTTCTTTGCTGGGCCAGGTAGTTTACAGTGATTATATTTTCTTTCTTGAACTACTTTTTATTTCCTCTGGAATTAATATGTAACCTTTTTTTTTAAATTTTAGTTGTATTTGACCATCTGAGTTTTCTTATACCTTCAAACACCTCTATAAAATACTTATTGATAGTTTTTCACGTGGTAAAATGAATCAGGTAATTGGTTAGTTCTTTCTTTTTTCCATGGCGTCATCCCTCCTGGAGTTCTCTGCTCTCCTGCTCCTGTCTGTTCTGACCTCTGTCCTGACATTTCTTTCTGCTGCATTCTTAGAATCCCCTATATCTTTCTCCTATGTTAGAGTCCTGTTACCTGAACCGCATAACTTCTTTCTTGGTTTACTCTCTTGTTTAGGGCAATGCATCCTTCAGTAGCTTCCTGGAAAATGGTGAATGAAGATAAAGATTTTAAGAATTTGCACATCTGCATATGCCTTTATTCTGCTTTTCCACTTTTTAAGGAGATGGCTAGGGATGTCTGCCCAACTCTCATTATTCAAACTCTGTAAAATATTTTTGTTAAATATATCATGTATACAAGAGTACACATACAGTGCATCTTAAAAACGCTGGCATATTCTCTACTATTGCATATAATAGAACATATGTGCTCCCTGATTGCATTCTTCTCCCTATAGTAACAATCCTCTATTTTGTGTTAATCATTATGTTGTTTTTCTTCATAGTTTTATCATTCATGTCTATTTTTAACAAAATATTATCTATATTTCTTTGTTTTTAAATGTATGAAAATGGATTTATATGTGACTTGAGTTTTTCTTTTCTTTGGTGAGGAAGATTGGTCCTGAGCTAACATCTGTGCCAATCTTCCTCTATTTTTTGTATGTGGGATGCTGCCACTGCATGGCTTGATGAGCGGTGTATAGGTCTGCACCCAGGATCCAAGCCTGCAAACCCTGGGCTGCTGAAGCGGAGTGTGCGGACATTACCACTACACGACTGGGCCAGTCCCATGATTTTCTCTTTTTTTGTCCTTACTGTTGACCAGTTTTGATGGGTCTGGGACAGCTACAGAGTTTCTCACATTCTGGATTTTGATTGCTTGTTCGTAGTATTCTTAAACTTGTTCCTCTATCCCCTTATTGACTGTAAACTGGAAGTTAAATCTAAAGGCTTGGCTAGATTCAGGTGCAACTTTCTGCGAGACTTTTTATTTCTACTCTCATGTTTTTAATATTCAGCAGGCTCTTATTTGCTCACTTTTCCTTTTTAAAATAGTATCCTGTTATTTTATCTCTGAGGATATTCATTATAGTTCCTTTAAAGTTTTCTTTTGCTCCTATGATTCTATGTTTCTTCTTAATTCCATTCTCAGGGTGTTTCTTAGGCTGAGGTACCTCATACTCAAGTCGTTCCTCAAATGTTGGATAATCCTCCAATTTCAGTAAAAGGCACAAAAATTCTTGGTGGAAGCCATGTGTGTGTTGGTTGGGTCAATGGGGGTGGGTTGTTACAGACTGATAGGCTTTACCATATAGAACAATCTATTAACTAGCAGACTTTTGGGTACCCTCTTCAAATGTTACTATCTACAGCAATTTGCTTTGGGGCAGCTGAGTTTCTCCAGAGGATCCTCTAACATCCTTTCTGGGGGTTATAAGTTGCGTGGCTGATATTCTGGAACTGGGCACAGAGAAACAGCCATTTGCAGAGCAATAGCTTGCTCCCTTCTAGTCTTTTTTTTGTTTGTTTTAAAGCTTGGTACCTGAGCTAACATCTGTTGCCAATCTTTTTTTTTTTCCCTCCCAAAGCCCGCCAGTATATAGTTGTATATTCCAGTTGCAAGTCCCTCCAATTCTGCCATGTGGGACGCCACCCCAGGATGGCCCGACGAGTGGTGCTAGGTCCATGACCAGGGTCTGAACCTGCAAAACCCTGGGCTGCCGAAGCGGAGCACGTGAACCCAACCCCTCGGCCCTGGGGCTGCCCCTCCCTTCTAATCTTGGCCCTGCTCGTAAAACACCTGTTTACTTGAGGAAGCAACTTCAATTCTCTGGACCCCAAGTTTTCTTTTTCTTTTTTTTTTTTCAATTGAGTTAATGATAGGTTACAATCTTGTGAAATTTCAGTTGTACATTAATGTTTGTCATTCGTGTTGTAGGTGCACCACTTCACCCTTTGTGCCCACCCCCCCCCCCCCCCACCTTTCCTCTGGTAGCCACTAATCTGTTCTCTTTGTCTCTGGACCCCAAGTTTTCTTATCTGTAAGATGAAACCTGTGGATGCTGATCTCTGAGGTCTCCTCCAGCTGACACACTACACTTACCCTACAGTGTACAGCTTTTCTCTTTGGGAGAGGAGCAGAATAAGTTCAGTCAAATTAAAATAAGTCTGGAAGGCCCAGCACTGATGTCAGAAAGCTTACTTCTGAACCTAATGATGCTGCTTGGAAATCTGCGTCACAGCAGGCTCTCCATGCTTTACAGATAAACCTGGGCAGGAAACAAAGCTGCTTCCACTCGGTGGTTTTGGGACATTTGCCAAATCACTTTACTTTTTTATGGTGTTCATCAAGTTGGATTACTTTTAAGGATCCATCTTGCTTTAAAAAAATTTTCACAGTTCAAGCCATCTGATTCTTTGCTGGTGTCAGTCTAATATGAGCTATCTACTTTTTAAAAAAAATTTGTTAAAGCCTTACTTCTTACAATCCTGTGTTCTAAGGAGGCTTAGACTGCCTCAAGTGCAGTAATCCAACACTATTTGTCTGACCTCTGCTACGTGAGATAATATCTGCTAGTTGTCAAGACTGTGAAACAAAAATACTGAAATGAACCTTATGATCTTGATCTGTGAATGCTTAGTCCTTTTTTCTTCTTTTTTCTTCAAAGAATTCTGCTGTCAGATAGTTTTAAGAAAACTCAGGTTTTTGGGAATGTATCTGTGGGCTTTTTTGCTTGGAGAATTTTTCTTTCATTAGGTGATAAAGGTCCCTATGCCCCAGAGATACTTTATAGGTGGCACTTTCTCCATTACCCAAGTTACATTCAGTTATACTTGGGTCTCTGGAAGGAGCGACAATGTGACTTACTCTTGGCTGTTTTAAAAAGGAACGTATGATGAGATTAATCAGAAATACTGAGGACTCGTCCTTCGCCTGGGTCTTTGCATTATAAAACTGGCAGCATTTAACAAAGTTGCTTTTGTAGGGAAAAAATGTTCTTTCTAGCAAAGATCTTGGTTGGTTAAGAATGGGTCAAATTAGAAACTTTAGGTATCAAGTTAACTCCTGCCTGCGTAAGACTACTTATTCTACTATATTTTACACAGTAGCTATTAAATTTTTGAGTTACATAAACTTGAGGGAAATTAATAGCCGTGTAAAACTAACTTTAAGGTGAAGTCTTCCTTAAAATAATGAACTCAAACATCTGATTTTCAAATTCTCTTAAAATTTTAGGGACTTGCTGCATATAAGGTATAAATAATGCCAAACTCATATGCCTTTCACATCATGAAAATTTATCCCTAAACGTTGCACCAGATAATCTTTAAGGTTCTTTTCTTAAAGAGAATCCCCATCAGTAATAGATTTTTTTATATTTTTAGAAACATTTTATCATGGAAAGTTCAAACATAGACAATTGTACAGAGAAGAGTAAAATGTACTACTACCAGTTTCAATATTTATCAATATATGGTGATCTTGTTTTATTTAAGATTCAACTCATATCCCTTTCTCCATTACAGATTATTTTGAAGCAAATTCTGCACTTACTTCCTTTGCAAGTATTTTAGAACACCTCTGTGAGAAAGGGACTCATTTTTATTTCTTCAACTATATATATATTCCTATAAAATGTTCTTGGTCAAAAATGTTTTCACACATAATCTTTAGTGTTATCAATTTATTAATATTCACACTTTTCCTCCTACTAGGGACTGGTTTGGTTGAAAGACAAAGAAGCAACACATTGTAAACTTTGTGAAAAGGAATTCTCACTGTCTAAGAGAAAGGTAAGTGAGGTAGGAAGTGAGTCCAAAAGTTTTGGTACATCTATGGCTTCTAATTTTATTCATAAAGTTTTTTGATTTTTCTATTTAATAGCACCACTGTAGAAACTGTGGGGAAATTTTCTGTAATGCTTGCTCTGACAACGAACTGCCTTTGCCTTCTTCACCAAAGCCAGTACGGGTTTGTGATTCCTGTCATGCATTGCTGATTCAGAGCTGCTCATCTAATTTGCCCTAAGGCTCCAGAATGAAATCCTTATGTATGAAAGCATATGCCTACAGTGAATGTTATGAATGTGTGTATACAACATATCCAGACAGCCCTTCTTAAGCAGCTTTCAGACAGTATTGGTACCAGTTTTATCTTCCACATATTCAACTCATGGGAATTATAAGTTGTATAATTTGATATTTCCTTCCCCATTGTTACTCAAAAAGAATTTTAAATGGGACATGCTTTAAATTAACTTTAGCCTAACTCCTAATTGATGTAATCATCATCTTAAAATGCCATTCAAAGGCCAGAGAGCATAGCTAACACATTTGCCTTATTTTGTAAAGGCCTTCTGAAAAATAGGGCTTCAGATTGTTTTATTCTCCAGATGGTCATGTTATTTGATGGTGCCTGTAACTTTCTTAACGCACTTTAAAGCTTCTCAGTTCTCAGAGAAAGATGAGAAATGCACAGAACTTTTTACAAGTTTTAATATTCCAATTCAACAGATTTTTCATTAGCTTGATAAGATTTCAACAACCTGACTATATTTATTTGCCCTTTCTCCTCCGCTTCCTTTGCCGATTTTTGCATTAGAAAAGGCCAATATTTTATCCTAGAAAATTCCCTTTTGGTCTTCTTCCTCTAAAATCAATGTTGTACTTGCTGATGCAGTCACGCATCACTTAGCAATGGGGCTATATTCTGAGAAATGCGTCACTAGGCAATTTCACTGTCAAGTGAACATCAGGTATACTTACGGCAACCTAGATGGTACAGCCTACTATACACCTAGGCTATCCGGTATTAATCTTATGTGCCAACAAAAGATATGCAGTCTGTCATTGACAGGATGCGAGTCCAAAAGTATTGGTGCATCTGTGGCTTCTAATTTTATTTATGTGCTTTTATGTGGCACATGACTATACCTTTTATATACAGAGGGTTAAAGAGAGATTATTTTGCCTCAACTTTTTCCTTATTATTTTGAAAGGAAGTTAAACCATCATCCTTTTACCTCAAGTTACTTGCGGATCTTTCCATATGCCACGTGATAAATTGCTAAATTTTTTTAGGGAGGGCTCACACCCCTTTTGAAAGCTGAAGACATAAATCCTTCCCCAGAAAAATAGTAGTAACGGGATCACAGGCTCACTGATTCTCCTCTAAGCATTAAAAGAGAAATCTAAAATGCAGTTAAACTTTGCCTTTGATATGACAGACTTAATTTAGGAAATTTTGTATTATATTTCTATTCCAGTAACTTTCAGGAAATATTACATTGTAGTGGTCTACCACTGCAGTGTAAGTAGAGAGTAAAAAACTCACCATATACTGAGCACCTCTAAACCAGGGTCTTGAACAGATGAAGATGGTGGTCTCAGCCCTGCCATGAAAAACATACTTGAACTCTTTCAAGCATGACTCAATATTTAACACTAATCCCGTTAATATTGTTTATAGCATACCAAGAATTTAACCTGTAAAAAGTAAGTTACGTTTGTATAATTAATCATTTGAATAGCATCACTACTTGGGATCCTACAATTGTTTTTGTAATTGTCTAATTTCAGCCATGCACTTTAAAGTCTGTGGAGCTTTCAAACACATCATTATAGGAATTGTACATTTCTCCTAAGAGCATTATATTTAGTGAATTAATCATGGCTATGCCCTTCCCCCTAAAATGGCACTTCTTCTGCAGGATCCTTTCCTCCATTAATGTTTAAAATTATTTAGTTTCCAATTGCCAAAGTATGAAACCAATACTTTACTTGAAGATTTTCTTCATAATCCAGTCAGCTTTTGAGATCTTCAGTTAGAAGTGACATACAGATTTAGATGGTCTTTCTTGAATGCTCTGATAGAAATGTTCTCAAGAGATATGAATTATATTCTTGAACTGTTTTGTATTGTTGGTATGGATTAACATTTTTATGATTGCTGAAAATAATCAAAAATGACAAATTTCGAATACTAGGTGTTTTTTATTACTGTGCTTAGAACAAATTTTAAAATGTGGTTTTGCTTAAATTCCAAGGCTGGTTTCATTCAACAAATCATGATTTCTAGTCATTTAAATTCTTTTCTGTTCAAAACTGATGTATTGCCATTGAGTTGGGCTTTCTGGAGGCAAGATTTTATGACAGCAATACAACTTCTTCCGTTTAGTTTGGGCTCTTATTTAAAAACTATTTATACTAATTTAGGATTTTATGTTACAAAACTTTCAATTTTCTACCTTGAGATTGCGAACCTATACTCTTACTTTTCAAGGTTTGCCCCCTCACAGAAAGTATTTATCTTAATAAACTTCACATACCATTCCCTCATCTAGCCAGTACTACCACAATAATGCTATCACGGTGCCAAGGAATTGTGATTGTAATTCTTCTACCCTGCAATGTTTTATAAACCAAATAAAAGATTTGAAAAACTAGCCTGCTTTAGAAGGGCTACTTTCATTGATAACATTTTATACTTTTATGGCTTAAAGAATAGGGTTATCCTGGGAAAATAAAAACATGTGTGACCTTTAAAAAAGGTAAGTGTTAGAAGCTCAATATTTAAATGGTAACTAAGGGAGTGGGTACAGGCATTAAGATGAATCACTGAGTTTAAAGGCTCATTTTAGGCTATCACAGCTACCTTCTATAACAGCAGAAATCACTCCTTAGGAGTCTGTTTGTCTAATCTTCAGTTAGACATCATATTTAGTACGTTCTACCAATGTGATAATTATATAATCAGTAACCGACACAAAGCATTCTAGGACAGACGCGTACTATTATCTCCCACATTGATATTTATTACATTAACATTTCTAGCAAAAACAAGTAACAGGTTCAATAACTGAATTCACATTGACAGGTTTCATTTTGATCCATTAGCCAATTTTGGAAAAAGCCATATTGATCAAAGGGATTAAAAGTAAAAAGCACCTTTTCCTTGCTACATATAGTATTTTTTTGTTTTAACACAATGGCTTTAAAACTCCAAACAGATACCAGATGCAAAATCCAACTGCAGGACTCTCATTTTAATTAAGACTATGACATGGACTTCTTACATTTTTTTTAAAGTAGTCATTTATACAGTTATAAAAAACCATATGCTTTAACTATTGGGCAGGAAACTGAAAAACACCTGTGAGAATATACTCCACAGTAAATACCTCTGTACTTGTATTGAATTCTCATGTCACTGAGAACCTTAACCTAGTCTAAGACATTTTGAGATAACTTACAACTATCACTTTTTGGAATAATTTTTTTGGTACTTCAGTCAAGTGCTGAGGGGATTTTATTCTAAAATCTAGGACTAGAATTTCAATCTCCAACACTCCCATCCCCAGGTAACACAATTAGGAATATTCAGAAATTCAGATACTTCTTAGGATCATCATTTCAGAGCTATGCCTGATAAATGACATTTGAAAAAGGAGGACTAATATAGAATTAGCTGAATTTATACTCCTGAAGCCACCTAAACTCATCTTTACGTTTTATATTTACAGTATCGTCCAGCAGAAATTAAAGAAAAAAGTTACACTAATATTTTCCAAGTTCTATTCCAGATGTCTGCTTATTAAGACTTGTAGTTTTTGCAGAAGTGAACCACTGTCCTCTAAAATTACACTATACTACTTCTTGTAGAGCTAATAGTAAAATACATCAACCCAAATCTTATGAAAGCAGCACATCCTTAGGAGTAACTAGTATATATAAAAAGTATCAACATCAGTGGTTTGAATATAAAAATTTATTTTTAAGTCAAAGTATGCAACAAATAAAACCTACAGAAAACAGATTTTCCCATCACAATCTGTTGCTTTACCAAATAATATTTTGAAAACACATTCCTTCAGTCATTATAAAGTTCTTAAAATACAAAAGAAATTAAATCTGTAAGAAAGTCTAGTAGACCAGATGCTGTTGTCAGGACTTTTATGTTGGTGGTTATGCTTTAGTACATCCCACGCCATCCACCTCCACTCATGCCACCTTGCCCATAGTAACCTCCACTGCCACCACCACCGCGGCCTTAGAAAAAAAGACATTAAGAACTGTTTAGTAGGAAGTCTCAGTGTTTAAGATATTAAAAATCATAAACTTAATTGCACCATATATGGGGACTAACACAAACAGAAATAGAGTAACTTAAGGACACTTACCATAACCACCCAAACCGTCAGGAGTACCATAGCCTCCACTGTAATTGTTTCCCATTCCCATTCTTCCAACAGAGCCATAACCTCCTTGATTATCTTTAAAAAAAAAAAAAAAAAAAAAAAAAATTTGAGATTGTTTGCTCAAGTGTCTAACTCTGCTTATTTGAAAAACTTTACATACCCATTCCATCTCTGCCGTAGCCTCCCATTCCAGAACCTCCCATTCCAGAGCCACCTCCAGGAGTAGAATTCAAGAAGAGTTCAATGTATCGATGTTCTTTAGGGAAAAAAGGTAAGAATAACAGGAGAGAAAAGAACAATGGATCATATTTATTAATAAAAACATTAAAAAGGTTAACTGGCTAATATTAACCTGAAAGTATTCTTACAAATTCCTAATGGAGTGATAAAATGAATGCCAGATAGAGGTAAAATCTAGGTTTTGTCCAAACTGTATAACTTTCAACAAGTAACAAGTATTTCAGCCCCTAGTTTCCTTATCTATAAAAGGGCTGATTCATTATTTCAGAACCAGCTGGTGTATTTCTTAAAAATATATTCCAGAGGCCGGCCCTGGGTTGAGTGGTTAAGTTCACACACACTGCTTCAGTGGCCCAGGGTTTCACCAGTTCAAATCCTGGGCGCGGACATGGCACTGCTCATCAAACCATGCTGAGGCGGCTTCCCACATGACACAACTAGAAGGACCCACAACTAAAAAATACATAACTATGTACTGGGGGAGCTTTGGGAGAAAGAGGAAAAAAATAGAATCTTAAAAAAAAAAAAAAAATTCCAGGCACAATCATCGAACTGAATTAGAATCCAGGAAAACTTATTAAACACCAAGTGACTGATGTGCAGCCAGATTTAGGAATCACTAGTCAAGGTGAAATTTAACTTAACTGATTTGATGACAGAATTAATCAACATACAGGTGAACAAGTGGTACTAATTTTGCAAAAGGCAAGTGCAAATAACATACCTATTTTCCCTCTTTAATAACTTGAGCTCCAATAATCTGTCAAGTATTAAGAGTCTGAATAAACTCTTCAATAAAAAGCCCCCTAGAAACCCATTAAAATCTAAACTTATTAGAGGCCATATGGTTTCATGTCCTTATGACTACCAGGAGTTACCTAGAATCTCTTACATTTGAGGAATTACAAATGAGAAGGTTCTTATATAAGTAAGCTCACACCTGGGAAACAAAATAGCATGCCAATGATACCACTTACGCATGTTATTCTTATCTTTAGACATGGCAGCTACTGCATCTTCATGTGTCACAAATTCTACATCTGCTTCTCCTGTTGCTCTGCCATCAGCTCCAATATCAATATGCACTCGTATTGGATTTAGTGGTGAGAAGAACTAAATAAAAGAAAATACCTGTTATTTACTTTTCTATTTAGATTATCAAAAGTAAATTACCGCATGCATTGGTTTTCCTTTGTCCATTAAAACCAACCCTTCTACTGCCCTCTGTTGCCAGGCTAACAATCCCATCAACTACAGAGGTTCTGGGAATATAAGACTATACACTTAGGGAAAAATGCAAAGCAATTACTCTTTAAAGTACGCTAGATGATATTAAAAAGAAAATATTTCTAACCTAGACAATAGTTTACCCTAAAGAGATGAAAAAGTGTCATACCCTAGTACTGAGGGAGAAGAGTAAGTCTCCTGCCCCCACTCCCAGGAAAGGTATTTCAGAACTGTTGTTTGAAATACAAATAGGTCGCCTGAGACTTAAAAGTATGTGCACAGAAATTGAGTGTTATGAGTTCAGAACAATGGATAGCTCCCCAAATATCATTTAGTTCTAATCACAAGTTAACTAGGTTTAAGCAATTCTCTAAAAGGCACCTCCAACTTAGACCACTTGGTTTCTAAAATCTAGAGCAAAATTTTTCTTTAAGAGCTAGGCAGTAAATACTCTTGGCTCTGTAGGCCACTGGGTCTCTATTGCAACTACTCAATAGGTAAATGAGTATGACTAGAATTGGCCACCAGCTGAAGTTTGCTGATTCTCTAACCAATTTGAAACCAACCAGTTTCAAATCAACAGCAGCATCTACTTCCATTGTTTTCAGCCCCTCAGTTTCTACCCACCATATAGCCAAGGAAGCCAAACCAAACCACCAAAACTTACTGCCTTGTTATATACTTATACTTTCAAAACTTGACACAAGGGAAATAATCTTCTTTCTAGTCATCACCACTCTATGCTGATCAGTCTTTCACTAAATTCTTAATTGGACTTTACGAACTCAACTTTTACTTGCTTGAATCCTATGTAGGTCAGCACACAATAGACACAAAAATATTCATCAACTACTGAAGGATACAGAAATATATCTATTCATGTTGAAGGGACTGATATTAGAATTATAAAGAAAAAGATAAGAACATTAAGAATGCTTCAAAATTCATATACCTGAAGTATAAAACCACTAACAAACTGACTAAAATTACTCACATTAGCAATGTCATTTTCAGTTGCACGAAAAGGCAATCCTCTCATATGTACAAAATGACCACCATGGAAACCTGAACTTGCATCACCGGCTCCACCATAGCCATGTCCTCCCATACCTACAGAATAAAATTTGCAAAGATTATAAACTAACAATACATGTAGAAAAGAAAGCATTGCAACAAAATATTTCTTCCACCCACCTTTTTGACAACCAAGAAATCTCAATACAGTTGTTCTAAACATCAAATGGAGAATTAACCTCAAGTACACATCTGTATAAAACACTATCTAGGCATGCAGTGAAATATGCCTGAGTTGACTTTTTTATACAAGTCAACTATATTATTACTAAGTGGTTGTAAAGCAAATACCAAAAGTCCCCTAAAAATGAATGTCTTTTTATTTTACCTCTTCCATCTCTCATTCTGTCATCAAAGCCATCATTTCCATAGCCATAATTATTATAGCCACCATAGTCATCAAAACCTCCATAACCTGTGTAATTTAAGGGAGAAACACATGAATACACTTTCAAGACATAAATCTTATCATCTAGTTTACACACGCATACTTTGTGGTAAGCAGTCTGGTTAACTTATTATTACAACTTTGCAACTCCCAACTTAATGGATATTAAAAAAAGTTAACACTTGGTGCAAATTAAAAGTCTTTCACAAGGATACATTTAGACATCAAAATTAATTTTCATCCTGATACTAAACAGAAAATGTCAAAATATGCCAGTATCTTCATTTTAATTTCTACATAAGTTATCTAGGTGCCAATATGTGCATCAATCCAATCCCACAGCTGGTCATGGGAACCCGTATTTTCATGAACAGGTTTTAAAACCTAATAGGTACTGAAATTACTGCCATTTCTATATTTCTTGACAAAGTGTCAGGAACATTAAGAAAATGACAACAGAACCTTTGTTCATTAGATACACATACCACCATCATATCCATCACCTCCTCGTCGCATTCTGTCATACATACTTCCACGCCCAGCTCCATAATAACCCCCTCTTCCTCCTATTGGTCTATCATATGGTCCCGGTCGCTGGCCCAGCAATCTTCTTGGTGGATCATAAAATCCTTTGATTTCACTCCTGCTACTTCTGAAGATCTCAATATACCTATTTAAAAATGGTTTAAGGTACAAGTTTCAGCAAAAATGTATTAGAGTAAATAAGATATTGGGCAAAATGCAGTAAGTTTTTCTACATCTAGATACGTAACCCACTTTAAACAGCCTAAATATACCATAAGTTAACTTTTACACCTACAAACTTAAATAATTAATATTTAAGTTTTACATAGACAAATTAGTCATTTGAAAACAATTCATAAAATTAAATATAATTTTAGCTTTTTTTTAGTACATGATAGGTGTTTAGAGAAAATAGCTGATTATACAAAGGCATTATTCAACAATATCCTACAGAGAAATGGAAACAATCTAATTTTAATTTAAGCAAACTATTAGCATCATTCCCCACCCAAATCTGTAGTTTCCAAGTTAAATTTAGATAATTATCAAGTCTTTAAAACTACCCCAGAAAAATGTTGTTACCCCCCCATTTAAGCAATAGTGACCCACAACCCCCAAAAATAAAAATTTAACACCATCCCAAACTCTCCATCCCCACCTGTGCCCTATTCTTTCCTTGTGTTTCCCCAGAGCATTTTCTGCTATCTCCTTTGAAGCAAACTGCACGAAGGCCTCCCCTGTGCTTCTCCCCTGGTAGTCCATCGTCAATGTTATCCCATTTGGCACGATTTCCAACCCTTTAACCCAAGGACAAATAACCCCATCAAGGGGAACAGTGTTAAAGGCTGAAACATTCCCATCTGAATCAAATATTTAAAACAAGTCTAAACAAAACAAAACAAAACAAAAAAGCTTAGTTTCCCATCACCCCAAAATACAAACGGAAGACTTTTTCAAATATTATTGGATTACACAAATTTTTCTTTTGACTAGTCTTTTAAAATTACATACACTCTAAAAAGCCCACCTATATTACATGGAAAAAAAAAAAGCTCAAACCAAATTTAACTATGCTCCATATGCTAATTCATGGTTCATCACACATAATTACTCTCAATTAAGTTTATTGCACATTAGTTAGGTTTTACATATTACACATCCTGTATTGAACATTAACTGGAGCACATTTCATAACTTAATACATTAAACCAAGATATCATATGCAAATCAAAATCCTCAAAACAAATGGATTTTACAAATTAAAAACTGAGTAATATAAATAGAAAATTAAAATACTACTAAACTTTGACTAATACTAGAGGTACCTTGAAAGAACTGAACTATTTCCTCTTTGCTGCAACCAAATGGCAGTCCACGAAGTCGTACTGTCCCATCACTAGCGTCATTTGGACCATTATGTTTCATAACCCAATCCATCTCAATACCGTTTGATTTAAATGCTATAAAAAATAAACAAGCACATAAAGCAGTCAATCAAAATATACTCTTGCCAGAGGTACTGAAGAAACACCTCAGTGGTACACAATAGGAAATGTCACATATGGCTCACACAATGCCACATACAATGGTCCAACACTTTTCTATTTGGAGGGAGGCAAAAAGACTGGGAAAAGGCAGTGAAAGCTGAGCTCTCCCACCAAAAAGCATTCAATTTCCAAGGATCAAACATTACACATTGCCTGATTTTAAGGAAATTTACATAATTCTACTATCAGTCTTCAAACTCTCCCAATTTCTCGATCCTGTCATCTTAATGTCAACTCTAGCCTCTTCATCTCCCAAATTTTCATTCACATTTCTCAGGTTTTATTATTCACTTGAATAGTCATGCAAATTCTTTAAAACTTAATTACTCAAAAGTTGCACACAGTACCACCACCCACTCACAGTAAGAGCCTAAAAGTACAATGAGTACTTTTTTGATGTTGGAAAAATAGTCTAATGTACAAAGTCTAATCTTACTAGATGCACTATAATTCTGAATGCAACAAATTGTTTCTGAAGGGGGAAAAATTCCCACCTCTATTTTAACTCATCTGGTTTAAACACTCCTCAAGAGCAAGTTTTAAAATGACTGAGTTAACTGAGTTTTAAAATTGAGGTAAAAGGCCACTTAAAAGTGAATGCCTGCCAGTAGTTATCAGTGTTTTTTGAAGCCACCTGTTTGGAAGTTAGCGGACATAGCACACTACTCACTGCTTCACTTTTAAACACAAATTTTTTAAAAAAGGTAATACATTCACATTCAAAATATTAAAAAGGGTACAGTGAGAAGCCCTCCTTCCCCTCCAAGAGAACCCATCCAACCAATTCCCTTCCCAAGAGACAATCATCCTTTCTTTTAAAATTCCAGAACATTTTGAAAAGGCTAACGCAGAAGTCCTTCAGCTGCAGAAACTTACCAGACCTTACAAATCTCACTATGCAGCTGTAGGAATCCTACTCACCTGAGTATTTCAAACCTTTCCCTCACCACCTCCTCCCCTGTAAACAAAACAATGCGTTCACTTGATTCCTTTATGCTTGATTATATTTCATATCAACAGCATTCACTAATATTTAATTTCACATGATCTAATTATCAGTGCAGCTGTTAGGGATAGCATCTGCGAAGAGTAAAATTTATTTTTCCTAGAATCCATGAGTTTAAAATAAGCTAATATAGAAATTTTTCAAATGTGGTTATTACAAATACTTCTGCATATGAATCACCTTCAGTATTTGTCTTGTCATTTTTTTAAAAGCAAGAACCCTACTGCCACTCTAGACAGAGATCCAAAATGAGAATACAAATTTTTATTTGACAGTACAACTAATTCTTAGGCACACAAATACCTGGTATGAACTTTTAAGAGGAAAATTCTGAGTCTGAATCCCTAGTCTGCCACTCACTAGCTACTTAATTTAAGCAAACTACTTAATCTCTGTGTTCAACTGTAAAATATAGCAGATGCCAATACCTCATAGGACTGTTTTAAGAATCAGTCACAGTACTTGGTCTACAGCATGGTAATCATTTAATGATGGCCTCTGTTACTGGATTTTAAGGGATCCTGTAAAAACTAATGAAATATACCACAAACAAAATAGCTGAACCTTAAAGGATGGAAAACTATTCTGAGTCTTGAAAGGAAATAAGGACTGTTTAAACAAGTCTTTCCCAAAGTCAACAAATGCTTTCCAGTTTCCTTAGGAATTATAAAGCAGACAGAAGAGTTTTTTGAAATGTTTATTATAATACATGCTAGTTAGACAATTTAAAAAATACTGTTCTAGAGAAGCCCTGAAAGAAGCAGGCCCCAAATCAGTTAGAGAAAAGTCAACATTTTGAAGATCTTTACCATTTTCTTAAAAAAAATTTTTTTAAATGACACCAACCTAAGAAATAACTGTTTCCTATAAACGGTGATTTAAGACCAGAAGAGGGAAAAGAGTGGAGTGGATCTAACATCAAATGTTACTTCCTCATGAAAAAATTTATAGTGCAAAGTCAATCTAATCTGATGTGAAAAGATCTTATAGTGTGGTGCTTTTTATCATTTTAGCACATTTATTTTTTCAATATAAAGATACTGTTTCAGAAACAAATTACAAAAAAGATGGAAATTTATAAACCTCAGCACTTTCTAAGAAATTCCTCACAAGCAAACTAGTTTTGATTCTTGGATCACCCTATACCAATGAGACCTATATAAAAACAACAAATTAAGTCTATAGAAAAACACACTGTTAATTTTAAATTGGGGGAAAAATTAACCAGATTTGGAAGACAAACTATTTTACAGGGTGACTCTCCATCCCATGTGTATGGAGAGTACACAGTAAAAAAAAAAAAAAGCAACACTCTATCATCTCTTCAAAACTCAAAATTTGAGTCTAGAATTCTACTTACAAAACAAAACCAAGAAGAACTCCAAACGGATACAAATAGACAATCTGCTCTAAAACCTTAATAAAGCTGTCTCAGAAGCTATCACTAATTATTCAGGATAATCCATCTCAACCTTTCTTTGCAACAGTATCATGGCTAACCACAATTCTGCTTTTTAAGAATTCCACGTGTTAGCACCAATTAAAAATAACAGCAGTTGAAGTATTAGGATAGCTTCAGTCAGTTTTATATGAGATTTTAAATATAACTTCCTAAGCATTATGCTAAGTGAAAGAAGCCAGTCACAAAAGACCACACATTGTATGATTTTAAATGAGTGAAGTTTATGGTATGTGAATTATATCTCAAAGCTGTTATGAAAAAGCATCTAAGAGAGGCCCAATGAAATATAAAATTCCCTTATAACAGAAGCACATACTACCTTCCGAAGCATAAATACATAAACTAAGGGTCTGATGCATCAATAAATTTCTAAGTGGTTGCCCACTGGTCCTAAAAAACGAGAATGAACTCCAAATTTTGGCACAAAAGTGATGATATTAATTAAAATGGAAATTTTACATCATTCCCCCTTTCCAATGTGCTTATTCCTTAATTCAAAAAAGTAAAAAAATCACACAGATACACCACTAGTATCTAAAGGAAGTGTGGTCTCCAAAATGATTACGAATGAGTTCTCTTCTACAACAAAGTTACCACCTACTTCAGTTCAGCCACTTGTTTACCAAAATAAGGACACCAAAAAGGAATATGGTTATTAAAAATACAATGGCAATTAGACGGACTTCCAGATTATGATACAGATGAAAAAGAGGGCAAAAAAAAGGGTTTCTAGGGTATTCCAACTAGGAAAGCTGTTATATCATATACTATAGGAAACTCTGGGCTTTTTAAAGTCCACTGAAATCACAGAACGCCTTCAACAACAGGAAGGGTTTTGTTTTCAAAGCTGAAAAAGTAGATAATAGACTCCCTGTAAAGATTCATATGCGTTTTTGGAAACTCTTCTTCTCAGGCCTTGTGTGTCTCTTTTGTACCACCTTCTGTGAAGATTACCGACCCAGTTCTCCAAGGACTAAAATCACAGCACATGACTGGCCTTTCAGTTTGTCTTTCTGTTGAGCAGGCTTATTTTCTTGGTCAAAATATTATCACAGTGCTACACTAAATTTAAAAAATGCCTAGCTACCAAAATAAAATAAATAGTATTTCGAAGTACTTTACTTCTACAGCCTTAATGCCAAAAGAACCTTAACTCAAAATGGAATTCTTGGAGCTTCAATGCTCCAAGTCAATCACAATTCCTACACACACTTTTGCCATCTCTGGTTGTGTTCTAATACCTGTTCTCCTACAGCAAAACTACTTAAATTCTAACCCAGTACGTACCAAACCACACCAAACTATTGCTAAACCACCCCGTCCCCACCCCAAGTTCAAAAAGACGTATCAGAGCTCACTGGGCCCCGAAGACCTGTTTGTAATATGCCCATTTCACATTCCTATTTGATAAGTCACCCGCTTTTCTGCTTACAAAACAATTACCCACAAAGGCTTTAAATACGGTTAAGATAAGCGTGGAAAAAAACCCTTTGGAAAATGAGTACGTACTCTTTTCGAAGTTCCAAATCTGGACTATAAGGGCCGGCTAAGCGTCCTTTATTCCTCCCCGCAGACTTTTCGTTTATCTAGCTGCCCTAGAGACCAGAGAGCTAGGGAGAGGACGCCCCTGCCCCCCTCCGGGTCCGGCAGCCAAGCCTGGCTTAAAAACCTTCGCCACCGGGCGGCGGAATTACAAAGGAGACCGTCCGCCTCCTTTGTCCTGGATTTGGGAGTTGAGCGCCTTCGTCGCCATTGGCCTTCCTCCCCCAGCTCCAGCCTCTCTCATCTTGGGAATCTGCGTCAGAAGTCACTCGCAGTCCCGCCAGCCCAGGTAGCCCAGCCGAGACTGCGGAGGAAGGGAGGCCGCGGGGGGAGGCCAGGCGCATCCGGCGCCATTTCCATCGGGAGCGCGCCCGCCAGCCCAGCACCTCCCCCACCCGCGGGCCCAGCCTCTCCCTGCTCGCTTCCTTCCCACCCTCACCCCGTCCAGGGCGCTCTCACCACCCCCCGGGCCTTCTAACCAGTTCTCGGAGGCTGAGGGGTAAACAGTAGAAAGAGAGGAAGGGCGCGAAGCCGAGGTGGCCACGCCACCGTACCCAAAATGGCGGAGGCCAAACCAGCAGGCAAAGAGGGGAAATGCTGGGTGACTCCCACTTCGGGTCTCGCCTTCGTCCACCGAATTCTGCCCGAGCAAGTCCTCCCGCCGGCAGGCCGCCCTCCTTGAAGTGGGAGATCGGGGGGAGGCGCAGCCTGGCCGCCTCCGAGCGGCGACCTCCACACTTCCCTCCCACCCCACCCCCTCCCCGTCGCTCTCGTCCTTCTCCCGAGTCCGCTCTCGAAACCACCAGCCCAACCTACCCCCTTTTACTTCAGATACCCTGTCGGGCGACAGTAGCGCCGACGCCGGTGCTCACGGGGTCCGGTCGGGAGGAGGGAGAAGTCGCTTGTCTCGTGTAGCGCTCCCCACAACGGTTCTTCCAACCGTCTCCGCCGGCGGCAACCACTAAGGGTGCTGCGCAGCACAGCGACTGGCTGGGGGGGATGGGAGAAAGCGAGCGAGAAGGAGGGGGTGGGGCGAGAGCAACGAAGACCGGCCGGCCCTGCTCTCGCGAGACAAGAGAGTCGGTCCCGCCTTGGCACGGGGGTCAGGAAGTGCGCCTGCGCGCGGGTGGGTTGCCCACTTGGGAGAGGCGGAGAACCCGCGGCCGGCCCGGTTAGAGAAAGAGGTGGCGGACTCAGCCTCTCTTGCTTACCGTAAAACCATCAAATTCTCAGGGCTCACCTTTCTGCCCTCTCGGGGAGAAAGTAAAGTGGCAGCGGTTGTCCTGCCAGCGTGTGTCGAAGGAACCGTGGTGTCGCGGTTTGGGAAAGTTCTCCGGTCCTCTTCCCCCACCAAAAGCAAATTCCGCAAAGGCCCTGCCCTTGCCCCGGCGTCACCTGCGTGGAGAGGGCACCACGTGCTTCGGCCGCCAAACGCGAGGAGGGCTGTTCTGATCCACCATGTTTGTATTATGCAGTGAAAGTAGGCGTGTTTCTGAGCTGCGAAGATAGAGAAGTGTCCGCCAGGCCTGGATTTCAACCTTGGGGCTGGGGCTCGTCCTCCTTCCGTGGCGCTGCCGCCCCCGCCGCCCCCCAGCGAGTCTGATCCGTGGAGCTTCTTGCTTGACCTCTCTACCACGTTTCACTACAGATTGCTCCTCGCTTTCTCGTTTCACTTTAGCGTTCTTTCTTGCCTTTCATCTCCCGCTTTGTAACCGTAGTGACAGATCGGCAGCTCACGGCAGCCGACTTCCGGCTGTTTTCTGAATAGAGCTTTGCATCTTCGAAAACTGCGCGTACAAGTCACACCTAATAGTTTTTGGTTGTGCTGTCATACCACCAAGGTTCCTAGTGACACCTTGTGGCCCTTTTTTTAATTATTAAAAAAAGACGCAAGCCGAATTTCTCTAGAAAGGGTGGAGGGCCGTCTTGGTAAAAAAAAAAAAGCAGTGTAAGTTAAAGTGCAAACGTAGGAACGTACGTGAAGTACGAGGGATAGGAGGAAATGAGTGTGAGCACAGGGATGTTTCTGTAGATTGGAAATGTGGACGAAACTAGGTTGTGGACCTTCAATACCCACCCAAAGACTTTGGACTTTGGACTAGATGTTGGGAGGCCCGGCCCGTCTAGGGTGGCATGAGAGGGCTCATGGTATATTAGAGGTGGAGAAGCTTGAATAATTTTTTCTCCAAAAACTGACAGGGGCCCAGTTACCTTCTTATAAAGGAAACTTCCATTTCATGGCTTTAATTCATCCTAACGTGCTGAAGAAAAGTGTGGGACAGTAAGAATTGGTTAGGTCATAGTGCCCTATTGCCTTTCTTGAGCCTACTCCCTCAAAATACCCCTCAGAGAAAGGGAGAAGGGAACAGTGTCATCATTACAACAGAGGGAAAAACAAAGCCGGGATAATGTAATAAAATAGGTCACATTTATTGAGGGCTTGTTTGAGCTAGGTGCTATGCGCAATTCACTAACTCTCTACAACCCTGAAGGATAGTCGTTATTATTACCCCCATTTTATAGATGAGGTGTTTGAGTTCTAAAGAAGTGAAAAAGTCGCCCAAGGTCACACCTAGTGGTAGAAGCTAGGATTTGAACCCAAGTGGTTTTACTCCAGGGGCCAGGGTTTTAAAGCACTATGGATCTTCCTAGGGTTTCAAATAATTTAACCATGCGCTAAGGGAATGGAAATAATTTTTGGCAAGTTGAAGTTACTTCCCCTACAAACACTGGCGTTACGATGTCAGGAGACCTGAGTTAACCGTTTATTGACCGGAGACTTTTGAACAGGCCTTAAACTTGACGTCTTGGTGTCACTCACCCTGTGAGCCCCCTGCACTCATTTCTTTTAATAATTTCTGTGTTAGTAAGACTCCAAGCTCCCACACTTCAAATGGAATTCTTCCCTGGTTTCAAGTCACATCACTACTTTATGCCTTTAGTCTTCCAATCTGATTTGGTAGATGGAATTCTGTAATCCCTTTCACCCCTTGCCTGAGTTCAAACAATCTATTTACTGCCTGATTGAATTTGGCATTCTTTCCGCATAGTTTGTAAGGTTATGGGCCACACTCATAAAATCATCCTAATGATTTTTCACTACCAAATTGCAATGTTTTCTTTGTGTTTTTTTGGCCACCATTTCTTTGTATTGGGCACTCTGCTGTTTGCCGGTGTTAATGCTTAGGAAGGACTTGAAATTAGTACCTACATTCATTTTGCGTTTTTATTATTACAGTAAGTAAGACGTTTTGAGTTGGAAAAAAGTGAACTATATAGGGGTAAACCTAATTTTTATTTGGATTCCTATTTTACTACTTTTCTAAAAAAACGTCTATCAACTATTCCCATTTGCAAGTTGAATCCTGAAGTAAGGTTTTGGTGAGATTGGCTCACCACTACTCCAATGATCCCTACAGAATTGTTTCCAGATTGATCTCTGTGGAATTGTTACCATAGAGATGGTTAGAACTAAGGGCTCCCAGCTGTTTTGGGGATTTTTTTTTTCTCTTTGTATTCTTTTGTGTCATTTCAGTGCTTTCCTATTAGCATAGAGATCAGAGGGACCCTGGAAAGGATCTTGTTAGAGGCCATAATGAGAAAAAAGAGGAAAAAGGAGAAGGAAATAGAAATACACATACCACCCGGAGGAAAACAAGACAATGAACATGTGATCATCTATTAACACCATCAGGATGAAGAGGACAGGAAAATTCCATGCAGGGCCAGAGGAGAAAGAGAAAGAGAAATTGAGAGAGATTGCACTCTTCTGAGGGAGGGAAGCACGTTAACTGAAACAGATTAAGAGAGTTGTTCACATCCCACCAGTGGGATTCCAAAATAACATAAAACACTTGAGTATCATAATCTTTTGCCTATTTGAAAGGCAAATAAGCTAAAAATGTAACAAAACCCACAAATAAATTTCTAGGAGCGTGTCTAATGAAGGTAGTTAATGCCTTTTGAAGACTAAATCTGTCTTATTAAGGTTTTGTGAAAGGCTTGTTCTTTGAATTATATCATATGTGCCTACTGTCTTTAGAAGGTAGTGATCGTCCTTGTCATGATTCAAAATTATTTCTCAAGACAAGGCTTAATTACACAGTTTACATTCTTGTTACTTTTGTTTCTTTAAGTCATGTAAGTGTTCTCCTGGGACTAGGGAAACCAAAAGGTCTCATCAAATTTTAATAATTATACACTAAGTTATCCAATGGAAACTTAAAAGGAAGAAAGCACCTAACGCACTCATTCTGAAATGTTTGCAAGTAATTAAAAATATTGAACATTTTTTTCTCTTCCAGTGGATTGCTGGGAAGACAGCTACTTAAGGAATTCAAGTTAAATTATTGTACTGCTTTTAATGTGTCATAAGCACGTTAATAACTTAGAAAACATAGCACAGATGATAGAGTAACAGACTGTTTCCCCCTGCACATGATTTTAAGCTTCTGAGTGGTAGATAAAAGTATAGGTTTCATTATATATGTCCCTATGCCTCTCAGTATACAAACAATGAGTCATTTTGGGGGTGGAGGCACTTTAAATAACTAATTTTCACTACAGTCTAGCAAAGTTACTATGTTATGGACCAAGAAATAGAAGAATCAGGAGATAAAGTAATGCTCCAGAGTTTACAAAAAAAAAATCAATGGCAAAACTTAGAATTGTCTTTCATAGGAAATCAGACAGACCTAGGTTGCAACCCCAGTTTTGATACTTACCTACCAGCTGTTTGATTCTGAGGCAATTAACTTTTCTTTCTTGTTTTTTTTTTTAAGATTGGCACCTGAGCTAACATCTGTTCCCAATCTTTTTTCTTTTTCTTCTCCCAAAAGCCCCCCAGTACACAGTTGTATATGCTAGTTGTAGGTCCTTCTAGTTGTGCTGTGTGGGACACCACCTCAGCATGGCTTGATAAGTGGTGCTAGGTCTGTGTCCAGGATCTGAACTGGCGGAACCCTGGGCCGCCAGAGCTGGAGCACACGAACTTAACCACTTGGCCATGGGGCTGGCCCTGCAATTAGCTTTTCTGAACCTCAGTTTCTTAATCTCTAAACTGGGTTGTTACATTGTTATATAGCATAGAGATTAGTAGTTAAAATAATAATAATTCTAGCCCCATCCTGTTTCATGTGTGTTTGTCATGTCATTGTTAATAAACGTGGTTCATTCCTGTTAAACTCATTTCAACAGTGAATTTAATAGAATTTCTTTGGTGAGTACAGTGTCCGAGCACTGTGTCAGGAGGCAGAAAATTATTCCAGGGAAATCTGTGAATTCATATGAATACCAAGTACTGTCTGTGGACAGAATAAGTAATATTTCACATGTAATATATTGCTGTTTTTCTAATTTGGCTGATGCAGTTGTTATTAATAAAATGGAAATTGAGTTGGGAGCATTCCTGAATTCCTAGTAGGTTAGTATATATGTTTCAGTCCACAAAAAATAAAGGACATAAAGTGAAGCTGTCCCTGACTTTCAGGAGCATATAGATACATTCCATTAAATAGATAAAGTATATTAAACTATAGCAGTGACCAGATAGGGTAAGCACAGGGTGTTTGGGGAGCACAGAATAGGACCATTAGCACAACCTGGGGCTTCAAGGAATGCTTTCTGAAGGAGATAACTCCTGAGCTTGAAGGTAGAGGATAAGTAAAATTTAGCTGGACTGTGAAAGATAGAAAAGGCATTAAAGGCCGAGGACACAGTAAGATCCAAGGCATGGAGGTAGGAAATAACTTGGTAGAAGTGGGAGCTCTAAGCATTTGGAACATTGTAAAATAAATGAAGGGAGGGGCCAGCCTAGTGGCGTACTGGTTAAGTTTGTGTGCTCTGCTTTGATGGCCCAGGGTTCGTGGGTTCAGATCCCTGGCACAGACTTAGCATGGTTCGTCAGGCCACACTGTGGTGGCATCCCACATAAAATAGGGTAAGATTAGCACAGGTGTTAGCTCAGTGACAATCTTCCTCACACACAAAAAACAAATAAATGGAGTGGGTTGTAATCAGATCTTGAAGGAGTTTGTACCTACTCTGTAAAGCTTGGCTTTTGTTTTTCGGTTGATGATCCACCTCAAATTAGATAATTCTGGTTGGAGTATGGAGGGTGGACATTGAAAGGAGAAGAGAGGAGACAAGGAGAAGGTGCAGGAGAGACGATGATCATTTAATCTAGAACAATAATATTAGGGATAGATATCAGAGTAATCTAGAACAATAATATTAGGGATAGATATCAGAGGATGTCTTTGAGAAATACTTAGGAGCTATTAGCAAACTGATTCTGACATAAGTAAAAGTAGAAAGGAAGGAAGGAAGGAAGGGGGTAGGTTGGGAGGAGGGAAGGAAGGAAAAAAAGAAAGAAGGAAGAAAAATCTCTCATATAGAATCATTCAAATTAATTCATCTAGCTACTCTCCCTTCCAGAAAGTGGAGCTGTGATTTATTTAGTGATTGATTAGAAGGGCTGTGGGTGAATGAGTGAAAAGAAGTCAAGGATGAATTATTTTTGGTTCAGGGTTGGATGGTGGGGACAGTAACTGACATAGGAAATAGGAATGTTGGGTATGTTGACTTTGAGATGCCATGTATAATCTAAGTGGATGTGTCTAGTAGAAAATTAATATGTGCTAGGGATATAGATTTGGCATTCGTCAACATATATTTTTCTTCTATATTCTGGAAGTTCTTGGGGATAGGCTCAGGCTAAGTAAATTTGCTGTAGAATCTGTTGTAAAAAACAGAATGAGAATTTATTAACTTATTTTTATTTTTTGCTGAGGAAAATTAGCCCTGAGCTAACGTCTGTGCCAGTCTTCCTCCATTTTTTATATGTGGGACACTGCCACAGCCTGGGTGATGAGTGGCGTAGGTCCGTGCTCAGGATCCCAACCCATGAACATGGGCTGCCCAAGTGGAGCACACTGAACTCAACCACTAGGCCACAGGGCCAACCCCAGAATTTATTAACTTCTAATGAGGATTATAACTATCAAACAGACAGAATACAACTTGTCCCTGAGTTTTGTAGGGGGTGCTTCCAAGTATTATACATAAAAGAAATTGTACTGTGTTAGTCATTATTGCTGTTAAATTACCCTAAAACTTAGCAGCTTAAAACAGAAAACTCTTATTATTTCATAGTTTCTGTGGGTCGGAAGTCTGGGGGCAGCTTAGCTGGGTGCCTCTGGTTCACCGTCACTTATAAAGCTGCAAAGGGTCAGCTGGAGCTGTGGTTATCTCAAGGCTCAACTGACAGAGGATCTGCCTCCAAGCCCTCTTACGTGGTTATTGGCAGGCCTTGGATCCTTTTTTTCTTTTCTTTTCTTTTCTTTTTTTAAAAGTAATTCTTAGATTTTAGGAGCTGGCCCAGTGGCACAGCAGTTAAGTGCACACGTTCCACTTCGGCAGCCCAGGGTTTGCCGGTTCTGTCCCAGGTGCAGACATGGCACTGCTTGGTAAGCCATGCTGTGGCAGGCGTCCCACCTATAAAGTAGAAGAAGATGGGCATGGATGTTAGTTCAGGGCCAGTCTTCCTCAGCAAAAAGAGGAGGATTGGCAGCAGATGTTAGCTGAGGGCTAGTCTTTCTCAAAAACAAACACAAAAACAAAAAAATAATAATTCTTAGATTTTAAAATAGTTGTAGAATTGCAGAAAAGTTGTAAAGATAGTACAGAGAGTTCCTGTATACCCCTCTACTCCATGACAGTAGTCGCCAGGTCTCCTTAGCATCCTCTGGTCAGGTGTTTTGTAGAATATCCTTCAACTGGGATTTTTATGATGTTTTCTTCATGATTAGACAGGGGTCAGCGGTTCTTGGGAAGAAGAGGTAAAGTGCCATTCTCATCATATCATGTCAAGGGTACATGCTACCAATCTGAGTTATCACTGATGATGTTACCCTTGATCACCTGGCTGAGGTAGTGTTTGCCAGATTTTTCCACTGTAGGGTTACTTTTTATCCTCTTCCTATGCGCCACTCTTTGGAAACAAATCAGTGAGTTCAGCCCATGCTCAAGGGTGCAGGGGCATTTAAGCTCCCTTTCCTGGGAGGAAGAATAGCTAGATAAATTATTTTGAATTATTCTATAGGGGAGATTTTTCTTCCTTCCTTCCTTTTTTAATTTATGTCAGTAGAGACTCATGGATATTCATTGTATACTCTGGGTTCTAAGCCACTACCACGTTACTTATTTTGTTGTTCAAATTGTTCTTGCTTAAGCCACTGGGAGCCTTTCAGATTGGCTCCTGTGTCCCTTTGACATGCCCCTATCCTTTTTATTTTTTGAGTACTGCCTTACTTTCTGGTACTAGAAGATGCTTTAGGCTCATCTCGTATTTTTTCTGCCCTGGCCCTGGAATTGGCCATTTCTCCAAGGAACCCTAGTTCCTTTTATTATTGGGGAATGTTGTTTAATTTCCACATTTTCCAAATTTCCTTTTCTTTTTGTTATCGATATGTACTTTCATTCCCTTGTGGTCAAAGGACATACTTTGTATGATTCCAAGCTTTTAAATTTATTGAGACTTGTTTTATGGCCTAACATATGGTCTATCCTGGAGAAAGTTCCATGTGTACTTGAGAAGAATGTGGTGTTTACTGTTGTTGTGGAGTGTTCTATAGATGTCTGTTAGGTCTAGTTGGTTTACAGTGTTGTTAAAGTCTTCTGTTTCTTTGTTGATCTTCTGTCCAGTTCTATAATTGGAAGTCTCCAACTATAATTATTGAATTATATATTTCCTCCAATTCTGTCAGTTTTTGCTTCATTTATTTTGGGGTTCTGTTGTTAGGTGCGTATATGTTTATAATTGTCATATCTTCCTAATGGATTGATCCTTTTATCGTTATAAAATGTTCTTCCTTAAAGTCTATTTTGTCTGATATTAGTATAGCGCTCCAGCTCTCTTTTGGTTACTCTTTGCATGCCGTATCTTTTTCCCTTTTTTTTTTTTTTTTACTTTCAACCTATTTGTGTCTTTGAATTTAAAGTTTGTCTCTTATAGAAAGCATATAGTTACAACTTAAAAAAAAAAAAATCCATTCTGCTGATCTCTGCCATTTGATTAGAGAGTTTAGTCTACTTACATTTAATGTAATTACTGATAAGGTAGGGTTTAAGTCTACCATTTTGCTATTTGTTTTCTATATGTCTTATGTCTTTATTGCTCCTCTATTTCTCCATTACTGCTTTCTTTTGTGTTAACTAGATATTATATATATATGCATATATATGAATATATATAAAGAATACATATACATCTTGTAAGCATGTATTTGTAAGTGTACTTGAAAAGAACAGAAAGATACATATAAGTAGAGAGGACTAGAAGGTTTTAAAAGTTATTATTTTGTTTACTTATTTATGAGATTGTAATAATTATGGAATTTTCAAAAAACATTATTTCCCACCATTGCTAAAGTTAAATCCAAATAGTATGTATGTAGAGAGATAGGTAGTATTTTTCTCTAAAGACTCTGTAGACCCAGTTTTCCCCATTAATTTCAAGATAGGGCAAGACTCCATCAGTCCTTTACAAAAAGATTAATGTCTCTAACTGTGAGACTGTCCAAAAGTTCAAAATTCAAAATATAAACATGCAGTACAGTTGGATAGTCAAATACGGCTTCTTTGTAGAGCAGTAGAAAGAACTTAGGCAATTTTTGCCATATGCTAAGGGTTTTACCACTGCAAAGTACTGAATCATGTTTTTCTTGCTTACAAAGGATAATCACATCAGTTTATAACCTATTTTCTGGAATTTGCTTCAACCCCTTGAACTTCTTGAAACAAGAATATGGGTCTTGTTTTCAAATAGGCAAAATATTTTCTAAAAATTTGGTTGATAAATGGTAAGTCATGATGATAAGATGAGAACTGTAAACTTTAACAGGAAAGTGAAAAATTTCCAAAACAGTGGGTGTTTGAACATAAATGTAGTTGAGGAATTCAGAACTAGCTTATAAATATTTTAAAAAAGGCAGTCTTCCAGAACCTCTATTAAGTCTAGGAAATATGCATAAAAGTAAACACAAAGGAATTGAGTGCTGTATATCTAAAATCTTAGTAACTAGATGAAACTAATTTAAAAATAAATTTTCTTCCAAATTTTGATTTAAAACTTGTTTTACTTATAATTTCTAATTCTTTTTTATACTCCTTTTCTTTTCACCAGCTAGTAAAGTAGACAGTGTTGATGTACACCTTGAATGCCAGTACTCTATTATTAAGTATTTACATTTTTAAAGAACTAAACTGGCATTTATTACTGAGTAGCCTAGTTTTGAGGCAGGAGTCATAAACAAAAGCTAAGTGGGTTCTTTTATGCTAACAGCAACAGAATAACAGGAATCCACTTTCTGTTGTGTGTAGCTACAGGAGAGTGTAAACAAACTAAGACTATTGCAGAGGGGCAAATAAGCATTGGTGTTCCCAGGCACACCCATGGGTAGGTTTAATGACTAAGCTATTTGAACAAGAGAGGTTTATGATTTCCCTACATGTACATTGTAAATGGAACCAAGATTAGAACTCAAGGAAGTGTCTGTTGTGTTCTCAAAAATAAACCTGATAGACCTCTGGGAAAGTTAGTTGGACAGGGAATTATCAAGTGGGATTTTAGTTTTTTCTGTACTATCTTATTGTTTATAAGGAAATTATATCTGTATACTAAATTGGTGATTAAAAACCAACTTAAAAAAAGAGTTAAAAATATGACTAGTTGAGAAATTATATGAATTTAAATTTATGAGCTTGTACCCTCTGGGGGTAATTGATTTCTATTTAAACAGCATATTTGTTTGGCATTATTGAGGGGTATAGAAAGCCACTCTAGGGGTCCAAATGGAATGTGAATGAAACTAGTGAAGGATAATTTAAATTATTTGGGTCATTTAAAAAACACTCTCCCGAGGGGCTGGCCTGGTGGCACAGTGGTTAAGTTCACATGTTCCACTTCAGTGGCCTAGGGTTCGCTGGTTTGGATCCTTGGTGTGGACCTCTGCACTGCTTGTCAAGCCATGCTGTGGTAGACATCCCACATATAAAGTAGAGGAAGATGGGCACAGATGTTAACTCAGGGCCAGTCTTCCTCAGCAAAAAGAGGAGGATTGGCGGCAGATGTTAGCTCAGGGCTAATCTTCCTCTAAATAAATAAATAAAATACTCTGCCTCATAGCTGCACAGAGACCTGCCTGATAGCTGCACCTCAGGACCAGCCATCAGGTTGACCAGGATGTCAGAATTTGTGCAAGCCCACTTGATACTGAACCTCTTAATCATAAGTTCCTGCTGATGTGCACTAAGCCAATCACTGAGACGAGTGCTTAGAGATGGAGAAAGGTTTATTCCAATCAGCCAAAATGACAAGGTAGGAGGATGGGTTCTCTCAAATCTGGCTTCACAGAAGAAGAAAGCAGGGGGTTTTATGGAGCTAAGGGGCTTGACAAAAGTAGTTTTGGAGAAACAAGGGTAATCCGTGTTTCTTTCACTCCAGATAAGCCCTTGGGCAATCTGACTTCTGGGTGTCAAGGGCAGCTGGGGGCTGGTTATCTGGTGATTGTAACTTCCTTGAAGGCATTCTTTTTCTTCTGCAAAACAAGCTCATAAATCCTTGTCACCCTTGAGTTACCCCTCAGGTTAAACAAGAAAACAACAAATTAACAAGAGTAACTTCTTTTCATCTATGTGTGTGTTGGGAACAAAGTTGAAAGGTAATCATTTTCTTAATGAATATTTACAGTAACCCTCAGGTACCCGGCTTCACACTTACTGGGTAAAGAAAGGCAAGTTGCTTAAACTTTACCTGCCTCAAATTTTCTCTCAGCAATTCAGAGGTGGTTAAAGCTGGTTTTTCCTCACAGAAATGAAATAAAAATTAATTTTAAGGAGAGAGAGAAAAAAAGAGAGACATCCTCAGAAATAAATTCTAGATTAGATCCTCAGGGAGAGAGTTATGGCTCATGAGCCTCTCTCCTCTCCCTGGGCACTTAGCATTGGAGCCCAGCACACAGTAGCTGTTGAACTGAACTTTGGATTTCTGAACCCACAAAGATGAAGACCAAATCATGAACATTGGCTCCAGCAGGTCTTTATAGCCTCGTCTTCACCTTCTCGTATCTCCTCCCTGTATTTCCACATCCATTTGCTTGCCTTGTGATCCACCCATGCACTTTGTCAAAGATGCCTGTTCCCATCTACTGGAACTGCCGAACACTTTTTTGTGTTTTTGGACCCACTCCAATGTCACCTCATCTCTGGATTTCCCTCTGACTGTCTCATGGGCAGGAGACAGTCTCTTGCTCTTTCATTGTGTTCCTAAGCATTTTATCTATATCTTTTTCTTTCATATTATAATTTTTACATTGGTGTTCCCACTGGCTGAGAATTCCTTGAGAGAGAGTTAGTGACTTGTTCATCTTTTATCCCCAAAGTATAGTATATGCATGGAATTTAGGAAATACACAGTAATTTTTGAAATTTAGATTGTTAATGTGAGGCCTACCTTAAGCATAATCTGCCAGCATGGAATATAAATAGGGATGTTAACTGATTAAATTAGATGAATTTAAAAATTCCCTTTTCTACCTTTTGACCCAGAATAAAAATTAAAATAAAATCATATAACACATTTTAGAAAAATATTTTTTATACATTTATGGTATTATAAATTTCATGCTGTTTCTATAGTGATTGTCCAAGTGCAGCATCAGCATCACCTGGGAACTTGTTAGAAATGTAAATTCTTGGGCCCCACCTTACACTTACAAAGTCAGAAATTCTGGGCATGGAGTCCAGCAATCTGTTTTAACAAGTCCCGCAGATGATTCTGTTGCATGCTAAAACCTGAGAACTACTGTTCTAGAACAAATAAAATGCTTCATAAACTTATACTTGGCCAACTCTTGTTATTTATTCAGAAATAAATCTTTAGTTTTCATACATAAAATAATACAGCTTTCTAGGGTTTCTTGTTCCAAGGTCCTTTGTATTCTTGAGTGTCTGCAAATTCTAAGAGAATTTTTAAACTCTGAGTTTTTGTTTTAATGATGGTCTAAAAAAATTATTTTAATACTTAAGACAAAATTTCTCTTATGCAGTGATAGTTTACAGTTTCATGGAACTAAGATTTTAGTTCCTTAAGTGGAGGTCTCTCAAATTCTCATCCTTGGATACATTCTAAGGCATAATGGTTAAGAACATGGACTCTGGAGTTAGACTATTTGGGTTCAAATTTAGGCATTGCCTAAATGTATGATCTGGGGCAAGTTACTTAAGTTCTCTAAGCTTCCATTTATTTATCTGTAAAATGGAGATGGAGATTATAATAATATCTATTTCATGGGGGTTCTCTGAGGATTAGATGTTCTTAGAATCATGTCTAACACATAATAAGTGCTCAATAAGTATTAACTATTATTGTTCTTGGAAATTTTTGAAGAAGTTAAGATTGTGTTGGGCTACAAGTAACAGAATATTGGACTATATTAGTTTACTATTGCTGCTCTAACAAATTACCACAAACTTAGTGGCTGACAACAACACAAATTTATTGTTTTATACTTCTGGAGATCAAAAGTCCAAAATGGGTCTCACTGGACTAAAATCAAGGTGTTGGCAGGGCTGCTGCTATGGACTGAATTGTGTCCCCTCCCCACCAGATTCACATCTTAGAGCTGTAACCCCCAATGTGATCGTATTTGGAGATGGGGCCTTTGGGAGATAATTAGATTTAGAGGAGGTCATGAATGTGGGGCCCTCATGATGGGATTAATGTTCTTATAAGAAGAGGTACAAGACAGTGATGTCAGCATCATGGCAGAGTGAACTTGCCCAGGACTCTTTCCCCTCCAACATACATCAAAGAGGGACATTGATACTCCAACAGAAGACATTCCTACAACACAAAAACCTTGGAGAGACATGCAGTCACATGACGGAGGGCAGAGAGGCTGAAGCCCCCATCGGAGGAGCTGAAATGGGGTAAGAGAGAACTTCGTTGCCTCCCCTAAAGACTGCGATCCATGACCCCAGGAGGATCCATGAGAGAAGGAGCGGGGGAGGGGTCGTTTGTTTGTGGGATCACCAAAAGCCCTCTAATGGGGCAAAAGCTTTCAGGGGGGACCTCATCAGCCAAGACCCCAGGAGACCAGATAGTGAGAGCTGATCGAGAAATCCTGGAGCTCACGCAGGAGAAAGCTCCACTCTCCCAACCTGCCCCAGGCTGCTCCAATGCCTGGGATCTCTGCTGAAGGTGGAGGGCTCAGAATACATGGCTCTCAACCCCCACCCAGTGGCGATAGGCTGTAACTGCAACCGAATAATATCAAAATGAGAAAGACCTGACTTTCCAACATCAGACACTACATCAAATCTCCAGATCAGAAAGAAAATGACAAACACCCAGAACTCAGTCCTGAGGACACAGAAATATGTAAGCTAAATGACAATGAATTCAAAACAGCTATCATCAAAAAACTCAACGAGGTAAAAGAGAATGTAGAGAAACAATTCAATGAGGTCAGGAGCTACTTCACAAAAGAGATTGAAGCTACAAAGAAGAATCAGTTAGAAATATTAGAGATGAAAGACACACTGGAAGAGATAGAACAAAATACGGGGGCCAGCCCCATGTCCGAGTGGTTAAGTTTGTGTGCTTTGCTTCGGTGGCCCAGGGTTTCGCTGGTTTGCATCCCGGGCACAGACATGGAACCGCTCATCAAGCCATGCTGAGGCAGCATCCCACATGCCACAACTAGAAGGACCCACAACTAAAAATATACAACTATGTACTGGGGGGCTTTGGGGAGAAAAAGGAAAAATAAAATCTTAAAAAACAAAAACAAACAAAAAGCAAAATATGGATTCCCTGAATGCTCGAGTGGACATCGTAGAAGAGTCTATCAGCATAATCAAAGATAGATGTGTTGAAATGCTCCAGACAGAGGAGGAGAGAGAACTAAAGAACTAAGCTAAAAGAACTAAGACTAAAAAGAAATGAAGAAAGTCTCTGAGAAATATCTGACTCAATGAGGAAATGCAACATAAGAATTATAGGTATTCAAGAAGGTAAGGAGAAGGAGAATGGAGCAGAAAGTGTGTTCAAAGAAATAATAGCAGAGAAATTCCAAAATCTAGGGAAAGAGAAGGAAATATGTGTGGAAGAAGCTTCCAGATCTCCTAGATTTGTCAATGTAAAAAGACTTGCTGCAAGGCATATAGTAGTAAAACTGGCAAAAATGAATGACAAAGAAAGAATACTAAGGGCAGCAAGGCAGAAGAAAATAACCTACAAAGGAACCCTTATCAGGCTTTCACTGGATTTCTCTGCAGACACCTTACAAGCTAGGAGAGAATGGAATGACATATTCAAAACTTTAAAAGACAAGAATCTTCAGCCAAGAATACTCTATCCAGCAAAAATATCCTTCAGATATGAGGGAGAAATGAAATCTTTCCCAGACGAACAAAAGCTAAGGGACTTTGTAGCCATGAGACTCCCCCCCCCCCACCCCTTTACAGGAAATCCTCAAGAAGGCCCTCATACCTGAAAAAAGAAAAAAAGGTAGAAAGAGGTCACAAAACACAGAATAAGGAGACAAATAGGTAGGCAGAATCAGAATAGGATAGGAGACATTCAACTATAGCATTAGCCTATAGGGAAGGAAAACACCAAAAACAATTCAATCCTGTCACTTTAGCCACAAACTCACAACACAAATTGGAATAAGATATGAGAAAAACATCTTAGGAGGGAAGGAGGAAAGGGACTGAATCAGTTTGGACTAAGAAAATAAGAGGCCATCAGAAAATGGACTATCTTATACATGAGATTCTGAATACAAACCTCAGGGTAACCACTAAACAAAAAAGCACAAAGAATAAATAAGGAAACAACAAAGAAACACATTATAAAAAACTACATAATTCAATGGGTAGACCAAAACACACAGGAGGAGAAACAAAGGACTTGCAGGAAAACCAAAACGAGTGATATAATGACAGCATTAAGCCCTCATACATCAATAATCACCCTAAATGTAAATGGATTGAATTCTCCAATAAAAAGTCACAGAGTGGCAAGATGGATTAAAGAACAAGACCCAATGATTTGCTGCCCCCAGGAAACACATCTCAGCTCCAAGGACAAACACAGGCTCAGAGTGAAGCAGTGGAAGACAATACTCCAAGCTAATGGCAAACAAAAGAAAGCAGGTGTTGCAGCAGTTGTACCAAACAAAGTAGACTTCAAGATAGGACAGGTAAAGAGAGACAAAGAGGGGCAGTATATAATGATGAAAGGGACACTCCATCAAGAAGAAATAATGCTTATAAATATCTATGCACCCAACACAAGAGCACCAGATTTCATAAAGCAACTATTAACAAGCCTAAAAGAAGATATTAATAATAACACAATAATAGTAGGGGACCTCAACAATCCACTCACATCAATGGATAGATCATCCAGACAGAAAATCAATAAGGAAACAGTGGAATTAACTGGAAAGCTAAACTGATTGGACTTAATAGACATATATAGAACACTTCATCAAAAAAACAGCAGAATACACATTATTCTCAAGTGCGCACAGAACATTCTCAAGGATAGACCATATGTTGGGCAACAAGGCAAGCCTCAATAAATTTAAGATTGAAATAATAACAAGCACCTTCTCTGATCATAATGCTATAAAGCTAGAAATTAATTACAAGAAAAAAGCTGAGAAAGGGACAAAGATCTGGAGACTAAACAATATGCTATTGAACAACCAATGAATCATTGAAGAAATTAAAGGAGAAATCAAAAAATATCTGGAGACAAATGAAAATGATAACAAACCATACCAACTCATATGGGATGCAGCAAAAGCCATATTAAGAGGGAAATTCATCACAATACAGGCTCACCTTAAAAAACAAGAAAAATCCCAAATAAGCAATCTCAAATTACACCTAACTGAATTAGAAGAAGAAGAACAAACAAAGCCCAAAGTCAGCAGAAGGAGAGAAATAGTAAAAATCAGAGCAGAAATGAATGCTATTGAAACAAAAAAGGCGATAGAAAGGATCAATGAAACAAAGAGCTGGTTCTTTGAGAAGATAAATAAAATTGACAAACCCCTAGCCAGACTTACAAAGAAAAAGAGAGAGAAAGCTCAGATAAACAAAATCAGAAATGAAAGAGGAGAAATAACAACAGACTCCACAGAAATCCAACGGATTATAAGAGAATACTACAAAAAACTATATGCCAACAAAATGGATGACCTAGAGGAAATGGATAAATTCTTAGACTCTTACAATCTCTCAAAGCTGAGTCAAAAAGAAATAATCTGAATAGACCAATCGCAAGGAAAGAGATTGAAACAGTAATCAAAAGCATCCCAAAGAATAAAACCCCAGGACCAGACAACTTTACTGGGGAATTTTACCAAATTTTCAGAGAGGATTTAATACCTATCCTTCTCAAGTCATTCCAAAAAATTAGGGAAGATGGAACACTTCCTAACACATTCTACAAGGCCAACATCACTCTGATACCAAAGTCTCACAAGGACAGCACAAAAAAGGAAAATTACAGGCCAACACTACTGATGAACATAGATGCAAAAATCCTCAACAAAATTTTGGCAACCTGAATTCAGCAATTCATCAAAAGGATCAGACATCATGATCAAGTGGGATTCATACTAGGGATACAGGGATGGTTCAACATCCACAAATCCATCAACATGATACACCACATCAATAAATTGAGGAATAAAAAGCACGTGATCATCTTAATAGATGTAGAGAAAGCATTTAACAAGATCCAGCAGCCATTTATGATAAAAACTCTTAACAAATTTGGGATAGAAGGCAATTACCTCAACATAATAAAGGCCATATGTGACAAACCCACAAACAACATCATACTCAATGGGCAAAAACTGAACGCCATCCCCCTGAGAACAGGAACAAGACAAGGATGCCGACTATCACCACTCTTATTTAACATAGTACTGGAGGTTTTGGCCAGAGCAATTAGGCAACGAAAAGGAATAAAAGGAATCCAAATAGGGAATGAAGAAGTGAAACTCTTGCTGTTTGCAGACGACATGATCTTATATATAGAAAACCCCAAAAAATCCATCAGAAAACTAGTAGAAATAATTAACAACTACAGTAAAGTTGCAGGGTACAGAGTCAATTTACAAAAATAAGTTGCTTTTCTATACTCCAATAACGAACTAACAGAAAGAGAGCTCAAGAATACAATTCCAATTGCAATCACAACTAAAAAAATAAAGTACCTAGGAATAAATTTAACCAAGGAGGTGAAGGACTTATACAATGAAAACTATAAGACATTACTGAAAGAAATTGATAATGACATAAAGAGATGGAAAGAGATTCCTTGCTCATGGATTGGAAGAATAAACATAGTTAAAATGTCCATACTACCCAAAGCAATCTATAGATTCAATGCAATCCCCAATCAGAATCCCAGTGACATTCTTCATGGAAATAGAGCAAAGCATCCTAAAATTCATATGGGGCAACCAAAGACCTCAACTTGCTAAGGCAATCCTGAGAAAAGAGAACAAAGCTGGAGGTATCACAATCCCTGACTTCAAAATGTACTACAAAGCCGTAGAGATCAAAACGGCATGGTACTGGTACAAAAACAGGCACCCAGATCAATGGAACAGAACTGAAAGCCCAGAAATAAAACCACACATCTACAGACAGCTAATCTTCAACAAAGGTGCCAAGAACATACAATGGAGAAAAGATAGTCTCTTCAATAAATGGTGCTGGGAAAACTGGAAAGCCCACACAAAAGAATGAAGGTAGACCACAATCTCACGCCATACACAAAAATAAACTCGAAATGGATCAGAGACTTGAAGATACATCCTGAAACTATAAAACTCCTGGAAGATAATATTGGCAGTACATTCTTTGACATTGAACTAATAAGGATCTTTTCAAATACCATGTCTTCTCAGACAAGGGAAACAAAAGAGAAAATAAACAAGTGGGAGTTCATGAGACCAAAGAGCTTCTGCAAAGCAAAGGAAACTAGAATCAAAACAAAGAGACAAGCCACCACTTGGGAGAAAACATTTGCAAATCATATATCTGACGAGGGTTAATCTCCATAATGTGTAAGGAACTCACACAACTGAACAATAAAAAAACAAACAGCCTGATCAAAAAATGGGCAGAAGAGATGAACAGACATTTTTTCAAAGAAGATATACAGATGGCCAATAAACACATGAAAAGATGTTCAACATCACTAATCAGCAGGAGAATGCAAATCAAAACTACACTAAGATACCACCTCACACCTGTTAAAATGGCTATAATAACTAAGACTAAAAATAACAAATGTTGGAGAGGGTGTGGAGAGAAGGGAACCCTCATACACTGCTGGTAGGAATGCAAACTGGTGCAGCCACTATGGAAAACAGTATGGAGATGCCTCAAAAAACTAAAAATAGAACTACCATACGACACAGCTATCCCACTACTGGCTATCTACCCAAACAATTTGAAATCAACAATTCAAAGTAGCATATGCACCCCCATGTTCATTGTAGCACTATTCACAACAGCCAAGACATGGAAACAATCCCAGTGCCCATCGGCTGATGACTGGATAAAGAAGATGTGGTACATATATACAATGGAATACTACTTGGCCATAAAAAAAAGACAAATTCATCCCATTTGCAATAACATGGAAGGACCTGGAGGGAATTATGCTAAGTGAAATCAGCCAGACTGAGAAAGACAAACACCATATGATTTCACTCATATGTGGAATATAAACAAACACATGGACAAAGAGAACAGTTCAGTGGTTACCAGGGGAAGGGGGGTGAGGGGTGGGCACAGGAGGTGAAGGGGAGCACTTATGTGGTGACAGTCAAGAAAAAATGTACAACTGAAATCTCACATTGATGTAAACCATTATGAACTCAATAAAAAAAAAAAAGAAGAAGAGGTACAAGAGAGCTTGCTCCCTTCCTCCCTCTGCCATGTGAGGGCATAGCAAAAAGGTGGCTGTCTATAAGCCAGGAGGAGAGTCCTCACCAGGAACCAAATTTGTCAGCATGTTGATCTTAGACTTCTCAAATTGTGAGAAAATAAATTTCTGTGGTTTAAGCTACTCAGTCTATGGTATTTGTTATGGCATCCTGAACTGGCTAATCCACATTTGCTCCTTCTGGAGGCTCTAGGGGAGAATTTGTTTCCTTGCCTTTTCTGATTTCTAAAGGCCACCTACAGTCCTTGGCTTGTGGCTCCTTCCTCCATCCTCAAGCCAGCCTCATAGCATGTTCAAATCTCTCTCTGACTTGGACTTTTTTTGCCACCCTCTTCCCTTTTTAAAGACCCCTATGACATTGGGCCCACTGGATAACCCAGAGTAATTTTATTTTAAGGTCAGTTGATTAGCAGCCTTAATCCCATCTGCAACCTTCATTCCCCCTTGCCACGTAACATAACGTATTCACAGGCTCTTGGAATTTGGATGTGGACATCTTTGGGGAGCCATTATTTTGCTACGACATGGACTAACAATGATTTGAATGATTATTTTTGCTACGACATGGACTAACAATGATTTGTTGTTTACTTAAGAAGTTTGGAAGTAGGAGCTTCTCATGTTTATTTAGCAGGTTAACTATATCATCAAGAACCTATACTCTTTATTTCTTACCTAGTTTGTTAGCTTTTCATCTTCATATTTGTCACCTCACGGTCAAAAGATTATTGTTGCATTTCCAGGCATCAGCAACATGTTCAAGACAGGAAAAAGAGGGGGGGCAGTGGCAGTCCACTCTCCTGTCAGATCTGCCCTTTTATCAGAAAGCAAAAGATTTTCCCCAGAATCCCTCCAGCAATCTTACCCCAATTGGGTCATATAGACATCTCTAGCTACAAGAGAATGTGGAATAGTGAGCATCTGGCAAAGGAGAATGAGATCATCCTGATTGGCTTAGACCATTTATGATTCATTGATGGGGCTGGGCACATTGCCTCCCCAAACAAAATCAGATTTCTTTTAGGAAAAGAGAAGTACCAGTGTGTGTGTCGGGCAGGGGGGTGGGGGGGGTGTGCGGTGGAGGGGTGGAGGGCGGTGGCTGTTAAACAGGCTAATGACGTTGGCTGTTAGAGTCTTTGAGAATTTTTTCCCTTTAAATAAATGTTTTCATTTGAGAAGCAATGTAGTTTTTCTGGGAGCCTGATAAAGTACTTAGTTGTAAAATTTTATTCTTCTGTAGTGAGTTAGGTTATGAAAACTTCAGAAGACCATTTAAACAAACATTTATTTATTTATTTTTGTGAGGAAGACTGGCCCTGAGCTAACATCTATTGCCAATCTTCTTCTTTTTGCTTGAGAAAGATTGTTGCTGAGCTAACATCTGTGCCAGTCTTCCTCTACTTTATGTGGGGTGCTTCCACAGTGTGGCTTGACGAGTGGTGTTAGGTCTACACCCGGGATCCGAACCTGCCAACCCTGGGCTGCCAATGTGGAGAGTGCAAACTTAACCACTACGCCACTGGGCCAGCCCCCAAACATTTTATTTTTAAAACTTGCACATATAATTCATGATCACTGTAGAAAAATTAGACAATCTTTTCAATATATATTTTCTCATCCAGTTGAACATGTAGCTGATGGCTAGGACCAATGAGGCTGAAGTTCAATGAGTTCAATGAAGTTCAACATTGTTCCTTTTGGCACACCTATGATTTCCATAACAATGTCAATTCTGTTAAATTTATGAAAACTATGCTTCAGTATCAGGACCTTAATTTGTTTCTGTTCTTCATTCAAATTTTCTAAAATCAGAGCAACCTATAATAAAACTTCCAAATAATTGCATAAACAAACTGCAATGTACTGCCAATAATGGTGATGCTACTAAAACTGAAATGTTGGCTGGCAGATGATACCATGTTGAGAAACTCTGTCAGTCAATGTATGAAAGTCCAGTTTTGATGTATGCTCAGTGTATTCACTTAATTAATTCAATAAATACTTATTGTGTGCCAGGCACTGTTCTAGGAACTGAAATTATAGCAGTGAAGGAAAACAAGAACAAGTTCTGACTTTATGCTCTTTATAGTCTAGTTAGAATAATTCAAGAAACACAAATGAAAACTCAAGATTTTTTATCTATCAGATTAGCAATGGGTAGGACACTTTCATATGCTATCTAAATGGGTACACTCTTTATTATTTTTTTTGTTGTTTCTTCTTCTCCTCAAAGCCCCCCAGCACACAGTTGTATATTCTACCTGTAGGTCCTTCTGGTTGTGCTATGTGGGATGCCGCCTCAGCATGGCCTGACAAGTGGTGCCATGTCCACGCCCAGGAACCAAACCAACAAAACCCCAGGCCGCTGAACCAGAGCATGTGAACTTAACCACTCAGCCATGGGGCCAGCCCCAGTACACTCTTTCTGAAAATAAATTTAACTGTATGTGTAAGTTAAGATATCTATACACTTTGACCTAGGGATTTCACTTTTAGGAATCTAGTATAATTAAAGAATCAGAAATGCAGACCAAGATTTACATTCAACCATTTGATCCCTACATTATCTTTATGAGTGAAAAATTAGAAATAACTTAAGGGCCTGGCCTGGTGGTGTAGTGGTTAAGTTCACATGCTCTGCTTTGGTGGCCTGGGGTTTGCAGGTTCGGATCCCAGGCGTGGACCTAGCACCACTCATCAAGCCACACTGTGGTGGCATCTCACATAAAATAGAGGAAAATTGGTAGAGATGTTAGCTCAGTGATAATCTTCCTTAAGGAAAAAAGAGGAAGGTTGGCAACAGATGTTAGCTTAGGGCTAATCTTCACACAAAAAACAAAAACAAAAAAACTTATTCACCAAATTATTCTATTAAATAATTTATAGAATATCTATAAGTCTATTGTATATCTATTAAAACAACATTTTTGAAGCATTTAGTGCCCTTGGAAAATACTCATGCTATACTGTTAAGAGGGTAAAGATTCCGATTAAGCACTATATATCTAAAATGATAATGTTATTGCTTGGGGGTCAAAGGTACAAACTTAGTGAAATTATTGAAGGGTACAAACTTCCAGTTATAAAATAATTAAGTCATGGGGATGTAATGTACACCATACTGACTATACTTAATAATACTGTATTGCATATTTGAAAGTTACTAAGAGAGTAGATCTTAAAAGTTCTCGTCACAAGAAAAAAAATCTTTTTGTAACTGCGTATGGTGATGGATGTTAACTACACTAATTGTGGTGATCATTTCGCAACGTAGACAAATTTTGAATCCTGTTGTACACCTGAAACTAATATAATGTTATATGTCAATTATACTTCAATTGCAAAAAAGAAAAAAAGCAGGCATTTGGCAAGAAAATTAAGCAAAACACTTGTATAATAAATTAAAGGAAAAAAAAAACGAGAGGAAAAAGAAAGGCGTAGGTCTGGGAGCTGCCTGGAGGTGTGGGCAGCCAGCAGGGCCTCCCAGGTTGTTTATCTTAACCTCCTTGAGAACAAGAAATACATGTTAGGATGGGTTATTTTCTTTTAGATTTAAAGAAAGCACCCCTAATTTGCTGAATTTTTAAAAAGTTCTATAATTTTGGGAGGGAGGATTCCCTCCATTACTATAACAAATCCATGCTTTCTAGTAAAGCAAAGGAAACACCCAGAATGTTAACAGAACTTATCTCCAGGGAGTAGAAGTATAGGAGATTCTTCTTTTTTTCTGCTTTTCTGTATTTTGTAGATTTTCAGTAAAGAGAAAGTATTATTCTTGTAACAAAAAGCTTTATTTTAACAAATCTCTATCAGTCTCCATTTGCAGATTTATAAAATAACACAAAAGTTAATTAATGTATGAGGCTCCTTTGACTATGTTAAATCGAAAGAAATTATTGCTCATTTGTGTGGTTATGGGTCACTTTTTAATTTTCTGAGTTTTTAAAAAAATTTTTTATTGAGTTAATGATAGGTTACAATCTTGTGAAATTTCAGCTGTACATTAATGTTTGTCAGTCATGTTGTAGGTGCACCACTTCACCCTTTGTGCCCACCTCCCACCCCACCGTTCCCCTGGGAGCCACTAAACTGTTCTCTTAGTCCACATTTTTAAATTCCTCATATGAGTGGAGTCATACACAGATTATCCTTCTCTAGCTGGCTTATTTCACTTAACATAATTCCCTCAAGGTCCATCCATGTTATTGCAAATGGAATGATTTTGTTCTGTTTTGCAGCTGAGTAGTATTCCATTGTATATATATATATACCACATCTTCTTTATCCAATCATCTGTTCATGGGCACTTAGGTTGCTTCCACGTCTTGGCTATTGTAAATAATGCTGCAATGAACATTGGGGTACATAGGACTCTACGGATTGCTGACTTCAAGCTCTTTGGATAGATACCCAGTAGTGGAATGGCTGGATCGTATGGTAGTTCTATTTTTAATTTTTTGAGGAATCTCCAAACTGTTTTCCATAGTGGCTGCACCAGTTTGCATTCCCACCGGCAGTGTATGAAGGTTCCTTTTTCTCCACAACGTCTCCAACATTTGTTACTATTAGTTTTAGATATATTTGTCATTCTAATTGGTGTAAGGTGATATCTTAGTGTAGTTTTGATTTGCATTTCCCTGATGATCAGCGATGATGAGCATCTTTTCATGTGCCTATTGGCCATCCGTATATCTTCTTTGGAGAAATGTCTCTTCATGTCTCCAGCCCATTTTTTGATTGGGTTGTTTGATTTTTTTGTTGTTGAATTGTGAGAGTTCTTTATATATTATGGATATTAAGCCTTTGTCAGATATATGACTTGCAAATATTTTTTCCCAGTTAGTGGGTTGTTTTTTTGTTTCAATCCTGTTTTCATTTGCCTTGAAGAAACTCTTTAGTCTGATGAAGTCCCATTTGTTTATTCTTTCTATTGTTTCCCTTCTCTCAGAAGACATGGTGTCCAAAAAGATCCTTTTAATACTGATGTCAAAGAGTGTACTGTGTACGTTTTCTTCTAGAAGCCTTATGGTTTCAGGTCTCACCTTTAGGTCTTTGATCCATTTTGAGTTTATTTTGGTGAATGGTGAAAAAGAATGGTCAATTTTCATTCTTTTACGTATGGCTTTCCAGTTTTCCCAGCACCATTTGTTGAAAAGACTTTCCTTTCTCCATCGTATGCCCTCAGCTCCTTTGTCGAAGATAAGCTGTCCATAGATGTGTGGTTTTATTTCTGGGCTTTCAATTCTGTTCCATTGATCTGTGCACCTGTTTTTGTACCAGTACCATGCTGTTTTGATTACTGTAGCTTTGTAGTATGTTTTGAACTCAGGGATTGTGATGCCTCCAGCTTTGTTCTTCTTTCTCAGGATTGCTTCAGCAGTTTGGGGTCTTTTGTTGCCCCATATGAATTTTAGGATTCTTTGTTCTATTTCTGTAAAGAATGTCACTGGGATTCTGATTAGGATAGCATTGAATCTGTAGATTGTTTTAGGTAGAATGGACATTTTAACTATGTTTATTCTTCCCATCCATGTACATGGAATGTCTTTCCATCTCTTTATGTTGTCATCCATTTCTTTCAGAAAAGCCTTGTAGTTTTCATTGTATAGGTCTTTCACTTCCTTAGTTAAATTCACCCTGAGGTATTTTATTCTTTTTGTTGTGATTGTGAATGGTATTGTGTTCTTGAGTTCTTTTTCTGTTAGTTTGTTATTAGAGTATAGAAATGCTACTAATTTATGCAAATTGATTTTATACCCTGCAACTTTGCTGTAGTTGTTGATTACTTCTAAAAGTTTTCCAATGGATTCTTTGGGGTTTTCTATATATAAGATCATGTCGTCTGCAAACAGTGAGAGTTTCACTTCCTCCCTCCCTGTTTGGATTCCTTTTATTCCTTTTTCTTGCCTAATTGCTCTGGCCAGGATCTGCAGTACTATGTTAAATAAGAGTGGTGATAGAGGGCATCCTTGTCTTGTTCCTGTTCTCAGGGGGATGGCGTTCAGTTTTTGCCCATTGAGTATGATGTTGTCTGTGGGTTTGTCATATATGGCCTTTATTATGTTGAGGTAGTTCCCTTCTATCCCCATTTTGTTCAGAATTTTTATCATAAGTGGCTGTTGGATCTTGTCAAATGCTTTCTCTGCATCTATTAAGATGATCACGTGCTTTTTATTCCTCAATTTATTGATGTGGTGTATCATGTTGATGGATTTGCAGCTGTTGAACCATCCCTGTGTCCCTGGTATGAATCCCACTTGATCATGATGTCTGATCCTTTTGATGAATTGCTGAATTCAGGTTGCCAAAATTTTGTTGATAATTTTTGCATCTATGTTCATCAGTAGTGTTGGCCTGTAATTTTCCTTTTTTGTGCTGTCTTTGTCAGGCTTTGGTATCAGCATGATTTTGGCCTCTTAGAATGTATTAGGAAATGTTCCATCCTCCCTAATTTTTTGGAATAGCTTGAAAACGATAGGTATTAAATCCTCTCTGAAAGTTTGGTAGAATTCCCCAGGAAAGCCATCTGGTCCTGGGGTTTTATTCTTTGGGATACTTTTGATTGCTGTTTCAATCTCTTTCCTTGTGATAGGTCTGTTCAAATTGTCTGCTTCTTCTTGACTAAGCTTTGGGAGATTGTAGGAGTCCAAGAATTTATCCATTTCCTCTAGGTCATCCATTTTGTTGGCATATAGTTTTTTGTAGTATTCTCTTATAATCTGTTGTATTTCTGCAGAGTCTGTTGTTATTTCTCCTCTTTCATTTCCGATTTTGTTTATTTGAGCTTTCTCCCTTTTTTTCTTTGTAAGCCTGGCTAGGGTTTGTCAATTTTATTTATCTTCTCAAAGAACCAGCTCTTTGTTTCATTGATCCTTTCTACTGCCTTTTTTGTTTCAATAGCATTTATTTCTGCTCTGATTTTTATTATTTCTCTCTGTTGACTTTGGGCTTTGTTTGTTCTTCTTCTTCTAATTCAGTTAGGTGTAGTTTAAGATTGCTTATTTGGGATTTTTCTTGTTTGTTAAGAAGTGCCTGTATTGTGATGAATTTCCCTCTTAATATAGCTGTTGCTGTATCCCATATGAGTTGGTATGGTTTGTTATCATTTTCATTTGTCTACAGGTATTTTTTGATTTCTTCTTTAATTTCTTCAATGATCCATTGCTTGTTCAATAGCATATTGTTTAGTCTCCACATCTTTGTCCCTTTCTCAGCTTTTTTTCTTGTAATTAATTTCTAGCTTTATAGCATTATGATTGGAGAAGGTGCTTGTTATTATTTCAATTTTTTAAAATTTGTAGAGGCTTGCCTTGTTTCCCAACATATGGTCTATCCTTGAGAATGTTCCATGCACGCTTGAGAAGAATGTGTATTCTGCTGTTTTTTGGTGAAGTGTTCTATATATGTCTATTAAGTCCAATTGTTTTAGCTTTTCGTTTAGCTCCACTGTTTCTTTGTTGATTTTCTGTCTGGATGATCTATCCATTGATGTGAGTGGGGTGTTGAGGTCCCCTACTATTATTGTGTTGTTTTTGATATCTTCCTTTAAGTTTCTTAGTAGTTCCTTTATGAACTTTGGTGCTCCTGTGTTGGGTGCATAGATATTTATAAGCATTATTTCTTCTTGATGCAGTGTTCCTTTGATCATTATGTATTGGCCCTCTATGTCTCTCTTTACCTGCCTTATCTTGAAATCTGTTTTGTCTGATATACATATTGCGACATCTGCTTTCTTTTGTTTGCTATTAGCTTGGAGTATTTTCTTCCACCCTTTCACTCTGAGCCTGTGTTTGTCCTTGGAGCTGAGGTATGTTTCCTGGAGGCAGCAAATTGTTGGATCTTGTTCTTTAACCCATCTTGCCACTCTGTGTCTTTTTATTGGAGAGTTCTATCCGTTTACACTGAGGGTGATTATTGATGTATGAGGGCTTAATGCTGTCATTCTGTCACTCATTTTCCAGTTTTCCTGTGTTTCCTTTTTTTCTCGTCCTGTGTGTTTTAGCCTACCCATTGACTACTGCAATTTCTTGTGCTGGGTTTCTTAGCTTTTTCCTTATTTATGCTTTGTGTCTCTGTTCTGCTTTTTAGTTTAGTGGCTACCCTGCAGTTTGCATTCAGAATCTTGTGCAAAACATAGTCCATTTTCTGGTGGTCTCTTACTTACTTAGCCTAGACTGTTTCAGTCCCTTTCCTCCTCCTCTCCTAGATTATTATTTTCATCTCTTATTCCAACTTGTGTTGTGAGTTTGTGGTTAGAGTGATAATATTGTCTTTGCTTTGGTGATTTCCTTCCCTTTATCCTAATGCTATAGTTGAATATTTGCTATCCTATTCTGGTTCTATCTATTTGTCTCCCCACTCTGTGTTTTGTGATCCCTTTCTCCCTTTTTTTCTTTTTCCAGGTATGAGGGCCTTCTTGAGGATTTCTTGTAGTGGAGGTCTTGTGACTACAAAGTCCCTTAGCTTTTGTTTGTCTGGAAAAGATTTAATTTCTCCCTCATATCTGAAGGATATTTTTGCTGGATAGAGTATTCTTGGCTGAAGATTCTTATCCTTTAAATTTTGAATATGTCATTCCAATCTCTCCTAGCTTGTAAATTTTCTGTAGAGAAATCCACTGGAAGTCTGATAGGGGTTCCTTTGTAGGTTATTTTCTTCTGCCTTGCTGCCCTGAGTATTCTTTCTTTGTCATTCATTTTTGCCAGATTTACTACTATATGCCTTGCAGTAGGTCTTTTTACATTGACAAATCTAGGAGATCTGCAAGCTTCCTCCACACACGTTTCTCTCTCAATCCCTAGATTTGGGAAATTCTCTGCTATTATGTCGTTGAGCACACTTTGTGCTCCATTTTCCTTTTCATGCCCTCAGGAATACCGATGATTCTTAAGTTGCATTTTCTCATTGAGTCGGCTATTTCTCTGAGATTTTCTTCAGTTTTTTAAATTTTTAGATCTCTTTCTTCCTCTGTCTGGAGCCATTCAACCTGCCTATCTTCAATTATGCTAATTTGCTCTCTATGGTGTCTACACGGGCATTCAGGGAGTCCATATTCTGTTTTATCTGATCCATTGTATTTTTCATCTCTAGTATTTCTGATTGATTCTTCTTTATAGTTTCAATCTCTTTTGTGAAGTACCTCCAGAACTCGTTGATTTGTTTCTTTATATTTCCCTTCACCTCATTGAGTTTTTTGATGATAACTATTTTGAATTCATTGTCACTTAATTTACCTATTTCCAAGTCCTCAGGGCATACTTCTGTGTTTTTATTGTTTTCCTTCTGGTCTGGAGGTTTTATAAATTGCTGGATGGTAGAGGAGCGGTTTTTGCGCATAATGCTATTATTTGGTTGCAGTTATAGCCTGTTGCCGCTAGATGGGGGTTGAGAACCACGTGTTCTAAGCCCTCCACCTTCAGCTGTGATGGCCGGGGTGCAGCGCGGGTTGGGGAGGAGGGGCACTTTCTCTCCAGCGCAGACCTGGAGTCCGTTCAGTGCTCCCTCTCTGGTCTCCTGGGGCCCTGGCTTGCTGGGGTCCCCCCACGGAAAGCTTTCCCCCATTAGAGGGTTTCCACTGCACGGGCGGTTGGAGTCCTGGATGATCCATTGGACAGGTGAACCCTCCCCCGCTCCTTCCCTCACCCGCAGCAATCCCAGTCTCTAGGGGAGGGAGTGAAGTTCTCTCTTACCTGGTTCCAGCTCCTCCAAGGGCGGCTCCAGCCTCTTTGCCCTCTGTCATTTGGCTGCTGTGGGTCTCTGACGATCTCTGTGTTACTAGGATTTTTTTGGCTGGAATGAAGTTGCTCCTTTTGGTTGTAATTTGTAGGGGAGTGAGTTCTGGGTGAGCTCACTCCACCATGTCGCTGATGTCACTCTTCTTAATTTTCTGAGTTTTTTATAATGAACATATTTTTTATAATTAGAAAAAATGCATTCTTTTAAAAGAGTAGTATGCACCTGAAACTAACATAATATTGTATGTCAACTATACTTCAATTTAACATAAATAAATAAAGGATAGTCATATTTATTGGGAGACTGTAAGCAACATATGTGCCCCTTGGATATTTCATGCACTTCATTAAAAAACGTAGCCTGAGCTAGTTTTGGCTACTCTAAGAAAGAACGTACTTATGTTAAGTATATGTAGGGTATTAAAGGTCAATAGAAAACTTGAAAATATTCTATTCAACCAGTATTTTAAAACAAATTCTATTTAGAGGCTTAAAAAAAAATTAGGGGATCACATATCTTTGAACGTAGGTGTGTTAGAATAATTGCTTGACTTTGTATCTGGGAACTGCTAGTTGCTTCTGTACACCAAGTAAAACATTAACTTTTTAGTTTTTTCAACAAGAAGCAAAGCAGACTGCCAGCAGTTTTGAGAGCTTGTGAAAACAGCTTGCAAGGAAAATGAAGCTCCCTATTTTCATAGCAGATGCATTCACAGCAAGAGCATTTCGTGGGAATCCTGCTGCTGTTTGCCTCCTAGAAAATGTAAGTATTTGGTTTGGAAGTGCAGGGCCTGAAATTCTAGATTACTCTAGAACCAAGTATTTCTTTACACAAAAAACATCAGACCCACCTGTTTGTTAACCTCTTTGTGTACTTTGTTAACTGATACCAGCAATGTTCATGTCTGCAAGTTGATTTTGACCAAATTATACGACAAGAATGCTTAAGTCCAGAGAGATGAAGATTCATGTAAAGAAGAACTAGAACCAATAAAAAAAGAACTAGAGCTCCCTTTTAGCCATCTTGTTTTCATGTAGTTAGCACCACATGTGGAGGAGAATGAAATTAGATGAGTTTTATGTGACTGGTCATGGCTGATATTACATTTAGCATAAAAGATTCTAGCTGGATATCTTGAACTTTTCCTATTGTTCAGACAATTAGAAATTATTTTCAGGGCAAAGAAATGAGATATTTTGCAACGAATTAAGTAATTCAGTAGAAAGATAGAAGGAATTAAGCTCTAATATAGGAAGAACTTAGTTTACTGAAAGTCTCATTTTAAAAATGGCTTTTTGATTAGGATTAGTATTAACAGAATAATCAAATATTCCTTGACCTTAGGTGCTTTATGTTAGCACCTGGATTTTAGGAAACAAGACTTCCACTCAGAGCAGTTAGTGCAAGAGTTGATTATCTGAGAATCACTTCAGGAACACAGTAAGCAATTGATGATCTTAAATCAGTCTTATTAAGTTGGGCAAAGTATGTGTTGGGGCCTTTGAGTGCAGTGAATGTCAGGCTGGTCTGCACATTAAAATCCCCTGAGGTGGGGCCAGCCCTGGCTGAGTGGTTGAGTTTGCATGCTCTGCTTCGGAGGCCCAGGGTTTCGCAGGTTTGCATCCTGGGCGCGGACATGGCACCACTTGTCAGGCCATGCTGAGGTGATGTCCCACAAGGCAGAGCCAGAAGGACCTACAACTAGAATATACAACTATGTCCTGGGGGGCTTTGAGGAGAAGAAGAAGAAGAAAAAAAAGAAGATTGGCCACCGATGTTAGCTCAGGCGCCAATCTTAAAAAAAAAAAAAAAAAAAGATTTTAATAATAAAATAAAATCACCTGAGGAGCTTAAAAAATTCCTACACCCAGGCTACATCCCAGAGCAATTACAGGAATCTCTAGGGGCGGGACCCAGGCAGCACTGGCCTTCTAAGCTCCACAAGTGATTCTAGTGTGCGGTCAAGATGGAGAACAGCTGAGGCTTTACTGAGGTAGGTGAATATCGTTAATTGACCCTCGGTGCTCATATTTTCTCCCTCAAGTGCAGCAGCAAAATGGTGATCAAGAGACCTCGCCTCACCTTAAGGATGCATTCATTACGCAACCTTGCAGCTGCCATTTTCCAACTACAAAATGCAGAAAGTAATAAAGTTAATAGACTTTATCAGGTAACACGAGAGCTTGGGAGGATTAGTGAGAGAACAAGTAACAACCAGATTCTAAATCTTGAAGTATCTTTAGAAACAATCTGGCAAACATAACTTCACGTCAAAAAATTGTGGAACTGACTAAAACTGCTGTCAAGTCTTAGTATATTTGCCCCATGTCCCCGTATAATATCCTTGAAAAGTTTTGAAAACAGTTTCAAGTGATTTATGTACTCAATTTTCACCAGGTGACAAGAATTAATTATTCCTAAACTTACTCCTTTTACCTCCAGTATACTCACTAAACACCAGACTTAAGAATATCTATCTATCTGTCTATCTCTATCTCTCCATTAAAATATATTTTGCATGTTATTTATATTTGGAAAAACTAGGAAATAAAAATTTAAGCAGAGAACTTAGCATTGTTCAAAGCAATATACTTCAGTATGAATAGAAGAAACAAAAAGAAGATGAGAAAGTCCGTGATTTGGGGACACTCTCTAAAGAGTCTCCCAGTTCAGTTCTTCCAGGCTTTGAGATCAGGCTAATTTGTGAGAGCAGGCTAATTTGATGGCCTGTCAGGGACAACTGAATAGATATCTACAGACTAGTTTGCTAGTTTTCTATTCTGTGGACATGTGAATCCTGTTCCCCTGGAGGCTAATTTAGCACTTCCCCCAATTTATAATCAATAAAAATTATAATGGAAGTATAAACTGTGGTTTCTACCCTTGGATTCTTTTACCCATGGCTGGAGACAGTGAGCGCCTGAAACAGCTAGAGAGAACACAAGTGAACTCAGGAAAATATTAAGAGACAAATAAGTGCTGAACCTCAATGCTGACCACAGTTCAGTAGGTGTTTATACCCTGTCATTAACATATTCTACAAATATTTATCAACACTACCATGAACCAGGCTCTGGGGTAGGGATGGGAGGTGCAAAGATTAGCAAGTTTGCCCACCCCGAGGTCCTCAAAGTCTAGCACAGGAAACAGACATGTAAACCTGATCATTATTCCATAGTCAAACCACAGAGTCTAAAAGACCTACAGGTGCCAGGTACAATGGGGACTCAGAGAATGGAACAATGTTGGACTTTATGGAGAAAATACTTCAGATTTTAAGTGCAGGGCTTCAAAGGAATAGTCTTGTTTGTTTTGTTTCATTTAAAATTATTTAGGGGGCCGGCCCAGTGGCGCAGTGGTTAAGTGCACATGTTCTGCTTCGAGGGCCCAGGGTCTGCTGGTTCAGATCCCGGGTGTGGACCTACACACCACTTGTCAAGCCATGCTGTGGCAGGCATCCCACATAAAAAGTAGAGGAAGATGGGCTTGGATGTTAGCTCAGGGCCAGTCTTCCTCAGCAAAAAAGAGGAGGATTGGCAGCAGATGTTAGCTCAGGGTTAATCTTTCTCAAAAAAATAAATAAATAAATAAAATTGTTTAAACTTTGACCAAGATGAGACTAACCACAGAAAAACTTGGAGGACAGACTAAAGACTAGGTAGTTGCACTTTGACCTTTTGAATACTTAATGAAAGACTGCTGGAAGGAAAGGAAAAAATTCTGGGTAACAACCTTCTAAGAGCTTCTATAATATTCTAAAGTTTTGCTTTGTCTTCTTTCTAGACAAGTCCATTTTAAAAATTTTCGCATGAGGAAATTATGACACCGTACATTAGGTACAAACAAAACAGATTAAGGGCTAAAGGAAATATGGAACAGATATTTGAAAAACATATTTAAAACCTTAAAAAATTGATAATGTCCTCAAATGCCTGACAATCAATTTGACAATAAAGATCATATAGAGACATGGAAAATGTATAGAAACAGTATAAAAAAAACAAAGTTGATACATTGCAATGACAGCTGTGTAAAAACCTACAGGAACTCCTGACCAACTACTAGAATAGGTCGGAGGTCTGTGGTAGTGATAAGGGGTGGTACTTCACTTATTTTTCTATAAACCAGCTTTAATGTTTAGTGAAAATAACATATCAACAGGGGTAGAGAGCTCATATTTATCCTCCTTCATATTCTAACAAAGCCTCAAGTGTTTTTGACTTGTTGTTGCTGTTGTATGTGTGTGTGTATGTGTGTGTGTGTTTAGGGCTGGGTTTCTCAGCAGCGGCACTATTGACATTTTGGACCAGGTGGTTCTTTGTTGTGTGAGGCTGTCATGTGCTCTGTACAATGTTTGGCAGCATCCTTGGCCTATACCTACCAGATGACAGTAGTCCCCCTTTCTCTCCTGGTCATGACGATCAAAAATTGCCCCCAGTTGAGAACCATTGTTTCAGAGGATACCTTTTCTAAAAAGCAGTTTATTCTTGAGTTTTCCTGTTAAAATTATCCATAAAAAACAACTTTGTTATGTGTTCAGTGTATACATTTATCCCAATTCAACTGGCATTTACTGGCTGTCTACCATGTGCTGGATGGACACCGTGCTAGGATCAAATGTAATATTCATATATGTACAGTTTTATTCTTTTAAACACTAACAATCATTTCCAGTGACAGCAGGGAGGATTGGCTTCACAGTTTTAAAGAGGAATGCTTAGTTTTAGCTCCTAAACTGCTTTCTGTTCCAGTTTTCATGGTTAAATTTAGAGAATACCAAAAGCCCCTTTACAGCTTGGTGGGTTATGTATTTAAGGAAAGACGGGTGTATAGCAATACTGTAGTCAATCCATACTTTAACTCATGTGGGGAAGCTTGTGGTGCAGTGGCCATTTCCAGACTTGGTGCCTTCCCTTAGATAGAGGATCCCTGGCTAGAGGTGACCACATTGGGTCAGAGGCTCCTGGAGTTTCTAGGGAGTTTCAACCTCATATCTCCTTTTTATGTCCAGAAAAGGGATGAAGAGTGCAGAGAAGATTATTCTAGGGCTTTGAAGGGTTTTCCTTTGCCCAGTATTTGAAAGAAGAGCACAATGCAAAGGAAGAGGAAATGTTAATGTGGGCATTTCTACTTCCCAAGTATCCTCACTGGCTTCTGGAATGTAACCTCAGCTTTGGAAGCAATGACTTCAGGGAAGTTCATCCAGATACTGTGCTAGTTGCTTTTCATATGTTATCTCATTTCACCCTCACAACCACTGTATGAGTAGGTCTTATTATTATTATCCACATTTTTCAGATGAGAAAACAGAGGCAGAGGAAGGTTAAGTAATTTACCGAAGTGGCTGACTTCAGGATCCCACTCCAGTTCTGCCTGACAACAGGACCCATGCCTTTAACCCACCATGCTCACCACTAGATGAGATGTCCTCCTCTTTCATGTGCTCCCACAGCACTCCTTGCCTCCCAGTTGGCAGCATGCGTCACTCTTGTTGTAATTCATTCAATGCCCATCTTCCTCACTAAACTGCACATTCTATGAGATCTTGACCTGTTCTGACTTGTTCCAACACACATGGCTTAGCACATGGCAGGAACTAAATAGATATCTGTTAAGTGAAAGTGAAAATATTATAAGCAATTAAATTTTGGCAAAATCTCCTAAAAGTTCTGTTAATGAACAATTATTGATCTTTTGTTCTCGTTGGTGGGGTGTGGTGGGTGGGGTATGCAAAGTGAGTATGAACTTGGGGTTCTGTGATGGAGCTGGAGAGACGAGGCAACCAAAGGAACCATTGGGAACAACTGAAGATGACCTACTGCTTGAATGCTGCATTATGTGGACATAACATCACCAACAGGAAACCCAAATGCCTCAGAAGGAATCTTCCATTTCTTCTTGGATGATTTAGAACTTTCTATATCCAAGTGCTTTTCCTTTGCTGGAATCTATCTGTAGCAGGACTGTCGTGTTTAGGCTGTCATATTTCTAAACTGCCACAAGATGGGAGTATTTTAAAACTATACTGTCTGATTTTCTGATCATTAATTTTTTGTGGGTCATTTTGATGATGGAACCTTAGTGTCCCGATGCAGTACACTGGAACTCAGAAAAACAAACATGACTGATTTTGCTGTTGGAAATTTGACTCATGTGAGATTGCCAAAAGGAAATGGATATTAAAGCAAGAGAATAGCTATTGGTTTATAACTGTTATGTGCTGCATTTGAAAATAAGCTTGTAGTGTAAAAGGGAAAAATTATTGGAACCGAAATTGTATTTTGTCCCTCAGGCAAATAGCAGGTGCATTTTAAGTGTCCTGGGACAGAAATTACAGTTCCAGAAATTCAAATTGCAGTTGGTGCAATATAGCAAGGCAGAGAGGATTAAAGGGCTGATGGTCAGTGAAGTGTGTGTTTAGCTGATGTGCAAAAAAAGCCCATTTGCAAAGAAATCTATTTTTAGATAGATGGTGAGCTTGGCTACAATGTGAGATGCTTTAATACTTTTAGAGAGTCTTGTCGTAAGTGTCAAGGGAAGCAACAGACAAAGGAAGGAAGGAGAAGGATAGGGAGTTTGGATAGCTCAGACAGAGGAAGGACTGGCGGGCGCTGTGGGTTCCTGCAGCCAAGGAGGCAAATCCAGGAAGACCAGCACAGGCTTTTCTTTATCACCCCCTCAATCAGCATTGAGGCCTGTGATTGCAGACTCCGCACTAGAGAATTAAATGGCTCCCAGTTTCTCTCCGGTCTCGTATGCACGGGCATGTGGGCCAGTTTCCACAGAGAACATTCAACAGGCCATGGGAAGTGCTTGAGTTCAATTATTAACAACCTTGCTTTGTTGGCTGGGAGGCTGCCCTCCAACTCCTCCACTCAGGTGGGGCTTCTCACTGCCCAGGCCAACGGGGTGACAGGTGCTCATTCCCCTTCATTCCTACCATCTTAATTTTCCTTACCTTGGCTCACAGAAAACGAGTGTCAAAGATCTAACAGAAGAACAGTGTGAAGTCAAGTGACTTGCCCGAGAAGCTTCCCCAAGACAAAGCTCTTTGCCCACATTTTCCTGTTCAACTCACCAAAATCTGCCCTTTTCCAAGGCCACCTCAAGGGCTCATCTTGAAAGGCCTAGGCTATTTATTGTTAAAATCTGTGTATCTCAATGACGTACTCTCTAGTGTTGCTCACTGTTGCTTTCCGTGTCCGTCTTGACTCCCCACCAAGACGCTAAGCCCCTTTAACACAGGGCCATTTCTTATACACCAGAGCTTCTCAAACTTCAATGTGCAGAGGGATTGCCTGGTTAAAACAGAGATTCTGATTCAGAAGATCTGGGATGGGGCCTGAGACTCTGTATTTCTAACAAATTCTCTTGGTAGTGGTGCTGATGCTACTGGCCTAGGACAGCACTCAGTAATTGCTTGATTGCCGCTTTCCCTCAGAAACGTTGTAGGAGTCCATTTTATCTGATATCCTTGGTATTCCCGTCTCCAGCGTGTTAAAGGGACAATAACAGTTTGTCTTTGTTATGGGAAGGCAGCGTAGTATGGCAGGTTAAAGCGTGGGCTTTGAGCCACTCAAAATAAAAAGGTAACATTTATCAAGTACTTACTATGTGTTGGGCACTGAGATGAGCACTTTATGTGCATTATTGGATTTACTCTTCTGAAAGAAAAGCATCAAGCAAAAAACGAAACCATTGAGTTATGTTTAGGTTTTCAGAAAATAAGTATCAATTTCTTAAGTGCTTTCTCTTTCTATAGGACTACAGAGCTTCTATAGATTTTGAATACAGTGCGCCTTTAAGAAAAGCTTAGTAAGTCTCCTGCTAGGATTTTTATATCAGCTAATAGTTTAAAAATCATGGCTGATTTTTTACAATAACCACTGTTTTATGCCATATTATAAAAGTGTATTAAAAATGTTTCAAAAGAATTTGAATCAACAAAGACAAAGGGTGTTTAACTTACACAACTCAGGTAAGTGAACTATGAATTTATTAGTAGAAAGTTACAATTCTTATTTCTGGGTTTCAGGAGCTCAAGAATAGTAAGTTTGGCCAAAGCAAAAACGCATCTGTCTTCAGACTTCTTTAAAATTCAAAATCTAACTAGTGAGCATTTTGTTGAATAAAAAATTGATTTTCATTCTCAAAAGGAAAACTCATATTTCTGACCCATTTTTTTTCTTGAGTTAAGAGGAATGTGTGTATGTGCATATCTATGTACGTATGTGTCTTCACAATGACTCTTTGATTTAAGTACTATTATCCTGATTTTAAAGGTTGTGGAAACTGAGGCTCCATGAGATTAAATGACTTGCCCACTTTTGCATTGCTGCTAGGGGCTGACCCAGGATACAAACCCAAGTCTGTTTGTTTCCAAAGCCCACATTATTTTTTTAAAACATTTAATTTTTATTTATTTTTGTGAAGAAGATTGGCCCTGAGCTAACATCTGTTGCCAATCTTCCTCTTTTTGCTTGAGGAAGATTGTCGCTGAGCTAACATCTGTGCCAATCTTCCTCTATTTTATGTGGGATGCCACCACAGCATGGCTTGATGAGTGGTGCTAGGTCTGCACCTGGGATCAAAACTTCGAACCCTGGGCTGCCGAAGTTGAGCACACAAACTTAACCATTACACCATCAGGCGGGCCCTAAAACATTTTATTTTGAAAAATTAAAAACCTACAGGGAAGTTTCAGGAATGGTACAGGGAATATCCATGTACTTTCCTGTAGATTCACTGGTTGTTACTGTTTGCAAAGCCCACATTCTTAATCGCTCTACCACTTATTAGGCATATCGTGATCTTAGGATATTACACAACCTCTCTGTGTTTAATTTCTTCATCTGTAAGTGGATAAAAATATATTGAGGGTTTTTTAAATGAACATTAAGTGCACAATGTATTTATTCTTTCAGGAAATGTTTATTGAACTCCTACCATCCTGGGATGAATACAAGGCATTGTTCTAAGCCAGGACAAAGCAAGAGAGCACAGTTTGTGCCCTCATAGAGCTCAGAGTCAGAGGTGGGGGGGACAGACAGGAAAGGGACACATTAGGTAATTTCAGGTGGTCTAAGCACTAGGGAGGAGACAGCACTTTTGAACAGAACAGTCAGGAAGGCTTCCTGGAGGAAGTGACCTCTTGCTTGAGGCCTGACTCATGATAGGGAATGAACCATGCATAGACGGGGGCAGAGTGGTCACTACCCAGAGTGGTCACTACCCAAAGGTCTCTTTATCTAACAAGAAAGGGAGATTGTGGAGTTTAAACTTATAGAGATTGTTTTTAGAAGAGAGCATACGCTCTCTCATTATACTAGGTAGTGATCTGACAAAGGAAAGTCCAGGCCAGTAGGCTTTTCAGTCTGTTCTGTCTTTGTACATCTCTTCACAGGGTGCTGCAAACATGGATTTCCAAAAACAATCCTTATAAAAGTGCCTTCAGTTCCTTGGCAATTATTTCCTTTTACGCATGTAACTCTTAATGTAACTAAAATGTGTGATTAACTAACGGCAGCTGCTGTCTGAGGAAGTCTGATTTGCATTTCTGGGGTCTCAATAACCTTTTGTTTCTAATTTAGAAATTGGATGAAGACATGCATCAAAAAATTGCAACGGAAATGAACCTGTCTGAAACTGCTTTTATCCGAAAACTGCACCCAACTGACAACTTTACACAAAGTAAATATGCATTGTTTTAGCCGTTCTTGAATGGTAGCAGAAGCTGCTTTTCCAGAGAGGAAATGATATTTAAGGGAAATGCCCATTTCCTATTTGCGCGCAGATAAGAGAGAGATGGGGAGGTTCGGATTTGGTTTTCGGTTCGTCTGGGGGGTAGGTGTTGGTGAATTTGAACGTTCCGGCTCTCAATGTAGCGCCAAGGAGCCCTAGGATGCTTGTCTAGACGTCACTCCTTTCACAACGTGTTTCAGCCACTAGTCATGCGAGTGAAATATTCAGAAAAGAATAAGAAAAGTTTTTGCAGCCCCCTTGTCTGGGAATGATCTGGTTTCTGTTTGGTTTTTCCTCCTCTGAAGGTTCCCGCTTCGGATTAAGGTGGTTTACGCCGGCATGCGAGGTCCCTCTCTGTGGCCATGCTACCCTGGCTTCTGCAGCTGTGCTGTTTCACAAAATAAGTAATGTGATTTTCTTTTATGAACCTATCACTTAGCAAACATTGTTTTTTAATTCTCACACACTCTTTTGACTAGTATAAAGACATTGCAGATTTCATTTCACGCAATTCATTACGCAGAAACAAAAACAGCAACCTTCAATAACACTTTGGTCTTTCCGAGTTTGTGCCAAGCACGTTGGAAAGCCACGTTGTTGTTCCCTAGAATGATATTGTATTTAAATAGAAGCTCTCTAGTCTCTGTGACCAGCACAGGAGGGGAGCTCGCAAGGCACAATAGGCGTCTCACATGATGTGATTTTGGGGAACCAAAAGGCACACTTTGCCCCAAAATATGTCCCCATCCACAGTGAAATTTATTTCACAACTAGAGCTTTTTGACTCTGAATTTTAAAGATTCATGAGCCCTGACTATATTTACCTTGTGAAGAGAGGAGGCAGCACCTTACTCCTCCCGGTTTCCATCTTAGCTGCATTTAGTTTAATAAAGATCAGGCCTTTGTGGGAGTGAGGCAGAGGAGATGCCTGGAAATGCCCTAAAGTGGAGATGGAAGCAGCCATGAACAAGTGTAGGCAACAAACAGGAAATTAAACAAGGGAATGAACAGGATGATATGACAGAGGGTAGCTGTAGGGAGTGGGGAATTGGAAAAGGAAGTTTTTTGGGGAATTACTTAGATGGGGATAGTAAGGGAAGGTGTTATAGGGCAAGATCCTCCAGCAAGCAGACTCTGAGACACATTTGCATGCTGGAAGGACTGGGACAGTATTCTTGGGATCAATATTGGTAGAGGAGTAAAGAAAGCAGGATTGAACAGACAGAGAAATTGAACTGCAAAGTGGTAGCAACAAGGAAAGACCCTGGGCAAATCCACAGGGAGGTCTGAGGCTGCGAAGGTCCTTCAAGCAGTGTAGTTCCAAATAGAGGCAAAGGTTCAGGCCTTTGTGTGCTCCAAGGCCCATAAAAGCGGCCTGACTTTGGGTAAAGTAGCTCTGCTCAGCCAAGAGCAATTCCCAGAGCAGGACTCAGCTGAGAGCTGTCAATCACCAAGACTCCTGGCAGCTGGGTCAGGGCCGGGTGCAAGGTGAGACAATGAAGGCCTCAAGTTACACCTGGGAGCTGGTGCCTCCTCAAATTCTGTATCTCCCCGGTACTTCCTTGCCTCACATAGTCCTGGCCCTGAGACAGGATGGGATGAGATTCTGGCCAACAGCATCCATTAGAGAAGGGGACGTTTGGACTGAAGACTATGAAGCCTCTGTGCAAAGAGCCAGAGCGGGAGGCAGAGCATTCTGGGCAGAGGCAGCAGCACGTGCAAAGCATTTGCCAGAGATTCCTGGGCGAGGGGATGATTGGCAGGAGACAACACTTGAGAGTAAGGCCAAGGCCCCTCTACGATGTAGTCTATTATGTTTTCAAAAGATAATTTCGGTTTCTGTGGACAGGGGACAAGAACGAAAGCAAGCAAGCATCCTGAAATACTGTTTAGGAACTCAGTCTTGAAAAGTAGGTTTTACTGGTGTTGGATTGAGTGCCTTTTGAAAACCCCACATTGGCTGGTGTGAGGCTGAGGTTTGGAATGATAGCCCTCAGATCCCCCATCTTAAGGTTAGATGAGATAAAGTGTGAAAAAAGGCTTTGTAAATAATTATGTCTTACCGAATTATTAAAATTAAACTTTGGGTTTCAGAATGTAAATTTTATACTCAGTGAAAGCTAATAAGCAATACTGAATTTCCTCAACTTTGAAATATGGTTAAGTTTTACAGAAATATTAGCGAGGAGAAAAGAATTTGGTCACAAATCTCTGTTTCCATTAAAAATGTTACGAACACTGGAGTCAGATAAGTGGCCCAAGTTATATCAGTAACATGGAGGCATATTATATCAGCATTTGTGGTCCAATCTTTAAATCACAATTTTATGTATAGCTTGGCTTATTAAGAATAAATCTGATTTGTTCATATCAGACTTGTTCATAACTTGTATGTTCTATTTGTCATTCCCTTGGCATATCTTAGACTAATAGAGTTATTGTAAGTGGATGTTTTAAAATCTGCATTAGAAAACATTATAGCATCCCTAAGAGGTTTAATTACTACCCCCATTTTATTGGTAAAGTGAAATTAGTATAGGTTTCATTATTACCCCATTTTATTTGTGAGGAAATTGAGGCTTAAGGAGGTTAAATAGTTTGCACAAGGATACAGTTAGTGAGCAGTAAGGAGCTGGGATTTGAAGCCTTGCAGTATGATGTCAAATCTCATCAGTTAGGTTCTTGGTTCTCAAGTTAGAATCCAGTGAGTTTTCCCCACTCTGGACCCCAGCAACCCACACCTGGGCCCCATCCCAGGAAAGGACAGTGCTGCCAGAGTCTCAGGCAACACAACAGTGATTGAAACAGACGTGCGGATGTATAACGAAGTTTATTGTTCTATTTCTTGATTCCTTGTCAAAGAGTTTTCTAATTGACAAAACAAGACACTTTTATCTTGGCCAGAAAACGTGAATAGTACTCTAACCTTTGTCACTCTGAGTGGGGAACTAAGGGCCAAAAGAGAAGAGGATGGGATCGTCCTGGACTTTCCTCTTTATCCAGCCCACCCCCAGGTGAGCTCTTTCTAATTGTTGCCAGAAACTGTGCACAACTGACAGCTTGCGTGTTTTACAGTGGTTTTGTCTTTTTTCCCCATCCAGGACTTCCATGAAGTGGAGGACTTGATAAAGGTTAGTGAAAAGAATCAAACCTGAGATGGTGTGACATAGTCATTAGTTACTGTTTGAATACAAAGATTCGGTACCATTTGATCCCAAAAGATAGACTTTCTCCCAGTATAAATGTTCCAGTCTAAGCTTAGATGAATAGTTCGTGGTGGATTTGAGGTTTGAATTTTACTACAGAATCTATTTGGTGAGAAGGTTGACCAGTTTTCCCTAACTCTTCATTGTCAGCATTAGCCTCCACGGTAGGTTGGGAGGAGAGATGGCTGTGTGGCGGGCTGGATTGAAAGAAAAGAATGGAAACTGCCTAGCAGCTGCTGGTGTCCCCAGTTTCTGTGATGAAGGATGGGGCTGAGGTGAGGTGGGAGGGCTGTGCTTTGATGAAGGAGACCAGGAAATCATGAGGACCTGGACGGAGAAAGCAACATACATAGCCTGGCCTCCTCAAGGAGTCTGTGTGGGAGTGGGGCTTAATAGTAATAATAATAATAACTAATAATAGAGAATATTTTTGAGAATATGCCCTGTGCAATACCACATGCTAAGTGTTTCACATGTATTATCTCATTTAATTCTCACTGTCACCTAATGAAGTAGCACTACGATTGTCCCATGGAGATTCCAGAGGACCAGAGCAGCTCTGGACAACCAGGTGCTTAGTTTGTAGAAATGGAAGAGCCCCAGTCAGAACTAGGGCAAGGGTTTCTATGAGAAAAAACGATTCCAGGGGGCTGGCCCAGTGGGGTAGTGGTTAAGTTAATGCACTCTGCTTCAGTGGCCCAGGGTTTGCAGTCTTGGATCCCAGGCACAAACCTACTCATCGCTCATGAAGCCATGCTGTGGTGGCGTCCCACAAACAAAATAAAGGAAGATTGGCACAGATGTTAGCTCAGGGACAATCTTCCTCACCAAAAAACAAAAACAAAAACAAGACAAAAAACAAAAAATGATTCCATGAAATGGCCTATTGTGGGTGCCACTGGGGTGTTTCTCTCAGTAAATTTTCAACTATAGCATTTATACTCTCTTTAGTGTCTTGCTTTGTCTAAGTTTTCAAAGAGTATAAGCAAGCATCATGGATTCCGATTTAACCCTCAGCTCCACCTGTGGCTTGGGTTTTGGGAGGCCAGCCAAACTCATAAATGGTATGCTTTAAGCATGTTGCCAAGAAAATGGAAAATATTCATAGTGGTAGACTTTGTTCATGGTAGACAGGACTTAACCTATCTCTCTAAGCCTCAGGGTCAGCATTTGTACAGTGGGGATGATAAAGGGTTATTTATCATGAGAATTGTCATTTGGTGTTCCTAGAATCTGGCAGTAAGATTCCCAGCTGAGAATTAAACTTTCAAATCGACATAAAAATCCATGCAGAGAAGGGCTGCATGACCCTTCAGAGAGACTGAAAGGCCCCAGAGAGCAGAGGAGATCTGGCTGCAGGAGTTCCCATTTCTAGGGGGAGGGGCATTGGTCAGCCATGGTCACAGAGGCAGAGAGCCCAGGCACCACCCAAGGCAGAAGGAGTCTCAGCCTTGGGACCTGGAGCATCTCAGTCCCTAGGGAGGGCTAGAAATCCTGAAGCTGCCTAATGTCCAGACAACTACCATGCAACTGTCATCTGCTCTGGTGGCAGCTGGTGGTGGTGCCAAAGGATGACTTGAGGGGCTTTTGTCCCCTCATAATCTCCCTAAGTACCCCAGGCAAATAAACAGTGTTCTTGGATATGAACAAGATTATGTGCAGTCTTCGGTAAAGGGTGCATCAAGATATCTTTAGAAAATGTTGCTATGTTATTGACCTGTAGCATACAATCTCAGTGAAAACAGTGGGCTTACCAACAGAGCAGCATTAAGATGAGTCCTCTAGTCCCTACTTCCATTAAAACTGCTAGACCTGAGGACTTGCCATGTAGAATGTTCTAGTTACTGCTGCAGAAACTCCACCTATATTATTTCATTTAATCCTCACAACGACTCTAAGAGGTGGGCATGAGGCCGCCCATCTCTAAAGACAGAAGACAGTAGTGATCCAGAGCTTTGACTCCAGGGCCCCTCAGACCTGAGTAAGCTCAACTCCCTTAAAGACCTCTGGTCACCAAGAAACTGGCCTTCCTTGGGCAACACCTTGAGTCCCAAAACTGAACTAAAACTCTTGGGATTGGAGATGATGGATGCGCCTGGCACAAAGCAGATGCACATGAGAGGTCATTCCCCACACAGGGAATCAAGGACTTGACCCAGGGGGCACTCCTGAGGGGTGTTTGGTCTGTCTTCACAGACTGCAATAGGTGACACACTGATCCAGGACATCTGCTATTCTCCAGACACCCGAAAGCTCCTTGTCCGGCTCAGTGATACTTACAACAGGTAAACAAACACAAGTATACTTTGGGGAGAGCCGTGCACCCCGATTTACAGCTCTTGCTTGGTCTGGCTGTGCCACGTCTGGTCAAACCATGATTTATGCAGCCAGAGAGTTTTATTCCCAGGTAGGAAGATATTCCACTTGCTCTTTCCTCCCCCTCTGCTGAGCTGCTTGGGCAAGCTGCACCCTGGCCTGCTCCGCAGTCTGTGTGGTGGGAGGTCTGTGGAATGGGTTTGCAATAATAATTCATCCCATTTATGAACAAGGTCATTTCTGGAGAACCTGAAGGTGAACACACAGAATCTGCTGCAAGTGGAAAACACAGGGAAGGTGAAAGGACTCATTCTCACCCTTAAAGGAGACCCTGATGGGCAGGCCCAAGCGTTTGATTTTTACTCCAGATATTTTGCGCCGTGGCTTGGCGTGGCGGAAGACCCCGTAACAGGTACTTTTTGAGCTGGGTCCTGGGGAAGGTTAAACAATGGAGGAAGAAGGTAACAAACAGCTGTTTAGGTGCCCTTCACATGACCTTTTCAGGCTGCTTGGGTTTTGAGCTGCCTTTGTTTCCCTCTCTCCCCCTCCCCCTGCCTTCACTGAAGTCTCATATGGAAAGCATAGAATAAAGGAGGCAGTGTAGCAGGGTTAGACCCTCATGTCAGACAGCCTGGGTTTGCATCCTAGCTTCCGAGCTATTGACCTTGGGCAAACGACGTAACTTTTTAAAGTTTCAGTTCTCTCTTCTATAAAACATGGATAATACCTCTTAGGGTTATGTAAACACAATGCATGTTACATGCTTAGCACAGTGCCTGGCACATGGTAAGTGCCCAATAAGCATTAGCTATTTTAATAATAATGACAACACTGGCTCACTAGCCAACACTTCCAGATCTGCCATTTGCAAAATTCACGGGCTGATGTCCACTACATTTCCAAAGCCTATTGTTCTTTTCAGTGACCAGCCTGTGTGGTCATTGACATCTAGGCAAGATTTAGTTTTTGAAGGATAAACTCCTGGGCTGCAGGTGGGAAATAGGGGCAGGAATAGCGTTTATTTTCCTCCCCTCCTCCTTTCCCGGACCTGCCCCCAAAGTGGATGGGATGGGTTTGGAGTCACGGGTGTTTGAGATTTTCTACCAGTCAGAAGCAGAGGGATGAAATCAAAGATGGGCAAGAATGTGAAGCCTCCCACTGACATCCTCTTTGAGAAGAGTAGGCTGAGCAGCAAGAGCGGGGAATGCCTGTTGGAGGAGGCTGGTGGAGGGGATGGTAGCCAGGGCAGAAGCAGGCTGGGCAGAGACTTCGAGGCTCCCATTCTGGTCAGATGGCAAGGGCCAGGATGGTTTCAGGACCTTGACTTAGTTACTCTCTGAGGAACAAAACGTGAAATTCAAAACTCAGCAAGTAAGCACTTTTAAAGACTCAGGAAAATGCCCAACGACATCTAAACAGTCTGACTCAACCCTCCCCCATGGAAGAGAATTTCTGAGCAGATTTACACATGCACAACTGCTAAATGAGGATTTTAATTGGCACAGAAGGCAAGTTGTTTTCCCTGTAAAAATGCTTTTCTGGAGTGGGAAGGTCTTTGGACAGTGATGACCAACCATCTCTGTTTGCTTGAGACTGAGGGATTTCTCAGCATACAGGACCTTCAGCGCTAAAACCAGGACAGTCTCCGGCAAACTGGGATGGCTGGTCACCCTACGGGGACCTCCCATGACATTTAGTAAGTTTTCCTGGAGGGGCCTTTTCCTCTGCGTCCTTTTCTCCCACAAAGATTTTTCTGTCAGCTGTTCCTTTACACTTTGTTTCTTCATTTTAATATCTATCCTTTGATCTAAAACTAGGGCACAATCAGGTGAAAAAATACTTCACTAAAAAGAAAGTTCTTTTGGCACCAAAAGCCTGGGAATGTTGGCTTGGTGGAAAATTTGGCCTTTTGTCAGAGTTCACACCTTTCCTTGCATGCGTATCCTCGGAGGAAGGAGATATTTTCCCTTGAAAGATGTACAAAGATTTACGTGAAGGCCTTAATTTTTCCTCCCGTGGGCTGATAATGAACTTGTAGACAGGACAAGGATTAAAAGCTGCAGTGTCATCCAGTCTTCAGAAAGTGTAGGACGTAGGGAATACGTCAATTGCAGGAGCTGATCCAGAAATTCGATGTCTTCCTTTCTATCTCCATTTGTAATTCCACACTTTGCTGTGACCATGGCCAACATAATGACTAAATCATCGAAGATTTAGTTAAACTGGATAGTTGATTGTAATTACTTATAAATTTACCGCAGTTGCCCCTGTTTTCTTCAGGATTGTATCATAACTTTTCACTTCTTTTAAGGGTCTGCACATACCGTTCTCAGCAGCTACTGGTCCCAGCAACTGGGGAAGAAAAACATGCATGGTAGGACAGCTCTTTTTCAATTTTTTTTTTTAATTTGCCAAACTTTAAGCTAGTATTCCTTCTCATACGTGCCATCCACTTGAAGATGTAATAAATGTTATGTATCACCTGTGTGAAAATGAAAGGTTTTTAAATTCCTTCACCCTGAACCCTCTACTCAAAAACATTCTCCACCCCAAACATCTCCCACCTCCGTCCCTCCCAACACACAGACATCCTTCTAATGCAGTAAGTGCCCAATAAGTGTTTGTTGAATAAAATTAACCAACTGTATAACTTGGCCCAGAGTGGTTATTTATAATGTGACAAGTTGAGATTGGATGACCATCTGGGTTCCTTACTGCCATTGCTAGTCATGGCATTGAATCAAACAAGTTGCTTTTGAACTAAGTCCCCTAGTGATAAATGTATTGCTCAGGGGCAGAGAAAATAGATGGCACCCATGGAGACTACACAGCCCCAGTAACCGAAGTAGGAGTCCGGCCCTAAAGGATGGGGATCTTCCTTGGTGGGAGGGTTAGGCCTTTGTGACCCCGATTTGGGGAGAGCAGGGTGGCTGTTCTCTCCTTGTTGAGCTGAGTTACTCCCCCCAGCACTGAGCTCCAGGAAGGCTGAGGCTGTGCCTCGTTTGCCTGACACGTGTGGTTGCTCGATAACCACAATGAGTGAACTTTGTCCTAGTCAGACCTAGGAAGATGGGACCTTCTCAGTAGGGCCAAGACCACCCCTCTTTATCTTCTTAGACTTCTAGTTCATGCCTCTGTCTTTCCGCATGTCCTCGCTTACTCCTAGACAGAGCCGGGAGGAAGCTATGGGTGAGGTGTGGCTGGGGCATTACACAAAGTGATAGAGGAAATGGCTCAGGAAGGGAAGATGTGGAGCTGTGTGTTTTGTGGATCAAACTGCGTTTGTGGCTTCTCATCCTCAGGAGAAGAGGGTGGCCTGGGCGGGACTATGGACAGATGACAGCATTTATTCTTTAAACTGACCTGGGAGGAATCTAGAGCTTGTAATAAGAGGTCTCTCACTATGTTCTGTTAATTAAAAAGGGTGAAAACAATCTTAATTTGTGACTCGTTTTGCTTTCTTTAGCCTGTCAGTGCTCCTGCCGAGGAGGAGAACTGGAGATTTCTCTGCATCCTGACGGAAGAGTTGACATTAGGGGAAGCGTTGCTATCGTGTTAGAGGGCACGCTGACAGCCTAAGGTGGTAGTGCTGCGGTGCTGCTATCTTGAATGACTAAGTATTTTCTGCATGAAAACAAATGTAAGGGGCTGCCTTTAGCAAATCTGCACAGTAGTCCACTTAATCCTCATGTTAGAAAAATGAAGACATATCAATGGAGATTTAATAATACTTCCTGATTAATTAACTAATGGAGTTTTGGGTCTACCTGTGAATGCATTTGAAATGTAAGTAACCAGGGGCCACCCCGTGGCCAAGTGGTTAGGTTTGCGTGCTCTGCATCGGCGGCCCAGTGTTTTGCCAGTTCGGATCCTGGGCGCAGACATGGCAACACTCATCAGGCCATGCTGAGGTGGCGTCCCACATGCCACAACTAGAAGGACCTGCAACTAAGATATACAACTATGTGCCGGGGGGATTTGGGGAGATAAAGCAGAAAAAAAAAAAGATTGGCAACAGTTTGTTAGCTCAGGTGCCAATCTTAAAAAAAAAAGAAAGAAAGAAAAGAAATGTAAGTAACTGGAAACAAGGAATAATGTTGTCACCTTTGATTATAACTACCAATCACAGAACAAGGAACAAATTCATGAGGGGTAAGATCAAACCATTTAAACTTAGGTGTAAAATAGAATATTTTGCAGCTATTAAAAAGACCCAATAACTATGCAGAAATATAGAAAAAGATTTCATGATATACTACTAAGAAGGAAAATGAGAGTAGACTGTAAATTGTTGGCAATGTTATGCTATGTCTATGGAGAATATGAATTTATATGGACAAGGATGGGTCATGAAGATAGAAAAGTAAAAGCTGTTCATATGTGGGGGGAAAGACTGGGAGTAATTTTAATGTGTCTAAAAAATTATTTCCTTTATCAGAACATACTCGTGTTCAATACTAAAAATCATGACATTTAACTAAGTAAATAAAACGCCAGAAATTTGAAAAAATGTGTGTGTATGAGTGTGGTAGTAAAATTAAACACTAAAAGTAAAGTAATGTCTTTATCTTGATAGATAGCTTTAGAGTGATAACTTAAAAGGGATTCTGCTCTTACCTCAATAAAATGGGTTTTAACATAACTTTAAATTCGGTTAAATCTACAATATTGAATACCTATAATGGACTTTGGGATGGGGACTTTTTCAAGTCGTTAAGAGTGTTTGTTTAAGGTGATCTCATTGCTGGCAGTTCTCAGCCATCTCAAAAACTGCAAACTCATCAGTTAGAAATTCCTTTGGTGGCCCCATTTTTTTCATCTTAATCCTATCATGTTTTCCATTTTTATTTATTTTTGCTGAGGCACGTGAGAGTGAGTTTATTATAGCAGTAATCTTGTGTTGCCCCTAATTTGCAATGAAATAAATAATTCATTAGCTTCAGTGCTTTAACTTAGTAAGTTACCCGTGACTTGCCACACACCTCACAGCACATCACAACTCATCAGTGAGTCATGACACTGCAGGGTTTTCACAAAGTGCAGGTTTTCCCAACATGGGACTAAATTGTATGAATAATTTTACATAAATGCATAGCTGAAAGGGTATGAATTTTATCTCTCAAATGTATGCTAGGGCCTAGTGGCATAGTGGTTAAGTTCGAGTGCTCTGCTTTGGTGGCCCAGGGTTCGCCACTTCAGATCCTGGGCATGGACCTACATACCGCTCATCAAGCCGTGCTGTGGTGGAATCCCACACAGAAGAACTAGAAGGACTTACAACTAGGATATACAGTTATGTACTGGGGCTTTAGGGAGATTAAAAAAAGAGGAAGATTGGCAACAGATGTTAGCTCAGGGCCAATCTTCCTCACCTAAAAAACAAAAACAAAACTATGCTAAATTCCTGAGATGACCCTGAATTCTTTTTTGCAGGAAAGTTGCTATTTGAAGCATCTGAATTGACTTTTCATCCTACATTTTCAAACCCTACATTCACTTTTGTAAGTGATTTTTAAAAAATTGTCCATTTAGCTATGGACAGTTCAGTCAGAATAGTCAGGGAAACTGATTATATTTACCGTGTTTACTCGGTCAGCCTGCTGGAAATTGACTGAGTGGCCATACTGGCTGTAGTGTCCCAAAAGTGGCAGCCCGGGAAGCTGGGAGGTGGAAGAGGGTGGGAGGAGAAGCACACGGACTAGATAAACCAGAGGAAATGAAATGATGTCTTTGGGTCACAGGAGCAAAGAGCCTCTAAAATTAGTGTAGGGGAGGGAGAAGTATTCCTCTGCCCTCTAGGTCCTTCTGGATGTCTAAGAATTAAATTGACATGAGATAGAATAACAGGAGATAATCAAAGTTTAACAACATGTGTACATGGGAGAAACCCAGGAAGACTGAGTAACTTCCTAAAGCCACCACCTTAAATACCATCTTCAGCTAAAGACAAGGAGGATGTTGGAGGTTGTGGTTTGGGACTTCAAAGGGAAGAGAGGCAATTTACATGGAGATGGAAATGCAAATGTTTGGTAAACAAATGTTGACATGCTTTGTAAGGACAATGAGAGATGGAGAGGACTTTGCTCAAATGGCCCTTGCTAGGTTCCTCCCTGTCTACCACACGTAGTTCATATAATATTATAGTTATCTCTCGGTATTAGCTCCTTTCTGGAACAGGCCTTCTATCTTAAATTCTTTTAGGCTGTTAGGGGGGAAGGTCAAAGTTTCTTTCTGAGTCTTTTGTTCTTAAAAATTATGAAGCCAAAGAGACGCATTTTGGGCTGGCAAATTCTGATCCCCCCGTTAGCACAGAGTGAGTTTTCTGTTGATGTGAGTAGGATCAGTTTGAGGGCACTTTAAAAACCTAGTTCCTGCTAGGTTTTCCCCTCCTCTTCTGCTTCTGCTCATCTCTTGCCTACCTGATCTTACTGAGAGTAGGTGCAGAGGAATGTGGAGGGAGACTGTTGGAGATGAATCCCAGGACTTAAGCGTAATCTTGCTGTTGACTGAAAAAGTGCTCCCAGGAAGTCAGCACTCCCTGGCATATTGAGTTAGACTGGGTTATGCTGATGTAGGAAATATCTACAAAAGCACAGCAGCTTATTATAGCAAACTTTTATTTGTGCTCATATTACCTGTCTAGTGAAGGTGAGGAGGGGCTCTGTTCCTTACGGTCTTACAGGGACCCAGGCTGATTTTGCATTCTGCCATCTCGACATGTGGCCTCCATGGTTGCTGCAGCAGGAGGAAAGAGTGTATGGAAACCTCACTCTGTTTTGGCCAGAAGTGATAGGTGTCAATTCTGCTCACAGCCTGTTGGCCAGAACTGGTCACATACCCCCATCTAATAGAAGGGGAGCTGACAAATGTGGGGAGCTCATGGATATATTCTGTGTACAGTAAATATAGCTGCCACACCTGGGGAAGATTTCAGGTCACTCAGATGGCTCTCCCTACGTTCTCCCTAGGGTGCATTACTTGGGTAAATTATCGCAGTCCAGGGGCTCAGGTGTGCAGGCTAGAAGCCTATTATGTAAATGCACCAACAATGAATCTATCAGATGCAGATTCACATCAACCTAGCATATAGAGACTGATATATAAGGCCAGAATACCAACTTTTTAATTTTACAATGAGAAATGTAACCATGGAATGGATAACATCAGAGCATTTTCTCCCCACTTGCATATCTGTTTTGGAAGCCAAAGTATAATCAGAAAGCTATTGGTGACTATGGAGCTGAAACAAGGAGAATCAGCAAAGTGGACCTAACTGGCAGATGTCATCAAGACATGATGAGCTTCCCTACTTTAACAATGCATTAGAATCCCATCATACTGTATTTAGTTTACTTGAATTTAACTACACATTCAGAGCAGAGCCAAATGTGATTTTAGTGTTTAAATATATTTACTTTTGGAACAACCATAGTCTCTAATTCAAGCCAACAACTTCATCTAGCACTCAGCAAAACAGTGATGTTTTCCAGCACTGGAGAATAACTGGCAGTGTCAGGCTTATGAAATAGTATATCTGTCTACTAGGCTTTATAGGTTATATATGGGATTTTCAAAGGTAATTTTGACAACACTCAACTTTTGCCTTATGCCGTATGGTAACCTGCCTCCAAGATGGCTCTCAATGATTCTGCCTTCTGCTATTCACACTCTTGTCCTATCCCCTCCCACATTGCACCAGGGTTGGTCTGTGTGACCAACAGAATATTCAGAAGTGATGGTGTGACTTCTGAGATTAGATTATAAAAGACTGCATCTTCTGTTTTGGTCGGTTTCTCTCTCTCTCTCTGTCTCTTGTCACTTGCTGTCTGGGAAGCCAGCTACCCGGCGTGAGCAGCCTTAAGGAGAGGCCCATGGAGCAAGGAACTGAGGCCTCTGACGTTGGTGGCATCAAGGCACAGGAATGAGCTTGGAAGTGGATTCTCTAGTCCCAGTCAGGCCTCAGATGCCTGCTGGTCTGCTGACACCTTGACTGCAGCCTCGTGAGACCCTTACCCAGAGGTACCCAGCTAAGCTGTGCCAGATTCCTGACCCACAGAAACTGAGATAATACATGTGTGTTGTTTTAAGCCACTAAGCGGTGAGGTAATTAGTTTTGCAGCAATCGGTAACTAATACACATGCTGTTTATCTTTTTATTTTTAATTTTATTATGAAAATGTCAAACATATACAAATGGATATCATGAGATCCATGAACGTGTCACCCAGGTTTAACAATTTTTAACTCGTGACCACTTGTACCTCTGCCCACTTCCCTCTTCCCTGGATTATTTGGAAGCAAATCCCAGACAGACATAACTTACTTTCATTTCAGTATTTAGCTCTAAAATATAAGAGCTTTTAAAAAAAGTAACCTCAATACCAGCATCACATCCTTGGTAGACAGACTCCCAAGGTAGCCCCGGATTCCTGCCTCCTCATGTTCATGCCCTTGTGTAACTCGCTTCTAACCAATAAAATATGAGAAAGATGATGGGATGTATGTAGTTGTGTGTAAGTGGTTACATGATTATGTTACATATGCTTGTGGCACCAGTCTTCTGGAGTCTCTTTCTCCTTTGCTGGCTTTGAGGAAGCAAGGTACCACGTTGGGGAACTCTAAAAAGAGCTGTGGGTGGCCTTTACAAGTTGAGGGCAGCCTCTAGCTGACAGCCAGCATGAAAATGAGGCCCTCAGTCCTTCAACAGCAAGGAACTGAATTCTGTCCACAACCTGAGTGAAGCAGATCCTTCCGCAGTCAAGTGTTCATATGAGACAGAGGCCCAGCCCTGGCTAACACCCTGATTGCAGCCTTGCAGAGGACCCCGCAGAGCCGTGCCTGGATTCCTGACCCATGGAAATTGTGACAAAGGTGTGTTGTTTTAAACCACTAAGTTTGTGGTAATTTTTACACAGCAGTAGAAAACTAATACAACACCTAAAAAATTAGAAACAATTACTTAATATTATTGAATATCCAGTTAATGTTTCTATTTCCCTGGTTGTCTTACCAATTTTTTACAGCCTTTTTATAAGACATGCTGGCTTTAGCCTGCACTTGTGTGAGATGTGAGTCCTCTCTATGTAACCTGCCTCATGGCTCAGCCTGGATTCTCTTTTCCACGGCTCAGCCTCCCTCGCAGATCTGCCTGGGCTGGGCCCTGCTGATGCTTGTCTCCTGAACAACCCTTCCCAGGCCCACCATTGCTCACCAGCCCAGTCTTTCTGCCTGAACCAGACTATAGTCAAGCCATTCCTTTAATGTCATCAGACATTGCAAAATATCCCCGAAGTAGAGGCAGGGGGCAAGATTCATTACCCTGGTCGAGAGCCACTGCTTTAAGCTGACCTTGTTACTCTGCTCGGATTTGCTTCGTTCTGTGGTTTAACTCTTGGATGGTAGATTGTTCGCCTCTTTCCAAGTTCTTTTCAGGGTGAGAACCCCCTCTACTGTTGCTCCCATGTATCCTGCAAGTCAGGTGCCCAGCTGGGAGCTGAATTCACAGCTTGTGGGTCAGATCTCCTGTTCAGCAGTCTGGTGTGGTTGGTAAAAAGCAATTTGCCATCTCCTGTGTATGAGACACTGTGCTAGAAGCCAGCGGGGTGGAGAGCTGGGGGGCAGGCTGCAAAGGAGATTAGAGAGGGAGCTTACAGAGCTCTCAAGGGACTCTAACTGGGGAGACCAGGTTCATCCTTTCATGAAAAGATAATGAGCACTTGCGCTGGTCTGTGATTAGGGCATACATATGGCACAGCCACTGAGTGCTATGGCCTTGTCAGGGGGGTGCTGAAGGACAGGGTTTAGAAAGACTGGGGCACGGAGCCAAGATTCAGAGACGAATGTGCAAGCATGTCTGGGTTTTGTCTAGAGTTTCTATATCTAGAAAGCAGTTGTTAGGTTCTATGGAGACAGAGAGAAATAAAAGAAAGTAATTCTTAAACTAACAATCCAGTGGAAAGGAGAGCATGTAAATGCAAGGACAGATAAATAATCCTAGAAGATATTATTTTTTTTTAACTAATAAAAGGTATAGAAAGGACTTGGGAATCATGGCAATTGAGTCATCCCCAGTGTATGAGAAAGGGTAGATCTGTGGCTCTCCAAGTGTGGTCCCCAGACAAGCAGCAGCCACACCACCTGGCAGCTGGTTAGAAAAGCAAATTCTCAGGCCCCATCCCGACCTACTGAATCAGAAGCTCTGGAGGTGGAGACCAGAAATCTGGTTTTTAACAAGCCCTCCAGGTGACTCTGGTGTACGCTTAAGTTTGAGAACCACTAATGTGATTCAGCCTTCCCGATTTAGCCACTGTTTTCTTCCCTCCCACGTGACGACTGCCTGAGCGGCTCAAAAACTTTTAAATGTGCATTGTCTCAAAATCTCCCTGACAATACCAATATACTTGCTGCTTAGTGCGGTTTTGGAGGAGCTCGGGGGTTTTTTGTTTTTTTTACCTTCCAGTTCTGTTCAGTATAGAAAAATTAGATGTGCTCAGGTGGAGCTGTTCAGTAATGTGTTGGTAATAAACAGATTAGTTAATCAGCCATGATTTATTAATGATGAATTAATTATACCTGATTGTGCAGTTCTGCTAGCTAAATGGAGCTTTAAAGGAGTTATTTTATTAATCATCGTGGTGCTAATTGCAGACACTTACAGAAGGATCACTAATTAAACATGCAACCATAAGCAGAACAATTTGGGCTGCTGAGACCTGCAAGAATAAGCAGCACTGATTTTTAGAGGAGTGGAAACAAACTTTATTTTATGCAATATTAGGGAGCTGGCTTGGCAATGTTAAACGTTCACTGCAAATTAATATTATAATCTTCTCCAGAAGAAATCGATCCTTAGATCAAAAAATGTATAGCACTCCAGTGAGATTCTGTTAAAGGGGAGGATTGTTCAATCCTATTTTCTGTTTTATACATATGCAAACTACTATACAGAATCTGTGCCAAACAGAGGCCATTGATCGATGGAACGGGACTTAGAGCAGAGTCAAAACTGCGAGTCAGTCCTCAGTACCAGAGAGCATCAGGCGAGTGGGAGATTGTGAACTCTTGGAGGCCAGGGACAACCCTCTGTGTTAAGTTACAATAAGAGGATTCACAACTTTATGCTGTTGGAGCAGAGAAAGAAATGAGACTATCCAGTCGAAGAGGCATCAGGTAAACTGAAGGATAGCTAATTAACAGGGAAAGTGTTTTCAATTGTTAGCTCAAGACAGATTAAAGGCCTCGCATGACTTTTTGTTGTTGTGAACATTTGTTTGGAGTTATGTAGCGTCTGAACATCAACCTCCTAGCACCTTGGGTTAGGAAATTCTCACTGTTAGGAGTCAAGGAGGTATTGCCCAACTTCTACCAAGGAAGCCAAAGTGGCCAGAGGCTACCTTCCCTGCAAATCTCGGGGTGGACATGCTATTCAGGTTTAGCCAAATCTAAAACGATCTTCTGGAAATTTGGATGCTGAACAAGGGAAGCAATACTGTGGAGGTGGCTGGAGGCCCTGGTCCCTGTAGTGGCTGCTTCTAGGATTCTGAGAGGTGCAGGAGCTACTCAGATTAGTAGCTGCAGGAATACTTAATTTTGGTCCAGTAGGTAATACAGTCAAATCTGTATGGTATAAGCACATGATAAATGTGTGTTGAGGTTACTAAGGATGAGGGTGATGACAGACTTCAAGGCTGTCCTGATTTCGGGTGCGTTCCCCGTTCTGCGAATTCCCTAGGCTGTCCATTGGATTAGGATTGAGCATATGGTACAACTCCAGCCAATGAGACATGATGAAAGGTTTTCAGTTCAGGGAGCCAAGTCAAGAAAAATAACTTCAAGTGGGATGAGGCAGCATTTGCCATGTATAGGTTTACTTAATCTGCCAATTTTCAGTATGCATCCCTCCCTCATCTGTGCTTGGTGCCCTGGGGTCTAGAGAGCTTCTGATTTATATCCTCCAAAGAAAAAACACCCAATTTTTCCCAGAGTGGGGAGAAGGAATTGGCCAATGTGCGAAATTGGGCACGTATGTATTATATGAATTTTAACATATGTCTACAATGTGTATCACCAATCCAGATCAAGATATAGAATATTTCCATCACCCCAGAAGTTCCCTCAGCAAAAAACCCAAAAACACAAACTCTCCATCCCTCACTCCCTAATAAAATATTTTTAAAAATACCTTTATTCTAATTTTAATGGATTTTGGAATTGAGCTAAATTAGATGCCTGTGTTTATTTGTTATTTTTCTCTCTCTGGTATTATCCCTTTTTTCTGTCAAAATAAACTTACAGAAAAGTTTGTGGTACTGTATAAAAATGTTCCCCGCTGAACTATTCAAGAATTAAGTTGCTAATTTGATGCCTCATTATCCCAAATACTTTAGTTTGTATTTCCTGTGAGCAAGGACGTTCTTCTAAATATACACAATAACACCATCAAAATCTGGACGCTAACTGGGATACATTACTACTCATTCATCCTCAGACCCCATTCACGTTTCACCAGTAGCCCTTTATAGCAAGAGGATCCAGTCCCAGATCACAGGTTCTCTTTAGTTTTTCATGTCTCTTCAGTCTGGAATGGTTGCTCAGTCTTTCCTTGATGTTCATGATATTGACACTTTTGAAGATTACAGGTCGGCTTTTGGGTGGGATGTCTCTCAACTCGGGTTTGCATGATGCCTCTTTGTGGTTAGATTCAGGTTAGGCATCTTTGGCAGGAATATCACAGAGCCGACACAGTGTCCTGTTGCATCCTATTAGGTGGCACATGATTTTGATCAGCCCCAGGACTGATGACCTTTACTCTGATGACTTGATTAAGGTAGCATCTGCTAGATTTCTTCATTGTAAAGTTACTCTTTTTCCCTTTGTAAGCATTTTCTGGGGAAGTGCTATTTAAATATCCTCTTCCTCAACAAACTTTCAATTCATTCATTCATTTATTTATATTCTTTGGATTCATGGTTTTCTGTATTATGAAATAGATTATAACTTATTACTATTGGTATTTATTTTGATGCTCAAATTATCCCAAATTTGGCCAGAGAGAGCCCATTCAAGCTGGCTTTTGTCTACATCGTCCTTTGAGCACTTCCTTGCTTTTTGGCACAATAAGATATTCCAGCTCTTCTTGTATTTTTTACACCGCAGACCTGGAATCAGCCATTTCTCCAAGGAGCTCTGATTCCTTCTAGTGCAAAATGGCATTTAGAAGCCAGAGTCTAATTGTTAGGTCTATTGGCTGTTGCTGCTCCAGCCTCTCTCAGTGGACAGTTAGGGAATGTATGCTTTAGACACACACAATTGTATTTATTTTTATATTTACACATGTTGAAAACCATCAATTCAGATGAATACCTCTAATTCTAATCCAACATCAGCAGCCCTTTCTGTATTTGTAATTCCCTTCACCAATAGCGAGAAATGTCACTTCCATTATCCTTCATATATTTACTTATTTGTCTAAACCCTGTGTGTAACCATCTCTCTCATCTCCCACCCATATCCTGCAGGGAAGTCCTGTTCTCCCTCTCTAGGCTCCCACCATCACAACATAGGTACCCTCCTCACCCTGCTTGGATTCTATGCCCTGGGTGCCTTCTGTGTCTGTGTGCCCTACATTAGCCTCTTCTACCCACTTGTCCTGATTGGCCTCCTAATATCTGTTGCCAATCTTCTTTTTTTTTCTTCTTCTTTTCCCCAAAGCCCCCCAGTACATAGTTGTATATTCCAGTAGCAGGTCTTTCTGGTTGTTCCATCTGGGATGCTGCCTCCGCATGGCCTGATGAGCAGTGCCACATCCACACCTTGGATCTGCACTGGCGAAACCCTGGGCCACCCAAGCAGAGCTCGTGAACTTAACCACTCGGCTGTGGGTCGGCCCTGCCCCTGGCCTCCTTCTTATCTCAGGACTTTTAGTGAGTGCTGAGTGCTTAGTTTTCCTACTCCTGCACTTGTTCAGCATTCCCTCTGTAAACGCCGAGTCTCTTTTTCACCCCAACTCCCCCCACTTCCTTCCCCAACTAGTACTCCTCCCTGCTCCTCCCCCACCCCAGGAAACTGTTTCCTGGTATATAGTATATATTCTTCCATACTTTTGTCCATGTTCACGTAGTATATTGGCTTACAGACACACATATACAATTTTCATTTTGTATATGTTCGTTTTAAAGTAATGGCGTCATGTTATTTACCCTCTCTGCAGCTCCCTTTTCTTTCATGGAACAGTCATCTGCTGAAGATCTTGTAGCTCATTCTCCAGCTTATTCTTTCCAATGGTTGAACATTATTCCAAAGTATAGCTGTTCCACAACTTAGTCAACGAATCCCATCCATCTCCTATTGAAGACCTTTGACTTTATTTCCAGGTTTTCACCATTATATGCTGTACTACAGAGAGCAACTTTATTTATTCTTTATGTCCTGGTACTTTTGTTTCTTCAGGATAGATTCAACAGAGAGGGATTTCTGGTTTGAAGAATGCATTTTTCATTTTAGTAGATCTTGTCAGATGGCTTTCCGAAAAAGGCTGGAGCTGTTCACATGGCCATTAACACTGTGTCCTTTTCACAACCTCACCAGCAGAATTTTGCCAGTTTGATAAGTGATAGCTCTTTGTTACTTAATTTGCATTTACCTGATTAGGGAAGTTAAACATCTTTTGATATATTTACTTGCCACTTGTATTTTTTCATCTCTGAACTCTCTATTCATATATTTTGCCTATTTTCAATTGCATTTTATCAGTTTGCAAAAACACTTTGTATATTATGACTTTTTATCTGTCACAGGTGTGGAAATATTTTCCTCAATGTTTTGTCTGTATGACTTTCATCAAACTAATTTTAAAGTATTTATGTAGTCAAATATGTCTATTACTTCTTTTATAGTTTCTGAGTTTCCACTTTTGGTTAGAAAAATCTGCCCTACACCACAGGCGGTATACGTTGTCTCCTAAATTTTCTTCCAAGATTTTTAACGTTTTAATTTTTACATTCAGTTTTTTAAATCCATCTGACATTTATTTTTGTACATAAAGCTATTTTATTTTCTTCTGGTAGATTGCCACTTATGTTAGTAACACTTACAAAATAACCTATCCTTTTCCCACTGAACTAAAATTCCTCTTCTGTCATGTATTAAAATTTTCTGTGGATTCTTTGCTCCATTTCTGGGCTTAAATTTTTTTTTACCTCTTTTATTGTGAAATATTGCATAAATATGGAAAACATATTTACAGTTTAATAATTTATAGCAAATATCCACGTAACTACCTCCAGATCAAGAAATAGAACATTGCCAGCACCTCAGAAGGTCCCCATGTTCTCTTCCCTGATTATCTCCTTTCTCTCAGAGGTAAGCGTTATCTTGATTTTTATGATAACCATTCCCTTGCTTTTCTTTATGATTTTAGTACTTGTGTATGTATTCCCCTCAAATAAAGTATAGTTTGTGTATTTTCAAATTTCACGCAAATGCAATCATTCTGTATGTGTTCTTCTGTATCTTGCTTCTTTACTACGTATTATGTTTGTGAGATTCATCTACAGTTTTGTGTGTAGCTGTAATGTGTTCATTTCTATTGCTGTATAGCATTCCATTGAAAGAACATATCACTATTTATTCAATCGTTTCCTGTTTTAGTTATTACCAAAAAATGCTCCTATGAACATTCTTCTTCATGTGTCATAATGTACACATGCAAAATTTTCTCAAGGGTATGTACCCAGTGGCGTGCTCACTAGGTCGTGGGCTGTGTGTATCTTCAGCTTTCGTGGAGAGTGCCTAACTGGTTTCAAAGCGGTTCTACCAATCTACACGCCTACCCCTCTAGTATGACAGTTCCCATTGTGCCATATCTCACTAGTGCTTGATCAGATTTTTAACAATTTTTGCCAATCTGGTAGGTGAGTTACAAACATCACATTGAAGTTTTACTTTGCATATCTTTATTAATGAGGTTGACCATATTTTATTATGTTTATGGACTATTTCTATTTCTTTTTTGTCAAGTATCTTTTCAAATCCATTTCCCATTTTTCTATTTGGTTTTCTCTTTTACTTACTGATTTGTAGGAGTTCTGAATAAGTCATTTGTCGGTCATAGGTGTTACAAATATCTTCCCCTACCCCAAAGCTTACCTTTCCATTCTCTCATGTCATTTGATAAACAAATAATGTAGCTGAATTTACCACTTTTTTCCTGTATTGTTTGTGCATTTTATGCTTTGCTTAAGAATTTTTTTCATACTCTGAGTTCCTGAAGATATTCTTCTATGTCATCGTTAAAAATTTTATAATTTTCCCTTTCACATTTAGGTCTTTAATTCATCTAGAAGTTATTTTTGTGTATGGTGTGAGAGAGGGGTATAACTTCCTTTTTTTCTGTATGGAGAGTGGGTTGGCTCAGAGCTATTTATTGAGAAGGCCATGCTTTCTTATGATCTGCAGTGCCACCTCCCTCATATGCAGAGTATCCATATGGGATTGGCTGTTTCTGAGCTCTCTGTTCTGTTATATTTACCATTTGTTTTTCCTATTCCAATACTGCACTGTCTTAATTATCTCTTCATTAAACATTTTAATCTTTAATATATAAATTTTGCCATATAACATCCCCACATTTATTTATTATAATTGTATCATTGTTTTAAAACTGTTAATACAAACACTTGGTAAAAGATTCAAGTAATGCAACAGTATACAGAGTCTCTATACTGAATCTCCCTCACACCTCTGATCCCTAATCTACCAGTTCCCTCCTCAGGGGCAATTGCTGTCACCGATTTGTATTCTTCCAGTCATTTTATGCATGCAGAAATATATCAATGTGGGTGTGTTTATGTGTCTAGATATGTCTTTGTATATATACGTATGTCTCACACCAGCAGTAGCTCACTAATCACACTGTTCTTCATCTTCTTAAAATTTGACGTATATTAAAGCAGCTATTATTATCCTTATTTTATAGTTGAGGAAAGCAATGCTCAAAAAGGAAATTGACTTGCTTAAGATGGCTCAGCTAGTAAGATGGTGAGATTTGGATTCAAAACCAGTCTACGTGATTACAAATCTAATGCCCTCTCTACACTTCAAGGAATATCCCTAGAGGGTCGTTCTGGTTACTTTCCTGTACAACAAATTACTCAAAATTTAGAGGTATGAAACAATCGTTTATTGTGCTCACAGATTCTGTGGGTTAGGAATTTGCACAGGACATAGTGTGGAAGGTTTGTTTCTACTCCATTGGTGTCAGTTGGGGTGGCTCAAAGGCAGGGCTGTGATCATCAAAGTCTTGCTCGCACACGTTTGGAGCCTGTGTTGGGAGCACTCAGCTGGGAGCTACACGAGTTAGGGCTCCTCGGACATCTTTCTGTATCTTTCTACAGTCTCTCCACATGATGTTTCCAGCATGATGGGTTTAGGATAGGTGGACTTCCTCCGTGTGGGCTTGGCTCTCAAGGCACATCCCCCAAGGGAGCTAAATGGAAGCTATATCACCTTTTACGACTATACTAGGAAGTCACATGGTTTTACTTCTGCCGCATTCTACTGGTGGAGGCATTTACAAAGGTCTGTCCAGGCTCAAGGGGCAAGAACACAAATCCCACCTCTAGATGGAGGACTGTTAATGTCACATTATAATAAGAGCGTATGAGATGGGATATATTTGACTGCAGCCATCTTTGGAAAAATATAATCTACCAAAGAAAAAAATTTGGGGGGGGGGGAATTTCCCATATTTTGGGGAATTGGGGATGTAAATGGTTAGCAGGAACAAGGAATACCTTCTTTTAAAAGAAGAAAATGTTGTTAAGTCCTGAATCTCTCTTTTTCTTTTGGTGAGGAAGATTGGCCCTGAGCTAACATCTGTTGCCAATCTTCCTCTTTTTGCTTGAGGAAGATTGTTGCTGAGCTAACATCTGTGCTAATCTTCCTCTGTTTTGTACCTGGGATGCTGCCACAGTATGGCTTGACAAGCAATGCTAGGTGCATGCCCAGGGACTGGACCAGGAAAGCCCAGGCTGCTGAAGTGGAATGTGCAAACTTAACCACTATGCCACTGGGCCAGTCCCTTGAATCTTTTTTTTTTTTTTTAATGGAGGAAAGGCAACTCCAGTTATTGAACCATCGTCAACAAACATAGAGATGTGCTTATAGACCATCACCAAAGACTTTTGAAAATGTTCTTAGCCTACTGACCCAGAGATACTTTCAAGGAACCAGAAACATTTAAGTGTCAGCTTTTAAGGACTTTATGGGCTCTCAAGCATATTCTGCCAAGTGGACGGACCAAACTGGATCTGTTCTACACTCAGAGTGTGAAACAGTGTTTCCTGGCTTAGCCCTTGTCTTCCTCTGTTCAGGCTACTATAACAAAAATGCCATAGACTAGGTGGCTTATAAACAACAAATATTTATTTCTCACAGTTCCGGAGACTGGAAGTCCAAGATCAAGCTGCTGGCAGATTTGAGGTGAGACTTCACTTCATGGGTTACAGATAGCCATCTTCTCGTTTTGTCCTCACATGGTGGAAGGGGCCTCAAATGGGGTCTCTTTTATAAGGGCACTAACCCCATTCATGAGGGCTCCACCCTCATGACCTAACCACTTCCCAAAGGCCCCACATCCAAAGGCCATTACATTCGGGATTAGGTTTCAACATATGAATTTTGCAGGGGGACACAAATATTCAGTCTATAGTCGCCCTTCTGGAGTAACGCCTCATAGTCACTGTTTCCTGATGCTTCCAAATGCTTATGGAGAGGCCAGAGTGGCCACTGTCAGGGATGAGCGGTCTATGACTTTGTGCAAGAGCTGGTTGAGGTTATCACAATACCTTTGGGCCAAGTTATTTTAAGTTACAATACACAGTTTGAATTTCCTCAACCAACTGGAAGGCTCTTTCTGGCTGAAATCATGATTTCAGCATAAAAGAAAAGAAGAGGTAAGTTAAAGTGAACACCTGTTCTTCTAAAATTGCTCTACTGCAGGTACCAGCCCTAGAGAGTTGGCAGATGGTTTTATGTTTCTAAGCCTGACCTTAGCAGCCCTTCATCAATCTTGAGCTGATTGATTCTCGGGAAAGAGGAGACTCTGGCTTCTCAGGTTACCCAAGACACCTTTGATTTAGTTACTACCTGAAGACCAATTAATTAGCTCACACTGGTTCTCTCAAGTTTTCCTAACAAAGCTGGGAAACACTAGGCACAGCCTGGCCGGGGCAGCTTTTTACTAGCTCATTAATTACTGTTACCCCAGACATGGATAATCCTAAAAGATGAAGATAAAAGCATCATTCTGCACTGGGGAAGATGGTGATCTCCTGCAGCTATCCTGCCCTGTGATTCCTGCAGCCAAGAGGCTCCCCATCTTTAAAAAGCCTCCACCTATAGGACTGAAACTACCAACTGCTTCTCCCATTGCATTTTAACTCATAGCTGCAAAGGGGAGCTTGTTAATCATGAGAGAATTTGCCCCTTGACTATTGGACACTTTTAATTTTTTTAAATTTGGAAAGCTTCTCTCAATTATTTTTCTTTTTAAGTCAAATAGACTTGTATTGGTTTTCTATGACATGGAGTTAATTCACAGTCAATGTTCCGGATGGATTATCTGGGGAACTCACTCTTTTCCTCCAATCAGTTGGTTTCCTCTCTTCTGTCTCTCACCTGGTCCCACTTCTCTCCTAGCCCCTCTGCTTAGTCTTTGCTCTTCATTCCAAGCGAGGGCAAACCTGGGAGGAGTCAGGGTCGGATGTGGGAATGTGTTGTTGATGTGATAAGAAGTAATAGAACAGCATACTCATGTTTAAGATTAGGTACTCTATGACTCTTCTCCTCTAAGAGGGCAACCATAAGTTGACTTTTGCTACTAAGAACTTCCTCCTCATGATAGATGTTATTTTTCGGTGGTGTTAAAAGATAAATTGAGGAATATTAAAATTTTTAACAGTTTATTTGAGCAAAAATTGATTTCAACTGGGCGGTGTCAATAAGTGGTTAGGAGCACTGCATCCTCAGGAGCTGGGGGCAAGACTTTTATAGAGAAGACTTGGAAGTAGAGCAAGGCAATTATTTGACTGGCTGTAGCTTAAGCAGTTGCCTTATTTGGAAAGCCTAAGTTGCCTGTTTGTGATTGGTTGTCCTTAGCTTTTGATTTCTTAACTTTGAAGCATTTATAGGCTTAGGTTTTGGTTTGCTCATGTAGATGGCTAAGGCAGCAGAACTACCTCAGTCTAATGGCCTCCTTGTTTAATTAATTTAACAGTAGTGTATGTGTAACTGCAGGCCCTCCATGACCAGCTGAACCGACCCCATCTTATCAACAGAGTAATTAAGAGTGGTTTTTCAGGAACTGAGACCCTTTGTCCAGTTCAGGCCGGCTGAGACCACCAACCCATCAACTGGGCCTGTGCAAATGCTTGATAAGTGACTTTTTTGATGTCAAGGAGCTAACAACTCCACCCTCAGATCACGGTAATGCCGCCATTTTGTGAGCACGCATCTTATGAAGAGCCTTGACTACGCTCGCGCAGATCATCAGTGACCTCACTTCTCTTTCCTCCAATCATCCATCTCCACGCTTCAGACCGCCCTGCCCGACATCCCATAAACTGCCCCAAGCCCTGGATCGGGGAGACAGATCCGAGAGCACAGGCCCTTGACTCCTTGCAGATGGATCTCACAAAATAAAGCTGATATCTCTTCCCAAAAGCTGATGCCATATAATTGACTTTTTAATGCACATTGAGCAAGAGAACCCCAATTTTGTGTGGTACCGTTTGCATTAAAATTTTTTATTATGGAAAATTTCAACATGGACAAAAGCAAAGCAAATACTACAGTTAATCCTTCTGCCTGCTCCCCATGTACCCATCATGCAACTTCAACAATTATCAACTCATGACTAATTTTGTGTCCTATATGCCCCCAAACCCAGGTGTTCTGTGCTCCATGTTTGGCTTCACCTGAAACCACGTTTCCTTGTCTGCACATGCCCAGAAGGAGGTGAGCCTGGGGACTGCAGACTCCTCTCGGTCTGTGTCTTCCACTCCACCATGTGCACTGAGTCTTGAGAACACCTCGATTGTCACATTCTATTATACTTGATGGGGTAACTCGAGGCATCCTGGCGGCGGGCAGGACAAAAGGACAGCTGTGCTGCGCTGCCCACAAATTAGGGCATCTTTGGAGGCTGTCCTCCAATTTCCAATTAATTTTTAGGAGAGCTTTAATTATGCCATCAACAGTCCTCACTCAAACAATCACAGGCACTCTGGCTAGGGGGAAATGAGTGACTGACTAGATTTGCATAACCATTTACCCTAATTAGAATGTCAAAAGTTGGTGGCAAAGAGGCCAAGTTGTGCTGTGACTTAGTATCATTTTAATTTATCCCAATTTCCTATTATTACACCTGTCTTCCTCTTTGCCTCTCAGGTCTTCTTTCCTTTTAAATGATTTGTAGCAAAAACAGAATGGAAGACAGAACAACTAATAATTTACTTGTAGGCTGAACTCCGGAAAAACGCTATAGGTTTCTTTCCTTAATCCAAACCATGATTTTAGTTTCTATCTGAACTTATAATTGCATGGACATTTAGATCTAACCGTGGTAATTTAGGCAGACCCTTAGCTTTGAATCCAGGAGCCTGCTCTTTACAGGTGCGTGTGCATGTGTGTGTGCGTGCATGCATGTAAGGTGGTGGAATCATCTTCAGGTTATCCCATGATAAAAAATAGTGTCTTTGAATAGTCACTTTTATTCCAATGTTTTAACACCAGGAATGGTTGTAATAATAACAGTTGTAAGATATACTCATTAATAGATAATATTATTATTAATAACGTGTAAAGCTTCTATGACAAAGGTTTCGGACTAGAAGATTTGAAAACTACAAACGGGGTTGAGAATAAACAGGACTCCAGGCCTCAGGCACAGACCCACCCGGGCCCATTAGAGGCTGTTTAGTCACACACCCGTGATTTCTGGGTCCGGCTGGTGAGCTACTTACCCAGGTCCTAGTTAAATCAGGCATCCTGTTTTTCCGCCCCCATTCCCTTTTAGCTGCAGGAGGCCACCTATTTAATTAGTTGGGGGTGGGAGCGCCTGTAATCTCCTGGGGGCAGCTTTAGCTCCAGGGTTGGATAAGAGGATGAATCCAACCCCAGGCGTGGCCAGCCTGTCCCCTGCAACATATGGGGACCCTGCCATGCCTTCAGCCCAAGTTCCAGCAGCAACATTAGTGAAGAGGCCTTCCCTGCTGGGAATACACCCTGCAAAGCCAAGGGCAGGTGGCGTCACTAGTAGAGGTCAAGTAGTTCTTAGACCAAACAGCATCTGGCGAACTATGCCAATTGGAAATCAATGTCCCGCCCTGGGTGGGTTTAATTTTATGGTTGTTTGCACAAACTTACAGCCCCTAATGGGCAGTGCAGAGCTCAGAGCATCCTCCTAGCATTCTTCCAATGGAGTCTGATGTCTTTGAGCCCATCGATAAGTTGAATTAAAGAGTCTGTTTACTAGAGGCTAGTGTTGGAGCCTGGCTGTCAGGCTAAGTCAGGCTAACGGTAGGGTTAGCCACTATTTATCCAGGGCCTGGAGGCTTAAGCACAAATGCAGTACATGTAAGCCCCTAAAGCCTTACCACACTGTCTCCAGCCTGAGGGAGACATGTGGGTTCCTTGGTATGTAGCAATATTGAATCATTATGTTCAATGTTCCGACTTCATGTTAAGCAGGCCAGTTTTCTTTGGACTGACATAAGATTTTATAGAGGTTAAGAAGTTATGTTCTGCAGTCAGACAAATTCAGTTTCCACCACTCACCTTGGGGCAGAAGGACTTTGAGGCAACTTTCTTAACCTCTCTGGGCCTCACTTTCTTCACCTGTAAAATAAGGAGAATAATAGCACCCACCTTACTGGGCTGCCGAGAGGATGAAATAAAATAATATGTTGAAAGTGTTTAGCATAGTCCCTGGTATGCTAATGTACTTTTAATAAATCTCGGGTATTAAAAATGACAATAAAGATAATAATGATAATTCCAGCCAAATGTGAACAAAATAGGCATGTTAAAATTAACAAGAACAGAAGACATGAATTAGCAGCGCTGGTTTTAAAATCTTGAATTTTAACATTTTTATCATTGAACTCTGTAGTCTTAAAGTTGTATGGGAATTCTTTAACTTGCTCATTTCTCCCTTGTTCTGACTTATTAATCTTTCTTGTTTTTCAACAAAGAGAGGAAGATTTAGGCATCTTCACCCCGTATGAATGGGTTCATTTTTTGATGCACCCTGTAATGAGTGGGTTGTTGACCTAGAAATACGTCACGCCAGTCCCTGGGTCCGATCAGAACCAGAACTCCAGGGAAGCCAGCAGTAGTCATGGCAACGGCTTCTGTCCCGTTTCTCAGGTGGATCATTACCAGGAGAGAGTTGGATAATTAAGATCAAATGATGACTCATGGAAGAAGACCTTTTCTATAGCTGAGGATGGGGTTTCTTTCTTCAGGGCCAGTCACTCTGATGGAGTATGGGCCTGCCTGACCGTATGTGCCCCAGTCAGAGGCAGTTTCATTGCAGTGAACCCCAAGGGAACAGAAGTGAGGAGCCCTGCTTCTGAGCGGGGCTGGGTGAGGGGGCCTCGAGAGGAAGGGCCAGTCCTCCCAGATGAGTAGAGAGCAGTGGCTGTTGGAGAACTCTGCTACAGCCAGAATCGCAGTCTCTGAGAGATGCCTCGTTACTTTTTTCCTTTATCTACAGCTTCAGCTGGATCCCCATCATCGGCGCAGTATGAAAGGTACATCCTTTCTCTAACAGATACAAACCACAGTGGCTTCTGGCTCACCAACAACCCCCCAGTGACCATGTTGCTGTTTCCTAGCTACGGCTAAAGACACCTGACAAACTGACCAGTCCGATTCTCTCCCCTGGGTATTTGAGAGTTGACTGGTATAGATAAATGGATTGGAGCAGAGTCATCTCATGATAGTGCTCCAGGGCCAAGAACAATGGCTCCTAAGGTCCCAAGTCAGCTTTATTCATGTCCTGCCAGAGAAGCGGTTGTTTAAGCTTCCTTTGATTTAGTGAGCTACTCCTCATATCATTCCATATCTCCTTTTTGCTTAAATTAACTGAAAACTGTTTCTGTTTTCTTTTTCCTTCTGCAAGAACTTAAGTGATATGTTTCCTATTAAAAACTTAAAAAAAAAAATGGCAGGGGTGAGATTTGTCCAATAGGCCTGTGATGTTTGCAGGTGGTTTAACCCAAAACTTCTGGGTTCTCCAACCTTGAGAACATCATTAGAACATGAAATTCCCCCCATAAAAGGCATCTTCAACCACAAGAGCTCTAAGTCTGCCTGGAGATGCCTGCGCCAGCTGGTTAGCCAGGTGGATCTGTTCCTTGGCTAAGTGATTTACATCTATGTCTGGCAACCCAGGATTTAAATTTGTGCCTACACAAAATGACCAAGTGGGCTTCCTCGAGAATAGGTGACACTGGAAGATTAATTCTTCAAATGCTGAAGGTCTCTGAAAAAAGGCCCCAAGCTCATCTAAGCTGCACAAACTTGTACAGCTACGTACGTTTTTTCCCCTTATGAGCTACAATATTACCTTCAGTGATTAACTGGAATAGCCTCAGCTATGGCAATTATCCAGTGAAGCTGGCCAAGATTTCCTGCAGTTATTACTGGACATAGCTTCTTTTGTAGGATCCTTCCTTCTAATCCACGTTTGGGCACTGACTCAGACTGGGAAGGCTCTAGCCTCATCTTTTCCAAAGGGCTTCCTCTGAGGATCCAAATGTGACGTTGGGTCCATTTATCAGCGACACTCTGAAGCCAGGCAAAATCAGTCTCTCTCCTAGCTCCCTCAAAACGGGAGACGGTCCATATGATGTCACCAACCATTGGGTAACTTTAGCAGAGCTAAAGACCCAAGTCCCTGTTAGGGCCCATTCAATTTTGCATCCTCTCCCCATGGCCATGACCAGCTTCCTCCCAAAGAGCTACCCGTGGCAGAACCCATCCTCACTTCTGCAGGAGCCACCCAGAGCATCAGTGGCATTGCTTTAGTTCATGATAGATTTCACATGATTCACCAAAACTTCCTCCTTCCTCTGGAATATTCATGTTTCTGTGTCATGAATTAGCAGTTACAGCCTTCTTATGGAGCTCTCTCCTTGAGGACTTTTGCCTCTTCCATTTGTCTCTCTAAGTTCCCACTCTCCCCTTCCTCCCCACACAGTAGATAAAAGGACTGGGATCAGACCAGGGGAAGCAGCTAGGCGTATCTTCAGGCAGGTCTTGGGTAAAACCAGAAAAGGTTTTGGGAACCGAGAAGTGGTTTGACTGAACTGCAAGGGGGTCAACTCCTTGACCCCAAGACACTGGTGCTGATCGTGGGCACCTGAAGACACACACTGTTCCTGTTCTGAATTATGTCCCCATTCCTGAAGTATCACCAAATATGACCCTGAAATTGAAATTTTCTATTGACTAATTTCTTTCTAATTTCAGGAGCTCATACGGCGTGATCAACTCGCGCCGCCCCCAACCTTTTACTTTGTATTATGAAGAATTTTAGACAGAAAGGACAGTATAATAAACCACGACATGCCTATCACCCAGCTTCAACAGTTATTGACTCATAGGCAATCTTGTTTTACCTATACTTCAACCCTCTGCCCTAGATTATTTTGAAGCAAATCCCACACATTATATAATTTCATTTGTGAATATTTCAGTATGTATCTCTAAAATATAAGGACTTAAATAATGTAACCATGATATCTTTATTACACCTAAAATAATTAACAATAATTCCTTACTATCAAATATGCAGTCAGCGTCCAAATTTCCCTCATTGCCTCATAAATATTTTTAGGGTTGGTTTTTTTGGATCAGGATGTAAACAAATCCACACACTGCACACAGCTGATATGGTTCTAGTCTCTTATTTTAATTCCATAGGTTCCCTCTTCACTTTTTTTTTTCTCATGCAGTATATGTCCTATAGAGATTCTCAATTCTGAATTTTGCTGATTTCCTAAAGAATCCAGAAATGATTCTGGCTTGAATCTAGTTGTCTGTCCCCTGAATGCCATGCAAATTGAATGTTAGATATGGAGGCCTAATAAGATTCAGGTTCAATTTTTTAGTAGGTTTACTAGGTACTGTGTTTTTCCATCAGTAGGCATACAATGTCTGATTCTGTCTGTCTCTCTCTTTTTAGTGAGTTAACTGGACAATAATTAGAGACACTCAAATAGCAGAGGTAGGTTATTCACAGGCATTTGTCTACCACCAGGCCTTGGGCAAGAAACTGTGGATTAGGCCAGAGTTTGAATCTGACCCTGCCTCCAATGCCCTTTTCTCTACTGGTACTTCCTTCCTTTCCTGAGTCCCTTTATACATAGTTGAATTCTGGGCTGGCTGCGAACTGAGTGGTGAGCCTCTGAGCATCCTCCTGGTGAGCCAGTTTTTTGCCTGGAGAGTTTTCCCAGCCCCAGCATGCTTCTCCCCGACATCTACCTCACCCCTGGCAACACCTGGAGAATTTGCTTGCTCACAGGTAACTTTACAAGAGCAATCTTCAGGACTCAAAAGAATGACGAGAATGGAGAGGAGAAGGAGTTGGTTCATTAATTTCAAAATAGCAAGTTAAAAAACTTTTGAGTTTAAAGGCATACGGATATTTTTTTAAAAATCAACCACTAGGGGCCGGCCCGGTGGCACAGCGGTTAAGTGGACACGTTCCGCTTTGGCGGCCCGGGGTTTGCCGGTTCAGACCCCGGGTGCGGACATGGCACCACTTGACAAGCCATGCTGTGGTAGGCGCCCCACATATAAAGTAGAGGAAGATGGGCACAGATGTTAGCTCATGGCCAGTCTTCCTCAGCAAAAAGAGGAGGATTGGCAGCAGATGTTAGCTCAGGGCTAATCTTCCTCAAAAAAAAAAAAAAAATCAACCACTAAAATGTTTTAAGATGGCCTTCTCCTTAATGTAAGAGTATGGACTCAGCCTGTGTTTTCCAAAAACATTTTCTGTGGAAACTGTTCTTTGGCTATCCTCTGAGATGAAGAGCTTCCACGGCCACATAATTTGGGAAACTCTGCATATCCCATCCTGAGAAGGACCAGGATCATAGAAAGTCCTGCAGTAAAGAGCCTGCATAGCTTTGTTTAGCCAGAATTTCCTTGTGTTTGCTGAAGGGTAACAGTTTCAGGACACACTTTGAGAAAAACACTTTGGGGAACCAATAATCCTGATCTTCTGGGTAAAGTAAGGCATGGGAGAAAGGGGGCATTGGGAGTTAGAGCCAGCATGATGGGATTTCTCTCACCCACTTGGTTCTGGACACTTGGGAGATCGATTTGGTAAGAGGTTCTTTACAATGGGCTTCTGCAGAAAACTCATGTTCTAGAGGTGTTTCTTGGCCTAAAGTCATGAAGTGTTTAAGTAAACTTCTGGCTTCCCTCTGAGATGACCTGCCAGCATCCTACATGCCACCAGGGAGTGTGGAGGCATGAACCAACCTGGCCGCAATTCACTGTTCATTAGTTAGCAGCAAAGCAAACTTGCTAGGATTAATCAAGTGAGTTAGAGTGACAAGTATATGGTAACTGGGCATTAGCCACCAGGGAACAGGGCAAATGTGCTTAAGGAGGGGCTCTGGGTGTCACCTGTCAACTGAGCACTGCAGTCAGCAGTGTTGTACGACTGACAAAGTGTCGGGTGCTCAGCTGTCTGGTCTACTGAAGCCTCAAGAGCAGGCAGTGGCAGGGAGGTGAACCTGCAAGCAATGGGAGGCTGGGTTTGGAAGAGCTGACTCAGTGGTGAAACTGGCCCGTGAGGAGCGTGGTCAGAAGCTCAGTGTCAGAGGGGTATTGTAAACTCAGGTTCTCTTTCTTTTGGTACTGACTTCCAAAGATCTGATATTGTGTGAAGAGATGCAGATGCAGGAGGCTGTAAGTAAGGGGGAACGTGGAAATGATCAAGCGGTGGTCCCAGGGCTACGGAGGTGTGTGTAGGTTGAAGCAGGCCCCTGGTCCGCTGTTGAGAGAAGAGCGAGCGTCCAGCTCTTGGGAGGAGAGAGCTCATGGTAAATGAGGGACCCCACCAGCCAGACTAAGGGTCAGGACAGGCCTCCAGAAACCTAAGGAGGAGGGCACACAGTGAGGGGATTGTGGGAGGCTCCAAAGAGGAAGGGTAAGGGTCAATGAGTCCTCAGGAGCTTCTGGTTCACCCCCAGGTACATCCGACACTGAGCTCAGGGCTAGGGACTAATTCTAAACCACCAGTGGGAGATGGCGCTCCAAGGAAACTCAGACTTGGTTCACAGAAATAGGCTGATCTCTGCCCGCAGGTCACCAGCCCTGTTGCCTACTGTTTAGCTGAGCTGAGGTGGGCTGGGACTGACACAGCGCTGCATACATGGCTCAGCATGTTTAATGAGCATCTACTACGAGCCAGGTAGCATTCGAGGCACCGAGGGCACAGAGGTGAATAAGGCCCTGTCCCTGACATCAAAGCTCTTCCAGACAAGACCCAGTGCAGCACAGAGCATGGGCTCTAGGGAGAAAGAGACTGGGTTTCAAATCTAGCCACTGGCTGTGTGGCTCAGTTTAACCAGGGCGCTTGGTTTTCTTGGTCACAAAATGAAGATTATCACAATCCCTACTCAAAGGGTATTGTGAAGATAGGAGCTAACACCTGGTAAGCATTTGGTGTTTCCTGAAGGTGCTAATTTTTTTATGGCGATGATATTGGTTTCCTTAGCTTGAGGTCAGCCTGAGTAAGGACTTCAGACTATCAAGCAGCAGATATGTATTTATTGAACACTCTAGCAAGACCCGGATATCTAAAATTTGCCCTTTCCCTCAAAGAATTTATAACCTATTAGGAGAAACAGGAAATAAATTCATAAGAAGACACCAACAATACCAGTTTTTAATATCCACGAGGGTAGAGATTTTTGCAGTGTTATCGACTCTATTTCTAGTGCCTGGAACAGTACCTGGCACATAGTAAGCACAATAAATATTTGCTGATTAAGCAAATGAATGAAAATCAGTTTGAAACAATGAAACAAGTTGGTATATGGTTGCCAAGTTAATGGAAAAGAGTATATACTCATATGGCTACCAGTGTCAGGTTCCACTCAGAGATAGTCTAGGAATCTGGTCGGTACAGATGTCCGGTCAGCCAGGCGTGATATATTGTTGCTCCCTGCTCAGTGGAGGGCAGTAGGAGGCTGGGGCACCAGCCCGGATGGAAGGATCAAACATGATGGTGCGGAGGGACAGGACACAACCTCAGAATTAAAAGATCTGGGTGTCTGGACATTTAGAATAACTTGTTCAGCCAAGCTGCTGAAATTGCATGAGGAGACAAAAAAGCAACACCAACTAAAATCAACAGAAAAGCGCTTCCCCCTGGGGCATGGTGCCGACAAGAGCGGCTGGCCTGGGCCGGTGAGGCCTCCAGGCTTCTATTCCGAGCTGACTCAGGTACTGCCTGAAACCTGGTTGAAATGAGAGCCACCCTTGGGGAAGTAAGCCACCTGCTCACTGCGAAAGAGCGGACACCACAGTTTCAGAGCAGGGACAAAAGCAGCAGGCCTGATGCCACTGCTTTTGGAGGGCACAACATCCCACCAGAGTCCATGAGCAGGAGGAAAAAGAGCTGTGTTGCCAGGGCAGCAGTGTCTCCTCTTTCTTTGCGTGTGGAGTCCCTCCAAAGACCTTTCCTCCTCCCTTTCTTTCCACCAATATTTCTTGAGCATCTATTATGTGCTGGACACAATTCTAGGCAGTGGAGATACAGCTAGGAACAGTACACAGGAGGCCCCTGAACTCCTGGGGTTTCCAAACAAACAACCAAGGACACAAAGATGGGAGAGAACAGGAGCTGGACGACAACGGGGCCAGCCAGGGAAGATCTGGGAAAAGTGCACTGAGGCCCAGGGAGCAGCCAGGGAAGAACCCTGGGAAGAAAGGGGGCGCGGACTGCGGGCAGAGGAGGAGGAGCAGACTTTTGAGGGGGCAGCAGTAAGAGGTGATTCAGAGAGGTGGGGCCACCAGCCCAAATCCTTCTTCCTCCAGAGCACAGTAAAATCCCCCTGTTATGAGCTCCCAACAGTACTAATCTTGAACTGCCTCATACCTAGGACAGTGGCTCCAACTTTTCTAACCACATGCTCCTATCAGAAAAAAAAAAGCATTGGTATATACTCCCATATACATGTATATATTCATATATTGTACACTATCACACACCCCAAGATAGAAATTTAAAAAATGAGATAAAATAAATATCATCAAAATTTCTAATCTTTTCCCATACTCTAATGGACTGCCTGCCATGTGCACCTCTTGGGGAGCATGGCTCTGGTTTACTACTTAGGGCAGTTTTTTTTTAAGATTTTATTTTTCCTTTTTCTCCCAAAGCCTCCTGGTACATAGTTGTGTATTTTTAGTTGTGGGTCCTTCTACTTGTGGCATGTGGGATGCTGCCTCAGCATGGCCTGATGAACAGTGCCATGTCTGCATCCAGGATTTGAACTGGCGAAACCCTGGGCCGCTGAAGCGGAGAGCTCAAACTTAACCACTCGGCCATGGGGCCAGCCCCATCGAGGCAGTTTTTTGATGTGCTGGGTCTTATCTCCACAACTGGATTGTGAATAGCATTAGGCTAAAGGCTGTCTTATTCCTGATGTTACCTGGCAGAGGGATGAACAGATGGAAATAGAAACTACTGTGTAAGAGACAAAGGCTCTAATTCTCACGGGCCCACAGACAATGAGGCACTGGTGTGGGCCATTGGCAGGGGTAGCTCCGGTGGCTTTACTGTGGCCTGGATGAAACATTCCTTGTTTCAGTCGAGGTTCAACCAGGGAAGCACAGCCACTGTGAATATTACGGAAGAAGGAGTTTATTACAAGAATGAGGCCTTACACAATAGGGGAAGCAGCTAGGGACGTAAAGGCCCAACAAGGGTTGTTGAAGGTCAGAGAACAGTCACTAAGCAGCTCTGGCTTGAGTGAATGAGTCAGAGTTTGCAGGAGAGTCTGGAAGCCAGGCATGTCCAGCTGCTGGAGCAGCCTGGGTAGGGAGGCTGGTACAGAAGGCAGCTTCTTTGTAGCTATCCCCTCTGAGAATTTGCATGAAGCACCTGATAGTGGTCCTGGGGCTGCTGTTGGTCAGCAGCGTGGGTGGGAGGGACCCCTGTATACACAGTGAGAAAGAGCAAGGACAAACGTGAATCCATGGGCACCTCTCACGGCCTCTAACCTACAAAGGTCTTTAGAGAATGTTGGTGTAGGGGATCAGAATTGGCCACCTCAAAATGTGTCTCTTTGCTTTGATTATTTTATTTTTTTATTTTCTTATTTTTTGTTAAAGATTGGCACCTGGGCTAACAACTGTTGCCAATCTTTTTTTTCCGCTTTATCTCCCCAAACCCCCCCGTACACAGTTGTATATCTTAGTTGCAGGTCCTTCTAGTTGTGGGATGTGGGACGCCGCCTCAGCGTGGCCTGAGGAGCAGTGCCATGTCCGCACCCAGGATCCGAACCCTGGGCTGCCGCAGCGGAGCGAGTGAACTTAACCACTCGGCCACAGAGCCGGCCCCCTGATTATTTTTTTTTTTATTTTTTGAAGAAGGTTAGCTCTGAGCCAACATCTGCCACCAATCTTCCTCTTTTTGCTGAGGAAGACTGGCCCTGAGCTAACATCCATGCCCATCTGCCTCTACTTTATATGTGGACGCCTGCCACAGCATGGCCTGCCAAGCGGTGCATAGGTCCACACCCAGGATCCGAACTGGCGAACCCCTGGCCAGCAAAGCAGAACATTCGAACTTAGCTGCTATGCCCCCTGGCCGGCCCCTTTGCTTTGATTATTTTTAAGAACAAAAGACTCTGAAAGAAACTTTGACCTTCCCCCTAACAGCCTAAAAGAATTTAACATAGAAGGCCTGTTCCAGGAACGGGCTAATACCATAAGATAACTATAGTATAATGTAAAATAAGTGTGAGTAAGTGTAGAAAGGCACAAGCAAGTCTATTTTTATCAAAGTTCTGTCTCTCAGGTCACATTTTCTCTAGATGGCCCAGCAAACACTTGCTTAACGAATATTTGCATTTCCATCTTCCTCCCTTTTGAAGTCCCCAAACATAACCCCAACATCCTCTTTTGTCATTCACTGAAGACAATATTTAAGGTGGTGGCTTCAGCCAATCTGGTGAGTTTCTCAGTCTTCCTGGGTTTCTCCCATGTATACATGTTATTAAACTTTGTTTGGTTTTCTCCTGCTATTCTGTCTCATGTCAATTTAATTCTTAGACCATCCAGAAGGACCTAGAGAGTAGAGGAATATTGTTCTGCTTCTATGTTCTTGGAAGGAAATATCATGATTATTAATTTGTCTTCTCAAATACCTCAGTACTAGGAAGGGAAGGGTCCTGGATAGTGAATGCAAATATTCAGTCACCGGAAAAGTGAAGCATCCCCTGGAAATTAGCACTTTAAAATACGTGTCTGTAACTGTCAAACTGAACTTCAAATTACAATGAAACCATCAAATTTACTATCCAGTAAGGCCCTGAGCAGCCTTTTTTTGCCTTCTGTCTCCAATATTTCAAACTTAGATGCTCCGATATCAAAGGCAAAAGGAACTCCTTTGAATTTATCCTCCTTCTCCCTGTCCCTGCTCACTCTATGGGACAAGCACTGAAGAGCAGGGAGACAAAGCAAACGTGGGCAGAAGGAGAGTGGCTAATCTACATCCTGGATAATTGCAACAGGTCATTTTGTTTATCTAAACAAGCACCTATATTGCATTTAATGTATGCCAGGCATAGATCTAAATGCTTTACAAAGAATAACTAATTCAATCCTAACATCAATTCTGTAAGATTGGTTCTATTATTAACTATCTTTTATAGATAAGTTAAGAGGCATAGAGAGGTTAAGTAAGTTGCCCAAGGTCACACAGCTGGAATTTACATCATGACTAACTGTAGCTTTACGTGTACAAAGTTCAAAGATTCTGCATTATATTAAAAAGCTGCAGAAACCGATGATGAGCTCATTTTCATTATCACTTGTAAAAACTATTCAGAATATATAGTATTAGCCATCATTACAGAGTGACTTTCTTAGGGACCAGGCAGAGTCCTTTAGAGGTACAGTCCCATTTAATGCTCACTACTGCCCTGTGAGGTAGGTATTAGGATTCTACTTTGCAGATGGAGAAATAGGAGAAGTGATCTGTGCAAGAGCACATTGTAGTTGATAGGAGATCCAGGATTCAAAACTGACTTTGAAGATGGTGCTTAGCCCAGACTCTAGGAGGAGGCTGAGATCCACTATCGAGAAGAGTTGAACACAGAGTCCAAACCATGCAAGTCAGTCTGGCTCATGGTGGCTAGCCACAGAGCCAGAATTCTCAAGCAGTGTGTGAAGTGACTGGGGTTTGGAGACTCACCTGAGCTCATACTTTCCGGACGTGAGTGATCACTTCTGGGGCCTGGGGCAGGGTCCCCCATCTTTGTCCTCTTTCTCTTGGCCCCTTCTTAGTTTCTGCCCTCCACTGCTTTTTCTCTTCCCCAGACCTTTGAGGGGCAGGGAACACAGGTGCAAGACTTTGCCTTTCTTTTCCTTTCTCTAAACACATAAACTCTCTTATGGGTTTTGTCCCCCTTAGTAACTACATAGCACATTATAAAGTCACAAGAACTTTTAACACCTCACACTTCTGTTGTTTAACGAAATGTAAGTGGAACTCAACTTCATCGTTCCTTCATCTTTTGCTGGCTTACCTCTTAATCTTTCAGGATTCCAGAGCCACCAACTACTACCCCTTCCATAAGCAAGCCCATTTCTCATTTTCCATATTTTTTTCTGCAAATTTCAGAATGAACATTTTTTGCCAAGTGTTTTTCTCTCTTTTTTTTAATTGCATGTTTCTTTGGAGAGTTTCCATTTTAAAAATTAAATGTGGTTTTGGATAATAAAGGATTGTTTACCCTTGAACCTATTCTATACATTTTATGTAATAATTTCCAGCCATTGATCTTTTACCTCTAAAACAATATTTCCCCTATTTTTCTGCTCCTACAGGTGTAAGCTCCTTCCACCTTCCTCCCTCCTCCATCTCCATCTGCCAGTTTTGATTTCTGGCCAACCTCTAGACACACAGTAACTGCCAGTTCACCTGGTGGGATCATGCCCTTAGTATAGAAACACTGTAGAAATTAGTCTGACCTGCTTGTTCTTCAGGCTCAAATGGCTATGGATGTGTTTTTTGATAAGAAAGAATCCATTGCTCATTCAAAATGTGGAGCTAGTGTGTGTTGTTTAACGAGGTGAGGGAACGTAAATCATTCCAATGGGTTATTCACTAGGAATCCTGGCATCTCCCTAACTATCATTTATCTGATTTGTGTTTCCAGCCTTTCTGTCTGGGTCATTTATTACCTGTTACTTTCTAGGCACCGTTCTAGTCACTTTTACTCATGACTTGTCTGACTTTGGGAAGTCGGTGGTGGATCTCAGTTGCCCCAGTATAAGTGAGGGGCTTGTATTAAGTGATCTCATAATTTTAAAGCCTCTAAAAGCAAAGGATGCAGGAGATTTTATTTCTTGTCTTAATTTAGTCATTAAGTTGCTGAATGCCGCTGAGAACAGTGTTTAGTCTCTGGATCTGTCTCTTCCTCTATAAAATAAATGGAACGTACTAGAGTACGTTTGAAAAAGTGTGTTCCAAGGATCTTTGTTAACAGGCTTATTTGCTTATTTCTAGGAAAAAAGGGTTTTGTGTTCAAGAAGGTCTAGGAAACACCGGAATCAACAGGTTTCTTTACTCCAGGACTTCTCAGAAACTTTACTTTGTCAATTTTGCTTCATGATTCACCAAGGAGGAGAGAGCAGATATGTTTCCCAGACTTAATTGACAATGAAACCCTTTTCCCCAGAAGCATCTTTGTAGTACTAATAAATTGTCCTTCAGAAAACATTTGGGACATGAATTACTATATACCTCCAAGGCCCTTTATTGCAGCAATACTCTCTACCCTTGGATCAATTTCATGTCAAATACCTGCCAGTTTACGTTCTAACATAGCTGTGCTGTGCTTCCTTTTTCTCTTCAAGTTACGCTATCGAGTCCCTTGATACACAGGCTATAATCTCACCAACCCTGAATACATGGCCTACAAAATCATGCCTCTCATTATCGCTTTGGTGAATAGTGTTGAGAACCAGCGCACAGTACGTTTTGTGGGGAAATATTCCAAAGAGTAGCACAGGGGAGGCTCCTTGGGAGAAAGGGATGAGATAAATGAACATGAGAAATAATAGCATTAATACGGCAGATTTCCATGAACTCTCAAAAAAATGTATTTGACATTTTGATGACTAAATAATATAGTCTTTCCTGTCACAGGACTTTGTTCCAGACCAAGACTGTTAGGACTCAGAGTAACAGAGCTGGGCGGCTCCATGCAAAAGTCTGTGGGCAACATCTGTCATGCTGGAGATCATTAATGTTCAATTGCTTCCCATTGTCTTCATGTTACTCAACTTCATTTCATTGTCATTGCTTCAGCGGGGGATTAATCAACAATTTATGGGAAGACGGGACTTGGAATCAGGGCAATCACAATGGGGCTTCAGTCCAAGGCAATGGTAAGGGAAGCAAGACACAGTTAAAACACTCCTGATTTGTGAGAACTTGCTGATAATTTAATTAAACAAAAATATCCGCGAACAATGCCAACATAATCCATATTCCAAAAGGAGAAAGAGCATACCTGATCTTCCTAAAGAATCCAGAAATGATTCTGGCCTGAATCTAGTTGGAGCTGGTCTCTTTGCCACTTTACTCTTCCTTAAGAGCTAGAAAGAAGCTGAGATGAGAGAATCAAGTTAATGGTTTTTCTGTATAAATCGGTTCACCGTTATCAATACTAGTGGAAATCATGCTTCATTATTGTTTCTGAGGTCACTTCACACAACTGCAATATCCAAGTAATATGTAATATTTACAGTTTGATGAGATGGGGAAAAAACCTTTCATTGGGAATTATTTTTAAAAACTTCACAAATTACTTAGGTGTCTCCATTTTGCACATATATGTGCATGCATTATGATTTTATTAGATTTAAATGTCACATTAAATAATTTAGTGATCATCATCTCAACGTATGTCCCGAAAACATTTATGAACCTGTGTTAAGGGAAACGGAGTATAAATTCTGAATTAATTTGCCTAAGTATCTGAACTCATGCAATCTAATTATATAATTAGAATAGTATAATTTTTGATATACACACTAATATCTTCTGATACGTTATAATAAATTATTCTGCAGAAAACAGCCAAATTATTTGCACAGTAAAATTCCAGGTCTGCAATATTAGGACCCGCTAATTTGTCCCAATTTAATAGCTAAAATAAACTGTTAATATATTCAATCAATATTATGCAAAATTGTCATACATCTTGACAAAGCTAAATCTTCTTGAATTTCTGATATATCTCATAATTCTGAGACCTACGTGTTCACACAAGTGATTTCTAATAATTTTAAAACCTCAGTTAAGTTTTTGATATATAAGCTGCCCGCTGATCTTGGGATGGGAAAAGATGGACCAAGCTCCCCCCACCCCCCACTTTGTTATTCTTTTGGGGACAGCCAGGCCACTCCAGATGGTGTGTTAGTGTTGGACATAGCTTTGGAGAAACTTCAACAGACGAAGGCTGTAATGTCAGGATTTTGCTGTGCGTCGTCCCCCTTCCCCCCCTGCAGTTCCCAGGGTAGGAAGGTGCTGAGATGGAAGCCGAGGGACGCCCGCCCACCTGCCACCACCTGTTCCTTCCTTCAGCCCTCTGCTATAAATTCTCCTCCTTCAAAGATTCATCCAGCACTCTCCGACAGCTACTGCGGAAAAAGCGCTCCTTCCCTATCTGAGCTTCGGGAAAGATTTCATCTTCCTGAAAAGAAGTCTCAGGCTTCCCCAGAGGACTTGAAAGGCCCTCCCGTAACCAGCCACACCAAATTCTGCTACGAGAAGCTTCCCTTCTCTTTTTCAACTTCACGTTGGGAAAATGACTTTCTCTTCAGCATCTCAATTTCCCCTAAATTTTGGCAAGTGAAGAGACATCATTTTGGTTATCCAGTAGGACAGAAGGCGGAGTCCCGCACTGTCCACTGTACACTTTGATTCCACGCGGGTTGCTTTGTGTATGACTTATTTGCTAAGAAGAGGCACGTTGGGGAGCCGCTCCACAGACCAGCCCACGGGCAGGTCCTAGCCGGCGAGCGAGCTCCGCGCCTCCCACCTTCAACGCCGGGGATGAAGTCCTGCAAGCCCAGCAACCCGGCGGCGGCAGCGCGCGCCGCGGCCCCGTGCGCGGGCGGCTCCGAATGCGCGGGCACGTGCCCCGGGGCCGGACGGCTGGAGAGCGCGGCGCGCAGGCGTCTAGCGGCCAACGCGCGCGAGCGCCGCCGCATGCAGGGGCTCAACACGGCCTTCGACCGCCTGCGCAGGGTGGTCCCCCAGTGGGGCCAGGATAAAAAGCTGTCCAAGTACGAGACTCTGCAGATGGCGCTGAGCTACATCATGGCTCTGACTCGCATCCTGGCCGAGGCCGAGCGATTCGGCTCGGAGCGGGACTGGGTCAGTCTCCACTGTGAGCACTTCGGCCGAGACCACTATCGTCCATTCGCGGGCGCGAAGCTGCCAGCAGAGAGCGAGCCCTACGGCCAGAGGCTCTTCGGCTTCCAGCCCGAGCCCTTCCAGATGGCCAGTTAGGGCGCGCGACCCCGCCGCGGTGAGAGGCCCAGCGGTCGCGCTCCCGAGCCGCAGCCCTCCTCCAAGATACAACAGGGGCGTGTGGTGGCCTAGGATCATTCTTAGAGTAAAATTAGCGAACTTTCAGGTTACTTTTACTCGCAGCACCAAGTCCTACGGACGAACGATTTTATTGCCTTTCTTTTTTCCTCCTTATCAGTGTGTTGTAGATGTCATGGATGGATATTGTGATGGTTTGGGTTGCTGTGCAAATAATGCCCCCTCTCCCCTTTCTGGACTACTTTGAGGGAAAACAATCTTAAGAAAAAATAGGATTAGGCTATACTGCTGTTTTAGTCCTCAAAGAAATAATGACTTTCTTAAACTTTGTAAGTTTGTCCTGTTCGGGTGAAGTTACAGTATCCATTACTTGTGTTTACTTAAAACAGAGCTATCTTCCTGTCGTGTAATTGCATTTATGCTTAGTGCATTGTTTGTGCATGCATGAGGTAGTGAGACTTTTTTTTTTGGTAGAGTACGTGGGCATGAGTGCTCTGTGTTTTTAAAAACTGTGTATACATTATTAAAATACAGATTTTGTAAAATATAAGTAAAAACGTCGGTTTGTTTTCCATGGGAAGTGCCCTACTAGTTTCCTGATGGCACTAAAGGCCTCTTTGCGGTGGGGACACTGAGTGCCCACCTGAGGAAAGATGTGGAGTGTTTCTGTCTAATCCCACTGGTTGGCAAATGTGCTAGTTTGTAATACTTGGTCCAAAAAGACAAGCTGATGAAAGTCCGAGTAATTAATTTGAAAGTTTTCTCTAACAATTTGGAAATATAAATATATTTTTCATGTTTTTTAAAAAAGATTAATTAATTGAAATATTTAGTTTTTAAATAAGTAGATATACAGTTCCTCAATATTTTATTTTCCTTATTAAGCCAATTAGTAACTACTGATTCCTTACAAATATATATATTTGTTCCTCTGTAGGAAACAGACATTGAGAGAAATAATAAATGTTGCTTTTGGAAGTGATTTCCTTTTAATCGGTACAAGTTGAACAATGAGAGGTTCACTACCATCAAGGCCAATCAAGATGGGAGCAAAATAATACACATGGTATTGGTTTGAATTACTTTTATAAATTTGCTTAACCATTGGATGGATAAACCAGAGCTTTTATGTAAAGAGTGACTTGGTAGTCAACAGCCCTGCATGCATGTGGGAGAATGCCTTACTAATAATTAGAAAAAGCAGGACTCTAATTATCTGTGCATTTGGAACTTGTCACAGGTCAACAAAAACAGCAACATCCTCCAACCCCTTTTTTTTATGAATTCCAACACCTAACATCAGACACAGGCATCTACTTGCAATTTGTCTACAAAGTCTCCATTAAAAATTTTCCTTTTTTATTATCCCTAATTATCAAAATCCATTTGGTTTGTAAGGAGTGAAGTATCTTCCCAAGCCCATAAATTAAAACTTACAGAGTCACAAGTGTATCTCTAGAAATCCATTGAGGAACTAACACTGAGTTTCCCTTTCCTTTTGATATCTGTTAATGAGAAACGGAGGTGGGCTCAGGACTTTGTTTCTTCACTGCACATTAGAGTAAAGTGTTTAACCTCTTGACTTCAACAGCTCTGAGAAGGTGCTGTAGTCCAGCAGACAGCGCAGCTCTAGAGTGACCATGCTTGGACCCCTTTCTGGCCATACTCCACTTTGCGGTGTCCACCTGGGCTGATGGCAAGGCTCAGGGCATCTGCCTTCCTCGCTCTTTGGGCACAATAGTCTCCTGATCTAGAATTAAAATGCTCATTAATAATCCCAGTAAGCTTGTAGAGTTTGAGAGTGAATAAAATTAATGCTAAAAAAAATGTCTTGTGTTAATCAGAGAAGGTCTCAAAGATGTGTTGATTATTAGTCCTTTTTCAAGCAGGGCTCACATCCTCCTCTCTGGATGGTAGATACCTTGTAAAAGAGAACTGTGGTTTTCATTTTACCTCTATGGCTTTTACTACAGAGGTTTAGACAGAATAAACAGTCAATAAATATTTCGTTTTTGGTTATTAACAGCAGTTTCTTGATGAAATTGAACAATTGAATTAAAATGATGGGATTCTAATCTCACGCCTCTCCTTTCCCCTCCCCCACTCCTTCAAAAGAATGGGATTCTGTTAAATATGATGCCTTTAGCTGCCTGTTTCTGTGTTTTGGAAATCTCTGGAAGCACCTTAGCTCTTACCAAATCCCTATGCTTTCCACCCTACTCAATGTACCATTTTTTCCTAGAAGACATTTGAAGGAAATGTAAATCAGTCGCAGTGACCAAATCCAATCTTTCATAAACCTCCTCAAACTGTGTGTTGGGAAATCCATCACGGTTTATGGATTAGGAGCTTGCATAAAGCAAGTGTAAAAGCTTTTTGAAGTTAAGATTCATTTTTTTTTTTTTTTTGAGGAAGACTAGCCCTGAGCTAACTACTGCCAGTCCTCCTCTTTTTGCTGAGGAAGACTGGCCCTGAGCGAACATCTGTGCCCATCTTCTTCTACTTTATATGTGGGACGCCTGCCACAGCATGGCGTGCCAAGCGATGCCATGTCCACACCCGGGATCCAAACCGACAAACCCTGGGCCGCTGAGAAGCGGAACGTGTGAACTTAACCGCTGTGCCACCGGGCGAGCTCCAAGATTCACATATTATTATATATAATAGAGTTTAGATCACCAAGCAACCTAAAAGTTGCTACAATATTCTATACTGTTCACCTTTGAAAATGTGTGTTCTTTCTAGTTTGACAAGAGGACATAATTAAAATTCAAAAATATTCTTTTACCCGGGTTCCCTTTTCTCATTAATCAACAAATATTATCAAGCGCCTACTCACACCGAGGCTTCCTCGACACTATCCTTGTCCTTGAGTAGGCAGCCAAGAAGAGTACACATGTGCTGATCAATAGGCAGTCCTAAACAGAGTGGAGCTGAATGCTTCAACAGTGTAGTACTTGTAATATGTGCCATAAGAGCTCCTAAGAGGGAGCATTAAATTATAAAGGAACACCCTCCCCGAGGTAGGGTTTCAGTTCAGTTAGGTATATGCCAGCTCTCCCTAGGTGTCAGCTGGAGGTTGAGGCCCCAAACCCCAGGGTCAGCAGTCTTGAAGAATCATAAAAAGTGAACGGGGCTATCCAGATGGGAAAGGCCATGTGAGCCAGTGGCTGTCAACCCTGACTGCTCATTAGAATCACACGTAGGGAGTCGGAAAAAACACCAAGCCTGGAGCTCCCAGCTCAGGAATTGATTTAACTGCTCTGCGGTGAGGCCTGGGCATAGATATTTTTGACATGCTCCCCAGCTGATTCTAATGGGCTGTCAGAGTTGAGAACCACTTAGTTAAACAATATCTACTATGACACTATTAACCTCATTACCCCAAACTGATTATATTGACTTCCCATTCTTTGTATTTGCAGATTTTAAGAAGGATTAGGCTATCTTTCTTAACATCCGGTACAGCCAGTTTCTTAGTTAATGAGATGACCTTTATACTAATGAAGATCTAAAATTTCTGCTAGATATGAAATAGATGGAGTGTATTTTGATTGTGGTTAATAGAGCTGCAGGATTCAATAATTAAGGATCAGTTTGCTTAAATTTTGCCATCTTACAGTAAAAGCGGAGTGCTATTCTTGGACTGAATTTGGCTAGACTCTGTTCTCTGCTTAGGCATCACTAAAAGATATCTCTTTTTGCTACCTACGGGTGAAAGAAATTTCAAAGTGCATATAAGACCATAAATATGTGACCAACCTTCTCACACGCATTCCCCTCTCTGGTCATGAATATACTAGTGAGTGCAGGCTTTGACAGGTGTTTTATGGAACTGACACAGGACTTTTGGACTGCTGTTTCAAACTGGTATTGTATCCAAAAAAATACTTGAGCTGAAAGAAAACTACTGAGAACAAGAACTGACTCATCTCACGTACAAAGTCTGGGACCAAAATATAAAACAAAACAAACCCAACAATTAATTGAGAATAAATAAAATTTTATTTAATGAATAAAGAAACAGTCCATCACATCCTCTAAATTGCTTTTTTAAACATCCAGTTTGAATTAAATACTGACTCTTAATTCCTTCTTTTCTTCTAATTGCAAAGTTTCCAAACAAAACACAACCTCCAACAAATCTTTAAGAAAGCACGACTAGGAAACAGCAAAGGGTGTCATGGAGATGACGTGGTCTACCAGAATACAGTACCATATACCTCCTGAAGAAAGACACAGTTTATGCTCACAAACGTTTTGGCTTAAGTGATCACTGGTTTTCAGTTCCACAGAACGTCTAACATGCACAATGCAGAGGAACAGGAATAAAAGCCGAGATGCATTAATTGCTTCCTAGCAATAGAGGCAAAATATACAGTTTATGTAATTCACGCATTTCAAAATGGCTATCTTAATGGTTTTTCCATTAGGATTTCAATAACCAAAAAAGGACTTTAGAAAATAAGTTGACTCAAGCTTCCTAAGATGGAAGCATACCACGTTTGTGAGCTTTCTGGGGCCTGGTGTGTTTTCAAGTGGAAAGAACTTATGCAGGAAGAGAAAGGAAATGCATAAAAGGTGTCACTTGATTCGGTTTGAATTAAGTTAGCTATGGATGCTCCACGACTCCTTACTTGAAGTGTGTGTTTGTGTGTGTGTGTGTGTGTGCACATGCCTTCAGGCACATGCACGTCTTTTGTCAGTCCCCATGGCTGACATGAATCTTCAGGGTTGAATTCAGACTTGCTGTAGCTGAGAATGCAGAAACAGAGACCAAAGGATATGCTCGTTTTTGAAAGTCTATATCTATCTGTTATCCTAAAGTTGATTCATTTTGGTGTAAGGCTGCTGACATGCTAGCATGGAACGCTTCTTCATTACGGTCTGGACCAGTAAAATGGAATTGCCCTGAACTGCCTAAGTCAAAAGAGAAGACAGGACTTCCTTGCTATTTCTCGGTGCCCTGTGGAGTCATTATTTCCACCAGCTTCAATCATAGACGCGGGAGTCAGAGTTCCCTTAGGCTATTCTGCCTGGGTCGAAATAAGTTTCCCTGGAATCTGCCTGCAGAATGCAGATAGGATATTTCTTGAATTCATTTGATTTTCCTCTAGATTTTTTTTTAACTGCCTGCCATCTTGGAAGAAATTCCATCAGTGTGTACCATCCTTCTAAGGAAAAATGAAGTAGTGGGGTAGGAAAGAAATGAGAGTTTTTAAAACAAATTAACCACTTACTTTGGAGAAAAGTATTTTTAACATTTTCCTTGGGGGAAAAAAAACACCTGCTACCGCTTTTTTTTTAGGGTCTCTGAAGTAAACTTTTCATAAATATTTATTTATTTATCCTACCTTCCATCTTCGTAAATGCTCAAGTATTTTGCTTATTTTATAGATGAAGAAACAGAGACCCCAGAGTTATAGAAAAATTAGAGGATGTGTCTGAAATTCATCTGAGTTATTAAAATCCCCCTTATTTCTAGGAATTCACCTAAGAATTCACCTAGAAATTCACCTAAGAATTCCTAGAAATAGAGAGCTCTCCTAATGCTGTTAAATACTTTACAAATTTTTATCTCAACAGGGAGGTAATGGGGGAGAAAGGTAAGCCAAGAAACTTAATACTAAAGATAGCAAAAATTAAGTGAAAATTAATCAGAAAAGAGGATAAGTTGTCTCTGAAATCAAAATACTGAAAAAATAAAATTTAATTTACCAATATGTATTAAAAAATACAGTTGCATTCAAATTATCTCATTTGAATTATTTCAGGATTTTAACTCTCCCTAAAATACACAGGAAAACCATTTAAACTATGTACATACAGGTGTTTACTAATCTTTTAGTAGTGTGACCACCATAGTCAATACTAGTATAAATTAGTTCACTGGATTCTTGGACCACTAATTGCGGGGAAATTACAAGTCTGCCTCTAGTTTGTAGATAACTCACTGGATCTGTGTAGAAACAGGTTCTTTGTAATTTTGGGACATCAAGCAATTCACTCTTCCCATACTATATGAAAATAACTCCTGTTTCTCCTGGTTTTAAAACACCTCTTATTGTAGCAAAACTATACTTGGATCTCTATTTATTTCCAATCTAAACTGGTCCAGCTCTCCACTCCGCTGGTCAAGCATCTTTCCCATCTTTAAGTCTTATTTTTTAATGTGTCTCTGTTTTCAGTTAGGAGGCTGAATGAATTTCTTGGAAAGTTAAAGAACATTCTATGAGAAGTCTACTGGATTTGTTTGATGTTTTAAGAAGACCAAACCCTAATTATCTTTCTGTTACTCTAGAGATATTTAACCAGGTTATAACTCATGTAGTAATTTATACAATTTGAATAAGAATAATTTTTAAAAATCATTTTTAAGTATCAATTTGTACATTAAAAAATTGCTCCTATCATCATCAAAAAGTAAACTTGGGGGCTGGCCCCGTGGCCGAGTGGTTAAGTTCGCGCGCTCCGCTGCAGGCGGCCCAGTGTTTCGTTGGTTCGAATCCTGGGCGCGGACATGACACTGCTCATCAAACCACGCTGAGGCAGCGTCCCACATACCACAACTAGAAGGACCCACAACGAAGAATATACAACTATGTACCGGAGGGGCTTTGGGGAGAAAAAGGAAAAAATAAAATCTTTAAGAAAAAAAAAAAAGTAAACTTGGAAACTAAACTGTTTTCTGCATTTTAAAGAGAAACATACATTTATTTCAGCCTTAAAATATTTATTGTCAAATAATGTTGAAATATTTTAAATTTTGTTATTAGGAAAACATTTTCTATTCACTTTTATGTTAAAATCTTCTGGCAAATTAGTATTTGTATTCCTCCACAGTACAGCTATTTTCTTTATGCTTATTCTCAGCATTTCTGGCACAATTCTCAGAGGATTGAAAAGTGCGTTCTTTCTCTATTCCTTGCAGTTTCAAGGCTATTGCTCTTCAGAGTGTGGCGTGGCCATCATTTATGCGTTAACAAAAGGCAGCCTGTTTATGGTTTTGTAATACCAAGTATGCTAACTAATGTAATTAGACAGAAATAAGAGGCAAACATACTTTTAACAAATATGCAATTTTTTTTTTTGCGCTGCACAGATTTTTAAAAACATGGTATTGGCAACTTTTTTAGCATACTGATGACCACTGCATTGTCAAAGTTTACAAGATGCTTGACATTCTTCAAACAATGCTTCATTAATTAACTTTCTGAAATATTGATCCGCTTAAAACTAGAAAAGGCAATTAGTGGTGAAAAGGACTCCAACAAGCCCTATTGCAATCTAAGTAACTGTTCAACTGGTAAGGCACGTTGATTTTCAACTCAACCTTCAGCAGAAATACTTTGAGTCCAGGTTACCCAAAGACTCTGGAAGTGACCTTGAATAATGGTCATTATGAGTAAATTTGCCTTTGAGTTTACAACCAGCTTATAAATAGCCCGTATACACAGTCCAGGAGCTCAGCTTGGAAAGTAGTTTGGGAGTGTGTGAGGAAGAGGAGGACAGGGGGAGGCTGTGATCAACAAGAACAACTTGGGTGTGTGACCCAGTCAGTTTTCTAGACCTCTCTTCATAGCCTTTTTTTTTTTTTTAACTTTGCCAGGAATTCTATCAATTAGAAGTTGACAGGAGTAAGAATGCAACTGCTTTAAAAAATGCAGCACCTCTGTGAAGTTAAAAGACTCTCAGGCATTCAGAATTTGTTCAATTGGACTGCTTTCTTCTGGACAACGAGCCACGATGCATGGAACTGGAGTTAGGTTATTTTGGAGCATGAAGCATGCTGGCAGGCCGTGGGGAAGGGGTGTGAAGGGATGGGTTACAGCAGGGATTACAGAACATGGGGCACAGGGCATCTGGGGAGAAAAACATGGAACAGGGGATAGATGCAGAAAGGACCATAATCACTCCAGCTTTGACACATCATAGACACAAAAAAGGAGGGGAAAGTAGTCTCTCTTTTCCTATTGGCTGCTTTGCCTAGGTCCCTCTTCTTGGGGTTATAACCCAATCTAGTGTAATAGATACTGTAACTCAGTCATGAATTAGACTTCTTTTGGGTTCACTTGGGAATCTAGCATTGGGTGATGTGGATATGTGAGGAAATATATTCTGAGTTTTAAACAACAAATTTACAGTGAACATCTAGATGGCAACCCATTTATCATTTGAGGAATATCCAAATTAACCTGTTGTCACAAAAGTCAGCTTTGACTCCCCCGGGAATTATTCTCCATGCTGTCTCATTCAAACCTCTGGCTCTACCCAACTGCTTGTCTCCTAACCATTTAATCTCATTGGATGCCTAGAAAAGTTAAGTGAGGAATAAAATGAGAAAGATGTATTCAAACCAGTCCCACTATTTGGCAATTCAGATTAAAACCTAACTTTGCTGAAGGGTGCTATGTTTCCAAAAGGCGGTTTGGTTTGTGTGCGTGTGTGTGTGTGTGTGTGTGTGTGTGTAAGATTGACCTTGAGCTAACATCTGTGCCAAACTTCCTCTATTTTATGTGGGGTGCTGCGACAGCGTGGTTTGATGAGTGGTGCTGGATCTGTGCCCAGGATCCAAACCTGCGAACCCTGGGCCACAGATGTGGAGCGCACGAACTTAACCACTGCGCCACTGGCCGGCCACAAAGCAGTTTGGTTTTAATGGTATGTTTTCTTTCTCCATTTTCCCTCTGATCCCCGTTTCCATGGCTAATCAAGTTATGAAAAACCTTCAGTTGTTTGGAGAGAAGGGTACTTTTGGGATCTGGGCTGCTTTTTGAAACAAAGGGCCAGAAGAGCTGCACCGACCTCCCTCTGCCCCCAGTGCCTTTCTGCAGGTTTTTGAGCTTACTCTGGGGCCTTCATGAGTGCTCTGTGTTTAATGAGCGTAGAGCAAAATAGTAGGGTCTAACAAGGCTAAAGGGCGTGTTTGTTTCTACTTCCCAGGCACGCACTGCATGTGCAAAAAGGGAGGGTACGCTCTTCATCCAGGCCGACAGTATAGCCTTATGCCGTCTGCAGCCCTTTGGACCTTGCTGGGTAGCTTGTGTGATCAAATCATGGTAATAAAATGATTTTTTTCAACCTCAGCTGCTCATTGGAATCACCTGGGAAGCTTTAAAAACTACTCATGCCTGTGCCATGACCCCAGAGCTCACCGATTTGGGGTTGTGGCCTGGACATCGGGATTTTTCAAAGCTCACCAGGAGATTGTAATGTGTAGCCGAGGTTAAGAACCACTGCTCCGAATTCAATTCACTTTGTTTAAAAACACACTGACTTACATAGAATTTTTAAGTTCAATTTAGGTTGATAAATATTTATTGAGTGCTTACTCTGTATAAGGCACATGGCAAACTTCTGACACAGTCCTTACTAAGAAGTAGCTAAAATCTAGTGCAGGCAAGACTGGGCTAGTGCGAGCAGAGGGACAGGCAGGTATATGGAGGCTGTGTTTTATATAAAATACTGTACAAAGTAAACTTCTCTTCTTCCAGCCTCAAGAAATTTGCTGTAAGCTTTCAAAGAAAGTAGAATTATATTTGATTGAGGTCTGGGGGATAAGAAAATATTTCAGAGTCAGTAGCGTTGGAGATGGACTGTAAGGAACAGTTAAGGTTTCCGTAGGCGGAGACTGGGGAGAGAGCCTTCCCGATGGAGGCAAAGAGTGGACTGTAGCTGGAAAGCAGGGGCTTATCTTAAATTTGCTGGTGCACTAGGTGTGTTTTCTGAGCAGCGGATGAAAAGCTTTGGGAGCATATTGACTTGCCTTGAATACCACAGGGCAGAACAGCGGGTACCTGGATTGGCTCCAAGGAGCCACGGGGGGTTGAAAATTGGGGAATGATATGATTGGAGCAGTACTTCAGGAAGAATGATCTGATGCTGAGATCCAGGCTAGATTCAAGTGGGGAGAAACAGCGGAACTAGAGGCCAGAAGACCAGTTAGTCTCTTATTATGGTTGAAGTCGGAAGTACTGAGGGAAATTAAGAAAGTAATGAAAGTCTGAACTGGTGAATTGGAATGGATGGGGATGGAAAAGAAGGCCTGAATATAAAAGAAATAGTAGAGTTAGAATGAACAGGATTTGTTGATTGATTGGATAGAGGAAGAAAAAAAATGACTTGGATGCTTTTTATTTGGATAACTAGGAAAGTGATCGTGCCGTTAATAGAAATCATTAAACCACGCTGAAGAATGTTTATGAAAGGGAAGATGATGAATCTGATTTTGGATACGTTGAGTCCAAATATATCCAGCGGAACTAAAATTTCTTGTATTAGTATCCCTTGTTGTAATTGAATTCCAAGAGCATTCTTAAAGCAGGGCATTGATTCGTTCAACACAGTGGCTCTCAATAAGGGGAGATCCCGTCTCCCAGGAAACATATGGCAATGGCTGGAGACACGTCGGGTGGCCTGGCCTAGAGAGACAACCAGGAGAGTGGCTGCTATGTCATTGGCATCTAGTGGGTAGAGGCCAGGGATGCTGCTAAACATCCTACAATGTGCAGGACAGTCCTCCACAACAAAGAATTATCCAGCCCAAAATGTCAATAATGCTGAGGTTGAGAAACCCTGCTTTAACAAAATCCAATAGTTCACATTTCAGGAATTTTTAGGTTTGCTATATTTTAGGTTGGACAGCTCCACCTAGTGTTCAAATATAATATTTATCTTTGTTCTGTGTTGAACACTAGACAACAGGTAAAAAATACTTAGAAAGGTAAGACATACAGAGATGAAGAATATCCTTTCTTCATCCAGACAGTTCAACAGAAGAACTGTCTAGAGTTTATACAAATAGATGTAAGGAGAAGATCGGTGCACAACTGTGGAGAAGCAATCCTAGAATTAGAAAGTGCTCTGGTCATAAAGAGATTTCATAATAAAGTCAATAGCAAAAAGAACATTTTATAGGATGTGTTCTGTACGAAATGCATTCTGTTTCATTACAGTTGCATATATTTTTACTATTGTTCCTGCATACATGAAAAAGTAAAAAAACTAATAATTCTGTTAAATAATTGACTGAAACCTTTATTTCTTAAGAATGTAACCTCTCGCATTTTTTTCATTAAGAAATAAAGATTGAAAATAAGATGATTTTAGAGTCATGAAAAATATAGGATGAAGAGTACTGGAAACTTCTATTTGATAAAGAATAGATTTTTGCCCCGAGAAGTAGACTCTACATGCCTTGTATTTTACCTCTCCTTCTAGATTGTGAGCTCACTGAGGACGGGACTGTGTTTTATTCATATCTTTGTGTCACCCACGGTCTCCAGCATAGCATCTTATACAGAGTAGAAACACAAATGATTTTTTGAGTGAATGAATTTATTTTTATACTGGAAATCCTTGCCTTGAAGTGAAGAAGGTTTCAAGCCTTTCTAAGCAATTACTACTTGTTCGCTTGAGTAAGATGCCAGGAGAGGGTGCCTGGCTCAGAGACCACCAGAGACCTGCCCACAGGGAGTCGGAGACAGCCACCTCCAGTTCATTTCACTGGTGAATCTGGAGCAAACCATGCTGTGGCGACAATTCCTAGGGCAATTTTTGCACTGCTGTGTGAATTGTAGATTCTCTTTCTACTACAAGATTCATTCATCTAACAAATATCTACTGAATGTCTACTGTGTGCTAAGCACTCATCTAGGCACTGGGGATATCGCAGTGAGTTTAAGTCTAAAAATTCCAGAAATTGAGAGGCACCAATTTTGAATTTGTGAGTTAGAATAAAGATGCATACTCCGCATTCCTCCCATTTTCTCAGCTAGCATAACATTTTCTATGTAGAAAATGCAATTTCAGTAATGATATCAAAGCAGTCCACAACTCTTAAAGACCTCTCCTTTCACAACCACTGCTTTGCTGGGGCAAGTGAAAAACAAGACTCTCCTATCACCTCTCTCCTTGTTTGCATCTCTTCCTTCCTCACTGCCTCATGCACTCCAGACTTTCGGGGAGAAGGGAGGAGCAGGAGGGTCAGTATTTTGTGGGAAGATGATGATGACTCGCGCATATATTGCAAGTGGCAATTGAAGCTAGTAGTTTTAAAAGTGACCCTGTAGAAGACTTCTTTCTGGTTGGTTTATTAACAAACTTTTAGTTCTAGAGTCTAGGGATATAATAAGTTGGAAAGAGAAACCACTCACCATCGTATCCAAAAGAAAATGGACAGACAGGCTGGTGGGGCTACAGAATAAGTGCACTGTGCAATATTGAGTGTTTCAATGAATTTTTTGCATCTCAAGCACATTTTGGCACCTTATTGTGTGGCTCAGTACACCCAGGATAAACAAATCAAAAGTGCTTCTCCACATATATGAGTTGCATCTCTAAATGCTAAGTTCAAGCTGATTTAATGAATCCACAAAAACCATTGCTATGGATGTAATCAACGAAAGGCGATGCAGACCTCCCCACTTTTCGCCTTTGCATTGTCCGCTGAGTTAGTGATACCTAAGGTCACTACTGTCTAACTCCTCTCAGCCCGAGCCTATGGCCCCTAATTGCCCCTAGAAGGGCCTAAACATCCCTAACACAGCAGGGGGCAGGGGAGCATGTTAGCTTTTTCCCAAAGCAGTGGATGGCAGCTGCATGACATCTTTGGTTCATCTGTATTGTATTCTCACTTTTTGTTGGAATCTTTAAAAGGCACAGCCCTCCATCTCTCCCTCAGCCAAGACTGCAGGAGTCCCTAGCTGACTTATTCAAAGCATTCCTTGCCACAGGTCCAGCAGCATGGGAACTTACTCAAATCCAGTTGCTTGGAAACCACCGTGTCTGGCTTGTCCTCCTTCCCCCTCCACAGTCTGCCCCCTTACACAGCAGGCACCCAGACATTCTTAAAGTTCGTCACTCTCCACTACACTCCGAGAAGAGCATGAATACACCATTGTGCTTTCCATGGAAGAGAAGGCAGAGAAAATGTCAAGTCCTTTACTGGTGAGAGATCCATAGCGACTGCCACTGGGCCGGACGGACATGGGCTGTGGGATCTGCTGGTGCCACTGGGCTGGAAAATGGACCAAATAACATGTTACAATCAAAAGAGTACAGTCTAGCAGGTACACTGCAGGAGTGCGCTCTGTCCTCACTCCAGCACTCTCCGTGGCATCTTGCTAAGGCGTTGAAATGTGTCTGGGTCTGAAATGCCTCATTTGTAGAAGAGAGCCGTAAAATCTCTCCTTCCCTGTTAGGAATAGGGAAACTGGGTTGGTGATCTCTTAAGCCCTAATTCCAAATCTATGATTCTAATCCAGTAAAATTTGGGACTATAAAAAGGAAGAATGGGTGACTAGTGTGATTTCTGAAAATTATTCCCTCTTGCTGACCCAGTGTGGGATCTGCCAGGGGCAGTGTAGTGAGGGCTGTAGGCTCTCAAGGGAGGGTACTTCAGAAGGTGGAGACAAGAAACCTGTGGAAGCGGAAGCCAAAAGATAGGTCCAGCCCTCTGAGAAGTCTCTACTCCACACCCTAATCACCCCAATCAGCCATAAGCAGGTTCTTATGAGTTACATCAAGAAGACTGAGAAGTAACTTATGTGCAATCAACTATGGTTCAGTGACAGACGAGAATTTATTAGTTTCCATGTTCATCAAGCACGGTCCAAAGGAGATCCTGTTTTCAGCAGACACTGTCCTTGGGCTTGAACATGGCCTGAATGAAATATCCATCAAAACCGCACAGTCCCCGCTGTTGTCTCCAACTCAGAAATTACCGAGCAGTCTTCTGATTAGTTTTCCAGGGACCTTGATGTGGAGAAGTGGGCACATCGGGTGGGAAACACTGAGGCTCTGAGTCCTGGAAAACTATGGACCCTTTCAGGTTCCCATTTGTAAATTGGCCCTTTGTTGATTTCTTTATTTTGAATTAGTTTTTCAGATGCTAAATACCTCTGAGTGAATTGATAAAATCAAATTTTGGAAGCTATAAAACTGAGGACAAGAGGCCAGCCAGGTGGCGCTGTGGTTAAGTTTGCACATTCTGCTTCAGCAGCCCGGGGTTCACGGGTTTGGATTCCGGGTGTGGACCTAAGCACCGCTTGGCAAGCCGTGCTGTGGCACATGTCCCACATAAAATAGAGGAAGATGGGCACAGATGTTAGCTCAGGGCTAGTCTTCCTCAAAAAAAAAAAAAAAAGAAAAACACCCCAAAACTGATGACAAAACATAAAGAAATTCCACTAACAATCAGGCACTCAGTGAGGCCACTGTGAACAGCTAGTCAAGTCTCTCCCTCATGCCCTCCTCTCTTAGCCTTTCCCTGCTCTCTCTGACACCTTAACCGAGCTACTGTAATTGCTACTGTTGGAAGTCCTCCTTTCAATGAGAGGGGAACCCACTGTCCCTGTTTCTTAGGCAGGAAGTGGTGGGGATAGGGGATTCATTTTAGCCCAAGTTCTCTATCTCTGCCTCCATCCCCAGGTCCCAACTGAGGAACTAGCGCCCCCTATTGTTGATGCTGTGGAATCAGGACAGGAGCTGGGGAGAGGTGAGCCGGGACAAATTGCAATGGGAACCCAGTCACCGGCAGGCAGGATTGGGACAAGGTTCATTAGTTTCAGGGCTTATTGGTACTGAGTTCCTTAGTTGGGGACCTGTTTCCTTCTGACATAGTGAAGTGGGCAAAATGGCTAAGGAACTTAGCCTAGATTAAGAAACATATCACTGGTCTCTCTCTCTCCCCACCCTCCCAGGGGAAAGTACATTAGTGTCAGCTTCCTCACAGCTGAATTTCTTTTCAAGTCCAAGGATCAGGGAAAATAACCAGAAAGCTATATATTTCCTCCAAATATTAAACCTAGAGAAAATGCCAAGCCACGGCCCCTCCTGTAGTGCTACTAAGAAAAGGGATACCTGATGTGCATCTATAAATAGCAGGGGCCTCAGGTTCTAGACAGAGTTACTCTTATTTGTTATTTTGGTTAATCATTAACCAGTATGTAATGAATAAGAAAGTTATCAAGCTTACTGATTATTATTTTATTTCATTATTTACTTATTATTTATTTTTTTTGAGGAAGATTAGCCCTGAGCTAACTGCTGCCAATCCTCCTCTTTTTGCTGAGGAAGACTGGCCCTGAGCTAACATCCGTGCCCACCTTACTCTACTTTATATGTGGGACGCCTACCACAGCATGATGTGCCAAGCAGTGCCATGTCCTTACCCAGGATCCGAACCAGCAAACATCGGGCTGCTGAAGCAGAACGTGTGCACTTAACCACTGTGCCACCAGGCCGGCCACTGATTATTTTTTTAAAAATCACCCTTCTTGGTTAAGAAATTTGTCTCCAAAAAATACCAGTTAATGTCAAAATTATAGAGGAGAGGAGTAGATTATACAAACACCTTAATAAAGGTTAAATTGTTAAATCTTGTTGAAAATTAGAAACATAGCTCAAAGGAACAATACAAACACCTGGATTTGCATCTGGCTGTAGTCGTTTAACCTCTCTGAGTCTCAGTTTCTTCAGCATTTAAATGAGAGTAACAACAATTACAATAATCTCATGGGTTTGAAAGGATCTAAGGGTACAATTTGGTAAATTACAAGTCACTATACAAATGTCATTTGATATTATTATTATTATACAGCTCTGTATTGTTAGTCTGATTGTGGGGTTAGGGCAATAAATATTTATGGACTAATTTAACAGATGAATAGGGTCAGGAAAATTCTGCTAGGGGGAGGTCTGTCTGGGGTAAATGACAGGCAGTGAGGAGGGAGTTCCAGTGGTGGCCCACAGCAGCAAGGAGTCGGCCTGAAGACGCTGGATGATTAGAAGCACAAGCACACGTGCGCTCTGAAGTAGCTCTAATTCCTAGTATTAGAGTCTCTCTTTTGGAAGAAGCTTAACCTCATAGTGAAACGTAAAAGTGTACAAAAGCTGTGAGGTGACTAGGATGAAATGACTTTTAAAATCCGTCCCTTAAGCACTAAAACATAATCTAACCAATTCATTTATGGAAGCATATTGCACCTATGCTTAAAAAAAAAAAAGATTTTTGAGTTGCCTATGATACACAGATGTTTGACCAATGCCATTACACCTACCGTATATATCCAGCCTGGCAGTGCATGACACGATGCCTGCTTCATTCTTGGCTGACAACGTGTACCACCCAGCGTCTGATTTCTTGGCTGGCTGGATGAGAAGGCAGACATACCCAGTTGCGTCCTGGTGCATACTGGAGGAAAGAAAGAATATATTCATATTGTATTTGGGGACAGAAACAGCCTTGTCGAGTTTAGGGCTCAGGGGAACTCTTGGGGCAAGTGGAGCAATGCTGTGCTCCCCTCCTGTCCCTGCCCCTAGGGAGAGGACAGGGCACTCAGCTTAAGGCAAATATCAAAGGCACACTTGAAGGTGAGAAGAAGTCACAAAAGAGCAGCAGTGAACCTGATGAGGCCGAGGTGAGGGTCGACAGCCAAGGCTGAGGCCTGCTCTTGCCCTCCCCACTGCTCCAACTCTCCTGGAGTTGTACTCCTCCACCAGGGAGATTACCACTCGTCACAACCAAAGCCCAGAAAAATCTCTTTTCCAGACGAGGTTGGAAATTTCAACAGAACTTTGTTAGGAAGCTGTGGGAATGGAGACCAAAACGAGAGCCCAGGGATGGGTGAACTGTGAGCGGGGAGGGGGTTATTTCTTAGTGTAACCGACTGGGCATTCAGCATTCCGTAATACAGTTCAGGAGCAACTCAGCATGCTCCCTTCTGTTTTCTTTATGTCAGCAGTTCTCAACCTTGGCTGCATATTGCAGTCCTGATAATTACTCCAGAATTTCAGCCTGGGTTTAACATGCTGCGTCAATTTAGACTGAAGTGTTAACTCAAGAACATTTCTGCTCTTGCCTAAGTTTTACCAGAGAAAAATCCTGACCTATATATACATAGCCTTCTTAGATGCGAAAATTCTGCAAAACCTGATAGCTACAACACCCTCTGGCACAAATTCAGTTTACTGTGAAGAAGTAATTCTCAGTGGAAATTTTTGTACACAAGCTACCTTTGTTTGCTTGCCCCCTTGTGGCATAAAACCCAAATGACAAGGAAATAAGATTGGTTAAGGGCCATCAAGGGGGGCACCCACTTTAAGAAACTGGATCCTTAAAGTTACTTTAAAAATAACCACGTAGTGATGGCTGGAGAAGGAGTGTAACTGCCTTAATATTTTGTTTTGCTTTATCCTATTTTAACTTTTTACTGTCAGAGGTTTTCTGGGTACTTATATTACTGAAGACACATGACAAAAAATAGGAGGATCTCCATAAATTTCTCATACATTTTTTAAACTTAAAAATTAAGCTTTTAAGGGGCTGGCCCCATGGCCTAGTGGTTAAGTTTGGTGAGCTCGCTTCCCAGGCGTGGACCCATACCACTCATTGGCAGCCGTGCTGAGATGGCAACCCACGTACAAAATAGAGGAAGATGTGCATAGATGTTAATACAGGGAAAATTCTCCTCATCAGGAAAAAAAAAAATTAAGGTTTTGGGCCAGCCTCAGCAGCCTAGTGTTAAAGTTTCGCATGCCACTGCTTTGGTGGGCTGGGTTCGGTTCCCGGGCACAGACCTACACCACTCATTTGTCAATGGCCATGCTGTGGCAGCAGCTCACATACAAAAAGGAAGATTGGCAACAGATGTTAGCTCAGGGTGAATATTCCTCAGAAAAAAAATTTTTTTTTAAATTAAGCTTTTAAAACTGTGGGACATTCATACAATAGACTACCTTTCAACAACAAAAAGGAATAGATTCTTGATATACACGATAACATTGATGAAACTCAAGTGCATTATGCTAAATGAAAGAAGGCAGATTCCAAAGGCTACAGACTCAGTTGGGTGGCCCAAGAAGCCCCACTAAGCTTGGAAGTGCCTTTGAACATGGATGGGGGCTGTACCTGATCCTCTCTCTGGTGAAAGGGATGGTCTCATTGTCCTTCTTCCAGTAGAACACAGGTGGTGGCATGCCTATCACGCGGCACTCCAGCCTCACCGGGTGGCCTTCGGGAACCCCGCTGTTCTGCAGTTTCTCCAGGATAACTGGCGCTTTCTTCACCTCTTTGGCTGAATGAGAGAAGAATAGTTCTAGTTTGACTAGTAAGTGCCTTGGGGTTCATGCCTCAGACTCATCATGGTTCTGGAGTTTAGTGGAGTGGGCCCCCACCCACCTTACCGCCTCTTCAGAACACTTCCCAGGCCTCAAAGTGAAGATCACTGGCTTGATAAAAGCTCCAGAAATGATTAAAAAAGAAATGAAGAGACTGTCTGCACATCTTATGAGAGATGACACTCAAGGACCTGGGTCCCACACAGAGGATGCAAATGGTAGGTGTGGAATTTAAAGAGTTTCTTTCATTGCTCAGCAGTCAATTTTGAGGAATAATACATTTTATGTACTGAATATATCCTTTCTCTTTTTTAGAGGACTTTATTTTGAGGAAGATATATTAATTTTTCCTCAACTTTTTATTTTAAAAGAGTTTATAGCTACAGAAAATTTGAAAGAAGTATACTATTTTTTTTTAAAAATATGAATTATGCTTCCCAAGCAGGCATTTTTGTTCTGGCCAGAACCAATTAAGGCAAAGATACCTCATATTTCAGAGATCCAGAGTCAATATTTTATTAAAATAGTGGGAAAAAAGTAAAAGCTGGCAATCAATATATGCTTGCACAATGAGCTTTTCCTAGTCTATTGGTAAGAGGAAATTAAGAGTGAGAAAAAGAAAAAGATATATGGGGGAAACAGCCACTGGCCTCTAGCGAGGATTAGCATGCTGGTTACCCTGATTTCCTTTAGGTGCCACACATGGGAGAAAGCCTAGCACTAGAATTCGTATATTCAGAAGTCTAATTCTGGCTCTACTACTGCCCCCAGGTGATGGTGACTTCTGTCCTTGTTGGTAGGCATTACAGCATTTTGTTCACATCATTTTATAAGGTGAAGGTTCATTAGTTTAGTTATCAACTCAACGTTTGTTGAGCACCTTCCGTGTTCCAGGCACTGAGTCAGACACCAGAGATACACAGAAGAACAAGTCAGAATCTCTGACCTTAGAAGCTCATAGTTTCCTCAGGGAGGCAAAGGAGTAAACAATTACACAGAAGGCCGTAAGTGCTCTAAAAGTCTCTCCTTTTCTAAGTGCTAAGGAAACAGAGGAGGATGCCTGATGGATCCACTGTGCCTTGGTGGTGACCTTTGGATTGAGCCTTTGACGATGAGTAGGAGGTTGCTAGGCAAAGAAGGCCATTCCAGGTAGCGGAATCACGGATGCAAGGGCGTGGAAGCTTGGGGTCAGGGCAGAGCTTAGTGTGTTCCAAGGGTGACGAACTGCAGGGCCAATGACTTGAAGTCAGTGATAATCAATCGATTAATTGATTAATTAACTATTACAAATTACAATGACTCCTACTTATTGCATGCATAATATGCACAAGGTACCATATTATGTTTTTAGCTTACTAATTTGTTTTTGAAAGCAATGTAGGAAATATGGCCCTTACTACAGGGAAGGGAAAAATGAAGTTAGACTTGGTGGGGCAAAGCACTAAGGAGTTCTTTCAGACGTTCTGCATACTTGGGCAATAACTTTGGAGGGGGTTATGTTTAGGGGTCCCAGCAGCAAACCTCACCTACTACAGTGAGCTCCAGACTGAAGGAATTCTGTCCGGTTTTGTTGGTAGCAACGCATGTATAGGTCCCTGCATCGCGTTGAGTGAGTGGGTCAATGAGCAGAGAGTGGACTCCGGTCTCCCTGACCAGCATCTTGTGGGAGGCATCTGGTAGCACAGGTTGGCCATTGAGCAGCCACGTCAGCTCTGGGGGTGGTAAGCCACTCACCTAATAAACAACAGGACAGCTGAGGCAAATGACAGACTGATGACAGGAAGATTTATTTGGTGGCTGAATTCTTCATCCTTGTCTGGCACCAAACAGACAGTGAGAGAAAATATGGGGTGGTAAAAAACCTCTCTGTGGGGGCATCAGGACAAGAGGGGTCTGAATTTAAACTGTTTAGTATTTTGACCCCAATTCAGGTCATGATTATATTCTAGATTAGAATAAATGACAATTAAAAAGCTAAATAGATTGATAACATAGGCCTGCAGTGTCAATTTCAGAGATGATATTTGCTTACATACCTAATAAGCAAGAGGTCGCCAAGAAAAAAGCAGACATTAAGCCAATGTTCTCAAACCTTGCTGTGTATATAATCACAGGAGGAGTATTTGACAATCCCAATGCCCACTGACTGTATTAAATCAGAACCTCTGGGGACGGGACCCATGGGTATCTTTTAGGGTTTGGGGTAGAAGAAGTAACGGTCAGTCCTGAATATTGTTTAGGCAGCCACTGGGAGAATGAGAACCACTTAGAGAACTGGCTCATACATGCTTAACCTCAAGCTGTTACTAATTTACGTCTAAATTTCCCTTAGCATTCCGCATCTTTGTCTGGGGCAGAAGGGGTGACAAGTTTCTCTTCATGCTGAGAGATATCCACACTGCTCAACTGAACCTAGTTTCTGGTCAAAGACTCGGAACGTAGAACAGCTAAAGGAGATGGATGCTGATTAGGATGAGAAACCAGCTTCTGTTTTCATAAATTGCCCTGGAGCCATTTTTTCATGACTGTAATTTTTCCAAAGGCTATGCCTCACAGCAATTCACTCCGAGGACGCGAAAATCACACCTTCGGCTTTACAGTAATAAAGACTTTCCAGGCTCCATATGGAAAATGTCTGAATTGTATCACCTTTCTGGTTGTCTTTTACGAGTGCAGAGTTAACTTCATAGAGAACCAATGTAATTTTTATTAAGATATAAACACAAAAATGTCATGAAATCCTTTCGTCTGGTATTAAGCGGTCCAAAGGGCCTTGTGGGAAAAAAGTGATCTTTCTCCCTTCCCCAGTGCTCCTTTCCTTGAAAAAAAACCCAAACCAAACAAACCATAAAACAAATAAAAATAAGTGCAAACAAATAAACCAGTATAAAATATGAACAGATCTGGAGCCAAGGATGGGTGCTAGAGTCTACCTTACAGTCCAGCCGACAGAGGCGCCCCTCGTGAGCCACCAGATCCCCAGGAGCCTGCAGGAAATGTGGTCGGAAAAAGCGCTCCTGCAGGGGCTCTTTGTCTCTTTCTTGCACTCGGGACCTTCCTCTATAACGACAAGCATGTTCAGGAATTAAACATAGAAACTAATTTACAAACTTACGACAGTAGGCATTTAGGCACAGCTATAGGGTCCAGAGAACAGATATTTTTTTGTGGGGGGAGAGAAAGGAGGTTGCTAGACCAAACAAATAATAATACAAATAATAAATAATAAATAATGATGTAAAACACAAAGTGGTAAGCATCTCCTACACTGCAGGATTATCTTGTGAGATCTGAAATCCAATAAACAGGCTTTAGCTTCTTTCTCTCTGAAGTCATTCTGGGTTAAGTGGCTCAGCGCCCCTTATCTTGGGTTGACCAGTTGTTCAAAAGTTTCAAAATAAACAAATAAATCAGTATTCAATCTGAACCTCAAAGAAGAGCCAAAAGCAAAGTCTTGTTTATTACCCAGAACAAGGCAGTGATAATCCCTGTGTCTGTGAGTAATAGAATTTAACCTGGCTAATAAATTATGGCAGACCATTAGAGATGATCATGAACTAAAACTGGTTAAAACCGACCAACAGTAACAGCTGCTCTTGAAGAAGAAACAACAAAATGAAGATGAAAGTATAGTTGCAATGATGGTGAAATACTGTATCTGAAACGTGGGTCTCTATTTTTGTTCCTTTGGTAAGTCAAATTCAATTCATCCACGTCAGCAACTGTGGAATGCTTTGCTAAGGCTTTGTGGCACCACAAGACTCAAGAGAAAGCCAGGCTCTTTTTTCTTAGTGGTTAGTAAAACCAGAGAGGAAGAAAGCCAGTTACTATATTGGAGACAACCACAACCAAAATATTTGATCTATATACACATAACCGTTAATGGCTTCTGTTTCATTAAAGAAAAGATGGTAATTTAATTCAAAGAGTCCAATTTAGATATTATGTGCACAGGTGCTACTGACGGTTGCAAATTTTGAACCATTAAAATCGTGCCGTAGATCTGTGCTGCCCAAATTCAGTGTGCTTATGAATCACCTGGGGATCTTATTAAAATTCTGATTCTGATTCAAATTAAGATTCTGATTCAGAAGGTCTGGGGTGGGGCTTGGGATTCTGTATTTGCCACAAGTTCTCAAGTGATGCTGATGTTGCAGGGGGAGGGCTACCCTTAAGCAACAATCTGTGAACTCAATACTTTGGTGTACACTGTAAGGGATGGATGCTTGGGAGAGACTAGAGGGGGAAGTTCTTATTGTCTTTACCTGTGAGACTGACCAGCGGATGTTAGTCGACTGCGAATGGGCAAACCTTGTACCATCAAGTGGCCAGAACAGCTGATTCTCCCCTGAAAAAACAGAAAAGGAATGAGATTCAATAAGAATTCCACATTTTTTCAATATATAAATTTTTCTGGACTTGAACATTATGAAGCTTTTGGCTAACTATTATGAGTTTTTCTTTGGATCAGGGGATGAAAACAATATAATGTGACTTCTTAAATAACTGTTAGTATTCCAGGGGGAAGGATTTTTAAGAATATTGTGATGACTTTCATTTTTAAGCTGAGAAATGAACAGAGCACAAATGTAAAAAAATTTGAATTATTGTGAACTTAACCTTATCTGCAGCCACATGCAGAGATCATGGCCAACTATTTTTATACTTTACTCAATAGAGATTATCTTCAAAACTAACAAACATTTTAATAGGAAGAGTGGGCGAGATTAGAAATTATGGTTTTGTACTTCCTATTTAACAGTAGTGGAAGATATTTTATTCTGCCATATCTTTTAGGGGAATTTTAAGTCTTGATCTCATTCAGAAAAGCAAAGTAAAAGATTATGACTTTCTAATTTTTACCAATGAAAAAGGACCATATGAGTTTGAGGGATAGTCACAAGCCTTTATAAAGTAATTTGCTTATTCTCAAAAGAACAAAAATAAGAAATCATTCTTTGATAGAATGACTTATTGACTTTTCAAGAAAGTCAATGAATTGATAAACACAAGATTTAGCCCAAGAGATCTGGGACATAAGGAAGAAATACTAATGTCCTTTGACAAAGGCTGAAGATTTGAGAGATCCATCAGTGTCTAACTGATCTTTTAAGCTGTGATACTGTGCTCTCACTACACACAATCACAATGCTTCTCATTCATTTTCCTCAGCAATCCTTAGTAACTCGCACTTCTCAAGGTCTCATTCACAACATCTACTGCTCCTTCCTCTGAGTGCAGCACAGCGCAGAGCCCTGCGTCTCCACCTGGGGGTTGGCAGCCATGATGGTGTAGTTGCCATCGTCATCGCTGGTGGTAGATTCAATGTGCAGAGAACATGTCCCATCTTCTTCTCGCCTCATTTTGCAATGCCCATTTCTCTTTGAAATCTGCTTCCCATCTTTGAACCAGTAAACCTGAAATGAAAGATGATCAAGGGAATATACACTGTTCTGTCTATCTTTAGAGGGAAATGAAGTAGGGAGTAAAGTGAGGCAAGGGCTGATTGCCATCTCTACAGGTGACCCATCCCTTATAAAGTACTTAGAAAAAAGTGATAAAAATGGCAGTATAATATGCTCCTCCGCTTGTACATATACAATGTTTAAGTCAAAAATTCTACAAAATTTAGGATCGAGATAAAGCTTTTGCCTATTTTTATTGTACTTCATAATTACTTAAAAAACCACCCTAAGGACCAGACATGTCTTCAAAGCCAAAATAATGAAAACCAAGAGCTGAATCTTTTCCCTTCATCCTGTTTACAAGCTTAAGTCTTCTGTAGTCACAGAGTCTCAGGTCCTAGAATAGCCCACCTTGCTTGAAAAGGTAGTTTGGTTTATTATACCAAGTGGAATGAAGCCAGGATTCACTCAACTAAATTTCTCATCTGGCTAAAATTTAAATAAATATATTTTCCAGATTAAGTTCTGCATGTATCAAGGAGATTTCTCAAAGACAGGAGGAGAGAAAGTACTGGCTGCAGCTGCCGTCCTCTACATTTCCTGGTTACCTAACCATACGTGATAACGCCACGGCTAACGTTTGTGAGAGCAGAGTGGAGAGATTCTCTGCCGCAGCCGCACTGAGTATCAATCCTTCTCTCAGCTGACTGCCAGAAAATCTGGTGACTCATAAGATTTTTTAGCAGTCAGTGATAATGACATGACATTTTCAGCATTTACCAACCTAAGAGTAATGATACAAATATAGTTCACTTTGTACAACAACAGGAACTGTGTGGATATTCAATAGATGTTAAATAGGAACAAAAATATCAATTTGGTGAGTTTGATGGCTGACAGAATCAATAGCCCAAAATAGAAGATCATGACTAAGAAGTTTATTTTAAGCTTTTATTAAAATTCTAACACCCATAAGTCTGATTTATTTCTGGCCTGACTATTTAACAATCCTATTCCTGAGTGTCTCTTTTTTCAGTCAAATTATCTGGGCTTTGTCAATTTTCTGTTATTGGTTTTCATTCTCTCTGTAGATGCTTCACTAGGGTCTGATAAGACTTTCCTGAAGGCGCTGTCTACAGTCCTGCACAGTTGGTCGGCCAGCTGGCTAGTCATCTTCCCCTACCTTTGGAACAGGTATCCCAACAATTTTGCAGGTGAATGTGACTGGAGAGCCTTCTGTGACACGGAAGTGCTTGAGTCTTTTGTCAAAGATGGGAGCAATACACTTGCCCGTGGGGATCTCGTCATGTTGGATTTCATCATCTGATTCATCAACAGGGGTACGTTCCAAACGAAACTCTATTTCATTCATCAGCCTCTGCTCAAAGCTTGAAATTTTGTACTCCTGTCAAAATGGCAAACATGTTTCAATTTCAATTTTTATAGGTGAGGAAGAAGTTGTCTATCAGTATAACTTGAGGATGCAACTCATTTTTAAGACTCAGATGTTAGATTTATATCACAAAACTCAAATAAACCAGGCATGTTCCATTTCCAGTTCCTCACCATGGAGCACTAAAGGTGATTTCAGTGTCTCTACTATAATCCCAAACTGCCTTAGTGAATCCTGATTCCTCACCTTGAGCATGGAGCCCCAGTAGAATCCTGTAGGGAATGGAATGAAGATGGAATGTAATTTCCATAACTATTATTCATGTCCATTTCAATATGTAGAACCGCCCATATGGTATCTTGGCAAAGCTACTCTGAACTGCATTCTGATGCATGCCTGCATCACCAACTTCCGGTCTCTACCGGACATTCCCATCTGCATGCTTGAGGGGAGCCTGTCTTGAACAGATCTCCCTTGACCTCACATTCACCTCCATTGCATCTCTCTGCTCCCCTCACAACTAAACTATTTCAAATAATTTTCTCTTGTTATGGGATCATTGCCTTGTTGCCTGTTCTCTCACAAACATACTCCAATTAGGTTTGTGTTCTCACCGTTCCACCAACATTACTATTATCAGGGTCTCCAAATTTGCCATATCCCGTTGTCACTTATCCGTTCTTACTTTACCTGACCTCTCAGCAGCATTAGACACAGATGGCTACTGTCTTCTTTTTGAAACATTTTCTTCTCTTGGTTTTCATGACACCAAACTGGTTTTCCTTCTCTTTCTCTAGCTGCTCCTTTTCAGTCTCCTTTGCTAGCTCCTAATCCTAGGTAGGTGATCTCATCCAGTCTCATAGCTTGAGATACCTTCTGTGTGCTGATGACTCCAAATCCACATCTCCAAGCCTGATCTTTCCCCAGAACTCATATACCCAATGGTCCACTCTACATCTTGGGAGTCATATACCAACGATTTACTCTACATCATGGTGTGGGTGCCCAATAGGCATCTCAAACTTAGCATGGTCCAAACACGACACACTTGATGTCTGTCCCCCAGAGATGCTGCTACCCTGCTCACCCTCATCTCAGGAAATGGCGCCACTATTCATCCATTAAAATTTCTTAATGGTTACTCTCAATTTCTATACTTATCGCAAGGTGGAGAGGTGATAGCTTTCAGACTGCCACAGGGCCTCAGACCACACTTTGAGTGTACCGAGTTAAACCCTAAATCTAGTACTTAGCCCGAATTCCTCTCTCTCTCCCTGCCGTATGCTAGCAAGCTTAAACGTCATCTCGCCAAAGCAGCCTTCCCAGGCCACTTCATCTCAAGTAACTCTCCATTCTAATTCTCTACATAGTACCGGTTGCTATCTAGTATTTTTCTTGTTTGTTTATTGATTGAATATTTCTCAACATTAGAATGTTAGCTCCACAAGGGCTGAGATTTTCTTTATCTTGCTCCCCACTATATCAACAATATGTGGAATATTGAATGCCTGACTCATGGCAGGCACTCAATGACTAACTGAAGAATGAGTGAATACTCGAATGATATGGGGGCAATCACTTATTCCAACACTACCACATCTTTAAGGAATCTGGAGCCAGGTGCTTGGAGTGAGGGTGAGACCTCTGGTTAAACTTGTGACTCTAGTGAACCATAATTTTATAATTTAGGTGGGCTCCATGGAAATGGTACCTGAATGCCACTGACATGGAATTTGGAAGCACACAGGATTCATATGATGTGTTCTCAAGCTATTAAATCACATTACTCATGTCTTCTAGTTATTGTCTTATGCATATTATCACCTGAATTTGTGTAGAATTGGAACTTAGAAAACACAGAAACCAACAATTTCTTGGTTTTAGTTTCTTGGAACCAATCATAAATCTGTCCCTCTCAGACACGTCTCACACTGGGTAGGCAAAAAAAATCCACAGCTCTTTTGGGGTAGAAAAAATGATTAATCTCCAGTTAAGCTTATTAATTTTTAATCAGGTAATTGAAACCAGTTAAAGTAACAAATTATTCACTTCTACTAAGTTGAAACCTAGTTTAGTTTAAAAGTGCTAAGACTTTTCTACATTATAGAATTTTTACAAAGTCAATAATTAGAGCTTCCAACTAGCCACCTATTAGGTTGGACTATACGAAATTGCCATTTTTTTGTAGGTCAAAAATGGTAGAATATAACCAATTTCATATGATTCAACCTAACATTTTCCATAGATATATTCAGAAGATCCCAAAAATTTGAAATATTTTGTAGTCTTTTCAGTTTAAATTTTTCTTCTTTGTTGAATTGCATTCATGCTTCCAAATTGGCATTATTTTTCCTTTTCACAAATTTGTTTATTTTTTGGGATGTGTAGGAGTAAAACCGAAGAGTTATTTTATTCCTTTACCATATGAGGTAGGTTCTAAATGGTAGCTTTATTACTTTGAAAATTACATTCATAAAGAATAATTCACATAGTTCTCAGACCTCGCACACAGATCCTAGAGTTCAGGGAACTCCAGACTTTTCGTGAGGGTGGCAGGAGGTCCTGGCCGTCTATGGTTTCTCAGCTTGTTTCATTTAAGGCTCCCAATTCCCAGTCCGTTCCATGCCGCCTCTAGCCGCTATTTTAATGGGGTCCTTGCTCCAAGCTAAAGAACTTTCTCTGCAGCTTCTCCTACTACATGACAGGTGAGGGCTGGTAAATTCCTCTCTAATTACATTGTCGGAGTTATTATAGGGGGAGATGAATTCCTGAAATTCTATATTGAAAGTATGAACTAATTTTTCCAAAGAAGTGTTATTATACATGGTGGTGAGCTCTGATTACACCTATACTTCAGGAGTGTGATGAGTGATATTCATAAGGGTCTTAAGTGCCTGCCTGAGAATATAAATACCACATTGTCTCTAGGTATTCCAAACAGCTAATTTTAGGAACTTGACTTTATCAAGTTGGGGCCTGATTTTACAGAATTTATAAACGTTTGAATTGATTTAGCCAAAGGGACTACAGAAACAATATGATGAAAATATGCACATTTTGTTTCACCATAAATGTATACATATTAGTTATATATTTATTATTTTACCAGTACTACAGATTGGGAGGTAATGAGAATAGAAAATTCAGTGAGTTATTTAAAATATACAGTTCATAACTAGGTACTAAGGATACAGCTGTAACCAGATTTTTTTTTTTTTTTTTTTTGCAGGGGAAGATTTGCCCTAAGCTAACATCTGTTGCCAGTCTTCCTTCTTTTTCTAGAGCCCCACACCCTGCCAAAGCCCCAGTACGTAGTTGTGTATAGTTGTATGTTCTTCTGGTTCTTCTCTGTGAGCTGCTGTCACAGCATGGCTACTGACAGACGAGTGGTGTGGTTCCACACTCAGGAACCAAACCTGGGCCGCCAAAGCAGAGCACACTGAACTTAACCACTAGGCCATCAGGGCTGGCTCTGTAACCAGATCTTAACTGGAAGTTTCTATTGAGGCATCAAGATGGACTAGATATGAGAAAACAAATGGTGTAGGAGACAAACTACCTTCCAGATATTTCAAAGCAGGTGCTTAAGGACACGTTAAGTGATTTAAATCCCTCACCTCCATCAGAGATACAAGTCAGGAGAGAGGAGATCCAGCGAGAGGACTTTGGAGAGAAATGCTAATGTCTATGAGTCTCCTACCTCCACGTCCAGCCCCAGGGTACCTGCTTTTCACCTCGTGTCTAGCCAGGGAAATTATATAAACCCATTTGGAGAGCTTGCTGTCCTTCCACATTGCGTTGGTGTCTGACTCCTGCCTAAGAAATCTAGAGTGAGGGGCGAGGCACCTTTTTGCTGGTGGGCAAGCTGAAGGCTGCTTTGGGTAGCCTGTACTCCTTCTGCATTGTGTCAGGGCAGAGGACCTGTGATGGTTCCTGTCATGCCTGCATGGGCCACATACAAGACAAAGCCAGTGTGGGGTCAGTTTTATTTCTCCATGGCTGGGAAAGGAAGGAGTCAGGAACAGCAGTTAGTGAGGTGGGGGAGAAGGGAGCAAAAAAGAGAGAAGTTGGCCATACTTCCCTTCCTGGCTTTAGGTTCACCATTTGCAGCAGTCCCTGGGGTGTAGGGTGCTAATGGGGGTGTTTGTGTGGGGGGTTTTATTTTTGAATAAGGATTGGAGTCTTGATTACTACAAGGGCTGGAAACCATAGAGCTTTTTATGAACGAAAAATGGCCAAAATGTTGCCGTGGTTTTCTTTTTTTGCTGAGGAAGATTTGCCTTGAACTAACATCTGCTGCCAATCTTCCTCTTTTTTGTATGTGAGCTGCCCCCACAGCATGACCACTGACAGACGAGTGGTGTAGGTCTGTATCCAGGAACTGCACCTGGGCCGCCGAAGCAGAGCAGACTGAAATTAACCACTAGGCGACTGGGGCTGGCCCCAAAATGGTTTCGAGATTGCCAGGAACAGGAGAAGAATTAGTCCCATTGGATAAATAAATGGTTAATGGGAGAAAAAATAAAAATTCTTTTTATACATATTTGTTTAATGTACCAGTTATATGACATAATGTATAAATTGCAGGTGAACAACAAAATAAGAAGACTGTAGATCAAGGAGTTTCCATGAAAGATTTCATAAAATATTTGGGAAATTGAATGTCAGGAACAAGGAAACCATGCAACTGTGTGGCAGGGATATATGGCCTGTCACTAAAGCACTGAATCTTTACATCTGAGTTGTTGACAAAGTGTACACCATCCCCCAAACAGGAATTTATGTTTTTTATAGTCCTTTGCAACTAAGAGTTGGTTATTCCAAGGATGATTACCCTTATTACATAAATCAAGGTTGTCATTCCAAATTATGACTGATGGGACTCAGACTTTGTGAGGGAATTTGCAAACTCAAGCAATATGTTTCAGTTAAATTGGGAGGTGCTTTCTGCACTGTTCTGCACAAAGGCTGCACTACTGATCCACTGTGAGCGGATGCACACTTTGAATTTCCAGAACTGGTTTACGCTGCATTCTGCACTCTCCCTTGCCTTTTTCCCTTTGTGAGTAAAAGCGGGAGTTTCAGCATCAGCTGCCCGTAGGTGATATCAGTGCTCAAAGGAGAGAATATTTTTTGTGTGTAAATCTGGCCTGTATGGCAATCAAATCAATGACATATGACCCATACTTCCCAGGCTTATGTTAAAGACCTTAAGTGAAACTGAATTGCATAGAATTTTAGTTGCTCTACGAAAGAAAATGAAAAGCTGAAAAAAATATTTCAGAAGACTATGCCACTTGGAAATATCATTCTGTTTTTTTCTTTAAAGATAATCCTCTTAAGGCTGATGATGTGACAACTTGAGACATTTGACTTCTAGGACACATCTGCAGAAATTTTCTTCAATTTGGAGAGTGCTTTCCTTTTTCTGAGAACCACAGGGTAATGACACATCCCAATCAGATATGGCATTTCCAAGGCTCTGGATTTCCAGAATGTGGGCCATCATCCAACACTTACTGCCCTCAGCTCACTGCTGGCTTCCTCTACTCTAGGTTCTGAGTCTGGGCTTAGGGCTCAGATAATCAAATAGAATCAAACCAGTTGGAAGAGGCTGCTCAAAGGGGTCCCAAAAAACTCTGGGTACGATGTTCACTCAAGAAAGACTTATGTGTTAAAGAAAGTGTTCTCCTTCGTTCCAAGGACAGCCACAGTCTGGAGAGCAGATAAAAGATGCCTAGATAAACTTGGAGGTGAACATATATAGAGGATGTCTTCTTTTACTATTTATCTAATAATTACATGCTACTTTCAATAGAAAGAACAGGGCTTCATTGCCTGCCTGCTGTCTCTGTTGTCAAATTCTTAGTAAGCACCTACTATGTGCTAAATACTATGAGAGGCAATAAGGATACAACATTTTATAAAACACAGACTTTACCTTCAAGGAGGTTGCATAAAAATACTTTAAATCCAAATTTTGTCCTTAAGAATAAATAATTGCTAAAAGATGCACAGATTTGCTTTACACTTAAATGTTCAGTTAACACCAGAGTTTAGCTTAATTTCAGTGTCTTTTTGAAAGTTTTCATCTTTTTAATCAGTTGATTAAAATAGGTTGCTACCATAGCAAGCAGTATCCATAATTAGGTATAATCAGAAGATATATAGTCAAATGAGATATTTTCCATAGATAAGAAACAAATCCAAATTTTTCTACTTGGTCAAAAGTTTCAGTATCCTATCTGTAAATAGTGTAAATCCCAAAGTTGTGTGTTAATTCAGCAAATATTCACTGAACACCTACATGACAAGGATTAGCTTGTGACTAGCATCCTGGGTGTGGCCAGGGAGACGACATTGTTCCCCTAACCAGCGGACATCACTGTTCCCCTAACCAGGGTTCTACACACCCAAGGCGTGCAACGTAAGGCCCATGGCTGTGTGGAAGACTTATTAGAAAAGGAATGAATGGCAAGACTATTTGCCCACAAGAGAGGATTTTCATAAAGGATTCATGGTAAGAGATGAAAGAGGTAAGATTTAAATGGAGGAAATGACTAAGCGGCTGAGAGAAGAAGGGGATTAGAGGAACAAAAGGGAGACCAAGAATTACGTACTTCTTTCCCCCTCCATCGTACATGGCAGTATCTTGGAACCACAGACAGTTTTAAAAAGCATTCATTTTAAAAAAGGGAAGGAGGAGCAGAATAAACAGATGGGAAGGTTTCCGGAGAAATGAGGTCAAGGAGGAAAGTTGAAATAGGACATTAAATGTGTGTGTGTGTGTGTGTGTGTGAGTGAGTGTAGATTGAGAAATTAACAGTCAACAAATATTTACTGGGTGCAGAAGATCATGCAAAGTCACGTGTGAATTAGAATCGCTGGTCATGATGGCTCCATTACATGCTGTGATCCTGGGTTCCTTTGACCTCTCAGACTCACCTTGCTAACCTAAACCATTTAAATTTTATTGCTGTCCAATGAAGATCCACTGGGGGTGAATGATTTTCTTCAAAATAAGAAATGATGCATCCTAAAATGTTGAAATCGGTTGCCTTTCTCTTGGCTTATCCCGAACCCAAAGAAACTTCGTTGTCAGTTTAGAAAGCTAAGAATTTTAGTCAATATGAACATCTGAAGGGATGATACCTTTATATTTCACAAAGTCTTAAGAATCAAAAAACAAGTGTTAATTGCTAATTGAAAATGTTATATGAAACGAGTAAGAGGATCAAGGTTGTAATGAAATATTACAACAGGGAAATACAAAGTGGGAGATACATCAAAGAAAACTCATTTTCTAAAGCATAATTTATAAGTTTGAGTTCTGGGGAGGAAATGGTTTATAGTCAGTAATACTCATTGTTTAAGGACTTCTGATTTATTTTCATGCTCAGTGTAATGTGGTGATGCTAGACCATATAAATGTTCTAGGATGATTACTACTCTTCATTTTCTTAGGACTAAGATAGGGCAAGAGTTCAACTTTCTGGACCTAAAAGTTTTCAAAGCAAAATAAAGCAAAACAAAGGCGTACTCTTCAGAAGGAATCATTTACTTTCCCCTGTAATGTGGGAGCTATTACGAAAATGAGAAAATAGATTATTTTGATTCCTGTGTCCTCAGCCTGCAGGTATAGATGGCTATCAATACACGTGCTTTTTATGATTGTTCTCCACTTTTCTATTGTTCTTACACTTTTCTAAGCAAATTTGCTTCTTCCTAACTTCACCAACAGGCCATAGTACGTTTTAGACAGTTCTTCATGACATTTCACTATCATTTCTCAAGGCAGCAATGGACAAAACAATATTATAATATGGTCATTGTTTTATTCCTCAAAACCAATATCTCCCAACCTAAGGCAAGCATTCCATCTCAGACAGCTCCTTAGTTTTCTGAACTGCATTTATGCAGCTTGGCTTTCATTATCCATGACAAGGTTGCTGTCTGAGACCAATTCTGTAATCAATGCATCATAATTCTCAGAATAGTAACTCTCAGAACAACACTGATGCATGTCACAAATATTCAGATGGAGAGGATTGAGATAATTTTTGAGACTGCTCCCAGTTCCTGCTATTAGCCCTGAAGCTAACTCATGATGGAGGTTTCATAAAGAGTTCTACCGGGTTTATGGCGCGCAACTCGTGGAAGCTCATGTTTACATGTAGTCACATTTCAGGCGATTAAGAGAAAAACCTGGCTTTCCCCTGAGTGGGGCAATGGATTAGCATGGATTCTACCTACAGAGTAACTATAAAAGTAAAATCAAACAGCCTGTGTGCTAACCTGGTATCATTTTTACAGGGTTCTAATTGCTCCCTGTCTGAGTTGTAAAAGACATAGGCTGAACACAGCTCTGATTGTGATGATACTCAGAAGGATTAACAACCACAAAGGTGATGACAGTGTTACAGGAAAACAAATCTGTGTTACAGCAACATTTATGGGGCTTGAAGGTAAGTGTTGTCATAAAACTGGGAAAGGCTGCAGAGTTTCAGGGAAAATGTGCAAGTGTCCTGGAGACCAGGGCTATAGTTCTAGTTCTACCACTGACAGTTTGACAGCCATGCCTCAGTTTCTCCATCTAGAAGATGGAAGAGAACAATAGTTGCCTTGGTATTTGCTTTCCAGAAATATACGTAATTTGGTGAGAGAATATATGGAAAGTGTACTCAATTATGGCAAGCTTAAATATTCTGCTTCAATTCAATAATTTAAAGTCAATTTTAAAAAGGTTTTAAGCAGCACATTTTGGAAAGAATCCATTCAGTAAAAATTGCCCAAGATAACACAATGGTAAAATCCTATATACCCACGGCTCCACTAGAAAAACGAAGGAAAATAGCATTTGGTCTGGGAAATTCTAGAGCCTTGTTTCCAGGGGTCATTTGTGTCAAAAGTTCCACAATATTTGGCATATAGTTTTCACTGAAATTTTATGGTATGTTTCAAAATAGATTTTATTAGTTCCCACCTTGGGAAATCAACCAAGGGTTAGATTATTAAAATATAAATCTGCATTTAAAAAATAACCAACTTAGAAAAAGCAAAAGTGATTGGCTCAAATAAGAAAATAGTCTTCTTTTATTTGATGTTCACATATGACTTCTTTTTTCTCCTTCAGCGTGAACACTCATTAGTAAGCAAGGAGTTGTACAGTTTGAACCAAACGGTATTATCAGATATTAACAGATATTTCGCATGTTTCGACCTAACGTAAAGATTGAGAGGAACTGGTGAGCAGACCTCCAGGCTCATTACATTGAAGGAGTCAGATAAAGGACGGCTTGGAACCTCAGTTCCTTAAAGTCTAGCTCATCCCAAGGCCCAGGTATTGAAATATCTCAAAGATGTGATGGTGTTTGCCAGTACTGAGCTGAGGATTGCTGGAACGGACAACAGACTATCTAGTCTCTCTTTCTTTCTATTCTGGGTAAATGCATGGAGACAGGTAAACTGAATTAAGTACTGGGGTAATCAAGAACTGAAGATCCATGTGGGCGAGTTTCCTACGTGACTCTTGGTTAATTTGTGCTCTACCTTCCAAGACTGCAGTGTCCACCTCACTGAGGTCAATGAGCATTCAAGGACTGAATTAAGCAAAATTATGTTCCTTACAACGAAATTTCAATAAACCATCTGAACCCAACAATCTTACCTGCTGGTTTGATCTGACATCACTGAAATTCATTTTTTTCCCCAAGTCTAGAATCACTGCATTCTTAGCTTCACGAATGTAATCATCACTCACTGGTTGGGCAGACTTTGTATTTTTCTTCATTAGTCCCTGGGATGGCCTGTAAAATAAATTCACACCTGACACACCCATGAAAAGCACTGGCCAGTGTACAAAGGCCTAAAAATCAGAGTGGTTGAAATGGCAGCCAGACGCCAGGAGTCATCAGGCACTAATGGAGGGCTTCTTGTGTGCAAAAGTTGAGCCCTGCAGAGAATCTGTGTTTGTAGAGGTGTTTTCAATATTTAAATTATTACAAATTATTTAAAGTAATCGGTACCCTTTGTCCTAAGGAGTCCAATATTCATTTTGTGTCTAAGAGAGAGGATTGTCTAGGACTACACTAAATGAGAGTCCTGTCCCAGACCAAGCTATTCTACGCTATGTCCCTTCTTGAGTAACATCTTTTATGTCAAGAACCCTCGGTGACACTTACACAGATGGTGCGCTTCTAGGCAGCCCCATGGCATTGGTGGGTGGGATGGCAGGGAGAGAAGGTAGAACAGAGCTGAGGAAAGCCACTGGGTTCTGAATCCGGCTGGTGGGAGAGACAGGAGTTGGGGATACACAGCGGGGCTGAAACTGGTTTCCACTGGAGATGGAAAATGTGAGTGGCGGTTGTGCTGGTTCTATTGGACCTGGAGGGGGTGGCTCATTTTGGATAGAAAACCCTCCTAGAGGTTTGGTTTGCACAGAGGGGTGAGAAAGTAAGAGGCTTTCTTTGCTCACTGTCCTCTGAATGGCTTGAGGAGTGCTGCTCAGGGTGAACACTGGAGAGCTGGAAGGGGACACGGCTGCTGCGGTGGTACTCATGGAGGGAAAGAAATGCTTTGGCCGGGCCAAGCTGAATGTCTGTGAAGGGGCCTTCATCTGCTTGCTGGACATTGTCACTGTTGGAGGAGCCACGGAGTTCAAAACACTCATGTTGAAGGGGAGCTCTTTAGGAGATGAAGGAGGTGGGTTCTGCAGCTGCTGTTGTTCCAGTAAGACTTGGTTGTGAAGCTGTTGTAACTGACTGGAATCGCTGCACACGCAACAAGAGAGAACGGGGAGAGAGAAGGGAAACCCGTCACCATCAGCCTCACCTTTCAGCAAACGTACAGACAGGCTGTCTATAACTTTATGCTGATTAAGAACACACAACCAGAGTCACCCAAAATCACCTTGTGAGTTGTTTCTCCTTCTTTCTACGCCTGTTTCATCGTCAGTAAGAAAGGAGAAGGCCCCACAACACACAACTCCAAGAGGTATCATTCACATTGTATTCTTTGTGCTGGGACCCTGGAGTTATACAACATAGCAGCCCAATTTCAGAATGTTTATAAATTAGAAAAAAGAAAGAGAAACAATGCTCCTCTTGTTGGGAATGCTCAAAGTTCTGAGACAAGCAGATGGTATGTCAGCTTCAGGATGGAAGGCACTGAGCTACACGCTGATGTGAATTACTGAAGGGCTCGAGTTCTCCCAGAATGTGCTGTATTCTTCCCTCTGCCTCATTACAGAACGAACTTTAAGAAGGCAGCTGGATGTGTCTTGGTTTTTCTCATCCTTTCCTGACAACAAAGCTTTATAGATAAAGTGACCATACATCCCGATTCACCCTAGGCAGTCCTGGTTTATGCCCGTTTTCCTGGCATAATTATTAGTAGTGCTCTTTCACTCTAAAAAATGTTGTGGTTTGAATAAGAGATTATATGGTCACCTTAATTATAAAAATTGCCTTAGACTTTTCCTGTTCCTAAAAGGAGAAAGATCAAGCTGGGAGCATTTTCTCCATTTATAGCACCTGAGCCACAGAAGTATTACTGCGTATGATTTGCCTTCAGTCCCACAGTCTGTTTAATTTCTCTTGACAAAACAGCTAACTATTTTTGTTTTAAAGATTCATTTTTTAAATTTATTTTTTATTTTTTTCCTTTTTCTCCCCAAAGCCCCCCAGTACATAGTTGTATATTCTTTGTTGTGGGTCCTTCTAGTTGTGGCATGTGGGACGCTGCCTCAGCGTGGTTTGATGAGCAGTGCCATGTCCGCACCCAGGATTCGAACCAACGAAACACTGGGCCGCCTGCAGCGGAGCGCGCAAACTTAACCACTCGGCCACAGGGCCAACCCCCAACAGTTAACTATTTTTTAAGGAAGAAAACGGAAAACAAAAATGCTAAAAATCATATATGAGTAAAGTTTTCAGGGCTGTCAAACTTTGCTGTTTAGGAGAATTTATACTTGAATAAGTTATCATAGGAAGATGCGCAAGTGAGACCACAGGGCTTCAAGGCCATTGTGGTTTTATGTTATTCGGAAATAGAGGTTGCTTCTGGAACATAGAAGGTGATCTGCTGGACATGAGATCTATTAAAAATGAAAGGTTTTGTATTTTCATACTGTCAGGAAAGTCAACACCAACAGCAATGCAGTTGAACCAGAAGGTTCTCCAAACCTCGATTTTTCTTAATTCTTGGCGTTCAAGAACTTTTCCTTTCCCTTCATTAACATTTCTGATACACGATATACGGAAAAGTAACTTCACAAAATAGAGACTCATCTCCATTTTCATTACTGCTGCCAAATGCCACAGACTGTGCAATCCTTTGTTCGTCTATGAAAACTCTTGTCTTGAGTTAAACTAAGCATTCAGGAATATTAGCCACTTGGCACAGTAACTTTCTTCTCCTCCTCTTTAGAAGTGAGTGTTTAAGCTGAGAGAACAAAGTAATATAATTAAAGATTAGTTAAACCTTTTTATTTCATCATAGATGAAAGATTAAGCAATCAAGAGAAGCAGAAATATCGTCGTTAGATTATCCTTACGAAAACAGATACAATTAACATTGTGTCTGCTGGTGTTAACTTTCCCAATGGTATGAAAATGCAAAAGCTTTAAATTTTTAATGGATCTCATATTCAGCAGGTCCTATTCTGTGACTGCTATAGCATAATGACAATGCTATATGGTGTTCAGGACAGGTTTATACTGTAGTCTGAGTAAATTTTAAGCTGATGATATCACAGAAATATTTTATTGTAGTTATGGAAATAGAAAAAAATAGTATATGAGAAGTAAGTAACCTTAGGAAGATAAGGATGGTAAAAAGGGGCCAGGAAATCATTTGGTATTGAAGGATTCTTATTCTCCTTAGTTCCCATTGAATGAAAATCAAGAACCAGTTTTTTACTGTAAGTAAGACTTCAAATGGTATCTTAGCCCTTATCATTCTATGCTGCATATTGGATTATAGAGGGTCACGAAACTTAAACATGATGAGGTCTGAGATTCAGTGTCAAATTGTTTTGATTATCTAGGATTCTGGAAGAATTAATTTTAGAGTAATGTCTCTTTTTGTTTGAAAAGATTTTTTTCATTTTATTAAATGCTGTCTTGTTTCAGAAGGGATTTAAAACAGCTGTTTGTATCCACTTATTCATTACATCATGGCGAGGTGTCAATTCCATTATTCAATGAACTTTTATTGACTCTTCTATGTGTTGACTTTGTTAGGTACTGTAGGGGATAGAAATATGCCAGAGATAGCATGAGCTATTCAGGGCTCAAAAATCTTACTATACATCCATATAACACAAATAACCATGGTTATTTACAGATAACATATGGGACTTACTATTTAATAATAAAGGTACAAAGTGCAATGAAAGAATAAAGGAAGGGAAGATTAATTACAAAGTGTACTAGTTTTAAAATCCTCAGTTATCTATCTAATTCAAAATAACAGCCTGTCATAAATAGCCTGTCATAAGCTCTGCTGCTCATTTCTTGTTGCTATGAGGATTTCTGAAATCAAGTTTATCCTCAAGCTTTCTTTCTGTAGATTTATCAACTCTCTCAGGTTACCTGAAAATATCTTCTCTTTTGCCACAACTTAATTTAAGATAATCCACAACATTATGCTCAAGAATATTGGTTCTCCAGACAGACTTAAGTCCTAATCTTGGCTCTGCCACTCACTATCTGTGCGGCTTTGAGAAATCTCTAGACTTTTCTGACCCCAATTTCCAAATAAGTAAAATCTCTTAACGTTGTTGTGAGAATTGATAAATAAATCACCTAAAACATATAACTGATTGATAAATGGTGGCTATTATATTTTTTAGTTTTTGAGCTACAAATATCAATTTCAAGATTTGTAAGAATGAAAATTAGAGTTTCAGAATTACAAGAATGCTTTTCGTTGTGGTTTCTGGAATACAAAAGAATTTCTTAGGGATTTTGAACTGTCGAGATAAAATGTCAAGACTTAATGACAAACAGAACAAAATGAACTTAGGACACTGTGTCAAATACTTTTGAAAGCAGTTTTGGCAACAACAATTTTGGGCAGTGTGTGCTGGAGCCAGCTCTCGATGGCTCTAGAGAGGAGATTGTGCATATCTCATCCCAATTCCCAGTTCAATGACCTTTGTTCAGTAGCTTGAAATTGGCCATGGTGGGAGGAAATTGGCAAATGCTACAAATCAGAGCCTCCCCGCCTCCCTCCATTGTTAAACATTTGCCAGCACATCACTGATTAGGACAACTAATTTTGAGTAAACGTGTCTCTGTAATCAGCTTTTAGCTGTGGTTTTAGCAGTGGTTACCATGCTGGCTGCATGTTAGAATCACTCAGAGAGCATAAAAGACAAACAAGCCTCACTGCTTTGGGCACCACTGCTCAGAGAGTCAATTGGCCTGGGAGAGGATCCAGGCATGGTTATGACTATCTCTTTCAATGTAGGCCAGTGGTTCTTAAACTTTACTGAGCCTCAGCACCCACTGGAGGGCTTGTTAAAACACAGATTTCTGGGCTGCACCCCCAGAGCTTCTGATTCAGTAGGTCTGGAGTGGGGCCTGAGACTCTGCATTTCTGTCAAGCTCCCAGCTGATGCCAGAGCTTTGAGCAGCAATGCTCTAGGTGATTCTTGCATGCATCCAGGACAGAGAACCACTTTCCCCTAAAGCGCAGGCTTTCCCCATACATTCTGATTTTCGTCTGACATTTTACTCACTTTAAATGTTAATTATTGTTTTTTCCTGCATACGGAGGGATGTGTCTATGGGGTGGGGTTGGGTGATAAAGGGTTGTAACTCGGATTCTCCAGCTCTAGACCAGTAGTTTCCAAAATGGCAGCACATTAGAACAAGCTGTGGAGAGATTCTGATTCAATTGGGTTGGAAGGCACAAATACTTTTGAAAAGCTCCACATTTTATGCCAGAGTGTAGCCAGGATGAAGAATCAGTGCTCTAGACAGCTTGATATTCAAGTTGAAACTTTCAAAGTCTGAATTATCTAGGCTTTGATGATACAATGTTTAAAAATGACAGTTTCTCTTTCTGTTGCAGTTTTAAGATCTATAAGAACTATGTCTTTCTGTATGAATGGCAAATTGAAGGAACAAGCTGAAAATCGTACCTTTGAGATTATTCAGAGAGCTAATACATTTTAATGCAAAAATCTAAAAGATTAAAACCAATGAGGTAAAAACCAATAAGAAAAGGTTGTAAGTACGTGGATTCATAAAGGTTGCATGTGTGTGTGTGTGTGTGTGTGTGTGTGTGTGTGTGACCATGTGTTTAACCCAATGTTAGTTTGGGTTTTCTGCAATATGAAGGTAAACCTGATCCTAACATACCTAAGAGCCCCTAAACAGAACATCTTACTGGGTAAGATGAGACTCAGCAAGGATGCAGTTCCCAAGGGGATTGTTATGAGTTACCTGTGCTCACAACTCCTTTCTCTGAGAACTGCCTCGACCCACAGTTTTGACTTGATCTATTTGACTCTTCCCTGCAAACATAAATCCTCTGCATCTGACCTGGCTGGACCAGTTGGCATTTGGAATCGAGCTGCTGAGAACCATTTAGTTAGCAGTGGAACTTGATGCAGATTGTGAGGTAGAACAGGACATGCCATGATGGGCCAGATGTGAACTGATGAGTCTTCAAAGAGAGAAGAGTGGAGCGGATATGCAAGGGAGAAGTGAGGAGGTGCGTGGTCTGGACAGAGGCTGGACTGACCAGGTGTCCCAGCTCTGAAATCTCTAGCTCTCCTCCGCACAGGGCCTGGCTGCATTTGTCTCCTGTTCCTCCTGTATCCCTAGAATAACCTCTTCCCCTCTTTTTCCTTTAAGTGGATTCCTATTTCCTGCGGCCGGCAGGACTTTGAGAGGACAGAGGCATTTCGGGATGTGACTTGCCAAGAAGCATATTTTATAACATTGAATTTTGTGCCTAGAATTTTGCCTTATCTGGTAGTGAGAAGAATATAAAATGAAACAACATGAACTGCTTCCAACCAACAGCTTGTGGTGAGCAGAGAGAAACACGTGATGGGGGTGATGGGGGTATGTGCAGCTACCGTGGATTTTAATGTTGATATGTAAAGATTTATGTACATAATATTTTATCATTTTGATGTATGGATCAAACAGAACATACTCGGAGTATCACGTTCTGTGTTTGCTTTTCTTTGGATGAACATTGAACATTGCAACATGGTTCTGATGGGAGCTTTCTAGAGAGTTAGGTGACAACCCCATCAGGCTCCTGAGGGGAGTCTGAAAATCATGACTTCTTCTTTTATCCCATTTATTTATAGGAAACCTACTGTGTGGTTGCTATGGTATATCTAGCAATAGCCAGGAACTATCCAAAATATACTATGTATCTTTTCCATTGTGACTACAAAAACTTAAGTTGAAACAGAAATGGGAACTATAAGGATAAATTAGAGACTATAAGGATTATTAGACCCAAGAAAGGGCTCTTTGAGTGCAGAGATGCTTTATCCGGAGCCCTCTAATTTTAGACAAACATCTTTTTGAGCTAGTTTAGGTGTAACATTTCTTGGAGGTAGAATGTTAATTGTAAAGATGATAGCAATAGTACACTTACATTGATATAAGGATGTACAGTTTGCAAAGCATTTAATGTGCGTTTTCTCATTTCATAATTTCCTTTTTCAGCTCCATCATTTTTAAGAAGGGCAGACTCAGAGAAGCTCACAGGCACTCTGATTATCCACTTTAACTTTTACTTACAGTTTGGGTTTGGCCAGAACTGGAGGGGGCTCTTTGACAGGTGAAGAAGGCTCAGAGATTTTTGCTGCCTGTCCATTGAATCTGTCCTGGAAAGAATCAGGCCTGATCTGGTTGGTGGTCACCATGCCGCCCTCAGAGGATGCTTCACTTCCTTTGTCATCTTCAGGCAGGTTGAAGTGCACACGGAGCCCAATCCTTGAGCTGGACCGGGGCTCGTTGTGGTTCACCAGAACCCCTTCAAGTTTGGGTTTCGGGGGTTGTTCCACAGAAGGAGGCTCTGGGTTGGGTGAGGATGGCTGTTGCTCAATAACAGCCAGGTTGGTGGTGGAGCTGGCTGAGTGAAGAGACCCATTATTTCTGACGTCTTCATTTCCTGAAAGGACAATAGCAGGACCTGTGCTATTAGCCTCACTGGACAAGACTGAGACAGGATGGTAATCCTGAGTGGGGGCATGTATCTAAACCAGGTGAGTGTGCTAATGGGAAAATGCTTGTCAAAAACAGTGAACATAATCTGGGGCATTAAAGAATGGTGAGGATACAGGAAAAAAACTAAGCTAAAATGCTAAGTACAATTTTGGAAAGAATATTAGAAGTGTGTTTAAGACCAAAGAAATGTTTTCTTACGGAGTATAATAGGTAACAGCAGGATAACTTGGGTGGTGGTTACAAATGCAAAAAACAATTGAAATTTGGATATTTTTCAAGAACACTTTCCCCGATAATTCAAGTGTTTTTTAGGGGAGCCAAGCTAGCTTCATATGAAAAGCAGTGAGAAAGGATAATACAAACGCTCCATACTCACATTCAAAGTCATAGTCTAAACTGTTCTGGCATCTAAGGAGCCCTTACCTCTTACATCCAGCTGTGCAATGCTGGACACGGTGCCGTACTTGTTGCTTGCAGTACACGTGAAGCACCCAGAGTCTTCTGCAAATACTTCAGCAATGACCAAAGTGCAGATCTCCTCTAAATGCCAATAAAACAGAATGTTTACTGACTTAATCATGGAATTTACTGATATCAGATGATGATTCCATAAAAGTCAATGTAAGAAATTGATTGTATTAATTGTTTAAAAACAATTGTTTGATTGAATTGACTTATTTGAAGTCTAAATGAGTCAAAAGATGTTGAACCAACAACTCCATACAGACAGACTGAGTATTGACAAGACGATTTTATGATAATAGAATGTATTAAATACCACGGATTCCCAGATCTTCTTCTGTTTTTATGTCATCAGTCCAGATGACAAAAATGGAACTGAGAAAAAATAAACTTAAAAATCACAAAAACAAATTAGAGGTTAAAGCAAAAGGAGGTTTGTGTGAGATAAAAGGATTAATAAAACTTTTTAAAACCCAGGTCGCTCACTATTTCCATGGGGAAATTTTACCATGACGTAATTTCAAATGAAGGTCACAACTTAAAACTGGACAATAAATATCCTTCTTAGCTAATAGGAATTAGTTGATAGAGTAACTTGAAATTCTGGTGAAAGTAGAGTGAAATGCATTTTTTCCTTTGTAACAATATGGCAATCCTTGGGGATTACTCCAACACATAGCACAAACCCCTCTTTGAATACTACAGAGGTGATTCCCAGATAGAACCATAAGATGATAGCCTAGAATTATTTTAGTTAGCTATTCCTTGATAGCTAATAAAGAGAGGTGTAAGATGGCAGCATAAACCTCCTGTTATCACTCAGTAGACCTGACATTAAAAACACCATTCATAAAAGCATAGTTGTATTAGGGGAGACTTGGCATCTCAGTGCTTCATGAGAACTGAACTGAATTAGCTGGACAACCTCTAGGAAAACTGGCCCGGAGGACATGGTACTCAATAACTCTTCATCCTCCTCCTTGCTTGTTAGCAGAATCCTGGCTTTGTCCACTTTCCTTGGAGTGGTGACGGGCTTCAAGGCAAGCCGGCCTCTCCCGGCCTGAGCTGGTGAATTGTGATTGGTCTAGCTAAGTCAGTCATGCTAACTCTGTTCTCACTAAGTGGTGGCATATGATACACAACCTGGTCAATGAGATATCAGGGAAGGTTTGCTGGGAGTTTCTGGGAAAGTTTTCCTTACATTTTAAAGGGGAGAAAAGAGAGTATTGTTCCCTATTTTTGCCTCAGGATATTGTCATATGCGTGTAAGACTCAGAACTGTGGCAGCTATCCTGGGTATATGAGTAGAACCAGCCTAAGAGCATATTCTGAAGATGGAAGAATGGAAATGGAAAACAGGCCCCAATGATCTCTGAGATGCTAAATTAACCAGTCTCAAGACTGCCATTTCTTAGGGCTTTTTGCTACATGAGAAAATACATTTTTCCTATTGCCTAAGCCACTTTTAGTTAGGTCTTCCTTTCTTGCTGTTCAAAGAATCCTAAATGGTGGAGAGGCAAAGTTTGGTTTTGCTGTCTCTGTCCTTTTTCTGAGCCCTTGGCCTTGACTTCCTTCTCTCTCTTCCCCACACATTTGTGCTCTCATCTTTCAGCAATCTGCTCTCAGAAAATGATCTGATAAGTTCATTCACGCTACACTATACCTGCCCGATAAGATAAAGTATTCTATCTCCAAAGTGTATTTGCAACATACAAGGTGGAAGGAAGAACTCTCTGGCTGTGAAATTTTAGGTCATGGAGCTGGGAAATGCAGGACTTATTTTGGGCGGGGACCCCTTTTGGGTGACTCTGAAATTATTTTGTGTATGAGACTGCCTAGTGAAAAAATCTTCTCTGGATGAAAGTATCAAAAGCCTGAAATATCTTCAAGGGGAGAAATACTGCTCCACTACAAGCAATGCAAAGGTAAGACCACTCTGGTCTTTACTACGTTCCCCCCAGGGCCTGGTATAGGACTATGCAACATGGATGTTCAATGTCTCCTTCTGGAATGCCTTTTCATTCAGTCTTCAGAAGAGAGAATTATAATAATGAAATTCCAAACCGTCATTCTTACCCAGGGGTACAAACAGTCTGATTTTTCAGGATGATCACAGAGAGGACATTCAGGTGTTTATGCTATAGTTTGTGAGTGGCTTGTGTTTTCCAGAGGTAAGATCTTCACCTACTGTCCCTTCCATGTGGTCTTACTATGCTCCCAACCAAATCTAATACCATCATGGACATTTTACTGATTCTGCAAATTTCAAAATCTGATGCATAAGTTTTGAGACACACAGGCTGTGGAACTGGAACTGACCTAGCATCATGGAAATTGCTCTGCCCACCTTTGGGAGGTCATGAGTGGGGGCCAAGAAAGGAAGGAAAATATTCCTGAGAATCATTCCCCAATAACCAAGAACCAACTGTATTCATATTAGACATTGTAGATATATTTCAAATTTTCACAAGCTCCCCTCCTTTCCTTATCTTACAGTAACAGCTAGAGTTGGTTTGGATCTTCTTTCTAAAACTTCATTTTTCACTTTTTCTTGACACCAGTGTAATTTCGATATGTTTTATTTTATATATACATCAAGTCACTGATCACATACTAATAAATTAAAGTTAAAATGATCTTTACCTGGCTCTGCCATGGATCGGGGTTCTAAAAGAAAAAAAATTGAAACATTCTGAGCATTTATTTTACTGAGAGGCTATATTTTCATCAGAAGTTTCCTATAGAATTTCATAGTCTCTTGCATACTCACCAGTGATTTGATAAGGTTAATCTGTAAATGTTAACTAAAATGACCTAAGCATCAATGACCTTGACAGGGACAGGACAGTTGTCCTAGAAGAGCAGCAAGAGAGCTGCTAACTAAACAATGTTGCCGTGTCTTGGGACACACGTGGGTTCCACTCAGGACACATGATGCTTAGGTGAGGAAAAGTTACTGAATTAGCTGGGATTCAGGAACGACTTGCTTTTATTGGTACCCATTCAGCCTTACTGGAAAAAAAGGTTGTGAAGACTGAGAGATCATTCTCGGCTTTGGGCTCTCACATCCTAATAAAATGTAGAATGTACCTCCCGCTCTAAGGTTCCTAGTATTAAGAGCCTCAGGATGGACGACAGGTTCCTCGAGAGCAGGTTCATTATTTTAAAATCCTCTGGCATTCCTGAAAGTGCCTGCATGGTGCTGAATACAGGTGTTCGATTAATGTTTCTGGAGTTGCAGGCATTCAGTGAGTTGTTGTTGAACTTAGTTACAATCTTCTACACTGATAGAACTACTTTTTTTTCCCTAAGTTTAAATGGTATTCAGAATATATTATTGTTGCTGCTACTGCTGTTAAACCTGACAGTGGTTTGACCCATATATAATACTGATCCAAGTATTACTATTTTGTGATTGGCAGAGACAAAGTGACCAAAAAGCAACAAATTTCAATGTAATTTATGACTGAAATGAGTCAAGGGGAAAGCACTGCATGACAAGAAAAGAAGAATTAACCACTTGAATATGTAAATAATTCTCAGAGTAAAAAAGAATAAAAACCAGTAAAAACGAGCAAGGATATGAACAGGTAATTTTTAAAAAAAGAAATAGAAAGACAAATACAATAAATATGAGAAAAAGTTCCATCCTACATCTAGTTAGTGAAGTGCAGATTAAAACAAGTGTTCCCATTTTGGGCTTATAAAATTAGTGAAGATTTAAAAAAGATGTTTAATGCCATTGTTGGTGAAGGTGTGACATGAAGAGCCTTCCCATATATTGCTGGCTTTGGTAGAATGTAGCCAGGGCAACATGTGTCCCAGCTCAACTGGGCAGACCTGGCTTATTCCTGGGATCCCTGTGTAATTATTCACAGCAGCCTCTTTCATTCTCCAAAGTGTCCCAGTTTGGATGATCAACTATGTGATCATCCTATATTTAGTTCAATCTTTTGGGATGGCATTTTGGCAATATATATTAAAAGCCTAAAAATATGAATTTACAGTAGCAATTCCAGTATTCAAATTTATTCTATAGGTATTCACAAAGATTTCCTCTGTTAACATGCACTGAAACATAGTTTATAACAGTAAAAATTTGTGAACAATCTAAATGTTCAACAAAAGGAGATAATAATACGTACTTATATATACATATTATTGTATCATATAGTAATAAATACGAAATTGATTGTATTGATTTATTTTTAAAAGTAAGAAACATCTATACGTATTAACATGGAAAGATGGTCATGAAATGTTCAGTGAAAAAATAAAAAAGTAAATTTACAAAAAAGAGTGTGATTTATTTTTATCTAAAAAACATGCACAGAAAAAATTTTGGAGGGTGTGTGTCAAAATATTGATAGTGTTCAGTTTTGGGGAGTATGTTTACAAGTGATTTTTATTTTATTCTTTTTGATTATATTTTTAATTATTTAAAAAGTTATAAAAATAAATGTATACAATAAATTTATAAAAATAAATTATCGGAAAAATAATTTTAAACAATTAACTTACTTTTCTGTAAAATCCTAAAATCTGGAGAATCTTCTATCAAGGTCCCTTCTCTGTACCACTCAACCTTAGGAGATGGAGCTCCTTTTACTCTGCATTCAAAGACAACCAGCTGACCCTCAGAGGCTGATAAATTTTGTAACATCTATAACGAGAAGAATAGTGTTAGAACCCAAAGTTACAGTTTTGACATCTAGCTCCAGAGTTGAATTTTGAAAAAGATACCATTGCCCCCACATTTGGATTTTCTCCAAATCTCTCACATCTCCAGGAGCTTCAATTCTGTGGAAGTACATTGAGTGTATTGTTGAAGACAGAATCATCTGAGATCAGATGAAACTTTTTCCCGTCTTCTTCCTTTTGCTGTCTGTTGCGGTGTCAGACAAGTTCATTACATACTAGGCGAAACATTTGGAGTGTTTGAAAAAATACTAATTTTGGGTAAAGTATCTCTGTTCCTAAATGCCCAAGTGGAGTTTTGTTTCCAGATATAATAACAATAAAATAAGTCAGCAGTGAGTATCTGCTAGGTATGTAAGCATAGGAGTAATACATTATTCCACACAAGAATGTTGCTGTCCGTGAGGTGGAATAGCTCTGCAGCCCAAGTAATTAACTCTGTCTTCCTGGCTTTGTCCATTCTGTAGTCCTGGAAATGGACTTTTATTTTGCAGTTTTGTTTTCCTTCTGTGGTCTTTACAATATAGTCTCGATGATGTGTTGAGGGATATAAACAATGACAATCTCTATAAAATCATAGTCACATGTGGAGTCTTGTGTCATTGTAAAATGTGTTGTAAATTTGTGAAGGAATCATTAAATGCTTTTCCACACTTCTGTGGAAAAAAGTTTACAAAATCCACTTTGAATTGTAGAACATCGGTGTATTCTAGAATAGACTCTACGGAACTCGCATTTTCCTTTCACGAGTCTTTCACTCATGATCTGTGAGCTGAAAGTCACATGTTCATTTGTGCAGTTGGTACTTCATTTGATTATGAAATGCTTCTTTGGAGTGTGTGTGGGCATATTTTTCCTTTTAATTTTGGCCTGAAGATTACAAACATGGAAAGGTTATCATTAAACTTACTCCACAAGCTCTATTAGTAACAAAGGCTGCAAAACTTTCTCTTATTACAATTTTGGGGTCTGCCTTTAGGAAATATTGGCTCTTGCTTCAGAGAAGGGGAAAGCCAGTCATTGTTTTGCTTTTGTCATTCATTCTTATAAATATTTTGTGATTGTTTACAACTCTTGTCTGAACAACTTTGATATTTTGTGCCCGGTCCTATTATGTTTATGGCCTTTGTCTAAAGAACATAAGGAGTTGCGATAACCACGTGGCTTTAGCTACAGGAGACTTTTACCTCAGAGGGGTGTGTAAGTTGATATTGTGACCGCCAGAGGGCGCTGTAGTTCAATGTTAGTGTTTTGTTCTTTTTTGCTTTCCCAGATTTGTTTGCTGAAGTAATTCAGGATGGGATTTGCACAGAGTGGTTTCTGAATTAATAAGGACTATCTATCAAAAACTTGTTTTCTTTCTTGTCTACCCAAAACAACATCTTCTAGTGACGAGAATGGTATGCTTTCAGTAAACAGGGAACATCAATGAATCTTGGGTGCTCCTGGCAAGCTGGTGAACAGACCCTCTACCCCGATATTTGCGCAAATTCTATGCTAAAATGGCAGCTGCGGGGTCTATTGAAAAGTTTAATGGAAGTCAGACATACCCCTGGGATTTGTACATAATGGAGTTTCATTTTTTCTTGAGGTAAACAAATTAGAAAACCAAACCAAACCAAAAAAAAAAAAAAAAAAGGTCGCTGAGGCAGAAGGGATTGAATAAATGAAATATGGCACATTTTAAAAATGGATGTAAGCAGAATGAGGTCAATCTATGTGTTCTGACATGGCTCGCAGTTCATTTCAGATACATGAGCCAGTTCTCAATCTGCAAAGTTTACACCAAAGCCCTGCTTGCAAAAGGACCTCCTTGTGAGACTATGTTGCTCACAATTAAGGCCAACATTAGTTGGTTGTTTTGTTCACTTGACATTGAAGGTTCAGACCTCTGTTCTATTTGAGAGTCCAGCCAAGATACCTGAGATACTACAGTATATGGAATATGCCCTTTAAATGTCTGTGATGTGAGATGGAGGCTCATTCCAGTGTGACATGTCATCAATACTCAGTAAAGGTGCCAACGGTCGTCTTACAAGCTACTTAGAAAAAGTTGTTGAAAGTCATCATTTGAAGGATAACAATTGTTATTGCTGAACACCGTGCTTTCCTACAAAAGTCTCACGAGAAGGAACAGGCTCACATTGCTGCACTTCAGGGTCCAAATCAGTTACATCACCTGAACATAATGTAGGTGGTGCCACGTTCAATGCAGCCATAGGCATTAGGCTGTTACAGACTGGATCATATTTATCTCAATTTCACTGAACACAAATAAGACAAATGAAACATTCCCCAACTAGCAAAGATTAAGTTAGTCTTAACTAGGAATTATGGATCTGGACGAAAGTCGTTATAACCAAAGGTCTACAACCTCCTGAGGTAAACAGTATCCAAAGTGCAAATCTGCCTTGTGTGTCATCACCATACTGATCCTCTGGGAAGACATTCTTTGTAGGGCGACTTGACAACAGAGCCTTGAGAAGCATGTCTTCCAAGGCCATTTGATATTGGATTTTTTTTTTTCTATTCCTCCTAGAGACACTCTGAAGCCACAAAGTGATGAAAGCAATAATTCCTCTGAGCTGAAATGGAAGTTTTATTCACCACAGAATAAATATTACTATGTGCCTATTTTGTGACAAGCATGTGCCAGGTGCTGTAAATGTGAGTTGGAAGGACACAGTTCCTGCTTAGGAGATCTATACCTACAAGCATAACAGAGGGACATCTTTGAGAAAGAGCATTTCCCATATTGGTTAAAAGATGTCAGCTACAAGGTTCATATTATTGTTTTATTCCTTTTTTAGTTCAGTTGATATTTTTGCACCTTAGGCGATGCTGCAGTGAATGTGAATAGGGCTTTAGGTTGGAGGTGGATCCGAGCAGTTTTTACTAATGATAGAGAACTGTTTGATTGAAGACCCTTCTGCCCCTTGACTGTCACAGGTGCCCAGTACAACAGTTGAGTCAGAAAAGTCTCTGGAACTGTCGGGATGTGGAGAGGGGCCCATGTAATCTTCAGAAATCTGAATCGAGCCACTGGCTCAGTTATTTCAGAGTTTCCTGCCTCTGCTATTATATAATGAAGTGCACTTCAAATTCGCACTTCCCCTGCCCCCTTGCACTCTTCAAATTACTGCTGAAGCAGCTGGAGCCAGGGCTGCTGCAGCCTTGAAAGCCAGCCACAGCAGCTGCTGTTGGAGTGGGGGCAGCAATAGGAGTAAGATTCTAATTTGATCATCTACCGCCCTTCACACTCAAGAAGTGTGAGCGCTGTTTTCCCCTCACAAGCGGAGCGAAAGTGTTTTTGATACTGTATAGAGGATAAAGGATAGTCTGTCTCCATAAAATATTTAAAAACATAGGTATCACCTTTGAGTAGAGCAATGAACTAGCATATGAAACCCCAGTATTCTCTCAACTCTACCACTGTTTTTCTGGGCACCCTCCTTTTCATGTTAACCTTCTTTAAAAAGAAAATAATATCAGCACTTCCCTATCACCAAAGGAGGCAGAAGGAGTTCAATAAAACTCTGCTCTCTAATTGTTGCTTTAAAAAAGTGGCATCTTGCCATTACTGGCAAAGAAATGCTTTGTTGGGCAGTATAGAAAGTGAGCCATGGGGACTGGAATGCCAGAAGTCCCTAAAGAAGTAAATAGAGCAGGAATAACCAGGACAAATATATGGAAATGATCAGTTATCATGGCTCATGCCACGTGATTACCGTCATCGGTGACTCTGACTCAGAAATTTTCTAATGACGCTGGCGGTGACTGTGACCTCAACCCCGTCCTCACTGACGGAAACTAACGCAAGCACACTATGGCTGATAAGTCCCTCTGGAATCTGAGCCGCAGCCTGTTCCAGTGCCCTACGTCTGAACAACCCTCATCCCATTTATGGAGGCAAAAGCACACATCCCGAGGGCTGAGAGACTCATCAGAGTGAGGGTCTTACTAAGGACCGTTTTCCCACATGGAGCTAATGTTTTTGGAGCTTTATCTAACAAATAATATATACTAATGATTAATTCATTTTGCCATTTTTATCAAAGGCATATATGTATCTGCCAATCAGAGCATCTATTTAGAAGGAGGTAATTGGAGTCACCACACAAAAGCAGCAAAACATATTGCTTTAGGGGGCCGGCCCAGTGGTGTTAGTGGTTAAGTTCGCACACTCTGTAGCCCAGGGTTTGTGGGTTCAGAACCCAGGGCGAACATACACACCGATAATCAAGCTGTGCTGTGGTAGCATCCCACACACAAAATAGAAGAAGACTGGCACACATGTTAGCTCAGCAACAATCTTCCTCACACACAAAAAACCAAAAACAAACAAAAAAACTGTTGCTCTAACCAGTCCTTGAAAATTAAATGTAAAGAACGTGTCAAAGTCCTATTGGACTTTTTTTGAAAAACAAAAATGGCTTTGGACCTATTATTACCTTTATGGACTCCTATCTAGATATCAGAGACAGCCTTCAAGGGGCTTGGGAGAGACAGAAAAGTAAACAGCTTTATTATTGTGCTAAATGTCGCACCAGAGGTATGCACCAGGTGATATAGATGCCGGGAAGACAGAGAATCTCAGAAGATTTGAAACTGAGTGGAGATGAGGAGTCCTCTCTGGGCCTGACTGGGCAGACGGTGGTGAGCAAGAGAACAGGAGAGGAGACTTTAGTTGGAACTGGGTCTAAATTATTCTCTGGTTTACTTGCCCTTAAATAGTCAGCACTGTCTCTAGGTTGTGACAGATGGGCATGACAAATTAAAGTGTCTTGATTTCTGGGGCACTTTTAGCTCTGCTTTAAGGCTAGGTGACTTAGCAGTGAAATAAGAGACAACTAGAGGTAGCTCTATAAGCTGTATTACACACACACAGAGTCCCCTTAGAAATCATCATCAAAGTCGTGTATTCACCAAGTCACAAGATGTCGCTTTCCTACTTCAAGTATTTGAAAACAGTAAAGTTGAAATTCCAAAAGCATGTTACAAGAAATGAACCTGAAAAATTGAGAGGCATCTTATGTTTCACATAAGCATGTTTGCTTGACTCATGTGAATATGGATGTGACAAACATGTCTCACCGTATGCTCTGCTTGATTTTGGAAAACCATCCTGGACAAGCTGATATAGTGAAACTTCTCTAAAAATGTTGTTTCTGTGGAAATTGTGGATTTAGCTCTTCCTTTAGGATCAGTACTCATTGGAAAAGACTCTTGTAGCCATTTTGCTCTAAATCAGGATTTCTCAGCCTCATGACTAGTGACATTTTGGGCGGGATAGTTCTTTGTTGTGGGAGGCTGTCATCCTATGCATGGTAGGATGTTTAGCATCTCTGGATGCCAGCAGCACACTCTCCAAGTTGTGACTACCAAAAATGTCTCCAGACATTGCCAAATGTCCCTTGGGGGCAAAATTAGCCATGATTGGGAACCATTGCTCTAAACTAAAGCATACTTCTGAGAGGGAAAAAATCTCTTTGGGCCTAAGTTTGGCGTTCATACAGCAAAAACTATAAATCCAGGCATATATTCCATCCGTTTGGTCTTACTAATACCAAAAAAAATCCAGTGTGACTCAAATTTTCACCTTTGAATTTATTGTCTTGGGGAACATATAACAAAGTCTATGTTATATAAGAGAAAGAACAATAGACTGAGAATTGGGAGAACTTGTTTCTAGTCCTGATTTTGCCACTAACTAGTCCTGTGACATTGGATAACTTGCTTAATCTCTCTGGCCCTCCATTGGTTTTTCCATTTGTTAAGGAAAGTACCTGAGTAAATTTTCCAGTTCTAAAAGCAAAGACTGTGAGACACACAATTTGATGCCACCACAATAGTTGATACCATGGACTTAAAAAAGAAAGCTATGGGGGCTGGCCCCGTGGCTGAGTGGTTAAGTTTGCGCGCTCCGCTGCAGGTGGCCCAGTGTTTCGTTGGTTCGAATCCTGGGCACGGACATGGCACTGCTCATCAAACCACGCTGAGGCAGCGTCCCACATGCCACAACTAGAAGGACCCACAACAAAGAATATACAACTATGTACCAGGGGGCTTTGGAGAGAAAAAATAAAATCTTTAAAAAAAAAAAAAAAAGAAAGCTTTGTCCTAGAGTGAGGCTTTGTATTAAGCCTCTTAAGATCATTTAACTTCATTTCCTTGAGCACCAAAGATGTGTACCTGCAACCCAATTGTTTTGAAAGTCCATAGAAACCTTTGGAGTAGTAGGTGGCTGGAAATTTATCTCTTGATCCAGAGGTGCAGCTACTGTGTTTAACAGCAACGGAAAGGCCAGAGAGATCAACGTGGCCAGTGGGGAAGACATTGCTCTCATTACACTGACTGTTACTAGAAATCTGGGATTTGAGGCGATACGGTGACAACCACCGAAAAACTCCCAACTCCTATGCTATACTTTGACCAAAATCCTGAGTAAAATCAGCAAATCTTAGATCTTACAACTTTGTTTGGGAGTTGTGGTGCATTTAAAGCCATGACAGAAAAAAGTACTATTTTGATTACCTTTGTAAACACAGGAGCTGCAATGATAGGTTTTCCATCCAATCCTTGCAAATAGTTGGTGGGGCTCTGACACTGTTAGAAGGGAACCAACAATAGATTCATTGTCACTAAAATTATAAGATGCATAGATAGATGGATAGATGGTTGGTAGATAGACAGATAGATAGATATAACAAATCTACAGAATTTGGTGTATGATATTAATCTAAAACCAAAGGACTGATGTTTTCTAAGTCTATGAATCACACACTTGAATTTTTAGACTGAATTGATTGTACTTATTTCTAGAAATACAATATAGAGCTATGTCATTAACCCTAAACCCCTGAAGTGGTTCCACAGAACTCTTGGGGCTCCACAGAACACAGTTTGAAAACTACTGGATTAGATGTGGATTAAAATGTGACCCCTCTGCATTACTAAATGGATTAGGTAAGTAACTCTGCTTAAAATGTTTGAAAAGGCTTTAGATCAATGTATTTAAATATATTTATTGATGATGGATAAATATGTCAATAACATATTACAAATACATTTAGATTAGTGTGATTCCATATTTTTAAAAGCATATGCATACATATATATTCATAGAAAATGCCTGGAACCATCTGCTGGAAACTATCAACAGGAGATACCTCTGAGGAGTGGAACCATGACTAAAGTTTTTATTTAACATACTTCTGTACTTTTTGAATGTTTTTAAAATAAGCATGTATTATTATTATCATCATAATGAACTTGAAGGATGAGAGCCTTTAATGCTTTCTAAAAAGCAATTCATGGTTGCTCCATCTTAGAGACTAGAACTCTTTCCAGCTCTGTGAAACTGAGTTTCATGTTGTCCTGGGCCAGTATGAGAGCTGGCAGTTCACTGTCTATGTAATCAGTGACCTTCATAAAGCTAGAATATCAGAGATTAATTTGTGAAGAGTTTCTTTTCCTATGAAATTTGCAGATGAAGCTACAGAATATGTTGCCAAAGTGATAGGAACCACTGATACCATACATCAGAAGTACAAAGTGATTATCAGGATTGTGGAAATATGTTGCCCAAGATCGTTATGAAGTTGCAACGGAGGAGAGCACAATCATGCCATACTAGATGGTCATGTTCACAGTGACTGCCTGTCACAGTCAATGGCACCTTTGTTTTACTTAGATTCTTGTACCTGCTGGATGGTTGACACACTGGGCTTGGCCACCACATGCTGGGCTTGGGGTACTGCTGAAGGAATGGTTGCAGAGGTAGTGGGAGGGGATGACACCTCACTTGGCTTCTGGATTCTGGGAAATGATTAAAATATAGATTATAAAACAAACCTATCATTGTGAAAATTCTTCCAGCAAAGCTAGTAATGCCATCACTGCTCACCCCTCTGGTTGAAGGGCTTCCACTCTTGCTAAAGACACCAGTCCCCAGTCACGTCAGGAAGCAACAAAGCACTGGACTTGAAGGGACCTCGAGGTCTGGGACATGGGCCTCTCCCCCATAATCTGTGGGGGTAGATGACCGATAACAGGATGGGCTTCCCTTTTGTCTGGATGTTACCTCTCTCTGCCTCAACTCCCCTGTCTCCAAAATGGAGAAATAATAATCCTGTCTCATAGGGCTTTTGTGTGAGATGCTTAGACAAGTGCATGATATCAAACTATTTTATATATATCCCAGGCATCTTTACACAACCTTGGAGGGGAAAAGGGACACCCAGTAACGACAGATTCAATTTTTCTCCAGCCAGGCAGGATGGGGTCTCAGAAGCAGAATTATGAGTGATAACAGAGACAACCAGTGTCCCCAAAACATCTATTTTCTTCTTCTACAATAATAGAATCCCTGATTTCTTTACATGGCTACTCTAAATAAAGACTACATTTCCCAACATGCATTGAAACTAGGTGTGGCCACATGACTACTTTCTGGTCATGAGATATGAGTGATAGTGATGTACGTAATTTAAGGGAGATGACTTTAAAAGGAGAGCAGGGCATACTCTTTATTCCTTCCAATCTTACACTAAGAAGATGAGGCCACACCTTAGAATGAGATAAAGCAGAAAGCTAGAAGCAGACAAGAACCCAGTGGAATGTGAAACCATTTTACCAGCCAAATTCATATTTATACATAAATGAGAAATAAATACCTATCTTACTGAAGTCACTATTATTTTGGGTCTCTATTACACACAACTGAAGCTAAATCCTAACTTCTGCCAGTAGTTTTAAAGAAAATAAACAAATGAGATATTTCTTGCTTAAGTTTGCATATCAAAATTCATACCCATTAGGCTTGTAAGCCATGTTATGAGAGCCTTGAGGAAGGAGTGATGAGTGTGCAATGGAGAAGGAGTTAGAACTTAAGTGGGTTTTGAAAGATAAATAGGAGTTTGCAGGCAAATGAGACTCGCGGTTTACAAGAATTTGAGAAAAGCTGGGTGTTTAATACTAAGATAGTCTTAAACGATTTGAGACTATACACACACATTATAGCGTGTCAGGTATTTCAAAAATTAATATTTGACTTTTTAATACTCCTTTTTATGGGTTGATGAATTATTTTACATGAGTTAGGGATTTCTGTTTTTTAATAGAGAAAACGAAAGCTTGAAAAATAAAAAGGAGATAGGGAACTCCTAGCAAAGTGAGCAGCTTGAACAAAAGGTGAGAATGAACTGTACATTGTCTGAGTGAGATGGCAGCAGTGTAAAGAGCCTGAGGTGGGAGGAAGGAGGAGGAGGCAGGAAAGCCTGGCTGCTACTCTACTGAATAAGGCTTTGAATGCCATGTTAAGTTTCTTTAAAAGTGTTGTTGTTGTTGGTTTTGCGTTTGATTTTTATTTTTGCATAGATAATAAGCTTTTTCAAGTCAGGAAATGATAGGATCACATTTATCTTTTAAATAATAATTGGTTGTAGTCTGGAGACTGTAAAAGAGAGAAAAAGGCTGGAGCAGATAGGAGAACCCGTAAGAAGGTGCCTGGTACCAAGAGGTAGGAAAGAAGAGGAATTGAACCAAAGTGCTGTGAATGATAAGGAAGAGAAACGGAGAAGTCATTTACTCTGGTTATGAATTTTCTTTCTTTTCTTTTCTTTTCTTTTTTTTTTTTAAAGATTGGCACAGCACCTGAGCTTACATCTGTTGCTAATCTTTTTTTTTTCTTTCTTCTTCACTCCAAAGCCCCCCAGTACATAGGTTGTATATTCTGTCGTAGGTCCTTCTGGTTGTGCTATATGGGACGCCACCTCAGCCTGGCTTGATGAGCCATGCCATGTCTGCGCCCAGGATCTGAAGTGGCAAAACCCCGGGCCGCCGAAGCAGAGCATGCAAACTTAACCACTTGGCCACAGGGCCAGCCCCTGAATTTTCTTATCAACACTAAAAGCTAAAAGCAAATTATCATTCCAAGGTAGGCATACACAAAGGATTTTGAAGAATAAGACCTGATTTCTGCCCTTTAGGAATTTACTCTGTGTAGGGGAGGTCAGAATACTATGCCAACAGTTAACAGCTCTTCAACTAGTCTTCCAAATTTTGCCATTTGTTTTAGGTAATCTCAAGGAATGGCTATTGTGTCTGCTCCCAGTTTCCATGCGTTTTGTCCACAGCCTCCTCTGTCTGCAATGCCTTTCCCTCCCTTGTTTGGGGGTGTCCACCTACTGTTCTTTTAAGAATCAGCTCAAAGTCATCAATACTGTGATGCCTTTCCTGATCTCTCTTTCTCTTCCCAAGCAATCAATAGTCCTTTGTATCAAATCTTATACATCCTGCACATGGTTAGATCATAATCTATTACACCTTATTACTCTTTTGGTTTATATGTTTGGCATACACTTTTTGCTATATTTGATATATATTTCCCTCTACTAGACTTGAGTCTTTTGAAGGCAGGAAGCATCTGATTTTCCCTAATACCTATTGCATCTAGTGAAGTGCCTGGTGCAAAGTAAGTGCTCTGTCAACGACTATGGAAAGTAATGAATGGATGGATGCAACCCTGTTCAGTACTTAGTACAATTGTTTAGCAAAAGGTTATGACTTGCCCAGATCACTCTGTATAATTTGGAATCACCAGGTTTTCTGTTCTTGTGAGTACTGTTATTCGTCAGAAACATAAATTTTTCGAACCACTGGGGTTATTTGTTTTTCACTCTGTAGGTATAAGTATGATGATATTTCATAGGTGATATCTCATTTTTAAAATATTGGAAATATTAACGTGAACCTGCTACGCAAGACTTAAGCAAAAGAAGTAGTGTTTTCTCCAATCTGCTCAAGTTTTTTTTGAAGTCACACCCTGGAGCCAAGTTCTGCTAACCAATTAGAAGCTTTCTGGGGATCTGAGGATGCTAAGGCTCAGAGATAGAAAGATAGAAAATTAGAATTACCGATTCATCTCTTCCTTGTTAGGGTCCCCTTCTGAGTCAGAAGAAGAAACCCCTGGAAAAATAAAAATAAAATAGAACATTTTTAAGATGAAAATTTCTTAAACTGCCTCCTAGGCACTTGAAGACGTATAGAATGTTAGCCCTAGAAGTGAACTCAGTGATTCTCTACCACCCAATTTTGCAGATAAGGAAATAGACTCTAAGTAGCTGAAGGACTTGCTCAAAGTCACATGGCTAGTTACTGACAGAGTTTAAATTAACTGGCCCATATTCCAAGTGTTCTTGTATGTAAAACACCTGCTGATGCCTGTGGACTAACAGAGCAGTCCGCAGACATGCTGTGTGTGGCATCCAACATAAATCCTCTTGCACTTGGCCAACACAGATTAAATAAAAGATGGGATTACACTGGATTCCGAACATTGTAGGTGTAGGTGGATGCTCTTCCTGCCAGTCCTAATATTAACAAGTCACATTTCATCTCGGGAATGGGGGTGTTTGAAGTTGTTACCACAAAGAAAAAAATCAGCAATCCAATCTCAGCACTGTTAGCAGAGCTTTGATCCCGGATTTACTTCTCAAGATAGTGAATTCCAGGAAGACACAACAGAGCTAAATCGGGAGGTATTTACTGTACTCGAAAAATCTGAGGATAAAAACATACAACACATTTCTATTCATGCATGTATTCAATAAATGTTCATCAAATACCCACTATGTACTTGTTACTAGATAAGGTATTGGAAGTAGAAAGAAAAATGAGACAATCCTTATCCCACAGTCTAGTTGGTAAATGGGCATTTATACCACAATAATCCAATATTTAAGTGCCAAAACCAAGGCCTCCATAAGGTATTATTTATGATAAAAGTGCTAAAGCATAGTATCCATAAAAAGCCTCAGAGGATGAGATAAATAGCAACAGAAACTTAAGTAGCTATATAAGGAATGTAAATTGATTTCTTCCCTAAAATTAGTCAGACAAGTTTGGTGCTGATGTAAACGCCTTTCCAAGGCTCCCAACGGTCTCACTGCCCCTACACTTGACTCCCTGCAGCATATGCTCAACCAGGAGCCAGAGTGACCCTAGTAAAAGCTAAGTCAGATCACGTCATGTCTCTGTTCAGAATTCTCCAGAGCTTCCCATCTCTCTCAGAGTAAAAGCCAAAGGCCTTGCAATGACCTGCAGGGACTTACCCCAACTCCATGAGGACAGAAGTTCCTGTACTCAGGACCCTCCTGTATCTTTTATTTTGCTGTTCATCATCGTATCCTTTAGTAAACTGGTAAACACAAGTAAGTGTTTCCTTGAGTTCTGTGAGCCTCTCTAGCAAATCAATCAAAACTGAGGAGATGGTCATGAAGACCTCTAATTTGTAGCCAACTTGGACGGAAGCTGTGGGTAACCTGGGGAACTACTACTTGAGATTGGCATCTGAAGTTGGGTGGGCAGGCAGGCTTGAGGGACTGAGCCCTTAACCTGTGGAATCTGATACTATCTCCAGGTAGATGGCATCAGAATTGAATTAAATCGTAGGACACCCAAGTGGTGTCGTGGAGAGTTGCTTGTTGTTGGTGTTGGAACCCTCCCCCAACAAAACACACATTGGAATTGGTGACCGGAACCATTTAATATACATAACATATTACAGTAGTCTCCTCTTATCCACAGGGGTACATTCCAAGAAGCCCCAGTGATGCCTGAAACTACAGATAGTACCGATCTCCACATGTACTTTGATTTTTCCTACACATACATACCTTGATTTATAAATTAGGCACAATAAGAGGATATCTGAATTGCCAGTATCACTACTCTTGCACTTTAGGGCCATTATTAAGTAAAACAAGGGTTACTCAAACACAAGTGTAAGATACCATGACAGTCAATCTGATAACCCAGATGGCTACTAAGTGACTAACGGGTGGGTAGCATACACAGCATGGGTATGCTGGACAAAGAGATGATTTACATCCTTAGGCAGAGGGAGTGGAAAGGTGTGAGATTTCATCAAGATATTCAGAACAGCACGCAATTGAAAACTTACGAGTTGTTTATTTCTGGAATTTTGCATTTAATATTTTCAGACCACAGTTGGCTATAGTAACTGAAACTCTGGAAAACAAAACTGTGGATAAGGTGGGACTACTATATGTATTTTACTTATTTATCTCATTTATTTTCTGTCTCTCCCATTACAACATAAATTCCATCTGTCCATGAAACTAGGGATTTTTTTTTTTAATGCTGAGGAAGATTCGCCCTGTACTAACATCTTTTGCCAATCTTCCTCTATTTTTTGTATGTGAGCCACTACCACAGCATGGCTACTGATAAACAAGTGGTGTAGGTCCATATCTGGAAACCAATCCTGGGCCACTGAAGCAGAGTGCACTGAACTTAACCACTAGGCCATGGGGCCAGCCCCTAGGGATTTTTGTCTACAGTAATGTGTCGCTTAATGATGGAGATATTTTCTGAGAAATGCCCCATTAGGCAATCTCACCATTGTGCAAATGTATTTACACAAACCTAGATGGTATAGCTTACTACACATCTAGGTTACATGGTATTAATCTTATGGGACCACCATTGTATATGTGGTCCACAGTTGACTGAAATGTTGATATGTGGTGCATAACTGTATTTGGTTCTCTGCTGTATTCCCGCTGCCTAAAATAGTGTGTGGTAGAGTAGGCCCTCATAAATATTTATTTATTATAACTATATGTCTTACTAGTAAGTACCATGATCTAAGAGTATTTTGCTTTACCTTCTATATAAATCTCAGCAGAAGTTGAGTCTGTCCCATAGATGTTAGAAGCAAAACAGGAATAGCGTCCTGTGTCTTCTTCAAAGGCTTCAGCAATGGTCAGTGAGTGCAGATTTCCTGCCTGGATGATGTGAATGTCTGGGGAATTTTCAAGCTCCTTGCCTTCACAGTACCACCTGCGAGGAAGGGAATATTGGACATGACTGAAATGTGAGAATTAATAACATAGATGGCTCCAGGTGTTCCCGAAGAAGAGAACTGTGACAAACGTATTGTCAAAATATTAAACAATCCACTATTATGATACAATTTGCTTGTAACAATGATAAAAGCTGGCAGTATTCAAATCACATTGACACTTTACTCAGGAAATTAGAAAGTGGCTCCTGTTAAGAATGATACAACTGAGAGAAGATGGATGAGAAAGCAAACACAGCTAACTATGACAAGCAGAATCTTTGATATGAAACTTGGCTTCTCCTAAAAAAAAGATTTACAGCTTTCCTTAATACACATTAAATAAGTGCTACTTTAGCTTATTTGGAGAGAGTCTGAGGGATGTTAAAGGTTTGTGAAATTGAGTGCACTCATTCCCTACTATCAAAATGCATCTGACCTAGCTAAATAAACTTAATTTGTTTGGTTACTTGAGTCATCAGAATAAGAAGGTTGGGTCATATTCTCCCAGGAGTGGCCCAACCCTGGCGAATAACCTAAGTGAAGTATGCTATGGTATTTTATTTTAAATCTGTAACTTAAAGTTAGAAATTTTTATTACAACATGGTTATACATGTTAACTATGTTAAGGAATACAAAATAACCTTTTGTCCAAAAGTTTACACAAAATAACACATAAAATAATGTTTAAAATGCAGAGATGTGTGATAAGAGAAATAGACATTAAAATTATATGGAAATATCATTTCTCATGTAACAGATGGCAAAAGTCTAAAAGTTTGACCACTCTCATACACTGCTAATAGGAATGTAAAATGCTACAACTCTATGAAAGGAATATGGCAATAGCTGCCAAAATTATAGATGCATTTAACCTTTGACACAACAATCCCACTTGTGGGACTCTATCATGCAAATATACTTGCATATACACAAAATGAAAAATATACAAGTTACTTATTTAAATAAGAAAATATTGGAAACAACCCAAGTGTATATCACTAGGAGACTGATGAAATAATGGAACACTATGCAGCTCTAAAGAGGGTGAGAAAGATCACTGTGTACTGATGAAGAAAGAACCCCAAGATGCATAGGTAAAATTTGAACAGTAAAGTGCGGAATAGTGCATATAGAATGATAACTTTTGCATAAGAAATGTAGGTGTTATGGGTTGAATTATCTCCCCCAAAAAGATATGCTGAAGTCCTAACCCCCAGGACTCGAGAATATAACTTTATTAGGAAATGGAGTCTTGGCAGGTATAACCAAATTACAATGAAGTTATTAGGGTGGGCCCTAATCCAAAATGAATGGGATTCTTCAAGAGGAGGAAAACTCCATGTGGAGACAGAGACACACAGGAAGAATGACGTGTGACGACAGAGACAGAAATTGGATGCAGCCGCGAGCCAAGGAATGCCGAGCATTAACAGCCACCACCAGAAGCTAGAAGAGGCAAGGAAGGAGTCTGCCCAGAGTCTCAGAGGGAGCAAGGCCCTGCTGCCACTTTGATGTCAGACTTCCAGCCTCCAGAACTGTGAGACGGTACATTTCTATTGTTTAAGCCATCCAGTTTGTGGCACTTTGTTACGTAGCCCTAGAAAACGAATAGAGGGGGCAAGAAATAAGGTCTATTCATATTGTTTGCATTTGCAAGAAAGAAAGAAAACTGGAAAGAATGAAGTGAAAATCAAAAGCGGCTACCTATTGAGGATGAGGGGAAAGCAGACTGATGAAGACAGATAGGAGTGTGATGTCTCAGTGTACCTCTTTTTATATTGTTTCCCTTTTTTGAAATAATAATTATTAATCAACATTGTAATAAAAAGTAATTAAGTGGGGAGGTGTTACGACTATTCAATGTCAAAAATTAAGCAGTCTTGGCAATTGCTAATCTTTCTTGCAGTTTCAGATTTAACCACTCAGCGCTTTAATCCCTCTTTCCCATCATTTATAAAGCAGCATTCTGGAGCACATTTAAGAAAACTCACCTATTCAGCTACTTCCCAACAGTCGAACATTCCTCTACTGTTCCATAAATATGTCATATTCACCCCTACATTCAAGTCTCTGCTCACGTTTTCCTCTTCATATGAGATTCCTTTCCTCTGCCTTTTAGCTACTGGAAATATAACTCATTTATCAAAGTTTGGCTCAGATATCACCTCCTACACAAAGTACCTTTTACCATCAATTCTCAATGATTGTTACTTTCTCTAACTCCACTTTTTGAAAACCTGTGCTATGTCATGAAAGACCTGATTATACACTATCTTTTATTATTCCCTATTTTGGGAATTTGTCTTGTCTCACCAATTTCGCTGGATTTTGGTAAGTTCTTTGAAGGTAGGGACTGCGCATTATATGCTCTGTAGCGTCCACAGTACCTAGCACAGTTCTCTGTACTCTCTCTGTTGGCCATCTTATCTCATCCCATAGTTTCAAGTATCGCCTCTATTTGGGATAACATCCAAATCTGCCTTTCCAGCCCTGACTTCTGGACTCCTTCTCTCATCACTCTTCTTTCACTATGTTCCAATCTCATTGGTCTTCTTTCTATTCTGTGAACACATTAGCTATCCTCCATTAGGATTTTTGTGCTTCCTGAAATCTTCTTCCCCCAGACCTTTACAAAGATAGGTCCTTTTCATCGGTCAGGCCTCAGCTCAAATGTGACCTCCTGAGAGAGTCTTCCCTGATCCTCTTCCGAATATAGTCCCCTTATCCTCAGATGCTCTATCTAATTACCCGCTTTTGTTATCTTCACAATACTTACTACTACCTGAAATTATCTTATATACATGTTTACTTTGTTACTGTTACTCCCCCCATAGATTGAAAGTCCATGTGAAGACCTTAGTCTTTTTTTTTTTTTTTTTTGAGGAAGATTAGCCCTGAGCTAACTGCTGCCAATCCTCCTCTTTTTGCTGAGGAAGACTGGCCCTGAGCTAACATCCGTGCCCATCTTCCTCTACTTTATATGTGGGACACCTACCATAGCATGGCTTTGCCAAGCAGTGCCATGTCCACACCTGGGATCCGAACCAGCGAAACCCAGGCCGCCGAAGTGGAACATGCACAATTAACTGCTGCGCCACCGGGCCGGCCCCGAGAAGACCTTAGTCTTATTCACCACTATAAACTTAGCACCTACAACAGTGCCCTGGTACAGGTAGAAAATATGTGTTGGGTTTGTTGAAAGACCAAATGATGGAAAGAATTGATTGTTAATATTTTGTGAGTATTTGTTATTCGCTTCAACAAATTCTATGCCAGTCTTTGATTTGATGTGGCACTAGCAGTGTGTGCAGCTGCTTAAATGGGTTCATAAATCTCCCAAAGCATAAATCTCAACAAGACCCCAAAGAGCTTGTGTGAACAAACCCTCAGAGCATGTATAGTTCCAAAAACAAATAGTGGGCGTTCAGTCAAACATGACATATTGAGCACATGCGTTAACCTTTACGTCCCTCCTGAAATGCCTCTTAAATTAGAACAAAGGAATTTTAAAATGGTATAAAAGCACAAGGACAAAAAGAATAGGTAGGGAGACAACAGCAAGCCTGAGACCTCAAAAACTTTCGGAAGGTGGAAAGCAGACTGAGGAGTCAGGAGAGTAGAAAAATCTGAAAACCAAGTGCCTACTTGGGGGTGTCAGCGAAAGAAGCCAGTCTTTGTGGCAGAACCCCAGCAAGTTTTAGGATTTGGAGACACAAGTGCGGGGATGTGGAGACACACTATGGGGGAGGATACACAGAGCTTAAAACAGGGAAACTAATTTCAAGTTTGGAAAATGAGCATTTAGATCCCCACAGCAGGTCACATCCTCTCTTCAGAGCAGTTTAGAGGATGTCCTAGGATGAAGGCTGAGTTGCCAGATGTCTGAACAGCTGGTCCGTATTGGAGCAAGAGGAAGAAGGGCTTCAGGAGAGACTTCCCTAGGGAAAAACAGATGGGCCTGGTGGCTTAATTGCATGAAACAGAATATTTAGTAGATATTTTACAAATGTATTGGAGAATTGAGACATATTTGTGATAGGACCACAGAACTAAGCACGTGAGAAAACAAGACAGTAATCAGCTCCAGGTCAAAATAAAAAGTTACACAAGCAAGAAAACATTCATTTTACCCTTCTGGGCTTGGCCGTGAATAATGCTTATATAGTAACAAAAAGGTAAACATTAAATATTTTTAAACAACAGTATGATATGATTTTATTGAGGCAACGAAGGAAGGAACAATGGAGGTGCTCATTTAGTGAGGAGTGCTAAAACCCCATCTTCTGGAACAGGAAGTCAATAGAAAATAGCTAACATCAGCATACCAAGCAACAGGGTGTAAGCATTTTGAAGCAATTCTCGAAGTATAGTTCACTTCCTGTGAAGACAAAACTACTTTCATATAATACTAAGATATTATTTGCCTTTTCACTGTGTTGACATTTACACCGATGGTGAAAAGTGACAGTGGGTAAAATTGCTGGTGTTTTTGCAGCACAAATTAAGGCAGGGTCACAAAACTGACTAGTGGTCATGTTCTTCATCACCATGCTCACAGATAAAATAAAAAAATTCAGGGGCCAGCCCTGTGGCTGAGTGGTTAAGTTTGCACGCTCCGCTTTGGTGGTCCAGGGTTTTGCTGGGTCGGATCCTGGGTGCAGCCATGGCACCACTCATCAGGCCATGGTGAGGCAGCATCCCGCCTGCCACAACTAGAAGGACTCACAACTCGAATACACAACTACGTAGTGGGGGTTTTGGGGAGAAGAAGGAAAGCTAAAACATTTTTTAAAAAATTCAGTTCACTTAAAGATGTCCTTAATGAAGCAGTAAAAATCACGACTTTTATTAAATCTCAACTTTGAGTCCATGTCTTTTTAACATTCTGAGTGGTGAAATGGGAAGTAGCATAAAGCATTTCCACTGGATATGGAAGAGCCCTTGTGGTTTTTTTGAGTTGAACTAGGCACTTAATGCATGAAAGAATATTTTAACGTGAAAGAACAACTGACAAATTATGGTTATTTAGACTTGGGTATTCGGCAGATGTTTTCTCCAAAATGAAGGAAGTAAGCCTGTCATTTCAAGTAAAAATAACTGATAACATTTGTTGCCAATGAAAAAATTTGAGCTTTCAAGGAAAAATTAGAGTTTTGGAAAACTTGTATTTCCACAGTGAGTTTAGGACTTCCCAATACGTAAAGACTTCTTGATGAAAACAGTGACGATGTTAACAAATGTGGGTTTTTAAAAGATTATATAATAAAATGTGTCAGTATCTGGTAGATCTGCATTACTCACTTTCCAAATGACCAATGTGCGATGTGATCTATTCAAAGTTCAAGACAGACAGAGTTTTAGCGTAGAAGAGTACAGAAGTTCATCGGAATGGTTTCAGACTTCACATTGCAACTAAGCTTTAAGAATGTACTGTGAGTTGCGTTTTGATGTAGTATCAAACAAGAGTAGCCACGTTATCTGAAAAGGCTATTAAAATATTTCTCTTATTTCCACCTACATATCTGTGGAAGGCCAGAATTTTTAAATTACTTTAAATTACTTCAATCCAAACAATGTATTACAAACCAAATGCAGAAGCAAATATGAGACTCCAGTTGTTTTCTATTAAGCTGAACATTAAAGACATTTGCAAAAAATGTAAAACAATGCCATTCTTCTCATTAAAAAACTTGGGGGAGGGCAGGCCCTATGGCCGAGTGGTTAAGTTCACATACTCTGCTTTAGCAGCCCAGGATTTTGCTGATTTGGATCCTGGGTGCAGACAGTACTGCTCATCAAGCCATGCTGAGGCGGCGTACCATGTAGGACTAGAAGGACCTACAACTGGAATATACAACTATGTGCTGGAGGGCTTTGGGGAGAAGAAGAAAGGAAAAAAAAAGAAGAAGATTGGCAACAGACATTAGCTGAGGTGCCAATCTTAAAAAAAAATTTTTTTTTGAAAATACAGTTGTTTTCCATAAAATTATTTATGTTAGTGTGTTTCTTATTGTTATTTAAAAATTAATAAGTACAAAACTATTCAAAACATTTCTCAGTTTTAATTTCTAATATGATAGATATTAGATATTATATCTAATATTATAGATGTAACTCACATAGACAAAACTTCTTATGGGCCTCAATAACTTTTAAGACTGTAAAGGGGTCTTGAGAACAAAATTTTTGAGAACCACTGGCATTTTATCTAGAAATCTAGAGGTAAATAAATAGGAAACTGAAAAAAGTGTTGAAAATGGTCTATCCTTTAATATTATTTGACCTTTTAAGCAAAGTACCTGTATCAATTTGATAAAACAAATATAAATAACTATTTCAAAACAAATAAACAAATACCTTCCCTTATATAAACATTATAAGGTTATCTCGTTTAGATAACGCTTCTCTTCCTTACCAAAATGAGAGTGGAAACATCTATGAGCAAGTGGACAGCCAGAGGCGATAAGTGGAATGATTCAAATGCCCAAACTCTCTGTCAGAAGCATTTGTGTCCTTACTCAGATGGCCAGGATGGCTTCTAGCCCCAAAGAACAATCAGTAACAGTCACTCTGACTTGAACACAATAAACCACTCAGAAATAACGCACCCACCAAGCTGCCTTCCAAAAAAGTATTTAAATTTATCCCACTATCCTGAACAATTCTGAAGGTAAGGAGAAAAACATAGTCTACCCAAACGTCTATCCATGTTAGGGAATGCTTTCATAGAAATGCCCTGACCAGCTGCATGTTTTTAGAACGCCAAATCCCCATGACACAGAATGGCAGCGAGTGCCAGCCGTGATTCATGGCTCAGCAGAAATGAGCCAGTGAGCTGGGGAAATGTGGCAGGTCCAAACAATAAAGAAGGACCCCACCTTACTGCACCAAGGTTAGCTGGCCAGCTCTGCTAATCTGGCTAGCTACCAAACCAGGGAATGGAGACACTGAAGGGACACACTTTTCAGATTTAAGTGGACTTTTGGGCTGCATATTACCATTCTGCTGTTAGGTTACCATTTTATCTAAAATATGGCTTGGATAAATATTATGACTCATTGTTTTAGCACATTAGCAACTTCAAAATGTAATTTGAATGTGTTATTCTGACTCACTAGTAATAACGCTCATTAAAAGAATGATTACTCAGAGCCTGTCTTTAACCCTGACCCAGCTCTTCTAATGTCCTGTCCCACCTCTTATTATTTACCTCCTCATACCCTGTTTGTTTCCTTCACAGAACCTATATATCACTTATAATTATATATTCCTTTGTAGGTTCATTTGTTTAATATCTCTCTCCCTTCCTGAACAACAAACAAACACCACAGGGTAGAAATTATCATGTTGTTTTGTTTACCACTTGTTTATCTGGCTCCTAGCACAGTGTATGGCACATTGTAGCTGCTCCAAAAAATGTTTGTTGTATGGATGCTAAATGAATGAATTCAAATTAGGATTATTATAGCCTCAAGCCTGTTTCTTTTTCATTTTTCAAGGCTTGGGGGCTGGAAAAGAACTTTCCTTGAATTCTCTTTAACGAGCTTGGTCTAACAATGCCTGATCTCATAAGTGAAGAGTGTTAAGACTTGAAACAGCCAAAAGGCAGTATATTTGCTTACTGACATCTTCATGTCTCTCCATGCATCAGAGCGACTCTCCATATACAGAGTGCAACCGGAGTATTTTGGACAATAAGATAATAGTAGACATTTTTTAACAGGACTCAAAAGTTATGTTGGCTTTCGTGGCACAATTCAGTGTTTCGTATGTCCTGTTTGACTGCTACTGAGTTAACAAACTTAATTTTTCATGTCCAGTGGCTATATTCCACTCACGGAAGTGTCCGGGTACAAGTGGGGAGGATATGTCTATGCTTTAGATTTTATTAAAGTTTTTTGAGTTCTTCCAGGTGGAGACGTCTTGGTAACTTAAGAAAGCATAAATAAGCAATTAGCTAATATCAAGACATCAAGACCACCCCTTACCACATAGCCAACTTTAGACATAATAAAAGCAAGCATGAATAAGCATGAGGATCAAAACAGTCCTTAAAAGGGGCTGGTCCCATGGCCAAGTGGTTGGGTTCGTGCGCTCTGCTTTGGCGCCCGGGGTTTTGCAGGTTCAGATCCTGGGTGCAGGCATGGCACAGCTTATTGGGCCACGCTGGGGTGGTGTCCCACATAGCACAGCCAGAGGCACTCACAACTAGAATATACAGCTATGTGCTGGGTGGCTTTAGAGGAAAGAAAAAAAGAAAGACTGGCAACAGATGTTAGCTCAGGTGTCAATCTTAAAAAAAAAAAAATCCCTAAAATAATTTTTTAAAGGACTAAATTATTTTAGGCAGGGCTGACTGGAAACTTTTTATTGTCTCCTTCTAGAATTCTTACCTTTTCTTTTGCTCATAGTACTTACTACTATATTACTACACAATTTACTTATTTACTAAATTCACTGTTTATTGTCTATTTCCTCCTCATCTAGAATAGAATATGGCAGGAAATTTTGCTTTATTTACTAATGAATCCCAAGTGGCTGGAATATTTCCTGATGCATGGTGAATGCAAATAAATTTTTATTGAATGAATGAACAAATGAATGTATTGAATTTTCTAGTTTTGTTGTCGTTGATGCAGTGTACCTGAACGTTTCCAATGTTATATATTTTAAGATATAATTTCCTCCTTTCTTCTGTTTGCTGTGTTAAGTTTTCTTTCAGAATAAATTTTTCTGTTTGTTCGATATGGAGCCACTTTGATGATGTTGATTTTGTTTATCCCAAGAATTCAAGTTTGGCTTAACACTATATTGATTTATTCTTGGGGCTGGCCCAGTGCCACAGTGGTTAAGTTTGCACGTTCTGCTTCTCGGTGGTGTGGGATTCACCGGTTTGGATCTGGGTGCAGACATGGCACCACTTGGCAAAAACCATGCTGTCGTAGGTGTCCCACGTATAAAGTAGAGGAAGATGGGCATGGATGTTAGCTCATGGCCAGTCTTCCTCAGCAAAAAGAGGAGGATTGGCAGAAGTTAACTCAGGGCTAATCTTCCTCAAAAAAAAAAAAAAAAAAATCAATATTCTTTACTGTATTAACAGAGCAAAGGTAAAAAAATTATATATTCAAAAATTTGATAAAATTCAACATCCATTCATGATTTTTAAAAATCTTAATCTTCCCAAATAAAAGAAACTTACAACAAAATCCTACATAATGGTGTAAAATGGAAAGGATCCTTTTTACAATCACAACCAAGACTAGAGTACCCAGTATCACTACTTCTATTCAACATCGTACTAGAGGGGCTTAACCAGCTCAATAAGCTAAGAAAAATGAAATACAAGATACGGGATTAGAAAGGAAGAACACCTCAAAAAATCTGTAGATAAATTCTCATGAATGTAGTAAAGTTGTTGGTTAGAAAACCAATATACGAAAGTCAATTGCATTTCTATATATAACAAACATAGAATTAATTTTTAAAAAAATATCATTTATATAGCCTAAAAAATGAGTTACCTGTGAATAAATCTAACCAAAGATTTGTAAGACTCAGAAAAAATTACAAATCTTTTTTGAAAGACATTAAAGAATACCTAAATAGATGGAGAAATACACTGTGAAACTGAATATGAAGGTTCAACATTTTAAAGACATCAAATTCTCCCTAAATCAATCTACAGATTCAATGCAATTCCAAAAATCTTAATAAGTTCTAAAAAATTTTTGCGTAATTTGATAAGATGATTCTGAAATTTATATAGCAGAGCAAAAGGCCAAAAGAGCCAAAAGTCCTTAAAATGAAAAAGCTAGAAATCAAGAACTATGAAAACTCTAATGTAATGTAATAAACGATAGGAAATGAATGGAAAGCCCAGAACTAGATCCAAACATTTATGGGATTTTTGACTTACGATGGAGCTGGCACTATACATCAGTGGGGAAAAGATGTACTTTTCAATCAACCAGAATGGAAACAATTGGTTATCCGATCTAAAAAAATTAAAATGCATTCTCTGCTCCACACCGTACACAAAACTCAACCTCAAATGGAGTAAAACTCAAATATGAAAGGTAAAATTATAAAAGTTTTAGAAGACAATATATTCAAGAATATTTTTATGACTTCAAGGTTAGTAAAAATTTCTTAAGCTAGATATAAACTATAGAGACCAAACCCATAAAGGAAAATTTAATTTGATACTAAATTTAAAAATATCGAATTATCAAAAGGTACGATAGGGAAAAAAAGACAAGTCAAACTGGGAGAAGATATTTTTATAACACAAGTCATGTGATCAGTATCCTAATCATATTTTTAAAAGTCTTACAAATCAGTAAGAAAAGAACAAACAAACTGATAGAAAAGTGAGTGAAAGAAGTAAACAGGCCTTCATGGGAGATGAAAGCTGAATGGTCAATAAACATATTTTTAAAAATTCTTAACCTCATTAGTAACTATGGAAATGAAAATTCAAATCACAATGAGATAACACTTCATACTCATCAGATTGGCAAAAATTAAAAAGTCTGATAATATCCATATTGGCAATAATATAGAAAAACCAGAACTCTTATAGAATGTTGATGAGAATGTAAATTGAAACAATTCCTTTGGAAAATAATTTGGCATTATTATAGGTGAAGTTGCACGTACTCTGCCAGCAATTCCATGCCTAGACACACTCACACACCAGGAGAATATATTAAAACGTTTATAATAACATTGTTCATATTGGAGAAAAAACTGGAAACAACCCAAATGTATATCAATAATACAATCCACTAGCTTTACAGTAAAATACTATATAGCAACAAAAATGAGTAAACTAGAGTTACACACAACATCATGGATATACTTTCTAGAGAAAAATTCAAGTAGCAGAATAATATATACATTATGATTTCACGTTTGTAAAGTTTTAAAATGTAAAATTTGCTAATATATTTCTTAAACTTTTTATTATGAAAACTCTCAAACATACGCAAGGTAGAGACATTGTATCATGAACCCTCATGCACACGTCACTTAGCTTCAACAAACGGCACATGTGTTTCTTCTATATTTCTCCCTTCTCCCCATCTTGAATTATTTTAATGTAAATCCAGGACTTTGTGTCATTTCACCTGTAAATATTTCTGTACCAATATTGTTTAGCAACATAAGAATATGTTGTTAAACTATGAAGAAAAACTGTCAAGAAAAATTTGGAGAGAAAACAAGATTTGAGCTAATGGTTTCCTTTGAGTGGGGAAGAAGAGACAGGATCAAGAAGACACTAGACTTAAAAATAATGGTAATATGGGTAAGATGTTTGTGCTATTATTCTAATACCATACATATATTTATAAATATTTTTCAGTATCTATTCAAAATATATCTAAAAAACAATTCAGTCTGGTGATCCTTGTCCCCTGTGGGAGTATATATGGGGAGGTTGAGAGACTGATTAAGGAAAATTGGCAGGCAAATGACAGGGACTTCTATTGAGCCCCTTGGAGAGCTTGACTTGTAGCCTCTGGAGTTTGTGGGGGTACAGAGACTTATACCCAACACTTGCCTCAAAAACTTTTAAGGTAAAAGGATATTTAGCATTACCCTCTTAAGAGGGAAGAACAGGAGAGAGAACTTCAGTGGAAGCAGCCTACATTTCCAAAGTTTGCAAGGGTGAAGATGTGGGTTTTCCCATGGGCCAAGTGGATACCACAGAGATTAGCCTGGTTCTCCATCGCAAAACAGATCCCACCCCAAAATACTACCTGCTAGAGTCTGTGAGGCATGTGCTGTTGGAATAAAGACTGAGGAGCAGATGCTAATATATTAACTAGAGATTGCAACATCTGAGTCAAGGAACAAGACAGAGGACAGTCCCTCCAGGTGAAGAGGTCTGTGAAGAAATTGCAAACGTTCTCAGCACAGAAACAAACAGCAGTTTGCTAAAACACAGGTGTCTGGGCCTCACCCCCAGAGATCCTGATTCAGTAGGGTCAAGTCAGAACCTGTAAATGTGCATATCCACCAAGGTTCCAGGTGATGCTGACCTGCTGGTCCAGGGATCCCCTTTGAGGAGCCTTTGCTAGGAGGCTCTCAAAATCTAGCATCTGCCCCACTCTCTGGATTGATCTCAAACCATTTCCTCCTCACTATTTATGTTCTGGTGGCATCATTTCCTTCAGTTCCTTAAAGTCAACAACTGTCTTGCTGCCTCGAGGGCTTCAAATTTGCTATTCTCTCATCCTGCAACACTTTTCCCCAAACCTCGCTTTGCTGGGCTAACTCTAGTCAACTTTTTTTTTTCTTTTTTAAAGATTTTATTTTTTCCTTTTTCTCCCCAAAGCCCCCCAGTACACAGTTTTATATTCTTCGTTGTGGGTCCTTCTAGTTGTAGCATGTGGGATGCTGCCTCCGCGTGGTTTGATGAGCAGTGCCATGTCCGTGCCCAGGATTCGAACCAACGAAACACTGGGCCGCCTGCAGCGGAGCGCACAGACTTAACCACTCGGCCACGGGGCCAGCCCCTCTAGTCAACTTTTATGTCTCAGCTTATGTATCACTTTTCAGGAAAACCTTCCCCAACCTACTAGCAAAGGTTGGTCCTTTTGCCATATGCACCCTCCTTTATAACATTTATCACAATTGTAATTATCTAATCATTTGTGGAATTTTTGTTTATTGTCTGTGTTCCTTACTAGACTCTAAGCTTCTGGAAGGCAGGGAATTTTTTTTGTTCAATGCTTTAATCTTAGTGCCTATAACAGTTCATGGCACGTAACAGGCACTTAACATTTGTTGGATGAATGAATGAATAACAATATCTAGATTTTTCCCAAAAGGTATAAGAAAAAGCCTCTAAATAACATAATATTTAAAAATATTTGTATTTCACATTATATATCATATATAATTATTTATAATAATATTTTTAAAATTCCCCTATACCATTTAAAATATCCTTCACCTTTATAAATAATTTATTTCCTTTTTATCTCCTCAGCACACCACTCACAGGCAAATGTCCAGAGGTCGCAATAGCAAAAGTTAACAGCCAAAGCAGGCATTGACATCTATAAAAGGTAAATTTGTCCTGCTTCAGAAGGTTGTGTACAAGCAAACGTACTTAATGTGACCCAGCTGTACATTCCGGGGAAAAGAATTTGGAGTCAGGACACAAAAAGGGATCACGGCCATTTGCTGTGAATTCCTGCAGACTCTTTCATCTGTGGGTAATGCATGAACGTATTTCATTTTCTAAGGCAACTCCTCCAATGAAGCTATGTCCGAGATAAACAAGCTTTCAAAAATACTGGTGCCAACCCTACAAAACAATTTCTACCCCAAAACTTGGAAATCAACAAATACATGCAAAAATGATTTTTCAATTTGCTGGACTAGGGTTACAAGAACATGGATCAAATACTGATTGCACTCAGGAGCAGAGATACAAGGTTAAATTTCAGTTGCCAGGTATACTTATCATTTTTCTTGCAAAAATTGCAAAAAGGATAATTTTCTTATTGATTGTGATGTTCCTATATGGCAAACCAAAATGTCTCATTACTATTTTAATGCATTTTCAAAGGAATCCTTTGAATCAAAATCTGCGCTCTGGGGTTCTATACAGGTGCCTTAGGAGTTTCAGTGGTGAGCAAGCAGGTAGGGCTGCAGTCTCCCTCCATCCCAACTCTCTTTAATCCCCAAAACACTAATTTTATCTTTAAAAAATGTGTATGTAAAGTATACATTGGGGTAACATATATCAGATTTATTGTGGGGAGAAAAATGGGAGGAGGAGTTACCACTAAAAGAAGGTTGGAAAATACTACTGCCAATCTAGCACTACTGGAAGTTAGCTCCAATTGTTACCTGTAAATATAGTCTCTTTGTAATTACAAAGATATTGTGTCCAGACTTCCCCATGTCCAGGTCATTCCTTGGAATGTCTCCAGTTCCACTACCCTCTCGTTTGACCTTCAGTCAGCCTATTGGATATGGTCCCTCCATTTTTTCAGACTCAAATCATCAACCTCCATAAATCAGCCACCTCTTCCACTTTCTCAGTCCTTGCCAGTGACCCCATTGTTTTCTCAGGTTCCCAGCTTCAAACTTGTGGAGTAAATTTTTTACTCATCCTCCTTATCTAGTCAATCACCAAGTTCGGCTTGACTTCTTTTTTTCTAAATATTACTCCCTCACTTCTTTTCTCTGCTTTTCCACAGCCCCCACCACAGTCTGATCAGAGAACTGATGCCTGGGATACCTTCCACAGCTTCATAAATGGCCTCATGGCTCCTTTCTTTTCGAGTCTGAGTCATTATTCCAGACCAATTCTACATACATGCTTCCTTTCATCGTCATCTCTCCCTACCCACAATCTTAAGTGGTTTCTAGTTGGTTTTGAAACCAAGTTTGAACTATTCTGCTTTGATTTCAAGGCTCTTCAAAATCATCTGGCTCTACTCTCCTTTCAAATTAGGTCAGTCTCCTTCCTGTCAGATAGAAATATTACTATTCCAGCATCTGTGCCTTTATATAAACATATTGAGTTGACCTGGCCAAAAAGGACCCATCCCTCTACCTACTTCTTCAGTCTTTTCTCTCATCTTTGCTCATCTGGTGCCCCGTGTTCTTCATATAGCCAACTACTTGCAGTTCCCTGAAAACACTTGTCTCTGGGCCTTTGTGCTTGCTTTCTTCATCCACCATTGGTCTCCTCAAATTAAAGAGGCATCTCCTGTGTTAATGCTTCCTCTATCCTGCACTTCAGGCAAAGTAATCACGTCTTCCTTTGAGCTGCCATTGCATCCTATACATACTTCTGCTGTAGCCCTTATTACACAATATTGCAATGTTTCGATTATGTGTCTGTCTGATTGCTCTGTTAGATTGTCAGCTATCCTTTCAGAATAGTTTTAGACTTGGTTTCAAAACAACGTCCCTGACTCCAATAGCTCACAATTGCTTTGTACTCCTGGTGAGTCACTTTAGTAACTCAGTAGGTATTTGTTGAATGAATGAATGAATAAATGAGTAAATTTCTATATAAATCCTTCTCGATCTTGAAGGTTCAACTAAACCCCCGCATGTATCTGAAGCCTTCTTTGACCTTTCTAGTTCTCCATCCCTTCTCTAAAGCTTGATAGCTCTTATGGTTTGTACTATAAAAATTAGGAAATTTTCCTCAATTGAATTGTAAGCTCCTTGAAGGGCAGGGACACATCTTATATTTATATTGTCTCTGTCACTGCATTAAGCTCACAGTAAAACTAAATAAATATTTCCTTTCTGATTAGAGTTGTGTGAATTCTGTGCTTGGAAAAATGACAGCTAATAGTCTACCTGGAAAATTCCAAATTTTTTCTTAATATAACTGTAGTCATGAAATTAAGTACTATTAACTCAGAAAATATTTAGTAAACACTGCTAATTTCTTGGCACCAAACTAGTGGTTGGGATACAGGCATGAATTCTATCAGTAAAGAAATTCTTCCCAGGTAAAATTAGTGTGGCTACATGGAAGCTATATACATTTTTTCACTTTCAAATTTGTAAATTTATATTTGGTTGACTCAGTAGTTTTTGAGTGACTACCAGATTACTTTGTTTTTTGGGGGTAATGGGTACCTTACAGCTCTTCCTGGCTGATTTTTCTGACGGCAGCACTAAATTCTTTTTTGTATTTGAGATTGTTGAGGTCAAGAAACAGGGAGAATGAATCCTGGATGATCTGGTCTAATTTTGTTTGGCCCAATCTATGTCCAGAAATTAGTGAGTTGGACAAGGCTACTCTAAGTAAGTCATGTATGTACCACAACTTGAGTGCTCACCAGCTTACTTAGACTGACCAGATGCCACTGAGTGCTACTCATTACGGTGCTGTGATTACGTCTCATCAGAATTACTGACCAGAGTCTCAGGAAGTGTCATCAGGCATCCTTAGTGTTGAAGGGTAGACACTGCCCTGGATTGTTCAGTTCCAACTCTTTACCATATCTTAGGCCAACTCTCTCACTCCTGATTTAAATCTAAGTTGAGTTTCTTGTTTCTTTATGCATTAATTTACTCAGTGTTTCTTAGTGACTACTATGGGCCAGAAGCTGTGCTTGGTGTTCAAGATAGAAAGGTAAAATGACAGAACCCTTGCCCTCATGGAGGTCATTGGGATAAACAGATAGTAAAATGTATATGCCATTGTAGAAATAATATTTTATATTGCCTTATATTGCCTTTGAAAAGCAAAATTCAATATGTGAATATGTTTTTGGATTAGAATCCATTGAATCAATATGCATATATAAATTACAATATTATGAATACCATTACAGTCCAATAATATGAACATTCTGTAAGAAAAAGATGAGGCTCTGCTTACATACCTAGAGTAAATGTTAAATAGTAATGAAGTCATATTCTAGTAGTAATTCGGTGGTTAGGGAGGAAAAGTAACTCATGTTTTGTCAGGTTTTTTTTTTTTTTTTGAGGACGATTAGCCCTGAGGTAACATCCGTGCCCATCCTCCTCTACTTTATATGTGGGACGCCTACCACAGCATGGCTTGACAAACAGTACATAGGTCCACACCCAGGAATCAGCAATCCCCAGGTCGCTGAAGCAGAAGATGTGAACTTAACGGCTGTGCCACCAGGCCAGACCTGAAAAGTAACTCTTACGGGACTCTAAATACCAGTTATTCTCTACGAAAGTAATACACTTCATGCACATTATTCACATATTATTACATTATAATGTTAGAAGTAGCAAATGTCACTCTGAGGCTAAGGCTGGATCCAGGTTTTGTGGGGCCTAAATCTCATAAATGTGGAAGGGCCCCTTAAAAAAATAAAATAACATTAGAACGCAAAATTAGGTGTAGCCTATGCAAATGAGGAGGCTTGAAGCTTCACAGAAAAGCTGACTGGTAGGCACAGAAAAGATGAATATCCACTCTACTCAACAGTCACATTAGGGGAAGATTGAGCATTAGAGAGAATAGTGTTCATTAAATGAATCTCAAGAAGTTTACAATAAATACATGTAAAATGAAGCTTTAAGTTGACCTTAGTCACAGCCTTATTCTATTTTTATTTCTATCAGCCTGTATTCTATTATTTTGCTTTCTCTAAAATTAAAAATATACCCCAGGTATTCATTGAATAAAATCATAAATATTTTCTTTTTTTTAAACTACAAGCTGTAGACCTGTGCTAATACCATAGTCATTAGCCACACGTGGCACTGGGCACTTGAAATGTGGCTACTGAGGAACTGTGCAGCTGAGGAACTGAATTTTAAATTATATTTAATTTTAATGAAATTAAATTTAAAAACTGATACCCAGCTCAGTTACTACAAAATTTTTAAGTACCTTTGGAACAACTTGGGTATGTCAATCTACTTTTTCAACTACAAATCTTTTGAAATCTAAATGCAAATTAAGTATTTCCTAGGAAAATTTAGCATGCAACTGGAATGTGCTGTACATATAGAATTCACACTGGATTTTGAAGCCCTGGTATGCAAAATAGAATGTAAACTATCTTATTAATAATTTTTATATTGATTACATGTTGAAATGATAATATTTTTAATATATTGGTTAAATAATATATATTTTAAAAATTGAATTCACCCCGTTCTTTTTACTTTAAAAAATGTGGTTATCGGAAAATTTTAAATAGTACATATGGTTAATAGTATATTTCTGTTGGACAGTCTGCTTTAAACTCTGACTGTTTTTCTCAAAGGGAATGTACAATTTTTGACACCACATACTTAAAAGGTAAACTTGGGGGGATCATGGTAGATGGAAAGCAATTACCGAACGACACTAATGGGACAATTTTACCTTACTTGAGGTGGTGGAATTCCTACCACTATGCAATCCAACTGTACTCTGGTTCCTTCTGGAACTTCTCTGCTCCGTAACTTTTGAGTGAACCGCGGAGGTTGCCCCAGAGGCTCTTCATAGTACAAAGATGAAGGTGAAGACCCTGGGGTGGTGTCTCCACCAGCTGCCTCACTGGCAGACTGCTCAGCTTCTCGCCTCTTCGCTTCCTGCTGCTCAAGAGCATGATTCACTTCATTATCCCTAGTATCTGTAGGGATAGGGATGGGAACAGAAGATCTTTCTCGTCTTTCTGATAGATCTGAGAAACTGGAGCTGTTTTCCTGCATAACTTTATTTTGAGATTCCAATTTACTCTTGTGGTTTTTGCAGGCACGAGGTCTAATCCTTTTGGAGCTATGGGCTTTGAAAAGGGAGGACAGCTCTTCAATGAAATCGGCAGCCTTATTTAAGAATACTTTCTTGGACTGGGTTTCAGAACTATACTGCGGCCTTTTTGTCTCCTGGGGGCTCTCTTTAGAGCTGGTAGCACTTCGAGAGTTATCCTGGCAGAAGTTAGAGTCAAAACTTGATTTTGGTGAGTGCTTCATCGGATCAGAAGAAAGATGTTTTCTAATTTGAGCTTCATCTGCTTTCTCCAAAGGGTCGTGATTGATGGCCAATCTTGCCAGATTGACACTTTCATCCAATTCTTCTTGGCTCAGAAAGGCTGAAAGATCTGGAAGGTCATCTTGGCCTCCTCCTTCGGCAGCTCCAGAAGGACTGCCAAAATGGAAAGGGTTGGAGGAAGGTTCTGCTCGACTCCTCTCATTGTTTCCCCGATGTCTAGTTTCTGCTAAATAGCTCTCTCTCAGAAGCTGAGAAATGGAAGTAGAAGCTTCCATGCTGTCGTCTTGCATGCTGTCACAAAATATGTTAACAGAAAGTTTAGATTATTTCTAGAGAATACTAAGTCTATGTTTATTATAGATTATGGATTCTTAAGGACTTAAAGCTTGAAATAAAAAATTGTCCAATTTTGATACTTTTACAAAATTTACTTTAAAGACTTAAAGCTTATTCTCAAAATGTAAAATGAAGAGGAATTGAGTGAGAGTTGCCTGAAATTGAAAGTAAAAGCATGAGTGACTATCATTTTATTAAATTCTTTAAATACAAGTTCAATTGTGAAAGCTGTACTGTAACTATAGTGACATTAAATACAATTTCTAAACATAATTTTGAAAATATCTATGGAGGGCTTTTAGTTATAAAGTGCTTTCACACACAGGGATTTGCTCTCCATCCTTTCCTCTTTACCTTGAATGTAATTAAAAGATATTGACAACATAGTCTCATCTAGTTACTGAAAATATAAACTTGGTCTAGCTCATGAAAATAAATAATGCTTTTGTTTTTTGACTAGAAACAAGTTGTTCAAATTTAGTGTTGTTTATAGCCTCAACTTGCCTTTGAAAACGATAATGATTTAGCCTTTTCAAATAAAGTATGTTAATTTAATTTCTACAAAGATGTGAGCGAAGCCCAGGTTTTTAAAAATCTCTTATGTTAACATTGGTGAAGAGGAGATGCGGGAGACAAGGAAATGGGTGCAAGACAGGACACTTTTCACTTTATGTCCTTTCCTGACTTTTGAAATTTAATTATATGAGTATATTACCTATTTGAAAAATAAATAATTTTTAAAGTCTTAAGAAAATAGTACAATAACTTTGGTTCAAATTCCCCTGGACTAGAAATTTTGGTAATGCAAACCAATTTTATATTATTAATATTAGATCAATTTATTCATTCACACATTTACTAGAGGGATGGCAAACTTGTGGCCCATGGGTTGTTACCCCCTCTCTCTCCTCCTTCAAAAAGGCAGCTAACTGATTATAGTACTCTTCTCATTGACTTTGACTTTCTTAACACTTCACTTAACACTTTACTCCTTCAGTCACCACCAATCAATCAGAGATGGTAACGGAGCTGAAGACTATTTGCCATTCTTGGCTACTATGTACTGGGCCTTGTTCTAGGAAGACAGAGAAGAAAGTAATCTCCTAAATCGTTTTCAGCTTTAAGATTCTATGACAAAATTTATTTCAGTTCACTCCTCTCCTTTCCCTTACGTATGATAGCCTCACTTGTCACAAATAAGGCTTCCTAGGAACAGCCCTAGTTCTCAAACTTTTAGAGTGCCAAGCAGACTAACCTCTAAATTGGCAAAGTAGGCAGTCACCTTGAAAGGGAAATTAGAGATGGCTAAAAGGATCACCTACAGCAAAATATTTTTCCACTTGTTTGCCACAGCATGAGATTGCCATTACCAGAGTCAATTTTTTGGGCGAAGTTTGTTGTGCTTTAAAAAGAGATTAATTGAAAACGCAAAGATATTGGATGGGTGCAAAGATTTATCTACAAAAATATTCATCATAGTATAGATGATATTAAAAATTGAAACTACTTCCAATAAATAACTAGTTAATTAAATTATGGTATATTCATTAAATAGAACTATAGGGCTACTTTAAATCTTGTAGAACAGTAAATGATATACAAAATAGTATATGAAAGTGTAATTGATATCCCTATTGAAAATTTGTCTCAGTTGTGCATTAGCTATGTGGAAGGACAGTTAAAGATATATGAAATAAGTTGCAAAATGCTATTTGAAAATATAATTAATATACTGACTGAAAATGTTTCTCCTTTGTAAATCAACTATTTCATTAGCCTGGTTTGAGTTTATATATATACATATAAATATATGAGTGTGAGGAGGAAAATTAAGTGCTTTATAAATTAGGATGGTCTTCTCTCTTTTAGTTGGACAATACTGTATATTGTGTTTTAACGTAACTTTGTCTCTAAGTCTTTATTTTAAGATGGCTTTTATCTTGAGGCAACATGGAATGAACATTGGCCTTAGAATCAGGTAGATCCGTTTTCAAATTCTGGCTTCAGGGACCGGCCCTGTGGCCGAGTGGTTAAGTTCGTGTGCTCCAGGTTTTTGCCTGTTGGGATCCTGTGCGCTGACATGGCACCGCTCATCAGGCCATGTTGAGGCGGTGTCCCACATGCCACAACTAGAAGGACCCACAACTAAAAAAATATGCAACTATGTACTGGGGGGATTTGGGGAGAACAAACAGAAAAAAAAAAAAGAAAATCGGCAACAGTTGTTAGCTCAGGTGTCAATCTTTAAAAAAAAAACAAAAATTCTGGCTTCATCTCTTAGCAGTTACGTGACTTTGAGAAAATTACTTAACTTCTCTGGGCTTTGGATTCCTCACCTATAAAACATGGATAATATCTATTTCCCAGGAGTGAGGATTAAGAACATCATGAATGCAAAGCTCTTAAAACAGAGCCAGTCACTGTAATGGGCACTCAAGTGATACTGGTGAAAAACAGCACTTAGGTAAAGGTGATGTTAATGTTGAAGAACTTTCAAAAAGCTTATATTTATGGTGGAAAATAGAAACGAAAATACCCACATGACTAATCACTGCTCTCTGCAACAGTTTTTTTCTCTTTTTTAAAGAAAAAAGCCAACGGAGATGTAAAGGTGTGCCTGTTCTGATGCTGATGAGCATTAGAAATTATTATGATAACAAAACTTTCAGGGATTTAAAATAGAGGACTTCTTTAATGTTACAATGTAACATTTACTACCTACACTTTGGAGTTAGATAGGTCTGGTTCAAATCCCAGTTCTGATGCTTCCTAGCTTACTTAACCTCTGTAAGCCTCAGTTGACTTGTCTGTAAAACAGGAATAATGACATTAGTCATCTCACAGGTTGAAGTGATGATTAAATGTGCTTGGCGTTTAGTAAAGGTTCAATAAATGGTAGTTACCGTTATTATTATGATTATTATTACATAATAACTACAGCTACACATGATGATAAGAACTGGAAATGGAACTGGTGAAATGACTTGATCCAAGGACAAACTCTGAAGAGAAATTGAACTCTAAATTTGTAGTTAATTCAGTGTTATTATATTCTATTAAAATATGTGTAGTCTCATGAATGAACTGTGCTGCCTTCAGATCTTGGTACATATTCTCTTCGCTTGGGCTGCTCCTTGTCCCCATCTCCCTTCACTACCTTACTGGGCCAAGTCCTACATCGTCTTCAGTTCTTAGCTGAGATATTGCCCTGGGATTTCTTCTTTTCTCTGGGTCGAGTACCTCTCCAATGTGCCCCTAAAGCTCACCATCCTTACCCCCAAACACAGCACTTATTACAATATATTAAATTTGCCTATTTACTTTTCTGTCTACCTCTCTTTGTTTTGTACACCATCATCTCGTACATACACAGCTCATAGAAGGTGATCAATAAATATCTGTTGAATTCTTTTGTTCGTTAGAATTTTTTGCTAAGTCTGTTATATTTATCTTTTTTTTTAATTGTGTGGTAAAGCAAGACAGATAGAAATCATATTTACAAAGAAAACTTACAGACACAAAGAAAATATATAAAAGTAACAACTTCGAGGTGACCTTCAAATGAAAACTTATTGATGGCAGATAAAATAATTGGAATTGTGCTTTGTTTTCATACTAGAAGTATAAAAGAACATCTGATTATAATCGGAAACCTGCATTTGAATCCCAACCCCAACTCTAAATAACTTTGCTATCCTGAGCAAGTAACTTAATGTGTCTGAATCTCAATTATCCTCATCTATCAAATGGGATAATAACAGTTTCATCTCAGAGGGTTCTCAGATGAAGATGTATAAATTGTTAAACTGATAAATATTACCTAAAATAGGAAATACAAAAATGTATCACTTTCTCTTTCAAGCATTAATGTAAAAACCATCTGTTATAAAATTTGTACTTTCAAAAGCTCAAGTGCTACTATGGATAACCTAGATTTCATTTAGTCATCTAATAAATATTTATTGAGCCTCTGCTACGGGCCAGGCACCGTTCTAGGCACTGTGGATTCAGCAAGGGACAAAAGACAAATTCCCTGTCCTCATGGAGTTAACATTCTGGTGGGGAAGTTATAAATGTTAAAAAGAAAAATAAAGTAGGACAAGGTAATAGAAAATGACGGGAGCGGGAAGAAAGTGTGCTATTTTAGCTGGGAAGGTCAGACAAAGCTTCTAATGCAGTGGAGAAGTGAGCCATGTGACCCTCTGGGGGGAAGAAAGCTCCTCACTGAGGAACAAGTAAGTGTCAAGGCCAGGGGAGGTGAATGTTTGCTGTGTTTGAGTCAGGCCCGGTGTGCCGGGAGGTGAGCAAAAAAGGAGAGCAGAAGGAAAAGAAATCAGAAAAGTATAAGGCTAGACCATGTAAGGCCTTGCAGACCATGGGAAGAACACTGACTTTTATTAAATGTGTGAATGGGAAACCATTTTAAAGTTTTGAGAAGCAGATGATATGGTTATATGGTATGGTTAATCAAGACAGACATTAGTAAATCATGTAAACTAATTTGGCCACACGGAAAGCTTATTGAATGTTCTTTACTTTACTTTGCTAAATATCTTTATTTTTTCCCTAGGATTTTTCCTGTAAAGAGGATCTGCCCTAGGAACTTGCTGAAAATGTAAAAGTCTGGCTCATAAACACAAAACTTGATGCTGAAAACTTTGAGCATATTCCTCCTCATGTTAACTCAGCACCAGTCTTCTGTAGGCTCTAAGAAGACCTTGTTCTTGGAAATATCATGTGGTATAAACTCATCTTTTGGTTATAATATGAATATTTAAACTAGGGCATTGACTGGAGAATTGGCAAAACCTAATATGAAGTAACTTGGATTCAAATATAAATACTGAAGTTTCTTGGCTATAAACTTCCTTAGATACTTAAATGAGAAAGCAAATTTTGTTTCTAGGTCAGCACAAAAATAGCCTAATATTTAAAAATTATTTGTCTAGAGAGCTGGAATATGAAAAGATGAACATGTTACAGTAACTCACCTCTAAACTGAGGATGAGCAGAACCACCCTGCTTACTTCATAGGTTTGTTTGTGAAAGTACTTTAAAAATGCAGAACACTATACAAATTTAAGGTAATCCTTTTCTGCTGATGTGTAATTATTATACCTAGAATGTTCTTTAGGGGAAGAATAATTGACAAAATTAGACTTTGATCCCTCTCTTTAATGCTGGCATTGACCTGTTTGTCTTGTCTTCTATAGCCCACGATGTCACACAGGAAAAGTATCTGAATCAGTTCTTCTGGAGAAACTCTTGCTGGGCCAAGAACTAAATTCCATTACATAGGAACTAGTGCTGAAGGGTTGGGTACAGATCACGTTTTTAAAATTTGGCTGCAGATGGAATGCAGTTTGAGCTAAATCCTTCTTCATTGTTATAGTTTCCATCCTCTCACTATTACAGTGATCATCCTCATCTTAGTTTTATTGCTAGTCTATTCTTGGTGTGAGTGGCGTTAGTAATTTACTAAATTGGTATATACTTCATTATCAGAATAAGAGGTTGAGATATATAGAAACATGTCAGTAGGATTATGGAAATAATATAAGTACCACTCTCTTAATTCCTCTTTCAGTGTGAAAGAGGAAAAACAGTAGATAAAAACAAATACAGACAAATGTATATGTTAGAAGAGAATGTTGAAGTAAAGAGACAGAGCAGAGGTGATACATAGGAGAATTAGTAGGAATCTGTTTAATTAGGGACATTCCCTAAAGGGCAAGGGTTAAAGGAATGAAAAGATTTTTAGATAATGGGCCAAAGGTGAGTAAACCGTTCTTGTACTATCGTTTTAATTGAATTGGTAAAAGTAGGAAGGAAGGAAAGAAACCAAAGATTTAGTTTGAGTGGGACGAAAAGAGATTGGCTACTATGAAACATACTATGTGTGTTTTCCGGTGCAAAAGAGGATAAACATGTAGGGAAGCACTAGTGTAAAGGATACTGAAGCCAGAGCCCAAAGTTAGCATTTAATCTGAAAGATAGCAAAGAAGTAGTATAAAAGTAAATTCTACAACCCCTAGAAAGGGTAATGGAAGGCAAGCAAGAAGATTTCAGGAATCTAGGACCAAAAAGAGAGTTTAGTGGTGAGAGATTTTATATCATTCTCAACCTCTCACCATTCATGATTAACTTAGCTCTTATATAGGAAATCCCAAAGAAGAAATCCCCATTAACTCAAAGATTCATTTTAAATAAGAAAAAATTTTAACATTTTCATCCTTCTTCAGCCTCTTAACATTTGGGTCAATTTTCCTTAGGTGATTAAGGATTTGAGAAAAGATAACTTCCATAATTAAATTGACATAACATATTTGTTAGTTTGGGAGAGGAGCAAGTGCCCCAAGTAGGCTTGGGGTCTCAAGATCTAGTTCTGGTTCAAGCATTTGGTGGGAAGGCTCTGTTGGGCCCCTCCCAGAGCGTGGAGTACATTGTGATTCCAATTGGAGGTCTACGTAGCAAACAGCCTGAACAGAGTTTGTCAAGGTGACTCTGGTTATATATGAGCTCTAATAACTCTGTGGTTACTGCAGGTGAATAGTCACACCAACTTTTGCACCCACCAAAAATGTGTCTGCTGAAAATATGTTTATAAATCTCTCAACAGACCATTCTATCTGTGCTTGGTTTGTTTCCTTTAAGCAAACGCACAACGCCCTAGTAGTTTTAAAGGCTCTTTGTCAACTATGAAGCATCATAGAAGTTTTAAAAAAAATCTCCGTGGTGCTTGATTCTTCTTTATCTCTTAGAAGAGGGAAAAAGTTAAGAAAATCTTTTCTTTTTTTGTCTTGTTATATATAGGCAATAACACTACATGATAAGCAATGCCTATGTCAAATCTCAATGCCAATGAAGGAAACGAATTATTTTGGGGTTAGCAATATCATTCATCTTATATTTTCAGGTTAGTGAGCTGAGTTCATTACTCCTATTACATATAGGAATTAACTGCTGGGAAATTTAGCTATTACCTTTTCGTATACTAACACTTAGTTCATGAAAGTCCTTTTGCAAGGAAACCTGATTTACCTGCTGTCCCACTTCTTCAAAAGTAAATGTGAAAAATCATCTCTATGAATTCCAAAACACAGCCTGGATAGAACTCATTCAATTTCTTGTGTCCATGAATTGCGATTCTGAGTCCATTCCACTGAATATGTGCCTTTGTAAGCACGTTGTAATAGAAATATGTAATAAGGGCTGTATTCCAAATTATAGATAAATGGAACACTGGGGCTTTAACACATTATTACAAGTTCCAATAGCATTAGCAATAGTCTATAAGCGGGAATAGAGACAAACTTCCAGAATTTGGATAGTATCCAACTGTTTGTTTCAGAGTCCATTATTATAAGATTCTGTAATGTCTATAATTTTGTCTCCTGACAAAGTAAACATAGTGTGCATGTATTTCAAACTTCCTGGGATGGCCTTGATTTTAAACATTTCGCTTGTTGTCAAGTTACGTGTCAGATAGCACACCTTAATTTTTGTTTAAAAATGTTTGTTATAGTTATAAGTATAGACATTCTCAATTTCCTAGAAAAGGATTATGGATTTTATGTCAACTTAAGAGTGATTATTAAGGAGAGACTAAAAAGTTATGACAAATTTTTAATTTAGATGTTATAGAACTCATTCCATCATTACCAATGTGAAAGTAATTGAATCATAATTTTTTTAGAAAGAAAACTATATAGCTGTTTTGTTTCTTTCAAATTGTTTGATGCTAGTATCTTTAACAAGTATGGGTAAATATCTGCTTTGATAAGATAATAAAATTTCTCAGCACCATTACTGTAATGTTCACTTTTTGGGGATGGAAATGAAGATTAACCCATGTTCTCTTTTATTTGCTTATATGGTTTTTAGAATATAATTCAAGATGTTCATCTAATTACTGCTAATAGTGCAATGTACCAGGCCAAACACTTGCCACTGACTGTCAAGTGTCTTTCTGATGCAGCTGAAAAGGGAGGGGAAGAGAGAGAGTGAGAGAACGAGTAAGCGAGAGAGCGAGAGAGAGAGAAAGGAGAAAGAAAGAGCAATGTCCTTTGAGCAAGACTTTTTGCAGCTGTTGTGTACATTAATCCAGGGAGCAGATCGCCCAACACTAAATATAGCAAGCATATCCTTTTACATGATAAAAAAATTTAAAATGAAAGTCTTTAACTATGGAGTCATATTATTTTAGATTTGATTTCCTTTAAAAAGGAAATAGGCATTGCATACATATTTTTTATACAGACACCATTGTTTTAATAAATGAATGTGTGGAAAATGCCAATGATATATGCAACACGTTACAACCTCCTCTATTGAGATATTTTTCCTTAGGACCTAAGTAGGCTGTGATCTCTGTGAGAATCATCAATCCCCTCCAAAATCTTTACATGTAGCAAACTTCATTTTTCACGTAATTTTGTATCCCATCATACATAATTAGAAAGTTATCCTAGGTTTCACTCGGAACAACTGTAATTAGGTCTCTGAAATATCCCTTTTCCCATTGTCAGTGCCCTGTTATCAAAACACACTTGAGAACTTCAATCTGGATATTACCTTTCTTTTTTTAGTTGACCCAGATGAGGATGTTCAGCTCAGGCACTCCACTGTGATGATAATATCCGAGGAGAACTTTCAGATGAAAGCACAGGAGAAAAAGAGAATTCTTCACGCCCTTGGAAATAGACAGTGGCCGTCCATAGAGAGTGAGGAGTTAACCTCAGCTTCAGTGAAGATGGCTGTAAGAAGCTGGACAACCTGTCACCACCGGAGCCAGAGCATTTGTCAGCTCGCAGGTCCCAAGTTATTTTGAGCTGTATAAACCATGTGCCTGTGAAACATTCCACCTGATTGGACAGGAGAAAACTGAGCAAAGGGATTCCACAGCAGGACAGCACCTATGGGCAGTCGGGGTCAATCGGTTTTTCTACCTATAGAATTTCACTTATAGCTAGAGGCCCAAGTTGTTTATTGATTTATGTTTGAAATTAATATTAAATTCATTACACCACATTCCATCTGTCAAAGAAAATGGCATTATTTTTAAAATATATTAAAATTAATTTTTAAGGGCCTTAATTTTAATTAATGGGAAATTGACTCACTTAATCACTGATATGTTTTAGGAAAGTTAACTATAAAAAGCCGATATGAAGCTGAGGTCTAATATTTTAAAGCTGAGACTTTTTTGAACGGTTTTTCCAAGGGCTAAGCAAAAGTAGAGCAGATAACTAACATTAAAAGTTGTTAATTAAAGATCACAGAAAAAAATGGAGAAGAAAAAACCAGTAGCCTGAGAATAAACCAGTAACAAATTAATTTGAACAAACGTCTTCAGAAAAAACCTAATCAGATACTGTTTGAAAGTCAAAATTACTATATAGCATAATATAATACAACTCCTATTCATGTATTACTACCTGGAATAACTTTATATATGTTATTGAGAAAAAGTCTATGCCAGATGTCTTCTTTCCCAAGCATTAACAATCAATAAAAAAGAATCCTTAACCAAACCAACATCTTCTCAAAAATCTACTCTGTCAAAGTATAGCTTCTTTGATAGTAATTTCATACATTTTCAGAATGTGAATTTGGAAAAAAAGTTAACCCCACTTAAGTACAGTGTAAATGTGCTATAACATTATTAATCTTGGGAGAAGCCTAGGTTTTGAAAATTCAGATAAATGCCATTGGTTATTTTTTAAAGGATCTTTCTTGGATCTGGATAGCGTGAAATGCATTGGCTTAAATTTAGCTTTCTTACTTAAATCACAACAGCTTGTAGTAGTTCTTCCCATTCATTCATTCGACAAATATTTACCTAATGCCTACTATGTCCCAGGTATTGGAGATAAAGCAGTGCACAGAATGTACCGGAATCCTGACCTCATGGAATTTACTGAGAGATCTTTTTACCCTTTTCAGTAATCTTGAGACTCTCTATAGAATATTGAATAAGTATAAAATTTCTTTGTTTATTGTGGTCACATCAGAGGTTTCACTATGACTTTTTTTTATGGAACTTTGTATTTATAGGGCAAAATGAAAAAGAGAATTGAAGAAAACTTTTAAATAATCCAAGTCAGAAGAACTATTACTGAGGAGGGAAAAACGGTACAAGAAGAACAGAATTACGAGGATAAGTCATTTTCACTACTGCAGTATCTAGATCTTCAACGTACAGGTTCACTTGCTCTCTGACCTAATCATGTGCTGCTATTAACCTCAAGACTACTTAATTGTGTTTCTGCATTTTCTATTTATACAGATGCTCCAACAATTTCTTTTTATTTGAAGAGAGGATCTTCCCCCGACTATCCCACTCAGATCTTGAGGCATAATCATGTAAGTGGGGCTGGGTCTCGGGTGGGGATGTGGGAAGGTGGAACCTCTATTTCGGGTAGCAACTAGATGTGCAACAATTTGATTTTCCAAAGGGAAAGGCTTACACGCACTGTAAGTGAACACATTTCTACTTCCCTGCGAACTGTGCCGTGATAAGCTGAAAGGTAAAACAGAGTTGGTTGGTCAGTGGAATTAGAAAAGAATTAAAATAGAGTTAAAGTGCAGAAAAGAGTTATAGAAGAAAGACAAAGAATTTTTGAATAGCAGTAATCTTTCTCTTCTCATTTTTACTGTAACATTTTCAAATACAGATAGTGTACAAAGTTTTTGAGCTCTTTGAAAAAAAGCTGGTTATAAATATTTTAAATACATAATATTCAGCAACTGTGGCTATCACACTTACAATACATCAAACTTATATTCTAGATTCTAGTTTTTTAAAATTAGTTTCTCCTCCCAAGTAACAAATCCTTTACCCTGTATATCATCACAGTAATTGTACAAACATTATACCACAAATCTACTAGTTCAGATTTTACCAGTTTATTGGTAGAAAGAATAATTTTTAAAACTTAAAAAAAATCCAACATAGTTAAAAACAAATTTGAAAGGTGACAAATAAATACAAGCTTACGTGTTTTAAACCTTCCCCATAAAATAGAGTGGCTCACCAAACACATGTGTTTATTGTGGTTTGAACATGATCCTGCGCTTGCCTTCAGCTGTTTTCTTAATTCAGCCACTCAGCTACAGAAACAATTTACTCACATTGAGATGATCCACGGGAATGTCAAAGAATCTAGAAGATCTATGGCAGAGGAAGTCTTCACTTGGAGGATAAGCATGAGAGAATTTCTGTGCTTATAAAATTTTTGTATTTGCTATTTTTCCATATTGCTATAAATTTTAATTCTTTAAAAGAAATTGCTCATATATACCAAAGTTTTAGTAAACTTTGCTTAAAGTTCACAGACTTATATTTAGCTAACCCCCTCCAGGATCAGATGAAATAAAACCCCTCTATGTCTTATTTTTAAAGAACAGAGACATCTACGTATTTTCTAACTTTTGTTAATGGGAAAAATACTCACACCAGAGACAAGTTCTTGACCATCCAAAACAATATATGTATAGTGGATTATAAAGGGTCTGATACAATGTAATTGAGAAATATAATTAAATCCTTAAGAAATTTCTTTTTCGTCTAAAATAGTTTTGAAAACTCTTGCTTAAAACTAGAACTAAAAATATTTAAATAGCTATAAGTTTAAAACCTATTTAGTTTTAAAAACTAAAAACATTTTTAAAAAATACAAACGGAATACCCATTTTAAAATATTATCTTGAAAAGTAAACTTGTGGTTACCTGTCTTAGGAGAAGCACCATTCCTATATCAATCAACCAGGATCATCCAAAGTCCAAATCTCACTGCCTAACTTGTGTCTGCCACAAAAGTAGCACGAAGGAAACATGATACTGCCCCGCCAGAGTAATGATGGGTATTTACAGGGTTCCAGGCAGATCCAGGGGCAGTCATTTAGAACAGATTGCTCTTTCAGATCAGCTTTAATAACTCAGTCTGCACGATGTTCTTAGCCTGGAGGGATGATGGGGGTGTATAATGACTAAGATGACTAGGGAAACAGACTTTCTTTTTTTTTTTTTTTTTTTTTTTTAAACAAAGGCCCTGCTTTACAGCATTTTCCTTTTTTTTAAAAAAAAGGATTTTATTTTTCCTTTTCTCCCCAAAGCCCCCTGGTACATAGTTGTGTATTTTTAGTTGTGGGTCCTTCTAGGTGTGGCCTGTGCGGCGCCGCCTCAGCATGACCTGAGGAGAGGTGCCACATCCGCCAAACCCTGGGCTGCTGAAACTGAGTGCACAAACTTAACCACTCGACCACGGGGCTGGCTGGCCCTGGGAAACAGACTTTCTTAATCTCTCCTTAGACTAGACGAAAAGGATAATATTGATGAAATTTTAAAAGATAAAGCATAAGGAACTCACAAAATATCCATACACAGGATGCATATGACATGTGTAAATATCTGTATTTGACATAAAACTGAGAATGTGGTCAATACATTTATTAAAGTAAATATGGGAAAGCAATAAATTATTATAATACTTAATGTGTGCTCCCTCAACTTTAGGTTAATTAGATTAAGGCTTTACTATGTGGTTTCTGTGAAAACACAATAAGGCTTCCTTTGTGCTTTTGATATGGAGGACATGTTAAAGTTTATGCTTTTCAAAAAGTATTATTTCCAAGAAGAAAATCTGTTCCCAGAATTTTTTAAAGAGCATCTGTGATTGACGGTAAGTTACTGAAGAACCCAAACAATTAGTGTCAAGTACAGTATGTAATCCTGAGGTGTGCAGTTAATCTCCACTTCTCACCACATTAATATAATGATTATATTAACACGCCTATAAATATATCATCCCAGTAGAAATGTTAACATTCCTTAGCTATGTGCTAGGCACTGAGCTGAGCTCTGTAAAGATATTGTGCTTTATTTTATGCATTCCTTCAACAATCTATGAAGCAGGTACTGTCGTAATTTTCATTTTACACAAGGGAACCTGGGGTTTAGAAGAGGTTAAATACTTGCCCAAGGTCACACGACAAGTGAGTGACTGAGCCAGGATCAAACCTAAGGTTGACACTAAGTCTGTGCTTGTAACCACTGCAAATATTTAAATGTTCACATTTCTAAAGTAACCATGAAAAAAAAAGGGTAAAAATGAATATAAAACATACTCTTTTAGTAAGTATTTTAAAGGAATGCCATGTAGAATTTTAAGTTTATAATTTTGCTGACTCAAACCAACCCTGAAATTCTTTCGTATGACTAAAAAGACAAAAGGAAGAGAAAATATAGAAGGAGAAAAGCAAATGCTTTCTGATAGACACTGTCTGCGATCTGTCAAGCTGAGAACCTGAATGGATATGTATATGGAAACATTAGGCATTGATGCTGAAAGGTAGGGCACTGGAGGGCGGTCTGGATGCTTTGACAGACCTATTTTTTTGTTTCTATTTATGATAGTCATTTTGCTGAGACAATTTAAGAGCTTTGTTCTTTTGAAAGTAAATGTAAATGCTTTGGCGTTATTTCTCAGCACATCAACATGGGTCAATAAATTTTTTGCAAGTTAGGGGTAGGAAAATAACAGTTGGAATATTCTCTCTTCATAACGTTAGCACTGGATATCTTAAATGCCAGTATGCCAGGCTCTGGGTGATTCCACTCACATTCTATTTTTGGGCAGCATGGACATCTCAGAAAGCTGAAAACAAAGTTCAGTGTTCTCACGCATGACCCATATAATCACACTAGCAATAATGATGTGAAGGAAAGGATATGGGAATTAACACTTTTTCCCAGTGTACTCTAGGCTGGGAACAGCCTAAGTTATCTCTTATTTAATACTCACAGCAACCCTGGGAGGTATTGCTATTTGCACATTACAAGGAGGAAGCTAAGGCTTAAAGTTTAGCTTTCCCAAACATACCCAACCAGCAAGCTGCATAGCTGGGTGAATTCAAACATAGGCCTTTTAGTTTAAAGTGTATTCTCTTTTTGTTGGCCCCCATTGCCTTCTCATGAAGAGCAATTATGCAGGTTAGTTAAAAAATTGGAACTTACCCAAAGGAGGAAATTCACCATTATTTTCATATGTGTGGATGGGCAAAGAGTTATTAAAGCGATTGCTTTGATTTAAGGGACTTGGTGTTTAACAGAAGCAAGAAGAGAACAGAAAAACAGGATATGACTGAGTCTAGGGCTGCTTTCTCAAAGGAGACTCAGTACAATTAGTTGACTGAAATGGCAAGGGCTGACACACGTTTCTGAGAATTTATCATCTTATCACATGACATTTATCATGAAATTAGTAAATGTTGAATGGAAGCAACTTGTTGCCAAGGTGGGAATAGTACAAAGGAAGAGTTTGGGAAATAAAAACCACGGAAAATTTAAGGAGAATTTGTATTTTATATCTCTATCCAAGTTCACATTTTTATTTTCTTATGGATCTATCCATTTGGTGTTTTCTCGCTTTAGCAAACTTTTTATCAAATAAAGACAGCAAACTTTAACGTAGGAAGACTTGGAAAACCCTTTTTGTTTTGCCTTTTCATTCATTCTGCTCATCATCCAATTGCACTTCATTCCAAACTGAGAACGGATGAGTTAAAACCTAAACAAAGTCTCCTGTTAATATCTTAGAGATCCTCTCCTTTCATCTTCAAGCCTAGACAATAAGCTTTAATTCAAAATGTAGGTAGTAATGTCAATAAAAGGGGTAAGTAAACATACAATGTCACAGAGAAGTTACACACAAGAATTTACCACAGTGTAAACTGAGCTGGGGATAAATCTATTTGCAGACAGTCCACTGGACTGGCAACATTGTGCGAATTACAACAAAGAATAAGAAAAGTCTTGGTTTAATCAGAAATGTCATCATTTTGATCCAATAAATTATAAACAACCTTTCTGATCTTACCTGCCACTCTTCTATACAAATTCTTGTCTCAAAAAGTTCCACCAAAAGTCGCTTGCCTTCTCTTTCCTCCCCGCCTTTGTTCACTGTTTCTTCCAATTATTATGTAATTAAACAACTAGTGGTTGCAACATTTCTTATATTGCTGAATTAAACTAATTTTTCATTTATGTATTATGCTTTATCTGTTTAACTAGATCAACTCCTTGAGAATCAGAGCCATAAAAAACAATTCTTTATAGGCTACCCACTTACAACCTCAAGGCACGGCACAAAGCAGACACTTAATAAATATTTGTCCATAGCGTGCCATAAAAATGATGTATTAACTGTTGAGGTGTTCTAAATTATTCACTAAATTCAACAAATATTTGCTAAACACTTATTGTGCGTCAGGACAGATCAAATGATTTAAACTCTCAGCAATATTAACTGATTTAACTGTCACTAACGGTTATATCAGTTTAACACTGAAACACTGTTAGTAATCAACTCAGATGAGAAACGGAGCTAAAAATGATTGAACACTCATCGTGCACCAGTCACTGAGTAAGGAACTATATGTGCTTTGGCTCAGTGGAGGCTCACAATGGTTGAGATATTGATACGGGGGACCCATGTTTTTGGAAAAGGCTTGGGGCTGTTTATACACCCACCTTGCCCAAGGGTTCTTCTGTAGGTGCTTCATAAGAAGCACTTTCATAATTTTGCATCCTCCTGAACTGGCTTACTACTATTTTTCCAGCCCACTTTTGCACAATCTTCACTTTACAGCAAGTCCTTGTTTTCTGTCCACCCCACAACATTAGACTCTTTTTTGCTTCCATAGACTGCTTCTCTTGAGTTTTGGACTTCAGGAGCCTACTGCCCATAGCTGAGGGGCAGTCCTATCTACTTTCATGCCCTCGATTTTGGGATTCCAGCTCAAGTCACAGACTGAGCTCCCTGTTTTCCCAGAAATCAAGAGTACACTTAAACCACATAAAACATTTTTAAATTTAGATCATGATTTCAACTATTTGTGAATGACTCCAATTGGACTTCCTGAAAGGTAGATAGCCAGAATGAATTAGTTAGCTCTCTGATTGATCCTAGCTGACTCAGCCCAGTGTCCATATCAACGAAGCTTTGTTGTTCATATTTATTACATGATTTAATTTAATACAACAATCTAGGAAGTATGGGTAGTTATCCCCATTTTATGGAGGATGAAACTGAAACAATTACATGCTACTGTGGTTGTTGCAAATTCAGGGATCTGAAAAAGTCTCAGGAAGTACACCTTGAGGTTGTCTGAGGTATACTATATCATTACCCTCTTTTTATAGAGGAGGAAACTGAAGATCAGAAAAAAAATTTGCACAAGGTCAGAGCTGTGACTCACACCCAGGTCTACATGATGCCAAAGCCCCAGCTCTTCTCTATTACACCACACCCCGCTTTCAGAAGAATTCAGGCCTGTTAGTAATGCTTTTGGGAATCAATACGGAGAAAAACTCAGAAAACGTAGAGTAACAAGAAGATTTCCAGTGATATTGGGATTGTGATGATTTAGTGACTTCTTCCAAAGTCCTTCCAAGTCCTTGGAAATCTGGGTGATTCACTATCTCTGACTGGTCAAAGTAACAGCTTAGAGGATTTGAAGCACAATAAATAATAACCAGTTCTCTCAATGTATCTCTATCTGCAAATTACTAGACATTAGGCATGAGAGACTATATGGTTACTACATTTTAAGTAGACATTTACTTAGCATTTCATCTTTTTGAAGTTGTTTACAATCACGTATTGGTTATTATGCTCCAGTAAAACAATAGCAAAAAGAAAACAACACTACTGCCCTTGAATTTGGTCTTTATTAAGATGATTTTGTATATAGGACAATTAAGTACTAGAATGGCCATGCTATATGTAAATATAAATCAGCAGTAAAACCCAGATTGCCAAGTTTACATTATTAATTTAGTTTAATAAGAGCTATTTTGGGGAACATCTTAAACTTTATCTCTTACAAAACTGGAGCAATAAATATGTGCCAAATGAGACGTAACAATATGCTTTGAATAACTGAGTATAGATCCAGCTAAAGAAACATAAGGGGGCCAGCTCTGTGGCTGAGTGGTTGGGTTCTCGAGCTCCGTTTTGGCAGCCCAGGGTTCAGATCCTGGGCGTCGACATGACACCGCTCGTTAGGCTGTGTTGAGGCGGCATCCCACACACCACAACTAGAAGGACACACAACTAAAATATACAACTACGTACTGGGGGCTTTGGGGAGAAAAAAAAAAGTAGGAAGAAAAAAGAACAAGATTGGCAACAGTTTTTAGCTCAGGTGCCAATCTCTAAAAAAAAAAAGAAACATAAAAAGTGATTATAGATTACTTTCTATTTCTAGTTGGTAATTATAACAAATACTATTTTACTAAGTCTTAAGAAAACTATTTGTGAGAACTAGATTAGTTTATTTTATTCATTAAAATGATCTAATTGGGGGCTGGCCTGGTGGTGCAGTGGTTGGGTGCTCATGTTCTGCTTTGGCCACCCAGGGTTTGCCAGTTCGGATCCTGGGTGTGCACATGGCACTGCTTGACAAGCCATGCTGTGGCAGGTGGCCCACATATAAAGTAGAGGAAGATGGGCACAGATGTTAGCTCAGGGCCAGCCTTCCTCAGCAAAAAGAGGAAGATTGGCAAATGTTAGCTGAGGGCTAATCTTCCTTTAAAAAAAAAAAAGATCTAATTGCTCATAAACTTTATTTTGAAGGTCATTTATCTCACTGTACTAAAAACTTCCTCCCTAGCTACTGTGGAAAATCTCATAAAACAGAGACCCAGATTTAAAAAAAAATTCTTATCTGCTGTTTAATTTTGAAAGGTAGTGGTGGAAGGAATTCAATCACTATGTTAACAAAAAGAGGCAGCTGGACTGCCTATTTGGTGATCATTCACTACGTTTGTGTTGGGATGAAGTAGTTGGCTGTAAAGTTATTTTATGTGATTCTCTCCTCTATTAATTAGAAAGATAAAGTCAGAAAATGTTCCTAAATTCGGGTAAAGTTTAGCTCAAACAATGAAAAAATAAATGAAGGAGCTGGCCCAGTGGCATAGTGGTTAAGTTTGTGCACTCTGCTTCAGCAGCCCAGGGTTCAAGGGTTCAGATCCTGGGTGTGGACCTACACACTGCTTATCAAGCCATGCTGTGGAGGCATCCCACATACAAAATAGAGGAAGATTGGCATGGATGTTCGCTCAGCGACAATCTTCCCCAAGCAAAAAGAGGAGGATTGGCAAGAGATGTTAGCTCAGGGCCAATCTTCCTCACACACACAAAAAAGATGAGCATAAAAGTCATTGCAAAATCAAGATCTTTAAGTACCTTAAACTCAGAATAATGATGCATATAAATCAAGTTTAAGAAATATCCTTTGCCTCTGTCAGAAACAAATAATAATAACTAGTACAGGAAGATGACTAATTTTAAAGTTGAGACACTGATATTCACCCTGTTTGGTTTGAAAATAGAATTAAAAAATATGTATCAGTAAGATGGCAAAAGAAGAAATCGAACAAACGCTATAGTTAGGCAGAGAGTAATTGTATTTAGAGCTGGATTCCAACTCCACCACTTATGATCAGAGAAGCCTCAGGCAAGTTATTTAATCTCTTTGTACCTCAGTTTCCTCATCTCTAAAATATAGAGAGAATAATAGTACTACCTCATGGGATCGCTGTGAGAATTAAGTGAGTTAATACCCTTAGGACAGTACCTGGCCCCTAGCAAATGGCCAGTGAATGTTATCTTATTATTACCATTCTTATCATAAAAAGATGTGTTTTAAGTAACATCTTTTAATCTGGCTTTGTGAAGTCACAGAGAGTGAAGTATACACAGTTGCACTGAGCTATAAACTCTAAGGAAAGGCCAAAGGCTCAATGGGCCACCTAGACTGATGACTCAGACACAGCAGCAGTTCAGGTTTCCAGACTGATTCAGTCCTTGGCTTCTATCCTGACGCTGACAACAAGAATGCCAATTAGTGCCAAGAGTGATGAGTTTTTCTAGCAGGGGATGCTGTTCATTAGAGATTCAAATCAGACCACTTACATCTTGTATAGAACATGAATAGTGATCAGCTGAGTTCAGATTCAAACCAACGACAGAAGTAAAATGCTTCATATCTGGTTACCATGCTCCTGAACTATCTGCTTCTGAATTCTAAATTCTCAACTCAGCCTCTGCCAAGGGGCTAAACATAGCTAAAGGATTTCAATTATAATTTGATCTGACAACCCAAGTATCAAACAAGCCTTCCTTAGCCAAATAAGTAGAGAGGCGACAAATATTGGAGCAGTATATCCATACTCTATAATATATGCTTTATGACAAGAAAATAAATAATTGAGGGTATTGGTAAATACCTTATTTCTCATCTGTTCTAAAAAAGGATGTCAGCATAAGATCGGTAGTCAACTTAGGTTAACAAAACTACTGTTAAAGTTAAGTGATTTAGAGAGGAGAAGTCTAGGGAAGTGAGGGCTATCTTAGTTTTTCCATGATTCTAAATTGTCTGATAGACTAACGTTGAACTCATATAAACACCACGTGGAATTATATAAAGCAGATTTATAGACTACTAAATAAACACTGCTAATGATAACGATGATGAACAGGGGCAGGAGTCAAATACAAAGAACAGTGATGTTTTAAATCCTATTATTTAAATGCTTTTATGTGTTAACACTGTATTTGAAAAGTGTTTTATTGTTTTTTATTAGCTCTTTCTCATCAGAATCCTGTAAGCAGATCTGTTCTAATACTCATGTTTTACATGTGAGGAAACTGACGTACAGAAAGAACAATTAACCAGTTAGAGTTACCCGGCAACTCAAGACTAAAAAAAATCTGAGTATTAAGAGTTAGTATTTGCATAGATCACTATTTTATTTATCTTCAAGTTTTGATGAACTGTGGCAACACACGGAATGATATGATTTAGGAATTACTAGAAGTATCAGTATCTTTTACTCATCTCTGAATCAAATTCATACCAGAAAAAGGAAATGTCTTACCATAATTCTGTTCTATCTTGACATTGAGAGTAAAGGTGCTAATCAAAACTCTATTTTGCAATTTGATCTCCAGGTAACCTATTCTTTTTTAAAAAACTTATTTATTTTTAATTGTGGTAAAATATACATAACATAAAATTTACCATTTTAACCATTTTTAAGTATACAGTTCTGTGGCATTAAGTACATTCATGTGGTGCAACCACTACAACCTTCCATCTCTAGAACTTTCTTCATCTTGCAAAACTGAAACTATACGCATTAAACAATAACTCCCCATTGCCCTTTACCCCCAACCCCTGGCAACCACCATTCTACTTTCTGTCCTTACGAATTTGACTACGTATAGTTCCAGGTCACCTATTATGAACATTCAAAAATGTTTTGTGTTTTTAAAGAAAGCTTAGGGGAAAATTCCTTAAATTACTCATTTCTCATTAGTCTCTTTAGTAAGATTCTGTAAGGGTTCTACCACATTAGGCTAGTTCTAGCCAGTCTGCGTTTGTAGCACGTGAAATGGCTAGTACGTCAGATGGGAGGCAGGGGCCTCCAGTCTGCAATGTGATTTACGATTAGTTCTCCTACCTTGCCAGTGTCCAGGATACTTCTGCAAAGTACGGCAAGAGTTATTCGCATGTACTGCCTTTCATGTCTCACATCCTTTCACATCTTACATCTTTATACAGTTACAACTGTCACCGACTAGTTGCCCCAGGAACTCAAGGGTGGGTTTGGAAGCATTTAACTGTTTTTCCAAATTGTTTTTTTTTTCCTTTTGTCATGTTAAGGAGATGCAATCACCAACCACCCTGGACCAGATCAGGCTCCACCACAAGAGCTATGCCTGTGACATTTGCTTCATTTTAATGCTAAGATCTCCTCTCCAGGAGGAGCTTAGGCCTTATTAACACAACCTGCAGTGTATGTGGAAGCAGGTTTTCCAACTGAGCCTCCACAAGCGAATGCATACCTCTCCGTTTTGAATATTCATTCCCCATCCAAAATAAAAGGTCCCTGCTTCCCTTTGTTTGGGGAAGCCATGCCTTTGGAAATGATTTCTTATGGTCTCCTATTTGCTGCAAATATACCTTACTTTGTGAGACACCTAATTCTGGTGGAGAGTCTGATTTAACTTGCCAGGCGGGAACCCACTTTGGTTTCAGTAACACAATCACTTACTTTTTTTTCCTTGAAAGTTCTAAAGAACAAGACCTAGTAAGATTATTTCAGGGCAGCATAATTTACATATTAAGAGGGAAATTTTATTCATGATAAAGCTGGCTATGTTTTTATAGCATGGTTTTGTCAAGCATTCTAAGCTGTTTCACAATACTTAAGAGCAAATACAGTGAACCCCAGAAAGTGTGAAAGCACTGGTTCCTAATCTTTTCAAGTACAGGACGCCTTATCTCTTTTTTTGAGGAAGATTAGCCCTGAGCTAACATTTGCTGTCAATCCTCCTCTTTTTGCTCAGGAAGGCTGTCCCTGAGCTAAGATCTGTGCCCATTTTCCTCTACTTTATATGTGGGACGCCTACCACAGCACGGCTTGCCAAGCGGTGCCATGTCCACACCCGGAATCCGAACCAGTGAACCCCTGGCAGCCGAAGTGGAACATGCAAACTTAATTGCTAGACCATTGGGCAGGCCCCAAGATGCCTTTTCACATTAAAAAATGTTGTGGTTCTCCCAAGTGATGATAAATATAATATTTTATCTATTGATTTAGAAAATATATAATGACAAAAAGCAACCATTAATTTAACACTTATTTCTAACAAATTTATGTTTTATTAATTGTAACACTAATAAACAATATGTTTATTCTATTTTCAGATAATGCTTGAGGTACACATGGATTTGTGGACCCTTTACAATTGCTCCATAACCCTTCTAGGGTTCTTTCTTACAAGTTGGAATTCACTCACCTAAGGAAAAAAAGCAGGTTCTAGCTCCAACTCTCTCTCTCATTAGCTATATGACCTTGAGCAAATCATTCCGTATATTGTTAATTCATCTTTTCAGTTACTGAAAAGCGAGGAAAATGTTTGTTTTGCTTACTTCAGGAGATTACAATGAGTATAAAACTTAGATAATATTTAAGGAATTTAAAAGTCTAAATATGATATATAAAACATAAAACCTTTGAAAGTGCTGTATAAATAAGAAAGAATTTCATATTACAGGAAACACATGGAGGCATCAGCAGAGCTCCTCTAACGCTCTGAAAATTAAAATAGAAAAATCAACTTACAGTGACTAATGTATGCAAATTTAGGCACCTTAAGAAAAGAACAACTGTCATTCCAACATACTAATAAAGATGTTCATAAAGAACTACTTGTGATAGCAAAAAATTGGAAACAACATACTTTTTTTTAAAAGATTTTATTTTTCCTTTTTCTCCCCAAACGGCCCCCCCCCCCCCCCCCCCCCCCCCCCCGGTACATACATAGTTCTGTATTTCTAGTTGTGGGTCCTTCTAGTTGTGGCATGTGGGACACTGCCTCAACACGGCCTGATGAGCGATGCCACATCCGTGCCCAGGATCCCAACCTGTGAAACCCAGGGCCACCGAAGCGGAGCGTGCAAACTTAACCACTCGGCCATGGGGCCAGCCCCACAACATACTTTTTTTTAACATGGAAAGATAATTATGATATATAAAAATTTTTAAAAGTCTTCAAACAGAATTTATAATATGTTTTATTTTTTTAAGTTGTGGAGTACAATGGTTTTAACAATGATTATATCTAGGTAGTGGAATTATGGGAGATTTTTCTTTTTTCTTAGTTGTACTTTTTATTTTTATTTATTTATTTTTGAGGAAGATTAGCTCTGAGCTAACATCCACCACCAATTCTCCTCTTTTTGCTGAAGAAGATTGACACAGAGCTAATATCTGTGCCCATCTTCCTCTATCTTATATGTGGGACACCTGCCATAGCATGACTTGATGAGCAGAGTGTATGTCTGCGCCTGGGATCTGAACCAGCAAACCCTGGGCCACCGAAGTGGAGGGTGCAAACTAACCACTGTGCCACTGGGCTGGCCCCTTAGCCGTGCTTTTTAAAAACTTCTAAAAAGAGTATATTATACTTATAAACAGAAAAAGATAGTAAAATTCTCCCTGCAAGGCAAAAAAAAAAAGAAAGCTTCAAGGACACCAGAAGAAGAAAGAGCAAAATTTGGCTATACCCTAACTGATAGTATCTATCTACCTATCTATCAAATATATGTATGTATCTATATACAATGTTTGTGCCTATATCTGTATCTACGTCTACCTCTATATCTATATCTGAGGCAGTAATCAGAATGACAAACAGGAAAGGGAAATCAAAAAATCAGTGGTGTTCATCTAAGAGAGCCCATATTGCATCCTCATGGTGGTGCTGAGAGCCCCAGGTCAACACTGCCAGAGGCCATGACCAATTACCTGCCTTGCTTCAATCCATGTTCATGCAGCAGCATTCTGATTTCAATTTCATTTTTTAAAAAATAGATTTCCTTGTAGAGAAAAAATAAGTTGATAAAATAATATGACATTTGGTTTGCTCTAACGCCATCTTTCTCACTGTAAATTAACAGATTGGAATTGTGGATGCTGCGTTACTCTCTTGGGAGTTTGGTTAATGTAAGAACTCTGCTAAAGGACTGGGTCATTGTGAGAATTTTTGAAAAACAGCTTAGGTTTTTGAGCTTGAACAGCTGAAGACTAGATGATGGAAGCTGGTGATTTCATCAAGGTAATTACAAGCTGCAAGATCTTATGACAGTTAACCAACTGGTCTTCCCTAAGAAGCAATCCTGTAATTCAATGTGTGACCTTTAGCATGAAATAAATATAAGGCAGGTGTGTCTTGGAGAACTTGCCATGAGATATTTCCACAGTATGAACAATGGAGATGGCATTTTAGCTATGATCCAGCATATATCATTCTTAGTCTGGAGTTGTAGATAAACTGAGGACCAGAGAAAATAATTCAGTTACCCAAAATTGTGGTTGATATTAGCTCGAACTTGAAATTATAATTGATGTCTCCTAGTCCAGCATATGATACTATTCTCTACAGCCTTCGTGAAATAATAGCACAGCTGTAAAGTGTGCATATCCATGATTGTATCTCTCTTCTCTGCTTTAATAAATATTTATTGAGTAACTAGTATGTTCCAAGCACTCTGCTAGGTTAACATTTTCTTTAAATCTGCTCTGTACATTTTGTGTGTGTGTGTGGGGAGGAGATTGTTGCTGAGCTAACATCTGTGCCAATCTTCCTCTATTTTATGTGGGATGCTGCCACAGCATGGCTTGACGAGCGGTGCTAGATCCGTGCCTGGGATCTGAACCTGCAAACCCTGGGCTGCCAAAGTGGAGCATGTGAACTTAACCACTACGCCATCAGGCTGGCCCCTCCTCTGTATGTTTTATAATGTGAGTAAATGTTTGACATTGGAAGTAGGGTGGAGGAAAATATGGCTGTTTACTAAGAACCTAATACCTGCCAGGAACTGCTCTAGACACATTACATCTTATTTCATTTATTGTTCACTAAAATCTAAGGATATGTACCATAGAAGTTCTCTAATGATATCCTACACAGATGTACTTCACTCCATTGGGTCATACCCAAGATTAAATCCATTAAGATTAAAAATCATTATTATTGAAAAGCATTTATTAATCATATAATTATATATAGCACTGACATGGCATCATAATTGAATAATCTTAGAGTAATGGGTTATTAATGCTCACTTAAAACGCAGACTGTAGGCAATGACAGTTCCCCTTTAGGATGAATCAACAGTTAATACTGCTAATAGAAGAGGTTTCTCTTATCTCTTTCTACACACTTAAGTATTCCCCTAAAATTTTTTTTTTAAAAAAACCTCACAAAAGATCATATATTGTGTGATATGCCCAGTATAGGCAAATCTATAGGAACAGAAAGTAGATTCATGGCTGCCTAGGGCTGTGGGTGAGGGGAGTGTTGGAGGAAAAGAGGGGTGACTACTATTTGGTATGGGTTTTTTGTGGGGAAGGTGATGAAATGTTCTAAAACTGATTGTGGCATCAGTAGCAAACCTCCATAAATATAGTAAAAACCACTGAAGTGTACACTTTATTTATTTATGTTTTTATTTTTCAGGGAAAGATTCACCCTGAGCTAACATCTCTTGCCAATCTTCCTCTTTTTTTTCCTCCCCAAAGCTCCAGTGCTCGGTTGTATATCCTGGTTGTAAGTCCTTCTAGTTCTTCTATGTGGGCTGCTGCCACAGCATGTCTACTGACAAATGGGTAGTGTGGTTCTGCGAATGGGAAGTGAACCCGGGCTGCTGAATCAGTGAGCACTGAACTTTAACCACCAGGCCATCAGGGCTGGCTCTGAATTGTAGACTTTAAATAGGTGAATTGTATGGTGTGTGAATTGCATCTCAACACAGCTGTAATTTTTATGAAGTTTTGAATTTCTGCTGACCGAATGCACAGTCCCTTCAGATCAACCCTGTGAGACACCCTCTTCACAGCACTGGAGGGTTTTACCATTAACGAGTTGTAACTTCAAAAAGCAATAGGTAATATAAAAATGAATTCCAGTACAGAAGACAGGAACTTAGAGAAACCATGGAGAGTGATAGATAAATACCCCAACTGGGAATAACTCATGTGCATGGCAAAATAAATCACCGGTCTAGTTCTTTATGAAACAATAATACTGAGAAAATCCTGCCCCCTCCAGGATTCTGTTGTCTGTCTTCAACAACTCTGTACTTCACCCATGAAAAAAGCACACTGTTGCCCATTGAGTCCTAATTATGTTATCTCTAATCTTTCTTTTTTGGCTCTGCAGTATCTTATCCATTTTTTTATGTCACTTGGAGGTACCCTTTCCTCATTCCTCTTCCACATGGTTTTGCAATTTTCTAGGACAGCCTCCTCCTTTTACTCGAACACTTGGGAAAAAAATAAAACAAAACAGTACCTATACACCCAGAGATCCCCAATTCAACAAGGTGAAAAGGGGTGGTTCAGATGAATATCTTGAGTGAGGATGGACATAAAATTGCTCTCTTAATCATTAGATACCTCGTTACTAGGCAATATTAAATCTTTCAATCATCCGGACATCCCCTAAAGAAATCTCTTGCTTTATCTCCCAAGGGGAGTTCTGGGGGAGGGCCTTACCTGGCACGAACTGCAGTGGAGCTCCACAGACTAAGGAGAGTTCCCCCGGGGCTCCCGGCCCCTCACCTTGCTTGTTGAGGGCAGGGAAAACTGCCGTGGCTTTCCCTTCCTGGGCTTGCCCATCTTGCTAATTTTAGGCTGCTTCCTCATGTGGCTGCCATGGGTATCAGAGCATGTGGCTCCCCTCGGAGGAGCTATTTTCTCCTGTGAGTCTCACTTGTTTGTTTCCAACGTCTCTTCCTTCACTCTCCCCTCCCCACTTCTGTGGGGTTGAGCTATTTCATAGTATTAAGTAAAATATCTTTCAGAATTATGCTTATTCTAATCTGAATTTATTTCTGAATCCAAGGGACCAAGAAAAAGTTGTTGTACTTTCCAGTAGCCAGATTTCCAAATCATGTTTATCTAGCAAATGTTTACTAGGTTTCTACTGTGGATAAGACGTTGCTTTAGGTCACAGGGATGCAATGATGAGCAAAACAAATGTGTATTTCACTGATGTGATCTTGATAACACAGGTTTATCAAACTTCCACTGTGTTCTGTGCTCTCTGTTAGGCCCTGAGATCAATAAGGTAGAGCCCCTGTCCTCAAACAGCTCACAAGATATTTCAATATACATAGAGATTCAAAGAGGCAAGGCTTACAAATTCCTGTTGAGATTTAGTTTTGACATAATGAATGGATTCACTCATTTAATCAGTAAAAATGAACTTTACATTATTCTAAGAACATAGTACTCTTGTAGGCATTGAAATGATAAAGAAAAAAAAGTATAAGGCCCCAGTGGCCAAGTGGTTAAAGTTCTGCATGCTCCATTTTGGCGGCCCATGGTTTACAGGCTCGGATTCTGGATGCGGACATAGTCCGCTCATTAGCCCTGCTGTGGCGGTGTCCCACATGCAAAGTAGAGGAAGATTGGCACAGATGTTAGCTCAGGGCTAATCTTCCTCAAGCCAAAAAAGAGGAAGATTGGCAATGGATGTTAGCTCAGGGCAAATCTTCCTCACAAAACAAAATAAAACAAAACAGAACAAACAAAAAAGTATAATACAGATCCCTCCCTTAGAAAGATTATAATCTAAACAAGGAACAATTGCTCATTTGACAAGTATTTAATGAATACTTATTGTATACATGTTCACAGTTTTCTCCACTGAGGGCTTCTTAATTATCTTTTTTCTCTAAAGATATTGTTTTGAAAGATTTCGTACAATAAATAACATTTTCCAACAATTTATTTCTCATATTTTATTATTCAATAAATAACATTTTCTAATGATTTATTTCTCATATTTTATTCAATAAATAACATTTTCTAACAATTTGTTTCTCATATTTTATTATTCCAAGATAAAAATTTTTCCAAGTATAACTTCTGACTAATATGAAGCAATTTGCATTTGTTCATTCTTGGGGATATAAGTTCCTAACCTTAAGTTAGCAGTCTGGTGAGGGAGGAGACAGGCAATTGATTATGCTGTAGTGTGGCAAGTTCTACAACAGAGGATGGCACCAGAGACGAGGGAGCCTCCCAACTGGCACAGACAGGACAACTCTTCATAAAGAAAGTGCTACCTGAACTGAGTCTTGGAAAATGATAATCTCACTATGTTGAAGGAACTACATGAAAATGTAGGAAGGTGTGAGAAAGTGTATTTCATAGCTCATAAAATAAAGATAAGGTGTGATTTGGAGGATGTGGCAGGGATGAGTTTGCAGGGGAGGATAAAAACTTAATTATGTAGGATGTTGAATGCCTAGATGACAAAGATTTTAAAGAGATATGATCAAATTTACACTTTAGAAAGATCACCCCCGTGGCTGTGTGGATGGACCAAAGAGCCAAGACTATAGGTGGTCCACAGGCTGTGGCAGAGGCTCAGGCTGGAATTGATGATAGTTGGAACTGAGGAGTGATAGGAGGGCTGAAAGGTTAAATAATTACGGTCACAAAGCAAAGAAATTTTGTCTTCATATGTTATGGGCATAATCAAACAAATTGCTTATTAACTTAAAGGATATAAATATTCAAACCCAGTAGACAAGTTGGGTATGCTAATCAGCGTCTCAAGGCTCTCCTGTATATCCTCCTGAGCATTGTGCTCTTCTATGGAGCCAGAGGGTTTGAAGAACCTGGAGAAGTCATTCCAGGTGGTAAAAACACAGATGAAGGCATCAATACAACAAGACACATCTGAATATATTCAACTTAAGATTTTTTGAGGTGATGGAGTTGTTAATTAATCTTATTGTGATAATTATTTCACAATACGTATGTGTATCAAATCATCACATTGTACATCTTAAACTTACACAATGTTATATGTCAGTTATATCTCAATAAGGCTGAGAAAAAATTTTTATTCAGCTTGAACAGTGTAAGACTGAACATATCCATTATTTATCCATATTTGTGGATAATTGGCTCTGTAGGTTCATGGACTGAGCATGTCTTCTATGTGAACATAACTAAGTTCCCCAATACTTAGAAAGAGGTCCTTAGCACCTTGCCAAGTAAAGACAGGTTATGAAGCTCCAAGATCCACGGGGTAAACTTACACTGATCACTATGTGTGTACGATATACTTGGCGGAATGGAAAAATATCAGAATGAAGTTCAGTAAGTTGCTAGCAGTGTGGATCTCCTGGGGTGATATTTCTGATAGTTATTTTCTTCCTTATATTTTACTGAACTGTTTAAACTATTAACAATAAGTATTAATATTTTAAAATAAAAGCTATTTTAATTTTTTAAAATGAGAATTTTCCATACTAAACAAATTTAAATTTAAAATAGAAGAGTCTTACATTAAATAAAAGAAACTATCTTATCCAGTCTATTTGTAACTAAGTTAGAGAAGGATGATAAGATGTGTCACTCTTATCATAGATTAATTCAGTGGATAATTATATTCTCCGACAATGCAGTTTTTTTTTTTTAAAAGATGTTTTCCACACTCAGAACAATTCTAACATTCACCGTTCCACAGAATTTCTATTTCACTATCAACACTATCAGAGCTTGTGAATGGGAGTAGTTTGAAAGCTGCTTTTGGAAGTTAGCTTGCTGGGTAATGCTTCCTTTCAAAGACTGAACAGATGAAATTGTTGGTTGTTTCTTGAAAGTGAACAGCACACAACACTTCAATTCACCTCTTAATATCCCTATGTTTCCAAAGAGTAATCACCCTTCTCCACTTTTTTAAGGAAAACAGTAGCTTGAACTGCATGGCATTTTTCTTGGGCAAACATTTCTGTCATTTTAATATGGTTAAACTGTTTTTAGGCAATGTGGAGGTGGCAACTATAATTTGTCTTCCAGGAACACTCTGTCCTTCCTAGTCACTACTGCTCAACTGTTCCCTCAGGCTATCAGATCTTATGTTGAGACTATAAGGATACATTTTTGAACTCTAATGAAAATCTGTCCATTCCAATGTCTAGGTTTTATTTATTTCTGGACACCAGCTATTATGACAATCTTTTTCATTTTTCCAAAAGAAAGCATGAGTAGCAGTACACATTTTAAAAAAATTTGCAATCAATGTGTATAAAAGTTATATATATGCTGACAGCAACCAACAGTTGGTTCTAGAGTACATAAGGAGTTCTGTCAGGGGGCAGAGTTTGAAAAGCTTTTCCATCTCCTTACCTTTGTGGTCCTCTGTGCTGCTTTCATAAGATTTTTAACGCTTAAGAATCTGAAATGTGTTGTCAGTTCCTCTTACAAAAAGTGGTAATCAAATAAGATGCAAGGCTGTTTCTTTTATACCATTACTTGGAAAGTTATTAATAAAGGATTCAATAGATGAAAACAATCATGCTGTGGCTAATTTTCTATTCAAAGAAATAGTACTGTTAATTTGACAAAGACCTGTAGTACAATTTGTTTTAGTTCTGATCCTATTTGAGGGCAGCGAGGCATGCCACTTAAAAATATACATATATAATATATGTATGTATATATGTATGTGTGTGCATATATATATGTTTGTTTATACATATATATATATACATATATATATATATATATATATATATACATACTCTAATCTCATCCTTTGACTTGATGAAGGATATATTGCTGATTTGGGTTGGTAAGAGACATGGCACAAGGAACAACCTAAAGCGAACTTCCCAGATTTCATATTTCTGACAGCTAAATTAGAACTTTGCAACCTAAAATATCTTTATAAGACCCTTCAAAACGAGTAGCAACAAAATAGTTCAATTTACTACCCAGAAGTTTGACTGTTAAGCTCTAATAGTTGAGATTCCTCCTCTTTATTGCTATTTTGATTATTTTCTTTAAAAGAAAAACACATATACTTAAAACATTCATATAAGTATAGATCTCTCACTTCATACTATATTGCTTTGATGATGCTTATTATTAATTAGAACTCATAGAATCCTTATCTTATGATTGCTGTGGGATAAAATTAATCTTAAAGCATAGTTTATCATACGGTTAAGTTCTCGTTTTAAAAACTTTTATTCCTTACTGCCACAACACCCTCCCCCCTCGCCCCCGCCCCGACATTTTGATCACTTTCTCTATTCAGAAAGTGTAGGAATCACTTTCTGGAGGAATCACACTGTAATTTCAAAGGCATGAACACATCCCCACATACTGGTGAAGGGCCACATTACATGTGATTTTTCAGGCTTATGCCTATTTGACTGCCCGATGAATTCCTGTAATTAGGGGATGGAAAGCAAACATAAAGAAATTATAGAGTTATAAAAAGAGAGCATTAAAAAGATGTTTCAGGTATTCGTAATATGAACAGTACTATTGTTTCACACTGGAATACTGAGAAGGAAATTGAAGCCAGAATGAAAATTTGGAGCAGGAAAGGAGGTTAGCATAATTACAAGAATAAAAGTTGAGAAGGATTCTATAATAAATATACAGAATTATTATTCTTTATGTTGTAGATTAAATGGCATTTATCATAACATATATCATCAATAAAATTGTTTTGCTTGCATCTATTAAAAAAAGAGCCAAATTTTCTTCTGTGCTTTCTCATTTATGTGGCAGAAGAGAGTTTTTTCTGCCATCTCACTCACTTCTGGGCTAGGCTCACAGCCACCTAGGATAACAGATAAAGGACGTTTTATAATGCAATTTAAAAGGAAAAAAAAGTTATGGCTGAATTGTATCCTCCCAAATTCATATGCTAAAGTCCTAACCTCCAGTACCTTAGAATATGACTGTATTTGGAGACAGGGCTTTAAAGAGGTAAGTAAGGTAAAATGAGGTTTAATGGGTGGGCCTCAACCCAATTTGCCTGGTGTCCTTAGAAGAAAAGATGAGGACATGAGAACACACAGACCAAGGAGTGGCCATGTGAACACCCAGGGAGAAGGTGGTCACCTGCAAGCCAAAGAGAGACGCCTCAGAAGAAAACAAACCTGTGAACACCTTCATACCTGACTTCTAGCGTCCAGAACTGTGAGAGAATACATTTCTGTTGTTTAAGCCATCCAGTCTATGGTATTTTGTTACGGCAGCCCTATCAAACTAATACAGAAACACACTCTGGATTTTTCAAACTTAAGGTCAAAACAGAAGACTTGATTTTTTTCTAGTCAAAAGGTTTCCTAGTCTTCCACCCAGTTCCCTCACCAGTCATTCTCATCTCTGCAAATGCCCTCAAGTCAGAAAACTACCAGTGACTCATCATTCCTCCCATTCTCTGATCCCCTGCAAGCCGTCCGTCACAACCCTGTTAATGCTATCCTCAAAGTATGTTTTGAATCTACCTTCCTCACTTTATCACAACCACCTTAGTTCCCACTACTAGATCTCCCATTTAGACTATTGCAAAAGCCTCCTAAATCACCTAACTTCCTCCATTTTCACCCTCCTCTAATTCAGCAATCCTGTCCAGTTCAGCTGCAAAAGTAATTGCTTTCTTAACGCATATAATCATTACTCCCCTCTCCTGGCTAAAACTCTTGAGGTACTTAGAATAAAACTCCTTAATGTGACCTACTTGATCTACACTCTGACTGCCTATCACCAAACATAGCTAGTGCCTTGTGCTCCATCTACATTAATTTTCTTTCAGTTCCTGGAAAATGCCAAGTTCTTTTCTGCCTCAAGGGCTTCACTTTGCTCCCTCTATCTAGAATGTTTTCTTGTCCCTCTATAGGGTTCGAGCCACCTCTGTTTTCAGTTTTAACAGCAACTTCTCCGTTGAGGCCTTCACTGTCCATTTTATTTCAAAGACTTACTCTATTATTCTCTACCCCTTGTTTGTTTGCTTAGTACTTATTACAATTTGAAATACTTTTATTTGCCTGCCTACTTGTTTTTTTCCTATCTCTACTACTAGAATTGGGAAGGCAGAACAGAATAGGTGTTCACTAAAAATGTGTTGAAGCATCTTGTAAAAGATCTGACTGCCTTGTGTACATTTCAAGCTGAAGTCATAATGCTACATTAAAGACCAAGGAGAAGAAATGACCATAGAGCCTGTAGGAAGCCAAGAAAAGAGAAGAACTCTCCAGATGGAGGGACTCACTGAGGGACTGAAGAAAATGTGGTTGTGCAATTGCTTCACTGAAGGCTCTAACCTTGGAAAGCAGGAGTGCGTAAAAGGACTAGAAGTGTTTTTTCCAGTTGTCCATTCAAGGTGGAATCTATGATTTGGTGGCAATTGGTGACAAATTCTTTTGGACAATACCATCTTGTCCTTTAAAAGTTAACAATAAAGAGATTAACCTTGCCACACATCCCATTTTCCTGTTGTTGGAACTTCAGTTGTTTTTAAGTTTTGCTATTGGAAATAACATCACAATAAGAATCTTTGTATATGATTTTATTTGCCTGCCTCTTTGTTTTTATCTATCTCTCCTACAAGAATTTGGAGAGTGGCACATAGTAGGCGCTCAATAAACGTTTGTCAAATGCATCTTTTATTTCCTTAGGACCCAGTCCAGAAGTCATATAACACGGGTAAATAGTTTAGTGTAATGTCTTACAATAAATATTGCTATTATTATGAACTATTGTTAAGTGAAGTTCACTGGCTCTTGAAACACATTTCCAAATTTATTTATAAAAAGGTTGTGATAGTTTACAGTGCTGCCAGCACCATTAACTAATTAATTCAATGAATAATTTTTGAGTGCATGCTGTAGGCCAGGAACTGTTCAAGATATTGGGGAATAGAGCACTGAGCAAAACAGACAAAATCCCAGCCTTTATGGAGTTTTCATTCTAGTGGAGGAGACAAATAGTTATCTCTCTATCTATATAATACATATTTAGATTGTATATAATTGGTCATCTATTTTTATCTACATATGGCATATGCAATATAATAAATATAATATTATACATTTAGGTATTATACCATAAAATATCAGGTAGTGATAATGGTTATGAAAGAAAATGAAGCAGAATAAGATTACAGAGAGTGAGTGGGTGGTTTTTTGGATAGGGTGGTCAGGGAAGACTGGTGAGGTGACATGAGGAGAGACTTGAATGAAGTGAGGTGAGGTCCAGCACAAGCAGTATGGCCGGATGGAAGGGAGCAAGGGGAAGAGTGGAACAGAATGAATACCTGTTTTAGTGGCCTCTCAACAGTCTGCGCGTAATCTTTTTTAAATGAAAATAACACAATACGTAAAAAATATTTTACTTTTGTTCTAAATTAAAATTGTATCATCATTGGTGATATGGACTGTTTTCACAAATGTTCTTTTGTGACGTATTGCAGGAGAGATAATATTAGTAATATTAAAAGCTCACATTTATGAGACACTGACATGTATAAGGCACTGTACGCGTCATCTAAGTCCTCACAACAACCCAGTGAGATATGGATTATTAACACCCCTCATTTATAGAAACTGTGACTGAGAAGTAATTTTCTGTAAAACAGACTATTATAAGTGTCTGTAGGTGTCTTTGGCAGGATAGAAGGACAGAGGTTTGAGGTAGCCTCTAGGTTCAGGCTCTGAATGCAGACAAACCAGCACTAGAGGTCACACTCCTCATCAATATCTCACGCTGCTTTTCTACAACAAATTTACATTATCCCAATAACCCTTTGATCCTATACTTGTCTCAGATTAAAGATAATCACAGACTATTTTCTAAGATCTTGCACTTTAGTTTCATAGGTTTATAAGGTTAAAAGGAACATCTAGAAATGTCCATTCCACTTTCTACAAGCAAGACCTATCTTTAAAAATATTCCAGGGAGAGATGCATCCATTTGGCAGAGACAGCTGTCCACCAATTCAGGCTTTCTCTTTGATAGCATAAAGTACTACCTGGGAACTCAGACAGGGATTGTGTTTCCCACGCCCCTTGCATCTAGGTGTGCAGTTCTTGCTAATGTTCTATGTGTGGAAGCGATATGTGGCACCTCCAATCAAGGGTTTTAAGAAGTTTCCCATGGCCGCATTTCACCAGGTTCCTGGAAATCAGTTTCATTCATTAGGAACACCCAAATGGACTGTTAAAAAGGTAAAAAATACACTTCTATTATGTTAAGCCACTCATATTTTACTGTTGGTTACAGCAAGCACATATCTTAAAGATCCCAAACCCCATAACTTTCCCTTTAATCATATATTCTGAGGCATCAAGTCCTTAATGTCAAAAGACAACAAAAGTCCTACAAGGGCAATGAAACTATCAAAATAAGAATAAAGTATGTTCTGTGGGCATTCCCACCACTCCCAATATTGAAATTATGCTTTTCTTGCTTAAGCACCTTGTCATTTTTACCGTAAATTTTGTAACATACTGTTGTAGGTTGAACTGGGTTCCTCAAAGAGAGATGTTGAAGTCCTAACCTCCAGTATCTGAGAATATGATCTTATTTGGAAACAGGGTCTTCGCAGATGTAATCCAGCTAAAAAGGGTCATAATGTATTAGGATGGGCCTTAATCCAATGACTAGAGTCCTTGTAAGAGGGAAACTTGGACACATAGGAGGGTTCACCATATGGAGATGGAAGCAGAGATGAGAGTGATGCATCTACAAGCCAAGGAATGCCAAGGATTGTAGCCACCACCAGAAACTTGGAGAGAAATACAGAAGAGATTCTCCATCTGAGAACCCAAGAGGAATCCAATCTTGCTGCCACTTTCAGACGTCTGGCCTCCATAACTGTGAGGCAATAAATTTCTGTTGTTTCAAGCCATCCAATTTGCGGTATTGTGTTATGACAGCCAGAGGAAACGAATACACATACTTACACACATTCTAGCACAGACACTCCCTAATCTGAAATATATTTTTCAATGAGATAAAGAAACATAGCTCATTGTGGAATGTCTTTCTAGGTTCTCAACATTTACCGCGAAGTCACAGTTTCTAGCAAAGTCTAACATAACACTTCAAGAGTGCTTTGTTTCAAGTTTTCCTATTTTTCAAGAGATTGTGTTAAGAAGACTGGCCTAGGAAATCTGGACTTCATTTTTATGGAGCAGGGACTCCAGCCATACGCGTTATTTGATTTTCTCTGAATAAAGGAGGCCCTGCCATGTAAGTTTATCTTCCAGAGAGAGTGCAGAAAGTGATGGCAGCCATCACTCTATCAGGAGCCTGAACCGATGGTGCCGACATTTAATGCCAGTAGGTTCAGTCATCCCTATGAATATACCTGGCGTCCTAGGATTAGCTCCAGTTGAGCCTAAGGGATAAAATAAAAGGCGTCACTCGCCTTTACACACATATTTCTGATGTATTATTTACAAATTCTCCTTGGAAAAAGGTAAGATAAAATAATAAAGAGACCGGAACCTACGAGCAGAAAGACAACCAAACCAAAACACGAAGAGATTTCCTTCGCTAAAAGGCCCTTGTACACGCTAAAGCGTTGTTACAAGACACGCCGAATACCTCCGCTCTTCTTCGCAAACTCCAACTTCTGGATTTGGCATTTTCCTCTGAAAACAACGCACAGCGTCACACTGCGCAGGCGCCCGGGTCGGGGTTGGGGTCGGGGTGCGGGGGGGTGCCCTGGGAGGATTCTGGCGCAGGCGCGTGGGCAGGGAAGTGAGCAAGCTGGCGCGCGTGCTCCGCGGTTCACTTCCGGCCCACCCTCCCCCTCCCCCGCATAGGCACCTCCCCCTCTCCCTCTCCTACCCAGTCTTTCCCCCAGCTCTCCCCACCCTTCGTGCTCTCCGCCCCGCTCGCCTCCTGTCCTTCCCCGCCCGCTCCATCCGGGTCGCTGACGGCTGTTTCGGGACTGGACAGTGGTGGCGGCTGCTTTTCTCTGAGGAACCCGGTAAAGTTTCACAGGAGCCGGGGAGGGGAGCAGCGGAGCGGCGGAGCAGCGACACCGACGCCGGAGGAGCCGTGGTGTTCGCCGCCACTGTCTGAAGGAGGAGGGTCCAGGAGCTGGAGACCTGCCTCTACTGCCGCGGTGCCTCGCTCTCTGGGGAGGCGCCGCCCCCCGTCGGCCCGGGCTTCCACTGCCTTGAGGAGCCGGGTCAGTCGTTGCCCCGGGGGGTCGGGGGCGTGTGGCGGCGTTAGGGAGCGGGCAGGCCGGGCTGGGCGGGTACAGGCCGGCCTGGCGCAGGGTGCTTTCTCAGCGCTTCCTCGGGGTGGGGGGCGGGGACGAGGGCCGCGTCGGGGCTCCCTGGCCTGGGGGCTGGCGCGTCGCACCTCCCAGGGGAAGGGCCTCGCGGGCTGCGGTGCCAGCCTTGTCCGCCGGCCCCTGCGGCTGCGGCTTGCGGGCGGCTGCCGTGGTTGACTGGGCGGCCCGCGAGGTCGGCGTGCGGGCAGTTTCTCTCCCCGGCCGCCTGAGCTGATCTGAGTGCACGTTCGGGGAATGACGGGCAGAAACTGCTGCTCATTCTCCTACCTGTTGCTGGAGAGAGAACGAGAGAGAACGCCTTTCCCATTCCCCGTCTGGCTTTTTAAAGAAAAGGATTGAGCCCGGTGCGCTGAAATCGGGGGTATTTTCCCGTCCTCTCTTCTTTAAAGAATAAAGTGCAGGAAGACAATGCAGAACTCTCGGGAACTATCGAGTTCCGATGCCCCAAAAGAATGAAATCAAACTTCCCTTATTGGATGGGTCGTGGAATAGGACAGCTTCGGTACTTGCTACCCCGAACGTAGGAAAGTTGGGTTTTGAAACTTGTCGGGTTCTGGGTAAGGAATGTGGGTGGCTACAACGGGAATAAGCCTGACTTCCTGTAATTGTGTTATTTAGTAACGCGATGTGTTTAAAAATCTGTGTAGGTTTAGATAAAGTGGACTCTTTGTTTTTGTGTCTCCACAAGAGAAGAAATACTCAATGTACTGGAAGGTTCTACAGATTTCGCCACCAAACTATCAATGTCCCAGCCCCCATTCCTATTCTTGAAAAATCGTCAGTGCTGGGTTTATTTGCAGTTTTTTCCCGTCTTCAAATAATTGTCTCAGAAGTATAGGTAGATATAGATTGTCCGGGGGAAATATTTTTCAGTCACAGTTACCACTCGTAATAGAAAATGTTGAATTGGGGGGGAAATCTTGATATTTAGACTGCATATTTCCTTTTGCGACTATTATAATAATGTATATTGATTTAGTTTTAAAATTAAATTAGTAATGAGGTCAGTGTTATTGTTTTGATTTGGAGGTGATTGTTTTAAGATCAAGGCTTGCCGAGAGGACCATAATTTTCTCTAGGCCTATTTGTAGGAATAATTGGAAGAGTCATTTAAATTGTGGGAAATTTAAAGTTTCCATTATTGATTTTATTTCCGTTACAGATAAGAGCTTCAGTTTTCAGTTGATGTGGAGGTAGGTATTAGAAGGTTTAATTATGCTGTGATTTGATGGAGATTGCAAGGTTTTATGATTCTGTAGTTGGCTAAATTTTTCACTATGTACTTGATTTTTGGGGCAGATGTCTTATTTCTTGCTCCCATTCAGGTTATTTAAAGCAAAAAGCAAAAAAAGAAAAAAAAAAAGATCATCAAGGTACTGACTGTTTCTATTAGATTAGTTTATCACAAGGTAACAAAAAGTCAAAACTAGTTAATATGTTTTAAATTTTGCAGAGAATCATGGAGAGTGATATATTTTAACTAAATGTTTCTATATGATATATTTTAAAAAATACAACTGATTGGTTTTTGAAACTGAATGATACTTATGTAGCGTATTATAAAATAGATTTTATTTACTATATAGTGATTATTGTAGCCTAGCACTTGAAAGAGCAGTTATACATCATGTTTCCTTTAAAGTCATATTAACTTTTTTTCTATCTTCTTAGACATAGGGATATCTCCAACTTTCCAGTGTTTCAGAAGGGAGTTTTTTATTGAAACTGGAAGACCAAAAGAATTACAAACATGTTGTGCTGGGGAAATGCATCTTTTGGACAGCTAGGTTTGGGTGGAATTGATGAAGAAATTGTACTAGAACCCAGAAAAAGTGACTTTTTTATAAATAAAAAGGTCCGAGACGTAGGATGTGGACTCAGACATACTGTGTTTGTTCTGCATGATGGAACGGTGTACACTTGTGGATGTAATGATCTAGGACAGCTAGGTCATGAAAAATCCAGAAAGAAACCAGGTAAGTTGAAAATTTATTTATTTTTAGTAATGTTTCAAACTAGGAGTTAAATATATCCTTTACATTTACATGGTTCTATGTACTTTAATTATTTTGCGGTTTCTTTTTTAACTACTACTGTTGTAAACACTTATTATATGAAGCTTTGGTTTCAGAACATAATTGTGGTGATGCAGAACAATAGAGAAAACCAGCCTGCAGTGTATAGATCTTCTTTGGTACAGAGTGGATAAATAGAGAGTATAGAGTGTGTAGTTTCTCTTTTAATAAGCACTGTTCAGCCACCTTGGGCAGATTTTAAATGCATAATTTATTCTCTTGTTTTTCATACATCAGAAAGAAAAAAAAATTAAGGTGAACGCTTTTTGCTTTGACTTACTTGCCTAAAATATATCTTAGTTCTATTTTTCTCCCTATTGTAGTATTTTAAATATGTAATTTTATTTGGCTTAATTTGAAATATCTGTTATTCCCCTAATCTTTTACTTTCAAGTAGCCGCACTAGTTATTAACAGTTTTGTGACTGTGAGACATCCTGATTTTATAGTGGCCATATCAGCCAAATTTAAAATAATTTGTATGGTAATGTGAGAGTTTTGAGGAATTTGGTCACATTTCATGTTCTGTTTTCCTGGATACACATATTTTAAAGTCAAATATTTAGACACTTAGAAATATCGTTGTCATGTGAATTTTGCTTTTAATTATAACAAAAAATTAATTCTGAAGGTGGTAAATTCAGGTAAGACTGCGGCTGTACTGATTTACAGTTTCTTCTTTAACAGTAATGGCACTTAAGTATTTTCTGTGGCAGTTATTTTTCTTTACCACTTCATCATTTAAGTGGTTTCTATTGTTAGTCTGCTTTTGAGAGGTTACTATAGGTATAAAATATTAAGGCATTCAATTAAGGCATGTTGTTCATCTTTCATGTCACCTCACTACCATGCCAAACCTCACTTTTCTAACTTGTAAATGCTGTATAGTTTTCGTCCTTTCTATATTGTTAGGATTTTAGTCTCTTTTCTTCTGCTTTAATTTGTAATTTGATTTTTTTGGATGAATGGTAGTGATGCTTAATACAGTAGGTTTAATTATTGCAGAACTCAAGGTAAATGGCAGCTTTCTTGTACTCTCCCTCGCTAAGAGTATTTTATGGAATCGTGTTAGATTTTCATAATCTTAGGCCTTGAGGTTGTCATGTTGGTAGATGTGAATGATAATTTACCGATAGGTATTTGTTATCACTCCTTCAGAGACAGATGGATCCATTACTTTTTTTGCTTAGCTTGGAATGCTGCCTCAGGTTGAGATTTTCATGGTATTGAGGCTGTTCCTCTTCTAATACTTAACATGCCCCATAGAATAACTGCACATCTCTGTATCGCTTCTGAGAGGCTACTGGGCAAATAGAAAGTACAGAGACAGCACACAGAAATTGCCAATATAGTTACTGAAATTTACTCAGGTTTAAAATTTTTAAATGTTATTAAACACCTGTTCTGTGTCCAGGACAAGGGTAGACACTGTGCACTAATAGTATGATGATTATAGTGCCTGGAATAGCTTTTAACTCTATAGGGGAGATTCTGAGAAACTTAACTAGCCCTAAGAGGCTTCTTTGTGGTCATGTTGACATTGTGATGATTGCATTGTGACATTTATATCACCCTGTTGATTCATCCTAGAAGCATTATTTGATAATATAAAGTTGGGAGGGTGGGTTTACCGAACTTATAATACCTCTTTAGGATGGCCAATAAGGCCAGGGTACATCACAGTCTATGGAATAGAAAAATGAAAGGCATGAACTTTGTCTTTGAAAAATTTAGAGCCTGGGTTGTAAGTTAAGGCATACATAAATGAAGTAACTGGAGAGAATTGAAATTTGACTTGACGTGCTATGTACTTTGAGACTAGGAAATTTAAATTTAATTCTACCCGATTAGGGTAGAATTAAAGAAAGAAAAAGAAAATGAAGTCTTAAAGTTTAATTCAATCATTAATGACATAAATAGCCAGAAAATAAATCTGGAACTGGAATAGCTTAGTTTTACAGGAGGGGATCCTGATCCTGAGAAAAGCTTTTTGTTACCAGAAGTCCACGTTCAATGATATATTGAAGTGTATACCTTGGTTACAGAGGTAGGAGAAAGTAAGAATTCGAAAGGAGGTAATTGCTCTGATAGGGACTAGAAAAAATCAGTTTTGATTTAAGGTGTTTGGAAAATTTTAATAATGTTTTTAACTAAAATTATTTCCCTTTGCAATAATTCCTTAACGATTTAAATGTACTTCTTCCTCAACCCTTTTTTAAATTTGTGAGTTGGAGGACTGAATTAGAAGATAAGGAGTTCTTTTTAAATTGGTTTTAAAGTCTTCTGGTAATTGAGTAAGTCTGCTTGAATTTCTATGACCATGTAATAAACATAACTCACTTCATCAGATCTTTCAATTTGTGTCATAAAGGAGGGAGCTAAGAATTGTTTTCTTATAGAGATTGGCTTTATAAGTATACTAAATATTCTATAATCAGGAGAGAAAGAGAAAGTTGGCCTCATTCATTAAGGACAAGCTGCTATTGAGAGACGTGATAACCTACTGGATGACTTGGCCTTAACAGTGTAGTAAATACATTTGAGAGTTTTCCATTCTGGACGTTTTAGGAACCACATAGGAAAGTTTTGCTGATTTTCTTTATTATACCAAGAGTACAGATTATGTTCATCTCCCTTCTCTTGGATATGTATACCCCTTGCTATCACTGGTATCTCTTTCTGAATTATTTCCAGAGAAGTGAATGTCTGTTTCACTTTCACTTTTATGTATGTGTTTTTCCTTTGTAAGAATTTTTTTAAACCTTTTTTTTAGCTAGTGGTTCTCAGTTTCTTAATTCACAGCTAACAGGGAAATGTATTTAATCTTCAATATGCTAGGCCAGTCCATTTAAGTAAAGTGTTAGTTTCATTTTTATGCTTCCTTCCAAATTCACTTCTGAAGGTTTTAAGATAACCTATGGAAAGTGTGCTTTTCTTAACAAGATCATTTACTCACTGTATATCCAATGATAGGTATAATTTGGTGACCGTAGTCCTAAAAGTATGTTTTGCCCATCTATTTCCATTTGTTTCATGTTAGAAATAGTTCTAAACTATTTTATGGCCATAATTTGTAAATAATCTGATACAGTTCTGTTAAAAATGACTGTTTTGATTGCTTTTTGTGGTTTACAAAGTGCTTTCAAATAGAGTATCTCATTTAATCCTCACAACAGTCTTGTTTGGTAGCTAAGGCAGATGAAGAAACTGAAGTTAAAACAGATTGAAACTAACAGTCAGTAGGATAGCGAATGTTGAGACCGCTCTAAATCCTGTGGTTTTACCTTTACCCCACAAAGTTTTTCCTCCTGCCTTATTTAGAAGGTAGTGTAATATTTATTCGCCTAGGAGGAAACTAATTTTCATCAGTAATGTAATTCTGCAGCTTAAAAATATCTCTTAAAAATTACTGTTTCATAATTGAGGTTATACAATGAAGATATCATGTTTTATCCATCCCCCCCGCCCCCCATAAATTCAGAGAGAAGCCATTTTAGGAACCGTACAAGTAGACTGAGAGTTCTGTATTCAAGATGTGATGTTGTACCAACACAAGCTAAAAATTCAAATATATGTATTTTATTCTTGAACCTCAGACGAACTTGATTAGCAAAGTCAGCAATAAAGTTTTGAATATATGATAAAATTTATTGTAGCTTATGCTCAGCTCTTCTACAGAAGATATAAAGATTATGAGCGTTCATTTCTCTTTCCTGTATCCCAAAAGTGTAATTTCTACTGTTGGGTCATTCTAATAAAAGCATTTTGGTCACATAGCAGTAATTTCTTGCTTGCCTTTTTTGTGTCTTAATTTTCTGACCCGCACTCTCTGTTCCTAAAACATAAATCTACAAATGAACTGCTTAAAATATAATTGAAATTTAAAAAGTACTGTAGGAAAATAAATGTATATATATGGGAAATAAAATTTTCACTGAAGAGCAGATTAAAAATGCCATCTAACCCACAAATCCTCCATATTGAACTAAAGCATGTAATACCAAAGAAATTCATGATGTTTTATAACTCCTCATTTTCACGATACCTTTTAAGAAAGAGAAAGATGTGGATGATATGAAGACTTGAAAAAAGTAATTACTTGGGTCAGGAATGGAGGCTTGCTTTGGATGCTTTACTTTGAGAAAGGTTAGTGCCCAAGAATCACAGAGTCAAGGGTAGGGAAAAAAATCATGATGCAAACAGATGACTACTGTTAGAGAGATGTATAATAATACTTTACTTTGTGTAGGACCCTACATCTGAGGAATTTCAAGAGCATTACACAATAACTCATGGTTCCTTTCAAAATGCTTGTGACACAGTTTGCAAGAATTATCCTCATCTTAGGGGATAAATTTACGGAGAAATGGCAGCACAGTTGGTAAGTAACTTGTCAAAACAGCAGGTGACTGGTGAACAGCTATAAATTGAATCTGAAAATTTAAGTCTACCAGTCTCCTACTTATTCACTAAATTGTACTTATGTTTAGAATTATTTGCAGTAATATCTTCTGTTTGAAGCAGATCAAATACTAATGCACAGATTGTTTCTTTGCCATTCTGATTGATGGCCTATTGAAGTAAATAATTATTTTACCAAGATGCTTGCATTATGATACCACCTTGCTACTTAATTATAACTTTGTGTGGTAAGCAGAATATTTTAAAAAATGAACAAAAACTTACTGTAGTAACATCCAGTCTTTTCTCTTTCCTTTGTTATATATCATATTCGATATCCCTTTGTTGTCTAATGCTATGCTGTGCTACTCTCCAAGGTCCAGAGTAACTGCCAGGCACAACTGATTTGGTGGCTAACATTGGAACTTGGATTAGTTATGTTGTATCAGTCTGCCATGTGTCTCTGTAGGATGCATTGGTTTGGTGAATGCTTTATAAAATCTTTAACCTGTGTAGAAGACTAATTGCAGTAGATGCCTAATCTGAGCATATTAACAGAGCCTTCTTTAAAGGAATTGGAACCAATGATTTTCTCTTTGTGTTTGGTATTTTAGTGTTTTTATCTGATTAGAAGTAAGCCATGTACTTTCCTTGAAAGAATAGGAGTACAGTAGATTTTAGTTCCACAGTTTGAGCAGTTATTAAGGATTTTTGTTGCAGGTGACAGCCTAGGTGCTCTAGTTTCCATCTTCTCCTTAGTAAGTATTCTTAGGGTTCCATGTTCCCTATATGTCATGCAAATGTAGCACTGTTGAAGCTCATTTCTTAGAAACTTTTTAAAATTGCTTTGAAGAAATGTCTCACTTCATAGATATTTAGTTTTCTTATTTCTTAGGCTATAAAGCTTATCAGGTACTTGGGATATATATTAAGGAAAACCCAATGGAGGAAATTTATTCAGACATTGTTACAAGGGTTTCTTTGGGCTAGGATTATGTTAGTGAGTAGAAAAGTGGGAAGCGTTAACGAAGAAACCAAATTAAAGAACCTATGGTTTATCTCTTTTCAGCTTCTATGGATTATTTTCACGCTGATGGAATTAAAAGGGCAATAATTATTTTTTATCTTAATGAATTATGATAGTTACTTTACATGCAAGAAAAACCTGTGCTGTGTAGAATTGTGTTACTGGAGTTATTTTTGTTAAAAGGGAAATTTCTTATATTTTGGTGGCCCAGTCTTTAAACTGTATAATTTTTTTTACCTGGAATTACTCTTTTTTCTTCAGCTCTAGCATGGCAGAATTTTAGGTTAGCTTTTCTTGGCTGTAAAGAAAACATTCTACAATTCTTTAGTAATGTGTTTTTTACATTATTTTAAAATATCCTGATTATTTCTTTATTAATATCTAAGTTTAGTCTCATTTTATTCCTTTGCTAGGTGTTACAGTATTCTGAAATAACACACTTTTAGTTTTTTATAGTTTTTTCTAATTATAAATGTATTACATATTCTTGATAGAGAATTTGAGATATAGGAAAGTAAAAATCAACCATAATGCCATCATACATAGACAAATACTGTTGTCATTTGGCACTTTTTCTATTTTAATATATTGTTTCCGATTACAAAGTGGAAGTATGTTCTTATATCTCAACTTTTTTTTTCAGTAATAGTTGAATAATAATTTAGTATGTATTTCTCCCATGTTTTAAAATATTTTTTAGGGATATCACTAATGATAATTTAACATTTCAAATTTAAATATACCAAGATTTACTTGTGTTCTCCTACTTTTTGGAATTTATTTCCGATTTTTGTTATAAGTAGTGCTACCGTGAACATATACATCAATTTAGTCTTTATTTGTATCTCTGTTTATTTCTGTAGGAAAAAGAACATCTTTAGTTGTAGCAAATCTAGAAGGAACGATAACAATTTATTTTTAAAATTTTAAGCACAGCTGTGCTGCACTTTATAAATTTGATAAGCTTATAAGAAGATGCTTGTAAATGAAAGTTTTTAAAATGTATTCGTTTGACAAGCTTTTGAGTATTATGTAATGGGTGTCATTTAAAAATCTAGAAGGGAAGATAAAACAAGTACACAAGTAAATAGAAATACATATAAAATGTGCTAAGAGTTATAAGATGCATAAGCAGTACTGTGTAGTAATGAATAGTGTAGCCATTTGGGATGGAGTAGATTGTAGGTGAGTTTCTATAGGGAAGATGGCGTATAGACTGGAAGGATATATAGTATTTCAAGGAGGAAAGAATGAAGAGTGCTTTATAGGTAGAGCAGCTCAAATTGCGATAGGCAGTTTTGAGGCTTATTAAGGGAATAGTAGTCCAGTTAACTGAAATGTGTGAGCAGTTTTAGATAGGTAAAATTGAGGTCAGATTATAGAATTAATCAAATTAGGGAGCTTAAATTTAATTTGGTGGATATCCACTGATAGTGTGTAACGGAAATTATCACATTTCTGTATAGGAGGAGAGAAAATTTGGAGGTAAAGAAATTAGTTAGGCTGTAATTGGAGTCCTTTAAAACAAGAAGGAAGCAAGTAGATCAAGGACAGATTAGGGAGGCGGGAAAAATGGACAGGCTTTGGTAACCAGATGGAAGTGAACGGTAAGGGTAATTGTAGGTGCCAGGTATGATTCTAGGTTGAATCACTAATTAATAAAAATAGAGAATCTGGCAAGAGGAGGAATGTTTATTTTTTGTTTTAGGAGGAGAGAGAAAAGATTTGGTGAGGTGAATTTTGTTTTGAACTTGGTAACAGTATTCATTGATCAGTAAGAAATTCAGTACTGTAAGTGAGAAGAAAGATCAGGGTTAAAGGCATAAAATGTTTTATTTCCAGTTTTTTATCTTCAGTTCAAAGTAGGCTAACATTCCAACTGTAAATTCTTTCCTGGTTCCAACCTATCAAGTGATTAATAATCCATTAACAATACTTAATTTTGTGCTTTTGGGAGACTATTTAAAGTACTTGGTGATATAACTTCTTTGTAAATTTAAGGTAACCTAAATCGTTGCGTGCTCTACTTCATCTGTTTTGTAAACTTGAATTTTTATGTATAGGTAAAATTAAAACATTTATTTGCTAGGTACCATCTGATAGCCTGCTCATTTGAATTTTATTAATAGGTTCATTTGCTTATTCTTGCTTAACTGATACAAACCTATTAGTTAATTAAATCTGACTTTGTGACTTCTTTGCAGATTTTACAGAAACAAAGCTTTTGAAGTCCCAAGATGCAATTACATAGAAGTTGCTTTTGGTTCCACTAATCTCTGAAATAATTGTAACTATAAATTGTATCTGTGCTGACATATAGGCAAGGATCCCTGGGAAATCTGCCCTCTGAGATGATGCTGTTGTTTCGGGAAAGGGTAATGGGAGTAGGGAAGGAACAGGATAATGCTAAAAGAAACCCTAAGGAGCAGAATTAGGAGCATTTGAACACAGTTGGAGGAAGGGCTAACTGCTTTACCTATGTTATTTGAAGAAGTTTGTGATCTTCTTAGTGTGGCATGATGAGAGTAAAGTAGATTTTAGATTACGTCCCACAATTGATCCCATGTATTTATCAGTCAGCACAGGTATACTTTCTGATTTCTGATCCAAGTATTGCTCAGCAATAGATTTTGTAACTAGGCTTTCTAACAGGAGTGAACTTCATGGACCTACACTTGTCTTCTGGAGAGTAATTAGGTAAAAGTCTGACACTTAGGTGTTACCTGTGCCTGAACACAGATCTATTTCTACACTCACTTGGGGAGTTGAGTAAGCCTCTGAAACTGGGAATAAGGGGAAAAGGGAACACGTAGAAGTTGATATGACAATGTAAAGAGAGAAGGAAGATACAAACTTCATAATTGGAGACAAATTTAATAATGAGAATATTATTTAGAATATATTACTTAGCTACTAAATTGCTAATATAAATAATAATGGTAACCACCATTATGTGCCAGGCACTGTGCCAGATCCTTTATTAATTATCCAAAAGTCTTAAAACAACCCTGCACAGTACTTAGTAGCTCAGTTTTATAGGTGAGGGAAATACAACTTCAGGAGTTTAAATAACTTGCCCAAAGTCAAAATTAAAATGTTGTGGAGGCGCCAGCCCTGTGGCTGAGTGATTAAGTTTGTGTGCTCCGCTTCAGCAGCCCAGGGTTTCACCATTTCGGATCCTGGATGCGGACATGGCACTGCTCATCAAGCCATGCTAAGGCAGCATCCCACATGCCACAACTAGAAGGATGCACAACTAAAAATATACAACTATATACTGGGGGGGCTTTGGGGAGAAAAGGAGAAAAAAAAAGTTGTGGAAACAAGAACCAATTAGATGTCAACAGTAAAATAAAAGACACCATTTATAATAGTAAGAAAAAGATAAGGTGACCCAGGAGTAACCTAAGAAATGTGCAAGACTTATATGAAGACTTGAAAGCACTTCTGAAGGTCACAAAAAACTTGAATAATGGAAAATACATTTGTGGATAGGAATACTCAACCTACATAAACCTGTCACTTTTCTCTAAAATTAGTCAATTTAATCTGATTCTAATAAAAATACCAAGTGTTTTTTTTGGTGGGGGTGCTGCGGGGAACTAGACAAATGGTTTCTCTAGTTCACGTAGGAAAAATAAACCAAAGTAGCCAGGAAAACTCTGAAAAATAAAGAGCAGAAATATATATAGTAGATATTAACATATTTTAATTTTAAAGCCTTAATTGTTAAAACTACCTCACAAATGGACACATTAAACCAATAAAACAGAAGCCCAGGCATACACCCATATCACCAAGTGGGGGCTGTTAAATAAATATCTTGGAATAAGTAGGAGCATCATGTAGGGAATAAAAAAGTTGGATTAATACCTCACTCGATGTATATATTTGGGTAAATTCCAAATGAGTCAAATATTTAAATGTAAAGACTGTAATGATAATTAGGCTCAAAGAAAACATGGGCAAATTTGTGTATTATTTTGGAGCCAGGAAAGCCTTTCTAACTGAATTGTGAAGAGGTATAGAAAAGAAACTACACGAAAGTAAAAATAATTTTGTTAGGTGGAAATCCCTGTAAACAGTTAAAAGACAAGTGGGAAAATATTTATGACTCATGCTATAATCAGAATGCTAATCTCCCAGATATATAAATCACTCCTAGAAATTGAAGATGTAAAGAGAAAATAATCCATTAGCAAAAAGGGCAAAGGATATGAACAGGTAATTCAGAGAGAAGGAAATAGAAATGGCTATTAAATGAATTACTACTCTTCAACCTCATCCATATTAAAAGAAATGCAGAAGACTGACTACACTGTGGGACCATTTTTTCACATACCAAGTTAACAAAAATCCTTAAGTTTGACAATATACTCTGTATGGTGAGGCTGTCAGTAAACAAGTTTTCATAGGTTATTCGTGTAAGTTGATAAACTCTTAAGAGAGTATTTGGCCAGCGTATGTCAGAATTACAAATGTACATACTGTTTCTCCAAGAGGTCCGAGAATATAGCTCTTGCTCTGATAGCTACATTTTTACATGTACAAAATGATATATTACTGGAACATTGTTTATAATAGCAAAACATTAGAAATAACTTTATGACTGTCTGTTGGGAACTGGTAAGATAAATTATGGTCCATTCAATCAATGTAATAATGCTGTGCAGTTGTGAAAAGAATAAAGGGGTTCTTTGTGTACTAATAGGGAAAGCTCTCTAAGATACATTAAGTAAAAAGAACAAGGTGTAGAACATTGTATAGAAAGCTACATTTGTGGTAAAGAAAATATATATATATATAATGTATATACACACACACTTGTATTTGCTTATAGATACATAAAAACCCTGGAAGGATACATAAAACTAATAACAGTAGCTAGTTTGGTGCGGAGGTAGGATAAGGGGTGAGAGCTAGGTTGGTGGAGGACTTGCATGATACACACGGATTTTTCACTGCATACCTTTTTTTTTGAATGAACAATATAAGCATGTTATCTATGAAATATTTTTTTAAAGAACGATAGGCTCTGGAATTAGCGTGCTTGGATACAAATCCTGGCGCTGTTACTTCTTAGCTGTGTTATCTTGGGCACATTACTTAGCCTCTCTGTGCTTAAGTGTCCTCTTCTGTAAAATTACAATAATCATGCCAAACTCTTAGGTTGGTTGTGAGGATTAAGTGAGATAACACATGAAGTGCAAAGAACAATGCCTGGCATGTGGTGAGTGCTCAATAAATGTTTGCTTAAGAGAAAAAAGCTGTTAATATTAGAGTGGGAATTTAATTTTAGGTCTGTTTATACTCTTTGGGTAATATGCTGTTTACGTATTTGCCTCAGATAGACGATACATATCTTTTCATTTTCAGCTGAAGTTCAGGCATTTATTCAGCAAATGAGTGTCTTCCTACTATGTCCCAGACATTGTGCTAAGCATGAAAGTACCTCTTTACCTTTAGTCTTCAATTACCTTGTTGGAGCTTATGCCAGCAATTTCCAAAATTATGCCAAAATTTCAAAAAATATTGAAGCAAGACATAAAATTAATTGGATTCCTTTATATCAGACTTTAAAGATATAATGATATAGAAAAATGAAAGTATTAAATATGCCTTTTTTGTTCCTGAGAAGCATATAAATGATGGAAGTTAGATTCATCCTTTATTTTCAAAAGTTTATTTGATGATGAATAATTAGAAGATGTCTTAGTCCATTCAGGCTGCTGTAACAAAATGATTATAGTCTGGGTGGCTTAAACAACAAACGTATATTTATCATGGTTCTTGAGGCTGGGGAGTCACAAGATCAAGGTGCTAACAGATTTGGTGTCTGGTGGGGACCCACTTCCTGGTTCATAAATGGCCATCTTCTCGCTGTGTCCTCACATGGCAGAAGGAGTGAGGGAGCTCTCTGGACAAGGACACTAATATCATTCACGAGGGCTCTACTCTCGTGACTTAATCACCTCCCAAAGGCCCCACCTCCTGATACCATCACATTGAGGGGTTTAGGATTTTCAACATATGAATTTGGGGGGTACACATTCAGTCTGTAACAGAAGGTATAGTTTGTGTACTGATATTTTGAAGAACATAGACACTTGAATAAATTCTGCTTATTCACACTTTTAAACTCTGTCCCTCTCAAAATGATAAGCTGACCTTTAAATTTAAATAAATGCATTCTATTGCACTTTTCTATTTTTATTTTGCATTTTTGCTTATTTTAACACCAGTGTGCCTAAATTTACTTCCTTAGTGCATAAATATGCTGTTAATAAACAGGGCATTCACTGTTTATATGGTGCTTGACTATGGCAGAAATTTAAAGACAAATAACATATTTTTCAGGTTATAAAACTGATAAAATGTGGAGAACAAAACAAAGAACATTTTAAATGGAAACCATTGTGCTCTAAGTTAGCTGTCTCCATCTCTCTAAAACAAACTGCAACAACAACTAGGAGTTACTTGTTTATTCATGCTTCTTGAATTCACTTAGGTTCAAACCCTAGATTCACCTTAGGGTCTGCTTCCGAGTCTGGAGCACCAATATTGACTCAATTGCTAAATCTTATTGATTCTTTTCTCAGTAACTCTCCTGTTCTGTCTTTTCATTTCCTTTGCAAATAGCAAAACATGTAACCTTGAGCTAGTTACTTTAAACTCTTGGGCTGTTAGTTTCCTCCTATCTCAATCTAAAATTGTTTTTCTTCTAGTTAGACCATTGCTGGTCTATGCAAAAACTGTGGCAGTAGTTTTCTAACTGATCTCCCTGCTCCATTCCATCCTTTTTATTAATTCCAGGTTAATATTTATAAGGCATATTTCCATTTCTGTCTCTTGAATGTTGCCCAGCTGAAGTACCATCTCCTACATCTTCCTGGTCACTCTTGTAAGAACTCAAGTCACATGTTTTGTACAGTACCAAGCACAGTTACCTGACATTCAGTAAATTAATAAGTTGCATTGCTGTCTTCTTATTATATATAATTGGATAAAAATCTTCTCTACCACGTCAGCTCCTGGAGGTTAGAAACCTTGTCTTATACATCTTTATCACTATAGTGACAACACAGTGGTACACACAGAAGGAACATGGGGTTTGTTGAATGAACACATGATCAATGTATTTTATTGGATGTGCCATAGGAAGGGAAGAAAATTATAGGTAGTTTCTTGTTTTAATGTGTCTGATGGCTGTCAGCCATGTTATAAACCAAAATTTTTAAGTCTAAAACTGTTCTAAGAATGTACATATTGGATATGGTATGGTAAAGTTGGTGCAGCCATAAGAGGAAACAAGATTGAGGCTTGGAAGAAGTTAATTATACTCAGGGGTCCCAGAGAGAGGGGAGGTCACCTCATGCTGTCCTAGGCCACAGGAGAAGACACAACGGCAGTCAGAAGGCAGAAGACAATCACAGGGGAGTTCTTAGGTCATGGCCTTTATTGGAGTTTCCCTGGGAAAGGCAAGGCTGGGCAGAAAACAGTTTAGGATTGACTAGTTTGCTTAATTCCTCCAGGCTTTGGCCTATAGGGTTGGTTTCTAGTTTCCTGGTACCTGGCCCTGGGATGATTGAGGGTGGGGGAAATACTGGCTTGGTGTGTGAGGGTTAGATAAGGAAATAGTTGGTGGTATCAACTCTGGATTGGTTGGTTTACATTTGAAAGGCATGCTGGTAGGCAAGTTGTTATCGTTAGGAATTAGCCCTGGGAGGGGCCCTCTCTTCTGGGGTCTGTAAGGGCCACCATCCCCCCCATCCCCCCAATGGCAGAGCATCAAGAATACAGAAAAGAGGAAAATACAGTTAATATAATTGGCCCTGTGTTGAATGGATGCCAGATATACTAATAATCTAAGAAAACAAAAAACAAGAACTCTAGTCGTATATTCTGAGGGTTCGTTCTTGCTTGTCTTAAAAAGAAATTGAAGTAAAGGCAGCTATTTGACTGATATTTTATTTGTGTTAGTCTTTATTTCAACTTTACTTCTCCTTTCCTCTTCAAAGCAATTAATTTCAACACTTCCTAGACATCCAAAAAGGACTTTTCTAAAGAAAAAATATTGTAAAGCCCTAAGTATTTATAAAATTTTAAGTGTATTTTGAAAATAAATTGTAAAACATAACCTTATTTAAATAATATTAAAAGAAGGATAGCAGTTCATAAATAGGGAAATGTTTAGGTCTTAGTGCTTTTATCTGTGAAGTAGGGATGATGGTACATCTGCCTCATGGTGTTATGAGGATTAAATGAGATTAAATAAAGTGCTTAGAAGCACAGTGCCAGGCACATAATAAGCTGTTTGTGTGTTAATAGCATACCTGTATGTAGATAGAATGCATAAAAGGGGTACAATCTTGTAATCATAATCCATTATAAAGAACTTTTTGATCTAATCAGTTAAATCTCCATATAAACCTTATTTTATTGTGGGCTATCAACTAAGACATGTAAGTTGCTTTATATTAACTTTAGATTTTGTCAAAGAACTCATTAAAATGTTTTTGTGGGCCAGCCTCGTGGCCAAGTGGTTAAGTTTGTGTGCTCTGCTTTGGCAGCCCAGGGTTCGCAGGTCTGGATCCAGGTGTGGACCTTCACACTGCTCATCAGGCCATGCTGTCGTGGCGTCCCACATAGGAGAACTAGAATGTCTTACAACTAGGATATACAACTATGTGCTGGGGCTTTGGGGAGGAGGAAAAAAAAAAAGATTGGCAACAGATGTTAGTTCAGGGCCAATCTTCCTCACCCCCCAAAAAATGTTTTTGTGGTGGATTGTGGCATTCCACATTCTTATTAGTAATTTTGGGTAATAATTTTAGAGAATAAACATTTTCCTTTAATTTTTTTTTTGGGGGGGAAGATTGGCCCTGAGCTAACATCTCTTGCCAATCCTCCTCTTTTTACTTGAGGAAGATTGTCACTGAGCTAACATCTGTGCCAGTCTTCCTCTATTTTATGTGGGGTGCTGTCACAGCATGGCTTGGTAAGTAGTGCTAGGTCCACACTTGGGATCCACACCTGCGAACCCTGGGTTTGCACCAAAGTGAAGTGTGCGAACTTAACCATTATGCCACCAGGCCAGCCCCTTAATTTAATTTTTTGATGTTTTTGCTTGCTTCCTTGCTTTTTTTTTTGAGGAAGATTAGCCCTCAGCTAACTACTGCCAATTCTCCTCTTTTTCCTGAGGAAGACTGGCCCTGAGCTAACATCCATGCCCATCTTCCTCTGCTTTATACATGGGACGCCTACCACAGCATGGCTTTTTGCCAAGCAGTGCTATGTCCTCACCTGGGATCCAAACCGAAGTGGAATGTGTGAGCTTAACCGCTGCACCACCGGGCCGGCCCCCTTAGCTTTATTTCTTTAAATCTTAATTTGCTTTCTATTTTATGATAATCATTATATGCATTATATTAGAGATTCTTTAAAAAGTGTCAATAAACAATAATTTCACTTGAGGAATAGGAAAGTATGTGCCTCGAGTGAAATAGCTTTTTTATTATTTATCTTTTTTTTAAGCTTGGCACCTGAGCTAACATCTGTTGCCAGTCTTTTTTTTCTCTTCTTCTTCTTCTCCTCAAAGTCCCCCAGTACGTAGTTGTATATTCTAGTTGTAGGTCCTTCTGGTTGTGATATGTGTGACGCTGCGTCAGCATGGCCTGATGAGTGGTGCTAGGTCTGTGCCCAGGATCCGAACCAGTGAAACCCCAGGCTGCTGAAGCAGAATGCGTGAACTTAACCACTTGGCCATAGGGCCGGCCCCTTATTATTTATCTTTGTAACAAGGTTAGCAGTATAATTAAAGTAAAAAAAAAAAAAAAAGCATTCTGAATTATTTATTGGTGCTATTCAGCAATCCCATGTGATTGATTTCTTTATCTTTAAAAAGTCATAATCATAAAATGCATCAACTACACATTCAGTTGTTTAATTAAACAAAGAACCATAAGAAGAAAAAAAACACTTGTAACCAATGTTAATAATTTTATTATTTATTTTCTCAGTCTTTTCTCCACATATATATTGGGGCTGTGTGTTTAAAAATATATTTGTTTTTAAACAAGAATGGAGTTATAACACCTTTTTAATTTCATAATATAGTATCTTGTGAACTTTAAATTTTTAGAGATGGATTTTAAGTGCATGTTGCATTGCTCGAATTAGAGTTTCCAGTTATTCAGAGAGAAGGGAAGAGGAAACCGGTATTTATAGCAACTAGGGAGACATGGTAGGACAGAGGATTTTGAAACAAGCTCTGGCAGAATTAAACATTTACTAAGGAATTGAAATGGTTCCTCTTTAAATTAGCTATTTAACAGTGTGTTTCTTCTCAGCTCAGTTTTGTGATTGTTACCAACATGGCTGTGCTTGTTGCTATTTATAAAGTATTGTTTCTTAGGTCTTGATAACTTGAACATAAAACATCAAAGATTTTTTGTTCTCTATATAAAACATTGATAGTTTAAACTTTGTTGGAATTCAGTTTTTTTTTAAATTAAAAATACATGTAGGGCTTCATTAAACTCATAGACCATCTTAAGAGTTAAGATTGTGGACTTGAATCATGCTTGGTAATTGTACTTTTATACCAGATAGTCCTAGGTTTATGAATGAATTGTGTTTTTAAAAACTTTTAATTTTTCTTTGCTTATGGAAGTATTGTTAGATATCATAAGTAGGTTTTCAAACCAGTCTTCTTTAAAAACACATTTACCCAGATATATATTCCATCAATAATTATATTTAACTGACCTTTGTGACGTTTCATAGGAAAATTCATTTGAGTTTTAAATTTGGATGTCAGAAGTTTATCTCCACCCTTCACCTATCCTGGCTTGTTTAACTCTCTTGCTTTGTCAGTTCCAGAAAGGTTAGGATCGATGTTTGTGGGCAGTATTTAACTTAACTGTGTGTCACATTTTATTTTTTTATTTTTTTTAAAGATTTTATTTTTCCTTCTCCCGAAAGCCCCCCAGTACATAGTTGTATATTTTTAGTTGTGGGCCCTTCTAGTTGTGGCATGTGGGACGCTGCGTCAGCATGGCTTGTTGAGTGGTGCTGGGTCCGTGCCCAGGATCCGAACCAGTGAAACCCTGGGCCACCAAAGTGGAGTGCATGAACTTAACTGCTCAGCCAAGGGGCTGGCCCCCTGTATGTCACATTTTAAAGCTAAACGATACCGACTATAGACTCTGTTTCCTAGGTAAGAAAATCTATCATGCCAGGCTGGTTATTTTGCCAGTGTTTTGATTTCAGGAAACAAAGGACATTTGTTCCTGTGGGGTTCAGGGTCATTTATAAATTGGGGACTTCTTATACCCTAAACAAAAATCTCTTTTGGGGCTGGCCCAGTGGCGTAGTGATTAAGTTTGCAAACTCCACTTTGGTGGCCCAGGATTCGTGGGTTTGGATCATTGGTGGGGACTTAGAACTGCCTGTCTGGCCATGCTGTGGTGGCATCCTGCGTAAAATAGAGGAAGATTGACACAGATGTTAACTCAGTGACAATCTTCCTCAAGCAAGAAGAGGAAGATTGGCAACAGATTTTAGCTGAGGGCCAATTTTCCTCACCAAAAAAATTAAATAAATGAAAAATAACCCCTTTTTTCTGATTACTTGAGTAATACATGTACTTTATTTCTTTTTCAGAGTTATAGAAATGTGTGATTTAAAAAATGGAAGCCACTTTTTTCTCTACATCTTAAAGATGACTACTATGATTTATTTATATTTTCATATCTTTTATACCTATATTAAAATACATAATTCTATACACATATACATAAAATTCTCTGGTTTGCGTTTTCATTTAATTTATTTCTATCTTGTCATGTTACTATATGGACATTCTTTTTAATAGAAGCATCAATTTCTATTACATGGATATTCCATAATTTATCTACCTATTACTGGAAATCAGGTTATTTCCTCTTGTTCTTTTTCCCGATTACAAACTGTGAGTCAGTAAACATAATTTTATAATACATAATAAATTTCTAAAAGGAAGATTTCTGGGTTAGAAGGCATGCATGTTTAGAATTGTAATACATATTGCCAACTTGCTCTCTAAAAGGTGTTTTTTTGCCTTCTGTTTTGAAGATTGTTTATAAAAATATCTTGTGCCAATTTTGTGTAAATTTTTTTTGCCCTTTTTTTTAACCCTTTGGCATGGAAATAATAATGTAATTATGAAATAGAAACTTGTAAATTTCAAAATCAAGCTTATCTATGATTGAATTATTCAGAATAAGTTATTTGTTTCTGTGTCTAGCCTTTAAAACATAGATGGTAATACTTAGCTAACTTGACAGGCATGTTTTGAACCTGAAAATATTTATTCAAGTGTATAAATTTTTTTGCTGGGGCTGCCATTACGAAGTACCACAAACTGGGTGGGTTAAATAACAGAAATGTGTTATAGCATAGCTCTGGAGGCTAGAAATCCAAGATCAGATGTCAGCAGGGTTGCTTCCTTCTAAAGGCTAAGAAGAAAGGATCTGTTCCAGGCCTCTCTCTTAGCTTCTGGTGGTTTGCTGGCAGTCTTAGGCATTCCTTCACGTGGCATTCTCCCTGTGTACCTGTCTGTGACCAAATCCCCTTTTTATTAGGACACCAATCATGTTATATTAGGAGCCTACTCTACTTCTGTATGACCTCATCTTAACTAATTACATTTTTTTTTTTTTCCACATACTGTGACCCTTTTTCCAAATAAGATCACATTCTGAGGTACTGGGAATTAGGACTTCAGCATATGAATTTTGGGAGAACACAGTTCATCCCACAACAAGATTTTGAGATCTGTAGGTGAAAGAGGATGATAGTTTATATTTTCCTTCAAATAGCTGTTTTAGAATTTTGAATAAGATGCAGCTTTTAAGACATGGTAGTTGTGAATATGTTACTAATGGTATTGTATAGTATTACCTTTATACCCAGGGAACAGCACATTCTTTACTGTTAGTTTTCTTTGTTTACAGGTTATCAGAGCATATTGTTATTGATGATTATATCTAATTATCAGATTTAGACCCTGATTATTAGCAAAAGACTCCTAATAGACCATCTTGTATATTTAGTGATTGGTTGTCTAGGAAGAAGCGTTTATGTGTACTGTTATTAAATCAACCTGGGTCATAATCGGTCAGTACTGCTGGGGCTTTTCATGGTCACTTTTGGACATGCACATGTGCAGGGCTGCAAAATATTTGAGTCTCTTGATGTGTGCACATTCCCAGTTGAGGTTCAGCAAAGTGATGCTCTGCCTTGTTTCAGCTTTCATTCTATAAATGTGTCCTTTTTGCAGTATATTTAGTGCCATGTTTTTCACATTTTCTTAATTTTTCTTGGTGATTTCATTCTTTAAAATGGCCCCTGAGCATAGAGCTGAAGTTTTATCTAGTGTTCCTAAGCACAAGAAGGCTGTGATATGCCTTGCAAGAAAATACATTGAGGCTTGAGCTTATAGTGCTGTTCACTGTGAATTCAATGTTAATGAATCAACAATATATATTAAGATATCTTTAAACAGGAACACACATAAAACAAGGTTATGTATTGATCGGTTGACAAAAATGTTGTGATTAGAGGCTTGTAAGAACCTAATCCTGTATTTTCCTTAGGGGCAGTGATTCAGTATGAGGACTTTAAGTATTCATAGTGACTTTATAAAACATAATTACTGGGAATAACAAGAATGGATTGTATTCCCAACTAGACTAAAATGAAAAGATTAAAATTATAAGTGGGAGAATAATGGGTTCTCATAGAAGGATGGTTCAGTAGTGAAATAAATGATCAGTATTTAGCATCCTTCGATTTTCTTCAGATATTGTGCAGTTTTATGTCATCTTTTAGGAAAGTATAGAAGGAGTCTGGAATTAGTCTCTTTGTAGTTCTTTTCTCTTTTTGTGGCTTTCATTGACCGTGGTTGAGAATGCAGAATTTTTCATTATCTGTGCATAATGGCAAAGAGAAGAAAATTGATAGAGGAAGATGGATGTTTCACAGTTACTAGAGAAATTAGAAGGTGAATGTAGATAGCATCACTATATGATGATAGTGACATTGATCATGTAAGTGAACTCTTACATAGTGAGTCTGGAGGTGATGGTCTGCATGGATTTTCACAAACTCAAGAATTGATGAATGTACTTCTTAGGTCCCAAAGGAAATAGGATGTTCTTATTCAGTTCGTTATTCATTAGGAAGGATTTTATCAGGTAACGTTTTGCAACAAGAACCTGGAACTATCCTGTATTGCTGTAAAAGGATGTGACAGTATTCTTTCTTCGTTTGTTTATGCAGCAAAATTTATCTGGTGTAGTTTGTAAATGAACAAATGATGAAGTCAGATGTGCATACAAAAGTAATTGGGAGGAAATAGATGTAGAAATGAAAACCATGATTAGGTTGAACATTTTAATTGGTTTTTATAAATGTAAAAATGACAATGTTTTGCATTTATGGAGTAAAGAAGATGGCCTGTTAATCCCTCAATAAAATGATGTACCATCAGTTTTAAAAATACTGCAATTTTAACAATACAGGTGTAAAAAGAACCAGAAGTAATGATGAACTTGGACCTATTAGAGATATATTTGGAGTATTATCTACTATCAGTGTTTACAAGATGGATATGTAACATCTCTCTAGTTCTTTATCTTTTCTGTTTTTGCTCCTGTCTCTGAAAAATGTATTTTTTCTTTCCCAAGGCAATCTCCTCCACTTATGTTTTCTTTGCCTTTTTGTGCCTCCCAAAACTAAATGTTTTTTTGTCTTCCCTTGAAGAGAAATATTGTGAGCCATGAATACTGATATGAACAGTGTTAACTTTTCTCAAAGTTTTATTATGAGCACTTTGAAGGAAAAGTTGAAAGAATAGCACAATGACCAATAGTTAAGATTTTTCCACATATTTTTATTTGTAATTGTATTTTTTTAAACAGATACCTTATGTCTGAATTACAATCAGTTATTATAATGATCATGTGCTCTTGCTAAACCTTTTCTAACAAGCTTAGCATTATATGTTCATATTTCCAATATCTTTTTGTAGCCCCTATTTATCAAAGGAATCAATTCTTTTTCAATGGGCTTGCTTGGCAAGTTTTTCTTTTTTATTTTCTGCCCTGTTATATATCCATACTCATCCTAAGTTGAAGTGAATTTAATCCCCATTTACCCTCCCTCCTCTAATTGTGTTACTTGGCCTTGAAAGGCAAATATAGCTTGGTGATTAAAACTTCACAGACTTAGCATAGTACCTAGTACGTAGGAAACACTCAATAAATGTTAGCTGTTGGGTTTGGTATGAATTGTTTTCTTCTCTTTGTTACACAGGGCATCATTGAGTCAGGCTTTCTAGTGAATTTTTTGTTTATTTTGTTGATTATTCTCCCTTCATTCTTGCTTATCATTGACTCTCTTTTCAGACCATCTTGTTTTGAGCATTCAACACGAAAATTTGACTGTGATGTGAAATGTTTCAATATACCATTGATGTGACTTTCTAGCATATTGGGGGGTGATGGTTGAGGCTATTCATTTTGACGAGCCATTTGGAAAAAATGAGTAATTTTTTTTTTAAATTGAGGTTATGATAGTTTACAACCCTGTGAAATTTCAGTGGTACATTATTATTTCTCAGTCATTATAGGTGCACCACTTCACCCTTTTTGCCCCCTCCCGCCCATAACTAATAATCTGTTCTCTTTGTCCACATGTTTATCTTCCACATATGAGTGGAGTCATACAGAGATTGTCTTTCAAAATGAGTAATTTTTAAAAATAGTACAGAGAAGTTATCAGTTTTGTATATTTGTTGTCTGAAAAGCCTGTATTAAAAACTATCCCCAGAACTTATAACTGTGTTGTGTTTCTTTAATAACGTATTTCTAGGGGGCTGGCTTGGTGTAGCAGTTAAGTTCATGTGCTCTGCTTCGGTGGCCCAGGGTTTGCCAGTTCAGATCCTGGGCGTGGACCTACACGCTGCTCATCAAGCCATGCTGTGGCTGCATCCCACGTAGAAGAGCTAGAGGGACTTAGAACTAGGATATATAACTATGTGCTGGGGCTTTGGGGAGAAAACAAAAGAGGAAGATTGGCAACAGATGTTAGCTCAAGGCCAGTCTTCCTCACCAAAAAAACACCCAAAAACGTACCTTTTAAAATAACGTGTTTCTGAAGTCGTTATACATTCTCAAAATAGATGTCTCAATAATTTGATGGGGCTAAAGTTCTGAGAGAACAACAATTATTTATTTTGAGTTTTTAATTTGTAGGAAAAAAATTAAAGAGCTCAGGTCAGTTTTAAAGTGAGAACACTGGTTTTAATACATTGCTTTAACTATTTTCTCTAACATTATATTTAATTTTTTAATTAAATTTTATTTTTGGTTTGAATAGGCAGTATATTCACATGGTTCAAAAATCAAAGTAATATAAATATGCATTGAAAAGTTTGCTCTTACATTTGACCACCCTGTTTCCCCCCTCTTTCTGCATCCCATATAGGTAACTTAAGTTCATTAGTTTTTTGTATCTCTTTCCAAGATTTCTTTATGTAGATGTAATCATGTATGAATATGTGTTTTTATTCTTCCCTCTTGCTTACATCATGTACACTATTCCACATTTTGATTTTTTTCCCTCCTTTGAAAATGTACGCTTGATGTCTTCCCATATCAATATGTAGAGTTTTCTCATTATTTGTAGAACATAGTATTCCAGTGTGTAGATGGATACTTGGAATATTTCCAATCTTTTGTTATCATATGTTGCTGCAAATATAGATAAATACATACACGTTCATCACACACACGTATTTGTACTCGACTCTTCTGGATTCTCCACTGGGGGCTTGTCTAGACAAAAGATAGATTAACAAGAGAAAAACAAGACAGAAGTTTATTAACACATGCATTGTGCTTACAGGTGGGAGCACTTGGTAATGAAATTGGTGCTAGAACATGGGCTTATATAGCATCTTAACAAAAGGAATGATGAAATTTTAGAGATGACACAAAACGAAAAAGACTGGTTTTCTTTGGTGTCAAATTGGGGGAAGGTAAATATGTGGTGGTGCTAATGGAAGATAAGGGCTAGTTAATAAAATTTATGTAGATTCCATTGGTGCTGCATGTGAGCTGATAAGGGTCTAGAGTTGTCTGTGGCGATTAACTTCTCTCCTTTCTGGTAGAGAGGGAAGGGAGGCACACCTTTGCAAATTTATGTCCTGCTTTTAGGCGAATGGTGGGTGGGGTGCAGAGAGCTTTTCTTGTTCTGCTGCTTAATGACCTTCAGCTTAAAATAATCCTTGTGGCAAAGTGGCATATTTTGGGGTGGCACATTCTGCTACCCTTCTGTACTTGGGTGCATCTGTAGGATAATTTCCTGGAAATGGAATTGCTAGGTCTGAAAGGTAAATGCGTATCTATTTTTAGGTATTGCCACATTCCTCTCCATAAGGTTGGTTCTGTTTTGTACTCCCGTTGTCAATATACAAGTGTGCCTTTTCCGCTAACAGATTGTTATCAAACTTTCAGATTTTTATTAGGTGAAAAATGTTATCTTGGTGTGTGTTTTTTTAATAAAGCATAGACTTTCAGAAAAATTAATCAACTATATTTTTTAGATTCACAGCAAAATTGAGCAGAAAATAGAGAGTTCTCATATACCCCACTCCCACACATGCACAGCTGCCTTTAACTGTGGGGACTGTCCACAGCCTTTAACACAGTGGTACATTTATCACCAAAATGAACCTACATTGGCACATCATCATTATACAAAGTCGGTGGTTTATGTTAGAGTTCACTCTTTGTGTTGAATATTCTGTGAGTTTTCACAAATGCATAATGATACGGAGTATTGTACAGAATACTAGTAATATCATGCAGAATAATTTTACTACCCTAAAAATCCTCTCTGCTTTACCTCTTCATCCCTCCTTCCCCCTAGTCCCCAGCAACTGCTAATATTTTTACTGTCCCCAAAGTTTTGCCTTTTCTAGAATGTCATATAGTTGGAATTAATAATACAATAAATATATAGCCTTTTCAGATTGGCTTCTTTCACTTAGTAATGTGCATTTAGGTTTCCTTTGTGCCTTTTTGTGGCTTGATAGCTCATTTCCTTTTAGTACTGAATAGTATTTCATCATCTGGATGTACCACAGTTTATCTAATCACCTACTGAAGGACATTTTGCTTCCAAGTTTTGGCAATTATGAATAAAGATGCTATGAATATCCGTATGCAGGTTTTTGTGTGGACAGAAGTTTTTAGCTCCTTTGGGTAAATACCAAGGAGAGTGGTTGCTGGATCATGTGATGAAAGTATGTTTAGTTTTGTAAGAGACTGACAAACTGTCTTCCAAAGTGACTGTACCATCTTGCATACCCAGCAGCAGTGAATGAGAGTTCCTGTTCCTCTGTATCCTCGCCAGCCTTTGGTGTTGTCAGTGTTTTGGGTTTTGGCCACGTTAATAGGTGTATAGTGGTTTCTTTTTTAATTTGTAGTTCCCTGATGACATAAAATGTAGAGCATCCTTTCATATACTTACTTTGCCATCTGTATGTCTTCCTTGTTGAGGTGTCTGTTGAGATCTTTTGCCTAATTTTTAATTGAGTGATTCATTTTCTTATTGTTGAGCTTGAGTTTTTTATATATTTTGGATAACAGTCCTTTATTAGATGTCTTTTGCAAGTATTTTCTCCTAGTCTGTGGCTTGTCTTCTCATTCTCTTGATAAATATAAACTTTTATAATTGAAGGTTAACCCATATATAAAAGTACACAAATTAAAAGTGTATGGCTTTATGATTTTTCTTAGTGAACATATTATTGGCTTCTCAGTATCGTTTGAATTTGCATTTCTGTCATCAGTTAAGTTGAACGTCTTTTCATATGATTAACGGCCATTTCTGTTTCTTTTTCTGAACTATCAGTTCACATCTTTTGCCCATTTTTCACTGAATTACTGTTCTTTTTTTTTTTCTTTTCTAGTAAGTCTTTAAAAATTGGGAAAGTTACTTCTTTGCTTGAGATATGAGTAAAATTTTCCCCCTATTTTGTTATCAGCCTTTTTACTTTGCTTTTCGTTTGTTTTGCTGTAACAAATAATTGGAATTTTCTCAAATGGGTACATGGAATCTCTTCCTCTTTCCTCAGCACAGGACTTAGCTTAAGTGTCACTGTCTTCCAGAATTCTTCCTAGTACCTTTCAGGGTTTTAATAAGTATCTCTATTCCCATGTTGCCTTTTGTATATCTTTATGTTAGTGTTTAATCACAATCCTTATCTCTTTTTCTAAAGGCTATAAAATCCTTGAGGGCTAGAGCTCTGTTTTATTTATCTTTGTGTCTCTAGTGCTTGGAGCACAAGAGGTATACAGTAAATATTGGTATGAATGATTGTTTCTTGGATTTTTGGTGCCTTTGATTTTACAACCATTGCTATCTAATTTAAGTACTCTTCATTTGTTACTGTTGAACCAACCTGTCCTATTCTCTTGTCATCCTGTCATTTTCTGTTGTTTACCACATTTCCTTTGAAGATTGTCTTGGAGAATCATTGACTTATTTCTGGGGAGACAGTAGAGCTTTTGTGTGTTTTACTTCTTTCTTCATAATTAAGATTTATGGGAATATTTTGATGTAAACAAATGATGTCATACTTCGAGGGCCTTTTGGGGGGTGACAATGTGTTATATCTTGTTTTCCTTTTTTGTTTTCGTATGTTTCTACAATTTTATAAAAACATATACACAAAATATATACAGAAAGTGAGATATTAGTATAATGAACTTCCACGTACTGTTTACTAGCTTCATGTCTTATTAACTCACAGTACTTTAAGGTAAGTACTTAAAATAACATATTATTAGAGTTGACAGATTCCTAGAAGCTATCTAGGGCTAGCCTCACATCCCAAAATTCAGGATAGAATTTGAATTTCTCTACATAGAAAGCTAAACCTCCTTGATGCAGTCCATTTCATTATTGAACAGCTGCGTTTGTACATTGAGCTAAAATGTGCTTCTGAAGAAACCCTGATTGATTCAGTGTCGTCTTCAACATGAGGCTCTCAATTTATTGAAGACAGAAATTATAGCTTTCTTATTAAGCTAAAAATGTTAATTTTAAACGACATCTTAAAAAAAACTTATAGTGGTACTAGGAAAAATCTGATAAACGTTATATCTTAAGGAGACTAAGGAAACAATTTCACATTCTTTACTGATTTGTCACTGGTTACTGACAATCTTATGAAGAGCCAATATTTTAAATTAATTTCTGGTTAAAACTTGAATATGCTTTAACCACATATAGAGTTTTTATATCTTTGATGTTAAAATGGCAGTCCATAAACTGAAACCTATTCGTTATGGTCACATTGCCTTTCAGTTCTCTCCTCAGCATATCTAGTAGATACTTTACTTATGAGATATGTAAAGAATTTGCTGTCAGAAATTGCCAGTTCAGATTATTTCATTAATTTCAAAATTACTCCATGGTAGTATCTATACAGTAGTATGTGTGTCAATTATGATTTTATTAAAAAACGAACAGCCCAGGTTAAGTGATTCCGTTTTAGCTTGACTCCTCTCTTTTATTGGTAGTGGCTTTGAATGAAGAGCATTTTCTGAGAGAATCTTTATAAACCTTTAACTTCTTCCCCCAAATGTTCAAGTCACTTAATATTCTGAGTTGATTATGCCCTGTGATGTATATCTCTATTTACCACAGTGAGAATGTTGTATGGAACATATTTGTTAGATTTTTCTAAATAACTGAAGTTATACTTAGTCTGTATTTCAGCACTTCTGTACCTTTTTTGTACAAGATAAGACTGTGTTTTATTCTCATCGTGAGTTCAAAACTAGAATGTAATGTGTCTCTTCTTGATTTCTGTAGAGCAGGTTGTTGCCCTGGATGCCCAAAATATCGTAGCTGTTTCATGTGGAGAAGCTCATACATTAGCACTAAATGACAAGGGCCAGGTGTATGCCTGGGGTCTCGATTCTGATGGACAACTTGGCCTGCTAGGATCAGAGGAATGTATCAGAGTACCCAGGTAACAAAAGTGACCAAAAAGAGGTCTTTAACAATCTTTTATAATAAATTTATCTAAATTATTGTTTACTGTGGGCATGTAAGAGTTGACACCTAATTATTTCTCCCCTTAGAGTTCCTAAGGAGTTTACTAGGTAGATTCTTGCCTTTAATTTGGGTTGAGTGCTATTTTTTGTATACTTCATATTTTCCCCCAAATTATTTATGTTTGTAAAGGAAAACGATGAAGAATATGTACTTTATGTTTTTTCTTACTAAAATTTTTAAGTGGGTTAGACTAATTTAAACTAATTCTCTTAAGTACCCCAGCTATTGAAATATGTATTAAATGTTGGTTGGTTGCGTGTTTCTCTGTCTCGTTTTAGTTTTTATTGAATATATAAGTCCCACATAGTTAGTGTAAAAAGAATTCAGTCTCTTTCCACTTTTTTACATAGAACCATGATTTAATTTACATTAACCACTAATTCATCATAGAGTTATTTCAAATTAAAAATAAACTATGTCTCATCGATGTTGTAGTCTTACAGATTTACATCAGGCGTAACCATTGTTTTAATATTAAAAACTATAAGAGCATGAACATATCTAGGTAAAAATATAGAGATTTAAAGAAAAGTATTCATTTTCTTTTGGATACATAAACTCATGCTTAGTTTTTAGAATTATACAAATTCTTGCCTCCTTAAACTCTTGTTCTTTCTTCTTAGTAATAGCTATAGAGACAAAAGAGAACTCTCCAGGGAGCCAAGATCTTAAACTAATTTTAGATTTATTCCAGGTAGCATTTTCTTTTTACTCACATTTAGATATTTTGTTTTTAGTTTAACATTGATAATGTTTGTTTTGGTTTAAATAATAGGATGTAACTACGAGGATAAGAAAATGGAGCACAAGAACTAATATATTTCAGAATAGGAACTCTAATCGTTGTTAGAAATGAGTTTTTTTTGACCAAGAAAGGTAGCTAGTTCTTTCAGTAAGCCTCTAACCTTTCCCCCAGATGTATATGTTTATTGAAAAACTTAAAGTATACGTTTAAAGTATTTGCTTTGTTTCAACATTTCAAAAGTTTTTTTGATCTTTTAGTTTGACATTTTATATTTGTTCTAGTAATGAACTGTTTGTAGAGACTTGGATATATCACATTCATATGTTTTCTTTGTTGAACTTGTAGTTCAATTCCACAAAACTCCCCAAATTTCCTCCCCCTTGTTTCTTCTGAGACAACAGGCAAACACAATTCCCCTTATGTTTTTAATGTCTCTTAATGATGGTGCTGTTGGGAGAAAATTTTTCTTCCTTAGGTTAAGTAAATAGAAATTTTTTAGTCATTTCAATTTTGATTTCTTTCAGAAAATGATAATTTGCAACCAAATGGTTATTGGCTAGATAATACAAAGGATTCCTTGAAACATAGTTACCTCACGTTTGTAATGTCCTCTACTGCTTTTATTTACTCCCAGAAGTAATTGTTGTAGAATGGGATTTTTTTTTTTAAATTAAGGTTATGAAAGTTAACATCCTTGTGAAATTGCAGTTGTACATCGTTATTAGTCATGTTGTAGATACACCGCTTCACCCCTAGTGCCCTCCCCCCACCCCCTTTCCCCTGGCAACCACCGATCAGTTCTCTTTGTCCATATGTTAACTACCACCTAGGAGTGGAGTCATACAGAGTTCGTCTTTCTCTGTCTGGCTAGAACGGGATTTTTAATTTAAGATTTAAAAAATTTTGTGTTTTTAGGATTGAAAAGGGTTTTCTAAATCAATATTCTCAAAACCATGATTCATGGCAAAGCTTTCTAGTTTTCCTTATTTTTACTCCCTGGTCTCTTAATTCTCATACTTAGATTTTTGTTGCTGTTCACTTCTGGCATAAGAGATTTCAGTCAGTAATCTATAGATAATTAGTAAATGGAAAGAAAGGTAATTTATAGGGAGAAAATTTTGTTATATGACAATTTATTTAAGGTTGCTTAATAATAAATTATGTATTTGTGACTTTACTATTTTGTGAACCTGGATGGGGACCTGAAAGAGATCTTACTTGAGTCCTCTGGTTTAAACTTCTCTGTTTTTTGTATTGCCAAACATCTAAATTAACTTTAAGCTGTGTGTTAAGGCATTTCTTCTGTTCAACCTTCTTAGTTTTTCAGGGACTGAGCTGATTGTTGTGACATAGTCCTTACTCACTTTTTAAAAATGTTTTAAAGAGCAATTTGGTATTTCAGTAGAAATATATTTTTATGAAAGACTGCCAGTGATTTTTTTCATTTTTAAAGTGTCAGTACCAAATCATTTTCTGGATACAAGGCTTTTCCTAGATGTTTAGAGCTGTTAGCCAGCTTTGTAAATTTCACACACATTTTGAGTAAAATGTATAGAAAACAGGAGGAAATTCAAATATATGTCAATACGTTTTTTAAAATTAGTGTTTATGATTTTCATAAGTGTTCAGAAAATCAAGAATCACATTATGCCAAACTTTCTTGAGAACAAAATACACTTTTATGCCAATAGGTGTAAATTAAGCAACACTTTAAAATTAAAGAATATAAAATTAATAATAGATTATATTTGAAATTCTTACTAGCTTGATAATCTTTTCTTCTGATTTTGTTTTGAAATCGCTACTTCTTGGGGAAAGACAAATTATTCAATATCAGTGGTCTCTGTAGACCTGCATTTCTGGCTAGTTACTTCTTTTTATGTAGGATGTGTGTTATACTTTTATTAAAACAAGAGTTAAGCCTAATTTTACTATCTTTTAGTTTAAGTGGAAATACGTACTTTTCCCACACAAAATTTAGAAAAAAATTGTTGGCAATGAAGTTGTAGTTTACTTTTTAAAGTTCTGTTTTTTGGACATAAAATTAACAATTATGACAAGATGGTTTAATATGATGATCCTTGTGAAGAACAGCTATTTCTGGGCTGCAGAAACTAATTAAACATATTTGAATTGTCAGCTTGATCAAAAGTAAAACTTATTTTCTTGATTTTACTCAGTTTTAAGCATATTATAATTTTTGCCTAATATTAGCATCAGAAAGTTAAGAACATTTTAGAATAAAAAGAAAAATTAAAGAGTATTTCTTAATAGTTGAGACTAGATTCGTTGTTAGCCTAAATTTTTTAAAATTGGAAAAAGAGTTGGTGCTAAGACTTTTCTCAAATCACTAAGAAAGTTGTGGCTTAACTGGGAAATAGAAAATTGTTAATTATGTTTTATCATCAAAATATATTTTTAAAACCTCTTAAGTATGGTTGACATACAGAAAGCTGTACCTATTTAATGTATACACTTTGATGAGTTTGAAATTGGCAAATATTTAATGCTTTAGTTCTTCAATTTATTTATTTTTTTGGTGAAGAAGATTGGCCCTGAGCTAATATCTGTGCCAATCTTCCTCTATTTTTTTTAATGTGGGATGCCACCACAGTGTGGCTTGATGAGCTGTGCTAGGTCCGACTCAAGATCTGAACCCGCAAACTCCCAGCAGCTGAAGCTGAGCACACAAACTTAGCTACTGTGCCAGCCTGATAGTTCTTCAGATTTTTAATTATATAATGTAGACTTTTCACTAGTCTTTAACAGTTGGGATTTTACCTTTTCAAACAGCTGGAAATGCCTAGTTTCTGCCTGTATTGCTCCTGTACATTAAGTTGGAAAAATACAACAGTATAGAGTATACATATTCAACAATTAATACGTTTTGGCAGACTTCCCAAGGGAGGAAAGTATAAATCTTATTTTGAAGTTTATTACCTGTTTTCTTAGGAATTTCGAACATCTTTCAAAATTCAATAAAGAAGTGATTCTTTTCTTTGCAATGAATTATTTTAGTGATGTCATAGCCATTTAAAATGTTTGACGTGCTCTAACCTTTAGGGATTTATTTTAAATTTATACACGGTTATAAAGTATTTACCATAGATGTCTGAATTCTGATTTTCTTTTTGTAGTTCTTATTAATTAGCAATCTTCATGGGATGTGTATGTATGTATCTCTGTATTTTTTGTTTACAGGATTATACTGCCTTATTTTACTTTTCTGTTAATTGTACTTGAATCCTTTTAAAAATTGAAAACAGTTAAACATTTACATTGTCTTTTTTACTTAAAAAAGGGGCTTTACTTTTGATGAATTCTGTAGAATTTTATTTCATTAAGAATTTTTTAATTTGTTATCTCTTGAGGAAAAATTGAACATGAGAAACAAATTTGGTAAATTAAGTTTTAACCATATGCAGTATTTTTATTTATTTTTTTATTCCTGAAAGCTAAAAAAGAAAAAAAAAAAACCCCAACAACTAAGCATATCCTCTCCTTTCTACCCCCACACCATCTTCCGTGTATTAATAAATCTACATGGAGATGAAGGCGTTTTTTGTTTTTTTCTCTTTAAAACAGTAATGTCACAGAAGACTATCTTTTCTTGTCCCTGTAGCAGACATGGCTAAAGAAATTAGCTTTTATGTTATATTCCAAGCCTTATGATATTATTTTGGAAATGAGAGTCACCGAATGTACATTGCTGTGCAAATTTAGAAGTTTTTTTGGGCAAACTTTATGAATAGTTTAATACTAAAGTCTCAAAGACTTTACAAATTCACTTATCCTTTAACAGTGTATTATTCATTACCTACTTTTTGCCAGGCACACAGTATGTGCTAGAGATTCCATGGGTATAAAACACATAGTCCACCTTCAAAGAGCTTATCGTTTAGCAGAGTATGCTAGTAATAATTAAATGAATAAGTATATCAGCAATTCATCATGATAAATGATATGAAGGAAAAAACATAGGGTACTATGAGAATGTAGTATTTTGAAATGTTTTACTTGGTCTTGGAAATTGGACTTTATACCTGGAACAGCTGGTTTTTAAAAATATTTAATATAGTTCACTGGTTAGTGTCTGATGTGCCTAAAATGAATAAACAGTAACAGTAATTGTTTAGTGACTTCAGCACCATTGTACATATCCAGGTATTTTTTATTTCTGTTTCTGCATTGCCAGTGTTTGATTTTGCTAATTGCAGAAAAATGGCATTATTCTACATTTGAAAATCTGAAGGTGCATTGGATCCTGCTTACTTGTTGGATTCTGCTAACTTGTAGCAGTACAACTCTCAGGTCTTGTAGTTAAGAACATAAATCCACTAAATAAAAATATTTTTAATACAACAGTATGGAATTAGAGTAACTCTCCTTTCTCCTGCTCAAAATTTGATTTGCTGAAGCTGCCTCCCGAAAATCATGAGTATCGACACACTGGTCAGGACTTGCTCCGGAATCTCATATGGCAGAATCAGGTCAGGTGACAGTATCAGGTAAAGGGAAATAAGAAACATATTATGCTTCATCTCCGCTTTTTTTTCCTTGAAAATATTCATTCAGGAAAAACAGAATGACGAGGTAAAGGGGAACTACGTAAGAAAAACCTGGGATGGTTGGTACACAAAGTTAATTGATTTTTATAATGTTTTAAAAATTAGCCTTTAGAATTACATTGCCATTTAGGAAAAATCAGAAATGGGGGGAAAAAGAAACTATAAAAATATATGGGAAAAACACAAGATGGCAGAAATGTGACTGAACACATCAGTGATCATAATAAACATGAATTGATTAAATTTCCCTAGTAAAGAATTAAATTGAGTATCACTGATTTAGAAGTAAAGTAAAAAGATAGCCCAAAAGGAATAATAGGTTTCATAATTCGTGAATTCATAGCACCACATGATAGGAATCTCTGTTGGTTCTTAAGGAACCTGATATAGGAGAACATATATTCAACTAGGCCAAACACTAATTTTTGACAAATTAGATCTTGTACATTTGTTTTTACAAATATATTGGTAAATTTCCTACTTGAAGCGTAAGATTTTTAAAAAAATTTTGATAAAACATCTGAATTATAAAAGCACTCTGAGTAGTAGTTGACTTGTGAGCATAGTTTACTTAGCTTAAATATTGTTGTTTAAATTGTTTTTTCATCACACCTCTTAATTTTTGTCATATTTAGATTTTGTTTACTGAGTTTAGCATAAATATTTGGTAAATTGGGCTTTTGGAATAAACAGCATGAACTGCTAGGTTAGTAGGAAACTACTTGCATGTAGTAGGTGATCAATAAATAGCATAAATAAGTAGCATTCAGGATCCATTTATTAAATGGGATAATCTGATCCTGATCTCTCTTCTTATTTTCTAGAAATATTAAAAGTTTGTCAGATATCCAGATAGTACAGGTTGCTTGCGGTTACTATCATTCTCTTGCACTTTCTAAAGGTAAGCATTACTTTTATTATCTTTCCGTTTTTCAGTTTTATTACTTGATAATTTAACTGAGCAGAAAGTCCTCCAACTTTCTCCTTATTCACACTTGTCCTTGTTCTTGATCCTTTTCAATTCCATATATATAGTAGAACTAGCTTGTCAGTTTTCACAGACCTACAAAGAAACTATTGGGATTTTGATTGGGATTGCATTGTCTGTATAAATCAATTTGAGGAAAATCTTTACAATATTGAGTCTTAATTTTTGAACATGCTGTATCCCTTACACCCCTTTTATTAGATTTTCACCTATATATTTGATATTTTTTGTTATTGTGCATGGTGTCATTTTCAAATTGTTTATTTCTAGGATATAGACATGAAATTTTTGTTCTAATTGTTCTTTAGTCGGCTAAACGCTATTCCTTCATAGCTAGGAAAGGTTATAACTTGCCCAATCTGATTTGATCTCACAGATGAACTTTTTATGAATAAAAACAGAGAAGAAGCCTGGGCCTCCTATGAGCTTTGTTTGCTTTTCTTTCCTATTCATTTAACAACTTCTTAGGCCAGCCAAGGATTGTACATTGGGTTAGTAAAGAATCTGCCATATGTTTGTTTTTTGTAATTAAAAAAAATAAGTTCCAGTGGCTTCATTATTATTATTATTTTTAAATTTATTAAATGTCTAGTGAGGTCTACTGTGAATGAAGCACTAGGCTAGAGCTGTGGGGAAATACAGATAAGAGAGAGTTCTAGGGACCATACCATCTAGTGGAAGAGACACATATACAAATCAATAACTAGAGTTTGAGACAGAAAAACTTACTTACTGGTTTGGTCAAGGTAAAAATAAAATGCTATGTCAATGAAGGAAAAGGTTTAATTATAGTCATGTGTCACTTAACGGTGGGGATATGTTCTGAGAAATGCATTGTTAGGCAATTTCGTCATTGTGCGAGCATCATAGAGTGTACTGAAGGGGAACAAAATTTGCCATCCCAAAATGTGTCTCTTTAACATGAGGATTATTTTAGGCTGATTATTTTTAAGAAATAAAAGACTCAAAGTTTTTCTTGTTACTTCCCCCTTAACTGCCTAAAAGAATTCAGATTAAAAAATCTGTCTCGGGAAGCGAGCTATCACCTTAGCATAGTGTGAACTAGGTGGTAGACAGGGAGGAACCTAGAAAAGCCTGTTTCTTGGGCTTCCCTCTGTGTTCTTCTGTTTCTTTGTGGCCAAACACTTGTTTTCCAAACATCTGCTCCTTTTCACCTCCCTGTGAATTCTTTACCTTCCTTATGAAGTCCTGACTCTCCCACCTCCAACATCATCCTCTTTCATCTTTAGCTGAGGATGGTCTTTAAGGTGAGAGTTTTGGCCATTTTGGAGAGTTACTTGGTTTTCCTCCATTCCTCCCCTGTATACATGTTACTAAACTTTTGTTTGTTTTTCTCCTGTTAATCTGTCTCATGTCGATTTATTTCTTAGACCCTCCAGAAGAACCTAAAGTGTGGAGGAAAATTTCTTCCTCCCCTGTAGTACTTACACAAACCTAGATGGTATATAGCCTTCTACTCATCTAGGCTACAGGGTACTAATCTTATGGGACCACTGTCATATGTATATGTGGTCTGTTGTTGACTGAATATTATGCTGCATGTGACTGTAGTTCCAATCCATAGAATTGGTAACAAAAAGGAAGGAATTGGTATTTGATATAAGTCTTAAAAGATGAGTAGAATTTATTCAGAATTGAAGAAATGTTGAGCAGTAGCTAGGGAATTATTGAGGATGGGCTCAGGTGATAGTACATACTAGTAAAGGCATAGAATCAGGCAAAGGTATTTTATGTATTTGAGTATCAGCATGTAGCTTTATGTGGGTGTTGTGAGAGCATGGGAGACATATTTCAGTTGAGGCTGAAGTAAAAGCAGAAATCTGTTACATTGGACCTTGAATGCCATATTAAGGACTTTGGATTTCTATAGGCAGTCGGGAAGCTGGCATCCCTGTATTCTTTATTGTTACTTTGCCAGCTTCTCTTGATATTTTGGTGGGTAGATCCAAGATAAATTTAAACCCGAAAGTTTTACTGATAGGACAGTTTTCTGTCTTGACTTACAGGTATTCTTTTGCCGTGTTGAGCTTCATGCTTTAGCGATAGCTAATGAAGTTTTTTGATCACTTAGTATGAACTAGGCACATTAAGATCTACAATGCACAGCGGTAAGCATAACGCCACTAGCCCTTATGGTGCAGTCACATAAATAAAAATATAAATGCATACTATGAAAAAGGACTGTAAAAAAAGAAAGTTAGGATATTTAGAACATATAATGGGGGGATGAACTTAATCTGGGAAATCAAGGAAGGCTTCCTGCTGGGAGAGAGTAGAAGTAAATAGACAAAGATGAGGGGAAGGTTTAGGCAGAGGGAACAGCAATGTGTGAGAAGTAGGCGTTGAAGAATGTAAGGGGAGATGAGTATGGCTAGAGTATAGTGAGTAAGAGAAGAGACTGGTATTAAATGAAGGTAGATCATATAGAGCCTTATAGGCTTTGTTAAAAGTGTTTATCCCAAGAGCAGTGAGAAGGCACATATTTTTTTCAGGTGAGCAACATTATCAAATCTGCATTTTTATAATATCTGTATGTATATGTACAAATGTCTGCTAGTATGTGCATAAAGTATTTCTGGAAGTACATATTAGTAACTGGTAAGAGTGGTTATCTCTTGGGAGAGGAACCAGGGATCTAATTTTGGAGGGAAACCTACTTTTAAGTGTGCACTATTATGTAGTATAAATTTTAAAAAATTAGTTATTAGTGTGTCAGTTATTAGTTTAGTGCCAACTTATTTAATATATCTAAAGTTGTGAAATAAGATGGCAGTGGGGAGCAAAAGTGACAAGCAAAAAAACGATTGTAGGAACCAAGTGAGATGGTAAGGAGTGAATCTATTTGCCATATTTTTCTTTAGGAAGAGAACTGTATACAACCAGAGGCACTCACAGCTAGAATATACAACTATGTACTGGGGGGCTTTGGTAAGAAAAAAAGAAAAAGAAGATTGACAACAGTTGTTAGCTCAGGTGCCAATCTTTATTAAAAAAAAAAAGAGAGAACTGTATATAACTTGGTGATGGAGTGATACCATCTTGTGTATAAGGTACGAGAGGAGAGGAGTATTAAGGATGATTCCCTATGTTTATGAATTGTGCTACCGAATCAGTTATGATGTCATTTTACTGAGATGAGGAACACTGGGAAGAAAGAGGTCCAGCACATGAGAGATTGGATGGACATCGTGAATTGAGTTTGGGGCATGCTGAACTGAAAGTAGCTTTGAAATATTCAGGTTTAGATGTCAGATAAACAGTTGGATATGTGGGTTTATTGCTCAGAGGAGATGTATGCGGTAGTGAAAAAATTTTGAATGTGATCAGCATATAATTAATATCAAGCCTTGAGCTTGGATAAGTGCCTCTTGGGAGAAATCACAGGAATAAAAGTGAGACCTGAGGAATATTAAAAAGAGAGGGTGCTTTCTTAAGGAGTATAAGGAAATGCGACTTATTCATCAGTAAAGTCAGTCAAACTTAAAGTGTACTAATACAGAAAGTGTTCTAGGTAGTATTATGTCTCCATATAAGACATAAACTTAATAAAGAGGAATATATATTTCCATCTGATGAGAGGAAGAACATCCCAAAATAGCTGATAATCTTCAAATGAAATTTTTTGTGTGGGAGAAAAATAGTTAATTTTATGATTTTTGTTTTGCAGCAAGTGAAGTCTTCTGTTGGGGACAGAATAAATATGGCCAATTGGGTTTAGGCATTGACTATAAAAAGCAAGCTTCACCACAGCTGATTAAGTCTTTGCTTGGAATCCCTTTCATGCAAGTTGCAGCAGGAGGAGCCCATAGTTTTGTACTCACCCTTTCTGGAGCTATCTTTGGATGGGGACGCAACAAATTTGGTCAACTAGGTCTTAATGATGAAAATGGTAGGTTCTCATTATTTGTAGATAAATGTATTTCTAAAAAGAGATGATCTTTTGAGATGGATCAGTGATTCTTAGTGTCAGAGAGAAACTTACCCAGATCTTTCCTAATATGGAGGTGGGGATGAGAGGTTAATTTACAAATTTCATTCGATAATAATATTTTTAGGGCATGTTGGGAAGGCCAAAAAACCAAAAAATATCATTTTATCATTAAGTAACTATAGAAAGTGTATCTGGACAAAAATTTTTGTTGTTCAGTGTTCATTAAAAGAAAGTTGAGAAACGTTTCTTCAAGTTGGTAACCACGTTACTGGCTACGATCGGTGAAAAGAAGCTTTAAAGTTATTCTGGAAAGTAATGGGAAGCATTAATCTATTTGAGTTTTTTAAGGAAATATTTAGATAATCTGTCATAAATTAATCTTTAGTTTGGGCTTCACATTTGACATGGATGCTAGATCATTTAAAAATAAACACTTTGAATTAAAAAAATTATAACCACTTGAAACAAGTTGGGATCTTGGAACCAATTTTTCATAACTACATTAGGTCGAATGCCAATATTTGAAATACAAAAACTAATTTCATAAAGTTCAGCATAATTGTAATGACTTAAATGAACAAAAGTGAGTTGTTCATCTAGTAACAACTGGTTGTGATAGCAGAGAATGCTCTCAGAAAGAATTTTAAAATATTTTTTGCATGAGAAAAATGTGTCAGATTAGAACATTATGTATCTTTTCTGCTACAAAATAACAAAATTATACTTAATTTTCCAGCTTTTAAGTGGGGTCCTATCAGCTTAGTTATCATGAGGTAAATATAAAGAATGTTGTGTACATATTAGAAGCAGTCAAATAGTTTTGAAATTCCTTCATTGCTGAGATCTGTGCAGATTGGTGTTTAGACAATTTAATATTTAAATTACTCTTTTTAAATCCCTCCTTTATCACAGTAGCATGAATAGAAAGGCCTGGGAGTCCAACTTTTAGTAGACTTATATCACAAAATCATTGAATTATAGTTAAAATTAGTTAGTCATCATTGTCTGCTGAAGCTGTAGAGGAAACACGTTTTAGAAGAGTTTTAATTTTAAAAATACTGTTAACATCTCTTGTTGGAATTTTCAGATAGGTATTTTCCTAATTTACTAAAGTCACTAAGAACTCAGAAAATAGTTTATATTTGTTGTGGAGAAGATCATACTGCTGCACTAACCAAGGTATTGTACTCCTATAAAACTTCTTTACTATTACTCATGATAGTTATTTCATAATTAGTGAATGTTTTCATGATATTTACATTGAAACATGCGTGTTATTGATATCAAAAAAATAATTTGTCTTGGAAAAAGGACCTAGATGATTATTTGTTCTCAAAAGCAATTTACTTTAATTTTCAACTTCATTTTATGTTACGAAGTGTGAATTGTGATCTGCTATTAAATGTGATGATAATATATTTTGTCGAGTGTCTCAGCTTCGTGTGAAATACTGCCTAAATAATATTTTGAATGAAATAATTCCTTTTCAGTTTGCCAGGGCTGCTATGCTGTGTGTATCAGTCCCATTTATATCGCTCTGCCTAATTTTAATTTAACTCCCATTTAGCTTATAAGTGTTGTATAAAAAGTAATAAAGGAGACTAAATCTCTCTATTATCCATAGGCCAAGTATTATGCAAGCAGTTATAATGAGCTTTCATCACAGTCTTGTTAATGGCTTTAACTCTGACCTCTCACTTCTTTGAGTATGTGCCAACTCGGTTTCAGTACTGTGTAGTTCTCTGGCAATTAGAAGTAAAATGAAAATAAAAACGTTAAACTAATCTTTACCAGGAATAATATTTATTATAGTCATGTTAACGTAAAGGAACTGGCAAATTTTCATTGGCTAAATTAGAAATTAATGTTTTTTGCTTTTTTTATCTTTGGTCCTACATAGTAGATAAAATTGGCAAGAAAAAAATTAACTTCTGATCACTTTGTAAAATTCTACACACTTACTCCCACATTGAGAATTTTAGGATGATAAGAATTATTCTTAGTCATTATCAAATATAGTGTACTCAAGGTATTTTTAAAACTATAATGACCAATTGTAAAAGTTAATTTTTAAAAATTTTTATTACTTGCCTTTTAGTAAGGAAGTTTTACTGTAATTGCCAATCTTATTACCATATTTTATTGATTTTTATCATTCAGATTACAAATGTAATCACTAAAATCTTATTTAATCATATTGGAAAGATGGAAATTTTCGTCATTCTCTTTCATTGGTATTTGGAAGAAATAAGGCTGTGCTGAAATAATAGTAAAAAATGTTTTGTATTTTAATTTTTAGGACTAGCTTTGTGGTAGAAAGACTCACAATGTTAATGGTTTTCAAATTCAGCCTTTCAAATAACCACTCATCTTATTTTCCCTTGATATGTAACTATATCTATTGAGTTTTTAAAAACGCTAATTCTATTAATTGTCTGTATTCCTCTCTCATTAGCTTATGATACTTGTTCACTGGAATTTTTGGTGTAATTATTTTTTTTAATTTTATTTATTTATTTATTTATTTATTTATTTATTTAAAGATTTTATTTTTTTTTCATTTTTCTCCCCAAAGCCCCCCAGTACCTAGTTGTATACTCTTCCTTGTGGGTCCTTCTAGTTGTGGCATATGGGACACTGCCTCAGCGTGGTTTGATGAGCAGTGCCATGTCCGCGCCCAGGATTCGAACCAACAAAACACTGGGCCGCCTGCAGTGGAGCGCGCGAACTTAACCACTCGGCCACGGGGCCAGCCCTGGTGTAATTTATTTTTAACAAAATTAGTTTTAAATATCCCCAGAGTAAAATGTTTTATTTTTCCTTGATTTAAGTTAGAATATCGTTCCGTATCCACATATCTTTTGCTTTCCTTGAAGAATTTCTTGCATATAAATTAGGATTGCTTAACAAAGCAATTTTCCTTGTACAAAACCTACATTAGGAAAATGACATTAGGAAAAATTTTAAAATAGACTTTTAAAAACAATAGAAAGACATGCATGTTCGTGGATATGAGGACACTACCACAAAGATGTCAAATTTTTTCAAGTTCATTTACAAATTCACTATGCAAATTACATATATATATTCCTTTTGACTTAGCAATCACGCTTTTAAGAATCTATCCCGATGATAGGAAATTATGTATGCAGAAGGTCATTTATTATGGCATTATTTTAATAGCAATAGAATGGAAGAAATCCAAATGTCCCTCAGTAGTAGCCTGGTTGAATAAACTCTGGTGACTCCATGCACTGGAGTATCATGACATGTAAAACAGAATGAGGAAGATCTCTATATTATGCTGTGGAATGATCTTCAGGATGTATTGTTAAGTAAAAAGAGGAAGGTACAAAGTAGTTACCTTTTGTTTAAGAAAGGGTAAAATATGAAGGTATTACATATTATTTGTATTAAAAAAATTAATAGCTATGCTAAATATGACGTTCCTTATAGTTTGTACTTGGGAACCTAGAAACTGTGACACATAATTAGAAAGCAAACATATATGCATATTTCTGTTTTTTAAAAGTAGTTCTTAAAAATTAAAAACAAAAACCTAGTGGCACAACTGCAGAAAGAAGAATTCTTTAGATCATTTAAAAATACGGTATTTTCTTGCGTATCACTAGTGGGAAATAGCCTAAGGATAAATTGAATTCACAAAGAAAGCTTAAACTGCATTCTGTAGTCTTATTATTAGTAGTAAAATTGGTAGTGTTGTTTTCAATATATTACATTTAGAGTAGGATAAAGCAAAAAGTACTTTACTGTCATCAGAAACTGCACCTTTCAACTTAAGAGACAAGAGATATAAAATGGTAGGAATTAAATTAAAACCCTGTGGATCTTTACTTTGAATCACAAGTGTCAATATGAACTCTCATTTTTCCCTTCTAAAAATACAGTCATGTGCCGTATAATGATGTTTCACACATAATAGTGGTGGTCCCATAAGATTAGTACCATATAGCCTCGGTGTGTAGGAGGCTATAACATCTAGGTTTGTGTAAGTACATTCTATGATGTTTGCACAATGATGAAATCGCCTAACGACACATTTATCAGAAAGTGTCTGCATCGTTAAGTGACGCATGACTGTGTGTGTTTTTTTTTTTTTGCCATGGCCACTGAAAGGTCCTATAAGTAATTAACCACGTGCAATTTGGAAGCAATGAACATCCTTTGATGTAGACTGTACTAAAAGGAACCAGGGCTTCTTAGAGAAGAGGCTGATCCCATATAAGTATAGCCTTGGGCATTTTATGTTAGAAAAAAGCAAAGACACCAAACTCATGTCAGAAGGACAAGTTGAAGGAGCTTTCACTGGTTAACAAAAAGAAATAATTACTGCAATAAATGGAAATATATGAAATATATAAAGATCCATGACTTCATAATGATACTCCTCTTCTCCAAATCAATCCAAAGCAAACTTCATTGCTTATCTTTGGAGGTTGCTAGGAGAACAACTCATTTTTCTAAAAATTAGTAAATGAGAAAGAAGCATTTCTCCCTAGGATGCAAGGATGATACAACATCTGCAAATCAGTGAGTGTGATATACTACATTAACAGAATGAAGGATAAAAATCATATGATCATTTCAATAGATATAAGAAAAGCATTTGACAAAATTCAACCTTCTTTCATGATAAAATTTTCAACAAATTAAGTGTAGAAGGAATGTACCTCAGCATAAGAAAGGCCACATATGACAAGCCCACAGCTAACATTGTACTCATGATAGTTTTTTTTCTTTTCTTTTCTTTTTTGTTTGGTGAGGAAGATTAGCCCTGAGATAACATCTGTGCCATTCTTCTTCCACTTTATGTGCGGATTGCCACCACAGCATGGCTGATAAGTGGTGTAGGTCTGTGCCTGGGATCCAAACCTGCTGCCAAAGTGGAGAATGCTGAACTTAACCACTATGCCATGGGGCTGGCCCCTGAAAGCTTTTCTTTTAATATCTGGAATAATACAAGGATGTCCACTCTTACCACTTGTATTCAAGATAGTACTGGAAATCCTAACCAGAGCAGTTAGGCAAGAGAAAGAAACAAAACTCATCCAAATTAGAAAGGAAGAAGTAAAATTGTCTCTGTTTGTAGATGACATAATATTAAATATAGAAAACCCTAAAGACCCCACCAAAAAACTGTTAGAAGTAATAGATGAATTCAGTGAAGTTGCTGGGTACAAAAATCAACATACAAATATTGATTATGTTTCTATAGACTAAGAACAAACTATCCAAAAGAGAAATTAATAAAGCAGTCCCATTTACAATAGCGTCAAAAACAACAAAACACTTAGGAATAAATTTAACCAAGGAGGTGAAAAACTTGTACACTGAAAACTGTATAAGACATAAATGAAACAAATTGAAGAAGACACAAATAAATAGATGTCTCATGTTTTTGGATTGGAAGAACTAATGTTGTTAAAGTGTCCATACTAAAAGGGATCTACAGATTAAGTGCAATCCCTATTAAATTTCAGTGGCATTTTTCACAGAAATAGAACAGACAATCCTAAAATTTGTGTGGAATCACAAAAGACTCAGAATAGCCAAAGCAATTTTGAGAAAGAACAACAAAGCTGGAGGTATCATGCTTCCTGATTTCAAACTATTTTACAAAGCTATAGTAATCAAAACAGTATGGTACTGGCATAAAAACAGACACGTAAACAGTTAAACAGAATAGATAGCCCAGAATAAACCCACACATGTATGGTCAACTAATCATTGACAAGGTGCCAAGAACATACAATGGCAAAGGGTAGTCTCTTCAATAAATGGTGCTGGGAAAATTAGATATCCACATGCAAAAGAATGAAACTGGACCCCTATCTTGCACCACTCAGAAAATGTAACTTAAAATGGATTAAAGACATTAAAACCTGAAACTTGTAAAATTCCTAGAAGAAAACGTGGAGAGAAAACTCCTTGTCATTAGTCTTGGCACTCCTATTTTGGATATGACACCAAAAGCGCAGGCAACAAAAGCAAAAATAAACAAGTGGGACTACATCAAAATAAAAAAGCTTCTGCACAGCAAAGGAAACAGTTAACAAAATGAAAAGGCAGCCTATGCAATGGGACAAAATATTTGTAAACCATATTCTCTGGTGAGGAGTTAATATCTAAAATATATAAGGAACTCATGTAACTCAGTGGCTAAAGAACAAATAATCTAAAATGGGCAAAGGACCTGAATAGACATTTTTCCAAAGAATACAAATGGCCAAGAAGTACATGAAAAGATGCTTAATATCAACCTCGCGGTCATTAGGGAAATGCAAATCAAAACCACAAAACCGCACGTCACATCTCTTAGGATGACTGTTATCAAGAAAACAAAGGAGAAGTGTTGGCAGGAATGTGGAGAAAAGGGTAACCCTTGTACACTACTGGTGGAATGTAAATTGGTGCAGCCATCATGGAAGACAGTATGGAAGTTCCTCAGAAAATTGCTAATAGAACCACTGTACAACCCAGCAGTCCCACTTCTGGATATATATATGAAGGAAATGAAAACAGGATCTTGAAGAGATAACTGCACTCCCATGTTCATTGCAGCATTGTTGACAATAGTCAAGATATGGAAACAACCTAAGTGTCCATTGCTAGGTGAATGGATAAAGAAAATACAATACATAGAAAATGCAATACACATGCATGTGCACACACACACACACATATATAAAGGAATATTATTCAGCCATAAAAAGAGGGAAATCTTCCCATTTGCAACAACATAGATAAAGCTGGAGAGCATTACGCTAAGTGAAATAAGCCAGACAGAGAAAGGCAAATACTATATGGTATCATGTAAATGTGGAATCTTAAAAAAAAAGTCAAATACATCGAAACTGTAGAATGGCGGTTGCCTGGGACTAGGGGTGGGGAAAATGGGCAGATGTTAGTCAAAGGGTCCAAGTTCTGAGGATCTAATGTACAGCGTGGTGACTGTAATTAACAATATTGTATACTTGAAATTTGTTAAAAGAATAGATCTGAAACATTCTTACCAAAAAAAAAAAGTATGTGAAGTGGTAGATACGTTAATTAATTTGATTGTAGTAGTTGTTTCACAATGTATGTGTGTGTCAAATCACATTGTACACTTTAAATATATATAATTTTATTTGTGAATTGAATTATACCTAAATAAAACTACATAAAATAGTACCAATTACAAAAACTATAAGAAATAAAAATAAACAGTTCTGCTATTTGTGTCAAAAAAGGAAATAATATTAATTTTGTAAGTGTGATAATAGTATTGTGTTATATATTGTATCTCTTAGAGGTATATGCCATTGAAGATACATACACATTTATAGGTGAAGTGATTTGATGACCACAATTTGCTTTAAAGTACTCCAGTATTTTTTTTTGCTTTAAAGTACTCCGAAAAGTGAAAGTGGCAATGGCATTGGTGAAACAAGATTATCTAACTTTTGCCAGTTGTTGGAACTGACTGATGGTTATATGATGAATCATATGTCTTTTTGTCTTTACTTTTGTGTATTTGTTTGAAATTTCCCATGGTAAAAATTCTAGAAAGAAAAATCAGTTTTCCTTATACAGCAATTTGTATAAATACTTATGCTATTAAATGATGAAAACAGGATATAAAATTGTATATATGTATACAGCTATGAAGAAAAACAGTGAAATTGAAAAAATACTAATTTTGCTTGTGTTAAAATGCCATCACAAATTACTTTTTATATGCATAACCTCTAACCCAGTTAAGTATTTTATAATAAATTTTTAAAAGGCCATCTATATTGTAGTGACTGTATGCTATAAATAGCTACATTTGTACAATCTGGTTACATAGTCTCTTTTTGCAGAGCTTTTATGTTAAAAGCATAACTAGTTTGAAAACTTGATACCATTTTTAGGGTTCTGTGAAATTTTATGGGTGTGTACTTAGGGATTTAACAAGGATATAATGTTAGTGAAAGGCAATGCAAAAAATAATTTTTAGTCTCTTAAATGATCACTTCATCAAAATGTCTTACAATGATGAGAACATAATGAAATACTTTAAAAATATGCGAAAATATTTAGCCATCAACCTGGAACTCTCTTAGTTTTACGACATTTTACCTTGAAAAGTCAGCTATCATCTGTTAAATTGTGGAGATAATAGAAGAGAAAAATTGACTCCATATTAAAGATTGATGTATGTTTTTGAAGATTATTTTCTTTTCTCGGGCCATATAATGATAAAAGCTGTTGTTTTTTTTTTAGGAAGGTGGAGTATTTACTTTTGGAGCTGGAGGGTATGGTCAGTTGGGTCATAACTCTACCAGTCATGAAATAAACCCAAGGAAAGTTTTCGAACTTATGGGAAGCATTGTAACTCAGATTGCTTGTGGAAGGTAAGCTATTATATAAAAAAGTAGTTTGGTCTCTATGACACAACTGTTTAGGTTTTTTTTTTTTCTTATAGTCCAGAGGACTTTTATTTTTTTACACTGATGTTATGCCATGAATTCATGGAGAATGGATTCCAGCAGCTCAGGCTCCTTTCCATTGGTTCTCACAAAGTGTCCTTCTCTGGCTGGAGCAGTCTGGTGCTTCAGTTGAACACAAGTACCTTTCTCTTTGGCTTCTTTTTTTTTTCCTGATCATTTTCCTGGAAGCTATCTCAGCTCTCAGAGTCCTTTATATGCTCAGTATGAACATTAATTCTCTTGACAAGAAAATCTTGCCCTTAACTTGTTTGTTGACAATAATGCCAACAGCATGCTGGGTAACATTGTAGACTCTTCTGGTTTTGCTGTGATAACATTTGTGGGGCATTCATTTTTGAACAGTGCCCAGTTTCTTGATATCTACAGTATCACTTTTCTTGCAGATTCACAAGTATGTGGCTGAAGAAACAACTCCATGTTTTCTAAAAGATGTAGAGAACATACAGGGATGTCTCTCTTCTTTTCCTTTGTGTTGGTCATTTTTGCAAATTACTAGAAGGTGGCAGTTCCACCTGAAAGTAGGGATTTTTTTCTTAATGAATCTAGTAATCTAAAATGAAAAACATTGTCTCCTGAAGGCCTAGTTTGCTGCTAAGGAATCATAGTAACCGGAGAAACATTTTATGCTGATTATTTTGTCTTTCTCTCTTTGAAACAGATTTATCTGAGGCAAGATAGTGATAATGTATGTGTAACGTTGTATTTATTGTACATAGCATTCACACTTAAAGGGAAACTATAGATCATCGTTTTTTCTTTTTTACCTTTTTTTCTTTGAAGAATGAGGAAATTTACCAATTAATTATTTAGCAGATAAGATGAGTTAGCGGTGAAAGTTGAATTAGAATACTGATGTCCTGATTCCTAGTTCTTGGGAGTAAATTAAAGAGTCAGAGCTTTGAAATTGAACTTCACTTTTGGTGGGTTAAATTAGGTAGACTCCCAAGAAGCAAAATTTACTTTGCTTGACTAACACAATTTTGACCACTTAGATTAATTTTTTTCCATCTAGTCTGTATTCTTAGACAATATATTTAGTTTTGCCAACTGTTAACTTCAAATACATGGACTCACACTATAGGTAGCCTTTGTTGGCTTTTTTTCATTTTTAACATCATGCTTGTTTGATTATCCATAGATGTGTAGCTATGGTCTTCCATCATTAGTTCTCATTGTTTTGTTTTATTCAATTACATGCGATTATAATTATTTACTTATTCTGTTACTGATGGACATTTGGGTACTTCCAGTCTTTGGCAATTACAACTAATGTTATTTTGAACATTTATTATATGATATATATGTATTTCTAAAGTATATACTTAAAATGGAATTGCTGGGTCATAGAGGATACTCAATTTGAATTTTGCAGGTTAATGTTACCCTGTTTACGAGAATAGTTATGCCAGTTTACATTCCCGTTAGTATTATATGGAAATTCCTGACTCTATATCCTTGTTACCATATGATATTGTCAGACTTTCAAATTTCTGCTAATCTCTTGGATATATAGCATTACTTAATCATGATTTTAATTTGTATTTTCATGATTTCATAGGGATTGCATTGAATCTGTAGATCACTTTGAGAGGTGTTTGACGTCTTAACAATATTAAGTCTTTCAATCTATGAACATGGGCTGTCTTTCCATTTATTTGTCTTCTTTAATTTCTTTCAGTAATATTTTGTAGTTTTTATTGTATATCTTTTACCTGTTTGCTGAAGTTAATTCCTAAGTATTTTCTTCTTTTTGATACTATTGTAAATGGCATTGTTTCTTAATTTCTTTTTGGATTCTTCATTATTAGTGTATAGAAATGCAACTGATTTTCATATGTTGATTTTGTATCCTGCTGCTTTGCTGAATGTTTTTATTAGTTTTATTAGTTTTTCTGTAGAATCTTTAGGGTTTTCTACATATAAGGTCATATCATGTATATAGAGAGATAATTTTACTTCTTTTCCAATTTAGATGCCTTTTATTTCTTTTCCTTGCCTCATTGCCCTGGCTAGCACTTGCAGTACTGTGTTAGAAGTGGCCAAAGTAGGCATCCTTGCCTTGTTCCTGATCTTAGAGGAAAAGCTAATTATTGAGTATAGTGTTTGCTGTGGGTTTTTCATATATGGCTTTTATTATGTTGAGATAGTTTTCTTCCATTCCTAGATTTTGAGTGTTTTTGTCATGAAAAGGTGTTGAATTTTGTTAATTTTTTTTCTGCATCAATTGAGATGATCATGTGGGTTTTTTTCTTCATTCTGTTAATGTTGTATAGTACATTGATCTATTTGCATATGTTGAACCATCCTTTCATTCCAGGAATAAATCCCACTTGCTTATGTTGTCTAATCCTTCTATTATGCTACTGAATTTGGTTTGCTATTCTATTGAGGATTTTTGCATCAATGTCCATAACGGATAGTGGTCTGTAGTTTTCTTTTTTTTGTAGTACCCCGTGTGGCTTTGATATCAAGACAATGCTGGCCTCATAGAATGAGTTGGAAGGTTTTCACTCCTCATCAGTTTTTTGGGAAAGTGTGAGAAGGTTTGGTGTTCTTCTTTAAATGTTTGCTAGAATTCACCAATGAAGCCATCTGCTCCAGAGCTTTTCTTTGTTGGGAGATTTTTGATTATCTCATCAATTTCCTTACTAGTTATAGGTCTGTTCTGGTATTCTCTTTCTTTATGATTCAATGTTGATAGGTTTTGTTTTTCTAGTAATTTGTATATTTCGTCTAAGTCATCTAATTTATTGACAAATACTGGTTTATAGTACTCTCTTAGGAACCTTTTTATTTTGACAACATTGGTAATAATTTTCCCATTTTCATTTCTGATTTTAGTAATTTGAGTCTTCTCTTTTTTTCTTAATCAGTCTAGCTAAAGTTTTGTTGATTTTGTTGGTCTTTGCAAAGAACCAACTTTCGGTTTTGTTGACTTTTGCTGTTGTTCTATTCTCTGTTTCATTTGTCTTAGCTCTAATTTTTATTATTTCCTTCTGCTAGCTTTGGGTTTTATTTGTTCTTTTTTTTTAGGTCCTTAAATTATAAGGTTAGGTTGTTCACTTGAGATCTTTCTTGTATTTTGTGTTTATCACACATTATAATTTTCCCGCTTAGCACTGTTTTCCCTGCATCTCATAAGTTTTGATATGTTATATTTTCATTGTTGTTCATCTCTTAAGTCTTTTTAAATTTCCCTTAGGATTTCTTTGATTCATTGGTTATTTAAGAGTGTGTTGTTTAATTTCCATAAATTTGTGAATTTTCCAATTTTCTTATGTTAATGATTTCTAATTTCATTCCGTTGTGGTTGGAGAAGATACTTTGTATGGTATCTATCTTTAAAATCTATTTAGACTTAATTTTTGGCCTAACATACGGTCTAGCCTGGAGAACGTCCCATGTGCATTTGAGAAGAATGTGTATGTTGTTCTTGTCGTTGGGTAGAGTGTCCTGTTAGATCTAGTTGGTTTATTGTGTTGTTGAAGACCTGTGTTTCCTTACTTATATTCTTTCTGGTTATTCTGTCCATTATTGAGAGTGGGGTATTAAAATCTCCCAACTATTGTAGAACTGTCCATTTCTTTCCTCAGTTCTGTAAATTTTTGGTTCATGTATTTTGATGGTCTCTTACTAGATGCATAAACGTTTTTAATTATTATATCTTCTTGTATTGAACCTTTTGTTAATATATAATGTCCTTCTTTGTCTCTTGTAACTTTTTTTGGTTGAAAGTCTATTTTCTCTGATAACAGTATGGCTACCCCTGCCCTCTTTTGCTTATTTGCATGGAATATCTTTTTCTGTCTTTTCATTTTTGACCTATTTGTGTCTTTGGATGTAAAAGTGAGTCTCCTGGAGCCGGCCCCGTGGCCGAATTGTTAAAGTTCCATGTACTCCACTTTGGCGGCCCAGGTTTGCAGGTTCAGATCCCAGATGCAGACCTACCCCACTCATCAGCCATGCTGTGGAGGCATGTCACATACAAAAAAATAGAGGAGAATTGGCACAGATGTTAGCTCAGGGTTAATCTTCCTCAAGAAAGAAAAGGGGAGGATGGGCCACGGATGTTAGCTCAGGGAGAATCTTCCTCACCAAAAACAAAGGAAGAAAAAAAAGTAAAGTGAGTCTCTTGTAGATGGCATATTGTTGGATCATGTTTTTTCAATCCATTCTGCCAATGTCTCTCTCTTTTATTTTTGTGAGAAAAATTGGCCCTGAACTAACATCTGTTGCCAATCTTCCTCTTTTTTTTTGAAGAAGATTAGCCCTGAGCTAACATCTGCTGCCAATGCCCCTCTTTTCTGAGGAAGACTTGCCCTGAGCTAACATCTGTACCCACCTTCCTCTATTTTATATGTGGGACGCCTGCCACAGCATGGCGTGACAAGCGGTGCTTAGGTCTGCACCCAGGACCCGAACCAGTGAACCCCAGGCTGCTGAAGTGGAACGTGCAAACTTAACTGCTGCACCAGTGGGTGGACCCCCAATTTTCCTCTTTTTGCTTAAGGAAGATTGTCACTGAGCTAACATCTGTGCCAATTTTCCTCTATTTTATGTAGGACACCACCATGGCTTGGCTTGACAACCAGTGCTAGGTCTGGACCTGGGATCTGAACCTGTGAACCCTGGCCCGCCAAAGTGGAGCATGGGAACTTAAGCATTATGCCACCAAGCCAGCCCCATGCTGTTCTCTGTCTTTTGAGTGGACAGTTTAATCCATTTGCATTTAAAGTAATGATTGAGATATAGGGACTTCTGTCATTTTGCTTTTTGTTTTCTGTATGCCTTCATACTATTTTTGTCCCTCATTTTCTGCATTACTGTCTTCTTTTGTGTTTATTTTTTTCAGTGAATGTTTGAATTCTCTTCTTATTTCCTTTTCAGTATAATCTGTAGCTATTTTCTTTGTGGTTACCATGGGGATTACATTTAATATCCTAAAGTTATAGCACTCTTCAGTCAGATTTATGCCTAACTTTCAGTAACTACAAAAGCTCTGTTCCTCTACAGCTCTGTTCCCACCCCCTTTCACTTATTGATATCATGAGATAACTTATTTATGCATTGTGTCCAAAAACATAAATTAATGATTTCATGCATTAGTCTTTTAAATTATGTAGAAAACTAAATGTGGAGTTATACACGCATAGTCTCCTCCATTATCAGCATTGTCTATCAAAGTGGTATATTTGTGACAATTGATGAACCTACATTGACAAATCATTATCAGATGTGCATAGTTTATGTTAGGGTTTATTCTTGGTGTACATTCTTTGGATTTGGACAAAGGTATAATAACATGTATCTGTCATTAAAGTATCAGAGAGAGTAATTTCACTGCCCTGAAAACCCTCCATGTTCCATTTATTCATCCCCACCCTCCTCTATAACCCTTGGCAACCAGTCATCTTTTTACTGTATTAGTTTTACCATTTCCAGAGTATCATATCATTGGAATCATACAATATGTAACCTTCTCACATTAGCTTCTTTCTCTTAGTAATATGCATTTATTGTTCGTCTGTGTTTTTTCACAGCTTGATTGCTGATTTCTTTTAAGTGCTGAGTAGCATTCCATTTTCTTGATTTACCACAGTTTATTTATCCATTCATCTACTGAAGGACATCTTTTTTCCCCCAGGTTTGGCAATTATGAATAAAGCTACTCTGAACGTCTTTGTACAGGTTTTTGTGTGGACTTTTAACAAGTTTTTAACTCCTTTGGTTAAATAATGAGCACAATTGTTGGATCATATTGTAATAGTATGTTTTGTTTTATAAGAAACCACCAAACTGCCTTCCAAAGTGGCTGTATCATTTTGTGTTCCCATGTTGGCTTATTTTTTTCATTTTGGATGGGCCGCACTTTCCAATTTTTTTGTATGCCCTGTGTTTTTGTTTCTTTGTTTTGTGAACTAGACATTTGAAGCTAATAATGTGGTAACTATGGAAATCACATTCTCTGCTTTCTCCACAGCTAGCCAATTTTTCTTTTGTTTTTGTTTTTTGATTGCTGTAGGTTCTCTCTATGCCAGTGATCAGCCTGAGGTGTAAACATAAGGTCTTCTCAGGTCTTTTCTGAGCACGCACCTTTTCTTGGGTATGCATAGTGACTTTCTAAATCTTTTGTATATACACTTACTTTAGAATGTTCTAGATCTTACATGTCTGACTCCCAACAGGGGAAAAAGAAAAAGACATGAAGGGGAGGAAATAAGAATAAAATAAAAGGGAAAAAAGCACTAGCCCTCTAAATTCTCTTGAAGTCTCTTCAGCTCAGGGGGATAGGCTTGCAACAGTTGGTTGGAAGGGGTGCAACAATGACTTACCCATCTTTGTGCCTGCATTTCTGTGATCAGAAGCATGGATCAGAGTATCAGTCTCAAATATAAGGACATTGCCTTATTATTATTAATAATTATACATTATTGCCTACCCTGGCTGCCACAGTCTATCTACAAGCTACTCCTTGAGCACATGGATAGCTGCCTGTCACAGGGCTTAGCAGGGAGTGGATAGGTGGCTACTACTATGCAAAGAGCTTAAATGACCAAAATTAATTGCAATTTACCACCCAATCCTTCCCCTAGAAATCGCAAGCCTTTAATAGACTTGAGATTAGTTACATCAGACAGATTCTGCCAGGGCAATTGTTGTCTAGGTGAGGAGACAGATTGCTGGTCCTTCCTTCCTACTCTACTGTCTTCTCAGAATTGTCCTCTCATAGCTTCATCTTTGAAAACTGCTTCACTTTCCTGCTCTTCAGTGCCACTGTTGCCCTAAGTTAAGTTCTGTATGTATGTGAATCTGTTTCTATGATCTCTGTTTTATTCCTTCAATCTATGTGTCTATCACTGTGTCACTTTGACACTATATAATTTGTATGACACTATGATAAATTCTGCTGTTTAGGATAAAGCAAATCCTTGCTATTCTTCCTGTTTTTCAAGAATGCCTTGGCTGTTTCTGGCTTTTTACTTTCGCAGAAATTTTAATATCAGTCTGTCAAATTCTCCCCCCAAAAATCCTTTTGGGATTTTAATTAGTACTGCATTGAATCTCTAGATTAATTTGTGGGAAAGTTATCTTTATAATTTTGGCTTTTCTCATCAACCTCCAAACTTCTTAAATATCTTCTGATAAAATGTTTAAAATTTTTCATCATACAGATCTTGTACATCTTTTGGTAATTTTATTCCTAGGTATTTCTTTTTAATGCTATTATTTTAAAAATTCTTCTTTCGAAGCTGTCTTTGAGGTGTAGTAATTGTCTTTGGCGTGATGTTTATATATTGATTTTAAATCCAGCTGCCTTGGTAAACTCTTATTAATAACATAGTAATGTATAAAATCACATCATCTGTGAATCAGTTTAGTTTTGTTTCTTTATTTCTCTTAATGCTTAACATATATAAATTTCTTGGCTTAATTTCTTGGCTGGGATACCAGGATAATGTTCACTGGAAGTGCTGAAGATCAACCTATCCTTGTGCTATTTCCTGTCTATGGGAAAACTTTCGATTAAGTATACAATCAAAGGTTATGTTTGCTGTAAGTTCTTTGTAGATAACCTTTATCAGATTAAGGAATTTCTCTTTTATGCCTAGAGTTTTTAGAGGTTTTTTTTTTTAAATCATGGATGGATGTTAAGTTTTTAATGTTCTTTCTGGATCTATTGAGATGATCTATGATTTTTCTCCTTTAATCTGTTAATGTGGCGAATTACATAGATGGATTTTCCTAATTAAAAATAGCTTTGTTTTTCTGCAGTAACACCAATTTAGTTGTTATATATTACCTTTTCATACAGTGCTGCATTTGGTTTGCTAATATTTTTAAAATATTAGTTGTATTTATATTTATCAGTGAGCTTGGTTATAATTTTCTGTTTTTCTTTTTGCCAGGTTTTATTGTTAAGGTTATGCTAGTTTAATAATATAAATTGGGGTATGTACCCTTGCCTTGTGTTTGTTTGAAATAGAATTACTTCGAAGGTTGTTAGACCTTGTCATTAAAGCCATCTGGGCTTGGTATGTTCTTTTTTGGAATTTTAAAACATTCTTCATTTCTTTTTGACTACAGGGTAACTTTTTAAATTTCTTTTTAAGTCAATTATTTGTAAGTTAAATTTTTCTAAGAATTTTTCCATTTTTGCTTAAATTTTAAATGTATTGATGTAAAATTTACAGTGTCTGTATTAGTCTATTGCTGTGCTCAAACAACATATCAGTGATATATAATAATGTTTGTTTCTTACTCTGTAGATTGGTTGAGGTGGTTCTTCCTCAGGCCGTGGATCAGCTGGAGTGGTTCTTATTTTCCCTGCAACTTGGAGCAGCTCTCTTTCAAGTTGCCTGTTCATTGGGGTGGCTTTGCTCAGTAGGTGGCTGAGCTGGGGTGTCTTTCTTGCTTGTTTCATTCTTGGGCCCAGTACAGAGGGACAGCAGCTACCTCTGGGTATTGTATTCTCTTGGTGGTGGTACCAGCGTACATACATCCTAAGCTTTTGCTTGCATCACATTTGCTAAAATCCTGTTGACCAAAAGCAAATTACATGGTCAAACCTAAAGTTAAGATAAGGGTAATACATGGTGCTCGTCCACCGTCAGGCCATGACAAAAATGTGCATGTTTAATACTACAGGATTATAAAGAAATGGGGTTACTGTTTCAGTCTATCACAGTATTATCTTAGAATTTTTTTCATTGTAAGAAAAAAATTCACCAATCTGTTGTCTACTTCTGTGAGTTTGTTTTTGTTTTGTTTGTTCATTTGTTTTGCTTTTTATATTTCACATGTGAGTGAAATCATGGAGTATTTGTCTTTCTCCATCTGACTTGTTTCACTTTGCATAGTACTCCCAAGGTCCATCCATGTCGCAAATGGCAAGATGACATCTGTTTGTTTATGGCTGAGTGGTATTCCATTGTGTATACATACCACGTCTTTTTTATCCATTCACCTGTCAGTGGACACTTAGGTCGTTTCCAGCTATGTGTTTGTTTTTATCTGCTCATTTCTTCTCAGTTACTGAAGAAGTTACGTTACAGTGTCCTCCACTGTTTGAATATTTTCAATTTCTCCTTGTAGGTCTGTCAGTTTTTGCTTTTGAGGCTATGTTTGTAAGTGCCTAAAATAAAATTTTATGTCTTCTTGGTAAATTTGTCCTTTTGTCATTGTGGTTGTGATCTTCTGGATCTCTAGTAATACTTTGGTTTCCTTAAAGTCTGTTTTATCTGATGTTAATAGAGCTATACCTGCTTTTATATATTTTCTTTCCCATTCATTTACCTGGTGTGTATATTTCTCCTGTTCTTTTACTTTGTCTTTCTGTATGTTTTAGATGAATCTCTTGTAAACAGCATTAAGTTAGGTTTTTTAAGTCCAGTCTGGTTGTCTTCTAAATGGACCATTTTGTCAGTTTATATTTTTTTATAATTGCTAATATATTTGAGTTTAAACCTGACATCGTATTTTGTACTGTTTGTGCCACCTGTTTGGTTTCATTTTCTTTCTTTTCTTTTTTGCCTTTCTTTGGATTGATAATTTTTAAGTCAGTTTAATTCCTTCTGCTTGTTTGGAAATTATATCCTCTTTTTCATTTGTTACTCTAGAAATAACAACATTTATCCTTAATTTATTTTGACAAATACTTTTCCCTTTTTTCAGGCAATATAACGACCTCTGTTTACCTTTCCAAGCTTTTCATTCTCTCTCTATTTTTAAACCCCACAAGAACATTGCTTCACATATAGTCAGTATACTTTTAGAAATACCTATATGTATTCATTCTACTATGCCATTTTATATAAGGGTCTTGAGCATCCATGGATTTTGGTATCCTTGGGTTCCTGGAACCAATCCCCCGCAGATGCCGAGGGACAATCATTTATTTACCACTTTTTTTTTTGCTCTTCATATTTTCCAATTAGTATCATTTTCCTTTTGTCTGACCATCCTTTGTAATTTTCTTTGAGTAGACCTGCAGGTGACAAACTCGTTAGTGTATCTAAAAATATCTTTATTTCACCTTCATTCTTGAATGATGTTGGTTATAGAATTCTAGCTTGGCAGTCAACTTTCAGCACTTTGAAGATAGCATTCTACTCTCTTGTGGCTTTGGTTGTTGAGAAGTCAGCTCTTAGTATGTTACTCCTTTGAAGATAATCTCTCTCTCTCTTTTTTTTTTTTGCTGAGGAGCATTTGCCCTGAGCTAACATCTGTTGCCAGTCTTCCTCCTTTTGCTTGAAGAAGATTCTCCTTGAGCTAATATCTGTGCCAGACTTCCTCTATTTTGTATGTGGGTTGCTGCCACAGCATGGCTGCCAACGAGTGGTATAGGTCTGTGCCTGGGAACCAAGCCTGGGCTGTCAAAGCAGAGCGTGCTGAACTTAACGTCTAGGCCATGAAGCCAGCCCCAGTCTGTCTCTTTTTTATCTCTTTCTCTCTTCAGTTTTGATTTTGTTTGTCAAACTATGGATTTCTTCATTTTCTTATTGGGCTATTTGAATCTGTGAAATAATATCTTTGATCAGTTATGGGAAATTCTAGACTATTGTCTCTTTAAATATAGCTTCTCCTTTCCTCATGAAACTGTGTGATTGGGTGTGTATTAAATCTTGTCACTCCGCCCTGTTGCCTCAATCTTTATTTTTCACATTTTTGTCCCTCTTTGCTGCCTTCTTGATTGTTTTTATGATTTACATTTCATTTAACTAATTCTTATGCTATATCTATTTTTTGTTGAACTCATCCTTCAAGATCTTGATTTTGGTTATTTTTGGTTTTTAGTTCTAGTATCTCTTACTGGTTCTTTTTAAAATCTGAAAAAAAATTTTCTTTAATGTTTCCAGTTGTCAGTTTTCAAGCTTGGCCTTTATTTCTTGGACATTAAGCAACTGTTAAACTTAGTTCTAGATTCTTGTGTTGATAATTCCAATCTCTTAAATCTTTAAGGAATCTACTTTTACAGTTTTTTCTTCTACATTTTGTTCATGATGCCCTGTTTCTGTGTATGTCCAGTTTTGTGTGCTTGATCATGTTTTTGAAAAATTATTTATGGGAATGATTTGATAAAGCCTTATATGGGTCACAATCTTATAAAAGGTAAATAAAAGCTCAACATATAAATGAGCAGGGGTAGTTACTATCAAAATCTTGTTTAGACTGTTAAAGCTATACATGAAAATATATTCCCCCAAATTTAGAGAGTTCAGCTTTTCTTATTTATCCATTTCATGCGTAATTTGTTAAAAGACTATAAAGCAATATTTTTACATAATTTTTTTCAGGCAAAATATTTCATGTCCCTTGTGAAATATCACAAATCGTTTGATGTTATCCAATTTTGTAATTCGTAACAGGTAAAATGTGCATGATTTGAATAGGTATTCTTAGCTTTGTAACCTCAATTTTTTTCCATCAATATTATTTATTTAACTCTTGGATTGGGGGAGAAATTTTAGTTATATATTGATTAAGATGTAAGGACTTACCTGCAGAGGGAATGTAGGTAGATATCCAGTATTTTAAGTAGTTTGATTTCCAGGTAGTCAGTACTGTAAGAACTATATATTATTTCCTTATTGAATAATTGTCAAAAACCTCCTCAAGGAAGCAGCTGAGGAAGACCAGAAATGTGAATCCATCAAGGAGTTGATCCAAAAGCAAAAGGTTCAGATTCTAGTAGTATAATATCATAGTGTTTTTGGCCTATTATATCAGATCTAGGGCTTAAGATAGTTGTGGTTGTTCAGTGGCTCTCAACTCCGACTTCATGCTATAATCCTTTAGAGAGTTTTTAAAAATATATATTATTGCCTAGGCTCACCTCTAGGTGATTTCAGTATGCAACCAGGGTTAAGAATTACTGCTTTAGTAGACCAGTTTGAGGAGGAGTTTAACAAACTAATATTGCAGTAATTTTCAAACTATTGACATGTTCCTTTGAGATGTCACAGTGAGTGCTTCCTGAAGGAGGCCGACTGGGCACCGTTAAACCCTTCAACCAGAGCAGTTTGTCTGTGTCATGTGCTATGATTCCATTTAATGTTTCCTTCATTAAAAGAGTATCCTTGTCAAAAAAATTTCGATTGACCTTGGCTCACGTGGCTCTGAGGTAAGGTGGTGGTTAGATTCTACATAGCTTTCCAGTAAGATGATAGACTAGATAGTTTGAAAACCCTTTTGAATCAAAACACCTTTTAAATAACATAGATTAGTTTGCCAGGAAGTAAAGGGGATTCCAAAGGGCAAAAACAAATATGAAATATGAAAACCACAGCTTTGAACTGATGCTGGTGCTGCCTTGAAAGAATTTGCCAATCTAGGTAATGTATTAATTAGCTTATATTGTTAAACCACCCAAAAACTTAGTAGCTTAAAACAATTATTTATTTAGCTAATAATTCTTTGATTCAGTAATTTGGGCTGGGCTTAGCTGAGCAGTTCCCGTCTTAGCTGGACTCTGTGATCAGCTTGATGATCTGGCTAGGGGCTGGGTAGTCTAGGCTGGCCTTGGCTAGGACACCTTGTCTCTGCTCCAGATTTTGTATCATACTTCAACTGTTAACCTTGGATTATTTTCACGATGGTAGAGCAGGGTTCCTAAAAAGAGAGAAAGAGTGCAAAGCCACTTGTGAGGCATAGGCTCAGATCTGATACACTGTCATTTCTGCTGCACTCTGTCGTTTAAGGCAAGTCACAGGTCAGAGCCCAGATTTAAGACATGGAGAGACATGTTTCCCATCTTGGTGGGAACAGCTGCCAAAGTCATATTGTAAGGATAATGGATATAGGAAAAGGAATAACATTAGCCCTTTTTATAAACAGTATTCCACAGATGGCAAAGGGGTTTAGGACAGATGAGACCTAAGAACTTACAGAAACATTAATGAGGCTTAAGAAACCATCAGTAAAACCTGTCAATAAAAACCACCTCATGGAAAAAGTTCACAATGAACTATTCTCTTGCTAGCATAAGGAGACTTTTCTGTCCTTGGCCTAGTTTCTGGTTTGGATCTCCCTTGAGAATTTGTTACCACAGGGCTGTCAAAGGGCCTAAGGTAGGTTTGGGACTTGTTGGAGTAGTCCTGGGTTGGTATGTATATTATATTTCATGACATGGAAAGAGTTTCAAATAAAATAGGCTGGCAGATTTGAAAAAAAGAACTTCTAGAAATGGGGTAAAACATAGTCATTGAAATTTAAAATTCAGTGGATAGTTAAAAATTAATAAAATTTTGATTGACCTTGGCTCATGTGGCTCTGACGTAAGGTGGTTGTTAGATTCTACATAGTTTTCCCGTAATAATGGTAGACTAGATAATCTAAAAACCCTTATGAATCAAAACACCTTTAAAATAACATAGCTTAGTTTGCAAGGAAGTAAAGGGGATTCCATGGGGCAAAAACAAATATGAAAACCAAGTTGTATACACCTGGTTGTATACACTACTAAAGAGAAAAGTAGTGATGTGAAAAATAGATCCCGGGAAATTGCTCACAAGGGGCATGGATATAAAAGAGAGGTTAAAAGACTGGTGGGTCATATTAGGAAGGGACGTTTATTTAATACTTTCAAGAAGAAGAGAATTGAATAAATGGGAAGGAGACAATATTTGCAGAAATAACACTTAAGAATTTGTCAGACTTGGTTGAAGCCATAAAACCTGAGATTGAGGAACACAAGGCCTGTGCTGGATAATCACTTTTAACCCATTCCTAAACATACAGTAGTGAAACATCAGAGGGAGTTGGATAGGTTCACTGGTTAGTGAGTTTTCCTACCTTTAGTTCTGCAGTTTCATAGGTTTGCTTCCACTCTGGCACCTCTGGAGGAGTCTGGGTGCATACTACATACAAAGATCAGTTTCTGTAGAAGAAAGGAAACATTGTTTTAATGTGCGTTTGTGTGTATTTAGATAGAGATATAAATATAATCAATCTTCTGATTGGTGCTGGATTACTTGCCCAGTTCTTATCCTAAAACTTTTGAGTGGTTCCTAGATGGTGGACCCTCATAGACTAGAGCTCTAGGCTACAACCTGACAGGAAAGGGAGGTGGAGAACTTCCATGGACAACATAGTTGGATGCTACCTCTAGTGCTGGGTCATCTATTGTAAGGGATTCCAGTACAGATCTGGACCTTTTTAAATTTGGACATTTGTGGAAATTCTCTGGACCATGCTTACACATCCTCCCTATGTGGTACAGAATTCATTCAGTATAGAGTAAGGCTATTAATATTTTGTACCAAAAATTTTGGAACTATAGTGGCTTTATTAATTTATTTTTGAAGAGGAAACTTGTATCACTTAATATTTGTATGCTTTTCTTTTTTTTTTAAGGAAATAAACTTTTTATTTTAGACTCCCAGAAAAATTTCAAAGATAATACAGAGTTTCCATATACCCCACATCCAGTGTCCTCTGTGGCTGACGTCTTACGTTACTAGGGTACATTGGTTACAATTAATGAATTAATATCGATCCATTATTATGAATTAATTCGCAGTTTCTTAGCTTTTTCCTAATGTCCTCTTCTGTCCCAGGATCCCATGTAGGATACCACATCTTGTTGTCATGTCTCCTTAGTCTCCCCCAAACTGTGGCAATTTCTTTGATTTTGATTACCTTGACAGCTTTTTTTTTTAATTGAGTTATTGATAGGTTACAATCTTGTGAAATTTCAGTTGTACATTAATGTTTGTCAGTCATGTTGTAGGTGCACCACTTCACCCTTTGTGCCCACCCCCCACCCCACCTTTCCCCTGGTATCCACTGAACTGTTCTTAGTCCATAATTTTAAATTCCTCATATGAGTGGAGTCATACACAGATTATCCTTCTCTCGCTGCCTTATTTCACTTAACATAACTCTCTCAGGGTCCATCCATGTTACTGCAAATGGAATGATTTTGTTCTGTTTTGCGGCTGAGTAGTATTCCATTGTATATATATATATACCACATCTTCTTTATCCATTTGTCTGTTGCTGGACACTTAGGTTGCTTCTACGTCTTGGCTATTGTAAACAGTGCTGCAATAAACTTTGGGGTGCATAGGACTTTTGGGATTGCTGACTTCAAGCTCTTTGGATAAATACCCAGTAGTGGGATGGCTGGATCGTATGGTAGTTCTATTTTTAATTTTTTGAGGAATCTCCATACTGTTTTCCATAGTGGCTGTACCAGTTTGCATTCCCACCAGCAGTGTATGAGGGTTCCTTTTTCTCCGCAACCTCTCCAACATTTGTTGCTATTAGTTTTAGATATTTTTGTCATTCTAACGGGTGTAAGGTGATATCTTAGTGTAGTTTTGATTTGCATTTCCCTGATGATCAGCGATGATGAGCATCTTTTCATGTGCCTATTGGCCATCTGTATATCTTCTTTGGAGAAATGTCTGTTCATGTCGCCAGCCCATTTTTTGATCGGGTTGTTTGATGTTTTGTTGTTGAGTTGTGAGAGTTCTTTATATATTATGGATATTAAGCCTTTGTCAGATATATGACTTGCAAATATTTTTTCCCAGTTAGTGGGTTGTTTTTTTGTTTCAATCCTGTTTTCATTTGCCTTGAAGACGCTCTTTAGTCTGATGAAGTCCCACTTGTTTATTCTTTCTATTGTTTCCCTTCCCTGAGAAGGCATGTTGTCCAAAAAGATCCTTTTAATACTGATGTCAAAGAGTGTACTGCCTACGTTTTCTTCCAGAAGCCTTATGGTTTCAGGTCTCACCTTTAGGTCTTTGATCCACTTTGAGTTTATTTTGGTGAATGGTGAAAAAGAATGGTCAATTTTCATTCTTTTACATGTGGCTTTCCAGTTTTCCCAGCACCATTTGTTGAAAAGACTTTCTTTTCTCCATCGTATGCCCTCAGCTCCTTTGTCAAAGATAAGCTGTCCATAGATGTGTGGTTTTATTTCTGGGCTTTCAATTCTGTTCCATTGATCTGTGCACCTGTTTTTGTACCAGTACCATGCTGTTTTGATTACTGTAGCTTTGTAGTATGTTTTGAAGTCAGGGGTTGTGATGCCTCCCGTTTTGTTCTTTTTTCTCAGGATTGCTTTAGCAATTCGGGGTCTTTCGTTGCCCCATATGAATTTTAGGATTCTTTGTTCTAATTCTATAAAGAATGTCATTGGGATTCTGATTGGGATGGCGTTGAATCTGTAGATTGCTTTAGGTAGAACGGACATTTTAACAATGTTTATTCTTCCAATCCATGTACATGGAATGACTTTCCATCTCCTTATGTCGTCATCCAATTCTCTCAGAAAGGCCTTGTAATTTTCATTATATAGGTCCTTCACTTCCTTATTTAAATTTACCCCAAGGTATTTTATTCTTTTTGTTGCGATTGTGAATGGTATTGTATTCTTGAGTTCTTGTTCTGTTGGTTCATTACTTGAGTATAGAAATGCTACTGATTTATGCAAATTGATTTTATACCCTGCAACTTTGCTGTAGTTGTTGATTATTCTAAGAGTTTTCCAATGGATTCTTTGGGGTTTTCTATATATAAGATCATGTCGTCTGCAAACAGCGAGAGTTTCACTTCTTCCCTCCCTATTTGCATTCCTTTTATTCCTTTTTCTTTCCTGATTGCTCTGGCCAGGACCTCCAGTAGTATGTTGAATAAGAGTGGTGTTAGAGTTCATCCCTGTCTTGTTCCTGTTTTCAGGGGGATGGCGTTCAGTTTTTGCCCATTGAGTATGATGTTGGCTATGGGTTTGTCATATATGGCCTTTATTACGTTGAGGTAGTTTCCTTCTATGCCCATTTTGTTCAGAGTTTTTATCATAATGGCTGTTAGATCTTGTCAAATGCCTTCTCTGCATCTATTGAGATGATCATGTGGTTTTTATTCCTCAGTTTGTTGATGTAGTGTATCACATTGATTGATTTTCGGATGTTGAACCATCCGTGTGTCCCTGGTATGAATCCCACCTGATCCTGATGTATGATCCTTTTGATGAATTGCTGAATTCTGCTTGCCAAAATATTGTTTAGAATTTTTGCATCTATGTTCATCAGTGATATTGGCCTGTAGTTCTCTTTTTTTCGTGGTGTCCTTGTCAGGTTTTGGTATCAGCCTGATGTTGGCCTCATAGAATGTGTTAGGAAGTGTTCCATCTTCCCTAATTTTTTGGAATAGCTTGAAAAGGATAGTTATTAAATCCTCTCTGAAAGTTTGGTAGAATTCCCCAGGAAAGCCATCTGGTCCTGCGGTTTTATTCTTTGGGATGTTTTGATTGCTGTTTCAATCTCTTTCCTTGTGATTGGTCTGTTCAAATTGTCTGCCTCTTCTTGAGTGAGCTTTGGGAGATTGTAGGAGTCCAAGAATTTATCCATTTCCTCTAGGTTATCCATTCTGTTGGCATATAGTTTTTCGTAGTGTTCTCTTATAATCCATTGTGTTTCTGCAGAGCGTGTTGTCATTTCTCCTCGCTCATTTCTGATTTTGTTTATTTGAGCTTTCTCCCTTTTTTTCTTTGTAAGTCTGGCTAGTGGTTTGTCAATTTTATTTATCTTCTCAAAAAACCAGCTCTTTGTCTCATTGATCCTTTCTACTGCCTTTTTCATTTCAATAGTATTTATTTCTGCTCTGATTTTTATTATTTCTCTCCTTCTGCTGACTTTGGGCTTCATTTGTTCTTTTTTCTCTAGTTCAGTTAGGTGTGCTTTAAGGTTGCATATTTGGGATTTTTCTTGTTTGTTAAGATGTGCCTGTATTGCGATGAATTTTCCTCTTAATACAGCTTTTGCTGTATCCCATATGAGTTGGTATGGCATGCTATCATTTTCATTTGTTTCCAGGTATTTTTTTATTTCTTCTGTAGTTCCTTCAATGATCCATTGCTTGTTCAGTAGAGTGTTGTTTAGTCTCCACATCTTTGTGCCTTTCTCAGCTTTTTTCTTGTAATTAATTTCTAGCCTTATAGCACTATGATCTGAGAAGATGCTTGTTATTATTTCAATTTTTTTAAATTTGTAGAGGCTTGCCTTGTTTCCCAACATATGGTCTATCCTAAAGAATGTTCCATGTGCACTTGAGAAGAATGTGTATTCAGCTCTTTCAGGGTGGAGTGATCTATATATGTCTATTAAGTCCAATTGTTTTGGTTTTTCATTTAGCTCCACTATTTCCTTGTTGATTTTCTGTCTGGATGATCTGTCCATTGATGTGATTGGGGTGTTGAGGTCCCCTACTATTATTGTGTTGTTTTTAACATCTTCCTTTAGGTCTGTTAATAGTTGCTTTATGAATCTTGGTGCTCCTGTGTTGGGTGCATAGATATTTATAAGCGTTATTTCTTCTTGATGAAGTGTCCCTTTGATCATTATATATTGTCCCTCTGTGTTTCTCTTTACCTGTCTTATTTTGAAATCCACTTGGTCTGATATGAGAATTGCAACACCTGCCTTTTTTTCCTTGCTATTTGCTTGAAGTATTGTCCTCCACCCCTTCACCCTGAGTCTGTGTTTGTCCTTGGGGCTGAGGTGTGTTTCCTGGAGGCAACAAATTGTTGGATCATGTTCTTTAATCCATTTTGCCACTCTGTGTCTTTTTGTTGGAGAGTTCAATCCGTTCACATTGAGAGTGATTATTGATGCATGTGGACTTAATGCTGTCAATCTGTCATTCATTATCTTGTTTTCCTGTGTTTCTTTTCCTGTTTGCTTTAGACTACCCATTTAATACTGCAATTTCTTATGCTGGGTTTCTTAGATTTTTCCTTATTTATGATTTGTGACTCTGTTCTGTACTTTATTTTAGTGTCTACCTTGAAGTTTGTATTTAGAATCTCGTGTATAATATAGTCTATTCTCTGGTGGTCTCTTATCTACTTGACCAATACTGATTTAGACCCTTTGCTCTTCCCCTCCTAAATAATTATTTTCATTTTTTATTCCAACTCGTCTTATTAATTTGTAGCTAGAGTGCTAAGATCGTCCTTGTTTTGGTAGTTTCCTTACCTTTACCCTAATGCTATAATTGAATATTTGCTATCCTGTTCTGGTTCTATCCATTGGTCTCCCTAGTCTGTGGATTGTGTCCCCTTTCTCCCTTTTTTCTTTTTTCAGGTATGAGAGCCTTCTTGAGGATTTCTTGTAATGGAGGGCTTTTAGTTACAAATTCCCTTAACTTTTGTTTGTCTGGAAAAGATTTAATTTCTCCCTCATATCTGAAGGAAATTCTTGCTGGATAGAGTATTCTTGGCTGAAGATTTTTATCCTTTAAAGCTTTGAATATATCACTGCATTCTCTCCTAGGTTGTAGGGTTTCTGTAGAGAAATCTGCTGACAGTCTGATAGGGGCTCCTTTATAGGTTATTCTCTTTTTTTTTTTCTTACTTCCCTGAGTATTCTTTCCTTATCTTTCCTATTTGCCAACTTCACTACTATGTGCCTTGCAGTAGGTGTGTTTACATTGACAAATCTAGGAGATCTAAAACCCTCCTCTACACACATTTCTCCGTTGATCCCTAGATTTGGGCAGTTTTCTTCAATAATTTCGTTAAGCACACTTTCTGCTCCATTTTCCTTTTCCATATTCTCGGGAATTCCTATGATCCTTATGTTCTTACTCCTCATTGAATCCATTATCTCTCGGAGATTTTCCTCATTTTTTTTAATTCTTAGTTCTCTTTCTTCCTCTGTCTGGCACCATTCAGCCTGTCTGTCTTCGATTATGCTAATTTTCTCCTCTATGTTGTCTACACGGGCATTCAGGGAATCCGTATTCTGTTTTATCTGGTCCATTGTGTTTTTCATCTCAAGTAATTCTGTTTGATTCTTCTTTATGATTTCAGTCTCTTTTGTGAAGTAACTCCAGAACTCGGCTTGTTTCTCTATCTTTCTCTCTACCTCATTGAGTTTTTTGATTATAGCTGCTCTGAATTCATTATCACTTAGTTTGCCTAATTCCAAGTCCTCAGGACTTAATTCTGTGGTTTTATTGTTTTCCTTCTTGTCTGGGGCTTTTATAAATTGCTGGGTGGTAGGGGAGGGGTTTTTTTGCATGGTGGTAGAATTCGGTTGCAGTTACAGCCTGTCGTCACTAGATGGGGGTCGAGAGCCACGTGTTATGAGCTGTCCGCCTTGGGGCAAGATGGCTGCGCCCACTGGCTTTGCTGGGGGGGAGGGGCTGTTACTCACACGGCTGGTCTGGGTTCAGATCAGTTCTGTTCTTTGGTCTCCCAAGGCCCTTGATTTATGGGGTCCCCACGGACGGAAGCTTTCTTCCCGTCAGCGGGTCTCCACTGAACCAGCGGCAGGAGTCCTGGATGATTCCTCCATCACACAGCCCCTCCCCCGCTCCTTCCGACCCACGCTGCAGTGATCGCAGACTCTAGGGGAGGGAGCGATGTTCTCTCCTACCGTTCCAGCGCCTCCGAGGGTGTAAGCAAGGTTTATGATCTCCGCCTTTTTGGTATTGTAGGTCTCTAACGAGCTGGCATTATGTTTATTCTCTGAAATTCAGTTCTTCCAATCTTTTGTTATATTTTGGAGGGGAGAGAATCCCGGGTCAGCTCACCCTGCCATTTTGCTCCGCCCCCTCTCTCTGACAGCCTATTTGTATGCTTTTCTAAATGTAAATTGTTGAGAAGGTAACATTAAGTCAGGTTTTCTGTTGTTTTACTCTAGGCAGCACACTTCTGCTTTTGTTCCTTCATCAGGACGCATTTATTCTTTTGGACTTGGTGGTAATGGGCAGCTGGGAACTGGTTCAACAAGCAACAGGAAAAGTCCTTTCACTGTGAAAGGGAATTGGTTCCCTTATAATGGGCAATGTCCAACAGATATCGGTAAGTTCTGTCATATTAAAGCTTTGCTACACACGTTAAAGTTACTGTTAAAATATTGCTCTTAAATGATGAAGTTTTTATGATTGAAATGAAAGAATTCCAAGATACATTGTTCAGTGAAAATAGCAAGATACAGAACAGTGCATATGATTAGTTTGTTTATATTTGCTTATATATGCGTAAGGAAAGTTGAGATAAGTAAAATAATAGAAGTGATTCCAGAGGATTGAGTATATGGGAACTGGGTTGTGGCTAGATACCAGTGCAGGGGAGTGTTTCTGTTTTTTTATTGTTTAGCTTTTTATTTTTTTTGAAGATTGGTACCTGAGCTAACATCTGTTGCCAGTCTTTTTTTCTTTTTTTTTTTTTGCACTCAACCTACTTTTTTTTTTTTTCCTGCTTTATCTCCCCAAATCCCCCCTTAGTTTTATATCTTAGTTGCAGGTCCTTCTAGTTGTGGTATGTGGGACACCGCCTCAACATGGCCTGATGAGCGGTGCCATGTCTGCGCCCAGGATCTGAACCAGCGAAACCCTGGGCCGCCTCAGCGGAGCACGTGAACTTAACCACTTGGCCATAGGGCCAGCCCTGTTTTTTTTTTTTTTAACAACTTCTTCTCCCCAAAGCCCCCCAGTACATAGTTGTATATTCAAGTTGTGAGTGCCTCTGGTTGTGCTATGTGGGACACTGCCTCAGCATGGCCTGACAAGTGGTGCCATGTCTGTGCCCGGGATCCAAACCAGCAAAACCCTGGGCTGCAGAGCGTGTGAACTTAACCACTCAGCCACGGGGCTGGCCCCTGTTTTTTATTTTTAATTGTGGTAAAATACACATAACATAAAATTTATTAATGTAAGCATTTTTTTTTTTGAGTGGGGAACATTGGCCGTGAGCTAACATCTGTTGCCAATCCTCCTCTTTTTGCTTGAGAAAGATTGTTACTGAGCTAACATGTATGCCAGTCTTCCTGTATTTTGTATGTGGAACGCCACCACTGCATGGCTTGATGAGCGGTGTGTGGGTCATCGCCCAGGATCCAAACCCTCAAACCCTGGGCTGCCAAAGTGGAGCACGTGAACTTAACCACTGTGCAACTCAGGGTGGCCCAACTTAACCATTTTTCAAGTGTACAATTCAGTAGCGTTAAGTACATTCACATTGTTGTGCAGCCATTCTCCAGAACTTTTTTCATCTTGCAAAACTAAAACCACCATTCTATATTCTGTCTCTATGAATTTGACTTGACTCTAGGTATTTCGTATAAGTAGAATCATACAATATTTATCTTTTTGTGACTGGTTTATTTCATAAACTTAGCATAATGTCCTGAAGGTTCAATCATATTCTAGCATGTGTCAGAATTTCTTTCCTTTTTAAGGCTGAATAGTATTTTATTGTATGTGCATACCACATTTTGCTTATCTGTTCATCTGTTGATGAATTTCTTTCCTTTTTAAGGCTAAATAATATTTTATTGTATGTCCATACCACATTTTATCTGTTCATCTGTTGATGGACAATTGGATTGTTTCCACTTAATGACTTGTGAATAATGCTGCTATAAACATGGGTATACAAATATCTGTTCAAGACCTTGCTTTCAGTTCTCTTGGGTATATATGGAACTTTAAAGTTGTATAACATTTTCTATTTTTTTGAAATTTAAACCATATGAGTATATTACCTACTCAAAAAATTAAAATTTTAAAATTTGCTTTTTATGTCCCTACCGCTTTAGCCAAGTATGTAATTTATTTATTTTTATTTTCTATTATTATTTCAGTAAATCTGGTTGTTTTTCATTGATATTAATTTCCTAACTAAAGAGTTTGAAATATTCGAATGCTCGTTTCTCATTCAGTTCTTTGACATGCAGCAATCAAAATGTGCTTTTCTTTTCTATTTCCTTTACCATCCTACGCTATTCTTTAGAATTGTTTTCTTAGTTATTTTGTCTGTGTTTGAATTTCTTTGAGACTTTTCTTTGAGTTGTGGGATTTGAGTCTGTTGAGACTTTATTCAGTGATGAGCATACTGTGAAGGTTGACGTTTGAAAAGGTCCATGGCTTTTTATTGTGAATGATCTTGAAGATTCTTTTTAATTAATTTTTTTGGTAACTAAAAGGCTGTCTCAGTTATGCTTTCATTTAGCAAAGGTCAGGATATGATGCTATTTTTTCTTGTTTTTGTTTGATTTTGAATTTAGAATATGCTTCATTTTCTTCCATTTTCTCTTAGTTGTGGAAAATGCATTTATTTTAGTAGTAGTAGTCTTTCTCTTATGTCCTTAGCAGCATGTTGGTGTTTCCTCATATCAATTTCTTCCGCAAAACAGGAATCATGTATTTCTATTTATAAAGTTTAGTCTCTTTAGGGATGCATTTTATTGCTCTTGAAACTCCATATCTTGAGATTAATTATTTGTATAAAAGTGAAAAGGAGATGGAGTTTTAAAATTAGTTGTTTTGTTACAATTTAGTTTCATCAAAAACTGTTGATTCACAGTAGCCAAAATGTACAGACAGCTCAACTGTGCATCAACAGATGAATGGATGAAAAAAATGTAGTGTATACATGTAATCAAATATTAGTCAGCCGTAAAAAGGAATGAAATTTTGATACATGCTGCATTATCTTGAAAACAGTAAGCTAAGTGAAAGAAACCAAACATGAAAGGATGAATATTGTATCCTCATATATGAGGTACCTAGAACAGTTAAATTTATAGAGACAGAAAGTAGAATAGTGGTTACCAGGGGCTGGGAGGAGGGGAGAACGAGGAGTTGTTTAATGCGTACAGAGTTTGTGTTTGGGATGATGAAAATGTTCAGGAGATGAATAATGGTGACAGTAGTACAACATTGTGAATGTACTTAATGTACTGAATTGTACACTTTAAATGGTAAATTTTATATTATGTATATTTTACCACAATTTTAAATATATATATATATATATAAAATGGTTGATAATTATTTCGCACTATACTAAAGCTGTGTAGTATAAAAACTAGTTAAATGTGAATTTAATTTACTCAGCTCCTCCAGAGGTGAAGCCCATGGGACCCACCATAAACCACATAAACTATCTGGTGTGTTCTCAAGGCCTCAGGTAAACAAAGCCGTTCTTAACAGGATGTTCCAAAGATTTTGAGATTATCTCCTTGGGGCTGGGCAAACCCTTCTTCAGAATGCGTAAAGTTTGGACAGCTGTATTAGTTTACTAGGTCTGCTGTAACCAAATGTCACAAACTGAGTGTCTTGAACAACACAAATTTATTGACTCATAGTTCTGGAGGCTGGAAGTCCAAGACCAAGGTGTTGGCAGAGTTGCTTCCTTCTCACAGCTATAAAGGAGAATCTGTTCCATGTGTCTCTTAGATTCTAGTGCTTTGCTGGCACTCTTTGGCATTCTTTGACTAGTAGATCTCTGCCTTCATCTTCACATGGTGTTCTGTGTTCTTATCTGTGTCCAAATTTACCTTTTCATAAGGACACCAGTCATTTTGTATTAGGGCCCCTCCCTACTCCATTATGACCTCAGCTTAACTAATTGTATCTACAGTGACACTGCTTCTGAATAAAGTCACACTCTGAGGTACATCAGATTAGGACTTTGACATAGGAATTTTGGGGAGACACAATTCAACCCATGACAACGTTCTAGAACTGATGAGTTAATACTTTACTGCACTGGAGGCATCATAGGCATTGGCTCCATAAGTACAGCCAACCTTTGAAATAAAGTTTTGAAATAAAGTTATGACTTGTCATAACTAATTCTGTAACAGTGATTCTCAAATATGACATGTTGGATAAGTTCTTGGTCGCGTAATTGATTTCTTCAATCAATTATGAAAGAGGTACAAGCTAGTAAAAAGGGGATTAGATTCTTACTGAACCCATGCAAATAAGTGTATTACTGTTAAATGATGGGAGATCTAGTAAGAATTTGAATTCTCATTGAATTCTGGGGATCAGCAAGAATCAGTGAGGACGATTGACCGTGAGCTAACATCTGTTGCCAGTCTTCCACTTTTTGCTTGAGGAAAATTGTCGCTGAGCTAACTTCTGTGCCAGTTTTTGCTGCCACAGTGTGGCTTGTTGAGTGGTGCTAGGTCTGCACCTGGGATCTGAACCTGTGAACCCTAGGCTACTGAAGTAGAGTACTTGAACTCAATGACTATGCCTCTGGACCAGCCCCCAGATATAATTCTTTTTTGATTGATATATAACTTTATATTAGTTTTGGGTGTGCAAAATAATGATGCGCTATTTGTATGTATTGCGAAATGATCACCACAGTAAGTCTGTTGACATCCTTCGCCAGAGTTAAACAGAATTTTTTTTTCTTGTGATAAGAACTTTTAAGACGTATTCTCTTAGCAACTTTCAAATGTGCAGTACAATATTATTAACTATAGTCACCGTGCTGTACATTACATGCCCAAGACTGACTTATTTTATAATTAGAAGTTTGTAACTTTTGACTCCCTTCACCCATTTTGCCCACCCCCTACTTCTGGCAACCAACCACCACTTTATTCTCTATCTGTGAGTTTAGTTTGTTTGCTTTTTTCTTTTTAGCTTCTGCATACAAGTGAGATCATATGGTGTTTGTCTTTCTCTGACTTATCACTTAGCATAATGCTCCCAGGGTTCATCCATGTTGTCACAAATGTCAAGATTTCCTTCTTCTTTATGGCTGAGTAGTTTTCCATTGTGTATATATAGCACATTTTCTTTATCCATTCATCCGTTGACAGTCACTTAAGTTGCTTCTGTTTCTTGGCTATTATAAATAATGCTGCACGGAACATAGGGGTGCATGTATCTTTTTGAGTTAGTGTTTTTGTTTTCTTCAGATAAATCCCCAGAAGTAGAATCATGTGGTAGTCCTATTTTTAATTTTTTGAGGAACTTCCATACTGTTTTCCATAGTGGCTGCACCAATTTACATTCCTATCAACAGTGCACAAGGCTTTCCTTTTCTGCACATCTTTGCCAACATTTGTTATTTCTTGTCTTTTTGGTAATAGCCAATCTAACAGATGTGAGGTGATATCTCATAGTGATTTTGATTTGCATTTCACAATGATTAGTGATGTTGGGCACCTTTTCATATACCTATTGCCCATCTGTATGTCTTCCGTGGAGAAATGTTTATTCAGATCCTCTGCTCATTTTTTAATTGGATTGTTTGTTTTTTTGCTATTGAGTTGTATAACTTCTTTATATATTTTGGATATTAACCCCTTATCAGATACATGACTTAGAAATATTTTCTCCCATTCAGTAGGTTATCTTTTCTTTTTGTTGATGGTTTCCTTTGCACAGCAGAGTTAGTTTGATGTCATCCCACTCATTTATTTTTGGTTTTGGTGTCAAATCCAAAAAATCATCACCAAGACCCATGTCAGAGAGTTTACCATCTCTGTTTTCTTCAGAGAGTTTACCATCTCTGTTTTCTTCTAGGAGTTTTATGGTTTCCTGTTGTACATTCAAGTCTTTAATCCATTTTGAGTTAGTTTTTGTGTATGGTGTAAGATAGTAGTTCACTTTTATTCTTTTGCATGTGGCTGTCCAGTTTCCCCAACACCACCTATTGAAGAGAGAGTCCTTTCTCCGTTGTGTATTCTTGGCTCCCTTGTTGCAAATTAGTTATATATGTGTGGGTTTATTTCTGGGCTCTCTGTTCTCTTCCATTCATCTGTGTGTGTGTTTTTATGCCAATACCCAACTGTTTTAATTATTATAGCATTGTAATTTAGATCAACCCTTTCCTAGTTCTTGGTTGTCTCTCAAACCTTTGTGATTGTCCAAACAGTCTGTTTTATTTTTAGTGGCTTCCAGTAGTTGAGAGTGTGCCAAGACCTGTCACAAGGGAAGGATCTCAGTCAGTATGTCGATTCAGGCTGATTGGAAGCCAGACCCTCAGGCAGCAGCTTTTAAAGTATGTAAATATATACAATCCTATGGGACCACAAGCATCTGTCTCCCTGGCCACCAGAGCCAAGCAGTGTAGAGGTGTCCCCTGAGCAGCAGCCCTGAAAATTGGGGCTCCAGACAACTTTTATAAGCTCCTTTCCAGGAGACACTGGGGACTTGGAGCAAGGCAGAGGGAGAGCATAAAGATGGCATCCACCAGCCGTTGTCCCCAGAGATTACCTCAGTACATCCCTAGATGTATGCTAAACCAGAAGCCTGCCCCTCTGTCTGAAGCTCCAGAACAAGCAAATAGGCCTTTTTCACAGAAAGACTGGTGGTGTGTTTCAGTCTGCTGTTTTGGCTGTGTGCTGGTGCCTGTAAGCAGCCAAGAACTGTTTCTCTGATTGTTACAGTCCTGTGGAACCCAGGAACACAAGCCTTGCTATCTACCAGAGCCAGGCAATCAAGGGGCGTCCGCTAGGCACCAGCCACTAAAACCAGGACACCAAATGTAAAACTCAGGGTACCAGATGCATATACAAGCTCCTTCTGGGAGATACTGGTGCTCTATAGTGCAGCAGAGGGAGAGCACAAAGAGTCCTCTCCCTTTGAGGTCTTTGGAGAGCATTACAGTAGGCTCTTGGTTGTGTGTTTAATTAGAAACCTGCCTCTCAGGCCAAAGCTATGAAGATAAACTAGTAGGCCCCTTTCACAGAAAGGTTGGGTGCCTCAGTCTGTTGCCTCTTGCTGTGACCTGGGACTGGTAGCTGGTTAAGAACTCTTTCTCCATTGGTTACAGTTATGTGAGCATTATGCCCCACTGCCCCCCAGAGCCAGGTGATCTAGAGGTATTCCCTGGGCAGCAGCCACAAAAGTTGGGGCACCAAACGAGAATACAAGCTCCTTTCAAGGAGACATCAGCAAACTAAGGAAGGCAGAGGGAGATACCATTTTTAAATGTTTCATTTCAGCTTACCAAAGCAGAGTTTACAAAATTGTTGTGAATTAGATAACTTTCAAAGAAGGAGAAATGATTTATATATCCAGAAAACAGAACATTAAAACAAAATTAAACATTATTTCAAACAGATAACCACAGTAAGTTTTTCTTAACCAGTTCATTCCTATGTAACAAGTTCTTGTTCTGCTAAATCTTTAAGTAGCAGTTTCATAAAACTGCTTATCAACTTAAAAAAAAAAGGAAAAATCCTAATGCAGTCCACTGGTGTGTTCTGAAAGTTATCTAAGCCATGTCTCCTCAGAAGCCTGTTCCCAAGTGTCTATTCTTTGATGTATAAGTAGTTTCTAATACCTGGTACAGTCATGTTCACAGAGCTCTGAGACTGTCCTTCTTAGTTGAAAACACAAACTCTGGCCTGTAGCTTATAGGAGAATCTTCAGGCAAGCATCAGAGTAAAACAAAAACTATCAACAGATGACAGAGGTTTAAAATGACCGTGGCTAATTTATTACTGATAATTGTCAAGCGGAAAGATCTGATGAGGGTTCATAATAAAAATAATATGGCTGACAGGGAAATTCGGTTGTTTCTGTGGCATGCAAAACACGTTATTCCAAAAAGCTGTTTAAACAGAATGTTTCTAAAGATGATGATTAAGCTTGTTCTCAAGGAAGTGAGTGAGTCTTACATCTAATTTATAAATATGGATCAGTATAACTTTTTATAGATGAAAAAATCTTGAGATGTAACATGATAATCCTGAGACCTAATGTACCAGGAATGACACCAAGAATATCAAGTAAAGAGATTCACTAAGTCAGGTGATCTAGCTTAGACATCTGTATTTTTATAAAACTTCATGAATAAGTCTGAAATACATCCCCATTTGAAAACCATTGGCCTTGAAGATGCTAGATGTGAATTAAAGCAGTAAGATTTTGTCAGAAAACATTTAAAATAACAGTTAAATAATAACTGAAATTAAGACTGCCAGCACTGTACCACCAGAACTTTGATAAATATAGGAAAATTCACCAGAACCATTTCAGAGTGTTGAATAGTATTTCCCTTCATTTTTAAACATATGGAAAGCAAGGACATTGACTAATCTCTAGGGACTTCTCATAAAACAAACAATTTTTGGAATATTTATATTAATTACATTTTACCATATAAATTTAACCTAGGGAAGGTCGAGTACCTTTTCTGATTGGGCAGCTCTTCCCATGGAACTTATAATAGTAAGACATCATACAAACCTAATTCTTTCTAGCATCTCTTCTTATAAGTTGAAAGAGCAAATCTTTGTGATTCTTCAGGGCCTCTCTGGGAAATCTCAAAGATATTTTCACTAATACGTAAAAGGTATCTTGGAAGTTTTATCTTTCTATATTTAGGATCTGAGTTTGGGAAATGTGTTAGTTTGCTGGGCTGCCATAACAAAATACCTTAGACTTGGTGGCTTAAACAACAGAAGTGTATTTTCTCACAGTTCTGGAAGATATAAGTCCAAGATCAAGGTGTCTGTAGGTTTGCTTTCTTCTGAAGCCTCTCTCCTTGGCTTGCAGATGGCTGCCTTCTTACTGTGTCCTCACATGGCCTTTCCTCTGTGTGTGTGCATTTCTGATGTCTCTTCCTCCTCTGATAAGGACACCAGGCATTATTGGATTAGGGCCCCACCGTTGGATTAGGGCCCCACCCTAACAGCCTCATTTTACCTTAATTATCTCTTTAAAGGCCCTATCACCAAATACAGTCATATTCTAAGGCACTGTGAGGTTAGAGCTTCAGCATAGGAATTTGTTGGAGGAGAGTGGATATTATCATTGATGCTTGAGAAACAATACTTGGTTACCTATTTTATCAAAGTGACAATAAAACATTTCAAAATAAATATAAGTAGTAATCTGATTGAAAGGAACTTTAGCTCTTTCATAAGTGAGGAGCCTTTTTGTTTTTCTCCTTAAATAATGAAAGACAGTAAAGTCAACATAAGGCATAGAAAATTATTCTAGCAAGACACAGGACTTTTGCTATTTAGCAAATTACACAAAAAGCAAAGAAAAACTTTTTATATTGTAGGTGAAGGCATTAACCAGTAAACTGTGGGAGCACACCTTTCAAAACTGAGTGAACTTTGCTACGATTTTAACGCGTTTTATGACTTCTTTCAGAGTCAGGTATAAATCTGGGCAAATGAAATTCACTTACCACATTGTATCTTCAATTACACTCTTTCGTATTCTGGAACAAACTGACTCTTGCTTGAGGACAGTAGTATTGTCTCAGAATGTCCATGAGGTCAAAATGATTTTCATATTAATACTAAGATATTATCTATGTTAATGTGTGGTACATTTGTTATTGCTCATCTTCAAATTTCTTAATTTTAAATTCTAATATGATAAGTGTTAGTGCTTTTAATCCACATAAACAGAAGCTCTTTGGGGTCCTGAATAAGTCCTAAGAGTGTAAAGGAGTTTAGAGACCATCAAAAACTACTCCTTTTCCTTGTAAATCAAAAGCACGTACATAATTGTATCTCTGTCACTATTGCTCTTAAATAGAAGTATAATTTGCAGAATTGTAAATGGCTCAAAGACACCTTTCAGTTGGAGATATTCCTGAAGAATACCTTAATCATTTGCTTTTTGGCAAGGGAGCCTATTTCAAAGTCTTTACAATTTTTCCTGACAATATATTTTGTAAAGAGTAAGGAGAAAGTGAACTAGCCCTCCTTAGATATGACAACATATACTATAAAACTTTAACAAATCAGAATATTGGTATACGCATAGACATTTAGATCATTATAACTAATGGAAAGTCCAGGAAAAAAAATTCCTCTGTAGGTATTTGTATATAGGTTTTGTTTCAAGTTCAAACTTCAGTTGATTGGTAATGACTCTTGGAGATGTGTGTATGTTAAGGACTTTGAGAACACTTTTGGGATAGAGAAGAGTACCAAAATTTTTTAGAGTTGTGTATTATAGGTAGAAGTAGTAGTGCCTTTTCATAACTTTAAAGAAAGGCATCACTAATCTGTGGAGAAGGGAGAAGAATTACTCAACACATGAAGATTGGGGGGAGGGGAGTCCCGTTTAGATCCCAACCTAGCAGTGTACAGTAAAATAAATTGTAGATGAATTAGAGAGTTAAATGTAAAAAAGTTCTTAAGAAAATAATTCTATGATTTGAGCATGGGAAAAGCCTTTCTCAGCATGAAAGTCTTCATAAAGAAAGAGAGAAATACATTTGATTAAACGGAAAAAGAGATCTTCTATGAGTTAAAAATTAAATAATTATTTAGGAGAAATGTTTGTAGCAAATACAGCCTAAAGTTAATGGCCTGATTATCCAAAGTGGTCATACACGTTAGTGACAAAAACAATAAGACACCAAATAGATAATGGAAATTCCAAGAGAAGAAATTGATGTTACTAAAAAACATGAAAAATCTTTTACCCTCTTTGTGTCAAAGAAATTCAAATTCAAAAAGCAAGAGGATAGTAAATACGTGGAAGAAGATCATTAATTAATCCTTCCTTCCTATTATAGGCTAACAAACTGTTTAGTAGATGGGGGAAGGTAACGGTCCAGCTACAAGATGAGGAAGTAGTGTTAGCATATCATCGTTTTTCAACCTACTTTAAGTTTTAATGGCCTAAGCATTGAGCATCAGAGGTTGCTAACATTGCGAAAAAGGAACCCAACCACACATTGTGTGCTTCTGATGGAAGAACAACCCGCCCACCATGTAATAATTTGAAATATTTAAGCTCCAGTTAAAGCCTTTCTAAATCCAACTACCAATTTACAGGAAATATGCAAAACCAAGAAAAATGTTAGGAGAAAACTCGGGGATACAATCAGCAAAATCTAGTCTTCAGGAAGCTGTATAGGACAAATGACTAAGTTTCACAAACTTTTTGGAGTAGTAATCAAAAAGAAATTAAGGAAAATAATTTTTGGTGCCCGACTCACAGCCCCATTCATGTACTGTAGCTTAGTCATTGGTCTTCTTCATAATTATTTATAAAGGGCACAATCACATTTTAGCAATAAATGAATAACGTCCTGTTAAATCTTTTGAGGAAGTGAACGATTTCATGTAGACGTGTGAGAATGATGTAGAGAAAAGATTGTAGAAAAAGGATTTTAGGTTGAACGATTGGTTTATTTAATATTTTAGATTTATCCTTTTAATCTGTTCTTAAAAGTTGTTTTTGGCCTTAGAGCATTCTTGTGGAAAATTCGGTCATGTTAATATTCTGAACTCTGAAGCTCTTACTATTATGTTCTAAGGAATGTGAACATTAATTTATATTATGTATTCATATTAACAAATATTTACTGAGTTATTTTGCAAATAAAACATTCTGCTTGATAGGGAATAATCAAGCAAATTAAGATGTGGTCTCTTTCTTAAGAATATATCATTCTGTAGCAGCTATGGTCACAAATAATACAAGGTAAAGAATTAGCTAAATGGTGGGGGTCAGTAGTAGAATGACAGAAATGGATTATATTTGGAAATAACTAGCCTTAAGTTACAATGTGTAGTTTTGCTGTTTTGGTATATGATACCTCTAAATGCTAGCCCAGCATTATTTTTGATAATAGATAGTCTTTCCACTTTGAGGAGCAGAAGAGAAGAAAAAGGAAGAGGCTTTGAATATCTTTTTATAAAGGAGCTTTATTGTCTCTTTTTTACTTGTACTAAATTTTCTTATTAACTTCTATATTTTTGGAACTGATTTGGTTTATATTGATAGATAGTTGCCAACAAAGAGCTGTGTCTCTCATCTTACTTTTGTACAACTATCTTGAAAGAGAAAATAATTCTGCATTATGGAGTATTTACTCAAAAAGTTTTGACATTTACTTGTTTGTTGTCATTCTTTTTAAAAAGGAATATTCTTAGTTTTTATTTTCTTCTGAGATTTCTTTTATACTTTTCATTCAATTTTTATATAATCTTCAGTTTAAAATATATTGAGGTATTAAAGATATGGACTAGAAAACGCCATTCTTTTGTGCAGGCCAGAGGAAAGACTTATAAGCTTACCAAATGCTGCTATGCTTGTGGAATCATTTGGTCAGTCTTGTTTCCATAGCAATCAGAATATTTCAAGTCATTTTATATCATTGAGTCCATGAATGGGAGGTCTAATTAAGTTAGATGACTAAGAGAAAATCCAGTAGCATATCTGATGCTCTGAAAAATGTCATATAAATCTTGAATTTTTTTACGTTTATTTTTATTACAGATTCTGAAGAATATTTCTGTGTAAAAAGAATTTTCTCAGGTGGAGATCAAAGCTTTGCACATTACTCTAATCCCCAGGTAATAGTAGTCATATAAATAATTACTAAGCTCAAATAATTTTGAAGAATTTTTTAAACCCATATTAATGTTCTTTATATATTACAGAATAATTATGTTAAATTTTTGTTTCCTCAAGTCTACAAAATTTTTATGATCCATTTGATAAGTTTTTGTTTCAGGTGATTTACTTAGGTTTAAAAAGAAACAAACCAAATATATAGTGAAAGCATGTCTTGGTTTAAGTTATATATAATGTCTCTTCCCTCTGACCGATGTACTTATTTTAAAATTTAGAACTGTAGACCACCAGATGACTTTAGATGTACTGATCCTTCAAAGCAGATCTGGACTGTGAATGAAGCCCTAATTCAGAAATGGTTGAGCTACCCCTCTGGAAGGGTTCCTGTGGAGATAGCCAAGTAAGAAAAACATTTTACCTATACAAACACACACAAACAAAACCCCTCAACTCTGTGGGGGAGCAGCCTGTACTTAGGTGTTTTTATTTAAGTAATCATTTCATTAAATATCATTCATTGAATGGTTTATGTACAAAAGTTTGAATGTCTAGAATTTTTATAATGGATATTTTAAGAGATCTCACTTAAATTTATATAAGTTGCAATTCTTTCAGATACATAATGATATATTAAGTGATAACTTAAAATATTAAATATAGCCACTTTAGAATTGGGTTTGAAATTGTTCCATCTAGCTTCATAGTGCTCAATGTCTTTTAACTTTTATACTCCCTGTAAGATTTGAGTATTACTTCTTTCTTGAATATTTTGCTTATAGATGAACTTGTTTAGTATTTAGGGTTTTTTTGTTTTTGGAGTAGGTGTTGGTTTTTGGGATGGAAGGGCTATATCTGGTAAACTGTTTTTTTTCCCCTAGATTGTTTTCCCAAATTAAAATTTTTCTTAGAAGTCCAAGAAGTAGGCTTCAAAAAAATAACATCCCAGATTAGATTTACTGCCATGTGGAATTAAGAAAGTTAGGGACTAGCCTGTGGCCAAGTGGGTAAAGTTCCATGGCACTCCACTTTGGCGTCCAAAGTTTGTGGTTCAGATCCTGAGTGCAGACTTGCTCCACTCAGCCATTCTGCTGTGGAGGCATCCCACATAAAGTGGAGGAAGACTGGCATGGATGTTAGCTCAGAGCTAATCTTACTCAAGCCAAAAAAAACAAAGGAGGGTTGGCAACAGATGTTAGCTCAGGGTGAATCTTCCTCACACAAAAAAAAGAAAAGAAAATTAAATGTGCATGTTTATGTAAAAAAAAATGTATTTAAGAGCATCAGATTTGTTTGATAAATCAGAGCATTAAAGTAATATTTGAGAAAGTCTAGGGTAAACAGTAATACTTTTATCAAGTATTATTTAATCAATATTTAGTAATTTATAGAATTCTGATTTGTTCTAATTTGAGTGTTCATTAGAGGAATGCTCTGTAGCAGTAAATATTAGATTAAATACTGATTTTAATTTTCATTAAAAAATGAAATGAAAGGTGAATAGATTTCTCATTTTGTGATATTTCTTTTTAGTGAAATAGATGGAACATTTTCATCCTCTGGTTGTCTAAATGGAAGTTTTTTAGCTGTTAGGTAAGTGGCAATTCTTCGGTATCCTGAATTTTTCAAATTTATTATATTTAATAGTATAATAAATAAGTGAATTAATTTTAAAGTTTCATTATTTTCTCTCGCTTTTTTTAAATAGCAATGATGATCACTATAAAACAGGCGCCAAATTTTCAGGAGTTGACATGAATGCTGCTAGGCTTTTATTTCACAAACTTATACAACCTGATCATCCTCAGATATCTCAGCAGGTTTGTGTTTAAAGTGTTTTATATTTGTATTATGTAGCCTATTGAGTTTTTATTCCATGGTCCTTTATATGTTTATAGCCTAGTTATTATGATGTGCTTTGTATGATTTTATTAAATATGCTAATATGAGAATTAAAATAAAGTTTTATTTTAAAGAATTTGTAATTTAGCTGTCAAATATCTAAATCTTTCCAGATGTTTCGAGCAGACCCTTAATTACTTAACATGGTCATGTTGGTTAAGTATATGGCTATAGAAGTAGAAGGTTTAAATGGAGACTTACAAGATTTTTTTGAATTCTTTTAGCAATGCTTAGGCATTCATTTTCTTTGTGCTCCAAAGTACATTCATTGATTGATTGTAAGATATTTTCTTTTTCTTCACCATTTCATGTTTGCTGTATTATAAGATTTTCTTTTTCTTTCTTTTTTTTGGAAACTGCATTCATTTTAAATGAAGTAGGTTTTACTTTTTGTTAAACTATAGGTGGCAGCTAGTTTGGAAAAGAATCTTATTCCTAAACTGACTGGCTCCTTACCTGACGTTGAAGCATTGAGGTTTTATCTTACTCTACCAGAATGTCCCCTGATGAATGATCCCAACAATTTCATAACAATAGCAATTCCCTTTGGTAGAGCTCTTGTGAACCTAGAAAAGGCACCACTGAAAGTACTTGGTAAGACATTTAATATTTTTTTCTTTTGTAACCTTTTCTCTTTAAATGGAAATGCTCACAAGTTCTTACTGTTTTGTTGTTTGAAATTTTGCTACCCTGCTTGTTGAACATTGTTTTAGGAAAAAAATAAACCTGTTTTCCTTTTGTTACTTTTTTTCTAATCATCTGGTGCTAGTTGTTGGAGTTGTTGGAGGTGAAGCATGTTAAATATTAAAATTTTAATCAAACACAATAGCAGAGACAGTATCAGGAAAGATAAAAACTGTTTTTCCTATTCCCCTCCCTCCGCCCCTCCAGAGTGATGTTATTATTAAAGAAGTAAAGGAGGAGGAATAGTTAAAACTGTACAGACATGGGTATTAAATCCTCCTTGAACTCTAACACTTTTCCTTGTTGCCAGTTTCCTGATGTTTGGTTTTATTTCTCTGCATATTGATGAGATTCTACTGCTCATCTGACCTTACAGTTCTGTCTGTCTGCTCTGGTTTTTTGGCCTAAAGTTTTCTTACCTTAATTTTTCTAATTGTGTATCTATCTCCTGGCTGTTATAGTTTGCTTGCTGCATTTAACACAGTGCTTTCCTTCCTAACAGAATTTGGTCAATATGTGAAGCTAAAATATATACAAGTAATAAAATCAGTACAAGATGTTTTAGACTGAGGGTGAGCAGAGGAAGCAGCAAACAAGGGCTAGAATCCTAGAATCTGAGGCAATTGGCCAGTAATAGAAGAGTGAAGCAGGGACTCACAAGAGGATTGCTTCCGTGTTGTCAGAAGTTTTTGTATTCTTTCTGTTTCCTTCAAGGATTTCGGTATTTGTACTGTAGTTAACAACTGCAAATAATGAATGTGGGGAAGGACAAGCAAGTTATACTTTACATTGTTCAGCTTCAGTGTTTGGTTTTCAGGAGTACTTTGCATTTTAAAGGTGGTGCTTCACAACATTTCAACTTTATATTAAGATGAAAGATAAAACTTGGAAAGATCCTTAAATATTGGAGTAATACAATTTTAAAGTGTTTTGTTTAAAAATTAAAATTCTAATTTCCAGAGCATTTTTTATAACTTGTTTTAATATTAGGTACAGTGGTGAATTTTCACTATAATTTAGGAAACCAAGAATGTAAATTCTATAGACCTTTCTTACTTTATTTTTGCTTTTGAGAGCTTTTAGAACAGTATTCTTTAACTTGAGGGTGGAGTGGTGTCTGTAAAGCCTAGAAATGTTACATAAAATATTGTGTTCTGTGTATCTTCCTGGAATTTTCACAGGGTTAAGAGCCACTGCTTTAGAAGAAAAGTCAGTATGATTTTGAGAATTGTAACTTTTAAAATTCATTTTATTTGTGTGTTCACCCTTTAATAACAGAAAAATGGTGGTCAGTGCTTGAACCTCCACTATTCCTCAAGATTGTAGAACTTTTTAAGGAAGTTGTGGTACATCTTTTGAAAGAGTACAAGCGCAGCATTGCCTCTCCTGAAAGAAGAATTTTCAACAGTTTTCTTCATACTGCATTAAAGGTTTTAGAAATATTACATAGGGTATGTCCAGTAGTTCCTTTATTTTTCTCTTTCCCCATTGCTACTAACAGATTAATGATGTTTATTTTAGCATTAATATATTAGAGATTTAGATTGGCATAAAAGATAGATATTTAGAAATTTGGAAGAGTTACTTAAATTTCCTTTTAAAAGAAATATGTCTGTACTTTGGAGCTTTGGTCTTATTTCACTGTTAGGCATTTCTGGGTAACTTTTCTGTAGTTGGGCAGAACAATAGCATACTAATGAACTGGAATTCTCCTTACATTTTTTGTGAAGGGCATAATTTGTTTAAATAATATGTTTTTAACAACAAACACATAGAAACAGAAAACAGATTGGTGATTACCAGAGGGGAAGGGGGTTGGGGGGGGGTGGGAGGAGGGTAAAAGGGGACACGTTTGTATGGTCATGGATGGCAACTAGACTTTTGGTGGTGAACCCAATATAGTCTATACAGAAGTTCAGATAGGATGTACACCTGAAAAAAAAATAAATGTTTTTCGTTATGTATAGGTTGTTCATATCATATGAAAGAGGTTTTATCCTAGTTGTGATTATGAATGTTTAAACTCTTGTTCTTTTGCTATTGGCTTCAGTCAAAATAGAATGTTTCATTTGAAACAAATGACTAATTTGAAATTGGAACCATATATAATTCATTAATTTGCTTATTGTGCTTTCCTGCGCTTCTTCCCAGTGTAAGAAATAGTACCCTTTACACTTGTAGCAGTTCAAACTTATATGAAGAAGTAAAGTGTCATCTGTTTCATTAAAGATGGATTTGAGACATCCCTGACAGCTGGTAGGTATATCTCTGTTATGCCATTTGGTATTCTTGAGATGCTATTTTGGGAGACATGACCTAAGGGAGAAGCATATGTTTCTAGCCTCTAGAATGACTGGAAAACCCATGTGAACCTTTAATCTTTGGTTTCCTCTCCTTATCACCTTCTTTAACATTTTCAGGCCCTTCTTGCCTAGTACTAAGGTAAATGATAAGAGATGAAGGAGATAGTCCTATTCTCTGTAAGAAAGAACCCTTGTGGACCAGTTATTTTTCCTTTTTATTCTTTTAGTGAAGTTCCTGGTTATTTTCTCAACTATTTAACTTCTTGAACTTACTTTTTTCTTTTGTATTTAGTATGTGCAGCATTCCTAGAAAACAAGTCATGTCTCTTCTCATTATAATTGAAGAAATGATAGTCATTTCTTTCCTATGGAAACAAACCATTCGTATGTTTGCCTTTCCTAGAACAAGACTTTCTTGCAGCATTTTAGGGTTAACTGGATTCTGTTGTCAACTGCTATTAGGAAAATCCTCTAACTTCATGGGATTAGTCTCTGCTTTTCTGGATGCCTTTTGTCTAGTATTCAAGAGGTTAATTAGGTTTTTTTTTCTTTCCTCTGGACTCTCTTTTCATGTTACTTCATTGAACCCTCCTTAGTCAGTTGGATCCTATTCCCAAATAATTCTTCTGTCTCTCCCCCTTCCTTATTTATCTGCTTATCTTTATTATCCCTTTAAACATCAATTTTTTTCCCTTAGCTGTGTCTTTTACTATAAGTAAAGGAAATTGAACCTTTTGTCTTTCATGATTTCACAGAGAATTTGAGCAAGTAACTTATCGGCCTATCTTAGAATCCTTAATCTCTACTGAGGAAGAACCCTTAGCATTCCGTCTCCACAGACCATTTTGATGGAGCCATGCTAGATAATAAGATCCTAAATTCTTGCTAGCTGGAAGGGAAGGGAAAATAATCTCACAGTGGCCAGGATTAGAACCTCCTTTGTACATTAATTCATGTGAGCACTTTACATATATTCCTCCTTTAACTTTTTAAACTCTGTATAGTTGATATTTTGCCCCTTATTCTGAATATCAAATGTCATAAAACAGTCAGTGGCAGATTTGAAATACAAATACAAATCTACTTCCAAAGTCCCTGCTGTTTCTAATGTACTTCTCTATCAGCAGATGTAGTAATATAACATGTTTAGAAGGGGGTTTGCTTTTATTTTGTGTCCCTAGATCTAGAAGTTCATACCTTCATAATTGCAGATAGCATTGTATTGTTAAAACATGATGTTTCTAACTCCATTTGTGCTGCTTCCTATCAGTGTGATGTTGAACAAGTCTCTCTTTATCACATATGCAGAGAATTATCTATAATATAAGGATTAAAATACTGGCCTGATAGTTACCCAGCGTTAATTTATTGTTCAAATTATACAATATATGTAATTATTATACATTTATAAGGCAGTGATTTTGTTATCACCACTGCCACCATTTGGATGGGAAACTGCTACTTTTGACTTGATTTATTGGGTTATGAGGAAACTGGGTTCTTGTTTGAAGCTGTTACATACTCAAAAGCAGAATGATACTGGTATCAATTTCTTAATCATCTCTTACTGGGAGTCTTTAGGGCAATCACTTATCTTTCTTCTACCCCTTACTTTGGAGAAAACTTTCTGTGGTCCTAATCTGCCATAAATAGATACCCCTAGATATTAACTGTCAGGGGTGATTCATTTTCATTTTTAGTGAAACCCAAGTTTCTTGTCAGAAACTTGTTTTTTCAAAGACACCTTACATCTTACAACTATATATATGCCTTCTCTCTGCTTCATGGTTAATAATCAGGAGAAGCTTCCTTAAACAGTTTCCTTATTGACCTAACCCTGGAGCTGGATTAGGAACTAGAGAACTGGACTGTGTTTTTCCTAATCATTTCAGGATATATGGATGACTTGTTCCTCCCTTATGTCATGTCTTTTGGAAAGCTTTTGAATTAAAAATCATTCCCAGTACTTCAAATGGCATCATAAGAAAGATAGCTTTGGTACCTGCTGTCAGAAATGGATGTATTACCAGATAAATGAGTTTACTCACAAGTAATTGGGTTGTTTAGTAGTTTCTGAGTTTTTACACAGTACATCATTGAGATGCTGATATGCCAAAAGAATTACTTCGTTTGTCTAGCCTAATTGCTACATATCGTGTTAATCTTCTAGATCAGTGATTTTCAAACTCTTTTTGGTAAGGAACCATTAAGTAAACCAAACAGAGAAGATGCACATATATAGTTAACATATACCACCTCTGAACTGAAATTCATAAACCAGAATACTAACCTGTAATTAAAATGTGAAATAAAAGTGTTATGATCAAACATATATAGATTTTATTTTATACATTTTAGGCAATAATACTGAATGTGTAGGTCGTTTTGAACTTGTACCATATGATTTCATTTTTATTTTACAAATATTTACTGAGTGCCTACTATGTGCTTATCATTATATTAGACATTAGGGATGCTGTGATAAGGAAAAGATGTGATTTCTGCTCTTGTCAAGATTATAAATGTAAAGTGGTTGTATACATACAAGTAAATAGGCATTTATGATATAGCATGGTAGGTGCTAGGTTAAGGAAAATGAAGGGTGCTATGGGAACACATAGGAGGACATGTAACTCAGAAGAATTAAGGAAGGCTTCTTGGAGAAGATGATGTCTTGCCAATCTTATCTACCATACAAATGTATTTTTTTAATTTTATTTTATTTTAATTTTTTTTTAAAGATTTTATTTTTTTCCTTTTTCTCCCCAAAGCCCCCCAGTACATAGTTGTATATTCTTCGTTGTGGGTCCTTCTAGTTGTGGCATGTGGGATGCCGCCTCAGCGTGGTTTGATGAGCAGTGCCGTGTCCGCGCCCAGGATTCGAACCAACGAAACACTGGGCCGCCTGCAGCGGAGCGCGCGAACTTAACCACTCGGCCACGGGGCCAGCCCCATACAAATGTATTTTTATATATTTTTTAAAACTGTTGATTTTATATGGAAATCTCTATGCAGGTTTTTTGGGTCAATCTTCTGTTCAGTGTCTACTTTCCCTATTTTAAATTTTTTTATTTTTGATTTTTTTTGCCAAGGAAGTTCCCCCTGAGCTAACATCTGTGCCAGTCTTCCTCTATTTTGTATGTGGGTTGCCACCACAGCATGGCTGCCAATGAGTGCTGTAGGTCCATGCCTGGGAACTGAACCTGGGCTGCCCAAGTGGAGCATGCCAAACTTAACCACTAGGCCATGGGGCCGGCCTGTAATTTCGCTGCTTTTAAAGCCATGTTAACTGGTTTTTTTTTCTAGTTATTAAGTCATTGTGACTGAATTAACTATCAGCCATAATTTTCCCCCAAATCTAAGTTTGACTGAAATTTGTCTGTTCCTGAACCAAACCGGGTTTCTGAATTGTTATTTTTATTCTAACTAGCATTTCTTTTCAAAAACACGTATTATGTCTGCAGGATATACAAATTGGAAACACTGATTGCTGTAGATGAAGGAAACTGCTGTTTACCTTTTAAAATCTAAAATATTTAAGATAAAGAAAAATATAAAGAGGTCAATGGGACATGAACTGTTTTCTACAAGAGTCAATAAATTTTAGAGTCCAATGTGGTTAAAAGTTTTTATATTTATCAACATAAATATTGGAGAAAGAAAAGTCAATGAATTTTTTGTGTAATTGTTGTGTGTATTTTCTTTTTAGTAGAAAGAGTGACTAAAAGCTTTAGGGCAAGGGTCTGCAAACTTTTCCTGTAAAGAGCCAGATTTTATACTTTGTGAGCCATATGCTTTCTGTTACAACTACTCAGCTCTTAACTCTGCTGCAAACATTATGTAAATGATGGGTGTGGCTGCTTTCAAATAAAACTTTAGTTATAAAAGCAGCCTGTGGGCAGAATTTGGCCCACAGGCTGTAGTTTGCTGACCCTTGCTTTAGCATGAAGGTTTTGATCTCCATATATTAACTAAGTTGTCTTTGTTTTGTTGAAAAGCCAGGAATAGCAGTTTCACTCTGGTGAGTTTCTTCCAAATGAGTACCCTGACCACAGATATAAATTAATCAAACAGTGAAAAAAAGAGCACAAAGTGCTTTTGTCAATGAATGGAGGAATTAAAAGTGTCGACTTTGAAAATGAAAGCAATATTATCAATAGGTGCTTCTTAAACTGGATTTAAAATAGGGGTACAGGGCCGGCCCAGTGGCGCAGCGGTTAAGTTGGCACGTTCCACTTCTCAGCAGCCTGGGTTCGCCCGTTCGCATCCCAGGTGTGGACATGGCACCGCTTGGCATGCCATGCTGTGGCAGGCATCCCACATATAAAGTAGAGGAAGATGGGCACGATGTTAGCTCAGGGCCAGGCTTCCTCGGCAAAAAGAGGAGGACTGGCAGTAGTTAGTTCAGGGCTAATCTTCGTCAAAAAAAAAAAAAAAAAATAGGTGTACAAGAGTAAGCCATGGGATCAAGCATTGATTGTACTTGATGACAAATAATTTTAGACATATTCATAAAAAGAAAAAAATGTTTTATATATATTCTAAATATATAAATATTCTAAATATATGTTACAGATACTTATATATACAAATCATATATATTTTTTATATATATATATGAACATATGTTAAGGAATAAAATTAGATAGTCATATAGTGAGTTAAGAATGCATGTATATTAGAGAGGCCTGTGTTAGATTTCTGGCTCTGTTAGCTGTGTGACCTTAGTTAAGTTTTTTGAACTCTAATCCACATGAGGATAATAGTAGTATCTATTTCATAGGGTTGTTGTAAAGATTAAATGAGATGATGTACCTGGTGTCTGCTTAGTTAAGTGGTCCTTACTGATAGCTATTATTATTTTATTATTGGAACATAAAATCTGAGTGTATTTTAAGGTAAAATCTACACGTCAGTGAAAATTTAAAGTGCCATTAGAAGCATGAACTGTATTTATCTATCTATCTATCTATCTTACTCATTTTATTTCTCTCTCCATTCATCTCATGTTTATTGAGCATCTGTTTGGACACAGCAGTCTGGTAGATATATACCTTTACTAGATGATTCCTTTTGTTCCTTTTCAGTCACTGCTTAGTTGGTTTAGTGTGCATGTGATTTGTTAAAAATTATAAACAATTATTTTTGTTATTCTCCATAGGAAACTTAGCTAGTTTTATTTAGTTTGTGTGTTAGATCAACTTCTTTGTTGTTTTCAGTGGTTTATTTTCTTCTCCCAATGTGGTCTCTCTCTAAATGTCTGCATTTGGCCCTTTTTGCTTTACTCTTTACCTCTCCTTGACCTCCTGCCACAGCTTTAGTTGTCTCCTTGAAGGAAAATGGTTCTCAATTATGTGTTTCAGGCAAACCTTTCTCTTGAGCTGCTTGACAGTCTTGCCATCATTTTAAACTGAAAAAACGTTTAATACCAAATTTCTTATCCTTCCCACCTCTCACTCCTGCCCTATCAAGATTGTCATCTTTTCCTGACTTGGTATGTATGTGTTACTAGCAATTTTTTTTCCCCACTTTCTCAGGCTTGAAATTTTGAAGTTGTCTTTGACTCTTCTCTTGTTTTCTATATCCACTTAGATACCATGACCTCTGCATTCTTTCTTACTATCAAGAAATCTTGAATCGTTAATATCCCAATTCATTTTCCTGCCACTAGTCTGTCTCATTCTTGACTATACTTCACTCTGCCAACAGAATAATTTTCATAAAATATCACTCTGATTCTGGGGCTGGCCCCGTGGCCGAGCGGTTAGGTTCGCGCGCTCCGCTGCAGGCGGCCCAGTGTTTCGTTGGTTCGAATCCTGGGCGCGGACATGACACTGCTCATCAGACCACGCTGAGGCGGCGTCCCACATGCCACAACTAGAAGGACCCACATCGAAGAATATACAACTATGTACCGGGGGGCTTTGGGGAGAAAAAGGAAAAAATAAAATCTTAAAAAAAAAAAATCCCTCTGATTCTATCATTTGTTGACTCTAAAACCTCAAATTATTTCCCCATGTATCAGCTCTTGCCACAGTAATGCTCTGCAACAAAACATGCTACAACTCATTGGCATATAGTAATAAGCATTTATTCTCATTCTTACTGGAGTGGGTCCTGCTTCAACCTGCAAGTTGGCAGAAGTTGGTTGACCTAGACAGGATTTAGCTGGGCTTAACTCCAAGCTGCATGTTGGGTCCAGGTCTGCTTCATGGGCCTCTCATTCTCCTTGGACCAGCAGTTTAGCTGGGGCAGGTGTATATAAATCTTTGTCTCCTTTAGCTCATGCTGTTCTCTTTGCGTAGAATATTCTTCCTCAAACTTTTTGAAATCCTTTCCATTTACTTCACTCCTTATTTTTTATTTTGAATATCTTTATATACACAGAAACATGGAAAGACAAAATAGATACCGGTATGCTCTCCATCCTAGATTCAGCAACCATTAATAGGCTGTCCCATTAACTTTATACATATGTGTGGGTATATACTTTTTTCTTGAATCATTTGAAGGTAAAATCCTGATATTGCCTTTTAATACTGCAGCATTCATCATCTTGGGCATTTTCCTACATAACAGCAGTACTACTACTTTTCTTAAGAAAATTAACTATAATTCTGTAATATCATCTGTCTATCCAGGCATATTCAAATTTTCTCTGTTATACCAAAATTTTATATATATAGATAGAAAGATCTCTACCTCCGGTCCAGGCACAGAGGTCTTTTATTATTTTTTTTTTAGAAAGATTAGCTCTGAGCTAACTACTGCCAATCCTCCTCTTTTTGCTCAGGGAGACTGACCCTGAGCTAACATCCATGCCCATCTTCCTCTACTTTATACGTGGGACGCCTGCCACAGCATGGCTTTTGCCAAGCGGTGCTATGTCCGCATCCGGGATCCAAACCAGCAAACCCCGGGCCGCTGAGAAGCTGAATGTGCGAACTTAAGCGCTGCACCAACGGGCTGGCCCTTTTTAAAAATATTTATTTATTTATTTTTTTGGTGAGGAAGATTGGCCCTGAGCTAACATCTGTTGCCAATCTTCCTCTTTTCTTTTTTTTTCCTTCCCTCCCCAAAGCCCCAGTACATAGTTGTATATCCTAGTTGTAGGTCATTCTAGTTCTTCTGTGTGGGATGCTACCTCAGCATGGCTTGACGAGTGGTGCTAGGTATGCGTCTAGGATCTGAACTGGCAAACCCTGGGCCACTGAAGCAGGGCACATGAATTTAATCTCTACACCACCAGGCCAGCCTCCCCAAAATGTTTTTATATCACTGCTTATTTTAAAATTAGAGTCCAGTCAAATTTTGTTTTTTGCGATTGTTGAGTCTTGTTAGTCTCTTTTCTGATCTATGAACGTAGTGTATCTCGTCATTTATTTAGGTCTCTTTATTTTCTCTCTTTATTTGTAGTTTTCGGGGATCCTGCATATCTTTTGTTAAATTTATTCCTAAATATTTTATGTTTTTGATGCTTTGTAAATGATAATTTTAAAATTTCTATTTTCCAATTACTTATTGCTAGTATGGAGAAATTCAGTTGAGTTTTCTGTATTGACCTTATACTCTGTGACCTGGATAAATTAATTTATCAGTTCCAGTAATTCTCTTACAGATTTATTTGGACTTTTTATGTATACAAGCATGTTATTTTCTTACCTTGTTTTATTAAGACTTCCAGTACAGTGTTGAATATAAATGGTTGCAGGGGACATCCTTGTCTACTTCCTTATCTTAAAAAGAAAGCTTTCAATATTTTACCAATAAGTATGATGTTGGCTGTAGAGGTTTTTTTTTGCAGAAGATTACCCCTAAGCTAACATACAGTGCCAATCCTCCTCTTTTTGCTGAGGAAGATCGGCCATGAGCTAACATCTGTGCCCATCTTCCTCTATTTTATATGTGAGCCTGCCACAGCATGGCTTGATAAGCGGTGCATGGGTCCGAGCCTGGGATTCAAACCAGCAAACCCCAGACCACAGAAGCGGAGCATGCGAACTTAACTGCTGGGCCACTGGGCTGGACCCCAGAATTTTTTTTTTTTTAGGTGGGCTTTATTGTTTTGAAGACCTTCCCTTCTATTCCTGGTTTGCAGAGAATGTTTATTATGAGGGGAGTTGAATTATTTTAGATGCTTTTTTCTGCATCTGTTGAGATGAAAAATGATTTTTTTCTGAAATGTAGTGAAATTCATTGGTATTTGAATGTTACCCCAAGCTTGCATTCCTGGGATAAACTCCACTTGAGCATTATATGTTATACTTTATATATGTTGTTGGGTTTAATTTGCTAATATTTTGTTGATGGTTTTATGTCTTGTTCTTGAGAGATGTTGATCTGATAATTTTTGTTTCTCATATTGTCATCAGCTTTTAGTTGTCAAGGTTATTCTAGCTTCATAAAATGAATTAAGAAATGATTCCCCTTTCTCTGTTTTCTGAGTTTGAGATTATTTCTTCCTTAAATGTTTGATAGAATTCACTAGTGAAATCATCTTGGCCTGGAAATTTCTTTTGGGAAATTTTAAAATTTCATATTAAATTAAAAAAATAGAGTGTAATTTGTGTTTTCTGTTTCTTCTTGAGTCAGTTTTGGTAAGATATCTGTGTGATTGATGTCCCCTCTTTTATTCCTGATAGTGGTAATTTGTGCTTTCTCTTTTTTTTCTTGTCCAGTCTGGCTAGAGGCTTATCAGTTTTACTGATCTTTTCATAAGGCACATTTGCTTTCATTGATTTGTCTCTAGTGTTTTCCTGTTTTTTCTTTCATCAATTTCTACTGTTTATTTTCTTCCCTCTACTTGATTTGTCCTTAACATGATCATCTTTTTATGTGTTCTTAAATTAGAGGCTTAGATGATTGGTTTTAGATCTTTTACTAACATGATCATTGAATACTATAAATTCCCTCCTGTACTCTGCTTTACCAACATCCCACAAATTCTGATGTTTGTTTTTATTTGCATTAAGTTAAAAGTATTTTCCTAAAGCCCCTGTCTTTTCACTCCAACACCTGAGTCATCTCTGCATCTGGCTCTGTTGATTGTTTTGTCTCTAGACTTTTTTTTGGTAGTTTTTGTTTGTTTTATTTTGCTTATTTGCTTTTTGATATGTCTCATAATTTTTGGTTGTTTATAAAATGGTAGAGGCTGAAGTAATTAGATTTGAAGCTGTAATGGGTACACTTCTTCTGTGTGGCTGTTATTGTGGGGATTTAAGTCAGTCTAGTCAGGAGTTAAACTGGGATTGAGTTTTTAGTTTGCCATAGTTGCCTTCATTGCACAAGAGGCCTCAAAATTCCTCTGATGTTGCCTGATGTGTAGGGCAGAGGTGAAATGTCAAAAGTTTTTTCTCAGTGTTTGTCCTGCACTCCACATTCCTACTCCCTAGAGGGCTTGCTCCTCTCACTCATGCCCCTCCCCAGTGGTAAACTGGTATTGCTTGTTACTCAGTGCTTTCAAGATTGGTAGAGGAGAGAGGATAGAAAAAGTTCTTTGTTGTTGTGGTGTAGGCTTTATCTTATTAAGTGTGCCTGGACCTTGGGTTTGGGACTTTCTCAGAGTTTCTGCCCCCTCCTCCAGCAGTAGGAGGCCTCTGGTCCTACTGATATAAGATTCTGGGCTCAGAACTGTTCTTGTCCCTCTTCCTCTCAGGGATTGAGGGTTTTCCCTCCTCCAGCAACAAGGCATAGAATTTGCTTCTCTTTCTTCAGCGGCATAAGGCCTTTCCTCTCTCTATTTGAGAGAAGGATCTGGGCAGGGTGACTGGCCTTGTTTCTTTCTCACAGTGGCAGCCAATTCCTTATAGCACTGAGAGAGGCTCTTGATCTTCCGCCCTGTTTCCAGTCATCCTCATGGGCACCCAGTGGAGGTCTCTGGAAAAGAGTCTGAGAGAGTGCAACCTGTCTGGGACTCCTCGGGGTTTTATACTGTCAAGTTATCCCATACACAGCCTGAAGCAATTTCTTAAAATTTTAGGTGATTTCTTCTTCCCTGCTTGTATAACAGTGGTATCTTCCTCCTGCCCTGCCACAAGTGACCCATTTCTGGCATCCTATTTCTCTTTGGAAGTATCTGTCCATCCTTGGAATTCTGGCTGCTTGGTTATCTTGTGACTTTAGCTCTCTGATAGATTCAAGAAAAGTTTTGGGTAATTTAGAAGTGTCTTGTTTAATTGCCAATGTTCTAGGATTTTCCAAATATCTTTTTGTTACTGATTTTTTAATTCCATTGTGGTCAGAGAATATGCTTAGTATACTTTGGTTTCTTTTAAGTGTATTTATTACGACTTGTTTTGTGGTGCAGGATATGGTCTATTTTAGTGAACATTCCATGTACAATTACTGGGTGAAATGTTCTGTGACGGTGAGTTCAAGTTGACTGAAATTGTTGTTCAAATCTTTTATACTTACTAATTTTGTCTATTTTTTTCTATTAGTCAGCAGGACATGGGTGTCAAAATTTCCAACTATGATGGTGCTTCTGTCAATTTTTCCTTCATGTATTTTGAAGTGCTGTTATTTGGGGTTGTTATGAATTCTTGATAAATTAATCCTTTTATCATTATGAAATGTGCCTATTTTCCTATAGCAATGCTTGTCTTAAAGTCTGCTTTTTAAGAGTAACTTCTCAGTTGTTGCTTTCTGCTGGGGTTTTGTTCCCCCCAAGTCTCACCTGTGCGCTCGTGGTTTAAGAGTTAGCCAATGATATGGGGGAATTTGCGTGTGGATTTTGGGGCTTCACCCTCTGGATTCCTTTCTGGGATTTTTATTCTCACTGTCTGCCATGTTGGCAGCCTCAATCTCTGACCTGTTACTCCTCTGTTTGGTGAAACTGCTGCTTTCTGCTTGAGCTCTATCCCTTGCCCCTCATGCGTATTTGGAAGTACTCCTGTGGGAAAAAATGTGGATCTCACACGTGCTTTCCTTCTTTCAAAGAATGTGTCATTCCTGTTTTGGTTGGTTTCCAGTGTTTTTGTTTTCTTGAAAGATTGGCATCTGAGCTAACAACTGTTGCCAGTTTTTTTTTTCTGCTTTTTCTCCCCAAATCCCGCCAGTACATGGTTGTATATTTCACTTGTGGGTTCTTCTAGTTGTGGCATGTGGGACACCGCCTCAACATGGCCTAATGAGTGAGGCTATGTCAGCACCCAGGATCCGAACTGTTGAAACCCTGGGCTGCTGAAGCGGACTGTGTGAACTTAACCATTCGGCCACAGGGCCAGCCCCCCAGTGTTTTTAAATAGTTGGTTTTTTTGTATATTATCCAGAGTTTATCATTGTTATTGTCAGGTGTTTTAGTCTGATACAAGGTACTCTGCCATATTCAGTACCAGAACTCCTCTAGTCTCTTTTAATTTACAACCATGCCCACATTTTTCTCCTATTACCTTGACTTTTTGGAGAGTTCTGGCCTTCTTCTTGTCTTCTTGTAAAAGTCCTACAATCAGGATATTTGTCTGATGATTTCCTCATGGTGATATTTAACTTGTTCCTCTATCCCTTGTATTTTCTGTTAACTGGAATTTAGATCAAAGGACTTGATTAGATTCAGGTTAAACATTTTTTTGCTTCATAGATAATGTTTGTACTTACTGTTGTATTATGTCATCAGGAACATAATATTTGATTGTCCTAGTACTGGTAGTGATTAATTTGATCACTTGGTTAAGGTAGTGCTCTCCACTGTAAGGATTTTTTTTCCCTTTATAGTTAGTAAGTAATTTCTAGGGTGGTAATTTGTTCTCTCTTAATTATCACATCCCACTCATCTGTCACCTCTTTGTTTATTCTAATCAGATGCCCATACAAGATGACACTTAATGAACATTAGCTATTCTTATTGTTATTGAAGTCCCATTCTTCAACCAGAAGTCCTTACAGTTTTTAGCTTATATGTACTGTATATCCTTCAATGGTATATACCTCATACTGTGTGGTGGTTACATAAATATTTTTCTTTTTTACTGGATTTTGAGGTACTTAATGCAGATATCACATCTTACAAGCCTTTGTGTTTCTTATATCACTTATCTAGCATTTTGCATATAGTATGCACTCAGTGAATTACTTTTTACAGGAAGAGAAAATTAGCTGAGAAATCTCAATCCTTTTTCTATTTAAACATTTTTCAGTCTCTGACAGGTACTGTTAAAATTTAATGTTAATTGCGCATTTATTTTTTGTAGGTAAATGAGAAATCGGGACAGATTATACAGTATGATAAATTTTATATACATGAAGTACAAGAATTGATAGACATAAGGAATGATTATATCAACTGGGTCCAACAGCAGGCATATGGAATGGTATGTTTCCTGTTGTATTTTATGATTTCATTTTTATGTATCATTTGTTCTAATACAAAAGAAACAGTTGTTTGTTTTGAAACGCCAAAGTTTTTGCAGAGCTTATTTTTGAAATAAAAACACATTGCAAAAGAGCAGTTACATAGCAGGCAGTATTTACAGGTTAACATTCCACTCTTATACCAAAGCCAAAGCAAAGAGATGGATTATACTTTTCTAAAGAAAAATGCAAATATGACATGGATTGTTAACTCTCATTTTCCATGAGTTTGCCTCTTAATTCTCTAGTGTTGAGAATACTGGATTCCCTGATACTGGACTCTAAGAATGTATTACTGTTGGGAGATCAGTGCCTGAGAACTACCAGAAGAGAACCCCAGGACCATTGATTCTATTTTTTATTTTTTCCCCCTTTAATGTATTTAATTTTATTTCAGATTTTTGATGTACATCCACGTGTACATCTTTTCATGTACCTAAGTCTCTAAAAACTAGATACTTAATGTCTTGTTAAAATAATAGCGTAGTTTTATAAAACTTGAATTAAGCACATGAAATTTTAATATAGTAATGGGTAAGCAGCTACGTATAATACAGTCAGGTTTAATACTCTTATTTGCTAACCGTTACAATATACTTGAGGCCAACTTTTCCACCCTCGAAACGAGTAATTTAACAATGTGTATGTAGCAGTTGTAGGAGGGTGAGTAGCCTTTCATTGCTTACTGGGCACCAACTGCAAGCTTCTTGTGGATAAGCACTTGTCATTTTATTCACCAGCACCTTTAATAGTGTCTGGAATATATCTAGTAGGCACTAAAAAAGTACAGTAGTCTTTGAATGGCAGTGTGGTTAGTGCATGCTGTTTTTAGGATACTCTCACCAGTAGGAATCAGATCCCTTCTAGAACATCTTTTGCTTTCCTAGGTCCTTGGATTTGGATTGGGAGAGACTTAGTGATTTTTCCCCCCAAATCGCTGAGAGACTAGATCAAGTTTACAGCCATCCTACAGATTTAGGTCTGTTCATTTGCTCATTCAACAGATACTTACTGAGAATCTCCTGTTACAGGCACTTATTTAGATACTGGAAATATAGTGATGAACCAGACAGTTAAGGACCCTGTTCTCATGGAATTTATAACCTAGCGGGCAAGATGGATAGTAATCAAATAAAGCAAAAAATATTAGCCAGTAATATGTACTATATAGAGAATTAAAAGAAGAGAATGTAATTAATAAAGACAGGATGGTTTCTTGTGATTGGATAATTAGGAAAGTCTTGTCTGATGAAGCATGAAGTGTAATCTAAATGACAAGAAGCAGCCATATAAGATCAGAACAGAGAGAATTTCAGGAAAAATAAACATCTAGTAAAAGACCTTAAGTGAGAACAAGCTTGACATGTTTGAAGGAGAGAAAGAGGCCAATACGGCTAAAATATGGGAGTAGGGAGAGTTCTGGGAAAGGATCAGAGAAATGGGCAAGTGCCTCATCATGGAGGGTTTAGTAAATTAGGATCAGGAACTGAAGTGTTAGGGTAAGCCATTGGAGGCTGGTAAGCGGGGTGGGGGTGGGGGAATAAAATGTGATTTATATTTTTGAATAATCACTCTGTCAGCTATGTGGGGAACGGAGCAAAAATGAAAGAGGGAGACTAGTCAGAAGACTGTTTTAGTAGATTAAGGGAGAGAAAATGATGGGTTTGACTAGGAGGGTAGTCATATAGATGGAAGATGGAAATGGACTTGGAATACCTCTTGGGGGTAAAAGGGACAAAATTGCTAATGGATTGGATATGAGATGAGGAAAGGAGAGAAATCAACAAAGGACATTAAGAAGGAGTGGCAGGTGAGGTAGGAGGAAAACTAGGAGAGAGTTGTGGAAACCAAAATTAAAAAGTGAAGAGAGACTCTGTTGAATGCTCCTGAGAAATAGGATAAAACCATAGAAGCGAGCAATGAATTTGATTCTGTGAAGGTTGTTGGTAACCTTGATAATGCCAGTCTGGAGTAAGATATGCTTAAGAGAAATTTGGAGTTGAGGAATAGGGAAGAACAACCCTAGGCAATGCTTTCAAGAAGTTCCACATTGAAGAGGAAGGAGTAAAAAAAAAGTAGAGTAGTAGCTGGAGTCAAAGGATGACGGTTTTTTAAGAAAGAAAATACTAGACTTCAGGAAAGTTTGAATAAATATTTCCTTTTTCCTTCCCTGTTTAAACTCAATCTCTCACCTATGCAAAGCTTTTCAAACTCTTCTTCCAGACCACCCCTAAGAGCAGGAGAAAAAAACCTATTTCTCGAGGTTATTAACTTTCCCTCGGCAAGCGCAAAATTTGGGACATAAATATTTATTGCAATGTAAAAGAGATTTAAATGATTTACCATTGAGGAAAGTGGGTGCTTCAGAAAATGAACTTTGTTTATCCCGAGACTTTGCCTGTAAACCCTGACATACCACATACCCTAGGTGAGCAGCGTTTCTGAAATAGGAGTGATATGGACCTCTTTTAAGGTAAAAATATTTGTTAGGAAGCCGTGTTCACTTAGATTAATTATGATTGTCTTATTTAAATACGTACAAACATTAAACTAGTTCTGAACTCCTGGTGCTTAGCTTTTACAAGAACTCTAAAACCATAACAAATTTATAAATTAATTATAAATGATACTACAAATTTAAAAATCAAGTTATATTTAGTATGGAGGATGATTATATTCTGATGATCAGGAATCTCAGCCCACAACCTAAATATGATAAGGAAGCAGTGTAATCTAAGAGTGGCTGGGTTCAAATCCTATCTCGGTATTTATTCACTCTGTGTCCTTGAGGAAATTACTTAATACCTTTTCTGTAAATTAGAGATAATAGTACCTACCTTATATAGTTATTGAAAAGATTAATATGATTCATATAGAGTGCTTGAGGCAGTTCTTGGCACATAGATAAGTCTTGGTAAAATGGTGGTTATTACTGCTGGCTGCCTTGATATAGGCTTTCAGTTTGGCAGTAGCCTCTATTCTGAGGTGTCTGATAAGTGTTCTCTTGCTACCTTTCTCTGTTTGAACTACAATGAAAAATTTGCTTTTAGAATGAGATGTGATACTCCTTTGGCCTTCACTCATCAAGCACATCATTTATGTATGAAGTCCTAGATATAGAGATCTTAAAAGGTACTAGTTTGATTATAGTCACAGCCATTGCAACTCTTGGAGTTTCATGGTAATACTGGGATTATAAATGGATTATTCTAATTTTATATTTTTTAAGTCAATTTTTTAAAATTATTGAAATAGAAACACTAAAATTAAAAATTCTCCCAGAGCACTCATAGACTTGTAAGAATATATCCCCCAGGGATCTGCAAGCCAAGTTCGAGAAACATTATTCTACAGAGTCATATCCTTCTGGATCACTGTGAATTAGATCAGATATCCTTTGACATCCAATTTTATATCTAGTATGTAGGTCATAAACTACTTTTGTTCTGAGTTAAGAGAAATGCCAATCTAATAGGATTTTTTAGTTAGCAATAATCTTGTGCTGCATGGAAAAGCTGTGGTTTGAATGTTTACTTTTAAGTTTGCCATGCCTGTATCCAAACTCCTCTTGGTATACAGCTGTGGTGATATCAAACTGAATTTCCTTAGGAGCTGTTTCAGTGCTATCATTTTCTGGTAAGAGGCAGGACAGAACCACCTTCCTATTTCTAGGCTTTTCCTCTTTCCTTGTCATTCTCTGCAGATCTGTTATAGGGTTGCTGTACTTGAGAGTTGCCCTCTGTTACCCTACTCTTTCAACCACATGCTTTTCCTTTCTCTTGATTTATAGACAAAGTGATATTGAATAGGTGGTTGTGACAGTAGAAGCTTGTTCTTTATGTAATTTGCGTAATGGGTTTAATATCACATCTTAGAAACCAGAATCCAGAACCCATGATTTGGGTTCTTTTAATCTACCTCTAGGAATAGAAGGCTGGCAATTTACTTTGAAGGTGTTTGTGCAACCCTTAAATACTTCATTAATTTATATTGTGACATTTGACGTCACAGAACTTCTTTCTTTGAGAGAGTTCAAAGCACTTTCATATTTCCATATAGCTCTAAAGGCTTTTTTTCCTGAGGCTTATTAATAAAATTCATACTTGTCTTTTATAATCTCAATGATGTCTTAACCTGGTCTTAATACTGAGTTGACCATCATGTTGATCCTATAAGTAAAGTTTAAAGAATTATATTCTAAAGGTACTCACATGCTATTTTGTGATGATATAGATGTGTGTATGTGTATTATATACACATATACATATGTATACACACATATATACATATATATGTATTTATATGTATAATATACACACATACGTATGTATACCATTATTGAACAAGAGTTATGGTCTTGGAATAATTCCATTGCTTCAGTGTGAAAGTTTAAGATATTCTTTGATAGAACATAATTACTAAGAACTATAAGAAATATATGTCTGTAAATTTTAATTATATATGTATACATAACTTTACCTTCTTCTAAACACTGCAAGGGAATTATTTTACCTTTATTATATTTGTCTTTATGCCATAATTTGTTGAGATTTTTTTTTCTTCCATTTCCTTTTTTGCCCGAGAAAGTATTTTAAGAATCCCTTGGGTATATACTTCCTGATCTCTAACTATTAAAAACTAACTCTGTGAAATTTTTTGCTTTCTTTGTAATATCCTTTTGTACTGCTGAGACTTCTAACTTTTCACTTCACCCCCTTCCATTATCCCATTCTTTTTTACCTTTTTTCTTTTACATGTTTCAGGAAGTTTTTGCTTGATCCTCCTGCTCCTGTTGGTTACTACATAAGCTTCTCCATTTTGTTTGTTTTTCAATGCTCTCATCTTGGTGTATGAAACTACTTTTTTTAGTTGGATTCCTTTTGCTTTTTATCTGGTTTTCTCCCTCAACAGTAATCTCTTGCCAAATAAAAGAGCACATGGGTTCTCTTTCTTTTTATCTTCTGCTTTTGATGATTTTTCTCCTTTTTCTAGGTACTGTTCTCAGTTGTACATTTCTTTACGCTCTTTTAACTTTGCTCTTAAATTGTTTATAAAAAATACCTTAGTGAGTACTACTAAACTCTTTGCTCTTTTTTCTTCCCTTTCTTATACTTTTAGTTACTACATAAACATATCATCAATATATATCTAGTAAAAATTTAATAATTTAGAATAAAATACAGAAAGATCTGTGTTGGGTCTGTGCATGTTTGAATTACTATGAGATTCAAGTTAAGCATTTTTTTAAAATGCATGTTCATTTATGTCAAGAACCATGTATACTTATGTAAGACATGTCAGATATAAGTAGGTACTAATAAAGACATTTACTAATTTGGAGAAATTCTAACAGTCTTTGAAATTACAGTTTATGTATATATATTTTTAAGTAGTAAGTGTTATTTATTCAATATTGTGCTGTGTGTATAAATCATCACTGTATTTGTGCAATGGAGTTAAATTTTTTACTTTAACTATGGACATTACTCAGCTAGCAACATGACATGTTCATCAGCAAAGTAGGAAGATAGACTGATATAATAGCTGGGGAGACCCAGCTTTGGGAAGATACACCAGTACTTCCTGAGTTTGAATTTCTTCTTCATTTAATAAAATGAAGAAGTTAAAGTAGGTTTGTTCCCTCTTGCAGCTTTAATATTTCCCAGAAAAGTTCATCCTTGCTTTTTAAAGCTCCCTTGTCATTTTTAATGACATTAATGTTTTGCAGACTCTTGGACTGATTCCTTATGCATTGGATTAGCAAATTATGTTTGTGTATTTTCCATTTCCTTCATGTTTTAGAAATATCTTCTTATTTCTGACAAGTTGCCAAGACCTTTCATATTTATTTGGATTACTTTAATAACTTTGGTATCCTCTCTTTATCCCTTCTCAGAATATAACATGTTATGCTCTTAAATCACGATGACACCAGCAATGGTATAGTGTTTTGCCATAAGTCATTAGTTAAAACTAAAATGTGCCAAGGAGTTTCATCTTTTTTGTCTATAACCAACTGGAACCATCATTAACTATTGGTGTTAAAACTTAATGAAGTCTGCTTTAGCCCATGAGATTCTGACTTTTGAACATTCCTTCAGGCTTTTCTCACTCTAGCTTCTAGGACATTGGGTAACTAAAATTAGGCATGCCTTGACCCAATTTCAGGGCCCCCACTCTAAAAACAGCCAACAGTTAGTGCTGGAGTACATATAGCGTCAACAATAGGTCACACATTAAATGATACGTTGAACTTTTAGCAATAGACGTTTAATTGACTTCACAAGTTTTGTAGTATCCTATCCCCAACCCCCACACCACTTTGTTTTCCTTTTAAATTTCCCTTGGAAATACTACTTCGACTAAGGTAGATTTGCAGCTAGCATAACAGCTACCTTACAACTCCAGTATTTCCCAGAAGAGTTCATCTTTGCTTTTTCTAAGCCTTTACTTTTTTTAAATGTTTGACCTTTTGTCTAAGATCCTTAAGCCTTAAATTTAAATTTGTAATAATGATCTTAATCTGGTTTTTTCTTTGATGCCTCACTCCTAGATAAATCATTTTACTTGATATCTAATACAGTCATAGGTTGGTTAATGACAGGGATACATTCTTCTTTTTTTTATTTTTTATATTCATTGAGTTAATGATAGGTTACAATCTTGTGAAATTTCAGTTGTACATTAATGTTTGTCATTCATGTTGTAGGTGCACCACTTCACCCTTTGTGCCCACCCCCCACCCCACCTTTCCCCTGGTATCCACTAAACTGTTCTTAGTCCACGTTTTTAAATTCCTCATATGAGTGGAGTCATACACAGATTATCCTTCTCTAGCTGGCTTATTTCACTTAACATAATTCCCTCAAGATCCATCCATGTTATTGCAAATGGAATGATTTTGTTCTGTTTTGCAGCTGAGTAGTATTCCATTGTATATATGTACCACATCTTCTTTATCCATTCGTCTGTTGATGGGCACTTAGGTTGCTTCCATGTCTTGGCTATTGTAAATAATGCTGCAATGAACATTGGGGTACATAGGACTTTTTGGATTGCTGACTTCAAGCTCTTTGGATAAATACCCAGTAGTGGGATGGCTGGATCGTATGGTAGTTCTATTTTTAATTTTTTGAGGAATCTCCATACTGTTTTCCATAGTGGCTGTACCAGTTTGCATTCCCACCAGCAGTGTATGAGGGTTCCTTTTTCTCCACAACCTCTCCAACATTTGTTACCATTAGTTTTAGATATTTTTGTCATTCTAACGGGTGTAAGGTGATATCTTAGTGTAGTTTTGATTTGCATTTCCCTGATGATCAGCGATGATGAGCATCTTTTCATGTGCCTATTGGCCATCTGTATATCTTCTTTGGAGAAATGTCTGTTCATGTCGCCAGCCCATTTTTTGATCGGGTTGTTTGATGTTTTGTTGTTGAGTTGTGAGAGTTCTTTATATATTATGGATATTAAGCCTTTGTCAGATATATGACTTGCAAATATTTTTTCCCGGTTAGTGGGTTGTTTTTTTGTTTCAATCCTGTTTTCATTTGCCTTGAAGACGCTCTTTAGTCTGATGAAGTCCCCTTTGTTTATTCTTTCTATTGTTTCCCTTCCCTGAGAAGGCATTTTGTCCAAAAAGATCCTTTTAATACTGATATCAAAGAGTGTACTTCCTACATTTTCTTTAAGAAGCCTTATGGTTTCAGGTCTCACCTTTAGGTCTTTGATCCACTTTGAGTTTATTTTGGTGAATGGTGAAAAAGAATGGTCAATTTTCATTCTTTTACATGTGGCTTTCCAGTTTTCCCAGCACCATTTGTTGAAAAGACTTTCTTTTCTCCATCGTATGCCCTCAGCTTCTTTGTCAAAGATAAGCTGTCCATAGATGTGTGGTTTTATTTCTGGGCTTTCAATTCTGTTCCATTGATCTGTGCACCTGTTTTTGTACCAGTACCATGCTGTTTTGATTACTGTAGCTTTGTAGTATGTTTTGAAGTCAGGGGTTGTGATGCCTCCCGTTTTGTTCTTTTTTCTCAGGATTGCTTTAGAAATTCGGGGTCTTTCGTTGCCCCATATGAATTTTAGGATTCTTTGTTCTAATTCTGTAAAGAATGTCATTGGGATTCTGATTGGGATGGCGTTGAATCTGTAGATTGCTTTAGGTAGAACGGACATTTTAACAATGTTTATTCTTCCAATCCATGTACATGGAATGACTTTCCATCTCCTTATGTCGTCATCCAATTCTCTCAGAAAGGCCTTGTAATTTTCATTATATAGGTCCTTCACTTCCTTATTTAAATTTACCCCAAGGTATTTTATTCTTTTTGTTGCGATTGTGAATGGTATTGTGTTCCTGAGTTCTTGTTCTGTTAGTTCGTTATTGGAGTATAGAAATGCTCCTGATTTATGCAAATTGATTTTGTACTCTGCAACTTTGCTGTAGTTGTTGATTACTTCTAAGAGTTTTCCAATGGATTCTTTGGGGTTTTCTATATATAAGATCATGTCGTCTGCAAACAGCGAGAGTTTCACTTCTTCCCTCCCTATTTGCATTCCTTTTATTCCTTTTTCTTTCCTGATTGCTCTGGCCAGGACCTCCAGTAGTATGTTGAATAAGAGTGGTGTTAGAGTTCATCCCTGTCTTGTTCCTGTTTTCAGGGGGATGGCGTTCAGTTTTTGCCCATTGAGTATGATGTTGGCTATGGGTTTGTCATATATGGCCTTTATTATGTTGAGGTAGTTTCCTTCTATGCCCATTTTGTTTAGAGTTTTTATCATAAACGGCTGTTGGATCTTGTCAAATGCCTTCTCTGCATCTATTGAGATGATCATGTGGTTTTTATTCCTCAGTTTGTTGATGTGGTATATCACGTTGATTGATTTGCGGATGTTGAACCATCCGTGTGTCCCTGGTATGAATCCCACCTGATCATGATGTATGATCCTTTTGATGAATTGCTGAATTCTGGTTGCCAAAATTTTGTTTAGAATTTTTGCATCTATGTTCATCAGTGATATTGGCCTGTAGTTCTCTTTTTTTGTGGTGTCCTTGTCAGGTTTTGGTATCAGCCTGATGTTGGCCTCATAGAATGTGTTAGGAAGTGCTCCATCTTCCCTAAGATTTTGGAATAGCTTGAAAAGGATAGGTATTAAATCCTCTCTGAAAGTTTGGTAGAATTCCCCAGAAGGACAGGGATACATTCTGAGAAAGTGTTAGGTGATTTCGTTGTTGTACAAACATCATAGAATTTACTCACACAAACCTAGATAGTGTAGCCAACTACACACCTAGGTTGTACGGTACTAATCTTACCGTCGTCATATGTCCAGTTCATCATTGACCAAAACATTGTTATGCAGCCCATGACTAGTCTGTTTTCTTTTCTCGAGTTTTCCACATGTCCCATTTTTCATATTCCTTCCACCTCACTTCTGTCTCTACAATCAAACCTATGTTCTGGGGCCAGCCTGGTGGTGTAGTGGTTAAGCTCCACGTGCTCCACTTCAGCAGCCCAGGGTTTGTGGGTTCAGATTCCCCAGTGCAGACTAACACCACTCATCAGCCATGCTGTGGTGGCGACCCACATACAAAAAAAAAAGGAAAATAACTAGAGGAAGATTGGCCACAGATGTTACCTCAGGGCAAATCTTCCTTAGCAAGAAAAACCCCAAAAACAACAACAACACAAACCTATGTTCTGTTTTCATATGGTTTAGTCACACTGTAAATTCTAACATAATCTTATTGACTTCCCCAATGCATAATGATATGCATAGCACCTTTATCTATTTACATGTAGCAGTAAAAAGTACTGTGTATATTGTTGTATTATTTACTTAAGAATAAAATCCATCTCCCATGATATAGACTTCCTTGATATCTAGTATAGTTATCAAGCAGGCCATATTAGTAGTCAGAAAATATCGAAAGGTGTCTCTTTGCTTTTTCAGACTTTCTTGGTAGTAATAGCCCTTTAAAAATGTCCCACAAGATATACTATAAAAGGATTTCAGATGTTCTTGTTAAATTGCTTTCAAGTTAAACTGAGTGTAATATAAAAGGCTCCTTCTGCAGAACAGCTTCTAAGTACATTCTTCTTGTTAACCCTGCCAGTAGGGGAACTTATGTAGTGATAACTTGGTACTCTGAATTTTTTTGAAAGAAACTATCTCAGAATAGGATTTGTAGAGTCATATTTTGCTTGTGCTTATACTGCTTTGGCTTTGTTTAGCACAGTATAGTGAGAGAACCATAAGTCTTTGGTGATATCCTAAAGCCTCCGGTGATTCCCCGCGAGGTATCCAAGAATTTAGCTGTCGATGAAGTTAGAGGGAACAGTCCACACAAGACTGCCCTCACTTCTGATACCAATTGCAAGTTTGAGGGGTTTCCCCAAACCACCCTCAAGTTCAGTAATTGCTACAAACCCTCACAAAATTCACTGGAAACTATTATACTGACATTTACAGTTTATTACAGGGAGAGGATACAGATTAAAATCAGCCAAGGGAAGAAGGACCTAGAGTGGAGTCTGGGAAAGGTACCAAAAGCAGAGCTTCTGTTTTTCATCTCCCTGTTAACTCAGGGATGAGTTACTTTCCCAGCATCCATGTGTAGCAGTACAGAGTATTGCCAACCAAGGGAGCTTACTGAGCGTTGGTGCCCAGAGTTTTTATTGCTGCTCAGTCACATACTGCCCATGTGGCTGACCTTTAGTCTCCAGATCTTCTGGAGGCAGAATTGATAACTGTATGGCCCAGAGTCCCCAGGCAAAGACACTCCTGTGAGGCATGACATTCCAGAGGCCTATAGGTCACCTCCCAATAGCTGAGTGCAAAGCTAGACCTCTCTTTGGATAAGATTAATTCCTCACTATACAAGATACCATCTGCAAATTTGGTAACATATTTTTGGAGATTCTAGCACTTTATACCCTGAGCATATGTGGAAGTTTTCTACAAGAAAGTGTACTTTTCTGTTCAATGAAGTGGTAAGCTTTCATTATAATTTCTGTTATTATTTCCTTCATAAATATCTCTCTCTTTTCATTTCTTCTTTCTACTTAGCATTCCCTGTGCCCTATCCTGTGCTTTCTATTTGAAGCTAATTCACTGTTAAAGAACCTTAATATAAAATACCTTATGTTTCGCTGTTTCTCTGCCCAATAAAAACAACCTGTGGCTTATTTTCCTCACTTTGTTTCCATATAACATTTTAATCTACTAAACACTTTTCAAACATTTTGTCAAGATTAACCAAGTCATAAAGTCTGAGGAATATTTTCTGCATTTTCCAGATGGGAAAACTGAGCCATAAAATTAGTTCAAGACCAAGTTAGGCTTAGGATTAGTTTCCCTCTTTTCTACCTAAATTCTCCACATGGGGTGCTTAGTTGCTGAAACCAAATTTCATTATGTTTAAGGATAATTTTATGATCACAAGATATCTGAAACAAAGGTCTTATATTTGTACATCTATAAGGTGCATGTGGAAAGGGTAAATTTTGTTGTAGATGTATTTTGGTCTACTACATTAATTCAATATTCTGTAGCAAAATATATGAAATGCTACTTTGAATAGAAATAGTTAAATTTGGACACTAACATTGCTCTTTCCTCATTATTGTTACATTCTGCACTGCTGTTTTAGGATGTCAACCATGGATTAACTGAGGTAAGTTTGGTGTAATAAAGTCTCACATTCAGAGTAAGATATACTCCGTTTTGTCTTAAGTGATAGGAGAGCCAGAGGTTCCTCTTTTGTGTAACTTTGCTATATATGTAATTATTTTTAAAAATGAGTGTATAGAAATTGCCCTATATAACATTTCAGAGGAATTTTCTGAAGAAAATTAAAACTTCTGTTTTAGTTAACATTATACCTATATGATGCCTTTCGATAATACTTACTTTAAAATAATTCCTATCCTCCTACAGTCTTCCAGTATAAAATTTAATAATTTGTCCTCACAGTATAAGAAAGCAAACTTTTAAAATTCTACCAATGCCTACCCAATAAGGCAGAAATATTTTATATTAGAGAAGTAAAAGATCTTCAGTTTTTAAGCTTATAATCGATACTTGAAATAGTCATAAAATTAAATAAACTCTTTCGATATGATCGTCTTCCTCACTTTGTCTAGTGTACTATTTTAATACATAAAGTTCTAGCACTTTGCCTTACATAATCAACAACTCTAAACCCCCTTTTTAACACTTGGGAATGTTGTGATGCTTCTTTTATACTTCTGTAATAGACTTTAGGTTTTGTTGTTTTGCTTTGCCTTGCTTTTTTCCCAGCACTTGAACCAATGAACCATTTAGAGTTAGCTTTAAATTATAGGCCTAACATTGTTTGCTTCCTCATCCTCGAATAGAAGTAGCACATAGGATTATGAAATCATAGAGTTTTGGAGCCAAAGGAGACTTTAGAAATCACCTCTGTTTTTTTTGTGTTTCAGAGTAGTAAAATGACTTTCTGTCATCAGTAGCTAGTTAGTGACATAAATACAGGATGGAGGTAAAAATTGTTATATGAACAACAGTGAAGAATGATGATTTACTGTATGGTTAATATAACTCAGCATGTTGTCTATATGTTGAGAACAAAGGGTTGATAGTCTTGTATTCTGTACTGATTGGGCACTATTGGATTATTTTGTTTGTTTTTGGTAGCCATAGTTAAGAGATACTTAGACAAGTTGAAATACATTTAAAAGAAGGCAGTTAGGGTGGAGCAGAGCTGGAAACCATATTATTTTCAGAATGGCTAGAAAAACTGGGAATGTTTAACGTGGAAAAAAGACAACCTAGGGAGAGCATGAGGACTTGAAATACTTGAACTGTATACACTTCCCTGCAGGGGTAAGATAGAGACTAAAATTCAAAACCAAGTGATGTATAGAAATTCAGATTCAGACTTAATGTAAAGAACTTTCTAAGCTAACTTAAAAAGAAGTAGATTGTTTCATGGTGTGTTAAGTCTTCTCTGGAAGCCATTATAGCAGGGGCTCTGTGTCAGGGCTGGCACAAAAATATTGCCTTATTGGGTGGATGGTAGGAATAAATCCTCCTCCAACTTCAAGAATCTGTAACTGGTAATTCTTAGCTCTTTGTATTTTTCTCCACTTTTAAATGCTTAGAAATCAATCTCTGCATTACTTGCTAGGATTAATAATTGTCTGTAAGGTGACTAATGTCTGATAATGGTGATAATAGATCAGTTCTCCCAACTTTAAAGATTGACAGAGAATACTACTACTAGTGGTGCTTATTTTGTATGTTAAATGAATGAACAGATTGTTGGGCTCATAATAATGTTGGCACCCTAATGGCAGACAGTAAATATCTATTAAAAGAATGAATAAGCAGATTGCTTATTATTGGTCTCAGTTGCTAGAGTAGTAGCCCTAACATATAAGACATGGGTACTGTATTTAACATAGGAACCCCCAATTTTGGCATAAATTTGCAACCTAATTCACTGAAACGTAGAGTAACGTATGTTAAGCAAAAGATACTTGTTATTTATAATTTTATGGATTCTCAGTATGCAGTTCCCTCCTAAAATTGGGAATTGGGGTTATTCGTATGCCTCATCTAATTATCAGTAAAAATTCTGTATTTGAAATAAGCAGTGTGTTTTATTTATGACTCCTGAATGACACACAAGTAAATAAACCAAGAATATGATCAGCTTTACAAGAAATGACAGTACCTACAAGTAATATGTCACAAACCAGTTTGTACTCATAAGTTAATTTTTTATTTCCAGTTGGCAGATATCCCTGTTACAATCTGCACATATCCATTTGTATTTGATGCCCAAGCAAAAACTACTCTGTTACAAACAGATGCAGTCTTACAGATGCAGGTAAAATATTATGTAATACTAATTTGATTTGAAAGTGGTTTTTGAATTGTTTGTGTGATGTTTTTATAAAGTAAATATTTGAAACTTGCCTATAATCGGTAATCTCTGAGGACATTTTGTACCTTTGTGGGTTGTCTTTTGCAAAGATGGAAGTGACTAGAGGTGAGGATATTAAAGTAGGAGGCGTTTGATCACTTGTTAGGAAGAGGATATGAAATTTCCTTGAAAAAAATTTTAGTAATAAATAAAGATTTTCCTGAGGTTGGTCTCTTCCTCCCTCTCCTTTCTCCCCTCTAGCCCCTCCATTTTATGTTGAGCGTTCTTTCATTTATAATGAAAGATTTTTAAAACTAGTTTACATTATGACTTTGAAGGGCTACAGTAGGTTCACTTTATCATTTGAACCTGTAAATTAGAAAGTTTTTGAGTTTCTTCCTCTGGTATTGAATATCTAGAGGCTGAGGACTAAGAGAAATATGAGAAGAGACCTTGGGCACTTAATAATTCTAAAAATGCTTTAAAAAATTAAAGCCTATCCAATTTTTTTTTATTAATGTTATGATAAATTACAACCTTGTGAGATTTCAGTTGTACATTTTTGTTAGTCATGTTGTGAAAGCCTATCCAATTTTGATAGCTATTTTCATTCCTTTAAAATAAATGCATTTGATATTCTAAATCCCTCCAAATATTTAAATAGTAATACTAGAGGGGATTTTAGAGATGTGCTTTATTTCCATTTTCATCAACAGAAGAAATAAATATTTTTGTTGTTTTCTATAGTAACAGCTAGTAAACCGCTTTTTTGGCTGTCTTTGTCAAAACAGTAAGTTAATCACTTGGTGCTTTTAATATGGGATATTCCATTTTATAACAAGAACACAGGGAAAACCATAGGAAAAGAATAGAGCTTTAAATGGTAAAAACCAAATGCTTGGTTTGTGAGTGCATATGGTGATCACTCTACTAGATCAGAATTTCAATAATACCTTCTTAGCCAGGCTGTTCCTTATTCCCTTCAGAGGTTTGTTTTAATGCTGTTTCCTTTTTCTCGTCACTCTCCATCCCAATTACATTTTGAGAAACAACAGTGTTCAGATTTATCACTATTATTATAGTTCCATGCGTACTTAATGGTATCATTTGTCATACATTAATATAAAAATACTCAAATTTAAAATTATTTATGCTCAGAACATAGTTAAGTTCTTTTGCTGTACTAAATCCTGTTAGGTGCTATGTGAATTCAGTAGTCTAAGAATTATTATAGGAATTATAGCATATCTATAATTAATACATAGGGGTTAGTTTATTCAGTCACAATAGCTTCTTTATAGCATTGCTATTAAAATTTTAATCTTTTGTTTTCTAGATGGCTATTGACCAGGCCCACAGACAGAATGTCTCCTCTCTTTTTCTCCCAGTGATTGAATCTGTGAATCCCTGCTTAATTCTAGTGGTGCGCAGAGAAAATATTGTAGGAGATGCAATGGAAGTCCTTAGGAAAACAAAGAATATAGACTACAAAAAGCCGCTCAAGGTAATGTGACATTTTCTATTGTATGATTAGGACGTTTATTCAGGAAATATGTTTAAAGTTTTTCTGTTTGTTTTCAGTGTATCTTTGAAACTTAGTAAATAAAATTATATACTCTTGAATTTTTTTAAACTATTAACTGCTGAGCATTTATTCATTATTAATACCAAATTATAGGGTCTCCAGAATATGCTTTCATTTCTTTGCATTCAGTGTTTGCATTATGCTATTTTAGGTTATATTTGTTGGAGAAGATGCTGTTGATGCAGGAGGGGTACGCAAAGAATTTTTCTTGCTCATCATGAGGGAATTACTGGATCCTAAATATGGCATGTTTAGATATTATGAAGATTCACGACTCATTTGGTTTTCTGATAAGGTAAAAAGTCCAGCCATCTAAAATACTTACCTGTATATGTATATAGCTATTATGTATCAAGTAAATAAAAGAGTTACTACTGGATTTCCAACTTATTTTATTCAGAGATCTGCTTTATTACAATTTGAAAATTACAGACTTTTGGATTTGGACTCACTTAAACAGATTAATGCTTATCACACTTTTCAAATTAGCAAAATAAATTAAGTAGTGGTCAGCCTGAAAATAATGTTGACTGTTCCTTCTGTTGATTTAGATTTGAAGGTTGAATAATAATTATCAGGTAAACTTTTCTTCTGAGAAAACTTAATTTATCATTAGGGATCATTGATTTCTCTACCTTAATCATTTAGGGCACAGGTAACTACTCAGCAAACTACAGTCCAAGAGCTAAGTTCTTCCCAGCACTTACTTTTGTAAATAAAGTCAAGCCTCCTCTTTACCTGTTGGTCATGGCTGATTTCTAGCAACAGGTAGCAGAGGCAAAGTTGAGTAGTTACTGCAGAGAACCGATGGCCAACAAAGCCTGAAATATTTACCATCTGTCCCTTTACAAAAGAAGTTTGCTGACCCCTGAGTTAGAGACTGTAAGTGAAATGGATGGCTCAGTTTGTAGAACCCTGAGTTGAAAGAAATTTGAATAGAATATTTATGATTGGTTCTAAAAACCTTGATGTATTATTTGTTCATTCTTCCAGGAGGCTCGCTGTCCTTTGTGGTATCAGCAGTCATTGATGATCAGTGCCTGAGCTCATTAATTTAATAGGATTTGCAAAATGGCACTACTCTAATTCTACCATTTCTTTTGCTTGGATACTTCTGTGTAGAGAAATTTCCCCATATCTACTATTTGATTCCTTGTAATACAGTTCATATGGGAAAGAATTTTCTCTCTTCAGTTACCAGTTTTTCAAAAGAATGAATATGTTCATTAGCATACTCCAGTGCTGACAATTCATTTTTTGGTTTTGTTTTCAAATACTATTATATATTCATGGATTTAAACATATTTGATGTTTTTCAAATCATTGAAGTTATCATCTTTATTGATGTCATGGTATCCCATCTTTGTCCAGAGAGAGCTCTTCAAATTGGCATCTGAGTCGTTTTGACACAACCTCAGTACTCTTTGGTTACTTCCTTGCTACCTGGTGTACTTGGTATAATAAAATGTTCCAGACTTATACAGTTACTACCAGAACATTTCATCACCTCAAAAGGAAACCTGTGGGGCTGACCCTGTGGCCTAGTGGTTAAGTTTGACGTGCTCTGCCTCAGTGGCCTGGGTTCAGTTCCTGGGGGTGGACCTCCACCACTTGTCAGCAGCCGTGCTGTGGTGGTGACTCACATACAAAATAGAGGCAGACTGGCACAGATGTTAGCTCAGAGCCAATCTTCCTCAAGGAAAAAGAGGAAGATTGGCAACAGATGTTAGCTCAGGGCCAATCTTCCTCAGCAAAAAAAAAAAAGAAAAAAGAAAAAAGAAAAGGAAAAAAAACCTGGACACATTAAACAGTTACTGCCCACTTCCTTCTCCCTCCAGCCCCTGACAACTACTACTCTACTATCTGTCTGTCTAGGTTTGTCCATTCTTGATATTTGATCTAAATGGAATTGTATAATATGTGGCCTTTTGTGTCTGGCTTCTTTCACTTAGCATAATGTTTCCAAGGTTCATCCATGTTGTACCATGTATCACTACTACATTCCTTTTTTATAGCTGAATAATATTCCATTGTTTTGGCTATACTGCCTTTTGTTTATCCATTCATCAGTTGATGGACATTTAAGTTGTTTACCTCTTTTGGTGGAATATTGTCAATAGTGCCACTATAGACACTCACATACAAGTTTTTGTTTGCACACTGTTTGTGGTTATTTTGGGTAAATACCTAGGAATGGAATTGCTGGGTCATATGATAGTTGTTCGGCTTTTTGAGAAAACACAAAACTATTTTCTGCAATGGCTGTACCATTTTATGTTCCCATCAGCAGTATATGAGGATTCCAGTTTCTCCACATACATCCTGGCCAACATTTGCTATTTTCTTTTTTTTTTCTTTTTTATTATGTATTTTAAAATATGTTTTATTTATATATTTGTGTCTTACTATAGTGGGTGTGAAGTTGTATCTCACTGTGGTTTTGATTGCCTTTCCCTAAGGGCTAATGATGTGCTTCTTTGGCTGTTTGTATATCTTCTTTAGCAAAATGTCTTTTTTAAGTCCTTTGCTCATTTTTTAATTGGCTTCACTTTTTGTTGTAGAGTTTTTAGAATTCTTTGTATATTCTGGATACTAGATTCCTAACAAATATATTATTTACAAATATTGTCTCCCATCCTATGTGATGTCTTTTCACTTTCTTGATAATGTCCTTTGATACAAAAGTTGTTCTTTAAAAAAATTATTTTATTGAGGTCACATTGGTTTATAACGTTGTATAAATTTCAGCTTATAAATTATTATATTTCAGCTTCTGTATAGACTGCACCGTGTTCATCACCAAAAGTCTAGCTGCCGTATGTCACCATAGATCTGTGTCTCTTTACCCCTTTTGCTCTCCCCCACCCCTTTCCTCTGATAACCACCAGTCTGTTCTCCTTATCTATGTATGTCTGTGTTTATCTTCCACATATGAGTGAAATCATATGGCATTTGTCTTTCTCTGTTTGACATACTTCGCTTAGCGTAATACCCTCAAGGTCCATCTATTTTGCTGCAGATGGCACAATTTCATCTTTTTTAGATCTGAGTAGTATTCCATTGTAGAGAGAGATATATATATATATATACACCACATCTTCTTTAACCATTCGTCCATTGGTGGGCACTCGGGTTGCTTCCAAGTCTCAGCTATTGTGAATAATGCTGCAGTGAACATAGGGGTGTGTATGTCTTTTCCAATTAGTGTTTTCATGTTCTTTGGATAAATACTTAGAAGTGGAATAGCTGGATCAGTAGATATTTCTATTTTTAATTTTTTGAGAAATCTTCATACTGTTTTCCATAGTGGCTGTACCACCAGCAGTGTATGAGGGTTCCCTTCTCTCCATATCCTCTCCAACACTTGTTATTTCTTGTCTTTTTAATAATAGCCATTTTGACAGATGTGAGGTGATATCTCATTGTGGTTTTAATTTGCATTTCCCTATTAGTGATGTTGAACATCTTTTCATGTGCCCGTTGGCTATCCATATATCTTCTTTGGAAAAATGTCTTTATATATCCTCTGCCCATTTTTCAATTGAGTGGTTTGTTTTTTTGTTGTTGAGTTGTGTGAGTTCTCTATATATCTTTGAAATCAACCCCTTATTGGATATATGATTTGCAAATATTTTCTCCCAGTTGGTGGGTTGTCTTTTTGTTTTGTTGATGGTTTCTTTTGCCGTGGAGAAGTTTTTTAGTCTGATGTAGTCCCATTTGTTTATTTTTTCTTTTGTTTCCCTAGTCAAAGGATACAGAGTATTCAAAAAGATACTGTTAAGACCAGTGTCAAAGAGCCTGTTGCCTCTGTTTTCTTCTAGAAGTTTGATGGTTTCAGGTCTTAATTCAAGTCTTTAATCCATTTTGGGTTAATTTTTGTGTATAGTGTAAGATAATGATCTACTTTGATTCTTTTGCATGTGGCTGTCCAGTTTTCCCACCACCGTTTATTGAAGAGACTTTCCTTTCTCCATTGTATGTTCTTGGCTCCTTTGTCAAATATTAGTTGTCCATTGTTGTGTCATTGTTTTTATTTCTGGGCCTCAATTCTATTCCATTGATCTCTGTGTCTGTTTTTCTGCCAGTACCATGCTGTTTTAATTACTACAGCTTAGTAGTATATTTTTGAGTTCAGGGAGAATGATAACTCCAGCTTTGTTCTTTCTTCACAAGATTGCTTTGGCTATTCAGGGTCTTTTGTTGTTCTATATAAATCTTATAGTTCTTTGTTCTGTTTCTGTGAAGAATGTTGTTGGGATTCTGATTGGGATTGCATTGAATCTGTAGATTGCTTTAGGTAATCTAGACTTTTTAACTGTGTTTATTCCTCCAATCCATAAGCACAAAATCTTTCCATTTCTTTATGTCTTCTTTGGTTTCTTTCAATAATGTCTTAGAGTTTTCAGTATATAGGTCTTTCACCTCCTTGGTTAAATTTATCCGTACGTCTGTCATTCTTTTTGTTGCGATCATAAATGGGATTGTATTCTTGATTTCTTTTTCTGCTAATTTATTAGTGTGTAGAAATGCAACTGATTTTTGTAAGTTGATTTTGTACTCTGCAACTTTACCATATTCATTAATTATTTCTAATAGTTTTTTGTTGGATTCTTTAGGGTTTTGTATATATGGAATCATGTCATCCACAAGAGTGACAATTTTACTTCTTTCCAATTTGGATGCCCTGATGCATTTTATTTATTTTTCTTGCCTGGTTGCTCTGGCAAAACTTCTAATACTATGTTGAATAAGAGTGGCAAGCATACAAAAGTTGTACATTTTGAAGTCTTATTTTTTCTTTTGTTGCTTGTGCTCTTGGTCATACCTAAGAAACTGTTAACAACTTCAAGGTCATGAAGATTTACCCCTGAGTTTTCTTCTAAGAGTTTTATAGTTTTAGTTGTTACATTTAGGTCTTTGATCTATTTTGAGTTAATTTTTGTCTATGGTGTGAGGTAAGAGTTCAACTTCATTTTTTGCATGTGAATACCTAGTTGTCCTACCTTTGTTTGTTAAAGAGACTGTTCTTTCCTCATTGAATAATCTTGGCACCCTTGTCAAAAATTAATTGACCATGGGGCTGGCCCAGTGCTATAGTGATTAGGTTCACATGCTCCACTTCAGTGGCCTGGGGTTTGCCAGTTTGGATCCTGGGCTTGGACCTACACACTGCTCATCAAGCCATGCTGAGGCACCATCCCACATACAAAATAGAGGAAGATTGGCATAAATGTTTGCTCAGCAGCAATCTTCCTTAAGCAAAAAGAGGAAGATTGGCAACAGATGTTAGCCCAGGGCCAGTGTTCCTCACACACACACACAAAATTAATTGACTGTACATGTATGGATGTATTTCTGGACCCTCAGTTTTATTCCAGTGATATATATGTCTGTCCTTATGCCAGTACCACACTGTCTTGTTTACTGTACCTTTGTAGTAGGTTTTGAAATTGGAATGTGTGAGTCCTCTCACTTTGTCCTTCTCATTCAAGTTTGTTTTGACTATTAGCAGTCTCTTGCAATTCTGTATGAATTTTATAGTTAGCTTTTCTATTTCTGCAAAAAAGGCCATTGAGGTTTTGATAGAGAATGTGTTGAATCTGTAGATCAGTTTGAGAAATATTGCCATCTTAACAATGTGGTCTTCCAGTCCATGAACATGGGATGTGTTTCCATTTATTTAGGTCTTTAATTTCCTTCAGCAATGTTTTGTAGTGTGTACAAGTCTTACACCTCCTTGCTTAAATTAATTTCTAAGTATTTTGTTTATTTTGATGCTATTGTAAATGGAATTATTTTATTTTATTTTTGGTTTATTGCTAGTGTAGAGAAGAAATACAACTAATTTTTGTATGTTGGATCTTGTATCATGCAACTTTGCTGAATTCGTTTATTAGCCCTAATAGTTTATTTTGTGGATTCTTTAGGATTTTCTGTATACAAAATCATATCATCTAAAAATCCAATAGATTTAATTTTACTTCTTTCTTTACAATTGGGATACCTTTCTTTCTTTTTCTTCCCTGATTGCCCTAGCTGGAACTTCCAGTACACTATCAAATACAGGTGGTAAGAGTGGACAGGCTTCTCTTGTTCCTGATCTGAGCGGGATGGTTGCTGTGGGGTTTTATAAATTCCTTTTATCATGTTAAAGATGTTCCCTTCTATGCCTAGTTTGAATGTATTTTGTTGAGTATATTTATCATGAAAGAGTATTGGATTTTGCAAATGCGTTTTCTGCATCAGTTGAGATGATCATATGATTTCCTTCCTTCATTCCATTAATGTGTAATGTACTACACTGGTTGATTTTCTTGTGTTGAACCACTTTGCATTCCTGGGATAAATCTCACTTGGTCATGGTGTTGTAATCATTTTGATATGATGCTGGATTCAGCATGTTAGTATTCTGTTGATGGTTTTTCCATCCTTATTTGTAAAGACGGTCTGTAGTTTGCTTTTGTGTGTGTGTGCTGTCTTCGGCTTTGGTATCATGGTATTGCTGACCTCATAGAATGAATTAGGAACTGTTCCTTCCATTTCTTGAAAGAGTTTGAGAAGGACAGATTTTTGGTGATAATTCTTTAACTGTTTGGTAGAACTTTCTTGGAAGTTTTGTGATTAGCAATTGAATCTTGAATCTCTTTCCTGGTTAGTGTTTGTTTATTTGTTTTTTATTTTCTAGTTCTTCTAGTGTCAATTTGGTAGTTTTTATGTTTCTAGGAATTTGTCCATTTCATCTAATGGTTAGCTGTATTGTTGGCATACAGTTGCTCGTTGTATTCTCTTATAATCCTTTTTATTTCTGTAAGATTGATAGTAATGTCCCCACTTTCAATGCTGATTATAGTAATTTATCATCGTCTACATTAATTTATCATCTACAAATCCAGTAGATGTAATTTTATTTCTGTCATTACAGTTTTGATACCTTTATTTCTTTTTCTTGCCTAATTGCCCTGGCTAGAACTTTCTAGTACACTGTCAAATACCAGTGGTAACAGTGGACATGCTTCTCTTGTTCGGATGATTCTTCTCTCTTTTTCTCTTGGCCGTTCTAACTCAAAGTTTATCAATTTTGTTGATCTTTTAAAAGAATCAACTTTTGGTTTTGTTCCTTCTGTGTATTGTTTCCTGTTCTCTGTTTCATCTATCTCCACTTTAATCTTTATTATTTTTCTCCCTCTGCTAGTTTTGTGTTTAGCTTGCTCTTCTTTTTATAGCTCCTTAGGATATAAAGTTAGGTTATTGATTGGAGGGTTGTGTTGTTTTTATTTTTTGCTGAGGAAGATTGGCCCTGAGCTTACATCTGTACCAGTCTTCCTCTGTTTTGTATGTGGGGTGCTGCTACAGCAGGGCTTGATGAGCAGTGTGTAGGTCTGTGCCCAGGATCCGAGTCAGCAAACCCCAGGACACTGAAGCAGAGCACACAAACTTAACCACTATGCCACCATGCCAGCACCTTTCTTTTTTAATTTAGGTGTTTACGATTATAAATTTCCCTTGAACAGTGCTTTCCCTGCATCCCATGAGTTTTTTTAATGTTGTGTTTTCATTTTTTTTAAAGAAAGTTTTGTTTTTTAGATCGACCCTGAGTTGACATCTGTTACCAATCTTTTTTTTTCCTCTTCTTCTCCCCAAAGTCCCCTAGTACGTAGTTGTATATTCTAGTTGTAGGCCCTTTTAGTTCTGTTATATGGGATGCCACCTCAGCATGGCTTGATGAGTGGTGCTAAGTCTGTGCCCAAGATCCAAACTGGTGAAACCCTGGCTACTGAAGCAGAGCACGCAAAGTTAACCACTCAGCCATGGGGCTGCCCTTGTGTTTTCATTGTCATTAGTCTCTACGTATTTTCTGATTTCCCTTGTGATACCTTCTTTGACCCATTGGTTGTGTGTTTAATTTTCACCTTCGTGAATTTTTCCTATTTCCTTTAGTTATTGATTTCTAGTTTCACTTCATTATGGTCTGAGAAGATTTTTTAATGATTTTAGTCTTTTTAAAATTATTGAGACTTAATTTTGGGACCTAACATATGGTCTGTCCTGGAAAATGTTTCATATGCACTTGAGAAGAATGTGTATTCTGCTGTTGTTTGATGGAGTGTTCTATATCTCTTAGGTCTAGTGGTTTATAGTGGTGTGCAAATCCTCTTTATTGATTGATATTCTGTCTGATTATCCATTATTTAAAGTAGGGTTACTATTATTGTAGGACTGTATTTCTGCCTTCAGTTCTGTCAGTTTTTACTTTATATATTTTGAAGCTGTATTGTTAGGAGTATATATATTTGTAAATGTTACATCTTCTTGATGAATTGATGCTTTTATCCATATATCTTTGTCTCTTTTAACAATTTTTGTCTTAAAGTCTACTTTTGATATTAGTATAGCCATTCAGTTCTGCTTTGATTATTATTTACATGGAATATCTTTTTCCAAACTTTTACTTTCAACCTAATTGTGTCTTTGGATCTAAAGTGAGGCTTGTAGGTGGTATATAGCTGAATCATGTTTCTTTGTTTTCAGTCCGTTCTGCTGGTCTGTGCCTTTTGATTGCAGAATTTAACCCATGAACATTTAATGTCATTAGTGATAAGGAAGCACTTCTGCCATTGTGCTATTTGTTTTCTATATGTCATATTTTTCTTCTTCACTTCCTCCATTACTGCCTTTTTGTGTGTGTTTAATTGCTTTTTTCCTAGTTTATTGTTTTGATTCATTTCTCATTTTCTGTATGTATTTCTGTTATTTTTTTAGTAGTTGCTCTGAGGTTACAATTAACATCTTAAATTTATAACAATCTAGTTTGAATTAATACCAACTTAACTTCAATAGCATATAGAAACACTGCTCCTAGAACAGCTGTGTCCCTGCCTCTTTATTTTATCATCATAACTTATAGCTTTATACATTGTGTGTCCATTCATAGAGATTTATGATTATTTTATGCATTTTTCTTTTAAATCATATAGGGGAAAAAAAGAGGATTTACAAATCAAAAATACAATAATATTGATCTTTTTTTATTTTAGAGGAAGATTAGCCCTCAGCTAACATCTGCTGCCAATGCTCCTCTTTCTGCTGGGGAAGACTGGCCCTGAGCTAACATCTGTGCCTGTCTTCTTGTACTTTATATGTGGGACACCTACCACAGCATGGCTTGCCAAGTGGTGCCATGTCCACACCCAGGATCCGAACCAGCAAACCTGGGGCCACCGAAGCGGAATGTGTGCACTTAACCGCTGCGCCACAGGGCCGGCCTCTCATATTAAGTTTACCTGTGTAGCTGCTTTTACTAGAGTTCTTTATTTCTTCATATGGCTCTGAGTTAACTGTGTAGCATCCTTTCCTTTCAGCCTGATGGGCTTTAGCATTTCTTGTAAGATATAGGGAAGATCTGGTAGCAACAAACTCCCTCAGTTTTTCTTTATCTGAGATTTATTTCCTGGATATAGAATTCTTGCTTGACAGTTTTTTCTTTCAGCCCTTTAAGTATGTCATCCCACTGCCATTTGGCATGCATGGTTTCTGATTAGAAATGAGCTGTAAATCTCATTGAGGAGCATTACTACGTGATGAGTTGCTTCTCTTTTGCTACTTTTCATGCTCTCTTTATTATTGGCTTTCAGCACTTTGATTATAATGTGTCTGGATATGAATCTCGAGTTCATTGTGCTTGGAGTTTGTTGAGCTTCTTGGATGTTAGATGTATGTCCTTTATCAAATTTGGGAAGTTTTCAACCATTTCCTCAAATATTCTTTCTGCCTGTCTCTCTCTCTCCTCTCCTTCTGGGACTCTACTATTTGTATGATGGTACACTTGATAGTATCACAGGTCCCTTAGGCTCTGTTCATATTTCTTCATTCTTTTTTTCTTGCTCTTGTTCCTCAGAATGTATAATCTCAGTCAACGTATCTTCAGCTTTGCTAATTCTTTTTTCTGCTTGCTCAGATTTCCTCTTGTGCCCCTCTAGTGAATTTGTCATTTCAGTTATTATACTTTTCAGCTCCAGAATTTCTATTTGGTTCCTTTTCGTAATTTCTCTCTCTCTTTGTTGATATTCTGTATTTGATGAGACATTGTTATCCTGGTTTTCTTTAGTTATTTTTCCATGGTTTCCTTTAGCACTTTGAGCATATTTAAGACAGTTGATTTAAAGACTTCATCTAGTAAGTGCAATGGCTGGGCTTTCTCAGTGAAGACAGTTTATATTAATTTCTTCTTTTCTTGTGTGACTAGGCCATATTTTCTTCTTTCTTTGCATGCCTCATAAATTTTAATTGAATACTGGAAACTTTTTTTGTTTAACACAGTTTTTTGTTTCCCACAGTACCTCTTATTCCTCCAGGTGTCTTTTGTTTGTTTGTTTTGTCTTTTTTTTTGTGATCCTTGGCTGTTTTATTCATGTTTAAGAGTGTGACACTGAAAAGCTACCTAGATACTTTATGTGCATGGGCATGTACATTTATGATTTACAGGCCCCATTCATGGAGTGATTAGGTGAGGACCTTCCAAGGGGGAACCCTCAGGTGTCAGCATATGAAGGTTTTTTTACCCTTTGGATTTTCAGGAAAAGCTGTAACCCTGGCTGTCAGTGTTCCAGTAGTATTCCAAAACTAAGAAAGGGAAGCTAGAGTTCTCATTGTTCACTATACAGACCTTCATATGATCCCTTTGTTTTTAATGCGTCACCCTGACCATCAGCTGTCTCAGATTCCAGAGCTTCTTTGGCTTATCCTCTACAGAAAAGCAAAGGACTTTCTACCAAGCATCCTATTTTCAACCCCACTCTAATACCCTGAATTTCAGAGTCATGTTTTACAAAGTGAGCTAGCTGGGCTACCCCTACAGGTGTTGATTAGTACTTCCACTTCCTGAACCTGCAGCACAAATTAGCTTGTTTTTCATTGGCTTTCCCCCTACAAGCTTACTGATTCATTTTTTTCTGCTTTACCAAATCAGTTACCAGCCATCTGTCTATTTTTCATATTTTGTGTGGGGGGGTTTATACCATTTTTATTTCTTTATTCTTGTATAATGGGATTTCAGGAGGAAGAGAGATTAACACATTATTCAGTCTGCCCTCTTTAAGAAGGACTTTCTAAAGTTAAACACAATGTAGGACATCACAGAGGAAAAAGATTAATTTGACCACTGAAAAATGTGACATTTGTGCATAACAAAAACATAAAATTAAAAAGCATATAAGAGACTGGGATGTGAGTAACAAATATGACACAGGGTAATACCCCTAATATATGAGGAATTCAAGTACAAATATATAAGAAAACATTTGCCCCCAAAAGATAAATGGGCCAGGTACATGAAGAGGCATTTCACAAGCACACACAAATCCGTAGTTTTCAGTATCACTAATAGTCAAAAAAACATATACTAAAACAAGTTGTCATTTTTTAACTTAGAAATGTGTGTGTGTGTGTGTGTATGTATGATGAAAATGTGGAAAGATAGGCATTTTCCTGGACTAGAGATGGCGTTATAAACTGGAAGAAGTGTGGAGGAAGACAGTTTGGCAGTATGCTTAACTATCCTTGACTTAGAAATTCTTCCTTGCAAAGCAGAATTTCTCCTAAGGAAATCTTCTAAACTATGGACCAAATATATGCAAAAAAGATACCTATCTTATTTTGAATACTACTAACTGGTTAGAATAACTGACATTTATTGAGCCTTTACTGTGTGCTTCAGGACTGTGCTAAAAACATTTTATATACATTACCCCATTTAATCCTCGTACCCACTGTATGAGATATAAATACTGTTTTTATCTTTTAAAACACTAAGGCTAGATAGTGTATGAACCCGGTCTGGAGCCCTAGATCTAATAAAAAAATTTTTCTCTTTTACCATCATGCTCACAGAATTTTCTGTGACCATATATTACTTCTCTGAAGATAAAGGGAAATAAGCATTGTTTTCCATGTTTTAATAAGCTAAATGTCAAACTATAGTAAGTAAATAGTTAATATAGCAAACCATGATACTTTTATGTGATGTAATATGCAGCCATTAAAAATCATGTTCTGGAAGAGCATTTAATAACATAAGAAAATACTCATGTTGTAATTAGAAAAATGAGAAAACCTTTAATATGTTTTAAAATTATTTTTCTGAACTTACGGTAGATGGAAATACATAAAAATATTTTTAAATCATTGTTTCTGAGTGATTGGATTACAGATGTTTATTCATTTTCTTTTTTATGGTTATTTTCCAAATTTTGAATGTATACAGTTTTTTAAATCAGAAAAAACATTCTAGTGACCATTTCATTTATTAACTTAATGCTTAATGATGTGGAAATACTTGTATTCCTGGGGAACAAAGCCAGTTGTGAAGTTATATGTATGAACTCAGGTAGATTTCAGTTTTGTTTGTCTTGGAAAAGGCATTGGATTTGGAAATGTGCAAAAATACTAACAGTGATACTATTCCAAGAAGATAGGAATAAGCATGAACTTTTTTTCTTGTTATTCATTACTTTTTTCTGTATCTTCAAAACTTTCTACTACAAATATGTGTTTTTGTAATCAGAAAAAAATTAATGTTTCAACTTGGAGAACAACTTTACTTTTTTTCCCTTATATTTTTAGACATTTGAAGACAGTGATTTGTTCCACTTGATTGGTGTTATCTGTGGATTAGCAATTTATAATTTTACTATTGTGGACCTCCATTTTCCTTTGGCTTTATATAAGAAACTGCTGAAAAAGAAGCCATCCCTGGATGATTTGAAAGAACTGGTGCCTGATGTTGGGAGGTTAGTTGTAAAAAGAGGAAAGGGTGGGGTGCAGGATATAGGAAATGGGGAATGTACAGAAAGCCTTTCTTTCAGGAATAATTGCATTTTGTTGTTCTTGTTGAACTTCTGAAATAAACAAAAGCCCTTCTAATAAAGGAAAACCCATTGTGTTACTCAGATCCAAAATTTTCTACTGAAAGACTTATGTGTATAAAACCATTTGCTAAGTATTTAATGGTTTGACAATACTTTGCAAATATCAGATAATAAATTTAGGAAGGTAATGTTTCCTGAGAATAGTTAAGTGATTTATTTGGACTTCTAATTGTGATCACCTTTTTTCCTAGCTGGAATATGTAAAGTTTCTTTTTATTACTAAAATGGAATAAAAATTATATATAAATAAGGATAAATGTTGAAAATGGGTAGATAATTGCCTTTGTATTCAGAGGAAGAGATAAAAACCTTGGAGTGATTTCTTTTTTCTTCAGCATTGTTTATGTTTGCCATTGTACATCTTCCATTCTGAAACAATAAAAAAGTACAAATTAATAAAAGGATTTTATCAAGAATGAATGAGAAATATATACTTATTCTTATGCAAAATAGTCAAAATACCCAGTAATGTTTTACCTCAAAGGAACATATATATTGTTTTGCAGAAGCATGCAACAGTTACTGGATTATCCAGAAGACGATGTTGAGGAAACATTTTGTCTTAATTTTACGGTAAGATGGAAGGACATAGGGTATCCTGATTATTCATCATCCCTTTTATTTAACAGCTGTGCCTTATGGTTTTTCTTTATTTTGATGAATGGAATTCTTCAAGAACCCTGTAGCTAACATTTATTGAGCATTAACTATATACTAGTCACAGTACATGCATTATTTCATTTAATCCTCAACAATTCTATGAGATTGGTATTATTATCCTTATTTTACAGATGAAGAAAACTGAAAACAATCATCACATGTCAGAGCTAGTATTTATACCCAGCTCTGTGACTATCATTATGCTACAGATCTTTACAAATGCAAGCGGTCCTGTTTATTCAAGTGTTCATTTTTGAGTCTGCAATTACAAGAATATTTAGATAAGCATTGTTTATTGTAACATGAGAATATTAACTAATGAACTTACCACTTAGAAGATTAATTCCCATTCAGACATCCCTTTCTGTTTCACACTAACGTTCGTCCTTACCCATTTTGTCTTACTTACTGTTGAATGGCATACCACAGTGCAAATGCAAATACATTGGAATATTATTTGGAAAATGAAATTGCAAATCTTGTAAAAGATGCAGAATTTTGTTAATTCAGTGAAAAAGATGTTAAATAACTCATCCAGTTACATGCAAACCATTGACAAATGAGGATCTGGCAGAAGTAGATTAGTTGACAAAGAAGAGAAAATCAGCAAGGGTTATGATAAGACATTTCAGAAGGGAATGATTTGAATATTATAAATTAGACTCTTGGGAAAATGGTCAAATCTTTGGTTTTCTTTCCTTCTGTTTTCTTTTTAAAAACTTTGTGTATTTGTTTTTTTCCCCCCAACAGTGCTCTTTATGATCTTGTGGTCAAAGCTGACAAAAAATACCATATTCTACTATCACACAGTTTGCCAAAAAACATTATGTGCCCCATCAAAAAAGTTTATCCATTATTTGATTATTTTAAGAATTGGCACATAGTACAGATATAAGAAAATTTGGTAGATTTAAGATGTAATAAATTATTTTTATTTTTTTCCAAGAAAAAAATCGATGTGGACTTTTACTATTTACTATGAAATTTTGGTTCCCCTTTTTAGTTGATTCACTTATAACCATATCAGTTACCTTTGAATCTTTATTGACTGAACTGAAACATTATGTTCCAAGCAGTTTAATTTCTAATTTATCAATCACCAAGTTTGCGAATGCTTAGTGTTTCTAAGAACTATGGTAATTCAGACATTCCTTCCCACTACCATTTCTTTCCCAGAGATTTTTAGTGGCTCTTTAATAGCTTTAGAATGGGCTTCAAAGACATTTGTAATCTGGCTTTCTTTCTAAATTTCATTGTATCCCTCCCTTCATACCAAGTTCTGTCATGTCACACAGTATTCTTTCACGTGACTTCCTGTTTTTTAGGGTCATACATTTTCATAACTTGATATTTACTCTCGAATCTATCCTTTTCTTCAGTCTATACGTGCTCAATTGGAAATCCCACCCCCTCTCAATCTTTTAGAGCACTTACTCATCCTTCTAGGTGCTTTTCAAATGATATTTCTTCCTCAAAGTCTTTTATACTTCCTCTGGTTAGAAGTAAGTTTCCTTTCCTCTGTGATCTGGTAGCATTTTGTTCATGTCTCTATTATAGTGTTCATTTTATTATAATGAGTTGTTTCTCCTCCTTTACTAGATAGCAAATTCCAGAGCAGGGATTTATTAGTTTCTTGTTTTACCATCCCACTCCCACTATAGTGTTTTATAGATAGCAGGTATTAAAAAAGCAGTTTAATAAAAGAGGATAATATTCCAAAAAGAGAAAAGATGCAAAGGTGGGAGTGGTAATACTTATAGGAAAATCAGCAGACTAGTAAAGGAAATAAAAAGTTTCAAAATAACTGACTGTCTTTATAAACCAAATTAATGGTATAACTGGAAAAACCACCTGTGATCAAGAATGCAACAAGGCAGATATGAGGAATACAGGAGTAGCAGCTGTCACGTGGGAAGAATGCATAGCTGATCCAAGCTGAATGCATTCTGACACTTGGATTCTGTCACTTGTCCAAGGAAAACATCCGTTCTACTGTTTTACTCCTGTAGTGACTGTTCTAAAGTTTTACACGTGATAAATACTTAGTTTCCTGTTTTTAAGTAACCTAACACTTAATTTGTAATTAGTCAAGGTAGGATTTCAAACTACTAGAGAGGATGAAAAATTTCTAGTTGTGGCTTTATGCAGAATTCATAAATAAGTTTATGCTAGCAAAATTTTACCTCACATTTATTAGTTCTTATATTTAATGAGAGAAAGGTGGACTATAATGATAGGTTATTAAAATAATCTAATAAGTTTTGAGTCTGACATTGACTTTTTTTAAAAATTTAAATTAATAGATCACAGTTGAAAACTTTGGTGCAACAGAAGTGAAAGAGCTGATTGTAAATGGTGCAGACACAGCTGTTAACAAACAAAATCGGTAAGTGAATTATAGCAGCATCAGTGACAGTAATAAGATTCAGTAGGCATTTTCTTCCGTATTTAGAAACATCACAACCGTAAGTTTTTACTCAGATAAAATGTACTTTTTGAATGGTTGGTTAGTGAGGAAATAATCTGCGTTTTGCTTCTAAAATCCTTTTGACATTAATAAAGGGATAAAAAGGTCATAAACAGCAAGAACAAAGAGAAGGGAGAGAAGACAACAGCAGATGTTTCTGAAAGCTAGAAAACAGTGCCAACCAAAGAAAGCTGCAACATAAGATTGACTGGGAGGAGCCAAGAAGGCAGCCAGTTCCTATTGTAGAACAAAGGCTCAGGCATTGAGAATAAAAAAAAATATGTTAGAAAATATATGAGGTTTAGGGAAATACTAGAAACAGAAAGATTGGCTGTTGTAGGAAGCAGTTAGAAACCCATCTCCCTTAGCACACCAGTAGCCTGGCAACTTCCAGCCTGTGCAGAAGATTGGAAATTTACCTTCTGGGGAGATGGAACTAAAGGGACTGTGGATTTGAGGACAGTTAGGCACAGCTAGGGCAAGGGACTGAACTGAAAACAGGGAGATTAAATGAGAGTCTACAGCTCCCTCCTCCCAAGCTGTATATTGGAGGATTCTTCTCTGGGGAAACTGCCTAACTTTTAAATGTGAATGGATAGCCAAAGGTCAATAGACATTTAAGGAAAGACAAAAACAGTCAAAAAGAATGCCAAGGAAACAGAAATGATGCAGGATTAAGAACAAAACTTCAAAAGAAACTGAAATCATTATCTTCAAAATGATGAGTAGCATCCATCTGGATACTATTAAAACTTGAAAAAATTCATTGAAGGAAATGGAATGAATGAAATTTGTCAAAGAAATGATACCAAAAAACTTCCCAGAACTGAATGACATGCATTTTAAGGTTGAAAGCATGGGAAGTGAGAAAAAGATACATACCAAGGCAAAATACATGAAATTTCAAAATCCCAAAGAAAAAGGAACTATAAAACCTGCCAGGAAAAAAAAAAAAAAAAAGCTGACCATATACAAAGAAATAAGAATCAGAATAACATCAGACTTCTAAAGAATGACACCGAAGCTAGATCAAAATTCTGGGAGAAAATGGTTTTTAACTTTGAATTGTATGTCGAGACTATGAAGTATTTGGGTGTATAAGAACATTTTCATGTATGCAGAGTCTCAGAGAATTTACTTCCAATACATTTTTCTCAGGAAGTTACTGGAGGATGTGTTCTACCAAAACAAAGAATTAAACCAAAAAAGAGGAAGACACAGGATTGAAAAAAATAGGAACCAATGTAGGAGAGAGGCAAAGAAGAGTCTTTCTACAGGAACAGCAGTGTGTAGAAGAGATAGAAAGAGCACCCAGTCTGGTTTAGATAAAGAGGATGGAGGGCTCCAGGAGGATTCTCTCCAGGAGAAAAATGCAACTGATGCTACCTAATATATTTAATGAATCTGGTGGAGATCGACATTTCTGTTGAAGTTAGGAATCAAGTAGCAAACTAAGGGAAACAAAAGTTCGTTTCTTTTTTCTTCAGAAGTTCTTTGTAAGGAAAAAAAGGTAACCATAGAATACTCTGTAGCTTAATTGTGAATAATATTTATAATCATAAAAATGTTAATGAATATTAAGCCAAAAATTGTTATAATGGGAGCATTAGGGGAGGCAAAGTGAGCATGGGGCAATTAAGTAAAAGGTACATCCTTGCCTTTCAGAGTAGCTATTCAGTTCATTAGATAATATTCAAAATTGAAAATCAGGGAATAACAATAGAAAACTGTTGTGGAAGTATGAAGGTAAATATCAGAAGGAATAGCAAAAAAGTTAACAAATAGTTACCTTCGAATAGCAGGAATTTCTGGTGAAAAAGTACAGGGCAGAACTTCTTTGTTCTCTTCTATTGGGTTACATAATTCTTTAGACAAAGCTAGCTTAATGGCTATTGCCAGGGACTTGATCCAAATGATTATAATCCTGATCTGCTATTGAGAAGCTGTGTAACTTTAGATAAATTAGTTGATGTCTCCATGCCTCAGTCTCCTTTTCTGTAAAACGGGATGATAAATTGTACCTGCTTCATGGGGTCATTTTGAGGATTAAATGAGGCAATTTTAAGATGCTTAGAATAGTACCTTGCACGTGAATGTGCTCAGTAAATGTTGGCTTTCAGGATTATTACTATTTGACATTTTACACTGTACATATGTCTTACTTTGATAAAAAATAAGCTGTTTTTCAAATAATGTGAAAAAATTTTAGGTCTTTCTAGCTAACCTTTTTTAAAAAAAATGTTGGTTTTAAAAGCCTTTGACTATGATTTAGATATTTTTCCTGCATTTAAAGTTTCTATTTGTGGACTAATTCCTTAAGTTTCTAAAAAATATTATTTTGCATAGATTATTTAGTTTAGAAATTATTTTAAAAATTTTGATCTTTGTACTACCAATCCTAGTTAGATAATGAAAGTGTTGAAAACAAAAATGTTAGCACATAAAACATTTCAGCCTTTTATGCTTAAGGAACTTAACTAGTATAGATAAATTTGACTTTCTAATTAGATTAATTATAAAATTATGCATTACAAAATTATTTATTTTTTCTCATCAGAGAAAATTATTATTTTTCTCATTAGCATATGCTATTGATTTTTCCTTAAGGCCTACCCAATTTTATATTTTACAGTAGCCTCCTTTAATCTTTTTTTTTCCTCTGTAAATTCAGTTTGGAGTTATTTTACAATTTGCTAAGACTGTCTGTAGATGACTAAATTTACCAATATTCCCCTTTGTAGAATCATTCATTTTAATTTGGAAGTCAAGAGTATAAAATACTGAAATCCTCTAGTGTCCATTCTCATTATTTGTTTGACCAGATAGCTGCATAAAGTGTTTGTGGCTAACAGAACAAATTGAATAATATTGTAGTTCTAATTACTGGGTAAAAGGGGCTTCCTTTTTTTCTTTACAGTTTCCTTTTATATTATAACAGACAGAAAAGCATCAGAAGTATTTGTGTGTATGTGTGTACATAGATATATACACATACATACATTTGGAAAGAAACTGCACTTGTACTCTTCAATGATTATCCTAAAAGAATGGTTAATACCTCACTTAGGTATTTAGTTTGTAAAATAAATTTTGTTTTAAAATTCCTAGAAACCCAAGGAAAAGCAGACTGTAGTCTGTCAAATAGTCTGAATCCCAAAGCTCTCATTTTTTCATCACCTAATATTTTTAACCGATCACTCTTTTTAGGGATGCATATGGAGTGCTGCATATAAATTCTCGATAATTTGTCAATAATTTTTTGATAGCCATTTGCATCATCATTCTTCCCGTTAGGAAATGACATTTCGCTTAGGAATAGCCTAAGAATGACTGTGAATGATAGATTAAGTCTACGTGCTTCATAGATATCCCCGATTTTTGTATAGAAAAAATAAACTGTACGTAAAGAGTCTCTATAAACTCTCCATAAAGACTTTGTCCTCTTTGAACCCTACTCATACTTTCTTAGTTTTGTAGATAAATAGCAAAAAGTACAGAAGTACTCAAAGTTTTAGTAAGACTGCAATATATATTCTCCAGAAAAATGACTTATATTCTGTACATGTGTGCTGTTTCATTTCTAGAAAGGAGTTTGTTGATGCTTATGTGGATTACATATTCAATAAATCAGTGGCTTCCTTGTTTGATGCTTTTCATGCCGGCTTTCATAAGGTCTGTGGAGGAAAAGTCCTTCAGCTCTTCCAGCCTAATGAACTACAAGCAATGGTTATTGGAAATACAAATTATGATTGGAAGGAACTGGAACAGGTAGGGGAAGACAACTCTATGATATTGTTTAAATGGAAAGGCAAAAGGAGAACGTGGCTTATTGATGAAAATCTTGCCCTCTAAGTTACTGTTTTCCATTTTACACTATTTATTACAGTTATTTTAATAGGAAAACACTGTACCCTTCTTCCTCAACAATGAATGAATTTTGATTGTGTATGAATTAGCATTTTTGTATATGTGGTATTGGTGGTTTTCATACAGAAATGTCCTCTATGACAGACTGGATAGAAGCCCCAGCTAAAAAACTGAATGGATTTTCATTCTGCCTTAATCCTAGGAAAACCATTATGAAAAGCACTGACAAAGCTGAAGATCTTTGTTTCTTCTTTTTCTCAATTAGTCTCAATTTAACGTTAGTCTCAATGTTAAATTTTTTAGCAGAGAATAAATAATACTCATGATCTTCGTTACTGGTGCCTTAACCAATAAAGGGAACTTTAGGGAGAAGACTGGAAATTTTTTAAACAACTTTTTTCTTTTCCTTCTTTTCTACACAGACAATTCTCAGACATTTCTTCAGATAAACATTTAATAAAAAGTACTAGGTTAGATCAGCTTTGAGAAAGATAATATGCAGGGTTGACCTGTAAGTTTTTCCATCTTTGTAATCTAGCAACCTTTGATAAAATTTTCGTATTAATAGTTTGATACTATGTACCTATTAAGTTAACTAACATAAAAAAATACAATACTAAGTCTAACAAGGATACAAAGCATTGGGAACTCTCATACATTGCTGGTGGGAATACAAATGGTATAGCCACTTTAGAAACAGTTTGGCGTTTTCTTATAAAGACACACTTGCTACATGACCTAGCAGTTCCAGTCCTAGGTATTAAGTTATGTTCACACAAAAATCTGTAAACAGGGAGGGAATAGGGAGTTACTGTTTAATGGGTATATAGTTTCAGTTTTGCAAGATGAAAAGAGGTGGATTCTGGTGATGGTTGCATAACAGTGTGAATGTACTTAATGCCCCCAAACTGTACAGTTAAAAAGGGTTAAGATGGTAAACATTGTTATGTGTATTTTACCACAGTTTTTTTTTAATTATGTTTTTTAAAAATCTGCAAACAAGTCAAAAACTGGAAACAACCCAGATTTCCTTCAGTGGGTGAATGGATAAACCAACTATGGTACATCCATACCGTAAAATACTACTGAGCAATAAAAAGGAATGCACTGTTGATCCATGCAACAACTGGGATGACTCTCAGAGTCCTTATGCTGAGTGAAAGAAGCCAGTCTCAAAGGATTACACACCATATGATTCCATTTATATGACACTCTCGAAAAGACAGAACTATGGTGAACAGGGGCTAGGCATGGAGGGAGTATGACTGCAGAGGGATAGCACAAGAGAGTTCTTTGGGGTGATGGAACTGTTCAGTATCCTGATCGTGGTGATGGTTACATGAATCCATACGTGTGCTTAAAACTCATAGAACTATACACACATGAGAGAAATCCAGTTTTACTCTGTAATAATTTAGGAAATTATTAAATTAAAAAATAATTAGAACTTCTCGATAAACTAACACATGGACAAAGAGAACAGCTTAGTGGTTACCAGACCGGAAAAGGGTTGTGGGGTGGGCAAAAGGGATGAAGGGACACATTTATATGGTGATGGACAAGTAAGAATGTACAATGGAAAAAAATTCACAATGTTATAAACTATTATGACCTCAATAAAAAAAAACAATTAGTACTTCTGGTTAAGTGTAGTGAAATAAGCACACATTTATCTCTGCTCCCTACCCAGATCTCACTAGAACAATAAAGGAATAAAAATAGGACTACATAGACAAAAAATATATAAAAATACAGTGAACAAGAGAAAAAAATAGTTTTGGAAGATAGAAAATAGGTAGATGAGTTGATGAGAGTCTTAGAGCAAAGAAAATTGAATTCTGAGCCTCCAGAGAGAGAGGATTGTCAAGAGGCAACCTGTTTCACACCCTGGAAGCTCTGAAAGGCTCAGGAATGGGTACACTGTGTTACTGTAATGGCAGGGATGCGGGGGTGGCTGAAAGCAGTAGAATTACTTTAAAGCTAATTTAATGAATTATTAGACCCTTCATGTCCCCTCTCCTACCCAGCAAACAGCAACTCTGGAGAGAGGCTTTAGAATCTGAGAGACCAGGTGGAACTGAGGATGGCACTCAGAAAGCTGGTAGTGAGGCTTAAATCTAGGAAGGAGACTGAAGATTTCTTCTTTTGGGTAAGCTGATCTGCTGAAAAGAAGAAAGCTGTACTAACTTTAAGGAGACGCCAGTGGAAATGGACCCCACCTCTAATCACCCTAAAATAGAGACAGTATAATGACCTCTCATCACACTTTAGATCCTAGACAATTTATCCTTCTTGCCTGATCTCCTCTCATTCTTCCTTTCACTTACTCTGCTTCAGCCTTATTGGCCTCTTTGCTGAGCTTCAAACCCTCCAGGAACACTCCAGTCTTGAAGCCTTTCTATTTCCTGTTCCCCTGTACCTGGAATTCTCTTCATCTTGTTAATTCCAAATGGCTCTTGCTCTTGCTTCACATCTTTATACCCTCTCAGAGACCGTCACTGGATAACTTGTCCAAAATTGAATGTATGTGCACGTACACACACATACCCTGTCTCCCTGCCCTGCTTTATTTTTCTTCTTTGACTTTGACTTAAGATAAATTTTACTTTATTGTCTTTACTGTGCTGCTCCTTTCCCTTCACTACAATGTAAGCATCATGAAGGGAGAATTTTTGTCTCTGTTCACTGCTGTATTCCTAAAGCCTGGAAGAGCACTCAGTAAGTACTGAAAACCTTGCCTGAAGATATAATTGATAGAAGTATTCATTCTGTAAGACAGGACATTTTTTAGTGTATTTTGGTGTATTTATACTTAATGTACTTTGATTTCTTCCATTGTAGATCTGATTCATTATACTTTCAATGATTATGATTTGTGACTTTAAATGCTCTTTCTTCATCAGGACTGTGTACACATTTCCCCAGAACCATCTAGAGGTTAAAAAAAAAGGCAAAAAGAAAAAATTTTAGCCACCCTTCTTTGATTCCCCACTAACATGCTCAGAGACTAATTCAAACAAGTTAATACATTAACTGATCACTAGAATTCAAGCAATTTTCTCAAAACTTGGTTGGCAGATTGATAGCAAATATTTTGTAGATTTCAGAGTTCAGTCATTGAGATAATCATGGCTGCAAATAGAGCCCAGAATTCAAGAAGCCCACCAGCAAGTATTTCTTGAGCCCCTACCGGATGCCTAATACCGTGCAAGAGATTAGGGAGCCAGCAGTAAATAAGATTGATACATGGTCTTTGCCTTCTAATAAGGAAGCTAGACATTAAATAATTGGACTGTGATTAATAGTAAGGAAGAGAATTTCATGAAAGGTATGTAAGGAGGAGCCTAACCTAGGACACAAATCTGGGAGAGCCTCTCATTAGGAGCTAATCTCCATGAGGTAGGTAAGGACTCTGTTCACTGCAGTTTTCCCAGGACCCCAAACTTCGACTGAACTCATTATGTATTTGTTGAATAAATTAGGTGACATTTAGTCTGAGCCCTAAAGGATAAATAGGGATTAGCCTGATGAACAAAGAAGGAAGGAGGATGTGTCTAAGGTTCTGGGCTGAAGGAACAGTGTGTCCAAAGGATGTTGGAAGATTCTTGCTGTCTTAACTAAAATTTATGGCCAGCTGTGTGGCTGGATTTTAAGGAACACCTCATAGTGTAGACTTATTCCCTCTCTCCTCTCTACCCCCCTTTTCTCTCAGAGCTAATATTTTTTAAAGGGGAAGTATATTACCCCAAAACTTAGTGGCTTAAAAATACCAGTGAACATTTATTATCTCACACAGTTTCTGTTGGTCAGGAATTTAGGAGTGGCTTAGCTGGGTGGTTTTAGCTCAGGGGTCTTCCATGAGGTTGCATCAAAATGTTGACTGGTGCGTTAGTCATTTGAAGGCTTGTTTAAGGATGGAGATGACGCACTACATGGCTGTTGGCCAAAGACCTCAGTATTTCACCAGGAGGACCTCTTTAAAGGGCTGTGTGAGTGCCTTCATGAAATGGCAGCTGGTTCCCCCCAGAGTGAGTGATCAAAAAAAGGCTAAAGCCACAAAGTTTTTTATGATCTAAACTTGGAAGTCATGTATTTCTCATATCTACAATATCCTAATGATTACAGAGGTGAAGCCTCTTCATTGTGGGAGGGGAGTGCACAAGGGCGTGAATAACAGGAAGCATAGGTCCTTGGGGGCCATCTTAGAAACTCACAACCATAGAAAATGAGTGGTATTGCATTTGTACCATTTTTTTTAGGAGAATATAGAATGTAAAATAATTTGACTTCTGTTCATGAATATAGGAAAAGAAAATTTTGTAATTATCATAGATTAATTCCATTTTGAACTTTAATAATCCATTAACATTTTAGTAATGCTAGTTTATCCTTTAGACATTTACTTTTGAAGATGATATTACAATCTTGTCATTTCTTTGGAGTAGTGAGGACACATTTCTGTTGATTCATACTTATTTTCTTTCCTTTCCCCTGGATCTAATAGTTTCAAATTGTATGCCCAGGACATAGGTAATCAGCTGAATCACATGAGTTTCAAACTCCTGGACAGTGTTAGTTTTGCATTCTAATAAGGAAGCCAGTTTGTCAGATTCAAGGCAAAACTAATAACCCTTAATATTAATAAAAGGTTATGTTGTTTTTAGAATACAGAATACAAAGGGGAGTACTGGGCAGAACATCCTACAATAAAAATTTTTTGGGAAGTATTTCATGAATTACCATTGGAAAAGAAAAAACAATTTCTGTGTAAGTATTCCTAACTGGTTCTATCTTTTATGACAACAGAATCTAATTATTAAACTTATTCTCAAGGGAGATTGGTTCACTTTGGTGGATAAGGTTTTTTTCTTATAGTATTCTATGGTCTTGTTTTTAATTTTCAATTGGAATAATTTTTAAAATGTGCATTCTTTATTAGATGTTTTCTTATTTTTTTTTTTCTGAGGAAGATTCACCCTGAGCTAACATCCATGCCAGTAATTTTCTATTTTTTAGTATGTGGGCCACCAGCACAGCATGGCCACTAACAGAGCAGTGTAGGTCCGTGCCTGGGAACCGAACCTGGGCTGCTGAAATGGAGCGGGCTGAACTTAACCAGTAGGCCACCAGAGCTGACCAGTGTTTTTTTTGAAAGCTAAATACCATTTGCCTCCAAGACAGAATTGATTCTTTCAAATGAAAACAAACTATAACACTGATTACAATAAACTAGGATTGTAATTCCTTTTAGAATTTCTAAGATCTCTGGAGTATAGCTCTTTTCTGTGTTGTCTTCATTTTTTTTTCTCTTTGGCTCTGCACCAAAACTTTGAGAATTTCTGTAGAAAATAGAATTTTTCTTTTCCAAGACTTAGTTTTCTTTTTTTGACCTAATCTCTGTCTTTCATCTGTTAAAATCTGTATTCTAATTGAAATTTTATTGATTTTTTAAATAAAGTCAGAATTTATGTATCTAAATCAGTGACATTCTCCTTGATATTCCTGCTGTTTGCCAAGAATTTTTTTTTTCTCCCCAAAGCTGCAGCACATAGTTATATATGCTAGTCGTAAGTCATTCTGCTTCTTCTATGTGGGATTCTGCCAAAGCATGGCTTGACAAGCAGTGTGTAGGTCCGTGCCCAAGACTGCTGGGCCGCCGAAGCAGAGCATGTGAACTTAACCAGTTGGTCATGGGGCCAGCCCCCTGCTAACAATATTTTTGTCAGTCTCTTTTTAATAATTGAAATGAGAATCTTGGTTAAATATCATAAATATGACAAGTCATTCTTAAGTGACTTGTTTTGGCTTCCCATTATAAATTTTTGTTTAAGAATGACAGAAACAAAACAAATAGAAAAAAGAATCACAGCAAAACTTCATTTTGTATTTGATTCATGAACTAGTTCTAAATGGCTTTTCCCAAAAGAAGGACTCCCAGAATGTTTTTGTCAGGGACAATAGTGAGTCATTCATCAAAAATTAAGTATCTCCTGTGTGCTAATATTAAGATTACGCCTTTAAAGAAAAAATATTTTGTGGATGTATAGTGTGTCTCAAAAATTGTGCTTCCACAAATTCTAGAGATAGCCTTCCATATTAGAGCAAATGTTAATGTAAAGCTTTGCTATAGTGACTGTGCTAAATAACTTGATACTCTATATTGTTGTTTTGATAAAAGTGGTTGGCTGAATGATTTTTTCTTGGCAGTATTTTTGACAGGTAGTGATCGCATTCCTATTCTTGGTATGAAGAGTCTAAAACTAGCCATCCAGTCCACAGGAGGTGGTGAGGAATATCTCCCAGTTTCCCATACCTGTTTTAATCTTCTGGATCTTCCAAAATATACAGAAAAAGAAACTCTACGCTCTAAACTGATCCAAGCTATTGATCACAATGAAGGCTTCAGTTTAATATAACTTTGGAGTTGTAACTATTCAGTTTACTGCAAAAGCATTAAACTAATTATTTGTGTTTTTCTTGTGGTGATGAATTCAGCAAGGTGACAGAGGTACTATTATAATTCTTACTTGCAAAATGTTCAATGCTATGAGTATTGATGAAAGCCAAAAAATATTAAAGGAAAATGAACAAACTGTGTTAATGTTAAAATTATTGTACAGACCATGGATTTTTTTTTTGCCTTCTTCCAATAAACATACAAGTATTGTGAATACATTGAAGTTTTACTAACATGAATTTTAAGAGTTTGCATATTTCATAAATGATCTGGTGTGTGAGTGCATGGAAGTGTTGCTTAATTTTTCTTCAATCACTGGGTGAAAAACCTTTAACTTTGGCCTGCAGTAGTCATTTGATTATTTTTTCATTTTGAAAATAATGTTAAGTTTTGTAATAAAATAGTTATGTTCTGATACCAGTACAGTTTCTATGGTTGTAATTGAACTGACTTTTAAGGATTAAAAATTATGATTTAAATCTTATTTTGAAAATCTATAAAAGTAAAAAATTAGCATGGTGAAAACACAATCTTTGCTTTTTTGCTAGAATAAATGTCCTTGTGCAAATCTCAATTACTGATAGGAGTTATCTAAATAACTTGTAGTTCTTTTGTTTTGTGAATCTTGAGATGCTACTGATAAATGGGAGGTTATCATAAAGCATAATATTTAGTAATGGAATAACTTTGTTCTGCAGTTGCCAGGAATAGAAACATTGGCTACTATGAGAAGCTATTACTGGGTTCTAGCTTTCAAAACTATTAATGCTGCAGATTGGTATTTAGTGAGAATTTTCAGTGCTTTAGAACTATTTCCTTGAATTTTAAGAAACAAATCTTAACAGTTTTATGGTGCTGATGCTTAGTTATCTCCTGTCATTAAATTGTAACAGTAAGTTCATGCAACACACGTGACTTTCTGCTATAATGCAAATATTTATTTTTTAAATTTATAAAAAAATGCCGTGAAAACTGTTTAAATAATAAAGATTTATTGGTTTAATATTTAAACTTTTAGTCATTCTCATATAAGATTCAGAGTTCTTCAGAGAATAATGTGTCAGGAAGGTCTCTTAAATTTTGGATTGTTGTTCCCATTCCCATACAAATTTGTCTATTTAATAGAGGTCCTCAAGTCTATCTGTAATTCCAAAATCCAAGATAACTATTAAAAAAACTTACGTATCTCATTTTGCAGCAAAACCTGATCTGAATTGTTGAGGTTACATGTATGTATGGTATTAAATAGGACTAAATTCGACTGTCTGTACATTTTACTGTGGCAGTGTTAATGTGCTTGATTACATACTGTGTTTGATCTAGGTGCTGCCTCAGACCCCTGTGGCATATACATAATAGATGTGCTTTAAAAATTCTTTAACGTTCCTAATTCCAAAATGCAAATAAGCCCAAGGTTTTGGAGAAGATATTGTAGACCTGTACTTTTCAGTAGTTTTAACTTAAAAACTTCTATTGGGCTATAGGTGACTTTCTATAGATAGAAGCTCTAAAATAGTATTCTCACCTAAGGTAATTTTCTTCAAAGTAGCATTCTTCCCTACAAAAATTCTTGCATATACTTGATATCAGACTGCTTCCCTGTATATCCATTCCTTGGGGGTAGTGATTGTTCACATCGAAAACATGTAGATGTGTCAGATGCTTTCTTTTCTTCAGTAACCTCTGTATGCTATGAAGCTGATCTGTGAAATAGCAGCCACTTTGGATTAATACAGATGGAAGTGAGTTGAACAAATATTTTAACAAGGACCTGGCATCTTATCTGGGAGCACAACAGTACAATGCTTAATTTGGGTAAGTCTGATACTCTTTTCTTCTCTCTGACATACAGTAGCATTAACAGCAAGGAGATTCATAGTAGAAAGTTAAAATACCACTGAAGATTTTTCAAATTGCCCTGTGCCTTTTTGAAAAATATCTTGAGCTTTGTAGAGTAGAAAAGTAGGCAAAATACTGAGTTGAGTAAATCATAAGGACCTTGATTGTTGAGTTGGCTAAACTTGAAAATATTGGGCTTCCACTCCACACAGATCTATTTGTAAGCGCAATCGTGTTTGCAGCTCACCTGTCTTAATTCAGTAGTGATTTTAACCAACGGCTGTTGTTCAGACTGATTGAGAAAGCAGAACCAAGATACGCCTTTAAGTTGGCATGAAATAAAACCAGAATGATTTGTAAAACACACCTAAATTAAGAGTCCCTGTCTTCTCATAGAGTCCACTCATAAAGACCATTCATTAGAGCTAATTTCTACTAATAGATTTTTGGTGTTTCTTACAGATGAGTTTTACTGCATTTAGTTCAACAAAAAAATCCTAAATCAAAGTGCCATATGCCTAGGGCAGTGTTGCCCTAGAAAAGGTAAGGTGAGCTCACTGAAAACAAGCGCAGATGGTACTGTTCTCAGTCTCTTCCCACTCCCCAACCTCTTTTGCACTTTGGCCATCCAAACTCCTTATGGTAGTTTTGTCACCCTATTTCAGTAGCTCCCCACCCTTGCCAGTGTTTACTATTTGATGAACTATTCCTAGAGATAAATTCGGAATAGTCTGTTTTATCTAAGTCTACCCTCCCTTTTAGGCCAGCTCCTAGGAATGGTGTTAAGTGCAGAAGGGAACTCCCCTCTTCCTTTCCTTTCTCAGCCCTTGCTATATTTTTGAATCACCTGAGGGCATTTTTTTAATACTATGCACAGGCCCCCCCTTATGCCGATTAAATCTCTATCTCTAAGAGGTGATGCTCAGGTTAGATATACTTTAAAAAAACTCCCAGGTGATTTTTAATAGTCCCAGTTGATGGCCCCTCAAAAGTGGGTAGAGGTCATTAGACCATTTCTCCTTATTTCTGCTAGCATCCTACGATTGAGTTTAAGGCTTAGATTTATCTATAAGGAGAAGAGAGGTTTTGCTGTACCAACTGCTACAACTAGCACTGTCAGTGTTTGGTTAAGTACCATTGTAGTTAGTTATAAGTGGAAGACATGTAGTACAACAAAGCATCTAATATAACCCTCAAAGCTATAGAAAGTTCTACAAGATTTTAAAATCTCATACCTTAAACAATGTAAGTTAACAGAAAAAAGTCAAATGACAATTTTAATAGACTTTAAAACAGTGTACAAGTATAAAACACTGGTTTTGTATTTCAAAAGTTGGAGGAAGATATCCAGTCATTAAACAGTCTACAAAACATATGCCAGTAAGATTACATAAAAGACTATGTACAATATAAAAAGAGCTGAAAACAGTCTTCACTGTAAAAATAATTTAAAACAAATTCTTCAATTTAAAATATCATCTATAGCACAAACACACATCATGCAAATGGTAAACTAAATATACTGCATTCTTTAGTGTAGCCGAATAAATTCAGATTGAGACATCTTTTACGGTAGAGAAATGTCCATTCAATAAAATTTTTTTCTCTGGCAGTAATGGTCCTGGCTGGGTATTTTATCCTTAAAGAACAGCTATGTTTCAAACTTTTTATTTAATTGTAATAAATACTAAACATAGGAATACTTTGTAATTTGGGAGTAATGCTGGGTAAAGGTCTGGAAAAGAAATGCTTACTGTGCAATTTTATAAAGTATGAACTTTTCTGAAAGGCTAGAAGCTTCCACAGTTGAGAAAGTTGATCTCTAGTTTTAAGGCAGGCTAAGCTTTTAAATAAAGACAGACACGTTATAGGAACTAGGTTCATTCATTAACTGTTCTGCTGTTACAAGCTACATCATGTTCATCTCCATAATACTAGGCTAACAGTTTGGTGTTTATTACACCAAATCCTCCCAACAGGAGACATGTACTTACTGGCTGAGTTATAATTGACATCTTATTACTTTGGAACTGTATAATCAGGGGCCTGTTGCTCTCGTCATTAATGGAAAAGAAAAGCAGCAGTCCAAAATATTACACTCTCTCCAGTTGAAGTACCATTATTATAGATTCATAAAGACTTTGCATATTCACACCTTGGCAGTTTAATACTTGTGGGAAAGGATCAGTGCATGCTCTACCACAGTGACAGGTATTTAAACAATGGCAAATATTCTCAAATTAAGGGGACCCAGACAGGCACTATTGTTTCTAAAGCAACTGAAACGTTTCCAAAGCATTTATTTGTTTTTCAGGTTAGTTTTATGAGCCAATATAGACATTACTACATGTCCACAGGAAGTACAAAAGCCATCTTCATTTGAACAATACAATATTCCTGAAACTCTTAGCACCAAGTCTTACTTTAAAAAGCTAAGACAACTGAGTGCTCTCCCACATAGTGTTGACTTCCCTCTACTCACATTGCATGTCATGAGATTTTTAAAAAGTTAGCTGCCACAAGTTTTTGAAAATGCCAGTGTTTAAAAATAGGTAATTGTGCTAATAAAGAATCAAAAGTTTAGCAGAACAGAGATTTGAGGGTTACAAAGAAAAGTGTGAAAATACCATTCTTTGGTCTAGATAAGCTGTTCCCTTTACATTAATTTAACATTCCAATGGCTTTTTTGAAAACTTTAAAATGTTGAAACTTCACTAGGCAAAAACAAAATTATATATACAGATGGATGTATCATACAAATGAACTTTTAAAAGAAAGTCTTGACCAACAGCTGATTAAAGATACTTAGTACCTTTCTTTTAAAAAAAGTTAGTGTTGAGTGTACAAGTACAGAAATAAGGAAGTTAAAAATTACGCATGAAAAAAACAATCTAGTTTACCAGCCTATAAATATTACACCTTTCTGGTTTCCTTGCTCTATTGAGTTCACAAGTAAACATTCATTTTGACATGCTAAAAGTTCCTAATGCTGGTGGAACAATTCCTGTACCTGGACAATTATTACATTATGATTTGTTTGATGAATAGTTAATGTCCGTTGCTTCCTGTTTCGTGGATATAGTTTCATTAACTGCCTCTTGATCACTTCCATCAGCTCTAAATCCAGTTCCTCCAGCTCTCTCATTAACATCAGCATCATCTTCCAAACCATTGTAGAATTCTTCAATCTCACTTTCATCCTCCATGGGTTCTTCTAAACTTGGACTCTGGCATGTTCCACTATCACTATTACTGCCACAAGAGCTAGAGGATAAGACATCTTCTTCAGAGTCTGAATATACCTCAGCGCCATGGAAAATGTAACGATTTGGTGGTAAAAACAGATACTGATTACCTGAAATACAGTAAGAAATGAGAAGTAAGTTATTTCTAGTTTTTTAAGACTAACTTGGTCTCACTGGGCAGTCTGGAGTAACTGTAGGTTCCAGCTCTGCCTCTTGCCTAAGTATCATTACTAGAGGCTATTTCTAGTGTTTTTAAAAAACAAGCTATCAACTAAGTGCTGGGTGCAAATCTTAGTTCTGCCACTCACCAGTTTTGTAAATTAGGGTGGTTATCTCTCTTTGCCTCAATTTTTCTCACCTAGAAAATGAAGTAATTTTCACAACCCTATGAAGTTAGTGTGAAAAAATGCAAAGAATCATGTTGAATAAAGGTTACTTAACGAACTCCTTTGAACAGATTTGATGAGATGAAGTATCCACAGCTCAGCCTGCATTAGATAAGGTATATTCAATGAACATGAATTGGCTTATCTAAAGCACATACTATGCTTTCAAAAGCATCCTCATTAAATATTTTCACTTCACTTTGCCTGCCTATTATAACCTAAAATTAAAATAGTTTGTCAATAACGGCTTCACCACCTATTCAAAGTGTAGTCTGTACACACTAGCATCACCTGAGTGTTTGTTATAAATTTATATTCTTGGGCCCCACCACCCATCTACTGAATCAGAATCTATTTTTACAAGAGTCTTATACACACTGAAGTGTGAGAAGCACTGATCTAGCATTGGACTTGAACTTCAACCCTCTCCCTAACTTGCATTCACAGTATAAGATTTGACTTGTGATAGTAAGGAGAGTTCCCTCCCTCTCTCCCCTAAGCTATGGCCCCCAGGTCAAGAGCACCTTCTCTAAGATGTTCCACTCTTAAAAGCATCGGTTTGAAGGGCTGGCCCCATGGTGTAGTGGTTAAGTTCACACACACTGCTTCGGCAGCCCGGGGTTCATGGGTATGCATCCTGGGCATGGACCTACGCACAACTCATCAAGCCATGCTGAGGCAGCATCCCACATATGAAATAGAGGAAGCTTGGCACAGATGTTAGCTCAGGGACAATCTTCCTCACCAAAAACAAAAAACGAGAAGAAAGAAAATCTATCAGTTTGAGTCCAGGAATACTACTAAAGTTCTTAAAAATCACAATGTAAACAAAAGAAGCTAAATTAAATTTGACCAAGCTGAGACTTTTAAGAGAATGGGTGGGAACCCTAAACATTAATGATGAAATGTTTTCTACACTGAAATTCACAAGAACAAGTAACTTCTAACTTAAGTCTGTTTTCACATGTAATGACAGATTCACAAAAGCCCAACTACTACACACTTGATCTGGAGTACATGCCATCTACCAAGCCGACCTAAGTTTCTCTTCAAAATAGCTTTCAAACTTTATTATCCCCATCAAGACCCAGTTTTCTGGTCTGAAACAACCTAATATATGTGACAATTCTGATCTGAACCCACAAAACTGATTAATCCACTCACAGATCACAAATTGCAGTGTGAAAACCACTTACTTCCTTCTTTTTCAAGAGAATACATAATATTCTTCAGTTTTCTAAGCCACAACTATTAATTTTCATGATCAGAGGAGGGTGTCAAGTACTTGTATTCTACCTGCTAACAGAAAATAGGGCCATCTCCTTTGAATCACACCCGCTTAGTCTTTTAAGGAGTCCCAACACAGGTTGTCTTCCACTTTTCTTTCTATAGTTTTGGCCCATCTTCTAAAAAATGCTTTGTTCTGCTCTGGCCCCCCCGAAGAACTGAATAATCTATTTCTCAGCCCAAATACCCTACACATGTCTAGTTTTGCCCCTTTCTTGGCAACCATCAAGACAGATTCAAAGCTTACCTCATATATGCTCCCACTTCCTTTTGCCTTGACCTCACAACAGAAATAGTGGCAAAATAAAATGAGTAAAGCCTAGTGGTCATTTGGTTTTAACAGCTACAATTTTATACCCTACGTCAGTTTTCTTTTTAAATTCTCACAATGCTATCAAGTATGTGCTATTTTCTTCCCATTTTACAGATTGGATTAAGAAACAGAGATTAAATGACTACCCAAGGTAGATCTGAGACAGCTCAGGTCTAATTCCAAAGCCTGCACCTTTAAGGCCTAAATGAGTAGAGTAAAACCAAAGTATAATACCAAAGAGACTGCTCCATGTTTAATTTTCGTTTCCTGGGGCAAAGAGTTCTTTGTGTGTGACCCATCTGTCAAAAAGATATTCAAAGAAAATCCCCAGTGCAAAAAGTCTTCCAGTGCATACAGAGACCTTGTATATGGTAGAAACTTGTAGGGGCCAGCCCCGGTGGCCTAGTGGTTAAAGTTCAGCACACTCTGCTTTGGTAGCCTGGGTTCGGTTCCCAGGAGCAGACCTACACTGCTCTGTTAGCAGCTGCGCTTCTGCTGGCAGCCCACATACTTAGAAAGAGATAGAGGAGGGTTGGCATGAATGTTAGCTTGGTCAAATCCTACTCAGCCAAAAAAAAAACCATATTACCTGACTAAATCAGTAACAATTTTTCTACTTCTGACTTGCCACATTTGCAAACATAAGCATTCTAATGCCTTTTCTAGTTTCCCCTGGGAAGACTTCCCCTACTTTTAACTCTCTACTTATTGTTCAAAACCAAAGTCAGGAGTTAGATTTTCTGGAAAGCCTTCTATACCTAAACCCCTCCAAGTAGCCTCTACCTTTTTTTAACATCACCTATTTTTTAATCACCTATTTTTATAATTATACACAAAACATCAGTAGTTTGTTGTCTCTCCAGAACTTGCTACAATGCTTACTATGGAAAAGGCCCAAAGGCTTATTCGACTGAACTAAAATTCATTTACAGCACATGCTTAGAACTTGTCTAAATTTGTCAGTTTTCACCCTGGATGGTAAATGGAGTGGGACTTAATGTTTAAGTCATACAAGACTGTTGCTTCTTAGTTAAAGAGCGCATGTTTTTTATTTTGATTAAATTAAAATTTTTTGCCAAAAATGCTGCTTGGACTTAAACACTGATTTCCAAAAAAGTGATTTCATCTATGTTAATTTAATACTAATTGGTAAAGACTTCCCATATGTCAAAACAGGGTAGATGCTATTCCTAATATTCAGTGGAGAGGAATCGGAGATTTTCTAGATCTGAGATAACACAGCACAATGGTTAAGAGGATACGCTCTGAGGATAGACAGGAATCCAATCTGGCTCTTCCGTGTCCCAGGTGTTACTTTGCATGGGATACTTAACCTCTACTGTACTCAGTTTTCTCACCTGTAGCAGAGTAGTAGTAATAGTTCCTAACTCATGAGATTAAAATCAGATAATGTGTATAAAACAGCTGACCCACAGTAAGCACCCAATTCTCAGGCATCATTTCTACCCGCTAAAGCTCTCACCAGACAACAGCATAGCTCTCAATATTTCTGTTTTCTTTTCAATTTAGTGCTTATTCTCTAGAAAAACACAAGGTATAGGGCACACTTTATAAATTAAACACTATTTCTCCCCCATACTATGTAAGATACCAGTGTTTATCGTTCTCTAGCTTAAATTCTCAACGTTATAGTTTCTCTAAACACAATCAACTGTTACATTCAGCTGCATAAAGCTACCCTGTCAACTAACCTGCCAAAATTGCTCATTTCTTGGAAATATCTTGTTACAATAATTATGCCTTTAAAATGGCTCAACAGCCTTTCTTACCATCAAGCCGTTTACTAATCTGCTCCTTTGCGAGTCTAGCTGGCCAGCACTTTCTTACTGCTTCAGCAACTGAAGTTCTTTCATTTTTCTCCCCAGTATCAGAGCCAACATTCTTCAAATACGGACTTCCCAACCGTTCAGTAACACTTTGAAAGCTCCTAGTAGATGTCTGTACTTCCTGTGATTTTTCTTCCATACAATCTTTTGATTTGGACACATCTGGATCATCAACATTACTCTTTGTTGCTTGGTCTAAAAGTGTGACAATCACGGACGAATCTGGTGGTGAAGTTCTTTCTGGTGAACTTGAGTCTTCTGAAATATTAAGAGGTGTGGGTGGCAATTCTGACAAATGAGCCAACTCTCTTTGTGTTCGTGGAGGTTTTTCAGTAATTTCTGAAAGCTTTATAGGGTTGCAGCAAAGTTTGGCATATTCACCACCTAACCTATGACACAATTCATTAATTATGACATCACAGTCTCCAAGAAGCTCTACATCAAAATGCAGATGAGGCAAAGGTTCCCTATTAATTAATATCTGAGGCACTTCATGGGGTATGGAACCTAAAAATAGGGCAAAAAATAAAAGAAAAAGGGAAGGGAAGTAAGCTAATAAAACCACAACAAACACACTATGCAAAAGTCTAATATGCTCCTCATACCAAAAAAGAAACCCACCACTAATACTTAACCAAGCCATTACATTTCATCAAGCTAGGGAGTAAAAAGATGAGCAGCTAAGCATCTTTTGTAAAATTTCAGGTTCTGCTCCTGTCACCTGGTTACTCCTGAGCAATCTTTTCAGACTTTTCCATTCTGTACCTCAATTTCCTTGTCTGTCTATTGGGGATAACAACAGTATTTGTCCACCAGGTTGCAGTGCAGATCAAATGAATCAAAATATGTCAAATGCAGAGAAGAGTTCTTGACACATAGTGAGTTATTCTACTGAAATAGCTCCTGATAAAGAGAGTGAAAATTCATACAAGTCTATTCTCCACTATTATATACTTGTTTACATTTTTTAAAAATTACCTCTGCCTATCCCCAACACACTATTATACTACCCCACAAAAAGCTCTTAAGAATTTCTCTGCCTTGGGGCCAGCCCTGTGGCTTAGTGGTTAAGTTCGGTGTGCTCAACTTTGGTGGCCCAGGTTCAGTTCCCAAGCACAGACTCATGCCACTTGTTGGCAGCCACGCTGTGGCAGTGACCCACATATAAAATAGAGGAAGACTGGCACAGATGTTAGCTCAGGGTGAATCTTCCTCAGCAAAAAGAAAAAAAAAGAAAAAATTTCTGTGCCATACCTCTAAAGAGAAAAAAATAACTCAAAAATAAAGGAGCTTATACAGTAGGTTTTCATGTTTTGTTTAATTACAAATTGTCCCATATTCTCCTTTAATAGAATTTCACAGCTATTTAGGATTAAACTGCTAAAGCCACCATATATGGGATAAGGAAAAGATGCATAATTGGAGATTTTAACTCCATTTTTCTTCCAACTATTTACTCTGGCTGCCTATTTGATTGCTGCTGTAGGGGTCTAATTTCATTCTCTGGTTAAGGGTTTGATATTCTCTCCTGTCCTCCTTCCCTCACTTTTTAGGGCACACTTGAAGCTACTGAATGAGTCCCTCTATCTTCCTCTCTCTTGCTTCCTCACTAGAGGGAGAAAAAAGGTAGTATGAGAGCATGTATTACAGAAATATTCCTAAGAAGAGTAATAGGGACTTAAATTGTATTTGAGCATTTTTATACACACAAACACCCTCTGGGTAAAGCAGATCCACATACAATAATTATGACAAGGCAGGACTGTTATTCTTAGAAAAACAATTATTTTGAACCCCAAAATTCTATCTTAATGAGTACATTACACTTCCACCAAGCTATACATTTGAACTTACTGAACCTGAAATCAATTAAATTTGAAAGATCAACAACTATAATCAAATAAAGATAAAAAATACATAGATTAAGGGCTGTCTCCTAGGTGTATGTAAAGTAACTCCTGCCACATTAAAAAAACATTCTGTTGAAAAATTTAAGTTGAACTGTTGCCCTTTGTCTTAATTTTTCATATACATTAGAATTTGACATTACTTCTGTTTTGACAGCCCTCTCCCTCCACCAAAATGTCAGATTAACCAATCTTCATTAATAAGAATGTCACCTAAAAAACAAAGTTTGGCTCTTCACCACTTTTAACCAGAAACAGAATAAGAGCACTGGAGTCTATTCTACAGACCCACAACTCAGGGCACTACATATACAAATGTTCACTCAAGATCCTCACCCACTTACTTGGAATTAGTGCTACTGGTCTTACTTTCAGGGAAGACCCAATAACGATGAGGAGATCAACTTCATCTTTGTCATACTTCATGGCTCTATGAAACTGTTCTGGTAAATTTTCACCAAAAAAAACAATCTCTGGTTTCATGATAGCAAGTGGTTCATCAGCTGGGCACCTGGGACATCGAGGAACCACCTGTGTGTTCCAGATTTTGGTTGAGGTAGGGAAGAGAAGGGAAAGCCCAAGTTAGAAATAGTCAACATTTTCACACTTCCTAAGAATGTATTCAAAGTTATCCAAGAAAACAGAAAAGCTGTGGATAAAAAGGGAAAACTGGATACAACCTAAATGTCAATATCAACTGTCAATAACTGGTTAGTTTATTAATATACAAAGAAATACAATGTTGCTATTATATCTGTAGACTTACATTTGATATTCAAGAGTTCACTGTCTATTAAAGAAAAAACCAGCATGTATATGTAGGTACATACATGTACACACGAGACTTAGTCCTTTAACAAAGTTTGTAAGATAATGATTCCATTTTAACATGCTGTCCTTCTCTCATAATTACAGTCATGCATTGCTTAATGACACGATACATTCTGAAAAACGCAGTTAGGTGATTTCGTCGTCATGTGAACATCACAGCGTGTACTTACACAAACTTAGGTGGTATAGCCTACTACACACCTAGGCTATATGGTACCCACATGGGACCACCATCATATACTGTGTTCGTTGACTGAAACATCATGTAGTGCATGACTGTATACGATTAACTATACATGCAGCTAAACACAAAGAATTTATTTCTGGGTGGTTTTTATTCTCTGCCATATTTTCCCTTATATTTTTTGCTAGTAATTTACACGAAATACTTTTATAATAATTTTTTAAATGTTTTAAAGTATTACCACAACTATCTTAAGATTCCAAATCTGAAAGGCACTACAAAGGGAGAGTAAGAAGAAAAACTAATACTGCAACACTTTATGATCTGGATTTTTATTTTAGGCTTAGTTATTAAGGAGCCCATTTCATCATTTTAGAGACATTATGCAGCAATGTTTTCAACTTAAAGTATTGAGAGGTTCTTGTGTAACTTCACCAGAATTCCCAACGATAATACTATTCCTGGATCTTTCTGTATCACATAAATACTTTCAGAAAAAAAAGGATTTGGAGGCAAAAGAAGAAACAGATCAGAGACATCCAAAAATATGAGTGATAAATTACCTGATTAAAAATATCTCCTCGTACAGCTTCACAGTCAACTTTGTATTTACAAATCAGGCAAGACGCTGTTGCAAAGGAACCTAAAACAACCAACATAGGTATGCTTTATTAAAGGAATGTTTTCATTTCTTAAACATCACAAAGGTTATACTATAAAGTTTGACATCAGAAAAGTTAGTGAATTTTAAAATTTTAAGAGACTCTATGGGAGCATCCGGGTGATGAAGCATTAAAATAATTATATAGATAATAAATAAGGAGAGGATCCAATCCTCAATTGCTGAGAAACTGATATAATGATGCCTCCTAAAGCAACTCTTTTCAATAAAATAAACCAACTCCTCCAGGGGTAAAACTCTGCAGAGGTGGAAAGTTACAATTATACTAGCTTAATAATTGTGTTTTAAAAACAGTTTAGATACATAAGAAAATGGTCTGTTCAAACTTGTTATTTTAGATTGAAAGTCTTTTAAATTTGTGAAACCTGTACATCTCAACTACTCAATTTCTTTGGTTTCCTAAAATAAAGATGTCATGTTTTTTCATACATAGCTAACATTACTTTTGTAATCTAAAAAGTTATTTAAAAGAATTTAATGGAATGCAATTGCTACATCTTTTGAAATTCAAAAGCACATTAATATCTGACTTTTTATACAAATAAGTGTCAAGGCCAATACTTCTAGTTTCATTGTTTTGCATTCTACTTTTAATTTATCTACAATTGGTCAGATAACATGATTAAATAATACGGCTTAATCTTCATTCCTGGATGGCAGCCCACTTTCTAATCCTAATTTTTCCTATAAAACTAAGTAACAGAAAGCAATTCTGAAGTTTACTAACCGTGACACTGAATTATCCTTTGGATTCCTGCAACCTGTTCCAGTGTATCTATGTTCTGAGTATAGTTGCGAAGTAGTTTTCCTTCCTTATCTGACAAAGCTATGAATTTGTGACAGAGAGATGGCTGGAACTGTCCAGGATATATTTCCTATATAATGCAAAAGGCAGAAAAAAGATTAAAGAAATACGTGTAACAGATGTTATATGTTTAGGTTTAACAAAAATCTACCAAATGATAATCCCCCATGTATAAATAATTTAAAAACTACATGAGCATCTCAAAGCATCTAAATGGATGCAACACACACCTACAAAAGATTATTGCTATAATATGTATAGCAATTAGTGAACTGGGCCCCTTGAAGAAAAGGATAAAGTCAACCCACAAACATAATAGATATTTTAATATAAGTCAGAAGAAATACACACCTTAGGATATATCTAATTTTTACTGGCTGCAAATTCAGAGTTTTTTCTTTTAAACGGGGAAAGTTTAAACTGAAATGAAAAATATCAAAGGTATGGTGACTTCTAAAACTAAAAAAAGGCACTGTCAACATAATATTAAAAATTTTTGATTCATCATTTACTATAAATATCAACCTGTTGGAAGTTTAAAGCTAAAGTTTTAATGCCTTACCAAAATTGTTTTCCTTCCACTGCACAGGCACATACTGGTATAGTAATGAGTTGCTCATGAATGTTGAGTTGCTGGATTTTGTGTGTGTGTTTTTCCCCCCAAATAATGCTTCAATGCTGTTTCTTCTTTAAAAACAAAGAGTTCAGATATACACATGGCAAAAAGATCAGAGAAAAAGTATCAATTTTGGTCCTCTCAACTTTTGACAGTGTTTTTATTAAATTTCATTTAAGTGACTATGGCAAAGGAAGTTTATTCTGTTTTCTTTAAAGTAGTGCTACCTACACTTCCTTACTATTCATTACAGCCTCTAACCTATTATAATGCTAGCAAAAAACTAGACACAACCATATGTCCATCAATAGGGGACTGGTTGTAGAAATACAGTACATCCATAAGTGGAGTATGCAGCCATTAAAATGAATGAGGGATGTCTAGATGCACTGACCTGGGAGATGGTCCATGACATGCGTGAAAAAAGCAAGTCAGTCACCAGTGTGTATAGTTTGTTATTGTTGTGTTGTTATTAAGCAAAAATGGAAATTATATGCGCATGTATATAGATATATTCATATAACATAAAGTCAGGAAGCATACAAACAAGCCATAAACAGAGGTGGGGGAACTTTCACTTCTGATATCATACGAAAAAGTTTAATAAGATTATGGATGACTTTTAACCTATTTAATATTTCAAATTTAAAAAACACTATCTACAGGGATACCTTTTTGGTAAAAATACTAAGCAAATCTCATAACTATCACATACATGTCCATATGCTGCTAAAAATTTGTGTTATACAAAAATCCAAAAATTTTGTCTTATTCAAATTTTTATGAATTTCATGGACAACTGTGCAATTTAAGAAACAGACAGTGCATACAGAAAGAAGTAACAAGTGAAGAGCATATCAAAACTAATGTTTATAGAAAACTGAAAGCCACATTATGTTTTGAACCATTGGGTTGTGCTCTATTAAACACTCAGGATGCTTTGTTCTAGTACATTCACGTTTACATTCAGAGGATTAATCACAGAATTTTATTAAAGCTCCCTCTGGAAATAGCTGTTAAAATATTTTAACAAGTATCAGAGTATACTAGGCAACAGATAAAATAGGATTTAAAGTAGTGAGGAAAGTGATAACAGCAGGCCAAATGTAGAACAAGAACAAATGACTACCTCTGGAGCAGTGTCAGGGAGCCAGAGAACCGAGACTCCAAGACTCCACCCTCTTGGAATGAAGGTTTGTGTGCCTTATCATCCCCTGCCCCCCTTTTTAACGGGGGGAGGAGGTAAAAAGCACAAAGATGTGTGGGACACTAGATTCAGCTCTACACAACAGTTCAGGGTAGTTTAGCCCTTAAAGTTACGAATCCATTCCTGTAGTTGGGGATAATTTGTGAAGAATTTTTTTGTATTATTTTATAAGGCTTTTATGTGTTAGAACCTAAGTGATCGGAATCTTGACTTTGTCTATTTTATTTCAAATATGCACTGGACCATGTCTGAATCATTGGATTTAAAAACTATGTTCAAACTAAGGGATATAATCTGAAATAATGAAAAAATTACTCTGGAAGAACCGTTTTAATAGAAACTATTCCTACGTCAGGTTCTTAACATGAAAAGTTTGCTAAAAACCAAATGGCTGGGGATACAACTTTCAGATAAAGTATGGATTAATTCTTCCTGTGACATGCTACTCTGCTCTAAGACAGGCCATCGCAAATCTGAACATCCTAAATCCTATTAAGGAACCAATCATGAGGGCCCAGAACAACTATGTGGGCTGGGCCATTCTTTTACTGCCACAGGGATCCTTACAGATTTGAGTGGAAGCAGAGCTGGGACCAAAGGCTCAAAAATGCTATTAAAAAGACACGTTACTTCCACACGGCTGTGTCCAGAAAGATGCAAACGATCCAGTAATTGGTCATAGGCAACCAATGTGGTCAAAACTAAACCTTAGAACTATCTGCCATAGTGAGTCTTCATGCAGAAATAATGGCGTTCCTCCAGAGGAGGCTCTCTGCTTGGTTTCTTCCCCAAATTTCTAGCAATATGAATGAGACCCCAGGCAAAGGCAGGAGTGTTAAAGGACTCATCAAAGTTTGACATGCCACTATTTGCTGTTATCTCCTCCTCCTAGAGTAAACAGAGGGGGGCAGTAAGCAGAGTTGGTAAGAAACTAGAAGGTAAAGTCTCCATGCTGCCAAAAAAGAGAAGTAAAACTGATCCATCCTGGTAAGGAAAATCCTCATAATCCCTTGTCTGGTTTCATTCATTCCAAAAAACCACACTTGAATAGGCTACTCAATATCCTACCTAAACAATACTTACAAATTAGTCACCTGGCAAAAAAATTCAACTTCTTTTGTTTTTTTTTTAAGTCTGGTTCCCTGAGGAACTCAAGGTTCAGCAAACTTTTTCCACCCAGGGACACCACAGAGTCAATATTTAAGGCTTTGTGGGCCATACAGTCTCTGTCCATATAGTCCCTGCTGCACCACTCAAATTTTCCACCATAGTGCAGAAGCAGCCCGAGACAATATATAAATGACTGAGCATGGTTGTGTTCCAATAAAACTTTACTTACGGTCACTGACATTAGAACTTCATATAATGTTCATATGCCGTGAAACACTGTTCTTTTGATTTTTCCCATCCAATTAAAAATTAATTCTTAGCTCAAAGGCTGTACAAAAACAGGCAGTGGGCCACATTTGGACTAAGGCCAACCCCTTTACTAATTTAATACAAGAGAATTTCAACTAGTCAAGCTATTAGTTACCACTTAAGGAACTTTCAATATGTACCAGGCAAAACAGGAGCACTTTATTATAATGCTGTAGACGAGGCTGAGGGCTGGTTTCTACACTTCAGAGGGTTGTAAAGGAAAACAAAGAATATACGACCAAGCTCCCATGTGGTCACAAAGGTCACATTTACTTCCTGGCCTTACACAGAAAAGGTTTGCTGGTCCTACTGTAGACATATATATCCCCATTTTGCAGATGAAAGCTCTAAAGCACAGAAGTACAAGTTATAGAACTAACTTGCCAAAAGTCACAAAAGCCAGTAAGTGGCAGAGCTGTTATTCAAACCCAGTTTTGATACCACAGTGCAGCTCTTAACCACTATGCAATACTGCCCTTTCAATTTTTGATCCCTCAATCTCAAGTTTCCTTTTTTCTTTTAGGCTAAGCACCATTTCATTAGGGTACTACAAACGAGTCCAGTAAGTACACTTCATTTTGCACTTCTTCATGGGATTGCTGGAAGCTGGAATTCCAATCATCCTCTAACATAAAAACACTCTTCAAGAACACATAATGTTGGCCAGGCCCGTGGCCTAGTGGTTAAGTTTGGTGCGCTCCACTTTGGTGACCTAGGCTCGGTTCCTGGGCATGGACCTATGCCACTCGTCAGCAGCCACGCTATGGCAGTGACCCACATACAAAATAGAGGAAGACTGGCACAGATCTTAGCTCAGGGCAAATCTTCCTCAAGCAAAAAGAGGAAGATTGACAACAGGTAGCAACAGACGTCAGCTCAGGGTGAATCTTCCTCAGCAAAAAAAAAAGGCAAAAAAAAAAAAACATAATCTTCCCACAAATAAGTATAAGCAAAGGATCCCGATGGAATAAAATAGTTAAGAACAGATGATCTAAACATATACACGTGGCTAGTAGTAAAAAGCAGTTATCCACACTAATAAAAACAGAACACTAATATGATAATGAAAGATGCTAATTTTTTATATTAAACTGATAAAGTTTTGACTGCCTTGAAAACAACTCTAGATAGCCATTAATAAAAAACTGATTTAGTTGGTACAACTATAAAACAATACTATGCAGCCTTTCCTTAAAAATGAGGTATATCTGTTAAGTGCCATTATGAAACTATTTCCAAGAATATTAATGAGAAGATAGAGAAAAGGGTGTGTGATTCATTTTTAAAGTATTACTAGAAACTTAATACCCTCCCCTATACACACACAAAGAGGTTTACTTTTTTTTTTTCTGGAAAGCTACCCAAGAAAACATTTTACCGTGGTAACCTCTGAGAAAAGAGATTAAAGGTAGGGAAGACAGAAGGGAGAGGCAAACTGCTGTTTTGTACTGTATGAATTTCTTTTTAAACAACACACATTACATACTTTTTAGAAAATATTTTAATCCTAATAATATACTGTGGAGGGTTTTTTTGGGGGGGGGGGATGGTATGCTAAATCATCCTTCACATACTTCTGATGGGAGTACATTTTACTCAACCTTTCCAGGGAGCAATAAAGCAAAACACATCAGGACCTTTAGCATTTGTTTTCAGGAATTTATCATAAGAACATTGGAAAACATACCAAAAAGGACAATTATAGCAACACTATTTGTAATAAGATAAAGTAAGAAACATCTAAAACATACACTTGCAGGATTAGTAAATTACTGTATACCACTTGATGAACATAAAAATATATCTAGCTCTAATACTATACTTATATTTGTACACATGTAATCCACATACGAAAAGGTATTAACACATTTGTCTTCAGGTGAACAAAACTGTGGCTTTTTTTTGGCTCACATTTTTTGATTATCAGGTAATGACCTGGTTTTAAGATTCCTTAACTTTATAACTACATAATCTGGTATTTTTTGTACATTATCATTAAAGTGATAATTTATTGAATAAATAAAAAGATACAGTTTTGGAATTAAGTTCATAAAAATTCAGTTCATATTTCTCCCTGTACTTACTTTTTCTTGAGTTTTAATAACTGGGGGAAAGAACATTCACTGAATTCAATATGGGATAGCAACCATACTGTTTGAACAGTCTTTTTTTTTTTAATTCTTTTATACATCCTCGGTTTCACCTTCACTGACTCAATACACCCACTCATTTTTATAAACAACATATTTCAAGTGAATTATTTTAGACTCCTGAGAACCATGACCACAACTCATTGTCAATTTAAGCCCTTATTATGCAGGAGGATAACAGTTCAGAACACGGATATACAGCTTTAATGTTGGCTCTAACTGTTCTTGTGTAAAAGAATTCAAAGAGGTACCACAGCTAGGCACACTGTAATACACTGGTTCTCAAACCGGGAGCAATTTTGCAGGGGACTCTTGGCAATGTCTCGAGACATTTTTGAGTGTCAAGACTGGGGGTAGGGATGCTAATGGCATTTAGTGGGAGGAGGCCAGGGATGCTGCTAAAGATCCTACAATGCATAGGAGAGCTGTTCATAGCAAAGAATTATCCACCCCAAAATGTCAGTAGTTGAGAAATTGCTCTAATGAGCCAGTAACCTTTTTAACACGCCTCTCCATTACTTGGAATTTCCAGTCTAAATCAAATCTAAGTTTCTTCCCAATAATTATATACAATCAATGGCTTGATACATGTGTAGAAATTCTTTCCTTCCAAAATGTCTAAATTTCACCAGTAATACTTCCTGTTTTCATGGCTTCATATTAAATTTATTTTCTCTCATAACTACCAACAATCAAAAACTATCTTAATGATGGGGCTGGCCCCGTGGCTGAGTGGTTAAGTTCGTGCGCTCCGCTGCAGGCGGCCCAGTGTTTCGTTGGTTCGAATCCTGGGCGTGGACATGGCACTGCTCATCAAACCACGCTGAGGCAGCATCCCACATGCCACAACTAGAAGGACCCACAACGAAGAATATACAACTGTGTACTGGGGGGCTTTGGGGAGAAAAAGGAAAAAAATAAAATCTTTAAAATAAAAAAACTATCTTAATGAACTTTCTGCCTAGTACAGCAACTAGTAGGAAATTTTAAGTTATGAGTATTTTATTCATGTAATATTTTAACAATCTAGTAAAATATAACAATATTTACATACCCTCCCCATCCTCCATTTCTGGATACTACGCTTCATTCTTTGTCCTTACTAATTTCTCCTGAAACTTTTCCCTCATTATTCATTTTTACATCCAAATTAACTCAGTCTCTCCTACCTATTACTATTAAGTGCTACTTCAGCAACTACAAGCTTTCTTTTAGGCAGTTCCTAATGTGAGAATGAAAGTACAACAGTTCTATACGAGTAACAGTTATAAAGGTTAATTAATTTATTTAGCTCTTACCATAACTTATAAGGAAACTCAGGAAAGGAATTAAGCAAAATTAAATTTATATAAACAAGATTAGAAAAGGCTGCACTTTATAAATGACTGAATTTATTTTTTCACTTTATTAACTAATAATAAAAACATGCAAAGTTCCTAAAACTTTTAGGGAAGTGGAAAATGCTGCCCCTCCAACCTTTTCTTCTCCCAGGTGGTATAAAATCTGTACACAGTGGTTAAGAACATTAACAGTTAACAGTATACCATTTTTACTGTAATTCACATATTTTATTTTCTCTTATGCACTGTCTAGATTTCTATTAAGTGCATTTTTAAAAGTTCTTGTAGTTTGTCTCTATCAAAGTAATTCTAAATTGCTTCTACAGATTCTTGCATGTCAAAGCTGGTTTAAGCTAAAAATGAATACCCAGTTTGTTCATTAGATAACTAAGGTTACAATCTTTCTCAACCTTGCTATTCCTATTCTCACTTACCACACTTTTTCTAAGTGTCAGGTTACTACTTTACCAGGCAATTTAGTATATACTTAAGTAACAGGGAAAAATGTTGACAAGGTGGTTTGGGCAACATGATTTGTTTCCCCTCAGAACACAGAATTTACAGCAAAAATCTTGTGAGCATTATATAAATGCACCAGTGAATTAAACTTTTATAATAAGATATAAGACCACAGTAATTTCTAGTTACCTGCTGGCCTTCTAAGTGTTAACTTCTGCTACCTAGAGCTATTATAATGCCAGTGTCCTAGGTCCAATTCAGGAAACCTATAACTAAGTGCTATTTCACTGGTCTTCAAAATCAGGAAGTAGTACCACTAGCAGCAGTATGTTAAAAGAGTAAATCTTCATTAATTCATAATCTGGTAATTAAGAAAAATAAAACCAAAGAAACTAACTTTACATTATTTATTCAATTCAGTTTGAACCAGATGTCTCTTCTAAACGCTAGATAAAAATAACCATCATTACTGCTGATACATGAAGTGTTCAAAGTTTTCCTAAGTTTCAAGGTGATTTTTGGAAAAATTAAAAATTCTTTTAGGAGAAAGCTCAGCTAAACGAAATTAGAAATGAAAGAGGAGAAATAACAACGGAGACCAGAGAAATACAATGGATTATAAGAGAATACTACAAAAAACTATATGCCAACAAAATGGACAAATCTAGAGGAAGTGGATAAATTCTTAGACTCTTAGAACCTCAGAAAGCTGAATCAAGAAGAAACAGATAATCTGAATAGGCCAATCACAAGGAAAGAGATTGAAACAGTAATCAAAAGCCTCCCAAAGAATAAAACCCCAGGACCAGATGGCTTCCCTGGGGAATTCTACCAAACTTTCAGAGAGGATTTAATACCTATCCTGCTCAAGATATTCCAAAATATTAGGGAAGATGGAACACTTCCTTACACATTCTCTAAGGCCAATATCACTCTGATACCAAAGCCTGACAAGGACAACACAATAAAAGGAAAACTACAGGCCAATATTGCTGATGAACAGAGATGCAAAAATCCTCAACAAAATTTTTGTAACCTAAATTCAGCAATACATCAAAAGGCTCATACAGCATGGTCAAGTGGGATTCATACCAGGGACACAGGGATGGTTCAACATCTGCAAATCAATTAACGTGACACATCACATCAACAAATTGAGGAATAAAAATCACATGATCATCTCAATAGATGCAGAGAAAGCATCTGACAAGATCCAACAGACATTTATGATAAAAACTCTTAAGAAAAAGGGGATAGAAGGAAATTACCTCAACATAATAAAGGCCACATATGACAAACCCACAGCCAACATCATACTCAATGGGCAAAAACTGAGCGCCATCCCCCTGAAAACAGGAACAGGACAAGGATGCCCACTATAACCACTCTTATTCAACATGGTGCTGGAGGTTTTGGCCAGAGCAGTTAGACAAGAGAAAGGAATAAAAGAAATCCAAACAGGGAGTGAAGAAGTGAAAACTTTCGCTGTTTGCAGACAACATGGTCTTATATACAGAAAACCCCAAAGAATCCATCAGAAAACTAATACAAATAATTAACAACTACAGTAAAGTTGCAGGGTGCAGAATCAACTTACAAAAATCAGTTGCTTTTCTATACTCTAATAACGAACTTACGGAAAGAGAACTCAAGAATACAATTCCATTGACAATCACAACTACAAGAATGAGTACCTAGGAATAAATTAAACCAAGAAGGTGAAGGACTTATACAATGAAAACTATAAGACATTACTGAAAGAAACTGATAACGACATAAACAGATAGAAAGAGATTCCATGTACATGGATTGGAAGAATAAACATAGTTAAAATGTCCATACTACCTAAAGCAATCTACAGATTCAATGCAATCCCAGTCAGAATCCCAATGACATTCTTCATGGAAATAGAACAAAGAATCCTAAAAGTCATATGGGACAACCAAAGACCCCAAATTGCTAAGGCAATCCTGAGAAAAGAGAACAAAGCTGGAGGCATCACAATCCCTTACTTCAAAATGTACTACAAAGCCATAGTGATCAAAATGGCATGGTACTGGTACAAAAACAGGCACCCAGATCAATGGAACAGAAATGAAAGCCCAGAAATAAAACCGCACATCTACGGACAGTTAATCTTTGACAAAGATGCCAAGAACATACAATGGAGAAAAGACAGTCTCTTCAATAAATGGTGTTGGGAAAACTGGACAGCCACAGGCAAAAGAATGAAGGTAGACCACTATCTCATGTCATACAGAAAAACTCAAAATGGATCAAAGACTTGAAAATACGTCCTGAAACTATAAAACTCGTGGAAGAGAGGTAGTACACTCTGACATCGAACTTAAAAGGATCTTTTCAAATACCATGTCTTCTCAGACAAGAGAAACAAAAGAAAAAATAAACAAGTGGGAGTTCATCAGACTAAGGAGCTTTTGCAAGGCAAAAGAAACTAGAATAAAAAACAGAGACAACCCACAAATTGGGAGAAAATATTTGCAAATCATATATCGGACAAGGGTTAAACTCTGTAACATATAAGGAACTCACACAACTGAACAATAAAAAACAAGCAGCGCCATCAAAAAATGGGCAGAGGATACGAACATTTTTCCAAAGATATACAGATGACCAATAAACACATGAAAAGACGTTCACCAGGGAAAGGCAAATCAAAACTACACTAAGATACCACCTTACGCCTGTTAAAATGGCTTTAATCACTAAGACTAAAAATAACAAATGTTGGAGAGGGTGTGCAGAAAAGAGAACTCTCATACACTGTTGGTGGGAATGCAAACCGGTACAGCCATTATGGAAAACACTGTGGAGATTCCTCAAAAAACTAAAAATAGAACTACCATACACCCAGCTATCCCACTACTGGGTATCTACCCAAACGACTTGAAATCAACAATCCAAAGTAACATATGCACCCCTATGTTCATTACAGCACCATTCACAATAGCCAAGACATGGAAACAATCCCAGTGCCCATCGACTGATGACTGGATAAAGAAGATGTGGTACATATAAACACACAGACACACACACACACAATGGACTACTACTCAGCCAGAAAAAAAGACAAATTCATCCCATTTGCAACAACATGGAAAGGACCTAGAGGGAATTATGCTAAGCGAAATAAGCCAGACTAAGAAAGACAAACACCATATGATTTCACTCATATGTGGAATATAAACAAACACGTGGACAAAGAGAACAGTTCAGTGGTTACCAGGGGAAGGGGGGTGAGGGGTGGGCACGAGGGGTAAGGGGAGCACTTATGTGGTGACAGTCAACAAATAATGTACAACTGAAATCTCACATTGATGTAAACTATTATGAACTTAATAAAAAAACTTCTCTTAGTAGCCTGAAAATTTTCAAATTTAGTTTTCAGTTTTAGCAATTAAGTCATATCCAAGAAATTTTAATATAATTTCCCATTTTACTTTAATTCCTATTTATAACCACAGTTGGATGAAACAAAGTATTTCTTTAAAGATAGACAGTTTAAACTACCACCATTTATTCTGAATTTGCAGAGCTTTTCCTATCATTATGTAAATAGACGACATGGTTTGAAAGTAGCTGGAGTCACCCTTTAATTAAAATTCAGGTTCATCTAATTTCTAGATTCACCAAAAAGTAGTCACTAATACAAAAGACCTTTTCAAATATACTAAAGTTTAGCAGTAACAATTATATAATTTCTTTCCACAAGACTAAACTATAGGAAACAAAAGTTTTCTACTGGCTAAAATCTCTTGGGCATGGGATAACATAGTATCAAACTATACTCTAGAGCAGAGCTGCCTAATAGAAATATAACGGGAGCCATGTATGTAATTTTAAATTTTCTAGTAACCACATTAAAAGTGTGAAATTTTCGTAATTTATAACCCATTAGCAAAAGTATTATTATTTCTACATATAATTAATATTTGTTAATATATAAGAAATAAAGTTAATAATATTTCTATTTTTCCCATACTAGGTTTCCAAAATCTGGTATGTCTTCCATACTTGCATCACATCTCAAGGCACTTAGTAATCGACAGCCCCATGTGGCTAGTGGCTTCTGAACTGGACAGAGCAGAACACAGCAACCTTAACTAACATGCGACCTAAGAATCTTCTCCACCCCTAATTACAAAATTTTCAGGCACATCCTCATGTGTTAAAACCTGGCCACTATGAAACATATCAAAGCAGATGTTATAATTTTATGACCCATAAAAAAATACTAAAAACCAAAACAATGATGTTCCTTCACATGGCCTACCAACCTCTAAAACAGTCTGGATAATGTAAAGGCCATTACTGAAGTGCAAATTTCAAAAAATGAAATAGCCTCTTCTTTGAAAATAAGCTCAATCCTAAAATGAAGAAAAGTAAATGACAGTCCCTTTTGTGAAGAAGGGAATTCTAACTGAAATGACTTTTCAATGCTCTTACTCCACTACAGTACTGGTACCCAATTTTCCAGTAAGCTTTGGAAGCCTGAATGTGAACAAAATACTTTTTCATGAGTGGAGGCCAAAGAGACAAATAGAAGAGTTCGTAGTACCTTTGCAAACTTGAAGAATGGTCTTGGATCTTTCCTGAAATATTCAATATCAAACATTGCTTGAGGATCTGGAAGGTCTGGGAAGTCTACTGCAAGGCGAGCATAAATACCATCTCTTGACCTGAAGTCAGGTATTCCACAAGAAACAGAAACCTGAAAGATGCACGGCATAATTCGTACCATTACATCTTCCACCTCCACCTTTATAATTACTAGTTTCTTATCATGCAATTAGGGAACAGTTGAAAAGTATTTTAGTTTGAAACTTCTTTTTGGGGAAGAGATATACTGCCCTACTATAATTTCAAATAGAAATAAAACACCCCCAAAACAGCATAATTAAATCCACCATATATTCCATTCATAATGGGGTAAAGAATTTTCAGTCAGGCTAATTTTAAACCTTTAAGCATTTAACCAATAAATTAAAGCAATTGCAATTTGAGAAGGCAGTAACTATTTCAAATTATTTTAACTAGAAAGCAGGCAAGAATTTCTATTACAGTCAAGTACTTCCAAAGAAATCTCTCATCTGGTCAGGCTTCTTCTACTACTTCAAGAACACTACATTTCTGTATTTACTTTAAAAACTATGCTGTACAGTATTTTGGCTCTTAATTTTTAAGAACAGATTTAGACACTATGCTTTTTCTACAAATAAACTGTGACATTTCAAATAGGGATTTCAGAAGTTATCTTTTCGTTTCACAACTTTACCAGAGTTGACTCCACTTCGACCTCAGAGTAAAACAGACTTGTCTAAATCACAGCTGGGAGCAAAGCATAACTATTCTTGGTGATCATTTAAGATTAACTTACACCATCCCTTAACTCAAAAGGGCAAAAAGCAGGACTGAATTTTACTCCAGCAGTTGCCATGGTCACTAACATACAATACACGATAGCCTTAGGTAGCTAGTTCACTGCAACCCTAAGTGGGGCAACTGAAAAATGTCAAGCTACCACAATCACATCACCTTAATTTAAAATGGAGGGGAGGTAGGAATCTGTTACCTTCCCAATACTAACTTCTTCACTTGTGAATACCAATTAGGTTCCTGGTTTCCCTAGGAAGATCAAACAAATACCCAATTTCTCCATCAGACCCTGAGACACTTTAATGCACGCAGAATTCCCTGCATCTCCTTTAGGATCTGTGGTATAATGTAGGCAGAAATCCTGCCTTAACTCCACTTACCTACTGTGCTAATAAAGAAAAAGAAGCAAATCTTTTTAACGTTGTTGGAGAGGTTCTTAAAAAACTGGACCAATTTAGCAACTGCTGCTACATTCACTTTTTAGCAGTTTCCAAACACAATTGCCCATTATCACCTAAGGATAAATTCTTCTAAACCAGAAAAATGTTTAATTGGAAAAGGTGTAAGAAAAAACATACACCACCTCCCCCTTTTACTAGTGTTTTATACATCTTACATACCCCAGCTCCAGTTAGAACTATTATTTTCTTGCACTCTTGCAGTAATTTCACAGCATCTTCAATTGTATTAATATCTTTTCTTTTTTTCCTTTTTGGTGGTTCTGAAAGGATATTAATAACAATCTGCCACAGTGTCATATCATCCAATTCAGGTGGAGGAATTGTTTCTGGTAGCAAATCTTTAAGAATTGTTCGAGGATCTGTGCCAATCATGAGATGTTGCTGAACAAAAGTATATGGACCTATATTAAGGAGGAAAAGATTTACATCAAATCCGCTTCTGAGGAATTAAAAATCTCATTTATTTTCTGAAGTAATGAATTAGCAATCTTTAAGGTTTTTTGCAAAGTAAGAAAATGCAATATAAAGGTATTTCATTCTCACAGCATCTTCAAAGCTAATGCTACACCCCAATGAAATTAGGGAGGAGATGAAACGAACAACTGGGCCTGTCCCTTGAGCTATAAAACACCAAGTACGTATTTTGAGAGTCTAACTACTAGAATTCAATTTCTATGGTTAAAATCTAGAAAAATATACCATAATGAATAACAGAAGAATGTACAAAAAGGTTCTACAAATCAATATAGGAAAGATCTTACCAGTCCTGAAAGCCCATACTATTTATCATTAAAGACAAAAAAAAAAGAGAAATATATAGATAAATATCTTGTTAAATTTTTCCAGCAATAATCTTCAATTTGATCTTAACTAATCTCCCAAAATGATACACACAATACTGCTATTTTTTACCCTGAAATTTCTTAGATCCGTTTCCTAGCTTGAGAAAACCAAAATACAGTCAGTAAATATTATAGACACCAAAGAGGAATTAATCATCACTATGTTTAAACAGTTGCAGCATTTTTGAAAGATTGAGAGCTGATTAAGAAAAAGATCACTTTCAAGACGGCCATGTTATAACTTTGGTATAAAAATCTGATAGTGTTCTTTACTTCAAAATAATTTCCCATTTCATCCACATACTTAATAAAAATTGACCTAGCACAAACTACATGCCAGGCACTTTTCTAGGCACTGACAAAACAGTATACCAATCAGACAAAAACCCCTACCCCCATGAGGCTTATACTCTAGTACAGGAAACAAGACAATAAAAAAACGTTAAGAAGAAAAATTTAAAAGGGATATGAAGTGAGGGAACCGGAATTAGAGCATTCCACACAGGGGGTATATGCGAAAAGGACACCAGGTGTGAGAAGCACCGGGCTGAGAAACAGCAGGGCCAGCTTCCATGGGCCAGAGCTCTTTAAAAATGAAAACAGAACAAAGCTAGACTTTCCCTAGAAACAGAAGCTGACATTAAATCTCAGCAAGCACTAAAGAACCTCATCACTGGGTTATAAGAGGGCAGAGAATTATACTTTTAGTTGGCATAAAACTAGAATACAAAGAAAAAGACATTTACTCTCTAAAGTTTTGAAACCATACCTATCCGTGGCCTTGGGGTCCAGTCACTAGAGCTTGCATGTGAGGCTCTATCATCCTCATCACTTTCACAAGAATGAAAACCGTTGGTGATTATTTCATCACCAAACAGAAGATCATCTGCAAAACACACCAAAAGTAACTCGAGCCTGCTGAAACAATCTGCATCTAAAATGTATGAACATCTACAATGCTTATGATGCAACGGTTTTCACTGAACAAAGCACTTAACATTTATACAGCCCGTGTAAAGAATGCCCACTAGGTCAGCTTTCACAGTTCACAGGAGCAGTATGTCCTCGTCTTTAGGGATTCTGCCCAGAATCTAAAAGTTTCAGTTCATCAAAATCTAGAAATAAATTAGGTCTACCTAATCAAAACACAAAAAGTAGTAATCTAGTTAGATTCAATTTATCGATCACAAATGGGAGTTCATGAAACTTGTCAAATAAAAATTTACCGAAAAAGTCGTTCAAAGGTAAGTACAGCAATTCGCACTTCTCTTATGTAACACTAAGCATACAAAGATATCTTTGCATTATTCGTTTCCCCTAGTAAACTGTTTCTTGAAATCAGGGGTCGCTTTACTAATCCAGTCCCTAATGCACACGCTGTTACCTTTACAGACGGTCAAATGGTCTATTGAATACTATTAACTGCACCACAGTAGGGTTCTCTCTTTAGGTAACGTCTTTATGCTGTTCAAATTTTGCAGGCTATGACTTTAGAAATAGTTTTGCTTTTTAAAATTTAAAACAAGTTTAAAAATAAAGACCAACTGCACTGTTACCAATTGTCAAAAGTCACCAATTGCACAGGTGTCAGTTTACAAAGACGAGTGCAAAAGGTCGATGCAACGGAGAGGCAAAAGTTGCAGATTTAAGTGTGCCAGGGAGGCCGGGGGTAGGAGCAAACGATGTTTAACAAAAGTAATATGTTAAAAGAGTAGGAGGAGAGAGAAACTTATTTTAAAACCGACTGCAAGAGCTTCCCGGCCCGGCGGCTGCGCAAAGCGCGAGGGCGCCGGGCGGGCCGCGGACTGAGGGCAGGCGGGAGAGGCGGGAGGGGGCGAGTGCGCGGGCCGCTCCCGAGCCAGGCCAGCGGCCCCGCAGGCGCGCAGCGGAGCAGGGCCGGGGTTGGGAGGGGGACGCCACCGAGCCAGCCCCGAGCCTCCAGCCCGCGCCAGAGACCCCCCGGCCCCACACCAGGAGGGGCCCCGGGAGAGGGAGGAGGGGATGCGCAGTCCCGGCCGCCCGCGCCCTGCGCACCTCGGTACCCAATCGCCGCCGCCGCCGCCTCTTCCTCCTCCTCGCCTTCGTCGTCGTCGTCGTCGTCGTCGTCGTAGAAGTCGTCGGCCGGCGGCGGCTCCCGGGACAGGGCCTGTAGGCCCGGCCCATTGTCTCCTCCGGTCGCCGCCGCCTGGGCCTCCCGCTCCCCGCCCGCCGCCGCCGCCGCCGCCGCCGCCGGCCCGACCCCGGCCGCAGCCGGCACCTCATGCTCGGGGGCCGCCCCACCGGGCTCGCCCGGGCTCTGCCCGAGGCCGGAGCCGTCTCTGCGCGGCCTCTTGCGGAGCGGCTCCCCGGCGGGCGGCGACGCGGCCTCCCTCTCGGCCGCCACCGCCGAGGGGGAGCCGCCGGACTGAAGGGCGAGCGCCGCCTCGTCCGCCATCTTCCAACTGCCTCTCTGGCCCACTCCCTCGCCTCCTCTGCTCCAGCTCGACTCGCGGCACTGGCGCCCCCGCGCCTCCGGCTGCGGGAGATTTAAACGCCGTCACGTGACCCGGCCCTCGCCGCCTCCGCCCTCCCGCCACCCACGCGGGCCGGACCACAACACGGCGGGTCACGTGGCGGGCGGGGCGGCGGGCCGGGGGAAGCGCGCGCGGGCGGGCGGGGCGGCCCCACCCCTGGGCGGCGGGCGCGTCGCGCTGCCAAAGGCGCCGCGTTCTCAACTTCGCTTTGCAACTGTGCTGCTATCGCTGCCGCCCGGATGGCCCAAGTTTTCGTTCACGCTGCAAGCTTCCCCTTCTGCCTCCGTGCACACCTTGCTTGCTTTACTTAGGCTTTTCTAAGCTAAGGGTTAAAACTGAGCTCCTGAGAGGAGAGGAGGAATGAAGCTGGCCAAGGCCTGGCTCCCGGGCAGAGGCTGGATGGTCGGTCTGTTTTGTTAACCGGTATGAGTAGAGGCAGAAGGACACAGCTCCCTCCTCACCCTCCTCACGCCATTCTGGAAGCTCCTCTTGGCTCCTTTTTCTCCTCTTTGCTTCTCTCCTAAGCCGATTGCTTTTTTCCCCCTCTCTGCATCACTTACAGGGTGGTGTAGGTTGTCAAATCCTTAAAGGCATGTGTACCCCCTGGAAAGACCTTTGACCTGGGGGGTTGAGGAGCCACCTGTCTGCCTCCTGGCCTCAGCGTGGCTCCAAATGTGTGTGAATTCCCTTCTCTGGGCTTCATAAAGTGAATGTGTTGGGTCAAGTGGGGCGATGTAAGAAGAGTGCAGAACGAGCATGACTTGGCCGCTATACTCATCCAGAATGGCTTAGAACTCGAGATCCTTCCCCTCTAGCTTGAGCAATTTATTTAACCTTTCTGAAGTTCTCATCTGTGAAATGGTAATACCTATTTTAGGGTTGTGGTGAGAATTAAATGAGATAGCCAGATATAAAGTGAGGGATACTTAGTAACTCAAAAATATTAGTTACTTCCCTATTTGAAGCCCCTCTACTTTCCGCTTACCCTGAAATTCCAGGACTCTGTCACTCCATGTCTAACCTTACCTAGGGACCCACATGATACACAGTAGACCTGGAGCCAGTGCTTGGCGGGGCATCTGCTTCCTGAGCGCGGCGTTTCTATCCTCTTAAAGCGCCTCTCTGAGTTGACAGTAAATCATCCCTTAAGCTTAACGCGGGTGTTGCCTATACCGCACCAGTTACTTGTGCGCATTTAAGCAAGCAACTTGTTTCTTCATTCTTAAAAAAAAAAATTAGAATATTGGAAATGTCTCTGAATCGAAGTTCAAAAGTCTTTGTACCTCAAATTAAACTGAGAATTTCCCCTTACAACTGGTCATTTCTGAAAGTGATTCTTTTTCTTGAGTCCTAGGAGACTTGAACTCAACTTTGACGTGTTCCTTCGGATTGATGCCCTCTAACCAATCAGTCACCAAATCCTGTTGTCCTTCCTTCCCTCCTACTCGCTCTTCAACTCCTAGCTACATAAGCATCTAGCCCTTCCTGGCTGACGTACTTGGCCTTGTTCTCTCCCGACTTTGTCTATCTTATTCTACAAAATATTCATAGATTTATTCTCAGCCACATTGGTGGGATGTAGTGTATGAAATGTTGAGAGTCAGTATCCCTTCAGAATAGAAACAAAATTCCCAGCATTTTTGAGAAAGAGCTTTGTAAGCTTATGGAAATCCTACTACTTACTCATTCGTTCACTTATATATATTGTGCATCAAAGACACTTGCTGGTGTTTACTGTGATCAGTATGATTGCCAGTGTACTGAAAGGTCAGAGATGGTACACGTGGTAGGTAGGATAAATGAGAGACAGAAATTGTATTAAAAAACAAAACAAACACCTTCCCAATTAGATATCTGGCCTACCAGTAGAGAGCTACTTGCCTGAAATTCGAGTCATTCTTAGTCCGTAAGTCTTACAAGTTCACATTCAGTTTTTCAAGTCTCCCATGAATCTGGCCTTGACCTTCTTGTAAATATTTTTAGCATTAGTTTACTCTAAATTGGGCTATTCATATACAAACCATTTTTTTAAATGAGGAAGGTAAGTTCTCATATGGAATGATCTGCAAGCTGCACAGTGCAAGATATAGAATGGTGTGTATACTGCTATTTGTGAAAAAATGAAAGGGGGAATGTGGGAGACCATATATATGTATTTGCTTATATATGTACAAATTAACTCTAGAAGCACTTAAAGTAAATACATATATACCTGCCATGTGTTTGTCATACATTTTGCCTGTGCCTCCTTCTCTAGAACAAGTCCTTACTATTCCTTACTTAGATTATAGAGCACATTCCCCTATTTTACTTGTTAACTTATTTTTCTCCATGTGTTTTATTCACTGTCTCCCCCAAGTACAGCAGGAATTTTGTTCATCTGGTTCGCCTCTGTGTTATCAGCACTCTAGTAGAGTAACTGACACATCTAGTTATTGAATGAAAGAATAAATGAAGAATCTAAATGAAGATTTCCATATAGGAAAAGAATTATTGAATGAAGAGTGATGAGTAGCAAGGATCCTAAACCAAAAAAAAGGCAAGAAGCAAGGCAAGGAAATTCAGTTTGTCCCCAGCACAGTTCAGGTGAGAAAGTTAATGAAACATGACATGACCCATGACCTGTTTCTCGTTTGACAGGATGAACATAGATGCGTTGGGCTGTGAGGTGTTTTCCAACACCAACAACCGATTCTGATTTTCCAGATACCATCTGGATATTCAACAATTCAACTCAATTATGACCTGGACTGCCCCCACTTCAGAGGCCAGTCACAAGTCCCAGAACTCCTCTACCAACTGGCTATAAATTGGGAGTTCCCGTGACACTTAGACAGGATACAAATGAACAGCCAGATGAAGAGGTACATAGAGCAAGGTCCAGAAATCTCCAGAGCACAGCAGCTTCTGTCCCTGTTGAGTTGGGGCACACCACCCTCCCAGCATGTGGATGTGTTAACCAATTTGGAAGCTCCCTGAAGCTCCTTGTTCAAGAGTTTTTACAGAGCTCAATCTCCAGCGCATGCCGTCCCCTCCCGGGAGGTCAGGAGTGGGGCTGAATGTTCCCACCCTCTAATCACTTGGTCTTTCTGGTGACCAGTCCCAGTCTGAGGCTGGCTAGGGGCTCCACCCTAAGCCACCTCACCAGCTTAAACTCAGGGGTGAGGGAAAGGAGCTCATTATGAGTGACAAAAGCCACTCCTATCACTCAGGAAACTCAAGAGTGTTAGGAGTTCTGTTTCAGAAACAGGGGACAAAGGCAAAATATTTATTTTTTATTATACCAAAGGCTATCATAGATTTCTGACACTAGTCACTAAAATTTTTAACTTGTTTTCTGATCCTAAGGCCCCTAAGCAGCCTTCAACAGTAGTTTGGTTTCCCATATAGAATGTCCCACTGGCGAGAAAATGTTCAAAGAGCCAACAATAATGTTCTGGCTGACTTGGCAGCTCTATTTTTATAAACAAATAAATTGGCCTTGTAGCTTTGATTTCAGTCTCATGTGCCTACAATTAGTAGGGGAGTTAGTATCAACTCTCTGTGTACTGAAAAACAGTATTGGCAAAACTGGTTATTAGTGTGGAAAAATACAAATACAAATTCCTACCTCACACTAGATACAAAAATAAATTCCAAGTGGATTGAAGATCTAAATGAAAATATATAATAAAAATATTAGAAGACATTTTAGAATATTATATAGTTTTGTGTCAAAAAGAACTTCTTAAGACTGGAGCCATTTAAAATATGTAAATATATTTTTAAGTAAATATTTAAAATATATATATTTGACTACATAAAAATTTTAAATATATTTGAACCTATTAGTAGTCAGGATTATGCAAGTAAAACAAGGAGGTACCATTTTTCACTCCTCTGGTAGGCAAAAACAAAATGAATTTTGTTGCTATCAACTATTGCTTACTAGGATATGGGGACACCGATACTCTCATTCATTGCTGTCATAGTATTGAAAAGTAATCTGGAAATATTTATTAAAATTATAAATACACATATGCATTTCAACCCCAAGTCCCACTTATCTTAAAGAAATACAGTGTGAATATGTAGGGATATGAATACAAGAGTTTTTATTATGATGTTGCTGTTTCTGGGAAAATAGTCAGGAAAGAATCCAGATGTCTTCGGTAGGAAACCTGTTGATCAAATTATGGTGTACATATACTGTGGCATATTATGCAACCATTAAAAATGTGTACAACTCTTGTCCTTGAGGAATATTATGATACAATGTGAGTGACAAAACCAAGTTGCACAAAAATTTGTATATTATTCTTTTTTATTATTTATTATTTTAAAAAGGATAAAAAATCCATTATTATTATTTTATTGTTTACAATTATTTAAAAATTTTATTATTTGTTATTTGTGACTGTAGAGGCTTGGAAAAAGTTACATATCAAAATGTTAACATTTTAACATCCCTGGTGGAGGGGGTGGGCATAGATGGAAGGTTTGAGGACACATCAATAAATATTTCTTGCTAAAATTTCATGTATTAAAATGAGGACTTTAAAAAAATATTTTTAAGGAAAAGAGTAACCATTTTTTGAAGCAACAACCCGAAGGCTAGACTTTGGGTTCTGATGATCTCATCAAGCCCATCCCACCGCATGAGGCCTGAGGAATTGGCCCACTTTCCAGTCTTACACTGCTTCCTTTTAAATTGCGTAGGGATAACCACAAGTTTAGCAGATGTTTTTCTTTTGTGGCTTCATGTATGCTACTTTGTCTTTTTGACTAGGTTATAGCACAACTCTTGTACTTCCCTATAGACCTTAGCATTCTGCACCTTCTCAGACTCCATTTGGGTGGCTGTGTGGGACTGCCAAACTGGAGCAAGTAGACAGTTTGGTAATGCAGCCTGCCTTCCACCTCCACTGTGAAGGCCTAGACCATCGGTTCTTAACCGGGGGGATTTTGCCCCCTTATCCTCCAGGGGAGATTTGACAATCCAGAGACATTTTTGGTTGTCACAACTCAGGGAGGATATACTACTGACATTCAGCAGGTAGAGGCCAGGGAAACTGCTAAACATTCTACAGTGCAGAGGAGAGCCACCCCCACCCTGTCCCCAGTTATCCAGCTGAAATGTCAGCAGTGCCTTGGTTGAGAAACTCTAGCCTAGAGTTTCAACCACTCAGGGCAAGTGGTACTGGTTGGAGCTCTAAGTGACAAAGATTCCCAAGGGAATGAGGGGAGAGGCTTTTTTTTAGCAAGGCCAGGTTGCAAAGTAGCATAACCAGTGATTTTCAAACTTTGACTTTTAGCAGCAGAATCCATCTGTGTTTGATCTTAATTCTATTACACAATTTGGATACATTTCCTTTAATAGTTGAAGGACTCCCACCAATCAAAAAGGAAAAGATTGATAGCCCAGTTGAAAATGAAGAGTTCAGTTCACAGAAAAGGGAATGTAAGTGGCTTTTAAACATTTGAAAGATGTAAAACCTCACTCATAATAAGAGAAATACTCATTAATTTACAATAAGATACCACTTTTCACATATCGAAGTAGTAAGCATCAAAATTTGACCATATATTGCATTGGCAAGGATGTGAAGAGCCAGGCCCACTTGTATATGATAGTAGAAGCATAAATTGGTACAACCCCATGGAAGGCAATTGGCACTATTTATCATAATGTAAAATGCATGTGTCTTTTAATCTGGCAATTCCAGTTCTGGAAATCCATTTTATAGATACACTTGCGTATGTGTAGAATGACATATATGCAAGGATATTCATTGTGCCATTGTTTATATTAGCAAAAGATTGGAAATACACTAATTGTCCATTAATGAGAAACCGGTTAAACATATCACAGTCCATATGTTTATATGTACATAGATTTTCACTTCCACTCAGGAAGTGGGTAACAGACATTGCTCCTAGGGAGGGCAAATGGGAGACTCAAGGACAAAGGTATGAAGGAGATTTATTTGTATGTAAAAACTTGGTGCCATTTGAAGTTTTCACATGTGAATCAGTACATATACATGCATGCATTCCGATGTCATATAATACACATATTACATATATATATAAGGAGTGCTGTTCTGGTTGAAGTAGGCCCCACAAGTTTCCATCACAGCATCCAAGACATCACTGAGTCGTCTTAGGGTCCCAAAAGAACCTAGTAAAAGCCACTGTTATAGTTGTGTTAGGGTAGACCAACTACTGTAATAAATCATCTAAAAATTTCCATAGCCAAATGCAACAAAAGTTTGCTTCTTTTTTTTTTTTTTTTTTGAGCAAGAGCAGCCCTGAGTGAACATCTGCTGCCAATCCTCCTCTTTTTGATGAGGAAGATATGCCCTGAGCTAACATCTATGCCCACCTTCCTCTATTTTATATGTGGGATGCCTGTCACAGCATGGCTTGCTGAGCGGTGCATCGTCCACACCTGGGATCCCAACCGGCGAACCCCAGGCTGCTAAAGCGGAACGTGTGAACTTAACATCTGCACCATCAGGCTGGCCCCAAAAGTTTACTTCTTACTCACACAACAATCCTACACATTTGTTCCTGGTCAGATGGCTCTTTGGGTCAGCTTTCCTTTGAAAAGTGACCAAGAGACCCCCTTTCCTTCTACCTGGTAGCTCTGCCATGGGACAAGCAAAGGAAATTAAGTAACATCTATTGAAAGGTTTTATGGGCCAGTCCTGGGAGTGACACACGCTACTACTTCTCTCTTATTCAACTATCTAGAAAATCAGTCATGTGGCTACACACAAGGATGCCTGGGAAGTTTTATCATTCAGGGTGACAGAATGGAATTGAGGGCAAACAGAAGACAATAACCAGCACTGAAATGTAATCCAGCTGTGTGACCAGGTTGTCAGCTGAATCCACTCATTATAACTTTATAGAAAGTTTCCTATTAGCCTTTCGCCTAATGTTTCCACCTCTTTAATGGCGTTCTTTGACCAGCAGAATTTTTTGGTTTAATGTAGACTAATTTATCAATCTTGTTTTTGTATTTAGTTGTTTTCTGTTTTTTATTGAGATATAATTGACATGTGACATTACACTAGTTTTAGGTATACAATGCATTCTCATATATGTATGTATTGCAAATGATTACCAGAATAAGTTTAGTTAACACGCATCACCACACATAATTACAAATTTTGTGTGTGTGTGTGATGAGGACTTTTGAGATTTACTCTCTTAGCAACTTTCAAATATACGATACAGTATTATTAACATAGTCACCATGTGGTGCATTACTTATTCATCTTATGACTGGAAGTTTGCACCTTTTGACCACCTTCACTCACTTCACTCAGACCCTACCCTCCATCCCACAATCACTGCCTCTGGCAACAATCTGTTTTATGTTTTTATGTTTTTTATAGTTTTTTCTTAGATTCCACATTCCACAAATGAGATCATGCAGTATTTATCTTTCTGTTGGACTTATTTCAGTTAGCATAAGGCCCTCAAGGTCCATCCATGTTGTTGCAAATGACAGGATTCCCTTCTTTTTTTATGGTTGAATGATATTCAATTTTATATATATACACACCACATTTTCTTTATCCAGTCATCCGTCAGTGGACACTTACGTTGTTTCCATGTCTTGGCTACTGTAAATAATACTGCAGTGAACATGGGGGTGCCGATATCTTTTCAAGATAGTGATTTCATTTTCTTCGCATAAATACTCAGAAGTGGAATTGCTAGGTCATACGGTATTTCTATTTTGAATTTTTTGAGGAAGCTCCATACTGCTTTCCATAGTGGCTGCATTACCACCAACAGTACAAAAGGGTTCCCTTTTCTCCACATCCTTGCCAATACTTGTTATCTCTTAACTTTTTGAAGAGGGCCATTCTAACAGGTGTGAAGTGATGCCTCATTGTGGTTTTGATTTGCATCTCCCTGATGATTAGTGACGTAGAGCACCTTTTCATGCACCTCTTGGCCATCTGTATGTCTTTGGAAAAATATCTATTCAGATCCTCTGCCCATTTTTTTTTAATTTTATTGAGGTCATAATAGTTTATAACATTGTGAAATTTCAGTTGTACATGGTTATTTGTCAGTCACCATATATATGTGCCCCTTTAACCCTCACCAGTCCCCAACCCCCATCCCCTCTGTTAACCACTAATCTGTTCTTTTGGTCCATGTGTTTCTCTATGCTCCACATATGAGTGAAATCATGCAGTGTTTGTGTATGGTCTGGCTTATTTCGCTTAACATAATACCCTCAAGATCCAGCCATGTTGTTGCAAATGGGACGCTTTTGTCTTTTTTATGGCTGAGTAGTATTCTAAGTCTTTTTTATCTATTCATCAGTTGTTAGGCACTTGGGTTGCTTCCACGTGTTGGCTATTGTGAATAATGCTGCAGTGAACATAGGGGTGCATAAGTCTCTTGGAATTGTTGATTCCAAGTTCTTTAGATAAATACCCAGTAGAGGGATAACTGGGTCGTATGTTATTTCTATTTTTAATTTTTTGGGAAATCTCCATATTGTTTTCCATAGAGGCTGCACCAGTTGCATTTCTACCAGCAGTGTATGAGGGTTCCCTATTCTTCACAGCCTCTCCAAACTTTTGTTGATTTTGTTTTGGTAATGATAGCCATTCTAATAGGTGTAAAGTGATATCACCATTGTAGTTTTAATTTGCATTTCTCTAATGATTAGTGATGTTGAACATCTTTTCATGTGCCTGTTGGCCATTTGTAGATCTTCTTTGGAAAAATGTCTATTCATATCCTCTGGCCAATTTTGATTGGGCTGTTTGTTTTTTTGTTGTTGATTTGTATGAGTTCTTTATACAGTTTGGAAATAAACCCCTTGTCAGATACATGATTTGCAAATATTTTCTCCCAGTTGGTGGGTTGTCTTTTCATTTTGTTCCTGGTTTCCTTTGCCTTACAGAAGCTTAGTCTGATGAAGTCCCATTTGTTTATTTTTTCTTTTGTTTCCCTTGCCTGAATAAACATAGTATCCGAAAAGACCTTTGTAAGACCAATGTCAAAGACTGTATTGCCTATATATTTTTCCAAGAGTTTTGTGGTTTCATGTCTTTAATCCATTTTGAGTTAATTTTTTGTGCATAGTGAAAGATAATGGTCTACTTTCATTCTTTTGCATGTGGCTGTCCAGTTTCCCACCAGCATTTATTGAAGACTTTCCTTTCTCTGTTGTATGTTCTTGGCTCCTTTGTCAAAGATTAGCTGTCTGTTCTGTTCTGTAGCATTAATCCATGTGTCTGTTTTTGTACCAGTACCATGCTGTTTTGATTACGATAGCTTTGTAGTATATTTTGAAATCAGGGATTATGACTCCTCCAGCTTTGTTCTTTTTTCTCAGCATTGCTTTAGCTATTTGGGGTCTTTTGTTGCCCCACATGAATTTTAGGATTTTTTTGTTCTATTTCCATGAAGAATGTCATTAGGATTCTGATTGAGATTGCGTTGAATCTGTGGATTGCTTTAGGTTGTATGAATATTTTAACTATGTTTATTCTTCTAATCCATGTAATGGAATATCTTTCCATTTCTTTGTGTCATCGTCAATTTCTTTTAATAATGTCTTATAGCTTTCATCATATAGGTCTTTCACCTCATTGGCTAAATTTACCCCAAGGCATTTTATTCTTTTTCTTTCAGTGGTAAATGGGATCATATTCCTGAGTTCTCTTCCTGTTTCTTTGTTATTAGAGTATATAAATGCAGCTGATTTTTTTTTAAGATTTTATTTTTTTTCCTTTTTCTCCCCAAAGCCCCCCAGTACATAGTTGCATATTCTTCATTGTGGGTCCTTCTAGTTGTGGCATGTGGGACGCTGCCTCAGCGTGGTTTGATGAGCAGTGCCATGTCCACGCCCAGGATTCAAACCAATGAAACACTGGGCCGCCTGCAGCGGAGCGCACGAACTTAACCACTAGGCCACAGGGCCAGCCCCTGCAGTTGATTTTTGTAAGTAGATTTTGTGCCCTGTACTTTACTGTAGTCGTTGATAATTTCTAACAGTTCTCTGCGGGATTCTTTATGGTGTTCTATACATAGAATCCTGTTGTCTGCAAACAGTGAAAGTTTCACTTCTTCATTGCCAATTTGGATACATTTTATTTCTTTTTCTTGCCTAATTGCTTTGGCCCAAACCTCAGTACTATGTCGAATAGTAGTGGTGAGAGTGGCCACCCTTGTCTTGTTCCTGTTTTCAGAGGGATGGCTTCCAGTTTTTCCCTGTTGAGTATGTTGTTGGCTGGGGGTTTGTCATATATGGTCCTTATGTTGAGATACTTTCCTTCTATACCCATTTTATTGAGAGTGTTTATCATAAATGGATGTGGGTCTTGTCAAATGCTTTCCCTGCATCTATTGAGATGATGATGTGATTTTTATTCCTCATTTTGTCAATGTGGTGTATCGCATTGATACATTTGCAGATGCTGAAGCATCCCTGTGTTCCTGGTATAAATCCCACTTGATCATGCTGTATAATCCTTTAAATGTATTTAAAAGGATCAATACAGAAAATCCTTTTAATGTATTTACTGTATTCAGTTTGCCAATATTTTGTTGAGGATTTTTGCATCTAGGTTCAATGGCAATATTGGCCTGTAATTTTCCTTCATTGTGTTGTCCTTGTCTGGCTTTGGGATCAGAGTTGTATAGGCCTCATGAAATGTGTTAGGAAGTGTTTGGTCTTCATATTTTTGGAAGAGTTTGAGAAGGATAGGTACCAAATCTTCTTTGAATGTTTGGTAGAATTCTCCAGAGAAACCATCCAGTCCTGGACTTTTGTTTTTTTAGGAGGTTTGTGATTACTGTTTCAATATCTTTACTTGTGATTGGTCTATTCAGATTCTCTATTTCTTCTTGATTCAGTTTTGGGAGATTGTATGAGTCTAAGAATTTATCCATTTCTACTAGATTGTCCAATTTGTTGGGGTATGGTTTCCCAAAGGATTCTCTTATAATCCTTTGTGTATCTGTGGTATTCATTGTCATTTCTCCTCTTTCATTTCTAATTTTATTTATTTGAGGCTTCCTTCTCTTTTTCTTATTAAGTCTGGCTGAGGGTTTGTCAATTTTGTTTATCTTCTCAAAGAACCAGCTTTAAGTTTTACGGATCCTTTCTATGTTTTTTGGTTTCAATTTCATTTATTTCTTCTCTAATTTTTGTTATTTCCCTCCTTCTGCTGACTTTGGGCTTTGCTTTTTCTTCTTTTTCCAGTTCTGTTAGGTGTAGTTTAAGATTGCTTATTTGAGATTTTTCTTCTTTGAGATTTTCCTTGGTGGCCTGTATTGCTGTGAATTTCCCTCTTAGGATCGCTTTTGCTGCATCTCATATGAGTTGGTATGATGTATTTTCATTTTCATTTGTCTCCAGATATTTTTTGATTTCTCCTTTAATTTATTCAATGATCCAATGGTTGTTCAGTAGCATGTTGTTTAATCTCCACATATTTCTGACTTTCACAGCTTTTCTCCTGTACTTGATTTCTAGTTTCATAGCATTATGGTTGGAATAGATGATTGATATGATTTCAATTTTCTTAAGTTTATTGAGGCTTGCCTTGTTTCCCAACATAGGGTCTATCTTTGAGCATGTTGCATGTGCACTTGAGAAAAATGTGTATTCTGCTGTTTTGGGATGGAGTGTTCTATATATACCTATTAAGTCCATCTGGTCTAGTTTTTTACTTAAATCCACTATTTCCTTGTTGACTTTCTGTCTGGATGATCTATCCATTGATGTAAGTGGGATGTTGAGGTCTGCTACTATTATTGTGTTGCTGTTAATTTCTCCTTTTAGGTCTGTTAATAGTTGCTTTATATACTTTGGTGCTCTTGTGTTGGGTGCACATATATTTATAAGTGTTATGTCTTCTTGGTGGAGTGCCCCTTTATCATTATATAGTGCCCCTCTTTGTCTCTCATTGCCTTTTTTTACCTTGAAATCTACTTTGTTTGATATGAGTATGGCAACACCTGCTTTCTTTTGCTTGCCATTTGTTTGAAGTATCATCTTCCATCCCTTCACTCTGAGCCTTGTTTGCCTTTAGAGCTGAGATTTGTTTCCTGGAGGCAGAATATTTTTGGGTTTTGTATTTTAATTCATCCAGCCACTCTGTGTCTTTTGGTTGAAGAATTAAATCCGTTTACATTTAGAGTGATTATTGATATATAAAGACTTAATACTTCCATTTTATCTCTTGTTTTCAGTTGTTCTGTATTTCCCTTGTTTCTTGTCCTGTGTATTTCTGACTGCCCATTCATTTTGGTGGTTCTCTATGATGGTTTTCTCTTTATTTATGATTTGTGTCTCTGTTCTGATTTTTTGTGTAGTGGTTACCATGGGGTTTGTATAAAAGATCTCATGGATGAAATACTCCATTTTTTGATAGCCTCTTATTTCCTTACTCTAAGAAGGTTTCATCCCTTCCCTCTTCCCCATTAATTTATTGTTGTCACAACTTATTCTGTTTTGTGTTGTGAATTTGTGATTAAAATGAAGTGATTATAGTTATTTTTGACATTTTCCTTCCCTTTATCTTTATTGTTATAATTAAGCATTTGCTAACCTACTCTGTTGGAGATTTGCAATTTTATGATTTTGTCTGTCTATTTATCTCCTTGCTCAAGGCTTTGGAAACTTTTCCTTTTTTTTTTTTTTTTTTTAGGTATGAGAGCCTTCTTGCTCATTTGTTGTAGGGGAGCGTCTTGTGGCAATGAACTCCCTCAGCTTTTGTTTATCTGGGAGTGTTTTTATTTCTCCATCATATCTAAAGGATATTTTCACTGAATAGAATATTCTTGACTAAAAGTTTTTCTCTTTCAAAATTTTGATTATATTATTCCACTCTCTCCTAGCCTGTAAGCCTTCTGCTGAGAAATCTGCTGAAAGCCTGAGAGGGGTTCCTTTGTAGGTTATTTTCTTCTACCTTGCTGCCCTTAATATTTTTTCTTTGTCATTGACTTTTGCCAGTTTTACTAATATATGCGTTGGAGAAGATCTTTTCACATTGATGTCATTAGGAGTTCTAATTCCTTGTAATTCAAGCTCCTTCCCAGGTTTGGCAAGTTCTCAGCTATTATTTCTTTGAACAAGCTCTCTGCCTCTTTCTCCCACTCTTCTCCCTCTGGATTACCTATAATCCTTATGTTGCGTTTCCTAATTGAGTCAGATATTTCTTGGTGAATTTCTTCATTTCTTTTTAGTCTTAGTTCTCTCTCCTCCTCCATCTGAAGCATTTCTATATGTCTGTCCTCTAAATTACTAATTTTGTCCTCCATAATATCAGCTCTGTTATTTAAGGAGCCCAGATTTTTCTTTATCTCATTCATTGTGTTTTTCATCTACAACATTTCTTTTTTTTTTAACTGCGGTAACATTGGTTTATAACATTATATAAATTTCAGTTGTACAGCGTTATATATTTTGATTTCTGGGTAGATTACATCATGTTCACTACCCAAGGACTAATTACAATCCTTCACCACACACATGTGCTTCATTACCCCTTTCACCTTCCTCCCTACCCACTTCCCCTCTGGTACCACCAATCCAATCTCTGTTTCTTCGTGTTTCCATTTCTAACGGGTTTTTTTTTAGTAATTCAATCTCTTTTGTGACGAGTTCCCTCTGTTCATTAATTTTACTCCTGATTTCATTGAACAATCTTTCTGAGTTTTCTTATAACTTGTTGAGTTTTTTAATGATAGCTATTTCAAATTCTCTGTCATTTAGATTGTAAATTTCTGTTACTTTAGGATTGATTTCTGGGCACTTGTCATTTTCCTTCTGGTCTGGAGTGTTAATACACCTCTTCATGCTATTTGATGGGGTGGATTTATACCATTACATAGTGGTACTATCTCATTGCAGATTCCACCTGCCACCACTGGCTGGGCAGGAGCTGTGTATTCTGAGCCCGCTGTGATCCCTGGCAGCTGTGCCTCTCCTTTGCAAGCTATTCTGACAGGGCCTGTCTGTGTTTGCCTGCTGACCACTGCTGCTTTACACACATAGCCATGCAGGTGCTCTGGCAGGGGTCCTCTGCTGTGCCCCACTGGCAGAGCTGGTGCACCAGGAGGGGAGAGAGGTGCTTTCTTTCACATGCCCAATCCTAGGTGCTCCCACTCTGCCTTCACTGTCTGCCCTCCTGCTGCTTGGCTTGATGAAGACACCTCCACAATTGCTTAGCCTCCTTGGTTTAGAGCATTCCCACAGGCTGGGAGGCAACTCCGAGAGCAAAGGTTTGCCCATGAAGAGCTGTCCTTCCTCCCCTCAGAGTTGCACACTGGCCGCCACACGTGGTCCTGCTCCCTAGATTGCTGCTGTTTGGGGAGGGAGAGGAGATCCCCTTACCTCCTTCCACTGCCTCCCAGGGGATCCAGCACCTCCACCTTCAGATGTATGGCTCCATGGATCTCTCAGACATCTGTTGTGTCGTGTGAATGTCCTCTGTTTGTTTGTGAATGTCCTTTTCGTTGTATATTAGTGAGGAGACGCTAAGGGAAGAGCTCACTCCACCACGATATTGATGTCACTCCTTCTTTGCCCACTTTTAAAATTGAATTGTGTGTTTTATTTTCTACAGAGTTGTATGAGTTTTTAAAAAATATATTTTGGATATTACCTCTTTATCAGATATATGATTTGCAAATATTTTCTCCAATTCAGTAAGTTGCCTTTTCATTTTGTTGATGGTTTCCTTTGCTGTACAGAAGCTTTTTAGTTGAATGTAGTCCCACTTGTTTATTTTTGTTTTTGTTGGCTTTGCTTTTGGTGTCAAATCCAAAAACTCATTGCTAGGATTAATGTCTAGGAGCTTAGCTCCTGTTTTCCTGTAGGAGGTTTATGGTTTCAGGCCTTATGTTCAAGTCTTTAATCCATTTTGCGTTGTTTTGAGTTGTATCATGTGAGATAGTGGTCCAGTTTCATTCTTTTGCATGTGGCTGTCCAGTTTTCCCAATATTCTTTATTGAGGAGACTATCCTTTCCCTATTGTATATCCTTGGCTCCTTTGTCATAGGGTTGTTTGTTTTCTTTGTTGTAGGGTTTGTTGTATTCTGTAACTTCCTTATAAATTCTGGATTAAAGTCCAGATATGTTAGATATATGATTTCCAAATATTACTCCCAGTCTACAGCTTATTTTTCATTCTCCTAACCAGGTTCTTGGCAGAGGAGAGGTTTTTGATATTGATGAAGACCAATTTATCATTTTTTTCTTTTATGAATTTTGCTGTTGATATCATATCTAAGAACTCTTTGCTTGACCCAAGGTCACAAATATTTTCTTTCCTTTTTCTTTTGTAAGTTTTATAGTTGTACACCTTATATGTAAGTCTATGTTTCATTTTGGGTTTATTTTGTGTAAAGTATATGAAGTATGGGTCAAGGCACTTTTTGTTTTTGTTTTCTTATTTTTTTGCCTATGGATATCTGTTTTTTCTGTCACACTTTGTTGAAAATACTATCCTTTCTCTGTTGAATTGCCTTTGCACCTTTGTCGAAAATCAATTGATCACATTTGTGTGGCTCTCTTTCTGGACTCTGTTCTGTTCCATGAATATATATGTCTCCTCTTTCACCAGTACCACACTATCTTGATTGTATAGCATGATAGTAAATCTTGAAATCTGTTAGTACCAGTCCTCCAACTTTTCTCGTCTTTTTCAAAATTGTTTGGGCTATTCTAATTCCTTTGCCTTTCCACATAAAATTTTAGATTCAGGCTGTCCATATTGATCTAAGAAACCCCACTGGGATTTTGACTGGGATTAGATTGAATCTATAGATCAATTTGGAGAGAATCAACATCATAACAAAACTGAATGTTCCAATATTTCAACACAGTGTATCTCCTCATTTACTTAGATCTTTGATCAGTGTTTTGTAGCTTTCAATATACAGATCCTGGACATATTTTGTTAGATTTATACCTAAATATTTCCCTTTTGAGATACTATTATAAATATAAACTTTTTTAAAATTTCAAATTCTACTAGTTTATCATTAAAATATAAAAATACAATTTATTTTTAATGTTCACCTAGTAATCTGCAACTTTGCTAAACTCACTTATTAGTTCTAGGAGCTTTTTGGCAGATTCTTTGATATTGTCTACATAGACATTGTCTATTTTCTGAAAATAGACGCAGTTTTATTCTTTCTTTTCAAATCTGTATGCTTTTTCTTATTCTTGCCTTATTGTACTGGCTACAATTTCCAATACAATGTTGAATGGGAGTAATGAGCACAGATATCCTTGCCTTCTTCCAGATATTAGGAAGAAATATTGTCTTTCCTATTATGTGTGATGTTAGCTGCAACTTTTGGTAGACGTTCTTTCTCAGGAGAAGGAAGTGACTTTTACCCCTAATTTGCTGAGAGTTTTTTAAAAATCATATATGGATGTTGAATTTTGTTAGATGTTTTTTCTGCACCTATTGAGATGACCATATGGTTTTTCTTCTTTATTCTGTTGAAATGATGAGTTACATGTTTCTCCAGTTTGGGGACCAGAGTAATGAAGGCTTCCTGAAATGAGATGGAAAGTGTTCTCTTCTATTCTATTTTCTGGTATTATTTCTTCTTAGATATTTGGTAGATGGAGTTTTCTTTCTTGGAGGATTTTAAACTACAAATTCAATTTCTTTAATAAATATAGAATTATGCAGGCTATCTATTTCTTGTTGTGTGAGTTTGGTACTTTGTATCCTTCAAAGAATTGATCCATTTCTTCTAAGTAATTTAATTTATGGGAATAGATTTTTTTGCAGTATTGTTTTTAACTTTTTGATGTCTGTAGGTCTGCCATAATGTCTCCTCTTTCATTCCTGATAATGGTAATCTGTGTCTTCTCCCTTTTTTCTTGGTCAATTTGGCCAGAGGTTTATCACTTATTGATCAGAATTAGAGGAGTTCGTTCTCCAGCTCTCTCCTCTGGGAGAGAGACTACTAGGTTCTCTTTTCTTAGTTCTCTACCTAGAAAGATGAGCTTTCTCCTGGAGTTAACTGTCACAGTTCTGCCTCATTAGGGCCAACTTTGGGGCAAGTAGTAAATAAAAGAAAAAAATAATGGGGATTGCCCCCATATTCTTCAGATCACAGAGTCTCTTTATTTCAGTTCCTCTGGCCTGAAAGACAGGATTCTTATTGGGATTTTAGACGACCGTGCTGCTCCCAGCACAGTGCAGCCCTGTGACTGGGGCTACCCTGGGGAGCAGAGCCAGAAGAGAAACAAAAAGAAAAGAAAAACAACAAGGAGAATTCCTTCACACTCTCCTTCTTTCAGGAGCCCCTTTTCCTGGTGTTCTGACCAAAAATGTAAGATTTACTTTGGAGTTTTTGATGCCTGTGCCAACTGCACAGTTATGCACTAGCTGCCTTTGGGTCAAAGCCAGGAGATAAAAGAGGAAAAATATGGGAAACTCACCCCTGTATCTGTCCTTGTTCACCTTTGGTTGCCCTCCCCAATCTGCCAGCTACCATTTACTTTTTAGAGTCTTCAGATAGTTGCTTTCTGTATTTTGTGCAGAGTTTTTAGTTGTATCATTGGGAAAGATAGGCTGTGGTGGGCTTACCTCATCTTGACCAATACCAGAAGTCTTAAAAACTCTTTTATTGATCACATATCTTACTTCAGTAATATAAAATTATATAAATTGAAATCAGTTAAAAAACAACTTCCCCTGAGAGTTAAAAAAAAACTTCCCCTGAGTGTTAAAAACGTTTCTTCTGGATTGAGCTGTTGTTACCATTATTATTATTATACAATTTATCAAAATAACAATATAATCCTGATAAACAATTATTAAAAAAAAAAATTTTATTGGAAGTGCATACCTGAATGAGATGAGTGAGAGTTTGCATCTTTTTCAATTAGATTAAGTATCTGTGAATGAATATTAGTCATAACTAGAATGAGACAGGTTCAGCATCAATCAACTCTGAAAAACTTTGTCCACATTTATAAGTAGATGTAAGGAATTTTGTTATTGTTATGTCACCCAGTTCTTTGAACTTCTTCCCAGTTATCTGCCAAAAATCATATGATTTTCCGTTTTTGAAAGTTATTTTTAATGATCTAATAGCTTACAATTTGATTAGTCTTTCCTTTGGTTCTTGGAAGGAAAGATGTGGAAACTACCTGACTTTCAAAGGATTTGTTACTCAGTCATTAGAGTTATTCACTTTCTCATTTTGTGAGAAAGTTAGTAAGACTTTAAAAAAAATTTTTTTGTTTGGGTAACATTGGGTTTATAACATTATATAAATTTCGAGCGTACATCATTATATTTTGATTTCTGTGTAGATTACATGTTCACCACCCAGAGACTAATTATAATCCATTACCGTACATGCCTAATCACCCTTTTTATCCTCTTGCCTCCCGCCTCCCCTCTGGTAACCACCAATCCAATCTCAGTCTCTGTGTGTTTGTTTGTTGTTGTTTTAATCTTCTACTTATGAGTGAAATAATATGATATTTGACTTTCTCACTCAGACTTATTTCGCTTAGCATAATACCCTCAAGTTCCAGCTGTGTTATCACAAATGGCCAGATTTCATCCTTTTTTATGGCTGAGTGGTATTCCACTGTGTATATATACCATATCGTCTTTATCCATTCATCGTTTGATGGGCAGCTAGGTTGTTTCCAAGTCTTGGCTATTGTATATAAAGCTGCAATGAACATAGTGGTGCATATATCTTTACACATTTGTATTTTCATGTTCTTTGAATAAATACCCAGCAGTGGAATAGCTGGATCATATGGTAGTTCTATTCATAATTCTTTGAGGAATCTCTATACTGTTTTCCATAGTGGCTGTACCAGTTTGCACTCCCACCAGCAGTGTATGAGGGTTCCCTTGTCTCCACATCCTCTCTAAGATTTGTTATTTCTTGGCTCATTAATTATAGCCATTCTGACAGGAGTGAGGTGATATCTCATTGTAGTGTTGATTTGCATTTCCCTGATAATTAGTGATGTTGAACATCTTTTCATGAGCCTGTTGGCCATCTGTATATCTTCTTGGAGGAATGTCTGTTCAGATCCTTTGCCCATTTTTTAATTGGGTTGTTAGTTTTTTTGTTGCTGAGAGGTATGAGTTCTTTATATATTTTGGAAATGAACCCCTTATCAGGCATATGGTTTGCAAATATCTTCTCCCAATTGTTAGGCTGTCTTTTCATTTTGTTGATGGTTTCCTTTGCTGTGCAGAAGTTTTTTAGTTTGATGTAGTCCCATTTGTTTATTTTTTCTATTGTTTCCCTTGCCCGGTCAGAGATGGTACTTGAAAATAGGCTGCTAGGACTGATGTCGAAGAGCGTACTTTGTTTTCTTCTAAAAGTTTGATGGTTTCGGGTCTTACATTCAAGTCTTTAAGCCGTTTTGAGTTCATTTTTGTGTATGGTGCAATATAATGGTCTACTTTCATTCTTTTTTTTGAGGAAGATTAGCCCTGAGCTAACTGCTGCCAATCTTCCTTTTTTTGCTGAGGAAGACTGGCCCTGAGCTAACATGCATGTCCATCTTCCTCTACCTTATATGTGGGATGCCTACCACAGCATGGCATGCCAAGCAGTGCCATGTCCACACTCGGGATCTGAACCAGCAAACCCTGTTCCAACGTGCACACTTAACTGTGGCACCACTGGGCCGGCCCTACTTTCATTCTTTTGCATGTGGCTGTCCAATTTCCCAACACCATTTATTGAAGAGGCTTTCCTTTCCCCATTTTATGATGTTGGCTCCCTTGTTGAAAATTAGCTGCCCATAGATGTGTGAGTTTATTTCTGGGCTCTCGATTCTGTTCCATTGATCTCTGTGTCTGTTTTTGTGCCACTACCATGCTGTTTTGATTACAACAGCTTTGTAGTATATTTTGAAATCTGGAAGTGTGATATCTCCAGCTTTGTTCTTTTTTCTCAGGATTCCTTTGGCTATTTGAGATCTTTTGTTCATATAAATTCTAGGATTCTTTATTCTATCCCCATGAAGAATGTCATTGGGATTCTGATTGGGATTGCATTGAATCTATATATTGCTTTAGGAAGTACCAACATTTTAACTATGTTAACTCTTCTAATCCAAGAACACGGAATATCTTTCCATTTCTGTGTGTCTTCCATTTCTTTCAAGAATGTTTTATAGTATTAAGTGTACAGGTCTTTCACCTCTTTGGTTAAATTTATTCCTCAGTATTTTATTCTTTTTATTGCAATTGTAAGTAGGATTGTGTTCTTAATTTCTCTTTCTGCTACTTCATTGTTAGACCAACTATTAGTTTTACCCAATTTTCTTGTATTCGAGGTAGCTTTTTTATTCTGATAAAAAAGGTTAGAATATTAATTGTTAAATTCAATGCAGCATAACATTTTTGATAGCATTCTTTTTTTCTATTATTATATTCAGGTCATAATGGTTTATAACTGCATAATTTTATGTGTACATTAATATTTATCAGTTTCTGTATACACTGCATTGTGCTCACAACCAATAGTCTAATTTTCATCTGACACCCTATATATGTGCCCCTTTACCCCTTTTTCCCACCTGACGACCCCCTTCCACTCTGGTAATCACTCATCTTTTCTCTTTATCCACGTGTTTGTTTATGTTCCACATAGAAGTGAAATCATGCAGTACTTGTCTTTCTTTGTCTGGCTTATTTTGCTTAACATAATACCCTCAAGTTCCAGCAATGTTGTTGCAAATGAGATGCTTTTTTATGGCTGAGTAGTATTCCATTTTATATATATATATGCACATATGTGTATATATATGTATATACACACACACACACACATATATATATGCCATATCTTTATCTATTCATCAGTTCATGGGCACTTGGGTTGCTTCCATGTCTTGGCTATTGTCAATAATGCTGCAATGAACATGGGGGTGCATAAGTCTCTTTGAATTGTTGATTTCAAGTTCTTTGTATAAATACCCAGTAGTGGGAGGGCTGGGTCTTATGGTATTTCTATTTTTAACTTTTTGAGAAACCTCCTTATTGTTTTCCGTAGTGCCTGCACCAGTTTGCAACTGTATATGAGGGTTCCCTTTTCTCCACATCCTCTCCAATATTTGTAATTTTTTCTCTTGGTAATTATGGCCATTCTAACAGGCGTAAGGTTATATCTCATTGTAGTTTTGATTTGCATTTCCCTAACGATTAGTGATGTTGAACATCTTTTCATGTTGGAAAATGTCTGTTGGACATTTGGAAAAATGTTCATGTCCTCTGCCATTGTTTGATTGGGTTGTTTGTTTTTCTGTTGTAGAGTTGTATGAGTTCTTTATATATTTTGGAAATTAAACTCTTGTCAGATATGTGATTTGCAAATATTTTCTCCCAATTGGTGGATTATATTTTCATTTTGTTCCTGGTTTCTTTTGCCTTTCAGAAGCTCTTAGTCTGATGAAGTCCCATTTGTTTATTTTCTCTTGTGTTTCCCATGCCTGAGTAGACATAGAATTCAAAAAGATGCTGCTAAGACCAATGTCAAAGAGTCTACTGCCTATCTGTTCTTCTAGGAGCTTTATGGTTTCAGGTCTCACATTCAAATCTTTAATCCAGTTTGAGTTAGTTTTTGTGTATGGTGTAAGATAATGGTTTACTTTCATTGTTTTGCGTGTGGATGTCCAGTTTTCCTACCACCCTTTATTAGAGAGACTTTCCTTTGTCCATTGTATGTTCTTGGCTCTTTTGTCAAAGATTAACTGTCGATAGATGTGTGGTTTTATTTCTGGGCTCTCAATTCTGTTCCACTGAATTTTGTGTCTGTTTTTGTGCCAGTGCCATTCTGTTTTGATTATAATAGCTTTGTAGTATATTTTGAAGTCAAGGATTGTGATGCCTCCAGCTTTGTTTTTTTTCTCAGCATTACTTTAGCTGTTTGTTGTCTTTTGTTGTTCCACATAAATTTTAGGATTCTTTGTTCTAGCTCTGTGAAGAATGTCATTGGGATTCTGATTTGGATTGCATTGAATCTGTAGTATGGACATTTTAACTGTTCTTTCTTTCAGCCCATGTGCATGGAAAATCTTTCCATTTATTTACGTCATCTTTTATTTATTTCAATAATGTTCAGTGTATAGGTCTTTCACCTCCTTGGTTAAATTTATTCCTAGATATTTTATTCTTTTTGTTGTGATTGTAAATGGGATTGTGTTCTTGACTGCCCTTTCTGCTAGTTAGTATTTAGTGTATAGAAACGCAACTCATTTTTGTAAGTTGATTTTGTACTCTGAAAGTTTGCTGTAGTTCTTGATTAATTCTAATAGTTTTCTGGTGGATTCTTTAGGTTTTTCTATATATGTAGGATTATGTTGTCTGCAAACAACAAAAGTTTCACTTCTTTCTTTCCAATTTGAATGCCATTTATTTCTTTTTCTTACCTAATTCCCCTGGCCAAAACCTCCAGTACTGTGTTAAATAGTAGTGGCAAGAGTGGGCACCCTTGTCTTGTTCCTGTTCTCAGAGGGATGGCTTTCAGTTTTTCCTTGTTGAGTACGATGTTGACTGTGGGTTTGTCATATATGACCTTTATTATGTTGAGGGACTTTCCTTCTATACCCATTTTATTGACAGTTCTTATCATAAATGGATGTTGTATCTTATCAAATGCTTTCCCTGCATCTATTGAGATGATATTGTGGGTTTTATTTCTCATTTTGTCAATGTGGTGTATCACATTGGTTGATTTGCAGATGTTGAATCATCCTTGCATGCCTGGTGTGAATCCCACTTGATCATGGTGTATGATCCCTTTAATGTATTGCTGTATTTGGTTTGCCAATATTTTGTTGAGGATTTTTGCACCTATGTTCGTCAGTGATATTGACCTGTAATTTTCCTTCTTTGTGTTGCCTTTGTCTGGTTTTGGTATGAGGGTGATGTGGACCTCATAGAATGAGTTAGGAAGCATTCCATCATCTTCAATTTTTGGAACAGTTTGAGAAGGATAGGTATTAACTGTTCTTTGAATGTTTGGTAGAATTCTCCAGAGAAGCCACCTGGTCCTGGACTTTTGTTTTTTGAGAGGTTTGTGATTACTGTTTCTTTAAAGATTGGCACCCAAGCTAACAACTGTTGCCAATCTTTTTTTTCTTCCTGCTTTTTCTCCTCAAATACTCCCAGTATATAGTTGCATATTTTTTTAGTTGTGGGTCCTTCTAGTTGTGGCATGTGGGACGCCACCTCAACATGGCCTAATGAGCAGTGCCATGTCCATGCCCAGGATCCAAACCAGCTAAACCCTGGGCCGCCCAAGTAGAGCATGTGAACTTAACCACTCGGCCATGGGGCCAGCCCTGTGATTACTGTTTCAATCTCTTTACTAGTGATTGGTCTATTTAGATTCTCTATTTCTTTTTGTTTCAGCTTTGAGAGTTGTATGAGTCTAAGGATTTATCCATTTCTTTTAGGTAACCCAATTTCTTGGCATATTGTTTCTCATAGTATTCTCTTATAGTCCTTTGTACTTCTGTGGTATTCATTGTAATTTCTCCTCTTCCATTTCTAATTTATTTGAGCCTTTTCTCTTTTTTTCTTAGTGATCTTGGCTAAGGGTTTGTCAATTTTGTGTATCTTCTCAAAGAACCAGCTCTTAGTTTCATTGATCTGTTATACCATTTTTGGGGGTCCCCATTTCATTTATTTCTGCTTTAATTTTTATAATTTCTCTCCTTCTGTTGACTTTGGGCTTTGTTTGTTCTTTTTCCAGTTCTGTTAGATGTAGTTTAAGATTGCTTATTTGAAATTTTTCCTGTTTCCTGGGGGGGGGGGGGGGGCTATATTGCCATGAATTTCCCTCATAGAACTGCTTTTGCTGCATCCCATAAGTGTTGGTATGATATATTTTCATTTTCATTTGTCTCCAGGTATTTTTTCATTTCTTCTTTTATTTCTTCAATGATCCAATAGTTCTTCAGTAGCATGTTGCTTGATCTCCACATATTTGTGAATTTCCTGGCTTTTTTCTTGTAGTAGATTTCTAGTTTCACACCATTGTGGTCAGAAAAGTTGCTTGATATGATTTCAATCTTCTTAAATTTATTGAGGCTTGCCCTGTTTCCTAACATATGGTCTATCTTTGAGCATGTTCCTTGTGCACTTGAGAAGAAAGTGTATTCTGCTATTTTTGGATGGAATGTTCTATATATATATATCTATTAAGTTTATCTGGTCTAGTTTTTCAATTAATTACACTATTTCCTTGATGACTTTCTGTCTGGATGATCGATCTGTTGATGTAAGTGGGGTGTTCAGTTCCCCTACTATTATTGTGTTGTCAGTTTCTCCATTTAGGTCTGTTAATAGTTGTTTTACATACTTTGTTGCTCCTGTGTCAGGTGCATATATATTCATAATTGTTATGTCCTCTTGGTGGAATGTCTCTTTTATCAGTATATAGTGTCCCTCTTTGTCTCTCATTGCCTTTTTTATCTTGAAGTCGGCTTTGTCTGATATGAGTATGGCAACCCCTGCTTTCCTTTGCTTGCCATTTTCTTGGAGCATCATCTTCCATCCCTTCACTTGAGCCTGTGTTTTTCTTTTGAGCTGAGATGTGTTTCCTGGAGACAGCATATTGTTGGCTTTTTAAAAAAAAATCCATCCAGCTACTCTGTGTCTTTTGATTGGAGAATTCAATCTATTTGCATTGAAAGTGATTATTGATATATGAGGTCTTAATGCTGCCATTTTATCTCTTGTTTTCTGGTTGTTCTATATTTCCCTTGTTCATCTCCCTTTGTATTTCTGCCTGCCATTTCAGTTTTATGGTTTTCTGTGATGGTTTTCTCAGTTTTCTCTTTATTTATGATTTGTGTCTCTGTTCTGATTTTTTGTCTAGTGGTTACCATGAGGTTTGCATAAAAGATCTCATAAATGAGATAGTACATTTTCTGATAGCCTCTTATCTCCATTAGCCTACTCAGGTTCCAGTCCTTTACTCTTCCCCATCTGAGTTGTCACAAATTATTCTGTTTTGTATTGTGAGTTTGTGATTAAAATGAAGTATTTATAGTTATTTTTTATGCTTTCCTTCTGTTTATCTTTAATGTTATTATGAAGTGTTTGCTAACCTGTTCTGATAGAGAACAGTTTTCTAATTTTCTACAATTTTCTAATTTTGTATGTCTATTTATCTCCTTGCTCAAGGCTTTGTAAACCTTTGCCTTTTTCTTTCAGGTCTGAGGGCATCCTTGATGGTTTCCTGTAGGGGAGATCTAGTGGCGATGAACTCCCTCAGCTTTTGTTTTCCTGGGAAAGTTTTTGTTTCTCCATTGTATCTGAATGATAGTTTCACTGGATGGGCTCCTTTGTATATTTTTTCTTCTCTCTTGCTGCCCTTAATATTTTTTATTTGTTATTGCCTTTTGCCAGTTTTACTATTATATAACTTGAAGAAGGTCTTTTTGCATTGATGTGCTTAGGAGTTCTATTGGCTTCATGTACTTGTAAGTTGAGCTCTTTCCCCAGATTTGGTAAGGTCTCAGCTGTTACTTCTTTGAACAAGCTCTCTGCTCCTTTCTCCCTCTGGAATACCTATAATCCTTATGTTGTGTTTCCGAATTGAGTCAGATATTTCTCAAAGAATTTCGGGGTTTTTTTTGGTTTTGGTTCTGTCTTCTCCCCGACCCGAACCATCCATATTTCTGTCCACTAAATTACTAATTCTGTGCTCCATAACATCAACTCTTTTTAAAAATGTTTTTAGATTTTTTTATCTCATTCATTGTGTTCTTCATCTACAGACTTTCATTTGGTTTGCTTTTTGGAGTTTCAATTTCTTTTGTGAAGAATTCTCTCTGCCCCTTAATTTTATTCCGGAATTCATTGAACTGTCATTCTGAGTTTTCTAGTAACTAGTTGAATTTCTTTATGACAACTATTTTGAATTCTCTGTCATTTAGATTGTAAATTTTTGTGCGTTCAGGATTGGTTTCTGGAGACTTGTCATTTTCTTCTTCTTTGGAGTGTTAATGTAGTTCTTCATGGTGTTGATGAAGTGATCCCTTGCCCATGCATATTGGTAGTATCAGGGCACAGATTCCACCTTACACCATGGGGGGCAGTGGGTGTGAGAGCTGTGTTGTCAGATCCTGCTGTGTCTGCTGGAAGTTGTGCTGATAGGACTTATCTGCATTTACCCATTGGCTGCAGCTGCTTGGCAGGTCACTCATGCACATACAGGCCCTCTGATGTGGATCCACTGCCTTCCTGGGGACTGTCCGAGCTGGCATGCCAGGTGCGGGGTGGAAGGGTGCTGTCTTTCATGTGTGTGGGCCCACTCTGTGCTCATAGGCATTTTCACCTGGGTTGCTGTGCTTGGTGGGGGCACCCATGCAGTGGCTGAGTTGTGCCAATCAGTGTGGAGCATTCCTGTGGGCCAAGCTGCTACTCCAAAAGTGAAAGGATGCACACAGGCCTGCCTGCTCTCCCACCTCCTCTTACAGTCATGTGCCAACTGCTGTGTGAGGACCCACGACCTAGATTGCTGCTGCTGGGGAGGGGGAGGGTGTACACTCACCTCCTTCCACTGCTTCCTGGGGATCTAGTACCTCTACCTTGAGATGTGTAGCTGTGTGGATCTCTCAGATGTCCTATTGTGCTTTTTAGGGAATCTTCTGTTGGTTAATGAATGTCCATTTGGTTGTAACTTAAGGGGGGGGGGGGAGACTAAGGGGACAGCTCACTCTGCGTTGATGCTGATGTCACTTTTGATAACATTCTTTTATCTTATCAAGTACATTGTGTAGATTTTTGTCAAAACCTTGAAGTTCCAGATTTAGCTCAATGTACAGAAGAATGATGTCTAATAGAAACAGTATGTGAGTCACATATGCAATTCTAAGTTTTCTAGTAGCAACACTGAAAGAAGTTAAAAGAAGCAGATGAAATTAATTTAATAATGTCTTTCATTTAGATCAATATGTAAAAATATCACCCTTTAAAAATATAATCAATATAATAAAATTTATGCTGCTTTGGTTTTTAAATTTAAATATAAGAATTCAATTCCTCAGTTACATTAGCCAAACTGAAATACTCAATAGCCACATGTGGTTAGTGGCTATTGTATTAGGCAGTGTAGATATAGAAAATGTTTACCATTTAATCTATCTGGTAAATCTATTCCTCATTATCAATTTAATCATCAAAATTAGATTTACTTTCTGTCAAAAAAGTCTTCATTTCTCAACAAACAATATTGTGTACTGCAATAACTATTATAAAAATTTTAGACCCAGCCCTGATGGCCTAGCAGTTAAAGTTTGGTGCACTCCTCTTCTGCAGCCCAAGTTTGGTTCCTTGGTGCCAAACCATACCACTTGCCTGGCAGTAGCCATGCTGTGGTGTCAGCTCACATAGAAGAACCAAAAGAACTTACAACTATAAACAACTATGTACTGGGGCTTCAGGGGAGAAAAAGGCAGAAAAAAGGAGAAATATTGGCAGTGATGTTAGCTTAGGGCAAGTCATCCCCTGCAAAAAAAAAAAAAAAAAGAAAAAAAAGCATAAGGGTATATCACATAAAACAGGTTCCTGAAAGCAGCAAAATAAGATTAAATCAACTTTGGCCTAATATAAATTAATCTATTTTGTATTATAAGTGCTAAAACATGATCCTAAATCTAAGGTTTTCATTACTTAATTTACAATAATGCAATGTAGCGTACAGCTAAAATTATGTCATTTATAAAGTTAGAAGTGTAATAAAAGATGTGGCATTCCTAAGCAAATGTATGTTTGCTTATGATCTCTTGTATTTGTATTTTTAGAAATAGTTAATTAAGAATTATGAAATCATTCCATTAATTAAAGATGAACCCTGAAATTATTCCATTAATTTTTTTGGACACTGTTATCACATTTTCCCCACATATTTAGCTAGAAAATAAAGTTACATAATGCTTCAAATTAATCAGTTGCTCCAGCCACTAAAATATAGTTTTGTTTTTTGGTAATAGAAGGCAGAAAATATTAAACATTTCAAAAATTGAAATAGGATGAAGATGGTGTGGTAGGCAGAATTCTAAGATGTCCCCTAAGATGTGCATGCCCTCTATCATCCCCTTCCCTTGAGTGTGAGTGGGGCCTGTGAATATGATGGGATAGCCACTCCCTTGATTAGGTTATGTTCCATAAACCTGTTTTAGCTGACTGGAGAGATTCTCCTGCTGGCTTTGAAGAAGCAAGCTCCCATGTTGTGAGGGTGCTTGTGAGAAGGTCACCTGACAAGGAACTGCAGGGGTCTCTAGAAGCAGAGAGTGGCCCCCAGCTGACAGTCAGCAAGAAAGCTGAGACCTCAGACCCACAACTGCCAAGCTGAATTTTGCCAACAACCAGCGAGCTTGGAAGAAGACCACTGAGCCTCAGATGCAATCAAACCCCTAGGCTACACCTTGATTGCAGCCCATCAGATCCTGAGTAGATGATTCAGTTAAACTCTGCCAGGACTCCTGACCCATGAGAACTGTGAAGTAATAAATGTATGCTGTTTTCAGCTGCTAAGTTTGTGGTTCATGGTAACTTTTCATGCAACATAGAAAAGTAATACAGATGGCCTGTAGTAAAGGAATAAATATTTTTAACCTTTTTTTTGAGGAAGATTAGCCCTGAGCTAACATCTGCTGCCAATCCTCCTCTTTTTGCTGAGGAAGACTGGCCCTGAGCTAACATCCATGCCCATCTTCCTCTACTTTACATATGGGATGCTTGCCACAGCATGGCTTGCCAAGTGGTGCCATGTCTGCACCCAGGATCTGAACTGGTGAACCCTGGACTGCTGAAGCGGAACGTGTGAACTTAACTGCTGTGCCACCAGGCCGGCCCCAAGGAATAAATATTTTTGATATGATTTAATAAAACATGTTTTAAGGCCAACCTTGGTTGCCTAGTGGTTAAGTTCAGGGCACTCTGCTTCAGCAGCCCAGGTTCAGTCCCCAGGAGACTTACACTGTTCTGTTAGCAGCTATGCTGTGCTGGTGGCCCACTTACTAAAAAAATAGAGGAAGATTGGCATGGATGTTAGCTCAGGGCGAATCTTCCTCAGGAAAAAAGCCCACAACATGTTGTAACTATGATATTTAATAGTCCACACAGAATCTAAAGGAAATGACATAAAATATTTATCTACAGGTTTTATCCAGTGTCAAAAACATTTGAAAAATTTGGTACTCCAAGAAAGCTTTCCTAGTTACTGTGAAAATTTGACATATGTGGAGCCATTTAAAAACAGAACTGGAGCAGCCTTTCCAGAGGAACTGCCTTGATCATCTTGTTCCTTGAACCATGAACTGGCCCAAACCTTTGGACTGGGCCAAAATAACAATTGTCTTACAAGCAATTGTTGGATAATTCAGCAAGAGAATGAACAACCCTATCACAAGACTGATGATTGTGGACTTTCTGAAGGTGGAGTCAATGACCAATGATGTATAGCCAAGAGTAACTTAGCTTGTCAGCACCAATGAACTCTTCTTAAAAACATCTTACCTTACCCTCCTCCTTTTTCCTATAAAAACTCTAAGCCCCTCTCCTGTATTTGGGACACTATTTGGATTTCTGCCTGAATGTGTGCTCACCAAATTGCAATTTTTTGATCTCAAATAAATGCTTTGTCTCTTTAACTGGTTTCTGATTTTTGTAGGTTGACATACATGGTGTCAGAAGTGGGATCTGAAGTGATCTAACCTTCTTGGACTGCCATCCTCTGGAACCAGGTATGACACCTACATGAGCCCCTTTGCTCACTGCTTCCACAGACTGCTGTGTCCTCCAACTGTGAGTCTTCTTTTGCTCCAACTTTCCTCTTTTTGGTTGAGATCCATTGCCTTTCTTTGGGATCAGGCAGGAGTTTCCCTGAAAGATGAAAAACCTGCTCATGGCAATTGCCACAGGAGGGGCTTCCCTGGTTGGTGAGCACTCTGACCAAATTGGAGGGGCTTTTCTCAGTAAGGGTATCCTAATTATCATTCTTGTGTTTCACGTTCTTCTTTAACATTGGACTTTCAGTTTCTAAAATTCTCTCATAAGTCCCTCCTTTGAGAACTCCAGTTGATTTTATGTTTAAGAACTATAGTCCTTCCTCTTGTAAATTTTTGTCCCAGGGGATTGACAATACTGAAGACAATTTACAATTACAGTGGTCACTTTGGGACTCTTTTGAACTCCCCAAAATTGTCTTTTTGGGCACTAGACTTGAGAACTGCAGATGACACTAATCGAATGCGATCTTTAATTTCTAAAAAGTCAAGTGTGCCAACTTCCAGCACACCTGCTTAATAACTGTGGTCCCAGAAGCTGTAGACATTTACAAAACAGAAAAATCTTATAAGCTTGTTTCACATCCTGAGAACTTAGCTTAGTAACTGTCAGGTTGGGGACCCAAAATATGGTCAGACAGAAATGTGGGTTGCACCCAATTTGTGGCCAGATATGGCTGGGCAGAAATCGGGGTTGAACTCCATTTGCAGCTAGGGTCCTACCAAACTGCTGCCAGCTCTCAAGGGAATCACAATGGCCATTAGAAGGAGCATTCTAATTAGATCAAATCATTTAAAAAGTTCACTTAAAAGCAAAGTCCTCAAAATTCCAAAATACCTTCATTGAAAGTTGTGTTGCAAAAAAGCTAACCAAAAATTAAACATATAAGAGCTGTGGGGGATTGGAATTGGCCACCCGAAGATAATGCCTCTTTGGCATGAGGATTATTTTGAATGGGTTACTTTTAAAAACTGCAGACATGAGAGAAACTCTTAAAAGTAGAAGTTACCCTTTGTAAGATATCTTTACATTTGTAAAGGAAATCTCCATCTGTAAAGGTGTCTCCCTCTCTATACCAGGAAGAAGGGGGGATGACCTTATCTCTGGAAACTCCTATCAATGCAGAAGGCAAGGACTTAAACCTGCATATTAACCTTGATCTTGTTTATCATACCTTTCTGGTAATCTCCCATAACTGACTCTCCCCATCCCCAACATCCTCCTTTGGCTTTAAGTGAGGATGGTATTTAAGGTGAGAGCTTCTGCCATTTTGGTGAGTTGCTCAGTTTTTCTGGGTCTCTCCCATGTATACATGTTATAAAGCTTTGTTAGATTTTCTCCTGTTATTCTGTCTCATGTGAATTTAATTTGTAATCTGGCCAGAAGGACCTAGAATGTGTAAAGGAAATGTTTTCCTCCCCTACAGAGGTATCTAAAAGAAAAGGTTACATGACAGGAAACAAAAGCCCAATCTTGATAGGAAGTTTTTAGGCCTTCCCCCGACTAAACTAAAATAAAACTATGTACCCAGAGATAAAGAAACAAATTGGAGAAAATGTAGGTGGATGGGTATGTCAGTCCTTTGATAAGTAAATAACCTTGCCAATTTATCTCAAAAGGCTTGTAAGTATTCTGGTCTTAAGAAATCAAAATCCTTCTTGGAGGCATTTGCATTCCTTCCCTGTGCCTTTGAGATGTAAAAGCTCTATTGTTGCTTCCCGCAGCTCTTATCTAGAATTTTCCTGGATTCCTAAGACTAAAGAAAAAAAGGTTGTTCTAAAAATACAAGCTTCTAGAAAGGCTCTCTTGCCCAAATGTTACTTGTCTATAGCAAATGTAAATCTTTTTTTTCAATCTTTGTCTTTTATTTGGCTGCAGTGTTCAAACTTCAGAAGGCATTAAAGCAATAGTAATTCTGAACATACTTTTATGATACAAAGTTTAAGTACCACATTATTTGGACACAATTTTTCTTCCCCTTTTTATGTTTAGCTACAAGAGCCCATAGAGAGTATAAATACCCAAAGGTGGCAAACCAGGTATGTTTGTGTAGGTTACTTTTTCAACACAGTTAAAACATTTTTAAACAAGTATTTAGCACTGATGAATTATACTACTGAGGATATATGTACTTAACAACAAACTAACAGTGAAATTGATAATGACCATTGATAATGGTCAGTTCTACCAGTCTAAATCAATGTTTGGAATTCTTCATGGACTGTACAGAAACAGGTGGAAGTTTTGCTAGGTAGGGATAGGAGACCCAAAATAGCAGCAGTAACTGTTCAGAGACCATGAAGCCAAAGTTTAAAGGTGTTAAAATCAAATCTTTTAAATTGTTCTTGTGAACTAACATACAATAGAAAATTAAGCAGTATATGATTTTTACAATTCCCCCATCTCTGGCAGACAGCTGGGCATAGCACAGCAGAGCATAAGCCAGTGTGAGGGTGATTGATAAATAAATGATAAGCAATAGGATATATTGGAGTATATAAGGAAGCCATTTGGTGTAAAACTAATTTAGCCTGAACTTGTGTTTCCAAAATGGCCTGACAGTGGCTGTTGAGCATGCATTGTATATCTGCTTTACATATTTACTATCCCAAAGACAAGAACAATGCCTTAAAGATAAGGATCCCACATAGGCATTTCCTTAAGGATAAGCATCTCTCCCTAGGCTAGGGATTGATCCCCAACCTGTTGTGACCACCGACCTTGAGACCACCAACCTGCTGCATTCACAGAAATGCTATGCCAGCAAGGCAATCTTGTGACTAGTGTAAAAGGGACATTTCAGTCACACATGATACGTGCTCTGTGATGGTATACAACCACTCTGTAGACCCCCACTTCTTTGGAGTGCTCCATTCCTTTGTGAAAGGACTCTCCTGGGCTATATGGTCCTCAGATCTGGCTCAAAGTGTAAAATTATATTTTCTCCCCTCTTGGAGCTTACAATCCAACAGAGAAAGAACTACTTGAAGCCATTGTAGCTAGAGGTGATTAGGAAAGGTCTCATGGAGACAGTGAAGATGAAGTGCTAGTAATTAACGAGTAGATTTTAATGACAGAAATGAGGACATTCTAAGAACTAAAGGTATAGATATGTGACAGTCCCAAAACTATGAGGAAGGCTAATTTCCTTGATGAGTTACATCAGTGATTCTAAATGTACAGACCATGAGTAGGCTTCAAGGGAACCCAAGAATCAGTGAAATCTTTTGGTAAATTTTGTGTGCAGTTTTCTAGGGGGAGGGTCAATGGCATTCATATTTTCAAAGGAGTCTATGTTGCAAAAGAGATTTTGAGTTTATGTTGTAAGTCCTTGGACAACCAACTTCAAAAAGTTTGGCCTAGGATGAAGACCTTCTAGATCAGGCTAGTAATGTAGAATTTGAGTCCCATTTGATGCTTTTGTACAGAGGATGTGTAAACAGATTAAATTCAAGACTTGGTGATGACTTAGATGTGAAAGATCAGAGGAAAACATCAAGAATGAAATCAAACTTCTGATTTGGGACTGTGAGCGTGGCCAGAGTTACAGGCTTGCTGGAAGATGAATTAAGTTTGGAGTATTCAGACAGAGAGAAATGGACAGTTGAAAACACAAGTCTACAGACACAGAGCCAAGAGTCAGTAATGCTAGATTTAGCTGAAGAAATTAAACTGATCCAACCACTATTTGGCAAAATGGAGGTACTCAAAATTTGGTGAAAAATGGAGAGGCTCAATAGTAGGAAATATCAATACTTAAGGAGAAAGAGTAACATAAGAGAAATGATCAAGATTGGGATTGGAATATCATGGTATCTATCCCAAAAAAGGAGTGATTAGGTCAATCATACCCCACAGAGATCAAGTGAAAGAAGTGGTAACAGATGCCAGCTTGTTAATGGTTGAGGGGGAGGTAAAAAAGTGTAGACACTGTAGGCCAGTGGCAAGGGTTGTATTGAGTTTAATCTGTAGCAAGTCCTTAACATTTTGGGGGACACAGATCCTTTCAACAAAAATGTCAATTTTCTTCTTTTCATAGAAGTGAACATATACATAAAATTTTACATGTAAGTTTAAGAGGTTCATGGACACATGGATTAAAGCTTAGTGATCTATAAAATCCTCAGGGCTGCATAATGTAACAGTGATTTCCAAATATGGTTTATAGATTGATGATACGTCAATCTCTCAGTAGCAACTGCTCCTTTAGAAGTGAACCTTGCTGGGTACACTGCCCAGACTTAGGTTTTTACAAGAAAGAAACTAGTTATGGTTGTCAACTGGAGATTCCAGTTGCTGAAAATGTTTGTAGGCTGGGGGTTATTAGCGTGGCTAAAATATGTATTATCAGAATTAAAATAATTTTATCATCCACAGAGGCACCCACCATAGCCATACAAGATGTATTAAATCTTTCATTTGGAATGGGAAAGGTGACTCTGCTTTTTTTGTCCATGGGAAATTTCGCTGGCACCCATCAGAGAAATTCTCCAAATAATTCCCTTTCAATGACTGCCACAGTGCCCCTTCATCTCATTTAGTGTCTTCCCTACCCTTAGGACCAATCACAACTTTTCTTAAAAAAAAAATCAAAATGAAACATCATTTCTATCTATAGCTAGAGAAAAATACACACCGTTTCTGAGATACTGACTACAAATACAAACCATGCCCTTAGAATTTTGTAAAGATCGAGGGCTGGCCCAGTGGTGCAGCAGTTAAGTGTGCACGTTTTTCTTCGCAGCAGTCTGGGGTTCGCCAGTTCAGATCCTGGGTGTGGACATGGCACCGCTTGGCAAAAGCCATGCTGTGGCAGGCATCCCACGTATAAAGTAGAGTAAGATGGGCCATGGATGTTAGCTCAGGCAAGTCTTCCTCAGCAAAAAGAGGAGAGTTGGTAGTAGTTAGCTCAGGGCTAATCTTCCTCAAAAAAAAAAAAAAAAAAAAGAATTTTGTAAAGATAATGTGAAAGAGGACTATATTGCTCTTGTCACCCTTTCTGGGATATAACCATTTTAACTTTCTAAAACTTATGGATCGAGATACAGAAGATCAAGTAGTAACTTTAGAGCTGTATAATAGGACGTTATTAGCATTTAAGAAATAGCAAATATAAATCTTAAAGATCTTCTCCCCGAATAGTAAAAAGCTTTAACCTTCTGAGAAGATAAGCTTAATTTTTTTCCAAACTGCCCAAACAAAATTTGGATCCAACTATTCTTTCATAATTAGTGAGTTTTGTATTATTGTACCTAGTTCATGGCAGTAATTTTAAAACAATAGCTGTGGGGTCTCTGTATATGTGTGTCTATGTATATGTATGTTATAAATGTGTGATATTTTTCTGCCTCTGGGTGGTATTATCAAAACTAATTTGTAGAAAGCTCTATATAATTGGCTTAAACAAACAAAGACTATATAAACACTATTCTCAAGAATAGAAACTAACTGAAATGAATTTCAGGCTCACATGACCTAGGAAAATATTCAGTATTAAAACTAATTTAAGTTTGTTGGGTTAATTAAAATAGGCATGTCTTTAGGGTTATCAGCATTACGTATGAAACTTTTGTTCTACCTAGGTTTACAAAAAGTCAAAAAAAGTTCATGTTATCTTTGTTACAAAATTTGTAAGCAAAAAAATATTAGTGGCTGACTGTGTGTAATGTCTCACAAAGTTTTTGCAGGTAATCTAAACATAATTATTGGGAACAAGTAAACTAAATAGATATAAGTAAGATAAAGTTTTTAGGTGAACTTTTTAACAATAATTATGTGTTACGGTATATATACTTAAAAATAACTTCAAAATCTTTTGGTAACTTGAAACCTTAGAGTTTTCCTAAATCAAGTTAAATGATGTAAATTTATTGAATATCTAGATCATTTCCAAATAAGATAAATATTGAATATTAATTACTAAACATAGGTTTGTTTACTTTTGGCTTCTAATTACAGAAAAACTAAAAGATGTTTGGGTCTATGAGTAAATGTATCTTGTGCCACATTAAGAAAATCTTATACTGTGAGAAAATTCATGTTTTCAATAAAAGAAGGTATAAGGAATAGAGATGTTTTTGTTAAGAGAGTAAATTTGTCCTAGAGCAAAACTGGTTATGGGAAAGAGGAAAGAAAAAATTATGAATGTAAAAAAGAAAGTTATAGAAGGTTTGTGGAAAAGGAACCCTGAGAAAAGAATTTTATGCATAGTCAAGCTGGCTAACATTAGAATGAATTTAATTAAGTAAATGAGATTTAATATCAAAGATAAGCTGGTGCAAATTAGAATTTGGTTTTCTCTTGTTAGAAGAACAAGGTTTTCTTGGGCTTTTAGTCTGCCTTTGATAAAGACTATGAAAAGTTTTTCTTCATCTTTGAGTAGTCTGCCTCAAATGCAGGGATCTTGTTTTATCAAAATACTTTCCTGTGTTGTTTTTATCAGGTCTTTAATTACAAAAGCTAAAGTTTTATCTTACAAGCATTTAACTTTCTGTATTTGCCTGAAGGTCTTTAATTATCACCATGGTCAAATGGATAACTGAGTACTGTTTCATAGTGACTTATGATCCTATTTGACTGAGTGTTTGAAAGTCTTTTTGATATTTTTCACAATCTTCCCAAAATCAAATTCTAAGTGAAGTTTTTTTTTAAAGAGAGATATTAAACTATTTAGGCTTGTTTGATATGCTAAACTATGTAGGAAAACATTTTCAATTAAAAGGTAATGCCAAACTTATAGATTTTATTTGTATAGGTATATGTGGTAAGCGTTCTAGAAATTGTATGAAATTCCTAGAAATGTGATATATCCTTATATAGTGTTATCACTTGTAATTCCAGTTATCATCTCAAAATGTTATCTTGTCTGTCATCAAAACTGAGGCTCTCACTAAAGGGACTAAATCTAAGTATCAGGAAAATGCTCTGGCTGACTTTCCTGCAAAGGCAGCAACAACAATATCTATATAGATTGTGGCACATGTGGATGAAATCTAGTGTACTTCTGCAAAGTAGTTGCCAGATTTTTGCCAGGCTGATGTCCTTGTAATATGGCAACAGCCTGCTTCTGAATCAGAGAAATTAAGATGGGTAGACAATGGCTATAAATTAAACAAATAGTCAGGGTTACAAAACCTAAGACAGCCACTTGGCTCTTCCCAGCTCGCTGGCAAACCCCATTTTTCATTTTTTGCATTCCTTTGCCCACCATACTGCATTAAGAAAAATTATTTCTGTCTCTAAGGACCTCAGACCTCCCCACTCTGGACTTTCATTCAACTGCCACTTAGTATGGACTGTCAATATGTTCTTGTTATTGTATATAACAGTGTTCTCTGGATGGGTTAAAGCCTTCCTCTGCTGCAAGGCTGGTGCCTTCACAGTGGCAAATAAACTGTTAGAAAATGTGTTTCACTTGGGGTATACCTTCTGGAGTCTCCAGTGACAGAGGCACCCTCCTCTACTGGGCAAATCATATGAGGCTTAATGAAAACCTTGGAAACTTCTTGGAATTATCATTGTCCTTATCCCCCCCAGTCATCAAGCAAGGTCAAGAGAACTAACAGAAAACTAGATTCAAGCAGAATAAGAATTAATAACATGGGACTGAATGAACTGATGAGGATTATAATTTTTTTTTTTTTATTAAGACTATCATAGTTTACAACCTTGTGAAATTTCAGTTGTACATTATTGTCAGTCATGTTGTAGGTGCACCACTTCACCCTTTGTGCCCACCCCCACACCCTCCTTTCCTCTGGTAACCACCAATCAGTTCTCTTTGTCTACATGTTTAACTTCCACCTATGAGTGGAGTCATGCAGAGTTCGTCTTTCTCTATCTGGCTTATTTCACTTAACGTAATACCCTCAAGGTCCATCCATGTTGTTGTGAATGGGACTATTTTATCCTTTTTTATGGCTGAGTAGTATTCCATTGTATATATATACCATATCTTCTTTATCCAGTCATCAGTTGATGGGCACTTAGGTTGCTTCCACATCTTGGCTATTGTAAATAATGCTGCAATGAACATAGGGGTGCATGGGACTTCTGGAATTGCTGATTTCAAGTTCTTTGGATAGATACCCAGTAGTGGGATGGCTGGGTCATATGGTATTTCTATTTTTAATTTTTTGAGAAATCTCCATACTATTTTCCATAATGGCTGCACCAGTTTGCATTCCCACCAACAGTGTATGAGGGTTCCCTTTTCTCCACATCCTCTCCAATGTTTGCTGTTTTTTGTCTTGGTGATTATACCCATTCTAACAGGTGTAAGGTGATATCTTAGTGTAGCTTTGATTTTGCATTTCCCTAATGATTAGTGATGTTAAACATCTTTTCATGTGCCTGTTTGCCATCTGTACATCTTCTTTGAAAAAAATGTCCATTCATATCCTCTGCCCATTTTTTGCTTGGGTTGTTTGTTTATTTGTTGTTGAGTTGTGTGAGTTCTTCAGATATTTTGGAGATTAACCCCTTGTCAGATATATGATTTGCAAATATTTTTTCCCAGTTGGTGAATTGTCTTTTCATTTTGTTCCTGGCTCTTTTGCTGTGCAGAAGCTCTTTAGTCTGATGAAGTCTCATTTGTTTATTTTTTCTTTTGTTTCCCTTGCCTGAGTAGACATGGTATTCAAATAGATACTGCCAAGACCGATGTCAAAGAGTGTGCTGCCTATATTTTCCTCTAGGAGTTTCATGGTTTCTCATCTTACCTTCAAGTCTTTAACCCATTTTGCAAAGGAGCTCTTCCCTGTCTAAGTTACTGTTGTCACACCTTATTTCATTTTGTGTTGTGAGTTTGTGATTAAAATGAAGTGATTATTGTTATTTTTGATGCTTTCCTTCCCTTTGTCTTTTGTGTCATTAAGTGTTCTCTAACCTGTTCTGATGGAGAGCTGCAATTTTCTGATTTTGTCTATTTATCTCCTTGCTCAAGGCTTTGTAAACTTTTCCTTTTTTTTCAATTATGAGGGCCTTCTTGCTCATTTTTTTCTAGGGGGGCATCTTATGGCTCTGAACTTCCACAGCTTTTGTTTATCTGGTAAAATTTTTATTTCTCCATTGTATCTGAAGGACAGTTTTGCTGGATAGAGTACTCTTGGCTGAAAGTTTTTGTCTTTCAGTATTTTGAATATATCATTCCATCTCTCCTAGCTTGTAAGCTTTCTGCTGAGAAACTCACAGAAAGCCTGAGAGGGGTTCCTTTGTAGGTTATTTTCTTTTGCCTTGCTGCACTTAATATTTTTTCTTTGTTATTTACTTTTGTCAGTTTTACTAATATATGTGTTGGAGAAGGTCTTTGTATATGGATGTAATTAGGACTTCTATTGGCTTCATTTACATGTAATTCCAACTCCTCCCTCAGGTTTAGGAAGTTCTTAGCTGTTACTTCTTTGAACAAGCTCTCTCCTCCTTTCTCCCTCTGAAATACCTATAATCCTTATGTTGCGTTTCCTAATTGAGTCAGACATTGTCAGAGAATTTCTTCATTTCTTTTTAGTCTTTGTTCTTTCTCTTCGTCCACCTGAAGTATTCCTATATTTTTGTCCTGTGAGTTACTAATTCTGTCCTCCATAATGTCAGCTCTTTTTTTAAGGGTTCTGGATTTTTAAAAAATTTAGTTTTCTCATTCATTGTGTTCTTCATCTCCAGCATTTCTGTTTGGTTTATTTTAGAATTTCAATCTCTTTTCTGAAGAATTCTCTCTGCTTATTAATTTTATTCCTGATTTCGTTGAACTGTCTTCCTGAGTTTTCTTGTATCTCATTGAGTTTCTTTATGATAGCTATTTTGAATTCTCTGTCATTTGGATTGTAAATTTCTGTGGCTTCAGGATTGGTTTCTGGACATTTGTCATTTTCCTTTTGATCTGGAGTGTTAGTGTATTTCTTCATGCTGTTTAATGAGGTAAACTTTTGCCAGTGCACGGTGGCAGTATCTGGTTGCAGATTCTACCTGCTACCATATTGAGGGGACAGGAACTGTGTTTTCTGAGTCCACTGCATCCACTGGCAGCTGTGCGCATCCATTGGAAGCTGTGCTGGCAAGACCCATCTGTATTTGCCTCTGGCCACCACTGCTTCACAAATGCAGGTGCAGGCACTGTGTTATGTATCTCTTGCACTGGCCAACTGGCCGAACTGTGCACCAGGTGGCATTGGAGGGAGAGGAAACTTTCTTTCCTGCCCATGGTCCCAATCTACATTCACTGGCGGCCCACCTTGGCTGTTTGGCTTGGTGGGGGCAGCCCCCCAGTGACTAAGCTGCCTTGGTGTGGAGTGTTCCCATGGGCTGAGAAGCAACTCTGAGAGCAGAAGCATTCCTACAGAGGGCTGCCTTTCTCCCATCTCCTCTCAATGTTACATGCCAGCCCCTGCTTGAGGTTCCATGCTCTAGGTTGCTGCCACTGGGGAGGAGGAAGAGATCTGCTTTCCTCCTTCCACTGCTTCCTGGGGCATCCACTACCCCCACCCTCAGACGTATGGCTGCATGGATCTCTCTGATGTCTATTGTGCTGTGTGGTTGTCCTCTGTTGGCTAATGAGTGTCCTTTTTGTTGTGTGTTAGAGGGGAGAAGCTATGGGAACAGCTCACGCCGCCATGATGCTGATGTCACTCTCCCTGAAATGTAAATCTTAATGTAGGATCTTAAATTTTACTTAATCCAATGGAAGGCAGTGGTAGTTTCTAGGGCCCTTATTATGCAAAAAATGTTCAGTGAATCTTTTAAGAAAATCATTTTAAAGATAGAAGAATGGAATCCAGATGGAACTGGGCAGGCATTGGTTTCCAACCTTCACTTCTCTCTGAGGAGCTCTTAAAAATCCTGATGCTGGGGCCACACCCCAGACTGACTAAATTGGAATCTCTGGGGGTAGGACCCAGGCACCAATATTTTTAAAGCAGCTCAGCTGATTCCAGTATGAGTGAAGCCCCACCAAAGGGTGCTTTTAGTCTATGATAAGAACTCAATGGTAGATATAACATTAGGGCATAATTGATATTTAGAGCATATATTCTACAAGCACTATATAGAAGGTATCATATTTCTTTATTAGTTTGCTTCTTCACCTTCCTGTTTTCTTTTAGTCTACAGTTTTAAGTAAACTAAATGGTACTTTGAGGCCTGAGAGATACTAATTTTTCTGGGCCTTAGGCTTAAAAAAAACTTCTACAACTTCAATTTTATGTATGGAACTGCTTCACTCAATCAACTGCAGCCAGAGTGATCTTCACTTTTTACTTGGGGCAAAACATACATACAGTGAAATGCACAAATACTAACTCACATTTTGATGAGATTTGGTAAATGATTACATCTGTGTAACCACCACTCTAATAAAGATTTGGAACATTTCCATCACCTCAGGAAGTTCCTTTATGCCCTTTACAGTCAATCCTTACCCCCTCCCCATAGATAACCACTCTTCTGACTTCTATCATCCTAGATCAGTTTGGCCTGTTCCTGAACTTCATTGAAAAAGACTCACACTTCATGCACTCTTTCACAGTGATCTTTTTATTTTATTTTATTTTATTTTTTGCTGGGAAAGAGTCCCCCTGAGCTAACACCTGCTGCCAATCTTTCTCTTTCTTTTTCTCCCTCACCAAAGCCCCAGTACATACTTGTATCTTCTAGTTGTAAGTCCTTCTAGTTCTACATGAGCCACCGCCACAGCATGGCTACTGACAGACGAGTGGTGTGGTTCTGCAACTGAGAACCAAACCCAGGCCGCAAAAGCAGAGCACACTGAAGTTTAACCACTAGGCCATCAGGGCTGGCTCCACAGTGATCTTTTTAAAAACACAAATTGGGTCATGTTAGCCCTCTGCTGAAAAACTTTAATGGCCCCCTATTACTCTTGGAATAAAATCCAGACTCCTCCTTGTGGCTGGCAAGTCCCTGCATCCCTCTTAATCCTCCAGCATTGTCTCCCAACTCTATCCCAAGCTCAGGAGGACGGTGTTCTAGTGACACAGGTCTCCTTTTCCTACCTCCTTCCTACTTAGGGCCTCTACTTAGCTGTATTCCCCTGCTAACTCCTACTCACCTTCAGGCATCATCTTAAATGTTACTTCCTCTCAGAGGCACTCCTTGCTGCCCCATTCTAAATTAGGTTCTTTTCATTTCTGCTACTATCAAAATTAGTAATTATATATTTATATTTGTTTATTCTACTTCAAAATTGTCTATCTCCTTCACTTTATCCATTAGGGTAGTGGCCATGTCTGTTTTGTTTACCACTGTATTCCTAGCCCCCAGTCTGAAACATAGTAGGTATCCAATAAATATTTGTTAAAATAAATGGATGAAATGGTTTAATTAAACTCTTGAACCTACTGTGTTGCAAAAAGAGGAGAAAGGGAAGAAAGGCAGAACAGATGTAGGCAGGTAAGGGTGGGATTCCAGTGGAGAACTGTACCTTGACTAGTGAGAGCTAGGAGTAAGTGTTATATATAATAACAGAAATCACACTTGAGAAGAAGCCAGATCACCTTGCTTGGCGACTTCTCTGGACCCCAGTTTCCTGAGTTACAAAATGCAGGAATTGGACTAGAAGATTTCATCAGTACTGCCTCACTTGCAGCGTTTGGAAATATATGAGGGAATTTCCATAGTCACAATAATGGAGACCACTATTGGCATTTATTAGCTCAGAGCACCAGGAATCTTAAATGTCCTGCAATGTATGAGATAGTCTTAAATCTGTAGCATCCCAAACACCAGTGTTGAGAAACACTATAATATGATTCTATCAAATCTACAAGGCATAGCCTATGGTTCCTCATTTTATCATACTTCATAGGCTATTTTCCAGGCAAACGCTCATTGCATTTACATTACTTTATCTATTAATAAGTAAATAGTGAATTATCTCATCTATTTATAAGTCAAACAGCTTGATTTAGTCTGTGATAAGAACTCAGTAGACATGATATCAGTGCATAATTGATATTTAAGGTATATATTCCACAGAAACTATGTAGAAGTTATTATATTTCTTTACTAGTTAGCTTCTTCCCCTTCCTTTTTTTCTTTAGAGCACAGTAATTTTAAATGAGTTGGTAAGCATTTCTCCCAGAAATTCAAAGAGCTTGACGCTATTTCATTCTTCCTTAGTAGATGCATAGGTAGAAGTCAGTTCACATTTGGGGAACTGTTAAGGACTGAATATTTGTGTCCCCCTCAAATTCCTGTGTTGAAGCCCTAACACCCCATGTGGTATTTGCAGGCGAGACCTTTGGAAGGTAATTAGGTTTAGATGAGATCATGAGGGTGAAGCCCTCACACAGGGATTAGTGTCCTTATAGGAAGACTTTGATTATTATTATTATTTATTTTTTTAAGATTGGCACCTGAACTAACATCTGTTGCCAATCTTTTTTTGTTGCTCTTCTTCTCCCCAAAACTCCATGGTACATAGTTGTATATTCTAGTTGTGAGTGTCTCTGGTTGTGCTATGAAGGACGCTGCCTCAGCATGGCCTGATGAATGGTGCCATGTCTGCGCCTAGGAACCGAACTGGCGAAACGCTGGGCCACTGAAGCAGAGTGCGCTTAACCACTCGGCCATGGGGCCAGCCCTAGGAAGACTTCTTATAAGAAGAGGAAGAGAGAACAGAGCTCCTTCTCTCTGCCATGTGAGGACAGTGAGAAGGTGGCCACCTGCAAGCCAGGAAGAAGTCCCTCAGCAGGGAACTAGATGAGCCAGCACTCTGTTCTTAGACTTCCAGCCTCCAGAACTGTGAGAAGTAAATTCCTGTTGTGTAAGCCACTCAGCATATGGAGTTTTGTTACAGCAGCCTGAGCTGACTAATACAGAAACTAAGGCTTAAAGAAGAGAAGCATTAAAATTATGCAGAGAACAACTGTGGCAAGGTTGATATTTTTAGTGTTGTGCTTCCTACATAATGTTTTATCCACCAGAACTCACTCTTCAGTGACAGTAATTAAGGAGACTATTTGCTAAATGTAGTCTCATCTTCACAATTTTAGGGTCCTTTCTTGCTCTAAAATTCTATGTGGTTTAAAAAAAAAATATATGGTGGAGGGCCAGCCCCAGTGGCCTACTGGTTAAGTCTCCACTTTGGCGGCCGGGGTTCTGTTCCCAGGCATGGACCTACACCACTCCTCTGTCAGTGGCCATGCTGTGGCGGCAGCTCACACACAGACAGAGGAAGATTGGCAGCAGATGTTAACTCAGGGTGAATCTTCCTCAGCAAAATAAATAAATAAATAGAAACATGGTGGAAACAACACAAATGTCCATCAACTGACAGCTAGATTAAAAAATATATTATTTATACAATGGAATGCTATTGGCCATAAAAATGAACGAAATACTGATACATGCTACAACATGGATGAATCTTAAAAATATGCTAAGTGAAAGAAACCAGTCACAAAAACCCCACATGTTATATGGTTCCATTTATATGCAATGTCCAGAAAAGGCAAATCTATAGAGACAGAAAGTAGATGAGTGATTTCTTAGCTCTGGGGGTAAGGGGGTTGGGGAGTGATCTCTAAAGGATACAGACTTCCTTTCAAGGTGATGCAAATATTCTAAAATTGACTGTGGTGATGGTTGCAAATCTGGGCAACTGTGGTGATGGTTACGAATATACTAAAAACCATTCAACTGTACACTTTAAATGGGTGAATTACATGGTATGTGAATTATATATCAATAAAGCTATTTAAAAATATGAAAAGGTGTTCACTTCATTCATAATAAGCGAAATGAAAATCAAAACAACAGTGAACAACCATTTTTCATCCATCAGATTGGCAAATATTTTTTTCTTTCTTCTTCTTCTCCCCAAAGCCCCCAGTACATAGTTGTACATTCTAGTTGGAGGTCCTTCTGGTTGTCATATGTGGGACGCCAGCTCAGCAAGTCCTGATGAGCGGTGCCATGTCCACACCCAGGATCCAAACAAGTGAAACCCTGGCCGCTGATGTGGAGCGCGTGAACTTAACCATTCGGCCATGGGGTTGGCCCCAGATTGGCACACACTTTTAAGTTTATAATATTTATATAGGTGAGAGTGTGGGGAAGTTGGTGCTTTTGTACCCTGTTGGTGCGAGTTAAATTGAGGCAACCTTCTTGGAAGGAAGTTTGGTGAGATCTTTCATGATTCAATATACACATACCTTCTGCTTTACTCATTCCACTTCCAGGAATTTATTCTCCTGCACATTTATCAAGAATGAAAATAATTAATACAACATTGATTATAATAACAAGTATTGAAAACAAGCAAAAACCCACTAATAGAGAATTGAGTAAAATAAATTATAAATCTCTATAAATTATGAATACTATGCAGCTGTTAAGAGAATGAAGGTGCAGGACAGTATACATAACATGCTAGTGTTTTGTACCAAAAAAGGGGAAGAAAACAAGAATGAGATTATACATGTGACTATGTCTTTGCATAAAGAAGGATACACAATAAACTAATGTAAATGGTTACCTGGTTGAGTGGGAATTGGTGGATGGTAAGTAGAAGTGGATGTGAGATTTTCACTGAATACCTTTTCATATTGGTTTATTTTTGAGCCATATGAATATCTAAGCTAAAAAAATTAAATTAAAAAAATTAAGAATATGAGTGAAGTAAAAGAATAAAGTTTATCCACAAAAAGTAAATATAATGTGTACAACATACATTAAGTGAAAAAACGAGTTGCAGAGTTGTATGTACAGCACTCTTTCATCTATTTATTCAGTTAAATACCTTTGAGTCCCTAGTTTACATTCTAGATACTAGGGATATGGAAGTAAGAAGACAGCCAAGGCCCCTGCTATTATGGAGATTACAGTTCAGCAGTGAGTAGATTGATAGGCAAGCACATAAAGAAACAAATTCAAACAGTGATAGAAGAAAGAAGAAAAATAAAACATGGTGATGGGGAGTGAGTTGAGTTAGTTACTTGATGGGTGTCACAATATGCCTCTCTGAGGGAGTTACATATGAGCTGACAACTGAGTAAGGAGGACCTGGGAGAAGAGAGTGCTACGGGAAGATAATGTAGTGAATGCAAAGGTCCTGAGGCTAGAACAAGTTGGCAAGTTTGAAGATCTGGAATATAGTCTGTATAGCAGGTGGAGAGTGGTGGGAGATGAATTCAGAGTGGTAGTCAGGGGACAAATCATAGGTTTAAATAAAATAATGATACATATATTTGTATATAAATTGAAAATGTCTGGGAGGACACAGAAGAATCTTAACTTTTTTTTTTTTTTTGGTGAGGAAGATTGGCCGTGAACTAACATCTGTTGCCAATCTTCTTTTCGTTTGAGGAAGATTGTTGCTGAGCTAACATCTGCACCAAGCTTCCTCTATTTTCTATGTGAGATGCCATCACAGCATGGTTTTAATGAATGGTATGTAGGTCTGCGCCCAGGATCCCAACCCACAAACCCCAGACCACCTAAGTGGAGTGTGCCAACTTAACCACTACACCACTGGGTTGGCTCCAAATCTTGTTAACGTTTTTAAGTGGCTATTTTGTGAGTGGGAATCTGGGATGACAGTCAGAAGGACGCTTTAATTTCCTATCTTCCAGTAGCGTTTGGATTTTTGAAAGTATTTTAAAATGCATAAAATAAATATGCTTCAAAGAAAAAAATGTTTTAATATGGAGTGTTGAGCGGGAATCTAGGAAAGCGACTAGCTTACCTAGAAGCTCAAGGATTCCTTTGGTTCTAGTCCCTCTAGTGGCGATCATGAGGTAGTGCTGGCGACTATGTCCAAGCGCAAGCATCCTATAGGGAGAGCTAAAATGTCTTTAACCGAAGTCTGAAACACTCAGAAATGGCTTGAATTCTTGAAATTGTGTAAGCCTTGCCAAATGGTGGGTGGGCAAAACTCAAAAATCGCTATGGTGATGGTTACAGTCACCGACTGTATATCAGGGAGCAAGTGACAGCAAAGTCTTTAGATTTTAAAATTAAAACATGAGGAGAACTCTCCAGTGCACTTATCTCGCAACTGTATGGCTTAAATATCCAGGCCCTGGTCTCTATCTCTTCTGAGCCTTTGCTCAGGCCTATATTGCCCTGTCTTTTCTCGACCCGGACAAGCTACAATTTCCTCCCCTCTTGGTCAGCTCACATCTTCTACACAGCTTCCCCAACAACTCACTTTGCCCACTCCTTAACTCATCCCTTAGCATGACCTACCAGGAAAAAAACAGCTGACGTTTAGGGAGCTGTCACTAGTACTAGATACCACGATAATTCATGTTATCTTGCGGAATCCTCGAACCAACCCTGTGAGGTAGCTGCTATTATCAGCCCCCCCTTGTATAGATGGAGAAGGGGAATCTGAGGCAGAGGGCCAGAATCTAGGATCATGGCTGGTAAGTGCTAACTTGGAATTGAATCCCTGTCTGACTCTAAACCACATGCACTTAACCACTAATCCATACTTGAATATATTGTTTTTTATTGGATATTCAATATATACTTTAATCAATGTAGATCATGGGTCATAAACTCAGATATGTATAGGGGCCAGGATGTGAGTCCAGGGAACTTGATACAGCAGTCTTTATTTTCTCCAAGGAATATAGCCTCTCTTGTTTCTCTTTAAACATGGGCCTTCTTGCTCTATCTTTTGTTGTACTATATTTGATAAAATTAGGGACGGAGAAATATTTCACTTTCCTCTTAACTCTATCATGAAAATCGAAGTGACAATGCCTGGCAATTGACACTGGGCCTCAGTATAAGAGAACAGGGAGTTGGGAGACTATGCAACTCAATAGCATAGGCCCCACCTAAAGGGAGGTGTTCCAGTTCAGCTCCAGGCAAAGGTTGCCACTGGGAATGGAAAGTGAACCCAAAATTGTCAGATCTTCCCATTTTTCAAGAGGAGGTAGAAGCCTGGAATTTTATGTAAAATCTCCCAATATTAAAATGTTGGCAAGTAATTCATGTTTTGGTAGGTCTGATTTGATCTGTGGGTCACAAGTTACATCTTGTCCCTTTAATTGCAATGCAAGTTCCCTGTAAGGAATTGTTAAATTAGATTCCTTTTATATCTTCCACAGTGCTAGGCACATATCATGCAGAACAGAGCCTTGAGTGGAAGAGGAAAGGTTTTTACTATGCCAGGCACAGGGAGCAAAGCAAGGGCTCCTGCCTCAAAAATTGCTAGCTCCCCGATGAGGAATGGGTAGGGATTTTTATTTGGGGTTTTGGGTAGGGGAGGGGGAACATGTAGCTTGTGCAGCTCGGTGCTTTCCCACCAGCCTGCGTTTGGCCTAGACAGGCTGCTTGCAGCGAGGCTGGGGGGAGGGGGCGGGGGTGGTGATGAGATAGGAGGATGGCAGGTGGGCGTCCTTCGCTGTTGTCTCGTCTTCCTGTTTGAGGTGGGTTCGAGAGCCAGGAGTGAGGCGTTGAGGTCTGGGAAGCCTCCGCTCCTTGATACTCTTGAGACAGCGGCTTTCCTGGCAAACTCAAGGACACATGATTAGCTAAACTTTAGTGTGCCTCCAACTCCAGGCCACCTGGGCTTTTAACAATTTGTAACTCCCATTTAGTTGTAAAGCTCAAAGAGTCCAAGTTTAAAGAAACAGGTATTTACATATGAGTGGAGCTAGAGAAGCAGGAAAGGGGGTGGTGGGTTTTAGTTTTAATCCTATATACGCTGGGTTCAACGTGGGGGAACTGATATCAGGGCTGATGTTAAGAGCCTGTAACAGTTTTAAGTTCACAGCAAAACTGATCATGAAGTACACAGTTCCCATATACTCCGTCCCCACACGCACTATTGTTATTTTTAACAACAGAATTACTAGCATTTGTTATTGCACTTGATTAAAACTTCAAAGCAATGTTTCATCAGCCTTTAAGGAATCATTGACAAATTCTATTCTATCTCTGGCTTAACAAAAAGACTCTATTTTAGCACACCCTATTCTTGTCTCAGAATGCTCTTTGCTCTGGCAGCCAGGGAGGGATTTTATTAGGCTGTTTTACAAATGGAGGGACTGAAACAGGGAGGCTGGTCTGGGCAGGCTCCGTTTTCTCTCCCCAGAATCTTATGCTGGAACGGAGCAGTAGACTCCGAGGAGCAGGCGTTGAGAGCTAGGAGCTAGGCTGGAATCAAGGCTTTTTTTATCAAAAAGCACCACAGGCGTCCAGCATGCCAGCCTGCACGGGGCGCACGGGCCAGCGTTGTGGGAAATTAGGACGAATGGTCGCAGGCGTTTCTGGAACTTGGGCTTAACACCTTGGAAGCTCGAGCTCCGAAGAACCCCAAAGGAAAGATGCTGATTTTGTTTTGCACGACAGAACTTTGGCGCCAGCTGGAAGGAAGAGAGAGAGGCAGGAGGGCGGCACCTCTGAGAACGGCTCTGAGGGCAGTGCGGAGCCCACCTAAGGGCTGCCTGATTTCTGTCCTCGTTCGGAGCTCCTGGGGCTTGAAGACTCTTCCAACCTTTCTCTTTTTCGTTTGAGCTGAATTTTAGTTGCTTTTCTCTTCCCATTTAAAGAATAGGGCATCTGGAGTGAAAAAAAAAAGAAAAGAACAGAACAGAAAAGACAAAAGCACTTCCGGAGGGATGTTTCCCGGAGGCCGGAAGTAACGGGACGTCCTCCGCCCCCATCTCCCCTTTCACGGCCTTCCCGCGATGCCTTGTGGGGGTTGTAGTCCTGATGCGGGCGACACCTCCCGGGCTGGAGGAGACTGGGCAGTATTTCTGGTCCGGTTGGTTCTGAGGTTGGGCGTCTGACTCCCCGCGTTTTGAGTCACTAAGAGCTCTAACTCTGTTGAAAAGTTCTACGTGATTCCCTATATATTTTCTACTGTGTATTTTTTTAGGTTTTCTACAACGAACATATGTATATAAAACACAATGATAATTTGCTTTTTAAAAATACTGTACTTAAAAGCTTAAAGAAGAAAACAAAAGTGGTGGGATGACTACGTTGACTTCATACAAACAGTTCAGAAAGATATGAACGGAAACTGAGTCTTCTGTACCTGCCGAGCTCTCTCCCTTAAAAGGAAAACTCTTATCTCCTTTTTAAAGAAAAAAAATTATAGGTGTAAATGTACATATTATTAAAAAGTACACAAAAGAGATACTGCTGTCATACTCTTCTCAGTCTTCCTTCTTCATTTGGTAATCCATCTTAGACAGCTTTCCATACTTACACAAAAAGAGCTACCTTATTCTCTTTCTAATGGCTATGTACCAGATTATTCTACAAATATCATAACTTATTCATCCACTGCCCTTTTCTTCTCCACTCAGAAGGACGTTTTGGTTGTTTCCATTTTTTTTCTGTTGCAAAGAATTTTCCAACGATCACCTTGAAAATATTTTGGTGTAAATTCACAAGGTAAATTTGTAGGACAAAATTGCCCAGTCAACAAGATACATGCTTTATAAAAGTTGATAAATAGCACCAAATTGCCAAATTATACCAGTTTACACTCTTATCCAACAATGTATGGTGTTTACTTCCTCACTTCTGCTCTAGCATTGGATATTATCAAACTTGAATGATTTGTCTTCCTTTGATTGATTAGCAGTTTCATAATTATGAATGAGGATGCATTCCTGTTGATATGTTTTTTGGCCATTTATATTTCTGAAAGCAGTGATATTCTTGGCCCAATTTTCTGTTGGGTTGTTAATACTTTTCTTACTGATTTATCTGTACTTTCTGAAAATTAGGGAAGTTACCCTTTTGTCTGTTATGGGAATTGTGAAATTTTTTTCCTTGTACTTATTTACCTTCAGATTTTGCTTTTGTATTTTTTGGCTGCACAAATAAGCTTAATTTTTATATGGTCATGTTTATTAATTTTTTTACAGCTTCTGAGTTATTTGATTATCTGTAATTTATTTTGGTGTAAGGAGGAATGGTTCTGCTTCACCATTTATCATTTCTCCAAAATATTAGGCGTGGTCCCAACATGATTTTTGTTAAATGTCTTTTTTTTTTCTTTGCTGAGGGAGATTTGCCCTGAGCTAATATCTGTTGCAATCTTCCTCTACTTTTTGAATGTGACCCACTGCCACAGCATGGCCACTGACAGACAAGTGGTGTAGGTTCGTGCCTGGGAACTGAACCCAGACTTCCAAAGCAGAGTGTGCTGAACTTAACCACTAGGCCACCAGGGCTGGCCCTGCTACCTACATATTTAGGGAGAAAACCCAATGAACATTAAAAATATACTCTACTATGAGATGCTGTGGCAGTTTTGAAGGTTAGTTTTGGGCAAAAATGTAGAAGTAAACAATGGCACTTCACTCCAACTTTTCTCAGAACATCTACTCATCTTGTATTATTCCTTTTTCTGATTAATACCCAAAAAGTTTGCTAATATTCATTAAGATAAGTAGTGAAAACTTTTCTAGTAAATATACAACTTAAGAAAGAGAACAAATTTATGAAAGTCATTTTAATACCTAATATTAATTGAAGTAGAATTCTCAAGTTGAGAAGGTATTATGTATATTCAAATACAAGGCAAAGTGTTTCCCCAAATCATCGTTCAGGAAAAAAGATAGATGCCTTATACCTGTGATCTACAAAGTTTCTCATACTATGGAAGAAAAGCACCATTCCTAAACTGATACAATTTTTTATAATATGTGATTTTAAGTATGTAGGCTTAAGTAAATTTAAAAAATTAAATATTATAAGAGGTCATTTGGTCATTTTATGTATAATTAAATAATGAAAATTAAGTATTATAAGTAAGCGTTTGACTGTTTTATATATAACATATATACTATATTCATATGTAATATACACGTATATGGCACCAAACTTTTTTTCAGGATTATCTCATTGATGAAATTGAGTTGGCTTTTACTCAGGCCTATATGATATATTCTTACCATTTTTGCTATTGTTTGATCAGGGCTGTAGTGTGGATATAGCAGTGCAATACTTTACACTTAAAAAGTTCTGAAGTATCAGCGTCATTTAGAAAAATGGTGAAAAACACAAGAAGAAATATCTGAAATGTTTCACTGTATTTGCCTCTCGGCAAGGGGAGATGCGAGGCAAGTCTTCCACCTTTTTGTTATAAACCTTGGAATACTATGCTTTTAAAAAAACCCAAAACTTATGAGGATGTATAACATTGATGTAGAGAAAAATAATTTGAAAGCAAGATTGTGAAATTTGTGTTAGTTTTGATAAGAAAAACAAGGAGACTGGTTGGGCACTTCTTTTCAAGATTTTCTTTTTCTCTGATTATGAAGTCACATTGCAAGCGTCTTCATCAAGGGCCTGATCAAACTCAACATTTTTATTTTGGGGATGTCATACAATAACTGAGTCACTCAGCATTATTATTAAAAAATAGCAAAACTCAAAGGCTTAACACAAGGTGGGAAGGAGCTTTTCACTCAGTTCTCACCGGGAAAATAAATGTGAAGATATCAAAAGGAGGAAAAGAACCAGCAACGGTGTGCAAACCTGTAACATCACAATATAAAGGACTTCAACTGGGTGCTAATTGAATTACTACTTCTGAGGACCAGAAATATATTTGACACATCCTGTAATCATATGAGTGTGGAAACGTATGTGTAGTTTATGTATGTGCACCTAAATCCTATAGTATTTTCAGATAAGCTCAGATGGAAAGTTTGCAAACTGCCTCCTTATTTCATTCTGCCAGATGAGCTCTTTCTCTTTAATCCTTATCTTTGCCCCAAAGGGTGTTATGTGTTTGGGGGCACCAAGGAGAGAGGAGTCATTCAGAGCCAAGGTGTCAGAAATGTAGGCCACAGTTTGGTAAATAATACGGTAGATAATACAATATGGTGCAGGTGTAGACTATTCTCTAGAATTGCCTACTTTTAAGGTTATTGAGGAGAGGCATGAAAACCTTTAGTTGATTTTCTTCTGTCACATATATTATGCTTACATGGAATAATAATCTTGGTAAACTCAGTTACAGGATGTAGGGGGAGCAAAAGAAATTATCACAGAGTTCTTAAAAAAGAAAGCACAAACTACAGGCACTTGTGCCAATGTATATCCAATAGGCACTCAGTACATCAGTATTGACTTATGTATATTAACTTCGTTTTCTAAAAAATATGTCAATGTGAGTGAAAGAACCTAAGAACAAGAATATTCTGTGTGGTATTGTTTGTAAGGGCCTAAGGTTGGAAATATCCATCACTAAGGGACTGATACGTGTATTTGTAAATGCATAGAGTGACTCTGTAAACGTAAGACAGTTGCTACCAGCGGTTACCTCTAGGGAAGAAAACTGGTGGCTGGAAGCCTAAGGTGGAGGGACACTCACGTGCCTACCCTTTCGTACCTTTAAAATTTTGTACTATGTGCATGTAGTGCCCATTCAAAAAAATAAAATTTTAAATAAAAGTGGGCCTAATTCTCGAAGTGATGGTTAAATTGTATTTGTCATTGTTTTCCAGCTTTCCTTCCTCCAAATGCACATGGCTACCAGATTAATCTTCTTAAAGCCCCACTTTTAACATATTATTGATGTGCTCAAGAAGCCACAGCATTTCCCTGTTGCTTCCACACTCGCTCATCCTCCTCTTCCTGATCATCAAGGCTCTCCGCATTCTGGCCCTGGTCTCCTCTACAATACTAGTCTTAAAGGCTTTTCGCTCCAACACACTCTGCTATAAGGTCGTTTTCCTTACCTTTGCCTGAACATGCTGTGGACATTTTCATCCCCTTATGATGGCTTATGCGTTTTGCCCCTTCCTTCTTTTTTCCATCTATTTTGTGAATACTTCTATGAATTCTTGTTAAATTTTTCCTCAAAACCACACAATTTAGCATTTGATTTTGTAATGTGATAAAGTTTCATTCGAATTAATCTTATGTTCTCAACTAAATTAATTCACTCGCACGTGAGGTGTGATGATTAAAGCATAGTCCTAATCAAGGAATAAGAAGCAGAATTCGGTGTTGTTTCCATGGCGCTATGATTCCTGTGGAAGAGGTCATTCAGAAGATACAACGATTGGACCTACCAATCAAAACGGACAGTGGCCAAGACACCTGTGAGAGGGGAAGCTCTGTGATGGCAAGATTTGTTCTCTTCTTTGTCGACCTCACAGCACAGTGTAAGCTTCAAAGGAGGAGTAAATTGGCTAATTACATCACCCCAGTAGAGCGTGCAACAAACGAAACAAAACAAAACGAACTTAAGAACAAATCTTTGAACCGGGCCCTCTGAATTTTCCTTTCTAAGTTGGTAAATTGCTATGTGAAGTGTGGCATTTGGCAGTTTTTACTGATTCGTTTTTTATTGCCTCTTTTTTCTTATTACAAGAATAATAAGTTTTGATCTTAGCAAATGTAGATGAGTAAAAAATAAAATATGTCATCTGTGACTCCATTATCTAATGACAACTGGTCATATTTTGGTGTGATGCTTTCTCGTATTTTATAAATATACATAAAAAGTATATTTGTAAAACTGGAATCAGACTATACATACTTTTAAAATTTAAATTTTATATTTTTACTTCTTAAATTGAAGTATAAGTTATACCCAGTAAAATGCATAGTTCTCACTGCCCAGTGAATTTTTACATAGTATATACTGTTTTGTAAACTTCTTTTCACCTAACAATGGAGTGCAACATTTCCCAGGCATTAAATATATTTCTACATCATTTTAAATTACTACAAGGTATACTACTGTATGTGGACCATTGTTGGACATTTAATTTCTTTCTCAAAATTTTTCTCTATCATAACTGTGTTTTGGTAAAGATAACCAACATTATTGCTAAGTCTTTGTATACATTCTTGAGTATAATCTTTAGATAAATTCCTAAATAAGGAATTACTTAGAAAAAGGTAATATAAAATTCTGACTTTTGATATGCCAATTTCCATTTCCGAAAGGATGTAGCAATTTCTTCTGCCTCCAGCGGATGCTGACTGTGTCTAGGACTCTTTGCTAACTTTAATATGCAGAATGGGAGAACCGGGTGGTTTAGGAAAAAGAGCTTTCGAGTTGCATTTTATAAAACATGGGTGGGTGCTTTACCAAAATTACTTTAATAATTATCTTTTCTTTTTGTTCTTCAGAACAACGTCAAAGCATTGTCCTGACTGTTCTCAGGATGGAGAGTAAAGGAGCAATACTTTTTTTTTCTGGTCCATGTTGTCTAGTGTTTGAGAGATTTCAATCACTTTTCTTTTTAATTGTGGTAAAATATATATAATGTAAAATTTAACATTTCAACCATTTTAAGCGTACAGTCAATGGCATTAAGTACATTCACATTGTTGTGTAACCATCACCACCGTCCATCTCCAGAACTTTTTTCATCTTCCAGAACTGAAACTTCATATCCATTAAAGAATAACTCCCCATTTGTCCCTCCCCCCAGCCCCTGGTATCCTCTATTTTTCTTTCTATCTCTATGAATTTGACAACTGTAGGTGTCTCATATAAGTGGAATCATATAGGATTTTTCTTTTTGTGATTGGCTTATTTCACTTAGCGTAATGTCTTTAGGTTCTTCCATGTTGTAGCATGTGTCAGAACTTCCTTCCCTTTTCAAGGCTGAATAATATTCCATTGTATGTGTATCCCAGATTTTGCTTATCTATTCTTCTGTTGATGGACACTTGGGTTGCTTCTCCTTTTTGGCTATTGTAAATAATGATGCTATGAATGTGGGTGTGCAAATATTTGTTCGAGTCCCTGCCTTCAATTCTTTCCAGTATATCCTCAGAAGTGGAATTGCTGTATCACATGGTAATTCTATGTTTAAGTTTTTGAGGCTTTGCCACCTTGTTTTCCCTAGCAGCAACTTCACATTACTTTAAAGCTGTTTGTCCATTATTCTGGTCAGGATTTTGTGATATCCAAGTAGACCTCCAAATACCTCAAGGGATATGAAATTTCCAAAACAAAATTAATTGTACTTTATTTTAAAATTCCATGCAGAACTTTTAGCAAGAGAGGAAATATAATGCAGGATTAGTAAAAATAGTGCTTCAGTTCTTTATTCCTCTTCAAAAATAAATCTTAAAAAAGATGTATGTAGGTGGGCTCAATGAAACTATTTTTTTTTTTCAAGGTGATAACTTGTGGAGGCATTTAAAGGGTTGAGGCAGTTAAAATGTTGTATCTCTGACCACTTGCCTGCTTTAAATCCTAGACCTGACCTGAATTTACCAGGCGCACAACCAACTGAAACACAGACTCCCTGGACCCACCCTAGGCCAGACTCACTCCTGAGTGTGGAGAGAGCCAGTCTAGGAGGAATGGCACTGTGCTCCGCTCCAGTCATCATACAGTTCTCCTTCTCACTGTCCTATTTTACTTCCTTCATAGCATAAATCTACTTTAAATGATGTTGTTTGTCTACGTGTTTCTCGTCTGTCTCCCTCTGTCCTAAGACAAGCACCGTGAGAACCGAGACTTGCTTACCAAGTCTTTTCCTACAATTGTGCTGGGCACAAAATAGGTCCTCAGTAAATACTTATTGAATGAATGAACTATCAGATTTATGACATTTGCTCTCTTAGTCTATTTCCGTCCACTTTTAAACTATTTAAAAAATGATGAAATATTCTAAATACTCAGAAAAGCACCTTCTATTCATACTTAACAAATCCTAAGATTTTACCATATTGCTTCAAATTTTCTTCTATCTTTTTTAAAAAAAGACAAAGATAAAAATATAGAGGAGATGGAGAGATGGCTAGTTTGGGGAGTATGCGAAAGTGGACAGTCCTTGTTAGCCAGTAAGACGAATGGTTCACCTGCATTTCTTACGGCCTCTCAAACTACAGATCCCAGGCAGCACTGCGGCCGTCAGGCACGCGGTCTCTTCTTTTCTCTGCTGTAAACAGCCAATGAAAGGTAGAGTTTTCAAAGGGCTAGAATGACATCTGGTGTATTGACTGTGACCAGCCTTAAATCTAGTTACTGACGTTTGGAACGTGCTTCTGTAAACTAGTTTTAAAAAGGCTTCTCCTGTTAATTCATTCACAGTTCACCGTGCCTCTTGTTGCAGAGGGAAGAAAAGCTGATTTAGTAATCTAAATGGACGCAATACTGAATTACAGGTCGGAAGATACCGAAGATTACTACACGCTCCTGGGATGTGATGAACTGTCTTCGGTAAGGCAGTGATAGAGCTGTTCTTTTTCACAACAGTATTTCAAATTTTTTTTAAGGTTTTAGCTTTGAACTTTTAGTCACATTGCCCAAAAACCTAATCTTGTATTTCCTTAAAGCATTTTTTGCTCAGAGAAAGTTAAGGATTTAAATATTTCTTGGGTCTTTGCTTGAACAGTGTCCTATTACAATTTTTTGGACACTTCTGATTGAATATGTGTATTCTGGCACATCATCATAGACTCTATTTCAAATATACTAAAAATACGTGTTTGAAATTTTATTGTAATTGCTGTTGGCTGTGTTTCATAGTATACGTAAGCTATATCTTTATCATGGTCGTTTGCACTATACTTGAAATAAAGTGTAATTTTCTAATAATTAGTGATTTTAAAATGTTTTATTAAAGTATGTAAGTTTATGTGAGCAGGTAAATTATATGAACAAGGAGCATCCTTTTATGTTAATATGTCAAATTGTGTGAGAGAAATTACTTCTTAAAAGGGTGGCTTCTGAAACAAAACGTGTGAAAACTCTGTAGTTGATCCATAACGGAATAATGTTTTTAAAGGTTCCCATAGACAATTATAAAGGTTGTAAATGTTTTTTAAATTATGGAAAACTCATTTACAATTTTACCTCACAAGGGTAACACTATCAATGTTTGGTATATTAATCTCCAGTCTTTTTCCTATATATATTTTTTAAAGACCTGTTTTGAAGGATATTATATATACTGTTGATTCCTGCTTACCCACTAACATTATAACAAGGATTTCTCCATGCTATTAAACACTCTTTATACATATTTTAATGATTACATTTTTCATTTTATTGTTGTACCACAATTGATTATTTTCTTATTGTTAAATATTTCATTTACTTCCAGTTTTCCAATATTTTAAATACTGTTGAGATAAATATGAAATATATTTCAATTGCATTATTAAATATATGTTATTTTATACTTTATATAATATTTATTGAAATATTTATTTTATTCTTAAAATATAGCTATTAATATTAAAATATTTTAAAGCAGAATATTTTTCTATTTATCTTTGTTTCATAAGACTGAAGTTTAGTAATAAAATATACTTAATCTTCTTTGGAGAACAGAATGTGATACTGGACACAAAGGATTAAAATGTCTATCTTCATCACGCTGAAGACGTTATTTTAGATACCTTGTAGTTACACACACAGGAACAGGTTATAATGCTCCTTTAATTGCATATTTCTCCTTAGGGATAATGTGTTACTCTTGTTTACTTTGGTAGTGATTTACTGTAGCAATTGAGAAAGCTTATTACCCTTTTTACCATATGTGTTATTTACACTTTGGATTACACTACTGCCAAATAATTTTTGAAGAAACTATTTAAAATCAAAGGAACATTATTTAGCTTGATAAGTTTCACAATTTAGATTTTTAAAAAATATTGTCATGCTAGGTTATAAAGTAAAAGTTGTTATATCCCCGTAATAAATCTCTTGACCCATTTATTCAGTCCTTTGCAATTATGTTATTGTCTTCTCAGTCTACAAAGGAGGATTAATTTTGAATAGACTAAAAAAAATGATCCCATTGTTTATTGATAATGTTTATAATGGTTTCACTTCGTGGTTATCAGTTATAGTCATACTTCTCTGTATGTACTGTGGCGTATATTAAAAGGAGAATAAAAGCATTGTCTTGACATTCCTTTTTCTGGATGTATTTTACCAATTTTGTTAATGGCACAGCGTCTGTAGATAACAATCATTTATTTAAAATGAAATGACCTGTCACAATTTTGTCAATTCTTTTTATATGTATCTTTCCCATTTAAAATATTTTAATGCCATTTTTTGAGTATTTAGTGTAACATTTCCGTTACTTGATTTGTATTGGATGGATTTTCTTTACTTCAAATATTCACTTGATTTGATGCTCTGAAATTGACCAGAATTGTTCATACCCAAAACCAATTTAGCAGTTATAATTTCAAAGCAAACTGATATTTTGATTCTACTTGTAATAATTGAGTTGAGACACACACATAGTTCTTTTGTTTTAGTATCCAGTTCTTTCAATTTAAAGCTTGTGTTGGAAATTAATTAAATGACATATATAAACCATGGGAGGATTTCCATGCTGTTGAGTAGAAAACAAAATCCCCCCCATTTCAGAAACATTGACCAAAGTTTCATTCCAAGTCAGTCAGCTGTTTCTCCCTATATCAGATTTTACACGAAAGACACGTGCTATAAAATCTTCTTATTGATGCAAACACCACACACTAGTGGTGTAAGACATCTTCTCTGGTGTGGATCTTCTTTGATTTTTTTTGTTTGCTCACCATTTCAGTAGTAATGATAAGACTTCCTGATTTCAAGATTTCATACACTTGAAAATTGAACATAAACTGGATAAATGGAAAAACCTATTTTTTTCTAGTTCTCTTTCTTATTGACTTCAGACCACCTGGGTTTAAATCTTAACATTTACTAGCTGTGTGATTTGGGAAAGTTACTTAACTTTTCTATGCCTCAGTTTTCTAACCTGCAGACGGGGGTAATAATACTACCTACCTCATGCAGTTGTTGTGGGATTAAATGAGACACGTTATATAAAGGGCTTAGAACAGTGTCACATAGTAAATTGTTGTGGTGGTTGTGGGTGTTTTTTGGGCCTCATAATAATACTGTGCACTTGGAACTTTGTAAGTTTATTATCCTATACTTTATATTGTTGTTTTAAATGTTTTATTTTGAAACGATGTTCAAAATAGACTTTTTAAGAGCAGTTTTAGGTTCATAGCAAAATTGAGTGGAAGGTACAGAGATTTCTCATATACCTCCTTCCCCAACTCGTGCGTAGCCTCCCCCATTGTGAAGGTGCCCACCAGAGTGGGACATTTGTTACAACTGATGAGTCCTCACTGACACATCGTAATCATCCAAGGTCTATAGTTTACATTATGGTTCACTCTTGAGTTGTACATTCTGTGGGTTTGGACAAATGTCATGACGTTTATCCACCATTATAGTATAATACAGAATACAGAATTCACTGCTCTAAAAATCTCCTGTGCTCCTCCTAATGGAATAACTTTTGACTTACAGAAAAGTTGCTGTGTACACTTCACTCACTTTCCCTTAAGGTTAACATTATATCTAATGGTAGTACAATTATCAAAGTCAGAAAATTAACATTGGTACAAAAGTATTAAGTCAACCAGGGGCCGGCAAACATTTTTTGTAAAGGACTAGATCAAGACAGGGTCAAGACGAGGGCGAGGCAAGCAGGGTGCTCAGGACACAAAATTTAAGGAGGCACTAACTCTCACGGTTGCACAAATGCACAAACTAAGAGAGAGTGTACTTCCTTAAATCTAGGTGTCCTGTTTGTCTCACCCTGATACTGGCCCTGAGGTAGCAAATATTTTAGACTCTGCAGGACTTAATGGTATCTGTCACAAGTACTCTGCTTTGCCATTGTGAGAAAGTAGCCATAGATAATATGTAAATTAATGACCCTGGCTGTGTTCTAATAAAACTTTATTTAAGAAACAGGTGGTGGGCCAGATTTGGCCTGTGGGCCAGAGTTAGACCACCTCTGATCTAAAGTATAGCTGTCATTAGAATTTCATCATTTTCTACTAATACCCTTTTTTTCTTCCAAGAGCCAAGCCAGGATCCTTTATTAAACTTAGTTTTCCTGTTCCCTTAGTTTTCTCCAAAATGGCAAGTTCTTGTACCTTCCTTTTCTTTCATGACCTGGACACCTGGAAGAGTAATGGTCAGTTATTTTGTAGAATGTCCCTCAGTTTTGGTTTGGCTGATGTTTTCTCTTGATTAGATGGAGGCTGTGTGTTTTTGGAAAGAACACTGCAGAAGTGATGTTGTACCTTTCTCAAGTGTATCATATCAGGGGTATATGATGTTGATATGTCTTGTTGACCTTGATCACTTGGTTAAGGTGGTGTCTGGCAGATTCTCCTGCCAGGTTTTTCCACTGCAGGGTTACTATTTTCCTTTCAGTAATGAACAAATACCTTGGTGAAGATTTTTTGAGACTGTATAGTGTTTCTCCTCAAACTTTCACCCACTGATTTTAGCATCCTTTGGTGGATCTTGCCTGTAACAGTTACTATTGTGGTATTTGCCTAATGGTTACTTTCTCTTTTCCTCATTCATTTTACATCAATTACTTGGAATTCCTCTGTAAATAAAAGCTATTCCTTCTCTCACATTTATTTATTCAACTATTTTTGTCACTATGGATTAATAGTTGTTGTATTTTATGGATTATAACCCAATATATATTGTGGCTCACATTGTTTCTATAGCTCATGCTTCACTTATCATTTGATTAGAGTGATGTGGGATGATGTCTCATGGAATTTATTTCAGGGACATTTCTAATATGTGGAGTTTTGTGGGAAAAATTAATTTCAAATTAAGTGAATTGAAATGATGAATACTGATTAACCTATTTATTAAAATGAATCTTCTCTTTTCTGCAGCATATTCTGCAGCATATAAATTTCCATCACTAGAAACTGTTCATTCTTGTAATGAATAAATCACAATTTTCAGAAAGCTCCTATTATACTACAGTCGTGTTTTTTGAAGAACATCTGTCAGTATATAATCAAATGTTTAGTCAACACTTGGCATTGGGTCAGTACTAGAAGTGGAGAGGGGTGTGGAACAAAACAAAACAAAACAAAAAGATGAGACATAGTGCGAGTATATAAGGATCTTGGCATCCAGTCAAGGAGCCAAAGCTAATACTACTTGGAAAACAATTTGAGAACAAATAAGTACTGTGCTATGTGGTATTGTCTGTAAGTGCAACAGGAATTAAAGAAACAATATCTGAAAAGACTTCAGAGAAGAGGTGGACCTTGAAATGATCTTACTCTATCAAAATTTAGATGCATGGAGGGAGAGACAGAGGACATTTGAAAGCTGGAGAAGATCCATCCAAGTGGGAATCAGATTAGTCCCTATTGCACAGTAGAGTATTTCCTGGCACAGATAAAAATATTGTACTAACAGGATATGGAAAAGATCAGTTTTTAAGTTTTAAAATATAATTTCTAAAATTAATATATATTCAGTAAGGAAATGTAGAGTATGAAAAGAGCACAAAGGAAAATGTTAACTCAGATGCTTAATATTTGGGAGTATGACATGTACATGCCAATTATGTGTGCATAATGGTATATCTATGTAGTATGTAAATAAGTACGTGCATATATATATATATATATATATATATATATACACATTTATATGTGTATTTTTATATATGTTTGGAGTCAGACTACCTGAGTTCAAATCCTGGCTCTACCACTTACTAGCTGTGTGACCTTGGGAAAATTACTTAACCTTTCTATGTCTTGGTTTCCTAATTTGCAAAATGGGAATAATAATAGTACTCATCTCATAAAGTTGTTGTGGGAATTAAATGAAACGATGTATGTAAAGTGCTTAGAACAGTGCCTGGCACACAGTAAGTCTCAGTAAATCTAAGGTATTATTATCATCATACTATACATATATACGTTACATAATCTCTTTTGAGGTAAAACATAGGTTTGCACCACACATAATGTTTTGTAGCTTACCTTTTCTCATAGAAATACATTACATAAAATTTTTCAGATTATTAAAAGTCTTCTACTACTAGATGATTTTTTAAGGACTGAAAAATATTCCAGCCTATAGCTATATTACAATTAACTTTAACAAATGTCCTATTACTGGACACTTTGTTTAAAATTTATAACATTTTATTCATTGAACCTCCTTATAACTAAATCTTTTCCCACCTCTGATTATCTCTTAGACAAATTCCTAGAATTGGAATGGTTGGATCAAAGAGTATGAAAAAAATTAAAGGCTTTTCATATATATATATATATATGAATATATATGTTTATTTTCATATATATGAATATATATTTATATATATTCATATATATATATATATATATCCTAATTTCTTACCAAAAGATTTGCGCCTATTTACATCCTCACCAGGAGAGCATGAGACTGTTCATTTCTTTGCACCCTCAGTGACACTGAGGGTCATTATTATCCCTTGGATGTTTTGATACATTTGATTATGAGTAAAACTGAGCTTTTTTTGTATTTTTTTTGGCCAATAGGATAGGCAGTTTTCCAGACCTTGGACATTGGTTCAGGAAGGCAAGATTCAGTGACCTTGACATGGAGAGCCTCACTTGCCCATGGTCTGCACTGGCAACTGGGCACCTGGAGTGGGGATACCAGGAGATAAATAGAACGTGCCCAAGACAAATTAACCCACTTTCCCAGTTAGTTTACCCAGAACTAGCTCTACATAGGAGATTTGTGATAAACTTTGTGACAGTAAAACTATGAAAAGTAATGAAGACACACCTGAACTATTCTAACTTTTAAAAATATGAAATTGGCAAAATACAGAAAAGATAAAGAAGGAACTAACAATCACACATGTTAGCACTACTGAGAATTAACCGTTTTGACACATTTGCTTTTATGGGCTAATGACAGAATGTTTCCTAATGGGATAGGAATTAAGAAATAAAACATCAACAACAGTAAAAATCCAAAATTTTCTACCTTTGATAGATATGTATAATTGTATCCATTTATGTTATTAAACCCTCCCAAGATATATACATAAATATGTATATAACTGTGTAAAAAATGTATCTTGAAGGATGTAACCTCTTATCTTGGGGGTAGATAGGTAAAGGAGCTTTTTATTCCATATTATAGAACTTTTTCAGAGAGTTTGTGAGCATTCATAAGTTACTTTTAATTAAAAAATGCTTTCTCCTAGGCTCTTTAGATATTTAATATTTTAAAATTTAAAAACAAGTCATTTTCAGTTTTCTTCATTATATAAGCAGGTTATGGTGACTGATGGTTAAAGGGAGCACCCAGGAGGAGGAAACACAATTAATAACAGTTCTTAACAGGAAGTCTATCTCTCCCTGTTATACCAAGGGGTTCTCAGTAGATGCTTGACAAGGAAAAGAATAGAGTTATTAGTCTGGGCTTTATACATATGCATATCTAATACAGTCTGACTTTTTGTAAAAGTGAAGAAATTTTTTATGAGAATTGATTAAGGATGACATGGAGCTGATAAAAATGTTTCTCTCCTAAATCTTATGACCACATTGAATTGAGCTGCTTGAGAATTCATTTCTCAAACAAGAGGTAATTTGCTTTCATTAATTAGTGGATAGGAAATATGGAACTTAATAATAGGTCCCTAAAGCTGCAGAATTTGGCATATGCAACAGTGGTTAAGATGACTGGATTTGAAGTTCAACTGCTTAGTTAACAAAAAACTCATCTTTTTAAATAACTAGCTAAATGACTTCAGACAAGTTACTTAACCACTGACATTTAATAATAGCTACGATTACTGAGTTCTTCCTATGATCAGGCTTTGTGTTAAGGGCTCTACTTATGTTAGGCATGTAATGGAAAGATGAGGAAACCTAGGCACATAGAAGTTATATAACTTGCCTAACATCTCAGGGCAGAACTGGGATTTAAAACAAAGCAAACAGATTCCAGAGCCACACAACCACTGTGTTCTCCTGCTCTGTCACTGCAATTACGATGAATAAAGCCAAGTCTTGGTAATTCATGATCATGAGGATTAGAGAGATAAATGAAATCAAATCAAATCATAATTCATTTTAGTTTGGGCTGAAGTTTCTGTTTTCTCAATCAAAATCTTTAACCAAGTTGTTAATTGGTAGCAAAATTATCAGATTTGAATTATGTCCTTTTCTTAAATTGTGAAATTCTTAATTTTTAAAAAAAGGACCAAAAGGCAGGAAGAAGGAACTTTATAATGGACTAATTTATAAACTGGACAGTCATCCCTGAATAACGAATGGCAGCTAATCATCTTTTAAAGAACTCAAATATGTGAACACATCTTTTATATATTCTTAGGATAAACCTATCTGACCATTTTTGATATTTAAATATATTGAGCTCTTAGGTGTCTTGGGCCATCATCTAAATACAGTGGCAAGTTAAACTGTCATCACAGACCGCGATTTGAATAGGAGCTTTTAGTGGATGCTTTCTGAATTTCGTTATTGAGGAAATTATTTCTCAGAGTAAAAAAGTCAAAATACAAATATAAGGATCAAAATAAAAAGTTGGGTTGATCATGGCTGTTTTGGGAAGGACTGATGCCCAACTTCTTCCTTCATGCCGTTTGAGTTGGACTCCTTATTTTGTACATTGATTTTTGTTTTAGGTTGAACAAATCCTGGCAGAATTCAAGGTCAGAGCCCTGGAATATCACCCTGACAAGCATCCTGAAAACTCCAAAGCTGGTAAGTATTTAATAATAGCTATTTCTCATGAAAATGAATAGCATATAGAACTAAAAAGCCATTGAATAGTAACAATATTCTTTTATCTGTTATCCTCAAACTTACTCTTTCATCCAATATTTTGCACTGTTAAATGGTAGGAAGGGAGGAAACCATGGAAGGGTCTTTTCTCTAATAGCAGTTTTTAGCATCTGTTTTTCTTTCTGCTATAATGTGCTGCTTCATGGTTGAAAATTTGTCCAGTTAATGCTTTGTTTCACCAGTTCCTGAGTGTTAACATGACTTAAATAAGTTTGTAACTAGGTGGTTGTCTTGATGAGAACCTGGCTGTGTCTTCTTTGTTTCAGGCACCTGAATATGTCCATATATTATATATGATAATATATTCGTACTTTTTTCTTTATCATAATTTAAATTCCGTTATCACAAATTTAGACATAACTGCTTATGTGCATCTCAGCTTGAAAAAATACGAACAAATCTGTTATCCTTCCTTAACCTGTCTCCCTTCTGCTCCTTCCCTATCGCTCTCCTTCCCCTTAGAGCCAAACTTCCTGAAGAAGCAGCCCACGGTTGGTATCTGTACTTTCCTTCCACTCAGTTTTCAATTTATCCCAGTCTGACTCCCTCCTCACCTTTCTCAGAAACGGCTTTTGTAATAATCACCAAGGACTTCCCGGCTGCCAAATCCAATGGTTACTTTTTAGTCCTTATCTTCCCTCAGCCTGCATCAGAATTTGACACTGTTGACCGTGCTCTCCCTCTTGAAACACTCTTTTCTCTTAGCTACCAGAATGTGCACTCATGCCTTCCCTCCAGCCTCTTGGGCTGCTCTTTCTGTCTCCTTTGTGACTCCTTCTCTGCTGCCCTAATGTCCGCTCCCAAACTCTCTTCCTGTCTTACTCCCTACTTTCTCTCTGGAGTCTCGTCCAAGTCTGCGGCTTCAATTATCAGCTCTTTGTTGATGGCTCCCAAGTCTATTCTTTTTTTCCTAAAGATTTTATTTTTCCTTTTTCTCCCAAAGCCCCCCCAGTACATAGTTGTGTATTCTTAGTTGTGGGTCCCTTTATTTGTGGCATATGGGATGCTGCCTCAGCATGGCTTGATGAGTGGTGCCATGTCCACACCCAGGATTCGAACCGGCGAAACCCTGGGCCGTGAAAGCAGAGCGTGCAAACTTAACCACTTGGCTGTGGGGCCGGCCCCCGCAAGTCTGTTCTTAACTCAGTTCTCATTCCTCATCTTCAGAGTGTAGTTTCAGTTACCTCTTGGAAATCTCCATTTGGAGACATTTCAAAGTCACCCTGTCAAAAACTGGGATTCTCCTCCCCCCTCTCTAAAATCTTGCTCATTTTTCTATGTTTCTCCATATCAATAAATGGCACCACCATCCATCAGTTGGTCCATCCACCACCTGACCATCAGTTGGTCAAGCAGAAACCTTGCCTCCTTCCTCTCTCTCAAGGCTGCATCTGGTGAATTACCAAGTGCTGGCAATTTACCTTCTACATCTCTCTTCTGTAGGTCCTCTGCCCTCTTCCTCACAGCCACTGTAGTAGATAAGCCACCATCATTTCATGCCTGGATCCATACAGCACTCCTTATTTCATTCTGCACATAGTGATCTTTCTTTTTCATTATGGAGATAAATAAAAGATTTAACATGTATAAAAAGGTATAAGAATACTATGATGAGTGCCCATGTACGTATCAACCAGCTTAAAACTTTACCACTACAGTTGAAGTCTCTTGTTTTTTTTCTTTTTAAGCATGCAGATGAATAGCACATTCTATTTTTACTTTTCTTGGTGAGGAAGACTGGCCCTGAGCTAACATCTGTTGCCAATCTTCTTCTATTTTTTCCCCTCCCAAAAGCCCCGGTTCATAGTTGTATATCCTAGGTGTAGGTCATTCTAGTTCTTCTATGTGGGCTGCTACCTCAGCATGGCCTGATGAGTGGTGTGTAGGTCCATGTCCAGGATCTGAACCAGTGAACTCTGGGCCCCCAAAGTAGAGCATGCAAACATAACCACTCAGCCATGGGTTGAAGTCTCTTGTGTATTCCTATCCTGATTTTATCCTCAGGGTAGGTAATACTATCTTAAGTTGAATGATTATGTTTACTATATGTATATATGATAGGTATGTGTATAGTGTGTATATATATATATATATATATATATACACACACACACATATATATATGATTTTTTTATAAGGAAATAATGTGATTAAGACCTGTCTATACTCCTGTCAAACTCCTCTTTATTAAAATTTTTCCCCCTTATCTTAAAGCTCTTTATTAATTTTCTCTAGAAATCATTGATCCCATTGATTTGTATAAACAGATTATTTTCCAGTGTATGAAGTTGTCTTTTGTTAGATACTTAATTATTACTTTTGCGCATTTGATTTTTCCCCTTTTTATTAAGGCGTAACTTGTTTAGGGCAACATGAACAAATAGTAAGTGTAAACTTGATACATTTGTGTCTATATATAAGTTTAACTCCTGCCCAGATGAAGATGTAGAACATTTCTAGCAACCCGGAAGTCCCTTTTAGTGTCCTGTTCAAAATCAGCACCCTCGCCCATTTTTGGATCTCTATCATCGTTGATTAGTTTTGCCTGGTTTTGAATTCCCTATAAATGGAATCATGCAGCATGTACTCTTTTGTGCGTGCTTCTTTTGCTTTACATTATGTCTGTGGCATTTACCCATATTGTACCTGTAGCAATGGTTTGTTCTTTGTCATTGCTGGGCTTTTAGGTACAAGCCCTTTTTGTTGTGCTCCCCCACTTATCTCTCCATCTTCATTTTCTCTCCACCACCACACCTACAGCCCCATGTTTCAGCCACTCAGAATTACCTTGGTTCCTTAATGTGCCGTGTTTCTGCTCTCCAGGCCTTTATGCCTGCTGCGTTCTCTGCCTGGAACACCCCTGAGGCCTGCACACCTCCCTGCCCTGCTTTGACTGGCTAGGTGATGCTCCTGCATCAGGTCTCACTTAGCCATCCCTTCCTCCGGGAAGTCCCATGTGCCAACGGCCGCGCAGAGCACCCTGTAGTCGGGCAGCAAACTGTGTATCACATCGTCTGCTTGTGCCCTGTCCCGCTGACTCGTCACGCTGGAAGCTCAGTGAGGCAGGCCTCCTGCTTATCTTGCTCACAGTGGTTTGCCCCCCACCCAGCACAGCACTTGCCTTGGAGGACACCTACTTTGAGCGAATAACTTCTTGAATGAGTGAATGAATGATTTCATGAATGCTTCTTTAGGAGATATATTAATTGCCTCTCTGAAGTGGAGTTAATATTAAGATAGATGTCCTAACATAAAAGTATAACAATTTAATAAACGCTTAAAAATAACTACCACCTAGGTTATTCTTTAACTGGGTTCTTTTCCAGTGAAGCGTGGCTTTGAGTTGTTTCTCTGTCCCTGGCAAACAATGTCTATTTAGGACATGTGATGAATCACTGTGCAATCATTGCCATTTCTAGTTGCCATAGTGACGGGACTTTTCATGTACAGGTTACCTCAAGGCTTCTTGTTCAGAGGAACACTGGGCTGTGTAAATATTGTTTAAAATGAAAAGGTACACAGACATCAATATCTCCCCTTGTCAAGGTTGTAGTTGATAGAAGATTCAACCTTCGGGTAGAAATTGTTTTCAAATATGTTTAAGCATCCATTTACTCAATTTGGGTTAAAAAGACTTTCTGAAAATGTAAGTGGTTATTTACACACTTGGAGAAGGATTAAGGTTAATGAGAAAAATATTTTAAAATCTTAAACAAAAACTCACCAGATGCTGAATATTAGCTTGATGGAAATCCAGAATACATTGGACAGATTTTGAAATGTATTTCATCAAGGTGAAAGGCTAGCCTGTAGAGCAACTGCAAGTAGGAGAAATTCAACTTGTATATGTGCCTTTTTGGTCCACTAAATGTATTCTCAACCATTGCCATTGAAATTACTGTTTTGTTAGCATAATGGAGTAATAGATATGAACGCAGGCTTGTCTGTCTGGATTGCTTCTAGCTCCAACTTACAAGCTAGTTGACCTTGGGAAACCTTTCTGAGCCTCAGCATTCTCATATGGAAAATGGGTAGGTTAATAGTATATTACTTCATGCATCTGTTATGAAGATTAAATGAGATATCCTGCATGTGGGAAGGGCTCAGTGTTGATCATTATGATTCAGTGGACTTTCTTTTCTTGTTTTTATGCAGCATTCCAAGATAAAAATTTAACAAAATGAGATTGTTTTCTTTTTTGTAAGTAACCATTAGATCTTTCTCGCTTTCATTAAAAAAAAAAAAAAAAAGCCTAAATCTAAGGCTTTTAGAAATCCCTTTTCCTCTCCAGGTATGGGTGATGTAGGCAGGATTGGTTGTGCTTTAGAAATTGTTTTCTGTCACTGAGCCCAACAGCTCCTGGCTGGTGCTCATGCCAGTCCCATGTGTGTGTGCGCAGCAGTATTGTTTCAGGCCAATGCTTTATTAATTTCTCTTTGACTCGGAAGAAAGGGGTTTCAAACTAAATTAACGACCTGTAAAATGGTATTTTTGTTATTGATTTGCAGACTTCAAAGACATTTGGATATTTGAGGGAGGGGAATTCTTTGTCCCTTGCTAACTTTTATCTTTCAATGTCTCAATGTTTTGCTACTTTAAAAGCTCTTTATTGTGGGGGCAGCCTGGTGGCGGAGTGGTTAAGTCTGCACGCTCTGCATTGGCAGCCCAGAGTTTTGCCAGTTTGAATCCTGGGCGCGGACATGGCACCGCTCATCAAGCCATGCTGAGGCGGCATCCCACATGCCACAACTAGAAGGACCCACAACTAAAAATACACAACTATGTGGGGAAGGGGGGGCGCTATGGGGAGAAAAAGGAAAATAAAATCTTAAAAAAAAAACCCCAAAACAGAAAAAACTCTTTATTGTGGGCAGCCTGATGGTGTAGTGGTTACGTTTGCACATTCCACTTCGGCGGGCTAGGGTTCGAGGGTTCAGGTCCTGGGTGTGGATGCACACATCACTTGTCAAGCCATGCTGTGGCAGTATCCCTCATACAAAATAGAGGAAGATTGGCACAGATGTTAGCTCAGCGACAATCTTCCTTACCAAAAATCCCCCTTCTTTATTGCTTTTTTCCTTTAGAGTAAAAATAACATACAGTAATAAATAATGTTGAAAGTGAAAGTCTGCCCTTATTGCTCCCTGCCAGAAATTCCCCATTAACAGTTGGTGGATTTTCCCCCACGGTTTTTTCAAAGCATGTTCTGACATCATATTATTATTATTTCTCAAGTAATTGTATAAGTGGCCTATATTTAAGATGTGGTGTAATCATACAAATTCTATTGTGAAATATGAATTTAAAAGAACTTCTGTATTTTCAAAGTAAGCCCAAAAGTTAAACCAGAGTGTCTCTCAAAGTTTCCAGCATCATTTGCTCGTATATGCCTGTAAAATGAGATCTCTCTTCCCAGAATGGTAAATGTTTATCTCGTGTGATTCATTTTATTAGCTGATATATTGAAGGACAAATATAAACCTAAACTCATTTTTATTAAATGTGTTGAAGATGGAAAAAGGAAACAAACACCTAATGGGAAAGATAAGGTCTCTTTTGCTTTCTGCTTATCAATTGTTAGAGGGATTGACATCAAAATAATTCCAAGCAGGCTTCTTTCATTCTGGAAACTCTGGAAAATAGGCCAACAGTAATGTACAAAGAAAAGGTGACTCATAGATAAATATGTAAATCTTTACACCGACTGCTCTCATAGTAACTGGCATGTGCATCGTGGTGATAATTTAATGAGATTTTTATTCCTGTTGGAAAAAAAAGACATCTCATTTATACAGCAGGACATTTACATTGTCATCAGCAACAGGAAGGACTGCTCATTGGAGCAAGTTGCTATGGCAAGATGCTTTTTATTTGTTTGTTTCTGTTCCTGTATCTCTCAATAGCCACATCTTTAGGGTCTTCCCTTTGACCCTTTAATTGCTGCTGCCTGCAGTGGTGATATTAAATAGTTAGTGACCTGTTGGGTAGCTGTGCTGTCCAGCTTTGGAGCACGGTCCTGGTGGTGCCCTGCTGTAGTGGGCAGTGTCTCTGGTTCCTAGGGAAACACTGGAAGTGGCGGCGTCTGGGGGACAGGAGTTCAGGAACAGCAGCTCTTTACCAACTGGGGCACAGAAGCGTTTCAGTATTTTCACAATTGTATGGAGGTTCTGTCGGTATTGACTGCACATTTGCCCTAACACCTTCTCTTTCAAAGGATCTTGACTACTTCCCATGAAATATTTTTAAGTACTATTGGGGTAATTTTAATTATTTTTCCCAATTATACTATTAAAATGTTCCTAATTCACAAAGTGTTTTAAGGATAGGTGTCATTTCTTTGGTGCTTGGAGCTCAGGGCATAGCACCATATGAATATCTTTATATTCACACTCAAAATAGGAAGCATTCACTCATTCATTTGTTGGACAATACTTTTTGAGCACCTGCTGCACTGCTCCAGTGCAGGCTATGCAGGAGAACAAAATAAAGTCTCTGCCCTCATGGGGTTTGTATTCTGGTAGAGGAGGCAGATTATAAATGAATAACTGTATGCTGTCAGGGAGAAGTACTATGAAGAAAAGTAGTTTGGGCAAGGTAGATTAAGGAATGGGGCTGATGGAGTGGGCAGCGATTTCGTATAGCATGGTCAGAGAAGACTTCCTTGACAAGATGGCGTCTGAGCCGACATCTGAAGGGAGTAAGCCATGAGTGTGCCTGAGGTAAAAGTGTTTTTGGTAAAAAGGACAGCAAGTGCCAAGGTCCCGGGACTGGAGTGTACTTGGTGTACTCAGGGAACATCAGGGAAGCTACTGCTGCTATAGCAAGGGGACACGGGGAAAATAGAATGAAATGAGGTCAGAGAAGGAAGAAAAGGGTAGAGGGCAGGCAGAACATGTCTGACCTACTAGCCTTGGTAAGAATTTTCAATTTTATTCCAAGACAAATGGGAAGTCATTGGAAGTTATTTTGAGCAGAGGAGAGATACTATGTGACTTATTTTTAAAAAGATCACTGTGACTGCTGTGTAGAAAATAGGCTGAGGCAAAGGCATGAAGATCAGTTGAGAAGCTACCATAATAATCCAGCCAAGAGAGGATGGTAGCTTGGACCAGAGCAGTGGCAGTGGAGGCGGAGGCAAGAGATCAGATCTTGGGGATATTTTAAAGGTAGAGCCAACAGAATTTTTAATGGATTAGAAGTGAGATGTGAGAGAAAGAGAAGAGTCAAGGATAACTCCAATTGTATAGAAAATGAATGAAATATTTCCTGACTCCCCAAGCAGAGCCAGTCTTGCCTCTATATTTCTATGTATTACCTTTTATTGAAATGATTTGTTTATATGTCTGTTTCTTTACTAGACTCAGCGCTTCTCAAGGGCACAACCTAGATCTTATTGATGAATGATGAAGTTTTTATTATCTCTGGAGTTGGAGGAATAAGTGGGGATTAGAGAGCAACATGCATTGGAGGAAAATGGCAGGGGCAGGAAGGCAGTCAAGTGGAGAGTACCAGCTGGGAAGCCTGGCAGGCTTGAGTTTGAACCATGGCTCCATCACTTGAAGCTCTGGGACTTTGGGCAAGTTACATTAACCTCCTTCAGCCTTAGATTCTGTAAAATGGGAATAGTAATAATATCTGCCTCATAAGGCTTTTGTAAAAAAGAAAGAAACTCTGTACTCATTAACAATCACTTCCCATCTCCCCTTTGTCAGCCCCTGGCAACCACCAATCTACTTGCTGTCTTTATAGATTTGTCTATTCTGGATATTTCATATAAATGGAATCATACAATATTTGTCATTTTGTGAGTGGCTTCTTTCATTTAACGTAATGTTTTCAAGGTTCATCCATGTTGTAGCATGTATCAACACTTCATTTCTTTTTGTGGCTGAGTGATAATTCCAATACATGGATATACCACATTTTATTTATCCATTTATCAGTTGATGGGCATTTGAGTTGTTTTCACGTTTTGGCTGGTATGATTAATGCTGCTATGAACATCCATATATAAGTTTTTGTGTGGACAGATGTTTTCAGTTCTCTTGAGTATATACTTAGGGTTGGAATTCTTGGATCATATGATAACTCTATGTTTAACATTTTGAGGCACTGCCAAACTGAGGTAGGGATCCAATTTCATTCTTTCACATGTGGATATACAGTTTTCCCAGCACCATTTGTTGAAAAGATTTATTCTTTCCCAATTGAATTGTCTTGGTACTCTTGTAGAAAACCAACTGACTGTAAATGAGAGGGTTTATTTCTGGACTCTCAGTATCCCATTTATTTATGTTTATCCTTATGCCAGTACCACATTATTTTCATTACTGTAGTTTTGCAGAAAGTTTTAAGTTGGGAAGTGAGTCCTTCCAAATTTGTTCTTATTTTTCAAGATTGTTTTGACTATTCTGGGTCCCTTGCACTTGCATGTAGATTTTGAGATTAGCTTGTCACTTTCTGCAAAAAAAGGCAGCTAGGATTTTAATTGTGCTGAATCTGTAGATCAGTTTGGGGAATATTACTATCTTAGCAATATTACGTCTTCTGACATGGATGTCTTTCCATTTATTTAGATATTTAATTTCTTTCAACAATATTTTATAGTTTTTGGTGTATAAGTCTTTCTCTACTTCTGTTAACATTTTCCTAAGTATTTTATTCTTTTTGATGCTCTTGTAAATGGAATTGTTTCCTTAATTTCATTTTCAGATTGCTCATTGCTAATGTGTAGAAACACAATTGATTTTCATATGTTGATCTTGTGTCCTGCTCCATAGAAAGTTTTAACTTCACTGAGGAGCAGAAGAGACATTGGAAGTGTTTCTAATAGGGCCATGGAAAGTTTCTATTGTATGCCATCTGGTCAAATAGTTCAGTGACAACACTACCATTTATCAACCACTTACCATGTTATTTCCTGTGTTGAAAACCTCCCAATAGCTTCCTGCTGCTCTTACAACAAAAAACAGACCAGAATCCTTAGCATGACTTCTGAGGTCTTGGATGACCCGGCCCTTGTCTACACTGCATCCGCATCCCTCATTGTTCTTCCCCTGGCCCTGTGTCCTCCACATTGGCATCCTCTACTTTCTCTAAATCACCATGCTGCTTCCTGCCTTGGAGTCTTCATTTACACTGTTCTGCTAGCCAGGTCGCTGCCCTCCCTTACAACTACCACTGGAAAAGGTAATTTTATTCCTAGTAGACAAATTGTAATTTTTCCAATGTTTACAAATGTCTATCCTGCTAAATAGATCATGTCTGTTGTTCACACCTGTGTCATCAGCACCTGGCACGTCACTGGAGCTCAGTAAAGGGAGTGGATAAACTGTGAGCCAGGTACTTTACCTACGTGATCTCACTTGTCCTTATGAAACACTTTACAAATGAGGAAACTAAAGCTTGGTGACGTGAACTGGCCCAGGTCACATAGCTAGTAAGTAGCAGAGACACATTCCAGTAAGATCAGTTTGATTGTTTAAAACAACCCCTCTAAGAGGGAAGTGCTCATCTTTTGATTTATTTTCCAGTGGAGACTTTTCAGAAACTGCAGAAGGCAAAGGAGATTCTGACTAATGAAGAGAGTCGAGCCCGCTATGACCACTGGCGAAGGAGCCAGATGTCGATGCCATTCCAGCAGTGGGAAGCTTTGAGTGACTCGGTAAAAACGGTAGGTTTCTCTCTGGGATGAAGTGAATTTATGAAGCTCGGGCTGCCCATGGATTAGACTCATGTAATAGCTTAAAGAGTCAGTAGTCAATCGGAGGGAGAAGACCAAAAAGCTGGCAGAATCTGGGTATAATTCAGTGTCCACAAAATCCTGTGAGGGGAAATTTAATGGATCAACACCAGAAGAGCCTATGACTACATTTATCAGTCTCTTTGGCTGTTTGATTCAGTAAATACACTCCCTCTCCATTGTCACTTACTGTTTTATAAGTTCTGATAACCGTGCTTCTCAAGTTGCTCATTAATACTGCTGAATTTTGAACCATTGCAAATTCATCTCCTCCATCATTTTAGTTCATTACAGTCTGTTCTCTCCTCGAGGCTTATAAATTCCATAAAAAACAAGGTCTGATTAATAAAAGAAAGTTGCACATTATTTGTAAATTATTCCTGTTATAAATTCTGGTGAAAGAATTGTTGGATAGATGCAGAGAGACTTTAAAAACCATTGTTATCTTTCCTCATGCCATTAAAAAAACTATCAAAATAATCACTATAAATACTGTTATTATATTTATTTTGTTCTTACATTGACGGTTATATATTATAGAGAAAATGTAATTTTAAGGGTTTCTACATTCTTAGGCATGATTTATTATCTAGCTTTTTTCTGCAGAGACACTGTTCTATGACATGTGACTTAGGATACAGAAGTTACCCTATAGGCAAATCTCCAGGGACTCTTGTTAGAATTAGTCTATAAAGTGATTCACATCTCTCAAATTACAGCCCTTCAGAGTTACATTTAGATTTCCTTCTTAATGGTTTTTATTTTAAGAAGACTAGAGCAAACTGCCTTTTCACTGGTAAAAGACCTGCAATAGTGAGGGAGGGTCTTTGAAGTAATGGGGAAGAACAATGCAAAACTCTCAAAATATATGGTTAAAGCCACTCTACATAAAATGGAAGCTGCTTTCTTCGTCTCATTTTGGGACGACGTGTATTCATATGATTTGTTTAAGGTGGCTTAATCAGTTGTGAAGGACTAACCACATGATTATGGAATATATGCACACAATAACTAGAGAGAATCTTTAAAAACTAGTGACAACTTCAATACTCAAAAATAAGATTTTTTTCTTTTGCATCGTGTATATCCAAGTTTTTGTTGACAGTGACTAAATAAACACGGTCCTCCCACCCCTGCAGAACCGTATTTCCATTCTCCTGAGTGTGACATCGTATAACTGCAACTGAATTAGTGACCCTTGTTACTCTAATGCTTTTTGATTTATAGTTCATTTTTCTTGATGATCCACTGAACTCTGTTACTTAATTTTAACTGCTAATATCAAGTTAGCTGTGGATTTTTCAAAAACCCCTCTCCAAATCCCTGCTCTAATTTACATTGCTGACATATTTCTATTAAATACTAATTTCCTGTCTCCAAACACATCATTTCTGCTTTGAATTTCGCTTAACTGTGAACTGTTTGAGGTCTTGCAATAATTACATTTTAGATCTTACTGGCTGTATCTTTTGTCAGCAAAATTGAAATAGTATGCGGGCTATCATTTGGTTTCAGATTTATTTTTATTAGTGGCACAAAAATGATGAGATACATATCTTTCTGCTGTAAATCAGCAGTGATATTTTTTCTTGCACAGTCTTTGTTTGGGCTGAACCTCGTGTTTCTGACTTGCTTTTGTTTCTCTTCCTCAGTGGACTTGAAACCCCTACACCAAGTTTCACATGTTTTGTCCCTCGTTCAATAGACTTTCTATGAATTTCCTTTCATCACTTTCTGTTCTGATCCTCACAGTGACTTCTGCATGTGAAAGCCTCATCTCTCTCTGTAACATTTCATTTTTTATTTTTTTCTTCTCCCCCCACCATAGATAGTTGTGTATTCTTGTTGTAGGTCCTTCTGGTTGTGCTATGTGGGACGCCACCTCAGTATGGCTTGATGAGTGGTGCTAGGTCTGTGCCCAGGATCTGAACTTGTGAAACCCTGGGTCACCGAAGTGGAGTCCACAAACTTAACCATTTGGCCACGGGGCTGGCCCCTCTCTGTACCATTTTAGTTGCTGCTTCCTGTGTGTGCATTTCATTTGTCCATCCTTTCACATTCCCTCCCCTAGGGAAATTAATAACAGCTGTCATGCTTAGTATTGCACATCACCTGATAGATCATTGTCTATCCTTTTGTAGACAAACATCACCACTGGGGTGTTTGGGTTAGGTATATTACATATGCCATTTTGACCATTAAACGGTTATAACTTAGGGTTTGAATTTTAGGTGACATCTATCTAAAACACATCTGCATGTTCACTTGCCCTACACATTTATAGATTGGTAAATCTCATAAAATCCCTACCTTTCACATCATCAACCCTATGTTTCTGCTTTTTATTTAAGCAATATAATCCCTCTGGAAGGAAAAGCATTGGTTGAGAGCAGAATTAGTGCCAGTACCTTCAAGGCAGGACAAATCACAGTGCACTTTTGCAGCATCACACACAGCTTCACATCGCGGGAATCTCCTTGGGGAGAACTCTTCACATGAGCCACAGCTTCAGGGGTGACAGGTTTCTACCGTCCAAGAATGATGAAACTGTAGCTGGTATTTTTTTTCTCACATCAAAGTCCCTATCACTTCACTAGCTATTTTTCTTTTCCTTTTTAGAAGTTCTTCTTGGTAGTTTAATTTGTAAAAATATTTTAAGAATTCATCCAGGTCAATGAATATGTTGGAAATTTAAGCTTGGATATGTGATGTTGGTTTAAAAAAAGGATTTTGGGTGAAGGCATGCCTTTGGTGTCTTGGGATAACTTGAAAACAGACACCTTTCTAGCTCGAAGAATCTTAGGGAAGTTCATCCATGTCATGCCAAGTGGTTTTACCCCCAGAGACCCAGGGTGTGAATGGCTCTCCTTCTAGCTCCAAAATATGTGGCAGAATGGCTGTGGGAAAATGGTCGGGGCAAAGCCACAGTCAGAATAAACTGCTGAAAAAAATTCTCGTAAGCTGTTAAAAATGCTCATGTCCTATCAATTGCTATAAATTTTATAAAGAGGTAATAAAAACATATTTTTTTGTGAGTTAATTGTTTGACAAATTGATTGCTTAGGTGGGGAGGGGCTGGTTGGCCTGCCAGTCACCATCTCGTGGACCTTTTTGTCTACCGATTGTTTCTGGGTTCCCGGGCGGGGTGAGGTGTCTTTGGGGTGAGTCCAATTGGCTATAGACTACCAGGGAAACTTCCTACTAGCCTTGATAGCCAGTTTCCCCAGCCAGATGGAAAACTGTGTGCAATGCAATACTTTCTGGTCTCGTTCAGAAGGCAGTATGTCCTAATTGGATGTTATCAGAAAGCAGGTCAGAAATCACCCAGGCAGGTAAAATATTCACTCATGGTGATCCAGGCTAAAAATAACCAGTCAATTTTGAACAGTTATTCAGTTGATCCACGGCTTGTCTGAGTCAATTGACTTTTTCTTTCTATTTGTCTCAATGTTTACTGCCATGTAGACAGAATTTTTTTATATTTCAGTGTTGACCAAGGTCCAGAGTTTAAGAACATGACTTCCTAGAGAAAAAAACCCAACCCATTAAGGAAAGCCGGTAAACAAGTTAATTCAGAAGGCAGAATAACGACATAATGATTTCACAGACTGTAAGGACAGTGGCCTTTGCACCCAGGCTCTGTGTCTGTTTAATGTTAGTTTACTCCATGCACACAGTGATTTTCTGTCTTCTGCAGTTTTTTTATTTTGCAGCATAGACTCTCCCTCCCTCTTAGTCTCTACACTGTTACCAGTTGATATTTTATTGATACTCATTCTATTGTATTGAGTTACTCCACAACAGTTTACTTGATGTTAAATGTTTTTCTTCCTAACTAATACCCAAGTGGAGCTGAGAAATACGCTCTGGGAACCAGAAATGAGTGCTCTAACTGAGTCCCAGCAAACAAGGCTGCTGAGCATCACTCTTATGTTGGTCCTTTGATTGCACTACAAAGCATGAGAAGTGCCTGTATAGAAGATTACAGGATTTTCCCCTGTGTGTTTCTTTGATAGGGATCTGTAGATACGGGGAGGGCTGATAGTAAAATAGTTTATTCTGAGTTACTTATAAAGGGCATAGATCAGCAAGATTACTGTCTCAGAATATCTTTTCACTGACGGCTTTCAAAGCATTTACTGTAGGTGAGTCATGAATCCTCACCACCCATCTAAGGCAGACTGTAGGCACTTCTACTCCAAGAAAGAAGTACTGAGGCACAGAGTTGATCCATTGTGTACAGGCCACCTAGCTGACCTGTGATACGTTGACACAAATAATCCATAACCAATCTATAAATCAAAGTTGGGGTGAGTTTATTATGAGCCGGGTTTGAGGACCATGTAGCCTGGGAGAGTCCTTCCACAAAGGGATGGGGCACTCCAAAGAAGTGGGGGTGTACAGAGTGGTTGTACACCATCAAAGAGCATGTATCACACATGATTGAAATGTCCCTTTTACAATAGTCACAAGATCGCCCTGTCAGCACAGGGATTGATGGACTCAGTGGGGAGCTGGGTGGTCACAGGGTGGGCGCAGCAATCAATTCCTAGGCTAGGGAGAGATGCTCATCCTTAAGGAAATGCCAGTGTGGGGGAAGTTGCACCTTTATCTTAAGGGCATTTGTTCTTGTCTTTGGGACACAGCAAATTCTTAAAGCAGATATACAATGCATGCTCAATGGCCATGTCAGGCCCTTTTGGGGGAGAAAGCAAGGTTAGTGCAAATTAGCTTTACACCAAATGTCTTCCTCATATACTCCAGTATATCCTGTGGCTTGCCATTTCTTTATCAGACAGCTGATCTGAGCTCACATTTTCAGCTCCATTGGCCCTGAATTCTTGAATTTCTTACACTCTGGTTTTTACTAACCTTCTCAGTATCCTTTTCCCTCCACAGAGAAGGCCACTGGCCAGCCTGTTCTATCCTGTGCTTATGCAGAAAACCCAAGAAACCAAACAAACCAAATGACAACAATAACAACCACAGACCCAAACCAACCAAACCAAAACCAGATTATTTTTTACACCAGCTGAGGCCACTGCACATTTTTAAAGTTAACAGTTGCAGTTTGAAATAAAAACAATGGAAAAATGCTTAACACCTTCATCTAGCAAATGGTTATAAACTATATACCCTGTAACCCCCGTCTCTGCCCTGAACAAACACATTACTAGCACCCAGAAACTCCCCCCTTATATATTTTGACAATCATGACTGCATCTAGTTTTTAAAATCTAAGTTTTCTAATTGTACATATATATAATCTTGTCATAGAAAATTTAGAAAACACCAAAAAAGAAAAAGATAAGAAAAGGAAAAAATAATTTTATGATCCTGTCATGCGAAGATAGCCACATTAACATTTTGGTGCATTTTCTTCCATTTTTTTCACCCTTTCATTTGTTAGTGTGAGAGCCAATTATGTTGAATGGTGGCAGCAACTGCTTTACAGGGTGGTCCTGGATCTCACGGTGATTGGGCTGATTATATTTTGAGAAGGGGATTCAGGCTGATGCTTCTTTGCAGATGGGGAGATAGGTTGAAGGTGGGAAGAAGGGAGTTCTCTGGTTGGATTAGGCCAGAAGGCTTGAATATCCTTATGGTTTTAGGGTGTGTTCAAGCTGTGTTGCCCTCTATATTTTATGTATATGTATTGACATATACATTTATATATCTACATTTGACTATATCTACCTAACTTTTAACATAGTGAGATCATGCTATTTATGACCATTTTGGCTATTATTTATTAACACTAATGTAATTTATTTTTATCCACAATTTATTTTATAACACTAATGTAATTTATTTATGTATTTATTAACACTAATGTAATGTGCCATTAACATTTACACTTAAAAGTTTCCAAGAAGGCATTTTACCCCTTTGCACTTTCCCTTTTTTCTTGGTGAGGTACTTCTCCTTGCTCCTGCCTGTGAGGTCAGTGTTAGTGCTCCTGAGACAGGCGATAAGAAATTGTGGTATCTGTCTAAGCTCTTTAAGATGCTGATGAACACCCCCCACCTAGCCCCCACCATTGCTTGGGTGAGCCAACTTGTCCATGTACACATGTAATATTTTGCCACTTCCCAGCGTTACTTTGTTTAAACTGGTAAATAAAGTGATAGGCAGAAGTTGACAACCCCAGTATTATAAGATAGTTGAGATTTTCCCGGAAAGAAGTGCACTGAAGATGAAAAGTGACATGACCCTTGCATCATGGGACCTGTGTACCAGAGGCTGTGGCCCCTTCCCTGGTCCATGGCACAGTTTTTAAATGTTGCCGCCTCTGAGCTTATTCGGCAAACCTTGGATTTCAGAAAATCAGTGTGTTGGTTTGGGTTGGTTTCTTTGCTTTGCTTTTTCTTTATTTTTTGCAGCATAGGAAAACAATATCCTGGATGTCAGGAAAATAATTTGTCTGGGGTTTTGCACTTCCCGAAATACGTGGCTTATGGGTTTTCCTTGGGTTTTTGAGTAACAGAAATGGTGTGCAACTGTTCAGTAGTGCTCAGGAATAGCATCCCATAATATTCAGAGGAGGTTTCAGGAGACGCTTACGTTTATTATTTTGGTTGATGCACTGCTAATTATTCTACTTGAAATGTTCTTGACACGGCAAACTCTCAATCTCTTTCTCGCTCTGTATTCATCTATTGCTCCTTCCATTCATCCACCATCCATCCAATTTTAAACATTTTAATAGGAAATACGTATGCAGGACACAAAATGAAAAAGGTACAGAAGGACGTATGGGGAAAGTAACTCTGTCTCTTATCTTTGTCCCTCAGTTCCCGATGTAACAAACTCTTCCATTCTGAAGATCCATTTTTGATCTTCCCCTCACTCTCAACCCAACCATAAGCAGCAAGAGTTATGCTGGCAAAATTACACAATTAAGTCACTGGGCAAAGGACTGCCACCAAGCATACTGGACACAATTCTGGGATATCTGGTTTCTGGGGAGAGTTTTCAAGGGTTTTGGACCTTGTGTTTGCCTAAAAATTTAAGTTATACCGGAAGTCAATGGGCAATACCCAACACTGTTAATTTATGGTCCCTGGTTTTTAAAAATTGTAAGTCAAAAATATAATAAAACTATCATACTTTTGTTAAAAAAGTCTAAGTAATGAAATAGGATATGTAATAAAAAGGGAATACATCCTTATTTCAGACTCCAGTTCTACTCCCCTCTCTCAGAAAGCCACTATTGCAATTTCTTGTGTTTCCTTCTAGAAATCTTTCGTATAGTGTACCCATACATATTCATAATATCCTTTAAAAAATGGAAATATATTTAGCAAGTTCTTATTATTTGAAGAAAACTGAACTTGAAAAAGTTCACCTAAAGTGAATCTACTTAAAGTTATGTCAAATATTTCATAGTAAATATTGATTTAATTGCTGCTTTGTGCCATAAGTTTTCTTAGAGAGAAGATGTATAATCCAGAATTCTAATGTTTGCCAGCCCTGCATTGGTCACGGTCAGATGGGAGGTCACGGCAGTAGTTGTGGGGATAGTGGTCACAGTAGTAGTACGGTTAATTTCTGGCATGGCTCAGTGCACATAGCCTCACTGTTTGTTGTTTGTTTTTTGGTGGTATAATACACATAACATAAAACTCACTATTTTAACCATTTTAAAGTCAACAATTCAGTGGCATTAAGTACATTCACAATGTTTTCCACCAATCATCACTATCTAGTTCCAGAACTTTTTCATCACCCTAAAAGGAAACCCTGTACACGTTAGCAATCACTCCCTATTCCCCTCTCCCCCAGCTCCTGGTAACCACTAATCTACTTTCTATCTGTATGGATTTGTCTATTCTTGATATTTCATATAAGTAGAATCATAGAATAAGTGGCTTTTTGTGTCTGGCTTGTCATATTTAGCATAATGTTTTCAAGATCTATCCATGTTGTAGTACTTCATTCCTTTTTTATGTCCAATATATTTCACTGTATGGATATATCACATTTTTGTTTATCCATTCATGAGTTAATGTACATTTGGCTTGTTTCCATCTTTTGGCTTTTGTGAGCAGTGCTGCTATGAACATTTGTGTATCAGTTTTTCTTTGAACACCTGTTTTCAGTTTTTTTGGGTATACGCCAGGAATGGTCTTGCTGGGTCATATGGTAATTCTGTGTTTAACTTTCTGAGGAAATGTCTCATTCTTTGAACCTCTCTGATGTTGGTCTCTTGGCTCTGTACCGTGATATGGATTTTTCCTTATATCACTAGTCTTCCAAATCAGAGAGCATTAATTAATTAATATCTAGATTAATTGATTAATATCTAGTTAATAGTCAAGTCTAACATTCTGTTAATCAGCACTATAATAGTAGCTCAGGTGTTACCACATATTGAACGTTAAATATAGAAAACTACATAATATTGATTTGATATTATACGTCTGCTTACATTAATGTAGTCAATGCACTGGGCTGTCAGAAGTAGAAAGGATCTGATGCTGGAAGAATCTGACCAGACTCGTACCAGCAAGACTGAAAATGAGGAAGGGAACGAGCAAGGAGAAACGAAGAAAGAGGAGCTGGATTCAACCACAGAGAAAATGGAGCAGAAAGAATCTGAGTCTCTGGAGAAGTCATTCTCCCCACAAAATCCAGAGTCTCCAAGTAAGTCATGTCATGTGGCTTTGCAAAATGGAGAAGGTCTGAAATTAAAGGGCTTGCTTTATATTGCATTTATTTTCAATATTTCCCAACTGCACAGTAGTGCCAAATTTAAGGTTTGGTTCACCACCTTAAAAGATACTTACTTAGCATTGACACAGAAACTAGAAGATATATTCTTCAATGCATTCCTTGCAAAGGAAAATTTGAGACATCTCTGGGAGTATCCTTGACTTGACTGAAATAACACTAGCTAACATTTATTAGGTGTTTACTATGTGCAGGAATGTTCCTCACATATATTACTTTACATCTATTGTGTTGTTTGACTTTAGTTTTACATATATTAGTTTCTTTAATCGCACTAGAAGTTTGTGAGGTTAGTACCAATATTGTTCTCATTTTACAGATGAGTAAACTGAAGCCCAGGGAGGTTGAGTAATTTTCTGAAGGCTGTACAGCTTGTATGTGGCAGGCAAGCTGTCTGTACTAAGGCAGTTTGGCCTCAGAGTCTGTTTCTAGGGCACTGCACTGTCCTGAGAAGATCCCGTATCTGTAAGGAGCTCTGTGGATGTTCTGCACCACGTATAGAGCCGGTGAAGCAGGGTGTGATAGAGGTTAAGCTGCTGGCTCCCAAACTACACTCCCTAGGTTCACATCCTACCTCTGCTCCCTGTTATCTGGAGTACTTGGTAAAAGTTGCTCAACTTCTCCAGACCTCAGTTTTCTCATCTATAAAACAGAGATCATAATGGTACCTTCTCATAAAGTTATCATGAGGATTAAATGAGGAGATCCATGCAAAATGCTTAGCACAGTGATTCACCTATAGCAGGTCCTGGGTGTGTGTCAGATAAATGTTAGATGTGTTATCACTTCTTCATCTATCTGGCCATACCACTGTGTTTATCTTGTGTAGGTGTATTGTATGCACACACTGCAGCTGCCCTCCAAATTCTTATCTGATGCTCGGGGTTGTGATACAACACTTCATTAGAATTTAGCTTTTTTGGGGTGTGTGTGAGGAAGATTGGCCCTGAGATAACATCTGTGCCAATCCTCCTCTATTTTATGTGGGATGCTGCCACAGCGTGGCTCGACAAGCGGTGCTAGGTCCACGCCTGAGATCTGAACCTGTGAACCTTGGGCCGCCAAAGCAGAGTATGTGAACTTTACTACTATGCTGCTGGGCTGGTCCTTAGAGTTCAGTTTTCGAGCAGAAGGTTCCTGAACATCCTTGAACACTTATTTAAACAAAGAAGATAATTAGACAGTTTGTGGAGAATGATAGATTTTCTAGAAATAGTCACTTCAAATTTCTCTTTAGGGAGAAATTGTATATGCTTACTACTGTCTGGGAATAAAGATCCTTAGACTTTGATTCAGGGGTCGCTGGTGGTAACCCAAGAGACTCCTGTAGAGTCTGCATGCTGATTGCATCAGCCTTGTAACTGGAAATAGTTATAATATAACAAACTGATCAAAGCAGAAGTCTGAATTTCAGAAAAACAGAGTTTTAAGCAAACACACACATACAAACACCCACCCACGTGCACACACAGGCAAATATCCAAATATTTCTCCCTTCAGCCCTGGAATGTTCAGATGTGTGGTTCCTGAACCCCTGGGCCTCCCCTCTGCACCCCCGTGACTTTGTGTTTTGGATTCAGATGTAGTTTGAGTTCACCAGAACTCGGGGAGTTGGACACTTCAGAAACTCAGGCATGACACCAAGGCCCCATTAGCATCCCTCTCATAAGATTCCATGAAATTTTCTCTGTCTTTAACAAAACAGTTATTTAGATATCAAAAAACCCCAAAGTAATGTGCACTTGTCATTAAAAAATCAAAGAATCCTATATAGACAATAACTTAGTGTCTACCCCAGTCTCCCATCCTTCTCTGCTTCTACTTCCTGAAGTAACCAGTGCGGATGCCCAGGTGTGTCTCCTTCCACACTGTTCTCTATGCTCATACAAACATGTGTAAGGAGATGTTCACTTATGAGGGGTTTAAAAATAAAGAACAGCATTAGACTGCGCACGTTCCTCTGTGTTACACAGTGGCTAAGAGCGGAGACTCTGGAACCAGATCCCAGCCTTTCTACTGATGAGTTGTGTGACCTTAGGCAAGTGAGTTAACCTGTCTGTATCTGAGTTTTCTTACCTATATATAATGGTCAAAACATCAGTGTCTACCTTGTAAGGTTTTGTTGAGGAGTAAATGACTTAATATATGTAAGATATTTAGACCAGGTACAAGGCAAGTGTTTTTTTAGTGTTAGCCTTTACTATTATGGGATTTCTCCTTAGACCTTTACATTTAGAATTAACTCATTCTTTTTACCAGCTGATAAATATTCCACAGTGTAGATATAAAATGATTTACTCAGAATAAATTGTGATGCCGGTTTTGATGCCCTCATTGTGAAGGATATTCTCTTCCTGTGCTTGAGGAACGAAGTAAAGGGGGTGAGAAGAGGAAAGATCATCATTCTGAGAAGTGGTTGGAGAATAAGAATTATGAAATTTTGCCAAAGGCTGCATTTACCAGTATTTTCTAAATGTTGTTTAAGAGATTTTTGGGTGTTCTAAGTAGTGCCTTAATGTTGGGGTTTGATATACCAAAGTGTAGTTGCATGATTATTTATAATTTCACTTTACTGAAGTGTAAATTTTTATAACATCAACATTTAAGAAATATTATTCATGTCAGCTTTACCAAGCCCCGAGTGGCTTCTCACAGAACTTTTCAGCATATTTGCTAATTTCCTCAAGTAGTGCGTGGTATTTACTTTGGAGTTTGCCTTTTGATGCCTCTTCTGTGATGATAGCCATCAAATAGTCCCCAGCATATTCTTTTTCTTTTTTAGATTTTATTTTTTTCCTTTTTCTCCCCAAAGCCCCCCAGTACATAGTTGTATATTCTTCGTTGTGGGTCCTTCTAGTTGTGGCATGTGGGACGCTGCCTCAGCGTGGTTTGATGAGCAGTGCCATGTCCGCGCCCAGGATTCGAACCAGCGAAACCCTGGGCCGCCTGCAGCGGAGTGCGCGAACTTAACCACTCGGCCACGGGGCCAGCCCCTCTCTGTCATATTCTAACTCTTCATCGCGACCAGTAAAATAGGGAGCACGGCGTCTGAAAACCAGCATGCGAGACAATCTCACTTGTACTTTCTTTCCATTTAAATATGCAATAAATATGCCGCCTGATAAATACAATTCTAGAACCAAATAGTTTGTGTAACATCCTGAGGTGAAAAAAAAATTTCAAATGTAGCATATGCTGTTTGTGTGCTGCCATATCCTGTGGGCATCCACCTTCCCAGGCGTTGCCAACCCTATGGCTTCTACCAGACCGCTTCCTCTGGCAGTGGAGCCTGCTTGGCAGCAAGGGAGCAGGTGGTAACTGCCAAGGAGTAAACAGTCTTTGGGTGTAGCCATCAGACAACAATGAATGGGAGCGGGAGGCTCCTCTACCCCTGAAGGAGGATAACTCTGAGGGGTTTTTATAGTGTCTCCCAGGGGTCTCCAGAGCGATGAAGCCCCAGCTGCCGAGGGTGGTAACTTGCCTGATAATGTACCTTTTATAGACTTGGTTCCCTGCCTCACCTCCCTACCAGGGCCTCCTGGAATCACGACCCGTATTAGCCACTTGCATTCAAATTCTTGTCTGGGGACCTATTTCGAACTAGAATATACCTTTTTCAAACTATAAAATAACATACATTTACTGCAGAGATGTGAGAAAATATGGCCAAGCAAAAGGAAGAAAATACAACAACTAGTAATCTTACCACCTAGAGACATATCTATTATTGATCGTTTGGTATATTTTTTATATATGTCAGTATACCTAAAACTAAAAAGATCAGGTAGTCAGAAATAATTTCCTTTTTGTTTTTTCCCCAAATGGAAATTCTTTTAGGTTTGTTTTCTCTGATAATTCCAGAAAAGTGCAAACAGATCCTGTTTTCCTGAGATAACCACTGTCAACTATTCTGTGTATATTTATCCTGACTAGACAGTATTTCGATAATATTTCTAAATATCAATGGAAGCATATTTTATATATTATTCTGTAACCTGCTTTTTCATTAGCAATATTATAAACATAAAAAAATGACACAAGGCATACTTGTCCATTGCAGAAAAATAAGAAAATATAGATAAACAAAAAAAGAGTATAAAAAATGAAAATCGCATCTATTCCAACTATACAGGGATAACTGTTAACATTTAGGGATAATTCCTTGTAGACTTTAAAAATTTTTTACATAGATGCCCGTGTAAATAGTGAATTTAGGAATGTATAAACTGTTTTTCAACTACCTGTCATAGCAATATGTTAACGAGCATTTTCTATGACCGCAAATATTAAAAAATTGTTAATGACTATAGCAAAGCCTTTTAACCACGTATCTCTGCTGAAGATTTAGATTGTTTCTTTTTTTTTCTTTTTTAAAGATTGGCACCTGAGCTAACAACTGTTGCCAATCTTCCTTTTTTTTCTTCTCCCCAAAGTCCCCCAGTACATAGCTGTATATTTTAGTTGTAGGTCCCTCTGGTTGTGCTATGTGGGATGCCACCTCAGCATGGCCTGATGAGTGGTGCCATGTCCACACCCAGGATCCGAACTGGCGAAACCCTGGGCTGCTGAAGCAGAGCGCACGAACTTAACCACTTGGCCATGGGGCCGGCCCCTAGATTGTTTCTTGATTAAAAAAAAAAAACTTTTATAAATGGTATCATGATAAACATCTTTATAGTTAAAACCTTAAGCACATCTATGATTATTTCCTTAAGACAAATTTCTAGAAATAGAATTATTGCGTTAAAGGTTTATGCATTTTAATGAGTTTGATAAACATTGCAAAATAGCCTGCCAGAAGAGTTTTGCCAATTTATACTTCCTCCAGTAGGGAAGGAAAAATGAACTTTTCTCTAGTTTTCAACAAAGTTGTTTATTAGAATAAAAAATCTTGCTATTGTGGAATAAATTATTTGTGTTTCCAGGGATCCCTTAACACTGACCTTTTATTTTTGGCAGCTGTTTGAAAGTTGTTTCCAATTTCTTTGCAGGTGAATTGTCAAAATTCCCACTACTGGGGACATCTATAAATATCCTCTTATTATTAATCGTTTATGCATGTGAGGTCCTGTCATCCATATAAATGAATTCCTGTTTATAAGAATTCAAAAGTCTGCTTAAGTTAATCAGTTTCTGTAAGATATTAATAATTCATACCAAAGACTTACCCCTACATTTTACTTATTGCCGTGAAATCTTATCACCAAGCTGTTTTCTTTTCCTACCTCTGTTTTAAAGATCTTCTCTTCTCTCTTCTAAAGCTCTTTCACATGGGAACCGCTGGCACCTTCGTTTCCGCTGGTCTGGGGATGCTCCCTCAGAACTCCTGAGGAAATTCAGAAACTATGAAATATGAAATGTCCCTGCTCCACAGGAGAGAGAGAGAAAGAGAGCAAGACCGTCTCCTGTGCGGCTAACAAGCCGTCTTTGTTCAAATCTTAAAGATGTTATGTTTATATGTCATGTTTGTGAATTGCTGAGTACTGATTGATTCCTCCATCCTTGAACCCATTCTCATGATGTTTTTTAAATGAGAAAAATTTCAGAAGATTAATTTCTTTCAACATTTGAATAAACTAAGGCTCTTAGATTCAAAGTAGCTTGTACTATGTGCATTTTCCTGTTAATGTTCTTTATAGACATCCATGAAAAAAATCTATCTCTGTATTTAAATATTTCATTGATATACCATGATCTTTATTAGTGCTGGGTGTACAAGAAATGTTTTCTGACTCTTGACTTAAAATGAAACATGAAATTACTTGTCTAAACCGCATAGTGTGAAATAAACAATTTTCCCAAAGTTCATGATGAATTTATAATTCAACTGTGTTTTGGAAATAATTTGAATAGGTATTTCTACTTTAATTTTAATAATTGTAAATTTAAAAGGCTTTTATTTATTTGAGTAAATAAGATTTCTTTTGTTATATCAAGTGATAAATTTATAAATTGTGTTCTAACTATGAAAATGGGCATGTTAGGTAACATATCTTTTTAAAGTTGGAATTATTTTTTTATTCTTTCTTTCTTTCTGTCAAGGATTGGCGTCTGAGTTAACATCTGTTGCCAATCTCTTTTTTTCCCCTTCTTCTTTTCCCCAAAGCCCCCCAGTACATAGCTGTATATTCTGATTGTAAGTGCCTCTGGCTGTGCCATGTGGGACGCCACCTCAACATGGCCTGACGAGCGGTGCCATGTCTGCGCCCGGGATCCGAACCGGCGAAATCCTGGGCTACTGAAGTGGAGCGCACGAACTTAACCACTCGGCTACAGGGCCGGTCCCTTTAGGTTGGAATTATTGATGGTCATGTGTAGTCTATGGTTAGTTTTTAGTTTGCAAACAAGTAAATTAAAAATTAAGAAGAAAAACAATTTTAGAGCAGGGGTTCCTTAGTCAATGACAGAGTTTTCATTCGTCTACAGCAAAATGCGAAAAGTAAGAATATAGGAAGTTTTTTTTAAAAAGCTAAATTATTCAGGGGCTGGCCCCGTGGCCGAGTGGTTAGGTTCGCGTGCTCCGCTGCAGGCGGCCCAGTGTTTCGTTGGTTCGAATCCTGGGCGCGGACATGGCACTGCTCATCAGACCACGCTGAGGCGGCGTCCCACATGCCACAACTAGAAGGACCCACAACGAAGAATGTACAACTATGTACCGGGGGGGCTTTGGGGAGAAAAAGGAAAAAATAAAATCTTTAAAAAAAAAAACTTTATATAAAAAAAAAAAGCTAAATTATTCAGAAATTATGTCCTTCTTACCTTTGTGGTTTAAAATGTGCTTCCTTTGACAAAATAGTACCGTAGGAGATTGTGTTAGTTTGCTAGGGCCGCCACAGCAAAGTACCACGGACTGGGTGGCTTAACAACGTTCCTCACAGTTCCGGAGGCGAGGAGTCCTGGAGTGAGGGGTCTCTAGGTTTGGTTTCTTCTAAGGCCTCTCCTTGGCTTGCTGCCTTCTGGATGCGTCCTCACATGACCTTCGTCTGTGCACGTGTGTCCCTGGTGTCTCTACCTCCTCTTCCAAGGACGCCAGCCATATTGGACTAGGGCTCCACCCCAACAGCCTCCTTTTAACTTAATCACCTCTTGAGAGGCCTTATCTCCAAAAAGGGTTACACTCTGAGGGGGTGGGGATTGTGACTCCAACATATGAGTTTCAGAGGAACACAATTTAGTCCATAACATAGATGAAAGGCTTTTTTTTTTTTTTTTAAACAAATACAACCCTATGTTGGTTCCCTTAGTTTCATTTGAATTTTTACTGTTTCGTCAAATCCAAAAGTCAGGGCCAGCCATTTAGCAAATTATTTCTATCCATATTTCACCACTTTGGTAAAACGTGATTTGACACTTTTACCATATCTGCAAATTTTACTTCATAAATAGAAAACAATTATATTTTTTGAGGCTTGATTTTTATTTTATTAGAAAATAATGATATTCAAAGAACATTAAAAGGCCAAGGACCTGCGTGGGAGTGGGTGTGAGGAAGGCTGGATCTCAGGCTCAGCCAGGCTGTGTGTGGAGCTCCTCTCCAGAGTCGGGGCCTCAGGGGAGGCCTGGGCTGGGGGACCCCAGGGTCCGGCAGGAGGGCAGGGAGCAGTCAGCGAGCACCAGGATGCAGTGCAGAGCTGGGGCAACGGGCGCTGGGCGGCCTCTGCAGGCTCAGCAGCTCACTAGGTATGTCCCTGTGGTGAAAAATATGGCAAGTTAAATTAATAAAATGAGCTTTTGGATTACAGTTGCCTGTCATAATGCCTGCCTGGCCCAGGTGGGCATTCCAAAAATACTAGATTGAATGAGGGAGTTTTTGAATCTAAGAATCAGGGTTTTAATTTTTTCCCATTTTTCCCTGTAGACTGTCTGATTACATCATTGATGACCTGTAATGATTGGTCCAGGCGGAAACCACTCCTACTCCCGAGGGCTGCTCTCAATTGTTGACAAGACTGAGCACTAGGTCTTGTTTGCTTTTCTCTCTCATGATACCAGAAACTGCCAAACAAGAAATGAGAAATAGCTCCACTTTAATGGGGGTTTATACTTGATCCCATAGAACTTAGTAGGAGAGCTTTATTCTCAAACACTTAATACTCCCCTGAACTCAAGGTTTAAAGAGGGAGGGGACTGTGCTTGGATAGTAGTTTTGCTCTTTGAATGAAAACTAAGGAGAAAACTGGACAAATCTTCAATAATTTGTTTGAATTCCTCATCACAACCACAATCATATGTATGCATAGTAGCACATTTTCAAAGCCATTTATTTTTGGATTATGGCTCAACTTCATGATATAGCAAACTGATTATGAAAAGATAACTTTACATAAAAGTTATTAAGCTCTTAAGTTAGCTCTAAATGGTGAAGATAATTTCTCTCATATTTGATATTGAATGAATGAATGAGGCACATATTTCTTGAGAACATTATTATGTCTTAAAAATTGTACTAGCATTTATGCAGGATATAAAAATTCTTAAGTCATGTTTATGTTCTTGAGTAGTTGATAATCCAGTGAAACATGACAGGTTTAGTGAAATAAGATATAAGAACATCTTACAGTTTAAAAGGAGTATATCAAATTAGTTTAAGTATGTAATGTGTTTAGAACATGCATAGCACATAGTAAGCACAATGTATATTAATTACTATGCTTATTATATTATTATGTGTTAAGTCTTGTGATCATCAGTTAGCAGAATTATGGCCTCTCATCCTCCCTTACTCCCTTCCTCAGTCCCTTTCCCCCAATTCTCCATCTCAGAGGCACCACTTCTTGCATATCTTTCTTTAGGTATTCTGTGCATTTACCCACATATATGTGTTTCTCTTCTTTTCTGTACACAAATAGTAGCATATAATTTACATGGCTGCACGCCTTCCATTTATTCAGTTGATATATCTTAGAGATTTTTCCATTTTAGTATGTAAGTGCTACTTTATTCTGTTTATGTGCTGTGGTATTCCATTGTATAGATGAACCATAATTTATTTAATTTGTCCTCTATTGATGCCTTTCAAGGTTCCTACAGGTTTCTTACAAATAACGCTGTAACAGATAGTTCTGTGCATAGTATTTCTTGTGTGTGAAGTATACCTGTAAGACAAATACCTAGCACTGGAATGGATCAAGGAGTATATATGCACATTTAGAATCTGATTACTATATTCTTAGGCAGTTTGGCAAGTTTCACAGCTCTTAGGGTCATTGAATTGGAAAACCCAGAAAATAGTGCTTTTTCTTTGGGATTCTTGCTTTGAGTTTTTTTTTCACTTTAGGCTAGACTTTGTTGAGTGGCTCAGTTTGAAGCACTGTGCTCATGGAACCATTTACCCAGCACTTTCCATAACCCCTGATACCCTGATTGCCCAAGATATAAAGCAATAATAAAACCAGAGTACACTTTTCTTCTGGTACCTTCCACAGAGACAGGAAGAGAACAGGGTATTTTTTTCCTGTTATGGCTTCCTGCCCTCTGGGTGTCCTGAAATCTTGAAGTACAATTCTGAAACATTTTAGCTCTTTTAAGTAACAGAGCAACAGGCAACTCAACAGAGCGACTCTGGAAAACCTAGGCAGAGTTCACAATTTCCTATGATCCCAAATAGGTTCCAGTCTCCAATGGACATATCCAAGCCTGTCAAAAATATGCCCCCTGATGAGCAAATTAGAAATGCAAAAAAGACTTTGCAGATATTTCTTGTACAGAAAGAACTGGATAAGGAGAAGATAAGGTTGTTTTCCTGCTTATGAATTTTCATATCCTTTCTGCGCCCAGATTTGATGGTGGTTACGAGATTAATCACAGCAGCAAGGATCGATGACTAATGCAGCTATTGAGAGGGGTCTTTAATTTCCTGGAGGCAAAAACCATTACCCGCCACCTCCACATCACAGAAGAGGAGATGCCAGGACTACTGGGGAATCAGTGATGGAAGAAATTGTAAAACTGATGCAATTACTGAGAAAATGATGAAATGTCTCACAATGAAAGGCTTCAATTCCCTTCAATTTGAGGTTTTGTGATATGTATCAGTGTGGCTATGTCTTCAGCATTATTACTTCTCGGCTCTCTGTGTCATCTTTCCCTCATTTGGGGGAATATTTTGCATCAGGCGGCTCAGTCTCGTCCTTTCTCCTCCTACCCAGGCTCTTCCATTTCTTCCAATGTTTTTGCATTCATGATTTCTTGTATTAATTAGCTGCCAAGAGTAAACGTTTTCCTAGTGGAATCTAGGTTAGGTTTATGGAAAACAAGACCTTTCTCTGATTCTAACCTATGGTGGGATTTAGGGAAAATCACTTGAGCTCTCTGATCCCGTTTCTTCTACCTGTGGCTGGAAATAAGCATCCCCCCTTTGTAGAACACAGGCTCTGGGCTCCGAACCAGGTCCAGAGCTGCCTGTGGGAGCCAGGACAGTGTGGGAACTGGTGAGGAGTGTGTAGTCCAGAAGTAGAAGTCAAGGATTAGCAACGACAGGGAAGGCAGAGAATGAGACTGTGTTTTCTCCATCATTCTTTCTAATAACTCTTCTTACTGTTCTTTTAAGAAAAAGGCAGAGATAGCAAGGGAGAGATTATAGTTAAGTAGATATATCTATATGTACACCGGTTCCAACCACCTCAATTATCTTTTCACATTCGGCTGAATTAGATGCCATTCTTGGTAGCATCCCGCTTCTGAAGATAAAGGTGATTTGTCTTCAGAATAAAGTATATGAAATAAGCTTATATTTAACATATTAAATAGAAGTAAAGTATATTAAATATTTTCCAGCTTGTTAGATCATTAGGGGAGGCTCTAAAATAGGGTCTAATAATGATAATAATAATAGTGACTCCTACCTTTAACAGTTTCCAAAGCATTTTCTCATGAATCTTGTTTGAACCTCACAACTGACTTCACTTTCTTGAGGAATTTGCAGCTTTTTTTACATTCCAAAAATCATGATAGAATGGAAAACATTATTTTATTTTTAGCTTTTTCTTAAATCATTGGTTCTCAACCTTGAAATCACCTGGGGAGCATGAAAACCCTGATGCCTGGATCCCACCCCAGAGGTTCTAAAAAAGAAGCTGACATGAAGGTTGTTCACCAGAAAACACCTCAAGAGGAATGATTAGCTCTGTGCCCTTAGGCAAGTCTTTACTTTTACTTCTCTGAGACTTGCTTCCTCTCTTATAAAATGAGGACATGTAAACCTCATTTTACCAAGAAATGAAACGAAACCAGGAAAATTGTGGTTTTCCTGTGGAACAGTCTCGTTTTGATTCTTCTCTTCTGGACTAAATTCAAGGAATCAGGGAATCTATGCATCAAGGCGGGGGCACTCTGCTGGCAGACATCCACGGTGGCAACATCCATGGTGCAACGTGTGTGGTTAAGAGGGTGGCTCTGGAGGCAGCACCTAGCCTCAGTGTAACCTTAGGCAAGCTCATTAACCTCCCTGTGCCTAGTTTCCTCATCAGTAAAACGGGATAGTAACTACTTGATGTAGGACACAAATGTCTACTGTTAATAGTAGAAATTGGGAAAGAAAATCAGAGAGTGACTAAAACTATTTTTTCCGAACACCTTTCCATTCTCTAGAATGGTGCTCCAGCATCCCCCGGGGGCTTGTTACAAATGCAGATTATTGGACCCCACCCCTGACCTACTGAATCAGAATCTGTGAGGGGTAAGGCCCAGGAATCTGTTTCGAATCTCGGTGGAATCTTGAGGGGATTCTCGTGCATGCTAAAGTTTGAACGTCACCATTCTAGAATCTTGCTCCCCAAAGTGTGATCCAGAGACCAGAATCATCAGCATCACCTGGGAACTTATTAGACATGCAGAATCTTGTGCCCCACTCTGCATCTGCTAAATTGTAACCTGTGTTTTAACAAGATCCTTAGGTATTCCTACGCACGTTAAATCTTGAGAAACACTGCCCTCGAACTGCATCTCTAATGCAGTAGCCACTAGCCATATGTGGCCATTAAAATTAAAATTAAATTAATTAAAATGAAATGACATTAGAAATGCAGTTTCTCAGTCACATTAGCCATACTTCAAGTGCACAAGGGCCACATGTGGCTGGTGGTTACTCTAGTAGACAGTGTAGACTATAGAACATTTCCATCATCTCAAAAAGTTCTATTGGACAGGCTGCTCTAGAATAATCATTACTATCATTGTCATTTTTTGTTTTGTAGCTACAGAGCATCTAAATGGAGCAGACTGCCTGATAAACTCTAATGTTTAAAAGAGCCAGGCAGGTGAAGTAAATGAATAAAGTAGGCCAATTATAAGAGAACCAAGAGCACAAGCATAATGCTAAGTGGCCAGCAATACTCAACCTCCATGCTGGGACTACAATAGGGAGTGCTGGGGACTGTGGTGACGGGAGAAAAGTGTGTTCAGATCCAGCCATTGGTTACCATGGAGGAGGCTAGGCCCAGGCTAGGCTAGACAGCTCTATTTTTGTTTAAGAAGCTAGAAATCTGGATTTCGATGTGATTCTTAAATTTTTATTGTTAAATTAAAATTTAAAAAATGCTATGCTGGCCAAAGAAACATTTCTGAAGGTCTGATTTGATCTTGGCCTTGTGACCCGAAACTCAAGCTCTCTGGTTCTACCTTGCCAAGGTCACTTGTTTGCTTTGCATATATCCTCCTTTCTTGCCTCTATATCTTCTTTCTTCTCTTCTTTCAATCTTGTGTTTGCTTTCCCTTCCCTTTTTTCCTTTCCTTTCTCCTCCTCTAATTTTTCTTGCATTCAGTAAGCATTTATTGAATGCTCTCTATGTGCCAGGCACTGTGCTAAGGGCATAGGATGCAAAGATGAACCAACATTGCCCCTCCCCTCAAAGAACCCACAGTTCAGTTTAGTGGGAAACTCACAGATGCATGCAGATAATGACTGCAATCTGTGGAGGGCTGTAGCAGAGGTGTGTTCAAAGCCCTGTGAAGTCACAAATAAAGGAGTAAGTCAACTTTAGGGGGAGGAGTCAGACAGGTCTTCACAAAAGTGTGGATATCTGAGCTGGGTTTTGAAGGATGTGGAAGAGTTCTCCAGGCTGAAGGGCTGGGATAGGAGTGGAAGAGGGTATTTTTAGTGGAAGGAATAGCTTGGAGACTTGACAGGGTTTGGTGTGTTTGGAAAGAGAAAATTTCTGAGTGGCTGACATGTAAGGTATAAAGTTACATACCAGACCTCCTTGTTCTTAAAAGTCTGTCGCTAGCCACTCCCCGCCACTATTTGAGCCACTTCTCCCTACCTCTAGTTTCCTCTCAGTGCAGCCTTGTGGCCCCTGGATCTAACACTTCCTCTCGAGTCCCCCCATCCCCTGCTGTCTTTTTACTCCCTCCCCTCTCCTGCCTGAAGCTAGATTGGCTGTGCATTGTTGTTGTTGAACCTGGGAGATAGGTACCTAAGTGTTCACTATACTAGACTCTGTATTTCTGTATATGTTTGCATATGTATTATGTTTGAAATACTCCATATTATTGGTTGAATTGTCTCCTTCAAAAACATATGTTAAAGTCCTAACTCCTGGTACCTGGGGATGTGACCTTATTTGGAAATAAGGTCTTTTCAGATGAAATCAAGTTAAGATGAAGTCACTAGGGTGGGCCCTAATCCAATGTGACTGGTGTCTTCATAAGAAGGGGGAAATTGATATGGTCTACTAATATTTGATGAGCGGGCCGAGAATACTCAATGGGAAAAGGACAGTCTCTTCAATAAATGGTGCTGGGAAAACTTGATAACCACATGCAGATGAATGGAATTGGACCCCTATCTTATACCACTCACAAAAATCAACTTGAAATGGATTAAAGTTAAACATAAGACTTGAAACTGTAAAAATCCTAGAAGAAAATATAGAGGAAAAGTTCCTTGACATTGGTTTTGGCAATGATTTTTTAGATATGACACCAAAAGCACAAGCAACAAAAACAAAAATTAATAAGTGGGACTACATCAAACTAAAAAGCTTCTGCTCAGCAAAACAAACAATCAACAAAATAAGAACACAACCTATGGAATGGGAGAAAATATTTGCAAATCAACTCCTGATAAGAAGTCAATATCCAAAATATATAAAGAACTCATACAACTCAATAGCAAAAAAAAAAAAAAAAGAATGCAATTAAAAAATGGGCAGAGGAACTGAGTAGACATTTTTCCAGATGAGACATATAAATGGCCAACATGTCATATGAAAAGGTGCTCAACGTCAAAACCACAATGAGATATCACCTCACACCTGTTAGAATGGCTATCATCACAAAGGTAAGAAATAACAAGTGTTGGCAAGAATGTGGAGAAAAGGGAACTCTTGTGCACTGTTGGTGAGAATGTAAATTGGTACAGCCACTATGGAAAACAGTACAGGGATTCCTTAAGAAACCAAAAATAGGCCCCGGCCCTGTGGCTGAATGGTTAAATTTGTGTGCTCCACTTGGTGGCCCAGGGTTTCACTGGTTTGGAACCTGGGCACAGACGTGGCACCACTCATCAGGCCATGCTGAGGTGGCATCCCCACATAGAACAGCCAGAGGCACTCACAACTAGAATACACAACTATGTACTGGGGAGCTTTGGGGAGAAGAAGGAAAAAAAAGAAAAAGATTGGCAACAGATGTTAGCGCAGGTGCCAATATTAAAAAAACAAAACTAAAAATAGAACTACCATCTGATCCAGCAATCCTACTTCTGGGTATATATCCCAAGAAATGAGAACAAGATCTTGAGATATCTACACTCCCATGTTCATTGCAGCATTATTCACAAACAGCCAAGATATGGAAATAACCTAAGTGTCTGTCAACAGATAAATGGATAAAGCAGTTGTGGTATATATATACAATGGAATATTATTCAGCCACAAAAGTGAAAGAAATCCTGCCATTTGCAACAACATGGATGACTCTCGAGGGTGCTATGCTAAGTGAAATGTCAGACAGAGTAAGACGAATACTGTATGATATCATTTATAGGTATAACCCAAAAAAGCTAAACTCATGGTAACAGGAAAATAGTGTTTACCAGGGGCTGGGGTGGGGGAAATGGGAAGATGTTGGTCAAAAGGTGGAAACTTCTAGTTATAAGATGTATAAATTCTGGGGATCTAATGTAGAACAAGGTGATTATAGTTTATATAATCTATATAGTTTATATAATATATATAGATTATAGATACTGTATTACATACTTGAAAGTAGCTAAGATGGTAGATCTTAAATGTTCTTACCACAGAAAGACGCGGCAATTGTGTACATGATGGAGGTGTCAGCTAATACTATTGTAATCATTTTGCAATATAGAAATGTATCAAATCAACATGTTGTACACCCTAAACTTATACAATATATGTCAATTACACCTCAATAAAGATGGGAAAGAAAAGAAGGGGGAAATTGGGACAGAGGCACACAGGGGGAATGCCACGTGACTGGCAGAGGCAGAGACTGGAGTGGGGCAGCTGCAAGCCAAGGAACACCGAGGGTTGATGGGCGTCCCCAGAGCTAGGAAGAGGCAAGGAAGGATTCTCCTCTCCAGCCTTCAGAGGGAGCACGGCCCTGTTGACACCTTGCTTGTTAGCCTCGGGAACTGTGTGACAATAGATTTGTTTTGGTTCAAGTCACCCAGTTTGTGTTTTTTTGTTATGGCAGCCCTAGGAAACTAAAGCATTCCATAATAAAAAAATAAAATAATAAATATATAACTACTTTAAACTTTTTCCTCCTTTAAACTTTTTCTTCATTTTTTCTCTGCTTCCTCTTCTACCACATCATAATCTAAATACCTTCACCATGTGTCCACCTTGGGCACAATACTCTTTTACTTTGAATAAGAATGACAGAAAACTGAAAATCTAAGAGCCAGAGTTTGAGGTGGAAGTAAGGAAGGACAGATTTACAGAAAACCAGAAAAATGCATAAGCTACCTCACAAATCTACGCAGCTTCGACAAGCCCCTTGCATGCCCTGAATCCGCCATGTTCCTCTGGGCCATTGTTAATTCCTTCTCCGGGTCACGAGACCTGGATTTTTCTAACTTGCAGGTGTTGGGCAAGCTGTTAAATACGAAGGTCTTATTTTCTCCACAGTAAAGTGAGGATGTTGGGTTACGCCAGGAAGCCTTCCTTGCTCGCCTTATTCTGGCTCAGGGGCTCCTTCAGCACCTGAGCCAACCTGCACCTATGGTAGCTTGCACCACACTGTCTTGTCGTTGGTTACCATCTATGGTGGGCACAAGACTGTGGACTCTGTAGGACAGAGATTTTCTTGCTCACCCCTGGAACAAGCGGTGTTCAGGTTCACTACCCTCGCCGAGCCCCTGGTCTCACACATAGTAGACACTCAGTGAATGCAGCCTGCCACAACACTGTATTTATGGTAAATCTGCACAAATATATGGTAAAAATTCTCTTTCAGAGAGCTAGAGAGGAAGCCATTTGTCCACATGTAACTGTTGTAACTCTTTTCTCTGGGCTCTGCCAGGTACTGCTCTTTCCTATTTGGGGCTCAGACTCTGAGAGCACCCCTCCTCCCCACCCAGGGCTTCCCACCTAGCTGTGCTCCGACACTGCTTATGCCTTGGTACAATGCCCAAAGCTGCACTAGGACAACCGAAGCGCTTGCCCAGGGGAGATTCTTTGGTATTAAAAGTTTTGTGCTTTTTAGTGATGAGAGTTAAGCCTTGCAACTGGTTTCAGAGAGGAAACAAGAGAGTGACACAGTACTGTGGGTCTTTAACAAGCACTTGGAAGGAAGATTTTTCTTTGCTCAAGAGAAGACATCAGAACTGTAGATAGGCATGTACAGTTGAAGCCCTGAAGAAAAATGAGCCAGAGAAAGCACTTCAAAGACGTGCAGGTTGCTTAGCCCAGTGAATATCGAACGAGATCTTTCCTTAGGACTGATTCCATTTCAGGAAAAAGAGGAATTTCACTATGCAAAGTTACCATGTGAAAAATGTGTAAGCTGATATTTAGTGATTTTAGCAGAGTGACACATCAAGATTTTGGCATTTTGGTGAAGTAGTCTTACAAAAAGGCTGGCTGTTTCTTTATAAGGGGATTTCTAAGATCTTTTCGAGGAAGATTAGCCCAAAGCTAACATCTGCTGCCAATCTTCCTCTTTTTGCTGAGGAAGACTAGCCCTGAGCTAACATCCGTGCCCATTTTCCTCTACTTTATATGTGGGACGCCTGCCACAGAGTGGCTTGACAAGCGGTGCATAGGTCCACACCTGGGATCCAAACAGGTGAACCCCACGGCCGCTGAAGTGGAACGTGTGAACTTAACCTCCATGCCACTGGGCCGGCCCCTGGGTAGAATTTTTACTATTCTACTTTCAAAATTATCAAAGCAGGTTCTACTTAGACTAAAAATTGATGGAAGATACCACAAGGAAATGTAAAGATTTTTTTCCCCCAGTAATATATTCACATGGTCCCCTAAAAGAAAGTTCTTCCGACCTATAAGCTGGAGTCACCATTCCTCAGATGGCCACAGGATGGCAGCCTTGAGCTAAAGTAGGAGAAGAGTCCACCCCAAAAGCATGTGCTGGTTTGCTGTGATGATGTGGACTCCAGACCTGGTTGCTTCTTTGCCTCTGCACCTCCACTCTGTGGTCAGCTAGTATCTTTGTCCACCACAGAGGTTTCATGAATAAAGCCTAGAGAGGCCTGGAGAAATCTTAAACAATCTGGCAATTCTGCAAGTTGCTCAGGTCAGTTTGTTGCTGTCAGTGCTGTGCGGAAGAGAAATACTTTCGTTCACAAAGGGAATATGTGTGTGCCAAGGACCATTTGTTATCTGAAACTTTGTGGTCAGAGGTAGGATTGATGCGGAAGCTTAGAGGTACATTTTAGAGTGTTAGGAAATAGCGTGTAGGGAGGTGTTACAACACTGAAAATGTAATTCAACATCACTAAATGATGTTGTAATGAATTCAGTGTCTGGATGGTAGCCTTCAACAGGATAGGGACAAGTTGTTTTGTGGACCACTGTATCGCTTGCATATAAAAAAGTTGCCCCACATTGACTACCTTCTCCACTCAACTCTGGTCTTTTTTGCGGTTTCCTCCACAATGACTCTTTTGGAGAATGGGCCCAGAAGGAGCTACTACTGGACCCTACTCCCCTCCTCCCCACTCCCAGCCTCTTTTCTGCCCTACCTGGAATATTTTCAGTACAGACATACTTCATATGCCAAGGATCTACACCTGTGTTTTGAAACGTGTGGTCAGCAGACAGCCCTGCATATCAATCATTTAAAAAAGTGTCGATTCCTGGGCTTACCTCATATCTATTGAATCAGAATCTTCAACAGTGAGGTACAAGGGTCGTGTTTGTGTGTGTATATTTATTTATTTTTATTGAGGTAACATTGGTTTATATTATATAAATTTCAGGTGTACATCATTATCTTTCGATTTCTGTGTAAACTATATCATGTTCACCACCCGGAGGCTAATTACCATCTGTCAAGGTACACATGTGCCCTTCTACTCCTTTCGCCCTCCTCCACCCCCTCGTGGATTGTGTTTTTAATAAGCTCTGTTAGGTGATTCTTCTAATGTTTGAGAACCTCTGCTACAAAAAAAACCTCCCACAGGCTTGAATCCTGGTGGGTCAAGGAAGATACTTCCTCAAATAGCCTATGAGGTAAGGATAGAGAGAAGATAATGACTATAAAGATAATAAAAATAGTGATGATGATGATGATATCTAGACCATAATAGACCCACATGTATCTCAGAATCAGTCAGTCAAAGCCAGCATCTCTAGCATCTCCCAAAGTGGATGCTGAACCATCATGTTGCCAACAAAGAACAGAAAGTAACAGCAGTTGGTTATTGCAATCATTCAGGCTGCATTTAATTTTGCACCAGTTATTTTAAATGTTGGAACATGGGGAAAGAAGGATGCTAAGGGAGGAGTGGATAAATCTTGTAACCTAATAGAGTTATAAACTTTCCAAAAAAGTAGATATTAAGACCGTGAACGCTCAGCTTGAAATTCATTAGCCTCTTTCCTTTGAAATGGCTATCTTACCACCATGATGCTCTAGTGTTTTCAGCAAGGATTCCCCCAAGGGTCACTGTCAGCACAGCTTTAGGGACAAATAGCTGATTCAGTAGAAAGTCAGAAATTGAACAGGAAATACAACTAGTAAACAAACATATGGTAAAACATAGAAACTCCACTAGTAATTAAAGAAAAGCAAATTTAATAAAAATGAGGAGAGTGCTTACCTGTTAAATTAGCAAGAAAAAAAAAGTTGCAAGTGATAATACTCAATGAAGATGAGCATTCCACGATCCCAGCTTTCTTATGCATTGCTGGTGGCACTATACATTGGTACAACTGTTTACCAATGCAATTTAGGAATATGTATTTAGAGCCACGGAAACGTTCATATCTTGATTCAATATTCCCATTCTTGGAGATGTAGATCCTAAAGAAATAACATGAAATATGGAAAAAAGCTTATATCTCAGAGATGTATATCACAACACTATTTAACATTATTTAGCAAAAAAGAAAAAAGGAAGTAGCCTGTGTGTGCAACAACTACTTCACTAAATTTGATAAGCTACTGTAGTAGTCTTTTATAGAGCCATTAAGAATCATGATTATGAAGACAAAGGAGCAGCAAAATGCTTACGAAATAATTTTAATGAAAATATAAAATATAATATATACTATATTGTTTTTCTGTGCATCTCTGTATTTTGAAAGTGTCAGTGATTTAACTTTTAATGTAACTATATATTAAATAATATAAATATAGAACAGAAAGGAAATGCATCACAGTGATAAAGTTGGTGAGTTACGGTGCTGGATTATACATAATGATTGTTATTTTCTCTGTTTCCCAAGTTTTATGTGAGGCAGGGTCCTGGCTATCTCCTTTTGACCACTCAGACCCGCTCTCTGCCCCGTCCTCAGCTGCAGCGCTGGGCAGCAGGGCTTGGCCAATGGGGAGGCCCAGCGAGGGCGCAGAGAGGTGGAGGAGAGGTGCGGTCCCTCCCTGCAGGATCACCTTGCACGGCTTCTGTTTCCTAAAGGGAGGGCAGTGCTCCTCTGAGGCAGCCTTCTCCTCAGAACTTTCTCCTTCTGGCTTATGGTGGCTGTTCCCTCCCTCTTAGGCGTGGTGACAGCTTTGCTGTCCCTTGAGGTTTCTCTGCACCCTCTCCATACCTTTGTAAAGTGTCTCTTTGTTAAACCATATAGAATTGCCCTAACTCGACTGTGCCTTCTGTTTCTTGCTGAGATATTGACCGATCCTGCACTAGTCATGCCTTTTTCTTTTCTATATTTCTGATGCTGTGACAGATGGAGCCTTACTAAATCTGGAGAGTCTGCCCCTCCCAGGACTAGCCAATTCCTGGAGACAGTAAACAACTCACCTGCAAGAGCGCCTTTCACATGTGAACGAAGCGATCCTGAGCCCACTCACTGAGCACCTCCTTTCTCAGGCTCTTACCCTCTGGGCCACTATTCCCCTGCTCTAACTGTCCCAGGGCCAGCTACAGACACCTAGAGACAACCCTTGTGCCCCAGAGCCTGCTGAAATCATTCAAACTAGCCAGCTCTACACCTGCGCTCCCTGCCTTGCCTGCTCCTTCCCGCAGAAGCCAAATGAAGACTGGAGCCCACGTTTCCCGGTCGCTGCCTCTGCCTGGGACAGACCCAGAGCTTCCATGCATTGCCCCCATGGGTGGCATGCTCCCTCCCCTTGGACACTATGAATAACAAACTATTCTTTTCAAGGACAGTCTCCTGACCTGTTGTCCTCATCACACCTGAATAACAATAAAACCTACATTTTAAAACAGATGCAAGTGGTTTGATACTTTTATCATTTTTAAAAAGTGGACACTGCCCACCAGAACCTGTGCCATTGCAGAAAAGTTCTAACAGCTGTGTGGTGAGCTTTAGCTGGAAACATGAAAATCTCTATTTCCCCAACAGCCAAACATTTCCCCCAATGAGAAATTCCCAAATGCTGTAGTAATAATAATAGATAATAAAAAAGAGCAACTAAAATACTGAAATATGAAGATACAGCCTAGTCAGCAGCAGGCTGTATGTTTTACAGAGACAATCTTGGGAAAAATGGTTAGAGGGGTATTTTTGTTAATGAAGTTTAAAAAGCAGTGGGGGAAAACACAAAGAATAATTTAGAAAGGCATCCTATTGAAGATGGCGCTCATATATTAATACATGTTAGAAATGAGTGGCTCAGGAGGCATCAATCTGCCTGAGAAGTGGTCATTTTTCACATCTGGATAAATGTAAACCAAAATCAAATTGTCACAAGTAGATCTGAACGATATATTGGCTAATTTTCACGGCAAAAGCAGGAACGGGAAAAGCAATAGATAAGAGTGTCTCTGAGCCTCTTTGCCTGCATTTTAGAAATAAATTTGTTTCTAAAATGAATCCACCCTCAAGTCAGTCTTCCAAAGGAGTTGGGACTGTGCCATGATATTAACGTAGGTACTGAAAAAAATTCATCCAGTCATACATCTCACCCTGGAAATGTTCTGCAAGCAGAAGCAGCCACAGAGTGGGTCTCATGGACCTCCCGTCACTCCCTTGCCTTATATGTAATCTTTGTCGTTCTGCAGGGAAGGTTCCAGACCTGCATCCTTTGTCACTCCAGTCTTTACTGTCCTTTTTATGAGGCAGAATCAGTGAGAACTTCACCTAGAGAGCATTTGAGTTAGCAGAGGCTGTGGTCACAGAAATTATTACTGGAGCATCTTGAATTGTTAATAAAAATTCCAGGAAGCCCAGTAGCTTCTGGGTAGAATATGGAATTAAGGAGAAGGAGAGGAAACAGAAGGAGAAAGGGAAGGGACACTTTCCAAGAACTGACTCATTTGAAATGTCAAAAGGTAAATGAGTACTTTCACTTCTGGCGCCTCCTCTTCCCTGCAGATGGACTAGATCAGCAGAGGAGAGAGTTTTTCTTTCTTTGTAGGGTATTGGTGTGGACTATACTTTTATTTTATTAATTTTTTTCAGCTTTATTGAGGGTAGACTATGCTTTTAGAACTTTTTGACCACTGGGATTTCTCATGCCCGATTCCTTTCCCCCAATTCTACATGAAAATGGATGACTGGGATTAAGATCCCTGCTTTAGAAAATGTCATATACACAAAATTTTCTTTGAAGCACTTTTTTTTTTTGTAAAATCAAAAGATTTGGGACACCTTTAATGGTCATCAATAGGGATTTGGTTAGATAAATTATGGTGCATTCATTCTGAGGCAGTGAGCTCTGACGCAGAGGGCATTTGAGCTGGCAGAGGCCATTGTCAATGAGAATGCTCTTTATATAGAAGATGTTCAGGATATATTTTTAAATAACAAAAGAAGATCCAGAACATTTTGTACAGTATGCTAATGTTTGTGAAAAAAATATATATTCTTGTATGTGCAAAAAGAAGGCATTGAAGGAAAAAATGAGAAACTGATAACTGGTGGTCCAGGAAGGGGACCTTGGTGGCAGAAGGACAGGAGTGGGTGGGAGCCACTGTGATTTTGAACCATGAGAATATATTACCTATTCAATAAGCAAATTAATAGGATTTAATTTTAAAAATCTCTGCTTTATTTATCTTGCTATAAAATAGGAGTTCAGTTCTCGGCCATCTCTCTGGTATATCTCTAATATATTTGATGTTCCTGTTAGCTTTTCTGGAATATTTCTTGAACATGGGACAAACAGAGAGGAGCACAGATTGGATTTTGCGTATCTGACATATGTTAGATTTATTTATGTGTATGTCTTCAAATCTGTGTGTATAGTGTGTTGCTTGGTCTGTATATTCCAAGTCAACCACTAAGGACAGCCAAAGGTGCCAATGTGGAAAAGGGCCAGAAATGGCTAAATCCGTTTTGTGGGCGTGTGTCAGCCAGTCCGCCTGCTTTTATAGTCACGGTGGGGAGTGGTGTGAGAGATGACTGAAAGGAGGTTAGGGCCAAATTATGAAGGGCTTTGGCAGGTTGCTAGGACGCCCAAACCAGGGAGTCTTTACTCTGCCAGACAAGGGGATCCACTGGGGATCTGTGAGCAGGGGAGACAGGTGTTCAGATCAGTGTCTAGAAAGAGGCAATGCTAGTGGTGTCTGGACAGACCTAGCCAGTGCAGGGGACCCAAGAGAAAAGGCTCTTCGTATTCGGGTTTTTCTTCCCAGGGACAGAATATCTCACATTAGGGGGTCATTGACACATATCATGCAGCTTATATATATAGTTAAAAAATTGAGTAGACTGGAGTTGGAAGGAGGAATGTAACACAGACTGGGAAATTATATTTGTAAAACCAATAATGAGCTGTAAGAGGCATCAGAAAATAAAAAAAAGCTCAGATAAGAGAGAATGTCAGAGTAGCTGCAAGTCTCTCAAAGAAGGCCTGACACAGTCCTCAGCCAGAGCCAAGTCTGCTCAGCTGTGTACTGCAACTCCCAGGGAACTTGTTCCCGCCTTCATCCAGCTCAGAGAGACAACAGAGCAGAGAAAATTCCACTCCAGTTACGTGAATCAAATAGCCTCTGTCATCCCTGTCCAGCGGTGCCCTCAGGTTGGTTCCCGCCTTTACGAGAGACCTGCTGGGGAGAAAGGGGAAAGGAAGTAACAGCATGAGGTTTCATCCTCAGTTCCTCACTAGTAAACTAGCTGTGGTCCGTTTTGAGGATTAAATGAGACAATGCATGTGAAGCACTTACCACAGTGCCTGGCCTGTGGTTAAATCTCAGAAAATGGCAGTTACCACTGACAAAGCCATGCAGTAGAAATAATAATTATTACTGCTTAGTAGATAAAGAACTAAGGTTCAGAGAGGTTAAGTAACTTGCCCAGAGTTACATGGCAAGAAAGGGAAAGAGCCTGGATTTGAAGCCTGGTTGCTCTGGCTTCAAAGCCACCGTTCCTCCTACTGCCTCAAGCTACTTCACAAATAAATTTGCAAACCTTGATTCAAATCACACCTTAAGATGCTCAAGGGGTGAAGGGCAGATACAGTACTTCTAATTTTCAGAGCAGTAGCTCACGTGGCATATTACAGAAAGAGGAGAAAACAAGCAAACATTTCCAGGGCTTGCAACCCATCCAGTCTCACGAGTGAGTGGAGCAGACAAGCACAATGTATAGGAGAGAATTCTGGAAGGCTCTGGACCATTCTGATGTGTTGAGATAAAATGTTTAGAAACAGTCACTTCCAGTTTTGCCTCATGTGTATATTACTGATGTCTTTTCTTGGTATCTTTATGTTAATGGAAATCAGAAGATTTCATAGATGTGTACAAACCAGGAAGGACTAGTGAAATGTTAACTAGTCTCTTAACGATGTCCCAGTTAATCATATGCTAACAGTTGTAATTTGGAAAGACCTTTTTTATTGTGCTGGGCAGAGTCTTCTAGAGCATGGTTTGGTAAACTACAGCCTGTGGGACAACTCCAGCCTGCTGCCTGCTTTTGTAAATAAAGTTTTATTGGCACATGGCCACACTCATTAATTTATGGCTTCTTTCATGCTACAAAGGCAGAGTTGAGTAGCAGCAACAGAAACCACGTTGCCTGCAAAGCTTAAAATATTTACTAGCTGACCTTTTATGGAGAAAGTTTGCTGGCCTCTGCACTAGAGGTGTGTACAAAATCTAACTGGGGCGTTCCTGTGCTCCAATATCCTCACACACATTATTTCAAAACACTAACCGTCTGTCTCCACTGCTGTATGGGTCTTAACATCTGGAAAATAAGTACGTTTTATATGGATACTGTGTATACTCATCTCTTGGACTGACTCATGCTGTCAGGTAAAATGTGTTTAAAGTTCCCTCACTGGACAAGTACTCTGAGAGTCTTGTCTCAAATGAATATGTTTGGGAGAAAAACACATTCCTCAAAAGTCTTTGTGGACAAATGTGATGTGGAAGAAAAAGGGATCTGAGATCCCTGGGGTGGGGCCAGGGGATTTATGAGCTGACCAGGCTGGAGCTGTGGCCTACCTCAGCACCTGAGTGAGAAGCTTACCAGTCCCTGAGTCCTCTCCATCCCTGACCTCAAGCGGCAGACAGCATCAGGAGCGTAAAGCCCATGGGTCACGTTTTCTGTCACTGGAGTCTTCTGAATGCCCAGGCATGCCAATGGAGACCTGGCCTTGCTCACTCAAGCCTCCCCTGGCAGCCCAGTACCAGACAAAGCAGCTAAGGTAAATCTAAGTCCATCACATCCACTCTTTAGGTCTCAGAGTCCAATCCATGCAAGAGTGCCCCCAGACCCAGGATTGATGAGTAGAGGTGGGGGCGAGTGGGAAGGAAATAGAAATAACTCATTTCCCATGGCATCCACTCTACAAGCTTGGGTGAGCATGACTGATCAACTTCATATAGGTTGGGAAGTATATTAGTCGTTAGAACAAGATCTGAAAGTTCTAAGTTTTCTCTATCAGTGCTTCAGATAGAACAAGTCGTCTGTTTTACCTGGAAATTCCAGTGTCAGAGCTTCTGTTTCTCTAACCTCTGCAGGGGCTAAGACTTGGGTGTCATTATTAGTCATTTGTACTCTAGCACGTAGAGAGGGCCTAAGACCTGATGTTCTTGGGGACATGGACACATTGGGGAGCAAGGCCTCCAAAAGTGGGCATGAGACAAGGCCAGAGGGACTTAGAATATAAGCTTTACACATCTCCGAGGCCGGCCCTGTCTCATATTCCCTTTCCACTGCCTCACTACACAGCAATGCCTTCACTGATGAAACCTCTGGGGAAGAAACTCCTTTACAATGAACACGGTGTGTTAAAACAAAATAACAGCTTCATAAATCACACTAAACTGTGCTGCAATATATTAGATGGTTCAGCTGCAATATTCCCGCTGATCTATGCAGTCAGGGCACAAATCTCGCAGGCACAGTTTTGATTCATTCCCCGCAGCTGAAGGAAAACAGAGTCTACCCGCCCTCATTGGAGTCTCTACCTCCCCTCCTTCAGGTATTCTGAGACCTCTTGCTCTCTGACCCTCACAACCACGAAATTCAGTCAACAAAATTATTTATTGATGGTCCACTCAGTACCAGATAAGGGGATTTAGTGGTTAAACACACACTCACACACATGCCCCCCACATTCACACTCAGGGAGAAATTAAGCAAATAGTCACACTAATGTATCACAAAGTATGATACGGGTTGTGAAGCAGAATAAAATGGTAAGAAATCACATTAGAAGGGAATCTGACTAATTTGATGGGGAGAATGACATTGGGATGTGTAAAATTCCTACGGTGGGAAAGAGTTTGGTCTATTCAAGGAACTAAAAGAAAGGACAGTACACCTGACTAGAGAATGAGTGGCAGAAGCCCAATAGGTATGCTGGCAGGATCATGGGAAGCCATGGGGTCATGCTAGGGATTTTAGTCTTTATGTAAGAACACATGGGGATCCCCAGAAGAGTTTGTAGGAAAAGGGTTATGAGATCAAATGTGCATTTTAAAGAAAATTTTATTTTATAGACAACAGAGTGGAGGGGAGGAAGAGTGGATGGGAGAGACAAGAGGCTGAGAAGTAGTGGAGATGGGAGGCGATATTGACTTAGACCGGTAGCAGTGGCGGATTTCGAACAAAGTGGATTCTGAGCATATAGGGGTAAACTCAGTGGCACTTGGGTTGGAGAGGAAATGGAGCGAAGGACAGGAAGCATCAGGATGATTCCAAATGGGTGTGTCCTGCTCCGTGGCTACAGATGCCACACACTGGGATGAGGAACATGGAGAAGGACCTGGATTAGAGATGGATGGGATGATCAGCATTATTTGTTTACAGATAATTGATTACAATTTGCAAAAAATTCACTTTGGTCTATTTACATTTAAAACCTTTGAACTCTGGGAAGTTGCAGGATTTATCTTGTATTAAAACAAGTGAGAAGAGAAATGTTTGGGAGGGGAGAAGGAGAGTTTGATGTCATATTTATAACCGCCTCTGCCTTCTAAGGGTGGCTCTTTGATTGCTGGGCACACTGATAACAAGGCACAAGGATGAGGTTGAATTGCTCTGTACCATCAAAGAGCGAAAAAGTTGGGGTCTTGAGGGAAAATCCTCACTATTGTGCACCACGTGAAGTTGGGTCAGAAAAAGCAGGTTCTAGGGAATGCCAGGAGGGTGAGGGGGTGCAGGGACTCTGGAGAAGAGAAACATGGAAAGAGGGGTGGAAGCAGTGTCCTCTGAGGAGCGCCCTGCCGAACCCCTTCCACATCTCCCCTCTGTAATCTTCCGTGTATTTTCCTTTGCTCGCCACGGAGAGAGCTGACATCCCAGTTGCACGCACGCCAGGGTGAAAGTGAACCGCTCTCAGGGTGACCAGGTCGGGGTTGACCCGCAGAGAGAAAGGTCTGCACATGCTTGCCTACTGGTTCAGTCTGCCCTTTCAGTGCTAGAAGACAAGGGAATGCAAGAAAAAGAAAAAGAATGCAAGGGAAAAATAAGGAAAGGGAAGGCAATGCGAAGGGAATGACAGGTACATCGTTAGGCTGCTGTTCTCTATCCTTTTTTAAATTAAAAATATTCTAGGGGTAGGATACTGTACATTAAATTAACTCATACTAAAGCAAAAGTGAGTGACCTTCCAAAGGAGGATGGCATGTCGACCCCCTCTCCCCACCTCCCCTTTGTTAGGCCTTCTGGGGATGAGTGGGGCTCTACGTGCTGACTCATGTATTTATTCATTCTTCATCAACATTTCATTGAGTACCTTCTCAGTATTAGGCAGAGATACAAAGATGAGAGACATAATCCTTTTACTCATTCTCAGGGAATTTACCGTTTAGTGGAAGAGAAGCAAACAGGCAGAAATAGGTCGATGTGATCCTTGCTAGAACAGGGAAGAGGAGAACAAAAAGGGGCTTCTGAGTCAGCCTGGGGGATTGCAGGAATGCTTTACCCAGAAAGCGAAACTTGAAGAGAGAATTTTCCCAGCAGGTGATGACGGTGGGGTAAGGAGGGAAGCTGTATGTGGTATTTGGAGCAAAAAAAAAAAAAAGAAAAAAGAAAAAAATTGGGGCACATTTAAGCAGAAAACGTAACTTACTGGAAGAATATTGACTGTTTCATAGAATTGCCAAGAAGGCTGCAAAGCCACTTTTGGAAAATGGGACAGGAGTAAGTTAGGCTAGGCAGAGTCCAAGATCATGATAGAATGACATCACAAAACCGGTCTGGTGTAGACACTGCTGTCACTGCTGTTGAACAACTGTAAACCCCAATCGCAGGCCTGGTGCCACTGCCCTTAGCAATCCCTGTGGCTGCCACTGTGGCCTCTGCTCAGCACCAGGATGGATCCCTACCCACCCTGCTTCTTTGCATTGGTAGCTCAGATTGAAAGTTGGGGATGGGCACATCTGATTGGCTGGGCCTAGGTCACAATGCTGTCTCCATAGCTTCAAGGGAGTCTGGGAAAACAAATATGTGGCTTTTCAGTTTCTATGATGGAGATGGTGGTGGTGGGGGGAATGGATCGCAGCCTGACATCTAGATTCAAAAAGAAAGCGAGACTCCTAAGTAGGAAGGGAGTTCAAATGATGGGCAGCCTTCTTCTTCTAATGAGGGGAGAAGGATGAAGGCAATGGGAGAATATTCCAGGTAATTGTATGTGAACACGTAGAAAGGTTCAAAGGCATGAGCCAGCATGCAGTGCTGGGAGGCTTTCTGATATCCCAAAAAGAGATGGGAGAGAAGGGAAGGAAGGCTGGGAAGGCAGACAGGGAGCTTGTTTGAAGGCCTGATGCCTACAAGTTGTGACTTTCCTGTTAGAGAAGTGTGGCGGTTACAGCTGGTTGCCCACTCAGTATCCATCCATCTTTCTTCCTTACCAATGGAATTCCAATTTTGATTTGGGTAGCAATACTCCCAGCTAAAAACACTTACTGTCTTAGAATTCCTTGTAGCTAGTGGTAGCCATTTACAAGTAAATGAGACATAAACTTAGGGTTCTTGTCTCTTCCCTTCCTAGGTAAATACAGATGTGAGGTATGGAGGTATAGCAGCCATCTTAGGACGATGAGACAACAATCAGGGGATGAGGCATATGCATAAAAAATGGCAGAGCAGAAACATGGAAAGAGCCTTGTTCCCTGTTCCATCTGAGCACTGCTTGCTCCCAGATTTCTTGAGACAAACCCCTACGTGTTTAAGTCACTAGAGTTGGGTGTTCTGTTATTTGCAGCTGAATGTGATCCTCACTGAAAGAGGGAAGGAGACCAGCTAGGAAATGAAAATCGTCATTTATAAGTGACTTGAATGGGGGCTGAAGAGGTGGGGACTGGGCAGAGAGGATGGATTGAAGATGTGAATGTGGCGAGTGTTTATGTTCCTTCAAGTCTCAAATGGGATGGGGGCTGTGTGGGTGGAATCTCCCTCAGGTACCACAGAAAACTATTCCCAGCCTTGAGGTGTCAGGGAACTCTATAAGAGCACCTGGAAAGCACGGGGTGGAAGGGAGATGGTGAAATTGGGCAAAAGGGAGCAGAAAGGGGATGTGCAGGGTCTCAAAGACTAACCTCACAGTTTTCTTTTATTATTAAAAAAAATACTGGGCCAATATACAAATTTTAGAAAACTCAGTTAAGCAAGAAACTATGTGAAAAAAATTAAAATCCCCCCAAATCCCAGCACGCGGAAATAATACTGTTAACATTTTGATTACGTCTTTCCAGCCCCCAATCATTCAGTCTTATTCTCCCATTCCTGCCACATAAATGATTATATAAATGAATTGTTTGACAAAAATGTGATCACAATGTGTTTCGTTTTCAAACCTGTCCAACTTTGCGCGTTTGGCAGTGCGTTAGGAAATCCTTCCCATATCGTTAATATCATTGTAGTGGCTACATGCACAGTGTTCCACTATGTGGCTGTATCTATCTTGTTTTAGAAGTCGAACTTTTGAAAGTTTTTATTATCTTGCATTTCGCATGACTTTTGGATGTAGTGGGGGAACCGTTGGAGGTGATTCTGGCATGGGAGGAGAAGTAGCATTAGTCTTGCCGTCAGTTGTAAAGGGATGATAGCTTGTTCCGGGTATGATAGTTTGAAAACTTCTGCCAATATTTGTATTCATTTTATTTTTATTTTGCAAACTTGCTCGAAACATAGAGGAACAAGATTCTAAAACCGTTAGCTTACCGTTTAGAACAAAGGGAGGCTTCTTTCACCCTATACAGGGTATGTTCGCAGCACTGACATTTATCGGCTTTTTGGGGTACATAAAGCTTCTCTATAAACGCGCTGCTTAGCATGCAGTCTGGGAAACACAGCGGCAAGTGTCAGCAGTATCCTTTGATGGTAGTAGTTAAAAGTGGAAAAACCGAAGCAACCTGCTTCCGCAGCGAGCAGGGTTCGAACCTGCGCGGGGAGACCCCATTGGATTTCAAGTCCAACGCCTTAACCACTCGGCCATCGCTGCCACGAGAGAAACGGGGAGGCGGAAACAGCTTAGTGTAATAAGAACTGCACGCACGCGCGCCTGGCCTGCAAACGGGCGGGGCCTACAGCCTCCCGGAGCTCTGCTCTGTAAGAGGCGGCTGGGGTTGACCGCTCAAGTTGCTGCAGATAAATCTGGGAAGTGAAGAAATACTAGAAACTTCCTTAAGTAGTTTAAGTAAACTCCTTTACTGAGAAGGTCTTAGAAACCCTTCCCTTCGCTGCGCTCCGAAAATCGCAACCTTGCTGGGCTTCTGGTTGCCGATCTGGTTTTTGCCCTCCCGCTTCTTCATTAGGTCCTTGAGAGAGCTGTGAAACACAGATCTATCCTGTTCAGTGCTGCGGGCCCGCGCGTTGGAAAGTTTCTGCATTTCTTTGAGCGGCTGCTTTCCCGACCGAGTTTCCCGGGGCCCGGGCACCCGGAGCCCTCCTCTCTCTGCAGAACGTGAGGGGTGTGAGCAGTGGGGCGGTGGGCTCGTCTCTCCCCGGCTGCTGCCCATGCAGTCATCTCTCATTCTCCTCTCCCCAGTGAGCCCTTCTGGAAGAAATTGGGCCCTAAGTGTGGTCTCAGCTCTCTCAAGTGATGGGGAGCCTTGGAGATGGTTTGAGAACCAAGTTCTGCACGCTAGGTCTGCATTCTACCTGTAAATGCTGTTCATTTCCTCCCTTGTAGGTGCTGCGCTAGGTGCTTTGTTTGCGTTATTTCGTTAAAGCTCGCAGAACCGGGTACCATCTTCGCCCACCTCGGCGAATTAAGGCAGGGAACGCGGCAAAATACTTGAGAATTCTAAGAATGTTTCATCTAATTTGAGATTTTTGCTTTTAGAAATTTTGTCTCTTTTTTAACTTGGGAGAGCTGCACAAGTGGTCCCGATTTCTCTATGAATACTGTATGGGAAAAAAGTTATTCCTGACATTCCCAGGCATGTTTTGTCGTATATATGAACTTGCAGTTTTCCAAGAGATAGTATCCAAGAAGAGATAAATTTTTGTCTTTTTATCTTGTTCTTAGATTCTGCATGTGCTCTGAGATAACCTAAAATTTAGTCTTACTATTTTATTAGTTGTATCTTGATCTTGAAGTCTTTTTTTATTCTTTTCTTCTGTGCAGTTGAATGATAATATTTACTGAAAGATCTTTCTCTTTCTTGACTTCTTCCCCTTTTAAGAATTCTCTTCAGTTGTTTAAAACCTTGACAATAATGGGAAACGATTATAGTTAAAATAGTTAAACCAAAAATTCTACTCTGAGGTTTGTTTTTTTTGAGGGGAAAGGATGACTGCAAAGGAAAAGAATCTATTACAAAGTTAATGTGTTTTTGGTGAGAACAATTGTGATTAAAATTTCTTTGCAGGATTTCAAAAGTGAAATACCTACATTTAATATTTTTCCACTTTTCTGAGTTAATGTAGGCTTTTCAAAAAATGAAATCGCCTTTTTTTGTACTTTATCATATTGCTGAAATGAGCCAAGAGATCGAAAGTATTGCAGATTTTATTTTCAAAAAGTGTGAATTTCCAAATGACTTCTTTTAGATCCAACCTTAAGTCTTTAGCATTGCCATTTAATGTGGAGACTGGCAAGTAAGGGAAAAAGAAATAAAATACGTATGTTCCTAAACAATTATGATAAATATATTATGATTCATGACATTAACACCATACAATATTGACTTGTAACAACGGACATTTTACTTGGTAAGGTCCTCTGGTGATTCCGCCTCCTCCTCCACTCCACCCCCAGATTCCGGTCTTTTATGTGGTAGTTTCATTAAGCTAATTTTGAGTGTGGAAGGCAAATATTTTGTGGCTGTCTCTAAAAATGTTTCTCGATGCCACTTTCAGAGGCAGAATACTGAGAGGGATGGGGCACGTGTTTTGGAGCAGTATGGCATGTTTTTGTTCTTTTATAGCAAATCAAAATTTATTTTGATGAGATTTTTTGGAATTAAAAAAAATCATAGAATTTTAATGCTGGAAGAAACATTACAGCTAATCCAAGCCCTTTATTTACAGACAGGAAACTGTGGCCCATGTGTGGCTTATCCAAGGTCACATAACTAATTAATGGCAGATTCAAGACTATAATTTTTTTTTTGAGATGTTCTTTTTTCTATTTAAAGATTGGCCCTGAGCTAACATCTGTTGCCAATCTTCTTTTTTTCTTTCTTTTCTTCTTCTTCTTCCCAAAGCCCCCCAGTGCATAGTTGTATATTCTAGTTATAGATCCTTCTGGTTCTTCTGTGTCTTCTAGCTTTTTTGTGTGGGACGCCGCCTCAGCATGGCTTGACGAGTGGTGCCATGTCTGTGCCCAGGATCCGAATGGGTGAAACCCTGGGCCGCCGCAGCAGAGTGCGTGAACTTAACCACTCGGCCATGGGGCTGGCCCCTATAATTTGTTATATGAGCCCAGTGTTTTTACTAGATTTTGTTGCCCTCATGTATTCTTTGTTAGTCTCTGGCTCAGTGGCATGTAGATCAAGATGTGTGTATATGGCAACAGACAGAGCGAACAGTAGGGGAGAATTATGAGTTCAACGTTGAAGGCCTGTGAGATGTCAGATACTGAATATATTGTGGTGGATAATTTTTATTCTTCTTTATGCCAGTATCCATTCTCCCAACTGATAATGACGCTTCAGTTGCCGGTAAGGAAGACCCTCCTTCCCCCATTGGATACAACCTTACTTCGACTGTTACTCAAGGTGTCCTACCCTCCTCTGGCCAGTGGGTGAGCATGTGACTTATATTGGTTTTCTGTTGCCACATAACAAATTACCACAAATTTAGTGGCTTAAAACAACATGAGTTTATTATCTCATCCTTATATTTTATAGTAAAAAGTCAAGAGAGAAAATCTGAAACTAAAAATTCAAGAAACAGCAGTATAAGAATATTGTTTAGAAGGATGGAAGTAAATACTAGAATAAACTACTCTAAGAGTTAAAGATCATTATTGTGTCTGGAGAGAAATTGGCCATGAAAACCTTATGAATAGTAGGGGACTGGGACTCTCTCTCCAAGAGAGAAAGGAAAATAAATGAAGAACCAGGTGGGGTGGGGGTGGGGTGGGGAGGGACAACGACACACCAATCAAATTAAATGCTTTTGGGAGATTACCATTTAAGATTATTTGCCCACTTGGTTTATACATAAGAAATACAACATTTTCCTTTCAAATTTTTTTCCTCTTGCAAAATGTCAGCAGCAAGAAACTTAAAAGGACTTGAAAATTGTAAAAGTTGTCTTGCCAATTTTTTGTTTTGCTTTTATGTATTTTTTTAGTTGAAATCAACATAACATGAAATGAACCATGTTAAAGTGAACAATTCAGTAGTATTTAGTACATTTTCATGTGGTGCAACCATCACCTCTATCTAGTTCCAGAATATTTTCGTTATCCTGAAAGGATTGCCAAATGTTGATACTGATGCTTTTCTTAGAATGTAAACTTGTACCTTGGCTTCAAAATTTGGTCTTAATATATCAGTCACTCTGGAAATAAGCCAAATTATTATATTCTGATCATTCAATTCCTTCAACACTACACTGTACACAGTTTATAGTTTTCTTTTGAGAAATTCACAAAAGGACACTAATGTCCTTCCTGCCTATCTTGTTCTTTGAACTAGCAATGTAGAAATTACATTACAACAAACACAATATTAAAAAAATTAGATTAACATTATTATTTTGTTTGAGCATATTTAGAAATGACTTTGAAAATGCAGGCAAGAGAGTAGGCAAATCTTATCAAGAAATGGTTCATTTACGAAATGTTAGTAGATCTGTAAATGTTTCTTCTTTTTTTCACCAGCATATTATGCTGCCATTTGTCACATGCTGTAGGATGATCATCATTGTCATTCTGTGATGGAGATTCTCCTCTGAGTGAGGCTTAAAGTGGGTGGAATTTCATGGAGAATAATTTCTGGCACCCTTAGGAGTTCGTGAGAAAAGGGAGTAGGAAAAAGGCCAGAGACTACTTTTATCTTTACATTTTCCCCTAAAACTCTATTTTTAAAAATTAGATTGCCTCAAATTCCTGTTTTTCTTATTAACTGCTCTTTGTTTATTTTGTGAGATTTAGAAATTAATAAGGAATCTTCAGAGGAAGCAACATTCTCTGGAAAGCAGACTCTTGCCAGCTCTGGTCAGTCATGTATAGTAGTTAAGCCAGATTTGTTGTCTCATTCTATTAACCAAATATACAGATAGCTTATTTTGTCTTATTTTTTAGTGTGGAATAAAATACCACATAATAACAGGTAGACCTAATAAATCTAGGTAACTATGGAGTTTTATAATTAGTACACAACTGTAATTACTAATAATTACAGATAGTAAATTAAATTGGAAACTAAAATAACAATAAACTAAATGAAAATAAATTGTTACATATTAATTAAACGTATGTATATGAATACGTACGTATACACAATAATTAAGTGTAATTATTTAGACCAGTGATTCTCAAAGTGTGATTCCCAGACCAGCAGCATTGGCATCACCTGGAAGCTTGTTAGAAATGCAGTAGCTACTGAATTAGAAACTCTAGGGGTAGAGTCCCCCGATCTGTTTTAACTAGCCCTCGAAGTGGTTTGACGCAGGCTCCCCACGTTCAAGTTTGCAGAACCACCGTTTTAGGCACTGATAGAGCGCCCCCTAGTGTTAGTGCTAAAATTGCATTTGACAAGTTTCTGGGCTTGGCCTAGAAATCCTGATGTAGAGATGAAAATGAAAGAATATTTTTTGCTTTTAAAAATTATACTCCCATGGGGCCGGCTCCGTGGCCGAGCGGTTAAGTTCGCGCGCTCTGCTGCAGCGGCCTAGGGTTCGGATCCTGGGCGCGGACATGGCACTGCTCGTCAGGCCATGTTGAGGCGGCGTCCCACATCCCACAACTAGAAGGACCTGCAACTAAGATATACAACTATGTACCAGGGGGGTTTGGGAAATAAAGCAGAAAAAAAAAAAAAAAAAAGATTGGCAACTGTTGTTAGCTCAGGTGCCAATCCTTAAAAAAAAAAATTATACTCCCTCAATATTTCTTTCAAGCTTTTTCCTATGCATATTTTACCAGTTTTAGAAAATATTATGTATACAATTTTAAACTTTAATCATTTTTGGGCTTAACATTATGGAATAAGCATTATCCATGTCATTGAAAATACTTTGTAAAACATAATGTTTAAAGGCTGCTTAATAGTTCATTCTCCTTATTTTCCACATTTGTACTGCGGGAGATTATCTTTTTAGAAGGAAGGGTGAGGGAGCAGTTCCTTGCCTACCATCTTGTCTTTGTACTGTGTATACTTACTAATATCTTCTATGTCACCGGAGAGACATAGATGAATTTGGTAAAACTGTAAAGCAGGCAATAGAGAGTTCTTAAAAATGCTAATTTATTAGAATTTCGTGTTTTTGATTTCATGCCTCCTCGTTTCAGGTTTATGTCCTTCCCATCTCCTCAATTTATTGTCCCTTGGCAGCTCAGTGTCTCATTCTCTGGTTTAGTCCTTTGTGATTCACTTCTTCCATCAGGTATTTTCACAGTCTTTCTCAGGTCCTATCTTGAAGGCTTTAAAGGCAGGAATTTGGAAACTATGATAAGCAATGAAGAAGATATTTTGGGACTGATTAGCTTTTCTTTGCCTTTAATCTCAACATACAGGCAGTTGCTTACTTGAACTTAGTGGTTAATGAAGGGCCTATGGAGTCATATAAACCACCTCTCCATTTGTTAGCTTTGTGTCTGGCAGATAAATCCGTTTGAACTTGGGTTTTCTCATCTAATAGTCTAATAATCTAATAGTATCTAATTTATAGATGTGAGCGTTACATTATATCTAAATGATAATTTATAGATGTCTTACATTATTTCTAAAGTGCTCACATAGTGTCTGACACATGATGAATCCTCAATAACCAATAGCTATTACTATTAGAGGTGCTGTTAGTGTTTAACTCTAGAGCCATCTTTGTACGCTTGCTGAGATTCCTGGGTTTAGCCCTTCATTTTTGTGACTAATAATGCTTAAATTGTTTATATTTAACATTAATGGAAAGCTGGCTCTACTTTCTCCTACAGTTAAATTGAACCTTTAAAATGAAAACTTTTAAATTTTTATGGAAAAAGTGTTTTATGAAAGCTTGAATTCTGTCTCTCAGAGGAAGTTATCTTTTGTAGAGTATTTGTGTTTTCACTGGCTTTATAACATTACGGACTTCCTAGAAATTTGCAGGGAAAATTAGTGTATTATTAATTATAAGCTCATTTAATGTTTTCCTTGTAATCTGTGAACTTGCTTAGTTCTTAAACATCCTAACTTAAAATACTAATTAAAAAAAAGCAAACATGGCGCCAGCCTGGTGGCGCCGCAATTAAGTTCACATGTTCTGCTTCGGCGGCCCAGGGTTCACCGGTTCTGATCCCGGGTGCACACACGGCACCGCTTGGCAGGCCATGCTGTGGTAGGCGTCCCACATATAAAGTAGAGGAAGATGGGCACGGATGTTAGCTCAGGGCCAGTCTTCCTCAGTGAAAAGAGGAGGATTGGCAGCAGATGTTAGCTCAGGGCTAATCTTCCTCAAAAAAAAAAAAAAGCAAACATGGTTGGGCTTTATTTTTATTTTGTATAATTTTCGGGATTTTGTTTGTGCATTTATTGAATTTGAGAAGCCTATTTGACATGAGTTACTCATATAAGTGATTATGTTAATACTGATTTGTTCTCTCCATGTGCTGAGTGGGCAGTGTGCAGCATTTTGGCCTACTCAATTTATTCATTTACTTAACAACTGTTTATTACATGAGTGTTATATATTAGGTACCATGGTTGATGCTAGGTGTATAAGCATAAGATGTTGTAAAGTGCATTCTTTTGTGGAGAAATACGTAAACAAGTAATTTTGATTCAATGAGTGAGTAGTATAATAGAAATATGTAGGGAGTGCTGTAGAATGTGTGGGTGGCACATTTAACTTGGCGTTTAACTTCAGTGGGGAACAAGGAGGACTTATTGATGGTTGTGTATGAGGCCAGGTAATTAGGTAAGACTGTCAAAGAAGATAATGTTTGAGCTGGGCCTTGAAGGAAGGAAACAGGTTCAGCAGGGTGGTCCAGGCTGGTATGTCTGAGGGAACAGTGATGGGGTTGTAAAAGGAGCACTGTTGTCATTGGTAGATGACGTAGGAACCAACTGAGAAATGTAAAACCAAGGGGAGTTCTGCAAGATTGCCAGATACAAGATCAGTTTACAAAAATCAATAGCATTTCTTTACACTCATCGTAACCAACTGGAAAATATAATAAGATCCATTCACAATATAATGATATCTCTAAGGTATCTAGGAATATAAAAAATCTCTATGGTAAGAACTTTGAAATCCTAAGACAAGAATAACTGAATAAATGGAGGGATATCACATATTGGATGGGACAACCTAATAAATATATCTCAATTCTCCTTTAATTAATGTATAAATTAATTGAAATTCCAATTAAAATTACAGTTGGATTTCTTGAGGAATTTGATAAACTTATTCTAAAATTTATATGGAATAAGAAAGGTGCAAGAATAGCTTAAGTCAGCCTTAAAAAAGAAGCAGAGGGGGAGAGTTATCGTACTAGATTTTAAGACATATTAAAAAGCCTTAATATTACATATAGACTAATGAAACAGCTTAGAGATTTTTGAGACAGGCCGTATATGTAGCTGATCCTCATTATTCACAGATTCCATATTTGCGAATTCGCCTACTTGCTAAAATTTGTTTGTAAACTCAAAATCGATACTCACAGTGCTTTTGTAGTCATTCACCAACGTGCACAGATTGGAGAAGAATTGAGCTGCCATGAGCCGGAGCATGTTTCCAGCTGAACAAGGCAATGCTCTGTCTTCTAGTTTCAGGTCTCATACTGGAAACGTGTTCTCCTCATGGTCTGTTTAGAGCCATGTTTTCTGCATTTTTGTGCTTTTTGATGGTGATTTCACTGTTTAAAATGGCCCCCATGTATAGTTCTGAAGTGCTCTCTAGTGATCTTAAGCGCAAGGAGACCGTGGTGTGAATTATGGAGAAATATTTGTGTTAGATAAGCTTCATTCAGACATGAGTTATAGTGCTGTTGGCCGAGAGTTCAATGTTCATAATTAACAATATATATTAAATAAGGTATCTTTAAACAGAAACATACGTAAAATAAGGTTAAGAATTGATTGTAGTGGAAACATTGTGACTGCAGATTTGCAGGAACTGTATTTCTCTTAGGAGCAATGGTTCTGTATTTGCTAATTCAGTGTTTGTGGGGACCTTACAGCATAACTAATGAGAATCGACTGTATATGTCAGTCAGAGTCTAGTCAAGAAATCAGAAACCATACTAGGAGGCTCAATAAAAATAATTCACTATTGGGAAATGGCTAAATTGGTGTTGGAGGGGTGAAAAACAGAGGAAACCAGAGGGAACATAGGAAACAGCTATCACCCTTGGGAGAACAAAAGGAAGAGCCTGGGGCTCACAGAACTCTCCAGCATGAGCAGGGACCTGGTGGAGCCGGGACTCAGTTGTCTAAGGAGGGGGTACTGCCAGGAGGAGGGGATACAGAGAGGTCATTTCTGGGAGTGAAAAGGAGCTGACACTAGAAGAGCTGTTGCTAATGGGATGAAGAACCATTGCTGGACTGAGCTGTGTGAATAGCAAGGGAATAGGAAGAAGTGAATTCCATCTATACTCTTTTGCCTTCTGGTGTGAGAAGTCTGCTAAGTTCCAGCTCCAGTATCACAAAGCAAAGTACCGGAGCAGTCGATTTGGAGCCAAGAGACAATAGTTTAATATCCAGCACAATGAGATCTTAATATTTAATAAAGATAGCACTACAAATTCTCACACACGTCCATAAAGAGACATGCATAGCATAGTGATTAAGAGCACAGACTCAGGAATGAGACAACAGATTTGAATTTTGGCTACACTATTCTCTGTGTGATCTTGGGCAAATTATGTAATGTCTGTACCACCACGTGAAGAAATAGTTAAACATGGTCTTCCTGATGTCAAAAAGGAAATGGGGATTGTTTTAGGGGGTTTCTAAAAGTAATTCTACTTATTAGAGCTTCTAAGAATAATTCTACTCACTGTTGAGTAATGCGCACCTTATGTATCAACAATAAGACCTAAATACTTCAAGATTTTTGGGAATTAGGAGTGGTACAGGGCAGGGTTTAACCTTCCTGAGCCTTTTGCGTTTCCTAGAACCAATCTCTAACATTGATTTTGGAGCAATCTCTTCTTGCCTTCTGTATCTCTATCTCTATTTCTATCTCTTTTTTCCCCCTTAGTTATGTTGGCTCTGTTACATATCAATCATCACTGTTTTCTGTTCTAGATTTAGTCAGGGGACTCTGATATGTGACAAATGATAACACTGGGAGAAATAAAAGTTTCTTGTCCTTAGAGCATATTAGACAAGCAGATCTTACTATATAAAAGCAATGTAATAAATTCATATTTCTATTAGGTGAATATATAGCAAAATAACTCATGAAGAAACTGTAAATCCATTGTCTTATCAAATACAATGTGCCCTGAGAAAGCAAAAAGTTGAAAATAAATTGTAGTGGGACTACAAATGATGTAATTTAAAAAAATAGACTATGACTGATACGTATGACTTCTTTATGTTTAAGAAATCTGCACCTGAGCATTGGCGAACTGCAAGAAAATGTGTATTTAGAAACTTTCCCAAATCTCACTATTAAAAGATTTTTCTAATTACTAAAATTAGACTTCCTGTATTTGCATAAGGGCTGATCAAAGTGGAAAGTGCTGATTTATGCCACAGGACCAGGAATAGCCTTAGGATTTGGGGATTTGTGGCATAAAATGTGGAATAGGTACCAGGTAGCTCTAAAAATGGGAGTATGGGAAGAAGGAAGCTAAAAACTAGTATGTTGGCTGAAATTCTGTACAGGAAGTAGTCTTGTAGCCGCTTCCCAACCATATAGGCCTCTCAATAGAATGCTGGGAGGTGGGGAAGCCCTGATTTGTAGTGTTTGCCAATTTTTGTGGTGTAAATACTCCTAACAATGTCCATTTTCAAGTTGCCTGCATGATGTCACTGAATGTAGATTGGGAATAGATGCTCACAATCTCTTTCACCTGTACTTCATCTCAGTCCTTACTGAGGGGATATCACGTGCCAGAAGTTATCGCCAGCAAAGGGCTCTCATTTCCATCTGGCGTGTAAGTGATCCAGTTCAAGAGCACCATGCTAAGGGCCTGCTTTCTAGGCCCACTCCCGGTGTAAAGGTTTTGGCTTGGATTCTCCCTGAAAGCAAGGACTTGAGACAGGGACTTGTGTCTAGGTAGTATATTTGGGTGGTAACACCAAGGAGCAGGGATGAGGGACTGAGCAAAGTGAGGAAAACAGGAAAGGATAATATAGGATAAGCCTGCATTATCAAAGTCACTGCTGAGCCCAGCTAGGGCTTGATGTCAACCAGAACCTTCTGAGGATTGTGTAGAATGTCCCTTAGCATTCTCTGCCTAGGGATCAATGGAAAGGGAGCAATTGCTGCCACTTCCTCGCCCCCAATGTTTGTGGGTTAATCCTGCGTGCTGTGGATGTGCGCATACGGGGTGGGCTCCCTGTGTCACCTGTGGCATTGGAGAAGCCCCGGAGCAGACAGTGAAAGATATGAAGTGTGACACCGACAAGGTGAGGGTGTTTTGCCACCAGATAGTTTCCTGCCAGGAACTATCTTCCATAGGTGTGATTGGAATCAGAGGCTGAGCAGGTGTGGGCAGGGCGCCAGAAGTATCTGATACAGATGATACTTAGTTAATAATGTTTTAAAAGGTGGACTGAAAAGCATTTATTCACAATGAAGCTACTATTTAGGATCACGGGTCTTGTGGGATTAAATTGATTATCAGAGAACTGACAGAATTTTGAGGGCAAATGTAGTTGATTTTCTCTCTTGTTTTTCTTCCTCCTCAAGTAAAACTTTAGATTATGTGGCATTCCTGTGTCTTAAGAAACTCATAGAAAAGACTTTAATCAAGTTCATAAACATGGAAAATACAGGAGCAAATATGTTCATTTGTTTAAGGACTATTTAATATTAGAAATGTGAAAATATAAACAATTTATGAAACCTTGAAATAATTTAAAATGTCTGTATGGGTGTTTTATAGGGATAAGGGATGATAGAAAACTTTGATGAGGTTTAGGTATTAATTATTTCTTTTAGATAACATTTCTAGAAGTTTTAGTGCTTCTACTACTTAATTGTAGGTCTTTGCTGTGATTTCTTTCTATTTAGTGAAGGAATAAAGACAAAATATCAATATAGTCTCAAAGGTACATCTCTACTTAAACTACTTTCTCCTTGACAATTTCTTTTAGGATATCATCCTTCTGCTATTTCCCCTCTTTGAGGTTGGCAGCTGTGAATTATTTGTGTATTTGCTTGTCTTTCGGTATCTGTAAAAATTTATGGAGAGAAGGAGGATAGCAAAAACGACAAGACAGATTCATGCTTTGCTTTATCTTCTCTAGCAAAAGAGGAACAAAAGGTAGACCTTCTCAGTCTCGCTAGAAGAGAATTCTCTCATAATCCTTTTCATATATTTGATAACATGAATTCTAATAATAAAACCTTAAAGTCTTATTTTATATTGTTGAAAGGAGTAGCACACCCAAACAAGGATCATTTGTATCCAGGTGTCACATAATAAAGCTGAGTAGCCGCAGTCAGTGAAGATACCTACTCATAAGAATATGTGAAAATATGTATCCTTACAACTGAGGACATGATAGGCACTTGCATGGATTACTTGAGAAGAATTAAACCTGCGTCATGTAAAGAACACATACTCCGAAGTTTTTCACTTGTGTAGATACTGTTTGCAATCTACAGCCTCAGTCGGACCCAGTTCCCAGGCAAATCCATATTGTAGGTGGAATCTGGAATTTTCCTCCTGTTTGTGGTGTGTCCATTGAATCACAGCCTTCTTTCTAACTCTCCACCATGTTTGTTCAGTCTAGGTGACTGGGTTTCCACCCAGTGCACTTGGGTGGGCCTCTAACGCCCTGCCTGATGCTTACCAGTTTCAAGATATAGGAAATAGGGCATCGCCACCACCTAACACAGAGTGACACTACTGGGAGCAGATGCTTGCTGCAGTGCCCCACTCGCTAGATTGCTGGTTCTTGGACATTGTAACTGGTCCTAATTAAGTACAAGTTTGCTATATCCTCCTAACCCCAAGCCATTTCATTGGGGGTGCTATCCAAGCCATTTCACTGGGGTACTATCCAAGTCTATTTGGTGTTTAGCCCTATCATTTGGTCAGTTCCTTTAGCCTTGTTCTTGCTTGGCTCATTTTGGTTGCTTGGTCCTTTCCTCTTTCTTGCACTTGCTCAAATGGACTATATACCACTTACCAAGTAGTTTATGATGTGGATCAAAGCTGCCCCAGGGAGAGAAGCCCAGGTTGTCTTGGCCTACATGCTGATCTATATGACCTGATTCCTATCTAAAATTATACGATCACACAATAATCAGACCCCACCTGCACTGATACCATTTTAATGACTTTTTACATGATTTTTCATTTGTCTGGTAAAGAATAACTTATATATCTGTGCCTTATAAATTTAGCCCTAAACCTCAGCCCATTGCAGCTCTTCACTGCCTGTGGATCCTGTCCCCATGCTGGCAGCTCTTTACTGCCCATGGGTCCTGTCCCCATGCTGGCAGCTCTCCACTGCCCATGGGTCCTGTCCCCATGCTGGCAGCTCTTCACTGCCCATGGGTCCTGTCCCCATGCTGGCAGCTCTCCACTGCCCATGGGTCCTGTCCCCATACTATTCTCTGAATAAAAGAGCGCTAGCACCAGACCTTGAGAGTCCAAGAAATCTTTCTTTTGATTCTTCAGCTCGCTGAGCCCGAATCAGGTAACATGATTAAAAATGGCTACTGTTTATTGAGGACTTAACAATATATTCCTCAAATGTCTGAGTCTCAACACTTCTTTTATAAAATAAGGTCACACATTCTTTTAGATATGTAGATTCCAATAGCTCAAGGCCCCATTGTTTTAGCGCCAGAAAGCAGCCACTTAAAGTGTTTCTTGGTTGTTTCTAAGTCATCCCGAGAGCTCTCTCAATTGTGTTTAGGGAGAGGTCCATCAGGTTTCTCTGTTTTGGACACCTCGTCATGCTACTGCGCTGCTGCGTTTGCTCCTGTTCTCCAGGCGGATGTTACATCCGAATCAGGAGACAGGCCCTTCCCTTAATTTTCCACAGCACAGCATTTAACTAGAGTTTACAGAAAGACGCAGGATAAAGAAAAGACAGACAGATAATAATTATAACAGTAACTGTGGCTAACCCTGGTTCAAGTTCTGAGCCATTTTCAAGACATCCTTAAAAATGTTCCTCTAACTTGTTCCCATCTACTGCTATTATGAACATGCCAGCTTGCCTCTCCATTGTGAGATACTCTCTGGCTGTCTATTCTATCTGGAGTTTTGGCTCCCAAACCGTGGGACTTCAGAGAGAAAAGGGACTTTCCCTCCTTTTCAGCTAAAAACCTGTTTTTCTAGTTCTCATTTCTGTCCTGGAATCAACTTCTTCCCCAGAATAAATAACAATGGGGATATCCATTCTTTTCAGGAGGAACCTCACTCCCTCACACATAGGATATGGTCTGGCTCTGTGGATGTCACCTCCTTCTTTCCTCCAGGCAATTATCATAGCTGTCTTTATTACATGTCCTAGGAATCTTAACTATTCTCTTAAAACCATGTTTGAGACTTTAATAATCCATTCCATGTTGTGTTATGCCATTTCAGTTAGGACTCTACATAATTTTCCTGCCTTCTTTCCTTCCTTCCTTCCTATCTATCTATGCATCTATCATCTTCCTCATTTCAGCCTTGGGGCTCTTCGAAACATGCAGTGGTTTACAGGACTGGTTCTCAAGTCTCCCTTCTCCCTCCATACCCTGAGAGCAAGTAGCTTTGGTTGTCACAGTAATTGTGGGGCACATTCGGCATTTAATTGGCTTGCGCCAAAGAAATGTAGAAGTTTTGCAATGTGTGGAACTCCCATCTAAAATGAATTGTCCCACGTTCCATGCAATTTTCAAATATCCCACTGGGCATTCATGTAGGTCCTGCTTATAATTTTCTAAGCCTAGAACCTAACTCTGGTTTTACTAATAAGTACAAAGAATTTTTTGCACAGTTTTAATGTATGCTGAATTTTCGAGGAATGCAAGATTGTTCTTGTTTTGTTCTGTATTGTATCAAGAGTTGTTCACCATGTCAGAAAAATCACACCACTGTTTCAGTGCTGCTGGTGGTATTGGAATTGCCAATACAACACATCCTAATCAACCTACATTTGTAGCTGTCACATTGATCACAGCGATTCTGTTACTGCAGAAAGGGCACAATCTGCTCAACGCTAGACAAAAAAGCCAACCGTCAAGAGGCAAGATGGTGGCAGAGAAAGGGCATTTTATTATAGCTGGCTAGCAAGAGGGAAGATGGCCAACTAATGTCCAAAAGAACCATGTTTAAGGGGGGCACAGAATCTTGAAGCAGTTAAATAGGCCAGTGGGTTATAGGGGAGGGGTTAGGAATGTTGACCCTCTGGTGTTACAGACTGGGAGTTGCCACACCAGATCTTTCAGTTTTCATTGATGATGCCTATGAGCATAGACTCTCTGTTTGGGGGGGTCATCAAAAGAACATAGCTATTGTCTTATTGCAGCTGGGAGGTGTATGCACTAGCAGGGGTCATAAAATCTACAGAACAGGTGGATCTCCTGGAGGGTGCAAATCCAGCTGGGTTAGTTAGTCAGAGGTCATTCAAAGTTACAACATAGTCTCTTTCCTACAATATGGCTTCCCTTATGTCAACCTTGTGTTGAGCTGGCTTCAATTCTGTGCATAAGGGGAAAAGTGACTTTTATTATGTGTTCCAGTGTAAGTGTGCCTGAGCATTTGTGTAATGAAATGCAAATATATGATTTATGTAAATACATATAATTATATATAGTGACATTTATTTATAAAATATATTTTGAAGACTCAGGGGAGATAGTTAATAACTATGAATTTCATTTCAGGGTGTTAAAAAAGGACATTTGAAAATATTTATTTTATAAAGGGGTATAAGTTCTGATGGGTTTGAGAACCATGAATATTTATATAGAGAAAAGAAATGGTTCTCTTTAAGAAGCAATAAGAGTCTGCAGGGACATACCGTACTGAATTTCTCTGTGTACAATGATGGCAGTCATTTCCTTCATCAAGTTTTAGGTGAGACTTTCTATACATTTCTACAACTAGAAAATCTATATTTGTTTTCTGAGAAAGAGACAATTTGTCTCAAAGGTAAATTTCACCTGGTACTCTTAGGAGGCCAAAAATCATTCTACCTTTTAAATGCTATCAACACTCCCGCACCCCTGGTCGAATGCCTCTAGTCTAAGATGCTACATTACTTGTTGTTTATGTCATTTACTACTAGCTTTTGAGGTTAGAATCGCAAAGACAATTTCTTTAACATTTTAAAAGCTGTATCAAGTAAAAATTAAATGTTAGTTCTTTAGAAGTAATATAATATATCTCTTGTTTACATAATTTGAAATAGACAGGTTCAGTGACAGTAAATGTCGATTTCATTCTAGGTGTCTGTATCTCTGAAAATGACTGTGATTTTCAAAGTTGCAACAGCAGTTTGTTTTTAGAACCATCAATGCAGGATACTCTGGGTTATTAATATATTCAAGGGACTGATAGGGTGGTTAATTAGTAAAAGAAATGTCACCCAGAAGGTCTTGGCTGGGAATTTTCATTAACAGTTGAAAAAGAAGTAACAAAGTAATCAATGAGCTAGAGCAGACATGATTGACGGTAATTACTGTGCTTGTTAAGGTTATTGACTAACAGCAAGATAGGTTGTCAAAGTTGAGGCATGGCACTCTGGGAAAATTAAGTGAGAAAAACATTTATTTTAGCTCTTCTGTTATCACCAAGGCAATAAAGTTAATGTGTCAATTTCAGTAGTTCTGAAATAGTTAAATTGAAATTTTTAATTTTGGCACTAAATGCACCTAACATTTAAATGCTGTGTTTGGGTTTACACAAAGTGAAATAGAAGCAAAGGGAGAAATTAGGTGATAAATATAACATATAAAGTAAAAAAATAAGACATAACTAGTTGTACCAAGGTAGTAGCTGTAAAGATGGAGAGGCAATGGATTTGAAGCATATTTGAGAAATAAAATTAATAGAACACCTTTCTCTTATGATGCTAACATCTTTTATTTCTGCATCAATGCAAATATAACTCCCTCCAGGAAAATTTCCTAGATAACTCCCTCCTCCTAGAGCTCTCTCTCCCTCCTTTGAAATCGCATTTCTATTGATGCTTTCCTTACCTTGTACTATAGTTAATTTTCATATGCCATGCTGTTATGACACTGCTGCTGCCCCTAGCTTTCATTCCAATGGTGAAGACAGAGTAAGTAAACAAATAAATAAATATGCAAGGTTGCGTTAAGTGAGTGGGGGCAGTGAGATAAGGTAATCAGGTAATACCTCTCTGAGAAGGTGAAGGATTATATCAAGGATGAGAATGGGGCAGACATGTACATAGCTGGGAGAAAATGATTTCAGGCAGAGGAACAGCAAGTGCAATGACCCTAAGGGAGTCAGCTTGGGCATTTTATGAATAGAAAGTATAACTGAAGTCAATGAACTAGGGGGAAGAGTGCTGTGCGTCAAAATGGGAGAGGTTGACAGGAGCCAGATCATGCAGGGCCTTGGAGATTTGGTAAAGAATTTGTATTTTCTGCTGTGAGTAATAAGAAGCTATCAGGCGATTTTAAACAGAATAACATGAGCTAAGCTGTGTTCCGAAAGATCACTTAGATGCTATGTAGAAAATGAATTGCACGTGCCTCAGAACAGTTGGGGCGGGGGAGATAGACACAAGTGGATGTATTAAACATAACTTTTGGAAGTAGAATTAATAGAAATTCTTGATAATTGTGAGGGAAAAGAATGGATAAAGGATGACTCCTAGGTTTTGACATAAGCAATTAGATGGTGGTACCAATTACTAGCATATGAATAACAGAGAGAAATAGGTTTGAGAGGTAAAGTGAAGAGCTCTTTTTTGGGACACATTAAGTTTGAAATGTGTATTAGCTGTCCAGTGGAGAAGGCAGTCGGGTGTATTTCTCTGGGGCTCATGAGAGAGGTCTGGTTTGGGGCAGCAAATCTGGGAATTGTTAGCATATGGATATGTGACTGGTATTGAGTGAATTAGTTTGCTTTCCTCAGTCCCTGCATTTCACTTTACTCTGTTGCATCTTCCTTATTCCTTAAGGATACATTGCGTAGGCTCCATAATTTTTTGCCATTTTCAGCTCTTTAGAGGCCTGCTGGTCTAGTTTCAAACTTCATCTCATTCCGACTTAAATCTCATCTCCTCCCCTTCCTCCGGCACTGACCGGCTGTCCTTTTCAGGGCCTTAGAAGTAGGAAGGGGCAAGATCACGTTTTTCACCATTTCTTCTGCTCTTGTATCTTTGAGAGGAGAGAAATCGTTGGCCTTGTTCCCCTAATTTTTCAAGTCCCCTAACTTTTCTCTGGTGTTGGGGCTAGGAGAGGGAAGAGGAGAGGAAGAACATGCAGCAATTTTCCTAATGCTTTTTAGTAAGCTCTGAGCGAGGCGTCTGTCCTCAAATACTACAAATTCCTTAGCATGCAGTGTACACAGATGGCTTGATTTCTTTCATTTTGAGGCTTACTTGCCAGTTCTCAGCAACGGGAAAAGTCCCACTCACCATCCTATTACAGATCTCATTTGAAGCCATAGGATTGGAGAAGATATCCCCTGAGGTCACGGTAGGGATTTGGCCACAGAGAAATTGTTAGGAGACTTAAAAATGGCCCTTTTGGCAATGTGGGAGACAGAAGTCCCATGGAGTGGGTTGTGGAGTGAATGAGAGGTGAAAATGTAGAGATGGTAAGCAACATATTTGGGAAGTAGTGCGATAAAGGCAGCAGAGAACTGGGAGGAGCCACTGGAGGGAGCTGTGGGGTGAAGCTACTGTTTTTATTTGATACTTTTAAGTTAGAGGTCCTCTGGCAGATTTTTGTGCTGACCGTTAGAGAAAGGGTGCTAATGCAGTTTAGAGCAGAAGAGGGGAGATTAGCTCTTTGGTAGGAGCAAGGGTACTTCTTGCATTGTAATAGGAGGGAAGGCAGAGAAGATGGGGCTCCATGCTGGTGGTCTTGTGGATTTGGGATGAGAAAACATCGGACATCTCCCCAGATGGCTTCTGTTTTTCTCATCGAGGCGGCAGAGTTGATTAGCAGCTAGTAACAGAGTGGGTGAGAAAGGAGAGTGGAAAACATCTTTTTGCTATGGTACGTAAGACCTTTGAAACAGGCGCACATTCATTTAGATTCACCTAAAACATCCAACCAAATGCCAGAACTATTTATCACAATTTTTGGAATAAAAAAATTTCAATTATCACAAACAGAAATTATCCTTAGCTTTAAATCTCATCTTAAAAAGGTGTTATAGCTGTTCAGAAAATCACACATTTTTTTAAGTCCCAACCTGAAATTGCCAACAATTTGAAGTATCATGTATAGAATAAAATGGACTCATGGCTCATGCAGAAGCTATGTTCATTCTTTAAGGTATTTTAATGGAAAGAAGAAATTGTATTGCATTCTGATTAAAGAACTAATGGCACCCTGGAGGGCTTAATTTTCAAGAAGTGCTGCTGATAGGGATAGAATTGTTTTCTTTTTGGAGGCTGCCCTTCTGTGCCTCTGATCTTCTCTCTGGCTCCTAACATAGGGCTCTGCATCAAGGATTTTCTCAGTACGTGTGCTTGAGCGACTTTGTCTGGGGCCAGCCCTGATACCTGCCACCAAAGACACTTTGGATTACCTTGGGAGGATCGCTACAATGGCCCCGATTTAGTCACTCTTTTTTTTTTTCCAGCTCTTCTACCCCTAACTTTTGTTGGTTTGCGAAAGGAATGTGAGCCAAAACGTAAAGCTTGAAAAGTATAAAGAAAGGAAACAAGTAAATAGGGAAGGAGAATAAATACTGAACAAGACTGGGCAAGGTGACAAGAAGGCATTACTGTGAAAATCTGGAAGGGGGCCAGGGTGCCGAATGCAGTGGCTGTGTAGTTCGCAGGAACTATTTAGTGTTCAGCATGCTTCAGTGATCACCCAGAGAAAGCCAGATTTTTCCGGTTTTGTTTGCTACCCTAGAGTTAGCTATGGAAGTTTGACATAGGTGATCTGTGTTTTCTGTCAGCCAACCGATATAAATACAGAGCACTATGGGGCCTCTGATCCTCCAATCCGACGTGATTTGAATTGCTAGGAGGAGGACCTCTTGTGGCTGTAGTGGGAAATACTTCAGCTAAAACCTATCTGGGAGGCTGCAGACATGTTTATGAAGGAAATTAAAAAACCTACAAAACTCCGTAGCTCTTTACAATTACGTTTTACGTATTTATAATATTTAATTGTTTTGATAACACCAAGTACTGTGACCGCATCGATATTGCATCTCTGAGGAGTTCAGTGTAGTTTAAAGCACTTCAGATTTTATCCATTTAATTCACATACCTCCTGAAAAGTAGATAGTACAGGGCTTCTCATCTCGGTTTTGCAGATGGAAAGGAGAGGTACAGAGCAGGTAAGTATCTTGGTTTGGCAGTGGGGACAGGCTGGTTCTTAACAGAATTTGGATGTCTTATCTTGGTCTCAATTCAACAGTCTGGGTTTGGAAAACATTCACTATTAAAGCTCTAAAACAAAAACTTCTATTTTGCAAGTGTCAAGTGATTGCTTTATTCAAGAAAAGACAGATTGAGAGACATAAAACTTTCTCTTTGTTTTCACTGTGAAAAGAGGCTGTTCCTAGATTCTCCAGGGGGAAAAGGCTGCTTTAAAAAAAATCTGGGGAGGACAAGTATGTTAGAAACTAAGAATCTTTAGATAAATATAATGCCAGGGATGCACATTTTAAAGTAATCTACATAAATATACAGTTATTTTGCAGGTTTCCCTAGAAATCATATAAAATGAAACCCCTTTCATAGTTGATTCTGGCACTCCTCAGACCCTGCCTTTCTTCTTGGCTGCTAATATTTGTTCTAAGAGTGCTTGTGAAGCTAATAAATAAATGCCTTCTTTTTATTTTGAATTCAGCCTTTTAAGAACAGGAATGCCAAAACTCAAATGAATAGTTCTATTTTAGAGGCAGTTACCACCTATTGTTTTAGAAGCTATTGGAAGAAAGTCACAAAGTGGTAATGTTTACGGAAATGCAGTACAAGTTCAGGTAGGGTGTCGAGGAATTGAAATGATAAAGCATAAGGCAGGGGTATGCAAGATTGTTTCAGTGAATGTTAAGATGTCGATGAAGAGGATACCAAAAAAAGGGAAGAGGAAATATGAAAAAGGATAGCTTTAGAAAAAGGAAATTTTGTTGGAGAGGACTATATTTTTGGTAACTTTAATAATGGTTCCACCCGTGGAGTTTTGGTAAATCTTCACTTTACATTTGTTACCGATAATTACGTGGCTCTGCGTAAATTCTGGAAGCAGAGAGTGTGATACCTGGGGCGAGGGTATGAGACAGGTAAGATTTCAGAGGAAAAACAGTTTCTCAGATGTGAGACATCATCCTGTGGTACCGAAGACAATGAATTTTACATAATTGATCTTTGATGTATGGATTTCTTGGATTCCTGTTATCCCTGCTTTATTATTTCTCTCAATAATTCTAGCCTTCAGCTTTAATTAGATGTAAGAGGTCCTTATTTTGGAAAGGGACTAGAGAAATGCAGATCTGACTTATTCAGAGCTTCCTGACAGCTATGTTTGTAGATCTCTAGGCAAAGTATGTGTCTGGCCTTTTTCAACGAAGTATTTTCAGTAACAAGTTGTCAGTGAGGTCAGTGACTAGCAGTTCAGGATTAGATACCACCCACCCTGGTTTGTAACCTCCCCTTTCTTTCTTATCCTGGGTGAATGACGCTTAGCTAAAGTGACTGCCCCACTGTCACTGCCTCTCAATTTGGTACTCTGTAACTCTGTGACTAACCAAGACGTCTTCTTTGTTTCCCCTTCAAAGCTCTTTTTGGAAAATTCCCTACGAGAACCGAAATTTAAACCCATTTACTTTATAAGAAGCAGCAGAAAGGTAAGAGTCAAGTTTGTAAAGAGAAGAGCTGGACTTCTTCAGTGCATTCTTCTTTCTGTGTTGAATTGTTCTGCCTTAGTTATATATCGTAGGTTTAAAATGTGGGGTTTCCTTCTGAATTAGAGAACATCACGTTATTACATAAAACGGGAATGTTTTGAACAGTTATTATGCAAAATGTAGGCTGTCACGCTAATTTTAAAGTTATAAATAACTTTCAAACTAGTGCCAGGGGAAGCAAGGTCGTGCTTTGCATTCAGAGAGTTTCTGGCTATAAAAAGCCGGTTGGGATACTGTGCAGGAAAAGATAAGATACGACCTGGATGCTTGTGCTTTGGTATGGGGCTGGGGCAAAAGGAAGCAAAGATAGAAAATGATCGAAGGGATTTTACTTTTAACCAAAAACTCGTTCACAGTAAACGGAAGATTTTTCAAGTGAGATAGTGGCAAAAGCATTAAGTTTTGAATTTAATATTTGTCATGTATTTCTTTTATAGTTGGCAGTAGTAATAGGAGGTTTAGGAATCTCTTGGAACTGTTTTACCACCATTTATAATCAAGTGAAAATCACACTAGGTGCGATGAATATGGAACGTAGTAATCAATTATGTAAAGAGAAGGTCACTATATGACGGAGTCTGTGCCTGTGAGCAGATGCTCTTGGTTGCACTGAGGACAGAACTGGAAGCAATGAGTTCAGATGAAAACAAGAAGAAATTTAGGTTAGGCATCAGTAAGTTCGTTGACTGGAGGGGTTTTGAGTCACTGATAAACACCGCTAAGAAAGACTGTTGCAACATCTTTGAAGATGCATGAAATCTAACGATTTGCTTAAAACATGCAAGTGGGAAAAATAGGATTTCAAATTAGGTTTGGTCCTGGGTTTGTGGCTAGCTTCTTTAGACAGGCTGTAAGGTCAACAGATTGAGAATAACTGTGATTTGGAGACGTGGACTATCGACAGCCAAGTTGCAATGGCATATTTGGAAGTGCTGTTAAAATTTCCCACCCCCTGTATAAAATTACCTCAGTAGTAGAATAAGGCGAGTTTGCTAAACGGAGAAACCCAAAATACAGATAGTATAGATACAGATATTTCCATTTGTTACCTCTTATACTTAGTCTCTGTCTTCTTTCTTATATAAGTAAAATATTGGGATTTTTATAGTAAAATTTATTTTCTTTTCATTATAAAAGTAATGTGTATTTATTTTAGGAATTTTGAAAGCACAGAAAAAAATTATGTGTAATTTCATTGATGCATTTCCTTTTAGTCTTTTTTCTCTGCACAGCTGTAAAATGAACTGCAATAGTACTGTGGATGAAATTTGGAACCTTGCTTTTTCATTTAACCTTTACCCAAACATTTTCCATAAAATATTTCCTATTCTACGTAGATGTTATTTTAAATTGCTGTATAACATTCTTCCAAGTGAATGGATATAATTTTATTCATCACTGTTGAACATCTAGGTGCTGTGATAAATCTCTGTGTGTGTGTGTGTGTGTATGTATGTATTTACTTATTTATTTTTGTCATTTCTTTAAACTCTATTCTTAAATATGAACTTGTTGGATTAAAGAGCGTTAGAGTTGAAGGTAAAGGTTGTGATTTTTAAGAAGATGGGTTTTTACTGTTTTTCTTTTAAGCCATTGTGAAATTCCTTGTCACCTGAATGAAATATTTATTGAGTGTCTATGATATACAAAGCATAGTTATTAGGCACATAGACAGCAATGTACTAAGTGTTTGAAAGGACAGAGGTCTCCTCTACTTACAAAATTTCAACTTAGGAACTTTCGCAGATATCAACAGAGCTACGTGTCTGAGTCAAAAATGTTTCAGCTCCTCCTCAAACCAACAGATAGTATAATTGACTACTTATATTACTCTGGAATTTATAACAATAGAATTTACAAATAACTTTTGTTAGAGGACCATCTATACATAGTTCTGATTTATATAACTTTTATGATTCAACTGTGACAAAGAAATAGCAGAATTAGGAAGAGTAAATACTTTAGTTGTAATAAGAGTTTGAGGAAATTAGAAGTGTTTGGAGAAAACCTGTAGGCAGCAGAGTGGAAAGAAAAAGGACAGAAGACACACGCAAGTGCAGAAATTCAGTATTGGGTTTTTCTGCTCAGGAAAACATGAGAGTGGAATAGGCATGGATAGGGTGGGAGTCACGAAAGATAGGAAGTTTTGATTTTGTTATTGTTGAGTTCAGGAACTATGGTTGTAGAAATAGAATATATTGAAGGAAAAAAGCTGAGAAATAAGTGATAAATAAAACCATTTGATTTTGGAGGTGGTGGCTGGTCCAGAGAAATTAAAGTGGAGAGAGTAAAGGTACCAGTATTATTTGTTGGGAAGTGAGGTATACAGTTGTGAATTCATAAAGAATGTATTCTGCCGGTATCAAAATTTTTTTTTTTGAGGAAGATTAGCTCTGAGCTAATATCCCCTGCCAATCCTCCTCTTTTTGCTAAGGAAGATTGGCCCTGAGCTAACATACATGCCCATCTTCCTCCAATTTATGTGTGGGATGCCTGCCCCAGGATGGCTTGACAAGCGGTGCCTAGGTCCGTGCCCAGGATCTGAACTGGTGAACCCTGGGCCACTGAAGCAGAGCATGTGTACTTAACTGCTACGCCACCGGGCCTGCCCCTAAAATATTTTTTTAATTGTGGAATTCTATTTTTCAGTGATATTTAGAGGAAGACCATAACTTTGGAAGGATGGGCGTTCCATTCTTTATTCCCTACGAACTTCTGTTTGCATGTTCCTATTTTTACTTTGGAATAGAAGGGATTAAGATTTAAGAAGAGAAATTGGCAGTCCAATCTTGCCTGAAGAGAAACTATGTGCTTCATAGTGAAGACTTAAAAATAGTATTTATTTATGGATCTCTGGCTCATGGGAATGTTAGTCTAGAGACCGAAAAAGCATGGTTTTATGATTCTTTTAGAATTCTGGATTTTAAGTGATGTGATACTGTGGGAGTGGAACTCCTGAGTTTAGCCAAGTTTCCTATCTAATGGAAAGAGACAGATAATTGAGACTACAGAATTTTTGAAAATGAATGGGACCATTAGCTATTACACCTGATTTTCACATGCTGAATTACTGTTTTTAACCCCATTATTGCTGTCTGGGACATAACCAGTAATTTACTACCAATTTAATCCCTAACTTCCAGGGTCTGAGAAGTGACTTTGAGTTCCTATGTGCAAAATTGTAAATGAAGTCAAATTTATTTGGCACCCCCACTTCCCCACCTCTTTTTTCTGCTTTTCATTATCCTGATGAGTATTTTTTTGCTGCTTCAGGTGCCTCCATAAATGGGGAAATAGATTTGATGGAGGAGGCAATGTTTAGCACAAAGAAAGACCCTCAAGTACTAGAACCTGAGCACTTTAGGCCCTACTTTATATTAGCGCTATTCCAAATGGGATCAGCAGTTCCCAGTCGCTAGCTGGTCCATGAAAGGAGACAAGGAGTTTGTACCAGAATGTAGATCATCTATGCCCTAAGACTTTGTAGCAAGACTTTCTAGGTGAAGGAAGCAGCCATTGATTTACATTCCAGAGCAAGCTTGTTATCTCATTGCACACCTGTACTTTGAGTAGCAGTGCTTAAATTACACTGTACAAGCATTTATCTCCTCTATCGGTATGCATATGGGGTAGAGAACTGGGATAGAAGTGCACAGTTAACTAGATGATAAGTGAATTACCAGTCTCAGCTGATGATACTTCTCAAGGTATTATCAATGCAAAGAGGCCCTGGGTTAGCTTGTTGAGAACACACAGAATGACTGAGAGGCAGGATTCCCCGAAGGGCTGCATTCGGTCTACTCTAATGTTGGCTTTGGAATTGTTCACTCATTCTAGATGGCTTGTGTGTCACCAGACATTATTCTTAGTGCTTGAGTTAGATACTAATGGACCAAATAAAGGCCCTGCCCTCATGGTGTTTCCTTTCTACTGTGTGTGTGTTTGTGGATGAGGATGAAGGAAGAATAAAATAAAACTGATCTCTCTGTGATTCTCCAGAAGAGGTACTAGGGTCTGTCTTAGTCCAGGGCTGGAGCTCATAGGTCATGTTAGGCATGGAAATTTGCGGATTAACTAGCTTTTCTGTTAGACTCAGCAGTTCCTATTTTCACAGTATGGGGTCACAAAGGAATCCTAATTTTAAGAATCAAATAATCTGTGATAGGCACTGCTGGTTGCCTATGCAATATCCATGCATTCTACTCTTCCTGCTAATTTCACGGAGCTCTTATTTAGATCAAGAAACAAAGGCGTAAAGTGCTACATATTGATCTGCATCTCGTGTCCCTCCTTCGTGCCACGCCCCCCCCCCCCCCCCCCCCGCCCCGGTTAGGACAGTTACATTTAGTTAAGGCAGATGCATAGCAATTCATGGAGATTTACCTCTTCTCTTCAACTGCTTCACAGTGTTTTACTTTGTAAATGTAGTATAATTTATTTAGCTCGCTCTGTATTGATGGATATGTTTGCTGTTTTCAGTATTTTCATGTTGCTCTGCTGTAATAAATATCTTTGTTAATATATCTTGATGTACTTTTACAAGTGTATATTTAGGATAAATTCATGGAAGTTGAATTGCTTGGTCAAAAGGAATGTTCGTTTTAAAATTTAGTAAGTGTTACCGTTAATTGGAAATATCAACCAAAGAGTTAAAGAGTATGCATGATTTAAAATTTGAGAGCTATTATGATATTTTTCTTTAGGAAGTTCGTATCAGTTTATAACCCCACTAACAGTGTATGCTGAGAGCTTATATTCCCAACTTCTTACCAGTACTGATGATATTTTATCAAATTTTTTCACTTTTGACAGTCTGGTAGATGAAAATGATATCTTGTTTTTTTGATTTGCATTTAATTAATTATGAGTAAGATTGAGCAATCTCTAAATATTCATTAGCCCATTTCATTTCCTTTTAATTGCATCCTTTGCCCGTTTTTTCTTTTCTTTTCCCCCCCAGTTTTATTGACATATGATTGACGTATGTCACCGTATAAGTTTAAGGTGTATAGCACAACGGTTTGAGTTACATATATTATGAAGCGATTACTACAATAAGTTTAGTTAGCATCCTTCATCTCATGTTGATACAATAAAAAGAAAAAGCAAAGAAAGAAACAGGAAAATTTTTTTTCCTTGTGATGAGACCTCTTTGGATTTATTCTCAACTTTTGTGCCCATGATACAGCAGTGTTAGCTATAGTCATCAGGTTGTATATTACATCCCTAGTACTTATTTATCTGATAACGAAAAGTTTGTGACTTTTGACCACCTTCCTCCAATTCCTTCCACCCCCATCCCACACCTTTGGTAACCACAAATCTAATCTCTTTTTCTATGTTGTTGTAAATGGCAGGATTTCCTCATTTTTATGGCTGAGTAATATTCCATCGTACATATATGTCACAACTTCTTTACCCATTCATCCATTGATGGATGCTTAGGTTGTTTCTGTGTCTCGGCTATTATACACATGCTGCTATGAAGATGGGGGTGCAGATACTTTTTTGAGTTAGTGTTTTTGTTTCCTGGTTATATTCCCAGAAGTGGAATTGCTGGATCATATAGTAGTTCTATTTATAATTTTTGGAGGATACTGCATACTGTTTTCCATAGTAGCTGTATCAGTTTACAATCCCACTAACAGTGCACAGAGTTCCCTTTTCTCTACATCCTCCCTGACACGTTATCTCTTGTCTTTTTGATGACAGCCATTCTAACAGGTGTGAGGTGATATCTCATTGTGGTTTTGGTTTGCATTTCCCTAGTGACTAGTGATGTTGACCATTTTTTCATGTACCTGTTGACCATTCATATATTGTATTTGGAAAAATGTCTAATCAGAAATTTTTCCCATTTTTTAAATTGGATTATTTGGTTTCTTTGCTTTTGAGTTGTGTGAGTTCTTTATATATTTTTGTTACTAACCCATTTTCAGGTATATGGTTTGCAAATATTCTTTTCCCATTCTGTAGGTTGTATTTTCACTTTGTTGATTGTTTCTTTTGCTGTGCAGAAGTTTTTCATTTTGATGTAGTTCCACTTGTTTATTTTTGATTTTGTTGCAAGTCACATCCAAAAAATGGTTACCAAGGTCCATGTCAGAGATCTTTTTTCCTATGTTTTCTTCTAGGAGTTTCATGGTTTCAGGTCTTACATTTAAGTCTTTAACCCATTTTGAGTTAATTTTTGTGAGTGGTGTAGGATAGGGGTTCAGTTTAATTCTTTTATATGTGAATATCCAATTTTCCCAGCACCATTTATTGAAGAGATTGTCTTTTCCACATTGAATATTCTTGGCTCCCTTATCAAATTTTAGTTGACTGTGGGGGTGGCCCGGTGGTGTAGTGGTTAGGTTCACACACTCCGATTTGGTGGCCTGGAGCTCACCGGTTCAGATCCGTGGCATGGACCTACACACCACTCGTCAAGCCGTGCTGTGGCAGGCATCCCAAGTATAAAATAGGAGAAGATGGGCACAGCTGTTAGCTCAGGGCCAATCTTCCTCAGCAAAAAGTGGAGGCTTGGTGGCAGATGTTGGCTCAGGGCTAATCTTCCTCACCAATATATATATGTATAATATATATGTATTTATATATATTAGTTGACTGTGTATGCTTGGGTTTATTTCTGGGTTCTTGATTCTCTTCCATTGGTCTATGTGTCTGTTTTTATGCCAGTACCATACTGTTTTGATTACTATAGCTTTATAGTATAGCTTGAAATCAGAAAGTATAATGTCTCTTGCTTTGTTCCTCTTTCTGAGGATTGCTTTAGCTATTTGGGGTCTTTTGTAGTTCTACATAAATTATTTTTTTTTTCCAAAGATTTTATTTTTTCCTTTTTCTCCCCTAATCCCCCTGGTACATAGTTGTATATTCTTCATTGTGGGTCCTTCTAGTTGTGGCATGTGGGACGCTGCCTCAGCGTGGTTTGATGAGCAGTGCCATGTCCGCACCCAGGATTCAAACCAATGAAACACTGGGCCGCCTGCAGCGGAGCGCACGAACTTAACCACTTGGCCACGGGGCCAGACCCTCTATATAAATTTTAGGATTGTTTTGTCTACTTTTGTAAAAAACGCCATTGGAATCTTGATAGGGATAGCATTGAATCTATAGATGGCTTTTGGTATACTGATATTTTAACAATATTAATTCTTTCAATTCATGAACATGGGATGCCTTTCCATTTATTTGTGTCATCTTCAATTTCTTTCATCAATGTCTTATAGTTTTCAGAATAAAGATCTTTCACCTCCTTGGATAAATTTATTCCTAAGTATTTTATTGTTATTGATGCTATCGTAAATGGGATTATTTTGTTTATTTCTTTTTCAGATAATTTGTTGTTAGTGTATAGAAACACTACTGACTTTTTATGTTAATTTTGTATCCTACAACTTTACTGAATTCCTTGATTATATCTAACAGTTTTTTGGTGAAGTCTTTAGGATTTTCTATATATGAAATCATGTCATCTGCAAATAGAGACAATTTTATTTCTTCTTTTCAAATTCTGATGCCTTGTTTTTCTTTTTCTTGTCTGATTGCGCTGACAAGGACTTCCAGTACTCATTTTTAAAATTGTTATCCACCCCTAGTAAATTAAGCAAATTAGCTTTTTGTCTGTTTAATGTGTTGTAAGTATTCTCCCTTAAGTTGTTGTTTATTTTTTGACTTTTATATTTTATGTCTTATTTAAATTTTTTTTGGTGAGGAAGACTGGCCCTGAGCTAACATCTGTTGCTAATCTTCCTCTTTTTGCTTGAGGAAGATTTGCCCTGAGCTAACATCTGTGTCAGTCTTCCTCTATTTTGTAGTGGGACACCACCAAAGCATGACTTGATGAGTAGTGTGTAGGTCTGCACCTGGGATCTGAACCCATGAACCCTGGGCTGCTGAAGTGGAGTGTGTGAACTTAACCACTACACCACTGGGCCAGCCCTTATGCTTTATTTTTAAATTATACAGAAAATTAAATATTTTTGTACTCAAATTTTTAAACCTCTTCTTTTATGGTTTCTGGATTTTGTGTTTGCTTAGAAAGGGCTTTCTACTTCAGTTATGTATACATAACTGTATACATAAATTCACTCATACGTTCTTTCAGAATTTTAAAATCTTTGCTATATCTGGAATTGATTTTGAGCAAAGAATGAGGCTGAGAGACACTTTTATTTTAACTTTTCTTTTAAATCTTTATTCAGTTCATCCAATTTGATTTAATTAAGAATCACTCTTTTTCCTGCTAATTTGAAATGCCATATTTATCATAATCTAAATTTATATTAGCATCTGTTTCTCAACTCTCTTTCCTTTCTAGTAATATTCTTATCTAATTTTTCTCCAACTCATACTTTTAAAATAACATTATTTCATAACATATTTTAATACCTGGAAGGATTAATTCTTCTCCTTATCCTTTTCTGTCCCATTAGGGTTTTCCTAGATATAATCACATAATGTTTATTTCCAGATAAATTTTAGTAAAACATTTTATCAAATTCTTATAATAGCCTGTGAATATTTTAATTCTGGGAGAAATGACACCTTTGTAATATTTAATCTGCCTATATATCATCTTTTTGTTTACTTAATTCTTCTTTTATGTCCTTCAGTAGAGTTTTAAAGTTGTCTTTACACAAGTATTTTACGAACTTTTGTTGCTATCATAAATGTTATCTTTCCTTCCATCATAGTTTTAAATTGGTTATAATTTATAAGAAGGAGAGCCTTCAATTTGAGTCCACATTTGTATTTTTTTTTGTTTTTTGAGGAAGATTAGCCCTGAGCTAACATCTGCTGCCAATCCTCCTCTTTTTTGCCACAGAAGACTGGCCCTGAGCTAACATCCGTGCTCATCTTCCTCTGTTCTATATGTGGGACACCTGCCACAGCATGGCTTGACAAGTGGTGTGTAGGTCCGCACCTGGGATCCAAACCGGTGAGCCCTGGGGCACCGAAGTGGAACGTGCGAGCTTAACCGCTGCGCCTGGGCTGGCCCTGCCCCCATTTGTATTTTTAAGAAGTGCCTCTGGCAGTTGAGACACAGCTGATGTTCAGATGGGTTTTTCAGACCCAGATCTCTAGGCTGGCTCTTTGGGATTTGCTTCTTTGACCAGGTGTTTCCTCCCTGAACTGTGCCACCATCTAGCTTGCATGTCTGTTATTTTTTTAACCTTCTATAAAAATTAACTTTTTAAACTGAAAAAGTTATATCTGCACATTTATTTTTACTTTTTACTTTTGCAAAGGGTGTCTTAGCCAGGGTTCTTGCCACCAAGAGTCTGTTCTAGCTGGCTTCAGCAGAAAGAATTTCATAAATGACATTAGATAGCTCATAGATTCTCTGGGAGAGCCAGAGAAATAGCCAAAGACAGGGCAGCTAGGAAAAATGTCCAGCGGTACCCGAGGCATGGTCCTGCAGAGGTACCAGCTTCCGCCATTGCTGACTTTTTGGCTGGGCAGTAGGAGCCCCGCACAGCTTTCTCAGGAGGATCTGATGCCTGAAAATCTCACCCAAGCTGTGTGTGTTTGGTGAGATCTGGGTCCCGCTCCTGTCGGGGAGTCTGAGGAAAGCAGATGTCTTAGCTTTCCAGTCTCTGTAGAGGAGGAGGAAAGCTGGACCAGGGCTGGAAGAGGTGTTAGCAAACCTATACCATCTGCCACAAAGGGATTACAATCAAAATAAGTCTCCCTTCTGCCCTGACCCCAAGCCCTCAGTTCCATGGTCCCTTTCTCATGAGGCAACTGCTACCAGTTGCTGGTGTAAATAAAAAAAAATTGTCCCATATCAGTATGTATAAATTTACTTCACTCTTTATTGTTGCTGCTACTTGATTAAATTTAACCAGTTTATCGCTCCATGCTATTCTGGATTATTTTAATGTTGTTGCTTTCTGTTGGTGAAGACTGATATTCCCTAGTAAGGCCATACAAATTGTTAAAATATAAAATGCTTTTGCACTCCCTCTCCCCCCTCTCTGGTGGCTTTCTTCCTCTTGGCCTCTGCCTGGGACCCTCTAGACGTTTCCTAGACCCAGCAACTAAAGGGTGAACACCTGGCACAGCAGGGGCCTTCCAAGGCCCATCTCCTGGCTAAGCTCTGGTTGGGGCCCAAGCCATGAAGATTGTGAAATGTTTTTCATATCTCCCCTCCTACTAGGCAAATGACATCCAATTGGATTCTGTATATTTCCTAAGGCTTTTCCTCTAGTCACAAAGTCACACCAATGAAAGAATATATGACAATTTATTTAACTAGTCCCTCATTGATGCACATTTAGGTTGTTTCTAGCTTTTTGTTATCACAAACAATACTGCAATCTTTGACATGCATCTTTGTACACATGTTCAAATTCTTAAAAGTGGTATTGCTCAGTCTAAGAACTTGTGCACATAAAATTTTATGGATATTGCCAGAGGGCCTTCCAAAAAGATTTACCAGTGTATACTTCAACCAATAGTGGATGAGACAGCTCACATTTCTTTATCTTGTCAAAGAAGATTTCACAAAGGGTTTAAAAGATGATTTAGTGAAACCAGTTTATCTTTTTTAGAGGTGAGATTGGAAAAAAAAGGAAGAGAAGAAAATTAAATTCATTTAGTATGAGTGGCTCTTAATGAAACTATGCCAAGATATCATGAAATCATTTCTCTCTTTTCCAATTAATAATATTTTGATACTATATTAAAACTTACTGGGAATCAACAGCAAATTTATTGGTTTTAATTTTTAGAACTTACTTTTTTGATGTATGGAAGAACGTTTGTCAATTCCCAATGCTGTGATTACTCGAAGATGCCAACAATGATTCTGTGATAATATATGCAAGTTTTTCAGTGCTCTGTAATATATTGGTTCTCAACCCAGGGTACTTTTGCTCCCCAGGGGACATTTGGCAATGTCTGAGAAATTTTGGTTGTCACAAGTAGGAGGCTAGTACTACTGGTATCTAGCATACAGAGGCCAAGGATGCTGCTAAACATCCCACAACACACAAGACAACCCCCTACAATAAATTAGCCAGTCCAAAATGTCAATAGTGCTGAGAATGGGAAACCTTTTAACATCTAACTGATGTGCTCATCCTTACCTTTACCCTTTTCATTCTTTGTATGTCCTTTAAAATTCTCAGCTCTTTAGAAAGCTCCTTGTATGCCACAGTGAGTTATGTTTGCGTATGTTTCTCCCATTTTGTCCTCATTTGTGATTGCAATAGTGAGTTTTATTTTTTGACCTGGCTTTCATTTTAGAATCTCTGGCTCTGGGACAGTCTTGTATTTTCTCTGAACTGCTAAGCAATCTAAGATACTTGTCTTATTTTGTTTTGTGTTTTCTTCTTTGGGTGTAATGAACTCTAAGGTAGTATGTTCAATTTCTCCCAAAGTTCCTGTCACTTTCACTTCACTAATATATTGCTCTTTGTTGGCAAGAATTAAGCCCAGGGTAGCAGTTCCATTCTTTGCTTCTTTTGCTCTCTGAATGATGAAGTTGCTGATAAAGAGGCAGAAGATAAAGGAGAGGAGTGATTCCTCCAATTCTTATTTTAATTACCTTATTATCTTTTTCATTTTGCTGAATTATTCTATGTATTTAACTATTTTTATTTAATATTATTATTAGTATTTTTTGAAAAATGTTCTCCGCCAGTCTCTGAATTCCTTGAAGGCAGGCCCTGAGTTAACATCTGTTCCCAATATTCCTCTTTTTTTTTTTTTCCCTCCCCAAAGCTCCAGTACATGGTTGTAAATCCTAGTTGTAAGTTGTTCTAGATCTTCTATGTGAGCTGCCCTCACAGCATGGCAAGTGACAGACAGGTGGTGTGGGTGGTGTGGTCTGTGACCAGGAAGTGAACCTGGGCTGCTGGAGGGGTGAGCGCCAAATTTTAACTACTGAGCCATCAGGGCTGGCTCTGAATTATTTTATCTTATGTTATTTTATTTTATTTTTTTAAGATTGGCACCTGAGCTAACAACTGTTGCCAATCTTTTTTTTCCTGCTTTATCTCCCCAACCCCCCCCAGTACATAGTTGTATATCTTAGTTGTAGGTCCTTCTAGTTGTGGCATGTGGGATGCCGCCTCAACGTGGCCTGACGAGCGGTGCCGTGTCTGCGCCCAGAATCCAAACCCTGGGCCACTGCAGCGGAGCGCGCAAACTTAACCGCTCGGCCACGGGGCTGGTCCCTGAATTATTTTATTTTTAAATCTTTGCTTTGTCTCTTTTTATCTTGACCTCTCATTTCAGTCAAGTTTCTTTTCATTTAATTTAGTTTTTTCATCACTTCTTTCCCAGAATTTATGTATTTGCGTATTTCACTGAAAACACAGAGTAGGTGTATTCTAAATTTTCTTTTTTGTGAGGATAATTTTCCCTTCCATATTTAAGACATTGTCTTCCTCCTTTATGTTATATGGTCTTTTTAATTTTGGATTTTTTCTATTTATTTATTTTTGAAAGACAACAGATTTATTCAGTCCTGGTGTTTGTCATCAGTGAGATGTGTACATCCCCTTTCAGCTCCATCACTATCAACTTTGGAACTACAGAATTTCCCTCTCACATCTTAATGTGGAGGGCAAATATCTTGCTAAATTTCTGGGCTACAGGAGGTACATATTCCATTGGGGCAAGTCTTCTCTTATTTCTGTTATTTTGTCCTCTACTTGGAGGTAAATTTAACCCGAGATAATTTGAATTCACTTTGTAAAATTTAGATTCACTTTTCTAAAAGAGATGCACCAAACCTAATCTCTAGAATACCCTCTGCCAGTGTTTTTCTTATGTTTTCCCCTAGTGTTGGGGATCTCATATCCCAGGGCACAATATGTTATTCTTTCCTTGTCCCCTTTTATCCCATGTTGCATTTCTGGGAACTAAAACCTTCTAACAGAGTATAGTATAACAGAGTATATGTATTGCTAAGAGGTGGCCAGGAAACATGTCTGGCTATCAAACAAGCAGCTACTGTGCAGGAAGGGGTGAGAGGGGGTTTTTTTGATGGGCTCCGTCAGCCCCAAGTCCTTGATAGGATGTCAGGATACATGGATGTGCGGGTCTGGCTCTGTGGCTGTTTTAAATTTAGGCACAAGGGAGTTCTAGCTCTCCACCCCATAATTTGTCCCATTAATGAAGTAGATAAGGTAGAATGGCCAGATTTAGCAAATAAAAATATAAGGCACACAGTTAGGTTTGAATTTTTGGTAAACAACCAATACTTTTTTTAAGTATAAGTATGTCCCAAATATTGCATAGGCTATACTTATGCCAAAAGACTATTCATCATTTATCTGAAATTCAAAGTTAACTGGGCATTCTGTATTTTATCTAGCAACCCTAATGTAAGAGAAATTTTCCCCCAGCGTTTGCAAATCCTTAGTGAGGTCTTTACCCTTTTGTGTCTCAGGTACGGGTGTAACAGGGTCTTTTTCTGATTTGATAAAGGTCTCTCTTCCCAGTCTTCATGCACCTGCAGGGCTGTCAACACTGGGAGGACTGGAAGAAATTTGTAAAGAGTCTGGGAGTCTTCAGAGAGGAAAAGAGTGCAGACCTGGACTCCTCCTTTTCCAATGTCTTTATTATTAGAAAGTTTTCTATGCATTGAGCCGGTTCTGATTAAGAAAGGATCTAATAAGAAGGAACATTGAAGACCTTAAGCTGTTAGCCCTGCTGTGGCCGGCATTACCCGATGGGACAGGCTATCCGGTCATGGGCACGACTGGAGGCAGAAGGCCCTCCTGACTCGGCCACTGTGCTCTGTAAACTAAAAAGCTGTTGGCGCGGATGCCGTCTTACCTCTGAGGAGCAGGCTGCTTCTCTCTTGAAGAATCACTGTGGCCACTATTGGAATCTGCAACAGCAAAGGCCAGCGCACACCAGGCGAAAAGGTCACCCTGGCCTGTGGGGGATCCGTTTTCATCAGTAAACTGTGCCAGGAGCAGAACACCAGCAGCCTTCAGCTTGTATTCTCTCAGACTCTCTGGTTTTCTCCCTCTGAGGTGGATCAAGAGGCCCCCAGAGTTTTTGAACAATTTGATAGACAAGAGAGACCTTGGACTCCCTGCTAGTCTGGCAATTGAGAAGTGGTTTTAATTTGGAAAAAATAACAGGTGGGACCTCATTTTTACCCAAAACTATTGAAGTAGATCCTACTATTACCACATGTACATATATATTTTACAAATATGTCATCATAACATATATTGTTTAATACTTGATAAGTTCTGTAAAAGTTTCTTTTTTCTCTCTCCTAGATGTTATGACCTGAGAAGACTGAATGTATTTTCTTGTGGTCTTGTGCTTTGCAGTTTTGAATATATAGTTTAGATCAATAAAGATATATTAATGGAAGAATATCAAGTTTTGTGATTCTTTATGATTCCTGCATCTTTTTCTTCTTTGTCAGCTTGTATCCATTTTTAAAAGACCTACCTCAAAATTTCTCCTGTAGTAAGTAGTCATCCTGGGGTAATTATTTTTAACTTTGATTACTTGTTTAACTTTGGTCTCTTGGCCCTTAGTTTGCATTATATAATCTTGCATTTATACATATGCTAATTTAAAATATATTGGTCGTTGATCCTTGTGATTGCATCCCTCTGGGGAGAAACAGAAGAATGAGTTTATGATCTTAGTGTAGGAAATCATTTCTTAAATAGGACTCTGAAAACATAAGCAATAAAATAAAAGAATGAAATATTTAATTACGTTAATATAAAACTTCTTTGTGAGAAAAAAAAGACACCATAAAAGAAGATAAATAGGGGCTGGCCCCATGGCTGAGTGGTTAAGTTCGTGCACTCTGCTTTGGTGGCCCAGGGTTTCGCTGGTTTGGATCCTGGGCAAGGACATGGCACCACTCATCAGGCCATACTGAGGCAGCGTCCCACATGCCACAGCTAGAAGGACCCACAACTAAAATATGCAGCTATGTACTAGGGGGATGTGGGGAGAAAAAGCAGAAAAAAAAAAGATTGGCAACAGTTTTTAGCTCAGGTGCCAATCTTTAAACAACAAAAAAGAAGCTAAATAAAAGCTACCAAATGAGAGGATATAGTTACCAGTCATCCATATAACGTGGATTGCTTCATTGTTCCCTATTCGTCTCCTTCCCTGTGTCCACGCCCTTTGCCATGTGACACTGCAGTTCTTCCCACTAGAGGAGTATATTTCCCTGCCCCATTAGCGTTAGACTTGGCCGTGTGACTTGCTTTGCCCATTGAAATGTGAGCAGAAGAGTCAAAGTGCCAGTTTGGAGCTCATACCTTAAGAGGCACTCTATGTTTTCACTTGCCCTCCTTGTATTTTTGTCGTTGCCATGGGAAGAACATGCTCCTGGTAGCCTACTTGTCCAAGGAGGATGAGAAGCATGTAGAACAGATCTGGATTCCAAATCTACAGCTTGGAGTGAGCACCGCCAGGTCCATCCTGGATTAGCCAGCTTCCAGCCAACCTGAAAATGCACAAGAGAAAATAAATGCTGCTTCATGCTACTGAGTTTTAGGGTGGTTTGTTATGTATCATTATTGTGGAAATAGCCAACTTATAGACCATTCAACAAAAATGATTTAGGATAAGATTTTATAAAGAACTCCTGAAAAATAAGGAAAAGAACAATTCAGCAGGGAAATGGGTCAATGATAAGGAGAAAGTAATTTGAAGAAGAGAAAATTGGAATAACCAATAAATAAGTGAAAAGATGTTTAGCTTGTTTCACTAGTTATTGGGTACATACGGATTAAAACAACGATGGGATACCTTATCATACCTATTAGACTGGTAAAAATTAATGTCTGGCAATAACCTAGTATTTGTAAGGATGTGAAGAAAATGGAACTTTCATATACAGATGGTAGACTGTTTAAGGATACAAAGAGAGACATCAAGCAGGGAGAGGATATTTTCAAGGTATATTATTGACAAAGGATTATATATGGAATATACAGAGAATTCTTGGAAATCAGTAAGAAAAATCATGCAGCTAGAAGAAAAATGGGTAAAAAATAATGTATGCAATTCATTGAAGGGATACTTGAATGGTGGCTAGCCAACCTAAAACAGATCACCAATTACTTTGGTAATCAGAAATGCAAATTAAAACAACAATGAGATCCGCTTTGTTCCTCCTGTGTTGGCAGAAGTTGAAATGTCATGCAGTATCTTGTGCTGGTGAGATGGGGACATGTGAACCCACATGTTCTGCTGGTGGTGTTATTTTGGAGACCAATTTGGAATATTTGTTGAAATTGAATACTCGCATGCATTCTGACCTAGAAATTCTACTTCTGAATTGTATTAGTTTTCTAGGGCTGCCATAACCAAAGAACCACAGACTGGTGGCTCAAACAGCAGGAATTTATTTTCTCATGGTTTGAAGGCTAGAAGTTCAAGATTAAGGTGTCAGCAGGTTTGGTTTCCCCTGCGGCCTCTCTCCTTGGCTTGCAGATGGCTGTCTCCTTACTATGTTTTCACACTCACATGGTCATCCCTCAGTGTGTATCTGTGTCCTAATCCCTTCTTCTTATAAGAGTACCAATCCTTGGATTAGGGCCCACCCAAGTGGCCTTATTTTAACTTCATCGCATCTTTAAAGGCCTTATTTCCAAATACAGCTACATTCTGAGGTACAGGGGGTTAGGACTACAAACATATGAATTTTGGGGAGGGCACAATTCAGCCCATAGCAGAATATGTCAGAGGGACTCTTGTATAGGTACACGCAGAGACATGTATGAGAATGTTTATCATGGCATTGTTTCCCACAGCAAAGAGCTGGATATGACCTAAATATTCTTGAGTAGGGATATGGACAGATAAAATACATTATAGATGCATCTGATAGAATGCTACAAACAAAAAATAACAAACTAAATCAATTATATTAGTCGGGAACCCATTTTTCTCAAATAACAAGGAATCTGTAGGTAAAAAGTTCACAGCTGATGATATCAAGGACCCAAGGTCTTTCTATAGTTCTGCTCTGTCATCTTTCCTCCTCCGCTTTGCAGTAAGACTGCTTTATGTCCATGCATCAGACCACAGACAGTAGAAAGAAGGACCAAGGGCCATGGCAACATGGTCTGACTCCCTTTTTAGAGGGAAAGTAAAAGCTTTGCCAGAAACCCCCGCAGCAGACATCTGCTGACACCTCATTGGCCAGAATTCTGCCACATGCCATTCTGAGTTGCAAAGAAGTCTGGGAAATCTAATGGCCTGCTTTCATAGCTGTGAAAGGCAAGGGAGAGCTAGGATTATGTGTTGAGTGAGCTAACCTGTGGTGTTTACTGCATCTGTATAGTTCAACACTGATAGACCATGAAAATGTAATGCTAAGCGGAGAGAGAGTGGGCAAGAGAGAGAGAGGAGAAGAGAGATGAGAAGTACAATACGATTTGTGTAAATTTAAAAATCCATACACACAAAAAGCTATGTATCATTGTAAAGGTATATGTCATATGTCAAAGAAGTTATGGAAAGTTGATTGGAAGGCCACCCATTAACTACTACAGAGTGAATGCCCATAGGAAGGGAGGAGGGGCCTGGAACTGAGGCTGGGGGATACAGAATGTGACCAAAAACAATTGAATAAAACAGGCTTTTCATGGACCAGTTCCAGCAGTTGAACTTTGAGGAGCATGACTGATTGTGTCAATCTAATTCTGTGCACAAGACCCAAGAGAAAAAAAGTGGGGGTGACTTGGGGTGTGTGTGTGTGGGTTACTCAGACTGTTGGGCAGGGTTTTTATTTAGAGTTGAAGAAAGGTGATTCACTATGTCCACGACTGAGTTTATTTCACCTTACTCTGTGATGAGCTTCATGCTTTTCAGTACAATTGAAGGCCTGATAGGAATGATGTTACAGTTTAAGTTTAGTGACTATGGCAGTTATTCTTTGGACGATATAGGGATATTATGAGTTTTGCAAAATTGATTTTCTTTGTTTTTGTACATGTATTTCTTTTGCTCTATAAGGCAAAACTAGTAGAATTGACTTTTAGAGAGTCAATGGGGGACATGAATAAAATAAACATGGCTGCTTGGTAGTGAAGTCCATCATTCTCTAGTTTTCTGTTATTATCTTTGGAAACAGAGTGGGAGGAAGGATTTCCTTCCTCTATCTCTAATATAGCCTCAGTGAGTGGCTCTCTGCTCTGGAATGAAGCAGGTTGGCACAATTCCATAAGTCTTATGTGGGAACAAGACGCCAGAGGTTTCTATTTTTTACTTGTTGTCATTCTTTTGCTTTTAGTTCAGTATTCTGTCCTTTAACCAACCCATACCCATCCTCTAAATAAACATACACAATTTATTAATATGTGTTAGTGCGTCTTTCATTTTTTCTGTTAAGCATTTGTTACAACTCTGGAAGCAGCTCTTAAACTCTCTAATTTCAGGATCATGTTTCCTTGTTGCCTAATTATAATTATTATCATGGATGGGGTAAATGACTTCCTTTGGTGAAATGGATTCAATTTGCTAAATAAAAATGTGTGAACTTAATGACTCTTCATCCATTTTTAAATCAGATGGGCAATCCATTTGCTGTCTCTCACAGCAGCCTTCTAAAATTCAATGGCATTTGATTTGGAAAAGTAGAATTTCACAAAGAGAAAACCATCTTTCTACAAAATAACAATAACTGATAAGTGAATTATTTAGCACTGTAATTAGCTCTTTATTAGAGTCCATGTAATTCTTCATAGCAACTTTACAGGTCTCATTTCACAACACGAGGAAGACAGGATAAAGGGGGGGTCAATGTGTATGAGGCCAAGCAGAGTAAACTAGAATTTGAATTTGAACCAAGTTTGCCTTGAGTTTCTGCTTATTCTTTTCATGACTTACCTTCTTTTCCTACCCCTAACAGGTACTTATTTTGAAAGTACTATCCTTGGTGCCTTATCTCTCTCTCCTCTCAGAGTCGGGAGAGCTCATTTAGTCTCATGGTTTAGGGTGAAACATGGATGCATAGTTACCATATCTCTATTTCTAGGCTTGATTTTTCTCCTGAGCTATATGATGCAGCATTTCCAGCTGCCCATGGGACATAACCCATTTGCACATGCCAGTCACACCTCGAACTCATGATACCTAGCATATGTCAGAGTTAGAGCTTGCTCTGGGCTTGCTCATTGGTGTGAATATCATCTGTTATGAGCCCACTGCAATAGTTTAGGGAGGTAATAAATTGTTTTCAACATAAAATGAAATATATGAAAAGCGAATTGAAAATTCAAATAGAGCATAAAATGTATGGAGGCATTTTTGCTAAAAGTAAAAAGGATTATTTTAAATAAGTAGTATCTATTCACTAGTCATTCAATCTCTCCTGCCCCTCAAAGCATTTGTTGAAAAATTATTTTAGTCACAAGTAGAATTGAGACTAACAAGACCTTTTAGATGTAGGTTCTTTTTTTTTTTTAAAGATTATATTTTTCCTTTTTCTCCCCAAAGCCCTTCCGGTACATAGTTGTATATTCTTCGTTGTGGGTCCTTCTAGTTGTGGTATGTGGGACGCTGCCTCAGTGTGGCTTGATGAGCAGTGCCATGTCCGCGCCCAGGATTCAAACCAATGAAACACTGGGCTGCCTGCAGCGGAGCGCGCGAACTTGACCACTCGGCCACGGGGCCAACCCCTAGATGTAGATTCTTAAGCCACCTGAGGAAACCAAGAATTGCTGAAGGAGACAGTTCAGGATGTGTCAGAAACGAAACTCAGAGTTGGAAAGTAAATTGGAATTGCGCGGTTGGATGAAAACAACAACAAAAATTAGTTATCTGTATGTTCTAAAATGTGTAGATGATTGGTGAAAAGGATAAGCAAATTACTGGAAAAACTGACTTTCTAGTTTTCTTCTGGATGCTTATCTTATAAATTAATTTGATAAATAATTCTCTCTCTTATATTATAGAGACTATGTCAGTTTAGAAAGTTAAAGATACAAAATTTTATGAAAGAATCAATAACAGTTGAAATACATTTATTTCCAAATGTAAAATATGATTTTTACATGACTACCATTAGTTATTATATGAGCAAGGAGACTGCCACATTCAGGTATTAAAAACAATTTTATGTAGTGAAGAATCCAAAACTTGTTTTCATTATCAGAAATAGAATTCTCTTTTAAAGGAAAAGAAGCTGTAATATGCTATTTTGAATCACAATTGAGGAAGAGAATGATTATTTCTTATTTCTTTGGAGAATTTAATACTTTAGTGTAAAGGATGTGTCATTAGTAGCAAGTGTGGGAGCATGAAAAGAGAGATCACTCTTTGAGCCTTTAGATCTGCTTTATTTTTGCCACTGTTGACTTAGTAAACTTGATGTTTGTGATAATACCTTCAGAGAAGCATAGAAGACTTTTGTCTTCTGTCAAAATAAATTTGTGGTAGTCATGATTTTAGCTAATTAGATGGTAAAATATTTTTAGAGTAGATCGGGCAAATCAATGTACATGCTTTTCCAAAATGAAGTGGGTAAGTTGTAAAATAAAGAATTTGTGGCTTGTACAAGACTTTGTTAGTCACAACACTATGTGCTCATGAGAAATATAATAATGTTGTGATAACTGGAAACATATCTTCTAAAATTATCCTAGAGCTTCTAATATATAATGGACAATTAGCAAAAATTAAACAGGGCAATTAAAAATATTAAACAATTTACAAATGTCATATGTAATTTTGAAGAGAAATTATTTTGTTTTGTAGTGTAGTTCTATTTTCTTTGGAATTGTTTTGGACTTTCTAATGGGGCTTGGAATCTTTAAGTAGGGTTTTTGTTTGTTTAGTTTTTTGTCCCAGAAAAATCTAGGGTTTTGGAAAGTCATTCTGATGGTTGAACGCAATTCTGCTACCTCTTGGCCATCTACTACTTTTCTTTTGTTACCATGAGGATGTATCTGACTGAGCCGATAGAGGAAGAAATAACGGTAGACTTTGTCACAGATGAGAGGTATTAAACACGAATATGGGCTCTGCGAGTCAAACTTATATGGGCAAAATAGAACGGGATATCTCTAAACGTATTTAATAGGGAAAGTTGAGATGGTGTGTTCTACTTCCTAGGTGAAGTATGAAGATGTGCGATTGGATGCAATACTGTGGGACTGCAGAATCAAGTGATGCCCTCTGTGGGCTAAATGAGGGATTGCGTTTAAGAAAAGTGGCTTTTTTTTTTTTTTTTTAAAAAATAGGGCTGATTGCTGTATAAAAGGATTGAGCAGTGCAATATTCTGAAATAATTTAGGAAAAATTATAAATATGAAGAATGAAGCTAATATTTCACTTAAATTATTTCTTGAATTGCAACTAATATGGAAATAGCCACAATTGAAATTTCCTAATCTTTTGATCTATTTTTTAACCATGAAAGTAGGCCATAGGGAAGGAACACAGTAAGGGGCAAAATACAGGATCTTCTGCCCACCTCTGATAACAAATATATGTAATTCTGATTATATATTAATTCTGATTAACCAAGATATTTAATTGCTTTCATTAGTTAAATTACTGTTGTAAGAGTGATTGGCAAACATGTAGAGGTGAGATAAGAAGTGCTTTTCTCTGGGGACTCTGTCTTAATTTCTATTAAAAATAATTGAAATATTCTTAAGTAATTTAGAAGTTTGATAAGTTCAAAGAAGTATCATACAGAATGTCTGTTTTAAGTTTTTCCTTTTTTCTTTCTTAAAGTCACTTTGGAATTTACAGTGTTTTGGGCGTATAATGCACACAAAAGTTATGTTTAAAAGCTTACATGAGGCAATATGTCATTATTTCATTGCAAATTTGAAAAATATAATTTCAAGTCTGATTCTACAGTTTGATGTCGCCCTTCACTGGCATGTTGCTTTAAGAGCACCCATCCCCCCTTCCTGCTTGAGCCACTGTGTCCTGTCAGTCATCCTGAAATACACTAGGGTGCTTGTCAGGCTGTTTGCTTACAGATGCATCATAAGCCAAATTGTGAGCCATAATAGTGGCACTGAATTTCTAAATACAAGAAATTGCTTAGACAATTGGTTTAGTATCTGTATATGGGCAATACTCTGTCCTGCAGTAGGTGAGTGAAGTGTCAAACTTTTTAAAATCAAACTTCGCTATAAGGCAAATAGTAATAATTATAGATTATCTGTTGCTTGGTTAGCTAACTTTGGGGAAAATTAAATGACATTATTTCTATAAAGTGGGATGAATAGAAACTACTATGTTATGCATTTACTACTTTTATAACTAATTTTCCTTTTAATAACACTAAACTCTGAACTACTTCATAAAATCTCCAATTTTATAAATATCTACTTTTCCGAGTAGATTAGCAGGCATTTCAGATTTAGATAAAAGTGTGGTTCTCTTCCGCATTTTTTCTTTCACAACGACTCAGGCAGACTCGATTGAGCAGAGGCTCAATTCTGCTATTTGGGGTGTTTATTAGGGGTTTTAAAAATAGTGTTGAAACAAATTCTCATGTGCCAACGCCCAAGTTATAGTAGTCTGACATCAGAGCGTTTAAAAGTTCCTACTGTGTAAATGAGCTATTACTTTTTGAGTAAGTGTGGGCAAGACGCTGGAAGCTTTACATTCTGTGGACAGAAAAGGTGTGCAGCAAGCAGGGTCTTTATTTGTGCAAACAAGTTAATTTCCACCATGGGCCTCTAAGCTGAATTGTGCATGGATGCTTTTCCTGTATTTTTTGTATGCACCCTTAAAGATTTTTGAACAGACTTGATAAAAGCAAAAAAGAAGGAACTCATGGATTCTGATACTCGTATGTTCAATATAGTAGAGAAGAGTTAAGAGGCAGCAAGGAGTTAAAGTTTTAAGACTTTATTTAGGGTAAATGAGAAGAGATTGCTTTTGCAGATACATGGAATGGTTATTTGTTCATTCCTTACCTTGTTCTAGAGGGGATTTAAAGTGACTTACAAGGCTACATGGAATTCAAGATAGGGTAAATTAAAAGTGGAGTGAAAAAAGAAAGAAAAACAAATATGAGGATATAAAACAGTCAGGAATAAGGCAAAAAATGCAGCAGTTCTCAACTCTGGTTTTATGATACCGGTGTATTATGGATTGATGAGAGAGAAAATACAGAGTATGGAAATCTGATGGGGGAATTTCATGCAAACTAGCTGTCTCCCTTACCAACAGTGGCAGGCCAGAGTGAGGAGAGTGTGTTGGATGGTGAATATTAACTACACTTTAAATGTCACTTGTGTTTTGGTGGAAAAAAGAGTTGAGAACTGCTGCCCTTTTAACCCACACACTGATTTATGTGGGCATAAGTGTGGATCCAAGTTTTCTAGGAGCAGAAAAAAATTTGGACTGTTAATTCAGAGGAAAGATTAAAGAGGCTTAGTTTTTGGGAAACAACAAGAAGTTATCTAAATAAGGTCAAATATCTACATATTAGAATGGATGTGATCAAGACAATGTTTAATCTATTTAGCAATTTTATATGGATCTAGCCATAGTATGTTTTTTCGACTAGCTTGTGAGATTCGTTACTCCCTTTCCTGTCACTCTTTCAATCTAGTGATAAAGTTTACTTGAAATTCAACTTCTGTTAGGTCAAAACTAACTGGATCAATCTAATTGGGAAAAGTTGTTGGGTAGAGGAAGGAATTCAGAGGCAGGACTCCTGAATGTATTTTGATCTTCAAATACTCAAAAAACAACTGCTATGTTGATGATTTTCAGCTCTGTGCCGCGCACCCGCCTTGTGTAAGTGAGCCGGCTTAGAAACTCAGTGCTTTCACATAATAGTATTGAAAAGGGACAAAAGTGTAACAGTTAAAATTTTGCTAAGGATCTTCAGTAATATCTTCAGATATGAAATTAACATGATGAGTCAGGGATAATCATTTGATTCCTTTTTTATTCCGTTGTTAAAAATAAGACCAGTAAGGAACGATTATTTTTAAAAAAGCAGAACAAAAACAAAGAAAATACTCAAAGCTTTTATTTTTGTACATTTGTACTGTAAACATATATGCAGGTTGACTTAGAGTTCTTGACAGAAAAAATTATAAATCAAACAGGTGACATGTCAGATGTATGGGACAACTTTAGAGATAAGCTGGACACATAGGTTTGAAATTGGGAAAGCAATTATTATGAAGATATTAAGTAGGATTTAGGCACCAGATAAACTGAGTGATGTACCAGAGGGGTCAAGAACACTTAAGAAAAGCTAATTAACTTTTGAAAGCATTAGTTCAGAGATGCTAGTGAGAGATCCACTCAAAGAGCTTATAGAACCAATGGGTATCAGTAGAAATAGATAATTATCTTGTAAGTGAAATAATCTAGAAATATTTTCTGTGTCACTGGGGTAAGAGATGAACAGAAAAGATGTTTTTGCTTCAGGGAGATGGTCCCTGAGCTAACATCTGTGCCAATCTCCCTCTATTTTGTAAATGGGATGCCGCCATGGCACGGTTTGACGAGCAGTGTGTAGGTCTGCACCCCGGATTGAAACCTGTGATCCTGGGCCCCTGAAGGGGAGGCCGGGAGCTTAACCACTGTGCCGCAGGGCTGCCTCCACAAAAGATTTTTTAAAAGTCAAATTTATTGAGGAAAATATTTATATACATTCAATTCATTCTTTTAGACTTTACAGTTTTATAAACTCTGGCAAATTGTATACAGTCATATAACCACCGCTGTAATCAAACAACATTTCTTTCGATCCAAAAAGTTTCCTTCTGCCCTCTGCAGTCAAGCCACTCCCTAACCCTTGGCCACTGGCAACTACTGATCTGTTTTCTGTCCCTCTATTTTTGCCCTTTCAAGAATGTCATATAAGTGGAATCATACAGTGTGTACTTACTTTTGTCTGACTCATTTAGCATAATGCTTTTGAGAAATATTCGTGTTGTTGCCTGTATGAATAGTTCATTCTTTTTCTTGCGTAACATGTGACAATATGGTTGTATCACAAATTGTTTATCTATCTATCTGTTGATGAAAATTAGAGTTGTTTCCAGTTTCTGACTATTATGAATAAGGCCACCATGAATATTTGCATATGTCTCTATGCAGACATATGCTTTTATTTCTTTTCAGTAAATATCTAAGAAGTGGAATTGCTGGGTCGTAGGGGAGGTGTATGTTTAATTTTATAGGAAACTGCCAAGCTGTTTTCTAAAAGTGGCTATACCAGCTTTCATTTTCATTAGCAATGTGTGAGATTTCCACTTGCTCCTGGTAGTTCGATCTAGACAAGGCTTGATTAAATTTAGGTTCGGTTCTTTTGGCAAGAACACGTTGTGGGTGGTGTGGTGTACTTCCTACTGCATCATATCCAGAGGCATAGAGTCTGGATTGTCTTAATTTAGGGGATGTTAAGATTGATCAGTGCCTTCAGGCTCTGTAAGCCTGATTCTCAAAGTTCTCCTTTAATCATTTACCTAATGGTTTTAGCCTTTGTTCACCACTGCCTAGATCTATTATTTTTTTAAGGTTGAAAATAGTGATTTTATCATTCTATAATTCTTTATTAGTTTTTCTTGGTTGGAATTATTCTGTAAAGAAGAACTCTTCCCCTCTTTACTACTTCATTACCCTAAAGTATAGTTCATACCAGAAAATCAGTAAAATACTTGATTATTTCCCATTATTTATCAATTTTCAGAAAAATACGATGGTGTCCTAGCAAATTTGAAAGGTGACCAATGAGTTTTTGTTTTTTGAACTAATGAATTTAAAAAAATAATTTTTTGAGGTCATATTGGTTTATAACATTGTATATTTTCAAGTGTACATTGTTATATATCAGTTTCTGTATAGACTGCTTTGTGCTCACCACCAATAGTCTAGTTTTTATCTGTCACCATACATATGTGCCCCTTTGCCCTTTTTGCCCTCGACCCTCCCCCCTACCCCTTTGGTAACCACTAATCTGTTCTCTTTGTCCATGTGTTTGTTTATCTTCCACATATAAGTGAAATCATATGGTGTTTGTCTTTCTCAGTCTGGCTTATTTCACTTAACATAATTCCCTCAAGGTTCATCCATGTTGTTGTGAATGGGACGATTTTGTCTTTTTTATGGCTGAGTAGTATTCCATTGTATGTATATATATATATATGTATATATATATACACACATATACATATATACATATATATATATATGATCTGCATCTTCTTTATCCATTCATCAGTTGATGGGCACTTGGGTTGCTTCCACATCTTGGCTATTGTGAATAATGCTGCAATGAACATAGGGGTGCATAGATGTCTTTGTATTGTTGATTTCATTTTCTTTGAATAAATACCTAATAGTGGGATAACTGTATCATAAGGTATTTCTATTAATTTTTTGAGAAATCTCCATACTGTTTCCCACGGTGGCTGCATTAGTTTGCATTCCCACCAGCAGTTATGAAGGTTCCCTTTTCTCCACATCCTCTCCAACATTTGTAATTTTTTGTCTTGTTAATTATAGCCATTCTGACAGAAGTGAGGTGATATCCCATTGTAGTTTTGATTTGCATTTCTCTAATAATTAGTGATGTTGAACATCTTTTCATGTGCTTGTTGGCCATCTATATATCTTCTTTGGAAGGAAGATGTTCATATGCTCTGCCCATTTTTTGATTGGGTTTGTTTTTTGTTGTTGAGTTGTGTGAGTTCTTTATATATTCTGGAAATTAACTCCTTGTCAGATATATGATTTGCAAATATTTTCTCCCAGTTGGTGGGTTGTCTTTACGTTTTTGCTTTCTTTTTTTTTTTTTTAAAGATTTTATTTTATTTTTTTCCTCCCCAAAGCCCCCTGGTACACAGTTCTATATTCTTAGTTGTGGGTCCTTCTAGTTCTGGCATGTGGGATGCCGCCTCAGTGTAGTTCAATGAGCAGTGCCTTGTCTGCACCCAGGAGTCGAACCAGTGAAACACTGGGCCATCTGCAGCGGAGTGTGCAAACTTAACCACTCGGCCACAGGGCCGGCCCCACGTTTTTTCTTTTTTTAAAGATTCGTACCTGAGCTAACATCTGTTGCCAATCTTCTTTTTCTTTTTTTTTTTCTTATTCTCCCCGAAGCCCCATAGTATATAGTTGTATATATTAGTTGTAGGTCCTTCTGGCTCTGCTGTGTGGGGTGCTGCCTCAGCATGGCCTGGGGAGTGGTGCTAGGTCCACGCTGAGGATCCACACCAGTGAAACTCTGAGCTGCAGAAGTGGAGTGCATGAACTTAACCACTCAACCATGGGGCTGGCCCAGTGTCTTTTTGTTTTGCTGATACTTTCCTTTGCTTTGCAGAAGCTTTTTAGTCTGATATAGTCCCATTTGTTTACTTTTTCTTTTGTTTCCCTTGCCTGAGTAGACATGGTATTCAAAAAGATGCTGCTAAGACTGATGTCAAAGAGTGTACTTCTAGGACTTTTATGGTTTCAAGTCTTACATTCAAATCTTTAATCTATTTTGAGTTAATTTTTGTATGTTGTGTAAGATAATGGTCTACTTTCATTCTTTTGCATGTGGGTTTCCAGTTTTCCCAATACCATTTATTGAAGAAACTTTCCTTTCTCCATTGTATGTTCTTGGCTCTTTTGTGGAAGATTAGCTGTCTGTAGATGTGCGTTTTCTTTTTTTTAAGATTTTATTTTTCCTTTTTGTCCCAAAGCCCCCCAGAACATAGTTGTGTATTTTTTTAGTTGTGGGTCCTTCTAGTTGTGGCATGTGGGATGCCACCTAGGCATGGCTTGATGAGCAGTGCCATGTCTGCGCCCAGGATTCGAACTGGCGAAACCCTGGGCAGCAGAAGCAGAGCAGGTAAACTTAATTGCTTGGCCATGGGGCTGGCCCCCAGACGTGCAGTTTTATTTCTGGGCTTTCAGTACTGTTCCACTGATCTGTGTGTCTGTTTTTGTGACAGTACCATCCTGTTTTGATTACTATAGCTTTGTAGTATATTTGAAGTTAGGGATTGTGATACCTCCAGCTTTCTTCTTTTTTCTCAGGATTGGTTTGGCTATTTGGGGTCTTTTCTTGTTCCATATAAATTTTAGGATTCTTTGTTCTATTTCCGTAAAGAATGTCATTGGGATTCTGATTGAGATTGCATTGAATCTGTAGACTGCTTTAGGTAATACGGGCATCTTAATTATGTTTATTCTTCCAATCCATGAGCATGGAATATCTTCCCATTTCTTTATGTCTTCTTCTGTTTCTTTCAATAATGTCTTATAGTTTTCAGTATAGGTCTTTCACTTCCTTGGTTAAGTTTATTCCTAGATATTTTATTCTTTTTGTTGTGATTGTAAATGGGATTGTATTCTTGAGTTCTCTTTCTGCTAGCTTGTTATTAGTGTATAGAAATGCAACTGATATTTGTAAGCTGATTTTGTACCCTGCAACTTTGCTGTAGTTGTTGATTATTTCTAATAGTTCTGGTGGATTCTTTTGGGTTTTCTATGTGTAGAATCAGGTCATCTGCAAACAGCAAGAATTTTACTTCTTCCTTGCCTGTTTGGATACCTTTTAATTCTTTTTCTTGCCTAATTGCTCTGGTCCAAACCTCCAGTACTATGTTGAATTGGACTGGCGAGAGAGGGCACCCTTGTCTTGTTCCTGTTCTCATTTGGATGGCTTTCCTAATGAATTTTTATATATTGCATATGTTTCAGTGTATTGTATTCTTTATTCTTTTGATGTTAAAATTTTCCCACTTTTGGCCGGTGAGAACCCCTTTAAATTGGTTCCTGAGCCTTTTGACAAAAGCCAAGTTGCTCTTTAGCACAAGATATTGCAGGCTTACTCTGTACATTTCCTGCCCTACACCTTCCACCAGCCTTTCCACCAAGGAGCCTAGTTCCTTTTATTGGGAAATAATATTTAGGGAACATAATCTATGCACTAGGTTGCATTTGCTGCCCATATTTTGGTGTGTGTGTGAACAGAGCTGGGAAATAGATATTTTTTAGGAAGAGAAAAATATATAATGAGATCATATTGATATTTCCAATTCATATATGATTATAGAGTTTTAATTTAAACTTTTAAATTTTATATTTGTATCTCTTTTTTCTTATTCTAGAAATCTTATTTCCTAACAACATGAGCATAATTACTTATTTGCTTTCTCCTAATGTGAGTGCGTATACATATGTATGTATGTATATACATATGGGGGTGTGTGTGTGTGTGTATATACATACATGAATACTAAATGCAGATTAAGATTACTTTGACGTTCTTTTGTCCTAGAATATATTCCTCTAGTGATTAAAGTAAATACTGTGTTTTGAAGTCACAGTATTATTTGTTTTGGTGTGGTTATGAAGCTAATGTGAAATATAGTTAAGGTTTATTTTCTTTTATTTGCTTTATACTTTTCAGGATTGACTTGTGAGTTAATTGTTTTATGATTATGTAAAACATTTACTTGGTTCCAAAGTTCAAACTCTGAAACTAGGTACAGTCAGAGAAGTTTAGCATTCATTTCTGTCTCCTCTATTCCTTCCCTCCTCCTTAAGGATAACCATTTTACTTTGTTTTTGGTTTATCCTTTCTTTTTCTTTTTTTGAAGACGTAAGCAAGAATGCAGATGCTTTTTCAACATTGCCTTTCTTACATAAAGGAAGTATACTGTAAACACTGTTCTGCACCTTGTTTTTTTCACTTAACAATATAGCCTGGAAATCACTCCACAGAAGCATATATGGAGAACTTCCTCACTCTTCTACTGCTGGGTAGTGCTTGTTTGTGTGGATATGTGATAGCATTCCTTTCTTTTTCTTCCCCACTCTGCTTCTGTCCCTCACTTTCTTCCTTCCTTTCTTTCTTCCTTTTAAAAAATTGCTGCAATGAATTGCCTTGGGCATATATCACTTTTTACTTTTGCTAGTTTATATCTGGAGTAGATTTCTAAAAGTGAGTTTGCTAGGTCAAAGGGTAAATACATACACATATATATGTATAATGTATATATGTGTGTGTGTATATATATGAAAAATGAGCAAAGAAGAGTGTTTGGGCTTTTCTGTATTTTTTGATTTGTGATTTTGCTAGTCTGTCCACCATGTCCCCAAATGTACTCTTAGTCTATGTGTATTGGATGCTTCGAATGTTCCTTTTATCTTTGTAATATTTTATTTTTTCCTTCAATTTGTTTCTTGAGTTCTTTTATCTTGTTTTTCATTCCCTCATGATGTTTTATTATCTCTTTTTTGAATCTTGTAGCTCTTCTTGAGTTCTTTTTAAAAGAGAGAACTTGTGTATATGTGTGTATGTATTTATATTTGAGTCCACATATAACTATTTCACTGAACTCTTCTTCTGTTTCCTTCATTAATTCTTGTTTTTATGAATTTTTTGGATTCCTCCTCCTCTTCTTCGTCTTCTTTCTTTTTCTTTTTTTGCAGTTTTTATGTACAGTTCCCATTACTTTGTATGTCACCAGTCATTTCTTGAAGAACAGCATAGGGAGGATCAGGGCTTGAGTGGGAATGAATTGAGGTAGCTGGCAATTTTTAATCCATGTGTGATATTGAATATTTTCTCACTAACGTTATTTCCTTTGCCTCTAGGAAAAGTTTTCTTTCAGTGGTTGCTGCTCCAAAACTCAATATGCTTCACGGCAAAGTCCTTTAAGTCGCAGACTATCAGCATTGTGAACAGGTGATTCAACATCCCTTCCTTCCTTTACTCCGCTTGACCTCTACCAGCTCCCCGGCCAGGCGGGCTTCATTATAGACGGAAATGGCAGTCATCATGCTAATTCTGCCCTGCCACTCTTGTGATCCTATAGTGTCAAACTAGGTCTTTAGAAAGATATCCCTTTTATTCTCTATCTACACCCTACATCTTAATATTCTAATCAAAGAACTCTTGGATAGGAATTTCAGGATTGTGGCACTTACTTTTAGAGAAAATTATTTCCCAGTGAGTTGTATATAGACTTTCACCATCCCTTTTTTAAAAAATTTTATTTGGTTATGATTTCACTGTATTTCTTTATTCGTAATTTGAAGTAATGACAAGTTTCCTTGAAGATGGTGGTTTTAATTTTAATCTTTTTTTGTTTTCCATTAGTTTTGATGGAAGGAAGTAACATAAGCATGCATTTACTCTACCATACATTGTAAGAAATCCTGGGAGACAATAGGATGATGATTGAGGGTTTTAAGCAGGGCATTAGTGTAGCATTATCTTATTTTGTATTAGAGAAATCACTTTGGGAACAGTTTGGAGAATAAATTGGAGGAGTGAAAAACTAGAAGCAGGGAGACCAGTTAGGGTATCATTACTGAGCTAAGGAAGTAGTAGATGGGATTGGAGAGGAAATGGCCAATATGAGAAGAGTTAAGGGGATAAAAGTAATGTGATTTTTCCACAATGTGAAGGACAGGCAGAACAAAAGAAAATATTCCAGCATTGTGTTCAAGTGACTGTGTTGGGTGCCCAGCTATATAGCGTTGTGATTAATCTAGATCAGAACTGAAGATGGTGCAACACGTTTTGGGGAAAAGATCATGAGTTCAGTTTTGAGGTGCTTGTGAGATGGCCTGATGGGGAATGGATCTGGGGGCTCTGAAGCTCAGGTGAGAGGTCTTGACTGTAGACAAAGTTTTGTGAATCAGAGATTCTAGGTTGAATTGAAGCTCTAGGATGAGATTGCTCTGAGAGAACAATGTAATGTGAGCAGAGGATCAGATGTAAGGGACTGAACCTGGGGTGAGACACCTACTTTTGAGAGAAGGTAGTAGATAAGGAGGAACCAGCAAAAGACAGTGGGGAAGAAGGATCAGAAGGGTAGGGGAGAAGCATGAAAGTGATATTTTGAGGCCAGAAAAGTTTTATTTCCTGTTTAGTGAATACTTAGCATGCAGGATGAGAGATGTTAAATAGGGTTAATAGGTATATAGTCAGATCTCCTGGAGAAACTTTTAAAAAGTAGTGGTAAAATAGTGAATTTGTTGGTTGGATTGAAAGATTCTGGCACAGACTTTTTTTTTCTTAAAGATTGGTACCTGAGCTAACAGCTGTTGCCAATCTTCTTTTTTCTTTTCTTTTTGCTTTTTCTCCCCGAATCCCCCCAGTACATAGTTGTGTTTTTAGTTGTGGGCCCTTTTAGTTGTGGCATGTGGGATGCTGCCTAAGCGTGGCCTGAGGAATGGTACTATGTCCGCACCCAGGATCTGAACTAGTGAAACCCTGGGCGGCCAAAATGGAGCACCGAACTTAACCACTCGGCCACCGGGCTGGCCCCCCGGGCCCAGACTTTTACCAACTCTCTTCAAGAAGTATGGAAGAGTGGAAAAGCAGGAGGCAGAGGAGAAGCTGAAGTTCTCAAGACAGTTACATACATACAGTTTTCCCAAGTGTAATAGATTTATGGAAAAATGAATATAGTGTTTTCGAAAACTTTGATCTCATTTTCTTTATTTTGATAAGCACGTTCTTATTTATTTCTAGTTAATCAGAGAACAAAGAAGAAATGGGAATTTTTTGGCTTCAAACTGAGGTTGACAAGAATTCCACTTCCTTTACCATTCTTTTTGATCTCTGCCTTTCAAAAATACCAGACCTTGGGAGAATTCACATATATTTGAGCTGTCTTAGAATATCATGGAATAGAACCGACCCATAGGCCCACTGGACTTGCAGCAAGAAAAGTCAATGTCACTTTCAGGGTGTCTATGAAGGACATGTTACTTCTGCCCTGGCTGCTTAAACTTGATGTCTTATAGCTGAAGGTTATTCTTGTTCTGGGTGATTCAATGAAATCTTCTCTGAGGTCTCACATATTAGATTATCTTCTTCTTAAATTTCAATTGGACTAATTTAGTTCTTTGGCTTTTTAAATTACACGTAGGTAACCTTCATGCTGGGCTTATCTGAAATAGGATCTCATAGGGTTTGTTTCTGGTGTAATTTTTATATGGTACAAAATGTCCTTAAATTGGAAGGCACTGCTACACAGAATAACCATGGGGCATTTCTGTCCTTTCTCCCTACTGCAATTTTGAAAATGTGTGCTATTATGAAATATAGGGTGAGCTTTTAGTATGAACTGACATTTTATAAAATAACATGAAAGGTATGTTATCAGGAGAGGGGTAATGAGATCATCTTGTTAAATTCTTATATACAATGTTTCTTTTCAGTTAAATCAGAAACTGAATTATAACTTTTTGCTTTCTCTATTTTGGAGGGAGATTAGACTTGACTAGCCATTCACAATAAGAGGGACCTAATATAAGACCTAAACATAAGTAGAATCTGTTATTTTCCTTTGTTTTATTTCATATTGGTTAAGGCAATCTCTTGGGGGTTTTCGTTTGTGGTTTTTTGTTTGTTTGTTTCACTATTTTTGCAGCTCTCATCTAAGTTGTGTATGTGAGGAAGCAAGTTTTATTTTGGTTACTATGGCTAGAGTAAGCAAATGTTTTAATTTAATTTAATTTTGTTTGGGTCTGCTCATAAAGAATCCATAAAACTCATAATTTTTGCAGGGGAGGGGCTCAATTTGATTATTTTTCAAAGAACTGACAGTAAGGTGACTATTCAAAGGTTTAATGAAGAGAACTTCAAATGCTTCTGGGAAGCTTTTTAAGGTTTGAATTAAAACATGCTAAAGATACTTACTTTTTATTATAAAATGTAACATTGTTTTGTCCTGTTGAAACCCAGACTTCTTGGAAGCTAAGGAAATAAAAAGTGCAGGCTCTCGAGTATCCTGATATGCAGTGCATTTAACAGTTGTGGCCCTAATGCTGGAGCATAACTTTTATGTACCACTCTGGAATTGATTTCAAAGGGCTCAAGATCCTTTGTGAGGCTGTTGTGCATTAGACATTTTTTAAAAAGTGTATTTAGGCATATTGCATTTCTAATTAATGCACATGTAGGAAATATGCCTTAGATTTTGAAGGCAAGAGATCTAATAAAATGAAGTACCAGAGGGGAGCTTTGTTTTAAACTCTTTTGTTATGGGAACAAACAATGAAAGCACCCTTGAACAATAATTACAAGCTGTATAGATGAAAGAGAGATGTTTATCATTACTGTAGACAAGTAGACTCTGCTCTCCTACTGAAAAGGGGATAATAACGTCAACTAATATTTGTTGAGCTCTTGCTAGGTGTCAGAGACATGGGCTAAGTTGTGGCTTTTATACGGATTTTCATATTTAACCTTCAAGATCCTTTTGAGGAGGGTAGTAGTATTATTGTATAAGTGAGGAAACTGATGTTTAGGGAAGTTCAGTAACTTGTCTAAAGTCACCAGTGAACAGGGAACAGAGCTTGTATTCTCGCCTAGGCAGTCCAACTTTAAAGCCAATGCTTTTAATTACTGAGATCCAGTAGTGATGAGATGTAGGAGAAGTTAGACCTTTAGCAGACGGTCGGGGCAGCAGGGTGTCTCTCACTGGCTGCTGCATATTACCCTGTGAGGGGCTGAGTAGAGCCGAAATCTAGCCCTTCCTCTGCTGGGCAAACTGGGGGCCTTCCTGCTCACACCTGCAGGGCTGTGTCTACTCAGAGAGTGGCACTGTTTTCTAATTCATTTGCCCAGAAGGGGCATGTTTTTCTAATTCACTCAAAGGCAAATCTTAATTCTATCAACCTCCTCTGAGTACCACTTGCAAAAATCCTTTGACTCTGACCTGCCTCTTCCCAGTCTGCTTGTTCCTTTGGTGGTCTCATGCCATCCACCTTTATGCTGACAACTCTAACATTTATATTTTTATCCCAGATTTCTCTTTCAAACTCTGCTCTTGTATATCCAACTGTCTACTTAACATCTTCACTTGGACGTCTAATATGTGTCTCAAATTTATCATGTCCCAAACTGGACTCTTCATCTTCCCGACTCTCTGGCAGTTGCCCCACCTCAGTTAATGGCAACTCCATCCTTCCAGTTGCTCCAGACTAGAAAACTTAAAGATATCTTGAATTCTCTTTCTCCTGTATCCAATCTGTCAAGAATTCCTATTGGCTCAACTGTCAAAATATATCTGTAATCCGACCACTTCTGTCCACTTCTGTTGTAACCACTCAGGTCTAAGCCATAATGCTCTCTCATCTGGATTGCTCCAGGAGCCTCTCAGTGGTATCCCTACTTCGGCCCTTGCCTGATATACTTCATTTTACTTACAAGAGTGATCTTCCAAAATACAAACCAGGTCTTGTTTCTCTAGTGCTCAAATCCCTGCAGTATTTCCCATGGGGCTCAACATCATCTGCAGTGCCCCCAACGGCTGCCCCACCATTACCTTTCTGACCTCTCTTACTACGCTCTTTGTGGCTCACCCCACCCTACTCACACTGGCCTCTTGGCTGTTCTGCAAACATGCCAACACTCTCCTGTCTTAAGGTTTTTGCTCTGTTGTGTCTGCCTGGAAGGCTCTTCCTCCAGGTATCTGCTTGGGTAATTTTCTCACCTCTTCAAGTCTTTGCTCAAATATCTCCTTTTCAATGAGGCTAATCTTGATCTTCTTTAATACTGCAATCTACTCCACACTTCTCTATCACCAAATCCTACTTACTCTGTTCTACTTTTTCTTTTTTCCATAGCATATGCCATTTTCTAATTACTGAACAGTTTTCTTTTTATGATGTTTATTGTTTTTGTTCTCCCCTTTCCATAACTGGCTCAAGGTAGAAACTCAATAAATATAAGGTGAATGAATGAATAAAAGAATGATGCCCTATGGTCTAAGGTTGCCTTGGCTCTCACACTATTTCGGTCTTATAGCTCACCAAAAGTCTGGGTAGAAGAGCTCGCACAGATTATTGATCTCTAAATAAATGCGTAGAAAGTATTTGTAAAGTGTAAGAAGAACATCTCCAAAGAAAGAAACACAACTGTTTCTCCATCATATGTATTAGGCAATTGCTTGATTTTTTTTGACTCTGACAAACCTGAGATACTTTTGTTTACCAAGTGAGTAAAGCTGTGTGTATTTCTTTCTTGGCAGGCAAAACAAGCCAGCAAATGTTTGCATGGGAGCATGGAGGCAGGGATAGGCGTGGGGGTGGAGGTGGGCTTGGAAGACAGGTGTGTATAGAGATTGTAGTGGAAATTTTTTATTATAGTTGTCCTCTTTCCACTTTATCTCACTTTAGCCAAGACTGAATTGTATAAAATCAACTGATAATATGGTGCAGGCAAATCCCCAATGCTCCCTTTTCCTTTTTTTTTTTTGAGGAAGATCAGCCCTGAGCTAACTACTGCCAATCCTCCTCTTTTTGCTGAGGGAGACTGGCCCTGAGCTAACATCCGTGCCCATCTTCCTCTACTTTATATGTGGGACGCCTACCACAGCATGGCTTGCCAAGCAGTGCCATGTCCGCACCCGGGATCTGAACCAGTGAACCCTGGGCCGCCAGAAGCAGAACGTGCACACTTAACTGCTGCGCCACCGGGCCGGCCCCATCCTTTTTTTTACTTAAATTTGTTTATTATGATTTCTTAGATGATTTTTTTTTTTGGTCAACTAACATTTGGTTCCTATTGCTTATGTTATTCCTAACTGCATGATGTTAACCCTTTTGAGAGGGACCAGAGGGGAGAGTGAGGCTTACAAAGTTTTGTTATGCATTCAAGATAAATTTTTAATGCCAATGTAAATAAATGCTCTATTTAATGACATTATTTCAGTACTTAGAAACCTTTCACTAGTAGCTACTCCTTTCTTCTGACATTTTGGAAAATTAGAATATCAGATAAGATTAACATTTGTGACCTTGTTGGGGCTTGGGGCCTACTAAAACTATCTTCTCTGTCCAAAGATACTTTTGGTAGAAGACTTGTTGACATGATCAAAGTGCTTTAAACTTGGGGAAGAGAAACCTATTCCCAGATAAAGCCATCAAAGTCATGTGAATGTGCACACACATGTGTGTGTTAGTGTTATGACAATAATTACGGCATAGAAAGAACCATGTTAATAGAGACGGTGCATAGTAATTATTCAGAGAAAATCATACGGGAGAAGGTCAATAATAAATAAATAATAATAATAAATAGAAGTACCTGGAAAAACACAAATTAAATGGAATCATAGATACCAGTAAATCATGAATTGATTTTGTTCTTTTTTTTGAGTCTTAAACATATTTATTTATTTTCTCATGAATGTAATGTTGAATGTTCAGAAAATAATTTTAATAAAAGGGGTAGAGAAATATACATAGAGTGAATATACACTCTTGCATAAACTTAAGGAAAGAATAATAGCAGAGAGCATTTGGATGGGAGGAAAAAAGAGAGGAAAAGGACAGTGATATTGTTACAGAAGCTTATTGTAGCAACAATTTTCATGCTCCAGATTAAAAAACTGTTACAGTAACATAGTGTGATGATATATTTAAAAAATTTCAGGTAAGTCTTTTCTTAAAAGTGGAGCAACTGATGACATTTTTTTTACCCTCCCTCTCTGACAATCACATGTCTTGGAAATTTGAGGAAAGAATGAGAGAAGCAAATGTGACCAGTGAGGAAGAACTGGTGATGCGGAGCGCTGGGCAGACTGGGCAGGCCTGTCCTTAACATTCGCAGTGAGTGGAGTGAAGGTAGAACGGGCGGCCTCCATACCATGTACCTGTGCCAAACGTTCGGAAAACGGAAGAATTAAAGTGGAAATACATGGCAGTAATTCCTAGCAGTCAGCATGGATTCTCCAGGAATGAGTCATGTCAAACTAGAATTTTCTTAAATTGGATTCTGGAATAGGAAAGGAAGGGTATCTCTGTTTCAGCAAAGAATTTGAAAAATCCTCCCATATATTTTTTTTTTGATAAAGTGAAAAAGGTGGATTATTTCACACAAAAGTGATTAATAACTGGTTGGAAAATCATATCTAAAGTGTTTCTTAATTGATCATTATATATCTGGAAAGAGGTTTCTAGTGGTATCAAAATCAGGTTTCATGCCTGCCCCTCACCTGTTCAGTGACTTTGGGGACTATAGAATTCATCCAGAACAAGTTGATGAATAAACAGAAAACTAGGAGGGGCTGTTAATATATTGGGTTCTCTAAAACCAATTTTCGACCAGCAGGAACAAAAGTCTGGATTCTACACTATGAAATATTAAGAAGACAAAATAAAATGCTGCATTTATGGACAAATAAAAATTAATCGTCCAAATACATGATGGGGAAACTCGGGTGTGTGGTAATCCTGGAAAAAAAGATCCGAACAGGTTTAGTTGAAAAGTAAGTACAAAGTTAGATGAATTAGGTAAATATGACGACTGTGTCATGAAATTTAATAATCTTAAAGGAGAATCACCTGTCACCTTACAAACTGTTGCAGAAGTTTATTTTTTAAAAAATGAAATATTTGGTATTAGTGACTTTCCTATAGGAGGCTTATTATAGATGGTTAGGTTTCCGAGCCACCCCACAAGAACATGTCAATTTATGTAGAAGAAATACAGTTTTGTGAAGAGGATCTTGAGCTCTGGAATTTGGAGACAGTGGGTCAGGCGTTATGAAAGGGCGGTAGAAAGTTTTCTCTTTAATGTTTATGAGAGAATAGCCACCCCAAGGCAAATTTTGGAAATGGGTGAAATTTTCCACTGGCCTCTCTGCACCCCTCTCTGATCTAACATCCCTTTTTTTTTTTTTTTGTTTCTGCCAGGATATGACTGAAATACAATGTGGCATGTGCTGTAATAGAGTCATGCACAGGATGTCAGATGGAGAGCAATGAACTAGTTTATACTATTGTGTGATTGAATGTGCGTCCCCCCACCCTGTGACCTCTTAGAGTTAACTGCATTTAGAAATGAAATGCTTGTTAAACTAAATGAATTTAAAATTGATATAAGTTTGATTTCAAGCAGAGAATAGAGTGGAATGAAGAAAACTGAGGCATTGTGAACAAAGATAGCTTGGGGATAAGGGCAGGATGCACATGGGCGCATTTGCCCCGCCTTAAGGACTATCCCTAGAGACAGCTATTACTGCTGTCGAGAGATTTATTTTCCTTCCTTTGGTTCTGAAAACTAAGATTTTAATCTAGTCTGTCTCCACACCTGTACCTTTCCCACTTAACTGTTTCTATTGGGTAGAAGTTCAAAAGTGGCCGATTTCAACTCAACATAAGGAAGAACCTTATGAAAGTAATCACCGCTGTCTAATGTATAGTGAGCATCTCATTGTTTGTATTAATCCAAGCCCAGCACATTGTTGAAATGAAGGATGTTGTAGAAGGTATTCTTAAATTGTTTGGGAGGTACTTCCTAACTCTTAAGATTTTATGGATTATAAAATGCGAGTGCCTTGGAGGACTTTTGTTTTGGATTCACGTTGTGGTATTGCTACAAGAGGTTGGTAACAATTTGTCAGACTTTGATCTTCCTTTGACTTCACTTGCAAAATCCTGCAGTTTCTCTCTATTATTGCCCTGATCTCCAATCAGGATTATTGAATAGGACAGATACAAAAGATCCAAAAGATTTTTATAAGAAACAGCATTTATTCAAAGAATGATAACTATATGTAGTCAAGCTTCTTAAGGACTTGTTGGTTTATTATTTTATAACTTTTTCCATGGAAAAAAGAGCTCAACAGCTTTCTTTCCTTAATGTGTATTAAAGACATGATCACAGATTTAGAAGATACTTTGGCTAAATTAGGTTTATCTTTTATCTCGTGGCTGAAAAACACTCTTCTAGCTGTATTACATATGATGTGGATAATTTTTACTCTCCTTAATGTTTTATTTTCCTTGCCTCCAATTTCTGGTGCTCAATGTAGCTTTGAAAACCCATTTGAATTCTGCATTGAAAGGACATGTTTTTAAAGGCTGTGAGAGTTCACTTAGATTTTATTTTAGTTCACAGCAGTGTTCTTTACTTCTTGTCCCTGAGATGAGAGAACAAAGCAATATCAGCAACCTTGACTTGATTTATGTGTAGATAGGACCTGCCATGAGAGGAGTAACAAGTGAACCCCTTTGTGAGCACTCATTTGATGGAACCTTATCATTATGGAGACTGAAGGACACATTTTATTGATAGATTGGCTCCGGGCTATGCAGAAAGGTCACCGTGGGAATATCCTATCCATCAATTTAGATTTGCCTGTGTTCGAGGGAGTCAAAGTGGTAGGTGGAATGATTGGAAAACGAAACCCAAACCCAAACCCAAACAAATCATTTCAGTCCTAGAAATGCATTTGGGAGGAACCACTTGGCAGTAACTTTTGGAGCCTTTCTTGAAGCATGTCTCTCCATTTCAGATGAAAAGCTGAGAAAAGAGATTGTGTTTGTACTTTTAGAAAGGAAATAAAACCAGTGGAAAAGAGAGAGAAGCAAGATAGTAAAGGGCTAAATCATAGGGCTTTGTGTCTTTATATATTGATATATTATAGGATAATAGTAATTTATACTTTCATTTGAAAAGAAATGAATGTCTTTTCACTTAATGCAATTTGAATAATAATTCTTTTTCAAGGTGAAATGGCTTTTAAAAAGTAAAGGAATTGTAGGTGCTTTTGTGTAAGTGGCTTGTGGTAGAGTTAAGCATAAACAGAATAGGGACATACGTGACAATCTTAGGGGGCAAGGAGGTTCTGAACAGGCCATTTGGGTTCTGTTCAATAAGAGAACTATCTAGAAATGTGCTACATTTCAGAAAGTGTACTCTATCTCTGCAAATAACAATGCTAGTGGGTTTTTTACAAAACCCTCAACAGTTACAGTACAGTTGGCCTTCCAGATCCAAGGGTTCCACATTTGGGAGTTCAGCATCTAGGGTTCCCTCAACTGCAGATGGAAAGGCCTATGATGGTTGGGTCTGTACTGAACATATACAGTACAGACTTTTTTTCTTGTCATTATTCCATAAACAATGCAGTATTTCAACTATTTACATAGTATTAACATTGTATTAGGTATTATAACTACCCTAGAGGTGATTTAAAGTGTACGGGAGGATGTGCGTAGGTTATATGCAAATAGCATGCAGTTTTTTCTATGGGACTTGAGCATCCCTCGATTTTGGGATCCACACGGGTCCCGGGAGAAATCCCCTGGGGATACTGAGGGATGACTGTAGTTTTTAGTAGATGAATAAATAATGTCTTATAACTACTTGAAAACGTGGCTAGAGTAATCCTAGGACACTCAGCACATAAATTGTCCTGTTTTTTCCATTTCAAATAGCTTATTATAGTTTCCTGAGTTGACTAGAACATGTTTTGATACTAAACACAAAATGCTTACTATGCACTAGTGTTTTTAATAGTATAGCCAAATTTGGAGTATGTAACTGCACTTAAATGTTTTCGTATATTATTAGATTTGTCATAATTGGTCCTTTTGAGACTTTCAGCTTAATTATCTTTGTTTTTAATATCAAATTTTGCTGAAGACATATGAAAGAATTTTAAGTATTATGAATATATTTGATTATAAGCATATTTGAAATTCACTACTTTGAATAGGTACAAATGTCTATGTTAAATCACTGGGGACAGCCTTTTGGTAGATTCTTATTATTCTCAAGAATACTTCAAATATCCATTTTTATAGTAAGAGACTTGTGAAGTGCATCAGGTGGCATAACGTCTAAAGAACAGTAAGGCTTCCACTCTACATATTTGCTTCTATTTTTAAGAAACAAACTGTGTTATTAATCTAAGAATTAGAGTATGTCAAGGTAAGAGTCAAGGAGGATGATTTTTTAGTTACAGGATGGTTTGTGTGTGTTTGTCTCTCACTGCATGTGGATCAGGTGTACAGTGTGGAAGGGCCTTGGTGAAGCATTGATGTTTCCACTTACACATCCACTTACACAGAGATCACGATTATCTTTGAATATACACAGTAACACATTTGTAGGTCTGGGAGAAGGATCCAGTAGAGTGAGAGAGGTTGAAGAGCAAAGAGGTGCTGATTTTATGGAACTGGACCTGTGGGGGTTGAAAGAGGCTAGAAGGAGAATGGGGGTAGACTCTAAGGGGAAGGAGCTGGGAGGGAACATGAGCCCTACCCTGAGATTCTGATATCCCTCAGGGATTGGAGGCAGGGGTATAGGAAAAAGAACCATCCTCTTATAGAACCACTGAGAGTGAGAGGAGCATTGAGAGGTTGATTCTGAAAAAGAGAGACATCATGAAAATCTGTGCTCATTCATTCATTCACTCATTCATTTATTCACTCATTCATCTATGCATCCATCGTCTGTTACGTCAATCAAAAAGAAAACGGTTATCCATTCGTATATCTAAAATAATAAATAAAGGATCTATTTAAGTAGAGGTAATACTTTCTTTTTTCTTTTAGTTTCTATGCGTATCATAGGGAATATCAGGATATTATCTAGGGGCAGATTCTCATACTCTCTTAAAGGCCTGTAAATATAGGAAACTATAGAAGAAAATAGGTAACAGCTAAGTGAGAAGGTTTTTGCATTGATAGTAATACTTGTTTCTGTGGACTATAAATTTATTTTTTTAATAGGCCAAGTTATATAGTATAGGAGCGATGTGTTTCTTACCGTTTATCTCTGTGGACCCTCAGTAAATACTTGCTGGTCGATTATTTTTATTTTATTTTATTTTTTTTAGGAAGATTAGCTCTGAGCTAACTGCTGCCAATCCTCCTCTTTTTGCTGAGGAAGACTGGCCCTGAGCTAACATCCATGCCCATCTTCCTCTACTTTATATGTGGGATGCCTACCACAGCATGGCTTGCCAAGCAGTGCCATGTCCGCACCCGGGATCCAAACCGGCGAACCTTGGGCCGCGCAAGCAGAACGTGTGCACTTAGCCACTGCGCCACCGGGCCAGCCCCACTGGTTGAATATTGATTGTGAACAAGTTAATACAAATTTTTGGGTTTAGTGATTTGGATAATAGTCTTCATGGCTGATGTGTTAATTTGAATATGTTATGATATGCCACATATGATCATTTGGTATATATGTGTATTCTTATGCAAAAATCTCACTGAATTGATTTTTAAGATTAATGTTAATGCTTTAAAGAGTGGCTTATAATTTTAAAAAAGTTTGTCTTTTACAAATATCAATACTTTCTCAGAGGCTTCTTCTCTCCTTTTATTAAAACTATGCCAATTTCTATTAGTTTCTTCTCTGTACAGGAAAGTAAATTGCTCCTAGCTTTCTTCTCCAATCAAACCCTCAAATAAACAATTCCTAAAACAAGTAGAAATGTATTACACATCCTCCAGAATCCTACCTAGCTCCTCATCTGAGTCCTCATTAACAAGAACAGTCAAAATATGGGCTCTGGCGGCTTCAGTGCCGTGATTTCATGGAAGTCAAAGGACTTGTGTACTATTAGCTGTGTCTCACCAACTCGCCATTCTTTTCACTTCAGACTCCTGATCAAATGCAAACCCATGTGTGCTGGTTTTTCTTTCAGTTGTGAATATACCAGCATAAATTAATTTGTTAAGGGATCTAAGCCCAGACAGCATGACCTCAAAGATCAGCTGGGGAATACCTCATTTCTCTGTTGGTGGACTAGGACGCTGGGCCTCCGAGGGCTACAGTTGGTATCGGGAAGGGGTGCTGAATCCAAATCTCATGTATTCTGTGATTTTCATTCGTCCTCTTTTTTAGTAGGTATTTTTCTTTCTTCATAAGTGTCTTTGTTTTTGTGCACAGGCAGCATGTCAGCTGAAACACCAATCACACTGAATATCGATCCTCAGGATCTGCAGGTCCAAACATTCACCGTAGAGAAGCTACTGGAGCCTCTCATAATCCAGGTAGTAATACCATGAAAATGACAATGTGTAGTAACTTCAGAAGAACTAATACACATGGGAAAAATAGATAATGAACCAAGGAAAGATTTGATTTTTATGGAATAAATATCGTCTAAAATCATCCTTTAAAGTATTGTTAAACTGTAAAAGAGTATGTATTGGGTAATAATGATAAAATTCTTAGAGTCTTTCCCAGTTTATCTTTTAAAAGCAATAGCAGTAATGATATGTATGTGTAGCTTTAAATTATCTTGTTTCAAAGTCAAGAAAACTGAGTGGGGCAGGTAGCATGGTTAAAACTATCTTTATTATATAAATGAGGAAACTGAGCCTAGAGAATTTCAGTGACTTGCTGCAAGGCACATGGTGTCTCATTTGTCAAATAGGAAATTATTTTTAAAATACCAAAATGTATGAGAAAAGCAGCTATTTAAGGAATTCTATGATAAAGTCTTTCATAAATTTAACAATCCTTTAATCCTTTAATGATAGCATGCATAATGATTCTCCGACTTATTTATTAAGTCCAGATTTTATTCAAGCTTTGCTTGAAGAAACTTATACCATAGTATGGATTTAAATTTTTTTGTCCTTAACTCATAATTTGTGAGGGAACTCCCTGTTAGGCTTACCTTACATCATACCTCCTAAGACAAACTATCCATTTTTTGAAGGCCTTGAAACACTCAAGGGTTACTGGGGTGAGAAGCTACGCTGACCTTACCTCTGATAACTTAAAAATATTCTGCTTATCTTCTCTGTGGGGTGGATGGAGGGGAGGGGAGTAGCTCTGAGAATAGACTTTGCACACGTTTTTACTTAGCACAAGTTGATATCTGCTACTAGAAAGACACTTTAAAACATATGCCTCACTGACGATAGCTTAATCATCAACCTTGGCAGTCTAAAAGGCACTAATATGTGGTATGAAATTGATGCTAGATGACTATGGAGACTCCTTTAAAGTCCCCATCTTAGCCTGAAAGGTCTTATGTTAAAAAGAAAAAAAAAAGCTTATTTATTGTTTTTGTAGTAAAGTTTACTGGAAAAATTGGAAAAGGAAAACAAAATAAAATAAAAATAAAAACAAAAAAAGAAAATAAGAAATCACTTACAATTTTAGTACCAAGAAGTAAACATTAGTATTTGGATGCATTTACTTCCAGTACGGTAAAATTGTGGCTGATTTTTATTACTTCTTAGTACTTTATCATATTAAAGAACATATATACATATCTGATATATCTATAAAGACCGTAAGTAAACAAGATGGCGATAGTACGGTGTATGTAGGTTATGTCTCACTCTTCCATTTAAAATGATACCTTGATAATTTCCTCATTCTTTGTAAGCATGACAATAAAATTGCTGTTTAATCATCCGTCATATGGCTGCACCATAGTTTTTTAAGTAGCCTCTAATTTTTGGACATTAGGTTTTTTTCTATTTTTTACTGTTATAAATAATACATGAATTTTTATCATCAGTTCAACTTGTTTCCCTAAGAATAGTTACTAAATATAAAGGTAAGTGGCCAAGATATGAGAATTCTTATGTTTTTTCATACATATCATCAATTTTTTGGGGAAAGTTTTAAATAATTTCTCACAAGTCATTTAAGATTTTGTTCCTATGCAATTACCCTGTGTGGGGTGGGGAAATTGCCTTCATTTTGGAGATAGCTGGTAAAGGGAAGTGCATTAATGCTACTGCATAACCCTTATTTGTCCCATAACGATGGAACATTAGAGTTGGTCACTTAAGACTTGCCAATCACAAAGGCTGCTGACATATTGCTTATGAACAGAGATTGTATCATTATGGAGAAACTACTTTTTTATTCTAATTGAAACCAATAGATGTTTTGCCTTAATCAAATGCATTGATATTGCAGTCAATAGAGAGTATTCTAGGTAAATTCACATTAAAGAGTATGCTGTGCAGAGTTTGTGTGTATTTTCTGGCATGTTTAAAAATTATTTAATCTATAAACATTTATTGAGTCCACCTAGAAAACTAAAGGGGTGAAAATGACCTAAAGTAGTTTTAGTCCCTTGGAAAGAAATTTAACTCTTTTAAAAAGTGTGATTATACTAATTTTAGAGAGCTTTTAATGTGATGCCTAGATTCAGTCTTTTCATGATCTGCAAGTAGATGAGTCAGGGAAAGGGAAATTAGTACTTACTCTATGCCAGATAGTTCTCAGTTACACATAAGTGTAAATTGTTAATTTTATTTTCCTTAAGATTGTTAGTGTTTTTGAAAATGTTTATCGATTTCTTAAAGGTGGTTTGGTATACTACTACACCAATATTCCTGTTAGAAAGAACAGAAAGAAAGTTTCTAGATCTTAGCAATATTCAAGTCAAATTAAATTAAAAATAACGATTTATAGAATATTTACTATGTTTAGGAACTATCTCATAAAGCATTCTAGTACAACAAAATTATTTGAACACACTTTTGGTTTTCATTATAATGGATTCTCCTTATGAAAAACTAATGCATTTCAAAGTTAAAGAGTTATTGAAATAACTGACCTTTGGATTGGATGCACAACCTTCTTGTGTCTGTCACTTCGATCACACATCACCTATCAATACAAGTAAAAAATTCCATTAAATGTTTTTTTTCTAGAATAGCATCATACTAAATATCTCGTCACATTCTTTTTTTTTTCTCAAAGTTTGGTTTTAATTTGAGATAGTTGCTCTTGGTTTATTTTAAATATGTGATATAGTCTCTAATTATACTGGAAAACATTCCGAAAGAAGTTAATGATCTTTAAGTTCATGGTGCCACCAGGTAAAGCCATCAATTTAGTAGCCCCGTTAAAAGAATTTTCACCTTTCCTCATTATTTACCTTCATGTTATATTCCTTCGCGTTCAAGGTTCCACAGATATTTCTTACCACCTCTGTATATAACTCAAAGTCAAAATTCCATTTTAATATTTGGAGTAATTGGTCATAGATACTATGATGTCTCTCTGACTTGTAAATTCATTTATTCATAAATCTTTATTCTACTCTTTTTATAGTTACCAGAGTCTTCCCCATCAAACCTGATTTATCTTTAATCTATTTTTTTCTCTTGGGCACAGGTAAATCACTAGGTCATTTTGCAGGGATGTTCAGCCTGGAATATATTTCAATCATTTCCTTTCATTTTCTCTGTGTGATAACTTACACAGTTGCATCTCTCTGTAATAAATTCCTCCAATGGATCAGAAATAATTTTTTTCTCAGCAATTACATTTTTATGATTGCAACTGTAGGCATCTGCACTTTATCATTTTCAAGATCCAAGTTTGGCAATGCAGTGCAGAAAGTCTGTTTATGCAGAACTGCGATTAAAAGAATTTACATCTCTATGTTGTATACTCTCTGAAGGAGATATAAACTGTTAGATCGTGCTACAGTCATTACATAATGGAATCGTCTCTAATCTTATTTGCTACAAAATATAATTTGCTATGTGTAAGATTCATGTTCAGTGTGAGCTAAAAGAACTGACTTACTCGAAATCTTATAAGATAAAAACAATAAAAAAGTCCTTATAACATGTTATCTTCAACAAGGTTTTCTTGGGGGGGCAAAGGTTCAAATGCATTTTCTGATGTAAATATATCCCATGTTTTCAAGAGGTAAATATAGAGTTAGATCAATAGTAATAACATTATTCCTCTGGCTCTCACCCCTAATTCTTGTATGACCTTTTGGCCTTTTCCCCATTTCCTCTTACATAGTGTCTCCTTTCTATTTCTGAGAGTCCCTTGGGGATGGCTTTTATATACTCTATCATACTCATTGGGTCAAGTTCAAGAATACCTGCCAGACCTTTATCAGTCAGCATAAGCTAGGTCATGCTGTGACAAGAAGACAACCCCCAAATCTCTGAGTCTTAAAAAAAGTTCACTTCCTACTCAAGCTACCTGTCCCGTGTGGGTTGGTTGGGGTCTCTGCTTAGTACAGGCACTCAGGGACCCAGGCTAATGTAAGCTCCATCTCAACATTTGCTTCCACTGTTGTTACAACAGGAGAGAGAGAACGTGATAAACCATGCAAGTGCTCCTAAAATGTTCGTCTGGGTGTAACATATGTCATTTCCACTCACATTGCCTTTGTCAAAGCTAGACATGCGGTCAATGTGAGTGCAGGATGTGTGATCCTGTCCTGTGCCCAGGAGAATGGGAATGTTTGTGAACAGCCCTAATAACTATTATCTTCTTGTTACCTCCTCTTTAGGGGTTCTTTTTTTTTTTTTACTAAGTCTCCATCTGCTATCAAGTCACCTTTCCACCCTGATCACAGCTGACTTTATCAGGTTGGGAACCTGACTTCCTGACACTCAATTATAGGTTGGCAAGAAGCCTGTCAGGCAATCTGGCATGAGAGCTTTGCTTCTGGGGATGATGGTGAACTGGTCCTATCATCATTGCCTCTTTGCGGGAACTGACTGCATACTGAGAGTTAAGCAGTCAGTACCTAGCATCAAACAGTTATATCAAGCGCAAAGCTGAAAGACACACAGAAAGAAGTAGAGACATGGAGAAGAGTTCTGGTGGTGCAGTTTTCAAGTTTGGGTCCACAAATTTCTGCTGTTGAGGGACAATAAGATTACCTAGTTACCAGGGTTTTAATGGATCCTTCCAATTTCCAAACCACAATCTAGTCTCCAAATTATATTCCAGTCTCTGTGTGGCCTCACTGTTTCCAGTTCCCTTGAGCATTGGCTATGTAGGCCGGATACTTGTGTTCCTTATGTAATCTGATTCCCTGACCTCTTCATCAGCAGCTGAAAGTTCTAAAGAAGTTCCATTAGCAGCAATCCAGGGTTCTTGTAATTGCCCTCACTCTCTTATGCTGGAATGGAGATTTTCCTGCAAAGCCTCTCTTTTGCCCTTTCCCTCATCTACAAATTTTGGAGTCTCTGAGGCATGACTCACCTATGCTCCCAAACCAGTCTATCTGCCATGTTTTTTCATTTTGTCTGGCTTCATCTTGTTGATGGATGGTAACTGCCAATGATGCTCATTGTGAGACTGGAAATGGACATGCTAAGGTGCCAGTGCCTCCAAAGTTGCCAATTTTTAAGGTGGCAGAATGGCAGTGGGCTCCTACAGAAGAGCGGAGAATACCTTTCTTCTCAACTGTGCGTCACTCGGTCACATGGGCACCAATGAAGCAACGCTTAAACCTAGAGTCATGTAAAATTCCTTATGAAAACATCCCCTTTCAGTTTTTTCCCTAATCTCTCCCTGCTGCTTGTTAGAGTCAAACTGAGTCCAAGTGGCCGGATGGTGAACTTAATCCTTACTCCTCCAAACACCGTGTTTTCCTTTTCTCTTTGGCTTCTATGCAGAATCTCTCTGCCACACTCTGCTCTCAACATAATTTCTTTCTCCTCTCCTTTAGCCAAAGGAAAAACAAACAAACAAAAGCTATCATGCATATCAATTTATGCAAATAGATGCCTAGATGCCCAAAGGTTTCATTTCCCCCTGTTCTACAGACAGATCTGATTGACTTCCAGGTTAGGTGTTTTGGCTTCTTAGCCTCCTAGAATATAATTCCCTTTGTTCCTTTCAGAAAAGAATTCAAGTTTTGTTTGTTAGTGGTTGATTTCTGTCATTTCTATAGGTCATTTTCAATGAGAATATGCTATTTTCTTATGTTTCCTGGGTTTTATCTCCAAGCTTTTTCTTTCTTTGTAGACTTGCTTATTATTCTATCAACAGAATTTATATCAGAATTAATCTTGAAGGTTCCAAAGAAATCTCAAAGACAAGTGTGCACACATAGGGTGTTCTTGTAGATGACTTTATAAACAAATATTAGAGTTTTGACTGTAAGCCTAACAAGTAACCTTAAAAGTTAGTGAATTAAATGTGTTTAAAACACTTATAGGCTCAAGGCTTAATAAGTATGAAGATGTTATTTTTATGGTAGTATGAAGAAATAAACTTAATTCTGTCTCAGTAATGTTTTAAAGTTTAAGGTGATTCAGTACAGTTGAGTTAATTCTAATAAAGTGAATTCTTCAATTTCTGCATTCTTTTACTGCCAGAAAACAGCTCCCATCGGAAAGTTGTTAGGCTATAGTATTGCTTGAGAAATAAATAGTTGAGAAAAAGGAAGCCGCTTCCTAAATTAAAATAACGACAAGAAAAACTAGTAGCTAACTGACTAAAATAGCACAAGTCCAGTGGGAGTGTGCATGGCTGGGCAGATATGGGCTGCCCCGCCCCCCTCCCTCCCCCCGAACCTGGTAGCTTTGAGATGAGCTGTGGGCAGATGTCTGTCTCTGCACATGCTTCACTTCTTGGCTTGCTTCCTACATCTTTGACACTGTCAGACTCTGATTTTCTTTCTACTCACTCTAATGTTGCTGCTCTGTTGTTCTGGGTTCTCTGACCACCCCTGATCCACTCCACTTCTGTTAATATTTTATCTTTCACTTATCTTTTCCTCCACAAATTCACACTGATCCCACAGATGTCCACTTCTAGCTTAGCTGTGGAATAAGATCTTTCTCTTATAAACTGATTTTGTAGGCAGCCAAGTGGTATAGACTGATAAGCCTAGATCAACTTGCCATTTTATTGGAAAATGCTAGATTGATGGGAGCAAATGTGGTTCAGCTGGCTGAAAGGACGGAAGAGTCCGTATCTCCCCAGATGGTCATTTTCACTGCTTGGGTTATGATTCTGCCCTTCATAGAACCTCCTGGGATGGTTCAGAATACCCAACTTGTCTCAGGAGATAATGCTGCAGTTTGACAGTTCTGTGACTCCAGATCAGTGGTTGGCAAACTTTTTCTGTATAGGTCTAGATCATAGATAGTTTCTGCTTTGACAGTCTTAGAGTCTGTGTTGCAACTCCTCTGCTTTTATAGTTTGAAGCAGCCTTAGACAATATATAAAAAAATGGATGTGGCTGTGTTCCAATAAAATTTTATTTACAAAAAGAGGCAAGTGGCCAGATTTGGCCTGGGGTACTTAATTTGTAGGCCCCTGCTTTAGACTGACCATTTTCTCATGGAGATACTTTGCACTTACCCATGAAGGAAGGATAAGAAATGGGCAATAACCCATACACAGTTGAGAGCTGCTGTGAGATAAATTATGATGTAATGGTCTGTCACTAAGCCCAGTGAGAGACACAAAAGTCTCACTTGGGGAAAGAGTGCTAACTAGGCAATTCAGAAAATTCCTGTTACTGTTGAGATCCTGTCAGCCCAGTGGTTTTCAACACTGGCTGCGCATTAAAATCACCTGGGGAGCTTTTAAAAATCCTGATGCCCAGGCCATGCAGGAAACCAATTAAATCAGAATCTTTGGCAGTAGGAGCAGGCAGTAATTTTAAAAGCTCTCCGGTGATTGCAATGTGAGAACTGCTGTGCTGGCCTGTTATATCAGCCAGTAGTGAGCATTGTTCTGTCTCTTGGCCCAAGGCTTGCCCTAGAATGGCGCCCCTTCTTTGTCTTTTTAATGGAGTTGGGTGGTGCCCATCTGGAATAAATTTATAAGGAATTCCTGGGGGTAACTTCCTGCATCGACTCTGTAACATGCTCAGTTAGTTTTCCTGGGTCCCAGGAGGACTATTAGTAGCAACTCTAGGAAAACTACTGCAGCTGAGAGGTCTTGGGCCCATGTTCTGCAGCTCTCCCTTACCCAGCAATCCACTGCTGACAGCGTTGTGGATTCATGTACGAGTTAGGTTCTGATGGACTCTGCTTAGGGCTGAAGAAGCGGCAGTGAGGAAAGAGATTCATAAGCACAGTCTGAAATTATGGTATGGTGTTACGTCACATATGGGAGCTTACATTTCCAATCCCCTGCACCAACGCTTCTCAATTTTAGCTGCAAAAGGGTATCGCTTGTGGAACTTATAAACCCCCTGATACCCAGGCCACAGCTAAAGCCAGTTAAATCAGAATCTCTCGAGTAGGACTCTGTTAACAGTATTTTTAAAGAGCCTCCCAGGTGATTCTACTGTACAGCCACTGGAGTAGGATCTTGCTGCCACCAAAGGGTTGTCCAGGGCCTGGCAGCATCAGGCAGCATCTGAAGCTCATTTGGGAGCTTCTAAAATATGCAGACCCTTAGGCCCTGCCCTAGACCCGCTGAATCAAAATCTATGGTATAATAATAATAATCAAGGTGATTTCTGTCACATTAAAGTTTGAGAAGCTGGTGTAGGAGGCTGTAAATTTCTACTTTTAAATTGCTACCTTGTGTAGCCAGAGGTGAAAACCAATGACCTACACCCTTAGCTACCTGTTTGAGTGATGAAGTCATCGGGAATTTCTGAACTCTGATCCCCATACTGTTGCTCTGCAACTGAGTCCTTGAAAGGACTGCCCAAGAGTGTCGTCCTGTTGTGCAGAACCGGTGCATTTCTTCTGAAGAGGATCTGCCTCTCCCACACCCCGACTTAGGCCCAGCCACCCCTGCTTCCGTCCCTCTCCAAGCCTGTGGTCAGTTTTACACCAAGTCATTCTGTTCTACCCAGAAAGGGCTTTGGGGCAATGGGAAGCATGACCTGAGAAATGAGAAGCTTTTCAAGAACTAGTGCTTCTCCTTTAGGATGTTTGAAACCAGGACATAATTTGTTATAATCTAGACATAATTTTTATCTCTGGGAAAGTTACCTCACCTTGTTATAGCTGGATTTGAGTATATATATATATATCTCATGCAGCATTGAATGCTCTACAGATTAAGGCTTAATAAATGTGGTTTGCGATTTTCAGATGTTTTTTCTTTTAGTAAACAATTTGCATTCTCAACTCTGATTTGCAAGATACTGTAGTTCTACTTCAGACACGTTTTCCCATACTCTCCACCTCAGATTTTAGTATGTCTCAAATTAGGATGCATCTTACAATGGATATGAACATTTAATGTAGTTTTCCTTTCTCATGTGTGTAGAGAATCACAAATTTACCCACAGTCCACTTTAGCTCATTTATCTTTCATAAGTGATCTTACCTTCCTCATAAGCTCCCACTCCCTGGAGACTGGGAAAACGCCTTACATTTCAGCCAATAAGATTGGTAAACTGGTGTGATTCAGCACTGTAAACAGTCCCTTTTGGTAAATACTCAGTTTCTTTAGGTAAAATAATTAGAACCGTGTGGTTGAGGTGAGCGTGTTGCTTACGTGACCCCACGGGGGTGGGGGATGGGCCTCTGGATCCATGTGTAACATTTAGACAGTGCCTATTGCTGCAGAGTGGCTTGCCTGGGATGCTCTCTGAACTGGTGACATTTGAGGAGTGACCAGTCGCATGCATGGCCATCTTGTGGTCACCTCTGTATATTTCTGGATGTAGTCTACAGCTGATAAAGTTTGTGGACTGCTCTCTCTTGGCTTGGTTAGGGTCCATGGTTCTCCCAGGATGCCTTAGCCTCGCCTTGACCCTTGACAGAGCTTCAGACCCTTAAGTCCCAGCTAGATCCTCCATCATTTGTCTGGCATCATCTGTCCACCTTTCAGCCTCTGCTGCAGGATCCCCTCGCTCCTCACCATGGTGGGCTTGGGGAAGGCCCACCAGTCTTCAATACAGCCACATTTTGATTGTCCTTCAGGGTACCTAGGATGGTCTGGGTCTTATCCATGCCTCAGAGGAATCAAGAGTGGCTTAGAAAGCTAAGCTGCCCTTGCTCCTGCCTACTTACTGTGATGCCAAGGTTACACTGTGGCTGCCCCAAAGTCTGTGCAGGGCAGCTTGTGAAGCAGTTTTCTTCCAGAGTCCCAAAGATAAATGGAACCAAAGTCCCTCTGCTTTCACTGTTTCCCCTCAATCATGCTAGCATAGCTCCCCAGTCTGGGTACAGCTCAAAGAGGAGTTTTAAGGACATGTATCTTACTTGTCTTTCCTACCTGTTGGCTTCTTCCAGTAGTCTCTTGGGGCTAGGCAAGGAGAGCTGCCATACTTCTTTTTCCTATAGGACCAGATCTTTTTCATAAGACTCTATGATCTAGTCTATAAGATCTAGCTTTTGCCAAATGGGAGCTAAAAAATTTAGAAAATAATTTCCTGTTTCTCTAATGGCTTTCATAGCTATTTTTGATTAAGACCTCAGAAAGCCAGCTTTTAAACTCAAAGATGAACAATGATATCTTTTTTCTCTCTGCTCTCTCCTTCTCTGGGATAATAGGCCTCATGGCTCAGCCTTGGATTTGGAAGGTTCAATACTGACAAAATATTTTCCAAGCTTACATTCTGAAAAGGAGTGATTAAAAAATTAATGGTATGTGTTATAATTGATGGTGTTTTAGAATTGAGATGATAGTAATATCCTGATGTTTTGAAGATGGGACGTTAGGGCATTAAATATCAAGCACTGGCTAAGGGGATTCAAGATTTGTAACTGATATTTAATTTTTATTAAATAAAAAAAAAAGGAGCCAGCCCCGTGGCTGAGTGGTTAAGTTCAGGCACTCTGCTTCAGCGGCCCAGGGTTTCGCTGGTTCGGATCCTGGGCACGGACATGGTGCTGCTCGTTAGGCCATGCTGAGGTGGCGTCTCACATGCCACAGCTAGAAGGACCCACAACTAAAAGACACAACTAAGTACTGGGGGATTTGGGGAGAAAAAGAAAAAAAAAGATTTGCAACAGTTGTTAGCTCAGGTGCCAATCTTAAAAAAAAAAAAATGAGGCAAAAATAGCTTTGCCAACTTGGAGGCAATCCTGACAAATGAGGTGGACGCAATCCAATCAATTTTAAACCAAGCATCAACATTTAAATCACTGATGGGCTGTATTCAAACTACATTTGCGTTGCTATAAAATCTTGACCATAGAGACCTACAAGTCAAATTTCCTGTGGTCTTTCTTGCTTAACATTTGTTATCTCTTATTTGTATGTGATGAGCAGATGATTATGTATATTTTTCCCTGGACATCTTCAATATAAAGGAGCTTTGTGTTAGAAGAGAATAGGTGTCAATCTGATGGTCTAAGGTAAACACAAAAAAAGGAATCTGGCAACACATAGTGGGAGCAAAGTAAAGATAAAGCTTCATAAGTTTGTGTTGGCAAAGCATATTGGCATAGTTTATTCAATTTTATGGTTGATAGGGTTATAAATGATTATTAAACAAAGCTGGAACACAGAATTAGGGTTCATAACCATATCCCACCATCACTCACTGCTAGACGTGGAACCCTGGGCTGGATTGACCAGGGGACTGTTTGAACATGCCTGAGCTACTACACGTGAGGTCAGCCATTCTTTATTTTGGGGCCGGCTCTGGCCTGATTGCATTTTTCACTTCTTATTTTGTTTCCTTCAAGCAGTCAATGATTATTGATGAAAAAGAATTGTCCTTTTGCCTTTTCTTGCTCAGCACTTCTTTGAATCAGTACTGTACTATAAACTATTGGTTATTGATTCACCAGAATGATTAATGTCTGATTTAGGTGTAAACAGCAGCATGAATATAATTTCTCCTTAGTTTGCTTAGTTCAATGTCTTGGTAGGTTTTCTCCTCATTCCTGCAAACATTTGTTTGTAGAGCAGGAGATGATATAATTAACATTACACTTTTTACTGAAGCCTAGTTTGTCTCTGAATCATTGCTCTGTATAAAACAAGCATCTTTTCTAGATAATAGTTACATTTGAAATGGCTAAAGCCACACATCCTAGGATGAATAGGTTCATGGTGGTGGGTTTCCTGATAAATAACTACCTCTAAATGTTGGGAGTGCCCAAAGTTCAACCCTGTAACTTTTCTAGCTATACTTTGTTTTTAGGAGGTCTCATCCGGTCTTATACTGGATGAAATACTGTTCAAATATCTTTGAAATTTTTAGTGAGACCAGCAAAATCATTGATATGTGAATAATTAAAATGAAAACATAATCTATAAGAAACCTATCTCCAGCCCTTACCTCTCTCAACTCTAGAATTATTTACTAGTCTCCAGTTGAGCAACTCTAATAGGCAAACTTAACAAGCCTAAAGCTCAACTCTTGATTCGCCTCCCTCCTCATTGTCTCCTTAAGTAAATCTTACTCCATACACCTAGCTGCTCAGGCTGTGTGCCATGGAGTCATCTTTGGTCCCCTATTTCTTTCATAATCCATATCTAATCTATCAGCAAACCCTGTGGACTCACTTCAGAATCACCAGAATTCTGTCGCTTCTCCGCGACGGCACCACTGCTCCCTGGAACAAGTCAGTGTGATTTCCGCTGGAGCTGTTGCAATGGCCTCCTAACTACTTTTCTTTCTTCCATACCTCATTCTTCTCCTTCAGTCCCTGCCCAATCCCCAGTCTATTCTCTCACAGCAGCCAGAATGATCCTTTTAAATTTTAGGTTAGATCAAATTACTTTCCTGTGCTAAAACCTTTAATATCTCCCAAGCATGAGAATAGAATTGAGAGTGTTGGTGGTGATTTACAAGGCCTGCATGATTTGGTGCCTAGACGCCAGCCTGACCTCATCTCTTATGCTCTCCCCTCACTCTGCAGTAGGTGCACTGGCCTTCCTGCTGCTCCTGGAACACACACACCAGTCAAGCTCTCATTTTGGAGCCTTTCCACTTGCTATTTCCTCTGTTTGGAATACTTCCCCCCGATATTCAAATGTCTTACTGCTCTCCTTCCTTAGAGTCCTTGTTACCTAATCAGAGCGCCTTTCTCTGATATCAAATCCTAGACTTTCCCCATCACTCATCTATTCCGTTACCCTTCTTCAAGTCATAGCACGTATCACTACCTGCTATTGTGTTATACAATTACTTATGAATTTGTTTATTCTCTGTCTCCCATCAGTAGAATGAGGCTCACTGCCGTATCCTGGTATAGTGCAGGTGTACCGTTAATATTTGTTGAATAAATGCATGGTGGAGTCCAAACTTGTTTTTGGGTGGTAAGTAGTTAAGTAAAAACTGGAAGAAACTAATATTTGATATTAGTCTCAGCATGTGGTCTTTCCCTAGTTGTGTTTATGTTCATGTTTTTTCCAAGAATAAGTGCCCTTCCTGGATTAGAACATTTAGCTACAGCTGTTTGTGTGTCTGACACATGAATCTCTTTGCTTTGTTATGCCATCTGCATGGGCCAGAGGGCTGGTGCAATTGGAGAGGGATCTACATGTGCTGTGTTATCATCCTCGATAGCTCCAAGTAATAGCTCTAGATAGCAGTGGTTGTTAATCTAACAAACAAATAAAACCCTAAATTATATTTAAAAAGATGATGGTTGTTTTATACTTTTTATGTCATTTGTGGTGAGGATTGTTATTGGCTGAATTGTGTCCCCCGCAAATTCATATGTTGAGGCCCTAGTCCTCAGTACCTCAGAATGTGACTGTCTTTGGTGGTAGGGTCTTTAAAGAGGTTATTGAGTCAAAATGGGGTCTTTAGGGCAGGCCCTAACCTAGTATAACTGTTGTCCTTATGAGAGGCGATTAGGACGTACAGAGACACAAGGTCTGCATGCACACAGAGAGAAGACCACGTCACAGCAAGAAGGTAACCCTCTGCAAGCCAATGAGAGGTTGCGGAAGAAACCAATCTTGCTGACACCTTGATCTTGGACTCTAGCCTCCAGAACTGTGAGAAAATAAATTTCTGTTGTTTAAGCCCCGACTCTGTGGTACTTTTTATGGCAGCCCTAATACAAGGATTAAAAAGTGAAAATCAGGGGGCCACCCCCGTGGCTTAGTGGTTACGTTCACACGCTCTGCTTCCGCAGACGAGGGTTTACAGGTTTGGATCCCGGGAGTGGACCTAGCACAGCTCATGCTGTGGGGGCATCCTACATAAAATAGACCAAGATGGGCACAGATGTTAGCTGAGGGCCAATTTCCTCACACACACACACACACACACACACACACACACACACTCACACACACTCACACAAAAGTGAAAATCAGGAATAAAAATAGTGTGTCTTCTGCTTTTATTTATAGTTTGAAAATGAACTAAGTAGCCTGTCTTTATTTTTTTTTGCCAAAAAAAGACCAAATATTAGTATATACGTAATTCTAGATCACTTTGAACTGATTAGACCCCAAATAAACTATATGAATGGAGACTTATTTATTCAGAATTTACAAAAATTTGCTTTTCCATAATACTAGTCGTGGGAAAAGACAGAATATCCTACATTAGAAATTCCTTTTGACTAAAACTGATTTGATTAAACCATGTTTGATTAAATATGCTATCACTAAACTTAGATTTTAATTTTGGCTCAGCTACCAGCTCTCTTTGTAACCTTGTACAAATCATTCCACATTGTGGCTCTTGGTTTAAGGTTTCTACAATCTAGAGTTTCATCCATCTTTTCATTAAGTCAACCACTATTTATTTATTACTTAGAGTATCCTGGTTCTGGGTTTTCAGGATAAGTCAAGCATGGCCCCTGCCATTACTGAGTTCATGGTAAAGCTGGGGAGGCAGTATGTTAACAGCTAATTACAAAACACTGTCATGAGTACTGTGAGAGGTACATACAAGGGGCTATGAGGGGAGGGAGTTGTTCCAGGTCAAGAATGCTAAACATTTCCCGTTCTGGGCCTAACAAGTAATTTGTGGTCAAACTCCACAGTGGAATGGAAGATGAGAGTGAAAATTTAGTCAGAAGTCAGATAATAAAGTGCCTCATAAACCATGCTTTAGACTATGTAAACCATGCTTTGGACTTTATCTTGTAGACAGCAGGGCGCCATTGGAAGGTTTTAAGCTGGTGCAAGTGTGTCAGATTTGCATTGTAGAGAGGGGCTCCACTGGAAGTGTGGGATGGGTGTGGAGACCAGAACTGATGCATATACTTTCCATAACAATCGAGTGGAGGACGGGGCTGAGATTGAGGCCCTGTTTTTGTGTCATGGAGAATGGCTTGGAGGGAACATAGGCTAGGGCAATAATCCAGAGAGCAGCTGTGAGAAGCAATGGCCGCGGGCTGGAAAGGAGGTGACAGAAACTGAAGCTTTTAAAAAGACAATTTAAAGAACCTAGAAAGGAGGTTGAGGGAGAGGAGTAGCCCAGATGACCTCTGGGTTTCTGCCTCAGGTTAGAGGTGTCAGTCCCAGAGGTGAGAATACAGGTGGAGGAGAGGCTGGTTGGTGGAAGAAGGCTTCCGCTTTGGGTGTGCTGTGTTCGAAGTGTCTGTTGCCTATTGAATTAACTCAAGTCTTTCCTCGGCTTTGAACATTTCTCATATTTAAGTTACAACGTACTTTCTAGCCTTATTTCTCACCCAGTTTCCTGTTTTTATCCTGCAGTCTGCCAAACTCGACATCTACTACTCTCAGACAAAAGTAATTTCCATCTCTGCCCTTTTGCACATGGTTTCCTTTACCTGGCTTGCTTTCCTCTCCATCTCTCCTGGCAGAAAACCATCTGTCCTTGAAGACTCTTCTCTGCAGCCCTGCTTAATCCTGACGAATGTTTGCAATCTCTGGAGCACTTCCTTTATACTTTTAAGTGTAAGCAGTTATCCTTCTCCCTGTTACATTGCCCCTAGTTGTGTAGCTCTCCTGTCCCCATACTGGAGCTTACTCATCTTTATTTTCTAAATGTCTAGGGTATTGTTTCGAACATAGTATGTGCTCAATAAATATTTATTGGCCTGAGATGAACTAAAAGAATATTGTAGTTGGTTTTGGGGGAGTGTTGAATGTTAATTGAGGGATATGCATGTGCTGGGTTTCCAACTCGTCAACCTACCCCAGTACTTTTGTTAACACACTAAAGTTTGTTTTTGGTAGGAAATAAGGAACAGTTGAAATTATCAGTGACTTAAAGAAAGGACCCCCTCTCCCCAAGACTAGATGATGCCTTTTACTTTAAAAGATCACTGATTTTACTTATCTATAAACAATTTTATTTTTCTATCCTTTTAATTTCTTTCAGAACTCTGAAATTTTCAGCTAATTAACATGGCCTAAATGTCTTGTATTTTATTTCACACATTAAAATCAACTCAAGGAAGCAAAAGTGGCCCCAAAGGCCCCTGAGCTGTTGGAGGAAGGTTAAAATTCAGTGTTTTAGCTCGTAAACAAGAAAAGAGATGGCTGTTAACATGGTCTTTTTATACTACAATGATAGTAGAATTAAAGAGAAATTAGAGTTAGACTGGGAAAGAACACGGTTGTAGAATATAAATGTGTTACCCAAATTGGCATAGGAAAAGACTTTCTACAAAGCGAGGGGCTGAGGTACTGAAGCGATTGTTGCACTGATGCAAAAATGAAAGTAAATCACAACCTCACATCCTGTTCTGCAATGCTCCTGTTGTGCACCAGCATTGCTCTGTATAATGACAGTCGAAGGCTTGGTTCATTAAGCATATCAGTTTAATTTTCAGTGTCTTTGGAGAATCTAGAGAAGCATACCTGAATTAGGAAAGATTAGAAAAATCCTTTTTTTGGTCCTCTAAATTTTAATGTATAAATATTACACACCATTATAAATACACCTTATTTTATGGGATTTTAAACATGAACAATAATAAAGTAGGGGATTTCTTTTTCCATATTACTTGAAGAATCTAATTTAGGACCATTTCAATGGGGAGCTCATTCCTATATCTATGATGAAGTTGTGTCTGTATCCTAGCACAGATTTACAGACTAAAGGAAAGTGAGCGAACGCAAGTTTGTTTTTTTTTTTCTCTTTTTTGGAAAGATTAGCACTGAGCTAACATCTGCCCCCTAGGTCCGCACCTGGGATCCAAACTGGCAAACCCTGGGCCACTGGAGCGGAACGTGCGGATTTAACCACGGCACCACTGGGCTGGCCCCAAACCCAAATTTTTTAAGGCTCTAGAGTTGAAGATTTTTCATGAAAGGTACCCCCCTAAGGTCTGAGAGACAGGGAACGGGGAGGATTGTGCATCAGTGACAAAAAGAAAGGTTAGCAAGGCATGGGCTTGGACCGTACATTAGAATCATCTTTGTTGTAAACTCCAACCAAAGTTTTTCTGTTCCTTATAAAAATATAACTGCTTTTTTATTTAAAAAGAAAATGAAGAAACAGGAATTGTTTTACGGGATAATTTGAAAGCTAATTTTTATTGGTTGCCCATATCCCTTCAAGAGACAGGAGACTTTCAAATAACATATGCACTCCCAACCCTTGGTGACAATCATCTGCTATAGAGAATCGCAGTCACCGGTGGGAGTCGTTTAGATTCTGTAGGTGAATTGGAGTGAAAAAAAAGGGTTTAGCTTTCTTCCCCGCCGCCCCCCCCACAGGATTACTGAGCCATATTTACTTTCTGAAATAAAATGAATCATTGAAAGTGTCACTTAACTTAGTTTAATCAACATTAGATAACTATGTTGGGGTATTTTAAAAGAAGACATAGGTACAAATGATTTATGAAAGTGAATAACTTGCAAGCTGCAATTGCATTTTTTTGATGAAAGCATAATGTTCTTATACAATGTTCTTTTCATATTTCTTACTTCTCTGGCATTTATTATAAGGAACAAAGCATTTCTGGAATGCTCATTTTAATTTCAAAGTTCAGGCTATTCTATGGGAAACATTTGGCGCGTGGAGGATCTGAACAACAGTAGAGGACTCTTCAGTGGGAAGCGTCATGAATTGTGGCACTTAAGATACATTCTGAAGGAACGTTTTAGACAGTGACGCTTATTCTTCGTTTTAAACCAAGGTTTGAAACTAGGTGCTATAATTTTTCTTAATGGGGACAAATACCTTTTAACTCTTGATATAAATTAAACTGACAATAGTGAGATGTTTGCCTTTTGGAGTATGTGAAAACCCATGTAATAAATCAAGCCTATTATTGACTACATAATACATGTTAAAGACATGCGGTCCTAATTTGGCTGGTTGTAAAGCATATAGAACGTGCTTTGTCAACTGACTTCATCACATTTAGCACAAGGGACGCCGAGAGCAAGATAAGGGTGAACCCAGAGAGAACACCTCTGACAAGGATCCCTTAACAGATTTTCTGTATCCATGTGGGGAATGGACTAGAAAATATACATTAAATGCAACCACTGTTTATGTCTCATAATGCATTTTATAAAACATTTTACATATTTAACCTTCACACAATCTTAGAGGATAATATGATTGTTCTCATTTTCCAAGACAGAAAACAAAGGCTTGCTGCAAGGCACTCCACTCTGGGCTGTGAACATGAGAATAAAGCAAATTAGAATAACGCAGAGGGTCTGTTGGATGGTGGAAGGGACTAGAAGGGCAGACAGAAATTATTTTCATCCACATTATTTCCCCCGCAGCTTGTAAGTTCTTTCTCAGTTCCTGGCTAAAAAACTGAGTCTGGACAACCAAATAAACAAATATTTAATGCTCCATAAACGATAAATAAGCAAAATCTCTAGGGGCTGCAGAGCAGGAAGGGTTATAAATAGTCTGTTGTCAAAGATGCGGTGCAGGATGGTCATAAGCCTCGGCTATTTGATGACATGCAGGAGTCTAGCTTTCAGTTCCACGTCTTCTACTTTAAATATTGCATACAAGTTTTTTATTTTCTTCCTCTACAGTGGGGATCTTCCAGCTTGGCTTATGAAATGTTAACGAAATTTTGTTATTGGCATCCAAGATTGAACTAAGACATAGATATTTTTCATAATGTAATTTAGGATGAGGTTTTGTTTCCAAATACAGATGCTTAATCTCTATCTCCAAATAATGCTCTTATCATGAGTTTATTCTTATTTTAAACAAATTTACAAAGGTAGTACATGCTCATTATTATTACATTCAGATAATTCAAAACACAGACACTGAACAGCCCCTCTTCAACTACCCCATTAATTAAGCCATTTTTATAATCAGTATTTATTGAACACCAACTTTGCACGTTTTTCTGGGTGCTGGAGAAAAAAACCACATTTCCTGCTTTCATGGAATTTACATTCTAGTGTTGGAAGCATGAGATAAACATATAAACAAATAAAGAATGTCAGGCTCTATAAGTGTTTTGAGGAAATATAAAGTGGAGTGAAGGGACAGAGTGGGAGAGGGTGAGGGTGGGGACGGGGCTGGTCAGGAGGGGCCTCTTGATAGGGACTTTGAGTGGGACCTGTTTGTTAGAGAGGCCGGCTGAGTTAGGGGAGAGTGTGGGAGTCAGGTAAGTGAGCTCACAAAGGGCCAGAATGGAGCGCCTAGGAAGGATTCGGATTTTGTCGCCCTGAGGTGGCCACTGTTTTATATGCTTCAGAGTGGTTCTGCTCCTTCCCCCACCAATATTAATAATCTTTATTCTCAGTCTAAATAGACTAATACTTATAGATTTAATTATAATTATTTTTGCCTCTTTTTTAATAGGTTGCTGGCTACAAAGTGATATAAATAATTATTTGAGATATATGTGTTTAAAATGTGTATTGCATTGTTCCGATAGTAAAACTTGACGAGGTTTAATCTCTATGGCCTTCCTTCCCTCCCTCTCTCCTTTCTCTCTTCCTTTCCTCCTTCCCTCCATCCCTCCTTCCCTCCTTCCTTCCCTCCCTCCTTCCTTCCCATCTTCAGTTGGGAACTCTGTGGTGGCTAATAGTGGTGCTCTTGGGGCCTTGACTTGACTTTTGGACGTGTGCCAATAGTACTGGGAATGAATCATGTTACTATGAAATACCTCCTTTTGTGCCGGCCTATGATATCCCAGGACTGTGTCTCCTCACAATTTGTCTGATGAGTGACTTGTATTTCTTCAATTTCAGGTTACTACACTTGTAAATTGTCCCCAGAATCCTTCCAACAGGAAAAAAGGACGTTCAAAACGAGCCAGAGTTCTTCTAGCTTCTGTGGAGGAAGCAACTTGGAATTTATTAGACAAGGGAGAGAAGATCGCCCAGGAAGCCACAGTTTTAAAGGAAGAGCTTACTGCTGCACTTGAGGGAGTTCGCAAAGAAAGTGAGTACTCTAGTCCCGGTCAGGAGCAAACCACACATCCTTAGGGTGTTAGTTACTGAATTAGATTTGTGAGCGTTTTGTTTTTGTTGACTTGAGTTTATCAATCTTTTGTAGACCTCTGAGGAGCCAGCCGTGGGAGGCAGAGAGGCTCATTAGGCAGCTCCAAGGCTCAGAGTCCCACTCCTGGTTCTTCCCGTTAGCTGTTCAATCCCTCCAGGAAAGTGCTTCCTCTCGCCGCGCCATAACTTAGCCATAATAAACACAGACAAGTGTATCTTTTTTTGTCATAGAATATAATGAGAAATGACTAATGAAGCTGAAGACATCTTTTCCCATATACGAATAAATTATAAAATTCTTTGTAAATCAGTTGGAGATAGAAGTTTTAGACCTGACCACCTCAGAAGGACATTTATTATTTTTTGACTTTCTGGAGGTTTAGGTTTCCTAAACTTAAAAAAAAAAATGCTTTGCACAAACTATGCAGAACTCATGTTGCTGCTATGTTAATATTGCATAATAAAAGTGTATATTTCATCTTTAGACAGCTTTCCTTATAATAATACAATGGTTTTCTAATAAATGTAAGTCTCGTTTGCAGGCTATTTTTAGAAGAACTACTCAATATTCTTTTGTCAATGGAATGATTTTGTATATCAGCTTGTTGCAAGAAAGGATAAGAAAAGGATAAGAAAACTTAAATTTTCCTGTTCAGCTTTGTAAAAGAGACTTGCGGTGTTCAAATATTTCTCTCTCTCCATCCCCAACATAACTAAGAAAATCAGGAAATCTTTGCTAATTAAATAATTAAAATGAATATACTAGCCACGATAAACTTTAGGTCAAATACAGGAGAGTTACTTTTTAAATTTTTTATGTATTTTATAGGGGTTCTTCAGACAATATATGGAAATCATAATGCCCAAGATAATTTGGAATGAATTTGTCATTCCTCCCTGCTCCCTAGTGTCTCAGGCCCACTCTTTGTCTGTCTTCTTTGCCCTGGTACCATCACCCACTTACTCACCAAGTCAGCTTAGACTCTTGGTTCTCATTCTACCCTCTCTTCCAATTAATCTCTAAGTTCAACACGTCCTATCTCCTTTTGTCTCTCAGATCCTTCCCTCTTCTTCGTGACTAATCTTGTCTCTTGAGTTCAGGATTACTACATTAGACTTGTCCCATACCAAAGCCAAATTATCTTTGAAAAATGAAAATATACTCATCTTACTTCCCTGCTTAAAATCTGCTTTAGTAGCTTTTGAAGGATTAGAGGGATTATCTTTCTGGATTAAGCTCAAATTTTTAAACCTAGCTCCCATAGCATTTTATGATTTGTCTTCTACCATTCTCTCTTTTTTTTTTCCTGATTCTGTCACCCCCTCCAACTTTCCTTCAAAAGAGAACTCGCAGTATCTTGAACGGTCCATGTTGCTGTGTGCCTCTGTGCCTCCATTACCAGCTATTTTCTTCACCTCGATTGCTTTTCCCATTCAGCTAGTTTTAACTCGGGCAGCAAAGCTCAGCCCAGGTCATCTTTTCCAGGAAGCATTTACTGACTCCTCAGTGCTCATTTAGATGCCCCTCTTCTGGGTCCCCACAGACTCTCAGTATCTCTCTTTCATAGGACTTACCACCCCATCCACCAAATACTGATTTACTTACTCAGTAAATCTAGACTCGTAATTCCTTGAAGGTGGCAAGTACCAGGCCTTATTTGCTTAGCAATGCCTGACACCTGATAAATGTTTGTTACATAAGTAAAAAAATTGAAGCGTCATTTTATATTATATCATTTTATAATGCGTTTATGACAAATGATCTCTCATAATTATGGTTTCTTTTTGAGTCTTTAGTAAGAATATGAACCCTATTCTGGTATTGTTTCTCTCAGAAAATGTGATCTACTTGACAATGTGGTTTCCATAAACCATCTGGTAATAAATATGTAAGACATTGGTCATTCTTAGAAGGGAATGATAATTGCAGTAATTGTCATGAAATGGTATTTGCTTTTTTTTTTTTTTAAACTAAGTCCACATTTTTAGCTCAATAAGAGTAAATGATTTTAAAGAGAAGTTCTCAAAGAGAAGTCTGTTCGGATTCTAGGATTATGCAGTATATTCTTCATTGTAGTCTATTATAATGTGTGAAATACGTATATGTGGCATATGCTATACACAACAAATACATTTGGTTAGAGATCGCCAAGTGCTTTATATTCTGATTCTTTTTGACAAACTGCCAAATTGAATTACTGCCACTTGAGTGTGGGAGAAAAGCAGTGAAATGGCAAATGGTTCTGGCATTTGGGGAATGGCCAATGCTTATCCTATGGATAGCAGAGATAATGACAGTGACAGTGCTGTTCCCAAAAACTTGGAAGGAATTTTACCTCAGTGGTGGAGCTGAAGTATCAGGAGAATGTATTCTGTTGCAAGCAACTCTGTATGATACTAGAAACAAATTTTAAATAATTTTCTGCTTTGGTTCTTCTTTTGTTTTTAAGGGCTTTGTCCAGTGGCATAATGTGAAGGATTAATGAAGAATAAATAATAAGTTTTAAGTATTTGGAAAAGTGAAAAAATATTGAAAGTAGAGGATATTTTCATTTATATGTTTATTGTCATTTTCAAGAAGAATTTTGAGACTACTTTAGAAAATTTCTTCTTCTAATAAAGACGTGGTGTAATTTATGTGGCTTTAAAACAGGATTCTGTTTTACTGCCTTTAGTTAGAAACTTGAAGTGATAAATAATGTGAGCATTTGGTTACCTAAAGAACTTGCGTGTGGAAATGGGACACGGTAGCACGAGGGGTGGAGGGTGAAAGGAAGGGTGTTATGTGGGTAGAACCGTAGAGATGCAGCCGAGGTGGTCCACAGAGGCATTATCTATGGTCACTCTTGATCTTTTAGCTTACCCCTATATTTACGTCTACACAATGGAAAAGTATTAAATCTAGTATTTTATTTAAATAGTTTTAGAATATTCACATAGCAATTACCTAGGGATTAACTAAGAGCTGTTTATAGAGTCTGGATTACATGTGTTGCCTATAGCATATATACTACCTTTGTATAGCCTCTACTCCCCTACAATCTATAGACATTGCTTCTAAGTCACACAATTGGTTATATTTAAGGTTTTTAAAAATGTTTTATTGAGAATAACTTATATACAGAAAAGTGCGTATGTTATTATGAACAACTCAATACGTTTTCACATAGTGAACACACTGATGTAACCCCCACTCAGATCAAGAAGTAGAACGTCACTGGAACCCTAGAAGCAGCCCTCATGTCTCCTGCCAGTTACTACTCCCTCACTTCAAAGGTAACCATTTTCCTGGCTGTTACATAGGTTAGTTTTTGCCTCTTTTTGAACTTTATGTAAGTGGGATCTTACAGTATGTTATCTCTTTAGTCTGACTTCTTTTGTTTGTGAGATCTCACCATGTAATATTTCATTCATTTCATTAATGATTAGAACATAATTTGTTTATCCATTCTACTGCTGATGGACATTTTAGTTGTCCCAGTTTTTGGCCTTAATGAACATTGCTGCTTTGTACATATTTCTGCATTATTTTCAGTGAATGAATGTAGACATTCCTGTTAGATTTATACCTAGGAATGAGATTGCTGGGTCATAGGTATACACTCAGCTTTAATAGACATTACCGAACCAAAGTTTTCCAAAGTGGATTTTCCAATTGACACACTTATCAGTAATGTATAAGAATTCCAGTTGCTCTACACTCTTACCAACTTGGTGTTAGCAAGTGTCAGTATTTTTAATTCAGATGATACAGTGGTATCCCACTGTAGTTTTTTTCCTTCTTCTCCCCAAAGCACCCCAGTACAGAGTTGTATATCCTAGGTGTGAGTACCTCTGGTTGTGTTATGTGGGACGCCGCCTCAGCATGGCCTGATGAGAGGTGCCATGTCTGTGCCCAGGATCTGAACCAGAGAAACCCTGGGCCACTGAAGTGGAGTGTGCAAACCTAGCCACTCGGCCATGGGGCTGGTCCCCCCGTTGTAGTTTTAATTTGTATTTCTCCGATGATTTTTTGTATGTTCTGCATAGAAGTCCTTTGTTAGTTGCAGATATTAAAAATATCTTCTCCTTTTTAATATATTAAACATTTTTGATACTCAGAAGTAGTTTTGATAAATTCTTGTTAATTATTTTATTCCTTTATGGATAGAGATTTTTCTGTTCTGTTAAAAGATATTCTCTTATGTTATCATCTAGAGGCTTTATTGTTTTACCTTTATAATCTATCTAGAAATACATTTTTATGAATGGTGTGAGTTGGGGGTCCTGATTCATTTTTTTAAAAATATGAGAATTCAATCGATCCAGTATCATATGGACACATATGGAGGTTTAATTGTTCCAGTACCATTTATTGAAAAAAAACTACTGTTTCTTTCGAAAGTCAGTTGACCATATCTGTGTGTGTACTTTGGAACTCTCTTCTGTTCCATTGATTCATATGTCTGTCCTCACACCAATAACACATTGTCTTGATTACTGTACCTCATAGGAAGTACTGAAATAAAAATTATTTTGATTTGGCTATTCTGAGGTCCCTTGCATTTCCAGAGAAATTTTGGAATCAGCTACTTGATTTTTACAAAAAAGCCTCCTTGGCTTTTGTTTGGGATTAAGTTGGCTCTACAGAACAATTTGTGCTGAAGTGACATTTTAATAGCAGTGCGTCTTTGATTCAAAAACATGTAATTCATTTTTTATGATGTTGTAAATAGTACTTTAAAATATTTTAATTTTAAGGCTGTCTTCAAATTCATATGTTTTTCTGCCTTCTTCAGTTTATTTTTAAGCCCATTCAGTGAACTTTTTACTTGTCACTATACATTCTTAGTTTTTGAATTTTCATTTGTTTTTTAAAAAGTTTCCACTTATACGGAAACAGAAATAGTTTTTATTTCTTTAATTTCCTTCCAAATTCTAATTCCCTGCTGAAATTTCCATCTTGCGATTATTTTTCTTGGACAACTCAGTTACAGTTAATTTCTGTATCTGACAAGTCCAATATGTGGCTCTCCCATAGGTGTGTTTCTGTTGTCTGTTTTTCCTTTTGGTTTTTAACATATATATATATTTTTTAGATTGGCACCTGGGCTAACAACTGTTGCCAATCTTCCATTTTTTTTAAAGATTGGCACCTGGGCTAACAACTGTTGCCACTTTTTTTTTTCCCCCTGCTTTATCTCCCCAAACCCACCCTGTACACAGTTGTATATCTTAGTTGCAGGTCCTTCTAGTTGTGGGATGTGGGACGCCGCCTCAACGTGGCCCGACCAGTGGTGCCATGTCTGCGCCCAGGATCCCAACCCTGGGCCGTCGGAGCGGAGCTCGCGAACTTAACCACTCGGCCACGGAGCCGGCCCCGTTTTTGGTTTTTAAAGCGTTTTATTTTGTTTCCTGGTATCTTAGATAAGTTTTGATTGGATGCTGGGCATTGTATATGAAAAATTATAGAATTAATTTTTAAAGGTTGGTCTATTTCTGGTTAGCTCTTACTCTTGGATGTAATACCTCAGAGCTCCCAAGTGAAAGTCTGGGATGTTTAATAGGACATTTCCTTCTAGGCAGGCTCAGAACTCCAATTTTATCTTCCCCATTTCCTGAAAGAGGGAAGAATTCTTTGCCTAGCTTCTTATTCTCTCAGCTGCCATATTCTTTTGGCTTCTCTCTTGTTCAATCTCTCTACCATCTGGTTTCTCATAATATTATACAAAAAGTCAACTCCAGGTAGTTTTTGGATCTAAATGTCAAAAGCGAAAACTGAAAAAAAATAAGGGTGAATATTTTTAAGGCTTTGGGTGTAGAACAGGATTTATTAAACATGAAATGAAAAGCTATAAAGAAAAGACTGATATATTTTATCAAAATTAAGAACTTTCTCATATCAAAAAAATTCTTAGAGAAAATGAAAAGACACACTTGGGGGAGATATTGGCATACATACCACAAAGAATTAATAAGAAGAACTTGCAAAGAACTCTCACAAATCAACAAGAAAAACGAAAGAAAAATGGGCATGCAAAGAACTTTATATAAGAATAAACACTAATAAAAATATAAAGATGTTCAACCTCACTAATGATCAGGAATGTGCAAATGAGATACCATTTTCTGCAATTCAGTTGGCAAAAATTAGAAAAGCCTGACATGAAAGAAAGACTTTGAAGCCACAGGATCTTTTATACATCGCTTGTTGGAGTGTAAATTGGTACAACTTTGAAAAACAGATTCGGTATGTCACTTTTGTTAAATGCCAAATTTCTATACATGTTTCTGGACTCAAATCAATTATGTTCTGGTGTTGTTGGTATGTAGAAATGCAATTGACTTTTTTAGATTGGTAGTTGTTGAGGTATTATCTCTGAAGTGAAAGCTTTGGATGATAGTTTTAAAAAGAAGGAAATATTTGAGACATGCAAACATAAATGGCCTGTTTCTTTGGGATCCCTTATAATGGTAAGACTATGGTACTTTATTTGGCTTATGTGAGAAACAAATTTTTCGAAAGTGGTGTGATACAATATAGGCATTTGCTGTCCGTACACAAAGTTGCAAAGAACAGAATTGTTGTAACAGAGATATATATACTTCCTATTCATAAACATTTAGGAATATATGCTGTTCTCAGTTCTCTACTTCTAGAGATGCTACTTTTTTCTAATATGTAGAAAGAAATATATATATATAGCGATACACGGTCTATTGTGGTGGCTGGGATAACTCCACTTTGAAGTTTTTAACATCATGAGTTGTCTTTCATAAAAAATTCTAGGGACAAATAGTAAACAAAGATATTATTTGGTTTTGCCCTTTGGAAAAAAAGATTAACTAATGATCTGGGTTTAGCAAAAGTCTTAAAGATTTGTCTGTCAAATTCAACGTTGCAGAGGAAAATGGTTGAGATTTACTTTAAATGTGACTTGATAGTACTATGAGATCCCCACGGAGGCTAGCTTCTCAATTTGCCAGGTTTTAGCTTTTGCCTTCAGCTAGTCAAAAAGCAAAATTTAGATGGAATTATAAAATTTAGATGGAATTATAGATTTGAATTACAACTGGAAAAAAAAAAAGACTTTCTTTTGTGTTTTCTTCAGTGCCTTGATTAAATAAAAAGAATAGGACAAAAATTAAGTAGAATGTTAATAAGCCTGGTTAAGAGTTTGTTCTAATCTTAAATAAAATATGGAAGGATTGTGGAAAGGAAGTGATAAGTTAGTATTTCCCTGACGTGTCATTATGAGGGAGAGGAGAGGATTACAAAAGAAAGCAAATTTAGATTCTTTTCTTATGTCCTTTCTCTCTTCATTTGCAAACATTTATTAAGTAGCTAATATTTACCTATTTTGGTTAAATATTTGGTATCTGTATTTGATTTTGTTTTGGACCCTGGGAATATAGAAATAAATAATATATGCCCTAGGTACTTATAGTCTACTGGGAAAAATAAACATGTAAGCAGCTGTAATAATGTCTGATAAATGCCATTATAATGGTATGTCAAAAAGGCGGTGGAAGCACATATGAAGGAGCAATAAAATAGTGTTTTTGAACTTACTCCATTCCCCTTTATTTTCCCATTAAGTAGGGAAAGATGAGTCTCTTCCATATGAGTACAGATAAGTACATATATAGTTTATAGAAAGATGTGGTTTATGCCTAGCCTGTCTTTTCTGAGAGACTTGCATTTCCTTCTCTTCTATTTTTAAAAATTTACGTATTTATTGAAGCATTTTTATGAGTTAGGCTCTGTTCTCTGTTCTACTCACAGAAGCGAACTAGTCAAACAAGGCTTGCCTTTATGGATTTGAACTGATATTTTAGGGTACACAGGTGGTAAACAAATAAACGGAAACTTGCTTTTAATTCTTCACGGATATTAGATTCTTTTTCATTGGAATATTTAAAAATAATTTTAATAGTTTTCTCATGCAAATACTAACTGCTTTATCTTAATAATTACACATTTATAGATTCCTAGTAAAATGAAATAAACATGAGTGTGGGTACCTTAAGGTATAAAGGGGCAATTAATTTGAGATTTCAAGAGTGTTCAGAAAAAGACTAAGGTTCAACTTTTTTGTATACTGGCCAGACAAGCCAAGATGCATACACAGGTGGAGCACACCACTGCTCAACTCCCCATATACTTTGGTATGAATTATCTGGAGCTGGAATGTGCAGTCTGATACCAATAGTCTTGGCAGTTATGCCTAACAGAGCCAGCAACTGGAAACGTGTACCATAGGCTTCATGTTCATGTATGTCAAGTGGGAGAAGACTTGCAGATTTGTTGGAATCCTGCCACTGCTAAAATACTTCCCCATCTATTTTTAATTGTGGGCCTCCATCAAGGCTACTATGAGCCAGTTGGAAAGCTAGGAAGATTAATGAAGAGCTTTCTGAATATATCAGGGGCTCTCTAACTATAGCTCTCCTTCCCAAATATGGGGCTATGGTATTTTATACTAAAAGAAATGCTATGCTATCTAGTCTATGAATGCAGGAGCCTCCCAATTGCACATTTGTAAAGCCTAGGCCAGTGGCAGCTGACAACTTGCCCCAGTTTGCATGGCTCATGGGTATTTCTAGCAGGGTAGGGGATGTGGCTAGTAGCTAGAAGACTGTCTCCCTTCCTGGTGAGAGGTCAACATTTGTATTAAAAATGTACACATTCCTCATGTGCATTATACATGTATTCAAGGTATTTTAAAAATTTATCCCTCTTTCTACATTTTCATAGTTCTTCATCTCCATAATTTGCAAGACCCTAGGTTTATAGATTTTTTTCTTAGGAGGAATTAGAAATCAAGACTTACTATCACCCATATTAGTCAGAGAAAATGATTACTTCTAAAAACAATTATTCCTGGAAAACGGTATCTTGGAAGTGCAATTAATCTCCCTATCAGAATACTTGGGTACTTACTTAAATAGCAAATGCCATTATAGAATTTCTAATATTGAATCTTTAAAATGTTACCTGTTGCCTCTCTCATTATTCAATGCATTTTTTTGGGGGAGGGTACATGGAAATAAATTGTATCCTAGGGAAAACAGAGATTTAAAAAGTTTACTGGTGTCCATTTTGGGTCATCTGTATTGAAAGATCTTATCTGTTGAAACTCAGCTGTGTCGAACATTTATTTACTAAAAAAAAAGATAGTAGTTCATTTTTAGTTAACCGTCCCTAAGTAACAGGTCAGCTCCATCCACTCTGTTCAACAGCATTGCAGTTAGGACTTAGATAAAATGTTTAGTATTTACCACCAATTACTCACAGGCTAAATATGGTTTCAAAGGCAACAGCTGCTGCCTCGTTATTTCCATCTATCGCTATATTGATGTTGTGTGTATTAAACTATTATATATCAAGAGTGTTCTTAGATAAGCGTAAAGTCACAAATACAATAATCTTTTCAACCAAGTACAGTGTGCTTCAGAGTTGCACTTCATTCTTCATTTGAAAGGGAATGATAAACTCTTGTTCTGACACGTTTTAACATGCATGCATGGTGTCTTGTAGCTGGCAGAATGTTTATGGAAACACTTCCATTGAAGACTGATGAGCTAATTAGCTACATTGCTTGTAAACTACTAATTGCTGGAAAACACTCAACATGGCATTCCTTAGCGTTCACTTGAAAAATCTGCAGCAGGCTTTTCTTAGAGTGCATTTGATATTCTCAGCAAACTCTTCAGTGTCACCCATCTTGAAGTGTTATGTGGGCAGTTGGGAAGTATTTAAAGTGTGTATGCAGCCATCTCAATTTCAGTCACTTGATAGGCTGGACCTATGACATATAGACAGACTGATTTGAGAAATAGCAGTTATGTCAATTTTGAAAGTAAGAGAAATTCTGTGAGGCACATACCATTTACTTTGATGTATAATTCAAAGACAAGAGCAAAGATTCAATGCATGTTAACAGATTGATTTGTAAGTGATGAGTCCTAGAAACTAAAATGGCCTGAAATCCTACTGGTAAAGAGTTGAAATCAAAGGTGCGATTCATGTATTAGTCATGGCTTTGCTGTCCTCCACGGCCAGAGAGATGGCGCCACTCTGTAACCATTTCATAAATGTGTGCAAAGATAGCGTTGGTGTAATGCTGACAAGTGATCTAAAGTTTATGCTCACAGAAGATAGGTCTGAACATGATTGTTTTGTCACATATTCTAGTGTTAAAGAGTGCATTCAGCTGTCAGCAATTTCTCAGGGTCAGGAATAAGAATCTTTAGAGTTCTTGACTCATTTCTTTCTTCAATTTCAAAGGAAGTGGACCTTTTTACTCTTTAAAACTAATCTTTCCAATCATTACCTAGATCCTAGCTCATCTCTTCTCCTCTCTTGAGATACTTTTATTCTACAATTATCTTTTCTTTCTCTAGACTATTCATTCATATTCCTTCTCACTGGTTCTTTCTTCACACATATTAGCTTGTCCCTGCTTGATAATTGGAAAACATTCGATAAAAAATTCCATTTCCTTTTAGTCTGCTCTCTTCTTAGACTCCTAATTCTATTTTATCTTATCTATTCTGCTTTGGCCTATTTATTGTTTAAGCCAATTACTTTTGCACAATCTTATTTCTCTTTAACTCCTCTGCGACATTTGTCATTTATTTGCTCACCTTGAAACTTTATCCCCTTCTCTTTTAGGACATTATACACTAAATTGTCCTATTACTTCTCCACACCTTCTTTCTCTTTTCCTTGTTGATGTATTCTTACACTCGTCTCCTGTGATTTTTCTTAAGCTTTAGTTTTGGTCCTCTCTGTCCTCTATTTTCTTTTTTCCTTGGGGAGCTTTTTCATTCCCAGGACTTTAAGTATAACTGCTTTGTTGACAACTTTTAGTTACCATATAAAGCTCCACTACCAAATTCTGTGTGCTTTTCAATCATTTTTCTACATTAATACATGGTTAATCATGCTCAACTCACTCCCACAAATAGTGGTCATTCTTGGGAATATTTGATGTTCAACACTGGTTGAAACTCTCCTCCCTTCTTCCCCAGTCAGAAGTGATACATGTGCTCCGCACCACTAATTTAACCATTTACTAGGTGATTCCACTTGACTATTTTGGTATCAACTTAAATCTATCGTGTATAAACTGAATTCATCATCATCTCTCACAAACTCTTTACAAACTTTATATCTCTAGCATCATCTGACTTGAACTCTCAGCACATTTGACACAGATGATTATTTTCTTCTTTCTAAAGTACTCTATTTCCTTGTGAAAGCCTCTTCAATAAATGGTGTTGGGAAAACTGGATAGTCACATGCAAAAGAATGAAAGTAGACCATTATCTTACACCATACACAAAAATTAACTCAAAATGGATTAGAGACTTGAATGTAAGACCTGAAACCATGAAAATTCTTGAATAAAACGTGGGCAGTACACTCTTCGACATTGGTCTCAGCAGCGTATTTTCGAGTACCATGTCTGACTGGGCAAGGGAAACAATAGAAAAAATAAACAAATGGGACTGCATCAAACTAAAAAGCTACTGCACAACAAAGGAAACCCTCAACAAAACGAAAAGACAACCTAACAATTGGGGGAAGATATTTGCAAACTATATATCTGATAAGGGGTTAATATCCAAAATATATAAAGAACTCATACATCTCAACAACAAAAAAACTAACAACCCAATTAAAAAATGGGCAAAAGATCTGAACAGACATTTTTCCAAAGAATATATACAAATGACCAACTGGCACATGAAAAGATGTTCAGGGGTCGGCCCGGTGGTGCAGCGGTTAAGTGCGCATGTTCCCCTTTGGCAGCCTGGGGTCCGCCAGTTTGGATCCTGGGTGCAGACATGGCGCTGCTCACCAAGCCATGCTGTGGCAGGCGTCCCACATATAAAGTAGGGGAAGATGGGCACGGATGTTAGCTCAGGGCTAGTCTTCCTCAGCAAAAAGAGGAGGATTTGCAGATGTTAGCTCAGGGCTGATCTTCCTCAAGGAAAAAAAAAAAGATGTTCAATATCACTAATTATTAAGGAAATGCAAATGAAAACTACAGTGAGCTATCACCTTACCCGCATCAGGATGGCTATAATTAACAAGGGAAGAAATAACAAATGTTGGAGAGGATGTGGAGAGAAGAGAACTCTCATGCACTGCTGGTGGGAGCGCAAACTGGTGCAGCCACTATGGAAAACAGTATGGAGTTTCCTCAGCAAATTAAGAATAGAAGTACCATACAATCCAGCTATTCCACTGCTGAGTATTTGTCCAAAGAACATGAAAACATGAGTGCATAAACATATATGCACCCCTATGTTCATTGTGGCATTATTCACAATAGCCAAGACTTGGAAGCAACGTAGGTGCCCACCAAGGGATGAATAAATAAAGAAGATGTGGTATATATACACAATGGAATACTACTCAGCCATAAAAAAGAAATCTTGCCATTTGTGATAACATGGATGGACCTTGAGGGTATTATGCTAAGCAAAATAAATCAGAGGAAGAAAGTCCAATACTGTATAATCTCATTTATAAATAGAAGATAAAAACAACAACAAACAAACACATAGAGACACAGATTGGATTGGTGGTTACCAGAGGGGATGGAGGGAGGGAGGATGATGAAAGGGGTGATTCACACATGTGTACGGTGATGGATGGTAACTAGTCTTTGGCTGGTGTATGTGATGTAATCTACACAGAAATTGAAATATAATGATGTACACCTGAAGTTTATATAATATTATAAACCTATATTACTTCAATAAAAAAAATAAAAAATAAAGTACTCTATTTCCTTGAATAATGGAGCACTATGCAGTCCTGACTTTTGCACCTTATCTCTTTGGCTACTTCCTCTCAATCTCTCTCTCTCTCTCTTTTTTATGAGGAACATTGACCCTGAGCTAACATCAGTTGCCAATCTTCCTCTTTTTGCTTGAGGAAGATTGCTGCTGAGCCAACATCTGTGCCAGTCTTCATCTATTTTATGTGGGATGCCACCAGCACGGCTTGATGAGCAGTCCTAGTCCTTGCCCTGGATCCAAACCTGTAAACCCTGGGCTGCCAAAGCAGAGAGTGCAAACTTCATCTCTCTGTCACCAGGCTGGCCCTTCAATCTCCTTTTTGATTCATCCTTTTTAAAATGGTCATCCAATGTTGGAACTCCTCAAAGCCTGATCATTGCATCATAGGATGCGTGGAAAGCAAAGTGAGAAATCAACTTGTAATGATGGATTGGAATAGACTTTGGAGGTCCTTGAGTGGCAAGATCAGGATGCTGGGGCACCAAAGGAAATTGGTTGGGTCAGACAGTGACAGGACTAGATCGGTGCTTTAGGAAGATTTATATGGCATTAGTATATAGAAGATAGATTACATCTCCACAGTGCCTCTCTAATATGAATGATGACAACAATAGCAACAATAATATTAGTATTTACATATCTTAATGAGATAATGCATATAAACTATTGATCACAGTATTGGACACAGACATTAATCCTCACTATAACCCTGTGCAGTAGCTGTTATTGTTATCTCTATTGTGCAGTTGACGAGACTTAAGTCTAGAAAGAGAAAAACTTGCCTCGGTCACCCAGTTAGTTGGCAGAGTTGGGACTGCTTTTTACGATGCTATACTAGAGAAATATTTGTTGACTGTTTGGTAATTGTACATATGTATTTCCCTTTGTTCTTGCTGTCATTTACTATATAGGTATCACTCCAAGTGTCTTTGGAATTGCTTGAGAATAATGCTCTAGTACAGCCTTAAATTGTGCTCCTTCGAAAGCTAGTATTCCTGGAGATGTTAAGAGCTTTCCTGTGAGGAAAAGCAGTTACACAAAGTTATAGAACTCTGGATTAAAATTTTTAAGCAGGATTCTTTACCAGAGGATTTCTCAGTCAATGCTTTTAAAATGCTAAGTTGTATTGCAAATCTTCAAAAGGGGAATAGATTAGGAGGGGGAGAGCCAAGATGGCGCCGTGAGTAGTCCTCTTTGTCTCTCGCCCTTCGAGTCTACAATTATTTGGACACTTATCGCTTGACAAAGGATATCCAGACAGCATCTCAGGACGTCTGAGACACCCACGCGACTATACATCGGAAGGCGGATGGACTTTCCTCCGGGAGGATGTGGAAATAGGTGAAAACTCTCCGACCCCGACGGGCAGCCTAGTACCCGCAAGCGGCTTTCTTCCAACGGACGCCCCCAGAGGATCCACACACATCTAGGGCAGGAGCGAGAACACAACAGAGGAGCGACGGTGGAAACAGGTGACCAGAACCCTACCTAAACCCCCCGCAATTACTCCTAAACGCAGAGGGAAACTTTGGAGTTGCACACCTGAGCCCGCGGGGAGAGTCTCTCCCCGCCATTGGCAGGGAGACCCAGCCTGGTGCTCGGGGCGCCTGGAGGGTCCCAGAGAGAGACACGGAGGGCACGGAGGTCTCCCAGCTGCCGTTGCCCGCCCCGTGGGACTAGGGATTGCCGGAGATCTCGGAGAGGACCGGGGCTGGGGGAACTTTCAAAGGCCGGTTCGGCGACCCGGAGGGGAAGCGCCGGAGCTCCGCCAGGCAGCAGACAAAACTCTCTGTCTGCCGTTAGCAGAGGGGCCACGCTGAGCATTCACGGCTCTGGGAGAGGCCCGGAGAGAACCCCAGAGGGCGGGGCGACCCCCAGCTGCCGTTGCCCGCCCCGTGGGGCTAGGGATTGCCAGAGATCTCGGAGAGGACCGGGGCGGGGGAACTTTCAAAGGCCGGTTCGGCGACCCGGAGGGGAAGCGCCGGAGCTCCGCCAGGCAGCAGACAAAACTCTCTGTCTGCCATTAGCAGAGGGGCCACGCCCAGCATTCAGGGCTCCCGGCAGAGGCCCGGAGAGAAGCCCAGAGGGCGGGGCGACCCCCAGCTGCCGTTGCCCGCCCCGTGGGACTAGGGATTGCCGGAGATCTCGGAGAGGACCGGGGCTGGGGGAACGTTCAAAGGCCGGTTCGGCGACCCGGAGGGGAAGCGCTGGAGCTCCGCCTGGGCAGCAGACAAAACTCTCTGTGTGCCGTTAGCAGAGGGGCCACGCTGAGCATTCACGGCTCCGGGAGAGGCCCGGAGATAATCCCAGAGGGCAGGGCGACCCCCAGCTGCCGTTGCCCGCCCCGTGGGGCTAGGGATTGCCAGAGATTTCGGAGAGGATCAGAGAGGACTGGGGCGGGGGAACTTTCAAAGGCCGGTTCGGCGACCCGGAGGGGAAGCGCCGGAGCTCCGCCAGGCAGCAGACAAAACTCTCTGTCTGCCATTAGCAGAGGGGCCACGCCCAGCATTCAGGGCTCCCGGCAGAGGCCCGGAGAGAAGCCCAGAGGGCGGGGCGACCCCCAGCTGCCGTTGCCCACCCCGTGAGGCTAGGGATTGCCGGAGATCTCGGAGAGGACTGGGGCTGGAGAGAGTTCCAGAGACCCAGCTTAGTAGCCTAGGGGGAAACCCTACAGGCTCACAGCAGCCTTAGGGAAAGCCTCTGCACAGCACCAGTAGAAGGCACCCAGCCGCCAGCCACAAGGCTGGAAGACCCCAGGGCAAAAGCAGCATAGCTAGGTGTACTAACCACAGACTGTAGAAGATGCCAATAGCTCTCCTGCGACCCATAGAGGACAAGTGAGATTTGGTGGGTGCCGACAGCAACGGAGCGACAAATATAAGTGATCCCACCCCTGGCCACTGGAAAAGCCCATAACACCGTTGCAGACCCCAAGGAGAGAGCGCATCTAGGTGGGCAACAACAGTAGGCACCTGCAGCCTGAAGCCCCCCTGTGACGGCCCCCACGGCAGAGGAGGGAATCCAAAGGGCCACTGTGGCTACGAAGAGGGGCCCAGGCCCAGTTAGCAACTACGGACAGGGTTCCTGGTTGGTGAAGTATAAACAGCTGCTCCCCCCACCGCAGCAGCTGAAACAAGTGAAAGGAGCAACTAAACTCTATCTCCATGCGGAGGCACAAATCAACATCATCAAGCAATATGAAAAAATACATTAAATCTCCAGAACAGAAAGAAAGTAACAAATACACAGAAAACAATCCCAAAGAAAATGAGATATATAACCTAAATGATGATGACTTCAAAACAGCCATCATTAGGATTCTCAATGAGTTAAGAGAGAATTCTGACCGACAACTCAACGAGTTCAGGAGCTATGTCACAAAAGAGTTTGATACGATAAAGAAGAACCAAACAGAAATATTGGAAATGAAGAACACAATAGAGGAGATTAAGAAAAATCTAGATGCTCTGAACAGTAGGGCCGATAATATGGAGGAAAGAATTAGCAATTTGGAAGATGGCAATATAGAATTGTTGCAGGCAGAGGAGGAGAGAGAAGCAAGACTTAAAAGAAATGAAGAAACTCTCCGAGAATTATCAGACACAATTAGGAGATGCAACGTAAGGATTATAGGTATACCAGAGGGAGAAGAGAAGGAGAAAGGGGCAGAAAACCTATTCAAAGAAATAATGGCTGAGAACTTCCCAAATCTGGTGAGGGAGATGGATCTTCAGGTGACAGAAGCCAATAGATCTCCAAACTTTATCAATGCAAGAAGACCAACTCCACGGCATATAGTAGTGAAGCTAGCAAAAGTCAACGACAAGGAGAAAATATTAAGGACAGCCAGGCAAAAGAAACTAACCTACAAAGGAACCCCCATCAGGCTATCAGCAGATTTCTCAGCAGAAACTTTACAGGCTAGAAGAGAGTGGAATGATATATTCAAAAATCTGAAGGACAAAAATCTACAGCCGAGAATTCTCTACCCAGCGAAAATATCCTTCAAATACGATGGAGAAATAAAAACTTTCCCAGATAAACAAAAATTAAGGGAGTTCATTGCCACAAAACCTCCTCTTCAGGAAATCCTCAGGAAAACCCTCATTCCTGAAAAATCCAAAAAAGTAAAGGGGCTACAAAACCAAGAGCAGAGGAGATAAGTAGAAGGACAACAACAGAGAGTAGCAGCTCTACATCAGAACAGATTAAACCATGGGACGAGAAACAAAGGAAACTGAAGAAAACCGGAAAACAAGACACAAAATGGTAGTGGTAGGCCCCCACGTCTCAATAATCACTCTAAATGTAAATGGATTGAACTCCCCAATCAAAAGACACAGAGTGGCAGGATGGATCAAAGAACAAGATCCAACAATATGCTGCCTCCAGGAAACACACCTCAGCCCCAAAGACAAACACAGACTCAGAGTGAAGGGATGGAGAGCAATACTCCAAGCTAATAATGAACAAAAGAAAGCAGGTGTCGCTATACTAATATCAGACAAGGTAGATTTCAAAACAAAACAGATAAAGAAAGATAAAGAGGGACAGTATATAATGATAAAAGGGACTCTCCACCAAGAAGACATAACACTTATAAATATATATGCACCCAACACAGGAGCACCAAAATTTGTAAAGCAACTCTTAATAGAACTAAAAGAAGACATCAACAACAATACAATAATAGTAGGGGACCTCAACACACCATTAACACCAATGGACAGAACATCCAGACAGAAAATCAACAAGGAAATAATAGAATTAAATGAAAAATTAGACCAGATGGACTTAATAGATATATATAGAACACTTCATCCAAAAACAGCAGGTTACACATTCTTCTCAAGTGCACATGGAACATTCTCAAGGATTGACCATATTTTGGGAACCAAAGCAAACATCAATAAATACAAGAGAGTTGAAATAATATCAAGCATCTTTTCTGATCATAACGCTATTAAACTAGAAATCAACTACAAGAAAAAAGCAGAGAAAGGTGCAAAAATGTGGAGACTAAACAACACGCTTCTCAACAAACAATGGATCATTGAAGAAATTAAAGAAGAAATCAAATATTATCTGGAGACAAATGAAAATGAGAACACGACATACCAAATCATTTGGGATGCAGCAAAAGCAGTCCTAAGAGGGAAATTCATCACAATACAGGCTCACCTCACTAAACAAGAAAAAGCTCACGTAAGCAACCTCAAACGACACCTAACAGAACTAGAAAAAGAAGAACAAACAAAGCCCAGAGTCAGTAGAAGGAGGGAAATAATAAAAATAAGAGCAGAAATAAACGATATTGAAACAAAAAAGACAATAGAAAGGATCAATGAAACAAAGAGTTGGTTCTTCGAAAGAATTAACAAAATGGACAAACCCCTAGCCAGACTCACCAAGAAAAGAAGAGAGAAATCGCAAATTAATAAAATCAGGAATGACAGAGGAGAAATCACAACAGATACCAATGAAATACAAGAGATCATAAGAGAATACTATGAAAAACTATATGCCAACAAATTGAACAACCTGGAAGAAATGGACAAATTCCTAGACTCCTACAATCTCCCCAAACTGAATCAGGAAGAAATAGAGATTCTGAATAGACCAATCACAAGTAAGGAAATAGAAACGGTAATCAAAAACCTCCCCAAAAACAAGAGTCCAGGACCAGACGGCTTCTCTGGAGAATTCTACCAAACATTCAAAGAAGACTTAATACCTATTCTCCTCAAACTGTTCCAGAAAATTGAGAAAGATGGAGAACTCCCTAACACATTCTATGAAGCCAACATCACTCTGATCCCCAAACCTGACAAGGACAACACAAAGAAGGAGAACTACAGGCCGATATCACTGATGAACATAGATGCAAAAATCCTCAACAAAATTTTGGCAAACCGATTACAGCAATACATCAAAAAGATTATACACCATGATCAAGTGGGATTTATACCAGGGACACAGGGATGGTTCAACATCCGCAAGTCAATCAACGTGATACACTACATCAACAAAATGAAAAACAAAAACCACATGATCATCTCAATAGATGCAGAGAAAGCATTCGACAAGATCCAACACCCATTTATGATAAAAACCCTCAGTAAAATGGGTATAGAAGGAAAGTACCTCAACATAATAAAGGCCATATATGATAGACCCACAGCCAACATCATACTCAATGGACAAAAGCTGAAAGCCATCCCTCTGAGGACAGGAACAAGACAAGGGTGCCCACTTTCAGCACTCCTATTCAGCATAGTACTGGAGGTGCTGGCCAGAGCAATTCGGCAGGAAAAAGAAATAAAAGGAATCCAAATAGGTAACGAAGAAGTAAAACTCTCGTTGTTTGCAGACGACATGATCTTATACATAGAAAACCCCAAAGAATCCACAGAAAAACTATTAGAAATAATCAACAACTACAGCAAAGTAGCAGGGTATAAAATTAACGTGCATAAATCAGTAGCATTTCTATACACTAACAATAAACTAACAGAAAAAGAACTCAAGAACTCTATCCCATTCACAATCGCAACGAAAAGAATAAAATACCTTGGGATAAACTTAACCAAGGAAGTGAAGGATCTATGCAATGAAAACTACAAGACTTTCTTGAAAGAAATAGGCGATGACATAAAGAGATGGAAAAACATTCCTTGTACATGGATTGGAAGAATAAACATAGTTAAAATGTCCATACTACCTAAAGCAATATACAGATTCAATGCTATCCCAATCAGAATCCCAAGAACATTCTTCACAGAAATTGAACAAACAATCCTAAAATTCATATGGGGGAACAAAAGACCGCGAATTGCTAAAGCAATCCTGAGCAAGAAAAACAAAGCCGGCGGAATCACAATCCCCGATTTCAAAACATACTACAAAGCTACAGTGATCAAAACAGCATGGTACTGGTACAAAAACAGGTCCACAGATCAATGGAACAGAATTGAAAGCCCAGAGATAAAACCACACATCTATGGACAGCTAATCTTCGACAAAGGAGCAGAGGGCCTACAATGGAGAAAAGAAAGTCTCTTCAACAAATGGTGCTGGGAAAACTGGACAGCCACATGCAAAAGATTGAAAATTGACCATTCTTTTTCACCACACACCAAAATAAACTCAAAATGGATCAAAGACCTAAAGATTAGGCCTGAGACAATAAGTCTTTTGGAAGAGAATATAGGCAGTACACTCTTTGACATCAGTTTCAAAAGAATCTTTTCGGACACTGCAACTCCTCAGTTGAGGGAAACAATAGAAAGAATAAACAAATGGGACTTCATCAGACTAAAGAGCTTCTTCAAGGCAAGGGAAAACAGAATTGAAACAAAAAAACAGCTCACTAATTGGGAAAAAATATTTACAAGCCACTTATCCGACAAAGGGTTAATCTCCATAATATACAAAGAACTCACACTGCTTAACAACAAAAAAACAAACAACCCGATCAAAAAATGGGCAGAGGACATGAACAGGCATTTCTCAAAAGAAGATATGAATATGGCCAATAGACACATGAAAAGATGTTCATCATCGCTAATCATCAGGGAAATGCAAATCAAAACTACACTAAGATATCACCTTACCCCCGTTAGATTGGCAAAAACATCCAAAACCAAGAACGACAAATGTTGGAGAGGTTGTGGAGAAAGAGGAACCCTCATACACTGTTGGTGGGAATGCAAACTGGTACAGCCACTATGGAAAACAGTATGGAGATTTCTCAAAAAGTTAAAAATAGAAATACCCTATGACCCAGCCATCCCATTACTGGGTATCTATCCTAAGAACCTGATAACAGATATCTCAAGAGTCCGTTGCACCCCTATGTTCATCGCAGCATTATTTACAATAGCCAAGACGTGGAACCAGCCTACATGCCCAGAAACTGATGACTGGATAAAGAAGATGTGGTATATATACACAATGGAATACTACTCAGCCATAAAAAAAGACGAAATTGGCCCATTCACAACAACGTGGATGGACCTCGAGGGCATTATGTTAAGCGAAATAAGTCAGTCAGAGAAAGACGATCTCTATATGACTCCACTCATAGGTGGAAATTAGTATATTGAGAAGGAGATCTGATCGGTGGTTACCAGGGAAAAGGGGGGGTGGGGGGAGGGTACAAAGGGGGAAGTGGTGTACCCCCAACATGACTAACAAAAATGTACAACTGAAATCTCACAAGCTTGTAATCTATCATAACATTAATAAAAAAAAATATAAATAAACAAAAGGGGAATAGATTATAGTCTATACAGATAGTTTGGATTCCCTAAAAGCAGAACCTGAGATGGGGGTTCTTGTGTAAGTGTTTTACTGAAGGAGTCCTCTCAACTGAAGCCTATGAGGGGTAAAGGAAGCAGCTGGGCAGGGAAGAAGCTGAGCAAAGCTGAGCTAAAGCTGCGCTGTACAGTATGGCAAACACTAGCCACATGTAGCCACTGAACACTTGAAATGTGGGGAGTGTGACTGAGGACCTGAATTTTTAATTTTATTTAATTAAAATTTAAATTTCAAAAGTGGGTACTTGATTCAGTTATTAGAAAACTTTAAAATTTGGGTATGTAAATCTACTTTTTCAACTGTAAATTTTATGAAATCTAAATATAGACCCAGTACTGATGAAAATTTCACATCTGAATTGAGATATTTTGTAAGAGTAAAATACATAGTGAATTTCAAAGACTTAGTATGAAAAAATGTAAAATATCTCATTAATAATTTTTATATTGATTGCATATTGAAATGACATATCTTGAATACACTAGGAGAACAACATATAGTTTAAAAACTCATTTTTCTATTTCTCTTTACATTTTTAAAGTTTAATTTTTTTTACTATTTACCTTTAAAAAATGTTTCTTAGTGTTTAAACTTTTAAAAATATGGCTACCAAAATATTTTAAATTGTATTGTGGCTCACATTAGTTTTCTATTGGACAGTGCTGAGCTAAAGCTTCTCCCTGCCTGATCCCACAGGCACTTCTGGAGAATGAGTGGCACTGGAGTTGTCTGCCCTTTAGGCAAGGAAGCCAGTCTTTTGTGTCCCAGGGTCAGTTACTCACTGTCTGGTGGCCACTCTTACTTCCATTTACCCTCCTCAAGGCATAACTTCCAGGCATAATGTAGTTTTGAATACATTAGAGATTCTGTCATAAACTTGACTACAGGTCTGCTATGTGCTATATTGGATTTGATTGAAGACAACTATACAGTTAGCAAGTCTTAAAGGATGGAAGTCACCATACTCCAATGTTTTTTTCATGTAACATTTTATTGCTTAGCTGTCTGTCTTTCTTGGGCAGTTAAGCATGAATCTCATCACACAGATATGGCAACATTTTGCATACCTGCATCGATGCTTGTTTCTGAGATACTTAGATGCTAGACAACTATCAGTAATTTTGATTTCTCTTGAAAGAGTCTTCTGACTTTTGTGTCCAAAAGAACATTATGCTTAAAAGCTATGCTACTCTTTTATGCCTTTTGGATCAGTGTGATTGTCATGAAGTCATTAGGAGTTGGTGTACAGACGGTGATGGGTTTGGGATAGAATCAATTCATTGGTATTCAAGGAAAGGGAAAAAGCTCAGCAAAAAAATAATTCTCAGAGCCAGAGATAAAATTCCTTTGTTTCTTATCCCAGTTTGTAAGCATGCAATCTGGACAGAAAAGAAAGCAAGTTTAAGCCTTGCCTGGAGAAGGACAGCTGATAAGGCTTGGGGTACGTGAAAGAGACAGCATTCCACAGTTTCTGTCTTCTCTTTTCACCCTCTTGAGATCAGACTATGAGATGGAGAATAGTTGCATCCTCCTTATTTTCTGTAAAGTGATAGGATTGGATAGATAATTCCATGAAATATCTCAGAACTCTTAAAAAATCATTTCAGAAACTGAAAAGAAAAATAAAACATTGGCATGTGAAATGAAGAAAGGATGTTAGATTATAGACTAAAGAAAATCAAATATTGGATAAGAAATTCTCATGGCAGATTTTTGTTTGTTTTTTGTTGACTACTTAATGTATTAGCCAAACTAAATACACATTGTACTCTGTATCAAATACTTAGGATTTCATTAAAAAATGAAAAATGTTAAGAAAATGAAAAAAGTTCTGATCCCTGACTTCAACGAACTTAAGTAATGAAACTAACTGATTCTGGGACACAAAATGTTGGCTCCTGTGCCACTCATTCTCCAGAGTCCCTGTAGGATCAGGCAGAGATAGACTTTAGTTCCTCACTCTGCAATAGAAAACTGACGTGAGCCACATAGACCATTTACTATAGTTTGGTAGTCACATTTTCTAAAGAAAATTTTAGAAAATTAAATGAAAATAATTATAGGAGATGAACAAGTTCAAGATGTTACAGTACATTTAAATATGAAAGGGTTAAGAGAGCACATAATGGAGGTAGAACGGTCAGGACGAGGAGGTTTAATTGGTAGTTGTTTCAGAGAAGTTGAACTTTGATTCGGATCTATAACAGTTTTAGAGAAAAATATGTACATCATAAAAAATCAAATAATGAAGAAGAGTTTATGATGGAAAACAACAGTCTTCTGTCCTGCTCCTTGCTACCTTCAGTCCCACACTCCAGAGGAAACCCTTCACTTCCTGTCCCCTGCCCTGGAGGAAGCCTTTTTGATTTTAGATCTTCTGGTGGTTATTCCATAACTTTAAGTTATATGCTTATAACTCTTTTCCTTTACTTATCTACTTAAGACATTACCCATGTACTCTCTTTTATGAAATATGAAAATTTTGTTCATCTCTACTACCTCTTTACCCCCACCCTTTCTTCCTTCCAATTTTTGATAGTTTGATATTATTTTTAGTTTTACTATTACCCTCCTGTTTCATATTCCATAACCTCTAGTTAGTCTCCTGACTCTCCTTTGTGTATGGTAAGAATAGCAGCACACAATTCATTCCTCTGTCCTTATTTCTACCTTCTGTCACTTCTAACTTTACTCTTACATTGTCAAGGTTTTAATATTTTAATTCTGATATTCAACCATAACCAAGACATTTGCATTTGTTCATTAGTTGATAGTAAAGTTGAAAACCAATGCACAATGTTAATATTATTGTGCCTTCATACATTTTATTCACTACATGATAAAGTAGTAGTATGCTAAAATTGTATCTCCTTCTCTAAGGGTCCAATGTCACAACCCTGGGGCCAATCAAAGAGGAATGATTCCATGATCAAGGTCAAATCGATTTTTTTCCCATTGCTTAAAATTCTGCTACCAATTGGTCTAGTTCCTACTTGGACTATGTGTCTCTTGTATTTATGTTCTGTTTTCTCTGGAGATTATGAATCTCTTTACCACCTTCTAAAATTTAGCTTCTCTTTCAATCTTAATAGTTGTTTCATGGAGTCTTTCTTTTTGTTTTTTTCCCACAGAGATACCTCTTCTGAAACCCTATGTCTTCATTTCAATGATATATCAACTTGGTTATCATCTCTAGACATCTCTGGGTTAAGCACACCATGGTCTTTATTCCACATATTTGTTTTTCTGGCATTCTCTCTCTTTCTTGACCTGAAACAGCTGTGAACCTCTCTCTGTATGTCAGAATAAGGAGGGCTTTCCTCTGGAGTCCAAGAACACACTAGATGCTTCAGCTTTCCCCATATGATTTCCTCAATTTCTCTGGATAAAAAAGCCCGCCTCTTTATGACTTGTAGCTAACTGCCAGGCTGCCTGCTGCTTTGCAAACAATAATAGAGAAAGGGCAAGGGGCACAGCATTTCGTATACAGGAATTCAATTACTCACCCTGGTTTTCAGACCAGTGCTCGTTTCTGCCCTGTATCATACCTCCAGGCCAAAGCCTCCTTGGATTCCAATGGGTAGAATGACTCCACATCCTTTACAGACGCCTCATGGCAATTCTAGACTGTAGCTTTCTCTTCTTGTTTTCATCTGTCAACACCCTTCCATCAGCTTTCCATCTTCCAGAAGGCTCTCAACTGCTGTTGCCTCCCCTGAACAATCTTGTTATGGTTTTATTCCTTTTTTGTACTTTTCTATTTTCATCTCAGTGAGGTCTGGGGAAAGACCTGGTTAAGTAAGAATGCTCAGGGTACTGTCTTGAGAGGAATGATAGACCTGATGGACTTTCCAGTGGAGGGAATGGTCTGAGCAAATGCAAGTTCATAGGGTTAACAGGAATATGGTAAATAGTTTACCTGGGACAGAGAATGAATTAAGTGAAACTAAATAATTTAAGACTTGTTGATTCAGAGTTGAACACACCTTGAAACAGAAAAGATTGCATTTGATATCGTAGAAATTAGGGAACAATTGTAAGTTCTTAAGCAGTTGAATGTTGTTATGAAGACAGTTTAACAGGTTAGGTTTAATTATTAAAAGCATTAAACTTCTGAAGGCTATTTTCTGGACAGGTTTCTATAAAAAATGAACATGTCTTTACTTTTACATTTCCGGTTTAATTTCAAGCATTGAGGTTGAGAGTCATTTGACCTAAGTAAATAGATGAATAAAGTATCTAGGAATTCACCTGTTTTAAATAGTCCCATGTGACAAATAATGAGAGGAGGCAATATTGTGCGGTGGTGGAGATCTTCTCCTACTTCCTCTGCTATAATTGTTTTATTAAATCTAAAGCTTTTAGTTCCATGAATGACACATGGTAAGCTCTCAGTAATTAGTAATTTTAATCATAGTGCTGTCTTATATACATATAGCTTCCTGCTTTTCAAAACACTGACATATATCAGTGACATGATCTTTATCAATGGCATGATCTTTATAACAATCTCTGTGAGGAAATAGGATAGATTTTAACATCCTAATTTTATGAGTGAAAAAGCTGAGAAAGAGAGGGAGAGAGGGAGGGAGGGAGAAATATGTCAAATATCACGCAATTCTTTAGTTTAATTGTTTTAAGCAGTGTAACAGTTTTGATAGATGCTGGGGATTGATTCTTCTGACCTATTCCAGCTCCTTTCTAGTACTGAAGGGGTTGGAAAAATAAAAACTATATTTCCCAGGCTCTCTTGCAGCTGGGAATGTGGCCCATGCTCTGCCAAAAGTATGCATACTAGTGAGACTTGGAGGGACAAAGTCAGCAACGTGAGAGGGGCCACACGTGGAGAAACAGGCTTTTCTTGCAGTCTAGTGGCGGAAGCATTTCATTCTTTTGGGGCAGCCCTGACAGAAGTTCTCAAGTCTGGCTCCTAGTATCACAGGTATTGAGTGACAGGTGGTGGCAGTAGTGGGGTCTCCACTGAAATAGAACTGTGGTGATATTGAAAGTTTTCCTGGCTGATGTTGCTCCTGCCTGAGTAGCATTCAAACCTGGCTTTTCTGAGTCTCACGGAAATTCTGTAAATAAACGAATAACCCAGAACAAATTCCTCTCCCTTTAAATTAGCCAGAGTGGATTCTGTTATCTGCAACTATGGTTCCTGTCAGATACATATGCCAAGACCAGACTTGTCTCTTAGGAGTGTACTCACATTAACCACGATCATGAAGCGAAGATGTAAAATCAGAAGCGTTTTAAATTGTAATGAAAAATAGTTACTATGCAGAACAAAATATGCCCACACAACCAGTATGTTTTCTCATTGTAGACAAACCAGTATTGGAAACATAAATAATAACCAGAAGATTGTTTGGTGAGCATGGAAATAGAACAAAGGAAGCTGGATGAATTGAATATTTAATAGTATGAAGTTAAAAATCATCAGGTTAATCTATCATTTTGATAGAGATAATCTTATCAATGGGGTTATAGCATTTAAGGTTTATAGTATAAAATTCTTAGTCTGTTGGAGAATGTTTGGGTGGATATCACAAACTTTTGTGGTTTTCCTTTTTCTGTGGTTGACACAATCCCTTTTTGATTAACAATACTTTACTTTAGACATGCTAATACTTTTAATCAATTTGTAGTCGAGGCTAACCACTGTCTGCAGCCTGGGATCTGTTGTGTTTCTTAAGATGACTGGTCATGTGGCCTTAGCAACATAGTTCATCACTATCATGTTCTTGGATGTGAGAAGAAAATTCCTTCCTTTTTTTGGGTAAATCTCTCCTCCAATCCATTGTGTATATGATGACTACAGAGTTTAATTCCCAGAGGATAATTTTCTTTCCCATTTTTTCAAGTGCCATTTTTTAAAATACTGCTGCTAAGTAGAAAGTAGGTCTCTTAACATCCAGACTACTATTATTTCGCTTACATCGCCGTGAGGTTCTTTGGACTAGAGACTCTCTGAGTTAATTAATAGTAATATTTTAAGAGGATTGTAAAATGTTCAGGTTTAACTGGTCACCCAAGGTGTTCCTCCAGAATCAGAGCTTATTAACTCATTTCTAACAAAAGAAGTATTGAGAGGCTGGATTGACTTCAAAATATCAGTGATATTATTCCACTGAGTATGTATAAACCTAGGTATAGTGAATGAAATTTCCCACATAATAAAATATGACGAAATATAAATCTAAGGTGTTTAGTTACAAAGGATTTTAGGAGCTAGAGCCTCTGAGAGCCTGAGTAGTCATTATGAGAGGAGGGAGTTACTGAACTTAGTTAAAGAGTGTGTTATTTACAGTAAAACTATTTTTACCACGTGCGTATGCGAGCGCGCACGCACACACAAACTGTAATCATGGTTATATGACAAAACCAAGAGGCACCCTAGTATCCCCAAATCAGTGAGAACTTAACATCATGGAACAAGAGAAGTTTCTGGCCAGGAAGGGGAATGAATGCTAAAGGAAGTGGGGTTAAAAAAGGGTGAGAGAAAGAAAATTTTAAATGAAGACTTCACTTAAAAATAATACTACATGAAAATTGCAATCATCCTTCTAAATTGATTCATGGATTTGGCCAGTCCTGGTCTAACTAATAACAACAGCGAGAAGAAACTACAAGAAAATTATGAAATTAGGAATGATTATGCTTAAATATGCATGGACCTCTAACATTGAATGAATCTTTGAATTGCTAGGTTGTATTCTTGAATGTTTGTACTTATGCTTTTCTCTGTGTGAGCATGTTATACCAGATCATATATGCTTCTTCCTGCTTTTTTTGCTTGTTGATGCTAGAGGCTCTTAATGAGATTTGTTATTTTATCTTCCTCACCAGATATTCACAGCCTATAGGGATAATCCAAAAGAAGGAATTAACAACTTTTTTCCCCTACTGGTTTCACCCTTTCCCCGCTGCATTCCAGAAGTTTTCATTGCTCCCTTTTTTTGCCCAATATTTTTTACCTCTCCTTTGTTCCTGAACCTATGGTATTTATCTAGTTCCGTAAATATCGATTTCAACCATCCCGGGAGGGAGGCCTTTGGAACTGAGAGTCACTATTGATGGTCTGCTGTCTGTGGACAGTTGAACCCCTAAAATTGTGTGGCTGACAGCAAGGGCTTCATGATCGACCGAGACAGGAAAGTTTGCTGAAGCTCCACAGTTAAAAAATTGTTCTGGAAGTTTTGTGGGAATTGCTTTGATTTTGACATGATAAATCTTCAAAAAAAGATACGAAATATTAATAAGACAGTGAGAACACTTTTGCCTTTTAAGAACTACGTATTTATCTCGTACTTTTCTCTAGGGACTAAAGGCTTTCACTTGTTTTCCTTATTTAAGTGTTTTCAAAATTTCTGTGTTTGCACAATAAGGAAATTAATATTGAAAATTTTTGTGACTTGCTCAGGATTTCATAGAAAGTTAGTGAACAAGTCAGGCGAGCTGGCTGTTGACCCTGCAGTGTAGTTCTTTACTATCATGGTTTGGAGGTGAGAAGAAAATTCATAACTCCTTTTGGTATTATAATGGGGGCATCTTTGGAGCTGGCTGAACTTTCTTTAGGGAACCATTTAAATGAGGCATATGGAAAATTCCTGAGATGCTAAAATTATTAGATATATAAATACTGGAGCTGAAAGAATGCTGGGGCAAATTTTATACTTCTAAGGGATAAATCAGTCTTTATGTTGTCTGAGATTTTCAGGCTAAGTCCGTACATTTACCTTAAGATATGAAAGCCAACTAAAGATTTTATGAAAAGCAATTGGCTTTTTAGAGCCACATTCATGTACATCAAAATGGAGACACTCATTAGTTCTACGAACTTTGTTGTTTTGGGGGAGTACTTGAGTTTGTTTTTTTTAAAAGAGATTATAAATGTATATTAGTACTTTTATCTCAGATGAAGTGTTAGCAAACATTTTCTGTAAAGGGTCAGGGAGTAAATATTCTAGGCTTTGTGGGTCATATGCTGTATATCGCAACTACTCAGCTCCTTTGTTGAAGTGGGAAGGCAGCCGTAGAAATACACAGGCAATAAACAGAAAGCATGGCTATGTTCTTATAAAACTACATATTTACGTACTCTGAAATTTGGATTTCGTATAATTTTCTTGAAATATTAGTATTGAAATATTATTCTTCTTTTGATCCCCCCCCATTTAAGAATGTAAAAGCTATTCTTGCCTTGTGGGTTGTACATAAACAAGGCGGGCTGTGTTTGGCCTATTTCCCATAGTTTTCCCACTTGGTCTTAGAGAAAAGAACTGACAATCCAAGGAGTTCCAAAACGCTTTCACCTGTTACTTGTTAAGAATCAAGTTTCTTAGACTAAATTTATCATTGGTGGGGAAAGTAAAATGAAAAGATAATTAAAGCTGCTGTTGGTTTTTGTGCAAAAGAGAACTAATTTTTACAGCTCAAGTTTTGTGTTTTAGCTACCTAGGGGACTTTCTAGCATTTCCAGGGATTTCTGAGGGAGGTATGTTCTGCTCAGGTTTTGCTGCAGTGTTGTAAACCAGAGTTTTCAGCATCTTTTCCCCCCAAGTCTTTTGATGATCTTGATATTCCCCTCGTGGAGAGAAGTTATTTGCAGTGTAAATACTTCTTTTCCGCTAATTCATGATAATAATTATTCACCGTACATAACAGTTGTTATAGTGACAGTTTCCAATACGCATTCATAGACATTCAGTCTCTTTTTCTTTTATCTCCTGTATAGGTAAGCTTTCAGTCCCTTGCTTTTGACCACTAAAAAAAGTGCCTATCTTTAACAATAAAAAAGATAACCTCTACAAAGGGCTTTGCTAAAGCCCTTGTACATTTTAAATTTAGCTTTAATAATTTGGATTATATTTTTCATAGAAAATCTTTTCATGAGCTTATCGGCCATTTATATTTCTTCTTTGGAGAAATGTCTATTTAGAGCCTTTCTCTATTTAAAAAGTTGGATTATTTGTCAATTTATTATTGATTTGTAAGAATTTTTTTATAGATTCTGGATATGTCTGTTATTGGATGTATGAGTTACCAGTATTTTCTCCCATTTTGTGGGTTGTCTTTTCACTTTCTTGATGCTGTCTTTTGAAGTCCAAAAGTTAAAGAAAATTGTAAAACCACTTTATTGAGGTATTAATGACATACAAAAAACGGTGATATTTAATGTACACAACTTGATGTGTTTGAAGATACTGTCATCACGATCAATGCCATAAACTTATCCCTCACTCCCAAAAGCTTCCTTCCCCTGCCCTTTTTTGTTTTTTGTTGTTTCCCTTTTGTGATAAGGGAACTTAACATAAGATCTACCGTCTTAGCAAAATTTTAAGTATACAATATAGCATTGTTAATCATCAGCCTATGTTGTGCAGTAGATCCCCGGAACTTTTCTATCTTGCACAACTGAAACTTTGTACCCTTTAGCGGACATCTGCCATTTACCCCCTTCCCCCCAGCCCCCAGAAACCACCATTCTATTCTCTGTTTCTATAAGTTTGATTATTTAGTTTCCACATGTAAGCGACATCATGCAATATTTGTCTTCCTATGTCTGGCTTATTTCACTTAGCATAATGTCCTCAAGGTCCATCCATGTTGTTGCAAATGGCAGGATTTTCTTCTTTTTAAAGACTGAATAATATTCCATTGTTACGTATATACGGTGGTCTCCCCTTATGTATGGTTTCGTTTTCTGTGGTTTCAGTTACCTGCAGTCAAGCATGCTCTGAAAATATTAAGTGGAATATTTTAGAAATAAACAAATTGTAAGTTTTATATTGTGTGTTGTTCTGAGTACCATGATGATATCTCGCGCTGTCCTGCTCTGTCCTGCCTGGGACGTGAATCATCCCTTTGTCCAGCATATCCATGCTGCACATGCTACCTTTTCGTTAGACACTTAGTAGCCATCTACGTTATCAAATTGACTGTTGTGGTACGCAGTGCCTGTGCTCAAGTAACGCTTATTTTGCTTAATAATGGCCCTAAAGCATGAGAGTAGTGATGCTGCCAATTCAGATATGCCAAAGAGACATGAAAAGGTGAAAGTTCTTGACTTAATAAGGAAAGAAAAAAATCATATGCTGAGGTTGCTAAGATCTGCAATAAGGACAAATCTTCTGTCTGTGAAATTGTGAAGGAGAAAGAAAAAAGTTTGTGCCAGTTTTGCTGTTGCACCTGACTGCAAAATTTATGGCCACAGTGTGTGATAAATGCTTAGTTAAGATGGAAAATACATTAAATTTGTACAATAAGATATTTTGAGAGAGAGAGAAAAAGAGAGAGACCACTTTCACATTTTTATTACAGTATATTATTATAATTGTCCTATTTTATTATTTATTATTGTTGTTAATCTCTTACTGTGTCTAATTTATAAATTAAACTTTATCGTAGGTATGTATTTATAGGAAAAAACATAGCATGTGTAGGGTTTGGTACTATCCGTGGTTTTAGACATCCACTGGGGGTCTTGAAATGTGTCCCCTGCACATAAGGGAGGACTATACCACATTTTCTTTATCCGTTCATTTGTCAATGGGCATTTAGGTTGTTTTATACCTTTGCTATTGTGAATAATGCTGCAATGAACATTGGAGTGCACATATCTCTTTGAGATCCATATTTCAGTTCCTTTGTATATATACCCCAAAGTGGGATTGTTGGATCAAATGATAATTCTATTAATAACTTTTTGAAGAACCTACATTTGTTTTCCATAGTGGCTGTACCTCCTTACATTCTCATTAACAGTGTACAAGTGTTTCCTTTTCTCCACATGGTCACCAACGCTTGTCCTTTGATTTTTTGATAATAGCCATCCTCACATGTGTGAGGTGATTTCTCACTGTGATTTTGATTTGCATTTCCCAGATTATTAGTGATGTTGAGTAGCTTTTTTATACTTCTTGGCCATTTGTGCGTCTTCTTTGGAGAAATCTCCATTCAGGTCCTTTGCCCATTTTTTAACTGGGTTATTTGTGTTTTTGCTATTGCATTGTGGAAGTTCCTTATATATTTTGGATATTAACCCCTCATCAGACAGATGGCCTGCTAATATTTTCTCTCGTCCCATAGGTAGCCTTTTGATTTTGTTAACTGTTTCCTTTGCTGTGCAGAAGCTTTTTTATTTTGATGTAGTCCCACTTGTCTATTTTTGCTTTTGTTGCCTATGCTTTCGGTGTCATATCCAAGAAATCATTGCCCAGTCCAATGTTTAGGAGGTTTTTTCCCTTTGTTTTACTTTTAGAGTTTTATTGTTTCAGGTTTGACATTTAAGTCCTTCATCTGTTTGAGCTGATTTTTGTGTATGCTGTGAGAAAAGGATCCAATTTCATTCTTTTGCCAGTAGTTATCCAATTGTTTCAGAACCATGCATTGAAGAGATTATTTTTTCTGCATTGTTTACTCTTGGCACCTTTATTGAAGATCAATTGACTTGATATGCATGGGTTTATTTCTGGGCTCTCTATTCTGTTCCATTGGCCTCTATGTCTGTTTTTAATGCTAGTAACATACTGTTTAGATTACCATAGCTTTGTAATGTGTTTTGAAATCAGGGAGTGTGATACCTCCAGTTTTTGGGGGTTTTTTTGAGGAAGATTGGCCCTGAGCTAACATCTGCTGTCAATCCTCCCCTTTTTTGCTGAGGAAGACTGGCCCTGAGCTAACATCCATGACCATCTTCCTCTATTTTATATGTGGGACGCCTATCACAGCATGGCTTGACAAACAGTGTGTAGGTCCACGCATGGGATCTGAACCAGTGAACCCCTGGCCACTGAAGTGGAAGGTATGAACTTAACCACTGTGCCACTGGGCTGGACCCTCAGCTTTGCTCTTTTTGCTCAAACATGCTTTGGCTATTTGGGGTCCAAAAGTTTTAAATTTTGGTTAAGTCTAATGTATCAATTTTTAAAAATTGCTTTGGTACCATATATAAGACATTATTACCTAATCCAAGGTGATGAAGTTTTACTCCCATGGTTTTCTCTAAGAGTTTTACAATTTTAGCTCTGGCATAGGTCTGTGATTCATTTTGAGTTAACTTTTGTGTATGGTGCGAGACAGAGGTCCAAGTTCATTTTCTTTTGTATGTGGATATCCAATTGTCCCAGAACCATTTGTTGAAAATACTATTATTTATTTCCTGCTGAATTTTCTTGGCACCTTTATTGAGAATCAATTGACCATAAATGTAAGGGTTTATTTCTGAAATATCACTTCTATTAATTATTATAGCTTTCTAGTAAGTTTTGAAGTTTGGAAGTGCCACTTTGATCTTTTTATTTTTCAAGATTCTTTTGGCTATTCCGAGCTCTTTGCATTTCCGTATGAATTTTAGGATCTGCTTGTCAATTTCCTCAAAAAAGCCAGCAGTGTTTTCTCAGAGATTGCACTAAATTTGTAGACCAATTTGGAGAGTATTGCCATCTTAACAACATTAAGTCTTCTCATCCATGAACATGGGATATCATTCCATTTCTTTTGTCTTTCATTTCATTCAGCAATGTTCTGTAGTTTTTTTAATGTGCAAATCTTGCACTGCTTTTGTTAAATCTATTCCTAAGTATGTTATTCTTTTGATACCATTGTGAATAGAATGCATTTACTGTTGTAATTGTTCAGAATTTTAAATGTTTATCTCCAATACAGTTTTATGCTGCTCTTTGGTTTGAGTACTTTCAGTATGTACAATTAACCACTTTGACTTCCTTGTGAGTTTTGTGTGAGCTAAGACTACACAATTGGGTCCTAAAATCACTTCTGTCGTTTCTACATAAGGAATACATTAATTACAATTGGAAAAAATTTGACCTTATTGATTAACAGCAATACTGCTCTGAATGAGGTGGTATATGAAAGGGTAAACTTGTTAGTCATTTATTGCTCTGATCACAGCTGTGGGACTTGAATTTCTAGCATGGTGAAGGCTGACTTTTACTTATTACTTAACCTCCTTATGAATGGAGCTTTGTTAAGATTGATTATAAGTGAGAACTGGTGATTTTATTTTAAAATGACTAAGCAATGCCTCATTTATTTCTTTATTTTTCACTTCTTCCTCATAGAAATTCTTTTGTGAATTTTAAAGATTTGCTTCTTCACTGCAATTACAGGGGAAAGTAATTTATTCCAGTGTTATTGAGATATAACTGATATATAACATTGTATTAATTTTATGTGTTTATGATTTGATGGTGATATATACCATGAAATGATTACCACAATAAGTTTAATTAACATCCATAATCTCACATATTTACAATTTTTTTTGATAAGAACTTTTAAGTTCTACTCTCTGGGCAACTTTCACATATGTGATACAATGTTGTTAACTTCAGTAACCGTGCTGTACATTACATTCCTAGAAATTATTTATCTTATACCTGGAAGTTTGTACCTTTTGACCACCTTCCTCCATTTCACACCTCCCCAGCCCCTGCCTCTGGCAACCACCAGTCTATCCTCTGTATCTATGAGTTCTGTTTTTTTAGATTTCAACTATTAGTGATATCATGACATTATTTGTCTTTCTCTGTCTGACTTACTTCACTTAGCAAAATGTCCTCAAGGTCCAAACACGTTGTTGCAAATGGCAGAATTTCCTTCTTTTTATGGCTGAATAATATTCCATTCTATATTTATACACCACATTATCTTTATCCATTCATCCATCGATGCACACTTAGGTTGTTTCCATGTCTTGGCTATTGTAAATAATGCTGCAACGAACAGAGGAGTGCAGATATCTTTTCAAGTGACTGTTTTCATTTCCTTTGGATAAAGACCCAGATGTGGAATTGCTGGATCATATGGTATGTAGTTCTATTTTTAATTTTTTTGAGGAACTTCCATACTGTTTTCCATAGTGGCTGCACCCATTTACATTCCCACCAAGAGTGTACAAGGGTTCCCTTTTCTCCACATCCTTGCCAATGCTTGTTATCTCTGTTTTTTTTTTTTTTTTTTGATGATAGCCATTGTAACAGGTACAAGGTGATATCTCATTGTGGTTTTGATTTGCATTTTCCTGATGATTAGTGATGTTGAGCACCTTTTCATGTACCCATTGGCAATACATATGCTTTCTTTGGAGATGTCTATTCAGTTCATCTGCTCATTTTTTCCCCACTTTTTAATCAGATTGTTTGCTTTTTTGTTATTGAGTTGTATGAGTTCTTTATATTTTTTGGGGTATTAACCCCTTATCAGATATACAATTTGAAAATATTTTCTCCAATTCAGTAGCTTGCTTTTTCATTTTGTTGATGGTTTCCTTTGCTGTACAGAAGCTTTTTAGTTTGATATAGTCCCATTTGCTTGTTTTTGCTTTTGTTGCCTTTGCTTTAGGCATCAAATCCAAAAAATCATTGCCAAGACAAATGTCAAGGAAATTACCACCTATGTTTTCTTCTAGGAGTTTTATGGCTCAGGTCTTACATTCAAGTTTTTAATCTATTTTGAGTTAATTTTTGTGTATGGTGTAAGACAGTGGTCCAGTTTCATTCTTTGGCATGTGGCTGTCCAGTTTTTCCAACACCATTTATGGAAGAGATTGTTCTTTCTCCATTGTATATTCTTGGCTTCTGTGTCATAAGTTAATTGACCATCTATGCATGGGTTTATTTTTGGGATCTCTATTCTGTTCCGTTGATTTACTTATCTGTTTTTAGGCCAATACCATACTGTTTTGATTATGATAGCTTTGTAATATAGTTTGATATCAGGAAGTATGATGCCTTTAGCTATGTTCTTCTTTCTCAAGGTTAGTTTGACTATTCAAGGTCTTTTGTGGTTCCCTACAAGTTTTACGATTGTTCTATTTCTGTGAAAAATGACATTGGAATTTTGATAAGGATTGCATTGAATGTCTAGATTGCTTTGGGTGGTATGGACATTTTAGCAATATTAATTCTTTCAATTCATGAGCATGAAATACCTTTCCGCTTATTTGTGTCTTCTGCAATTTGTTTCATCATTGTCTTACAGTTTTCAGTGTACAGGTCTTTCAGTTCCTTGGTTAAAGTCATTCCTAGGTATTTTATTCTTTTTGATGCAATTGTAAATGAGATTGTTTTATTAATTTTTCTTTTTGATAGTTCATTATTAGTGTATAGAAACACAACAGATTTTTGTGTATTGATTTTGTATCTTGTGTCTTGACTGAGTTTATTAGTTTTAACAGTTTTTTGGTGGTGTCGTTAGGGTTTCCCATATATAATATCATGTTATGTGCAAATAGTGACAGTTGTACTTCTTCCCTTCCAATTGGATGCCTTTTATTTCTTTTTCTTGACTAATTGCTCTGGCTAGGATTTGCAGTACTATGTAGAATAGAAGTGGTGATAGAGGGCATCCTTGTTTTGTTCCTAATCTAGAGGGAAAGCTTTCAGCTTTTCACCATTGAGTATGATGTTGGCTGTGGGATTGTCATATATTGTCTTGGTATGTTGAGATACTTTCCCTCTATACACACTTTGTAGAAATTTATTTATTTATTTTATCATGAATTCATGGTAAATTGTTTCAAATGCTCTTTGTGCATCTATTGAGATTACAATATGATTTTTTTCCCCTTCATTTTGTTAATCAATGTATCACATTGATTGATTTGTCGTTGTTCAACCATCCTTGCCTCCCTGGAATAAATTCCACTTGATTATGGTGTATGATCTTTTTAATGTATTTTGAATTTTGTTTGCTAACGTTTTGTTGCCTATTTCTGCATCTATGTTCATCAGCGATATTGGCCTGTAATTTTGTTTTCTTATAGTGACCTTGTCTGGTTTTGGTATCAGGGTAATATCAGGTAAAATGAGTTTGGAAGTGTTTCCTCCTCTTCTATTTTTTTGGAAGAGTTCAAGAAGAATTGGTATTAATTCTTCTTTAAATATTTGGTAGAATTCACCATTGAAGCCATCTGGTCCTGGAACTTTCTTGGGAGATTTTTGATTACTGATTCAATCTCCTTACTAATAATCAGTCTGTTTACAGTTTCTATTGCTTCAAGATTCAATTTTGGTAGGTTGTATGTTTCTAGGAATTGATCTATTGCTTCTAGTTTTCCAATTTGTTGGTATGTAATTGTTCACTGTAGTCTATTATGATCCTTTGTATTTCTATGTTACCAGATGTAATGTCTTGTCTTTCATTTATAATTTTTTTTTAGTCTCCTTTCTTTTTCTTGGTAAGTCTAACTAAAGGTGTGCCTATTTTGTTTATCTTTTCAAAAAAACTAATTCTTTTTTTAATTGATCTTTTCTATTGTCTTTTTAGTCTCTATTTCATTTGTTTCTGCTCTGATCTTTGTTATTTTCTTCCTTCTACTAACTTTGGGCTTCATTTGTTCTTTTTATTTATTCCTTGAGGTGTAAAGTTAGGTTGTTTATTTGAGATCTTTCTTGTTTCTTAAGACAGGCTTTTATTGCTATGAACTTCTTTCTTAGAACTGTATCCCATAAGTTTTGCTGCATCCCATAAGTTTTGGTATGTTGTATTTCCATTTTCATTTGTATTAATGTGTTTTTTGATTTCTCTTTTGACTTCTTCTTGACCCATGATTATTCAGGAAGCATGCTGTTTAGTCCCCATATATTTGTGAATTTTCCAGTTTTCTTCTTGTAATTCATGTCTATTTTCATACTATTGTGGTTAGAAAAGATGCTTGATATGGTTTCAATCTTCTTAAATTTATTAAGATTTGTTTTGTGGCATAACATATAATTTATCCTGGAGAATGTTTCATGTGCACTTGAGAAGAATGCGTATTCTGTTGCTTTTGGCTGGCATGTTCTGTAAATCTGTTAAGTCAACCTGGTCTAATATACAGTTTAAGTCCAATATTTCTTTGTTGATTTTTTTGTCTGGATCATCTATTTACTGTTGAAAGTGGAGTACTGAAGTACTATTATTGTATTGCTGTTTATTTCTTCCTTCAGGTCTGTGATTATTTGCTTTACATATTTAGGTGCTCCTATATTGGGTGCATAAATACTGATAAATGTTACAAAATCCTCTTTTTGGATTGACCCCTTTACCATTGTATAATGATCTTTGTCTGCTAGTACAGTCTGTGTCTTAATGTCTATTTTGTCTGATATAAGTGTAGCTACCCTTGCTTTCTTTTGATATCTGTTTATATGGAATATCTTTTTCCATCCATTCATTTTCAGTCTGTGTGTGTCCTTAAAGCTGAAGTGAGTGTCTTGTAGGCAGCCTATAGCTGAGTCTTGTTTGTTTTAATCCATTCAGCTACCCTATGTCTTTTTATTGGAGAATTCCCTCCATTTACATTTAAAGTAGTCATTGATAGGTACGTACTTACTGGCATTTTGTTCTTTGTTTTCTGGCAGCTTTGTAATTCCTTTGTTTCTTTCTTCTTCTCTTCCTTTGCCACTTGATGGTTTTCTGTAGTGGTATGCTTAGATTCTTTTCTCTTTCTCTTTTGTGTATCTACTATAGGTTTTTGCCTTGTTACTGTGATGTTGTTACTGTGAGGCTTACATAAAACATCTTTTATTTATAACAGGCCATTTTAAGTTGATAACAACTTAATTTTGAATGTATTTTAAAGCTCTACATTTTTACTCCCCCCCATGTTATGTTTTTGATGTCACAATTTACATCTTTTATCTCGTGTATCCATTAACAAATTATTATAGTTGAAGTTATTTTTACTACTTTTGTCTTTGAACCTTCATATCAGATTCATAAGTGATTAACCCACCACCTCTACAAGATTAGATTATTCTGAATTTTACTATATATTTACCTTTACCAGTGAGATTTATACTTTCATATGTTTTCCTGTTACTAGCACCCTTTGTTTCAGCTCAAACAAAGCACTTTAACATTTCTTGTAAGGTCAATCTGGTGGTGCTAAACTCCATTAACTTTTGCTTGTCTGGAAAACTTTCTTTTTTCAATTACTAATGACAATTTTTCTGGGTAAAGTATTCTTGGTTGACAGTTTTTTTCTTTCAGCACTTTGAATATATTGTGTCACTCCTCTCTGGCCTGGACGTTTCTGCTGGAAAATCTGCTTATAGTCTTAAGAGTGTTCTTTTGTGTGTAAAAAGTTGTTTTCCCCTTGCTGCTTTTTTTTTTTTAAGATTTTTTATTTTTTCCTTTTCTCCCCAAAGCCCCCCGGTACATAGTTGTGTATTCTTCGTTGTGGGTTCTTCTAGTTGTGGCATGTGGGACGCTGCCTCAGCGTGGTCTGATGAGCAGTGCCATGTCCGCGCCCAGGATTCAAACTAACGAAACACTGGGCCGCCTGCAGCGGAGAGCGCGAACTTAACCACTCGGCCACGGGGCCAGCCCCCTCCCCTTGCTGCTTTTAAGCTTTTCTCCTTGTCTTTAACTTTTGACAGTTTAAGTATAATGTATCTTTTTGGGTTTCTTTGGATTCATCTTATTTGGAACTCTCTGTTTCCGAATCTGGATGTCAGTTTCTTTTCTCAGGTTGGGGAAGTTTTCAGCCATTGTTCCTTCAAATAAGCTTTCTAGTCCCTTTTCTTTCTCCTCTCTTTCTGGGACCCCTAGAATGCAAATATTGGTCCACTTGATGGTGTTCCATAAATCTCTTTAGGTGCCTTTACTCTTTTTCATTCTCTTTTCTTTTTGATCCTCTGGTTGGATGAATTCCACTGCCTTGTCTTTGAATTTGCTGACTCTTTTCCCACTTCAGTCTGCTTTGAATTCCTCTATTGAATTTTTCAAATTATGTATCCTTCAGCACTGTGATTTCTGTTTGGTATTGTCTGTCTTTGTTGAAATTCTCACTTTGTTCATGCATTGTTCTTCTGACCTCAGTAAGCATCTTTATGACCAATATTTTGAAAATTTTATCAGGTAAGTCACTTACGTCCATTTTATTAAGGACTTTTCCTGAGGTTTTTTGTTGTTCTTTTATTTCAAACATATTCCTCTGTTTCATCATTTTCCTTGACTCTCTATATTGGTTTCCCTACATTAGATTAAATAGCCACCTCCCCCAGTCTTAAAGGAGTGGCCTTGTTTAGGAGATCAACCTTATCATTCAGCCTGGACTTGGCTCTTGGCTGTCTCACACATCTTTGTGATTGTCCAAGCAGTCTTCTTTGTTCTTAGTGGCTCTCAGTTGTTGAGGGTGTGCCAAGACCTGTCAGTGTCCCAATGGTGATGATCTCAATGAACACCTAGATGCAGGCTGATTAGAAGTTGGACTCTCAGGCAGCAGCTTTTAAAGTATGCAAATATACCATTTTCAGGGAAAGACTGAGAGATGGTCATTTCTCATGTCCACTCCTTCTGTGCTGAACTTCAGAGGGACAGACAGCAGACAGCCAAGGACTTCCCTTTGTTTGCCACAGTCCCACTGAACCTGTGAACACAAGCCCCTCTGACCACCGGAGCCAGACAATCAAAGGATGTGTCCTCTGGGCTGTAGCCACAAAAGCCAGAGTGCGAGATGTGTGCTCAAGCTCCCTTCATGGGGACACTGGTAACCCGGAGTGGGGTAGAGAGAGACCATGAAGATGGTGTGTGCCAGCCTCCCTAGTCTTTGGAGAGGGTTGCAGTGGGTCTCTAGTTGTGTGTCAAACTAGAAGCCTGACCCTTAAACTGAAGCCCCCAAGATATGCAAATAGACTTCCCTCAGGGAAAAATTGGGAGTTGAGTGCCTCTGACTGCTGCCTCTCTGCTGAGCTCCTGGGTGATAGCTGGTCAAGTACTGTTTCTCAGGGCTGGCCCAGTGGTGCAGCAGTTAAGTGCGCACGTTCCACTTCGGCGGCCCAGGGTTCGCCAGTTCAGATCCTGGGTGCGGACATGGCACTGCATGGCAGGCCATGCTGTGGTAGGCATCCCACATATAAAGTAGAGGAAGATCGGTATGGATGTTAGCTCAGGGCCAGTCTTCCTCAGCAAAAAAGAGGAGGATTGGCAGCAGATGTTAGCTCAGGGCTAATCTTCCTCAAAAAAAAAGAACTGTTTCTCTGTTTGCTGTAGTCCTGAGAGAACTGCAAAGGCAAGCTCTGCTGGCCATCAGAGCCAGATGACCAAGATGTCTGTCCTCCAGGTGGCAGTTGCAAAAGCCAGGGTGCCTGATATGCTCACGAGCTCCCTCCAGGGAGACACCTGCAACCTGGAGTGGGTCAGAGGGAGAGCATGAAGATGGTGCTCATTGGCTTCCCCTGTCTCTGGAGAGGACCGCAATTGGCCTCTAGACCCACACTAAATTAGAAGCCTGACTCTCAGACCAAAGCTTTAAGACATCCACATAGTCTTTCAGGGAAAGACTGACTGTTTTAGTCTGCTGCTTCTGTGCTGAGCCCTGGAGGGACAGCCATGGCGAGTCCTCGTGAACTCATTAAGAACTGTTTCTTTGTTGTGCATAGTCTTGTGGGTCTCGTGGACGCAAACCATGTTGACTTTCAGAACTAGGTGTTTTTTGGGCCCGTCTCCTAGGTGGAAGTCTTAAAAGTTGGGGCACTAGATGTTGGGTCTAAACTTTTCACTCCTCAGGGGCAAGCTGGGTGTTGTTAGTTCCCTGTCAGTTGTCTGTTGCCATGCCAGGGGTGGGGTTCACGGTGAGGTTGTGTCTCAGCCTCTCCTACCTGTTTCAATGTGGGTTTATTCTTGTTTTCTTAGTGTGTCCGAGTCTCTCACGTAGTTTCTGGATTTCTTTCAGAAGGAATTGTTTCACATGTAGCTGTATATTTGGGGTATCTGTGGGAGGAGGTGAGCTCAGGAGACTTCTATGTCACCATCTTGAATTAGAACTCTGAAAGTAATTCATAAAAATTTTTAATGATTGGTAAAATAATAGTGAGGCCTTTAGGAGCTATGCATGTGGAGGATTATTATGATGTATGTGTATATTTTTTGGGGGGGAGGAGGCTATGGAGTTTTGTTTTAATACACTTTAAGGGAATATATCTGAAGATACTGACATTTAAAACCAAACAGAAGAATTTTCTCATTGAAGTAGTTTGTTTTCCTATTTGGGGATACCTGGCAGAGACCATGTTTTAGTTATCATTTTGTACTCCATAGTGCTTTGCACACTGTATTGGTAAATAAATATTTGTTATATGAATGAATGAGCTCTTTGTAAGGGCTAGGTATCATTTCTTAGAAAAAATTGATAGCATTGTCACTCTCAACTTCAAAGCACTGGAATGAGATTCAGCAGATGGCAAAAATCAAGGATACAAGTTTCTGCTAATTCAGCATAATAGAAGTTAGACTTGCTCATATTTAGTAAGAAAAGGAAATATTGGAAAAAATAATGAATAATTAACATTAGTCTGGCATCTTCGTTGTATGGTTTAGGTTTCCCCTCAAAAAAATTAAATTGACATCAAGAATAACATTATAGAAATGTTTACTGGTGGCATATTAGTCAATAGATTGTTTGGAGATAAATTCAATAGATAGCAATTATGGACAGCTATTTCAGCTCAAAGTTTGAACACTTAATTAATTTGTAAGTCCATACTATTTTCTTTTTTTATTGTTTGTTTTACAATATGGATTGCCATGTTCTGTTGTCACTTTGATTTACTATAAATAGCTTTAAATATATGATACTCCTCATACTAAGAGATAGTGTTGTAGGAATCGCAATCTTAAATGTAATACTCAGATCTGTTTTATGTATTTTATTACCTTAAAACTATTGTCAATTTAAAATTTGTGAAGTTATTTTGTCAGTTCTTTGGCAGTTTTTAAAAATAATTTATCATCTTCTTTCTTCGAAATTCTGAAGTATCATCATTTATCTCTATTTTTAAAAACTCTTCACATTGAAATTTATTTAGATGGATAATTTATAGATATGTTGTATAAAATGTTTTACACATAAAAACATTACTAAAATATTTTTTATGTGGCGCAATGTATTTTTACAAATAAATATGTAATTAAAGTTTGCCTAAGTAAGATTGAAATTTAAGATATTGCCAATGTTTTAAAATATAACAGACAATTTTTACTTCAAGATTTATTTGTTCTCATTATTGGAAGTGAAAAGTTTATTAGTTTTTCTACACAGACATATCTGCACACACTCCTTAAATATTTTATTTTATCTTAACTGATGTAATGTGAATATTAGCCAGTCCCTTAATGGGCTCTTGATGGGACCAGGCCCACTTTTGGTAGAGGTCAGTTGATTGAGTCTCATACAATTGCTTTTGCCTAAACCTCTCTCATACTACATTGACTAAGATTTCCAGTGTTGGTGTCTTTATAGAAGACAACTTAATGACACTTGAAAAGCTATCTAACTGCAGAATCCTTCTTAATATTTTACAATACCTTCACTCACTTAACCCCAACTTTTACCATTTTTTTCTTCCACAATCAACTTGACAACATTTTTACCAACTTACCTTTACTGAGTGTCTCTAAGCATTCAAATTAGTTTTCAAAGAAATAACAAATCTTTTTTGTACTATTATTTGATAAGCTTATGTATTTAATAAAATTACATAATTATAATTACAACTTAGCTGAAAAGGTTGGGGAACAAACTAAGAGACTCTTGGACACTTCAGTTAGTGGGAGCAGAAGGGCTCAGTATACTTGAGATAATCCTTTGGTATTGAGCAGAAAGGAGGGATCATTAATACGTTGCTGAGAGGGAATAGAAAGAGTTGATCAATCTAGAGAGATGTTTAAGAGAAGGTCTCTAAAGAGAGCTGCTACTTTATCCCAACTATGATGTTAGGAGATATTTCCAGCACTTTTATAGAAACCAGTTCCATCAAATTTTATATTTTATAAGATTTACAATTTTATAGAATTAGTCCTATTAAGTATTCCCAAGCTCTTTTTGATTGTTCTCAATGGTGTGGGGCTTGGTGGCAGGTTGCCTAAGTGTTTCCACTTTAGTTAACTCAATATGCTGTCCTGCTGTTGTCTTTATGTGACCACAGCTGTCCTCTGCCGCACGCCTGCTGCTGGCCTTGAAGGTGGGAATTCTGCTCTGTCTCTGAATTGCTTCATTAGAGGGAACCGGGACAGTGCTTGGTCTAGGGATAATCACTCTCCATTGTTGAGGAGCCTTCTGTGTACTCTACCCAATGTCCCATGAGTCATGAAGTTTTCCATTCTGGTGGTGGGAACAAACACTATTCCCAGCCCCATGTGAGTGCCAAGTACTCTTGACTCAAATCCTTTTGGATGGTTCTTTCCCTAGCCTTGCGTAGTTTCTTCCCATGTATGGGTTGGTCAGTATTTAGCTGAATACTCAAAAGGGTGCCTCTGCAGATCTTGTGAGCTCTCTCTCTGTGGTGCTCTCTGCTTTCCCATTCTCTGTCCTGTATACTTCCCCTGCCATAATCTCCTGGGATCTCAGCATTTTCCTCTCCAGCTCAGAGAGTTTGCTGGCCTCTGTCTTAGTTTCCCCTTCCTGTGTGTGGCCTGGAAAGTCTCTCAAGGCAGTAAGCTAGGGTATCAAAGGGCTCATCCTGTTTGTTTCCTATTTCTCAGAGATTACTGTCCTTTATTGCCTGATGCCCAGCGACTTCACAATCATTTTTCGTATATTTTCATATATGTTTTTGTTGTTTCAGGTGGGAAAGAAGCATAGTCTTTGTTATTCTTCTTTGGCTGGAACCAAATTATAACTTTTAGTAAGACTTTCCTGAGAGTTTGAAGATAATGACAGGGAAATAAAACACAGCCAACAGTTTACAATGGCAACCATATGCACCACATTCTGAGTCCACAGGTCCTGCTGATGTCCTTGTAACTCTCAAACCTGAATCCACATGGCAGCAGCCCTAGGTTTTTGGCCCTTGCCTCTTGCCATGATATGGTTCTCCTTTATCATGCGAAACAGTTTGTTCCTTGCAGTCAAACTGTCTCAAACATTTTAAAGGAGGGTTCTTTCTGTTTTTTTTTTACATCTGTGTAGGTTTACATCTAGTTGAAGTCATCTTCCCCTCTTCTCTGCCAAAATAAAGATCAATCTACTCCAAAGCTAAATTCAAGCTCCTACCTCTTAGGAGCTTTCAAATTCCAAATGGCTGTTTCCCAATTAAAAACAAATAAAACCAAACCCCTGGTGCCCAGTTTCAGCCTGGGAACCCCATTATACCAGAGTATGTTATTATATATTGATTAGATTAATATGCACTAGTGCATGAACTAGTATATTGCACTAGCATATGGTATATTAAAACACATACAGAAGGGTGGCCAGAGGCATGCACTAGGAATCTTAATTGAATCATAAATAAATGATAAATTATAAAAGTTGGAAAATTTGATCTTTAGTGCTTGCCTCTTTTCATTTTGGTTGTTCCCCTTTCTCCTCTGGATGTTTTGCTTGCACATTTTCTTTGATTTTCAAGCTTATAATCAATATAATCATTTATAGAAAGTGGAGTTATACTATAAATGTAGCGAAGGAGCTTGCTATTTAAATGAACCATGTAGTTATCTTTTATAAATTGAAGAATATTTTGTAATGTGTCTATTTGGCCAAGAATTTTTCTTTTTTTGCTTCTGGAGTTTATTCATATGATCATATAAAGTTTTTATATATCAGGTTTTTGTGTATTCAGGAGTTTTCATATGTTACACTTATAGGTGCACAAGATGTACTATATAAATCTTTGTAGAGCATATCCCTTAGTACCTTATTCAAGCAAGCATTTCAGAACTGATATTTTGAAGATTAAAAAGAATATATTTGAGGGGCTGGCCCCGTGGCCGAGTGGTTAAGTTCGCGCGCTCCGCTGCAGGCGGCCCAGTGTTTCGTTGGTTCGAATCCTGGGCGTGGACATGGCACTGCTCATCAAACCACGCTGAGGCAGCGTCCCACATGCCACAACTAGAAGAACCCACAACGAAGAATATACAACTATGTACTGGGGGGCTTTGGGGAGAAAAAAGGAAAAAAAATAAAAATCTTTAAAAAAAAATAAAATAAAAAAAGAATATATTTGATAGGAAAGGACCAAAATGAATCCAGTAGAAAGAAACTTTCTGAACCTAGTTCTTGTGGTATTTTCAAGACCTTTAGTAAATTGCTTTTATGTATGGAATAGGATTTCTTGAAGGAAAGATGCAGTTTTTTATTTGTATGTGTTTTAAAAGTGAAATTTCTTATTCATTAAACTTCAAAGTAAAATCATTATAAGAAAGATTGGGAGAATATTTCGAGAGAATGGAAATGCTTTGTGCAGACTTTATAAAGCATGGATGCTAATATTTTAGATAGAAAGGAAATTTGTTGAAAGTTTTTTTCTATTTAATTAGGAAAATAGCCATTTTCTCCTGACACATGTCAGTTTGACAGTGAACTGGCTAAATTCTATAAAGAAGCTTTCTTTGTCAATAGCTGGAACATGTTGCTCTTACCTAGAACATTTCTGTACGTGTCCTCTGACACCACAGGCAGAGGTAGGTCCTTCTCTGTGCCTTAATACTTTGTACAGGTCTCTCCTGAGCCCTGCTTAGATTGTATCACATGTTTGTTGACTCTCGTTTGTGAAACTTCTTGGGCTGCAAAATTGCTCTGTATTGATTTCTGTATCCTGAATGCTGAGAATGGAGCTGTGTTATATAGGGAAAACAAGTGTTTGTCAAAGGAAAGTCGGATAATGTTCATTCACATATTCATTCAGAAACACACATTCAATGTATTGAATATATGCAGTAGAGTAGGCACTGTTCTAGACCCTGGGAATACTATGATGACCAGGACCAATGCAGCTCTTACCTCACTAGTCTTACGGCTCAGAAGAAAAGACAGACTTGGATACAAGCCATCACAGTAAATGATGCTGAGGGTTATGATAGGAAGCATAGAATCCTACTCTAAGACCGGCCTTCAGTAATGGGGGTCTAAGGCTTTACAGAGGAGGTGATGTTTCCATTGGGACTAGAAGTCTGAGCTGAAACCAGCTGAAAAGTGTTGGGAGTATTGTGGGGAAGGGAAGGTGATGAGTCCAGTAATAGGAAGCTTGCTCCATGCATCTTTATTAGTGTATTACAGGAGTGACTTTTTTTCTTCCAACAGAGCTACTTGGTTGACTCTTCATATTACCTTAACAGAGACAAAGACTGTAATAGTTGTTTAATGTTTAAATGATCTTTTTCTGAATATGGCTCTTCAGCCAGTTGTTCAACATCCCAACGTTTTAGAGTCACGAACACATAATTCTTTTTTGATATATATTTAGCTTTAGTGTATAAAGTCAAAGACAGTATCCTAAAAAGACTATCATAACTTTCTGTTCAGAATCCTGACAAGAAAAGATAATCTTCCTTTTGTGGAAATTCATCTGCTCTCTAAATTTCGGAGGTCACTTTAATTTTTCACAGTCTTCTAGCAGCAATTTTGACTTGCAGAGAAACACATAAAAATCACCGTTTACTGATCTTAAGAATTTATCATCTCTACTAGAAGCTTCCTGAGAAAGTAACAGCTAATATTTGTTGAATGCTTTCCAAGTTCAGATATTGTGCTAACTCTATGTTATGAACTATATCTTATGTAAACATCTCAGAAACACTGTGGAATAAGTAATATTTTTATCCCTTTTCTATAGACGAGGAGACTGAAAATATTTAAGTGTCCTAGGTGTGACAACTAGAAGAGTCAGATAATAATTTGATCTCAGAAGTGTCTGACTTGAGTCTGAGTTCCTACGTTGGTATTCCTTCAGAGAGCTAAATGTGATATGTTAACACAGTTTCAAACCCTCTTCACAGGTTTCGTCCATTATAAGGAACACTATTCTTTGTTATATTTAGCAAACATAATGTATTCCATTTTTTTATGCTGAAGTTCATGAGTAGATGAAAACTAAAATATTCATGGAGTAAAGTAGACAAGACAGGCCCTTTCATATGTTGTTGAGGGGATGGTGTGTATTGGGAAAGTTTTTGGCAATATATATCAGAACTTAAAATTCATTTGCCCCTTGACTCAGCAATTTTAGTTTTAAGAGTTTATCCTACAGCTAACTTTGCTCACACGTGCAAAGATTTATGTCATGGTGTTCTTTGGTAGTATTGTTTGAAATAGGAAAGAGCTGGAAATGGTTGTGTTCAGTAGGAGCCTAGTAAGATAAGTTATAGTGGTCAATAAAATGTAACTTTATTCAAGCATTAAAAAGGACAATACCAGCTAGTTAAGTCTTTACTAAGTTCTGAGCATGGCTCTTATTGAATCTTCATAAAAATTGTAGGTATTATTCTTATTAGCTCCATTGATAGAGGAGAAAAATGAAGCTTAAGGAGGTGAAGTGATGTGTCCAGGGTAGCAGGACAGAGACACTGAAGCAGAATGGCTTCAGAGCCCACACTTAGGTACTGGGCCATATGCCTCCTGGTCGTCTATTTTCCAATGTGAAAAGGAGATAAGTTGAGAAGGTAAAAGAACAAACTGTAGAAAGTTTTATAGAACATTTGTGAAAATGTTCTATATCTATATCCTCTATCTGTTTCATTTATAACATATAAAATATCTCTATATGTTTTCTTATGACATAAAATCTCTATTATATAAAATATACATAACTGTGAATGTATATATGTGATTATATTCATAAATACACACACATAAAACCTACATATAAATATATGTACATATAAATATACATATATATACTTATGCACACATATAAAACATACATTCATGGAAAAATTTCTGGACATATAAAAACAATGGGTATTTTTTGGACTAGTATGGAGACTTTTAAAAAATTTTCACTTTATACTCTTCAGTATGGTGAATTATTTAAAAGTAATGAACACATATTGCTTCCATAATAAAAATAATTTTAAATTGGAAAACTTAAAAAAATAGTGGATGTGGTAAATCTTTAACAATTATTTTACTGGAGGAGAGTAAAGAGGGACTTTTCACTTTATACCTTTATGAACTGTGAACTTTTGAAAATGAATGAGTACACATTACTTTTGTAATAAAAATATTTTAAGTGCAAAATCTTTAAAAATAGTGGATATATTTCTCCAACAATTATGAAATATTATTTCTGTGACTAAGTTTAGGATATAGTTTATTCATTATACTGACAGTTTAGGATAATTCTGCTTATGTTAAACTCTTTTCAGAGAGCTGCTGTCTTGTCGTCTTAAAGGTTAACTCTTTTCTAACGTCCGTTGCTTTGGAAAGTCTCAATGAAAATTTACCTTATCTTTATAGACAAGATTGTTTCCAACTGAAGTCTTAGTAATGAAACCTTTACAGCAAATGAGATGCAGCAAATGCAGAAGTTGACAGGACTTTTACTAGGTGTTGCTAGTCAATTGAACACAATTTTCTTACAGGAAAATGGTATCATGCTTCTTAAACTCCAGAGCATTTATCAAAAACAAATATCAATGTGAAACTACATTGTTTATTAAGAGACAATGTTTAGTGTCAACTGACATTATTTTAATATTAGGCCTAGTCATGGAATGTACTTGGAATTAGGTCGGATGATAAATGCTGGAATAGGCATAGCTAAAACTTAAAGTATAACTCATTTGGGATTGTGTTTTTCAGGCGAAGCTCTGAAAGAATCAGCTGAGAGATTTGCAGATGACCCCTGTTATCTCCCGAAAAGGGAGGCTGTGGTTCAAGCCGCCCGTGCCTTGTTGGCTGCAGTTACCAGACTCCTTATCCTCGCTGACATGATTGATGTCGTGTGTCTTTTGCAGCACGTGTCAGCTGTAAGTAAAAGATGGCTTAGTTTACCTGGGCATTGTTCTCACTTCTAAGTCCGTTCTCTGAACCTGGCGTCAATCCTAGTGCATCCTGGCCTCAGTCTTCTTTCTTTCTTTTTTTTTTTTGAGGAAGATTAGCCCTGAGTTAACATCTGCTGCCAATCCTCCTCTTTTTGCTGAGGAAGACTGGCTCTGAGCTAACATCTGTGCCCATCTTCCTCTACTTTATATGTGGGACGCTTGCCACAGCATGGCTTGCCAAGCGGTGCATGGGTCCGCACCCAGGATCCGAACCAGCAAACCCCGGACCGCCGAAGTGAAACGTGTGAACTTAACCGCTGTGCCACCGGGCTGTCCCCTCACTCTTATTTCTTAATGTCACCCATCAGAAGCTGACTGGATTGGGTTGTGAAAGTAATGTATACTTCAAAAGAACAGAGCCAGAAGTTAGTTTTAAAGCCAGTGGGAGATTGAAAAACAGAAGATGGCTTACTGATAAGGAAATGACCAGTAGAAAGTTCTAGGCTTTTGACCAAATGGTTATACAAAAATTATGTCCTATATAAATATATAAATAAATACATATAATAACATAATTATATAGATAATCTAGAAAATAAATATATAGATATACATAATTTGAGAAAGAGAAACTGTAAAGCTTAAGACATTTGGAAGTTTATCCTAGTTTGTAAATGAATACTACTTTGCCAGCTCTTCTTGATGCAAGATAAATGGTTTACAGGTAGCATGTGGTATCTGTAGTAATCCATTAAGGAAAATGTATAAATGGATCAAGAGTAAAGAATATATTTTAACTAGGAGACTACAAAGGCAGCAAGTTATCTTGCTTGCTTTATTTTGCTAGACAAATCCAGTTAGCAAAGGTTTAGTAGAAAGAGAATTTTATTAAAGCATTTTTTACTTTTTCAATTTACTTAGTTTGACCAAGTCATTAATAGTGTCCAGATGAAGAGATTGCCAATAACCTCTTGGATTCTCTGCTCTATCTCCTGCTTTAGATGGGACCCTTACTCTTCCTTCCATAAATACATCTGCATTTTCATAAAGGCACCTGGTGACTGTAATATCACTATTCCATTAAGCAAATGGTGGCCTTGTCTGATTGACTTCTTGTCAAAGTCATTTTCTCTAATTGCTAAGCTAAACTTTTCTTTGCATCTTTCTCGTACTCATTAATGCTTATTTTATTTTTTGGTGAAGAAGATTGGCCCTGAGCTAAGATCTATTGCCAATCTGCCTCCTTTTGCTTGAGAAAGATTATCCCTGAGCTAACATCTGTGCCAATCTTCCTCTATTTTTTTTGTATGTGAGATACTGCCAGAGCATGGCTTGATGTCCATGCCTGGGATCCGAACTCACAAGCTCTGGGCTGCTGAAGCAGAGCACGTGAACTTAATCACTACACCACTGGGCTGGGCCCCATTAATACTTATTTTAATCCTAAAGTAGAGTGAACTTCCTTTATACTTTCATAGTCGTTTCCTTTGATAGTTTTATTACTGCAAAAAAGCAATTCAGTACTCTTTATTAAGTAGCTTTTTGGGAAAAGGATTAGTTCTCATCAGTAGCAGCTGTCTACTAGTGGATTTGTAGGTGAGATAATTAAGCAAGTTTTCTTGTTACTTGGTTATTGGTTTGGTGAATACCTTAAATTCCTGAACATTTCTGAGATTCATTTTTTCCATATGTGAATATAGACACTAATATATGCTGTAACCAGAAATGAGTATGAAAGATTAAGTGCCAGGTTATTCCTAGTGCCAATGACCCAACATTTTCTATGTTTTAGACCCTAGATTTTTTGAGATAGAGCAAAATGAAAGGCTTTTGTAAAGTGAAAATTGCTACCTTCATAATCAGTTAAGAGGTAACTGTATATATATACATATATACACACACACACACATATATATATACACATATATATGTAGATAGATACCATAAGCACCTTCACTCCCATTTTAATTGAGTGCCACTAACTGCTAGGCACAGTGCTAGGTAATTCACACACATCGTATCATTTAAATGAAGCAAGAGTTAATTGTAGATCAAAGAAAAGCAAGGTAATATCTTTTGCAATAAAAATTATAGTTAATATTTATTAATTTTTTTGTAATGTTCCAAGCACTGTGCTGAATTATCTCCTTTAATGCAATCCTCACAACAGCCCTATGATTATGATTCCTATTTTACAGAAGGAAAACTGAGGCATATTGAATTTAAGAAACTTGCTCAAGGCAGGAGGAAAAAACAAGTTTTGGAACTTAGTACTCCTAGGGTTAGAAGAGCTTTAACTATAAATCACTTTTCAGAATTATTTAGACAAGTTTGTGGCCCTATAAAAGTTTGCTAAGGGAGTTTAGGTATGTCAGAAGGGGGAGGCATTCTTAACTCTAACCACCCTCTCCCACGTTTGTTGATGCCTCATCAGAGCCTGAACGTGGGCTAGAGCATTTAAGTCACTTCTAAGTATGTATAATACAAAGTGATACCTCAACTATGAAAAAGGGAAGAACTTTGTGCTAAATTATGATATTTTTTCATTATTTCATTCTTATGAAAAACTCATATTTGAGTTGGATTATCAACTCATTTCTTTTGAGGTTTCACGTAGAATGAAGACAAACAATTTTTTTTGAGATCGTCAGGATTAGAATTATTTAGCCCAACACTTCCCCCAAAGGTATTCTGCAGAACCTGTCTTATAGATTTGCAACATGAAAACGTTTGTTTTGTGGTCAATTTTGCACACAGAAATTCCCTGTGAATGTTTTCCGTGCACATTAACACGTTAAAGTTGATGAGAAATATCTAAGCAAAGAAACTTATTTAACTTTGCTCAGCCCAGAGTTTCCCAAATTCCTTGACTCGAGAACTCTTCTGTAATGCATAATACTGGAACTCTCTCAGACCATACTTTGGAAAATAGTGGTTTAGAAGATTTCTAATGTTTATGGTTATATTAAATGTCTACTTGGAATGAAAAATATTGTTGCAGAGAAACTTCAGTGCCCTTACACTTTAATATCTTCCTGAAGTAGATGGACTTTCCAACAATATGTGATACACACAACTGTCTGACAATATATGTGGTCGCTGACAGTGATGGCAATCTCAGTTCTGTGAGATAGTGAACCTGAGTTGGGACAGTTGTAGTTGTTGGAGACATTTTTCTCAAACCGAGCCTAAAGCTGCCACCTCCTACTTCCGTTCACTGCTTCTAGTTTCACTTTGTGGAGCAACACAGAATCAACGCCATAGGAAAAGGCATTCTTCAAATAACTGATGATTGCTCTCAGGACTTACCTGTTCCTATCTCACCTAGGCTAAGATTTCTTGACCCTTGAACATTCCTTGTATGACAGTTTCAGACTACTCTGGATACTCTAGAATTTCCATATCTTGTAAGATTTTCAGTTTCCTGCTGAAATTTTTAGTCTTCATTTTGATGTACTTGAACATGGTAAGCAGATCTGTTTTATGGTTAAAGTTTGAAAACTGCAGTGTCTAGACACCCTGGGTGTCTGCTTGTGCTATCATTATGCTGGTTTTTGCTCGTGGTGTCTTGTCTTCTCATGTTAATGGCTGTTTTTGTGTGCTAAACATTACCTCTTCTGGGACTCATCTCAGGAAATTTCTCACTGTTTTATTAGCTCTTTGATGTTTTTAGAATGAAGTATTTTATATTTTATCAAATTTTATTAGTTTTCTTCAGCGGAAGGATTGGACTGAAATACTAATTTGCCAATGCAAAAAATGGAAGTCCTCCAAATTCATCTCTGAAAATCATTTTTTATACATCTTCTAGATTATAGGTAACTCCCATAAAATGTTGAAATCGAAACATCTTGAAATAAAAAAGTCTCTGATATGAACATTCCATAATGTACTCAGACAATAGCCTTCCTGATTTAACGTCTAACATTGTCTCCTTGTTCTGACAGCCTTATCATGCTGTTGGTTCATACTGATTTTGTGAGCAATTAAAACCTCCAAGTCTCTGAATGCAAATTCCTCTTAATCCAGTCTTCCTCCTCTGATCTAGTTTTGTCTCTTTATATGCAAAAGTAGACATTTATATTCATTTTATTTTATCTTATTAACTCTTGCTTTTCATTACAGTTTATCCAGATCTTTTTGACTTTTGATTTTCTCTTCCCCTCCTAACCTGGTGTCTTTTTCAGATTTCTTTAACCATGATATTCATGAAAAATGTTTTAATGTCGTGGAAAGCAGTGATATTAGCTTCCTTTCAGATAACATCCATCAAATATTAACGTATTTTGAGTAAAGTTGTTGAAATGAGCTTCAAACTCGCTTCACTGGACTACTATATAAACCATGTTTCTTTATTTTATCCTCAAGCGCTTTCTCAAGGGCCTTGCTGAAATCTAGATGTATTGTCTGTGGCACTGCATATTTATCACTTCAGTAACTCCAGTTATAAAGGAAATGAGGTTAGTTTGGCATGGCTTGCTCTTAATAACCCCATAAGAGCTCTAAGTGACCATTGCTTCCTTGCTTTTATTCCTTCCTTCTTTCCTTTTTTTTTGCCTGATTAAGATCAGCCCTGAGCCAACATCTGTGCCAATCCTCCTCCATTTTGTATGTGGGATGCCTCCACAGCATGGCTGATGAAGGGAGTAGGTCTGTGCCTGGGATCCGAACCCGTGAATTTGGGCCACCACAGCAGAGAGCATGGAATTTTAACCAGTCGGCCACAGGGCTGGCTCCCTCTCTCTTTTTTTTTGACCTTCATTTTTCAATTACTCACAATCCACTTACTTATAGTTGTAAACCACTTGTATGCTGGGATCTCCTTGCCCTGAAAGATCTAGGTATAATTGGCTTGAAGCTTCATTCCATGTCCTGTCAAATATAAGGTTCTCACCAAGGTTTCTGCAAATTCTTTGGGGCTTGTATTCTCAGGATCATCTCTGGCTCCAAGCTTTTCCTTCACTGAATTACTACAATTTATGGATGGTCTTTGTGTCCCTATTCTATAGTATGATAATCCATAATTAGAAGTTGACCCTTTTCCCCTTGATTTAACACACACAGACTCCAATACTCCCAAACAAAGCATGTTTATGTATATGGCAAACCCTCATGAAACTGGGGAGATGGAAGGGAAGGGATTCTATAGTGTAACGATATATTCTATGTGGCTTCAATTTCTATATTAGAAATCTTCAAAATCCTTTAACAATGTCATCTCATTGTTCTTCCATCTTCTTTTTCCCTACCTGTTCTCCTTCGTTCTTCCTTGCACCCCTAAATTCCTGTTCGTTTGAGTGCAGTAAGAGTTTCTATTTCTCCACCATTGACTTAGCTTCTGCTAATTTGCCCTCAGATATCACTATCCATCTTAAATTACTCCTTCTGATGTTTTCCTCAATTTAGACAGTTTCTATCCTAAGAAGAATTCTGCAGTCAGCTGTCTTTCTGTTCCTTTCTTTCCCTCTCTCTTTCACAAACACACACACACACACACACTATATAATATACCCTACTATATAATAGTCTATTATAGATGTTTTTGGAGGAGAGGGTGTCAACTTTAAAGCTATAGATTTCTTATTCTGGGCACACACTCTTCTTTCAAAAGTGGTGGGCTACCTTTTTATTTCTTGCTCTTGTTTTGCAAATAAAGGACAAAAGCCTGCCTCTCTTTCTCTCCTCCAATCTTATCTTACCATTTCATGCAAGCTTCTGCTCATATGGGGCTTTTTACCCCCGGCACCCTTATATAAATCCCTGCTATATTTTTAGTGTTTATTCTTTACTGTACCAAAGAATTCCTCTGCTATCACAATGTTTCCTTTAGTGGCCTTGCTCTTTTCTTCCTTATTATGAGTTTTTCCAAATAAGAGAATTTTTCATTCTTATTCAGGTATATTCCCTTTCAGATGTCAGGTAAATGAAATGTTACTATACTTTTGATTAATAATCTGTACCTATACATTTCCATGTTTCTTTATGCTTTCTTATCTATATTAAATTATCCTCTTTCTGCTGAGACTACCCCCCAGAGATGCAATTATGATCAAGCATTTATGGGACATATTCTGAGACTGCCAACTAGTGCAAACATGATTCACTGAGTAACTCTCCATAGGATAAGTACTGCCAACCAACACAGAGTTAATATATAATTAAATACATCAAGGATTCCTGACATGGCAGTTTTAAAGGTATCTACTTCCTTAAGGAAATGCGTGTTTTGTTCTGGGAGAAATAGGTCCAAATCAAAGGTAAGAGAGAACAGAGGAAAAAAATGATGTTATTTCAATATTCAATTAATTGTAGAAACTTAGAAAGGCAATTTGGCTTTATTACCACCATTGCTCATAATTTTCTATGGGAATTTAAGTTAAAATTTTTTTCTCTTTGGTACTGTTCAAGTTTTTTGAACTTTTCTGTCGATTTATACTTCTCAAGTTTCTGCATCCTATTTTATCAGCATTTGGATTTTATAAGGGTCAGTTTTATATGAGAGAAAATTGGCTAGGAAGTCTCTTGCTTTCTTTAGGGATTAGGACAATGTGAAGAGAAAACACGGCTTTTGGCACCAGGGAGACCTTGCTTGAATTCTGGCTCTGTTGTCGGTTAGCTGGGTAACTTAGGGAAAGTTAAAAATCTATAGCCTTGGTTTCTTCTTCTGAGCCATAGGGATAAAAAAAACTCACTCTGAATACTTTGAAAGGGTCTTGTGAAGAATAAATGATATAATATATAAATTACCTGGAAAGAACCACTGTAAATTCTCTTTCACCTTCCTTTCCCTGTCCTACCTTTCTCCATCATGGTATCTTGCTCCCACTTTTTGGCTCTTCTACTCAATAGTGTCCTTATTCCTAAAAAATGAAGGGAAATAATTTGACTCCTGAGTTGAACTAACTTTTCTGACTTTTTTCATTTTTAATACCATATATAGTTTTATTTATTTTTTTAAAATGAGAATGTTGGTCCCTTTGGATTAGGAAATAGACCAAGGTCTTTACAGGAAATGGGTCCAGTATTTAATAATTCCTTATGTCAAATACATATTTAATATTTGCTGTATACAGTGCTATAAAGAATTTGTACACTGAACAATGATTCTGAATATGAAGAATATTCAGAATGTTAACAGCAAATCTCACCTTACCATGTTGGTAGCTGAGACTTTTTGAGGCCACTTTTTTAAATTAAAAGGCAGGTATGTACCAGCAAAAAGACTTTCTAAGGCTTCTTATTAAAAATATCAGCAATTTATAAGGAGAGAAATGACTGGATAATTAAGAGCTGTTAGAAGCCAGCATATTCTGCAGAAGATCTTAGGCAAATACACAGAAGAATATTAAGGTTTAAAGAAAAAAGCAAGTCACAAGACTGGTGTTAATGATGGAATAGGAGAAACAAGAAAATGGAGACAAATAGGGCATAAATACTTGGATTTATGCTGAATTTCATACTGAAAACTTTAGGGACAAAGAAAATTTAAGCCATATAAAACCTGTAACTTTTAAAAAGAGCAGCTTCATTCCAGGTAGCTCCAGTTGGGTTAATTAATTAGTCTATTCAGCAGATGGTTATTTTTTGTGTGCTTAGTATGTGCCAGTCACCAAACTATGTGCTAAGAATTCCAATTAAAAAAAAAAAAACTATCATGGTCCTGCTGTCCTAGAATTTATAGACTAGATAAGAAATAAATTAACAATATAGAATTACTATGATAGAAGTTGGTATAAGGTGTTATGGAGGCATGATGGCAATTGTATCAAGTGAGAGTTTTGAATGAATAATGCCTGGCCAAGTTTGGAGAAAGTTAACCAGACAAAGAAGGTAGTGGGGCAGAGAGCATTTTAACTGGAGGAAACAGTACATGCTCAGATACCTGCAATAGTTCTGAATGGCTGGGATGAAGGATTATTGCATGGAAGGAAAATGAGTTGAAGCTGGAGAGGTAGGCATAAACCTACTTGTGAAAGGCCTATGTGCTAAGTTAAAAAGTTCAAACTATAGTCTAAAGACTAAGGGGAAACCATTAAAGATTTTTAAGCAGGGAAATTGTACAAACAGTTTTCATTTTAGGATGTTACTGTGGCAGCAATGGACAAGGAGGCCAGAGTGGAGGCAGAGAGGCCAGTGATGAGGCTGATGCAGTCATCTGGTTATGAAATGATGGTGTGGGGTGGGGAATGAATGAAAAAAATGAAGGGGGAACAGTCTACAACTTGGAAAGTGATAGAAATCTTTTCAGAGGGAGACGTAAGCATCAAGCTGCCTTCCAGCAATCTAGTTGAGCATTGAGGACATTGGTTTGCTGTTTATGGAGAGGAGAAACAGTTTAAGAATTTTACGCATATTGAATTTGAGGCACATATGAGAGATAGATACTGAAAAAAATGTTTGGAGCAAAGAAGACAAGAGATAGATTTGGCAAGCCTCAAGAAATAAGCATCAGGAGAAGCAATAGGTTTGTATGAGGTCACCTGGGGAAGTTTTATAGTGTGAACTTAAACCTTTGGTCTCAAATCTTTAAGACTTTGTGATTTAGTAGAAAATTCACTGAATGAAGAGTCAATAGGTTTGTGTTCAGTCTCGCCTCAGTAGGGGAGCTGCTGCCCGTGGCACAGCACCATACGAATAGGAAGAGATCCCTTAGCTCTCAGCTTCTCCTAGGGGAGGGGAGGGGGGTTCACAGTCCAACACCCCTACTTTTTTGAGGGCACTCGCCAGAGGACTGGCTCTGTCTTGCCAGTCTTGGAGCTCTGATGGATCCAGCACAGTCTAGCCACCTAGGAATGGAGAGAGTGGTTTGGACTGGTAGATACAACAGCTCTCCTATGGCTCAGCACAGAGCAGGCAGACAAAAACCATAGTTACCTGTTTCTCCCTAGTAAGGGAGAGAGTTATTATAAGCTAGGCTGATTGGTGGCAGTCTTCTCCTGGATGAAGCCAGTCCATGAAGACTGGGAAAGGTCCTGGCTTTGTCTAACATGGAGACACTAACACAGAGAGTCAAGGAAAGTGAAGAATCAGACAAAAATATTCCAAATAAAGGAATAAGATGAATCTCCAGAAACTAACCCTAATGAAACAGAGTTATATGATTTACCTGACAGAGTTCAAAGTAACAGTCATAAAGTGGCTCACCAAGACCAAGAGAACAATCCATGAACAAAACAAGAATTTCAACAAAGAAATAGAGAATATAAAAAGTACCAAGCCTAAATCATGGAGCAAAAGAACACAATAATTGAACTGAAAAATTTAATAGAGGGATTCAACAACAGAAGAAGAGATCAGCAGTGAACTTGAAGATATGTCATTGGAAATATATCAGTCAGAAGAGCAAAAAGAAACAGAAATGAGAGGCTGGCCTGGTTGCATAGTGGTTAGGTTCACATGTTCCTCTTCAGCAGCCTGGGGTTCACAGATTCAGATCCTGGGTGTGGGCCTACACATCGTTCATCAAGCCATGCTGTGGTGGCATCCCATATACAAAATAGAGGAAGATTGGCACAGATGTTAGCTCAGGGACAATCTTCCTCACCAAAAAAAAAAAAAAAAAAAAAAAAAAAGAAAGAAAGAAAGAAAAAGAAAAGAAACAGAAATTAAAGGAGTGAAGAAAGCATAAGGGATTTATGGGATACCATCAAACAGTTCAATATATGCATTTATGGGAGTCCCAGAAGAAGAAGAGCTAGAGAGAAGGGACCAAAAGACTTACTCAAAGAAATAATGGCAGAAAACACCCCAAATCTGGGGAAAGAAATGGGCATCCAGATCCAAGTAGCCCAAAAGACACCAAAAAGGATGAACCCAAAGAAATATACACTGAGACACATTATACTCAAACTGTCTAAAGTCAAAGACAAAGAGAGAGTGAAGAAACAAGAACAAGAGAAAAGTGACTTGTCACAAACAAGAAAACCACTATAAGGCTATCAGTGGATTTTTCAGTAGAAACTTTGCAGGCCAGAAAGGAGTGGGATGATATATTCAAAGTGCTGAAAGAAAAATCTGCCAACAAAGAATACTATACCCAGCAAAACTGGTCTTCAAAAATGGAAAGATAAAGTTTCCTAGACAAACAAAAGCTGAGGGAATTCATCACTACTCCTCCTGGCTTACAAGAAGAGCTAAAGGGAGTACTCCAAGTTGAAATGAAAAGATACTAAACCGCAACACTACGGCATAAGAAAGTATGAAACTCAGTGGTAAATGTAAATATATAGACAAATACAGAATACTATATACTGTAATGGGGTAAATCACTTTTAATATTTTAAATCACAATGATTTAATGGGTAAATCACTTTTAATTTTAGTTCTAGTATAAAAGGTAAAAGACAAAAGTGTTAAAAATAGGTATAACTAAAAAAATGGTAAAAATACACAATATGAATAGATGTAAATTGTGACAACAATAACATAAAACATATGCATGTAGGAGAAGTAAAAGTATAGCTTTTGTATGTGATTGAACTTAAGTGTTATCAGCTTAAAATAGACTGTTATAACTATAAGATAGTTTATGTAAGCCCTAAGGTAATCACAAAAATACTCATAGAAGTTACACAAAAGAAGAAAAAGGAAGCAAAGCATATCAATACAAAAAAATCAACAAAACACAGAGGAAGACAGCAAGAGAGGAAAAGACAGAAAAAAGAACTACAAGATTAACAGAAAGAAACTAAAAAAATGGTAATAGTAAATCCTTCCCTATCAATAATTACTTTAAGTGTCAATGGGTTAGACTCCTCAATCGAAGGACAGATAGTGGCTGAATGGATTAAAAAAACAAGACCCAACTATATACTATGTACAAAAAACTCACTTTAGATTTAAGGACACATATAGGCTGAAAGTGAAGGGATGGAAAAAGATATTCCATGCAAATGGTAATCAAAGTAGAGAAGAGGCTATACTTATATCAGACAAAATAGACTTTAAGTCAAAAACTGTCAAAAGAGACAAAGAAGGACATTATATAATGATAAAAGGGTTAATCCACCAGGAAGATATAACAATTATAATTATATATGTACCCAACATCAGAGAACCTAAATGTATGAAGCAAACATTAACAGAACTGAAGAGACAAATAGATAGCAATAAAGTAGGTAGGAGACTTAAATACCTCACTTTCAATAATGGATAGAACATCTGGACAGAAGATCAATAAAAAAATAGAAGACTTGAACAGCACTCTAGACCAAATGGATCTAACAGACATATACAGAACACTCCACTCAACAGCAGCAAAATGCACATTCTTCTCAAGTGTACTTGGCTCTTTCTCTAGGATAGATTACATTTCAGGTCACACAAAAGTCTTAATGAATCTAAGAAGATTGAAATCACACCATGTACCTTTTCTGGCCACAATGGAATGAAACTAGAAATCAACAGCAGCAGGAAAACTGGAAAAATTACAGATATCTGGAAATTATACAACACACTTTTGAACAACCATTTGGTCAAAGAAGAAACCAGAAATTAGAAAATTTTTTGAGACAAATGAAAATGAAAACACAGCACGCCAAAACTTATGGGATGCAGCAAATCTGTACTAAGAGGGAATTTCATAGTGATAAATCCTTACATTAAAAAAGAAGAAACATCTCAAACAGACAACCTAACTTTATACCTCAAAGAACTAGAAAAGAAGAACTAAGCCCAAAGTTAGAAGACGGAAGAAAATAACAAAGATTAGAGCAGAAATAAATAAAACAGAAAATAGAAAAAAATCAACAAAACTAAAAATTTTTTTTTAAAAAGCTAAACAAAATTGTCAACCCATAGCTAGACTAAGAATAAAACAGAGAAGACTCAAATAAATAAAACCAGAAACAAAAGAGGAGACATTACAACTGATACCACAGAAATAAAAAGGATCATAAGAGACTACTATAAATAATTATACACCAACTTACTGGATAACCTAGAAGAAAGGTATCAATTCCTAGAAACATACAACTTACCAAGACTAAATCATGAAAAAATAGAAAGTCTGAACAGAACTATAACTAATATAGAGGTTGAATCAATTGTCAAAACCTCCCAACAAAGAAAAGGCCAGGACCAGTGGTTTCATTGGTGAATTCTACCAAACATTTAAGAAGAATTAATGTCAATACTTCTCAAACTCTTCCAAACTATTGAAAAGGAGGGAGCACTTCCAAACTCATTTTATGAGGCCAGCATTACTCTGACATCAAAGCTAGATAAGAATACTACAAGAAAATAAAATTGTAGGCCAATATACCTGATTGATATACATGCAAAAATCCTCAACAAAATACTAACAAACTGAATTCAACAGCATATCAAAGGGATTACACGCTACAGCCAAGTAGGTTTTCCATAAGATACAAGGATGCTTCAACATGTGAAAATCAATTAATGTGATACAGCACATTAACAGAATAAATGATAAAAGTTACATGATTATTTCAATAGATGTAGATCAAGTGCTTGAAAAAATTCAAAATCCTTTAATGATGAAAATTTTCAACAAACTAGGAACAGAAAGAAAATAGTGGGCCCAGTCCCATGGCCAAGTGGTTAAGTTGGCGCGCTCCACTTCGATGGGCCAGGGTTTTGCTGGTTTGGATCCTGGGCATGGACATGACACCGCTCATCAGGCCACGGTGAGGTGGCATCCCACGTAGCAAAGCCAGAAGGACCTACAACTGGAATATACAACTATGTGCTGGGGGGGTTTTGGGCAGAAAGAAAAGAAAAAGGGGGAAAAAAGGAAGATTGGCAACAGATGTTAGCTCAGATGCCAATCTTCAAAAAAAAAAGAAAGAAAATAGCTCAACATAATTAAGTCCATATATGACAAGCCCACACCTAACATCATACTCAATGGTGAAAAACTGCAAGCTTTTCCTCTAAGATCAGGAACAAGACAGAGATGCCCGCTCTCACTGCTTCTACTCAACATAGTACTGGAAGTCCTAGCCAGAGCAAATAGTCAAGAAAAAGAACTTAAAGGCCTCTAAATAGGAAGGGAAGAAATAAAGCTATCTCTATTTGCAGATAACATTTTAAACAGTCATTTGTTGCTTAATGATGAGGATACATTCTATGAAATGTGTTATTAGGCAGTTTCATTGTGCGAACATCATAGAGTGTACTTACACAAACCTAGATGGTATAGCCTACTACATACATAGGCTATATGGTACTAAGCTTATGGGATCACCATCATATATGCAATTCATCGTTGTCCGAGATGTCATTATGCGGCATGTAAATGTATATAGAAAACCCTAAAGACTCCACCAAAAAACTGTTAGAACTAATAAACGAATTCAGTAAAGTTGTAGGATACAAAATCAGCCTACAAAAATCAGTTTCATTTCTATACACTTACAGTGAACTATCTGAAAAGGATATTAGGAAAACAATCCTATTTACAATAGCATCAAAAAGAATAAAATACTTAGGAATAAACTTACTTAAGAAGGCAAATGACTTGTAATACCAAAAACTACAAAACATTGATGAAAGAAATTAAAGAAGACACAAATGGGAAGACACCCTCTGTTTATGGTTTGAAAGAATTAATAGTGCTAAAATATCCGTACTGCCCAGAGCAATTTACAGATTCCATGCAATTCCTATCAAAATACCAATGGCATTTTTTTCCAGAAATTGAAAAAACAATTCTACAACTCATATGGAACCACAAAAGACCACGAATGGCCAAATCAATTCTGAGGAAGAAAGAACAAAGCTGGAGGACTCACACTTCTTGATTTCAAAATAGATTACAAAGCTACAGTAATTGAAACATTATGGTACTGGCATAAAGTCAGACACCTAGACCAATGGAAAAGAATGGAGACCCAAGAAATAAATCCGTGCATATACACTGGTATTGAACTGATCTTCACCAAGGGTGCCAAGAATACACAATTGGGAAATGAGAGTCTCTTCAACAAACGATGTTGGAAAAACTGGATATCCACATGTAAATGAACAGAATTGGACCCTTAGTTTATAGAAAAATCTGCTCAAAATGTAAAGACTTAAATGTAAGACCTGAAACTGTAAAATTTCTAGAAGAAAACATAGGGGAAAAGCTTCATGATATTGGTCTTGACAATAATTTCATGGATATGACACCAAAAACACAGGCAATAAAACCCAGACAAGTGAGACTACATCAAACTAAAAAGCTTCTGTACAGCAAACAGTCAACACAGTGACAAGGCAACCTATGGAATGGGAGAAAATATTTGCAAACCGTATACCTGATAAGTGGTTAGCATCCAAATATATAAGGAACTCCTACAACACAATAGAAAAAACTAATAAGCCAATTAAAAAATGGGCTAAAGATTTGAATAGATATTTCTCCGAAGAAGACATACAAATGGCCAACAGATATATGAAAAAATGTTCAACATCACCAACCATCAGGGAAATGTAAATCAAAACCACAACGAGATACCACCTCACAGCTGTCAGGATGGCTATTATAAAAAAATAAAAAGACAACAAGTGTTAGTGAGGATGTGGAGAAATTGGAACACTTGTACACTGTTGATGGGAATGAAAATGGTATAGCTGCTATGGAAAACGGTATGGAGGTTCCTCAAAAAATTAAAAATACAACTACCATGTGATTCAGCTATCCATCTTCTAAATATTTATCCAAAAGAATTGAGATCGAGATTTCAAAGAGACATTAGCACTCCCATGTTCCTTACAGCACTATTCACTATAGTCAAGATGTGGAAACAATCTAAATGTTCATTGACAAATTAATGGTTAAACAAAATGTGGTGTATATGTACAATGGAATGCTGTTTAGTCTTAGAAAAGAAGGAAATGCTATAATATGCAACAACATGGATGAAGACGTTATGCTAAGTAATCGAAGACAGTCACAGAAAGACAAATACGGCATGATTGCACTTATATTATGTATCTAGTCAAAAATCATGGAATTAAAGAGTAGAATAGTGGTTTCCAGGGGCTAGGGAGGAGAGGGAAATGGGGCGTTAGTAATCAATGGGCATAAAGTTTCAGTTAAGCAAGATGAGTAAACTAGAGATCTTATGTAGAATATTATACCTATAGTCAGCAATAATGTACTGTATGCTTAAAATGCTTAGGCGCATAGATTGCATGTTGTGTTCTTGTCACAATAAAATAAAATTAAAAATAAATAAGAAAAATTTTGTGACAATATTCAAGAAAAAATCTAAATAAATGTATCTTTCTATTTGAGATGAGGCTCAGAAAACAATTATTGAATGACTGTTTTGTTTAGTTCTCATTCAGTCCTGAAAGGTGTCATGAGTTTAATGACAATGGTCTACAATTGTATGGAACTTTCAAATTCATAAGGCAATAATCTGTAAAGCTAGATTGTAAGCTTTATTAGGGCAAGAGCTGTTTCTCTTTTGTTTTCCTCTATTTCTTGTGAGGCTGGCATGTTTCCACGCCTGTGTGACATATTCACTGAATGAATGTCTTTCATTTTTCCTCAACTGTTTTCAGATTTTTGAAAGGTTCAGTTTTTTAAAACAACCTTTTAAAGTAGGCAGGCAAGGACAATTTCTCCCATTTTACAGATAACACCATCAAGTATTGGATTAGTAGTGACTCGTCCAAAGGTGTGAAATTATTAAATGGCATAGCAAGCACGTGAACTCAGACTTCAAGACCAACGTGCTTCCAACTCCATAGGACTATTTCTAATTTAGATCTCAAGCCCAATTTTGTTCTATGTTCTTAATTTAACTTTTGCTACCATTTCATACAGTAAAAGATCATTTGAGATATATATGTGTTTCAATTTTCTGCTCTAGCCGTAATCTTCCTTTTAATGAGTGTATTATCATCTTGTACATTCATTTGGAAAATATGTATGAAAGTCAATGGATTAAGTTCAGAAAAATGAAATCATTTTTTTCTCAGTAATACTTCACTTTGAATTCTCTGTGATTGCCATATTTAAGTAAGGTGGATTAGCCATTTCTTATACTTAAAACAATTTCTTTTTACTCTAAACATTAATATTTGTAGAGCATTAATAGATTATTCTTTTGATTATTCCTTCCTTCTGCTTTAGTCTCCAGAATCTCTTGGCATTGTTTCAAACTGGCATCATAGGGACACTAAGATCTCACTTGGTGATTCAGTGCTTTCAATCAGGTGCTTATTGGATACTCTTTTGTAGACATAAGCTGTGAGTATGAGATTTCTTTTTATGTTACAGGTAACATCCAGCCACCTTGTACAAATGCACGAGATGTTAAATAAGGAAAAATGACAACTGTTGAGCTGGCTGTGCTTTTGGAGCCGCGCTGCTGGGCGTCTTTTCATTATGGGAATAAGCAGGCTGCTGGAGCTGCGCAGTGGTTTGAATCTATTGATCCGACTGCAAGAGGCAGCCAGGGCGCTGGCAGCGAGGGCCGGGGAAGCTTTCCTTGCCAGAGCCCTGGCTGCATTTTTTCCTGCTGCTTCAGCTGGTTTCTTCTTGTTCTCTTTCTCAAATTACTCCATGAATCTACATAATTTTTGTGAACTCGTTGAATGCGTATTTGTATGGAACATTGGCTTAGATTTATCTAAAAATATGTTGTCAGGAAAAGGAGGAAAATGTTTTTGGGAAGAGGGAATGCTGAGTCAAACTAGACATTTTCTCTGCTGCTTTATTCATGTTTCTCTTTCCTGCAAAACAGATTTTCAGTTATTTTAGTGGGAGATGAGCAATCATGGTCTCTGTTGTTTTATTCGGTGGGTTACTATTATTGTTATTTCTGACGAGAAAGGAATTTGATGAGAAAACACTCTGGGATGTCTACAATGCTTACTTTCATGGTGAATGTTGGGCTTAGAGATGCTGTTTGCATCTTCTCATTCTTATCTGCCCTGTGGTATTTGATAAGGTAGCCAAATAGGACAGAATTTGGATTTGTTTCTCAGTTCAGATGCCAATTTAATATTCAGTTTCAACAGTTTTAGAATATGCCTAGGTTTGTTCTGGGTTCAGATTTATTCACGGGTTTTTTTTTTTGGCGAGGAAGATTGGCACTGAGCTAACATCTGTTGCCAATCTTTCTTCTTTGGCTTGAGGAATATTGTCGCTGAGTTCACATCTTCCTCTATTTTGTATGTGGGATGCTGCCACAACATGACTTGATGAGTGGTGTGTAGGTCCATGCCCGGGATCTGAACCTGCGAACCTTGGGCCACTGAAGCAGAATGCATGAATTTACCTACTGGGCTGACCCCAACTGGGCTTTTTTTAAAGTTTAAGTTTGATTTGTAACGAGTTAAAAATATTAACACAGGATAAATTCAGTGTTTGACAAATTATTTTGGGGTTCTTGGCTCACTTTAAATTCCCTCTCAAAACTTTGAACAGGTAAAATCCAGGAATATTAAAATTTCTTTGGGTAATTGTGCTTTCTTTCCCAATTTGTCTTCAACTGAGAGATTATTTATTTTGGGAAATAGTCAATACAATGAAATTTCATTGCACTGAACTAATGAAAATTTCAAGAGATCTGTTTCAATGATCAAGCACAGTGATCTATTGGAACAAAAAATCCTCAAATCAAGTCAACTTCGAATCTCTTTAAGTAAAATCTAAACCTCATCTTAACCGTTGTCTTATTTTTATCTTCTGTACTTCAACCTCACCTGCAAGGTCAAATGACTGCTTTTACTCTTTAGCATCTTTAAGTGTATATGTGGGCAGATGGGGATGGAGTATGTTTAATAAGGATCTAACCCAAAGTTACACCATAGATTTTGTATGACCTCTCGTTGGCCATTATTTATTGTCTTAAGTAAAACAATCTACTTATATGAGTGAATCATCATAGTTTGAGTATTTTGAGCTATTTAGTATCAATAAGTGGAGGATATAAGTCCTGATAATGAAAGTTCAAGCTAAAGTCTCCACATATGCAAACTCTGACCTTTAATGGAAACATTTTGTGGTGATGGATCATTACTGGATTTTCTTCCTTTCTTCTTTGGTCATGGACATATTTCCCAGAAGTATCGGTTTTCATGTTTCTTATTTTGAAACCTTACAAATGTGTTTAACCGAAAGTTCCTACTTGGAGCTGTATAAAGTTCACAGAGACAAATACAAAGAAGAAATATTTAAGAAGTAGAGCTAATATTTCTTAGGGAAGAGAAAGTGCTTAAAATTAAACTGATTGATTGGTAAAATGGTTTATAGTAATTATAGATAAAATTATTTAAATTGTTTAGAATCTTGGATCTGTTATTGATTTGAACAAAGTGAGAAGGGACCAAGAAATGGGCAAGGCACAGAAATGATCAGACAATATGACTAAATAGTTAATATAAAGGTCATTAAAATTATATTAAAAGAAATTTGTTTTCTATGCTACAAAAGGGGAAAAACGAGCAGACTTTGGCTCGTTTAAACACTTTGGCTGTGTTTAAACAGATGGGTAGAATCAGTTCCCATTTTAAGGCTTTGAAAACTCTTCCTGTGATTTGAGCCCCAACTCACATTTCCTTGTGCCTTCTATGTGGCCCGAGTCCCTCAATGAGGATCAATGAGTTTTTTCTGTTTCAGCACGTGTTACTTTTATCTCTTTTTGCACTCCCTTTACTGTTCTACCTTGTGTTGGAGTTAATGGTAGAGTAGAAGAAGCACAAATGTTGTAGTAAAGACCCAGTTCAAACTTTCTGAGTCCCAGTTTACTTGCTCGTAGGATGGGGTGAGAAATAGGAGGGCCCGTGGTTCTCGTGAGGATTAAATTGGAAAGCATAAAGGTCCGGGCACTGAGCAGGCGCTCAATCAATGTCAGGGTTGTCAGTGTTCTTTTCGTTTCTGAGTTTCATGTCTAGTTTCCAAGTTCCTTTGAGGTAGGAAATATGTTTTATATTCATAGTGTCTTGTGCATAGTAGGTTCTAAAAGATTATTTGTTGAATTTAATTTACTGTCCTGCTGTGGAAGCTTAGTACTGTTATTTCCCATTTCTTTTTCCTCTGTCACCTTGAATTGAGATAAACATGTTGCTCTCATGAAATTGAGGATTTAATTCAGTAAAATGACATTATAATATGACTTATTCCGTAGAGTTTTAAATAGTAAGGGTCAAATAATTTCCCTGGAAACTTAATTGTATTCTATAAAATCTTATTAGCCTGTCTCAAAGCATCACAGTCACGGTGGAGTTCTGGTGTGTTCAAGATGGTGAAGTCTCTATCTGTAGAAATCTATCTAATGGCATGCAGTGAGAATGTGGGAAATAAGAGACTAGAAAGCAAATGCAAATCTCTTGCAAATGACATTACTTGACATTTTCAATCACTAATCCTCCAAAGTGTGTTCTAATTTACTAAAATAAACCAAGAATTCAATTTCTTGTGAGCACCCTTTGCTTGATTAATTATTAGTAGCAGAACGATATTCTGTGCCCACTGCAATTTGTCTCCTTTGTGTTTATCTAGTCTCTGACATAAGGATGAACAGAGGCATTCTGATTCAGCAGAACTCATTTCGTAACTCACCGTGTTACAGAGCAGAAATGAATAAACGTTTGTTGAACATGCTACATATGCTTTGATCATCAAAATGTTAGTTTCCCTTCCTTCTCGAAATCTAAGATCTGAGAGAGCTTCCTGGCTGAAGTTTGCTGGGTGCCTATTCAAGCATAGTTATTTCTACAGAGGCAAGCAGCTACCTTTATAGAAATTTGTTTCCATGATTAGAATGCGAGGACTCTTTTAATACTTCCTCATTATGATTTGAAATTATACATTCATTGCAATTTTTTTCTTTAAATGTAGCAGAGTATCCTAAAACATGAAGAGTTTTTTTTTTTTTTTTTTTTAATGCAGTACGCTCTTTTGTTGGAATGAGGACTAAACAGGAGTTTCATTCATGCAACAGTGTAGCTTGTTTTTAGGATACAGTTTCTAATTCTCTATAATTGTGCCTAGTTATTTCATTGAAAGGCAATTAGCTAGCATTTGGTATCCCTGTATTATGAACGGGAGAAACTGAGGCTCAGTATGGGCTATTTCTCTCTGTTAGCCGGTTAGGAATTTGAGAAAAATGTGCTGCTATCCTAATGACTTACTTTTGTTTTCAATTTCAGTTTCAAAGGACATTTGAGTCTCTTAAAAATGTTTCCGACAAATCTGACCTTCAGAAAACCTACCAGAAGCTTGGGAAGGAGCTGGAAAATCTGGATTATTTAGCCTTCAAACGTCAGCAGGTAGGAGTCAGAGTTCTTCTTGGTGGAGGAGATGAACACTTTAGTCTTCCTGCCGTCCTGCCTGTTAAGAGGTTCAGGTGGGTCTGGGGAGACTTCTCTTTTAATGTTTAAGGCAGAAATAAGGTGTGCTGTGCTGTGCTGACCTGCCGTGTTCATACAGCTTCCTCAGCTTTCAGTGTGATCTTTGCTTTTAGATGTGTACTTTAGCGGTTTCCACATGTCCTTGTATTTTTCTTAAAAAGAACCTGCTGCTGGTTTGTGAAGGTCCAACTACCCTTTGACTAAGATGCCTCAGTAGCATAAAGGGAATGTCTATGATGGCGTGGCCAGACGGCTTTTATATTTAACAGGGGGATCCTGGAGGAGAAAAATCACCTCAAGCCCAGGTAAAAGACCTGGGTATACATACAAAATTAAGGAAAAGAGTCATAAATATACCAAAATAGATTTTTTTCCCCATTATCTTTAGTTTTCTTGTTTGACCTCTGGAGATTAGTAAAAATTTGCTAAATGCGTAAGTTTGAAGGATAATATACTTTACAAATGCAAGTTTTTTTCACCTCCTTGCATAGACTGCAAGATAGATTGAGAGCCAAAATAGGCTTTTGTGGGGTTGCTTTTAGAATTAGTATTTTATAATATTAATAATCGTTAAATTCTGTGTGTTTTGAGATACTGAACCAAGCTGGACCTTCTCCACTTTCTTCAAGCCACTAGGTGTCAGGGTCGTCAAGGTTTTACTTTGATCCAATGTTTATTCCGATCAGAACAGCCAGTTAGACGTTTAAATTAGGTTACATGAAATTCGGGAATGTGCTCAATGATGGATAGCTTCTAGAAAAATGACTAAGTGGCTGACTCGCATGGCCAGGCACTGAGTCCATTACTCGTCTTTCCTGCTACTGTGGCAGAGGGTGTTACTTTCTTGCCATTGCCTAATTCACAAATTTTGGGTCTTTTGTGGGGAGGGTTTGGGGGTCGGGGGGTGATTTCAAAGCAGGACTTCCTATATTTAGTTACACCTCATGAAGTCAACATGGTAAGGTCTAGAAATACTGACTTGAAAAGAGAATTATGTTCTAGGCTTTGCTTTATCACAGACATTACATGGGCATTTGACCCTCCCATGACCCTATTTTCCTAGGAGTTATATTTGTCTTGTAGAATGTTCCTAGGCAAATGCAGTGTCTCAGCAAATATTTTAATTTATATAAAAAAGGACACACTACCCATTTAAGTTTTATTTATTTATTTTTTAATTAGTAGTGTCCTAGGTATTAGCACATGCAACAGAAGCAGTCAGTTACTGAGAGCTACTACACTAAGCTCCCAGATGCTGCTGCTTAAAATTCACACCATGAATGACAGTTCTGGCTTATGCAATTTTTAGAACAGTTTTGTTTCCAAGAGTCATATTTTACCACTAAGGGGTATTTGAGTTGGCAGGCAGTAGTCACTGTCCTCTTCTCTTAGCCTTTCTCATTAGCACATCCTCAGTGATTAGATTCTTACATTAGCTAATTGTGAGTTTGGAAAAATGTGAATGCTTCAAGGGCAGAAGGGCAAAACTCTGGGAAAATGGCGTTGATAGGTAATTGCACATGTATGTGAGGAAAAGATGGGCACATGGAGTAAATATATATGTTTTCTTATGTATATGTATATATGTCATATATATGGTTTATTAAATGAAAACTATATGCCACGTAGTGTGATTAATAGATTTACAGATTAGATCATAAGATGCTTATAACATTATAATGGATTTGGTTTTATGAGCACCATTTTACAGAAGAGAAAACTGTTGAGAGAGTTAAGTAACTTGCCTAAGGCCATTGGGCTAATAAGATGTGAAGCTGGGCTTCAAATCTGAATCAGTCCGACTCCAAACCTGGACATTTTGCAGATCTTATTCCCAATAGCCCTGCAGGGAGCCAGGCTGGGGGACAGTAAAGTGAGGAGTTCTAGGCATGCAATATGAATGCAGTTTTAGAAGAGGCCAGATCGGGCTTAAAGAGACATTTGAAAATGGGCCTCTGGTGAGAGGCAAAAGACAGGGCCAGTTCTCTCCCCATCTCTTCCTCTCATGCAAATTGTTCAGTATATACAAAAACACAAAAGGAGTTTTGAAAGAACGTCAGACAGCTAAGAAAATGTATAAAACTTTATTTTTACAATCTTCTAAATCTTACGTCTGGTAACCCTAGTTCTAGTGAAATTTATTCACACAAGGCTAGTTTTTAAACTCAGAAGGACAAATCCTTATGAAGTGGATTTATCTGCACATATAGCATACTGCCAACCCCTTGTCTTACTCGACTCCACCTTTCCCTATATCTAGTGATTATTTTTTTTCTTCCTGGCAAGATGGAAGGGGAATTGGAGGGAAATGGTCAGAATGAGAAGGATGGTAGAGTAGAAAGAAAGTCAGGGACCAAAGAGGGATAAAAAAAGAGAGAAAAGGACTTATACAGATAAGACAAAAGGGATAAAGTAAGGGAAATTAAACTATAGTTTGGTTTATTCTTTATGCATCTAGTAAATTAAAACATTGATTTTTGAAGAATTAAAAAAATCTCAAAATAGAAAAAGGAAAAAGAGAGGAATACGGGAAGACTTAGTGAATGAGGGAGATGGCAGGGAATAGCAAAAACAAACTTTGTTTATTTCCCATTTTGCTTCCAAATGTAGCAGAGTGTCCTAGAAATTTGTTATATTAACCAAGTTCTTCTGTACCAAAGCCACAGATGAACTGTGTTTACTGGATGGGCAGGGTTCAGAGTCAGAACATTAACCTTTCCCTGGCTTGATGGGATTAGTCTTTTCTCTCCCATGCTACCTCCTTTAAAGTCCACAAAACCTATTAAACAAACACCAGAAAGTTTTTCCTACTAGAAAAGATTCGGGTCTCTGTAAAATTGCAATTCAGCAAGAAAGCTTCTGCCTTATAAGGCAGGATTCTTTGTACCAGAGAATTAGTCATGGTTTGTTCCCTGGTCCAACCGTATTTATCATTCCTCATGACAGAACGTAAGCTCCATAAGGACAGGGCCTCATCTGTCACCTTCAGTGCTGTATCCTCTGCAGTGCTCACAACAGTATCTGACCCATGGCAAATGCTCAGTAAATCCTTGGTGGTGCTGTTGTTCCTGTGAACAAGGATGTGTGCCAAAAGTTTTGCCTTAAGATTACAGGCAATTAAAATTGATGTTTTACTGCACTTATAAAATTCAGAAACGCATTAACTCTTAGGCTTCCTGGATGCCAAAGGCTGAAAGATTGCCCCTTGCCTTATGTATCACTTAGATTTTCTCCTAATGTATTTCATTTTTCATCATTTTTTAAACAAACACAAAGTATCAATTTACCTTAACTGTGAATTATGGATGTCCAGTGAATGGACTATAATTATTTTCTGGGACTCATTCATTAGATTTTATTTTCTGCCTCCTTCTATGACATTTTAAACATCATTTGGAGAGATTTCTTTCCAAGGGCCTGATAGATCTCTGGAGTACTCTGCTCTATTCTTTTACTTCTCTTTTTGGAGTTATTGTGCTTTCTCTCCTAGGTATGAGCTTAGCCTTTTCTTTTCTTTTCTTCTTTCCTTTTTTTTTCGTTTTGTTTTTTTAAGAGTGGGTGCTCATTCTTCAGCTATTTCTTAGGCTATATTTTAGGTCAGGGCACAAGCATCTCTCCATTTTCCGAATTTTGAAAAGACTAATGTTGAAAATAGCTTTGAATGGAAAAGGTTAGAGGAGACCATGATAGATGAGGTGGGGGTTTTCCAGGATGAGTCAGCCTGAAGTAAATGGATGACAAAGCAGGATCAACCCAAGAATCTGGACACTTTTTCAGTTTTTACTATCTGGAGATGCAATCTTGGAGTTTATCTGCTTGGATTGCTTGGTTTTTATCCTCCTGGTTGATGTCACATATGAATACCAAGCTTCAGCTATTACTTAGAGCCCAGATTGTTTTTTTGGTGAGGAAGATTTGCCCTGAGCTAGCATCAGTGCCATTCTTCCTCTATTTTGTATGTGGGATGCCTCCATAGCATGGCTGATGAGTGGAGTAGGTCCACGCCCAGGATCTGAACCTACTAACCTGGGCCACCAAAGTGGAGTGTGCGGAACTTTAACCCCTCATCCCCAGGGCCGGCCCAGAGCCCAGATTTATGTATTAATTTGAGAGGTTATAAATCAAGAGATTTCCTTGGGGCTTTGGTTTTATGGAATAAAATAAAATAAAGTTTGATAATCTGGATTCTAATTTAATTTCTTTCTCTTTTCTTCTACCTTTAACACTTATAAAAGCATTATGACACATTACCTTCCCAGAGGCTTCTGAAGTCCTTTGATATAAATTAAAGTTGACATTATTGAGTTGAATATTATGTAGACTAAACCATATTTACACACTGATGTGAAAATATGTAAAATTGAAATGTTATACTTAAGATGCACATTCACGTTGGAACACATCGTATACCCCTGCTGTCCCTCTTGTCTCCCCGATCATGGCATTATTCATGCCATCATGCTATTCTTGCCTTCTGACCTTTTCACAAGTTTTATATAACTTGGTATTTAGAATATCTAGCTCCTTTCTATTTGCTTATTTAACTACTAATCATTCTCTAAAGCCAAATTGAAGTCTATCCTCCCTCATGACACTTTCTGCTGTGACCTCTAGTTAGTATGTAAACTCTTCCTTTTTTGCCATTCTTAGCTTGTATCCATGCTACACAATTTAGCATCTGATTGATTATATAGTCACTGAGGATCCATGTAGTGCAGGTTAGAGTGTGGGCTTCGTAGTCAGCCAAATTTGCTTAGACTATTTGTATTGCCTTGGGTACAACAGTTTCTTCTTTTAAATGTCAGGAAAATAACGCCTAACTTACAGCCTGTTTTGAGAAAACGATATACAAAGTATAAAGTATGTACATGCTGAAGAAATCAGTGTATAAAGGACTTATCACAGTGCCTGGCATGGAGTTAGTGTAAGTGGTACCTCTTTTAATGTTGTTTTTGTATTAATCTCATAAATCATCTTTCTACATGGTTTGTAAATTCCCTAAGGAAATATTCTCCATTTTGTATACTTTTATACTGCGCATAGGGTCCAGCACTATTCTGAACATATAGGCTAGAATGTTTCTGGACATATGTAATCTAGCAGTTGATGATCTGTGTCACAAAAACATGTTGATACTTCTCGGGGAAGGAGTTGCAGTATTTGGTTCTCACATATTTCTAAGGTGGTGTCTCTTGGTGGGCAGTAAAATTAAGTTCCTGAGTATTGTGCCGATGCTAATCAGTGGTGGAAATAGGGTCAGAGACCCAATGGTCTGGCTAAACTCCAATTCATGTGATAATTACATCCTGTGTACCTGAACTTTCCTGTGGTTCCAGGTGGCATCATTCAGCACAATATTGTTCTCTCTTTAGTGATGATCAGGAGTGAACAGATGCTTTTTTCTTTCACTGAGCTGAGTGAGTTAATCTCTTTATATAACTCTGAAACCAGAAGGGTACATAATACCTTTGAGGATAAGAATTGAATTTAAAATGATCCCTTATCAATGAAAAAATTGAAAATAAATTAGATGAAATTTATTTACTGAGAATGACTTCGGGTTAACACCCTTGCACTGAAAAATAAAATTCCAGGTGGTTAATGACTGACCATTAGAAAATAATCCTAGGCTTACCCTGGAACTCAAGAACTCTGACGTTACAAGACAACCATGTAGGGCTTCGGTGAAAACAATGCTTAACAAAACAAAACTGAATGGTGTTAGGCTTGTTGTTGTACTGTAGCATTTAGAGAAGAGGAGGGTGATGAATTGCAGTGATAGTCTTTAACCATGGAAAGACATGGAGCAATAAAAATGCTATGGGTCATCTAGAATAAGGGGATATGCAATGATATTTATATCATTAAAAATATTGGGATTTGCTAATCTATAAGGACAGTATAAGGCAGAACTAACTTCCCATTTATGTTAACACTAAAATGAAAGTTGTAAATATATTTTACTTAAGACTTGTAAAAATAAAGACATTTGCATCGGGGATTATTTAGATGCAGTCTGAGGGAAAGTGTAAGGGGGTAGGGGAGCTGAATGAGTACTGAGAGGAGGTGATAAGCTTCTAGAACAATGGTTCTATAAGCAATAGATTCACTTCAGTGACCTTTGTTAGATGAAATATGTTAATAGCTCAATTGGGAGAAGATCCTTCTTTTCCTTGTTCTGTAATGAATCCAACTCTCTTGAAAGAGTTCTGATTGAATGATTCCTTTTAAGAGTAAGTGAACCAGACTGCTATATTAAAATATTCATGTCTGTCTTAGATGGTATTCTGTTTATTTGCTCAATCAAGTAAAATGATTATTTATGCCATTTATAAAACTGTTTCTGAAGATCTCAAAGCATTCCAGACATCATTTAAAAAATCATTGCACAGGTATAAGAAATGTTGACTTATAAGACAGCTACACCAAAGTTCAAACCAATCCAAACATGTTTTATTCTATCCACTACATGTGCAATTTCATTTTTATTCAGTTGCACACAGGTATTTGTTTCAAAGGGAAAAAAAAGAGATGACATTACATTTATTCTTCAGTTTTCTGATGCAGAGGGAGAGAGAAAGTTTGGATACATCATTCAAGGTCATTCCGAGTCAGTAGCAGATTGACAATTAATATTCACATTTCCTAATTTCCAGCTTAAAGCAATTGCCATCCAACTATTTTCACTACTTCATAAACTGCAGATGTTTATAGGGTGATTTCTTTTTCTATAGTAATAGTCTGAAGTTAAAAAACTGTATGGATTTTTATGTAAGAACCTCACCCTTTATTTAAAAATGAATGATCAAAAGGATACATATTATTTATTTATTCTCCTTCTAAAGTTTGATTTCCACATTGGATACGGTTGATGACCATGACAAGTAGGTGTCTTCTGTTAACTTAGTAAGGTAAAAACATTATAAATACATCTTTTAAGTTCTAAGGTTTGCTATTCTATTTCCATCTGTTGTCTCTGGGGTTTGGTTTATTGGTGGCACTTAGGTAGAAAGCTGTTGAATCAAGCACACACTAGCTAATTTTAATGCACCAGAAAAGATTTATTAATTTTTTACAAGGTTGTTTGCTATATGATAGTTTGCCTTGTGGGAAGCTTATAGCTATTTCATGGTGAGGAATGCTTATTAAAATAGTTAATGCTTTGTTATGGGTTATTTTCAAAATTTACAATGCTGATAGGAATTTCAGAGGTGGTAAAAAACTTTAGTGTTTGCATCAATGTGGCATTTATTTGTGTCTGTCTTATATTGACCTCCCTAAGTCCATAAGATTGTCAATAAAAGTTGGTATTGATGAGAAATTAAAGTCCTAATAGAGTTAACTCTGAAAATATCTTCTCTAGTCTGTTTTGTAGCTTTGAAAATGATCTGTGCATGCAAAGAGGATTAACTTTTCACTGCTAAGATTTTGACCTATGGTGGCCTAAGATGCAAACTAAAGAAGGTACACAAGAATCAGCACCTTAAACTGAGTCTTTAGAATTCATCTAAGCCAACTGCTTTATTTTAGAAATGAGAAAAGTGAGACCCAAGGAGATTCAATATCTTGTACAAGTTGCTATCTTGTACACTCGCTGCTGGTAGAGCTGGGACGATAACAGGAAGTGATATTTTCTTTGGTTCTTTTGTGAGTTCTTTAGCATAAGTCAGCCAGTTGTATATTGATCCTTTGGTATCTCTGGTTTGTATCCTGAAGCCGAGAGAGGGCCTACAGATAGGAAAAGCATTCCTCTCGCATCTGTAATGCTGTATGACCCTGGAGACTAGGCTGGTTACGCGTCCTTTCTAATGTCAGTTTGCTTCGCAGGGGTTCGTGGACTGTGAGGGCTTGCTTAGCTGCAGTTGGGATGAGAGGCTTGTAAGGCAGCATTTGTGGAAGTGAGCCCCATTCTCTCCAGGAAAATTCATACCTCTGTTGGTTCCTGAGTCTTCAGGAGCATTTCCTCTGTTGTAAACTCTGCCAGCTTCCCCAGCAGTGATGTGCTCCTTCATCCAGGGCATTATGGAGTGAAGGTGTCCCTCTTAGTCCCATAGAATCTGAGAGTGTGAGTGTCTTCCTTGGGAGGAGCCTCTGCTTTCTCTTGTCACCAATCAAGGGTGTAGAGTCTTCTTTAAAATGCAATCCTCTGGCTACTCTCCATCTTAACTTTCCTATGCCAGGGGAAGAAAGTTGGCTTCTTTGGATTGTTCACAAAAATGTACAAAAAAGGACTGAATGAGGATGCACCACATTTGAGTTTTCAGTGCAGTCCATTTCTTTACGATTATGCTTACACTCCAATTAGAGTTTCTGGGCTTTCAGGTTGGGCCCTAGGAATCTGAACCAGAATAGAATTTTCTACCAGAATGAAAAGAGGACTAGCAAGGGCATGGACTTCCTTGAGTCTGTAGGGACCTTGTTGCTTTGGGACTGTGGAGTCATCTAGGGGATTAGGTCTCATATCAAACTGCAGGAACAACAAAGATACTTTTAACATCTATCTATCTATCTATCTATCTATCTATCTATCTATCTATCTATGTATGTATGTATATACTGTATTAGCCATTGAGGGGCCTATAAGTGGAAATCATTCAGTAGTGTCATTTTTTTAAAAAGAAAACTCAGTGCAATAATATTACACCATTTTAGGAGAGGAAGGAATTATAAGCATCTAGTTCCAGCATTATCACTTCAATACATGGGTACACAAATAATAGAGAAAATATCATTTAGTTCCTTTATATTGCATAGGAATTTTGATTTCTTTGACAACTTCTAGATCCTGCATCTTCTAAACTAGTGCTTTCCAAACTTTAATATGTATACAAATCACATGGGACTTTTGTTAAAATACCAACTGTGATTGACTAGTTTTGGAGTGAGACTGGAGAGTCAAACAAGCTCCTCAGTGATGCTGATGCTGCTGGTCCATGGACCACACTTCAAGTACCAAGGCAGTTTAAATAATAAATTGTAGGAGAGCATTATTTCCAATTGTATCTTAAGAGCCAAATACAGTCCCTGGAACATAGTTAAGTATTCAGTAAATATTTTGGATTTGAATGATGATCCAGTAGTAAGGTTTGTGTCTATGTGTAGGATGTAGAAGATATTGCTATCCTTACTATCATATCCTTTAAAATGTTATAGTTTATTTTGATGTTTCCCTGCCATGGGAAAGGACAGGTTTCTTCACAGACATATTGTGTTTTTGTATTTTACATATTTCAGTAGTTGTAGAAGTTGTCCTTTGTACATTGCTTTGCCAAAATTGAAAATGATCAAATATGAAAACAGCTGAGTCTAAGGTACAGGGAGCTGAAGACGAGTGACAACATAGTATTTTAGCCCTGAGGTGGCCACTGTGACTTGGTTAAACTGACCTGGGACCAGCTGGCATTGACTCAGCAGGAGTTGTTCCAGAAAAGCAAGCTCAGTCACATGCTTACTATACAACTGATGTAAATTGTAATCTCAAACCTATTCTTGTTAAATTTGTGTATTCAAGCTGTGCGCCTCTACCTGTGTGCACAGTTAGAAAACATCGCAATGACTGTTACCGTGTCCTTGTCAGGTGAAAAGATTCCTGCTACAGCTACAGCGCTCCGTCTTACTAGCAGTGCTGGGAGCACGCCTAGAGCACTGCTGGCTAAAATTCAAAGGCAGTGTTGATGCTGCTTAGATGAGGCCGACAGTTCTGCTGACAGCAGAGCTTTAAACATGCACACACCAATCATGCCGTCTTTTGTAGATGGTAAGCTGTTTGTTTGTTAGGGGCTGATTGCCTGAGGGCTAATTTAATATGTAATGAGAAATTCAGTTTATTCCTTTATTTTTTAAAGCATACTCATTTTTACTCTCTAAAATACTATATTTGGACACTTTCAAGTTTGCTATTTAGGAGGAAGCTAATCAACTTTTTTATTATTTCTCATGCTCCAAATGTGACAGCAGTAGAAACACTTAGGCTGAAATATGTCTAGATGAGGGGAAATATCACCAGAAGATGGAGCAGCGTTGCTGGTTTGCTCCATATTCTGTTCAGTATGTATTAGTTTTCTTCCATACACCCTGGTTTTAAATGACCAAAAAAAAAAAATTAATTAATCTAATTAATATTGTTCAGCATCATGTTGTAAATTAGATGGGATATCTTTCAATCTTTACAATGTAAATAGCTTTTCTTCCTTCTATGGCAGGTTAACACTTGTATTCGTTGACCAAATTAAATATATTTTGCTTAACATTTTTAGTATGACTGAAGGGATTTTAGCAAGATGTCACCATATCAACCTGTAATGACTATTGCACTCTTATTTTTAACTGTACTTTTATGAATCTAATTTGTTTCTCTGTTGTAGCATACAGCATTAATACATGCTAATATTCTCTATAGAAATGCTGCTTGTGTTATTATAGCATCTGGTCATGCCATAGTTAAGGATTTATCAGCTACTCCATTATAAAACCTTTGTTCCAAAAGAGCTGTATGAGCGCGTTAGATATATACACAATTAAGTGGGTAATGATCTGTGGCTGTAGCCACACAGCACCAACAGCTGACCTGTGGCTACTTTTCCAAGTGTGGTGCTTATTGTTGATGCGAGGTACTTAGACTATGAGATGAAACTGTTCTGATTATTTTGAGGGCTTTTTTTGTGCCCTGAATTTGTTACATATTTTGTTTTAAACGTACTGTTTGATTAATGAAGAAAGTATAATGGTTCCTCACTCTGATTTAATATTCATATTTATCTCTATTGTGCTAAGCTCTCCATCCAAACACTGGGAGTACTGAAGCCTTTCTTGGTACTTCTGTTGGTCCACCATGTGCTTCATCGCTGATAGTTATACACTTAGGTCTTCATTCTAATTTGTAAAATTAAAGATAATTAAATTTTTGTCATTTCCTCAGCTTCAATGTTAGAGTCATTAAGTATGGTTAGGTTACTTTTGACAATTTCAGTAATTGTCATGTGTGAATTTAGCGAAACTAAGTATGATAGTCTGGTAAATCTTTAAGTTTTAGGGCTTTGTTAGCTTTTCGGTCTAAGCTCAAGGCTCATTCCTCAGGATAAAGGCACCACTTCTTTTTGTTTCAATCATTTTAATTAATTAACTAATTTTTTAATTGCAGTAACACTGGTTTACAGCATTATATAAATTTCAGGTGTACAACATTATATTTCAGTTTCTGTGTAAACTTGCATCATGTTCACCACCCAAAAAGTAATTGTCATCCACCATCATATCCATGTGCCTAATCGCCCCTTTTCCCTCCTCCTCCCCCTTCCCCTCCACCAATCCAACCTTTGTGTGTTTGTTTGTTGTTGTTTTTATCTTCTATTTATGAGTGAGATCATATGGTATTTGACTTTCTCCCCCTAACTTATTTTTCTTAGGTAGCATAATACCTTCAAGGTCCATCCACATTGTCACAAATGGCCAGATTTCATTGTTTTTCATGCCTGAGTAGTATTCCATTGTGTATATATACCATATCTTCTTTATCCCTTTGTACCTTGATGGGCACCTAGGTTGCTTCCAAGTCTTGGCTGTTGTGAATAATGCCACGATGAATATAGGGGTGAATATATCTTTGAGCATTCAAGTTTTCATGTTCTTTGGATAAATTCCCAGAAGTGGAATAGCTGGATCATATGGTAGATCTATTCTTAATTTTTTGAGGAAGCTCCATACTGTTTTCTGTAGTGGTTGCATCAGTTTGCACTCCCACCAGCAGTGTGTGAGAATTCCCTTTTCTCCAATCCTCTCCAACACTTATTTCCTTTCTTGTTAATTATAACCATTCTGACAGGAATGGGGTGATATCTCTTTGTAGTTTTGATTTGCATTTCCCTAATAATTAATGATATTGAACATTTTTTCACGTGTCTGTTGGCCATCCGTGTATCTTCTTTGGAAAAATGTCTGTTCAGATCTTTTGCCCATTTTTAAATTGGGTTGTTAGTTTTTTTGTTGTTGAGATGTACGAGTTCTTTATATATTTTGGATATTAACCTCTTATCAGATATGTGGTTTGCAAATATCTTCTCCCAATTGTTAGGTTGTCTTTTCGTTTTGTTGATGGTTTCCTTTGCTGTGCAGAAACTTTTCAGTTTGATGTAGTCCCATTTGTTTATTTTATCTATTGTTTCCCTTGCCCAGTCAGACACGGTACTTGAAAATATGCTGCTGAGACCAATGTTGAAGAACATACTTCCTATGTTTTCTACCAGAAGTTTATTGTTTCAGATCTTATGTTCAAGTCTTTAATCCATTTTGAGTTGATTTTTGTGCATGGTGTAAGATACTGGTCTACTTTCGTTTTTTGCATATGGCTGTCCAGCTTTCCCAGCACCATTTATGGAAGAGACTCTCCTTTCTCCACTGTATGTTCTTAGTACCCTTGCTGAAAATTAGCTATCGTTAGATGTGTGGGTTTATTTCTGGGCTCTGAATTTTGTTCCTTTGGTTTGTTGGTTTGTGTGTCTGTTTTTGTGCCAATACCATGCTGTTTTGTTTACTATAGCTTTGTACTATATTTTGAAATCAGGGAGTGTGATACCTCCAGCTTTGTTCTTTTTCTCTCAGGATTCCTTTGGTGTTGGCGTCTTTTGTTGTTCCATATAATTTTTAGGATTCTTTGTTCTATTTCTGTGAAAAATGTCATTGGAACTTTGATAGGGATTGCATTGAATCTGTAGATTGCTTTAGGAAGTATGTACATTTTAACTATGTCAGTTCTTCCAATCCAAGAGCACAGAATATCTTTCCATTTCTTTGCATCTTCTTTTTTTTCTTTTATCAATGTTCTATAGTTTTCAGTGTACAAGTCTTTCACCTCTTTGGTTAAGCTTATTCCTAGATATTCTATTCTTTTTGTTGCAATTGTAAATGGGATTGTATTTTTAATTTCCCTTTCTGCTACTCTGTTGTTAGTGTATAGAATGCAACTGATTTTTGTACATTGATTTTGTATTCTGCAACTTTACTGTATTCTTTTATTATTTCTAAAAGTTTCTTAGTGGATTCTTTAGGGTTTTCTGTATATAACATCGTGTCCTCTGCAAATACTGACAGTTTCATTTTAGTTCCAATTTGCCTCCCTTTTATTTCTTTTTCTTGCCTGATTGTGCTGACTAGGACTTCCAATACTATGTTAAATAAGAGTGGTGACAGTGGGCATCCTTGTCTGGTTCCTGTTCTTAGGGGGACAGCTTTCAGTTTTTCTCCATTGAGAATGATATTAGCTGAGGGTTTGTCATATATGGCCTTTATTATGTTTATTATGTTGAGGCACTTTCCTTTTTACCCATTTTATTGAGAGTTTTTTTTATCATAAATGGATGCTGTATGTTGTTGAATGCTTTCTCAGCATCTGTTGAGATGATCATGTGATTTTTATTCTTCATTTTGTTAATTGGTTTATCATGTTGAATGATTTGTGAATGTTGGACCATCCTTGCATCCCAGATCATAGTGTCTGACCTTCTTAATGTATTGTTGTATTCAATTTGCTAGTATTTTGTTGAAGATTTTTTGCATCGATGTTCGTCAGTGATATTGGCCTGTAATTTTCTTTTTTGTGTTGTCCTTGTCTAATTTTGGTATCAGGGTAATGTTGGCTTCGTAGAATGAGTTAGGAAGCTTCCCCTTCTCTTCAGTTTTTTGGAAGAGTTTGAGAAAGATGGGTATTAGTCTTCTTTGAATGTTTGGTAGAATTCACTAGGGAAACTGTCTAGTTCTGGAGTTTTATTTTTTGGGAGGTTTTTGATTACTGGTTTGATCTCCTTACTAGTGATTGGTCTATTCAAATTCTCTGTTTCTTCTTGATTCAGTTTTGGAAGGTTGTATGATTCTAAGAATTTATCCATTTCTTGTAGATTATCCAATTTGTTGATGTGTAGCTTTTCATAGTATTCTCTTATAGTCTTTTGTATTTCTGAGGTGTCCATTGTAATTTCTCCTCTTTCATTTCTGATTTTATTTATTTGAGCCTTCCCTCTTTTTTCCTTGGTGATTCTAGCTAAGGGTTTGTCAATTTTGTTTATCTTTTCAAAGAACCAGGTCTTGGTTTCGTTTATTTTTTTCTGTTCTTTTTTTTCGGTCTCTATTTCATTTACTTCTGCTCTGATTTTTATTATTTCCTTCTTTCTACTAATTTTGAGCTTTGTTTGTTCTTTTTCCAGTTCCTTTAGATGCACTGTTAGATTGTTTATTTGGAATTTTTCTTGTTTGTTGAGGTAGGTCTGTATTGATATACACTTCCCTCTTAGAACTGCTTTTGCTGTATCTCATGAATTTTGGCATGTTGTATTTTCATTTTCATTTGTCTCCAGGTATTATTTTGACTTCTCCTTTGATTTCTTTATTGACACAATCATTATTCAGTAACATTTTGTTTCATCGCCACATATTTGTGACTTTTCTATTTTCCTCCTGTAGTTCATTTCTAGTTTCATACCATTGTGGTCGGAAAAGATGCTTGGTATTATTTCAACGTTCTTAAATTTATTGAGATTTGTTTTGTGGAGTAATATGTGATCTTCTGTGGGAATGTTCCATCTGCATTTGAAAAGAATGTGTATTCTGTGGTTTTTGGATGGAATATTCTCTATATATCTACTAAGTCCATCTGGTCTAATGTGTTGTTTAAGGCCAATGTCTCCTTATTGATCTTTGTTTGGATGATCTATCCATTGATGGAAGTGGAGTGTTAAAGTCTCATACTATTATTGTGTTACTATCTATTTCTCCTTTTATGTCTGTTAATAATTGCTTTATATATTTAGGTGCTCCTATGTTGGGTGTACAGATATTTACAAATTTATATCCTCTTGTTGGATTGTTCCCTTGATCATTATGTAGTGCCCTTCTTTGTCTCTTATTACAGTTTTGTTTTAAAGTCTATTTTGTCTGACATAAGTACTGCTATCCCAGCTTTCTTTTCATTGCCATTTGTGTGGAGTATCTTTTTCCATCCCTTCACTTTCTTTGTGATTGTCTTTAGGTCTGAAGTGTGTCTCTTGTATGCAGCATATATATGAGTCTTGTTTTTTTCTCCAGTTAACCACCCTATGCCTTTTGCTTGGAGCAGTTAGTCCATTGACATTTAAAGTAGCTATTGATAAGAATGTACTTACTGCCATTTTGTTACTTTTTTTCTGGGTGTTTTAGTAGTTCTTTCCTGTTCCTTTCCTCTTCTCTTGCTCTCTTCCTTTGCGGTTTGATGGCTTTCTTTAGCATTATGTTTGAGTTCCTTTTTCTTAATGTTTTGTATATTTATTATAGGTTGCTGCTTTGTGATTACCATGAGGTTCACATATAATAATCTTTGTATGTAACAATCTATATTAAGTTGATGGTCTCTTTAGTTTGACCTCTTGCTAAAAGCTCTACTCTTTTACTCTCCTCCTCCCACATTTTATGTTTTTGATATCATATCTAACCTCTTTTTTTGTGCATGTGTATCCATTACCCTCTTATCATGGAAATAATTATTACTTTTGTCTTTTCACCTTCAGTTTATCTTCATAGGTGGTTGATCTGCTACCTTTACTGTATATTTGCCTTTACCAGTGATTTTATTGCTTTTTTTTAAAAAATACTTTTCTTATTCCATTGTGGTCTTCTCTTTTCCACTTAAATAAGTCCCTTTAGCATTTCTTGTAAGGCTAGTTTCTTGGTGATAAACTCCTTTAGCTTATGCTTATCTTGGAAACTCTTTATTTCTCCTTCTATTCTGAATGATAACCTTGCAGGTAGAGTATTCTTGGCTGTAGGTTTTTTCCTTTCAGCACTTTCAATATATTGTGCCGCTCTCTTCTAGCCTGTAAGGTTTCTGCTGAGAAGTCAGCTAACCTTATGGGGTTTCCTTTTTATGTAACTTGTTGCCTTTCTCTTGTGACTTTTAGGGTTCTCTCTTTATCTTTAATTCTTGACATTTTAATTATAATGTGCCTTGCTGTGGGCCCCTTAGGGTTTATCTTATTTGGTGCTCTCTGTGCTTTCTGGACCTGGATGTCTGTTTCCTTCCTTAGGTTAGGAAAGTTTTCAGCTATTATTTCTTCAAATAGATTCTGTGCTCCTTTGTCTCTCTCTTCTCCTTCTGGGCCACCTATAATAGGATATTAGTGCACTTGATGTTGTCCCAGAGACCCCTTAGACTGTCCTTGTTCGTTTTAATTCTTTTTTTTTTTAATCTGTTCAGCTTGGGTTATTTCCTCTAGTCTTTTGTCCAACTCACTGATCCATTCTTCTGTATCATCTACTCTGCTATTGAGTCCCTCTAGTGAATTTTTCATTTCCAGTATTGTATTTTTCATTTCTGATTGGTTCTTTTTTATATTTTCCAGTTCCTTGTTGAATTTCTCACTGAGTTCATCCATTCTTCTCCCAAGATCAATGAGCATCCTTATGACTATTAGTTTGAATTCTTTGTCAGGTAGATTGTTTATCTCTGTTTCATTTAGGTTTTTTTCTGTGGTTTTGTCCTGTTCCCTTACTTAGAATGTATTCCTTTGTCTCCTCATTTTGCCTCATTCTCTGCACTTATATATATGTTTTATGTAGGTCAGCTACGTCTCCCTATGTTGGAGAAGTGGCGTTATGTAAGAGATGCCTTATGAACCCAACAATGTGCTTCCCTCTCATCACCAGTTCCAAATGTTCCAAGAGTGTCCCCTGTGTGAGTTATGTTTGTCCTTCTGTTGTAGCAGGGTTGCTCTTGCTGTGGGTGCTTGGCGAGGCTAGACTGTCCTCCTGGCCAGCTGGTTGTAATACTCAGCTTCATGTGGCTGCTATGGACCCTTCAGTCACTTTATCTGGCATGTGGGGCCCCAGCACAGTTAGCTGAAAGGTCTAATAGCACATTCCTACTGCAGTCTTTCTGTTAAGTGAGTAGGTCCCCAGTGTGGCTCCTTGCTAGGCTCAAGGGCTAACAATTGCTGTAGGCCTCTGGCCTGCAAGGCTCTTGTCAGCTCTCTCAGGATTGCAGCTGAGTGGGGCCAGCCCCAGACATAGGAGCTCCCAGTTGTTTCAGGGTTTGGAAAATGGGGCCAATCCCCTATGTGGCTGTTTTAGAAGCACAAGTGTGCTGCAGCTGAAAAGCCCCACTGCCCACAAGGCCACACCCTTTCATCACAGTCCTGCCACATGCATGTGCCTCAACCCACTGATGCAGATCCAGTCACCCCACTGCAGAGGCCTCACATACTCCACCAGTGCAGGCCAGCTCCTCTTGCACTCTCTGCCCCACAGAGGCAGACCCACTCACTTGGCTGAAGAGGTTCCAGGCACCCCACCTATTTGGGCCCACAAGTTGCCTGAGGGCTTGCTGTTGGGTGGGGCCAGCCCCTAGGGTGGGCTGCCTGCCCTGTCTGAGCTGGATTAAATTGGTGCTCTAGTGGGTGGGCATACCTCTGTGCTAACAGGACAGGGAAAGAACTCCAATGGCATCTTCCAGGGTCTGTGTCAGCATGCCTGTACTAGGTCAGAATAATGGCTGCTGCCAATGTCTCAGTCTCTGGGGAAGTCTCACCTCTCATCGAGATGCACCCAGAGCCTATCAAGTGAGTCTCTTTCACCAAAGACTGTGCACCTTTCTTTCTGGTGATTTTAGGTTGCTTTCCAAAATGGGTGAATTTGTGCCTGGGCCCTTTAAGAGCAGGCTTTTTCCCCCCTTTGTCTGATAGTTTTTCTGGGGCTATTCCCCTTTGTAGTTAATAGACAGCAAAGCCAGATATTACAACACTTATCTTGGTTGTGCTGAGTCCAAAACCTGCTTATTTTGGTAACGCCTCCCCTCTTAGATCCCTCACTCCTCCAGGAAAGGCTTCAAACCTTAAGATTGCTCCTGGCCAGTGCTGAAGTGTTGTGGCTTGAAGGTGGCTTTTTTCTCTTCAGAAAGGAATTTCTGCCTCTTGCACCTCAGTCAGCACTGTCCCTTATTGTGGAAGTTCTTTTTATCCAGCTTTCAGTTCTCTCTCAGGGGTAATTGTTCCAAGAGTAGTTTTAAATTTGTGTCCATGGGGGGAAGCGAGTTCAGAGTCCACCTATGCCACCATCTTGATATTGTCTCCAGGCATCACTTCTCACTTTGGGTCAGAGCAGCAAGTCCTGGGGATATGATACAGTGTCATGTGAATAAAGAGAATTTTTGGTAAGCAGCAGTGTGTATTTGTTGGGAAGATATTGGACAGAAAGTTTTAGCTTGCCTCTTGCTCACTCTAATAAAAATATATGTCTATACCATGTAGGAAGAGTAGGCACACTTAAGGTCCATCTCATTTGGTGACTGGGGAACGATGTTTATTTTACTTAGGACATGGGAAACATTAAATCTAAACACTAAACTGAAGTAAATGCATTAAGTGTACCTGAACTTTGTTTTAAACTTAGAAGAAATGATCTTTTTGGAATGTTTTAAAAATCTATCAGGAAACATTTTTGTCTTGAAAACAGAGAGTACAAAACTCCTGGCTTAAGATATTTGACCATTTTTATGCTAAAATAATGGGTTAGAATTGGATCCATGAAAAAGAAAATAGAAATGTACCAGTGGTAGGCAGTTTATGAAAGGAAGGAAACTTAAATTAGATTCTGTATTAAGTAATCTATGATAAGTAAGTTAGTACATGTGAACATGTGGAGCTCACGAGTGACTTGTATCAATGGCTATGCAGTTTTTTCTACTGCAAACATCTGGCACTGTAGACACAGAGAATATTTTGACATCTTTGTTACTGTGTGTTTTTAAGAGGTTTTGGAGTGGTTTATTTCTTACCTTTGATGTGAGAACTGTTTGTGCACATTGCTGCTATAGAAATTTAGTAATTTCTTAATGTCACTAGGATATCAATATGAAAAAAACTGAAGATGAGAATAGTCAAGGATGTTGGTGTAAATGGAATAGATGTTATCATCCCACAATTTTAAGGTCCTTTTGCATATGGTTCTATAAGAGACCTGAGGTCAATAAGCACACTCTAAGATCAAGCTCTTAGAGGAGACTTAAAAACCTGCTAATGATGCTGAAGAGGCTGTGTAACTGTGAGTAATTTTAGGATAAATAAATGAGACTGGTAACTTACTATTTTTATGAAATTTAGCATTAAAAAGTATTTATTTTGAAGACTAATAAACTGGAAAGAGCAATCACACTCCAGAATAATAAAAAAAAAATAGTTAAGATTGATATATGGCATATTGAAGGTGAAGTGCATATCCCCTAGGAGTCCTCTGAAGATGATAAGTGTGTATCAGAGGAATTATAGACACCAGAAATAATATATAGCTTATGATTATTAATGAAAGATAAAATCAACATTTCTTGTTTTCTACATCTCATTGTGAACTGTAATCCAAAACTGATTGAATTAGGACAGTGCTAAGAATTAATTTCATTGCATTATGTTATAAGCAATTAAAAATTTCCTCATAACAGATAACCATGTTGTCAAAACCATAACTCATTTCATATCTAGTCACCTATATGAATATTCTCCTTAACTTAACCATACTTCAAAAACTGGCTTTACAGAAACGTCTCTTGGGCCAGGGGTGGAATAAATAACAGGGGATACGACCCTCCTGTGGAAAGAAAACTCCAAATTATTATGCAATAATTTGAGAAGTCTGGATTTTTTTTTTTTTTGAGGAAGATTAGCCCTCAGCTAACTACTGCCAGTCCTCCTCTTTTTGCTGAGGAAGCCTGGCTCTGAGCTAACATCCGTGCCCATCTTCCTCTAGTTTATACGTGGGACGCCTACCACAGCATGGCTGCCAAGCAGTGCCATGTCCGCACCGGGATCCGAACCAGCGAACCCCGGGGCCGCCGAGAAGCGGAACGTGCGAATTTAACCGCTGCGCCACCGGGCCAGCCCCTGGATTTTTTTTTAAGGCAAATGCATTAAAAAAAATAGTGAGTCAATGTTTTGTTTTTTTTTTTCCTGCTTTATCTCCCCAAATCCCCCCTGGTACGTAGTTGTATATCTTAGTTGCAGGTCCTTCTAGTCGTGGCATGTGGGATGCCACCTCAGCACGGCCTGATGAGCGGTGCCACGTCTGCGCCCAGGATCTGAACCAGCGAAACCCTGGGCCGCCGCAGTGGAGTGCGCGAACTTAACCACTTGGCCGCGGGTCTGGCACCTGATGTTTTAAATCATACAGAAACCTGGAACTTGGCTTCAGTAAAGCAGAAATGCTTTATTATTTTTTTTAAAGTTATCTTCCTTCTAGACACTAACACAAGCCATGTATTCATGAATAAAATCCCCACCAGTGTGTGAGGCTAGTCTGCTGAAAATAAAAAGGCATATGAGTCTGTCACACAGCAAGATAAAAGCTGTGCTCTTTATGCATGGAAGCCATTTTCTACTAGAAGGGGCTGTAAAAAAATAATAGAATTATAAAGAAAGTGATTTTATGGAAACAAGATAGACTCTTCCCAGCGTTATGTAAATACTGTCTACCAGGGTGCTCTGCCGTGAGAAACATACCAGGCAGCATTTCACTTTAATAAAGAAGAAACAGATGATGATTATTCACATAATAACAGAGGGACTTCTTGTGCACATAAATGTTCATTTTCAGATTATTGACAGAGAGTCGGAATGTTAGGAGACAGTGCCTGTTGGACATTCTGTAGTAATGAAGATTTTCCATCTCTGAAGCTGTGGGAATGCCTACCTTACAGGTTAGGTCTTCAACTTATTTAATTATTGCAATAATCATGTGATGGGAATGTTATCATAGGGTTATGACCTGAGCCTTGAAATGAAGCGTGAAAGCGGGTTACATTTTGATAATGCCCTGTAAGACCAGGCCTGTTGATTCTAGTCTCTATCCTCTCCATCCTTTTCCCAATTTCTTATGACATGGACTAAAATAGATCCCCTGATGCTTAATGTGCAGGCAGTAGGATTGTCTGCAGGGAGTGCCAAGGGCAAACTATTTAACAAGGAGAGGTGTGGAAAAGCATATGTAACCATAAGGGGAAAGTTAGTCCTAGAGAGGGGAACCAGTGCTCTAGAGGACACATGGTAGCTGCTAAAGGAATGTTAATAAAGGAGATTGATATGGAAAAATTAAGAGTTCCAGGTATTGTGGAAATGGGGCTACTTTCCTAGAAGCAAAATGCCAGATTGTGTGGCATAATTTTGCTTTGAGACATTATGTTCTTTTTTTGTTTTCTCTTACGGACCACCCCACGTTAGACAGAAGTTTCAAGTCAGGCCTAGATAATAAAAAATGGCAAATTCTTGATATCTTGCAAGGAAAGGCAAGTAAGCATAACCAGATCGTCTTTCTCCCTCTTCCCTGCCACCCCAGGAAACACCCTCCAAGCTGGAGAGAAGGAGGAGAGTTGGATGGGAACAGAACAAGCTTAGACAGTCTGCTTTTGTTCTTGTCTCTTACCACTGTCTGCCACTGCTCTTCCCCCAGGGCGGGAGACATAGTAGAACTTCCTCCATTGAAGTTTGGGGAATCTGAGATGATCAGTGAATCCCAGCTCTAATCTCGACCTCTGAGGGTAGGAAGGTTTCTAGGGATCTTAGGAGCAGAGTGAAAGTTTTCTACCATGTTGTCAGCCAGAATTCTTTTCTCTTCTGAAATAGTGTGGAAGGGCATCAGAACATTTCCTTGGGACCAGAGTGTGGTGCAGAAGTCATCTGAGGGATGTGGTCAGGGAGTTTGGTTACACGGAGGAGATAACGGAAGCAGACAGAAGAGGGATGGGCGAGGGTACAGCTGACCTCAGGGATCACCAGTGCCATAGGATGGGTGCAGCGGGAACTGAGAGCTGCAGTCCGCTTGCCATTTGAGCGAGCTCTGTCCAGTGCTGAAGGCCTGGTGAGAGGAGTTGCATCAGGAACAGGAGGCCAGTGAAGGGCCAAGGCAAATCCAGATGGATGTGTAGATGGTTGTCTTCCCAACTATCCTCTGTTGGAAGTTACCTGAACCCTCTTGTGGCTTAGACTCATCCCCAGGGATGAGGAATCAGGAGAAAAATCTGAGAGAGGAATTTAAATCTGAATGTGACTGAATTATAAACCTAAACAGATTGAGAAGTCACTGAATTGGGCTGTGTTTATTTGAAGGGGATTAGATTAAATTTCTGTCTTGAACAAAATGGGACTTAGAGTAAAAAAAATTATTTTATTATAGAAAAGAAAGTTGTCATTTATACCTTAATAAAGCTGAAAAAAAAGAAATCCATGTTTATGATTGTGCAACTTGTATCTGCTATAAAGTTCCAAACCCCGGGCTGAATGGGGGAACGTTGTGATCTTTGGAAACATGGCAGATTTAGATGGGGGTGAGTGTGTGTGTGTGTGTGTGTGTGTGTGTAGCACTTGAGGCTTTATCATTTACTTTGGCTTTTATATTCCACTTCTGCCATAGCCAGTTTGGAGATGAAATATCACTTTGGTCAGGGTTGCCAGATAAGATATAGTGTGTGCAATTAAATTTGAATTTCAGATAAACAAGAAATAATTTTCTAGCATGTGTGCTCAAGCATTGCATAAGCTATACTTATACTAAGAAATTATTAGTTATTTGTTGGAAATTGAAATTTAACTGGGAGTGTTTGGTTTTTTGATTTGCTGAATCTGGCAATCCTACTTTTTGGTGCATGTAGCCAGTAAAGGTGTAAAACTTCCGTCAGTCTGTGAAGTTTGTCAACAGGTGGGTGCCACACAAGAGGTGTTAATATTATATTTCATGGAAGAGGCAATTCTTGGTTCATCTTGATGGGTTGGGCTGGCTCTCTGAGGCAGCCAAATCAGGCCGGACAGAATGAAAAAGTTTAAGAAAATTGCAAGAAAGTAACCCATTTAGTAAGTTGTTCTAGAACACACAAAGGATAAGTACCAGAATTAGGTTTTTCTAGGCAAATGGCTCCACAATACAAATTCAATGTTTAAAGAACTTCTCAGAACATATTTATTGTATAAAGAAAAATTACTCAAAATCTGGGTGGTTTGGTAGCTTGCTGCTGTCCTCTTAATGTATTCTGTTATCGTCAGGCCTATAGAAAGAAACTTACAAATCTTTTCTGGGAAGCGTGTCTTTGAAATTATTTGAATTATTTTAAAGAGATCATGAGATGCTACTTCTTTTTAACTTGGCATTTTATTCCAAAGATGTTTCTGAAATTAAACCAGTAGGAGTTTAGCCAAAATAGAGCAGTGACACAATGATGTCATTTAGAGAAGGGTGGTGCTGAGTTAAATAGCTCTAATTATTAGCAACTTTAAAATCATAAAGCAATTTAAGAAAACCTTCCTTGCCTACTTCAGTGGAGTACAGCTTGCTTATTCACCTGGCTTGGATTTGTTGGCTTTCAGTAACTATTTTCAGATCCTGGTGTCACAAGTCTCCTTCCTTAGTTTCCTCTTGTGTCTCAGAATAATCCTGTGTCACGGATCCTATTTCCTTCTGTCCTCTGAGGACCTTGCTCCATTAAGAATGCCTATTTTCTCTTTACTTTCAACTTTTCATACTCATTTTACCTCCTTTGCATATTAACCTGTTAAAGTTTGGTCTGCACAATGACAATGGCAGCCTTCATTCAAAGCAGTATCCCCTCTGGTAACAGTCCTTTCTCTCTTCTATTCCTCATAGCTAGATTTCTGAAAGATTTTAAGTGAGCTAATCTGCTTACTAACTACACCAGTTCTTGGACTGGGGGAGCTGAATATTTCCTGTAGCTAATTATTATTAACTGATGTTCTGTTCCTGTTAAGTATCAGATACCATAAAAATTCTAAAATTGACCATGAAAATAAATGAAAACAAATATAAATATGTTTTCTCAAATATGTTAAGCATATAAAACCAAAGTCTTATTATAAAAGCTATGCTGTGTATATATTCCTTTTGTGAGTTTTTTCCTGGGTTGGGCTAGGTGAGCCTTCTGAAAATAAGAGGCCAAAGAAATGTGGCCCGGAAGGCCCTTCTTTTCTCGGTAAAACTCCCTTTAGAAAGCACAGGCATTTTTATTGCTCCAAAGATCTTCAAACTGAGTTCAGATTTGGAACAATCTGTTATCAAAATTTTTGTTCATTCTATGGATGTGAAGTAATTCAACAGTTTTTGAATCGTTAAATGTAAGGGAGGGAAGGTTTCCGTGATGATTTTTTTCATGATTCCTTACTTTTTCATTTTAATATGTCAGCTGATTTGCCCTATTTTGACCAGCTCAGCAGCATTGCCAATGGACTTGGTGAGGAAGTGGTTTTATCAGCACTTGTAAGGCAGATGTAAGTATCAGTTTTAGCAATTGTTTTGGAGCTTTTAAATATGTGCTTGCTATTTTCTCCTTAGCGCTCGTTGTTCCTACTTTTTGGAATGCTTTTCCACCAGAGCTTCATAGCATGGTTTCTTCTTATAATCCGGGCTTCAGCTTAAATCTTACTCCCTTAGAGAGGACTTCTTTGATCCGTCTAAGGAAGAACTCCCAGTCCCCACCCCAGCCTCTTCCTAACACTTATCACTGTATGAAATTATCTTGCACATTTAATTTTTTTGGTTGTTTATTGCCCGACTTTCCCTATTAGAAAATAAGCACCTTGTCTCTCTTGATATTGAGTGGTACTCACTCATGTTTGTTGAAGAAATGAGTGATGTGAAAGATAAATGATATCAAGTGAATCAAAAATCAAACCTTTCTAAGGAGGGCTTTGTATATAGTACTTTTTTTAACCTCCAGTTTACTTTTCACTTCTCAGTAATCTGATTTCTGCTCTCTAACTGTACTAACACTGTGCTTATTGTGATTGCCAATCCAATTAACATTTTTCAGATCTTTTAACGTAACTTCTGTAAGGCACTTAACACTGTCAACTGGCCTTCCTTCTTATAAATTTTAATTTTCTTCCTTTTTTTTTCTTTCCTTCAAATTTTCTGCCTACCTGTCTGGACGCTTCTCGGTTTCTCTCAGAATAAGTGTTGATGTTTCCTAGAACACGACCGCTCTTCCTTTCCCTTCCTCCTCGTTTTTCCTTTTTTCTATGCCCTCTGTGTAACCTATAGGGTGATCTCATATATACCCACAGACTCAATAACTGCCTCTAATCTGATGATTAGTTGATTTCCATATCTTCATTTCTACTCCAAATATTTCTCTTCAACTCTATACTTTATCTGGTTACTTGGGCTTTTCAAGCTCAACATTTTCAAAATTTATTATTATCTCTTTTTGCTCTCCATTCCTATGCCTTCTTTCCACTTGTATTCCCTGCCTTAACAAATGCCTGCTAACTGATTTTCTTGCATTCAGTTTCGCTCCTTTCTAATCAGCCTATATAATGCTGCTGGAAAGATTATTTAAAAATGCAAATCTGAGAATGTCTCACGTAAGATCCTTCAGTGGTTCTCCACTGCCTTTAGAATAAAATCCAATTTTTATAAGGCACGTAAGACCCTTCATTTTCCCACAAGAGCCTTGTCTTCAGCCATATCAGAATATTTGTAGTTCTTTGGGTATGTCACATTTCCTCTGGCTTCATGCCTTTGCACATACTATTACTTCTGCATGATTGTTTTCTTTCCAGAGTCTCCCGGCCTGGCTCTTACACTTCAAGTTGCAGATTTGACTGCTCCTTATTCAGGGGAGAAGCTGCTTTATGGTCTTTTGAAAGCATTCCATCCATACTTTTATCGCATCACTTGTCATATGGTAATTTGTTTATTTTTCTGTCTCCTTTTACTGTATTATAAGCTCCTAGAAGTCATAAAGAAAACTCTTTCCTCTCTATTCCTCAACACCTAGAACAGTGCCAGGGACAAATTTGGTTTCAATGTTTTGATGACTGGTGTCAAGTGAACAAATAATTGCATAGTAATTCTGTGTGTGTTTATCTCTGTCTCTGTCTCTCTCTATTTTTTGGTGGGAAGGTTTCAGAATCTTTTGAGGCTATTTAATTCAGTTTGGAGTATTGTGTCACCATTTTCTTTTAGTTCACTATTGTTTTTGGGGGGATATTTTCATCAACTGAATTATTTTGGCTCTTATTTCTGTTTTCTTGTTATATTAGACTTTTATACTTGTAGATTGCTTGAGCTTCTGCATTTGCATAGAGTTGGTTTGGGATAATTTATAAGATCCTGAGTTCAAGCTCTTCTGTCAAGGTTGCAAAATATAGTTTATCACTTGAATGGCTTTTTTCAGAAGGGGTGGTGGGGGAAGGGTTATCAGTTTTTAAAATATTCTTTTGTCTTGCGAGATCTTGAATTTCCCTTTCTAATTTCTTTTTGAGTTCACTGTGCAGTTTCCAGAGAGTGCCTCTTCATTCATTTTTACCCTCTTTGCCCCCAAAGCCTTTCCAAGACTGCCTTTTAGAGTCCCATGCACTAGTCCCTCCCTCTAGTTGCCTCTGATCTACCAGGACATTTTTTTCAGTATTTTTGCAATTAAGGTGAAATTTCTCTTTCTAGCTGTGATTTTAGACCAATGGGTAAATATTGCTGCTGGATTTCCTTTTCTATTTTCATTGCAATTTTTTCCCCCAGTCTGTCCTTGCTTTCCAGGAAGTGTTGCACCAGCAGTGTGAGGGATAGCATGCCTGGATTTGGTGTTAATTTTCTATTTACATGTAGTTTGAATTTAGGTTGTTCTCTCTTTCTTAGTTATGTTGAGGACATAGGTTTTGTGTAGTTTTACTTGTTTTTAAATTGTTTTTCAGAGAGTATGCTGGGAGATTTGGACTTACACAGCTACCGTTTCTTTGGCTATCCAGAATTTGATCATAAATGTTTAAAGAGATTGAAAAAGAATGTCTCATTTATCTCTTGGTAGTATAATTTATTTTATTTCCTTAAAAAATGATTTGACATATTCTTTAACGAATGTTGTAACATTTCTGTTTGACTAATTGCTTAACAGCATCAATTTAAGAAACAAATAAGGTGCTTAAATTAAGAAAGAGAGAGAAAAGATGAGATTTAGCACCGGTTTCACTCTTGGACAAATTCAAAGTAGGATATAGGTGATAGAAAGCAAATTAGGGACTTCAGAACTTATGATCAGTGGAAAAAGCCATGAGAATAAAATTAGATCAAGACTGGTGCTTTATGCTAAAGACATCTGTGATGAGTTTTCTCTTCAAGAAAAGTAGCTATTGCCGTAGGTGCAATAATGAGAGCTACGCACTTTTAAAACAATTTGGCATTTCATTTCCATGACGTTGATTTTTTCCGATACTTATCTAAGCCCCTGAGAAGGTGGGCCAAGGTGCTCTTCTTGGCCTCTTTCCATGCTTAAATGTTTGGTTCTTGTCAAAAGAACAAAGGTCACCTGCCACATAAACTTCCAGTGAATAAATACTCAAATGCAAAATGACAAGATGCAACTTAGATTGAGAAATAATGCTTCATTTTTCTCAACCAAACAAACACTAAATATACTTTGGTAATTAAATGAAAACATATTTCACTTTGAGTTGAGTTGAATAATTTAATGCAAGTGAAAGTTAGGTCTTAGATATGTAATAAAAGACTCCCAGGGAAATCTGTAAAAGGTACACTAATAGGGATATAGAGATAATTGTTTTATAAAGGGAATTTAGTTTGGTTTGCTGCTTATATAATACTTGTTGTACTGATGCATGTTAGAGAAAAAGAATCAAGTGCAGTAAGAAATCAGCTGACTCAAGGAATCTCTGGCCCATATTGCCTCTTAGGGAGCCATTTATTTCTTTTCAATGATTTTAAAAGTTAATATTCTTTTATATTTTCTGAATACCATCCTTGTACCCCTGTACTATTTTAGCCAGGTTTTTACTTATTTTCCATTTTCCTTTCTTCTCCTCCCAGCACGCTCTATGACCCCATGCTGTCTCTTGTTGCCCAGGAACCTCTGATTTAGAAAATTGACAAGGAGCTGCATTTCTAATTTCTCAGCCTCTACCTCCCTCACAAACATACTCAAATGCGGTAATCCCTGTTAAATTGTTAGTGTGAGCAGAATGCCCTCTTCCTCCTGTCTCAAGCTTGGCGTTCATAGAGGAACTTTCATGTCTGTTCTCAGAGTTTACAGCCCCCTCATCCGCAGATCTCTTATAGCAGCAAGTCTGAACACTCCTGTGTCTTTCCTTAGACATCCTGTGATACTTAGGGACTAAGGATGGCCAGGAGAGAAGTGGGGATCACCACTGCCTTGGCCAGGTATGAGAGAGTGCTAGCAGCAGGTTGAAGTGAGACTCAGGATTCTGCTCCTCCCACAGGAATGAGGTTACCTACTGGACCCTTTATTGGGTATGTGCTCTTTCCACTGGTTCTAGCCATGTCCCTAGAGATCTGGGTGATAACTCCAGCTCTTCCAAGCACATCCTCTTTTCTTCCATGGGGAACTACCCATGGTGTGAGGTGGCTTAATTTTAGATCTTATAGGGAAGAAAAAGTAATTTTCCCTCTACCCTTCTAGGTTCTTGGCTGAGATTCCCCCATAATAAAAAGACAGACTAACAGGAGAAAAACAAACAGAAAGTTAATAATATGTATACCTCCTGGGATATACATGGGAGATGAATACATGGGAGATGAAGAGGGAAAACTGACTAACTCCCCAAAATGCCCCAACCACCACCTTAAATACCATCTCCAGCTAAAGACAAAAGATGTTGGAGAGTGGGGAGCCAGTTTTGGGAGGTTTTCAGGCAAAGCACAGTAAAGGGGAGTATGGTTGTTATGCAGATTTAAGTCTCTACCTGCTCCATTGATAAGAGTGTCTAGAGATTTAGTTATCCCTCTCATTCTGGTACAGGGAGGGAGACACCCTGACGAATGGAGAGTTCCCTTATAAATGTATACCTGAAACTAACATGATATTGTTTGCATGTCAATTACACTTCAGTTAAAAAATAAGTAATGTTAAAAAAAGTCTCCTACAAAAGGGTAACTTCCACTCCATTTTCAGGGCTTCTCCTGTGTCTGCTGTTTCTTAAAAATAATCAGCCTAAAATAATCCCTATGTCAAAGAGGCATATTTTGGAGTGACAAATTCTACTCCCATTCAACCTTAAACACAAATATCCCATTTTCCCTGAAAATAGTTATTGATTGACCAAGGTGATTTTACATTCCCTTCTCCCCCTACCTCCCAACTTAAGTGGAGGTAGCCACCTTTATGTGTCAGTGACTGTTTGACTTGGGTCACTCAGTCAGAGGCCGAGAGAGAACATACAAGTACACACTCTTCCCTGGGTTTCCTGCTCTACTGGCTAGCTGCCTCTCAGCCAGCCAAGGCTTAATGAAAGCACAGGAGGTGGTGCTGGGAGACTTGGCAGCCAGTGGAGGTGACTTCTTTGCCAAGGAGGATGTCTTACTGTCAGACTATAATGGTCGTGCTTAGGATGGTCAGTTTTATCCAGCTCCTAACTGAACCACACACAGAAAACGGACACTTCCTGCAGGCTTCCTTGTTGCTGCTCTTTCCTCCCGCATCCTGGTGCTAGAGCAGCTCTTCGGAGCTTAGTGCAGCCCAGTAGTATCTTGGTTCTTCTGAAGCCTTGTGCAGAGTGAGGTGCGCTGCCTGGGACTTTGGAAGGGGGCTACATCATGGTTGGGGGTGCCAGTAATCATTTGGGAAGATAGGTTTTGGTAAGTGCTTTTTGAATTTGGTATCAACAATAGTGGAAATTAGTATCTTTTTTCCCAAACTAAAATAGGATTGAAGAACATAAATGGAAGAAAGTAGTAAAAATGACTAAAGAGTGAGAAAACACGACTCATTGGAAAGAAATTGGATTTACTTAACCTTCAGAAGAGAAGGGTGAGAAGGAACTCCATAATTCTTATCCGTAAAACAAAGAATTTTCCCTATGATAGGAAATGACCATTATCTATGTTTATGAATGCAGAACAAAATTGGAGGCCAAAGCTCCATTATCCACGTGTAGATGTGCTTGGATGCAGCTAGGAATTATTTAGCAGCTTTCTGTGTCTCAGGTTGTGCTAATCACTTTACTTATTATTTCATTTAATCCTTCAACTAACTTTAAAATAATATCATTTTCCTCATCTTAAACAAATGGGAAAACTGAGGCTCATAGAAGTTAAACTTGGGAAATACCTATCAAAGTATGGGAGGGAAGCAGAATCCGAATGAATATACAAATACTAGCTGTTAAAGTACGACACAGGTCAGAAATCAAGCAAGAATACAGAAATTAGGAAAATATAGTAAAGCAAGAAGAGTGTTAAGTGTCTAGCTGACTATCAAGAACCAGAAGAGCCATTGGAATTGAGGACTGGGGAGGGGTGGGGAGGTCATGAACCCATGTGGTGAAGGAAGAGAGGGAAGATCAGTATCCAGATAAGAAGTGTTTTTATCAGATATGAGGTGACATCTATAAAAAGACTGTTTAGGGAGGCAAACCTCAGCTTCATTCAGAAAGTGTATGTATATTTCCGGTTAAAGGAGACCCTTGTTCCCAGGGCATGTGCAGTCCCATAAATAGAACAGATGAATGAATCTGGATAAGACTGCCTCTGATAACCCATCCAATTATTAGTTGACACATAAATCAACACCTTTGACTTCACAGTTTAAGTTGTGACACCTATGTCACAAATGACTTGCTTTTTAAAATTCCCTTAAGTTTGAGTTGCTTTTTAGCAGCTTTTTCAGATAAGAGACTCCTAATTTGGAATTTTTAAATAACAGAAGGTATCACATTACTGGTATTCCACGGGAGAAAATACTAGTCTGACTGAAACAGGAGAAAACCAACAAAGAAGAGTATCTTATTAGGTGACCACAGTTGGCCTTCAAAAGAAGAGACCTCTAGTTGCAACGTTTGAAAGAGAGTTTTTTTAAGTGGATGCAGATCAAAGCTGGGCCTTTTATGTTGATTGTGGACTTGGCTGGGTCTGCCGTTAGCTTCTGACCCTGCCGGGAAATGCTGCAGGGAAGCCACATATTCCTGTTCCAAGTGGAGAGTAACACCTGTTTCTAGTAGAAAACAAAAAGCCAATGATGAGAAAATGAAATTGGGATTAATTTCTATCATAACCAGGTCTAACTTCACCACCACCTGACTTTGGTGCTCTTGCTATGACCTTACATGAGTCAACACAGTCACCAGAGAGTTTTAATTTTGTAGGCAAGTTGCCATCTGAGTCTTAATTTTGTATAACGTTAATATAGCAAATATGACATTGTATTCAGGTATTTAGTAAAACATGGAAAAAATATGCATTTTGGATTTAATGTCTACAATCCTATGGCCGTCCCTCTAGCCTGGGCCCTTTTCATCGCTGCAGGTATCTTTTATTTCCTTGCTTCAATGTTTTCCTTCAAATTTATTCTGTACATTTTGTTAGACTAATCTTTTTAACACACAATTTTCTTCATGCTTTCTCCTCTGTTGAAGAAATGGTGATTTCTCACCTCCAGTCAGATCTAATTCAAACTACTTCCTAATCTTTAAAAGCCCAATAAAAGCTAGATCTCCTTAACCTGTTGCCTCTATTTGCATTTATTGAACTTTCAATGGGTTGAACTCATGGTAATCAATAATGAACTGCAAAAGTTTTTGAGATTAAGGGTTTCAGATAAGTGACTATTCCCAATATTGGGAATTAGTTAAAAAAATTTTTTTTGATGGAAATCTTAATAGTGATATATCTCTCTTATATTTCTGTTTCTTTAATTTAAAAATCATTTACAATCACTGATAGGGCTAGCCTTGTGGCATAGTGGTTAAGTTTGTGTGCTTTGCTTCAGTGGCCAAGGGTTTGGGGGTTCAGATCCCTGGCACAGACCTATACACCACTCATCAAGCCATGCTGTGGCGGCGTCCCACATAGCAAAATAGAGAAAGACTGGCACAGATGTTAGCTCAGGGACAATCTTCCTCAAGCAAAAAGATGATGATTGGCAACAGATGTTCACTCAGGGCCAATCTTCCTCTCACACATACAAAAAAATGATTTAAAATCACTGAAATATTATAGGGGTATAGTCTTACTGTAACTATTTAAAACCTGCCAACTTCTCTACCCTCTTTCCAGGTGTGCTCTGGATTTGGGCAGAGGAAGCCTTAGCTAGGAATACTTTTTGTCTGTTTTTTTGAGGTATAATTAGCATACAGCAAAATTCACCCTTTATAGGGTATAGTTCTAGGAATTTTGAAAATTCATACAGTTGTGTATCTACCACCACAAGAAAAATATAGAATAGTTCTGCCACCCAGAAACATTTGCTGGTGCCCCTTGTGGCTAACCCCTCCCCTGACCCTTAGCTCCTGGCAACAGTTGCTTTGTATGCTGTCTCTGTACTTTTGCCTTTTCCAGAATTTCATATAAACAGAATCATACAATATGTGCCATTTCAGTGTGGTTTCTTTTAGTTAGCACAATGCATTTGGGATTCATCCAGTTGTTGCATGTATCAATAGTTTATTTTTATTGCTGTGTAATATTCCATGTGTAGATGTATCACAATTTGATTATCTGGAAGGACATTTGAGTTATTTCCAGTTTTGTCTATGATGAGGAAAGCTGCTATAAATATTTGTGAGCAGGTTTTTGTGAATATAAGTTTTCATTTTACTTGAGTAAATATCCAGGAGTAGGATTGCTGCATCATATGGTAGCATATGATTAACTTTATAAGAAGCTGCCAAGCTGTGTTCCAAAGTAGCTGTACCTTTTTGTATTCCCAGCAGCAATGTCTAAGAGTTTCACTTTCTCTGTATCCTTGTGAACACTTTGTAGTTATGCTTAAAAAATGTTTTCAACTTTAGCTATGCTAATACAAATTTAGTGGTATCTCATTGTGGTTTTAATTTATATTTCCCTAATGACTAATTATATTGAGCATCTTTTCATGCATATCTTTTATTGATGAAGTGTCTGTTAAATTCTTTTGCCAATATATTTTAGGAAGGTATATTAGTTTGCTAGGCTGCCATAACAAAATGCCCTGGACTAGGTGGTTTAAACAACAGAAATTTATTTTCTCACAGTTCTAGAGGCTAGAAGTCCAAGATCAAGGTGTTGGCAGCTTTGGTTTCTGCTGAGGCCTCTCTCCTTGGCTTGCAGGTGGCTGCCTTCCGGTCTTTCCTCTGTGTGTGCACTCTCCTGGTGGCTCTTTGTATCTAAATCTCCTCTTCTTATAAGAACACCGGTCAGATTGGATTCGGTCCACTCTAACGGCCTCATGTGAACTTAATCACTACTTTAAAGTCCCTGTCTCCAAGTACAGTCACAATCTGAGTCAGTGGGGGTTAGGGCTCAGCATATGAATTTTGAGGGAACACAGTTCAGCCCATAACAGGAAGGTTGTTTATTTTCTTATTATTGAATCTTGAGAATTTCTTTTATATTCTAGATACAAGTCCTTTATCAGATATGTGCTTTTCAAATATTTTTCCCAGTCTATGGCTTGTCTTTTCACTTTCTTAACAGTGTCTTTTGAAGAGCAAAAGTTTTAATTTTGATGAAGTCCAATTTGTCAATTTTTCTTTCACGGATTGTGCTTTAGTGTCATATCTAAGAAGTCATTGCTTAATCCAAGGCCGTTGAGATTTTCTCATGTGTTTTCTTCTAAAAGTTTTAAGTAATTGCTCTCATTTGCATTGTTTGAGCTTTAACTGGACTGAGATTTTTAGGTCCATAATCCATTTAAAGTTGATTTTTGTATATGATCTATATTGAGGTTCATTTTTTGGTATATGACATATAGTTGTTCCAGCAGCATTTCTTGAAAAGACTGTCCTTTCTCTACTGAACTGCCATTGCACCACTGAAAAAAATTCATTGGCCATACATGTTCAGGGCTTTTACTAGACTCTTTCCTGTGTTCCCTTGGTCTATATGTCTGCCCTTAAGCCAATATCACATTGTCTTGATTACTGTGGCTTTCTAATAAGTGTTTTTCAAAATTCTTTTGGCCTTTCTATGTAGAGTTTAAAGTCATCTTGTTGATTTCTACAAAACGTTAGGCTGGGATTTTGATGAGGATTGTGTTGAATCTATAGATCATTTTGGGAAGAGTTGACATCTTAACAATATTGCACATTCTAGTCTATTATCATGGTATATTTCTGCATTTATTTAGGTCTTCTTTGATTTCTTTTGTTAGTGTCTTGTAGTGTTCAGCATATAGATCTTATAAGTATTTTGTTAGATTTACATAAGTATTTCTTTCTTTGGTGCTATTGTAAATAATACTGTCTTTTAAAAATTCAATTTCTTACTGTTCATTGCTAAAATATAGGAATACAATTAGTTTTTATATATTGACCTTGAAGACTTCGACCTTACTAAACTCACTCATTAGTTCTACTCCTAGATAGGAATTTTTTTTTATTGTAGTAACATTGGATTATAACATTATATAACTTTCAGGTGTACATCATAATATAGTTCAAATTCTGTATAGATTATATCATGTTCACCACCCAAAGACTAATTATAACCCATCACCATGCACGTGTGCCTAATCACCCCTTTCAGCCTCCTCCCTCCCCCCTTCTCCTCTGGTAACCACTAATCCAATCTCAGTTGCTGTGTGTTTGTTTGTCCTTGTTTTTATCTTCTACTAGATAGAAATTTGGTTTCTGGTATGTTAAAGCAAAATATATAATTTCAAAAATTTTCTCTCTCCTCTTTCATTGTTAAATGGGAGGGAGAGTGGCTTAGTCAGCTAGGACTGCCAAAACATGATATCTCAGACCTGCAGGATGGTTTCTGGTGAGGACTCTCTCCCCAGCTTACACATGGCACCTTCTCACTATGTCCTTACGTGGCCATTGCTCTGTGTGTGCCCACAGAGAGAAAGAGAGCTCTGGAATCTCATCCTTTTTAAGGACACCAATCCTATCAGATTAAGGTCCCATGCTGATGACCTCATTTAACCTTAATTACCTTCTTAAGGCCCTATCTGCAAATGAAGTCACATTGAGGGTTAGGGCTTCAACATAGGAATTTGCAGAGAAGAGGACAGGGCACAATTCATTCCAAAACAGCGGGGTAGTTTTTTTTTTATTTAAAGAATTAGCAGTATAATTTAATGAACCTCTTGAGTTATGCAAAGGTACACCTAGACCCTAGTCTTGGATGGAAAGTGACAGCTAATTGTTCTGCATAATAAAGCAATAGGCAGAACAAGAATATCTAATATTAAATATTAGGTAGTTTCACATTCTGTATTATGCTGTATCATTCTCTGTTATCAGTAATGTTCAGTAAAAGTCTGTTATAGATTTTTGTTAGTGGAGTTTGAAGAATAGTGGAGGAGGGATGGTCGCCACACATAGGGTGAGCATGTATGAAAAGCCTAGTGTCTACAGAAGGTAAGACAGTGAGCAGGAATTGAGAATTCCATGAGAGGTTTCCAGGGAGTGTAAACTTCCTGGAAATCCTTAAAAATCGTGGAAAGCGTGTGTGATGAGGGCTTGAACCATTTTGTCTGGATATTAAAGGATGACTCCAGATGGCCTATAGATTTAGGCTTATCCAGATTATTTTAGTTAAGCCCCTTATCATATTATAACAGTCTCCCCTACATGTATTGTTTATTCATTTTTTCGTGAATCCAACATTTATTTAGCTTGTCAACCTGTATTATGGGGATACAACACTGAAAGATAGTATCCAAGTCTTCTAGGAACTCATAGTTTAGAAGGAGAGAGAAACATATGAGCAGGTCATTGTAACACATTGTGATAATCAAGTAAGCATATGTGTAGCTATAAAGGCAGGACAAAGGAGGACCTGATCAATTCCATTTGGAGAAAGGGTCATGAAGAGTTTACAGAGGGCAGCTATAAGTCACATTTTGAAGGGCGTATACGACAGGCAGACAAGGGGGGAAAGTATAATTCTGTGCCTATAGTGATTAAAACATGTGCAAAAGCACAGAGATATGAAATAGAAGGACAAGTTTAGGAACTATTAGTAGTTTGGTATGGCTAGAATGTAGTCTGTTTATAAGTCAAACCTCTTAAAAACGTGTGACTTCCTTGATAAGTGAATCCATGCAGTGTACCTTTCACACATCTGCCATGGTATCTAACAACTAGTAAATAATCAATCATTGAATTGGTTACATGATGATTTTGGAAAGATATTCCTGTTATGAAGATGTAGTTTTTTGGCGGAACTTGATTCACGTGGGACATAAATTTGCTACTTTGTCTTAACGAAGAGTTTGTAGGAGACAAATGAGTAATGGTTTCCATCATTGGTCTGTGTATGTGACAATTGATTATCATTTCATACTTGTAGCAAGCATTCTCCTTTTCTTTGCGGAAAGACCCTAGAACAGTGACAGCCCCTTAATAGGGACACAATAACTATTTTGACTAACCAATATATCTTTTTCCTCACAGAGACAAAAGCATACAAAATTAAGGCCAGGATTTACATTGCTTCCTTTGGCAGGATGAAGGCGTACCTGCAAAAACTACTCTTGTTTTTCCCTTTCCTTTGACTCTTTTCTAGTCCTGAACCCAAATTCCCTTGTTTTCTTATGATTTCTTTTAAAGATTTTATTTTTTTCCTTTTTCTCCCCAAAGCCCCCCAGTACATAGTTGTATATTCTTCGTTGTGGGTCCTTCTAGTTGTGGCATGTGGGACGCTGCCTCAGCGTGGTTTGATGAGCAGTGCCATGTCCGTGCCCAGGATTCGAACCAACGAAACACTGGGCCGCCTGCAGCGGAGCGCACGAACTTAAGCACTCGGCCACGGGGTCAGTCCCCTCTTATTATTTTTAACAAGAGGGATTTGCAACTCTTGTTAGAGGAATCCAAATTCTTTTCAGTTGCTGAAGAGTTAAATAGAATTAAATTTTCATGTAATAGAATTTTCAAAAGAGGAGTTTGTAATTGGGAAGGAATTACTGAATCCATAGAGTTAAAGCTATAGACTACAGTCTAGCACCACTGCTTCCGCAGAAGTTTAAGCCGTTTAAATTCAGATTTCGCTTCATAATGGATGCTTGCTATGCAAGCTTAGGAACTCTTATCTATGTTCTGATCTTCTACGAGGAATGGAAGTTTTTTGCTTGTGCAGTGGTTTTCATCCAGGGACAGTTTTGCCTTCCAGTGGACATTTCGCAATGTTTAGACACATTTTTGGTTGTGTCTGTGATGGGAGGAGGAGGAGGAATGTGGCTGGCATCTAGTGGGTAGAGGCCAGGGATGCTGAAAACATCTTGCAATGCAAAGATAGCCCCCACAACAAAGAATTATCTGCCTCAGAGTGTCAATAGCGTTGGAGTTGAGAAATCCATTGTTAAAGTAACAGATCTTTAGTGGTCTGTGATCAACCTACTCAATGGTACTGGTCCAGGAAGGACCAGATGATAGGGCTAGTTAGGTCACAGCTATAGTCTCATTGCTCTGTGTGTATGTGTGTGTGTGTGGCGGGGGTGGGGGGGGGTGGGGGGGGTGGGGGGGTGGGCTAGACTGCCAGGTAACACAAGTTCTAGTCTGTTGGATAAGGAAACATCATTTGTTTAAAGCAATCTGTGTGTCTAGACAAGCTTCAAGTGATCTATCAGGTGTGTAATGTGCCCTGTGTCTTTTAAAAACCAACTAAACTATGTATTTGCCTGAAAGACTGGAGTGACTTTGAGAAGTTGATTTAAAAAATGTTTCTTAAACATATGTATGTTTCTCAGAGAGTGAATGTAGCAGCTTCAAAGAGGATTAAATTGATTTGATCTTTAGGGGGACTAATAAGTCCTTTATTAGAAATCCTTGACTCTCGATTATTTTGTTTTATATGTTTTTTGAGGAATGTTAGGATGTAGAAAGAAACTTGAAAGTAAAGACTAAAATCAGGAAATCAGAATGATTGTAGGAAATAATTAATAGCACTATACGTCTTCTTTTAACAACTTTTATTCTTAGGCATTTTTTTTCTGCAGCGCTTTTTAAAGGTTTAAGTGACTAGAAAAGATTTCTTTCTGTTGGTCTTAGTAGAAGTTTCCAGCTCATAATATGTTCAGAAAATTAGCATTGGTCCCAAGGTATACTCTTCCAACCCTTCCTTTCACAGTAGACAGAAGATACAAGCATCTGCCTCAAAGCAGTGCTTTTATTCCTTCTTGTGGCCTCTGCATTGTCTGCCTCTAACCAGCAGAAGGGGAAAGCAAGGAGACTTGAGCAGCTGCCTCCCAGCCACAAGGCTGCACCATGGAGGGGCAGAGCATGGCACAGAAAATTTGTTCAGTTTCTTTTAGACTTAGATCCTAACTCAGTGTATGTGGTCACATATCTATGATAGTGATAGACATACTTTAAAAGATTCTTTAATTTTTAAAACTATATTTCCTACTCTATTAAGAAAGTTGGTATTTTAGAGCTATAACATTTATTGAATATATAATCTGTGTCAGATTTACATGTATTTTTACACGTATTAACAAGAGTTCTACATGTATTAACATCTTATTTTCGAAGTATTATAATGAAGTAGGTGCAAATATTGCTCAATTTTAGAACAAATCATGGCCCAGAAAGGTTTAGAAACTTACTGTCACATCGTCATGCATGGTACAACCCAGAGAGTCGACCACAGAGCCCATGTTTTTAAACACGTTTTGTAAAGTGTTAAAAAGATTACTTATAATATTCAATCAATGGGAATCAGATGGTTATTTTAGATGTAGAGACTGTGTGAAATGGTATATGGGGAATATGTAACAAAGGAATTTTAAAAAGCAGTATTTGAGTGATACGAAAGTCTAATAGAGACAAAATTATAAAGTTAGGAAAATTGTGAAGGAATAAACCATCCAAACTTGAATAGGACTGATATCATGATACTCATATATAGTACAGTTGTTGGGCATGGGGAAAAGATGGGAGATTCTGACAGTGTTTGGTTTACCAAGATGGTAATGTGTAGTCAAAAACTTAACTAGATGTGGTCATACTGCAGACTTTTAGCAATTAAGGTAGTTTTCCCTTTGAAATTTTTCGATGTGAAATCTTTTGTTGTGAGATTTGACTCCAGTTCAATGTTTTTCTTTTTGTTCAGTATGTCTTTTGCTTTTCTATCTGTTCCTTCATCATTCCACACTGAACTTTAGGGAGCACCCATTGACCATTTGATTTTATTGTGAATTTTCACGATAATATGACTATGATTATTTAAAGTGCTAGTAGATTAAGGTAAGATATTCCAATTATGCTAAGAAACCAGTAGAAAAGTGATGGATATCTAGGAAGACAAGTAACAATTTATCAAACTTCGGAAACAATTTTATGTGCATGCATTGGCTACCGACAGACAACATTTAGATTTTCAAACGCCATTTTACATCTCAAAGTTTCTGATGCTTCCTACCCTCATTTCCACTTAAGCTAATTTTATCCCCCTTTGGAGATAGACAAGCTCATATTTTACTCCTGTCATCTTCTTTGGCTTCCTTCACATGTGAGTATACTGCCAAATTTGAAATTCCTCCTAGTGAGAAAAATATATCCTAGTTTTTGGCTCTGCATTTCTGATTATCCTAAAAGCAATGGCAGCACCAAAACTTTTCCAGAATGGAACAATTATAATCAAGAAGTAAGAGGAAGAAACAATTGGTTAATCTATAATATTTATACTTCACTGTTATGTTTGATTATATATAAAGTATATATAAAGCTATTGCTGGGTTAGTCTCACAGAAAACTTTTGTTGTATTGTTTTCTAACTCTATTTCATTATTCTGTGGCACAACTTTGAGCTTATTTAGGTTGCTTATGTTTTAAAAAGGAATCTGGACATATTTCCCCTATGTGATACCGTTAATAAGGCATCACATATAATTAGAAAAAACAGCATTGCACAGCTGAGAAAAGAAAATGTGTTTTGGCAGAAACAAATTGTGGTGCATATTAGTATGTCTTTAGATCCAAGGGACATTTGATAATTGAGTGCAATTAACTTCAAAATAAGGCTTGATTCTTCTCTGGAAGCATATATGAAATTTTAGATGCAAACTAAAACGATAATGTGAAAAGTAACCCGACAGGCAGACAACAACCTTGAAGAAATTCTATAGAGATAAAACCATACAGGTGAAAATAATATCTAAATTGAAACAAAAATATGACTTTGGGTGGAGAGAAATTGTTCTCCATTGGCAGGATAAATGGCAATGTCTTTTGATGTAGGAAAAAAATAAATAATGCCTGATTTTCATGTGGTTATCATTAACTTTTGTATGTGTGCAGTAGAGAGGTTGTTTTTCACCTTCTCCAAATAAAAAGAACATTGCACAGTCTCCCATGTGTTTTATTTTCCTGATAGGCAGCAGTTCTCTCTCCAGGGTGCTCAGTGGACCTCCATGTGAGTTACAACCAAAGCTGGGAACAAGGGCACATAATAGTATCAAGGATGATGGTCTCATGGTAAACGTTTCTCTGAAAATTACAGAGACTTTCTGAAATGAGCTGTTTACTTAAAACCTCTATTATTTGCTTATTTCTTTGTCTTGGATTTTTCTATTTTAACATGGGGCATCATAAATTGATATATACAGCTAAGTAGAACCTGGGCTTACAGATAGTTATGTTTAAGGAAAGAAACTTTACTAGGAAAGCTGATTGTAGTCTCTGTCCTTCTCTCTCCTTTACTTTTCTTTCCCCAACTATAATCAAGAATACGAACTCTCTTACTGTGAAATACTTGAGGAGGAAAGCTTTGAAACTATCATTCTATTGCATGAGAGTATTATAGCTGGCACTCTTGTGTTGGGTAATTAAAGCTGAAAAGTGGTTATGTTTTTAGGCTGGAGAATGAGCGTAATATAGATACTTTTAAAAAAATAAAATCCTATGTAAAAAAAGGATTCTTTTCTAAATAGAATGCAACCCTTTTAGAATATCAAAAGTTACTGTTTATAATGACACCACATACATTAGGCATTATTATTTAAAATGATGCAAAATGTCACTGAATCTTCCTACCTTGAAACTAAATGCTTCCATGGCACCTGACAGAAGCAACGCTCTCGATTACCCACCCAGTGTTATGAGAGACAGCAGAAACACAGGCAATTGCATTCACAAAACATTAAGAATCTTTTAGGCATTTATTACAATTTCTTCCCCATCAAACTTTTTTGCCCTGAAACTTCTAAGAAGGAACAATCTTGAACGATCTGTGCTTTCTTTTTATTTCCCTACCTACACTTTTGATAGGGATGATGGAAATGGTCTATGTAGAGGGCTTTAGGTAAAACGGAAGCGAAAGTCCAGAGTCGTGCACGTCCCGAATAGGCACTCCCTGGAGTTCGCTCTTGCGGACAAAGTGTTCTTCCTTTTCTTCACAGGATCATTTCAACCCTTTTCTGTTAAAAGGCCCACAAATTGCTGAAAGGCACTTACTGCAAAGAGGGCTACGTAGATGTCATTTTGTCCTTTAGCCTTAATGAACTGTATAGTCAATGTATATACGAAGTACCCTGATAGGTCTGCTGGGCAGTTAAAGAAATCTGAGGGTCAGCCCTGCTTTCAAGAAACAGTCTCTCTGCTGCTCCAATGAAACAATAGCAGTAGCTGCAGCAACAGCACAAGTTGCGTGAGAAAGCAGTATGTGACAAGGGCTGTAGGAGTGATGTAAACAATAACTTTCATTTTCGGAGTCACAGGAGAGATAATTGCTGCAGGCTAGAGGGATCAAGGACCTTTTTATTTGGGAGTTAACTTTTCTGTTCTCTGGACCTAGAACAATATGGAGAATTTAAATTGGTGAAGAAGATGGGAAAGGAAAGGCTACTATAATGTGGAAAAGCTGAGGAAAAGACTAAAGATAGAAATAGCCAAGTGCAAGAATGAGGGTAGGGGCCGGTCCGGTGGCACAGCGGTTAAGTGCGCATGTTCCGCTTCGGTGGCCCGGGGTTTGCCGGTTTGGATCCCGGGTGCGGACATGGCACCACTTGGCACACCATGCTGTGGTAGGCGTCCCACATATAAAGCAGAGGAGGATGGGAAAGGATGTTAGCTCAGGGCCAGTCTTCCTTAGAAAAAAGAGGAGGATTGGCAGCAGTTAGCTCAGGGCTAATCTTCCAAAAAAAAAAAAGAAGAATGAATGTATATCAGTTTATGGGATGATCTCTGTGGAAGAAAAGGGAGATCTAAAATGAGAAAATCAGATGGAGCCAGATTATGGAATGTTTTAAATGACAAGGCAGAGTTTCAACCTTTTGTTATAGGTAATGGAAAGCACTTGAAGGATTTTGAGCAGGAAAGTGGCATACATTATATGTGCAGTGTTTTAGAAAGATACATCTGATAGCAAGACTATCAGAACTGAAGCAGAGGGGATTAGAGGAAGGTGTGTCAGAGACAGACCCATGGATTCACAGAAGCAAAAGGGAGGAGCATGAGCGAGGGGCAGAAAGATGTTGGAAGGGGGGCAGGATGAGGGAAAGTTTCGTGTTGGAGATATTTTCACACCTGGGCTGAGTCAAAGTATGAGTAACAAAATTTGAGACATTTTCAAGATTTACAAGTCACTGTAGTATTATTTTATTTATTTTTCTTCTCTAAAAGCATTATTAAGAGAAAAACATTGTTTCAAATGCTTCTATTAGAAAGAATTGACAATGTCAGCAATTAATAGTATACTGCTACAGATCCTTAAGACATTAAAATTTGAGAGGTTATTATAAACAGATTTATGAGAATAAATACAAATATTTAGAGGACATCAACAAATTTCTAGAAATGTGGCTCCCTTGAAACTTGAATCACTACTCCCTACTATAGACCACTCATACACACACTCATACATGTACACACAAGCCTTGTGTACTGTTACATATAGACCAGGGATTGGCAATACAGACTGTTGCCTGTTTTTGTAAGTGAAGTTTTATTGGAACACAGCCATTCTCTCTCTCTCTCTCTTTTGATGTATTTTCTGTGGCTGCTTTTGTCTTTCAGCACAGAGTTGAGGATTTACAAGAGAGACTGTATGGCCCACAAAGCCTAACATATTTACTCTCATGTCTTTTACAGAAAACGTTTGTTGACACTTGGTCTGCAATTATTAGGTAATTCCAGATAAAGAAGTTAAGTAAATCTCATTTCTGATTGCACATGCTGGTTTGTAGCAACAAGGTCCAGGAAAACCAGATCTTTTATGAATTTAGTTAAATTAAGCAAGTATCTTGAAATGAATGTACGTTGCTATCTTCCCTAAAGGACATGACTACAGTCAGGGATTCTTTTTATCTTACTTCTGTGTCATTTAAGTTCAGCTAGAAAAGTGATGTCCTATTTGAGCTGATAACTTGATATGAGTTTGTGTGGTCAGTTTTCTTAGCTGGCTTCCAAACGTAGGGTCTAGAGTTCAAGCAAAAGCAACCAAAGATAAATTTTGGCTTCTTTTGCCAAGCCAATTGGTAGTCAATGCTCCCAAGTGGACTGCAGCATCAAGACAATGATAAAAACAAAAAACTAAGGTTTATTGAGCACTTACAGTATGTTGGATGCTGTTCTGATTGCTTTGCTTATATCATGTAAACTGATCCTCACAAAAATCCTGTGATATAAGTAAGTCTTTAAATTATCTTCTTTTGATAGAAAAGTAAACTGTACCTTAGTGATATTACATAACAAGCCCTAGGCCAACAACTGGTAATTGGGAGAGCTAGGATTCAAATACAGACATAGTGAAAATCTATTAGAGTATCTGTCCATCTCACCTTCTCAGGGTACCACCCTTCCCTCCATCCATTGCTATTGAACTGGTTTCCAGCAGCCATCTTTTTGCTGTATGAACTTCATTCCAGCCATGACAGATTGGTATACTGAGGCATCTGGCTGCTGCAAACATGACCCACCAACTTTCCTTGTCAGACCAAAACAGTGAGAAGATGGACTCTGTCTCTTCTTGCTTGCTTTCTCAGTCTCTCAAGAATGCATCTCATTGGCAGATCCTGTTTGTGTATAGGCTATACTAGTTGACTGGAGTTTGGGGAAGTGTAATTTTTAGCTTTGCAGCTCCTGTGATAAGGGATGGAAGAGGGTAGCAGTGGGTGCCAAGTCCCAAAAGAACATATCCATCACAGGGTCAAGCAGTAGCAGCAGTCAAAATAGCCTGGGTATTTTTGATACGATCCCCAGATCTGTAACAGAGCTTTTGCTGACCTCACTGCTCTTTGCTGTTGCTCCCTTAGGGATGTGATGCCTTGAACCTGGACTGAATTTGAGCTTCTCTTGGTTTACCAAGGAAGTCATGTGATTATTGTACTATTCTTTGGAAAGCTGTGATTAAAAACAGGTCACTTCTTTTCTGGAGACTGGTCGATGACACAGCTGGCCTCAATGTGGCTGCCCACCCCAAGGCTTCTTCTTCTGTGAACTCGTATTTTTTTATGTGAGAAAATAATGAAAGGTTAGCCAGAGTTTCTCTTTCTAGGATGAATCATCTCCTAACTTATCATGTTGCTTGTGTTGCTGGATGTTTAAAGGAGTATATATGATGTTTAAAGACAGAATATCCAATGATATGAATATTAGATTGATGACATTGCTAGAGGTTTACTGACTAGACAAGACTTGCACTAAAGAGAGCTTGAAGAGGAAGAGAGAATGGGAAACAAACCATTTAATGATGGCTTCCTTTGTTGAAATTTTGAAGCACTCTTTAGTACCTCTTTTGTAGACACTCTGTGTAAACATGTTTGCTTCTCTATTTATTTATTTTTGGTGATTCAGAAAACTGCAAATAGTGAGGCTGGCCTAACTGTGGTCATATAAGTAAATGTCAAATTGAAAAATGTAGATTGTATACCACGTTGACAATTTTCCATTACCCTACCATGGTTCTTCTTCATAGACTGAATGATAGGTGGATCATGAATGGTGAGTTTGGGGAGCATTATTGAAAGGAAGGTAAGGCAGATACTTGGGATCTCCTTCTAAGATCTTGGAATACAATTTTCATGGGCCGTTGTTCTCCAAATGTCCTACTCTGAAGACTCATTGAAAAAGAGAAGTAACCTGATAAATCAATGTTCTTGCAATATCCTCCTGGGATATTTCCCTCTACAGTATGTTCATTCTATCCTACCAAACCAAATGTTCAGAAAAGTGCTTGTTCCTAGACCATAGCTTAAGAATTACTGTTCTAGGAAGAACTTACCTCTTTTCCCAGTAACTTTTAGTGAGACAGAATGCCTGACAATTTTTAGTATCTAAGTGGTGTAAATTCTGTAAATTCAGCACATTTAATCTAAATTACTCACTGATCTTGCTTTCAATGCCAGCTTCACACACCACCAGCTCACAAATCATATGAAGTATAATAGGAATGGATATTCACATGACAGAACATTATTACCTTAGTAATTTACTGTATAGTAGCGGGAGGTTTTGAGTTGTCTTTTCTCAGAGATCTTCTAACTTGGACACAATATATTTTAATTTCTCTTTGTTCTATTTTTTGGTTAGTATCTTCTGCTATGATTAATATTACCTCCAAAATGAAATTTGTATTGGAAAAATAAATGGCCTTTTATTTTTTAAAAAAGGCTTTTTTTCTAGCCCCTGTAATCAAAAAGGATGCCAAAAGAAGTCTTAAGACCCTCGGCAGCAAAAATAAATACATGAAAAAAAATCTTAAAACACATTACTATCCTAGAAAGAAAAGTAATAAAAATGAAAAAGTAAGTAATCTACCTTACTTATGTTGTTTCCCTTTGCAATAATAATGTATATGTCTGGAAAACCTCTCAAGTAATTTCTGTTAATTGCAGTGAGTCCTTTTACGAGATAGATAGATTGAAATGGAGGGTTGTCAACTACCAGAAATCTCTTGGGCAAATTTAAACAATGTGCTGTTCTTACGCACTTGACCAGTATTAGTCAATTACACCACTCTGTGTGTGTGTGTGTGTGTGTGTGTGTGTGTTTTCTTCCTCAGACTATGTCCTGGGAATAACATTGACTCATTTGAGTTCAGGTCCAGCCAGTGGGCCCTATGTCCAGAAGTTAAAGCTCAAGCTTACGTTTAATTTATCAGTCAGAATGAAAACAAAACTATGAGGAAGAGCTGCCTTCATTCTTTGCCCTTCTCCTAGGCAGTGTTAAGTATATAAACAAGTGTTGAATACATTTTTAAAGAACGTTGGTATGAAGGCAAACTACACCATTAACCTTCCTAGAGGACTCATGTGCCTTAATCTAGTTCTCAGGTAAGATCAGGAAATTAGGAAAATGTTTGCAGGGAAGGATAAGGAATTTACAAGACATGGTAAAAATGTGAGGATAGGTAAAGACAGTCATAAAAATGAAAGTTGATATACAGTATTTCAGGAGAGAGAAGGAATATGTAAGAGACCCTTTTTTTTTTATTGAGTTAATGATAGGTTACAATCTTGTGAAATTTCAGTTGTACATTAATGTTTGTCAGTCGTGTTGTAGGTGCACCACTTCACCCTTTGTGCCCACCCCCCACCCCACCTTTCCCCTGATATCCACTAAACTGTTCTTAGTCCATAATTTTAAATTCCTCATATGAGTGGAGTCATACACAGATTATCCTTCTCTTTCTGGCTTATTTCACTTAACATAATTCCCTCAAGATCCATCCATGTTATTGCAAATGGAATGATTTTGTTCTGTTTTACAGCTAAGCAGTATTCCATTGTATATATGTACCACATCTTCTTTATCCGTTCGTCTGTTGATGGGCACTTAGGTTGCTTCCATGTCTTGGCTATTGTAAATAATGCTGCAATGAACATTGGGGTGCATAGGACTTTTGGGATTGCTGACTTCAAGCTCTTTGGATAAATACCCAGTAGTGGGATGGCTGGATCGTATGGTAGTTTTTAATTTTTTGAGGAATCTTCATACTGTTTTCCATAGTGGCTGCACCAGTTTGCATTCCCACCAGCAGTGTATGAGGGTTCCTTTTTCTCCACAACCTCTCCAACATTTGTTACTATTAGTTTTAGATATTTTTGTCATTCTAATGGATGTAAGGTGATATCTTAGTGTAGTTTTGATGTGCATTTCCCTGGTGATCAGCGATGATGAGCATCTTTTCATGTGCCTATTGGCCATCAGTATATCTATAAGAGACCCTTTGACTTTGGAGCATGCTTGATTGGAATGTAGGGTCTTAAGATTCAAAGACGGGGGTATATGAAGTAGGGTTAAATCTTTGTAAGGCAAGGGAAAAATTAAGGCATTTATGTTTGCCAACAGATAAAAAGATAATTTTAAGGCATATGTCAAAGGAGTAATTTACTTACATAGTAATTTTAAAAATTGATGAAGACACTTGGCTTTTGCTCCATGAACGTGAGACATGTAGAGTTTATGATCTGAGGCAGTGAAACTGTTTTCAGGACATGTCGCAGCCAGTCCTGAATTCTAAATCTTATTCATTTCCAATAGAAGCGTTACTATGGAGGAGAGAAAATAGAGAGGACCTATAAAACATTCATCAAGGAAAAAATGCAGTGCCTTGGCTTGAAAAGATGAAAATAGCCTATTTGAAAGAGAAGCTCAAATTGATTTTCATGTATTCACTTTTCTGCAAAAGTTACTAATGGTGGCTGGCCACATGGGCAGAAATGAGACATTGGTATTATCCTAACCCCAACCCCTCCACCAAAGCAAAGCCTGAGATTCAAACACAATGTGAACATATCAGTCGTGGATCTGCATGCTCTTGTCAGTTCCTAATTACATGGGGAATTCCACCATGGACCATCATCATTTCCTTCAGACTCTTGCTAATTAGGAGAAAGGACTTTGTTATTTAGAGTGAAAATAATGAGTGAACTACACCAAGGACAGTGAGTGTCTAGTGATAGAACTATTGTAAATATAATTTGAACATTGAATATGTAAACAGTGCTCAATATTCACTTACTTAATGGTGGTACCTTTTTCTCAGAAATTAGTTTTATTTTAGGCATCACCTCTTTAAAACTATTGTTTGATGCTATCGTCATGGTGTGTACTTTCCTTCCTTTACCACCACTTCTAAGGTGTTGGAGAAAATGAGTTCTTAGAAGAAGTAAAATAAGAAAGAATCCATGTTCTTGGGGATGGAGAAAGATTCTGGTCTGAAGTTTGAATAGTGGTGAGTGTTTCCAGGAGCCTGAATTCCTAGATGGAGCTCTGGATACATTTTCCCTTAGAAATGTTTCCCTGGAAACATTTTCCTCTATACCTTAGGGTATAGTACAAGCAATCCCACACTTATGAACAGATGAGCGTGATGGCGATGCTACTTCTGTAATTCCTACCGGAGCTTGCCCAGGAGCTTTGACCACCGAGTAGTCATAACCCCCTGACCATCCTCTTCCATCAGAGGACCCCTTTCCTCTACTCCTTTGAGAATGATTACTGTTAGAACCCTCTTTTTTTTACTTCCAGAAATTACACGTTGGAACCCCAATTCCTGTAGCCAGAAAAGACCTTACTCCTGTCCCAGAATTCCACAGGCAGCATAAAATAATCCTAAGGGTGCTACAGGTTTTGCACTAGCTGCATTGTGTACTGACAAGACTTTGGGCAAGCTTCTTTCATTCTGGTCTTGTAATAGGAAGTGATTGGAGTAGAGGGTTTCTTACATCTTTCTTAGTTCTAACACTGAATCTTGACAGTATGGGTGCTCTGCTGGAGCTGATGCAGCTGGTTAATTAGGTCATTCAACAAGAAGATGTCAAGCAAGTGCAAGAGATTTATTAAAGGAAAAGCTTTGATGGGAGAGAGCCTACGGAGGCTGGGAGAACCTTTATTTTTTGGATTTATATTATATAACAGTCACTTCATATACATTATTGCATGTAATTTTCACAACTAGTCTATATGATGGTGTGTTAGCAGAATAACGGTTGCCCAAAGATATCTGTGCCGTAATCCCTGTACCCTATAAATATGCTATGTTATATAGCAAAGGGGAAATTAAGGTTACAGATGGAATTAAGGTTGCCAAACAGTTGACCTTAAGATATGGAGATTATTCTGGATTATCTGGATGGGCCCAATGTAATCACAGTGTCACTAGAAGCAGAAAAGGGAGGCAGAAGAGAGAGAACAAAAGAAACGGCAGCATGAGAAGGACTTGGCCTGACATTGCTGGCTTTGAAGATAGGAATGGGGTCATGAGCCAAGGAATGTGGGTGGCCCCCAATAGCTGGAAAAGGCAAAGAAACAGATTCTTCCTTAAAGCCTCCAGAAGGAATGCATCCCAGCCGACACCTTGAGAGTAGCCTAGGGAGACCCCTTCTCAACTTCTTACCTCCTGAGCCGTAAGAGAATAAATTTCTATTGTTTTAAGCCACTAAGTTTGTAGTAATTTGTTACAGGACCCAAGTAAAACTAATAACGTGAGTATTTTTATTCTGATTTTATAAATAAGAGAACTGAGACTTAGAGCAGTTAAGTAAGATTCTCACAATCACAGGGCTAGTTAAAGGCAGAGGATTCAAATCCAGATTTGTCTATTTCCAAAGCCTACACTCTGGTGTGTTGCCTTAAATTATTACCTGGAACCCTTAGATGTCCTTGGCAGGTCCCTGGCTCAGGACTGTCTTGCCCGTCTTAGTGGGTCACTGTAGTATTTTTCCTAGCTTGATGCCTTTCTTGATTGCTCAAAGCATCTTCAGTTCTTCCTGACCACACCTTGGCCCTAGCAAGGGAGTGCTTTCCATGCCTTTCCATCCAAAGCCTTGGAGATACCCCCGTTATAGTTCTTTAAACCCCCAGTGCTGCTGAAAGTCAGGAAAAAGGAATCGTGTTCCCAGGGCATTTCTTACGTTAGCAGCCTTTCCTTTTTATCCATTACAAATCCCATTTTCTACTCCTTCCCGTTCTCTGAAACTGGCTTGCCCTCATGCTTACTTTCGATTCTTAGAAAACATGAGGTAGAATCTGAGTAGGGATTAACCCAGGATATACACACTCTTTTTTTGGCTCGTTCTACCCTGTGTTTGTCTCACTATCTATTTTTAGGGCATGAGAAACAGAATCTCCTGTCCAGTAGTCACTTGAGTTACATTGCTCTTAACATCTTTCACTTGCTTTACGGATTAAAAAGTTTTTCTGTGCTGCATTATGAATTTAACAATTCCTTATAAGAATGTTATCCTTGGGAACATGTGTTATAAATTATACATAACAGATAAGACAGCAGTTTAAAACCAAATTTGATCATAAGCTAGGGCCTGACGGTATTTATAGTCTATTAGTGAATTAGACTACTTAGCAATGTTGACTACACCGCTGACTTTCATACAGAGAAAGCCTATTACCATTTGAACCCTAAAGAGTCGTTTTGGCCTTGTCTCTTGAGCAAAAAATGGGATGGCTCAAATAAATCAGTTTAGTTCTATTTGTTTTATGAGCTGTACAGCAGTTGAAGCCCAAGTTTAATGACTTATTTCACACATTTTCCCATAAGTCTTTCCTGGAAACCCAAGACATCCAGAGTTATGATGGGTTATCAGAAAAAGGGAGGACAAGGTTCATTATTCCAGAAATATTACTACCCATAGGAGTGTACAATAATTGAGGGTTTAACTATTTTGATGGTTACTTTGTATTAAATGAGTGAACATACGCTTCAGGTCTTGTCACTACTGAAATGTGGTACCCTCAGTAAGAATTGCGCTAAGAGCCTCTTAATTCTTGGTGCATTTTGTTTTTCTTTATTATTACACTTATCAGTTTGGCTATTTTTCTAAAGCCTGGAATTGTTTAGGATTGAATTCTGTGTTCCTGGTTTCGGTCCATAGGGTCAATTTATTGCGGAATATGTGTATGAAATTATGCATGCCTTGAGTTTTTAAAATAAACCTTTAATTTAAAAAAAGTTTTAGGTTTACAGAAAACTTGCAAACAATAGTAGAGAGAGTTCTCATGCTTTTCTTCTAGTTTCTCCTATTGTAACATCTTATATGACTATGATACATTTGTCACAACTAAGAAGACAACATCCGTACATTATTATTAACTAAACTCCACACTTTGTTCAGATTTCCTTAGTTTTTCCTCAATGTTCCTTTTCTGTTCCAGGATCCAGTCCAGGATACCACATGACACTTAGTCATCATGTCTTCTTAGTCTCCTGTGCTCTGTGACAGTCTTTTAGACTTTCCTTGTTTTTCATGACCTTGACAGTTTTCAGGAGTGCTGGTCAGGTATTTTGTAGAATGTCCCTTAATTAGGATTTGTCTGATGTTTTCTCATGGTTAGACTGGGGTTATGGGTTTTGGAGAGGAAGACCACCGAAGTAAGGTATCTTCCTCACATCATATCAAGGGTACATATGTTATCCACATGTCTTATCACTGATGGTGTTAATCTTGATCACTGGCCAAGGTGGTGTTTACCTGGTTTTTACACTGTAAAGTTACTTTCTCTTCCACCACTCCTCCAACTTTCCCATACCCTACTCTTTGGAAGCAAGTCACTAGTAGGACTCACACTCAGGAGTTAAATTCACAGTGTAGCTCAGAAAGGTGGGAGTTGAGCTCCTCCTCTTGGAGGGGAAGTATCTGTGTAAATTAGTTGGAATTCTTCCATAAGAAAGATGGTCTCTTTTCCCCCATTTGTTTATAATGATTTGATTTTGATTTCTTCCAACGTTCTATTCTTTTTCCCTTCTCAAATACAATCTGATAGAGAAGCTAATGCATGCAAATAAAAAACTGCCATATTTCATTATATTTAAGATGTTTTCACTTGGATGATATATCCTAATTTGAGAAATGTAAAAATGTGAAAACAGTGTGTTAAAATTTATGTCATGCAATATGATATGAAGTATAATATCAGTTTCCAGAGGACAATTTCACAAATTCCTTTAGAAATACTTTTTACTAACTGCACCGTGAAGAAACTGTTAAATTTTGGATGCAATAATTTAAGATAATTTTGTTCTGTTTCACAAGATTGGAAACATCACCCCAAATTAAATCTCTTTGAAATTTCTTGGATGTATAATAGAATAAAGTATTTAGATTTTGGTGTTATCCTTATTTTGTAATTCTATAAGTTGTGTTTTACACAAAGTAGTTGGATTATGTTTTATTTGTGAGATTACAATGGTACAAAAGTTTTTGTGTTTTCAATGTAAATTGAGTACAGTTCTCTGTTAGTTATTCCATTTTCCTTAATACCTTCCTACTTTCTTTAGTTTGGCTCATTTTCTTGTGCATTGATTCCATTTGCAAGAGATTCATAGAATCATAAAATGTTAGAGTTGAACATCTTTAGAAATGATCTAATTCACTCCTTATTTAATAAGCACAAAAGAGATTTGGCACAGATTATCAGCCAGCAAGAACAGAGTGAGACTGGAATGCAAGGCTTTTGACTGTGAGGCCAGTGTTCTTCCCACTACACAACAATGCTTCATTTTTATTTGACTGGGAAATTTCACAGTGAATCAGCATCCCATTGTTTTGAAATAGAGTTTTTTATGTGGAAAAAACTAGATTGCTTTAGTCCTTCCTTTCTTTTTGACTTTGGCCTGAGCTGTCCAATAGAGCTAGAGAAATTTACCCTTGGAACTTGTTTTCATCATTTTTATTATCATGGAGGAAACATATGCTCAGTTGTGAATTGAATTCACGTATATAGGTCTTTCTTACATAGCCAAGAGAATTCTGATCCATCTCCTGTCTATTGAAGGCATCAGTACATTTTTTAAATCTCTTGGATCAGGTCTCAAAAATACTGTATTATTAATGCACCTTAAAATTAAAGGAGAGACAGTCTGAAAGCGCTTGAAAGAGAGTCTGGAGAGAATCCACTCATCTTTAACACAGTGATTCTGCCTGATAAAGTAATAGAAATATTTCTCTCTCTGTAGATTTCATGATCTTATTGCATATGCAATGTATACTTTATTTTTATCATTCACATACAGAGGGAATTATTATTCTGTATAATTAGATGGTTTCAGAGAAATAAAAAATATAAATCAAATAAAAATAACTGTCTATTGTTTTAGAGTATATGCATGGCTGTGATGGTTTCTATCCATATTGCCGAGAAACAGTATCATATTGTTCTGGCATCGATCACTTTTGCATTTAGGAAATTGGGCTTAAAATGTTCAAATTCCAAATTAACAAGAAGGAACTTCACATAATACTATTTACAAGCTTGTTTTGACAGTCATGGTACATTCATCACAACAAGGCCGCGGGATATGGCAGATTTTTTCTTCCCCTCCTTTCTGCACATTTTTGCATACAGTAAACTGTTCTGCATTCATTAATGAAGCCTCAGTCTGAACTATTTACCTTGTTTTCCTTTCTTTTCCAAATGGGTGCATCACTTGGCTTGACAAAATTGGAATCTGGGAAAGTGAAGTTAGTTTTCCCTGTTGGAAATACCTTGCAGTGTTCTTGTTGGTCTAGATCTGACTAATATTTTACTGAGTTTGCAACAACAATCCTCACAAGGACAAAAGCAGAAGACAAACCTTGGAAAGTTCCCCACAAACTGAGCACCATTTTCTTTCAGAAATAACATGTCAAATTTGACCATTTGACTCTCAGCATTTATTCTCTAATGCGTAGTCAAGGATGTTTGTGTGTCTAACGAATAGAATTCCTTATACAATCTGTGTTTCTCCAGACATCACCAAAGGGTATAATAGAGACATCATCATTATCATCATCAAAATGTCTTTGTATGATTGTTTCAGAACTGTGGGACTTTCACATGTGTTTGTGAGTTTAGCACTCGCTATACAGTCACTCTTTTCTCTCCAGCTGGTAACTGGCTGCATGATCCCAGCTTCCAGGCTGATGAGCCCTGGAAGCAGCTGGCCTAGTGCCCAGACTGCAGTGCTCCTGTATCACTGGCTGCCTCCCTTTTGATCTGGTAACATGGCCCCATTCGTTCTCCGCAGGGTAAGTGTCAAAGTAACACTCTGACAGCCACATGTTGAAGTGTGGCCAACACTCTTCATCACCACTTGTGCCAAGTTGTGTTCACAGTTCCTTTTAGAGATTTCACTGATATATTAATTTTTTTTATTTGCCATTTTGCTGCAGTTCCACTGCACCCCCACCATCTCAGCCCCAAACTTTAGCTGAGTCTGAGGGCAATCTTAACAGCACATTCCTGTGCTGTTTCAAAGTCACTCTTCAACTGCAACCTATTATCTGTAGATCAGACTTGCGTAGCCAACCATCCCTTTCTTCAAGGTGAGTTCCATTAAACAGACTGAACCCTTCCCTCCCCCTGAACATGTCTGAGTTTCCAATGCGTGCACCAGGACCATTGAAGACCTTTGCAGCCTTAAGTACTCTTATTTTTGGAGGCTTCAATCATCTCATAGCAAATATATTAAATGCACTTACAATCCAACATTAAATATAGTTTTTGATATAGAGAAATTTGGAAATATTTTTTATAAATGTGCTTTGAAATTATATTTTTATGAATGACATTTAATTTGTGTCACTGATTTCTTTGCCATCAGTAGGTACATTTTGGGATTCTTTTGTAGTAAATTCATCTAATGTACCAACTTTTTGAATATAATTAATTGTTTATAATACTACAATTTAAAGTTAATAGATTTGTGGACACAATAATACATTTGTGGACAATTAATAATTTTTATTTTGAAATTTTCCTTTTATATTTTGATATCAATAATACTTTTTCATAGGGTCTTGTAAAGATTCCAAGTCCCCAAAACTCTAGTGCCTAGTAGGTTAACAAGACTCTAGAGTTCACAGCTGCTTTGGATACTTTAAATTGAAGTGTTTCATAGAGTCTTCCCCTCCTGCCTTCCCTTCCTTCCTAAAAACTTACTGAGCCCTAACTATTTGTTTGCAACATCATAACATGGATTAAGCCACGTTGCGGAGTGATTCCTTCACCTGTTCGGATATTGTACATAAAAGTAAAAATGATGAAGAGTAAAATGTAGGCCTTTATATAGCAGCACTGAATTAGTAAAATGGTAAAATATAAAGCAGGGAAAAGTAGAGATTTCCTATAGTTTTCTTACCTCTTCCGTAAGGCAGGGCATAAGAAGTCTAAGACCTGAGATTGTGTGGGGGGTCAAAATGGAAGCAGCAGCAATGAAACATCAAATTCCATTTGAAAAGCAAAGGCAGAGTTGAAGAACAGAATGGAGGCCAATTATTGACTGTCAGGACGTGTGAAACCAAGAGCTCAGCGGACTGGATACCAGAAGCAGAATCTAGGCCAAGAGCCAGCACCTGCTCCACATGTCTCTTTGCTGGATGTATTCTCTCTTTCATGAATTGTCTGTTTTTGACCTTTACTCATGTGTCTTTTGAGATTGTAGTGTTTTTTTTTTATATCTGATTTTTTGATCTCTTTATATAGTCAACATATTAAACTAGATCTGTCGTATTTACTGCAAAAACTCAACATTGCTTTTTCCTTTGGATTTTTTTTTGTTTTTTTGGTGACCAAGCTTCATTCTGAGCTAATCTGTTGTCAATCTTCTTTTTGCTTGAGGAAGAGTAGGCCTGAGCTAACATCTGTGCTCAGTCTTCCTCTGTTTTGTATGTGGGATGCCTCCCCAGCATGGCTTGATGAGAGGTGTATGTCCGGACCCGGGGTCCAAACAGTGACCCTGAGTTGCTGAAGTGGAGCCGCTGGACCTAACCACTACCCCACCGGGCCGGCCCCCTTACTTTGGACTTTTAATGCCACATCTTTCTATTCCTTTTAATTTATTTCTGTAGTTCCTAAGCCATCCCCTATATATCTATAATAAATAGTCATTTTTTCTCCAAGTTTTATATGATTCAGTCTTTAGTTCTTTAACTCGTATAGAATTTCTTTTAGTGTATAATATAACTCAAGTGCTCAGAGTAGTTTTTCTCTAAATGTATAATCTATTACAAAACCATTGATTAGATAATCACTTTTCTCTTTCATTCTTCATTGAATAAGGATGACTTTTTAAATTATAAATTAAATTCTTTGTATTTTAGGCTAGCTATCCTCTTTTATTAATCCACTTTTATATCAGTACTGCTTTGTTTTATTATTATAGTTTTAGGATGCTTAATCTCTTTTTTTAAGAGTTATCTTTCCCACTTAATTTTTCAGATGAATTATTTTACCAAGTTCTGAACAAATTTACATTGAGATTTTGATTGGAATTGCATAAAGCTGTAATTGACACAATTCCTTATTTTCACTCTCTTTTGTCTTCACATCCAGGAACATTTTTTTTAATAAAAGGATGTTTATTCACATATTATAAAATTTCGCCTTTCATTATTAAAGATCAGTTCTTCCTCCCTAATTATTTGATTAGTGAGATAAGACCTCATATTGGTAAGTGAGGATAACAGCTCTCTGCTACCAATTACAAGTTTGTAGACATTTTTGAAGCAGGAGTGACAAGAGGCACTGAGCCATAATAAATTCTTACTCAGGTATTTCTGTAGCCAAAAGCTTAGCTCTTTTATGGCTCTCACTGCACAGAGTTGCACTTTCTGCAAAGTTAAGTGGCTCATTCTAATAGCACTTTATTTGAAGCTCTTTTACTTTGTATAATTAGTAATGATCTTTCATTTATTCACTGAAGTAATAGTCAAATATAGGCCTTTGTGCCAGACTCTGTTCTAGGCTCTGGGGATACAAGAAGTGAATGAAGCAGGAAAAGTCTCTGCTCCTGTGGAGATTTTATCCTAGTCAGGGAGATGTAATGAACAAATAAACAGATACTTACATACCAGGCAGTGATTAAGTGCTGTGAAGATGAGTAATGCCAGGTAAGAACAGGAGCATAAGGATTCAGTGGTGTTTTTTGAGAAGGATTGTCAGGGAAGATCTTTCTGGTAAGGTGACATTTGAACAGAGAGGTTCTGAGGAGGGAATGGGCCATGCAGATATGGGGGGTCAGTGGTGAGGAATGTTCTAGACATAGCAGATGGGCAGTGCCAAGGTGGAGGCTATTCCTTGAAGGAGAAAGGAGCAAGGGGAAGAGTGGTATGTGCTGGAAAAATATAATTAAAAACAAAGTCTTCTCCTAACCCAGAGATCCTCTCCACAAAGATAGTAGAGAAAAAAAAGTTTTACTATTGAGTACGTATTAAACCAGAATGTGATATGCATCATAGGTGATCTGCTATGAGTTTGCAGAGACAGAAAGAAAGCTCATCCTTTTATCTAGCCAAGCAGATACAACCCATTATGTACATTTTTTCCAGCTTATTTATTTTTCTTTTATTAAGGTATAATTGACCTACAATATTATATTCGTTTCATGTGTATAATTTAATGATTTGATATTTATATATATTGCAAAATGATCACCACAATGTCTAGTTAATGCCTGTCATCATACATGGTTACAGAATTTTTTTTTTCATGTGATGAGAACTTTTAAGATCTACTCTCTTAGCAACTTTCAAATCTGCGTTACAGTATTATTAACTGTAGTTGCCATGCTGTACATTACATCCTATGACATTTATTTTATAACTGAAAGTCTATACCTTTTGACTCTCTTCACCCATTTTGCGCCACCCCAACCAACCCCAAGCCCCGGGCAACTGCTGATCTGTTCTCTGTATCTATGAGCTTGTGGGGTTTTTTTTTCTTTTTAGATTCCACATATAAAAGAGATCATAACAGTATTCATCTTTCTCTAACTTATTTCACTTAGCATAATGCCCTCAGAGTCCACCCATGTTGTCACAAATGGCAAGATTTCGTTCTTTTTTTCTGGCTGAATAATAGTTCATTGTATTGCATACAAGTTTTCAACATAAACAATATCTAGTCCTCAAGGAAGAGGACTAAACAGCACCATTTGTCACACACAGTTCATCCTAGGTTCACTTGGCAATTGGGGTGACCATCTGTGTTAGCTAATTGACTTCATTGAGTGGAAAAACAAACTTCTCATATCTTAATGACAGGAGGTGGTTTTGCAACAAGGAGCAAGGCACCCACTTAAGTTATGCTCCTACCCTCCCGCAGAAATGCAGAAATTGGGAGATAGGGGTGCTGTCTCCCATGATGTTTACATTTCAAAGAGATGGCTCGCAGATTCTTGAGAAAGACATTCCTGGGCCATAAAGCTCAAAAGAGGCTTATCTAGTTTTCAAAAGGATTTGTATATATATCAAAGAGAGAAGAAAGTCCTATAATTATAAGTTTTCTAAAGTAAATGCTCTAAGTAAAGGGAGGGGGGGAGTGGGATCTCTTCCCTTATTTCCAAAATGGGAGAATTAAGCCTCTTGTTTTTAATTTTTATTTGTCCTCACATAGGCAGTGAGTCAGAGAGGGAACCAGATGACATGAAAATGGTCAGAACTTAAGATTTTTCTTTGAGTGAGAGGGGGTCCTGGGAAGTTTTGAGCAGACTAATGACATATTCCTTCAAGATTGTAGAAGGAAACCTTGTCTGCTGCGTGGAGAGTGGAGGAGGCTGCGCTGGGAGAGCTTGGGTGGAGGTCTCCGTCTTTGAGGGTGCTGCAAGGGCAGAGGAAGAGAACATTTGCTTATGATGCTGCAGGCGTCTGAGGGGGCACAGGGGAAGGGTTAGAGTTAGGAGGGGTGGAGCTTCAGTCAGATGAGTGAATGTACTGAGCTCACAAATGACTGATACCATTTAAAAACCAGAGCTCTTTCTTCACATTCACCTTCTCTTCCATTCTGTATTGTAAGGTGTTTGAGGACAGAGACTGTACCTAATGTTCATTGAATGAAAGATTAACCTGCAAACTGTGCTTCATTATCATCTGAGGGAACAGATCAGTGTGTCAACTGGTTTGTCCCCTTTTCCTTTTCTCTCAGATATTTACTGAGCATCGACCATGTACCAGATGCTGGGATAAAATGAATGAGAAGCTTTCTCTGCCCTCAAGAAGCTCACTGTTTACTTGGGGAGATAGATGAGTATATGGGCAATTTCAGTTCGAGGTGATAAATTCTGATAGCTATATGCACTAACTTGCTCAAATAAAATTTATATGCAATTCCGTAATTATATCAGAGATATAAAAGTTATATCAGTGATGCTATTATTATCCAAAGAATCTCTGTTTATACTCAGGTCACTTTTGGCTTTGCCTTGAAATCCTTGTACTGCTTTAAGAAGTGAAGACTTTTTTTTCTCTCTCTTTTCTTTTCTTTCCAATATCTGAGGTGAACTGTCTCTGGCTCTATTGGAAACAAAAATCTTATAAGTCGGGCTTAATTTTAGATGCCTAGTCATGTTGTAAAAGAATTTCTGTGAAGATCTGATGCTAAGGCAGGTATCTGTGTGTTTCCTCATTTAACAGAGGTTTAGAGAGAGGTTGCCGTGTGCCAGCTACTGTTCTGGGAGATTCAGCTGTGAATAAAACTCAAAAATTCTTGCCTTCATGAAAATACACTCTAGTGATAGTTTTGGCAGCCTTGCCTCACCTATGGTGACACACAAAGAAGTTTTTCTCATTTAAGCCTGGTGGGGGGGGGGACTGGTGGCAGTGGTGGTTGTAAACATCCCTCCATAACCAAATTGCCAAGCGCTTAATAAGCAGGAATTACATCTTTACCTTGAGCCAACAGTGCTCCCCTCTGTGCCCCCCCTCCCCGTTTCCTCTTATTTTATTTACTGGGCCTCAAGCTTATTGTTTATTGCGCTTTCAAAATCAATCCTTAAGAATAAGATGTAAAAGAGAATGAATGGCTGTGTGCTGGGTTTCTCTATGTTGTAGAGCAGAATGAATGTGGGTTTTTACTTCAGAGCTGTTGCCAGAAATGAGCAGTAATTACGTCTGAAATTACAATAGAAATTGGGTTTAAAACTTAATAGAAAAAGAAGCCCTCGTGTCTGAGCACTAATTACAAACAAAAGTTAAGTAAGGACAGAAAGGGAGAGAAGTCCTTCAAAAAGCTAAGAACATTCAAATGTGTAACAGAGAGAAATGCTTTATTGGTAATCGTAGAAAATGGAGCAGATTCCTAGTAATACATCAGAACAGCAGGCATAATGCACATTGCTCTGGAAGTAATCTGTATACCCGTCTACTTCTGTGTTGTTATTAATATCGCTTTCTGATTTCACAGGTATTTAGGAGATTGAAGATTCAGGGAATGCAGGTTTAGATAGAAAATGGTAACACTTTCAAATCTGGGAGGCAGTTACAAGGCTCTGCCGTGTGCCAACTGTATGACTTGGTAAGCTAGGACCTTTCTCTACCTCAGGTTCCTTATCAGAAAAACGAAGGGCTGAATCAAGTGCTTTCTAGGATCCCTTATAGTTTCCAGCTTTAAATTTCCAGGACTTCTTTTGGGGTTTGGTATGAATATAGTTAGGCCCCCAGGGGTACATATATTAGGAGCAATTTCTATATTACGATGGGCTTATACACAAACACACATAAACATATAGCACCCCCTAAGTTTTATGGTCAATATTTTCAATTCAGCAAATAATAGGGAATATTTTCCAGACTTAAATTTAATTTTGACATAGTTAAAATGTATGTCTTGTGAAAACTTCCTGCTTTCCTGAAGGAGAAATAACCCTGTTATTTATTAAGCACATAGGCTCTAAGTACCATTTATGGCATTGTTAATAGGTGCTAGAAACTGTGATAGGTGCTTATGGACCTTATCTTATTTAATACTGATGACAACTTTCCAAGGTAGATACTATATTGCCAATTTCCGAGTGAGGAACCTGAGATGGAGATTTGAGGTAACTACTCAAGGCTACTCAGTTTGCAAGTAGCCAACACAGCATTCAAATTTAGGTCTGGCTCCTTCGAAAGTTGGGGCTATTTTGTTCTTTTAGGTTCTAGAAATGTATTAAAAATAGTTGAATGCCTGTCTTGAAGCAGTTTCAGTCTAATAGGGGAGACAAGAAAGACTAATATATGGTTCAATAGGAAAATGTCAGTGAAATGTCAAAATTATAAAAGTGCGTCGAGGAGATTGTTCTCAGCCGAGGCAAAAAGCTCAGAGGTGAGAAAGGGTATGTTCGAGCAGGAGGTACAAGAAATCTAGGCGATTCTGTCTAGTACTTAGTAGAAGTAGAAATCTAAACTTTGGGGAAATAACTTGTTTTTGGAAACGCCACTTTTCAGAGAAGTGGTGTGTTGGAGGTGATTCAGATCTGTCCACTCCACGCTGTTGGGGGACGTGATGCCTAAGGAGTACATGATGATGACACAAACAGGAACTTCCACTTGTATATTAATTTATTCATTCATGTATTCCTTCAATACTTTCTCATTACATATGCATCCAGTGCATTACATATTTCAATACGTATTCATTCAATACATTGAATACTTACTATAAATGTTTAATGTGTTTGATACAGACCGTACAAAAAATATAAGATTTAATTCCTACACTCATCATAGTTTAGTGAGGAAGGCAGAAAAATAAACAATTATTATACAATGTGATAATTGCAACAACAGCAGAACAACTACAACAAGAAACCGATTTTGTTGCCATGTACTGAACAGATCCAAGGAACTCACGGTTGTATTCAATTGTTTACATACATTATCTTATTTCATCTTGACAATGGCTCTGCAAGGCAGGTATTGCTATCCTCATTTTACACACTTGGAAGCTGACACTTAGAGAGGATTAGTGACCTGCTCAAGGTCGTAAAGCTACTGAATGTGAGCAGGGTGCAGTGGAAGCACACAAGAGGGGCACCTAACTAGCAAGAAGGCCTCCTGGAGTTATTGATGTCCTCCCTGGGACCTAAAGAATGAGGACTAGTAGACATTGTTCTGGAGAAAAAAACGGAGTTGGGGGTGCTGAAGACAGCGGAGGAAGGGATGGAATTGTTTCAGTGTTGACCTGGAGGCAGAAGAGAACTTGACTCACTTAAGAACTTACACACAAGTGATTCAGTGTGGCTGGAGGCTGAGGAGCACACAGAAGATCAGCAAGAGATGAGCCTGGAGAGATAAGCAGGTAACTACACACAAAGGACCTTGTATGCCTTGTGAAGAAGCTAGAGTTGTGAGAGGCCTCAAATTACCCAACATCCTGGAATCCTCCTTAATATGGACTTGAGGATGGTTTCTGACTGCCACCAGTTCTCCTAGGGTATGGGCAGCTCCAGTGGACTGCTATCTGTCCATTAGGCCATTTTATTTCTTTTGGGATCTTGCCTTTTTTGGTTACGCTTCTTATAGAACTCCATATAGCTCTACAGTTGATAAGGAACAAAATTGCCATTGCCTTGCCTTCCGCTGGAAGGTCTTCAGTCTGGCAGCTTTTGCATGCCTCATCTTAGTGTCTGTCTAACCCAGAAAAGTCTGAGTTCCAGCATCCTTGAGCAGAGAACATAATTCTAGACCCTACATAATCATCCAGACTTTAGGTAACACCATCCAGAGAACCTGGATCCTCCCCATCCATCAGAGACAAGGATGCTCTCCGAAGGACAATCAAGTCAAGTCTTCTGCTGACTCCCAGGAGTGTCTACCCATCACCCTGTTTCTGCTTAGGCTAATTTTCTAGGAAATCTTGCAGCCAGCTAAACCCATCATGCCTCAGTTCCCTGTTATTCTTGATCACCATCCAGGATCTGAGCCTCTCTGATCAGAGTTCAAGTGGTAAAGCATCAACTCAGGAGCCACATCAGCCTTTGTTTAAATCCCAGTTATTTTCATTTAGTTCAAAGAATTTTTAAATTTCTTCCTTCCTTAACCTATGGGTTATTTAGAAGTGTAGTATTTGGTTTCCAAATATTTGGGTTTTTTAAATAGTTCTTTTTGTAATTAATTTCTAATTTAATGTATTGCGGTCAGAGAAGATATTCTGTATTATTTGATTTCTTTTAAGTTTATTTGAAACTTTTATGGTCCAGAGTATCACCTATCTTGGTAAATATTCCATTGCAATTAAGGGATGTATATTCTACTGTTGTTCAGTGCAGTACTCTCTAAATGTCAATTAGAGTGTCAATATTTAACTCTTCTATATCCTTACGGATTTCCAATCTACTTGTTCTACTGTTATTCATATAGTGATGTTAAATATTCAGTAATAATTTTAAATTTGTTTATTTATCCTGTAAGTTCTATCAGTTTTGCTTCATATATTTTGACCTCAGTTATTAGGTGCATAAATGGTCAGGATTGTTATGTCCTCTTGATGAATTGACTCCTTTATCACTAATGAAATGGTATTAATTATTTTTTATAATTTTTCCTCTGAAATCTACTTTGCCTGATAGTAATATAGTTGGTCACTCCAGCTTTTGATTATTGTTAAGATGGCATATTTTTTCTCAGCCTTTTACTTTTAATCTATTTACATTTATAGCTGGTTTCTTATAGGTAGTAACTAATTTGATTTTGATGTTTTATCCAATGTGACAAACTCTCTCTTTTAATTAAAATCTTTAGAACATATGTATTTGATGTAATTATTGATAGGGTTGGGTTTAAATGTACCATCTTGTTATTTGTTTTCTATTTGTCCCATCTGCTCTTTGTTCATTTTTTCCCTCTTTTTCTTCCTTTTTTGGGATTAATTTACCATATTTACATATACTAATCATATATATTTTATCTCCTTTTTGGCTAATTATTTATAAATTTTTGTTTATATTTTAGTAATTGCTTTAGAGCTTATAGTATATATCTTTAATTTATCACAGTTTGCGTTCACTTTATGTTAGAACCTTGCAACTGAATACTTCTATTTCTCAACTCCTAGCTTTTGTGCTATTGTTGTTATGTATTTCTGCATTTGTTTTAATCCAACAATACATTGTAGTTGTTTTAGTTTTTGATTTAAACAGTCAATTATTTTTTGTACTCATTTAAAAATTGAGAAAAGTTATTTATAGTTACCTACATATTTACTATTTCTGGTTCTTTTCATTTTGATCCAGATTTTCATCTTATATCATTTTCCTTCTTTGTAAAGGACTCCCTTTAACATTTTTGGTAATATAAGTCCACTGATGATGAATTCTTTCAGCTTTTGTATGTCTGAGCACATCTTTGTTTTGCTTTTTTTTTCTTTCAACAATTTGAAGATGTTACTCCACTGTCTTTCTTCACTTCAGATATTTTTCCATCCACTTCAGCCACTCACCCCCAGGACCACACCTTGAACTTACTTATTTATTTGTGCATTGGACAAATATTTATTGAGCATCTTTTATTTGCTGGGAACTTTCTTATTTTCTGGGGGTATAGCAATAAACAAAACATATAAGGTCACTGTTCTCATGAAACTTAGTCAGAATATAGACATGAAACAATAAATGGTAGAATAACGAATGCTACCGAAGATGAACAAGCATGTTATGGCCTTAAATCATGGGAACTTCTCATGCCTAAGGGCTTCTTCTTAAGGATGTATTTTCTAACATGAGACCTAAAAAATGAGTAGGAGTTAGCAAAGTGAAGTGGATGAAGAGGGGAAAGCAGGGAATATGGTGGAGAAGAATTAGCTCGTTTGAAGGCTCAGAGGCAAAAGCAAACAGTGTATTCAAGAGTGAGGATGGGAGAGAGAGGGAAAGGAGAGGTAGAGGAAGAAGGTGAGGGAGAAGGAGGGAGGGGAAGTGAGAGAGAGGGAGGGACAGAGAAGGGGAAGGAGAGGAAATAAAGAAGTAAGGGGATGCAATCAGTCAGGGCATCAGGGCATGCTAAGAATTTTGGACTTCTTTTTTAAAGGGTAACCAGAAGGCAGCTCAGGGTTTTAAGCAGGAGAGTAACATGATCAGATTTGCATTTTAAAGACATCTCTGGCTGCGGAGAATGGATTTGGTGTGGAATTAACAGAGATGGAGAGACAGAATGGATAATTTTGTGACACTAATTAGAAGCCACTGCGATGGTCCAGGAGCAAAGTCATGGTGGCTTGGGCTGCATTGATGGCTGGGTTATAGAGCTCTTTAGGAATAGAACCTAAGTGAATTTAGGTTGGAGGCATGGGCTGGGGGCAGAAGCCAGAGCCCAGAGGTGCCCAGGTTTCTAATTAAGCTAGTAATGGTGCCATTTACTGGGGTAAGAATATTGGAGGAGGAACATGTTTTGGGGATAGTTTTAGTTTTGGATTATGGCATTGAACTGCATAGGAGACAGTTTTTCTATCTCTGACAAGGTTTCCATTTGATCAACTCCTTTTCAAACCATGTGGGTTCACTTTCATTCTTATAATTTTTCTAATGAAAAGTGACACTCCTAACCCTGTGTCTCTTAAATAAGAGGTTTACTAATCTTAATTGAATGGGTATTTAATATGGCAAGAATACTGTACATGTTAGCCAGGAGGGTCCTAGCTTTGGGTTATTTTATATTCTTATAACTATGCCCCTTATTCTGTATTTTCTTGCCATTTTCTGCATGGTTATGTCCAATATCTAAGTGGTTAAAAGCATGGAATCTGGAGCCAGCTTGCCTGAGTTGAATTCTGTCTCCGCCATGCAAGTTGTGAAACTTCAGTTTGCTCATCTGTAGAATGAGGATAATGCTGGTATCCACCTCACAGGGATTATTATGAAGACTAAATAAGTCAAATTTTCATAAAGCATTTAGAAGTGTTCGTGAAACACAACTGGAAGGAGTGGTTTACAAGCTGATACTCTGACGCTGATTAATCTATGTCAAGTCACAGACCCTGAAAATTCCAAGGGAACCTTTTTTTTAAAGCAAAGTTTATAGTACCCAGAGAATCAGGCTGCACGGATAACTACTATCCGTCTCTATTTCAGGCTAGGGATGTACTTGCTCCTTCAATTGCCGACATCAGAAGAAAGATCAGCGCAGTGCATTATTTTCCTATATCATTTAAGTCTTGGTACTTCTCCTAGTTGATGGCTTTTTGGCTTTCATCCAGTGAGTGAGTGAGAGAGAGAGATGTATCTTTTTTTTAGATCAGTTTTGTTTTTTCTCTTTTAAGTGCTAAACTGAAAACAAGTGCTTCCAAATTGCTAGGTTTACTTAATTTGAGAGGACATTTGCAATTGCTTTTCTCAAGAGAATAGTCTTCTAGATTATTCTCTTACCAGTTTGGAGAGGGGAGATTCTGGGTTGGGTAGACTATTCACTTTGCCAAAATGGCCTTGACATGGGGAAAAAAACCTGCACACTTGATCAGGGTGTGGATGTTTTTCTTGGTGTTGCCTTTGATTTCTCTGTTTCTAGCAAATTCAAATGGAAACAAATAATGATCAGACTATTTTGGAAGGTTGGTAAGTTCTGCTAGCTAATAATGAGTTCTGTTTAGCTGACTATATATTAACACATGCAAATACCTGCTATTTCTTACGTTGGGGAATCATTAATCTGTTCTCATTCTCTTCCTTAAGATTATAAAGAAAATGGAACTCCTGGGATTAAAACATCTTTATACGGGGAATATCACTTATTGGTTGATAGCATTGCACTACCATTGTTATAGCCATATTTTAATTTCAGTTATTCCTATTGAGGCGATTTTACTTTTATAATAAAGATTTCAAATGAATCAGGATATAGAAGAGAGACAGATGCAAACCAGATCATTTGATTCTTAATCTACTTTAATGAAACTAAATGAGAGAAGTTTTGATGCGGGGTCGGTGAGCCGACGAGTCGAAAGAAAGATTTCTTAGACTCTCAAGATCTGGCAGTAGTGCTCTTTTATTTAGAGACTAGTGTGGAATAGCATGGGGACAGGACCCATGGGCAGTCAGAGCTTCTGCTGCCCTGAGTTGAGGGTTAGGGCTAATTTTATAAGGCATGGGTACGTGACTTATTTTTACTGGAAAAAAGAAAAGATGATGTAAAAAGTCATTAAATGATTTCAGTGCAGATGGGGTCTGGTTATTGTGAGGTCATGTAACTTTAGATACGAATCTGGCCATATAGATCGGCATGCAGGTGAGGATGCCCCGGGCTTCTCTCCCTGGGGCAGTCCTAATTCATGCCATAAAAAACGTCCACTGGGTCGTATAGTTTGGCATGTAGGCCAGGTCACCTTGGGCTTCTCTAGCTGGGGCAGTCTTAATCCACATCAGTTTGAGAGGTTAATTTTGATAGCTTTAGGGCTTCTATATGTAAGGAGGGGCTGAAGTCTTAATTAGTAGCTTAATAAGTACTTGAAAAACACAAAGCAAAAGCCAATTCATAGAGTTAATGTGTGATCACCATATCCCATAAAAATAAAAACAAATATCATCATAATCAAGTTTTGGAAGGAATGTGTTATTTGAGATTTGCAGGAGTAAAGAAGTGTCGCCAATTATTCTAACTGAAACTACTTTAGTAATTAATTCATTTCCCTAGATATTTACCCATTTATTGTGCTGTATTACGATGTTAATATTTCTCTTTACAATTGCAATTATTATAGTTGTGCTTTGGGAAAAACCTATTAAAATATGTTCTTAATTAATTTGTACGTGTATAATTCTATTACAAAGGCCCATTTAAAAAATGATTTGTTCATTTATATATTTTCAACTCATTAATGGTATATAAATGATTTCCCTTTTATTGTTTTTTAAGTTAGTAGAAAAAGATTTTAAATAGTAGAAGCATTCCAAAGTTATAAAGGCAAATTTAGGGAATTAGATAAGAGCTTTTAATTCAGCATATTAACCTGGGGGGCCAATTGTTCATTTCTGAGCTACCTCATTTGTGTGCTCTGGTCATCAGTCAAAAGATATTTGATATCTTTATCCATGTAAATACTGTTTGTGAATTTATGCTAATTGACTGTGGATTCTTATGTAGATATAATACGATTGGTGATTGGCACCTGTTCTCAAAATAGTAGACTACGTTTCCCGGGGGGAGGGGGAGATGTGGTGAGGAAACTTTTCCCGTAGGAGCAGGGAGATGGAAGGTGGATGCTGAGCCCAGTCTCTTTGGATTGGGCTGACAGAACTAGAGCCAACTAACGGTGTTTTTCTGAAATCACTACTTTTCTGCAAGTCTAGCCTGCTGGAAGGCTCAGAGTTACCCTTGTTCTATACTGAAGTCTGGAACTGTCAACGGGTGGTGCCCAACGGCAGCCGGGGACAGATGGATTGGCACCCCTCAGCCCCCAACTCACTGACAAGTTTTGTCCTGCTCATTTCGTTAATTTAGAAATAATCAGACCCTGCACCTGACAGGGTTAATTATTTTGAATCCTACTTATTTTGTTTACTTGATATAAAAACAATATATGTGTATATGAGAAAAATATCTACAACTACTGTAAAAGTTGACAGGAAAAAAAGTCTCTTGACAAGACAGTGGGATTTCTCAGCAGTAATACGAGTTTTTTGAATTTTTGCAAAGGGAAGGACACTTCATGGATTTGTTTAAGTAAGGTGGAATGCTATCAGATGGTATCAAACAATGTGTTTAATCACAATCTTGCACTTTTTAGTACTTCCTGCCTCTGGTATATTATTACCTCCAGGAATATTCTGGAATATATAAACTTATTTGGGGCTTGGGCTCAGAGTGGGCTTCTAGAGTGGTTGTGTGTGGAGCAGATCTGCTCCCTCTTAGGAGTGGGGACTCCTGGAGGAATTGTCTAGCTATGGTGTGTGCCTGGTCACTCCTATTTTATTCAGACTTTTGCTGGAAATAAAATTAGTGGATATTTTAGGCATCTTCCAAAAGATACCGGGTGCCTACAAAGAGTCAGGTAGAAAAGGACTGGCTATGACCATTAGTGACATATAATAATTTTCTTAAAGCTCATGAAGTGAAACCGCCTGGTTTCTGTCCATTTATCTCAGACAAATGAAAAATTAATTATCCTGCACTAAGTGAAATGATAAGAAATGAATACTCCATTTCAAAATCAAGTTGACAGTCTCTTGATAACCCAGAGAATCTAGAAAAAAATGCAGTTTCTTCCTATACATTGGAATTTTTCAGCCTAGTGTATCATGAATGTGCTAACTGGTTAGCTAATGAAATTGCATCTCTGTTTCAAGATTTTCTTACAACTTTATACTATTACAAAGTCACACTAATTCCAGCTTTAATTGTATATATTCCCTATATATAGTTCATGGGGAATTTTGACAAAGTTACATTTTGGGGTCAGAGACTAATTTTCCTAAATGAACTTGTACACTTGTCTTACTCTTAAAAGTGATTTTAAGGAGTTATGAGGAACCTTGCTAATTCAAGTGTGGTCTGTGGACCAGCAGCATTGACATCACCTGGGAGCTTGTTAGCAACGCAGAACCTCAGGTTCCATCCTAGACCTATGGAATCAAAGACTCTGGAGCGGTGGCGCAGCAATCTGTGCTTTAACAAGGCCTCCAGGTGATTCTGATGCATGGTAAAGTGAGAGAATCTCTGCCTTAGAGGACAGGCATCTTTCCTTGCTCTCTTCCACCTGCCAACACTGCTGTTTTCCCCACAAGTATTGCTGCTGTGACCTGGGACTGGCAAACTTGAATCATTAATTAGTTAGAAAGTGTCTATGATCAGCATTCTTTTTCCTTACTTTATGTGTGTCCATAGCAATTCTCCAGTGTTGAGAGGTGTTCAGAATGATCAAATACAGAAATTTTCAGTAGGTTGGGAATCCTGCAATTAGAAAAGAAGATGAGAGAGCACTATAAGATGTCAGCTGATGATTACAGTGATTTTTTTTACCCTGTGCCTGGTGAGAAAGTTTGGCGCTGGCCGCAATTACTCTTAGTTGATTATATCACACTGGTGTTTTTGATCCTGAAAACAAAAGGAGACAATTCCAATAACAGAATAAAAACAACAAAAAACTCTCTTTTGGATAAATGGACCAGTATTTAGATGTTCAGGGGGAGGGAAATCAGGGAAGAAGAAGAAGAGATAAAGAAAGCAGATTGGTGAAAGTACTTTTTCTTTTATGGCAAAAATGACAGCAGGCCACATACTCTTGGATTTTTAATACCCAAATAATAAAACAAAAAATGGTTAGGCATCCAAATTGTTTTCTATTCATTACCTCCATAGTGGCAATTTCATTATGCATCCATTAGATTACAAAGGAATTTATCATTACAGTCCAGAGCAGGATTCTTTGAAATTCCCAAAATCTACTTTTCATTTTGTAAAAGGAATTTTCTTTTTGGAAAAGGATTTCTCACTTCCCTAAATTCAGTAAGCCAGATGAATTGCTAGAATAAACACTTCCTTTCTTATTTTAGTCTCCCTCTCCCCAAAACTAGCTATTTAGTGCTCCTTCTTAAATGAATTTTGAGATATTACATACAATTCTTTCCATTTCAAAGCCTTTCCATTGCAAGGCTTTATTATTTATAATGAATCTAAATTTTCCAGTATGTTTCTTTTCCTTTAGAGATAATTTTCACACCTACTTTACCTAGAAAAAGTAAGTTTTAGACATCTCATAATTTAAGGCAACAAACAAGTATGTAAACAAATTTCCAAAGAGGTTCAATCACTCTTCCAAATTGTCATTTTCTTGACACATTCTTAGTGAGACAGGACAAAATATTTTAAGTAGTTCAGATAACTTAGTGTTGCTGCAAGTAGCTATTGCCATAACAGAATGTTCTGAGTGGTCTTTTCTGTGGCTTTGACAGCTCAATGAAATAACAGAGGCTTGACAGACTTCACTGATATTGGAAAACAATAAAACCAATATATTCTACAGATGGAACATTAAATTCAGTTCCCATCATGTTATCTTTGGTGGCTGTTCATGCGCCGGTTAAGAATCCCTTGGCATTTCCTTGAAACAATATCCAATAACTGTGCTCTCTAGACTAACATTAATTTTCCTTTTCTTACTTTTTTTGTGGCCAAATTTACAGCACAGTGCTTTTTAATTTCCTTACTTGGTCACCATATTACTCATAAATGTTTTCCAGTTTCTGAAGTGAGAAAAGTGATTTTTCAGAAACATGTATCTGGTACTTAAACATTAATAAATAGAGAGATTTTATGTCTTAATGTTAATCAATGAGTAGACAAACCCAGGAGATTTTAGTACTATTAGATGGTGCTTTTTCAAATTGGTCTAGGTAAAGCTAAGCTAGAATATTCTGTTTTATGAGCAGAGAAATCCCACAGTTGGGTCTACCATGTTAACTCACTCCTTTAGGTTGAGTTAGCTTTTCCAGCTAAATCATCTCCCTTGCTCCCAGGGTCTTCTCTTTCTCAATCTGTCTTCCATGTGGCCACCATGGTTATCATCCAAACATATTGCTTCATTTCTCTACTTAGAAGGTGCTGTTGGTTCCCCATTGCCAGCAGGACAGTCATCATAATCTTGTTCTCATACAGTGTAAATGTCTTTTCAAGTTAGGGATAATGTCCCAGCACCATTTTCTACTTCTTCTACTCATGTCTTCTATCTTCTAGCCACATGAGACTTTTTGCTGATCTTTGAACTTTCCATGTCCTGGAACATTCATGTGTTGTTTCATGTTTTGTTACCTTTGAGTAAACTCTCTTCCTTAGGGCCTACACCCCTCCCATAGTGCCGTGTAATTAACAGAGGGTGACCTAGTTCTCAAGTAAGCCAAGATATCTGGTCTTGAAGGCCCTTCCCAGAAACAGGATTTCTTTCTGCAACATGGGAGAGTACCTAGCGTCCACAAATCTCCTGCCTAAAGTCCTTTTATTTAGAAATCATGCTTGCTGTGCTCTGGATAAAAGAAAAGGCAGCAACTTGCCCCTCAGATTAGAGCATGCAGTAAGGGAGTCGTGATTGGAAAGCACCATGGGCCAATAATTTTCACTTGGGTAAAAGCAATAAAAATGGTCATAACACCTCTCTCTGTCCCCCTTCACCTCAGAATGGTGACTTTGACCACAGTGGTCCAGCTGTGGGTAGCAGATGACCTCTCTGCTCATTACAGAGAGAGTGATACCAGCTTCATGGCTTCGCACCACTTGGGCACTTTAAGAATTCTACCTTCAGATGGAGGGCAGAGGCAAGGCAGATAATATATGGATATTGCTTGCTACCATATTTGATAGAAAGTTCAGGAAAACTAAGTCTTTAGTAGCTAGACTTTGCTTCTGCAGTTTTCTTCTTGTCAAAAAAAAAAAATCACAAAAGGGCATTGGCCAAAGAGAAGAGGCATTCCAGCTTTGTAGAACCAAGAATACATTCTATTCCCTTTGTATGGAATTATCAATTCCCTATTTTCTGGCTGATCGCCCATCCCTTTTGAAGTTTTCTGATTCTTCCCCAACAGGGAGAGCAGCTCTCTACTGAGCTGTGCTCCGTCAACTGTGCTCCATCAGTCTGCTTTTACAGAGGTTTCGTTTTATGTATGCCACTGCTGTTTGTTCAGGTGTCCCCCTCACTAACCTGTATCTCAGCCACCTCGGTATTTTCAGCACGTAGTATGCTGCTTGGCCTAATGTAAGTAGGTACGTAATAAATATTGAGTGAATGAAAGACATGGCACAAACGAACAAAAAGAAGTTAAGACATCTTTAAATTCTGCTATGTTGTTAAATTTTCCCTATTGCATTTCACAAGTGAAGCAAAGTAACTTTTATTACATGTAATTTATTTCAAATTAACACTTAGTGAGTACCTTAGAAAGCGCTGGGCTACACGCTTTGAGTGACACACAGATACCTAAGTCTCCGGTTAATTCTGGAATTATTTCTAATATATGCTTTTTAAAAGTAATAGTAGGGACTAAATGAATTTGGGTTGAATGAGATGTTTCTTGAATATTTTCAAAAGAACTGGGCCAGTTGGCAAACCCATTTATTCATTTAACAAACATTTATCGAGCACCAGCTATGGGCCAGGCTTGGTGCTTGGGTAACAAAGATTAATAACACCATCAAACACAATCTCTGTTCATGGAATTTACAATTTAGTGGGTGAGAATAATTAAACAAATAAGTACAGAAATTGTTTGGAAAGTTGTGGTAAATGCTAGGAAGAAAATTATCGAATATAATAATGCTTATATGTTTTTTGTCTTGGAAAGAAACACTATTTACAAATTGATTATCTCAAAACATAAAGAAAGGTATTTGGAAATTTATTCAAGATATCTTGAAATCTTGGCAAATGCTATATAATCAGAATCCTTCAGTTATCTTTAAAGGTAATAATAAATGAGATGTTGTTACAGCAACCATTTTGATAAGAGGGATGAATTAACTTATTTTCTATTGAATTTTATTCATGGTACATGAAGGAGAAGCAAAAACTCATATATGTATCTCAACATCAAGGAGACAATAGCCATACATTTCCAGCTCATCAGCTGCTTCCCTATTAGATCTGGCTTTCATTTTATCTTTAATGCTGTTTTGTTACAATGGCAAAAGCATTGAATTGGAAGCATGTTGAAGAATTTTATTATCTTTTAAAATCTATTGTTGAAGAGAATTGGGGTTGAATGCTTGTTGATAAATGTTAACAGTAATATGAAGTGTCTAGAAGTAGGCATCCATTTATCTATTCGTGTAAACATCCTCATCCATTACACATGGAGGAAAAAATGGGTAAGGTTGGGAGAAAGTAACAGAACACTCATTAGGGCTGATTATATTAATGCTATTTGACCTGAATTTCATAGACCTGCTAATTTTTTGAGCATTTATTGATTTTCCTAACGGGAACAGCATTTATGCTCCCATAATAAGAAGATCCAGAAAGAGCTATGTCTGAAATTTAGAATATCTTTCAAAGAGAAGATGATATGTGCATTCTCCATCAGTTATTATTTCTAGGCACTTCATTTTTTTGGGGGGGGAGGGGCGGAGATCAGCCCTGAGCTAACATCTGCTGCCAATCCTCCTCTTTTTGCTGAGGAAGACTGGCCCTGAGCTAACATCCATGCCCATTTTCCTCTACTTTATATGTGGGACGCCTACCACAGTATGGCTTGTCAAGCAGTGCCATGTCCGCACCTGGGATCTGAACCAGTGAACTCTGGGCCGCTGAAGTGGAACGTGAGCACTTAACTGCTGCGCCACTGGGCTGGCCCCTAGGCACTTCCATTTATGATAACGATATTTGTTTGTGAGAACTGAATGTCCCCAACCTTCACGCATTTAGCAAACATTGGTTGAGCATCCATTATGTGCCAAGTCCTGTTCTTGGCACTGGGTGTACATATCTCTTCTATGAATCTGAGGGAATGTACACACCATCATCAATCATCACAGTAGTGTTAATTTTGTCTCGCGTACTCTCATTGTGTTGGCTCCTTTCTTTATGTGGTATGTTTGGTTGGGGAGAAGTTTGCAAGAATTCAATAAAATGAATATTGAAGTTCTCATTCTGAATTTGATTTAAAACTAAAGAATCCTTTAATATATATTATTTCTGAATTAGCTGAGACTCTATCTTGGGAATACAACCCAAACTAGCTTTTGCTTGCCTCTGGGTTACCTCTGTTCTTAGGCTGACCTTCTCCTAACAGGGAACTCCCAGCTTCCCAGGCTTATATTGTTCTTGTTTTTGATCAGCTGATGATTACCTCTTTCCTTTGCATCAGTCTCCCTAACACTCTTTTTGGGTCTGCCTGGGCCATGGAAAACCCTAGGGCAAGATGTTCTGATTGGTCAACTTGGGTCTTGTGCCCACCCCTGAAGAGAGAAAGATAAGCAGAAAATACGGACAGCTTTTACAGAATGACATGAGTTGAGAGAAGGGCAGTGTGCTAATGGGAAAAAAAGGTGCTGTTACCTGAAGAAGGACTAAAAGATGCTGGCAGGCAAAAACAACAGATGTCTACCACAAATATATGTAAAAGTCGATTGTTTTTGTAACTTATCTGAAAAAAATCCTAAATATATTAGATGTAATCTAGAACATAATATCACTTTGCAAAATAAATTTGACCAAAGATTGTAAAATCAGGAAATTCTAAGTTATGCTAGAAATCACCTCTATTTAAAAGATCAGTTACCTTTTCTTCTTTGTTGAATGATTAGGCATTTTAGAAAGAGCTCTCTTCTATTTATCTTTGATAGATATATTGTTGGGTAACTTTTAATTTTGATATAATTTCAAAAATTATAAAAAGTTGCAGGAATAGTACAAGGGACACTTGTTTACCCATATACATTTTCCCAGGTTCATTAATTGTTTACATCGTTTATCATTTACTTTATTATTCTCTCTTTCTCTTTTTCTGAACGTTTTGAGAGTAAATTGGAGGCACCACACTCCTTTACCCTTAAATACTTCATTGCAAGGACATTAAGAACAAGGACATTTTCCTGAATAACCTCAATATAGTTATCAAAATTAGGAAATTTAACACTGATACAATTTATTATCAAATTTAGAGCCCATACATATTCAAATTTTGTCAGTTGTCCCCAAAATTATGGTTATTTATTTTCTCACAGTCCAAGATCCAATCCAGGGTCGTGCATTGCATTGAGTTTTCTTGTTTCTTTAGTCTCTCTTTTAATCTTGGAAGAGTCTCAAATTTTCTTTGTGATTCTTGACCTTGTTTCTTTATGAGTACAGGTCAGTTATTTGAAAGAATGTCCTTCAATTTGGGTTTGTCTCATGTTTTCATGATTAGATTTAGGCTATGTATTTTTGATAAGAATAGCCAAAAACTGATATTGTGTCCTCAGTGTGCACATGATGTTGGTTTCTCTCAATATTAGTGATATTATGCACAAATGCATATATATACATCTATATTTCTATAAAAAACTATGAGTTTATTCTGATGCCGCCAATATTAATACATTCGTTCAGCATACACTTTTGTTTAGTTTACACAACATGCAAAGTGCCTTATTAGTCACTCTAGCGAATTCAGGAAGAGTAGCAGAACATATCTGTGTCAGCAGAGTGTTGTTAATCTGACAGACTTCTTTCATTTGGTTATGAAAAACATAATTTATTAACATTTATAAGCAATCTAAGAATAAATCAGTATTCAGTTCATTAAAGAAACCCATAGAAAAGTTGTTGTGTAAATTGAGTGCTTAATGTACCTAAAAACACAAAGCCCATGAGGTGTAGAACAGTGTATAGGATCCCCAGGTGGCTACAGGAAAGGCACCCTTGTGGTTAGTCTTCTGAAGCTGATGCATTATTGTACTTAAGGCGTGTTTGCTTTTCAAATATGATCTACAAAGATGTTAGAGCAGATGCAGGTTGGTCTACAAAAAGACCACTGAAATACCGGGTTGCAGAAAGAAATTAGCTTCATCAGTTATCCATGAAATTATAATTATAGGGAAAATTCTCCATGGCTGAATTTATGTTGGAATGTTTTCCATTCTGTACTGATGTTCCTGACTGCTAAATGTAACATCCTGCAACCTACAAGTAGCAGTAGTACTGAAAAGTTTTAGTTCTTTGGCTTTCGTATTAGTGAAAGACCTTGTCTTTCTTGTCAATCCTTGTAGCATGCTCCATAAATTTTATTGATGGCTTTTGATTCAGATGATTGAAAAGAATTCAGCTGCTTCCTTTTTTACTCTCTAGACTTTCTTTAGTGAAGAGGAGCTGTCAGGCAATGTTTTAAAATTATAAGATAAAGGTTATGTCATTTCGTTATGAAGCAGAAACATTCACATGTACACTGTATCTGTGGCATCCTCCATTATTTTACAGTAAATGAACTGGAATTGCTTTTCTTAAAAACAACAGCAAAATCTATGAACTATTGATAGGACAATCTTTACTTCAATTGAAACTCATTAGCTCTTGGACAACACACCTTATACCCCATTAATAATAGAAAAGGGAGAGTCAACTATTTTACCATTTGGCTTACTGTTGTAACTATACTCTGCTCTGAGAAAATAAATAAAGATAATAATAGTTAACTCATGAAGTACTTATTGTGTGTCCGGAAACATTCTAAGTGTGTTGTTATACATGTTAGTTCATGTAAGCCTCCTAAGACTTCTATGAGGTGGATACTGACATTTTTCCAATGTTCACATGTGGCACAGAGAGGTTTAATTACTTTCCAAAGCCACACAGCTAGAAAAGGCAGAGGATTTACCAGCCCTCTTTAAGGTATTTTTTCTCTCTTATATATGGATAAAACATCATCTTTATAATATATAGCAACGTTATCTTTTCTGTTAGAATTATTCCTTCCTCTTGTTTTATTGTATAAAAGAAACTGACTTTATATAGGGGCTTTGTAGGGTGGGTCCACTCTGAACACTCAGACCCTGATTTAATACCTTCTCTGTCCACAGGTTACTTTATTTAGATTTTCATTGTGTATTTTTGTCTTAGTATTGATAATCCCTTGTTTTTGTACTATGCATGTTTATGATGTCACTATTTTAACATGTGGCCACTAGTAATTGGTGTCTTTGTTTATTTGCTACTTTTGTTTTGCCCTGGGAATAGTCTATATGAAAATTTTATGTCTGAAATAAACATAATACTTAGTAGTCCAGAGTCCTGTTATTAGATGAGCTCTCACAGTTTAGGATGCTAATAAAGATTTTTAATTGACAGTTTCTTAATTTAATTGTAAATTTTTCTGTAATTTAACTCTGAAGTTCTTTTCTAAATCATTGAAATTTAGCCTGTGTGGTTTAGCATGTTAAAAGAAAAGCCCAATAAAATTACACTCTTATGATACCCTATAGGGTATTATATTACCTTTTATTAGCACCACTTTGGCAAATAGTAGTTAGGGTGGTTTACCTACCTATAGCAATTGCACACATACACTAAAATCCACTTGTTTTTCTATACAACTTCGGGGTTATCTTTTTAAAAAAATAAGTGGTTTACAATATATTATTTATTAGCACTTAAAAGTTCTCTATCTGAAAAATAGTCCTTTGTTTGGTAACCAAACAAAGTGGTTTGATCTCAATGCTGTTTTTTCCCTAAAGGTGCATTTCACAGATGTTTGAATGTGCCATTTATAGGGGGACAAGATTTGATATCTGAAACTATTTTCCTGTGAGTTTATTTTGTCATTTTCATAATCAACACAAGCTGTCAAAATATATGTATCTATAAGCTTATTTCTGATTTCTTAATCAGTTATATGTAAAATTTATTTAAAAATAAATCTGTTCAAGATATAGGAGAAGTACTTTCTGTACCTTCTAGTGGTACAGAACATTTGCGGGGTTTGTGGGTGATAAAATAGACTGTTATATATGAGAACAAAGTAGTAGTAAATGACCAGCCCTCATAACAGAGTTAAAATTCTTATCGACATCTCGAAAGTTTTGGTGTATGTGTTCAAGAGTTTATTTGATTTAGAGGACTTTAATCAGGATATAAATTCTTCCACTTTTTATGACTCTGTAGTACATGTAGATTACATGAACGCATACTTGATCCAGGGTACTAGAATAAGTATTGTGTGTGATCCAGAAGTTTGACACAGTCTCTGTTACGATGATGCTTATAGATGTTTGGGAGGTGTGACAATTCTCAGAAACATAAGGCAAACTTTGGTAGGTGCCCTCATAGAAGAAGAGGTCTCCTACAGTCGACAGGCTCAGAGAAGCCACTGTAAAGCATACAGCATGTAAGTTGGGCCTTGACCATCAGGTATCATTTTAACAAGGAGTGATGGGGGGTATTCCAGCTGGAAGAAACTGTAGGGAAGAAGTTGTGAAAGTGGAAAAGCATAAAATATACAGTATGTTTGGATCACAGGATAGGAAATAGTGTTGAAAAAGTTAGGAGGGGCCAGAGCATTGAGGGCCTTCAATGCCTTCTCTGGGAACTGCAGATTTTATTTAATTACCGATAAAATGATTCAAGATTTTGATCAGAGTCTAGGGAGTTCAATGTAACAATTGTGTATTGATATATTTAATGAAAAATACTGATAAAATTCTATGAAATGAACAATAATGCTTTAAAATTTGACCATAACTAGTATTTGTTATTCTTTAATAAATTCAATTACATCGATTTCATACAGTAAAACACAACAAAATTATATAGCTGAGATGATAATTTTATGAAGATGACAGTGATTATGATGATGATAATACTCTATTAATAATTACAGTATCTATAAAACTCCAAGTCAAATGCTGGAAGTATCTCATTTAATATTTTACTTTGAATGCTCTCTTGAATAGTCTCGTATCAAATAAATTATGAGTTTAAATGTACAATCTTATTTCTCTAGATTCATATTGAGTTTGACCTTTGTGACTTCCTAGGATATATTTTATTTCCTTTATGGATAATTGATGTTTACAACTTAATGTTGGTATTTGTCTAAAGATAATTTTCTGATTCTTTTTCTGTATTTTGGTGAGGAAGATTGGCCCTGAGCTAACATCTGTTGCCAATCTTAGTCTTTTTGCTTGAGGGAGATTGTCGCTAGGCTAACATCTGTGCCAATCTTCCTCTATTTTGTATGTGGGATGCTGCCACAGCATGGCCTGATGAGCAGTGTGTAGATCCGTGCCCAGGATCCGAACCTGTGAACCCAAGGCTGCTGAAACAGAGCGTGCGAACTTAACCTCTACATCCCTGGGCCAGCCCTGATTATTTCTTTTTGATCACAGTAATAGTCTCAAAATTCACTATTGCTTAATAATACTAGAAATATATATACAGGCAATTTGATATATTAGAAAGAGCTCTGAAATGGAAACCAAGACTTGTGGCCCCGCCATTAAATTAGTTGTTGCCTTGAGGTGACCCTGAAAGCCTTTGTTTCCTTGTTTGTTAAATAGAGAAATAATTCCATCCACATAGGTTTTTGGGGGATTAAATTGGATAATGGATTTAATGTACATGTTCAAAAATCTTAGCTATTGTTATTAGTGTAGCTTTATCACTATGAATCTATGTTGTTATAGTTTGAAAATGTTTCCTGCTATTCAGATTCCCAAACTTGTTCCATCATGGTTCTGTCTCGTTCTGTTTACACTCTTTCAATATAGAGCTCTCTATGATATGCTAACTGAACTGTGAGCGAAAGTGCTGAATCTAAATTTTTTACTGCTTCCCTGCCTGCTGCTGTCAGCACCAAAATGTTGATGTTTTGTATTAACAGTGTGAAGGGAATTTATGAAAATAATTAGTTCTATGTTGCTTATATTAGAGCTGTTTACCTCAGTTCTCACTTAGTGGGAGGTGCATCCCCAGCCATCACTTGGCTCCCAGTCCACAGCTTTACATTATGTCAAGGAGAAAATAATTATAAATGGCTCCTCCTGTGGGGTCCCTTGTACTTCCTCTCCTAACAGAGAATCTCGTAGATTTCCTCATCCGTTTCTCCTTGTGTTGCAGTCTAGGAGAGATGTCCCAACTGGTGGTCAACTTGTAAAGGGGTTCCCTTAACCATCATTAGCCTGTGGTTAAGAATTAGACTTGTTTATAGAGGAGAAACTTGAATTGGTCATATTTTTTCCTGAACAGGTTTTTTAGATGTGAAGAGAAACTGCTATGATTTTTTTTCATGTTTAGGGGAAAGATACTAATAAAATATGTATTTGGGGGAAATCCAGCAGATAAGTATCATTTAAGATAAATATCGTGGGGGAAAATCTATATGGGTGAAACAGGATTAAAGTATCATGTTTTCAACTTCCCTTTTGGTTGGTGGTGAATGATTGATATAGTATATCATGTTTTTGACATGTTTGGGTACATAAGCCAAATTTATAGAATTTTTTATTTATATTCTCATGATAGCTTTTAAATTTATCAGTTCTTTGCTTATTATATGGCTGCTGAGCGTGAAAGGAACTTTTGAGCTTTGTAATAATAAAAATAATGCCAAAATACATTGGCCCAGGGGAAGGCTTTCTCTAGAAATAACTTGAATAACTACTGTTGCAGTAACCAATTTTTTATGGATACTTGATGTTCCTCCCAATATTTTTATTTAAGTTAGTAATCAGAATCTTGCTTGACTAACATCCTAGAGGTGAGAAGCATCATTCTAACACAGGTATTATAATGCAACAGATGGCTGAGCGAGACCGGATCAAAATGGTCTTAGCAAGTAGTGTGCAGGAATATTTTAAGATTTTAGTGAATTACTCTTTCCTTCCAAAAAAAAACTCGATTCAGGTACTGTGTAGTGCTATGATTCCTAGGGCATATTTAAGAGCAAGCGTGTCTCTTATGGATATCCATGCTGTCTTCCATTTTAAGAAAGATTTTCTCTATTTTACAACACTGACATGAGCTGCTGTTGACAGCAATGCCCGCCTCCCATGCTGATCTAGCCAATTGGCTTCCTGTTGCAGGTCAGAACTTAGATGACGTAGGGAGGATAGGTAGGTAGGGTGGAGGTTTTGGAATGAGGTCTGAGCAAATGCTTAACTTTTGTGAGGATTTCATAGGTTTTTGATCAGACTTGAATGAACAAAACAGAAATTTCTGATTTGCTTTGAGACTAACATTACCTGGAACTCATGTTAACACAGTAGCCAGATTCCTTATGTTACTTAGTATTAGTCAGGTTAATTAGTAAGTACAGGCATTATTTCCTACCTTTATCATTCTTGGTGTTTTAGTCATAAATAAATAAAACACCTCATATTTCATTTACTGTCAGATTTCTCAAAACATGTATCCAACCATTGGGATTAAAGTATAAGTCTTTTTCTATCTTTTTCTTACAATATTTTAAGAAGATCATCTTCAATGCTCTTTCTCTCCCTTCTGCTAATTTTCCCCTGGGATATTTTGTCATAGTCTGTTTTTGCTGATCTTTAATGAAGTCCTTTGACACAGTTCAAACAAGTGTTGAAGTCAGATCTTAAGGTACAAGAATACAAGGAAGGGTTGTTTTGCCATCTGAAGAGACGGTAGGAAGGATGCCATGTAAGAATGGCAGAAGGAGACGGACATGGAGGGGGATGTGGAGCTTGGGAACTCTGTGTGACATAAGGGCCATGTAAGGAGAGCTATCTGCTCAGAAGAATATCCGATAGCTGAGAACAAGCTGAACAGAAGTAAATGAGATGAATTTCGATGTCTGGATATTAAAAATAAGAATTCCTCATGCTTTAGTTCAGAGTCTACAAATAAGTTGTATATTTTTAGAAGCGCCTTCCCTCAGTGCTTGGAAATTTAGATATTCATAATCAGGGTTAACACAGCACCTCCTTTATAAGCAATTTTTTAAAATTTGGAAGTTAGTTATAATATTACCACATACTTACGTTGTACTTTACAGTTTCTGTGCATGTTTTTCTGCATTTCATCTTTAATCTTCAAAGCAATGTGGACATATAAGCAGGTCAGGTGTGTGATTTAAATATCCTCTTACTGCCCTGAATGTACCAAGGAGGCCCCGTTGCTATTAATACTCTACTGCAAAGGCCGGTAGCATCCACTTGCACCTCTGTGAGACTTTGGCTCTCCTCCAGCACTCCTCCAGTTATTTTTGAGACTTGTAGGTTGTGTCCCCACCAGACACTATGGTACCATACCTGCTGCCAACCCCTCTGTGGCAGCGTGGTTCTTGGACCAAGCTGTCTTGCTCTGGTGGTGGTGCTGCCTGGAGCTCCAAATGCTCAAGCTGCACTTGCAGACTTGGTTTACAAGAATATGGTGGGGGAGAAGGAAGGATGGATGAAGAGTTGGAGAGATGTCCAGTGTATTATTCCTTCTTTCTTTAAACAAGTATTTCTGACTACACACACATGAATTTTTACAATCAAAAGATATACTGCAGACTTTACCCTATGAAAGTTTGTGAAGAAGGCTAGGAACCACTACTCTAACCAATGCGTGATCACAGAGAGGTTCTGGGTCTCTAGGAGGATTTGAGACACCACTGAAGTTATATTTGGTGGAAGTGCTCTTTTGGCTTCAAATTTCCCCATTATGCTCTTTGTAGTTTATGAAAGAAAACTTCTGGGATTTAAAAAATTAAAAAGTCTCATTCTTGGATAAGTGAATTCTGGACAGATGGAGAAGTCCCTTCTTGTCCACTGCGAGACAGCGGGCCGATGATGGAAGCACAGGAGGCCCGGGATGCTATTATTCTATACTGAGGGTACTGGAATTGGAGCTACAAAGATCTCGCCTTCTCATGGCCCTGTTTTGGTAACATTTCACATTCAAAGAAACAACAAAATGGCATCCCAAATACTTGAAGGGTAATTTAAATCTTTACTACTTTGTCTAATCAGACAGCCAGAGGGGAATAATTACATATAACACAGTAAAGCTTTCTTAAATATTTTCTCTCATTTTCAAGATCTCCCACATGCAGCAGCTCCAGAATTTCTCTCTCCCATTCCACTATAAGCTCCCAGAAACCTTTTTCTCTAACCTGGGTGATACAAGCTCCGTATATTTCTTTCCTTTCCTTTCTGGCTCAGAGTTTTATTAAATAGATGAATCTAGCCTCAGAGACCTGTTTTAGTTTTCCTGCTCCCTCAGTACTTTCAGCCTGTGCAATAGAGGAGGGCCCGGGAATTTGTTAAACAAACAGTAATCTGTTCTCTTAGAGGATCCAGAAGATTGTAAACATATAACTCAATATTTTTTCTTGTATTCTCAGAACAGTAAAAACAAGATCTATTAAAATATTGTTGCGCATATTGTATAAAGGAAGAATGAAAATAGTTGTTTATTAGCTCACACATTTTTTTAAGATGTTTTAGAGAAATCATCAGCGTATCTTAATACCAACTGTATTTCTCCTAGGCAATGAAAAAAAATCCCTTGGAATTATAAATCCTATAAGTGATAAGTTTCCTATTTCAAGTTGGCTGCTAAAAAGAAAAGAGCCAAATTTGTGGCTCACCACAATGATGTATGGATAACTTTGTCTTCACCTTTATTTTTTCTTTCAGCAAACTTTTAGTTTATGCTAATTTGTATTTTCTATATCCTTCTAAAACACTCTATAGCCTTTCTGGTACAAGGTGATGTATAAATATATAAATATTGGTGAGGAAGAAAACAGCAATGACTCTTCACAAGTGTAGATTTATCTTAATTCTGTAGAGCTTAATGATGCAAACAGTAAGGAATCAGTTAGTGGTTCTCAGTATTAAAGCATTAATCCTAACTTTGAAATAAATCAGGAAAGTTGGTCTGACATTAGCTGGAACAGAAATTCTCCTGTGGTCTGGAGGAAAAGTTAAAAAATCCTACAGATTATTTTTACCTCTACCTTGCCTACGTCTTGGATTGTAGTGAACTTCACTGTTCGATGACAGAAGTGGTTTGCTTTGCCTTATTCATTATATTCAACGCTTTACATGCTGCTGCCACTTAGTAGAGCTCAGGACATATCTACTGACTGATTAGATATTTTAATTTATGTACCTGCCATAGCTCTGGTTAGGTTAGTGAGGTTAAGTGGGGTGTAAACTCCTTAGAATCCAGAGACCATATTCTAGTTCTGATTCAGATTCTATACTGTGTTTTGAGTTGGTTTTTGGTGCCAAGTAAATGATCAGTTTATACTTGTTATGAGACCACACCATGTAGTGGTAAGAATGTTAATTTGCACTAAGGCAAATGAGTTCAAATCCCAACTCTGCTCCTTATCAGTATGACCTGATCTCTCTGAGCTTTAGCTGCCTCAGTTATAAGATAAGTGTGGCATTAGTTTCTTTCGAGGACTGTTGTGAGGATTAAATAGCATAATGCATGTAAATCTGGGGTAGGTCCTGAGCAAATTAGCTTCCTTTATCTCCCTGTTGAACAAATAAGTGAAGAAATGAATGAGAACATTATACTCCCTGTTTAGCAAGATGTTTTAAATAAGTCATCTAGTGCATTAAAAATTAAGAACAATTAATTTTTCATAAGAGAAATTAAATTTACTAAGAAATGTAATATTAAGACTAAGTAAGGAATACAGTTGCAAGACTTACATGAAAAGTTCTTGCTTTTGCCATTGCACTGCACCGTCTCCTTATGGAGGCACACACACTTAAATGAATATATAGTAATAAACAGAAGGGTCCACTTTTAGTAGGCGATGAGAGCTATGTTGTCAGGAACTCATGGCTAAGCCTTCAGCTTAATTATAATATTCTTACAGGCTAAGGTTTTCTGATATAATTTCTATCACATACCTTTATTAGTTGGTTTTTAGTTTGTTCTTATTTTAAGTGTACTTATGTATGTATTTATCATACATTGCTTTAAATCTTTTTAAAAGATTGATAGAATAAATTGATAAAAATAAATGTAGTTTCATTAAAAATTTTCTTTAGTGTGCCATGTGAGCGCTATGATTAAGAGGATTCAGTGGTTTGGGTTCTGTATTGATTACAGAAATTATTGCACTGTTTTTAGTAAATATTTCAAGAATTAACTAGACAAAACATCCTGGAAAACTTGAGAGACTTGGATAGCTGACAAAAGCCTCAATTCCTTAACTGTGTTTAAACTACATAAAAAGTTGGTATGAAAGAAACTAATACTGGCTTCTGGTGAACTATCAGTGGAGCAGCTTCTGTGAACAAAGGCTTTTTGCTGACCTGTGTGTCACTGGACACGGCGTATTTTAAGTAAACTAGTGTGATAATTTTAAGTATTAAAGTAGTTACCAAAGTACTTCCAGTGAACATGTGAATATGATGGATAAGCTCACAGCTGGGTAGCAAAAATGTTCCAATTGAAAACACCAGAAAGGAAAAAGAAGAAAGAAAAGAAGGCAATAGGGCAATGATTGATGGGCAGGGCTTCACATGTCAAGAATGGATAGAGATGCCATTTCTGAGTGAGTGTTTTCAATTCTAGAAAGCACCCAATGCTTGCAGTTTCTCCTTTGAAAGTGTTTATATGGAAATGGTCAATCTATAGAGTTCTCATATGTAAGTTGTGCATGTAATTTCCATAGCCAGAGGGTTCACAGATAACAGAAATTAAAATGTACTCTTTTTTATATGAAAGATGGCAGAGGGGAGGGTGGTGGTATGTGGAGGGGGTGCTAAATTTAGCTGAAGCTTTATGTGAGAGCTTCCAATTAACCTCTTACAATTTTTAGAGCTATGTGAAATAGCTGTTGACCTTGCTTTATTGGAGAGAATTACAATGCATAGAGGAAGGGAAGCAAATCTCAAGAGATTGTTAAACTTTTTTTTAAGTTTCAGAAAGCTGTGAAACAAAACATCTAGTTCTTGATATGCAGCACAAGATACAGTCCTTTGGATTAGAGTATTAGGGACAGTTAATGCATACTGGAAAGATCTTAAGAACCAGGAGATTGAATTTCTAGACCAGGTTCTGCCATGAAATTGCTTTGTGAACCTAGGCAAGTCTGAGTTTTAGTCTCCTTATAGATTGTCTAGCTTTGAAATCTAAAAATTATATGATAGTTTTTCATTTTATTATGCAGACATTTCCGTTTGAATTTTCAATGTTTTTATGGACAGGAAATTGAAATATTGTCTGCGTACTTAAAACACTTTAGAGACTTCCAATTAATATCTGTGAAATATCCTGAAACAGAGGAGGGAATTAACTGCTTCATGAAATTGTGAGTTCTGGGAGATATTCAAGCAGAGGAGAGATACTTTCCAGAACCATGGTCCGGGGGCTTGAGGTCAGGTGAATGGATTTGTTAAATGGCACCACAAAACAAGGAGGTTTAGGATTCTAGTTCTTCGTATGATTCCTCTTAGTGAACTTTGCTAACCCACCTGAGTCTCTACAAAGTTACAAAGGAAAAAAGAAAGGTGAATCTGGAAGCAGCCCCTTAAAGATTTCCCTTCAAGATTGCAAAGGAGTAATTGGCTCTTGTTACAGTAATTGCTTTCCCATCTACCCAAATCATACCAATTCTCTAAGACCACTTTCTGGCCTCCACTTCTGCATGAAGTCTTTCTTATGTATTCCAAACTATCTTCATTTTCCTGATTGCCCTTGGTACTCATTAGCAAATGTTGAAACTCCTGTGGGTATACATATATAGCACTCATTTAGACATTGAGTGTATTAGACATTCCCTTAGTTATAAAAAATATTGGTCTTTTAGTATTTCATGAGCATGACAGGCATCATACCATATACTCCTCCCCACCCATAACGTACAATATTTTAGGCAGTAACATAATTAATGTCTATCGAATGAACCTTTGCATGCAGCTCTTCGGAGAGGCCACCTTTGCAGCCCAGTCTTTCAGGTTACAGTTAATTTCAAGGGGTATTCTTTGATTCATTGAATAATCTTTGTGAAAAGGTTCTACGTGACTTTCTTTTTCATTCCTATTTCAGAGGTTACAGTATGTTCTCTCTTTTCTGATTTTCTGAGTAGACTGAAAAATTTCATATTGCTTACATTGTACCATAGATTTTCTTAGACTTGAGAACTTTGGTCCATTTTGAATAAAAGCATAATCTTCCAGAAACTGGTTCCTAATGCCTCTCAGATTCTTACTATTTCTTCTTCAACACAATGCAAAAGAACATGCCTTGTATGGAAATCAGGTTAATTTAACAGTAGGCATATGGCCTCTATTATCATTGTACTCTGCTCTGCAGATTATTTCTATGCTCCCCTTAGGATTTAGGATTTTCACCTCACTGTTCTCTAAAGTCTTGGGTTCCTCATTTGGATCAGATGGCTTATATTAAGTTTAGACCTGTCATATATTGAGCCTGTTTAAAAAAAGTGACCAAGAGCCTTTAAAAATCTGAACTTGTTGCCTGCTTTGCCTTTGTGCCGATGAACATGTTTCTGTTCACCATGTTCACACGATGATTTCTAAATATGTTTTCAGTTCTTTTTTTCTACCACTTTTTCTATACGTGCTATATTCTTGTTTGCATTTACTCATATTAATAATATCTTTGTATGATGGCTTTCAATTTTTAAACACTTTCATGAGGATCATAGCATGTAATTATCAACAGCTGCCTGTGAATTAGGCAGGCAGGCTATATCATCTCCAGTTTTTAGAGGATGAAACTGAGGTTCAAGGGTTTTAAGTGACTTGCCCAAGCTTGGAACTAGAACTAAAACACAGGTATTCTGACTCCTAGTTTTGTGCTCTTTTCGCTATACAATGTGGCTTTTGAGTGGTGCTAAAAATTAGAACAACAGAATTAGGCTAATAGTGAATTTATCAGAATTTAGAAGCATCACTTAATGCTTCTAAATCCTGAGAAATGCATCATAAGGCAATATTACTGTTGTGTGGACATCATAGAGCGTACTTACACAAACTTAGATGGTATAGCCTACTACACACCTAGGCTATATGGTACTAACCTTATGAGATCACCACGGTGTAGGCAGTTCTTTCTTAACTGAAACACTGTTGTGCAGTGCATGACTGCATAGTACTATACTGCCATTTTTAATGTATTTGAAAATATTTTATGTATTTATGTATGTAGTTAGTGTTTCTCACAAAAGGTTAAATCTTATATTTAGAAACCTTAGACATACATTTTTAGGTCCTTTTTAAATGACACATGCATAGTTAGGTACATAAATGCAGCAAAGAAGCTCTGCATTTGTCATTGTGGGCAAATGACAATAGAATATGATGTATGACAACGGAAATGCATCAAGTGCCCATTATCTGACTAAAATAAAATAAAATAAGTCCTTTATTGTGGTAAGAGAATAGTTTGAACCAGAAATTTGAACCTCAGATTTCAGCCACCCTCAAAAGTTAGAAAATAATTTATCCCAAAATTTCCAGAACTTGTGCTTTAATCAGTTGTTGAATGTCAGTCTAAAGAAAATTTTATTGGGGAAAGTATTAAATGACAAATTCAAGTTTATAATATGAAATTATTTTAACTGTAGTGTTTCCCTCTAGACGTGCTAAACTGAAAAGTCCTGGGAGGCAACTAGTCCCAGGTCTTACCTATTCTGACAAATTTCCCTCTGGCTGGCTTCTTAGTACCTCCTTCTTAGTAGAGACCTTCTTTCCTCTCCCTACTTGCTGCCATGCACACATTTTACTTTCTAGTTCATAAGTTTTTCTTTTCAGCAGCAGTTTCAGGGGTTGAATCTTTTTGGATCCATTTGAAAATCTGAATATATCACATCAGCTGGGACTTATATAAAGTTCAGCAGGGTTTGTATTGTTTATCTACCAAACAGAAATGAAATTAAAGTATGTTAGATTGGTTAGGATATGCACTTCCCTAGAGGAAGAGGGCTCTTTCATCTGTGCGCTGGATTGCAAACATGCCTCCTTCATTTTAAATGTAAGTCAAAGAGTTTTGAATTTATTCCACTGGCTGGGAGGGCTTTGTACAGGTTCAAAAGATATCATACCTATGGGCTCTAACATATATTTCTAACCTTTGAGATATATTGAATTTCTCTTGTCGAGGCTGTAATATCTCTGAAGTATCCTGGCAGGTTAGTCAGTAATGGCTTTTTCTGCCAACAGCTGAGATCATTCTCTGTAATTAAACTTCTTTCCCAAGTATTCCCTGGAGAGGATTTCCAAGATTTTTCACGATGTTAGTCTCTGATTGATAGCTTTTTAGCTTGTCTCTCACTCTATAATGAAAGAGAGATACTTGGCTTACCAGTTTCTTTTGTTTACTCCCTAAGTTAATAACTGATCATAGCATAACATAAAGCAGAATGTGTGACCAGTGAGTCAGTTAAAGAAGTCAGTTAAAGGGGCCACCTGGTGGTGTAGTGGTTAAGTTTGCGCACTTCGCTTTGGTGGCCCAGGGTTCACCAGTTCGAATCCTGCATGCAGACCTACACACCACTCATCAAGCCATGCTGTGGTGGCTTCCAATATACAAATTAGAGGAAGATTGGTACAGATGTTAGCTCAGCAACATTCTTCCTCAAGCAAAAAGAGGAAGATTGGCAACAGATGTTAGCTGAGAGCCAATCTTCCTCACTACAAAAAACAAGTCAATTAAAGAAGTGAGTACCACTTTTCAAATTTACTAGAGTCTCTTAAAGGTAAATCTGCTCACTGAGATGTTGGGTTTTGTATTCCTGATAAAAGGCACAGAGATGGCTAGTGGTATTGCTTTCTCTCTCATCTCTACCTTCTTCCTTGTACATAGGAGTGATGCTTATATCTGTAGCAACTATCTTGTGACCTTGAGGTTATGTGCCGTTGATGCTGTTCAACTATGGGCAGTCATCCTTATGAATCTGATTTAAGAAAATAAACTATCATTTGTTTCAGATTTTGGTAGCCAAAAGCATTCCTAATTATCATATGATAGTCATTGACCACTCTCAATGAAATAGAAGAGTATACTTTTCATTAGGGCAGAGGTTTCTCAACTGCAGCATTATTGACATTTATTGTTAGATAATTTTTTATTGTGAGAGCTGTTCCGTGCATTGTAGGATTTTCGCAGCATCCCTGACCTGTATTCATTAGATGACAATGGCAACCTTATATATCTTTCAAGGTTCAACTGATGGATAATCAGCTTTTGTTTGTTTGGGAAAATCTTTCTCTCTTTTTCATTTCTGAAAGTCAGTTTTGCTGGGTATAGTATTCTTGATTGGTGTTTTTTTCTTTCAGCACTTTGAATATATCATTCTACTCTCTCCTGGCCTGTAAAGTTTCTGCTGATAGCCTTATGGGATTTCCCTTGTATGTGAGGAATTTTTTTTCTCTCACTGCTTTTAAAATTCTCTCTTTGTCTTTGATTTTAGACAGTTTTATTATAATGTGTTTTGGAGAGGATCATTTTGGGTGAAAATTTTGGGTTTACCTATTAGCTTCCTGAACTTGGATATCCAACTTTCTTCCCAGATTTGAGAAGTTGTCAGCCATTATTTCTCTAAATAAGCTTTCTTCTCCTTTCTCCCTCTCTTCTCCTTCTGAGACTCCAATCATGTGTGAATATTTCTTTTAATGATATCTCATAATTCTTGAAGACTTTCTTAACTTTTTTTATTCTTTTTTGTTTTTGCTCCTTTAACTGGATTATTTCAAATGAACTATATTCTAGTTCATTAATTCTTTCTTCTGTTTGGTTGAATCTGATGTTGAAGCTCCCTACTGAAGTCTTTGTTCAATCATTATATTCTTTAGCTCTAAGATTTCTGTTTTTTTTTTCCTGATAGTTTTATTTTTTTGTTGAACTTCTCATTTTGTTCATGCATTGTTTTCCTAATTTGATTGAGTTTTCTATCAAATTAGTTTCTTTCAAATTATTGTTTTCTTAGTTTCTATCAAATTATTGTTTTCTTGTAGTTCATTGAATTTTTAAACGGGATTATTCTGAATTCTTTGTCAGACAGTTCACAGATCTCCATTTCTTTGGGGTCAGTCATTGGAATTTTATTAGTTTCTTTGGTGATGTCATGTTTCTTTGAGTTTTCATGATCCTTGTGGCCTTGTGTTTTTGTCTGTGCATTTGAGGAAGTGGGCACCACTTCCAGTCTGTACAGACTGGCATTGGTAGGCAAAGCCTTCACCAGTCAGCCCATCCAGAGATTCTGGATGGGCCATCTGGTATTGTCTGTGGTTGGGCTTGCTATTGGAGTCCTTGGGTAGACAGGCCTGGTGTCTGGGTCAGCAGTTGTGCAGGCCTTGTGCTTGGGTACATGGGGATCAGCCTGTGGCCTGAATCTTCTGGGGAAGGCCTTGAGCCTGGGTCCACTGGAGTGGGCCTGGAGTTTGAGTCTGCAGTGATGGCCCTGGGACCTGGATCTGCATGGGTGGACCTGAGTCTTGTGTCCACAGGGGCTAACCAGGCACTGGGGACCACTGGGGTGGGCCTGGCATATGGTTCCACATGGTTTGGTTCGTTACTGGGATGGGACGGGAGCCTGGTTTGTCAGGAGGCAGCCTGGAGATTGGGGCCACAGGGGCCAGTCTGGTGCTGGGGAAGCCTGGAGACTGGGGCCACAGGAGTCAGCCTCTAACCCAGGGCCTTGGGTTTAGCCTGGAGGTTAGGTCTGCATGGGTTAGTCTGGTGCTGAGGTGGGCCAGGAGCCTAAGTCTGTGGATGCTGGTCTTGAAGCTGGGCCTAGGGGCTGGCCTGGCATTGGAGTGGCTTGTAATTTGCATTTGCAGTCCATGAGTGCTGGCCTGGTGCTGAGATGGGCTGGGTGCCTGGAGCCTGGGAGCTAGCCTGGTGCTGAAATGGATTGAAAGCTTGGGTCTGCAGTACTCGGCCTGGTGCTGGGCCTAGTTGGTAGCCTGCCTTCCTGGGTGTCCATTTGGAGCCTGGGTTCATGTGGGGTGTTTGGAAGCCTGGAACCACAGGAGCTACCTGGAGCTAAGGGAGCCAGCTGGCACTGGGATATGCTGGAAGCCTCACTTGCAGGAGTCCACTGGGGGCCTGGTGCCATGGGAGCTGCCCGGGGCTGCAGGAGTTATGATGCTGTGGGTGCTGTGGTATGCTGGGAACCTGGGTTTGCAGGAGCATGCTGGGAGCCTGATGCTGTGGAGCAGCTGGGGGCCACTGGGGCTGGTAGGTGATGGGATGGGCCAGGGTCCTGGGTTTGTAGGAACCTGCTGGGAGCCTAGTGCCACAGAAGCCATCTGGCACCTTGGCAGCCACTTAGGGCTGCAAGAGTTGTCCTGGTGCTGGGGTGTGGGAGTGCTTGGATCCACAGTGAAGCTGGGTACTGACTTCACTCTCCTTCTCTCACAGGGAGTATGCCTCCTTCCATGCTGGGGCCTGGGCTTGAGGGAAGGGTGATGGGAGTAGTGTGAGTCTGTCTTTCCCGCCACCCTCAACATGTCTTTTCTTATATCTGTTCTTCACTCAGGCTCTGTAATCCCTCATCAGGAATCTTTAGCTCTTGGGAAGTTATTTTCATTCACAGATAGTTGTTCAAATTGATGTTTCTGGGAGAGAATGAGTGTTAGAAATTCCTAGATGACCATTTTGCTGACATCACTCTTCACTCCAGCTGGGTTTTAATTAGAGCAAAATGGTGGCAACAATATTCAGGAGAAGATGGAACACACATGAGGGATTTTATCATTTCCAGCAGGCATAGTATAATGGGTTCTGAAGTTGGGTTAGGGATAAGAACATAAGATAAGATCAAGGGATGAATGGATCAGAGAGATCCAGTGGTGAAGGACAGCCCAGGAACTTTGGGGTTCCTGTAGCGACAAAAAGCTTGATAGAATTATTCTTGATGGTCTCCAAAGTTGTAAGGCTGAATGGGTGGGGGAGGCACATAGAGGTTTGGGGCTGTCTAACTCCTGCAGATGATGGTGTGGAGGCTGGGAGAGGGCAGCGTGACTTGGAGAATAAGGTCTGGGGCTCCCTTGTCACTGTGAATTATATACACATACTACTGAACTAATACACAGCGTACACAGTAAAACAAATGCAAAGAAGAGTGGGATAAAGATGAAATAAACAACATTTTAAAAAGGTTTAATAATCACAAGAGCTTTGTATTGTCATTACATAATATTCTAAGGCATTCTATGTCAGCAAAGTGACCTTTACCATTAATGATGGTGGATAAAAATCCAAATCCATATTTTAGTAATATTAAGAACATTTTTTTGCCTGACTTCTTGTCATTAAATCTTGGATGATGGAGAACTCACCATGGGAACAGAGGTGACAGCTCCATCATTTCTTTGTGTCTATATTATTAGCGTAATTGTCAATCCAGTGTTTCTTTGCAAGAATATTTTTTTATTTTTCTATTTTGTAAGGTTAGTTCAGATAAAACTAGGTAATATAATCAGTAAATTCACTTCCTGTGGCTACATACACTGGTACTTTGCATTGTGCTGAAAGCCAGTAGATGAGTGAGAGCTTCACCATCAGCTCCTCCCGGTTCTGTCTACATCTCATGTAATCTGCCTGTCTTGTTTACAGTTGTCATAGAGACAGGGAAGGGGCCGTTGTGATCTTTCTTATATATCAATAAAACTTAATTTCTCTTTATTTTTTGATAAAAATAAATACAAGTAGAAGTGGATATTTTCTTCTCACATCCTAGTGGCGTGCCCAATTTTGGCGATCATTGACAAGCTAGTGTTTGTTACTGGTAATAAGGAAACAGGAATAAATAAATCAATGCTAGTTTTAAGATATCATTTGGAAAAAAACTAGATAATAATTTGGAATTTAATCAGTGAATTAAATTGGTAAGTTCATGGGTCTAGAATTTGCATGGTCTTGCATAAACATTTGCGCATAGATATAGGAAGCACTTCTTTCCTTTCCAAATAAGAAATTCATACCCTAGGTTGTTCTTCTGAGAGTTCTCACAGAGAGCCCACATTGTCACTCTAATTTGAACATATGCTTTACTATAAAATCAGCAATTAAAGGGGACCCACTTATTGTTCTCAATATTTGAGTACAGTTTTGAAGAAAAACTGATTTTTTTCTCTACATACTTTTCCTAGCCTAATTTTGTAAGATTTTTTCTCATTACTATGCTTTCTTTTGCTTGTATGCAGTTGCATTCCCTAGATGTATTGTTTTGTTTCATAAGTAACATAGTTGATGAATATTAATTAGATTGTCGAATAAATCTATTGTTTACTGCTGAAGGAGACTTTTGCCTTCCTATCACCTTGAGAACCTTTAAATATACAGAAATGAGATTTTTTAGTATCTCCTTTCTTTGTAGTTTTGTTTATTCTCCTCTTTAAACAATAAAAAATGTAAATGAATAATTCAAGCTCCAAACATAAAAATGGGTAATTCAGCCTACATATTTGCAGCATTTATCCTTGCAAGTTTGAAGGTACTTATCACTTTAGTTCCTAGGTGCTCAGAAAAAGGATGTTAAAAAATAATAAACTCAGCAATAAATTTTCCTTAATCTAAGTTCTGTGGCAACCATCAGGATTATTTTGGAGAATGTGAAATGGTATGTGGTCCATTCATCTCCCAGGCCCATAGGCTGATCCAGTTGGGTAGATCCAGTCTTTTTTTTCCTTTTGGTTTATTCTGTGCATTCATTAGCTCTTAAGGCATACACTGCCCAGAAAGCAGGACTTTTATAATGCTCCTAATAATGGTGAAATTTGCTTGAGAAAGGCTAGGTTCCTGTTGATTGTTATTCTAACAAGATTGGAGGATAGCCAGGACTGGGGCCAAGAATGGGAGTAGGCTGGGCTACTGGTCAAAAGATTTAACTTAACTGGAAAAGCCAAGAACTGCTTAATTTACCCTTCAAAGCTAAGTTCAGGCTTCTTCATTATAGGCTCATTATAGTAGCCTCATTGGTGGGCAGCTAACTGAGACTCATTTTTCCAATAAAAATACCTTCCCCTACACTCCAGTCTTTAACGATGGCAGTCTTGGTAAATTCCTGTAGAAATTATTGATCTTGTTCATTCATTCAATCTCACATTCATTTATTCATTTAACAAATAGTTATTGAGTTCCATGCACTGTACTTGATGCTAGAAATATTAGAAAAAGTCATGGTACCTGACCTCCAGCAGTGTAAAGTTTATTCCATCATCTGTCATTTTATATTTGGCACATATTAATTGACTTTAGTCATTTGTGTCTATGTCCTATTTTCTCAGCTCCTTAGAACAATTTTCTGTTGTTGAGGGTAAAGATAATTTGCTTGTCAAGTGGGGCATTATAGGTAAATACTAAATTTAGCTATGGAATTACTACGACTCTTTTAGAACATGCAACCTGTATACCAGGATGAGTTCAATGGTACTTTTTAAATACAACCATAAATTGCTAAATGTTGCACTGAATTAGAGTTTAGGGAGTTCTCTCAAATACTGTAATCCAGTGGTTGTCACCCCAGCACAGTAGACTACCTTGGGGAGTTTATTTTTGGTCCACGCACCACCCTAGACCAATGAAAACAGAATCTAGGGTGGGGCCCGAATTCTGATATGCAGCCGGCTTGATCATCACTCTTCTATGGCACCTAATCCCAAGAATTATCATGCTGATGTTTTTCAGATGGGGGCACTGCCATTCAGACAGGTAAAGTAAGTTCTCTAAAGCCATAAAGCCAGTCAGTGGAAGAGGCAGGATCTGAACCCAGATCTTCTAGCTATAAAACCTTTTCCATTTCTAAAACATGGTATCACCCTCAAATATGTGGCATTCGTGTTTTTTCCCCATCATTTTGTTTTTAACATTTTCTGATGATTTCTTTCCTGTCAATTGCCCATGATGTACGTACCTGGAATTAATATTTGCGATGGATAGAATGTAAAAAAGGGAAGAAAGAAGATTGTTTGGGTAATCTTCCCTGTCAGGGCTGGGAGTTTCAGGGAAGGTCTTGAAGACAATAGGAGATGGTAGGAATTCTTCTATCATTTCAGAATGCTCACTTTTACTTGTTTAATCCATGCTGGGAGCAATAGTCAACCTTACTAGAAACAGTGTGTTGGAATCATGTGTTACCTAGGAGCACAGCTACCATACAGAGGAAAGGGGCCATTCCTGCCTTTCTATCTTCAATTTGAGCAGGACGGTTACCTTGCAGGGACTTGGCATGAGCTGTGAGAAGTCCTTTCTTTTCACTTTGCGCAAAGAGATCTGAGGTTTCAATGAGAGGGAATATACTGCTCGGAACTTTCATACTTGCCAGAAAAGGGTACCTTTAGAGTATTATTCCTCTTCTCTCTGATAATTTCATCGCCTAGAAAATTGTCCAAGTCAATTTCTCTAAGTATCCCATCCTCAGTGTTCTCCAAACTGCGATGGAGGGTGGTGGTAAATATCAAGGGGTGGCCTCTTCAAACCATGCAGCCTTCAGCCTATTTGTCCCTGTCAGCATTGCAGTCATCCCTAAAGGCGGATTTTAGTGGGTCCTAGGATCTGCTTGATATCCTTTTTGTTAGATGCTCAGACTATCACTTTTTCCTCTGGTCTTCCCTGTATCCTGAACACACTTGTATCATTACACTTAAATTATTGTGTGCAAGTGTAATTGTTTACACATCTCTCACCCCCTTCTAGTCTTTTCAATCTTTAAAGGCAAATACTGTGTTTTTTCCAACTCCATGTACCTAGTGCCTAGCACAGTGCTTGGCGTATGCGAAATACTTCATACATGTTTGGTGAATTAAATTGTCTTTGTTTTTTGATGGTCTTTTTCAGGAAATGGAGTTTTGAGTCTGCCTTTTGTTGATATTAAATTATTCCCTCTAGCAGAGTGTGTCAGAGTGTTTCAGAGAGTGCATTAACATCCCAGCAGTTATCTTCCCAGGCCACCTCTTTCCCTCTTGTTAAGAAACAGTATTTGTCATAGTAAATAGCCCATTTGAGGTGGTTCATCCAGGCTTTAGTATGAAATTTAACATAACGGGAAGTCACAAAGTCCCTTTTGGCCAAAAAGTACAAAGTCTGATAGCTTTTCCCAGAAATGTAACTTTGCAATAATTTACTCTACTTTATTTGTGAAAGGTATAAAATCTATAAACATTTGATAGCTATTCAGAGGTGGTAAAGAACATTCTGGCCAACCACTTATGCTTTTAATAAACATGTTTTTATGCCTTGTATATAATTTTTGAAAAATTATAGCCTAGTTTGTGGTTTAATACTGAGTTACATTATCTTGTTTGTAGCTGGTGCTCTGTGAAATGATGTTTCAGCGCTTTATAACATTTAGAAACTGTGAAGCTTTTGTCTTATGCTTAATTGTAGGAGAGATGTTTCTTTTTTATTTTAAAATTTATTTTAATTTACGTATAGTCAAATTAGCTTTTTTAGTGTGCAGTTCCATGTTTTGGCAAATGTGTAGAGTCATGTAGCCATCACCACAGTTAAGATACATAACATTTACAACGCCCCTCCCCCAATGTTCCCTGATGCTATCCCTTTAATGTCAAATTCTCTGCCACCCTTAATACCTGACAACCACTGATTTGTTTTGCCTTTTCCAGAATGTCATATAAATGAATGGAGTCATACACTATTTAGCCATTTGAGTATGGCTTCTTTCACTTTTCATAAGACATTTGAGATTCATCCATTTGTTGCATGTATCAATCAATGGTGTGTTCCTCTTTATTTCTGAGTAGTATTTCACAGTGTGGCTGTGTCACTGTTTGTTTATCCATTCTTCATTTGAGGGACATGTGGTTTATAGCTTTTGGTGAATGAAGCTGATATAAATATTCACATACAGGGTTTATTTATTTGTTTATTTGGTGTGAACTGAGGTTTTCATTTCATCTGGTAAACACCTAGGAGTAGGCTTGCTGGATTGGATGCTAAGTGTATGTTTAACTTCGTGAGAAGCTGGCAGACCATTTTCCCCGGCAGTATGCCAGTTTCCATTCTCACCAGCAACCTGTGAGAATTCCACTTGCTTTGCAGCCTCACCAGCACCAGGTGTCATTTGTTTTATTTTATCCATTCTCATTGGTCTGTAGTGGTATAAAGGTATTTTTCAGTCATTTTGGATAACTTTCTTTGTTGTTGGTGGTGGGGTTTTTATTACATAAACAAGTATTTTTTCTTATTTCCCTTTTGTTCATCATTAAGACAGAGACCTGTGTGCCTGTAATCTTAAAAGTGAAGCTTATTGCTGGTGTTCCAGGTAGCTGCTTAGCCCATGGGTCCAGGAAAACTCATAGTACTGTGAGAAAGCATGAATATTGCTGTAAATTAGGACTGAACTTTTAGGACTTCATACTCAATGATAGCAACATGGTCTCCTCGTAACTAGGTTTTAAAATCAGTGTCTCACCCCTCTGGTCTCTCCTGTGCATTGTTCCCAGTGGTCCAGTGTTTTCACAGTGCTGCTTTCCTCATGCCATCATTTGTTGTGAACCCTTCACTGGTTCCCTCACAACCCTGGTATAGTCTAGTGCTTAAGCGCAGGGACTCTGGCAACAGCTAGACATGGTTTTATTCTCAGCTCTGCCACATACCAGCTGAGTGACCTTGACAAATTAATTTTTCTAAATCTCAATTTCTCGTTTTAAAAACAGTAATAATAGGACCTGTATAAAGCATTTTGCACCAAGTAGTCAGGGTTCAATCTATGTCAGCAATTAGTAATTAAACACTATCTGCAATAGGACTCTCTCTCTCTCTTTGTTTTTGGTGAGGAAGATTGGCCCTGAGCTAACATCTGTGCCAATCCTCTTCTTCTTTATATTTGGGTCACTGCCACAGCATGGCTTGATGAGTGGTATAGGTCCATGCCCTGGATCTGAACCTGTGAACCTGGGCCACCGAAGCAGCGTGCAATGAACTTAACCACTATGCCACCAGGCTGGCCCAGGACTCATTTGTTGGGCTAGCCTTGTATGCCACAAACATCATTGCAAATCTTCTCACATAAATAAGCTAACTCTTGAGTGTTTTGACACCTTTGTTTAATTCTTCTTTGCAGGGGTTCTTGTTTAGTTGCGAGTAGACCATGTGTGAGCATGGATGATGAACTACTGGGTAGGTCCTAAGGAGTCTCTTTGCCTGGGAGCTCTAGGCTGAGGTTGGAGGGGAGCAATTAGCAAAGCCTTCTGAGAGACAGCCTGGGGCAGCCGTTACTGTGCTGCTTGTCTTTTATATTGGCATTCCCGGCCTGCTGAAGAGCGGCACAGACAGTGCTGAATGAGCTGTGTTAATGCATGTGGTGTTGGTGCTTAGTTGAAACGAGTTGCCATGGAGTGGGGGAAAGAAGGCTGCATGGCACTGTCACTCATCAGTGTGACTTTGGCTCTGGAGGTCTCCAGGGAGTGCAGTGCCACTGTGGCCTCTCCAGGGCAGGCAGCTCTTGGAGTGCCACCTCCCTACAGTCTTTGCCCCGAGGGCACTGGAAGCAGGGACAGTGATGTGGCTTTCTTCTCTCCTGGAGAAGGGTTCCCAAACAGAACTCAAGAGTGAAAGATACTGACACTCTGAGGATTTACAGACATTTTTAAGGAAGGAGGCCTGGCAGTAGGTTGTTGGGGCTAAGAATTCAGGTTAGTTCTCTTAAGGAGCTCTCATCTGTATCCACAACATTAGCAAGGTCTAGAAACACAGATTACACCTAGAAATTTCTCCACATAATCTGCCTGTCCAGGTACTTCCCTTTAAGGAGATCTAAACCTCACCTCTTCCAAATGAGGGCCAGGCTCTTATTTCTTTTTGTTTGTTTATTTGTGCTTTCAAAACATATATGTGTCTTAGGTCCATAACTAGATGGTAAAATCCACGAGCACTTACACTCGTCTGTCTGCTGTCCCTGTTTGCTCTGGTTCCCCTTCTGCCTTTCACTATGAGTATACAGTAGGAGGAGAAGAAATGGGAATTCGATTGAAGTTTTACTCTACAATTTGGGGTCCTAATTTCTGAAAATTCTCTCTGGAATAGGATGCTAAATAAACATGATGATTATTTAAACAAAAATACTGGAGCCCATGCATCATTTAGTTTCCGTTGACACCAAAAAGGGAACATGATGCATGATAATATCCACTAGATGTTTTCCTTCCTTTTCTAAGTGAAGTATTATACTCATTATAGTATTTCATTCTCTTTATAAAGTTGTTTATTTAAACCACAGCCTTTGTAAAATCGCTTAACAACCTGACCGTTTATTCCAGATGGAGTTCTGGAGAAACAGAGGCAGCAGGTGAATGGGGCTGGATCTGCCGCAGTTAAAAGGCGGGCTTTTTCATTGACCTGCCTGGGGCAGATCGTGCCTCTTGGAGGCCAACTGCAGCTGGGATCTGGCCCTGTAAAAACATGGCAGGACAGCAAATCAAGGGGTAGTCCTTGCCCGAATTAGTCTTAAGAAAAGCAGTCATTCAGGTGCTTTTTGAACCTGACACATTAGTATGCTGAGCATTTTAAAGTGGATCTCAGCGTGGATGCTGTGTGGGCAGTGTTGCCCTTTTAGATCAACTCTGTGGTGATACTCAAGAGCTTCAGGGAAGGCCAGATAAATTTGACAAAATTTTAGCCTTCTTTTTCTTTTCTGAGATTTTCATCTTGAAATATTCTGATAATATTATTTAAATATAGTTTTAAATAAAATTTGACTTTTTAAAAATGTAATAATCCAACCTACAAATTCCCTACCCCCTGTTAGATCTGTACAAAGTCACGTGGATCAATGTGCAGTTTACACAGATACTCCTGTCTTAGCAAAGATTCCAAGTGACCTTTTATATTTCTTAAACTTGAAATGATGTAGTTGGATATTGGGAATACGACTAAAGCCAGATAATTAATACATTAATGAACAATATTTACTTTTTATTAAGCATTTACATATTTGGAGATAAAGAAAAAAACTGAAATCACACATTTATTTGAAGATAAATAATACATTTTTTAGGCTGAAGTGAGAAAAAATTTTTTTCATATATTGGCATAGGGAGTAAACATCTTATTTAAACTAAACAGGTTTTATTTATTACAATTTTCTAAATCAATCAAAACAAAACAAATCTTCATCACCAAGTCATGACTAGAATAAGAATAGTTGCTTAGAGATTTCTCACATCTGATCTATTTTCATTCTAGAGAGCTTACTGTTAATAATAGCTATTTCACTGTGAGGCTATTTTTTTCCCACAGACTTTGTAAATTAGCAGTATGATCATCGGCAAAAACATAAGATAGCAGAAAAATCTTTTAATTAATTCTTTTTTATTTTAGGTTTTTCTAGTTCTGGGTAGTAAAAAAGTATCATGGGTATAACTCATTTGACCTGGAACTGGGATGTTTTATGGAATATTGGGGTTGAGTAAGCATTAACATTTCTGGTTGTCACTCTAACCCTAACTAAACATTACCTGCTTTTATTTGAGTTTGCCTATAATACTTAGGATATATATTGTATATTATAATTGTGCCTTGTAAGAATCTTGCCATTATTCAGTTGAGACAAGCTCTGGGAGTTGGGGCACTTAACTTGACTGAATCACTGTGTGATTTTGGACAAGTCACTGTCTTTGCCCAAATTTTCCCGTTTATGAATTTGCTATGATTATATATGCTTTACTAACACGCAATCAAACTAGGAGTTATGTTTACCTGGGACAAAAAATGAGGCAATCAAAAGTATAGTCTTAATAAGGACAAGATTTTGCTTTCTTTACCCTGGGCGAGAATTTACTCTGAAGAATGAGTGATTACATGAAGCCAACCATGGCTACTTACAGGTGACAACCAGTAACTGTTCTAGAGTCTCTCCAACTTCTCCATTTCACAAGAGTTTCTTTTATTTTTTTAGGAGCTGGAAGAGAAATACAGTTCTACCTCCCTAATTTTTATAATGAGGCAACTTGAGTTTTAGGTGGATTGTGGGTTAAGTAAGACCACAGTAATAGTTAGGGGCTAGATAGAGCCCTATCTCTATAGGACTAAACTTCAAGTCTTAGGACTCTTGATTTAGTGCTCTGTTTATCTGTTGGGGAATAAGTTGCTTGTTACATGGAAGTAAATGTTTCCTTTAAAGAGACTGTTTTATGTTTTGTGCCTTTCGGTGGCCACAGAAAGATTGGCAGGAGTATCTTTCACCTCAGCCGTCTTCCATGTGAGATGACGTTGTTAGTTAGCGTAGGCAAGTTACTGCAGTTTGCCTTCACACGTAAGACACTTATTGGAAGAAGATTGTTTTCCCTTTCCTGTTGCTTGCTTGACTGTTTTAAGGTTCTGAGTCTCATTAAGATTCTTGATCAGTGACTGTCCTTAGCTAGATGTTTTTTTTCCTGTTATTTGCTGCATTTCTTTCCTGGGCTTTATTGGCATTTGTATTATAAAGAGAAGAATTGGTCTTACTCCTGAAGATAAAACAAATGAATTAATAAATTTAAAGTCTATCTAAGCATTATTGAGGGAATGGTGTCATATAGTTAAGTAACTTTAATTGTAGGTGTTGCTTTATAGACAATTTATGCTTCCAAATATTTTGTGTAAAAGATCTTATGATATTTTGTCATATAAAATTCTTTTTAGACTATAACTAAGAGAAAACCTAGGGATCTCTTAGGTGGAATAAGGAAAATATATTGCATACATATAGGTACTCTCCTGTTTTTGCTTATGGAAAACTTAGCAAATCATCTTTTGTCCAGAATCAGCCTCAGAATCATTCTTGACACGGTGCTTCAGCCAGTCATTATCAATTGATTGGGATTGATGTGAGGGAAGAAACTAAGTACCAATTATGATCTAGTCCGAGCTCTCATTTCCCATATGAGGCCACTGAGGACCAAAGAGGCTAAAGATCTTAAAGGACACTGGTATAGCCGGACTTAGAGCTAATGCTCCCATACTTTAGCTTCAGTGCTCTTTAACTCCACCATCCCACTCAGTCAGCAAACAAAATAGCAGGGGTAGGAAATTTCTATGCCCTTTTTGGGTCATCCTAGCTTAATTTTCTAATCTTCAGGTTTCTGAGTTATTGCTATTATTATCTGACCTGTGTACAGTCTCTTAAAATGGGGAGGAAAAAAATGTACAATTCCATGAAGAGCATTCAAACCCATAAAACCAGCATACAGAATATATCAACTGTCGATGATAAATAGCATGCATATCAAACTGCAATTACCGTAAAAATACAGCCAGAAATCTTAACATCCCAATGCAGCTGTAAATCTCACAACACAATGACAGAGTTTCTTGGAGGAAAAAGCTGTATTGGCCCATTGTTCCTGTTGATCTCAGCTTATCATTTGAGTCAACTGGGAGGTTTTCGCGAGCATCAGCCTTGTTGTCTCGCTTCTGTTTGGTTATTAGAGGCTCACAACTGTTGGAAGTTGTAGGGAGAAGGAAGCACTAATGTACATGATTGGCTGTTTCCTCTTTTTCAAATTCTACTAGTACTTGGAGAACAAGGACATGAACATACTAGGAACCTTTTCTTTTGAAAGTAGTCATTCTTACACTTTTCATTGCAATACCACTTTGGTGAAGCTAAGCATGCCTAGACTTCTCTTCCTGATTCCCACCATTTGAAACCTAGTCCTCTTCCTTCCCCTCCACATTTCTGTTGACTTATGTATCGAATGTGTGGATCATACAGGAACTTCACAGAAAGAGTCACATAAAGAACGCAGAGGGATTCACGTACTTTAGTTTAGAGCTAAATTAAATTAAAGGTAGGAAAAAACTTTCAGAGATATGAGCATAATGGTTATTGAGTGTTTGGAAGCTATTGAAATAAAGTTCCAGAGTTAAGACTGTAAGAACCTTCTCGTTGAGAGTGGGCAGTCTACTTCAAATCACAGAGTATGAAATGAGTGAAGTATATACTTTTTAAATTTGGAAAGAAAAAGAAATTGATATAGTTTAAGAAGATAAAATTCAACTTTCGATTTTAAGGAAGCTTAGGATGGTTCCATCTGATTTTATTTTGTATCAATAAGACAGGAAAGTTTCTTAGACAGCATTTCTCAAAAAATGGATTCTGTTTCCATGGAAATACATCAATGGAAATACATCTAATTTTTACTGTCAGAGCTACCTTGGGTGCTTGTTAAGAATATGGATCAACAGTTAATATGTAGGAGCAGGACATCTTAGAGAAATATATCCCTGCTGTTCACAGAAAATAGTTTTATCCTTTTCTTCTCAAGCACTGGACCTCTGTTATAAGGAACATGATTTCCCAATTCATCTTCCTTCAGGGAATTCTTGGGTTTGCCATTTAAATTTCCAGGCTCAACCCTGCTAAGGCTCAGTTTTTATTTTCCAACGGGATTTTAATCTTAAGGGAGGAAAAAAAGAGTAGGTAAATGCTCTTTTGGTTTTCTTTTATAAAGCATCAAAAGTATGAATTAGAAAATCATTCTACTTTGGGACAAAGATTTTCTGGGAAATTTAATCTTTTATTATTCAAGATAATTCAACCAGAACACTTTTGGCCAATTTTAAATATTTTATCTGCATCTCATTAAACTAATGTGCATTTTTCTTTCTTTTTTTTCCCCTAGACTGAATCACACAGATTTCTATAAGTAACTGGATATTTCATTCGTTCTAAATTGCTCTTTATCTCAGCACGTCATTCATTCAGTGGTGCCGTAGCCACGTTTGTGGAATTCCAGTTGCTTTTTTTGCCTCCGATTCAGGAGTAAAGATGAAATCCATTTGGAAAAAATCATGTTTGAAACTTTCCCTAGGAATCCTCTTCATTGCATGAAACTCACGTTTAGTGATAAATTCTAGAAGTTTTGAACTTCTCTAAAAATATTATTCTTCCTCTTCTAAAGTGTGTGGAAGAAGTTGGCTTTGATGAAGTTACGTTTGGCTAAAAAAGGTGCCATATCTCATATCAAGGATGTTAACAGATATATATATTCATCTTACTCTGCCACCAAGGAAGAAAAAGATGTTCTGATGGTCACATCATTTGAGTAATTTGAATGATAAAACTGCCTTCTGAGTCACACTGTTCTAATTCTGAACTAGCCCATTCTGTTCTTACTTTTTCCCCCAGTTGGACAAGAACCTTATGTTGATTATTACAATACCATGACAAGACAATCTTTGAGAGATAAAATAAAATTAACATGCTTCTAAAGAAGTCCTAAATGAATTGTTTTGTCTTTGTGATGTTGTCTTGTGGCTTATGCCTGGGACTCCCCACTGCGCACAAGTGAAACATCACTTGTGAAACGGAAGCATGGCAGCTTCTTCATTTTTCTTCATCCTGTATTTTACAAGCTCGGGCGGTGGCAGTTGAAGTAAGATAATCATTTTGTGCCAGAAGAAAGATAAAGAGGAAGAACAGTTTGCCAACAGGAGCTTAAATTTAACATTAGAAGCCTGGAAAATATGGAAAAGAGGTGATACCCCAGCAACACTACTCCAACACAGTAATCTGGTAGCTTTTCCACTCCTGATTTGTTTTTTAAAAAGTCACTTTTGTCATAAAGGCTTAAAAGTACTTTTGAATATATGTTGGAAAAAATGAGCCAAATAAATTCCCCCTTCACGTCTTTTTGATTGCCTGGTTTGTGGCTTAAGATACTTTCACAGTAGTTTCAGGTGTAGGTGGTTTTAGCAGGTATCAACTCCACCATTTTGGCCACAGGATTAGTGGAGAGGGATATTGAGTTCTGATCTTAGCTTTAGTGGTAAAAGGCTTTAACAAATACACTTGTCCTAATTGCTTTTCTTACTTGTCTGTGTTCTGTTTCTCTCTGGCGGGTGAAACATCAGTCTATCCCAGGCATTGTCTGAGGGAGGCATTGGGAGTGATCTGCGTGTTCAGATTTCCTTGTGAGTGCAGCAGCGATTCAGGAGCAATTTTTGGATAAAATAGAACTTTATACAAGTCACTTCCTCTTTATTTTCTTTATGAGCTGGACCAGGGTGGCAGCAAGACTGCTGTGAAATCTCTAGCTGTAGCTTGCTGGGTGTTCTGACTGCCTCCCGTGACGCTGAGTAGGAAGGTATTGAACATGCAGTTAGATTACTCCCGTTTCTTCTTGACTGAGTTGATATAATGATTGTAATGTTTATTGAGCTTATCTTTCAATGTGCCAGGCACTGTGCCAAGAGCTTTATATGTATGAGCTGAGTAATCCTCATGACAACTCCAAGGAGGAGATATTACTATTATCTCCATTTCACAAATGTGGACACATTGGAGACTGGATTCAAGTCTAAGCGGTTTAGTTACAGAGTACATGCATTTAACAATTGCTCCATGCTTTCTCTTATAGCATGGCTGGGAAAACTAGTTGCTGAGCATTCAGAAATGTGAATTTTGGGAAAGAAACAGGAGTGATGTAGCAGTGAAATGCCATATGAGTTTTCTTATCTACCAGTAACAGAAGCCTGCAGGATTTCTGACCAACAGCAATAAGCGCTATGTTTCCAACCTTCCTTATAGCTGTAATTATGCTTTGAGATATGAATAAGGTTAATGAGATGTAAGTGAAACTTTTATTGGGCAGCTTCTGCAAACTTTCTTAAAAGTTAGCTTGTATGTATCCTTTGCTTCTATCCTACTGCTTGGATTGTGGATGTTATGGTTGGAACTCTAGTTGCTGTATTGGGCTATGAGGATAAGGTGATAGAGTGAGAAGCTGGAAGGAGCCTGGGTTCCTGAGCACTTTGTGGAGCACAGCCACCATACCAGCCCTGGACCACTTACTTTCAGGCTTTGATGTGAGAGCAAAACTTTTGTCTCGTTTAAAGCACTGTAATTTTGAGTGTCTTTAATTTGCAGGTAACTAATTGCTTATTTCATGCCTACTACAATGTGGATTACCATTTGCACATAGTATGCACTCAAGAAATATTTGATTTGAGTTTATTTTTTCAATCTCTTCTCATTTAGATATTCAGAATTATCTACCTGAGTTATTTTATAAGAGCAGTGCCTACATGCAAAATTATGCTATAAATATAAAACAATTGGACAATAATTGAGCCTGCATTTTTTTCCTTTAAAGTAATGATTAAATACAAATATTAGATAGAAAACAACTTACAAGTATAAAAGTATAACTCCTCTGCCATATCCATGTAGCAGCCAATGTACTGTAAGTATGTTATTGTTTACTACCATTTGTCATTTCAAATTAAATATTACATCTACGGGGTGGGATCAATGGCTAAATCAATTAGAAAGAATGATTACTATAAAAAGCAGGTTTATCTGGAATGTTACTAATCAGAATTCTTATATTTAACATTACACTACATTTATGGTATGGTGAAAATGTACATACATATATATTTACAAGAGCTCTAAACATTAAATAAGTTCTAAAATGTCTTAAAAATCATCAAGAAAGAGAAAAAAGAATTTATGTTCCATTGAATACATGTATGAGGCTTCTTTCTCAAATGCCTATTTTAAATTTGTAGTATTATAATTTTATAAAAGTTTCATTTTTGTTCAACTATAAGCACAGAATTTTCTCACCTTGCTGAAACCCAAGTAAAAAATGATAGTGTCTTGGACCAGGACCTCGTCAGTGTAGAAGGAAGGGTTGGACAGGTTTTTGATCTGTGTAGCACACAGAGATAGGCGGGGCTGATGGATTTGCTATGGAGGGTGGGGATGCGAAGCAGAAGGGGGTAATCAAACATGACACACATATTCAATCTGAGCCACTGAGCGGATGGAGGTGTTGCTTATTGAGATGGGGACTTGAAGAGGAGTAGGTCTCAGGTGTGTGGGAGGGGGAAGGAAGTAAACCAACAGTTCCACTTTGTGTATATTGAGTTTGAGATGCCTGTGAGGAGACATTCAAGAATAGAAGTCAAGTTGTGTATATGAGTTTGTATTTCAGAGGAGATGTTTACATTGGAGAAAAAATATTGGAGGTGTCAGCTTAGAGATGACATTTAAAGTCATGGGAATATTTGACATCATCTAGGAAGAAAGTATAGAGCAAGAGGGCTCTGAAACCAGCCTGGTGAATACGTAAGAATACGTAAGAAATCTAGAAGTTATGGTGAAAAGATTATGGTGTGTGTTGAGATCTGGTGTGGATTTCTCTTCCTCTGGGTGCCACTAGTCTACTTGTTGCTCTTGATCCATGTCATTTGCTCTAGGATAGTACTTATTCATGCAGTCTTGCCTGGGGATCTGGGCTGTTAAAGTCATATGTAGGAATGAAGAATGGAATTAAGTAAATGCTTCCATCAAAGAACTGTTGGTATGAGAATTCCAAGGGCTTCTTCTAGAGATGCAAAGAATTCAGCGTGTAAAGAATTTAGAATGTTTTCTCTCTGCATCCTTAATATCTCTTTAATCTGTCTTCTCTTTAATACTTTGAGACAACCATAAAAATTAGTTCTGAAATAATGGCACTTTGCAACAATAAACATGGGGATCGGTGATTTAATGATTGCCGCTGGTCTTTTCTCTCTGAAATTAGCTATGTTGGAGATTTCACAATTTTTAACAATCTCATACCATCATAGTGTTGGGCCGCAAAGAACTTCCCTATGAAAAAATTCGAGATTCTTACAGGTTTAAGAGAACAAAAGGTAGGGAGGGGTGTGTGTGTGTGTGTGTGTGTGTGTGTGTATGAAATGGAAATGGAGAGACAGAGACAGAGAGAGACAGAGAGAGAAACAGAGAGAGAGAAGGAGGAGTGTTTAGAGAAGAAGCTGTTGCTAGGAAAGTTAAGGACAAAAATTACAAAAACTGAATAGAGACTTAGCACCTGTTTTTACATCTAAAATAATTATTTTAGGATTTGATTAATTAAAAACAACAGAAATTTCTCTTTCCAATTTGCATTCTCCTTTTTCAATTCACTGACCAAGAGACTGCCTTTTATGTCCCCCAAATCCTGTAATATGCCTAGACTTACTACAGAAAGTAACTAAGACCTATATGGCTGGCACCGAGGCCATAAGCAGTGCACATTCCAGTGTCTTGCTCATGTTTGTTCATTTCATTAACACTAATTGAATACCTTCCAGACACGCTTATTAATTTCACTAGCATTTACAGAATTCCTACTATTCACCCTGTAACTGAACCTACTCACATGCTTCCTTTGTGGACCCACGATGAAATTTAGTTTTGCAAGTCTGTGAGTGGGCAACTTTCTTGCTAAAATAAATATATTGCCCAATGGTTTTTGCTACCAGAAGGAGATTAAATATTTTAAAATGTGGCTTTGCACCCAAGCCAATGGTTATCTCTGTTGTAGTATTGCTGACATTAGAGTGCTTTGCATACTGTTTTTTGATTCCTAGAGGATTCAGCTAACAATAATAACAACTCTCCATTCCTCTCCCCCTTTTCCCCATCTGTTCTGCACATATTCAAGGTATACTTGGCTCTGTTCTCAGAGTCAGCTTCTTCCAATTTCCTCCGCAAAATTTCTTTAACTTTCCATGTTTTTTTAATTTTAAAGGAGGCTGTGAGACTCCCACTAAATTAACTTGGCTCAGAAGATTACTGAGCTTCAAAAGTCTGGCTTTAGGTAGATCTCTAGAGTCTAATTTTGAAGGCTTGGTATCCAAGAAAAGTGAAAACCTCATATTTTCGTCAAAGGTTTGTGTATAGCCAGGGTTTTACAAAGTTTTACAACATGCTATCACACTTAATTCTAAGAACAATTTTGCCAACTTTGCCCAGGTGGAACATGTATACTTTCTTCTACCTCTACTCCTTAAATTTAGGCTGTTTTCAGGGAATTGAAGAGAAACTAGTTCATAGACAGGTCTTCCTGCTTAGAATTTTGAATATTCAAATTGTTAAGGGCATTAGACATCATCTTGCCAAAGAGTTCTCACCAGCATCAATGGTTAGTGCTTCCTTAGGGGGCTCCATTAACTTCCTCAAATGAACTGCGAAATTTTGTGTGTAGTCAATAAATATTTATTGAGCACCTATTATGTGCTAGGCAGTTTCCTAGGCTCTTGGGATACATCTATGTACAAACAACATTTCCATCCTCTTATAGCTTACGTTTTCACAGGTGGAGACAGGAAGTAAATGTAATACGTAAGTAAATTTTTTAGTGCGCTGTGGTGTCAGGGCTCCCCAAGGCCACTCCTGTGTTCACTGATTTGCTAGGAGGACTCAGAGGACACAGCATATAGTCATACTCACAGCTAAGATTTATGACTGTGAAAGGACACAGGGCAAGATCAGCAAAGGGAAAAGGCTCAAAGGGCAAGTCCGGAGGAGGTCAGGCACACTCTTCCAGAGTTCTCTCCTAGTGGAGTCACATGGATGCACTTAATTCCCCAGCAAGTTGTGACAACATGAATGCAATGTTGTCTACCAGTGAAGCTCATTAGATTCCCAGTGTTTTTATTGGAGGCTGGTTATGTAGGCACCCTCTGCCTGGCGCATACCAAATTTGTACACTCTTAAAGGAAAACAGGTATTCAGCATAAACCATCTTGTTTACTCAAACAGTTTAGGTGTAATGAGCCACTCTTATCAGTTCTGAGAATGAGAGAACCCTTCTGAAAGCCAAGTTCCTAGACACCAGAGAAGGACCAACCTTGTAAGCAGCCCTTTTGAAGGATAACAGTCAGGCTTGCTATATTGGTTCTTTTGTGCACAGCTAGATTATAAGTGCTCTGGGGGAAAAATTTAGAGCAAGAGGCAAGGACCAATAGTGCTGGAAAGGGATGTGGCTTATAATTTTAAATAAGGCGATCAGAATAAGTCTCACTGGGAAGGTGACATTTGAGCAAAGTCTTGGAGGTTAAAAAAAGAACATTCTAGGTGGAGAGAACAGTCAATACAAGTACCCTAAGGTGTGAGCTTGCTTGTCATATTTGAGAAAGAACAAGGAAGCCAGTGTAGCTGGAGTGGAGAGAACATGGAGATAAATTCAGAGTTAAGGTTGGGTGAGGGGACTGATGGCCAGACTGTAGTGGACCTTGTAGGGCATTGTTAGTTCTTTGGTTTATGTATCTGTGCGTTTCACTGAGGAAAGACCCAGTAGGTTTCATTTCTTTAGATTCTCCGAGCTCCCAACATTTAATACCTGCAGATTAGGCTAAATTCCTCTTTTTACAGTTGGAGCGCTAAGCTTTAAGTAATGGCAGGTGTCTTGCTTAAGGTGACATGGTCATCAGCAAGAGAATGGAGAATAGGACATAGAATGTAAGTGTTTTAATTCGTCTCTCCCAAGTTCAAGAGAATCCTGGTGAATTATACAACTGCATTTTACTAAAGTTTATGTAATTGATAACAAATGGACACGAAACTGCTTCAGGGTAGTTTCGGCAGAATGTGTTCCGTTATTTCTTCCCGTTTAGAATGCAGAGTGATTGGAGTGCCCAGTCTCTAGGTTTAAGTGGGAGATAAAACTAATATTGGACGCCTAATGGAGATGTTTCCCCTTCTTATTTGAATGTCTGATAATTCAATTAAGTGTCTTCGCATCTTGTGCCTATCCCTTCCACCTAAAAAATTAGTTTTCATTGCTTGTTAGATCTTCCCTGTTTTGTCTCCATTTTGACTACATTTTGTTATAGAGAAGGCTTAGTAAGCTGCCTCCTGCTTTTAAAGGATTCAACTACAGTTTCTTACAAGGGCTATAGAAATAAAAAAAAGCTAAATTCCCTCAATGGCAAATTCGTAATAGTCACACCAAGAAGGCATAGTTGAAGGGTATGTGAAATGCAGCCAAAGAATTTCTAGTAAAAATAGATCCAGGAAGAAGTATGTTTGACCTTAAAACCCAAGCTGATATAAGCTGCTTATGAAGTCAACAGATAATTGCTATCTAATTTTTTCTTTCAAAATGAAATCAGACTGAAAGGAAGATTGGCAGTTTTTCAAACATTTATTGCTTTTAAACAAAAAAGAAATGAATGTTGGATGCAAATAGGTTTGTGGTGTATGTTTGCTAAAGATATGATTTTGGCGACAGCTATGGAAGGCAAATTAATGCCCTTTTTGTTGTTGCTTTGATAACCAAAACAAAAAGTAAAAAGAACCCTTTAAAATAAATTTTAAAGGTTAAGTTCAGAGCTATTTAATTATTATGTGGATTTGGAAGTACAGGCATTTTAAAAAGGCTTTTTTTTTTCAAGGGAGAAAATCATTAACTCAATGTGAGGAGGTAAGACGTGGCATATGTTATTTCACAGATGAAAAAATTCTCCGTTCTTTAGGCAATAGTTCTATATCGCAATCTTTTGGGATGTTGCTGATAAACACTTTATGCTATATTGTCTCAGCCAATGATGCGATCAATGGCTCTGTCACAGGTAAATAGCATCAAACCAGTATAAGAATAAAATATCTATCACTATTAGAGAGATAAGTTTGATATGACACACAAAATACAAGATCTTTAGGACTTTCCCTCATAGTTTTGTTTCCTTTCGTGTATTTGTAACCATGTAAGGCTTTCGTTTGGTTGACAACGGTGGGATAAACCTGGCAGTTACAATCATTCTGTTTGTACTAAGGCCCTACACAAAAATTTCAATAACCTTTTTATAAATCTTTTATGCTCTATATCACTTATGATTTACAATTTATATCACATATGATTATTATAAAAATTTAAACCACACAGAAAAGTAAGAAGAAGGCAGAAAGTCACTCCAAATTCCACTTTCCAGAAATAACCATTCTCAACATTTGAACATCTTTCCAGACATCTCTCAATGTGTCTATATTGAGCAAAATATAGCTAGATATAATTTTAGGAAAATGGGATCACAGTATATATGGCATTTTAAATACCAAGTATTAATTTACTTTTACTTGAATTTAATGCTAGAAAAGAGTTTGAAGTAAATTAGAGGAGCCATTGCCTTTACTCAGAAAAGTATTTCTTTACCACAAGGAGTACAGAGCATGAAAGACCCCATTATTGTTAGGAAAACTATAAACCATTCTAAGAGTTTAGAATCAACACTATTTTTTAACTTTCTATTTCCTGTAGTCAAGTAAAACTCGACTCATGTGGCATCTATTTCTCTTCCACTGTTGCTGTGGTGGGCGCAGGAGCAAGACATGGTTGGGAGTGATGCAGAAGCCTGTGAGAGTGCAAAGCGAGCATATGTCCAGAAGGCAGTGTAGCCATTAGTATTTGCTATGAAAGATGAAAAAATAACATACGTACACTTTCTACCAGATCCCCTCCCCCGTCCTCTAATTTCTGTTATATTATTCTCTATATGTTGTCTTGATTTATTATATTTTCTTTTTGTTCTGTGGCCATAGTTATCAAAGTTATTTAATCTGTTTAAAAAGTTTATCAAAGTTATTTGTTCCATTTAAAAGTTGATTCTGTACTCGTTACCAGCTGTTTTACTATTATTTCTCTCTTACGAAGTTCCTTGTTTTGATTCTTTTCTTGGATGGCTGGATTTTGTGGCTCAGGAATTGTTTAGGGAAGTGCTCATACACGTTTTGTTTACAAAGTTATTATATGTTTGAGATTGTCAATTGAATTTATATTTTATGGACAGCTTGACTGAGTATAAGATTCTTCTATTTTTTTATTAAGTATTTAGTATTTTATTAAGTATTATCAGTATTAAGTGCTAAGATACTTTAGATCTTATTTATGGTCGCTTTTTAGATAGAATTAGTGGAGGTAAATTTGTTGCTAAATGGCCAAACAATTTGCTGAATTACCAATTCACCAAATTTAACAAAATTATTAATTGTAAATTTTGGGGTGGGGAGTTTAGTTTTGACGTGAAGTTTAAATGGCTCTTAGACAATGAAGTGAAGGTGTTGAGTAGAGGATATGAGACTGGAGTTCACTTGGAAGGTTGGGCTGCAGATACACATTTGGAGTAGACAGTGTAAAGATGGCAATTAATGGCATTGAACTGGATGAGAGTTAGAGTAGACAGAGAAGAGAAAGGTCTGAGCACGGTGCCCTGTGTGCACTCCAACAGTGAGAGCTCAGAAAAATGAGGAGGAATACTGAAGGAAAGTGAAAGTGAAGGAAATGCCATTAAGCTGGGAAGAAAACATACCTGAAATTTCAAGAAGAAAGTGACCAAGTGTGTCAAATGCTGAATAGGACAAAGACTGAAAACAATACATTGCAAGAGGCCACTTAGAAGTTCTTTGGGTCCCTAATAAGATCAATGTAGCCCGCAAACCAGCAATAAGCTTGATTAGAGGAAAAAAGTGAAAATAAAAATACATAATATCATATACAATTATAGACAATATTTTTAAAATATTGAAAGAAAATTGTAGGCAATTCCAACAATAAATTTGGACATTGGTAATTTTATCTGTATGCGATAGTGTCTTCCGTTGTCAATAATTTTATGAAGAAACAAGACACAACCCTTTATATTTGTATGTATGAATGAGCAAGAGAAAGGGGTAAGAGCATTAATGCAAAACACTTTTCCGTTGTTGAGTGTTGGTTACCTCGGGGGAATAAGACCAGAACAGTTTTGTGGAGATTATTAATATTTTCTTTATATATCATCGTATTGTTTGACATTACAATGAAATGGTATTCTTTTCAAAGTTAAAATTAGGTAATAAAATAAAAAATAGAGTAAGTACTAAATTTTATGTAATGCAAACAAAGTATCAGTGGTGGCAACATGGTACCCAAGGTGGTTCCTTCTCCCCTGCTGAGTCCATGGATTTAACATTACACAATAGTTATGAGAGTCTTTCCTCTGAAGCCCAGTCACGACTTCAAAATCTTTATTGACACAGTTTTCTAGATAGTCATACCTAATTGACTGCAGTTCCTGTTGAATTGAAACTTATTTCCCAGCCCTGGTATAGATGCTCTCTGTAGTTCCTTCCTAGTTTTTGCTTTCTAATTATTCACCGTAATTACCAAGTACCTATACTGTGCCAGGAATTGCATAATGGGAACTATACTTGAAAGAACTCATGGTTTATGATTATTTGCACCTTTTTTTTGGGCTTCTCTTACTAGTCCTACCCCTTAAAACTGTTTTTTTCTGAGTTCTGTCTGATTTTCTCTTTTTCTAACTCCACACACACACACTCCCCCTAAGCTATTCCATTCACCATCTCTATCCCAGGGAATTCCTAATTGGTGCTTCCATTCCACAGCTCTCTCAGTTTGGCATCCTTGTTTCCAACCCAACATGTCTAATAGAGAACTTATTATTTTTCCTGCTAGATGTGGCTTTTCTCTTTCGTACCCTACCCAGGTTCTATATTTGACCCAGTTATTCAAGCCAAGCCACTTTGCCCAAGCTAGCATGTCTGACTGATGCATAAGTCTGTTAATTTTACTGCTTGTTTACTTTTATTGTCATTCTCTTTTCTGCATCCCCATTGCTACTACCTACTTCAGATTTTCTCTATCTCTCACCTATAGTTTTGTAACACTCTCCTGCCTTAAGTCACGTACACTCCACTAATCTACTTTGTCACAAAAATGATTTTTCTTTAACACAAATTGTGTAATATCAATCTTTTTCTTAACATTATTCAACGACTCTCTGTTGCTTTAACTAGTGGCACATGATTAACGATATACACATGCCTAATACGCTTCAATGAGTGTACCCCAATTTTGACAAAGCTCAAAAGTATATTTTTAGGGAATGCAGCCTTCGATAATGTATAATTTCCATGGTTTTCTTGATAGTTTGGCAGTGGTGATTTACTAACAATTATGGCTTAGACTAGATAGGCTGTAGATTATGTACATTTGTTGATGAACTAGCTAAAACTCTATCCTTTATTCTTGCGCTCAAAAAAGTGTATTGGAATGAACATGAAAGTAATATTATAGAGGCAATCTTAAACAATCATTTATTTATATTTTAAAAAGTAAATAATTTGCAAATTGCAGTACTTTGGCTTTAATTACTAACAAATCGCTTGTGATATACTTCATAAATGGCCATTTATCACCACGATTGATAAAACCTTGATGTTAGACCAAAGTCCAGACTCTTTACCATAAGATACTAGGCCCTCCATGGTTCAAGCTGGTCATTTATTTATCTATCCATCTGTTCATCTATTTGTCAAATATTTATTGAGCATCCATTATTTGCTGCGGAATTGTTTGTTAGAGCCTAGGGATCCACTATTGAACAAAACACAGGTTTTGCTCTCACAGTCAATGCCCACAGAGCTTCAGATTTCTAAGCCCTTTCTTTGACATGTACTTGTCCAATCTCCTCTTCTCTCCTCACTGTTTCCAACAAAATTGACTATTTATGGTTCCCTGATGCATTGAACTATTTCTCTTATTGGTATGTTCTCCTTCCACTGCCTGGAATGCTCTTCCTCATTTTGGCAAATTGGTGAATACTCAGCTCAGTTGTTACTCTCTATTCCCTGTTTCTGAATGGGGGCTCCACTGAAAATCAAGAGACCTTTAATAATTTCCCTCAAATGTAATTTAAATCTTTTGTTCATAAGTTTTTCAGATGTAACTCAAAAGAGTCAGCTCGTAAAATCCGAGTTAAAAGAAAACATGGGACGGGGCGTGGTGTGGTGGTGGTGTGGTGGGGGGGGGGGTGTGTATGTGACATTGACGGTTTTGGTGACCCAGTGGGGTAGCAAGAATGGGATTGGGATATTAGGGGAAATGAGTTGGAAAAACAGGAGGTTTTAAAAAACACAAGCTTGAGTATTTTATAAAATTTACTCTTCTAGAACACGTTGTTCCTTAAGATTGTGGGATAGTTTTATGCTTTCCTTGCTTTATTTATTTAAGCAGGTTTCTTTTTAGCAGCCTTTTGGTGTTCTTTTTTCCTTATACACTTGGTCAGATATATGACTGAGAATGTGGTTTTCCAGGCATTTGATTTTTAAAAATCAGCTTTATTGAGGTATAATTTGCATACAATAAAATGTACCTATCTTAATGGTTGAATGAGTTTTGAGAAATGTACCACCCACGTAACTACCACCACAATCAAAATAGGTATTTCCCTAACTCCAGAAAGTTCCTTTGTGCCTCTTTGTAGTCAAGCTCCCTCCCACGCCTGGCCACAGGCAACCACAAATGGGCTTTTGTCACTATCGATTGGTTTGGCAGGTATTTGATTTTAATACTGTATTTCTTGTTCAAAGTCATCTCTTGTCTGTCCCCTTCCCTCTGTGGTCCTCTATAGATAGAGCTTGGAAGATGATCTCATTCTTCCTTTATCTGTCTCATTTTCTTTTCTACTCTTCCCAAACTTACTCTGCACGTCTCATTCTTCATCTTCAGATACTATTATTAATTCATTTTCTATTATGTAAGTCTACTATAGACTCTGGTCATAAGTGACTGCCCGAGGGGCTTCAGTGTCTTCCAGAGTCAAAATCTTTTTACCTTCAAATTTCAATTATGTCACTTCTTTTAATGTCCTTTTGAAGGTAGAAAAGAAACCTCCTAAATTATAATTTTGTAAACTACTTTATATTAGTCACTTTCTCCATGGCACCCATGTAATGTATATCAAACTGAGGAAAGTAAAATAAGGAGATGGCAGTTAAAGGGCTGGCCTGGTGGTGTAGTGGTTGAGTTCATGCGCTCCACTTCAGCGCCCCAGGATTCGTGAGTTGGGATCCCTGGCACAGACCTACACACCACTCATCAAGCCATGCTGTGGCAGCGTCCCACTTACAAAATACAGGAAGATTGGCACAGATGTTAGCTCAGTGAAAATCTTCCTCAGGCAAAAATAGGAAGATTGGCAACACATGTCAGCTCAGAGCCCATCTTCTTCACCAAAAAAAAAAAAACAATAATAATAAAATAAAATAAAAGATGGCAGTTAAGCTTATTTTCCAAAATTATCTATATTATAAACCCCTCTAATTTGTAATAACTAGGAACAAGAATGAATTAATATTAAAAAATATTTACATATTTGTGAGCACATTTAGGGGATTATTGGAATGAATATGTTGGTTCTTTCTTCTTACCCATTTGATATCTCAGAAAACTTTAATTTTAAAAATAGTTTTCTGTGATGGACATCACACCTGTTTTTAGTGCCATTTATTTTCCTTGCTTTGTTTATGGAAGTAGGAGGGAATTATTTAGGGGTAGTAATTTGATGCTATCTTTGTTGGCATTTAATTGCATTTACATGTTGAAAGATGCATAGAGCTAGGTATTTAATTAGAGGTTTTACAATGGTAAAGTATATTTGTGAACAATCTTGTGAACTTGGCACGTGCTTTCCTACTTGAATATCTTCCAAGGTGTGAACCTCTAAAATTTTCCTTTTATCTGATTTATTTAACCCTTCCATCACTCTCTGAACAGCACAGGAAATCACACCCATGGGTATTTATTCATTCTGAGTGAAAATATCTTCATCCTGCCTGAGACATTTCACGTAAGTTTCTCTGGAGCTAATTTAGGTAAATAGAAACATCTATTTAGTTGCTTCTTTAGTGTCTACTTTTGGTGACATGTTTTCTCTTTTATATTGTAGTAAAAAAACACACAGAATTTACCATCTTAGCCATTTTTAAGTGTGCAGTTCAGTAGTGTTAAGTATTTTCATATTGTTGTGAAACAGATCTCTAGAACTTTTTCATTTCGTAAGTCTGAAACCCTATACCCATTAAACAACTCCCTCTCTCTCTCTGTTCCTACATCCTAGTAACCACCATTCTACTTGCTGTTTCCATGAATTTGGCTGCTTTAGACACCTCATAAAAGTGGAATCACAAAATATTTGATCATAAATGGAATCATTTAGCATGATAGCCTCAAGGTTCATTCATGTTGTAGCATGTGACAGTATTTCATACACTTTTAAGACCAAATAATATTCCAGTACTATGTTGAATAGGAGTGGCGAGACTAGGTAGTCTTGTCTTGTTCTTGATCTTAGCAGGCAAGCTTTCAACCTTTCACTGTTGAGTATTATGTCAGCTGTGGGCTTGTCAAATTTGGGGTGATCTGTTAGCTTCATGAGTTGCATGTCCAAATCTCGCTTCAGAATTGGAAAGTTCTCAGCCACTATTTCTTTAAATAAGCTTTCTGCCCTCTTCTCCGTGTCATCTCCCTCTGGGACTCCAATAATGTGTAGGCTGTGTCTCTTAAGGGTGTTCCATAGTTCATATAGGCTTTCTTCACTCTTTTTTTTCATTCTTTAAAAATTTTTGTTCCTCTGACTGGATAATTTCAAATAAACTGTATTCTACTTTACTAATTCTTTTTTTTCCTGTTTGGTTCAGTCTGATGTTGAAGATCTCTGTTACTTTCTTTAGTTTAGCCATATACTCTTTTATTCCTCCCCAAAGCCCCAGTGTGTGGTTGTATACCCTAGTTGTAAGTCCTTCTAGTTCTTCTGTGTGGGTTGCCACCACAGCATGGCCACTGACAGATGGGTGGTGTGGTTTTGCGATGGAAAGGAACCAAGAGTGCTGAACTTTAACCATTAGACCATAAGAGGTGGCTCTAGCCATGTATTCTTTAACTTTAAGGATTTCTGTTTCATTTTTAATGGTTTCTGTTTCTTTATTGAACTTCTCATTTTGTTCATGCAGTGTTTTCCTAATTTCATTTAGTTTTCTATTTTTTTCTTGTAGTTCCTTGAATTTCTTTAAGAGGAGTCTTCTGAATTCTTTGTCAGACAGTTTCTCAATCTCCATTTATTTAGGGTCAGTTATTGGAGCTTTATTAGTTTCCTTTGGTGGTGTTATGTTCCTTCATTATTCATGACCCTTATGGCCTTGCATTGGTGTATGCACATTTGAGGAAGAATTCACTTTTCTGGTCCTTACAGAAGGGCTTTGGTAGGCAAAGCCCTTCACCCGTCAGCCATCTAGAGATTCTGCATGGAATGTCTGACGTTGTCTGTGAGTGGCCTTGCTGCTGGAGTCCTTGATTGGTAGATCTAGTGCCTGGGTCAGCAGGTGCGTAGGTGTGGTGCTTGGGTATGTGGGGACCAGCCTGGTGCTTGGTCTTCACGGGTAAGCCTGGGGCCTGTGTTCACTGGGGCAAGGCTGGCATTTGAGACTGCAGTGATGGGCCTGGGACCTATGTCTACATGGGTAGATCTAGATTCTGGGTCTTTAGGAGCCAACCAGGTGCTAGGGACCACTGGGGTGGGCCCATTGTCTAGGTCTGTGGAGGTCAGTCCATTACTGGCATGGGACAGAGCCTGGTGACTGGAGCTGACTTGGACAGTCCAACCACATGGTCCAGTTTGACTCTGGGGTTAGCCTGGAGCTTGAGTCCATGGGAGTAGGCCTGTAAGCCAGGGCCTAGGGGGCTGGCCTCCAGGCTGGGGCCATAGGGGCTGGACTGGTGCTGAGGAAGGCTGGGAGCCTGAGTCCATGGGAGCTGGTCTGGAGTCTATGTCCTCAGGGGACAACTTACTGCTGGAATCGCTGGGGGCCTAGGGCTGCGGGAGCTGACCTGGTGCTGGAGTGTGTTGAAAACCTGGATCTTCAGTAGTTAGTTTAATGCTGGCCTCAGTTGGAAGTCTGGGTTCGCATGTGGCAGCCTAGAGCCTGAGCTCATGGGAGCAGATTGAGAATCTGAGGCCGTAGGAGCTGCAGAAGGCCACAGAAACCACCAAAGGTCACAGGAACTGGCCAGCACTGGGCTGAGCCATAAGCCCAGGTTTGTAGGAGCCCACTGGGAGCCTGGTCTGCAGGAGCTGCCTGGGGCTGCTAGAGCCACCTGAGCCTGCTGGAGCTGCAGGTGCTGGGGTCAGTTGGGGGCCTGGGTCCACAGAGCCCATTGGGATCCTGGTGCTGGGGAAGCCACCAGAGGCTGCAAGAGCTGGCAGGTCCTGGGGTGAGCCAGGGGCTTGTGTTTGTGGGAGACTGCAGGGGGCCACCTAGGGCCACGGAATTGGCCTGGTGCTAAAGTGGACTGAGTCTGTGGTCTGTTGTGAAGTTCAGTGCTTACTTCACATTCCTTTTCCCACGGAGAGAGTGTCTCTTTCCATGCTGAGCTACGTGGGTTTGGGGAGAGCTGATGGGGGTAATGTGAATCTACCTGTCCTACCCTCCTCAATGCATCTTTTCTTGGTTCTGTGCTTCACTCAGGTGCTGTAATCCCTCACCTGGAATTCTTGGCTGATATTTCTGCAATGGGGATGAGGTGGGACAACTGCTAGAAATTCGTATGCTGCCATTTTGCTGACACTACTCCCTCATGAAGATTTTCCCCTGTGTTTTCTTTTAGGAGTTGTATAGTTTTAGGTCTCATGGTTGGATTTTTCAACCGTTTTTGGTTAATTTTTGTATGTGGTGTGAGATAAGGATCCACTTTTATTCTTTGGCATGTAGATGTGTAGTTTTCCCAATACCATTTGTTGAAGAGACTGACCTTTCCCCACTGACTGGTCTTGGCACTCTTTTTGAAGGTTGTTTACCATATACATGAGAGTTTATTTCTGGGTTTTCTATTCCAACCCATTGGTCTATTTGTCTTTATGCTACTATCACACTGTTTTGATTATTGTAACTTTGCAACATGTTTTGAAATCAGGAAGTATGAATCCTCCAACTTTGTTCTTCTTTTTCAAAATTGTTTTGGCTATTCAGGATTCTTTGAGATTCCTTGTGAGTTCTTATATTTCTGCAAAAAAATGGGATTTTGATAGAGATTGCATTGAATTTGTAGATTGCCTTGGGTACAGTGGACATCTTAACCATATTAAGTCTTCTACTCCATGAACATGGGATGTCTTTCCATTTATTTTTTTCTTCTTTAATTTCTTCCAGCAATGTTTTGTAGCTTTCAGTGTACATGTCTTTTACCTCCTTGGTTTAGGTTTACTCCTAAGTATTTTATTTTTTTGATGCTATTGTAAATGTAATCATTTTCTTAATTCTCTTTTAGATTAGTGTGTGGAAATGCAACTGATTTTTGTCTGTTGATTTTTATCCTGTTACTTTGGTGAATTTGTTTATTCTAACAGTTTTTTTTTTTCTGGAATCTCTAGGATTTTCTACCTACAAGATCATGTCATTTGAAAACAGAAATAATTTTACTTCTTCCTTTCTAATTTAGATGCCTTGGTGGGAATTTCCTAAAGGAAATGTACAGGCTGGCAACAGTATTTGGTAGAGGACAATGCTGTAGTCACATTTTTAGAATACTCTCAGGAGTGAAATGCTGCTACCTTCAGCCAGCAACAGTGTGATTAATTGGGTTAACATTTTTTGATTTGTTATCATTCTATTTGAAATCTCTGGAGAAATCATGGATTGATATATAACTACTTATTATAGTCACCATATATTGATCAGAATCAAGTTGACCCTGTTTGCTGCTGTTTCATCACAGTTCCTGTTCTGCAACAGATCGGTCAAAACAATGTAATGATGACCTCTTTCTGTCTGTATCCTTGTGATCAGCTGCACATAAACACACATCTATACACACACTGACATACACATACCTACTCTTATTATCTCTCTTCATTTCTTTCTTTGTGCCTTATCTGTTGTCTCCCAGGCGTGTCATCCACATTCATTTTTTTCTCCCTCCTTCATTCTTTTCTTTTCTTACACTTATATTTCTACCTCCTGTAGATTTTCCTACAGAGTGATGCAATGCAAGAGATGTTTATGAAGCAATTTAGACTTGCTACAAATGATGAGCTAGGAGATGCTGTAAGATGAAATACTGCTTCACTTGATAACGGTGACTGAATGGTGTAATCTCTTTGGTAAATTTAGGTGCATAAGCATTCAAGGAAAAGTTGTTATTGTGCATGCTTTTTTCAAACTAAGTCACGACGAAAGAAGTGAGAGATTTTGTGGTTCTTGTGACAGTCGCAAGAAATAGACTGCATTAATCATGCTGCAGAACAAGACAATAAGAAGCAAAGGTTGAAACCTTGAACTCTTAGAGATGAGTCATAATTGTAATGGTGCTATTTGTCTTCAAACTTCTTCACAAAATGAAATACCATTCTTCCCATAGTCACAATTATATTAGTGGCTTTCAAAGATGTTGCAATTAAGGTAAAGAGGTTAAAAGGAGGCATTTCAGACCAAGGATGGGAGCTAACTTTTTGAGAATTGAAATTCCTTTGTGATTATAGAAAAAAATGTTTTCAAGTAGAAATTTGTAGCTCTGGTTCTGGTTTTGCCTCTGCCTCTTTGGCAGGTCTCTCAGCCCCTAGTGACTTACTTCCTAGCTCCCACTTTCCTTACTCTTGTGAGGGGTTAGACTAATTGATATCTAAGTTAACTTTCAATATTTAAATAGTTTGATTCAATTCTAGAATTTTCTTTCCTCTGAACATTATGCTTAGTCTCCTTAACTGGTACGTTTAATTAATGAAGTCTTTCAGTACTCATCATGCAGGCAATTTAACTTTTGAGATAAGAAAAATGTCTCAAAGATGTGGTTTTGTAATTTAGTCTCTTCTTGAGTGTTGAAAGGGTGATCCAGCAAGTTGGAGGTCATAGGAAGAGGAGAAATGACAATTAAATGCTAGCGTGTGTTAGTTTGGCAATTTCTGATCATGGAAAACATGAATGATAGGAGTCTTGTGAGAACATGTGATAGGTAGCAGACTGTCACAGGACCTTAGGAATAGGGTCCAGATAATGCTGTTGTTCTGTGAGTGACACAAATTTCATGGGTCTTTACTCTAGTCCCTTTACTGTAGTACCATTAATATGACTGTTTCTTTTTGGGTGTTAATTCCTAATTCCAAAGTGGAATTTTTGTCCATATTTTTCCTTTTTAGTTCCAGAGGGATTAAATATGACTTGCCTAGCCAATTTTTATTTCCACCTATTGGACAGAGCTTTATGCTGGATCAAGAAGTGACCATTTCGAGATGCTCATAAAACAGCCTGAAGTTTGGGGCGATAGGTCGTGCACTCTCCCTTAGAAAGAGGTGTTAGCAGAGCAGGACCCAATGTCTAATGCAGACATATTTTGAATACTGAGTTTTAACTAGTGTAGCTTTTCAAGGATATTCTCCAAAATAAACATAATGTTTTTCTTCATGAAATGGCTAGACTTTGAATGGTTCTCTGCTACAGGTGTTGTGGTTTATATTAATGGGACATTACACTCATTTGTTGAAGAAAAAAAAACCAGTTGTATGTTATGTATAAGGTAGAGATTCAGGACTTGGAAAGCTTTTCACGCCATTTGTTCTAACTCAATGTATAAAGATATGTTATGACTTTTAATCAATTAGTATTAATCAATTCGTGTATACTCCTAGTATAGTTTAATCACTTAGTAGATACCACTTTTTACTAGTTGACAAGTTGATTTCCCTTGCTTTTCTATGAGAAAGATACTGAAGAGAGAATCGAAAAGCTAGCGAGACTAGAGAGAAGACATCACCAAGCATTTTGTACTTATTAATCCTTTAATCACACAGTAACTCTAAGAGGTATTTCCTGATGAGAAAAATGAGGCCCATAGACACTAAGAAGCTTGTTTAAAGTCTTGCAGCTGGTAAAGGATAAAGCAAGAGTTTGAATTTGGGTATTTGGTGTCCAGAATCTTCACAATGCTATACATTCACTTCTTAGTTTTTACATTTCTGTCTCTTTCCTCCTCCTTACTCTCTGCCTTGGATCTTCTGTTGGTTTTCTGTCTGCATGCAAGACACTTGCTTCCGCTTCTCATGTACATTTACATTAAAGTGGAAATAGTTGTTTTGTCTGGAATACTCTTCCCTGGAAAGTCAGTTATGAGAATGGTTTCAGTTTTTACTCAGACAGACCAGGACCTAGAAGTCAGGCACACCCTTTAATTCTTGCAGATTCCAATAGCAGAGGGCTCCTGAGAAGTTCTGAGCCGAAGCTCTCAAGGCAATGGTCCTAGGCAGTGTAATGGATAGTGTGGGCTTGGAGGAACTAATGGAGGAGCAGGAAGTCTTGGGGGGCTGTTAACTTGTAAAACACCATCAGCATTGACCTGCTAAATCTTTCCTCTTTTTCTGGCCACTTATTACTATTTTGGAAACTTTTTCTGTAAAACTTCATACAAACTGTGGTTCCTGAAGTTTATGATCCAGGTTTTCTTTATTAAGAACCCTTCATATCTTCTTTAGCCAGATTTCAGGCAGGAAGAACCTGTGATTTTTCCTTGGATTAGTGAAGAGCTTTTCTTTAACAACCTATCTCATGTCTTGCATCACTTTTTGGGGGGTATTTGTTCAAGCTGTTAGGGGTTTATTGTGACATATTACTTAAAAGACATTTTGTGTCAGGAATGTCTCTCGCTGTATACACCCTAATCTCTGGTGTGAAGGGAATACCATCATCCTTTCCTTAACCTCCATTTTTATTAGAGCTTAAAATTTTTTTTTGATATACAAGAAGCAGTATGTAATTCATGTATACAACTTGGGTTTGGAGATAAGTATACACCTGTGAAACAATCACCATAATCTATGCCAAAAGTTTATCTATCACCTCCAAAACTTTCCTTTCTCTTATTTATTATTATTTTTATTATTTTGTGATAATAACACTTAATATAAGATCTACCCTGGTAGCAAATTTTTAAGTGTACAATATAGTATTGTTAACCTATGCTGTAATTAGATCTCTAGGACTTATTTCTCATGAACTGGAACTTAATACCTTTGACTAATACTTCCCTTTTTGCCCCTCCTTCTAGCCTCTGGCAATCACCATTCTACTCTCTGATTTTATGAGTTTGACTATTTTAGATTCATCATATAAGTGGTATCATGTCGTATTTGTCCTTCTGTGTCTGACTTATTTCACTTAACGATGTCCTCCAGATTCATCCACATAGTCACAAATGACAGGATTTCATTCATTTTTAAGGCTGAATAATATTCCATGGTACATATATAAAACATTTTATTTGTCTATTCATTCGTTGATGAACATTTAGGTTGCTTCCGTGTCTTGGCTATTGTGAATAATGCTGCAGGGAACACGGCGAGGCAGATATCTCTTTGAGATCTTAATTTCAATTCCTTTGGATATGTACCCAGAAGTAGGATTGCTGTATCATAGTGGTAGCTCTATTTTTAGTTTTTTGAGGAAATTGCATACTGTTTTCCATAGTGGCTGCACCAATTTACATTTCTACAAAGTGCACAAGGGTTTCCTTTTTCTACATCCTCTCCAGCATTTGTTGCCTCTTGCTTTTTTGATAAAAGCTGTCCTAACAGGTGTGAGATGATATCTCTTTGTGGTTTTGATTTGCATTTCCCTGTTGATTAGTGATGTTGAACACCATATATCTGTTGGTGGTTTGTATGTCTTCTTTGGAAAGCTGTCTATTCAGTTTCTCTGCCCAGTATTTATTTATTTATTTATTTATTTATTTATTTCAGCTTTAATGAAATATAATCAACATATAGTATTGTGTAAGTTTAACGTGTACAATCTGTTGATTTGATACACTTATATATTACAAACTGATTACCACCATAGCATTGGTTAAGATCTCCCTTCTGTCACAAAATGCCATTTATTTTTTGTGGTGAGAACATTTAAGAGCTACTCTCTTAGCAACTTTCGAGTTTATAATACAGTATTATTAATCTATAATCACCATAGCATATGTTAGATCCCCAGAACTTATTCATCTTACAGCTGGAAGTTTTTACCCTTTGACTAAAATCTCTCCATTTTCTCCACTATCCAGACCTGGTAACTACTATTCTAGTGTCTGTTTGTTAATTTGGCATGTTTAGATTTCACATATAAATGAGAACATACAATATTCGTCTTTCTCTGTCTGACATTTCACTTAACGTAATGTCCTCAAGACCCATCTAGGTTGTCACAAATGGCCGGATTTCCTTCTTTCTCATGGCTGGGTAATATTCCATTATATATATATATATATGTCTCACATCTTCTTTATCCTTTGATGAACAATTTAGGTTGCTTGCAAGTCGTGGCTATTGTGAATAATGCTGCAATAAATATGGGGATGCAGATATTGCTTTGAGATCCTAGATATATACCCAGAAGTGGGATTGCTGGATCATATGGTAGTTCTATTTTTAAGTTTTTGAGGAACCTCCATACTGTTTTTCGTAGTGGCTATACCAATCTACAAGCTCACAAATAGTGCACAAGGGTTTCCTGTTCTCCACATCCTGGCCAACACTTGTTATTTCTTGTCTTTTTGATGATAGCCATTCTAATAGATATGGGGTAATATCTCATTGTGGTTTTGATTTGCATTTCCCTGATGATTAGTGATGTTGAGCACCTTTTCATGTACTTTTTGGCCATTTGTATGTCTTATTTGGAAGAATATCTATTCAATTCCTCTCCCCATTTTTCAATCAGATTGTTTATTGCTGTTGATTGTATGAGTCTTTTACATATTCTGGATGTTAACTTCCTATCAGATGTGAGATTTGCAAATATTTTCTCCTATTCCACAGGTGTACTTTGCATTTTCTTGTTGGCTGCCTTTGCTGTACAGAAGATTTCTAGTTTGATGTAGTCCCACCTGTTTATTTCTGCTTTTGTTGCCTTTGTTTTTGTGTCAAATCCAAAAAACCATTGCCACAGCTGTCAAGGAGCTTACCATCTGTTTTTTTCTAGGAGTTTCATGGTTTCGGGTCTTACATTCAAGTCTTTAACCCATTTTGAGTTGATTTTTGTATGATAAGGGTCCATTTGCATTCTTTTACATGTGGCTATTCGGTTTTCCCAGCACCATTCATTGAAGAGACTACCCTTTCTCCTATTGTATATTCTTGGCTACTTTGTTGTAAATTAATTGACCATATATGCACCATTTATTTCTAGGGTCCTTATTGATCTATGCGTCTATTTTTGTACTAACATCATACTTTTTTGATTGCTATAGCTTTGTAATATAGTTTGAAGTCAAGAAGCCTATGTCTCCAGTTTTGTTCTTCTTTCTCCGGATGGCTTGGCTATTCAGGTTCTTTTGTGGTTCTATATAAATTTTAGGATTGTTTTTTCAATTTCTCAGAAAAATGCCATGGAATTTTGATAGGGATTGCATTGAATCCATAGATAACTTTGGATAATATGGGCATTTTAACAATATTAATTCTTCTAATCCATGAGCGCAGAATCTCTTTCCTTTTATTTGTGTCTTCTTCAATGTCTTTCATCAGTGTCTTGGAGTTTTCAGTTTACAGATCTTTCACAACCTTGGTTAAATTTATTCCTAAGTATTTTATTTTTGTTGATGCTATTATAAATGGGGATGCTTTCTTTATTTCTCCTTCTGAGTATTGTTATTGTGTAGAAACACACCTGATTTTTATATATTGATTTTGTTTACTGCAACTTTACTGAATTTGTTATTAGTTCTAACTGTATTTAGTGGAGTCTTGAGAATTATATATACATACTATCATGTCATCTGCAAATAGAGACAACTTTATTTCTTCCTTTCTGATTTTGATACCTTTTATTTCTTTTTCTTCCTTAATTGCTCTGTCTAGGACTTCCAGTACCATGTTGAATAATATTGGTGAGAATGAGAGAATCCTTGTCTTTTTCCTAATGTTATAAGGAAAGTTTTCAGCTTTTCACCACTGAGTATGATGTTGGCTGTGGACTTGTCATATATGGCCTTTATTCTGTTGAGGTGCATTCCCCCTATACCAAGTTTGTTGAGAATTTTAGCATGAAAGGATGTTGAATTGTGTCAAATGATTTTTCTGCATCCATGTGATGATCACACGTTTTTTTTCCTTCATTTATTTGTTTATTTTCGGATGTACTTCATAACATTTTTCAAATTCTGTGTAGATTACATCATGTTCACCACCCGAAAACTAATTATAGTCCATCCCCTCACGTGTGAACTTAATCACCCCTTTTACCCTCCCTCTTCACCCCTTCCCCTATGGTAACCACCAATCCAATCCCCAATGCTATGTGTTTGTTTGTTGTTGTTTTTATCTTCTACTTATGAGTGAGATCATGTGGTATTTGACTTTCTCCCTCTGACTTATTTCACTCAGCATAATACCCTCAAGGTCCATCCATGCTGTCACAAATGGCTGGATTCCATAATTTCTCATGGCTGAGTAGCAGTCCATCTTGTGTAAATACCACATCTTTTTTATCCATTCATCCCTCGATGGGCACCTAGGTTGCTTCCAAGTCTTGGCTATTGCGTATAATGTTGCAGTGAACATAGGGGTTCAAGTATCTTTATGCCTTTGTGTTTTCAAGTTCTTTGGATAAATACCCAGCAGTGGGATAGCTGGATCATATGGTAGATCTAGCCTTAATTTTCTGAGGATACTCCATACTGCTTTCCATAGTGGCTGCACCAGTTTGCACTGCCACCAGCAGTGAACAAGGGTTCCTTTCTCTCCACATCCTCTCCAACACTTGTTTCCTGTCTTGTTAATTATTGCCATTCTGACCAGAGTAAGGTGATACCTCATTGTAGTTTTGATTTGCATTTCCCTGATAGCTAATGATGTTGAGCATCTTTTCATATGCCTGTTGGCCATCCGTATATCTTCTTTGGAGAAATCTCTGTTCAGATCTTTTGCCCATATTCTAATTGGATTGTTGGTTTTTTGTTGTTGAGCTGTATTAGTTCTTTGTATATATTGGAAATTAACCCCTTATCTGATATATGGTTTGCAAATATCTTCTCCCAATTTTTAGGTTGTCTTTTCGTTTTGTTGATGGTTTCCTTTGCTGTGCAGAAGCTTTTTAGTTTGATGTAGTCCCATTTGTTCATTTTTTCTTTTGTTTCCCTTGCCCGGTCAGACATGGGACTTGAAAATATGCTGCTCAGACTGATGTCAAAGAGTGTACTGCCTATGTTTTCTTCTAGAAGTCTCGTGGTTTCGGGTCTTACATTCCAGTCTTTAATCCATTGTGAGTTGATTTTTGTGCATGGTGTAAGGGAATGGTCTACTTTCATTCTTTTGCCTGTGGCTATCCAGTTTTCCTAACACCATTTATTGAAGAGACTCTCCTTTCTCCAACATATGCTCTTGGCTCCCTTGTCGAATATTACTTGTCCATAAATATGTGGGTTTACTTCTGGGCTCTCAATTCTGTTCCATTGATCTGTGTGTCTGTTTTTGTGCCAGTACCATGCTGTTTTGGTTACTATGGCTTTGTAGTATATGTTGAAATCAGGGAGTGTGATACCTCCAGCTTTGTTCTTTTTTCTCAGGAATCCTTTGGCTATTCGGGGTCTTTTTTTGTTCCATATAAATTTTAGGATTCTTTGTTCTTTCTGTGAAAAATGTTGTTGGAACTTTGATAGGGATTGTGTTGAATCTATAGATTGCTTTAGGAAGTATGGACGTTTTAACGATGTTAATTCTTCCAACCCAAGAGCATGGAATATCTTTCCATTTCTTTGTGTCTTCTTCGATTTCTTTCAACAATGTTTTATAGCTTTCGGTGTACAGATCTTTCACCTGTTTGGTTACGTTTATTCCTAGGTATTTTATTCTTTTTGTTGCAATTGTAAATGGGATTGTATTCTTAATTTCTCTTTCTGCTGCTTCATTGTTAGTGTATAGAAACGCAATCAATTTTTACACGTTGATTTTGTATCCCATGACTTGACTGTATTCCTTTATTGTTTCTGAAAGTTTTTTAGTGGAATCTTTAGGGTTTTCTAGATATAAACACATGTCATCTGCAAAGAGTGACAGTTTCACTTCTTCATTTCCAATGTGGATCCCTTTTATTTCTTTTTCTTGCCTGATTGCTCTGGCTAGGACTTCCAATACCATGTTAAATAAGAGTGGTGACAGTGGGCATCCTTGTTTGGTTGCTGTTCTTAGAGGGATAGCTTTCAGTTTTTCTCCATTGAGAATGATATTTGCTGTGGGTTTGTTATATATGGCCTTTATTATGTTGAGGTATTTTCCTTCTATACCCATTTTATTTAGAGTTTTTATCATAAATGGATGCTGTACCTTGTCAAATGCTTTCTCTGCATCTATTGAGATGAGCGTGTGATTTTTATTCTTCATTTTTTAATGTGGTGTATCACATTGATTGATTTGTGGATGTTGAACCATCCCTGCATCCCTGGAATGAAACCCACTTGATCATGATGTATGATCTTTTTAATGTATTGTTGTATTTGATTTGCTAGTATTTTGTTGAGGATTTTTGCATCGTTGTTCATCAGTGATGTTGGCCTGTAATTTTCTTTTTTTGTGTTGTCCTTGTCTGGTTTTGGTATCGGGATAATGGTGGCTTTGTAGAATGAGTTAGGAAGCCTCCCCTCCTCTTCAATTTTTTGGAAGAGTTTGAGAAGTGTAGATATTAAGTCTTCTTTGAATGTTTGGTAGAATTCACCAGGGAAGCCATCTTGTCCTAGACTTTTATTTTTTGGGAAGTTTTTGATTGGTGTTTCAATCTCCTTACTGGTGATTGGTCTATTCAAATTTTCTACTTCTTCTTGGTCCAGTTTTGGAAGGTTGTATATTTCTAAGAATCTATACATTTCTGCTAGATTATCCAATTTGTTGGTGTATAGCTTTTCATAGTATTCTCTTATCGTCTTTTGTATTTCTGAGGTGTCCATTGTAATCTCTCCTCTTTCATTTCTGATTTTATTTGTTTGAGCCTTCTCTCTTTTTTTCTTGGTGAGTCTAGCTAAGGGTTCATCAATTTTGTTTATCTTTTCAAAGAACCAGCTCTTGGTTTCATTAATTTTTTCTATTGTTTTTTTAGTCTCTATTTCATTTATTTCTGCTCTGATTTTTATTATTTCCTTCCTTCTGCTGATTTTGGGCCTTGTTTGTTGTTCCTTTTCCAGTACCTTTAGGTGCACTTTTAGATTGTCTATTTGGGATTTTTCTTCTTTGTTGAGGTAGGCCTGAATTGCTATAAACTTCCCTCTTAGAACCGCTTTTGCTGTATCCCACAGATTCTGGCATGTTGTGTTTTCATTTTCATTTGTCTCCAGGAATTTTTTGATTTCTTCTTTGATTTCTTCGTTGACCTAATAGCTGTTCGGTAGCATTTTGTTCAATCTCCACATTTTTGTGGCTTTTCTGGTTTTCTTCCTGTAGCTGATTTCTAGTTTCATACCTTTGTTGTCAGAAAAGATGCATGGTATTATTTTGATCTTCTTAAATTTATTGAGACTTATTTTGTGTCCTAATATGTGATCAATGCTGGAGAATGTTCCATGGGCATTTGAAAAGAATATGTATTCTGTGGTTTTTGGATGGAATGTTCTGTATATATCTACTAAGTCCATCTGGCCTAATGTGTCCTTTAAGGAGAGTGTTTCCTTATTGATCTTCTGATTGAATGATCTATTCACTGGTGTAAGTGAAGTGTTAAAGTCCCCTACTATTATTGTGTTACTGTCTATTTCTCCTTTTATGTCTGTTAATAATTGCTTTATATATTTAGGTGCTCCCTATGTTGAGTGCATAGATACTTACAAGTGTTATATTTTCTTGTTGGATTGTTCCCTTTATCATTATGTAGCGCCCGTCTTTGTCTCTTGTTATAGTTTTTATTTTAAAGTCTTTTTTGTCTGATATAAGTATTGCTACCCCTGCTTTCTTGTCTTTGCCATTTGCGTGGAATATCTTTTTCCATCCTTTCACTTTCAGTTTGTGAGTGTCTTTAGGTCTGAAGTGTGTCTCTTGTATGCAGCATATACGTGGGTCTTGTTTTTTTATCCAATTGGCCACCCTATGGCATTTGATTGGAGGATTTAGTCCATTGACATTTAAAGTAGCTATTGATAAACATGTATTTATTGCCATTTTGTCACTTTTTTTTTCTGGGTGTTTTAGTAGTTCTTTTCTGTTCCTTTCTTTTTCTCTTGCTCTCTTCCCTTGTGGTTTGAGGCTATCTTTAGTAATTTGCTTGTTTTCTTTTGTCTTACTTTTTTTCTTACTTGTTATGGGTTTCTGATTTGTGATTACCATGAGGATCCTATTTAATATACTATGCATATAACAGTCTATATTGAGTTTATAGACTCTTTAGCTTGACCTCTTTCTAAAAGCTCTACTTTTTCACTCCCCTCCTCCCACATTTTATGTTTTTCAAATCATATATAGTCTCTTGTTTAGTGTGTGTCTGTCCATTACCCTTTTATCATTGAAATAGGTGATTTTAGTACATTTGTCTTTTAACCTTCATATTATCTTCACAGGTAGTTGATCTGTTGCCTTTACTATATTTTTACCTTACAAGTGATTTTATTGGTGGTTTTTTGTTGTTGTGGTTTTTTTTTGATAATTTTTTTAAATCTCTCTTTGTGATCATTGCTTTCCCACTTAAATAAGTCCCTTCAGCATTTCTTGCAGAACTGGTTTCTTGGTGATAAACTTCTTTGATTTTTGCTTGTCTGGGAAGCACTTTATCTCTCCTTCCATTCTGAATGACAGCCTTGATGGATAGAATATTCTTGGCTGTAGGTTTTCTCCTTTTAGCACTTTAAATACGTCATGCTATTCTCTTCTCACCTGTAGGGTCTCGGCTGAGAAGTCTGCTGATAGCCTGATGGGCTTCCCTTTATATGTAACTTGTGGCCTTTCTCTTGTTGCTTTTAGGATTCTCTCTTTGTCTTTAATTTTAGACATTTTGATTATAATATGTCATGGCGTGGGCCTCTTTGGGCTTCTCTTGTTTGGAGCTCTCTGTGCTTCCTGAACTTAGATGTCTGTTTCTTTCCTCAGGTTAGGAAAATTTTCCTCTATTATTTCTACAAATAAATTTTCTGCCCCTTTGTCTCTCTCTTCTCCTTCTGGGACACCTATAATCCAAATGTTAGCACGCTTGATATTGTCCCAGAGATCCCTTAGACTGTTCTCATTCTGTCTAATTCTTTTTTCTCTTTTCTGTTCTGCTTGGGTGATTTCCTCTAGTCTTTCGTCTAGCTTGCTGATCCATTCTTCTGCTTCCTCTATTCTGCTATTGAGTCCCTCTAGTGAATTTCTCATTTCCAGGATTGTATTCTTCATTTCTGACTGTGTTTTTTTTTATGTCTTCCAGTTCTTTGCTGATGTGCTCACTGTGTTCATCCATTCTTCTCCCCGTATCTGTGAGCATCCTCGTGATATTTTGTTTGAACTCTTTGTCAAGTAGGTCGCTGGTTTCTGTTTCATTTAGTCCTTTTTCTGGGGTTTTGTACTATTCCCTTGCTTGGAAATTATTCCTTTGCCTCCTCATTATGCCTCTTTCTCTGTGCTTATTTCTATGTATTAGGTGAGTTGACTATGTCTCCTGATCTTGGAGAAGTGGCCTTATGTATGAGATGCCTTATGAGGCCCAGCAGTGTGCTTCCCTCTTGTCACCAGTCCATAAGAACCAGGAGTGACCCCTTTGTGAGCTGCTTGTGTCCTTCTACTGTGGCAGGGTTGCTCCCACTGCAGGTACCCAGGGAGTCTAATCTTTCCTTCCCTGGCCAGCTGTTTGTAAATCCAGTTGGGGGAGCCTCAGCACTGTTTGCTACAAAGTCTATCAGCACACTCCTATTGCAGTTTTCCTCTTAATTGGGTTGGTACCCAGTGTAGCTGGTTTCTAGGCTCAGGGGTGTACATTTGTGATAGGCCTCAGGCCTAGAAGGCTGTTGTCAGTTCTCTTAGGAGTGCAGCTGAGTGGGGCTGGCACTGGGCATGGGGGCGCTCAACTGTTTTGGGCTTTGGAAGGTGGGGCTGATCCTTTTTATGGCTATTTGTGAAGCACAAGTCTTCTGGTGCTGATAAGCCTCACCCCCCACAGGACCACGTACACCGTCAACACAGTCCTGGTCGTGCACACTTCTCAACCCCCTGGAGTGTACCCCGATGCTGCATGGCAGGGGCCCCCACTTCTCCACCAATGCTCCCCACAGTTCACCTGGTCCTCACACAGGCCCTGCCCCACAGAGGCAGACACCCTTGCCTGCCTGTAGAGGATCAAAGCACCCAGTCAATGCAGGCTGAAAAGTGGCCTGAGGGCTTGCTGTTAGGTGAGGCCATTCCCAGGGGGGTTGCCTGCCCTGGCTGAACTGGATCAAATCTGTGCTCCAGTGGGCAGACCCCTGGGCTAACAGGCCAAGGGATGAATCTCAATGGCACCCACAGGGGTCTGTGTCAGCACACCTGGAGCAGTTTAGAACAATGTCCCCTACCAATGTCTCAGTCTCTGGTGAGGTTCCTCCTCTCACCAAGATGCCCCCAGAACCCACCAGGTGAGTCTCATTTCACCAAAGGACTGTCAGCCTTCTCTCTGGTGATTTTAGGTTGCTGCAGTGAGTGAGTTTGTGCGTGGGCCCTTTAAGACCCAGGTCTTTTCGGCTTTCAGCTGATAGCTTTTCTGGGGGTGTCCCTGCTGCAGTCAATAGCCAGCAAACCAGACAGTAAGTCCCCTGTCTCAGTTGGGCTGCGTCTGAAGGATGCTTATGGCAGTATCACCCCTGCTCTGGACCTCACTCCTCCAGGGAGGTCTGTGTACCTTAGGGTGGCTCTTGCCTGCCCAGCTGAGAAGCTCTGCTGCTCCCAAATGTGGCTTTTTTCCTCTCTAGCAGGAATTACTGCCTCTTCTGCCTTCGTCAGGACTGCCCCTTGTTGTGGGGGTTCTCCTTCTACAACTCCTATAATGTGAATATTGGTCTGTTTCATGGTGTCCCATAAGGCCCTTAAGTTATCTTCACTTTTTTTCATTCTGTTTTCCTTCTGCTCCTCTGATTGGATGAATTTAAGTGCCCTGTCTTTGAGTTTGTTGATCCTTTCTTCTGTTTGATCTAGTTTGCTGCTGAACCCTCTATTGAATTTTTCATTCGAGTTATTGAAGTCTTAAGCTTGATGATTTCTGTTTGACACTTTTAATATTTTCTATGCATTTGTTGAAATTCTCACTTTATTCATGCATTATTCCTCTGGCCTTGGTAAGTGTCTTTATGACCATTAGTTTGAGACTCTCTGTCAAGTAAATAACTTATCTCTATTTCATTGAGATCTATTTCTGGGGTTTTATCTTGTTCCTTTGTTTCTTTGCTTTCCTTGACTCTCTGTTGGTTTCTGTGCTTTAAATAGCCACCTCTCCCAGTCTTGACAGAGCAGTCTCATGTAGCAGGTGAAACTTGTCAATCAGCCCTGGCTGTGCCCCTGGTTGTCTTTCAGCCCTTTGTGATTGTCCAAGCTGACTTCTTTGTTCTTAGTGGCTTCCTGTAGTTAAGGGTGTGCCAAGGCACGTCAGTGTCCCAAAGGGGAGGGTTGCAGTCATTACCTAGATGCATGTTGATTGGAAGCTGGACCCTCAGATGTCAGCTGGGAAAGTATGTAGTTAGGCCCCTTCCAGGGAGAAACTGGGAGATGGGTGTTTTTGTCTGATCCCTCTGTGCTTGCCCCAGATGTATAGCCATGGGGGAGAGTGCTTCTGTGCCCAGCAATAACTGCTTCTTTGTTTGCCTTTGCCCTGTGGGACTTGAATGCAATCCCCATTAGCTACCAGAGCCAGGCTATTCAGGGGCTCGTTCTTTGGGTGGCAGCTGCAGAAGCTGGGGTGCAGATGAGTGTGTAAGCTCCTTTCAGGAAGATATTGGCAACATGGAGTGGGCAGTGGGGCGAGGGAGGAGGAGGTGTCCACAGGCTTCCCTGGTCTCTGGAGAGGATTGCAGTCAGTGCCTAGATGAGCACTAAATTAAAGGCCTGACCCTTATCTAGCAGCTTTTAATATATGCAAATAGACTACATTCAGGGAAACACTAAGAGATGGGCATTTTTTGTCTGCTCCTTCTGTCCTGAGCCCTAGGGCGATAGCTGCAGTGAGTGCAGCGATAGTGTTGTGCGTCTTGATGCGAGCCCTGTCGCCTTTCGGAGCTCGATCTTTTGGGGATCCATCCTCTGGTAGGAATCTTAAAAGTTGGAGTACTAAATGTGTGGTCCAAACCTTTCACTCCTTAAGAAGAAGCTGAAAGTTGAGGGTCCCTTTGAGATATATACGGCACTGTGCAGGGGGTGGAATTTATGGTGAGAGTGTGTCTCAAACTTTCCTACAGGTTTCAGTGTGGGTATTCTTTGTTTGCCTGTTGTGTAGGAGTTTCTCAGCTACTTTCTGGATTTCTTTTAGACAGAGTTGCTTTGTGTGTAGTTGTTCATTTGGTGTGTCCATGGGAGGATCAGAATTGAGGAGCCTCCTATGTTGCCATCTTTAAAGACTGCTCCTTTGCTGAATTTGTAATTGTGTTATTATTATTATTTTTTGATATTGAGTTGTAGGAGTTCCTTATATATTTTAAAAGTTAACCTCTTACCAATATATCATTTGCAAATATTTTCTCCTATTCCATAGGTTGCCTTTTCATTTTGTTGTTTGTTTCCTTTGCTATGCAGAAGCTTTTTAGTTTGATGTAATCCCATTTGTCTATTTTTGCTCTTACTGCCTGTGCTTTTGGTGTCATATCATGAAATCATTGCCAAGGCCAATGTTCAGAAGCTTTTCCCATATGTTTTCTTCTAAGAGTTTTATGGTTTCATGTCTTACATTTATGTGTCTAATCCATTTTGGGTTGATTTTTGTGAGAAAAGGATCCAATTTTATTCTTTTACATGTGGATATTCAGTTTTCTCAGTACTATTTATTGAAGATGCTATATTTTCCCCGTTGGGTATTCTTGGCACTGTTGTGAAAGATCAGTTGTTTGTATATGTGTGTGTTTATTTCTGGGCTATCTTTTCTGATCTCTTGGTCTATGTGTCTGTTTTTATGCCAGTACCATACTATTTTGATTACTATTAGCTTTTTCTTATCAGTATTTATACAAGTTCCAGTTCCCCTCATCTTAAAAAAAAAGCCAACACTTTCCCTGGCTTCTAAATCCTTTTAATTATCATTTTTTCCTATTCCTGATTGTTAAGCTTTTTTAGAAGAGAAAATTGCACTTGCTTTCTCTGTCTTTATATCCTGTTTGCTCCTCACTTCTCTGTAATCTGATTGCTATCTCCACTCCACTCTGAAACTCCTCTGGCAAATTTCACTGAAGGCTTTCTATTTGTCAAATTCCTTATCAGACCTTGTTTACTCAGCTTATACCATAGACTACTCTCTCTTTGTTTTGGATGTGAGATGCTATGATATAGTTTGGCTTGTATTTTCTAGTCATCCTATTTTCATCTCCTTTGCCTATTGCTCATTCTGAGCTCAGTCATGTATTAGTGTTGCCTGGTATCTATTCTGACTACTCAATCGGGTGGTCACCAGGTTCTGCTGAGTCTACCTCTCTAATCCTTCACAAATTCATCTACTTTTCTCCATGTCAACAATGATCACTCTAGTGCAGGTTCTTCCTCCCTGACTTTGTTTACCTCTAATGATATCATAACTGCTCTCCCTACATCTGGTCTTGCCCCTTTCCAGTCTAGTTATTTTTTTAAAACAACTAGTAAAATGATATTATAAAAAGGAAAATACCACTCTTCAACTTCTGATTTAAAACTCTTCAATGACTCGCCTTGGCCTTTAGCATAGCTCTTAGCATAGGGTACAAGACCCTTCTTTATTTGCCCCCTATATACCCATCCAGACTTTTCCCTTTCCCTTTTCCCCTTTTACTTAGGGTTTCATACTCTCTCTTGCTTTTATGCCGTTGTGTATGCAGCTCCTTACATGTGCCTCCTCCCCTTCCCTTATCCCCACTCTTTTTGTTTTGCTAAGTCTATTCTTCCTTTAGAACCCAATTCTGGGATATCTCCTCCTGGAAGCTTTCTCTGTTGACAGAGTCTGGATCACAGTGTCAAGAGTCTATTACCCAGCAGGTACTTCTATGAAATACCAATCACTGTAATTATCTGCTTATTTTTTGTTTCCATTTGAAGGCAGAGAACATTTTTCCTTGACTTTGAGTCAATAGCAGCTAGCATAATGTTGGGCACATGGCAGGTGCCAAGTAAGGATTAGGTGAGATTGGTTTGCTGATCCTTCCAACACTTCAAAAGATATATCTTTTACTCTTACTATTTGGCAGAGCATTAACAAAAATAATTGTAAATATATTCCTTTTATTTTAGAGAAAGCCAAGAGGTATATTTGCAAGAAATATTTGAGACAAATGTTCATAATAATCAGATAATATTCAATGCCGTGTTGTTTTCATTTTCTTTAAATACTCAGTTTCAAATGATTATGTGTTGACTGTCCAGAATCCTTTTTTATTTAATTATCAGTGTTGTGAAAGATGAAGCATTGATGGGAATGTATGTGGTAAAGTAGTCTATAATTAAAATACTTGTAATATCTAGTGCAGTGCTGGTGAAGGGATGGGCCCAACGAAGATATCTGAGACTAGAAATTCAGATAAATTCTTAATAGATGGATATAAACATTGTGCAGTAATAGATCAAGATAAGGGCACAGTGATATCAGCAAGATCTAGAAATCAATGTCAGGGACAAAGATACTTAATTTAACCTAATTGTACATTGTATATGTTCACATCTCAAGTATCAAGACAATGTCAATGATAAGAGAGTAGAATTGAGCTAATAATTAGAATGAGGCTAGAGCAGTTTATTTGACTGTCTAACAAAGGCAAGAGTAAGCCCAAAATAGTACATGAGATTAAACACAAGTCAAGAAGTCTATAAAGGAAAAGGGAATTGAGTAAGTCAGTAGGCTGTAGCTTGTGGGTGAATGGAGCTTAGAGTATGGCACTTAGAAGAGTGTCCTGATATGAGCAGAAATCCTAGGAGGATTCAGTGATGTTGGGTCTTCAGCTTAGTGGATATAGCATGGAAACAAGGTAGGGACTTAAATGTCTACATAGGGGAAAAGGAGGTGATTATAAAGTGAATAATAGTAGTAGTCTCTAATATTTAGTTACTACCTACAATGTACCAGAGCATATGTTAAACCACAGGGTACAAGGCAAGGGATCGGTCATGATTAAAGAAAGAACTTTCTTACTGGAATGCAGGTATTAGGTTAAATAGTAAATGACTATTCCTGAGAAACCATCATTGCCATAGAAATTACAAAATGTTGCAAATCTATAACTTTCTCAAATAAATGCTTTGGAGTTTTGTCAAAATTTGGGTGTGTTCACTATAGTATGTTAGGCATGCATGACAGCTCTCCTGCATTGGCCCCTCAGATATAATCTCCCTTGCCTAATGCTTTCTGCCCTGGAAGGCTGGCCCAAATGCATGGAATCTTCACGTTCCCTTGCCTTCTGGCTTCTGGTTAAGTTCAGCCACTTGAGAGCCCAGGTTGAAAATTGGAGGAAGTGAGTAAATGAGGTTAGATTATAATTATCTTATCTCCTTGTTATGGGATTTTTAAGGGTAGACCGTCTCTTGACCAAGGTCATTGATCGTCTCAAAGTGGCTCTTTCTGTATGACTTTGTCTGGGTTCCAGTTACTCTGGAACCTCTTTGGGCCTAGGGGTGATAACCTCCACTGTTATTGGCATGTGGTTAATGCATTGTACCTTCTGTCAGTGGTTGTCAAACTTTGGTGTGCATTAGAATCACCTGGAGGAGTTGTTAAAACAGATTGCTGAGCCCCACCCCCCAGAATTTCTGATTTAGTAGGTCTTGGGTGAGGCCCCAAATTTGCTTTTCTAACAAGTTCCCAGGTGATGTTGAAGCTGCTGGTCCGGAAACCACATTGAGAGAACCAGTGCCTCATGGTTTCCTTGTACCTTATCCACAGCTTTATTAAACTGTCCCTTTATTAAATTCTTTTTTTATAATTCTAATTTGGGTGTGCCCTCTGTTTACTTATGGGACCTTGCCTAATATCTTTCCTACTATACCAAAAGTCATCCCAGAAAATAGAGCCAAAATGGAATTCTGGAATTAATTTTATCATATATTCAAGGAGTGCAGAGGAGGAAAATGGAACATGGGTAATTCATGGCATGTTAGCATTGTAATTACTCAAAGTATCACTGGTGGTTACATACGATGAAGTGTAGATGGAAGATAGACTATTGGGAGATGAAGTGACTGTGATACTTAGTTGTACGGCAATGATAACAGACAAAGTTTGTGGAGTCCTCTAGCTTCTTCTTATGGTCCTACAGAGGGTAAATAGGGAAAAAGAGTAAATAAAAACTGTGAACATATAATTAAGGACATGTGTGGACAAATAAGCCATCCTTTGCAGACTTGCGATGAAGGTGCCTCTCATCTCCTGTGTTTTAGGACAGATATGGCTGAGGAACCCCAGTCCTAAACCTAATTCTCCCTGCTCCTCTAAGAGATCTAGCTCCTCAGTGCATAAAAGTCTTTTACTTGCCTAACAAACTAATGCTGATTAACCTCAGGACCCAACTTTGCCATCTCTTATTGACTCAATATAGCCTGGATGGGGAGATACAAGGCCTACCCCAAGAGGGATAGTTTATACACTGAAAGAGCAAGACCTCACCAATCTGTATTAGCACACAGAGGGGTCTGTCAGACTAAATTCATTGACATTGGTATACTCACTTGGCATTTTGGATTTGATATGTTGGCTTACATACTTGGGAGAAGCATTAATAATCTATGAAGTATATTAATTGAAGCCTGAACTCAATGATGACCTTCAGTTAATGAGGTAAAAATATTTGGGATTACCTGACATACGTAGAAGAAGGAATTCAATGGTCTAGGGAAATGAAAATTCTAGAATGGATCAGCTAACTCCTAATCATATTCCCTGGGAAGGCCAAAGGATGTGTTTTTAATCAAAGCACTAAGAAATGCCTTGGTGAAGGGGATGACAGCATCTTTAAATAACTCTGTGGTTGATGTCCTCTGTAGGAAAGAGTTGACAGTGGATTATGCTGTAATATAATTGGGTTCACTTATTCTAATAGGATTAATGGAAATCTCAGAGTGATAGAGGCCAGCTGGTGGCCTTTAATAATTACAAATAAGGCATATGAAACTACCACAACAAACCACAGGGATGGGGTTTTGACTCGCAAGGACCTTTGGGACTGGTTTGCAAATTTGACTGTGTATCAGACTCACTTAGGGAGCCTTGTTAAAACCCAGGTTTCTAGGCCCGACCCTCACAATTTCTAATTTAATAGGTCTAAAGTGGAGTCTGAAACGTTTCAATTTTAATTGAGATTCTAATCAGGTAATGCTGATGCTGATGGTCTGGGGAGCACACTTTGAGAACTGCTACTCTATAAATACAATTGTGCAATTCTAAGAATAAAATACATGTGCGGCCTTCCAATGTACTGCCTGACATGTATAGGCAGAAAAATCCTGCAATGTGGCAGGTCTTGTGGGCAGAAATGAGCCACCGTAGTGTTTTTGGATATGTTCCAATTCACATCCTAGAGCCTCTCAGATGATGGAGAGACCAGGTCCCCTTATACAACAACCTTACAATGTAGCCATGGGTGTATACCATGCGTTTTAATCCAAGCCATCTTTAGACATATTCCTATGATATATTAATAGAGGAGGAAAAACCATGGTCCTGATTTATGGATGGATCTTTATGGTTTACTGAGACCAGCTATAAATGGATAGGTACTGTACTACAAACCAGTGCAGCAGTTACTTGAGAAGCCAGTGGGAAAAGGAAATCTTCACAATGTCCAGGATGCTGCAGCCTTCTGCCAGGGTGCCTGTACATTGGAGAAAGGGAAATACCCAGACCCTCTGAGGAGTTAGATTCTGGCTCTAAACTGATACTGATACCCAGATACTTTAAATACCACCATGGTACACCAGTCAGAGTAGAGATTTATTTGGATCTAGAGATAGATGGTAATGTTTTGATCCCAATGGCAGTTCCCTGTCCCTGAATATCTAATGGGAGTAGAAGTAATTAGCAACTGGAGGAATCATCACATTGGTTTCCTGACCCATCATCTAAGATGACTGCCATCTGCTGTGGCTGGCCCAATTTGTCTTGTTCTTCTTCCCATTCCATATCCCAGTTTAATCTCTGTTAATTAGCAGGACTACCCTAAGAACCCACATGTTGTCCTCTAGTAACTTAGATGGGTGTCTTCTTCATCACATTCTCCATTTCCTGCTCCCTTCAACTCAACATAGCTCCCATCTTAGTGACCAGAATGATGGCATACTGGCTGATCTAGCTGACAGTGGCACTTAGCAACTACCACTGTTGCTATAGTGACCAGCTTATACCTCTTCCTGCCCTCTAGTGCACAGTTGGGTATTGCCTCAGTTTCCTCCCTGCTCAGTTTCATTAGAGCAGAGCTGCCCTTGGGCACCAAGTCATCCTCCTCAATCATCAGCCAAGACAGTTGCTTTGTCCACCAGAGGTCAAGTCATCTCTCTGGTGCTGTAGTTCTCAGCTCCTTCCAGGGAACAGGAAGTTGATATTGCCATGGAGGAGGTGGTGGGGTATGGCCATCACTTCAATAGTTTTACTGTAAAAGGGAAATTTGAACAACCAAAAAAAAAAAAACTCTGAAATTTGAACTTTGAAACAACAACAAAAAACTTTGAAAAATAAATGTCTCCTGATCCATGGACTGAAGGCTATTATGATAAAAAGGGCCAAGGAGTAGCTCCTGGAATAGCATCCCCCATCCACCCAAGATAGTAAAACTAACACCACTTTCCTGAGGGAATTTCAGAGATTACTACCACCATAAAAGACTAAAAAAATGCAAGGGAAATTATTCATGTTTAACTTGACTCTTTGACAAGTGCAAAATCATAGGGTCAGGGAGTATGAAAGTTTACTTTTGCAAACTTACTTAGGTGGTGACGCTAATTGCACTTGTGGTTCAAATGGTGGTATCTTTATGGGAGTAAACTAGCACAGCCCTCTGGAAGTGTTTTTTTTTCCATTTCCATTGGTAAGGAAACATCAGAAGTCATGTACATTTATGTGGCAGGGACAACAGTATATGTTTACAGTTTTACCATAAGTAATATTCAACTGATCTCTGTCGTACATAATCCAGAGGGATTTGGGTTTCCTATTTATCCAACAGAACATCAAATATGTTTTTATATTGATGGTATTATGCTGACTTAACCTAATTGGTAGGAAGGAACAAGTATACTAGTCATTCTAGTAAGATATATGTATGTCAGAGTGTGGCAGACAAAGTTCAAGGGCTTCCTGCATCAGTGAAGTTTCTAGGATTACAGTGAGATTGTCAGGCTACTTCTTCTAAAGTGAGACACAAATCATTACACCTGTATTTAAACCTCACCCACCACCAAGAGTGAGGCATAATTCTTGGTGAGCCTCTTTGGATTTTGAATGCCACACGTGTTAGCTTTGGGTGGGCTGCTGCTGCCCATTTACTGGATAAAGTCTAAGGCTACCAGTTTGAGTGAAGCCAGGAGAAAAAAAGGGCTCCACAGCAGGTCTTTTCTGCAGAGCAAACTGTTTTAACTTGTGAATTTTATGCTCCAGAAGACTCAATGTATTGGAAATGTATGTGACAGAGAAATTGTTTGGAGCTTCTGGCAAACCCCAAAGGAGAATCATGGCACCGACCTCTCCTTTGTCAACTATCCATTTGAAAAACAGTTTTTCTGGATTGCTTATGGACTCTTATAGAGACTGAACTGTTTTACGACAAGGCACAAAGTTTGAACTGCTCGTCATAGACTAGGCGTTATCTGATAGAGTGAACTATAAAGTTGAATGTGCCCAGCATTCCACTATAAATCAAATGTGATGCCTCAAGAGCAGCCTGAGAAGACCCCGAAGGCACAAGTAAGCTGCCTAAGTAGATGACTCACACGTCCATGGTACATCACCCTACTACTTCTCTGCTTCTTCCTCAACCCGGACACATAGCTTCGTGGGAAGTTTTCCTATGACTGTTAATAGAGAAAGAACATATATGGTCCTGATTTATGGGTGGATTTGCATAGCATACTGAAATCAGGTATAGGGGACAGCTGCTGCACTACAACCCCATGCAGGCATGACTTTGAAAGACAGTGGGGAAGGTAAATTCTTCCAATGGACTGAGCTCTGAGCCCTGCATCTAGCCGTTAATTTTGTGTAGAAGTAGAGATATCCTAAGGTATCGATACACATTAATTCATGGGCAGTGCCTAACACATTGACTGGTTTGTTAGGGACTTGGAAAGAAAAAATTGTGAAGTTGGTGACAAAGAGGTCTGGAGGAGACCTCTAAGAATTGTCAGTGGAGTGTGAAGATATTCCTGTCTCACATTAATGTCTACCAAACAGTTCCACAAGGGATAAAACACTCAATTTTTAGATGACCCCTAAATGACCACTGCAGCTTGCTCAAAGAGCCCAAGTATGACATGGATATGGTAGCTGAATAGCGGTATGCAAGGCTCAGCAACATGAGTTTTTCCCTCCCCAGAGCTGATTTGGTTTCCACCAAGTGCTGAGTATCCAACTTGCCAAGATCAGGCACCAACATTGAACTCCTGCTGTGGCATCACCCTCCTGGGACCATCCAGCGACCAAGTAGTATGTGGGTGGAGGAGGCAGTGCTTTGTCCTCACAGAGAAAGACAGCAAAGTCCAAAAATTGATTTGCTTATCTTCCTACCACATATAACAAAATAATGGTTAAGGGACATTAACAGCTGTTCTAATTTGGAATTAAACTGTTATAAATCAAATCAGTACTTCTTCCCAATAAGAAGGATCACTGGGATTAATTTAGCCAGGAATGTTTTAAATCTTCTTTTTAACTCCCTATCTCAGTGACAGAACTAAGAGTCACTTTTGTATGCCTTCTTTCCTTGGTGCAAATTTCAGGTGCCTAATAAGTTTGTGTATTTGATTTGACATTATGTATAGGTTTATATCCATTCTTCTTCTTAAAAATCAAATCAGGGCCCAGCCCCGTGGCTGAGTGGTTAAAGTTCTGCACACTCCACTTTGGCAGCCTGGGTTTGCAGGTTTGGATCCTGGGCGTGAAACTACTCCACTCACCAGCCATGCTGTGGCAGTATCCCACATGCAGAAAAATAGAGGAAGATTGGTATAGATGTTAGCTCAGAGCTAGTCTTCCTCAAGCAAAAAAAGAGGCGGATTGGTAATGGATGTTAGCTTGGGTGAATATTCCTCAGCCAAGAAAAAAAAAAATTACATCAAAACATATCATTTGTAAAAATGTTGCTTGAGTTGCTAGTGTAAGTTAAAAAATTATCCAGTTAAAAGAAGAGAAATTTGGGGGCAGAAGGGAACATTATTGAGATAATTAATCTGGTGTAGTTGAATACATTTTAAGTTTGAAATTATTGGATGATAGTATGTGTATAATTACCTTGAAATTGTGCCAATAATTTGTCTTTCTCTCCACTTATATTTTGTCTCCACTGGTATATTTTTCTGAGTATGAGACCTCCTTATGTATATTTGAGTCTCTAAACACTTATTGATTTATCTTTTTCAGCAAATGTTTACTAAGTGCCCACTGAGTGCTACACATTACGCTAACGTTGGGAGAGAGTGGGTGGGGGATGAATAAGACCCCATGTTTGCTGTGTAACAGTAAAATGTTCCAAATAGAATCTATAACATTGGCTGGTGTTATATAAACTTTCAGAGGATTCTTTAGTGACTGGAGTCCATTCACCATGTTCAGGGTCAATTGGATCTAAAGCATTTAAGATGCGTAAGTTAGAAGGAGAGGAAAACTTAACATGTACATTAGTAACATGTTCCAGTCATAAATAATCTTTAGCAGTTCGAAATACTTAGAAATATGAGATAACATCTAGCACAGCAACTACATTATGTGAGAATATTTATTAAATGAAACAAAATTAATTAATTTTTGCTCTTTAATAAAAATTGACATTCACTGATGGAAACCATTTAAGCTGATGTTTATCTGTTAGCTTTATAGATTTTACCTTTCCTGGGTCTCCTTCCAACCACCTCTAAGAGGACATTTGAAGGAGTTTTTCTCAAAGTGTTACGATGGACAAATCTAATCTACTCATAAAAAAGACAGTCTGCCTGATCAAGCTTAGCAACTTTATTTTAAAGAATAATTCTCTTGTATAATATCATCAAGGAAATAGGTATTTAAAAACTCCTAGCACTGCTTGTCAAGCCACATAAAATAGAGGAAGAGTGGCACAGATGTTAGCTCAGGGCCAATCTTCCTCACAAAAAAAAAGAATAAGAAAAAAAAAAGCTTGGAGATTATCGACCTATCATTTAGTATCTGAAAGAAGCTTTATGGGTGACAGAAAGAGGAACGTGGAAGAGCTCTTTCTGAAAACTTTTTTGGGGTCCAGAATTTAAGGAGGTTGTAAGGAGGTAATTTAGTGATGGGTGTCAGAGGGCAATGTGGGTCAATGCTAGTGCTTGATTCTTTTGAATTTTTGCAGTTTCCTACACTGGCTTCCATATAGTATTAGTATAGTTTTGTTGTTGTTAAAGAAAGAACAACCTTGCTGCAAGCTGGTTTGTTCCACATCTTCTATTAATAAGATTGCAATTTTACTTGTAGGGGAAAAAAATGCACAGATAGTATGCAGCACAAATCCATTGTAAATACTCTTTTTTAAGCAATCCACAAGACCTCCACTTTATAAACTGAGCAAATTCTGTTTAAATTGGTTGCTTTGGTACTTAATGAAGATTGATGTCAGGCTACTTGTTGGAATTCATATGCTGAGGGGGTTTTATTTCATTTTGAAGCAAATAAATAGAAGTTCATGCAAAGAAGTAGTCTGTACTCCTGTGATTGGGACTCCAGTGCGTATAATAGAAAGATTTCCACTGAGCCTAACTTCCTTTAAGATTATGACAACTTTTTCCAAACTGCAATCTACAGGAGAATCTGTAGACCTGTTGGATTTCAAAGCCGTTTCATAATACTGCTTCCATTTGCGCCAGAAAAAACAATTTTACAGAATAGTTGTTTATTTTGAGAGTTGGACTAGTCTATTTCAATGATCGTAAACCACTGTTCTTGACACTGATGTTTTACTTAATAGTGTTCAAATTGTGCATAGTAACAAAATGTAAAATGGTTTTAAACGGTTTTCATGAACAATGTCAATTGCAGAATAGGCTAAATTCACTTTAACTGCAAAGGCTCATATTACTATGGTGGACAAGATGCTCTACCACTCTCAGAAAAGCTGTTCTTTTCAGTGATTCGAAGCCTATTTGGTACTCCTTTAAGACTAAAACTACACCCTAATGATATAATCACGGAGAGTACTAGAGTCATTATAACCATATGTTTCTCCACAATCCTTGAAACACAATGTCAGATGTTAATGTTCTGAGTAGTTTTCTGTTTCTGAAGATCCAAGATTATATTGGACCAAGAATAGATGTTAGAAAATATATCTGTTGAGTGTTTCAAGGCTGATCACATCATCTGATTACATGTGGAGGATGCAGATTGGCCTGGGCTGTGAGCTGGGTATAAATGGCAAGAAGAAAAACCATCTGATGAATTCAAGTCATTTATGTGCTGTCAATTTGAGCTATACGTGCATAAGGGATGCATTTTATGGGGACACAGAGTTATTCCAGGAGATTGTTTTTACTATATTTATGGCATCCTATATGCAAACATATTCAGAAAATATTTGTGTGTAAGTGATGGCAAATGTGTTGACTGTTAGTCTGGAATGGGTTTGAATATCAAAAGGACAATATATATAAGAAATTTTTTCATGTGCCAGTCATCATGGAGTAAGTCAGCAGAAGCTCTGGAGTTTTGGGATCTCAAAGAAAGTGCCAAGAAATTGTGTTCAAGAGTATTTCTAGGTTTAATAAGAGATAGGGAAAGGATTTCTTTCAGCAGAGCTGTAAAATCAAACCAGAAATAATTCTCAAGTCCTTGAAATGCCTTAAGTTGAGACAACTAGTATTTTTGTATCAGTGGTAGATTAAATTCTGTTATTTTAGTATTTTGTAATTAGTTTTATGTTGTAGTATTTTAAGTCAGGAGTTAATGCATGGTTAATGATACAGACATGAAAAATGTATCTTGAAGGCCTTCCCATTTCTTGAGTGTTCTTTTTCTGCTCAATACAATAGGAGAAAAATCAGATAAATTTTTTTGGTACCAATTTAAAGTTTGGTCAGAACTGAAAGACACTTGAATAATAAGTAACTTTAACTGCATTTCAGAGGGGACAGATAATAGTCACTCTTCATTAGGTGCCTACTGTATACCAGCTCTTTTGCTAAGTGCCTTACGGAAGCTGTATAATGTAATCCTCATATTATCTATGACGTATGTAACATTGTCCCATTTTGCAGATGAGGAAACTGAAGTCGAGAGAAATTAAAGGATTATCCAAATGTCACACAACTAGAAAAAGGGTAGAACTGGGATTTGAGCTCTCTGGTTCCAAAGCTCGTATTTATTCCACAGTATTGTATTTCCACAGCTGGGCATTAAAAACGGCGTTGTTTCGCTGTGGGTTGAATATAGCTCTCATGAGAGATCAGCTTGTTCCTGTGCGGGTATGAGAGTCACTGAGGTTTACTTGCTGGTTTCTTTCAATTGACTCAAGGGCTGAGTCTCTCGGAGAAGGGAAATGTCTTCATTTACTACTTGGAATAATAAATGTGTGCCACACTTGCAGAAACATATTGTCTCTGCTAGGAACCAGCATATGCATTTGATGCAGAATGAAAATATGCCCTTTGTTTGGCCCAGCCCATTAATTTTAAAGTGCCTAGAGCCCAAAGCAGCCCCAAACAGCTGGAATACTACCTGCTAGTCCAAAATAGACACTAAAATCCTCTCCCTATTTGTAAAAAGTAAAACTGTACCTCTTTTCTTAACAAGCTTTGTCAGTATAATAGGAGCTAAAATTGATGGCCTGGTGTTCTTTCTCATTTTGCATTGAGTTCTGCATTGTATTGCTGTTATGATGAAACCTGGAGTATTCACAAAAAGAAATGTATTTCCTGCTTGTAGGAAACCTTGTAAAAAACAGACAATTTTATAAAGACATATTCTTAGGCCACACATATTTAATTTTAAATAATTGAGTTAATACAAACATATTTTTATGTTATATAGAGTGGTTTTTCTCTTTGCCTGTCTCATCCCTTCTTTCTTTACGAAACAAGTTTTACTTAAAAAAATTATTAAAATTCATTAGACTATCTCCTTTGGCTATTTCACTTTTAATGCCTATTTGAGAATTTATTCATTTATGCAGTGTGAAGTTGTACAAAGAGCAGTAGACTGGATATCATTGTAATAATGTCCGACCCACAGATTTATTTTGTGAGAGGAAGTGTCTAGCTCAGTGCCTCAAAGATCGTAGGCCCTTCTTAGATGCCCACTGATTTTTTTTTACGTCTCTGTTAGCTGAATTCCCTTGGGCAATTCTCTAGGACTCATTTTCCTTATCTTAAAAATGTGACGCTTAAAGATGATTTCTAAGGGCCTTTAGCTAGCTCTCCAATGCCATAATTTCTAGATAGACATGTAACATCTGCCGCAATAAGGCTAGATGCATCTTTGGTATCCCATTAAACTGTCATGCTTATTCCCACCTCTAGTCCTGTGATCATTCTGTTTTTCCCATCAGGAGTGCTTTGTCTCCTCACTATCCATCCAAAATCATCCAGTCAGTGTTTATTCGCTACTGTCTTCATTGAACACTTACTGTGCACGTGGTTAAAGGGATGAGTAAAGGGATAAACCTTTAAATTACGATGATCCTTCAAAGCCTTTTAAACCTTCCTTCTTACATTAATTCTTTCCAAAAAATTATAGCCCATTTAGATCTCTATGCTTTCTCATTTCTTATATTTATTGTATTTATCATTCATATATTTTTGGTAACTATCTTTTATTTTTTGACAATAAAATTACATCTTACCTCATCAACTAACTTGTAAAATCTTCCGTGGCCGAGTGGTTAAGTTCACGCGCTCCGCTGCAGGTGGCCCAGTGTTTTGTTGGTTCGAATCCTGGGCGCGGACATGGCACTGCTCATCAAACCATGCTGAGGCAGCATCCCACATGCCACAACTAGAAGGACCCACAAGGAAGAATATACAACTATGTACTGGGGGGCTTTGGGGAGAAAAAGGAAAAAATAAAATCTTTAAAAAAAAAAATCTTCCAGAGTAGATGTCATGACATATAATTCTTTTTTATTTTTCTTGACATAAGGTATAATTTTTCTTTAAGGGTTTATAGGTTAGAAGGTATATATGCTACAAATAATATGGTAGTTTGAATAAATAAAGTCCTGAACTAGCATAACAGGAGTATAAATTAAGTGGAAAAAGGGAATTCAAAAGGCACTGCAGGTGTTTTGCTAATTTTCAGTTTGCTTGGCTAGTTTGCATGTAGACGGTTTGTAGACAGGCCTTTGACATACATAAGATCTGAAAATAAAGTAATGAGGTTGATATTTTTAATACTCACTTTAGAACTTGTTAAGCCAGATGTGTCCACCGAGAATGCTATAAACTTAATCCAATGTTATCACATTTTGAGGAAGTTACTTTTTTGGCATGAGCTTTTTGTAGTTAGATTATCATTCAAACACAAATATTGCTCTGATTACTTCATAGACACCACTTGGTTTAGATTAAAAATGATTATACATTAAGCCTGATCAAATACCTTTTTTTTTTTAAAGATTTTATTTTATTTCCTTTTTCTCCCCAAAGCCCCCCAGTACATAGTTGTATATTCTTCGTTGTGGGTCCTTCTAGTTGTGGCATGTGGGACGCTGCCTCAGTGTGGTCTGACGAGCAGTGCCATGTCCGCGCCCAGGATTCGAACCAGCCAAACACTGGGCCGCCTGCAGCGGAGTGCGTGAACTTAACCACTCAGCCACGGGGCCAGCCCCTGATCAAATACCTTTTTAATTAGACTTTGTTCAATTAAATTTCTCCCCTAAAATGCTGACTGGCCATTATTAAAACATTCAAAAAAAAATTTTTTTTACTTACTTCCTGCTAAGTAAAATTAAAAAATTCAAAATAAGTTTAAGTATGTCAACTACCATAGAATAAATGATAATTATTCCTAAGATGGTGATTTTCAACAAAATAATGATACTGGCTCAAAACAAGTTTTACATAAGGGAGGACTGTATTGTAACTTTGAATGACCTCTGATTAACTAACCCAGCTGGATATACACCCTCCAAGAGATATAAATGCTCTGTAGATTTTATGGCCCCTCCCAGTCACGCTAAGACTATAACTTTGTTCTTCTGAGTTCCCTAGGAAGTGATGACCCCCAGACAGAGATTCTGTGCTGATATCCATGACAATGGAAAGATCTTGTGTGGTGACTCCTAGTCTGTAACACCAGAGGGTCAGCATTCCTAACCCCTCCCCTATAACCCACTGGCCTATATAAGTACATGATTCTGTGCCCCTCTTAAGGTGGTTCTTTTGGACATTAGTCTCCTATCTTGCACCCTGCTGCCAAGCTGTGATAAAAACCTTTTCTCACCTACCACCTTGCCTCTCAACTATTGGCTTGTCTTGCAAGGAGTAGAAGAACCCCCTTTTTGGTGGTAACAGTAATATTAATTTGGCTGCATGGATTCTGCTGTCTTCATTGAAATTCAATTATTTTAAAGATACTTCTTTGTTCTCCATTAAATCAATTCACTACTAAATGTAATTCAAAAACATAGCCTCAGGGGAAACACTTCTGAAATGGCAGAATGAGGATCTCAGAAAATCTACTCCTTCATAAAAGCAATGGGAACACTGGAAAACATGTTGAAAATCAACTTTTTCAGAACTCTGGAAATTAACCAAAGGCTTACAACAAGAAAAATGGCTGGATCTCACTAAGAACAATGATTTTTTGTGGTATTTTAACTTGCCCTCTTTCTAGCTCCCTTTCCCCAGATTCACAGTAGCCTTAAAAGTCAGTTGTCACACAACCAAGATAGCTGTGAAGCCAGGAGTTTAGCAGGCACCAGAGGGGGCAGAATGGGTTTGGAGCTGCCCCAAAAGCTCCATTCCCCTGAGATAATTGTCACTATTTGACCTGTCTGACAGCTCCTTGGAAAGCCCCATTCACAGGGCTTTTCTTTATTTGATCTGACTTAGAGCTGCTCAGTGGAAAAGAACCAACTCCAGAGGGTTTATTGAAAATGATCATCAGCAACTGTTTAACATCATAGGTGCTTGAAGCTGTGATACTAATTGGAGAAACAAGAAGTTGACCCAAGGTCTTAAAAGAAAAATCTGGAGAATGAGATGTTTTTAGGGCATTTTGAAAAGCTCTGATTATTTCTGGGGATCTAAAAGTCCAAACACACAGGTAGGGCTGTGAGCATGCCCAGGAAAGGCCTGAGAAGGCCCTAATCTCTCACCTTTGGCCCATCTTGATGCTTTGTGTAAGCAGGAAGTGAAGGATAAAACAGAGTTTTAAAATACCAGACATTGAAAGTATAACCCAACACATACACACACACACATATACTCTTTCTCTGTCAACAAAGGGGAGACTTATTGCTTTGAGGAATTTAAGGAAATCTTTGTCCAAATACTAGCTCAACACTAACTGAGCATAGTCTCAGTGACTGTATATAAGAAGACAGGCTTTACGTAATTAGTTCAGAAAAGTCATTAAAACAAAGAGTAGCAGCAGCAGTAGCAACAAAAACAACAACAAAAAACCCTAGGAGGTGGGGTGAGTTGCTCTCCAGAGGTGCCACATTATATTAATCAAAATGTCCAGTTTTCAACAAATAATTATGACACATGTAAAGAACCAATAAAGAATGGATCCATATATTGGGGAAAAAAAGCAGTCAATAGAAACAGTCCACGAGGAAGGCCAGAGCTGGACTTATTAGATGAAGACTTTAAATAAGCTAATTTAAAGATGTTCTAAGAACTAAAGGAAGCTATATCTAAAAACTAAAGGAAATTATGAGAAAAATGTCTTGCTAAATAGAGATTATAAATAAAGAGATAGAAATTATAAAAAAAACAACCAAACGAGTTAAAAAGTACAATAATTGAATGAAAAATTCATTTGAGGGGTTTAAGAGATGTGAACTGGCAGAAGAATGAATCAGCAAACTTGAGATAGGTCAATTGAGATTATTCAGTCTGAGAAACAGAAAGAAAAAATATCAAGAAAAATGAACAGAGCCTCAGAGACCTGTGGGACCCCACTAACTATACTAACATATGGATAATGCAAGTCCTATAAAGAGAGAAAAGAAAATGGCAGAGATAATTTAAAGAAAGCTTTCCAAAATTGATGGAAAACATTAATCTACACAGCCAAGAATATCAGCTCCAAGTACGGTAAACTCAAAGAGATCTACACCTGGACACATCATAGTCAAGCTGTCAAAAGCCAAATTAAAGAGAGAATTAAAAGCAGCAAGAGGAAGATGATTCATCATGTACTATGGGTCCTCAATAAGATTAATAGTTGACTTCTTATTAGACACCATGGAGGCCAGAAAGAAGTGAGTGACATTCGAAGTGGTGAAAGATAAAGAATGTTAACTAAGAAGTCTATATTTAGCAAAACCACCTTTCAAAAATTAAGGAGAAATTAAGATATTCCCAGAAAAAGAAAACTGAGAGAATTTGTTGCTAGCTGACTTACTCTACAACAAATACTAAAGGAAATCTTTCATGATGAAATAAAAGGACAATAAACAATAACTTGTATCCACACGAAGAAAGAGCACCAGTAAATGTAACTATGTAGGTAAATGTGAAAGAGATAGTAGATAATGTATTTTTGTTAGTAATTCTTTTCTTCTCTTATCTGCTTTAAAAGACAACTGGGAAGAGTAATAATTATACAACTGTATTGATTAACTTACAATGTATAAAGATGTAATTTTTATCAAATAATGTAAGAGCTAAAACTAAGAAACTCTTAAAAGAAAACATAAGAGTAGACCTTTGTGACCTTGGGCTTAGCAATTGTTTCTTAGATATGACACTGAAGCACAGCTGATAAAAGAAAAACAATAGATAAACTGGACTCCATCAAAATTAAAAACCTTTGTGTTTCGAATGATACTACCATCAAGAAAGTAAAAACAACAACCCACAGAATGGGAGAAGATATACACGACAATGGAATTTTATCCAGCATACATAAAGAACTCTTAAAACTCTGTAATAGGTGACATCAGGAAGATAGCAGGATAGGAATTTCTAGTGCTTATTCCCTCCAAGAAATATCAATTTGAACAACTATCTGTACACAAAAATACCCTCACAAGTGCTCATGATTCCAGGTGAGGGATTACAGCATGTGGGTGGAGAATGGAAATAAGAAAGGATGCATTTAAGAGCATAGAAAAGACAGTTTTCCATTACCCACATCACCCCTCCCCAAAGCCCAGGCAGCCTGCATGGAGACACCCTTCCTGTGAAGGAGGGAGAGTGAAGTGCCCAGCTCCAAGCCAACTCATGCAGCCCCAGTGGCTCCTGTGGCCTTAGATTTCAGACCACCCCCTCCAACCCAGGCTCCAGGTAAGCTCTTGTGAACTCAGGCTTCTGGCTGGCCCTTATGCCAGGCTGGTTCCTGTGGCCTTAGGACAGCCAGCAAATAATAAGATGCATTAGTAAGTCCTTACCTAACAATAATTACTTTAAACATAAGTGGATTAAATTCTCTGATCAAAAGGCATAGAGTGGCTGCTGAATTAAGAAACAAGACCCTTGGGGCCAGCCTGGTGGCGCAGCAGTTAAGTGCCCACTTTCCGCTTTGGTGGCCCAGGGTTCACCAGTTTGGATCCCGGGTGTGGACATGGCACCGCTTGGCAAAGCCATGCAGTAGTAGGCATCCCACATATAAAGCAGAGGAAGATGGGCATCGATGTTAGCTCAGGGCCAGTCTTCCTCAGCAAAAAGAGGTGAATTGGCAGCAGTTAGCTCATGGCTAATCTTCCTCAAAAAAAAATAAAAAAAAAAAGAGAGAAACAATACCCAAACTATATACTGTTTACAAGGGACTCATTTCAGCTTTAAGGACACCCATAGGCTCAAGGTGAAGGGATGGATAAAGATATTCCATGCAATGGAAAACAGAAGAGAACAGGGGTAAGCTATACTTATATATACTTATAAAAGACAAAATAGGCTTCAAGCCACAATCTGTAACAAGAGACACAGAAGGTCATTATATAATAATAAAAGAGTTAGTTCATCAGGGCATATAACAATTGTAAATATATAGGCACCCAACATGAGAACTCCTAAATATATTAAGGAAATACTAATAGAACTGAAGAGAGAAATAGACACAAATACAATAATAGTAGGGGACTTCAGTACCCCATTTTCAACAATGAATAGATAGTCCAGACAGAAAATTAACAAGATAACATTGGGCTTGAACTTTACTTTAGACCAAATGGACCTAACAGACATATACAGAACATCCCATCCAACAGCAGGAGAATACACATTCTTCTCAAACTCATAGGTACATTTTTCAGGATAAGTCACACGTTAGGTCACAAAAAAGCCTTAGCAAATATAAGAAAGAAATCATATGAAGTATCTTTTCTGACCACATAGTATGAAACTAGAAATCAATAACAGAAGGAAAATTGGAAAATTCACAAATGTGTGGAAATTAACACACTCCTGAACAACCATGGATCAAAGAAGAAATCAAAATGGAAATAAAAGATAACACAAAACTAAAGAAAATGGAAACACAATATATCAAAACATGTGGGATGCGTTAAAAGCACTTCTAAGAGAGATATTTATAGCTATAAATGCCTACCTTAAGAAAAAAGAAAGATCTCGAACAAAGGACCTAACTTTACACATCAAGAAACTAGAAAAAGAACAAAATAAGCCCAAAGTTAGCATAAGGAAGGAAATCACAAAAATAAGAGTAGAAAAAAACAGAATAGAGACACCAAAAAACAATAGAAAAGATCTTGAAAGTAAGTTATTTTTTTTAAAAGATAAACAAAATTGACAAACGATTAGACTAACAAAGAAAAAAAGAGAAAACTCAAAATCAGAAAGGAAAGAGATGTTACAACTGATACTACAGAAATAGAAAGGATCATGAGAGAGTACTATAAATAATTATACACCAACAAACTGAGTAATCTAGAAAAAATGAATAAATGCCTAGAAATATAACCTACCAAGAAATGGAAAATCTGAACAGACACAAGTAAAGTGATTGAATCAGTAATCAAAAACCTCCCCCAAAAGCAAAGCCCAGGACCAGATGGCTTCACTGGTATTTTCTACCAAACATTTAAAGAATTAACGCCAATCCTTTTCAAACACTTCCAAGAAAATTTAAGAGGAGGGAACTCTCCCAAACTCATTTTATGAGGCCCGGATTACCCTGATACCAAAGCCAGATAAGGACACTACAAGAAAAGAAAACTATAGGCCTACTTCTTGCTGAATACAAATGCAAAAAGTCTCAACAAAATACTAGCAAACCAAATTCAACAGCATGTTAAAGGATCGCACACTGTTATCTAGTGGGATTTATCCCTGGGATACAAGAATGGTTCAACATTTGCAAATGAATTAATGTAATACACCACAGTATTGGAACGAAAGACAAAAATCATGATTATCTCAACAGATGCAGAAAAATCATTTGACAAAAGTCAGCGTCTTTTCATGATAAAAACTTTCAACAAATATGGTATAGAAGGAACATATCTCAACATAATAAAAGCTATATGTGAGAAGCCCACAGCTAATATCATTCTCAACAGCGAAAGGCTGAAAATTTTCCGTGTAAAATCAGGTTCAAGCCACGAGTGCCTACTCTCACCACTCCTTTTCAACATAGTATTGGAAGTCCTAGCCAAGCAATTAGGCAAGAAAAGAAAGAAAAGGCATCCAAATGGGAAAGGAAGAGGTAAAGTTGTCTCTGTTTGCAGGTGATATGATCTTATATATAGAAAATCCTAAGGACTCCACTAAAAATCTATTTGAATCAATAAACAAATTCAGTAAAGTAGCAGGGTACACAATCAACATACAAAATTTATACATTGCATTTCTATATATGCTATCTGAAAAAGAAATAAAGAAACAACTCCATTTATAATAGCCTCAAAAACAACAAAATACTTGGGAATAAATTTAACCAAGGAGGTGAAAGATCCATATACTGAAAACTATAAGACATTGATGAAATAAATTGAAGAATACACAAATAAATGGAAATATATCTTGTGTTCATGTATCAGAAGAATTAATATTGTGAAAATGTCCACACTACCTGTATCCATCTGTGGGGTCAATACAATTGCTATAAAAATTCCAATGGAATTTTCAGAGAAATGGAAAAAATAATTCTAAAATTAGAATGGTATCTCAAAAAACCCCAGATACCCAATGCAATCCTGAGAAACAAGAACAAAGCTGGTGGTATCACACTTCCTGATTTCAAACTTTATTATAAAGCTATTGTAATCAAAACAGTATGGTACTGGCATAAAGACAAACACATAGATCAATAGAACAGAATTGAAAGCCTAGAAATAAACCATGTATATAGGGTCAACATTTGAGAAGGGAGTTAAGAATACTCAATACGGAAAAGATAATCTCTTCAATAAATGGTGTTGGGAATACTGATTATTTAAATGCAAAAGAATAACCTTGGACACCTATCTCACACCACTCACGAAAATTAACTTGAAATGGATTAAAGACTTAAGCATTAGATCTGAAACCAAAAACTCCTAGAAGAAAACATAGGGAAGAAACTCCTTGATATTGGTCTTGGCTGTGATCTTTTGGATATTACAGCAAAAGTGCAAGCAACAAAGGCGAAAATAAACAAGTGGGACTACATTAAATGAAAATCCTTATACAGCAAAGGGAGCCATCAGCAAAATGAAAAGGCAACCTATGAAATGGGAGAAAAATTTGTAAATCATCTATCTGATAAGTGGTTAATATCCAAAATCCATAAGGAACTCATACAACCCAGCAAAAAGTCAAATAATCCAATTGAAAAATGGACAGAGGACCTGAATAGATATTTTCTCAAAGAAGACACACACATGGCAGGAAGTACATGAAAAGGTGCTCAACATCACTAATCATCAGGAAAGTGCAGGTCAAAACCACAATGAGTTATGTCCTCACATGTATTAGAATGGCTGTTATCAAATAGACATGAAATAGCAAGTGTTGAGGAGTATTGGAGGAAAGAGAATGCTTGTGCACTGTTGGTGGGAATGTAAATTGGTACAACCAGTCTGAAAACATATGGAGGTTCTTCAAAAAATTAAAAATAGAACTATCATATAATCCAGCAATCTCACTTCTGAGTACATATCCCAAGGAAATGAAATTGCTATCTCAAAGAGTTAGGCGCACCTTCCTGTTCACTGCAGCCTTATTTACAACCAAAACATGGAAAAAAACCTAAGTGCCCACTGATGGATGAATGTATAAAGAAACTGTGGTATAAATATGTATACTGGAATATTATGCAGCTGCAAAAAGAAGGAAATCCTGATTTTTACAACAAAATGGTTGGACCTGAGGGCATTGTGCTAAGTGAAATGTCAGACAGATAATGAAAAATACTGTATGATCTCGTTTTATATATGGAATCTGAAAAAGCTGAACTCATAGAAACAAAGAGTAGAATCATGGTTTCCAGGGGCTGGGGGCTGGAGGAAATGAGGAGATGTTGGTCAAGAGGTACAAACTTCTAGTTATAAGATGAATAAGTTCTGGAGATCTAACGTGCTGACTATAGTTAATGATGCTGTATTTTATACTTGAAAGTTGCTAAGAGTGTAGGTCTTAAATGTTTCCAAAACACACACACACGTAAATGGTAATTAGTAATGGGATGGAGGTGTTAACTAACCTTATTGTAATCATTTCACAATATATACATGTTTCATTCATCATGTTGTATACTTTAAATTTATAAAATATATGTCAATTATATCTATAAAGCTGGGGAAAAACTGTATGATTAAACTCATTCTCTAAAGCAGAAAGACAAATAGCCAATAAGTTCATAAAAAGGTGCTCAACATCATTAGTAATTATCAAAATGCAAATCAAAACCACAATGCGATGCCACTTAACACCACTAGGATGGTTATAAGCAAAAAGACAGACAAATAACAAGTATTGGCAAGGATGTGGAAAAAACTCTCACACATTGTCGGTGGGATTGTAACATCATGTAGCCACTTTGGAAAATAGTCAGGCAGATCCTCAAAATGTGAAACGTATGACCTGTGTGTCCCAGCAATTCTGATTCCAGATATACGCCGAAGAGAAACGAAAAAATACGCTCACACATAAACTTCTGTATGAATCTTCATAGCAGTATTATTCTCAGTAGTCAAAACGTGGAAACAGTTCAATGCCTATCAGCTGAATAATGGATAAATAATATATGGCATGTCCATAAAATACGCTATTATTTGGCAATAAAAAAGAAACGAAAAGGAAGTACTGATAACATGCTACAACATGTATGCATGCTGAAATCTTATATGAAATGGAAGAAGCCAGTCATAAAAGACCAAACATTATATAATTCCATCTCTATAAAATGTCCAGAATAGGTAAATCTGTAGAGACAGAAAGTAGATTTGTGATTGCCAGGGGTTGTGGGGAGGAGCAGATGGTGAGTGACAGCTGATGGCTACAGGGTTTCCTTGCGGGTTAATGAAAATTTTCAGAAGATAGATAGTGGTGATGGATACACAACTTTGTGAATGTACTAAAGCCCACTGAGTTGTACACTTTAAAAGGGTAAATTTATGATATGTAAGTTATGTATCAAAAAAGCTGTTATTGAAAAAACCAGCTACAGATATTTTTCCATTTTATCCTTTTTGCATTGTTAAGTGAGTCAGTAAATAAGATCTGAAACTAATTCCTGGGTATTCTCAGAAGCTTACATGATGAAACATTTTTCATAGTATCACAATATACAAATTACATCCTATATATGCCTTTATATGCATAGATACCAATATCAAGCTTATCATGCTACAACAGGTATGCATCGCATCTTTAGATAAAATATTATGTGAAATGAAATAGGTTTATCATTACCGTCCTAACTTCCCCCTTCCTCCTGTATTTTCCGTCTTAGTTCAGGGTATCACTGTCTTCCCAGACATCCAATATAGAAACCTGAAATCCCATGGAGAGTGGATGTCAAAGCCAAAAAATTTCTTCCTCCTCGATGTCTCTGTTCGACCTCCTACTCCCGTTCTCTGCCCTATTTTGGGACTTCCTCATCTCTTAGCCACATGTTGCACTTCTTCACATAATTTACTTTCTTTTTATTTCCTTTAATTCATCCTTCTCCATGAAGTCAGTCACATCACCACCTTGCTGATAAAAAAAAAGCCTTTGCCTCCCTGTTGCTTACAAAATGAAATCTCAATGTTTTAGCCTGCCATTGAATGCCACACACAACTTAGTGTTAGTCTGCCTGAATAAAGAATAAATGCCTTCTCAGTGGACAGTGGACATTGAACAAATACCCACAGGGATTCTTTCTCTGTGTTATGCAGTAGGGATGGGAAAGATGGACTTATTCACCTTCTTTCAAAACTTTCTCTAAAACACATCTTGTACTTAGGGCTCACCCGTTTGCTCTGACCAATCATTGACTCGCACGAGGAAGTATGTCCCTCTGCTGGAGCACACTGCCTTCTCCTGCCGTGCCCAGAAACACAGCTTCCTGCTAAATTTCAGTACCCATAGTATCTAACTCCTGTCTTGTCCTAAGCATTAAATGAGATAATATATCTTAAACTATTGAGTATGGAGCCTGTACTAAATGTTAGCTGCTCTTTTTTCCCTTCGTTTCCTCTCCTATTCATTCTCCTTTTCTTCTTCCTTCTCCTCTTCCTCTTCTGATTATTTAAAATTTTTTCCTACATAGTACCTGGATCAATGTTCCTTCTTTTGAGAAGCCTTTTCCTGCAAGCTGTCTCCCTTGCATCCTACCCTTGTTTGTGTTCCCATGGCCATATACCTGCATGAAAGCACTTATCATGACAGTTTGCTGTTTTTGTCAGTATCTTTGTACCTCTCTCGACAGCTAGATTTTGATTTCCTTGAACAGAGGGAAATTTTTGTATGACTGAGACTAGCAGTATCTGGCATATAGTAGGGATTTAATATATAGTTCTTAAATTTTAGTTTAAAATAATTTTGGAACAAGTTGCTTAAGGAATAGAGTGGAATTCTTTCTAATAAAAAGTATGAGTTAAAAATATTTGCTTTGCTAGTCTTACTTCCTCTTTAATTTACTTTAGATCATAATTATGTAAAAACTGTATTTGCATAATAGAGAGCACAGGTGATGTCATTAAAACAAAAGTTAGGACTTTTCCATTGCCTACAACAGTAGGCAGTTCGCTCCATATCATCATAGGGCCTAGGATAAGGTCTTGTATGTAGTGAGTAGTCGGTATTTATTTGATGGATCAATAAATGAGTGAATACACACTATTAAAATATAATCCAAAGATCTTTTCCCTGGAAATGATCATCCTTCTTATTACATTATAAGTATCCTCTAAAAAAAATAAGATAAATTGAATTTGGTTCATTTGGCTGGTGGAATATTTATATTCAGAATTAAAGAAGTGATTTGACTATATATCAATTGTTCACAATCAATCATTTAATGGTGAGTAATTGTCCTATTAGACATTTTTTCATGCTATATTACATAAATGACAGTAACAATCTATGACATTGAAGTATATTGGAAAGTAATTTTTATTCCAAATAATTTTATTATAAGGAGTCCCTACTGAATTATAAATTTTTAAAAATATCTGCAAATCGTAAAGCATTACGCATATTAGAAAAAAATTAGTCTGTGCGTAGAAGCAGTGCTACGCATTTTTTTCTGACTTACTGGCTTCTTCTTAAGCTTTGCAATCAAATAAATTTCCCTAGTCACTCAGAAGTGTAAATAAAGAGCACTCGAGGTGCTTATATATTTTACATTTAGTGAGACTGCTGCACAAGGAAAACAAAAGGACTTGCAACTGAATCAAAGTGATTAAATGTAATGAATTACATAGATTAGGCAATAAATAACCTATGGGACAGAGAGAATGCTTAAACGAACATTTTTGTTGGAGAATAAATTTTAAAAGGTTGGACAATTCTTCATTGCTGCTATTGGTCTGTTTATTCAGTTCAGTCTTGCTATTTGATTAAGATAATTTTTTGGGTTTGAAAAATATTTGACCGGCTTTCCATTTTTTCCCAAAAGTGTAAAGATGACCTAAAATCAGTAATGGAAGAAAAAATAAAGAGACAATGGTGGAGGGCGGGTAACGATGAAAGCATAAAAGGAGAAAATGTGTAAGATATATTTTTATATTAAGGCATATTATTCAATATCTTTCTTATATAATAATTGCGCAATAGTAAGATTTGAGGAACTTTTATAAAGTGAGGATAGAAATCATCTATTATTGTCAATGAATGAAATTCTCTCTGTCCCCCTCTCTTTTTCACTGTCACGTCTTTTCATTTTCTCAGTTTTCTCTCCTCCCACCTCTCCCAGTACACCTTGTAAACTCCCGGTAGGGGAAAGAGCAGTGTCAAAAACTTTGGCTTTGTGCTAGCGGTGACTGGAACTAGCTGACTGCCTTGAAGCAAGTTATTTAACCATTTAGAGTTCTTAGATGTTTAATTAGGAGGTTAGATTCAATGGTTTTATGGCTCTTGACAGGTTTAAAAGATTATTATTCTGTATGTCTGCTAATAGACTAATCTTAGTCTCCAGAAGGCTCGGTGTTGCTTAGACTCTGGGTCTAATAATTGACTCAACATATTTGGTGTGCAATATAGGTGACTGATTACTGTGACTTATTTAGTGTGGATTAGCTCTTTTAATTACTGCCTCTGAATCGAACAACTGAGGATTCAACATCTCTTTGCATTCTCCAGAAAAATTTACTCACATCTAATACACTGGTAAGAAATATTGATTTTACTGAAAATTATGTAGGAGGAGAGCTTTTACCTTGCACACTCCATAACAAGCTACTTTCAAAGTCTTTGTTAGACCTCTAGGTTCTCCAAAAATTCACTCTTTCCTGTAACACTGCCAAGGAGATTCTTCTGCTTTAGCTTCCCAGCACTGAGAAGCATTAGCTTCCCTGACTTCATCTAACTTTAGATTTCTTTTCCCCTTATTTTATGTAATAATTTTCTGTTTTCATTCAAACTGCATACAACCACCCATCATTGTGCTCAGCAAATAAATGGCCATCCTGATATACTGGGAGCCAGTCTCTTCAGAGGGCAGTGGACATTGAACAAATACCCACAGGGATTCTCATGGTAAAAACAGTCACCATGTAGAATTATGAGTTTAAGAGTTCAAGATAATTTGACATAAGGAAGCAGAGTGAATGTAGTGTCCTGGAATACCTGGATGCCTGTAACTTGGTAATATTTTTCCACAGAATTAATTTTTTTTGGAAAGAGACAAATACAATGGATGCAAAATATTATATTGTATGGTATAGTATAATTTCTTTAACAATAGCTCTGTTGTTGGATATTTAGTTTGTTTCTGGTTTTTGATATTATTGTTGATATAAGTAACCAATAATCAATCTATAGATTAAAAATGGGGTAAGTTTATTGTATGAGCTAGCCTGAGGACTGTAGCCTGGGAAAGCAACCTCCACTGGAGTGGAGGGAAGAAAGCACTCCTGAGAAAGGAGGTGTACAATGTGGTTAAACACTGTTTCAGAACATACATCAGCAGGACGGGAATACTTTTATTTTTGCTTTTACTACAGTCACAGGATGTTTTGCTGCATACTCAGCAGGTCAGTCTGACTCTGTTTCTGGAAAGGAACGTTTATCTTTAAAGAAATGCTGATAGGGAGGGAGACCTTCCTCTCTATCTCTAGAGGCAGCCATTCTTTGCTTTGGGATACTGTTGAATGTTTAAAGCAGATGTGCAGTGCATGCTTGACAGGCTGTAAGTCAGGCCATTAGGGAAAAACAAGCTCAGGCCAAATCAGTTGTAATTTCCAATCAGATGAATACGTTGTTTCAGGAGTTTCTTTTAACGGATAGACTTTCCTAGATTGCCCCATAATCCATTAAAATCAGTTGTATAATCTTGAGGATGATGCTTACAGACTTAATTTACAATTAATGACAATGAATAGAAGGTCTTGGAAGTCTCTTATTTTAGTGATATTCTTCTGAAGCCCCATTAGTGTTATCTGAACATTTTTGAAGTTCCTTGAAATATATTGCAGTTCATTTTATACAATCATCCTAAATATTTGTAATGTAAGACCCCGAAGTAATTTCCCAGCCATGCTCAGTACCATTCAGATTCTCATTAAAGTTCTGCACTAGTTTTAGGATACATAAATCAAGAAGAATATGAGGAAATGGAAAAAAACCCCAGAAGATTATTATGGAAATTAATGAAGGGCTAGAAAGCAGTATTAGTAAAGATGGGTAAAGAAGTCGTGTTGATTTAAACTGGAGGAGAGAAAGCTCGGGGACATATATGAAGTACAGAAGATATTAGAACAGTTTATAATGTGATACATGTTTCCTAATATTGTAAACACCACTGGGAAAATTCTAGTTGGTTCGACTTTTTGAACTTAGAGATAGCCATCTGAGTTTATGGATTGTCAAGATTGTTTCCCATCTCACTGATTTCTGATTCTATCTTTATCATTTGCTTCCTTCTATCCTCTTAGGGTTTACTGTTATTCTTGTTTCAGTTTCTTGAGTTGGCTGCTTGGCATATTCATTTTTAGTCATTAAAAAAAGTTTCTTACATAAATAGTTTAAGGCTCAATATTTCCCTTTAAATAATATTTAGCTGTTCCATCTAAGTTTCTCATCCACGTATTATCTAATTTACATTAGGAAGTTTTCTTTGCTCCTAACTGGAGTAAGAGTTCCACCTCCTGAGCCAGGCTGCCAAGGACCACAACTGAGCTCCGCCACTAATGTGTGTACATGCTTGTGTGTGTGTGTGTGTGTGTATGCGTAATTAACTATTTATTCTCTTTCTGTCTCAGTTTGCTCATCTGTCAAACAGGGGTGATAATAGCAGTCCCGGTCCCTCCCTTCTGTCGTTTTATGAGGATTGAACGTGCTAACGTAAAGTACTTAGAAGAGTGCCTGATATTAGCAAGAACCATATGTGTTAATTATTATTTGTTTGGAACATTTTTACTGTTTTCTTATTTAACATCATTGTGGTTAGAGAATGTGGGCCGTATAATGTTGATCCTTTGTTTTTAAAAAGATTTTACTTTTTTCAGAGCAGTTTTAGCTTTACAATGTGATTGATAGGAAGGTACAGAGATTTCTCGTATACTCCCTGCCCCCACACATGCATAGCCTCCCTCATTATCACCATCCCCACCTGAACTGTACATCTGTTACCAAGGGTGACCTTACATTGACACACCATAACCATTCAGAGTCCACAGTTTACCTTCGGGTTTACTCTTGGTCTTGTCCATTCTATGGGTTTGAACAAATGTATACTGACATATACCCATCATTATAATATCAACAGAGTATTTTCACGGCCCTAAAAATCCTCTGTGCTCTGCCTATTCATCCCTGACAACCACTAATCTTTTTATTTTCTTCGTAGTTTTGCCATTTCCAGAATATCATATAGTTGGAATCACATAGTTTGTAGCCTTTTCAGATTGGCTTCTTTCATTAGTAATAAGCATTTAAGGTTCCTCCATGTCTTTTCATGGCTTGATAGCTCTTTCTTTTTAGCATTGCATAGTATTCCATCGTCTGGATTTAGTCCGATTTATCCATTCACCTGGTGAAGGACATCTTGGTTGCTTCCAAGTTTGGGCAATTATGAAGAAAGCTGCTATAAACATCTGTGGCAGGTTTTTGTGTGGATATGATTTTTCAACTCCTTTGGGTAAATACCAAGGAGTGCGATTGCTGGATCTGCTGAATCATATGGTAAGAGCATGTTTAGTTTTGTAAGAAACCACCAAACTGTCTGCCAAAGAGGCTGTACCAGTTTGCATTCCCACCAGCAGTCCATGAGAATTCCTGTTGCTGCATGTCCTCGCCAGCATTTGGTATATATTGATTCTTCATATCCGTTGAGATTTACTTTGCTTCAATGGCTTGGTGGGTGATCTGGTGTGAATGTTCCATGAGTACTTTGATAAGAATATGTCTCCTGTAATTGGATGTGGAATTCTATAATTGCTTGTTAGATAAAACCTAGTCATGCATTATATCTTATATAGCATTACTGATTTTATGTCTCCTTAATTTTACTTACTTATTTATTTTTTTTGGTGAGGAAGATTGTCCCTGAGGTGCCATCTGTTGCCGATCTTCCTCTTTTTGCTTGAGGAAGATTATCCCTGAGCTCACAGCTGTGCTGATTTTCCTCTACTTTGTATGTGGGATGCCACCACAGCATGGCTCAATGAATGGTGTGTAGGTCTGCACCCTGGATCTGAATCCTCGAACCCTGAGCCACTGAAGTGGAGCATGCAAACATAACCACCACGCCACTGGGCCAGCCCCAATGTCTCCTTAATTTGTAATTACCAAAAGAGGTGTATTATCATCTCTCACATTGATTGTAAATTTCCCAACATTTCTTAAGTCAATTATTGTTTTAAATATTTTGTGTTTATACTGTTGAGGTCATGAAAATTGAGAATTGTAATTACTTCTTGGTAAAATTCTTTTTGTCATTGTCTGATGGCCCTCTTTAATCCTAGTAACTCTTATTTGCCTCAATGTCTTTTTCTGGTCTGACATAAAAGTGGCATTTCTTTCATTTTAATTTATTCATCATTCTATTTTTTAGTATTTACTTTGTAAGTCTTCTTCCATTTCTTTTCTTTGAATCTTTAAGTGTATATTATATTTTATAGTTTTCTCTTGTAACAGTATAAACCTGAACTAAGAAAAAAAGTTCTAAAACTCTTCCTTTTGTCTGTTCAGTTTGTTTTACTCTAATTTATGCTTACCAATATATTTAGATTTAGTTCTGTTTTCTGCTTTTAATTTACAGCTCTTTTTCTTTATTGTTATTTGTTTTATAGTAATTTATGTAAAACTTTCATACATTTAAATGTATGAATCTTAAGTGTACATTTTATGAGTTTGATGAGTGTGTAAATCTATGTAGCCCATAACCTCAGATAATTTCAAGTTCCCTTATGTCTCTTTCCAGCCAGTCTCTACCTCACTCCTCTGGAGACAACCGTTGTTCTTGATTTTTTTCCATCATGGATTAGTTTTACCTATTCATATTACTTCATATTAATGGAATCACATAATATGTTTGTTCTCTTTTGTGTTGTCTTCTTTCACTCAGCATGATGATTTTGATATTCATCTATGTTGCTGTGTATACCACTTGTTTATTTTTTATAAGAGAGTAGTATTATAACAGTTTGTTTAAACATTTTTCTATTGATTGACACCTGGGCTATTTCCAGGTTTGGGTTATTTGGAATAAAGGTGCTGTTTATATTTGTGCACAAGTCCTTCTGTGGAGCATGCTTTCCTTTCTCTTAAGTAAATACATAGGAGTGGAATTAGTTGGTCATAGGGTAGGTGTTTCTTTTGTTTTATAAGAAACTGCCAGACTTTTTCCTGAAGAAGTTGTACCATTTTACTCTCACCAACAAATGTATGAGAGTTCCAGTTACTGGAAATTTAGCCTTTGGTAGATGTGTAATGGCATCTCATGGTGGTTAAATTTGCATTTTTTTAATGACCATAATTTTGAGTATCTTTTTTTTGTTTTTATGCTGAGGAAGATTCACCCTGAGCTAGCAGCTGTTGCCAATCTTCCTCTTTTTGCTTGAAGAAGATTCACCTTGAGCTATTGTCTGCACCAGTCTTCCTCTATTTTGTACATGGGATGCCGCCACAGCATGGCCGCTGACGAGTGGTATAGGTCTGCACCCAGAAACTGAGCCTGGGCCGCCAAAGTGGAGTTTGCAGAACTTAACCACTATGCCACGGGCCCGGTCCCCTAATTTTGAGTATCTTTTCATGTGGTTATTGGCCATTTATATATCCTTCTTTGTAAGTGTCTGTTAAAATATTTTGCCAATTTTAAAATTGGGCTGTCTTCTTATTGTCAAGTTGTATTTTTTAAAAAATTTATTTTTGTCATTTCCTGCTTCCTATTGAATTGTAAGCATTTTCATATATTATCTTATTCATCTCTCACAAAAACCTGATGAAATAGGTATTATTATCCCCATTTTGGGTATGAAGAGGCTAAGGCCTATACTGGAGAAGTGACTTACCTGTAGTCTCGTAGGTAATAAATGATAGGACTCTGATAGGGGGTGTCTAGCTGCAAAACCTTATGCTCTTAACTACTACATTATGCTACAAATAATAAATGGTATAGGACTTCATGTGAGAGAGGGATCTCTGTGGGCTGGGATGGTTAAGATAATGAGTTGAAATGATGGATTTTGACGAATGATTGAGATTTAGATGGCCTTTTGTGAAGTAGTGGTGGTGTGGGGTGGGATATAGAGATTTACAAAAATACCTCCATGAAAAGGAAAGATATACACCTACAGGGAGTAATAACAAAGAGACCAGAAATTGGCGTTAAAGTTCTAAGGTTATTGAGGCCAGAAAATTTAACAAGTAATTGCTAAGATGCTTCACTGCATTACAAATTATAAGAAATAAAATTTTCTTCTCTATTCCTGAAACATTACTTTATGTCTTCCCTTGCTAAAATGACCTGGCTTCCACAACTGTGAATTAATAAAGTATTGATTTTGCTTAATACTTTTACTTGATGGGCATTTTAAAAAATTGGGGGCTACCATTCTTGAAATAAGTTGCATCGCGTTTGGAACCACTGGATATTTTAACTTGACGAATTAGGACAACTTCAGTGATGAGTTCTCTAATCACTAAGAATGGTAGAGCATTTAAGTTAGCTCAGTTCTGTGGGGCGAATTCCTGAGAGAGATTCTAGGAGAAATTCAAGGTCTGTCAGAAGTGCAGAGGAGAGAATCATATAAATGTATACAGTTCTGTGGCCTATAAACAATGTTACTTGTTTGTTTGTTAGTAATAGCCCTCTATTCCTATTTGAAAGCAGTGCAAGAATTTCTCCTTTGGTAGTTCTGCTTTGCAATTACCCATCTGGCTGATGGTTCATGCTCAGAACTAGTAAGTAGTATAACTTAAAAGAAATGTAGCTTAAATCCTGTGTATACGAATGAAACTAATTTCACACAAATTAATGTGTTCCTTTTTAAACTCTTCAACCCTTTGTGACACTTTAGGGCTTGTATTCTTTGTTAACCCGTGTCTACTTCTTCCATCGGATGCCTATGATTCTTTCCCTGGCGTTCTGCTCAATGAGTACGTATCCTGTGAGGCTACGTGTGTGCTGAGAAGACTTGAGTTCAGCTTGAGGACAATTGACAGAGAGGTGGCCTTGTTCGCTCCCAGCTTTCTGATTGAAGTGATTAGAGAAGTGTGTTATAGGGGAAGGAAGATTATCAGGCGTCAATTAGGAATAGCCCCACCCATGTCTTCTGTTTCTGGCTTACGTTGGCAAGCAGGTAAAGCTGCCTGTTCTCCTGTCACTCTGCGTGTACGCCTCTCACAGCGTTTATATAATATTGCTGTTAAAGTCCACTAGATTGTGTAATTTGGAGAATAAAGCCAAATGGTTGAATTTCTTATGATCATTGTCTTCAGGGAACTTATATTTTTGAACCAGAGCAAGGTCCTTTTGAAAATAGGTCCAAATTTTTGCATATTGTCAAATTTCTACATATGGGCCATAATACCCCATGTGGAGATTTTTCTCTGGCATTATTATCAAGGTAAAATAACTCCTTTATGAATTAGAGCCACATATGAAAACTCAAACAATGGTAGTTTTTGTGAGTAAAATCAGCAGTTAGGCACTATTGACTTTTATAGAAGTTGCAAGTAAGTAATCTGGTAGCTTACACATGAGCTAATATTCCTTTAGTGACCGCAGCTTTCTATCTCTGGAGCTCATTTCTTATATGAAGCACATTTTTCCTGCTTCTATTATTCTTTAAGAAGCTTAAGACAGCCCTTATATTAATCTTTAAATACTCTATCTCTGAAGTTTATCCAAGAACTAGAATGATGAACTTAATCTCTGCAACTTTGTAATTAGTGTATTAACTTAAGTACTATTTTTGGTATCATTGTGCTCTGCAAGTCATCTGGTTAATGTATTTCCTTTTGTAGGATGCCACCAGAGCACAGCAATTGGAACGCAAAATAAACATTAACAGACTTTTCTTTGTGCTTGCATTTGGTTATGAAGAAACTTTTTCATCTGGTATTTTTGTCCTTTTGAAAGGTGCTCCTTAGAATGAGTAGAATTAAGGATTCTGTATTTTAAAGGAGCAACATGTCAAGATGAATAGATGCGCTTATCCAAATAGATTCTCTAGAAGGATAATTTTTAATTTTTGTGGAAGTGTGCACTCAGAAAAAAGGAGAAATCAAGTTCTGTGTTTTCAGCTTTTTCTTGACAAATACTGGTGGTGTAAATTATCCAGCTGTTCTTCCTCTGTATGGATTTTGTAGGACTCAGAGCGATTTATAGGTCTAGAGTGCAGCTGCTGAGAGTCATTTATTCTCAGTTCTGTATTAAATCCATCATATACAAATATATTAGCATTCAGTACAGAGCTCAAGGGCTTAAGACGTTTTTTCCCTTCTGAGTTGCTGTGCTGCAAATGTTTGTAGGATATACCGAAACAGCATTCAATTATTAGATTGATAAGTACTTTGAGAAGGGCTGCTTTTAATATTTCCATTTAGAGTATTTGAAATCCACTCATTTATTGATACAAAAGGAACAGGCAAAATGAGTCTTGTTGTCAACATTAACAGATTGCTAATACTAACATGCTTACTTTTGACAAATTAGGACTTCAGCTTGGTCTACTCATTTGCCTCTCCTGCCATATGTCTACTATTCAGATATGTTCATGTTTCTGAAAGTAAATTAATTGCAAATATTTGGAGGAGACCCTGTTTGGAAATAAGTAAGGGAAAATTTCATATCTACTCTAGATTTTTCTTTTCTCCTTGGAGACATCTATTCCTCCTTTAGATGAGCAGGAACTATTTTGATCAATATTATAAATATAAAGCTTATAAAAATCAATGTGTGTGGCTTGCTTATGATTTCTCTAAAACACCTCATGCTGTTCACAAAATATTGATGTGAATTTGGGGTGTGCACATTGCTTGAGAGTGATGATATTTCTCAAAATGCATGTCCAGATATCTATTCAGAGAATGTGATTTTCTCCTTATTATCTATTAATGTTAAATAAAACATGGCTCTTGTTTCTTCCCTTTTAATCTTTCTCATGTACATTTAGGGTAATTTTCCTTAATAATAATTCTGGACAAGTCACTTTTTTCTCAAAAACCTTTAATGACTTCAACATTACTCTTACACGAATTATAAAATGGTTAACTTGAGTCTCAAGGAGACTTATGATCGGCTCCCAGACTATTATCCCCATTTATTGTTTACTACTCCTCTTCACCCACCTTATGATCCAAACCGAATGATTGACTTGCTGCATTGACATGCACCGCACTTTCCTTCTCACGTTCTTTATTGATATTGTTATTTTACTCTCCAATAATTCTCCTGTCTCTACCTTCACACGGTCAGTTCCTGCCTATTTTCAAAGACCATCTCCTCTGAATTATAAGTAATTTTATCTTCTCGTCCTTCATCTGCCTTCTTTATGCCCCATATGATTTTCTATTTTATTACAGCGATTGCTATGCATACATTATGTTTCCATAAGATTATAAACTCCTCAATTTTTGAGATTGAGATGTTTTAACTTTTATCCCCTACAAAGCCTAGGGCAATCTCATACATGTATATAATGTGTTTAATTTATATTTATTGTATTTAACTGGAATTTGTAGTCGTTAATAAAATATTGGTTTAACTGAAGATTAAGTATAAATGTTCAAAGTTTGTTGAAAATGGTTCTGAGATGTGCATTACCCTGTCTTAATAAGTATAGTACTGCATATTGAAAGTAATTTATTTTTGATAATGATTGATTCTTTTTTCCAGCTTTATTGAGATATAACTGACATAGAAAATCGTGTAAAGTTTAAAGTGTACAACGTGTTGATTTAATATACTTATGTATTATGAAATGGTTTACTGCCACAGTATTAGCTAACACTCATATCACATAATTACCACCTTTTTTTGGGTGAGACCGTTTAAAATCTGCTCTCTTAGCAACTGTCAGAAGAGCTGGTATGCAGGGTTTGTTTGGTTGGGAGGATGTTTAGAGAGCTTTCAAAGCTGGGTTACAGTGTTTTGACGTTTTTTTTTAAGTGTAATAAAATCTTATTAGAGTAGTGGCTGCTTTCAAAAATTTATCCTTGCTACAGAGACATTATATCTAATTGATGTCTTCAGAACATTAGAATTGGGTTTTCCAGTCTTTCATATTTGCCTTCGTATTTAGTTATTGTGGAAATGATGAACTATGGCATCAAATAGAGGAAAGGATACCCAATTGATGGACAATTTGGGATGTAATTTGTACTTTGTTAATAACTTACTTTTTGTCTTTTGTGGGTCAGTTTGCCAGGTGGTGAACTTCCATTTCTAAATTTCATGGATCTAGGTAGTTATGGTTTCTATGATGAGAAGATAGAAGAAAATAAACATGTAAAAGATAAAGCCATCAGGTGGAAATCTAAAATTTGCAAATTGGAGGAAGTTCCCCCAAACCAGTCATTTAATGAGTGTTCCATTCATAGCTGTTACATAGCTCATATGAACTGGGAAACACACTGAGGCTTTGGAGGCAGCGGCATGAATCTGAATCATGGTTCTCTCACTATCTTACTAGGCATGTTACTTAGCTTCTTTGAGTCTCAGTTTCCTAACCCTAAAACAGGTAAAATAGTACCTCATTGAGTTATTTAGAGGATACAGTGAGATAATGTACCTGGACCACAGCAAGCCTTTAATAGTTATTATTAGAGCTTTTTAAAACTTTAGTAGTGAATTTTGCAGAGGGACTCTGAGGCATGAAGAACACGATCTTAAGAGTCAGGCAGGCTTTAGCTGGAATCTCACTTCTGCTCCTTTCTAATAGCATGGCTTTGGGCTAGATATTGACCCTCTCTGAGCTGCTTTCCTCTTCTTAAAAATGGATTTATCTGAATCAAGTATACTAAATGAGATAAAATGTGTAAAGTCCCTATTCCATAGTAGGTCCTCACTAAACTGCAGCAATTATTAATTTTTGGTATTTCCTGAATACAAAATATTATAAAGTAATTGTTTCTATTCAATCCTAGTTCAAATGTTTGTTTTTTAAAAGAAGTTTTCTACAGATACACAGCAGTAAAAAAGCTGACATTACCAAATTGCTTTATTGTCTGACGCTTTTTTTTTTATTACAATCCAGTCCCAGTAGCTTTGTGACTTAAATGTAAATTTCATCTCATCAGCATTGCCTCATTTATTGGAGTTGAAGCTCTCCTTCCCTGGGGTGGATGTCCTTTTCTGGTCTGATTGGGTAGTTCTTCACCAGCGACAACAGAATTCTCGATCCTCTCGGCCCCGCCCGCAGTGGAAGTGTATGTAAATCCTCAGAGTCGGGGGTGTGAATCAGTTGGCATTTTATAGAATTTCACATCTGGTACTTCTTTTTTAGTCTGCATAATTCTTTCCCTGGCGTAGAGAGAAGGGGTTATGAACAGCATCCTTTCCAAGCTGAAGCAGGGAGGCTGGAGAGAGGGAGATGGAGGGCTTTCGGTAGCACTTCAAATCCTCCCTTGAGGGATTTGAGGCATTTTGGCTTTTTTATGAATAGGTGCTTGTAAAGAATGAAGGCAACCGTCTGTGCTTGTTAATATACCCCCTTGGACTTTAATGCCAAAGGGAAAAATTCGAGAGCATTCTCCAAGCCACAAATCAATGCATTACTAACCTTTTCTCCACCTCTGACTTAATATCTCTCAGAATGGTGCTGAGACACCCAGTAAAGTTGTTGAAAGTGGTGTTTGTGATGCTATAATAAAAAGACACCAGATCACAATAGTACAAGGTCCGAAATCGCTGCAATTCCATGAGGTTTTCAACTAGAGTGTTGTTTTGGGCTTTTGGGAGGTGATGAAGTGGAAGCCTGAAGCAAGAGTTCATTTGTAAAAGGAGGGTACCATGGCCTTGCAGCCATGATGGACTAGTTTGAATAAGTGCTCTAGCCGCTCCTTGTTATATCACTTTGGGTTGCTTACCATCTGGCCCTGCTAACCTGTACAGACTTAATTTTCTACAAGTGCTGTGTTGTGGCATCAAGCTCTCCCCTCTTCTCCCCACCAAGTAATTTGCTTAAGCATGTAAGATGTTAATTAGTTGAACTTGTACAGTTCTTTCTTTTTAAATATTTTCCCATGGAAGACTAATTTAAAGAATCCTGAAGTCTGTCATTTCAGAACGAGCAGTGATTACTGTGATATTGGCCTTTGCTGATTATCAGTGCTATTTTTCACTTCCTTTTTGGATTATTTTGCATTATTATCTTTAGCATTATCTCTGCTTTTGTGAGATAATTTTTTTCCTGACAAGTTTTAAATCATTTTAGGTTTATATTCTTATTTAATTTGTTCTTCCTCCTTCCTCTGTTAGGGACATTTCTTTCCCCAAGCTCCACAGGCAGCCTTTTGTGAAAGCACAGTTGGAATGCGAGCTGTTGGCTTCCTTTTTTAATCACAGTTATAGTTACTATGATTTGTGGAAATACAGAGTTCGCTGACATTTGTAGATCCCATCAACATCTTATATTCTTGATTTCCTTTGTAAAATATCCTTATAATTTAGTATTCTGTCCTGAGGTAGGCCCTATTTCCAACCAACGTAAGCTGGAGAATCTCATGGTTACTAGTTACGAACCTTCCTCTCTTCTCAAAATCAACATTACTGTCTCCAGTCAGCTGAAGAGCCAGCTATCTTCTCCTTGAATGGATGTTCTGCTATATGATTTTTGAAATTAGTCATGGAAAAGTTAAGAAAATCATCCCTTTTGATCCTGCATGTATAGCAATTTTTATAACACAGTAAACAATTAGGTTGAGTAAGTTCTCCTGTTATTTATTATGGGAATTAAATTTCTTAAATGCCAATACAATCCTCATTCTATGTGAGAATTTAGGATTTGTAATAATAATCATTGCCTTTCTCTTTTTTCTGTTTTTCCATTTATTTTTAGTCTAAAAAAGCATGAGATTATTGTCATCTTGAGTGGGATTTAGTGATTCATACTTTGATTTCTTGTCCTTAACTCAATTTTAGAGTGGTTTTTTTTTTCTGGTAAGGCAGATTGGTCCTGAGCTAACATCTGTTGCCAATCCTCCTCTTTTTGCTTGAGGAAGATTGTCCTGAGCTAATATCTGTACCAGTCTTCTCTATTTTTTATGTGGGATGCTGCCACAGTGTGGCTTGATGAGCAGTTTTCTAGGTCCGCTCCTGAGATCTGAATGGCAAACCCCAGGCCGCTGAAGTGGAGCACACAAACTTAACTACTACGCCATGGGGCCAGCCCCTGGAACTTTTGACTAATGTAGGGACCTGGAATCGGCCACCCCAAGATATGTCTCTTTGGCATCAGGATTATTTGAGGCTGATTGCTTTTGATAAACTGGGACAGGGAAGGAGGCTCTGAGGAATGGAGCTTGCCCTTCGTTAGGACACATTTACACTTGTAAGGTAAATCTCTATCTGTAAAAAGTGCCTCTCTCTCTGTACCAGGAAGAAGAAAGGAAATGACCTTCTTTCTAGAAACTCTTAATCAATACCAAAGGCAAAGACTTAAATCTGCATTTTATTGTGCTTCTCTGGTAACCTCCTGTAACTGACTTCCCTCCCCCTCCCAACGTTGGCATTTCTTCAAGGATTAAGCATCTTTCCTTAGGCTAGGAACTGATTGCTGCGCTCACCTGTGATGGCCCAGCTCCAGACAATCGACTTGCCTCCTGCTACACCCACGGAGATAGCAGACCACTACCTGCTGTGTTCATCAAGCACTGTGCCGACAGAGCAATCTTGTGACTATTGTGGGAGGGACATTTCAATCATATGTAACACCCTGTTTGGGGGTATATAACCACTCTGTGCACCCCACTTCTTTGGTGCCCTTTCTTCCTTTGGGAAGAAAGACCCCGGGCCATGGTTCCTCATATAGCTTTGTTTAATTTTCTCTTGCTATTCTGTCTCATGTGAATTTAATTTGTTCTCTGGCCAGAAGAACCCACATTTGGGAAGAGGAAATGTCTTCCTCCCCTACACTAACAATTACATCCTTACTTTTGTTTGTTTATCTGTTAAGTACAAATAATATTACACTATACACTATTAAAATGTGTTGAGTAATATATGTAAATGAGGTAATATATGTAAAGCTTTTAGAACAGTGTCTGACACATAGGAAGTGCTACGTTAGTGTTAACTATTAGTTGATTCTTGAAAACATCCACATTTTATTCAAATAGCAGAACTCTGTGTAACTGCATATGAAAAGAAAAAAAACCATGAACTAGAGGCATATCATCGAAAATGAAGCATTTTCCTCTGATTTCTCTTTTCTGAATTATTTTTCTATTCCAATTACCCCTTGCTGACCATACTGAGTACTGTAGTTTTGAGATTTTATACTAAATAGAGACAATTAAAATATTTTGAATAAATGTAGGGATTTGAAATGACAGCCTCTTTGAGCTTTTGAGCTATAAAGATGATCTGATTCAGGGAACAGCCGTGGCTTATTTTAGATGGTTTATATTCATAAATCTGGTGATGTTATGCAATGTGGTTCCAAGCCAGAACTAATGAGAAAACATACCTCTGTCTCCTCCTTACTCTACTTTATTTTGTATTATATAATCAGTCTTCACATTAAGATGCCTTAGTTTGTTAGTCATTGCAAAATGTCTTCCTCTTGGCACCTGCAGTATTTATATTTCTGGCGTACCATTTTCCAAATGTTGTTTTTGAAGACCATTCACGTATTTTTCAAGTTTCATGGTTAATTCTAAGACCTTTTAACTCCTTGAACTCAGTTAACTTGTAGCCAATGTTCTTAGCATTTCTGTCCCTCTTGATTTTAAAGCTTGGTCTTGCATTAAGTTTGGGGAGATTTTGAATACCTTCTGTGTGCCTTTTGTAGTCTCCTCATTCACTCGCATCTGTTTGCCAGTGTGAGCTAAGTTTGCACACATAAGGAATCAGGTTGTCAGGGTCGGCCCTAGGCTAATCTGGGAGCACAGGAAGCCCCCCCTGCTTATTAAAAGTCTTTCTCCAAACTGACTTATAGGCAGACTAACCATATGAATGATCACTGACCCTCTTCTATATCAGAGCACTTGACGCTTTAAACTTCTTTTTGTCAAAGAAATGGCTTTATCAAGGGCAATTACATAACAATCAAGAGCAAATACATATTGTGATTCAATGTTATACATACCTGCAACATTGAATTTGAAAGATAACATGATGGGGAGGGCACTTCTTGCCCGATTAAGACTGAAATTCTAGGTCCTAGATGGGAGAGATATTTTGGAGTGAGGGGACTTTCTGGGCTTTGTCAAAGCACAGCTACCACTTTTTCTGTGTTTAAGGTAGTCCCTAAAATTATTTTGTGGAGAAAGTATTTTATATTTTTTGCCAAATTTCTCTATTAGGACTACTTACAAAGGGAAAGCTAATTAGAAAAGAGCAGCAAATGCCATAGTGTGTTTTGAGTCCTGTCCATACTCAGGTTTCTGTTCTGCTCTCTGGTTGCTTTAGATCTTCTTCCAAATGTGGCATCTCCTGCTCATCAGGAGTCTGCGTTCCCTAGAACTTAGGGTCCTGGCGCACCCTTTACTTTTCCATCACCACCCTGAGTGAGACACACATAACCTCTGTGGTCCTGCTCCCTCCTGATCATGGTTCTTTTTTAGGAAGTGACCCTCGTTATTGGGTTCATTTGTTATTTAGCACAATGTTAAAGTATATAAAATATGCTTAGCAAATACATGTTGTTTGATTACTCCTTTAGGGGTACTGGCATCTAATAAAGGACCACTGAAGACATTATGCTTTACTCCAAAGTAATGAATTTATAATGGTGGAACTGCTACACTAGCAGAGTAGGGGAGGAGGCGTGTTTGGAAAGGTGGCCTTTCCAACACCCTTCCAATCACACTTTGTAGGAAACTGCCTGTGCTACCGATGAAGCTACCCCACTTGAGTGATCGTAGGAAAGAGGCAAAATCAGAGAGCAAGGTCACCTAGCATCCCGTGGCTGAGAAGCTGAGAATATGTTTGCTAATTTGGCAAAAACATAGAGGGTCATGAGTGACAAATAAAAATGGCAAGTAATAGGATATATTGGAGTATACGAGGAAGCCATTTGGTATAAACCTAATTCGGCCTGACTTTGTTTTTTCCAAAAGGGCCTGACTGTGGCTGTTGAGCACTCATTGTATATCTGCTTAGACATTTCCTATGGCCAGAACAAAGGCCCTTGAGATAAAGGTGCAACTTCCCCCCACATTGGCATTTCCTTAGGGATAAGCATCTTTCGTTAGGCTAGGAACTGATTGCTGCACTCACCTTTCACCACCCAGCTCACCTGTGACCACCCAGCTGGAGACAACAGACTGCCACCCTGCTGTGTTCACTGAGACAGCAGACCTACCTGCTGTTTCCATCAATCACTGTGCAGACAGAGCAGTCTCGCAACTATTGTAAAAGGGACATTTCAATCCTATGTGAAACATCCTCTCTGGGGGTATATAACCACTCTGTGCACCCCACTTCTTTGGTGCCCTTTCTTCCTTTGCGAAGAAAGGCCCCGGGCCATGGTCCTCAGCTTTCAACTCAGAATAAACTCACCCAAATTTTCATTTATAGATTGGTTATGTATTATTTTCTTCAACATGAGAGTTGGAAGTGAGGAAGTTGTAACATGGAGTAGTGTAAAAATAGTCATGAAGTAGGGAGCAGGTAGCAATCTTGGGGCTATGTACATATACTTTACAGTTTAAGTACTTTTACATATGTATTATCTGATTATACCCTTTCCAAACCCTCCCTTATGATAAGGATTATTCCTGCTTTGTCAAGTGATCTAAGCCTCTGGGATGAATGATTTGTTCAAGGTCTTGCTGTCTTGCTGGGAAGCAGTTGAGGCAAGATTGTATCCAGATCTTTTAATTCTAAACACTTTTATTCATTATTTGTTTTTGCATAATATACTCTTAGGGTTGAGGTTGAGATTTGAGGTTTCAGATTTATGCTTGAGTCCTCAGGCTGATAAAGAAGGTGTTGTAAAGATATGTCACCAAGCTTTTTTTTTTTGAGGAAGATTAGCCCTGAGCTAACATCTGCCAATCCTTCTCTTTTTGCTGAGGAAGACTGATCCTGAGCTAACATCCATGCCCATCTTCCTCTATCTTATGTGGGACACCTGCCACAGCATGGCTTAACAAGCGGTGTGTAGGTCCGTACCCGGGATCCGAACCGGTGAACCCCTAGGCCGCCAAAGCAGAACATGTGCACTTAACCGCTGCACACCTGGGCCAGCCCCTGTCACCAATCTTTATGGGTAAAAACGTGAAGAGACAACCAAGAGACACACTGAAGACTGAATATGTTAGGTTTCATTCTGTGGGATGTTTAGGTTCTGTAGAATGGGAACTTGGGTTATAGTAGTAGTATGTAGCTGAAAGCTAAAAAACTGAACATTTTAAGTATGTTTTGGAGAGTATTCTTGACAGAATAGTTGAACACCTCTTGTCCAAAAACAATACTTGGCCTAAAAGAGAACATATTTAAGGCCATATTGATGCAATGAATGCTTAAATGTTTTCTACTGAAAAACTGACTGATTTTTAAGGACCATTCAGCAATGGGGCTTTGATTTTCATGAAAAGGGATATAATAAACTGGATATCATTTAAGATTTAAAAAATTGCAGGATAACAAAAATGCCATGAAAGATTGCTAAGTATTCACTGTTGGAAACCTAGGTGTGGTTAGTTCATGAAAATTTGGGCATTTTGAAAAATACGTTCAGAAATAATCGTTGTTGAAATGAGTGATGAAACCCTGAGTTTTGAAGAGCGATTGCATTTATGGAGGGAAAAGGGCTTATCCTTGTTAATCTCTGTATCTCAGCTTCCTGTCAGTTGTCTGACACACAGCAGGCCCTTAATACATATTGAGGGAATGAATGACTTCATGAGTTCTTGGGCATTTGATTCAGTTTTGTTAAACTTTGTGATGATGTAAGTGGAGTCTGAAAAGTTATTACTTTTCAGGTCCTGAAAGTCATACCTGAACATTTCTTCTTCTCTCTTTCAGAAAAGCTCTGGAGAATTTACAGAAGTCTACATAAAACCTCAATTCTATATTTTAGTTTATGTTCTCTGAAATATTCTTTATTCATTATTGCTTTTAACTAGAGAACGAATTCCATTCTCCTTAACCAACTATTCTAACAAAACAAGACAAAAAATCATGTATGAAAAAAATAGGGGATTGAATGAATGAATAAATGATAGAATTATGAAAAAGAAAAAAAAAAAACAACCCTGCCTGAAGCTCTAGTCGTCCCACTGTTTAAGAGAAGCTTTTTTCCTTGTGTTTGGGGGATCAGAGTCCATGTACTGGAGCATCCTTATTAGATACAAAACCTCACCTTGTAGAACATTAGGGTTATAAATATAAAACAAACACAAGCCAAGAGACACAAGATATCTCACTGTAATATTTCCCACATTATATGTAATAAGGCGTTCATGTGGGAACGTAATTAGAAGCAAGAACAATGCCCAGGTATTATGTGAGAAAATTAATGTGGCAATGAGAACATTAGCTTTTGCCTTCTCTAGTTGAAACTGGAATTTGTGCTTTCAGTGTCGCACTCTAGGAGCCTTTATGCACTTTATTCTCTAGATTATCTTTTGAGTTAAAAAGCCACAAACCCCATCTTTAACTCCCCAAGAACCTGCTTGTTCTTAAAACGACAGGCTCAGAATTATAGCTATGCAATTATCACTCACACGCTGGTCTTCAAAAGCCCAGCTGTGTAAGCATCACGTGATGATTCAAGAAACTATTTAGATAACTGTTGTTTGAGACTGTTGTATAGTTATAAAATGATTATCCACTGTCAGAATTCTAAAATTATGAGCATGTTTATAGCTGGAAACTGGTAAAGTGTATAGCTCTTAAGTAAGCAAGTGCATACGTAAGCATAAAATATTAGCAAGGTTGCCTCTTCTTTTTTAATTTAAAGGAAAACACTAATAAACAGAACTTGCTTTTTGCCATTTTAAGTCTCTTTTATTTAACTAAACTCTTTTTTAACTCTTAAACATTTAAGTTGATTTTATTCTGAGTTTCATTATAAAATACCGCTAGGTATGTTCAATGTCCATGATGTTGAGGTTTTGCTGTTTTTTTCCCTGTTTGCTCTGTCACCTCCCTTATTTGATCTTAAATGATCTTAATTAAAGCTTAGATTGAATATTTTATATTGTGTTCTGTTTCTTCTTCCTGGTGGGAAATAAATTGAATGCCTAACATCACTTGGAAACTTTTCAAAGCAATGTTAAATTCCCAGATAATTAACCCTAAGGAAATTTCTAGAGCATTGCATCTTGTGTCATTTAATTGAATGTAGGGATAAAAAGATTTTAGGGAAAAACTGTCATCCTTATTGGGTGTTCCTTCATTCAGATAAACATCCAATAATGATCAGATTTATGTGTCCCATTACTTTCTCCAAAAAGTGATCTAAAGGAACGTGTGTTTTTATGGACTATATTTATTGTTAATTTAATAATAAATATAAATTTAATGCCCCAATATTTTTACCTGTCAAATGGATCAAAAGAAGTCATTTGGTAAGGCAATTCAGGTGATTAACAATTCAGACTGAAGCAAATTCCTAGCATAAAATCAGGATGACGAAGCATTACTTCTCTAGTATCAAGAGTAGGTTTCCCGGTTCAGTGAACAATCGATGCAGTCAGAAAAAAATTAATTGATGCCAAATTAAAGAAAGACAGCAAAGCACAGGAAAGGCGGTGGCAAATAACGTTTTTCCTAATGGTATAATTAAGTAGCTTAAATCTCTAAGCTTCTAAGGTCTTAGTAGAATCTGGCCCTGTTCTGTGATAGAGAAGAGAATGGAATTTAACAGTGTATGAAAATTTCAAAGGAGACAAACTACAGTTTTCCTGGTGCTCTTCTCATTACCTCTCTTATCTATTGTATCTATTACTATCTATATAATCTCTATAATATTTAAATTGTTTTTCCCTGCTGCTTATTTTCAGTGGTAGCAATTCACAAAGCAAAATCTCATGGTGTGTTGCAAAAATGAGATGGGTTTCCTGCCACTTGATAGCTGTATGACATTAAACAAGTCTTTGTTCCCTTAATTTATTAATCTATGTAATGAATACAATATAATGGGATCAAATGAGAAAATGTGCAGGAATTCAAACACTGAAACTCCACCAGGATGTTTTCACTTCTCACTGGAGGGTCTAATAGCCTAGTAGTGAAGCACTTGGGCTCTGGGGCCAGAATACTTTGCTTTAAATCTCACCTCAACCACTCACTGGCTTTTTGGCTTTGAACAGTTACTTAATATTATCTATAAAATGGGGATTATAATATGGTACATCTGGTTATTAGGAGGATGAAACCTTTAATGTATATAGGTGGGTATAAGAGTGCTGACACCTAGTAATCACTATGTGCAGAGTCAATGAGCCTACATGCTCATGATAATACATAGAAGAAACGCAGTCTCAGTATTGTTGGGATTTTAGGTTGTGTAATTTTCCCTCTGAATATTTTTGATTAAGACATATTAGAGAATTTTAGAGTTATAATAGATTTCGGAAATTATTATAGTTTTGTACCACTTTGTATTTGTATAGGAATAACCACACAAAAGTTTATGTTACTTTAGAGTGACACTTCAAAATTTAGACATCTCACTTGATATATTAAAAAAGTGAATTTGAGAGATGTGTTAATAGATGTACCATTGCACTGTGCTCAGAGCATGGATTTAGATCAGAAAGATCTAGGTTCCAGTGCCGACTATAGTAGCAGTTCTGTGACCTTGGACGAGTTATAACCTTTCCGTGCTTTTGTTCTTATTATACATAAGAATGGTGGTAAGGATTCTCACTTCACAGGAAAAGGAAAGGCCCTGGAGCACTCTGTCTATAATAGATACTCAATACGTGATAGTTTTGATTCATCCCTCCCTCTTGACTCTTCCTCTTTCCTAGCTAAGTGGCTTTTCTTAGATCCTGCAACTTGTTAGTACCTTTTATTAATTTACAAGTCGTTATTTATTTTGAACTAAATCTAAACTGAATCTTGAGGGCCACTTTGGGACATTTCCTTTGTGAACTCAACTTTGGGTTTCTTTTTTTCTTCTGCCAGTATTCTCTATACCAAAGGTAGCAAGAAGGTAAGTCCTCAAAAGGACACCGCAGGAGCTTGTAAAGATTTAGAGAATGTAATTGAAAATAAATTGGTAAGAAAGAGAACAGTATTGCAGCTTAAAGAAAGAACCTTTCTCTCTATACATAAAACATAGAAGGAGAGAAAGCACTTGGAACACTCCCATCTACATAATAGACACTAAATACATGTCTCTTATACTTTATTCCTGGTATGTTGGATCTTGAGTCTGATTGGCCAATCAGGAATGAACTATGGGTGTTTGAGTGGCCCTCATACTGCCTCAGTTTCCAGTCCTCCAGTGTTGGCTTAGGTTTAGAACCAGGAATCTTTCTTGCTTTGTTCTGCTAGTCAAAGTTCGTCTCCATCTCTATCATCATCGTCATCAGTGTCATCATCAATCATTATTGTTTGTCATTTCCTTTGGTATTCCTCTGTTAGAGAAAACGCTGTAAGAAACAGCCATGATCTCCTATGGTGTTGCCATTCCCTGTTACCTCCTATGACTCTGCATTCCTTACTCCTAAGAGCTAAATCCCTTGATGACCACCATTATGGATGTTTGCCTTTTCTAGGACTTTACCTAATCATAAGGGAAGCAGAGCAAGAGCAAGAAACAGAAAGAGAGAAAGAGAGAGAGGGAAAGGATGCACATTAGTTGTCATCCTCACTCCTCCTCAAAATCATATTCTTCAGACTATTCAGACTATAGATTAGCCCCTTGTAGTTCTGTTTCCTCTCCACATTTTCCTTGTCTCCTCTTCCTATCTGGTCTAGAAACACTTCCTCTTTCAAACCCAAGACAGTAGATGAGCTTCTAATTTCCCACATAATAACTACCATCATTTTTCCTTGGGTCTTCATTCTGTTCCTCAAACGTGCAGGTTGTTGGTGAGGATCTTATGGAGAATGGATTGATTTCCTGATGCTGAACACCACTCCCATCTTTGTTTAAGTGTACGCTGCTCACCCCTACCCCCAAATCTGGAATTCCCTACTATTGGGAACTGGGCGTCTGATTGCATATTCTAGAAGAGACTTTATTTGTAATTTAGACTGAGATTATTTTCTGTTGAGAAATATGACCTGGCCTATTTAGATGCTTTAAGCCAACAGTTTTCCAAACCCTACCTCCTTTGGTCTTGGCATGCTCTTTTTCCTTATTGGTCCTGAGTTTCCAAACTATTAGCATACTTCAAGTCTGGGCACCGCTGATTATGACAGACTGCCCCTTCACTCCTCTTTCTAATAACATATTGATGTTTATGCCTTTGTCTTTATTTTTAACCACTTTATTAAGGTATAATTTACCTGCTATAACATTCACCCATTTAAGGTATACAAGTCAATAGTTTTTAGTATAGTTACAGAGTTGTGCAAGGATTGATAAATCTAATTTTAGAACATTTTCATTACTCCCAGCAGGAACCTGTACCCATTGTCAGTCACTTTCCTCACCCCCCTGCCCTAGGCAACTGCTAATCTACTTTCTGTTTCTATAGATTTGTCTATTCTGGACATTTTATATAAGTGAAACCATACCATGTGGTCTTTTGTGACTGGGTTATTTGACTTAGCATAAACTCTTCAAGATTCATCCATGTTGTAGCATATATCAGTACTTTGTTACTTTTCATTGCCAAATAATATTTCGTTGTATAGCTATATTCCGTTTTATTTGTTCATTGATCAATTGATGGACCTTGGGGTTGTTTCCATTTTTTGGCTATCATGAGTAGTGCTATTATGAACAGTCATGTATAAGTATTTATGTGGGCATATATTTTATTTTTTCTTGAATATATACTGAGGAGAAGAATTGCTGGGGCATATGGTAATTCTATGACTAACATTTTAAGGAACCTTCAGGGAGTTTCCCAAAGTGGCTGCACCATTTTACAATCCTACTAGAAATGTGTGAAAGTTCTGTTTTCTCCACAGCCTCGTCAATGCTTGTTATTGTCTGTCTTTGTGATCATAGTGTGATCACACTCACACTAGTGAGTGTGAAGTGGTAGCTCATTGTGGTTTATTCACATTTCCCTGATGGTATTGAATATCTTTCATGTGCTTGTTGGCTATCTGTATATCTTCTTTGGAGAAATGTCTCTTCAGACCCTTTGCTCACTTTTTAATTGGATTGTGTTTTTACTATTGATTTTTAATAGTTCTTTATATATTCTAGATGCAAGAGCATCATCACATATATGGTTTGCAAAATTTTCTGCCATTCTCTATGTTGTCCTTTCACTTTCTTAATGGTTTTTTTTGATTCAAAAACTTTTTAATTTTGATGAAGTTCAATTTCTATATTTTTTCTTTTATTGTTTGTGCTTTTGTCATCATATTTAAGAAACCACTGTCTAATCCAAGGTAATGAAGATTTACTCTTATGTTTTCTTTTAAGAGTTTTATAGTTTTAGTTCTTACATTAGGGTGCATGATCCATTTTGAATTAATTTTTGCATATGATATGAAGTAGTGGTCCAGCTTCCTTCTTTTGCATATAAGTATCCAATTATTCCGGCACCATTTATTGAAACAACTATTCTTTCTCCATTGAGTTGTCTTGTCTCTTGTTGAAAATAAATTGACTATAAATTTAAGGGTTTCTTTTTGGACTTTAAATTCTATTCCATTGATCTCTATATTTATCCTTATGTCAGTAACACACCTTCTTGTAGCTTTTTGGTGAGTTTTGAAATTGGAAAGTGTGAGTTCTCCAACTTTGCTTTTCCTTTTAAAAATTTCTCTGGTTATTCTGGGACCTTTGCATTTTCATATGAATTTTAGGTTCATCTTGTCAACCTCTGCAAAAAACAGAGTTGGCATTTTGATAGGAATTACACTGAATTTATAGTTCAGTGTGGGGGAATATTGCCCTCATAACAATATTGTGTCTTTCAATCCATAACATGGAAAGTCTTTCCATTTATTAAAGTCTTCCCTAATTTCATTTTATTGTCCTTTTTTTGGGGGAAGATTAGCTCTGAGGTAACATCTGCCACCAAGCCTCCTCTTCTTGCTGAGGAAGACTGGCCCTGAGCTAACATCTGTGCCTATCTTCCTCTATTTTTATATGTGGGATGCCTGCCACAGCATGGCTTGACAAGCAGTGCGTAGGTCTGCACCTGGGATCTGAACCCGTGAACCCCAGGCCACCGCTGTGCCACTGGGCCAGCCCTCCTAATTTCTTCAATGATGTTTTGTGGATTTTAGTATAGAAGTCTTGTACTTCTTTTGTTAAATTTATTACTAAGTATTTTATTTTTTGACGCTATTATAAGTAGAAATGTTTCCTTAATTTTATTTTCAGATCATTTATTGCAAGTATATAAATATACAATTGACTTTGCATATTGATATTGCACCTTGCAACCTTGTTGATCTTGTTGTTGGCTTAATAGGTTTTTTGGTGAATTCCTTAGGATTTTTTTCTATACAAGATCATGTTCTCAAATAGAGATAGTTTTACTTTTTCCTTTCCAATCTGGATGCCTTTTACTTATTTTTCTTTCTTAAATTATCTGATTAGAACTTCTAGTACAATTTTGAATATAAGTGAAAGAGGACATACCTGTCTTGTTCTTGATCATAGGAAGAAAGCATTTAGTCTTTGACCATTAAGTAAGATCTTAGCTGTGGGTTTTCATAGATTCTCTTTATCAGGCTGAAGAATGTTTTTGTCTTTTTTGACTGAAATTGAATATCTCTGAGTATGTACTTCTCACAAATACAACAGTGAATAAAAATGCAAATGAAAGTTCAACTCACATTGAGGTAATAGGAGCTAGAGAAACGTGACAATTAGACCAAGGGTGATGTCATTTTCCTTGTGCATTATGCTTTTGAAGGAGGTGATATTGAAGAAAACTAGGTCTTCCTAGTAAGAGGATATTTTCATACTTAATATAGAAGGAGTCCTAGTCTACTAACTTATCTCTTAGAGATTCATGCCTCATGCCACTCAGTGTCCTGTGAATTCGGGTAATGTTCAGCATTTAGTGTAAACTGTAATAACTCTAGAACATTTATGTGACAGTCATTTATCTTGGATATGAACGACCATTGCTATAAATTTATAAGCTATTTAGTGATATTTAACATCAAAGGTAGTCTTGTGCTTCATTTGGACTATGGAGGCCTTTGTGATATATTTAGTCATAAAGTCATTTTGATAGCAATAAAGAAACCAAGGGGCTCTTGCTGACTTGCGTATGCTATATGGAAAGCATTTTTGAATGGTTTATTTCTGCATTAGAGGAAAACACCAACCTTCTGGGGGTTGTCCACATTCCAGCATCTTGCATCTGTTGTATTTACGATAGAAACAAGGCAGAAAAAGAGAGTATTTAGTCATCTGCTGATTCCATTTGGTGCTAAATACGTACTTTTCTCCAGAGTGTAAGAATGTTAATTTATTTTATGTACCAGAGTGGATTGCAGCCATTCCTAGAGACATGAGTATTCAAATAGGCAAAAACTAAACAGTGAATACTCTGCATGTAGATGAGTCGTGCTCGATTTATAGTTGTTAAGTAAGGCAAAGTCTTTGTTAATTAGGTATCTGGATTTTTAAGTACAGTTTACCTTCTAATAGGCAGGCATACACAGCTGACCTTTTAACTACAGCCACTATGTTTTAAGTTCAGAAGCTTTCTATACGCATTCTGGTAAGCCTTAAAAACGACCTAAAGTAAAACCCACAAGTAAATCCTAAGATAAACAGGTGCACTTGTTCTAAGATCTGTCTCTGATATGAGAGATAAAAGGGAGCAGGAAGTTTTGTGCTATCTATTTCTGTGCCTTTTATCTGTCTTCTCAGGTATAATTAGACAATTTTCTGGTATTTTATTTCCATATGTGTGGGATAAGTTTTTGCATGTGAGATCAGTAAGATGTTTCAAATAGTTAATTGCAAATTTTTAATTTAGGTTGGTGTTAATTAATTAATTCATTAAATAAATATTTATAAAGTACCTTTCATGAGACCTCATGGAGCTTACATTCCATTGGAAAAGACAGAAAACAAACACGTTAAAAACTATAACATAGGCTATGTTAGTGGTCGATACTAAGAAGAAAGTAAAGCAGGGAAAGAGGATATGGCATATTGAAAGCGGAATTGTTGGTTGAACTTTTAGATAGGGTGACCAAAGGAGGTCTCACTGAAAAGTTGATTTTTTGAGTAAAAATTCAAAAGAAGTGGTAGAGTGAGCCAGTCATGTGTCTAGAAGAGCATGCCAGCAATGGGATGGCCTAATGTAGGGACATGTCTGGCTTTTAGAGAAATAGCAAGGAGGTCCATGTGGCTGGATCACAGTGAGTGAAAAGAGTAGTAGGTATGAGGTCAGAGAGATATGTAGGATGGTTTGAGCAAAGCAGTGGCATGATTATTTGCTAGAGATGATAAGAGGTCAACTTCTGGATAAATGAGAGTAAAACTGATAGGATTTGTTGACAGACCAGACATGAGATTCAAGAGAAAGAGAAGTAAAGGATCAAGGTTTTCGGTCTGGACAACTGGAAAAATTGCCTTTTATTGAACTCGTGAAGACTATGGGAATAGCTGGTTGAGGGACACTATCAAGATCTTGGGTTTTGATATATTCTGTTTGAGATGCCTATTGGAGAGACAACTGACTTTTACATCATTTTTGGGGGCTTTTGTTTACCTGGGGCATTTCTAAATGCTCATCTGGCTCTCTTTCTTAACCTTCCCATGCTTTCCCTTATAATTCCTGTAGGAATTCTGATATATTCCACCAATGTTAGCCCATTTTATTTATTTTAGCATATTATTTTGTAACAGTTTTCAGAGAGCAGAGGATTTCAGAACGAATGCTTCTTTTTACTTTATATTTTCTCACAGCTCTTAGTTCAATTCTACTGTACAAACGCTTGTTGAAATCAGTATCCCAGAATACTCAAAACTTTGCAAGATTATTAACGTAAGTTATTTCTGTTTTCCTCAGTCAGATGGATCTGTTAATGTAGGGAGCACTAACTTAACTTTATGAAAAGCATATCAAACACGGGACATCTTTACCTATATTCTGTTCAAGATCTTGCTTCCCACTGGAGAATGTGTTTAGAAATCAGATATTTTCTAGAACAGCCTGAGATACATAGCAATAAGCACTGAATAACATACTTGCATATAAGTGCTAAAAACTGTCATCCTTAGCTTTTTCGAGGAGGCCTAGGCCAGAACGCTTTGAAGACCAGCTCGCAGGCAGATCCAGTTAGCCTAACTGGGAACACAATTAATGAAGCACATTTCCATTCTAGACTGAGCATATCTTAGCTTTTCGTAGTTGTGACTTCCTTTCCAAAAAGAAATTTTATTTCATGGAAAAGTAAATTATTTTATGGCAGTAACCCTCAAAGCTTTCTGATGTCTTTAAAGTGGTGAGAGGTGTTAATTCATTGGTCTGTGCCAGCTCTTATACAAGGCCCAGGAGATGAAAGAATTAAGACATGGTTTTGACCCTAATAAAAACTCATAATTCAGTGAAGGACATGGAAGTGTCAATGAATAACTATAGCAAAGGGTAATGGTTTAATACATGCTAGATTAGTGCTATGTAAGCACTAATCTGTACAAGCACTGTTGGAGCACATGAGTGCATCTGTGGGTGACAGAACATGGGAATCCAAGATGTCTTGAAGGATAAATAGATATTCACCAGGAGATGCAGGTGGGAGACTGCACAATAGCTCATGCAAAGGCACCTGTAGAAGCTCATGTGATTCTATGTGGCTGGAGAAAAGGGTACCTGTGAAAGAAGTGGTGGAAAGTGAGGCAGGAGAGAGAAGCTGGAGTCAGATCCTGTTGTCTATAATAAGCAACATGAGCTTTAGTATGTGTGGATTAACAGTTGCTTGAAAACCTTAAATTGGGGAATAATGATTGTATTTGAAATTTAGAGAGACTCCTCTGATGGTATTATAGAGAAAAGATTGTAGAAGTCAAAAAGCTCTGTCTCTTGCCAAATATTTCTCTAATTTGTTCTCTCCACCTTGTATTCACAACCATCTTCTTAGTTTTATCTCTAATTATTTCTCCTCTAGACTAGTACTAGTAGTGAGGGCAAAAACAAAGGTACATATTAGAGAAATATTTAATTAGTAGAGTAAGAGATCTTACCTAGTGGTGGGGATGAGGGAATAGCAGAGTCAAGGATATTCCTCAGATTTCTTATTAGCTGGATACTGGGGCCATTCAGTCTGAGAATGTGGGACGAGGGGCATATTTGGGTGCGGGGAGTGTAAGAACGACAATAAGTTCAATTTCAGACAGGTTTATTTTGAGATCCAACTTGAGTTAATGCATATGGAGCTCAGAAAAGAGGTAAATACCTGTGAATTTAAATTTAATATTCACTGTCATCTAAGAAGACAGGGAAAACATTTTAAGGAGGGAATATGGCTGATAGTTTGCTTCATAGAGGGAGGTCAAGTAGGAAAATGCTGGAAAAATATTTCACATTAAATCATTTAACCTCATGAATACCCTGTAAGTTAAGAATTATTCTTCTCATTTTGTAACTGAAGTAAAATTAGTTTTTCTACTCAAAACCTCCTGTTATTGGATGTTTTTGTGCTGGGATTCCAACCCCAGTGCTCATGCTATTTCCTTTATAATGAGGCAGACTACCTACCTGGAAGTTGCTCAGCCTTTGCCTCACTCCTCTTCCCTTAGTGTAGGCTTCTCAAACCCAGGACGAGCATTTTCTATCTTTCTAACCTCTTCCAAGGTCAGACACGAAGGGTAAGAATGTAAAGCATGGAGATGCATTCATAAGGCTCCCACAAACGTCTGTGCTAGTACTTTAGAGCAGAGATCAGGGGTTCTTTTTGTTTGGCCAGTTTGAATGTTTTTCAATGGGGCAGCTACTCTAGTGCGCCAGGGCCTCACCACCCCCTGTTGACTTACATCTGGCCTATTCATCCTTTCTGCTTAGAATAAACATCAGTTCATAGCCTTAGCTTAAAGTCACCGTACAGCAGGTGTTTCAAGCATGTTGAATTAAACTAAAAAGCCAAACAGTTTTTTCCTATGAGAAAAGCAACTATTAAGCTATCATTACTAAAATGCCATGTTTAGAGTGTTTCCTTTATCAAAGGTAAATTGAAAAAGTCAAGATGATACTTACTAATTTCACTCTTTTTCCATATATCTCTGACTTCTATTTTTGAGCAATCTAAGTGACCTTATGGATCACTCTTTAATTTCTAGTCTTATAGTTTTGGCCTGAGGTTTTCTTATCAGTCTTATTCTGAAACTGAATTAAGGAAGATGTTTTTAATCTGAATTGTAATACAATTATTCATCAGGCAGATGTGCCTGAAATATGTATTCTCTGTTGGGCCACCAGAGAACAGCAGGGTTATAGCAAAGTTTCTGGGGGAGGAAGACAAATCCTTTACCTTCTAGGTCCTTCTGGCTGGGCTATGAATTAAATTGACATGAGACAGAATGATAAGAAAAAATCAAAAAAAGCTTTCTAACATTGTATACATGGGAGAAACCCAGGAAAACTGAGTAACTCTCAAAATGGCCGAGGCTGCCAGCTTAAATGCCATCTTCAGCTAAAGACAAAAGAGATGTTAGGGGTAGGAGGAGTTAGTTATGGGAGATCACCAGAAAAGCACAGTAAACAAGAGTAAGGTTATTATGCAGATTTGAGTCCTTGCCTTTCTGCACTGATAAGCGTTTCTAGAGATAAGGTCACCCCCTTCCTTCCTGGAACAGAGAGGGAGACATCTTTACAAATGGAGGTCTCCCTTACAAAAGTGAATGTCTCTTACAAAGGGTAACTTCTACTTGGTTTTCAGAGCTTTTCCCATGTCTGATGTTTTTAAAAAAATAACCAGCCAGAAATAATCCTCATGCCAAAGAGAAACATCTTGAGGTGGCAAATTCTGCTTCCCTACAAGTCGTTTCACAGACTTTGGGAGCAGATGATGAAGTTACTGACAACAAATACAAATAGTGTTGGGTAGAAATAGTGTTGAGACAGGAACCAATTCTGGAGCCTATTCATAGCTGGGCCATTAAATGAAAAAGTGAATAGAGAGCGTTTGAGTATAGGAAGCATTATAGTTCTTCCGTAAATGTTGGCTTTCTTAAAAATAATCACCACCCCGTCACTTTTTACTAATCTTGTGTGTCTTTGAACAAATTTTCTTTTCCTCTTTTAACAATTAGGGATAATAAAACTTTTCATGTCTCCTCATGGAATTCTTTGTGAAAGAATTACTGGAAACGTGTTAAACAGGATAAACCACTACATGAATGTAAGGGGTTAGCAACTAGGAAGTTGCATCAACACCCCTGGACTTGGATTCCATTTGGACTAAGTGATGCCGTTTGCTCCCTGAGATGCAACAGAGTATTTGGAAAATGGTGGTCTCATAAGTGAGTCACAGAAGCTTAAATGGGAAGGAATTGTAAAGATAATGATATTTGTTGATCTTTGACTAGGTGTTAAAATCCAACTTAACTCTCATAGATGTTAATTAATCAATACTTTTGAGGAAGAGTTTTCCAACTTAGGGATATTTGAATTTTATTAGATCAAGTGATGAAATATACACACAAATGGAAGGAAAGCATGAAGTACAGTACCTGGATCTTGCAGAAGTAGCTCATTAGTTTTCTATTTATTCCCTTTACTTTAATGTTATGGTAGATGACATCAGATGGAATTTATTTTTTAGATATAAATTCTAGGCAAACAATACACAGATGTAACACATATTGCATTTTCTTCAGATGGATAGAAAATGAACATAGTGCGATTCTGAACTTTATATGTACATTTTTTTGACTGACATGGCAGTCTGCATTAGAATTAAGTAATAATATTTTCCTAGGAGGTTTCTTTGGAGTTATTAATATTCACTTTGGTGTATTTCAACTACCCAAGGTATGCATTAATGGCCCAGGATGCATACCTTGGGGATATATTAATACTATTATTATATGGTTTCTCAGATTTCTATTTGCATTTGAAGAATTCTTTTATTGTCTCCTTTATTGAATCTGTCCTGTTAATATGAAATAGAAAATGGGAAATAAGGATAGAAAAGCAGTAAAGGCCTCTCTCTGCTGCTTAATAATGTTTTGACTGTAAAATCTTGCACTTTTTCAATCTTTATTTTTTTCTCAAAACTTTCTTTTTATCTCTGTAGTCTGCTCTTGTTTCCCCATCTTTTATCCCTCAGCTGAGTTAAGGCTGAGCATTCCATTTCCTAATTTATGTTGGAGAAAGCATTTACATTAGCAAGCGTTTGCCCTATTTTGTTTCTGGGAGAACATGAAGCTGCCTGGTGACCAGTGAAGCAGATAGCAGGAGTATCTCGACTGAGAGAGGACGGGGGATAGAAGCCAACCGAGAATGGGGTCCGAATGGCAAAGCATCCATGGGCTTTTCTGCTGCACATCTCAGTTTCAAGAACACAAAACTGCTCTTTATAAGCTCTCTTCCTTCCCCTGCCAGAGTGGTTTTCTCAGCTCCCAAAACTTCGTTTAAACACCTGGAAGATAAACTTAAGAATTTGCCCGTAGTTTTGCTTTGTTGAGCTGAGTATCTGCTGAGCTATTCCACTTGCGCAGGAATGCAGCTTAGTAAGTTTTCTCAGATTCTCCGAAATGAGGGTGTGTTCAAGGGTGCGTGGAATCACTTGCTATGAAAATCCTTTAGCCTTGCCCTTTTCAACAGCCAGGCTGTGGGAGCTTTCTCTTATTTTATTTTTCAAACATTTAGATTTCTTTTTCTCTCTCTCTTTTTTTTTAACAAAAGCCCTCAAAGTTGGTAGAAGATGCTTGCAAATGGACTACATCTCAAATTTTCTCATCCTTACCTTAATATCATGGGAAATGTGACACCAGGGCAAGTCTATGGCTTATTTATAACAGTGTCCTTTGTCTAAAGATGTGACAGATTGTGAATATTTGCTTAGCTTTACTAACATTTCGTTTTGTTTCATTTTGTGTAAACTTTTTAATTGAAGGATAAAATATGTTCTGTAAAATGCACAGCTTATAAGCTTACAGTTCAATGAATTTTTCCAAGCTGAACACTGTCATGCAACCAGCACCCAGAGGAAGAAACAGAAAGTTACCACAATCCAAAAGATCCTTTATGTCCCTTTCTAGTCTCTAATCACGCCTCAAGAGTAACCACTATTCTGATTTCTAAAACCGTAGATTAATTTTGCCTGAGCCTGAATCTTTTATGGGTCAAATCAAACCATATACACTCTTTTGTATCTGGCATTTTTCATTCCATATTTCATATTGTCACATGTAGTTACATTTTGTTCATTCTCATTAAGTTGTTTCCAGTTTGAGGCTATTGTGAGACTGCTTCTATGAACATTTGCTGGGTCATGGGGTATATACACAGTAGATACTATCAAATAATTTACCAAAGTAGTTGTACCAATGTCTTCACTAACATTTAATGGAAAGATAGGTATAGTTTAATTTTACTCTTTAGCTTTCTGTGGCATTGTCATGAATAAATTTGTCCAAACTTCCCAGATTATGTATATTTTTCACAAATTTGATTTCTTGGAGTAATCATATCCAAAGTTTCATATCCTTTCGAGCTTATTTTCCTCTTATTTATTTCTTATTAATTTGTCTAGTTGTTTCTTCAAAAAATGTATTAAACTCCTACTATGTGCCATATACTACTAGATAATGGGATACAAAATAAGTAAGCTATAATGCTTGATTCAAGCATTAATGATATAATGAAGCATTCAAGATATAATGAAGTGAAGGAGACAGCAATATGAACAGATATATTTTTAATTTATTCCATTCAAATTTAAAAATCTACTTCCTCAATGTATTACTCCTTGATTTAGTAAAGTAGTCCATTAACAATTTGTCAAATTCATTCATGAATTCTAGATTTTTTTATCATGTGTCCTCCAATAAAAATTTCCCATTTTCAAGGCGAACAGACCCCGTATTTTTAACTCCCTGATACAGAAGTTATCTTGTTTTCTCAAATTGCTTAAAAAAATTTCTTTGATTCTCTTTTCTTAAAGCATGATGACTATAATTACCCAGTGTAATTATCCACAGGTTGTAAACTTTAGGGTGTGCATGTGTTTTTTGATTGCTTGTTTGTTTTTTTTGAGTTCAGTATTTTCCAATGTCCTTCTTGGTGATTTACAATATATATTTGGCCTTTTGGGCTAGCACATAAAATTACCATGTTTACATCCTCAAGAAACAATTTATGATGACTCCCGGTTCTCCTTATTGTGACATTCATCCTGGGTGAAGTCGCTGTAAACTTCATGCACATGGCTTTAGCTCCCAGCTCTAAGCTGGTGATTCACAGATCTCTGTTTCTAGCCCACTCTCTACTCTGAATTCTAGATCCATGTATAGTATATTTTCATTTGGATATTCTGGTGGCATATCACATTTGGCAGATAACGAAATATACTTTACCTTTCTCTTCCCAACACATTATTCATTCTGTATTCTCCCTCTTGGTGAATTCATCACTGTGTACATAATTGCTGGAAGCAATTTTCTAGATGCTTCTATATACCTTCCCCGCTCCCTTAAATATCACAAAGTCTCACCATTTTTACCTCCTAGGTATTCCTGAATCCATCCTACTACAGCTTAGCAATAGCATTCAGTGTTCAGGCACTCCTTGTCTCTCACCTGGATTAATTGCCTGGTCTCCTGGACTGCAATTTTATTCTCTCTAATCTACTCAAAAGACCATTGCTAGAGCAATCTTTGAAAATGCACACCTGAGCTCGTTGCTCTCACAGTTCTTTAGCATAGCATGTGAAATATCTCCTGCTTACCTTTCTGGCTGGATTCATCATCATTTCTGCTCAGGTTCCCTGTACTCGTAGTGCCATCTGCAGTGGCCTGCATGCTTCCCTCTCTCTTATGCCTTAGGCCTTTGCACATGCTGTTTGCTTTGCTTATTGTTTTGTTCTGCATTGTTCACAGGAATAAATTCTACTTACTATTTAAGAGTCACTTCCTCTGATAAATCTTCAGTCCCTTCAAGTGAAGGACTTTCCCCTATGCTATGAATAACTCTATTTTAACTCCCATATAAATTTGTTTCCCCTTCTGACCTATAAGCTCTTTATCTTTGCATTCCTAACATTTAGCACACTGCCTGATGTATAGTAAGGGCTCAATAATATTTGTTGAATGAATGGTTGAATTAATTAACTTATAGCTTAGAGCCCTCCATTTTTATGCTTTGTGATCTTTAAAATCTCTAAATATATTTTGTTCTCTTGCCAGGGTTAAAACTCATATGTTATTTCGCTACCCACTTGCACAGACGGTGAGGTCTTCTTTTTTAATGCCATCTGTGTGTTTCTTCATCAGCTGGAAGCATTTAATGTCTCCTTAACTTGGAAATCTCAAGTGAGCTTTTTCTTCTGGAACATTTTTAAAAAGATATTAAATAAATATCAGTCCCTGAGGAGCTGAATTCTTTGTCCTTTTTCATCCAGAGAAATCCCTAATTGACCCTACCATTTAATTCCTGTTTTGACCTGGTTTAAAATTTTAGGAAATAGACAACCTACGAACCTTTGAATCCAGGGTATCATCGGCTAAAGCCAAATAAAGCAACCACAAACACCACCACAACCTTGTTTAGAACGATGGCATTCATTACTTCTTTTATCTTTGTGCCTATTTACTGCATTAAATTTATCTTTTGGGATGTGCCTTAGGAGAAATGGTCTTGCTCTCTCAATTTCCCTTACCCAAACTCTGTAACCTGCCTTTCTTTCCCCTACCTGCTGCCATAATATGTTATTTTTGTTATGTTCACTGCATCTGTCCTTTCTCACAGGCTTTATCGGCTTGCTCTTTGGTGTAATCATGCTCATTAAGGATTCTGTAATTGCCTTGGGCAGAGATAACAAAGCATAGGCTAAAAAGCCAAAATACGTTAGAATTTTTTAAATTTCAAAGTCCCTCCAGCATTACAGTTACCGCAATTAACAGTCAGATATACACAGCCACCATCAGAGTAAAAGAAATAATATTTTTAACTTTATCCTTTTTTGTAATAATATGTGTTTGCAGACTTTCACCTTTCAGAGACTACCTAAATGTTGACTGTGCCATTCTAAATAGAGAAGTATAATGGGTAAGTCACTTTAGAGGGAATTATATAATTAGTTTAGATTATACTCTAATATGCAGAGAATTTTCTTCAGCTTTTTCTGAATATTTATACTTTTTATTGTTATTCCTTTAAGGAGCTGTGAATCCTTTCAAACATTAAATTATTTATCCTCTAAGTCACACTGAGAGAAATACAGATCATGCTATAAAATTGTGGGGAGTATGAAAATCACTAAGCCCATCACGGGGCAAAAACAGTACACCAAGTTTGATAAATTTAAGGAAGAAAGTAGTTCTGTACTCTTTCCATAATTCTCTACTATTTTGCAAGTATACCCCAATTCTGATGTATTGCTTAGTCAATCTCATGAGAGGGTTGGCAGAAGTATCATTATCCCCATTTTTACAGATGGAAAAACAGACACTGAAAGAGTAGAAGACTTACGCTGCTCGTAGTGCTAATGACAGAGCTGAAACTAGAACCCAGACTAGAAATATAAGGGGCAAATCATAGCACGCCAAGAAACCACAAAGTGGCTTTTCTTGGGTAATTAGTGAGTATGAACAACGGGTTGACAGCTTCTTCTGACTGTCCTCCCTACGTCTCGAAAAGAAGTTAATCTCCCCGCAAGCTCTCACGAGGTAGCAGACAGCCTTTATTTTCAGAAAGGGAGGAACTAAAAATACAGTAGCACAGCCATTTATTAACCTCAGGCACCATTATCCCGAGGTAGCGGAGTCTTGTGAAAAAATCATGGGATCTGCAATCAGAAGACTTAGGTTCAGATCTCAGTTCTTTTACCAGCCTCTTAATCTCCCTACACTAAACACCTATTTAGTTAAAATGGGGCTAATAACACCAACCTTACTGCTTCAAAGGGTGTTGTGATGATCAATAAGATACTATCTAGGAGCACCTTATAAACTATAAGTCATTACACAGATACAAGTCCTCATCCTTGTATAGTAGCAAATAAGGGAAAGCAAATAAGGGCTTCCTGTGCAGGAAAAAGTATAACAGTTGTCAGGATCATGGCTTAGCAGTTACACTGCCTTGAATTACAATACAACAAATGCCACCGTCTAGCTCTGTTACTTGGCTCAGGAACTTATTCTCCCTAAGCCTCAGTTTTCTCATCTTTAAAATGGGGAATAATATCTGTCATGAGTTTTTATAAGAATTACATGAGATATTGTATGTGGGATGCATAAGCTATTGTTTAGTTCCCTTGAATTGGTTTTCTTTAAAATAAACATTTTATTTATATTAACAATTTTAGATTTCCAGAAAAGTTGCAGAGATAGTACAGAGCGTTCCCATCTACCTTTCTCCTGGTTTCCTCTACTGTTAATATCTTACATTTGCCACAAAAAACAGGCAAACGTTCATGCATCACTAATAGCTAAACTCTGGGCTTTATTTGGCCTTCACTGATTTTTCCTTGAATGTTTTCTTTCAGTTCCAGCATCCAACCCAGGGTACCACATTGCATTTAGTTGTCATATCTCCCCAGTCTCCTCTGGTCTGTGACAGTTTCTCAATCAGTCTTCTTGTTATTCCGTGACCTTAACAGTCTTGAGGAATACTGCCCAGGGATCACGTAGGATGTTCCTTAATCCTGTTTTGTTTGTGGTTGTTTTTTTCATTATTAGACTGAGATTGTGGGTTTCTGGAGAGAATACCAGAGACGTGAAGTGCTCTTCATGTCACAGTATGTCAAGGGGTACACAATATCCATGTGACATCACTGATGATGTTAACTTTCCCCACTTGGTTAAGGTAGCCCTTGCCAGGATTTTTCACTGTATTTTGAGCTAGTGTTCATTAGCTATCACTTATACAGGGCTTTCTCTTCCCTCTCTTCCCCCTGTTTGAAATGCATTTCATTTATATTTACTGGAAATGTCATCTTTGCAGAAATATCTTCTCTGACCCCCCCAAGCTAAAGCAGCTTTCTCCTCTCAAGTCAGTCTCTATGACATTTCACTTTTGTGTTTTCTTCATCACGTTTATCAATACCTGACGTTGTCTTATGTATTTGTTTACTGAGTTTATTGTTTGCCTTTAGGCCCCTGTCCCCTCAAACAGGAATTAAGCTTCAGGAAAACAAGGTCCTCATAGGATTGTTCACGTCTGTACACCCAGCAGCCAGCATGAGGGCTAGCATATGCTAAGTGCTTAATAACTATTTGTTGAATAAATGTCAAAGAAAGAAAGATCTGGGGTTAATTTATTAGTAAGTATTTCTAAAAAAGAGTGGAAAATAGCTGAATGGTGGGAGGTTCAATTTACTGTTCTTAACTGAATTGGTTTAGTTTTAATGAAAAGGTTAAATGCAATCATCAGCATCTACGGAAATAGGTAATCAACATCCTTGTAATTCAAGCTCTCTTATAATGCACTTAATAATGTGAATGCCAGAGTATTTTTCTGCCTTATAAGGATATGACTGACAAACGTGGGATCTACTCAGTTGCTATTCATCTGCACCATTGTGACCTTTATTTGCTAATTGGCTCAGCTTTCCTATTGGAGAACTTTATCAGAATCTGAAGGAATGTACAAATAATGGATGCCCTTGGTTTTAACTTATAGCAGACTTCTTAGTGTCTGCTTTCTTTTCATTTATATTGGCAGAAAAATGGAGCTTCTTTGTGTAAATCTTTCTCCATAACCCATTGTAAGGAAACTCTCTTTTTATTTTCTTCCTCAGGACTTAAAATCTCCAAATCAGAGGGATGAAATTGCAGGAGCCCGGGCCTCCTTGAAGGAGAACTCCCCCCTCTTGCATTCAATTTGTTCAGCTTGTTTGGAACATTCTGATGTTGCTTCCCTCAAAGCCAGCAAGGACACTGTTTGTGAAGAAATTCAGAATGCCCTCAATGTAATTTCAAATGCTTCTCAAGGCATCCAGAATATGCTGGTCCCGCCAGAACCCCAGGCAGCAACTCTGGGAAGTGCCCTTGATGAGCTGGAGGTAAGCTGAGAGAAAGGTAAAATGTGATTTGATGTCCCAATATCAACATAAATAGAAGTGGGTTTTCAGATCCATGTGTTGGAGTTTAGAGTATTAGACTTCTGATTCCTTTGCATCTTTGTCAAGGAAGTCAGTGAATTTAAATTGTGATTGTTAATTAGATTGAAATGATGACTTTATTTTACATACATCAACTTATGAAATGTGGGATTTATTCATTCCACAAATACTTATTATTGGTACTGTTCTTTGTGCTTGCGATATAATTGATCACTGCCCTTGTGAAGCTTACATTCTAGCAGGGGAATATAGGCAAAGTCCCAAATCAGTAACATTGTAGATAAGTAAATGGTATAGAATATTATGTTGGGAAAGTGAGATGTTATCAAAGGCTTGAAGGAAGTTAGAGAATTGGGCAGATGGAGATTTAGAGCAAAAGCTTGAAGGCATGCCCCCAGTGTTTAAGTGACAGCATGGAAGCCAGGGTGCCTGGGTGGGGAGAGCGAGGGGATGAGTGATAGGAGGTGAGGTCAGAGACCCAGTGGGGCCAGATTATAGCAGGCCATGTAGGCTTTTTAGGACTCTGGCTTTTACTCCAAGTTAAAGGGGATCCATTGTAAGGTCTTAAGCAGAAGTGTGACGCAATGAGACTTGAGTCTTAAAAGGCTGCATGTGGAGCATAGACTGAAGGGGAACAAAGGGAGAAGCTGAAAAACTAGGCAGGAGGCTATTGTTGTAACACAGCTTCCAACTTTGCAGTTTAAATGTACCACCTCATTCCACCTCACATTTTAGTTTGGACTAGAGTGGCATCAGTGAATATCAAGGCTAAATTTTGTAAGTAGAGCCAGCTGGATTTGACAGAATGAATGTAGGATTTGAGAGCAAGGGAGAAGTCCTGGCTGGTGTTGCAGGCTGGGTGCTATCCAGAAGCACACAGTGGATGGAGTTTGCTATATGAGGTGTTATTAGGAATTAACATGTGTGAAGAGAAGAGGGAGGGAGTAGGACAGAGCAGAGGAAGAAGTGGACCTGTGAGCCAGACTCACAAAGCCTGGACCAATCAGCAGGGATCTCTGGAGAGAGCATTGCCCTTGTGGGAACCTTGTCAGGCAGAAATAGCTAGACCTTTTTGTGACTTTCAGACCGGAAGCAGATCACCCTGCCCTGGGAAGGGCATGACCCCTAGGGAGTGGGAGTGGGGAGCAGCCCCTTGAAGCTAAGGCAGATTCTGAAGGAACTGACAGCTGGGGGCTGCCTGCTGGCCTCATTTTCCACAGCTAGGCAGCAAGTCCTACCTGGAAGGGGGATGAGCAGTACGCCTCTTTACCTACCACAGATAATTATAAGGTTTTGGGGTTTTTTTTTTTTTGCGTTGAGCAGCTAGATGGATGACGTTTTCATCAATTATGATGGGGAAGACTGTGTGTGAAGCTGGTTTTGAAAGAAAGATCAGAAATTCAATTTTCAACATGTTGAGTTTGGCATATTTATCAGACATTCAAGTATGATATTAAAGATCTTTGGCTACCAAAGTCAGACATGTAGTTGCTTAAAGGGAGGCAACGTAGTGTAGTGCTTAAGGATAAGTGTTCTGGAGCCCAAATGCCTGGGTTCCTATCTCAGCTGTGGCACTTACTGCCCATGTGGCCTTAGGAAAGTTATTTTATTAACTCTCAGTTTTCTCACCTATGAAATGGGGATGGTAATAGGACTTAACTTGTTATCAGAATCATTGAATTAATAATGAATAATAAGCATAAAAATGCTTAGAGCAGTGCCTGGCACATAGTAAGTGCTCAATCAATCTTTGCTCTTATTATCATTAGTGGAGATGACTATTTGGAAGCAGATTCCTCTGTAATGAAGAAATCAATGCAATTAAATTTACTAAAGTTTTACTGATAACTTAAAAAAATAAACTAAACTCATAACATAATTCCTATATTGTTCCTAACATTATTACTTTAATGATAAACTTACTGGATACTTAATTTACTCAAATTTAGAATAACCTTTCTGGGTGATTTTTCTTTAGTTACATATCTTTAAATCGGTCTCTTCATTTCTAATCCAACATTATTAAATTTCTAATTATCGGCAGTCATGTGAAAATTTATTAAATTCCTAACTATTAGTATCTATGTGAAAGTTTTAGGAACCATTTGTCTAAATATGGTAGAAGATTAGTGGTGACTCCTTTTTAATTTAATTATTTTATTGAGGTCATATTGTCTTATAACATTGTGTAATTTCATGTGCACAGTATCATACATCAGTTTCTGTATAGTCTGCATTGTGCTCACCACCAGTAGTCTAGTTTTATGTGTCACCATACGTACATGCCCATTTACCACTTTCGCCCTCCTCCCCACTCCCCACCCCTCTGCTAACCACTAGTCTGTTATCCTTATCCACGTGTTTGTTCATCTTCCACGTATGAGTGAAATCATGCAGTGTTTGTTTTTCTCTGTCTGGCTTATTTTGCTTCACATAATACCCTCAAAGTCCATCCATGTTGTCACAAATGGCACGATTTTGTCTTTTTTATGGCTGAGTAGTATCCCATTGTATATATGTACCGCATCTCTTTATCCATTCATCCACTGGTGAGCACTTGGGTTGCTTCCAAGTCTTGGCTATTGTGAATAAAGCTGTGAAGAACATAGGGGTGCATAAATCTCTTTGAAGTGTTGATTTCATGTTCTTTGGATAAATACCCAGTAGTGGGATAGCTAGATCATATGGTATTTCTGTGTTTTATTTTTTGAGAAATCGCCATACTGTTTTCCAAAGTAGCTGCCTAGTTTGCATCCCCCCCAGTGGTGTATGAAGGTTCTCTTTTCTCCACATCCTCTCCTACATTTGTTATTTCTTGTCTTATTAATTATAGCCATTCTGAGGGGCGTGAGGTGATATCACATTATAGTTTTGATTTGCACTTCCCTAATGATTGAATATATTTTCATATGCCTGTTGGCTATCTGTATATCTTCTTTGGAAAAATGTCTGTTCCTATCTTCTGCTCATTTTTTGATCAGGTTGTTTGGTTTTTTGTTGTTGAGTGTATGAGTTCTTTATATAATTTGGAAATTAACCCCTGTCAGATATATGTTTTTCAAATATCTTCTCCCAGTTGGTAGGTTATTTTTTCGTTTTGTTCATGGTTTCCTTTGCCTTTCAGAAGCTTTTTAGTCTGATGTAGTCCAATTTGTTTATTTTTTCTTTTGTTTCCCTTGCCTGAATAGCCATAGTTTTTGAAAAGATACAGCTCAGACTGGTGTCAAAGAGTGTACTGCCTATATTTTCCTCTAGGAGTTTTATGGTTTCAGGTTTTATATTCAAGTCTTTAATCCATTTTAAGCTAATTTTTGTCTATGGTGTAAGATAATGGCCTACTTTCATTCTTTTGCATGTGGCTGTCCAATTTCCCAAACTCCATTTATAGAAGACACTTTCCTTTCTCCATTGTATGTTCTTGGCTCCTTTGTCAAAGATTAGCTGTCCATAGGTGTGTGGTTTTATTTCTGGGCTTTCAATTCTGTTCCATTGATCTCTGTGTCTGTTTCTGTGCCAATACCATGCTGTTTTGATTATTATAGCTTTGTGGTGTATTTTGAAGTCAGAGATTGTGATATCTCCAGCTTTGTTCTTTTTTTGCAGGGTTATGTTGGCTATTTGGGGTATTTTATGTTCCATATAAGTTTTAGGATTCTTTGTTCTGTTTCTGTGAAAAATGTTTTCTGAACTTTGATAGGGATTGTGTTGAATCTGTAGATTGCTTTAGGTAATATGGACATTTTAACTATGTTTATTCTTCCAGTCCAAGAGCACAAAATATCTTTCCATTTCTTCGTGTCTTCTTCAATTTCTTTCAACAATGTTTTATAGTTTTCAGTGTACAAGGATTGTATTCTTGACTTTTCTTTCTGCTAGTTTGTTATTAGTGTATAGAAATACAACTTATTTTTGTATGTTGATTTTGTACATTGCAGCTTTTGTAGTTGTCAATTATTTCTGATAGTTTTCTGGTGAATTCTTTAGGGTTTTCTGCATATAGAATCATGTCATCCACAAACAGTGAGAGTTTTACTTCTTCCTTTCCTATTTGGATACATTTTATTTCTTTTTCTTGCCTAATTTCTCTGGCTAAGGCTTCCAGTTCTGTGTTGAGTAAGGGTGGTGGGAGTGGGTCCCCTTGTTTTGTTCCTGTTCTCAGAGAAATGACTTTCAGTTTTTCACTGTTAAGTATGATGTTGGCTGTGGGTTTGTCATATATGCCCTTTATTATGTTGAGGTACTTTCCTTCTATTCCCATTTTATTGATAGTTTTTATCATAAATGGATGTTGGATTTTATTGAATGCTTTCTCTGCATCTATTGAGATGATCATGTGATTTTTATTCCTCATTTTGTTAATGTGGTGTATCACATAGATTGACTTGCAGATGTTGAACCTTTCCTACATTCCTGGAATAAATCTCACTTGATCATGATGTATGATACTTTTAATTTATTGCTGTGTTCGATTTGATCCTTTTAATTATTCTTTTAGCTTTATTTCATTTATTTTTGCTCTAATTTTTATTATTTCCCTCCTTCTGCTGACTTTGGGTTTTGTTTGTTCTTCTTTTTCTAGTTCTTTTAGGTGTAGTTTAAGATTGTTTATTTGAGATTTTTCTTGTTTGTGGTGATTCTTTCATAATACCCCATGATCTAATCATTTGCCCTGTGTAATGAGTGCTCAATGAACTTGTCCGTTAAATGTGTCTTGTCTTCATAATAAGATTGAAAGCTCCTTGTGGGAAAGACCATGTTTCTTACTATTTTTATACCAATGATACTAGTAGAATATTAGGTCCTCCATAATTTAACATGCAACATTTCTTGATAGCTAAACTCTTAACATGAATTTATCACTTAATTATTACAGAGTCTCTATAAGGTAAATATTTTTATTTTGTTTTACAGAAAATAAAACTGAGACTTACATAGGTTATGGAACTTGCTCAAGCAGAAGTCTAGTGAGTAGTAGTAGCCAGAATGTGAATCTAGTCTCTCTGATTCCATAAGGTATTTCTAACTTCTGTGCTATATTGAATTCTCACAGATAGAACTCAATGTACTTAATTAAAATTCAATACAATCTATGCTAAGATTCTTAGCCTATATGAACCACTAGAGAAATTATAAATGTAACCAAGTCCAAAAGATGGAATAACTTTTTAGTGAAAAGGTCTTTGTACCTGGGTCATTTGAGTAGAAATAGTTTGTATTTGGGGAATGGCTAGTATGATGAGGTGAAATTTGCTAGAGTGGACAGATAAATTGTACATCATATTTTTCATAGCACTAAACAGAATCGCATTAGGGGATGCTTGCATAAGAGGTCCACTTTACCCAGATACTGCATTCTATATTCTTAACGATTATAGAAGAAGGCAGAAGATTTCCAAATTGTTCTTCCTTCTGGGACTTCTCTTTTCTTACTTTAGTTGAAACTGGCTGCTACAGGCAATAAATGGCAGTGGTTAGAAAGGAGGAGAAAGAGTGTCTGTGTGTGTGTGTGTGTGTGTGTGTGTGTATAGTTTTGATGGAAGTGGGCATAGGCATAGTGATGAAATCTTCTTTTTCTCAAGACCTGTGGCTGACTCACTCCTTCTGAACAAGGTGGGAAGGACTCCCAAAGATATTTCCCTAAAATCCTAATACTGTCTCAACAACCTTTGAAACTGAGTTTTAGTCAAAGCTAGGGATGCCCAAACTACGATAAAATGCCTGAGTTTTAAATATTTTTTATATCTGAGTTACAAATAGCTGCTGAGGCTGTCTGTATTAGATAAAGCAGAATTTATTGAGCATTTAGCCTTTTTAAATGATTTTGTAAATTAAATGGTTGCGCTTTTCATTATTTACAGGAAGCTGTATTGGTAAAGGATCCAAAATAACCTTTGCTCTATCTTGCTTCTGCAAATATAATACTATGAAATAAATTGATGTAGTAAATACTCTGTTGGGAGTCAGTCTCATTAAATGTTTATAGTGTGGAAATGTATCAGAACGCTTACTCAACAACTACCACACTGTAGCTTTGTTAAATCTTTCATTCTGGTTCACGGCTGGTTGTGGATATGAAACCCCAGATTTATTGGTGGGGAAAATAGAAGCTGAATTAGAATGCTGCATAGGCTAAATCAATTGATTTATTGGAAAGCCTAATGTGAATTATAGTGTGTTCCTTCTGCATTTGTGACTCAATGAGAGTTGAGAAGTGTCAAATTGTAGATTAACAGAATTTTGAAAATGTCTTGAAGCAAGCAACTTTTCCAGTGAAAATTGCTTTGAAACTCCAAGTCCAAAAAGACATATTTTCTCTTATGTGGAGAGAAAAAGCAGCTGTTCTAATCATAGTCCACAAGTGTTATCCAGGTCCTCTTGTGATAAAGATGATAATAACAAAGGAGTTTTGGAGTATTTTCTCATTTTCAAAGAGCTGCCATGTTTATTTTCTTATCTTCTTTTTTTATATATTAGTTTATGTATCATCATTCATCTACTTCTTTATTTGCTTTTGTATCCCCAACACCTAGAACAATGTTTTATACATGGTAAGTGCCAGGAGAATATCAATGAATGAAGGAAGAAAGGAAAGAATGAATATAGGAATGCTGCATGTCATTTTGTAATATTGGAGGGAAGAGCATTTTTCCTTCACCCTATTTTTTCTCCTTTCTCCAACTGGTAGTGTAGGCACATGGGGTGCATGGCTCTACCTTACCTAACTTTTAACTGGGATGTGAATTTACAGTGAGGGAAACCACCAGAAACATATCTAACCAATATGCTGCCCTCTTTCTTTTCTGTGATAAGGGAGCTCAAAAAGAAAAAAAAATTCTCTTTTTTCTGTAGCTATCTGGACTTAGTTTAGGTTCCCTGCAACTGCCAAATTATGCTGCCCTTTACTAAGAGTAATAATTTTAAAGAATGTAGTCCTTGTATTCTTATGTTTTCACCTGAAGATGAAAGGAGGTCCTCTATCAATCAGATAGGCATTTAGGAGCTAAAGAAAAATGATCATTGATATCTAGAAGCACTTTATTATGATTTTTTAAAAACTCGTTTGGTTTCTAGAAATCCAGTGAAGTAAAAGAACTAAAAATTATGAATAAAATATTTTTAAATACACGGATAATCTGATAAATGAATTAGGAACGTTCATTGAGGCCAGCCAGATACAAAGAGAGCACAAATCCAGGCTAGCAAACCAGCACCAGCATTGTACTGGGGGATAAGGGGAAATTCCTTTTCCATTATGGCTTGGAGCGTGGACTTTGAAAGACCACGAACTGAGGACAAGGCAAAGCCTATAGCCTGCCAACTGGAAAGTAACATGAGACTCTTGTCTGAAGCTGAGAATTCTTAAATTTGACCGTAAAGAAGAAAAACACTACAGTAGGGGATAGCAGGAGAACTTGGCTGGCTTAACCTCAGGTCTGGGTGGCTCAGGAAAAAGAATACAAAAGATGTTGGAAATTTTCTAATCATAAGTCTGTCCTTATCTGGACTTTGGGTCAGAATTCATATTATCTGTAGAGCCTCTAAAACGACAGCAGAAAATTTAATTTAAAGTTGTTCTGTCTTAGCAATACTGCCAAGTCCCTGTCAGAAGTAATGTCAAAATTCTCTCTGCACTTTACACCCAGTCCACAAAAATTTCTCATACAGTTCCAAGGAAAATAAGTTTCCACACACAAACAAGGAAGCCACTATGAATGAGACTTTGCAGAAAGAACAAACTGCAGAATCAGATCTACAAACACTTCAGATATTGAAATTATAAGATACTAAATGTAAATCAATATGATTAATATACATTATTCCCTCATTTATATTCACTCAAGTTTGAAGAGTATGAGGAAGGAACAAAAACTGTTGAAATTGACGAGGCAGAACTATCTAAAATGAAAAACATAATTGTGAAGTATTCAGTGGTTAGTCAAAACAGGATATTAGTTAGAGAATTAATGAGCTGAAAGATATATTTGAAGAAGTTCCTAACAATACACCACAGAGAGACAGAAAAAAAAATATTTTTAAAAAAGCAGTTAAGACACCTGGGGAATGATGTTACAAGTTCTAAAATATTCTAATATAAGGTCCAGAACAAAGAAAAGTATAAAAAATATACTAAGAATTTCTGAGAACTGATGGAAGACACTAATCTCCATAGCTAACAAGCCCAATAATTCCCAAGCAAGATATATAAAAAGAAATCCACATCTACACATATTGTAGTGAAACTGAAGAACGCCAAAGACAAAAAGAATATTTTTAAAAGTAAATAGGGAGAGCTTTATTCTCAATAAGATGGCAGAATAGGAGACTCCTGACTCTCCCTCAATCCATGAATACACAGAATAAACTAAACATGGATGAATTTCTTCGAATAGAAATCCAAAAACTAGTTGAGAGATTCCTGCACACTGGACAGTTACATGCCTACACCAAAACAAGTTGGAAAAGCTGAGGCACGCTCTCACCATAAACTCCACCCCTATCACAGTACCATATAATTGAGAGAGAACCCCCATCTCCCAGCTTCACCTTGAGGAACAAAGGTTTGGACCACATATCTAGTGCCCCACTTTTTATGGCTGCTACCAGAGGGACTGTCTCCTAACTTGCCTATCTTTGAGAACTGTTGGGGTTGAGTATTTATTAGTCTCCTGAGATCAAAGAGAATAGAGGCAGTTTTAAATAGGCATGCAAGCAGTTCCTGTGACTTTTCCGCCTGACTCAGTACAGAGAGAGCAGGCAATAAAGCCCAGTTTCCAGCTTCTCCTTGGAAGGGTTTAGACTGCACATTTAACATCCTATCTTTTCCAGCTGCTGACCAAGGTCTGGCTTCTAACTCACCTGTCTCTGGGAGCTGATGAGGTGGGTGATTACCAGTCCCCTAGGAGCTTGAACAATTGTGCCCCTAGGAGCACTCCCATGACTCCTCCCCTGGCTTGCTCCAGTGAAATAACCAAGTCATCAGCTTATCCTTGGAAGGAGTTGGACTACACATCTAGTATCTTGACTTTTCTGGCAACTTTCCTGAAAGTCTGGCTTCTAACTTGCCTCCCTCTAGGGGCTGATGGGGCCCAGAATTCTCCAGCTCACTGGGGTCTATACAGAACAAAGTATCAGTTTTGAATGGTCCTGTAGGCTCTTCCTATGACTCCTTCTGCTGGCTTGCTTGCAATAAAACCCAACTACTAGTTTCTTCCTGGATGGCATTAGACTGCACATCTAGTGTCCCAACTTTTCCAGTTAGACTAGTACAAAGGTTTAAGCATCCAGAATCTCTGGATGGGCTGATTTTTGAGGTTCATCTCCTACATGAGGTCAGTCTCTGAACTGGGAAAGGTGGCTCTTTTATCTAATGCAAAGAAACCAACACAGAGAGTCAGGAAAAATGAAAAAACAAGGAAATATATTCCAAATAAAAGAACAAACTAAATCTTCAGAAACTGACCTAATTAAATGGAGATATGTGATTTACCCAACAGAGAATTTAAAATAATGATTATAAGGATGATCATTGAGGTTAGGAGAACAATTCATGAATAAAATGAGAATTTCAACACAGAAAAATATAAAAAAATAAGGAGAAATCATAGAGCTGAAGGACACAATTATTGAACTGAAAAATTCAATAGGGGGCGTTTAACATAGACTAGATCAAATGGAAGAAAGGAGCAGTGAACTCAAAGACAGGTCATTGGAAATCATCCAGTTAGAGGAGCAAAAGGATAAATAAGAGTGAAGATAGCTTAAGGAACTTGTGCTATATCATCATGTGGGTATATATGCAGTATGGAAGTCCCAGAAGGAGATGAGAGAGAGTAAGGGGAAGAAAACTTATTCAAAGAAATAATGGCTGAAAACTTTCCAAACCTGAGAAGGAAATAGATATCCAGAGCCATAAAGTCAAAAGAACACCAAAAAGAGACGAACCAGAGAGACCCACATCAAGACACATTTTACTCAAATTGTCGAAAGTTGAAGACAAAGAGAAATTTGAAAGTAGCAAGAGGAAAGTGATTTGTTGTATACAAGGGAACTCCCCATAAGACTATTGATGGATTTTTCAGCAGAAACCCTGCAGGCTGGAAGGGCATGTGGTGATATATTCAAAATGTTGAATGAAGAAGCTACCAACCAAGAATTCTGTAGCTGGTAAACCTGTTCTTCAAAAATGGAGAGAGGATAAAGACTTTCTCAGGTAAAGAAAAGCTGAAGGAGTTTATCACCAGTACACCTACCTTACAAGAAATGCTAAAGGGAGTTCTTCAAATTGAGATGAAAGGACACTAAACAACATGAGAGCATGAGAAAGTATGAAACTCATTGGAAGAGGTAATTATATAGACAAAACAGAATACTGTGTTACCATAAAGGTGGTGCGTAAATCACTTTTAATTCTTGTATCAAAATTAAAAGACAAAGTAATAATAATAAATATAAAATTATGTTAATGGATACACAATATAAAAATATGTACAATGTAATATTAGAACATTAATGTAGGATGGAGTAAAAGTGTAGTTTTTTTATGCAATCAAAGTCAAGTTGTTATCAGCTTAAAATAGACTGTTATAGCCATAAGATGTGTTATGTAAGCCTCATGGTCATCACAAAGAAAACCTGTAGTACATACATAAAAGATAAAGAGAAAGGAATTAAAGCATACCACTACAAAAAAGAAATCCTCAAATCACAAAAGAAGACAGCAAAAGAGGAAGAAAGACACTATAAAATGATCAGAAAAAAATTAACAACTGGCAATAGTAAGTCCTTATCTATCAATAACTACTTTAAATGTAAATTGGCTAAATTCTCCAATCAAAATACACAGAGTGAATGGATGGATTAAAAAACCAAGATCTGACTTTGCACTGTCTATAAGAAACTAACTTTGGATTGCAGAACACACACAGGCTGAAAGTGAAGGGATGGAAAAATATACTACATGGAAATAGTAACCAAAATAAAATAGGAGTGGCTATACTTATACCAGACAGAATAGAATTTAAGTCAAAAACTGTCTCTAGAGACAAACAAGGTCATTATATAATGAGAGTGGGTCAATTCAACAAAAAGGTATAATAATTGTAAATACTGTACCAATGTCAGAGCACCTGAATATATAAAGTAAATATTCACAGATCTGGAAGGAGAAGTTGACAGCAATACAATAACAGTAGGATGGCCCACTTTTAATAATGGATAGTATATTCTGAGAAAAAAACAATGAAGAAAGAGTAGATCTGAGCAACAGTATATACCAAATGGACTTAATAGATATACACAGAATTTTCTACCCAATAGCAAAAGAATAATATTCATGAAATGTCTTAATAATCACACAAAACATATCTTAATAAGTATAAGAAGATCAAAATCATGCCAAATATCTTTTTCCAACTTTAATGGCATGAAACTAGAAATAATAACAGCAAGAAAATGGGCAAATTCACAAACACTTGGAAACTGAACAATGCACTTTTTGTTTTTAATTGCAGTAACATTGGTTCATAACATTATAAAAATTTCAGGTGTAAATCATAATTTATTTTGAATTCCGTGTAGATTACATGATGTTCACCACCCAAAGACTATTTACAATCCATCACCACACCCATGTGCCTAATCACCCCTTTCACCCTCCTCCCTTCCCCTTTCCCCTCTGGTAACCACCAGTCCAATCTTTGTTGCTATGTGTTTTTTTGTTGTTGTTTTTGTTTTCTACTTGTGAGTGAGCTCTTATGGTATTTGACCTTCTCCCTCTGACTTATATCACTTAGCATAATACACTCAAGGTCCATTCATGTTGTCACAAGTGGCCAGATTTCATCACTTCTTATGGCTGAGTATTATTCCATTGTGTATATAAACCACATCTTCTTTGTCCATTGTCCCTTGAGGGGCACCTATGTTGCTTCCAAGTCTTGGCTATTGTGAATAATGCTGTGATGAACATAGGGGTGCATGTATCTTTAAGCATTTGTGTTTTCAAGAACAACACACTCTTGAACAACCATTGGGTCCAAGAGGAAATCAAAAGGAAATTTTAAAAATATCTCATGACAAATGAAAATGAGAACACAACATACCAAAACTTATGGGATGCAGCAAAAGCAGCACTATGAAGAAAGTTTATAGGGACAAATGCCTACATTAAGAAAAAAGAAAGATCCTAAATAAACAAACTTTACACCTCAAAGAACTAGAAAAAGAAGAACAAATTATGCCCAAAATTAGCAGAAAGAGGGAAATAACAAAGACCAGGACAGAAATAAATGAAATAGAGACCAGAGAAACAATAGAAAAGATCAATGAAGCTAAGAGCTGTTCTTTTGCAAAGATAAACAAAATTGACAAACCTTTAGCTAGACGAAGGAAAAAAGAGAGAAGTCTCAATAAAATCAGAAATGAAAGTGGAGACATTACAACTGGCAACACAGAAATACTAAGAATCATAAGAAACTACTATGAACAATAAACTATGCCAATAAATTAGATAATTTAGAAGAAATGGACTAATTCCTAGAAACTTACAGCCTGCCAAGATTGGATTAAGAAGAAATAGAAAATCTGGACAGACCAATTGCAAATAAGGAGATAGAAGCAGTAATCAAAAACCTCTCGACTAAGAAAGGCTAGGACCAGAGGGCTTTACAGGTGAATTCTACAAAGCATTCAAAGAAGAATTATACCAATCATTCTTAAACTCTTCTGAAAAATAGAAATCTTTTTGGAAGAGAGAACACTTACAAACTCATTTTATGAGGCCAGCATCACTCTATTACCAAAGACAGACAAGGACACTACAAGAAAAGAAAACTATGGGCCAATATCCCTAAGGAACATAGCTGCAAAAATCTTCAATAAAATAGTAGCAAACTGAATTCAACAGTACACGAAAAGGATTATATGCCATGACCAAGTGGGATTTATCCCTAGGATGCAAGTATGATACAGCATATGCAAATCAATCAATGTGAAATACCACATTAACAGAATGAAAGATAAAAAACACATGATCATCTCAATAGATGCAGAGAAAGCATTTGACAAAATTGAACATCCTTCATGATAAAAACTCTCAATAAATTAGGTAGAGAAGGAACTTACCTCCACTCAATAAAGCTCACATATAAAAGGCCCACAGCTAAAATCATAATCAATGGGGGAAAACTGAAAGCTTTTCTTCTAATATCTGGGTACAAGCAAGGATGCCTACTCTTGCCACTTCTATTCTAGATAGTACTGGTAGTCCTAGCCAGAGCAATTAGACAAGAAAATAAAAGTAAAGTCACCAAATTGTAAAGGAAGAAGTAAAATTATCTCTGTTAGCAGACAACATGATCATATATGTAGAAAAACCTAAAGACTCAACAAAAAACCTGTTAGAGCCAATAAATGAATTCAGTAAATTTTCAGGATACAAAATCAACATATAAAAATCAGTTACATTTCTATATGCTAACAGCAAAGTTTCTGAAAAAGAAATTAAGAAAACAATCCCATTTACAAGAGCAAAAAAAATATTAAATGCTTATGAATTAACTTAACTAGAGGTGAAAGACTTGTTCATTGGAAACTCTAAAACATTGATGAAGGAAATTAAAGAAGACACAGAAATCGTGAGACATCTCATGGTCATAGATTGGAAGACTCGCTATTGTTAAAATGTTCATACTGCCCAAAGTGATCTATAGATTCAATATGAATCCTATCAAAATCTCAATGGAATCCTTTATGTAAATAGAAAAAAATTCCTAAAATTCACATAGAACCAAAAAGACTCCAAATAACCAAAGCAATCTTGGGAAAGAAGAGCAAAGCTGGAGGCATCACACTTTTTGATTTCAAAATATATTACAAAGCTACAATAATTAAAACAGTATGATACTGGCATAAAAACAGATGTATAGACGAATGCAACAGAACAGATAGCCCAGAAGTAAATTCAAACATTTACGGCCAACTAATCTTTGACAAGGATATTCAGAATTCACAACGGGGGAAAGAATAGTCTCGTCAATAAATGGTGTTGAGAAAAGTAGATATTCACATGCAGAATTATGTCTAATAGTCAATTTCTCAAATATAAATTCTATAAGACAGTAGAATTGTTGTTCTTTTAAGTAAGTCATGAAAGAACATAACTGTTTACCTTGAATTCAGTACACAATGCCTCTATCTTTCAAGAACAAAGATATTTATTGTCAACAACTTCACAGAAGAAATTGCCAAAGAAAAAGAAAAAAGGTGTAAATGCAAGAACTGGTAACCAGAAGAAATGGTAAATATATGGGTATGCTACTGCTCAAATAATTTTATAAAGGACTAATAACTATGTAGACTTTATGTAATTAAAAATACAGAATTAATGCACATGGAAACAATAGCAATTAATTGAGGAAGAATGGCATATGGGTTAAATTTTCTAGGAGCTTAGTATTTTTGGAGGAAAGATAAACGTATTGACTTACTTTAGGCATTAAATGTGCACATTAAAACATCTAGAATACTAAAAAAATGTACAGCAATATATAGTATAATTTGAAAACATGGAGAAGGGAAAAATGGAATGAGAAAATTAGGAACCTAGTCAATCCAAAAGAAGAAACAAATGGAAGAAAAAAACAAGGAAAAATGGACAAACAGATATTAGAAAATATGATGATAAGATTAGTTCAAATATTCCTGTAATCATAATAAATGTACAAAAAAAACCCCAGTAAACTCTTAAATGCACGAAGAGTGACAACTTAGAAAAGAAAATCTAGCTATACACTATTTGTGAAAAGCTCATCTAAAACATAAAAATAGGGGATCCTTGAAAGTCAAAGAATAAAAAATATATGTCCAACAAATCATAACCAAAGAAATCTAATGTAACTGTATTAATATTAGTCAAAATAAATTGCTAATGATGGTTACTATTTATCAATAAAAGGTTAAGTTCACCAGAAGGTTGTAGCATGTACTTTTTAAGGAATATGGGAAATTAATGAAAATTAACCACTTACTAAGCCAATGATTTTTCAAAGAACTGGTATCAAACAGGCCACCTAGAAATATATATAGATAAATAAGTGAAATTACTTCACTATTTGGAATCTTTTTGAAAAGCACATCTGTGTAACTCTTGGGTCAAAGAATAAATTACAATTGAAAGAAAAAAATACTTATAACTGTGAAATAATGAAAATAAACAACAAAATTCAAAGGATATAGCTAAAGGCAGTGCTTAGTGGGAAATTTATCACCTAAAATATTTGTATAAAGAAAGAAGAAAAGCTGAAAGTTAATGAGCTAAATTTTCACTTTGACTTTGAAAGAGAACAATATAAAAGACCTAGAAAGAATAAAATAATAAAGGTAAGAGCAGAAGTTAGTAATTAAATCATAAGCATAGATAATATAGTGAAGATCAACAAAGCTTGAAGTCTGTTTTTTTTTTGTTTTTTTAAAATTAACCTTAGACTCTTTTTTTTTTTTTTTGATGAGGAAGATTGGCCCTGAGCTAACATCTGTTGCCAATCTTCCTCTATTTTGTATGTGGGATGCTGTGAGAGTATGGCTTGATGAGTGGTGTGTAGGTCTGCACCCAAGATCTAAACCTGCAAACCCCAGGTACTGAAGCGGAGCACACAAACTTCACCACTATGCCACCGGGCTGGCCCCCCAAAGTGTGTTTTTTGAAAAGATTCATAAAATTAGCAAACTGATGATAAGCTAGAGTAGGAAGAATGAGAGAAGACAGAATATTCATGTAAGAATGAAAGAAAGGAGCATAACTATGGAGACTATTACTAGATATTCTAAATACTACAATACTAAGAGAGAATATCATGAACAAATTTATACTGATTAAAATGAAAATTTGGATAAAATGCAAAAACTCTTAGGAAAATAACTGGCTCAAGAATAGATAATGTGAGTTAAAGAATTAAACTGAATTAGTAGTTAATAGTTTTTACTCAAAGCAAACCCTGGGCCCAGATACAGTTAAGAGGGCTACCACAAATGCTCCTAGGGATATGTAAATATATTTCTATAGTAACTTCATGAGAAGAGCAAAAGAAGTACCAGCTTTCCAATTCATTACATGAAGCTAGTGAAACCAATAGTGCCCACGCTACACAGGTCAGATAAGGAAGGAAATTCACATGCCAATCTAAGGATGCAAATAGCTAAACAGAATGTGAATGAACTGTTCAGCAATAGATAAAGAACTCATTGTAACAAAGTCAAATTTATTCTGGAAATGTGATGTTAGTTCAACATTAAAGCATCTATTCCTGTTATTTGCCATAGAGAAAAACTATATTTTAGTCTCAGAGGATACAGAGAACATTAGAAAAATTCAATATAATGTGTTTAAAACTTCTAGCAAGCTAGGAACACAAGTGAATTTTCTTGACTTGGTAGAGTTTCTATAAGTTCTACAGGAAACTTCATGCTTACATTTGAGTCATTAAAATCGTTCCCCTTTAGAGGATCTTGTCAAGATGGCAGTGTAGGCAGACTCTGAACTCACCTCTTCCTATGAACACAACCAGGTTACAACCAGTCTTGGAAAAATTACCTCAGAGAGAGAACTGAAAGCTGGATAAAAAGAACCCACACAGCAAGGACAGTTCTGATTGAGGCAGAAGAGGCAGGAATTCTTTCTGGAGAGCAAAAAAAGCCACATTTGTGAGCTTCAGAGCTTCACAGCTGGCCAAGTGGGAGCCACCCTAAGGTACGCAGCCCTCCCTGGAGGAGTGGGGGCCCATTACCACTATAAGTATCCTTGAGACTCAGTACAACTGGAGGAGTCTCATAATGTCTAACTTTTCTGGCTATTAACTGTAACAGGGAATACCCCCAGAAAAGCTATTGGACAGAAGTAGAAAAACCCAGCTCTTAAAGGGCCCATGCACAAATTCATCTGTCTCAGAAAGCAACCTAAAATCACTGGAAAGAAAGGTACACAGTCCTTTGGTGAAAAGAGACTCACCTGGTAGGGTCTGGGTACATCTCAGTGAGAGGTGAGACTTCCCTGGAGACTGAGACATTGGTGGCAGCCATTTTTGTGACCTAGTACAGGTGTCCTGACACAGATGTTGGCAGACACCATTGGAGTGCTTCCCCTGGCCTGTTAGCTCAGGGGTCTGCCACACCAACTAGAGCACCAATTTAATCCAGCTCAGCCAGGGCAGGCAGTCCACCCTAGGGACTGACCTTATCCAACAGCAAGCCCTCAGACTACTTGTTGTCCTGCATAGACTGGGTGCCTTGATCCCCTGCAGGCTGGTGAGTGTCTCCACCTTTGTGGGGCAGGGCCTGCATGAGGAGTAGGTGAATTGTGGGGCACTTTAGTGGAGAGTGTGGTAGCCTCTGCAGTGGGGCAACTGGGTACACTTCAGGGGGTCAGGAAGTGTGTATGGGCAAGGACTGTGTAGACAGTGTGGGTGGACCTGTGGGGAATGGGGCTTATCAGCAGCAGCAGATGTTTGCTTCTCAAAGAACCACATAGGGGATTGGCCCCACCTTCCAAAGCCTGAGACAATTTGATGCGCCCATACCTATGGTCAGCCCCACTCAGCTGTAATTCTAAGAGAGCTGACAACAGCCTTGCAGGTCTGAGGCCTACTGCAATCATAAGTCCCTGAACCTAGCAACCAGCCACACTGGGTCCCTACCCACTTAATAGAAAAACTGCAACAGGAGTGTGCTATTAGACCTTGCAGTCAAATGTGCTGGGACTCCCCAAACCCAATTTACAAACAGCTGGCCATGGAGGAAAAGCCTAGACTACCTGAGTACCTGCAGTAACAGCAACCTTGCCACAGCAGAAGGACCCACGTAGCCCACACAGGGGACACTTCTGGAACATTTGGACTGATGATGAGGGCGAGGTATACTGCTGGGCCTCAAAAAGTGTCAGTTACATAGGGCCACTTTTCCAAGATCAGGAGACATAGCTGACTTACTTAACACATAGATATAAGCACAGAGAAAGAAGAATAATGAGGGGGGAAAGGAATATGTCCCAAGCAAGGGAATAGGGCAAAACTACAGAAAAAGAACTAAATGAAACAGAAATAAGCAATCCACCAGACAAAGAGTTCAAACAAAAACTCACAAGGATGCTGACTGATCTTGGGAGAAAACTGGATGAACACAGTGAGAACATCAACAAAGACTTGGAAAAAAAGAAAAAGAACCAATCAGAAATGAAGAATACAATACTGGAAATGAAATATTCACTAGAGGGACTCAATAGCAGAGTAGACGATACAGAAGAATGGATCAGCAAGCTGAACGAAAGACTAGAGGAAATGACCCAAGCTGAACAGATAAAAAAACGAATTGAAAAGAATGAGGACAGTCTAAGGGGCCTCTGGGACAACATCAAGCACACTAACATCCATATTATAGATGTTCCAGAAGGAGAAGAGAGAGACAAAGGGGCACAGAATTTATTTGAAGAAATAATAGCTGAAAACTTTCCTAACCTAAGGAAGGATATAGACGTCCAAGTACAGGAAGAACAGAGAGCACCAAACAAGATAAACCTAAAGAGGCCCACATCAAGGCACATTATAAATAAAATGTCCAAAATTAAAGATAAAGAGAATCCTAAAAGCTGCAAGAGAAAGGCAACAAGTGACGTACAAAGGAAACCCCATAAGGATATCAGTTGACTTCTTGGCCAAAACCCTACAGGCTATAAGAGAGTGGCATGATATATTTAAAGTGCTGAAAGGAAAAAACCTACAGCCAAGAATATTCTAGCCAGCAAGGTTATCATTCAGAATGGAAGGAGATATAATGTGTTTCCCAGATAAGCAAAAATTAAAGGAATTTATCACCAAGAAAGCAGTTCTACAAGAAATGCTGAAGGGACTTATTTAATTGGGAAAGAGAAGACCACAAATAGGAATAAGAAAATTATCCAAAGAAACCAGGCAATAAAATCCCTGGTAAAGGCAAAAATACAGTGAAAGTAGCAGATCAACCATTTATGAAGGTTAAAAGGCAAAAGTACTAAAATTACCTATTACAATGGTAAGAGGGTAATGGATAGACACACAAAATAAGAGACTAGATATGATTTCAACAACATAAAATGTGGGAGAATGTGAGTAAAAGCGTAGAGCTTTTAGAAAGAGATCAAACTAAAGAGACTACAAACTCAATATAGATTGCTATATACGTAGAATATTATATATGAACCTCATGGTAATCACAAACCAGAAACCTATAATTAAACAAATAAGTAAGAGAAAGGAAATTAGACATATTACTAAAGGAAGCCATCAAACCACAAGGGAAGAGAGCAAGAGAAGAAGAAAGGAAAAGAGAAGAACTACTAAAACACCCCAGAAAAAAATTAACAAAATGGCAATAAACACATATTTATCAATAGCTAATTTAAATGTCAATGAACTAAATGCTCCAATCAAAAGGCATAGGGTGGCTAACTGGATGAAAAAACAAGACCCAAGTATATGCTGCATACAAGAGACACACTGCAGAGCTAAAGATACTCACGAACTGAAAGTGAAAGGATAGAAAAAGATACTCCATGCAAATGGAAATGAAAAGAAAGTTGGAGTAGCAATACTTCAGATGAAATAGACTGTAAAACAAAAACTGTGACAAGAGACAGAGGGGCACCACATAATGATCAAGGGAACAATCCAACAAGAGGCTATAACACTTGTAAATATCTATGCACCCAACATAGGAGCACCTATATATATAAAACAATTATTAACAGACATAAAAGGAGAAATAGACAGTAAGACAATAGTAATAGGGGACTTTAACACTTCACTTACACCAATGGATAGATCATCTGAACAGAAGATCAATAAGGAAACATTGGCATTAAATGACACGCTAGACCAGATGGACTTAGTGGATACATAGAGAACATTCCATCCAAAAACTGCAGAATACACATTCCTTTCAAATGCAGATGGAGCATTCTCCAGGATTGATCACATATTAGACCAAAAAACAAGTCTCAATAGATTTAAGAAGATTGAAATAATACCAAGCATCTTTACTGACCAGAAAGATATGAAACAAGAAATCAACTACAAGAAGAAAATCAGAAAACCCACAGAAATGTGGAGATTAAACAAAATGCTACTGAACTTCGATTAGGTCTATTAAGAAATCAAAGGAGAAATAAAAAAATATCTGGAGACATATGAAAATGAAAATACCACATGCCAAAATCTATAGGATACAGCAAAAGCAGTTCTAAAAGGGAAGTTTATAGCAATTCAGGCCTACGTCAACGAACAAGAAAAATCCCAAATAAACAATCTAACAGTGCACCTAAAGGAACTGGAGAAAGAAGAACAAACAAAGCCCAAAATCAGCAGAAGGAAGGAAATAATAAAAATCAGAGCCAAAATAAATGAAATTCAGGCTAAAAAAATAGAAAAAATTAATGAAACCCAAGAGCTGGTTCTCTGAAAAGATAAACAAAATTGACCAATCTTTAGCTAGACTCACCAAGCAAAGAAGAGAGAAGACTCAAATAAATGAAATCAGAAATGAAAGAGGAGAAATTACAATGGATACCTGAGAAATACAAAGATTTTAGGAGAATACTATGAATAGCTATACGCCAACAAATTGGATAACCTAGAAGAAATGGATAAGTTCTTAGAATCATACAACCTTCCAAAACTGAATCAAGAAATAGAGAATTTGAATAGACCAATCACCAGTAAAGTGGTCAAAACAGCAATCAAAAACCTCCCCAAAAATAAAAGTCCGGGAACGTACAGCTTCCCTGGTGAATTCTATCAAACATTCAAAGAAGACTTAATGCCTATCCTTCTCAAACTCTTCCAAAAAATTGAAGAGGAGAGGAGGCTTCCTAACTCATTCTACAAAGTCAACATTATCCTGATACAAAAACCAGACAAGGACAACACAAAAAAAGAAAATTATAGGCCAATATCACTGATGACCATTGATGCAAAAATCCTTAACAAAATACTGGTGGATCGACTACAACAATACATTAAACAGATCATACATCATGATCAAGTGGGGTTTATTCCAGGGATGCAGGGATGGTTTAACATCCACAAAGCTATCAACGTGATACACCACATTAACAAAATGAAGAATAAAAATCACATGCTCATCTCAATAGATGCAGAGAAAGCATTTGACAAGATACAGCATCCATTTATGATAAAAACTCTAAATAAAATGGATATAGAAGGAAAATACCTCAACATAATAAAGGGTATATATGACAAACCCACAGCAATATCTTTCTCAAGGGAGAAAAACTGAAAGCTATCCCTCTAAGAACAGGAACCAGACAAGGATGCCCACTGTCACCACTCTTATTTAACATAGTATTGGAATAGCTAGCCAGAGCAATCAAGCAAGAAGAAGAAATAAAAGGGATCCAAATTGGAAAAGAAGAAGTGAAACTGTCACTATTTGCAGATGATATGATTTTATATACAGAAAACCTAAAAGAATCCACTAAACAGCTTTTACAAATAATAAAAGAATACAGTTAAGCTGCAGGATGCAAAATCAACATACAAAAATCAGTTGAGTTTCTATACACTACACGAAGTAGCAGAGAGAGAAATGAAGAAGACAAACCCATTTATAATTTCAAAAAAAGAATAAAATACCTAGGAATAAACTTAAGCAAAGAAGTGAAAGATCTGTACACCAAAAACTATGAAACATTGTTGAAAGAAATTGAATAAGACACAATAAATGGAAAGATATTCCATGCTCTTGGATTGGAAGAATTAACGTAGTCAAAATGTCCATGTTTCCTATGGCCATCTACAGATTCAATGCATCCCTACCAAAGTTCCAACAACATTTTTCACAGAAATAGAACAAAGAATCCTCAATTTATATGGAACAACAAAAGATGCCAAATAGCCAAAGGATTCCTGAGGAAAAAGAACAAAGCTGGAGGTATCACACTCCCTGGTTTCAAAATATACTACAAAGCCATAGTAACCAAAACAGCATGGTACTGGCACAAAAACAGACACACAGATCAATGGAACAGAATCAAGAGCCCAGAAATAAACCCAGACTTATATGGACAGGTAATTTTCAACAAGGGAGCCAAGAACATACAATGGAAAAAGGAGAATCTCTTTAATAAATGGTGCTGGAAAAACTGGACAGCCACAGGCAAAGGATGAAAGTAGACCATTACCTTACACCATGCACAAAAATCAACTCAAAATGGATTAAAGACTAGAATGTAAGATGTGAAACCATGAAAGTTCTAGAAGAAAACAAAGGCAGTACACTCTTTGATATTAGTTTTAGCAGCATCTTTTCAAATACCATGTCTGACCAGTCAAGGTAAACAATGGAAAAAATAAACAAATGGGACTACATCAAACTAAAACGCTTCTAGACAGCAAAGGAAACCATCAACAAAATGAAAAGACAACCTAACAATTGGGGAAAGATACTTGTATACCATATATCAGAGAAGGGGTTAATATCCAAAATATATAAAGAACTCATACATCTCAACAAAAAAAACCCTAACAACCCAATTAAAAAATGGGCAAAAGTTCTGAACAGAGTTTTCTCCAAAGAAGATATACAGCTGGCCAACAGGCACATGAAAAGATGTTTAACATTATTAACTGTCAGGGAAATGCAAATCAAAACTACAATGAGATATCACTTCACTCCTGTCAAAATGGCTATAATTAACAAGACAGGAAGCAACAAATGTTGGAGAGGATGTGGGGAAAAGGGAACCCTCATACACTGCTAGTAGGAGTGCAAACTGGTGCAGCTACTATGGAAAACTGTATGGCATTTCCTCAGAAAGTTAAGAATAGATCTACCATATGATCCAGCTATCCCACTGCTGGGTATTTATCCAAAAACTATGGAAACAAAAATGCATAAACATACATCCACCCCTTTGTTTATTGCAGCATTATTCACAATAGCCAAGACTTGGAAGCACCCTAGGCGCCCATCAAGGGACCAATGGATAAAGAAGATGTGGTATATATACACAATGGAATACTACCAGCCATAAGAAATGATGAAATCCGGCCATTTGTGACAACATGGATGGACCTTGAGTGTATTATGCTAAGTGAAATAAGTCAGAGGGAGACAGTCAAATACCGTATGATCTCACTCATAAGTAGAAGATAAAAACAATGACAAACAAACATGTAGCAATAGAGATTGGATTAGTGGTTACCAGAGGGACAAAGGCAAAAGGGGTGATTAGGCACATGCATGCGGTGATGGATTGTAATTAGGTTTTGGGTGGTGGGCATGATGTAGTCTACATAGAATTCGAAATATATTACGATGTACACCTGAAAGTTATATAAGGTTATAAACCAATGTTACTGCAACAAAAAAATTTACTGAACATCCATATGTGCTAGATATTGTTTTATCAATAAATAAAATAGACAGGAATTTTTAAAAAAGTTCTCATCACAAGAAAAAAAATTTGTAGCTATGTATGGTGATGGGTGTTAATTAGATTTATTGTAGTGATCATTTTGCAATATACACAAATATGTTGTACCTGAGACTAATCAATTATACTGCAAATAAAAAATTAATAAAACATAAAAAAATAATAAAAAATAGAAAAATCATTCCCCTTAAAATTAGGAATGAGACCATAATGAATGAAAATGAATAAATTATGGCAATACACATTAACATGAATGAATATCAAATCATAAAGCTTTACCAAAAAAGAGCAAGCCATGTAAGAATCCATAAAACGTTTTTCCATTTATATAAGTGTTGAGACATGCAAAAGTAAACAGTATATATATTTTTAGTGTGACAAAAATATATGGTACACTATAAAGAGAAAGAAGAGAATAATTAATGAAAAATTTAGGAGCAGAGGGAGTGAGGAGAGAGAGGGCACATAGCCACATCAGGGGCTTTAAAGCTGCTGGGTATATTCTTTTTCTTAAGCTGGATTGTTATATGGATGTTTTATTATTATCTTTATTCATACATACCTGTTATGTATTAGGTAGTTATTAATATTTAATAAAATGTAATAGAATAGGATGATAAATCTGAGAATAGGTGATGTTATAATGTACTCTTTAAATTTAACAAATATTTGTTAAATCTAGTCTGTGTGAGGCATTGTGCTAGGTACTGGCTTAATTCTAGCATCTTACATTTGCAGTATTTGGTGTGTTTATTTGCATGTTTGATTATTAGGACCAGATTACCCTGTAGAGCAAATAGGTTGGGAATTATTATATACTTTATAGAGCAGCAAACTTCTCTTTTGTCAAGTGGTATAACTTGTCCAAGATCAAATAAACAGGAATTAGAAGAGTTACAATTGAATTCATTTTTTATGACCCTTTCTCCCCACTAAGTCCCCTTTCCAAATAATATCTCTTGTGACATGAGGGACAGTGTTGAAATACAATTAGGTCTTGAGTTTAATACATTTGTTTATGTATCTGTCTTTCTCTACTAAATTATGAGTTCCATGAGTAGAGGAATGATGTGTTATTCATATTTATATTTCCCACTGCCTAGTACAGTGCCAGGTACCTAACGATTGCTTAATAAATATTTATTGAAAAGATAATAAATTACTGGCATTTGAGAATCTAGTGAGAGATTGTAATGCATCTAATAAATATTTACCTATAAGAGAAGGACAAGATCTCTTTATCTTGATGATTAAAAATGGAAAGGGTTGATGGCCTTGTAAATAAAATACGTGGCTAATAATGATTGCTAGACCTTGCTTGCTCTTGGCCTTTGGGACTATTAGATACATGTTGTACATGATTATGGACAATGTTCAACATTTCCAATTCCATGAACCTTATATCAAGCATACAGAAGCCTTTTAGGTGGTCATATATAATAATAATTTTTTTTCTCTGGAACTCGGAAAAGCTAAAACTGAAATCTAGAGCGGAGTTTAAAAACAAATTTTTGTGAAATATCAGTATCATGGGTTTCACGTCAATGAGTTAGTCATCAATATTCATCAGGCAACTGTTCTCAATTCCCACCTTGTCATATGCTTCATCAAACTAGAAAAGAAGTAATAGAAATTGTCTTTGATCCTAAGAACTGCATACCTGTACAGAAGATGTGAATAACATAAACCAAACTATTCGAGTCCAACACAGCACTCTGCCTTCAAATCCTCACTCACCTGTTGCAGGTTGAGTTCTCCAGGAAGAGGACTCTGGGGTGGAATTTAGTGCTAGTTAGTGTTAATTAGGGAGTGCCCTAGTGGAAAATATGAATGAGAAAAAGCGTGGAGGAAAAGTAAATATTGGAGATGATGAAGAGACTGCGTAATAGGAGTGGAGAATTCACATTTAATACTGGCTGGAATCTAGCTTAGGAAAGTTGGTTTAAGGCATATTTTAGAGGCCCTCAAAATAGAGGAGTTTTTGTTTTAATTTTATTATTATTTATTGACCACCTACATGCACAGTGGACAGTTTGCAACTTGATTTGTTGAGTAGGACTTTGTACACAACAGAACCTTTATGACAATTCATGTTTTTTAAAAAATTTGCATATATATTTGAAAAAATGTGTATTCTTTTTTTGTTTAATAGAGAATTCTAAAAAATCTGTTATCTTGAACTTCTTAATTGTAATAAGTAAATTATCTGCATCCTTCTGTTGTTTTGCACTTCATTTGTTTGAGACAGAGGAGTGGAAGTCTCACATATTACGGTGGAATCCATTTTCTCTTTGTGGTTCTAGAGATATTTTGTTCCACACATTTAGAAACTCATTGGGTTTAGAAATGTTCTTGACTGTCATGACTTCCTGATGGATGTAACTTTTATCATTATAAAATGATCCTCTTTACTCTGCTTAGTATTGTCTGCTCTGAATTCTATTTTGTCTGATATTAATATTGATATTCCTGGCTTTCTATTAGCATTTTCCTGGCATATCTTTGACATCAATTTTATTCATTTATGATTAATCAATTTCCTAAGGAAGACATGAATTTGTTCTTGTAAAATAATCATAAATTACAGAAATATATAAAGGAAACGTTAATGTCTTTTTTCACTCCATCTCAATTCCATTCTTATTGCCAGAGATAACTGCTATTAAGGCTTTGGTGTATATTTTCCAGACCCTTTTCTAGGCAGAGACATTTTTTTCCTCTTTTGAAACTCCTATTAAGATGGTTGTTAGCCTGTCTGGATGAGTCTCCTGGCTTTTAGTTTTTTTCTCATACTTTGCATATTCTTGGCATTTTCCATTCTGGGAAAATTCTTTGGCGTTTTTTCCTGATCATTAATTTTGCTGTTAGGTGTGTTCATTCTGCTCTTCAAGTCTTCAGTTGTGTAGTTTTTATTTCCGCAATATAGTTTTTTTAAAATTGAGATTCATAATAATTTACATCATTGTCAAATTTCAGTTGTACATTATTTCTTGTCTATCATCACATAAGTGCTCCCCTTCACCCCCTCTGCCCACCCTCCACGCCCCTTCCCCTGGAAACTACTAAACTATTTTCTTTGTTCATGTGTTTGTTTATATTCTGCATATAAGAGAAATCATGTGGTGTTTGTTTTTCTCAATCTGGCTTATTTCGCTTAGCATAATACATTGCAGGTCCATCCATATTGTTGCAAATGGGATGATTTTGTCTTATTTTATGGCCGGGTAGTATTCCATTGTATATATATACACCACATCTTCTTTATCCAGTCATTGGTCGATGGGCACTTGGATTGTTTCCATGTCTTGGCTATTGTGAATAGTGCTGCAGTGAACATAGGGGTGCATATGTCACTTTGGATTGTTGATTTCAAGTTGTTTGGATAGATACCCAGTAGTGGGACAGCTGGGTCATATGACATTTCTATCCTTAGTTTTCTGAGAAATCTCCATACTGTTTTCTGTAGTGGCTGCACCAGTTTGCATTCCCACCAGCAGTGGATGAGTGTTCCCTTTTCTCCACATCCTCTCCAACATTTGTTGTTTTTGGTCTTGGTAGTTACCGCCATTCCAACTGGTGTAAGGTGGTATCTCATTGTAGTTTTGATTTGCATTTCCCAAATGATTAGTGATGTTGAACATCCTTTCATGTGCCTGTTGGCCATCTGTATATCTTCTTTTGAAAAATGTTTATTCATATCCTCTACCCATTTTTTGATTGGGTTGTTTTTTGTTGTTGTTGTTGAGTTATGTGAGTTCTTTATATAATTTGAATATCAACTCCTTGTCTGATAAATGATTTGCAAATATTTTCTCCCCGTTGGTGGGTTGTCTTTCCATTTTGTTGATGGTTTCCTTTGCTTTGTATAAGCTTTTTAGTCTGATATAGTCCCATTTGTTAACTTTTTCTTTTGTTTCCCTTACCTGAGTAGACATAGTATTTGAAAAGATGTGGCTAGGACTAATGTCACAGAGTGTACTGCCAATAGTTTCTTCTAGGATTTTTATGGTTTCAGTTCTTACATTCAAATCTTTAATCCATTTGGAGTTAATTTTTGTATTTGGTGCAGAATAAGGGTCTACTTTGATTCTTTTGCATGTAGCTGTCCAGTTTTTCCAACACCATTTATTGAAGAGACTTTCTTTTCTCCATTGTATGTTCTTGGCTCCTCTGGCAAGGATTAACTGTCCATAGATGTGTGGTTTTATTTCTGGGCTTTCAATTCTGAACCACTGATCTGTTTGTCTGTTTTTGTGCCAGTACCATGCTGTTTTGAGTACTATAGCTTTGTAGTATGTTTTGAAGTCAGGGATTATGATGCCTCCAGCTTTATTCTTTTTTCTCAGGATTGCTTTGGCTATTTGGGGTCTTTTATCATTCCATATAAATTTTAGGATTCTTTGTTCTGTTTCTGTGAAGAATGTCCTTGGGATTCTGGTTGGGATTTTGTTGAATCTGTAGATTGCTTTAGGTGGCATGGACATTTCGACTATGTTTATTCCTCTGAGCCATGAACATGGAATATCTTTCCATTTCTTTATGTTTTCCTCAATTTCTTTCAATAGTGACTTATAGTTTTCAGTGTACAGGTCTTTCACCTCTTTGGTTAAGTTTATTCCTAGGTATTTTATTCTTTTCGTTGTGATTGTAAATGGGATTGTATTCTTGATTTCTTTTTCTTTTAGTTCATTGTTAGTGTATAGGAATGCAACTGATTTTTTAAAATTAATTTTGTACCCTGCAACTTTGCTGTAGTTGTTGATTATTTCTAGTAGTTTTCTGGTGGGTTCTTTAGAGTTTTCTATATATAGAATCATATTATTTGCAAATAGTGAAAGTTTCACTTCTTCCTTTCCCATTTGGATTTCTTTTATTTCTTTTTCTTGCCTAATTGCTCTGGCCAATACCTCCAGTACTATGTTGAATAGGAGTGGTGAGAGTGGGCACCCTTGTCTTGTTTCTGTTCTCAGAAGGATGGCTTTCAGTTTTTCACCATTAAGTATGCTGTCAGCTGTGGGTTTGTCATATGTGCCATTTATTATGTTGAGGTGCTTTCCTTCAATAACCATTTTATTGAGTGTTTTTTATCATAAATGGATGTTGGATCTTGTCAAATGCTTTCTCTGCATCTATTGAGATGATCATGTGATTTTTATTCCTCATTTTGTTAATGTGGTGTATCACATTGATTGATTTGCAGATGTTGAACCATCCCTGCATCCCTGGGATGAATCCCCCTTGATTGTGGTGTATGATTCTTTTAATGTATTTCTGTATTTGCTTTGCCAATATTTTGTTGAGGATTTTTGCATCTAAGTTCATCAGTGATATTGGCCTGTAATTTTCCTTCCTTGTGTTGTCCTTGTCTGGCTTTGGTATCAGGGAAATATTGGCCTCATAGAATGGGTTAGGAAGTGTTCCATCTTCTTCAACTTTTTGGAATAATTTGAGGACAGGTACTAAATCCTTGAATGTTTGATAGAATTCTCTAGAGAAGCCATCTGGTCCCAGACTATTGTTTTTTGGGAGGTTTTTGATTGCTGTTTCAATCTCTTTACTTGTGATTGGTCTGTTCAGATTCTCTGTTTCTTCTTGATTCAGGTTTGGGAGGTTGTATGAGTCTAGGAATTCATCCATTTCTTCTAGGTTACCGAACTTGTGGGCATATAGTTTTTCATAGTATTCTCTTATAATCCTTTGTATTTTTGCAGTATCTGTGGTGATTCCTCCTCTTTCATTTGTAATTTTATTTATTTGAGCCTTCTCTTTTTTTTTTCTTGGTGAGTCTGGCCAAGGATTTGTCAATTTTGTTTATCTTCGCAAAGAACCAGCTCTTAGTTCATTGATCATTTTTACTGTTTTTTAGTCTCTATTTCATTTATTTCTGCTCTGATTTTTATTATTCCCCTCCTTGTGCTGACTTTGGGCTTTGTCTGTTCTTCTTTTTCTAGCTTTGTTAGGTGCATTTTAAGATTACTTATTTGAGATTTTTCTTGCTTGTTGAGGTGGTACTGTGTTGCTATCAATTTCCCTGTTATGACTGCTTTTGCTGCATCCCGTAAGAACTGGTATGTTATATTTTCATTTTCATTTGTCTCCAGGTATTTTTTATTTCCTCTTTGATTTCTTCAATGATCCATTGGTTGTTCAATAGCATGTTGTTTAGTCTCCACATATTTCTGACTTTCCCAGTTTTGTTCTTGTGGTTTATTTCTAACTTCATAGCATTGTGGTCAGAAAAGATATTTGGGAAGATTTCAATCTTCTTGAATTTATTGAGGCTTGCCTTGTTACACAACATATGGTCTATCTGTGAGAATATTCCATGGGCACTTGAGAAGAATGTATATTCTGCTTTTTTTGGGATGGAATGCTCTATATATGTCTATTAAGTCAATCTGGTGAAGTGTTTCATTTAAATATACTATTTTCTTGTTGACTTTTTGTCTGGATGACCTGTCTGTTGAAGTAAGTGGGGTGTTGAGGTCCCCTACTATTATTGTGTTGCTGTTAAATTTCTCCCTTTAGGTCTGTTAATAATTGCTTTATGTACTTTGGTGCTCCTGTGTTAGGTGCATATATATTAATAAGTGTTATGTCGTCTTGGTGGAATATCCCTTTTATCATTATATCATATATAATATAATATCCCTATAATATATATATCCCTATTATCATTATATACCCTCTTTGTCTCTCATTGTCTTTTTTAACTTGAAGTCTGTTTTGTCTGATAAAAGTATGGCAACACCTGCTTTCTTTTGTTGGCCATTAGCTTAGAGTATTGTCTTCTATTCCTTCACTCTAAGCCTATGTTTGTCTTTGGAGCTGAGGTGCATTTCCTGGAGGCAGCATATTTTTGTGTCTTGTTTTTTAATCCATCCAGCTACTCTGTGCCTTTTGATTGGAGAGTTCAGTCCATTTACATTTAGAGAAATTATTGTTATATGAGGGCTTAATGCTGCCATTTCTTCTCTTGTTTTCTGGTTGTTCTATGTTTTCGCTGTTTCTCTTCATTTGTATTTCTGACTGCCGTTTCATTTTCTTGGTTTTCTGAGAGATATTTCTCAGTTATCTCTCTTTGTGTGAATTGTGACTCTGCTCTGATTTTTTGTTTAGTGGTTACCATGAGGATTGTATGAAAGACATTGGGGATGATATAGTCCATTTTATTATAGCCTCTTATCTCCATTAACCTAAGCAGGTTCCTTCCCTTTCCTCTCCCCTTCTGAATAATTGTTGTTACACTTTGTTCTATTTTTGATTTTGTCAGTTTGTGGCTAAGTTGAAGTGTTTATTATTACTTTTGCTGCTTTCTTTCCCTTTCTCTTTTAATTTGTAATTGAGCCTTTGCCTCTCTGTACTAATAGAGAGCTGCTAGGTTTCTGATCCTGTCTGTCTATTTATCTCCTTGCTCAGAGCTTTGTAGACCTTTGCCTTTTTGTTGCCAGTGTGAGGGCATCTTTAATTTTTTCTTGTGGGGCGGGGGGGTCTAGTGGTGATGTATTCCTTCAGCTTTTGTTTATTAGGGAAAGATTTTATTTATCCATCATATCTGAAGGAAAGTTTCACTGGATAGAGGATTCTTGGCTGAAAGTTTTTGTCTTTCAGTATTTTGAATATATCATTCCATCCTCTCCTAGCCTGTAGGGTTTCTGCCGAGAAATCTGCTGAAAACCTGATAGGGTTTCCTTTGTAGATTATTTTCTTCTGCCTTGATGCTCCTAATATTCTTTCTTTATCCCAAACTTTTCCCACTTTTACTATTATATGCCTTGTAGAGGGTCTTTTAGCTTTGATAAATTGGGCATTTGATTAGCTTCGTTATCTGTAAATCTAAAACCATCTCCTTGTTTGGGAAATTCTCAGCAATTATTTCTTTGAACAAGCTCTCTGCTCCTTTGTCCATCTCTTCTCCCTCTGGAATACCTGTAATCCTTATGTTGCTTTTCCTAATTGAGCTGGATATTTCTCAAAGAATTCCTTCATTTTTTAAAAACCTTAGTTTTGTCTCCTCCGCCACCTGTAGAATTTCTATATTTTTATCCTTAAGAAGACTAATTCTTTCCTCCATAAGATCAATCCTATTTCTTAATGATTCTAAATTATTATTTATTTCATTAATTGTGTTCTTTATATCCAGAATTTCTGCTTGTTTTTTTATAGTTTCAATCTCGTTGGTGAAGAGATTCATTTTACTGCTGAGTTCCATTAATTGTCTTTTGGTGTTTTCTTGTAAATCGTTCAGTTTCCTTATATGGCTATTTTGAAGTCCCTGTCATTTAGGTTGTATATTTCTGTGTCTACAGTGTTGGTTTCTGGAGAATTGTCATTTTCCTTCTGGTCTGAATTGTTGCTGCAGTTTCTCATGGTGTTTGATGAACTAATCTTTTGTTGGGGCATTTGTGATATTCTTAGGATGCAGATTTCCCCTGTTACCACTAGAGGAGAGCAGGAGCAGTGTTTCTGGCCTGCCCCCATTTGCTGGAAGCTGTGGGGGTATTATGGGTGCTTGCTCCAGCCTAGGATGCATTCAGGCACTTGTGTGGACTGTCCTTGTTGGGCAGGGCTTCCTTGCCACTCTCTGGTGCCTCAGGGGTGTTCTGAGCTCCCCCTCCCTGACAGAAAGTGATCACCAGTGCACTCAAAGCTGCTGTGTCTATTCCCTCAGCTGCCCAGGATACATTCCCTCTTTGGGAGTACAGCTGCACTGTGAGCACTTGTGCATGCCTGGGAAGTGTTTGCCCCAGCATAGAAATCTGCTGAGGCCCCTATTTACAATCTGCAGATCACAGGGCTCCTGTGCTTGGCGGGCAGTGTTTCTTCACTGAGACCTGAGCTATGGCTGCTCCTTGATGGCCCCGGGGCATGGTGAGCTCCCACTCCCCTCCAGGAAAGTAAGCATGCATGGGTTCAAAGCTGCTGTGCCCATTCCCACAGCCACCTAGGCCTGTTCCCTCTTTGGGAGTGCAGCTGCACTGTGAGCGCTTGTGCATGCCTGGGAAGTGTTTGCCCCAGTGTGGAAATGTGCTGAGGTCCCTGTTTATGATCTGCAGTCTGCGGGCTGCCATTCTTGGTGGTTGGGGTTTCCTTGCTGGGACCTGAGCTATGGCTGTTCCTTTATGGCACAGGGGGATGGTGGACTCCTTCTCTCCACCAGGAAAGTGACCATGAGTGCAGGCTATGGGTTACCACCTCCTCCTCTTATGGTCACCCCGCTGCATGTTCCCACTTTCTGGGTACTTGCACCAGGTTGGAAAGCATTTGTGTGCATGTACAGGGCTACTGGGAGAGAGCAGGGCATGCTCACCTATCTTCTCCACTTCCTGGGGGGCCAGTCCATCCACCATCAGATGTATAACTGCATGTGTCTCTCAGGCATCCTGTTGTGCTGTGTGGGCTTCCTCCATTAGTCAGTGAATGTCCACTTAGTTGTAGTTCAAAAGGGAGAGAGATGAAGGGAATAGCTCACTCCGCCATGTTGCTGATGTCACTCTCTGTGATACTGTTTTTAGTTTCCATTCCACATTGATTTTATTGTGGCTATTCATTTTATAGCTATGGTAAGCATCTAAATCTCTTTGAGGATAAGTAGTTATACTAATTATATTTCCTTAAGAGTTTAGTTCTTCTGTTTGTTGAGTTTAAGAACTCTTTTTAATTCTGTTGATGTTTCTCAAATCTTTGGTGATTAATCACTTGCGTAAGAATCACTTTGGGTGCTAGTAAAAGTGAAGATTTCTATTCTGCATTTAGATCTACTCTGATGATAGGATCATAAAACTTTTTCAAGAAATAAGCTTCTCAGGTGATCCTTTTGCACACTAAATGTTGAGAACCATTCATCTAGATTGTACAGTATTAGTAGCTACAGGGTGTTTTGTAGTTAAACTAAGTATCCATATAATTTCCTTGCAGTCATTATAAGGTCTTTATCACAGGACTGCTAGGTCAAGTCTTTATACTGGAGGAAGGAGAGTAGGGAGATGTAGGTGTTTCTACAGACCAGGAAAGTGGTTTATCTTCCAGGAGCAGGAGCTTTTTGTCTCCTGTGGTGGCCATTACCAAGCTTCTCTGGTCACAGAACCCATCCTGGGTTCTAAAGTTACAACTCCTGTGGGCTTCTTAACCTGAAGTCTGTGGGGATCCATAAATAGAATTCAGGGTGTCTATGGACTTGGACGGGAAAATAATTAGATTTTTATTTTCAAAAGTCTGTCTGAAATTTAGCATTTTGTTTACTTATTAATATAAGTGAAAAATCATACTAGTGCTGGCAATACCTAAGACTTTGTCACCAACAGAAATTGTAGATATTTTTGTACCACATTACAGGTATGCGAAATACCATTCATGCTTGTCACTACCTCTAAATTATGGAAGTTATTAGGCTGTGTATTTCATGTGTTAATATGACAAATTGAAAAAATTTTTATAACTGTTGATGGAATTGGTTTCCTTTTAAATCTATGTCCTTTATTTTATATATTATAATCTTCAATTTGAGAAGAGGTTTCAGTTTTCCCAGACTGCCAGTGGAGTCCAGGACACAACAAAGGTTAAGAACTTCTGTACTCGACTTGACTTGTGACTTCAGTCTGGATCGGTTGCTGAGTCAGTTTTTTCTGAGAGCAGCACATTGGCTTAATTGTTCTGCCATTTAATTACTTAGGAGACAATATTTTCAATTCCTAAAGCCTCTGATTCTAGAGTCCTGTTGGAAAGTCTGAATTGTTTTTGAAGTCTTTTTTTTCCCTAAGTGAAATTGCTTTTTCCTTGAGTTTTACCATTACACTATTCTTTCTTTTCTTCCTCCTTCCCTTCTTCTTTCCCTCCTTCCCCTTCACCTCCCATACTTTCTCTCCCTATCCCCTCTTTTTTTAAATTGTTTTTTCATTTCTTATTAAGAGGTTAATGCATGTGCACATTTACAAATTTAAATAATACAGTGATCTCTAGTGAGTTTAGGGGAAATAAAATTAAAAACAACACCTCCTGCCAACCCAGAAAACCTCCTCACAAAGGTAGAAGAGAAAGGAAAGTTTTATTATTGAATAAGCATTAAACCAGAATGTGGTCCAAATCACAGGCAATCTGCTAAAGAGACTGCAGATATGAAAAGAATTCTTATCATTTATGCAGCTAAGCAGATACAACCCATTATACACACATTCTCAAGATAAATAATAACTAGTCCTCAAATAAGAGGACTTGAATACATAGCTCATCCTAAATTAACCTAGTAATTGGAATGGAAATCTGTGTTAGTTAATTGCCTTTATCCACATAGGAAAATTAAACTTCTTATGGCTTTATGACAGGAGCTGGGTTTGTAACTTGGAGCCAGTACCCACAGAAGTTAGGCTCCTACCCTCCCACAGAAACAGAGATAGGGGCGCTATCTTCTTTGATGATTACATTTCAAAGAGATGGCTCCCAGGTTCTTGAGAAACACATTCCTGGGTTGAAAAGCAGGCAGAAAGCTTATCTGGCTTTTAAAAAGATTTACATACATTTCAAAAGGACAGACAAAAATTACAGTGACAAGTTTTCTCAAGTAAATGATGAAAGAAAAGGATGGGAACAGTCTCCTTTTTTGCCCCAGGGAAATTATTTTTTCTTTTTCAGGTTTATATTTATCTTTACTTTTCCCCCAGAAACAAGGATTTTTAAACCATTCTTAGCGTATTATTCCAGAGGTGGTTTCTGTATATACAAGTGTGAGTATAACTGAGGGATAAATTTCTAGCATACTACCTGTTCTATAAATGTTTGTTGAATCAGAAACATTTCAGCCTCTTATAAGCTAGCAGGAAGCAATAGGGAAGGCTTTATGGTAAAGGAACTTAGCTGGGTCTTGAAGGATGGGGAGAATTGTGATAGACGTTTAACGACTTTTCAGTTATCTAAAAAGAGGTTTTACAAACTTCAATGCCTGAACAAAATAAAGATTTGCAATTTGGGTGAGTATATGGGGACCCTTTAAAAAGAAGATTACCAGCAAGAGAGTACTTATCTTTTTATGTGGACTGGCAGAAAAATTCCACATAAGAACACACCATTCAGCATGAATAGCAGAACAAAATTGAAGTTAGTCTTACTTGGGACTGTCCTGACAGTTTGATTAATCAGTAAGTCAATGCACTTTGTTTCATTCAAGAGCTTATAAATTCAGCTTTCTTATTAGCAGTGATTAAGATATTTCATGGTACTTATCTGGGGGAAAAAAGTACTTTTAGATCTAAGGGATTCACTTTAAAATTTCCTTTTAATCAAAGCTTGTTTCCTTCTTAGGGAAATCACATTCCTAAGTTCATATTTCCTTCTTCTATAGAGAGGGCTAATATTGCCCCTTTTCTGCAGTAGTGAAATTGGAATTCCCAGCACATGCTCCTAGACACTGTACTGTAGTGTCTATAGCAGGAGAATGGTAGACGATCTGGCTTGGAAATCAAATTTGGAGGAACCATACTGAATGTCAAGCCAAGAAATTTGGACTTTATTAAATGAGGAATACCATATTAGGGAAGGGAGAAAATCAAATAGATGTTGTGGGTAAATTAATCAGTCATGATGTACAGATTATTTTGCAGGGTTAGATGGATGGAGGCAAGAGGAATCAAGAAGTTTTTATAATGTTTACAGCAAGAGGTAACAAGGACTAAAATTGGGGCAGTTGAAATGGAAAGGGAAGGGATAGATATAAAGAAGGAAGAATTTACAGTTGTAGTGACTATAAAGTGTAAGAAAGGGGAAGTGGCCCAAGATGGCTTAGATATCAAATAGACATATGCTTGGAAGAATGTGGCATCACACCCTCAATAGGAGGATAGGAACTGAGTTGGGAGAAGGAAGATAGGATATGAAGCAAGGGCAATAGCCAAAAAGAAATAATTATAACTTCTGAGTTTTCAAGTGTACTTTTTGGAGTTAGTCTTACAAAGGGAAATCATTTGAACACAAGTATATATGATATGTGAAATGAAATAAGCAATTTAACATTTCCATAACTATTATTTAAAGAATATTAGTTAAAATTATTTCAAGTCCAGAAGGTTCTCTAGCCTCTAGCTTTATTTAAGTAGAGCTGTCCATGGTTCCCTTTTCTTATAGCTGTTGATACAATTAGTAACCAGATGATCACGAAGCCTTTAGGAGGTTATATTTACCATCTAAAGTGACTTTGTAGGAAATGTTTTATCTTGCATGGTCAATTTATTGGATGAAGCAATTTGTTCAAAATGGATTGATGCTTATTGTGAAATGTCCTGAGAATAAGCTGAAATCAAGAAAAGTGAAGTAGCCTGTGAGAGTTATTAATCCAGTTCTTACATTTAAAAAAATTAGTAAAATATAATTTTATTGGTGTTGGTTATGTGAATTTCAGTTTGACCTAGAGGAATTTGTTTTTGCTATTGTCAAAATGTGGAGGGTGGAAAAATTTAGTTCTTTTTGTTTAGGCAGAGTTTGATAAAATTTGGTTAGTGCTGTGGGTCATAGTAGAGTGTCATGCTTTGTTCCTTAGGATGTTGATTATTGCTTTGTTACAGAGAACATTGTATAGTGGCCATGCTATTCCTAGAGTTTGGCCCCTATAGCTTTTGTTAGTGGTGGGTATTCACTGCTAAGTTTAAGATTTAGGGTCACCTAAATCCAGCCATGGATCTGCCATTTACAAGATTTGTTTGCACCTTTTAGCATTTATAGTAGATTTGGACAGGCAAGAGAGGTGGCAGGCAATTATATTTTGGAACTTCCTTAAATTTTGTGCTATGAGTAGAATTTTAAAGCTTGTTTTTTGAGAACAGCTGAAAAGGAAAAAAGCAGTCTCCGTAAATTCCAAACAGAAACTTTTTGTTGAAGATACTATTGATTGTGAAAAAAATATTGCCAGCACATTAGTTTTTATGATAACTATGCTTCACGTTTAAAAGAAATGGCAAAAATGTCTCATGTTTTCTTCCCCAACTCTGGGGCTGCCTTCATGGGCATAAAACCTATGCAGTTTCATAGGGCCCCATGATTAGAAGGGTCTCATGTTTGGTTTAATTATCTGAAGTTGCTATCTTGAAATTCTGTATACATTTTGAACAAGGGGCCTGCATTTTCATTTTGCACTGAGCCCCCCAAATTATGTAGCTTGTCCTGCCTAAATACTTTGCCTACTTTCAGATTGACTTGCATTCTGCTTAGTTCCCATCACCTGATCCCACATCACTTTTAACATGTGAAATCCAAGAAAGAATTACAATTAAAGTGAAGCTTGCTAATTTAGGTTGATTACTGACATCTAAGCAGTTTGGCCTAAGTGCAAGTTATATGTTCACAAAACCTCAGCTTTGTTAGCCACAAATGACCACTTGAAGCTAAATGAATAATTTAGCAGGCAGGATCCAAAAGAGCAAAGACCAAAAGCCCTAGAGCAAAGGGAAAAAATGAAAAGCAATGAATAGACATAAAGTGCCTGCCAACACTCTCTCTGACTCCTCTCCAAGTGTACTATAAGCCAATCAACTGGCATATGTCACATCCTGCAGATGGAAAAGCAGCCTGTGCAAATGCATACAGTGCAGATGCATGGATCTGCCATGCAGCTGCCAGAGGTTATGTTTGTTAAGCAGCCTGCCAGTAGCCATGAGTTTCGATGAAGGGTAGTTGCTTTGTGGGAGGTAGATTAATCTTATTTGTTTCACATGGAAACCATGCTGTCTTTAATAGGCATAGTGGCTTCTTCAATGCCTAGGATGAGTCTGATCATATTATTCCTCTCACATTTCTATCTTAGTCATGTGATTATTGGGCTAGCATATGAAGTCAGCCTTACAGAGAGGGAGGGAGGCTAGAGGTAGAGTGGGAATTCTGGTGATGGATGAGGCAGTATAATAAATAGATTCAGCCACTGGGTGTGTGACTGAGACACTGAGAGAGCATCAGTTGAGGTCCAGATGAGACACATCACACTGAGACACATCATGCTCAAGGCAGTGAGAATAGTCTAGTATGGAAGACTTTCTAAGTCTGAATCTTCCTAATTTAAAGTATAGGACTTAAAATATTTGTAATAAGGTGTAATGTGTATGGTGTTTATGTTACAGTTGTCATTGAAAAGGTGAATGAAAGTGTATGCATGACCTTCTTTTGGGCTCGGGGAGATTAATAAGGACAGGGTAATAGAGGGAGCATCATTATCCATATGGTACATGACCCATGGGCATCTTTAGGTTCATGAAACAGCAGGAGTGGCTTGAGCTGGGGAAGGCTGAGAGTTTTGACCTGCTGCAGATCCCTGCTCACTGGTCATCATGAAGGGATTTGGAGATAGGGTCACCTTACCTCTAGCAAACAGGCTAAGTTTCCCAAAGAGCCTCTTCGGAACCGCGTGCGTTTAGAGGAAGACACACTTAGAGGTGATGCAGACGCTGTATCGACCAAGGATCCTGACTCTGAAGAAATTTTGTGCTTTCTTGGGGGACCATCAAATTGCCTTTCCTTGCTTTAAAAGTCATTTTAAATTGGAATCTTAAATGCTCTACTCTTCATCAATAGTGGGAGGTCCCATTTCCTTTTAACTCATGTAATTCCTGAGGATATTTTGAAATTTCCACACACATTTTCCCTGCCAGATCTTCAAATATGGAACTAGCAGCCACGGCCACAATTAAGTTAAATTGAAAAACCTTTAAATTTAATAATTTCTCATCCAGACTACAGAAAAATAATCCTTTTCATTCTCTCTTTAACCAGTTTTCATTGACACCTGATATTTCTCTCCCATTAGCTACCCTGATATGTACCCCTGCTAGCCTCTCTCTTAGTAAGGCACTTCTGCCAAGCGCTGATTTTGGCCTTCCTATTCAATTAGTTTTTCCCTTGTCTGCAAGGAAAAGGGAGAAAGAGTCCTTACCACAATTTTGCTTGACGGTCATAATGGTAAACCAGTGTTTTATGGCATCCTGATTAGAAAGTCTGAAGTGAAGTCCAGCGATGAGATTTTCCTTCATGGCATGATGTGTTTCTAAATTTAAAGTTTAGAGTTTGTGCTCTTTAATAGCGTATCACAGTACATAATATCAATATCTAATTGAAAAATAGTCTGGTTACGCAGATGCGTTCTTTAACATTAATTTTATTTTTAATGTTGTTCTGTATTCCATTTACCAAAGCTATAAGAATATCATAACATTTTAAAGGGACATGTTAGGCATCTGCTGTTTACAAAAATATACAAACCAGTAGCCTTTTAAAGTCTTCTACAGGGATGAAAACTGGAGTTTTTAGGCTGAATTGTCAAGTACTTTTGTAGTCATTCTCTTATCAACTAAATGTTCTGCTGAAACATTAAACATAGTAGCATGTTGGTTTCATTACAGCCAATGTGCTTGATGTAAGAGCTTTTTAGCAAACTGCTTCTGTCTCCTTGACTTTCTTTCTTCCCACTTCCTGTGATTTCCTCTCCCCTTGTTCTGCCATCTCCTTCTCTCACAGTCTTCTCCTTGACTTCCCTCCCATTTTTTCCTCTCTTCCCCTCTCTATCTATGCTCTTTGCATCTCCCACCCCTCCCTCCTCCTCCTTGTATTGCACGTGTTCTTGCTCCTTAGTAGAATTAAAAATCTAAATCAGAATGAATAGGCACCAAGGGAAAAAGTAAGGCCCTTTGGTAAAATCTCCAAAAGATCAAAAATATAGCACAAGAAATGATCCTGGTTTAACACTTTTCTGACCAACTTTTGAGTATGTTATTATGTAACTAGTAAAGCAAAAAGATCTGAACAGTGCTACGTGCATAATCGTTGATTTTTCTACAGGTATTCTCAATTTGGAAAGAACATTAAGCCAGAGACTGATATTTTTAATCTCACATCTACACCCTATTATGAACAGCACCAGCAATGTCCTTCAATAAAAAAAGAGAAGCGTATAAAATGGAGCATCATGGATTAAACTGTGGAATAGGCGAATGCTGTCTTTGATGATCCTTCTCATCTTCCTTTCAGAATTTTTTTCCCTGGGAATCTGTTCCCTCTTTTCCCACTGAAACCCAGTATCTATATCCTAACCACCCAAGACTTGCTTCCTGCCCTTCCACACTGTGATTCAGATTCTCTGGACCTGCCTCTTTCTAATTACTTTAAGTTATTCCCAACTAGTCATAAGGGAAAAGGACCTGATAAAGTAAGACCTTAAGGACTGGCAATGGCTTAAAATTCTCTCCTCTCGCAGTGCTTTCTCCAAAGACACCCACCAGTTTAGGGAAATAGTGCTTTTAATCAGAACCAGCCAACCACTTTGGGGATAGATATAGACACCATTGGTGGTTCTATGTTGTAGAGGAGGTTTTCTCAGCAACAAGTGACAGTACAGAGATAGCGATCTCGTCCAACTGCAGCATGGGAATTATCACTACCCTTCATCTGCCGAAACCCAGCTAAGAGGATATCATCACAAAAGAATCTCGTATCATGGAAAATAAAATGAAAACCAACTTCTAGAGCTGTGCTGTCCAATATAGTCAAATGTAGCTATTTGAATTTAAATTTAAATCAATCACGGTTAAATAAAACGAAAAATTCAGTTCCTCAGTTGCGTTAGCCTCCTTTTAAGTGTTTAATAGTTACATGTAGCTAGTGGCTACTGTATTGGCTATTGTAGATAATGGAAAATTTTCATTATCACAGAAAGTTTTTTGTTTTTTTTTTGAGGATGATTAGCCCTGAGCTAACATCCATGCCTATCTTCCTCTACTTTATATGTGGGACCCCTGCCACAGCACAGCCTGCCAAGTGGTGAGCAGGTCCGTGTCCGGGATTGGGGCCCATGAACCCCGGACTGCCAGAGCAGAGCATGCAAACTTAACCGCTGTGCCACCAGGGTGGCCCCACATAGAAAGTTTTTTTGAACAGCATTATAAAGTATACTTTGGAGTCAATACAGTTTCATCCCAATTTTTTATCAAGACTATAGTCTTTAGGGAGAATCCAAAATGATAATTTTGTGGCACTTCAAGGTTAGTCAATTCCAAATATAGATTTTCAAACACAATGATCTAAGCAAATATTTTTTCTTTAGCCCCAGTTCAGTAGAAAATTATGTAGAAACATGTGAGTTAATTTATATTTAACTATATATTCAACTCTAGGAAAAAGGCAGATTGTTAACTTTTCACATGCTAAGAACGTCTTTAATTGGTTGGAACTTAAAAAATATTCAGAATATCATCTCCACAATCCTTAAACACAGGTGCTCTAGAGAACATGAAGAAGGAATTAGGGACCACATCAAGAGCATCTCAAGGATGCGCTTATTGAGAAAAGGGATTCTAGGGCAGACGCGAATCTGAGAGTTTTAATGTTATTAGGTATGACTGTGCTGCACTGGCTACTCTTTTCTCTATGCTCTACTATGCACGATCCACCCATGAATCCAGGGCTTGTACTTAGCCTGCTATTTCTCCCAGAGGACATAATTATAGAGAGAAGTGGAAGGTAGAACCAAATAGAAAGAGAGCACAAACGGGATTACTTATTTTTACAGTTGCTCCCTGTGTACCTTTTCTCTCCTTTGTTGATGAGTTACTTTTTGGGAGAAGCCTACAGGCATAACAACCAGCATAGACCTTGGAAATGGTAGGAACTATTCAAACATTTATCTCAATTTTGCAGATTTGTATTCGATTCGGTTTGCAATTAGTAAAACTCATGGACTTAGAAGGTAGGACATACATGACATTACTGAGACAACTAAGAATTAATACCACATACTTAAAAATATTGGAGTGTATGCTATATTGTTAGTGACAATATTATTGAGTATGAAAATTATCTGTATTTTCTCTAAGTTCATTGTAGACAGAATAAGTTAATCATTATTACTTACATATTTTTATGATTTTTTACACATGGTTTCAAAACAGATCATGAGTAGAGAAAAAACAAACAGGTAAACACATATTTCCAAATAGATAATTAATAACAAAGACTTATCTTGCTCCTCCATTAAAACATATTGCCTCAGTCAGCAATATTATGGTAAGAATATATGCTAAGATTATTCAATATTGTATTCAATATTACAACAAAATCAGCAGCTTTTTGGTGGAGCTTATGTTACGATTCTTTTAAACAGAGGTTTTGAAAATAGAAAATCTTTGAAAATTTATTTTATTTTTGATATAACCAGATAAAAGCTGAATCAAACATTAATGATGCGGTGCTGTGCAAAGATCGAATTACTTAATTCTGACAGAAATATGCCCAGGAGAACAGGCTACTGTCTCATGTGAAATGAATTAGATGATTGAAATTTTTACTGGTATTCTGGTAAAACCACTATCACAGTACTCAGTGAGCTATTTAAATGATCTGCATCCATTATCGAGAGAAAAAATTTTGAGGAAGTCTGCGTATAGCTAATTTATTTTATAAGAATATTGAATATTTTTCTAAAATATTTTCAATTTTACTGTTATGCTAATTAACATACAACAGAATGTGAGTTATGTATCTTTTAATTTAATATAACTGAATATGTAGTTAACTTTGCATATATAAATTACACTAATTTACCAAAGTAGTATAAATAATAGTTGTAGATCATCCTGCTAATTTATAGTTTATTGCTCACATTTTGCCTCCTTTTACGTGTTTTTATATCTAAAGCTTCCGTTCTTTAGATTCTTCAAGTGGAAATGCACTAAAATAAGGAATATACTAGATAAAGGAGAGCCTGTGAGTTTTCTCAATAGCATTTTCTGTTGGTAATCATAAGGAGAAATTTTGTTCCATTTTCATCACTCACTCTGAAGATTGATAATGTAGTTGCTTGAGCAACAGTATTTATGTTCTGCAGTTATCATTTTTGCTGCTCTCCACTTGAAGCACCACATGTGTTTCTGTGAAGAATGTTGGTACTTGATTATAATCATAGCTACATCTCTTTTGATAGGCAATTTCACTTTGGAGAATAGGTGTAAGATTTTTAGTGTGTTGAATGTAAATCAGATCAATTTCATCATAGAATATAGAGTGTGTGAATGATGAATAGGGTTTATCACATCATATTTGTTAAAGACAGAAAACTTTTTCCAACCATGTTGATTTTATGCTTTAGCTTGTTTACGATATTTTTTATAACTTCCTACATGTCTTGGTAAGGCATGGCCAAAGCCTTGCTCAGAATCTGAAGTACATTGGATAATTAATAAATATTTGTGGAATGAGTGATTCTCTGACACAGCTGTGTGGTATGCAGAGTACTCTGTCTTAGGAAGTGTAGCCCCCTTCACAGTCTCTACGGTTCTGTTCATCAGGGATAGACGGTAGTGCATTTAAAGGCAAAAGTAGTATTAGAAGGGAAACTCTGAGGTGGGATCTACCCCACAGATATTAAAGTATATTCTAAAGCTACATTAAATAAAATCCTATATGACAGGTGGAGGTTTTATTTTCCCCACTCAACAAGGGATGAAATAAAGGCCTACACAGTTTAAACCACTTTCTCAGTGTGAGTAGAAGGCCAAGATTCACCCTTAGGTTTTCTTTTTTTTTTTTGAGGAAGATTAGCCCTGAGCTAACTGCTGCCAATCCTCTTTTCGCTGAGGAGGGCTGGCCCTGAGCTAACATCCATGCCCATCTTCCTCTACTTTATATGTGCGATGCCTACCACAGCATGGCTTGTCAAACGGTGCCATGTCCGCACCCAGGACCCGAACCAGCGAACCCCAGGCCACCGAAGCGGAACGTGCACACTTAACCACTGCACCACCGGGCCGGACCCCAGGCGTAGGTTTGCTGACTCCAAGCCTCCACTAAAAAATAGAGAGCCCTGGTACTTTGAGGTCACGAGTCTTTATTTTTTTAAAAGACAAATTAATCAAATGTATTTGTAATGATGGAACCCAACACAGCTTTAGTTGAATTCCTTCAGACTAATTAATATGAAAACTTAGTATCACATTTCATTCTGGTAATTAATGGAAGCACTATTTTTTTCTATTATGATTCTAAAATAACTAGTCCATTAATATCTAGAATCTAAAAGAATAATAAATGTTTGATTCATAATTGTGCTTTTCTTTTTTAAACTTTAAGAATTTTAATTTTTGATTAGCTTATAGTTTCATAAGTAATACACCATTAGGCTGTTATCAAAAAAATAAAACTTTGACCACCACCCCAATCTGGGCTGTTTTCAGAAATAAATTGCTATGGCATCGGTATGTTTTCCTTAGATCTTTCCCTAGGCTCTTGTATCTACTCAGAGAAAATCTAAAGTATTGTTATGTGCTTGCTTTTGTAATACATATGATGTCACCATACATGTCATTCTGCAACTTTTGTTTTTTATTCTACAATATATTCTGGTAATCTTTCCAGTGTATTTGATATAGATTCACCTCACGCTGTTCACTTCCAAATACGTCTAGAGCCACGATCTCAGTCTTCTCCAAAGTTAGCATTTATTTCTGTGTTTCTCAAGGCCGCAGAGTTTTCTTTCACCATAACTCATATTGACTGAAATAACCCTTGAATGATACGTTCTTTCCTGAAAGATAGGCTGCAGGCTGCAACGAAAGAGAAAAATGATCAGCAATGCCAATTTAACCTACAACGACTCCATTAAAAGAGTTAATGCATTTTAAGCTACTCCCTGTATCGTTATTTGGGTTGGTTATCACTCTCAGTCCGTGGGTCATATATATCTTTTATATCTTAAAATACCTAGGAGTGTGCCAATGATTTTACAATTTAATTTTAATCACTCTTCTGCAGGGTCTGATTTTCCTATACTCCTATTCTGGAGATAAATGCAGCATGTATATATATTCTCCTCCTGACTGCACAGATTTGTTCCCTGCCTTTCAGGCAGTTTTCTGTGTCCTCTTTAAGTTCAGACTGGGTGCTTTACCTTATTGTTTTAGAGGTAAAGTTCATCTCTTCCCTTCGGCTTGTTTTCAGGTTTCACAGTCTTCTGCCTCCTGTTCTAAGTTCAACAAAATTATAGCCCTGATGCCTATTCGAGTTCACCTGATAAGATAAGATCTGGATAAGATTGCCTCCAAACTTTTAATTCCATGTTCTGGGGAAATCCAAGGCCCTCCCTGAGAATCCTGTGAATTCTCTGGAAGTTACATGGCTTCTTTGCCTTTAGCTGTCTTGATTGTGCTCCCAGCTGCCCAGAATTATGCCTGGTCAACCTATACTTCACTCTCAATTCTTTGTATTTATACCAACATCCGCGTTGTAGTTATATATTTATGCAATTATTTGGTTAGTATTTGTCAGTTCCTTTAGGCTCTGAGCCCTGTGAGGAGGTCATGGATACTCTCCATGCCATTACCAATTCCTAGCACAGTACCTGGCACATGGTGGGCTCTGAAGAGGGACTCAAAATGTAAGGAAGGAATAACTGAAGAGGACTTGGGGCCCGAGATCAGCACACAGAAAGAGAAGTTAGCCTTGAAAAGAAAGAGATGGGGCAGAGGACAGAGAAGGAGAGGGAGAGGGAGAGATCTTTCCTGAAGACAGATGGGAAGGAAAACTGCATGGAAAAGCGTATTGAGATAGAAGTGAGGGGAGAGGGTTTACCAGATGGTCTCATCTCAGTTCCCCCAGAGTAGTAGAAAGTGTGTGGATTGGAGGTTATATAGAACTGGATTAGTATCCTAAATCTTCCTTTTTAAGCATATTATTGGACAAGTTACATAATCTTGCTCACCTTCTGTTTTCACATTTATAAATTAATGAGGATAACACCTCACAAGGTAGTTGGTGGTTATTAACTAAAACAATGAAAGCAGCATTGCACAATGGTTAGAACATGAAACTGGAAATAGATTTGGATAGAATTTTCTATCTGCTACTTACTAGCTGAGTGATCTTGTTCAAGTTACTTAGTCTTCAATTCTGAGAAGTAATATGAAGAAAAATGAGGAATCAGATTCATCAACCAAAGAAGTTACAAGAAAGACATGCTGATGGAGATGAGAATACAGAGGATGATAAAAATACGGATAAATTCGCTTATAGCTGATGAGCCAGAATTCAAACCCAGGCTAACTGCTCCCAGGAGTTATACATAATCTCTTGATGCCTAAACTGTACTGCCTCCTAAAATACAGTAAACTAATAGAAAACAATGAAGTTAGGACTCTTACCTTTTTAAAAAATATTTTTTCTGTCAGCAAAGTGTGAGTGACGTAAGCATATATTGGGCACAACCTGGAAAAAAGGGAAAATGTTTTCTATGTTCAATAGAGTGGGATCCTGAAAATATAACAACCTATTTTTTGTGTCTCATGGACTTAATGCCATGAAAACACACTGAAAAAAAATGTTTCAACACACTGCTATCCTAGTTCAGAAGAGAGAGTTCTTTTTTTTCAAAGATGAGCTTTGTTTTTTAAAAACCACTTTATTGAGGGATGATTGACATGTAAAAATCTGGGCATATTTAACTTATACAACTAGATGATTTTGGGGATGAGTATACACTCATGAAACAATCATCACAATCGAGGCCATAAACATATCCATCATCACCCAAAGTTTTCTCCCAACGTCTTCATCATCATCATCATCATTATTATTTTTTGGTAAGAACACTTACACATAAAGTCTACCCTCTTGTCAACTTTAAGTATACTTAAAAGGTAAGTATACAGTATTGTTAACTAGAGGTACCATGCTGTATAGTAGGTCTCCAGAACTTATTTACCTTGCATAACTTAAAATTTGTGCTCTTTGGCCATCACCTCCCTCTACACCCTCTCACCAGGCCCTGAAAACCATTATTCTACTCTCTACTTCTGTGAGTTTGACTATTTTAGATTTTACATATAAGTGAGATAATACGATATTAGTTTTTCGGTATCTGGCTTATTTTATTTATCATAATGTCCTCCAGGTCCAACCATGTTGTCACTAATAGCAGGATTTTTTCTTTTTTAAGGCTGAATAATATTCCTTTGTATGTATAGGCCACATTTTCTTTTTCTTCTGTCAATGGACGTTTAGGTTGTTTCCATATCTTGGCTGTTGTGAATAATACTGCAATGAACATGGGAGTTCAGGTATCTGTTTAAGATCGTAATTTCAATTCCTGTGGCTAAATGTGCAGAAATGGGATTGCTGGATCATATGATAGTTCTATTTTTAATTTTGGGAGAAAACTCTGTTCTGTTTTCCATAACGACTGTGCCAATTTACATTCTCACCAACAGTGCACAAGGATTCACTTTTCTTCATATCCTCACCAACACTAAAATAATGTGTTATTAACTATATTTTACTTATATATGTTAATTAACATATATGTAAATAATGGCCAACCTAATTGTTGTAAGGTGATACCTCATTGTGGTTTTGATTTGCATTTCCCTGATGGTTAGTGATGTTGAGCACCTATTGGACATTTATATGTCTTCTTTTGAGAAATATCTATTTAGTCTTTTGCCCATTTTTCAATCAAGTTATTTGGTTTTTTGCTATTGAGTTATATGAGTCCCTTATATAATTTGGATTATCAGACATAAGATTTGTAAATATTTTCACCCATTCTGTATGTTGCCTTTTCATTTTGTTGATTGTTTCTTTTTCTGTGTAGAAGATTCTTAGTTTGGTGTAATCTCGCTCGTCTGTTTTTCTTTTATTGCTTGTGCTTTCAGTGTCACAGCCAAAGAAGCATTGTCAAGACGAATGTCAAGGAGCTTTCCCCCTGTATTTGCTTCCAGGAATTTTACACTTTCAGGTCTTTCATTTAGGTTGTTAATCCATTTTGAGTTGTTTTTTGTCTATTGTATAAGGGTCTAATTTTATTCTCTTGAATGCAGTTATCCAGTTTTCCCAGCACCATTTATTAAAGAGACTATACCATTGAGTGTTCTTGGCACCCTTCTTGAAGACTAGTTGATTGTATATCCATGGATTTATTTCTGGGCTCTCTAGTCTGTTCTGTTGGTCTATGTTGATGCTTTTATGCCAGTACTATACTGTTTTGGTTACTAAATCTTTGTAACATAGTTTGAAACCAGGAAGTGTGATGCCTCCAGCTTTGTCCTTCTTGCTCAAGACTGTTTTGACTATTGGGAGTCTTTTGTGGTTCCATATGAATTGTAGGATTGTTTCCTCTCTTTCTGTGAAAATGCTATTGGAATTTTGATAGGGATTTCATTGACTTGGTAGATTACTTTGGGTTATATGGACATTTTAACAATATCAATTCTTCTAATCCATGAAGACTAGATATCCTTCCATTTATTCTTCATTTTCTTTCATCAATGCTTTATAGTTGTCAGTATAAAAATCTATCACCTTCTTGGTTAAACTATTCCTAAGTATTTTATTCTTTTTGGTGCTATCAAATGAGATTTTCTTAATTTCTTTTTCAATTTGCTCGTTGTTAATGTATAGAAATGCGATTGATTTTGTAGGTTAATTTTTATCCTGAAACTTTGCTGAATTTGTTGTTAGTTCTAATGGTCCTTTGGTGGTGTCTTTAGAGTTTTCTATATATAGGATCATGTCATCTGCCAGCAGAAATAGTTTCACTTCTTCCTTTCCAATTTGGATGGCTTTATTTCTTTTTCTTCTCCAATTGCTCTGGCTAGGACTTTCAGTTCTATGTTGAATAGGAGTGGTGAGAGTGGGCATTATTGTCTTGTTTCTGATCTTAGAGGAAAAGCTTTCAGCTTTTCACTATTGAGTACAATGTTAACAGTGGTCTAGTCATATATGGCCTTTATTGTAATAATGTATATTCCTTCTATACTTAATTTGTTACAAGTTTTTATCATGAAGGACGTTGAATTGTGTCAAATGCTTTTTTTCTGTCGAATGAGATGATCAAATGATTTTTATCTTTCATTCTGTTAATGTGGTATATCACATTTATTGATTTGCATATGTTGTATCATCCTTACATCCCAGGGATAAATCCCACTTGGTCATGGTGCATGATCCTTTTAACATGCTCTTGATTCAGTGTGATAGCATTTAGTTGAGGATTTCTGTATCTATATTTATCAGGGATATTGGCCTCTACCCTTCTTTTCTTGTAGTACTCTTCTCTGGCTTTGTTATCACAGTAATGCTGGCCTCAAAATGAGTTTGGGAGTGCTCCCTCCTGTTTGATTTTTGGGAAAAGTTTGAGCAAGATGGGTATTAGTTCTTTTTTAAATGTTTGATAGAACTCACTAGAGAAAGCTTCTGGTCTTGGACTTTTCTTTGTTGGGAGATTTTTTATGACTGATTCAATCTTGATCTGTTTATATTTTCTATTTCCTCATGATTAAGTCTTGGTCGTCTGTGTGTTTCTAAGAATTTACCCATTTCTTCCAAGTTATCAAATTTTTTATCATATAATTGTTCATAGTAGTCTCTTATCCTTTGTACTTCTGTGGTATCATTTGTAATGTCTCCTACTTCTTTTATAATTTTATTTATTTGAGTCTTCTTTTTTTAAGATAGTCTACTAAAAGGTTTGTCAATTTTGGTTCCCTTTTCATAAAACTGTTTATTTTGTTGATCTTTTCCATTGTTTTCCTCATCTGTATTTTCTTTCTTTTTTTTTTGAGGAAGGTTAGCCCTGAGCTAACATCTGTGCCCATCTTCCTCTATTTTATATGTGGGGCACCTGCCACAGCATGACTTGATAAGCAATGTGTATGTTCGTGCTTGGGATCCGAACTGGTGAACCCTGGGCCACTGAAGCAGAGTGTGCAAAATTAACCACCATGCCACTGGGCCAGCCCCTTCTAGTCTCTCTTTTATTTACTTCTACTCTTATCTTTATTATTTCCTTCCTTCTGCTAACTCTGCAATTAGTTTGTTCTTCTTTTTCTAGTTCTGTGAAGTATAAAGTTAGGTTGTTGATTTGAGATCTTTCTTTTTTTCCTTAATGTAGACAATTATTGCTATTAACTTTCCTCTTAAAACTACTTTTGCTGCATGTCATAAGTTTGTTTCTACTTTTATTTGTCTCAAGATATTTTTTGGTTTCTTCTTTGACCCATTGGTTGTTCAGGAATGAGTTGTTCAATTTCAACATATTTGTGAATTTTCCAATTTTCCTCTTGTGATTGATTTCTCATTTCATACCACATATTATGTTGGTGGAAAAGATACTTGATATGATTTCAATCTTCTTAAATTTGTTAAGATCAGTTTTATGGCTTAACACATGATCTATCCTGGAGAATGTTCCATATGCATGTAAGAAGAATGCATGTTCTAACGCTATTGGATGGCATGTTTTGTACATGTTTATTAGGTCCATCTGGCTTAACATGTGGTTTAAGTCCAATTTTTTCTATTGATTTTCTGTCTGATTGATTTATCTATTGCTCAAAGTGAGATATTGAAGTCTGCTACTATTATTGTATTGTCTATTTCTCCCTCTAGACCTGCCAACATTTGCTTTATATATCTAGGTGTTTTGATGTTAGTTGCATATGCACTTATGATTATTATATCCTCTTGATTAATTGACCCCTTTTTCATTAAATAATGTCCTTCGTTGTCTCATGACAACTTTTGACCTAAAACTTATTTTGTCTGATATAATTATGGACACCCTATTCTCTTTTGGTTACCATTTTCATGGAATCTTTTTCCATCCCTTCACTTTAAGCCTATATGTGTCCTTAAAGCTAATGTAAGTTTCTTTTAGGCAGCATATAGCTGGATCTTGTTTTATATATATATATACAGATTCAGCCTCTCTATGTCTTTTGATTGGAGAACTTAATCCATTTACATTTAAAGTAATTATTGATAGATAAGGACCTACTATTGCCATTTTGTTAGTATTTTTCTGACTATTTTGTAGTTCCTTTGTTCCTTTCTTCCTCTCTTGTTATCTTCCTTTGTGATTTGATGATTTTTTTGGTAGTGGTATACTTTTATTTGTTTATCTTTATCTTTTGAGTATCCACTACAGGTTTCTTTCTGATTACCATCTGGCTTACATAACACATTTTATAGTTAGAACTGTCTACTTTAAACTGATAACTTCGATTGCATAGAAAAACTCCATACTTTTATCCTCTCCACATTTTATGTCACTCATGTCACAATTTACATCTTTTTATGTTATGTATTCATTAGCAAATTTTTGTAGCTATATTTTTACTATTTTTGTCTTTTAGCCTTTTTACTAAAGTTAAAAATGATTTACCCACCATCATTACAATGCTAGAGTATTCTGAACTTAACTATATATTTACCTTTGCCAGTGAGTTTTACACTTTTATATGTTTTCATGTTGCTAATTAGCATCCTTTGTTTCAGCTTGAAAAATTCCCTTAAGTATTTCTTATAACACAGCTCTAGTTGTGATGAGCTTCCTCAGCTCTTGTTTGTCTGTAAATGTCTTTATGTCTCCTTCATTTCTGAAGAACAGCATTGCCAGTTGGCATTTTTTTCTTTCATCATTGTGAATGTGTGATTCCACTCTTTCCTGGCCTGGAAGGTTTCTGCTGAGAAATCTGCTGATGGTGTTATGGGGGCTCTCTTATCGTATATGAGTCACTTTTCTCTTGCTGCTCTTTTTGTCTTTGACTTTTGACTGTTTGATTACAATGTGTCTTGGTGAAGATCTCTTTATCTTCAGTCTATTTGAGGTTCTTTGTGCTTCATGGATCTAGGTGTTGATTTCCCTCCCCAATTTGTGAAGTTTTCTGTCATTGTGTCTTTAAATAAGATATTTGCCCATTTCTCTTTCTCTGCTCCTTCTGGGACTCCTGTAATGTATACATTATTTTTTTGGATGGTGTGCCATAAGTCCTGTAGGCTCTCTTTACTCTTTTGAATTGTTTTTCCTTTTTGTTCCTCTGACTAGATAATTTCAAATGATCTGTCCTTGAGTTCATTGATCTTTTCTTTTTCATGCTCTAGTCTGTTGTGGAACCTCATTAGTGGATTTGCAGTTCAGTCATTCTTCAGCTCTAGGGTTTCTGTTTCGTTCTTTTTTATGGTTTCTATCTTTTTGTTAAACTTCTTATTTTGTTAATGTATTGTTTTCTTGATTTCATTGAGTTGTCTATCTATATTCTCTCTTATCTCAGTGAGCCACTTTAAGATGATTATTTTGAATTCTTTTTCAGGCCCCTAGTAAATCTCCATTTCGTTGGGATCAGTTATGGGAAATTTATTTTGTTCCTTTGGTGATATCTTATTTCCTTGATTCTCCATGTTCCTGGAAACCTTGCATTGCTGTCTTCACATTTGAAGAAGCTGTCACTTCCTCCATTCTTTACTGATTGGCTTCAGGAGAGAAAGGTCTTCACCAGTCAGCCTGGCTAGAGATACTGGGGGTCTTTCAGACTCTTTCTGTGGACGTAGTTTCTCCATTCCTCCTGTTGCCCTTTGAGGAGAAGTTTAGGTTGTATGCCTTCTCTTGATCTTGCAAAGCCGGACTGGGTGCTGAAAGCTGCCTATTTATTTTCCCTAGGGAAATGCACTGAAGTATTCAAGGTTGTGCACCTTCTCCCAATCCAGCAGATCCAACTGGATACTGATATTTGTGTGCTCTTTGTGGGAGCTTGCATGCACCATCTGCAGGGGTACATGGGGATTGGCTATAGGAGGTGTTCTGCCACAAGCCCAGCTGGGCTAGGATGGCAGAGTATCATACCAAGAGACTGAAGAAATGACCTGGAGACTGCGAACGAGACATTTAGGTTTATTGGGACTTACTTACAGGGAGAGTGTCCAGTGGTGGCCAGCTGGACAGAAGTATGCACGTGCCTGTCGCCACCCCCTAAGAGAAGCTTGCTTAAGTAGGCAGAGGAACAAAGGCTGCATGCTTGCCAAAGGACTGTCCTTGGTATGACCAGCATTCCCAGGAACAGTAGCTCACATTGAGGGGCTCTGCGCCCCTGTAAGATGCAATGTTCCTCTCCTGGGATAAGGAAGGATCCAGGCTGACAAGGCCCAGATCATTACAAATCCCTGTCGCTGGGCTGCCTGCCCAGAAAGGAGCCAGAAGGACACATGGTTGCAATGGGCCTGGAGGTTTTCACTGAGCAAGCAAAGCCCAGGCCCTACAGGAGGGGAGGGTGCATGGAGTGCTGGTGGTACATGTCAGCTAGTTGTGGGATCTGCAGGTGGTGGTCCTACTGGGTTCGTGGGTGAGGCTCTTGTTAGTCTGCAATCCAGTAAGTAGGCACTGTCACTGGTTGTTGAGATCTGTGCACTGATAAAAGTGAGCTCCCACCCCTTTTCTCTGCTCTTAGCAGTCTCCAATTTATTCAGCTTTTCCAATACTTTTAATGTTCTGAGTGTGGAGAGATGGAAATGGGCCTCTTGTGCAGTATCCTACAAGGCTGGGGAAGCTAAGAGCTCATTTTGTTCTCACTTTCCCTGTGGGAGAAATCGCAAGTGAAGGTGGTCTCTCTTGGCCCTGAGCTGTGCTGCCTTCGGAGAGGAGTGTCATGAGTAAAGTGAAACTGTTCTTATCCTTGCAATGCTCCACTGGGGGTGTTGGAACCTCTCAGCTGTGCTCCCAGGCTTCCCATAAAGGTATTTTCCTCCATTGGTCATTGTTAAAATCAGTGTTTCTCTGAGGGTATGAGGTATGGGACCTCCTATTTCATCATCTTATTGATGTCCAGAAGAGAGAATTCTTTATTTCAGTAGGTTTCAAATATCCAGTGATATTTCATAAAACATTCAAGCTATTAAAAAAAAAAACCTCACTTTTTTATTGATTTGATGACAAGGTTAGAGAAAACTCTTACAGGGTGTGAACAAGAGGAAAGTAGTTTTAGGCAGAAGCAAGAGGCCCGCATGTGTGTATCAGTTATCAGAGCAAACAATGGTTTGAGTTCAGATGAACTTGAAGAATCTGAAGTTTTAATGGTCAAGGAGGTGAAAATCCAAAGTCTTGGGTACTTTGAAGAATGGCTCTGTAGAGCAGGAGTTAGAGTGATCTTAATTCTACAATAGAGACTGCTTTCTGACATGATACTACAGCCAGAATGCCTAAAATTACTAGTTTCTTCTTGCAATACTTATAGGTGAAGAGATTTGAAATTTAATCAACTTTTCCTATCATCACAATGCTGGAGGCATGTTAACTGCTCCTATCACATCTTTTAATTGCATTTGAGCAATCAAAGAGTAATTCTGTTGCCCTCAGTGTCTCTTCTTAATGATGATATCACATTGGAGGGACATTTTCTGAAAGGTTTTAATTGGTTTAATTATTGTTATGAAACATTGGAGTGGAATGTTTGTACTAAATTAGTGAGCCAAAGGAAAACGTGGTAGAAATGGCAAATGAAATAGGGAGGTAGATTTAGATGTAAATGAATTCTTGACTGATGGCCAAGCCCGTGGTTGGGATTATTGTCTCACAAAAAAGATTATACATTAGATAAAGAAAATGTTAAATTTGGCATTTGTAAAATTAATTTCTTTTTTCAAAATTTTTTGTCCACCTAAAAGAGAAAAATGGAAAGACTCCGACTAGAGCAGTGGAAAAATAGGAAGGAGATAGTGTCATGAAAGGAAAAAATATTGTGAATAATTTTAAGACATTTAGCCAATTTTACATAGGACATATTTCTAGTTTATATTTTACATTGCATTATATAATATGTGAACATTACATAGTACAATTTTTTTTCTAATTGTTTAAAAATTATTTCTCTTTCTGTAATAATTTTCTCTTCCTAGCTTAGTCCTAGAATTGTAGCTTTTAAAATTTTATCCTGGCTACTTTTGACCCCAAAATATTTATTTATTTAATGTAGTGCAATGATAATGTAAGATTATATATGTATATACACACACACGTATATATATATACACACACATATTATATATATATATACATGTATATATACACAGTCATATGTCTCTTAACCACAGGTATAAGTTCTGAGAAATGTGTCGTTAGGCGATTTTGTCATTGTGCAAACATCATAGAATGTACTTACACAAACCCAGATGATATAGCCTACTACACACCTAGGCTATATGGTACTAATGTTATGGGACCGCTGTTGCATATTCTGTCTGTCATTGATCAAAACACTGTTATGCAGCACATGACCTCTCTATCTCTGTATATATGTGTGTGTGTATGTATATATAATCTTGTACATAAGATTACATACTCGAACATCAGTGATCTTCATTGTCTGTGTTTGTGTGTGTGTAGACTCACACAAACACACACATTTTGAAGATCACTATATGATTTCATTTTATGTTAGGGGTTCTTCAGAGAGCTTTTATTTGATACTAACTCTTTCTCCAGTTATCACATTATGCCTAAACCTTGGAAAGGACTTCCTCTCCTGATGTATTTTAATAAAATACTCTTAGAGCCACGTACTCTCCATCTTTTCTTCAGAGGCAGTAGTTATCTTGATTTCTGTTGCATGAAGACTTATATCTAATGGAAATTGTAAAAATACCATCTCAGGTTCCAATAGTGGGAAATAACTGCAAGTTATAATAAATCAACTGGAAGATGGAGTTTTACTTTTTAAAAGAATAATTAAAATTCAGAGTTCTCTTTGATGTATTAGTGTAAAGGTTAATTACAGTGTATGATTTACAGTGAGGCATAATGAAAATAATCTTGAATTAGGTATTATAAGACCTGGACACTTGTCTGAACTTCACCATTTATTTGCTCAATGACCTTGGGCAAGACAGTCTCAGCCTCACTCATCACCAGTTGAAATGTGTAGTTAACAATATCTTTACTGCCCAACTCTTCATAGTGTTGTCAGGATGAGATGGTCCATGTGAAAATATTACATAAACAGTGAAATTATGTATAAAAGTGACTGTTGTAAATAACAGTTAATATGGGCCAGGCACTACACTAAGCATTCATATCATTCTTAGAACAGTTGTATGAGACAAGTAACATTGCTATTTCAATTTTACAGATCAGGAAAGTGAAGCTCAGAGTGCATAAGACACCTTAGTGAGCTCATGCCATCGGTGAGTGAGAAAGGCAAGATTTGAATACAGGTCTGTCTGACACTAGAACTGATGCTCATAATTACATAATTTTTGTCACTCATCTGAATAATAATTGCTATATAGAATTATGTGGGAAGTGGATAAGGCAGGAAAAATGAATTCTCTTTATTATCACATCTGAATTCTAAATGTGAAAACAAAATATTATTTATTTTTCTTAAAAACAGAATGCCATGGAGTTCTAACTATCCAAATGTGTTCTTCCTTTAGAATTTAATTGTCTTGGATCCGCTCACAGTGACTGAGGAGGAAATAAGACCATCACTAGAGAAACGTCTTGAGGCCATTATCAGTGGGGCCGCTCTACTGGCCGACTCTTCATGCACGAGGGATTTTCATCGGGAGCGCATTATCGCAGAATGCAATGCCATTCGCCAGGCTCTCCAGGACCTGCTTTCAGAATACATGAACAATGTAGGTGACTGGTTTCTCCCCACCCCGTACACTGGTTGTGCACTGATGTTCTTTCCATGTACAAATGTGATGACTTACAAATAAGGACGTGATTTTACGTGGATTGGCTTTCTGAGTAGGTTCTGCTTGGGTTACTCGCAGGGTACTGATTGACACAGGAGCTCTGGAGATGGAGTCCAATTAGAGGGTTATTTACGTACGATTGTTTTGTTTGAGGCAGTATCTAAATATTAGTTGAAGAAGTTAGTCATGACTGGAGAAAGGAAACTGGAGTTGCACATCCATTTAAAGGATAAAAAGAAGATTAAGAAAAGGGCTAGTTGTTCAAGATTAAGTCGGTGAATAACAGAGTTAGAATTTAGATAGTTTTAGATAAGTTCAATGCTGCAGTGATCAAGGGCTGTTTTTGAAAGTGTAAAGAGCTCATGTAGTTTGGATAGTTCTTAAAGTTTTTCAAACATAACCTAATGTCATAGATGTTTTGCAGTTTTAGCTATCTCTCAGAAATATTAGAAATGCTGTCTAAATTTAGACAAGTGTGAAACTATTTCAAAGTTTTTTTATTTCATTTTTTATGTATTTATATATGATATATTCATTTCATATATATCTACATCTATCTGTGGAATATCCTTGACTATTCTTACATTCAAACCTTAGAGCCATTTTAAAGATGAGGAAGAAAGTCTTGAAGACATTGTCAGCTATATACTGATCATGAGGCTTCCTTAAATAATAGAGCTAAACAAAATGAAAGATTTATAATAGGAGTGTTTTGTTTATCTGCCTTATTATAAGTGGAATAATTCAAGAGTTATGAAGGTATGTTTTGGAAATTATTAGTTACAAAGCTCATGACTTTTTGAATGTGAAATTGAAGATTTAGGATTGTTCAGTATAAGTAATTTATGTAAATAATTGAAATGTGCTAAAATTAGTGAGTTTTAAGGACCCTTCAACACATTTGATGTATCTCCATACTCTTAATATTTGGTGACTTTGGCTCCTGACCAAAAATCTCTTGCTTGCCAAGAAATCAAAGTTGTAAGGCAGATTTTGTTAATAAGAAGGACATATTGGTAATGTCATGTCCTCCTTCTGAAGCTAGAATAGCTCTATTTTTAGCTTACAATATATTCTTAAAAATTTTTTAAAGGAGTTGATGAGTTACAGGAAACTCAGAAGATGATGTATTGGAATTTCACCTCCCCTGATCTGTGAACTATTAAAATTATTATCCTTATTTTTATAGATAAAAATATAATAAAGGTACATACAAGTTTATCTATAAATTATAAAATTTTAGGTAAATTCACTATATCTAAAAAGTTGTTTTATTCTTTTGGATACAAACACAAACAGATGCACATGCACACACTCACCCACATGCATAGTCAGGGATGGCTACGTAATTGTGGAACCCAGTGCAAAATGAAAATCCAAGACTTCTTGTTCAAATGCAGGAAACAAAAGAAGGGTTTTCCAATCCCGTCTCGATTGACCCAAGAAAGATTATTTTTATTTGCTATTTAACGTTAGGTTCTCTAGTGCATAGGTGTATTGTGGAGCATGCAGACCCTCACAGGTGTCCATGGCCCTGCCCTAGGACCCTGACCCACCCTGCCTTGCGCCAAGGCTCCCACCAGGAGTGGAGGGTGGCAGCCATCACTGAGCAGGGGAGCAGGTGGCTGAGGACCTGTCCCGAGAAGGCACTGGGAGGCAGGACTGCATGTGAATCAAGGGAATATGCCTCATTGCCCCATCAGACTTCACTTATATACACAAATTAAAGATAAAATTGTTAAGAATTTCAAGACTGTGCTAGTAGAGCATGAAAAGCCAACCATGGAGCTCCTTTCCAAGCTTGGGGCCCTGTGTGCAGTCTCAGGCCCCTGAGGCTGGTCCTGTACGTGGTACATGTATATCACATAAAAATAGTGGTGATTTTATGATTTTCTTCAACTTTGGGTTAAAAACTATTTCGATTAAATAACATTCATACCAGGGATGAATTGATGGGAGCATTCTGCCCTGGGTGGAATTAAAAGTTGGTCTGCTTTTTACTATCACCATGCACCAGCAATTCTAAGCATCAATGATAAAACGTTTTTCACAAACTTCTTTTGTTTCTTTAACTTCTAAACAATTGCTGCAGTTATTGTTGAGTTTTAATAATATGTATGTATGATTAAAATTAGCATATTTTTGTGATTACCCTTTAATAAACATTATATTCTTCATGCATTTAAACAGCAGATTTAAAATAAACAATGATGACACAGTGATTGCAATGACAAAATTTAGAAATAGAGTTGCTTCAATTCTGCTATTTTTTTATGATCACTTGGAATTTTTATTTGAATCTAAAAGTTATAGCAATGAAACTGAATCACAAGGGGCGATATTTTTGTTAGGTAAATGCAAATTTCATACATGCAAAGTTCATGCTTGAAATATTTCATTGAATTTGAATAATAGCTTTGAAATTTGCAAAAATTGCCAATTGCTTTAAAGTTAGGGACCAAATCAGGAAAATAATGATTATTACTGATTATTAACAAAAAGTAATTTTGTCACAAAAGAAGGGAGGTTTTTAAAAGTATCTATTCCAGGTATCAAATATATTAAGTAAGGGAATGAAAATAGGTATATATTTTTCTATGTCTTACTGCACTTTTTCTTAATGAGGATTTAATCTGATGTTCAGTTTCAAGGCTCATTTGTCAAGGACACAAAACTTATTTATGTTGTTAATATCCTTCTGTGAGATATTTTTGTTTTAAAACAAGGTAAGTTCTGTATTAGAAGAGTGAATGGAAAGAAACTTTTCCATTTATAATATCCAAATAATTGAGATCAAAGGTAAGTAGCTTTTTTTAGCTTGTCCAGATAATTATCTTAATTTTTATTTTTTTGATGGTAGACTTAATCGTAGGAAATTCAAATACTTCTCAGTTATTTCCTTGATTAGATCGCCCTACTCCATGCTTGCTGGAGGCTGTTTTCTTTTTCCTTCCTCCTTCCTCCATGTTTTCTCTTCTCCTCTTCCAGCAAAGGAGTGTAAATGCTCCCCAAAGCCCCTCTCCCTCGTGTCGCTTCCGCCTTCAGAGCTCTCAGCCCTGGTGGAAGGCCTGTGTTTACTCGTCTGCCGTCTCCACTACACAAGGGCTCTAGGAGAGTGGGGACTGTCCCTGGCCCTTAGCACAGAGTCTTCCAGGCAGCAGGTGCTCAGTAATCATTATTTGGACACAGGCAAATTGAATTTAGTGCTTGTTTCTTCTCAGTTTTTTAATTAAAATGACAATGTGCCTGAGACAATTAATTTGTACTTGATGATGTTATTTATATGATAATTGTGGAGAAAAGATGGGGAGGGTTAATGGTAAGATCAGAAACACAGGAAAGGAAGAGCACAAAGGTGAGGAAACTTGTTCTTTGGGTGATCTGACTATATTTATGTAATCCTTTCTCCTGGGGCATAATGTTAAATGCTTGTTGAGAAGACATTTTTTTTTCTGGGAATGAAAGACTTGTTGTGAATGTGGGTAACGTCTGGTGATCTGCCCGGGTGTTGGGGTAGAGTTCGAAGAAGGAGGAGCTAAATTTACACGGTGGTGGTCCCAATGATCAGAAACCCATTTGTGGGCACAGTATATTAACATTTTGTTGATAAGTACAACCTATTAATAATCAAAAATATGAACTTACAGCATTATGAAAAAGCACTCCAAAATAGTCTATTGGTTCCTTTACATAAAAAAGTGCAGAATTTTAGGCCTACTACTAGTATCTGACCAAGCCAATGAATACTGGAATTAAACAGCAGGAACCAATCTGGAAAACTGTGGAGTGTATTATCAAGAACGTATTTCCAGGTTTATTTTTACTCTAGGTTTATACCACAAATGATGCTTCTCTATAGCTCTTTCATCAGCTTTTATGAAAGGGAATGTACTTTCCTGGAACTAGCTGAACACGAACCTTTCTGAGTTTGCTGAAAGATTTTCAGATAGTTCTCATACTTAAATCCTCAACTTCCTATTTAAAGGAATGTTGTGTTTCCTTTGGTGGGCCTGGTTTTCTGTTCAGACTAGTTAGGAGCTTTTGTAATTGAACTTTGTTGATAGAGTGAATGCTTGATGATAATTCAGACATAATAAAGATAACCATGAAAACTTAAAGCATGGTTAATACTCATCAAAATCTGTGGATCTCTTATTGCATGTGACTTCAAGACTTCAAATTTTGCAAGTCTCTTGATCCCACGGCAGTTCAGCAGCGGGAAATGAATAAAGTTTCTGTTTTTCTCAGGCTCAGCCCATATGACTAGTTTGAGTCTAAATAACTTTGCTTCCTTAAACAGATCAGAAAATCTCCATCATGTTTTCACTGAAGCTCTATCTGCAGAAAGTTCGATGTCTTGTCACATTAGTAAGAAATTAGTAGAAAATGAGACCAGCAGCGTCCATAACAGATAAAACAGCCAACCACTTAACACTGTTAATGATTATATCTGTATGCCTGAATATTTTCCTTTAAAATTTTTATATTTATATATTTTAACTTAGTTTTCTATTGCTACTGTAACAAATTACCACAAATTTAGTGGCTTAACCCAATTATTTTACAGCTCTGTGGGTCAAAAGTCTGATACAATCTCGCCGGATTTAAAATGAAAGTATCAGCAGGGCTACATTCTTTTCTAGAATCTGTAGGGGAGAATCCATTTCTTTCCTTTTCCAGCTTCTAGACGCCACCCGCATTCCTTGACTCGTGCCCTCTTCCTCCATCTTCAAAGCTGGTAAGGTCACATTTCTCTGACCCTGCTTCGCTCCTCACACCTCTTTCTCTGATCACAGCCAGGAAAGATTCTCCACTTTTTAGGACTCATGTCATTAGACAGGGCCCATCCAGATTATCCAGGATAATCATCCCATGTAAGGCCCTTAACCTTGATTACATCTGCAAAGTTCCTTTTACCATGTGAGGTACCACACTCAGAGGTTCTGGGAATTCGGATATGCACATCCCTGGGAGGCCCACAACATACGCTAATACCAGTCTTCCCTAGTCTCTTCTGTGGAATCTTCATCAATCCCTACATTTTGAATCTATCATAGTTAGTATCACTTAACACTTTAAGCTCTATGCAGGCAGATGACATGTCTCTTTTATTTACTGTTTTATCCCAAGCCCCAGGCACAATGCCTGGCATTTAGAAAAAGCTGAATTGTATGTTTGAATGAAAGAATGAATGAAATTATTACATATTGTATATGCCATGTAATGGAGAAATATCTTCTCTGACGTTAAATGAAATGAGTTTCAAGCATCTACTAAATTTATATGATGGCCTGCCTATTATAAAAGGTCTTATTTTGAAAAGAATAGGTCTTTTCTAAAAATCAATGTAAATATTCAGAAACAAAATTTTCTCATCACAGTCTCTGCATTTGGATCCACACCCAGCCATATTCCAAAACAGGATTTTTACTCATTAAAAAATATACTCCAGGGAACATTCAGAATCAGAGAAAGTTTAACTTTTTAAACCTAGGAGTATATTTTCCTAAGATATTTCTTCTGATTTTATTACACTTCCAGGATTGTTAGGTCTAGTCCGTATTCTCTGATGTACAATATAATTAAGGAATTCTTCATATGAATGGGGCAGAACAAGGATGCCCACTGAAGAAGGAAGTGTCTTAGAGGGAAATTAGTTATTTTTAAATGGTGGTCTTTCTGTACTTGGTGAAAATAGAGTTGAAGGCAGGTAGTCATCATGCCTTAGTTCTAAGAATCAATGGACAGGGGTCTTTTTCTGGGGGTGGGTTGAAATCAGATTGATGTTAAGTTTGGATGTGTTGCTGGGCAGGATCTCTAGGTCATGTAGAATTGTTGGTGAAAATAACACTCAGATTGGTACTTTACTATGGGAGGATATTAGAGAGTTGTAGGAGAGACGGCGCTGCTGGAATAAACGAGTCAGGCCTGGGCCACATGCGAGGACCAATTTGTATTTCTAGACCTCTCACTTGCCCAACATTTTCTTCTCTTGGTGTCTTATGTGAAAGTGCATTGTTGATTCACATTATATATTTGTTGAGTAAGTAAATGTTCAAACGGACTGGCTTTTGTCATTCAGAGATCTATTTCATTTGTATGTTTGAGTTTAATGCATTCTCTGTCTTGGGGAATTATAAAGATTCAGTGAAACTGATAAAGAGATGTTACGGGATTTTTCTTACATATAAGGCCTCCACCTCTCTCCTGAAAATCCGTTTTGGAAATGATTTCAGTTTTAGTTAATTTCTCCTTATTTCTCGTGATGATACGGTAAAGCATATGACAATCCATATACAATGACTCTTTGAATACTAAAGACAGGTTAGAATTAAAATTTTAAACATGTAAGGCCAGCTTCCAAATCTCTTTTTTCTTTTTGCAATGACTACATGTTAGAATTGGGCCATTATTGGATTGGGTACACTGTATTAGATGCTTTACATTTTTATATTCTTAAATTTGATCATTACACCACAATGGTGGCTGGTTTCTGAGTGGTTGATTATGTTGGAGACCATGTTTTTTAGTTGATAGATACCTGGATTTTACAAGCTCAGCTAACTGAGGAGAAGTAAATAGTATCCTACGTAGGTTTGTACAATAGTAGATATGCCAAAATCAGAGAGATGAACCAAACTCAAACTAGAACATGAGATCAAAATGCAAGAAGATATAAAGGAATTGTCAAAATCAAGAAGACAGGGAACAGATATTGATGCTGGTAAATAGGACCCAGAATTCAACAATCAGGGAGTTGAGAGAAATAATAAATGGTGGGATTCTGGTTAAATGGGCGAAAATGGGTTTTGTCTCCCTTGCTTTCTTTTCGGTGCCTAATTTAAGGACTAGATGTGGGCAGGTTTTTAAGTATATCAATTGTTTTGGTAGTAAGATAGCATCATCGTTTCAGCTATTATTATTCTGAGCTGTTTTAGGGTCTAGTCTTATTCCTCTCCTAAAGGTTCCTGAGTTACTTGGATGAATGATAGTTAAATAATGACTCTGAGTCTCTTGACAACCAAAGCTTGGAGTTATCTAACTCTGGCATAGAATGTCCACTTTGGGATTGAAATGGGGCTTGTGCAGTGCTCACTGGGGAAAAGGGGGCATCTAGATTCCTCTGTTGAGTGAAGGGACTCTTCTCATTCATAGAGCGCTTCTTTGTGTTCTAACGTTCTTAAAAGTAAAAGTTAATAGAGAGAACCCCACAGAAATGCAAACTATATGATTACTGAATTAATAAGAAAAGCTAAAATAACAGAAGTAGGCAGCCATTATTATTAAAAAAAAAAAAAAGGAAATTAACCAGACAGAGCCAAAGAGAGGAAAATAAGGTAAAGTGTATAAAGTAAAAATAATTAAACAATAATGGAGGATGTCCTAAAGTGGCAAGACAGATTCCATGCAAAGAGCAGAACACAGGGGAAAGTCCCTGAAGATTGCATCCTGGGCCAGAAAGCCTAAAGGCTGAGAGTCTTTTGTGTTCATTTCTGGCATTCCAGCAGAGACAGCCAAAATTTCTTATATTTGTGGGGCAGGTCAGTCATTCACTCTGTGATTTGTTTCAAGTGATCCTTTCTCAAGAAATGGGTTCCTTTCAGTGTTCAGGCGATTCTCACATAGTTCTTGGAAGTTGCTGCTATGTTTTTTTTTTTTTTTTAACATTGGCCTTTACTCAAAGTTCTCTGTTACATCAAGAGAGAAGCAACTTAAATGATAGAAATGACAGGAACAAAGTAGGAAGCAAGAGTCTTGGCATTGAGTGTTAGTTCAAACTTGAACCAAAAGTCAGGATCCTGAACCTCGCATCGTTCCTAGCTAGGAGCTGATATTAGAATGAGGGAAAAGATTGTTGTCTTAGATCAGGTCCCTGGAAGCTGACTCTGAGATAAAGGGTAGCATGAAAAAGGTTTATTGGAGTGTTCTCTTGGGCCATAGACATGTAAGGAAGTGAAGAGGGAGGAGGTGCTTGCAGTAGAAGTCTCAGCCATCCTGTGGGGAGCCCGGGAACTGAGGTGGCCCTTCAGAGTTGTCCCGAACTGAGACAGGGGAGTGTCTTTGTATCCCTACAACTGTCATTGGCTACCTGCAGGTCACCCCTAGGAGGAGTGCAACATTGGAGGAGGCAGCTCCAGAAGGCAACTCCTGGAGAGAGACAGAGCTGTGAGCCATTAGGAGTTGGAATTTCCAGCTGAAAAGGGAATCTGAGCGAAGCACCACAGAATCCACTATAACAGTTAATTGCAAAAATAAAAAGGTTTATTTTAGCAGGCCTTGAACAATGGGATATTATCCTGTGTTAGCAACTGTGGTCAGTATATTTGGCCTTCCATAGTTTTTAATTTGCTGTTGGTAATGTTCAGGGAATTATTAGGGTAACCATGTAATTTGTCATCCAAACCAGGATACTTTTGAGAGATAGAGATTCTCTAAAATAATTAACAGACCTTACTTTATCTACAAAAGGCATAAATCAGGACTTTTCCAAGCACACCAAGATGTATGGTCACTTATAAATTACGTGACTGCATGTTATTATAGGTAGGATAATACATACGAAGGATGTTAAGAGGAATTTAACATATTTCATTGACAGATTCTGTATTGGCCATAAAGATAGCTGAAATATAAAGTTTGAGCTAAAATTCTATTAGTGTTGTTGCAATTTCTAGTCACATAATTCTTCTAGAGACACTGTGCTAAGAACTGGTAATTTCAGTCTGAACAATTGTAGTTTTAGTCGTCAGGTGGAATAAGACAAACAAGTAAGTGGAATAGAGCACCATAAGAGCTGTGATAGTGGTCAGCAGTAAATACAGTCACGGTCCCCTGAGGTCCATCAGGGAAGGCGTCACAGAGGAGAAAGCTCTTAAGCTGGCTTTTGAAGCATGAAGAGGTGGGAATTCCAGAAAGGGTAACAGCTTATGCAAAGGCACAGAAGCAGAGATCAGGAGAGTACATTTGCTGTGGGGAATATAAACAGTTTAGTCTGGATGAAATGCAGGAGAAAGAAGGAAAGGTGGGATACGAGACTAAGTACTGACTATTAATTTACAAACAGGGTTCTTTCAAATATTTGTTAGACTTATACGTTCTCTGCTTTCAAAATTCAAGCCAAATTTCAATTTAAGTCTATCTGTCTTTAATGCTCATCATTATAAGTCACTCATAATATTACCTTAGCTGGTTTATCTTTATAGATCAATTTCCATTTGTGATATTGCGATTTATAATAAGAAATATATATTTGGTCTTCATCTCTGTTTGTTTATGACACAGAGCTTCTAAAACCTTTGGAATTTCATAAGTGAAGAGAGTGATAAAGTTGTCTTTTGTTATGTTAATGAGGTGAACTTTGGCCCTAAGGATGGGGGCCAGTTGCCAGGAGAACCAACCATGTAATTAGAAGATTAGAACTTTCAGTTCCACCCCCCTGACCTCCTGAGGATGGGAGAGGGACTGGAGGTTGAATCAATCACCAATGGTCAATGAATAAATCAATCATGAATATATAAGGTGGCTTCCATAAAAACCCAAAAGAACAGGGTTTGGAGAGCTTCCAGGTTGGTGAACATGTGGAGATTCAGGAATAGTGGCACACCCGAAGGGGGCATGAAAGCTCTTTGCCTCTTCCCACATAGCTTCCCCTAGGCATCTTTCCATCTGGCTCTTCCTGAGCTTTTTATAATAAACCACTAATCTAGTAAGTAAAATGTTTCTCTGAGTTCTGTGAGACGCTCTAGCAAATTAATCAAACCCAAAGAGGGGGTCCTGGCAACCTCTGATTTACTGTCAGTTGGTCAGAAGTACAGGTAACAACCTAGACTTGAGATTGGCATCTGAAGTGAGGGGTCAGGGGCAGCAGTCTTGTAGGACTGAACCCTTAACCTATAGGAATCTGATACTATTTCTGGGTAGATAGTGTCAGAATTGAGTCGAATTGTAGGATACCCAGCCAGTGTCCTGAGAATTGCTTGTTGGTGTGGGGAACACCTTCCCCCCCACATTGTAATTGGTACTAGAACTTTTACCATTAATACATATTCAATATTTTTAAATTAATTTGTAGTTAGACCCTGAATAAAAAAGTTATCTTACCATTGTGATATAAGTTTAGGATCAAAGACCAACTTGTAGCTTTATTTCTGTGCTACAGTGGGTTTAGCAGGGTCAGAGATGGAGAAGCATCTTGTGTAGTGGATTTGCTTGGCTATTGGCTACACTTAGCAATCAACTGGAGAAGACTGTTAGTGATCTGCAAATTGCTAATTGCCCCATCACATTTTGATCCTTTTTTAAATCTGAAATTTTAATATATATTTTTATTTATTTATTTATTTTGGTGAAGAAGATTGGCCCTGAGCTAACATCCATTGCCAATCATCCTCTTTTTGCTTGAGGAAGATTGTTGCTGAGCTAACATCTGTGCCAGTCTTACTCTAGTTTGTATGTGGGATGCCGCTACAGCATGGCTTGATGAACAGTGTGTAGGTCTGCGCCTGGGATTGAAGCTTGAGAACTCTGGGCTGCTGAAGTGGAGCATGTGAACTTAACCATTGCACCATTGGGCTAGCCTTTTTAATTTATATTTTTAAGTCTTGTAGCCACAACAAAAGAGCTTATTGAATTCTTGACATGAATTCATTTACTTATTTTCTTCTGGAAGAAAAATTGAAACTAGATATGACTTAGTGTTTTCCTTAGAGATAACTATCACATTTTGTATTTGAGAAACTCAACCAAGGTGGTTGATTGACAAAACTTTATTGCTACAATAGTCGTTGGCTTTAATGTCCCAGAGCAGCTTTTAACTGTTTTAGTTTGACATTCATATGAACTTAAGTAAATTTCTGGTCCCCGAGTGGATTTGGATTACGAGTGTGATTCAGTTTGAGGGCACTGCAGCTCATGTGAAAAATACTTTTCTTTTATTTACATATGGCAAGGATTTATCTATAAGGAGCTTTATCTCCCAGTAAAAAGTTGATTCCTATCTGTGGTAGGCAGAATAATGTCCCCCCCATAAATTTCCATGCTCTAATCCCTGGGACTTACGAATAGTTACCTTTCATTGTTCAAGGGACTTTGCAGATGTGATTAAGGACAGGGACCTGGAGATGGAGAGATTTGCCTGGATTAAATGGGTAGGTCCAATTTAATCAAATGAGTCCTTAAAAGGCTGCATTAGAGAGAGATGGGATGGAAGAAGGAGGAGAGATTCAGACATAAGAGAAAGTCAACAGGCTTTAAAGATAGAGGAAGAGTGCATGAGCCAAGGAATGTGGCTGGCCTCTAAAGCTGGGAGTGGCCCTCAGCTGACATCTAACAAGAAAATAGGGATCTCAGTCCTACAACTACAAGAAACCAAATCTTCCAAGAACATAAATAGCCAAGTAAACAGATTGTCCCCTAGAGCCTCCTGCAAGGAACACGGCCCTGCTGACACCTTGGTTTTAGCCCAGTGTGTACTTCTGACCTATAGAACTATAAGGTAATAAATTATTATTGTTTAGGCCACTAAGTTCGTGGTACTTTATTACAGCAGCAATAGAATGTTAAAACACCATCTTAATCAAGGGTTAAGTAGTCTAGTTTTGTAGAGAAAAGGTGGGGCAACTTTGAAATCTTATGTGAAATGAATTGCTGCAATTATGTACTAAATATATAGATATATTAAATATGAAATGTATATTTAATTCTCAGGAAAGGCAATCAGGGTTTCATGAAAATACCAAAATATTGATTTTGAACATGCTTATGTATCTCACATAAGATTTAGCATGAAGTGGCTAAAATGCCTGGAAACCATTTATTGGTGTAAACACCATAACTGTCATGGTGCTACACAAGGAAAATATGATTTAGTTTGTTTTCTGAACCAGCCCTTTCCAATGGAAATATTATGCAAACTGGAATAATTCGAGAACCATATATATAATTTAAAATTTTCTAGTAGCCACATATACTAAAAAGAACATGTGAAATTAATGTGAATAATATATTTTATTTAATTATTCATCTATTTAATTATTCAATATACACAAAATATCATTTCAACGGGTAATCAATATAAACATTATCAATGAGATAGTTTACATTCCATTTTAGTACTAAGTCCTTGAAATCCAGTGTGCGTTTTACACTTACAGTACATCTGGACTAGCCACATTTCAGGTGTTCAATAGCCATATATGGTTAGTGGCCGCCATACTGGACAGCACAGCTCTGCGCACAGATTCCTTCTTCACCACAGGGTTTTTGATGCCTGGCCACCTCCATGTTCTACAAGTTTATTAATGCTACTGTTAGAAAAGGTAACAAAAGAAAAAAGACACAGAATACTTAGGCCAGGGAGACCAAGAGCTACAGCATCGTGCTGTCATTTCTGGTGTTAAGCAGTAAAATAGGCAACTGGCATTTTATACTAGCATATTGGAGAAAAACAAAAGTTTCTGCCTGTAGATTATATTTTCCCAAAATGACCACAAAAATATCTCCCATTTTGCATATTCTTCTCTGCTATGACTTTGCCTTTCCTCCATCATTAGGTGAAGTTTAATACCCTTCTTCTTGAACCTCGGCTTCCCTTAATGACTTGGTTGACCAATTAAATATGGCAGAAGTAATGTCCTGGAACTTCTGAGGCTATGCCATTAAAAACCTTTCATATTCCACCTAAGTCTCTTGCAGTGCTCGATCTTGATCTTGGGCCACTCCCTCTCAGAACACAGCTGCTATGCTGTAGAAAGTCCAAGCCACACAGAGAGGTCACAGTCAAGTCGACGATCTGGTTGGCAGCCTCAGCTGAGTTCCCAGCCGAAAGTCAGCATCAACGGCCAGCCCTGTGAGTGTGCTGTCGTGGATGCCCAGCCTGTTCAGGCCTTCATGTGGCTGCAGCTACAGCTGACCCTTAACTGAAGCTTCATAGAGACCTCGTGTGTGAAATCCTGGCTGAGTCCAGTCAAACTTCAGAACCATGTGGGAGAATATAAAGTTGTTGCTTTTAGCTGCTAGGTTTGAAGATGGCTTCCTACATAGCAATAGATAGTCAGAACCCTACAGAATTTGATAGGCAAAGGCCTGACTTTGAGAATCGGAACTACTCTAACACCAAATTTAGAGAACTGCCTAGAAGCTCCAGAGAACGAGTTAGAGTGTCCTCTTAGCCATAGTGGTCAAGGGTTATTAACAACAGCTTTGTAAAAGAGAAGACAAAACATATTAGTAAGTAGATGTATGTAGAGAAATCTGTCAATGGATCCTATTACACAGTATAGATTTAATCTCCACAGATCTTTCACACTCTTTAAGTCCTGGGTTAAAGATAAAACCACTATAGTTATCCTGATAATACAGATCTGAGGTGGATAAACCTTACCTAATTGTAAGCATCAAGATTCTGGTGCCCAAAGTGAAAACATAACAAAAAAATCTAGGTAAGTGGCCCTCTTTCATTTTAACAAGGTTTATTGTGTCTGGGTGCATTTATGCTATAATGATGTCTACAGTTGCATTTAAGAAGTGACTTTGAAACTTTTCCAGGTGATCCACAATTGATATGCCCAAAATGTGCATAATGATCGCCTGCTGTCTTCAGTGGTCTTGATTCAGAATCACTGAATGCTGAATGAGTATCTAATGTGTGCTGCAGAACAGCAGTTAGCAAGTCTCCCTTCCTCCACGGCCGATTGAAGTGCAGTACCAGTGGCTCGGGAAAAGAAATATGCAAACCCCCACAAAGTTGGCAGTACTGTAAGAATAGCAGTTGGCTTACAACTGGGGAAAGAAAAATAATTCTTTTGTTTGTTGTATAGCAGAGATATAATAATTAATATTTATGATAATCATGTTGTCTTTTATAAACACAGAAGCTTCTCCTAATTTTACAACTCCTTTAGAAGTATTGACTGCTCATTTTATCTAGTTTCTGAGCTTTCTTTAAAACAGAGAAGTTTGTAAAGCAGAACTAACTGAATTTACTTGATGATTACTTTTATTTTATATTCAGCTGTTTATCCTATATAGGGAAACCCCCCATCTTCTCTCACTTTGGGGTTATTATAGTGTTCCAGGAGTGCCTCTCAAAGACTAGAAACTAAGATTAAAAAACTCTTTCATTTGGTAATAATTATAGATTCAAAGGAAGTTGCAAAGATAGTACAGAGAGGTTCTTTGTACCTTTTGCCTACTTTCCCTCATTGATTGCATCTTATGTGGGTATAGTATGATATCAACACCAGGATGTTGACCTGTTGATATAAATTATGTGTATAGTTCTGTCATGTGTATAGACTAATGTAACCACCACCACCATAAACATACAGAAATAGTCCATTGCTGCAGATATCTTCCTCTTGCTACCACTTTATCGTCACATTTACCCCTCCCAAGCTCTCCTTCCTGCCCTCCCCTCCAACCCCTGGCAAATACTAATCTGTCCTTCATTTCTATAATTTTGTCTTTTCTAAAATGTTTTATAAATGGAATCATATAGTATGTGATCTTTTGAGGCCGGCTTTTTTCACTCAGCATGATCCCCTAGAAATCCATCCAAGTTATATGCATTGATAGTTTATTCTTTTTTAATGCTGAGTAGTATCCCGTGATACAAGACGTACCATAGTTTATTTAACCATTCACCTACTTTAGGATATTTTTGTTGTTTCCAGTTTGGGGCTATTACAAATAAAGCTTCTATGAGCAGTTGTGCACAGGATTTTGTATAGACATAAGTTTTTATTTCTCTGAGATAAATGCCCAGAAGTACAGTCGCTGAGTCATATAGTAAATGTATGTTTCTTTTTAAAGAAACCGCCAAATTATTTTCCAGAGTTGCTGTGCTATTTTACATTTCCACCAGCAAAGGATATATTTACTCCACATTGTGACCAGCATTTGGTAGTTTTCCTCTTTTTTATTTTCACTATTCTAATGGGTGTGTAGTCATTGCTCATCGTGATCTTAATTTGCATTTCTCTAATGACTGTTGATGTTAAACATCTTTTTATGTGTTTGCCACTTGTATATACTCTTGAGTGAAATGGCTCATCCTTTTTTTTTTTTTTGCCAGTTTTGTAATTGGATTGTTTGTATTTTACTCTTAATTATTGAGAGTTCTTTATATATTCTAGATGTGAGACCTTTTTCAGATATGAGGTTTGCAAATATTATCTTATAATCTATAGCTGATGAAGTCAGTTTTATCAATTTTTTTAAATGTATTATAGTTTTTGTGTCTAAGAATGTTCACCAAGTTCTAGGCCCCAAAGATTTTCTTTAAAAGTTGTATAGTTTTACATTTTAAATTTACATTTTGCATTTATAATCCATTTTGAGTTAATTTTTTATGAGATTTGAGATTTTTCTCAAGGTTCATTTTTTGCCTTTTGATATCCAATTACTCTAGCATTCTTTGTTGAAATAGATATCTTGTCCATTGTAGTACTTTTTGCATCTTTATCAAAAATCAGTTTGCCCTACTTGTGTGGGGCTGTTTCTGGGTACTTGACTCTATGCCATTGAACTATTTGTCTTTCCCTTGATCAATTCCACACAGAATTGATTACCGTAACTTTATATTGTCTTGAAATTGCTTATAGTTATTCCTCCTACTTTATTCTCCTGTTTCAAAGTTGTTTTAGGTTTTCTAGCTCTTTTGCCTTTTCATGTAAATTTTAGAGTAATTTTATCTATATCTATGAAAAATCCTACTGAAATTTTGATAAGAATTATGTTAAACCTGTATATCAATTTGGGAGAATTGACATTTTACTGTATTGAGTCTTCCAATCCATGAGCATGGTATGTCTCCATGTTTATTTAGATCTTTGATTTCTTTCATCAGAATTGGTAATTTTCAGCATACAGAACCTATCCATGTTTTGTAATATTTGTACCTGTTTCACTTTTTTCAGGTATTATAAATAGTGTGTATTTTAAATTTCAAATTCCACATGTTCATTACCAGTATGTAGATTTTTATGTGTTTAGTCTTGTATTCTATAGCCTTGCAGAACTCACTTATTAGTTCAGCTTTTTTCTTTTTGGTAGATTCCGTGGGGTTTTCTACGTAGACATTCATGTCGTGTACAAATTGATACAGTTTTATTTCTTCCTTTTCATAGCTGTATGCCTTTTATTTCCTTTTCCTGCTTTATTTTACTGGTTAGAACTTCTAGCACCATGTTGAATAAGTGTGGTGAGAGCTGATATCTTTGGCTTCTTGCTGATCTTAGGAGGAAAGCATTTAGTCTTTCACCATTAAATATGATGTTAATTTCTTTGCATTTTTTTAATGCAGAGTGACATAATCATTCTTTTTTTTTGTTGCATCTACTTTATCTGATGTTGCTTTTCTTTCTTTTACCCTAACAGGTTTTAGTATTTTTCCAAACATAGCTTGTACTCTAATAGGAATTCTGGAATATGTTAGTGAAAATGTAATTTTCTACTATCTCAGTAACAATCCTAGTGATAATGAAAAACTGAGTTGAGTCAAGAAGATTAATAATGACATGGTGTGCTGTTTATGCTGATGATATGGTAACAATAAATAACTTAGGGATGCCAAAGTTTGCAAGTCTACTTTTAATAGGAAAATTTAGAAAAAACATTATTGATGAGGGAAATAGAAGCCGATCATAGATAAAGCAATATATCCTAATCCATGTGATGGGATTATTTGGTTACTAAAAGAAAAACAATAAATGGATATGACTACATACATCATACACGAATATACATATATACCATAAGGCATGAATGGAATATTTCCTGTGTCTTGATAATAATTATTAACTATAACTAACATTTATTTGATGTCCTATGCTAGATAATTTACTTACTATCATGTAATCATTACCACAACCCTTTAAGTAACTACCATTATAATTCTTGTTTCAGGGATGAAAGAACTGACAACCACTGTGTAGTTGAACCAATTATGGAACTGAGACAACCTACCGCAGAGCCTCTGCTCTTAAGCACTCTCTTTTAGTATACAGTTAATTCATTCATTCAATAAATATTTATTGAGCATCTGTTATGCACCTGGCATTGCAAAAAATGAGGATGTAAGGATAAACTAGCAAGGCATGTTCCATGCTCTTGAGAAGCCAATAGCCTAGCAATGACACAGACATAAAATACCCTCCTAAATTAATACATAATTGCAAAATGGGATAGAAATGAAAGAAATGTACCTCTATGATAGAGGCCTAAGCAATCAGTAAATTTTAACCAAATGAAGGGTGAGGTGAAGATGAGAAAGCACATTTCAGAAAAACATAATTGTTTATGCAGATGTCCTGCAGTGGGAAAGACCCTAGTGCCTATTTACACCTGAAAGAAGGCCAGCGTGAATTTGGACCTGAGATTGAAGAAAAATTTGGTGTGGGATGAGGCAGGGCAGGGATTACGCTGGGCCTTGCAGCCCATACCAACAATTTGGCGTATTAAGCTAAATGCAGTGGGTACAGGATTGGAGGGGGTCAGGAATGAAGTGTGGACTACTGCAAAAGCCTTGTAGGTGGTTTGTATAATGAAAACGCAGGACTAAATGACTTCCATTCTTGTCCATTTGAGCTAAAAAATTCATAAGTGTTTTGTTCTAGAAATCTCCAAGCATCTGAGGCTTTTCCTTTTCTCACAATACGTTGATTTAATCTTTGTAGTGCTAGTAACTCAAAGGCAAAACTCTTATTGGATTTGTAATCCAATGAGAAATACAGCCCTCACATCCGTGCCTGACTTAATGACTCCTGCTGAGGTTGAATTGTGAGCTGTTATCCATCTCCTCTCTGAAATATGAATTCTAGTTTAGTGGAATTCATTGCCTTTGGGGAGTTAGTAATATCACTTTTGATACGGCTTTTTTTAAGCCCATTGCTAATATATTTTAAGATGGAGAGGAGTAGAACGCATGTTATTTATATATTTATTTTCAGCTAGCTAGTTGAAATCACATGCTAACCTTTTACTCATCACAAAAGTTATCAAACGTTCATAAATTAGCTTACAAATTGTACAGGCGTGTTTAAAGTTTAAACAAAATATTGATATGATTTATATTTTTACATGCCTTTACATGAAAAAACAAAAATTTTTTTAAGAATTTTTTTCAAGTTTGGCTGCCATTTAACAAATCATAATATTTTATAACAAATATCACCTTTCTCCTTGAAAGATGGTAGACAAAATCAAATAGTTGACAAATATAATCTGTTTTGTATGGTCCTCAAATACTTTTATATGGCGTTTTCCTTCTCATCTCTGATAGGCAACTCTAAAACCCATTAAACATAGTTTATCTATGAAAAAAAAACTAGGAACATTTTTTAAGTCAGAAAATATGCCATACCTTAGTGGCATAAAACACGAAGCAACTTCATCAGTTTTTGCTGAGGAAGATCGCTCTGAGCTAATATCCCTTGCCAATCCTCCACTTTTTTAGCTTGAGGAAGCTCAGCCCTGAGTGAACATCTGTGCCAATGTTCCTCCACTTTTTTGTATGTGGGACACCTCCACAGCATGGCTGGTGAGTGGAGCAGGTCCCCACCCAGGATCCAAACCTGCAAACTCGGGCCGCCTAAGTAGAGCATGCGGAACTTTAAGCACTAGGCCACAGGGCTGGCCCAAGGCAACTTCTTATTTTGTGGCAATTTAATTAGTTCAATAAAGAAAATGGTATCTTGCTAGCAAATGAAAGACAAAAGATACTTTATTTCACCTCCTTAAAGCTAGGAGTAAAATAAAATATAGATATCCATTATTAATCTGTATTAATAGTTCTGGTGTTTTGAATTTGACAAAGTAGGGGTTAGAAAGATCATTGTAGTCAGAGAAACTTGGGTTTAAATTCCAACTCTAATATTTACTTTCTTTATGTCCTGAGGCAAATTTCTCAGCCTTTCTGAAATTCAATTTTCTAGTCTTAAATAAAGAGATAATAAAATTATCTGGTAAGGTTGTTTTGACGATGGCATGAGATAAAGTAGGTAAACCTTGTTTTCAACCCTAGCTGTATATTATGATCACCCAGAGAGCCTTCAACAATTCTCAAGCCAAGATGCCACCTCTGACCAGCAAATCAGAATCTCTGGGGCAGCACTCATGCATCGGGATGTTTGCAAAAAGACCCCTGGGAGATTTTATGGTGTAGCCAGAATGCAAACTGCTGATGTAAACGCACGAGAACAGCGCCCTGCTTATGGTAGGCATTTATAAATGTTAGTTCCATTCTCTTCCTCTTACAAGCTAGTTGCCTACAGTTTATATAAAACTTAACCCTTCTGGAAAGATAAGCCATAAGCTATATATAAGGTTTACTGAAAGATCGGAAAAGATATAATAATTTCTTTTGGCAAAGTATAATAACTGGAAGCTATTTTATAGAGAATTTTAAGTAGCCCCTTCTCTTTAGATTTAAATGTTGAAATTTAATTTAGTTTACCATATTATATATCAACAGAGATTTAATTAAAAATGTGTAATTATAATAGTGGGAAACATAGATGAATATGGACATTAATTATTCGTGTGACAATGCTTAAGTTTTATGATAAATGCATTTAGAATTCCTTGTCATTTCTTAAGTCACTATTTTTATGCCCATTTCATCAAATTGCATTATGAAAAGAATCCACATATTGCTCACAAATTATGACACTAAAAGTAATATATACTTTCCACAATTTATTTATTTCTAGCAGTGGTGTTATCCTTCTTTGAATGTAACAGACTCATAATCCTCAGGTCGACTTTGACTCATTTTTCTCATATTTTTTAAATACAATCAATTACCAAATTCTGAAGTTTCTTTTTGTTCCAGATGTAATTCAGTATATTTTCAAACAACTATATATGGAGACCTTAGCTTCCAGTGAGGTGTGTCTGGGCGCCATCAGACCAGGGAGGTGGAAGATGAGGCCAAAGGAGAGTCCCCAGGTCCACTCCCTGCCTCCGCTTCCAACAGCAGCTCTGCTTTTAGTGAGGTTAGGGTTCTGTGTAATGTGTTCTATGTTATGTGTCATATGTTAAGGTTCATTTGAAAAAAGATTCCTCTGCTGAGAAGAAAGTTTGACAAACATTGATTCAGACTATAAACTCATACAATATGGAAGTAAGCTGAAGAGTGCATCACAGTGAGAAAGGAAAAAATGTGTTAACTAGTGGCTTCAGACTTTGTCTTGGAGAAGAAATTGTCTTTCTTAAGAAAGTGTCTTCATAAATGACTTGGGTGGCTGAATGCAGTTGGAGAGTATGAGTGAGCAGGAGATAAAGCACGAAAGAGAAAGCTAAATTGCTCTGCATCTTGAGGGAGAGTAGAGAAGGGGGAAAGGATTTGGGAGGAAAAAAGAGGGACAGAAAGGGGATGGCATGGTGACGTGGTGGAATGGCTCATGAGACTTATAAGAACAAGAATTTTTAATGAATAATCTTGTTTGCACTCTATGATGGAAATTGTTTTCCTCAAACCTTCCGTGAAGTTTATTAAACACCAAGTTTTATTTTGTGTGAATGATGGAGAAAGGCTGATTTCTACATATAGGTCCTGCTCTGCAGAATGTTGTGATAATCCATAAGCTGAACTGCTTTGACAGAGGCGGAAGCTAAAGTATGTGCCTGGGCATAGAAGCTGCTAGGGATTTGCAGATACCTTGGGAAGAGCATCAGGCTTTATAGGAGTCACAAAAGGGGAGTTTGAACCACTTATTATCTAGACTGAAAAAGGAAGGACAGCTCTATTTGATGAGTTAAAGGACATATGAGGAAGATGAAGCTTGTTTTATTATTGATCATCTGAATACTGAAAGTATCTTTTTTTGTTTATAAATCTATTTAAAGTGGACTGTTCCCTTTAAACTTTTCCGTATGGTGTTTGATGTTGTGTTTTTCTTAATAATTCTTTCATTTGCTTTCTGAAATAATAAAGGAATAAAATATACTACCTCATTTATCTTTGATTCACCAAAAGGTCACACTCTGATGGAAAATTTGATCATATAATTCTCTTATGATTCTCCATACTCACAGATGAAATTAAAAAAAAAAAAAGGCAAAGTGACATTTGAGGATTCTCTCTACTGTTCTGTATCTCTGGTTGACTTATTTTCAGGAAGATATTCAAAGGAGGCCCTTTCTGCTTGATTTGTCTAGACAGTAGAAATATTAGAAAAGCAAGCCCTACCAGCAACATGGTCTTGAAAAGATAGAAAAATGTCATCTTGATTTTTAGGAGGAACTGGAGGAAAAGTGTTTGCATTTTGAAGACAAACAGGGGAGTTAGCCATCTGTGCATCATAGAAAAAATATTTCATTAGATATTGAAGAAAAATTTTTGAAGATGTACGTAGAGCTGGAACTTGGGGCAGGGAGAGACCCATTGCTATCCATTTACAAAGTAGAGGGAAAAAAGTCTAGCCATGTAGATTGAAAATGAATTTCAAGTAAACCTTTTTTTTATTCTTCTCTTCATACCAAATCTCAAAATAAAGTTGATAAATCTGCTATACATGATGTGTTGTTGGCCTTTTTACATCTCCTGATAATGCAGTGCATGCAGATAATGGAATCTGTCCGTGGTCTTATTGCCCTATTTATCACTGGCTTGGAGCTAGTAAACTCTCACAAGTTTGCGTTAGGCAGCATCATGTAAAAGAGAATCTTCTTATAGTTCTTAGGACATCTAATGATCTCAGCTGATATTGTTCTGAATCTTGTTGACTCCATTTTCTAGTTTAAAAGCGGGACACAAAGGGGGCACAAAAGGGGAAGTGGTGTACCCACAACATGACTAACAATAATGTACAACTGAAATCTCACAAGGTTGTAATCTATCATAACGTTAATAAAAAAAAAAATGATGCTGGGACAACTGGTTGTCCATAAGGAAAAAGTAAAAGTAAAACTTAATCCCAACCTTATGCTTTATATAAAAATTAAATTCTAATGGATTAAAAACATCCAGGTGATGATAAAACTTTAAAACTTTCAGAATAAAATATAGGAGACTATTTTACGACCTTGGGATAACAAAGGATTTCTTAAATGAGATACAAACTATTAAGGAAAAGACATACAAATTCTACTATGATAAGATGAAGAACTTTTTTTAATCCAAAACCACGATAAAGAAAGTGAAAAGACAAACCACAGAATATTTAGGCTAATTACAACACAAATGACTGACAAATGATTGGTTTCCAGAACACATCAAGAAGTTCTCTAAATCAATAAGAAAAAGTTAAGTAACTCAGTAGAAAAACGTCCAAAAGACAATCATTGCACTTGAAAAGGAAAGTTAATAGTCCAGTAAACATGAAAATGCCCTCAACTCCATTAATAACAGAGAAACGTAAACTAAGACCACAAGGAAGCTCATGATATACCAACGAAGTCAGTAGAAATTAGGAAATATAACAATAAGTATTGGCAAAATGCTGCTAGTGGGATTACAATTTTATACAATTACTTTAGAAAAGAATTTGGCATTATCTTGTAAATTTGAACATGCACATACCTACAACTCGGCAATTTAACTACTAGGTACACATCCTAGAGGAACCAGGAAAAATACTAAAGAATATTCATAGAAGTATTGCCTCTAATAGGAAAAACAATGGATGTAACCAAAATGTCCAATGACAGAAGACTGGATAAGTTATAATATGTTGACACATTGGATTATTACACAGCAGTAAAATTGAATGAACTAAAGCTATGTGCAACAATAGGAATAAAACATTAAAAACATAACCTTGAATGGGAAAAAGGCCACAGAAGGCTACCATTGAGCATATTTTATAAAGCTGATAACCAAGCAAAACTGAACAATATCTTGTCTAAGAATATATACGTATATGGAATTTATTGCTACTCAAACACAAGCAAAGGAAGAATAAACATAAACTTCAGGGTGGAGTTTATCTGGTTGGGATAGCAAAGGAGAGGCCCAGAATAACAAAGGAAGAGTCCTAAAGGAACCCAGATAGTTTCGATAGCATTGGTAATATTCTATTTCTTAAATTTAGTGGTGGGCTCAAGAGTGTTCATTCTTTGATTATGCATCAAATCTTACGTATATATTCCATATATCCTCTTTTGTAACTAATATTACATAATAAAAATTTAACGAAAATGTCAAAAAAAAAAAAATCTCAAGTTTGGAACAGTTTAATAAGTGACTTCATTCTCCTTTGGAGAATCTCCAAGATGGTTACTAATATGATCTTCGCAGGATGAGGGGCAGTTGCATTACAGTGGAGATGGAAATTTTGTTCCACAAATAAACAAGTTCCTTAGTGCATATTTAAGCAAATGCCCCAAATAAAGTTATATATGATTAAAATTAGCATTGTTGTATTTGCTGATTCATTTATGTTTATTCATTTTCTAAATACGGTTAACCTCTTGAGTATATTAATGTTAATTTGTTTCAGACAAATTAAATGTAGATATTTAAGAACCTTATATTGAAAATTTGCAAATAAAAATTCCACAAAACTTTCAAATGCACTTTTTATCATCTTTTTTTTTTTTTTTTGAGGAAGATTAGCACTGAGCCAACATCTGTGGCCAAGCCTCCTCTTTTTGTGAGAAAGACTGTCCCTAAGCTAACATCCGTGCCCATCTTCCTCTATTTTATATGTGGGATGCCTACCACAGCACGGCTTGCCAACCAGTGCCATGTCTGCACCCAGGATCCAAACCAGCGAACCCCGGGCTGCCGAAGCGGAATATGCGCACTTAACAGCTGCGTCACTGGGCCGGCCCCGACCAAATACACTTTTTAAACATTCATAACATTAGCTATTAAAAAAAGTGATTGTCACTATTCACAATTTAATTATTAAAAAAATTTTTGTCCTGAGATTAAGTAATATTAAACACTGGCAATACATTATTCAAATGCATAAATGATCTTAAGTCGATCTTTTATAATGTTTCTATGCTCAATGTTTTTTGATAAGATCTTTTGATAACTCAAATCAAGATAACTAAATCAGTGAAGCCATTCTGAATAAATGTGCTATGAAATCTTCTGTATAAAGTTTATATACAATTTGTGAATAATGCCAATGATTTATTAAAATTCTAAGTAAAAAAGCTTCATTATTTGTGGTTTCCTAATTCTCAAACTCAGAAAAAAATGTTATCAAAATGCCAGAGTATGTTGATAGCATATTACATCAAAAAAGGAGTTAGGGGGGCTGGCCTGGTGGCTTGGTGGTTAAGTTCACATGCTCTGCTTCGGCAGCCCCTGGGTTCGCAGGTTCGAATCCCAGGTGCAGACCTACACACTGCTCATGAAAGCATGCTGTGGCAGCATCCCACATACAAAATAGAGGAAGATTGGCACAGATGTTAGGCCAGGGCCAATCTTCCTCACCAAAAACAAAACGAGTTAGGGAATTTGGTCAGGGGCAAGACTGACATTCTCTCAACATTAACTATGGACCAGGCACTGTCCTGGGCATTTTACATACTTTCATTTATTTAGTTTGCACAGAAAATCTCAGACTCCAGCATTTGCTGTGTGATGTTAGGCAAGCTACTTACCATCTTTCACGTGCTCATCGGTTGTCTTTCAACAGGAGATCAGTCCTTAATTTAGAAGTTTCATATTACCAACTGTCTTTTGACTTTCTGCTCAAATTGTTATGTCACTCATGGTTGAGTAAGAAGAGTTCTATTTTCAAGCTATGATTGTTCCTGGTACCTTGTAGTCGATCAATGACAGCTCACAGGATATATTCATGTGGAAAATAAGTGAGCATCATGATTGTCTGAGAGTAAACTGGGAATATTGTACGGATTTTGTCTTGGGTGTTTACTTTGAAAAGCACATTTTTATGTCAGACTCCTGCTTTTTCTTGGTTTTCACATTACCTGAGTGTTAACAAAGGCTCCAGTGGAGGGCTGAATTAGGATTTTGAATTTAGCCATAAGGACAATTTACCCTTTAAAGAATCAATTTAAGCTTTATTTTTCATTATTTAATATGCTGAAAATTTCACACTGGCTAAAAAGCCAAATGTGCAACACAAGAAATTTAGCTTAAAAGTGTAAACAGGGGCTGGCCTGGTGGTGCAGTGTTTAAATGCGCACGTTCCGCTTCGGCAGCCCAGGGTTCGCTGGTTCAGATCCCAGGTGTGGACATGACACCACTTGGCAAAAAGCCATGCGTGGTAGGCCCCACATATAAAGTGGAGGGAGATGGGCATGGATGTTAGCTCAGGACCTGTCTTCCTCAGCAAAAAGAGAAGGATTGGCAGTAGTTAGCTCGGGGCTAATCTTCCCCCACACACAAAAAAGTATAAACAATTTATCACAAACCCTGTTCTTACAGCTACGCTAGAAGTCCTGTTATGGATTTGCTCCATTTCTTGGCAATAATGCTTACTGCAAACTTTTTTACAAATTACCCGTGAGCTTCTACATTGTTGGAGTACTTCAATCTTTACCCAGGAGATTTTGGCCTTGGCTTACATTAGCTGTCATGTTAAAGCAGAGTGTAGTGTATCGGATGCCGAAATCTTGATGTGGTGTGTTTGTCAGTAAATGTGTCTTATTTGAATATTGTTTCTTTATCCTTATTGGATGTTGGAGATATTTTTCTGAAGAAGGAATTACAGTGAGGACAAGCCTGCATTTTCAGGCAAGCTGAGACTGAAATTGGGGTAATCAAAGTCATTTTATCAAACCCTATTATCTGGTAAAGAGAAACTTGTGCTTCCACCTGTTCCGATTTACAGCCGGTTTCTAAATGATCACGTTACTCCCTGTGCGCGGCACTGCAGGCCGAGAGCCAGCTTCTTCCTGCTGGACCGGCTCGGGTGCCCAGTGGAGAAGCAGATCAGCTCATTCAGGACCTCAGGGAGGATGCTGGCTATTCAGCAAAGTAACATTCCCTCGTCCCAAGGCTGTGTGTATTTTTAGGAAGATGACTGAGTGGAATGACAATGTCAGTTTATAAATTCTGGAGACAATGCATGTGAGGATTTTTGTGTGTATCTATGTCCTGAAGTCAGTTTTTTCCCGATGGGATTTTTCTTATTTTACTGGTTTACTGGTTCATAGATAGCCTTCTCTATCCTATGTTTTCTCTTCATTGTAAAAAAATAATACATATATATGTGCATATATGTCATGTCACTGAATTGTATGACTTTCTGTTACTCTTTTGTTGGTTCTCGTCGGTAATTTTATATTGAAAAGCAAGAGTTCAGTTTGCATGTAGTACTTATGATTCTTACAGATTTCTATGAAAAAGTTCTCCTGGTCACACAGCCCTTTTAATCAATAAATCACCACTGAGCATTCTCAAGATTCCCTAAAGAATTAACAAGAGAATTGAAAATCAGGTCATGTACTGATATTTACCACTTTTCAGATCAGTAAAGTGAATGTTATATACGATGGGGGAAAAATAGCTGTCAAAATTAATTTGTTTCCATCAACAAACTGAAGAAAATATTTGGTTGAGCCCTCCACATTCTAGTCCTTTATTGCAAATATGGCTTAGTAGAGTCTTTAATCTCCTTCCCCAGTGGCAAGAGAGCGAGGTGTAGAATAATATTTAACTTTACCCATAAGAATTCAATTTGAAATGGCATACTCTATCTAGTCCACTGGTCAAGCTAAGATTAGAATATGTCACCTTGTAGGTAAGCTCTAAGGCTCTGCTGCTATTTCTGTTTCTGACTTTTAATTTGTTCAACTCAAAATCTTTCCTTTGGCAACCCAGGTGTATTGTGGGGATATAGGCTTTAGGGAGCTCCCAGATCCCCAGTTCCTTAGAAGTCATATGTGGAATTCTAAAGAATTTGGTGTCTGCATATTACATTTTCCATTGTTAAATAATTACCTTTTTAAAATAATGACACACAAGCCAAACAAAATAACTCTTTAGACCCCGATATTCCTATCCTGTAGTGGATTCTTCTTCTATTCAATATCTTTAAATCTTACAGCAAATCATTGGATTCCTTATAATATGTTCAGCTGGTAGTGTTTTCTTGGAGCTGTTCTCACTCAATATTTAAATGTGGTGGGTCTTAGTCGATTTTACTGTTACGGTCAATTTCTTAGCTGAGCCAGGCTTTTTTCCTTGTTGTCTCTGTTTCAGCAGCACCACCTGCTTGTTCCTGTGCATCTGAACAATAGGAGAAAATTAACAGCCTTCTTGTTCTGTGATAGAATAAAAATGTCCCCTCTCCTGGAACCTGTTCTTCCTTAATCTTTCGCATTTCACTAAATAGCACCATCATCAACAGATGGATGAAAATCTAGTTTCGATACTCGAGCCTCCTCTTTCCTTCATGCTACATTATCTACCAAGTCCTGAGGACTTTACCTACGAAACATATCCTGAGGGCTACTTCCTTCCTTCTGCACCACCACCACCTTAATCTAAGCCACCGTCATCTCTTGCCAATTCTACCGCAACATCCTTCTACGGAGCTCTCTGGTTTTGCTTTTGTTTTCCACACAGTAGCAAAATTAATCTTTTCAGCCTACCAGACCATGTCCTGCTTAAGATATCCCATGATTTCCCAGAGTGCATACCATAAAATCAAAATTCCTTACCATGGCTTACAAGGCCCTATATAATCTGGCCCCACTGATCTATTTTAACATATCTACCAATGCTATCTCCTTTTCCAACTTAGCTCCAACCCCACTGGCAGACTTTCTGTTTCCTGAGCAGCCAGGCCCTTTAAGGACTCTATGTTAAATCTCATCCTTGGAATGCATGAAACTGGAAGCATGTAACTGTGGTACAGCAAGAATTTGTCTATGTGGTAATAAGGTGGACCCTTGAGTGCTGACATTCCTTCTCCCAAGCCTCCCCACAGTATAAAAGGCAGGAGGCTCATACTTGGTGGATTCCTTACTCTTTGTTGACTTAAAACATTACACATAGGTGGCCTCCAAGTGTAAAAAGATACTATTTTTATCTTTGATATTATATGTATATCTATGTCCTTTGTACCCTGTGTTTGTTGCTTGGGTAGTGAAAGGAAATGGAAGCAACTTTAAGGACAGCTTAAGTCGTTTCTCCAAGTCTTCAAACCCATCAGCCTTCGGGTCTGGCCTAGTTCAGCTCTTCTCCCTCGTTTTTTCATAGTTAGCTTTGTCTTGTCATAAATATAGAGAGGACTTCTCTAACACCCAATCTAAAGCTGTCATTCAATCATTCTGTTGCATTGCCCTGTTTTTAACTTTCTATATGGCACTTATGCATTTATGATTGCCCATTTGTTTAGCTGTCCATTCATCCATCCATCCATTCACCCATCCATGGTCTTCCTTCACTAGAATATAATCTCCAAGAGGCCTGTGTGTCTTATTCATTGCTGTATCTCTAGCGCCTAGAAAGTGCATAAAATAAGTATTTGGGAAATATTTGTTTAATGAATTTTTTATTTCAAGTAATTTCAGTTGTTGAATAATTTTCCTTCCTCAGATATTTAAATCAAAATATCAAAAAGTTAGAATCATTGCTATTGTGACATCTCTTTATAAGGGATTCTGGAACTAAAGATTGAATTGTGGTTTGTGCTTCCATCCCATACAATAAATAAATTATCCTGTTTGAATCTAATTCTTTTTTTTTTAAAGTTATGCTTTTCTTTGGGGGCGGGGGGGGGGTGTGAAAAAGATTGGCCCTTAGCTAACATCTATTGGCAAACTTCCACTTTTTTTTTCTTCTCTTCAAAGCCCCAGCATATAGTTGTGTATCCTAGTTGTAAGTCATTCTAGTTCTCCGATATGGGATGCTGCCACAGCATGACCTGACAAGTGGAGTGTAGGTCCACACCCAGGATCTGAACCAATGAACCCCTGGCTGTGTAAGTGGGGTGTGCAAACTTAACCACTCAGCCACGGGGGTCCGGCCCCTGAATCTAATTATTTTCTATTGACAAAAGTTCATGTCTCTCTCAGGATTTATTTTCTCTCAAATCAGATTTTCTATTCACTAACAGTAAAGTAAACTCAGGGATAAAAAATTTTAAGGTTATCTGAATGAAATAAAAATAAATTAGTTCTGTAGGAGTTGAGAAAGGAAGTGGACTCCTCTTTATTTTGGAACTGATGCTGTATTGTGACAAGGACAATTTTAGTATTCTATTAAATACCATCATTACAAGGAGTTTTTTGTGTTTTAGTAATTTTTGACCTAGTTAGAGTGGTCTTGGAACTGTAGTGAAAGGGATGCTCCAGACCCCTTGTCTATTATTAGGCACCAATTTTGAATGTTGTGTGTGTCACAGCCACTACCCTTAGTGAAAGGGATTCAAAGATATTCAAAAAAGAGGTTCTCGGGGATTCATAATAGAGCAGAAAGGCACACAGGCAACTAATCATGATAGTATGTGATGTTTTTTGTTTGTGCTATGAGTTGAATGCTGTGGAGAAGCAGATGATGAAGGGGGCAAATCTTGCTTATGGGCTTTGGAGAAGTCTTCCTAGTGGAATGTTTGTTTTAACGCTATCTCCACCTTTGGCTACCACCTGACGAAAAAATTGGAGACTCTTAAAGAATAAAGTATCTTTATGATCCAAATAAACATATGTCTATTGGTGGAAATTTGGGCAGGTGATAATAAGTGGAACAGATATTTTGATAGGAAGTCTTTCCCAGTGTCCTTCCCATCGTAAGGGCCAGTTTCAGACACTGTCAGGGCCTAGTGACTCCCTGCTGGTGTTGACCATCTGGCCCACTCACCCGACTAGCCCTGCTTTTATTCTGAGGTTATTGAAGAAACAATAGCAATTCTTTTATATATTTTTGATGCTTACCTAAGTGATATGATCTCAGGTTGTAGAGAAATGCAATCGATATCTCAATGTTCAACCTAGGCAGCTTCAATATTAGCAAACTACGAAGAAGAGTTAGTACTATTCTCACATTTTTGTTTTTCTCATTTTTGTACTTCTGAGGTCAGCATTGAACCAAACTTGAAATTTCCTGGGGATCGGAGAAAAAGAGAGCCTGATTAAGGGAAAAGAAGAACAAAATGAAAGAAGAAAAATACAATTGTAGAGTAAAATGTACTGTTTTGATTCAAAAGCCCACGTATACAGAAGACCGGGATAGGATGAGGACAAAAATAGCTTGCTTTCCTCATTTGTCTCAGCTTACTTTTAAAGCTGTGCAGCTCCTGCTGTTAGATCCAGCACGCTGTTTGAAGAGCTATTATTGTGTTTTGACCTTGGAAGCATTTTGTGCTTCAGTGCAATGTTTATTTAGTTGACAAACACTTACTTGAGTACTTACTCAGTGCTGGTTACTGTTTTGAGAGCTTTGCTTGTCATTTAATCCTCATAACCATTCTATGAGGTAGATACTATTATTATTCCAGATTTTTGGATGAGACAACTGAGGCACAGAGAGGTTAAATGACTTGTCCAATGTCACCTAGTGGTCTGCTCCAGAACCCAGGATCTTAAACTCCAGGCTCTGTTGCCTCTCAGTGCTGCATTCCTTCAAATATGCCTGAGTTGTATTAGTTTAATGGACTGAAAATTGCAATTGGAACAAGTGACAATTGTGTTTTTTTAATTTGTCAAGGAGAAAGATTTAAATTCAATAAGAGATGTATATATATAAAAATTATAGTACACAAATTTTCTGGATATAAAATATTTTCTTTAAAATTTGGGGAAAATTTGGTCCAAATTGCCTGAGTTGACAAAAGCCCAGGAAAGTCTAACCCATGCAAATATCTTTCTTTCAGATCCCACAAATTCCGTGCTTACCGTTTACAGAATTACATGATTTAGGAGTCCTAAATGGTTGCCAACTGACTCTCTTGAATAACTTTCTTTATTCTCTGCGAGGATGTGAGTGCTATGGTATGTGTGGCTATGATATGCACGGGCAGAGTTGTGTGTATATTTTTGTCCAAATGTTCATCTATATTCTCTCAGCAAGGAGAATGTACGCTTTTTTTTGGTATCTCTGTGCTAGTCTCTCAGCAAATAGGTAAATAGATATATAGATAGATAGGTAGATAGACACAAATTATTATCCATTAGGTGGAGAATTAGTGTTTGAATCTAGTGCTAATCTGGATCTAGTTCATGATCTGCAATGATGTCCAGAGAAAGAACTCACCTATGTCTGCCCAGCAGTGCGTTGAAACCCTTCTTTCTTCTCCCACTGAGTTCTGATATCTTACTGTTATCACTGGAAATAGGGTGTATGGTGGGAATTCTAGTAAACCTGGAGCCCTGCCCCCTAACCTAGTCTTCAATCTCAGGAGTGACCCACTTTACCTCCCTAAGGTGTTCTTTTGCTATATGACATGCTAGTGTTACACAGCCTGGAGAATGCAGGAGACATGAGAGGTGGACACTGCCTTGGTGCTGTAGCCACAGACTACTTGACTACTATAATAATTGCATTCCCCTGGATCACTTACACAATTCCTACGTGCCTTTAGGTTATCAAATGATGGGTATGTTCTTAAAAACTTTGCAATTCACACAGAGCTATGTGCTTATTGCAGAGGTGAATAAAGGTTTGCTTTTCCTAAGCCCTGTTCTTCATCTAATGTTTTTGATCCAAGTCATTTCAACATCATTTCAATGCAACTTTCAAGGAATTACCTGATTAGTGTGTTGGGGGTGAGAGTACAGCTCATAGATCCACAGAAAGTGATTCCGTACAAAGTCAGTAATTCACATGTGGAACGCCTGACAACACCTGCAGTGTATTAGGCCAATGAAGACTTTTTTTACCCAGGAAACTCTCTCTGAAGTGGCATTTTCCCAAACCTTCAAGGTAGAATAAATCCTCAGTGTGGTAAGAACCAAGAACTGCAAGTAAATGTTAGAGGTATTTGCTGACTATACATCTAGCTTTTTTCACTGTAGTGACTTTTTTCCTGTTAGTATTACTTTAGGATAATAGTGGATCTATTTATAGTGGATATGTTTATAATGGGTATAATAAAGAAATATTCCCAATTTAGTTCCCTTATTACTCAGCGCTTTGTCTGCCTCCTCCTCTCCAGTCCCTCCAAAAAATGACTCTTTTGAGTTAACTGATGCAGGAATTGGAAGGAAGGTGGATATGCTGTGGAGGAAAGGGAAAGCCCTAGACCTGTCCTTTTGCCTTATCAGGAGGAAGTCTCAAGTACATTGGAAAGGGGAAGCACAAGAAAAGCCCACTCTTTCCCACCTGAAAAATTGTGGGAAGAAAGGAGATAGAGGGAAAACAAGTAGGTCAGGGCACAGTGTTCTCCTCATTCCTCCCTGGGGGCCTGGACACAAACTGGTGCAGTGGCTACAGAAATATCCAAACATGTATGGAAGAGCCAAGAATACTGGGCTGCTGGCACACAACCCTGGGGACACCGGAGAGAGGTTACAACACCAGGCGAAGACAAGTTTGTTGCCCCCTCACCATTGATTAGTATTGGCCTTCTGATATACAGGGACTTGACCCAAGGCATGGGGAGGGGCCAAAGAATAATGGATAATCCCTGGTAGGTAGATTTGGGAGAAAGAGGTCTAACAAAAGCATCAATAGTAGATGAAACATCGAAGAATCTCTGACCACAGTGAGTAAATGTTGTTTGGATGCGTAAATTTTCATTCTGGAATGCAGACTTTCATCTTGTACTCAGGCATCAATATAGGCACACGAAACAATTTTATTTTTTAATTTGACCGGCCAGGTTTTCCTGGTGGTAATTTTCTGTGAAGGAGCAGTTCAGCATTTTTAGGAATGATTTGTTAGTTGCTGCCATGGGCTACAGTTTACTCTGCCACAGTGGTAACTAACTAAATGGTACTCCAGTGGACTAAAGTCTTTGAAGTATTCAAATTGTAAAGAGGAATTGAATTACTAAGAGATGAACATGAATTTTTATAATATCATTATATTAGAAATCTCACAATTGCTTTCCTGTCATGCCAAAGCAAAGTTTATTGCTAATATGATTTTAGAGGCCAGCCACGGGAAGGGTGGTGAGTGCCTGGGCAGATGAAGCAACTGGCCAGAGCAATAGGTCATGGCATGTTATCAAGGAGATCGAGAGGTCGATACCAGGCAATAAGGAACTAAGACATGGAATCAAAGATCCAGTTACTGGAATAAAACAAAGTCCCTGTTTTAGAACTAAGGTAGAAGGGAACCAAGATGAAAGGTCAGATATTCAGGAAGTTTGACTCCCTCTACTTTCCCCAAAAGGGGGAAAGATTGGTCTCAGAATTGGGTAAGATATCTATGTGAGATCTAGTGGCCCAGTTTTTCAAAGTTAAAGGGATCTGAGGCAGAAGTTCAGTATGTTTCCTTGCAGAAGGTCATTCTCCTCTTTCATCTATTTGGTAGCATCATCAGATGAACATTAAATTAATTTCCTTTGGATCAGCAAACATTTTGTTTTTCCTTGATTTATGTAAAGATTAATTTTATAAAAGATATTTTTTTTTGCTTTGCAAAATATGTTTGGAATATCTGGCCTTTATCTAAATAAAAGGCACGTATCCTTTGACCCAGGAAGTTTACTATGTAATAGGAAAACCAAAAGTGAGTGTACACACACACACACACACTCTCTCTCTCTACATTTGTACATGCTGATATATGCATTAAACATTTTTATTTACTGGAAGGAAACTATTAAAAATGATTATTTTGGGGGACAGAGAGCTGTGGGGGAGGGGAGTATGTACCTTTCACTTTACTAACCTTGACCATGTTTTACTTTAAAAAAACATCAACAAGCCGTAATTGGAGCAAGGGATTGTGGAATTAGTTTTTTCTTTTTCTCTTATAATCTCTTTCTCTCTCTTCCTATATATAATTTAAAAGCCCTGGTATAGAAACATTTTTTATTTTCATGGAGATTAAATTTGTCTAAGAAGATGAATCTTCCCTTTGAAGAATGTTTGTTTTCATAAATCAAGCATATGGAAAAATTGTACCAAGCTATTGCTGTAAGTAATACACTGAATTACCAGTCTCTTATCATTTTGGTATGTTTTACACTTGAAAGTATATAACTATGAGGTTGTTTATTAAAGTGTCAATTGATTTGGGGCCTGGGTTTTATAGGTCTCCAAAATCTATAAATAAGAAAAAGCTTAGAAGTATTTTGGAGTATCTAAAATGCTTTCCACATAATTTGGTGTTTTATATAAATTTTGTCTATATTTATAGTCATGACCTTAAATATCCCATAAAAATAGGGAAGAAAATCAAGACTAAGGCAGCTGCATTCATATTTTTGGTGAATGTTCACATAGAAAGAAAATAGCTGCTTTTGCCCTGAGTCTCAGGCACCAAGTTGATATCAGTAATTTAGGGCCATTATCAGACTAAAATGTTCCTCACCATGACTAGTCTGCAGAACCCAGCAGGTCTTCTCAGCTCTACATTCTCAGAGGCTGAACTCTGTTCCAAGGGGGTAATTTTGGCTTGGTCACAGACACATAATGCGGTATTACCGTACATGACCACTCTTCCTGGGGATAATGGCACAGCTGGTCTGCCAATTGGGCTTAGAAAAATGACGTCAGGTGTATTTTGCTGCCAGCAGTACTAGGAGGCCAAAGCTTGCTTTGGCTGGGGAGATGATAGAATAGTAATAGATATTTTGCTGTTATATAGCACTTGTTTGTAAAAATCTTAAAGTGCTTTTACAAGTATTAATTAAGCTTAGCAACATTCCTCATAGGCTGGTAAGGGTTGTTACATCATGTGCAGTTTAGAGAATTTTTTTTGTTACAGCGATATTCAGAGTTGGATGATTAGGCTATGGTTAAATGATAGAGCTGACTGCAAAAACAAGTGGTTTGAATTCCTTTATCTGGCTTTGATCAAATATTCTCTTTGAGATGGCAAGGGAGCAGGCCTCTACATTGAAGCGATGTTATATTTTAAGCTCCTTGAGAGCTTTTCTTAGCTCTTGATTCTCTCATGAATGGGATTATTTTAATCATCTTTCTATGCACATTCCTCGTGCTCTATGTCTTTCTTGGCATATTGTCAACACCTTGCACATTAAATAAGCTTCAAGGTGAAATGTGTATGGCGATGCTTCCGTGGAAGTAGAAGGCATTGCTCATGCATGCTACTGCAGTGTCCTTCTGATGGCCTCCTTGCCTGGAAAAGGAAAAAAAAAAATGGGGCTCCCCTTAATATGGCATATAAAATCAGACAGGACCTCACTAACTCTTAAAATGTTAGTATTTATAGTACCAAAAAGGGCTTTGCTATACCATTTTCACTAATATCAGTGTTTTTTATTGGACTATATTGAAGTTAGAAGCTAAATGTATTTGCTTTTCATACTTTGTCGGTAAGCCTTCTTTTAAATTGTACTTGTTTTTCTTCTGGTTGATAAGTCATCTTTCCTTGTACATATAATTAGTGGATTTGGATTTAGGGTTCTTTTTCTTAAAAAAAAATTTGTTTTAAATTCTAGTCATTATATGTACAGATATGTGAATATATGCAAACAATTTATAAACCAGTCATATATAATTATTAACATAAATTGAATTTTTATGTGTGTGCGCGTTAGAGCTGGACTATTAATGCAACCCAGTCTGAGATTCTAAAACAAAGTAAAGATGAAATACTGGCAATTTGTCTAAATTTTTAGATGGCTTTAAATCCTTTAATGGATTATTAACTGTAACACTTGAAAGAGAATTTTATACAATTGATATTTTGCAATCAAAACCATCTTATAGAGAAGTGGGAGATTACCAATTTTAGGATATTTTCTTTTTATGGTTATTTACAATAGCAGTTTGAATGAACAGATGAAGATGTGTGTTATACGATATGGCAGAAATAAGGGAAGTTTTCAAAGGTAGGGACTGAAACATCCCATCATTTCTACGGTATCTCTTTAGTCAGTTATTATATTTTCACTTTGAGACTTCTAAAAAATTGTCCAAAGAATCAAAGAAAGCACTCTGTAAACAAATCAAAGTCTTGAATGTTTAACATAGGCTTAGAAATCCCATAATGTTCATTAGGAGAAATTAATACATTTGTCAGAGATTTCCCATTGAATTAATAGAAATTTTCTATTGGGACAAAAATTTAAGCATTCAATTTTTTCTGATCTTTTAAATTTTGTAACATAATGGTATTCTATTTTATAAACATCGTGATTATAACATTACTTACTCCGTTATTTCAACATCCACTAAAGTATGGACTTGCATTGGCTTTTAAATTTCTTGTATTTTTTAGTTGAATTAGAAATAATGTGAAGAGCCATAATATCAAATTTAAAAATCACATAAATACGTACCCTTTATTTTCATATTCTAGTTTATTAGTGTACCTGAACATCTATAAGAGTATAATTTTGTTATTTCATATTTATGCTAAACAGATATATCTCAGCTAAATATACGAAAGCATTCCAAGATCTGTGATTATCTCTGGCTCCCAAGGAATATCATTTAAAAGTGACCTTTCTGCTCTTCTTACCCCTACAGATAGGTAACTTAGGGCACTGAATTTCTGTAAAATCTCTAGGATATCCCACAACAGGAAATACGTGGATACTAATGGAGAGACCAACATATACAAAACTGAGTAAACAATAAAGCAGTTAATTTTATTTTTCTGTATTTGATCCGTTTCTGATGACCCAGTTTGGGTCAGGCACTCAACCATGAGAAAATCATTTGAGAAGATGGCAGCTGACATTTGAACCCTTTGGTTGGAAGGAATATTTGTTAGAAATAGAGTGCTGAGAGACAAGACAATGTCTACTATGAATACCTGTTATTTAATGAGCACGTATGTGTGTTGTGTCAAGCGCTGTGCTGGGCACTTAATATGCATTCTCCCTAAAGAGGAGGAAAGAAGCAGCTGTTAAAGCTGGTTAAGGAGTATCTGCCATAGCAGTTGATGAAGTTCTATGTGCAGGCAGCAAAGCTTCAATTCTTTTTTAGAGGACAGGGATCTTTGAGTCACTTATTTAGTTTGCTACAAATTATGATCTACCAAAGAGGATGACTTGCAAATGTGAAATGATATTTCTATTATATTTTGGGAAAATTTGTTTCTAATACTCGCTTATATTGTTGTTCTCTGGTGCCTGAAGGATCCTCTGCTGCCTTTGTGTGTGTGTTTGTGTGTGTGTGTCTGTGTATATGTGTGTGTGTGTGAGAATGGGACTTGGGCCTGTGTTTTCTAGTTCTGAATCCTCATTAACTCTAAGAGTTATTATGTGTTTTAACTATTTTCTTCCACTACAAATTTCACAAACTTTAAAACATACACCGACCCCCCACACGCATGTATATAAGCGCAGTGTTTCTTCTTGGAGGTGCACCTGAAAGGGAGAAACTAAATAATCATGAACTTGGAAGTCTCTTCCTCTTATAAAGTGCAATACCTATTTTATAAGCAAATGACCATGCCCAGATTATCACATATTGAGAGAGATGAGAGGATTTTGTGAATAAGCTTGAACCTTAGGACCTTTTATTCTGGAGTTATATTAATATCTTATATAAATATATAAAATAAATTACATAATAAATTTTATTATCACTAGATTGCTACAATCCAGTGGTCCATGTCATGATTACTCATACAAATGCTCCTCTGTAATAGGGACATAACCACTAAATTGGCAGGGTTAAAGTGAGAGACTGAATAACACTGTTTAAACTCTTTTCCGTTTTTTTTGAAAAAGGAATTAATTAAACACATTCTCTCTCTGCAGTTGCTTTTACGAAGCCTACACAATTTCAGGCCTTCTGTTGGTTAATTCTATTCAGTAGCTATGACAAAGGAACCTTATGTAGAGAGAAATGACGTATGTGTTACTTCAAAATTGGTTGTGAGAGTGAGACAGAATTTTGGGGTGGCTAGGATCATATGGGTTTTATCCTGTGAGTTTTCACAAAAATAAATCTTTTTTCTGACTTTCATGTAGGAGTAGGGATGTCTCAACCCTATCTTGTGCCTCTAGTAAGAAATATAGAAACTTACAAGAAAATAAATTGTTGGATGAAGAATCATGCCTCAAACTGTGAAGATTAATACAATTTGTGAGATTAATGAAATTAATAAAATTGAAACGTGTTAGAGGGGCTCAATCTAATTACAGAACTGTGTAAGAACAATCCAATTTTTTTCTTTTTGAGGAAGATTAGCCCTGAGCTAACATCTGCTGCCAATCTTCGTCTTTTTGCTGAGGAAGACTGGCCCTGAGCTAACGTCCTTGCCCATCTTCCTCTACTTTATATGTGGGATGCCCGCCACAGCATGGCTTGCCAAGAGGTGCGTAGATCCACACTTGGGATCCGAACTGGCAAACCCTGGGCTGCTGAAGCAGAATGGGCGAACTTAGCCGCTGCATCACCAGGCCAGCCCCACAACGTGTTTATTTTAATGTTTTAAATACAGCAAAGGCAAGCGTTATTCCCTCATGTTAAATGCAATGTATAAACTTTGATCACAATAGCTAATAGACTTTTTTTTTTTTTTAAAGATCAGCACCTCAGCTAACAACTGTCGCCAATTTTTTTTTTTTTTTCCTGCTTTATCTCCTCAAATCCCCCCTGGTACGTAGTTGTATATCTTAGTTGCAGGTCCTTCTAGTTGTGGCATATGGGACTTAACCACGGGTGCAGCCCCGCTAACAGACTTTTTCATCTACCTTTACACACTGTCTCGAAACTCCCAGAGAGATCCTCTGCCAAAGCCATTCATGCCACACCATTGTTACACCACATCACTGCTGTAGGCTTGCTGGCCTAGGTATTCTGTCTTTCTGAACTTTAGGGTCTGTTCTGCTGTGTCTTCCCATGATCTTCAGACACAGCCGTCCAGTACAGCAAGTAAGAAATAGTGGCAGGGCGGCTTCCACACGACATTGGAGTTTTGCTTGGGGTCTTCCTCCCCAGTCCCAGTGCTAGCCCCTTACCACCTCACCAAAAGCTGCATTCCTGCTCATTTTCTTTTCTTCTCTTGGAAGGAGTGAGACATCTTATTCCAGTCATTTTGGTGTTTACTTCCAAATTCTTAAGGTAATTTGGCTTTTACTCTTTCCCCTGGCTAAGAAGATTTCTCTCTCTATTTTCACCCTAGCGAGATTTCCTCTGCTGGGTGTACAGGTTCAACAGTTTCTTTCTTTTTTTTTTTAAGATTTTATTTTTTTCCTTATCTCCCCAAAGCCCCCCAGTACATAGTTGTATATTCTTCGTTGTGGGTCCTTCTAGTTGTGGCAGGTGGGACGCTGCCTCAGTGTGGTTTGGTGAGCAGTGCCGTGTCCGCCCCCAGGATTCAAACCAACAAAACACTGGGCCGCCTGCAGCAGAGCGCGCGAACTTAACCACTCGGCCACGGGGCCAGCCCCAACAGTTTCTTTTTGAAGACCTTCAGTACCATTAGAAGAAGCTTATGTCACCTTACAATTAAAGGCCTTTCTTAGAATATTGTTTCCTTGATTTTATTTAATGTAGGAATACTTACTGAAAATATGGGCAAAAGCTGGTGGGAGAGAGAGAGAGAGAGTGAAAACTCTTCTGTTATATGTATTTTTCCCTTCCTAGTATTGTTGGTAGTTAGAATATTATTATCATTCCTTTCTTTTTTCTATGTGCACTATGGTTTACCTGTTTCTGGTGATTTCTTTTCCAGAGAAAAGCTAACTTTGGAAAAATTCAAATTACATAGAACTTCAATTAAACATATGGTACAGTTTTTACTTCCTGGAAACAAATAATAAAGGAAGCAGGAACAGTCTCTGCTCTCTAGGAGTTTTATCTATGGAAGCAGACACATAAATCATTGTATCATAAGAGAAAATATGATATTATCATAGTGATATAGGAAAAATAGAAATTAGTTATTATTTCAGGAATAATAGAAATATTCAATGACTGACCAAAAAACACCAAAACAAAACAGATAAACAAAAAACAACAAAACAAACCTCTCCCAAACCAGAAAAACAGTGTTGTTTAGCCTGAAAAGTTGAAAGCTTAAAAGAGATATGATCAAAGGCTAAATGATGAAGAAGCAAAAGAAGAGTTAAAATCATCTTGTTCTCCAAAGCTTGATACGTGGATCCAAGAACAATCCATGGCTATTATTTGAACCTTAAAAGAGACATGCATGAGTCCAAAAAGAAAACCCGCTTTAATTCTTTTGTGATGCCTATGAAATTTGTTATGCTATTGTATAGTAGAGTAGGAACACTTATAACTGGGACAAAAGAAATTTGAATGAGCTAACTATTAATCGATTTTATTATTTAATTGATTAATTCTTTTTTGAGGAAGATTAGTTCTGAGCTAACATCTGCTACCAATCCTCCTCTTTTTGCTGAGGAAGACTGGCCCTGAGCTAACATCCTTGCCTATCTTCCTCTACTTTATATGTGGGACGCCTGCCACAGCATGGCTTGCCAAGCGGTGCTATGTCCGCACCCGGGATCTGAACCCGCGAACCCAGGCCACTAAAGCGGAATGTGGCAACTTAACTGCTGCGCCACTGGGCAGGCCCTAGATTTTATTATTTATATAGAAAATTGGGATATTTGTGAGATTGTGAGTAATTTCTGAGATTTAAACCAATGCTTTTGGTGTGGGGGTTAAAAACGATCATCCTAGTATTCCAAAACATATATGTCCATTGGTGTCACTGCAAATACATAATCAGGTCTATTGTGATGCAAAAAAGGTTTACTCTCATTTTAAGATGGGAATTACACTCAGCTGAAAGGCTGTGTTTGCATTATATCAGAGATACAGTGAAAAACCTGAAATTAATTAGTACCACCATTCTTTTATTCCTTGCCATCTGTGGTCACCTTACAAAATACAAGCCCTTGGGGTCACCCATGCTCTCTAATACTCTTATTATTATACTACTTTGTTTTTTGTACCTCTAGACTTCCCCTCTGTTGTTCAGCTCCAAACCCTTCCCATCATTCCCCAGAGCCACAGCGCCTTGAAAACAAACTCAACCTCCTTAGAGAACACACTTCCCGGGGGGCCAGCCCAGTGGTGTATTGGTTAAGTTTGTACACTCTACTTTGGTGGCCCAGAATTCGCAGGTTCAGATCCTGGGTGTGGACCAACACGCAGTTAATCAAGCCACGTTGTGGAGGTGTCCCACGTACAAAATAGAGGAAGATTGGCACAGATGTTAGCTCAGTGACAATCTTACTCAAGCAAAAAGAAAAAAGGAGCACGCTTCCCCACCCGTCTTCATTAACTAAAAGATAGATCTCTGCTCATGTTCCCACCCTCTTGAGTACCATGGGTCTCAGTGGTGTTAGTGGGCATTCGTTACCTTGCCCTTTACTACCACATCCACAGAATGTATCTTCTCTGTCATGTGAAAATCTCCCCTTCTCTGAAGCTCATACCTTTTGGCTATTTCATCTCATATCCTGACTAACCACATCTCAGCAATTGTTGCAGATTAGAAAACTATAGAATTACTTGGCTTTAGTTTAAGGTTACTTTCAATATTGCCTAACACCAAACTGTCAAGCAAAGAGTACAGAGGATACTTGCTAGTCTGAGGATAAAACTGAGTGGATGCAAATCCTCAGTGCCTCCCTTGTACTCTTGGTGGATGCCCAAAGTTCAATGGTTTGTGTAACAAGCAGACTGAATGAGCCACCAGATCCAGAGTAGCCCAGAACTTCAGTCTCTCTGCTTCTTAATGTGAATGGCTGGGAGAATGGCTAAATCAGCACTCCAGTGTCCACCTTCTTATTCTATGAGGAAATTCATGATACGCCACAGTAATATACTTTCCTGTTTTATTTCTCACTCATCATGGTGCCAACCTATGCAGAACTCACCATGGGCTATCCAGTCCCTATTCATTGCTATAATGTATTAGCCTCATTATCCTTTCTTTATAATTTTTAATTATTATGAAATTGACTAGTAGACTTTTCCATTCAAGTTCAGCCATCAGGTGAATGACTTCTGTGTCTACATGGATCGCCCCATCCACCATCTAGTCTCAGAATTCTTTCACTTACTCAAATCTAGTAAACTTCACCCCATTCTTCCATGGCAGTCTCCTCACATTGGGCAGTTGATGTGGTAAAGTGGAAAGAGTGTATGCTTCAGAGTTAAATAGGTCAGAGTTTACATCCCAGCTCTGCTTCTGACTAGCTGTGCAACATTGGGCAAGTCATGGAGCTTTACTCATTTTGATTTCTTCATGTATAAAAATAATCAATCAAATAGTTAAATGAGGTGACATATGTAAAATGCCAAGCACAATGCCTACAGATTCTGAAAAATATGTGTCAACCCCGCTTCATGTGGTTATATGTCAGATCTTATCCTTGCATAGACTTTTTGGTCTCTGAAATTTTAAACTACAATATCTCATTTTCTAATCATAGCTTCTTATCCTTTGAGTTTACCTGCTATATTTACTCTGCAAATTCATCCAAAGTTTTAATGTCTTGGTACTTTCAGTTTTTCCCAAGTCTGTTAATCTCCTCTCCTACTTACTTTTTTTCTCTATTGAGCATAGTTCTCACGAGTAAACACTCCCCTGGGTGTGCACTTCCCTCCACTCCTTTGCTCCATAGTAGTTCTGCACTACTGATTCCATGAAGCTTCAACTTTGAGTTGATCCATTTACCTTCCCTGTTTCTCTACCTGTGTTGCCACCTCTACAAATTAGTGTTCTATAGCCTTAACTAGAGCATATTGCCTGATATGTTTTATGTGTCCTTGATAAACTTATTTTTCCCTTCTTTGTAAACCTTCACTAGCCACTTCAATCTCTAACCCACACCCCTCCCATTTACACTGAGTTGATAATCTTGGCTAAAATATTAGAGGGAAATATTATCAATTATGAACTCTCTCAACTCCTTGTGCATCTACATACACATTTTATGCCCATGATTACCTCTTTCCCTTTCATCTTCCTGGAAACAGGGTCTCTTAGATGAGGTTGTGCATATTTCCAGTGAAGATCACTTTCTAGTCTCTTTTTGCATACCTACGTGCATATGACCAACTGATGTTGGTTTCTATTCCTTGATCTCACACATGTCTCAACATGCCCCAAACTAAGCACATTCTCTATGTTTTGTCATCTTAATCATAGTCTTATTCTTTTATTATCTCATTTAATGATTTTTTGATGTATTTAGCACTCAAGCTAGAAACCTAGGAGTCATATTAGATTCCTATCTTTTTCTCAGTTCCTGTTGGCCTGTCATATCTACTGTCTTAATTTCTTTCTAACCTTTTCTTGTCCTTCACACTTCTGCTGCCTTAAATCAAACCCTCATCACATCTTGCCCAGATTACTGTGAATAGAACCCTATTTTCCACCTCTAGTCTCGTTTTCTTCCAATCAGTGTTCTCCACGCTTTCCATAACATTGTTATTGAAATGGAAATATGAGTAGAATACTCTCTACTTCAAACTTCTTTCTGTCTCCCCATTGCCTTGAAGATGAAGTTAAAATATTTCTCATGGTATAAGGCCCTTTGTAATCTGTCCTTGCCTATTTTCAACTGCATCTCATCTCACTCTTCCTCACTTAACCAGGGTTCCAGCCACAGGCTCATAGTTCTTGTGTATGTAATGCTGTTGCATGTCTCCATGAAAAACATGTTTTTCCCTCTGCCCAGGACACTCTGGGGTTATTTTTTAATCATGTTTGAGCAACTCCCATATGCCTAGCTCTATGTAATAGGTCCTCTGCTAGGTGCTGAACACAAAAATGAGTAAGGTTTTTTCCTGACCACTAAGAGGGATGGAGACACAGAATGATGAATTGTGATTTTACGTAGCGCCACTGGAGCAGGGACCATGCCGCCTTTGTTCACCAATGCCAGCCAACACCCAGCATAACGACAGCCATGCAGTATCTGATCAAACATTTAATATTTTTGAGTAATAACAAATAATCATAATAGCTATTACTTATATAGCAGTTTATTTCTTCTAGGTGTTGTTGCAATCACCAAAACAACCCTATGGGGTATATACTATTATCATTTCCATTTTACTAGTGAGGAACTGGAGGCATATAGAGGATGTTACTTAAAAAAATTGTGTCATATAAATACATGCTCAGAATATAATGAAGACATAGAAGAAGGGTATCTAACCTAACCCGCTTGGCTTAGAAAAGTCTTCCTAGAGCATTCCGGGCAAAGAAAAGAGCACAGCAAGCAGACATGGGACAGAACACATAGTGTGTTCTGAGTTTTGCAATAATGAGGGTAAAATGAGAAGGGAAGAAGAGTGACAAGTGATGCCAAAAAATATTACAATTATAAGCAGGAGAAGATAAAAATAAAGCCTAGTTTCTCTAATTTTTTGAATTAATTGCTCCAGACCCTGCATGCCCAAGTAATATGTTTGTCCTACTCTCGGTTCATTTCTCCACCCTCTTGAATGACCTACCTTTCTGTGTCTTGTCCAAAACACCCAGGAGTTCATGTGATTCAAGTAGAGGAAGAAATGGTGTCTGATGTCTCCATTGCTGCTGGTGCTTCTGTTTTTCTGTAGTGCTGGTATTGGAGATCATCAACCAGGTGCTTCTCTTCTGCCATTGGGACAGGTCCCAGGCCAGGACTCACTGATACTTCAAGCTCAGATTACAGGGTTATACACCTTTTTAGTTTCCATTTCTATGCTCAACATAATCAGTTTGCTAAAATGAATTAGTCTAGGAAAGCTTCCAGACAATGAGTCACACAATGTATTGAAACAAATCTCTTTAACAAATTCTTAGACTCTTATATTGAGTACATTTCTTCAGCGTTACCACTCTTATCTACCACATGTCCACTGTAAGAGGTTTGTTTATCTTTAAATCTTGGGAATTATGGTCTGGAGTCTCAGTCATTCATTCCTAGAGGGACTCCTTATATGAATTTACTCATTATCTTCCCATTGACCAACTTTGTTTATATAGTGTCAGCAACAGAAGACTTTTGAGTCAGCAAATGTTGTGGGCTACCCTTTTCTCACTTCCCTCATAGTGGGTGGCTGCCATAAGTAGGTCTAGAGCATGAAGGACCTCATAAGCCCAGCTAAGGAGCTTGCATCTCATCTGATAGAGGGAGAAGAGCACTGAGGGCTTAAGGCACAGTGATGTTCTGGTCAGGTTTTAGAAAGACGATGCTCTTGGTAGTGAGAGAAGGACTGTAGAGGAGCAACACTGAGGAAGGAACACCCATATGGAGGCTACTGCAGTCTTTTAGAGGAAAGGTGGTAGGTGTTTGAACAACAATAATGATGTTGGAAAAACTGGATGGATTTCAGAGACAGTTTCCTTCCTATGCATCTAATTCCTGTTAGCCCTTCAGGACTCCATTTGTACGCTGTGTCCTCCAGGAAGCCTTCCCTGCTAGGTCCTCCAGACTGAACCTAATGCCTCTTCCTGTTCTCAGAGCATATTGCTGAAAGTTCTATAAAGGTAGTGTGACATGGTCATATAATTCAGACCAGCTCAACTGTCTCTTCCACCAGATTACAGGCTGCTTGAAAGCTGGTCCTGCCTCTCTTCACCTTTGTATTCCTAGTGCTAAATGTGGCTCATGTGATGGTGGGTATGAAGTGGCTAGCTTGTAAAACCCCAAGGATATTTTAAAATGTGTTATTCAGGAAGGGTCATGCTACTACCGTTGAGGGGATTCTAACCAGAGGCATTTTTGCCTGCCCCTAAAGAAATCCCTTTCTTCCCCACACCTTTGGAGAGCACTAGAGAGAACGGAGTGTGGAAGACTTGGCTGCTTTGTTGCTGTGAGACGAGGAACATCTTGATGAGAGGGAATGCTGTAAGGCAGACAAGTAGACCAAAATCATTTACAGGTTAAAAAGAGAAACCACCATTTTATAAAACATTCTGGAATAAAACAAAACTTGTATAAAAGTGGTATTTAAATTCAAGGAGAATCAGCAGAACTCGGAGGTGCAGGAGGTTCAGACTTGAGTGGAGACCCTGGACCCAAAGACCCGACGACCACCGGTTTCAGAACCATGTGGCTCGCACATTAAAGGGCAGATTTCTGGAGTCTACATCGACCTGCTGTATCACAATCTCTGACATTTGGGTCCTAGAATTGGAATTTTAGGAAACATTTATAGTGGTTCTTATGCACAGTCATATTTAAAAGGCACTGCTATACCACTAGCCAAAAGGTGAAGACTTCTAATTAGCTCATTAGTAAGGAGCAGCTAGAAGAAGAAGATGCAACCAGAACCTCATCAAGCTGTCCTAATAGTTGTGTCTGTGTGTCTATGTGTATGTATTTGAAGTTAATGCCTAGTACACTCTTCATAGTTCAAATTTCAGAGCATGGCACAATTCTTTTCATAAATCTTTCCTATTTCATAAATCAGAAAGTTTCTGAGTGTGCTTATGATGGGATGGGTCCTGGCTGCTTCTCATAGTCAGTATTTATTTTTCTGAATGGGCAATACCAGGCAGAAGCCAGTGTTGCCTTAGCACAGTGACTGGCTATGGATAGTAATCAATGAATGCTTGCTAAATGTGTGCATGGGACAGGGTCTCAGCCAGAGGTTTTCTACTCATAACATTGAGAGATTCCATTTAGCACCTTCCTTTCTGTTGTGTTGCCATGAGGGTGGTAAGGAAGTAAAACAACATCTCAAAGCAGTGAAATTTAATATACAGAAAATTCCAAGTGCTCTTTTATTGAGAAATCATAGTTTTGAAGATTCTTCTCATCTTTATAGTACTAATGGCTCATGTCTCATTGTTGTGTACATTTCAAAGCTCCTGTATAAACAGGTAGAGAAATCCTGTTTGACTTTGCCTTTGATGTTTAATTGAAGGCTGTGTTTGATATAATCCATAACTATATTTTTTTGTGGTTAATAATCTACAGTGTCAGAGTTGTTGATCCTTTAAAAGTAAATGACTGGAGACAATTAAAAGCTAAATTAAAAAGTCACTTCTGGATTTGGGATACTTTTTAACTTAAATCAGAAGAAGAAGTGAATTTAGCAAGCAAAGTGGTGACATTTGAAATGAAATGGTTAATGTTCCAAGGCAATTGGGATGCCAAACACATATTGTTAGTTCTTATTTAATGGAAATGGTTCCATTTAAAAATCTGAATTTTTTTTATTTTGAAGTACTGTCCCAGGAGCAGTAAAGAAGCAAGTGCTGTGTAGAGATTAACATGAAATGTCACAGTCCTTTCCCTCATAGAGGTGACAGTCCAAAGAAGAGAGAGTGCCTTTTATCAAAGGGTTCCAAATGAGTGAGCAGTCTAATTTTCACAGTTCTTTTTTTCTCCCTTATATTTGCAGTCTTTTATAATTGATATGGTCAGATGTATTTTTAAATTAATGTACATTTTTAATTTACTCTTTTTTTATCAGCCCAGTTCCAACTTGTATTAATTTTTCAATTTTCTATGTTAGAAGGAAAAGGAAAAAGAATCCTTTTTGTTAGATGTAGTCACTTTACCAAGAAATGAGTAATTATATTCCTTTCCTTTATATTTTTCTTAATCTTAAATACTTGAGGCACTAAGCTTTTTTTTTTTTTTCTCAAATAGGTGTTTACCTGTGGAAAAAAATACTTCGTGCTCAGGACACCTATTTATTTTTACAGTGGACATCTTCTGGGGGGAAGCATCGCATAGAGAATATTGATTTCTACCTGACTTAATAACCAAACATTTACCAAAGTAATACTGAAGAAGAAATTGGAAAAATTAAGCCTTTGATTATTTTAAAATATTGTCAAGGGGGTAAAACTGTTAAGGGAAAAGAGTCAAATGTTTCTGCCGAAGGCCACTGGAAAATGTAGCTCTGCACAGTGCAGTCTGCAAGTGACTGCGGGAGAGACCACTGCAGACGGGCTACTGGTTCTGTTCACCTGGGGAAGGAGATTTTACGGTAATTCTAAAAAAAAGGACCCGTATTTTGGAATTATTATTCCCAATTGAGAGATATAGTGATGAAGTGAATTACTTTTAAAGGTAAGAATAGAATGGGGATTTTTATGAAAGATTTGATTATAGGAATACTACACATACTTTCTGAATCATCTCTTTTTCTCATCCTACATAAATATTAAGCACTTATGAGTGCGATTTATACATTATGAAAGGATAATACTATGCAGATTTTAGAAGCTATTTCCCTTTTCTACCAGCTATTTGAGGATAATCCATATGGTGAGACATGTATTGACACCTAGAAGCAGGATATATATATCACAGACAGAAATAAACCTTATGAAGATAATTATGCTGTGGGTGAATGGAGGCTGCTTAGGTGATTTTCCCTGGTGTGACTTTGTGGTATCAGATAGGGCCCACATTATTCGGGAATCTACATATAGAAAACGTGTAGGTTTGGAATGAGGTCAGAGTAGATGCTGGCAAACGACTTAGGAGGCTGCTGTGGTAGTCAAAGGGGGAGACGATGTTCACATGGACCTGGCTATTGTAAAATGATTGAAAAGCTGATTGAGTAGAGACATATTTAGGAGGTTTGTGTTAGTTAAGGTTCTCCAGAAAAACGGAATCAATAGGACGTATAGAGAGAGAGAGAGAGAAAGTTTTATTATAAGGAGTTGGATTACATGATTATGGAAGCTGGCAGGTCCCAAGATCTGCAGGGCAAGTTGACAAGCAGGAGGCCCAGGACAAGTGATGGTTTAGCTCTAGTGTGAGTCTGAAGTCCTGAGAATCAGGAGAGCCGATGATGTGGTATCAGTTTGAAGGCTGGCAGTGTTGAGAAAGAAATGATGTTTCAGTTAGAGTCCAAAGGCAGGACAAAAGCTGATTTCCCAGCACAAAGGCCATCAGGCAAGAAGAATTCGCCCTTATTTATAGGAGGGTCAGCCCTTTTGTCCTATTCAGGCCTTCAGCTGATTGGATAAGGCCTATCCATATCAGAGAGGGCAATCTGCTTTACTCAGTCTGCCAATAAATGTTAAGCTTGTCCAAAAATGGCCTCACAGAAACATGCAGAATAATGTTTGACCAAATATATGGGCACCCTGTGGCCCAATCAAGTTGACACACAAAATTAAACATCACAATGTTAAATCTGGATTTTAGAAGACTTGGAGATTAATTAGATGTATGGGATGAGGAAGAGGAGGTGTCAAAAATGACTCCCAAAATTTGAGTTGGAGCAACTGGTTGGTCTCATTGGCTAGGTTGAGGACATATATAGAAAAGCACGAGTAGCAGTAATGCGGGGTAATCAATGTAAATGACTCAACTCAAGCTCTTTGTGATGTACATAAATATATATGTGCATATATAGAATTGTAAACATTCTGATCACAGTCTCAAGTTCTTCCCTACTGACTTGTTAATAATAACTCTAGGTCAGAGGGTGAAGGAAATGTTTATCAATTGTTATGGATATAAGAAGGTGAGTGTGGGTGAGATGAGGTCCTGAGGAGACACTGACAAGAAACTGGACTGACCTTGGTATGGTTGCAACTGAACGGGATACTTGATGCTCCCCACGCAATGTTATGGTCTCAGGGTTATAACTCAGTTGGTGGAGAGTGATCTGAGGTGTGATTGTTTTGTTGAGTTGCAGAGGATCAGACCGCATCCCTGACTGTGGGAATGGTCTTTTCCTGGGAGAAATGGATATTCCTACTCTTAATCATCCTCGTCTGACGTCAGCGCTGGAGAAGGTAATGAAGGCTGGGACAGGGATTGTAAATTCTGGATGATTATTCTCATTTTATAAAAGTGAATATGATTGATAAAGTACAATTTGTTCTCTCAAGTCAAACACAAGCTTTGGAACCCCTTGGATTATTTATGTACTGAATTATTATTGCTTTAATCAGCATTAAATATACATTATATAGTAAGTCAATAAGTATACCTAACGTATATTTATAAGGAGTTAAAGTCTAAACAGAAATATACAAAATACATCAAAATAGAAGCAAATAGTTATCCGTTAACTCATGAGATAGTAAAGAAATAAATAGAAATGAATGATTAGTTTTTCCTGGCTTGAATTGTCAGGCAGAAACTGTATGCTGTAGTTGTGTCAAGAGGACTGATGTAATCCAGTGGAGAATTCTACTAGAGTGGCTTTCACTTTCTAATAGAAGATAAAACAAAAACAGAGACAAAAACCCCCAAAACAATGCATGACTGGCTTCTCAATTTACTTGCTTGTCATTATCTGGCTTCTCAGAACAGCTGTCTAGCTAAACTATCCAGCAAGGCCCCTGGTGTTTTGTTGTTACCCATTTATTGACCAAAATGAATTCACCTCAAGGTACATGGATCTTGTTGGGAGGTTTGGTCTGCATTCAGTCTCTCAACTATACCTTGCAAGTACAATTTAGTTAGCAGTCATTAGTCTAGTAGCTAAGATATGTTAAATAAGTTGCTGGCATGAAGGTTTTCTTTGAAAAGGAAACTGAGCTATAGTTAGAATTCTTGTATTTTTACAAATGATTTTGTCGTTTTTTTTGGTCCAGTCCGTCTATCATCCTATTGTCATGTCAGAGATTTTTCACTTCATGAGGATTTAACTCCTCGTGAAAGGTGCATAATAAAATTAGTATTTCCACTTTTCTTTGTAACATCTTTCACTGTGAGAGACACTTTTGTTTTTGCTAGCAGTGAAAGGCATTGCTTGATGTTATTGATCTACAGGAAAGATCAGAGATTGGATTCCAAAATTAGCAGAAAAGGAAAAACCAAGTGTAGTTAAAATTACTCTTAAAAAAAGTATATTGGAGTTTAACAAACTGTGTCTCAGTAAGTTCAGCATATCCAGTTTTCCTTCCAGCATTTCTTTGAGCATCAGAAGTAGTTGTCCTTCTTTCAAGGGTCTTTGTAAAAATACACATCTTTAAATCCCATAATCACCTTCAAAAAGGCTAGTTGCTCATGTGCTAGGGTGTATTTGGGACCTCTGAGCTCTTGAGGGCAGAATAGATTAGCATTTTCTGTTTCACACTCTATCCAGGCAGTGCAAATTGGCTGATAGAATCTTTGGCACTGTTACCTTTCTTTTTGGTTTATATAATTGAAGTTGTATAAGGTACATGTGTTTATGATTCAACTCCACTCTAGATGTTTTGGTTCTATTTGTTTAATCTTTCCCTATAATCTTTTGTAGGCAGAGATACTGAAATGGTCTGGAGAAAAGTTTTATAGTCAAGCAATGAAAGTTTAACATTTGTAGATGTAAGTTTGAGGAAAGATAGGTTTATTCCATGATGTACTGGCACTAAACACATTTGGAAAGAACATCAATTGATAATAACATTAAAAAAAAGAAGGCCCTTGGGGCTGGCCCCATGGCCGAGTGGTTGGGTTTGTGCGCTCCGCTGCAGGCGGCCCAGTGTTTTGTCGGTTCGAGTCCCGGGCGCGGACGTGGCACTGCTCATCGGGCCACGCTGAGGCGGCCTCCCACATGCCACAGCTAGAAGGACCCACAACTAAAATATACAACTATGTACCAGGGGGCTTTGGGGAGAAAAAGGAAAAAATAAAATCTTTGAAAAAAAAAAAAAGAAGGCCCAGAGATGTTGGGGAACAAAGTATTTTTCAGAGCTCATCCCTCACTAAATTATAATGTCTATTTTAGACAATGACAGTCACACTCAAGTCACTGAAATCAATATTTTAATTTTACTTATTGTCACTGGGAAAATGCTAGGTTCTTGAATTTTGTTAATGTCATAGGACATTCAACTGTGGTTATTATAGTTTCCTCAGATGTTATACAGGTGCCTAGTGAAAACTATATTAAATATTTGAAATTAGTAATATTTATTTCTATTCTACTTGGCAAAATAAACAGGTGAAAGCTACAATCAATGTTTTCTTTATAGCTCATAACTCACCTGGTTTCCCACGCGGCAGCGCAGCTGCAGAAGAGCGCCAGTCATTGATCACAGAGCCACCTGACTTAACTCGTAAACGATTTTGCCCCAGCCTCCTGTCCGAGAGGCCGGTTCAGACCTTGTTGATATAAAATTGTCACTGCCCCTTTAGCCACTAATGCCAACATTATTGGTGGTAATCTTTGGTTTGTATGTTAGTATGTGTCACAGTAAAAGCATTTTGTAAGCCTCTTGGAGAATGTTTGTCTGACTTTATGAAATTATGTGAAGAAAACACTCTGTATTTAACATGATTCATTCTTAGTCTGTCATAAGTAAGTTTGTATGGGTTAGACATGAATTGTCTTGATTTGGGAATGATGAATTTATGATAGCTTAATACACGGGTAAAAGTATGTAATACATTCTGTTATTTTGGAAGCCTTTACTGTAAAGCCTGGAACATTGAATGGATTAGTTTTCTGGATGCTACAATCTTTCTTTTGAAATAGTTCTAATTACAGGTTATGTACTCATAGAAAGAGACTGGAACTTGGTTATTCTCTATGTGAGAAATATAACCTAGAAATGGATTTTCACGTTATTTCTCCCATATGAGTTTATTTATTTATGTTTTTGATGATTGGGGATAAAGAGGGTTTACAAAGAATATTTCACGTTCACTTACAGACTACACATACAGAGAGAGAGAGAGAGACAGACGGACAGAGACAGAGAGAGACAGAAAAGACTGGCTCCCATTAATCATAAGGATAAGTAACAGCCACGAGCTGAGGTAGCACTTAATAGCTTTCTTAATTTGAAGCATTTTCTCAATTTTAGAATGGTAACTAATAACTCTACAGTTTATAATTTAAACCTTATTACCAGAAGGGTGAATATTTTATAGTATCATTCTTTACTTTTGGAGCAATGATTCTCAACCTTTAGCATTCATCAAAATCCCCTTTATGCAGAAATGCAGATTTTGGGAACCTGCTCTTAAGAGTTTCTGATGCACTACATCTGGGGTTGGGCCTGAGAATTGGACTTCTGATGAGTTCTCCGATGATGCTGGTCTGAAATCCACGCTTTGAAAATCCATGTTTTAGAGATATGGGGTCAATGTGTACTGTCTCAGTTTTAGAGATGTGATTCCAAATGATGGAAACACACACACACAACAGACAGGTGTATACATATTTATATGCATGTGTATGTGTATAATTCACAGCAGAATTGATGCTAGATTCCAAGTGCTCTCTTCTTTTTTTTTTTAAGATTGGCACCTGAGCAAACAACTGCTGCCAATCTTATTTTTTTATTTTCCCCTCTTTTTTTTCCCCCCAAACCCCCCCAGTACATAGTTGTATATTTTAGTTGTGGGTTCTTCTAGTTGAGGCATGTGGGACGTCGCCTCAACATGGCCTAATGAACGGTGCCATGTCCGCTCCCAGGATCCGAACCTGGGCCACCGAAGTGCGTGAACTTAACCACTCAGCCACGGGGCTGGCCCAAGTCCTCTCTTCTTGTCCTTAGGGCTATGTTTACTATTTGTAAAATAGCATATTATAATATTCTCTAAAGCATTAACTGGAATACTAGAGGAAAAAGAAGAAAGCAGCCTAAATGAGTTGAATTATCAGATTAATTGGAGATTACAAAGCACATAATTTTTGGTTTCCTTCCCTGCCTTCAAAGAACTTTTTGCAGTAAGTAGCTCATCCTGTGAAAATTTACTTTGTCTTTTATAGTTGAACGTTTTGGAATGCTCCAAGGTTGTTACTTAGAGGTAGATTTTTGCTGTGTAAGGTTGTTGATTTAGAGGTGGAGATGGGTTAAGGAAAAGTTGTTCAGGGGGCCGGCCCCGTGGCTGAGTGGTTAAATTCGGGGTTTCCTTGGTTCGCAGCCTGGGCGCAGACATGGCACCACTCGTCAGGCCACATTGAGGCCGTGTCCCACATGTCACTACTAGAAGGACGCACAACTAAAATATACAACTATGTACTGGGGAATTTAGGGAGAAAAAGCAGAAAAAAAATATTGGCAACCGTTGTTAGCTCAGGTGCCAATCTTTAAAAAAAAAAAAGTTGTTCAGATGTCTGGTAACATTTTATTGTTGTTAATGATTTTTGATAAAAAGCTTTTTGTTATCATAAAAACTAAAATTAAAATTAAATAATAGTTTTGATTAACTGAAGCTGTTACTGTAACTGCGTTATGCTGCAGTGGTAAACTGACTCTCCACGTAGAACAGAACCTATTGAGTTGGCACGAATTAACTGTGAGTTTATTGGAGTAATTTTTTTCTATGACTAGCGCCTATCAAATAGTAGGTAATAAATATTTGTGAAAAAAATTAAATGCAGAGCCCTGGCGCCTGCAGCTATATCTTCTCAGGCTTATTAAGGGGAGCTGGGGAAGGAGAGTGAGATTTTGCCTAGTTAATTTCAGCCTCTTTGCTTGGTTCATCAGAATGCGTGGTGCTCGTCCACCGATTTGCAGGAGTGCTTCTGCATCACACAAGGGCTGTGCATCCTCTCATACTCTAAGAGCTGAGCCTTTCCAAATTGTATTTAATGGTCTGGATGTTGGGTTGAAATTAGACCAGAATACATTAAGGCCTACCACTGCTGATACTGTAGCATCTCTATTTTTTTAATCTCCTTTAGAATAGCAACAAACAATCAACTTATCTTCATAGAAGTGCTTACTTTTTATTAATGTAGCTTTTTTGAAAGAGCTGTACAATTCTGACACATTAGGTTGGAATATTGCTGGTGATATATCCAGTCTATGGCCTCGTCAGACCGATGCTCCTGGAACTCACAGTGCCTTTTCTTATTGTAGAAAAATTTACCTCTTTCAGCCAAGGGAGTATTAAAATCCTAAGTAGGAAAGAATCTGTTCTGCCCTCTATTTGCTTCACAAAGACGGCCTTTAGAAGTAACACTTTTTTACTGTGAAAACATAGAACCTAGACAGTCAAATTATATTAAAATGCTCCTTTATTCTGATATGCATTTAACACTTTACTAGTTATGAGCAACATATATTCATCCTCAGTAAAGACAAAAGATTGCATTAAAAAAATAAAGCAAATGGACTTTGCAAAATAACGCACACCTCCTCCCTTCTCCATGCACATAGTAATCAGTTTTATAAATTAACAGCTAATGAGACTTTTATTCTTTTGGCTCTATTCAGCATGCATTCGGTGTGCTTCATTTCATTTTTACTAACATCATTTCTTCTATGTCTTTCATAACTTACTTTTAATTTTATCCCATTGAAAATTTTATTATCTTAAATCCTTTCTTGCACAAGATAGGGTAAAAATAAATAAAAATTTTAAAAGACTTTCTTTATCCAAATACTATATACTTTCCAAGAAGAGTATTTACTTATACCTAACAAATAGCTTACTGAAATTAAGTTTTCACATATAGACTCTGCTTGAATATCTTTTCCCTAGGAAAGGATGCTATCTAGAGTCCTTATTTGGTCTCTTAATTGATGGCCTAGAACCCACTTGAACCTCCCTTCGCCATGTCTCTAGAAAGAAAATTGCCAGCAGGTTGGCCAAATCTGTCCCTCAGCTATATTTGATTTGCCCTGAACAGTGTTGGGTCACAGGATATTACATAAAAAACTGAATTCATTTCTAACATTTTAGAATTGGAAATTTCCACAAAAATTCAGACTTTGATTTCTCTAGAAAAACTAGAAGATACAGACCTATTTCCCTGTTTGGCAACAATCCTCCGGAGCTTGGTGGTAGTTGCCCCTTTTAAATGAGACAAGGGCTGTCCCATTCACCTCTGTCCCCACTCCTCCCTATTATGCAGACACTGAGGCTGATGATCAATTGACATTAGCTCTTGCCTTGTTTTTTTCATGCCCAGCACCTGCCTGACCCTCTGGGCACTTGAGATTGTGACTGCTTAGATCTTTCTGCTTCACTGGAACTTACTTGCACTGTGGCCAGCACCACTGAGCACTGATGGGGGTTATTATAAACTACTTTATGACATGCTTTCTGTTCCAAATGTGATACTTTCAACTAAAACAGTTTGTATTCAGGCAATATCTTAGAGGAATGAACCAAATGGTTGGGATTTCAGGTTCTGTGGTCTGTAGAGGAGATACTTTGGGGCTAACAATCTCTTCAGATATCATTGCCTCAGCCATGACCTGGGTAATCCACTGTCATTGTCTACAATTTGACTCCTTTGAGTCCCTATCAAGTTGTCTCTATTTCCGATTCACTCTGGTGTCAATCAGTGAGTGCATGCTCAGAGCGTCTGTCCTTTCCACCCACTCCTTACAAAGCTGGGAATTATAACAGTGCCTATGCTGAGGTACTGTTGACAAGACCAAAATTTTATTGGTTAGTCAAAAAAAAAAAAATCTGCAATATGGTAGGTGGTTTTAAATGGAGCTTTATGGCAGAATGGACCAATTGGGAGAGTTCTGATATGAACTACCATTAGTCTAAGAGATTGAGAACAGAGGAAGATTTAAGGCATTCATGGAAATGCTTGTGTGTGAGTTTTGGAACCTTGCTCAGGGATCATTGTTGATGAGTTGGTAAAATTGAAAGAGATACAATGACGATAGAGACTTTGAGAGAAATTCTTTCTGAAGTATTTAAAGCCCCAGTGCCTCTTTGAAATCTAGCAACTAGTGACTACCAGCAATAATCGTGCTTCGTTTTTACCTCAGGGGTACAATACTGTGACTCAATGACCCCAACATCAGTTCTTTCTCCATATAGTTGAATAACAACTAAAATGTAGTCTCTGTGTTTAGGAAGACTTATGATATGCATTATATAACAAGGATAACTTCTCTTTGTACAGTAAAGGAATCTCATCAGCCTGTATGTTCCCAATGTATTCATCAAAAGAATGGGCAATAAACAAGATGTATGCAGGAGGCGGAATCTTTTTGTTCTCTTCTGTAGCACTCATTGTCATGCAGGAGGGTGCCATGAAATATTATGTCTTCTATTTTCTGGATAATGTTCAGTTTTCTTGACTGCTCCATTTGGGCATCGGAAATTTCTTTTGGTTTCACAGGGTTTTCAAATTCCACATAACTTCCTCTGAAGTGCCAGGGCATTTTAAGATCCAGAAGCCATGGTACAGAAGAAGAGTATTAACACTCATTCAGGCTACTCTTCTTCCCCTTAACTTGCTGTTTGACCTTGAAGAGTCTATGTGTATATTAAAATCAATATGTACACCTTGCTTCACCAGAGTGAGCTTGTAAAGTCTAATACCATGTGGTGTGGATAAGGTGGTTGCTTCCCACTGTAATATAGGGTGATAAGAATGTTTGGTTAACCTAACTTGAATCGTTAACTTGATTTAGGATAGAACTATAATACACGATGGATTATGAAAGTAAAGAAAGTTATTTCTTGGCAATTGGCTGACATTTAAAAGGTGGAATTGAGTGAAAGCCCATTAAATTGTTTTAATCACTATGAATTCAATTTTGAAGAAAATTTTTGAACAAAAAAGCAGACCTGCCTTCCCTGTGTAAATCAATATAAGTCTCTGGAACTGTCTCATATGCTCTTTCATAGTTTTAGGTGTGATTCAGAGTTTTTGGTTTTACCATGACAAATTTCTTCATCTAGAGCAAAGATGTGAAATACTATTATTTTTATAAACACTATTTGGTTGTTTAAAAATGCCCTAATTAGCACTGGGGACATCGTTACTTTCTGCCTACCTAGGAAACCTAATTGGGGAAATACTTTTAGTATTTTATAATCAAGGCACATTCTAAAATGTTCTTTAAAAATAATACAATCTACTACATACCTTAAAGTATGAGTTTACTCCCCTAGAGATGGAAGTAAATTTGCTGATGCTTAAAAATACCAGCATGAGGACTATTTACACTTGACCACCTGGTAATGAATTCTCATTCACTACTTGTTTTCTCTTGCTAAAATTATGCTTAAATCACACTGCAGAATAACTCACAGCTACTGAAAGATCTAGAAGGAAATATTAACAGAAATGTCGCACCTTTTATATGTGAATTATTCTCCAAATTGTGGATTTTATTTTTCAGATAGACAGCTCTAATCCTTCTAGTAAATCTCATTATTAAATATGTTTGAGATTCTACAAAGACTCATAGTTTACCTAATTACCCCAAATTTACCTTTTACCGTGAGTCTTGGCCTTATTAATGAATTGGTTTTTTTAAATCTCTGGTGGTGTCAGAGGGTATAGAAAAAATTTATAGCTCAAGTAATATTTCAAGTCTAAGGTCCCATTTAGCATTGAGATTCTGAAAGTCTGTGAATTCTTATGGGACATGGATGTATTATTCTAGATGTTCACATCTGAAATTTCCAGGTGGGCATGTATAGAGAGTAGAGATGCTTGAGCAAATCTTAAAAAAGAAAGAATTTTCACTCTCAGTCCTTCACACATATCTCTTTACTGTCAATGGATTGACTGATGGATTATTTCGTAGTGCTGAGTTGGAGACAATTGATGTTTGCATTAGTATTTGGCTTCATTCTAGTTTTATTGGCCTACCAGCTTAGTCCCATACAGGCTAAATATTTTTTATTTTTCTCTGAAATTTGGAGGAGTATCTAAGTTAACTTTTCAAATGAGAGAATTAACATCATGGGTCAACATATTTGCCCCTGGTAGAAAAGACACATAGTAGCAGAAAATGGTTCCTTGGCTTTAAAAATATTATTATATATTCCTAGAGAAGCAGTTCTGATTCTTATAAATTTTAATATATTTTGAATTTATTATGAAATTACATATTTATATGTGACCTAGATTGATTAGGACTGAGAAATGCTTAGTTCATGAGGGGAGATCTGGCTTTCTAAGTTCTGTTAGGGTAGGTTCCATGTTTTATTAGTTCTTTTCATTCTTCTTATTACTGCTGTGCCTTAGATAAAATGCGCTCTCAGAAAATATCTTTGAATGAGTGAATTATAACTGAAACTATGCTACATTTAAGATTTACTGGTTTGCACAATAATTAACCTCAGGGCAGTGGGAGATATAAGATAATTCCTACTATTATTGAAGGTGTATTTTTTGTGAAAAGGAATTACAGTCATCCCTCAGTATGCACAGGGGATTGGTTCTAGGACCCCATCTCAGATACCAAAATCTGAAGTTGCTCAAGTTCCTTATAAAAACTGGTGTAGTATTTGCATATAACCTATGCACATCCTCTTGTATACTTTAAATCATCTACAGATTACTTACAATACCTAGTACAAGGTAAATACTATGTAAATAGTTGTTATACTGTATTGTTTAGGGAATAGTGACAAGAAAAAAAGTCTCTATGTGTTCAATACAGACACAACCATAGTAGGTCTTTCCATCCGTGGTTGGTTGAATCTGTGGATGTGCAATCCATGGTTAAGAAGGGTCGACTTGGGGCCGGCCCTGTGGCTGAGTAGTTGAGTTCATGAGCTCCACTCCTGAGACCCAGGGTTTTGCCAGCTCGAGTCCTGGGCGTGGATATGACACCACTCATCAAACCATACTGAGGCAGCGACCCACATGCCACAACTAGAAGGACCCACAACTAAAAAAAATATACAGCTATGTACTGGGAGGCTCTGGGGAGAAAAAGGAAAAATAAAACCTTAAAAAAAAAAGAAGTGTCGACTGTACTTCTAGTTTTTCTAAAGCCTTGAGATCTTCAATCTGGGAAGATTAATGCATAAGAGTTAGTCAGTGAAATGCTTTAGAACAGAGCAAAGCAGAGGTAAAAAGTGGGTGCTCTTGTCAACTTCATTCCCACCTGAGACACTTGTGGGAATTCCAGTGAATGGATGTTAGAGAGGAGTGAATAAAGGGAAACTAGGAAATTACCGGATAAGACACCAGGTATTCCTAGGGTGTTGTTTGGGGAACCACACCTTTGCCAACAATGTCATTCAATAGAACAAAGCTCTGAGGTGTAAAAGTTTTCAGCAATATTTACTGATTTAGATAACTATTCTTTTGCATTATTCTTTATTCCAGCCTTTTTTGACCAGTTTGTTTTCATTGTTTACTGGACAGGTGTCTTCTTAGAACTGCCCACTCTTGCCTGAAAGGCAGTAACTATTTCAGTAGCTATTAGTATATTAAGAAAACTTGGGTAATTCCACGCACTTCACATTAATTTGCTCTTGTTGATTATTTGCTGTAATATGTTAAATAATTGCTCTTGAATGCGTCAAGAAAAGCAGTCATTCACCCGTTTTGATTGCTATACATATCTTTGAAGTCATCCAAATGTGCTTCCATATTATCCACAATTCTTCTAAGTCATTAATAAATATATTGAACACCTGTGCTAGCACTGATCCCTGAGGCACCTCATTATGAACCTCATTGCACAGCTTATGATATTTCATTTAACCTTGATTTTACTACCAAACTTTTTCAAACCAAGACATTTTCAAATTAATGGTAAAACTTTACCTTTTATTCTGTGGTTGCCATGGCTCCATAATTGAATTTGCACATTTAAAAAAGTTTTGAATGAAATCTCACTAGACATTCATTTTTCTTAAAAGCTCTAACAAGAGAATAGTTATACTTTTTGTCTCCCAGTTGTTTTCACGTTCATTCTACCTGCCTACTTACTCTTCTTTTCATTGTTTGGTTTCATCAACTATTTTCAAAATGTTAGTGTGTGGAAACAATAAGGCTATAACTCTATAATCACGGTATTATGGTTTTGGATACAGTTCTGTCTTTTGTGATTACCAACTCCTCACTGCTATTTTATTGCTAACTGGTACCTCCATCAAATTGAAGCCAAGAAAGAAAAAAGGGGATGGAATTCATTTTAGCTGACATGGCTGTTCATCAGTGAAGCCATTACAAGTGAAGAATGAGGTTTCCACCTTCTGGTTTAAATCAAGCTTACGGAATATAGTTTTATCTAATGTTGGAGCTAGAAGGGACTCTGAAGATCACGTGGTTAAATTTCTCTAATTTTTCAGATAGATGAGCAGAACCCCCAAAAGTGAATTGACCTTGATGAAGGTCGCACTGATCAGAGCCAGAGTTCTGCTTTCCATTCTGCTATTCGTTCCACTGCAGCCTGGCTTAGGTTTTTGTCATCATTGTTTCCCACTATGGGTAATTAAATTTTTCCGTCTCATTTATTCTGGATTTTGACATGAGTTCCTTTTTAAGCCTTTTTTAGATCGTCATCTATATCTAATTTATATTTCTTTTAATCTCTAACAGTGCCTTGCGTACAGCAAATTCTGAATAAATATGATAAATATGTATTGAATGATGAATAAATCTAGACACATTGTGTATCTAGCAGACTTAAAAATATATATGTACACGTACACACAAATAGATGCACAGACATACGACATGAAGGCTGCTTACAGCAGTTTTAGTCTTTATTTTATTCATCTCATGGATTTATATCAGTCATGAAAACAAGATCATAAAACATATTATATATGTTGATTTCCAAAACTGACTTCCAAATGGTTAGGCTTGTGGATACTCAGATTTCTTTGAACTGTTGTGCTAAACAATACTGAGTTTTTCTCTGATATTGACGGCTTGTTTTCTTTTTATAAACTTTAATATCACTTGCTCTAAGAATCTCAAGTCCAACCAAATTCTCTCATAGATATTTGAGCTATTTTGGAGAGCAGAGAAAGGCCCTTCTGCAAAAACTCAGGGAAGGGAAGCCAGGGTTGTTATTCCTGTTCATCCCCAGTGTGCCTGCCTCTCAAGGGAGGCATTACCAGAAAAGCTTTGTGTTTATCTACTTTACTATTATTATTTGTGTGTGTGCATGTGAGGAAGCTTAGCCCTGACCCAACATCTGTGCCAGTCTTCCTCTATTTTTTGTATGTGGGATGCCTCCACAGCATGGCTGATGAGTGGAGTAGTTCTGTGCCTGGGATCCAAACCCATGAACCAGGGCTACCAAAGTGGAGCACGTGGAACTTTAACCACTTGGCTATGGGCCGGCCCTGTCTTTACCTACCTTAACTATTTATTTTAATTTATTTTCAATAGTAACAATTCAAAAACTTTGAAATGCTCTACAGTGCTATTGGAAGGTCACCACTCCAATCAAATGGTCAATATTCTATCATGTGGATAAGTCACTCTTTGGAAGAATTATAAGCACCTTCAAGGTGCATTATGTATTTCAGGTTCATGATTCATCTGCTTTGGAGAAAAGTATTATTTTCTGGCGCATGTTCAAACGCTGTAATTTAAGACATATATAGTAAATTATTATACCACTGCAGCAAACGAAATTAATACAACTCCAGGAGTTATACCTAGGGAATAGTTAACTCATCTAGTTGAATCTGGTTCATTATTCCTTAACACACTACGAAAAAATTTTAAGGAGAAAGGCATAACTATTTAATTTTTTTGTCAAATACCTATGAAGCATATGAATACTGAGCAGGAATATAAGTTAAAAAATAATGTAAAGGAGCAAGAAAAAAGGATTAAAGTGCTAGATTTCTAAATAGATGTTTATTTGAATATTTTGACCTAGGAGGTATCTCACGGAATGTTATTACAAAACAACTAAAGAAGCAGCTCTGTCTTAAAAAAGAGTCCTTTTCTGCTTCTAGGATTTTAAGATCCACTTTTGCTTCTCCCTCACCTCCTTAACTTAGTTTCCTATCATAGAATCCTTTAGAAGTGTTGGCGTAAATCATTACTGAAAACAGTGATGTCTACAGCAGCCTTCTTGAATCTCTCTCTCACTTATTTTCCCCATGGCCATTTTCATGATCACCCGGGTGATCAGAATCGTCTCATTTGCACCCTTGTCAGATTAATTGCTTTCAGGAGGCCTTTGGGGATGCATAGATAGCTTGTGTTGCCACAATCTTGACCAGAGACGGACTCTATAGGGTATATGGACCAATATGGCTGCCAGAGATATGGCCTAGGCTTTTTGTGAGAGAACTTTGAAGGTTCTGAACTGATACATACAGGATCCTGCAGAACTAGCCATTACAGGCTTCTTAGATACCTAATCTCATTTCTGGGATATCCACACTTAAATTTTCCCAGGTTCTGATCTCTCCTTGGGATCTCCTTGATCAGGGTTGACTCAAAGCTGCATTATACCCCACAGGACTCAGCTTCAGACCCAAACCAAGGTCTGAGATTTTTGAAAAGCGGGTAATTGAAGTACATACTTCAGGGCTGATTCTTAGCGGAAAAAAGCCAAGAAAAAGCAGAGAAGGTGGTATCCCTCTCCAGGAGAGGTCCCCCACCCCACCACACTCACAAAGCACACACACACACAAATGTACACACACACATGTATGCTCACACCACTGAGAACCATCACTGTGATGAGTTACTGATAGTGTGTTACATCTTCAAGTACTTAGGATTAGAAAAAAACTGAGAACCACTGATCCAAATGTTTTACCCAACTTTACGTATGTGCTGATAGTAATGTAGCTCCAACTGCACGCACATTTATAGTATAACAAGACTTGATGGCATCAGGAAAAACAAGAAAATTAAAAAAATCTATGGGACTCCAGAATAGATATATTTTGTATAAACTAGTCTTAATAATTCACTTAAATAAGATTTTTACTTGTATTTTTATACTGCACAGTTCATAAATTCATTTTACTTTATTATGAAGAAGACATCTCTGGTTTTTTTAAAAGTTATAGTCTTTAAACAGAATTGAAATGTAATTCAGAACCTTGTCTAAGTGTAATTTAAAACTATGAATGTAGAGTTCTTAAATTCCAAAATTTTAATTTATTAAATGTATTGGTTATAGCTACATAGTTAGTACATTGATACCCACTTATTCTCGCTTTAATTTTCAAAGAAAGTTTGTGAAATAGGGCTTATACAATAATTGGGAGCAATGCAATATTTTGATATACATTTTCTTGATTTTATTCTTCTTGCATGTGATCTCTTTTCTCTAACTTTAAGGAGTAATGAGGCACTAGGATATTCAGCTAAAGATGGGATTTGCATGCCAAGTGAAAATTTTTATATTTTAAATTTGTCTTTATTGCATGCTTCATAAATCTGGCAGTTGGACTAAAGTCTACCCATATAAATAAATGCTACATGTGAGTGAGTTCATATATTATTATAGATGAAATGTTTTATTTTTGATTTACATGAAATTTTTATAACTGTGACTAAAGTTAATTATGATTAAATTTTGGATAATATATGAAAAATACATTCATTTTAAATTTCAGTTTTGAGGATTTTTTTCATATTTATTTCATAGTTTATTAATACGGTTCCTAAAATGTACATTTAAAGTTTTGGAATTTAACTCACATATTAACCTTTTTTCTCTGCTAAGAATCAGCCCTGAAGTATGTACTTCAATTACCCGCTTTTCAAAAATCTCAGACCTTGGTTTGAGTCTGAAGCTGAGTCCTGTGTGGTATAATGCAGCTTTGAGTCAACCCTGATCAAGGAGATCCCAAGGAGAGATCAGAATCTGGGAAAATTTAAGTGTGGATATCCCAGAAATGAGATTAGATATCTAAGAAGCCTGTAATAACGGGTCTTGGAGGATCCTGTGTCAGTTCAGAACCTTCAAAGTTCTCTCACAAAAAGCCTGGGCCATATCTCTGGGAATGATTTTGGTCTGTACATACTATAGATTCCAGCTCTGGTCCAACATTTGACTGACTTCAAGATTGTGGCAACACTACCTATCTATGCATCACCCAAAGGCCTCCTGAAAGCAATTAATCTGACAAGGGTGCAAATGAGATGATTCTGATCACCGAGGTGATCAAGAAAATGGCCATGGGGGAAATTAGGGAAGAGAGAGACAGATTCAAGAAGGATGCTCTAGATGTCACTGTTTTCAGAATTTAAGTGGAAGCAGACACTTTAAATAGCATTTTTATTTTTTTGAAGGTATCTTTATGTGAATAAACTTGGATGTACTTAAAAAGATATTTCCTCTTTTCAGTATAGGGCTGGGATTGGAGACATAGTTGGGCAACTCAGAAAGAGGGGTCTAGGCTATCAAGGAAAGTGTAGGATTGAATGTTTGGAATATAGTTATCACGGTTTGTGATCCACAAACTATTATTAGGTTAACTGTAAGTGTTAATAAAACAAGGTAAAATTTAATACTAGAAAGAAGTTAAGAGCCACTTAATAGCAAACTTTTGGCTTACATCAGGAAAATACTTTTTAAAAAAAAATTTGTAGAGAACTTCATTTTTAACCCAAGTTAGCTCTTCTAAAAATGCACTTTGTTGGTCTCTTTAATTCAGCACCTGAGAATAAGTTTCTACTAGTGGAAAGTGTCTTGAAATGTATGTCCTACTTTGCTTACTGATCTTTATATCTGAAGTATAGTATAGGAGAAGAGTGTGCTGTGTGAGCATGCATGTATATATGTGTGTGTTGGTAAGGTGTTTTTTTACAACTCATAAGTAAGATGCAAATTAAGAAATTGAAAACCTAAAGATGACTCAGTGATAGGATAGGGGAAACTGGGCATGATGCTAGAAAGAAAAAAATGCAGCTTTTCAAAGTTCAAATTTTACCACCAATACAGTAAGATTCAAAAATGCTTTTAGAATACCAACTCTACTTTATTTTCTAATTTATACATTTGCTTCTCCCAAAATAATTTGAAACTCCTTATAAGAAAAGACCTATGAAATGAAATGAACAAAATAGGGTTACAAATTGGAAATAAACAATATAAAAAAGGAGAAAACCAGGACACTCAATAGGAAGGTTAACCTGGTTGCCGTGCTATCAAGTGTAACCAAGCTCTGCGTTCCTAAACTGAGATGTAATGAAGATAAGATGTGTTACAGGGCTCGGCGTTTACTGGGGACAGAATGCAACCTATTCCCAGGAGGAATTTTTCCTGGACATAGCCCTGAAATACACTTCTCATGTGTTGTTTTAAAAGTTATGTTCCATGCTGTGATGGACGCTTTCCTCAACAATAGTTCCAATTAAATGTAGAAGCATATCCTCAAAGGTCTTATATGGACCTGTAGTACATGTTGAGGGCAGAGTACGGTGTACATGTAGCGTGTTAGGCAGCACAATAGAAAAACTGTTGAATGTCTAGAAAATATAAAATTGATTTCAGGGTTGGAGATGAAAAGTTCAAGGGAAATGTTCCTCTCTGCTCTAAAAAAATTGAAAAATAGGATGAAGTAAGTCATCTTGCCTTGATTCTTAAGACTAAGAATTTTTCTTTGAAATACAAATCAGCTTCTATTATCTTTCTTTACCTACTCTGTTTCCCTCTAACTCAGAAAGAAAATAAGGTAAACTTGACCAAGAAAGTGCCAACAAGATTCACTCTATAGTGATTATAAAAATATATTCTGCATCTACTTAAAATTTAGATTTCAGCCTCCCGTTGCGTAAATTTAAGGTAAGGAGCAATTCTACCAGGGGAAAAGGCAGAAAACTGAAAGAGAAAACAAGACAAACGAACCAAGCCAGTTAAAACATTTTAATTATACCCCAAGCCAAAGGAAGTTAAGGAAAATAGTACGAAAGGAGAAATTTTTATGGAAGCATATAATTTTAGATCACGTATGAAATAAGACAATTATAAAATATGTGTACTATACTGGAAAGGGTGGAAAATGAAGGTGTGTTATCATAATTACCAGTTATAAATAAATCACTTGTTCATTATTTCCATTGAAAGAACAAACTGACAACAACATCTATTCAATGTGTGAATGATTCAGTTAATAGTTTCTCATGACTCATTTGTGACACTTTTTTGAGGGAGATAAAAATACTGAAGTGATTGAAATACACTGTGCTGGAGTGACTTGCACATAATTTCTTGCTAACTGGTACACTTATTTCTAAATGACGATTTTTTATTCCCAGAATGAAGTAGCTTAAATGCTAGATGCCTCAGGGTTTGCTTTGGTAGAACCTTACCATTTGGGGATTTCATAACCAGAAACAGGTGAATATTGTGGACACTTTTCATATATTAAAAAATTATATCGGTATTCCTGAGGAGATTGGTGTATTGTCTGGGATACAATGAATCCGGGGAGAAGAGGGAACGTCCTGTAGTGGGTTTCTTTTTATCCTGCCATCCATTATAGTAACAACGTGTAAATATACTCCAGTGGGTAACTTTCTACTACATAATGCTTTGACAAAAACAATTTTAAGAGATATTTTCACATATTTTTTAGCAATTCTCATTAACAAGCTTCTGGATCTTTTGTAAAATACCACACGTACAGTTGTGTAAAGCCAACTCTTTGATTATTCAAGAGATTTGTGAAAGTCCTAAAATTCAGCCACAAGCAAAGAGCTGCTTTTATGAAAAGTGTCAAAGGATCTTTTTAAAAAGGAAAGCCTTGAGCCTTATGTGAATTTTCTCAAGCTCTGGGATATTCAGTTTATTGGAAAAAAGACTTACTTTGGAATCTAGGTTTGGTTGTGAGATCTGGCTGGCACTGAGTTAAATATAACCTTATTTATACTTTTTGGTGAGCTAATAGAGGTATATAATATTGCATAATTGGATAATTCATATTGCCAGATAAATCAATGCAAGCTTTTCCTCGCCTTGTCACTCTTCCTCACTATGAGTGTATATGTGTACACTATATATCACTCAAAGGATGGGTGAGAAAAGAAAAGAAGACATAGACATGGAGAGGAAGGATAAAATAAGCAGAATAACATATTAATCATCCTGTGTATTTAAGGCCCTGAAATTAACTGTTCCTTGCTTACTCTACTACCAAACTCACCTATGATGTGTCCTAATGGAATAGAGAAATTTAATATACTTTTATTTCACATGATTCAAAGGAATGATAAATTATTTACACCATCTTAGAATTACATCATGATAAGTTTACTAATAACCTTTATTTAATTTTTAGCCCATTTCTGTCCTTTTTCTTATTTTATTATCCTTTCTATTTTAGTAAATGTTTCCAAGGCAGGATGTTTTTTGGGATATGAATTTATAGTAAACTTAATATGGTAAATTCAATAGCAATAATAAAATGTAGCCTGTCAGCTAGTGATCAGTAACTTAAAATGTTTAATTATGCAGATGTTTTAATCCATAAATTGTCACAAGTTCATTTTGGAAGTAAATGGGGTACAAACCGGAAAAGGAATGGTGGAGATCGTGAAAGCCTTATATTTTAGCTGGTGTTACACCTTACGAACCTGGAATTTCCAACCAGCAGATGGAGATCTAATAGTATTTCTCAAAGCCTTTCTGGAGACTGTCCAGCTGTTTGCCATCGCCATTCCATCCTGCTCCTATTGCGCTCAGGAAAGTAAATGTCAGTATTTCATGCTAATCCTAACAGTCTGAGGGGCCCCTGAAATGAAAAGCACATTGATTTTCTTTGTAAACCAACTGGAGTTTCCCAGACTAGATTTTGCTGCCTTTTAATAGGAATTAAGGACAGTCATGAAACTTCAGAAACCTAAAAGCTCTTATAATTTTATAGTCTCTAACAAATTATAGACCCTAAATATGTAACATTTCAAAGATAACATTTGAAGGACTCACATTAAGGATGTTTTAGGTATTTAATATATTTGAAATAATTGCAGTCTAATGAATTCAGTTTTATGGGCTCATTTACTACAATATAGCATGGACCACACTTTAGATAACAAGCTAGAGTGAAAATTTATATGTAATTTATTTTTAAAAAGTAATTATTTGAATATAATATACGTTCCTTATATTGTGGATTCTCATGGCTGCCTTTGCCGTACTGCTCACTCTTTGCAATCCATAAGAGTATTTTAGGAGAAGAACATTAAGACAAAATTCCCTCAGCATTCATTAAAATAGCATTATTCATGATGAACTCTCTTCATGTTAATATCGATATGCTCTGAAATTTTAAAAATATATTCATTTCCCAACAGGGAAGATCAGAAAACTATGCTTTGAACTAGTTACTGAATTTACTTTTTACTGGTTTGGCTCAGCTCAATGCAAGGTATATTCTTGAGGATTTCATAAGAAATTGACTTAAGCACCAAACAAACAATGGAATCCTTTGAGAATAATTATATTCTTACACAGGAAGGTGTTTGTTAAGGGGAAAAAAGCATACTTAAAGAAGTGAAGAGTTCATGATACTGAACAAGGCTGGCCCCACGGCCGAGTGGTTAAGTTAGTGCGCTCCACTTCAGCAGCCCAGGATTCACCAGTTTGCATCCTGGGTGCAGACCTACACACCATTCATCAGGTGTTCATCCAGTGCTGTGGCAGCATCCCCCATAGAAGAACTAGAATGACTTACAACTAGGCTAGACAACTGTGGACTGGGGCTTTGGGCAGGGAAAAAAAGAGGGAGATTGTCAACAGATGTTAGCTCAGGGCCAGTCTTCAAAAATAACAATAATAATAATGATACTGAGCAGCTCACTAGTGCAACTGTGCTTATTGTTGTTTCTGATGAACTGACCACCTTATTAGTGTTTTTTCACTTTCTTTAAGAAATCTTTAAGAATTCTTTAAGAATCATGTGATAATAGTAGCGTAAAACACAAAAGACTCTCTATGTATAACCTAATTTCCATTCACTTTCATATCAGTCATGTCATATTCAGTAAGTGGTGAAAATTTAAGTTGTTCAGGTGAATACACCTCTTCCACATTTTTTCACATATTCCTGAGGTCAGAGCTGCAATATAGGCTTTTTTACACACACACATTGGATTTGCATGGGACATGTTAAAAACAAAACAAAATAAAAACTTCTGGCAATCCATTATATTTATTTATTTATTACTTATTATTTATTTTAAAAAATTGCATATGTCCTGTGTTTATCATGGAGTGGGTAAATTGATTATTTTTGATTTGAGCATTCAATTTAGAAGATTGTGGGAGGGGAAAATTTTAAAAAATCATATTTTACATTTATATATGGAAAGAAACAGAGTAGCTAGCTATTTGAGGAAAACACCAGACTCAGAAACTATTAAGAGTCCTATATTTCCCAAAGCTAATACCCATAGACATCTAAAACAGGTCCAATCTCTAATTAAGACTGGGGAGTGGAGCCTGTGGGACAGGTGTGACTGGCAAGCTTTAGAATCCACTGTCTCTAATGGCATTTATTCTGAGACCCTTTCTGACTTTCTTCCAGCAAAATATCATTCTGACCCCTTCAATCCCACAGCCTCATGCACATGCTTCATTTTTATCAACATCACATTGAATAACAATTATTCATTCACTTTTAAGTATTCGATCAGTTCATTGCCTCAGTCCTTGGCATATTGTAGTAAAAGCTGAAGAAATGAATAAATACTTACTTAGTTGAATTGAATTAAAAACACCAAAGTATTGTGGATATATTATAAAAGACAATGGCTATGCAAAAGAAAAGGCACACAGAATAAATACCTGTGAATGAAAATTTGTAACTAGCAAGTGAACACAGAGATAGCTGCAATTCACTAATAAAATGACGAGCAAAGTTTGATGCAAAGAGAACATTTTCAACCTTATTTGACTGTATTTTTTTAAAATGACATCTTTATTGACAATTGTCTGTACTTCTAAGGCAGAAATAATTCTGCACACTTTGTTAAATTTTGATAAGTTCATAAAATATTTTGCTGTAGTGAAAAATAACATTGAGTAAATGGGAGTTCTAGTGGTGGGTCTATTTTCTATTACTAAAGTGATTTGATCGTTGCCTTTAATCATATTCTATTTTAGTTTCTTTATTTGTAAAGTGCTGCAATCAAAAGGTTGTCGGTTTTTTTTTTCTGAGGAAGATTCGCCCTGAGCTAACATCTGCCACCAATCTTCCTCCTTTTGCTTAAGGAAGATTCACCCTGAACTAACATCTGTGCCAGTCTTCTTCTATTTTGTATGCCACAGCATGGTTGCTGACAAGTGGTGTAGGTCTGCACCTGGGAACCGAACCTGAGCTACCAAAGTGGAATGCTGAACTTAACCACTAAGCCACAGGGCTGCCCCCATAAAGGATTTTTGTTGTTACTCTTTGAAATAAAAATTCTGATTAGTATTCACCAATATTAACATAAAGACTGAAAAAGTTTAAAAAAGAAAAAGTCAATAAATCTATAGGCCATTTTTTCACCTGATGTCAAAGAGTAATTTGGCTGAGGATGTTACAATTATTAACTTCTAAAAAATTGATTTAATTTACATAATTCTTTTAAATTGATAGGGTTCTCTGAATCAATCCTCAAAATGTTTTATTAATATTTTACTGAAACCAACATAACATTTTCCACAAAGGATTGATGTGATTTAACCCCCACCCCAAAGAAAGATAAAAAACAATGAATAAGTAAGAATATAAAGAGAAATTGAGTTGAGAAAAAGGTGGGGAATATTTATGCTCATATAGAAAGGCCAAAAGATTTGCTGTGGCCAAACTGAAATTTGGCTCTGAACTTTTAGGCAATCAGGACAAAAACTGAGCTTGATATTCCTCTGCCAGACAAGCATGGATCTAACAAATGCTATTGGAATAATAGATGTCCATAAATGAAAATATAATTTTCTTTCTTCACTTCTGTCTCTTCTTTATTTTTCCCATCTGAATACTGCTAGTCTTACATTCTATCTCAGTTCTCAGTTTTGCCCAGGGTTATCTGAAACAACTTCTACTAACTTTGATTTCATCTCTGATTGCTGTGTGCACTTGCAGTTATCCACTTTAGCTTGGAATTTTTTCTGCTTAATATAGATGTCTGTAAAAGATAGATGCCTTTTATAGTTGCCTGTCTTTTATAGAGGTCTTTTCTCTTTGCTAAGACTGTAAATTGTTTGAAAGCAGGGACTATATTATGTACTCTTGTTATCTCTCAAAGTTTCTTACTTTTCTCCAGATGTGTATTAAGTACATAATAAACACATCCATTATGTTGATAAAATGCTTTCAGTTATTTTAGCCTTATGTGAATAGACTAAGTCGAAGAGTTTGGCTTACGAAGTGGACTTTAAATGGGCAGTTTAGTAGGGGGCAGTTTTGTCAATATATCCGTCATCTGGATTTGAGTTCTTGCTCCACAAATTAGTAGCTGTATGGACGTGTTTATTATGTACCTAATACCCATCTAGTGGAAAGTAAGAAACTTTGAGAGAGAAAAAGAGTATATAATATAGTCCCTGTTTGCAAGGAAATTATGGCCTTAGCAAAGAGCAAAGACATCCATATTAAGCAGAAAAACTTCCAAGCAAAAGGGAGTAACTGCAAGTACACACAGCAATCAGGGTTATTATTAATCCTATTAACCATATCAATGAGGATTAAATGAATTAATACATGTAAAATGTTTTAAAAAGTAAACATTTACTAAGTGTTGGTTATTATCACTTTGTCTTAAAGTGATTAGTATTGTCATTCTTTCAGGAAATAATTAAATAGAGATTCCTTTTGGTGGCAATTATAGAGCATGACCAATTGTCTGAGGTCCCTCCTCAGAAAGCAAAAGTATGTGACAGTAAAACCGTCATCATTATAGAGAATAATAATTATATTCTCAGTTGCAGGAAGGCATGCACTTATCTGAAAACCATATCAGGTTATTAAGTCAAAAAGAAGGGACCCCAAACTACATTTCTGTTTTTTATATTACATAAAGTGTTTAACTCTGAGAAGACTCTTCTCCAATCCCTTTCCGGCAGTACCAAGGTGTCATACCAAGCTCACACACTTTTATCCTATAACTGGAATCAAAGGCAAAGAAAAAGTCAATATGGGCTACTACCCCAGCCTTAGGTTATTATTCCACAAAATGAAGTAGGACAAGGGTTCATTTTGAAATAGCCATGTGTAAAATCCAATGTTGGTTCACAAACTCCGGTTTGAAGTTTGTTAAAGAGGAAGCTGGCAAGGAGTTTTGAAAAATGTCCATTCACTGAACTTAAGATTGCATCAAATCCAAAGGGGAAAAACGTTGAATTCACAAAGATCTCAAGTTTTTCTCCAGATAGCCTAAAGTTCAGAGGTGTTCGGTGGCTTTCCCTGGACCTTTCTGTTATAAGCATAGTTGCACTAGAGCTGGATGGGCCTCTAGGCTCTTATCTCAAGGCAGTAATTTCCTTATTTTACAAATGAATATAAAATAAGACCATTGATAATGAATGTTACAATTGTCTAGTTCAAGAACTGCTAGAGAGGACTTTACAAACTGTATTTCCAGCTCCCCCTGTGGTGGACAGGCTGCTCGGATAATTGCCTCATAGTAGAGCGGAAGGACAGGGGCGATCCATTCTTTCACCACATTTTCATTAGACTGTTTAGGCATTATATTTATGGATCTGTAATTTAAAGCAAATATATCATCGACGTAAAACAGTAAGAACGGATGGAGTGTGTTTAAAGTAATTCGTTTCTCAACATCAGAATTTGACTTGGTCAATGTGAATTAACGTAATTACTCATAATATTGAAGCAGCAATTCAGAGTTTATAGTTTTGGGCTGTTTCAAAGTGCATCTTGAAATGAGCATTTGGTGTTTAGTTTGCATCTTTTATTCTGACTTTTCAATTTCTCTCTGGGAAATAATAGTGATAGCTCTTGAACTAATTTTTATTCTAAATATTCTCTCTTTTGTTGGAATTAATTTTTTTCTATTTAATATGTATCATTATCAAAACTATCTGCATGCTTTTATGTCCCTAATGTCCATATTGGCCTTTACTGATGACATTTGATGGCATAAATGTTATTGTAAATTTTAATTCTTAGTCTTAGTTTTAAAAATTACTTACAGATTATCTAATGATAATAAATCACATTTCCTTCACTTACCTCTTGGTCTGTGTTACTTTTTGTCCTCTTCATTGTCTTTCACCACATCTTCAACCCAGTAACAGGAGCATCTTTGTTGTCCAAAGTCACAATCACTCTAGATATTTCAGATAAAATTTCTGTATGGTGGTAGTGGTGTCAGAATGAACAGATGTTATGATATTAGATCCAGGATGCCAGAGCTTCTTTCTTTGCTGGATTTAATAATTATTTTAAATTCATAACATAGTTTTATCACAGTTATGGTAGTGGTAGTTTTTAGTAGAAATGTGACTTACAGAGTATTTTACTGGCTCTTGAAACCCACGTGTATTATAAAAGAAAAGCGTGTTTTAGATAGTTGCTACATATTCAGATAGTGTGACGAGGTAAAATGCTACTGTAATTTCCCAATTACATTACCTTGAGCTTGTGCAAGTTCAGAGAGAAACAGAAGAGACTGTTAGCCCAAGGGTTTGATAAAAAGTTCCTGGAGACACTAGTGGATTCAAGAGACTATTTAAGAATCATTTGTTAATAGCTGACACTGAGAAAGATTTATTTGAAGACGTGACTTTAAAAAGAAACTTAAAAAATTTTATTTGGCTACCTGAACATAATGATGGAAACATTTGCATTCCTTAACAAGGAAAATTCTTTTTATTTTTTGTTTAAACTATATATTGCGTTCTGAGTAATAGGACAAGCAATCTCCATTGTTATAAAGGTTATCTTCTTGCCTCCTTTATGTAATGTGCTCCCAGATCCCTATCATTTGTGTAAGTAATGCTGCTCCTATAAAAAATATTCCCACATAAAATCATTCACGGAAAATATTCTGCAACCCAAGCCATGTCATTGCCAGTTAGCATTTTGTAAGTGTAGATTATCAGCGTTTTTCTTCACGTTGTCCTTTGCACTTGGTTATTTAATGACTGTTCATCTATACGGTTTTTGCTTCAGTTGACAACCTTCCCTCAACTTTTGGCCAGTTAAAAATTATACTGTGGATATCTACTTACCATATTCTTGTTACAATTTTATAATATAGTTAGGAAAGTTGGAAATTAAAATACAACATGGATATTTGGGAGTATTTATCTTTGAAAGCTTTTTCTTTCAAATTTAACTCTTTTTAGGAAACAATGTATAAAACTTCAAGAAAATAGTGCATATTTCTGTGCATTAAGTTGCTAACAGGCTGTTGAAGGAAATTCTGCATTTTTCAACTCCAAACACAACATTTCAGTTGTTTAAATAGGTGAGCAATAGACAGGAAGGGAGACATGGGGAGAGGGTGGTTAGGAAGAGGAAATGGGAGATTATTGAAAGCTGGAAAAGATAGGTTGAAAGTAAGGATTTTAGACACAAATATTTAAATTGCAAATATATGATAAAGATTGCAGACACTGTCTCCCCTAGCAGGTTTTCACTCCCTCCCCCCTCTCCCCCCGTACATCTCGGGACTGGCAGAATAAAAATGAAGCAAATAGCCCAGCATCTTCTTTTGTTCTTGTTAAAGATCCTTTGGGTTTAATTTCAAATATGAGAAATCTCAAAATTCTTAGTTTATTTGGCTTTTACTGTGGGAAGTCCTCGGATGCACAGGGCTACGGTTCCAAGGTGGCTGCTCTATTTATAGTCATTCACTTCAGATGAACTTAAATGTTTAAGAAAGAAAGTGGTTTGCTTCAGGAAATCAAGAACATACATTTGTGAGGCTTCCTGAAGCCTCAAAATTTCCAAAAATCATTTCTCAATTAGAAAATGTCTGGAAACAGGTATAAAATGGTTTTATACCCAAATTAAAAGATGTTTGATTCTTTTCAAGGACAACTAATGAGAAAAAAAATTGCAAATTGCCATTTTGGTTTATATAATAAATAAAATGTGGCATCTGATTTCAGACGCACAAATAATAGATTTATAATTAACTCTATAAATTTGCCAACTGTGCAAAGCAAAATCTCCGTGTAGAGGATTAAGAATACTTTGACAACAATACACTGCAAAGAAATTAGAAATTGGAAAAATAAAGATTAAAATTAGAAGAAAATGACAAAATTTTTGAATAGCAAATAATTTATGCAAAATATGTTACAAAATCTGGGATGCTAACTGGTTGCTACAAGTACTGTGACATTTAGTTTCGTTTAAATCAGTAAGAGTTTGCTTCTTCCAAAATTTTGGTGTTTTTCTTTCTGACTATATATTTTCAACAAAAATTTGCTCTACGTTTTTGAAGTTCGTTCTTCTTGAAGCTGCTTTAAATTTGCCATGATAAACCTGCATAAAATCAGACTTTTGTAGATATAATTTCTTTTGAAGAAATAAAAAATGAGAAGTTTGACATTGATTTTTACAAATTCTTTTCTTCATTGCTTTCGATTGTGTTCGACCCCTCTTAGATTGACATACTCAACCTATTTTTGATGTCATGAATATGAAATGACAACATAAACAAGCGCTTCTCCTAGTGCAACAGCAATTGAAACTTGTAGTTTTATATTAAAAATACACATAAAAGAATGTGTGAATACCATAGATAAAATAACAATATTGTCAAACAATAACCTGTGTCAAGCACAACAGAAACAAGTTGATTATTTCAGCCTCTGAAAAGTCAGATTTTCATAATTTGATTTGAATTAATTTTATAATACAATTTCAGAATAATATATGATCTGGGTGGTTTCAAATTACTCTGGGTTATTTTTCAGATAATTTGGAGGTGAATCTTGGTACGGATGGCAATATAAACAATTTAGAACATAGTAAGGATGTTTACAGTCTGCTTGAGTGATACAGTTCTCCACCATGGCTCACATGTGTATTGAATGAGCTGTAGCTGTTTAGAGTTCTCCCTAGGAGAGAATCGATGTAACATACAAAGCAAAAAAATTCATATATTTCCTTTGAGATGTTCCCAAAATATAGCCTCACAGTTCTAAATGAGAAGTTGTCTTAAAAACCAGGCATATTTTGCAGTGACTGATGGTTATTTTTAAGTAAACCACTTTGGGTTAATTAGGAGAAAAATTGCTACTGTACAATATTATGCTCTATGCTCCCATCCTGGCCTGAAAATAATGAGATGTAACAAGTTTTCCTTTGTTACTGGCAGCTGCACCTTTTAAGTGTATCAAAGTCTGTTGCTGTGGTTACGGCCTTTGTTTCCAGTGATGTTTTGTCCATGCTTCCCCCCACCCCTTAACAATGGGTTACTCAAAAGAATGAAATAATGAGTCATTCATTCAGAAATATGTTGTTAAAATATCCCTCTTTATCATTACATTTCACTGCTTAGAAACTAGGCTGTAATTCAAGGCAACAGTTAAGTCTGAGAAGTGTTAAAAAATCTTTGATTTCTTTTCATTTATAAGAAAAACCTGTCTACGTAATTGAAGAACTTCTTACAAGTCTCAACAATTAAACCCTTTTTGGTTAATGTATTATTTCTGGAACAAGTAGATAAAATTCTACGCAGTAAGCATGATAAAAATCGTGCATGTTTCGCACAGCACAGAATTTTAGAATCAAGGTTTCTGGGCACAAAAGCAGTAACAAAACAGTCCCTACAAAACTGAGTAACTCTGAATAACACAAGAAATAATTTTTGTTAATTTAAAATTTTAGAAACTGAAATGTGTAGTTTGTAAAGTAAAATGTAATTAAATTATGGTACTGTACATACCAGTTGTTTCTATAATTGAAACTTCACAATATGAAAAATACATTAGCTCTGTACAGTTTTTACAGGTAGGTAGGATGAGTTTTGAAAAAAAAAGATTCTTTTTCTTTTTGCAGGGTCATACTCTGTTTAAGTCAAAAAAATACTGCACAACTTAGCTAATTACAAAGTGTAGACTTGAAACAATTCATGTCTTCTTTATTTCATGAACCAATCTTGGATTTTGTTTATTTTAACAGGGGATTTGTTTTGTTTTGCTTTTAGAGTCCACAATGAACAAATCTTCCTCATTTTGTCCTTGCGGTTACAAAGTTTGGTGGCAACCTTGGCTACCAATTAGCCCAGTTAAGCCAGCTGCTGTTTATGGTCACTGATTCGGCCAGCTGTTGTGATTGTGCTCAGGTCCAGCTCAGTCTCTAGGTGTGTTTCCATCGTATCTTCCTGTGCATTCGTTTCAAAGGACTTATGAGAGAGAAGTTCATGATGCACCCCACAGTAACTTATTGTGGGCTGGTCGTATGCCAGAAAGGTTGACACATTCATTGATAAAGGTATCTGGGAAAAAATGACATGAGAAAAGTCAGTTATAAAAAGACAGACAATTTGGGGAGTAAGATTTGGAGACTGTGAATTGCTGACCTGACTAACCTCTATGGTTACATTTGTAGCTCAAGTGTCGCCACATTATCCCACTAATGTCCTTCATTCCCAGTAGTAAGCACAATGCAAACATTTGAAAGCCCAGGATGAAACTGCTCAATTCTTATCTAGAACCTTCGGATAAATAGTAGTTCTGAAAGTGCTAAAGGCTTTATTCCAAGAGTCAGAAAAATGCTTTCCTCACTGGGATAGAATTGTGGTTTTAGAAGGAAGAAAGCTATTATTCGGTTATGTATGGTATTGGAATACAATACAACAGTGGTTCTCAAACTTTATCATGCATAAAAATCACCTCCCCCTTCTTCAACTCCACTCCCAGCCCCATCACACTCTGAGAACCACTGCAGAAGACAATTATCTAGGCAAGTCCTTCTGGCTCTTCTTATCCCATCACTTCTTAATATTTATTTCACTATGAGGATTCTTCGAAACATTAATGTCTGTAATTTGGTCCATATATCTAAAATTTAGGGTTTAGACAATGCCCAGAAGAATCGCTGGCTCCTATGAAGGTCTGAAAAGCATCAAAGGATGATACTGGTTTGAAGGAACCGGTGATATATACGATGAAGGAATTCTCTTGCTAATTGCAGCTTAATGAAAGAAAGCAATTTCTAAATATATGAGGAAAAGAGCAAGAGTGACCATTGTGAGCAGAAGGGAAACATGCATCTTACAAAGGATAGTCTGAAATGTAATCAGATGTCAAAGTCTAAAGATTATTTCCATTTTTTTCAATAAGATAAAAACTTGTCCTAAAAAGTAGGCTCTGTTTAACATACTAACCACTAATTCATGTTGCTGAATTGCCTTGCATAAAACTTCTACCATTCTTGTTTGGTGAATGGATAAAATATATTTCTATTTGAGCACATCGGATTAAATTCCTTTCTGATCTTAGCTGAGATTAGAGCCCAAAGCTACGAACAATGGAATGTCTAGGTTTTATTCTTTTATTCACCCCTCCTTTACTTTCTCCATCCTTTCTCCATGCCTAAGAACCCTCTTGGCGTCTTTTCTTTCCATTCCTACCCTTCTAGTTATATTGATTTCTCCTTCAATAAAAATTAGTTGAGCAAATATCTTCTCGTTTTCTCTTAAATAAAAGTATTCACTTCTTTTGAGATTGTTTTTCATATGAACATTTTAATGTATCAAATGTGTAGGGTTTAGTCCTCAGAGACAGAAATGTAATCTAGTTCATCAAATTAAATTCCCAAGTAACTCTTCCTATTTATGTGGATTTTTATTCTTTTTATCTGAAGCATGCAGTTATCTGATGTCTGAATAAAAGACATCATATACTTTAAAAAATGGTCATAGTGACTGAAAAATCATAAAGGAAATAATAGGATGTCTCCAGAGATGCTCATTTAAAATAAGTAAGGATTCTTGTTGTTACAGATGAAATGGCTTAGATAACTAAAATATATTATTATGCAAAAGTAAGTGTGCAGCATGAATAGGTTTGAGTTCTGGGACAGAATGAAAATAGAGTTGTTATTAGGTACATGAGTTGTACATTAGCCTTTGGGAAATCAATGCTCTATAATGTGTTATGGGTCATATATCTGTAGGATTTCATATACTTCTCATTTGTCATGGAAACGTATGCTTTATATATGCTATATCATTCTCGGCTTACTTGGAATTAACTCTACAGTGAATAATTTATAATTTCTATAGTGACAATTTATGAAAAATAATAAAACATGACACATTTATTCGGGGGTGGGGGGTGGGTGTGTATACACAATTTTCTGCTTGGTTTATTATCTAGAGGCTGCTGGTACCCAGAGTGGAAGTCCTAATTGAACCATATCAGTTAGGTAGTTAGCTCTCTTTATTTATTAAAAAATTCCATGTATTTTCTTTGGAGAGTTTCTTATTTTTGGATATGTCTCATTTTAAAACACCTAACTCCATGGTTATACTTTTTAAATGTCAAGTCATATTTTTCACATTTGAATGTTTCTGAAATTGGGATGCTACTTTTAATCAATGTGGATGTATTTCTTTCCCTGCAATTGAAAATGATTCTTAAAGTTGATGACATCTTAATATCAAGAAAATAACATAGTAAGATGTATCAGTAAGCAGAATTGAACAGCTAACCATATCTGAATACAGCATCACAGTAGTTTTTCCTATGTTGACTTAAATGATTTTGAAAATCTAAGAATTAGCGTTGAATATTTTCACATGTGTATTTATAGTAATACACACATATACTGACATATATATATTTATACAATATATAAGTATATACAAAAATACACATATAGGTATGATCTTATAGCCAATTACTTATGATTTCAACATCATTTAAATCAGGTATGGAAAATACAAATTTTGTGATGCGTTGATTTTGGACAACTGTTACATATTTGTTATCTACATAAGACATGTTAGGTAGATATACTATATCTATATGCACAGATATAATACATTACATATATATGTGTGTGTCTATATAGATATATGGTGGGTAGCGATGAAGAGGCTTTCTGCTACCATCAAACAAACACTGTGAGGCTCAGATACGATCCATGTGAATCCCTTCTTGTCCCCAAGTCCATGAAGCAGCCTCTTCTCCTTCCTCACATAATCATCTAGTGACCCTGTGCTTTTTTGTCTTCTCTTCTCTTTCCCGTCTGACCTTCGTGTTCTTTATTCACTCTCTCTGTCTTTGTCCCTGTCCCTTTCTCCATTTTTACCTGATTTATAGTAATATGCTGAAGCAGGAGAGGCACACAGCCATGCTCTCTCCTATGGATAGAATGTTCAACAGGACAGTCCCAGTTTATTCTTAGAGTCCCATTTTGGACAATAAATCTCTTAGTTAACCTACCTGAAGATGGCCCAAATATGTTGTTTTATAAAACGAAAACGAACAGCAACTGTAAGAGTCTAACTAGCTACTCAGAATGGTTCCAGAAAGGGCAGTGGGGGATTTAAAACTAATCAGGCTCTGCTTCTCAGGCCTTTTGTTAGACGGCTCTATTTAAAGTGTCCATGGAATCTTTTCGTCACAGCTTTCTGAGAGAGAACAGTTTCGTTCGGTGTATTTTAACATGATAACCTCCTATTTATAGTCACTTATGATTTCCTTCAATCCTTTAGGTCAGTGTTTTCCAGATGAAGTAGTTGTTCTTAAGGCATAACTCATAGAGATCCAGGGATATGAAGACTTACTCCCCAGAAAGCAATATCTTCTAGAGTCTGAGCTAAGAAATCATTGTATGGTATTCTAATGATGAGAGGTAGTAGCCGACACGTTATTTAGGAAATTCCCCTGAGGAAAAATTATGACTCTACTACACTAGTTACTGTCTTTTTATAAGGCCAAATGTTATCTAGCAAGTATTCTGCCTCTCTAGGTTGTTTACAGGATGATACTTTAGGGTTTTTGTAGCTCTTGTTTTTCAATAATCTGTATATAGTGAAAGAAACAGTCTTGCCTCATGCAGGAATTCATTATTTGAGATGTAGCCCTATTGCCATCAAGACATATCTTTCTCCATGTTATGTTGTAATTCAGTCCTAATATCTTACTTTTGTTTTTCATCTACTAAACTCAATGAATTTTCAATTGAGTTTATTTCTTTCTATTAATATATAAAGTAAGAAACAAGCATTATAATATTTTTCAAACTAATACCATTTCTCTAATGTCTCTAAATTTGTCTCGAACTGAGTTTATCATCTCTGGATCCAAACTGGTTCTTCTTCCCGTGGTCCCTGTTTTGTTATGGGGAACACTTACCAAGTTAAGTCAGCTTTGCCTTAAGTCAACCTCCTCGCTGTCCCTTGCTCCAAATGTCTCTTTATTTGCCAGTTATTTATTGACATCAATGACATGTGTCCTTCGCATGTACCCGATTCTTTCATCTCCGTTGCCACTATCTTGGCTCAAAATATCACCTTGTTTACCTTAGTGATTGCATGACTGGTCTCCCTAACCAGTAGAGTGGCAAATAAAAGTGGACATTTGTAAGTTCATTTCTGGAGAAGATTAACTATATTTTTATCTAACTAAATGTACTCAACATGTAGAAAATAGTGAATGCTTTTTTCTTTTGTTTTCTTTTTTTTTTTGTCATGTCTGAAGCATTGCTCTGTCTTTGGAAAGAAGTGGGATTTGAAATATACTTTATTCTGGGAAATTGGCTTCCTTAAATACATTATTTTGTATGTACATACAGATATATGTGAGTATACATACATATATACTTGTATATATGTATATACACGTATGTATGTGTGTATATATCACACCACTGCCTGTAAAGTTCTCAATTTACTTAAAGAATTGTTTTAAGTTTTTAGAACTGCACTTGCTAAAAACTTTATTCTTGTGCATCTTGATGCCTCTACTTTCTGTTTCTGTTATATACGCTGATTTTAAAGCCTAGACTTGGTTTGCTAGGGTTTTTGCAATTTGATGCATTTTGGGGATTGGTTAGCAACATTTGTTTCAGTCCTACCAAACATGAGCTTTGTTTACAGGCTGGTAGTTTTACCTATCATCAAAATAGGAAGCTGCCTCTTTGGTATTATTTGAGTAGTATTAAGAATCTCTGGATGGAAAATAGCTTTCCTACTGGCTTGAGTCCCATCTTGAAAATTGTATTACTAATCACTATTTTGGTTTCCAAGTATTGAGACAGTTGAGAAAACGTAAGTGTTACATGAGGAGAAGTAGAGTAAGCAGTTATCACACTGCAGCTTGATTCTCTGCAGAGTTTCAAAGTCTGCCTACCTGTTACCATAGGTCCTATGTTAATTTCTTGAGGATTCCTGCAGTGGTTTCTCTGCCTAGCCACCTGAGCAGCTGTGGGCATTTGTTTCATCTCTCGGTCAACACCTGCCTGGACATGTCTCTAATATCACCCTCATTATCATCACTATCATTCACTGAGCATTTACTGTGTGCTAGGTACTATGCTACATGCCCGACTTAGGTTATCTTATTTAAACCTCCCAAGGCTACTGTAAAATAAATATAATTATCCCTATTTTACAGTTGAGCAAACTGAGACTTAGATAGTTTAAGTAATTAGTCTAAAATCCCTTACCTGGTGAGTTGCAGAAGTGGTTGCCAGGCTTATTAACTACTATGATTTACTGCCAATTTTTCACTTTATCTAATTCATACTGGATTTGGAGCCTACAATATGTGTCTGATACTATTTAAACACCAATTCTCAACATTTGGATCTTATTTCCAGAAGGGCGAACACTGTGATATCCTATGCTACCCTCTACCTTTATGACCTGCTTTGCACATTGGGTCCTCAGGAAAGAAACATATAGTTTATCAGGAATTCATGATGTGGGTAGATGGTGACAGCTCAAAATCAGAGCTCTCTGCTGCTTACTAAATTCATATTGGCCAATAAAAACTGGAAGGAGAAGAGTCTAATCTGAAGAACATTCTGGATTGGGACAGAAACCTTACATATATTACCGGGTACAAATCTGTGTTAAGATTGTTTAGAGAGAACATTAGGGAGTTTAAAGATAAATTTCTATGTTGACTTGGAAATTGGTAGAAATATTTCCAATTAAGTATGTTGGCTTTTCTTTTTAACAAAAGATGCAAAAAGTTAGAAACCTCGATCAATCTGTAGGTTATTTTGTTTTGTATTAAAGAATACTTGTTTTGATTTCTTTCTGTATGTAAAAAAGTTATAGGTAGGTGCTGAGGGAAAGCAGGACTGGTCTAGTGGAGAAACAAATATGAAGAAGACATAATTTCTGTGCTCTGGCAAAATCATAGGCTAGTGAGGGAGCTAGACATGTAGTGCAACAAAGTGAATGAAGGCATGAATGGGGTCAGCTGGGAGCCAAGCTACTGAGTATGTGTATAGGGTGATACATACATACATATATATATATGTATGTATGTATCGGCCAATATATATACTATACAATATATATCAACCAATCAGAATACAGTGTGTATATACATATGTACACACGTGTTTGTTTGTGTATACATGTATGTATACATAAACTATTCTCTGATTGGCTGATTCTACTAACTATATCATTCATCTTTTGTGCATGCAAAACAAACTAGCCATCTTTCTTGCTTGTAAATAATGTTATTCTCCAGATTTATCAGTAAGAGTCATTATTGCTGAGAAATGATTCAATATTTACTTTTGTAGACTCTCCCACAGAGATAATATATTTTACTTTGAAACTGATTTACTTGTTTGAAGAGCAATCTATCTCTTGGAACTCTCTAGCATTCTAATGGTTAATTCATGAGAGTACAACACACTGTTGGATCATTAATTTTACTTATCTTGATTCTACTAGTAATTTATTTACAAAAATAGTTTCAGAAAGTACTTAATTAAGAGCCTGAATTTACGTTATACTACTTTTAAACATAAAAAACAAACTTTTTGGGGCCGGCCTGGTGGCGCAGCAGTTAAGTTTGCATGTTCCACTTCTCGGCAGCCCAGGGTTCGCCGATTTGAATCCTGGGTGTGGACATGGCACCGCTTGGCAAAAGCCATGCTGTGGTAGGCATCCCACATGTAGAGGAAGATGGGCATGGATGTTAGCTCAGGGTCAGTCTTCCTCAGCAAAAAGAGGAGGATTGGCAGTAGTTAGCTCAGGGCTAATCTTCCTCAAAAACAAAAGCAAAACTTTTTATACTTTAATTTTTGAAAATTATTTGTTTATTTGCTTGAGGAAGATTGTCACTGAGCTAACATCTGGGCCAATCTTCCTCTATTTTTTGTATGTGGGATGCTGCCACAGCATGGCTTGATGAGTGGCATGTATGTCTCCAAACCCATGAACCCCAGGTCACTGAAGCAGAGCACACGAACTTACCCACTATGCCACCGGGCTGGCCCCTAAACTTTTTTATACTTTTAAGTTTTTAGATGTAATCCAGGCCTTAATACTTAATTTTGGTATTTTCTTAAAGAGCTGAGTTGCTACAAAAGTAACAATTGATACTTTGAGATCACAAGTACAGGATAAGGAGGCAGGAACTCAATGTGCTGTTGAAAATTTACAAGTGTCTGTTATTTGAGAGTAATGTGAAAGAAAGCATTGTTTGCAGGAGGATAGTAATTCTTCTAGTGCCTTTTGTGTGAAAAGTATCTTACAGTGAACTACTTCAAAGTGAAATCATAAAGTGAAAAAAAAATTGAGCTCTGTTTGAAAGGTCATAGTTCTCCTTGCACCAAAGTGTATCTGGAGTAAAAAAAATATCTTGGATTTTAGTAGGTTTATGTGTGTCTTGCAAATTTGTAATCTCAGTAGTGGCCCCACTTCATCTATGTAACAGGGAGAGTCATAAAAGCTGGTCCCTTTGTCTTTGCAATTTTTAAAAACTGTATCCTAAATATTTAAATAATATTGCCACTTGTGAATGTATTTTGTTCTTTACAAAACAGTTTGTTTCTATTTCAGTTTTGCAACAAGAAATAAATAGGGGTTGGCTATATACATTGTTTTCATAAATTCACATGCTACTGTCTACAAAACCAAATAGAAATATTCTTTCATGAATTCATTCATTTCAACAGTCATTTGCTGAAGGCCTTTTCTTGGCCTGGTGCTGTGCTGGGTGCTGAAGATCCACCAATTCCTTGTCCTCAAGGATTCTGGACAGACTGTAAACCATTCTCACACACACTTAGCAAATGGAAGAGAGAGAACTTCATGTGGGAAGAGTGTCTCTTTTCTCCCCAGTTGTCATCTCCATTCACTCCCTCATTCATTCGCTCTTGTTCTTGCTCTCTCTCTTCCTTGAATTATCAAGGTAGTTTGATCAATACTACTTTCATGGTGCGTATATTTTGAAATTCTGTCTTCTATGGTCTTTATTTGTGCATACATTATATCTTATATTAGACCATAACCTTCTTGAGCGGAAAAATCTATGAACAACCACATTTCTCTATGCCTTATATTGGTTCACAAGATCTCTTAAACATACGAAGCAGCAAATATGTATTTACTGAATGAATGAAAACATGAATGAATGAAGTGGTAGAGTAAGGGGTACTTAGTATAGTCTGAGAAGAAATTAAAAACCTTCAACCCAGGATGACTGGGTTTCATGGGAACTATATGACTGAGATCATCTGTTAAAGTCTAATGATGTCACAACCAGGCCATTATGATTCCAAGATAGAGGTAGAGGGCTACAACGAATTTTCAAAAATCCACACTAATGAAGAGGCACATAGCACTGCATTATAGTGTTTAAGATCCTTCTTTATTTTTTGTTTTAATTATTTAAAAAAATTTTTGTTACTAGTTTTTGTTTTAAATTTGTAATATATTTTGTTAAAGAAAATATTTGTTATAAATTTGAAACATACAAAACTTTAAAAAAGATATTAAAAATAAAATAATTATTCTTAATTTGGTGATTGTCCTCCTGTAAATTTCAGAATGTTATGTCTGTGCTTTGTCCTGTAATACCTTCCACACCTGCATTTTTCAAATCCTTTAGTGCTACCTGGAAGCAGAGCCCATGATCTCCAAGAGTTGGGCTCACCGGCCAAATTAGCTCTCCCAGCAATGGACGCTGCCCTGGATACTTCTGTGTTCACCTCTGTTTTATTTTTGTAGTGCCAATGAAAAGTGATGTTTCTCTTTTACTGAGGCAAAGCAAAATGCCCCAAACTGTTTTCATTTACATGCAAATCTTGCTGCACAGCCCCATGCCCGCTAAATTGGCACTGTTGCCAGGTAAAGTGATGGGACCCAAATTGAGACTATGGCTCAAAGGTCCCACTAATCTTGATGCTATGTTTCCAAATCTGTTTCTTCAAACTGCTGTGCAATGAGGTGCAGTCGCTAATCAGCTTGAAAACAATCTCATTTTTCTTTTTCCTGGACATTGTAGTTAAAATAATCCACTTAAGTATCTTATAATGGTGATACAGCAGTTGATATTTTTAATCTAGGTTTGTGTAAAAGCTGTGAGAGTGAAAATCACCAATTATATTAAACACTACAAAACAAACAACAAATAACAGTGTTTGGTACTGCTGCAGAAGGAGCTGGTGAAAAGAGCTCTCTGCCTATGACTGACAGGGCATTTTAGTCTCATAGAGACGCTCTATAGGGGATTTTCCTGAACATTGGCATTTATATTTGGTTTTCTGTCGTGATTTCTGATATCCTACTTGCTTTCCAACTGGGTTTTTCCTCCCTACTAGCTTATTATAGTTTTGGCATTCTTCGTAAAACAGCCTCTGCATTTCCGACATGCCTGGTCTACAGAGCTGTATCCCAACTTCTTAGGTGTTCTCATTCCTTCTAGGACCTACAGGACAGCACCTCAGGATTCCTTGAATCCTAGTAGCTGGCTTCCAAAGAAATAGGCTTTCAAAAGATGTGACTATTTGCTGATTAGCATTGAGTTTCTCTTCAACTTTATTATTAAATTAATTCAAATTTGGGATGACATTCTCTCTGAAGTAAATGAGATGATATTCTATATACATCTGCTAAGTTGCACAAAAATCCCACATTTGGAAATTTAGTTCCAATAACACTTCCTTCATGAAAACACCTCAGATGAATTTGATTCTGTAAGGATGAGCTCCTGCTATGAATTTCTTCAGAATTTATATACAGATAAGTATCAATATGTACTATCCCTTCTATCTGTCCATCCATCCGTCCATCCATCCATCCATTATTGAGCACTCTTGGAATCTGAGTGAACAAAACCAATTCCCTGGCTTCACAAGCAAGCAGCTGTAACAGTGTTTTCCTGGGTGGGTGGAACCATGTGTAGGATGTGGTGGGAGTGGAGGGAAAGGTCCCTGCTTTTGCTGCGAGGCTTTATATAGATAATAGCAGGTTTGAGCTGGCCAGCTTGCTCTTATTTGCATATTGCCATTATTTCATTTGTATTAACATTATCTATCTAGACTGCAAATTCGCTACAGAATAAAGACTTCTTAGGGGTTTTACAGGCTTATGTATTTAGTAAAATTTTGAAAATTCTTGTTAGTGGAAAGACTGACAGGAAATAGAACTACTTCTCACAGATAAAGTTTATATTTATATACTTATGCTTGTAATGAGGTATGATATATTCAAATAAGGATGAACTAACATATACAGTTAATGTAATTTATTACTAACAATTTATTAATATAATAATTATAACTATAATGTAATTGTTATTTGTTAATATAATAATAATGATTAATTTGTTATTTCGAATTTTTATATGACACTCATATTGTGAACTTTAAAAAGGTAGGTCCTGGCAATATAACTTTTATTATAATACAGTAAAACACTTCCTGATGACATTTAAATAAAGATCAGCTTCTAAATTGTGCTGGCAAACATCGATTATATGAGGGGTGACCATCATTGGATGGATTGGAAGTGATGTTGGGGGTGGGGAGTATCTAGCTCTTCTCCGTGTTTTACCTATATTGTCTCACTCTTAATTTTACTCTTTTTTTTTTTCATAGTTACACCTGGCATTCACAAATTGTCATTTTCTGTTACTTTCCTTCATAGGGTACAGTATGTCTGTCTTTAGTTTCTTAGTAATAATGAACAACTTAAGTGGTTGTACGTTTGATCAGTGTTATGTGATTAGCCGTGTATATATGCAGGTAATATTTTTTCAATTATGAGCTTGATCAAAATAATTAAAAATAAACTACTAAAGAAAAATATGAGGTGTTATTTCTTAATGGTCCACCTTGTTTCATTAACAACATAATGATTTGGTTTCATCTCACAGTTCAAAGTAGACATCAAGTGCAATTTAAAAAATCAAAATGTCTTAGGCCATATTTGGGCAGTAAAACTTAATTCTGAGTTGGCATAACAATCTTCACTAACATCAGGATGCTCTACTCAGAGAATATATTTTAGCTTCTTTTAGCAGAGCTGGACATTCAGTGATATACAAAATACAAATATAAATAATACAAGGAAGTTTTATGTAAGACTTTTTACTACTGTTTCATTATTGTTAGGTCCTATAATTTATACTGCTGATCAATAACCTGAATGATATAAGATCAGTGATGAAGAAAAGGATGAACACTAATTTATAGACATATACTCCAGGTAGATTTTCTCTGGAATATAGGCTTTCTGTGAAAAAGTTTAATCTTATACCATGATGGATAGTATTAGCAATTCAACATTTTTCATTCTATTATTTGAGTATCTAGTATCAAAGAATCTATTACCAAGGTATTAAAGTATCTGTTATCAAAGTATCAAGATTTGAAAGTAAGAACTGATAATGGATCTTGCAAAAATATGCGATTAAGGAAGTCTAATGCAAGTGTTAGGAAATCTAATCTAATCCAACGAGTCAAAATAATTTTTTATTTTCTCTTGGCTACTAAAGAAGACCTTCTTACTTGAATGAACCTTAGAATAGAATTATAAATTAATACTTAAATTAATATACTCTTAATATCTGGTTGTCTCCCTTCAGATTTAGTTTTAAATTCTATTAATGTGGTTCTGATATTATGACATAATATAAGCATATTATATATAAATATAGTATATTATATATAATTTATAGTTTGTACTATACACATATATTTTATGTGTATAAGTATGATATATGTATGTGTGTGTATATATATATACATATATACATAAAATATGTAATGGTTAGTGACCTTTTTCCCATTAGGAGCATTTTCTTCCTGTTACCTTTCCTTGCTCATATGAATTTGTAGAATTCTCACTCCAGGCACAGAATTGTGCCAAACATTTGAGGACAATTCACGGAGCAATAGATATGAGGATAGATTGCCTGCTATCTCTGAGCTTTTATCAGTAAACAAGACTAGTTGTGAGTATAGATGCAAAGAGAGAAGGCTTTTCTCGTGGTTGTTTATAAGGAAACACTGGAGGCCCTAATTCCATCCTCTCCCTGAGAAATTTTGTCAAAACAAGGCAACTTTTCTTTGATCTGGCATTGACCTTGAAAAACGATTATATTCCCAACTGAATTTACCATGTCTGTCTCTCATCTTAATAGAGAACTGATTACATTTTTCTTACCTTTCATTTTTATTCTTCTATGCTTTGCTTTTTTATTTGTTTCAGTTGCTTACATTTTAATAAAATGTTTGTAGCTTTGGTAAATAAACTCTTAAAAATATGTAATGAAAACCATCCCAAATGTCTATGGAGAGAGCTAATGTATTTTGATTGGCTTATTTTTAAAGATTTCATAACTTTTTATTATGGGACATGATATTGAGACTCATATAAGTGACAGGGTAGGAGGAAAGCTGCACAGTTTCTTAATAAGTATACTAGGTCGTTATTGTTGAGCTGTAATCACTGTCTAGTGTCTGAATAATCGGGGTTTTCTTAACATCTTCTAAAGGGAAAATTAAAAACATAAACTCAGAACAAAAATATTCCAGAAAATAAGAGCATTTCACATATAATTCAAGTGTGGTTTAAATTCCAAAGACATTGTTGAAATGTTATGTTGAGGTAGTCAATGAAAAGTAACACAATGGGGATAGGCTCATGCTGCTTAGGGACAGAAGTGGCAGGAAAAATAAGACTATACTTTTTAGCACGTGGTAGTCCCATGAAAGAACACTGAAAAATTTATTGGACCTGTTTGCTAATCCTTACATTGATTGCTTATTCTTCACAGTGTGTTCAATGAAAAGGCAGCTATGTGGCCTTAAAAGGCAGTTGCGACATGGTGCTAGAGCTGCATCTTATACCCTTTCTTTTTACTTGAGGACATTAGCAACATGGTTTTGAAGAAGGGAAAAATCTCTCTCTAATAAATTAGATGGCTCTTGTGGGTATTTAAAGGGATTCAAAGTTCAAGAAGTTTAATAATGCAGAAGTATTTATACCAGGATGCTTAGCAGTCCCCTGATCATACTCGCTCCTCCTGATCCTCAGGTGCACACCTGCCTTCTTTTCAGAAGGCACAGGTGGCTTCTGTTGAAATGCACGACTATAGAAGAAATACCTGCCTGGTTCAGCATCCTAGGTATGCTCCTGTTCAAGAGCACTTAATTAATTTAGGAGGTGGATGTCTCCTAGTTACCGAAATCTGATAGTTTTTTTCTTGACTCATAATATTGTGGTCCATCCCTGGATTATCCGGGTTAGAGGGTGCTTCCACCAGTTCTAGGGCTGATAGCTAACCTTTCAGATCTCTGTCAGCACTCAAATTCTGAAGTTTTCTTCTCTATGCTGATGCAGGATAGAGGCTTTATTTTATCTTTGAAAAGAAGCATGTATTTTGGGGAGGAAAGTCCTTTTCTGGAAATAATATATTCCCACCTCATTCAAGGATTTCTTCTCCTCTGGGCCAGCTGAGCTGCTCATAGACTCAGTGCATCCCTAAGAGGCCTGTGGCGTAATTGAGAACTGAGGAGGAGAGGAAATGCTTCCCAACTTCATGGTGCAGTGAATGCATTTTTAAAGACTTGGGCCTTGAGTGTAGCCCTTTTCAAAATCTGCTTGGGGGTTTAGGGTTTTAAACTTATGCCGCGAGTGATATTGATTAAGCATTTTCTGCCTCGCCCATTAGCTCTCCCTTCTGCTCAGTGCTGTAGTGAAATCACAATTTGTGCCATGGAAATCACCGAGGCAATAAATCCAGCCCTTATGACTTCAATGCATTATTGAGAAGAGAGCACAGATGGACTATAAGGGAGCAAGCAGTTGTTCAAACCAACTAATATCTCTGAAAATTAATAAACGTAACAGGGGAAATGAACAGCAAATGAAGGAGTAACTGATCGAATTTTTAACTAAAATATAGCATGAAAATTCTCTGGTTTGTAATTTTTAAAAATTTTTTCCATAGCATTGAGGAGAAAATCTTTTTGGTTCTTGAGACTGCTGACTGCAATCTCAGTGACATTGTAATGGGAGAAGGATTAACATACTCTGTGTCATCTGCAATCACTTTGGCTCTAGCTTAAACTTCTAACCAAGGTAGTACAAGTGTTCCTGTCTATTTCACAGGAACTGTGATAGGTACTGGTAATTCAAGGATAGTTGAATCATGGTTCCTGTTTTCAAGGAGCTCCCATTCTCTCAGAGGGATCGATGATGTAAACATTATGGTGACATGATGGAAACATAGCCTTGAATGGGGCTATGCCCTGGCCTCAGAGGAAGGCGTGATCAGCTTTGCTAGTCTGGGTCAGGAAAGGCCTCAGAGAGACTTCTGAGCTGAGCCTTGAGGAAAGAATAGGAACTCACTTGGAGACAAGCAGGAAGACCATTCCAGGCAGAGGCACAGAGACATGAGACAGCATGCCTGGTCCAGGGGACTCAACGACTCAAAATGGCAGGAGCAAGTGATACATGTAGAGGAGCAGCAACAGGTATACATAGAGTTATCAGACTATATCAAAATAGTAGATAAGAAATGATGAGGGCCTGAGGTCAGATACCAGATACTCGAGTGTGGATGGAAAGAAATGGTCAATCTAAATCGCTTACCAGGGGCGTGATCTTAAGCAAGTTAATTAACCTCTCTGAGCCACAATATTAGTGTTTGTTAAATGGATATAACAATCCCTACCTTGTAGTTTTGTTGTTCGCACTGGAGATAGTATGTGTGTGTTTTCTGGAGTAGTGAGTTCTCAGTAAATGAAAGGGATGATTATAATATTATTCCTCATCAATTGAAGCACTCCATCATGTCCCCTGTTCTTTTACTACAAAGTTCACTGCTGGTCACTCTCATATCACTGTTCAATATACAGCTGAGATGAGCTCAGAGAATTAAGCATTTTTTAAATCCTTCTGCCAACAGTCATTTTTCCAATAATTATTATTTGTTACTGCATTAATCTGTATTTGAGATGCAATCAAATTGAAGTGCTCAAAAATTAATAAGCTCTCTATCAGAACTGAAGGAAGGAGAGAGAAACATTTGGACATTATTAGAATGGTTGGATTATTACTGGAAAGTATCATAATTCAAATATCAAATATCCAACTAAATAAAAAGGACTGAGAATTCTAATTCTAGTATAGGATACTGATTTATGGCTCAGCTTTAGGCATGTTACTTTGCCTTTTTTATGCACATCTATAAAATGAGGAAGACAATGCCTACTGATTAAACATCAGTGAGCAGGCTTAAGCATAAGAATGATAAATAATAATAATTTCCTGTCTGAGGAAAAAAAAATTTGTGTCTGCAGATCTATTTTTTTAAAGTGCAGTTTTTTAAATTAATTTATTCTTTGGTGAGGAAAATTGGTCCTGAGCTAATATCCACTGCCAATCTTCCTCTTTTTGCTTGAAGAAGATTGTCCCTGACCTAACATCTGTGCCAGTCTTCCTCTACTTTGTATGTGGGATGCCTCCACAGCATGGCTTGACAAGCGGTGTATAGGTCGACACCTGGGATCTGAACCTGTGAACCCTGGGCTGCTTAAGCGGAGCATGTGAACTTAACCACTACACCACTGGGCCAGCCCAGCAGATCTATTCTGATGTTGAAACTTAACAATAAAACCTCTAAGTGGGAATTATATAAGTAGTTCAGTTTTTTTCATTAACATCAGTTTCTCCAAATGTATTCCTGGCTTCCACAATTTTGTTCCATACTTCAGTAGTTTTGTTTTAAATCATAAACAGCAAAATCTCTGTGAAAGGTAGAAATTAACCTGCTGATGCTTCTCTTTCCGCCCCCGAAAAGATGCTGTAAGATAAGTGGAAAAATTTAATTTAAAACCTAATCCAGCAGAAAATGTTCTAACCTGCAAAGCAATCTACTAGTTTATGTAACATGGATGATTTTTTTTTTTTTTTCTTGAGAGAAGAAGACCCTTTATAAAGAAAAGCAAGCATTCAGGGCTGTCAATCATCCTGGTTTCCTCTTGCTACCTCTTCCCTGCCTCTCTGGATCCTACCAGGAGCCAGGTTAAATTCTACCTACTGTATGAAGCCTTCGGAAAAACAAAAACAACACTTCTCCAAACATCCTTCTCTGAATTGTAGCAATTTTTTATTTTACTCCTCCCCTGGTGCTTCCTACAGGCTGTTGTATGTTAGTGACTATTTGACGGTGAGTTATGTCTTATCTTCCTAGTTATATCATAGATGCTTGAGAGCAACTACATTGCTTTTTCTATTGTCTTGCCCCGTTCTGAGGAGATATTCGTAGATTTATTGTATTCCTTGGGACTTTCCAGATATACAAGCTTTACCTGAGATTGCACATCTTCTGGATCTTAGATTTAGGTCCTGCTCTATCGCTGTGTTCCTTCTGTACCTATCATGGAAAGCTGGCAGCAAGCTGGGCCATGGACATGGTATCTGTATTTATGGCGGTTTCTTCAATTCCTAGGATTCTTCCCCTTGTTCTATAAAGCAGGCTTTCTTATGCACAACATCTCCTTATGAATCAACCTCGCATATATCCCTACACACAAAAAAATACGACCAGCAGAGCATGAGAGAACCAAACTGGGAATGCAAATCTTGTCTCTAAAACTTATAAATATGGATTATGCCTTGTCCTCCCAAATCTTATGAATTATTGGTGGCTTTAATTCATGGTGTAGGTTCTAGTTGAAGTGGATTAAGAGTATCTTAGAAACTAATTTCAGAAAACTCTTAATGGGAGCCAAATTATACCAATGTCGTAAGTCACATAATCAAATGAAGTGCTCTACTGCATGCCGTTGGCATTTTCTATCTCTCTCTGCCTTTGCACTCTCATAATTGTGTTTGGCCTGCCCGCCTCACTCTGAATATTGAGGATTCTGATGTTAAGAAGACATCAGAAGAAAACTCACAAGCCACAATAATTGTCTTGATTCTGTTTTCCTAAATAATTTAAAGGGAGTAAAATTTTGTCGGTATCTCCCTCAATCACTTTCCTGCTGATCATTTCCTCCTTCACCTCCTTTGACACAAATGCACACATGCAAACTGTATAGCAATCAGGCTTTAAAGTAATCGTGCTTTAGGGCTGTCTACTTTGTATATTGGCCAGTTGGTAGGCACTGTAGCTATAGAGTCTCGGAAGTACACATGAGTCTTTCACGATTTGGAGTTGCATTAGGGAAAAGTTGCTCTTCATGCCATTTTAGAGTGTTTACTGAGCTCAGGCAGCAAAAAGTCTGAAAATGCTGTTCTTTTATATGGCATTTCCAAGATACTCTTGTATGTCGTCGTTACCCTTGAGGGAAAGCCTTTAAACTGACTTGGATAGTTCAGATCAACTTGGTCAGAGTGTGACCCTGGTCTATGACCTAGTGTATCTCCAATTAGCTCACAAGTATCCAATCTAACAGATAAGCCTGAAATGGAACTTTCTAAGCTCTTGATGAGTTTTATATTATAAATCACTCCTGCACTCTTACTCTTTCACCCCTCCATTCCCCCCCTTTCTTTCTTCTGTATTAATTCACTCATCCATCCAATAAATGATCACTGAACATGTATTATGTGCCAGCTACTGTCCTAGGTGCAAGTGGGATCAGTAAATAAATAAAAATATGTATTATAGTAAGGGGATACACGTTAAAAAATAGTCACACAAATATATTATAAATTTTGATGTTGATTATGGAGGAAAAGCACATGAAACTAGTCTTACAGGGAGGCACATCATGGAAGGTTTCCCTAAGAAAGTTTCCTGGGAGTTGTGATGAGTGAACAGATGACTGAAGGTGGAAGAAAGGATGCTTCAGGCCAGGGTAACACTGTGCAAAGGATCAGAGGCAGGCATGAGAAGGAGAGTCCAGACTGGCCGGACTAGAGACTACAGTGATGGGACCAGGGTGGGAGAGGAGGGAAGAAGGCTTGAGATGGGTCCTAGAGGTCATTAGGGCCATATCATTAGTTTCTTGTAGGTCATTTTATTAATATTTTAGGGATTTTTAAAGAGTTTAGGTATTATCATAAAGCAATTGGAAACCAATAAAGGATTTTAAGCAGGAAAGTGACATGAACTGATTTCCATTTACAAAAAGGACCATTCTGGAGAAGAAAGAGAACTAAAGGCAAGAGTGGATATGTGCAAAACTGTTGGGAGACTGCTGGAGGATCCACTCGAGAAGTGAGAAGCAGTGTGGATGGGGGTGGTGGCCATGAGGTGGAGGGAATTCGACAAGTTTCAGGAGCATTTAGGTAGAGAGACAGGATTTCGTGAAGGGATTAGGAATGGGGGTAAGGGAGAAGATCTCAAGGATGTTTAGGTTTCTGAATGCACAAATGTCCTGATGTTGGGAGCATTCACTGGAACAGGATACACTGCAAGGGTAAGGGGTTCATAGTTGCTTCAGCTGTGAGTTTCGTGTTAGACATGGTATAGAGATTTTGACATAGCCTAACAGAGATGTTGGGGAGGGACTTTGTTCAATTTTGGAGCTCAGAAGAGACGTCTGGACCAGAGTAATCAGCATCTAAGTCAGAGAACATATCAAAGGATTTTGTTTGTTTGTTTTAATGGGGTATTTTTCTAAAGGGAAACTGAGCATTCCTTGTTAAACATTTTCCTGGTTTGTGTTGTAGTATTATGTTATTTACTGCTTTACCAAAATTTACAAATCCAATTTCCTGTACTGTGTTTGGTTACCTGGAATTTCATTCCATTCAATATTATTGTTATTATTATTATTATTTAATCATAGTCACCATGCTGTAAATTCCGTCCAATATTATTTTAATGCTTTATTTTTTGTTTGAATGTAATATGATTATGAAACATGATATTTGTGTTTAATTTCGTGAGAAATACCCTTGGATTTTCAAAATCAGACTTCTCTATGTCCTCCAATGACTCTGACTTACTCTAGAAGGACAAGGACTTTGCATCCTGGTGGAGTCCTGGAAATGGATTTTCGCAGATATGGTTTTGTGTTGGTCTTCTTCCACGTGGCTTGTGAAGAGTGCTTTTCTCATCTCCTGTGCGCTGTTCAGCAAAGTGACCTTGAGCAATTTGCCAGCCTTGCTGGGCCTTCATTGCTCACGTATTGAGGAGAGAATTGCACTAACATGATCTCCAAGATCATTTTGGCCTTAAGATTCTGTGAAAACTTAGTGTTAATACTAAGAACGTAGGTAGGGATAAGGATGGGCAAAGGCGCTCATATTAAAAACTGGAAAAGTTTTAGGTCTCTGGAAGGACTGAATCATCTGAAATTATTCAGGATATAGTAAAAGGGACTTTATAAGGTTGGGTTTTTTTTTTTTTTTTTAATCTTTCTACACATATTGAAAGACAGTTAAATTGCTGCTAAAAATGTGAAATGGAGGTGAGCAACATTTCCAAAGGCAGTAAGTAGTGCTGCATTTTACTGGTAAATTCTGTCATTCTTTAAAAAAGAAAAAGAGCTGGAGGTTTATATAAAAACAGAGAGAAAGGAAATTGCCTGTGCAGATGTAAGATACCATCTGTGCTTCTGGATCCATTCCATGCTGCACACCTTCGCTGAAAGAAATTGTTGATTGAAAGCTCAGATTTTGCTGGCTAGTTGTAAAAGCTTCCTGTGTTGCTTACTATGCATTTTAAAAATAGATGCCTTTGAATTTATGAGTTAATCTTTGGCCCCATTTGCCCAGGCCTCCTAACTCGGGAAGCATGCTTTTAGTAAACCCGCAATTCAGTTCATGTTCAACTCGATTAGTAGTAATGAGCGCTTACAAGGTGCCAGGCAACATATCAGGCACTCCATGTTAGCTTGAATGTCCACATGTCTGTAACATCTTGCTTTGCCTCCTAGTGGCAGCTTGGGCCCATCTAATTTCCTGGACCGGAGAGCTTCATCTGTAATTTACTTTGAGAAAATATTAAACGTTGGCAGAACTGCAAGCACGCAGTCTCATAAAGTTAGAGAAGCTGTCTTAGGTATCTCCAACTTCACCTCTCATCTCTTTCCGATCTAATGATGGCAGGTGTCAAACCTGTGCCCAGGCCCAAGCCAGCTCTGCTCTCATTTACCCCCTACCATGAATTTAAGTAAAACTGGCACCTCTCTCAAGGTTACTTTTTTCCCTTATCTCATCTCTAATTATGAGATGAAATACTCTTTCCTGGTAATATAGTTTTCAATTGAGACCATTACAGTCCCTACTTGTAGGTAAAGAAGGTTTTGGAATTTAATTTTTTTTTCAAAGAGTTTTGGCCATTATATTCTCCTTTAAGCTTGCTCAGTTAAGAACATTTTAAATGATATTTATTTGTAGAGAAATTCTCAGAAGCAACCCAAAACAGCCAAATGTGTATATCTCTTCTTTAAACCAGAGTAACTGCAAATGTATCCTCAAATTGTTCAGGCACTGACAGTTCTGGGAAAACAAACATATTTATTAGAAGCTCAAAGTAGACACCTCAGCGGCCAGATGCATCCCTAAGTGCTTAAAGAGAGGGGATCCATTACACGGATATTTGCTTAATTGGTAAGAAGGAGATAGACAGCTGCATATTTTTAGAGGTAAATCTACCTGGTTAAAATAATGACCATTTTTGGGGCCAGCCCAGAGGCACAGCCCTTAGGTTGGCACGTTCTGCTTCAGCGTCCCGGGGTTCGTTGGTTCGGATCCCGGGTGTGGACATGGCACCGATTGGCAAGCCATGCTGTGGCGGGCATCTCACATACAAGTAGAGGAAGATGGGCATAGATGTTAGCTCAGGGCCAGTCTTCCTCAGCAAAAAGAGGAGGATTGGCGACAGATGTTAGCTCAGGGCTAATCTTCCTCAAAAAAAAAAAAAAATGATGACTCTTTTAGTGGGTAGATTGATTCTTAAATGTGTGATATATATATACAAAATAATGAAATCCTCTCACTCTCCCTTCTCTAAAACCTTAGAAATATTATGAAGTGCATTTTGTGGTTCTATATACATGTCTTTAGCTGGTATAAGAGAGAACTTACTACACACATTTCTCTTTGAATAATAGAATTGTCTGTGTTTTTAGAAAATCATTTGTTCTAGGTAAATTTTTATGACAAGGTTTAAAAGTGTTTACTTGGCAGCGTTTTGAAAATCTGGTGGATGTGTGTGTAAAGTAAATATCTGTATCCGAACCAAGAAAATCTCTCCCATTACGTTGTTGACATTGGGTGAAAGTCACTTAAATTCTCCAAGTTAATTAGTCTATAAAATGTGATTGAATTGTGAAAATTAATTGAAAAAGACTTTGAAAAGAATAATGTTTTCTTGTTATCTTTAGCATTTTCATGAGCTTTTATTCATTTTGGAAGCTTTCATCCAATTCTTCCTATTTCTATTTTGTATAAGTTTTTCTTTGTCTTTGATTACATTATATTTTGCTCTTTTGCTCATGTGATTGTAAAAATGGCTCATCAGGTAACTTCTTTTATATCTATATTAATCTTTATATGATTCTCTCTCTCTCTCTTTTTCCCTTCATTGAGCTTAATGACAGCATCAAGTAGATTTGTTCATATTTGCATATTGAGAGGGATATTGACAAACTAGAGTGTTTCCTAAAGATGACCAGGATGGCAAATAATTTTAATATGAAAAATAAGTTTAGGATTTGTTGGCATTTAGACTGGAGGAAAAAAGATTGAAAGGAGATGATTCTTCAAATAGATGAAGAAATATATGAAGATAAAATATTTTTGTGTTGTTCCAAATTTCAAAATGAAGACAATGAATGGAAAATGCAAGAGAGTCTATTTTGTTTCAATATAAAGAGTTTTTAAAAACAATTAGAGTTTTTAAAATGTAATTCCTTTTGCATTTCCAGTTAGGTTATGGCAGGCCAATTTTCTTTTACAATACCTAGAGCAACCCAAATAAATTAGTTATATACTTCCTAGAGCTGTGCAAGCAACAGGGACTAAATGAACTAAAATTTCAGGGAGGAAAACCATTCTAAGGCATTCTGCTGATTGTCATTTATTTCTTCCCCTGAGGTCATTTACTGATTCTGAGTGTGGCCTGAGGATTGGACCTGGTAGAAGGTGTCTTCTGAGAGTAAGAAAAGGCAGCAAAACTTTTAGTGATTGTTCAAGGCTGGGATGACAAATTGGAAACTTGAGGAATCTAAATCACACAGCCAGCCCTCTCTATGGGATGTTTGCTGTGTTCTGAGTCCACATAAGAAGCGAGGGCTAAGCTAAAAGCTTCTAAAAGGCAGAGTGAAAGCTTCAGCAGACTTTTGGTATTCAGGAAACAAACATATAAAGGACTTGGCAGGAGAGAGACGCCAGACTCAAACGCAGAGCTGAACACTTCTTGAAAACATTCGCCAAATTTTTTAGTTGTTTGGGCCTGAGGATAACGAAATAAGCTGAAAACTTCCAAAAGAGTACCTCTTATATTCTTTCAGGGCTGAGAAAATAAAGATCTATTGGGTTCTCAATCAAAATCCAGGGAGTGGCATGGCTTAAAAATAGAAATAAAGAAGGGGTAGACAACATATATCCTACTAAAACTGCATCCTAGCCCCAACCCAGCTGAATCCTTGACTGGTTTGAGATTACTAGCCTCTCATCTGCTTAACAGCGGAAAGAGAAAACCTGCTCTAGTGGAAGAAAACATCAATTGGAGTTTCTGAGGTTCCTCTGTATGTGATTTCTGTCATATAAATAAAAAAGTAACTAGACGTACAAATAGGTGAAATTATGACCAATAATCAAAAGAAAAACATAGACATTTGAAGTAGACAAGTAGATGATCCAGATATTGCAGATAATTGACAAGGACTTTAAAATACCTGTGAGTAATGAATGTGTTCAAGAAAATAGAAAGAAAGGTGACCAATGGCTGAATAGAAAACTTTATTAGAAAATTGGAATACATAAAAAATAATCAAACAGATGTTCTTGAACTCACAAAAACTCTATCTGAAAATAAGAATTTGATGGAGAAGTATAGCAGATTGAACATAGTAGAACACAAGGTTGGTGAACTGAAAAAGACCCAAGACAAAGCAGAGAAAGAAAAGAAAAGGAAAAATCAGGTAATGTGTAAAAGACATTTGGGATAAGCTCAACAATGTTAACATATGTAAAACTGAAGTCCCCAAAGTGGAAGACAGAATAAATGGAGGAGATACATTATTTGAAGAGTTAAGGCCAGGGGTTTTCCAAAAACTTAAGAAGGACAACCACACACAGAATCAAGAAACTTATCAAAACCCAGGCAGTATAAATAAAATAAAAACACTCATAAACGTATCGTGGTAAAACTGCTGAAAAGCAAAGACAAAGAGATGTTACAGGCTGCCAGGGAAAAATGACTCATTACCTTCAAAGAGCAAAAATAAGGTTGAAAACTCACTTTTCAAGGGCAGCTAGAAGGCAAATGAAATGTAGAGCGATGAGAGAAAATAACTGGCTGCCTAAATTCTATAACTAATCAAAGGACATTCTTCAAAAATAAATGACGATGTTTTCTGACCAAACACACACACACACACACACACACACTCACACACACACCCCAGAAATACAAAACCAAAACAAATACTGAGGGAATTCGTCACTATCAGGCTTGTGCTAGAAAGAATATTAAAGGGAGTTTCTATAAGTGGAAGAATGACCCTAAGTAGAACCATGAGAATGTCAGAGTGATTGAAGAACAAGGGAAAGTGTAAATACATGTTAAATGTAAATGATCATTAACTATATTAAACAGTAAGAGTAGTGCTTTATGGAATTTAAAATACATATGGAACAATATGTGACAATAATAACCTACAAGGCAAGAAGGGGTAAAGTGAAGTTACAACATCTATGGTTTAGCAATATTGACCAGATAGGAATAGTACTAATTGTGTTATTTTGAACCAACTCAAAAATGCATATTGTAATTCCTCAGGTAAATACTAAAAGAATAAAGAAAGTATAACTAACATGTTAGAGAGAAATAAAGAGAATGGTAAAAAAAAATTTGATTAATATAAACAAGATAAGTTATGAGAAAAAAGGAACAAAGTAGACAGGACAATTAGAAAAATAGGAAATAGAGGAAAACATTAGGAGAAAGTCTTATAACCTTGGAGTAGGCAATGATTTCTTAATTAGGACTCCAAAAACTCTAATCATAAGAGAAAAAATATGTAGATTGGTTTATATTAATACTAAGAACTGTTGTTCATCAAGATACACTATTAAGAGAATAAAGACATTTACAGAGTAGGAGAAGATAGTCTCAATACACATAGCTGAGAAATGACTCATTTCCAGACTATAGTAAGAACTTCTACAAATAAAAAAGAGAAAGACAAAGAGTCCAATAGAAAAATGAGTAATAGACTTGAACAGACATTTCTCATAAGAGTATATCCACATAGTCAATAAATATGTGAAAAGTTATTGTTTCGTTAGTCATCGTAGTAATGCAAATTAAATTAAAATGTGATAACACTAGAAATTCATTAGAATGGCTAAAATGTAAGCAGTAGAAAATACTATGTGTTGGACAAGGATGTAGAGCGACTGGAATTCTCGTGATTTGCTGATGTCTTTGTAAATGGAAACAACCTCTTTAGAACAATTTTGGCAGCATGTAACAATGCATATCATACGATCCAGAAATTCTACTTTCAGATCTACTAGTACAAAAAAAAATGGTTACATGTGTTAACCAAAACACATGTATTAGAGTGCTCCTAACAGCCCTCTTTGAAATAGTGCCAAAAAGAAATGCCCATCAATGGAACAATAGATAAAGTGACATAAAATAGTAGAAAATAGAGGAAAACATAGGAGAAAGTCTTATCACCTTGGAGTAGGCAGGATTTGTTAATTAGAACGCAAAAACACTAACCATAAAAGAAAAAATATATAAATTGATTTATATTAAAACAAAGAACTGTTGTTCATCAAAATGCCCTCCAGGGCATTATGTGAAGTGAAATAAGTCAGACAGAGAAAGACCAATACCCTATGATCTCTCTTATCTGTGGAATCTAAAACAAAACCAAACCAAAACCAAGCTCACAGATACAGAGAACAGATTGGTGGGTGCTGGAGGTGGGGGAGCGAGTTGGGAGAAATGGGTGAAGGGGATCAAACCCTCAAGAAATGTAAGAGAATAAATTTGTGCTGTTTTAAGCAAAATAAATAAAGTGGCATAATTCACATGATGAAATATCATATAGTTATGAGAATGAATGAATGAATATCAACCACATAAAACAATATGAATGAGTCTCACAAACATTATGTTGGGTGAAGGAGGCCAGAGACAACAAAGTATATACTGAATGATTCTATTTATACACAGTTCAAAAACAGGCAGAACTAATCTATGTAGTTAAAAGTCAATATAGTGATTACTGTTGGTAGGGGGGCATGTGGACTTCTGCCTGTAGTATCTGTTTCTTAATTTAGATATTGCTTGCATAGGTGTTTCAATTCCTGAATATTCACCATCATTTTATGTGTATTTTTCTATGTATCTTGTACTTCAAAAACAATTGAAGTATAATGAACTATCTTTTGAGTTAATAAGCTTCCCATGCCCGGAAATAGTCAAGCAGAGAGCTTGGACGATTACCTTTAGAAGGAAATTATGCGTTTGAATAAAAGGAAGTGCACCAGATGTTTTTCCAAAATCTTTTTAATTCTGAGATTCTCTGATTTTTCAAAAAGCGTATTCTTTGAACAGCCATCTCCATATTTCTCTTTCTTTACTAATTGAGTTCAAGACCATAACCTACTCTCAACTCTTCCCAGTTTATGTGCCACTACTTCTTCAACTCATACCATTTCTCAATCCTTGATCCCTCAATGGCCAAATCTAATGGATTATTTTCTTCTTTTTCTGACATATTTGAGTTGTTTGCTGGTGAAGACTAATTTTCTTAAAATTCTGTTCCCTTAGCTTTCCTAATATCACTCTCTTTTTGTTCTCCTTTTGTCTCTTTTTTCACTCTCGTCTTTCTTGAAATGTTAGGACTCTCCGAAGTTCTATTCTTGGTCTGCTTCTCAAGCTACAAAATTCTTTATTTAATTTTAACCATTCCTAAAACCTCACTCACTATTCACCTGTTATTGCCTTCCCAATCTGTGTCTCTAAACTCAGAACTCTCTCCAAGATTCCAGACTTACATATTTAACTGTTTAATGGACAGATTTACCTCTGTGTCCCCCAACTTTCGTGTGCAAGACTGAATTCCCATCGTATCACCATCTCTATCTGTTTTATGCAGACTGGGAGTTCTTGTAGATTCTCCTATTTCCTCTCCTTTCCTCATCTCACATCCAGTCACCAGGTCCAATCAATTCTTCTTCCTTTTTTTTTTAAATTGTTGTAAGGACGCTTAACACGAAATCTACCCTTTTATCAAATCTTTAAGTGTGTAATGCAATATTGTTAACTGTAGGCTCAATGTTGTATAGCAGCAGATCTGTAAAATTTAATTATCTTGCAAAACTGAAACTTTCTACCTATTGAACAGCAGCTCACAATTTTCCCCTCCTCCAATTCTTCCTTCTTAATGTTACATATTCTTCCCCTCTTCTCTAATCCACTTTTCACTGCTTCAGTTGAGTTTAGTTTGGCCCTCATCATTTCTCCAAAAAAATCTGTTTTCTGATTTCATACTCAGCCAGTTCGTTCTGCACAATGATGCCAACATTTGTTTCTCTTAGTAGGATGCTTTTTCTTCAGTTCTTGACTTAGCGAACACTTAGTCATTTGAGGTTCGATTCAAATGCTATTTTCTCGGTGAAATCAGAACTGACATTTACCCAACTTCTCGGGTAGAATTGACAACTCATTCCTTTGTATACCCACTGCACCCTGTACGTACTTTCAACCAAGCATTTATTGTATTTCATTGCACTTGTTTGTGAGAATGGGAGTATGTCTTATTTATCCTGTTACATCCTGCATACAAGTGTGGCAGGGTTGTGAATAAAACAGGGAATGGATGACTGCATGAATGAATAGGAGAATTGAGCTTAGTCTGAAGCTGTGTTTTCCAATTTCTCATTTTGAATCACTTGAGTGCTTCTTAACTTCTGACCCTCACCATGGACATTTTCTAGGAAAAGGGCCAGGAGATTCTTTTTCTCAGGTAAATTTGGGGAACATTGGTCTAGATTATCATCTAAATTTATTTACTTGAAATAAAATTAGAGGTCTTTCAATCACTAAACATTTTCATGCACATGTTTCTGACCTGAGACCTCTCAAAATTTGTTGACTAATTGCTGGTCCTTAAATGACTTATGGAAACGTTGTTATAGGCACATTTCTTAATTTAGATATTGTTATCTAAAGCAGTTATATTTGAAGCATTAGATAAGGAATAAAATGAAAATGAGCAAATGATCTGGGGTGGGTAGCAACTTTTTAGTGTATGGTGTATTGCTCAATGAATATTAAATGAGCAGTATTAAATCAAAGTGATTGGTTTATTCATTTGTCATAAAATGGTTCTAATACCACACACACAAATTTATAAATACACACATATACTTTTTAAATGTTTCACTTCTGTCATATACTGCTCAATATAGCTTGTGAAACTAATTGTCATGCTTGTGTCTTTTGTGGTTTTTATTCACAGTTTATGAATGCATAATGATTTTCTGAGAAAAATAAGCCCTCAAATCACACAAATGTTCTCAAAGCGTCTTCATTCAGGAGTGGTTGCCATCCAGTGGCACACCATCACCCATAGAAACAAAACTTTCACCCTGATAAATTAAGGGACGGGATTGGTTTTAAAGAAAGGGTCTGTTATTTAGCTAGGGAAGAGAACGCTGTGGTGTTGCTTCAAACATATTACCTGAGGGATTATGAATAACAGACGTGGGAAGAAAAGCTCAATTTCAAGAGAGATTTGTTTTTCATGGTAAGAAGTTTTCCTTGATACGGAAGGATGGGAACTGCTGTTGTGGTTCTTGGGATAGGTTTTAGAGAGTGTTCACTTATTTTTTAAATATATATTTTACACATGCCATTGAGCTATTTGAATGCAGATCCATCTGAGTTCAGTGGAGTAAATCAGAAGACCTGTAACTAAAAGAATCTCCTTACGAATTCTTTCAAAATCTTTAGGAAAATAATTCTTATTCTTTAAACCCAAATACTTAAGGTTAAATTATATAATTAGAATACCACAGATTATATTGTCTTCTGTTCTTGCTTTATATGCTTATGCTTTTGTCGGTAAACCGAAAGCCTGGCCTATTTGTGTCTATGCTTCCTGGTTCAGTGGCATTAGTTGTTCCTGATATTCTTTTGCCTTTAGGCAGCACTTTGCTCTGATTATGTAGTGTTGTCCCTTACGGCTTACAGCATTCTTGTTTGGGTAAATTTTTTTAATTCCAATTTTATTGGTAAGGAACTGGTTTGTTGTATAATGTGAATGTCATAACATTATGAACTCATATTTACATTGGAAACTCCCAGTAGAATGTATTATTTTTTCATAAAGCTACTACATAATGTGATAACAAATGTAGTGGCATAACTTTACCTGTGTGACAGAGGTCTTTTGTGTAGGGTTACAAGCATTTGTGCCATCCTATAGCTAAGCTGAGCTTCTTTTTCCATGTGTCCAGCCTACAGGCTCTTGGCTGTGAAGTTCTTAGCTCCTAAAACACACCTTCTGTCTGCCTCTGTTTCTCACTTGGCTAAGTCTTTGCTTAGCATCTAGCTCAGTACCACACTAATAAAACCTATCTTATCTCCTCTGTCCAAAGATATCTTGCTCATGCTAAAAACGTCCAAATTACTTTACCATTACCTTTCATTTGAAAATGAAAGGCAGATTTTCTATATTATAATGTCATTATTTATTTACATTTCCTTCTACTAGATGGTAAACTAAAGGAGATTCATCTAAATGCTACATGTAACATATAATATTGTAATTCACACACAAAAGCTTTCCAAAAAGAGAAAAAAAAAAAAAAGAGTAGAAGGTAGAAAAGAAGAAAGGATGATATTTGCTTAATAAGTATTCAAGATGAGAAAACTACATTCATGGTTTTTATTATTTACTGATTTGAGATTTTAGGGTACCTGCAGATGTTTTAAGTCTAGACTTGATATTTTGGCTTCTTTAATCATTGTGAGATTTTATATATATATGTGTATATATATATGTGTGTGTGTGTGTGTGTGTGTGTACATATATATATGTGTGTGTGTACACATATATACACTTTTTGGGTTTTTTGGTCAAGAAATGCATGGCTAACTGTATTTTAGGGAAGGTGATTTCAGCAAGAGTAGCAGTGGCTATAGGGAAAGCAATGATAGTGTTGAGAAAGTTAGATCTCATCTCAGTCACCTCATGAGCCCCAAAGGTGACTGAGAGAGCTGAAAATGTTCCACAAACCCTAAAAATCTTCATAGACTGTTAGTTCTCTAAAACAAGGAATTATTATTACTAATAGTATTTTGTCAAAACATGGCAATAATAGTTGACATCTATTTTCTTGATAGCATTCTTTTTGTTTTTTTTTTGAGTGGAAGCCTACTCTGAGGCACTAGTTTTTTGTGTTTTTTCCCAGCTTTATTGAGTTATGATTGACACATTGAGGTACAATTAACACATTCCTCACCTCACAGTTGCCTCCTTTTTTTGTGGTGAGGACACAAGATCTACTCTCTTAGAAAATTTCGCATATACAATACAATATTATTAACTATAATCACTGTGCTGTACATTAGACCCCCAGAACTTATTCTTCTTGACACTTAACTTTTCTATATCTTGTTTTACTTGAGATACTTGTAAATGATGTAACGTAAGTTGTACATGTGAAATTCAAAACTACTGTCTCTGGGTCGTGAGATGCTTTCCACTTGGTCCTTCAGAGATATGGCTCCTTTCTCTCGTGGCTCAGCCTTCTTCTAGGACCTTGGAGTCCTCTGGATTTAGCTCCAAAATGGGGAAAGAGCATGGAGGGCCAGGCATGAGAAATTTTTATAAGCCAAGGGTAGAAGTATACCGCATCACTTCCTTCATGTTCCATTGGTTAGAATGCAGTCATATGGCCACTTCTAACTGGGAGGGAGCTGAGAAAGGTAGACTTTCTGTGAGCCAAGGAAGAAGATGAAACAGATTTGGTAAGCAGCTAGCTAGTTTCTGCCATAATACTTTTCAATATTTATTTTCTTTTTCTGCCACGGGATTGGAATAACCTATACTTATAAAGGATTGAGAAAATAATCAATGCTCTTATATATAGCTTATTGTTTACTAAGCCTCTCATTTTCATGGTATCTTTTTATTCTTATCACAACTCTAAGAAGATAGGGGGAGTTAGCCTCAATTTTCAGATGATGAAACAGAGACTCACAGAGGTCAAATGGGTTGCCCAAGGCCATAGAGCAGGTATGTGTTCAACCTGGGATTGCAAACTGTCTCCTGATGTACCTCTAATACCTTTTCCTTTCAGGAAAAAAACAGTTATATTTTTCCAGGTCGAGAGGGGATAGTAGTGCCTAGAACCTTCTATTTTGTGTCATGGGATCACAGGCATTGCTCTGCTTTGTGGATGTCATATGTCTACTTATGCTTTATGAGACTTGCTATCTAGGGCCATAGGTGCTGATGACATATGAAGGCTGAGGAAATTATATGGCTCTTCTACAACTCCAAGGAGGACCTGTGCAGTTATACTCCTTTTATTTATTGAAAGTTCTTCCCGCCTCACATAATTTTCAGATATAGCCGAAAGTTACCTATGAATATGTATGTATGAATTTCCCAGAGAATTCATCCTGTCCTCTGACTTGAAAGAAGTCACAACATCTTATGTATATGAAACAAAAGTGAGATTGGAATTACTATCATCGTCCATACTTAATTCAAGGATAGTACACACCTAGATTTTAAAAAGCATCTCAAATACAACTCATCCTAACTGAATTCCTGATTCCCCATGTAACTTAGATAGCAAAACAAATCCTTAAGAAATACATTTCGTTTTCCTTCTGTGAATAATCTTATTGGCATGGACAGAAATTAAAACACAAACTGTTGAGTAAGGAGAACAAGTCAAAATTACTTTGTTCTAATTAGGGATGTTATGGAGCGTTACTATCAATAAAGCTTGCATATTTAATTGTATACAAAAATGCTGACTAATAACTGAGGGTCTATAAGTGATAAAAAATTGTGTGAACGTCAACATCCTTCAATTCTGTTAAAAGTAATTTATTCCAAACCTCGTAAGTTCACAAAAATTCCCTAGAGTTTGGTAATTTCAATTACACTAGTACTGACAATAAATATGCTCAGCAAATTTATTTATGGAGTTTAAAGGAATGATCCTTGTAGAAAATGAAATTAAACTTAGCCAGATTGCTAATAGAGAGTGCAGCTTTGGATGAGGCAGACCCAGCAACCCAAGACTTCAGAGATTATAGGACACAATAACAATGAAATGTATGGAATTTTAACAATTCAGATGTCAGAATGACATAAGATAAAAGGGAAGTAGTTACCATACCCCTGAAGAAAACAAGTTGATAGGCTAACAGTTTTCAGAAGATGTCTCAAAGGCTAAAAAGAAATAAATGAACTATTAAATGAAAGGTTAAAATATCAGGTATACTGCATCTAATTTTGCAAATGCATGCACGCATAGCATAAGTGACTCTCAAGTCCCATCCATCTGGACTGTTACTTTTGGTATGTTAGTGTGTTGTGTGTGTGTGTGTACATGTACGAAGTATATATGGGCACATAAATATATTATCAGGTCAATTACCTTCTAAAGTAGCTCAGGGTATTAGATTGATTGCTAGTATGATCCTTCTAGAACTTTCTATGTTTTTAAAGATCTTGTGGAATTCAACACCTTAGAGATTTTTTAATCCAAGCAGCCTCCCAGTAGAAATTTCTTGTGATACAGACTATATAAAATTTTATACATGGTACAGGTCAACCTCACTTGGCTCATGCCAATTGTATGTATGACTTTGTACATATTAGATTCCTGAATGCTTTTTCTTGAAGGAGCCCTGGTCAGTGAGTGGCATGTTGTGTGCATTATCTAAAACTAAGACAGATATTCATTAGTCACAATCCTTTCAAGTTGCCACTTCATGTCTCCCTGACAGTGCTAGGCTCACCTACACCTACACAGGCAGATTCTCTATTACTTGCCTGTTTCTGCCAGCCAGGCTTTCTACTGGAACTTAGAGTACTCATACCTTTTTCTTTAATGAGTTTAGCTACTTGATTCCTAACTTTTCCAAAGCATAAATATTTATCGTATGCCGCTTTATCTAGTTAGACTTTCAGTTTTGTCCTGTCTCAGATTGCTGCTGCTGCCCCACATCATTTAGTGCTACAAGTGGGAACTAATACACCTTAGGAAAAAATTGGACACGTAATTTCCCTCAGAATCATTGTGAAGCACTTTTTACTATGCACTGCTGTATGGCTGTGCTGCGCATCCACACTTTGTAATTGCTTCCATATAAGCCTTTGTTAAAGTGAGTCTTCCTGAACCACTCCTGAAATTTCAAGCCAGAAGTAATTAACTTCAGGAAGTTACATGGTTAATACCATTGGAAAGTCTAGGAGACAAGAATCAGGGGAAAATCCCCATTAGCTCTCAGCAGACAAGAAAGAGGGAAAAATGCAGGCAACTGCTGCTGATCTTAGCTACCAGGGCACTGAAGTTGGTGATTTTCAGATTGCCCAAAGACCACACAAACTTCACATCTGATGCCTGCCTGCCAGTGATTGTTAGAGGAGAATGATGATTTTTCCTTCTTCTCTGCCTTCTAAATCTCTTGCAAGTGCACCTTATTAGCAAAATCGGACCTGGAACACTACCGGAGAGGAATTCTGGAAGTGTGGCTTCTAAGCAATGCAGGGGAAGTTGTAGAAAGGGGCAGAGATGATCCTGAATTCATAAGAGGCAATTCAGAACGTTGGCATTCTATTGAGTTCATTTAAATTTGCCTTTCTTTTTCGATATTTGGTGATCTCAATTTGTGTGCTTTCATGACCTGTATCCACACACACACTCTCTCTCTGCAAACAGAAATAATGGCTAGAAAAATACCAAAGCAAGAAGATGTATTATTTTTTAAAGTTAATCATCTTTATACTTACGAGATAATGCTAAAACATGTCTTTGTATCATTGACATTTAGCATCACTTATCTGAAAGCTGTGCAGATTATTTCTTTGAAGAATAGCACTGCTTGTGTGAGTTGAAGGCAAGATTTTCAACGTTATTTTTCTTATAGGAGCTGATGTACTATAAACTATGATAAAGAACATGGGTTTTGGATCAGAATGAGAGAGGTTTACGACTTGTTCAACTTTGAATGAGTTACCTTCTGTGGGCTTTATCTTCCTTATCTATAAAAAGGGGATAACAATAACTTATGTAAAATGGTTGCCATTTGTGTGTTCTCAGATGTGTTATTCACTTCCCTTTCCATCATTTCTCCAGTATTCTATCTAAGGATTGGACACTGGTTTTGGAGAAGTAGGTATAAAAATGTGTGGGTTGATATTTCCTAAGACTTTTTTGTACAATAAATAATAAAGCTTTCCTATATTTTTTCCCTAAGACTCTGTACCAATTCTTTAAAATCCTGCATGAATCTAGAACATCATTAGCCAGTGAATGACCTTATTAGTGATCTTAAATACTCTCTCTCATCTGCTAAAGAGGAATCTGTTTTGTAATGAAGTTGTCATTTCCAATTAAGGTTTAAGCAAGAATGTATTGAAAGTCTTAGAAACACAGATACGTATTGGAATGTGCACACAACTCTTTAGATATCATTTCTCCTGCATTAGCTTTTTTATGTTGCCCAGATGTAAAAGCAAATAAAAGGAACCACTTCCATTGAAACTGCCTTCTCTCTTTTGCTCAAACATTACTACAATTTTCAATATGGGTAGGTTTTCTGGTATCAAGCGCTTATACCCATCTTTTTGATGTGCACATTAAGGGGTTAAGTTAGTGCAAGCTCTATTTCTAAGGGCAGTACAGAAAAGAGATAAGTACTTAGAGCTGAATGGGTTTGGGGAGAAGCAGAGAAAGGAAAAATAAAACCCAGGACAGTGGGAGTCAACAGTAATGGAACTTTGATAACATATATAAAAATTAACTTGCTGATGAACCAAACTTTTCTATTTTTTAGTTAGTGCTGTCCTCATACCCTGTAGATGCAATATCCATGTAGCAGTATGTAGCTGATGTGATCGCTCTTCTCAGGGAGGCCAAGGAAGGATGATCAGTACTTAGAGAGACTAAAGGCAAAACGTTTCCATTCTAGCTCAGCTTCTCTGAGTCTTGGTAGAAATTAAAATGCCACGTACCATAGAGAAGACATGATAACTCTCTCAAAGCTCTGTTTCGTTTTTCACTCTCTGGCTTCTCCCCAAATCATTTCACTTCTTAGCCTTAGTTTTTCATTGATTTAATAGAATTAATACGTTTTTGTTTCAGGTAGATTGAAATAAAATTTCATTTTATTGGATTCATTTATTTGATTTCATTGTATTTGATTCAAAGATTCAGATGAATCTTTGAGGTTATTTTGACAGGTCACTTCAAGGTGCCTTTTTCTTCCTTTTTATGTTTTAGTTCATTGTATTAGTCAAGGTAGGCTAGGCTATGCTGTACTATGAAAAACTGAAAATTAAAAAACAGAGTTCAGTGGTTTAATACAACAAAAGTTTATATTTTGCTCATGTTATATATATATATCCCCTTTTGGACTAGGAGACCCAATTGTGAGGAGGGTTCTATTCCAGCCCCTCAGGAACCCAGGCTGATAGAGACTCTACAATTTTCTAGCTACATCATCTGGAGTGATGGCTAGACTCCCCATTGGCCATAGCAGAGGCAGAGAGAGACTGGAGCCCATTCAGGGGATGAGAAACTGGCCAAAAGTACCTGGGCTTTTTGCTGCCTTAACTTGGAAGTGACACAGATCCCTTCCATTGACAGCCCATTAACTAGAATTTGTCACCTGGTGCTGCCTAACTGCCAAGACGCTTGGAAATGTAAAAGACCAAACGCAATATTTGGTGAGCATGGCTATTTTTGCCACATTTGAAAACTTTCCCTTTTACTTGCTTGTATAGTCAGGTACTGCATAATGACATTCTGGTCAATGATGGCCTGCATATATGACAGTAGTTTCATGAGATTAGTCCCGTATAGCCTAGGTGTGTAGTAGGTTATACCAGCTAGGTTTGTGTAAGTACTTTAGGGGAGGAAGAAATTTTCCCTACCCTTCTAAGTTCTTCTCCCCAAACTTGCCAAAATCTCTGAAGCCCTCACCTTAAATACCATTTTCAGTTAAAGACAAAAGAAGATGTTAGGGGTGGGGAGAGTCAGGGACTTCAAAGAGAAGGAAGGCAATCGCAAGCAAAAAGGAACAAACATTTGGAAAACAAGTGTTTGGCCACACAGACACAGAAGAACACAGAGGGGAGCCCAAGAAACGAGCTTTTCTAGGCTCTTCTCCATCTCCCATCAGGTTCATGTTATGCTAAGGTGATAGCTCGCTTCCTGAGACAGATATTTTTAAACTGAATTCTTTTAAGCAGTTAAGGGGAAGGTAACAAGAAAAACTTTCTGGGTCTTTTGTTTCTTAAAAATAATCAGCCTAATATAATCCTCATGTTAAAAAGACATATTTTGGGGTGGCAAATTTTGTTCCCCTTCAGTACACTTTGTGATGCTCACACAATGACGAAATTGCCTAACAATGCATTTCTCAGAATGTATTCCTATCCTTATGTGACCCATGAGTGTATTTGAGCAGAAATAAAAATATTGTGAAAGTGCTTCGATACTAGAAATATTTACATATACAATAGTATGTTGTCTGTTTGTTTAATTATTGGCAATTAATTGCCTACAATTACAGAAGCTTTATTTTTTTCTAACTTTTTATTAGTGCCGATTTTATCTGCCCAACAAAATTGTAAAATCTTAGGGAACAGAAAGAGCATCTTCTATTTTTCCCTGTCCCTTATAGCACCTAAAATATTTGCATATCTTAATTGCAAAATGACTGATAAAGACACATATGCTCCCATGTATGCGATTATATGTGAGTATCAATGTAAAGTCTTGGCCCCTTAATTGTGAGATAGATTTATATATTTTCAGATTTTCTCCATTTTTATTCCTTAGCCTTGAAGACAAGTGTGGAGGTTCAGAGGAACCATTGCTTGATGATCAGAAGACAGATTTACTTTCTCCATCCTGACTTACAAGAAGGAAATCTCTTAAAAATCCTTTAAGGGGCCTGCCCCATGGCCAAGTGGTTAAGTTTGCACACTCCGCTTGGGTGGCCCAGAGTTTCGCTGGTTCAGATACTGGTTACAGACCTGCCGTGCTGAGGCAGTGTCCCACATAGCAGAACCAGAAGGACCTACAACTAGGATATACAACTATGTGCTGGGGGCTTTGGGGAGAAGAAGAAGAAAAAAAGGAAGATTAGCAACAGACATTAGCTCAGGTGCCAATATTAAGAAATCCTTTAAGATTCAGTCATTCTCCAAATGGCACAAAAAATAATCTTTCTTTGACTATATACATTCTTATTAAAACCTTCCATAGCCCAATTTTATGTTACCTTGAGTCTAGATTCATTCTTTCCATCAAACTTCTCTTATAATCTGTGTAGGCTCAGATATCCCTTACATTTTTTGCAATTAATCAACATTTCTCAATTCTTTATTTATTCCCTATTTTCTTAAACCTGATTGGTCTTAAAACGTTATTTTTCTATTGCTCTGCTGAAATAGCAGTCATGACCCTTTTTAAAGCTCTTCTCACCATTTAACATGGTGTTGTTTCATTTAGACCACTCATAATCAGGATACCTTATTCTTGTTAAGTGGTGATCTGGTTCATGTATCTTATAACAATCACAATGTAAGTAACTTGAGGGTAGAGTACATTTCCTCCCAGCATTTTGAAAAGTGTATGCTGTATTGCCTTGTCACTAGAATTCTTAAATTAGATTGAATGGAGACCAAGATAATTATGACTGAAGGATTAGATTCTCAAGACTAAGTGGACTCATTTTTCTATGCTGATGATATTTATCAATCCTTCACGAGAAATGCCCTCCTCTCAGCTGGCAGCATTAGCAGAATTGAAAGACTGAAGGAAGATGAACAAACATTTCAATCACGATAAAAGTAATTCCTTGTTTTTGCATAACGATTTACGGTTTGCGAAGTCTTTGACACAGCCTTGGGAGATGGGGAAGCCTGGCAATACCATCTGCATTTCACAGACATAGCAACCGATCGCATGTCTAAGAATCATTAAAGGTCAGCTTAGAACTCGAGTTTTCTGGTTTGTAGACACTCTGTGAAGCAAACACTGCCTCTCTAGTCATGATTCCTCAGATACCCAGCAAGTGACCCTTGCAACAAATGAAATAGGAACATTAGTTGGGCAAGCTTGCACTACTTGCAAAAAATGCTATAGCTATCCTTCATGTTTATACATCAGCATAGTCTCTAAACTTACAGAAGTTGTTTCCTGTGCTCCAGGACTCAGAAAAAAGGGGAGAAATTCGGTTCAGAGAACATACACAATCACTCAGTTCTGAATAAAGTGGATATGGGGCCAAATGTATTACTTTAAAAATGTTGTAATTTACTTCAAATGTTGTTTACTGCTTACTTATAGCTGTTATTTGTAGTACCGATTTAGAGCCAGAAATTGTGCCTGAAGTAGGAATTAAAACGAGAGAAAAAAGAATTGTAAACTTTTCTGTTAAAACCAATGTAAGAAAGAAAAAACTATGATATCTGAAAGAAACCTAGAACAAACTTTTCTAGCGAAAATGATGCACTAAAGATTAAATTTAATTATCTTCACTAGCCCAGAAACCTTTATAAGTTGCTGCAATGTAGTTATCCGGGACCTTTGATGAAATACTATGACTAGAAATCTGATCACTAAATAATTCCTGAAGATTATAGAAATCTGTAATTAGATGTATAAAATATGTTACTGCGCTGGATATAATAGTTAAGAAAGGCTGGCTTGTGAGAAAAGGTTAATTGCCTTAGGTACATTGTGGTTTCCTTGGTTTGTATATGTTGTTAGGAGCATTGGACAGTCACTTATTCCTGCTGAATGCTTATAGCTCTGCAGTTAGAGCGTGATTTCTTTGATTTAAGTATTGTCCTCTCTGAAGTCTTTTTTGTAAGAACGGTTTACTGGGGGCTGGGCCCGTGGCCAAGTGGTTAAGTTCGTGCGCTCCGCTTCAGCGGCCCAGGGTTTTGCTGCTTCAGATCCTGGGCGCAGACACGGCACTGCTCATCAAGCCATGCTGAGGCGGCATCCCACACGCCACGACTAGAAGGACTCACAGCTGAAAATATACAACTATGTACTGGGGGGCTTTGGGGAGAAAAAGGAAAATTAAAGTCTTTAGAAAAAAAAGAGAACTGTTTAGTTAGGTAGAGTATGAGCTCAAACACCTGTACTTAAGTATTCGGTGGTTACTTTCCTCAAGGGATGGCAGAAGAGATTGAGATAGCGTGAAAGGACTAATGTCTGAGAGAAGAATGAGACACCCAAAGAACGAGAGAGAAAGCTGAGAGGAAGCGCAGTGTGGAGATGGTGGTAGAATGGTGATGGCTGAGGACCCAGTTCAGTGATGCACAACTTTATGGTTGGCATGTCTTGAAGTAAACCAAACTTGTGTTGCTGGGTTAAGAGTCTTTGTAATTCAAAGACAATTCAGCCAACTTTTCTAACTAGTTATCAGACTAGAGAAGAAGCCAATCCAGCAGGAAGCAGAGTTGATAATGTGGTGCTTAGTGACTGTGACTAATTAGAGGACTTAGTTAAGCTGTCAAGAAAGAATAAAGATCACCACTCTGAGTCGGTGCCCACTCTTTTGTACCCAGGAGCCTGAGAAAATCCATTTTCTCCCAGGCCGCCACATGATCCTTCCTTTCTCATTTCATGTTGTGTAACTTCATGTGCACCTTCCCGAAGTGATCCAGATTATACACGCAAATGACATGGTTTGCCTCTTATTTCATCCTGCTGTAGCAATTTTATTCATATCACAGTCATTCGTCATATAAGATGTTTGAATTTGCTACTTTAAGCACGATCTATTTCCGCTATAGCCTAACAGTCACAGTTATTATTATTTTTGTCATTGTTAATGCTAATTCCTATTTTAATAACAGAAATGCCAATAATAACCCTAATCAGGCTAATCATATCATTGTTATCTCCTGAAATGTAGTAAGTACTTATAATTGGTAAAAATAATGAATGTTGCTTATTACGTCTGCTGGAAACCTTATATACCCTCACATTCAATCCTGCAACAACCCAGTAAGATGGATTTTCTTAAACCTGTTGTGAAGATGGGAAACCTGAGGCAGAGAGAATTTAAATAAGTATAGGGTGTCACACAGCTGGGAGGGGGTGAAGCTGAGATGTGGATGTAGGTTCACTTGACCTCACCACACTAAACATACATGGTTTGTAATTACTGGCTATTTAGCCAGGATTTAGCTAACTACTGGATTATTTAGACTGGATACAGTGTGTGTATGTGTGTCTGTGTGTCTGTATGTTTATTGACTTCAAATAGCAGTATCTTTGCTTATGGAAAACAATTGTTTCATGAACATACAGCTGAGGATAATCTTATAACATTTTAATATCAACTAATTTGCATAGCAGGAAGATGTAGTTTACGTATTCAATCACTATAGGGTCTCAAGATAGAATCAATGGGTGAGAAAGGGGGACTGCTTCAGTGCAAAGTGTTCTCTCGACTGGAAGAATCATTCTAGGTCCAACTATTAGGATGTCTTTTAGCATCAAGGGAATGAATGCATTTGTGTTTGTTTTATGTGCTTTATATACTCTGGCCTGGAAGCAGGTAGTTTGTCCAGAAGAACTTTAGATCTTTTGAACTCTAAGGCTGTATGAATAAAGTGTAGACAGAGCTCTATTGTCCAACTATGCAGAAAGTGTATTGGTCAGACAAATTGTATGTTGTTTATTTACTTGTTCATTGATTTGTTTGATTAGGTGTAGTTCTTGAAAATCATATTGACTGAAAGTTATTGTATATTATTATTGCTATTTTGTGGGTGGACGGTTGTTAGTTTTGCATTTATTTTTCTGTCACTACTCAATTTGGGATAGCCCTATTGTCATCTTTAGTAATGTGAATGTTCTAGAAAGTTTGTGAATGTCCTTTGATGTCATTCAAGCCTGTGGTTGTAGAAATGCTTAAAAGATCCAGTGTTCAGAGACACGGATCAGGAGTTCCTGGTTTCTTAGAGCCTGAAACTACACATTTGAAGGAGCCTCATTAAGAAAAAGAATACAAAATTAGTTACAAAAGTGGATAGTAGGAGTATTACTGGAACACTTTTCTACACCAGGAAGCCAAGCAATAACTATGTGCAGGGTCTACAAGCACTGCAATGCCATCCAACAGAAGTACCAGTCAAACTCCCACAGGGCCCAGTTGATGGAACATGGAAGTAATGGCACAAGTCGATACAAATACCCTGAGGCTAGATCTGTAGGATAATCTTGTATAAGCAAAGGCATGCACACTTAGTAACAAAATGTAGCTTTATCTTTATGGCTCATGTTGGAAAGGATTAATTTTGTGGTATTTTTAAAGAAAAGTAAATGCTCCTTGCTAAGCCTATTGAACTAATATTTTTGAGGGTACATATACAAATTACATAGTTATTCTCATAATTTCATTGATTATCAGATTAAGATGATAAATAAGATGAACTGGCTGGAAAGCAGCCTAAGTAAGTTACTTACTTAAAAAGTTAACAGAAAATTTTGATTTTGTTAAGGGACATTGTATGAATTTGTGGAGTTTGGCAACTGTTAATGGTATGTTATGTTGAAATACTGTTATTTTCATATTTTGGAACAACTTGCTTTCTCATTGTCAGAAAATTTAGTGTGAAAAAATCTAAAGTCATAATAAAATGTTTTACAAAACTTTATTCAGCAGGGTGATTTTTCTTTGGTTAAGAAGAAAATGTTGACCTTTTTATAAGGCAATTCTTCATTTTACCTGCTGTGTACAATAAAACATTCATCTTTTCTCAAAAGAAAACTAATGAATTTACAGTTTGACCATTCTCCAGGCCAATGTATCATTCTTAACATAAATGTTGCTTTTCCTTGAACATTTTAAACAAATTAAGAATATTTTCTTAATCTGGAGATTTTAAAATAAATATTTTAGTTCCTTAGATACAGAAATTGGTATAAGAAATTTTTATCTTGAATTAGAACTTGCATACCAACCGTATTTTATGACCATCATTAAGACTCAGGTAATCAACTCTTAGGTGATATCAGCTCCAGGCATGTGAGACAGTGTTTATTTTACGCTGTAGGTAGGCTAATTTTTATTTTCTCAGAGGACATGGAAACATAACATTCACTGTTCTTCCCAATACTTTACAAGCATTCTTCCATCCCCACCTCAGCAATGTAATACACGTGTATGGTGGCATTAGAACATAAGAGGTGAGGTGACAGTATAGTAGTGCGCTCAAGAGAAAACGTTATTATCAGTGTAAATAGAACCTGAAAATATTCCTCCTTGACCATAATCCCCTGTCAATAACTAAATCCATATTCAAGATGGATTTTAGAACATCCATTTACAATAGCGGTTTATCATTAGGGATTTGGAAGCTGTTTGAGAAATTTAAGATACCCCTGATATCTTATGGCTCTTAAGAACCTTTGTGATGCATCTTTCTTTCTCTGCTCAGTGTTAGCTCTGAGGTCTGAAATTCCCAGGCCTCATTACCACAAAAATGGCAGCAAATTCTGACAGAGAACAAAGCCCATGGTAAGTGATATCCCATCTATCTTTTCTGGAGCATTGTCTGACTTCAAAATATGGTATTGATTAAATTTTGTGTTATGTTAATTTTTTTTTTGCTTAGAAAATTTTCTGTAACGTTCTATCCTGCTCACAGCATTGCCTCCTTTCTATTTTTGCAGTCTTCCTTTTCATTATCTTAGTCCTTTTAGTCAAAACAATACCTTCCTCTTTTTCTTAAGTATCCCTTTGTAGTGGAAATTGTAAAAGGTTCTGTTATGTATCTCTGTCCATCCTTGCTTTCTGCGTCTAGTAATTCCACCACTCTCTGTCTACTCTCTCCCCACGAACCCTATGCTTTATTAGATTTATTCCAACAACATGATTGCTCGATGGGAAACTGTGAGCAGCTGTAATATCTCTTCTAATGATGGCACCTGTGGAAGGGAAAAGAACAAACTTCTGTTCCATGCGGGGTGCCACATTTTATGTGAAAAGTTGAGATTAAAAGAGCCTATCTCAAAGATACGCAGGTAGGAGGTGACGAAGCTAGGGTTGTGACCCAGGACTTGCTGGCTCCAAAGACTTTGCCCCCTATTTTCACTGCTTCCACTTGCTGAAATAAAAGCCGTAATGTCCTGGTTACTTATCTGTTTATAAGAAAGCCAACTATGCTTTATTTTTTAATGAAGATTTTAAAAAATTTTATTGTGAAAATATTTTGGGGGTAAATTATCTTACAAATGAAGGGGATTTGAATATATGCTAGGTTTAGCATTAGAGTGAAGGTCATTTACGGCATTCCTCACAGTCCCTGTAAAGTCCCTACAGGTCTCTAGGGAAAGTTTGGGCTCTCGAGGAAAGAGTTGAGCTTTACTCAAAAGGAGTATTGGTGAACAGCTCAGTTTGCTGGGTTGGCACCATTCAGAGAGATAAGCTTGTTCCCCCAAACCATCTGGAGGACTGAAGAGTACTTCAACTGAATGGAAAGAAGGGTGAATGATGCCAGGCATTGTTCATAATGCTTCTCTGACTTGTCACATTTCTTTCTCTATCTTCCACCATTTGAGAATACTGCATCCTATCTAACTTGGACAGAAGACTAATAAGAAAAGGTTTAATCATGTAAGCCTTGCCTTTTCCTACGAAGGAATCTATAAAGCACCATGTATATATATAAAGCACTTTTAAAAAGTTACAGTTCTTGAACCCCTATTAGTATAATTTTTGGGAGGAATTCGTACTATAATGAGGCGTTAGGCCGGAGATTGAAGAAGCAGCTCAGATTGGCCTAGTGGATGGATGGTGTGATCCTGTGGTCCTGTCAGTCACTTAGCTTTGCATAATAAAAGAGTTTGCTGTTAAAGGCCCTGTAGGTGACATCTATATTTTTGTTAAATTTCAATACTTTTACTTTATATATTCCTTCCTTATGTCCTGGAAAAATTTTTATATGTCGATTCTGGTGACAAATGTACATCATGGCAATATATCCTCTTTATTAACAAAGTTATTGTTATAACTATGAGATGCTGACTGATCTTGAAGTATTTTCTGAATTATCACCACCTTCTTGTGAGTACATAGAATTACAAAGGGGCCATGGCTACCAGCCTGCTTACTTTTGAAACTGTAAATATTAAGTGTCTAAAATCTACAAAGAGGGACATAATTAAGGAAATTGGCGAGTGGATTATTTTAGAGTTATACAGGTCATGTAGGGGAAGGAGTTATCATTTCTCAGATGTGGTGTTGATGTAATGTGATTAAGGAAGGTTAATTAAATTTTCACTGACCTTTTGGGAGAAAATCATGATTACATAGCCCTTTCCAGCACAAGTCATACATAAACTCATGCTCATTTAAATATGTGTCCTCCCACATTTTGTTTTGGTTTTAAAAGATTAATCTCAATGAGAAACTGAGTCAACTCCCTTTGCAATTCTTTCAACAGAGTTTTTTTCATCCATCTGGTTGCCGCCACGCATAGTTTTTCTATTTGTCTTTGCTCTTAGAAGATTATTGTCTAATTCTTCAAAGATACTGACTGGTAGTGTTTCCAGGGAATTTACAATTTACAAGGGGAACTTTGAAGAGCAAACAGTGCTTAAGATGAAAATAAATGAATTTATGCTGCTTGTGTAATAGATAATGAAGGCAATATTTTTACTATTAACTCTATTTCAAGCTCCTTCAAATGATATGCGTATAGTTACTGACTGATGGGCATCCTGGTAAATACAATCGAAAATTCTTAGTTTTTGGCTTTGAGTGCATCATAATAATGTCCCCAAGCTTGCCAAAAAATAAGAATTACTGGAGACCCTTTTTAAAAATTCATATTTCTTATATCCCTCCTTAGATCAATGGAATGAGATTTTCCCAGAGAATATCCTATGTATTTGTGTCTTTATGGAGTTCTAGGATTGGCATATTTGGGAAACACTGCATCATAGTATTTAAGCAATCTTCTTCTTTCCTATTTGTACTAAAGTTAATTTTGTGAAAGCTGAGCAAACCTTAATATTCTAAGAGATGGTTGGTTCCCAGAAAACAGAACATTATGATAAAGTAGTTGTATTATTATTGTTATGAAGCATTATTACAAAGCTCCTGTTTTAGAGGATGGTGTATCTCTAACATTTTGTATGTGTCCTAGAATAAATTTTTATACCTGTTTTTTAATGTTATTTTTCTTCAACTTAAATACACAGTCAATTTAAGTATACACAATTTAAATACAATGAGCATTCTATTGAGATGAATGGTTTGCCACTTTAGGCATGCCAAAGGAGTACTATTATTATTTCAATTGTATTATATTTGCAATTTATGAAACTTACACTTAGGACTAATATCAACATTTTAAAAAGTAGCAAGAGAAAAATATGAGAAAGGATTTGCAAACTTTGTTTTTTGTAGCAGCAAAATTTGGTGGCTGGTAAGCTGCACCATCAGGTGAAAATCTGAAAGAAGTGTATCAGTAGAATTTAAGTTTGAGCCTTATTACAATAGTCAGTTTAGGAGTTTTGATGGATAATCTACAGCAGTGTGTGTTGTTTAAAAGTCAAATGTGCTAATGTCTAGGAAAATCTGTATGTTATTTAAATAAGCAGATTAGGAAAAGATAATTCTTATTTTATGTAATATAATATTTTATATATATATTATATAATATAATATTAAATTTTTTAAGGAAGAGTAGCTTTTACAGTGGCTTTTAATTACAGGTAATAGCAAAATGTAAGAAGGAAAAACAGTGTACGGGGGAGCCATGAGATGTGGATTCCAGTTCAGAATGCCATTTACTAGTTGTGTCATTTAGTTGTCGCACCATCTTCATGCTTCCCTTCCTCCCTTCTCAGCAATGGAGAGGTCCTAGCATAATTCAGGACCCATAATGGAGCAGTTTGGAACAATGCCACAAGGAAGAAAGAGATCTGTTAATGGAGGAAGTAAAGGGATTTATGATAATGCTCTCTTTTTCGGTTCCCATGATATAGTGTTTAGGCTTTAAGACTTGGGGAAGTACAGTTTGGATTAGAATGATTTCAACTTGAGAAGTCCTGTTTGGTTTTCTAGGGCCAAGAGGTGCCAGGCTAGTGGGGCTCAGGAGATGGAGAGCAAGGTGTTGGCTGCTTAGGGCTTCTAGAGAGAGAGGGGTGAGTTTGAAGGGTTCTTCTTTGTTATTCTATCTTGATAATCTGCACACTGCAGGAGGAGGCAGTGACTTGAGTCAAAATCATCTCAGAAATTTAAAAAAAATTGACTATTTGGCTGGTATAGCCCTTTGTATTGCTTTTGAGAACTCAGACACAATGTTAGGTGCATAGACATAGTATAGGGCCTGCCAAAGAGAGAAACTCCAATGTCTGTAACCATGTAAGTTTGTTTCTTTACCTAAAAATTAGATTCCCAATGTCCCCTTCAAATAAAATTACATTAAAAAATGTGTGGATTGGGGCTGGCCCCGTGGCCGAGTGGTTACGTTCGCGCGCTCCGCTGCAGGCGGCCCAGTGTTTCGTTGGTTCGAATCCTGGGCGCGGACATGGCACTGCTCATTAAACCACGCTGAGGCAGCGTCCCACAAGCCACAACTAGAAGGACCCACAAGGAAGAATATACAACTATGTACTGGGGGGCTTTGGGGAGAAAAAGTAAAAAATAAAAAATCTTTAAAAAAAAAAAAATGTGTGGATAGACCACAATGCATAAAAGTTGTGTGTAAGTACTTAATAGTTCGCTCCTCTTGTATATAGATGTGTGAAGAAATTGGATGGCATTCCTTCTGGGTCTATGAACTGTTAAAGTGTCTAAGAGAAAACAGATCAATGGAAATGTCTGTAGGAGACCACTGACTTACCTTTGCCATAGATTGCCACTGATAAGACACAGAGTAAAATTAGGAAGGCGTTTAAGGATAGGTGTAGAAGATGAGGTATTAAGTTCTTAAGACTTTTAGGTTGGAAGAGAATTTAGAGATAATGTAGTCCAATTTATGCATGTTAGAGACAGAGACTGAGGCCTGGAAGAATAAGTCGTCACAGGTAACGTGATCTCCTTCCCGCGAGGGCACACTCTCCACTACGACTTTTGATTTGGACATCGCTTATCTCACTGTCTTTCCTTATTGTTAATTTGTGTCTGTAAATATTTTATCTCTCTGTTATAAGGTTCTTGAAACAGAAACTGTGTCTTATATTTCTTTGTGGCTGTTCTAGGAGTTCAATAAATAAATGTTTGTTGTTGTTGTGGGGCTGATTTGTGGGAAAGACTCCCTTACCTCTGCAAATAATGTGATTTGTGCTATCACCTTGGCAAATAAAGAATAGTCACAAGCGTGTAAGTAATTCAAACCAAGCTTTGCATAAGCATTTTAAGATCCTAAAATATCAAAATGGATGAGACCATTGAATAAAAATCAACATCAATCACAACCGACCCCATTTTTAATAAGCTAAAAATCCAAGGGGATAATTTGATGCAAGTGGTCACTTCTGCTTTCAGTCTGAGAGGAAGTCAATAAATTCCTTTGCTGTTACTCACAACAGTAGTTTAAATTCTGTGCAGGACACGAGTCTGGAGAATCACGTCAGCCTCAGCGTACAAAAGAGCCCAGAGAGACAGCAGAACAATGTCTCCCCACTCGGGCTGCAGAGGGAAGGTAGTCTTACATTTCCCTGCAGGAACCAGCAATCTAAATTTAATTCTCGGGGGAGAGCTTGCCTTTCAAACTCCTTATCTGTTCTGCAATCTAACCTGAAGCTGCACTTTTTTTTCTTTTCCAATATTCTTAAATCATTTGCAGAAATCTAATACTCATATTTTTAAATTCCATCAGCTTAGCTATAGATATATTTTCCTCTCTATAAAATTCAGTGGCAAAAAAAAAGAGTAAACCTAATGTGCAAGAAAGGGAAGGAAGGAAGCCTAGAATATGTAAATTGTTTGATATTTGACAAATCACTTACTGTGTGTGGTGTGATATGCAAATGGAGGATAATGCTTCCCTCTTATCTGCATTGCAGATTCTTCGTGGCATGCTCTGCATGCATTCTGCATGCAGTATGTGCACCAGAGCATCGTAGCTTAGTGCAAGGAATCCAGGCAATGGAAATCAGAGGGGGAAATGTATATTAATTTTATAATCTTTAAAATTACATAAGATTTATATATGCCTAGTCCCAATCAATGAGTTGATGAGATCAGAGTTTACTAATTTATAAATGAAGATTGCATTAATTAATGAATTTAAGGGTAAGTTACAAGTAATACATCTCTTAATTCTAACCATACTTAGAGATTTCTAAATATGAAATTCACCATCTGCTAAGACTAATGCTTAGAATAACATGTACTAGTGCCAAGTGTGTGTATATATATTAATTACAATATGTATTGTATATAACACATGCACACATTGACATTTAACCTTTGACCTTTGTACTGTAAGTACTATTACATAGAATCTATGCAGCATAGATTTTCTATATAGCTGAATAGACAGTTTTCTATGTGGAGTTATTTGAGCTTCTCAGGGACTATTTCCTTTCTGAAATTCCAAAATGGAAAATTCATGTTTTTTGGTTTTACAATTGTTTTGGGTTTATTTAATTTTTTTCTTCAAGTAAAATGCAAAACATCTTGGTGAAATAAACCCTTCAAGTTCTCTCATCTAAACCCTTGGTGAAATGAATTATTAGTAAACTTAGTGAGTAAATTTCTGTAGTAGGAAACAGACATTGGCCTTAAGTCAAAGATATATTTTGATTACAGAGTAATTATATTGATGGTTGTATGTGGCTTGTAGATTCAATTTATGTTTTGTATGTAGCTCATAAATAACTGTTTTAGAAAATGGGGTTTCAGATTTAGCACTTTTTCTTTGTTATTAGTTCTCTGGAGCCCTTGTCATTTGTTGAATTGTTGAGCAATAATAGCCCTATTACCTCATCAGGCACAGTCTACATGATAAATGTGGAAATAACTGACACCTGCTTCTTGTTTCTACCTTCCTTCTCTCTCTCTCTCTTTTTTTTTTTGAGGAAGATTAGCCCTGAGCTAACATCTGCCACCAATCCTTCTCTCTCTCTCTTTTTTTTTTTTTGCTCAAGAAGACTGGCCCTGAGCTAACATCCATGGTCATCTTCCTCTCCTTTATATGTGGGATGCCTGCCACAGCATGGCTTGACAAGCGGTGCATATGTCTGCACCCGGGAATTGAACTGGCAAACCCCAGGCTGCTGAAGTGGAATGTGTGAACTTAACCACTGTGCCACCAGGCTGGCCCCTCCTTCTCTTTTCTTATCCTCCTCTTCTCTTACTTAAAACAAGACTAACATTTTCCTACGTGGAGTGATTACTAATCACAAGTAATAAATGTCATATTTTCTGATTGGTATTTTTTTTTTTTAAAGATTTTATTTTTTCCTTTTTCTCCCCAAAGCCCCCCGGTACATAGTTGTATATTCTCCGTTGTGGGTCCTTCCGGTTATGGCATGTGGGTTGCTGCCTCAGCGTGGTTTGATGAGCAGTGCCATGTCTGCGCCCAGGATTCGAACCAACGAAACACTGGGCCGCCTGCTGCAGAGCGCGAGAGCTTAACCAATCAGCCACGGGGCCAGCCCCTAGCATTTTTAAGATAACAAGAATATAAAAAATCCAGTTATGATCATAAATTCTTCGACACAGAAATATATAACCCTATTACAAGGGAGTAGCATTAAAGAATAACTAAATATACCATATCTAGTTGTATGAGTAAAATTTTAGCAGGAAGATAAAATTTTTTCAAAGAAGTGCTTTTGAACATCTTAAGATGAGCTAGAAACAATAGTGAGACACGATGTTATTATTAATGTTATGAGATCTCGCACTTCTTAGGAATGAGAATGTTCAATTACTGGCATTTTGGCATTTTCTGTTTTACTTTATCATTTTATCATATACCTCTTGTGTGTGTGTGTGTGTGTGTGTGTGTGTGTGTGTGTGAAGATTGGCCCTGAGCTAACATCTGTTGACAATCTTCCTCTTTTTGCTTGAGGAAGATTGTCCTTGAGCTAACATCTGTGCCAGTCTTCCTCTATTTTGTATGTAGGACGCCACCACAGCATGGCTTGATGAATGATATGTAGGTCCACACCTGGGATCTGAACCTGCGAACCCTAGGCCACTGAAGCGGAGCATGTGAACTTAACCACTATACCACTGGGCCAGGCCCCTCATATACCTCTTTTTAATCTTTGATCCTGGAATTTTATTGTAGGAGCTGTGCAGTGCTTCACAGTATATTCTGAAGCTCTCACAGTAAAAGGTAACATAATTTTCAAAGGAATGAATGATTTTCATTCTTTGAGTATTGTGATCATTTGTATAATTAGTCCTCCAGATATTTTATCTTTTTCCCTTGATTAATAGCTTGTGGTATATTGGGGAGCTGTGTAATATCTTCTAGTTTCCTAACTGCTTTTGTACCTCTCAATGGATGATAATCATCATTTTTTATGTTAAATGCAAGTAGAGTAAGGTATTTGCTTGCTGTTGATCATCTTGCAGGAAATCTATCTACATACTGGCTTTGTTTTCTCAAGAATATTATCTAGCAGTTACTAAAGTCATGCAAAATCATATAGACTGGCTTTTAGATGCATTTGAGGATATTCCTTGATTTGCTAGAATTTTGGCAGAATTTGCTTCCTTCTTTATATAATGATTTTCCTTCATTAATGTCTTCCTGATCAATCTTATTGCTTTTATTTGCTCCCCATGGACATGGCAAGGGATGAACAGAGGTAGAGAAAGGAAGAAGACAGTAAAGGGAAGATGTTTCTTAAAAAAAATCAATTGTTTTGTTTTGTTTTTTGATTTAGACAGGTTAACCTGATTAGAGAGGTGGTCGTTTAAGATAGGAAATTAGCAAATTTTTCATCCTAGAAAAAACATATCCTTCACTTTTCCTGACAATCTAATAGTTGCCCTGCTCAACATCATGTCACGACTTCAGACAGCTCATCTGATCATCCCAGATTCTCTTTCAATATCCAGGGCTTTTAGGGCGGCTCTTCTACTTCTTTATTTTAGGATGACATTGAACTAAGAATGGGAAGACTGGGTGAAACTTTTATTTTTAGGAGAATGTGTTACCAGAGGGGAGAAGGAATATGGAGAAAGCTGCCTTTGAAAGCTAGAAAAGGAAATACTAATTTAATTTAATCAAATGGAATAGCTTTTAGGCTGATTATTTTAGCATCTGAAAGTGTATTGATATTTATTTCATGAACATACGGGAACTCCTGGGAGCAATTTGAATCTTTGACATCTTTTATTATCTATTTTTAAGTCTGAAATAAAGAAGGGGAAAGTATAAGAACTGGATTTTGATAGGCAACTGGCGAGATGAAAAGCAAGTATCTTCCCGGTTATTTTTTTTCTTCCTTGTACCCCTTGTGTCAAGCACGTTTAAATGTATTGCAGTAACACATTTGCCCATAAATATATTTAAACATTTCCATGTCAGCTCCTTTCCTTATTAGTCTTCCTTCACACATAGCACTCTCCTTTCATTTCTTTCCTCTTGCTTTGTATCTTTTCTCCTGGAGTTAACTTCAGTTAACTAAGAAACCAGTTAAGCGAAGAAACCCTGCCACAGTCTCTTCCTAGAGGCACAGGGGGTTCCTGGAAAGCAGAGGAGTATGTGTTCCCTTCATCTCACTGGTTAACACTTTTCACCATCAGCATTCTATATTGGCGTTTTACACACCTGGACCTCCACCACTCTAATAAACCTCCAGAAAAATTCAAACAGTTTCAGCAGAAAGAATTGGAAGCGTTGTACTATAGATACTATAAATTGGGACGGGAGAAGATAAATGCATTTTCTGAGCATTTTGTCTCCATTATCCACTGTTTAAACTTCATTGGTGGATAAGCAGAAGTAGAGAATCAGATATGGGCAAGGTTTCTGGACCCTGAGTACATGATTGTTGCTTTTCTCTCTTCTATCTCTTCCATCATCATTTGTAATTATTTCTTCCTTATGCACCCCTGACCTCTCTTCTCTTCTCTTCAAGTCATTGACATCAAAGGAAGATAGTGCCCAAATTGTCTTTAGGCTCTTAATTTCTATCTACTCACCCAAGAAGTCCTATTTAAAGATCCAGGGGACTTGGTAATATTAGGTAACATTTATTGAGCACTTAGTAAGGTCCTGCCGTTATGCTAAACACTGTAAAAATATTTAATCCTCATATTGACCCTGGTAAGGTGGCAACAATTATTATACCAACTACACAATTTTAGGAAACTGAAATTCAGCAAGATTAAGTAACTATCTAGTGTGTAACGGGTCAGGATTTTGAACCCTGTGACTCTGAAGTTGGCACTCTCAATCACTACCCTCTTTCACTTCTCTTTCCAGTGTATCTTTGTTTTATACCCAGTTTTCCTATTGTTTTATACTCAGTTTTTCAATATTCTCCAAACCCCATTAGATTGATGCTTCTGTTGGGCTGCTTGTTTAATTCTTGACTCGTTTTCCTCTTAAACCCCTCTTTTGGAATGTCGCTTTGTTACATACATTGACCTACTGGGTCATGCGTTTAGGGTCCAGAAATCCTGCCAGGATCTGAGTCTCTGCTTCTGCTTATTCTGTAAGGGAGTTCAGAGTGAAAGTTGATGGAGACAAAATGTTCAGCCAGTGCATTTATCTTCTCCCATCCCAATTTATAGTATCTTTAGTATGATGCTTCCAATCCTTCCTGCTGAAATTATTCAAATTTTTTTCAGAAGTCTTATTAGGGTGGTGGAAGTTGTAGATATATAAAATGCCAATAGTGAATGCTGATGGCAAAGGTATTTACCAATGGAGTGGAATGCAGTTATGTTCCTTTTCTTTCTTCTTTTCTCCTCCTGCCTCTACAAGGAGATTTTAGCAGTCTTTTTAAGTTTGGAGTTAACTGAAGTTAGCCTAGATTACAGTCCTATGTGTTGGGAATCTTTAGTCTCTGGTAGCAATAACTGAGAGATCCAAAAGCTGTTTTCTTACATCTACCCTTGTATGCTGAAACTTGAAACCTGTCTTATTAGACTTACGATAGCAACAAAGTCTTGAGATGAGAATTGAATAAAGCATATGGTAAACTAAGGAGAAAAAAGGGCAGACAATATTTCAGGCTAAGAAAATGAAACAGGGTCTCTGAATTGAAAGTCCATTAGCTATTTTATAATTTAATAAATATTGGTAGAATAATTTTAAAAACAAAGAAGGCCACAGTCCAGGAAGGGAATAGAATATTTTTCGTATGTTTCCATATTTACTACCTCTAAGAGGTAACTAGTTAACATCATATAGCTGGTGGTTAATGTATTCCATTCTTTGATATTTTTGAGAGCTATCCTATTGATAATACAGGGGGAACAAGCTGACATTTATTGAACATCTACTATATGTTGTCAGACTTTGGACAAGGAGCTTTAGATATCAAATCCTATTTAATTTTCACAATTGCCTAGTGAGGTAAGTCCAATTATCCCCCTTTTGCCATTGAGGAAATAGAGGCTTGGAGAAGGTAAGAAACTTACCTAAAGTCATAAAACTAGAACATGGAAGAGATAAGCTTGTTAAGATTTAGATCCAATTCTTTCTTGGTTCCAAAGATTATGGTTTTTCCACTGCACTATGCTGAATCATGCTCTTTACTGAGCAAAATATCTATTACGTTACTTTATCTCCTTGCAGGATATTTGGTCCTGTCCATAAGACATTTGGTCCATGCCAAAAAGCCCGTGAAATTTTCAGGACTCTTTGGTTCTGTCCAAAACATCCATAAGACATTTGGTTCACATCAAAAGGTCCTTGACATTTGGTTATATTTGGTCCTTCCCAGAACGTCCAAGGAGACGTTTGGTCCACACCAAAAGGTCCATGATATTTGGTCATATTTGATCTTGCCCCAAATATCCATGGAGACATTTGATTCACACCAAAATGTCCTTGATGTTTGGTCCTGTTCAAAACCATTTGGCATGGACCAAATATGCTCATGGACATTTTGGACAGGACCAAACATCAAGGACCTTTTGGCATGGACTGAATGTCTTCTGGACCAAATGTCGATGGGCATTTTGGACAGGAACAAGTGTCTGCCAGTCCTTTATATCATCTTTATGAGTCCTTAAAAAAATTTGTGCAAGTCATTAAAAATAGAAGTTATCAGGGGCTGACCCCATGGCCTAGTGGTTAAGTTTAGCACACTCCACTTTGGCAGCCTGGATTCTGTTTCCGGGTGTGGACCTACACCACTTGTCAGCGGCCATGCTGTGGTGGCAACCCACATATAAAATAGAGGAAGATTGGCACAGATGTTAGCTCAAGGTGAATCTTCCTCAAGCAAAAAGAGGAAGATTGGCAATGGATGTTAGCTCAGGATGAATCTTCCTCAGCAAAAAAAAAAAAAAGAAGAAGAAGAAGAAGAAGAAGAAGTTGTCATAGGTTTTGTATTCATTTCACCAACTTACTGTAATACAAACTATATCAACAAGGATTAAGATGAAGTTTCACTCTGGCCAGAGAGACAACTATCACTACTTATAATGAACACTCACAGAGATTAGGTCAATGGAGAATCTGGGAAACTTTCTAGATAGTATCAAACATGATCTTTCTAACATTGCAATTTAATTTTAGACAATCCATTTTTACTCCAATTGTCCTATTCTTTTTTTTTTTAAAGATTGGCACCTGAGCTAACAACTGTTGCCAATCTTTTTTTCTTTTTTTCTGCTTTTTCTCCCCCAATCCTCCAATTACATAGTTGCATATTCTTTTAGTTGTGGGTCCTTCTAGTTGTGGCATGTGGGATGCCACCTCAGCGTGGCCTGATGAGTGGTGCCATGTCCGCGCCCAGGATCCGAACCAGCAAAACCCTGGGCTGCCAAAGCAGAGTGCCTGAACTTAACCACTCAACCACCAGGCCTGCCCCAATTGTCCTATTTTACTAATTTCTGACAAGTTAATGCTACTTTGTATTTCTACATTACATTAGATAGTTTTAAAACTCTATGAGAAGTAAACATTTAAATAATTTTGAAATAACACAACCCTCTTCATCTCCATTAATTTATAAAATAAAGTAACACAACTATGTGGGTTAGATCGGAGTCAAATTGATTTCTGGTCTCCTTGCATATGAACTTTGCCTAGTAAATATGCTGCAGCCTGTTTAGCTCTTGGAAGTACCATGGATCAAATTCTAAGCCATAGAATTTTTTTCTCTGTGTAAAAAATTCAATTAAGTATCATAGGCCAAAGAGATCCAAAACTAGTATTATTTTTCTTACCTTTGAACTGCTTTGAAAAATTCAGAGACCATCTAGACTCCAGACACTCCTCAATTTTTAAACAAAAGAAAATACTTTGTCTTTAGATTATTTTTACATTAAAATGCCCCAAGTGCTAAATTGCTTACAAAAGAGAGTTTTTGGTATCTTGGAAGTAAACAGAGAAAGTAGTCTCTAATATATCACAATTCATCTGTACTATGGGGTTGGCATGCGTGGAACTCAGTCACATTGACTGAAAACTGTCAGAAAGAACAAAGTGCAAATACCAGTGATTGAGGAAAAGACATAAAGATGGATAATTCTCTTTTGGAGCAGTGAGAGAGTGAAGGGTAGGGATCGCTGCAAGAATTGGTGTTAACTCTTCTTAAAAAATCATTGTTACTGATCTGGCAGACTAAGTCAAATCCACATAAATGAGCCTGATGAAAGATGTGAGATCCAGGGGTGTTACAGCGTCAAGTTAAGAAGAAAGATCCTTCAAATAATCCCTGTGCTAGATGAAATAGGAAGAAAAGAGACAAATGACATTCAGCTTAGGAAGAAAACCTACCCCTTCAGGAAAGTTTCTCTGAGATCATTTCTCTCTGCAGGACACAAGAAGACTTTTGACGGCATGTTTTGGCTGATTGAGCAGATGGCCATTATTACTGTGGTTCTACGATCATTTTGCTACTGAGCATCCAGGAATAAATATCTAGTGATCAGAGACTATATGAATGGTGTAGATCTTTGGGTCATTTTCATACTGTTCATCCTCTGTGGGATGTAGCCATATCTCGTGTCCTTGACACACTTCAGGTATGTAAAATGCACGGAGGAAGTTGGCAGTCCTCCTGGATCTTATTTCACAGAAAAGAAGTGAAGCTTGAGGGATGAAATCCCTCCTCTGCTAGCCCTCACACCTACAAGTCATTTATAAATATCTTTCCTGACTCCCCTTCTCCTGTTTACATTGATTAACTACTGCTTGCCCTGCACTTTTGTGCTCTTCCACCAACTGCTGACTCTGCTGGGACTGGGGCCTGGCTGTTCAGTTTTCCCTTTATTTGGCTTCTTTCTTATAGCCTTTGAAAGTATTCAAATTTGTACCAGCAAACACAGTCAAACCCTCCAGTCAATTTACCTTTATCTACCTCCTATTCCTCACATTCCCATTGGAACTAAAGGCCTTAACTCCTATTTACTGTCTAAATAGTGACAATGGACAGCACGGACTTCTTGGTTTCTGAATCTAACAAACTCTTTCAGTCTTCATTCTTCTTTTCCTCCCCATGGCAACAGAATTTGCCAACCTCTTCTTCCTTTCCTCTTGTAGTTTCCTGATTCCTACCTTTCCCTGGCCTCCTTGGGCATTCCTTGTGAGTCTCCTCCATGACTTCTTTTCTCCTTCCAGCTTCTAACAGTACTGGGCATTCCTCAGGGCCTTGTTCTTCACCTTTTCTCATGAGAACTTCCGTATTCTCATTCAGACTCTGATCCACTTCCATGCTTTAACTATATCCCTTATGTTGATGACTCCAAATCTCTCTCCTGAGGTCCAGACCTAAAAATCCACATGCCTAAAGGACATGGCAAGCTCAGCACATCTGTAATTTAAATGATAGGATATTCCTTTTATTTCCCTTTGACATCACCATCTAATTGTTTGACCAAGCCAGAAACTTGGTGCCAAATCTTTTCTTTTATTCATGTCTTACCTCCAACTGATAGACAGTTCTTCCCATCCTACCTCTCAAACACCATTCCTCTGTGGCTCTTTATCACAGGGCTGTCCACCTTGGTTCAGAACCTCACTGCTTCTCGTCCACACTATTCCAATCTAATTGGCTTCCAGATATCCAGATTTGTTCTTTTTAGTGTATATCTAAAACGCATTCTAGAGTTTCTGTCCAAAAATCCTTTCTTTCTCCCCTTAGATAGTTTCCCCTCTTTGTGTGAAGAGTCTAAATTCATAGTTTAGTACATAAGACCATTTCCCACCTCTCAACCCCATCTCTTAGCATATGTCCTATTCTTTCACACACACCTTAAGGTCAGCTTAAGTCTTATCAAACTACTACGTTTGCCCAATGTATCTTGCTGTTTTACCCTTACAAGCTGTTTGATCCCCCAGCACAAGCATTATTTCCTTTATGAAGCTGACCCTGATCCCACTGGAGAGAATTAATCATTAGAACCTTGTCTCGTATGGTACCCTGCACATAATTCATTATATCAGCTACAGTGCTTCATTGTGATTATTTGATTGTCTTCCTCTCCTTATTAGATTCTAAGCTTCTGGAGGGCAGGATATTATCTTATTCATCTGTGAGTCACCAAGGCCTCACAGGTAACGGAAGCTCAGTTTTATTGCATTGAATGAAAGAATTGTTGAATGAATTAATAGGCATATGTAAATTTTAATAGCTTAGACGTATTAGGTAGCTAAAACCATGAGTCAGAAAATGGCAGTACAGCTGGGGTTTAATTTCTATGGCTTTTATGAGTCATTAAGTTCCTGTACTTGTTTTCCAAACTATATCCAGAAACGATTTCTTGAATGGAGGAAAAGGGAACTAGAAGAAAGCTTTAGGCATATAAAAATTGATGGTTATTACTTTTCCAACATCCCTTCTGGTGATGTATGCAAAATAGGTCTCAACATAGGTAACACAATGGCCCCTTGGGCAGCTTGGGAGTCTGAAGTCTCCATAAAGTCACTGCAGTTTCACAGTCATGTGTCGGCTCATCGTATCTCAGCAAATCTTTTCTAACAAGTTTGATGCACTTCTGTGCTGTCTGTTTGCTCTGGCAGAGCATGCTCAAGAACAGTTTTTGGCTAAACTTCCCAGCTCTCAGTCAGACTTGTGTAATTGTGTATTGTTATTTTCTGTTTATTTCTGGTCATCCAACTAAAACACCTTGAGTGTCTCCATGGCTCAAATAACCCTTATCCTTAGCATTGATAAAATTCTGTGTTTTCATTGTATTTATGAAAAGATCTGCTGCTTCTCCTATGCAATCCTTCTAAATCTAAAATATATATATAAGATGTTTGCATTATCTATCATTAGTGGCTTATATGTTTGTCTCTTCAGAAGGATTGTGTAAGCTTCTTGAAGGCTCAGTCTAGGTCTTCTCATCTTTGTATCTTTGGTGTATGACATAGTTTTTCGTGAATGTTTGTTAGTGTGAACTGATTTGTGCTTGTAATTTAACATTACAGGTGTATTTAAAAAAAAATACAACAGGGCATGGATTTTACTTTTACACTGATATTCCAGGATTCATTTTTCTTACCATATTGGTTAGTCATATTGGTTAAACCCTTCCTATCAATGCACCTACTGAAGAGTCTCGGATGTCTGAATTTGCATCACTGTTAATATCTTAATAATATCATGATTGTATATTGTTTAAAATTAAATACATATTATTTGTTTAATTCATCTAGGAAAAAATGCCATCTGATTTTTCAGAAGAATCCATAAAAACAGAGGGACAGTGGGTGAAAGAGAATAAATGTTACAGAGGGTAAGAAACAGCATCCTGGCTTGTCATTTTCACTGTACTCCCAAATGAAATTTGTGATGGCAAGTAGGACACCTTGCATACAAATTTTCGACATTTGTGCATTGGCCCCCATTATTAACTGGGAAACCAACACAATCCTTGCTCAGGTACTAATGATGGTGTCCTTCTTGTTCCATCACACAATTTCATATTATTTATCTATGAAGAAATGCCTGATGATTTTGACACGTTAAAGAATCTTATCTGAAATCCTCAGGACCAAATGTAGACTAAGAAAATACCAAGTTCACAGAGTTCCTGTGTCCTCAGCAGGTTAAAGGGCACCACCAGAGCTTGTTTTCCTTCATTTAACATTCACATATTTGGCATAGGTGGGGCTGAATCATGCTGTTGTTATAACAAACACTGTTAAAGCGATTACTGAACTCATTACACTACTTAAAAATAATGATGAGTGGGCATGGAATGTCACTAACCTCCAACTTACCCAGCACATGGAGGACAGGGTGACTTTCGTCATGCATTGGCAATTCCCTGGGCAGCTAACATGTTTTATGACAGAGTGGAGGGTTGGCTGTCTTGAAGGGTTCTGGGGCATAGAAGTCATAGGTATTCAGAATCATCTGTAATGGTTCTAGATAAATTAATATATATTAGAGCAATCAATAATTATCTTTTAAACAAAGAAGTGGTGATTTCTGAAACAGTGGACTAACCTCCACCTGCTTCTTTAGATTTTGCAGGTGCATTTTTTGGGATGGATTCTTCAGCCTGACTTATTCAACTGTTTACATGACTACCAGTGTTCTAGCAAGATCTTTAATTTTTCCAGTTCCTTTACTAGTGTTTTTATTTCCAACTTCTAGATATTATTTTTCTCATGATGCTGAGCTAGTTATCTAATAATAATTTTTTTAAAACACAGGAAATATTATGTATCAAAAGTCTCCTAATAAGTCCTATTCATCACCCTTAGGTGAGTAGTGGAATAATTATTTAGTTATTGTATCCTTAGATTAATTAGGTGGCACCCTACACTTCATTTGCAGCTCTGAACATTCAAAGACACTTGTAAGAGCAGGCTTCTCTGATCCTAGGCTCTGTCTCATGCACAGGGAAATGTTTGTCTCCAGAAAAAAAACTTCTTAGAATGAATAACCTGTTTCAGCATTTATGCTAACTAAAAATATAATTTCATAAGGTGTAATATTCAGGATTTCTAACAGCTGCTACACTCTTCTATACATCTGCTACACTTGGTATAACCTGTAATTTTCCTCTAGTTACAATTTGCAAAGTTGTAATTTTGGTTATAATGTTAAGCATGGTGATAGTATAGCTTATGGTTTTGTAATAACCTCACTGTGAGGCATTTGTTCATATGTTCTGGGAGAGAAAGGGACAGGCAGCAACGCTTTAAAAATAAAGAACTTATCTGCTGATTACAGCAACCTCTTAAATCCTTTTTATCCAGAATTTTCTACATTTTAAATTCGACTTTTTGATTATGTCTGAAAAATTAATATCTATTGTGAGTCTTCTAAAAAAACTATTTCAGATTCATGCTAAATGTTATCTTGACTTTTATAGATAATTTGTTCCTTTTCACTGAATTTATAGGTATTATTATAGCACAGCATAGTGTGTAAAGACATATATTGATGTTTTCATGTTGTGCATTTGCTTTTAAAGACTTTATAAGTATCAGAGAATATAAAGACAGAAATGTTGAAAATGCCTCCTCTTGAAATCGTGGTTCTGCCAACTATCTGGCAATGGTTTGGGACAGTTGACCCTTTCAGCTTTCCACACCTTAGGAAGTTACAGGGAAATTTTGTAAGCAGCTCTATGTTGACAAATACTTGGGTGAAAGATCTTATAAGTAAAACATATTACTTGTTGTCTATACAGATTTATATGTTCTTCAAAACATTGTGCTTTCATTAGTTTTATAATCCACTAAAATCCCCATGATATCAGAAGGTATATCAACCTCATTTTCATAGATGAATTCTGATTTTCAGAGCTCACACAGTAGCCTGGGATTTTCTGATTCCTGAGCAAATGTTTTCATCTTTTTGTAACACATTTTCACCTCTTTGTAGCACTGCTGCTTCTCTCTATAGGAAATAATGTTAATTGATATGAATAACTTGTTTTAGTAAACTAAAATATTAAAGGACACATTGAGGTGATTATATTTGAAGGACTGAAAGAAATAACTATACAGTGTATTTTAATTTCAGGAGTATTTTTTTTAGGATGGTTAGTCAACAAAAATGAAAAACATATATACAACATATTTTAAACTCAGGAGGACATATCTATTTTAATCTCTGATCGTCTTTATAAGTTGAATAACTGGGCATCCTTGATCTGAAATGCTTCATAGAAACGATGCTATTAAAGCTAAATGAATGATCATGTTGAGTTTGTCACTGTGAGTAGACACAGGCTACAGTACGGTAAAACATAGAACCTCTCTTCCCTAATGGCTTCCGTGAAAACCTTCTTCTCTGTTTATTCATTTCAATCCCCTTTATGAGCAACTTGTTTTCTGCCCACTATTTAAATGTTCATATTCCTGGGGTTCTGTCCTTGACCTTCTTTTAATTGAGTACTGTCTCTGGGTTATCTCAATTATTTCCGTGACATCAACTAACAGCTAATCATGGCTTATCAGTATGTCTCAAGTTGTCCTAAACTGAACTCACTAACTGTAACTACCATCCATGTAATTGTTCAAGTTAGAAAACCAGGAGTTATTTTTGACTCATCCCCCTCACACACCACCCACACCTGTTTAGTAATAAAGTCCTGTCAATTCTCCATTCTAAAAATGGCCTGTAACTTCTCCTTAGCTCCCCACCCTCTGTTAGTATCTTGGTTCAGGTTTTATTCATTTTATACAGCTTTTTAATTCATCCCCCTATGTCCAGTCGTGCTTCGTTCAAATCTCTTCTACACTTTAATCTATCTGAAATGCAAATATGATTATCAGCCCCCTCCCCAAATGTCTTATCTGGCTGCCTTTACCTAAAAGATAAAGAAGAGATATTTTAATAACAAATAATTATTTACCTCTGTCACTTGACAGACACTTATTTGAGGTTATGGATCATTTTCTTCTTTTTAAATATTTTCTGGTTTTATATTATCATGGTTGGTACATAGTAGGTGCTTAATATAGTTTTGCTGAGTAAATGAATTAATGAGTTAATCAAGAAAAAGGATGCCATAAAATTAGACAACCACATATATCTAAAGAACAAATTTTTGCTTATACTTGTTGACAAATACATTACTTCCAAATAAGCATCATTTAAAAACCACCAATTACTGTCAACTGAAATGAGTAAACATCTCTTTTAATTTGTTTAATGAGTCAAACGCAAAGTCCTCACGATGGCCTGCACAGTCCTTACCCAATCGACCGTCTCTCTTTCTCCTTCACTCCACTCCACCCACTTGGTCTCCTGCTGGCCCTTGAACAACCATGTATTTAAGCCCTTTGCACTTGATAACTTGATCCCCTGCCTTGAGGATCTTCTCTCAGATAGCTGTGTGGCTCGCTGTCTTTGGATCTTTAATCAAATGTCCTCTCCTCCTGTCTAAAATAGCAACCCTTCCCCTCTTCCTTTTCTGCTTTATTATTTTTGTTCGTGATACAACTTGCCATTGAATGTTCCATATGTTTTGCTTTTATCCTCTTTACTATCTGTTGCCCACAGCTAGAATTATAGATGCTATGACGGCAGAGACTTTTACCTGTTAGTGCTCACTGTTGTATCCCTGGAATGGAAACAGATAATAAATATTTGTTGAATGAAGGAATAAATGAATGAGCTAATCCTCCGTATTTATCCTGCAGAAAGTCTGCTCTTAAAAATAAGACCCCAAAATGATTTGAAGTAATTTACAGTGGAGACTATCTCTAATAAGGTTAATAAAATATAAGTAAAGTAAAGGTGAGGGAGAAGCTAAAGCAACAGCCTTAACCTTTAACATAATTGCTCTAATTCTATATCAAAGTTTTCTTTGAAATTTCTTTTAATCAAAAGAAGAAAGCAAGAGAAGTTACCTAGTTCTAGTTTTCAGAAAGGAGAGCAAATTTTTAAAGAAAATTCTAATGTGAGAGTTAAGTAGGGAATGTAGAATAATTTAATGAACAGTTTCTTCATAAAATGCATATAATATTTCGGCTATGGATTTTTTTAAAGCCGACTTTGATAAAAGTTAAAAGAATAGCATTAAAGCTTAATACAGTGAAAGCATTTCTGTGATGTACTCAGCTGATGTGGCTCAGGTCTGTGGCTTAATTTGATTGAAAGATTGAATTTTGAGTACCGAGAGAGGTGCATTGATAGCATATCTCTGAGGCTTCTTTTTCTTACATAACTGCTTCTCTTGTCAAGTTTCTGATACGAAGTTAGGAATTACATGTCAAAAAGTACTCCCAGTTGGAGTTCACTGATTCACGCTGGAAAACAAGTCAAGTTTCCCCATATTCTTTACTTTCTCCCTGACCTCTAACTTCCAAATCAAAAGTTTGTTTTTGAAAGATACTAATATCTACAACAGCAATAAAGAACTTCAAAAGAACCTAGCTTTAAATAAAGCATGTGAATATAAGGTCATTACAAACTCCTTAGCTCCAAATTTACTTCTTTCTAAACCATTCTCCACACGATATTTTTACAATAGAAAATATGATAATGTTACACCTATATTTTTGAGAAATCCAGAGACTCATGGCCTGAAGATTTTTTTTAGCCGTAGTTTTACTTATTCAGACAACATTTAATAGACACTGTATGCACAGAGCACTTATGCTACGTACATCTACATACATGTGGCTAAGGAAATTGCTCCTGTTCTCAGCAATATGATCACTATTGAGGGGATAGAGAGAGCACTTCCGACTGGTAGGCTCAATGAGGGCTTCATGAAATAGGTGACATCTGAACTGGGCCTTCCAAGATTTCCTAGTGCAGACATGGATGGGGATATTTCAAGCAATAAGGATGCCAAGAAAAATGGCATTGCCAAGAGATATGTCAATTTGATCAAGCAGTGAGCAGGTAACTATAAATAGACCTGTTTTATTAGACTGGAGGGCATGTGAAGCAAATGGTAGGAGGCAAGGCTGGTCTGGTAGCTTGGGGATTAAATTGTAAACAGTATTAATACTACATAAGGGGATTTTAACCTCATTATACAGTCACTAGGGAGTCCATTCTGTGTCTAGACAGGACAGTGGTGATGTTGTTAACAGGTTCTTTAGAGAAAGATTGGATGTAGAGAACAAAACATGACTATCACAACAATATTATCATTTACTAATAAGTAAAGACCTGAGTTTGGATGATGATTTTGGAGGAATTAAAAAGATAACTAAACATATTAGTGGAGGAAGAGAGATTGACATGATGCCTCCGTCTAGAGAGAGTAAGTGAAGGCACAGGGCACCTAAGGGCGTAGGCACAGGATAGTTGAAGATGTGATAGAGCCTCAACCAACACGGAAGGAACAGAAGAAGGAATATCAGCTCCTTGAGGACAACTTGGGCTTATCTTTTATTGGATGTTGTAACCCCATCATTCAGAACAGTACAAAGCACACAATAGGCACTCGATTTGTGCTTGTTAAACGAATGAATAAGAGATTACCTGTCAAATGATTACATAGAATAAACTTCAGTGTGGGTAAAGAAAGTGGTCTTGGTTGCCTTGCAGATGGCTTTAATGGTAAAGGCTATATCTCTTAGCACTAGTTAGATAATTAAAAGCATTGGTGTGGCGTCCGGTCTAACAGTATGTCAGCTTACTTCTCATTTTAAGAAGCAGTATAAAGTTACTTGTCCAGACTCTTGAAGCAGGCTGCTGGAGTCTGAATCCCAGCTTCACCACTTAGGATCTTGCGCAAGTCAGTCAACCTTTCTGTGCCCCAGTTTCCTTATCTTTAAACTGGGGATAATAATAGTACTTATTTCATAGTGTTTTCCTGAGGATCAAATTAGTTATTACGTTACTTAGAACAGTGCCTGACACATACTAGGCACTATGTATGTGTTATAAGTAGTAAAAGTGAACTATATACATTAGCACAGAATTTTTATTTATATCTTGTCTTGGTGCAGTGTACAGTTTTGGTTTCCAGGCACATTTTTCTTACCAAGGATTGAGGGACAGATGATAATCTGATTTGGGCACCCCCCCAAAAGTCCCTATTGATGAGAGAGAAACGTCATTAAGATTTGTGTTGTCTAATTATGCTACCAGCTATGGTGAGGGAAGATTTGCACATGTGGAAACATGATTATGACCTAAGGCTAAATGCTTTTGAACACTGGCATACACTCTCACATGCAATGCTCCAGACTCCCCAGAAGAAAAGTTTTATACAAGCAGAACTTGATTTCAAACCAGCTCAAAAGTCAAGAGGACTTGAAAAGTGTACCATTTGTTTTGGTGAGCAAGATAGTCCCTGAGCTAACATCTGTGCCAATCTTCCTCTATTTTGTATATGGAACACTGCTATAACATGGCTTGATGAGCAGTGTGGAAGTCTGTGCCCGGGATCCGAACCCATGAACCCCAGGCTGCTGAAGTAGAATGTACAAACTTAACCTCTTTGCCCCGAGGCTGGCCCCTGAAAAGCATACGTTTGAAAGAAATGATGTCTAATGTTAAAATCAGTCTGTGTTTTTTTCCATTTATTTCTGTTAAAATACTTCTTTTAAAAATTGTGGGTTTTGGGGCTGGCCTGGTGGCACAGCGGTTAACTTTGCACATTCCACTTCAGTGGCCCAGGTTTCCTCAGTTCGGATCCAGGCTGAGGACATGGCATTGCTTGGCAAGCCATGCTGTGGCAGGCATCCCACAAAGAAAGTAGAGGAAGATGGGCACGGATGTTAGCTCAGGGCCAGTCTTCCTCAGCCAAAAGAGGAGGATTGGCAGCAGATGTTAGCTAAGGGGTAATCTTCCTATAAATAAATAAATAAATAAATAAATAAATAAATAAAAGCCCTCTTCATTTAAAAATTGTGGGTCTTCAGAAGCCTCACGGAAAAATAGCTATTATCTTTGTTGCTTTATGCACAGATCGAGATATCATGTAATAACCTAGGTAAAATTAAGGTGTTTAGTTCAAAGTAATTTCAAAAACCAGCCATTCTGAATCATTTAAAATTTCGCAGCATGCTGAAAATTAAATAGAAAGTGTCATTCTGGAGTACCAGTGCCTTAATTTTTCTAATACGTGGCAGAAAGCTTACATTTCAGTAAATGAGTGCCCTGGTGTCAGTGTGTTCTGATAGGGGAGTCAACTGAACTGAGAACATATAAAAAATAAAATGTTTTTATTGGTTTTATACCTCTAAGAGATTTTATTTTATGACTACCTTTATATAGCATAGGGTAAAATGAAACCAGAAACCTTAAATATGATGGAGATATATTTTGAATATTTTCCCACTAAATACTTTTGAATTTTAAAGTGTAAAATTATAACTATAGCTAAAACATCAGTGGCATCTGTTTGATGCTGAAACCTGGCAGTATGTTAGGCATGCATAAAAAGAGATATTTGTAGATACCATTTTTGCATTATTTATGAGAAACTCCTGTTAACCATAAATCACACACGTATTTTCTTTTCCTTCTCTTAAATTTTGTAAATTGAACTAATATTTCAGAAATCAATCCATCAAACATGATTTATTACAGCTATCAAGTAAAGTAGGTGAATTTTCTTTCTTTATGTGATTTTTAAGAATAACTTCTATATGTCAGCTATCTCTGCATAGGTCGCACCGTTGTTCATGAAACAAAAAAGAGAAGCAATGTAGCACAGTGTGTAATAACGCCACTTCTGGAGTCATGGTAATGGGACTTAAGACTTGGCTGTAACCGCTTGCTAGCTGTGAGGCTATGAGCAAGTTACGCATTTTCTCTAGGTCTCAGTTTCCTCATATATAAAATAGAGACAAACCTCATGGGGTAATAGTGAGGTTTTCATGAGCTAATATGTGGAAAGCCCACAGCCTACCTTATTTTACTAGAAAAGAACTTAGAATAATTATGTGTTGCTATGAACCATTTTATATAAACCGTAGGCTTTTATTACTACTCCGAATCATGGAATTCCATGATTAAAAAGTAATTGCTAAAGCAATTGTTATTAGTAATAAAGACTGGAGTTAAAATGACATTATTACATGAGGGTAAGTATAAAAAATTTGTTTGGTGTGTTTTGGTGCCAGGTGGAAGAGGACTGCTCAAAATGAACTCTGATCTGTTCATCCCACTTCATGATTTTATGGTCTCGTGACACTGGAGTAAGACAGCTAAGAACAGAGTAATTCACACTCATTTCTTGGATCTTTAACAGAAGAATCACATTAGCTTCATGTAGAAACTAAGGTGTTAGCTTTTTCAAAGCACGTATTTTAATTTGCTGTCTTTGACAGTTTAGTTACCAAGTTGAATGACATATTCCAAATCTCCAACATTTAAGTTCCAATTACTTGACTTCTCTAAAAGTGCTTTTGCATTATGTCCTCTAAAAGGTCCTAAGTAGTCCCTGGCAGTCTTTTAGTGACTTGCCTTAGCAGTATTTCCTTATTAAATTATCGGTGAAATGATAAATTTGCTTGAAGGTCTTCAAAGAGAGCTCAGGTTTTGAAGTTAATTCAACACATTTGTGATAAGTGCATTGAATAGTAGAAAGGAATAATGCACCAAGGAGTGAAGATGAAGAATTATATTCTTAGATCTGATACTGATTTTTTCTATTATTTTCTGTAAACCACCTGACTTCTTGCTTTTTATTTCCATTCTCTGTTATTGAAAACTTTTAAATCTGTGAATTTCTACCTTATCTGAATGCTGAGCTATTTTACCAGGAAAGAACTTAGAAAAGTTATATATTGATATATAACAATTTGTATAAATCGTAGGGGCTTATTTATACCTGGAATGATAGACTTTCATAATTAAGGGACACTTTCGATGTCATCTAGTTTAGACTCTTCTTTAAAAAGATGAGAAAACAGAAGCTGAGTGAGATGGTGTAAAATGTGTTTCTGACACCATGTGTGACATGACAAAATCACGTATTTTCTTGATATCCCGGCTTAAATTAACTTCCTTTTTTGCTTCAGCTTCATTATCTTTATGGATAAATAATAATGGAGATAAATGAATATATTTATCCTATTTCTTCACAAAAATATGTAAAATTATTCAGTTATTCTCTTGTTTTTGGCGCTTCAGTATTAATTGATATATGTACAATTACTTATATGTATGTATGTGGTGTATATATGTATGACTAGTTGAAGACTTATTCCTTGATTTACAAAGGATCCTAAATTTTGAGCTTTCAAATATTTCATACATTTTGTAATTGAGAAACATTTTAAAAATACTTCAAATTTTTTGAGGTAAATGGTAACATATGCATGGTTACTCTATAAGTCTCCCGCGGATGTTTCTTAACCGTCAGCGTGGTTTGACAGAGCACCATTCTGTACAGCAGAAGGCTTCAGAGTTAGCGTGAAGCCGCCAAGTGTAAAAGTGCGGTACGCGGAGGTCTGATTTCCCTTGCAAAGCATCCAACTGGTCTTTCAGGGCAAGATTATTTGTTGTTACTAATTTAGCTAAACATTGAAAACAGATTCTTGTGATGATTGAAATATACCTTCTATATGGCTATTACAGGTTATTTTTATTTTCAAAAATCGTTTTCCCATCAGGATATTCGAAATATAGGGCATACGTATCTTAATAAAGCACTGGTGAGGCACTTGGAATATGCATGTCTAGTCAGTGCTGTCTAGTAGAACTTTCAGCCGTGATAGAGGTTACTCTCTAACTGTGTTGTCCAAGAGTAACCGCTCACCACATGCAGCCATTGAGCATGGTTTCTAGTGCAATCGAGGAACTGGATTTTTAATTTTAATTTAAAGTTAAAAAAGCCACAAGAGATTAGTTGCTACCCTATTGGACAGCTCAGGTATAGACTTATTTTTAACATAGAATCAGAGATTTTAAAGTAAATTTGTAAGAATATGTAGTCCTTTTGTCCATTCTTAAGTAGAGCTACGCAAGTCTTTTTTAAAAAGTGACAATTTATTCTTAATGGCAACCAGAAAAAGCCATAGCAAACTTCTCTGTAGTAACATACACAGTGTTAAATAATCCAATGTCAAAACTCATTCATGACATTCACAATCTTCGGTGCTGTAATTTAAATCAGGGTTGTGTGTGCTTGCTTCCCTCAGAGTAGATGCAGACCTGCTGCTCACCATTCTTTTTCTGATTCAATAATTAAATTACCCCTTAACCAGGAGCAAATGCTAACTGCTTTAACCTTTCTTTATAGGTCCTGCCAACTTGAGTCAACCTACTCTGAACCAGCTCCAAAATATCTGTGACCCTGTTTGCTTGTAAATGTAACAACCTCCAAATGAATTTGCTTTTGTTGCTTTGTTGAAATCTCTTATTTCAACTAAAAATGTATATTTTATTTAAGAAGAGTCTAGGGCATAAATGAACATTTTGAAAATGCTGTTAAGATTTAGCTAATGAAATAATGGCCTGGACAGAAGTCATCAGCTAATAAAAGATGTGGTTAAGCCTAACAGTAGGGGGATGTTAGGCAAGATCAATGATAGGCTAAGTACACCATTTGAACTCACCATAATGTGCTCCTACATCCACATGTACTCCTGAACTCCTGAACTAATGATGTTATAAATGGAATGCACAGCAAGAACATTTAATAGGGAGTTCTGGGTTGCTCTGAGTTGTAATATAATTGCTGCAATTTTTGAAGTACTCTGCCTAATTTCTAAGTGTGTGCTAGAATGAAAAGTTGAGTTTTGCCTTGTGCTTGCACCCAAATGTTAAAATGACCCATTACTTTTGTTTTTTGGGGTTTTTTTTCAGGAAGATTACCCCTGAGGTAACATCTGTGCCCGTGTTCCTCTACTTTATATGCGGGATGCCTGCCATAGTGTGGTTTGATGAATGGTGTGTAGGTCTGTGCCTGGGATCCGAACGGGTGAGCCCTGGGCCACCAAAGCGGAGTGCACAGACTTAACTGCTGCGCCACTGAGCCGCCTACTTTAGATATTTTTATACTAAACTGCTAACAGTCTACCCAGGGCTTTCTCTTCTTCCTAATCAAATTACTTGTAGAATGCTTGGGAAGAAGCCTGAAAAATATTAAAATTACTTCACTAGCCTGCTTCCATTTTTCTTAGAACATATGAATAGTTCTAGTTTTTGAATATCCTAAAATAGTTTGCTAAATATTAAGGTAAAAGAAACTTCAAGAACATTTTTTTTTTAAAGTAGAAATAGCTTGTTGTATAACTTATCTCTGACTTGCTTCTTGGGCTGGGAAATTCCATCCCAGTGTACATGCTCTTTGAAATAATGACATTCTATCCTCGAAGGGTCTAGACAATTTCACAGGCTTCCTGACTGGAGTCTTTCCTTCCTAGTTCCCCAAAGCCTGTCCACTCCCTCCAAGTGCTACTTCCTTGGATTGGATTTTTTTTTCTCGTAAAGACTGATTTGACAAATCCTAAATTTTAGCCAGGTAGAGAAACATTAAATACAGGAAGTCATGCAAGCCATGGGCAATACTTAGTCTCCATGTCTATTTTTCTAGCTTTTGAGTCAATAAAATTGTTGCTTTGAAGACCAAATTTAATTTCTATGCCTGTGTCATTGTGTTTAAGTTTTTGAAAAATGAAAGAAATAAGAATGGACAGAAAAGTCCAGTGAAAAGACTGAGCTCCATATAAAGTCATCCCATGCAGTGCAGCGTGCTCTCTACCATTAGGGGAAACTACAGTGTCTTAGGATCAGAAGAGAATGAATTCTGGTCTGAACTTCACTTCATTTCTTCATCTGTGAAATACAGTTAATACCAACTGCTTTGCTTGCTTCAAAGGATTGTTATGAGGGTCAAGGGAGAAAATATAGGTGGAGGCTTTATAAATCACAAAGTACTATACCAATATAAAGTGACATAGTCATTCTCCTCCTCATCATTATGACATTCACTTAAGAGTTTATCATTCAGAAGCAAAAAGCAAATACCAATCAATGTGAATTTTAAAGCTTTGAAAAGAAGAAGAAAATATATTTTTTTGCATACTCTAATGGACTTGTTATATTTCCCAGGCAAATTCAGAGAGAAGTACTGATGAAAAGTTATATGAAAATGTCCTAAAAGAGCAATGAACAAGTCACTATCATTAACATAAATATCTGTATTTGATATTTTCTAAGTGAGTCATTAAAATAATCAAGGAATACCAATTTCAGATGAATGTCAGTTGAATGTCAGATGTAAAACTTTCAGTAACTCCCACATGGGGAATAAAAAAGCTCTGCTTGACTCATTCAGCTCTCTCCTCCTTTTCTTCTTCCCCTCTTTCCTTTCCTCCTTTGTCCTCCTTTCTTTTTCTTCTTTTCCTTCTTTCCTTACTCTTCTTCCTTTCTTCCCATTTTGTTTAGCACTTGCTCTATCAGCAGAATTCAAAGATGCTATAATGAATAGAAAAGAAATGGAAGGCAAAAATCTCTGCTCTCAGGAAGTTTTCAATTTGGCTGGATGTTTTGAAATTATTTGTGATTTAGGTAAGAGGAGATCTTTCATCATCAATTATTTTCTGAGAACTCAGAGTTAACTCCATCCTATATACAATAATAAAGACGGCATGAACCCTGATATACAATGTTGCTATTTTAACGTGATCTTAAATTAAAACCTGTCAGCTTATATGAGGAAAATAAGCTTTTTAGATTCTAGGTTTCCGAATTCTTTTAGTCAAAATATGAGATAAGTTTTATTTTTCGTAGATCTCTCTCTGTGTCAATCAACTCTTTGAACAGCTAAGGACCTGACAGATGAGGTTTTAAATGAAAATTAATGATGGGCATTAATAAACCAATTTTTCACCAGTTGCTCAAAGTGAAAGAAGGAAACTCTTTGTGGAGAGATTGGTTTCCACCCAATTTCTAAGTTCCTTTCCCTTGAATATGAATATTCATATGACTCATCTTTCTTGAGAGGTAATTTTGACTGACATTTAAGGGGTGTTGTGAGGGCAACATCTTCTTGAATGTTTTCCCTGTTAGTTAGCTTTAGAACAATTTATTTATTTTCCATGCTACTTATTTAACACTCCCCCTCTGGTAACCACTAATCTGTTCTCTTTAACTATGTGTTTATCTTCCACGTAGGAGTAAAATCATATGCTATTTGTCTTTCTCTGTCTGACTTATTTCGCTTAGCATAATACCCTCAAGGTCTATCCATGTTGTCACAAATGGCACAATTTTGTCTTTTTTACGGCTGAGTAGTATTCCAGTGTGTGTGTGTGTGTGTGTGTGTGTGTGTGTATCACGTCTTCTTTATCTGTTCATCTGTTGATGGGCACTTGGGTTGCTTTCACATCTTGGCTATCATGAATAATGCTCCGATGAACAGAGGGGTGCATAAATCTCTATGACTTGTTGATTTCATGTTCTTTAGATAAATACCCAGTAGTGGGATAGCTGGATCATATGATATTTCTATTTTTAATTTTATAAAGAACTCATACAACTCAACAACAAAAAAATGAACAACCTGATGGAAAAATGGGCAGATGATATGAACAGACATTTTTCCACAGAAGATATACAGATGGCCAACAGACACATGAAAAGATGTTCAACATCACTGATTATTAGGGAAATGCAAATCAAAACTACAATAAGATATCACCTCACACCTGTCAGAACGGCTATAATTGACAAGACAACAAATAACAAGTGTTGGAAAAGATGTGGAGAAAAGGGAACCCTCATATGCTACTGGTGGGAATGCAAAGTGGTATAGCCACTATGGAAAACAGTATACAGATTTCTCAAAAAATTTAAAAAGGAGAAAAATTTTTTTAAAAAGTTAGATATGGAGAGATATAAGGTTTGATATATAGCCTTTATAAAACTTTTTAAGTTTGGGGGAGATATTTTTTAGTGCTTAAACATATGCTTATAAACTAATTAAATAACTTTAAAACACAAATATACCAAAATTTATTTAAGAGAATGAGTCTTGTTCTCTAAAACTTGTCATGATAAACTACCATATACTTATTCCCTTGATGCTGCCGTCACTCAGAACATTATTAAACTTTCCTTTGGTAACTACCTTCAAGGCCAGTTGATGAGTGACGCTACAAAATATTTCTTATGAGTCATACTTAGTGTTTCAAAAGTATGAGACATCTCATTTTATTCATTAATATTGGTTCTGAATAACTTTTGAGTAAGTCCAAATATTAAAAGCAACAATGATGACATTCAAAAGAATGTGTAATAGGCTCTAAAAGCCCTTCCAAATAAGTAATTTACCGAAATCAGAGCAATGAGAAGATCAATGAACCAATTTACTACTTTTCAAAGGTGACTTCATTGCTGGTTACAACCCACTTGGCTGTATGGTTGGTTTTATTATGTTTCTTTCAAAATTAGAAAAATTATGTTATAGCAATAACTTAGACACATAACCACTCTGAAGGATATTTTAGTGTGATCCTGTGGTAGGCTGAATGATGGCCCTCCAAAGATGTTCACATCCTAATTGCCAGTACCTGCAACTATGTTCCCCTTGTATAGCAGAAGAGACTTTGCAGGTGTGGTTAAGGGTCTTGAGACAGAGAGACTATACTGGATTATGCAAGTGGGCTCAATGATGTAATTGCAAACATACTTATACGAGGGAGGCAGGAAGGTCAAAGACATGAGAAGATGTAAAGATGGAAGCAGTAAGTCAGACTCTCAGAGAACATAATGTGATAACTGAAGCAGTGAAAGAGGAGCGAGATTTAAAGATGCTACACTAACGGCTTTGAAGAAGGAGGAAGAGGCCATGAGCCTAGGAATATAAGCAGCCTCCAGAAGATGGAAAAGAGAAGCAAATGTATTGTCCCTTGGAGCCTCTGGAGGGAGCACAGCCCTGCTGACACGTCGACTTAGCCCAGTGAAGCTGATTTTAGACTTCTGACCTCCAGAATGATAAGATAATAAATTTGTGTTGTTTTAAGCTACTACATTTGTGGTAATTTGTCACAGCAGCAATGGAAAACTAATACAGACCCTGAGGTTTAGAAACTGAATAATAGCTTAAAGTAACCTTAGACATCATCTAGTCTCTTACCCTTGAGTTACACAAGTAACACAAAGTATTGACTATCTTTTTGCCTAAAGTTGTACAATCTGTAGCAAAATTGTAAAACCAAGAAATTCTAGTCTTTCAGTCTAATATACTTTCTTGCACATTGTGTCATGTAAAATCCCAACCATGTTACAGTAATTTGTATTACAGGTAATTTTTCCCTGGTATCCTTCTAAGAAGATCATTAAGTCTGAAATGCATCAACACACATCGACTTTGATTTTCTTCATAGATCGTAATGACAACGTAGAGATGGGGCTTAGGACCCTCAATGATTCCTACCTCAAGTCTTTCCGAGGTGAGGATCATCAATTTGTCTGATAGCATTATGCCTTCTCCCGGGTATGTAAGGTAGAAAATCATGTATTGCCCTAGATTCCTTAAGTTAGAAAAGATTCTATTAAATAACAATAACCTGGGGGTAGATTCTAGTTATCTTTGCATGTAAAAGGTCCATAGGTAAGCCTGTTGGATCGCCAGGGTTGAGAATTACTGCTACAGTCTGACACTTCTTCCCTGATGTTCTTGAGTTCAGGAAGCATGAAGAGCCATGAAAAAAACATTTTATGGAGGATGGCCTTATTCTACTGTCCACACTGACCTTTCAGCAGCTACACACTCCCTGACTCTCTCTTTCTTATACCCTATTCATTCAGGACTACTTAGATTCTTGATCTTGATACCACCTCAAGTTTTCCATACCATCTTGTTCTTTACTTGGCTGTTCTAGGTCCTTTTAACTTCCAAAAAAACATTAGAGTTGACTTGTTAATTTCCACAGAAAGTCTACTGGGATTTTGATTGGAGTTGAATTGGGTATTTAGCGCAACTAGGGAGAATTGACATTCTAAAACATTGAGTATTCCTATCCTTGAACATGGTATATCTTTCAATCTATTTCAGTCTTCTTTAATTTCACTTGGCAAATTTTGTTTTCAACTTGCCAATTATTTGTAGTTGGTACATAATAGTATGCTTATTTTTTTAACGCTGACTTTGTATCCTGCAGCCTTACTAAATTCACTTTTTGAAGGCGGAAGGCATAGTTTTCATTCCCTACTTTCCCACTCTTTCCTTTGTCATCTGCCTTTTACTCTTTCCAGTCCGTGGAAACTACTTTATTGAAGTGGTCTTCTATTAGCCAACTTCCATTGTCTCTTTTTCCATTTCTCCTCTTCCATTTCTCTATAACGTTTGGATAAAATCTCTCCTTCATAGAAACGCGTGCACACAGACACACACACACACACACACACACAGAGAAAGCTTTCTCTCAGTTGCCATGACAGAGTACTAACCTGAATCTGTAACGGTGATGGTTCATTCCCACCATGCTTCTGTGGTCCTTTCAAATTTCCCATCTTCTATTTGGAAATATTATTTCATGTTCTTTCCAAAGTTGTCTTCTCTTGTTCTAAACTCTGAAATTTGATTTTCCCCACTTCCTTGGCTTTTAAGCTACTTTGGGGAAAGTTTGAGGTTTCTATCTTAGCATTGCTATTTCTTCAGAAATACACATCATATTTCCAAATACCTAGGGAAGATCTATTTGCACCTTAGTAGTTGAAACTGAACTTGTTTGTTTTAATTGTCATGAATAAAAGTTCTTAGTTTACTTAAATTCTCTGACTGTCCTAGCAGACTCTCAGCCCCCAAGTCTACTCTTTCCTTCCATTCATCTGTTCTGACTTCGGATGCTTCACTCCTGTTTACTTCTACCATGTTTCCCTTTACAATTCTTCCTTTCATTTGGATGGCCATTGTCCTAATTCAGCAACTCATGAAAACTTTAAATTATTTATCACATATATTTTAATAATTTCAGAAATATTGAGGAAAATTTTCAGTATTTCAACTGTTTTCATTTTGTATGCATTCTTTCCATTCTTTTCAGAATATATATATATATACACATTTTCGATTGCCATCATACTATAGATACAACTTTATTCTATTTTTACACATTTTTATATCACAACATAGCTTTCAGGAATATGAATTTAATAACTACACAAGAGCCCATCAAATTTTTTGTTGTATTTTTTGTTATATTAACTTTTTTCTGAGACATTTAGGATGTTTCTAATGGTTTTTCTATCACAAATAATACTTCAGTGACTCTCTTTGTATAAGTGATCTTTTAAATTTGGATGTTTTTCTCAATGAGTGAAAATATAGGAAAAGTTTCATGTAATTTTAAAAATACATCATTAAATTCCTTTCCAAAAGTATTTTTTACTAATTTACTCACTGTTTATATACAAACTCTCCCTATATATTTTAACTTGACAATCATTGTTTAAAGTTTTGGCTTATTAAAAGGGGTGAGATAGTACTATGTTCTGAATATGCCTTTGTTTAATAACTAACAAGCTTGAACTATTTTTTTCCCCCAGTGCAGTGTTGGCTACTTAAACTTCCTTTCGTGATCTATAATTTTTGCTTAGATTATTTCAATAACCTAACTGGCCTTCCTATTCCATCGCATTTTTCCCTCTGCTGGCAGAGTAACAGCCACAAAAGCCAGGAAATTATGCCACTGCAAAAACAAAATAAGGAAAAGTTTTATGTCTGACTGTTAGCTATGAAATAGGGCTGAACTCCTTCAGTTGGTATTCCAGACTCGACATTCAAGGTTTAACCAGCCTCCTAGCCTTTTGTCCCATTATCTTCCAAATATTCTAAGTATCAGTCACACTGGCATACTCTTATTCCTTAGTTCCTTTATTTTCCTCTTCCATGTCATTACTCTTGTCTCTTCACTTGAAACCCCTGCGTTCAAATTCTACTAACCAAGAAACCACCAAATACTACCTCTTCCCTGAAGCGTACATGATTCCCATTAGAATTAACCTCTTTTGTCTGTGTTCCTCTTATGCTTTATTCATCTCATTCTTCCTGTAAAATAATTTTTGATGTCCAGATCTGAATTTTCCTTTTAGTTTTGAGTTCATTGTAGTGAAGGGCTGTCCTTAAACAATATTTGATTCTTCATAGTGCCCCAAACAGTGGATAAAACTTAACAAAACTTAGTAAATATTTGTTGAATTGTTTGAATTCAATTAATTTTGGGTTGTTTTGAAATTTGTAAAGGGTAAAAATTCTTGAGCCCTATAAATAGACAGAGATGAACCCCACATGACCTTTCTATTGGGAAGAGTTACAATATCCTTGTTGCCGTTCATGCAGGAGAGAACTCTTTAAAATAAGAGCATAGAATGGACACATATAGAAATGGTTGCACATATAAAGAAGCCCTTGTCTTCTTAACATTATATTTAAACAGGAGGCTGTATATTTGAGCTCTTTTTCTCTCTCAAAAACCTTCGAAACATACCCACATACAGACACCCACCACCTTTTCAGTTATTCACTTCATTTGCTAAGATGATATTTTAAAGATTGGCCTAGTTTGAGGTGGCCCAGCCATTTGATTTCATTAAACTACTATTATATAAATTTCTATAAATCTGTCCATTCACAGCTTTTGATAGCATGTTTTTTATCTTTGGGTGATTTGGGACTGTTTTGCAAGAGATGGTGACCTTGACAGAGTCTAAAATATTGTGCTTCTTGACACAGTGAGGTAAAGCAGTAGTATTGGTATTAACATAATTATGTTGTTAAATGCATCAAAGGTGAGGTATTTAAAGCAAATTAAACAAGTGACGTTCTTATTTCATAGACCACATTTAATCTCATGCTTGGCTGTTTTTATGATAGAGTTACAGCAATAGAGAAAATTAGACATGAATGGAAGAGTACCTGATACCTTCATAAGCAGATGCTTAGAATTTGAACTTAAAGTGAGTAAGGAACACCAGAAGTCAAATGGGACAAACAGGGGAGATGGCATTCATGGAGAGAGCAAAGGATTAGCTGAGATTATTTGAGGTCTCTTTGAATTGAGAGGATGACATTGCATGGGTGAAGTCGGAAGAAGAGTCCTGACTTTGAGCTCCAGCTCCATCAATGACTCACTGTGTGACCTGGAACAAATTGCTTAACTGCCCTGCACTTCCGTCTTCTTATTTCTCAAATGGAGATAATTACATATGCTATAAAGTTGTTGTGAGCATCAAATTAGAAAGGAGACATGAATATTTTTTAAATGTAAATTAACCCATTTTTATAAGGTAGTATTGATGTCATGTTGTAGCAACTTTATCATCCTACCATATTTAAACGTGATTCATTCATTTACTCAGAAAATATTCAGTAAATGCAGGCACTGTGAATAAAACAGATGTAACTCCTGTTCTCAGGATACTCATGATCTAGTAAGGGTCACTAGTTAAGAAGCAAATACTGAAAATAAGAGCTCTTCTTAACAGCCTCTATTTAACCCACTTACCACGTTAGCTGTTTTCCATTCCTTCTGCAAAACACATTGACTAATACCCATTGTACACTGAATGCCTGGCTAGTAATAATAACTAATATTTCTGCATGAACTAAACACTTGCCAGGATCTGTTCTAAGTGCTTTGCATAAACTAACTCCCTTAATCTTCACAGCAAATTCTCAATGTAGATACTATTATCATTCCCATTTTGCAAATGAGGAAACCGAGGCACAGAGCAGTTAAGTGACTTGTCTGTAGTTAACACAACTAGTAAATGGTTTTTCAGTATTCACAGCTAGGCTCCAGAGCCCATGGTCTCAATCACTACGTAACAATACCAGCAGGTCTGTCTATTCCTGCTCTCACTAGTTGAGTTGACAGTTTCTTCAATGGTCAGTTGTATTTGTTCCCAAGCATGTTTATACCAGTTGTGTTAATCTTTGTTATGTAATTTAATTAAATATCATCTAAAACAATAAACTAGGAATGCAAAATACAAATGTGATTTTGTGTTTGTAAACTAAATTGAATACATTGGTAAGATTAAGAAATGCTTTAAAAAGGCTGCCAAATCAGAAATGGGTGAAAAATAAAAGAGTAGAGGTATATTATAAAAACATAGACACTTAGTACAGTTGGCCTCGTGTCATTATGCTCTCATTATACTTAAAAATAAATGAAAGTGAAAAATGCAAAAACTGTATATTTCTAAAGATTAAACCATTACTAAAATATAAAGCCTTGGCCCTATATCAAACAGTCGGCAACTGAGTGAATATTTATTTATTTTAAATTAAAATACATATGTTTAAGGCATATACCTATATACACACAGATAATTTTTTGTGATATCTGATTTAGCCAATGTTTTTGGTTGACCTATCAACTGTCCTGCAAGAAAGAAATATGTCCAGATACCTACATATGCAAACATTAAAACTATGGTTGGTGTCCCGGGTAGAGGTGTATGAGTCTCTGTTGCTCCAGGAGGGTGAGTCACAGTGTACTCCATAAAGGACAAAGCATGGATCGCACTGCAGGCTGTAGAGGATTCATCATGGATCCCAGTGTGGCTCACTGAAGATAGAATGTGGATCCCCATGTGGTGCATGGGGGACTAATTATGGCTCACAGAGTGGGTTTATTTTTGTGTCATGTAATCAACTCAGTTCTTGTTTTCAGGGCAGCATACGTAGCAGAAAAGAATCTTGAAATTTGGTTAGAAACCCTCTACCTCTATGTCTCTATGCACTTGGCAACTAACCTAACCTTTTTCTGCCTAGTTTCATTGAGTTTGGCAATATTAGTAATGTTGCTAGATCTAACATAGTCAGCCCTCAATGAATATGAATTATGGACTTGAAATACTTCAGTAGTAAATTGCACGTTTTCATACTACAATATTCATTCAGTTGTTGTAACAGTTATTACATTGTGCAGTGATTACCTGCGAATCTGTAAGCTCCATGAGTCCAGATTGTTGCTTGTTGATTTTTGTACTGACATCTGCACCTAGCCAAGTGTTTAGGTCCTTCTCGTATATAGTACTTGTTGATATTTTTCATACGAACTGACTGGAAATCCCCTGCATTTAATCAGACATTTTGATGGTAAAATGGTATATGGAATATAAAATATTCACATATTTCCAATTTTACATGTTGTAGAGGCGTTTTTCTTCTCCTTGTTCCCTCAAAGTCCACTGAAAATATCAAAGAAGGCAGAGAGGGAGAGAGAAACATGCCATGTCCGAGGAAGTATGCAAACTTCCACAACCTCAATGGTATAAATTATGAAGTTCATATATTAGATATTATAACCTCTGCCTAGATAATCAAGCCTACTGAAAGATGACAGTGGCTGCCTCAGACTTCAACAATATGTGCTCTTTCCTGAAAGGCATATTTGAGAGTCTCTGATTAAAGAGAGCTTGATTTCTGGGAGCCATAAGAAAAATGGAGAATATCCCTGTAGAGACCCATCTGAGACTCTAGGATGGTAGGGGAGGGAAGCCTCAGAGGGACGTTCTGCCAACCACATCATTCTATTCTCTAGCACTTCGTCTCTAGGTCCAGCAGTCTGTCAGAGGAGAAAGTGGAGGAAGTAGGCAGCACGCTGCTGTAGAGAGAAACTGCTGAGATCCATGCACACTCCTTAATGAAAAAACTGGGGGATAAGTGGTTTCAGTGTTAAGGAAACAAAACATTTGGAAAGAAGGTATTTGAGTCATAAGCAGAAATACTGGCTGCCAACTCCCCAGCTAATTTCCAGCCATTCCATTCCCCTCTCCCTTCCCGTTCCTACTGTGCTACTTGTTTTTTTGCCAGCCTCTTTCAAAGATGAGTGGTGATCAGAAAGTGACCAATGGAGAAATCCTTGCACAAAAACTGCCATTTTTCTCTTTCACATGAGAGGAGAACAAGCAAAAGAGCTATGAAAAGTATATATCACAAGAGATATGTTTCCTAAAAAAGAGAGTTCAGAGAGAGACAGAGGAGTTTAGAGAAAACAGCATACAGCAATAAAAGAAGGTGAAAATGGAGCTAGCAGAGTTAAGAAAAAGAAGAAAATGGAAAGGAAAAAAATAACAGAAATAAAATACACACTAGAAACAACACAAATAGAATAAACGATGGAAAATGAAGTCAGAGGCATAGATACTAGGTATGAAAAACTCTGTAAAAATGAAATGTGTACAAATAATATAAAATTTTTGAAATGATGAAAGATATGGAAGACAATGAAAAGAGCCAACATTTGCATAATTGGTGTTTCTGAGAATAGAAAAAAATGAATCAACAAAAAATACAAAAATAAAAAGAAGAAAACTGTTACAAAGATTTGAGTCTTCAAATTGAAAGATCATACTACATCCTAGGAAAATTTATACAGAATAATGAATACCAAGAAATATTTTAGTACTGTTTCCTGAACTTCAAGGATAAAGAAAGACTCAATCATATGAACTTTTAAGGAAAAAAACCAAAGTACATATAAGTGGGAAAATAGGTTGGCCTCCATTTTCCACACAATGTCAGAAGCCAGAGAAGGAGTTTCTACACAGTTCTGAAGGAAAGGAAGTGTGACCCAAGTTTTGTATCCAGTTGAATATAATGTCAAAAGGCAAACATCCTAAAGCAGGAAAGGACCTAGACAGTATAGAACCCTGGAGCCCTTCTTTGAACACACACGCACACAGACACACACAACACACAGAATGAATTAATATCAATAGCTCAAGAATCGAGAAGCTCTGATTATTAAATAGTTATCAAATATATCTAATTATGGGTCAAAAACAACAACTTTAGGAAGTAGAGTCATAGAATAGAATATAAATGTTATAAACTGTGATAATGTAAACATATTAACGACAGTGATGGAAGTGAAGGCAATATTGAAAACCTATCAGCAAGCTCATTTCCTTTTGTCCATAACATGAGGTTAATAGCTACTGCCTAATATTGATGTAGAGAATTGAAGAGAATCCAATCTCCTAAAGTTTTTCTATTTTTTGCTCAACTTTGGAATGCCCTTTTAGAAAAGAAAACATTATGCTTTGTGTGTGAGAAAGATTCATCTGAATTTCAGTAATTCGTCTAGTTTTCAGTTCAATATTTTTTAAGTTAAGTCCAAGTAGAAGGAAATGTGACATTTAAATATTAAAATATTATATGTAATTTGATTCCATCTTTCTTAAAATTAAGGCTTCTTTATGTTTACATCTCCCTGATCCATCTTTCTATCTTAATAGATATTTAGATATATTTGGACTGATGTTTACTTGGTGCTGGAGATGGTTATTTCTTTCTGATAAATGGGATTTGGATTATCTAAGATGAAACTTTCTATGAACTTTTCTATATTACTTGATGTTTTTATGAATGACATATTTTATCGGAATAAAAAAATAAAGTCATAATTTTAAAAAATTACAGCATTACCACCATCTCTGTTTAGAATTTTTTTCTGTAAGCTATTATAGTAAATCTCTGGCAAATATATTATAAATTTTGGAATTGAAGTATAAAATAAAAAATATTATAGGAACATAAATTGTCCTTAATATTTTAATCTAAAAACCAATTTTCTCTAGAAGAATATGTTTCAAGAAAGCATATATTACAAGCAGACACCATCTGGGGTTCCTAGATAAAAGTGTTTCTCAATTTACATATCCCGTAACCCCACAGGTTACACAATTAGGAAGCATGCAGTAGCTTATTAAAGCTATAAATAGAAGCCAGCTTCTCTTCAACAAAACAGCATGACATAAATTACAATTTTTGTGTAAACCTATTACCACTCCTGCATCAACTTTATGAGGGATATGTATAAGCCCAGTGTGGTTATAAATTTAGGAAAATTACTAGTACATCTGTGAAGCACTGAGGTGTGCATGATACAGAATGTTAGGAAAATAAATCCTTTTTCTAGTGAAATGTATAGTGCACAATGGTGATCGACTTTAGCATTGAACCAACATACGAACTGGTCATATTGATTCTTTCTTTGAAAGGAAAAAGTGTTTTTCGCATGTCCCCTTCTCTCTAACCTTACCCACTTGTTTTTAAAGATAGAGCTGCTAGAGTTTTACAGAGCAGCATCCCTGGGAAGCCTAGTTTAGTAGGTCCTTAGACTTTGCTCTGACAACCATAATAGCACACAGAAGGCGAGAGGTGCCTCCGCACCCATGGAAGAGTGAGTCTATCCCCTCTCTGAATTTACAGGTCATGACTTCAAAAGTCCTGCAAATCAGCAGTGCACATTTATCAAGAACTCTCTCAGGATATCATATCAGAGTCACTTTCCATCTCTTTAAAGGAAAAACTTGTTTTCTGTATTGTATCTGCAGCTATAACACTGAACCGCTTTAGCTACCTTTGATCATAGAACTTTGTCAAAACGAACTATTCTTCAAAGTTACCCTTATGGTGTTAATACTTTTAATAATTTTGTATCAAGAAAGGAAGTGATCTTTACTTGTGGCTATCAACCAAGGTAACTAACTGTGCCTGTAGGAACGAATACCCAGCACTGTGCTCTCTGAGGTCGTGGGTTCAGGATAAAGTATTTTAGGGTGACTTTTTGCACAGCAAGTGGAAGGACTTTGAAGTGGCACTGCACGCCTAAGAATGCTGTCTCTTTAAATAGTTTGCTTTGCTTATGGGAAATGATAACAGTGATTCTTTAAGGGCATTAGAAAAACGTTTTGTTTCAGCAAATTCTAATTAAAAAAACATATCTGAATGAAAGCTTAAGAAAACTACTCATTGAAATAAACACAAAAAATGTTACAGATGTAAAACTTTGGTTTTGGATGGTAGAGAAATTTATTAAACTAGGGGAGGCAACCTAATGCGATCTTCAGGATGCTGGCTGCAGATGACAAACCTGAGTTGCAGTAGGGTCCCTCCACCTCTCAGCGTCTGGCTTTGATCTTTTTGCTTAACCTCTCTGGGCTTTAAGCTCATCCAGAAAATGAGGGATTATGTCCTTCCTATCTAATTTACGATTGTTATAAAATAATAATACACAATGACAGTATCACTTAATGAATATTACTTAATGGCCATTGCAGTACGTAAGAACCCCCTTGCCTGGAAAATAAAAGGGAAAAGTGCTGATTATTTTCATGATGAAATAATAAGATTGAAAATGGCATGTCTTTGCTGCAAAGGAAGAATTGCTTTATATTCATGGGGCTAAAACATCTTTCTAACCTGCAGAATATGTTATAATAAGCTCTAGTTATATTTTCTGGGATCACTTTCAATAAAGTTTAATGAACACTTGCAAATCTCAGACAACCACAAATTTTGATCATTTTTCTGGACAGTGTATCCAAGATCAATGTGAAGGTGAAAATCACTCAAAGACCTAAGTGATTATGTTTGTCCAAGTAGGAGGACAATCGATAAAAGCAGACACAATGGACAGAGTTCTTCATGGATGCTGGGTATAAATTGTCACAATTTTTGTCTTCCTATGGTTCCTAGAGACAAGTTTGATACATGTTGTGCTGCATGCCCTTCTAGCAAATGATTTTATATTTTCTAAGATGACAAACAGAGATAATGCTTTTTGAAATGAAGCTTTGGAGAAAATAAAGGATGTGAAATACTGAAGGTTTTCTTCATTCTAAAATGATAAAAGTGAATATTTACAATTTCCTCTCAGTTGTGTACTATAACAATTTTTTCTATATAAACGAATTTTTAAATGGAAAACCAACATAAAGGGAAAAGAGAGATGAGATTTTAGAGAGGCCCAACCCTTTGGTGAGGACACTGGGATTGCAGTGAGGTGGTGGTGTTTCTGCTCTCTTTGGGTTTTAATTCCCCACCTGTAAAAGAAGTAGGTTGGACTAGATGATGTCTTTCAACTCTGAAATTCTGTGGCCTGGTGATATTCTTCCTACTTTATGACACCAGAAGTACCTCACTCAGTGGAGGGTTTTCTCCATTTGTCACAGGCACTGCAGAGAACGGGACAGTGTATAAGAATGTAGATTTTAGAGTCAGAAAAACTTATGTTTAAATCATATTTAGTGGCCTTCTGATTTTTGGCAAGTTACTATAACTTCTTTAAGCTTCTGTTTCCTCACACATCAAACGTAGAAAATAATGCCTATATAATAGTGCTTGAAATGAGAAAGGAGATAATATATTTGTCAAAATCAGGTATGAGTACTCCTGGGGGCGCACAAGTAAGTAAGACCCCAAGCTTGGGAGCCACATGGCCTGGGACTAAATCTCAGCTCTGCTGCTTGCTACCTGCAGGCCCTTGGGCAAGTCACTTCCTCAAGTTCTGTGTCAGCTTCCTCTTCTGTATGTGTGGGTGATAATAGTGCCTACCTCCTACGGTTGTTATGAGAGTTAAATTAGTTCACAATTGTAAAGTGCTGGCACATATAATCACACTGCATATTTGCTGTCTTCATCATCATCATCATCATAGCTGCACCAAGGCCAGGATGAACTTGGTGCATCATCCTTATGTTTTAATTCTACTAAAAAAATTAGGAAAAATGGTATTTTATATTACAACCAACATGAATACTTTATGGAATGGAGTGAAAGTTTCCAGAAATATGGACAATAAAGCCCAATGCAGCACCGGAAAACTCTTTCTGGCCCCCTCAACACACTCTACAGCTTAATTCCTATTATTAGCATTAGCATAGGGTATTCCATGTTATTTGCAAGCTCCTTAATAATTTATTAGTAGAAACAGAATAGCCCAGCTCTGCAGTGTAAGGAGTAAGAGCTCACACAGGGAAGATATAGCGGAAAAGCTTTCCTCAATCAAAACTGGAATCTAATCTCACATCTGTTTGTCACTCTAACCCTACGTTATATGGCACAGATTTTACTCTATTAATATCATTTTGGTCACATGAAATGCTAGATTGACATCTCTGATGAACAGAGTATTACTTTCAATTTAATATTATAAGCTTTTATAGATTTGTATTGTAAACTCCTAGTATGGTTTTCAAGATTCATGGTAAATGTTTTCTAAAATGTTAATTCAATGATAGGTTCAGAGAGCAATAAATAATGTTAGCTATAAAGGGGTATAATTCAGTAAATATTTACTAAGCATATAAAAATGTGTCAAACCCTGCTAAGCGCGGGGCATGCAAAGATGGGTAAGCTCTAATCGTTTGTGGTGAGGAGTAGCATTTGGAGTATGGCAAACACCGCTGGGTGGCTGAATCAATAGCTTTTTCCTGTGTTGCGTGCCTATACCATAGAGCTGAAAAATTCCTAGCAGCTTCGGAGATGTGAACAGACATTTGCTGGAGGTGATAGTGGTGGTAGCGATAGTAGCCATGCTTCCGTTTTCTGATTAAAAGAGGAAAGTTGTGTGTGTGCCCCCTCCTCTTCTTCCTGCCTTGAGCACAGGTCGAATGCCTGCAGGGCCGCAGCCATCTTGGGACTATGAGGTGATAAGCCAAAAATAACTGGAGAGATACTAGACCTCACATCATTTAGTCAGCAATCCAACAGCAGATGCCACTATGTTCTGACTTGTTTTCTTTGTAAGGCAAATCATAGACATTTTTTTATTTTAAAACATTATTAAGCTTTCTTTACTGTATCCAAAGACAATCCTAACTAATATGAGAGGAAACATACGTTCCTACATATAATTATGAGACAATATGTTAGTTGCTATAACTATAATAACTTTTCTAAAGAGTAACATTTATAAATGATATGTGTAATCTTCTGCCCTAGTGTGCACGTGCGCACGTGTGTGTATGTGTATGTATGTATGTGTTTATTTGCCTGGTAATTCCTTAGTACTTGTTAGAATTGATAAATAGTTCCTCAAAAGTAAGGGTCACAAGCTTACAAGGTATCCAAAGGTCCCTGACTTAGGGGGAAGGGACAGAAGGTAAAAGAAAGCCATGGGAACATCAAGTTTGAATCTTTGAAGCTTCTGGGAGCGGTAACTGAAGAAGAATCTATATTGTAACAACAAGGTTCTTATTTAGTTCCAAGATTCAGCGCCAGGCAGCACCAGAGATGGAAAAGAGTGAAGGAGGTAGAAAAGACAGTAAGTACAAATAATAACACAGAAATTCTGTGATATAAAAGGATTTGTTTTTAGCCGTGTATGCCAGGCGGAGAGGTGTGGCCTGAGAGAAGGAAATAACAGATTTGGTGACAGAAGATTGAAGTAAAACAATCTAACAGGAGACTGTAGCCCGTTCCTGTTCTTTTTCTCAAACTGCACTGTGAAATAGGAGTAACGATTGGAAAGGAAACTGAAGAGATAGTAACACCATCAAGAGCCATATGAAAAAACATCACAAGAAAACTTCCCAAAGAAACTTAGGAAGAATTAACATAAAAATTATTCATTAGCTCTGAGAAATTATATATGATCTAGTCAAACAAACAGATCAACAAAGAACAACCGTGAAAAGATAGCTATAGGAATCAAGGTTGAGATTTAATGAGAAACAGTGATGAAACAGGTAATAAATATGAGGAGAAAAATGTGAGAGAAAAATGAAAGTTTTTACAGGGACAAAAGATATTAGAAACAGTAACAACAACAAAGGAGTAAACCTGACTGAAACAAAGTTAGGAATATGGAGAAAATCTTTGAAAAAATCCATAAGATTTAATTTAAAGACAACAATATAAAATTTATTATGGGAAGATGATATATGTGGAAGAAAAACAAAGGAGAACTAAGATACACATAATCTGTGTTCCTGAATTTAAAAAAAAAAACGGAAGAGAAACAAAGTCCTGAAATAAAAGCTTAATTCTACTTGTAAGTACATTCTGTATCATGGTAAGGGTAATAAACTTTAAAGATAATGAACAAATTTATATGTGCATCTCAGCATGAATACCACGTCACAGGGAAGGGAGAAAAATGAGGCTAATATTAGACTTTCCCACAGATTCGTTAAATGCCAAAATTCTACAGAATGATGTCTAAAAATTCTGAGGACAAGAAAGTGTAATTCAAGGTTTTATACCCAAATTGTCCTTTTAGGGGCCGGCACGGTGGCACAGCAGTTAAGTTTGCACTTTCCACTTCGGCAGCCTCTGTTGGCCAGTTCGGATCCCGGGTGTGGACATGGCACGGCTTGTCAAGCCATGCTGTGGTAGGCGTCCCACATAGAAAGTAGAGGAAGACAGGCACGGATGTTAGCTCATGGCCAGTCTTCCTCAGCAAAAAGAGGAGGACTGGCAGCAGATGTTAGCTCAGGGTTCTTTCTCAAAAAAAAAAAAAAAATTGTCCTTTTAATATATATATATATAAATGTACAAACATTCTCACACATGTAAGAAGTTAAGTAATACAGTATAAACCCCAATTAAAGGGAAATTTAAAAAAAGAAAAAACGATGAGCTATTACTACACACCTATTAGAATAGCCAAAATCTGGAACACTGACAACACCTGATCCTGGTGAGGAAGTGGGGCAACAGAAATGCTCACTCATTGTTGATGGGAATGCAAAATAGTACAGCCGCTTTGTAAGACAATTTGGCAGTTTCTTACAAAACCGAACATATTTTTACCCTATGATCCAACAATTGTGCTCCTTGGTATTTATCCAAAGGAGCTCATGTCTACACGAAAACCTGCACATGGATGTTTTACAGCCCCTTTATTCATAAGTGCCAAACCTTGGAAGCAACCAAGATGTCCTTCAACAGGTGAATGGATAAATAAACTGTGCTACATCCAGACAATGGAATACTATTCAGTGCTAAAAAGAAACGACTTCTCAAACCATGAAAAGACATGGAGGAACCTTAAACGCCTATCACTAAGTGAAAGAAGCCAATCTGAAAAGGTTACATAATGTATTCTTCCAACTACATGACATTCTGAAAAAGGCAAAACTATGGAAACAGTAAAAAAGATCAGTGGTTGCCAGGGCTTGGAGTTGGGGGTGGGCGGTGAATAGGCAGAAGACAGAGGATTTTTAGGGCAGTGAAGCTAACTCTGTATGATGGATACGTGTTATTATATATTTGTCTGAACCCATAGAATGTACAACACGAAGAGTAAAGCCTAGTGTCAACTGTGGTTTGCAGTACGATGCGGAGGCTATGATATGCCCGTGTAGGTGCATCTCCTGTAACAACTGTACCGCTCTGGTGGAGGTGTTGATAATGAGGGAAGTTATGCATGTGTGGGGACAGTGGCTATATGGGAAATGTCTATACCGTCCTCTCAATTTTGTTGTGAACTTAACTGCTCCAGAAGTCTTAACTTTAAAAAAAGCCAGAAAATTATCATGTGAATAAAAACAAAAACAAAAGCAAAAACTACAAATAACCATGATGTAAGAAAGCCTTGAAAAGTGCTTATGCAGTGGGGCTTTCTCTCCGCCTGGGCGAGCCTACTGGAGGGTGAGAGACGTGGTGAAGCAGGGATTTGCTGTCCCAGCTGAGGCTCCTTAGAACAACTGGCCTGCAGTGGCCAGACAGGTGAGCGAGGCTGTCCCAGGCTCTCCTCCCCCAGCAAAGCCGCCGGATGACCTCAGAGACCTGCCCAGCCCGCCATGATGGGAAGAAATGCCTAACTGACCCACAGAATTATGAGCAAATAAGTTGTGGCTGTTTTAAGCAAAAAAACACGACAAAACCCAAATAACTCCTTTACCCCATCAAAACAAAACAAAAACTACAGTAAAATTCAGCCTGCCAAGAGGTGAATCATGACCAAAAATGCAGGGATAGAGGGATCCCAACTGAAAATCTAAAGATAAATCTTCAATCAACTTAAATTTAGAACTAAAATTTAAAAACTGAGGGCAATGGGGCTGGCCCTGTGGCTTAGTGATTAAGTTCTCACTCCGCTTCAGCAGCCTGGGTTTGGTGCCAAGGCGCAGACCTATACCGCTCATTAGCAGCCATGTTGTCATAGCAACTCACACACAATATAGAGGAAGATTGGCACAGATGTTACCTCAGGGACAATCTTCCTCAAGCAAGAAGAGGAAGATTGGCAACAGATGTTAGCTCAGGGCCAATTGTCCTCACACACAAAAAAAATCTGAAGGCATTATGGTTTTTTGAGTAAAGTAGAAATAATATAAACTTTAACAATGAAAATAATAATACAATTAAAAATATTCAGATTGGTGGAAGGATAATAGGAGAAAGTATTAATATGTTCACTTCCTTACCTTTTGTAGCAAGTAATGGCTCCAACTTTTTAATTCACAAGTCTTTCCTTAGCTAATCAGAGATATTTTATTATTTAATATATTTCTCGGGATAAAGAAACATTTACCTCAATTTCAGGAATTCTATTAATTTCATTTAAAGTTCTTGTTCTTTGATTAATTCAAGTAAAGTTACATGTAATATAGCACATATTTAATATAGCAGGGGATAGTGTGTGTCCATTTTTATAAATTGTTCTTTGCTACCTGTGTACCTTACCTGCTGATCTTTCTTCCTACATATCCTCCTATGTATATTTGCATCAAAATACCTGAAATGGTGGTTATTTTGGGGTGAATTGGTTTTATATTCTTTATACTTTTATGAATTACCTGAAATATTTTTAAGTGAAGATATTAAAAAAATCAAATTCTTATTTTTATAAATATATTCAATACTAAGTAAAACCTTTCTTCCATACCTATTTTAATAAATTATGGATTTTTAAGTGGTGGGAAATATCAGGTCTTCACTAAAAGCAAAAATGTTTTACAAGAAAGTACTGACGTTGGTTCCAGAGAAAGGTCTTTGCTCTGTGTTTTTTAGGTTTTCTCTTTCTCTGATTGTCATTTTAGGATTTTGGATAGTGAGTTTGACCTAAATAAAGTCTCAATGGGAATTCAATTGCATCAAGTGTGAAAATCCAGCTTATTGATAGATATTATTGACCAATAATTACTGATGAAGATACATCTTATTTTATGTTTTTAGTAATTTAACGGAAACACCTGATACTCATAAATGAAAAACAATTCCATGAGAAATGTACATTTAAAGGGCAATTTTATCTTAAAAGAGGCAGCTTGAGGCTAACAATAGATTGATCAAAGAGAAGAACTAATGCAGATACTACTTTAAAATTAGCTACTTTAACTAATTTCTATATTCAAATAATCGGAGAGGGAAAAGATGCAATTTTCAATTCCCTGGAAATACACAGTGAGTCACATTGTGTTGAACTTTCAGTTCAACGTGTTGATCCTAAAGGGGAATTGACACTCAAGAGATGAAGGCAAAATCTGGTTTAGGAGTCATACGCACACAGTTGACAGCACACCTGAGCCCACGGGGAGGAACCTATAAAGAATACAGGCACACCTCAGAGATGTTGCAGGTTTGGTTCCAGACCACTGCAATAAAGCAAATATTGCAATAAAGCAAGTCACACAAAATTTTGGTTTCCCAGTGCATATAAAAGTTGTCTTTACACTATACTGTAGTTTACTAAGTGTGCAACAGCATTATGTCTAAAAAGTAACGTATGTACCTTAATTAAAAAATACTTTATTGCTGAAAAATTCTAACCAACATCTAAGCCTTCTGTGAGTTGCAATCTTTTCGCCGGTGGAAGGTCTTGCCTCAGTGTTGATGGCTGCTGACTGATCAGGGCGGTGGTTGCTGAAGCACCGGTGGGGAGGCCGTGGCAATTTTTTAAAATAAGACAACAATGGAGTTTGCCACATCAATCGACTCTTCCTTTCATGAACGATTTCTCTGTAGGATGCAATGCGTTTGCCACATCAATCGACTCTTCCTTTCATGAACGATTTCTCTGTAGGATGCAATGCTATCTGATAGCATTTTACCACAGTAGAACTTCTTTCAAAATTGGAGTCAATCCTCTCAAACCCTGCTGCTGCTTTATTAACTAAGTTTATGTCATATTCTAAATCTTTTGTTGTCATTTCCACAATCTTCACAGCATCTTCACCAAGAGCAGTTTCCATCTCAAGAAACCACTTTCTTTGCTCATGCATAAGAAGCAACTCCTCCTCTGCTAAAGTTTTGTCATGAGATTGCGGCCATTCAGTCTCACCTTCAGGCTCCACTTCTTCTTCTAGTTCTCTTGCTATTTCCACCACATCTGCAGTTACTTCCTCCACTGAAGTCTTGTGCTCCTCAAAGTCATCCATGAGGGCTGGAATCAACTTCTTCCAAACTCCTGTTAACATTCATGTTTTGACCTCTTCTCATCAATCATGAATGTTCTTAGTAGCACCTAGAATAACTAATCTTTTTCAGAAGGTTTTTAGTTTACTTTGCCCAGATCCATCAGAGGAATTACTATCTGTGGCAGCTATAGCCTTATGAAATGTATTTCTTAAATAATAAGCCTTGAAAGTCTAAATTACTCCTTAATCCATGGGCTGCAGAATGGATGTTGTGTTAGCAGGCATGAAAACAACATTAATCTCGTTGTACATCTCCATCAGAGCTCTCGGGTGACCAGGTACATTGTCAATGAGAAGTAATATTTTTAAAGGAATCTTTTTTCTGAGCATCAGGTCTCAACAGTGGGCTCAAAATATTCAGTAAACCATGTTGTAAACAGATGTGCTGTCATTCAGGCTTTGTTGTTCCAGTTATAGAACACAGAGTAGATTTCATATAATTCTTAAGGATTTTAGGAATGGTAAGTGAACATTGGCTTCAGCTTAAAGTCACCAGCTGCATTAGCCCCTAACAAGAGAGTCAGCCTGTCCCTGAAGCTCTGAAATCAGGCATTGACTTCTCTCTAACTGTGAAAGTCCTGGATGACATTTTCTCCCAATAGAAGGCTGTTTCATCTACATTGAAAATCTGTTGTTCAGTGCAACCCCTTCACGAATTATCTTAGCTAGATCTTCCAGATAACTTGCTGCAGCTTCTCCATCAGCACTTGCTGCTTTACTTTGCACTTTTATATTATGGAGATGGCTTCTTTCCTTAAACCTCATGAACCAACCTCTGCTAGCTTCCAACTTTTCTTCTGCAGCTTCCTCACTTGTCTCAGCCTTCACAGAATTGACAAGAGTTAGGGCCTTCCTCTGGATTAGGCTTTGCTTTAAGGGAATGCTGTGGCTGGTTTGATCTTCTATCCAGACCACTAAAACTTTCTCCACATCAGCAATAAGGCTGTTTCTCTTTCTTGTCATTCATGTGTTCACTGGAACAGCACTTTTAATTTCCTTCAAGAACTTTTGCTTTGTATTCACAACTTGGCTAACTGTTTGGCGCAAGAGGCCTAGCTTTCAGTCTATCTCAGCTTTTGACATGTCTTCCTCACTGAACTTAATCATCTCTAGCTTTTGATTTAAAGTGAGAGACATGTGACTCTGCCTTTTCCTTGAACACTTAGGGGCCATTCTAGCAGTATTAATTGGCCTAATTTCACTATTGTGTGCCAGGGAATAGAGAGGCTTGGGGAGAGCGAGAAACAGGGAACAGCCGGTCGGTGGAACAGTCCCAACGTTTATCGATTGTTCGCCGTCTTACACGGGCATAGTTTGTGGCACTCCAAAACAACTACAATAGTAACTTCAAAGATCACTGACCACAGATCACCAAAACAAATATAATAATAATGAAAACGTTTGAAATATTGCGAGGGTTACCAAAATGTGACACAAAGACACAGAGTGAGAAAATGCTGTTGGAAAAATGGCGCCAACAGACTTGCTTGACACAGGTTGCTGCGAACATTTAATTTGTAAAAACGTGCCATATCTGTGAAGCACAATAAAGGGAAGCACAATAACATGAGGTGTGCCTGTAAATGATTTTTAAGACGGTAATTTTGAAGAAATACAGGGAACAAATATATCAAGCAGAATTTGAATATTTAAAATGTTTATTTTTAAATATTTAACTGTTAAAATTTCTAATCTCGTAGTGGTTGCTGTGCTGATGGCATTGTAATCATTCAAGAGACCAAATGAATTTAAATATTCAATATAGAGTTTGTGAACTTTACAAGACACAATTCTGAATCTTCTAAGCCAGATAATTTAGAGTTCTACATTGGTGGATAAAGAGTGGAATTACAACAGAATGAAAAATATCTGGAGAATTTGCCCCAGAAATAGGTAGCTAACTTTGTGGAAATATGGTTGAATAAATTATAGAGTATGTGAACATAAAATCACTCTTTTCAAGATATAGAGAAGTACACACATAGCATATTAGGTAAAAAAATATTTTCCGTTTCTACCTTTAGCAAGTTTATTATCAAGCGAATAAGACATAAGAAGAATATTTTTTAAAAACAAAACTCTAAGCATCCTCTAAACAACACACAATAAAACACCAACCAGTGTAGAGCTAACTGACTAAATCCAGTTAAGTGGAGTGATACAGAGGGGAGAGCACAGCTGTGCAGTCAGGCAGAAGTAAGTCCAAAACCTGCCTCTACGACTTCCTGCCTATATGACCTTGTGGCTTCATTTCTGTGTGCCTTGATTTTCCTGTCTAGGTATAGTAGCACTTAACTTGCAGGATGGTTGCAAAATTGTATATAAAGTACGTGGCCATATACTGTTCAACAAGTGGCAGCTAATTATTGTAATAATAGAAAAATGAAAGATGCTGAATAATTCAGAAATAAATGATCAACAAAAATAATAGAGTAAAATAAACAAACAAAAACATTACTTTTGCTTTTTTTTGGTACATTTACAGATTAATTCCTGTCGGGGACCACACTATGACTTTCTTCTGATTCATAAGATATATCCCCCCACACTTCCCTCACTCGTTCCTTCCTTCTGCAATAACACTTGGTAGCCACCAGGTGTGGAAAATTCTCTCCCGTATGGAACCTACAGCCTATGGGATGAGAGATATGATGAACGGGTAAATAAAGAAGTAATTTCAAATTGAAAATGAAGGAAATGAACTAAGGGCTGAGATGAAGACTATCCGATTGAGGAAAGTGATTTGGAGGGACAGGTCTATTTAGATCAAACACTTTTTCATCTTCAATTATTCCACTTCTGCGTTGATTAGGAGATTGGTAAAGACGTGAAAACTGGTGAGGGGCAGAGTTGTGATCAAATGTCGTCATTTTCCATGGAATGGCATCATTGTTTGGCTTTGGAAATCATCATCTTAAGCAGAATGTAAAAGCAAACAGTAAAAAGTCAAGAAATCACTTTTAACATATTATCCAAAAAGTATTAGCATTTCTCTCCACTAGGAAAAAAATCAATAAGAAAGGAAAATGAAGCCCATGAGTGTGGGAGAAACAACAAATCCATGTTTGTGTACTATTTCCTGTTTTGGTGATTATCTCCATAAAATGACTGTGAGGATTCAGCTAGTAAATAGTAAAGAACACAGTATTTTTAATGTTGTCCTTTCCTTTAGAGCGATACAGCCTAACAACAGCATCGATTGCAAAAATATTGCATTTTCCTTGAGCTATTTCCCCTTAGGCTGGAAATGCAAAGGTATTTCCCCTTTGACTTTGTAAGACTGAACAAAGTTGCATTAATGTTTAAGGAAAGAATCAGAAACAAAAACTGCAGAGTTTTCCAGAACCAGCAAATATTTCATACAGATAAGAGGTTGCAAATAATTGACAGAAGTTTAAAAAGCATTCATCAGTGAGTATAACATTCTTTCAAAGTGTTATTTTCTTAGACTAATGATTTCAACCACCTCCCAATCTGTCAATTTTCTTGACTAACTGTAGGCTTCGTTCTGTAGTCCTCTCTTAGAGTGGATCGAGGTTGCAGGCTGTAATTCTGGTTTCCACTGGAAACCAGGAAAAAGAAATGCCTGCAAATATTTTGTGTTTCAAAAATTCTTTGATAAGCATTTCTGAGGGCATAAGCATATGGGAATAAAATGCTGACAGAGATCAATTGTCAGACATCACGCGTGGGGGCTGTCCTTACATGTGCCAACATTCTAAGAGGGAAGCGAGATGCATCAGGAGTGTCCTGGAAAAACACGTTTTGACACAATTTCCAACTTCACTTTAAAGACTCCTGAACTCCCTCGCCTTTTCTCATCCTCATCATCACCATTTTATCCTTTGATTCATGTGAATGTAAATAGGTGACTTATGTCTCTTTTCTCCATGTTTCTACTTTGTTTAAAGATGGGAAGAAATCTTGTAAATGGTGGGTTGTAGAGAGAGCAGATTCAAATTGCTAGTTTTCCAACATAAGCAGACTTTCAAAGCAAAAGCCTTCCTCCGAAATCTCTTTGTAGAAATAAGAACGCAGAGCTTCCTCTCAATTCAATGACCCAATTAAATGGTCAAGACACACCCATGGTTCCACAGCCAGATCTTGGCAGGTGCCTTTTGTTAGGGAGGAAGAGGGGCAACCAAAGGCAGATGACTAAATCCATTTCTGTTAGTTAGGCAAGAAAAATGGTTTGATTAAATGTGTCTACAAACATCCTCACAACATTTGTAATTGTTGCCTGAGAATATTAGCTCTTTGAACATAGAAATTCCAGAACCAATGCAGTACTCAACATGCAGTGAGAGACATGTGCAGGGTATAATCTCACAACTTTAGTGCCTGAAATGTCCATTTTTTTCTGCACTTTGGTGGATGCACTGCAAATGTATGTGAAAATCAACCATCCTCAGAGAGAGGCAACATGTGAATCTATTATAAAAAATGAACCTCTCAATTAATATTGGATTTTCCGCTTAACTAACCAGCATTTCACTAATCTCTAAGGGGCTAGACCTCAGCAGTTAAATTCTATACGAAAGCAAGGAAATGCCTAATATTTGCCACTTGTTAGCAGATATGGTAATAGAGTTTATTTGAAAAAATGATGTGAATAGTCTCCACAGTTAAATAAATTTTGGATTTGCGTGGGTTAAATATAGATAAAATATTTCTTTACTGCAAGATTTCTAAGAACCTTTGATATACTAATCAATTTAGGGACTCCTGAGCATTGGGAATATAGTACGCAAAGTTTCCTACACGTATTGGATCTTGTAACCTCTCCACAGTCACTTTGAGTTTTTTGATAAGTATCTCAAGACTGGTGTTCTTTGGCACAGTCTTTGGGAAATACTGGGATAGGGCTTGAGGCCTTCATGCAGCATTCGAGGCTCTCTTGATGGCAGAAGTAGTTGAAGATGACTTAGTGTGAAGGTCAAAGAAGACAGCAAAGAAACGAAGGGAACGGCAAAAACAGACAGGAAGGCAAGAACATTCATTTTATTTCTCAATTTTATCTCAGCTTAGTCATAGGCAAAGGCATCGTGGATAATTGGGGCAGCATGTTTATACAGGCATCCTGGTGTGTAATGAAGCCAGGGTGGCAGGATGCAGAGTATTTGAATGGAGAGGAACATTGTAATTATGGTATCATTGTTTGAGTATCGCATCTAAAGGACTGCATTGTATTAGTGGCCTTTGGACAGACCCAAGGCATTATAAACAGTATCATAATTACCATGCAAGCAATGCTGCATCTGATGATTGTATGTTATTCAGCAGCCACAAGCCTCATTAAGAGTATATTTCAAGTCAAGGAGCCTTGAGCCTTGTAATGTTTGAATAATAATGATTTTAAGTTTATAACCTAAGTTTTATTCTTATTCTACTTGTTTATTTTAAAAATTGTTTTTGTTTATATGAAGACATCTGTAATCAAATACATGCTAAATAAAAACTAAGTATGTTTATTTATTTACCCGGTGATTATGTATGAAATATGGTCAGTAACTAGAATTTAAAAATATTTTTCTACATGGTAACTTAGGACCATGTCAGCCGATTGTTTGGAAATGCATTGTACAAACAAGCAGGTTTCCTGAAATGAATGACCTTCCAGAGTAAGTAGTTATTTGAAGTTATTTGTCTACCAAGGCCTTAGGCAAAGGCTAGGGAAGTTTGATATTTAAACAGAATATTATAGATAAGAAAGAATTACCTTTGCCTTTGCAAAAGCTACCTATTCGACTTCATTAATGAGAATGTGAGGACAATTCAAAGAAGAAGAAGGAATTGACAGGCTCCATCTCAAGCTATCAGAGAACTTCGAGATCATCTAATCCAATCTCCTCATTTTTCAGATGAAGAAACACCTCTTAAGAGATGACATGCTTGAGTATAGTCGCTCAAGGAGGGAGCGAGCACCTCAGAACTTGGGTCTTCAGACTCCACGACCAGCACCCCTTTCGGCACCCTCTGCTCCCTCAATTTTCATTTCCTATATGAAAAATAGTGAAGCCCTAACTGAAAGAGAAATGCCTGGTTCTAGAAAAATGGAGCTATAGGGATGAGCAAGTTTCCTAAGATTCTCAGTGATGATGACAAGAATAAAAATAAAGAAAAGGAAGTGAAATAGCCAATGGACATTGATGGATTTCTTTTTTTATAGTTTCCTTGTTTTTCATATGCTTTAAAATAATATGGATACTTTTTTCTGTCCCGGATGTGTTCCTGACAGGCTGTATGTGAACCATGTCTTTGTAAATCGAATTATAAATACAACTAGGATCCACTGTCTAGAGGAGTCCTGTGGTAACTCTCTGTAAAATGATTCTTTTGGTTATTAAATGGTAAATTTATCTTCTTTTATTGCTACAAAGTTATTATATAGTAGAGGTTTTTCTTTGAATGAGAAAGTGCCACTTCAAGCTGGTGAAAAGTCTAGATTCCTCTAAAGTTTTCCCACATCTATTTATTGCTCCCATCCCCATTTCTCCATCCTCCTATGCTCTCATCCCTTCTCTTATTCCTACTTCATCTTCTGTTTTAAAAAATTTTTAATAGACTTAAATGCATTTTTATTTTTTATATTTTTTCAGCTTCATTGAGGTATAATTGACAAATAAAAATTGTATATATTTAAGGTGTACAGCATGATGCTACTCCACCTTCTTTTGAATTTAGATGAATTTCCATGAGCACCTGGCATTCATGAAGTGAGTTCACAACCCAGTATTCACTATTTTACTATTCAGCTATTAATTTATTTAGTTTAGACCCTTTTTCTTTCATTGTTCCTTCCCTACCTCCTCTCTCCACTTTCATATTTTATTTTTTTAATTCAACAGAAGAGTTTGAAAGCTGTTGAGTTGGTCCTTGGTCACTTTCCAGCTCCTGTGCGTGAGTAACTGACTTTGGCTAGACACACCAAAATTAAATTCTCAGATTGCCTTAGCTTTAACAGAATTGCACTGGCTTTCTTTTCTACTCTTCATAATGCATTCCCCATAGAATTTTATTGTAATTGTCAGATGTTTTGTGTGTGGGTTGTATTCATACTAATTGACTTTATGGCAAGATTGCTTCTATTGAATCCACACATCTAATTCAGTTTAATTCATTGGAAAGAACCCTGTAATAGGAGGCAGCAGATTTGATTTGTATTTCTTGGATAAATTATATAACTTCCCAGTTTCTTCGTAGAGACAGGGGTTGAAGTAGGTGATCTTTAACATCCCTTTCTAGCTCTTCATAATTCTGGGATTACTGAACTGGGCTTAAACTCAAGTAAGTGGAAGATTTGTGTAAGGGGGTGTTTTCTCTCATAGAACTAACCAGGTAGCGATCAACATCATCTCAGTGAGAAGGTCAGCTTCATTTCTCCTGCAATTAACCTTCTTATGCCAATTCTTCCTCAACTCTCCTCAACAGGCTCTCTTGTCCATTTCATCAGCAGGAGTACGGTGCATGCTTCCTGCTCAATCCCTCACCAATAATTTATCTGAATGTTTCTGTAAATCTGTTCCAAATGGTCTTATTTCTGCAGCACTCAGTAACTTATCTTAAGATTCATGTAAATGTTTCTCCTGAGATCATATAACAATCTTAAAAGCTGTCTTCAGAAAACTAGCTATAGTTATCTGTTATTTCTATAATAGAGCCTTCCAGGGTTGTTAAAAATGTGGAGAGAATGCTATCATGCTAATTTCCATGTATATTAAAGCTTCAGTGGTTTTAATTGTGAAAAACAGCTATCCCACAAATTGAACTGTTAGTAAGATAAATGCATGCTTTGTATTAAAGCTGACAGAGCAGTGACTGGTAAAATCTAGTCACTGATCTAAAGCCAATACAACAAATCAGATGACCTTCAATGCCTTTTAATTACTGTTTCCGAATAGGTTTCTGTTACCAGAGAAAGAAAGATTTTAGGAAAATAAAATCAGTAGTACTATACAAATCTGAAAAATTGATGGTCAAGTCATCTTTCTGTCAGTGATGTGAAATTCAGCTAAGCTAAAATGATAAAATACAGTGAAATGCCGATATCTATCACATGAAGACTTATGAAATATACGTTATTCATTTCCATTTCTATCCAAGTTAAGGCCCATTTCATCCTAAACTAACCCAGATCCAGTTTTTATGTCTCCAGGAGCACCATTTATAGGTTGGCTTTTAATAGGATTTCTTTTATGACCTAAAAGGAATGCTGTCTGATCACCTCTCTAGTCAGATAGGAGAGCAGCAGTGACTGAAGACAGATGAATAGATTTTATTGCCCAATCGTATTCTAACCCATATTAGCCAGTAACATCCTCCTTTTCTGTGAATTTAGTGCAAATGGATGACATTAATATAATTATTGTATACTCATCTATCTACATAACAAATATATATTATTTTTCAGAAGTTGTAAGTTTTCTCTTGGAAATGTGAGTGAGAAGGCCAGTAATAAGTTCAGCTTCCAATGTACACTTAACGATGCCATTATTTCATTAATCAATCTACATTATAGTTCAGTCACGTCTTTCAACTAGATTTGAAAGCATAAGATAATAATATTCTTGAAAGAATCAGAATTTTGATTAATGGAATATTTGGATGCAAACCACCATTTGAAAGTGATAAATTAAAAGTAATTTAAATACCTTTAAATCTCAAACCCTAGAGTTTTGTGTATTTCTACAGTGTTTCAGTTTTATAAACTTCTGCCTCACATTCCAATTTACCATAACTAAAGTCTTAAAACTTGTATTTCTGACTTAATTCTTCCTTTCACAGAAATAGTTCTACTGGATGCTGATTTTGTGGTACTGGGTGAGACTTGCTTTGTGGTGTAACATATGTTCAGTTTTAAAGTTCATGATTTTCTTGGATAGAATCTGTGTTCCCTAATTGTTGAGTGCAGGGTTCTACATATGTCCATTAGATCACACTTTATAATTGTGCTGCTCAAATTTTCCAAAATTTGCTGATTCTTTTTGCCGTCTGGTCTATCAGTTACTGAGAGGAGTATACGGAAATCTCCCACTATGATTGATCTTTGACAATTGCTCTTTCTAATCCTCTCCATTTTGCTTCGTATATTTGATGCAAAGTTGTTGTTTATCTATGAATTTGTGTGGCTTCCAATTTACAATATCTATCCTTTAACTGACAAGTTTATTCCCTTTGTATTTATTTTGATTATTGATATATTTTGATTTATTTCTACCATTTTATATTGTACCATCTATTTGTGCTACTCTCTCTGTACTTTAAAAATAATACTGTCTTGTATTTTAGTTTTTAAAATTTTTAATTTTCTTTTTCTTGCAACTAGTACTAAAGCAACAAAGTTAACTAAGTACTCATACAACATGGCATAAGGAGGCACGTCTTTCTGCCTATAGTAAGAGAATTGCATCACGGGAACATGTGGGAAGATGATGAAACATGTCTGGTGAGATCCCTAAAGGCCGTGCTGATGTGCCATATTCAGGAATTCGGCTTTCATCCTACGGGTTCTTGTCAGCAGTATTTGCGGAGGGGAATAACATTATCCATTTCATTTTAGAAATATAATTACAGTTGTTATAGAGGAATGAACTGGGATGGGGGAATGAAGCTGAGGCTAGGGAACGGGGAGGCCGATGAGAAAATCACTGCAACGATCCACGTGATGAATGATGAAGCAGCGGTAGTGAACTTGAGGAGGAACAATAGATTTACAATATATCCAGGAGGAAGAATCAATAGGCCCTAATGACCAATTATGGTTGTAATGGAATGGATGACTACAGTTTCTGGCTTGGGTGCTTGAGCACATGGGCGAGCCACCAAGGAAGAAGAGATTAGGAGATAGCAGCAAAGTTGGGGACTGCCTCTGCTTAGGGAGGGTTTCTCTTATAGACCATTATGGCATGAAGTGTAAGATTATTTAAGGAGGTATTCAGATGGCCAACCTGCCTAGGAAAGAATGCCAAAAATAGGGAGGTCATTTCCTAATAGAGAGGGAAGACCATCCAGAACCCTGAATTCCAGGAAAACAAGGTATAGGAAGAATGCTTAATTATATAAACAAACATCAAGAGATGTATTTATTTAAATGGCAGGCATCTAAAGATTTTACAGGAGCATTACGAACAGACAGGAATTTTGTTTAAAATATTCTAGATATGGTCTGGTGGTTTAGTGGTTAAGATTCGGTGCTCTCACCACTGAGGCCTTGGTTTGTTCCTGGCCAGGGAGCCACATCACCCATCTGTTGGTTGTCATACTATGGTGGCTGCATGTTGCTGTGATGCTGAAATATGTGCCACGGGTATCTAGAATACCAGCAGGGACACCTGTGGTGGACAGGTTTCAGCGGAGCTTCCAGACTAAGACAGACTAGGAAGAAGGATCTGGCCACCAACTTCTGAAAAAATTAACCATGAAAACCCTATGAACAGCAGTGAACCATTGTCTGACATAGTGCTGGAAGGCTAGAGGATGGCACAAAAAGACCAGGCAGGGTTGTGCTCAAGGGGTCCCTAGGAGTTGGAATTAACTTGAGGGCACTAACAAAACAAAGATATGCTTCAGAAAATCTTATTTTGTTTTATTAGTTGTGAGGGGGCACATCATGCTTAAAGTGCTGGCTTTAAAATCAAATCTAGTCAAAATCATTTAATAAAGGTAAGTAGATTTTTGCAAACAAGAAAATATTTATGGTTACCTGGCAATAAATGAGTACCTCCTGCTTACATTGTATCTCAATAATATTCATTTTTACATGGCCTCAGCCACGGCCTAGGGTGAGTTACCCTTGTAGTCACACCCATGGATAATTAGACCCCTAAAATGCTGAAATAAGACAAAGGGTCATTTTGCCAAACATTACTACACTAAGCAAGGATGAAGAGGCTGTTCAATATGCAAATCGTCTTCTACTCTTCTTCTTGCCACCACATCTAAATGTTTTAGGAAGTTGTGACTTTGTTAGTACTAGTATAAGCAGAGCCATAGCTCCCTTGCTGTCAGGCAGCGACGTGACTGGCTTATTCTTTATTGCCTTTTGCGTTCAATCCAAGACATTAAATCTCTTGATTTAATGTCACAAACACTAACACAAAGCTGAATCACAGACTTTCAACTGGTGGATTGTTGCTGAGTGCTTACAGGTGTTAGCTAACATGGAATTCTTTAGAAACACAGTGTTTAATAATAACATTGTAGATTAAATTTTCAAATGCTACTTTAGACGGTATTTTTAAATGTGTCCTTAGCAAAAATTTTTTTCCAATAAGTTGAGCAAGCATAAAATTTGCATAGGCACTAATTAACTCAGATCAACGCATGTGATTAATACAAACAGGCATTATTAAATTAGCTTATCTTTGAGGTTGATATCATGAATGGCAGTCATACTATTTTTCCTTTGCTATACAACTAGTAAGTTAGGTAGGTAATCGCTTTAATCTAGGATGCATTTTAAAATTTTTAAAATATGTTTCTGATAACATCTCTAGTTGTATTAGGAGAACCTCTAAGTAGGTAGAAGGTCATTGAAGCTATAACTATTATATCAATCTCCTTGGCGGCCTTAAACTCCATTTATCACCAAAGCTTTGAGACCTACTTGTGTGATGAAGGATTTTAGGTAATAGATAACAAGATAAAATGTAGTTCAGCCCTAAGTAGTTGTCCAGCTAGTGGAAGAAAACACAAAACATAACTAAGTAGGTAAAATAAAGCATCCTGCATTTATTTACAAGTGTGTTTGTAGGATACAGTAGTAAGGTAATGTGGAAGGAGTTTACTAGTTTATCTATAGGGTACAATGATGAAATAATGTAATAAACCGCTGAGCACGATGTCTAGCACGTGGTAGGTAGTCCATAAATATTAGTTCTTACTATATTTATGGCACAAAGATGAGAGTGTATAATTCCACATATAGATTTCAGGAAGATTTGTAGAGGCAATGATGATTACATCGGACCTTGAGAATGAGTATAAATTCATTAAGCTAAGGGTAGGGAGAGGATCTTTCAAGCAGAAGGAGCAGTGTGAACAAAGCTGTGAATTAGTAAGTCTAGGTAGTCTGGCATGGGTAGGTAAAGGTTGAGGAGAGAACCAAGACTTAATGAGAAAGCTAGAGATGTAGGCAAGAGCCAGGTCATAGAGGATGCTGTGAGTCATGCTAAGAATTTGACCCTTATCCTACAAGAATCTTTGAAAGGTATTAAACAGGCGGTAATCTGATCTTCTGTGCATTTTAAAGAAATCATTTGGTGACTGTGTGGAGAATGGACTAAAGGAGATACGTCTAGAAGCAAGGGGTCCAGCTAGGTGACTGCCACTATGGTCTATGTTGGAGACGATGAGGACTTGAACCAAGGTTGCAGCAGTGGGTATGAAGAAGAGAAAGCTGGTCAATACTTCGTTTAAGGATGAACTCCTGTGTAACCCCCAGGTCTTGGTAATTAATCAGATGTGGGAAATAAGTGAGAGAAAGGAATTTTCAGTGACACTCGGTGTTCTGGTATAGAGGCCTGGGTGGATGGTGGTACTAGTTACTGAGATAGGAAATGCAAAAGGAGGAGCAGATGGGGTGGGGGTGGGAATCACGAGTTTGATTTGGGATTGCTGAGTCTGCAGTGTTCTGTGACATTCAAGCAGTGATACCTCGGGGGAGTTAGAAACATGGATCTGTTGCTCGGGTGACAGATCTTGGGCTAAAGACTTAGATTTAGGAGTTATTTAGCATGCACTTGGAGCAGGAAGAAAAGAACCCTAGGGAATACCAGCACAGACGGGGCAGAGAGAGAGACTGTGTGGAAGTTTCCATTTTAGCAGTGTGTTTTGGTGTTAGCTGAGCTTATGTTTCCCACTCTTTCCATTCTGGTTGCCTAGCTTTACATTTCATGTTGTAGCATTTTGCAGATTTCAAATTACTTACACAATGTCTGCAGCTTCTCAAAGGACTGGCGTTTATAAAACTTCTTCACAATAATTCTCAGATATACAAAGGACTGTGGCTGTAACCAATAAATACTATTGAAAATAGTGAAATTGTCCTTAGGATATTCCTTATGTATTATTTCTAACTTGAAATATTTGGAAATTCTATTTGATGGCATAGTCATGGTTTTGACAACAGTTTTGATGGCAATTTTGATGGCATGGTGACGCTGTGTGTGAGAACCTTTCCATCTTGAGAGTGCAGAAGTGAAATATGAATCTTAGGTCTCCTCAGTACTGAACACTATTTTTGTATCATTTGGTGTTGTAATATTACTTCGCCCATTTTTTTCACACTTTTAGAAGTTCAGCATGCTGTAAAACTAATAATTGTAGGTATTTGGTAATGGGGGGTCTGAAAATAAGAATGTTTGTAGATTTATGTTTTTAAAGAGACTTACGTTGAGCTTTATTCCATTTATAAAAAATGAGACAATTTGTTTTTTAGTGTAACAAATTTAGAAGTAAATTTCAAAGTTATATTTTAAAGGCGTGATTAGCCAAGGCCAGGCAAACACATTTTTAACTGATTTTAATGTCCATATAAAGATTAGAAAGCATTTTCTTTCTTTCTTTCTACTGAAGTAACCGGGTACCCTGCTTCTTTCTATTAGTTAATGGCTTTTATATAGGGGCCTTTCCATGACTGTATGATGATGGCAATTCACTTGCCACATGAATGCTGCCCATTTCTAGGAACTTAGCTTGGCTCAGACAGTTTGTCCTGGCACAGTTAAGATTTCCAAATGGAAAATTCACTTCAGTGTGCATTTATTCGTTCAATGCATTATCCATTCAACAAGTTTTATTGTTCTGCAGTATCTGGTGATGTACCAGGTGGGATGAGACATCACAAAGCATCACAAAGCAGTTAAAACTTTTGCCCTTGAACAGCTTAGTCTCAGATAGTACAGGAAAAAAGCCAATAAGTTGCCTAAGAAAAATCAGAAAAAAAGGTATAAGTTTATAAGAAGACATTTGAGAAATAAAATATGTTCATTGATTAGAAGGCAAAAGGTAGTAAAAACCTCTATTTTCTCCAAATTATCTGAAACCTAAACTCAATTGGAGAAGGCCATTTGACCATTTTGTTCATTTGTGTATCAGGAGCACTGTAACAACGCCTAGCACATAGTAGGCACTCAATAAATTGTTGAATGAATGTTATCTGAAACTTCACTCAAAATCCCATTTTAAAAGATTTGTGGATAAACTTGACTAGTTGATCCAAAAATTCATAGATTCACAGATGGAAGACAAAATAACAAAATGGTGTTGAAGAAGAGTAATGAAAAGATAAGACCTGCCCTGCCAGAATGTGGGAGATTGTATTTCCAAAGATGATGGCCACAACACTATCTCCCTTCCCACGTGCTTTTCAGCACTGTGACGTTACCACTCTCCCATTGAGAGGCAGAGTCTATTCTACCTCCTTTTGAACCTACTGGGGCAATATAATAAGGCAGAGACGACTTTGAGTCCCTTCTGAGGCTAGGCCTCAAGAGATCTGCAGCTTGGAACATTTCTTCCAGGACCCCGTCCGTTGTGCTCTGCAAAGCCCAAATAGCCACGTGGAGAGAGCCCAGTAGGGGAGAAAACAAAGGCTTCTGGTTGCCAATCTCAGCTGAGCTCCCACCTGGCATCCAGCACCAAATGTGAATGAGGCTATTTTGGAACTCATTGTTGTCCCAGAGCCCAAGTAGATACCATAGAAAGCAGAATTTTGTGGTTACCCACCAAATTAGAAAATAAAATGATTTTTTTAAAAAATCTAAGTTTTTGAGCAGTTTGTTTTGAAGCAACAGCTAACTGAAACGCCAGTTTAAATGCTTCTTATAAAGCTATCATAATTGAAGCAATGTGATAATGGTGCAGGGATAGAAAAATGATCAAGTTGAAGAGAATAGAGAGCCTTAAAGGATCCTCACTTATAAGGGCCTTGATTTGTAACTAACAAGGCATTAAAAATTGGAGGAAAGGTGAGAAGAATGGATTAATTACTAAATGACAGGTATCTACAAGGAAAAATTAAAATTAGATTCCCACCTCACACCATGAACATAAATAAACAGGGGATTAAAGACAAACAAATGTTAAAACTGTGATGAGAAAATTGAATACAATATTTCTATAACTATGAGAAAAAAGATTTTATCCAACAAGGCATTAAATGTTAAATGAAAAGATTGATGAACTGAATACATTAGAATTTAAACTTCTGTATAATAAAAGGTTGCCATAAACAAAGTTAAAAAACAAAGTACAAACTGTGAGAAGATATTTGTAGTACATCGAACTGACAAAGAATTTGTATCCAGACGCTATTATGAACTCCCAGAAACTAAAACAAAGAGGAAAAAAGCTTCAAAAAACACAATGTAAAATAGGGTTTGTAAACCCTTCTGTTTTGTAAACAAAAAACCTTTTGTAAACAAAGGGTTTAAACAAGCAATTTACAGAAAAAGAAAACCAAAGGACAAATAAATGTATAATAAGATGCTCAGCTTCACCAGTCATTAGGGAAATAAAAATTTAAATCAATAATGTGATTGCATCTTACAGCCATTAGATGCTAAAAATTAAAGCATGACCATACTAAATGTCTAGGTGGTGCAGAATCTGAAACTTTCCTTCACTGCTGGTTGGAATGCGAATTGATATCAGTTCTTTGGAGAGCAATTTGGCAACATCTGGTAAAGCTGAGGAAGTCCGTATCCCAAGTGTTCAAGTACCTAAGGAGACATACAGGGATGTGTTGCCGCAGGGTGGTTAACAGCAGGGAAAAGAGTGAGACATAACCTCAATGTTCTAGTTACTGTAAAAAGGTCAGTCTGGCCACAACGTCTTAATCTGGGATGGGGTGAGTGGGGATGGGTGGGGTTGGTGGGGTTCGGGAGAGTGATGGCAGGGAGTTGAAGAGTTCAGTCTAGGACATACGTTTGAGCTAACAGTGAGACTCCAGAGAAGCAGGAGAGAATGCAATTCAGTTCCAAGTCTGGAGCTTATATGAGCAGTCAAGACTAGAGACAGAAGGTGGTAGTCATAGTATTTAGATTATATCGAAAGACAGGGACTGGATCAAATCAACTACCAAAAAGGCACAATCAAAGAAGAAAACCGAGAGACACTGAGCGGGTGAGTATGCAGGCGAACAGCCAACAGACGTGGTTAATAGATGGCCTCGTTTTCTAGAGTGAGAAGATTGTCTTTGGTATAAAATAATCAGAACTCGTGAAATAAAAGTAGTGGAGATTATCCTGGTAATTATATATAGAAGAGACTAGAAAATGTCCTAGACGTTTATCAAGTTTAAACAGCAGAGTTCTGACAAATGTTACTGATGGTCGTTAAAAATTTGTTTTGAATTAGTCTATGAAATGTTTATATTTGTTTGTTAGTGGTATTTTAAAATGTTCAAATAAGTGCTTTTAAAATATTTTAAATATCAAAATAGATGAAGATTGACATAAAAATGACTGTATTACCAGTTATTTAATGTTAACGTAATTTTCTTAGATGGCCTATTGATATTGATCAAATGTCCCTTTTAAAAGAAGTATCATCTCAGAAGAGCAAACTGCTTTCTGGAATTAGCACATAGAAATCTACGTCTTGATGAGCAATGTGCAGATCATTGAAAAGCCAGTAACTTCCCTCAAGTTATATCGGTTTAATAGACAAAAGTTTAGAAAACTTGGCATCACGGCATTTTAAATTTGTCGAATATTTGAAAAAATTGGGAAAACTCTAAAGTGCTGTTCAAATACAAAACCCCTATGATGCATGTGTTTTGGAATATCTATTCTGCAAGGTCAAAGATGATTTTCAGAAAGTTCTGCTGCAAGATATCTTGTAAGACTTGTACCACCAGCAGGTATTTGTATCACTAAAATGTTTAACATATGCTATTTGACTACTCAAAAAGTGTTAAGTGTTCATAGGCGTAATGACACTGTGCTTGCCCACCCCTCAAGGCAAATTAACTAGAGACTATATTTGATGTACAAGAACTCACGTGATAAAGATGCCCATAATTCTAGTGAAATTTCACTTCATTGGATGAGGTGTCAGCATTGGAAAGGGACAGCTTTTGGTTATACAGTTCAATCTATGAACATATAATGAGATATACAAATTCTAGATTGTCCAAAAGAACCCTAAAGGGTTCAATGTTAACTTTGTTATAATATGCAATATTCGTGTGGAGTATAGGAGAGGACACCTTTCTGTTCCATACCTGCCTCCTAACTTGCTGGGTCACCTTGAGTAACATTTGACCTTTCTATTCCTCAATTACCTTGAATGCTAAATACAGGCATTATACTAGAAGTGCATGCTTTCTAGTTCTTTCTGTGATTCTCTAGGTCTCCATGTGCAAATAATCTAGGAGTGATCCATGTGGAAATACTCTCTGTTAACTCTGGAATAATTTGGTGACTAGAAATTCCATACAGAAAATATTTTCAACAACTGTACATTTTATCCTTTAATTCTTGTAATCACGAAATAACGGGTGGGTTAAGCCTCTGTGCTTCTTTCTTATTTAACTGAAAACAAAGATGTGGTTATTCAGAATAGGGGAGAAGAATTGCACCTCGGGGTGTTGGATGGCTGCTATGGATGTTGGGAGGCAGTGGGACACACTGACCCCACCTCATTATTTTTACCCCATGGAAGAGAACCTGATTTGGTTCATGAAACAGATTCAACTGAGCAACAGAATGAATTTGAGAGTAGTTCAACTCTGTCTACTCACAAGCTTGAAATACAAACTCATAGAAAATGAAGACTGTGCTATCCCATCTCAGATTGAGATGGGCTTCCTAGGGTGATCTGTTTTATGCAAAGATTGTAGGTGTGTATTTCTTTGTTTAATATACATGTTCCTGAAAATGTGTGTGTAAACCAGAATATTGAAATGGTTATCTTGATTTAGTTCAACAAATATTTATTGAACACTAATTAAGAGTCAGGCACTGTGCTAAGTCCTGGTACCATTAAAAAACATAATAATATAATTTCTCTTCTTTGAGATCTTACATTCTACCAGGTAATAAAAAGCCTCAACTCTGTTTCCTAGATGGGCTCAGACCAGCAGCCAAATTTGATAATCCTCTGTGCCACGGAGATGAATTTCCTAAGAAAATTCACTCAAAATCTAATCTAGAGGTACATTCTTTAAAATGTACCTCTTTAAGAATTTAAATAAGTAGTCTTATTCTGGACAAACTATCTGTTATAGTAAATAAACCATTCATATCTGTATACAAAAGCCTCCTTCAAAATGTCTATCGATCTCTTGTATGTGAGCTAACGTGAACATTTGAGCTGCCGCACGTATCAGGATAAATATATGTGACAAAACATACGTGCCAGTCTAACCATAGTATGGCATCTGCAAGACCCATTTTTTCCACAGATGAAATAAAAACAAATTTAGTCATTAAAACAGTCTAATTCTGTTACACATAAAAAATACAACCAAGAAGCAAGTTTTTGGAACAATAATCTTTCATATTCAATGTTTTTCCTCTGCCAAGACGCTTGTTTCTATAGACTTCAGGGAATAAGTTGATATGTATTAATAACCTGAGAGCTTTATGCTGTATTCTGAAATAGCAGTTGACTGAGTCAGGAGTTAAATATCCAGTCTGTAGAGGCTCCTCTGCCAGGCCCAGTAGGGGAGAAAAGAGTAATAAGATTTTGGCATCACCTTCAAAGAGTTTTTACTCCAAATCTCTATCTGATTCTTCATTTCTAGTTGCTAGAAAAGAGCCATCGAAGTGAAACAGATAAAACATCCAGGAAATTCAGGGAAAGGAGAAAATACTTTTGACTTCCATGAGAGGTAACGAGACTGACAGAGGAGAGGTTAGAACGGGATTTCTCATAAAAGTAAGAGAGAGAACTGAGGACCAAACCCAAGGGAGCACCTTGGTATGTAAGGGAATGAAGAGGGATCTGAGCCTGCAGGGGGTAGTCAGAGTGAACGGGCGAACCTGGCGTCAGTTAAGGGTGTATGTTGGGGGGCCTAGCAGAGAAGAGGGCAGAGTTTCAGGAGAGAGTTTTATAATTATCTATCCGTTGTAAGTGTTGTTATTGGGTAAAGAGCTTAAGTAGGAAAAACAAATTTCACCCCTCTCCTTTTTCCTTAGCCCTGGCCTCATTTTAGCTTCTAGTATTGAGAGGAGACCTAATCAGACTGCAGAAAGATTGGAAGGCTTTTAAACACGAACGGATAGTTTTTGGCAGTCAGAAGGACTGAAGTAACATGGTAAACCATAATGAAAATGCCAGCTTCTTCACCAAGCTATGAAATGCTGCATGCCGGTCTAAAAATCTGTTTAACTTCAGAATAAAATTGTCCTGCTGACCAATGAATAAAAAATACGCAATATTCAGAGGTCAGAGCTTTCCAATTTAGTAAGAATGACCGAGTTTGTAGATGGCAGTAGAAGATAGATAATTTTAGATAAATGTCTGTGTAATAGCTGGAAAATCATTGTGTTGGTACAAATGTCTTTTTTTTTTGGAGGAATATTAGCCCTGAGCTAACATCCACTGCCAATCCTTCTCTTTTTGCTAAGGAAAACTGGCCCTGAGCTAACATCTGTGCCCATCCTCCTCTACTTTGTATGTGGGACACCTGCCACAGCACGGCTTGATAAGCGGTGCGTAGGTCTACACCCGAGATCCAAACTGGTGGACCCCAGGCTCCTGAAGTGGAATGTGCAAAGTTAATCACTGTGCCACGAGGCCGGCCCCAATCACAAATGTCATTTTTGATAAATTTCTATCAAATTCATAATCTATGTTGAATTAGTAAATTCCAAATTATCTGAATCAAACAATAACTTGAATATAATCTTCTCAATGACTTTATGAGGTAGCATGATTTGGGGGATCATTTTTAAATAAATGAAGATACTTAGATTAAGAGTTTAGGGACCTTGATGATGCTTCCCTTCATGATGCTGGGAAGTTAGGAAGGAGCTGGAAATTTGAATTTATTTTCTGTCTCTAAAGCTTGTGCTCCTTCACTATATTACACTGGCTCTACTGCCCTAAAGAAAGCACAGTGAGTTATTTGCCAAAAACTTAAATTATATTAAATAAAGACTCAATGCTAATTGCATTTCATTGTGTTCTAAATCTTTATAATTTACTAATCTATGCTTGATATGATGGGAATATTTATTAAACAGATCATTTGACTACTATGAAAACCTGATTTTTCAAAACCTCCTGAGTAAAAAGGATTACTTTAATCTACCTTAATAAGATTAAATTGTAAAGCCTCTGCTTAAATCTTAACTCTGGATCAAAATTCATTTTTTGAAACTTATCCAAATTTAGTTACCATGAACAAATTTCACAGAAATGAAATAGTTCTGAAATATCTATTTTGCCAAAGTCTTACTCTGTGCGCAGTTTTCTAAATTTAAAGTGTAGTGGTATGTCTTTGAGTGGAAAATTGGCGCTCCAAAGTTGACTTCCCAAAGTTTAAGGACCAGATTTTCCTCAGTGATTCATGGCAATGAAATAATTGTAACTGGATGAGTTTTCATGGTAATGTGGTCAATAATAACTGGATAAATCTCTTTTCTCAGAGTCAAATGGAAAACAAACAAATCAAATAGAGAAACGACAAACAAACCTTTCCTGAGCATCTTTGATTGGTCAGACCCAGAACCTCAGCATCCCGCTTGAGCCCCTTCTCATTCTTCAGCCTTATGTTCTGTCATTAGGGAAGTGTTTCACCTCTGCCTTCAAATATAGATGAACAGACTCCAGCCACTTCTCACATCATCACCTCTTACCTGAATTAATGTCACACCCTTATAACTGGCTCTCTCATTCTGCCTTCTCCTCCTGTTAAAAGTGAGTCAGATCATGTCATGTGTCATCTTGTGGCCATCCATCTTATTCAGAGGGAAAACTGGATTCTCACAACACACTCTGCTCCCCTGTTGTCAGTCCTGCCTTGTCTCCACTGCTCACAACCTACACTCTTTGCTCCGGACACCATGTCAGGGCTTTTGCACTTGCCATGCTTTCTATCCTGATCACTCTTCTGGATTATCTGCTTGGTTCCTTCCCTTGCTTCCTTCAGATATTTTCTCATATCAGCTTATTAGTGAGGGCTTTTCTGACCAGCTGACAGTGACCATTTACTTAAATGTAAAATATTATGAGGACAGAAAACTTGGATTTTGGTTCACTGCTATATTCAGGTATAGTGCCATAATAGGTGCTCAATAAATATTTGTTGAATGAATAAATGAATGGGTAAGGAAATGAGTGACTATCATACATGTCATTTAACCTCCATATTAACACCAACATAGGTGGCCTGGTCTCCATTTGATAGACATGATAAATCAAAGTCATCAACTTGATAGCCATGGAGACGTAAGCCCTGATTCACCCTAAAATTCTTGTTAGGTGAAATGAGACATCATTTTGTCTCATTCTCCTATAAAATACAGAGTATTTTTTCATGAGTGATTAGATTTTTCAATTTTTATTTTTTCTTCTTATCATCGAAGTCTCGCTAATCTAATTAGTTCAACAAATACTTAGTGAGGGCCTAATATATACAGGCATTGATTTAGTCTCTGGGACATACTGATGAACAAGACAGGATAACCTGGAGTTTACAGTCAGAGATACAGATACACAAATTAAGAAGAAAATATCAGAGTTGTAAGTGCAGTGCAAATAATTAAAAGAAGGTGATATGGTAGGAAGTGACCAGGAGCAACCATATTGGATGGTGTGCTGGATATTCTCCATTTGCCCCTCCTGATCTGCTCTGTGCCCTTCTCCTGCTTTATACTTTATACTCTGCTTTATACTTCAGGACGCTGACCTTTATGGACTGATCACTGGGCTCCTTTGCTGTTGACCTCTGGTTGCATTTGAACACTGCAAACCACTGGCTGAAGATCTGAGAACTGGAGAAGGGTGAGAGCTGGTTATATACTCCCCTGGAATCTCCCTTCCAGGTCCCCACTGATGGGCAGTGAGTGTTTCTCTCCAAGGCCATGCTCCTGGTGGGTGACCCTCTCCGTATATTCTCATGCTCTGCATTTTAGGAACTGCTCCTTCCCCTTCTCTCTCATCCCTAGGGGAGGTAACCACTCCTTGACTCTTCTAGTATCTGAATATTACATTCTATCTGGTTGGTTTTCCCTAACCTATGTTATAATAAATCGTAGTTACATTACTATAACAAATAGTCCTTTTGTTAATTATACTATATATAATTGCATTATTTATTTCCTACTCACCCATGATTGACAAAAGTGGTTAGGAAAGGCCTCTCTGATGAATAGATAATGTTAATCTTGAGGAAGGCAGCCATGAGGAGAAGGACCAGGAAAGAACATTCTACATAAGGGCAACATCTGAGACAAAGGAGCTAAGACTGGGATGAGCCCTGTGTATTTGCAGAAGTGAAAGATTTTGGCTCAAGTATGGTGAGCAAGGGGGAGGTCTGTAAGAAATGAGGGTGGGATCTAGACAGGTGACTGATCTCTGACTTCACATTAATATCCTTGTTGTGCTGAAAAGCAAAAACAAAAACAAAGCAAGAAAAATGTATCAGTAAAAGGTAATATTTTGTGTGGTGTGTCTTTACCTAATTTTGCTTATTTGTGATTTCTGTGAGGAGTGAAAAGAAACTTACTGAACATGAATTATTTACGTTTTCATTTTCTTTTATTTGTAGCACATTTTCTTAAGTCATTTAAGTATTGTAACAAGAAAAAAAGCATAAAAGAAGTAAATAATTAATAGGATAAAACTTCTGCAGGCTATATCTTCTAAACTCTAATAATACTAAAAGGAATCATTAACTCATTGAGAAGTAATTTGAAGATCAAGTTTATATAGCACTTCGTTATTTTTTAAAATCTGTCTTTTCTGCTTTCTTCTGTTTGAGGCCAAAATGACTTCCTAGGAAATGCAGATTTTCCTTAGAGTTAACTTATCTCCTTTTCTCTCATATTTACATTTGGTCAATTTCACCCGTCTCCTCTATGCAAGAAGAAATTAACTTCTTAGCCTTTTTATCCTCCTTGTTGTTCCCTCATCCTCTTATTTATCACTCTATTTCACAGTATTTATATATTCAGAATATCATTTGCTATTCTCTTGGAGTCCCTTTAGCAAGTTGATCAACTATCCTCTGGAATTTTGGTTCTCTTCTCTATCCTGATAATAAGTGAAATCACATTCTGAAAGAATGCTGTTACTCCTTGAAATATATTCATTACATTATCTTGATCTAAAATGTGGTTTTGGTGCTGGATAGCGCTTAGAATAATGCCTAGCATGTGTTAGGAGCTCAACAAATGTTTGCTGACGGAAGGAATGCTTGAGAACTGGGGCCCGAGGGGTAAAGAGATGACTTAGAACTGCCACTTACTCTGTGGCATTGGGAGAGACATTTAGCCCATCTAAGCCTCAACTACCACCAACTATAAAATTAAGGTATTAATAGTGTGCACCCTTTAGGACTGTTCTAAGAAGTAAATGATGTAATGCATGCAAAGGGTTTAGCCAGAGCCTAGCACGTAGCAATCACTCAAATGCGAGCTATTGTTTTTAACAATAATTATTGTATAACCCAAGAATAGTACATTTTTGCCAGGTAGAAAATTTTAACAGTAAAATTTTAGCAGGACTTATTAATTGGCAAATTTTTTCATTGTTTACCAGAAACATTTAAAGATAAATATTAACTTATGAGTGAGCGAGGGAGTGGAAAGCAGAAATCTCCAAGACATAAGTTAAGTTGTACTATACTTTGTTCCTGTTTATAATTTATATGGCTACATGTTCAGAGTAGTGATCTTACTCTTTTTCTTTTTAATTCATTAATGGCATAGTGTTCAGATGAAGAATGCAACGATCACCTTGATCCCAACTAGACTGAAAATACTGAATGTATGTATGTATTTAAATTAGAACTGTTTGGGCATTATTATTATTATTCCAGGAGTTAACTTTGATGCCAGTTAACTGACATGTGTTAGATGAGGTCAAAAAGTCTAAATAATTACCCTCAATATATGTGTGTATGTGTATATATAAATATCTGTGTATGACACAGCAGAACACAGGAATATTAAAGGAATACATTATTCTTAAAAGTCATAGAATTCTCTATCAACCAAGGAGACAAGCTATTTCTTTATAAAAACCTTTCTTTACTGATAACTCCTTTCCACCTATATTTGGTCCATGAAGAGAAATGTCAATTCCATCAAGCATAGAGTTGTAGCTTCATTTTAACACAGCGCCACTCCTTGGAGCAGGTAGCAGTATTGCCTTAATTAAAATGGAGCATTCTCAATGAAATCATGGAATTTTGGACTGGAGTTCTCATGGGACACTCTACTTTAGAACTCTCATATTGTCTGATATACCCATAAGGAAGCAACTTGCTTAAGTTTACAAATCTTGATAGTAGAAGAGCTAGAATGGAATTCAAACTTCTTTTTCCTTGGTTACTGTTCTTTTTACTACACTGTGATCATGTGCCCTCTCCTGGTATCCTGAAATCTTTCCGTAGCAAGGTCAGATTCATTTACAGCGCCTTGTCTGGGCACCACCATGGTGTTCCTAATGCTTTAGACAGGATCACGGATGGAGGTGCTTCTCTTTCACAGTGCTCTTTATCACCGCACATCTTTGGTTATTTGAAACATCAGGAACTCTCTCTTCACTGAATGGACTATTTAAATATAATTTCAATCCTTTCTCTTTTGTTTATCTACACAACGGCACTATAACCTCCGAGCATTTTTTATTTTTGGTTTGTGTGTGTGCACTAGACTATATGTCAGCCACAGAGATCCCAGAATGAACAGGATAGTGGGAGGTGGGGAGTGTGGAGGGAAGCAATATTCTCATTATATACTTTTCATACTTTGTAAATTGAAATCACATTTCTCTAGGTATTATCGGTTCTATTTCCTAACAGCGTCTTGGGAGGACTAACAGGTATAGGAAACTTCACATAGCTATTTCCCAGAGCTCATGGGGAAAGTTAAAGGAAATATGGTCTTATAAATAAAGCTGAGTTAATTAAAAGCCAATTCAGCTGCCAATGCATGGAATATTTTAAGAAAAAGATAATACATGATTTTGAAATGTCAAATGTTATTAGAAAACACAATACTTTATTTAGGAAAAATATGAAAGGAGACTCTCAAATAGCTTATGTTTAGCGTCATTGAGTAAAAAATATTTTTATTTTATTTATTTTTATTTTTTTGGTGAGGAAGGTTGGCCCTAAGCTAACATCTGTTGCCAGTTTTCCTCTTTTTGCTTGAGGAATGTTGTCCCTGAGCTAACATCTGTGCCAGTCCTCCTCTATTTTATATGTGGGAAGCTGCTACAGTGTGGCCCAACGAGCGGTGTGCAGGTCCACACCAGGATCTGAACCCGTGAACTCTGGGCAGCCAAAGCAGAGCACACGAACCTAACCACCACACCACCCGGCTGGCCCCCCAAATATTTTGATTTTTACAGGAAGATTCATGAAGAAAGATTCTTTCTCTAAGCTTAATCATGCTATTTTCTAAATTTCCATAAAAAGCAAGGAGTTCTTACTAAAATTTGTAGGTGGCTTGATTGAAACAAAGTTTCTTCTTTTATTAAGATACATTGTGTTGGCATGAATATTTCTAAAATTAAAAAGTGACTAGTAGCTTCTTTTATACCAGTACACTAATATTAATTGCCCACAATTTATTTTCTCCCTTTGCATTTTTTACTGAAGATTGTATGTAAGGAAACACTATGCTGTGGAGAAAAGCTAAATTATCCACGCTACCCTCCACTTGAGCTGTATTTCTGCTGCTCTTGGCATTGGGCCAGGGGTTAATTGGTAAAATAAAACCCTCAGCAATTTTCCCATTTTTGGTGTTGTCCAAAAGAAATAGCTCATTAAAAACTCCAGTTTAGATGTTACTCCTGTTTAGAAGAACAGTGCTGTAACCACTTATCAAGAACCACAATCGCAAATGCAGGCCTGCTGCATTCTGTATCCTTCCTCAGGTGGATTTCTCTTTTCTTTCCTTGTTTGCTCCATCTGGAGAGGCCCGGGCATCCATACAAACCTCAACAGCGCCTAAACACAGACACATTAGTTGGGGCTGCCCCTGTTCCAGATACCAGAGAGAGATTTTATTGGCATAATGCACCAGGGTCTTATGCCAGCTCCAGATTCTTTGCCGATGCTGAGATGAGGAACATGGAAGGGGGGCCAGGATGGAAATGACATCTGAGGCAGCCAGAGCCTCCATTTGTCTTTCTGCCGAATGTGCTACACTGTAGACACTGCAGTGTTTTCAAAAATAATAAAAAAATATTTTGCTCATTAACTTTTTAAGTCCTGCTGACTTTGTGAAATCAATATTGCAGATAGTAATTGATTTATGAAATGAACAGCCTCTGCCTGACCAGTAAGCCTGCAGTCGCTGCTCTCAGCACCGTGCTCTCCTGCTCATTAGTGCTCTTCCTTTAGTGCTGCCTGAGCCAAGGACGCTGTCGGAGCTGGAAGGCTCCAGCCTGCTGCAGACAGATTGTTTAAGATGTAGCTTGCATGGTCTCCCTGGGGTCTTATGCTTTCTCCCTGTCTCTCTTCCTACCCAGGTCAGCTGAAGGACTTCGGCTTCTTTCCGGTAGTCCCTAATGTCCTCATCATACCTTACTGGGAGGGCAAGCCTCCGTGTATAGCTGTCTTTTGACATTTTAATCTGTTTGCTGCTTTTCCTTTTCTCTCACCTTTTCCCTTCTCTTAGCTTGTCTGACTTAGCTTGTCTTTTGCCATCTGGCTTTGTCTGCTAATTGATCTCTCGTTTTTATTTTTTATAACCTTGCAAGGTGAACAAAATTTCTTTTGCTATTTTAATTGTTTTTGCCTAATTACAGCACTTACTCCTTCATTCTTAAGACAACCTTTTATACTTCTTTCTGCCAACCCTGTTTCTCTGTCACCTTTAAAAACTGAAGTTACCACTATAAGTAGTCATTATCTTAGATGCTTTACATTAAATTTTCTTCTCAAGAGACCTGTAAGGAAAGCGTTATCCCCGGCTACAGGTGAGCAAATAGCATCAGCGAGGTTAGGTAACTCAACTGTTGAGGGGCAATGCTGATATTTGAAAGTAATTCTTTCTAACTCTAAACTCTATGTTTCTTTTTCTAGTACCAAATGATGCTTCCAATGTCCTCTGCTTTACTTTAAAGGCTTAACTAGTAAAATCTAGCTCTTGGTTGCCCTTAGTGTGGCTCATTCTCTTTAGTGCCACTCTTCCAAATAACTCTGTTGTTCAAACTGCCAGAATGCAAATGTGTTTATTTCAAGATTTTGCTCTACCTAGTATATTGATCAGCTTACTTTTTCTCACTTTAGTGCTCATCTATCTATAGTTTGTGTATGGGGCCTCTTGTCTCTTCATTAAAGGTAGAGGGAAGTGTTCTCATATTGTCAAAAGTCACCAAGAGCAATCCCATAACCTAGAAAAATGAACAGATAGCTGAGCCAAACAGGCAACCTTTGGGAACATCATGCGGATTTCGTCTTCTCTTTGTTCTTTTGATGCTACTTTGGGAGCAAGTAAGTGGCAAAATTATAGAGCACTGCAGCAGCAGGAAAGTGATGCAATGTCTTCACTTCTTAAGTGATTGAAGGCACCTGGAGTTTCCCCAGGCAGGTACAGTATATTGCAGGTAAGTGTCAGGCCACATCTATAATGCATGAGTTTACAGTAAGTTAATAGGTTCCATCCGTCTGAAATCTTGCATCATATTGCAGTAGCATCGGACATTACTGTCATTCAAGATGTGCAATATTGTACCAAAAATTAACCACAGATGCCATATTAAAACAGCTGCAGATTTAGATTTAGCTACAGCAGGAAGAAAATGTTGTGCTATGGAAGTTGGCCAGAAGAGCAGTGGAGATATGCTGTAAATGAGGAGGAGGAGAAAGAAATTGAGGTCAAGCTGCCAAAAAAGACAGAAATGGAAGTGGGGGAGGTTAATTCATATGGTCAGTAGCAATTCAAAAGACTCGAAGTCCAGGAAAAGAGTGGAGAACACAGGGTGAGTGATGCCTGAGTGAGCCGACGAAGTTTTAAAGCAAGAGGTCTAATCAGAACAATGCTTACAGATATAAATGAAGGCATAGGGAAAATAGCTATAAATGTGATAATGCATCTTTAGGACTTACTGTAGGCAGGCTATTGATTTAGGAATAAACTGTTAGAAAAACTATTGATGCTTGAAGTGATCAATGTCTGAGAAAAAAGTTCTGGAGTCCAAGGAATCAGAGTAAAGCTAGACTATGACAGAATTCGAGAGTATTTTAAGCACTGTTAGACTTGAAGGCTATCATTTGACAATGGACCCTCACGAGAATAACTAGTCTCATCCTGGGCAAAAATTTAGGAGGGTTCTTTTGGTTCAATTTTGTACTGAAAACTGAAGTGGCAAAATTTTATTTCGACAGAATTGTGGGCTTGTGAGAGTCTCATTAACTCCAGGGCCATCTGCTTTTTTGCTACTCATTTGGCTCATTTAGTCACAGGTGGGTAGGAAGGTCTCAATAGTTTTGGTTCTCGTTCAATTCTGATTTCTGCTTGAGAAACGGAAAAGGCCAGTGACAGCTGTGGCAATGCTGGGCTTCTCTCTCCTCTGTGTGAGCCAGAAGGTGGCTTCCCCGTGCGGTTTGTGGCTCACAGGGCAAGCGGACAGTAAGCATTTGCCTCATCTTGGTGTTTAGCTCCCTAAAACCGTTGTCTTCTCTGCCCTGTGGCACACTTTGCTCAGGAGGATAAACAAGGGCCACAGTGGTCTCTAAATCAGTAATTGACCTCACTGGTGGAGGAGGAAAACTGGCAACGGCCCGTCAGGGGTCAGTCAAACCTCTTGACCTCTACCTATAACTTTTGTCTGCTTCTCTGGTTCAGAAATGAAATGTTGACTGATTTGATTAGCAACCAAGAGATATTTTTGGTGCCTTCCAAGTTACTAGGGATATTCTAGGCCTCTGCAAACTTTAGGGGGAAAAAGTGTCTATTGCCAAGGTGTAAGCTTGTTTTCCTTACTCTTCTTTTGAACACAAAAGATTAAAACCTGACAGCAACCTGCTGTTCCATCAGTGCTGCAGGAAAGCAAAGCAAAACAAGGCAAAAAAAAACCAAAAAAACACCAAAACAAACCATTTTTTTTGTTTTTTTTTTTTGAGTGTGATCTTTCAAAATCTAGGAAATGACAGTGCCATCTCAAAGGGCTTTCTCTCCACAGAAGAAAATTTTGAAAACTCTAGAGTTCCATGATGATGATGATGATGACAAAAGGAGCAAACATTTATTGGGCCCTCGATGCATGCCCAGCAGTATTATCTGCACTTTAGCTGTATCATCTTACTCATCTCCCCCCAAAATCTATGTCATAAGTGCTGTTCTACTCATTTTCCTGATGCAGCAACTGAAGCATAGCATACTTAAGTAACTCTTTCAGGTCCCATGGCCAGAGTGGGGCAGAGCCATTATACAGCCCAGCACGTCAATGCCTGCACCTGCACCCGGACTTTCCTGCTTGTGTGATAGAGGATCTCATGTTGGAAACTCTTATATTACTTAATTTTTTTATTCAAATACATAAATGGGGAAAACTTCTATAGGTGTATTCTAATACTGCGGACAAACTAAAATTCAATAGAATATCATTCTAATCAATAAATACATGATTTTCTCACTTTAGAATGACCCAATTCTAAAAGCCATATTTAAGAAATAGGTATGTCAGGAGTGGCTATTTTACGAAAGGGCTTGTTGCTTTATCAGGAAGATTCAGTAAACTTTTCCTTCAAATAATAAGCTTTGCACATTTCACATAAAATACGTTTTGTAATAATTCAGGGTAGGCAACAATTTTAGAACCATGTTTGTTATGTATGTCAAGCCTTGCTTTCATGCTACTTTTTATTAATTATATAGAAATCCTTTATCAAATAGTGTGATGTGTTTAGTAAATGTGTTCATCAAAACTTTCCAAATTGCTTTTGTTTTTTTGCTATTTGGAGATTCTTTCAGATCTTTTTTATCCTCTCTCTATCTCTCTTTTCTTAATTGTTGTAGGAATATTTAACATGAGATCTACCCTCTTATCACATTTTTCAGGGCACAATACAGTATCGTTAGCCATGGGCACAATGTTGCCCAGCAGATCTCTAGAACTTATTCATCTTGGATAACTGACACTTTATACCCATGAATAGCAACTCCTCATTCTCTTAATTCTCCAGGGTCATATTTTCAGAAATGTCATTGATAGCATGTGTATACTGACATAAGTTAATGTCATCTGTGATAGTAGGCAAAAGTATGGATTTCTATATACAATTTTGCTTATTTTACATTTAGGAATAAAAGTTTGTGTGTAACTTTTCCTAAAATATGTGTTGATTCCATAAATGTTAAGCAAGAATACTTAAATTTATAAACTATGTGTGTAGTTTCCAAATTAAAACGTAGGTGATCCAGACATATATGAGGTTATGGATTGTGATTAATCTTAAATTCACTGACAGCTTGAAGTACAGGATTTATAAACAGCAGCTATCCACCCAGCTTAGAAAAGGACTCTTGTTTCCTCTCCTCACCCTTTACTCTTTGTTATAGCACAACAGTGACTTCTCATCTAACAATGATAAGTAGCTATTTTAAGGGGCTTTTTTAGCCTCTGAAACAAGACCCTGTTTATTTTTACAAGTTTAGAACACTTTTGGAAGTTCTTTAGATAGGAATGCTGACGTTCTTCTGGCTTTCTATTCTACACATACAACGAACAACAGGAAATTGTTCTTTCTGTTAGCTCTGAACTGGGGCCAGTGCTATAATTTCTAAAATTTTATTGCTAAGCTTAAGCTCAGGGTCATATCACAAAACCTATATATATCCCATGCATTTTAGGTTCTTTAAAAATTTTTGCTGTTTCAAGCCCTTAATATATTTTCCCATTAATTTATATTAGGTCGTTATTTTAGACAATGGAACCAACAATCATTAGCTAACTCTCATGGAAACATTTAGATATAGAAATTACATTGAATTTCACATGAAACACACAATAAACTTCTCCATACTAGAAATATCAATTTTGGTTCATTTCAGTAACCAAATGATAAACCCATATTTAGTTATCTGGGAAAAAACCGTTGTTTGAAGAAAAAATATAGACATGCTTTCTTCTAAGAGGCCTGTGATTCCTTATATATTTTGCCAATAAATCTTCTTCAGCATGAGATTTAAAGACCTGTGGGTGAAATGAATGATGAGAACAAAGGCACTGTGTCCAGAGAATAAAACTGTTTTGAGCAGAAAGTGAATGACCAGTCTGATAGGAAACTGATGAAAAATATGACTAGAAAAGTGAGTTTGGTCCACATTGAAAAGGGCTAAAAATGCCAAACTTGGGAACTTGACCGTTTTCCTTTAAGGAAGTTGTAGATTTTTAAGTAAGGGATGACACTGTCACAGCAATTTTATATAAAGACGTCTTACAATATTTTATAAGGCAGATTGGTAATGACGTTATTGTAAGTAATCTATGGAAAAGGTGATGAGGGCGTGAATAAAAGTGGTGGTTAGGAAAATGGACAGAGGTTGCACGGATCCCAGAGCCTGGAGGATGTTTGGCACATGCTGTTCTCTATCTGAGAGGTTCTTCTCTCCTCTCTCTGCCTTACCAATTCCTCTTCTTCAAGCGTCAGCTGAAATGTCCTTTTTCCAGGGAAGTCTTCCTTAATCCCCTAAATTAGCACCCCCACTCCATTTCTATGCTCTCCAAAACTATGTCCTTTACTTTCAATGTTAGAAATACTTATTTAATTAGTTATTTGTAATAATTTTTTTAAGGTCTCCCCCACTAAACTTTGAGCCTTACAAGGCAGGGATCCACAAGATTGTTTTCTTCACTACAACACTGCTAGCACTTAACTGACACGTACTTAACACGTTTTTGTGGACTAACTGACCTATTATTAGGGCCTTTGCTGACTTGCTCGATAGAAAGATAAATGAAAGGGGCTGAGTGGGTGGGAAACAATCAAATATAACTCATGTTTTGAACTTCAATATCATGTTAAACAATTATTGGCCCATCACTTAAACTTTAGAATAAATAAATCTTATATATTTTCTTGTGAGCATTTTTGATGGACTAATTGAAGAAGTGAAAATTTATGTATTAACTTAGAGAAACAAAAAGAGAGGACTACTAAGTGGAGGAAACAGCAGAGAATAGGGGGCTGAGGATTTAGCAGAAAGACTGTGACCTTGGCTGATAGTTAGATGGAGAACCAGACAATCTTGTGGATGGACTGCCACAAAGCCACCATTAATCCTTAAAAGTTATACAAAAACCATTAGCACAAGTATTCTGTACTTGACAGTCACAGATTCAGAGGATCAGAGAGTCTAAAGAGAAGTTAAAGACAGATCACTTCCCAATTCTTGATTCCTCTTCACAGTATCCAGCCAAAGAGTCATCAGGGTTTGATAGAAAACCTCACAGATAGAAAAGGAAACTTTTCCAGTTTGTTTTTCATTTACACCACTAGCTGGTGATTCAGAAGCCATTCTGAACAGGGAACATCTCATCAAATCACAGCTAAGTCAAGTACATCCTTTCCCACAATGCTTAGCCATCTGCTTTAATACTTTACAGAAGAAAGTAGCATGTATGTTGTTCATGTTACTCACTGGTACTACTTATTAATACTAATTATACACGAGTGTCCTTATTAGAAAAGGTACCATGGTGAAGGCTGTGTATTTTGTAAGCGTTCTTTCTTAGCAAGCAAATCAGTCCCTGGGTGAGCCGTAATTGTAGAATCACATCGTGATTCGCTTAGATTGAAGTAGGCTTCTCGAAATGATGGAATGCTGATTTTCAGTGTGAGTGAAGAACGATCATTTCGGTCAGATAGAAAATGGCAAGTCTTAATGGATTCTAAAATACCAGATTACTCATCTCCTCTTCATCAAGAACTGTCCATTCAAAGCCTAATGTTTCAGAATTACTTCTGTGGGTTTTAGGCCCACTTTTGATTCAGAGCTTGTATTGACCTCGGCTGGAGTAAGTTTTTCCTTAAAAAGAAAGGAGTATTATAAAGAACCCTTAAAATTCAATATGAAGGAAAACAACTCACTAAAATATGGGCAAAAGTCTTGAACAGACACATCAGGAAAAATATACAAATGGTTGACAAGCACATGAGAAGATGCTCAGTGTCATTAATCATCAGAGAAATGCAAGTTAAAATCACGAGACACCATTTCACACCTACTAGAATGACAAAAATAAAACAAAAACAAAAAACTGACATATTGTGTTGAGATGATGTGAATCGACGAAACTTATGTATTACTGATGGGCGTATAAAATAGTACAACCGCATTGAAAGACAGTTTGAGAGATTCTTTAAAAAGAAAAGGATATGTCTGTTTATGCATCAGCAATTCCAATTCTGAACATTTACCCAAGAGAAATAAAAACATATGTTTATGGCAGACTTGTTCACTTGAGGAGCAGCTTAATCCATAGTAGTCAAAAACTGGAGACAATCTTAATGTCCACCAACAAGTGAAAGCACAAACAAGTGTGTTGTATAAGAATATACAATGGAATATTACCTTGTGATAAAAATTAATGAATTGCTAATAAGCAGTCCTTCATATCACTCCTTTCTTCTTAAGGAACAATTTATTCAAACCCAGGTCATCACAGTCAGGACTGGGCCTAAAATTGTATTGAGTCAAAGAAACCAAACACAGAAGAGTATGTTGAATGATTCTGTTTATAACAAACTCAAAGGCAGGAAAAATTAATATATGGTGATAGAGACAGATCAGGGGTTGTCTGGTATGGAAATAGGGACATTGACTGCAGACGAACACAGGGCAACTTTCTTGGTGATAGAAATCTTCTATTTCTTATTTGTGCGGTATTTACACTGGTGTATATGGTAGTCAAACCTATCAAACCACACACTTTAAGTCTGTGCATTTTGTTATATGAAAATTATACCTCAATAAAATAGATTAAAAATAAAGGAATAGGTAAGTAATTTAAGAGTCTAACAAAATTATTTTAGAGCATATTTAATTTACACAAGAGAATTTTAGCACTGTGAAAACATCAATTATATGCTGCAAATTATAAATGAGAATGTTACTAAAGCAGATTTAAAGAGCAAACTTAAAATGTTTACATATAGAAACACTTGATTACTAAAAGTTTCATTACTATGAAATTAATGCTTCCAAGCAAACTTTTTCATTTTAATTCAAATTGTTCTTGTCATCTGTTAACCAAATTAGTGAGAATTCCTTGTAATATTAATGTTAGTGTCATATGCAAAGAAAATGTGGAAAGGCCTGGTAGATTGAACAACATGGAACTGTGTGCTAAACATTAAATATTTTTCATCAAAACTCAAGCATTATAGTCTTTATTTGATATTGATTCATTTCAACTGAAAACTGAAATTTTTGACACTTTTCAATAAAAGTTTTACAAATTATTTTCAATTAATAGGTTGATAAGCAGAATATGAAATCACTTTGAGCCATTAAAAAGAACTAATCTTAACCATTCTCAAATATTATAGCATAATTTTCTTGATGTATCAAAACTGCTTGTAGTTGACAATTTTTAATACTGACATTTCTGAAAAGTTCTTATTTTTCTCTACTGTACTTTTATCCTATTTTTCTATATCTATGAAATGTTTAAAAGTTCTATTTTGTAGAATCTTTAAATAAGATCTATATAAAGCTTTTAATATTATGGATCTGCACATGTTAATGTCTTACTTAGAAAAAGCAATTTATGAAATAAATTATCACCTGAAAAAAGTAATAAAACAATCTTGATGGCCTGGTAAGGCCTAAGTTAACTATTCTCCAAGAGCAAATGCACCAAAAATACCATTCATACTGAAAAGAGAAGCAAAAGAATTAATATTTTTAAGTTAATAAAATGTATTCTAAGATGGTTACAAGAAATTTTGAATGGATTATAAATGTGGTTAAGAAAGGCATTAAGCCCCAAAGCAAAGTAACAAAAAAGGAAGGAAAAGAATAGTCTATGAGAGAGAGGAAACTTTGTTCATCCAAGTGGAACCTGAAAACCACAATAAATCGGTGATGTATTATCAAATTGGGGAGGAGGCGTGCAATGGCAACGTTTAAAAAACGTTTAAAAGCTAAGCGGAGTGTAGAGTTCATTCAAGATATTACAAACACTGTTAAAGACCATAGCTTCAAGGATAATGAGGAAAATTTTCAAGTCATGGGGGTCAAATAGAGGAACACAACTGCGTTTAATTTCTAGTTCCTGAAACAAATACTAACAGAATGAAATTGGAGTGTTTTCACACAAAAGAATATATTCTGATCTTGTAGATAAAAAAATGGTGTGGGCCAAGAAATGAGAAATATTGGAAAGAAAAGTGTGATGTGAATTTATAGGAAGAGTAGAGATGACGGGGTCCTTTGTAATTAGGATAAATTATGTTGATGGCATATTATTGCAGGGTGTTCACGATTGGCAGGGCTTACCTGCAAACTCAGTGAAGTGGGAGTGGTTACATCCTCACCTGCTCTTACCACACAATAAAGATGATGCCAGTTGCCATCTATTGTACACTTACTATTCATAAGCCCTCTGCTAGCTGCTTTACATAAAGCAATCCTCACAGAAGATGAGTGAATTATCCTCCTTGTTGTATGGGCTTGAAGAAGTTAAATAAATGGCACAAAGCCACACAGATGATAAAGGGTACAATAGGGATTTAAGTGCAGTCTTATGTTTATTCTAAAACTTGTGATTTTTCTACATCACTATTCTGCCTCTTTGCTCTGCCTCATGTAATTAAAGAAATCTCAAGTTGATAAATCTTCACTTTTTTCCATTGATCATGGAAAGGTAGAAAGAGCTAGAGAGAGACAAATAATGCAAATATTCAGAGAAATGCAAAAAAAAAATTGCATGAAGGGAAGACAAAAGTCAGGGAAGAGAACAACTGGAATCTAGGCATAATTAAATAGATAACATCTTTCTATTTCATTTGGTCGAGGGAATTTCCTTGTTTGAACATTGAGACTTCATGAGATCTCATCTCTATTATCTGGAGAAAATGAAGGAATACCAGGAAGAAAGAATAAGAATACAGAGAATGCAGATCTATATTTGCCATCTATATTCTGAGCTTCCTTTCAAGTAGAATTCAAATACTATTTGGGCAATCAACTGTTAACTTTTGCAATGGTTCTGCCTGGAGCCAAGGAAAGGATAGACTTTGGCTTTTTAAGATACCGCTTTGATGATTTATGAAAATACCGTCATTATCTAGACACAGATTTTCTAGTTATATTTAATAGATATTTCAGGTCATAATCACCTCTAAATTTCTGTAGCTCCTGCTTTGAAACATATTTTCCGGGCATTATTAGTATTTTATGTGAAAATAAGTAGGTGCTAAAAATGACCCTAATAGAAAACATTTTTTTTCATGGATATAGACCTTTTGTGGGGTACGAGGAAGACCAGTTGGTTTCTGACCACCAGTCATCTCACTGAACTTAATATTATATTACCTTGAATAATTTTTAAATACGTGCTATATACAGAGAAGAAGGTGATTCATGTGTGCAGGAAACATATGGATTTCTTCCTAAGAGATGGTGCCATAAAATCAAAGTGTAAATTCACAAAGTACAACAGAATAACTGTAAAGAAATCAATCAGATCTAGTCTCAAAGTACTTCATAATAATTGTGTTGTGGGAGAAATTTGAGCTGGGTCACTATCATTACTCTCCTATTTGTGTAGTATCTCTGAGATTCAGAGCCTTTGATGTGGTTTCAGAAAAATATTTCTGATCCAAGGAGTTACACAGCAACCATGATGCTATCCATGATATGGAAATATTGAGGATTTCCAATGTCATGAAACCTTATGTTTTATGTTGTAAGAGGTAGTTTTCCCCCTCAATGTGAGACATATAGCTCCTGCAAAAAGAAATACAAATAGCCAATAAACATACAAAACTATGTTCGATCTCATCAGTGATCAAATTTGAGTTATATTAATTTTGACCTGTCAAACTGTAAAAGTGATCTTAAAATGTCTGCATTTCAAGTTTGATGAAGTAAGTACTTTCTTAAATACTGGAAGTAGTTATAAATTATCAGCAAAACAATGTGGTACTATAGATCAAAAATGCTAACGCTGTCTCTTTGATATAGCAATTTGGCATGTACAAATGTATCTTAAGGAAATAATCAAAGATACAACCAATGTTTTATGGACAAAGACACTTAAAATTTTCTCCCTCAATATTTTCATCTTAAACCTTACTCAAATATACATCAATAACATAATAATTCACTTATTACACATTCATTTTCTGGAACAATATGAAGCCATTAAAACTCATGTTTTTGAAGAAGTTTTAAGGACATAGGAAATGCTACAATATAATAATGTTATATAAATAAGACATAAAGTTGGTTTACAGTATGGTTCCAAGTATGTACTTATAGTCAATGCCTGTGCATAGACAGAAGAATATTTACTGGTGGTTTTATCTTTCTTATGACATTACGTCTACTTTACATTTTCTTACTAATACTTGGTATTTTAAAATATTTTGAAATGAGCATTTTTGCTTTTGCAATCAGAAAATAGAGCAATAGATGTTATTTTAAAAGAAATACCTCATGAAATAAAAAGGTACGTGTTTAAACTCCACCTATTAAAAGTGAAACTTTTGCACTTAACATGGTCTATATAGTCAAGTTCATAGTCATTTATTTATTCTTCTTTACATGAATATGCATTGAATGGCTTTTCTGTGGTAGGTGCTGTTCATGAAACTTGCTAGGCAATCTTTTTTTTTTAATAGAAACTCGCGGATCCTATCTCTTTTAACCATGTTATCTTCAGATTTACTAACTTTACTCCTATCTAACGTCTTCACTTTTTTCTTTCCAAAATACAATGTAGTTCTATAAGTGGATTTTCTCTAGCTTAAATTTACTGTCTTTTTTAGTTTCTTTCCTTTAAGGTCAAACTAACATATATATGTAGGTGTTTATAGTTTAGATATATCATATCTATCATATTTATTCAGATATGCTCTCTAAAACAGTCCTAGATAATCCTTACTTGCTATATCGCAGAATCAGGCTGTCTTGCTTTTGTTTTTCAAACAGGTTGAAATTTTTGAAACTCTAGTAGAATCCATAGCCAGTGACCGGCTAATCTTATTTGATGACAGTGGAGATGGTGCTGTGATCGTGAATAGTTCCAATAAATCCTGTGGGTGTTATTGGCAGGTTTTTCTGGGAACAGATTGGATCTCTCAGCCTCAGCAGTTGTGGGGCAAAGACCTGCCTCTAAGTGGTAACTTGATGCTGGGGGTGTGCGTTTCCTTAGGATAGTCTTGTCCTTTTAAATAAAGAGGGCGAAAACCATTCAGTAGCTATTAAAAAATCCATTCATCAAATAGCATTCTTAAATGTTTGAAATACATTGAATCACAGATTTCATTACTACTCAGCAATACAACTGCTTCCTCCCTTCTAAGAACCTATTAACTACTCATTATTGTTGAAATGAACTTTTTAAGGGGGATGTATTCCATCTTAATCAGGATTTCATATGTTCAGACATATTATACTTAATATCCCTTGAGTGGTACTGTTTGCAGGTGTTGCATAAAATTAATGATAATTCAAATCTACTAAAGAGATTACTTTATTCTTTATCCCTGGCACACTCATCTTACTTTACGATTCACCTCAGAATATTCTCAAGACTTCATTCTTAGATTCTTCATTTTATGATCTTAATAATTAAAATATATATATCAGTTCTCATTTTGTCTGGGAAAGTGATTTTTAATGGACCGTCTTCACAGTCCTGCCTCACATATGGTTGCTTTTTTTTTGCGTAAGGCTCAATGGGGTGTGGAGGGTGGGGATGCAAACAGTGATTGAAATCCTGCAGTACTGAGGAAAAGCTGCCATTTTCTAATTCATCCAGCCAGTTGGGGCAGTTTTTTTGTTTGTTTATTGTAATTTATACAAATGCTATATGTACATACACACATACACACACACACACACACTAATGGAGGATCTGGTCTTATATAATAGACAATATTTTAATTGTTAACAAATGGAAAGTCATGGTTCATGTCAAGGCTAATGGATGTGTATATGTGCATGTGCACTAGAATAAAAGTCTTCCATTTCTAGAAAAAGAATCTATTTTTTCCATCTTCATTGTGGCTTTCCATCCCCATTGTCCATTACCAGAACTATCAATACTTCCAATGAAGTGTTAATAATCACCTAACCATAATAAATAGGACCAGGTTCCATGTTATGCCTAATGTTTCTTTTGCTCTTGTAACTTATATTTAAAAAATTGCAACAACATACAAAAATATGAGAGACCACCTTGTCCAAATACTGAATTAAGGAAAGCAAAGGAAAACTACTAAACATGCAGTAGTTTAGCAGTCTTTAGTAGTCTTAGAAGGACTGCTGGTTCCGTGTGGGGTGGTGCAGAGATGTGGAGATGTGAGTGCACACTGATTTATTTTGGTTTGTTCTCCTAGCAAGGCGTAGGTACATGCCTCCCCAGTCAATGATCATGTTGAACTTGTTATGGCTTTATTCTTCTGTTAGTGGTTAGGGAAGGGCCATTTGTTGTTGTTGTTAGTTGTAGCTTTGCTTTTTTTTCCCCCCTCAAAATTAAGTGTATGTTCTGTTAGATTTATAACACTAAAATGACCCACAGTTGGTTATGTTAAAAAGCTTCTTTGAGTAGGATAGCTTACTTTTAGCTATTTCTTTGTATAATCTGAAAAGTATTTCCTGAAAAACCCCTTTACAAAACCATTTTGCATGGTTGAGTTAATCCAGTTGCATGCTAATTCTTTAAAATAATAAACAATTGTATGACATTTGGTTCTTTTAAAAAATAATGAAATCCAAATAAATTTATTTTCTATTGCATCATACAAAGAATCTTCAAGGATTAGTTATATGATGGTAAAACCTTATCAAAAATGGGAATAAGACTATCATTACTTAAAAGGTTAGCTTAGTTGACTAAAAATATGTGTTAAAAGGCACTTCATTAAATTCTGACTGAAAATAGGGAATTTTTATATCATTTCTGAGTATAATAAAATCGTTTTCCTTTACTAATGCCAATGATTAAAATGGCTAACATTTATTGAAGTTTGGCTATGTACCAAAAGCTTACTATTTCTCACAACAGCAGTATGAAATAAAACCTATTATTGTCTCAATTTTACAAGTGAAGAAACTGAGGTGCAGGCATCTTGAGTAATTTGTTAAAGCACAGCAGACAAAGGACTCAAATCCCGAGACCTGACCACAGTGCCATACACTGCTTTCACTGTACTGAGCTACGCTAAGTGTATGCCACTGCCCAGAGTTATATAATGTCTGCAAAGCAACCTGCTGGTTTTGGAAACAGCCAAGGAGGATTCATTTTTTTCCCAATATTATTTTATAACCATAAGAAGGCACACTTCGTGAAATTAGCATTTGCCTTTAACATAGAAAGGAAAGCTATGGAAGCTGTCCTACTGTCCTATGTCATGTTCTTTGAAACATATACATCCACTGAAAGAGCAAGGAAGTAAGAGCAAAGATGAAAGAGAGAGAGAGTTAATTTTGTGAAGCGATTTGTCGTAATTTTGCTTCAGAAGGGCAACCAGGATCCCTCTTTCTACATGGAAGTCGTCTTGCTCTCCTGGGAAACATTTAGTTTGGTTTAATTATACAGAAAATAGCTTTTAAACACAAGCCAGAGAAGACCAGTGCCTAAATCCAGGGGACCGCCTGCCTCCTTCCTGAGCCCTCGCTGCCTCTCTGGTGTGGGACAGAGAACAGAGCCTGACCCACAGGGCACACACAGAATGGGAGCAGGAGAGCAGCGGAGGAAGTTTGAGGAAGGAAGCATTTGCTTGTGTGTCTTAATTCAAGAGGTGGGATGTGGCAGTCTTATTGTAGAATTCATCCTGTTTTGTGAACTTTTCATAAGCTTTAAGTTTTCTATCATGAAGAGGTAATTTTTCTGTTAAACATATTTCTAAGCACTTATTTTACATTAGGCAGGGTTTAATTCTATGACTTGATTTGAGCTTGACCGATCTGTGAAGGGTAAAGCCTAGAAATGACAGAGCCAGTTTGGGTTTCTGGTTTGTACCTCTTCTGCTTTCTCTCTTCGTCTCCCCCTCCTACTCCTGTGCTGCCTTAACAGTTTTAGGAAGGAATCATGAACGTTTGTAAGAGAAGACCAAGTGCAGGCTCCAGGCTAATTGGTGACTCTGGCCTGTGATGGTCACCAGAGATGACAGTTCTCTGAAGTGAGTCAAGAGTTACCTGGAAGACACGCAATGCGTAAGTGTGAAGGTCTCTAGCATCACCTCCAGTCTAAAGTGAGGCTGCGCCCAGGCGAGGCACACTTCTTGGGAAACAGGAAGCCTGGTCCCTGATTCAAGAGTATTTACAATTACTATCAGCTGGTGAACGTTTTATCCATTTTCTAGTCTTCTCCCAAGATAGCATCTTTGTGGCAGCTTTTTAAAATATATAAATTATGAGAAACAATGTAGGTTGATTTATGAAAAACACATTGCTTTTACTTATTTTTTTCCTCAGTAACTGAGAAATCTAGACTGACTAAAGGTAGAAAAACATACCTCTTCTTCCTCATTATGGAATTTTCATACCGTATTTATGTCTAAGGAAAGGGAAGAATCTTTTTACTGATTCCCAAAACAGTGTGACAAAGTTCTTGCTATGAAATTGCTATGGATAAAAATTGATGTCTATACACTGAAAAGGACTCTTGGACAATAAATCCTTGACAATGGGGCAACTTTGCTTTCTCGCACAAATTCTGCCTAGCTTCACCTTTCTCCTTTGCCACTTCTCAGATGCTACTCTCACCCAGCTCCTCCTCATGGATGGAGTCTTGACCTCCTTTTATTTTTAGACCTATTTTCTAAACACCATCTATACTTTACCCTGAAAGAGGACTTCAATATTATTTTCATGGGAACTGTCAGGGTTAGAGTGAACCCAAAAAGCCTCTCTACCCTACCACCACCTGATGTGACTGACAATTCACGTGACACCAGTGTTTCTTGTCCTGTTCTCATGTTTCTTTGAGTGTTTTTAAGTACCCTATTATTTACTCACTTCTACCTGGAAAGTAATAGGCACGTGCAGAGGACTGGAGGGAGGTGCACCTTCTTCAAGTGTCTTGGCACTTTGTACATATAATTTCATTTAAGACTTATTGGTGACATTTTCCATGTTTTAGACAAATAAGTGAGGCTTAGAGAGCTAAATAATTTCCCAATATCATACAGCTCACAAGTGGCAAAGGTGGAGTTCAAAGCTATGTCTGTTCGTTTTGAAGCTCTTGTTCTTTCCATGACATCATGAAGCATCCCTTTTGTGACTTCACCATCCCATGTGGTCATCAGCTGCTAGTCAGTGCTTATGACATTTCTAGAGCAAATACCAAGCACTAGCTTTGTTTCATTTCAAACATCATGCTTAAAAATCTTAGTTATTTTACAGAGTAGGATATGGTTCTGGCAAGTAAAATTATGTGTGCTTCTCACTGCAATGGATAAATGTGCTAGACTTCACAGAAGATAAGATTCCAAAGAAACTCTCCATTCATTCATTTATTCAACAGCTATTTACTAAATGCATGCTTTATGCCAGGCACTGGGGATATATCTGTGAACATAACAGAGAAAAATCCCTGCCCTTGTGGGATGTCTTATTGGGGAAGACATAAACAAATTAAGCAAAATGTATATTATGTTACATGGTGATAGTTACTCTGGCGAACAATAAAACAAGGAGAAAAACAAAACAATTTTAAGTAGAGGGGATCACAAAGGCCCTACTGAGGGGGACTTTTGAATAAAGACTTAGAAGAAATAAGGAAGTAAGCCATGTGGACATTTGGGGGAAGAATGTTGCAGGCAGAGGGAACAAGTATAGACGCTCTGGGGAAGGTGCGTGCCTGTAATCAGCCAGGGAGAGAGTTGTGGGTGACAAGGTCAGTGAGAAGATAAATAGATTCTCTAAGGCCTTGAGGCCATTGGAATGATCTTGCCTTTCATATTGAGGGAAATGGGGAACCTATTAGAGGGTTTTGAACAGAAGAGTGACATGCTATGACTTCTGTTTTGAAAGATCACTCTAGCTGACATTTCATATGGGATGAGAGTGGAAGCCAATTAGGTGGCTACAGCAATAAACCAGGCCAAGAATGTTAGTGGCTTGAACCAGAGAGATAGTAGTAGAGTTGGTAAGAAGATGCCAAATTCTGGTTATGTTTAGAGCACGGAGTCTTCTGACCACAGGATTTGGTGATGGATTGGAAGTGGGTTTGAGAGAGAAGCAGAAGCATCAAGGATGAATCCAAAGACTTTGACTTGAGTATGTCATTAACTGGGCTAGAGAATATTAGAAGATGAATGGGTTTAGTGGGGAGGGGGTGGAGAACAGGGTCATGGTTTTACATATGTTAAGTTTGAGATGTGTATTACTCCTTTAAGTTAGAGGTGACATTGAGTACATAATTGGATATATGAGTCTAGAATTCAGGGAGAGGTCTAGGCTATGGGTATAAATTTAGAGTCATCCGCATATGTCTGTATCAGTTGCATTGATGAAATTACTAAAGAAATAAATTTAGACACAAAAGAGAAAAGACCCAAGGACTAATTTCTGGGACGCTCCAATATTAACAGGTTTGTAACACGAAAAGGAGCCAGCCAAGAAAACTGGCCTCTCTCACAGGAGAGGCCAGTGAGGTAGGAAGAAAATCAGCAGTGAGTGGTGTCCTTGAATTTAATGATGATAGTAGGTCAAGGAGGAGGAAGTGATCAACTGTGTCAAATGTTGCTGATGGGTCAAGTAAGATGAGCATTGAGAACTGACATTAGACTTAGCAACATGGAGTTCACTGAGGACCTTAAGAGGAGCAGTTTTCAGTAGATTGTGGAGCCAAAAACTTTGGAGTGAGTTAAGGAAAGAGAATGAGATGAATTGGATATCAGAGATTATAGACAACATAGAAATAACCAATATTATCATAACACACTACAGTTATTGCAGTTAGTTTTAAAGAGAGTTTTTGTGTTCATCATTTTTTTAAATGACGGTGGTTATCAGACCCACTGCAAGATCTTGCTAGCGAACATTTTATAAATTAGCACATATAATACTATATCGCAAATTTGTGTTTTTAATATTGTGATAACTATGTCAAAATAATTGAATTCACTTGTAATCCTATTTTTTTTATTTTATGCATTTGAAAACACTGTTCTGAGGGTACATGGGATTAATTAGTAGTCCTTAGCAAAAAAGTAAGATCCACCCCTGTTTTAGGGTCACTATCAAGATTTCTATAGATCTTTGTCTTCTCCTCTCCCCTTTACCAACACTGCCCATATTCCTAACCTACCACACACCCTTTTCTAATGACACTGACAAAGCGGAATTGAAAAAAAAGCTTTCTATCCACCACAGATCCTACACCACTCTATTTCATATTTCCCTCTTGAAAATTTGGTTTGGAATGTTGTGCTATGAAGTGATGCCTATAAAGTGAAATGAACCTTCTAATAATTTTTAGAATGTTAAAGATGGAATGTGTTCATAATATTTTGATTCAGTTAAATGTCTTATGTTTTTCTCTCTTTTCTCTTATAGGCATTATGAGTGATTAAATTGTATTTTCATGCTGCATACTATCTGAGAAAAGATAATTCCAATTAGCAATTAGTGCTATGCCCTAAAACTTTTTGAAGTTCATATCTACGTCTGTTTTGCCGAAGGGTTTTGAATGAGGCAGATTGAAAACTCCAATCAGACTTGACTGGTATTTTCTGTGCAACATCTGGCCTGACAGCTAGATCTGTAGTCAAGCTTATAAATCAAAATGGAGCTGACTTGGAAGTGATATAGAAATGCAGAAATGTCCCTTGATTTTTGCAGAAGATTTGAGACCATTTTTCATGTTAATGTAATAGAACTAAAAATGAGCTGCTATAGTTTAAATTTTAAACATTTTCGTTATGAAAATGGTTTTATTGTAATCACTTTACTGAAAAGTAAAGTTATTTGCAGAGAGAAGGGCAAGAACTTGAAGAGAACAAGAAATATATTTAGGGAGCCTGCTAGAGGTAAATAAAAAGCTTTACAAATAGCTATGAGGGTCAACTCATGAAGCTTGCATACCTGGCTTAATGAGACTGAGGAAGGGAAATAATTACAAATTTAGCATAGATAGCCTTGAGATGATGCCAAGTCATGCTTGGAAACTTGGACATAGGAATGTAGATGTGGAGAGTTTATTCAAGATTGGGGACTCGCCAAATGGCTTCGGTAGAAGAAGATAGGGCCAAGAAAGAGCAGTTTATGAGTATCAGCAAAGTGTCTTACTCGAGTTTCGGGCTGCATAGAGAGAAAACAGAAACTAGAAAAAGGAAAATGGGCTAAGAAATTAGGAAGAGCTCAAGATATTAGAGGTTGCAATGGGGCAAAAGTAAGTTCAATTACACTGAGAGTAGACAGCATGGATGGAGGGCATTGGGACAAATAAGGTCATAGAATGTTAAATCTGGAAGTAGCTATAAAAATCATTGACTTTAATCACTTTATTTTCTGTATAATCCAGAGAGGTTAAGTTTCTTGCAAATAAGGGGTAGAGCCCTTAGAACTCAGGGACTAGACTCTCAATCTTTCCAAGGCTTTCTGTTCTCTTGGCTCAACTGCCATTGGAAAATTGGGAAGAATGATAATCCTAATTCCTCTTAATAAAATAAATAAGTTTAAGAAAGATTCCATTATCCCCATTGAGCATGAAGATTGAAACAGGAATAAAAATAGAAATCCTATCTTGGCTTCTAGCTCCGAGTTCCCTAACTATCACTCCAGACAGCCGTTGGATGCTCTGGAAGTTTTCCCTGAGAATGCCACCATTATCACTGAAGATTTAGAAATATAAAATTCTACAAAGAGGAAGAAGTTTTGAAAAGAATAAAAGGTTGTCAGAAAGATGGATCCGCTGCATCAGGACACTGAGCCGACTTCTGCTGTAAGCCTGAGTCTGTGGGTGCAATAGCAGCAGGCGGAACACAGCACTTAGGGTTTTTTCAACATCCACCCCATGGACACCAGTGCTCAGCGGGACCTGTGCAGTAGTGCTGTGTGTAATTAGAGAGAAGGATCTGTTGAAAGGCTGTAGGGAGGAGATAATTCATTTTCACTCTCCCTACTCCCAAACAGAATCATAGCTGCTAGGACAAATTAAGGGTATCTGGCCCACTTCTTCACTTCTGTATCTTAAAGCACATTTAAGCCTCAAATCTTAGCTCTCCCTGTCTTAATTCCCTTCTCCCTTGTTTGTGCACCCATGCTTGGAGGATCTCAAAAAGGAAGAGCGTGAGAACCACAGTCAGAATAGTGTGCCCCAGGGGTAGTAGGATAGAGAGGGTTCCTTTGTCAAATTTGGCTCTGGTGCTGGAATTTTATCATGTGTTATTGGCTCTGGGGATTATGTTCTGGTTCCGGCTGAGTGAAAGCTTGCTTTGCCTTTGTTTTCTGAAAGTATTTAATAAAATGGCAGGATTCGCTTACTTGCTTATTGAATTCTTTTGCCTGGGAAACATGCAAATTCTGAACCCAGCTGCACACTTGTGACAAAGAGATAGCTAATAATCTGAGCTATATGCTATTTTTTTAAAAAAGCTTTTTTATTTTTCGACAAGGGAAGAACTATCGTACACAAAGTTAAGCCTTTTAGAGACTGGGTTTAAATCTGCTTTCTATTAATAGCTTTCAGAAGATTTTCTAAATAACCTTGAGGCACAGGCAGTTTCTCTTACAAGAAAACAGGTGGAAAAAAAAAGATCTATGGTTTGTTAACCAATAAAGCAAAATTGCTAAATCTACCTATTTCAAGTAAGTCAGTTGTGCAAATTAGAACATTTATTTTTCTTCTTTCTCTTTTATTCAGTCTTCATAAATGATATTAGAGATGGAACAAACTTTGGAGATTATCTGGCCCAGATTCTTTAATTTTCTAGAAGAGAGTACTGAAGGCCAGCAAAGATAAATGATTAAAATTTTATAGCTGCTATTTGCCCCTCTAGTCCTACACTCCCTCCCTCGCCACCCCACGCCAGGACCCAGAGGCTAAACTTGATGGAATGCTTCAGAAGGTCCCTTTGCCCTCTCCCTGCTCTGGTTGGGTTTAGCCATCTATAGAGGTCACAAGCGCAAGTCCAGCAGCAGGAGACAAAGGGCAAGATTCTTATTTCTCTAACTTACTCTTAGTCTGTTTGGGCTGCTATAACAAAAATCCCATAGACTGGGTGCTTATAAACAACAGAAATTTATTTCCCACAGTTTTGGAGAGTGAGAAGTGCAAGATCAAGCTGCCAGCATGACCACCTTCTGATGAAGGGCCTCTTCCTGGTTCACAGCTGGTGCCTTCTCGCTGTGTCCTCACATGGTGGAAGGAGCTGGGGATCTCTGTGGAGTCTCTTTTATAAGGGCACTAATCCCATTCATGAAGCTTCCACTTTCATGACTTAAGCACTTCCCAAAGGCCTCACTTCCTAATACTATCATTTTGGGGGGTTAGGATTTCAACATACAAATTTTGGGGGATACAAACATTCAGATCATTGCGTCTTTCCTCGCCTAGGTTAGTAGTGGCTGCATTTATGGTGGCCATCTCCTGTAGGCACATCTTTCAGCAGTTCTGGCAACTTTTATCTTCCTTGTCCTTCCTTCATAGGGTGGTAATGGCATCTTGTTGTTGCTGTCCCCACGTGTTTCACCATCCTTGATGGCTCCCTTTTCTCTGCTGACATCTTTGCAAAACTCTGCTCCATTAACTCTCTTGAGTCACCCCTTTCGAGTGTGTCATCTATTTCCTGCCAGTATCCAGACTGACACACCTCTGGTAAGCACATTCTGGGACTGGGGCCCAGGTCTCCTTATCCCATTGCTAATACCTTTCCACTTTGCCCACATGAAAAACCTTGCAATCTCCTGCTTTCAAGAGCAGACCAACATCGACAAAACTTCTGGATCTACGTCTTCTGAAGTGTTTTCCCTTGTCTCTCATTTCTACCCTGGGAGTAGCATATTCTTTTGCTTTAATAAATGAGAAAATAGCAGATTTAAGGTAAAAATGTAATGAAGGTTATGTCTCACTTCTTTTTATCCGTTTGGTGCAGCCAGACTGGAGTTTTGGGGTGGGGGGAAGTGTTGGACCCTTGATTAATTTGGGATTCTGTTGACCAAGATAGGAAACATTTAACCAATGTCTCCGCATAAGGTGATGGGTGAGAGCTTCCTATTCCTTCTCTGTTGCTCCTCACGAGATAGTGTGTCAGGAAATGTGTGATTCATACATATCAGGAGTTTCACCTCCAGAGAGCTAGGTAGCATTGTGCCTTTTTCCTACTTTTCCTTTTCTAATGATCCCTCACTTCTCTCAGCTTTGTTACCACTACTTTTCTTTCCCTGAGGCAAAGTCAATGGGATCTCTTTATCCCTCTCACTGCACCATTTCCTCCAAAAGGTTTTAAACTCTCTTCATACTTTAGGAGGGTGCGAGGGAGTAAACAGGACAGTGGTTACTGGTGAGCCTGTCAGTGGGTCAGTTTTCAGGCTCCTCTTGGAGTGTGATTTGTCACAGCTAAATTCAGTCAAAGGCAATTGCTCAACCACTTTGGAAAAATACAGATGCATCTATTTTAAAAACAGCCAGTGTGCTGAGATTTGCTCTGCATGGAATCAGAGCAACAGGTAAAAATGATAAGAAGCATTAATTTCACCCTGACACGACAGCACTCTGCCTGTTGACTGCTGACTTTTTGCAGAGAACATTTCGCTGAAAGGAAACTGACAACACTTACCAGCTACCTGCAAAGCATACCTCTCCCTCTCTAGGGAGTGGAAATAATGTAATTGTTGTTTATTGCCTGGAAGACTTGCAAAGATTCTCAGCTCAAACTCTGTAAGCCGAGAGAGACAAGAACTAAATCTACAGATTTAGTTAAATCTGGATATCAATTGGTTTTGTGGGGTCCTTACTCTAACAAGACATCAGGCAATGCCTACTCATTCTTTAAGACTCAATTTAACTATCACCTCCACTGGGAAGACCCCAGTCTGCTCCCAAAACTCTCTCTGTCTGGGGTCCTCAAACCTTAGCAGGCTTCAGAATCATCTGGTGTTTGGCTTATTAAAACACAGAGTGCCAGGCTTGGTTGGCCCACGGTTTCCTGATTCAGTAAGCGTGAGGTGGGACCTAAGGATGTGCGTTGCTAAGAAGTTCCTAGGTGATGCTGATGCTGCCGGTCCTCTGCTCCGTATAAGCCTCTGTCATGGAACCAATCACACTGTATTGCCATTACTTATGAGTTTTACTACATTGCCAGTCATTCAAACTATAGGATGTATCCATTGATAGTCACCTTCCATATACCCACAGCCCCGCCCCAAAACACACACACATGCTATTGAATGAATGACTGAGTGAATACGCTTTTTAAGAGCCTTTCTTGAAATTATAGTAACATGCAGTGCTAATCCTACTATGTTTGTCTGCTCCGTGAACCTAATATTATCATTAGTTTGGAATTGACCATCCTACAGTTGTACAAGACAGCCACTGGCCTATCCACTGCTTTTGTGTAAATCAGCAAAAGGGGAACTCTTTGGGCAGATGCAGCCCCTGACATGCAGGAAGTAAAAAGTCTAACAAGTAGGAAAGTGCTGCTTCCTCCAGTTGGGTACATTTGTAAAGTACATAAAATGCAAAACCAAACACAAGGCTCTGGACTTACACAGTGTTCTTTCTATGTTTGGCAGCTTCTGTGAAATTCTCTCAGGTGCTCTTAAAGTTAGACCTGAGGACCCCTTTCCTGCAGGGACTGTCCCATGACCAGGAGTACCAGACTTTGCCTGAGCAAATAGCAAAATGCCATGTTGTGGTCTTGCTAGAGAGACACCTAGTCAGATCAGGGTGCAGGGAGGCACAATGGGTTCCAAGAATTTGAAATCCTTTATCATCTGTGGGAGCAGAAATAATAGGAGAACAGGTGACGCTCATGTCAGCAGCTGAGAAATTCTTATAACCTTGGGTTTTCACATTGCAGAAGAGGAAGAACGATAGAAGCTAAAGTGTAGGTTGTGACAGAGCCCAGCTAGGCTGCCTAAGTCTTACTCTTATAGATTGCAATTCCAAGAGGTCAGTCAATTGTCCATCCATCCATTCATTTCTCCATCTATCCATTCATTCATCCATCAATACTTGTTGAGTGTTGACTGCATCAATTGTTATGAGAGGCAATGAGGAATCCTGGAGAGATTATGCGCTTTGGAGCCAAACAGACATATGCCTAAATCCTGGCCTCCCCAACTTCCTCGATACATGGCCTTATGCAAGATGATTAATTAATTAATTAAAACTGAATTGGCATCTTCATCAAGAAAATAGAGCTTATCTTATCACCTACATTATTGGGTGATTGTGAGAAAAAGATGCTACATCTCTATAGTGCCTACTGGGCTTGACACATAGTGAATAGTCAATAATTGATAGGCATTATTTAGAGACATCATACAATGATACCAAAGTAATCATGACTTTTTTCTTATTCTCTGTTGATGATTTAAGTACATAACATGTATTTTCCTGTCTTCTATAGTACATGACTCAAAAGTAAATCGATCTTTTCAGAGAAACAACACCCAGAGGAAGATTACAAAAGACCAAGACATCTAGAAAGAGTTTCTTACTTTTCAGAGTTTAGCAGACATCTGTTTATAGTTTTGTTTACTGTGTATTATATAATGAGAAATTTGGAAAGATTTATACCATATATGTTAATGTGCTTCAATTTTTTCCAAAGCACATTTACATCTATTGTCTCAATACTTTTCCTAATTGATAGCAGAATTTATTGCTCCATTTTATATATTAAAAAATGACATAATTATATTGTAAGCTAATGCCAGACTTAGGCTAGAATGGCTCCTGGTTTCCAGTCCAGTGGCTTCTCTACTCTTAACCAAAGCCTTTAATAATCAGTTCTTTGTGGCAAGGCCTTGAACAATTTAAAAACTGCAAAATAAAGCAAAAACAATAAGTGACAGTTGAATCTGCCATGGGAGGATCTACTTGACGATCGTAGTTTCTCAGGAAATCAGTTAACATTTTTCAGGTCTGCTAGCACATAGTAAATTGCGATGGAATATGTAGTAGAATCTTTGTAAAGGAACACTTCTGTCTCCTCCAACAAGAAAGAGGGCCTTTGAGGAAACAGATTCAGAGAAGTTAACTAATTAGGCGAAGATAACATAAGTGGTATGTGTTGAAAAGTATGCACATTAGGATAATAATCCAAATTTGTTCTTCTGTTGATGATTTGATATAATTTTAATTGAACCCATGTTTATGTATTTATATTCACTCTTTGACCATGGACAGTGCATGAATTTTGCCCTAAGGGGTCGGCATTAACACCGTAATCTATACGAATGATGCCATATAGCATTGTGCAGTGCGCAACCTGCTCTTCTGTACCCGGTAGCCTTGCCTTTGACTAAATATTGTCACAGTATTTTAGCTGTTTCGATGTGCTTTTTCCCTTCTTCAGTCACTGAAGAGCACTACAAAAGAAGCTCATAATGCAGCAAGCTTGATTTTAATATTAGTTTAAGTAAAGATAAGGCAAATTTAGGCTAAAACGCAAATGCATTGTTTACAAAATGATCACATTTGTCTATCTGCCAAATAATATTTAGTTATACACAATACATAAAATCAGGTACTGAAATGTACTAAGAAAAAATCCGTATTGTTCAAGTTTAATCCTGGAAACAATTTATTTTAAATAAAAATTTTGTGTTTGGATGAGGCTTGAATTATTAAATAGAGGATTTCATTCTTTCATTGATCAGCATTTTAAGTTGGGAATTATGATGTATATATGCAGAAAGGAAATAACAGCTAATATTTTAGGAGCACTTACTATGTGCCAGTTTTTTTTATAACCATCTTATATCTGTAAACTTCTGTGATATTCTTAACAGCCTCCTGAATGGCTTCTATTTTTATCCTGATTTTATAGCAGAGGAATTGGAGGCTCAGAGTGGTTAAGTTATTTATCCAAGGTCACACAGCTCTTCTTGTTGAGATTTGAACTCATAAATCTGTCTCTGGACACTGTTCTCTTAATAACTATGTTAATCAAAGGCTAACAACACCTTTGGCTAACTTTAAACAAATAAAACTTATTAGGTCTAATATCATCTTAGGAGGACAATGTCATCCATCATAAAACATGCCAGAAATACAATCTAGATGGTACTTATTTGAAGTTTCAAAGATGAAATTATTATGTAGGAAACAGATGCAGCTCTCTGAGCAATATTTTTTATTTTATTATTTTTATGAAGTAATGTATCTATGAAGTTTATATCTATCTTAAAAAACATCTGTGAGTCATAACTATCAATGGTGCTCCAGGAAGACGGTTTTAAGAAAAGAGTCATTCTGGAAGAACATGATGGTATGACTTATTCTTTGTTGGGAAAGTACAGAAAAAAATACAATGTAATCATCAGCATTTGATCAAAGTATGGAAAATCTTAAACCCCCTTGATTCATGTATTCATTTTCATCTGTCTCATTTCAGACGATTGACACCAAGCTCTTAGTAGGGAAGTTTTCTGTTTTTAATAACTTGTATTGTTGGCAGGAGCACATTCAAAGACAATTAGCGGTTTCCTCCCTCAAAACCATTACTTCCCTGTGATATGGGAAATGGTGTTCTGGATTGATGGGGCGCTCACAGAAAAGTTAGAAAGATCTCGAGAGAACTAGGTCATCAATGTCTCAGGGAACATACTGGTCACATCAGTGTTGAAGACAAGTGAGGGCAGACATGCGCAGGAACGCGCATTAGGTTTGGCTGATTGGTTTCCATCTATGCTTGGGGTTGTTTCTCAATGGGCTTTATTTTCTCCAGTGGACGGTAAGGAAGTTAAGTTTGAACCATATTAATGGTTCCAGGCTTTTGCAGGCTACTGAGTTCTTCTGTACAAGTATTTCAAAGGATACCCTGCGTTCTGACTGTCTATCTCCTTCCTCTGCTGACTGCTGTCTCTGATGTAGCCAGCTGGGAAAGAACTTGTTATGGTATCAGACTTCTGTGGGAATTATACAATCAATTGTAAGCCAGCACAGTTTTTGACAACTAGTAGGACAGAAACATTGACTAAGCAGGGAGGCCCTGGCTGTAAACGCTGGGTACACCCATAGTGTTTACCACTCAGACGACAGATGAAAAGGGAGTTATAGGGAGATCCTGAATTCATCTGACTGTGGCACTATCAATTTAGAATTAATTAATTTATCCACTCATTATGGCCTAGTATTGCATAAGCCATAAATCACCACCACCACCACCACACACACACACACACACACACAGTTACTTTTTTTCCCATTGCTTATAATATCTTAATTAAACCACTTCAATAAATCAAGCTAATCTTGTAAAATTAATGGTCTGCAAATCTCCACACTTGGACCTACTTTGCTACAGTCTCTCTCCCTAAGATGGTCTCTCTTCTTGCCATCCATTCTTTTTCCATCCACAAAACACTTGCTTCAGGAAGCCCTCCATATTTTTCCTATGTTTACACTATAGAATCCTATATAATCTTAGCACACTGGTAAATTCACCTTATAATATGTCATTACAATTATTAAAATATCATTCTGTTTTGACATGATTTCATATGAGTACATTTTATCTTCTCCATTTGATTTTAAGCTTATGTTTTGGTATCTTCCCACAGTGCCTATCATAAGTCTTTTTATAACCAGCTATTGAATAAATGTTTATTAATTGATTACTAGTGACTGACTAGCCATTGACCGAGATCATTGGTACCACAGAGCAGGATGTCACTCTTCTGTGATGGTAAAATGGCTGTATTATATATCAGGTGTTTAACCTTGGTATTAGCAGCATCTAGTTTGGCATAAAATCGGCACTGAACGCATGCGTGTTTGGTTTGATGAATACATACATCTCTTATGATCTGTGTATAAACTGGTCATTTTAAAACAGCAGTGGTTTGACAGTTAATAGCTCAGTCAGAGGAGACTCAGAGATTTCATAAAGAAAAGGAGGTGTCCTTTCAGAATCGGAGAGCTGAGGTCGGCCATAACCCAGTGGAATACCTGTTTCAGTTTATTTCCTTGCCATGAACTTCTGACTTTTCAGAACATTTTTCAGTTTCAGCTGCAGAAGCAACTAAATACCTTGGCCAGGAGAGGGATGTTTAATGCACAGAACTCCCAGTGTTAGAAGAAATTCCTCTTGTATTGTGTTACATCACACTTGTCTATCATTAAGTAACCCTAAAAAACAAACAAAACAAGCAACCAAACTAAAATGGAACAAAACCAAACAAAGCAGATTCGAGGCAGCAGAGCAAGGTAGAAGAAATGAAGAAATTAAGGCCTTGGCTGTCAAAGCTTTACTCAGTCATCCTAGACAAGTACTGTCCTCTCCGGACCTGGTTGTCATCTAACGGAAAGCAAAAGGGCATACCCTGAATCGTCTTCAAGGCCCCTTGTAGCTTACCAGAGATTGACTTCTGCATGCTACAGAGGTATAGCTTTTGTCTTTTCTGTCTCAAGACTTGATTGTACCTCCTTATAAGCTATTGAAAGGTGGGATCTCTTAGCTTGAGTATAAAAGTGGCATCTGTCCCTTTTCAAACCCTCAGAACTCTTGCGTGCATCTGGGAAGCTCTGTCCCTTGCATAGTTTCAATTACAATGAGTATTCTTTTCATTTTGAATCTTAGCGAAGACTTCTGCTGCTGTGTGTGGCTCTTGACAGCTGCTGTGCACCCCTCCAGTCGTGGCTGAAATTATTTCTGCACCTGTCTTATGCTTAAAAATATTGGGGTGGGGGGAGGAAATAGACTCAGCATCCTAGAAAATATTGACTTGTTTCCCATTTTATGCTTGGCTTCTTAAAGTAATGGATCTGAGATGAGCAGCAAGCCAGCCATTGGTTAAGCATACTGGCCGCTTCCCTGATGTATGTTCCTTTGATCTAGATGGTCCTGGGCCAGGGTCTTCTGTCCGTTAAAGATCAAAGTTCACTGTCATTTTAGGACTGGGGTTGGACTGAAAAATGTGAACAGCTTAGTCAGACCAGGTGAGGTGAGCCTACTTTTATATCCATCCTGACCACCATTTTCCATCCTCTAGTTCCCTTCTATGTGTAGCGTTAAATGTTTCCCACGCCAAGATAAATATTCTAAACAGGGAGTGTTTCAGATAATACAGTTTTCTTGGAAAAAAAGAAAGGAAAAAATCACATCTAAGGATTAGTAAAAAGGAATAAAAGGAGATAAAGTAGAGCAGTTAAGAACTAGGATTCAGGAATAAGAAAGACTTCAGTTCAAATTCCCTTTGCTGTCCTTATTAGTTCTATGATCTTCAGTGCTTCACTTAAAGTTTCTCTGTTTCAGTTTCCCTGTCTTGAATATGAGTAAACAGTACCTATTTCATAGGGTTGTGGTAAGAATTAAATATGTTAAGGGCAGCATTTAGCATAGTGCTTCCAACATAGGAAGCCATTCAAAAGAGAGAGTTTTGTGTTTTTGTTTGCTTTGTAGAGCAAATGCTATGGAAAAGGCTGGCAATGGCTTGTGCTATATACTATGCAGCAGAGCAAAATGATTTGTATTTAAATAAGCTTCCTATCTATTCAGAGGGAAGTTAACTTCAGAGAGGAGATTAGTGTTCAGTGACTATATGAGAGATGTTGGATTAATTTGGACAGATCAGGATTCAAATTCTGCCTCCGTGTGATTACACTCCAATTTCTTCACCTATAAAATGAGATAATAGCCAACTTACCACCCTGTCCAAAATCTCTAAAAGCTCCTTCTGTGCCCATCATTCAGAGCCCTCCACGGAGCGGCTTCTCCATGAACTCAGGACTTTTTGGTAAAGATTAAATGGTTGCCGCTCAATAAATATTTTGCATGTGCCAACTAAGGCCACTTATAAATCCAAGAATGATTTTATTAGTCATAGGATGGTGCTTTTATATTTCCAATGCTCCTTTTGCCATGTAGGGCTATTCGCAAAACTGTAAATGGTAAACATTTGTTGAAAAATATATGGAGTACAGTGTTTTCTGGTACGAACCGTATCCCAAACCTATTATAAATATTTTTAGCAAGGATAAGGGAATAAGAATTTCTTGTTTAACATTCTAGAGTTTCAGCATGGCTCTCACAAGTGTGCCATTCATTTATTCACACATTAATTCATTAAATAGATATGTGTTAAGCATATATGATGTCTCAAGTCCTGCCTTAAGCATGTTTGGGATATAAAAAAAAAATCTATAAGACATGTTTTCTCCCTGCAAAATTTCCCTGAAAGGAAGATAATATATGGACATAACTGAATATAATGCAAGTTAAAAAATGATAATGACTGTGGAAGTAAAATAATGATAATAGTAACAGGAATAATAATAATATACAATTGAAGTGGAGGGAGAAAGAAAAATACTGTAATATTTTATATATTAGTAAATTTTATATTTTCTAAATATAAAATATATGCTTATTTAATATATATTTATGTTAAAATTTTATATATTAGTAAAAATACTGTAATATTTTATATATTACATATATATTTTATATATAGGCTGTAATAATCAGAAAATAGTTTATGAAAGAGTTGAGTTTGGTCATAAAATATAAGATGAATTTGGCAAAAAGGAATGTTCCAGGCAGAAGAAACAATGTGAGCAACTAGAGGTGGGCCTTGAGGGAGATGTTCAAGGAGTAGTAACCTGTGGCTTTGTTGGGCATAGTGGTATAAGGGTATTTGTGCAAGAGAAACTGAAAGACTAGGGTGACCCAGATTGAGAAAAGTCATGAGGATGTTAGAAGGTTCTGAGCTGTGAAGTGGCGGGTTCGCTATGTAACGTCTGTCTTTGGGGCCCATGATTCTGAACCACTCAGAAATCTAGCAAAATGCTTTTCCATTGCACAGTTTTGTATCCATTCCTCTGCACACATTGTTAGAATCACAAAGTGCTTAAGAGAGAGATCCTTTTGTGTGTGTGCTGGGCATGCAGGCAGGCCTTGTGAAGTTGGAGGCGGCCAGAGTTCAGCAAGTCTGCTGGTGTTTGTTAATCGTAAATAAATAAGTGTTAATTTTTGTACATTACGAGCATTGGAAATATACACAGTGGTACTCCAATTATGCTTAATTCTATAGTCACTGCCGACCAGAAAATTTTAACCTAATAGGTCCTAATTTTTATATTGGATTTAGTGATCTTTAAAGGGAATGTTTTCTATGGCATTTCCAAGAGTGATCATTCCTCAGTAAATTTACTCTGGGTTTGACAAAGTATATTTGAATAAATAAAAATTACATAAATATGACTATGTTCTGTTATATTAGTGAATGGCCCCATTGAACACTTTAGGAATATCATCAATACAGATTGCAAGTTTTTGCTAATCTCACACAATCTCTGATAATAAATTTGTTCATATTTTTTTGCCAGACTACATGCTTTTCCTAGTGTCTCATAATCAAATAGCTTTAACAGCAAAGGAAAAAGGAGCCATGATTTTAATTTATCTGAGCTGGAATTATTTCTTTGATCTAAAAATTAATACAGGGATTATTTATTAAGAGATCCACATTTGACATCTTCTCCTCCCTATTTCACAGAGAACATTTCACTGGAATACGTTTTGGACCGTTTTGTGGTATGATTTATGGATTATCGCTGAATTTTGGGGAATTGTTTTCCTTAACTTTAGTGGTAGGATCCTAGCAATGAATGGAGCAACTAACAGATTGTTATCATTTAATATTTTTCATTATTGTCAGTTTGGGTGATTGTTTATGTAGATCACCAGTCAAGGGTAGAACACCCCCGTGTCACTGTGGTATTCTTTCTGTAGATATAAATCTTAGAAAGAAAATGAGCTGTGCTGTATCTTATGGTTAAGCTCCATAAATCAATGACTCTTAGATAAATAATACATTAATCAAATCTTCCCAAGTAGAACTCTAATTGAGAGCCTTGAAAATAAGAATGGACTAGTAGTTGGAAAATACCGTATAACAATTATAGTAACAGTTCTACTTCTTGAAAACACAACTTCATGTTTTCTTACAAGTACATGTACCTTTTATCCTATTCTTCATCTAGATTTTTCCTAGACATTCTCTAATTCCATCCACTTCACTTAAGGGAATCTATCTTCAGTCAATGCATTCAGCAAAGTTTTATCAAAACCTATATTATGTAAGACACTCCACCATACAGTGCCTCAGATGTCAGCTCATCCAATCTCTCTGATCACAGCCAACCAATGGGGTATAACTTAAAAATTGCCGGAAGAGCCCTCTGTCTAAACAATATTTTTCTCCATTGGCCTACCTGGACTAATGTCATTGACTGAAATTGTTTCTTTAAGGGATAGAATACTTTCTTAAAAGAATCTATATTCTTCCTAAATTCATCAGGATTTTTAAAAATGTGAAGGCATTTGAACAGAGAACATAAGAAAAAGCAGATGAAATGAAAGTTAAGGGAGGCAGACAAAAATACACGATATCAAGTTTTGAACACTGGTTAGAAGTGCTTGTCTCTAATGTTTTTCATATTTTTATCAGGAGAGAGGGAAAGGATGGGGGGAGTGCAGGGGCAGGGTCAGTTGCTCAGTTGCATGAATAACCACATATTTTAAAATACAGTTATTTAGAAGAAATAGAACTATTCTCCCTCCTTCCATGGGCTCTCATAAAGAGAATGCTGCATGATGTAGTGAAATAGTAATTTCAATAATGTTCTAATAGAAAAATAGCACTGAGTGCCACAGATCTGTTTCTTAAAGTCCTTCAAGGCAGAGGAACCTCACGGCACCTGTCAATAAATGCACCTCTACAAGAGATCCCATTAGAGAGTAATCAGAGTAATGGAACCTCTCTGTTACAGCACTGTCCTGGGGCCATACCTTGGAGAGCTAATGATTGAGGCATTAACACCTCGATGTGAAGCAGTTTACCCAATTGTTTTTTTGTGCTACCATTAGAGTAGGGCAGGCTTTCTAGGAGCTGAAGGCCAGGCACAGAGGGCTTTGTCGGTGAGGATAGCTCTGGTAGGGAATTCAGGACTGAAAACAAGGGCTACTTAAAAAGATGATTACCTCAGTGTGCTCCTTAGATCTGGCTCTGTCTGTGGTCAGATTTTAGAAGGGTAAAATAATTTAAGATTGCATTATATTTACTGGTTAAAAAAAAAAAAAAAAGACTGGAGGAAATTATTCACTAGCAACTCCTGAGTCTTCCATACTATGGAATATATGGGATAGGAAGTTCATCAAGGACTTTCCAGTCCCGGGATCCAGGGTCATTCTTTGAATAAGAAAAGGATTAATTCCGTTTGTGTATAAGTGGGGGAGGAGTGGGGAGACAGAGATTAGAAATCTGTAGATCTACAACTACACTCAACAATGTGGATGAATCTCACAAAAGATGATGTTCAGCCAGAAAGAAGCAAGACTCAAAAGAGAGTACACACTTGATGCTTCCGTTTATACAAAGTACCAAGACAGATAACGCTATCCTATGCTGTTAGAGGTAACAGTAGTGCTTCCTTGGAGATAGGGCTAGTGATTGGAAAAACCAGAGGGGCTTCTGGAGAACTGGGAATCTTCTGTTTCTCGATCTAGGTACAGAGAACACAAGCATGCCCAGTAGCCCCTGAGCTGGACCTTGACGATACACGCACTTTTCTTTATGGATAATATGTCAACAAAAAATTTCTGTTTAAGTTATAGAACCGTCTCCCATATATTAGAATATTACTAACCTAGTTACGCCTCTGCCATCCTTTCTCAGCTTTCTAGCTTGCAGGAGAGAAATCAGTCACTATTTCCTAAGAGCAAGATAGTTATTGGTGGATTTCCACTCCTTCCTTTGTCCACCTTCTCTCAGATTTACCCAACATTTTTCTCTCCCTTGCTGCGCAGAGGTCCAAAGTGCATTTAAATAGCATGTTTAACACTTGATGCTATTATCATCAAATAACACCTGATATTATTACACAAAATACTTCGCCCTGAGGGTTTCTCAATTCTGTGCTTAGTGTTAACTAGAAGCCAATGCCAATAGTGCAAAACAAAAGGACTGGGGATCAAGGTAGAGGTAGGCTTTTCAGGTGTTGTCAGGAAAAAAAAAATCAGGCTAGGAAAGAACATCTTGAAGGGCTTCATGAAAAGATCCAAAATGTTGAATGGTATAGTCAGTTTCTAATTTCATACAGAGTAATTTCTCTCTCACATGTGTTAAAGTGTAAAAAAAAATCTAATAAGATGTAACACTTCAAAGTCATTAACTAACTAATTAACTAATGAATCCACATAACAGCTCTATAAGGTTTGTGTTAAATATCTACCACTTCACAGATCTTGTGTCATTTAGAAACTCTTATAGCTCTTTTCATCTCTGCTCTTTTCAAAGTCTTTAAAAAGAACTAATTATTATCGCATCTCCAGTGAAAGGCATGTATCAAATTTCTCTCTAGAGAAGAGAAAATCCAAAGCTTTATGAAAAAGTGATTTTCCAAAACCAGTCAAATAATTCAGTGGCTTTCCTGGTGATATGACCCCAAATTTCAAATATCCTTTAGTCGCTATTACATTTTGTTTGCCTTGAAGAAAACCAAAACTCCACTTGTATGCCTGCATGTAGTAGGTGTCCAATACATGCCCACTGGGATTCCTCTGTTGTAACTCTTTGGATGAATTACCTCGGATAATTCAGCTATCATTTCACAGACAATTGGAATTTTTGAAAACATAAATATTAATATTGTGTCTCTTTCCTCCAAAATGCCTAAATTATTTTCCACTAGAAATGAATTAGGTGCTAAGCAATACAGTATAGGCCATTTGGTTTTCTACAATAGTAATAGCACGTTCCGTTCAGCACTGGGTGTGGGGGTGTGAGACGTCCATGTTTGAGGGAGAAAAATGCCAGAGAGAAAGATGGACAAACATTAGAGAAATGTTTTAAAGAGAGATGTGAAAGATAATGGAGTCAGTTCTTCAAGTAATGTTTATGAAAAGGAAATGAGGCTAAATTATTAGGAAAAAACAATACTAAGATCAGAATGTTTTTGTTGTGGTGCTAAGCAAAATTGTAACAGGACAATACTTAATACAGCCATTCCATTAACGGATGTTAACTCAGGGTTTCCAAATTTCTGGTAAGCCCTTTTTGGGTTTGATTTAATGACTGACTGGTTAAGCTCCAAGGATATTTAATCATTTTCTATAGATTGCAGACTTGACAATCTAAATGGGGAATGTGGGAACTTTCACTTTGTCCTTCATGTCCACTGGCTGCATTGTGAAAACACCTAGAGAGAGGGAGAACACTTTTATTGAGCACCTGCTGTGCCCACAAACATGTTATCTCAACTTATCCTCAGAATTGCCCTGGGATGTTAAGCACTGTTCCCATTTTACAGATGAGGAAACTGACGCCATGCCAGGTTGCTAGTCTAACTGATTCAACATCTGTAATCTGTCCCCTACACCAGGAAATTATATAGGCGCCCATGAACAGATTTAATTTGAGCACCCGCAGGCCCCATCTATCTTAAACTGGTTCTGCAGGTATTCGTCTGTGCACGCTGATGTACTGATTTAATAAAAACTTAGAGATAAGAACCTCTTCTGTTGTAGGCTGTGTTTTTTTCTCCCTCGTTTGTCGGCCTCCTCTTTCAGCCACACTCGGCTCCCGCGGCTTGCATTCTGGCTGGCACGGGCAGGGCGGTCAGGGCTGCAGCTGTAGCGTCCCCTCCTCCCACGCTCATCATGAGTTCTGCAAATGAGCCCTGCAGACTGATATTGTATTCTGGAATTTATTTGACAAATAGCTTTTGTGGCCTTTGCTTTTTCATATCACTCATAAATTCTAGCAACAGACGGGGTCTTTGTCAGATTTAAATTCCAAACATTTGAAAGGAAAGAGTTGAAGATTTCTGTGTTGAAAGTGGACTCTGCCCTTAAGATTTATTTGTACATTTTGCTGAAAACTACTTTGAGAGGAACCTAGGACGTTCTTCTGGAGCCGCCTAGCTGCAAATTATTTCTATCCTTATGTCATAAATCTTGATAATACGTCTTTGAAAATGTGCCTGAGAAATGTATTTTGTGTTTATAGTGCTGGATTTTAGCGAGTCAAATTGTGTTTGCCCAGTATGTTTGCCTCTCCACGTTCTGTTTGACACTGGAGTAAAATGGAGACTTCGGTCATTCAGCTGCAGGCTCTAAGAAAGCCTGGTGTAACTGTGCATTTTAATTAACCGAATCAGCTGAGGAAATGTTGTCTCTCTTCTGTGGTGTAGCTGTCTGCCTTGTAAAGTACCTCCCTGGATAAACAGAGGACTTCTATTTCTTAAACTGCCTTTCCCCCATGGTCTTTAAGAGTATTGGGCTTTTTCTTTTTTCTTAAATTAAAGGTGGGGAAGGTTTAATTAACTCTAAAAAGATTCTCCAGCAAACTCAGTTGCATTTTTTACAAGACTAAGAGCTATAATATAGTCACTGAAGGATGCATGCGGTTATTGGAGCACACAGAAACATTTATAAACCTAAATCCACTTTGTCATATTACTAGAGATAGCATCTGCACTTGGGTACAGTTGGAACGCAAACTGAAGATCAGATAGTTTTTTCTTTTTTTAAACTAATCAGTGGGCTACTGTGAGCTGAGCCAACAAAATGGGAATAATTTAACCATTGATTATTTCTGTGCAACACACTGCTGGATGTTAAAACTGAGTTGAATATGAAGAGATAATCATGGTTCAAAGAGTTATGTGCAAATTTGACCTCTGGAAACATAGTTTGTGAGCACGATATCGAAAACTGCTGAATGCACGCTGCTGGATATTTGTTGCCTATAGGATTGGTTACAGGGTAGTGAAGCACTGGGTTTCTTTCATTCAGCTGTCACTCCATGCAGAATTTCTTGAATCTAAAGTAGATTAGTGCTAATTTCAGAACAGTGGTTTTGAGTCTTTTCACGCTATGTGCCATGGAGCCCAGGACCTGAGCTAGACCAGCCGAGTCCAGTACTGAAAATTAAAAGCAAAAATAAAACCCAACCACTTTTTTATACTTCTTCCTTTTTAATAAAAATGGAAGCAAAACATTTTCTTTTTTAAAATTTAAGTAACTACTGGGTATATCTTAAGCAAGAGGGATGCAATGTTCGCAGTGAAACCTGTAAGGGATAACTGAGACGGACTAAGGAATGAAGTTCTTGGAAGTGCATTAAAAATAAAATTAAATTAGCTTGGATTCTCAAATAGAAGGTAGGAAAATGGACTGTAAAGTTCTCAAAAATCCTTAGAGCTACAAGTTTTTCTGGCTAAATAAAGGTTTCATTTCAATTCTCTTATTATGTATGTTCCAAAAATGAATCTGCTCTGGTGATGGCAAAGATTCCCATGGTCCAGAGCCTGAGTGATACCTCACGTGAAAAGGACTATTTGCATGTTGCACAAATCTTCCCTGCGTTACAAATCAGAATTAAAATATGACTTAAAAATATCTTAGGGAGGCATGTCATTTCTATCTCTGAAATTAAACTACAATTTACAAAATTACAGTTCTTCATTTATAGAACTAAACAAAGCTGTTGAATACAAATAGATTTTTGCCTACCTTTTAAATTAAATTATTAGACTGTGTCGTTTTAATTATTGCTTTTCTAGGAGATAAGAACCATTAGTATTTTTCTTTTAACTCACAATATGCATATCCAAGTAGTATAGATTGATTTTAAATAAAAGTTGGATAGAGGAAAAAATTGAAAGAATTTTTAGTGGAGATGAGAGAAAGAAAAGAAATGCAGTGAAAAGGAGTAAGAGGACAAACAGAAAGGAGGAAAGGAGAGGCTAACCGAAGAGCAGATGCTTCAATCCTATATGATCAAATGGGCCTTTGCATAATCAATGTTCAGGAGGTAAAAGAGATGAGCATCACTAATTGTCAACGTCTGAGTCTTTGATGTTTGAAGGCTCCAGTTGAATAGTTACTTTGAAATGTGTATAACCAGAAAGCCAAACACCTCTGACCTAGTCTCTGTGTAGTGTAGGTGGCCCCTTTGTTAGTCCGGTAAGAGAGGAGAGGCCTTGGAATATGTCTAAAGTAGAAGCCTCATGGAACTGAGGATGGGATGAGAAGACATTCAAGCTGAACAGAAAAGGACCTTTCCTAAGAGGCAGTGGACAGTGAGGTCACAAATATATGGCCTTTAAAATAGAAGTTGACTACCCAGCCTCTACCAAAATCAAGATGTATTTATACTTAGAATTAAATATTCTTTCTTTTCCTCGCAATTTTTTTAGCTCTTAATCACTTTAACACACCACCTAAAATGTTCATACCCTTGGTAACTATCAAAGGAAAATCATTGGTAGGTTATTCACAACATAAAAGCAGTTTAAATCAGAGCATGATTCTTAAAAATTGTATTTTTTAAGAATAATTTTTGAAACTAGTTAAATGATAGATGTGAAAAATATATATAAAACAATAAAAATGTAGATGTAAATTATGTAAATAAGTATGAGGTTGACAATAACTTTATAATAATCATCAGAACATCAATTCAACAGATATCTCCCAGGAATACAAGACTGCACCAATCACCATTGAAAGAAGAAAGAAAAGAAGAGATGGTCCATTTCCTCAAAAAGGGAATACAGACACATTAATAACTCTGACACATGGCAGCCTGTGATGTAGTCTGCAATAGTGGTACAAAATATTGTGGAAAACAGGGAAGGGCAAAATTAAAAAGACTTGTAGGATGAGTGGAATTTGGGTTGGATCTAATATAGAAAGGCTCACAGATTGACAGGAGGACTTGGAAGGGAGGAAAGTCATTTCTCACAAAGAAATAGCTTGAGCAAAAGCACAGAGATAGGGAAGCACATGCTACTGCAAGAACTGGCTGGGATTGGAGCGTGGGAAATAGCGTGGAATAAAGGTGGAGATACAGTGGGCTTTGTTGGGAGGTTTAGGACATTGATTTTACACACCACCTTACTCTTCAGTATTAATCATGAGCCTGGATGCCCCTGAGCTTGTGGCAGTTCAGATTCTATTTCTTGAAAGTCTACCAGATATCCATTTGGTATTCCATACAAAAGTAGACAGTGGAATACAAGCATTAAGGCATACTGTGATACTGAAAGTCTTAATAGTTGGAGCTAATGAAGGGAAGGAAAAGTTACTATTATGAGCCAAGCTTTGTACTAAGTGATTTTATCTATGTTATCTCATTTAATTATCGTAGGACCTTTATGAGTATTAAATTAAATAATGTATGCAATGTGCCAAAACAAAGTACACAAAAATATTCAAGAAATGCTGATTCTTTGCCCTTTTGCAACAACCCTGGGATGATTACACTGTTTTACACAATTTTTTTTAAGACAAAGAAGCTAAGACTCAAGATTTTGCAGTTATTAAGTCCCAGAACCAAAATCCAAACTGGTTCTTCCTGGACCCATGGCCCAAGTTCTTTCTAGAATACAATTTTGTCTCTTTGTGGAGAAAAACTAAAGAGAAAGCCTATGTATAATGGCAATTCGCTGAAGATATTTCTGAAATTATAGTGTACTGAATGAAACCTGAATTATCTGCCCCGCCTTGGTTCCTTTAGGAAGGTCCAACTTCATGTTTGAGAAAAATACAGAGGTATCTCTGTAGGATGATGTCAGAGGTGTTTGCAAAACCTTTTGCTCCCAGAAACACTTTCCCCAACCCTGCTGGTTCTGTCTGCTCTTAGCATATGACTTTCTCACCCTCAGCTAAAGGTTTTTATCTCCATTTAAATGAAAGAGCCCTCAGGAGGACAATAATACTGGTCTAGACCTGGGAATAGGGATTTAGTAAAGAGTAAGGAAACAAGAGAGCCCTGGGCACCGTTGGAGTGAGGAGTTTTAGTATGAATAATCCTTTTAGGAGAAAACGAGTGGAAATGGGAGGCTGGGAAGACAAAAGGAAGATATCCCAGACTTGACTAGATAACACTCTAGAGACAAACTCTGTCTGTCTGTCTGATCGCTCCAACTATAAAACTGAGAAATTACCCTGTGACTTTCCAACAGGATCAAAATTTGAGTGGGGATTCTAGAAAAGCAGGCAAAGTGGTACACTCAAAGAACTGGGAAAAGATCTGCAGGCAGAAAACAACACAAAACAACATAACCAAAAAACAGACAAAAGAAACGTCTCTGTTAGAAATGGAAAAATGGAAGGCATGTGAATCTTAAATTCAAGAATATGATGGCAAACTTCCAAGGTAAAACTAAGATGTCAGGAAGGTGAAATATAGGATGCTTATCACTTAAGATTACTTTTAAGATTAATATTAAGATATTAAGATTACATATTAAGAAATATAGAACATGAGCTTTGAACTCTATTTTTTCTACCCTGATTTTTTCTTTTTAATTTACAGCTAACTTAATGCTTTTGCATTTCAGTATAAACTAATAAAGACCCCCCACATCTCTGTGTTAGACCATAAAAACAACCAAAGTGAAGCCCATAAAAATATATGTAGATTTTTACATTTTACTGCTCAATCCTGTAAAAATCCATAGGACTAAGCGCATGCTGCCTTTTAACATGAGATGGGCTGGATTGGGTGCCACAGGCTGGATAGAAGACGATACCGGCAGATTAAAATGTAGCTAGCAGAGGGATAGCCTAATGGAAAATCACTGGAAATCACTTCCAAATGGGAATTGGAGATGAATAATTTGGTTTGATAAGCCTTGTGTTGGTGCGTTTATGAATTATTTTAGGGCAGTCCTAGAAACAAGGGACAAGGTACAGAATTCATGGATGCAACTCAAAGGAAAACAGAGGTAATATAAGGACTCTGTTCTCACACTGTTTAAAAAACTATATACACAATCCTGGCACATAATAAGGACTCGATTACACAAAAATACACACACACATACACAAATGTGTAATAAAATGTGAATAACCACCTTATAGAAAGGACATGGATTCCTTTTTTTCTTTCTAAGCATTTACAACATGCCTAGCTTGGTGGAAAACATTATACTTATGTAACATAGCCTTTTCCATATTCAAAGGATCTTTAATGATTCCATTTTAATCGTCATTCAGTGATGTTACCTAACCTTCCATTGGATAAATGGCAGTACCCCAGCCAAGTATTTATACATTTTCACTTTAAAATTTTGTACAAATGTGGAAAATCCCTTTCATAAATTGATGAGTACAAGCCAACACTGATCCTAAAGTGCTAAGTTTTTAAACTTCTTAGAGAGTTTCACGGTTGTAATCTCAGCACAGGTTTATCAGAGATTTTAAAATCAGTCTACTACTCCAACCTCAACATGATATATTCTACAAGTTTCCTTTAAACATTCTTAGTGACATTCTGGTTGATTGCATCAGAGTGAGGGCTAAGCAAGCGCCTTCTTTCAGAAAGTGTAACAGATCAATGTTAATGACAAGCGTTTTTTAGCTACATGTGGGGACCACCCAGTTGAAATCATGAACATCAGTTGATAGTATAGCCTCCCTACACTATGGCCTCATAGTCTGAGGATATTTTCTTTTCACCCCTACTTCATTAATAAGTTTGAGCCTCAAAAGTGTTGAATAAAGATTTACTATTTAATTGAAGTCCTTTGCTCTTTATCGGCAAAATGTATTTTACACCCTGGGTAGTAGATGTAATTAGTACAATGAAGCTTTAATAGAAATTGCCTTTGCTAAATGTAGTATTTACCTTATGATTTTATATGTGAAACCAAAAAATTGCATTTTATTCCTGAGAAGACAAAATTCTTATTGTTGGTATGAGTGCTTTTGATTGGTGAAATGCAGTTGAACACTCCCATACCTAAAGTCCTATATTTTGTTTCCTAAGAGTTAGTTAACTAGGAAGAAAATAGTAGGCTTTAATGTTTTGCTAGCCTGTAATTCAAACATACTTCTTTCTTTCATTGACAACCAGAAGATACTAAAGAGGTGGTTTGTAGGCTGTAGAGGAAAGGGGAAAGGATGAGCTAAACTTAAATTTTGTTTTATGGTCTAATTTTTTTACTGGAGATAAGCTGCTTCTTTTGAGTGAGTTGACCAAATGTGCTGATTTATGAGGGAAGACGTTGTGTGATATAGGAAGTAGAGAACAGCAATTTATGAGTGGGAGAAGGGAATAAAGGAAATTCCTTCTTGGGGGGGAGTGGGAGCCTCTGAAAAATAAAAATATAGAGGTTGTCAAGAAAATTATCAATTTTCATTATGACATTGCTGGATAGGATAACATAGAATCTCTTTTTCTTTTCTTCTTTTCAATAAAATGGATTATTATTGCATATGGAAGTTCTGTTATTTGAAAGGACAGTTGTAAAATAGATCGCCTCTGCTTGGTCTTATATTGTGAGCCAGATATTCTTGTTTTCTCTCTGTTCCTGGAATTCTCCTCACATGTTCAGGAGACCTAACATAAAAAGACCCACCAATAATCCTATGTTTATTTACCCTGCTTTACCTAGCAGCATAAAATTCACAAATGCTTTTTCCCCTGAAAAAACACCATCTTCTCTCTGTTCTCCAGAGATTTCATAGAGACTCAGCTATCCAAGAGGAATAGTTTGTCTAGCCAAATTATAAGAATTTTGGAAAGACATCTGCTACATCATATTGGTAAGACCAGCTACATCCAGTGGAGAGAGATTTGTGATTACATTGGTCATTTTTTGGTGAAAAGACTGCAAAGAGTACTCTTAAGTATTTAATTTTGCGTAAGTGAATAGGTTGTTAGTCATAAAAAAGCCTTTGTATTTGTATGCTACTTTTTTTAATCCAGTCATTTTCAATGACAATAATTGATAAAGTCAATAGTAATTTCTATACCAGGAGGAGATTTTGGATAGTCTTTAACTGGGGAAAAAAAAGAATCAACTGAGAAGACGTCGTATGATTAATACCTGGAAAGTATGTTAATCCCACTGTAACATGTTATGAACAATTACCTTTTACTCAATGACGATGTCATCTTGCCATAAATGTTACATATATAAAGTATAAAGTTAATAGGGGCTCAAAATAGTGATACTAGAGATGGAATGGGCAAGTAACCTTACTATAATTGGAAGCCCTTGCTATGATGACCTGATTTGGGACACAATTAGAATTTTGACTCAGTTTGATAAGCATTTGATTCAGTATTCTCTGGCTTGGGTCTTTATTTATGACTGTTGTACATTGTGATCATTGCTGATAAACTCCTAGTCTTAGATAACATGAGGTGGAAGAAACTGTTTTTATGGAAACTAAAGGTCAAAGCCAAATTAAGTTCTAGACTCACTGCCAAGTCTCAGAATTCATATTGATGTAAAATGGATTTGGGCTTCTGTAACACAGAGGTTAGTGATGTCTTTTTAACGCAGGCCAAACACAGAACATTGACAAGCACAGCTGTACACAGTTACACGTCACTTAATGACCGGGATACATTCTGAGAAATGCATTGTTAGGCATTGTGCGAACATCATGGAGTGTGCTCACACAAACTGAGATGGTATAGCCTACTACACACCTAGGCTATATGGTACTAATCTTATGGGACCACCATCGTATATGCGGTCCGTCGTTGACCGAACATTGTTATGCAGCATGACTGTGTTTCACTAAGGGCTCTTTGAAAATTTGCAATTATAGAGTTTACAAAGTGCTTCTCCAGTTTTGTTCTCCCAATAACCATGTGAAGTCAATAATATATGCCCACTTTACAGATGGGGAATGTCAAGTTCAGGAAAGCTAAGAAATTTTCCTGAGATCATTTGACTAGCAAGAGTCAGAGGAACTTGAATCTAAGGCCCAAACTCTACCACACATGATTGTGATATTTTCCTTGACTCAAAAAGAATTATAAACTATTTTTGTATAGATTTTCTCTGCAGTATTTTTATTGTATTCTACCTAGCTATGCAAAATCCACCAATGATTTTGGAGACTAAGCAAAATTTGGGTCCAATTCTGTAGGTGATTATGATTAGATTAGGAAAACTCACTTTCACTTGTGTATTATTTTTCTTATTAGTTTTCAATAGTCATTTAATACAAGCTATTTAGCTTTCATCAATTCTGTTTCTCTTGTAAGTTTGTAATTGAAATTTACTGACATTATTTTTCATGCTCATAGTTTCTTCCTGCTGCCTCTGATTTTTAATGTAAGCAGCTAAGAGAACACAAGTATAGCAAAACTCCATGGGTTTCCTACAGATCCAGATTCTCACGAGAATCCAGGGAAAAGGGAATAAAAGAAGCAACACAATTTCTGAATTTTCCGTTCCTCGTGGCTCAATTCTCATTTGTCATGTCTGGAACTCATTTTCTCTTAGGGTTCATGGCCTGATGCTTGTTTCTGATGCTAGTCTAATCCACACTTTAAATAAACTATTTAAGTTCTCTTCTTGGTAAATGTCAGGGGAAGAGATGATATTTCCTGCACCTACAGCATCCTGAAAACCCTTGCCAAATCTACAAATCGGACTCTGCATTATCCTTCCCCAGAAGGAGAGCATAATTTCATTATCCATGAATCATCACCTCTTAGACTATAACATCATTGTCAGAGAGCCTAACAGAACCAGTGTTCAGCTGGCTGAAAAGGGGGAGGGAAGGAGAGAGCACTGGGGCAAAGCACAGGTCACTGGCACGATCAACAAACTGGAGAGTTCTAGAGCCGGAAGGGGAGGCCTCCTTCTCTTCATACATTCCTTCAGACATTCCTACTGGCTGGTAAATAACTAGTTCTGATTCTTTTAATATTAATATTGAAATTTGTTTTCCCCAACTAAAATTACATAATATTTCAATATCCTACCTATGGAAAATATTAACCCGTTTAATGAAAATATCAGAATATTTGGCAAGCATCGATGAGCACAAATACTTTAAAATGTTTCTTATCTATTCTTATTACATTATTACTTGCTTCTCATCGATGGATACTTATTTCTAGCCCTCATTACCAGTTCCATGGCCTCTGGGCATTACTAAATAAGTCAATATACAAAATATAACTTTAAAAATTACACCATAACTGTATTTCCCAGGGAAATGAACTAAATAAAATTCAAACCTGATTTACAGATCAAAAACTATATGTTATAAACCACGTTTACATAAGGAGTCAGTATAAAAAACTACATAAAAGGTGTATGAATAGCTGTGGTTAGTCTGATCAGCCACTGGAGGTCACTGCTGCTCCACAGAAATACAATTTATTGCCTGTTTGTCTACTTAGGTAGTTGAATCACCAAATCAAGTAAAAAATGGTTTAAATTCTTTGAAAAGATGTAATGTCAACATCCTTGGAAAATATAAACTCATTTAAAAGGAATACATCTTGCGTAAGATTCCTTAGAAGACTGTCGCGCTGGGACTAGTAACTCCACGCTGCGGTAGCACTGTGCGGACCGGGGCTCATAAAACGGGGAAAAAACCCATGCAGTTCAGAGACTCAACTGCGTTTCCTCTCTCTCTGGTAAACACTCAAAGTACTGACTGAATCCATTCTGCCTCGATGCGTCTCTCTTGTATAGTTCAACGGGTCAGGCTGTTTATTTAACTTGTCTTCTTTGAGGAAAGTCAGAAACTTCATGTAAATTTGGAATAGAAAATGGAATATAAATTATATTTCTCTAATATGCAATGAGTTGAAATACTAATAAAAATAGATTAGTAGTCCAGAAAGTGCCATGGGGTGGGGGTGGGGACAACAACTTTGGGCAGGAGAACACTGGCCAGTTGGCTTTGTTAAATTCATAGGGGTGAACTATCTATTGTCTAACCGACAAGAACTATATATTTGAGCTCAGAACATGCTGGGAACTAGAGAAGCTTCATTCCCAAAGAAGGGGAAAAGATCTTTTCTTTTTTCTAATTTCATGTCCTGAATAGAAATAACTTTTACAATCTAAAGGATTTCATTTTGGTTTTTATCTACTATTAAACTTATTAGTAAAGTTTAGCATTAAAAAATGACTAGCCTTCAAAATGTTGGTCATTCATTTAATCTTACACACCAAGTGGCTTTGAATGATAGAAATACTTTTAATACAGCAAACATAGTTTATATATACTAGCAGTACCACAGCATTGAGAATTTGCAAGAATTCAAAAGTAAAAGTATAAATATGGCTTGCCTAAATTTATTTGGTATCCATGACAAATGAGGCAGAAGGTCAAGTCAAAGAATAGAAATGGGCTTTTTCACTTTAACACTGTATTTAATTAACACAGTCATCTTTAGTACAGATAAAAATGAGGCTGACCAAAGAAAATTTCTTTTATAGATGGAATATATATTTACTGACATTTTATGAAGAATGTAAAATGACAACTTCAGTGAAAAACATCACAGTAGACTCAGTCATCCAGTTCATAGTACTGTAAGGAAGTATCTGCATTATTAATCAATTTGGATTCTGTGAATATTTGCCATTAATAAATATATATTCAACAATGATTCATGGGTAAATATATTGCAGCTATGATGCTTTTCTGAACTGGCATCTATTTTAAGATTTAATCAAAATCAAGGTAGCTTGAGAAATCCACTTTAAATGCTCCTTTTCCTTTATTGCTTATAAAAGTATGATTTTTATAATCTGGCTTCCTTGCAATTATATTTCATGGTGACTTGCCTAGATTTTTTCCTCTCAGCATATGAAAAGCCTCCAAACTATAAAAAATGCTGGTAAAAATAGCCATTCACTTTTTCTTTTTTGCTGCAGCGATTCTGTTTTGAAAGAACAGGGACATGGTTAAAGACGTGGAGCTTGGCAAGCCAAATTAAATGAAACAGACTGGATGTTACAAGTCCTGATTTTTGCTCCTATAATAGAACTGTTCATTTTGGGGGATGAAAGAGGATACAGACTAAAGACATTTTTCTAAAATCTTAATGGACTGTGGTCAAAGTTACTTAAGTACAGAAGCTGTGATATCTGTGCTGCAGTCAATAAACTTTCACTAACGACATAAAAACATGCATGCAGCTTGCAGATTGCCAACAGGGTCTGTACAGAATCATACCAATGGATGAGTTCACACTACAGGTGAACATACGGACACTGTAACATCAGCAATAGAAAAGCAAAAGACAACTGCCATAGGATTGGTCTTTTTTCCTCTAAGATTTATTGTATACATTTATTAAGGTGCTATCAAAATCATCCTTTTCAGTGAGGCTGTTGGTGGACAATCTGTCTTGGAATGTGTTCTCTTTACCCCTCTGATTGAAGTGTCAGTCATCAGGTGACTAGTGTATGCTGGGCATTTAATGGAACAAACCAGGGCTGCCTGACAAATCCCAAACCGAAGAGCAGACAGGGCTAATGATTCCACTCACTACATTAGGGTCCTTGAAAAGCTGGAAAGAGAAATTCTGGTAAGCTCCCAACCACACACATTTAGCAAGCTGCCTTTGCATTTGCAAGCCTCCTCTCTGAAAATTCCCTAAGGTAAGGAGCAGTGGGAAAACTGCCTCCTCGAATTTGCCTCTTGCCTATTTTATTTATTTATTTAGGAGATATAGAGGCTGGAAGAAATCGACAGTGAAACCTCTAGTGTGATTTGACAGGGATGGGTTTCAGAGACAAGGCTTCAAGTCTAAAACTTCGTATTTTTCCCATCTCCTCACATTTTGCAGTTGTCTACTTGCAGCATTTTAACCCGTCAACCCTTTTCCCTCGGCTCGCCTTATTGCAATGCAAACACCTCCGGAAACTGCTCCCGGCGCTGCTTTAACAGAGCACCATCTTTTGAGAGTTCCCTACAATTTTCTTTTTAAGCCAGGCATTGTTTTAAGGCTCTGTGTCTAAATGTTCCTGTAATCAAGTCACCTCCTAGAATCAGTTCAGCTCCAAGTACCTGGGATCATTCACTTTTGCTTGATTTGCCAATAAACTGTACACCTTCTAGAACTGTATGTAGATTTGGTCCTACCAGAAGAATAACGGCAGATGTTGGGGATAACTTGTGAAAGAAGTTTTATCTTAAAACAAGTGGGACATTAATGGAATCAATAAAGGGTCTTATACAATAGGCATTGTATTAAACCAGAGTTCTAGCTTCACGTTGATTGTGGTATTTAAATTTCAATGAGTTGACTATGTATGAGAGGAAAATGACCAGTATTATGAATGTACTAAAACAGACAGGGAAGGACCTTGCCAGCAATGTGAGAGGCAGGGGGAAGGGGAGGGGGCACCACGTTCCCTTTATAGTCGCCAGAGTTCAATAAAGCACCACTTATTTCCCAGCTTTAAAGAGCGCTTTTATCACAATGGTTCATACCTCACACTCCCTGGAGCCTGATTTGCTATAGGCGCAGGGTCCCGTCCCATTCAGCAGCATCTCGCTGGTCTCCGTGTTGGTGGGTTTATAATCTACATAAAATTCCTGGGTGCTGGGAGTCATTTGCTTTAGGGACTGTCTTTTCTTTTTCCTGTGCCTTCGCATGAGGGAGCGCTGCTGCAGCTGCTTCATGCTCGCAGGGTACCGCTTCCATGACACGTAGATAACGAGCAGGATGACGAGCACGGACAGAAAAAGGGCCACGCTCCCTGCGATGATTTTATGGAAAGAGATGTGCTCGGTGTCAGCATCGGTCTCTGGGCTGGGCTCCGTGGCTCCCACCGTGGGGGGCAGAGGGGGCTTGCTCTCATGCTTCGGCCTGGGGAGCTTGGGCTTAAACGTGGGCTTTGGGAGAGCCCTGGCCAGATCAAACCTCTCCGTGGTACTTTTGCCACAGATGCTGTAGTTCCTCACTGCGTCGATCACGTTGACTCCCTGCAGCTCTTTGGGACTGGCACAGATAATTGTATTCTCCCTCAGGCCTTTAAAACTTTTCAGCCAGTTTACCAGGGAACAAATATTTCTGCTGCATTCCCATATATTCCCGGCAAGACTGATGTCATTGAGGGATATCCAAGAATCCAAAATCTCTTGACCAATAAATGTGAGCTTGTTGGAATCCAGGTTGAGGCGCTGCAGATTCGGGACACACTGGAAAACACTAGGTCCGCTAAAAGCTTCGATCTCATTTCCGGATAAATCAAGCCTTTGTAATGAGCTCCAGGTCCAGGACATGGTCTGTCCTATGACACTGATTTTATTCCACTGCAAGTAGAGGTTCTGAAGGCTCACCAGCCTTGGAAAAAGGGCCAGGTTGAGCTTAGAAAATTGATTGTGCTCCAGGTGAAGTTCTTTGAGTCTGATCATGCCAGCAAAGACATTCCTGGCTAAACTTCGGATCCGGTTATACCCCAGGTCCAAAAGTTCCAGGTTGCGGCAGTCTTGGAATATTCGCACAGGGATGGTTCTCAGCGAGTTAGACCGTAAATGTAAACTCAGCAGCTTCCGCAAGCCCCGAAACTGTTCAGATCCCAGAGAATGCAGCTGATTATAGGACAGATCCAAGTTCCGTAAATTTGTCACAGGTCTGAAGGTATTGTTGAGAAAATAGGAGATTCTGTTGGAACTCAGAATCAACTCTTTGAGTCTGCGTATTCCATTAAAAGCATTCTCATCAATATTGCTGATATGGTTATGGTCAAGGTAGAGCCAGGTGAGCTGGTTGAGCCCTTTAAATTGATTATACTTAAGTTTTTGAAGGCTGTTATAGCGAAGGGACAAACCTAAGCAACCAGCAGATATACTTGACGGTATCTCCTGTAATTTCTGAGATTCACAATATACCATTTTGCCTTCACACCTACAGCCCTTAGGGCATCCTCGTTCGGCAGAAGAAAGCATTGTCAGTAAGACAGTGGGGGCTATAACCAGTGCTACAGCTGATCCGCTCAGTAGCCTAATTACATTGAAACCTGGAAATAAAAACAACTCAGAAAAGTTATCCCCCCAAAAAAGAATTCATTTATTTTTAATCAAGCAAAAAGAGGCATGTATTTTCTTTTTTAAAAATTTAAATCTAGATAACAACATTTAACATCAAATATCATCTCTTTGTAATTTAGAGAGAATTGTCTTTAGGGTTTCTTTTTTTTTTTAATAGTTAAGCAAGGAAACATGTTCACTAAGCAATTGAATTTATAGCCTTAGAGCAGAGCAAGGTAATCTCTAAAATAATTAAGGCAGAATTAATACAGACTAGAGGTTTTTTTGTTTTTGTTTTTGTTTTTTTTAAAAAAAGGAAAGAAGAAAAATGACAAAACATACCCATCCTTTGTATTGTTCAAAGGTCGTCCTTAGGTCTTTTGCTTTGGCTTAGGGGCCACTTGCATGACAGCCCGTCAGCTGCACTGTACTGAGTCAGGGCTCGCTGACACCCAGGAAGAAAAATTGGACCCCTTGGGAGATGGACCGATTTTGGAACATTATTCTTTGCCAGCCACGCAGAACACTCCAAGAACAAATAAATCCCAACACCGCAATCGCAGCAAAACATCAAAATCTTCCTAGGTAATAGGATCTTCATGGATATTACGTTTTTGCATCTTTACAGGTTTTTTGGGGGGGGGGTGTTAGGAAAAAAAAAAAAAAAACTGGCTTCTACAATTTCTTCTTATCGGAAAGCATGATGTATTCCTCCAGGCAATGTGAGGCTACCTGAGCTGCCACATCTGTATTCCATAGCACAGCATTGCTGGTGGTGAGCACCCAGCTCAGCCACAGAGCTGCGTTGGAGCCCAGCAGGCAGGAGAGCCTCGTACCGCGCACACGCTCAGCTCACTTCTGCAGACTGTCATTCTGAAAGCTGCTCGGACTGTTGCTTTGGTTTCAGTGAATGCAGTCTTATGTAAAGCTGCCCCCAGTGGTGAAGAACATTATGGGCATGTGCAGAAATGTCTCTCTTTTATCTTGCAAATGAGCAGGCTCTCTGCTGGAAAATGAATGATTCTTTTGGGTGACTCAATAGGAACTGAATGGTCACCGTAATCAATAACTAGCAACATTTTCTGTTATTTCCAAGTCTTGTTTTACAATTTGGCAACGTCTTTATTGTCTGCGTCCACTTAATCGCTAAACATTGCTGCCCAGAGTTTTTCTTGAGCTTGACATTAAGTTCACAGACCGAATGTCAATTTTTCTGAACCTCAATGTAGGCTTTGAACTGAAATTTATAAAATGAATTATTGAGCTTTTCACAGAGAAGCATTAACTGCCTGCCCATTTGACCTCGTAGAGTCACAGTGATTAAATTATGCAAGGTGTCTCAGGATGCTAGAACACATACATTTTGGAATAGAGGGGATGGTTAATGACATATAAATTAATGTGTCCGATAGCCTTTCTGGTTTTCCCACAAAAGACATAATTGGTTTAATGGCTCATGGCTTGGTTTATTGTTGTTTTGGTTGCTGTCATTTTTTTTAATTAGAAGAGAAATAAACCATATTTAGTGTGTGTAGAAGAATCAAGAGATCATTTGGTTCAGTTTATTGATGCTGCTGCTATTTATTACACTAATAATATTTATTGAGCACTTTCTAAGTGCTCTAAATAGGCTATCGTGTTTCATCTTTAAACGATATTATGTTGTAGGTCCCATTATAACCTTCATTTTAAAGATGAGGAAACTGAGACTTGGAGAAGTAAGTTGCAGAAGGTCATATAGCAAGCAAGTGGCAGAACTGAGATTCAAAACCACGTCTCTCTTATGCTTGAACCTCTAACCCCTAAATGATCCTGTTTCAACAACATTGGTATCTCCATTTTACAATGAGTCAAATGAAAATTAGCCTGATTCAAGCATTGGGACAGGTTAGCTGTCATAAAAAATTCTTGCTTCCTAGAATAGGTTTGTATGAACTTCTTCGGTATGAGTCTTCTCAAGAAGTGCTATCAAAACGAAGGAAGGGCAGTTCAGTCTAGTGATTAAGAGCGTGGATTTTTGCACCTATGTTCAAATCCTGGCTACAATTTACCAAGCATGTAACCTTGAGTGGGTTATTTATCTTTTCTATTTCTCAGTTTTCTCTTCTACAAGATGCACATGACAACAAAAACTCATTTCATAGAAGGTTTTAGAATTATGTCGTCTTCGTATCTGTAAAGTACTTAAAACAGCGTGTGGCACATAGTAGGCCTGTGCTGGCAGCTATTTGAATAATATCACTTTATTGTATTTGCTGGTATTCTATTTTGTGTAGTAATGAATATTGACTATACTGACTGTCATTAACTCACAAAGAACTGCTTCAATGAACATTTTTTATACTGTTCACAATAGATTTCTGAGATTCACTCAGTCTTGCCATCTTTGATGAGAAAATTTCCTAAAGCTCCATCATCTCAACTTTATCTTTAAAATGAATCTTTTGGTTCTATAGATCATAACTAGTGATTAATGTCTGATTTTTTTTCTTCCCAAAGCAGAATATGATAACATCTGCCCCATAGAGAAAACCATTTTGTTTAAAAATAAATGAATAGTGCTTTAAAAAGTTTGTCTTGTGCTTAGTCTTTGTTAGGTGAATTAGCTGTGGAAAACCCTGGGCAGCTTTCATATTCTCTAAGGATGAGAAGTTTGGTGATAATTAGTCATGGCAATGAAAAGGGGCCCTACAGACATAGTCCAATGAAAATTACCAATCCCTCAGATAGGGAGCTATTAATAGGGCAGTGGTGCCCCCGAATTACACGTGCCATAAATCCATATAAAGGCCCCAGAGAGCTTGTTAAAAAGATAAGTTTCGGGGCTGGCCCCGTGGCCGAGTGGTTAAGTTCGCGCGCTCCGCTGCAGGCGGCCCAGTGTTTCGTTGGTTCGAATCCTGGGAGCGGACATGGCACTGCTCATCAAACCACGCTAAGGCAGCATCCCACATGCCACAACTAGAAGGACCCACAACGAATAATATACAAATATGTACTGGGGGACTTTGGAGAGAAAAAGGAAAAAAATAAAATCTTTAAAAAAAAAAAAAAAAGATAAGTTTCCCAATCTCTTTGCCAATATTCTGATTCAAGGGGATGGAAGAGGCTGAACTTATCAACAGACTCTGGTGGACAATTAGGTTTAAGAAATATACCGTAAGGGAAGGATTTAAAAGAATGAATTTTCTCCTAGTAGGAAGAGAGGGTATACAAACCTATGACATTGTGATGTAAGTTCCATGAGGTCAAAGACAATGTTTTCTCTACTTAAGTTTCCATAATAACTAGAATAGCACTCGGCGCCTTCTAAATGCTCAATAAATGTTTATTGAATAAACACATTTTTATAGGGGTCTCAAGTCCATTCGATGTAGGATAAACCAGTTATGTAATGCTAGTCCTGTGTACCTGGGATTGATCCCTACAGAATTCCACTGAGACTGGACACAATTTTGGAGAAAGTATTCTTTTTTTTTAAAGATTGGTCCTGAGCTAACATCTGTTGCCAATCTTCCTCTGTTGTTTTTTTTTTTCCTTCTCCCCAAAGCCCCACAGGACATAGTTGTATATCCTCGTTGTAGGTCCTTTTAGTTCTGCTATGTAGAGTGCTGCCTCAGCATGGCTTGGTGAGCAGTGCTGGGTCCGTGCCCAGGATCTGAACCAGTGAAACTCTGGGCCACTGAAGCGGAGAGCATGAACTTAACCACTGGGCCACTGGGCCAGCCCCAAGAAAGTGTTCTTAAAGAATGTGTGTGAAAAGGCAAGAAACTGGAAAGTGGAAACACTTAGATGGTCAGCAAGTGATCCTCACTTTTCATGTAGACGTCTCTTGTCTTCATAGTTAAACCATAAATTTCATGAGAACAGCATATATACTTTTGAATATTCCTTTCGGCACATTACAACTTTTGTCATCTTACATCCCAAATGGGGCTTGACAACTTATATCTATTAAATAAAAGACTAAAGGGAATCATATTTATAACTCATCTCTCATGTATCTGTTGCTTGAAAGCCTCTGATTTTTCTCCTCCCTTTCCCTGCTTCTCTGTGGGAAGCAGCCATTGAGGTGTCTGTTTTGCCTAACAGCTTCAGAGGGCCACTCTAGGATGGCTGGAGGCCCCATCAGCTTTGTGCTTCTTATTTTTCCCTCATTCACTGGTGACAGAAGAACAGATGAGTCCACTGAGAATGCAATTCTCTCACTTTGCTTTTCCTGGGAGAAATCTTCTTGGATTATTCACAGTGAATAGTATTCTCTGCTATGTTACGTATCTTGCCCTTAGTTTTCGGACATTTTTCTGGTACCGTGACTTCTGATCTTGCTTTGCTCCACGGTTCTGACTTCACATACACCCTGTGGATCTCATAATTGATATTTCCTCTTAATTCTGATCATTGGTCTCTTGCTCAACAGTAATCAGTCACCATTTGTGGATTGGATCTTGCTCCAGGCACTTTGTGTGGCCCCTACCTTGGCACTAGCCCTAAAGCCACCATTATAACCAGGTCTGTCCTGGTTCAAGGTAATGAAATACCTGAAGGGAAAAGACCATCCATGAAGCCAGTAGAGAAATCCCAAAATAAAATAATGCAACCCTAAGACGGACTGATACTTGAGGCTACAGAAATTAATCCGAAGACATAGAGTAGTCCCTCAAAAGAAAAAAGCCTTCTATTCTAAAAGATTTTAGTAATTTGCTTATGTCTTTTAAAAGTTTATCTTCTTTTTAGTTGTTGATTACAGCAAAATGATTATTTCTGATTTACCTTTCAACAGAAGCAAAATTATACTGCATTACGTATTTAGTAAATTCTTTTGCACTTAACACCACATGTAAAACAAACCATAAGCTACATGACAACTTAAGTTTCCCCAATGAATCTAGGACCTTAATGATTTATATAATTATAAAACATAGTGTCATGTATCTAAAGACTTTTTTTGTTGCACTTATAGTACTTCAAATAACTGAAAATATTTTGTTTAAATTGCATAAATAAATCCAATCTCAGTATGTTATGCCAAATTTCAGTCCAATGTGAAACTGAATTGCCAAATATAAACTCAGAAAATCAAGGCTTAAAAAGGATGTACTGATATCTTAACAATAGGTTTGGTTACCCACTATGTACTAGACGTTATTACAGATACTTGGAGTATATCAACGTACAAAACAAAGATCTAAGCTTACATTCTAAAGAGGTAAGGTGGAAAATTTACAAAATCATAAATAGTATATTATGAGATCATATGTACTATGGGAAAAATAGAAGTTTGGGAATGCAAGGGGTTAGGTGGATTGCAATTTTAAATAGAGTGGTTGGGCCACTGGGAAAATTGCTTGAGCAAACCCTTGAAGGAGATGAGGTTGTTAACCTTAAATATATATGGGGAGCGGAGAGTGCAAAGACCCTTGGGAGAGAGCAGATCATGTGTTCAGTGAACAGCCAAGAGGCCAATCCATCTAGAGTGAAGAGAGCAAGGGGCATAGTAACTGGTAATAAGGTCAGGGAGGTACTAGGTACTGGGCCATGGAGGGCTTTGTATGCCATTGTAAGAACTTTGGCTTTGTTCTGGAGAAAAGTAGGAGCCAACTCAAGATTTTGTGCAGAGTAGAGAGATGATCAAGTTACCTATTAATAGGATCACTTATGCTGCTGTTGAGGGAATAGACTCTAAAGGGACAAGAGTAAAAAGCAAGGAGGCTATTGGCACAGGACAGAGATGGTAGTGGCTTGGACCAGTATGGTAACAGTGGAAGTGGTGAGAATTGGTTAGATTCTGGATATATATATTTCTGTAAAACCAACAGGAGTTTTCCAATGGATTAGAAGTAGAGATATGAGATAAAGAGCGAAATTAAAGATGACTCTTCCTTTTATGGACCAAAGAACTGATCGTAAAGTCATCAACTGCTTCCATGAGTCAGGTTTTGGGAATAAGATCAAGAGTTCAATACATTTGAATTGTCTCAATTTGGCTCTCACTTTTCTTCAACTTTATGAAATTTTAATTTTTGAAAACATCCTCTTGATATTAGGTATCAAAGCACTATGATATACTTTAAAATATTCGTAAAGTGATTAGCAAAATTAGCCACTAAACAATAGCAATATGGATTTCTATTCATATGGCCTAGACAAAGGCAACATCTTTGCATATAGCCTTGGAGGGCAATGGAACCAAAAGCTCTGATGAAAATTGAAAATTACGTCAAGACCAGATATGGGAACATTTGGACTAAGCATTCTAGAAAATAAATTTGGTGAATCCAAAATGTCTTTCTAAAATAATTTACAGAATGCCATATACTTTTTATTGCATATGTCAGTTGACATTTGGAATTTGGAACATTCTAAGCAAACTTCTCAGGGCCTCAGTTTGCTTATCTACAAAGTGAGACTCATAAAACCTGTGCTATGACTTTCTAAGGCTTTTATTTAGAAGCAATATTCATGATTTATGTGTAAATACATTGCAGACTGTAAAGTGCCCTTAAATATTTCTGGAATCAGTTCCTATGAGAAAATTAATTTTCCTTTGATTCTGTCTAGGTTCTCTGGTCATAAGCATATATTGGAACACATATATATCAAGGGTCATGAACATGACGAAGGGCAGAGTCAGAATTTACCAATATTATGAAAAAATTCCTCAGTAGTCCCTTTCTACTACAATTTTAATACCACAACCACTTATTATATGACATATATCATTGATATTCTGTGTTCTGATTCATTAAGTGCTTTCACCAATAAATGTGTTGATCGAGATATTGTAAAGAGCTTAATATTTTTTACTCAGTTACCCTAGTATAAAAAAGGGATTGTCAGAATGCTAAGATAGAGTTCCCTACAGCTATGAAGATTGTTTTCTTCATTTCTAGTTGATTAGGATACTCATGCATTTGTTCATTTGTAATTATATCCTAATCTTCCATGAGAGCATTAACACATCTCTGAAATATCCTTGTTCCCATCTGCTTGCTTCAAGGGCTCCATTAAAAACCCTGTCTGGTCACATGTGGTTATGAGTGAACATCTCTGACTTAGATAAATAGATGAAGAAGGTTCCAGGTGTGACTGTTAAAATGGGTTCTCAGTCACTTTCTGGAATGAAGCAAACTCAAATGAATGAGACCTTACAGGATTATCCAACACGCCTCCCTCTCCCTCTCCTGAAGATATGTCTATGCTGCAGCGTCAATCCATATTCTCAGGTTTTATCGCATTCCTTGCTGTCACTTCCTAAGCTAAATTTGGGGATGGGGAAGAATAACAAACTCAGAGTATAATACTTAGTGGTGGGCTTCTGAAGACTGGAAAGATCACAGGACCTTGAGGAAATAATTGTTTTTACTTTTTTAGTGGAAATTTGAAAACGTAGGCAAAAGTAGAGAGAATGGTATAATAAACATGAACCTCAACAATTATCAATATTTTGCAAATTTTGTTTCATCTATCCCGCCTCCTTTCCCACATATGCACACATTTTTTTTCTTTTAGGAATGTTTTAAAAGCAAATCTCAGAAATCATGCATATATTTCAGTATACAATTCTAACCAATAAAGACTTTTAACTTAACCATCTATCATTGTTACACCAACAAAATTAAAAATAAGTCCTTAAAGTTTGTTTGTAGTCAAAATCTAAGCAAAGCCTTTGGACTTGCATTTGCTTTCGGTGTTTCTGAAGTCTCTTTAATTGTTTAATGACATCGATTTGTTGGGAGGTACCAGGTCATTTGGACTATAGCTTGATCCGCATTCTGCATTTGGTTGATTGCTTCCCCTTATGTCATTTAATTTTCAAGGAGCAAATTTTAATGGCATATATGTTGAGCAAGAGTCCATTCATTAATTAAAGCAGGATATCTAGCCCTAAACAGATACTTGGGCATCTAGTCATTCTTGGTAGCAAGTTTAAGACTTGTGAAACTTTTGCATGATATAAGACTTAGAGTTTGGAGGAAAATGTGTATTTCTATTTTGTGTCATTTCTACTACCAAGAAATTCAGTAATGGGTCAAATGGCAAGTTTGGGAACAAGAATTAATATTAAGGTGCCATGAGTCTATGTTGGTTTAACGTTCACATTTACTGGTATTTCTGTTCTTCACTTTCCGTCACACTTGCCTTTTTGCCAATAGTCAGCAAGGCAATTACTTGATACCATTCCTTTCTAAACAGACCTGCTAATTTTTGTATTGATGTTGAGGTGTTCTTCTAATAGAGGGCTCAAAACATTCATATCAAGAGAACAGCAAACCAAAATTTGTCTGTAGTCGTTTATATTGAGAGAAATCAGTTTTTTAGCTTTTCATTTAGAACAAATTCCATGAAGGAACATGTGGCACCAGAGTCACACTGTAAATTTATAGTCCTATATATATTCTCAAATTTCTTCTAATTTCTCACAGTAGAACAAAGGAGTTTCAGTAACTATAAAAGTCTTTTAACCAAATTTGCACCTTAATATTTGATGTTTTACCAAATTTGAACCTTAATATTTGATGTTTTATTGCTTGTATGGCTGTGCTTTGAATATAAAGTCAATATTGTTTGAATGATGTCACAATAAACATTTTGCTATATTTGCTTCATGTATATTCTGATGTAACAAGAGCTTTTCAATGTTGTTTGAATGGTGTCATAATAAATATTTTGCTGTATTTGCTTCATGTATATTCTGATGTAACAAGAGCCTTTTGTTGGCTGAGGAATATTAGCCCTGAGCTAACATCTGTGCCAATCCTCCTCAGACTTTACATGTGGGTGGCCACCACAGCATGGCTGACGAGTGGTGTAGGTCCACGCCTGGGATCCGAACCCGCAAACCCAGGCAACTAAAGCAGAGTGCACCGAACTTAACCACTACGCCATGGGGCCAGCTCCTAACAAGAACTTTTAAAGAAAATTTTCTGTCTTAGTCCGTTTGGGCTGCTATAACAGAATACCATTGACTGGCTGGCATATAAACAACAGAAATTTATTTCTTGGTTCTAGTGGCTGGGAAGTCCAAGATCAAGAAGCTGGCAGATTCCATGTCTGATGAGAGCCTGCTTCTCAGTTCACAGACTGCCATCTTCTCTCTGTAACTTCACATGGCATAAGGAGCAAGGGAGCTCTCAGGTCCTGTTTTATAAGAGAGCTAACCCCATTCATGAGGGCTCTGCTTTTGGGACCTAATCACCTCCTAACCCCACCTTCAAATACCATTACACTGGGGATTAGGTTTCAACATATAAATTTGGCAGAAGTGGAAGGGCACAAACATTCAGTCTATAGCATTTTCTATTGTATTTTTAAAGTGTTTTGTTTAGTAGTTTCAACTGGGTGCACTATTATATTTTTTAATTAGCCTTCCTGACAAATATATCAACATGAAGAAATAAATTCCATAACCATTAAGTTGAGAAAGATAATAGAAATGTTGATTTGGATAAAAACCCATAATTTTCCATTGGTTAGTTATACTTTTGTTTCTGAAACAATATCTGATTTTTTAAAATTTTATTTTAGGCTACAGACCTAAGAGAGATTAAATTTCTGAGAAAAGAGAAACCCTGCGTAGGTTTGCAGTGTTGTAGCAGACAATAGGAGCCTGTGGTTCCTTATGTTACACCAAAATGTATCAGTCTATTTGGAGACTCTCTTAAGCCGGCTGGAGGACCCTTCTCTGTATTGTCAATGCTTAACTCTGATTGAAAGTCGTTCCCCTGAGTGTGGGGGAATGCTTGGGAATCTCTTGTGGCTTACAGCAGAGCCCCCATGTGGCAAAATTGTGATTCAGGAAGAAATTAACTTAGTCCCTGGAAGCAAATGCTATGGGTCCTTAAGAAAAAGAAAATTCCCTTATCTGGTACTGGGTTGAGAATTTATTTATTTGATGAATATTTATAAAGCTCTTTCACTGCTCTTGGTGCTGGGGATACAACAGTGAATAAGACAAAGTTCCTACCATCAGAGGACTTGCATTCTGGTTGATGAGAGACTCCCAAATAAACACCTTAGGCACACATCACAATGTCAGCTACAGATAAGTACTATGAAGGAAAATAACAGAGGGTAAGAGCTAGTGACAGGTTCATAGAGCGGTCAGAAAATCCCTTTCTAAGGGGGCTGGCCCCGTGGCCGAGTGGTTAAGTTCGCGCGGTCCGCTGCAGGCGGCCCAGTGTTTCGTCGGTTCGAATCCTGGGCGCGGACATGGCACTGCTCGTCAGACCACGCTGAGGCAGCGTCCCACATGCCACAACTAGAGGAACCCACAACGAAGAATACACAACTATGTGCCGGGGGGCTTTGGGGAGAAAAAGGAAAAAATAAAATCTTTAAAAAAAAAAAAAAAAAAAAGAAAATCCCTTTCTAAGGAGTTTGCATTTGAGAGCAAATAGGAAGAACTCATGTGGCTCTCTGTCCCCTCAGATGTAATCTCCCTTTGGGGTTTTTCTTGATCACCGCCAACACCTTTACAGTGGCTTCAGGTAGCCACTGCTCCCCCTTTGACACTTCAGCCCAAGAGTGGACATATTCTCTTTTTGGAAAAAGTGGCACAGCTGAAAGTCAAAACAAAATTTTAAGCACTTTTTTTTTTTAATTTAAGAAATTTAGGAGATAACACAAAGAGAACAAACAGAAACATGACTCATAAAATGAGTCTTCCACCAGAGCTGGCTTTCTTAGATCCAGTTTTCTGATTGGGGGGTTGGCACCAGGAATATTTCTTCCACCAGATGTGACCCCACCCACTCAAGCCTCATCAGTCGTATCTCATCCCCACACGATGAGCCCAATGTTCAAACAAGAGTTTCATACACACAAGAAAAAGAGAAGCCTTTCCCCCAGCTGCCTCCTGACCGCTCCCTCAGGGATTTGCTTTCATGTTTAGTGCTTTGTCCCCAGGTGCCCATGTCGACCCAGTTCTTTTTAGACATTTTTTCCACTTATCAACAAATGAATCCTATGGTATTAACTGATAATGGCTTGTAGTATTAGCATTCTCAGTGTGTTGAAATTTAATAGGTAACTGAGAAATGCAAAATATTAAGGAATCACAGAGAACAGAATTTAAAGTACATAGTTTAAAAAAGCAAATATGAGAAAAAGCTTGTATTGAAAACATCCATACTTGCTCTGCCCTCTCGGCCTGTTCACCAATATCTCTTTTCAGATTCAGATACTTTATTTTAGCTATTATTTCCTTCTCATAACATTCCTAAATTTTGTGGATATTTTCATTTCTTGCTATTTTAACTATAGATTTAGTGTCATATGTTGTCTCACTTCCCCATTTCCCACATTAATATAGTATTAAATAAATAGATAGCAATTAATTTATGATCTCTGCGTAAGCAATGATGAGGCTGCAGTAAGTGGCGTACTAGATTATGTTTCCATTCTCATTTAATTTTTTGTTTCTCTTGCAGTTAAGAGCTGTCCCTATTTTCTCTCTCTTCCTCTCAAATTCCCTTAGCTTAGCTTGTACCTAATACTGGCTGTTTTTTCCAATATTAAAGGATTTGTCAAGTGCCTAATTTTTCCAAATACTCGGTCAATTCAGACACTCCCTTCCCTCTGCAGCTCTTCATCCCTCTGCTCCGCCATCTAATTAGAGCTGGTAACCTAGAGCTCCCCTTCACGCTCTCCAGTGGCGGTATCTCCTGTTTCCTGGCTCCCACATATTCATTTTCTTAGTTTACCAATCATTTTACTGAAGCACATCCACTAAGAGATTCCCAAGAAAGGGCACGTGTGAAATAAAATTTCATGTCCGAAATTTTTTTTAGTTTTTCTTTACTGATTAATGGATTGGCTGTATATATAACTCGCAATTGGAAATCATCTTCCTTCAGAATCTTGAAGCCATTGCTCCAGGGTCTGCTCACACTCACCCTTGCTGGGGAGAATCAGATGCTATCCTGATTCCCACTCCTTTGTGTATAATCTATTGTTTCTCTCTGGAAGCTTTTATAAGACTTTCTTTTTCCCTGGTATTTGGAAATTGGGCAAGGATGTACTTTGGCTTGGGCCTTTTTTCATTCATTGCGCTGGATGTTTGGTGGACCTTTAAAATCTGGAGACTTGTGTCTTTCAGTTGTAAAAATTTATGTCTTTTTTTAAAAAAAATTACGTCTCTCCATTTCCTGGGTTCTCTCTCTCTGGAACTTTCATTGGGCCAATTTTGGACTTCTTGAATTGATTCTTTGGTTTTCCTTTCCTATTTTTACCTCTTTATCTTTTTGTCTTAGTTTTAGGTGATTTCCTCAGCTTTATGTTGCCATCTTTTATTTATTTATTAATAATTTAGATCAGGTGTCAGCAAACTATGGCACAACCAAATGCAGCAATGAGGCTTCTGGGTGTAAATAAAGTTAAGTTTTTGCAAATAAAGGAGCACATTCCTGCTCATTCATTTATGTATTATCTAACGAAGCTTTCACCCTGCGTTGGCAAGAGAGTAGAGACAGTAAGTCCTGTCTGCTTACAATATTTATTATGTGTCCCTTTACAGAAAAGCTTGCTGATCCGCTCCCTTCCCCCAATTTGGGTGATCCTATTTGTTATCTCTGGGAGCTTTTTTTGGTTCTGTTTTTCTCCTTCTTCATAGCATACTGTTTTACCTTTATGGATGTGACATCTTTTCTCATTCTGAGGATGTTATGTGAAGTGTTTTGGTAGTGTACTGCTTGCTGCACTGTCACTGTTTCCTCTGAGGTAATTTAGTCAGTTCGTTTTGGCCTATTTCATGTTGGAAGCTTTCCTCAAATGTTAGGTTTCTTGTGTGTTTATTCAGATTAATCAGTGATGCACTAAAAGCTGAGAGAAGGTCCCCTGTGGATGGGCCAGGTTTTGGCTGTGGCTTTTGTGGTTGCAAGATTAAACAGTGAGCTTGCCTTTTCACTGAGGACTCTCCAGATACATGAATATGGATATTTTTTCCCCCAAAGAACTTCTACCTCCTGTACTGGAGCTGGAGGCTACCAGTGTTCTGGGGACAAGCCAAGGGAGGGGTGCTGAGGCCCCTAAGTTTACTTTGTATAGTCTCATGTAATTCTCCTGTTTTCATTCCCAGGCCTCACTACTGATATACTTGGGTCTAGCTTCTCATGTTTGAATTTGCCAGAAATAAACTTCCTCTTCTCTGCTGGAAGAAAGGAGCAGTGTCTTAGTCAGCGCAGGCTAACTCTGTGACGTAGACCATAGACTGGGTGACTTACCCAACAGAAATTTATTTCTCACAGTTGTGAAAGCTGAAAGTCTGGGATCAAGGGGCCAGCAAGTTGGGTTCCTGGTGAGGTTTCTTTTCCTGGTTTGCAGATCGACACATTCTTGCTGTATACTCACATGGGGAAAGAGAAGTCCTCTCTCTCGTGTATCTTCTGATAAGGGCACTAATCCCACTCAGGAAGGCTCTACTTTCATGACCTAATTACCTCCCAAGGGCCCCATCTCCAAATACCATTACGCTGGGGATTGGGGCTTCAACATCTGAGTTTGCAGGGGGGGCTGCAAAGAATCTATAGCAGATAGTTCATTGGATTCTTGGAGTAAAGATGGAGATCTGGCAGTCAATCACTCTCCATGAAGACTAAACCAGTCTCCATATTTTTAGTGAGCCCAACCTTCCGGAATCTCTCAAGACTTTGCTGCATCATGTAGATCCCGTTTCAGTAAGCACTTAGGTTGTAGCTTTCTTAACTTTACTCATCTTTCATGTATTCTGTGTTTTCCAAAAATTTGTAGAAATCGTTCATCCATTCTTAGCGCCTCTTCATCCTCATTTGTATTCATTTGTTATTACATGAGTTTTGAGGAGGAAGGGGCAATAAAAGTATGCGATCAATCCTCCATGTTTCAGATAGGACTTTTTCATGACAAATTTCAGGCATGGCAGGTGATGAAAGGGAGAGTGGGAAAGAGACTTGCAAAGCTGCCACAAACCAGGACTGTAACCCAAGGATAGACACAGAGGTAAAGGTCTTTCATTATAAAACTGAGCCGCTCTCCTTGTTGTAACTCTTGTCTTCCAGGCTACCTTTAACCAGCATCATTATAAATCTCTTACTATTTACATATTTCTCTATACCATCTTTTAAATCAGAAGAAACTTGAAAATACTGTAATTACCTTTGGCTTCCTTGGCGTATAATTCAGTGTGTGTCCACTATTATTTCATTTACTCTTCTGTGGGTTGCAACTGAAGTAGCCCCCGGTTTGTCCATTTATTTCTGAACTTTTGATTATCACTTTTGTCAGGTTTCTCCCACATCCTCCTGTTAGTCTCGACCAACCTGTTCATTTCTGCATGCCAGCAGCCTCCCAAAGTGCTAGGAAAAAAAATATTTTTGAACACTTTTTTTGTGTTTATGTCTTGCTGTGGCTATTGAGGGAATATATTTGGTGGAAATAGAATGACTTTTCAGGCTATTGTGTTTATTTGAGCAAAATTTCCCTCGTGCTTCATATTTTGTATTTACTACTCCTTGCAAATGTAAACATTTTCAATATTTGTAAACATGTTTAATTTGCCTAAGCCCAATGTTTATTCGAAAGAATGAATTTAAGTTTTATAATGAAATAGAGATAATAGAATTTTATGCATATGTTTTTTTAAGAAACCAACTATACTCTGAACTGAAGTATAGATTTGTTTTCCCACTTTTTTTGGTATCAAAATTTTGGTTTCATTTATTATCACTTACATTTTAGAATGAATTTTCAAATTGAGAAATATATACTTTATGTTTTTGACTTAATAGTAAAAAATTAGAAAAACCTAAACTTGATATATGTGTGTATGGTGTGGGGGGGCTATGTGTATGTGTGCACGTGTGTGTGTACATGTGTGTGTTTTTACATCTCTAGCAAGTAGAGCTTTACAAGCAAATATAATATTTCAAATAAGCAACCATTTATTTACAATCCAAGTTTGTGTCCTCTGATAACCCAGTGTAGGCCTATATCCAAAAACTAGTAATAGTGTTCACATAGTTAAATAAATTATTTCTTTTATTCATTGGCTATATTTGAGACCAGACTTCCTCTCATAGGCAACAGCTTATATTGATTCTATATTTTTTCTCTTGATAGTATTTAGTTAAAATAATGAAATTATTTTTGATTTGGTGAATATGATTTCCAATCTTGGTGTTTTCCTTCTGAGATACTCTAGGTTTCTGCCTAGAGAAATCAAAACAAACATGTCATTAAGTGTTTAGGCCATTGGTCCTGATTCTTAAGCTTTGTAGGTTTCTTGTGGATACTACTAAAAGACTTGAGAGGTTTTACGTAATTTCGAGTGGCTTACAAGCTTTGCAAGTTAAACTTGGAAAATATTGTAGTAATACCAGATAATAGTGATATAAAGGCTTAGAGAATCACAGAATTGAAATGGATTTTGAGATTATTTTGTCTAACCTGTATTTTACATATCAGAAAACTGAAGCCCAGAGACATGAAGTAACTGGCTCTATTTATATATGACATGGGACAGGAAGTTTGAGTGGAACTTAAATCCTTTGATTCTAGTGTGTTTTTCATAACCATTCTGTCTTCTTTCAATCTAAACCAAAGTCTTGGTACCATGTCAAAAATAATAGTGGACGTTAATAGATAATTTTTTTCACTAGCCTCGTATAGATTTATCCAGACAACTAAGACTTAAAATCTGTTTTGTTACATAGTAATGAAACATATAAGTCTTCAACTAAACTATTTAAGTTTGTTTCCCTTCTATTATAAAAGCAATACATATTCATTATAAAACATAGGAAGCATGGTCTCATCATCCAAAGATAATCCCTATTAATATTTTGGCAACTATACAAATTTTTCATTAACTTGAATTTAATGCATCACATTCCTTGCAGTGGGCAAAAAATATATATTTTAAATTCCTTCTATTATTGGAAATTTTGTGTATAGAACAATGTTTATTGCTGTTGAGTCATTCAGGCTCACCTTCCCCTAAGTCCCTGGAACGTAAATTATTGGCTCCGAAAAGTAAAGAGATCACTAATATTCTAATACACGTAGTCTCTCTCCCGCAGGGCTAACATAATCTTTTAAATAGCAAGTTATTCCATGATAAGGGACAAAGTAATCAGAAAAGAATTATTGCCTCCTTGTCATGAGATTTGGTGAGGCTTCAGTGGAATGGCCCAAAGATCAACTCCAGAATGGTCTTACCCCCTTCCTAAAACACTACCACCAATTTTGTCGCGTTATTGTCTTCCTTGCATCCCTTGACTAGCTCGCTGTCGCCTCCAGTTAAACAGCGGACTCAACTTTATGGCACACAAGTTTCTTCTGATTTGATTCATTTTGTTGTTAGGTAAAGCCAGTCAGCCATCAAGAAGAATAAGAACCTGATTGGAGAGGCACCAAGTTCAGTGACCTGCACTTTGCTGTTCTCGATTTGTATCACCTCTCTTGTGTTTCTCTGTCCTGCCTCAAAGCTCTGGCTTGTTCGTGGGTTTTGCCCCTTATGGAGTTGGATTGCCATGATGTCTTCACTGCCTACATACCACCTTGTGATGCTTTCATCAACACTGCAAATCAGCTCATTCTTTCAATACTTTTCATTTTAAAATTCTAGAGAGGACAACTCTGATCCTTTTATGCTGTGCCACCTCATCTGGCATATCTGGCTAACGGGTTAGTTGTTCTTGGATAGGTGATCATCCTGAGTCTAATCAGATGTGATGAAGGGTTGAGGGTTATGGTGAAGTTGGCAGGGTCGTGTTGGAGAAGACTTGCCCGGTGCTTTAGCTGGGGCCAGTTGCTGTTATGAAGGACAGTGGATGCAACCTGATACAAAGATCCTTTACTGTCTGGTCCAAATCTACTCTTTTGTCATTGCTTCCATTCACTACCCAACATACAGCAACCTACAATCCAGTCACACCAAGGTATTAATCACTCTTTGAACAAGCTGTGTTCTGTCATGCCTTAAACCACTACTTATGCTGTTCTGTCTTGTAGGAAGAACCTTGCCCCATTTTCTAACTGGTAAAATCTTCTGTGAGATGTATCTCAAATGTTATATCCTCTATAAAACCTTCTCTATGGATTTTGGTGACTTATGCATAAGTAATTTTGGGTTATATGCTATATATATGACATTTAAATACATTGTATTGTAATTGTTTATATGCACATTTTTCCAACAAAATATTCTTTAAATTCTGGGTTGGTGGAATCTCATTCATCTCTAAATATCTGCTCTTAATAGATAATACATACTCAATATGTGTTTGTTGAAAGGAAAATATCAAGGTGATTCAAGGGGAAATACTTCTTTCATAATGAAGAGTCCTAGAAGGAATATCTGTAGTAGATTCACAAGTCTGTTACCCAAGATACGCTCAAGTTTAAGAGGAAAGTATGTACTAAGTATGCCACACACTCAAAATTTGGGTTAATACGAGCCAGAATGCTGGCTTATTTTTCACCATTTGCAGTCTGTATTTGACTAAAAAGTGTTGCAAATGGATTTTTATTGCTCTCTTATTCCCTTCCAACCTAAGAAATTCTACTCTGAGGGCACTTACATTTATGTCTGAGGGAAGTGACCTTGTAGTTACAGAAAATCAACTCCTTATCTGAGGTTGCTTATCAATATGTGCAGGGGCAATTGGGGGACAAATTTTTTATTTGTGGCTGTTTATTCCTTCTGTTTCTCACCCATAATATTATCTAGGTGGCTTTTTGGCTTAAGACAGCTTTCATTAAGGACCTTACTGGAATATCTGTAGCTTAGCAACAAAACAAAACTTTCCAAGAATGTCAAGAAGGTCGGCTTTAGAAGTCAGCTTGAAGAAGACCGATCTAAAAGACTGTTGATAATCTGGCCCTTGTATGTCTACTTTGTGCCAATTTCCACTCTAGATGCTGGAGGTAGAATTAAGAGAAAAGAAAAAACACATTTCTTCACTCATACTGTTCACAATTCAGAATGGCATGCAGATAATGTGTGTAGTGAGCGCTGTCATGAAAAAAGCAAAGCGCTCTACATGACTTCATAGAGATGGCACCCATCCAAACTCAACCTGAGAAGGCAAGGACTGAACTACGTCCCGGCAAAGAAAATCTACAGGGATAAAAGTGAATGATTAAAAGAAAATGAATGATTAATACATCTAGCCAGAGCAGCATCAAGAATACTTTCTTATTCATTTTATGAAGTCTCAGTTTATTCTCAGTAGAGATGATTAGACAAGTTATGAAACTTAACCTAACTTGTATTCAGCATGACCAGCGCCTGTTGGTGAACACCTGTGACATGTTGGTCAAAGAAGAACCAGGCGAGAATTGTTGGTCAGTATCTTCAAAACTCCACTTCAGGGCACCTTTGGTCATCTGCACCACCCTTTCATCTCAAACTTTCATTGAAACAGATGAGGTGCAATGGTGGCAGCTTGGACAAGATCCTTGTCCACAAATACTGTAACTTGACTGAGACAAATGTGGACTTGTTGTCAGAAATGATTGTGTCTGGCAGCTTGTATGCTGCAAAACACTGACATGGTGTCACATTGTCACTGCAGAGGCTTGAGGTTGAAGCAAAAGCACTTAAAGTCACTGTGAGAAGCAGTATTCTGAAGGGAAAAGTTTTATCTCATAATGCAAAATCAATATGGAATCCTCATCCAACGTTTTTTTGTTTTTTTCCCATGGGAAAATTAGATGCCTTAGGCAGTTTATGCCAAGCAGCCTGGCATGTGGCATGCACTGACTTTCTTTAGACTTTTCAATATCAGAATCAATTTCAGGCCATCAGATAGAGCTTCTAGCCAAGGCTTTCAAGCAGACAATTCCCAGATGTGCTGTGTGTGGTGAAGCCAAGATAATGTCTTCTGGAATAATAATGTATGTTCTCTACAAAATGCATTTCTCATGATAAGAAACAAACAAACAAAACTTATTCTGATGTTTGAGATTCACTTCAAAATTTTTAGTCAGTTTCTCTGACAGCCTTCTCCACATCCACTTTATGACAAAGGACAATCTGAGTTTGTTTTAATTTAATCATCTTATTTCATCAGCCAGAAAGTAAGAATTAAGGAAGGCTTCTCTTTTCTAATCTTCCAGTGGTAGTGGCACACGTATTTTGATATGTGTTGGGGATAGATAGTCCCAACTATTAGATATTGATGGTGTTCTCTGAACTGTAATTGATGGTAGGATGAGCTGAGAACTTCAATCATCGTGGAAATTCATCAGCTATATTAATCTCAGAGTTCCTAATATGAAATATTGAGAGCTCCAAGTTTGGCAGGAACATAATACAAGTTTCTATTTGCTTTAAGATAGAAAACCTCTCAAAATATGGATCTCAGGAAACACCTGAAGGGGTATCAATCCTTCCAATACAGCCCACAGCATACATTTTGTAAAGCGAGGAGAAAAATTATTCTTTATTTGTAGATTATGGATTGTCCACCTGAAATATCTAAGAAATTAGATTAAATTAAAAATTAGATATTAGACTTAAAAGTTATTGGGACTAGAAGGACAGTATGGTACTCAGGAAAATAAAAAAGTAAGTATACAAAAACAATTGCTTCCTATTTGTTTTCAAACTGATTATTGTTAGTAAAACAGAAAAAATCTTGCAAATTATGAGTCACCTCTGACTAAACATAAGCAATGTGCATGACCTATACCAAAAAAATAGAAATAAAAGCAGTAGTTATAACAACAAAAAGCTGCTAAGGGACAGAATGGAGAGAGATAATAGGTTTCTGGACTGAAAGACTCAACAGCCTGAGTTAATCTGTGTATAAATTCAATGCAACATGATCAAAATTTCAACAGGAATTTTTGTGTTTAATTCTGTGCTTTAATAATGTTTTTCATTTTTAAGCATTCTATTGTGTAAATTTCCAAAACATATACAAAAGTAGAGAGAATAATGTAATGAACTTTACTGTACCCATCACCCAGGTTCAGGGTCAGCAATTATTAGCACACGGCCAGTCTTCACTTATTTATACCCCCACTTATCGCTCCACCCTCATGGATTGTTTTGAAGCAAATCCCAGACATCATATAATTCACCTGTATGTAACTCTAAAAGATAAGGACCCTTAAAAAAAAGAAGTATTTCTATGATGCTATTATCTCACTTGTTAGCAAAAATTTCATGACTTCAAACCAATTACTAGTCAATATCAAATTCAATATGCATGCACACACACATACTCATATATACATGCATATGTGGTTGGAATTTTTGAATCAGGATTCAAACTAGATCCTCACTTTGCATTTCATTATATAAATCTAAAATTCCTTTGAACTGTACTCTTCCCTCCCTCTTTTTTCCCTCTGTCTATTTCCCCCTTACACGTTATTTGTTAAATAAACTGTTTTACTTGTCTTATAGAATCTCACATGCTGTATTTTGCTGAGTGCGTCTCCATGATATCATTCAAAATTTTCCTCTGACCCCTATTTCCAATAAGCTGTGTCTAGACATAGAAGTTTGATCAGATCCAGATTTGACATTTTGGCAAGAATATTTCATTCAAGATCTTGGGTGCCTCTCACTGTGTCACATTAGGAAGTCCATAATGTCTAATGTCTCTTTTTTGTGGTGTTAAGATTGATCCATAGGTTTATGTGTAATTAGCATGATTCATCCATTATAAAGTTCCCTATTAAGTTTTTACCATCTAATGGTTAGCTGTCACTGATGATTACATAGATGTATTTGTTCACTAGGTATTGCAAAATAGGTATTGTTCAATTCTCTCATTCCTTTTTCATTTATTAGCTTGTATTCTTTTGTAAAGAATAATCTTACTGCATCAATAATAACAGATCGATTCTCTAAAATTCTCTAGAGATGACTGTTGAGTTGTTGTTATACATCATTAAACCACGTTGATCTTATCATATTTGATATTTCCAATCCATTGTAGTTGTTGTTCTTTATGATAAATTTATCTCATCTTTGCCAATGAGTCCCTTCAATTTCGCCTCTGAGTTCTTTTGAAATGATCCCAGTAGTCATTGAAACATCCTCATTTTCTAGTAGGACAGGCAGTCCCAGGACCTTCTCTTATATTTTCTGCCCAGACCAGTAAATAGGCATATCTCTAAGGCATCTTGGGTCGTTTTGTGGGAAATGATATTCACAGTCCACAATCTGGACATTAGGGCGGCCCATTGCTACTCAATTGGTCACTGTTTCTAGGCCTTTCTGTAGAAAGATTTTAAAAGAGAGATACTTTAAATATCTGTATTGATAATTCCATACTTACCATATTTCCAAATCAAATTTTGGTCTATAGATTTTTGTTTGTAATTCTTTTATTTCATATGTCTATCTCTTTTCTCTTAAATTGAAAATCTTAGTTCCATATGACTGTGTATATATATATATATATAACAATTTCAGAATAACTTTAGAATGACAACAGTAATAGTATTAACAATGTGGTTAATATCAACAATTTAAGGTTTCTTTGCAGTTCTTATTGTCCTGGGGATACACGCACCAGTTTAATAAATCAAATTATTGGTTTATACTACTTCAAATAATTTGTGTGTGGTTAAGCTACCAATTCATACACGTTTATATTCCCTTGTTTCATTTTGCTTTTGTTTTTTATGGATTACTTTTTTAGCTTGAATTAATTTTTTAATAATTATTGAAAACATCATTGTATTTCCAAAGTAAAAACCTCAAAGTAAAGCATATTTGAAAAACTCTAGTTTCTCTACCTTGTCCCTTTTTCCTGGATGTCACCATTTTTATTAGTTTTGGGTTTATCTTTCCTTTTTTTAAAAAAATCTATCTATCTATATCTATGTCTCTCTATCTATTGTTATCCATCTTTTCTTTGATAAAAAGTAGCACACTACCTATGCTTAAACATCTGGTTTCTTTTCATTGAGAAAATAGATCCTAACAGTATTTTATAATATTCCTCATTCTTTTTACAAAAAGCAGACATTTTAGGCATGGGACCTGCTTAAGAATCAGGGTAGGCAATTTCATTCATTCATTCATTCATTCAACAAACTTTTACTAAGAATTCAATAATAGTAGCTGTCATGTTCTTGCGATACTAAGATTAATAAACCACAGCTTCTGTCATAATGGAGCTTAAGATCTAACATCAGAGAGAGACACTTAAACCAACACTTACTCCCTAATTGTAAGTGCTGATGGAAGTGAGCACAGAGTGCTGCTATAGGAGCCACAAGAGGGACGTCAAGACCCAAGAGCCCTTGAGCTGAGGCCTAAAGAATGGATAGCAGTTGGCCAGGTTAAAGGTGGAGACAGGAGGGCTCAGGCGGAGGGAGACGCACACATGAATTCTAATGAACTAGGAAATGACAGCACGGACCCTAGAGAGATGAGCTTAGATAAACAGGTAGGGAGGCTCTTGACCAGTGAAGTGCTTGTAATCTGGGCCGTGGAGTCTGGATGTGGCCTTGAAAATTCTCAGTAGCCTAGAAAGGAAAAGAATTTACCATGGAACTATTGAGACAGGAGTTGTATTTTAGAAAGACCACTCTTCATTCAGTTATTTACCAACATTATTTAAGAAATACTTTATAATCCATGTTACTGTCAATCATGGTCTTACATATCAGAACGTTGTCTCTTGGTATGCTATAAAATTCATATGGGAAGAATCAACATTTAATAAAATATCATTATTAAAGTAAACCAACCAATCAACCAACTAACCTTCCTACCAACAAACCTGTGGTCCGATTACCTACCATCTGGCCAACTCCCCCCAAACTTGTTTAGAAGACAAGGATAGAAATTTCAAAGAAACAAAAATATGAATCGTGTTTCATAAGGCCCTTTAACCTACATAACAATCATAGCCATTTAGAACTGGAAGGCAGGATACGTTCAGTTGAAAGCACCTGAAAATCATGGCACTCTTATGGAACAACACACAATATTTACATTAGAATTTTAAAACAAGTATCTGATCTTGTCCTAAGCTTGTTCCTACTGTATGCTATCTTTTATGACAGTGCTGAGGCAGGCATTTTTCTAGTACTTTGTATGTATTGTCTCTGTTAATCCTCATGACTTCCTTATAAGGAAGTATTTGCACTATCCTCATTCTATAAATGAGAAAACTGAGGGATAGAGAAATTAAATGACTTTACCAGGGTTTATAGATAGTAATAGGCAGGATTGGATTCACACCCAGCCACTCTGACTCCAGAGTGGATGCTGTTAATGACTATATCATACTGCTTTCCTCTTCTGGAATATAGAAAAAGAAATAAGCGGAAGGAGATAACACAGTTGAAGAAATATATGAAGAAATCTTTTATATTAAGAAATTTTTAGTCATTAACATTTTCCCCACTTAATGAACAAATCTCATTTGAGTTTTGTGATAGTACATCTTGATCTACTTCACAAAGAATCTGAATATTCTTTAAGGATGAAATTGAAGCTTCATTGATATCTAATGCTTGACGGATGAGGTACCTGAAGTCTTGCAAAAGTGGCGACACAATTGTTTGGTGAAAAGTAAAGGCTGCAACTCATGCCTCCTGTCTCAGACAGTAAAGTTTGAGAATTAGAGCAGAGCTGGAGGACCTCTGAGACCCAAAATAACCAGTGGTCACTCTGAAGGGATCATATTTAATTCTAGATACTTCTAAGCCCCAAAGAAGTGAAAGACGAATTGAAGCTGAATCCACTTCTGACAGTGCGTTACCATGATACTTCCAAACAAGTCATTTTCACTTATTTTTTTCTTTACAGCTTTCACAGATGGCACAATTATATAGAAAGAAGGCTGATCAATGAACTGCTTCCAATTTTATCGTGAATTTCTTTATTTTTCAGTAGTTACCCAAAGCTCTTATCATTTTTTCTAATTTTCTTGCAAATGAAAAGCCTACTGTGCATACATAAAGTACAGTATTTGCAAAGACCTGCTTCAAGGGGAAGAAGATTTTTTTATTTGATGCCATAGTTAATTGGCTTCAATTATATATGAAAAGCAGGAACTACTGAATCCTATGTCTTTCCTTTCTTTGTTGAGATTATTGTGCTTTTAAAAAAATCTGCACAAATGTCTAACATGGAATCGAAGTGATAAACATCATGAGAAAAATAATAGTGAATGTCAATTCAAATACAAATCCACACTGGGGCTGGCCCCGTGGCCGAGTGGTTAGGTTTGCATGCTCCGTGCAGGCGGCCCAGTGTTTCTTTGGTTTGAATCCTGGGCGCAGACATGGCACTGCTTGTTAAACCACGCTGAGGCAGCGTCCCACATGCCACAACTAGAAGGACCCATAATGAAGAATATACAACTATGTACTGGGGGGCTTTGGGGAGAAAAAAGAAAAAACAAAATCTTTAAAAAAAAATATGAATCCACGCAAATATGGAAAGAAAAATAACTAGTTTTTTAGTTACTGTACAAATAGGCTTCTGCATTTTAATGCTTTATTTTTATTATCTATTTACTTCATAACTTTCTTGTTAGAAAAATCCTTTGTTTACACTGTATTAAGTTGTCTTTACGTTCTTTCTGCGTCTTTTTGATGACTTTTTTTTTATCTAGTCTGTAAAGAAACAAGTTTAACTCAAATTAGATGTTGTGTAATATTTATCCATATTTGACGGGAAGAGTGAAGGTAAGGAAACTTGTAAAATAGAATAACCACTCATGAAAGAACATATGAGAAAGAATAACTTAAAGAAACAAAGAAAATCAGAGTTCTGGATAATCTTGATAATTTAGAGCGATAAAGTGTATGGAGTATGGTTTCTTATATCCATCAGTCTTGATTTCTTTTCAAACTCCTTTACTTATAATACTTTCTCAAATTATTAATGATCTCTGAAACTCAGCTTCCTCATTTCTAAAAATTAACACATAAATTACTTCTCAGATTGTTTTGAGAACATGTGACAGGAGCTAGTAAATTCATGGATAAAGTAAGTACCTAATTAATATTTTTGTTTAATTTGTATATATTTTTTTCTAGAAATGATTTAAGGTAACATTCAATAACTTTTTTCTTTGTGTTATAATTTATTTTGCAAAAATGCTGTGTAGATAATGGCACTTGTATATAAAATTTAAAAAAATATATACATATATTGAACACCTATTGCTTTTCCAACAGTATTAGATGGAAAGAATATAAGGGTGAGTAAGATACTGTCCTTATAGCAAGGAACTTGCCAAATTTTTCTATCTGCCTTGGATTTAGTTTTGATCAGCTATGAGCCTTTAGGCAATGCCTATGGAAAATCAGAAGAACTTAGTATGTAGTCTTACAGCAAAATAATTGGAGTATCTCATTCAATACTGAAATGATCCTTCTTGCAATAATTTCTGGTATATTAGATTTCCCCTATTTTTCTTTTCATTGTTTCCTCGGATGGAGTAAACTTAATTCTCTAATCTCGTACCGGAAGTCTTGCTTTTCTTAGCCTATGTCATCATCACAGGCTTATCAGCAGCTAGTTAATACCAATCACTGGGGCTATCTTGGAGTTACGAGTATAAATTCCTGTCAGGCAGATTATGATTTTTATTTCTCCATAGTGCTTGTTTATAATTCTGTTCAACTGGTCTTCTGTTTTGAAAGTTTGTTGCCTACAATTTGCTCTTGGCCCTCTCCTCTAGAAAGTTTGCACATTAATCCATGCTTTATAGTGATTTCATTAAATTCTTTTTATTGATGATCTCTTGATTGTTAGGGTGGTCATCTATAATTACTTCGCACATTCTAAAAGAACCCAGAGGGTCCAAATTAGCCCTTCCTGTTAAAATACACCTTCTCATTGGGAATCACTTGTTAGTTTATTTAATTAATCTTGTATACGAAAATGCAATCAGTGCAAGCAATGAAAAGCTACAGGTATTGGTTACTTTCTGCATTTCAAATTGTTTTCTGATGTCTTTTCAAATCTTCCTACACAGCTTTGTAAAGCTTTCCTGCAATAGAAAACTGCATGCAAGCACCCAAGGGTCAAGTCTTTCCTAACCTAAGCTTAATGCCTTTGCTGTGTGAGCTAAGATCATTTCTAAAACGCCCAGAAGAGCACATTCATCTGTTACCATGTATAGTAACATCTCAAAGAGACAACTAAACATGACAGTTGAGGGGATTTGCAATTGAAAGAGAAAATACATGAGCAGAGTTGAGAGCCATATAATTATCCTCATTCACACTATGACCAGCTTTAAAGTGAGTGATTCAAAATGGTTACCCGTGTACTCTTAGTCACCTCCTTTCTTGACTGCGTGTTAATTCTGATTTTTGCATTTGTCTATAGAATATACTTGTTCTTCCTCTTGAAAGGGAATTGTGGTGTATTTTCAGTAGTGTTTAAATCAGTTAATCATATTTCCCAATTATCCCATAACGTTAGTTATTCGAATTTCAAGTTGCAATCTTCTTAGAGAAAGCTTCATATCTTCATTATACATACAGTCATGGGTAGCTAATTAGCATCCTGAATGCTGCAGTTTAACCCTGCATGCCCTATGTCTGGCTTCAAAAATTTGTTGGGTTTTCTCATTTTAAGATGTTTAGAAGGAAAAATATCATTGTTGAATTCTACTTCTTAGTTTTTTTCAAATAAGAAGCCCTCTTTGAAAGTGTCCAGACACAATATAAACACATTACAGCTCTTATCTATTGGTTTATAAATGAAAGCACCCTTGAATGTTTTCCAGAAAAGTAATGCAATTTACAATATAGTTAATGAAAATTAAGCTATATTGGTTTTCCTGGGGGAAAATTGCACTACATAATTAATTTTAAAAATCACTGTTTATTTCTTTAGTTTATCAGGAAACAAGAAAAAGATTCAAAATAATGAAGCTAAGAGAACACATTGCATTTTGATGTTGTCCCCAATTAAAACATCAGTGTTTTGGAAGGAATTCCATCTTGTTTCACTTGCCATTTTAGTCAGCATTGCACTTAAGGCTTTTCTCCTCCTTTCCTTAAATAGGGGTTCTTATATTTCACATGAAAGATACAGGGCCAGCCCTGATCACCTAGTGGTTAAAGCTGGCACACTCCACTTTGGTGGCCCAGGTTCTATTTCCAGACACAGAACCACATCACTCATCTGTCAGTAGGCATGCTGTGGGGGTGGCTCACATAGAAGATCCAGAAGAATTTACAATTAGAATATACAACTATGTACTTGGGCTTTGGGGAGGAAAAAAAAAGAGAGAGAGGAAAATTGGCAACAGATGTTACCTCAGGGTGAATCTTTCCAAGCAAAAGAAAAAAAGAGCTTTATAAAATGAATCAATCAATAAATAAGAAATGTAAAGGAACTGCAATTATTTCTGTTATAAAAATGTGTCTTACAATTTTATCAATTTTAACATTTTGGTTTTGATATTTTTATTTAGTGATTATTATTATTATACAATGTACAAAACCATACATCAGTATAAATCAGAGGGAAAATGACGTGCACAAGGTTACATGTTTGGCAATGGCAGAACTGGGACTAAAACTCTAGCCTCTGGATATCCAGTCTAGTGCATTTTCCCTTATCTGGACTTTCAGTGTCTTGTGATTCCTTGATTTGTAAAATCTCAGGAAATAGGAATATGAGATTTCTAGTTCAGGGGTTGTAACAAAATGCAAACTTCTTCATATAATCCACTGGTGACTTATCCTGAGTCTTATTTACATCCAATCATACTATATATTTTGTAGCACTCTGTGGTTTTAAAAATTTCTGTCAGCATCCCCTCCTCCCTCCTGTCCAATTCCTCCCACTTCTTTCTTGCCAAACTCATTTGAGCCTCAAGTGGTCTTACAAACCCTTCTGTGAGCCTGCAGTAATATTAATAGACTAGATAGGCAGATTCTTAGCATCTCATTGAATAGATGAGTAAACCAGAGTTCAGGAAAGGGTAAAGAATGTTCTAAAATTGCATAATTAGTAAATGGAAAAACCAGGGCTTAAATCTGGATATTTGACTCCTAATGGCTTATTTCATCACTAATTATAATTCACTTATTAAAGTACACAGAATGGGACCTTTCTCTGAAACCCATGCAGAAATAAATCAAAGAAGAAAATTATGGAAAACGTACAGAAGTGCTTGTATGACATCTACAATGGAAAAGGTTACACTTTTTTAGGAGATATCATATTAACTGATCTCTCACGCTGAAGACAAAGTTTGAAGTTTTTCAGGATACGATTGAAAGTGATGAATGATACCATCAAAATACCCTTCAAAATTCTTTCCTAGATGTTTGTACAAAGGTTTGACTTCCTTGGAATGAGACCTGCCATAGTGAGAGTTGCTCTTCTTAGAATCATCAGATCCAGTTATTGTGAACTTAAACTGACTTAGACTGACTTCTGAAGAAAAACCTAAACTTGCATTTCTTTCCTTTTCTCTCTCCCCTTTCGGTGTCTCCTAAACTGTATGTTTAACTTAATGTGGAAAAATAAAGTAAAATGTATCTGTTCCTGTGGTGATAAATTAGATGGGCTAACACTTTAGAATGCACAACCAATGAAATAAAAGCAGAAAGAGAAATACTGATTCCGTTGAGATAAGCAGATTATTATAACTGTTCCTGTCATATCTTAAGATATAGACTGGAGACATGATGATTCTTCCACTCATAAGTCCATGGAGGAAGTATGGGAGGGGAAGGGGTTGGGTTTTAATGCAAATCTTAGGTTGGAGAAGGTCTTGGGGATTGGCCAGAGATCTCTTCCAGAACTGAATTGAGTGGGCCTTGCAAATGGCTCTTTTCCTTTCCCTGCTCTTTCGCCTTCTGCTCTGAATTTCACACTTTCACTCCTTCACAAAGACTTCACTCCTTCAATGGTGGCATCTTTTCTGCACTGTCATCCTCTCCCTCCCTATGGAATTATTTTCATTAGTATACCAAAATTCTTCATAATCTCTCATCTTCCTTGAACTACGATCCTTCATCTCTGTTCTCCTCTACGTAATAACTTTTTTGATATTTAGTCTAACTGTGTCAATTCAATTCTTTTTATACCATTCACTCGTCAAACTACTTCCAATCTGTCTTTTTACCACTGCACCGTTGAAATTGTTCTTATCAAAGATCTCCAAGTGACCAAATCTAATGGCCACTGCTTTGCCCATCTTACCCCATTTCTCAGCAGTGTTTGGTACAATTGCCTACTTTCTCCATTTTGACTCATTCTCCTCTCTTGCCTTCCTAGATATCATGCACATTTTTTAGTGTCTTGTCTCCTCTTCTTTCCTATTCTTTTTCTCTAACTTCCCTTTAAATCTTTGAATTCCTCAGAGCTCTTCTCTTCTCTTCTCTTCCTTTCTTTGCTCTTCACTTCCTACACTCTCTCTTACGCTTATCTACTTAAGTGATATCATTCAATTCCACTGTTTAAAGCTACCTGTAGGACGATGATTCTCAAACTTACATCTCCTGCCTAACCTTCAACTCTGAGCTCCAGATTCATTCATATGTCTATCTACTCTGCATCTCTGCTTAGATGTCTCAAGGCCATTTTAAATTGACTATGTCCAACATGGAAATTTTCATTTCCAAATCAACACTCAAAACTGTGGTATCCCAAATCTTCTCCATCATGTGCTCAATTTGCACAAGCCCTGATTGCAAAATCCATCGTTGATTTCTTCCTCTCATTCACTCACCCCCATTTCATATTCATCACAAAGTCTGATAGTTCTACCTCTAAAGTTCATCTAAATCTTCTTATTTCTTATTCTTGCTAGCATCTACTACTCCACATATACAGTCCACTTAGGAACAACAGTAACCTTTTTTTTAATCTACTACTCCACATATACAGTCCACTTAGAAACAACAGTAACCTTTTTTTTAATAAAATATTTTATTTTTTTGAGAAATTTTAGGTTCACAGCAAAATTGAGTGGAACGTACAGAGATTTTCCATATACTCCCTCCTCCCATACGTGCATAGCCTCCCCCATTTTCAATATCTCCCACCAGAGTAGTACATTTGTTACAATCATTGATGAACTGACATTGATATATAATTATCACCCAGAACCCATACCTTATATTAAGGTTCACTCTTGGTGTTGTACATTCTATGGGTTTGGGCAAATGCATGATGACATGTATCCACCATTATAGCATCATACAGAGTAGTTTCACTGTCCTAAAGATCCTCTGGGTTCTGCCTATTCATTCTTCCTTCCCCTCTAGCCCCTAGCAACCACTCAATCTTTTTACTGTCTCCATAATTAGTCTTTTCCAGAATGTCATATAGTTGGAATCATATATTATATAGCCTTTTCAGATTGACCTCTTTCACTTAGTAATATACAGTTAAGATTCCTCCATGTCTGTCCATGGCTTGATAGCTCATTTCTTTTGAACACTCAAAAATATTCCATTGTCTGGATGTACCACAGTTTATGCATTTACCTACTGAAGAACAACTCAGTGGTTTCCAAGTTTTGGAAATTATGAACAAAGCTGCTATAAAATCCACGTGCAGCTTTTAGTGTGGACATAAGTTCTTAACGCCTTTGGATAAGGAGCACAATTGCTGGATCGTATGGAAAGAGTATATTTCGTTTCGTAGGAAACTGCCAAACTGTTTTCCAAAGAGGCTGCACCATTTTGCATTCCCTCCACCAATGAATGAGCATTCTTCTTGCTCCACATCTTCTGTAGCATTTGGTGTTGTCAGTATTCTGAATTTTGGCCATTCTAATAAGTGTGTAGTCGTATCTCATTGTTGTGTTTTTTTTGGTTTTGTTTTTTTTAAGATTTTATTTTTTCCTTTTTCTCCCCAAAGCCCTCCAGTACATAGTTGTATATTTTCAGGTGTAGGTCCTTCTAGTTGTGGCATGTGGGATGCTGCCTCAGCGTGGCTTGATAAGCGGTGCCATGTCCGCACCCAGGATCTGAACTGGAGAAACTCTGGGCCTCCATAGCAGAGCGCACAAACTTAACCACTCAGCCACGGGGAAGGCCCCTCATTGTTGTTGTGTTTTTTTTTTTTTTTTTTTTGAGGAAGATCAGCCCTGAGCTAACTGCTGTCAATCCTCCTCTTTTTGCCGAAGAAGGCTGGCCCTGAGCTAACATCCATGCCCATCTTCCTCTACTTTATCGGTGGGATGCCTACCACAGCATGGCTTGCCAAGCAGCGCCATGTCTGCACCCGGGATCTGAACTGGTGAACCCCGGGCTGCCCAAGTGGACCATGCGCACTTAACTGCTGTGCCACCGGCCAGCCCCTCTCTGTTGTTTTAATTTACGTTTCTCTGATGACATATGGTGTGGTGCATCTTTTCCACAGTAATCTTTTAACAAAGTCATTTCCCTTCTTAAAACTCATCACTGACTCCCCAGTGCTTTTGAAAGACACATTCTACCATAGCCTGAATGGCCTGCATGGTCTGCCACATGTATAGCTGGTTCATCTTATATTAGGTATACATTGGTGTAACGAATTATCACAAACTACACACACTTAAAAACACTGCTTAAAACAACACATATTTATTATCTTAGGGTTCTGAGGGTCAGAATTCTAACGTGGGTCTCCCTGGGCTAAGATCAAGTGTCCACATGGCTGTGCTCCTTTGGAAGTTCCAGGAAAATATCTGTTTTCTTGATTTTTAAGGTGTTGGCACAATTCAGTTCCACATGGTTGTCAGACTGGTGTCTATTTCCTTGCTGATTGTCAGCCCGGGGCCACCTTTAGCTTCTTGAGACCTCTGTCTAGTCCTTGCACGTGGGCCCTTATGTCTCAGAACCAGCAACAAGACATCTTATCCTTTTCAGGCTGCCGTCTCTCTGACTTCCTTCCACAGTCACATCTCTCTTTGGCTGCAGCCTGGGAGGTTCTTTACTTTTAAGGATTGAAGTGATCAAATTGGGCCCACCAGAATAATCCAGGATAATTTCTCCATCTCAAGATCTGTACCCTTAATGACATCTGCAAAATCCCTTGTGCCGTGGATTCATAGATTCCAGAGGACGTAAGAATCCTTGGAAAGCCATTAATTCTGCCTACCACACACATCTCGCATTACTTTGATTACCACCCTCCAGCCACAGTGGCTTCTTTCTCTTCTTGAACCTGTTAAGTACTTACCTACCTCAGAAACTTTGAGTTTCCTGGGCCTTGCTCCCAGGGTTTCTTCCTCTGACTCTTTGCGCAGCAGGAGACTTAGTCAAGTTTGGTTCTGAAATTAAGTTTGACTGAACCCATAGGTAGGGATTCAATGAATTGAAGTTATGAGAATTAGAGGATGAAAGAAGCTGTAAACAAGAGATTGAATCTGACAAGTATGATAGTAATAAATTTTCTCAAGTCTATATGTTTGGGCTGTGGGTCCTTGGGTCCCGGAACATTGGTCCCTGATATATTGGAGGGAGACAGGTTTGGGGTACATTCAAGGCATTTTTTTGTACTTGGCATTCACTTTTTTGTTGGGGGTAAGAGAGAGAATTACACAAGAGTTTAGCAAAAGTAAGCATGAAACTGCATTTGCATTGCTATCCTCTAATACTAGAACTTGTGGTTTAGCACAAGCAGTTAGTAGCCTACTAATTTTGAAACAGAATCATGCAAAGAAAGAGGGCATTGCTACTGAGAAAGGATGAGAGCACCAGTCATTTTTCAGACAGAAGTTTATTTTAAATTCTATTTTTTTGACTTCGTAAGGTTTTCTTTCTTACTTAATGTTGAGTTCTTAAGTGCCATTCTTGATCTGTTTGCATGGGGAGTGAGTGTGCAAATATATATTGCATAAGTGTTAACTAGCAAGCCAGTAGAGCATGCAGAATAGAGCCAGTGGTGCGACAGCTCTCCCAGTCTGGTGAAACTCCACAGATATTCATCACCTGGTATTTAGAGATGCAGCACAGCCCTTAGAAATGTCATTGCTATTTGAGACTCATCTTTAGTTTGGGACTGGTGAATCAATTCATCAATCAAAGTATGTGTTTTAAAATAGTACAATTTTTTTTAAAGACAAACAGATTTGCCTCAGGATTTGAAGTTTGATGGACTGAAGAAGAAAAGCTATTCCTTGTTTATATTCTGGGAAAGGAAATCCTTGCATTTAATTCCATTGCTTCACGTCGGCTAAGGAAAATGTATCTTGGAATATGGTCTGACATAATAACAATGGAATGGGGCAGTCTAAAATGGGGTAAGATCTGGAATTAAGAGAATGGGATTCAGGTGTAGAAGGGGTGTTAGGACAAATCCTAGCCTTTCTGGAAAATCTAGGTACTGAGAGTTTGTACTTTTGAAGGCTGTTGATTAGCTGAGGATGTTGGCAGAAGAAAACTGAATTGGGTGGTCCTGAGGGTAGGATTCAACATGTTGAGGGAGAATCCATGAGCAGGTAATGATGAAGAACAGAAAATGTAGGCAGAGTGGGGCAGTACTTTGCTTCTGAGGGTCTAAAACACAGAATTCAAGTATCAGGAGTGTGATCAAGATGGAGACTGAGCTTGGGAACAGGGCCAAGATACACGACAGTAAAATCAATCATCGAGTTGATTTGATGCTCAGTCACAGAACATTGAGACAGAGCTTCTTCAGTCACTCCTTTCTGAGGTCACAGCAGGATTTATCAAAGTGAGATTATGAACTTACAAGTGGAGGCCAAGGATCCAGCCACAGGGAGATGATAAAACTATTCCAGAACATCCTACAAATCTCATGGCACTCTTTTTTTTTTCTTCTTTTTTTGATGAATAAGATTGTCCATGAGCTAACATCTGTTGCCAGTTTTCCTCTTTTTGCTTGAGGAAGATTGTTGCTGAGCTAACATCTGTGCCAGCCTTCCTCTATTTTGTATGTGGGATGCCACCACAGCACAGCTTGATGAGTGGTGTGTAGGTTTGCACCCAGGATCTGGACCCATGAACCCCGGGCCACCAAGGCAGATTGCATGAACTTAACCACTGTGCCACTGGGCCTGCTTCCCTTCTTATTTTTCTCATTTATATCCTCCTCTCCTCCCTAATGTTATTTTTTAAAGCATTTCTGTCTCTTTCCTTTTACTTCTTTGGTTCATAGCAAAAGGATTAGAGGCTATGAGGAAATTGGGACAGTAAAGAAAATAAAAAAGGGAAACTTCTTTTTGTTTTTAACCTTTGGGACGTCTTCCCATACACATTTCTATACATTTTTGAAAGAGGTTATGTTACAAATGATCATTAAGTGAAGAAAGTCCTATTATCCAATTGGGCAAACAGAGAATGGATTATAAATCACTGATGTGATCAATTCATTTTCTTAAGGAGACACAAGGTATCTGCCCTTTATAGCATCAACTGCAATGCCAGAGGTGCATTACAAGGACTCTCCCCAAATTATTTCCTCTTGTCTTTTCTATTATCCTTTGTTTGGCAGGAGTTTATTTTTCTTCTTCCTTGTGGTTTTAAAATTTGTACTGAATGCACAAGAGGGCTAAAATACAACCTTTTCTTGGCGTAGAGACTTGCTACCCAGCTGGCATTTTTATTATAAGAACAGTTACCTGGGGAGGTGATTTACTAGCAAGAACAAAATCACTATATCCTGTTATCTCCCCAACGTTTCCCCTAACAGACCCATTAGAAGGCAGTATATGGAATTCAGAGGGGGCTTGAGTCTAGATTCTGGGCATTCCCCAACTGAAAGCCTGAACAAAGAAAACTGAAAAACTGAACCTCAAGCATCTGTATCTCTTTGTAGTAGATACAGTTGCTTATTAAGATATAAATAACATTTTGCCTTAAGGTAAATAGGTAAAGGGATATTACATGTAATTCTTAGCCTCAGGTCAATGCAGTCCACATTAATGGCATCATATTCTTATGACCTATCTTATTGAACTATGTAAAATAGCAAAAGGACTTTAAAAGTCCTGCCGTTTCAACCTTTGAATATTATATATCCAAAAACGACTGTCTATTTCTGAATCTACATCTATTTCAGAAACACAAGCTTTGCTGCAAATGATTTTGACTTTCCTGCCTTATATTTCTGCACGTTGAGGGGTGTCTTTTGATCCTCTGTGATACAGTAGTTGTATCTTGCCAGTGAGTAAATTGCTTGACTTTGGATGACGCCATTATTGCTCCAGGTGCTTGGGTGCCTTTTAGTATGTCATATGGAGCGCTGTCAAACTCTAATAACCTGGGAAAATGAAGTCACCCTCAAACAAGTATTTCTCTCTTTCCTCCAAAAAAGAGTTATTGTAAATAGTTTATGACCCTCCTTTCCCTTTCTTTACCCCAACCCCTTCCTATGTCCTTATGCAGTGCCTTCCTCGCATCTCTGGGTACTCAGAATTGTTGACTCTTATGCATCGTTGAGCCCCGTAATCTGGGCCTTTTATTATTTGCCTCCCTCAGTTTTTTCCTCTGTGTTAGTCATTTATTGCTGTATAACAGATAGCTCCAAAACCTAGCGGCTTAAAATAACATACATTATTATCTCACAGTTTCTGAGGGTCGGGAGTTTGGGAGTGGCTTAGCTGGGTGTTTCTGGCTCCGGATCTCTCATAAGGTTGCACTCAAGCTATTGATAGGGGTTGCAGTCATGTGAAGGCTTGACTGGGGCTGGAAGATCTGCTCCTAGGATGCTTCCCTCATATGGCTGCTGGCAGGAGGCCTTTTGATAGGGCAGCTGGCTTTTCCCAGAGTGAGTGATACCCTTTATCGCTGTCTTGGAAGTCATACACTGTCACTTCCTCCATATTCTATTCTTTGGAAGCAAGTCACTAAGTCCAGCTCACCTTCAAAGGAAGGAAAATTAAGCCCCATCTCTTAAAGGGAGGAATATCAAAGAATTGGTGGACGTGTTCTGTAACCACCACAGCCCACACACCCCACCCTTGCCTTCAATCCACCTGTCTCATGTCCCATGACTTCAGTTGATGATGGAGCTCCCAACTAAATTGATAACTGAGAGTAGTTGTGTTAAAATAGTTAGCGCCTTTCGGCAACATAGTATAAAGATTAGAAAAGAACATACAGCCAGTTCATATTATGGCTCTGCCATTTAATAATTATAAGACTTTAGGAAAGTTGTTTAAGCTTTGTAAACCTCACTTTCATCAATTGTTAGATAGGCATTTTGGTACCTACCTTGCAGAATGTAATGCAGAGTTGAAGTCATACATGTAAAGCAACCAAGACAGAATTTTACATGTTACAGGTTCACAATAATTAGTAGCTATAATAAATATAACACTGGTTATTATTACTGGAGGCATTGCATTGTATTTGGGAACTTTTGTTGACCTTGGCATAAAAAGAAATTTCTAAGTGGTGGGATGGGTGTGAAGCAACGTTCATCAGAGCTCTCCTTGTCCCAAAGGCTCACCTCCGTCCCCCATCAGCCAGTCAGTCCCTCAGGGATCCTACCCCGAGGCGTCAGTGGATCTTAGTGAAAATGTTTTCAGTATAGTGTTCTGGCGCTGCCGCCCTGCTCTACCGCCTCTGAGCTATGTGACGTTAGGCAAACTTTGCAACTTTTTTAAGTTGTCTTTCCTCGTATAGGAATTTAGGGACGCTTATGTCTTTCTTGCAGCACAGTGAGTTGTAACAGAAACAGCAGTGCAGCTGATACCTCATTCTTCTAAGTCAGTGGTTCTCGAACACGACCGTGCATTGGAATCCCCAGGAGCACTTGAAGAAATCCTGATGCCTGGGCCCATCCCAGAGATTCTGATTTAATTGGTCTAGAGGTCAGGTGGTACCTATACACCTGAGGTTTTTAGAAGCTCTCCAGGTGTTTCTAACATGTGAAGAACCCTGGTTTAGACTGATAATTGTCTCTTACAACAAGTATTAGACCAAATGGTCTAAATCTATTAAACCAAAGTTAAAATAGTCTAAAAACACTTATTTAAATCTTATCTTTCCATGCTTTCGATCTTTCGTTTGTGTTTTTCCTCTTGATAAGTTTTTATTTTTCTCAATATACATTTGACCCATTTGTTCTGTAGTTCCTAAATTTATTATTCTTGCTTTGCCCAGACCCCAAGCCCCTTGTGCTGAGGCCATATATCCTACTTTTTAAAACAATAAGAAAGGAATAAGCAAGTATAAATTTACGGTGTTGCTTTTAGATAGATTATTCTTCCAGCAGGAGAGATGGCACCATGTTGCTTGGGTGGAAACATGTAGGCATCCTGCATGCTCTGTAAGAACCATCAATGTGCAGTGCCATTGGCATACTGGACTGTGTATTGGCAATGGTGCATGTAACAGATGGGGCTGAGTGTAGGCAGTCAAGCGTTCAACTCTGTCTCTGAATTGACTGATGGTTTTGATGGCAGAAATTCAAGCTCAAAGCACTGGGATGCCAGTCTTTGTGTTGTATTGAATGTCTGCAATTAAAGCTATGGGACCACTCCCTTTCTGCTCTAACTCAAACTTAATTAATTTTGAATTAAAACAAATAGTTTCCGTGACCACATGAGGTACATTTTGGGTTTGGCTGATCAGGATTAGTGTAATGACGTCTCCACCCCTTGATTATTCCCCACAAAAGACCCCTAAGAAGCCAATTTAAAATGCCATCCAAAGTGGCATGTTGCTGCTAAATATTTTGATATGTATAGGGCATTTTCATATCCGTGTCCTATGTAGAGAATCTGTAGGTGTCTTCTTAGAAAATGCCAGTGACCTAATGTAGCATAGAATCAGCATGGGCATTTGGCACTCATCCACAACTCTGAGAAGGTCATTTGCCAGGGCTTTCAGAACTATTTCAGGCTAAGACTTCGTCTAAAATAAAGATGCAGTCCAAAACGTAGTTTTCAGGTGAAAGTTTTTAATCATACCTTGTCTGGTCATTGCTCCCATAATTAGCTCAGTTGGTTAAAGTTCAGTCCTAACATATCCAAGATCGTGGATTTTGTTTCCACGTGGGTCGTTTAGCTTTATTCTATTGCATTATCACAGATTGTTCTTTTAATCCTGCCAGGGGCCTTGCAAGTGACTTCTCTCTGGCAAAAAAGTATATATAATCATTTGTAGATGTTGTACACCATACACTCTGCATTCCCCCCATTGGAAGACCATGCGATTCAGATTACTTGGCTGCATGGGTGGACACCAGCACGTGATCTTGAGTCATGTAGGAATCGAGTATAAATGCTCTCGTGTCATTTTCATCCTGTTTGCTTCCTTTTAGGGACTCCAAGAATAAAAATATCCATGCATATGGTAATTGGGTAATTACAACGCTTGAGATAACCTGCCAGTAGGTCACCCAGAATGCTGCCTGATAATGTCTGACGTGGCTGACATAGGGCTGTGAACTGAGTGGCGGGGTGAAACTCTACTTGCTTAATGCAACACCTCCCCGTACTGACACATGCTGAGGAGTATCTTGCAGCCTTCCCCTCCTATTCCACCTCCAATCTGCTATTACATAGTCAGGAGATAAAAAGAACTTTCCTAAGAGTGGCAACGCTGTTACTGCAGAGCCATATGTGGTTCTCCAGAGCTTCCAGTTTAGCTTTTTAGGAAAACAGCTATTGTGCTGCGTTGCTGTTATTAAAAGGAGTTCTATGCCTTGTCGATTACTTAATATAATGCTATGATTTTTAAAAACTCATAGTTAAACTATGAAATAGCAATGGAGAAAAAAACGTCATTGATTTCATTGAACAGCGGGTATTGTTTAAATGTAATGTGTTAGCGCCATTGTTGAAGTCACCGGCGAATTCTGGCTCCTCTCTATTTTTAGGTTTGCTTCCAAAGCCACGGTCCTCAAAGTCCCTGAGCACAGCCCTCAATTCTGGCACGGTTATCTTTTTATTAGTAAGAAGAGACCAGGCTCTGTTTGAGTAATGAAGCCTAAAACATCAATAGCTTAACATCTACAGGTCTCATTTTGACTCGTGCGAAGGCTGCTGTCTGTCTAGTGGCTCTGCAGGGCAGCGCCCGTTGAGCAGTAACTTGGGGATCCACTCTGCTACCATCTTGTGGCTCTGTCATCTCAACATGGAGCTTCCAGGTCCCTGCAGCAGGGAAAAGAGAAAGCCTTGCAGAGCTGGTATCTACTCTGCTGCTTGCAGCCCGTAGTCCAGAACTAACTGGGGAATGTGTGCCTAGGGAAAGGAGGGTGAAGGAGGACCTGGTAAAGACAGAGCAGTATCTTTGCCACGCTGCCACTTCATTTCTCTTTTCTAGACTTTATCTCATATTCGATTGCTGGCAGTTTTCTCTAAACTGGTCTTCCTGGCTTTGGTCCCCTGCATCTTGAGTACGTTCTAAACACTGTTGCCAGAGTAATCTTACAACTCTGCTTGCATCATATCAGTTCTTTGCTGCAACAGCTTCACCACTCCCTTCCCGACTATTAATTATAAACACGGTCTAAATAACTCAGTGTGTGTCATGTAAGACTTTACAATTTGGCTCCAGGCTACATTTCTAAGCTTATCACTGTGCATCTCAAATATGAGCATTCAACTTGAATTCTCACCTCCAGCCATACCCATGGTGTCCTAAACATGCTTTGCCCAGGTCTACTGTGGATGATTATTTTCACTCTGCCCTCCACCTCTATCTATCCTTGAAGTATTTTTGGTCCAAGAACCCAAGGCGATTGCTCTCTCTTTCTGCTGTACTCCCATTTTGTCTATTATTTGCATCACTCAGTTGGCTCATGCATTGCTGACTGCTTATCATTACTTAAGTCTTTGTGGATATTTGTCTTCTCTCTTCTGTTAGGTCACTTGCAAGACAGGAGCTATATCTATTCCTGCATAGCCCAAAGATCTCAGGAAAATGCTAAAAATATAAAGTAGGGTAACATTTGTTGAGAAGAATGGGTGCCTGAATGATTGCCTAGGGAGTGCTCATTTGCTTTGTGTGATCCATAAGCTCGGGTTTCATGTAGCCGTGTATTAACACTATGATGGGATTTATATTCTTATTTCTAGTGCATATTGACATTGTGAGTTCTGTGGTTTAGAAGTCTTAAGATGAGTATTGTGGTTCCTAATGGTAAAATCTTTGCTTCATTTTATATAAACAAAGTTTTAAAGTTTTTTTATTAATAACCCAGGAAAGTTCATGGTTCATTGCAGTGAACGTTTGGTAGATTCTGCTTTAAATCAATGCGTTAATACCGTGATTAGCACGTGACTACACAGTTAAGAGTGCAAGGCTTTGGAGCCATTCAGTTTTGGGTTCTAATTATAGAATTGGCAACATGTGGCTAAGTGCTTCAGGGACTCAGCTGCTCTTAGACATTTGACTGTTTCTGTAAAATGGTTATAATATCTACCTCCATCACAGAACTGTTAAGATGGTGAAATGATATAAAGTCTCTGAGACACTTAGCACAGTGCCTCAGAGATAGTTATCACTCAAAAATAATTAATTCTACTACTAATATTTAAGCTATTTAAGAAAATATAAATGTCACTTTCTTACTCTAAAAAGCAACATTGTATCTTCCTGGAGTTTCTTTGCAAAACAGAGGCAGGAGGAGGAGTAGATTCACAGAGAGGGCCCCACCCAGAAGAATCTTGACAGCAGGGGCCTCACCAAAGCTCCCCTGCTGGGACCCCTGCACAGATAAGTAAGAGCCTCCTCTGTGTGGCTCCCTGGGCTGCTGGAACTGTTCCCTGCCGTGACTCCAGGGCTGGCTGGGGTATGAGAGATATGGTTAATTGTTGGAGGAGTCTGTGACGGAACAAGTTGCTCACAGTTGCTCCCAGAATCAGGTAAAACCGTAATGGCTCCTGACAGACAGAGGGCAGCTCCATTTAGAACATCAAAAGAACAGTTATGCTTCCTAGCCGAGCACCTGAAGGAGAATTTAATTTGTTGCAAACACCGGCAGCGTGCAGGGAAAAAATGGAATTTACAAATGTTTTGAATTACTGGGAAGCTTTTGAGATTTTATGCACCATTCTGTTTTATACATTTTTATGAGCGTGATACCTTGTTTCAATAGTGGGGGCTGAGGCTGCTGTGAGCAGAATCTGAAACTCCATTGTATTCGAAAAGATTGAACAGATTCATCTGTTTGAAGGGACAAAGGACTTCAGCAAGCACACAAAAGCAAAATGTGGCAGACTGGATTTGATACTAAGTCCAAAATGCATGTTCACAGAAAGGGGTAAATGAAATGAAGGGACAATGGGAGTGGTGAGTGGCAATGCTTTCTTCGTTGAGTTTTATCCAAGCTTCTGCTTTTCCTTTCCTGACATTTGAAAACCTAGTGCCCGGCAAGGACTGCCACGGATGTCTTAAACCACATTTTCTTTACCCGCTATAAAAACTAATCATTTCTGTATTGGGGAAATGATTCAAAACACTAGTACCTTAGAAGCTTTAGATACTCAGGCTTTTAAATTTAAAATTTTTAAACATTATAAATCCATACAGGTCTGGATTATAGGCAAAATTTCTTAATCTCTGGGTTAGATTTGTATGCAAAATGGAATCAATTTTCTTCCATTTTTGGTAGGATCTAAAATTACTGACCTAAGTTGGAAACTTCTTGGTTTTCTAGATCCAGGCAAGAATATAGGATATAGACTAAAAAGAAGTGATTGTAAACTGAGTTCAAAGAGTCAGTAATTGAGAATGGTCATGAAGCTCGAAATAGGAAGGCTGGATTTATTTTCTTAAGAAGATTTCCTCCTGGCTTCCCTGGAAGCAATGTGAGTGGCCCTCTCACGGATAAACGGTGAGAGAATCTTATCAGGCTTCTATCTTCCTCCTTTTCTAAGCAGCACTGGCTCCAGCGCGAGCACTGAGAGCTGACAGTTCGTGAGATGGTAATAAAAGGCAGCAGGCGTTGGGGAAAGAGGCACTGGAGCTCCGCTCAGAGCTGGAGCTAATTCCTGGCCCCAGTCCACTTCAAGAAAACGTAATTCAAGTGAAAAACAGTCTTCTTTCTGTGCAAAAGCACAGGTTCAAGAGGGGCTCTGTAGCTCCCATTTCCATGTCCCCACCACATCCTGCTCCACCTCTTTAGAAATTGAGGAGTTGGCATTACCTTTTGAGTCTTGGTCAATCTACTTGTTAGGACTTGCTAAGATTAACCGAGAAGACAGTGCCTAGAGTCCTAATGTGATAAGGCCTAGTCAAGATGGGAACAGAGGCAGGGTGTCTTATCAAAACAAGCTGGCTAACCGGGAAGTAGGGGCAAAAGGAGGGAGAAGTAGATGTCAGGGGATTCAGAGGCAAGAAAATCAGGCAGCTTGGTCTGGTCCTCAGTCCTGAGCATCTTCAGAGGAGAGGCAGAGATCAGTCGTGCTCTTTGTATTTTGTGTCTCAGCACTTCCTAGGTACCTCACTGTGGGCTTTAAAAGAACAAAAACAAAACTGTTCTGAGGGAAAGCACAGCTTATGCAGGGAGCCTAATAAGAGCAGGTCTCCAGAGTTCAACTGTCACAGAACTGCTTGTAGAATACCCTTTTCCTCCCTAACTCTGCTGGCGGACTTCTTTCTCGTCTCTGCCTTTTCTCCTTCCTCTTCTGCTTTATTGCCATTGTTTATATTTCTTTTCACCTAACAGCAACCGTGGTTGTTCTTGACTCTGCTAAAGTCAAACATTGGTAAGGTTGAACACAGGATTGCTCTATTTTTTTTTTTTAATTCCTTCTAGGTCCCAGATTTCAATCATGGCTGCAGGTGGGTTGAAGACTAGTATGTTCCAGGATTTGACTTGCATGAGTATGAATGTGTATGAGAAAATATCCACATTACATTCTTGATCAAGGTCATGCTAATGCCTTATTGGGAGAACTAAGTTAAATCAGGATTACGTATTATGTAGGCAGAGGGATTTCAAAATGAAATAATGACTCTTGGAAATACCTAGTGATTCAGAAAATGCCTGGTTTTCCTAAGGCTTTGAAAACTAAGTCAAAAAGGAAGACATTTTCCAAATGTTCTTTGTCTCAATTTAATTTACTTTCTTAGAAGATTTAGTGATCCTACTCGCATTTTTTTGTGTAAGCTAATATATACTTAATTTTATGCTTTACTAGTTTGAGGGGGTTTTTTTTCCCAACGAGTTTTCAAAGTGAAATTCTTAGGACTTTTCATTGCGGCCAGTCTATTGCCCATCTTACCACCTATCCAGATCTTTCCCTGAAGACACAAAGAAAGGAAAATAGGAAAATAATACATATTTCTCCTGGAAGAAGGTAGATATTTATTACATACCCTGCTTGGTAATACCACTCCCTTAAGAACTGAGGGCACGATCTCAATTTATCCTAAACAAGGCTCAGGCCTGCCTGATGTAACCTTTGGGAATTTAACACATCAGCCAAGGAGCCACACACCACAAATCTGCGCGCACATGACACTGAAAAACAGCTAAGAGTTTACACTGTACATAAAACTCTGAATCTGCTTTTATTCTTTAAGGACTCTTTTGATCCATAGAGTGTCTTAGCAATAATGGTCTCTGAGCCAGTTGTTGATTGCTTCTTTTTATTACTCTTTCTCCTCAATAATTGCATCAGTCCCATTGTTGTGCCTCAGGCGCTGAAATAGGGTACTAATGAGACTATCTCAATATTTGTAGGTCAAATGACATTTTTATTCTTCTGCTCTGGGAGATGGGATTAGCAGATTGTCTAATTTTTATTATTTTAAAGCTTTCTCTTATGTTGTCATATTATTGGATAACTACCTTTTATATAGTCCAATAATTAAATCAGATATTGGATATATAGAGATAGAATGAGCAACAGGTTTAAAATGACCCATTTTGGTGACCACATTTATAATGCCGTTTAAATATTATTGGATGATTTGCAACTGGCTGACTGACGTTTCCCCTAATTGTGTTTCCTGCTATTTACTTTCTTTCTTTTTTAAAAATCAGTGATGTAACAAGCAAATGTGACGAAATAGTGATAATTCACTGAGTGTGATGAAAATCCAGGAGCGGGATCTGAATCCATTTTTCAGGTACAGTCCTTTGGGACGGTTATGTAACTGCTATGTTCACACTTGGCCCCTCCTAATTTCTTCAGCTTCTCAACCTGCTCCTCACCTACTTGTTCTCCGCATGAAACTTCTCCCACTTTCATCTTCCCACTTTGCATAATTTGTTTCCCCTGCCTGGTCGTTGGCAACCACCTGGCTCCATCCAATTCACCCATGATGGCCTCTCTGTAGACACTGGAGAATGGTAATATAGATTGGTATATACTGGGAAACATTTGGTTCAAAGATGAAACATGAAATTTAGTAGAAAGATTCTTTAAATTCTAAATAGAGAAAGAGAAACAAAGGTTCTATTCATTCTATTCGTATGTGTGTGAGAGTGTAAGTTTATGCGTCCGTATATTTATTTATACATGAATACATAAAATAACTTTCAAAACATTATTAAGTGCCTGCCATGTACAGGTAATCTACTGAATGTTAGAGAAGATACAACTAGTGTTTTTGAATAGTTCCTGCAGTAGATACTTTCACATAATTTCTCACATTTATTTCCTATGACAGTTCTACTCTTACAAAATGACTCAGAGAGATTCAATAACTTTCCCAATGTGACAGAGCTTGTAAGTGGCCCAGCTGGGAATTGTTCCTCTTGGCAGTCTGATGAATGCACCTTGCAGTCCTCCAATTATGGGAAGCATAATCGACCAGCATTTCCAGCTGTTCTGCTCTGAAATCTAGGGCCAAGTTTGTACCCAGGACACACTCTCCAAGGGCTGCTTCTGGCCAATGACGGAGCACAGCAGAGATTCTAAAGTAAATCTGTTTCTGGGACACATGGATCCCTTCATTGGCTGACTGTGGCTGGAGGATTCCCCCATGGCCTTCTTAAACCCTCTTTAGATTCTGCAGTCTAGGAAGATTCCACCCAAACTTCCCTCCATGTCTCTGCATCAGACTCGGTGTCTGATAGCTCTCCAGCCTTGCTCCCCTGATCAAAATTCTTACGTATTTAATCCTATCTTGACACCTGCTTCTTGGAGGATCCGGACTAACTCATCCTTCCATCAAGAAGCGCTTGAGAAAGGGAAGAGATAACATATGCACAAACAGTCGGAAGAGGGCAGTGAGGGAACAGGCAAGACAGAAGCTATGTTTGCCAGGGGTGGGTCTTCAAGAAGGAGTTCAAATGTTGCATTTTCCTTTAAGAACAGGCACCAGCCTACCGAATGCGAGAGGCAAGAGGAAACAGTATGGGAAAAGGAAGAGACATAGGAAAACCTACATTTGGCAAATGGGGAGTCAGACCCTTTGGCTAGAGCATAAGGGAGTGTGAAGGGGAAAAGACGGATTGAAAGAAAGGAAAAGTGAAGCTCATATTATATAATCTCAGGAGGTGACATATAGTAGGGATTAAGAACTTGAACTTCAGAATCAGAAAGATCTTAATTTGAGTTCTAGTATTTACAATAATAGCTATATGAAATTAGGAAAGTTTAACCCTGCTAATCTTGTTTTCTGATACATAAAATGTGATTAATAACACATACATCATGGATTAAATGAGATAATGTATTCAAGAGAAAAACAAGAAAAAGAAATTGCTTTCCCAAATAAACCAAAAATCATGAAGATTAGGATTTGAGAATTTAAGTGGCATTTATTTTTCAGGTGGATAGACATTTTAAAAGTATATTACAGAAGGATTTTTGTTTTGAGGAAGATTAGCCCTGAGCTAACATCTGTGCCAGTCCTCTTCTTTTTGCTGTGGAAGATTGGCCCTGAGCTAACATCCGTTCCCATCTTCCCCTACTTTATACGTGGGATGCCTGCCACAGCATGGCTTGACAAGCAGTGTCTAGGTCTGCCTGGGATCCAAACTGGCGAACCCTGTTCCGCTGAAGCAGAACATGCAAACTTAACCACTGCGCCACTGGGCTGGCCCCTACAGAAGGATTTTTTAAAAATCACTTAATATTTTTATTGTATTACAAAAGTAATTGAGTTGGTTCTGTTTTAATGGAAAAATATAGTGTTAGAATTTACAACTTGCACAGTTCTAGAATAGAGAGTGCTACAGTTGTGTGTAAAATGTATTGATTTGAATATTTTTATGAAATACTTGCATGAAATTCATCATATAAAATGATGTGATAGTCATGTAGTCAATGAAAATTAATTTTCCTAAACTCTATTATTTATAATTATTTCCACATTTCTAATAGATGCCAGTTCTGGCTGACTTCTCCTTTCTTCTTCTTTTTTTTGGGTGGAAGATTGGCCCTGAGCTAACATCAGTTGCCAATCTTCCTCTTTTTTTTTTCTCCCCAAACCTCCAGTACATAGTTGTGTATCCTAGTTGTAAGTCCTTCTAGTTCTTCTATGTGGGATTCTGCCACAGCATGGCTTGATGAGTGGTGCAAAGGACTGCGCCCAGGATTGGAACTGGTGAACCCCAGCCTGCCAAAGCAGGGCGTGTGAACTTAACTGCTACACCACAGGGTCAGCTCCTGACTTCTTTCTGACATTTATCATTCTATAGTTTTTCAATGTGAAGATTCCAAAATAGTACATACACTTCAATGGCACACTATTCACTTAATTTTGTAGATTTGTCTTTTTTGTCTCCAAATCTTGATCGAAATTTCATACCCTTTTATTTTTTGTTTTATTGATATTGCCTATTTTATAAGCACAATTATTCATCAGAATAATTCATGATTGTGTATCTCGCACTCATGGAGAACAGAATTCCCATTTGAATTGAATACCATGACTATGATGCTAATTGACAAGATTTACAATAAGGAAGATAACGAATAAAAATCTCCTATTTCTTTTTTTTTTTTTTTTTTTGAGGAAGATCAGCTCTGAGCTAACTACTGCCAATCCTCCTCTTTTTGCTGAGGAAGACTGGCTCTGAGTTAACATCCATCCCCATCTTCCTCTACTTTATACGTGGGACGCCTACTACAGCATGGCTTTTGCCAAGTGGTGCCATGTCCACACCTGGGATCTGAACCAGTGAACCCCACGCTGCCAAGAAGAGGAACTTGCGAACTTAACGGCTGTGCCACCAGGCCAGCCCCAAAAATCTCCTATTTCTAAGGTGCTTTTCAGAACGGTTTTATTAATATGTGAGAAGTCAGTCTGCAGCTTGTGTCTTCAGTTCATGATGTGTCAAATGTGTGATCTGGCTTCTCTCGGGCTTTTTACGTGGTGGGTTTTTAGCTCTGTGCAGATGCGTTAGGACGTTGGTGAGGGTGTTCCAAATAGATACACTGAATACTAGTTGCTGAATTCAGGTAGGGGAACCGATGGCCAAAGGGCCCTACAAAAAAAGGCATGAACAAGTGTGCAGCAAAAGAGAGACAAATTGAGCCACACATTACAATAATGGCTTCTGATATACTTGCCGCCTCTGGAGTGGGAGTTTGGTATCAGCGTGTGGAGTAACAGTAAGAACAATCAATGAATAGAGGAGAGATGCAAAAATTAGGCTGAGCAGAAAAGCGTGGCTAAAGCTTAGAAGGTTCACCCATATACCGAAAAATGTAAATTCTTCAATTTTCCATTGAAGAATATAAAACTGGTTCACAGCTCTTGGGGTGATACTGAATTTGACTGACTATTTAATAAACGGGAAATGTTTGGGCTCAAGTAAATATGTTTACAATATATTTTGTGTTTATTTGTTTTTTCTCACAGGACAAAGGAAACTGAATTACATTAGATTGTGTAGGATAATGTATGCCATTGTAAATTCCCGATTTTTGCAGTAAATTTAACATTACAATAAAATATTGTCCATTAATAGCGGTAACAAAACATCCGTTGGTAGATTTTACTGCATTATTGCATTTTTGCAAATCTGAAGTGGAGAACAAGATAGTAATGGCTAGCATCAGAAGTAGTTTATTCCTAATTTCCTAATTTGCATAATGTATCTTTTACAAACTGGATTGTCAGTTTACAGGAGACACCAAATGTTCATATAATGAAGTTTGAAAAAAAATCCTCAGGCCTAGCTGCCTGGCCAAGCTGGGTGGCACACTGTTTGCTTGGGACATTGCCATGGTAAATCCTAGAAAAGTTTTAAACTTCTTTAATTTGAATCATCAAATGTTACCCAGCCAATAACTTGTTATAAGTGAATATAGTGTTAGAAAATGTTAGCAGAGTCTTGATTTTCTAAATCAATATTCTATGATTATCAGTAATGTAAGTTAAAAAAAATACTAAAAAGCAACATTTCTTTGTGGTATTTGGCTCGTGCCACTTCCACAATTTCTAAGATGTTGTGGATTATTTTCGGCAATTAAACTTGACAAAAGGATTAATGTCAATACAGAGAAGTTTGACTTTATTCAGGATGATGTAGTTTAAACTCTCATACAGCACCGTTTCTCTAATCTGCCTCCAGAATAAATGTAAATGCCTTTATTCAGATGCAAAAATCATCTCCAGCCTGACCCCAGTTTATCTCACCTGCTGCTTACCTCCTTCACCAGTCTTCTGAGTGTTCTTTTAAATTAACTCTATCTGGTGCCATCACAGCTCGTTGTTAGCTCATGTGGTCCCTCTTTCCTTCTCGTTTCTCCTCCAAAATTTGAGGACATGACAAAGAAAATAGACAGATTATAAGCGTATATGGTTTTATTGGCCTGCACAGCATTTAATTTTTTCAGTTGAGTTAATTGACACTATTTAAAAAGTCAAGATTTGTTGCATGTCAAATTGGAATTTCGGATTCTCTTGAAAAACATGGCAAGACTGCACCTACCCTCCTCCTCAGCAATATTCAGCTGACTTTTTAGGCATTTGTGTTCACAACTTCCGAATCTATATTTTGTCCCTTATTCGAGACCCACAATAACTTTCACCTCCTCCAGGAAACTTTTCTGTTCTTCTTAGCATTTTTTAAACTTCTATGTGCTCATCATCTCCATCTTTTATTTAGCTTTTTAATGCCTCAAAGTGTTGACTGTAATTTCTGTACCATTTTGTCTGCACTGTGCTCAGAGTAAGCTTTGTGAGAGGAGGGACCGTGTCTGAATATTTGTGTCGATGCACGGAGCCTGGGACAGGGCAGTCAGCCTCCGGTTGCCAATGAATGACAATTATTTTCGTAATCATTGTCATTATCATAAACACTTAGCATCTTGAATGTATTGAGCAGACCCAGTCCTTAAGAAGTGTATATTCTAAATATTAGAAAAACCTTCAAATTTAAAGCAGCCAAGGATTTGGCATTATGCAATTCTTCCTGCTGAGTTAAAAGACTCTGGTAGTACCTTGCCTTCGTCTCCAACAGTGAGATGGATGTGCGGCAGGAATGTGGAAAGAATGAGAACTGGACTTATTCTTTTGAAATGTAAATAGACATTTCCATACCAAAAATATTGATTTCAAAAGATGCAGCAGATGCATATTGCATGTTCAAAGTATTTTATTTATGTTGTTCATTGATACTTGTTATATGTTCTCAGTAATGACACGGTGAGGCTTGAACTTAAGCATGGGATGTATATTAGGTTTCATGCTTGGCCAGAAGAGCTACCTTCCTTGTGGAAAATAGAGAAGAGGAGTCCGAGTGCCTTGAATTCCCCCTGCCCTGTAGCATCTTCTGAAGCCAAAGTTTTACCCCATAGAAAGGACATATGAATGTGAGAGTTGATGAAGTCTGTTAATCCCGCCTTCTGTTTACTCTCTATAATGCACTGGGTAGCGCCTTATTTTCCATTTGCAAATACTAGGGCAATCTGTCATTTCAACCTTGTCATTGATTTGGCATCAATAATTTTTGTGAATTTCTCAATAGAAACAAAATAAAAGCAAATCTACCCTGTGGAGCCTCCAGAATAGAAACCCAGAAAAGCATTTACTTACTATCCAAGTGCCAAGGCACATGTGATTTTATATACAGTCATTTCAAAGAGAAAATGTTGATACTGCAGTTAATGAAAATACATACTGTGGTGTTAATTTTCCACCTATCACCCATTCTTTTTTTTTTTGCAAGGAACATTTGCTCTGAGCTAACATCCGTTGCCAATCTTCCTCTTTTTTTACTTGAGGAAGATCAGCCCTGAGCTAACATCTGTGCCACTCTTCCTCTATTTTGTATGTGCCACAGCATGGCTTGATGAGCAGTATAGGTCCACGCCCAGGATCTGAACATTTGAATCCATGCCGCTGAAGCAGAGCATGCCAGACTTAACCACTATGCCACAGGGCCAGCCCCCAGCCATTCTTTTTGTCTTTCTTTTACTGGTGTTTGAATTAGGATGACTTTTATATAAATAAAAGGTCATCATTTAAATAGTTCTGTCATGGGAATGCCAAAGAATTTATTATACTCTATTGCTTCTAGCTAATACTCTAGAATTACCATTCAATATGAGTTTTTGGTACACACTTATGTAAAAAATTTTTATATTTTATAAAGCCAAATAAAATACATGGTTTAAATAGTCTTTATCTTACAATGAGGTATTCAACCAGTTGTCATTAAGTCAATATTTATTGTGTACCTACTACAATAGATGAGGACACAAAAACTTTTTTATTTAAAAAAAGGTCAAGAGGCAACCTTGATGGCCTAGAGGTTAAAGTTCAGCACATTCTGCTTTGGCAGCCGAGGTTCAGTTCCTGGGTGTAGAACCACACCACCCATCTGTCAGTCTCCATGCTGTGGTGGTGGCTCACACAGAAGTACTAGAAGGACTTACAACTAGAATATACAACTATGTACGGGGACTTTGGGGAGGGGAAAAAAAAGAGGAAGTTTGGCAACAGATGTTAGCTCAGTGTGAAATCTTTCCCAGCAAAAAAACCCAAAAAGGTCAAACTTGACAGAAAAAAAGATTTTCAAAGAACTCATTGTTGCGCAATTATAATTGTGCTCCAGGCACTCTTCTAGGCTCCAGGGGAATGCAATGGTAAGAACCTAATCTCTGTCTTCCAAGATCTGACAATCAAGGGAAGGGCATAAACACAGAAACAGATCACTGAAATACAGTACTTTAAGTGCTCAACTGAATATCCTCTTGCTATAGAAGGAAAAAGCTCTGAGCTGCCAAGTGGGAGTTCTGAGTCAGGCTAAGTCAGGCTACTAACCAGTTTTGTGACCACGTGTGGTCACTCAAACTCTGGGACCTCATTTTCTCAATGTATAAAATAAAGTGGATGTGTCTTAGATGATCTTTACATTTATTTTTATTTCTTCAGTTTTTCTGATTCTATGATTCCATGTTCAAACACAGGCAATTAAAGCGATAGCTAAAATAAGAATGTGTTCAACTAAAAGTGAAATTAATTCATTAAAAATCAAGAATATTAAAGGTAAAAGCAAAAGAGAAATTTTATTTTTCCTAAGTACACCTGTAAAAATTTGTATATTGCGTATAATTTTTCTTGGAGTGTTCAGCTTATGGTATATTTTAACAATATACAATCTCTATGGGAAATGACTGCTGATTTTTCCTTTAGGAATAAAATATCCTCTTTGATATCTAGTGATTTGAGTTAAAAATGAAAGTTGTTAAAGTCAATACTAAATAACATGGATAACTGGAATTGGAAAGGAATATGTCTTGTGTAAATACATCGTCTGTGAATTTTTTCCAACATGCTTATAGCTTTTATATAATATAATTGCATATGGCAATTATTTGATTATATAAATTTTGCTAGGAAAATAATTAAGTATAATTATGAAAATATGAAAATTACATGCATAAAGTGACTAATTAACTAGAATTTATTTAAAGGAATTGAGAATACCCAACAAGAAAAAACACATTAATGAAACACTGTGGTAGTGATAAAACACACATGCCAAAATTTTCTATTCAGGACTGAGTGTCGGATCAGTTACTGAGAAGATGCTGGAACCTGTACATTTATGCCTTTTTTACATGATGATAGAAATGCCTACTTCTGACCATATTTCTGCTACATAGCTTGCATAAAATTTGGTTGATGAAAATTCTCCTGGAGTAAAATAATACTTGCTTTCAGAGCTGCATTAAAACCACACGCAAATAACTATTCACATTAAATCATAGCATTCTTAAATGTTGGAGTCAGAAGCAGCATAGGCAATCATCTGTTCTGATACCTGTATTTTATAAATAAAAATGATGTCTTAAGAGGTTAAGTGATTTTTCGATATCACATCAAAGGTGGCATATTTGGGACTGTCATTCCTATTCTTTTTTCACTATTCTATAGTTTCTCCCTAAAATATGCCATTCTAACTTCTGGGAAGAAAAACACTATTATAATATAACTATAAAACATGTAAATTTGAAAAATTCCATATCTTAATATGACAATCATGTTTTTTGCTTGAGGAAGATTCACGCGGAGCTAACATCTGTCCCAGTCTTTCTCTATTTTGTATGTGGGATGCTGCCACAGCACGGCTGATGAGTAGTGTAGATTCACACCCAGGATTCAAATGCATGAACCCCAGGCTGCCGAAGTGGAGCCTGCAAACTTAACCAGTAGGCCATGGCGCCAGCCCCAAATAATCATTTTTATATTAGAATTATATTATATTGCACTTTCAAGTATATAGAGAGGGTGTATATGTATGCATTTTAGGTTCTTTATGTATATTAAGAAGTTGTTAAATTTACTTGCACCTATATAAACTATCTAAAAACTATCTCCATGTTAAACAGGACTTTTAAACAGAGTTTGAGTATAATAACTCTTATTGTAATGTTTATAACTTTGACAAAAAAAGTTCTTTATAGACAATGAAATCAAAATAAATTATTTTAGATCAAGAAAAATGTAGGGATGACTTGCCTGGAGACAAATCACAAGTGGATGCTAGCCTAGAACATATAATTATCAGAATAATTTCTTCAGTATGTATTAGTATGAGGTACATACCTACTAGGCCCTTATAATCTGAAAACAGTCATAGCATAGAAAAATTACAGTTTGCGTATTAATCACATACTTTAATAACTCTAATATGTCTCATACAATGAGTGAAGAGACTGATGATGTGGTAGCATTTTGGTAGGAATTACTACAAAATAAATAGAAAAACCATTATCAACTTATTACCTCAATGTAATTTCTACATTTTACTGAATTCTATAGTAGATTATATTGTGTTTGGTTCTGTGTAATTTATGAAATATTCCCTACCAGCCATGTGAGACAACCCCCATTTCCGAAGAAATCTTCTACGTCCATGCCAGCTCCCTAGGAGGTCTCCTCTAGCCCTCTAGCTTTGAATGTTGTCTGTATACTGATTACAGTCAAATTAGATCTCCCATCTCTAACTTTCTGAACTTCTGACTGTGTCTAATGGCCTATTCAACCTTTCCACTGGCTTCTCCAATAGGTATCTCAAAATAAATGGCTCTAAAGCTGAACTCTCAATCCTTTCCTATCTCAGAAAATGGAAACTCTCTTCCACCAATTTTGGCCTGTGAACAAAAACCCTGTAAATCTTTCTCAGCTTCTCCCTTCTTCCCCAATCCCTCATCAGCAAATCCTGTGGGCTCAATCTTCAAATATCTGTAGACTCTCACTACTTTTCATTGTCTCCACTACCACCACCCTAGTAAAGGCCACCATTTTGTGTCTTGCCTGGATTATTGCAATAGCATTTTATCTGCTTTCCCTGATTTTACCTTTGCCCCACTACAGTCTGACCATGTTATCTGGAGCGCAATCCTTCTAAAAAGTAAGTAGATCATGTCACTCCTAACCTCCTATATTAGGTAGAGTTCTCCAGAGATATAGAACCAATAGGAGATAGATAGATGGATAAATAAATAGATAGACAGATAGACAGATCCATTGATCGATCAAGGAATTGGTTCTGAGATTATGGAGGTTAAATACCAAGAACCACAGGGTGTGTCAGGACTCTGGAGACCCAAGAGAGCCAATTGGTTAGTTCCAGTCTGAGTCTGAATGCCTGAAAACCAGGAGAACCATTGGTGCAGTTCCAGACCAAAAGCTGGCAGGCTTGAGACCAAGGAAGAGCCAATGTTTCAGTTTGATCTGAAGACAAGAAAAAGCTTGCGTCCTGGTTTGAAGGCAGTCAGGCAGGAGGAATTCTCCTTTACTTAGGGGAGAGTCAGCCTTTTTGTTCTATTCAGGCCTTCAACTGACTGGATGAGGCCCATCCACACTAGGGATGGTAATCTGCTTTACTCAGTCTACCGATTTAAATGTTAATCTCGTCCAGAAACATTCTCACAGAAACACCCAGTATAATGTTTGGCTAAATATCTGGGTACCCCCATGGCCCAGTCAAATTGACACATAAAATTAACCATCACAGATCCAAACGTCTCTAATCCCATCTTTCATCACTCTCTTACCGTCTCACTCTGTTTCAGGCTCTCTAGCCTCCTTACTTCTCCTCATTTTGTCCCAGTATGCTGTACTCTCCAGGCCTTCTGATTGGCTCTATATCTCTTTCTGGAATGGGCTTCCACTTGATAGCTGCCTGGCTCATCTCCTCACTACCTGCGCATCTCTGATCCACGTCCCCTCCTCAAAGATGCTTCCTTGACTATCATTTCTAGAGTAGTGTCCCCTGCCCCTTCACCGTTTCCCTTAATGTGTGTGATTTTTCTTTATGGCACATATCTGACTTCCTTTATATTTATGTGTTGTTTTCTAGAATACAATTTTCTTTAGTGCAGTGATTTTTGCCTTTGTTCATCATGGTATCCTCACTGCCTAAAACAATCTCTGGAACAAAAACTTGTTGCATGAATGACCTACTTTACAGCCTGATAGGGGAAATAAATTTCATTGCCCACTGGATAAAAGCTATAAGCCAAAGAACCATATAAGATGGGTACTGTATAGCGATATTTAATATTTAATATGACTGCCATGAATTCCCTGACACCCTGTTTACAGGACATTCTTGGCCTCCTCCACGAGATGAGAGAGGCTAAGTGAACCAAATAAGAAAGAATTAGAATTTGATCATTGTGTTCTTCTCTTGGCTATGAGGTGGGTCTTTCAGCCAGCTTGGACTGTTTATGGGAAAGCAACAGATAGGGCTTACAGTGTGGTTACAGTTGAGGTACACACGAGTTCAAATATTTACAGAAGATTTATTCGAGAGGAAAGCTGGATAGATGCAATCCTGGATTGTGCCCATAAAAATTTCATGTACTCTCAGGGTAAACAAATAATTTATATAACCACGAGGGGAAAGGATTAGAGACAGTTTAATGGTTGTGATTGTCTTATGTATAGTAAATACCATGATGGCATAGATACTCATAAAAAGATGAGGGCCGCTTGTACACAGGAAGAGAGAAACATTGCTTAGAAAACACACGCACCTGAGAAGACACCTGTCAAAACAAGGGCCATTAGGGAGCCTGCTGGTAGCGTTTTAATATCCCTACTACTTCTGCTGACTGCAGAATTTGCCATCTGTGTGTTATATTTTTGAATGAGGTTGGTCCTCACAAGCGCTCTCAATCCACTAAAATATAAGGAAGCGTCCCCAATCCCAGGCCTCCGTGTTGGAGGTGAGCTTTGATGTTTCAATAGGTTTTCCGATATTTTCACAAGAAGCAAGTAGTTTTTTTCTCCACTACTAGATTTCAGGAGGAGAGGAATTTTCTGCTTTTTGTGAGATATTCCCCCAGATTATCTCTAAAGTCTCTTCAGACTCTAGGAAGCCACAGGTGTCTGGTGATTCCCTTAGTCAGGGATTCCTCAGACCTCTGTCTGTTTTCTCTCTTTCAGTATCTCCTTATTCAAACTCTAATGTGAATGAAAGTATTTTTTTCTTTTAGAATTATTAGTAAATTTAACAGCATAACTATGACGCATTAATTGCTCCACAAAATAATATGGTAGGACTATTGAAATGAAACATGGTAACAGTTTTTTTAAAGAATTGCTATGTATAGATTATAGGCAAAATACAATCTGGAATACAGTTTTTTAAAAAAGTTGTTGACAATATGACTTTGATATTGTTGGTGATAAATCTCAACCTATGTGTTTATCAATCTTGATTTTACCCTTCCATGTTTTAGATCATGATCCTAGTTTTCAGATATAGTTGACTCCTCATTATAATTACAAATATGAACATGGCATAAACATAAACATAACTCTTTTAATAAATGAGACAGCTTTTATTAAAAAAACAAGGATTAAAGGGTAAGTACTTTAAATATTGCTATACAGTACCTATCTTATAGTGTTCTTTGACTTGTCACTTTCATCTAGTGGCAAATGAAAATAATATCGGTCAATTACATATTCATTCAACAAACATCTATTTAGCCTTTACTGTGTTGGGTTCTATATCAGGTACTGGATGGACCTTTGGACAAGCAAAAGAGTATGGCAGAGAAACAGAGAAAGACAATCTGGAAAACTGACATCCACTAATGTAGAAAATAACTCAAATTATTATAATATAATATATTTTGCTGGATTTCTCAAATTTCTCATATTCATTGCGACAATTTGCATCAAAAGCAATAGTAGTTCTCAACCCTGGGTATGCTTTAGGAACCCTGGAGAGCTTTTAAAAAGTACCGTGTCCAGCTTTAGGCATAGAGATTCTGATTTAATTGCTCGGGGGTGAGGCCCAGTCAGGCCAATGTTTACAAAGATCACTAGGGGATTGTAATGGGCAGTCCCAATTAAAAAGTACTAGTTAGCTCCCTGACTGCCTTATTTTCCATATACTTCCTCGTTCCAGATCCTGACAACCTTATGGTACTTTCCCACAGTCAGTACAATAAATTCTTATAGAACTGGCTAAAATTCTTAGCCTGTCATTCAATATAATATTGACACAATAATAGCTACCATTTATTCAGCACCTACAGTGTGCCAGACATTTTGTTAGAAAATATACATACATATTTCTCATCTTTACAATGATCCTGCAAGTTAGGTAAAAATTTTTTAGACTTTCCGCCTAGACTTAGGGGTTAAGTAAATTATCGTTTGCTCAGATAGCCAGTATCTTGAACATGAATGTAAGGGCCCAGATTCTAACCCAGATCTGTCTGAATTCAAGACTTCCTTCCAGACTACACTGCCTTCATATTCTGACCTCAAGCTGCATCTCCAGACTTAACTATAATTTGTTCCACATTACACATCCTAAGCTACGGGCAAACAAATATCATTGTCCCCTTTCCCCCACAGGCATCCACCACATTCTCACCTGTCATTTGCCCACCCTGTTAGTTTGTGGAATACTATGCCACTCAATTCAATTTACCTTTTTTTAACAATCCTTTAAGGTACAGCGCAGATGCAGCCTCATCAATAAATCCCTTCTGGATCTTCCCAGCTGGAAGCCATCGCTTCTCGCTCTGACCTTCTGAAGGGTCTCATCTGTACCTCTCTCAGGTGCACTCACCATTTCCTACCCTACAGTTATTTGTGTGTATGTTTACTACTCTTACTTGTTTATGAGCTCTTTGGGATCAGAGTTATGACTGATTCATCTTTTTATTATGTGTAACATGCCACACAGTACCTGGCCCAGTGTAGATGCTGAAAAAATATTGCTAAAGGAAAACACAATGAATGAAGAAAGAATAAGCAATTTGATTAAAGTCACCTACAGACCCATACTTGGGACAAGAAAAGGACCTGATTGCCCATATAAGATACAGTGCAAAGCATCCCTATTTTTGGAAGTATTTCTATTTTGTGTAAAATAATGTGATTCCCAAGTGTATCAACTTTTTAAAGGGATTTTATGGATGCTTTGATTTTATATGCAATCCAAGACAGTCGGTGACTGATAAATAAGAAATAAGGGCACTTCTTTGTTCCTGGTCATTTGCTGAAGCAACTGGAAAGAGAATAGAAAAGTGCATGTGTGTGTGATGATGTGGGATGATACTGTAATTGCAAATGGGATAACAGCAGCAGTCTTTTATTTTGAACATCTTTTCACATTTATGCAGAAGAATTTCACATTCAATGCATTTCAGATGCACTTAGCACATCCTCAGCTTGTACTCATTAAGAGAACACTAATACATGTAGCATACTTATCAGAAATTATGCACTTTTCTCAATATCTAGAAGAAACAATGCTCAGATAGCCTCTAATAGCAAAGTAGAGAAAAAATGAAAACAAAGCTATTGCTTAGGATGTCCTTGGTAGGACTTTTTGCCTTAACATTTGTTTAGAAAATCTTTCTGATTCCCGCAATGAGTGATTTCATTCTATTTGCCTTAGATAACACCACTTTGTCACTGTTAGAGATTATGCAAATCAGTGAGTTTTTCCTGACCAGTAGTTATTACTTGTGTTACAGGTCACAAGTGGTGCATAGTGTCTTGTGTACTGGATTGTATTAAAATAAACGCATTAAATGTTATTGTGAATGAATTGGTCTTAATTATTGAAGTTATGAATTTTAAGTTGAGTATGTGCTTAGGTGTTCTGAGGATGTATATAAGTGGAAGATAGAATGCTCTCATATAATTGCACATAGAAGAAAGTTATTTGAAATTTACAGTCTATTTTGCAAAGCTTACTTGTTATGTTTTTCTTTCTCAGAAATGAGTGGTAGGCAAACTTTATTCTACAAAGGGCCAGATACTAAATATTTTAGGCCTTGTGAGCCACACACTCTCTGCTGCAAGTTCCCCTTAGACAAAAGTAGCCATAGACAATACATAAATGAATGCGCATGGCTGCGTTCCAATAAAACTGTGCATGGACACTGAAACTTGAATTGTATATAATGTTCTCATCATGAAATATTATTTTTCTTTCCATTTTTTTCAACTCTTTAAAAATGTAAAAACCATCCCTAGCTCGTGCGCCACAGAAAAACAGGCAACAGGCCAAATTTGGCTCATGGACCATAGCTGGCCCACCGCTATTGTAAATTCAAACTGTAGATTAAAAATCTGCTTTTTACTGTCCTAAGACAATTTTGATTAGTGGTGCATTTTTAAAATGTTACAAGGGATGATGAGATGAATTAACCAAAATATTAGTGCTAATGCAAAGCCTCAAAAACCCAGTGTGCAGTTAAAAAATATATATGTAAAAATAAACTTAACCAACAGCAGGAATATCTTTTATAGGAAACAAATAAGATTTACATTTAAATTGCCAAGTGCACTTATATTTTACAGTACTATTACAAACGTTTGTAAATTTACATTATTGATATTACTATTGACTATCCACATTAGGAAATACACTACAACATATTCTGCAAAATTAATCCATTTTCACATTCTTCATGCATCTCCCTAGTGTTCAGCTTATATCACTTCATTGTAAAAGATGGTAAAAGCACCACAGTACGGCTGTCACTTTATGGGGAATTATATTTACCTTCCTTCTGAGAATGTTCAACTTTTTGTTCCTGTACCTATTGTTTTTTAAAAATTATTTTCAGCTTTATTGAGGTATAACAGAGAAAATCGTAAGATATTTAAAGTGTACATCATGATGATTTGATGTACATATACGTGGTGAAAGCATTCCTCCCACCTAGTTAATTAACACATCCATCACCATACATTTCACATATTTATCTTTTTTTTTTTTGCTAAGAACATTTTGGTTCTACTGTCTTAGAAAATTTCCGTTATACCGTACAGTGTTGTCAACTATGGTCACCATGTTATACATTAGATCCTCGGACCTTATTGATCTTATAGCTGAAACTTTGTACCCCTTGACCAACCTCTCCCTATTTCCCATCCCTGGGCCCCTGGCAACCATTTTTCTACTCTTTGTTTCTAAGAGTTTAACTTTTTTTAAGGTTCCACATATAAGTGGTACTAGGAAGCATTTGTTTTTCTCTGTCTGGCTTATTTCACTTAGCATACTGCCCTTAAGTTCCATCCGTGTCGTCATAGAAGGCAAGATTTCTGTCACTTTCATGGCTGAATAATATTCCATTTTATTTATATATATACAAAATCTCACATCTTCTTTATCCATTCATTCACTGATGGACACTTAGGCTGTTTCTGTATCCTGGCTATTGTCAATAATGCTGCAATGAACGTAGGAGTGCAGACATCTCTTCAATATCCTAATTTCATTTTCTTTGGATATATACCAAGAAGGAGGATTGTTAGATCATATGCTAGTTCTATTTTTAATATTTTGGGGAACATCCATACTGTTTTCCATAGTGGCTGTACCAGTTTATGTTCCCACTAACAGTGCACAGTTTTTCCCCTTTCTCCACATCCTGGCAAACGCTTATCTCTTGTCTTTTTAATAATGACCATTCTAACTGGTGTGAGGTGATATCTCATTGTGGTCATGATTTGCATCTCCCTGATGATTAGTTATATCTGGCACTTTTTTATGTACCTGTTGGCAATTTGTATGCCTTCTTTAGAAAACTGTCTATTCAGTTTCTCTGCTCATTTTTTAAACAGGTTGTTTGTCTTCATAGCTATTGAGTTGTGTGAGTTCTTTATATATTTTGGATATTAACCCCTTATCAGACATATAAACTCAAAATGTATTAGACTTACATATAAGACTTGCGACCATAAAACTCAGAAGAAAACATAGGGAAAAAGCAGCTCCCTGACATTGGTCTTGGCAGCACTTCCCTGGCTATGACACCAAAAGCACAAGCAACAAAAGCACAAATAAATAAGTGGGACTACAGCAAACTAAAAGGCTTCTGCAGAGCAAAAGAAATAATCAACAAAATAAAAAGGCAGCCTATGAAATGATAGTTCTATTTTTAATTTTTTTGGCTGCACCAATTTGCATTTCCATCAACAATGCACAAGGGTGCCCTTTTCTCCATACCGTGGCCAACACTTGTTATCTCTTGTCTTTTTGATGACAGACATTCTAATAGGTGTGACATGATATCTCATTGTGCTTTGGATTTGCATTTCTCTGATAATTAGAGATGTTGAGCACCTTTTCACATACCTATGGTCCATTTGTAGGTCTTCTTTGGAAAAATATCTATTTGGTTCCTCTGCCCATTTTTAAATCAGGTTATTTGTTTGTTTTGTGTTTATTGCTATCGCATTGTGCAAGTTAGTTATATATTTTGGATATTAACTCCTTATTGGACATATGATTTGAAAATACTTTCTCCCATTCCATAGGTTGCCTTTACATTTTATTGATGGTTTCCTTTGCTGTGCAGAAGATTTTTAGTTTGATGTACTCCCACTTGTTTATTTTTGCTTTTGTTGCCTTTGTTTTTGGTGTCAAATCAAAAAAATTATTGTCAAGACCAATATTAAGGAGTTTACCCTGTATGTTTTCCTGTAGGAATTTTATGGTTTCAGTTCTTAAATTTAAGTCTTTAATCCATTTTGATTTGTCTATTGCCTTTTAAAGGATTAGTCCTTGACATTTGAGTTTTATTCTTATATATATTCCCAAATACAAGTATATTGTTTTCTTTTGGATTTTCACCCACATCCCCAAACTCTAAGAGTCTAGGACTCACTTAAGAACAGATATTTTTATAATCACAGATGGCACCATACTGAAAAGTATGGAGGGAGTCAGAGAGAGGTCCCTCCATCAAGTTTTGTATGTTCAAGTTGATATCTGTATTAGCCATTGGATTTCAGTAATAACATATAACACAATTTAAGAAATAACAGAAGATATCATAAATAATATGTAGCCAAAACAATATAGTTTTTACATGGCCATTTGAACTCAGCTTCCTTGTCATGAATGATGTTTGACCCAGCCACTTCAAAATGTAAATAAGTAAATTTGCAAGAAAATACCTGACCTTCATCTTGACACTTAACCTATTCCTGAGTTCCGCCTCAACTTGGACTTTCGTCCTTATCCCTGATCCAATCTTTGAGACACACCTCATCTCACTGTCTGTGATTCAGATTTCAGTAGCCCAGTTGGTCATACATAGGATGATGATCAAACATGCAGTGAGACTCATGCAGGTAGTGAAAGTATCTATCGTGCACAATAATTGGTAATAAAAAAAATAGTGTTTTCACATTGTTGTGAGCTCTCTGTGATTAAATGTCAAATTCTTGGGGTAAATATTAAGAGCTGTGAGTTTAAAGGAAGCATTAGGCTTACAGATAGGGGGACTTGGATGAGTGCAGAGTGATTGGCATTTCTGGTGAGATGGAGGTGGATAAAATCACAGAAGCAGGGATGCTCATAAGATGTTGTGGAACCAGGGAATGGATGAGCCTAACTCCATGGAAAGTAGAGGTTGGATATGTAATCCTAGGAGAAGAATTGGAATATCTTCTGAGCCAGATTAGGAAGGTCATCTTTGCCTGGATGACAGAGAAGTTTGGGTTTTCTTTCATGCGACGTTAAAAGCCATGCCAAGTGTTTGGTAGACAGGGACATGATGAAAGCAAGATATAATAGTTCGGAAATATTAATTGTAAATCACTGAAATGGCCCTAGAACATGCAATTTGACTGATTGATTGTTACCATGATGGCAATGCCTTTCTTTTCAGTAATCTGAAGGCAATTTGAAACTGCCTTTGGAAGAAGAGGTGCAAACAGTAGGATTCAGAGTGGCTCATCCGAAACTCAGCCAGAAAGCAGGGTTTACTTTTTCAATGGCCTGAGCTCCTTAAAATGAACAGGCTTGATAAGTTTTCAGCCTTGATTTTAATTAAGGCTGCTTTCTCATAGTTCACATACTCAGCTAGGAAAAAAAGAACAAAAATGGTTGCCTTGTTAACTAAGAATGGTAATAAAAATACGATGGTATTAAGAAAGTGATCGAAGAAAAAAATCATGCATGATATGCTACCACATGCAGGCATACACCTAAATCCAGCGCCACACAGTATTGCAAGCTGATTAAGAAACACACCCAAAGAATGAATGAAGTGCATAGACTAGCAAAGCTTTTGACTTAATAAAATCTTAAGACTTAGATTTTAAAAAAAGAAAACAAACTTGCTGACTCTTAAATTTGAAAGTAAAATGAAAGCTATTTATTCCATATTCTTCCCTCTCTACCTTCATAATCTTCTGCTTCCCATAGGCACATACCAGTTTTGAAAGCAGGGATAAAGATCAGGTATTGATTGTCTTAGTTAATTTTCAGGTTCAAAACGAATACCCTGGGAAATAAGATGAAATATTTAGATCAATAGGAAAGCAGTAAAGGATCTCATTATCAGATTTTTCATTTCCATTTATTCCTTCTGAAATAGTTTTGGACGACGTTTCCTCCTTATATCTCTCTTTTTTTTCCTTAACTTTGAATGAATGCTTTAGTCAAAATAGTACCTACACACATTCCAAGTAGTTTAGGAATGTGGAGCATATGTAAGTTTTTAAATTGACTTTCCCCATGGGTTTGATTTGATTTATATTTTCTCAGTGCAGAAGAAGCTTTCATATCTTCCAGCTTCCATAGGCTGCATTTCTCATGGCTATGTAAAGATTTCCAGAGTCAAAAGTTTAAGCTTTCTAAAGATTTCATGATCTACATTCAGTAAATTTTGCTGGCTGTATAGTTTCCTGGGACTGTCATAAGCACCGTAAACTAGGTAGCTTAAAACAATAGAAATTTTTTCTTTCAGTTTGCAAGCTCAAAGTCTGAAATCCAGGCTTCGACAGGGCCGTGTTCCTCCTGATGGCTCTGAGGAAGAGTCTTCCTTTCTGACCTCTTCCCAATTTCTGGTGGCTCCCTGCAATTCTTAGTATGCTAATTCATAGCATTTTTTGACTTCTAGTTGCATCATTTCAATCTCTGCCTCTGAATTCCCGTGGTCTACTCTCTGTCTCTGTGTCTCTCTGTGTCCCCGCTTCTTCTTATGAGGAGACAAGCTATTAGATTTAAAGCCTACCTCAATTCAGTATGAACTCATCTAGATCCTTGCTTGATTGATTATATCGGCAAAGACCTTATTTCCAAATAAAGTCACATTCTGAAATTCCAGGTGGACATAAATTTTTGAGGACACCCTTCAACCCGCTGTACCAACTTAAAAAGTTTCAATATCTTCATTCAAACTTACCAAATAAAGAAGAAATATAACAAAACAACAAGTACAAATTTGAAAAACCACATTAATGGTTTAGCTACTACGTTATAGGATTTGCTAGAATGTTATTGCTTCTTCTCTTGTCCCATTGCCTGATGTCTTCTTGGCCTGATTGTTTCTCAGTCATTAGAAAAATTTGCATACCTCAAATATCCAACCAGATTCCACCAAACCATTACAAAAGAGATTATGCTTTTTTGTCTTTTCTCTTAATGAATAAAGTGTTCCATTATAAATGCGCCTGCTTTTTGGTTTCTTGATTTGAAGGTATGTAAATGTGTAATGCTTAAAATAAATAAAAAGAACAGATGGCAGGACCTTAAAGATCAAATTAGCTTTGTATCCATCTGGAATTTGAGGATGGCTTCATTATTTCCTTCTAATTCGTTCATTCTTTCTTGAATTCTCTGGCGGAGGATTTTATGCACAATTGTGCAATATAAATATCTTAGGGAAATAATAAAATATGATTCAGTCATGAAATAAAAGCTGAAAATAATTCTGTGGAGTTCTAACAGTATCATTGTCATTATAGTTACATTTGGTAGTTTTCCAGAATTAATATTGCTGCATGGGTACTCCTTAAGGACACACCAAAAAATCTATTTGATGTCCAAGGTGTTTCAACATACACACTGTTCTGAGAAGTTAAGTTTCAAATATGTCTTCAGTAACTACTAAATTACATACGTTAACTTTAACAATGTCAACATGTTCTCTTTGATTAGACTGATGTCAATCCTATGTAAACTCATAATATGAAGTATATTTTATCTGCAAGTATTCTGCATTTATTTAACAGTGACATTTTTTAAACAATGCTTAAGGGCCACAGGGAGAGTATAGAAATTTTCATTGGTAGTAATGCAAAGTGGACCTTAAATAAAGTTACATTTCTGATCCTGTACCTCTTATTTTTGGTGAATGAAAATAAGAAGTGATGGGAATGTGCCCTTTCCTGTCAAATGACAAGGAGGATCCAGTGTACTCTTTTCTCATATTACTAACACCTTATACAGGGTTGACTAGATCATTCCTATTTAAGATCAAATGATGCTTACACACATGTAGTTGCCTGGGCATAAAATTAAGTCTGTGGCCCATTAAGTTAAGTGTAACTACCTCAAAAAATCTTGCCCAAGGATCGTTTCCATTTTGTCATTACTCCACAGAAATACCTGAAAGTAGCTCTGTACTGAAAAATCATTCACCTAAAGTCTAAACTTTTCCTCTTGACTTTTAGACATCCCTACCCCAGTCCCATCCATGCTAATCCATTCCTGTTTCCCTCATCTTTACAACTCAGATCTTCTGCCTTGATCTCCACACACACTATATTCACTCTATACATCACCCTTCTTTCCTCTCCTAACCTCTGGTTTGCATTGCTTCCTACCTTGGGGCGTCCCTTCCATCTGTCTGTCTCATCTAACACACTTCAAGTCTCTTCTACTCAAGACGTTTTTCTAAACCATCCCAGTCTTTATAAATTATATCTATGAGTTCCTATTACATTTTAGAATTGATAAAATACTATTTGGAACTGTATAGCATAATGGCTTTATCCTTCTTTAATTGTTTCGAATCTATTCCCTTACTAACTCAAAATAAAATTCATGCACACAGAACATGTTCACTGAACTCTTTTTGTATCTCCCACAGGATCTAGCACCACTTTACATGATGATGAATAAACAAGAACAATAATTTAAATATATTTGCTGTTAGAACAGGCGTTATTATAAGCACCTCACATATCCTAACTAACATATCTTCACAACAGACCTCTGAAGTGGGTTTATGTTTATTGTCCTTTTCATGATGAAGAAATTTAAGCATTTTGAGGTAAAACAAACACAACAAAGCTAGCATTCAAATGCAAGAAGTTTGGCTATAAAGTCTATGCCTTTAACCATCGTATTATATCACCTCTACAAATTAGATGATCATAAGCATTTGGTTGACTAACATAAATTAAGAAATTCAGGGGCCAGCCTGGTGGCATAGTGGTTGAGTTTGCACGCTCCACTTCCGCAGCCTGGAGTTTGCAGGTTCAGATCCTGGGTATGGACCTAGCATTGCTCATCAAGTCATGCTGTGGCAGCATCTCACATAAAATAGAGAAAGATTGGCATTGATGTTAGCTCAGCAACAATCTTCCTCAAGCAAAAAAAGGAAGACTGGCAACAGATATTAGCTCAGGCCCAATCTTCCTCACCAAAAGAAAGAAAGAAAGAAATTCAATATATACATTTAATATATGGTTGGTCACCATGTTTCCTGTATGATTTTATTTCTGGCTTCACAGCAGTTTGGGATGATAGACACAGCCCTAAAAAGACTTTCAGGCAATGTTTCAGGGTAAGTTCACACTTTGACAAGAACACACTGTTTCAAAAACAGAAAATATCTGTCATATAAACAGAACACACAGATCTCATTTCTGCTTTGAAAAACAAAATAACATCTCTATGGAGTGGAAATAGAACATAAACACAAAATGTTAGGCAAGGCTAAAGTCATTGACTAGTGGGGCATACTTCTAGAAGCAGCCTAGAACCTTGTTCCTTTGTGGTCGTAGGGAATTAAAATATTCCACACAAGATAAACCATTAGATCCAAGCTCCCTGCAAAGCCAAAAGCTCCTGTGAGATTCTGTTGCTTGCAAATGGGGGCAAAATATGCTCCTGAAAGCTGACAAGGGACTATGGTTATACTAGTAAGTTGCTGGCCCTAGGGGAGGAAAATACACCAATGAGGCTTGAGACCGCAAATACCAGCAAGCCACCCCTGGCTCCATAACTGGATTTGTTACATTCCTGATATCACCTCAGGACAGAGACTGCAAATGGCTGTTATGTGGCCTGGTTGGGGACTGATTGTTTATACAGGGGTGGTTTGGAGAAGCCTGCAAGCTAAAATTCCAGAACACATAAAGAAATCTATTCCTAAGTAAAGGAGTCACAAAATCAACATGGGAAGCATAAATTTATTTTTAATGAAATTAATCTTATGGGTCATTATAACAAAGACTTTAAAATAAGTTTATTTGGGATATACAATAAAGGAAGCACATTCCTAGAAAAGGACAGGAAATTATAAACAAAAACAGAGCCAAAACCAAGAATGCATAGTTATGAAAAAGAACAAATAAAAATAAAAAGTAAATAAAAATTATAGTCACTGAAATAAAATACTTTCTAGATGGGATAAATTTTACACTGAAAATAATTATAAATCAAATTTGTAAACTGAGTAACTAACCTAGAAGACAACACAAAGACACAAAAATAAACTGGAAAGGGTAGTTGGGAGACATGGAGAAGTGTGGGGAAGCTGTAACATAAGTGTATGAAGAGTTCTAGAAGAAGATAGGTTAATACAGTAAAGCTACATATGAAGAACATTTTCTAAAGTTAAAAAATAAAATAAAATAAAAGAGATGCGAATACTCATGTAGAAAGTGTATTCCAAGTACTGAGCAAGAAAATAAAAATAAATCTATACCTAGCGACAGTATTATGAAGATAGAGAACACCCCGATTAAAGAGAAAATCGTGCAACCTATTAGAGATAAAAGATTATCAATAAGGGAAAAAAATGGGAATGTCAGATAAATTTCTCAGCAGCAAAAATGGACACTAGAAAAGAGGAACAACGTACTAAAATTACTAAGTGAAAACAGCTGTCAAATTAGGATTTGTATTTTAATAAACCAAAACTAATTAATATTCAAAAGGCCAAAATAAGGATATTTTCACACATAAAATGAGTAAGAACTTATATCCCATAGAAACCACCGTTAAAAGCACTATTAAAAGATTCATTTCAGCAACAAGAAAAATAAATCTAGAATGAAAGCATCGGATACAAGAAATAACAGTGAGCTCAAAAACTGAAGTTAAACTCAACTATCTTCTGTGAAAAATAAGAATAACTAGGGGATTTCTTTTGGTTAAAAAAGGATAAAACTAACATCTTGGACAAAATAAAAAATATCCAAGTAGGTAAGTAAATTGAACTTGGGTCTTGTGTTTGAAGGAAGAAAGAAATAGGAATAATTTTAGACACTTTGTAGAAAAAAAATGTACATATGTTAACAATTAAAGGTAACAGGAAAGGAAAGACATGTAGTCTGTAGACCCCAAGTACACTGAGAAAAAAATTATAACAACTTTATTAACCAAACAGAAATCAGGAAAGGGGAAAAAAGGAAGCAAACATGAAGGAGCAAATCAGATCATAGAAATAAGTCCAAAGATATCAATAATCATAACAGATAAATATGTATCAAAAGAGATAATCCAATTTGGTAAAAAAATCTAACTACATTCTCCTCCTAAGGATCACACTTAAAATAAATCTACCCAGAAAGTTTGAAGATAAATAGAATGAGATATACCATGCAAATATTAATCACAAGAAAGATTTTAGTTTTGTCTATTGTTAAAAATAATATTAATCTAATGAAGATATTAATAATAGCATTATTGCAAAAATGGCACCAAAAAAAACCCATTGCATTTATGGAAGAAATTTTTACTACAAATAAAGAGTGACTCCACCTAATAATAAAAGGAAAATTCTATCAGAAAGATACGACACTGATAAACTTGTAAGCACCTAATGACATAGCTTCAAAATATATAAAGCAAAAATTACAGTTACATAGAGAAATTAACAATTCATGATCAGAATGGGAAATTTTTAGCATTCTCTATCAGAAAATGGTACATCCTGCAGACAAAAAAACTGAAGAAGATTTAAGCACGAATTTTGATCTAGTGAATATTAGAAAATATGTTATTCATGATAGTAAATTCATCATTTCCTGCATAGGTCATGCTGGCTCCGTACTTTCATTTCTTTCTTTCTCATTGCCTAGTATGCCATCTCTTACTTCTCCGTGTCAATGCAAACACTACTCATTTTTCATAGCCCAGCTCAAGTCTTATTTCCTAAAGGAAGTGTTCCTTATCGTTTACATGAATCTCTTTTTCTCATAAATTACACAGGGCACTATAGTGTTTGTCTTTAGTTCGTCTCCTTAGTTTGTCTCCTTAACGGCAAATTGTTTGTGCTACTTAGACTTGTGTATTTCTTGGTTCCACAAAATGCCTGTAAATAACTATTTTTAAACATTTACTAGTTCTCACTCCACTCCTTTCCAGCACCCAACATACTCTTACTATTTGAAGCCAGATCGATTATGAATCAAATATAGCAATTAGTGGCAAGGAAATTTGACTTTTTAAGATGTTAGAACCATAATAGAGAGTTATCTTTAAACAAATATTGCAAGCAACTGTTTGTGAGGGAATATCAATTTAGTCCCTATTCTGCTACCAGAGAGGGACGGGGAATTACGTTGTAAATCATCAACCCTATAATATAACGAAAAGGAACAGCATGAAAATGTTCCCACTGATACACATGGTTTGATTCATGAAACAATTTCTTCATACCTCTTAAGCTACTGATTGATTCCTCCACATAAATCTTTCTGAAGATTCCACAAAGGAATAGCCAATCACAGAAATGAAGAAATACCTTCATATGAAACAAAATTCTAAGGTTTAAATAAAAAAACTGTTGCATATATGTAAAAGCAAGTGACATAAAGACAATAATTTACAAACAAGGTTCAAGGAACTCTGGGGATTTCATTGAACGCTATGAGGCTAAGTGGTTTTCTCAGTCATTAATTTTACAAGCTTTCACCAATCAATAGGCTAGTCTGTTACCAAATAAATGACTAGTGTTAAACAGCAGCAAGAAAAGGATATACTATTTCATTCAAGTATCGACCAAGAATAACCAGGGAACAGAACCATACCCTATAATTGAGTTGCCTAATGAATATTATTTGGAAAAACCATAAACTACTCAAAAAGAACAAAGATAGTGACAGGACTAAGCTTAGGAAAGAGTCTTAATTCCTTCAAGCAATGAAACTCAAGAGTACACAGTAAATTATTATTTAGAAGAAATCTAATCTAATTAGAAGAATTTATGCCTAAATTCAAACCAATGGCAGTTGGAAATAGTACTAGCCACCTATACAAGCTCGATATTTTCTTACAAGGGGTAAAGCAGGGCTCTCTGGATCCAGAGATCTGTAGCTCTGAATTAGATATTATTGCTCTTCAATGTCTTATTTGGTATCAAACAAACAAACAAACTGTTCTCTTACCCTTCATCCTCCATTAGTGAAAATAGAATATTTCAGGTTTTCTTTCTAAATCAAAATGCTGATAAATACCACATGCCCTTCCTTACCAAATCAACATTCCAAAAGTGATCCATGTAATGAGAAGTGAATGAAGAAGAACATTGGCTGGATGGTTGAAAAGAACAAGGTAAGTAAAAGGGTTGTATCCTTCTCTGGTAGTAAGAAATTTCCTGACTATGAAGATAGGTCTTTTAAAAATATGCCCAAATTCTCTTTGGTTTCTGTGGTACTGCCTAGTCATCTAAGATGCTCTGTCCACTCGGAAAACTTCCTCCCTCCATTGTCTCCTTTATTAACCTCTTTTTATCTTCTTGTAGTCACATCCTTCCTCTACATCTTCAGAAATTGATCTTTCCTTGCAAAGAAATCCATTTTCATGGCTTAATCTCATCATCTATTGGAGGATGATTCACAAAGTAGTGTACTTCTGAAAAACAAATGTTATGATTATTACCATGTCTCGCGTTTTCTGTCCCATCCTTTGCTCCTGATTTTTATGCCTTGATGTCTTTACATCTGTACAAATGCTCTCTGGTGGTTCATTTCAAATTCTACCTGCTCCATAAAGGAGTATGCAGTTAGTGGAAAGAACATGAACTTTTGAATAATAGAGATCTGGGTTTGAATCCTACGAACTACTGGTCATCCTGTGATCTTGAGCCCTTTAATCCCTCTGAGCTTTGTTGTTTGCATTTATAAAGTGAGGATGTCAGTTGGACTCCCTTTCCATTCCTTCCATGGGGTAGCTTATCCCTTGCTTTCTGTGTCACGGCCTATTTAGGGCTACGTCTTGTCTACTACACAAGACAATGGTTTCTTGACCTCTATCTATGTTTGGGGTTCACAGTTCCCACAGAGGAAGCTCTAGTCTTTCTAGTCTGGGAGAGAAATATTTGGCCATTAAGGGACTCTTTGCTCTGGATTTTACTAGCCTCTCTTTCTTGAGATCTTGCTTTGATCGTAGCATTAATCACTGCTCTCACTGAGCAGTGAATGGAAACTCAGCTCACACCTCCACTCTAACTAAGCCCTTTCTGCTGTTTTGGGCCAGCCATATCAAAATCTCTTAGGGCAGACAGCTTGAAGATATCCATGTTTGGGGCTCTTCAACCTCAATGTTTTCACCTCTTTGATAGATGGATTATCTTTTCTTTCCCCAACTAGGATTCCAGAGAATCAGCCCTAAATAGCCATTTCCCAAGTCTCTGATGCCCTTAGCTATAATATAAAAATTCTACTTAAATAAAAACACAACAATGATTCCACTTCACTTCCAACTGCCAATTAGGTCTACTAATCACAGCTTTTGAACTCCCTTCCCATCAATCACACATCTTAAATATTCACAGATCCTCGTGCTCACTTGTAACCCTTACTCAGCAAAGCCAAGTAAGTTTTCCTATACTTGCTTTGCAATTACCTAACCACACTGACCAGTTTAGATTTGAGCAAATTTTCCCTATCTTTGCTTTCCACCTCGATTACTGCCATTTATTCACCATGTGATTCTGTTCCCTTGCATTTCTCAGGATGGGACCTCCCCAATTAAACTTCTAAATCAGTTTCTTCCTGATTCCTTGTTCTTGCCTCCTATTGTTAGCAAGCTATTACTGTTTCTCCTTTTTTTTGTCATTCTTTCCATCTGATTGTCTTACATCTACTCCTCATTCCAACACCAATATATTATTTGAAGAGATGACGTGCAGATTAAGATAGCAGCACATGGGAAACTCTGTAGAACAGATTGGCACATGGCAATAAAAATTCATTTCCCTTCCTCTTTTGTGGTAGAGAGGTATAATCTTCCCTAACTTTAAAGTTCATAGAGCTTTTTTTCATATATCTCTTATGGTGATTTAGTTATAGTACTTTATATTATATTTGCTTATGTAATTGCTTAATTATAAATTCCAAAAAAGTAACTGTCTATGTATTCCCCAGACATTATACTATTACAGGACTAGCACATGTTAGCCCTCAGTGCATGATTATTGATTTGAAATGCTTTATTCACTCATTACATAGACAATACTTCAAGTTAACAAAGTACTACTATGAATGGATTTGTGTAGACAGACTTAAATCATGACAAGAACCCATTTTGTCGAGCTATCCTTACACTCTGGGAAATAAGGATTGTCTATCATATTCTCTTCTTATCGTAATCCTGAAATTTGGATCTAATGGACATTCTATCAAAATTCTTGCAGCTTATTTAATGCAGCTACATTTTCCAAAATAAGTTCATTTAACATAAACATAATCAAATTTGAAAGAATTGAAAGGAAAACAAATTGGTAAATACTTGCTTTGTTTTAATCCTTTTAAGAACATATAATAGGGGCTGGCCCCGTGGCCGAGTGGTTAAGTTCGTGCACTCCAGTGCAGCGGCCCAGGATTTCACCGGTTTGAATCCTGGGTGAGGACACGGCACCGCTCGTCAGGCCACGCTGAGGTGGCGCCCACATGCCACAACTAGAAGGACCCACAATTAAAAATGCACAACTATGTACTAGGGGGCTTTGAGGAGAAAAAGGAAAAATAAAATCTTAGGAAAAAACCCCATATAATAACTGCAATAATTATAACTACTCAGACACTGCCTAGTGGAGTTTTAATTAACAGATAAAGATGATCTCTAATTAGCTCATCAAAATACTAGTCTGAGCAGTGTCAGTCCTACATATATCGCAATTACATTGTTTGTAAGTAAATAGATACTTCTAAACACTTAAAGACTAATTTGCATTCTTAGCAGAGTGGAGATGTCCTCAACATTTTTTATTATGTAGTTAATTTATTTAGCAGCTTCCTTTTCTTTTTAATAGAGGAAATAAACAGAAAAACAGTACAATAGGTTTGATTATCTCAGTTAACATTCTGACCCATTCTGAATTACTGTAGTTCAAATTAATGTGGTTTCTTGAATAGATATGATATGCCAAGTAACTGTTGGATCAGTTATTCCAACTATCTCATTTTACAGATGAGGAAGAAATTGATTTATTATATGGTGCCTGTGGTTAGTCATGGGCCAAGCCAGGCTTTTATTTTGGTGTCCCTGAGTCTTAATTCTGTGCTTTGGGAAAATCAAATGAGTAACGCAAGTTAAAAAATAAAAGAGAGAGAGAGAGGATAAGAAGTGTGGAAATGAAAATACATGTTAAGTTAATGAAAAATAAGAGCCTTAACTATTAATTTGATATAGGGAGCTCAGGCAATTCTACATTGAAAGCAAATAAATTAAAATTTCTAATTCATACGTTCAATCAAAGTAAGGTACTGCTATTCTGTAAAGATTTTGGCACAGTACACTCAAGACTCCATTCAACATTGATTATATTTTATTTTTGTTAGTGTCCTTGTTTTTAAAGGGAGCCAGGTACTTCCAGGTGCTGGGAATAGAAAGCAAATAAAATACAGGTGCTATGATAAAGATTTGCAAAGAGTGTCAAGGCGGTACCGAGGAAGGGCTTCCAACCCAGACTTGTTTGTGTGTGTGAAAGATGGCTTCCTGGAAGAGGCAATGTAGGACCTAAGCCCTTAAGGGTAAGCCAGAGTTGGCCTGATGTTGTCTACAACATGGAAGGAAATGAAGAGAAGAGCAGTTGCAAAATATTCCATCTGATTCAGTTGGTCCACTCTGGTCTGAGGTCGTTCACTTTTGGCAGTGAGGGCTTCATTTATTTCAGAATGAATAATAGCATTGTAGCCAGAACACTATTCAAGTAATTCTTCAGCTTTAGCTTCCCAAGTGGTCAACATTTGGCCTATTTGGGATAGATTTTGAAGCAACATAAAAGCTTTCTATTTCAAATGACTTGAGGGATTTTCATTACTAGACTTCCTTAATTAATAGATAAACACCTACCACCAAAAATTAGATACTTCAAACATCTAAATTTCATAGACGATTATGAATGAGGCAACTCTAGATTCATGGTTAGAGCTGAAGTCTTCAAAAGTCCAGGAGATTGTCACTGAGGAATATAGTATACAGCATTGTAAGAGAGAAGAACATACTTTTGTGTTTATTTACACGTGGAAGATATCTGCCTGTTAAAATTTGTTCTATTTCTCTGTCCATATGTCTCTTCATTTTCCTTTTCTAGTTAGTGCTTTCCCGAATGTTCTTTTTTGAGACTTTTGAGGAAATTAGGAGATTGACATCTGAAGAGTCACTGTAAGTGCTTTCACATTTCACACTTCTTGCTGTGCGAATATCATGCACCAGTTGTCTATGAACACTTTTTTATGGGACATTAAGTATTATTTTGAATTCTAGCCTAGATAGTCAGAATGGATGAAAAGTTTTATTCTTGTGAGGTTTTTGTGTCTTTTTGCTTTGATAAGATATTTGTTAGATTACATTTCACTGGTTGCATGCTTAGTAATTCTGTACATTTTTATGACTTCTCTGTAAAATACTCATATCTGTATCATATGTCATCTGAGAACTAGAGTTTTTACCGTCTCTTTTTTTCATCTTCTAGGTTATGATCTCCTTTCTCTAGTCACATTTCTGACAGCTGTCTCTTCCTTCCCTTTCCAATCGCCAGTGTAAACCTATAGCTGGAACATCATCAAGCAGGTGATCAGTGTGGTCATTGATAAATGTCATAGAATAAAGAGAATCAGATTTGAGAGGCTCAGCTCTGAAAAGAAAAGCAAGGTTCAGACTCTCCTTTAAAATCTCCTGTTGCCTTCTGGGATTAAACAGTCCATTCTATTTGATACTTTCACAACTTCCGTCTATTTTAAACGTCAAACCTTTTCAGACCTTACCCTTGATCCTATTTTGTTGAAGTATGAGTGCATTGACATATATCGATAACATAGGTCACAACTGTCTTCTCTAAATAAAAAGCAAGGGATGATGACCTGATAGATTTTGGAGCTGGGAAAGACTTAGAGATCATCCTGTCCAACTTCTTATAGACACCGGCCTGGGATAGTTTGGTGTTTTGCGTCTGAGCTTACAGATACATGCTTTCACCAGCTGATACCGGAACAGAGACCTCCTTCATTTTGTCTGGTGTTTATTCAGCTGCATTTTATGCTTCTACATCAATGCAGTCAATTTAACTAAACCTTATGAAGTAAACTAAAATTTATGAAGTTCTATGCACCAAGGATTGATAATACAAACAGTGTAAAACACGCCAGCACACACGTGCATATATGTATGTATAGGCACAGTTCGTCTCCCAGAGAGCCTTAAACTCTAGTACTGGAGGTGGGGAGGAAGGGGGAAAATGCCTAACAGATATGCTACTGAAACCTACGGTAATTGTCTCTAATTGATGAAGGCATTTTTTTTTCTGCTGAATTTAGACATGGCTTCAATGTCTGCGCCTACATAGCTCTCCAGGCATCCACTGTTTATCTTTGAGTATTGTCATGCACATTGAAACCCTTTTGCTCTCCAAAGATTAGTAGTTTTCTTAAAGAATTAGCTTCTAGAAGACAAAGGAACATAATTATAATAATAGTACCAATAATAGATGCCACTTATTGCTAAGTTGTAGATTCTAAACACATAATTATTAGAGCAAAATTGCTTATATGTGAATCACCTAACATCAATTCAGTGTGTTCTTAACTTTAGGAAACATGGATCTCTATAATCTCCACTGTGCTTAGGGCTCTGTAAGGGATTAATGGCTTCACTCCCTCTGTTTGGTCCATGGTTCTTGGCCTGCTTCATATTCTTTTATGTCATTCATCATAAAAGACTTTGTAACTTTTGAGTTTTATCCAAGAATCTTGACATAAAAATAAACAACTTAGGTCTTATTTGCTCTATAGTTTCTTTTGAAAAACATATTCTTGCCCTTGTTGATGCAATGAATGATGCAGGAGGAGAATAATGAAGAAGACCCTTCAGACTGAGACCTATCCCGTCATTGGGGTTTGGATGAAGGAAAGGAATGACTCACATGGGTTTAAAAGCTATGAGTAAGGAGGGATCTGTAGGCAGAGCCATGGGCAAGTCGAAGCAGAGAGCCAGGGAAGTTTATAGACCTTGCCAATTGTGTCTGTCCTCAGGAACACAATGGTATGTATATGGTATATAACGGTATGGGTATTGGAATCCAGTGACTATTTCTCCTCAATGGGACCACCAAAAGAGCTAAGTTCTCAGGATGTAGCTTTTCTAAATCTCTGGTAAAAACATATATAGAGAGAGGCAGAAAGAATGGAAGCTTAGTGTGGGCTGCTGACAGGAAACATTTTACAAAACTGCTTCTTCTTGAACAGCAATTGAATCAACTCATTGCCGTTAAGCTTTAAGTGAATGAGTTCTTGCAGTTGGCAAAATTGAATAGGAAATGCTTTAATTTTGTTCTAACTGTTGTCTAACAACAAGAGAGACTTTTCAAATGTGGAATTACAGAGCTGTGCTGAATGACTCCAAGTGAAGTCTATGTAGGTTAAGTTCTTCAGGGGAGGGTCGCTTCTTGCTAATGGCAATGGGTTGAAAGGGGGGGCTGAAAGCTTGGAAGTCCAGGGTTGACCAATGATACATGGATCAGCTGTCTTGTCCCATAGGACCAGATGAAAATGTGAGTCAAAAGTAACTACTTTCAGGGGCCGGCCCGGTGGCACAGCAGTTAAGTTACATGTTCCACTTTGGCGGCCTGGGGTTTGCCAGTTGGAATCCCGGGTTCCGGACATGGCACCACTTGTCGACTGTGCTGTGGCAGGTGTGCCACATATAAAGTAGAGGAAGATGGGCACAGATGTTAGCTCAGGGCCAGTCTTCCTCAGCAAAAAGAGGAGGATTGGCAGCAGATGTTAGCTCAGGGCTAATCTTCCTCAAAAGAAAAAAAAAAGAAGTAACTACTTTCATTAATACATGGAAAAAATTGTATTTCAAATTGGGTGTCATTTTGCCCTTAGCCAAGAGGCTTTTGATGGTTATTCATAATGGTAAAACTTCCAAATGTTATGTATTCAACAATAATTTTGCCTGGGACTCATGGTCAGGAGAATCTGTTGATAAGTAGATTTGAAGAAAAGGACTTTTTTAAGGGCACCTGGTTTGCTGATCAACATTTTCTGTGCATGTGAATCAGAGAAACCTTCTGTACCATCACAAATCAAGAAAGACCTGGGGCAGACTTCACTTTTATAGTCACATTTTGATTATTCAGGGGTTACTTATTCAGTGTGAGAGCCAGGATTCTGGCCAAACTGGAGGACTGGTCAGTTGGGAGAGCATAAATTGCGTTTTAAAAAGGCTGTGTGGGAGTGGGAGAGGATGCTGTGGTTTCACAGTCCACAAAGAAATTTTTCCAAAATGTACGTTTAGCAGGGGTTCAAAAGGAAAGGAAAGGAGAATATGGTTCTTTTTAAAAATCTTTTCCAGTGGATATTATTTAAGGTTTCTGAGTGTTTCGCTCTAGGAGCATTTATTACATATTTCAAAGGGAGGTAAGTTATTTGCTATGTGCCTCATAGTGGTTTGACCACATTGGATATTTGAACACTTCCTTGGATTTAATCACCTCTATCTTACTTTAGAAGCCCCACTGCAAGGCTTGCGTGGCCATACAGCTTTTATATTTTCCCATTTACTTTTATATTATGCCCATTTTCTAGTTAGTCTGCTGCCAAGGTCATTCCCCAATCACTTTCCGTATGTGGATGCTCAGAATGCTGCATCTCCATTTGGGGAAATTTACTATAAGTTTTGTTGCGAGAAATGGATCTTTACATCACTCTCCTGCTAGAGTCAGTGACTCACTAAAGAATGAAGTAGAATTAACATGAAACATCTGTTTGACTCAGTGAATTCCTTCCTTGGGGGACTGTGGAATGTAAGCAGCATGGGATTGCAGTTTTCACACCTACCAAGGCCGGAGAAATGTGAGGTGGCCACAGTGGTGCACCAGAGCTGAGTATTGTAAGAGTACTGTGCACATCTCTTCCTAACTCTGAGCTCAGTGACACCTCCTTGGTAGCTCGATATGTATGGGCCATGGTCAGAGTATTTATACTAAGACATTGGCAAACACTACAAATGATTGTTGTTGTTGTTTTTGTTGTTGTTTCCCTTCCTGGAGAGCCAGCTGTTAAATATTTACCAGCACACCTCTGGGCCAGTGTACCTAAACACTGATTTTTATTTTTTTTTTAATTTGTTCTCTACTACAGGGGTTCTCAAAGTGTGGTCCTTGGACCAGCAGTATTAGCATTCCCTGGGAACTAGTTAGAAATGAAGATTACCTGGCCCCACCCTTAACCTACTGAATTAGAAATTCCGGGTGGGGGAATTTAGGGGGAGGGCATCTCAGGAATCTTTTAACAAACCCTCCCTGCCTGGTGAATCTGATGTATGCTGAAGTGCTAAAGCGAGATAACCACTGCTCTAAGGACTAAATGATTGAGGAAGAATAAATTATGTGTAATTAACGGTATGCTGACCATAATTGAATGATTAATTATCTCATATCTGTCCCATTGTGCTCATTGAGCTTTCAGAGGATAATGCTAAATGGGACTGCTATTTATAGCACCCACAGGGGATGTTGGGGATGTGTCAAAACTGTATCATTTCCAGGGCTCATAGCAGATGGAAACACACCACTCAAGATCTAATGTTCACATTTTTCCAACCAAAAGTACTACCAAAAAGCCACTGATGTGGGCAAGTATGGTAACCGGACCACCATATTCTTTGCTGGGCTAAGAGGCGGAATCTCCTGGAGGGCTTGTTAAAACACAGATTGCTGACCCTCTCCCCAGAGTTTCTGATTTGGTAGGCCTGATAATTTGCATTTCTAGATAACTTCCCAAGTGACACGGATGCTGCTGCTCCAGGGACCACTCTTGGAGAACCACTGCTCTAGAATATCTTTTGAATGGTCCATTTTTGTCTGAGTTTCTGCTGCCCAGCTTTTTGTTCCCCGCTATTCTACGTTTAGCTTGGTTGTGATTTCTCCTCAGAGAATGTACAGCCCACATCATATGGGGCATGATTTTTAATGCGCAGGAGCCCACTGAGCCCCCCATTTCCTGTCAAGATGTTATTCAGACTCATAATGCACTTTGTCATTTTTCTTCATTCTCCTACTAAGTTTTTACGGCCTTGGCACTTTGCTATTGTGTCAGATTAAACTCAGCTGCTTTCACATTGCAGTGTTTGTGACCTTATGATTCGCATCTTTCACTGCCATCTGGATCACTCACTACAGTGAACAGGGTATTTTCACTCTTCTTTACGTAGAATTTATTTATTTCCTTTGAAGAGGATAACTTAATCCACCTGAGTTTCATCCTCTTGTTACTTAACTCTCTACAACAGAATAGGAGCTCTTTCCAATGCATGAAAAGCACAGTTTAAAGTGTTTACTGATATGAACTATGGTCTGAGGTTAAAAGATTTAAAAGACTGCCATGATGGCTCTAGGAGGCCTTGCATGCCTTATTGTTGAGATCAAGTGGGATGGCTGCACCTTTTTTCCTGAAGTCTTATAGTGCGGTATTTGAATATGGGTGGCTAACGTTGTTACCTGTTTCGTTTTTTTTAAGTCACATCTTTGAATCACTTGTTAGGTTCTCCACTAAACTTGAGTGAGAAGACTTTAGCTTAAGACCTATCTTGGGCACTCAGTAGTTCTGTGACCTTGGGCGGGTCAGTTAATTTGTTGGGTCTCACTTTCCTCATCTATAAAATGGAAATAATGGCATCTGTACTGTTTATTTCATTTAACAAGTGTGAGGATCAGAATGATATCTATGAAAGTGTTTTGTAAACTCTAAAATGCTATGTAACCGTGAAACGTTATATGTATCCCTTATAATATTCAGCATAGTCAGAATACAGAGTAGACCCCTAAGATGTGGTATCTGATTTGTGTATTATGTGTGGGGTCTTTATAGATCTGTAGAAGCTGACACTCAAAATGGAATCTGATTATGTACTTAATAGCTAACCTGAGCGGCGGATGCAAGCATACAATAGTAGTTACAAAAGCTGGTTATTAGTTAGACTTTAGGAGGCAGGAAAAATTGGGGATTGGCTACAAGCCTTTGGAATTTTGCTTGGCCTTCTCTACCTGGAAACTAGGGAGATATCAAGAAGTTGGGTGTATGTGTCATTTAAATAACTGGAGTAACGGGGAAACAATACCCCTGTTGTTGGTGTTTAGTAGGGTGCCTCCTCAATAACTTTTTGGCCTGACAACTAGGACCTTTTTCTTGACTATAAAAGCATACTTACTGGAACAAAGGGCAGGATGGGCAGGCTGTCTTAGGTATTCCATGTAGAAAATACCAAACTCATGTGTGTGTGGGGGGGTGAGTGTGTGAGTGGGTGGGTGGATGTTTATGGTAAATATTTAAAACAGGGTTTGTGAAATCCTACAGAATCCATCTTGAGAAAACACGTGGAAGTCTTCCAAAAGATATTTCTCTCCCTACTGGGCTTTCATGGTGTTGAGAAAATCAGATATATCACGCACTTGAGATTTTGTAGGACAGTTCCCCGAAATTCATATCAGTCGTATATTTGACAACTACCCATGCTATCAAAACAAAATAGCATAAAAAGTGCCAAAACAAGTGAATGGGGACACTCTGCCTCAATATTTATTAGCTTGTTGATGGTAGATAGTCAATTAACCAAAATTTAGTTATCTGATCTACAAAACAGAGATAATGATCCTTGACTTGTTTACCTTCACTAAGTTGCAGATGAAATAATGTCTATAAAAGTACTTTGACAACTATAAAACATGCTAGAAACACAAGATTTTATTTTCCAAAAGCTTATTCTATGATGCTTTATATGTAGTCCATGTAATTGTGTTTATTATAGAATTATAAAAAGGTTAGAAAAATGTGGGTTGAATGAAAGAATCTTTAGATGACTTCACTGCCTACTGAACAGCCACATGGAGCAGGTCTTGATTCATGCATCAAGGCTCCTGGCAGACTGGCTAGCTGCCGTTCTGCCCTCTGTACTCAGTGTCTTTTCTGTGACCTGAATGAAGCCATAGGATGCGTGCTCTTCAGACTCAGAGGTGATTCAGACCTGGGAGGAGTAGCTAATACCATGAATGCAGATCTAAAATTCAAATTGATCTCAAAAGGCAGGAACAATGATCTGAAAGCACCAAGATAAAATATAACATGGATATAAATAAAATTCTTCATTTAGAGTAAAAATAATCTATTGCGCAAATTCAGGATGCAAGTGATTTGCCTTGGAGGAAGTTGATATGAAACCATCTGGGGGTTTTAGATGTCTACAAGCTCAAATAGAACGTGATGCATTTGCTTTGAAAAAGAAAGTACTGAATAGAATAGAATATGGGTGCTCACTAGAGTGAGCTGGTGTGCAGAAATCTAGCTCTGGGTCGGGGGATTAGAATATCTAATTACTGCGCCAATATCTCCCAGTGTGACCTTGCTCAGGTCATTTAACATCTCTTGGCTTCAGTTTCTCTCACCTATAAAATGAGAATTTGGACTAAATTATTCCTGAGATTGCTTCCAGCTATAAGAATGTGTGATTCTGAGTTGGGTCATAAAAAGGATTTTTGGGGGTGTTTTTGAGAATTGATATATCTATAGCTAGTAGAAAAAAATTTCCATTACAGAGAAATAACTGAGACCTAAAAATAGAGTATATATGTATGTATCTTTTTCTTTTCTCAGTGATTGCAGCATTTAAATTTGTTAGCTCAGCCAATGACCTCCTCAAAAATAATGTATTTCTCAACTTATTTTGCTTAACTGGTGTGCTTTAAGAACTTTTCTGGAACTTCACATTTTCCTGTAACTTTCAGGTACAAATCCCAGCAGGGTCCAGCTGGCTCACTTCCCTTCCAAGACAGATAAATTGAGCTGTATGTGCTTTTACAGTGTGTGGTCTTAGATGTCTAGCATGAGACTTTCAAAATTAAGGTCCTGTCTACTGCTTATAGACATATACAGGGTCTCAGACCTCTCTTTATAGGAATAACAATTTATCATCAAAACTAAGGAGTCATTTTTGCAGCCAAAAAATGAGCATTGCTTCTCTCTAGCTTACAGAAGTATTATTTCTTTAATATAAGCTTTAATTGAGCAGTGAATGATTTAATGGTTTATAGTGCCTTTGGGTTTTAGAATGTGCCAGATTTTTCTAGAGGAATGGCTGCATGCATAGGAATGTTGTTCAACGTTTTAATGCATCTGGTAAATTTCACTCATTCCATTATGTAATTTGATACAGAGTTGGTACTATATTACATTCAGTTGAGTTTCTTGTGTTGTTTTATCTGTATTTGCCTTATTCTCATTAATTTTTGAAACCTTGAACTGTGTCTCAATTAACTAAATGAATGGGCATGAATCAGAATCTCTCTTCCCCAGTCATACCAAATAAAAGAGAATTCATCCTATTAAGAGTGTCGTGTTAGGGCAGATAGTGACTTGTTTTCATGCGTCCCTCTCTTCTTCCCTCAGGTTTCTTTCTCCTTCCTCTCTCCTCGCCCTTCCTCTTTCTCACCCACTTTCTTTCTTTCTCTTTTCCCTTTTGTGTTTTCTTTCCATAAGTGTTTATTGGGTCACCACTGTGTGTTAGACAGGCAGAAGATTTATTCACTAGTAAGGTATCTGCCTTCATGGTGCTTGTGGTCTGGGAGAGGCATCCTTTAAGAAACAGCTGGCATGTATAGTGGTAGAGCAACCAGCTCAATAATGAAGGCCAGAGAAGGCATCCTAGAAGAGATTTCAAACCTGAGAGTTGAAGGTTGATTTAGGTAGCTAAACAAAGAGATTGAGCCTGGGTTGAATGTAAGAAACTTTCTAGGCAGAGGGAAAACATATAGTAAAATCTTAAGATGGGAAAAAGTATAGCACAATTAGGAAACAAAAAAGTCAGTATTGCTGAAGCCTGGTGCACAAGGGGAGATTGGCCAGAAACAGAATTGGAGGGGCAAAAGCTAATAAAGGCCTTATGGGTTATGGACCCAAGGAATAATAGGGAGTCATGGAGGATTGAAAGAAAGAAAATAACATAATCGAGTTTCTATTTTTAAAAGATCACTTTGTTGAGGCCAGTCCTGTGGTCTAGTGGTTAAGTTGGCATGCTCTGCTTTAATGGCTGGGGTTCAGTTCCTGGGTGTGGACCAACACCACTTGTTGGCAGCCTTGCTATGGTGACAACCCACATACAAAATAGAGGAAGACCGGCACAGATGTTAGCTCAGGGCAAATCTTCCTCAGCCAAAAAAAAAAAAAAAAAAAAGAAAAGAAAAGGAAACGAAAAAGAAAGAAAGAAAAAAGGTCACTTTTTCTGCAGGGTGGAAACTGATTTGGAGGGACACAAGATTGATTATGGGTTATTGTTTTAGTCTAGGTAAGAGATGATGATGATGATGATGATAATGATGATACAGCATTGGACTGGTAGTGGGGTTGTGGATACTGGCATGTCTGTTTCATCTCAACGCAGCTCTGGAGTCTATTTCATTTTCAGATAATTTTCTTTAAAGCCATTGTTAAAAAACAAAAATCTTTGTTTTCTTCTTTATTGCTGTTCCTAATTTGAGGACATAAAATCTGCCCAAGAAATAGATTTGTAGCTGTGAGAGATTTAGATGTTCAGAATAGATTTCGAGATCTTGTGTTGATTTGAGTAGAAGGAAGAACACCAGGATAGGAGTCAGAGCTCTGAATTTAAGACTCATTTTGTCACTAAGGAGCTCTTTGACTATGGGTAATGACTTAACCTGCTCCAGCACTCCTTTCAATTCTAGTCTCCCATGAGTCTGTGGAAGCCTGCTTAAAAGAACTCAAATGGGGAAAAGCCTCCAGGTGTTTATTTGCATTTTGAACATCTTAATACTGTTTTAACCCCTAGTGATCTGCATATTGAAATTCTAGATTCAACAAGTGAGAAGCCTTGCTAACAGTATCAGAAATCTCAACCCGTAAAATATAGTAAATCTGGAATAAGAATCAGACTGTCTTTCTCTTTTGCACGCTTGCTTATAGACACAAGAGGAGATTTGGGGGTCTGTGAAAGATGAGCCATAGAAATTTAACTTCTGAGAATAGAAATGTTTAGTAATGAGAAATTGAGCTGAAGTGTAGTTGTTCCCAAAGTGAGTTCACTGACTGGTGCCCATTTGGCCACATAAAAATCTTCTGTGGGAGCTTTTTAAAAATACAGATTCCCGGGGACCACCCCGAGGTGGAGTGGTTAAGTTCAGGCACTCCCCTTTGGCAGTGTTGGGTTTCCCCAGTTCAGATCCTGAGCATGGACCTACACTCAGCTCGTCAGGCCATGCTGAGGTGGTGTCCCACATAGCAGAACTAGAAGGATCTACAACTAGAATATACAACTACGTACTGGGGAGAAGAAAAAGAAGGGGAAAAAAAGAAGACTGGCAACATACGTTAGTGGAGGTGCTAATCTTAAGAAAAAAAAATACAGATCCCTGGTCTCATCCTCACAGCTTCTGATCTGTCAGCGCGGTCGAAGGCAGACAGGGATGGGTGCTGCACGCTAGGGCAGTGTTTGCGAGTGGTTCATGAGATCACACTCGTCCTGCAAAATGTTCCTGAAGAAAGTGTTTAGAGTAAAATAAATTTGAGAAATTTGTAATATATTGACTTTTATAGACTAATATATCAACATATTAGAGGTTCTGGGATATTCTGAAAGAATCAGCTTAACTTTGTTTACTCCTGTCTTTTCTGACTCAATTGGCCCCTCAAACACTTTTACCAGGGTATCTTCTAACAGCCCACAGAACTGGCATTCCATGATGGAAAGTTACAAGATGTGAGTCATTTTTTATAGTCATTGAAATACAGCCATCGATGTAGTGCTCCAAAGATGTTAACCCTTTATTATTTAAACAAAGACACACATTGTGAAATTGCTGAGGAAATAGGGAGAAAAATTTTGGCTGCAAAATAGGCTAATTTCATCATCAACAAGCTATCTGACATCAGTACTATTGTGTGGGTTGTGCACATTGCATTACATGACTCTTCACATTTACTTTATGAGAATGGTGCCCCTATAGAGCTGTGCAGTACACAACCTGCCAGACCTTCTGTGGCCACTGTGTCTGACATGTATGGGGGCCAAGCCTGTGACTTTGCTTTCACTGGTGTCAGAAATAAACCATGTGAATGATCTTGCCCACATTATGACTCTCTGAATGGTAGGCCTCTAGAATGCTGTTTAGAATAGGACTGCACAAACTAGTTAGGTTTCAAGAAAATAATGAGGCTGTTTCCATAAGCCATGCACCAGCATTAAAATATTTTAAAATGAGTGTATCTTTATTTGCTGTCCTGAGAAGAAGCTGGGGTTCATTGTCAGACATGCTACTGGCCAAAACATAGTTCCTTCATCATTTTGTAAAAATTTATTGATCAGCATGTGGCAAGTGATTTGCTTGGCACTGGGGACACAAAGGAAAAAAGACACAGTTTCTGCCTTTCACAAAGGGCATTTTAAGTGAAACTGGCACATACACAGATGCTTATAGTACATTGTGGTCATAGTTACAACGGAAGGAAGTGCAAGGGACAATTGAGCATAAAAAATAGGGTGTGTAAGTTGGTCTGGGGGAATCAGGAAAAATTTCACAGATGAAGCTGGTTTGGTTTGTTTAGTTTTGTTTCTGGTTTTCTTCTGAAACCCTATGCTGACTCTGCTATTCAATTACCGAGAGAAAGTTTAGATTTTGCAGCCTTGCATGTGCTCATGTGCTTTTCCAAAATAAATTGTGTTTATGTAATAATTTTTACCTTTTCTCCTCACTCATCATTTCCATCCTGATATTACTTTGAATTATACCCCCCACAATAGTCTTAGTTTCAGCTGAGTGTTCACATTTCTGGTACAAGCTAATAGAATTTTTCATTTGCTTTGGGTTTGCAGATGTGGAACACGTGGCTCTTAAGCACGGCATTATTCCTAGAAGGATGACAGTCTTCAAACATTTTGATTAGTACCTCAATTTCATCCACTTCTCCATAGTGAAGTGAGCCTGTGTTTTATATCTTCTCAGCTTCCTCTCTGACATAAAGCTCTAGTATTCAAGAAGGCAATTTTTGTCTCTAGTTTTATATCTACCAAACTACCGTGAGGCTTTTCATAAAGGTCTGATAGCTTTTAGTCCCAGAAATGGAATATTTCACTTAATTTTTCAAGGAGCTCAAAGAAATATACCTGCCTCGAGAATAAATATACCTTGTCTATCTGCAATATCTTGCATTTGTACAGCACCTTATGGCTTGTAAAATATTTTACCCACATTATTTCGTTTAACTCTCACAATGCCGTTTGAAATATTAGGAACCGGGAGCTTAGTGAAGTTTACTGAATTATTCCAGATAGTACAGCTAGTTAGTGACAGAACTAGGATTCAGAGAGTCTTCAGCCTCCGATTATAAAGCTCTTTCCACTATATTCCATAGCAAAATAATCTTACTATATGTAACTTATAAAAGGAGATCAACATGAAAGAGGGGAATTTTTGTTTGGCAATGCAAATACAAAAATTGTAAGTATCATTGTTAATGGTTTGGATGGACGAGATTGTGCAGGGCATGAAAGAAGGTAAATTAATAACTATACCAGGTTGAATATGGTAGGTGAGTTCGGTGACGCAGGGCAGGAAGGTGGAGCTGAATTAGTGTTTGATGAAGTAGCACCACAACCAGCAGGGTAGCTTAAAATAAAAGGGGAAAACATGCAAAGGGACGCGAGTCAGCAGCAGAGCAGAAGACAGGGGGCTGCTGAATGGCGACTGGACCTAGACGGGAAGCTGGTTTACGAGGCTGAGCCCCACCGGGAAGACGGAAGCTGGATCCTGTTCCACCTTCGTTCTGAAGTTGGGATCTCTTACATACCAATTATCTAGAGGTAAAATTGATGCCACAGGTGCTGGTCAGTGAGGACTCCACAGTTAGGATGTAATCACTTCTTGGCAAATCTGAAGTAATTTGGTACAGCTCAGTCACACAAGTCATGTCACCGTTTCCGGTTAAAAGAGCATGGGGTGTAGGAAGAGTAAGTGGAAAGTGGTTGAAGGTTTTAGGTTAAGTTTCTTGAGGATGCTGAGAAGGATGAACAGCCAGATGAAGATGTGACTCCATGGCACATAATTGGTATGATGCCATAGCTCATGGCAATGATCTGATTTGCTAACTTTTAAAAAAATTTTTTTTTTATTAAAGATTTTATTTTTTTTTCCTTTTTCTCCCCAAAGCACCCCAGTACATAGTTGTATATTCTTCGTTGCGGGTCCTTCTAGTTGTGGTATGTGGGATGCTGCCTCAGCATGGTTTGATGAGCAGTGCCATGTCCGCGCCCGGGATTCAAACCAACGAAACACTGGGCCGCCTGCAGCGGAGCGCGCGAACTTAACCTCTCGGCCACGGGGCCAGCCCCTGATTTGCTAATTTTTTAAAAGTTGTGATCAATTTGAGGGTTAACAGGATACCATAGCAGTAAGAGACTTTATCAGTCCTTAACGGATGAATAAGATAAAATATATGTCTCAAATTATTTAATATTAGAGAACACCTACCTTTTCTCAAATGCTCATGTATATTTTCAAAAATTAGAATTGATTTAGGTTTATTTTTGGCTTAAAACTCAGAAATTAATACATATCTTACAATAATTGTATAAATCCATAAATAAATCAGAAACCAAAACTTTCAATCCCTTAGACATTGTAAACAGCTTTATCACTCTATAAGTGACATACAATAAATTGCACATACATAAGGTGTACAGTTTGGTAAGATTCACGTATGTCTACATTCATGAAACCGTCACCTGAATCAAGATAAGGAACATATTGACCGTTCCCCAAATTTTCCTTATGTCCTGTTATAATCCCTCTTTCCTACCCCTCCCTGTCTCTAAAAATCTCTTCTAAATGACTCTTGGATCAAAAGAGAAACTAAAAGCGTACATCATTAGACTGACCACTCTAAGCAATTTTATATACATATGTTGAAATGAAGAGGTAGACTGTGGGAATTCAGAGAAGGAAGATTCGGGAAAGGACAGGCATGTTTAGGGACAATTCTTAAAGCTGGGGGAGTTTGAATTCAGCCCGGAACAGATGGAATAAGTCTGAAGAGCATTTTAGTTTTAGGGGAGGGGACTACAAAGCCAAGCCAGGACCGAAGGCCACACAGTCCTAGGACAGTGAGAAGACTTCTTTGACTCTGACACAAGTAATATGCTGACAATCTGTAGAAAACAGAGTTAGCTTGTGAGTTGACTAGCTCATGGAGGCTCTTGAAAGTGAGGCTGAGTGTAGATTTAAGATAATGAGGAACAATCCAGGACTTCTTACTTTTTTTTTTAACTAGGGAAAGGGATTGCTTCATTCATTCAAAAATGTATTTATTGAATGCCCACTACATATCAGGTACTGTTCAAGTGCTAATGATTAAGCTTTTAATATGTGGCCATTTGGAAGGGCACTGTCTGCTTTGTGTGTGTGTGTATGAGATTTGTTTCTTAAAATAATCTTTATTTTAGAACATTTTAGATTTACAGGAAAATTGCAAGAGTATTAGAGCTCCCATATACCCTTTATCTATTTTCTCCCATTGGTAACATCTTATATAACCATGACGCATTTGTCAAAACTAAGAAACTGACACTATACCATTATTATTAACCAAGCTGCTGACAATTTGAATTTTCTTGCTTTTTTTACCTAGTACCCTTTTTCTGTCTCAGGATCCTGTCCAAAAGATCCCATTACATTTAGTCACTGTGTCTCTTTAGGCTCCTTAGACTTGTGATGGTTTCCCAGACTTTCCCTCTTTTTGATGATCTTGACAATTTTGAAGATTATTGGTTAGATATTTTGTATAATTTCCTTCAGTTTGGGTTTGTCTGATGTTTTCTTCATACTATCTGCTTTTGAAATAACAAATGGAAGTTCCACCCACAAATCAAAAGTTTAACTTAATTAACTTTGTGTTTGGATTTTGCATAACTTTGATCTTTTTTGAACAGTAAACCTCACATTCTCCTCATTTCTCAAGGTGTCTATTGCCTTACCTATTCATCTTAGGGGTCGAATTTATTGTTTCAGTCTACTGAGGTTTCCTGGAAAGAAGGATTTATAATCCAGTCAGTAAGGATTCTAATGATGGATTCCAAGAAATCCTTCCAGGACCTTAAGGCCTGTGATAGTCATAATTCAGTCCCCTCTGTGGTTCAGTAACAAAGGCTAAACTCTGTTAGCTGTGCTCTGTTCCATGACTTGAATCATCATATGGTTTAGCTTGAACTTTTAGGTAAGATTTTAGCTGCCATATCACAGATTGGTGAAACTGGGATCACAGTGTACAAATGTGGCCAGACGGGCCACAGTGCCACTTTCTTGTATACTGTCAAACCTTCCCAGGAATTGAAATGCCCAACGTTGAGCAAGGAGATCCTGAATAAGAACCCTGTACTGTTTATTTTTTTATTTTTTAATTATTTTTTTTCAAAGAGTAATTATTTTTATTAAGGTTATGAAAGTTAACATCCTTGTGAAATTACAGTTGTACATCATTATTAGTCATGTTGTAGGTACACCACTTCACCCTTAGTGACCTACCCCCACCCCCCTTTCCACTGGCAACCACCAATCAGTTCTCTTTGTCCATATGTTAACTACCACCTATGAGTGGAGTCATACAGAGTTCGTCTTTCTCTGTCTGGCTTATTTCACTCAACATAATACCCTCAAGGTCTAACCATGTTGTTGTGAATGGGATGACTTTGTCCTTTTTTATGGCTGAGCAGTATTCCATTGTATATATATACCACATCTTCTTTATCTAATCATCAGTTGCTGGGCACTTAAGTTGGTTCCATGACTTGGCTATTGTGAATAATGCTGCGATGAACATAGGGGTGCATGGAACTTATGGAATTGCTGATTTCAGGTTCTTAGGATAGATAGCCAGTAGTGGGATGGCTGGGTCATAAGGTATTTCTATTCTTAACTTTTTGAGGAATCTCCATACTGTTTTCCATAGTGGCTGGACCAGTTTGCATTCCCACCAACAGTGTATGAGTGTTCCCTTTTCTCCACAGCCTCTCCAACATTTGTCACTCTTGGTTTTGGATATTTTTGCCATTCTAACAGGTGTAAGGTGATATCTTAGTGTAGTTTTGATTTTCATTTCCCTGATGATTAGTGATGATGAGCATCTTTTCATGTGTCTATTGGCCATCCGTATATCTTCTTTGGAGAAATGTCTGTTCATGTCCCCTGCCCATTTTGTGATTGGGTTGTTTGATTTTTTATTGTTGAGTTGTGTGAGTTCTTTGTATATTATGGAGATTAACCCTTTGTCAGATAAATAACTTGTGAATATTTTTTCCCAATTAGTGGGCTGTTTTTTTGTTTCAATCCTGTTTTCCCTTGCCTTGAAGAAGCTCTTTAGTCTGATGAAGTCCCGTTTGTTTATTCTTTCTATTGTTTCCCTCATGTGAGGGGTTATGGTGTCCGAAAAGATTCTTTTGAAGCTGATGTCAAAGAGTGTGCTGCCAATATTCTCTTCTAGAAGACTTATTGTTTTAGGCCTAATCTTTAGGTCTTTGATCCATTTTGAGTTTATTTTAGTAAATGGTGAAAAAGAATGGTTGATTTTCATTCTTTTACATGTGGCTGTCCAGTTTTCCCAGCACCATTTGTTGAAGAGACTTTCTTTCCTCCATTGTAGCCCCTCAGCTCCTTTGTCAAAGATTAGCTGTCCATAGATGTGTGGTTTTATTTCTGGGCTTTCAATGCTGTTCCATTGATCTGTGCCTTTGTTTTTGTACCAGTACCATGCTGTTTTGATTACTGTAGCTTTGTAGTATGTTTTGAAGTCAGGGATTGTGATGCCTCCAGCTTTGTTCTTCTTTCTTAGGATTGCTTTAGCAATTCGGGGTCTTTTGTTGCCCCATATGAATTTTAGGATCCTTTGTTCAATTTCTGTAAAGAATGACATTGGACTTCTGATTGTGATAGCGTTGAATCTGTAGATTGCTTTAGGTAGTATGGACATTTTAACTATGTTTATTCTTCCAATCCATGTGCATGGAATGTCTTTCCATCTCTTTATGTCGTCGTTGATTTCTTTCAAGAAGGTTTTGTAGTTTTCATTATATAGATCTTTCACTTCCTTGGTTAAATTTATCCCAAGGTATTTTATTCTTTTTCTTGTGATCGTGAATGGGACTGAGTTCTTGAGATCTTTTTCTGTTAGTTCATTGTTAGCATATAGAAATGCTACTGATTTATGTATGTTGGTTTTATACCCTGCAACTTTGCTGTAGTTGTTGATTGTTTCTAATAGTTTTTGTATGGATTCTTTGTAGTTTTCTATATATAAGATCATGTCATCTGCAAACAGCGAGAGTTTTACTTCTTTGTTGCCTATTTGGATTCCTTTTATTTCTTTTTCCTGCTGAACTGCTCTGGCCAAAACCTCCAGTACTATGTTGAATAAGAGTGGTGAAAGTGGGCACACTTGTCTTGTTCCTGTTCTGAGAGGGATGGGTTTCAGTTTTTGTCCATTGAGTATGATGTTGGCTGTGGGTTTGTCATATATGGCCTTTATTATGTTGAGGTACTTTCCTTCTATACCTATTTTATTGAGGGATTTTATCATAAATGGATGTTGGATCTTGTCAAATGCTTTCTCTGCATCTATTGAGATGATCATGTGGTTTTTGTTTCTCATTTTGTTAATGTAGTGAATCACGTTGATTGACTTGTGGATGTTGAACCATCCCTGTGTCCCTGGTATAAATCCCACTTGATCATGGTGTATAATCTTTTTGATGTATTGCTGTAGTTGGTTTGCCAAAATTTTGTTGAGGATTTTTGCATCTATGTTCATCAGTGATCTTGGCCTGTAGTTTTCCTTCTTTGTGTTGTCCTTGTCAGGTTTGGGGATCAGGGTGATGTTAGCTTCATAGAATGTATTAGGGAGTGCTCCATCTTCCTCTATTTTCTGGAACAGTTTGAGAAGGATAGGTATTAAATCTTCTTTGAATGTTTGGTAGAATTCTCCAGAGAAGCCATCTGGTCCTGGGTCTTATTTTTGGGGAGGTTTTTGATTACTGTTTCTATTTCTTTACTTGTGATTGGTCTATTCAGATTCTCTATTTCTTCCTGATTCAGTTTGGGTAGGTTGTATGAGTCTAGGAATTTATCCATTTCTTCTAAGTTGTTCAATTTGTTGGCATATAGTTTTTCATAGTATTCTCTTATGATCCTTTGCATTTCTTCGGTATCTGTTGTGATTTCTCCTGTCTCATTTCTAATTTTATTTATTTGAGCCTTCTTTCTTTTTTTTTAGTGAGTCTGGCTAAGGGTTTGTCGATTTTTAAAATTTTTTTGACGAACCAACTCTTTGTTTCATTGATCCTTTCTACTGTCTTTTTTGTTTCAATATCATTTATTTCCACTCTAATTCTTATTATTTCCCTCCTTCTACTGACTTTGGGCTTTGTTTGTTCTTCTTTTTCTAATTCCGTTAGGTGTCGTTTGAGGTTGTTTATGTAAGATATTTCTTGCTTATTGAGGTGAGCCTGTATTGCAATGAATTTCCCTCTTAGGACTGCCTTTGCTGCATCCCAAATAATTTGGTACGGTGTGATTTCATTTTCATTTGTCTCTCGATAATATTTGATTTCTTCTTTAATTTCTTCAATAATCTATTGTTTGTTCAGTAGCATATTGTTTAGTCTCCACATTTTTGGCCCTTTCCCAGCTTTATTCTTGTAGTGGATTTCTAGTTTCATAGCATTGCGATCAGAAAAGATGCTTGATATTATTTCAACCCTCTTGTATTTATTGATGCTTGCTTTGTTTCCCAAGATATGGTCTATCCTTGAGAATGTTCCATGCGCACTTGAGAAGAATGTGTAACCTGCTGTTTTTGGATGAAGTGTCCTATATATATCTATTAGGTTCTTCTGATCTAATTTTTCATTTAATTCTATAATGTCCTTGTCGATTTTCAGTCTGGATGATCTGTCCATTGGTGTTAATGGGGTGTTGAGGTCCCCTACTATTATTGTATTACTGTTGATGTCTCCTTTTAGTTTTGTTAAAAGTTTCTTCACGAATTTTGGTGCTCTTGTGTTAGGTGCGTATATATTTATGACTGTTATGTCATCTTGGTGGAGTGTCCCTTTTATCATTATATACTGCCCCTCTTTGTCTTTCGTTACCTGTTTTGCTTTGAAGTCTACTTTGTCTGATATAAGTATGGCAACACCTGCTTTCTTTTGTTCATTATTGGCTTGGAGTATTGTCTTCCACCCCTTCACTCTGAGTCTGTGTTTGTCTTTGGGGCTGAGGTGTGTTTCCTGGAGGCAACATATTGTTGGATCTTGTTGTTTGATCCATCCTGCCACTCTGTGCCTTTTGATCGGAGAGTTCAATCCATTCACGTTTAGTGTGATTATTGAAACGTGGGGGCCTACTGTTGCAATTTTATCACTTGCTTTCTGGTTCTTTTGCATTTTGTCCTGATGGAGAGGTGTTACTTTGTGTTATTGTCCTTCTGCTTATCTCCTTTGTTCTGGATTTTGTAACCCCTTTCCTTTTTTTGATTTTTCAGGAATGAGTTTCTTCCTGAGCAATTCTTGAAGAGGAGGTTTTGTGGTGATGAACTCCCTTAACTTTTGTTTATCTGGGAAAATTTTTATTTCTCCATCGTATTTGAAGGATATTTTTGCTGGGTAGAGTATTCTTGGCTGTAAGTTTTTATCCTTCAGAGTTTTGAATATTTCATTCCAATCTCTTCTAGCCTGTAAGGTTTCTCCTGAGAAGTCTGCTCATAGCCTTATGGGGTTTCCTTTGTAAGTTATTTTCTTCTGCCTGGCTGCCCTTAGTATTTTCTCTTTGTCATTGACTTTTGCTAGTTTCACTACTATATGCCTTGGGGTTGATCTTCTTGCGTTAATAAAGTGTGGAGATCTATTGGCTTCTGTCACATGAAGTTCCATCTCTCTTCCCAAGTTTGGAAAGTTCTCAGCTATTATTTCTTTGAACAGGCCTTCTGCCCCCTTTTCCTTCTCTTCTTCCTCTGGTATACCTATAATCCTTATGTTGCATCTCCTAATTGAGTCGGATAATTCTCGGAGAGTTTCTTCATTTCTTTTTAGTCTTAGTTCTCTCTCCTCCTCTGTCTGCAGCATTTCTATATTCCTATCCTCCAAATTGCTAATTCAGTCCTCCATATTATCGACCCTACTGCTCAGAGTCCAGATTTTTCGTAATCTCCTCCATTGTGTTCTTCATCTCCAGTATTTCTAATTGGTTCTTCTTTATAGTGTCAAGCTCTTTTGTGACATAGCTCCTGAACTCATTGAGTTGTTTATCTGAATTCTCTTTTAACTCATTGAGTTTTTTAATAATGGGACTTTTGAAATCATCGTCATTTACGTTATAGATTTCATTGTCTTTGGGATTGTTTTCTGGGTGCTTATCATTTTCCTTCTGTTCTGGAGATTTAATGTATTTTTTCATACTGCTTTATGGCGTGGATTTGTGCCTCCGCATAGAGATAGAGTTTAGTCGCTGCTTCCACTTGTTGCGACTGGTGTTGGGGAGGGGCAGCTGTTTAGACTGCACCAACCAGGAACCCTGTCAGCTGCTACTGACTGGACCTGGACCTCTCCTCATAGTCACAGTGGTCCTGTGGGGTCCCTCATCAGTTGTGGGGGCAATCGCAAGGGGGCCTCAGGCTGCTGGTGCCTACTGTTGCAGCCCACTTAGACGCGCTCCCTCCTTGTGGTCTGCAGTGGTGTTGTGGGCTTTCCCAGCAGCCAGGAGCAGGATCATGTATAATCGCCGCTTTGTCCCTAACAGAGCCCACAAGATCCCACTTGTCCACTATAGGTCCCAGCAGAGCTATGGGTATCTTCTGCAGTCTGTCGTTAGCTCACCTAGCTGTGCTACTTTTGCTCCAGGGCCTTCCCGCCTTGCGATTGCCAGTCGGGACCTCTCCACTAGTGCTGCGCAGAGGCTTTCACTGAGGCTGGTGTAGGAACCTGGAGTTCCCCCCTGGGCTACGTAGCCATTTCACTGGAACTCCACTCTGCCTCACTCCACTCTCACAGGATCTGTGGGAGCCCCTTGCCTCGTCTGGGACACGGTCAGATTCCGGGGGCCTGGTGGTGGCTTGTAAGCTGCTGCCTTGTGGGGAATTCTGCTCTAGGGAGCTTCCTGGTGTTCTGAATGCTGGGAGGGGCCTCCCTGCCAATGGCGAGCAGAGGCCCTCCCTGCTGGGGGGATGTGGGACCCTGGAGCGTCCCCCCAGGCCACAGAGCCAGGTGTTGGAGCTCCACCCAGTCCCCAAGCATGTCCACGGGAAGTCCGGGCACCCCCTGCACCGACCCGTGTGCCGGAGACCATGGGCCCAGCAGCAGCTGGTGGTCTGGTACAGTGCCAGGGAATCTGCCCACCGGGAGCTTCCCTTTGTTCTGGATTCTGGGCGGAGCCTCCCAGCTAATGGCCAGCAGAGGCTTTCCCTGCCAGGGGGGTGTGGGACCCCAGAGCCTCCCCTCGAGCTGCAGAGCCGGGCGCTGGAGCTTGAACCCTGTCCCCAAGCACGTCCACGGGAAGTCGGTGCGCCCTCTGCACCCACCCATGCGCCGGAGACCGTAGGCCCAGCAGCAGCTTGCAGTCTGGTGCCATGCCAGGGAATCCGCCTGCCAGGAGCTTCCCTTTGTTCTGGATTCTGGGAGGGGCCTCCCTGCTAATGGCGAGCAGAGGCCTTCCCTGACGGTGGGTGTGGGACCCTGAGGATTCCCCCTGGGCTTAGGTGTAATCGCGGGGGGCTTGAGTAGGGCTGTTGTCACCTGTTTCCACCATCGCTCTGCTGGTGAGTGCACACTCTCACCCTTGCTGTGTGGCAATTCTATGGGGGTGTCCGCTGGAAGAGAGCCTCCTGTAGGAGCTAGGCTGTCCGGGGGTCGGAGGTCGGGGGTTGGAGAGTTTTCACCTATTTCCACCTCCTCCCAGGGGGAAGTCTGTCCACCTTCCGATGTATCGTAGTATGAGACTCTTAGGCGTCTTGAGATGCTGTCTGGATATCCTTTGTTAATCGGTGAATGTCCAATTAGTTGTAGATTCGATGGGGGAGAGACAAAGAAGACCACTCACTCCACCATCTTGGTCCTGCCTATTAGCACAATCTTATTGCAATTGTCCTCTTAACTGGGTTGGTACCCAGTGTAGCTGGTTGCTAGGCTCAGGGGCGTACAGTTGTGATAGGCCTGAGGCCAACAAGACTGATGTCAGTTCTCTTAGGAGTGCAGCTGAGTAGGGCTAGCCCCTGGCATGGAGGCACTCAGTTGTTTCAGGCTTTGGAAGGTGGGGCTGATCCTTTTTATGGCTATTTGTGAAACACAAATCTTCTGCTGCTGATAAGCCTCACCACCCCTGGACCACATACACTGTCAACACAGTCCTGGTCCATGCACACTTCTCAAACCCCTGGAGCATACCCCACTGCCACACTGCAGAGGCCCCCACCTCTGCCCCAATGCCCCCCACAGTTCACCAGGTCCTCACACAAGCCCTGCCCCACAGAGGCAGACACCTTTGCCTGCCTGTAGAGGATCAAGGCACTCAGTCAATGCAGGCTGAAAAGTAGCCTGAGGGCTCGCTGTTAGGTGGGGCCAGTCCCTAGGGCGGGTTGCCAGCCCTGGCTGAACTGGATTAAATCTGTGCTCTAGTGGGTGTGGCAGACCCCTGGGCTAACAGCCCAAGGGACGCACCTCAATGGCCCCCACCTGTGTCTGTATCAGCACGCCTGGACCAGCTCAGAACAACGGCCCCCACAAATGTCTCAGTCTCCGGAGAGGACCCTCCTCTCACCAAGATGCCCCCAGAGCCCACCAGGTGAGTCTCGTTTCACCGAAGGACTGTCAGCCATCTCTCTGGTGATTTTAGGTTGCTGCAAAGAGTGAGTTTGTGCGTGGGCCCTTTAAGACCCAGATCTTTTTGGCTTTCGGCCGATAGCTTTTCTGGGGTGTCCTTGCTGCAGTTAATAGCTAGCAAAGCCAGACAGTAAGACCCCCCTCTCAGTTGGGCTGAGTCCGAAGGATGGTTATAGCAGTATTGCCCCCGCTCCGGACCTCACTCCTCCAGGAAGGGCTGGTTCCTTAGGTTGGCTCCCGCCTGGCCAGCTGAGAAGCTCCGCTGCTCCCAAAGGTGGCTTTTTTCCTCTCTGGCCGGAGTTACTGCCTCTTCTGCTTTCGTCAGGACTGCCCATTGTTGTGGGGGTTCTTTTTATCCAGTTTTCAGTTTTCAATTCAGGGTGATTCTTCCTAAAATTGTTGTGTTTGTGGGAGGAGGCGAGTTCAACGTCTGCTCACAGCGCCATCTTGACAAGAACCCCTGTACTGTTTCTTTATCATGACATTCCTTAGCTATTAAGAAATGGACTTGGGCCCACTCCCTGGAAATAAAGGGGCCTGGTATATCTAGAGGATTCTTCTTTTTTCTAGATTAAAGGAAAAATAGTCGCATTTTCTTCCTATCTGTCCACTATACAAATTTGAATTCATTCTGGCTTTGAAGACCCTTGAAGTAAATACGGTGAATTTTCACCTTTTTTATTCCTCGATGAGTGAATGCTCTAAACTTATACTTGGGTTTCACTCTGGTCCCTCTGGTTATTAGCATCATGACATGTGTATCATTTAGTCTCTCTAAGCCTTGGTGTTTTGATCCATAAAGTTTAGATACTAATGTCTACTTCCAAATTTGATTTGAGAATCAATTGGGATAAAGCATGTACAGTGCCCAGCACGGTGTCTAGCATAAAAAACAGCCAAATAAACATTAGCTGTTCTTATTTTTACTGTTATTTCTAGTATCTAGCATGATAAACCAATAAAAAAACTGGATGTATCAGCTAAGATTCTCATAACAGCAGACGATGTTTTGACTGTATTCACTGCCTTGGTTCCTGCTCAGACATTCTGATGGCCAGTGCCCCACCACTCCAGCCTTCAGCTTTCTGACCACCAGCCTTCTACCACAGCGCCACATTCACCCTTCTTGTAGAAGAAGAATGACTGTTTCCACAGTTTTAAAAAGAAATGATATTTTAAAACATGTTTTTTGGGAGCCGATCCCATGGCATAGTGGTTAAGTTTGCGCACTCCACTTCAGTGACCCAGGGTTAGCAGGTTCGGATTTTGGGTGTGGACCTACAGACCACTCATCAAGCCATGCTGTGGTGGCATCCCACATACAAAATAGAGGAAGATCGACAAAGATGTTAGCTTAGTAACAATCTGCCTCAAGCAAAAAGAGAATCATTGGTAACAAACGTTAGCTCAGGGCCAATCTTCCTCACCAAAACAATTTTAGAAAAAGAGTTTTTTAAAAATCCACATAAAAATCGATTTTAATTAAGAAATTAATCATGAAAAGATTTTGCATACAGAATTTTGTCTTGGAGATCACATGGAGTTTATGGAGTCTTTTTAAGACTATCAGATTCTGTTTTGTTTATTTATTTTTTATATCAGTTGGAGCTAACTTCGACCACTGGCATTTTCTCAGAATCACAGCTCTGTTCTCACCACCAGCGAGGGGTGTGGACAAGTTGTTGATAAACGGATTTTCCTGACCCCTCGATACAATTCTGTATTTGTCGGAGGCCCTGAGAGACTGGTCTGGGTCTTTGCCACTACCAGAGCTGCTGCAAGCCCCCTGCCAGGACTGACAAATCCTAGCTTTGTAGGGAGTAGTCGTTTTAGTTGTCTTCTCAGTCTGCCCTGCCATAGAGCCTTTCTTGTTCTGTCTGTTACTGCCTCAATTAAAGAACGCAGCTTTCTTCATGCTGGCCTGTGGATCAGATGCTTCAGAGCAGCAGGAAAAGGATAATCCCACACCGCCAGGAATGCAAAGGTTCCTCACGTGCTAAATCAAACAGCAGGACCTGCTCTGTACAGCCAAGGCAGCAGCTTCTTTCCTGGCAGGCCTTGCCGGAAGAGGGTTAGTTCAAGAGTCCTTATCCATGAGCATTTATGTGTCTTCTCTTCTCCTGTATCCTCATAAGAAGAAAAAGAAGTAACTTTCTTTAACGGTACCTGTACCCTGTGCTTAAAAATAGCCACTGTTGAAAATGGTTTAATATGAAAACATTTAATTATAGGCTACAGGAAGTGTCACCAGAGCCTCATTTGACACAGCATTGCAAAAGAAGAATTCTGGGATACATAAGGGGTAACCATGCTGTGTTTGAGAACTCTTGATATATACAGGTGAAGGGTTATGTTTCATGAATTGTACTTGTAAATCTTGAAAAGTAATGGGTTTCCAAAGGAGATTCCTCCACGAGTGTTCAGAAGATCAGGAAAAGCAGTTGGTTAGAACTCCTGTCCCAACTCTGATTGATCAGCAGGGACTTCCTAGGACACTGTGAGGAGCATTCTGAAGACTCATTCTAACTCTATAGTAAAAATGCCATTTTGATGAGAAATGTCTGCCATGGGTGTGGGACAAGGAAATCACAATTTGTATATTAAATAGTTGTCATCCCTGGAATCACCATTTATGTTGGACTAAAGCATAGCAGTTATAATTATTTACACTCCAGAGTATAAAAAATGTAAACATTATGCTTTGTAAAATATCCAGGACAAATGTGAATTACAGAAGCAATACTCCACTCATTCTTCTGTCAGCCAAAACTTATTTAAGTAACTAATGTGTGCTGAGCGCTATGGATCTAGAGCTAAATAAGTTCTTATGTCTGTCCTGAGGAGCTTCTGTTTTCTAGAGGAGACGGTGTGAAGACTATTGCAGAAACCCAATACATACAATAATAAATGTATGTACTAGACTGAGTGTTCACAGGAAAAATGAAACAATTAACTTTTCTTAAGTTCACAAGGGACATTTTCAAAGAAGTGACAAACATGATGTCCTCTCAGTCTCCAGAAATAACAGTAAACACTTAGGAATCATTTACTCTTATAATTCAAAGTGACCCTCTCAAAAATGGATATGGATAGTGCCCTTTGGTATGTAGTAGTGCTATGTGGTTAAGGATGCTGTTGGTTTCTATTATTGCAAATTGATACTTTTCTGAATTTTCAGTTGTGCTGAACTCCTGAAGACTTGGATTCCTTAACTTATTTCTTTCCCTTGCCCCTTTTCCCACACCAATTCCTATTAAATTCCACTGCTTTGTTTTGTATTGATCTCTGTTGTCCAAACTCTTGTACTCACTCAGATATTTATAGTTGTTATATGCCGATAAAGATACAGGACCTGATGGCAAAGCATGATACATTTGGAAATAATTTGACATGCCATACCTTATATGAGCTTCTGGGTTTTCAAACTGATTAACTTGTCATGTCTATATTTCCCTTTGCTTTAAAATGCCAAGCAGCACATCTAATCACAGTTTTTTTCAAGTATGCCATAATAACAAATTCTACAGATTTGGTGACTCTTAAGTCCAGGAACCTATGTGTATAAATAGATCCAGCTGTGTGTTTATGATCGTGTGTGTGTGCACACATGTATACACAGATTTAAATTAACTTCAGGTGTATCTCTAATTAACTCGCTAAGTAATCATGTATGCTGTTAATATTTAAAAACACTTTGTAGTGGATGCGTATAGACTAGTAAATTAATGATGGTGTAACTGAAGCAAAGTGTAAAGTCACGCATTGCCTAACGATGGGGATACATTCTGAGAAACGCATCATTAGGAGATTTCGTTGTTGTGCAAGCATCACAGAGTGTACTTACACCAACTGAGACGGTATAGCCTGCTACACACCTAGGTACTAATCCCATAGGACCAACATGGTGGTCCATCATTGACCAAAATGTTGTTATGCAACCCATGACTGTAAATGAATGCTTTGTAAGAAAGACATATCACTTAGGGATATGCGTATACCAAAGGGAACTTTGGTCCAATATTTGGACTTTTATTTCTAAAAATTGTTCTTTCTAGAAGTTCTTTTTGTATATAAATTAATGTTATTGAGGTCGTAGCCAGAGATTAGGAACCAGTTTTATAAATAATTTTAAACCCTGCTTATTGGATTTTTTTCTGATTATGAAAGTAATAAAAATTCGAAATAGAAAACCCTTCCACAGACAGTAGAAACCACTCACAATCCCATCACCAATCTGTAACTAACGTGAACACTTTTTCCTTTTTAATATGTATGTTACACATATTTGTTCCTTCAGTCATTTCAGACATTCAACAAATATTTATTAAGCACCTACTAATGCCCACGTTATATGTATGTATATGTGTACATGTTTGTCATTTATTTTTACTTGACATATAATTGACATATCATAAAATTCACCCTATTAAAATGTATAATTTGGTAGTCTTTACTATATATATAAAGTTGTGCAACTCTCATCATTTTCTAATTCTGGAATATTTTCATCACCTCACAAAGAAATCCCATACACATTAGCAGTCACTTCTATTCCTCCTTCCCCCAACCCCTAGCATCCACTAATCTACTTTCTGTATGGATTTGCCCTTTCTAGGCATTTCTGTAAATAGAAAATGTGGCCTTTGTTACTGGCTTCTTTCACTTAGCATAATTTGTTCAAGGTTTATCCATGACATAGCATGAATCAATGCTTCATTCCTTTTTATGCCTGAGTAATATTCCTTTCTATGGATGTGCTACATTTTGTTTATCCATTTATCAGTTGATGACATTTGAGTTGTTTCTAATATTAGCTTTTATGAATAATACTGTTATGAATATTCATGTGCAGCTTTTTGTGTGAAGATATGTTGTCAATTCTCTTTGGTGCATACTTAGGAGTGGAATTGCTGGGTAACATGGTACTTCTATTTTTAACGTTTATGTTAACCTCTATGTTAACATTTGAAAAAGTGCCAGACTATTTTCTGTGGCAGCTGTACCATTTTAAATTCTTATCAGCAGTGTGCGTGGGTTCCAATTTCTCGACACTTGCTATTTCTGTTTTTGTATTGTCTTTTTTTTTTATGGCTACTCTAGTGGTTGTGAAATGGTATCTTATTGTAGTTTTCTTTCTTTCTTTCTTTTTTTTGTTTTTTGAGGAAGATTAGCCCTGAGCTAACTACTGCTAGTCCTCCTCTTTTTTACTGAGGAAGCCTGGCCCTGAACTAACATCATGCCCATCTTCCTCTAATTTATATGTGGGACGCCTACCACAGCATGGCGTGCCAAGCAGTGCCATGTCCGCACCCGGGATCCGAACCAGTGAACCCCAGGCTGCCAAGAAGCGGAACGTGCGAACTCACCGCTGTGCCACCGGGCCAGCCCCTCTTATTGTAGTTTTGATTTGAGTTTCCCTAATGACCAGTGGTCTTGAGTATCTGTTCATGTGCTTATTGGCCATGTGTATGTCTTCTTTGGAGAAATGTCTATTCAAATCCGTTGCCCATATTTTAACTGTTTTTATTTTATTGTTGAGTTGGAATAGTAGTGCTTTATGTATTTTGTATAGTAGACCCTTATAATGACTTGCAAATATTTTCTCCATTCTGTGCATTCTTTCACTTTCTTGATAGTGTTCTGTGAAGCACAAAAAGTTTTAAATTTTGATAAAATTCAATCTACCTATTTTATTGTTGCTTATGCTTTTGATGTCATATCTAAGAAAATATTAACAAGCCCAAGGTCACAAGATTTACACTTTTGTTGTCTTATAAGTGTTTAATAGTTTTAGCTATTACATTTAGGTTTTTGATACATTTTGAGTTAACTTTTGTATATGGTGTGAGGTAGAGGTCTAATTTCATTCTTTTGCAGATAGATATCTAGGTGTCCCGACCCCATTTATTGCAAATAATATTCTTTTCCTTTTGAGTTGTCTTGGCACCCTTATCAAAAATCACTGAACCATAAACATGTGAGCTTATCTTTGGATTCTCTATTCCATTCTGCTGATCTATATATCTGTTCTTATGTCAAGACCACACAGTCCTCATTACTGTCACTTTTTAGGAAGTTTTGAAACTGGAAATAGTAAATATCCCAACTTTATTTTTCAAGATTCTTGTGGCTCTGGGTCTCTTGCATTTCCATATGAACTTTATGATTAACTTGTCAGTTTCTGAAAAAAAAGCACAGCTGGAATTTTGATAGGGATTCCATTAAATTTGTCAGGGATTATTGCTATCATAACAATAATGTCTTCCAATACATGACACAGAATGTCTTTATATTTATTTAAATCATTTTTAATATCTTTCAGTGATTTTTGTAGGTTTTGCTGTAGGTTTGTACTTCTTTTGTTAAATTTGTTACTAAATAATTTTGTCATGCTTTTGTAAGTGGAATTGTTTTCTTAATTTCATATTCAGATTGTTCATTGCAAGTGTTTAGATATACAAATGATTTTTGCATATTGATCTTGTATCCTGAAAACTTGCAGAACTTGTTTATTAGCTCAGTTTCTTGCAGATTCCTTAGGATTTTCTATATACAAAATCATGTCATCTACAAATAGAGAGAATTCTGTTCTTTTCCAATCTGGATGCTTTTTATTTATTTTTCTTGCCTAATTGCCTGGATAGAATTCCATTACAATGCTGAATAAGAGTGGCAAGAGTGGACATTCTTGTCAGGTTCCTGATCTTAGGGAGAAATTTTCAGTCTGTCACTATTAAGTATATTCTTAGCTGCAGGGGTGTTTTGTAGGTACCATTTTTCAGATTGAGAAAGTCTCCTTCTATTCTTACTATGTTGATTATTTTTTTACTTGTGAAAGAGTGTTAGATTTTATCAGATGATTTTCTGCATCTATTGGAATGATCATGTGGTTTTGGTCCTCTATTCTATTAATATGTTGTATTGCATTGATTGATTTTTATCTATTGAACCAACCTTGCATTCCTGGGATAAATCTCACTTCGTCATGGTATATAATCATTTTTGTATGTTGCTGGATACAGTTTGGTAGTATTTTGTCAAACATTTTTACACTTATATTTTAAGGGATATTTGTCTGTAGTTTTCTTTCTGTGTGTTATTTTTGTCTGTTTGTCTGTTTGTTTGTTTAATCAGCATAATGCTGGGCCCATAAAATGAGTTGGAAATTTCCTACTCTTGTGATTTTTGGAATAGTTTATGAAGAACTGGTATTAATTCTTCTTTAAATATTTGGAAGAGTTCAACAATAAGTCTGTCTGTCCCTAGGCTTTTCTTTATAGGTAGTTTATTTGATTTCTAATTTGATATTTTCATTTGTTATAGGTCTGTCACTTCTTGACATTATGTAGCTTGTGTCTTTCTAGGAATTTGTTCATTTCATTGAGGTTATCTAGTTCATTGGCATATAGTTGATCATACTATTACCTTATAATCTTTTTTGTTTGTCTAAAGTCTGTAGTAATGTCCCTGCTTTCATTCCTGATTTCAATGATTTGAGAGTTGTCTTTTTTCTTGGTTAGGCTAGCTAAAAGTTTGTAAATTTTGTTGATCTTTTCAAAGAACCAGATTTTCATTTTGTTGATTTTCTCTATAGTTTTTCTATCCTCTATATCTTTTATTTACATTTTAATCTTTATTATTTCCTTTATTCTTGATTTGGGTTTAGTTTACTCTTCTTTTTCTGGCTTTTTTTTTTTTTAAAATATTGGCACCTGAGCTAACAACTGTTGCCAATCATTTTTTTTTTCTCTTTCTGCTTTTTCTCCCCATATCCCCTGAGTACGTAGTTGTATATTTTAGTTGTGGGTCCTTCTAGTTGTAGTACATGGGACACTGCTTCAATGTGGCCCAATGAGTGGCACCATGTCCATGCCCAGGATCCGAACCAGAGAAACCCTAAGCTGCCATAGCGGATCATGTAAACTTAACCACTCGGCCAGAGGGCTGGCCCCTTTCTGGCTTCTTAAGGTGGAAGATTCTGCTACTGATTTAAGATCTTATGTATTTTTTCACATAGATGTTTATGACTCTGATTGTCCTTTTAAAAGCTGCTTTAGGTTCATCCCAAAAGTTTTGGTATATTATGTTTTTGTTTTAATTCATCTCAAAGTATTCTACTTTCCCTTGTTATTTATTCTTTGTTCCATTAGTTAGTTAGGAATGTTTTTAATTTCCGCATATTTGTAATTTTCCAAAGTTCCTCCAGTTACTAATTCCTAATTTCATTCCATGGATGGACAACATATTTTGTATGATTTCAGTTTTTTAAAATTAATTGGCAGCTTATATTTGCTAACATATGATCTATCCTGGGTAAAGTTTCATGTGTACTTGGGAAGAATGTGCATCCCGCTGTTTTTGGATGGAAGGTTCTATAAAGGTTTACTGGGTCTAGTTGGTTTATAATGTTGTTCAAGTCTTTAATTTCCTTGTTGATCTTCTGTTTAGTTCTACTTATTATTGAGAGTGAGGTATTGAAGCCTCCAACTGTTATTGTTGAATTCTCTATTTCTTACTTCAATTCTGTTACTTTTGGTTAATGTGTTTTTATATTGTTTCATGTATTTGGGGCTCTCTTTGTCTACAATTTGCATGGCATATCTTTTTCCATCCTTTTATTTTCTACCTATTTGTGTCTTTGAATCCAAATGTGTCTCTTATATACAACATATTGTTGGATCATTTTTTTAAAAATCCGTTAGGTCAATCTCTGCCTTTTAATTGGAGCATTTAATCTGTTTACATTTAATGTAATTACTAAGAAAGTAGAATGTACATCTACCAAGTTTCTATTTGTCTTCTATGTCTCCTGTATATTTTTGTTTCTCTCTTCTTCTATTACTGCTTTCTTTTATGTTAAAATATGCTTTCTATTGTAATACTTCAATTCCCTGTATTTTCTTTTACTATATTTTCAGTTGAGTTTTCAGTGGTTGCCTTGGGAGTTATAATTAACATCTTAAATTGTAACAATTTAATTTAAATTAATAGTAACTTAATTACAATAGTTTTCCAAAATTTTCTTTTTTATAGCTCCGTTTCCCCCTAACCTCTTGTGCTGTTATTGTCATACATGTTATGTCTTTATACGTGCATACCCTTCAACACAGATTAGTGGTTATTGGCTTATGCAGTTGTCTTTTAAATCAGATATGAGGAAAAAGAGTTACAAAAAAAATATCATTATGTTGTGTTTAATATTTACCTATGTAGTTACCTTTATTGGTGCTCATTGCTTTTTTCAATCCAGATTCAAGTTACTGCCTAATGCCTTTTCATTTTAGCCTTAAGAACTCCCCGTTAGTATTATTTGTAGGGAAGGTACTCTAGCAACAAATGCTGTTAGTTTTTCTTTATCTTGGAATATCTAATTTATCCTTCATTTTATAAAAGATGGTTTTTCCAGATATAGATTACTTGGTTGGCAGTTTTTTTCTCTTTCAGTAATTTAAATATATCATCCTACTGCCTTCTGGACTCCATGGTTTCTGAAGAAAAATCAGCTGCAAATGTTATTGAGAATACTTTATACATGATGAGTCACTTTTGCTGCTTTTAATAATTTGATTATAGTGTGTCTCAGTGTAGATCTTTTGAGTTTATCCTGTTTGGAACTTATTGATCTTATTGGATGTGTATATTACTATTTCCCCTTATATTCGTGAAGTTTTCTTTATTATTTCTTCCAATATTTTTTTCTTCCTCTTTCTCTCTCCTCTCCTTCTGGGACTCGCATTGTGTATATATTGGTATGCTTGATGATGTTCCACAGGTCTCTGAAACTCTTAATTTTTTTAAGTTATTATTTTTTTCACTCAGAATCTCATTGATTCTTTCTTCTGCCTGCTCAAATCTGCTGTTGAGCACCTCTAGTGAATTTTTCATTTTGGTTATTGTAGTTTTCACCTCCAGAATTTTAATTTGATTACTTTTTATAATTTTTGTCTTTATTTGGTGGGAAATTATTCTATTTTTGTTTAATCCTTTAGACATGGTTTACTTTAGCTCTTTGAACATATTTAATATAGCTGACAAAGTATTTTTCTATTTTTCTGGGCTTCCTCAGGGACAGTTTCCATTAATTATTTTATTTTTTGTATGTGGCCATAGTTTCTTGTTTTTTTTTCATTTCTCAATTTTTTTGTTGTTGATAACTGAGCATTTTAAATATTAAATATGGCAACTCTGGGACTCAGATTATCCCCTCCTACCAGAGATTGTTTTTATTGCTATTTATTGTCCTTGTTTTTGTTTGTTTAGTGACATTTCTGAATTAATTATGTAAATTCTGTATTATTTGTCATGTGTGGCCACTGAAGTCTCTGCTTAGTTAGCTCAGTGGTCAGCTAATGATTGAATGGAGATTTTATTAGATCCCTGGGACCAGTAAATCTCCCAGTCTTCGCTAAGATGCTCTGTGTGTGTGGTGGGAACATGCTTACATTGCTCAACCAGGTAGTTTACAATTCCACCTTAGCCATTTTTCTTTACTTGCACAGACTCAAGGTCAGACATGGGTGAGAGTTTAGGGTCTTCTCAGCTCATTCCTAAGTGTGTACACCACCCTGAGCATGAGCATAACTCTAAGTATGTACTTAGCCTTCTAGATTACCAAGAATATGTCAGGAAGTTTTCAAAGCACCTTATGGATATACCATTTTCTAGATTTTACTTTTAAGCTTTTTGGTTTACATATTCCTTGCCCCAATGGTGTCTACCACTTCAGGCAGCTCAGATGTCAAACCTAGGGAAGAGACTGTTCACACTGGATGAGTTCCAAATCTGGTCAACTAAAGACAGCATTGAGAGAGAAAGAGGTCTTCTAGGGAATCACTGGACAAGTCAAATAAGGATTGTTTTCTGGGAATTGGGCTTTGAAGTAATTCCAGTCCCATTTTTCCCCTGCAGTTACTGCCAGGCTGCTGATTTTCACTATGAATATATATTGGTTTTCAAGGCTACCACAAAACTGGAGATGGGGGCAGGGTGGAAATAGAGAAAATTAATACACCATGTAATTTTGCTGTTCTTACTGAGATTGAGTACTTTTTCTGGAATGTACACTTCCCAGATTGCTGCAAGTATTTGGTTAATTTCCAGAGTTCTGAAAAAGTTGATTATAGCCATTTTGCTAGTGTTCTCACTGCTTTTATGGAGGAGAGAATTTTTGGAGGTCCTTATGCTACAATTTTACTGATGTCCATCATTTTGTTTTAGTATGCAGAATATTAATTAGACTGAAAGTTTTTAAAATGTATTTATTTACCATCTACATATGTTTATGCTAATTTTTCATTGGATTATTTTTTCTTATTATTTTGTGTGTTTTAAGGATACTAAACCTCATCTGTCACATATGTTTAAATATTTTCTCCAGATTTTCATTTGTATTTGAACTTTATTTAACATTTTTAAATGAAGGAATGTTTATATAAATCATTCATCATAAACTTGACCCTAAATGAAATGCTAAAGGAAATTTGTAATTCTTTCCAACTTTTCATTCTCAGTCTCTTTTTAGGCTCTTTTGTCTTGTACATTTCTCAAAAATTCATGTGTCTTTGTTACTTTTCCTCTACTCTAAATGTTCTCGTGGGAATTATGTCACCTACTCCAGTGGCTTCCACTCTTCCCTAAATTGTTGCTACCTTTTACATTTCTATGCCCAGCCCAGATACCTTTCATGAACTCTTGTTCTGTATATCCTGGTCTCTTGAAAGCACCATCAGCGTCCCAATCTCTTGGCCTAACAACATGTAAAGTCCTCCTTGATATTTCTCCCCATCTAATTTTCCATCGATTTTATTGAATTTATTTGCTAGTATCTCTGCAATCTGTACTGCCTATTTCTGTTTCAATTGCCACTGCCTTAATTCAGCCTTTCTTCATTTCATGGGAAAGCTTTTTGCCTGAGTTTCTTTGCCTCTCTACTTACTAACACACTATCTCCCTCCCTCTCTCCCTCTCTCTCCTCTCTCTCTCTCTCTCACACACACACAAATCTTCCCCAGAATAATCATTCTTTAAGGGAAATTTGATGCTGCCCCTTCCAACTTCATACTTAGAATCTTTCAAAAGGTGATTTTTTTTTTTTTTTAGAATTCTTTTATTCTCTCTATCAGACTACGATCATTTTGTCAAACGCAGGAGCTGTGTTACATTAATTTTTAAAAATCTTCATGCCCAGTACAGTGCTGGGAATATAATAGAAGCATAAGTAATTTTTAATGAAAGAATGACCAGTAACCTTTGGAAGGATTTATTGAATTTATTAACTAACTACATATAAATTTCCTCCTTTTGTTAAAGTTATTATTTCATGCTGAATGGAATAATTCACGGAACTGACTTATTAAGGCAGCATTTGTGGGTTAAACTTTCCTAACTCTCGTGGAAGCTCAGGTGGTTGACAAGCATGACTAAAAAACATAGATTTCCTATCGTTTCACAAATTGAGTAGACACCTGTTATCACCAAATAGGATACTGAAATACTTTTAGTGATAATGAATCACAGGGAAAAAAGACACTTGTATGTTTTATTAGACAAGATCCCAAAGAGGCAGCTGACATGATAAAATGCAGCAATTGGAGTGTAGATTTTGCAGAGAAAACTGTCTTAGATTAAGACATAAAACAGACATTTCATGAGCAAGTCTCTTAGAAGATCAATTGAATATTCTAAAACTCTGAACATGTTGTACTTGCAAGCCTTATATCCTTTCCGCTTCTCACTATTAAACAGGGCTGTGATAGCCAGTCTGCTCTTTATGTTCCTCGGGTATTCAGATACGAAGACTGAACCAGGAACAATTGTCATAAGTTGTTAACACAACTTATTAATTCAAGGAACAACCAAAAATAGCTGCTTCTTGGGTGTCAGCAAAATAGTGATGTAAAATAAAAGTTATGTAAGGTTCAAAAGGAAATGTGCAGCCAATGATTAATACCCTTATTTTGATGCATCTACGAGATATATCCGGTGAAATTTTTCTGGAATAAAAAAAATTGTGTTGACTTTGTATTTATGAAACTAGAATTTCTGAACTGGCTCTTTTAAATCATTGTTTAGTGACAAGGAAACAGACCTAGAGAAATAAAATGATTTTCTCCAAGATAACAAATGGTAGTGTTGGAATTGAACAGCTCTTTCATAATAATAATGGTTAAAATTTAGAGAGAGCTTTAATGTTCCAGAAAATATCCTAAGCATTTTTTATGTATTAGTTTATTTAATATGTAACTTATGAAGTAGATGTTCTAATTATCCCATTTTACACATGAGGAAACTGAGATATAGGAGGTTAAATAACTTACCCAAAGTCATGAAATTAATAAATTACCACACCAGGATTCAAACTCAGATGATCAATCTCCAGTTCATGATTTTTTTTTTTTGCGGGGGAAGATTCTCCCTAAGCTAAAATCTGTTGCTAATCGTCTTTGTTTTTTTTTTTTTTTTACTTCGTTTTCTCCACACTAAAGCCCCAGTACATAGTCATGTGTAGTTGTAAGTTTTTTTGGTTCTTCTACATAAGCTGCCACTACAGGATGGCTACCGATAGACAGGTGGTGTGGTTTCACACCTGGGAACCAAACCTGGGCTGCTGAAGTGGAGCATGCCAAACTTAACTTCTAGGCCATTGTATTATATTATTATTATATTATATTGTCCCTCACTCCCTTTTGCTCAATAAATTAGGATTTAGCATTATTTTCATGGCAGAATATCATATAATTATATTTTGTGGTAACAAAATACCAGACTTCTGTGGACTCTGTATTTAGCAATCAAAATTAAGATATTTTCTTAGAATGTGTTTATATAACCTATAAACATTTTTAAACAAGACTAAAATATAACTCCCTTTATCTTCGATTTATTGATTTCAATACTGGCAGGGGCTGACTCCAGCTTCATTTGCATCATGATCTTTGACAAGGTTGCCTCATTTCTGTGTACTTAAACTACTTGATTTATTTTGGTAAGGAGGGCATTTTCACATACTGTTACATGATAAGGCTGGCTGCAGTGGGATGGGTCAAGCAAGGAGTGAATGGGACGTCTCAATGTGGTAGAGCTACCACAGAGAGTAAATTCAGCTCAGGAGGCAGAGCCTGAATGTGAATGGTATGGTCACTGGAAATACACGGAAGTGAAATCAGCAGTCAGCATCTCAGAAACTTAACACAGTCTCTGTTTGCTGAATGGACCATGTAATCTAAAAGAAATCTTGAAGTGTTCTGCTGTCAGAGATACGAACAGGCAATCTGATTTAGAAAGGTCTGTCTGCTGGTAACAGAGCTTCTATTTCTTCATCTTAACATGGAAATGACAGTCCCTATCTTGCTTGGTCATTGAGAGGGTTAAAAATGTATTAAAAATATTTTGCACGGTTCCAAAAACATAGTGTAAATTGCAGCGGTTCTCAACTGAATGCATTTGCAAATGAGTGAAGGCGTTTTTGATTGTCCCCATGACCTATGATCATTGCTGGATTTTTGTGGGTGGGAACCTGAGATGCCAAATGGTCTGCAACACCTAGAATAATTCTATACAACTAGAAACTCCTCCACTCAAAACTTCTCTTTGACAAATACTGGGAGAAGCTAAAGAATTATAGCTGTTTTATTACTCTGAATTCTGTGATACAGTTGAAAGTTCCTTAAATTCCTCTTGCCTAAGGTGAGAATTGGTTCATCCTTCTGTGATCTGTGATTCTATTCTTTTTCTTCTCTTTTACTCTAAGTTGAAGACCCTAAGTATTGGAGACAATTATTCTGTCTCTATTATTGTTTCTCTTCTCTAGTCTAGACATTCCAAGTTCCTGCGGCTGTGTTGCTGGTCCTTTCTTGATCTGAAACACCTTGAAAAGCTTATGTGCCCTTGTTGTCAGGGTCCTCACCACACTGCCTTCTGTGGACTCATTGTAATTTTTCACTGTTTTTCTTAGAATATATGTCCCATGCCATGCGGAGAGGTACTACCTGCACAGTATACTGTGACCTTATTGTTTACTTTCACCTCTAGTATTAACTTGCAAATCAGCATGTACATTGCTAAATTCAGTTTGTGTTTATCTAAAGTTTCAATGTATACACTCAAACCCAACTGAATCACCACGCTGTACAATGTGCTGTTCCAGATACTGAGGATTCAGAAATGAAATGAAGAGGAGAAAGAAGATGACTAAACTAACAGTCTAAGAGTAGTTAATTCTATGAGCGTGAAATCAGGAAAGATTTCTTTGAGGGAAGGACGCAAGTTGGTGGAGTGGGTTGTGAGAAGGAGCACACAGGCAGGAAGCTGACTGGCTAGGCGGATCAAAGGACACGTGTAACTACAAAGGGGCATTTGAGACCCTGATGAGTATGGAGAGATCGTTAACATACTTGCTATTCCTACAGCCTTCATGGGTTACACACATGGGGAATGGAAGCAGAAACTGGCAGAGATGAGGGGAAGATCATGCCGGGCCTTATGTGCCATTTTAAGGAGTTTAGAAACATCTTATTAAATATGAGGAAACATTGAAGCATTTTAAGCAACAAAATGTCATACTCAGTTTCTAACTAAAGTGTGGGAGGTATTTTGGGATGTAGGAGCAATAAGGGAGACCGTAAACCCTGTTAGGCATCGCTAGTTAAGGTGGTAGTGATATTGAGAGCCTAAATAAGTCAATGGATGGGGGACCTAGAACGGAGAGATGTTTAGAAAGTAGAATCAACAGAATGTGGGGACAGACTGGATGTGGGAGTCAGAGAAAGAGAGTGATCCAAGATGACTTCAGTGTTCTGGCTGTCTGGAGGGTGTTTTATATTCCAGAAAGGTAGGGAGTGCAGGGGAGGAATGGTTTTAGGGGTGTAGGGAAGCTGATGAGTTTGAAAGAACTGCTGCGAAGCTTGAACACTTCCATACTATATTCGTACATTTAAGTGTTAGAACTATATATTCCTGTTATCGAATTGTATGATTTCTTTATATATTTTGGATATTAACCCTTGTCGGATATATGATTTGAAAATACCTTTTCCCATTCAGTGGGTTGCCTTTTTGTTTTGATGATGATTTCTTTCACTGTGTAGAAGCTTTTTAGTTTGATGGAGTCCCGTTTGTTTATTTTTGCTTTTGTTTCCCTTGGCTTTGGAGTTAGATCTACAAAAACATTGCTAAGATCCACGTCAAGGAGGTTACTGTCTCCTTGTTTTCTTCTTGGAATTTTCGGTTTCAGGTCTTACATTCAAGTCTTTAATCCTTTAGAGTTAGTTTCTGTGTATGGTATAAGATAATGGTCTACTTTCATTCTTTTTCATGTGACTGTCCAGTTTTCCCAACACCCTTTATTGAAGTCTCTTCAATAAAGTCCTTTCTCCATCATATGTTTCTTGGCTTCTTTGTCATAAATTAAGCGTTCTTATCTGTGTGGGTTTATTTCTGGGCTCTCAATTCTGTTCCATTGATCTGTTTGTCTGTTTTTGTGCCAGTACCATGCTGTTTTGATTACTATTGATCTGTAGTATAGTTTGAAATCAGGAAGCCTTCAGCTTTTGGTTTTTTCCTCAAGATTGCTTTGGCTATTCAGGATCTTCTGTGGTTCCACACAAATTTTAGAATTTTAGAATTATTTGTTCTACTTCTGTGAAATATGCCATTGGAATTTTGATAGGGATTGCATTGAATGTGTAGATTGCTTTGTGTAGTAAGCATATTTTAACAATATTCATTCTTCCAATACATAAGCATGGAATATCTTCCCATGTGCTTGTGTCGTCTTCAATTTTAGAACTATAATTTTGACTGCTTTGTTTAAAATAGTATATACTCCACGGATGGATGGGTATTTCACAATGAAATATATACCAATATTACTCACTACATTAAAAGAGAATTACAGAGTAAAATCATATAATTGTAGAAACACAGATATGAATAGCATTTAATAAAAATCAGTAGCCATTCTTGGTAAAAAAATATACGCAATAGGAATAGAAGAAAACTTTTCAAGTATGCCAAAGACCTTCTATCACCAAACCAAAGACATCATATCCATGTGAAGGAAGGCTGAAGACTGACCCTTTAATATAGACACAAATCAAGATTGCTTTCTGTCATCATGATTATTCTACATTGTTTGGCATTTCTGGTTAATAATAAGTAAATGAAAGAAGTCTTATAAATAATGGAAGAAAGAAATTAATCATCATTATTTACAGCTGATTTGATGACAAATCTAAACAACTCAAATAAAATATATTAAGAGATCAAAAATGAGAATTTAATGAGGAGCCCAGAAACAAGAAAATGTTAGTAAAGTAACATAAAATAACTAGGAATACTTTTAATAATTATGTAAGCCTCTATTTTAAAAAGCATTCAGGGAGATAAAATAATGAAATAACTAGAAATAAATACCATGTTCCTAGATAGGAAGACTTAACATCATGAAGGTGTCATCCCTTGCCAGATAAATATATAAATGTAATGCTATTCCAATCAAAGCACCTGATTTGAAACACACACACATGCACACACACGCACACACACACACACGTGTGTGCACACACACAATACAACTGTAGAGTTCATATAGAAGAATAAATGTTTGAGAATTTCCAAATGATATCAAAGTGACTTCTAAGAATTAAAATTTTATGAAAGTTCAAATAAGAAGACAATGACATAAGGGTGAATATCTTTGCATAATTCATAGTGGTTCAGGTGACCAAATGCAGACGACACTCTGCTGTAACAGCCGGTAGTAACATACTCATGCTGTGAGAAATAATTTGGTTTCAATAAAGCAACATTGTCTATCAACTTAAATATATGCTCTTTCAAAATAATATTTGTTTTAAAATTTTGACTGATATATTCACTGATATTCACAGATATATTCATTGAATATATATTTACTGATACATTTATCAGCAAATTTTTTATAGTTTTAAATGAGCTATAAGCAAAGAACTCATTCTAAATTTTTGATTATAAATAATTATGTAACATTATACTCACAAGTAGTTAAGTCAACATCAAGAGTGCTTAAGAAACTTTTTTTCCTGTAAAGTAGTCTATATCTTACTTAGGCTTGAGTAACTCTTCACTAGAAAGTAAAGTAACCCTTGGTCTTTAACAAACATGACTCTCACATTGACTGCCTACATAAATCTGTCACTTTTCTAAGCACTGGAGATACTCAAGTGTCTGTCACAGACCTAACACCTGTTCTTATGGAGTTTACATTCTGCGGAAGAGCAGCCAATGAACAAATAAATACGTATATAAATTACATATCAGCATCAAGTGCTATGAGGAAAACAAAGTAGGCTAATGAGACAGAGGACAGCTCTAGATCCACGGACAGGGACGGCTTGTCTGAAATGGGGATGTTGAAGCTTAAGAGAAGCGATGCGACCAGACAGGCAACAATTTGGAGGAGTAGTTTCCAGGCAGAGACCACAGCTGGGACAAAAGCTCAGAGGGAAAAATTCTGGTCTATTTGAAGAACAGTAAGAATGAAAGTCAGTGTGGAGCCCAGAGTAACCAGTAGTTGTGACTGTATGGGAGGAGATAAGAATGGAAAGTGCTGCACCATGTAAGACACGCTAGGGGTTTTTGATTTTATTCAAAGTATAATAGGAAACTATTGGAGTGTTTTAATCAGGGGGGTTATATAATCTGATTTACATCTTTTAAAGATCTCCCTGGTTTCTCTGTGGAGACTGAGTTTTACAGGAGGAGGGTAAATGTGGAAGTAGGGAGACCATTAGGAGGCATATCTTATGGTGATCCAGGTTTATAATACAATTAGATGTACATATCTGTTTTTAGATAGAGATACAGTGATAGTGGAAGTAACGAAGAAAAGCAAATGGATGGAGGACGTATTTTGGAGGTAGACCCAATACAACCTGCTGAATGTTGTCAGTGAGAAAAGCATTCAGCATGAGCAGCTGGGTGGATGGTGGTGCCACTTATTGAGGGAAAGGGCTGAGGGAGAAATAAGTTTATTGCTAGTCTGTTTTGAGTTTCTCTTCCACAGAGGGTAAATTCAAGAGTTCATTTTCTTATGACTGCTTATTGGGACTATTCAGGAGATGTAAAATTACTTTTCCACTGAAGTCACTTTATATCAACTGTTTTGATTTGCTGGGGATTCTGTTTGCCAGGGCAAATATTCTCACTTCCTCAATGAGGATATGGTTTTGGATCTTTTCAACCATCCATTTTGCTCTCCTCTGGATAGTTCTAGCTTGGCTTTATCCTTTTTATTTTTTCTCCATGTTGTTTTTTAACAACTCTGTTAAGGTATTATACCTTTATTAAGGTATAATTGACGATAAGCTGCACATATTTGCACAAATTTGAAGTGTATAATTTGATGAATTTTGGCACATATATACCCCAGAAGCCATCATCAAAACACAATAACAAACATTTCTAGACTCCTCAAGTTTCTTCATGGCCCTGGTAATTCATTCCTCTTTCCAACCCCATTCCCAGGCAACCACTGATCTGCTTCCTATCACTATTGATTAGTGTGCACTTTCTAGAATTTTATATAAATGGAATCATACAGTATGTAATTTTTTTGATCAGACTTTCTTCTCTTAGAGTAATGCTTTGTAAATTCATCCATATTTTTACATGCATCAATGTTTGTTCCTTTTTATTGCTGAATAGTAGTCTATTGTGTGTATATACCATAATTTATTTATCCATTCACCTGTGGACACACATTTGAGTTGTTTCCACTATTTGGCTATTACAAACAAAGCTGTTATGAATATTCCTGTACAGGTGTTTTTGTAGACATATGTTCTCATTTGTCTTGGAGTGGAATGTCCAGGGTATATGATAGACATACGTTTATCTTTTTAGGTAACTGCCAAACTGTTTGCCAAAGTAATTATACCATTTTCCATACACATCAGCAATGCCACCTACTTGCTGACACTTGATAGGGTCAGATATATCCTTTGAAAAGTGTGCTTAAACTCACTGAGCAGTATCTTCTGTGTGTGATCTAGAGAACGGAACTATCTGATTAAATTTACAAAACATTTGTTGCCTCAGTGGTCTGCTATGTGCTGAGTACTTTGCTAGGGACACATTCTCTGTTATCCTAGGTACTGGATGCTTTTGAATGCAGCCTAAGTAAAACGGAGTTGACTCCTTAGCAGTCACAGCATACCACGAACCACATTGAACTTACTGTCCGATAAAACCTCTGGATCTATTCTTTTACATTTTTGCTGATGAGACAGATCTTTCTCATCCTCAATTTAGGCAGAGCATTTCATAAAGCTATTACATTTAATATACTTCAAAAGAAAATTTGCCATGGTTTATCATAAGTGAACCAAATACAATAAAATAACTAAATTAAACTACTGAGGTTAGAACCAAGCAAGCAAGAGTGATGAGATAGTCCTAAGAGAAAACCTAGACTAAAGGAAGCTCCTGAAAATGAGTTTCCTGATACTTAAGTCAAAATGGATATGAGAGGTTATATAGCTCATATTAGCAAATGTAAGAAGGCATCAGAGCATATGAAAACTCAAACATCTTTCTAATTCAACTCTCAAAGGAAGAAACTGTGGCCGAGGAAAGAAGTTAACTGCCTGTCTACCTCTTTAAATTTGTGTGCTCTTTTGTTTTGTTTTGTTTTTGGTTATTTTAGAAAACAGATCTAGAGATTTCACTCATACTGAGAGAAAGGAGTTCTGAGTTAATGGCCACTGGCCTAATTATTCCATCCAGCTAGACATTAGTCCTTTAAATAAGGGTTCAAACTTTTGGCCCCAAGTACTGATGGGCACCAACCTAAGATTTCTGAGACTGGAAAACAGTTTTTCAGTATTCATGAGAATTATGCTTTGACCCTTTCTTTTTAGCCTTTCAGCCTGAACTGCTTAGGGTTTGTTGTTTGAATTAACTTGCATCCTAGCACATACTTTTTCCAGTCACCTCTTTTCCGTATACTTGCTTTTTGTGGTTTGGTCTGTATCAACATAGAGACTCTTTTTCCTGAAATGTTTATCCGTAAACCCTAAGTAGTCCTGACCATTCAAAATACTTCCAAATCATATGAAAGCTCCATAGAGAATGTGGCCTCAGAAAAGTCTCAGCCCTTTGATGGGTATGTCTGTGTGTGGAAGGAATAGTGTTTGGTTCTGTGAGAAAAGTTAGAATAATTTAGTTTTGGTCTTTCTACCCAGTTTTAGTTCCTTATAAAACTATAAATTTGGTAAGCAAGCTGAAATTTTTTAATCACTATTTTGAGAAATCTTTCTATACCATGTCTTGTCTTTAAGTATGCAACATAGTACAATGGTCAAGAACTTCGATTCTGGAGTCAGACCATCTGGCTTTGGATTCCAATTCTCCTACTTAATGTCTGATTTTCACTGACTCTTGTTTATGTCTCTGCGCTCGGTTTCATCATTGCTGAAATGAGGTTGATAATAATATCAACTATCTCCTAGAGTTGTTGCAAAGAATAAATGAGTTCACTGATAGAACAATGTCTGGCACATAGCAAATGCTATGTTGTTGGGAATTGTTATTTATGTCATGTTCTAACTTCAGCATTTACTGCTTTTTCCATTTTCCTTCTCCTTCTATTCCTCTGTTTCCCAAAGCACTCATAGAATCAAATATCTGTTTATTTGATAGTTCGTCGTTGAGTATTTCATGTTACTATATCAGAATGACCTTTTTTTGTAACCGATTTTCCATTTTATTGCTTTGAAATTGTCCAAATTGCCATTGTGAATAGTACAAGAAGGGGAGTATCACCTACTCCATTCAAATTAGAAAATGAGGCGTAAGTGGGAACGCTGCAGAAACTTTGTTGGCCGTCTCCATCAAGGAGCCCAGTCAATATGTACTTCTCTAGTTGTTCCCACTCTACTAATTACATTTCCTTCTCTCTCACTGCTCCTGGTACCAACACGCAGATGTGCACTTCTTTTCCTGGAAAATAGGTCTTATAATTTCTTCAAAACATTATCTCCTGCTGAGGATGATGGTTATTTTCAGGGAACCAAATCTTTAGAACTTCAACTCGTATTATCTGGCTGTTGTCTGGATCTATCAATTCCTTTTAGCAATTTTGCTTTACAGATGAATACATAAAAGTGGTGGCTTGAATTTTCTGATAGAAATAAACATCTCAGTATGTCTTTCCTTGTGCTTTACTCCTTCTTAAATTACCATTATTACTTGTTTATATTGCCAAGAATACAGTTGAAGAGTATATTATAAAAAAAAGAGTCTAGAGACAAAAAGTGGGAAAAAATCCGTTAATACATAATTAAATGTAGACTTCAAAGAAAGGAGATTTTTAACAGAATGTTCTATTCTTTTTCCTTTTTTTGGTGAGGAAGATTGGATCTGAGCTAACAGCTGTTGCCAATCTTCCTCTTTTTGCTTGAGGAAGATTTTCCCTGAGCTCACATCTGTGCCAGTCTTCCTCTATTTTGTACGTGGGATGCTGCCACAGCGTGGCTGTGTGAAGGTCCATGCTGGGAATGTGAGCTGGTGATCCGTGGGCCACTGAAGCAGAGCACGTGAACTTAACCACTACAGCACTGGGCCGGCCCCTTTATTTTTTAAAGAAGAAAACTGAACTAACTAGCTGTGTCAAGACCACCCCAGGTTTGATTATTTGCTAGGAGGATTCAGGATATAGTTGTACTCATGGCTTTGGTTTATTACTCTGAGAAGATAAAAAGTAAAATCAGCAAAGAGAAAAAATGAAAGGGGTATACAGTTTGGAAGACACCAGGCTGGAATTTCCAAAAATCCTTTCCCAGTGGAGTCATACAAGTCATATTTAATTCCTCCAGCAACAAATTGTGACAACATGTGAAATGTTATCTATCAAGGAAGCTTGGCTGAGTCTAGAAGTCTATGGTTTTTATTGGGAGCTGGCCATGTGATCACTCTCTGCCTAGCATGTACCAAAATTCTAGACTCCCAGAAAGAAAGCTGGTCTTCAGCATAAATCATATTGTTTATACCAACATTTTAGGCACAGTGAACTACTCTTATTAGTTAAAGAAAATTTCATCACTCTAGGGGGACTGGTTACCATTCAAGTTCTTAGATTCCACTCAAAGGGTAACCTTGCAAGAGGCCTTTCTTGAGATAGCAGTCTCAGCCTGTTACGCAAACTCTTTTCTGCACATGAGCTAAATCTAGCATAATTCTAAATCCATATAATCTTTTAAAATCTTGTTTTAATAACAACAACTATACAACAGGATTAGGTCTGAAAATAACCGAAGAGAGCAATATGGATTTTATATTATAAAAGTTTAATAAAAATTAATCTATTCAGTGCCAATTTGGAAAAAATTAGTGCCATGATTTTCTGCCTCTAGTATTTTGTGAAAAGAATGATCCTTTCACTAGATGTCTCAGAGACTGTGCAGAGAGAAGGAGGTTAAATAAAGTGTTGTGAGGAAGATGCAATTTTTTGACCAGTTTCAGGCAATCCTCGTTTAATGTTTATTATTTTTTCATAGGAAATTTGGGTGGTAGTTAATCTTAGTTAGTGATTAAGAGTATGGAGTTTGGAATCAGAGAGCCCTTAGTTGCAAGCTCAACTTCATTTAGCCTGCTGGCTTTGTGACTATTGATCGGCAACACAACTTCGCTATGCCTCAATTTGATCATCTGTAAAATGGGAATTAGGCTGAAAATTAAATGAAATATTTACAAAAGTTGTCTACATGCCTGGTGTGAAGTGTCTAGTTCCTGACATTGCTACTATATAGTAGGTGCTATAGAAATCGTCCCTACTCTTAAGGACTATATATAGTGAAAGAGACATGCAAATAAATTCTTGAAATGTTCAATGTGCAGTAATATGAGGTGCGGAACTGAACAGAAGTAGAAGGTATTAACTTTGTCTTTCGAAAGATTAACTTCCTCTCCAAAGCCTTCCCTAGGAGAGGAGGAAAGGCTCTGAAGGGAAGTGAACTCACTGCAGAGTCTTAAACATCACAAGTGAAAGTTCTGTAGGTGGAGAAGGAGAGAAAGGACATTCCGAGCAGACAGAATTCATGTGCAAATGTATGTTTGGGGAATTATAAGTCGTTGATATGGATGGTTGTAAAACATAAGTTAGAGGCAGGAAAAGAGATTTAAGTGGAAAGCCAGAACCAAACCAAAATGAACTAAAAATCACTTAGCTTGGAAAAAGAAACAAGTGAATTACGTATTTAAGAATAAATAAGTAGGTGCAACACGTTTGCATTTTTTTAAATGAGGTATATTGAAATTAAATGAAGAAATTTTACAACTTACAGTTTGGTATCTTTTGAAAAACATATACTCTCACGTAACTCATACTCCTAACAAGATATAGAATAGAAATATAGAATATTTACAACATGCTATAGATTAGTTTTTCTCAGTTTAGAGTTTCATATAAATGAAATGTGTAAAGCTTGTTTCACTCAGCAAACTGGTTTTAAGATCCCTCCATGTTGATGCCTACATCAATAGTTTGAATTTTTAATGATTGCGTAGTAATCCTTTCAATGAATAACCTATGAACTTTTCCATTCTCATGTTGATGGACAGTGAAGTTGTTTTCAGTATTGGGCTATTGTGATGAAAATGGCTATGAATATTTTTGTACAATTATTTTTGTAGATACATAGTTTAATTTTTCTTAGATGCATACTGAGTCTTATGAGTTGCCAAATCTTTTTTCAAAGAGGTGGAACCATTTGACACTCCCACCAACAATGGAAGACAGTTCCAAGTTGTTCTACATTCTTGTTAACATGTGGTGTGGTCAGTGTTTTTAATTTTATTTATTTTAGTGGATGTTGAAATGGTTTTCAGTTGCATAATGATATTTGGTGTTGAGTAATTTTTCATGTGTTTATTGGCCATTCATATATCTTCTTTTTTTTTGTTTGTTTTTTTTGTTTTTTTTGTTTTTTTTGTTTTTAAAGATTTTATTTTTTCCTTTTTCTCCCCAAAGCCCCCCGGTACATAGTTGTGTATTCTTCGTTGTGGGTTCCTCTAGTTGTGGCATGTGGGACGCTGCCTCAGCGTGGTCTGACGAGCAGTGCCATGTCCGCGCCCAGGATTCGAACCGACGAAACACTGGGCCGCCTGCAGCGGAGCGCGCGAACTTAACCACTCGGCCACAGGGCCAGCCCCCATATATCTTCTTTTGTGAAGCGTCCAAAAATTTTTTACCCATTTTTATTGTTTTTATTTGTCCTCTTACTATTGTGTTGAAGGAGTTACATATTCTTAATACAAGTCCTTTGTTAGATATATGTATTGTGAATATTCTCTCCCAATTTGTGGCATGCCTATTTATATTCTTGTCTTTTTTAAAATTGATAAGTATTTGACATATTGTGTAAATTTAAGGTGTATGACATGTCTATTTGATACATTTGTATGTTGTAATATGATTGCCATTGTGGCAATAATTAGCACTTCCATCACATCACATAATTATCATTTCTTTTTAGTGACTGGAATAATTAAAACCTAGTCTCCTATCAAGTTTAATGATTATAATATCATATTGTCTATATTCGCTATACTGTGCATTATATCTCCCGGACTTATTTACTACTCATTGCAAGTTCGCACCCATAAACAACATCTGTCCTATCTCCCTGCTCCCCATTCCTTGGTAACTACCAGATCTTATAACACAAGTTTTTACAAGTGTAGCTTTTTCAGATTCCTCATCCAAGTGACATCATACAATATTTGTATTTCTCTGTCTAATTTATCTCACTTAGCATAATGTCCTCAAGTTCCCTCCAAGCTGTTGCAAAAGGCAGGCTTATCCTTTCTCATGGCTGAATAATATTCCATTGTACGTAGGTACCACATCTTCTTTATCCATTCATTCATTGACAGGTACTTAAGTTGTTTCTGATCTTGTCTACTGTGAGTAATGCTACGATAAACATTGGCGTGCATATATCTCTTCGAGATTCTGTTTTCATTTTCTTTGGGGAATGCTTAGAAATGCAATTGCTAGATCATGTTTTATGAGCAGTCTAATTTATCATTTTTTCTTTTATAGTTAGTTATAGAAGTTAGTATTTACTTTATCATTCATGTCCAAGAAATCTTTACTTCCCCTAAGATTGCAAACATTTTATGTTTTCCTCAAAAAGTCTCTACTCCTGGGTTTTACATTTATGAACCCATTTCAAACTAATTTTTGTGTGTGGTATAAGAAAGATATTGTGATTCTTTTTTTAATTTGATATAGTTATCTAGTTATCCTAGCACCATTTATTGAAGACACTTTTTCCCATTAATTGCTCAGGAGACTTTGTAAGTAACATAGTAATGATGTAAAGATACATCTATTTCTGGACTCTCTATTCTGTTTCATTGCTCTATGTCTCTATCCTTTTGCAGATTTTCTTGATTACTGCAGGTTTATAGGAAGTCTTGAAATCAGGCCCTGTTATTCTTCCAACTTTCTTCTTTTTTTGAGATTATTTTGTCTATCTTAAATTCTTTGCATTTCCATATAAATTTTGGAATCAGCTTGCCAATTTTGACAGTAAACCCTACTAAGACTTTGATTGAGGTAGTGTTGAATCCACAGATTAATTTGGGGAGGCTTGACAATGTAACAGTATTTACTTTTCCAATATATGTATGTCATAAGAAATATTTCACAGTTTCCAGTGCAAAGTTGTGCACGTTTTTTAAACTAAATTTATCCTTGAGTGTTTTATGATTTTTGATGCTATTTCAAATGGTACTGTTTTTTAAATTCCATTTTCCATTTGTTGCTAGTATATAGACATAAAATTGATTTTTTTTACATTGATCTTGTAGCCTATGATCTGCCTAAATTTACTTACTGGCTTTAGTATTTCAATAATGGATTTATTGTGATTTTTCTATGTACACAATCATGTTGTCTGTGAATCGTGTTGTCTGAGAGCTTTTCTTCCTCCTTAGTCTTCGTTATGCCTTTTAGTTTTGTTTCTTGCCTCACTGCCTTGACTAGGACCTCCAGCATAGCGTTGAATAGAGATGCGGAGAATGGATATTCTTGTCTTAAGTACAATCTTAGAAGAAAAAACATTTGACATTAGTAGTAGATTTATCTTTGGTTGAGGAAGTTCACTTCTATTCCTAGTTCGCTGAGACATTTTATCATAAATGAATGCTGAATTTTCTTAAATGATTTTTCTGCATATATTTAAATGATCATGTAATTATTTGCCTTTATTCTGTTAATGTCATGAATGATATTGATTCCTGAATATTAAACAAATCTTGCATTTCTGAGATAAAGCTTATTTGGCTGAGGTGCATTATCCCTTTTATACAGTGGGGAATATGATTTGGTAACATTTTGTTAAAAATTTTTGCATGTATAGTTATGAAAGAAATTTGCCTATAATTTTCTTATCTTGTCATGACTTAGTGTGGTTTTGATATTAGGGTCGTGTTGGCATCATAAATGAGTTGGACAATGTTCTTTCTGTATTTTGTGGAAGATTTTATGTAAGATTAGTATGGCTTTAAATTTTTGATAGAATTCCCTAGTGGAGCCATCTAAGTCTGAATTTTTGTGTGTGTGAAACATGACTACATATTATCTAGGAATATTTTACATCTGTTTTTATAGGTGAGATCTACGTCTTTGTTGTTGTTTTTGTGCTCTTTTTGTCAAATTTTTAAAAATAAGCTTATACTAGTAAGTGAAATGGATTGAGAGCCTTCTCCATTTTTATTTATTCTGGAACAATTTATATTATGTGAGGGTTTTTAAAAATTGTTATTCCTTAAAAGTTTGAAAGAACTCACTCATTAAGCCATCTGAGCTTAAAAATCTATTTGGAATTCTTTGAAAATCTTTTGGCTACTTCACTAATTATCCTATTCAGACTACCTATCGTAAGTTAGTTTGGTCATATTTTTTTTCATAAAGACATCCATTTTATCCAAATTTTAAAATTACATAGACAGCATTACATATAATGTTATAGTGCTTAAAAAATCTTCAGATTTTCTATATTCTGAGATAGATTCAGAGCCTGAGGATTATCTAGTATATAGATCTTGTAAAATGTCCATATGATACTTTGTAGCTTCTAATTTTCTGTGGAAATGCTCTATATTTTCATATATTTTGCTCATCTATTGCTCATTTTCATGGACGTGTTAATCAGCTATTTTGAAGTCCTTGTCCATTAACGCCGTTATCTGGAAAATCTCTGGGAATCTCTATTGGCCATTTGAGTTCTTATCAGTTACCTTTTCCTGTTCCTTTACATGCCTATTTAATTTTTATTGTAAGCTAAATATTGTGGATCATATATTTTAGAGGCTCTGGATTATTTTAATCTTCCTTTAAGGGTCTTGAATTTTGTTCTGACAGTGAGTTAAATTGTTGGCATATCATTTTGGTTCTGTCCAAGCTTGGTTTAGAGTCCCTTTGTAATCTCTAAATGATGACTTTTTCCCTCTCCTTTTTACTTTATGAACAAGGAAAGCTCTCTCATGGTTTGTTGTTTATTAAGAAACAGTGCATATGTGTAACCTTTGAATCACACTATTTAGTTGTATACTCTATTTTGTTTAGCTGACTGAATCCCCCTTTAGATCTATAGATGAATGAAAGATTAAGGCTTATGGTTCATAGAACAAGTGTAGTTGTTTATCAGGCTTTCATCTAATATGGCTTAAAAAGCCTGAAATGTTACTTTTTATCCTAATTTTTTGGCTTTTCTGAGACCTTAAACAGATGAAGTATATGGCAAAAAGACTACCATATTCTCCACACAGTGATATTAGAATCTTTTTATATGAACACAGCACTGACAAAAGTTTACCTGTTTGGGCCTCAACTCCTAAAATTCAATGTACTGTCTCTAGTTCTCTCCATTTTCCACCCAATATTTTCTGTGATATGGAATCTCTAACTAGATGTAGAAAGAGTTACTGATCTTACCTGGGTTAGACAATCCTTTGCCTACCTCTGAAGTGAACTTAATTTTTTCCATATCTAAATACCACACTATTATTTGCCTAGTATTTTCCTTTAAACAACCTTTAAATCAGCTCAATTGTTTTTTAAACTGACTTCATCCTAACTAATGATAGTCAATAATTCTAAACATAGGTTAATTACAAGACATAGTTATCAATATTGTTATTAATTTTCAACTTTTTTCATACGTTTTCATGGGTATTTTAGTGAAAATTTAGAGGAGACTGAATAAGATGTGGTAACTAAATGACATTTGATGTTTTCAAGCTTTAATTCTTCATTGACAATGGAGATATAAGCAAGTTTTTAAAATTCCAAAATTCAAGTGGGTAGTTATCTCTGCTGAGCTAATTAGCAAACATCAAGAAGAAAGTAAGTAATGTTTACGGAGTTAATAGTCTTTTTGTGGTAAGATACATATCACAGTCCAATCTAGGTTCCTATCTGAATGAATTTATAATAATTGACAAGAGCTGTAATACCTGGTTTATTCACATCATAAGATTGAGAGGACTGTTAAATGAGCTAATGAATATGAGATTATTAGGAAATTTTACACGTGCTAATTATTGTTATGCTAATTTTTGGCTTAATTTACTTTCCTCACTCTGTGAGCTTAACTTCATTTGTAAACTGAAGAAAATGTCAATCCAGGCACAACCCTGCTCCATCTCTCCAAATGGAACTGAAATAAATAACCTGAGGCCTAGGGCAAGACAATCATAAAAACTTTAGAAAAAGCAAGCCCCAAGCCTTTGGTTTGGTGTTCCGTTAAAAAAAATTCCCCTTTAAAAATAGGAGAATCACACACACATAGCTATTGACAGTGTCAATATGTGTTATTGGCTTTATACCAAATGCAAGGTCACAATGGCACTGTGCTCTCCCAGCTTTACCTAGGGAAAAAAGTTATTAAGAGGAACAAATAAAGGGAAATTGAATGGTTCTGGGTTAAGCTGCTGGAAAGCACTTAAAGGGTTTCCTTTATTTTGCCATTTATTCATGCACAATGGCTTTAGTATTTAAATGTGTTCCTTTTTATTGCTGAATCCATTGAGGCAGTGAACTGTATCTTTGTAGGGCTGCTAGTGTGGTGTAAAAGCAGAATTGCCATCCCGGGAACCATAATTTAACCACTACATAGGCATCACCTAGCTAAAGGTACTTTGCCACCATACAAGTGTTGAGGTGATATACTTAAAATTTTTTCGGCCTTCAAGAAATAAGCCTGCTCCGCGGTGGGACTTTGGTTGGGTCTGAGGAATTGGGAATAAACATAGAGAATAAAGAAAGAAAACATAATCACTTGAGGCACTTTGGTGGCCAACAAATTAACTTTCTCACCCTTGTTATTCAGTAGGAAATAAACTTACAAACTCTTCACTAACTCCAGTTGTTTTTTTCTTGAAATTGTGTCAACAGACTCTAAAACCAAAGAATAGTTATTATTCATGTTTTTGAAGACTAGACACACAAAAGGAAAAAGGTAATGATGAAAGAAGATAATAAGAATGATAATCATGAAAAACCTAGGTAGCCCAGAACACGTGTGTACTAGATTGAAGCATTGACACCGTGTTGGAGAGGGATGGCTAGATCATCGTGCTAAGATCAGTTTTACTTTGTCACATGGCTCATGGCCTCAGAAGCTTCAGTGCTTTTGGATATAGCTCAGGTTTATTTTCTTCATTCATTCATTCATCGTTAATATTTACTTGGTCTTTCAGACTGCTATTTTTTTAGACTTGCTTAGTACTTGACTTCCATCCACGACATTTTCCCAACACGTTTGAGTAAAGGATGGTTGTGTTTAAGGGCCAGAAACTGAATCATTTGACTGGAGTTTTGTGGGGTTGTCTCTACATTTCTAGTTCTCTTCCCATGTTATCTCTGTGCCCTTCTAAACCATGACCTAACTGTTTTAACCAGGTCCTTCGGGATCTATTTCTGGCCAGGCAGTTGGATCTTAAATGCTTAGAATTAAAATGTATGAGCCTGCAATTAAATAGTTGCCTTAGCAGAAGGTGAGTGGGATACTTTGATCTTTAGTGACTCAAAATTCCAAATTTGCTTTATTACTGTATTTGTGACTAATGTCTCATGAGATAACCAAGCTGGATGTAACTCTAGTAGGGGGAAAGGTCAGGAATATGATCCCAATACAGGGAATAAATAGAAGTGCTCTTTATGTAGTTGCAGACATATTACTATACTGACACATCAACAGAGCAGACGTCATGAGCCTATTTAATGTGCATTAAATAACAGCTCAAGTTCAAAGGATGTTACAATAAAAATGTGAAAAATACTGACAAACATTTAAAATATGTAGTGTATAGTGTAAAGATTATGGACTCTCCCACTCATAAAAAACAGTTTAAGGGCCGGCCCAGTGGCGTAGTGGTTGACTTTGCACACTCCACTTCTGTGGCCTGGGGTTTGCAGGTTCGGATCCTGGGTATAGACCCAGCACTGCTTGTCAAGCCATGCTGTGGTGGCATTCCACATAAAATAGAGGAAGATTGGCACAGATGTCAGCTCAGCAACAATCTTCCTCAAGCAAAAAGAGGAAGATTGGCAAAAGATGTTAGCTCAAGACCAGCCAATCTTCTTCACACACACACACACATACACACACAAAAGTTTAATGTACCTGACTCTATTTCCTCTTCTATAATGTACTTCAGAGTGACTACTAAAGTAGATAAAGCATCTATACAGAGAACAGCAAGTTCCTAGTATATAATAGATACTGGACATTTGGATAATTTATTTTAAGCTAGAAATCTCTGTGAGCCTCTTTCACAGTAGGAATTTCACCATATAAGACAACCACTGAATTACCATTTGGCACCCAACACTGGTGGATTACAAACTTAACTCTCATTTTAACTCTATCGTTAACCAGCTGTTGAATTCTGGTCAGTTTCTGACTCAGTTTCCACATTTATAAAATGAAGTGTCTTTTGTACATATTTACTAAGATTCTTTTGTCTTCCATGTTCCGTCAGTCAATGAAAAGCCATTAATTGAAAACCCTTCAACACTCCTGTGAACTTCTAGAAAAGAAGTTTCTGATTACCTAAATAATGGCTTTTAGGCAAACTCTTGCCCAGACTTGGGTAACTAGACAATCTTTATAAGCTTGTTCTAGAATACACTAATTACTCCTGATAGTAGCTTCCATGATTTTGCCTAATATTACAGCTGTTACTCCAGGATAGATTTTGGTATTTCAAAAACAGGTAGGATAGAATGCCAAGTAGTGATTGGCGTTTGATTTTGGGCATTAATAATATTAAGTTGATTATATATGTTTGTGCGCCAGAATTCAAAGCAAAAAGAAAAAGAACACAAAGTGTTAGGTATCTAAATAGTGTCAGATTTATATAAGAGTATTTGATTTACTCTATATCCTTGCTACTCAAAATATGGTCCATGGACCTGCTCTATCAGTATCACCTGAGAGCTTGTTAGTAATGCAGAATTTCAGGCCCCACCTAGACCTAAAGAATCAGAATCTAGGGGGCCAGCCCCGTGGCCAAGAGGTTAAGTTCACGCTCTCCGCTTCCGCAGCCCAAGGTTTCGCCGATTCAGATCCTGGGTGCAGATACTGCACAGCTCCTCATGCCATGCTGAGGCGGCGTCCCACATAGCACAACCAGAGGTACTCACGACTAGAATATGCAACTATATACTGGGGGACTTCGGGGGAGAAGAAGCAGGAAAAAGAAAAAAGAAGAAGATTGGCAACAGATGTTAGCTCAGGTGCCAATCTTAAAAAAAAAAAAGAATCAGAATCTACATTTTAGTAAGATCCGGAGAAGATTCTTATGCACATTGAAGTTTGAGAAACGCTGCTCTGGAATACTTAAAAATTAAAATTGTGGTTTATATGAGTTATTGGTACTGTCACAAATTGAAAAGAACGGAATAAGAGAACTATTAATAGACACTGTGACATTAGTTGTTCTTGTAAATGATTGTAAATTACCCATTTTCAGAAAAAAGAATTCTTTGACAAACTAAATGTTAAAGGAGGTTTTATATATATATATTTTAGAAAATAAGATATTTTAAGTCAGCATTTGGTATATTAAAACAACACAAGCAACTAGTGAAATAAATTCAAGAGGTAAATGTATCATCATAATTTATAATTTGTAAGTGTAATGTTACTAATCTTTTAAAATTATTTTACAAAATAGTGCTATAGGAGTATTGTTATTCTCTCATATGGAGTGCCATCTTCCCAGTGAAATCCTATATGTTTTGCATTTGTACAAGTTAAACACAAACCAGCTTACAGTGGATGAGTGTAATCTGCAGCCCACCCATATAGAAATGAGTGTTGGTTAGATAGGACGTTTCACAGAGTACTGCTTACTCTGGTGAGAAAATCTCGATTGTAATAAGGTTCATTCAGTCTCAATATTTGTATAAAAACACACATCCTTTTAATATGAGTAATTAATCAATAATAATTATTGCAGCTTATACTAAATGCTGAGGAGAGAGCAGTGGAGAAAATTGACACAATGCTTTGCCCTCCTAGTATTTTCAATCTATTTATTGGGGGAGATATACATTAATTAATCACAAAAATGAATTTATAATTACAAGCTATAATAAGCATTTGTAAGTGCTGCGAGTCTGGGACGGTTTCCTGGGAGAAACGGCATTGCAAATGAGATGGTAAGGATTCTTAAATGATAACCAGGGTAAGAAACAGGAGGTGGGGAGTGGGAAGAGAATTCTGAGTTGAGAGATTTGCATGAACAGAGCCCTGTGGAGAGGGAGGGAATGGCGTATTTAAGACTTTGGAAAGCCTTAATGGTTGGAACATAAATAGTAAAGAGGTGGCCTGAGGTGGAGCTGGAGAGACGGTTAGGCAGAGACTGTACCACGGCCTTAAGATATAAGACCCAGGGAACGTTAGGATACAAGGATTTGAGTCTCTGATTAAAATCCTTCAAAGGGAAACCACTGATAGGTTTTGAAGAAGGAGACATGACATGTGGAGAATTTTTTATTATTTATTTATTTTAAAATCCCACTGACTGTGGAGTGGAGAATGCATCGGCTAGGAGACTGGGAGGGTGAGAATTTACAGGTAGACCAGTTAGAGAACAATGACAGTAGTCTAGGCAATAGAGGATTAAGATCATGGTGGTGGTGAAGATAAAAGTGAGTGGATTCCAGCAGTATAAATGAAAGGCCTTCATGAGCTATTGGAGGCAGAAGGAGGAGCTGGTATCTGGATTTCCAGTGTGTGGATCTTCATGGCTGGCGGTGAGGTGATCCACGTTCCAGTGAGAAGGTCAGGGGTTTGGTTTTAGACATAAAGATAGTGTTTGGTTCAAATTCTGTTAGGACAATAAAATTATTTGATTAGGATGTCCAATCTTATTACCTAAGAAGAGAATAATATACACTTTATTGTACATTAATTATGGCATATCACAAAATATATAAACTCTCCAGTGGTTCTTTGATGTTCAACTCCAAATCCTCTGCACAAAAGATGCAAGGAAGTTAACTTATGTTCTGTATAAGCTTGTCCCTCTTCTTCCATTGCCTGGTGGCTCTCTTTTGTGTCTCACACTGCTCTTGTCCTACATTTTCTTTGCTGGGATGTTGCTTTTCTGTATATGGATTATTTTTAGTTAATGTCTGCTAATCTAATAACTTAAGTCTTATTTTTAGAAACAGGTTTTTAGCAATAAAGGAGCAATGTAACATAGCAATTAAACCCTCAGGAGTCAGAGACACCTACGTCCTAAGCTTGGCTCTAGCACATACTATCTCTGAGTTCATGAAGAACAGTTTGCTTATGCCAAAGACAGACAGCAACTATTTCATAGATTCTTTGAGAGGATGCAACAAAATAATGTCTGTAAATCCAGTGCTTGGTACATTATAAGTGAACTATTAACATTTAACATTATTATTGTCATATTATTTGTCTTATTTAGCCTTTGTTTCTCTTCCATATACTCTGCAAAATATTGGCCATGGCTTTACTTGATTCAGAAATAATATTTTTCTCTATTAGCTCTCTTTCTCTTTAACTTGAGTATTTCTGGTCTGTAGAGTCATGGAGGTGGGGATAGGGAACATACTTTTGGGTAGAGACACCTAATTGAAGCACAATGCTTATAAAAGAGGCCCAGGTATGCCTTGCAATTTCTGTGTATCAATTTTAATATCTTGTCCCTTCACTTCTCCAGCAGCAAGTGCCACTGAGCTAACATTCAGCATCGTGCTACTACCAGAGCAGTGATCACTGAAATACTAGATCCTTTTGTTCTGATAGGCAGTAGCTCCTATCCCCCCACCTGGGGCCCCTGTGCTGAAGTGCTGGTGCTCATGCACTCCTGCTTGTCCAATATTTTCAATAGCACCACCCCTACCGCCACCCCACATTGCCATTTAACTGCTTCATGAACAATATTAACCTATATCAACACTGAAAATATTCCACTTAATTACAGTATCAAGAACTCACAAGAATCAGTATCTTCTGTTCTTCCACAAGTCATTATAAAAATCAAAATCTTGGTTAAATGAATTGTATGTTTACATTGATTTAGGAGGGGTAATAGTAAATTTTCGTGAATTTAGATGCCACTAATCTATAAATCTTTAGTTTCTTTTCATAAGAACAAAGCTTTAGTAAGCATATAAATAGAGCAAAAAATATGTTTTATGTATAAAGTGGTAGAAAAAACTTTTCACCTACTTGTAACACTTGTAACAGGTAACACACTTGTTATTTATAAATTATCCTACTGAACTAAATATGCACTTACTACACATGATTCTTATCTATTTAATAAGTGCCTAAAACATCGTTAAAGTCATGGCCCAGCTTCAACAGTATATATCTGCCATTATTCTGGATCTACAAATTTTCATATCTTTAAAATAGTTGTGTAATATAGATTCACACTAAATTGACTGACACTTCCTGCAATCAAGTGCTAGAAGGTCCAGCTTTGTATACATATATATATATATATATATATATATATATATGGGTGTGAAAGAGTGACCCACGTAAATCATTTGAGCTTCCTCCTTTAGTGCTTGCCGGTACAGTTCTTCTAATGCAATACCGTGCTTCTCTGTATTTTTTGTTAACCTGTACTGTTCCTGCTGCCAAATGTTAAATCTGTGTTGTGTGCCCCATGATTTCTAGCTAGTTCGTTTAGCTCTGTTTCTCTGAGGTTGATGGAAGGAGGAGTTAATATCCTCAGCCTTCTAACAGCAGACATTGAGAAGGATCGCGCCTGTCTCTAATGTTACTGGCGCTCTAAGCCACCCTGCAAGAAATATTACAGGCAACAGATAGTTTCATTTTCAATTTAGACACCCATTATTTGATGTTTACAGGCCATTCCTAATTCTGAGTTCAGAATTTATGGTTTGTTCTGGCGAATATCATCAGAGCAATCTCCTGCAACTCCGCTGGGCTTCATCGGGAGCTTTGCGGGGCTGTTATCAGTGTTCCCTGACGTCCGGAACTGATACACAGCACCACCTCCAAATCACTCCAGCTCAGAGGGCCTTGCTTTACGGCTCCCCAGATATCCGTCTCTTCTACTGGGTAGGCCAGTTTGCACAGTCTCAGTGAGGGGGGAAGTTGACCCTTGGGAAAGAGAGCAGTGGTCATTAAACAAATAGAAACCCAGCATTTAAGACTCTGAACCCCTCTGAACCAAACTAGATGATAAATTTATTAAGTTAAATTGACTGAGTTTTGTTCAGTGCTAAATAATAATGAAGCAAAGGTGTGACCTAGTTTGCCTTGCAAACGTCAGATGAAGAGTGAAGTATAAATGTCCTGAAAAGATGGGAAAACAGTGACATTAACTGCTTTGCATTCATAAGCGCATTTCAAATGGTTATTTTATAGTTTCCCTTTTGAATGTACAGTATTTAGTTTTGCCTCTTAGGTACATGGGTGTTTTCTAGGCTCTGTTCGATAGGGTTAATTGAAGCTTACTGAAGGACCTTAGAAATCTGTGTGCATTGACTATCTGGAGAAGAGTCACTCACTAAATCTGCATTTTTGAAAGGATGTGGTAGCACATGCATCTATTACACATGCTGTAGGCCAAATGATCTTTCTTTTTAAAGCTTGCAGATTGGACTGAGAATGCGAATATCTTTTGCTACCAGTGTCTACCTACTTTTGTGCTTTTGTTACGGCCCGCCACTTGCCCCTCCTCCCTCCTAGGGAAATTAGAACTAACAAAACCGGACAAGGTGACTGGTCTTCGTCAGAAAGGGCCTTCTATTCCCTCTTCCTTAAATTAAAGCCTGTTCAGCAATTCCCTGAGAATTCACCTTCTGCTATGGCGGCAGTGACAAGATAGAGAGAAAACTCCACAAGAGATGGAGCTGTGAATGAGACCTCCCACCTTCTGTCCGACCTCGTTCACCAGCTAAGTTGTTCCTCCTTTAAGGACCAACAAACCGGAAATATTTCTCCGCTACTATTCTCTCCTAGGGAGTGAAAGAAAAATGTTCTTCCTTGGAGGCAAATACAACCAAAGGGCAATAAGTACCCCTAATAGTAATATTTGGTAAATGGAGATCAGATCTGGAAGGGATCCCAAGAGGTCTATTTCTATATCCCATTTTACAGAGTAAGAAACTGAGACCCATGGTGACTACGTGATTTGCCCAAGTTCACACATCTAGTAAGCGGAAAAGTTAGAACTTAAACCCTCTCCTCTGACTCACTAAGTAGAGATTGTTTTTCTCCACGTCAGTATTCTGAATGAAAAAAGAAACTTAGAAAGATGTATTTGGAACCAATCTTAGAACTATCAGTTTAATAGAGAAGGATTTTCTTTGAAGTTGCACGGCAAATTTTAAATTTGCATCATTCTGTTAGTAGGGTGCTGGGTGAGTCTGGGACAACACTCTAAAGTCGGACTCAGTGCCTGTAAATCTTCTCCTTTTTGATGCCCTGCTTTCCCCTTGACTGACCTGAACACCATCCTCAGGGCTGCTTTCTGAGAATGTGCATATTCTACATATTTCTCAACAAATCCTCTTCCTCTTACTATGCTTTGCCAATAACACATACCTAACATGTGGATGCTTCCAAGGCAGCTATTGAATCTTAAAACTAAAATAACTAGGATGTTCAAAAATCAGGTAAAATAAAGCACGTATACTTTTCTCTCTCACTATCCCTTTAATTTTATACAGTGGGTAAATTCTTCCCCTAACTCTGGATGAAACGTCAAACAATCTCAAAACTTTTCTAGTTATCTTAGGTCTTCTGTGTCACTCCCTCTCTTCTAATCAATTGTTAGAAAGTAATTGTCAAAACTTCTATCTTGATTTAAATTGGGCCCCAGTTTCCCACAGTTCAAGCTTATTGCAAGTGGGAAATGAGCAGTGGGAAAAGAGAAGTTATTGGCTTTTTCTTCTTTTTTCTCCCCTTTTCTGACGTGCAGCACGGGGAAGGAGGAGACATAGAGGGAATAGGAAGGTTATTACTTGCTCTCTGGGTGTTGAAAGCTGACTTCTCCCGTGGATTTGCTGTATCAGTTAGGGTCCCAGAAGGAGAAAACATGGTATACCAAGCTGGTAATTTGAGGAATGTATTAAAGGGCCTACTTACCTAGATGTGGACAAGATTTGGGGTAACCAACAATGCATGGAGCAAGACCCTGGGCTAGCAACTGCAGGGAGCCCACCCACTCCCAGGCCTGAAGGAGCAAGTGAGGGAGTGGTTCCTGGCCCCTGAGAAGGTAGCTGTATGAAGAAGGCTGTCTGACAGGAGCAGTGGTCTTCAGGAGAGGGACACTGTTAACTTACGGCAGCCCCTCAGGGCAGCAACAAGAAAATAAATATCTCAACCTTACTCTCCTCCCACCCTCCTGTGCCTCCTGTTGAAATCTGGGCTATGGGAGGCAGAGAGTGTGGGGAAAAAGGGTGGTGAGTGGATCTGGAGGTGCAAATGGAAAAACCTGGCACAGGTGACTTCATGAGGTTCTTGGAGGTCCCCATTTCACCTTCAATTTACTGGGTGTGAGTGATAGCTTCTCCTGCAGCTGACTGCTTATTCTCGAAATCCAGCACTTTCTATAACTCCTCTCAGCTTAGCTTTATTTACTGATCTAGGCTATGATCTTGCACAAAAACCAAGATGATCCCAGACCAACTCTCTTTTGCATGAAGCTCATACCTGGATCATGGAAAATGTGTAAACATTGGAATTTAGTCTCCTCTTCTTCTGTCTATTCATCAGCAAGTAGCCAGCTACCTCTCACCAGGCAGACTTCTTGGGAGAGAGTTTACACTTGCCCACTGAATCTCACCTGCCAAGGACTCATATCATGCTTTCAAAATGGGCCCATTGAAGTCTCTCTTACCAGACCTGCACGGGTTAGGACGCAGGGAGGAGGACAGGAGTCCCAGATTACCTTTATCGATATAAATCCTCTCCAAAAATTCTTTCCCAGTTCCACTTCATTATAGATGTGAGGTTTCAGAGTCATGTAACTGGTTTTTAATTATTTCTTTTGAAAATCATTGCCTTGGTCTGACACATCAGTGTGAAATGCCCTGTGTGCATCTTGGTGCTTTTGTTAAAGCTAAACATTTTAAAAGAAATAGAGAGGAATGGAAAATTTCATATATTGGTTAGGGTCTGGGTATGGGGTCATGGGAAGGAGAGAATATTTTCAAGCAGGAGCCACTGGTGCCTCTCAAATTACATGATATAAATCAGTGTTTATTCTGACTGCACATAGGTTAGATGCTGTTTATGAGACTTTTTTTTCAGTTAAAGATGTATGCACAAATGAAGTTTTATAACAAATAATATTTTTAATAGGCTAGGTGGACTTTCTATAAGAAGTCTATAAAGCAATTTTAATTGTAAAGAAAATCATTATCTGCTAATTTATTTTGAAAGAAAAATTTTCATATGCCAAGTTTCTTTAAAGTGGAACCTATCTTTATTTCACTTTCCCCCATGTTGCAGAATCTGAAACTCTTTGAATTGTGAACTTTGAAAGTGCTAATTGAAGATAGCAACGATAGAGTATATTTATTTTAATCGGTAAAGAATAAATCCATTGTATTCTTATTTTCTAGTGTTAAATATGTCTGCAAGATACAGATTACAGTTGATGGTGAAAATGAAAGCACTAATCAGAATGGTAGAATTGTATCTGGTCTAGATTTCCTATGCATGGGCCATGGGAAAACTTTGTTGGACAGTCTATAACTCATACTCTCTAAAGCTCACTGTCGGCTGCAGCTGAGCATACTGAATATAATTGAACTGTGAAAACCCAGCTTGGGAAACAAAAAGAGTAGGAATTAGACTTAAGAAACTAGAGGAATGACAGAAGATAAAATTTTAATGAGATCAGTGTTGTTCTGATATTCTACTTTCCCAAGCATTGTAGAGACAGAAAAATTGCCCTAGAACAGTAGTTTTATTTAAAAGATGGAAAGAAATCTATTTGGTCTATGTATATAATGCCATATCCTTGCTTATTAGACTCTGGTAGTGGTTTTGAATGTCATTTAAAAAGTCTTTGCTGTAAGAACTCAAGGGATAATTGACAACATAAAACATTGCATTCTTCCACTTTCTTACAGACACTCTTACATGAGCATCACAGCTGTTTTCTTCATGGATCGGGACTCTCCTGAAGCTGGCTGCTGGGTCAGGCATCACAACATCAAAATAATGTCTAGAATCAGCCAGATCTTCTTCTTAAATATGCTAAGAATCTCTGACAATGACTAAGTAAAGGGATTTTGGAAATTGAAATGTCAGTAAAGACATAAAGTACACTTTAACCCTTAATTGATAATAGACAATTTGTGAACTTTGACCTAGATACCTATATTTCGTCTATATTGACTGTCCTGGAGATATACTATTTTCAAGGGCTCAGTGTCCTGTGTACCAAGATCTCTACACTATTTCTGATGACTGTGAGCAAATCCTCCTCAAACAGATTTATATCATGTTTCGTATGTTCATTCATTCATTTCTCATTTCCATCATTTTTTTAATTCATTCAAATCCATAAATACTGAGCATCTATTATGGACAAGCACTGCTGGAAATGTAGCAGTGAATAAAATAGTTTATGCCCTCTACCCTCACTGATCTTACAGACAATTATTTTTACTACTAATAATAAATATAACATTAAATGTCAGTTATAAGCTAGTTAGTGGCCTACATGCTCTATGTACATTGTCTTACTTAATTCTCACAACAGCCCCTAAAGCAGGTATTGTCACCCTCATCCTATGGATGAGGACACTGAAGCTTAGTTCATGTAACTGGCATGTAGTCACCTTGTTAATAAGTCTTGGAACTAAGACTTGAAGAATATTTATCTGATTCCACTATTACACCAACTTTTAATAACAGCTTAACACAAATGTTATTTTAAATGAAATGCAATTGATGAAAAATGTCCTAAATAAGTTCAGAAACTAAGTCCAGTTTCAAAAGCACAGAAATTATTTTATCTCTGTTTGTAAGCCAATATCACAACTGACTGATTTAGTCCATTTTGACTGGGAGATTAGAGAGATTTCTTATTTCATTGTTTTAAACCATTAGTCCCCAAACTATGTCTTAATTTTATTTTTATTTATTTTCTTAATAATACACACACAAAACCTGTGAGACTGACAGAGATTTTTTATTATTTGACTATGTCAAATAAAAAATATTATGTTACCATTAAATAAAGGCATCATTTTATAAAAAGAAATGACCAAAACTTAACATAAAAAAGTGGAAATACTCTCAGATTAAAAGGCAGTTCTTATGTTTAAATAATTTGCTTATCTCTGTTTTTGTATTTTCACCATGAGTCCTGAGACAGGTATTTAGGACCCATTAATATACACAATATCTTTGCATCCTGCCTGAACCCAAGTAAAACCTTCAATTTTGAATATTTTCCCTTCATTTAATAGTAACCATTGCATGAATCATAGGACCAGGCACTGACCTAGGAGCTGGCAAGGTCTGAAACCCATAAAAGCAGAGGTTCTAGCAAATTTGGTTTAATGCTGAATCACTGAAATTAATAAACTCTATCTTTTCAATTTCTCTTTATTAAAAACACTGTCACTTCCAGAGTTTGCTGGGCTTGAGAAGAGAACAAGAAACTCTAGCAGGAAGAGAGGAAAAATATGAGGCATGGATTGAGGCAAGTTATTACAGATCATAATAGCTTGAAGTGAAAATAGTGAGAGTCAGTGATTTTAGGAAATAAAGTATCAGTTTACTCCTGACTCTTCCAATGTCTTTCCAAGTTACCTATTGGTCATTGGGGTGGATCTTTGCATCTGCACTTGCACATATGTAAGGCTGATTTTCCATGGCAACATTTTTAAAAGAGAAGGCCGTGGTTTATATCCATTGTTGAGGTTCAAAGGAGGTGAGTAACATGAACAGTGAGACGATTTGAATTTTCTTGCAGTGCAAACCCACAGATTTCTTTCATGTTTGGTGCATATCAGTTGAAATCCTGCAGTCTGGCATAAGCACCTCTGGTCTGAGAATTCATGCAACGGGCTGCAGTGTCGTTCTCAGTACTTGACTAGACGCTTACTAGATTTTATATCAACAGAAAACTCCAGCACCACACGCTTTTAGAGCTGAGAGGGACTCTGAAGATCATTTAGTGCAATGGCCTCCTTCAGCAGATACAGAGACTGAGGCTAAGAGAGGTGACTCAACTTAGTTAAGGTCACCCAGGGAGCTTATTTCAGAATTCCTTTTTTCTGATCCACAGATTAGATTTCATCCTCATACCAAGTTTATGTTGTACCTTCTTGTAGGAAATAATGATACCAGTCTTTGAATAAAAACACCGATTTAATAGAACATGTGACAGCTAACAGGATGAATGTTACTTACTTATGTTAAAAATATTAGCACTAATTTTATTGATAAAACTGAATATTATTATTATTACTTTTGCTGCAGAAGATTTACCCTGAGCTAACATCCGTTGCCAATCTTCCTCTTTATTTATTTATTTATTTTTTTGCTTAAGGAAAATTAGCTCTGAAGTAACATCTGTGCCAATCCTCCTCCATTTTTGTATGTGGAATGCCTCCACAGCATGGCTGATGAGTGGAGTAGGTCCACACCCAGGATCTGAACCAGTGAACCCAGGCCGCAGAAGTGGAGCACGTGGACTTTAACCACTCGACCACAGGGCCGGCCCCCTGAATATTATTTACTACTAATGAAAGTGTAGCTAACCATTCTTCCATTTATTTATTTTATCCACAGCCATTAACGGGGTGCCAAGCATGATAATAGATACTAAGATTACAGAGTTAAGACTTGACAATTTAAAAGACCAGGCAGAGTATATAAATAAAAGATGACTAAAAGTTTCACAAATATTATTGTTGAAATATGCAGAGAAATTAGTGGAAACACAAATGAGAGAGGTTTTATTTTTACTTTTTATTGTGGGATGGAGATTAAGGAGAGTCAGAAAAGATGATATAGAGGATGAGGCCCTCTCATCTATGGGGTAAGAATTTTCCTGTGGAATGGGAAAAGATTAGGACCCTCCAGAATAAAGGTTTAGTGTTTGGAAGAGCATAGGGAAATCAGCCAGGTGGTGTAGTTCAGGAAATGCAAATGTTAGTTATAATGGTGACGCTATAGATAAGGACAATAATAACTGCTACCATTTCTTGAACCCTTACTATTTGCGAGAACTTGTACATCCTTCATCTCTTTACTCCACACAACAACCCTATAATATGATTGTTCTCTTATCTCCGTTTTGTAGGTAAGAAAATGAAGGCTTTGAGAAATTAAGTAACTTGTCCAAGGACATGTAGCCATCAAGTGTTGGAGCACAGATTCAAACATAATTTTAACTAACTCCGCAAACTTCTATGCTCTTTGGTTCATTATTTTTAAGAAAAAAACATATAATTTACATAAAATATTGATTTAGGTTTAAGTTACAGCTCATTCAATTTGTTACAGTACTTTGGATAAAGGCTGCGATTAGGCTAAACTTAATTTGATGCTCATACTTATTGCATTTCTTCCAGGGGTAAGATGTTTAAACTTACTGAACTTCAGCATTTTCTTGTGCAAATGTGTGAAGAGTTATTTTGAATGGCATTTGAGACAATATCTGCAAATATTTACCTGTGGTAGCTATTTGACAAAGTTGCTCCTCCTCACCGACTCCCAGTGCCACCCCAGCAGGCAGCTACCTGGGGTGGCATCTTCCTTTCCCAAACAATACAAAAGTTCAAGACACTTGCATTCTTCAGCCTATTTCCCCTGAAAGCTAGGTCATTCTAGTCTTGTAAAGTTCTTTTTTTAAAAAAAATTTCAAGTCTCAGAGTTAATTTTTTGTTTGTTTTAGTTTTATTTTCTTAGCACAGACCTTACTTCAGAAAGATTTTTCAGGATATCTTGTCAGGATGTTTTCCTGACATGCCATTCAGTACAGTGGCATTCTAGAAGAGATTTCATTTTTTTATGCTTGTCTATTTGTATGTCTTTCATGCCTGAAAAATGTGGACTGGAATCTGTGCCTCTGCTATGTGTTAAGCATAAAATATTTTTAAAGTTCTTTCTGCAGAGAAGAACTAAGTTAAGGGCAGCATATTTCATCTTTACCATGAAACAAAGATTTCCAATTTAAAGGCAAATGTGTCATTTTAAAAGGTTGAATAAAGTGGTACACCTGTAAAAAATGAAAACAAAAAGAAAACATAGCAAAACAAAAACAAAAACATTTTTCTTGCTTCTTTCCATACAGGGCTTCTCTCTGCACTGATAACGTTTCCATTTGATTATGAATTAGATAAATTTTCTTTTGCTTTAAACCTCACCCCTTAGTCTTTGAGTCTTCATAGTTTTTTTTGAGGTCAGCATCACAGCCTTGCTGGTTCAAACATCTCCTTTTATTTGTACCATTGCAGATTTATGTTATGCATACATGTTTCTGACACATTTTCAATGGTTGTTTATGCACAACATTGTACAACAAAACTAACATTTTATTCTATAATTCTTTTTAGAGAACATAGCGCTTTCATAGAATTTTAAAGTTAGAAAGAAATATAAGAACAATTTTGGGCACATCTTTGTTTTATGGGTGTGGAAATTAAGACCCAGAAATGATATGGAATTTGCCAAAGATTGACCTTTATTCAATCTTTCTTTTCTCTATTTATTTAACAAATAACTTTTTTTTGGTAAAGATTGGCACCTGAGCTAACAACGGTTACCAATCTTCTTTTTTCGTTTCTTTCTTTCTGCTTTTTCTCCCCAAACCCTCCCAGTACATAGTTGTATATTTTAGTTGTGGGTCCTTCTAGTTGTGGCATGTGGGGTGCCGCCTCAGCATGGCCTGATGAATGGTGCCATGCCCATGCCCAGGATCCGAACCAGCGAAACCCTGGGCCGCCACAGTGGAGCGCGAGAACTTAACCACTCAGCCACGGGGCCGGCCCCAATATAACAAATAATTTTTGAGCACCTACTATGTGCAAAGCACTGTGCTTGATGCTATGAGGGACAAATTGTGTGTAAGAAGTTTCTCTCCCTCAAGGATCATACAGTCTAGTGAGAGAGATGCATGCAGGTAAAGCAATTAACCATTGGACAAGTACTAATGAGGTGAGCTCTCCACAACCCCTTCAATGATTCCAAAACTGATGTCATCATCCTCATATTGACCTGGTTTTCCCTTTGAAATGACCTTCTCAGTTCACAGCACTATTATCTAGCCAGTCATCGCTGTTGGAAACCTGGGCACCAGCCTAGATGGTTCTCTTTTCTTCACCCCCAGCATCTGCCAGTCATCATTCTACCCCGTTTACTCATTCAGAATCCTTAAGTCTGTTGATTTTCTTTATCCTGACTGCCAATGCATTAATTTTAACACTTTTCATCTTTTGCGAACTGTTGCTATGACCATCTAACTTTTCCTTCTCTCTCTGTTCTTAATCTCTTAAAATACATTGTGCAGACTCCATCCAGATTGGTGTATTTGAAATAACGTCTGTCTGTGTGGCTCACCTACTTAATTTGTACGACTCCTAGTTGTCTATCGGATCAACCTCATTTCTTAATGTGGCACAAACCTCCAGGTTTTGGCCTTCCCTCATACTTTTTATACTGGTTACCAAATATTCCTTAAGGACTTTTGCCATTGCTCAAGCTCTCTCTGTCTCCTGAAAATGGCCTTCTTTTTCACCTTGGCCTGGCTGACTCCTACGTATGCTTCAGTACTCATTTGTTACCTCCTCAGGAACCTTTCCTCCATCCTTATTGGGAGTGCTGCTCCCACTGATCCATGTGTTACCCTGGATACCTCTATTTTTTTTTTTTTTTTTAAAGATTTTATTTTTTTCCTTTTTCTCCCTAAAGCCCCCCGGTTCATAGTTGTATATTCTTCGTTGTGAGTCCTTCCAGTTGTGGCATGTGGGACGCTGCCTCAGCGTGGTCTGATGAGCAGTGCCCTGTCCGCGCCCAGGATTCGAACCAACAAAACACTGGGCTGCCTGCAGCAGAGTGCGCGAACTTAACCACTCAGCCACGGGGCCAGCCCCTGGATACCTCTATTAAATACTATGTGTATGTCTGTTTCTACCATCAGATGTGTGCTCCTCAAAGGCAGGCACTTGGTCTAATGTAGCACTCGTCCTTAGTATAGCGCCTGGCACATAGTAAATAATAAAGATTTATTGAAGAGATTGAACTGTTTATTGAACCAAGTGTTATAAAAAATAAGGAGTACAAGAAAGTATAATGAAAGAGAATAATTAATTCCAGCTGAGAAGATCAAAAAAGCCTCCATGTAAAATTTAGTAACTGATTTAAATCTTAGGTCTATAATCAGAAAGATAGGAGACAAGAAGTGCCAAGTGAGGTTTTTATATGAGCAGAGTTCCTAGGCTATGATTGTATTGCATAGAAAATAAAGGATCCATTAAGGTATCCATTAATGATTGATGAGTAAGTACAGTAGTAAATCATGTGGGGCCTTGAACAACATGATCAAGAGATTGCTCTTAATTCCATCGGCAATGGGAATAGAGAGAAGGATTTTAGCACAAAGAAGGGACATAATTGGACCGCAAGTTTCTTTACCAGAGAGTAAACACCTTGAGGGTTGAAATTTTGTTTGTTTGTTTCTTCCTTGTTATTTTATTCTCAAATAAAAGGTTACGTGTAAAAGTAGGAACTCGTACATTTGAAGAAACAAAGATATGTTTTAGAACAGTGCAGGCTAATACATCTTTCTGTGATAAGGGAAATGTTCTATATCTGTGCTGTATAATACAGTAGCCACTAGATACATGTGACTATTGTTCCTCTTTAAATTAAGGAACTGAGGAATTGAGTTTTTAATGTTATTTAATTTTAATTTAATTTAAATTTAAATGGCCACATGTGACCCATGGCTATCATAGTGGACAACACAGTGTTAGAAAGTTCTCTCTAGCAGGGTCCCAACAGGAAACAGATGGAACACTCAAATTAGGATAATTCAAGGAGAGTTTATTTACAAAAAACTTTTTTCAAATGTGAGGGCAGCTTTTAGGGAAGAACAAGAGAGAGCAGTTAACTGTGGTAGTTACATGGGAGCAGTGGCGAGGCAGAATTGATGGAAAGACTCATAGTTAAGATTTTAAGCCTGGATCACATTGGGACAGTATTTATAACGTGCAGCAATAATTTTATTGAAATCTCATTGAATCAAGTCTGTGCTCAGAGCTGTTCTTTTCAATAAAGTCTTTCCTGGCAGTTTATTTTCTGATGAGGAATGTGATTGCTTTCCCTCTACAGTGCTGATCCATGCCATGTTTTCTCAGCATCTTTCCTCGGCACTCCAGTGTAAGTGGTACATTTTCCATTAGCAGGGCTGTATTGACTTAATGATGGCTCCTGTCAAGGCTGCCTTTAAGGAACATCCTCTCTTCTGAGCACGTGGGATATAGGCAGGCTTTGACTGTTATCTGTGGTTGTGCTTTAATATCCTGCCCTTTCTGTCCCTTACCTCAGCGCACACAATTCACCTTCAGTCCTAGCTCATTGCTTCATGATTTGTTAAGGCTTTGAAAACAGAAGGAACGAAGGCTTTTAAGCAAGATGGGCTATTTCTCCTTGCTTTATTTATTTTTATGCCATGCAAAAGGAATAAAGAGGCATAAAATGGTTTGACTAAAGCCAAATAAATCTGGATAAATAGAGCAAGGACCCAATAAAAAGCTGGAGGTGAAAAAGAAGAAAGATGGGGGAGAGGAGAGAGAGAAAAGGAAGAAAGAAGGGAGAATATACTTTCTGTAATGATAGGACTGTTTATTATTACCTTGAGAACAAAATGTCTTTGACCCAGTGAAACGTTTTAAACTAAGGTTAAGCTCTGGGTAGAAACTAGGAAATCATCTTTATAGTTCTTATTGAATCTCTTCATGCTGTCACCTCCTGTCATCCTTTATTAACGTTTTGTGTGCCACTGCTGCTAGCTCTGAGAAGGCTGGCATCTTTTAGTTGTTCTGATGAATCACGTCATAGAAGCTAGTGAGTTTTTATGGCCAACACAACGGGAGTCTCCCACATTATTCCTAATGCCCTGTGTGTGTGTGTGTGTGTGTGTGTGTGTGTGTGTCTTTGCCTGTCCCATTTCTGCCCCCTTTTGACTATCTCTGCTTTCATGAAGTGGAAAGAGTTACAACCAAGAGCTAATACTGCCTGAAACTGGAGAATAAGGAGTAGATTCTTTCGGTAAAATTGGAAACTGTCTTATAGCCCATTGTTTATCTGTTTATGCCACCGCCTTATATTGCCCTGCAGGAACTTCTCATAATTCTCCACTGCTGGCGTGGAGAATGCTGGGTGGGAGCTGTGAAAGTAGCCACAACTTTTATCTGGGTGATTGCCACCATGGCTGTTATTGCTCTGACATCCGGAGCTTTATTTCTCTCTCCTCTCTCTCCTTCCATCTTCTCCCCCTCCCTGCATCAGACACAGTCTCCATTATGCACATACTGCATGCTCACTCTCAAAAATAACGTGTGGTAAAGGACTTAGTACTCCTGTGCTGTGTTTCACTGTAGGAGGCATCTGGAAATGTGTAGGGCCAGTTTTTGGCTGTCATATTGCCTGGGAGTAGTTATTGAAATTTAGCAGAAAGGGGTCCAATGCTGCCAAACATCTTGCAGTGTATAAGATGATGGTCTCAAATGGGGCAATTTTTCCCATCTTAAATATCAATAACACTGCTACCTGAAAAATCTAGGTCTAACCAAGGTTTAGGTGGGTAGAAGCAACCTCAGCTAAGAGAGTATTTTAGATCTGCCTTCATGGGTAGATGCTAAAATCTTCTCCAGAATTTATTATGACATATTTCTGGCATATAATAAGCCCCTAATGGAAGGATGTTGTGTTTTGAATCAAGTTATTCATTTATAAACTAATTGAGGTAATTCAATAAGTCCTATGCAAGTTACTATCAGGAAGGGAAAAAAAAATAAGATACACCTGCCAACATCAAGATTCTAACAGAATAGTAAGAGTGATGGGAATGCCCAGTAACAAAATGAGTATACTGGGAAATTTTCAAAATGCTATTGGAACAAGGAGAGGTGACAGTTTACTCTTGAGCAGAATTGTTGGGGGCGGGGGAACTCTGAGGAAACCATTGAGGAACAGGTAGGATTTCAACAGGGGGTTATTTGGGGAGACACTTGCTGAAGTCAAAGGTACATTATATGCAAGAACTTGGGAGAGGGGATAGAAAAGTATAGGAATGTTGTCACTGTAAATGATAGCACTTGAGAAGATGTTGCAGAAGATAGGACTGAAAAGTTAGGTTTGGATAGGGTACAGATGGTTTTGAACATCTTGTAAAGGAGTCTTTTCACTTGAAGGTATAGATTGATGTACGGGTTTAGTCTTTGGGGGTAACGTATGGCATGCTGCCTAATGGTCTATACTTTCCCTCCATGTCTTTCCTCATGGAGTTCATCCTGTAAATTCCCTCAGTTATCAGCTGCTTAAACTTGCCTTACACATTTTCAAGGTCTCCTCCCAACAGCACTTTTCAGTTTATCAATTTAAATAGTAGCAATATTCCTAGAGGTGAACCACATAATAATTCTTTTCAATCTCTTTTATATAAGATATCACTGAAAAAAAGTGTGATCAGATTCAATTCAGTTGTCTCTCACAAAAGTAATATGTAGAAAATACCAACCAAGGTGACTCTCTATGTGCTTAATAGCCTAAAGATTTAGGTTAAGGATATAACAGAGAGAATTGTTCTGCTTAAAGAAGGAAAAGGTGTTGCACAAATTGTTTTAAAAAGCCAAAAACAGCATCCAGTTCTTACTTGAAACAATTTGTTCTTGGAATATTGTCAGCTAAAATTGTGGTCAACTTTTGCAAATTGTATGAATTTGCACTGCATATTTTATTTAGTGTTTAGCAAAACTCCAATATGGCTCTGCATAACTTACACAATACACCGTGAAAATGACTTCAGAAACTCCCACAGAAGTTGACAAATTGGGCATCTAATGCTTTTAAGCTAATTGAATGCTTAGCGGTTAGAGTCGACTTGTTAAGAATGAAGATCGCAGTTCCTTGAAGATAAAGCTCTGCCTACTGCCACACTAAATGCAGCTCAACTCTGTATCAGAAATATTACAGAAGCTTAAAGAAGAAAATAATGTGAGCTTTAATCACCATTCTACTTAGTCTTAAGTGAAGTGCTTATGAATCATATGCAATATCATAGCAGTTTTGAAACCTATTCTTGAATTTTCAAGCTGTTATATTCAGGAAATTTAGAAAGCAAATTGCTAAGTGATAAAGAATAATTTGATACCATTGTTCATGCCATTTTTTTTCTCCCTTGCAGACTGGAAAAAAGGAAAGGAGTAATACCCTGAATATTGCAATAGACAACATGTGCAAGAAGACCAGAGACCTTCGCAGACAGGTGAGGGAAGAGAGAGACGTGCAAACAGAAACGTCATGCAAAGACAAGCTTTTTTCCCTTGCTGGAGTATTTATTTCTTGCTTTTGTTTTTTTCAAATTAATTTAGAACACAAAGCAAGAATAATAAATATATACTTTCCACATTTACGTACCTCAACCGATTTTGCGGCAAACATAACACAGAAGAAAGAGCGTTTGACTTCATGTCAGGCAGTGACATTCAAATGCTAGCTCTGCCCTCATCAGCTGTGTGATCTTGGGGACAGATTTCATCTTCCTGAGCCTCTCTGAACCCATAAAATAGAGTTTATAATACCTAATAAGGCTGCGAGGATTGAATGAAATGCCTATCAGTGCCTGGTATGTAGTGAGTTTTTAGGGAATGTTGGTGAATTGATTCTATTATATTAATAACTGGGTTTGTCATCCAAATGCTTACAGTAAACAGCCAGTAATTCAGAGAGCTCACCACTTTCCCCTTCCAATTATTTTCAGGATGCTTCAAAAATTAGTTTCTGTTTAAGTTAAGGCTACTTTTTAACCTTAGGCCTTCGGGAACATAGGATTAGAAAGGATTTCTTTAATAATTTAGAAGTCCAGTATTATGCTAGGAGTTAAAATTTTTTTTCCCTAGAAATATGGAGACTTAGCTATTTTTGAAGACATTTGCCTTCCGTTCCCTTCTACTCTTTAATAACCAGAGTTCTTTTTCATGTACAACTTCAACGTGGTCACCATTAACTCACAAAAGAGGGGCAAAAGCTTTTCAACCGTAAGCTTTTAATGCACTATATTACTACAGTTTAATGGCAAGATTTAGTAAAATGGCCTGAGCAATCTTTTAATTCAGAAGTAGATTTGGAAATGGAATAAATAGGGATCCCCAGCCAGTTAGCATTAGCTGTTTGAAAAAACATAATTTTGAAGGCTGGGAAAATTCCAATTTCTCAACTTTATGGCCTTAATGTGAATTCTATTTCTACTGTCAGCACTTAGAATCATGGAATGTAAGAGTTGGAAGGAACTTAGCACAACCTGTCTTATGGTGCAGATAAGAAAGCAGGCCAGCGTGGCGAGGTGACCTACCTAAGGCAGAACGAGCGCTGAACGCATATCAGGTCATAACCCACGGCAGACTCAGGAGCGCGTCCTCAGGGCCACCCTCCCTGTTCATTGCATGACTTCCATTCTGGATCTTCCTTCGGATTTCTACTCCATCCGCTCCTCTCAGGACTTGGGAAAGTTGTTTCTATGAACCATCAACAATCGTGTCTAATTCCAGTCTCATTCCTTCAACAAAGTCACTGCCTTCAACAAGGTTATGCACAAAAAACTCATCTACATTTACACCTCCAACGTTTTTGGAATAATTATTTTTTCTTAAGTGAAGATAAAGCAATCCTTGTGTGTAGGATTACCAGATTTAGCAAATAAAAGCATAGAATGCCCAGTTAAATTTGAATTGCAGATTAAAAACAAATATGTTTTAGTATAAATATCTCCCAAATATTGCATGGGACATAGTTATATTTTAAAAAGAGTTGTGTTTATTTGAAATTCAAGTTTAATCAGCCATCTTATATTTTATCTCATAATCCTACTTGTATTTCTACCTCACCACCATCAGCGAGATACAGTAAGAACACTGCCGATTACTAATACTTTTCTTCCTAGTAAGGGAATGTTTCCAGCTTGTAGAGAACTGTTGTGTTCCAGAGGTATGAAAATTCCCTTTGGTTTCACAGGTCAACATCTTCATTGTCTTGGTTAAGTATTGCTGCTTAACAAACCACCACAAACAATAGCAACCATTTTATTATGTTTCACGATTCTGGGTTGGCTGGGGGTCAGCAGGTCCATTTCCGTAGTGTTTTCACTTGTGGTCTCCCACATAGTGACAGTCAAGTGGTGACTGTATCTGGGTTCAGGGCTGGACATTTGAGAGCTCAGTGCTTCTTCTTCTTCCCTCTCTCCAGGTGGTGACTAATCTTCTAGGGCCTCTTTATGTGGCTTCTCTCTCAAGGAGGGTAGCCTGCATGTCTTACATGATGGTTCAAGGTTCCAAGAAAGGAGAGATGGAAGCTGCCAGGCCTTCTTAATGCCTGAGCTCTAAAGTCACCAGAATGCTGTTTCCTCCACTTTCCATAGATGAAAATAGTCACAAACCCTGCCCCAGTTCCACAGGAGCAAGTAGCAGCTCTGTCTCTTGTGGGAGAAGTGGCCTGTGTGTACAGGAAGGGGTGGGATTGTTAGGAGCTGTCTTTGGCGACACCCATAGTCTTCAATGTCAATGAGGTAGCTGCTGTGCCTTGTTCTCAGTATCCTTACCTGTGCTCCCTAGGACTTCATTTCCCATCTTGGGGTTTATGCCTTGGGCAATAATAAAAACTAGTTTAAACCGCAACACGAGTCGTCTCCACCTCTTCTTATTCTCACAAAGTTTATCAAGCAGTCTTAAGCATATATACCCTCTTTCACACAGGAAGGAGAAAGCCCCTACTTTTAAAATGTTTTTCTTTGGAATATTTAATGTTCATGTCTTGTTCTAGATCTGTGTTTGTTTGTTTGTTTGTTTTTAGTAAAAAATAAGCAGAGCCCATCTTCCTGCCCATGCTCACCCATGGCTTGTCCATCAGCAGTATACAAGCATTTTAGCTTTGCTTCAGAGAATCATTGGACTTCCTTGAGGAATGAGAGAGATAGCTTAGACATATCTGGGGAGAAGCAGGTTATATATTTTGGGGCAATAAGATGAAGTGTCCTAGGAGATGAGTTAGTGTTTATTTGTTTCATCCTTCTTGCTCTGTGACTTTCTTTCCTGCTGTACTAGAGAACAAAGGCAAAAGTCCTTGGCATGGTGTTCCAAGTTCTCTGTAATTTGGCCCTGACTTACTCCCCATTTTTCTTAATGTTCCTTCCCCTTCTGCTTTCTTTCTCAGTTCCTTCTCCTCGTCACACCAGCACATAACCTGTTCTCTGATTAAAGAGTCTACTCACTAGTCACCAAATTTTCCGTCACCTACCTCCTCAACGCCAAACACACGTGTCTTTTGTATACATGGCCTGTTCAACTTGGTGCCTTCACAGCACCCCTTACTCTCCCAACCCAACTCCTAATCAACTCAGGAAGTTCAAGACTAATGTAAATCCTATTTCTTTTATGAAACCTTTGCCATTTTCACCAGCTGGAATTAATCTTTTTCTTCCCAGAGGACTTATAGCACGTGTAATTCTGTTACAGCAATGGTCATATTCTGCTTGTATTTTCTTTTATAATAGATCTTTCTTCCCACTGGATTGTAAATCCTTAAAACGATAGTTATGACAACGCTTCTCCTTTAGTAAATGCTTTCCAAAGCTCTCTACCAACTGTTGTCTTTACATTATTGATTTTTGTCCCTGAAATAAGAAATAGTGCCATAGTATTATTATCTCCATCTCTTGGGGGAGTCAATTTACTGAACATCACCCAGCTAACTGGTAGAGGTGAGGTTTGAGTCTGGGGTATCCAACCCCAGCCCAAATTTGTAACCATCATGCCAGAGGCCAGGGAAAATGGCTTGTTCACCTTCAGAACCCCCACTGCCTAATACACTGATTTTACTGTCATAATTATTTCCTTCCTTATTATTTACTTTACATGTCTTTTTAAATTTAAATTTTCTTCTTCTTTTAGTCTTATTTCCCAGCATTCATTTGAGAACTGCATAGCTATTGAAATTCTTAATAAGGGAGAAGGATTCCTAAACCTCCTTTACTTCATTAAAAAATGAAAACAATCAAATATATTCCATTTCTACTGTATTATGCAGAGTGAAATATACATTTGATTTCACTAAAGGCAGGTTAAAATTTTTATTTGTGTATATTGAGGAAAAAATATCTATTTTGTAAATATGAAAGTAAGGACTTGAAGTATGTTAAATAAAATAAAATTCTGGTAAAAACAAACGAAACAAAAACTTGATTAATTCTTTAGTTGCTGAGTTGCTAAATTGCTATATCCTTCTCTTCTCCATGTTTGTGGTACCAGTGCCACACTCAGAAAAAAATATAGGTTTTTATACCTTCTCCTCCTCTTCATCAAAAAATGTTAGGTACTCATAAGATGTAAGTCCCACTAAATTGGCACAGTAAGTATATGCTGAATTAATTATTAGTTGATTTAGTTCCTATTAGTCAATTGAGTTCAGAAAGTCATATTTTGCTATTTTACTTAAAATTAAAATGGTATTAATATACACAAATATATGTTTTTCTAGTTCACTGAAGATGATTCTTTTCTTTTTTTCTTTCTTTTTTGCATTTCCTTTTGAGGAAGATTAGCCCTGAGCTAACATCTGCTGCCAATCCTCCTCTTTTTTTCCCTGAGGAAGACTGGCCCTGAGCTAACATCCGTGCCCATGTTCCTCCACTTTATACACGGGATGCTAGCATGGTTTGCCAAGCTGTGCCATGTCCGCACCTGGGATCCAAACCAGCAAACTCGGGCCGCCAAAGCAGAACCTGTGAAGTTAACTGCAGTGTCACCCGACCGGCCCTGAAGATGATTCTTTTCTAAAACACACTTCCTCTTCTTTCCATTCTTCTTCCCTTTGCTATTTCGTTCTTTCTATTCCCTTATTTGGTGGTGGAGGGGGCAGGATTTCTTCTAGTTTTCACTTGGGGGTTTCAATTGTGGAGAAATATATTATTTTATTTGAGATCTCAGACCACTTATATTAGTGGGAAATAGAAAAATTGATGTCTCAAAGCCTTTTATTAAACTGTAGTGAAAAAAGATGGAGAGTCCCTCAGTTTGGTTTTGTGCCTCACATCTTTCATGCCTGGCTGCAAAAAACAGGTATTTGTCGAAAATACATACCTCTTACTCCTATTGGCCTCCCACTAACTTCAGATTTTTAGTGCTGCGGCTTCTAAGAGTGTCCTATTTCTACACTGGTAAATTGAATTCTCCTTTAAAGTGTTTTGTATATCACCCGAGTGAAAAGAATGAGTTGTTCCATTGGGCATGAAAATGATACGGAAATAAGTAAGATAGAGACTACTTAGATATCACACATATATATATAGATGATTGTGTAATTTAAATGAAAAAAAATCCCAATGAATGTCAGAACACATAAAGAAAATTACTTAGCATAGCATTCAAGGTCTTCCATATCTTGTCCTCATCTGCATTTCTAGTCCTAGCTCATAATAATTTCTGTTTCACAGTCATCATAATATAAGGAATGGCAGAATCAACCCAGTGATATGCAAAGCAGAAGTGAAAAGTGTGATCACCAATGAGTAGTTTATTTAAGATGTTGGTCTGTTACTTGGTACATGACCAGACAACATTAACACCAGACAAATGTGTCTATTTTGTATTGGATTCCCCTGAAGGTGCATATTGAGACTGGGACCTTAGTGCAAGTAGTTTATTTGGGAGGTGATTCCAAGAAGCAAGTATAAGAGAACATGATGTGTAAGAAAACAGGCAGGGAAGGAGGAAAGGATATGTTATTGAGGTTCCTGCTATAGGCAACCAGAGCTTAAGGACCTCTGAGAAGGGGCCCAATGCCTCCCCGAATTGTCTGACCAATGGATGGAGGCTGGGAAGTTTTTCCAGTAGCTTCCATGCCCATTGGTGGAGCATTGCTCCCAGGGGTGTTGACTCTCCAGAACTTCCAGGCTGTTTGTGCTTGGGCTGAGAATCTTACAGAGACTTGGAGCAGGCCCTGAGAAAGAATAACAAAGACAAGCATGGGATGCACTTGAGGTGGGATATCTTCAGAGGCCAAGGAACTGTTTTCCATAGTAACAGCTGAAATCAGAGCCTGGTCCCATAGATGAGAAGTAAAGCACCAAAAGCCCCGAATAAAGTCCATAATCATAGCTATGAATGTGATGGTAAATGATCTGGAACCAGCAAGACAATCTGGTAAGAAAATCATGGGTTGGTTGAGTTAATTGCACTGTTTGTTCTTTGCATGGGTTAAAATGCTTTCAAATGGAAAAATTTCTCCCTGCCTGCTGACTGTGCTCTCTTAAAGTATCATAAGTTTGTCTTAAAGTTATCACAAGTATGTTAAAGTTGCACACAAGTCACCAATTTCTGGCCATTTCTTTCTGTCATCTTTTAATCTTATTTGTTCTTTACCTGAAATGCTTTCCAGTACTTCCATTATACCGATAAAGTCCTATTTCAATCCTTACTCTATCACTATGTTCAAACCACACTAGATATTTGTGATGCCTTGAGGATTCCTCTATTTTCTTTGCCTATGATAGTCTCTATTCCTAAAATGCTATGCTTCCCACTTCCTTGCTCCAACTCTTAACATCCTATTCAGCTTTTAAAATGGAATACATATGTCCCATCCTTACAGAAACCTTCTTCACCAGGACAATCAGAGCTAATTATTTCTTATTTGTTTGCACTTCTTTTAAGATACTCATCAACTCTGTGTATCTCTCACTCCCTAACAGTTACCCTGTTTTTGTCATGTTGGCATTCCCCGGCTTGCCTAGAATGGTGCCTTGCCCTTAGGGAGAAAGTTCAAAATGCATTTGTTAAATGGAATGAATATACAACTACAGAAAAGAAGATTTATTTTTCTCATTATATCTGACATTCTATTACATCAGGTAATTTGAGACCATTTTCCAACATAATTTTGAAAACACTGGCACCAAACTTATTTGAAAGCTCATTTTCCAGTCCTTCTGTTTTGTCCTACTGAATGTAATATCACCCCCTGTGCTAGGCCTTTTCTCACTCACTGTGTTATGTAGTTAGCAACATGCCTTAGAAGGAAACAAATAATGTGATCCTAATTTGCTTTAATTTTTTAAAAAATAATTTATCCAAAGAGTTTATTTATTTATTGTTTAATTAATAGTAAATCAGCTATACCTCAAGCCTCACTCTTCCAATGTGTTTCAACACTTGTAAGTGGGATGAAGGACTGAGCGAATAGCAGGGAAAATATAGTTGAAACTTTCAAGAAATAAAAGAACAGGGAAGTAAATGCCATTAAAATGAAGAGAAGACAAAACATGGCACCACAAAAGGGAGAAGCGAGACCATAGCAAATGCATCCTGTGCTGGAGGAAGATTGCTATAATTATTTAAGGGGTTACAAAAATTGGCGCAATGTAAGATAATGGTTATCTCTGTCTCTCTAGATTTTTGTGTGATGATAAATCAAAATGTATTTTTTGAAAAGCACAAGAGGACAACTTGACTTTCTGGGTATAGTTGTAGATGAGAACATACATCAAAGTCTTTTACATGAGAAACGATTGCTTTTTAAACCTGTGTCTCAATGTAGTTAATACCAAGTCTTGCTTCTTCACGTCACAATCAAATTACAGCATTGCATAATGATCTTTCATTCGAGGATGGACCATATATACAACAGTGGTCCCATGAGATTACTACCATATAACCTAGGTGTGTAGTAGGCTATACTATCTAGTTTTGTGTAAGTACACTCTGTGATGTTTTGCACAACAATGAAATCACCTAGCAACGCATTTCTCAGAACGTATCCCTGATGTTAAGTGATGCAGGCTGTACCGGAAATGAGTTTTTTCTCAATGTCTCCACCTCCTTTTCTTCCATGTACTCTTCAAACCATAGTGGTAGGACTCCTGCTTCTACTTTTCCACTGAAACTATTCTTGCTAATTTCATCAATAACCTCCTAGTGGTCAAATCCAATAGATAAAACTTGGTTCTTTTTATTTAACTTATCTTTAAAATTAGACACTGAAACCTATTATTTTCTTCAAATTTCTTTGCTCTCAATCTCCTGGTTTTCCTTTATTGTAATATGTAATGATTCTCACTCCTACACTAGATTATGAGGGACCATGTGCTTCTGTCTTGATGTTTCTAATGATACCTTGCTTTTGATTAAAAGGTAAGGAAATGGTCTTCAGAAATATTTGTTGAATTGAATGAAATCAAATACACAGAAAAGAAGATTCAGCAAGTCCATGATTTGGGCATTAAAATTACATTTGTTAGTTATCCTAACAAACATAATTTCATTTGAAGAGTATTTCAAATGAAACCTAATTTCATTTGAAGTTCATTTGAAGAGTATTGATATAGAGATTTATTTGAAAGTTTATCGTTTAGTTTTGGTCATTTGCTCTCTTTGTTTCTTGGCCATGATCTCATTTTCTTTTAAGGTCTTACCCTTCCATCTGCATGACTCCCACAAATTGTAGTATTTCATAAGATTTCATTCTTGGACCTCTCCTCACTGTGTGTCTTTCTCCAAATGATTCTACCTGCATCCTCAGCTTGAATTACCTCCCATGTGTATGCAGGCTTTAAATCACCTATTTCTAATGCAGATCTCCTCCTTGCCTTCCTTCTACATGTCCTGGTTACAAATGAAAGAAGAAAAAGATAAAGGGGAGGGATGATCATTGAAAACTGTTCCTCATCTGAGAGACTCCTTCTACTTTTGTCTTATGTATGTGGAACTAAATAACTTGTGGTTCCCAGCTAATTTATGATCTCTTGCCTGACTTCCCTGGTCCACTCTTCATAGACATCAAACACGTTGTTCGTTTACTCAAGGTCTTCCCCTTGCCTTGTAACCCCTTCGCACTCTGCACCCTGCCCCAGTAAGTGCTCAGTAAATATTAATTAGTTGCCATTAGTGATTTGCCTTTCTGCATGCCAAGCAGAATCTTTCTTTGAGAATCTTCCTAGAGCCATTGTGAAATTATTGGTAGCCAGAAAATTTCAGTTCTTTTGAGTAAGCTCTACCATCTTAAGCAGGTATATTTTCTCTTAAAAATCTATAATTATTATGGATTTATTTTCCTATCATTGTTATAGGAAGCAACTACCTCATTCAACCCCTCGAAAAGGTATTATTCCCATGTAATCCAAAACTAGGATAAGTGTTTATTGGTTTTAAAAGAATACCATAAAGTATAATTTTCATGAAAGGCAAATTGTAGATTTCCTGTCTTATATCTATTCATCTCTTTGTTTTATTGTATAGAGGTTATTAAATTAAATGAAAAGGTTGACCGAAAAAACTTTGGGGTCATTCATAGTCATTGACATTGCTAATGAAACATTTCAAGATACTGTGATCCTTAAGGGCTCAATATTCTATAAGTACAATGATTTTCCAACACAGCTTAAATTTCAGAAAATATGTGCTGAGTAGAGTAATTGCCTGATTGTCATTTATAAGCTTACGTGTAATCTAATTTAAAAGAACTAATTGTAGCAGAATGTTATACTTGTTTAATAATTTAAGATGTGAGGGCAAGAACAATTAATGCAAACAGAGAAAATTGGACATCAAACTCATCTATTATTCTCCTCGCTCTATTAATCTATTATCAGCTGGCATAATCGGTGATCTAACTTGGTTTAATTACCATGAAGTCTACAATTTACCTAATCAAATTATATCATCAGTTCTTCCAACAAAGTAGAAAACATTTTATAATTTTGTAATTATGAAAATACATCATGTACGATGTTGTTTGTACATATTCATAAACATTACAATAGAGTAATTTCTTTGAGGGAAAAAAGGGATATTATCACGTATTATCTGACCTCTGGGCTAGGTACAATTTAAGAAAAGATTAGTGAGTTTTGAGAGCAAGAGAGCCATTGCTCAATGATTTTTTTTCTTGGATATTTTGCTTGTTTTAGCTTTGCAAGTGACTTTCATACACAGTCTTAAATGTTATGATTTTAGAGATTGTGCAAAAAATATATAAAATGAAATTTTTAACTGCTGAGATTGTAAAAATAGGAAATAGCATGAACTACTTCCTGAAAAAGAAGAAAAAAAAAAACCCTGAATTTTTTTATTTCTTCTCAGCTCCGTAAGGCTATTATAGATCATGTGTCAGACTCCTTTTTGGATACGACAGTCCCACTTTTGGTTCTTATTGAAGCTGCCAAGAATGGCCGGGAAAAGGAAATAAAAGAATATGCTGCGATATTTCGTGAACACACCAGCAGGCTCGTAGAGGTAAGTGTGCTAGAACTGTAACTACTCTAAATCCAGGAGAATGAGGCTCTCATTCCCCATTAACAGTTGAATTGTAGTCAAATAAAAATTTGTGACAACTTATTACAAATGAAGCAGAGTTGGACCAAGGTAATATCAAGGTATTTATGTCAAATTGTATAAACCATCCCCCAATGGCTTGGAAAAGGAACAATTTATTTAGAAAGAGCTATGAAACTATGATCAATATTGTTTCTTTTTAAATGCATTTTTTTCAGAGCTACACAAAAAAACTTGATTAAATGCAGATACTTTCTTTTATCCTTACAAATATTTTCTTCCCTATCTTAAAAGTATCAAATACTCTATCCCATGACATTTTATTGTTTCTCTATCATTTTTTTCATGGCTTAGTACTCCTTCAGGCTTTCAAATCATAATCAACTATATAAGGTGACTACAGAGCAAGAGTGTAGGATATATAGGGGTAGAGAGATCCAGAAAAATTAAGTAAGGATAGTGGATTGGTCTATGTCCTAGCAGGGGCAAGAGGAGATGATCAAAGTATAATTTCCTTTTGCTTCAAAACTGGAAACGTGGATGGGGCCGCCCCTGTGGCCAAGTGGTTAAGTTGGCACGCTCTGCTTTGGCGGCCCAGGGTTTCACCAGTTTGGATCCTGGGCACGGACATGGCACCACTCATCAAGACTTGCTGAGGTGGCATCCCACATGCCACAACTAGAAGGACCCACAACTGAAAATATGCAATTATGTACCAGGGAGCTTTGGGGAGAAAAGGGAAAAATAAAATATTTTTAAAAACCCCAAAAAACTGGAAACATGGAAATATCCCATGATGTGGGGGGCAGGGTAGCATATTGCTAAAGGAGCCATGAAGTGTTGGGTGTTTCCCAGGAGACAGATAATGGAACCTATTGTACTATGGGCATCAATAATGCAGCCACAGCATAAGAGAGAGCCTGAATGGAAGAATTTCTAGCACCAGTAAGGTAATAGTATTCTAAAGGTCAGGAACCAGTAGCAGGAAGGGGGAAATGTGATTGGCTAGATCTGTATACTAGAGCTGATATACTGCTAGTACTCATCACTATGATTGCACTACTTATTTATGGCTAGAATTTATTCTCATTGTCAGTGCCCATGCCATACTGCTTAGTAAATGTTTTGACTGCCACACCTCCCTATATTGGCCATGAACTCTGGTGAAATACGTGTTTTGGTGCCCAAACTTCTTATAAAACTTGTGAGTTAGAAATAGTCACTATCCAAATTAGAATCACAGCATTTAATATAACATCTACTAAAACAGAGGACTTTCCCCACACCTTTAATATGGATCCACTGGGAAGGAACTTTCCAATGTAACTAGCATTTGCACTATATACTCTTTTTCTGGGTTCCAGTCTTCACATGTAGAAAATAAAAGGGGTGGATAAATAGATGATTACCAAGATCATTTCAGCCCTAAAACTGCCCCACATCCAACTTGAAATGTCCTTTGAACTTCCCAAGGAGACAGGGCACCTGTTAAAATTCCCATTGGCCTTATGTGGGAATAAAGGTACAAAACTCAAACTAATTAGAGTTAGAGATGATTTTCAGGTTCAAAATTTTTAACTAATTCATTCAATTAATTATTATTTATCTAGTTTTATTTATTCTTTCTTATACTCATTCCTCAAATATCTATTAGCTATTCCCACAGGAAAAGGTTAAAAGTAAGAAAGCAAAGCAGAGGGAGCAGGTCACTAAAGCCACCTAAGTGTGGTCCCTGACAATCGTAAAAGTTTTGTGTAAAAATGTGATCTCTAAGCTGAAGGCACACCAAATTTATGAAAACAACTTTTTTTGCTGAAATATTCTGGAAGTAAAAGCTGGTTTCTGTTAATAAGTTTCATCCCTGTTCCTATTTCTTAGTGTAAGGTTTCTATGAAACACAAACCTCATGAGATGCTCAATAAAGAAGGACCCCTTGAAGGGACATAGTTTTAAGCAAAAGTTATAGCTATTTCTCCTCTTGAAGATTTTATATTTCTGAAATACCCAGAGATAAAGACACCTCTTTAATTTAATTTGTTAGAATTTCCCCAAATCAGGTTACCTGAGGAACTCTTTCTTTCATGACACTTGTTACTAAGGTACTGCCTTCAAGAAACACTTGAGAATACTACCTTAACTTGTTACCAAATGATGGCTTATTATTACACAGACAGAGCTGTAAGAATCTGTTTTAAATATTTAAGGATTTTGAAAATTCTGTATTTCACATAAATATTGAAAGAATAAAAGATTTTGGAATTTTGAGCTACCAGGGGACTGAGAATGGGTCTTATTTAACTCTGTATGTTCCCTTAACACATTATAATGAGATTAGACTAGCTTTAGGGTCTTCTAGTTCCCACTCTGCAATTATATGGAAACTGGTCTAAGTCATTTTCAGTTCCAGTTAGCTTTTACAACATAACAAACCATCCCCAAACTTAGTGGCCTAAAACAACCATTTAGTACTTTCTCGCTGATCTGTGAGTTGATTGGGCAGAGCTGGGCAATTCTCCCTTAGGGTTTCTCATGTGATTGCTGTCAAATATCAGCTGGGGATGGAGCCCTCCAAAGGTGTGAGCAGGCCAGACCTAGAAGATGGCACATTCACGTGGCTGAAAGTGCATGTTAACTGACAGCTGGGAGCTCGGCTATGATAGTCGACCGGAGCACCAATGCATGGCCTCTCCTCGTGTCTTCAGCTTCTCACGGCGTAGTTACTGGGTTCTGAGCTGAGAATTCTCAAGAGCAAGCTAGAGACAGGAAGTAGACGCTGACATTCTCTTAAGGCCTGGGCCCAGAAATTGGCAGAGTGCCGCTTCCACCATATTTTATAGGTCGAAGCAATCATGGAGCCTGCCCAAACACAAGGGGTGGGAGGGGGGAGTGTGCAACTTCACCTTCCAGTGGAAGGAACAGCAAGGTATTGCAGCCACCTTTAATCTACTATGCTTCTCTTCTCAGAGCTTGATTTGCTTTATCTATAAAGTGAAGGTTAAGCAAGATAATGTCTAAGGTCACCACCAGTTTCTAAAATTCTGTGACCTAACAAATACGCTTTACAGTTGAGATACTTCTAGTTTTCTAAGAGATACAGCCATAGGAGAAAATGCAGATGGTTTTTAAGTATACCACTTGCACACTAGGTTGTTTATATATATCAAGAAGGAAAAAAAGAGCACTGCATTCATCTTCCAGGAAAATCCTCTTTTGAAAGGAGCTGTCTCACCAAAGCAACAGAGAAAATCATCATTAATTTACCACAAACATTGAGACAGAAGTGTCTGTGACAGAGTCCCGGGAAATAGGAGAGCTGACATATAGCAGTTTTGGAGGACGTTGTGAGCTTACTTTATACAGATTCCTTACCGATCCTCCATCTCCCGCCTGCCTACCACCCCACACAGACAGGCACGTCTACCCATCTCATTCCAGGGCTGGGTAATTTGACATAGCAGGGCAGAAAGTCTTCGAATCTAAATGACTTCAAGAAAAAGCTATTTTCAACATGTCTGGGTTTTGATACCTCAACTATGTTTGTCAAAGAAATCTAAAATCAGTGAACTTGTTGAAGTAAGACTTAAATGGAAAAAAACCCTCCATTTTTAAAGAATTCCTATCAGATCTTTGCAGAAAAACTCCGTGCTGTTGAAGGAACACTTTAGATAATGGTCAACCTGTAACTTTTACAAAACGATAATAAAAAGTAGAACTGAACACATAGCAAAACGTAAAGCTTTAAGAAATTCTAAGGTAATAGAAATTAGGAAACCCAAAGGATTGGGGACGTTGGGGGGAGAAATGGAAATGAGGAGCAGAGTGGCCAATAAATTGGGTCTGAACATTCTCAGTCTCTAGTGGAGTCATGTCTGAGCTCTCCAGCTGTATTAGCATGTAGTTTGGTATAAAATGATCATGAGTGAAATGACGGTTATACAGCCCTGGGCAGTACCGATAAGCGGAGACCTAGATCCTTGCGGCTAGTTTTACCTTAGTTATGCTGAACTAAGTAACTACTAGGTAAAGCTTTTCCTACTTCAAACATCCAAGTTACCCTGTGCTTTTAGATGTACCAAGCCACAGTGGGAATGGGAAGCAGGAGTCAAGAGTTTGGCATTTAAAAAATCATCTTGACATAGTGATTAGCCGTTAATGACAAACATGCTCTTTGAATTATGCTCCCCAGTACTTTGATCTTGCACTGATGGTGACCATTCACTCTTAGTGAATTATTATTAGTGGCTTCCACTAATAATACCTATTAAACAGGAAGCTTAAAATATTAATTTTATCTTAAAAATAAAAATATTCAGTAATGTAGAGAGTAAAGATTTTATCTTTTATTGCTTTGAGCCTCCTCTGGTAGCAAAGTCTGTACAGATAGTGTTCAATAAATCTGTATTGAATTAAGAAACACATCCATAACATCAGCCAAGTTTTTCTTTCTAAAAAGTGACTTTGGGGATTCCAGTAACTGGACTTGAGATATATACCTAAGCCCAATTTTTTTTTTTTTTTTGGCTGGGAAAGATTCACCATGAGCTGACATCTGTTGCCAATCTTCCTCTCTCTTTTTTTTCCTTTTCCCTCCCCAAAGCCCGTGTTCATAGTTGTATATTCTAATTACAAGTCCTTCTAGTTCTTCTATCTGAGCCGCTGCCACAGCATGGCTACTGACAGATGAGTGGCATGGTTCCATGCCTGGGAACAGAAGGAGGGCTGCCAAAGTGGCACGTGCCAAACTTTAACCACTAGGCCATCAGGGCTGGCTCCTGAGACCAATTTTTTAGTAGATTACCTCCCTACTCTACTGTACATGGATACTTTAAAATAATTTTCCACAGTGATATTAGTAAATTCTTTTGCTACTAATTATCGAAAGCAGATATTATAAACCCTGCTCCAGACCTCCCTCAGAAGGACTTTCAGACAATGTGATGACACTTTTAAAGAACTTTTCCACTTCAGAGATATAGTTTGTAACTATAATGTAGTAATATAACTATTATTCAGAAGAATGCCATTACATTTAATGACTTCATTGTTTATTATAATGGCTACTATTAAATATTTCTCTAAAATTAATTTTTAAAAACTCCACTATTATTTTGAAACATAATATGATTTGTTCTCAGCAAGTCAGTTCTTGCTGAACACTATAGTCCCTACTAACTAAAACGGTAAAATCTTCAGTTTATCCCATGGGTTTTACCATATTAATTATCCTTAAATATGACAGTGTTAATGATCTAGGCCTGAAAATTTTCAACGAATTAAAGAGAAATTTCTCCATGAGAAAAACCAGCTTCGTCAGTGCTTTGACTTATTCATCAAAAATTCATCTGTCTTGATGCACCTTATTTTAGTAAGTTTCAAGGGAGCTTTTCATCAAAAAGGAAAAAGTGGGTGGACATTTAATTATAATACTTCCCTCCATCCTACAAAGCTGATTGTTCCCACTCACAAAATGGTGAGCCAGATTTAACAAAGCCCCTGTGCCAAGAGAGAAGGCTTTACAGGGGACTCTCGCTGTTTGCAAGAAGCGCTGATTGCTATCAGCTCTACTAATATCTTTCCTTTTTGGCAGAATGCTGTTTAAGTGTCACACATTGCTTTAATTGATTATCTGTTATCAAACAAGGATATATTTGGTTATAAATAAAGCTTTTAGAGTTTCATTCCATTCTTCCTCCTTCCCTCCCTTGTAAAGAAAAAAAAAAAAAAGAAAAAGAAAAAGAACAAACCCCTACTTACAGTCGTACACAAACCAACAACTGTTCCCAGTGAGCATCTTGGCAGCTCCCCTCTTTTGGTGGGGAAAGGGTGTGATAGCTAAGTCAGGAATGCTTTTGCTTATGTAGAATAGAACACACAGGTGTGACTGCCCACTCCCTGGGTTAGAAACTGCTCAGCATCTTAATCCTCTTTCAGCTAAAAGACATTGGTAAACATGATCCTTAATAAGCCTAACCTGAATGCACAGTGAGTTCCTTTCCATGTTTTAGAGGTTTCTTTATAAATTTTCCATTCATGGCATTCGGAATATAGGAAAAGGGTAGTGATACAATTATAGAAAAATCTGAGACTTTCCACAATCAAATGTAGATATTTTTGAATGGAATGTTTGTGTTTCGGAATTAAGAGGAGGGAGAAAACTAGATGGGATTAGAGTAGTTTTGGAATTCAGCATGAAATAAGCAACATTTACATCAAAACTTGAAAACTAGGCAGGAATTGGATTTGAAAAACTAGAGCTCCAAGTGGACATAGCAGCATGAGTAAAGGCACAATGCTCATTCCTGAGTTTCAGAAATACAGCAGAAAGGAAATCTAGATTGCTAAATTGACAGAAGCGTAAAGTAGAATAGAGGCAGTTGATGAATAGCCTTGAGTATGTGATTGCCAGGGTGGGAGGTTAGATTTCATCTTACAGAACTGGATCCATTAAATGGATTTGGAGAGCTACTGTTGCTTCTCACCTGGGAAGGGTCTAAAGGGAAGTCATATTTTAGGAGATCTTCTGTATGGACTATTTTGCATCTGGATATACATGTTTGTAACCCACAACAATTGATTCTAAGCTCATGAATATAGACTGCCATTTAAAAAGGGCTGCATTTAAAACCTAACTTATTATCATATGTTAAAGAGAGAGAATAAAACTAGTTTGTTTATTTGGTTTTTTTTTGCGGAGGAAGATTTGCCCTGAGCTAACATCTGTTGCGAATCTACCTCATTTTGCTGAGGAAGATTGTCTCTGAGCTAACACCTGTGCCAGTCCTCTATTTTGTATGTGGGTTGCCACCACAGCATGGCTGCTGACAAGTGGTGCAGGTCCGCATCTGGGAACCAAACCCCTGGCCGCTAAAGTGGAGTGTGCCTAACTTAACCACTAGACCATGGGCCAGCCCCAGTCTTTTGATTTTTAAAAACAGATGAGTTCTACTCCCTTGCTTAAGAGACATTAGCAAATCATTAAACCTTTTGGGATTCAGTTTCGTTTTCTGTAAATGGACTATGAGGGGTTAAATAATCTTCTCCATTCCTGGCATTCAAAATTCTAGAAATCAGACAGAAGAGTTCGTTTATTTGTTTTATGTGTGTAGGTGATTTGGTGGTGAATGGAGAAGGCTAGTTACCCAGAAGTATTGGAGGAGTGGTTATTTTATGGCTTTTACAGGGCAAAAATAGCTTCTATTTCAAATAATAAAAAGGGAAAAAATAAAGGAAAATACATAAAACATTTAGTAACCTGTACCAGCATCATGCAAAGTGTTTTATACTCATTACCTCATTACATCAATGCTCACAATGATTGAGATAAATACTTTTATTACCGTTTTGCTGGTAAGGTTACCCTGGCTGAGAAAAATTAAGCAACTTGCTTAAGGTCAAACAGCCAATAAATGGCAGAGTAGGGAATCAGCTCAGTTCTAACAATGGCAGAGATTAAAGGAATAAAGGTAGCACAATAAATCTAAAAATGGAAAGTGAGCCCAGGTTTTATATGTTTAATTCCTTGACGGAGAGAGGAGAAACCTTTCTGAATGCTTTTGGACAAGAGACCTGCTATTCAGTGGATGAAGCTGCAAAAGTTCCAAGAGTTGATTTTATTTTTCTCTAAGAATCTCTAATCTTGTCCCGCCTTCCCAAACTAGAGAAGCAGAGAGCCAGAAACACACAGTCGTGCCCATGAAATCCTCCTGCATGCAGTCATTCTTTATAATTCTTAGGTAGCTGCCTCGCTACCTAGTGATTAGCCCAGGATAGAAGACCTAAGCAAGATTAGGCATCATCTTCTAATGAGAAAGTCCAAGTATTCCATTTGGAAGTTAGTTGTTTGGAACTTGGAATATATTTTGTCTTTTAATCAGTGTTATGTGTACTATTTGGCTTCCTCAGTCCACAAAAACCTATTACATCCCTAATAGAAGTAAAAAATTACAGAGCACTTTAGTATAAGTATCTTCCTAACCTAAAATGCATTCAAAGGTGCCCTTCCCCATCTCTCAGCCCCCTCTCAGCCTGGTGTGCAGAGCAACCCTAAGGTAGGGGCAGCAAATTCAAATGCTTACAGTAGGGGACAAACAAGTGATGAGTGACAGGGCCCTGTAGGATGGACCTATGAGGAAACGGGGAGCTAAGCCCAGTCTAAGGGGTCGGCCTCAACTTTTCTTCAATCAGTTGTTGATGTGCATGAATGTAGGCCCAGTGTTGTCTGACATTACAATTTCGTAAAAGAACCCAGAAATATAGATTTTAATGTAAAAATCTCTTGATTTCTAAGTGTAGACAACTAAATCAATTTAAAACAAAATAAAAGCAAAAGCACAATTCTATCATTTGTGCCAATACATAATGTCACAGACCACTAATTTTGCAATCTCTGCTCTAAGGTCAAATTTTGAAAGACAAGATTCACCAAGATGGATTTTTGTAAGTGATGCAGATGAGATATGAAGGATGTCCTATTAGTGAGAATCAGGTATTGCAGATATGTGGTAAAACACGCGAAGGGCACTTGGTTTGGGGAAGTGGGTTCCTTCTAGTTTCTTTTTCTGTAGTGGTTAACTTTGAGACAGAAGTTGAATTGAAAAGGGTTAAGGGCACGGAGAAGATCAGCTATTTCCTCTTATCCCCTCTGTTGCTTGCAAGCAACGCTAGGGTTGGAGTGGAGAGAGAGAAAGGGAGATCTTGCCAAAGGATCATTCACACATATGTTAGACATAGTTAAAGCTGTGGTTGAGTACATCCAGAAAATCCCTCTCATAAGAAAACAACTAGGCTTGGCGCTTTCTGTGAGATGGAATTATTAGATTTGATGCTTTTCAAAAAATACTCTCATTACTGAAAAACAAAGTCAAATTTATTCGACATTCCATTGATCACTTTGTCTAAAGTCTAAGCAGCTTGAAAAGAGACTTGGGTTTTCTAAGTCACTCTGATGCTTTTGTGAAATATACATGGAGTTCCAAAAGAAAAGCAGAACATCCTTAGAGGGTTTGACTTTTGTGCTTTGAATCAGCATAGTAAATGACTACTACAAATTCTCCTTCTTTTCCCCCCATCTTTGTTTCACTTTAACTCTCCCTCTTTCGCTCTAACTATTGGTATAGTCAAATTATTACTCATTATGTCAAAGGAGAATAACTAAGGTTGCTTTAATTTTCCTTTGTTAGCAACATGATGTCTAAAGAGTTTGCAAAAAGTCATCTGTTTCTCAAATATATTTTTAAAACAGGAGCTGTGCTGGGTGCTGGGGATTCAATCACAGACAAAGGAAAGATAGATTCTGCCCTATTGGAGTTTACCATCTAGGAGAAAATAAAGAAAAGTAAATGGCAATTGTATACGGTTGTGACAAGCAGTGTGTTGGATGATCTACTGGGTCCTATGACAACATCAGTGGTGATTAGGTTGGTTTAGGAGAAACATTACAATTTTGAGGAACTGACTTCCAAACTGTAAACTAAAGAAGATTTAGGTTTAAAGTTGAATTAGTCCAAGGAGATGGGGAAAGAGGGATATTTTAGAGACAGAAAGACTAGCACATTTAAGACACAGAAATGCAACGTCCAGATGTCTCATATGTTACAGGTAGTCATATGGTGCATGTACGTTTAACTTTATAAGAAACTGCTAAATTGTTTTCCAAAACAGCTAGAATATTTTGCATTCCCACCAGCAATGTATGAGAGTTCCAGTTGCTCTACAGCCCTCCCAGTACTTGGTCTTGTCACATTTTTTGATTTTTGTTTTTGCTATCCTAATATGTATATAGTATTATTTTATTTTGCCTTTAATTTGCATTTCCCTAATTACTAATGATGTTGAACATCTTTTTCTGTAACAATATTTTTGAGATACAATTCATATACCAAAGAATTCATCCATTTAAAGTACACATTTCAATCATTTTTAGAATGTTCACAGAGTTGTACAACCATTACAATCAATTTTAAAATATTTCCATCTCTCCCAAATTAGACAATCGCTAGTCTACTTCCTGTCTGTATAGATTTGCCTATTCTAGATGTTACATATAAATGGAATCATACAATATGTGATCTTTAATGACAGGCTTTTTTCCTTTAGCTTAATGTTTTCTGGATTCATCCATATGTAGCATACCAGTACCTTATTCCCTTTTATGGTCAATTTTGTTGTATGGATATACCATGTTTTATTTATCCATTCATAAGTTGATGGACACCTGGGTTGTTTCCATGTTTTGGCTGTTATGAATAATTCTAATTACGATTTTAATACACGTTTTTGTGTGGGCATATGTTTTCCTTTCTCTTGCGTCTATACCTAGGAGTGGAATTTCTGGGTCATATGATGACTCTATACTTAACCATTTGGGAAGCTGCTCGGCTCTTTTCCAGTGGTACCTGACTGCACCATTTTACATCCCCACCAGCAGTGCATGAGGGTTTCAATTCCCCTCATTCTCGCCAACCCTCGTTATTGTTTGCTTTTGATTATAGTCACCCCAGTGAGTGTGAAGTGGTTTCTCATTGTGGCTTTGATTTGAATTTCCCTAATGGCTAATGATGTTGAACATAATTTCATGTACTTATTGCCCACTTGTATGTCTTTTTCAGAGAAATATTTATTTAGATCCTTTGCCCATTTAAAACATAGGGTTATTTTGTCATTGTTATTGAAATACAATCATTTTTTATATATTCTAGAGGTAAGTTTCTTATCTGATATATAATTTGCAAAATTTTCTCCCATTCTATGGGTTGTCTTTTCACTTTCTTGATGGTATCGTGTGAAGCACAGAAGTTCTAATTTTTTTTTTTTTTTTAATTTCTTGGTGAGGAATATTAGCCCTGAGCTGACATTTGACTCCAATCCTACTCTTTTTGCTGAGGACGATTGGCCCTGAGCTAACATCTGTGCCCATCTTTCTCTATTTTATATGTGGGATGCCACCACGGCATGCCTTGATGAGTGGTGCTAGGTCTGTGCCCGGGATCTGAACCAGTGAACTCTGGGCCACCGAAGGAGAGTGCATGAACTTAACCACTATGCCACCAGGCTAGCCCCACAGAAGTTTTAAGTTTTGATGAAGGGCAATTTATCAATGTTTGCATTTGTTGCTTATACCTTTGGCTTCATATTTACAAAGCCATTGCTTAACCCAAGGTTATGAAGATTTACTCCTATGCTTTCTTCTAATAGTTTTATACTTTTAGCCCTTATATTTAAGTTAGATCTTTGATTAGCTTTGAGTTATTTTGCATATGGAATTAGGTAAGAGTTTAGTTTCATTCTTTTGCATGTGGGTATTCATTAGTCCCAGCACTATTTGTGGAATAGACTACTATTTTCAACTTGAATTGATATAAATCAACTGACTATAAATGTCAGGATTTATTTCTGGACTCAATTTTATTCCATTGATCCATATGTCCATCCTTATGTCAGTACCCCTCTGTCTTGAAACCATAGCTTTGTAGTAAGTTTTAAAATCAGAAAGTGTGAGTCCTCTAAATTTGCTCTTCTTTTTCAAAATCATTTTAGCTCTCATGAGTCTCTTGAATTTCCATATGAATTTTAGGATAGGTATGTAATTTCTGAAAAGGCTAGCTGGGATTTTGAAGGGAATTGTGTTGAATCTGTAGGTCAGTTTGGTGAGTATTGTCATCCTGATAATATTGAGTCTTCTGACCATGAGCATGGAATACCTTCCCATTTATTTAGATCCGCTTTAATTTCTTTCAACAATGTTTTATAGTTTTCAGTGTATAAGTTTGCACTTCTTTTTTAAATTTTTCTCTAACATTTATTCTTTTTGATCCTACTGTAAATGATATTCTTTCTTAGTTTCACTTTTAGGTTCTTTTTTGCAGTGTATTGAAATACAATTGTGTTTTTCTATATGTTGATCTTATATTCTACAACCTTGCTGAACTTGTTTATTTGTTCTTTTAGTTTCTCTATGTGTGTATGTGTATTCCTTAATATTTTCTATATACAAGATCCTGCCATCTGAGAATATAATTGTACTTCTTCATTGCCAACTTTTATGTCTTTTATTTTTATGCCCAATTCCCTGAGCATGCCTAATTCCCTTTTTGTATCGTTTTTTCCAACCTGAACATCTTCTTTGGTGAAATGTCTGTTCAGTCGTTTTACCTTTTTAAAAATTGGGTTATTTATTTACTTATTTTTGTTTTGTTTAAAAGTCCTTTATATATTTTGAATTAAAGCCCTTTGTTCTTTATGTAATTCACAAATATTTTCTCTATATCTGTGGATTGTCTTTCTAATCTCTTTATAGTATCTTGTTCAAGGCAGAAATTTAAATTTTGGTGAAGTCAAATTTAGGAATATTATCATATACAGATCATACTTTTGTGTTTTATATAAGAAACTTTTGCCTAACCCATGGTTACAAAGATTTTCTCCTAAGTGTTCTCATAGAAGTTTTATACTGTTTAGTTTTTATATTTAGGTTTTTGTTTCATTTTGAGTTAATTTTTGTATATGGCACAAAGTAGGGGTCAAGATTTGTTTATTTATTTATTGCACATGAATGCCCAATAGTTGCAGCATCATTTGTTGAAAAGAATGCCATTTCTTCATTGAATCATGTTTGCCCCTTTGTTAAATATTGGTTGACCTATATTATGGGTCTATGTCTGATCTCTCTGTGCTATTCCATTGCCCTGTGTGTCTACTTTTCACCAATACCACATTGTCTTTAAATTTGTAGCTTTATGACAACCCTTGAAATCAGGTGTTCTGAATTCTCTAACATTGTTCTTTTTAAAAAATTGTTTTGGCTACTCTTGTTTCTTTGTCTTTCTGTATAAATTCTTGTATGAGGCCATCAATACCTACAAAACTACTGTTGGGATTAATATTGGAATTGCATTGAAGTTTTAGATCCAGATAGAAAGAATTGACATCTCAACAATATTGAGTTCTCTCATCCATGAACATGGTATGTCTCTCCAATTATTTAAGCTATCTTTGATTTTTTAATCAATGTTTTGTAGTTTCCAGCATCCAATCATTTTTAATTGCTAAATATTTGAATAACAATGCTTTTAACCTATTTGTTATACAAAACAAATCCATTTAAATATTTTCTACTTATTGTGTTAGTTTATGGTGGGGAGAGGTTGTGTGTGTGTGTGTGTGTGTGTGTGGGGTACACTTAAAAGAATTATGGAAAACTTGTGCATTAATTAGCTGATCTGATTTTAAAACTATTTTAAGCAAGAAGTTTAGTGCTGCTTTTAATACTAAAACTTGTAAGAATCTTAGAAGGCTGTACATGCTAATGTAGTAGAAAATAGCACAGAGTCAGAAAAGCAAATCCTGATTCTAATACTGTGTGAATTTAAACAACTTCTAATCTCTCATTAGGAAGATGGAAATAACAGGATATTTGCAAGAATCAGATGAGGTAACTCTAGTAAAGCTTTTGAGACAATGTCTGACAATATATTAATGTTGCCATAAATATTAGCCTAAAAAATCCTAATAAGAAAGGAGGAAATAGAAGTGTTTCTGTTCATAGATGACCTGATTATCTATCTAGAAAATCTAAAATAATTGACAAAAGTCTCTTGGAACTAATAAGCGATTATAGCAAGGTTGATTATAGCAAAGTCAACACACAAAAGTCAATCACTTTTCTATAGTCAGCAATGACCAAGTGGAATTTGAAATTAAAAATGCATAAACATTAGATAGGAGCACCTAAATGTATGAAACAAATATTAACAGATCTGAAGGGAGAAATAGACAGCAATATAAAAATAGCAGAGGACCTCAGTGCCACACTTTTAAGAATGGATAGATAATCCAGACAGAAAATCAATAAGGAAACATTGGACTTAATCTACATATTAGCCCAGATGTACCTAACAGACACATACAGAACATTCCATCCAACAGCAGCAGAATACACATTCTTCTCCAGCACACATAGAAACATTCTCCAGGATAAATCATATGTTAGGGCACAAAACAAGTCTTAATAAATTTAAGAAGATTGAAATGATATCAAGCATCTTTTCTAATCATAGTGGTATGAATCTGGAAATCAATTACAAGAAGAAAACAGGAAAATTCACAAGTAAATGCAAATTAAACAACAATGCTACTAAACAACCAATGGATAAAAGAAGAGATCAAAAGAGAAATAAAAAATATCTTGAGGCAAATGAAAATGGAAACATAACATACCAAAACTTATGGAATGCAGCAAAAGCAGTTCTAAGAAGAAAGTATAGTGATAAATGCTTACATTAAGAAACAAGGAAGATCTAAAATAGACAACCAACCTGTACACCTCAAGGAACTAGGAAAAGAATAACAAAGTCCAGAGTTAGCAAAAGGAAGGAACTAACAAAGATCAGAGCAGAAATAGATGAAACAGAGATCAGAAAAAATAGGAAGATAGAAAAGATCAAAGAAACTAAGAGAGAGTTTTTTGAAAAGATAATCAAAATAGACAGATCTTCAGCTAGACTCACCAAGAAAGAAAAAAAGAGGACTCAAATAACCAAAATTATAAATGCAAGGGGAGACATTATAACTGATACCACACAAATGCAAAGGATCATAAGAGACTATTATGAACAATTATACACCAACAAATTGGACAACATAGAAGAAATGGACAAATTCCTAGAACTATACAACCTACCAAGACTGAGTGATGAAGAAATAGAAAATCTAACCAGACCAATAATGAGTAGGAGATGGAATCAGTAATCAAAAACCACCCAACAAAGATCCTGGTACCAGATGGCTTCACTGATGAATTCTACCAAATATTTAAAGAAGAACCAATGCCAGTTCTTCTCAAACTCTTCCAGAAATTAGGAGCACTCACAAACTCATTTTATAAGCCAGCATTAACCTGATACCAAAGCCAGATAAAGACACAAGAAAAGAAAATTATAGGCCAATATGCCTGATGAAAATAGATGCAAAATTTCTCAACAAAATATTAGTAAGTTGAATTCAATCATACACTAAAAAGATCATACATCATGAACAAGTGGGATTTATTTTGGGACTGCATGGATGGTTCAGTATCTGCAAATCAATCAATATGTTACACTACATTGACAAAATGAAGGATTACAGTCATATGATGATCTCAGTAGATGCAGAAAAAGCATTTGACAAAATTCAACATCGTTTCATGATAAAAACTCTCAACAAACTGAGTGTAGAGGGAATGTACCAAAACATAATAAAGTCCATATGTGACAAGCCCACAATGGGCAAATACTGAAAGCTTCTTTTCCAAGATCAGGAACAAGATAAACATGCCCGTACTCACCACTTTTATTCAACATAGTGCTGGAAGTCCTATCCAGAACAATCAGGCAATAAAGAGAAAGAAAAGGCATCAGAATTGGAAAGGAAGCAGTAAAATTGTCTCTATTTGTAGATGACATAATTTTATGTATAGATAATCCTAAAGACTCAACCAAAAAACTCTTAGAACTAATCAATGAATTCGGTAAAGTTTCAGGATACAAAATTAACAGACAAAAAGCAGTAGCATTTCTATACACTAACAATAAATTTTCTGAAAAAGACATAAATGATCTCACTTACAGTAGCATCAAAAACAATAAAATACTCAGTAATAAATTTAACCAAGGAGGCGAGAGATTTCTACTCTGAAAACTACAAGACATCGATGAATTGCAGAAGACACAAATAAATGGAAAGTTATCCCATATTCATTGACTGGAAAAATTAATATTGTTAAAATGTCAATACTTCCGAAAGCCATTTATAGATTCAGTGCAATCCCTATCAAGATTCCAATGGCATTTTTTACAGAAATAGAACAAACATCAAAAATTTATATGGAACTCAAAAGACCTTGAATAGCCAAAGAAATCCTGAGAAAGAACAAAGCAAGACATCACACTTCCTGATTTCAAGCTACACTATAAAGCTATAGTTATAAAAACAGTATTGTACTGGCATAAAAACAGACAAATAGACCAATGGAACACAATTGAAAGCCCAGAAATAAACTCAAGCATATACGGTGAATGAATATTTGTCAAGAGAGCCAAGAATACTCAATGGAGAAAAAACAGTCTCTTCAATAAATGGTGCTGGGAAAACTGGATATTCACATGTAAAAGAGTTAAATGACTCCTATCTTACACAAATCACAAAAATTAGCTCAAAATGGATTATAGACTTAAATGTAATTCCCCAAACCATGAAACTCTTAGAAGAAAACAGGAAAAAAACCTCCTTGACATGGATCTTGATAATGAATCTTTTGAAATCACACTGAAAGCATGAACAACAAAATAAAAAATAAACAAATGGACTGCATCAAACTAAAAAGCCCAAAGAACAAAAGAAACCATTAACAAAATGAAAAGACAACCTATGGAATGGAAAAAATTATTTGCAAACCATATATCTGATAAAAGGTTAATATACAAAACATGTCAAGAGCTTATACAACTCAATAGCAAAAAAGAAAAAAGAAATCTATTTAAAAAATGGGCAAAGGACCTGAATAGATATTTTTCCAAAGAAGATATATGAATGGTCAACAGGTACATGAAAGATGTTCAACGTCACTATTAGGGAAATGCAAATTAAAACATCAATGAGAAATCACCTCATCCTTGTTAGAATGGCCATCATCAAAAAGACAAGAGATAACAAGTGCTGACATGGATGTGCAGTGTTGGTAAGATTGTAAATTGGTATGGCCACAATAGAAAACAGTGTGGAGGGTCTACAAAAATTTAAAAATTAAAAATAGAACTACTGGAAATTCTACTTCTGGGAATATGTCCAAAGAAAACAAAAACCCTAATTCAAAAAGATAGCTGCACTCCTGTGTTCATTGTGGCATTATTTATAGTAGCCAAGACGTGGACACAACCTGTCTCCACCTATGGATTAATAGATAAGAAGTTGTGATGTGTCTATAAATATATATGTATATATATATACACACACATACATATAATATGGTATTTTATATATATATGTAGTATAATATATATACATAATGTGGTATATATTTTATATATATGTAGTATATGTAAATGGAATATTGGAATATTATTCAGCCATAAAAAATAAGGAAATGCTACCATTTGTGACAACAAGGATGGACCCTAAAGGCATTATGCTAAATGAAATAAGTCGGACATAGAACAACAAATACTATATGACCTCATTTATATGTGTAATCTAAGAAAGCAACAACAACAAAACAAACATCAAACTCATAGAAAAAGAGGTCAGATATGTGGTTACCAGAGATGGTGGGTACAACAGCAACAACAACAAAAACATCAAACTCATAGAAAAAGAGGTCAGATTTGTGATTACCAGAGATGAGGAGTAGGGGGCAGGGGGGAGGGGGCATTGGTGGAAGATGGTCAAGAGGTGCAAACTTCCAGTTATGAGGTAAATAAGTACTAGGGATGTAATGTACAACATGATAACTACAGTTAACACTGCTGTATGATATATAGGAAAGTTCTTAAGAGAGTAGATCCTAAGAGTTCTCATCACAAGGAGAAATGTTTTCTTTTCTTTTTGTTGTCTATATGAGATAATGAATGTTAATTAAACCTATTGTGGTAGTAGTTTCACAATATATGTAAATCAAACCATCACAATGTACACCTTAAACTTATACAGTGATGTATGCCAATTATATCTCAATAAAACTGAGGGAAAAAGGCATACAAACTGGAAAGGAAGAAGTAAAATTGTCTATATTTACAGATGATGTGATATTATACATGGAAAACCCTACAAATCCCACCAAAAACTGTTAAATTCAGTACAGTTACAGGATAAACAGTTGCATTTCTATACAGCAATGAATTATCATAAAGGGAAATTAAGAAAAAAATCTCATTTACAATAGCATCAAAGAGAATAAAATACTTTGGAATAACTTTAACCAAGGAGGTGAAAAATCTGTACACTGAAAACTATAAGACATTAATGAAACAATGGAAAAAGAAACAAGTAAATGGAAAGATATTTCATGATTATGGATTAGAATAATTAATATTGTTAAAATGTCCTCACTACCCAAAGCAATCTATAGATTCAATGTAATTTTTATCAAGATTGCAATGATCTTTTTCATAGAAATAGTCAAGACAATCCTAAAATTCGTGTGGAACTACAAAAGATCCCAAATAGCCAAAGCAATCTTGATGAAGAATAGAGCTGGAGGCCTCACACTTCCTGATTTCAAACTACAGTACAAAGCTATAGCAATCAAAACCATATGGTATTCACATAAAAACAGACACATAGATCAACGGAACAGAATAGAGAGCCTAGAAATAAACCAATGCATGTATGGTCCATTAATTCACAAGAAAGAAGCCAAGAATATACAATGGGGAAAGGACAGTCTCTTCAATAAATAGTGTTGGGAAAACTGCTCAGCCACTTGCAAAAGAATGAAACTGGACCACTATCTTATATCATAAACAAAAATTAACTCAAAATGGATTGAAAACTTAAATGTAAGACCCGAAACCATAAAACTCCTATTTTTCCACAAATGGTTTTGGAACAACTGGACATGCACATGGAAAAAATGAATCTAGACACAGCCCTTATACCTTACACAAAAATCATCTCAAATGGATCATAGACCTAAAGGTAAAATGCAAAACTAGAAAACTCCTAGGGGATAACATAAGAGAAAGCCTAAATGATCTTAGGTACGATGACTTTTTAGATAAAATGCTAAAGGCATTTACATGAATGAAACAATTGATAAGCTGAACTTCACTAAAATTGAAAACTTCTGCTCTGAAGAAGGCAATGTTGGGGTCGGCCCGGTGGTGTAGCGGTTAAGTTTGCACTCTGTTTCGGCAGCTGAGGGTTCACAGGTTGGGATCCCAGGAGCAGACCTAGCACTGCTCATCGGGCCGTGCTGTGGTGGTACCCCACATAAAATGGAGGAAGATTGGAATAGATATTAGCTCAGTGACAATCTTCCTCAAGCAAAAAGAGGAAGATTGGCAACAGATGTTGGCTCAGGGCCAATTTTCCTCCTTCCCCGCTCCCCCTGAAAAAGGTGATGTTGACAATAAGAAGACAAGGTACAGACTGGGAGAAAATGTTTTCAAGAGACATATTTGACAAAGGACCATGTCCAAAATATACAAAGAACTCTTAAAACTCAGCAATAAGAAAACAAACAATGCAACTAAAAAACGGGCAAAAGGCCAGAGACCTGAACACACACCTAACCAAAGAAGATATAGAGATGGTAAGTGAGCATAAGAAAAGGTGTTCAATGTCATATGTCATTAGGAAATTGCAAATTAAAACAACAGTGAGGTATTACTATACATCCGTTAGAATGGCCAAAATCCAAAACATTAACACCACCAAATATTGGCAAGGATGTGGAGCAACAGGAACTCTCATACACTGCTGGTGGGAATGCAAATTGTACCGCCACTTTGGAAGACAGTTTGACAGTTTCTTATAAAATTAAACATACTCTTAGCATATGATTCAGCAATTGCATTCCGTGATATTTACCCAAAGGAGCTGACAACTTTGTCCACACAAAAACCTGCACATTGATTTTCCAGCCTCTTTATTCACAATTGCCAAAACTTGCAAGCAGCCAAGATGCCCTGCAGTAGGTGAATGGGTAAATTGACTGTGATACATCTAGAAAATGGAATATTTTTCAGTGCTAGAAAGAAATGAGCTACCAAGCCATGAAAAGACATGGAGGAATCTTAAATGCATATTACTGAGTGACAGAAGCCAATCTGAAAAGGCTACATACTGTATGATTCCAACTATATGACATTCTGGAAAAGGCAAAACTATGGAGACAATAAAAAGATTAGTGGTTTGGGAGGCGGGGGTGGAGGGAGGTAAACAGGCAGAGCAAAGAGGAATTTTGGGGCAATGAAAATATCCTGTATGATATTATAATGATGGATATATGTCATTATACATTTGTCCAAACCCATAAAATGTAAAACACCAAGAGTGAGCCATAAGGTAAACTGTAGTTTACATTATGATATGTATGATATGATGTGTCAGTGTAGGTTCATCGATTGTAACAAATGTACCACTCTGGGGGCGGATGTTGTTAGTAGGAAAGGCTATGCATGTGTAGGAGTTAGGGGTAAGTGGGAAATCTCTGTACTTTCCACTCAATTTTTCTGTGAACCTAAAACTGCTCTAAAAAAATAAACTTAATTAATTATTTTATTAATTTAAGAAGTCCCAGGTAAAAATGAAAATCTAGTGATATGAAAAAGAAATTCCAAGATGTGTCATTCTTAAATGTCTTGTATTAGTGAACATCATTTATCTCTGATCAATAGTTGATCAATATTATTTCACTGTCTTTGTCTAAATGCTATAGCCAGAATCTCTAGCATATTAATTAGATAGGAGCTGTAGTGTATCTGTCAACTAGCAGCACTTCAGATATAAGATACACCTAGAAAAACAGCCAGCAGGGGACATTTACACTCAAATTGGCAGTTTTATTTGATTTAAAAAATTCAATGATTTTTAGCAAAATTGGCAAGGACCAAAGGAGAAACATTAAAGTAGTAGTATTTTTTTTAAAAGATATTCTTGAAGACAATGAAAATGGCTATGAAATTGCTTTATAAGCTTGGAGATGCACAAATGGATCTGGCATTCTCGCTGTGAGAACTTTGAAGGCTTTTAATCTCCAGAATGCATACATTTTATGTTACCATAATTTCCAATTTCCAAATCTCGCTTAGGTTTGGCATGGGGTGGTGCTAATATCTTTGATGCCAGAGATGAATCGATGAGGTCTGTGGCAAGAACTAACAGCAGGAAGCACCGTCAGCAGCTTTCTTTAAGAAATGGACTGTCGCCATCAATTCTTCTGTTTAGACGTCTCGACTGTTGTCAGTATAAGCATCCCATTTGACCTATGAGTTCATGCCAGTGGGAAAAAAATCCTCTCGTTGTGTACCTGATTTTATTATTTTTATGGTTGATATAAACCTTTTTTAAAAAGCAAGAGGAAGATAAATGAGGAAAAGCATAGGGATCACCCAAGATCCATCTATTTCTATGCCTGTTTCTAGGATACCTTCCTCCCTGAGAATTGTAACTGAACGACCCACACGAGAGTAGTTATTCCTCACAGGGGCAGGAGTCTGCTTTTTTGGGAGTCCTGTTTTCTAAATCTTCCAGCATATGAAAGCCACATTTCCATGACAAACCGGCATGCCACTTCTGAAAGTTGTGGTCCGCTTCGGACAATTCTGCAGGGAGCTAACAAAGATTAGACCCGAGTTGTGACTGGCAGATAGCCTAAGTGATGGTCTGTAGATCAGCTTTCCACAATTCAATTTGTGTTCAGAAGACTCATAGCTATAAAACTACTTGCTGAATTAAAAAAGGATTGTAGTGCTGTGGTGAGAGTGTGACCTGCAGGCAGTTTTATATGAGCTAAATAGAGAGGTGTCCAGGCTTCGATGGTGTGATCATTACATAAATGTGGATTTAGCAACTTCTTGTTCACAAATGTGGCCACGATTAACCATTTAATTTTGAAGAATTTCCAGCTCATTTACCATTTTTGAAGATCGTCCCTGAGCTAATATCTGTTGCCAATCTTCCTCTTTTTGCTTCAGGAAGATTGTCCCTGAGCTATCATCTGTGCTAGTCTTCTTCTATGTTGTATGTGGGATGCTGCCACAGCATGGCTTGACAAGTGGTGTGTAGGTCCACGCCTGGGAACCAAACGCACCAACCACATGCCGCCAAAGCAGAGTGAGTGAACTTAACCACTACGCCATGGGGCCGGCCCCACGATTTTTTTTCTTTTTACCTTGTTGACGTACTGAATACTTTCTTTCTCCAAATTATGGACCACATAGGAGAAAATAAAAATGTTAAAGCTCAAGACAATAAACACTTCTTTATCTTGTAAGCAACATTCAAGTGATATAAAATAAAAATATTTTATTAAGATTCTATTCCTAGCTCTTCCACTGGACTATGGGTATTATGCTTTTGGGTAAGTAACAGTCCACTAGCATTTTATTTCTGTTGTGCCTTCTATCTCCATCATCCTAATGAAAAGAATATTTTGTTCTCTTGAATAGTTCTTTGAGATTATTGATCAAAATGCAATTAATAACCCCTTCTACCAATCACAGCTCCATGATACTGTCTTTCTGGCACATACCTGCACATGCACATGCGCACCACAATGCATCCACTTTCAGCAGCATGTAAGAGGAAAGTATTTAAAGTTGTGGGAACAAACCCCAGTAGGGATGAAAATAGTTCTGCAAATATGTGATACTCATGGAGAGTCCAGGGAACTCACTTTAGACTCTCTCTGCATCTGTTTTTGTGGAGAGACGTAGAAGTGATTCCCTAGTACGCCCTACGGCAGTGAACAAGCTGATTGGTGATTCAGTTTCCTCAGATGCAGAATGGGAATAATGCTGCCTTACAGAGTACTGTGAAGATAAAATTCTATGGTTCACGTGCAAGGGCTTAGAGAAGGAAGAAGAATACGATGCAGATAGTACTTACAGTAATAGCTATCCTGTGTAAGTGCCTTTGTGTGCTAGACAATGTTGCATACATTATTTCATTTAGATATTATTTGCTTCATTTTATAGAAATGAAGGTTAAGAATGGCAAATCAGCTTGCCAGCGTCACACAGAAGATGGCAGAGCTGGAATATGTGCACAGGTCTGAATGGATTCAAAGCTCATCCCCTTTTTCTTCTGTTACACCTTTTATAAAATATCCTTCTTTGTCTTGGCAAATGATTTTGGCTTTGAAATCTATTTTTAATATTACCTAGTAATATGTGTTAGCATTTACACAAATGAAAAAATCAACTTTATTACCACTGATTGGATAGGGGACAGCCAAATAAAAATGCCTAAGAGAACTGCTAGTCTGCATTCTTTATTTCAAAAATAAAAAATTAAGGAACACGCCTAAGGCGTACAGTGCAGTGGTACAAGGGTGATTACCGGAGCCCTCTATTGTAAATGCCATTAATATGACTCATAATCTCCTGTCTTATCATGGAGTAATGTTATGTACCTTTTCTCTCTAGCTAAGTCATCAGCACCTAGAATTCTGGTTTTATGCATTGCCAGATCTTCCATTTACAGTGCATTTGGTAGCCATTCTATAATTGTTAATTGAATGAAAGAATAATGTGAATACATATGGGGTACATCCTTTAGAATCAGGCCCGGCTTTTAAAGGATGGTGCACAGATAATCTAGTCCTTTAGCTATTCTGTGCCTCTTGACAATTTGTTTCTAAGTGGTAGAGTTAATGCCAGCAGACGAACTCGTTCTCTGGTATAGTTTTTACCGAGTTTACTGGTTGGCCTTGAGCAATTGCAGAATAACCAAATACAAGGTAAATATGGACTTTTTACGTTGTTTTAAAATCTTAGGAATCTGCGTTGATATTTCTGCAGATGCCAAACTTGAAAAGGCACCGAACTTGAGGATAACAAATAGCGTGATGCACACTAAGAGGAGCCATAGACCTTGTTGTGACTGATAACTAGGTACATGGAGATGACAACATTGTGAATGAGAGTGGTGAAGTGCTGAGGGCAGAGCTGACTGTGAACAGGTGACTGAGTTTATGCCAATCCATAAAAAATAACAAAGCCAGGGTCTTAAATTGTGACTCTAGGCTTTTAAAGAGCTTCCGTGTTAGTGTGGTTAAAAGAATTTAGCACTAGAATGAAGTAAGATATTTCAGAGGTCATTAAACCATCACTTGGGGGTGATGACTTCTGAAATACTTTATTGCAATTCATTTCCCAATATAAAGAAACCTTTAGAACTCCTAAAGACATATTGATTACACCTCAGACTCAAGAATAAACTCAAATGAACAGTTTCATTTATTGAAACACAAAAGAGTCTTAATTACACTGATTATTTTTTCTCTGTATCATTTGCTAAGCATTTTATTTGGGGATCATATATTAGCTAATATATACCTATTATTATAGGTATATATTATAAGGTAGGATCACTTTATGAAACAGTATTTGAGATTTTAAACTACCTAACTAGCCAATTATATAATAACATAAAGCCAAATTTTTAAAATATAAATGCAAATCAAACAACTTTTCTCTCACCTCTGAGTAGCCAGTGACCATCAGATGATATGTAGAAAGAGGCAATATGGAACCGTAGAGAGCGGCACTGAGGCACAAGACAAATATTCTGCCCTCTTCAGCTCTCTCACTAAGCAGTTGAGTGAGTTTAACAGTGTTAACCATTCCATTAGATAAAGATGTGGCAATAGGTGATCTATAAGTTGCTTCTAGCACTAAAATTCTATCAGTTCTATGATCCAAAAAAGAATGTCATATGCAAATGACATGATTCTATGTCCTCATAATAAATGACTTCTTAATTATTCAAATGAATGGTATTTTTGTCCAATTCAAAGAAATGAATTGGACAATGAATTAAGAAGAGAGAATTAAGAAGAGAGAAATAAACAAACTTCTCATAACAAACTTACCTAATCAGTCCTTGGTGTGTCCAGATTATCTATAAAAATCTAATAAGTGATCCAAAGCTTTCTTTGCCGGTGTGGAATCAGTTGCTTTTAGAATCAGAGGATGATTTTGCTCCATGAGAGCAGTCACTTTTCTACAGACTGCAGCCCTCCCACCCACAATTTACTCTCTGCCCCGCCCTCCTCCCGCTTTTCCTCCTGTGTCTTCTCCTCCTCTCTAGAGCTCTCATTTTCACTCTGAATGCATTCTTCCTATACAATTTTCTCTTTCATCAATAACTAGAAGCACCTCACACCAGGCACTGTACAATCCAATTGAGCGTATGATAGTTTTCCTTACAGCAGAAATGTAAAAGTCACGTCATTTTGAGAATACTTTCTAGTGTCTCTCCAAAATGGCTTTAGAGTATCTCTCTCAGGTAAACCATGGGATGTCTCATTTTTTCGGGAAGTATTTACAAAATCTCTTAATGGTGGTTGACTTACATGTAAGCCAACTTTTATGTACAGGTAAAAAGTCATACCCTGATGACTTTATTAGTTTTCTTTGTAGAGGTCTACCCCCTTTAGAGGTCTTTTTCCCTAGTGCTAGGGTTCTACCCTCTCTAGATATTAGCAATTGCTCTGTATTTAAACAGATCCAATGATGCCTGTTGACATTTTAGCCTCTAAAGCAATCTGATGACCTAGGCTTATCCCTGTAAGGAACATATATCTTATTTAACCAACATCACCAGCCAGTGGGAAGGTGTTGTGGCTGATCAATCTTTTTCATGCTGTTTTGACCATACCATATAGGCAAATGCAACCGTGGCCTGTGTGTTGGACCATCCTGGGTCTTATGTCCCTTAGCTTAATTTTATACCTCTTCATTTCATATCAATGAAAATTAATTGTTTTGGTCTTTCACGTTGCTATTTTAAATTCATGAATGAATGGTAAAAAACTAGGGGAAGAGGAAATGATGTAAAATACAAGCCTGTCAATTAAGCAGTATAATAAAGCAGGCAAGAATAATATATTAAAATTTTTCAGTATCTAGAGATATTAACTCATGAGCAGGTGAAAAGGACAAACAAAAAGAAATTGGGATCAGTAGAAGAGGACTCCTTTGTCTGGCTAATTAGATATCTTCTGTATGTGGAAGGGAATCTTAGTAGCAAACACTTATCCAACATGTTGTGGAAGAGGAACTCATGCCTTGTGTAATGAGTTGTAGTAGATTATGCTGAAGGCCTTTTTCAGCTCTAAAAATCTAACTTTATGTATTCCCAGTCTTCAGTTTACATGACCATTCTAAGTGGGAATTACCCTTCTCAATAACCAGCACTATATAAGCTACTCGACAAGGCCTCCCCTCGCTCTTTCTGATATCCGACTTTTTTTTCACGAAGTACTTTGATAATGTCTTTAGACTGTGTATTTTGACTTACCTTCCCTCTCCACAATCACAGATTTGTGTTTCCCTGTCCTTGGAACTTTGCCTATGCAGTTCTGTCCCTTCTACATAACTATTCCCCATCAGGGCCTGTGAAAGCCCTCCTTACTTCCTGGTTGAGGTGCCAGAAATCTTCCCTTATCTACATCAGAAAGCATTACTTCCACTTCCTAAATATGCTAAGACAACCTTTTAAAATTTTTCAATCATAATTTACCTTGTACTACGGCAGTCGTCTCCAAATTTTAATGTGCAGAAGAATCACCTGGAGGGTTTTTAAAAATAGTTTCCTTGGAGGACTTGTTTAAACAAAGCTTCTGGCTCACAAGTGTCCATGACCGACATTTCTAACAAGCCCACAGATGATGCTTATGATGCTCACAGACCACACTTGGAGAACAACAGTACGATCTAAAGAGAATAGTTTTGCTTCTCAAAGTTCAGGGCAAGCTTGTTTTTCATCTCTCTATTTCCCCAAATTCCTTCTTCTAGGAAATGTTCTATGAATAAAGGACCAAACAAGGTCAAGTAGAATTTAATCAGGCTTATTTTCCAGCTTGTGAAATCCCCATAGCGGTAATTTTGTAAAGATACAAAAAGAGAGAGACAATTCAATTGCAAAAGGAGTTTCTGTTTGTGTTCATGAGAACAACACATCTGACAAAGAAATGTCCTTTTCACGCAGAGGAAAGCAAACTATAGAAGGCAAAAGAGAAATGAACAGAGCACATTTTTATTCCATTTAAAGGGAACTACCATGTCCTGGAAAACCCAAATTTGGTAATTCTTAAGAGAATTGGGAAAAAATGAATAACTCAATGTATAAAAGAAAAATAATTTGACAAATTGAATATTACAGTGTAATCACATAAAGGCAATCTGGAACTTTCTGTTTTTGGAATTGAAACATAGAATCTTCCAAACCTAGGGAGCATATACCCCTGAGCCTCACAGATGCTGTATCAGTGTGCCATCTCTGTGTCTGTTAGGTTTTGCATTGTCACTCAGAAAATATTCTTACAACAGCCTAAAGTCTAATTTCTTTAGTTTATTAAAGTCCATGGTGCTCTTCTTATTGATTGAGTAAAGTCTCACCATGCCTGGCTGCTCTTAGAGAAATAGAACTTTCAAGACATGGTAAGACTGAAACAGTAACACCATTTTCGTTTTAATAAAGTGCCTAGTTTTTTTTGCAATAACCCAAAACAACAAATAGAAATAGAAGCACAATGTCCCACAATTCTGCTCTCAAGACATGAATTCTCAAAGGATCAGAGTCTGGCCAGCCAGGAACAAGCAGCCCTTTCTGCCCAATTCGCATGTCATCTTGGGCAGGCTTGTTGTAGTCTCAGAAAGGCTTTGTGCTCCATGTTTCAATATAGCCAGAAATTAGAATTCTTCCTTTAACGCTTTTCTCATACATATATATATATTTTTTTTCCGGGCTTAATTATATCTTCATATTTGCTGATGCAAAGTTGGAAAAATATTTTCAATCTCTGATTGGCTACTCCCTTGGGAGAATTGTTCTAAACTAGTGATTCTCAAGCATGGTCCTCAGAGCAGTGGCATCAGCATCACCTGGCTTATTAGAAATGCAAATCGTCAGGCTCTACTCCAGTCCTATTAAATCAGATGCTCTCCGAGTATGACAGGAATCTTTTAAAAATTTTTTTACAGGCCCTCCAGGTGGCTCTGATTCACACTAAAGTCTGAGAACCGCTGCTCTAAATGTGGTAGCAATGGGATGGATGGAGAAGTGGTTAAGTGATTAGTGGAAAACTGATTAGACATCTGAAGCTGTATGGTCCAGTAGGAAGCAGCTAGGAGATGTCTTCCACCCATCCTACTCTGGATCCTTTGTTCAGAGGCTTATAATCATGTACACATCCAGAGAATCTGGTCGCTCAGGTCTAAGGGTGACTAAGATGACTGAAATAGTTTCCTATTCTCCTCCACATCCCCCAACCACAATCAATAGTTCTCCTTCTGTATCCATTCTGGTGACTGCAACTTCTGGATACAACACCATCAGAGATGAAGTGGATTGGGACTTACGTTTAAGTCTTTAATCCATTTTGAGTTGATTTTTGTGTATAGTGTAAGGTAGAGTCCAAGTTCATTCTTTTGTGTGTGGATATTCAGTTTTCCCAACACCGTTCATTGAAGAGATTATCCTTTCTCTACTGTGTGTTCTTGGTGCCCTTGTCAAATATTAGTTGACTGTATATGCTTGGGTTTATTTCTGGGCTCTCTGTTCTGTACCATCAGACCATATGTCTGTTTTTTATGCCAGTACCATACCATTTTGGTCACAATAGCTTTGAAATATAATTTGAAATCAGGAAGTATAATGCCTCTAACTCTATGCTTCTTCGTCAGGATTGCTTTGGCTATTCAGGGTCCTTTGTGGTTCCATATGAATTTTAGAATTGCTTTGTCTATTTCTGCGGAAAATGCCATTAGAATTTTGATAGGGATTATGTTAAATCTATAAATCACTTTTGGTAGTATGGACAATTTAACAATATTAATTGTTTCAATCCATGAACACAGAATATCTTTTCATTCATTTGTGTCTTCTTCAATTTCTTTCATCAATGTTTTACAGTTTTCAGTGTACAGATCTTTCATCTCCTTGGTTAAATTTATAACTAAGTCTTTTTTTTATAGTATCCTAAATGGGATTGTTTTCTTGATTTTTTTTTCAGATAGATCATTGTTGGTATAAAGAAACACAACTGATTTTGGTGTGTTGATTTTACAGCCTGCAACTTTACTGAATTCACTTATTCTAACAGTTTTTTGTGGAATCTTTAAGATTTTTTACATACAGGATCATGTCGTCTTTAAGCAGAGATAATTTTACTTTTTCCTTTCTGATTTGAATTCCTTTTTTTCTCTCTCTTCCTACTTTTCTCTTCTTTCCTTTTTTTTTTTTCGTCTGATCACTCTTGCTAGTACTTCCAGTACCATGTTGAATAGAAGTGGCCAGAGTGGACATTCTTGCCTGGTACTGGATCTTTGAAGAAAAGTTTTCAGTTTTCCCCATGATTATGATGTTAGCTGTAAGCTTTTCATAAATGGCCTTTATTATACTGAAGAAATTTTCTTTTATACCTAAGATTTGGTAAGTTGTGTTTTCATTTGTGTTTGTCTTGAGATATTTTAAATATAAAATTCTGTTTTTATTTCCTCTTGATATATTTAAAATTCTCTTTTCATTTCCTCTTGATTCAGTGGTTGGTCAAGAATGTGTTACTTAGTTTCCACATATTTGTCAATTTTCTCACTTTTTTTCCTATTATTGATTTCTAGTTTCATTCCATTGTGATATTTGGTATGATTTCAATCTTCTTAAATTTATTAAGACTTGTTTTGTGACCTAATGTGATCTATCCTGGAGAATGTTCCATGTATGCTTGAGAAGAATGTGTATTCTTCTGCTGTTGGGTGAAAAGTTCTGTATGTGTCTAGCAGGTCTTAAAACTGTGAAAATCCTAGAAGAAAACATAGGGGAAAGTCTCCTTGACGTTGGTTTTGGCAATGATGTTTTGAATATGATACCAAAAGGTCAGGCAACAAAAGCAAAAAATAGAAAATTGTGACAACATCAAACTAAAAATCTTCTGCACAGAAAAGGAAATAATCAAAAAAAAATGAAAAGGTAACCTAGGGATTGGGAGAAAATATTTGCAAACCAATGGGAGCTAAAATCCAAAATACATGAGGAACTCATAAAACTCAATAGCCAAAAACAGACAACCTGATTAAAAAATGGGCAAAGGACCTGAATATATATTTTTCCCAAAGAAGGCATACAAATGGCCAAAAGATATATATGAAAAAATATTCAACATCACTAATCATCAGGTAAATGCAAATCAAATCACAATGAGATATTATCTCACACCTCTTAGGATGGCTATTATCAAAAAGATAAAAGATAACAAGCGTTGGTGAGGATGTGGAGAAAAACGAGCCATTGTGCCCTGTTGGTGGGAATGCCAATTGGCACAGCCATTATGGAAAACAGTTGAAGGTTCCTCAAAAAACTAAGATAGAACTACGTATGATCCAGCAACCCCACTTCTGAGTATATACCCAAATGAAATTAAATCAGTACCTCAAAGAGATATCTGTGCTCCCATATTCGTTTCAGCATTATTTACAATAGTCAAGATATGGAAACCACCTAAGTATCTATTGATGGATGAATGGATAAAGAAATTGTGGTATATGTATAATGGAATATTACTCAACCTTAACAAAGGAGATCCTGCTATTTGCGACAACAGGGATGAACTTGGAGGATACCATGCCAAGTGAAATAAACCAGCCACATGAGAAAAAAAACTTGCATGATCTCACTTATATGTGGAATCTAAAAAAGTCAAATCTGCAGAACCAGAGAATAGAAAGGTGGTTATAAGAGCAGCTGGGAAGGTGGGAGAAATTGGGATATGTTGGTGAAAGGGAACAAAGTTGGAGTTATGTAGGATGACTGTCTAGCAGTATAAGGTACTGCATGAAGACTATAATTAATAATACTGTATTGAATACTGAAAATGTGCTGAGATAAATTTCACGTACTCTCACTTACACACACACACAAATGTAACTATATGAAGGGATAGATGTGTTAATTAGCTTGATATAGTAATCATTTCACTATGTATAGGTATATAAAATCATCATATTGTACCCCTTAAAATACACAATTTTTATTAAAAAATAAAATAGTTTTAAAAAGAGAAGGATTTGGGAAAACACATTAAATGTAGTAAATTGTAAGTAGAACAGTATGATACCGCACCTATTGGAAGAAAAACAATGGGCTGCTTAAAATTATCCAGAAATAAATTCACCTATTTTACTTGAAAAATTAGGGAAGCAGGAGAAGATACAATCTCGGTTAAACTGGGTTTCATTGACAAGAACAGAAAGAGAACATCTGGCTGCACACAGGTAAATAGCGATGGAAATCAAAGGGAGTGTGTACATCTATTTGTATGAAACATGTTGGACACGGGTAGAGATCCCCTCATACAAGTCAATGAAAGCCAAATTCGGGTCTATGGAAAGACTTACTAACATAAGAAGGATTTAGTGTCTTAAGATTGCAAAGATAAGTCATTATTTTAAGAACAAATTTTTCTAGAATGTGTATTCTTTAGTTTCTCAGTAAAGGACTAGGAAACATAAAATATCTGAAGAAGTGGTGAAAGATGATATAAAATGATCATTTGCAGAAATACAGTTTGTAGGCATAAGAAATCTGGGATAAGAGGGAAAATTAGAAGAATACAAATTTATGAAATGATAAAAGTATTTATGGGAGATGGTAAAAACAGACTCAGCAAAATATGAAATCCAATCAGTGATTTAGAGAACAACTTAGAAAAACATACTAAGAATGTGAATTAATCAAAGATATAATAGATATGCAGGAGAGAAAACAAAGATGCAATTTATAGATAGCTGACAATCCTTGGAAATAAAACCAAACAAATGGACCAAAAATAATAACAAAGTCATAATGAACTATTTTCTGAACTAATAAATTTTGAGTTTGTAAGTTTAAAGAGATCCCTGTATTTCATGGAAAGTTATTGAAAAAAAGAAACCCATGTCTAGAAATACACTGCCAGATTTTAAAATTCCAATAATCAAGACATAGCCTTCAATATGGAGGAGTGAGAAATGTTACTTAAAAGACACAAGCATTAAATTAACATCGGATTTTGTTTGCACTATAGTAAATGCCAGAAGAAAATGGAAGCACTTATATGGGGTCTTACACGAAACAAAAAATTGCATTTCAATAGTTATACGTGTAGCCATGCTGTCATTTGTATGTTGTCAGTCTTTAAAATGCAAGTATTCAAAAATATGTCACTGATGAATCATTTTTGAATAATACTGCTTGAATTATTTTCCAAACAAATGAAAAATGAAGAGCATTTGATAGCTAAAAAATGGAGAATTCATGATTCCAGTTCACCATAAAGAACTAATTCACAAGAATTCTTTGCAAAGCTAGTCACTGAATGTATTGCAAATGTTAAAAAAAAAAAATCCAAGAGAGTAATTGTATGATTGTTTTAGGCATAAAATAATCATAGTCAGCTTCTACAATCCCAAAATATATTGTTGAATATTGATAATTAAGCCTATCTAGAAATGAAAAATCATTCCATGTTTTTCATTTTACACTGAGTTGGGGCAGGGGATGTGTTGGTGGGCCAATATTTTTGTATTTTTCTTAAATTTGCTCATCATTAAAAAAACGTGAAAACTTAGGAGGATATAAAAGTTTTATTTTTGCATCACTAAAGGAAATGAAGCAAAGAATGCAGAGTTATGTCCAAACTTGTCAGTCATAGTAATAAAGGCAACTGATTTGTCTCCCCAATTACATCCTAATATTCAGATTAAGTTAAAAAGTATCTAAATATAAAGTGTCACTAAAGGTCAAATAAATATTATTTTCAACTGTTTACCAAAACAGTTTTAAAATAGATTGTAGGCCATAAAGACATCCTAAATTTATTCAAAACGACAATATTCATAAGGTCACATCTCTCTAAAAATACTACATGATGCTGTAAATAAATACATTAAAAAACTGAAAACACGTAGAAATTTTAAAAAATTTTTAAAAGTACATATTTTAAATGTCTGTTAGGTCAAATAGAGTATAATAACTGTAATTTCATACTATTTAGAAAGTTTTAAAAATGAGAATATAAAATTTCTGACATATTATCAAAGTTATACTCAGTGACAGAATTCTGGCTTTTTTTTTCACTAAAACAGAAAAATGGAACATAAATGAAGTAGGAGTTCAACATATTGTGATAGAAAGGTTAATATAAAATTGTATATGTCACTTTTCACTTGTCGCTCTGCATGGCAACCTGCAGTCTCGACGACTACGGTAAATGTCTATTTCCCAGCAAGCTGAATGAGAGAGTCTGGACGGTCCTCGGGAGCAGCAGCCCCGCTGCTGTCTGCAGGTTGGGCTCACGTCTGCTCCATGTGTCTTTTATTTCTGTGATGCTGACGGAAGGATCACCGTTATGTAGGATATATGTTCCCAAGGCAAAAGGCAGAACACAAGACACATGAAGAGAAACTCATGGAATGTTTCTTAAAGCCCCTGCTTGGAGATAGCGTACTTTCTCTTTCACCCACATCCTACTGCTAAAAACAAATGTCATGGCCAAACCCAGGTCAATGGAGCAGGGAGTTTACTCTGCCCACAGTGAACCACGGCAAGAACAGGAGCAGAGCGAAAATTCTGAAGAAATAATTTCTCCTTTAATCTCCTCGCGAATTAACAAAAAAATGAGAAAAGAAAATGATAGAGATAAAAGCAAGAATTTACTTAGAAACAATATCAGAAGAATTGATACACACATTAACTCTGGTTATTTAAAACAAAACAGAGACCAACCCACAGCAAATCACATAATAAGAGCTAAACATATAAATTATAAATGTTATAAATTAAAATGGGAATATATTCACAGAGTAATAAATTTTTTAAGGAAATACTATGTACAACTAAATCTTAGTACATTTGAAGGTCTCAGAAACAATTTTCTGAGAAATACACGTTGGCAAAATTGAACCAAGAATTATGAACATTCTAAATGTTTCACTAGTCATGAATAATATTAAAATGTTATCAAATAATTACTTTCAAATAAGACGTTGGCCTCAAATTTTTAGAACTTTAATATAACTGATTATTCCCATGCTGTAGAATTTGTCACAGAAAATGCAAAAAGATATAAAACTACCAATTCAAGTATCCAGACATAATTCTGATAGCAAAGCATGACAAGGATAAGACGAAGTGATAACTATAGAAGATATTTCTTGTGATTATGGATGTCAAAATCCAATATAAAATATTAGAAAAACAAATTAAAAAAAAATTCAGGAAACTTCTACCATTTCCTAGTCAGTCAGGCAGAAGAATAGCTTGGTTAAATATTATGTAATCAAGAGAATATTAATGTGTATTATATCAAAAAGAGATAAAAATAAAAAACATTCTGATATTTATGATAGATATCAAAAAATGTTGATAAAGTGGGGTTGGCCTTGTGGCGCAGTGGTTAAGTTCACTTGTTTCGCTTCAGCAGCCCGGGGTTCATAGGTTTGGATCCCGGGTGCAGACATGGCACCACTTGGCAAGCCATGCTGTGGCAGGCATCCCACGTATAAAGTAGAGGAAGATGGGCACGGATGTTAGCTCAGGGCCAGTCTTCCTCAGCAAAAAGAGGATGATTGGCAGCAGATGTTAGCTCAGGGCTAATCTTCCTCAAGAAAAAGAAAATTGTTGATAAAATGGAACATATATTTCTAGCTTTAACTGTAAAAAATTTCTTCACCAGCACCACCAACAAAATACTTTTCAGAAATATCGAAGTAAAAGGATATTTCCTTAACATGCTAAAAAATACCAGTCTTACATTAACAACTAACAGTAAAGATTCTTTTCCTTTTTTCCTCCTCGTCTCCTACCACCTCTCCTCCCCTCTCTTTCTCCTCCCCTCTCTCCCTCCTCCTCCTCCTTCCTCTCTTCCTTTTTCTTCTTCTTCTTTTTATTTTGTATAGCAATGGAAGTTTGGGCTTCTGAGAGAATAATAAAAATAAGGAAGATAATTACTGGAGAAAGAAAACAAATTACAGTGTAGTTTGCAGATGATAGATACAAAGATGTATATATGACAATTAGCCAGAATTTCTTTGAATTAGTAATAAAATTCAATAACATGAAAAGATTTTTAAAATATCAATAGCTTTCTTAGGAATGACAAAGAAATACTTGGGACTTTGCCAAGTACTATAGAAATTTATCAGAATTGGAAAAAAATGGGAAGAAAACATCTTGATATAGGAAATACATCTCAATTAGCTATGAAAATTGTATTATTCCTGAACATCAAAGTCAGAAATAAAATTAAAATCCAATCATATCTGAAAAATATTTGAATAAATATGACAAAATATGAGTTCATACTTTTGATATGTACAGCATTCTCAAAAATTAATTTAAAAAGTAACATGATTGTTTTATCATAGTTTATGGCATACATAATAAGCCATTGAAAAGAAGGGAAAATAGACAAAAAAATCAGTAACAACATAACAGAAAATGGATATGAAGAGGCTTTTCACAAAGCACTATACTTTAATTAACAAATATAGGGAAATTTTAAAATAACTATGGCATGCAATCATTTTCCTATCTCATTGGAAAATTATACATACACCTGATAAACTACTTATTATGTATATACCTGAGTAAAATTAAGTCGGCATTCTCCTGTCTTGTTAGATGGAGTGCAATTTGTTTCAACCTTGGGGAATACACTTTCACAGTATGAATGAAGCAAATTAAACAATATTCTTATTTTTTGATAATACTTCTACTCCTAGGAAAATGTTATTTACAAAGATGATTATCTCAATTATAACCCCAAGGAGGGAAACAATGAGAAAAATGGATGGTATATTATGAAATATGCTGCCATTTAATTTTTTATGAAAAGTTTGTGATAACACTGAGAACAAATGAACAAAACAATATAATTGCAACTTTTTTTTCTAAACTACACACAAGAGAGAAAGAAAAAGGATAAAATCTGAAAGGAAATAAAGAAAAATGTTAACGTTATTTGTTTCAGGCAATAGGATAATAGTTTTCCTTTTTTTATTTCCAAATTTTCTTTAAAGGACATATCTTAGTTGAATATAATAAGCAAGAATATTTTTAAAAGATAAGGTTTTGCTCAGGATACAAAGCTAAATAGATGCCTTGTCAGAGGAGGATGTTCTGAACACAGGTCTCCGAGTGCAGTGGTCAATTAGAGGGAAATTGCTGCTTCTTTGCTGAGAGAAGGTCTTAGTGACAATTTACAAAAAGAGCGGGCTCTAGCTTTTCCTCTGTGTAGCTGGCTAGCTTCAAGCTCACAGCGGGCTGCTCTCTGCTTTTCTTGAATGAATGAGTAAAACCCTGAGTCTAGCAGACTCGAATCTGTGGCACGTTTTGCATGGTTTCGCATGGACAACTTCTCTAAGCCCCCTACTGGCATAGCAAAGGAAGACAATAACCTAGGCAAATTAGAATCAACTATCTTCCCCTGAAGTTAAAATCCAGATGCTACAAGCAGCTGTTATGAACTTTATTTAAATTTAATCTGGTAGCAGAGTTTTTGTTATTATTAGCTTGAGCATAAGAGTTAATTTTCTGAGCTTTACAAGTCGCTTTGAGGAGAAGACTGTCTCTCATTTACGTGAAAACTTACACTTAAACTCATCCGAATCCTAGCCAATAGGGAAGCTCAGAGCTCTCTACAGGAACATATTCTGTAGTACTCTTTAGTTTGGAATGTCATCATGCAATGCCTCTTTCCTAATAAAAATTAACCCTGGTAAACAACTGTTGGAAGTCAAGTGCCAAATATGTTCACTTTTTTTTCCATTTCCATAGCAGTGTGTGCAACGTACCGTGATAAAGCAATTGGACAATTATTGTTTTTAGCTAAGGAAAACGTAGCTTATGTTTCACTCTACTTCAGTAAGCTAAGTTAAAAGTTTCTTAAACTATTTTGTCAATATTCATGTAAATTTGAAGAGTTTTATAAAACAAAATGTTATAGGCACTTAGCTATTAACAGCTTTAGCAGCAATTTACAGATAAAATGGAGATTGGAGACGTGTCAGGATTATATTCAAATTTCCCCATTTAAAAAAAGGAAGGAAGGGAAAGAGATGAAAAGAGGAAGAAAAAGAAAAAGAAAATAATCCTTTGGGAAAGTCACCCAAATTCACAGGAGCTTGCTTTGACTTAAATGTGCTAATTGAACTAAGCCAAACTGTCTTCTCTCTCAATTCATTAGCAATATTGTAATTAAAAGAGCACCTTCAGTTGCAGAGGGTAATGACCTTTTTAATTGAACTTAGGGATTCAGATTGCTGCTGAATTTAAATGCTGAATTCAAACGCCAAATTTTCTTCTGGTAAATGTGCAATTAGGAATCAAATGTGAATTGCCATAGAAATGTGCTTCTGTTTTTAATCTATGGCCTTCCTTGGATTTCAGAGGAAGACAGAATCGATTGAAATATCTTTGTGTTTGATTGACACTTGACTGATCCATAATAGTTGATTGTCCAAGAGAAATCTTGTTAAATCTTTTGAAAATATTTAAACAACTGTAAAACAATCACTGTTTATACTTCCCTAGGATCTCTTGTCATTGTTTTGTTATAAAAACATACATTTGATAGTTTTAATCAGAGTATTTGTTAGGGTTAAGTGCTAAGCTACTGCAACCAAAAAATGTCCCAAAATTCAGTGGCTCAAACAAGAGAGAGAGAAATTTATTTTTCTCATGTAATAGTCACAAATGAGTGTTCCAGGTTAGTGGTGCCTCTGCTCCATACGGTCAGTCAGGCACTCAGGCTGATGGCAGCTCTGCCTTCTTCACCACGTGGTATCTAAGGTCAGTCTGGTTCTCATCATTCCGGCCTATAAGAAGGGGTGGAGAAGAATGTGGAGAAGACAGGGCTAGTCTGTCCGTCTGTGACATACATTTGCTTACCTTCTGTTGAATTAGTCACATGACCTTTTCTAACAATAAGGGAGATTGGCAAAGGTGATGCTGGCAGCCATGTGCCAAGCTACAAATCTATTACTAATGGAGGTGGAAAGGCTGGATTTTATGGACAGTTAAAGGCTCTGTCACAATGTATAAGCAATATTGTCTTTTACTCTCTCGTGTAGCACTATTTCATAAACAACAGACCCTTCACTTAATGCAGGATGTGAGGAAGGGCCCTCCTACTCTCCAAGATCCAAATTTCCTCACATAAATACACTAAAGTTTTAACTAAAAAAAGTAAATGGCTTTTTCATAGCCTGAAGGAGCCTGTAGCATATCCTGCATCACATTTGAAATAACAGTTTTACCTTTCTTTTATAAACCTAACACCATAATTTACCTTTTACATTTTATTAAAGTAATATTACCTATCATTTGATGTACATATGTTCCTAGCAGTCTGGGCTGCTGATGTAACAAATCATTTTCTCTTTTTTCAGCAAAGAATACGGTGGATGAGTTCATGGCATTACTCAAAACTACTGCTAAATTCAACATTCTACCCATTCATTTACTAAAATTCCTTTCTGTTTTTTGCTATATACCATCCCTTTCTTGGATTTAGTCTACCAGTTGACTTTTTAAAAGAATCATTTCTTGAAAAGAAATATTTCCTTAATGTAAATATCAAGGAATAGGACAAGTAGGTTATTATATTTGATTACTGTCAGAGTGTCCTCTGAAAATGTAGAACTGGTCTATACATCAAGCAAGGAAAGACATGCTTGTTTAATGAAGCACAGCCTGTGCTGAGATTTACCAATTTCGGTTTTTTTCTCCCTTCACCAGTATAAAATGGACCACTATATACCTTGAGTTAACAGAGAGATAAAGTAATTTTCCAAATATTAGTCAGTTTGTCCTTACTCTTGCAAATATATGTTTCTATTTATTGATCTTTTCTCCAAGATTGTGTGTGTGTTTAAAATCACAAGATCTTAAAATTTAGAGTTGAAAGAAATCCTGAAAGTAAGCTAATACCAGTTCTGAAGCTTGACTCTCCTCTCATATTCTTCTAAGGGTTATTTAGCCTTTGTTTAAGCAGTTTCTAGGATGAGACAATCACTGTCTCCCATAACACTCAATTCCGTCTGTGAACATCTTTGACATAAACTGATAGAAACAGGAAGAGAGTTTTGTTGAGCACGTATTAGGTTCAGGGCACTGTGCTGGTGCTTTTATACGTCTCCTCATTTAATCCTATACCTACCTTGTTGTTAACATGATTTAGAGTTTAGAAAAATAAACTCAAAGAGGTTTAATATCCAGTGTCACATTGCTGCTTAAGGGGAGATGAAACTTTCTACTGGATTTGTTGGGTCCCATGGTCATGCTTTTTTCAAAAAGATGAAAATTGTACACTTATATAAAGTAAAACAAAGAAATATGTTTACCCTGTAGGCATTACTCTAGTGTTTAGGGTTCTTTCCCATGACACCCCTTGAGATATTCGAAGTCAGCTCTCATGTACACCATACACTCCTCTTCTCCAAGGTAAATTTTTAGCCCCTTCAATGGCTCCTTTTAGCTCTTTCATTATCAGAACCGCTCTTCTCTGAATACTTTCCAGTTTATTTTTTGGTAATACCCCTCCGTGTGATGCTCAGAATGGATTATAACATTCCTAGATTGGCCCAAGGAGCATAATACAATACGAGAATATCATCTCACTCACATGGGCACTTTATTAATTTAGCCCTACTGAATTCATTTTTCAAAGCCATGTCAGTCTTCATTTTTATTAACCTTTGATATTGCCATAGACTTTTTATGTATTAATAAGCTGTTGAATTACAGGCTTTAGATATTTAGTTTCATCATATTTTTTTTTTCCAATTTCCTATTTTACTCTGTGAAAGAGACTGTGAGATCCTTTGACTATTCTCTGATTTTTCTTTTCTCTTTGAGGAAGATTAGCTCTGAGCTAACATCTGCCACCAATCCTCCTCTTTTTTTCTGAGGAAGACTGGCCCTGACCTAACATCCATGCTCATCTTCCTCTACTCTATATGTGGGATGCCGCCTCAGCATGGGCTTGACGAGCGGCGTACAGGTCCGCACCTGGAATCCGAACCAGCGAAACTGCATCGCCAAGGTGGAAGGTGCGAACTTAACTGTTGTGCCACTGGGCTGGCCCCAACCATTCTCTGATTTTTGTGTCCCAAAATTTCTATCATTACAATCTCACTATTTTGTGACATAGATGAGTTGGTTTAAAAAGAATCAGAGTAGCACTCCACTCAAAAAAAGGAAGTATTTCTAAAATAACAAAGCACTTTGCTAAAGCATTTAACAGATATTATTTCTAGTTCTTATAATTATACCATAATGTGAGTGTCAGTATACATATTTTACACATGGAAATTGAGTAATTTGTCCTAGTCTATAAAGAAAGAAGTTTAGAAGAGACTTACATCCAGTATTTTTTTTTTCTGCAATGTTATAATGATATCAATGGATGAATATTGGCCCAAAGGACTAACTAACCAGACTTAAATAATAGAAGGGACTCAGTGGTAGTTTGTAGCTGAACTTGCAAGGGTCTTTTGCAATGCTTGTACTAAAAGTGAGAGAGGTAAAAATCAGTATATTACGATCTCTGAAATAAATATGTCTATGAATTGTGAAACAAGTGAGGTTTGCTTTCCACATGTAATTTTGAATGATTGATTGCAAAAGCAGGTGGATCAACATTACATTATCAAACACTTTATTCAGTGCAGGGTATTAGAATCTTCATATCAGCCATGGTGACCAACTGTCTGGGTTTGTCTGGGAAGGTATCGCCAATGCAGTAAGTAAGCAATGTGATTATGCCAGTGTAGAATTGCTAGAGGATATTACTTACTCTTGATTGTAAATTGGGGAAGGAGAGTTAAAGCTCCACCTCACAGAGCTTCGGCAAAGATACATGTGCCTATTTTGCTCATGGACTTCATATACCGGGAAATCACCCCAACTTCCCTGACTCTGTTCAAAGGGAAATCCATAATTACTACCGTCTCCCTCACATCAACAACCATGCTCTCTGTAAGAGATGGTTTATAAGAGTGTGTCTGTCTGTAGAAACAAGGCAGTTATCAACCAGTGCATATCAGGAATGGGTCTCTTCATATTTTTAGATCTTAAAGCCAAAAATAGACTATATTTCATCAAAACCTTTTACAATACCAAGCACAGTGCTCAGCATATAATTGATGTCCTACACACATATTTGTTAATTGAAAATTTAACTTCCTAATTTATTAATCTCAGAAGGAGTCAGTTTCTCTTTTTGTCCTCCTCATTGTTCTCCACAGAGAAACAATGATGATGTGAATTAGCCAATAGGCGACAGGAATTTTCACACATGATTTCAACTCTTATTTCTTCATATGTTGAGGATTTTTATCCTAAATATATGTACAATGTCAACACACATATACACACAAAATATTCAGAGAAGCTTTTAAATTCCAGGATGATTTTCCCTGATCACTTAGCATATTTCTTCTCACTATCAACTAGTGTGTGCTAAGGGAATGCAAATTAACTGTATTATTAATTTAAGTAAGACATAATTAGTAAGGTAAATCTTCTGCCAAAAAACACATAACACATTCCAAAGCCAAATATAAATGAGCTATGATTAGCCTGCTGTTCCCCTTTATTAGTGCAGATTAATGGCATATTCTCTGTGGGCATAGAGATGCACATCCATGTGCGTGTTTTCTAGGAATCTTACGACCATTTGTGAATTGCAAAGGCAACTTAACATCTCACTATCTTGTGACAACATCTCAGTATTTAATTGGTGTGAGAAATTAGGTTTGATTGGAAAAATGTCAATTGGTTAAAAAGCATGAGTATTTGTAGGCAGCACATTTAATGAGCTAAGTAACTAAATTTCTCTATCAGTCAACAGCAAACATGTGTTCTCCTTATGCACGTATTTCGGTGTTTCTTCTCCAGCCATGGACCGTTATCCAGATTGTGTGGAGCCTTGTTGCCAAGGAGCACTTTTAGAAACATCCTTGACCCGAGGAAACACAGGGAGTAGTAATCTATTAATGAAGCAGATTCCCATCGATTAATTACATTCCACTTCCTTTGTTCAAGCCTGTAGCACAACTCCAGGAGGGAAAAATTATGATGCAAGAAGGAGAAAAGCCCTCAAATTAAATTTTCAAGTCTGATTCATGAGACTGCTCCCACCTCTGAAAATCTAGTTTTTTCGAATTTCAATTATTTGTTCCTCTGCTTCCCTGACCAGGCTGTTCTAACACAACTCGGCTTTTGGCTTGTTGCCTGCACCATTCCCTTCTTGGCTTGTTCTCTTTACAGCACTTCTGCCTGATAGGAGTGAAGACCCTTGAAACTGGGAATCTAGACTATATAGAGCAAAACCTATTGCTGGCAATGGGCGGTTAAGAGACAACACAGGCTATTAACTTACATTCTTGTTTTCTGGTAGCCATTGCAGGGCACTGCATGCATGCCGTTATTCACAATCAGGGTCACCATTCTAGTCCCTGCTGGGATTTATTTTTATCAAGAATAAGTAAGTAAGATGGCTGTAGAATGTTCTGTGCAGTGAACTGGCATTTAGCATGCTTTTGATGACCTTAAGTGTTCCTAACTGCGTCCTATAACTATAAGGCAAAGTGCTCTAGGATTGTATATGTTCACAAGGGTATAATTTGAGGTATTAGCTATAATACTATGGCTTCCATTTGTAGAGGATTGTAGGATTTAGAAAGATGAGGCATTGGGTAGGGTGGTGAGAAGGAATGCTAACTGTACAAAAAAGAAAGAGAAAAAACTCCAAGAGCAGCAGTAAAAAGAGAGAAAATTTATGAGCCTAAACCGGGAATAGTAGGGAGTTCATTTTAACTGAAAAATAAAGTAAATATTAAAAAAATGAATTTGAAATAATTTGCGAAAAATATGTTGTGAATAAATCTTCTAGTCCATTTCTAAAGAGTTTGGAATGCATTTTATACGTATTGGGCCATTATGAAGGTCTTCAAGGAAGAGAAGTGACAAAATCAAAGATGTGCTCCAGGAAAACCAATTTCTTTCAAGAAGAAGGATGGAGTTTTAGGGTTGTCTATTCAAGAGATAAAGAATGTCCCAGTTAAAAGTGATTGCAGAGTGGACAGAAAAAGTTAACGTCAGAGACATGGGTAGTAGTGACAAGATTATACAACCAATTGGTTATGGGGGAAAGGAAGAGGAAGGAATTCAAGATAACTATGGAATTTCAAATATGGGTGACTAGGAGTATCATGACTTCATTATCGAGTATAGAAAAACAGGAGAAGGAACAGGTTAGGAAGGAAGGTGGTAAGGTTGATTTAAACATGTTCAATCTGAAATATTAGTGGGATACATGTATAGATGTCTCCCAAGGAGTTAAACATGAAAGATGGGAACATAAAATAAAGGTGAAGCTAAAAACACAGATTTTATGTTTCCTTCATAGAAGTAAATGCTGCCATGAAAGGAGAGAAAGAAAAGATAGAAAAAAGAAACATCTGAGGACCAAACACTGAGAACATTTAGCTGGAGGTAAAGGAACCAAAACAGGGATGAAAAGAGATAGAGATGGAAGAACCAGGGACTCCGACACTGAAGAAGCTAGTTTCAAGATAAGAGGTGGACAGTATAACAAATGCGTGGCTGTGAGGTCAAGGAATGGCATGCTTCCGGGCAGCTGTTTGAGGATTCTGAACTCAAGGAAGTAAAGTCATCAGCTTTGGTGATGAGAGTAATGGCTTTGACACAAGAGGGTATTGACTTAGGAAATCAAAGTAAGGAAGGAAGGTACATTGGATGGATTTTATTCATTTACTCATTCAAGAAATATTTACTGATTGTCTGTTCTGTGTTAGGCACTGATCTAAGGCCTGCAAAATCATCAGCAAGCAAATCAGATCCAGTCCCTTCTTTCATAGAGATCACTGCCTAGAGGGAGAAGAAAGACAGTAAATGACTGTGAGAGGTAGAAGCAATTGCAATAAAGTCTGATAGCTCAGGATTCAAAGGAGCTTTGGGGGTTTGGGGAAGAGAGAAAAAAAAATTGGGGGAGTGACAAGAAGACGACATAACCCACTCATTTACAGGTCAATAACTGAGAGGTTTAGAAGAGAAAATAGCCACTCTTTGAAAAGTTTGTGGGAGATTCCTTTAAGGAGAAATCAGATATCATTTAAAGCAAGATATTGAAGGGGATGTTCAGAAGATTTTGTTAATGCTTTTCTGGAGGATGTGGCGGAATGCTTGTGAGTGGTTAAGGAGGGGTTTGGAATTGGATCAGACTAGAACATCTGCATAGCCTGATGAGTTCTGGGCTTCTCACAGTGGCTAAAGGAAACAGGGTCAAAGGGCTTTATGGGGTTAATCCTGGTGCTTCCTCAGGCAGTTTGTGTGATGAGGGTTTAGGCCATGGGGTGGAGAGTGAGGAGGACTGACTGTGAGCAAGTACAATTCGGTGGCTCTCCTCTTCTGCTGTAGCTCTAGCGATGTACAGATGGGCAGTGTGGGTGCCCTCACCAACTCCGCTGAGGGTGACGTAGAGCCTGGTGAAAATTCACTCAGCTACACTGGAACATGAAGACAGAAGTGAAAGAAAAAAGTGAAAGTGATGAGGTGGGCGAGGAGAAGCTCTTAGAACACCTACGAAAAATGTTTAAAAATTCAAATGCCTTTAGAGGCTAAGCTCTTAAGAAAACCCCTCCATGAAAAAGCGAGGTGTCCAGTGACAGAGAATGGGGAAGCCTGTGGCTCTTCAGATATATAAAGAGTACAAATTCAGTTCCTAAAGAAATATTTTGGTAGACTAGATCAGGCTTCCAATATGCCACTCTTGGCCTAGAAGACCAATACTATTATATTTAGTACAAAAGGTAAGTAAGAGTTGAACAGGAATTTATTACTGACTCAAATATACACAGAACACTCTTGTCAGCAGAATGGAGGGAATAATATATTTTCTCAAAGAGAATGGACTCAGCTCAAAGCGTGTTGTAAACAGGTTGTTGCCCCAGGAAAAGGGAACCTAATGGAGCTGCAGAGTCTGGCTGTGACAAGAAGTTGAGACATAGCGTTCAAAGGGAAAACCAGTCATTCTCCTAGGTGGTACAGTGTGGTGAGTAAAGCAACACATGGAAAGATTCCAGACTGTAAATGAGGGAGCGATGAAAGAGTTTTATGAGACCTATTATTACCAGCACCTCCAGACAATGACCTAGAATATGGGGAACAGATTCCCATACTCCATTCCTGGAATCTGAAAGCAGGCAAGCACTGGACAAAATGTAAGAATCAAGACAGAGGGTCTGGGTGAAATGCATGTCCCAATTCTGGAAAGAAACTGGGCTAGAAGGAGTGTCGCTAGGGAGGTTAAGGAGCAGGGATCAAGGCAGATACTGTGGCTTGAAATCTGGACCAACATATGGCAGAGTTCCAGCATAGAGCATCTCAAGGGCTCCAGGGAAACTAAAGGCTCGTTGCTGACACTAAATCCCAGGTTTAGTTGAAACACAACTTCATTCCAAGTCCTGCTGATCCTTTAGTCAAACCTGCCAGGCTGCTTGATGAACCAGTGAAGATTAGCTAGGAGCCTGAGATGGTCCTGTGCATGCAGGTGCGGCTCACCAGTAAAGCCACTTTAGTGGAACTGGGGAAGAAAGGCCAGGATGCAAGAGTTGAGATGGGAGCTGAAAAGGGGAATGAAGGCGAGGAGGTTCTCATAAACCCAAGCAAAAGTTTTGTTGGTTTAAAAAACAATCTGTTCACAGAGCATTTTTATTTTTATTTTTGTTTTTTTAACTGAGAGAGGAAAAACATCAGATGTTCACTGTGTGTTAACTTGACAAACCAACTAGCCCACATGAAGTCTGCTTCTTATCTAATTTCTTTTTATGTCGTGGGACTACTGATATTGCAAAGATAAATTGAAATGTTCTCATGGGGCTCAGCGATTTGTAGTTCTGAAGAGACATACACAAATATTCTATTTGATAGTAGAAAGAGCTGCTAAGTCTTTTCCCTGCAGGTTTGAGCAAAGGAGCTAAGCCAAGAGCTCTCAAGCTAGAGAACGTCTTCAGAAAGGAGAATTTGTTTGACAGACTCTGCTTCTTTCTTCAAGAATCACTTTTGGTTATTCCTAGAACAAGATCTCAGCGTGTCTGGGCTGTGTGATACATGGAATTTAAGCAACAACAGAAAGTAAAAATGACAACATCAGCCTCTTCCTAATGGTCTAAAAGTACGGAATACTTCAAAAAATTTCAAAAGATCAAATGAGAAAATGTATGTCTCTAAAAACAAGTGTCATGTATCTTACACCCTGCATAAAGAAAGAAATAGCTGGTTTTAAATCCAAATAGCTATAATGTAATGGTCTGTGTGGTCGGCTCCTTTCTGTGCCCTCCTCTCCCTTTCTCTATTCTTTCATGCTAGACATGAGCAGATCAAAGAGAAAGTTCATGAAAATCAAAGGGAGTGGCTAAGAACCTAGATGTCAGAGCAGAAAAGCCTTCAGAAATTACCTGGGCTCACATCACGATTGGACAGAAGGGGCACCGACCTTGCTGGGGTCACACAACCCTCAAACCTGAACAAGCACATGGATGCCAAGTCTGGATTCATTCAACAGCTCCACCTTTCCCTCAAGAAAGATATGATCCTTATTGCTTTGCTGACCCTTGAAATTCCTTTCAAGTTCACAGTCCTGCCCGTGAGTAAAGGCTTAAAAGGATGATAGCCTAGGGAAGTGCCTTCGGGGCTTCACTGCTGCTATCAGAGCTTTGAAACCACAAGTGTCGGTGGAGGGTCTTGGGAAAGTGTGAGCACAGGTGCAGAGTACACTTGAAACTGTTAAAGATGGGCTTGTGTGTTTAGGGAGGGGGTTGATGAAACGGAATTTTCTTTGTCATGGAAAGAATCGCATTCGGCTAGAGAGGCTGAGTCTCCTAGTGAGTGTCACACTTCTTTTAACTCGGACCTTCTACTTACAGTTGAAGGACATCTAGTGTTTCTGCTTGATGGCCTAGGGGGCCAACACCTGTTCCCTATTTACAAAGACATTGACCACAGTTTAGGATTGTAATTAAAAGAAAAAGTAGCTGATAAATATAACCTGGTCAGATTTTAACGTCCTGAGGTACTATAATGTGTGCTGCTCTCACTAAATATTTCCTAATGTCATTCATGATCCATGCTCTTTAGAGAGCATGACATAGTGCCAAGAATACTGGTTTTGGAGTGAAGTATTCTTGTTACACCACTTATAGTCTTTGAGCTTTTTCTTCATCTGTAAAATGGGTATGTCATGAAGATTAATGGTAATGGCAGCAAAGTGACTAGCACAGTGTCCAACCTTACTGGGGATCCAGTAAGGTAGTAGCAATTATTTCTTTTGTTGCTATCGTTGTTAACCGTAGCGGTGACAAGGTCCTCTTGCTGCTTCCACTTTCTGTTTTCACTGTCTCACCACCATGCCTCAGCAGAGCAGCCTCTCTTGACCTCTTCCAGCTTATGTCCTTTTTTTTTTCTTTCTAGCAATACAGAATATTTATGGTTCTTATCAGGCACCCGGTGGAGGAAACCTCTAGTTCCCCTCTGAATTTGACCAGTTATCACAGCTCTCTCAGCAGAGCCCGCAGTAAGGAAGCACGATCTTTCTCTAGAACAGAGGTTTCCAAATTTTTTAAATCATTCATACTTATCAGTAAAATATTGTTGAGGATATACTCCTAATATATGTTTATTTATTTATAAGTCATCCGTATGAACTACTATGCTAATAAGTCATATATCTCGTAAAGCATACACAGATGGAATTTTCTTTCTAATGGAAAGAAAATAGAAGTAAATTGAGTTCTTTTCTCCCATATCTTCATGGGTCATCTTGTGCACCATCTGGGGTGCACACCTTAAAAACTAATGCTCTAGAGAGTTATCGCTTTTTATGTTAATCAGATCACCTCACCCATAAACCAAGTACCTAAGTCACCTTCCAGAAAATGCGTTTCACCCACTTGGATTTCTTTCCACCAAGAAAGCTGATAGTCTGACTCTGCCTGCAGACCAGAAATCTAAAATCTCACTCCAGCTCTCACGCTGGCCCTGTAACCCAGTGGTTCTTTGTCCCGTCTGTACATTTGACTAAACTGAGGAGTAGTTAAAAAATTTATGGGCCCCATCTCAGACCAGTTAAATAAAAATCCCCATAAGTCTGGCCCAAGGCTGCCAAGGGAACTCTTCATTTCCTCAGTCTAGCCCTATAGCTGTTGAACTGGAATAAGCAAGTCATTTACCATGGGTCCTGGTCAACCCCCATGCTGGGAAGCTGGGTCCTCAAAGGCTCCTGGAAAGGGTCTGCTTTGCCTACCTTCCTTTACCTTTCCTCAGCCACTTTAGGGAGAGGAGGGCTGTGTCCTGGTGCAGGCCACCTGATGGCACAGTTTTACCCCCGGGGGCCAAGCCTAGTCTGCACAGCGGCACTGTTTATGTCGTGGGACTACGTGGGTCATCTTGCCACAGGTGAAAGGGTGGCATATCCTTGCTCTTCCAAAGCTGAAGTTTTGCTTTTCTCTCCAACTGTTTATAAAACAGGCTATGGGAGCCAACAGATATGGTAGAGACTGGCAGGAGGGAAGGAGGGAGGGGTCATAAGACACAACTATTTTTGCCTCTCCCTTTCCGAATAGCCCCTCAACTTACCTCTATTTCCAAGAAACTCTAATAGTGAGGAGCTCATTTCTCCACTTTCTCTCTCTTTTTTTAATTGAGGGTAGCATGAGGAGAGAGGTCTTTTCAATATTTTTGTTAGTGTGATGACATCTTCTAAATCAGAGCAAACATTTAATTAATGCTAGAGAAGGGGTGTTCCTCACTGAGCTTTTATTTTTATTTATATGTGTGCATGTATGTACTTATGTCAACAACTACTTAACCACCGGGAAACTTTATTCCTTTCCCCTCCATCCTCCTGCTTCCACCTTTTCTTTGGCCCTCATTGTGAAATAGCTTTCTAAATGCCTGAGTGCACATTCCTACCTGGGATGCCAGTTGAAATGCAGGCGTCTAAAAAGTAGTATCAGGTTACACTAGTACTCAGCTGCTGCCATCGAGGCCAAAGAACATGTCTCTCCTTTCCCATAGCCAAGCCCCCCTACCCCATCTCAAGGAGCCTCCTGGGAGGCACACATTTGCACCAGAATAAGTCTCGAAATATGTCCATCTGACATCTTCACAACAGTCTCTTGCCCATAAACCATCTGAGAGGATGATACTCTTCAAGATCATCCAGCTGCTGGGTCCCCTGGTCTCTTGGCAGTATTTCTGGGCATACAAGGTTTCCTCAAGTGGTGCCCTGTATGTATGTCCCATGTGCTGAAGCTGCTATACAGTGGCCTAAATACTGGACCAAAGAGTGCTTACTGTAGTCTAACTTTGATACTATAAGTATTTTTTCTTTTGAAGATTGGCACCTGAGCTAACAACTGTTGTGAATCTTTTTTTTCTTTCTGCTTTTTCCCCCAAATCTCCCTAGTACATAGTTGTATATCTTTTAGCTGTGAGTCCTTCTGGTTGTACTATGTGGGATGCCCCCTCAGCATGGCCTGATGAACAGTGCCATGTCCGTGCCCAGGATCTGAACCAGTGAAACCCTAGGCCGCTGAAGCGGAGCATGCGAACTCAATCCCTCGGCCATGGGGCCTGCCCCTGATACTACAAGTATTTGATCATTAATTTCTTCAAATAATTTGAGTGTATCTTTTGCTCTTAAAGAAGAGAACAGGCATTATCAGATGATAAGTTAGGGTCAGAAAGTTTATGTGACTTGTCTAAGGTGACATACCTGGCCATAATGGAACTAGTAGGAGCACCCAGCATTAGTAAGGGATCATGCAAAGCACAACAGATATAGAGATCAATAGACAGGTATACCCAATACAAGTCAGATGGTCCATATATGTCTATCAATATTCCAGGCACTATGCCATGGAAACAACAATTAAAGAGACAGATTTTATACTCAAGCATCTTAAAATCTGATCAAGAAGGCAGATCTACAAGAAAACAATGGAAATGCGATTCATTTTAAATATTTAATACATATTTAAATAATTTAAATAATAAATATTTAAAGTGGAGGAAAGCAACGTTCTTTGAGAGCACAGGACTCCTAAATTGGCTTGAGGGATCAAAGCCCAAAGATATAGATGTAGGTGAGAGCACAGCATGTATGGAGCATGCTGAGTGATTTGGCCCACTAAAGCATTAGGTGCAAGAGCAGGACTGATGGCACAGATCATGAAACGCTGCATGTAGTGTAGAGAAAGGAATGTAAATTTAGTGATGTAGCGCCACACAGAGACTTACTTTACACTACTTCAGTGGTACACGTGTTACAAAAAGAGAGAGAGAGAGAAAATAATTTAAATAGTATTATTTAAAATGATTTTCCCTGTTCATTTAACAAATATTTATTGATCACCTGCTATATGATGACAAACACTATTTTAGGTTCTTGAGGTTCATCAGTGAAGAAAACAAATGAAAATCTCTGCCCTCATGAAGTTTACATTCTGTTTATTACAGATTTTAAATTACTGTACATACAAACCCATGTATTACTCTACAGGGTGTCATATATAATGGGGAATATACTGTGTTGGGCAATTAACGCGTATTCGATGTTAATTTTGAGTAAAATGTGATTTTTGCCTTTTTTCCTTAAAACTTAACTAAGATTTCACTCCACTATGTTCAATCAGCAATGGGAGACTACCGAAAATTTTGAATGTGAAAATGAAATAATATTTGCATTTTGGAAAGAAGACACAAGCAGTGATGTTGTAGGGTGGGTGATGCCTGAGACCAACAGCAGAAGAACCTATTAGGCTGCCAGAGGACCCCTAGGACAAGAAGGCAATTGAAACATTTAGGAATTACGGATATGGGGGGAAGAAGAGTTTCAAATCATTGCTAGCATTCTGTCTTAGGTGACGGGATGGTAAGTACAGAGAACAAAACAAGGCAAGGCTAATAGAGGTGAGAGCACTTTCCTATCCCTTCCTTTAACAGACATTTATGGCAATGATAAAGTGCCATGCCAATGTGAGCTGTTACCACATGTTGGCTTTTGCCTTTGTACATAACTTGAAAAGACTCTTTGGTACCATTTGAAATATACGATCATGCCATAAAGCTGATTCCAAGTTTCACTGTTAAAAGGATCACACTCTGGCTACCTCTTCATTCATTACTCACAACCACAGACTGGGTTCACAAGGGCAGAGGTAGAAGCCACGGCTGAGTAACCAGAAAATCTAGAGCTGCTGTCAGCAAATCGACTCGTCAGCATTCTTTTAAGGAAATCACCTGCTGGCTTATTAAAGTTAATTGCTTGCAGGTACCAAGCTCCCGAGCCTAGAGCTATCAAAGTCGCTGGGAGAGAGGTGATTAAGACTGTGCTGAGAGCTGGGAAGGCTGGCTGAGTACCGTCTCATGTGGCAGCTTAGCTTCAAGGAGACTGCTGCTTTTCTCCCCATTCTGTCTTTCATTCTTTCTCCTTGCTCTTCCACCATCCCTTACTCCTGTCCTCTACCGCATACCAGCTGATCTAGGTAACACGTTAATGTTGCTCATCTGATATTTCACAGACATTTATTGAGAAGTGACTAGCAATCTTTAGCCTGGGGAAATACAATAATGAGTAACATAGGCTCTGCACATAAGGAACTCACAGTATAGAATAGAAGATAGACTTCCAAATCTATTTTTACAATATTGTACCATAAATTCCAAAGACAGTGTTTGTACAATATACTATGAGAAGGTAAAGAGAGAAGGTATATAGTACATATATATATATATATATATATATTCACATTGTCTTGGTGAATATCTAACTTTGGGGATTGCCATAAAAGAAAATGATGGACATATCTGCTTGTATCAGTCAGGGTTCTCAAGAAGGAATCTGCTTATGTGATATTGGAGGTTGGAAAGTCTAAAATCTATAGGGCAGACTAGTTAGAAACTCAGGCAAGTGTTGATGTTGCATTTTTAAGTCTGAAATTTGTAGGGCAGGCTGGCAGGCTGCAAACTGAGGCAGGATTCCTATGTTACAGTCTTGAGGCAGAATTCCTTCTTCTCCAGGAAAGCTGATTTTTGCTCATAAGGCCTCCCACTGATGGGATGAGGCCCACCCACATTATCGAGGGCACTCTCCTTCACTGCAAGTCAATTGATTGGAAATGTTAATCATATCTACAAAAAAACACCTTCACAGCAACGTCTGGACAATTGTTTGACCAAACAACTGGGCACCATAGCCTAGCCAAGTTGATATATGAAATTGACCATCACACTGTCTACATGTGGAAACATTCACCTACAAATTTCTGTTTTCTTTTTCACATTCCATTCACATCTATGGCCACAGAAATACCAAAGCCATATAATGAATATATTTTGGCTCAAACATAATGAATCAAATGATAACCGTACCAAGGAACTCAATCATAAAAGTATAGTTTGATTAATCATGAACATATTTTCTTAAACATGTTAAACATAAACATTAAATATAAATCTCTTGGAATGTAACTAGGTCTTTCTTCTCTACCTCCATGTAGAAGACAGCTAAGCCAAAAATGATACTCTCTTTTGATGTAACAAGCTTTTGGGATGGAGGTTAAGAGAGAGGATGATGAGTAGAAGATAAAAGCTATTCTTGTTCTGAATGACCTAAGTTGGGAGAGGCACTGCAAATATATAAAAGTTTTATCTCCTGGATATATTGAGATTATTTCCTTAGATAGCACCTTAAAACCAAACTCCACTCCTCTGGTTTTGGCTAGGATGAGGACAACAAATACCAATGCAGTACTGTGCTCAGACCCAAGGTAAAGGGGCCTCTGTCCTGGGCCCCACGTTAGAAGGCCCTACATATCACAAACACCCAAACATAAACCCTCTCTCACTTAGTATCTGGACTTCACAACTAGCTCAGTGCAACCTATAACATCCACTCTCATGATTAACGTGATTCAGGCTCCAGGAAAATGTTCTCCACATCACTTCCTACATCACAAAGGCAAAAGACAACAGAGCTCAGATGCCAGGAAAGTGTTCAGGTTGAGATGCTGTGGACATCAATGGAGATGAACATTTTGCTTTGGAGAATGGGAGCAGAGGGAGGGAGATTTGAGCTGTGTAACAGAAATGATAAATAAATTCATTTGTCAGATTGTTCCTTTTGCGATAAATGCACTAAATTCTTGGATAACCAAGAATCATTTTCCTAGTAGACCTGAGCATTAATTTTCTTGCTTCTGTTCATGTTTCATTGGTGAATTTGAAAATACACACAAATTATCATAGTATTTTCACATGGTGATGGAGGTATATATTGCTTTACTAAACAATGCATATTAGTCTTAAATTTCTATATATGTAGGACTAGAGAAAAGATGCATGGAGCGTGCTATCAATTCTTTATATTGGCAAGCAGTTGACAAGCAATGTTAAATGAGATGTAAAATGAGAACATAACTTCAATAAAATATTGCAAAATTAAAATTTGATATTTATTATATATATGTTACTTTTTAACTTTAATAGATAGTTTTGAATATTTAAGAAGAAAGAATTTTGAAACAAATAAAAACAATTTTGTTTTTATATTAATTTTTTACTTCGTTTTTGTGGCCTTTAGCTAACATCTGTTGCCAATCTTCCTCTTTTTTGGCTTGAGGAAGATTGCCACTGAGCTAAGATCTGTGCCAATCTTCCTCTATTTTATGTGGGATGCCACCACAGAGTGGCTTGACAAGTGGTGCTAGGTCCCGGATCCGAACCTGTGACCCCAGGGCTGCCAAAGCGGAGTACGCAAACTTAACCACTACGCCACCAGCATGGCCCTTATATTAATTTAATTTTGATAAAATATATTTGCATTTTCTGTCATTTAAATGAAATTCATTTTATTTTAAATCTTTTGGATCATCATCAACAGTACAAAAATTAACTGAAAATCTTGATTATAACAACATAATAATTTGATAAAATAAAGGCAAAACATGAGTTTATGGAATATATATGAGTTTATGAATTGTACCTATTTTATTACTTATATAATCATTGCCAGGTCATCAACAGACACCCAGATATGCACACTGAGTATTACATTTAATGTCTGATATTTTGCCAGCTTTCAGTCATTGAAAAATCATTGCTTTACATATACTGTTGATTTATCATTAACAAATTATATTTTTTAAGGTAGCACTGTGATAGAACATATTTTATTGATGTTTCTTAGTTTTATTTATAACTTTTAAACAGTTAGACATGTGGTATGTGGGCCTCCATTTGTACTCTTGCCTCGGGTCGTGCAAATGTAGGAGTGCGCTCACCACTAAACAGTTGAGCCAGCGTGTGGAAGAAGCCGTCAAAATCCTCAAGGAGACACAACTATTCCAAGAGATGAATGGCGATCTTTCACCCTTGAGCCAGGAGTGGGAGCACGGGAGGTGGAATAAGCAGGGCCGTTTCTATCTCTACCTTTACCTCCTTGCACCCTGTAAACAGATTTTATTTCTTTCTTAAGAGCTGGATGTCTACAGAATGTTAATTCGGGAAAATTGTGTAGGTGGGCCTGGAAGAATTGGAATAGGCTGTAAGTAAATTATTGAAATTAGGCCTCAGAAATCATTCTACAAAAGGGGACGTTTGAGCTGGATCTGGAAAGATGAATAGAACTCCTCCAGGTGGATAAATTGTGTGTGGGAAGAGGTGCACTAGGAAAAGGCATATAAAGCAGGGTGCATTTAGAATATTTCAAAATGTTCATATGACTAAAACTCTTGGTGGGAGGGAGGAAATGGAAAGAGGAGGGCTGAAAAACTAGAACAGAAAGGACATTATACATCTTCCTAAGAGCTTGGACTTTCTCATTTATATAAATCGTTAAAGGAGTTTCAAGCAGGCAAGTGACATGATTGGTTTTGCCTTTTAAAAATATCACTTCAGAACCTTGGTTTTCAAATTTTAGCATGCATGATAATCACTTGGAAGGTCTTGGTGGAACACAGATGGCTGGGCCCCACCCCCACAGTTTCTGACTCAGTAGGACTGGGGTGGAGCCCAAGGATTTGCATTTCCAACAAATTCCTGAGTGATGCCATGCTGCTGATATGGGAACCCTACTCTAAGAAACACTGCTCAACAAAAGGAGGATGGGTGGTGAATAGTTCAGGGAGATGAAACCACAGAGAGTAGACAAGATAGAGGATTATTACAATAGATAAGGCAACAATAATGAGAACTTTATTACCGAAGCAGTGATGAAGGATCTAAATAGAAAAGTTTTAGGAAATAGTAACTTGACTTGGTGACTAACTGAATTTGGAGGGTGAAGGTAAGGAAGACACAGGTGTTAAGGATGACTGTATATCAGGCTTTTTGGTCTTTGGATGTATGAAGAGGCCCAAGTTTGTAATCTAAAGAGGGGAAAAGAAAGAGAGAGAATGGATTTCATTTTAATTCCAGGTCGTTGGTATAAAGGTGCAATTTAATTGAAGATCATATAACAACTCTGGGTCACCAACTTGGGGTATGCTAAACCAAAGGAGAGGGAAGGATCATTTGTCTACAGAATACGCTAGCTCCTTTAGCAAAGGTTTGGGGCAAATATTGTTAATGCCTTAGCATTTTATTCATCTATTATGGTCAACATACCTTCACCATTATATCATTTCAAGTGTAGCTAAGGATTGATCTCCTTTTTGGAGACTGCCTTAAGCCTAAGACTTAATTTTTCTCTTATGACATAAAACTGTCAAAATGGCATTTTTGCTTTACAATGCTGCTATTACGTGATTTTTCTTTTTAAATAGTGTGTCTTTATACTTTTAAATATTATTTTAGGTTTAGTCAAATTTACTGTTACTTTTTCACAAAGAGAAGGAGACAGGCTCACTTTTTAATATTCGAATGGACCAGGGCAAAAGTATAAACGGAGGCTGCCCCTTCCATTTGTCTAAATATGTAAATGTTATAAACCAGGCTAAAAATCTCTTAAATAAAATGTGTTCTATTCCTTTACCTTCACACACACACACACACACACACACACGCACACATGTACACATACAGATCCATATAACAACAAATTTTTAAAACATGTGTAAGGCTACACCTTCTATTATTTAAACTTGGCAATACATCAAGATGACTAAATTTGCTTATCATTGTTCATCTCTCTGAGATTGTGATTGATGGGCCTGTGGTGATTGGGTGAGTCATAAATGTAGACAGACATAATTCATACATGTTATACATTAATTTCATAACACTTTTATGTCATTTCAGTACAATTACTAATTACAATAATTTTTTACATAATTTATGTTCTATGGCAGTAATGATTTAAAAGATTGAAATATAAAATATAATTGTACTCAAAGGTGCAAAATTCAAACTTTATATCAATAAGGTATACTCAAAAAAATGTAAAATTAAAAAGTTACTTTTAGTTTTCTAAAGTTTTTTCTTCCAACATAACTTAAAAAAGAAGAAATTGTAATTAATGCATATTGACACTCAAAATCAAAATTACTTAAATAAAACTGAAATATTGAAAGCTTATCTAAATCACTAAATATTTTTATATTTTATATTGTTTAATAGCCATTGAATTGCTAATGTAAAGATTTGCTCTCACAGTTCATGAATGATATGGCTAGATCTACATATGTATATGTAGTAATCTGAATTAATATTGTAAAATATTGCTCAGTCATCACGTGGAACTTTTGTCACTACTGTAAGGACCTCTGAAACAAAGAGCGAGAAAAGAAGAGAGAAAAGGAAATGGATACTCTGTACACCTGGGAAACAATACCAAATGCAAGAAAATATTGCATTTCTCTGAAAGGGTGATTTGACAAGATCATTCATCTATCTTTTTCTTCCCTAAGCACTTCTATTGTTCTTATTCTCTCCACACTAGGACACAGTGGGTTCAACTCAGACAGAAGCAAAACATACTTCATGTCATTTAGGAACACTCCCCGACACCGACCCCCTCCACCCTGGCCCCGGCCCCATCACTTTTTTTTAAGACATTAAGGAGGTAGGCAACACATATTTGGAAACTTTGTGGCCTCAATGTTTTTACTTAGGGACGTTTAAGCACACAGGAGGGCTGTTCCATAGAGCAGGGGTTGAAGGGCAGAGCGTACTGGAAGAGCTTTAAAGGTCAAGTAGTAATACTGGTACTTTAAAAGAGAAAAATACTAAATTATAGCTTTCTTTTTCTCAGCACCCTGCATTTGACTCTCTTCCTCTCCACAAAGTTTGATGTCTTAGAAATAGCTGTTGTTTGGTGGAACAGGTGTTCTCAGTAGGCATTCAAATTAGAGAAATCAAATAAAGGATAAATTCCTTACATAATCAAATTGTGTGTAAAGTATACAATTAAAGAAAGGCCCCAAGGAGGCTGGAGCTGAGAGTAGGGGAGGGAGTTACAGATGTTGGCCTGGAAGCGGAGAGAGTAGGAACGAGGAGACCCTAACTGGGTATCTAGAAGGGCCTGTGAGAAGGGAAAGGAGAGAAAGGGAAAGGACTATGGGAGGTAGATGGAGATGGGGAAGGAAGGAGGAGGAAGCTAATAGGAGAAAGGTAAATGGAGAGGGGTGTGGGAGAAAAGGCAATTAGGAATTTATGATGTATGTTTCCGAAATAGCAAGGGATTCAATATCACAGAAAGGAATGAGTGAAGGAGAGAGTAGTAGTAGTTAAGAACAGAGAGCTATCAGAGGACCAGAGGGAAGAGGTCCTTCTAAGTGTGGTGAGTACCCTGAATGATATGGGATGCCGCTGGAAGGTTTTGTTGAGATGAGTGACTTGCATGTTAAATGATGATTCAGGCACTGTTTGGAGGATATATAGGTCGACAGGGATGGAATCAGGAAGACTCTGGATTGCCATAAGTCTGGAGTCCAAACATAAGAGTGAGGGTGAGATTCTGTGGTGGACCTGGAAGATTCCAGCACAGTCTTTTGGTGGTGTACAATAACAATGTTGCCAGGATATAATCTATCAGTTGAGGACTGACGACCCATTGCTGTAAATTGAGCCTCCAGCTCAGGGTGATATTTTCATTAATTTCTTTAATTAAGATCTTTATTACTCACAATGAGGACAAAAACCAAACAACAAAAAGTCCTTCCAGGGGCCACCCTTGAAAACCCTTAAAGTACCAATCTGCTTAACATTGTCAAATGAGAGATTCTCTGGTTTGAGTTACTTTTGGAACAAAAACCCAAAAGGAGACAAGCTACTGGTGATTAAGAATAAAGATGGGAGGTGAGGCAGTTGCAAGAACCAAGGTGAAGGTTGTGCTGGTTATATTGATAGAGAGTGAGCTAATGTAAAAAGGCAATGGAACTTATTTCTGTCTTACAAGGAGAGAAGATAAGATGTGGAGAGCCAAGGTGGAGCAGAGGCTCCCAGATCATAACACCCTGCTTGCTTTGTGGTTCTCAGGCCTACTGTGTAGAGCTAAAGCTCTGTGATCTTGAGGGTTTTGGAAGGAGGTTGGAGAAGTCCCTCGGGAATATGGAGGTCTCCTTAGTAAAGGTATTAACATACTCATAAAAGTTTACCCAGAGTTTCCTATCTGAGCACCCAACTTTTCCCAGTGCCCCCCAGGAGACTACCTGGAGAGTGGTTCCTGGATGTTAAAAGAAAATGAAGAAACAGGAAACAAGTCTATGGATAGTTTTGTGCTCTCCACAGTTGTTATTATCATATAAACACATTCTAAAGGTATGTGCTCATCTGTGGTGCAGTCTAGCATAGGAAGCTAAATGTGAGATGCTTTTCTACTCGTATCAGAGGAAATGTAAAATAAAGTCATTCAGCATGAAAATGAGAAAATGTGCTGCTCAATTTTAAGCAAGGTTTTCATTATGTTCCTAGGGAGCTCCAAAGGAAAGAGACACGCAGTGGTATGTCATAACACTGTAGGCCAAGGAGAGTTGACATAGTATTCAAATGTCTTTTGCCATGGTGTGTTGGATGTGTGTGTGTGTGTGTGTGTGTGTGTGTGTGTGTGTGAAAAAGAGAGAGAGAGAGAGAGATTCATTTTGATTGTCTGATTTGACATATATTAACTTCTCCACATTTTGATATCTGGAAAAAGATTGTGGGTAACTTTCATATAAAGTTAGACATTTCTTAAATCTCTGTTTTCTATTTGTATCAGAGGAAATGTAAACTAAAGTCAATGAGCATGAAAATGTGCTACTTTCTTGAACGATATTGAAATATTAGAGCCAAGGGCAGCTCTTTGGGACAATAAATTCTTATTCAATATTCAGGTCAGATGTTTACCTCTCATTTAATTCCTTCCTCTTTTCTCATTAGGAATTAGAAAATTCTGTGCTCTAAACCTCCTAGGGGGCATCACTGACATAATTTTAAAGTTGACATGTTTTTGGACATTCCCTTCATTCATTGTGAATCTCAGTTTGTATGTATCACATCTTTGCTATTTAGCATTTGAGCATCTTCAGAGAACTCCTCACGATCCTTCCCTTTCTAATATTTGTGGCTAATTCGTATTAAGTTAGAGAATATAAACAACTACATTGACTTTATTTGAGCTCTACCAGTGTTGGACCCCAACAAGAGGGCATTAAGGAAACTTATTTGTGGTGTGAGTGAGGTTCTGGCCTAGTGAACACGGCTAAGGCCAGAAAAGATAATTGGGTTTGGAGTTGGGGGAGAGGCAGTTGGGAAGACTAGAAACCATCAGCCAAATATTCTCCTAAAGAGTAAAAACATGAGAAAAAGTTAAGAACTATAGAAAGTAGGGTAGACTGAATAATCCTACATTATGTTGAACAGGGAAAGTAACATAAAGAAACAGAAGGAAGATGAAAGAGTATTGAGTAACAAAAGATGTGAATGAGGGACACTTAGGAAGATACATTATTAAAAGGGTCAAGGGCTTAAAACTATACATTTGTTTTTTTGTTGTTGGGGAAGATTCACTCTGAGCTAATATTCATGCCAGTCGTCCTCGATTTTGTAAGTGGGTCACCTCCACAGCATGACTGATGAGTGGTGTAGGTCCATGCCTGGGACCAAGGAAGCTGGGCTGCCAAAGTGGAGCATGCCAAACGTAACCACTAGGCCATGGGGCTGGCCCCAACATTTCTTGAATTTCATGGCATATAGCTGGTTTATTTATATTGTTTCAAACCTTTTTGAGGTTTCTGAAGATAAAGGTTAGGGTGTGCTTGTGATCTTTATCTTGCTAAAATTTCCCGAAGAGACTAATTGTGTATTCCAAGTCCCATATTACTTGATTGTACAGAGAATGTATAGTTCTAACAAATACATCACTTTGAAGTTTGTGTCAGTTGATAGAAAAGATTCTATTTTCATCTATTACAATGTCTTTGACAGTGGGTTTAAATATTACCTACTTCAGGTGACTCACTCTGAATCTAAAAGAAAAAATGCATTACAATATGAACTGCTAGTACTTTTCCTTAAAGGTTCTATGACAAAGTGCAATAAGATTAATAGTATGTTTAGAAGATATTCTATAGGAAATGGTAAATGTATAAAGAAATGGTACTACTTGCAACATACCTGATGCAAAGAGAATTCCCAAACTATAATCAGTGCAATAAATTCATAACAAAGTTTTAAGATTTTTGGGGGCTGGCCCGGTGGCGCAGCGGTTAAGTTCGCACATTCCGGGTCTCGGCGGCCTGGGGTTCGCCGGTTAAAATCCCGGGTGTGGACATGGTACTGCTTGGCACACCATGCTGTGGTAGGCGTCCCACATATAAAGTAGAGGAAGATGGGCACAGATGTTAGCTCAGGGCCAGTCTTCCTTAGCAAAAAAGAGGAGGACTGGCAGTAGTTAGCTCAGGGCTAATCTTCCTCAAAAAAAAAAAAAGTTTTAAAATTTGTTTCAACCTTGAATTACAAATAACTCAAAAAGTTATTTAGTTCTTACCTCAAATTGCATTTGATTATATTTTGAAATATATTTCAAATGTGTATTTTGAGTTGTATATTCAAAACACGTATTTTGAATATGTTAAAATATATATTGAATTATCACAGAGATAATTTCAGAAAGAAGTTATTAAAGAATTTGACATTTCATTATGAATGCTTTAGGAACTACATGTAAGTGTTTTTTAAAAACTCAGTTTATATTATTGTTGAAGATTTCTTTACGCAGAATTTATTATATTCTAAACAGTCGAGGCCATTCCATTGTTCTGACAGGAGGGCAGGCTATTAGTGATGGGTAAAAGTTGAGAAACCAAACCTTTTATCAGTTAGAAAAATACTTTCTCAAAAAAAATGAAGCCAAACTTTTGGGGTAAACCAGTCTCTTGACTCTTTGTTTTCTCATTCGCAATTGTAAATAGTTTAAATCAGTACAACCAGGTAATTGCCCTTCTAGAAGAGTAACAAAACCTTGAAGAAGTGATTCTGTGCTGCCCTTGAGAAGGTGTGCAGAGAAAGAAGGGGAATGCGGAGACACCCTCTTCCAGATTGGATCTGCCGGTGACTGCTATTGACCTAAACAAATCTTTTAATGTTTCTGGGATCTCAATTCTCCCATCTCTTCATGAGAGTATTTAATCAGATGGTTTCTAAGAAACTTTCTAATTCCAAGATCCTATGTTGCTATGATTGACCTCAATCTCAGAGGATGGACATATGGACTTTATTTTTAGAACTGCTCTATTGCGGGAGAGAGCAGCATATTGTGTTATTGGCTTCCTTCTTAACTTCTAATATTTGGCATTTCAGACATCCTCATTGTATTTTTCTCATTAGAATGGTGAAATTTTACATGTCAGGGTTCTGATTGTCTTATTAAAGAAAACTTTGGTAACGTGCCTAATGAGCCATGGTTGTTGATACATTTTCAAACTTCTTAATACATAGTGAATAAGGAAGCCATATTCTACCAGCCCAGGAAGCCTTAAAGAGTAGGCATTGAGATGACTATATATTACCCATATATAAGAACATATATACTAATTGATCTAATTTCACTTCTTGTTTGTAATAACCAACAATTTTGGTATAATTCACACTTTTGTAGGCAATATAAATGAGCAGAGAAGTAGTGAGGAGAAAGGAAATATTTGTTTATTCAAAAATTAATTTTTTCTCTCTAAATTTTGATTTTGAACCTGAATGGAAAAAATTAAACCTTCGCCACTTGGGGATTCTTGCAACTTTTCCCCAGAGTTCCAACTAATTTCTGGGAGTTTCCATAGTGCCAAGGGGTGAGAACCCCTGATCTCCCATTTTGTCTGTTGTTTGCTGAGACTCATTATCTTGTGTAGTTCTTAGCCCATGCAAGGTACTACTGAATCAACACTTGTTCCTGTCCTCAGCCTCAGAGATCTATATCAGTTATGTCAAGACCCCTTTTGGCAGATAGAATCATGTTCCTGTGCCATATTGAGGCACAGGAAATTCTGTGGATTGTTGTAAGTCCATCTGAGGAGGCACAGAGCCCAGGCGTGCTACCCCAAGATCTTGTCATTCCCCTGCATTCTTCTCAAATCTGTATAAGGTCTCTGCAACTGTTGTCTATCCATTTGGGTTTGACCTGGAGGAAATGGGGCCTGGGAGAGTACATATTCCAGATCCTGCTTGATCTCCATGGGTCTAGACTTTTTGACACAAAAGCCACTACTTTCTACTGTATATCACTGCCCTAAGGTGATAAATATGAAATCAAAGCTAACTGGAGTTGGGGAAGAAAGAAAATATCAGAGGTGGAAAAGGGAAAAGAGAAAACAAAACACATTGATTCATATTTCCAAAGTATTATCCCACCAAACAGTGGGAAACTGTCTATATGAATGGAATTCCTTTTCATGGGAGGGGTAAATGCCCTGATTAGGTAAGAAGAGGCTGGCACTAGTTAGGGGAGCTCTAAGAGACATTTCTTCATTGCTTGGGTGGTTAGACACAAGAAACTTGTAGATGCTTCTGGTTGGAAATTCAGTGCTAGTCAGTAAAAATATTATCAAAGAGCTTTATCTTTCCTGGAATTTCCTGACAACTCTCTGGCCTCTTGTTATGAGCTGAATTGTGTGCCCTCCCAAATTTGTATGCTGAAGCTCCAATCCCCAGTACCTCAGAATGTGACTATGTGTGGATATAAGACCTGTCAAAAGGTGATCACGTTAAAATGAGGCTGTTAGAGTGTGCTCAAATCTGATGACTGGATGTGCCTTTATAAGAAGAGGAAATTTGCACACACAGGGACACCAAGAATGTGCACCCCCAGAGAACGGGTCATATGAGGACAGAGAAAGAAGGCAGCCACCTGCAAGCCAAGGAGAGAGGCCTCAGAGGAAACCAAACTTGCTGACACCTTGATCTTGAAGTTTTAGCTCCCAGAACTGAGAAAGTAAATTTCTGTGATTTAAGACACTCAGTCTGTAATATTTTGTTATGCAGCCCTAGCAACCTAAGACACCTCTGTACAATGGTCACATCAGTATATTGTTTTGGTTTTAGGCCTTGCACTGCATGGCCCCCAGAACAAGGTCTTGCCAGAGTTAACGTTCAATACTACTGTTGAGTATGTTTTCCAGTTAGAGGCAATATCATTTCCAATATACACTTGGGACTTATTGTTTCTGTAAAACTTATTTCTACCTTTTATAGTTCTTCAGGAAACAGAATTCTCCCAAGACCCTAGGTTGTGTGATTTGACATTATAACAAATTGAAAATTAATTGAAATTCCTTACCAGTTAACACTGAATAAACGGAACATCTTGCCCTAAGTAAATCTAAAATGATAATATTTTGAGAAGGTTTAACTGCATTTCAGTCCTGCTTGCTATAGATTTTTTCTAAGGAGGTACAATTTGAAGACTTGGAAAGTGTTGTCTGTTGTGATCGTCTACATCCACGGTAGTTTCCTAGTTAGTTAACACTAACAGATGCGTGGAAATATTTTTGAACTAGGTAGCTCACTCTTATGACTTCTTTATCATCCATGTACTTTCCCTCCAAATGATTGCTACTTAGAGTTAGTTTCTTTCCTATTAAAGGAAATGTTTCTATTATAGTCTCTAATCCAAGGGTATAATCTTAAGGATACTTGGCATTCTCCATGGGTTGGCATCAATAGAGAAGAAATTGATGAATTCCTACAACTAAGATTAACAACCACAGAATAAGTCAGCAAAGCTTTATTTAACATCTACCCTGCTAGATACTACATGTGATATACAGAATGAAAGAGAGAGCCCTGGCCTCACCGAGTTTAGGATCTAGTTGGGAAGAGAAGATATAAAACATTAAAATGTGATTATTTTGTAAAACTATAAAAATGGTCATACTCAAAATGCTTTGTGCCCATCCTTGTTTAAGCGTTCATTTTGCATGTAAAGTAGATAAAGACTTTCTATACTTTGTATATACTTCGTATATGAGGTAGATATGGACTTAATAAATGTGAATCCAGCCTTATTAAACATTAGTAATATGAGTAAATAGTGAGTTGGTCTAACCGAAGTTTGTTTAATTGATGTGAACAATGCTTCCATAATGTTCTTATCTTGGGACTTTAAAATGAAGAAGAGATTTTTAAAGAATAGCTTGTTCTTTATGAGATGAACATCATTAAATGCTTAAATTGGACACTCTATTTATTCTCATTTATTTTAAACATTCTCTTCTCTATTTTTAGAATTAATATCTTCTTTTATCATCTTCCTACGTGTCTTTTGTTTTCTCTACTAATTCTGTCAACTGTGTACTTTCTAGTTTTTTGCAATATCTCTTTCCTTTTAGTGTTTTTATTTCTCAAGCCTTGGTTCTCCCTGCTGCAAATTTTACGCTCACTTCTTCTGAACCCGTCTCTCTACTGAGGCTTCAAATGTTTTCTTTTTGTATGAACATATACAGACAAGCAGAACTTTTTCTTCTATTTAGTGAGCTTTGGTGAGCTCTCACTTTTCATATGAACTCTGCATGATGGGAAGGACTATTTATTTACATACTACTCATAATTCTTTATTGTTTTTTAGGAAAAGGCTTTATCTTTCCACCAGTGCTATCAGGAAAACAATTCTCCTAAGAGGCAGGCTGATTTTTCCCTTCCCATTTTCATTAAAAGTCAGATTCTTGACCATTCACACATAACTAATAAAGGCAGCAGTATTTTCCTTTTGTAATCCACTGCTTCTCAGTGTGTTTATGTACACAGACAGCAATATGCCCAGAAAGGAAAGAAATCTCTGTCTTTGAAGACAGAAAATCTTCATTCAGAAGCCGGGCCAAACATGTCTCTTATGGGACTTGCATAGGGAAAGAAGTGGGATTACGCAATCAAAGAAGAAAACGTAAGCTATCTTCTGAGGACAGTGAATTGCTTGAAAGCAGGGAGTTTTAGAGACAGTTTCAGTATTTGCTGAAGGGAGAAAAAGAAGAGGTGATGGAAGAAGGCTGGAGGGGGAGAGAGAGTAAAAGAGAGAAAGCAAGAAAGGACAACCAGTTTAGAACCTGAATAAAGATTGAACCTGAATAGTCTCTCCTTTGTAGAAAATGCGGAGCCTGGAAATGTTCTTGTTTTTATTGCACGCTGATGATATGCAGAATATGATTTTAGCACTGAAGAGGTTTATCACAATAATTTAAGATGTCACAACATGAACTGGGATCATGCACTGACAACATAATAGAGGGAGAACAATACACCAATCGAATAAAGATTAAACTGAGAAGGTGTATTTTGTATAAAAGGAAGTCAAAGACAATCCTGTGGCTTGAAACTATTTGTGTTCAGGAGGATTGTACTGCTTATGGTTTGAAGGGATGCCCATTTAACAGAGAGGAATGAGAGTTTTGTTTCAAACAGGTGGTGGAAAGACCTAGTTGGCCTAAAAATGAAGAGATGAAGGTTAGGACAAAAATCAATGTAGCCGTGGATACTATTTAGTACTACCAATATCCTTGAAAAGAGCAAACAACACGATGAAAAATAAAAATACAAATAGAGCAAGAGAAGATAAAATAATGTTTTAAAGGAAGGGGAATTCTTCCAAATAAGATGAAGTAAAAATAAATCTACAATTATATTTGGAGATTTAAACACTTCACTCTCAATAGTTGATAGAACATGTACACCGAAGATCAGCAAGGATATAAATGACCTGATTGACACTATTATCCAACTTACTCCAACTAACTTTTATAGAATGGTCCATTCCAAATCTGCAGAATACAAATTATTTTCAAGTGCACACTGACTATTTACTGAGATATGTCATATTTGAGGCCATAAAACAAGTCTCAATAAATCTAAAAGCATTTGTGTCATATAGAATATATTTTCTGAACAGAATGGAATTAGACTATAAATCAATAACAGAAAATTCTTTAGAAAGTCTCTAAATATTTGGAAACTAAACAGCACACTTTTAAACAACTTATGAGTCAAAGAATAAATATGAGTGTACAAATCTATGAAATAGAAAACAGAAAAACAATAGAGAAAATCAACAAAATCAGGAGCTGATTCTTTGAGAAATAAATAAGATTGATAAACTTTTTGGCAGACGTCAGGAGAGAGAGATAAAAAGAGAGAGAGAGAGAGAGAGATGACAGACTTATCAGAACAGAGAGAGGGAATGAGAGAGGAAGAAAGAGAATTCAAATTACCAGTATCAGAAGTGAGGGACAGTACTACAGATTCTAAAGATAAGAAGAGGATAATAAGGTAATATTATCAGGAGCACTTTGTCAATGAATTTGACAATGGAGAATAAATGGATAAATTCCTTGAAAGACACAAACTATTAAAGCTCATTCAAGAAGAAATAGATAATTGAATAGTCATTTCTATTAAAGAAATTGAATTTGTAGTTAAAAACCTTCCCACAAAGAAAACACCAGGCCCTGATGGTTTTACTGGAGAATTCTACCAAACATATAAGAAAGAAATGCTACCAATACTATACAAAATCTTCCAGAAAGTTGAAGCAGAGGAAATACTTTCCAACTCATTGGCTAAGGCCAGTATTATCCTTATAGTAAAACCAAAGACATTAAAAAAGGAAATATATGGACTGATATCTCTTATGAACATAAATGTGAACATTCTTTTTTAAAAATATAGGCAAATCTAATCCAATAATGTCTAAGAAGGCTAATACATCATAAAAAAATGGAATTTATTCCAAGAATACAAGTGTGGTCAACATAAAAATATCCAATGTATGTGCATCATATTAGCAAACTAAAAAAGGAAAAATGATATGATCATGCCAATGGGTAAAAATATGACCAAATTCAATATCCATCCTTGATAAAAAACCATCAGAAAACTAGGAATAGAAGGAAACTTCTTCAACTTGATAAGAAGCATCTATGAAAAACCTACAGCACATCTCTTTAATGCTGAAAGACTGGATGCTTTCCCTTTAAGATCAAAAACAAGGCAAGGATGTCTACTCTTATCACTTCTGTTCAACATTATAGCAGAGGTTCTAGCCAGTGCAATAAGGCAAGAAAAAGAAGTACAAGACACTGAAATTGGAAAGAAAGAAGTAAAACTTTTTAGGTGACATAATTATATATGTAGAAAATATGATGGACTCTATTAGTACTGTACACTACAACTAAAGACTGAGTTTTGCAAGGTTTCTGGATACAAGACCAATATGCAAAAGTCGATTGTTTTTATCTATACTATCAAGGGAAATTAGAACAGAATTAAAACAATAAACCATTCACAATAATATTATAAATATGACATATAATATTCAATTGTTTTTTTAATAAATAAAAAATTAACAAGGCCTGTACACAGAAAACTATATAACATTGCCAAGAGAAATTGAAGAAGATATAAACAAATGGAGATATTCATTGGTTAGAAGACTTAATAGGGTTAAAATATTTGTTCTCCCAAGACCCATCTATAGATTTAATGCAATTCCAACCAAAATCCCAGCAGGCATTTTTGTAGAAATTGAAAAACTCTTTCTCAAGTTGTGTGGAAATGTAAAAGACCTGTACTAGTCAAAACAACTTTGAAAAGGAAGAACAAAATTGGAGGATTAACATTACCTGATTTCAAGATTGATTATAAAACTGCAGTAATTAAGACAGTGTAGTATTAAAGAAAAGTTAGAAAAATGGATTAACAGAAGAGAATAGAGTACAGAAATGGATCTACATGCATGTGGACGACTGATTTCAACAAAATTACAAGGGCAATTCAGTGGAAAAAGGGTAAACATTTCAAAAAATGGTGCTGGAACAGTTGGTTATCTATATATAAAAAAATGAACTTCGTGTAGCAAATTGTACACTTCAAATATGGGCAGTTTATTCTATGCCAATTATACCTCAATAAAACTGTTAAGAAATAAGAGGAAAGTATGAGAAAGAAAGGAAAAGAAAAGTAACTAAATGAAGAATGCCATTAATTAACTACGTCATGTGCTATGTAAGAACATTGTATTACTTTCCCTAAGCCTGAGGTATACATGGCTTCTGCTCTAGAATGAAATGATGTACTCCAGATTACAGGTACAGAATTAGGTAAATAAGTTTCCTAAATTCTAATGTTCATTTTGCAAGATGCAAAAGCACAAGGTGTACTTTGCAAATAAACAACTTACACTAAGGCATATCTTTTCACTGTTAAAATCAATTTAGAATCACACATTTAAAATAAAACAAAGCTACACCTTTCCCCCTGCAACACAAATATTAACAACTAAACTATGTGAATTCATACTCCCGTCTTTACCATTTGAACATTCAATCTGAGGTAGAATTTTCATCTTGAAAGTAAAGTAATGTATTCTAGGATTTTTCATTTGTAGTGTTTTTTTTTTTAATTGTAACTCTTCAATTTGGCTTTGCAGGTCATTTCATAGAAGGTTTAGTTCAAAATTGCCAGCCTTCTGAAAGTTATCTAAGACACATTGCTCATCGTTTCCAAGCCTGAAGTTGCCCAGTCTCATGCTTGTTATTCTTGAATGTTTTCCACCTTGCTTCCGACATGATTACCTTCAGGCCAATGTGATAACCTAGCTGACTGGATCTTCGCTCACGGCTGTTTCTCTAGCACTGCTGCAGGAAATAGTTTCCATGGTAGACCACTAAGATACGGGTCTTAGTTTAACAAGGATTTGGAATAGAAGTATCCTGGAATATTCTTGCATGCTGACACCAAATTTAAGCCTATAATCTTGATTTGATTCCCACTGTCTTGTTCAAAGTGGTTTAGAAGAGTGGCTGGTGTTTTCAAATGAATTTTGGAATGTGTTTTTGGGGGTGTTTTTTTGAGGAGTATTGGCCCTGAGCTAACATGTTGCCAATCCTCCTCTTTTGCTTGAGGAAGATTGTTGCTGAGCTAATATGTTTGCCAACCATCATCTATTTTATTGGGATGCTGCCACAGCCTGGCTTGACCAGCAGCGCTATGTGGGCCCCTGGGATCTGAGCCTGTGAACCCTGGGCTGCCAAAGTGGAGCATGCAAACTTAACCACTACTCCACCTGGCCGGCCCCTGGATTGTGTCTTTATCATGACCCTGTTAGATTTCCCTTTAGGCCACAGCAGAGGAACATCTATTTGATTACAACCTGAGATTCTTATTTATTGAGTAAAGAGCCATCTACCAAAGGTTTAACCCCTCTGGTATCATCTGTATATATTTTTGCATCATAGTATATTCTCCAGTAGTATTTTTTATTCTTTCTTTGATTTTTGAAGCTTGAGAGGAATATTTTGAATCAGTCCAATTTTCTCTGGCTTTAAATCCTTTCTGATACACTTTTCTTTCTGGCTTGATTAATTCCTACTCTTTTTTACATCTCCCACTTCTATGGAGAGGCCCTGTGGTACGGTGTTAAGGACAGAGTCTCTGGAGTCGGACTGCTAGAGCTCAAATCATTGCTCTGCCAGCTACGAACTGTGTAATTCTCAGCAAGTTATCCAACCTCTTTTTGCCTCAGTTCTTTTACCTGCAAAATGGGGATCATAAAAGTACCTGCCTCAAAGGTTGTTGGAGGAAGAACTAAGTGAATATGTGAAGCCCTTTTGCCGGGGTCTGGTTCATAGCAAGCAAGAATAAATGTTGGGGAAGAATGAATCTGTTTTATTTATGAAAAACCAATCTCGGAACTACCCACGTGAGGTATAGATGGGCCAGAATGTATTGTGTATGTGATCGTATGTGTGTGTATATATACATGTGTGTGGATATATATGTGTACATGTATGTGCAGTCGTGCATCACTTAATGATGGGGATGCATTATCAGAAATGTGTCATTAGGTGATTTCATCATTGTTCAAACATTACAGAGTGTACTTACACAACCCTAGATGGTATAGTCTACCGCAGACCCAGGCTACATAGTAATAATCTTATGGGACCACTGTTGTTTGGTCTGTCATTGACTGAAATGTCATTATGCAACACGTGACTGTAGATATAGATATAGATATAGATAGAGATATAGATAGAGATATAGACATAGAGAGAGGGGCACGTGCAGACAAACACATAAGTGAAGTATTCTTCTTCTACTCAAACCTGTCCAGGTAATTTTTATTTGATTTCAAAACAAGTGGAATTCTTAAAATGATCCAACAGAATAATAATACTTTTATTAGTTTCCTCATATCTTGATATTCTGGGATATTAGTACATTGCTTGAAGAATAAATTTTGATAAGTTTCTTTGATGTTTTTCTTTATCTCTTGTGCCTTTTCTTTTTAGCTAATGAAATCATGAATTTAATGCGAGGCCCTATCTCTAAGTTTCTGTCGCTGATGTTTTATCTCTCAGTAATATAAGCTTTAGGGCCTGATATCAGTAGACATCTGTTTGTTAGCTCATGGTTTCATTTTGTCATAAGATTTTGCATCTTAGGTGAACTGTTTTTTGCTGTTTCTGAACAATTTATTCTATTACTTCAGTACAATTTTATCTTCTGAGTGTGATACACTTATGATACTGGTGAGAATTATGAATCTTAAGCAAGAATGTGTCCACTCCACCACCATATGAAACAATACTTAACGCCTTTTGTAATAGTGCCATGGGCACCTCAAATCTCACTTCTGATGCCATCTGAAGGTATTTTAGGTAGGTGATAGATTGAAAGAACAAGAGTACAGATACATTATAAGACTGAATTAAGTTCTTGGCTAAATTTGCCAAGATTTCAAAGCCTCATCAGAAGGGAATGGCCGTGTGAACTGGAGCAGATGCGTCGTTTCTCAGCAAATCTCCACCCAGGAGAAAAATACTTCATCAGATCTGGAAAGCTCAATTCTAGCTAGTCCGCTTCTCTCTTTTGCATGGGACTTAAATCTGGAAGATTTTACATTACAAACATATAGCATCTGTTTAAGGGAATGTTTATAAATACTGAGTTCTTGTTATTAAAAATAATCATTAGGACATGAGTAAAAGCAGAGCTGGTTTCCATATATCTCTGAAAAAAAATTTCTGTTTGCAGCTTTTCAAAATCAGAAGGCCCATTTTTCTGGAATGGTAGTCAAAATAGTTACCTCCACAATGTGTTATGTTCTAAAAGAATAACTGGTTTACAGAGATGAAAACATCCTTTCAAATGAACCATTGGTCGGAGCCAGTCTCGCAATGCTTAGGATGTGATTAGAACCAAAGATTCATGATGCGTCAGCAGAATTTATACACACAGTTCTCCGAACAGTTCTAATTTATGGTTCACAGTATTCCTTCCCAAATCCTTGAAAGGATTTCAAAGAGGTGGTCTCAGGACAAATGCATTTTCGTGTCCTGGGAATGCAACTTTTTTAAAAAGGTCAATATGTTTCAGTTTATACCTATATTAAAATTCACAGAGAAGCTCATTGGACATTTTTAAAGCTTATGATCATCAAAAGTGTTGCAATTCTAAGCAGCTGTGTAAAATTCTGCTTCCTGCCATTTTTCCTGAAACTACTCCTTTGAAGTAGTTTTTCAGGGTTTGATAAACAAACCTATAATCACTATATAATTATGTAGAGAATATAGTCATCGTATTCTGTGTATGGATGTTTGTGTATATTTTTTTCTCAGGATTAATTTATTTGGGGGGTGCGTGTGTGTAAATATATATATTATATAAAATTGTTTTTCCTAGCATTCATTTTTCCACGCCCCAATACAATTTCTCCAAATTTCCATTTGACTAAAGATAAGTTTTGCTTTCTAATGCCAAAATTTTCTGTATACGTACATATAAATTTCTAATCTAAAGGTTAGATTTCTTCTGAGAGGCAGATTTTTTTGGTTCCTTTCTTAAATGTAGTGAGTGAAATCTCATGTTCTCCAGGCATACGTGGTTGATGGGCATTTTTTCTAACAATTCTACCTAGGTGTCTTGGGAGCTTGAACATTAACAGATCACTGAGGATTTTGTATGGAATCGACCTAAGCAGAGAGAAATCTGACCCACGAAGAACGCTCACGATGATTAAGAGACTGTGTTCTCATTCCAATAAGAATTAGTAATATTCTTTCCCTGTCACTATTTCTTTTGCCCAAAGGAATGTGCCTAAAATTTCATTTGGTGACGGGATCACAGCAGGGAGTAACCTAACAACTGGGAAAAGAAGTTAGTTAGCCTTAGAGGCGTTCTCATATTTATTACATTATTATGTACCAAGAGGTTTTTATGACATATTATTTAAATACATATTGCCAGCCTGGAGCTTTAAACAGTGGATAGTCTATAACGAGATATTTTCAGCTTTTCTGTCTCCTTCTGACATGAGTATATGCCTATGAGAAAGGCTGGAAAGTGTTGTAGTGGATAACATTTCTTTATTATAAAATGAAAGAAATCAGTTCTTGAAATACTGATGACGTCTAAAAAAGGTTAGAAAACTCACCAAATATTGCTATTTGCACTTAAAAGTTGAAGTGAAATTCATATAACTATTGTTTTTCTTCTGCTAAAAGAGTGATTTCCATTTTGATAAAGTTGTTTGCCTTGTACCTGACATTTCAAAAATGTTACATACCTGTTAACTATCGTTAGGACATAGTTCAGAAGTGGCCATATTTTATGTAAGTGGCAGTGCCATTCCAACTTCTTAATGAGCTGGAGTGCTGGCAAGGATACTGCTCTATTTTGGAATAAGAATGCTTGAAAACTAGTTAGAAAAACATGTTTTTATCGTCCTCCCCCCGACTTCTTTCATAAGAGGGGACAAATTTTCTCCATTAGTTTTGGACTACACAAAAAGACCCCAGGATTTGCATTACCTCGGTTCTCTTGAGAATTGGAAACTTTTGTTTCACACTATGAATTAGTCAGGAATATTTAAAAAGGAATCTAGTTTTTAAGATCAGATCAACCAATAATAATATTGAAGAAAAAATTGCATTTTTGCCTTCTTATGTCTTTGTATCTCAACATACTCATGACAGCGTCTCTTCTTTCCTTGCAACAAATTCTGGGAATGACTTTCATTATAGATACGAGTCATTCTCAACCGACTTCTAGGCCACTGGGTGAAGCTGTGCCTATTCCTACTTGTATCACAGAGGCTGTTTGAGGAATAATGATAGATTCTGCACATTGTGCTAGCGATGTGAACATTACCTATCCTTTCTCATTCCATTTAACTTTATTTAAACCTTTCATTTCCCCTGGGAAGTAGGAATTTCTGTTTCCATTTTAGAGGTGAGGGAGCCAGGGTCCAATTTTCAGTATAGAGGAAACTAAGACTCAATTTTGCCCAGGAAGACACATACCTCTAGGGTGCAGAAACAAGATTTGCCATCACAAAGCATCCCAGCCTTGCTTGTATAATTCCTCAGCCACAATGCCCGGGAAGCAGGAGTCGAACGTGCACATACCTGCATTTCTCCTTTGAGGAAGCAGGTGATGTGTCCAGCTTTACATAGCAAGCTATTTAATGGGCTTCTTTGGAAAGGAAAAGAAATCCCTTGAAATATCTCTGGCATCTTTTCAACAACATTGAGGTATCAGAGCATTTGGGGATAACGAAGTAGTCAATTTCTGTAGGTGCCATAGACCTTTCAGTGGTTGTATATTTTGTAGTTAGTAAATAGCCAAATGTATTTCTTTGCCTCAGTTCAAAGTAAAATCACTTCAGTGAAGAAATTTCATACTGAAACAATCTGTGTACATTAGTAATAAATGAATTCTGAAAGGAATTTAAAATAATTTCTGAGGAGGCACAGAAAGAAATACTAAATTTAAAGGTAACATTTCCTATTTATTGACAATAGTAATAAGAACTTATTCTTTCCGTATTGCTCTCAACTCCCATTGTGCTTTGTCTCTTTGTGATCCCTTGAAGTTCACAGACTTCACTTTGGAAAGCTACTGTTTTATAGCAGAAGCAAAGTATGCCATGCAGGGCCCAATCCATCTGTTTTTGTATGTCTTGCATCCTAAGAATAGTTTTTTATATATTTTTAAATGGTTGAAAAAAATCTAAAAATGAATACTATTTTGTAACACATGAAAATTATATGCAATTCAAAATTCGGTACCCATAAATAAAGTTTTATTAGAATGAAGCCTGCACCTGAGTCCCTCCTACAGCCTGTTTCTAGAGCCACCACTGATGAACGCTCACAGTCACCTTCAACACGTGACTATGCACATGTACCCACATACGCAAATGCACATGTGTACACGCACACTCTCATGCACGCCTCATAGTCCTTATTTTGAAAGGATGGTTTGAAAAGCTTCTTTTGTCTAATTTCCCTTTTACAAATTTCCCTGAGCCTAATACTCATCAACCTTGTCGCTTCATCCTCTCCAGATTCATTGCTATCCTCTTTCTCCTGGTTTTTAGTTTTAATTTCCTGAATTTTTAAAACAATGGTAAAAAAAAAAAAGAAATGGAGATCTGTCGATTTTGCCTTCTCTGTGTACTTTCTATTGTGTCGGTGAGACTAGGTCACAAGTATTGGCAATCTTATGAAACCCCAGCTGCATCAAGGTACTTTTCAATTTTTTCCCTCTCTTCTCTATAGTCTTGCTACATTTCCTTTATTGGTATTCTGATTACCCTTTGATAACAGCAGTTACTGTCTTATTATCTCCTTGACTCCACTTGTTATTTATGATTTAGAAAATCATGGACTCCTCATTAAGAATCAGGGTGGCATTCAATATCATTAATATGTCAAAGAGCTCCAAGATGTGTAAATAGTCAACTTCTTTAAACTGCTCCCAGGACACTTGGGCCACTGGAAAACTACCACGATATTTTAATATGATCTAATTCATATATCTTTAAATTTTCTTTTGCTTATGTTAATATTAATAGCAAGTAACACTAATAAATAATTGGGATCATTATTCCAAAAGTCCATTTAAAGACGATTCAGATAAAAGTAATTATGAAATGGTAAAAATACTTGAAATTGAACCAACACAAGACAATTTCTCGTGGATTAAACCTTTCCTTTGAGTCTCCAATTTTGGAGAGAGCTTTATGTGACAGTTGTATAAGCCAAAAATCCGTTTAAAAAGATACGTTTTTTCCAATAATAATTGATTTATTGCTATGTTCCAGGAACTTTTCTAGATATTGGGAAATGTCACACAAAATAGGCATTTAGCCCTTGCTCTTGTTGGGCTTTCATTTTAGAAAATGGGATAGACAGTAAAGTACAAAGATAAATGAGCAAGCGAGCTCCTGGTGGGATGAGGGGAAAAAGCAGGCTAGGTGAGAGAAAATAACTGGTGAATCGGCTACTGTAGATAATGTCGGAGAAGCCCTCTCTGAGGCGGTAACGTCTGCTCTGAGAGCTGACTGACAAGAAGAAACAAGTCACAGGAATATTGGGGGAGGAGCAGGGCAGAGTGTTCCAGGGAGAGGGGGCAGCCTATGCAGAACTCGTATAGTACAACATTAGCATGGCTAGTTTGACGTAAGAAAGGAGGCCAGTGTGACTGTAGTCTAATGAGAACAATGGCTGCTGATGATGAAGGAAGTAGGCAGGAGAAACATCGAGTTTTATTCTAAACCATCTGGGAAGATCTTGGTTGTTTTTCGTCAGAAGGGCGACACGATTTAATGATACCCATGGACATGCTCTGTTTTTTCTTGATGCAACTCCTGCCATGTAAGCCCTGTTCCCTTCTGGGCTTTTCCATCAGGGAGGGGGGCAAAAAGCAGTTGTAGGAATTTCTTTTAGATCCCGTATTTCCTTGCTGTCATTCTACCTCTTTTCTTTTCCTTTCTAACATCTTTTTCCCCCAGAACAGCTTCTCATATCATGTTTGACAAAAATCTCTCTTTCTTCCTTCTTGCAAGCTCAACAAATCTAAAAACTTTAACACATTTAGGAAAGTTATCCTAAAAATCCTATAGCATAATTGGCCTCAATTACATTTTTTCCAACTTCCACTAATTATGAAAAGTGTAAAATCTCCAAAAAATAAAATACAGACTATCCTCTTTCATTAGAATATACGTTTCTAGAAGATCATCACTTTCTTCCATATGTTCTGAATTTTGGAATCTCACTTATAAAATGTTATGTGTGTGTATGAAAAGGACAGGCTATAAGGATGAGAGTTTTTAGGGTGAGAAAGCAGGCAAAACAAAGAGTTTAGAATAGGTCATGTTCTCCTTGGTCCCCTCCTCTTACTTCTTCATTTTATCACCTGTTTGTAATTCATTTGATGACTTTTACTATGTTCTTATTTATTCTGGGGACTTATTTAGTAATATGGGATATACATTAGGAAACAGTACAAGGATCTATGAAATCATGGAGCTTACATTCTCAGAATGGGGGAAAAGAGGATTTAAAGGTATTTTTCAAAATGCTATTATATGAGGGAGCTGGCCCTGTGAAGTACTGGTTAAGTTCGATGTGTTCTGCTTTGACACCCTGGGTTCATGGGTTTGGATCCTGGGCCCAGACCTACACTGCTTGTCAGCCATGCTATGGTAGTGACCCACATAGAAAATAGGGGAAGATTGGAACAGATGTTATCTCAGGGCTAATCTTCCTCAGGAAGGAAAAAAAGAGCTACTATATGAGGATGGTTATGCACCCACTGAAACTCACTGGGAAGAAGCAGAGAGAGTCAAGAAGACAAGATCAGGAACAACATAGATGTCTTGAGTGTTTCCACCTTGAAATACATAATTTTTGCCTCTTTATTTTTTATGAGTTTGCTGACATGTTTTTTTCCTTGCTTTTTTCCCCACGTTATTTTATAAGTAGGAAAATACCCCGTTTTTATTACTTAGTACATACTCTCAGCACATACAAACTTCTTTTAATTCTCTTTGTTATGTTGTATCAAATAATACATATTTAATAAGTGCTTATTAAATACAAGGTATGTCATGAATATTGAAGATATCATTGAATTTTTTGAGCTTAAAAATCATTCACTGATATGAATATAAGATATAATACTCTATAGTTTAAAAAATATTTTTATAGCTTTAATTCAGTTAGTACTAATTATGGTATGACAGAAAAGCCAACTTAAATCAGCTTAAGCAAATAAGGGAGATTTGTTGGTTTTTTCCTCCATGCAAGGATTCTTCTGGGGACTCAAATAGCATCCTCATTATTTGGTTTATTTCCATCTCTCAGCTCTGCTTTATGCTGTCTTAGTCTCATCCTCAAAATATACATTATGGTTTCCTGCTGCTCCAAGAACCCCTTCCCAGTTACTTCGTCTTTGGTTCCAGGAGAAGGCGTGTCATTCACCCCACTTAAATTTGTGTAGCACATTTCCCTGACTGCAGTCATTGGCTCAGAGAGGGGCCTGTTATCTGATCAGAGCAGAATAGAAGAAGCCGACTCTTGCTAGGACAGTAGACTGAGAAGGAAACAGGCTCATCTTTTTTTGGTGGAATTTGAAATTGAGAATTGTTCTTGGAGCAAGAGCAAATCACGCTGTATATTTTGAGGATTAAACCAACATGGCATAAAACGAGTTGAGAGAGAAAGAGAAACTAAATGCTGAGGATGCCACTTGAGCTCCTGGGGCAAGATCTAAATGGTGACCGAGACTTTATGGAAGACTGACCAATAAATCCCCTCGTGGAGTCAGCTAGTTTCAGTTAGTTCCTCTGTCATAACATAAATTGTCCTTACTGAAATAGAGATAGGAAAATTATATACATCTTATGTGCACATCAAAAAGTTTTGAGCTCAAAGTTCGATAAAAACCATAAAAGTTTAGAGCTGGGAAGGATTTTGTGCATCTCTCCATTCAATCCTCGTTATTTAGAGTTAAGTGGCTGAGGAATCAGTGAGGCTGAATAACCCACTCAACGTCTCAGAAATTTCCAAGGTGAGCAGAAGAATCCAAGTGTTACGGCTTCTAGATCTGTGCTGCTTCGGGTCTTCCACACTTCAATTTTGGTAAAAAGAGAAACCTGTGGATATAGAAAAATTGTTGGTCAGGTGTTTTTTTGGTCTTGTTTACTGTGGCAAAATTGAAAAACCATAATTCTTGTAAGAATGCCTTGCTGTTGTTCTCCCTGCTTTACATCTAAATATTTTATTTTATTCATTTTCTTTTACAAACTTCTGATTTTTATATGTAGCAAATGCAATCATTCAAACTACCAGTTTGCCATACATGAACTCTTAGCCATGGTAGAAAACTTATGAAGTACATCTAGGTTATTGCTTTTTTTCATTGATGTTTTGCAAATGCCAACAAAGATTATGAAACAAACTTTTTAGACTTGTCACAACATGTTTACTCCTAAATAATTACTCACAAATGACAGTTAAGTTTTTTTAATTCCATGCAGCAAATCAAATAAACTTTAGTTATAAGAATCAAGGAAATGCTTTGTAATAAGGAGCCCTGATTCTAATATTGTTAATATAATGTCATTCTAAGGTTTAGAGAATAAAAATTCAATTCTTGTTTTAGAATGATTTATTAGTCGTATAGGCTGTTCTATGTTTATGATGATCGGGAATCAGTTTAGAAGCTGGGCATCAGGAGAGCGGGGTTTCAGATCTGCTTCATTGTATGGCCTCGGCTCTTTGCTACCTCATCTCCATCGACACATTCAGGAAGAAATCTCCACCGTCCAAGACTAACATTCTATTTTCAGCGTGAATAGCATAACTAGCCTCCAGAATTCCTCATATGTACTTTTCATTTTACTTCAGACTTCCAAGAAATGTTTATAAATAACATCCCTGAGGGAGAAAAACCTTCCTAATTTATATCCTACAGATTCTTTATCAGAAAAATTTAAGAATTTCATTGAGCTTTGTAACTTCTCCTGAAAAGTTCGGGGAGATAGTTTATTTTTTAGCATTCATTATAAGAGAGCAGCTAAATGTTAATTAATTGAAAAAAAGACGGCCAAAAAAGAAAGCACTAAGCCTATTATAGAAATGAATCTTATTTTTCTGCCAAGTGCTTTATAATTAAAAACAAACTCAGATGGAAAAGAAGCTTAAGCAATAACAATAATATTAATAAAATATTGACTTTTTTTACATTGCTTTCATGCTGAGAATGGTGAGGTCCTTGTTTGCCCTATAATGTACATTTTGGATAGTTTCAGTTTCTCCATCTCGAGATTATTGACTTTTGGGCCATGTAAGTGTTTGTTATGAGGAAATGTCCTGTGCATTGTAGGATATTTAGCAGCATCCTTGGCCTCCACCCCCAGATGCCGGTAGCACCACCCTCCCCATATTGTGACAAGCCAAATATCACTGGTAAAATTGCTCCTTCCCCCCGCCCATTGAGAACCACTGGTCCAGAATAATGCAATTTGGGACAAAATTCTAGAGAAGTTAACTTCTTTTATTGCAAGTCACATGACTAGTCATTAACACAACTGTTTTTAGGAGCCACGTGTCATACCTCCAGTCCTCCAGATTAACTTTACTATTGACCAAAGTTCCATCTTCTTTCTTGTATATATCAGGTCACTGTGTATATTTTAGTTATTGTGGTCCTCTATCTTAAAGCACTGATGCCATCTGCCCGCCCTACCTTTGTGATGTGGCAAAGAGTTTTGTCTAACTTTCATTGCTTTCGGGGTATCCTAAATCCTTACGCCTACCTCACGTTCCCTATCTTCCTTCAAACTAGCCCAAAATATAAAATGATTGCTTTGTTTAGATCGGGCTGTCATTCAAAGTTTTGCCAAGTGTGACAATTTAGCAGTTCCCTCAAACTTAAATGAGTTGCACTTGAAAGGGAAAATATGCTCTCATAGCGTGATGCTTATTAAATAATATTAAAACTCTGATTTAGCATTCCCATGGCGATGACTTCCGTAGCACATTACTACATTAATGCAAGTATTTTTGCTTGTCAAACTTTAAATATGGAAAAGATCTGCAGTGTCATTTGGATCACTTGGCTACCACTGAAGCATGGCTTCTCTGTAATGCCTTCTGGCCTACCGTTCCCAGTTCAATTTAAACTCTAAGTAATGACTGTGTATTTCCACTTCCTTTGGGAAAGCATTACAAAGTTTAATTTACTGTTTCCTAACCACTTGTAATAGTATTGGTAGTTAATGTTCTAGAATTTTGACAGTGGAGCTTTCTGCTAACCTACTTTTCTCTCTTAGAGGTGAAAACTTTATCATCAGGAGGTTTTTTGTACATACCAGCTTTATATCCTAAGATTGTAGAATGGGTCTAGGGTTTTGCCATTTCTAGTCAACCATAATCTTTTCCTCCACCTGGTGGTTTCAATAGGTTTGAAAGACTTATTCTTGATAGCACCTTAAACTTCAGACAGCGGGCTGACACCCCTTTGCCTGATTTTTACACCATCACTTTGGAAGTAGGCAGGCCAGTGTCCAAGCTTTATTTGACGGATGGGTTTATAGAGGCTCATAGGAGTTACATAACTTCCCTAAGTCACTAAAATTTATATAGCCCTTTAAGAATCGGATGTGATTGATCGATATTCATTATCTCATTTGCTCCACAAACTTGTGAAGCAAGCAGGACAGGTATTATTATGACTTCCACTTTTTAGAAGCAAAAACTGAGGCACAGAAAAGTGAAGTGATAGAGCAAACGAGTGTTGGTCCTCGATTTGGGTCTTTTGCCTCACATTTTAATATATTCTTCATGTATGTGTGAGGAAAATTGGACTTGTGCTAACATCTGTTGCCAATCTTCCTCTTTTTACTTAAAGAAGATTGCTGCCTAACTAACATCTATGCCAGTCTTCCTCTATTTTATGTGGGCTGCTGCCACAGCATGGCTTTCCAAGCAGTGCTAGGTCCACGCCCAGGATCCAAACCTGCGAACCCCGGGCCGCTGAAGTGGAGCATGAGAACTTAACCACTACCCTTCTGGGCCAGCCCTTAATGTATTCTTTTAATTTGCATTTTCCTGTCTTGCTTGCATAATTATTTACTTCTTTCTTTTGTTATTGAAGAGGCTTCACCTTGCAGATGCTGGAGAATGAGGGATTCATAGATAGTAAAATTGAATGATTTAGTGACAGAATCTCCTGAGAAAATAATTTATTCAGCTTGATTTGTTGTTTGCATACCAAGTACGTAGTATTAGATTAATTCTCCCACTCTCCTCCCCCTCCCCCACTCTCCCTTCCGTTCGTATTTTACCCTGTGTCTGTCCAGAGGCTCACTTTTGAGGAGAGAGCCTCTATCTTTGTTGTTCATTAGTTCTTACACAATAACATGTATTCATTTTCTTTTCGTTCTTGCATTTAATTCTTATGCATGTGCCTTGTATAACCCCATATGAAAAGACCAATTGGTTTGGGAAATCCTGGTCTCAACAGAGCTGGGGTCACTCCAAAGCTATCCATACACAGGAAGCGCGACAGTGCCTCTTGGATTCCACAGGTTGCACTAAGTCTCTTACCACCAATGGATAAATGGGTAATTCTGAGCGAGTTTGTATCAAAGCTGAAGAGCTGACATACTGTTTGAAACTTAGTAGGATCAAGCCTCCTCTCAGGCCACCCAGAAACTGGGTTCCTGCAAGTGGTACTGACACTCAGTACCCAGCGCTCCTACCGGTTGCTAGCTGCAGTGGCCTTGTGCTAGTCTGCTGCTATGCTACCGTGGAGAAAATTGCTGTTTGCCTGTGATTGAACCACACTCCTTTTGGCTATCAAACACCCAACAATAAGCTTCCATTAACATTCAAGGGCTCTGAAAAGCCTTCTTTAGGGGAAATAAAACCAAACCAAAAAGAAAGATACCTTGTATACATGAAAAGAACAAATCAGTCTTAGGTTAAAATTAGCCTTGGAGGAGTAGGAAAGAGGAAATCTTTCAAGAAACCTTGAGGTTCCTCTTCCAACTACTGGCCAACATTCAGTCTTATGTAGAACATTGGGTTGCCCAGCTAAATGATGGGGACAGTACATCGTGTCTTTACTGAATCTTTTAGCAGCTGATGGTGGTAAAGCCCTCATACTACGAGGGCCTGAGGCGAGTGAGGAAGGATGTAGTAACAAGCACGTTGTGTAGGCCAGGGCACCAGGATTGCTTTGTTTTGTTCTTTTCTTTGGAATATGGTTTGCTGGGTATATTCATTTTGAGACCACCTATTTCAATCTGATTCTGTTAAGGCTCAGGAAGAGTATGTTAGATTTCATTTTCTAGACTATATACTCCTATTTGGAATATAAAGATCAGTTTCTAGTGTGGGTTTTCAGGCACATTCTGTGAGGTTGTTGGAATTTAAAGCTGCCACAATCATGTCCGAGTTGAAGCAGAGCAGTTTTCTAATGGCGACTTCAGCATGTCGATGGTGAAACGAGTCAGGCTAACAGCCTGTTGCTCCCCAATGCCTCATTTAGGGGGCACAGACACAATTTTTCTCTTATATAATAGACAAATGGGTAATTTCTTCTAAAAAGCACTCTGATGACATGTTTCAAACATAACTTCTGGCACATCAATCAATAAATACGTATCCAAATGCTTTCCCCCAGCCACTGTGCAAACCATTTCCTCAATGCGGCTGCAAAAGTTTAAATAGACATGGAAGATTACCTCTGTGTCGTAGACACAGCTTATGTTACATATGATCCCTGTCCCCAGGAATATTAAGTCTATTTGCAAAGATTAGGGATAGGAATAAAAATCCTTCATGATCTCCTTCTCTTTAACCTCTTCTCTCGCCATTCCCTCTGCCTTATCATTTGCTTTGTAGCCATGCTAAATTGCTTGTATTTCCTTGCACACCAACCCTTTTCTGACCTTAGTACCTTTGTTCAGGCCACATGTCCATCTGTCTGGAAGTGTTCCCATTTACGTCCTATCTCCTACCTTGTCTGTGTAATTCCTAAGCATCCTTTATGACTCAGTCTTTCATGACTCCTCCTTTCTGTTCATATAATATATTGGATATATATATCACAATTGCTGCACTTACCACTAGGAGAAATTGTGTCACTTGTTATCTCAAAACCTTTCAATGTTTCCCCATGTCACTCAAAAGAATAGCCAAAATCCTTAGAACGGCCTGTAAGTGTCTGACATTCACCGACCCCCAACCCCCAACAACCATCTCTGACCTTATCTCTTACAACTTGCCACTAGACTCAGTTGATTTTTGCTGCACTGCCTCAGGACTTTTGCACCTGCTATTCCTTTTGTCTGAACCAGTCTTGTCCCAAATATCTACTTGGCCTGCCCCTGCATTTCCTTCAAGTTATATATGCAGATGGTCCTCAACTTACCATGGTTTGACTTTCAATTTTTCAACCTTACAGTGGTGCAAAAGTGATGTGTATTTTGACCTTTTCCCAGGCTAGCACTATATAATACAATGCTCTCTCATGATGCTGGGCAGCAGCAGCAAGCCACGGTTCCCAGTTGGCCACATAATCATGAGGGTAAACAGCCAATACTCTTATACCCATTCTGTACCCATACGACCATTCTATTCTTCATTTTCAGTACAGTAGTCAATAAATTACATGAGATACACAACACTTTATTATAAAATAGGCTTTGTGTTAGATGATTTTGTCCAACTATAGGCTATCGTAAGTGTTCTGAGCACATTTAAGGTAGACCGGGCTAAACTATGGTGTTTGGTAGGTTAGATGTATTAAATGCATTGTTTTTTTGTTTTCGGTGAGGAAGATTGTCCCTGAGCTAACATCTGTACCAATCTTCCTCTATTTTGTATGTGGGATGCTGTGACACCATGGCTTGATGAGCGATGTATAGCTCCGCACCTGTGATCCAAACCCACAAACCCCTGAACAAGCAGAGAGTGTGAACTTAGCCACTGAACAAGCAGAGAGTGTGAACAAGCAGAGAGAGCTGCTGAACAAGCAGAGAGTGTGAACTTAGCCATTACACCACCAGGCTGGCCCCTAAATACATTTTTTTTTTTTTTTTGAGGAAGATTAGCCCTGAGCTCACATCTGCCAATTCTCCTCTTTTTGCTGAGGAAGACCGGCCCTGAGCTAACATCTGTGCCCATCTTCCTCTGTTTTATGTGGGATGCCTGCCACAGCATGGCTTGCCAAGCAGTGTGGAGGTCCACAAACCAGGATCCAAACCAGCAAACCCTGGGCCACTGAAGCACAACATGTGAATTTACCCACTGTGGCACCAGGCCTAAATGCATTTTTGACTTATGATATTTTGACCTTCTGATGGGTTTATCAGGATGCTGCCCACTGTAAGTTGAGGAAGATCTGTGTGGATATATATATAATTTTTGAATCTCCCACTGTGAAACATAGGCTCCATGAGTGCATTTTGTCTATTTTGTTCCTTTCGGTATCACCAATGCCTAGAAGAGTGCCTGTCCCGGAGTAGGCACTCATTTAAGATTTATTGAAAGAATTATCAACTCTACTATCTCATGTTTAGACGGTTAGTTCTTGGAGGGCAGAAACAATACTTCATTAATTTTTACATCACTAGCCTTTATCATGTCATCTGGCTTAATTATTCAATAAATTGTTAAATTAATTTATTCAAAATATTTATTAAACAATTACTATTTGCCAGATATCATTCAAGCCACTGGATTTAGGGGAGTTATCAAAATAGTGTCACTTCTCTCATAGATTTTAATTTTAGTTCAGAAGTTCATTGAATATTGAAGGGAGAAATGAACGTATCTTGCAGCAGGTTGTGGACCTTAAATAATGAGACGGCGGATGAGGACCTACCAGTCTAGCTTGGGAGATAAAATATATTCAGCGATGTTATAAATGAATACTTGAAGGAAACGTAGCTGTCCATTCATACATACCAATCCACCTGGGCTCCACAGCTGAGTTACACCATTTGCCTTCCTTCCTCCTCTGAATTGCCTTTACCCTTTTCCTCTTTGTTATTATATCATCACCCTACATTGATGAATATAGTAATAGTTGTAGGTCTCATTTTTTACTTACTTCAGGGATATTATTAAGAACACTGCTCACTATATTACAATGTTTTTCTTATGAGGACCCTCAGGAGAAATTTTTTTCGGCTCCCAGTATCATAAATAATCATGCTTTTGAGAAGTTGGTTTATTTTTGTTTTATGGGTAATAAATATATAACTTGTAATTTCCTCCTTTGCATTACTGCTTGAAAATCCTGAGCCAAAAGTGTGCCCCATCCCTAGGCAGCAGAGTATTGAGTGGCTTGCACAGTGTGTGTGGATCCCAATCCAGCTTTAACTTTGTTGTTCTACCTCCTTTACCCGTTAGCTTATTGTCCCACTTAATTTTAAGTGAAAAAGTATTTTCATGTAACTCTTTAATACTTCGGGGGAAAATAAAGGCAATAAAAATATCAATATTTATTGAATAAAATCAATTCTATTGGAGTGTAATAAAGTTCCTCAGGCACGGCGTGTTGAAATGATCACACCCATTTCATGCCTACAATTACTGCTGACCAAATTTTCTCTTTCCAGCCCAGACCCATCTCCAAACTATAGACTCCTATTTCCAACTCCCTACAGACACCTCCATTTAAACTTTCTGCAGACACCTTGAATTGTTGAAGATATTCAAACCTGAACTCTTTCCTTCCATTCTCATCTTGCACTTGCATCAGCGTTTTCTCTTTCAGATAATGAAATTACCAACCTCGTGATTGCCTAAGCCAGTATCCTGAAAATCATTCATGATTCCTTCCACTCGTTCATCCCCCCTGTAGCCAGTAATTCTGCCTTCTTGGTGTCTTTCAAATATGACCCATTCTTTGCATTCTTAACTGCTACTGACTCAGTCTAGGACCTCATAATTTCTCATTGCTGAATTATTTGATGAATTTCTTGGCACTCCTACCTCCGTCCTGCTCATTTCCTAGATATCCTTCACAAAGATACCAGAGTGATCTTTTTAAAACAAAATATTGATCCTTTCACTTCCTTACTTAAAATCTTTCAAAGGGTCAAAAATGACCTGCAGATGAATCCAGAATCCTTAGGAAGCTATCCAAGAAGCTTCATGACCTGGGCCTTATTTACTTTCTCCAGCCTCATCTCTCACCACGTACCTCACCCTCCCTACCACATTCTTTGATAGAGTCATATTTTTATAATACTTTTTGCCATTCACTTTACATGCACTGCTCTTCCTGGTCCTTGCTTATCTCCCACCAAACACGCAATATTAGCACCTACACATACACAAACTTTTTTCTTGATCAATTAGAATACCCTTAATCAAAGCAGGGTCTACTGTCTGGGAACAACATCCTTTTTAACCAGGCATGAAGCAGTAAGGGAAGTATTGGACCGCAAACAATAGTCCAATGAGATGACTAAACTTCTCTAATGTTACAGGCAGATTACCAGGTAGTCATGACTCAAGACACAGCACCAAAAAACTTATTCTGAGAAGCCTTGTGTGACCCTTTCGTCTAACTTTGATATCTCTTTCTCATTGCCCTCTCTGCATAGCCCAGTTGTGATTCTTAACACAACACACTTATAAGAACCAATATGCTCTAAACAACTTGAGAACAGGGGACCATATTTTTTTTCCTTTTCTCCCCTTCCTGGAGATGGTAAGTACTCAATAGATATGGTTTGAGTGCCTTATAAATGCAGTGAGGCATCTTAAATGAAGCTGTAAATATGAAATAGTGGAAAGGTTGGTAAAGACACTCCAAGTCTGGATAATCATGTGAACAGAGAAGCATAGATGAGGGAACTAGTAGGTCAGGTCGCAGATGGTTGGGCTCTGTGGGAATTAGTTCTGCAGGCTTTCCCTCCTCTTCACCCTTATCGTTCAGGGAACAAGTCATCACAAGTGGCTGGGGGAAAGATATTTTGTTGTTGTTGTCATTATTATTTATAATCTTACATTGTTTTCTAAGGAAGACAGAGCCTTATCTTATGCTGAATGTGATGACAGGTTGGATTGTATGATTCGAGTAGGAGTTGAGGCAGAATGTATGTAAGGATATTAAGATCTGATATAGAAACTTTCAAGACTAGGGCTGGAAGAAACCTTAGCACAGTTGCTACCTAAAGAAAGTGTGGTTTATAGACTGGTCCTGGTCAATCCATAACAATAACCCCAGTTGATAGGATGCATTTAGAAATTTTTATAGCAACTTGACAGAGCAATCTTATACCTGTTAAATCTAATAGAAAAATTTGAGATTTTATTTGTATACATTCTTTTTTATTTCGTTGTTTAATAATTCATACTTTGTGTATATTTTTTAAAAGTGTTGGTTCATAACAGATTGAAAATCAAACGGAATTAGTTCTTCAGTACACATAGAGAAGTATTCCTTTGGTGCATGTCTTTTCAGCAACTCTTAAAGATTCTTGTGAACACAGTTTCCCGTGTAATTTGAGTGTCTTTGCAGATCCTCGTGAAGTTCATATGTGGACCCAAGGTTGAGGACTCTTGACATGGCTAAAACTAGTCATTTGTAGACAAGAGCACTGAACACTAGAGACGCAAAATAATCTATCCAAGATCCCACAGCAAAGTGAAATCTAATGGTTTCCTTCCACTCCACCAAAATAGTGTCTTGTTCTTCCTGCTTCTAAATGCCCCCTTTGTACCACTTGCTGTCACCAGAATGGGGACTGTGTTTCTGTGTCTCAAGCTTGTGATACACTATACCTTCTCATGGGACTTTGGAGAGATTCACCTGCTCTGCCCACTTTCTTAAGATGATGCATACAGTATACTTATTATGACATTGTAGCAAAATGAAAGAGTGTGGGCTAAGCTGTGCTGCCAACATGACTCTTAACTGTTGACTCCAAAATCCATTCTTGCTGTAACTTACTTTATCTTTTATTGAAAGAATCATAACTCTTGACTGACAATTTCCTTTGTGGAAATTGCCTTTAATTTCATCTAGAGCCTGGTGGTACTACCTGACAATATGGGCAGGGTTACCAAATGAATTTTATTTTGTTTTCATCCATCTGAGTCCCTTGACCATAGCTGGTTGTGACCAAAAAGAAAAAAACACTATGAGAACTAGTGTCTCTGAAGTTTGGAGTCTGATGGGAAGGAAACTCTGCAGAGTCACAAATGAAAGCATCCCAGGCAGAAAGGGTATCTTTGGCTCTCTTGTCATGCATGATTGATGCTTTCCCTTTATCACTACAGCTCATGTGTCCCAGTATTTTTTTTCTCTCCTGCTGCCACAGTCATAATTAATGATTAAGGTACAAAACTAGCAGAATACCTGGTTATTAATTTTAGGAAGTAGATTGGGGTACACAGCATTTGACCTCACAGACACTAAGGGGGAGCCTGTAGAACTTCTTCATTGCATAAAGCTGCAATTTTGACAACCTGCCCACATCTGAACAAGTCAGTCTAATCTCTGTCTCTGTCACTGTTTCTCTTTAGTCCATTTCACAAGCTGGAAGGAATAAGATAAATTAAACTGCAGCTATGTGTGTATGTGTTTTAAAGGTGCTAAATCCAACTTGTATAAATTGCCATTACTTATGTTAACAGTAAATAAATCTTTCCATTGTACCAAATACTTTCTACCAGTGATATAGACATGACTGGTTTTCGCTGAACAATAACTCTGAAGTCTTACAGCCGTCTTTGGTTCCTTTGGTTTTATATACAGTCAGTTTGTGACCTCTGTGCTTCTAGAGTCGAATACCTGGCTGGCTTGGCTTTTCCTTTCTCTAGATAGTCTCTCCCGGATATTCTGGGTCATAGGCACAGGGATTTAAAAGTTATTTTCACGTTAGCCTAAAGATAATCGAATTAGGAAGGCAAACTGTAACCCAAACAGTCACATAATGGGCATATATGCCAAGAAAAATCATTCAAGCTGGTTTTCTCTGTTGAGTTATCCGCATCACTACTCTCTACCATGAGCATAGAAATTTTAGAGATGAACTAAAAGTAAATCTTTCTAATTAAGTGGTCAAGAGGCTGGAGGAAGTAAGAAAATAACACAGCTCTCAAATTAATTAAATCCAGATTGCCAATAATTTTAATCATGTTGACAGCTATTTGCTTTGCATCATTTTAGCTAAATAAGCAACTTAACATGACATTACCCTGTAGATTCTGTTCTTCAGCTAACTCAACCGCCACAGAAAAAATGAACATCTCAGTTACTTTCAAGACCTAAAATAGAATTTCCTGCTTCAGGGTGGAAATTAAACCATCCTGTATTCCTTTCTTTTCCTTCATACTCTAATCCCATGGAACTGACTAACAAAACACCAAATGAGCAAAAGAAAATCTGTAACAATGTTGGAAAACAGGAAAGAGTAACATCAATAAAGCAGACACTTTCAGGAATTTTTAAAAAATGAAGCAAATGTATTGGGTTTACTGAGGAGCCGACAAGACCTTTTTTAAGAGCCTAATATAAGCAAAGGAGAGAAACTCTGAGAGAAAAGTAGGCAAGTTTCTCCAACAGAAAACTGATGGAACCCCAGCCTTGGGAAATTATAGCATTATTTAACCCACATTTGGAAGAGTGGGAGTGTCAATGAGAGCCACACAATAAGACTTCTAGAATGTATCAGAACTCTGCAGAAAGACATTGACAAACTTTATTCTGATGCGTCCTCCATTTGGCGTCATCAGCATCCTACATGCAGTTGGAGCTTTCCTTACCTGCTTCACTCTTGCTTTTTCTCTCTGGAACAAATTTATCAGGTTCACTCCCAGTATACATACCTGTAAGGAAATTAGCTCTGCCGCTTCTCTCTGTTCCCTGAACGCTGCAATTTCATGACATCAAGCATTGGTGAAGCTTAGGGAGCCCATGACAGCCACCAGCATGGGCCATCTAAACCTGCACACATAAATACGAAAAGACAATGAAGTATCATCAGTCACTGGGGAGAAAAAGTGGAAAGCTGGGAATCAGAGCAAATGTTCCCAATGAAACAAATGACACTAAATACTGCAGGTAACCAGAAGAGAACTATTTACAATTCTAATTGGTGTCCTCATTGATATTTGGAAAGTTGCCTTTTTCTTCTTCTTTTCACTCTGTAAAATAGCACACTGCTATGTAAAGGAAGAATAGGGTCGTTTTGCTGAAAGATTGCTGCACACCATGCACTGTTCTCTGATCTTTAGGTGCATTAACTTGTTCAATCCTCACAACAACCCTATGAAGGATGTGTTATTCTGATTTCTGTGGGGGGAGAAAACTGAGGCATAATTAACATTCCTTGCCCAAGTTTAAATAGGTATTAAGTCGCTAAGCCAAGACTCAAAAAGACCTAAGTCCAAAACCCATGCCCTTAATTATTATAGTCTGGAGGGTAGCTATTGCTTTAAAGGAAAAATAAAACAATGAAACAAACAAAAAAACCTTAATAAGAAAAGTAAAAAGCGGAACAGCTGCAAACAAAAAGCAGAAGCAAACTCGAGGAATTATCCCATTCCTTAGACTCAAGAACAAGGAGCTGGAAAATCTTAGTAAATTTTAGAAACATGAAATTTAGACACAACGATCCAATACGTAAAATCTTATAAAAATAAAATGACTTGATTGAGGAGAAACAATCATCACAGGAAAAAATATTCCCCTGAGCTAAAGGCTTGAGGCTTTAGACTAAAAACTGACCAAGAGCCGAGTGAGTAATAACGAAACAAGACTCATACCTAGACATTATTGTGAGATTTTTGAATTTCAAAAGTAGAGAAAACTCTATAAACTTCCTGATAGAATGCAAAAATATTTACAAAGGCAAGAATCAAATTGGCATTGAACTTCTAATTTGACACTGTAAGCCAGGAAATGTACTTCGAAAGTGCTTGAAATAAGCAGGAAAATGCCCCTGTTTATTTTATTCAGATGTCTTTTGATGTTTACTTTGAAATGATGAATATAATAAGGTCTATATGTAGCCTGCACTGCCTTCGAGATTCTGTAGTATAGCCTTTGATGATGTAGCTGCATTTGCTGTATCCAGTTGTAGGAATTGAATTATTGAGAAATTGGAAGCTTACATCTATCATTTTCCATCAATGAAGAGATTCTCAATAAAGTGTCTAGAAGTTTTGCATCCCAAATTAAAAGAAAAATTTCAAATCCAGTCAAGCCTGGGTTATTAAGGTATCATCATTTTATTTTGTGATCTTTTACAATGTTGTAATGTGATTGCGTTTTTGTTTTGGGGGGAGCGTAACGTGGACCAGCATGATTTAGCAACACTCAATGAATCTTTTATTCTTTTTCCAATGATTTGTAACTATATTTACCCCCAAAGTCAAGATTATAGTTTCATTAATGCATGTAATTTGTCTATATGATGATTCAATGAGCAAAAGTCTTTAACAGAGATAAACATGAGGAAATATATAAACAAAGGTGGTACAAAATCTGATTAGAGTGATGGCAAATGATGACAAATTCAGTTTTCAAATATTTTGCATGCTATTTGTTATCAGCTGGGGACATTTAATGCCTCATTAGCCACAAATTAAATCCCAAGTTTAGAATCTATCCTCAGCGATAGTAAATGCCCATTACATCCAATTAGCATACAAGCTGATGTGGAAAGAAGTTGAAATAGGAATGGGATTTAGGTTCCAGTTCTGGCTTTGCAACTAACCATCTTAGAAAAGTTATTCAAATATCCGGTAAAAGAAAATAATTGTATTAGATACTAAATTTCCTCTCAAGCCTAAAATTCTGAGATCTTCAGAATATAGGCTATGGGAGAGAAGGCTGATCAATCTCAAGAGTTTTTTGGATTTAAATTGCTAATGTTAAATGACTGTTGTGAAATTTCATGAACCTAACTGGGAATAGTATGACTGAGCTGATAATATTGCACCTGGCGTTGAGATAGCGGTTAAGGGTGAGGTAGGGAGAGGAGGGGTGGAAGTGATGGAGAGTCTTTGTGGGCGTGTTGAAATAAAGAGATGATTTATGTCTCCTCTCCTATCTATAAACAAATACCTTGTAAGAAAGAGAGAGGGTATGTGTTCTCTCCATTGCAGTCTTCAGAGTTTTTCTGTCTTAATAAAATTGTGAGTGGCAATGTGTGGTAAGAAGAGTTTTAAGAAATTTTGACACATCCGTATCCCCAAAAAGCATTGATAGCATCTCAACTTCTACATCTTGTGAAAATCTTTTCAACATTTTCCCCAAATTTTACTACTTTAAATAGAAAAGTGGCTTTCTTGTTAAATTCAAAACAGAGTCAGAAGCAAGGATGGTTTGGGACTGCCAGCGTGTGCTTGCAAGTCTGGGAACTCCATGAGGGCAGAACTTTTCATATTCATCTCTGTATCTCCATCACACAAAGCCTGTAATATCGTGGAAGCTCATTAATTTTTTGATGATGAAATGAATGACCAAGGTGAATGGCCAGAATGAGGGACACACACCTACAATATCTTGCAGCAGGTCAAACATAGCTGGCTAGCAGGAGCTCAAAACTGCTTGCTGGCTTCTTTTCAGCCTCTTTCTCTATCGTCTCTGTTGACTAACTGAGTTCAGGACCACACAGTTTTACCGAGGCCAAGGCTATACACTTGCATGTTCTAAACTCACGTAGATCTGAACAGTGTAGGTCTCTGTTTGTCACCATCTGGATCCTAAAGATGAACACCACGTTAAGAATAAGTAACATTGACTGAGTCCGTACTAAGTGTCCAGCACTTTTACAACTGTGTATGTATTTTTATAAGTATTATTTCCTTCTTGCAACAACCCTAGGAGGGATGTGGTTCTATTATTACCCCCGTCTTACAGATAGGAGCTGATGCACAGACAGCCTGACTAATTTGCTTCAGGACACTCAGGTGGTAAGTGACAGAGTGGACTGAAATCCAAGTAGTCTGACTCCAGAGTCCTGTGTTCTTAAAATTTTCCCTCTGCTGCCTGATGTATCAGCAGAATATATGCAACTGTGAAACAGTCCCATTGCCACTCTTGTGGAGGTCAGTGACAAAGAGCATTTTCATTACAAGTTTTATACCTAATTAGAGTTTAACAAGAAAAGCAAAAGAGAGAATGCAAAATTACTTTAAGTGTTCATTTCCATATTTCAAAATGCTTTGATTCCACAATAAGGAAATTCACTGCAAGGTAGAATTTGGAGCATTTGAAAGATCTTATTAACTGAATATCTTTATTTAGTTCCTATTTCAAAAAGGTGGTTTCCTCTTTCTTTGGTAATACATACATCTTAAAAGGAGTAACCTAATGTACTCCAACTTAAATATTAATAAGATGATTTCAATAAATGGTTTTCAGCAATTGTACAAAATTAATATGGATTAGATACATGTTATAACAACATTATTGCATTGTATTTTTAACCATGATAACTCAATTCATGTTTTAATCACATTTCTTATGGTGTTAATTTCCAGAAGAATTACGGTTAAACTAATGTTTCTCTAGTAAATACTTAAGAATAATTGAATTTGCAATTTGGTACTTAACTTATACTGATAATTGCTTCCTACAAAAAGAGGTATCTAATTGTAATCACAGAATATTCTTTCTCTCTTGTTCAAAGAGCTTCTCCCAAGAAATCCATGACCTGTTTAAAAACACAAAAACAATACAAATAAAAGCATTATTAACTGAAAGTCCTAATAAAAAAGAGTTATTTATCGTTAGCCATGAAGTTATCCACTCGAGTAATCAAATAACATTTGAGAATACTTTATTTAGATAAACTTGTATGTTTTACAGATTGTAAAAATATGTATCATTCAATTTTCTAATTGGCAGTTTGTTGAAAAGAATAAGAGATTGAGTGCCACGTTTTGTGCGTGTGTTTTCATCGTTTCTAAATGGGGTATTAGAAGTATTCCTCCAGGCAAATCTCTCTTCAAGTGTCTTTGACTGCTTGTCATTCTAGTTCACTTTGAACCTGACTGGCACACTCTGTGGTAGGCAGAATTCTGAAGATATCCCCTCAAGATTCCTGTTTATGATTACAATCAAACACTAATCTAGGCACTGCTGTGAAGGGATTTTGCAGATGTAATTAAGGTTACTAATTCACTGACCTTAAAAAAGAGAGATTATCCTGGTTTATGCCAATGGGATCAATGTAATAACATAAGCTCTTACAAGTAGAAGAGGAAGGCAGAAGAGGAGGTCAGAGAGATTCGAAATGTAAGACTCAGCCCATTGTTGCACCTTTGAAGATGCAGGAAGGGGACCATGAACCAAGGAATGTGGGTGGTCTCGGGAAGCTAAGAATGACTCCTGACTGACAGCCACAAGGAATTGGAGACCTCAGTCCTTCAATAGCATGGAACTGAATCCAGCCAATAACCTGAATGAGTGTGGAAGTGGATTCTTCCAGCCCCCAAATATGAGCTCATGCGGACCAACATCTTGATTTGGGCCTTTTGAGTCACAGAGCAGAGGAAGTAGCTGAACCCACCCAGACTCCAGACCTATAAAACTATGAGATAAAATATTTATGTTGTTTTTAAGCTGCTAAATTTGTGGGAATTTGTTATGGTAGCAATAGGAAATTAATACATATTCCAAAAAAACCGTGGACATACTGCTGTTGGATAGCAGTTCTTAGTAACTCTTAGGACCCACTGAAAGAAGAACTTAAAGAATGTTCAGGTACGGGCCGACTCCGTGGTCTAGTGGTTAAGTTCGTGTGCTCCGCTGCAGCGGCCCAGGGTTTGGATCCTGGGCGCGGAGGACAAGGCACCACTCGTCAGGCCATGTTGAGGCGGCGTCCCCCATCCCACAACTAGAAGGACCTGCAACTAAGATATACAACTGTGTACAGGGGGAGGGTTTTGGGAGATAAAGCAGAAAAAAAAAAAAAGGAAAAGAATGTTTAGATAAAAGGAGAGCTAACCTATATATTCAAATCTTTCTTTCTCAAAGTTCTCCTCAATTTTCAATATTGGACCAGCTATTTTTTTTGAGAAATCTCAGAGTTTACTTTATTGTCTGTGTAATTTCTTTCCTCCTGCCATCCTCTCCCTACCTTCACCGTCCTGCTGACAACATTGAAGGATCTCAGTATTCTGTACCTCTAAAGGTTATAATATTGAGAAAGAATAGACTCTACTTAATTAACTGTATGCTGACAATAATTTAAAGATTAGTCCTCTCTTCCCCCCTTCTGCTCTCTCATCTAGTCTTTGGAGGATACATCCTAAAGGGACTGCTGTTCCCAGAGTCCACCAGGCATGAGTGTGCTCACAGCATCCTCCACTGAATGTGCCCTCAATTCAAAACAGCTGCCAGAAGACAGGTGCTGAGGAGAAATATAGCAGTTGACTGAAAGAATAAAAACTTTAGATTTTTTTATTTACTTTTTTTTTTTAAAGATTGGCACCTGGGCTAACAACTGATGCCAATCTTTTTTTTTTTTTTTTCTGCTTTATCTCCCCAACCCCAGTTGTACACAGTTGTATATCTTAGTTGCAGGTCCTTCTAGTTGTGGGATGTTGGACGCCGCCTCAACGTAGCCTGACAAGTGGTGCCATGTCCTCGCCCAGGATCCAAACCCTGGGCCGCTGCAGCAGAGCACGGGAACTTAACCACTCGGCCACGGAGCCACCCCTTTACTTTTTAAAATATCATCTGATATCACAAATAGCCTACCATAATACTTTATCATGAAATACTTTAGACATAGGAAAAGGCTTTGAGAGGAATGTATAAACACTGATGTTAGCACCAACTAGCTTAAGAAAAAAACCTAAAAATAATGGAGGCCCCATTTCTTCCCCTTACATTTTTAAAATTCTTCCTTTATTCTTTTTTCTGCTTATATTGAGATATAAATAACATATAACATCATGTAAGTTTACGGTTTACAAAGTGTTGATTTGATACACTTACATGTTGGAAAATGATCACCACCATAGCTTTCGCTAACGCCTCCATCACATCACATAATTACCATTCTTTTGTGTGATGAGAACATTTAACATCTACTCTTTTAGAAACTTTAAAGTATATAGTACGGTATTATTAACTAGAATCACATGCTGTAATTAGATCCCCAGAACTTAATCATCTTGTAACTGGAAGTTTTACCCTTTGACTAGTATCTCCCTACTTCTTACACCCCTAGTCCCTGGTAACCACCATTTTACTCTCAGTTTCTCTGAGTTTGGCTTTTTTAGATTCCACATATAAGGATATCATACAGTATTTGTCTTTCTCCTGGCTTATATCACTTAGAATAATGCCTTCAAGTTCCATCCATGTTGTTGCAAATGGAAGGATGCCCTTCTTTCTCATGGTCACGTGATATTTATATATATATGTATTTGAATTCATATATTTGCTATATATGAATAATTGATATTCAAATATATACATATGACATCTTTATTCATTCATTGATAACACCAGTTGTTTCAATATCTTGGTTATTGTGAAGAATGCTGTAATCAACATGGAAATGGAGATGTCTCTTTGAGATCCTGATTTCATTTCCTTTGGATATACATCTAGAAATGGGATTGCTGGATCATATGGTAGTTCTATTTTCAATTTTTTGAGGAGTTTCCACATTATTTTTTATAGTGCCTGCACCACTTTACATTCCCACCAACAGTGCACAGGGTTCACTTTTCTCCACATCGTCACCAACACTTGTTATCTCTTTTCTTTTTGATGAGAGCCATTCTAAGAGATGTCAGGTGGTATTTCATTGTGGTTATAATTTGCATTTCCCTGGTGATTAGTGATAGTGGATACCTTTTCATGGACCTGTGTACCATTTATATATCTTCTTTGGAAAAATGTCTATTCCTGTGTCCATTTTTTAATCAGGATATTTGTGTTTTTCCTATTGAGTTGTACGAGTTCTTTATATATTTTGCATATTAGCCTTTTATCTGTGAATATTATTTGAAATATTTTCTCCCATTCCATAAGTTGCCTTTTCATTTTGCTGATGATTTCCTTTGCTGTGCAGAAGCTTTTTAATACGATGTAGTCCCACATGTTTATTTTTGCTTTTGTTGTCTTTGCTTTTTGTGTCAAATCCAAAAAAATCATTTTCAAGACCAATGTTAAGGGGATTATCCGTATTTTTTTTCTGGGAGTTTTATGGTTTAGGTCTTAAATTCACATCTTTAATCCATTTTGAGTTGATTTTTGTGTATAATGCAGGATAGGAATCCAGTTTCATTCTTTTGCATTTGGCTATCCAGTTGTCCTGACGTGGTCCATTGAGGAGACTATTTCTTCTCCATTGTATATTTTTGGCTCCTTTGTTATAAATGAATTGGATTGGCCATATATGCCTGGGTTTATTTCTGAGCTTTCTATTCATTTCCTTGAATTATGTGTCTATTTTTATACCAGTACCACACTGTTTTGATTACTTTGTACAGCTTTGTAATATAGTTTGATAGCAGGAAGTGTGATGCCTCCAGCTTTCTTCTTTTTTCTCAAGATTGCATTGGCTATTCAGGATCTTTTGTGGTTCCAACAAATTTTAGGATTGTTTTTTCTATTCCTGTGAAAAGTGCCATTGGAATTTTGATAGGGATTGCATTGAATCTGGAGATCACTTTGGATAATTTGAATATTTTAGCAATGGTAGTATCTTTCCACTTATTTGTGTCTTCACTTTCTTTCATCAGTGTCTTACAATTTTCAGTGTACAGATCTTTTATCTCATTGGTTATATTTACTCTTAAGTATTTTATTCTTTTTGGTAATATTGTAAATGGGATTGTTTTCATAATTTCTCTTTCTGATAGATTATTGCTCGTGGATAAAAATGCAACTGATTTTTGTGCATTGATTTTTATATCCTGCAATTTTGAATACACTTATTAGTTCTAACAATTTTTCTGTGGAGTCTTTAGGGTTTTCTGTTATAATATCATGTCATCTGCAAATAGAGATAATTTTACCTCTTCTTTTCCAATCTGGATTCCTTTTCTTTTTCTTACCTAATTGCTCTGGCTAGGACTTCCACTCCTATGCTGAACAAAAGTAGTGAAAGTGGGCATCCTTGTCTTGTTCCTGGTCTTAAAGGAAAAGCTTTCAACTTTTCACCATGGAGTGTGATGTTAGCTATGGGCTTGTCATACATGGCCTTCAGTATGTTGAAGTATTTTCTTCTATACCAAGTTTCTTGGAAGTTTTTCTTTTTTATGAAAGGATGTTGAATTTTGTAAAGTGCTTTTTTCTGCATCTATTGAGATAATGATACCATATTTATCCACCATTTTGTTAATGTGTCATATCACATTGATAGATTTGTGGATGTTGAAACATCTTTGTGTCACCAGAATAAATCTCACTTGATTATGGTGTATGATCTATTTAATTTATTGTTGAATTTGATTTACCAATATTTTGTTGAGGATTTTTACATCTGTGTTCATCAGGAATATAGGCCTGTTATTCTGTGATTTTCTTTTCTTGCCTCCTTGTCTGATTTTGGTATAAGAGTAATGCTGGCCTTGTAAAGTGTAATTGTATTTGTGTTTCCTCCTCTTCTTTTTTTGGAAAAGCTTGAGAAGGATTAGTATTAGGTCTTCTTTAAACGTTTGGTAGAATTCACCACTAAAGGCATCTGGTCCTTTTCTTTGTTGGGAGGTTTTTGATTCAATCTCCTTACTTTTTATTGATATTTTCAGATTTTCTGTTCTTCATGATTTAGTCTTGGTAGGGTGTTGAGTTCTAGAAATTTGCCCATTTCTTCTAGATTGTCCAGTTTTTTGGTATATAATTATTCATAGTAGTCTATTATGATCCTTTGTATTTCTGTGATATCAGTTGTAATATCCCTTCTTTCATTTATAATTTTATCTATTTGAGTCCACTCTCTTTTTTTCTTGGCAAGTCTAGCTAAGAGTTTGTCAGTTTTTTATCTTTTCAAGAAAACCAGCTCCTAGTTTCATGAGTCTTTTCTATTGTCCTTTTAGTTTCTATTTCATCTATTTCCATTTTGATCTTCATTATTTCCTCCTTCTACTAACTTTGAACTTAGTTTCTTCTTTTTCTGGTTCCTTGAGGAGTAAAATTAGGTTGTTTATTTGAGATCTTTCTTTTTTCCTAATATAGGCAATTTAATTATAATGTGTCTCAGTATGGGTCTGTTTGGATTCATCTTTTTGAAACTCTCTGGGCTTCCTGGATCTGGATGTCTGTTTCTTTCCCCAGGTTAGGGAAGTTTGCAGCCATTATTTTTTTGAATGAGCTTTCTCCTCCCTTTCTCATTCTCTTCTCCTTCTGGGACTCTTACAATGCGTATCATGAATGGTCTGTTCGATGGTGTCCCATAAGTCACTTAAGCTATCTTCACTCTTTTTTCTTTTTGCTTCTCTTTTTGGATGAATTCCACTGCTCTGTCTTCAAGTTCTTTGACTCTTTCTTCCATTTCATCTAGTCTACTGTTGAATCCTTCTATTGAATTCTTCAGTTCAGTTATTGTATTCTTTAGCTCTATTGTTTCCATTTGGTACTTTCTTATATGTTCTATCTCTTTGTTGAAATTCTCACTTTGTTCATAGATGGTTTTCCTGATCTCATTGATCGTCATTATGACTGTTATATAGAACTCTCTATCAGGTAAATCACTTGTCTCTGCCTCATTAAGATCTGTTTCTGGAATTGTACGTTGTTCTTTTGTTCAGAACACATTCCTTTGTTTCTTCACTTCCTTTGACTCTCTGTGTTGTTTTCTGTACATTAGATAAAACAGCCACCTCTCCCAGTCTTGGCAGAGTGGTCTTGTATAGGAGATGAACCTCATCAGTGAGCCCAGCCCATGCTCCTTCCTGTCTCTTAATCCTTTGATTGTCCAAGCTGCTGTCCTTGTTCTTAGTAGTTGTGGGTGTGCCAACTCACAAAGGGGAAGATCACAGTCAGCACTTAGCTGCAGACTAATTGGAAGCTGGACCCTCAGACAGCAGCTGAGAATGTATGTAAAGTCCCTTACAGGAAGAAACTGGGAGGTGGGCATTTTTGCCTTCTCCCTCTATCCTGGGCCTGGGTGTACAGATGTAATGTGTGTGGGGGGTGGGGGGCCGGGGGGGGTGGAAAAGGGGGTACTCCTGAGTCCATTAAGAACCTCTTGTTTGTTTGCTACCGTCCTGTGGGACTCCTGAATGTAAGCCTCATTGGCTATCAGAGCCCAGTGATATGAGGACCCATCCTTGCAGTGGCAGCCACAAAAGCTGGGGTGCAGGTGTGTGGACAGGCTCCTTCAAGGGAGATACTAGTGACTTGGTGTAGGCAAGAGGGAGAGTGCAGGGGAGTTGTCTGCAGGCTTCGTTCATCTCCAGGGAAAATCACAGTCTACTCCTAGATGTGTGCCAAGTTAGAAGCCTGGCCCTGAGGCAGCTTTTGAAGTTTGCAAATAGACCCCATTCAAGGAAGACTGGGAAATGGGTGTTTTTTGCCTCCTCCTTCTGTGCTGGGCCCTGAGGTGATAGTTCAGGAAGTCCTTGTACCCATTAACAACTGTTTTTTTGTTTCTTATAGTCTGTGGATCTTGCAGATGCAAACCCTGTTGGCTTTCAGAACTAGGTGTTTTGGGGGCCTGTCCTTTGGATGAGAGTCTTAAAAGTGGGGACATTAGATTTAGGGTCCAAATCCTTCACTCCTCAGGGAGAAGCAGGGAGTTTGGGGTTCCCTCCCAATTGTATGGCACTGTGCTGGGGGTGAGGTTTATGGTGTGAGTGTATTTCAACTTTTCCTACCCGTTTTGGTGTGGGTATTTTCTCTTTCACTCAATGTGTAAGAGTTGCTCTGTTGGTTTCTAAATTTCTTTCAGAGGGAATCACTCCATGTGTAGCTATTCATTCAGTGTATCCATGGGATGTTAGGAGTTCAGGAGCCTCCTATGACAATATCTTTAAAGACTGCCTCCCTGATCACTTAATATCCTTTCAAAGAATTGAATTCCATTATGGATTTAGAATATCAGAATATATACATGCAGAATATATGTAACATCTAAGACATAAAAACGCACCACCATCAAATGGCAAACAAATGGCTCATTTAGATAATTCAGTAAGCCAATTTTCAACCAAGCAGTCGTGTTTTTAATGTAGTCAAAATGTCTAATTTGAGAACCTCACCCACAGAGCTGCATGATAATTTAAATAAATTATACATATATGCTTAATTTTAGCTGGAAAAAAGTCATAGAAGCCCATCCTGATATGTCTATTTTTAAATGAGTTTCATTTGTGAAAATGTAAGGAGGTTCCCTATCTTAAAGAAACATCCTGTACATTTTGCATATATGACCCATAGGATTTCCTTTCCTTTTCCAGTCTCAGTTTTTAATTTCCCTATTACTTAATGAAAACATTATTTCTGAGTGAGAAATTACTAAACTGAGAGTTGAATATAAGAGGATGTTCATATACCCTTACTAGCGCAAGCCTCTAAAACAATCTGTAAATCTGGTCTAAAGTGTGAGTGTGATTTATGATCCTTTCATTGATCTGACTTGATAGTGAGTAGGAATCAGGTGATATTAATTAGTCAATCGGATAGTATGTTTTTATTATCTTCTACGACACTTTGATGGGCAATTGTGGGACATATAGGCTTCAGCCCTGAACATTTATAATCTGTTTGGAAATGTAAGACGTATTTCCATGAAAACAAAAATGAACAGAGCAAGAGTCAACTAAATATAACTGACAAACACTATTATAAGAAGAAATATAAAAAATAGAGTATTTAAGCCATGCTACACAGAAGTGTGGCTTTACAGATTATTAAAAAGAGGTTTTTGAAGTATAGAGAAAATGAAGAAATAATCATAGTGATCTAGCACAGGTTTATTAAAGAAAAACAAAAGACTAAACTTTTCTTTCTTTTTTGCTTGGGTTACTAGACTGTTAGAAAGTGTGATAGAGCCAGGATATCTGGATTTCTATGAGACATTTGACAAGGTTTCTCATAGTGTACAAATGAAAAAACCAGAAAACTATGGATTTTATGCATGGAAATACACAGCTATTCACATTACTAAGTGGATGAATAAGTGTTAGTCAAAGCATAGTGATCAACACTTCAACACAAAATGGAGGAGTTGTGTGCAGGACAATATTCTCAGCCCTTCTCTCTTCAACATTGTTTCCACAAATTACTGCCATGAGTGATGTAGATGACAGGAGATAAAATTTGCAAATAATCAGAGCTTGGAAGAATAATGAATATATTAGATGAGTGAATTAGGTTCCAAAATATCTGGACAGGCAGGAATAGACAAAACTTAGCAAGGACAATTTTGTCAGGAATAAATTTAAACTTGTGCTCTTGTAGTAACAACACAAAACAAAATCTACCACTCCTTAAAACCAAAAGCAACCAACCAAACAAACTAGAAACCGCAGAATAGAGGAAATGCCTTTTAGCAGCAGCACAAATAGAACAGTCTTAAGGATTTTGTTTGACTATAACCTCAACAGGAGTTAATAGTATGATGGTGTTAATAAAACAGCTGCTGTGATCTTAGACTGTGGCACTGTTTCTCAACCTTTTTTCATTATTCTCCCTCTAAGGATTCCTTTTAGAAATTTTTTCCTAATCATTTCCTCAATGAAACTTTAATGGCACAGATATACTGTATATCTCTTAATGTACTATATCTATATCTGTGCTTTATACATAAAAAGAGTAAGTTTTTTTTCACAAAAATCAATTTTTACCCTCTTGTGGGCAAAACCACCCTCACTGAGAAAGCACAGGCTTTGTTAACAGACACTGTTCTAGAATGAGAGAAGGAAAATTCTATTGTTCCTAGCAGTGTTTAAAATAATGTGTTCACTTCTGAATACCACATTTTAAGACATATTTCAAAACTAGATAGTATTCAGAGAGGAGCAATTAGGCTGGCATGATGTGAAGAATTTTTAAAGGGTAGGGAATAGTTATTCTGGGGAAAATGAAACTAGAGGGGTCCTAATACTTTTCTTCAAATGTACAAGAGGCTATACATGACAAAAGGGATCTAATTATTGAGAAACTGCTTTAGGAAAATGTATTTTGACTAAATATTATAATAAGTTACTTATTCCAAAGTATCCAAAGGTGGAAAGGGTTGTTTCATTAGGAATAATTTTCTTTGTCGCTAGCTGTACCATGTGTGCATGACTCTGTGGTGGGGAACATGGTAAAGAAGATTGAAACCCTAAATGGACAGGATGACCTTAGGATCCGTTTGACTCCTGATTCTGTGATCCTGGGCAGTAGGAGATGAACTGAACTTTGAAGGAAAAGACAGATTTAGATAAGCTTAGAGGATATAATACTCCAAAGTAGACATTCTGGCTTCTTAGACATGGAAATTAGGGCATACAGACTTGGCTTCTGCTAGCTGCTGTGTCCAAAATTCACTGTCCGGCCCCAGCAAGTCACCAACATCCTTACCTTTAATATGTTGGATTTAGAATAGATTACATCTATCTGTTCTAGTTTTAGAAATCTAAGGTCCTATGACTCAGTAATCTATGCTAGGAAGATGCTGTTCTTATCGTCCAATCTTCCCCGTCAGCTCAAGCAATACGCAAAGTACCTATAAATCATAAGCTACCCTACTGAGACCTTGAATTGTCATATGTGACAAAAATCTTGTCTTTTAGAAAGTGTAATCTCAGGGAGAGTAGAGGGAGAGAAACTTCATTGACCTAAAGAAAGTGTTTTATGATAAAAAGTAGATGTTACTGTCATATAAAGACATTGCTAGTTAGAGCCTCCACCATCACCATCTTTCCAGTATTGGGAATTTTTTTATACTTCCAGAACATCACGCCTTTAAGATTTTATGGACAAAGGTGACATTACTGGCCTATGCTGGCATTAAAATAGGTGGGTCAGGGTGGTTAGACAGGGTTCGTAAGAATCTGTTAGTTGAGTTTTTCAAACTTGTCATTGACTAAAGATTCTCAGATGTTTACTCAGTAGAGATCTAAGCATATGCACAGAGTACCTGAAATCAAAAAGTATATTAAAAAAAAGACGAGGATAGAGTTGTGTGGCTTTTGCATTTGTGGGATTGTTATTGAAATTACAACATAAACAAAATTTTAATGTGTGAAGTATCAAAAGTGTTCTTGTTTTCATTTTTGTTGTTATTGTTAGTGGTAATCATAGTAGTAATAGTAACAGTAATGTTTGCCAGATTTCCTTACCTCTGTTCCACACCCTGGAGTGTCTGGCAGATCTCCAATACTGACTTACGCTGGGAGGGTTGGGGGTCTACAGCGCAGTAATTGACTATTCTCCATGAACCATTCCTACCCCACTTTAGTCCAACTTTGTTTATGTTTGTCTCCTGTGAGCTCAAATATGCTTTATTAGCTGAGAAGGCAGAAAAGTTATATGGGACAGGGGAAATTAGGGAGGTCAGAAGGGGCACCATGACATACTGAAAGAAACTCATATGTTGGCATTGTGACCTTGGAAATGTCACTTAACTTCTCTTTCTTTACTGGTAAATTGGAATGACAACAATGGCCCAGTGAATCTTTCGTACATAATTCTTAATCCTTGTTGTGCTTTTGAATCACTGGGAGAGTCCTTACAATAGAGATATCTATCTCCTAACCTAGTTTGTAGGAAAGCTTGGATCTTTGTCCCTTTTTTCTTTAAATCTCTTTAGGTCCTTCAAGGTGCAGCCATGGTTGAGAACCAAAGCTTTATAGTATCGTTGTGAGGACAAAACTGAATAATATTGTCAAAGAGCCCTGAAAGGGGCTATTCAAGTGAGCATTGCCCAAAGGAAAGCATCGTGATATTTCTTCCATAGGATTTTTCTTCCTACTAATGGCAGTGTCTTGGCTGATTGCTATGTTCTGCCCCCTACTAGGAGGAGTCAAGAAAGACAAAACATGCCTAGATGGTTCCACTCAGCCACTCAGTTAAGAACCATACTCTCAGATTCTTGGCCTGTCGTAGTCATGGCACCAAAGATGACCAGCCTGCACCTGTGGCTTCCCAAAGGGCCTCACAGGTTCAGAACTACCAGCCTAGTCTCATCCAACCTCACAATTAGATCAGATGCCAAGAGCTGCTCCTGTCTGCACAGAGATAGGGCCAGTATCTATGAAGGTCTCCACCAGTTCCCTACCAAGCTCCAAGCATTCCCCAAAATTGTTCCTTTAGGGTTGGCTAATTTAGGGTCCTCAAGCAATGTTCAAATCTGTGAGTTGGTTAGTGATATAAAGCTGATTGACACTTTTTTTTTAAACTATTTCAGATGTGACAGGGCAAGAGTATCATAGGATTTCATTTTATTATTTAACGTCAACCCTATAAATATTCATAGAAAAATGTCTGGGAGAGATTAAACTTCTGATAAGTATTCAACAGGACAGAGAATAAAGATTAACCTTTTGTATAAAAGATTAACCTTTTGTATATGATAAAAAATTAATATAAAATATAAAATTAGTACCAAAGGCATTTGGCAGAAGAGGTATAGGCTGAATTTTTATGTTGAAGTGACTATATAAGTTCTAATCTTCTATTAAGGAGAACAAAAGATTAACTAGCAAAGAATGTCACTTTCTAAGGTGACAGAGGAGAGAATATATAAGTAACAGGAGTCTTTGTCCAACCAGAAAAGATTCTATAGAGACTCAAAATTTTTAAGAAAAGAAAATCATGTTTAATTTACATAGTATAATGACCCAATTTTTATATAAGACTATGTAAGTATTGATAGCTTTCTGGCTTCTAGATTATAACTTTTTATTTATTTTGCTCAATTTAAGCATTCACTGATCACAAGACATTGGACTTGGTATAAAAAACTTGATTCTGTTTAATTTTTGATAATTTCTGTATGATTTATTCATTTATTCCTTCTTTCAACACTAGTAGTGAAAAAAAAACGAGACAAAAATGTTGATCTTCTTAGAACTTAAGTTCCAGTAGAAAGAAAGGTAATAAACCAGAGAGATAGAAACCCAGAGAGATGGTTTTATTAAATTGTAGTGTTTCAGATGGTATTATGGCTACTGTGAAAATAAAGCAGGAAAGAAGTAATGGGGTACTGGAGAATAGTTGCTTGGTAAAAATTTACAAAAAAAGAAACTTTATCAGAGATCTCACTGCTAAGTGGATTGTTTTGCAAGGAATTAAAGAGGTAATAGAGAGAGCCATGAAGTTATCTAAGACAAATTTGGAGAAGAGTCCCCCAAAATGGGAAGAGTAAGCGCTGAGTCGTGCAAGGAGAATAGTGTGTTGGTTTCGGGTCCATGGTCACGGTGGGGGTAAATTTTAGGCCATTGTAAGGACTTTGTCAATTACTCTGAAAGAAAGGGGAATAATTGGAGGGTTAAGCCTGAGAAGTAACATGATCTGGCTTTTTCATAGGATGGTTCTGGCTTCGGTGTTGATAATAGCTTGTAGTAAGGTGAGACGCTATCTGGAAACCTGTCAAGAGGCTATTGTAATGCTTTAGGGGAGATACGCTGTGGGCATGGACCAGAGTGGTAGCAGTGGAGGTGGTGCGAAGTATAATGAGCTGACAAGATTTTATGATGGATCTGATGTGGAGTGAAGAGAGAAAAGAGGAAATGATTATTCATAAGATTTTTGTATTTGAACAATCAGAAGCATCAAGTAACCATTTTAGAGATGGGGAAGCCTGTGGAAGCACAACATTTGGGAGAATTTATTAGGTGTTTAGATTTAGATTGCTATGTTTGAGATGACTATCCAACATTCAAAGAGAGATACTATGTGTTCCTTCAAAAAGATGTGTTGAAGTCCTAACTCCTAGTACCTCAGAATGTAACCTTATTCAGAAATAGGGTGGTTGCAGATGCAATTAGTTAATATGAGGAAATACTGGAGTGAGGTAGGCCCCTAATTCAATATGACTGGTGTCCTTATAAGATAACCCTGTGAACACAGAGACATACATGGAGAATGCTGTGTGATGATAAAGGCAGAGATTGGAGTTTCATACCTGTAAGCAAAGGAATGCCAAAGGTTGCTGGCAAAGTACCAGAAGCTAAGAAGAGAGAAGGAAGAACTTTCTTACAGGTTTCAGAGGGATCATGGCCTTGCCAATACCTTGATTATGGATTTACAGTCTCCAGAACTGTGAAGTAGTACATTTGTGCTATTTTAGGCCTACAGTTTGTGGTACTTTGTTATGGCAGCCCTAGGAAATGAACACAGAGAGTGAGGTGAGTACTGAGAATTTGCCGTTGGATTCAGCTAGGTGGAGTTATTGGTGAACTAGACAGGAGAAGTTCCAGTGGGAGAGATGCGTTCACATTCTGATTGTAGTGGGTTCAAGAAAAGAGAGAAGATGGCGTGAATTGGGAGCAATAAATATAGGTATATCTTTTAAGCAGTATTTCTGTAAAGGAAGAAGCAAAGAAATGACATCATGGCTGAAGGGAGATATGAGATCAAAGGAAGCATTTTCTTTCTTCCTTCCCTTCCTCCCCTTTCTCTCCTTTCCTCCCTTCCTCTCTCCTCCCTTCTCTCTCTCTCCTGCCCTCCTTTTCCTATCCCCCTCTCTGCCTTTCTTTCTTTCTTTCTAGACAAAAACATTGCCACATGATCAAATGCTGATGGAAATAATCCATTAGAGAAGAGAAAGTTGAATTTGGAGGAGGGACAGGCAAAAACTGTGGAAGAAATATCCCTGAGAGTCAAAATAAGATCTACTGCAGAAAAGGAGGGGTTGGATTTACATAGGACTAAGGCAGAAAGAAGACACAATACATGGCCATAGATACGGGGAAGGGAAGTGAATAGATGTCAAAAGAATATATGGAAGATCTTTTCCAATTCCTTCTATTTCTCAATGAAAGGGGAAGCAAGTTTACCTGCAAAGACAAAGGACAGTGGTAAGGTTCTTACATATTTAAGGACAGAAGAAAAGTTAGGACATGGTCATTTAGGAGTATGGGAAAGTTCCAGAGAGATATAGTAGGATTACAGGTCTACTCTAAATGTCCTCTTGAAGTTGATGGTTATGAGTTGAGAGAGACCAGTAAGCAAATTATTTTGTGTTTTCTTATTGTGAGAAATGTATGTTTTACTTAATTGCTTAATTAATGTCGTTATGCATACCAGTACTTCTATGGTTCTAAGGAAACTTAAATTAAGAAAGCAATAGTCTAGGGGCTGGCCCCGTGGCCGAGCGGTTAAGTTCGCGCGCTCCGCTGCAGGCGGCCCAGTGTTTCGTTGGTTCGAATCCTGGGCGCGGACATGACACTGCTCATCAAACCACGCTGAGGCAGCGTCCCACATGCCACAACTAGATGGACACACAACGAAGAATATACAACTATGTACCGGGGGGCTTTGGGGAGAAAAAGGAAAAAATAAAATCTTTAAAAAAAAAAAAAAAGAAAGCAATAGTCTAACAGCATAATTTTTGGAGAATATCTTTTTCCTGTGAATAGAGTTGCCAGGTAAAATATAGGACACCCTGTTAAATTTAAATTTTAGATTAACAATGAATAAGTTTTAGCATATGTTCCTACTTGCTAAAGTTCATAAATTTTCCATTTGCAAACGTGGGGGTCACTTGTGGTGGCTACACTCTTACTCGTTTCCTGATGTGTGCAATTAGTGGGCAATGCAGCATGTTTTGAAGCTGTGTAACGTTCACAAACTAATTTCTGGGCTGAATTGTAAATCTGCCAAATGTTGATTCAACTATTTAACATTTTCACTGAGAAATAATAAGAAATGTTGATGCATTTAAATATCTTACCTGGCTGCTCTTGCCATCTCTCTGGGAACATTCATCCTGTTGGCAGGCTCTCAGCAATTTTTCCGTTAATCTCTTCAGTGATAAAGTCTGCGTTAACAACCTTCAGGGTAATAAAAGTTAGCTCTCTCGCAATGGTAGCCAAGGACTACATAGTTTTTCTTTTGGTGCATTTATCTAAGCTCTGGGGACAAAGCAGTGTCCTTATATCAAAAAAATATATGTATATACTGATTCTGTTGGTCCTTAATAATAATAATTATAGTTATGATTTGGTCAGTATTTATTTCGTACAAGGCACTGTACTGAACATTTAACATACTAAATTCTAACAAAAACATAATAGGAACTCATGAATCCATTCAATAAATATTGGTTGCACCAGACCTTGGAAATAGTAGTAAATAAAAGATACCAAAATCCCTGACTCCATTAAGCTAAGATTTAATGGGCAAAAGACCACCAAAAATAAGTAAATAAGATGTTAGATGGTGAGAAATGCTTTGAGAAAAATAACGCTGAAAATAGGGACAAGGGATAATGGGAGTAGAGATCCATTTTAGATAGGCAGCTCAAGGAAGACTTTATTGACATTTGAGCAAAAACCTGAAGGTCGTAAAAAGGTGATACATGTGGTCATTTAAGAAAAAAAACATTCCAGGGAGAGGGAACAGCAAGTGAAAAGGCCCTAGGGGGAAAAACATGGCTGGCATGTTGAATCCATAGCCAAGATACTTGGAGTAGAGTGAGCAAAGGCGAAATGAGGAAAAGATTAGGTCAAATGGAGGAGGTGGTACCTACTCTGAATGAAATGGGAAGACACTGGAGGTGTTGAATAGATCAATCCCCTGATTTAACTTCAGTTTTGAAAAGATCACTCTGGCAGTTAAGAACAGGCTGCTGGAGATGAGGTGAGGAGGCAGAAAGACCGGACTGAAGGCTGTGTTAACAATCGGGGGCAGGGGTGTGTGTGTGTGTGTGTGTGTGTAATAATCCAGGGTGGGAGCAGGCAGATGAGAGAGTGAGAAGTGTTGGATGCTGGAAATAATTTGAGAGTAGAGCTGTCAGGCTTGTTGGTTTATGGGGTAAGGAGTATAAAAGAGAGAGGTAAGGCTGACTCCAAAGTTTTTGACCCAAGCAACTGGAGGGCCAGCAGTTGCCAATAACTGAAATAAGGAAGACTGCAGGAGGAGCCTGTTTGTCAGGGAACATCAGGAATTTTGTTTTGGCCAGGATGAATTTAAATTCCCGTTAAAGAGTCAAGTAGAGATCTTCAGTAGGTAGTTGGACATATAAATCTGGAGAATGCGCTGCAGATATAAATTTGGGACTTTTACTTAAAGCCATAATATTGGTTATTATCAAGAAATTAGTGAGAGTAGATAGACAAAAGTTTAGATCCAAGAACTGAGCCCTGTGGCAACCCAATGGTGAGTGAGAAGATGAGGAAGAGCAAACAAATGAGACTGGGGAGAAGCCAGCGACCGCAAAGCCAATGAGAGACAGAAGCTTCATTCGAACCCAGGCTGTGGGGTGCCTATAATTCCTATGGCCTTAAACACAGCCATGTTTTGTTATTTGTGATTATTAATCTGTATTATTTCAAAACCCTAATCCATTTCTAGAAAAAAAAATGCTAATGGGTACCCAAGTTACCTGAATGAGTTAACACTCCCCCAAAAGACGGAAAGATGAGAAGAAAAGTAATGGATATTAAGAGCTTTATTTTGTATGTCAAACATTATGCCTGGTCCATTATAGATCATCTCATTTAATCCTCATTTTAGGTATTATATTCCCCATTTGGCAGAAAAAGGATTTGAGGCCAGCAGAGTTTAACTACTTTCTCCAGTTCACTTACTTTTCAGGCAGCAGAGGTGGAATTTCTATCCAATTCTGTCTGATATTTTCTACTGTTTTACATTTCATCATCCATACCATCCTGATTCCAACTAAGAGAAAATTACTGCTGCACAAAGCAACATTGAAAAGTATAACAGATATCTGCAGTAACTGTTTTCCAGAAAAGGAAAATTCTTCATGTGGTTATTTCTTGTATCATCCTAAATAAAGCCAGCATCATATAACTACATTACAGTTCACATCATAAATAAGACATGCTTGAATTCTAAATTTAGAAAAAATTTTGTATGCATTCACATTGTCTTATGAGGGCCCCGTTATGACTAACCACATAATTCTGAGACGGTGAGTTGGTCACTGATCGTTGCAAGGCTCAATCCCATAACCTCGCCTCACTCTCACAGCTTGGAGAGCTACAAGATTTTGAAGATTGTCCCTAAGGGATTACGGAGGCCGCAGCCTCTAATCCAGCCCCTGATTTTACAAAGGAATAAATGGAGGTCGAGAGAGAGAGAAAATGATTTGTTAGTCACATGCTGACAAGTAACAGAGACTGAACTCAAGCTTAGGTCTTCTGACAAGTTACCCAGAGTAAGGTGAAAGGTGTAAAAAAAATCAAAACCAAAACCCAAACAGTAATGCCTCTCTCCCTATTCATCAGATGAATTAATGTAAATTGAAAGAGAAACCCATCTGCATGATGAGTATACACATCTCCATCTTTGTTTTATATTACAGTTACTCACTGCCAAAATTCCTGATTGGATTTGCTTCCAACAATTGGCAGAAAAAGAAGGATAGGGACTCGAATGTAAATATTTCAGCTGTGATGTTGCCGTCGGCAATTTTCCTCCCAAAACTGTTAATAACCAAGGTCTGATTGCATACTGTCTCTGCCATACAATAGCTTTGTAATGATTTGAAGGAAAGAATAAAACAGTAATTTGACTTTCAGGTAGCAAAATTGTGGAGATATTTTTTAACATTATTTGGTGACTAGGACTGCCGTATGTTATGTTATTGATAAATGGGTAGAAGTCTATATTCAATTAATAAAATAGAATTTATAAAGAAATAGGTATGCAGTGGTTCATAAAGACTAAAATATGCAAGTGTATAGGTCAATAGTACAGGGCCAGATGTGAGAGGAATTGCAAAGATTACAGCTGCTGGAGAAGGACACAAATGAAGGAAAGGACCTCCTGAAATGAGAAGTTGACGATTTGTCATTTGCTTCAAAATATAGTGGTCATCTTTACAAGATTTACTGTGCATACTAGTGGCTGTATATGATGCCCGTGGATAATGATGGGTTGGCATGATGGCTATATCTAATTCTGGCACCCTAACATCTAAACAAACAGGTAAACAAACAAAATCTCCTTTACGAGGAAAGTTTCTTTGAGGCAGGGCAAGATCAAAACTCAAAATTTGCTATCTAAAACCTATGGAGAATATTAATCTTTTCAATAAAGTTGGCAGCCAAATCAAGGCTAAAAATGTCAAAATATAGCCTGGGCCCTCTCTTGGCATCAGATCCAGGCAGAGACTATCTTACTCCTTAGCATGCAGTTGCCTCATGCCTTCCCTTAAGAGAGAGTAAAGAAAATCTTCTCATTAAAACTGGCACTGCACCAGAAACACTGACCTCTGCTCAGAAAAAAGCTTCAAAATCTCTTGCTGAGGTTTTTGAGTAAACGGGTGAGCGTAAGAAGTATGGGAGAAATATGGATTATCTTTTAAAAGCTTCTAAAAAGATAATTTTGGCAGGAAACTTTTACATTTGTCTGCACAATATTTGTTTGCTCTTGGGAAGTGGCTAAATTGCAAGCTAAAAGGATTTTTTTTCCTTTCTTGCTCTTTCCTTCTCTCCCTCCCTTCCTCCTTCCTTTCCTCCCCCCGCCCTCCTTTGCTCCCTTCTCCCGCCTCTTTTTCTCTCTCTCTCATCTGAATTATTAGAGCTCCTGAAGCAGTGGAAAGCCCAGATCTAGCAGACTTGGCACAGCATTATTTCTTATCTATTATATCCAAATATTGTGGGTAACGGTGATCCAAATGCTTTACGCATCTGCCAAATCGTCCTACTCCGGGAGAAAATAAAAAAGTAAATGTTTATTGTGCATTGATAAAATGCCCGCTGGTGGCCGACTTTCAGCGTTAGAAAGGGTGTCAGCCTTTATCTAGACCAGCCTGTCCTCTCTGCCCCTGGGCCTGAGCTCCTTCCCAAAGACCCTGTCCTGGGCTCAAACTCCTCAGCCACTGGAACTTCACTCCTGAAGCAGCTGCTTCTGCTTCACCTGCCTTTCTCATGGCTACAGAAATCTTCACTCTTTCCAGCTGAAATCGCCTCCTCGCAGCTTCTGCGTATTAGTGTAGTTCTGCTCCCTGAAGCTACATAACATTAAAGTCTAATTCCTTTTCCATAGCGCAACTATTAAAGTATTGAAGTAACAGTTGTTTGCTGCTGCCTGTCTTATTTAGGCAGAATACCTTCAATGATCAAACTCTTCCGCATATTTCAGAGATTCTGGACCCTTTGCTGTGCTGCTCACTTTCCTTTGGACATGACTCAGATTTCCTGTTCAAAAACTCTGCCACTTTGTAGCTGCTTAACCTTGGTTAAATGACTTAATTTCTCTGTGCCTTTGTTTCCTCATCAGAGCATTGAAAATAATAGCAGTCCCTGCCATCTGTGTACTATAATTCATGCAAAATAATGAAAACAAAAAGCATCAGTTAGTGCTCAATAGATGTTTACCACTGCTATTCCTAGTCCTATGGCAGATATGAGGCACATCTTCTCTGCTTGCGTTATTATACTTCTACTCATGAATACCGTTTGCCTTTATGTGAGTCCTAACCTTCTGTTGGATGGAATTGAGCCTAAACTTAGGCAATACTTGTACAACTTTTATATACTTTCTGTCATTTACATATATATCACTACTCCTAAAATTGTACAGTTATCTTTCGAACTCAAGAAAAATATTGGGGTTTCGATGCTCCTTGGCAATTCTTCTATAATTCCCAATCAGTTCTCTCCCTCAGATTCTCTGTACTCATTCTACTCCCTAAACCTTGGATTTTAGTGGTGCTTCCTCACTATCAGAACTCTCCGCCTTCAAGGAGAAAATTGAAGCCATTAGACCAGAACTGCCTCCTTTAGCTAGCCTCAAATCATACTGCATCCACGTTCATGCTTTCTTCCATTCTGCACATTATTCTGGAATTTTCTTCCTCAAAGAGCAAAATTCAAGTTAATTCTTCCAACTGCCCTGCTTCCATCCCAGGTACCATGCTATATTTTAATAATTATCATTTGTCTCTCTTTTAGTTTCACCATATTTCTCTCTTCTAGATTCTCCTCACTTTAGAACTAAAGTGTTCACATTTCTTTCTTCTTAAAAAAAAATCTGTCCTTTATGCTTCAAAAAAGAGCAGGAAACATCATTTTAATCAAGGTTGCAAATGTTTTTAAGCAGTAACTGTACTTGTTTTTACTTTTCATCCTACCTCCCATCCACTCCTTAATCTCGTATAACCAAATGTCTACCTTATCCTCTATTGAAACTTTTGCAACGTTTGGCAACTGTTGTTCTCCTTCTGTGAACTCCTTCTGTAAACGCTCTTTTCTGCTGGCACCCTTTATGCCACACTCTTGGTTTTCCTCCTAAATCTCTGGCCGTTTCCTATGTTTCCTTTAATCTGCTTTGTGGATGTTTTTCCACTGCCGGTTTTGTGTATGTGTGTGTGTGGAAAACTGGCCCTGAACAAACATCTGTTCCAATCTTCTTCATTTTGCTTGAGGAAGATTGTCACTGAGCTAACATCTGTGTCAGTCTTCCTCTATTTTATGTGGGATGCTGCCACGGCATGGCTTGACAAGCGATGCTAGGCCCGGGTTCTGAACTTGAGAATCCCATGCTGTCGAAGCGGAGCTTAAGAACTTACCCACTATGCCACTAGGCTGGCCCTTTTCTACTGCCAGTTTTAATGTTCTTTTAAATTTTGTCCTGGACTCTTCTCTCAAAGTGAAGTCCACACCCTCCCAGGCAAGCTCATCCATTCCTGTGACTTAAAAACCCAGCTATATACAAATGGATCTCAAATATATATCTCCCTGGATTTTTCTCCTGGAATTTTCTGGATTTTTCTCCTGGAATTACTCAATAGTCAACATATCCAGAGGAGAGCTTGTCATGGTCTTTTCCAATCTCACCATCCAGCATGTACTTTTTTCTCTGTTACTTCTCAGTGAGTGGTATCTGTGTTTGGCTGGTTTCCCCCAAAAAAAGGCTGAGATCGTCTTTACCTTTCTCCAATCAATTTTTTTGGATACAACTAGAATAATTCTTGTAATGCACAAATCTTAAACTGTCAATGTGCTCCAGAAAATTTTTCAGTGGCTCTGTATTACACCTAGGGTGAATTTAGAATAAGAGTCACTTGTCCCCAATCTTTAGGTAGCATTCACATGTTTAACTCTTTGTTAAAGATCCTGGCTGCAATTTACAGAACTATCTTGGGCAAATTCTTTCTATAGGATGGTATGAGTCATTAAAATCTGAACTCATGAGAAACTCCATGACATTAATTCTTTCTTTCTGATGTTTGTCCTACCCTCTTCTGTTGGACACTCCTTCACCATGGAAGGCCAGAGTGGTTTCCCAGAGAGCTTTTGAATGGCATCAGTCCCTGTGGGCAGCATGGGGGTGTCCCAACCCCAGATCAATGGAATCAAAATCTCTGGGAGATGGACTCAGGCAAAAATCTTTTGTAAAAGCTCTTCTGGTGATTGTAACAACCTGCCAGGGTTTAAAACCACTGGTTGAGAATTGCTAGGCTAGAGAAGGATGCGTAAAAGCAAAGTCAATGAGATGGAAACATGGGATTTAAGGGGAGATGGAAGAACCACATCAAAGATAAAACTTTTTCAACCTTTGTGGTGTTAGCCACCTCAAATTTTTATAAGGTGCTCGCATCTTTGGACCTGGCCAGGGATGGCGTAATTTAGCCTTGTAAATCCTACACAGACAGTTAGTTTATTTGCTTGCCATTTCTCTGAGCTCATTAACATTTCACCATAGGTTTTTAAACAGCATATACTTTTCTTCTCATTTTTAAACTTATATAGGGTTCTTATGAACTCTATCTCAGCTACTCTTCAAAATTATTCAAATGTTAACTACAAGCTGAAGCTTTTCACAGTCTTCCTTTCCCCAAGTTCGGTTAATTAATGAATCCATCCTGCCTGTGCTCAAAGCACTTTAAACAATTATCTGTTTGTACCTGCTTTCCTGGGTTTTGATTTGTGTGTGTGTGTGTGTGTGGTTTGCATATCAGTTTATCTCTCTGGACTGTGAGATCCTTGAAAGCAGAAAGTGCCTGGTACATAACAAGTGTTCAATAAATATTTCTGGACTAAGTGATTAGGTGAATAGATAATGTGTACTTTGACCATGTCGGCTTATGGTATATGCAACTTTTACAGCCTTATCTTTGGTTTTACAAGATCTATTCGTTATTTTACCAGAACATGAATTGAGCACATCTTACATGTGAGGTCCTGTGCTTGGTGCTTATGTCCATCTCAGTTTTGTCCATTTTATATATGAACTTCTTATGGAGTTTGAGGTGTAGCCATCTTATTCTTATTTTTTATATTTTCCTCCTTATGATCACAGAATTTATTTTGAAAGCCTTCAAACCCTCTCAATCTGTCATATTTTATACAATTTGAAGCCATGGAATTATACCTACCTTTCTTGAAACTTTTTGGAATCTCCTATTTCCATGTTTCTGGCTATTACAAACTCTAAAGGAGCAAGGTAACTTTGCTCAGGGTTTCCACTGTTTCAGTCAAAAATTCTTTCTGGTTGATTAGCATGAGACTAGAAAAGCACTTCTCTTGTACTGCCTTTGCATCTGAGAAAGATTTGGCAAGGATCCTTTATTCCAATGGGAACCCAGTGATTGAAGCTCAGGTCACTGATCCAGTTGCAGAGTCTCACTCAAGAAGCCATATCCCTTTCCTCATTCTTGCTTGACAGTTTAGAGTACACTCAAATAACATCACTTATTTTCCTCTCTCCTTCTATCTTTAAAAATGCATGGCTTTGTAGCAATTGAACAACAACTCTCCATTTCCCTCTCCCAGTTATGCAAGTTATAAATTAATTCTAAAGGTCTGTTGTATAGAAGAGAGCCTATAGTCAACAATAGTTTATTTTGTACTTAAAAATTTGTTGAGGGTAGATCTCATGTTGTATTCTTACCAAACACACAAAAGCAAGAGACGCAAAGAAACTTTTGGATGTGATGGATATGCCTATCACCTTGATTGGGATGATCGTTTCATTGATGTACACATATATCCAAACTCAACAAATTGTGTACATTAAATATGTACAGTTTTTTGTATATCAATTATACATTAGCAAAGCTATTTTTAAAAGGATGTTGCTTCATACACGTAGGAGGTATTTAAAAAAACATATGGACCAGCCCCGTGGTGTAGCAGTTAAGTTCGTGCACTCCGCTTCCACAGCCTGAGGTTCACTAGTTTGGATCCTGGGCACAGATCCAAAGCCACCACTTATCAAGCCATGCTGTGGCAGGCATCCCACATATAAAGTAGAGGAAGATGGGCGCAGATGTTAGCTCAGGGTCAATCTTCCTCAAAAAAAAAACAAAGTAGATGGCTTTAGCAAACTACTAACCCAAGATTTGTGTATTTCTGCAGAGGCAGATAGTCACTGACAACCTTCTGCCTTTCTCCCCAGCCCAAACAAAAAAACCATGCACACACACACAAAGTCAGTACTTTTATAACACAGTCAAGCCTTCTATTTTTGTGCTCGATGTTGGTTTCATTCCAACAATACTCTGTGATAGTTATATATTTAATTTAACTCTTTGTGCTAAAATCTCATTTTTTGTTTTTACTGATTCATCGATGCTGCTTTGGTACACACACACACACGTATCCATATGAATGTTTTAAATAGATGCCCTATTTTCTCATATCGATTTTTTTCATCCTGGATTAGTTTATTAGTTTTCTTCTAGTGCCATAACATTATCTGTGTTTGCTCTCTTACGCTAGACCATTTCTGTTTCCTTCTCCAGTTTCAATTTATAGTCCCTATACAGATTTATAGGTTTAATGCAATTCCTTAGAAATCCTAGCAAGTTTTTGTAGGCATAGATACACTTATTTTAAATTTATATAGAAAGGCACAAGCCTTAAAATAACTAAAAGACTCTAAGAAAAGGAGAATAAAGCAGAAGGAATAACTCTACCTGATATTAAGTTTTTCCCTATAGCTACAACAATCAAGACAGTGTGGCACTGGCAAAGAGATAGACACATAGATCAATGGAACAGAATATAGGATCCAGAAATAGACCTACACAAATATGCTCACCCAATTTTTGACAAAGGTGTAAAACGAATTCAATCTGGGGACGATAGCCTTTTCAACAAATGGGGCTATAGCAATTTGGCATTCACAGGCAAAAAATGAATCTTGAACTAAGTCTCACACTATACATGAAAATAAACTCAAAATGGATCATGGTCAAATGCAAATAAAATTTTTAGAAAAAAGTAGTAGAAAATTTGGGGGATCTAAGGCTAGTCAAAGAGTTCTTATAATTAATGCCACAATCATGAACCATAAATGAAAAATTGATAAATTGGATCAAACAAAATTTAAAAACTTTTACTCTGTAAAAGCCCACATGCGAAAGATAAAAATGCAAGAATGATAGAAAATTGAAGTACACACATATCATAGAATACTACTCAGTAATAAAAATAAATGAACTATGATACACATAAAAAATTTAATGACTCTCCAGGGAATTATGCTGTGTAAACAAATCCCAATCCCAAAAAGTTATATACTGTATGATTCCACTTATATAATATTTTGCAATAATAAAACTTAGAAATTGAGGACAAATTAGTGGTTTTGTGGAGGAGTATATAACCATATATATATGGTTATAAAAAGGCAACAGGAAAGATTCTTGTGGTGTTGGAACTGTTCAGTACTTTGACTGTGGTGGTTAATGCATAAACCTACACAAGTAACAAAATTATATAGAGCTTAACACACACATCCCCACTCCCACACACAAAGAGTACAAGTAAAATTGGGGAAATCTGAATAAGATCTGTGGATTACATCATTGTCAATATCCTGGTAGTACAGTTTTACAAAATGTTAGCATAGGAGGAAAGTTGACAAAGTGTACAGGGAAGTCTCTGTATTATTTCTTACAACTACATGTGCATTTAAAAGATTTCAATTAAAATTTATTTTAGATAATAGTATAGTATTATATTGCATGAACACACCATAATTTTGTCATTTTCTTTTTGTGGAGCAGTTGAAATATACTCTACTGGGGCTAATATACCTATTATACTTTCTTCTTTGTGTACAACTTATTTGAATGTACCATGGTTTGGGAATAAAAGAAGTCTTTGGTAGTAGAAAAATAAACGTAACCAAAGTAGAATAAAGACAATAGGATATGTATCCTTTTTACAATGGTCAATTTTGAATTTGTAAAAACAGATAGCAAGTGCTTGTAATTGTCAACGAGATGAATGAATAAAGATTGATTTACAGCAGAGAAAACTTAGGATAAAGTATTTATTATATCCCTTTAAGTGTTAAAAATAGATGAAAAAATAGAGCAACGAACATGGGAAATTGTCAACTAGTTATAAAAGGAGATAGTTTAGACTAGATACCCATTCTACCTACATAGTTTGGTAATAATGATGTCAACTCTATGAGAAATAAGAAGATGCCTGTAAATAGTCTCATTTAGAATTTGTGATGCAAATGTAGCTATGCTTACAAAATTTTCAAGTTCCAAACCAAGTGTTGACAAGGAATAGATTCATTTAAGGAATGAGCATTTGAGTATATTAACATCGTGCTCTGAGTTACAAACAAGGTCACCAATTACCAGAGGAATAAAGTTGCTATCTTCATGTCCGAGGCTAGACATATTGCATTCAGATCAGCATAGAGTTAAGAAAGAAAATATTTTCTACTTAGAAATAAAATTTTGTTTGGATATGAGGATAAAGTGGACTCCCAATTGCTATTGGTAGGATTTACAAGTTTATCTTGTAAATTATATGATTACTGTTGTTTTAAATCACTAAGCTTTTGGATGATTTATTATTCTCCATTAGCTAACTGGAACACCTGTGGTTTAGTTTTATCCATCTGATCTTTGTTATCACTAGATCTCTACCTACCTATCTATCTATCCATCAATATCTATCTATCTGTCTATCTGTCTATCTATCTATCTATCTATCTATCTATCTAAGCTTCTGTTTATATGTAAGATTTGAGAAGGTCTTTTCATGGTCTGCTTAATGAGCTGGGTGTAGGCACAGTTTGTTTCATGAATAATTACCAGAACTTGTCTGGGTATGGCCCTGGGATTCTAAAACAGGTCCTTCAACAACTGAGGTATTGACTTTTTTCATGTTATTGGAGAAATCCTGCAAGGATATGACTGCAGAAATAATAAATCAAGTACTAATAGTATGCTAATAAAATTTTCCTTGCCCCTTATTCTCTAATCCATGTACACAAAAGCTTACTGTTAACTGTAGGCTTTCAAAGTATTTCAGGAGTGTTTATTATATGTACTTTTGAAAATGGCAGGCATTTATATTTATCACGCTGTTTGGAAATATTTCTAGCCAAAGGAATAGTTGAGCTCAGGTGAACACACAGGCACTTGCATTACAGTTATAATACACTGAATAACAGTGGTAGGTTAAGTGCATTGTAGAAAATTGAAAAGTGCAGATATGCCAGTGCCCAATATCTTGGCAGCCATTCAGATCATGGATATTCTGCACAACCAGTGAGCAAGGTGAGGAGTTTTCTCCCTGACCTGCTGATTTTCTGTGAATAGATTTGGTATTGCTTAAATGGCCTAGTCATATTTTCTGGGTGGAGGGACTCTAAGATTTGATTTTAGGGATGTGTGTGTTTGTGTGTTAAAGAAGTATTAGCATTGTTATTGCAGATTTTTCTGAAGGAAACGAGAATTTCAGTGATTTTTATCTCACACTGTAGTTGTCTAAAGTACAGGTGGGAGATTAGGAGAGAGATGGGCCTGACCCAAAGAACCTGTAGAAGTAAGATGCTTTCTTGATCTTTCTTGTATTTTATCTGCATACGATGACATTGAGATATCAGTTGTCATTTACCTACCAGGGGGCTTCTTCACAGACGAAGGCGACAGGCTCAAGTAAGTTCTGTATTCTCAAACCTTAGCCTAGAATTGGCATTTTTACAGTTTTACTCATAAATCCAAATATGCTTTGCTACAGTTTTTCTTTGTTTACAGTCCCTAAATGGAATGAGAAGCCTGCTGGTTAGAAGAAATAATATGTTTTGCACACATTTTGAAGCACTTTTAACAAAGAGAAAATAATGCTGACTCATTGTTTTGCTGGATACAGTTTTAACTGCTAGGACTCAGTAATTCTAGGGGAGGGTCCTGGATTCCACCACCTCACAAACTAATCTTCAGGTATTCTTCTCACATTTTATCATAGTTAAAAGGAGCAATGGGCACATTAAATATGTTTCAAATAAAGCTATAGACTTTTATGCAGTTTTCAAGTTTAAAAAACTGTTAACTGAAGGATCAGATAACAACCGAGGTAATCCACAGGTGTTCCTGTTATCTGATGGTGCATAGCAAATCATCCCAAGGTGTAGTCACTTAAAACAGCAACAATCAGCTGTCATCGTTTTTGTTTTCTCTGGGTCAGGAGCAGTCACGAACCCTTGCCCAAAGTCAAGGTGAGGGAACACAGACCTCACCCTTCCGTGGAAACTGTGTCAGATTCATTTTTAGAAAAGCAGGGAAGATGGGATGTGTATTAATGTGATGATCTTTCGAAAACACAATATGCCATGGCAGGCAGATTTATTTGTCTATGAAGAAGCTTCACAAGATTGATGGCTCCATCAAATATAGATAGGTACGCATGTGTGTGATGGGATTTATATCTTTAAATTTAATATGGCATAAAGGGTATTTCTCAACAAATTAAATCAGTCTTCAAAGGACTTATTTTAATAACTATAATTTTCCGTCCTAAGGATAGGTCACAGTTACCATTTACACAACTATTCCATTTTTTGTTGTTGTAAATAACACTTGACTACACACACACATATATTTCTAGATAGAGTGATTCCTTAATTGTATCATTTAGGAATTGCATGTGGCTGCAAGTAAGAATCAACTTAAAAAAAGAGGGGTTTTTTTTCCCTGCTTATCCAAAAGGTTAGGGATTGATGACTGCTGGCATAAGTTTGTTTGCACAGTGGTGTTTTCAAGGGTCTTGGATCTTTTTGGATCCTGGCTATCTTAGCTTTGATACCACTGCCCTCCAGGTAGCTTGTCTACATCTAGATTGCGAGGAGTACAAAAGGAAAAAGTGCAAAGAATGTATCTTAGTTAAACTTGGCTATGAATGGAGAAAAAAAATCCTTCCCTGGGAAATTGTGCCTAATTTCATTGGAACATGGTCATGCTGAATAAGAAGGGAGACAGAAAAAGTGAGTATTTTGTTTTCTAGGAATTTTAGTTTCCTTAAAATAAGTCCCTTGGGAATAGACTATGATATCGAAAATTGCATACAGAGGTTTATTGGGGTATAATTTGGGGAGATAAACCTGTAAGGAAGGGAGAAAGGCAGGATTCAATAGAGGGAGAAGCTAGTTTACAATGTAGTGGCAACTGAGATCTCACCTGATTTGTTGGGGGTTCTGGAGTTCAGATGGCCTTTGAGAATTTGTCACAAATTGAGCCAAGGAGACTAAGCCTTTGTGTCACTGGTTCAGGCTGTCATGAATTGTGAGTGCCTCCTGGGTGGGGGTATTACCTTGGGGATGGTAGTTTCCTACAGTCAAAGGCAGTTCCTAGTGAAGGACTAAGCCATGCATGGTCAACAGCAGGTATTCCCAGAAGCTGGGAGATGGGGGCATCCATTCAGAAGAGGGAATGTTACTAGAGCTCTGCAGGGTGCACCAGAGTGGTAGAAAAGGTGAAAGGAAGGAGGAGCTGAGAGTAGGCATTGAGTGAGCCAACCTATCCACACTGATAATGTGTGTTTACTGTTTTATATTTAACTCTGTTTCCCAAATATTTAACATTAAGCACACATCCATCTTATAATCATTAAATTTATGAATATTTAAAGTAAAAATAATATATATGTACAAAGAGTTCATCCATAGTATGACAGATGTTGTGGAAAAGAAGTCTTTCTTCGAATTACCAAGGAATTTTACATGATTACAGTGATGAATTAAAAGTGACATATATGAAGCAGAAATTTTGACTTGGTGAATTTATTAGGGCCATTTTTGCTTTCACATACATACTTATTTAACCGTAAAGTGCCACACTGTATTATAATGATTCTTGTTCCAGAATATATATTTCTAAGCTAGTTATGAAGTCCCAAAGCAGATTGTATGCACAGTGACTTCTAAATAGATGCTTCAAACTTAATTTTTTCCTGGAGATTTTGAAAGAGTGGAGAGTCAGAAAGATTTAAAATTACATTATTGAATAATACCCTAAGAGATGATGTGTTACCACTAGCCAGACATATTCGAGGGCAATACTTTAGATTGATAATGAGATCTTTGAGGCTCGTCATCTGCATGGTGGATGTTGTCAGTAAAATACAAGATAATAGCACAGAGAGCTCAGTCTCTGGATCCCAGTATCTATACCTCCATTTCTCCTTTTTCAAATCACGCTGCTTCATATTTTCATACAGCAACCTCCCTTTTATCTGTACCTATTAAAAGAGTGAAGATAAATCTAAGTGCTTTACTGGACCTACTAAAAAAAGTGGCCACTGTCACTAGAACTCAAGTCTTGGAATAATAAAAAAATTTTTTAAGAACTAGCTTAAACACTCACTGTACCTCATAATATTTAACCGGATAGGCAATTATAATTAATTACTTTTTCTATGGTTTAACTAATCTATCACAGCATTTGAGCCTTGCCCCTCAGGAATTCATAGCTCCCAAATGAGTGATTTCCAGTACACTTACTACATTGTGAAAAACTATTCTATTATTCGATTTACTAAACGTAAATGTAAAACTAGCCCCTGGCTCACAGATTCTGTTAGCAAAACAACAAGAAATGAATTATTCACCCAAAGAGAGAGCAGATAAATATGATATCTTTAAAGTACAAAGAGAAAGGAATCCATATTGTTTATATATTATGTTTCATTTACCAAAGTGACAGTGAAGTGAAAAGAACAGAATGAGAGGAAAAGTGTGAGAAATCTAGAAGATGGAAGAATTGGTGAGAGGGGAAGAAATTGCGTGATGAGAATCAGGAAAAGAAAATGATCTTTCAGAGCCCAGAAATCAATAAAAGTAGCTCTGCTGTGGTGCCTGGAGATTCCAGAAGGACCAGCTGTGATGGTGACAGTATATGGATTATGTGGAGAATGAGGAGTTTAGTTTAAGAAAAAGGAAGATGATGGGGTGGGCATTGAAAAAGGAAGACTAGTGTGGAAGATGAATGGAGGAAGATGGTAGGGACTGGCATTAGTCTACTTATGGGAAAAAGAAAGAACAATAGATTTTAAAGTCCATTCCCTGAGGAAGAAGGGGAAAAATACATCCAAGTGAAATAAATAGGTTGAATAGAATGTGCCAGAAGAGAGGAGATAAAGAATTGCACTTGAGTTGCCAGGGACCCTTAGAGATACCTGAAAAGAAAATTTAAAAGTAAGTCATTTGCAGAAAAGGGTTCTAGTTCTTAATAATGGAATTCAGCATTTAGGGAGAAATTACAAACAAAGATTACAAGAAGGATTTTGCTGAGCTAAAATGCCCTACAGAGGGAGCCTAGAATAGCATTACTTAGATTTAAGCCTTTTCTTGGAAATGTTTGAAGTGGCACAGCTGACAGTCCTGTCTTGATCCTCCATTGATGGAGGTGATAATGAGCAAAAAGTGTCCAAAGGGTAGGTCGCTGGAAGGAAGAGAAACACTGCACCTGGGCAAACAGCGTAATTAGCCCTCAAGTCATCCTTCGATGGCTGTGGCTTTATACAGGGACGACAGCTGCCCATTAGCATTAATTAACCAACAGGAGAGAGAGACAAGGTGTGGGTGTGATTTCCAAAGCCTGGCAGCCGGAGGCAGGAGGAATCCACAATAGTCAGGGGCTGAAAGCGAAGGAGGACTCTAAGAGCAGCAGGGAAAAGTGCACTGCGCTGTTGTTTGGCATTCTCTGTTTCTGGCTGCTAAATATTCAGGGCACTTTCTGCTCCCCTATCAGTCCCTAGAGGGAGGCACTCAGTAAGGTTACCATCTCCTAGGTGAGAAATCACAGCTTCTGCCCCCAAGAGCCAGGAAAGGAAGCAGCCTGTCTCCCGACTTCTGGAACAAAACTGCACACAGCGAGAAAGGCCAGAACGCTGTGGGATTTCTTTCTTCAGAAGCTGAGCCTGACAATATTTTAAAAGGCTCCAGGTGCAGTGCAAGCAAGCCAGCATCCTGAAGCAGGGTCAATAACTGGACTAGATGATGCAAAATGCCCTCCAACTTCTGCGGCTCTGCCCGGAGACCTTGAAGCAGTGCTGGTGAGAATCCAGCCCTGGCTTGTGCAGCCACGTGGAGCCGTGTAGCTGATGTGCAGGGAGCTGCCTTCAGAGCAGCGCTGCTTTCTTGAATTTGATTCGAGTTTCACATTGCTCGAGATAAGAAGTAAAAACATCTAAATATATAGGAAATGGTGTAAAGAGACAAATGGGATAACAGAAAATCTGCCTTTAGATTTTTGGAATAACATTAGTTTTCATTAGACCATTCACTATTTATTAAGTCAGATTTTTTATTTTATCCAGAATTTTCTGATTTGTATTATTTAGAAATCTTCTGATACTTTAATAAGATTTGTTAAAACTTTTATGTTTCCCATTAACACATATCTTTAACAAGACAGTCATATTCATAGTTTAAAAAATTCATTTGTTATATAGAAGCTTTCTTTAAGATTCTTGAAAATAACCCAGCTAAATGTTTTTAAACCTTCACTTTTCTGACTCTGAAGCTGATCAGCAATTAGTGTTTTACTCATTTAATATCTTGTTTTGTGTATTTGTATCTAAACTTTTTATTTCTTGAAGCATGGGAACTATTTTTCCCCATCTTCTGTTTTTCCTTGTGTCTAAAATAGACCTGATGCGTAATAAATATCTGTGGAATTTGTTGTTGTTGTTGTCTTTAGCCCTCTGTAAAAAGGTTCATCATAAACCTTCGTAGAGAAGACGATGTGAAAAATATTTTATTTGCAATGTTGGCTTAAATTCATTCAATTTGACAGCGGCTTTGTGAGCACCATTGCTTGCAAAGTCTTAGAACTACAAAGAGAGGGAAGATAGTTTCTGTCACCAAGAACTTCACGATTTAACCTTGTGTAGATAGAATTAATATATTGGTTTGCCCTAATAAAGGAAGGTGAGTAAAATAAGTTCTTCCTCTCCTTCTGTCTCCCTCCTCCCTTCTGGAGCTGTTGGGAACCATTCATAATATCAAGAAACACTGCCAAGAATACATGGCAAGTATCTTATTATCATATCCTCTAATGACAGCTACTACTCACATTAGGAACCCCATGTTTCTAGAGGGTCTGACAGGTAGTAAGATCAAACATGTAATAGCTCATATCTTCCGCAAACTTACAGGGGCCTAAATCTTTAATTTTCTTTTCATCCTATATCACATTATTTAGCTATACCCCACTATTTGTCATGTAATTTAAATCCAAAGCCCACCCAAGGAGCCCTCACAAGATTTGGGGAACCCAAGGATGAGGGGATACAGAAATTATAGTATTTAATAGTAGTATACTGATTTACATATTTTTCTGGGACCTTCATACGCATATAAGCAACCAAACTTACTGTCCTCCCTTTTCTGCATACACAGGTATACACACTGTCTCACACATATTGTGTTCTTTCAATTTGTCTTGCTCACTATGGGCCATTTACGCTGAGAGACAAGGTTCTTTCTCCAGGATTATAATTCTAGTAATCTTAAAGCTTGTTTACTTATTTCCCCCAAAGTTAGAATTTAATCATAAACAGATGCCTACAAGGAAAAAAAATAGTTGCACAGGTTATTGTTCTGATGTCTTCCGAAATAAAAGCTGTCAGATGATTGATTGCCAACTGTCACTCTACTAAGAGACCCCTTCTTTTATGAAAGTAAGGAATGTATCTCTGTGTGGATGTCTTGATTAGTCAGGGAACCAGGTGATCTCGGCTGTCTCATTCATATCTGTGAAGTTTATACAATATGATTCAATTAACTTCGCAGTGTATGGCAACTTCTGTTTCCATCATGGCATTTGAATATGTGACATGTATGAAAGATGTTAGTTCAGAATTAAACTAACTGAAAACTTTATCCAGTATTGGCTTTAGCATAGTCTGTCTCTCTTTAAGAAAATCAGTTCTCTTTCTGCCCCTTGAGAGGTCAGGTCACCAGTCAAAAAATTGCGTTGAAATTTGATGTCAATTTCAACGATAAGGAAGGACAATTATGGTATCTTTGACATCTGCCCGTTACACACTGATCCTATTAATAACGACTTATTGGACCTGCATGCTTGATATTTATGCTTGACCCTCAGCAGACAACAAAGATAGTACTAGTTCAGGGAACAACACTTGATCTAGTCTTTAATTTACAGTTCAGATTTGTTTTGTCTCCTTGGTAGTTAAGTGGATTTTATTTGATGCTGTTTATTATATTACACTTACTTGGCAGGTGGCACTACTATTATCCTTTGGGTGGCGATTCTGAAGTAAATAATAGCTTAATTTAGAGGGGGACCTTGAGGAAACTGTCTAGCTGGTTTTACCATTATAATTTACATTGTATATCAATATGGTGCATGTGTATTTATATAGTTATATATTGTTCCAAAATAAAAGATGAGAAATGTGTTTGGTAAATGGGACTCTTGGAGTAGTATGCATTGCAGACCTCAATTTGAGCTCTGGAACGTGTACTTCAGATAATTTATTAGAAGTGACTCTCTAACAGCCAAAACTGTTGAAGTCCTGTGTGTGTGTGTGTGCGCGTGTGTGTGTGTGTTTGTTTTCATCTCATTTGTTTCTTTTGTGATGGCACATACTAACACAGCATACTAATGCCGTTTTTTAGAACAACATTGACATATGTCCTCTTAGACAAATGAAAATTTTCATCTTTAATGATTCATTGGAGAGGAACAAGAAATTCAGATGCAAATTTGAATACAGTTGGATGGCATGGGTAAGATAAGAGAAGGAAAGAAATGTAAGACTATATTATAATCCCTTAACCACAAGAATCATCATCACGTATCTACTGCAGGCAAACACAAAGACACAGACACACACACACACAAACACACACACATACACATCCCATGTACGGAATACTTTTAGCATTCCAAATTGACTTTTTTCTTTATTAAGGTCATTTTTGGGTCGTCTGATTTTGTCGTTGGCAATGGGCTTTGATTCATTTGATATTTGTCATTGTATTAAATAAACGTGAGGTAAAACCAGTGCCTGGTTCTCGTATTGTAAATTATCAACCATATTTGTGAATCATCATTTTAAATATAGCAGCATATGAGACAATAAAACTATTTTCTTCCCAGCAGTATTTAGTCATTATGTATCTGTATTTTTTGGAAACCCTATTTTTAAGTGATTCTGGATCCTCAGATTTTGCAGAAAGCGTCTTGATTAATACGATCCTGCTGACCAAAGAAATTTTTTATTCTCTTCAAAATGAAAATTACTTTATTGTTTTTTCTAGTTATAAAAATGATTCATTCTCATTATAATAGCACAAACTATAAATTTTTTAAAGTATGAAAAAGGAAAGTTGAAATTATCTTGAGTCTTACTCCTCAGATACAACTACAATTACCATTTTGGTGAATAATATTTTAGATATCACACTTTCGTACGCACACACACATACACTCACCATCTTTAACAAATGAGATTGCTATACATCCTGTTTTACTTGTCATCGGCACGTTTCCAAGTCAATACATATAGAACTATCTCATAAATCACCTTTTTTTTTAATTAGATAACTGTTAGTGAAAAAAGATACTTGGAAAATTTTCGGTCAATTTAGAAACACCAAGTTAAAATGAGAGGCTTCTCTTCATGGCAATAGTAATCCACTTCCTTTCCCATATGTAACTCATGGTAACAGTTGAGATTTGTTACTGTAGACTTCATACTTTGCGTTTGTACATAACTGTACATACATAACTTTATTTAAATAGGAACACATATATTCTGCAATAATTTCACTTAAACTACATATTTGAGATACTTTGTTAGCAGAAAGTTTTTTCCTTTTTTTACAGAATCATAGTATTACATAATTTAATTTATTCTCCATTGATAAATATTTAGATTCCTTTTCATTTTTACAAATAAAGTTGCAATGAACCTGCCTGTGACTGTATGTTTGTTCACATATGCAACTATTTCTGAAGGACAGATTACATTACATTGAATTGCTGCTGTTTTACAATCTTTAAACTTTCCTAGATGAAGCTAAATTGCCCTCTCAAAAGTTGTCCATGTACCTTCCACTGGCTTCCCCATACCTCAGCAATACTGGATAATATCAGATTTTTTAATTATTACTAATATGGGAAGCAAAAATAGCAATTTCTTGTTTTAGTTGCATTTCTGGCTTAATTGATCAAGAGGGAGATTAGAAACTTTTTCGTCTATTTATTAGTCATTGTATTTCATATGTGAAGTATCTGTTTAAATATTTTGTCCATTTTTTAACGTCCCCTTTTCGTTATTGATATGTGGGAGCTATTTATACCTTATGGATAATAATCTTTTGGGAGTTATTATATATAACAAATACATTCGTCTATCTTTTGCATTTTAACTTTATAGGTTTTCATTATTTTGAAGTTTAAAAATTTTTTATGCAGTTTTATGTGTCAGTCTTTTTATATACATTGGACTCCTCTGTCCCCTCACCAAGTAGTAGCCAATTGGGCCATCACCATTATTGTTTCCCCATCGCTCTGAAAAGCACTGAATTTCTGTGTGTTTTAATTACTCGCTCACTATACTTTCCTTCATTCTTCTTTTTCGTAAATCATCTTTGCTAGTCGTTCATATTCTCTTCCAGATGTATGTTAAAATTAACCTAAGTTCAATTTCTATTAAATTGATAGACAAATTTAGTGAGAGTTGACATTTTATTTTATAATATTGAGTATTCCCATCCAGGAATATGATATTTTCCCCCATTCACTCGTTCCTTTATGTCATTGAGTAAAATTTCATACACATACACATATGCATACAAAGATGTGCTCATATGCATATATATGATATCGTTATACCTATTTCTTAATAGGTATATATACTATGAAACTTATAACGTTAGTTGCTATTATGACAGAGAAACTGTGTTACTAAAACTTTTATTTTGATGCAGCTGATGTATAGATAAGTCATACATATTACTCACTACTCAATAGGAACAACAGCTTTTCAGATAATTATCTTTCATTCTCTAGGTAAACAATTTTGTCACCTGCGGATATAAATAATTCCTCTTTCTTTACAATATTTACAGCTACCATTTATTTTTTAGATTCATTTAGATTGACTAGAACTTTGAGTAAGTTACTGATTAGCCTCAGTGACAGTAGGAATGCTTATCTTAATCTTGACTTTTCAGCAGGATATTTGCTGTAAATTTCTGGAATTTGACCTGTTTCAGGTTATGAATGATTTCTTCTAGTCATAGCTCACTAAGGTTTTTTTATTTGTTTAGTTAAGCTTTGTTCTTGCTTTAATAAGAATAGGCATAAAACTACATCAAATGGTTTTCCAAAATCCACTGAAATATAGTAAAACAAGAAAGTTCATTGTTAAATTTCTCAATCATGAGCCACAGGTTTATTTCTAGAGTAAACTACATTGTCTTGCTGTATTATTATTCTTTTATTACATAGTTGGATTTAATTTGCCAGTATTTTATTTAGAAATTTTATGTTTAAATTAACAAGAAAATTTCCTGATAGCTCTGCCCCTTATCTAATTCCTGTCTAATTTGGTTATCAGGTTACATAATCAGTAAAACACAATTATTGAAATGGAAGTGGTCCTAGATCTCAAGTAATTAATCTCTTCCTCATCTTACAGACAGGTAACCAAAGACAGGGACATTAGCAGAACTAATATCAGAGACAGGATTGTGTGATTTAAGATTCCTAAAATTTGGGAGGCAGCCTGAGATGCAAAGCCCAAGAGAATATGAAGCTCCTTGGTAACAATTTGTTTCCATGAAAATCCCTGACTACGCTCGCCTCGATGAGTTTGCCTACCTCTAGCTTCCTATTGTACTCAGAAACTACAGTTTTGTTCTCTATTTCATGTGTCCCTTTAAGTAGATTGTGTATCTTGAAATTCACTTCCACTGTCTTTGATTCCCTGGCAGTTGCCAGCCAACATTATAGGTGCATACTCAATATGTTACTTGGTGAAATTTTTCCCCTGAATCTTGCTATGCACTTTTATAGTACAATTCTATTAGTTAAATTTCCTACAAAACTCATAATTCGTGGCCATTTCTTGTTACTACAAGGAGCAGCAGAGCAGCACTGTTTCACCGGGAGAAATAGCAGAGCTGGCTTGTTTAGCCAGAGGTCACTGGGACGCCAACACTGGGAGATCACGGACCCCCTTCTGCACTTCTCAGACTCAGCCCCAGGCCTCTGAGCCAGGCTTGTCTGGAAACAAAACATGCGTTACATTCTGTTCTGCGCGAGACATAAAGCTCCTGGGCTTGTTGACCGGAGTTACCGCGCCTCTTTCCATCTGCCATCCTCACCAGCATTTGGCAGCCAGCTTGGACCCTTTGAAGAACTATTTTACTTGATTAAAAATAAATAAATTAAAAGCTAAATTGGGAGCTACTCAGTGGTTCCCAATTTGATATCTTAAGTGAAAGTAAAACTTGAAAGAAGCTGCCCCCCCAGGTGCGTTAAGTATGATGACCAGACTAGAAGAAAAGTATGTTACTTTTCTTTGAAGTCCAGCTGTCTAAGCCTTTGTGGAATATTGCAAATGAATTTCAAAGGGAAATTTCATTCTCCTTTCTCGCTTGTCCTGGATTTCTGTTGCAGTCTCCTCCCTCTAAACTCCATTTCTCGCTCTTTCTTTGGAGATGATACATTTTTAAGCATACTTATTCATGCATTCATGCATTTATTCATTCACTGAAGAACTATTTATTGTTTGCCTACCATATCTCAGGTACTATGAACTGAGGGCCCAATGATGAGCAAACACAGATAAGGCCCCTGTCCGTATAAAGCAGAAGAAATGGTTACTAATCAAATAATCTCTTCAGTGAAGATATAATTACAAACTGAGAATCACACTCTAAAGGAAAAACCTGACTTGAGTAGAAGAAGTCTCAGGGGTGGGTGGCGGAAGCAGTGTTGGTGAAAATCTTCAAGGAATTACTTTTGAGCAGACAACTGATGGATAGTAGTTAAGTAGGTCTAAGTGGTATAAAGCTGGCAGTGAAGAAGGAGGAGGAGCATATTCCAGGCTAAAGAAAACAGCATGTGCAAATGTCCTGTGGCAGAGGAAGCATGGATATCTGAGAATAGGTTGATACAGCTGAAGCAAAGAGAGAAGAAGAACTATGCATGATGAGTCTTGGACCAGACTATAAAAGACCTTGTAGGGAAGGTGATATGATATAGGGATGGGGAGGTGATGATGGGGGAATCAAATTTGCATTTGAAAAAATTTGTCAGCTGCAGTATGGTGAGCATGTTATAGAGAAGTCACAGTTGCTAAGAATAAAAGCTAAGACTGGACATAAGAATAAAAAAATGAATCTGACAAACTTGACTAGGGTGGGGAACAAGAAAAGTAGATGATTCAGGAGATGTTTGAGAGGTGAAATCAAAAGAAATGGCTAGATATAGGAATGGGAGAGTGAGTGTGAGTGTTGTCTAGGCTTCTTCTAGCTCTCTGCTTTGAGTCACAAGACGCATGGGGCTACCTCACCACCTACACAGTCCTCTGTCCACACTAGGCTCGTCTGACCATCTTCATTCCACCTAAACACTCTAAGAATAGTCCTCTATGTGGCTGAATCAACGGATAACTTCAGAGATTACTGACTTGACCTCTCAATATTTGATATTTGAGACCACCTTCTTGAAATTTTCTCTTTTCCCGGCCTCTATGACATGGGAATACTGGGGGTAACCTTCTCTATCTCTGGCCGCTTTTTCTAAGACTCACGGTAGGATTATCCTCTTCTGTCTGCCTAATAAATATTGGTGTCTTAGATACTCTTCTAAGAATATTTGCTCCCTACACAATCACATCCAACTCCCATTGACAAGCTACTGATTTCCTAACTAGGATCCACTGTAGACCCCTCCTAACTAGACACCTAATTACCTATTGGTTATGTCTACTTATATAATCTCAATGGAACTCAAATTTGAGGTATCTAGTCCAACTCTGGATATTTCTCACCAACCTGAAGAACTTCTAGTGTTCCTTCTATCAATGATTTGGCTGGTGATTTATAATTTTGCTATTTATTAGTGTGTCCAAAGGGCATAGGCCTCTCTTTTCCTTCTTCATGCCTCTTCATAAGCTTTTGTGAACCTTTATCTTTTCTAAATTCAGAAAGAAATCCAAATCTCCTTTGCAAATACCAAGTTAAAAATAAAGAACTCCTTTCAGCTATATTATTTCTGTACTCTCACTCAAAGTTTGCCCATGTTCATTTGTATCTCTGCTACAGATTTGCCAGATTTTGATTTTCCCAATAAAAACACACAGTCAAACTGAGATCTACTCTGGAGAATTAAGTTTAATGACCAAAGGCTTTCTTTTCTCAGGGGTTCTTCTTCCATAAATTGAAGTTATAATACTTACTTTATTCTCCTATTACAGCTAACTAGGAACTTCTCTTCTTTTTGATGAGGAGAGGGCAGAGGAAGAACACAGTTTCCAATGAACAAATTAAGTAGTACTAAAGCCTCTAAGAAATACAATTCACTGATGATATTAGTTTAAGACACAGAAAATCATTTCTATTCATGATAATTCAGTTTCAGATGAACAAACATAAATTATTATTATTTATTTACACGGACTAAATACTATTTAGGATACTTTTCTTGATGAAAAATAATTTTAAAACAGAATACATCATTGTCTTTACCTTCTAGAAGCTTACCACCTGAAAGGTACATGAGTGAGTCCAGGGAGCAGGAAGTATGTACTGTATGTAACTGTGGGAGAATGGAAGGTAGAGGTGTAAGTTCTGACTGCGGGAAATGGAGAAAGGTTTGTGGAGGAGATGATATTTGATCCAGGTCTTAATGTATAGGTATGAATTTAAAGAGCACATAAAAGGAATGTTTTTAGACAAAATGGGCAGCTTTTAAAAGGATGAATCCAAAAATCAAATGAAAAATAAAGGATAAAACTCCAAATGTATATAATGTATAAATGTATAATGTATAAACTCCAAATGTATAAAATGTCCTAATAGACATTGAAGGATTCGATATTCAAAGGAAGACAAGCACAAATGTGTTTATCTATCTGTGCAGGTGCTGAAATGAGCACCTCCTTCCCCGCATTTGCCCCTGACACTAGCACATTCAGGTCTAAATCCAGAGGCAGACATTTGATTAGAAGATGCCTTTCACTTGAGTGATTATGGCTCTGCATGGCCAGCCTTTAACTTTGCTGAAAGTAACCATCTAACATTAGTACATAATTGGTGTATAAATATCTAGCTCAGTACTACATCCAGTTATGCTTGCATGCAACATAAAATGAATTTGGCTTATTTAAGTAGAAAACAAAAGAGACTTCATTGGAAGAAAGAAGGTAGGGCACATTAAGTACAGACAAAAGGAAAGAAGAGGGCTTGGATTGAGAAGGAACAAAGACTGCCCCAGGACTCTCGGCAGGAGGAAGTGATGGATATACCCATGCCAGGGCTAGAGGAGGACAAGGAGCCTTGATTAACAGTCAGATCAAGTCTTTACACCACGGGGTTAGAGGAGGAGACAGCACTTCTCCAAAGGAAAATCAGCCTTCTTTGCCAGGAGGAGGAATGGATTTTGCGTAGAAGGTCAGAAATTTCTCCTACATTTGATTTTCTTATTTCCTGGGTATTTCGATCATTAAATTTTTCTTTATTTGCTATAGAATAAATGTTTGTGTCCCTTAAATTCATATGTTGAAGCCAACCCCCAGGTGAGGGTATTGGGAGATGGGGCCTTTGGTAGGTGATTAGGTCATGAGGATGGAACCCTCGTGAATGTCATCACTTCTCTTATTAAAAGAAGCCCTAGAGAGATCGCTCACCTCTTCTGCCATGTGAGGTTACAGCTAGGAGGTGGCGTCTATGAACCAGGAAGCTGGTACTCACCAGACACCAAATCTGCCAGCACCTAACTCTTGGAGTTCTCAGCCTCCAGAACTGTGAGAAATAAATTCTGTTGTTTATAAGCTACCCAGTCAATGATATTTTTGTTATAGTAGCCGTAATAGACTAAGCACTGTTTCTCTTATTGTAATATGTCATTATTTCTTGTCTCTAATTTGTGAAGTCTTTTCTCTGACTTCCTATTCCATGTATATTCAGGTCATACCTCATGTAGATTTTTGCCCCTTAACATTAATCTTCAAATGTAGTATCTGTCCTAACAAATGAAAATCAACCTACCGGCCAAATGTTTATATGCGTGTTCTGTGTGTGTGGAGGGTGCTATATCAAACCCACCTGGGGAACTTTTAAAAATTAAATTAAACATACTTTATATCCCACTAACTTCCACCCGTAGACAGACTGAATAGATTAGAATATCTTGGCAGAAGGAACATGGAGTTTTCTTTTCAATAGCTATTTACTGGTGATTCTATTATGCTCATCATCTAATTTATGCCATCCATTGAAGATTACTAATATGGACTTTCTATGGGTCCAACCTTATTTCTATTATTAAAGGTATTTGACATTCTGGATTCTATGACCACTGTGAGAAAGTTGTTGTGAGAAAGATTTCACCTCATTGTAAGGAAGAACTTCTTATCTTGGACTATCCTGCAAAGTACCTTTGGACTACCCTGCAAAGGGAACGGGCTGCCCTGCAAAACATTGAATTCTCTGTGTCTGAAAGTGTTTACGCGGGAGTTGCATGACCATCTGAATGAAAATGAGACAGCGACCTTTCTCCCTCATTGAAAGCCAGGATACGCAGTTAGATGATATTACAATTATGTGAATTATATATAAACAACGAATGTGTGACAGTGGAAATCTCACCAAACATCAAAGTTCACTTCATGTTCTTGAGAAATCGTATCACAGATAGCTATCTGTGTGAGAACTCCTTACTGGCAGATGAATGATGTATGATGAGCAGCTGTCCAAACAGTGAGCTTATTCCTGGCAACGATAGCGTTTCAGTTGTCTACGATGACTGAGAAGACAACTAGTGCTCCTGCGATTCCTAATAAAACTTGATATTAGAATGTTAAAATATAGCATTCTCTGGTATTCAATACTTTTAAAATATAGTCTCTTTACCAGATCAGTACAAAGTAATGATGAAGAGCAGAGTTAAGCCTGTAGCATGGTACACTGATTGAAAGGTCATTGAGAAAATCTTCAATCCCCAAATATCTTTTTTATAACTATCCTTGGCTCTACCATTAGTGAGTCATTCTTTTGGGTCAAATATGGCCCTGACCTTGGTGGAGAGTGAGGGACAGCACTAGCCTAGCTGGCGGGGTTCTACAAAGCCAGGTTTCAGAACAGAGACTTTCTCACCTAAGACATGCTCTACGCCAGGAGAAAAGGAAGAACCAAGGTCCAGGAGGACAAGAACATACAAAATTGACATACAGACCTTGAACTAGGACCCAGGAAGAGGAAAACAAACATCAATAGGATGATAATAAATGTGAATTAGTTCAGGAGCTGGCCAGGCCTTGTTGTCTACAACTTTTTTTTAAAGACCTGATAGGGCAGTACATTTAGTCAGGTTTAAAGGGTCTGGAATGGGACATACATCTTAGAGGGCAGAAGGACTAGTGAGAAGAAGAGAGGCTCCCGAGAGACGTACTGATGTAAAAAAAATCACTCCCCTCTCAGTAACATGACAATATGTCCCTCTTTGAAGATTTTTTTAATTTAATTTTGCAATTATTACAGTATCAGTAATGATTTTAATGATATAATTGTCTTTTGTAAAAATGAGAGAACATTGAGTTCCAGCCTTTTGTTTTTAATAAACTTGTGAATTTCCCTGAGTGCCTTTGGTCCCATTTAGTTAGGATAATTCAGACTTTGATTTTCTTGGACTGGGTTAAGAATATAGCACAATATCAATGAAAAGTCTGGTCACTCATTTCAATGCAGGAACCTTTGTCAATACTATAATTCAGAGTGGCATAAAGAGCACATACATATCCCTGGTTAGTAGTCTCCCGGTCATTTGATGGTTTGAGGAGGTTTCTTCTCCCTGTTTGACTTTGTTTTCCTATCTGTACAATAAAGGATTAGAGAATGGGGTCAGAGATCACAAACTGGTGACCTATGAACTAAAGTAAACCAGTAGACTGTTAGTTTGGTCAAGTCGGTGAGTTTTTCCTTTTATTTCATCTTGTTTTAATGAGTTCTAATGCCTTTAGGTAGGGCATACACACTCATGTTTGCCTGGGGACCTTCCACCCCAGCCCAGCCACTTAGTTACATCTAGACTCTGTTTGTATTCCTTGCATGGGTCCTGAAAACATTTGAGTTTGTGGCTCAGTATAGATATTTTGCCAAATTTCTTTAGGTTCCTAAAGTTTTAATTCTATAAAACGTGTTTAGACATTGGATGTTCTTTCCCCATTAGTAGAGAAATAGATGAGTTGGAAAAAAAATTATACATCATCAGGGCTACTGGTGGCAGGTCATCTCCACACACCATCCCATTTCACCCTCAAAGCAGTCCAGTGAGGTAGGTCTTATCATACCCATTTACAGGCGACAAAATAGACTCAGAGAAGTTAACATTTTGCTGATGATCAAAAAGTTTATTAATTGTGAGAACGATGTTTAAACCCAGGTCTGTTTGTCCCCAAAACCTTCCTGTTCCTAATTTCCCTTAGTGGGCAGAAACTTTCGACAACGGTCTCTTGAATAAGAAACTTTACACAGACTTTTGAAACATTGTCAAAGTTAGATATACAAAAGATGCCAGATGTCCAAATATATCAAACTATTTTACAAAATATTTTCTCTGCATGCTGCTTTCTTTGACCGGTAGGGGGGAGGCTTCATACTGTGCTTGGGAGCACACTTGACTGCCGGAAGAGCCCCACGGAGCTTAGGAATACTGTTAGAAGACATTTTGGCTTTCATTTACATTTGGCTTCCATTTCCATTTCATTTCATTTCATTGACATTGATGTGACCTTGGAAAATATGTCACAAATCACTCAAGTTAGAAATGTAAAGAGAGTTTATTTCTATCACTTAACTTTTTCTGTTTTGTCAAAGAATACCAGCTATATTATAATTTCAAATTTGTTTGTATAAAATATCACCAAAACTCCACCTGCCTTAATCTGAAAATAGTACTTAGTTATCTAGAAAGTTTACCTGACACAGAGCAGTTCTGGTAAGGGGTGGTTCAGATATATCTGAGTAAAGGAAGAAAGCAAGCATGATAATATGATCATTAATTGAGTAGAAAACTTTTAGTTGTGTTGTATTTTCAATTGAGAGTTTTATAAAACTTAAGCCTGCTGATGTAAATAGAAACTTTGTGTTTAGGATGATTTCCATGTTATGTTAGTCACTGAATTGGCTTACAGTAAGCACCGAGATAAACATTGTGGCCATCAAATGTCCAGAACGAGAATGTGTGTTTTTAAAAGGGGGAAAAGAGAGAAAGAAGATGCATTAAAAAATAAAGTAAAAAAATGTCTATATGACGCCTTTCTGTAATTTTTAAACTGGATTAAACATCATTCATCCGATTTGACCAAAAAATTGAGCCACTAATTTTTAATTTTTTTTACTTAAAACAAACAGTGCCCAGATTTACAGGTAGATATTTTCTGCAAGTTCAGTGCAAATTATTATAAAACATATCAAGGCAATTAGGCTGCTGAATTTCACTTTCTGTGAGTGGGGCTTGGGAGGTGGGGAGAGGGGCACAGAAACTGCTGCCCTTTTCAAATAATGCACAAATGTGCTAATTATGTGTCAGGTATGAAAGTTGAGGCATGGTGACCTTCAAGCCAACAAAAGACCTTTTCAAGTAAGCCATTTCCAGGTACATTAATAAAGTGAACAATGCCCTTCCACAGTTAAATAATGTATGGCTGTTATTTCATTATATATAAATGCAAACCAAGGAGGTGTTTCACTATTGACATATTAAAAGTAATACTATAAAAAAGCAGAGACTATAAATCCATTGAAGTAACATTTGTGGTACTCTACAAATAGTGATCCAAACATATGTTTGTTGTTCACTTCCATTGCGTGCAGCTAATGTACAGTTTCTCTTCAATGCATTTTGAATTAGAGCAGTAAAACATACAATATGTTAAAGTATATAACAACTAAGGGAGAAAAGTTAGAAAAATGATTGTTAGAAAAGTGATCTTCTTACAGAGATGAAGACAATGACATATTTTGTAGATTGGAGTAAACACTGCTTTGTACACACTCACCTGCTAGCAAGAGGGATGTTGAATGAGGGAGGTTCAAAGAAAGAGAAAGGAATCCTATGCTCTTTCTCACGGCTCTTTCTTGGTATAAAGAAAATATTTGTAAATATCGGACTTAGGTAATGGACATAAAGGTAATTATTTAAAAGAGCCCCCGTTTCACTAGAAAAGAGTATACGTTTCAAAAGCAGTAATGTATAAAGGAATTTAGGTGTTGCTAATGATTGAATCAAATCAACTGCTGGGATGTCAAAGAGTGCCATGAAGTTGTAGCAGAAAATCAAGAGCAGGAGGAAGAATTTAATTATCTTGTATTTGTCCAGCTTTGTAGTATATCTGATTCTGAATAAAACATGAATTAAGATACAGTCATGCTAAATACAACTTAAGTATGCGTAATAGACCTCTGGAAAATAATAAACCAATTACAAACTTAAAATAAACCATAATTATATGAGATTCCAAGAACCTATTAGCATTCAATCCACTGATAAACTTCTTTCAGTCTCATAGAAAACCATAATAGTTAGCATCTTATTATGGATTAGATTTTGATAGCAAGAGATTGTACAGGGTTTACTGACCCACTCACCAATCTTCCTTTTTGTTTTGAACAATTTTCTAGAGTCCTTTGTTGTTATTTGTTTTAATAGAGTCTCTGAATACTTCCATAAAATAGATACCAGTGCCATTTATGAAAATACTGTTGTTTGTCACTGAGATTTTCAATGAATATGTACATACTCTTACTTATCTAGGATAACAAATGTTTCTGAATTTCCTTGATAATCCGAGTAATTTCCATTATTTTGGGTTGTATTGAAGGTGGCAAATCTTGCTTGTTCCATGTCAGCAAATGAAGATGGGATTAAAATTGTCAAAATCGCAGCCAATCACCTGGAAACCTTGTGTCCACAGGTATGATAACTAAGTTACTGTCTCTTTTATTAAGCCAGCTATAAAAATTACATATTACTTCAGACTTTTATACATATGGGAAGATATTAAAATATTTATTTTAAACACAGAAGATGACTCATCCTAAGGTCATGGTTTACTCTTTGCTAAGAACCTAGTTCTTTACTTAGCACCTGGTTCTTGTAACATTCCCTTAGGGACCATACCAGAATCTTGTGAGAGAAGGATATAGTTTGAAATCAAGACAGTGCTTTGCCCAACAGATTTTATTTATTTTTAGTCAGTGTTTATTGTGAAATCTCAAATAGTACGAAAAGAGTGACTTGCTTTTTCCCTTTATCAAAAGAAGGCACAAGTTTGAAAAAAGCCAAGAGGTGTTTTCTTGTCTGCAATTCAGTTCTTTTAAATCTGAAGAGCAACACATTTTCAGGGAATCATCTCTAGATAACTAGTGGTCCTGAAGCAGTCAATCAGGATTCACATAAGGGCAATCTTAAACACCTTGTCTTAGAATAAGCAAGAAATAATATGGATAATTACTTCCTAAAAAAGACCACAAATGTTGTAAGGATGTGAAATATAACAATGATTAGAGACTTTGAGTCTCTGGACATCTGCTGAGATTCTCGTTTTACTAAATGTAGAGTGTGTGTTAAATGCTTGATTTGCCTTGCTGGCAATTTCGTCTCTAGGAACACGGAGGAAACAGTCAGGGAGCCTGCTTCTTTGGACTTAACGATGATTAACAAGGAAAAGCTGACTGGAGAACTGCAGTCTAGAGGACTTGCAACTGCGATCTCACAAGTGATGTCAGTTTTCTAGGAGATCCCACAGGGAGCAGAATTCTGCGCTTAGGTCTCTAAAGTGGCTAAGTCACTTATTACTCCCCTCAACACTCTATGAGAATTCTCATTTTTCCACTTGATGCTGTCATTTTTTAAAAAGCCTTTTGAATCTGAAGAGTATTAAATATATCTCATTGGTTTTAATTGATAATTTTCTGATTACTAAAGAGAGCATTTTTTGTTCACATATTTATTGACCATTTGGCTCTCTAATTCCGTGAATTGCTTCAATCCTTTGCCAATTTTTAATTGGACTGTCTTTTTTTATTGCAATGCTCAGGTTTGTTAAAAATATTTTCTGTTGACTATGGCTTTTCTTTTAACTTTTAAAATAATATTTTAATCATAGAGGATTTTAAGATCTTTAACGTAAACATATGATCCATTTTTAATTCCTTTAATAGATGTTTGAGCACCTACGCTGTGCCATGGTTTGTTGGTTTGCACCTTGTTAAGAAATCTTTCCAACAAAAATGTTATGAGTTCTCATGTTTTCTTTTAAAAAATTGAAGTATTATTATTTAACATTTAGATCTTTATTTCATCTAAAATTTATTTTTATGTCTAACATGAGGCAGGGATGTATTTTTTTTTGCAATGCTAACCATTAAGATACCATTATGTATTAAATAGTTGATCCTTTCCCAATTAATGTGAAATGCTACCACTGTTTCACACACACACACACTTTTTAAATGTTTACATTGTTTTATATGTAGTTGTGTGCACAAATGTGTATATACTATACACATATATAATACATGCAGACATATATAATACGTTTTATATAATGCATGCATATCAAATGTTTATAATTTTTTTACTGCTATTCAATATGTAAATATAGATTGATAGAAGAATTGAAATACATTTCAAGGTATACAAGTTTCTGAGCTCTCCATTTTCTTCCACTGCTTTATTTCTTTACCTCTCCAACACTACTGCAATGTCTTAACTATAGTTTTATACTAAATCTTGATATCTTCTAGGCAAATTGGCCACCTTTGTTTTTTTCTTTAAATTATTGTTGTTCTTACCTTTTGCTCTTGCGTATAACTTTCAGAATCAACTTATCAAGTTCCATGAAAACACATGTTAGAATTTTTATTGAAATTGTTAAAATGTTTTGAATTTTAGATTACTTTAGGGAATAATGGCTGCTTTAAGATATGGAATCTTTCCATTATAAACATATTTTATATATCTCCATGGTCAGATTTTTCTTCTGTCCTTCAGGGACTCTAATATTTTATTATTTATTACAATAAATTCCATGGCTACATGCTGATGGCCTCTAGATTTTTCTCTCCAGGCCAGAGCTCTCCTCTAAGACGAGACTCAAATATCTAGTTTGCCCTCTCACATTTTCGTCTTGATATTTAGAAGAAATCTAAGGGTTATAATGACCAAAATGGAAGCTCTGATTGTTCTGGCCACATCTCATTCTGCTTCTTCATCAGTCTTAACTGATTTTAGTTAATGGCGTGGCCATTCATCTACCTGCTCCGGGGAAAAACCTGGAGGTTTTCCATTCTTCATTCAGTAAATATTTATTGACCATATACTATGTGGCAGGCATTGTTTATGCATCTGGAGAGAAAATAGTAAAGAAAACAAATAGGCAAAAATCCTTGCCTTCGTGCAGCTTATATTCTAATGATAGCTAATAGCTGTTTTTCCTGTCTAATCCATTAACAAGTCCTAGCAATTTCACCAAATATATTTATCTGATGTGTCTTCTTTTTGACAACATGAAAAAATAAGTATAGTATAATTGGTTTGAGTTGTAACTGATAATAAAAAAATCCTTAAAATGGCTGATTAATGTACAGTTGCTAACCAAGGGTAAGACCTCTACTGGAGGTTTGCAGTGACCTGCCCTTGACCCAGCTCATCTCAGTGTTTTACTAGTGATTTGGACAAAATTACAGAATAATGTTCTTAAAGTTTTCAGTTAAAACTAAGAGGATAAAGGAAATATATTAGCTGAAAGAATCCAATCACAAAGAATTTGGATATTCTAGAATATGGACTAAATCTCCATATCCAGATGAAATATAATAGGCATAAATATTAAACCATTTATACTGGGCACTATAAAACAAACTCCAAAATAGGGAATAGAAGAAATATGGCTTAGCAAAAATTACGTCCCAAAAGGCTCACGGGTTTTAGTTGATAGTCATTTCAATGTAAATCAACAGTGTAATATAACTGTCAGAAAAACTAATATGATTTTACATTTTTTCATCAAAGAATGAGTTCTAAATCTTACTCTCAACCTTTTCTGCACTTCAAAATTATTTTTTAAACCGTATATTTTTTATATAGTACATCCTGAAATTCAGAATTAGTACATCTGGAGTGCGACCTAATTGTGTGTGTATGTGTGTGTGTGCACATGTGTGTAAGTTCCACTTTGGCAATATATATTGAAATAAAACATGCATGCGTATTTGGGTCCACTAATTCCACTTCCAGCAATTTATGCTACAAATACATATGTGCACAAGCACAAAAGTCTATGAGTATGGTTTTTATGCAGCTTTATCTGTAATGGCAAAAGCTCCAACCAACCTGAATGTCTGTTAGCAGAGACTGTTGGAAGCTGTTTAAAGCAGTAAATTGGCTCAATGCATGTTTTGGTGTGGAAGAGATACTCATAATAAGTGAAAAGGCAAATTTCAGATGAGCGTGCATATTATTCCCATTTATGTGAAAAAAAGGAAACAGACTGACCCATATGTTGATGTAGTTATAAAAAGATTTTCAAAAATGTTCCCATGAGAATTTTAATAGTGGTTACTTCCAAGATTTGAGATTTGGGATGAAGAACAAGGAGGAATACTTTTACATTCTGTTTTATTTCTTTTAGGAAATAGATATTTTATTAATTTCTAAATAAAACCCATTCAACTAAAAAATTGCTGGATTGATTCTGGAGTGAGTCAGGTTGAGAAAACACGGGGTCAGGAGGAGCTGAAAGGGCGGCACTTAAACTGCATTCCTGTTTGTTAAATATGGTTGCGGTCACGTGGTTTCAGTGAATTGGATCATCCTGGCTCTTACTGGGCCTAAAGGACTACAACTATAATGCTTTACCCAGTTACAAGTATCACATTTTAAAAAATAATTGTCACTTGGAGCGTATTTAGCAGACGATATCTGGCATAGGGACATGACTTGAAACCATGTCATGTGAAAATCTCACAAAAGACACAGGGAATTTTTAGCCAGGAAAAGGTAAGGTTTGGATAAACATGACCACTGTTATCAAATTTTTAAAGGACTATGATGTGAAAGACTTGTTCTAAAGGCCCCTGAGGGGCAGAACTACAACCTATGAGCAGGAGCTGGAAGGATACAAATTTCTTCTCCATATAGAGTGAGTTTTTGAACAGAGCTATCCAGAAAGGGATTGGACTTTGTTAAGAAGGAGGGATTTGGAATTTCTCAAAGCCACAGACATTTAAACACATAAAGAGTGGCCATTTGCGCAAGCTATTGTATAGAGACTACGAGCCTTGGGTGGGAAGTTGATCTACAAGACTTTCAACGCCCAATCTTGAGACCCTCCCATGGATATGTCTTTTACATAAAGGAGCGAAATGTGATCTGGATCATAACATTGCTGGAGTACTATAGCTGTTTGAATTCAACCAGGTTGAAGGATAAAGACCCTTATTCCTTTTTAACAAGTGACTTGAAACATATTTTAAAAGTAAATATTTTATATTTGCATATGGCACAAAAATAAAATATAGACAGAGTTCAAGGTTCTAAAGTATATTGATAATTTGCACTAATGTTTGAAAACTCATAAGCTGAAATTTAATAAGGGCAAATATAAAATCAGGGCCTTAGGTTAAACAGAATCCATTGCACTGCATGAGTGGATAGGAAAAACATTGCTTATCACAATCACCTGGGGCATCCGGAGTGGGGAGGGACATTTGTTATCTAGTTCAATGAATTCCAAACGCTGGTCCATGAAAGCATTTTCATGGTCTATAGTGAAATTAGGTCAGTACAGTTAGCTTTTTTTCATGAAATAAAATTTATTCAACTTTTTATTTGAAATTTATGTGCTTTCTACTTGTCTGATAGTCATCAAAAAACATTTGACTTATGAAATAATAATGAAAATAGATAATAGTTTCTCATATGGTTATTTCTTTACTAGGCAAAATAAAAATTTCCCAACTCTTTATCAGTTACTTCTCTTTCCCCTCTACCTCCTTCTTTCAAAAATATTTGTGGCCTGAAAAATCCAGAAAATTAAAAGTACTAATTTAGGTGACTCAACTACGTAAGTCAATAGCCTGACATGAGCACCATCTTACAGCTTTAAAACAATCATGGTGCTTAGCTTGTGAAATGGAAAATTCACAATGTACTTGGCACAAGGATGTCTATGTCTAGAATATCACGCTGAGTTCAAGCCCTACAGTTTAAGGGCTAGGCAGCAAAAGAATGAATTGTTTTAAGCTATAGTGAGCTATTACCTAAAAACTGAAAGTGCTTAAAGAAAAGCCAAATAGGCTATGGCTTGTCAAACGTGTTGGAAAGAAAATTTCATTATTGGGTGGGAGAGGTATTAGATGGTCTTAAATGTCCTTTCTATAAATAAGATTCTTTAATTAATAGAAAGCATGGTGAAAAACTAGGATATTTTCCTTAAGGTGAATACATATATATTCAATTAGTCAGACTTTCACAAGTGCTTAGATTTTCAAAAATCAAGTTGTTTTCTAATCACTGTCACATTTGAATCAATATGTAGTACAGCTTTGTTATATCTTCTGTTTATCCCTCTCATCAAATGGTATCCAAAGATCTGAAAGAACTCAAACAGCTTGCAGAGGCATCTAGTTTATTGGCAGTGATGTACTTGAAGATATATTTTCATAAGTTACTTATTGGAAATCTACAATTCTTCTTTTTTTTTTACTGGGAAAGATTTGCTCTGAGCTAACTTCTATTGCCAATCTTCCTCAATTTTTTTCCCCCAAAGCCCCAGTACATAGTTGTATATTTTAGTTATAAGTCCTTCTATTTCTTCTATGTGAGCTGCAGTCACAGCATGGCTACTGACAGACGAGTGGTGTGGTTCCATGCCCTGGAACTGAACCTGGGCCACTGAAGCAGAGTGTGCTGAACTTTAACTGCTAGGCCATCAGGGCTGGCTCTATAATTACTTTCTAAAAGGGCTGTATATTGGGTGTGTTGAAAAGTAAGGAAGAAAGTCAAGTTTTCCCCAGACATAGAAGCTTCTGAAGCATAACAAGAACAAAGTACCTGAGGGAGGGTGTGCACTGGAGATCACCTGTATGCATATTTAAACATGGAAAAATATAACCTCCATGAAGGCAGGAATTTTTGGTCCACTGTTGTATCCTAAGAATAATGCCTGACACATAGTAGGTACTCAGTACATATTTAAGGGGTGAATGATTATATCTACATGAACTTATTTTGCATTATTTTGCATTGTAGACATTGTCAAGTGGATGCTGAAAGCCACCATTGTTCCTCATCCTTTTTTGTTCTCTGAGAGGTGTAGAAACTCCCAATTTCTAACCAAAGTGATAAAAGATCCCCGTATGACACTTTGTCTGCTTGAAATACAAATCATGTGAAGTGACTGGCATTATCTCCTTCTGCCTGGACAGGATTGTTTTGTTTTAACAGCAGCTTGTTCTGATTAAGTTATGATGCTACTGTATTTAGTACACGCTTCAGTAAGGGCATTGGGCTATCTCTTTCAAATGGAAAAACATGTCCTGATTTGCATAGGGTTTTTGTGTGTGTGTGATTGAGAAGCTGACATATCTAAGAATTGAAAACATTTTGCTTTCTAAGTATCATGCTCTGGGGAAGCAGAAATGTTTTCTTACATCTTCTGCAGATGATCATGATGGATGTTTTGTTTGCAACTAAACAATATAAGACTCAAACAATCAATTTGAAATAATCATATTCCTTAAGAATCCCAGGGTGTACATATGAGAATTGTGACAGGTCTTCTACAATTAGACCTAATTTATTTCTTTTCTCTTCAGAGAATGGCAAAAATATGCTCTAAGATTTTGGAAACCAAGAGTCATGTAAGATTATAAAAAGGCTAAAATGAGGTGATCATTTTTTTTAAAGCTGATCATGATTGAATGGTTGATTCTCAAGACTGTCTAGGATAATTTTAGACCAGGAGCATAGGATCACTCTCTTCCCTGTGGTGCCATGATCTTCGTGTCAGGGACAGTGCTTGAGTGCAGCTATGAACACTCTTACTTCCCAGCCTGGAAATTAGGCTTTGTGTTATTGTACTATCATTGTTATGAATCCTGTAGCAATTACACAGTCAGCCAATCCCTTCCTCTCACTCCAAGGGTCTCTTCACTCAACAAATGTTTGCTGACCACCTACTGGAATCATCCATGAAGCTAGGGTGAACCGGGGGCAGGGAGTAGGGATTCATGGGGTGCCTCCTGGAACAGTTCTGAGGAATAAGGTCTGGGTTCAACCAGGAGGGGCTTTATCTAAGAACATCTGAGGTAGTGTGTCCTGGAAGAAGAAACATAAATTGTGGAAGAGAAGTCATAAGCATTACATTTTAGTGAGGATGTGGGGTCAAAAATTAGATAATGACTTAAAAGTCATTAGGCAGAACTAAGTATGATTTAACATGCAGGCTCAGGCAAGAATTTCAGAATTAATCACAAACCAGCTAGTCTATGCTGGAGCCCTCATTTACACTCATGGCATGTGTGGTAATATTAAGCATGTTAGCATAAAGGGTCTGCAGCAGCCTCAGCAATACTCTAGTCATAGAGGAAAACGAAGATGGAGCTTTGTTTACGTTGTTTCCGGTGAGAAGGGAAAATGAATTATCCAAGTAGAAACAAAGCCCTGTTAGAGAGGAATAGGTTGAAATGCCATGGGAATTAGAGAGAGATTCATGTGAGTTAGGGGATTCAGGAAGGGCTCTCAGAAAAGTGACATTTTCTGTAGGCCTTAAGGGATAAGCAAAACTTGGATGCTTGAGAAAATATGAAAAGGGTATTCTAGGCAAAGGAGATGGAAAAGCATATAACAGAAAATGAAAAAATGAGTCATTGAGTCTCTCTAAGCGACAGTTTCTTGACAGGGGGCCTCTTGGCATTTGGAGTGGAACAATTGCCTTTGTTGTGTGAGGTAGTCACAGCAGTAGGGTTCTACATGCCAGAAAACCCAGAATCTAGGGCACTATATACATAACTACCACCTTTCCCAGCCCGGTCTTTGTGATAACCAAAATTACGTCCACCCATTTCTAAGTGCTTCTTAGAAGATACTGCCTCATTTGAGAACACAGGCTGTGGAAAAGAGAGAGGTTGGATACACCATGGAAATGTAGGTTGTAGCCCTTACTACCAGGTGAAGGAATTTAGATTTGGAATTTAGTAGAGGATGGCAAGCCATTATATGTTTTGTGTAGGAGAGTGATGTCATCACAGCTGAGCTTCCTGCGAATTAATCTGTAAACCACGTGTCAACTGAATTGAAAAAGAAATAGGAGGACCAGTGAAGAGATTCTTTAATATTATATGCAGAATTCAGAATTTGGATAAAGGATGTATAAATAAAAACTTATAGGTAGGACAAATTGTAAATAAGCTATATAAATTGACCAGAAACTGAAAACAAATTAGATGACAATAATGATGGGAGGTAAAAGAGGATAAACTTGAGTGTTTTAACTCGGCACCTGGGAAGATAATGATTCTATTAGGAGAAATTAACAAACAACATATACAAGGACTTGAGATGTCACAGCTAGGTATGGTAATCATTCATATAGTGGTAATTGTTGGAACCATACACATAGAACAAGATTGCTAAAGAGCAAGAGAGAATAAAAGGATCAAAGGTAGAACCTTAAGAAAACACATCTGGGAGAGAAGAAAAGGAACCTGAGGAAAAAAAATCATCGAAGTATGAGGAGAGTCAGGAATGTGCGGCATGGTGGAAGTCTAGCAATTGGAGCACATCGTCATGGTGGGCAGCACCGCCACAAGCTCCAGAGGGTTCCAGTGGGAGGAGTGTTGACAAGTCTCTGGTGGAGCTATTACTTAAGAAGTCAGCAGTGATCTTAACAAGAGAGGTTCTGGTGGCATTGTGGGAAAGGAGGGGAGAGTGAGGACCAGAAGATATATTTCTAGATTTTTTTCCTCTAGCAATTGAAAAGTAAGCCTAACTGTGGAAAAGAAAAAACACTGGAAAACCCCAATTCATGCTTTTATCATCAAGTCCTACCATACCTTCTACTTCCAGTTAATTTTTCAATATTGCTTTTCGTTTCTAGAATCTACATAGTGCATTAGAGTTTTTAAGCAATTCTGGCAGTGTTCTCTAAAATATGTTTTTATTCTTTGAGCTCAGGCTCATGGAGCTAAATATTAAGGACCTATAACAAATTTTTGATCAGTAGTAAATAAGATATCCTGGATTTGTAGGTGATTAAAACTTAAATGAATCTTAAATACATGGATTAAAAAAAAACAGCTTTAGAACTTCAGACACTACTATGTGATTCGGAAGGTAATGTTAGTGCTGAAAAATATTTGGTTGGTCACCCTACTTTTAAATGTTGTTTTAAATGTGAGTCTGAAATCAAATAGCTATTAGCACCTGGATATTTAACAAAATGAATATCTGTGAATGTTTCTCCCAAGAACTTTGCCTCGAGGATTAAATGAAAATTACCTGTGACCATATGTCCTGAAAATTTCTGTATCCTGCCATGACAACCTCACTGACCAAAGCACCTTGCACAAGTCTAAGCTGTCCTTTATCCTCTTCCTTGTGCTGTGACCAAGATTCTAAATTACAGTTCCATAACTGAAAGACTCTGAGCTCTCATTTTGTGTGTTGTACCTGACATTGCCACTGACCCTTACAGGCCACTTTAGATTCGGAGGGTTTTCCTGCCTTCTCTTCAAGAGGAGAGTGTTCCAATTCCGTATTCACACTGTACCAGAAGCTTGGGATTGACAGATGACCCCAGTCTCTTGGAATATAAACTGGGTAAGATAATGACCTGGGAAAGGCAGTTTTAAAAGAGTAATAGAATAGACTTAAGAATAAATGTGAAAAAATCTATGTAGACCAACAGTCATTATTTTTTAATTTTAAAGTCGCCTTTGCTGACAATGTTCCGTAACATAAAATACCGTGGCATTTTGGGTAAATGCAGGGAGAATAGGACAGGGAGAATTTGAAAAAATGTCAGCAGACATATCCTTTTCACATGTGCTCAGTATAAAAGGCAGTGTGCAGAAGGCAGATCAAGGAGAGGGAAACAGACGTGTTTCAATCCAGGAGTGTAAGATCATTGCTCCAGAAGACAGAATGAACTAGGTTGGGGAATTTATGAGAGTCAAATGTTGCTTCTAGGAAGCAGCAAGGTATCAGTATGGCATTGCAAAGTTTATACTTTTAAAAATAAATTTAATATCTGTTTTGGCCTACTTTTTTAGAAACAAAATCATTGTACTTATGCCATAATAAAATTCCACTCTTTGCCTAACAGAAGACAACGTGAGTTTAATACCTCACAAAATACAGGTATATTGTTTTTTCAACCTCTGCTCTTTGAAAACCACTTTAAAGCCTTGAATCTGCTTCTGAACATGTACACACCTTCTAAACATGTACAAACCTTCTGAACATGTACACACCTTCTGTGCAGGGTACATGTGTATACTTGGAGGAAGAAATGGCCATCCCTCATGCATCGGTGCTGTGACAGGTGCTTTGTCAGGGCTATCATACTTAATTCTTGCAATAGTCTTTTGATATAAGAATTATCAGACTCATTTTGTATATAAGAAGAAATTCAGACATGTTAACTGAGTTGCCCAAGTTTAAGGAACCAAAAATATATGCTTTAGGATTTGGATACTAACATTCTCCTCGATTTTGGAGGAATTATTTCAACAGTCAGAGTTTTATTTATTCATATTTGTGTAATTCTCCAGAGAACATGGACTTTTTTTTCTATTTCTCCTTGCTGTAAAAAAGGTGATAAAGAAAATCTCCCAGGAAACTTTCTTTTCAACATTAAGTCTGTAATGCTTTTTGACCCTCATGTATTTAGGACTTGTTATTTCAGAATTTGAGGCCTTAGCTCCTTCACAAAGAATACCAATATTATTTGACATTTATATATCACTTTATTATTAAAACAGGCTTTGCAATTTCTTTAAACTATCACACTCAGAAAGGTTTGATCCCGGAGAGGTTGAGTGAGTTCTCTGAGATTACATGGCAAACTGGGGAAAGAGGTTGGAATATAATTCTTGTCTTCTAAAATCACTCAATTAACATTTTTGTCTACTTAACAGGATGGGCAAAAACAGGTAGATCAATGTGTTAATCACGCCTTTTTGGTATAATATTTTCAAATATTTAATAGTCAAAGCTTTTGACCAAAAATAGAAGGATCATTTCTGTGCAGGTAGCTGGATATACAAGTGTGTATTTAAGATAATAGACCAATATTTGGTCCCTTTTAACCGATATGTGGATGATGCTAGAAAGAACAATTTGAATTTAAAATATTGAATTGTTTTAAGTTATGTATCCTTATTTTCTTAAAAAAACATTCTTCTATAATAAAATCCCCTGCTTAGGATCCATGGCAGTATACTTAATTTTTTAAGAATTTCCTATCCTTAAAAAAAAAACCGAAAACTTACTCTTCGAACATTGGATCTTTTATCAGATAATAAAATTACGTAACCATGTACTTATTTTTAAGTATTATAGGTGAGTTCGGAGTAAACTTAGAGTTCAATCTCAGTAACTATATTAGCCTTGATGCTTGTTAAATTTACTTCTTTCTACTTTGTATTATTATTTACTTCTATATCCACAGTGACTTTGTATGTATGCCTGTTATTTTGAATCACTTCAAATCATTCTTCTAATCTGGCAAGTTATTAATTACAAATCAATGATTGAATAATAAATAAATATTTCCCAAAGACTTTAGCCCCTTTCCTAGGTGACATAGGGACCCAGAGAAATGTACATCTATTCTCCTTCACGTCTAAGTGCTTTTGAATATTTTTGGTGGTGATGCCGAAGATATTTAAATGATGCTGGTGAAAGGTGGAGGCCAGAAAACTTATTTTAATATGTGAACAGGCAGGGTATAAGTCTGGAAGAAACTGTGGCAAGCTGGAAAATGCTTGCTTTAAGGCCTTCAAATTTATTTTAGAAAACACTTTGAGGCTATCCCTTCCCCCTCCCCGCCAAAAAGAAAAAAGGAAAAGGAAGAAAAGAAAAGAAAAACACATGTAGCCAGTTTTTAGAGCCTTGTTATAGTGGAATATTTGATTTCTATTTAGAGTCCTTTATTTTTAATCCCTCTGCTCAACAACCCTTATAGTCTGCTATAAATATTATTGCATTTTCCAAGCAGTATTGTTGTGGGGAAAGAAATTTCATAGATAATACAACAGTAAGATAAATCATTTTAAGGAAAAAGCCTTTGGCTTCCCAGACAGGTCTGGCACCAATCTGAGAACAGGGGCCCTCAGATAGAAAAGCAGACTGTAGTATGAGGCAGCCTAGGGGAAATGAGTCAGAAATCTAAGAGAATATCACAGCTCATGAGTGCAAAACTGCCTATTGGCATTCCAGGAAGAATTCATAGTTGTGCTCTTAAACAAATACTTAGATCTGTGACCTGAGAGGAAAGTGCCTGTTAGCAAAGCTTTGCTGATAGTTAATGAAGAAATGATAGCCATCTTCCTACTGAAACTCTTGTTTCTCAATGCTTAGTATACTGCAACTGCCAATAAATCATAACTATCATGTCTGTTTCTTCCAGATGTTTTCTACAAATCATGAAATGCAGAAACAAAGATTTGAAAACCATTCTGAACAAAAGTATGATTGAGATGAGGTCATTTGTTGCAGTTGTTTGTAGCCTTTCTCAAGACACAGTTTTTATAAACAAATATTTGCTAGAAAGAGCTCATTGGGAGGCACAGGATTTTTAACTTACATTATATGTAAGTCACTGGCCACTGTTTTTGGGAATTGTTAGAAAACAAAATTCAACTGAGTAAATTTGAAGATTTAATTGGCTTTATTGAGTGATTCACAAGTTGGGCAACATCCCATCTAGCAACTAGAAGAGCACTCCAAGAGGCTATACGAAATGGAAAGTTTTTTGTAGGAAGGAGGGTAGAGCAAGGGAGTTATTAACAGAACAAAAGAAAGGGTTATTTTTAGGCCAGCACATCTTTTTTCAGGAAAGAGAATGCAAGCGTTTTATCACGCACATTACTTTACTAGTTCTAATCAGGAAATTTCAGATTGGCTTTCAAAGGTCACATTCTCGGGATACGTTGAAAAGTGCAATTAAGTCTTAGTTTGCTGTCATGGGAGCCCTTTTGGGGACTGTTAGTTGTTTTTTTTAAATAATTTTCCCCTTTTGATCAAAACTCTCAGCCAAGGAGATATGACAAAAAATTAAGGCATTAGTGCCACTCAGCTATTGCTCTGCAGTTCCCCCAGCTTTTTCTGACCCTCTACGTCATATTCACAGTTTATGACATTTTGCTTAACCTCTGTTGCATTCCCAGTTCACGGTTCCAAGTTCGCAACCTTTAAGGTGGTCATTCTCTTCACTTCTTTTCCAGTATTCCAGTCTCAGGGAGATCATTTGCTTGGTTGTTAGTGGCTACAAACATGGATGGAAAGCTTTCAAGAGAATACAGTATGCCAGGGGGATTTTTATGGTAACTACAAGCAGGACAATTCCCAATGTTTGGAGTACACTTCAGAGCTATGGTCACCAAGACTCAAACCAATCAACACCAAATAAGTCAAAGAAAGACTCCATTGAAAGAGTCACCTTTTTAAGCCAAGTGGCTTGCTCAATGATCTTACACAACTGTTTCAGCTTCCCCAAAACTGTTGATTCAGGTAGAGCAGCTGGTGTTGGCCACAGCACAGACACCTCCTTGTTCAGCTGAAAGATAATTAAAAGCTATCTTATTATCAAAAACAACCTTGGCCAGAGAGTCTGAGGATCTTTGCTGGGCAATTAATGTCTTAACAGAATCTGCAATGTCACCAATTGTTATGGAGAGGTTACCGAGCATAGCCTCATTTGTATTCACTCCTAAACAAGGAAATAGGGCCTTCCAAAGGAAGGAATCCTTAACCATAAAAGCCTCCTAGAAGGTCCTTTCTAGAACAGTTAAGCACACAATTAGATAACCTAGAAGATATTGCCCAGCTGTGCATCAGCCATCTAGGTATTCATAGGCCCAAGGAGCCTTTCAGGGCACAAACTACTCCCACTTAGTGACACTGTTAATGCATTATTCATAGGAATTGCTGCATTTGACTGCTAAAGCTAGGGGTCAGTTAGATTTTCTCTTAACCTGAAATAAAAAGTTGTTCTAAATTCCAAAGCTTACCCTCCCCCCTTTAGCAATGGCCTGGGAGAAATGGATGATGGTGTTATATTTCCAGGCCAATGCTGAAGTAAAGGAAAAAAGACTAGATGAGTTTCTGGTTTGGTTAAAGTATGAAGTCTTGATCTGTCATCTTGGGTGAAAGCAGTCTACCTCAATGTTAACTACTTCTCTTCCTCATCAATTTAATTTGGAGGTCCCCAGCATTTGTACAGGACTGGATGCCAGGTGGAAACTTCTTTAGCTGTGAAATGTGTATCCAAGGTTCAATGCCTTCTAGTTTTGCAGCAGTGTCAGTGGTTAAGAGCACTTGGTAAGGTCCCTTCCAATGGGGCTCAAGGGCTGTCTTCTTCTGATGATGCTTCTAGAATACCCAGTCACCAGGCTCTAGACTGTAGCCAACCAGATCTTTGAATTGGGATCCAGGAAAGCTTCTTTAACTTGTTGGTGAAAGACTTGAACATAAGGCATTAGAGACTTACATAGGTGCTTATACTAGCTTGAGACAACAAAGGATCAGCAAAAGCTTGTATATCAGTAGACACTGGTCTGCCAGTAACTCTCTGTTCTGGAGTAAATTTATGTTTCCCAAAGAGGGGACTGCAAACAGTTGGTAAAACCAAAAGGCAGTACCTTAAGCCAGAGGAATTCAGTCTTACAGGTATATAACAAACCTCAAAAACAATTAACAGGATTAGAATCTAATATCTATAAAGGTGCATAATTTTTCTCTCTACAATTATATGCATGCTTTCTTTTACCAAAGTAAATATAGTGAAACTCAATTTATTCGCATAAAACTTGGCCTGACTATTTATAGTAGTGATTGACCATGTAAGTTCTTTTTAAGACTGCTTTGGTGGAACCTTAAAAGCAAGGTACCAGGTCGATTCTTTTTTTAATTTTTTTTGTGTGTGTGAGGAAGTTTCGCCCTGAGTCGACATCCATTGCCAATCTTCTTCTTCTTCTTTTTTTTTTTGCTTGAGGAAGATTAGCCCTGAGCTAACATCTGCACCAATCTTCCTCTACTTTGCATGTGGGATGTCTCAAAAGCATGGCTGATGAGTGGAGTAGGTCCGTGCCCAGGATCCAAACCCACGGACCCAGGCCAGCAAAGCAGAACACGTGGAACTTCAATCACCCGGCCATGGGGCCAGCCCCCTAGGTGGATTCTTCCAGGCAGTTTCTTGAAGCTGTCTGGTCGTATCTAAGTTTATGTACATCTCTCTCAAATATGACACTTCAATCAAAGCCTTGGTAATATAGCCAATGTGTCTTATTGTTACAAGAACAGATTCTTATGGAACTTGTGCAAATAAATATGTTGTCAGGAAAATGAGAATACTCACTGCGAGTTTCTAAATTCTGGAGGGATCAGGTAGGGAGAAAAGTAAATATTTTCATCTTTGTTCACAAAGGTACATCTTACCAAATTGCTGCAAGTTATAGATAGCTTAAAGAAAAGGTCTCCTTAAATCTAGAAAAGCAAAATGTTAGAGCATTCTCCTCAGTTCATGCAACCCCATGTAATTAACACCAGTTCTGCTTGAATCCAGTTTTTCTATTAGTTCTCTTGACCTTGCCTGATGATTGAGGGTGATAGGGACAGTGATAATTCCAAGAAGTTTGCAAGGTTTTCGTTAAGGCTTATGTGATTTGCCCAGTGAAGGTGGGTGCCTCGATCACTGGAGATTGTGGAAAGTATACCCCAAGTGTGAAATCCATTTTCTAGAAATTTCTTTGCCACTGTGAGGGAATCAGCCTTGAGGCAGGCAAAGTCTTTAAGCCATCCAGAAAACGTGCACACAGTACTAGGAACATTTGATAACCCATACCAAGTGGCAGTTGAATGAAGTCCAGCTGCAGGTGCTCAGAGGATCCAGAGGGAGGAGATCTGAGGCCTCTGGGAACCAAAAGAGTTTTTTCTTATGCTGGGTGAAGGAATGCAAACGCCAAAAAATGGGGTTTCCCAGGGAGCTGGGAAGACCAAGAGGCTGTCTTGGGTTTCCTATAGCACTGACAATTTGGTTTAATTTACAGCCATTGTTTCTCCACCTTAATTGCTCTGATTTAGGAGCAGACTATTGCTATGTTAAAAGAACATCAGGATGACAAAAGTCTGGCAGTGAGGGGTCATTTTTTTGCAGAAGCAAAATGGACTTCATTCACATGTGCCACAATCTTTCTAGATTTTGTTGCTGCTGCCTTAAATGAAAGTCAGCTTGGGCATTTCTCTGATACTCAGATTCAGTCCTTTTAGGATGAACCTCAATTTTGATGACAGACAATATTTCACACCAGGATGTATCAGACTTCCAGGAATTTCACACAATTTCTGGAACTCTTATATATAGACACAACAGAAAGAAGAATTAATGTTACTTCTTATTTGACAATGCTTCTTGTGTAATTTAACATATCAGATAAGCCTAATTAACTTAACAGATCTTTTGGAATGTTCCAGGGGCTTTCTGAAAAAATCCCAAAGTTTCTCCCAGGTCAAAAGACTTCATTTAGAATCTAATACTTGGAAGCAACTATGAACTGTCTTTTACATTAGCATTGGGATTGGCAGATTTATAAATACTTTTCATAATTTTTAGAAACGCGCTTTCTCATAGGACATTTATCAACATGACACAAAATATGTTTGCTAATAGACAGAAATATCTTTAGTTTCTGTGCAATAGGAAGCCAAAAGTAGATGAACCTATATTTAGTAATTAATGTTTCACTCTTTTATCTTATTTGGAAATGATCTAGAAATTCAATGAATTTGCTATTATTTAACTTAATTTAGCAAAACTCTAAAGTTTCAAGTTACCGAAGAGATTTGGGAAAATATTTTTAAGTACGTATACCATATAATTTTTGCTAAAGAGTTCATCTAAAAACTCTTATCCTACTTACATCTATCTAAATTGTTTGCTTCCAATAATTAAACTTAGACTACCCACAAGGACTTCATGAGACATTAGATAAAATCAGCCACGATTCTAAATTATTTTTTTGTTGACAAATTTTACAACAGAAAGAATATGAATTTGACTAGAAACTCAGACAGAATAAAAGTTATCTGCATTATCTTCAATGTTGGAAAATTTAAAGACATGTCTGTTTTAATTGAACCAACAAACTAGTTGGCTTTTATTTACCAAAGATTATCTCATATCACGCAAATTTGAAAAGCATTTAGGTTAGTTTCTGTTATATTTCTGAGAACTTAAAAATGCCCAATCCTTAAAAGTGCTTGACTTTTAACCTAATTGAATAGAACTCTTTTATAAATTAAGTTTGGCAAACCGTCTGGAGGGAGAAAAATATCTCAAATTTACAAAATATATAACGAGACATATACATAGATAGATGCAAATAGAGATTATAATTACTAATATTTCTTGAGAAGATATTTAAGATTTTCGTTTGCCCAATTTCCAAATATCTCCTGCCTCTTTATTTTCCCCCCTTCTGATAAAAAATATTTGCATTTTAAAGAATGGCTCTTAGGTCATAGAGAAGATGGGGGTAGAAAATCTGCTTTAGAAACTCATAATAAAAAGTATTAACTTGTGGAGCCACACTTTTGATCCTGTAAAGACTAGGTTTGTAAAACAAAGGCAGCTTGTTAATTCCTTAAAGAATTGCACTGACACTCCCATCGAACTGCATTTTCTCTAATTTGCTTTTTTCTTTCTGGGTAAATTTAGCTTACGGGAGAAGGCCTAAAAGATATCCCCGTCAGGCTCTGAATATCAGCTTCCAATTTGGCCAAATTTCCGATCATACGGTTATTAAATCCTTTCAAAATATCTTGTCCATTTTCGAAACCGGCCTACCACAAGGTTGACATAAGGGAAGCCATATTGTAGAAAAGAGACTATGTTGTAACTTTGAATGACCTCTGACTAACTAACCCAGCTGGATTTGCACCTTCCAGGAGCTCCACCGGCTCTGTAGACTTTATGACCCCTGCTAGTGCATATACTTCCCAGCTGCGATAAGATGATAACTTTGTTCTTTTGAGTTCCTTAGGAATGTGATGATCCCCCAAACAGAGAGTCTGTGCTGATAGCCACCATCAATGAAACCTGAAAGATCTGGTGTGGCCACTCCCAGTCTGTAACACCACAGGGTCAACATTCCTAACCCCTCCCCTATAACCCACTGGCCTTTATAACTGCTTCAAGGTTCTTTGCCCCCTTAAGATGGTTCTTTTGGACATTAGTTGGCCGTCTTCCCTCTTGCTAGCAAGCTGTAATCAAATGCCCTTTCTCTGCCACCGTCTTGCTTCTTGATGGTTGGTTTTTGTCTTGTAGCCAGCAGATCATGCCCTTTGTGCGGTAACAGTTTCAGCCAGGACAGACAGTAAATATTTGTGGCAGTATTGAACAACTCCATTAATTTCAATTTTTGTTTCTCCTTGGCTCTTTAAGGGAATAACATATCAGTTTACCAGGAAATCCCTCTGAATCCTGTCAGCTTTGGGAGGGGCCCATACAGGGGTCCTCTTTCAAAGGTAGATATGGGGAATGGCTGTGAGGCCATTAATTTGGCGAGTGTTTTTTTTACAGTCATTTAATCTTTTCAGAGTGGGAAAACAATTTAGACAGAGGATTAACAGAATAAGTACTCAAATAAAGGAGGATGAGGGGAGCAGTGGGGGTTACATCAGTCTTATAGTTCTTTATTTTAGGTACCTCTTATATCTTTAATTTTTCATTAGCCTTTTGCAATGAATCTTTCGACGAATCTTGAAGCCTTTGTAAGCTTCTGTGTACCAATTGAAGTAAGGATCCCACCTGTTTGTTTGATTTGGGAGCCCTTGGTTTTAAGTGTGCTTTCTAAATAATCTTATCTATTTGGAATGTTCCCTGTAAAATTTTACCACCTTGCTAGATATTTGCAGCTTCTGGGACTACAGTTCTTAAACATAAAATAAACAGGTGTGAGAAGGTGGTGTGTTCAGTTCTTTGGATATAAGGAATCTCATTTCTTTAGCTAGCCTTTATCTACACAAAACAAGACAAATAAACCTGTACAACTAAGATATTGTCAGTAACCAAGAGATGTTACTGCATCCTGGACAAAGAAGACCCTGTGCCAACAATTCCTGTGGAAGCTTGGACTAGGGGAAAGGACAAGGCCAGCAAACCCCAAGGAATGGGGACTGATTCCAAACAAAATGGAGAACTGCAGCTGTCACCAACAGTTCCCAACATGGAATCTGGGAGCTGATTCCAAACAAACGGGGATTGCAGACTAAATCGTCAGCTAGTTCCCAATGTGGAATGCAGGGACAGTGCTGAGGGCCGGGGTTTTTCACCTGGAGATTTGTGGTCTGAGAGTCCAGGGGCTTGGCTCTAGGTGGAACCCTCTGCCAGTTCGGTTGGCTCCAGTAGAATCCTCTACCAGCTTGATTGACTCCGGGTAGAATCCTCTACAAGCTCAATTCTCTCCATGTAGAATTTTCTACCAGCTTAAACTGACTTGCCCTACAAAGGAAAGCCAATTAGATCAGGAGCTTGTAAGCAAAAGGAGAGCCAAGTTTAAGCCAAGAGAAACTAATTAATGGCTCCCAAAAATGGTGAGAAAAACAGTGAACTCAAAATGGGGTTTTGGGGCACCACACTTGTGTCTCTCCTCCCCGAATGCTTTCAGAAACTCACTTCAGTCCCGCTGCTGCCACCAAGTCTGTTAAAAAGAAAATTAATTCAAGTGAGTAAATTTGAAGATTGAATTGGCTTTATTGAACATTTAATTCTTGAACCAGGCAGCATCCCACCTAGCTACTGGAAGAGTACTCCGAGGAGCTATGTAAAATGGAAGATTTTTATAAGAAGGAGGGTGGGGCAAGGGAGTTATTAACAAAAGAAAAGGAAGGCCATGAAACAAAAGAAAATAGGAAGGCTATTTTTAGGCCATGCCATATTCTTTTGAGGGGGAAGGGAATGGCAAGTGTTATATCATGGAGATTGCCTCACTGGTGCTAATCAGGCAGTTTAAGATTGGCTGTTCAAAGGTTTATGTTCCAGGGATAGATTGAAAATTGCAGTTAAGTCTCTGTCTGCTGTCAGAAGGGCCATTTACGGGCCTGTTATTTCTTTTTTTAACAGAATCATACCACTTAACATAGAAGATTCATCCATTCATTTCACAGATGTTCATGGAGGCCCTGCTTCTTTACTAGGCTCTGAGTATCCAGTAGCAAACACAATAGTCAAAGTGCCTGTCCTTTCAGGGCTTACACTCTAGATGAGAACTAGAGATAAACATAGAAACAAATACAGAAATAAGACAATTCTGGATAATAATAGCTAACACTCATGTAGCTCTTGTATATGCCAGACTGTTACTGGACACAAACACAGGTTCTTTTACCCGACGCACAAGAGACCAAAATAAAAATGGGAATACCAGGCTTATGGCGAGGAAAGAGTTTTATCAAAAGGCAGTCAGATGAGGAGATGGGAGTTCGTTAGAACTCAGATTCATCTCCTCAAAGGAAAAAAGATAGGGGTTTTTATCTGAGGTTTTAGGTAGGGAGGGGGAGCATGTGGCCTTGCAGGTCAGCATGTTCCCACCAGCCTGCATTTGGCCTTGTGAGGCTGCTTGCAGAAAGGAGGATGGCAAGATAAGGGAATCCACAGGTGGATATCCTTGGTTGTCTGCCTCCGTGGTGCATGGTGGATTCTGGTGTCAGGAAGCCAAGGAGCTGGGGTCTGAGAAGCTTCAGTTTCTTGATATTCTCTAGATATCAATTTTCCTGCAATGAAATTTTAAAGGACCCATAATTAGCCAAAAAGTTAGCATGAGGCTACCTGGGCTCTAACAATTTGTAACTTCTATTTGTCTTGTGAAGTTCGGGGATACAAAGGCTTAAAAAACTGATATTTACATATGAATGTAATTTAGAGAAGCAGGGGAAGGGGATGAGTGCTTTTGATTTTAACCCCCTATTTGCCGGGTTCCATGTAGGAGAACTCAGATCAGGGCTGGTATCAAGACCAGTTCTAAATACCTTTTATGTATTAACTCATTTAATCAGTACAATATACCTAAGTGGCAGACGTTATTATTTACACATTTTTAAAGATGAGGAAACAGGAGTGCAAAGTAATTCATGTAACTTGCCAAGTCAGAGAGAGAAGGAGCTTGGGAGCTAGGGTTCAAACCTGGGCAGTCTGGTTTTATAACCCACCAAACCACATGCTACACTCTGAGGAAGATCAGATAAGTTATAAGATAGAAAGAGATAATGGACAAAAAATACCTTGATGTAGCGGTGACATTTGAATTGATGGTTTCATAGCAAGAAGGAACAAGCCATGTAAAATTCTGGAGGAAGAACTTTCCAGGCAGAAGAAACAAGCGCAAAAGGCCCCAGATGGGAATGAACTCAACCTGTTTGAATGAGGAGGTGTAGGGCTGAGGGAGGAAGGGGAAGGAGAAGACAGGGACTAGATTATATAGGGCTGTGCTAGGGAGGTGATACAGTAGCACTGGAGGATTTAATCAGATTAGTGGCTGACATATGGCAAATGGGTTATAGGGGAACGAGAGTGGAAGAAGGCTGATGAGTTAGTTAGAAGGCTGTTGCAGTTGTCTAGGAAAGAATGATAATGGCTCAACCTATGGGGGTGACTGTGGAGATAGTGAAACCTCTACCATTGAGAAGATACTTTGGAAATAACGGTGATAAGGTTTATTTGATATGGTAGGTGAGAAAAGAACGTGATCGGGTATGGACTTGGGGATTCGCGGTCTAAGCATCAGAGTGAATAGTGGTGCTATTTACTGGACTGGGAAGGATTTGGAGACATGTCAGTTGGGGAGAGAAAAAATGAGTTCTATTTAGGCAATACTAGGTATGAGATAGCCAAGTATAAATGTGAGGTGAAGGAGAGAGAATCCAGTGTGAAGTTCAGAGAAGAGTTTTAGGCAGAAGAATTGGGAACTGTCAACAGATAAATGATATTTAAAAACATTGTATGGGATAGTATAACACAGAAGGAGAATTTAGCCCTGGGAAGAGGAAAGAAGGAAGCCTAGAATCATAGGGCACTCCAACATTCAGCTAACAGCAGAGAAGGAGAAACCCACAAAAAGCAACAGAGAAAAACCAGCCGGAGAAGCAAGAAGAAAACTATGAGACTGTGGAATAGTAGAAAACTAGAGAATTAGTTTCAATAAGTATGTATTCCACCTATGTCAATTACTGCTTGAGACTTCAAGTAAGATGAGAACTGAAAACCGATCTTTGGATTTTGGTCACAAAAGGCTGTCTATAATAGACAAAATTTGATTCTATGGATTTTAGTAATTAAGACGCTCTCTGTATGTTAATTAAGTGTCTGAATAAGGTTGCTCAAGGGACCCTTGGAGTAGTGATTCTAAAAGCGTTGTCTCCAGACCTTCAGTATTGCACCACCTGGGAACTTATTAGAAATGCAAATATTTAGGCCCCACCCTAGACCTACTAAATTAGAAACTCTGGTGATGTGGCCCAGCTATGTTTTGACAAGTCTGCCAGGTGATTCTGACGCATGGTAGAGATTCACCTGGGACAGTGGTGTGCTAGAGTGGCCTAAGACAGGGTCTGGAGAGCTGATTGTGTGTATCTCTTACCAACTCTGTGTTACTTGTGGCTTGAAATTGGCCATGGTGGGAGCATATATTCCATAGAAATCAGATACCCCCAAATGCTACAAATCAGGGCTCCCTTCCTCTCTATTCCTTTATTACCACTAATAGATTCTGTGGGTCTGGGAGGGATGCTGGGAATTTTCTTTTCTAACAAGTTCTCAGGTGATACTGATGCTTCTGGTCCTGGGACCACACTTTGAGAATCATCAGAACTAAATTTCTTTTCTTCTGTCATGCATCTCAAATATTCCTCCCTTCCTCTTTACACCTTTCTTAATTGCATGATCCTCAAAATTCTCTTTCAATTTATTTTCATCTTCATCCCCTATAAATAGTGAATTCAGAAGTCACAATTTCCAGTCCATTATCATTACCATTATTTTAATCCAGATCTTTGTTACTTCTGGCCTCCATTATTACCATAGCTTATTTCTATGATAGTCTTCTCTTATTTACCTAACATAGTTACCCTGTACAGACTCTTTTGGTCTTTCCCTCTTCTCTCCTCCCACCTCAGACGTAAGGTTATCCGGTGGTTGCTATTGCTCCCTGTATCAATTCCAATCCCCTTTCTATGCTCGAAATCCCACCACTGATTATTGGATATTTTCCACCTCACATCAACAGATGCATTCCTTCATCTTTTGAATCCACCTATCTATTCCTATGTCTAGGCTTTTGCTCTTAACCCTGTGAACACTTGACCTACATTTATTTCATCCCACCCCTCTTGATGCACCATATACATTCTATCTGTCCTACACATTCCAACTCAATGATATATTTTACCAACATGTATTTGACCAAGGTCTTTAACTGTATCTTTGTGTCCAAGACAGAAAAATGGAGGCCAAGTATTAAGGTAATTATGGAAAAAGGGTTTCATTCAGTAAGGAGATCAGTTTTATTCTGAAAGAGGTTCTGTGCTTATTTATGTTCCTTTCAAATACTTATTTTGAAGAAAGTCAAAGATCTAACATTTATTGAACATCTACTATTTTCTAAACACTGTGATAAGCATTTTCCTTAAACTATCTCATGTGTGTTCTCACAGCACCCCCATGAAGAGGTTTTATTGTATGGATCCCTTGCAAATCCAGAAATCTAATCTATCAAATCTATAAATCTAGGGGGAAAAACTAATGCCATTGATGGTTGAGTCATGAGTCACCATATTTTGCCATGCTAGAAGAATAAGTCAAAAATCAACAAGGCCAAGGCAGGCCCTGTGGTGTGGTGGTTACATTCGGTTCACTCTGCTTCGGTGGCCCAGGTTCATTGGTTCAGTTTCCCATGCATGGACCTGCACCACTCATCGGCCATGCCATGGTGGCAACCCACATGTAAAGTGGAGGAAGATTGGCACAGGTATTATTAGCTCAGGGAAAATCTTCCTCAACAGCAACGACAACGTAAAATCCACAAGGTACATTTAACAGTAATAACTATAAAATCTATGTTCAAATTAAATGTGTCCTTCATATTTATAAGTTCTTGCAGAATTTACTTGACTGTAATTCATGGGAGAGGCCAAATAAAACTCCCTATTGCTGATAGGGCAATATAGGGTGCTAATAAAGCTAACATGTTCTTATTTTGCAATTATAGAAATATAACATCCAGATCAAAGAACATAATTTTTCCTGTGTATTCTCACTAGCCAATACTCATTTGGAGTATTGTGTCATTTTTGAATATTATATTTAAGAAGATTTTGACAAGTCATACAACATAAAATGACGAATACCAGGCTGGTATCTTTATCACACTTGATAAGATAAAGAGAGAATACTGAAAGGTAATAGTATTACTTGCATTGCAAGTCTGTCACATGGAAGGGCTGGAGCAGCTGAGACCTGAAGATACTCAGATGGGTGGAAATTAAAGAGGAGTAAATTTCAGCTCAACGTGAAGAGAACCTGTCTGGAGTCAGAGCAGCTCAACAGTAGAATGAGTAGCCTCAAGAAAGAGGCAACATCTCATCACTGAATGTGATCAAGCAAAGCATTTTCCATCTTTAAAGTTTCTGGAATTTTATGGTCTCTTTTGTTTGCCTTCAGGCTACTGTTACTCAAAATGATCTCTTCCCCTTCTGATGTGCAATTGCACTAATGACCACATTTAATAATTAAGGACTTAAATTACTCTTCCTTTCATGTGCATTGGTATTATTCTCCAACATCCCTCTTCCCACTGAAAGTGCCCAATAGGGCGAAAAAACATTATATTTTATATTTTATTCAGTACTATTCTTAACACATAGTTGGGGTTCAGTAAACACTTGTTGACTGATCAGTAATTTTCCAACCTGCTGAGGCTGCTCTCTTTTTCAAGGGCAATTACAAACATTTCTAGGAGCCAACTCAAGTCCTTAAAATGATACAGATGATGTTCTATTCTCTCCCTTGTGAGCAGCAATCACACTGCAGAAACCACAGTCAGCAAAATAGGACAAAACTGTTGTTTGATTTTCTTAATAAGAGAAGACAGGGAAAATAATTCTCATATAAAACCACCCCCCTTCAGTTATAAACTGTATTAAATTGTACTCTGCATGCAAAACTAAGTCCCTGTGTTTTTAACTTCCACAAACAACTTAAGTGCTTCTAATATATTAGCAATACCATCTCTGCACATATACAGGCCATTTCTTTCTCTTTCTCCATTAATCAAATGCATTATCAATCAATGGTATACTTTATGGTCTTTATAATTATTACTCTTTAATACTGTTTTTTCTCCTTTAGAAATGTGGCAAACTATATTTAATTTTAACATTATCCCCATATGTTACATAACTATGTTTAAAAAAAATTGCAGGAGCAATTTTAATAAATGAAATTTGGTCTCACTGATTCAAATATAAAACTGGCTTTCTGATTCATTTTTTTCATTTTTCTTATTCTTGTACATTTTCCTCATTCACTGTTTTGGTTTTTGTTTTTCTATTTTAACAGAGTCATAATTGGTAGGTTCATATCTGGATGGCTATGTGTGGCTTTGTGTGTACACCTTAATAAATAGGAAAATAATCTAGATTTCCTTTTTTCTCAAAATGAAATATGTCACATGTGTTTTGCTGGTATCCAGCTGTCCTGTATGGGTGGTTTTGTATTTCATGTGTGTCAAAAGTAGGAAGAGCAGTGCAGCTTCTAGTCTGGAAATGGGCACTCCAGCCTTCTGAGTTAATTAACAATGTGGCTTTAGGTGAGTCATTGGAATCTCAGCTCTCAGGTTCTCTAATCCTTCCTTCGTAAATAGGTGGATTTGAACTAGATTTCTAAGATCCATTCTAAATCTAAAATTCTGTGATGTCAGGAAGTCCTTAACTCAGTAAAATTTTGTACCAATGTAACATATTTTAAACACATAACAAATATTTTGTTACAGCTTGACTAATTGGAACAATACCCTTCAATCATCAGTTCAAAACCTTCAATGTTTTTTAAACATATTTTATACAACTAAATAGTTTTTCTTCCTAAATATTACTCCTTTCAATTTTGGGGGGCATATCTTAAGAAGAAAGTAATTCATTTTGTCCTACTTTATTGTTGAAAAAAAAGACAGGGAAACATTTATTATGGGGATCAAAAAAGCAATGCAGGTAACATAGCACACTAAGTCCACTTGTTTTATTCCCATTGAAACATGTGGAATGGTCCTTCTTTTAATCTGATGAACACTACTTTTTCCTTAATTGTTCTCATCTAAGGGCAAAAGCAATGGAAACAAATAATGAGTCAAAGCATGTTAAGCCATCTGTTTTAGAATAAACAGCTGACATTATTTCTGCTAATATTAACACATCACAACTCGTATGCTAAATTTTAATTCAAAATGTATACCCCACTCTTGAAAACAGTAAAAAGGGATGTCTGCTTTCATCGCTGACTGATTATACCCAGTCGCACCTGTATGCGACTTTCCCACCCTGAAGGAGAGGAAGTCTCTGCTGGCGTCGATGCACAGAGACGTGGAGAACAACAGCCTTGGGTGTTTACTGTAAAACAGCGAATGTTGATATAGAAAATATTGTCAATCTTCTTCCACACCCATGCCACTTCTGTCCTCAGTTCCATGGGGAGGTGGGGGTACTGTTTAACTCAAACCAACAATTCCCTGTTGGGCCCGTGAAGTATATTGTCACAATCAAACTGAAATCGAAAACTTTCTTTAGGTAGCTGGAGGTCTTCCTTCCTCTTCCCTCTTCTCCTCGTGTTTCCCCCTTCCCTCATCTCCCTTCTCCTCTCTCTTACTCTGCCCTCTCCCTCTCCGTCTCTGTCTCTGAATCTGTTGTGACCAGGGACACTTAATGGACCTACGAGCTGAGGGCAGCCTTTTGGCAACCACAAAGAAAACCAATTTAAGGACAAGCTGAAATTCAGAAAACACAGTGGAAATCAAGAGAAAAGAAAAGGCACATTTTTAGTAACACTGTTGAGCTGCCAGATGAGTCCTCACTTGAAAATCACTCCCAGCTAGAAGTTTTTGTTACACGAGCTAACAAATTTATTTAGTGGCTAATTCATTTGAGTTGAATTTCTAGTTGCGACCAAAAGCAACTTACTGGATGCAACTTTGTTCAGACAAAGGATTTTTCATTTCCATTGTGCCCTCATCCCAATCCCTAAAACTAGGTGCATTTTAAACAATTTTTTGTCTTTTCCGTCCTTGGAAGCAAATTCCCACTTTGTGCCTTGAGTTAACCAAGATTCATGCCCATAATATTTGATGCTCAAGAACTCTCTTTTCTTTCTTTCTCACCCAAATGTGCTAGTACTCTTCCCCTTCCTGCAAGTCTCTGATTTTTGGATTATGAATGGGCTAATGGGTTAATAAAATAAATGAAATAAGGCTAATATGCTAACTAGTTAATCTTTAAGCCCGTATCCTAATATCAATTTGCCCCCAAATAATGTAATGAAGAAGGATGCCAAATTGCAGGAGTTTTAAGAATTGTATTAACAGGAGAAATCTGGTCTATGGTTTAGCTACTTGGCTTAAAAGAACAGTTTCTCTTTTTGTCATTCACTCATACTGCAAAGATTTGTTGAAACCACCCTGTATAAGGTAGACATGCTTGGGAATGATGCCACCAAGTCAAGGTCTCTGCCCTAAAGACACTGATAGCTCAATAGAGAAGACTGACAATGAACTGGTATAGAATATAGTATGAAACCCCAGGATACAGTGGGCAGAAGAACAGAGGCAAAGCCTGACCCAGACAAGGAAGTTGGGGAGGTTTATTGAAGCAGTGGATTATAAATTTTATGAGTACAAAAAACACGTCTTATTCAGTCATATATCTCTTGTATTTAATTAAGACTCTTCACATGGCTTCCACAAATATTTGTTGAATGAAAGAATGAAAATGAAAAATGAATTCACATATTGGAACCAATTACTGGGTTCCATGTGCCAAGAAAGAAATACATAGGAAAGCCACGACTTTGAGGATTTTTCTCCTCCTTTATTTAAAATTTTTCAGATTGGAATAAGTTTTAAAATCTGCTAATGTTTACTGACCAAGTATTGTCAGAGCCTAAAAGTGATATCCTCATTGATAATCAAGGAACTGTGGGATAAAAACTGAAGTAATTCATTAAAATCACCCAGCTAGAACAGTTATGCTCCCAGGAAAGATGGAGTTGATATACTTTTCCCTATTTTTTCCATTCGTGCAACTAAACACTCTGGACTTGATACGTACAGCAAATATAAGACTCTGAAAGGTGGAGAGAAGAAGGCAGACTGACTAGGTACATTGAGTCCAAAGGAAAAACATGGTGGTAAGATCCCTGGGATTTCTTTTTACCTCCCATATTCCACACTTGGAGCTGAGGAAGCCAGCAACCCAGAAATAAGCAGACAAACACAACTGTAATAAAAGCCTCCTCTTTGTAGCCAAAGGACTAGGAAAGGGACAGCCGAGAAAGTCAGAAGACTTTTAGACAATAACCGTTCTACTGCAGTAAAAAAAATGCATAATAAACGGTGGTGCCATCACACCCATGCCAGCAAATGCCAAGTGGGGAACCTAGACTTCCATCAGAGAAGAACCAAATAGAAATAGTAGAACTGAAAAATACAATAACTGAAATTTTTTTTAAAAAAAGAACATCAACCCCCAATAGATGGGCTCAATAGCAGAATGGAGGGGACAGAGGAAAGACTCAGTCAACTGAAAGATAAGGCAATTGAAATGATCCAGTCTGAAGAAAAGGGAGGAAACAGATGGAAGCATGCACACACACATGCATACAGTCCTAGGAACATGTAGGACTATAACAAAAAATCTAATATACATATCGTTGGAACTCTAGAAGGAGAGAAGAAAAAGAGCATCTTAAAATGCACTTAAAGAAATACTTCAGGAAACCTTCCCAAATTTGGTCAAAGCCCCCAAAACTTACAGATACAAGGAGCTGGGAAAACCTCAAACATGATAATCCACACCAAGACCCATTGTAGCCAGACTTCTGAAAACTAAAGATAAAGAAAAAAAATTTAGTTTTTTCTTCCTTTATTTTTTTATGGAGGTAACATTGGTTTATACCATTATATAAATTTCAGGTGTATATCATTATATTTTGATTTCTGTGTAGACTACATCTTGTTCACCACCCAAAGACTAATTACCATCTGTCACCATACACATGTGCCCTTTTACTCCTTTCAGGTTCCCTCTGCCCCCCTTCCCCTCTGGTAAATAATTTTAAAGCAGCCAGAGAGAAACATCACATTATGTATAGAGGAAGAACAATTCAATGACACTGAATTTCTCACCAGAAACCGTGAAAGCCAGCAGAAAATGATGCAACATTTTTCAAGTGCTGAAAGAAAAGAACTGTCAACTCACAGTCCTATATCCAGTAAAAGTATCCTTCAGAAGTGAAGAGGAAATCAAGATATTCTAAGATGAAAGAAAACTAAAAGAATTTGTTGCCAGCTGACCTACTCTAAAAGAACGACTACCTTGATTATCTTGGAATCTAGCTAAGAAATAATTGGTTAAATTAGGTTTGTGACAATCTAGGGGAAAAATTTCTAGTGAATATAGTGAAATAATTCTCTACAAGATGTTTTGTTTTGTTCTTGCATTTCTCTCTCTTTTTTTGAGTCCATTTCTTGCAAACTTTGATAAACTAACAATCTGCAGTATATGTATGCAGTATAAATGGGAATATAAGGAAGTCCACTGCCCTGATTTTTAAGACCTTAACTTTTATCTTGCATTCTTCTGACCAGACTTGAGCTTGACACTGGCAACTTCCCCCAAAGACCCTCAACCCACTAGATCAGGGTCCTCAAAATGAAGCCCACAGCCCATTCACATCACAATCAGCTGGAATGTTTGCAAAATGCAGATTCCTCCACATCATTGACACTTACTAGATCAGAAGCTCAGATGATGTGGCACTAAAACTGTATTGTTAGCAAGCTCCCGGGTGATTCTTGTCCACACTAGAGACTGAGACCCATAACACTAGATTGTGCAAGGGACCTTCATCAGTGCCACCATCTGTGCGCAAAGTGGAGTGATTTCTTTCATCAACACATACACTGTCTTGTGCTGGGCTTCCTCCCACAGCGCTCTGCCTTTTCTAATGGAATTCCTGTGCTGTTATGTCCACCGCAGCCTAGCACCTCCTCATAGACAAGGTATCCAGCTGAACTCTGCAACCAAACATACAGTTATTTTCACAAAGATATTTTCAGGCTGAATCTTCAGCCTGGCTCAAGGCTCCAGAGCATGTGATCCCACAGCTGTGATAACACAGATCTGTTGCTTTGAGAGGCAGACATTTTTTATTTTCTTTCATTGCCCTTGTCCGCAGGGTACAGTGACAAGGGCCTCAGAAGTCAAATTGACCTGGGTTCTAATCCCAGCCTGGCTATATACTAGTTATATGACGTTCTCAAGTAGCATTCTCTCTGAACCTATTTCCTCACTGAAAACAGAAGTCATTCCTGCCTGCTGAACTCAAAGAGCTGTTATGGGAACTTGCGGAGGAGAGGCAGAATGGAAGGGTGAGGAAGAGCGCAGGCTGTGAAGTTCAGAGAGAGCAGGTGTGAATTCTACCTCTGCCTCTTTCCAGCTGTAGGATGTGGGCCAAGTTGTTTTACCCCTCTATGCCTCGTGTTCAAAACGAGGATAGTAATACTCCATTGACCAGCACTGCCAAGATCAATTGAAATGGTCCAAATGGTGAATGCTCAATTAATTGCAACTACTATTGTTTTGAGTTTGGGAAAATAACTTTGCAGAGTGCCAGTGATACAGGAATTTTTGCCTATTATTACTAATAATTTTGTCTTTTTTTTAATTTTTTTTTTTTTTTTTTTTTGAGGAAGATTAGCCCTGAGCTAACTGCTGCCAATCCTCCTCTTTTTGCTGAGGAATGCTGGTCCTGAGCTAACATCTGTGCCCATCCTCCTCTACTTTACATGTGGGACGCCTACCACAGCACGGCATGCCAAGAGGTGTCATGTCCGCACCCGGGATCCAAACCAGCGAACCCCAGGTCACCAAAGGGGAACGTGCGCACTTAACTGCTGCATCCACTTGGCTGGATCGCACTTGGGCTGCCCCCAAGATTTTTTTTTTAAAGATTGGCACCTGAGCTAACAACTGTTGCCAATCTTCTTTTTTTTTTTTTTTTTCCTGCTTTTTTCTCCCCAAATTCCCCCAGTACATAGTTGTATATTTTAGTTGTGAGTCCTTCTAGTTGTGGCGTGTGGGACGCTGCCTCAGCATGGCCTGACAAGCGGTGCCATGTCCGTGCCCGGGATCCAAACCGGCGAAACCCTGGGCTGCGGAAGCAGAGCACACAAACTTAACCTCTCGGCTGGGGCCGGCCCCAGTTTTAAGTCTTCTGAGCAGAATGATCAGCTGTGAAACTATAAAGCAGACTTCGGAGGCACACAGACCTGAGATGAATTCCTGCCTTAGTATTTCTTACCTCTGTGGCTTTGGCACAGGTTGCTTAATTTTTCTGAGCCTCATATTTTCATAAGGAAATGGGTAGTAATATTTACCTCACAGGATTGATGTAAGACTAAAAGAATTTAATTCACCTTTTCTCCTCCCTTCCTACTTTCTTCCACCTCCCCTGTCCTCTCTAGAAAAAAAGAGATATCAGCTACGACAGTACATGGATTTACAATCAGATTCTGGTTAACAATGCTGATATTTAATTTGTGACTAAGTCAGGATTTCAGCTTTCAAATGAGTGATATAGCCACAGGACTCCAGTCTTCTTGAGTAAAATCAGGATTGTGATCATTTGTTCTGAAAACTAGTTTGTCATGTTTTCTTGAATTGACAATTATATATATATATATATAGTCAAGTGCCTTCCAGGGACATCCAACCCATGCAATATCATCAACGTTAAAAGAATGGATGTGGTTAATTTTTAGACTCTGTTTGAGTCCAGAATACAGACTAAGATTTCTCTCTTCAGCACAGACTATGGCATGGGCATTCTTGAATCCATAAGCTGCATCTCTGTTTTTAGAGGGAAAAATCATAATGAAAAACTGCTGTGTTCGAAGAAAACTCAAAGTAATGATGGAAAATAATATTTCTTAAGTGTCTTATACTTTGCCTAACACTCAGAGGTCACTATTTGATTGCTTGAGGCAGTAGCATGCTAGGAGGGAAACTGACTTGGTTCAGACAGCTTTCAACACCTTGCTTTAGGCCTTCTCTTCAGATGAATTGGGAAATATTTTTGGATAGTAGATCTGTGACTTACACTTCGTACACTGAAGAAATATTATTCAGACGTAGGGAGCAAGATATTCCCTCTTTTTTTTTGTTTTTGTGAAAAAGATTGGCCCTGAGCTAACATCTGTTACCAAACTTCCTCTTTTTGCTTGAGGAAGATTGTCACTGAGCTAACATCTGTGCCAATCTCCCTCTATTTTGTATGTGGGATGCCACCACAGCATGGCTTGATGAGCAGTGCATAGATCCACGCCAAGGATCTGAACCTGCACACCCTGGGCCACTGAAGCAGAGAACATGAACTTAATCACTACACCACCCAGCTGGCTCCTAGTTCCTCTTTATTTTCTGCTCTGATTTCTTATTTTTTATTTTTACTTATTTCCTTGGTACTTTTGAGTCCGTTTCCCTCTAACAATTCAGTGTTATATTCTTTCTTTATAAAAACATAACAGAAACTTTGCTCTCATTCCATATCTTACTGAATTTTTCAGTGATCATTGACTGAAAGAGGGTAGTGACTACATTTGCACTTTCCTCTTGACTGTATCATTCATTGTCATTGTTTATCCTTTTCTTTTTTCTTCCTTTCTACCCTCCCCCATTGCACCCTGGATTATCACTGTACTACGGGGACATTTCTGAGTTAAATTTCCCTTAGTAAGACAGCAACAGGAAAGATAATCAAATGGATATATGGGTAGTAGGTTCATCTGTGCTCAACCATCTGCACGATCTTGAAAGCAGACATCGTCTTTTGAGGAAGCTGTTGCTCTTTGAAAAGAGTGATAGATAATCTTGGTAACCTTCCACAATTTAGAAGTTCCTGAAATCTCATTAATTTACATTATGTTTAAGAGCATATTAAGCATTGTACTATTTATAAAGGTAAAGTACATTACTATTACAGTTCCTCAAAGAATGATGTTATTCTATTGATATTGCTGATGGTGATTCAGTGCCAAAGTCATCTAAAAAAGGTGTAACCTGAATTAGAAATTAACGGTGTTTCCTACTACTGAAAAAAATAGTTTTAGTTACATAGAATATAATTAATACCTAAGCCATTGTGAGTAAGAAAAATTCTATGATATTAAATGACTACACTGTGTTTTTTTTTCAAATTGAGAGTAGGGGGTATTAAAATAAAAAGTATATTCTTATTTCTTATAATATTCATCTTGCTGAAAATTGTAGATTTCTTGGTAGGTAAAATGAATAGGCAATTCAATAGAATAAGCCATAAAGAAGAATTTTTCATATGTATTTGTTATGTAATGATTTTGTTGAATCTCAGTAAAATTTTGTGAAGCAGTTTGTGTGAAACATTTAGAACTTTTCCTATAATCCTAGAGTGTTACAGTTGTTAATTTTAAACTGAAAATCCTGTCTCTTTTCTCATTAATGGTGGGAGACAGATGCTTACGTGAAGCTACGGGCTGGGAGCAACCCTAGTAATCAATCACATCATTCATATGATGTGGGAATTGTGCTTTTGGCATTTGCTTATTTGGAAATAGTGCATGTCATTAGAATTTTTTACTGTGATTGCATTTTTAGTTGATGTACTCTGCTAGATCTAACACTGAAATACAGTTCCACAGAACATTAGTAAGTTCTCTAAATTTTGAGAAAAATACATCACAATCTGAACTTAGAGGTTTATATTTCATGAGAACCATAGAAAATACTTCCCTGTTTTCTGTAACCAAGGTAAGACATAAACCATTTCTCTTAAAGGCACTGTTCCTATTAGTCTTCATAAGTCTGGTGCATGGATACTTGTTATTAGAGCCCCATCATTCCATTTGTCATTAGAGGAAACACATGGGAAACTGTACAATTTGGACTCCAAACATCTGATAACCAGATGGCAAGTTGGCCTCAATGTAGCGCAAATATTGTCTGTTTGCAAGACTGATATTTGCACACACGTCTGCGGCAGATGATCGTAAAGCACCACAGAGAAGAAGCGTGTCTCCTGAGTCACGCAGAAGGGAACATCTTCCTCAAGACTATTTTCTCTTCTCTCTTTGCAATGGCTGACAGATTCTTTTAAATACAAAGATATTTTGAGGAAGATTTTGAAAGTTAAATATGGAGAGGTATGTCTCCAATCTGGGAAGGTTTTCTTTCTCATTCTTTTTTTCTCCTCAAAGTTCAGGCTTAGAATATCTCACTCATCTAGGGTTTTTGTGGAATCCTGGCTTAAATTGAGTGTAGCCATACACAATGAGATCATCAGTCATGCTCAAGTCCCTTAGTATTGGAAGTACGCACAGAGATAGATAGATAGATAATTTCTGTCTGTGTGTATGCCTCCGTGTGTGTGTGTGTGTTTGCTAGGCTCATGTTAATTTTTTATTCATACTCTGCCATGGGAGGCCATGTAGTATAAGGAGAAGTTTTCTACACGATTTGGAGTCTCTAGAGGCAGTATGCATAATGGTTAAGAACATGAACTCTGAAGTCAAAATTGCCTCTGTGATCCTGTACAAGTTAATCATCTGCTCATCTTCCTCATCTAGAACATGACAATGGCAATAGTACTACCCCATAGGCTTGTTACTGAAATAAGTCTATAAAGTTCTTATAAAAGGGCCTCTCAGATAAGCAGCACTGCATAAGTGTTAGCTTTCTTTTTATTTGTTAGTCTACCATCTGTACCCTACCTTGCACCCAAAAGACTTAGAATTGTGATTTTAAAGCACTCAATAAATATGTGTTTTCCTGAAATGGGTGTAATTATGAGTCAGAGATCCATAACTGCTCAGCCATGCGACTTTGAGTCAGCCACTTTAACTCTCGGAAGCCTGTTTCCTCATCCATGAAATGGGGGCAATAATTGTTGCCCTGTTTTCCTCGCAGGTTTATTATGTAGACCAAATGAGACAATTTATATGAAAGTGTGTGTTTAGTTGGATATGCAAGGCAGATAGTTGTAATGCCTTTGGAGATAGTCCCAGAAAGGAAGGAGGTGACTGATTCAGGCTTGCTCCTTATGGTCTAGCAGGTGTGACAAGACACCTACCCCTCCAAGGATATTAAAGGCAGAACATGCTAACACCTCAGAAAATTCCAGAACAAATGCTTTGATAAAACTCAAAATTTGGAGAAATTATTTGTGACTCTGAAAATAGTGGTTTGACAAATATTTATCAGACAAGCCTGAGTACACGCTCTGAGTTTATTTCTAAGACTCTCAGTCATCTTGACTATTATCTTGCTTAAATAATGTTTCATTTGGAGTCAGGTCAATGGAAACATCTACCAAAAATGAAGGGAATCTCAGCATTTGGAGAGATTTTATTTCTTGTTGTATTAGGAGAACATCAAGACACTTTTTTGAGGGCCCGTCCCTCTAAACTGTTTTAATCTGAGGAAATTAAAAATGTAGGCTCCCAGACACTTTGCTCCAGGTCCTTTGTTCAGCTGGGAAACTATGGTTTTTCTCCTTCTTTTATAGGATAAAGGATATGTTTCACTAGCTCATGTGGTTTAGAAAATATTTTCATCAGGTAATATAAAATTTTATCTATAATTCAGGTAGATTTTAAAAGTAAAGTTAGGTAGTCTATTCTGATTTGTTTGGCCTTCTTAAATCCACATTTTAGAAAAACTTATAAGAAGTTTAAAGAAAACTTTTAAGCTATAAGAAAACTTGGTTTCAGGCAGTTCTGGATTTTTTCCAGGATCTGGTCTCAGTGGCAATGGGAGGTACACTGAACCCACACAGAACTAAACCTTTTAACTAAAGTATCCTTAAAAGGGCCCAGTCTCAAGTCAGACTGCTTTCACATCATCTTTCCTGTCTATAACAGGGTGATTCTTTTGCATCTCATTTTGGAAAAGCAAAAGACTACAGTCACTGTTAACACCTGCATGGATCTGTGTTAAACTAAAGAAAGGTTGAACGTCTCAGAGGTGGCAGACATATTTCCTATCCTCCCCTCTCCTTTTATAGCATTGTCCTTAAAAAGAAAAGAAACATATTTTTTAGATTTCTACCTATATGATTTTATTAGTAATACATCCACATTGAATCAACTCTTTGAACTCTGTTTTATTGCTGAAGTGACTTTTACACCACCTACGTCCGGTATTGCTCATAATATCTTACTGAAATACTTTTGGACATTCCATCCGGCACGGATGATTCACAGCCATAAACAATTGTCAGTGTAGATAATAGCTGACTGCACAAGGCTGATATGTTTGAGGTCTCTAAATAATCGTGTTTAATATCCAGAAGTTCATTCTCTGGAACTCAGCAGGATGCTAACACCTACCATCAAAGTTCATGTTCTGAGAATAATGGTGTCTTATTATAATTTTTGAATAAATATGTCCTGCTTATTAATTAAAATTATTCTGTGCACAAAACATATTATTATTATGTTTTATTCTAGCTAATGAGTCATAGTGGAGATGATTACCTTCGGGATTAATTATTTTTAAATATTGCAAATTATACCTGTTGCTTATTGTACTCCATTCACAGACTTCTATTACATTTGAGTAAATTTTAAAGTCCATCATAGAATATGATGCTATTTTTACAAGAGCCACCATTATTCACTAACCTTGATAATTTTTGTCTCACTGAAAGAAAGGAGGGGCTAGTAAGAAAGGCAAAATAACAAAGCAAAAGGCTGGTCCAGCTAAGTGTTGTACTGAATATTCTCCATTTGCCTCTCTACCTTCTCTCTCCTTCCTTTTGACCTAGGATAGCATCCATGGGGCTGTCTGCCTCTGGCCTCTGACTGGGCCAGACCAACGGGAAGCACCAGTAGGAGACCGGAGGATAGGAAAAAAGTGAGGTCTGGGTTCTGTTCCCTAACTTCCTCCTGACAGAGCCACCCTTTATCAGAGGCTATGTTCCTTTCCAAGGTCACAGTTCCTGCAGGCCCTAGGCTGTGGACAGAGTTCTTTCTGGAATTCGGTAACCTTTCTTCTCTCTTTATTCCTTCAAGCTGTAGAGATAAGAAGCAAAGGCTTCCTCTACTGCTAGCCCTGTAGACTCACCTCCCGTGTTAATTTCCCTTACTTCTGCCCATGTCTGTAAATTGTTCTGTCATCAGTCTCTCTTTACTCACTATTTCTGAGTGTTCTATCTAATCCTGCTAGTGTCTGATTAACACAGGTAGAACAGTGCAAAAAAGAAACCAGGCCTGCAGCCAGCATTGCTGAATTTAAACTCTGGTTTTGCTGCTTCCTAGCAGCAAATTTGTGTGACGTCAGGCAAATCCTTTAACCCTCCTGGACTGCAATTTCCTCAACTGTGCGAGGAAGGGCAGTTGAACTGGATTCCAACCTCTAAAAGTTCTATGTTCTGTATGCAACTCAAGATGTAGAGATGGCCAACCCTATGATATGTCATCAATAAATTTATCAATCATGTCCAGGGGGGTTAAAAAAGCAACCCTAGTGGAATTGATGTCAGCACTTAGTAACGTTGTCTGTGAACTTAGGGGACATAGTTCACACGTTGAAATTGCCATATTTGAATGTTTCTCCAGTGTTTTCTCCTTTTGCATATAAACATTGTAAAAATAGAGATATATTCCTTGTCAGTTCTGTTGAAAGGGCTCTATCCACAGTCAGGTCAGTCTCTGATGGGTTTTAAGTGAAGCATTCTCAGCTACTGCCTCACTTAGGCATTTAGATATGAAAGATGATTTTTCAGGTCCCTGCCCCACTTCTGTTTGGAAAGAATATTTTGTGAAGCATCAGTTTTCTAAGACTTGTCCCCTCTTTCATTGGGCCCTATCTATTACTTGCTTCAGCTTGATTACCCCATTGCAAGGTGAAGGAAAACAGAGAGGTAAATGAAACTAAAGCCACAACGACTTCCGTAGATGGGATGTATGAATGCGTGAAGAATCCGTGTATTTTAGTGTGGTTATTTCAATGGATGGTCTTGCATCGGTGTCAGTTACAACATTTTCAGGATCCAGATTGCTTGATCAGCAGAGCAAATGAAAATGTTACTGTTGTAACCTGGAGAACTGCTGTGGTGAGGCCCTGAGTCTTTGAGCCAAAAACATGAATGATCAACCGAGATGGACGGAAGCCAGCTCAAAGATGAGGATAGCAAAATTGAATATGGTCTAGCGGCAATGACCTAAAAGAAGGATGTGGGAAAACAATATCTCAGTAAAATATCAGGATGATAAGTTTGTATAAAGTAGATGCTTTTTTGCCACTAAGGGAAATGATATCTTACCTGCCATGTCATTGCAATCATTTTCAAGGCCAGTTCTTGAAATTCCCCTTCATTTAAGGTGTTATTTTAGTCTGATGTCAGGTAATGGAGGATAGACTATGGGAGCTCTTGGTTTCTGGAGAATGTGTAATACATGTAGCATCATCTCTTCTGTGTTCCTCCATAGGACTCCATGCTGTCTGTTTTATTTATAGGAATCCTTGTTTATGTCCCTCAGCTGCCAGTGAGTTCTCTTTGCATGATTCAACATAGCATTGAGTGATACTGAAAAATGAAACAGACTTAAAAAGTTACCTAGGTGTTTTTATTTATCTATTTATTTTCACAGTCAAAAGACAGGTAAAGCAGGAATCTATGATGTATTTGTAGTTTAAAGTTATTTGGTAATATCTGTTTTCACTGACAATTTCTAGCAGTTTACTTCAAATCACTGTTTTGGAAAGAAATTCTCTTTGGTTTCTCTTTTGACCTTTTTTAGGTGGTTAGTAATACTCCTGCTCAAGGTTCACAGGAAACTGATAACAGGGGTTGCCTCTGGCTAGAATGTACAGGGGAGTAAGAGACATGAGAGGGATAGAGACTCAGTCTTTACTGTGTACACTCTGTTCTGCTATATTTTTCTTGCCATGTGTTGTCTATTCCAAAATATTTTTCATGCAACAGCAAAATAAAGTAAATAATCTCACTCAATTCATGAGAATGGTTTTTGGATTTGATTTCGAATTGTTTGAGTATTTGAGATCTGATGATTTCAACTCTGCAAGCTAGGCTGCGTCTGTATCTGAGTACACAAGTATCATCAAAATGTTCCTATTGAAAAGAACCAGTCCTTTTCATTCAATTTCAAGCAGTTTTGTATTCACTGACACCATCTAGGACACTAGTGATGATCATCACTGACTCCTCCCTTTGCCACTCCTCCATCAGTCACCAAATCCTAATGATTTGCATATATGTCACTCATGTCTTCCTCTTTTTCTCCAACTCCAATCACTCTTCTAGTTTGAGACCTCATTATCTCTTAGTGAGAAAGAGAAACATTTGTTCAACTGGTCTTCTTGCCCGCCGGCTCTGCTCTCAGCAACTAGTCCCCTACGTTGCAACCAAAGTTAACCTTTAAAACAGCCCTGCTCGTGTTTTTCCTTCTCCTGTTGAAAACAAATAAATAAAATTCAGTGGTTTCCATTATTCACAGGACAGGGTCCATTAATCCCTTTGCATTCTGGCCCCTACCCACTTGTCTCATCTTTGTGGTTTCTTTCAACATTTATTTATTTGACTTTTTTTCTTTCCAATGCCTGTATGTTAGATATTGTGCTAGAGATAAAATGAAGGACAATACCAGAGGGGGGTTCCTCTTCTCATAATGTTTACTGCCCACTGTGGGAGGGAGCATATAATCAAATTATACAAACGTTTATTTGCAAGTGACGATCAGTGCTATGAGAGGAAGGAACTCAGAGCTAGGAAAGCACACACCTAGGGGACCTGGCCTAGAATTGCGGCTCAGAAAAAGTTTCCTGAGTTTCTATTGCTACAGCAGAGATCTGGAGAATGAACTCCAGCGACTTCAGGTGAGACCCCGTGCTATCTGTAACAGGCCTCCTGGCATCCTTCAACCTGCTGCAAGTTTTCTGGGCCTTTGCCCCATGCTTTCTCTACTTCGTTAGATATTTGATAAAACTTTCTGCCAAAGTATCTTCCCCTTTTCTTTTGCTTTGTGGAGTATTCATCTTTCAAGATACAACTCAAATACTACTTCTAAGGACAGTCTTTCTTGACATTGCTTATGGCTCATATTCTTGGACCTCATGGCCTAGAAGAATGAATAGCTCTCATCTCTCAGCTCTCACATCCTTTTATATGAATTAGTTGTTGTTCGGCATCTGTCTCATTGTTGAGCACACATTTGACTATGTTTATTTCTCCACCTCTTGTGGTATCCTTTGTATTCCCAGAACCTAAAATGGTGCTCAGAACAGTGAGAAATTAGTGTATCCACTGGATCACATGGTACCTAACAGCAAATTGGTAGAGTAATTGTTTTAAAAGTGCTGTCAATCTTATTGGCTGTATATAATAAATATTTACAGATTGTCTCTTTTTTTACAATGTCATTAATACAAGAAATTCCCGTTATAAGGAAGTGAACTACTTCAATTATTATTTTATGACTCATTAGTTTAAAACTTGGAATGCATTTTCCCAAAGAGAAAGAAGGTAGAATGTATTTGATTCTCAAATATGTATAGAAAAGGCAGAGCTGCCCAGTGGAAATAACCAGAAACACATGGGTTCTAATGCTGTTTCTAACTTCTACTGGCTTTAGTATTTGAGTAAGTGTTTTCTGTTAAGAGCAACTCATTTCTCTCACCTGAAAAAATAAGATAGAGTATTTCCCTTGCTCATTCATTGTAAGAATCAAATAAATATCATATAAATTACCTAGCTCAAACAGTGTAAGTTCACTGTTATGCGATAGCTCTGCTCCCTGTCCCTCCCTCTCCCCTTATGTCCTTCATTACATCAGCACTTTAGGCAACTTGTCAGAAGATGAGTACATAGGCAGGTTACTGAGAGTTTCCATGGTTTACAGGCCCCTGAAAAATCAGAAGACTTCAGCATTCACATTGTGACAGCCATTCACTGACTCACTTAACAAATGTTGACCTAGTACTGTTTGTATACCAACTAGTACATAGGTGAGCAGTGGGTCAGTCACAGTCTAAGGGTATCATCATTCTCCATTGCCAGAGGGACTTGGAGAGGCTGCAGGGAAGAAAACCGGATTCTTAATGAAGAAGGCCCATGAGTATAGGGAATGGAGAAGTGTTGCCATAGAGGCCACAGCCCAGCTGACTCCTGGATGTCACCAAGGCCTTTTCGTGTAGTCTGGCCCTTGTGCACCTGCTGGTTAGGGCCTCTGGCTAGAAGTCTTGCCTGTGGTTATGTCACAGCAGTAAGGACCTTTCTCGCCATTTAATTCTGAGCCAGTACAAGCCTTGCAGCTCTGGAAACTTGACCACTGCAGACAACTTTTGGCAAAGTCTCTAAAGATGGGGAGGTGATTAGCAGGGCCCTCATTATATGTATGGGTAAAATGGTATCAGTTCTTCCTCTGAGGGAAAGTACAGAGCAACTAGCAAAGTTATTATGTAATTAGGTCTTTACAAAATCTTTTTTTTTTGAAATGCAACAATTTTTCTTTCTTCATCTTTTTAATAAATTGCAAAATGACAGCACATTTTCAGCACAGAAAACCAAATCAGGATTTGGAACGCCTGTATTCATAGAGAAAAATAAATCTTTGGTAAGAAAAATTACTTTTAATTCTTCTGTAATTTGCAAAATAAAAGAGACATGGTTATTTAATTTGATTTGCTCCTCTATGTTTGTAAAACTGTGCTCTCTTCTAAAACAGCTGTGCCGCCTAATGCATTTATGGCTGATGTGGAGGGCTGGGATGTTTATTAATGATAGAGATTCAGAAGAGAAGAGTGGTAGTTATTCTATACTGTGTTATTGAATATAATTATGAACTTTGCAATTATGAAGCTCCTATAATTTACAGAACACAAAGGGAGGTTGAGTGCTCTAAAGGTCACCTGCTGTGTTACATTGTAGTGACAGTTCTGCACCAGCACATAAAAAGCAAAAGCAAGGGGTGGCGTATTCATGGAGCCATCCTCCCTTAAAACATGTATATATGGATCAAGCTCATGTTATCTATTTTCAAGAAAAGCTCTTTTAATTTTTGAGAAATGCCGTAAAAACCCTCATTAATAGTTATATTATGTTGGAGCCAGACTGAAATGCAACTGAGTATGAAAGATGAGTTGATTGATCAAATAGTGTCAAGATATTTTCAGTGAAGTACTTTGAACTATAAGGAGAATAAAATAATTTTTATACTTAAAAGTATTATTTTTAATAAAATAATAATTATAGTTATTAAAATATTTTATAATCAGTAAACTAAAAGAGCTAGCCTAGAATGATCTCCGTTCAGTACATAGTCACAGAATGCAAGGACAACGCAAATAAGACTAAGCTGCTTCTTTGTTCCAGCCACTAGGCAGGGCTATCATATACCTGGTATTATTGAATGTAGTCCTAACTATTGTGAAATAATTGAGTGTAGCAAAATTTGATGTGCTTTTGATAGTAATCTTCTAAAATTTTCCTCAAATGATTGTATGGTGGATTCTTAGAAGAGTAAGGGATAAAGAGGATGTAGCCACTTCTTGAGGAGGTGAAAATGTGGTGGTATGGGGAAAGTTACCCTGGTTTTGGAGTTTGAAATCCCAGCTGGGCTATCTACTTACCTCGGTGAACTTCAGCCAGTTGCTTAACCTTATCCAAGCTCAGTTTCCCCTCTTTAAAACGAGGATAATAATATCTGTGTTATAGAATTGTAGAATGAATTAAAAACAATGTGTATGAATGCAATTTGTGAGCTACCTTATATATGACAGTAACTCTGAGCTTTTAGCTAAAGTTATTCTTCATCAATAAAATGTCAGTAAAATTGATTTCAATTTCCTTTCCAACACCAACTTTCTATGAGGTGTGCAGTGTCCTGTGTCCTCACTAATATGTATGTATATGTATTTTATATATATATATGTATATGTTTACTTAATTATTTTTTGTAAAATTCCAGGCCTTATATTTTCATGGTAATTTCTGACTCTGAGTTCTGTTATTTCTTCCCTCATCTTCACTGAGATAAAATTGATATATAACATTGTATAAATGTAAGGTGTACAATGTGATGATTTGATACACATATATATTGTGAAATACTTGCCCAAATAAGGTTAGTTAACATATCCCTCACCTCCTGTAATTAGCATTTTCTTGTGGTGGTGGTTAGAAGATTAAAACTCTACCCTCATAGCAGCTTTCAAGCAGGAAATACAATATCGTTAACTACAGTCGCCATGCTGTACCTTAGATTTCTGGAATTTATTCATCCTCTAAGTAAAACTTTGTGCCCTTTGACGAATATCTCCCGATTTCCTCTACCCCTTAGCCCCTGGAAACCACCATTCTACTCTGTGTTTGTATGAGTTCAATATTTTTAGATTCCACAAATAAGTGAGATCATACAGTATTTGTCTTTCTCTCTCTGACTTACCTCACTTCGCTTAATGCTCTCAGGGTCCATCCATGTTGTCACAAATGGCAGGATTTCCTTCTTTTTATAGCTGAATAATATTACATAATATACATATCTATATCTATAGATACATATATCTCACATTTTCTTTATCCATTCATCCATCCATGGACACTTAGATTGTATCTGTGTCTTAGCTATTGTAAATAATGTTACAATGAACATGGGAGAGCAAATATCTCTTTGAGATAGTGATTTCATCTTCTTCAGATGTATACCCAGAAGTGGATTACTGGATCATATGCTAGTTCTCTTTTTAATTTTTTGAGGAGCCTCCATATTGTTTTCTATAGTTGCTGCATCAATTTACATTCCCACCAACAGTGCACAAGGGTTCCCTTTCTCCACATCCTCACTAGCATCTGTCATTTCCTGTCTTTTTGATAATAGCCACTCTACCGGGTGAGAGATGATATCTCAGTGTGATTTTGAATTGCATTTCCCTGATGATTAGTGATACCGAGCAGTTTTTCGTGTACCTGTTGGCCATTTGTATGTCTTCTTTGGAAAAATGTTCATTCAGATCCTCTGCCCAGTTTTGAATCGATTTTTTTCTTTTTTTCGCTATTGAGATGTATGAATACTTTACATATTTTGGATATTAATGCATTGTCAGGTGTATGGTTTGCAAATATTTTCTCCCATTCTGTAGGTTGCCTTTTCATTTTGATTGTTCTTTTTGCTGTGCAGAAGCTTTAGTTTGATGTAGCCCCACTTACTGATTTTTGCTTTTTTTGCTTGTGCTTTTGGGGTCATATCCAAAAGATTGTTACCAAAACCAATGTCAAGGAGCTCTTTTCTATCTTTTCTTCTAGGAGTTTTACAGTTTCATGTCTTATGTCTGTCTTTAATCCATTTTGAGTTAAATTTTGTGATTTATGTAAGATAGGGACCCAATTTCATTCTTTTGCATGTGATTAGCCAGTTTTCCAACACCATTTATTAAAAAGACTATTTTTCCTGTTGAGTAGTATTGGCTTCCTTGTCAAATATTCATTAACTGTACATGTGTGAGTTTGTTTCTGGGCTCTCTATTCTATTCCATTGGTCTATGTGTCTTTTTTACATGAGTACCCTACCGTTTTGATGACTATAGCTTTGTAATATACTTTGAAATCAGGGAGCATGATGCTTCCAACTTTGTTCTTCTTTCTCAAGATTGCTTTGGCTATTTGGGATCTTTTCTGGTTCCATACCAATTTTAGGATTATTTTTTCTATTTCTGTGAAAAATAGCATTCACATTTTAATAGGGACTGCATTGAATCTACAGATGGCTTTTAGGTTCTGTTCATTGAACTCTTGCTCATATTTAGATCTTATCTCCCACATCTGTTCTTTTCTCTCTGCTCTGACCCATCCCATATCTGATACTCAATTCCTTGTCTTTGATTTTCCCTTCCCCCCTAGACCAAACACACAAAGTATATTGCCAATTTGACTAAAGGTTTTAGACAATATAGTGCAATGCAAACCATATAAGAATATGTGACATATAGAATAATGCAAACAACTAAAAATTGAATGTGAAAAATATCTATTCATAAATCCTACAGCCACGCAAACACTAAACATTTCTCAAAAGTCTCCTTTGCATAAAATTTTCAAAGCCCTGCAGCATTTTTGTTTGTTTCTTTTTAGTCCCTTTGTCCAAGTCAACAAAATCTCCTTGCTTCCCGTTTGGAAGTTTCTTTTCTTCAGACTTCTCCCTTAATATCTTCCTGTATTATGCAGTGCCTCACCCAACTCTGGTTCTATCTTTGCATAATCAGACACTCCTTTTTGTCTCTGGTTAAAGCCTTCTCTTCCAGTCCCTTTACAAAGAAGGAAGTTTTACATTACATTTTCTTCCTATTATTAACACATATTCCATCTCACTTAGAAGACAAGGGTCACCTACAGTCCATTTAGCTTTGTTTATTCTATAAAAGAAGGTACTATGAAAATCTATTCTAATTCCACATCAGATCTTTGCTACGACAGAGAAAATTTTCCTCCTATCGCTAGTTCTATTACATTTGTGAGTTTTTATACAAGTAATTTTAAAAATGTGCTTATGATTTAAAAAGTCTGAGTTTGAATAACTTGGTTCTACCAGGCACTAGCCAAATGACATGGGGCAGCTTTAGTCATGTATCTGAGTAAAATGTGATAAATAGTATTCTCCTTTAATAAGTCTTTCCCATGATGGTTTAACCAAGGCAATATATGTAAAGTATTGGGTATGATGCCTAGCACATTGTAAGTATTTAATAATAATTGTCAGATATAATATAATCCACCCATATAGTTTTTCCAGTATGCATGGACCTCTTTCTTGCTCCCTTCATCCATTTGCACATTATGTTAAAAGAAAAGAAGGAATTTAAAAATTGAAGAGGAGCATTGATGGATTTCAGGATTCTAACTCCCTTGGTTAGATAAAAATCTTGTAAAACTCTTTATTTTGTAACTTTTTAATGTTTAATTATAGTGATGTCTCTGTGGCATTTTTTTTCCTTCTTGAGTTTAAATATCTTTTTAAAGAGTCATCCCATGATAGATCATGACTGAGCACATAATGGTCCCATTGAAATAATGAATGTATAAATGATGTAGGTTTAGCTTTATAAATAGCCTAGGATATACAGCTATAGATTTCAAAAGAATAAAGTGCAAAAGTCATGATAATACCACAGCAGTGGGAGTGTAGCGTTCTCTATACACGTGCTACAACACCGTCTGCAATAACCATGCATTGCAAAGACAGAGAGGAAATTTTCTTTTTTTTTTTTTTTATTTTTGGGGTTAGTGTAATAATAGAAAACTGTTTATTATAAATCTATTATGTGTTAAGTAACTTGTGGGCAATTCAAATGACAATAGTTATATGAGGTAGGTTATTGTTTTATAGATAAGAAAACTGAGACTCAAAAAGTTAGGAAATTTGCTCAAGCTTTCATTTCAAAGTTTAAAACCAGAGCAATCTGCCTCTAATACCTAAAATCCTCCATTGTGTTTTGCTTGGAAGATGGAATACAGGGAGGGAATTTTCATTATGATCTGTTTAGTAAAAAGTGGAAATATTAGGGAGTAAGTCCCATTTGTTGAGTTTAAACTTTTAAAAAAGGTGAAAACACATTATCACTTTTTTCCTCAAACATTTCTGAGAAATCTCTGTTTGAGTCACAAAATCCCTCCCCACTCTCTTCTTCCTACAAGCCTTTTGTTGTGCCTGCTATGGGTCAAACACTGCATAAGGATTACGATACAAAGGTGAACAAAGTAAGAGACTGCAATGTAGAAGTGGAGACAGACGTGACCCGAATATTATTCCAATGAAAGTAAAATTGGATAAGAGAAGCACTAAAAATGAAGTGCCACACGGTGTTATAAAAGCTGAACAGCTGGGTGGGCAGGATTTTGATCTAGTCAGGGAGAGTGGAAGAGGATCCTTAGGATTTGAATTGTGCTCTGAAGGATAAGTACATGTTAACCAGGTCAATGAGGAAAGAGCATTTCATACAGAGATGAGCATGTGTAAAGGTCCTAAGATCTGAGATGGGGGTGCATGGTGGCACAAGAAACTAAAAGAAAGTCAACATAGCAGAGTGAGTTCTCTTAAAAGCAAAATCTGAGATGCTGAAAAGAGTGTGGGATATTTATTAGGGAGTGTGTTTTGGATTAACACCTGGGGAAGGGAATGGAAAAGAAGCAGAATTGGGCAGAAGGAGATGCCAAGCTGACCCTATGGGAACTACAGAGCTTAAATGGCCCACCAGAGATGCTTTAGGCTGAGATGGCCAGATCTTAAAACCCCTACTTCCTCAGGAATTGGATGTGGGCTGTTCTGGGAAGGGTGCCATCCTATGTGAGGAGGAACTCTTCAGCTGATACAATCAATCCCTGACAGGACTGGCAGATGAAGCTATTTGATAAGCATTCCCAACAAGCCCTTCTTTGCAGGACAATCTAAATAGAGCATCACCATAGCCATCACAGGCGTTATGGCTAAAACTCGTAGAACAAGGTTTCTCAATTTTGGCACTTTTGACCTTTTGGACCTTTTATTTGTTTGTTTGTTTTGTGAGAGGCTGTCCTGTGCATTGTGGGATGTTTGGCAGCATCTCTGGACTCTACTTCCTAGATGCCAGAAGTGAATCCCCCACTCCAGTTATTATAATAAAAAATGTTAAAGAAACATTTTTTCTAGACATTGCCAAATGGCCCCGGGGAGGAAGTGAATTGCCCCTTGTTTACGATAAAGGTATAGGATAGTGTTGGAGGGGTAGGTAAGAACAAGATCATGCATGGCCTTGAGGCCAATTCAAGGATTTGTGTCCTTATGCTAAGCACCAGAGAAAGCCAATGAAGAGTTCTTAAGAAAGGGAACAAGAAGACCAGACTTGCATTGAAAGTATTAGAGTGGCTGCAGAGCAGAGAATAGACTAGAGAAAGACCAGAGTAGATGCAAGGAAAATCATTAGAAGGAAGCTATTAGGTATAATAATAGGTATATTAATAGCTAATATTATAATAGCTAATATAAAAAAGCTAATAGGTTATAATAGATGTTTCTAGGGAAGGTTTGGTATAAATGTAAAACTAAAGATAGACTTGAGAGATATTTGGGTTGAATATAAGGAGTCTGAAGGAAAAAGAGGGGTCAAAGATGAACCTTCAGATTTACCTTGCATAAATAGGTAGAGAATAGTGTCATTTACTGATGTGTGGAAGACAGAAAGAAAAACAGATGTGGAGGATGAAGACCACGTTATTTTTGAGTGACTTTCCTAAAATTTAAGTTGGAATATCAAGAAGATATTTGGCTATGGATCTAAAGTTCAGAGTAGACACTGTGATGTTATAGTGAAATTTTAATAGCTGTTAATTAAAACTGTGGATGAAACATCGAGTAAGAAATTTTCTCTACCCTCAAACAAATTGCAGTCATGACCAGCAACTTTTCCCATAGCAGCTTACATTCCTTTCCAGACTCTTGCTGTCAGGTTTGCCATAAACCTTGGTGAAGTTGGCAGATATTTTAAATATTTTTCCATGTTTATTCATTAATGGAATAACAACACAAAGCACAGAGCATGCACATGTGTGTATGCACCCACACTCACATCCATACACACACACACACACACACACATACACATGGGATACAAAAGATAAAAAGCAGAAACTAGCAAGATGAGGGAGCTTTGGTCTTTATTTCCGTGTAGAAATGTACACAATATATGATACCTAATTATTATCATAAGATGAAAGTACTTGCTAAATTGTTCATCCAGAATTTTGTAGGTTACTAGTCAATTTTGGAAAAGCGTCAAAGATTTTCAGTAACGAATATGCCTCTTTAAGCAGTAAAGTGGTCATTTCTTCCCTCTCCCTAAAAGGAAATTATAATATGAACAAAATCCTGGCAAGGGTAAGAAAGAAAGACAGTTAAATTAAAAACATAACTCAAATAGAAAAAGTGGAAGTGCTTTGGCTTTTTGCAAAGGATTGGAATTGGCAGACAGAGAGATGGCTGCTACAGCATAACTGAAGGCCTCATGTCTGACAGCAGGACCTGGGAGGTCAAGGCCAGAAACCTAGTGCTCTGGCCAAATGTACCCATGCCTTATCCAAATGACAACATTTGCTTATCTAGATCCCAGAGTTCCCCAGTGCTTATTTTCTCATTTCACACCTTCTATCCTCAGCTGTCTGGCAGTCTTTAGTGTCTCTGACAATGTCGTTCTCAAGGTTAAAGAATATAATTGGCCTTAAAGGTCATAATAATTTTATTTTTAATATATGTATTGGAAATACTTGAATAGAGTCAACTACTAGCCAATTGTTATAGCTAATGGCTCTTTCCCCAGGAGTTTAATCACCAGAAGTAAATGAACCGAATAAAACCAACTCAAAATTGGTAACGGGAAAAAAGTAAAGAAATATTTTTAATTGTAATCTGATAATCAGGATATTCTAAAGCTGAATGTTTTAAAAAGAATAAAAACTAAGAATATTTCATTCATACTCAGGAGAAGGAGTAACAGAACAATTTTAAAAGCCAAGGAAGGAAATAAGTATAGGAACTCCAGCTGTGGCAGTACACTTTCCTGCGTGAACAGCCAGGAAGAACTGAGGCCTGTCTCTTACTTCACTTAGACATTGCTATCTATCAGATGACATATTTAGAGAAATAAAAACCCCATTGTTGCAGAAAATTCACTCATCATTCTATGTCTTCATCATTATTTTAACAAACCCTCACTGTGAAGTATGTTTCATATATTCATGTCATGTCTGATGACCAGAGACTGAACATAGTATATAATAATTTTTGTGTCCTTATCATATCATGTCCGGAATAGCTAATGATGGACACCATTATCTTCATCTTTGTGAATAATACCTGAAAGATAGATAATGGTCATTTATTCAAAGAAGTCACTTAGTCATCAACTCCATTGGGCTCCAATTATGGCACTTTTATATTTCAGAGAAATTGTGGAAAATGAATCTGCTAGAAATAATGGTGCATATTGTTTTTTGTCATTTTGTAGCATGCACACCTTTCCGCCATATGCACATATAATATGCATATTATTTAATCCAATGAAAAACAGAGAATGCATGTTCTTTTGGAAGATTAGTTCTGAATTGAGGAAATCATAAAAGCAATACTTAATAGGTGCTTAGTAGGAATAAACGACAAGACTATAAAAATGAAAAATAATTACAAAGTATTGTGTTCATCATTTTGAATGTTAAAGTTTCTTGATATAATCTTTGGTATATTTGATGTTAAATCTACCTAGAAAATAGGATATTAGCTTTCAGATTCTGTTGATGGTAGACTAGGTAATTTGGACTAAACCCCTCACTGAAGACAGTGAAAATGGCTGGACAAAATACTGCTTAAAATATCTTCTTAAAGGCATCGAAAGACTAACAAAATACTGAGGACGAACTAAGCTAAGAGCTAGGTGAAAACGGAAACACAGATGAATAATCCAGTCACTCTGGTCACTTTTGACCTGGGTAGAGTTATCACATAAAACACAGGATGCCCAGTCATATTTGAATTTCAGATAAACAGTGATTTTTTTTTTTTTTTTCTGAAGTGTAAGTATCTTCCAAATATTGCATGGGGCCTACTCAGACTAAAAAGTATTCAATGTTTATCTGAAATGTAAATGCAACCAGGAATGCTATATTTTTATTTTCTAAGCATGGCAACCCTACACTGGGGATATTTGCAGTTCTTGAAGAGCAGCTGAGAGGCTGAGCAGAATTTTTGACGGCACCTCAAGAATATGAAACAAAAGTCTGAGTAAGGAGCTGTCAAAGGGAAAAAACATCACCTCTTTTGGGCCAGGACCTTGAAGAACTATACATAGTATAAGAGTGAAACAAAATTCACCCAGTTCCTGCATAGACTGGAGCCTATTTTCAAGTCATTTGAGTGGCCATAAAATGTTAAATTCTGAGATTGGACTAAGGCCATCTGGATTGATAATGCCCAGGACGTCATGAAAACCCTTCAGATGGAATCAACATCCTGGGTCTCAAACATTTCTACAAATATTGCTTAAATAAAATGTCCAACACATAATCGAAGAGCTAAGCGTGTCGTAAGGCTAAAATTATATAAACAAGAAACAGCAGGGAAAAAAAATAAACCAAGAAGTAGAAACACAATGATATCAGAAAGAGAAAGGAAGAAAGCAAGGAGGAAAAAGGAAGAAAGGGAGAGAGGAAAGAAAGAAAGAAGGAAAGAAGGTAGGAATCTATGCTCTCAATGTCAATGGGGTGAAAAACAAGATTGAGTATGGGGATTATAATTTATAGAAAGTGATATACTACGTTTTTTAGAAGAACCGAATAGAAATTCTAGAAGTGAGAAAAAACAGGTGAAATTGTGAACTCAATGAATGGGTTAAATAGCACATTCTGTACAGGTAAACAGAGCACTGGGAAATAGGCTACAAAATACTCCCCAGAAAGAATACAAAGTGACAATGGATTGAAATACAAAAAAGAATAGCAGTTGTTAAAAAATCGAATGAGGAGGTGTAGCATAGCGCAGCACGGAAGTCGCGGAACTAAAGAGAAGGAATATTAAAAAAATAGTTTGGCTGAGAATCACCCAAAACTGAAAATAGATTCAAAAAGTCTGATAAATTTAAACATGGATAAATTTAAATATACCCGTATTTAGTATCTATGCACTTAATTAAAATAGGTACTCAAAACATACAAATTAAAGTTTACAAAACTATTAGGGGAAATAGAAAAATTTACAATCATATTGTGAGATTTTAACTCATCTGTCGCAATAATTGATAGAATAAGCAACAAAAAATTAGCAAGGATAAAGAAGATTTAAACAATACAATTTAAAAACTTGGCCTAATGGACATTAGTAGTACCCCGCACCTAACAGCTTCTAAAGACATTCTATTTGAGCACATTCAAAACGTGTACAAAGATTGACTATATTCTTGGACATGAAGTGAGTCTCAACAAATTTCAAAGGTTTGAAATTATATAGTATAGGCAGTCTACAAGGAAATTAAACTGGAAATCACTAAGAACAAGATAACGAAAATTAATATATTTAAATATATATTGAAATTTGATACATTTCAATATATTGGAAAATTAATCAATTCACTTTTAAATAAACACGGGTTAAAGAATAAATTACAATGAAAATTAGAAAAAATTAGAAACAAGTAGTAAAGAAAATTTTCCAATTCATAGAAGAATGACAGAAAATTATAGGTAAACGTCAATCTAAGAAGTTAAAAAGAAAACCAGCAAAAGGGGCCTGCCCAGTGGCGCAGCAGTTAAGTTTGCACGTTCCACTTCGACAGCCCAGGGTTCACCAGTTCAGATCTTGGGTGGAGGCCTATGCATCACTTGTCAAGCCATGCTGTGGTAGGTGTCCCAGATATAAAGTAGAGAAAGATTGGGATGGATGTTAGCTCAGGACCAGTCTTCCTCAGCAAAAAAGAGGAGAATTGGCAGCAGATGTTAGCTCAGGGCTAATCTTCCTCAAAAAAAAAGCAGCAAAAGAAGCACACACATTTTCAGTGGGGAAATAAGATAAGAGCAGAAATTATGAAGCAGAAACAAATATGAAATCGACAAAGCTAAAGTTGATTTTTAAAAAAGTGATAAAATTGATAAACTCCCAATGAAATTGATCCAGAATAATAGATTTCAGAAATCATCAGTGTGTCAGGAACATAAAGGAGACAGCATTATAGATCTTATACATTAGAAATATATTCAAAGAATATTCTAAACAATTTCATACTGATAAACTTAAAAGTGTAGATAATGTGGACATATTTCAGGAAAAATATGACATTAAAGCTGACAAAAGAAGCAATTAAAAATATGAAAATTCCTGTGAGTATTCACAAAATTGAATCTGCAATTAACAAACCTGTCTGCAACGAAAACTTCAGGCCCAGGTAAGTTTCACTGGTGATTTCTCCTGAACGTTTAAGAATGATACAACGCATATTCCACCAAAATTACAACAAGAGGGAAGACTTATCAACTTGTTCTATGAGAACCAAAAAATAGGATTATTTCAAAAAGACAAATTATAGTCTAATCTCTGAAATGAATATTTATATATGAAGTCCCTAGACAAATTATAAACTATTTGGGTTTAGAACCACAAAAAAATAGGAGTTTTGGTTTTGGCGTAGTGGTATAAGTTCACTATAGCCCATTCTTCTCATAGATCACAATTAAATACCCTGAAAAAATACAAAAACAACTCTCTGACCTTAATTTGAAAAGTAAACAAAAGTAGGCTACATACAGCAACCAGGATGAATCTCACAAGTGTAATGTTGACAAAAAGGAGATAGGCATAGAATTTTCTGTTTTCATAAATTTCAGGAGCAGGTAAATTATAGTGTTTAGAAATGCCTGTTTGTGCAGTAGAATTATAAAGAAAAATAAGGATATAGTGATGTAGAAATCATAACTATATTGTCTTTCTCCCCTTGGATGTTGGCTATAACAATTTTAAAGCTGTACATTCTGTTTTATATATTTTTTAGTGTCTTATCTCACTATATAAAGCCTTAAAAGAATAAAAGAAAATATCCTACCTATTCATCTCTAATATTTTTTCTCAATATTTAAGATTCATATCTATATACATTTTGTCAAGTCCCCGTGAGAGAGGTTTACACCATGGTATGATTAATTACAGGAACAGCAGTCTTCATCTTTTGTGCTTTCTAACTAGAAGATAATGCCTTGTTACGTAAATATTTTCCCAAACTAGTGAAGGGCAATAGAACACTGTTGATTTATTTGGTTCTAGACAAATTTAAAATAATGAAAGGTACACAAGATATATTCTCTCTTTACACGAAGTACAAGAAGGTTCTTATTTTTATTTAACAATATAGCTTGAGGTATTTTACTAAACTTTCTTCTGCTAGCTTTGTGTTTACTAGACTATGGATTTTAGATAGAAGCAAAACAAAACACAGTTATCTCACAGACATAAATTGAGTGTTGATTTCATTTTCCTGAGATGATAGCTTATTCACTCATATGACATGGTCATATAAGTTTAGTGCATGGAATACTCAAGAGATTTATTAGTTTGAACCTAGACTATATTACTAAAAATAAGACAGGAATGTCTTATATTTTCTACAAAAGCAATTCTAATTTATGTTTATTAAAATACTCCTCTGGCTTGGTTTTCGAGTTACATACTCACAAAATCATTGAAATAGAAAATGAACCACAGTGACATTTGCAGTCTCAGCAACTCAAAGTTTGCTGGTGATAATTAGTTATCTTTCCCACACTCCTAAGATAGGGTCTTCTCAAGCTCTAGAAAATGTTCAACATCAAGTCTTCAGTAAAGATCTCCTGCATATATTAGAGGAGAACACATTTTATGGGTTAAGCTGCGTGGTACAAAGGGGGAGAGGGAAATTTACTAGGATGCTGGCCGTTTACTGGGAAGCTGGCCATCCTGTATCTGTCAGAGTTAGCACATTAAAAAAATTAACACCAAAGGGGACATTATAGCTGATGAAACCTTGGGTCAATTTTCTGTGTGAAGTAAATCCTAAAATACTATTAAATCTTCTGCATTAATTTGTTTCAAGGGCTGAAGCAGTAAATAAAATTACTGATGGGGCTGGCAAATAGAAGAGGCTGTCTTTTTAGTTCAAAACAAATAGGATAAAATTAAAATGCTACAGAACAAATATATATCTCAAAAAGGTTTAGCTAAATTCTGAATAATTCAGAAATTTTCACAAATTGCCCTATTTCACAACTGGAGAAGAAACTTTTTTGATCCCTCCATAATTATGAGTCAGGTGTTGTTACATGCTACTCACAGCTTCCCTCGTAAATGAAATGAGCTTGAGAGATAAATAGGGATGCTGAAAGGAAAGATTTTGTATAGCTCTTATAGAGCCTCACCCATCCCCCCATCTTTAGAAATGTAATTCATGTTTTTTTAAACAAACAAAAATAAATTTAAAAATAGAAATCTCTTGTAATTCCTCTACCAGAAATAATGAAGAGAATACTTTGGCCTACATCCTTTTAGATTATTCAGTGATTGGTAGATATTTCCATACATAACACCAAATTGTATCACTCATATTTTTAACATTTTCTCTCACTTTAAATGCCTTGAACTCCTTTCCATAATATTAAATCTGGTTCTGTAATGTAATTTTTCATGGCTGCATAGTATTTCAATACAGAGCTATATTATAATTTACTTAAGCAATCTCCACTTTGGTCATTAATTATGTACTCTTTATTAAACACTACTGTGGTGTCTTTAAGTTAAATTTCAATATATCTCCTTGGTTATTTCATTAAAATGAATTTCTAAAATGAATTTGTATTCCAAACTTGACACATTTAAAATTTTTCAATATGCATTGCAAAATAGTCTTCACACATAGAAATAGGAACTTCTTAAATGAGTCTTTAGCAGCCATTTCATAATATGCGTCTCTTAAATGTTGTAAAGTTAGAATCCACTGAGTAGCAATGGTTAGGAATAAAGACACCTCTGCCCTAGGGTAACACGTGTTTTACAATCTAAGAGTTCATCCATTAAAAGAAAAATATCTTGGCTTTGTAGAATGTCATTGTAAAGTCTTAGTATCACAGAATACTTAAGGAAACATGTGTCATGGAGAAAAGGCTGAATGACTTGTATAGAATTTTTTGCCTAATAATATGTCAAAAATTTTTCATGGGTTAATGAAACTTTGAGTGAGAGATGCATTTGTCATAGAAACATGCTTTATAGCGTATGGAAGTAGCTTAGATGCAGGGAACAAATTTAAGGCTAATGAAAACTTGATAGTAAAAAAATTTTTGTTGGGATTCTAATAGACTAATATGTTTGCAAATGATCCAGAAATGGAAGGACAGAATGAAAACGCCAAGGAGGTGCCAAAGTGATGCAATTAAATTTGAGAAAGTATTTACAGTTCTGAGAGACTGAGCAGAAACGAAAGAGATCACATTCCTTTGCCATAAATACAATGTAGATTTAAGAGGAAATAGCTGAAGCCACCTCTGAATGATGCTGAGATTGGACAGGGAATGACAGCAAAGAAGACGAACTTGAACATCACTGTACATTGAAATCACTGGACTGATTTTTTAGCAAATGGATTAAAAAATGCTGGTAATTATTAAAGTTTATTTGGGGTTTTTTGAGCAGAAAATCACAGAACAGGTTAACATATGCCATAAATATTGCATGTAGATCTAATTGCTATGCTTTGATCTTTTTTTTAAAAGTGGATATGGAAAAGACCCAGGTAAAACTGAGGAAAATAGTCAGTTAGAAGAATTTGTATTTGAGGACCATCCATTTAAAAAGATGAAACCCGAGAGGGAATAATTTCATATAGTTTTGAAAGGCATAAAAAAAGTGAACACAGGCTTTCAATTCATAGACTAGAAGCTGGAATGCAACGTTTTGTTGATCAGCCCCCACCTAGAGCCAACTCTGGCTCTTCCAAGGAGAACTTGTAGTAGGTGGTTGTCTCTGTATTGTTTTTCAAGAATTGTTTTAAAAGGAAAATAAACCTAAAGATACTGCTACTTATGCTCACCTACAGCAGTTTATGTAAGAAATGGCTCCATGTCATTTCTGCAATTTAGAACATCTATGCTGGGGCCGGCTGGTGGCATAGAGGTTAAGTTTGCACACTCCTTCGGCGGCTGGCGGTTCCCCATCCCAGATCCCCAGCTCGGACCTATGCACTTCTTGTCAAGCCAGGCTGTGGCTACGGTCCCACATATGAAGTAGAGGAAGATGGGCACAGATGTTAGTTCAGGGCTAACCTTCCTAAAAAAAAAAAAAAAAAAAAAAAACCACCTATGCCAACGACTTTCAATTTGGGTCTTGTTCCCAAAATCATTTATTTTTTCTGCCAGAAGTAGCAGCTACATGTGGTATGTCTCTCTCATTCAGTGGTCAGTGGTCCTCTCCTGTATTGTATCTCAGTTTCTGCTCATCTCAAAGATGACCATCTAACTTTCCAGGAGGTGATCTTCCCTAAACCAGAAACTACCAAAGTGAATTTCACGAACTATGAATAACCCATATTTCCAGTGAGACCATTCCAAACATCTCAGCCACCCAGTCATTTTGTTGTGATGCTATTATTCACAGAGGGAAATTTAATTGTAATTACACAAGTACGTCGCATTTCAATTTTCTGTATAAATGTCCTGTCGTCTCAAACAGATCTTGCATTCTAGTTCAGGGATCATGGCTTGGATTTTTATCCCCAGTATTTAAATAGTAGGAATTTAATCCTTATTTTTGTTACTGATATTTGTGATGATAGTGGTTCTTTTAGTGTGTGTGATACTAAATAAAAATAAAAGAAGGGTAGTGTTGCCCGTAGCCGCAAAGGGCAAGGAAGGACAGGTACCACCAAGGCTACTTGGTTGTTTAAGCAATCAAAGTTTACTGATAAAGGGAAGCAGAACAAGGAGCAGGGATAAAGGGGAACAACAAATCGGTGCTTACAACATGCACACCACAATCAGCTGGGGAAGTCCCAATAGTTTGTACGGTGGGTGGGAGTGCGGATAGTTGAGGTCTGAGGCAAAGCGTCCTTTCTCCAGTGAGACTTCCCTGGCTGATTGTGGTGGTACGGGGACGGGGTGACTTTGGGATACGCCCTGAGGAATGACTTACATCTTTTGCACTTTCAATACAGTAAAAGGCTGTTAGCGAAAGGCTTGAGAATGCGATGTTCCACTTTTTTTCTGCTTTGAGGAGAATATTAACCCTTTGGTTCAATAATGGTTTTATTAACATTATAGAAAAGACTCCATTCTTAAAGCACTATGGAAAAGGAAATGAATGGAGCCACAAAAGTTTGCCTTGAATTTATCTCACATAAACACAGATAAACTAAGAAAAGTCTTAATTTCAGTGGAGGATTTTCCAAAGAAAGTCACTCTGTGGTCTTGGCTCTGTTTTATCACCCATCATATCTTTGCGTTCAAGATATGGAACCTTGAACGTAAGTGAACTCCACACCCTCTGACACAAAGACGTGGTCTGGTCTTTGTGACTATGGTCCCAATCCTATTCTCCCTTACTATTGTTGAACATTAGTTTTTAAGATTTCTTTAAGGATCAGGTTTTGCACAGGAGTTGATTGCTACATTTTCTCATATGTTGCAAACTTGCTTTTATAACCATTTGTCATACTGAAGAAATCACTCAGATTATTTGGCAAGTGGAAACAATTTCTATAAAAGAAAAAAATCTGCCACATACAACTAAATGAGCCACCCATAGTTTTACATTTCACATAAGTCTTTCCTTCGGTAAAAATAGTGTTCCACATAAAATGCTTTGCTTCTAATTTAATCTTGGGCTTTTAGCAACCTACAATTTTGCTCCCCCAAACCATAACTTCTGTATTCTTTATTTTTGTCACTGGAACCATTAATTGAGTAACTCAAGCTAGAGACATGAAAACTATCCTTGACTCTCTTAATTCTCATCCCTCCCATTCAACTGATCATAATTCTGTGACTTTTGCATGTTAATTACCCCTTGAATCTTGCTTTCACTGCAGCTATAGCCTCAGCTTGTGAAGAAATGTAGAGCTCTCCCTTCCATCCCTCACCCCAGGGGCTGAAAATGAAGCTAGCAAATCGAAGGAAATATAATGTCTTTTATGTCAGAAAACTCAGTCCTCATGGAAATTATGCTTGGCCTGCGTCCTGGAGAGCATCCAGTTCTTCCTAATCCATTATCTCAAATGACATTAGCTCTTCAAGTAGGCCCTGCCAGCAGCTGAAAGCCATTGTAGGTTTGTCACCTATATTTCCCCAGAGAGAATTCCCTCCTATTCATAGCTTTGTTCCTACTACTCAATCTAATTTTCATAGTCCAACTCGCAGGGAGCAGTAGTACTCTATTCCTGAGTTCTATACATAGTCCAGTGTGTTCAAGTCTGTAATTAAAAACCACAGCCTTATTTATCTTTTACTGTGTATGTTATGGCTCAAGCCTGCAGAGCACAAAATAAATAGCACTTTTCAAAATTCAGAATTTCAGGTCTACATTCAACAAACAGGGGCTATGGTCTAGTGTATGGTATCATTATACCTTCCTAGGGTAGTGTCTGTCCATCAACTAACTCACTTGTAACTGAGAATTTGGATTGTTAGTTTTCCTTAAGAAGCATACTCACAAAGAGAGCTCTTCTGAATGTAGGCCATGGCTTCTTCAATATGTGATTATTACAATAAGGAGTGCATTACTGTGGTACTTTGCATGCACCAGTGAACGTGCTTCAGCAATTAAGGACTCGAGGTTCTGGAGAGGGAAATAAACATCTAGAACTTTCATAATCTATTGTGACCAAGAAGTAGTCTTCTCCAATGTAGTCGTCAATTTTAAACAATAATGTTTATAATTATTTGATGGGGAAACATGATTATTTTCACTTCCATTTCCAGAATGAAAATGATATTCTCCTCAATTCTGACTCTTAAAAACAAAAGAATCAGGAACATTTTTTGGTATAATAATACCTTAAGGTTGTATAAGTCATTCATGTCTTCAAATCACTTCCAATGTACTTTATTATTCATTTCTAAATAATTCTATATGGTAGATATATTCCAAATTTGACAGATGAAGGAAAAAAGATACAAAGATTGACTTGCCCAAACTATAGACCAAGCTTCTAATTTGAGAAAGGCAGCACTACTTCATTCTCAGGGAATTTCATTTCTCTCTCTCTCTCTCTTAATAGATCTCTCTCTATACTTAAGTGTATATATATATATATATATATATATATATATATATATATGTATGTGTGTGTGTGCATGTGTGTATTTAAATTTATATATATTTAAATATGTAACTATATATAAAGATAGATTTTTATAAAATACTAGCTGAGAAAAATTCAATAATATTCTCTTTTATTGGTAGCATCTGACTATTTTTCTTATACTTTATTTTTACTTTTCCGTGTATAGATTGATTATAGAAGGCTTTACTTTTATTGTCTCAGGGCAATTTTAATAGATTATAGAACTCTATGTTACTTATCCTAAACGTGTGGTAAAATTGCTACAATATTTCTAAATGAACTTTCTAGCTTGGATTCATTCTTATTTTCCTGTTCTGACCTCTGGCTGACAAAGTCACGTAAGTTAAATGTGAAGAACTAGCAAAATGGAAGATCTTTGAGTATGGCAATTCAATGGGGAAAATACCATTTTAAGGTTTACCTTTCTCTAACTCTAGTCTCTCTTGGATTGAGCATGGGCTGTATAAATACGGAAAGCCTGGTGACCCAGTCTGTTGGCAGCTGTTTCTCAGCTTGGAATCACCCTTGAAATATCGTCATATGAAGATTTGATCAACACTTTCTCTGCTGAATATAAACCTTATCAGTGTCTGTATTTTTTCCCGTGACTCCAGTGTTTAGTTGTAAATAAAACAATATGGGCATATTTTCATCATCTTAGATACTACAATAAGAGATCCTTGTAGGGATGGACTTGTTCACTTTGGAAAAGGCATTAATAAGTGCATAGGCCGGTCAAGTAGAAAGAATCCTAGACTGGAGCCTTGGTTACATAGGGAAGGGATTTTACTTGACATTCTCCACATGCCCTTGGGAAATAACATTAAAATTCCTGCTTTTCGGTAAAATGAGAGGATGGAGCATGCATTTATCAAGTGAACTCAATGTTCACTCTAATGAACATCCCCTTACATAGTGAGATAAATACTCAAAAGGAAAAGGACATTGTTTTATGAGAATTATGTCATCAAGGAACCTGACCTAGATTTGATGAAGCTTCCTCGAGGAAGAGATGCTTGATGTGACCTCAACTAGATGGATCAGAGTTACCTAGAAAGAGGTAGACCTGTACAGAAGGAGCCGCACAGATGGATGCCCCCTGGCAAGGAAGGAAGATAGGAAGTTAGGAGGATTGATGGTAAAGGATGCTAGAGAGATAAACAGGTGTCCAATATTTCAGGGCTTTAGGCCAAATTAAGTACTTTTACATTTATCATAAGATAAACACGGAGATGGGAGCTTCATGAGATTTGTGATTTGGAAATATCAGTTTATAGAGAATGGCTAGGAGCAGGGTTAAAGCTACAATTATCCCATTGGGAGATAATGGTAACATAGAGTAGGGTTGTGGCAGTGGACATAGTAAGTCAAATTACTACATCAAGGATATTAAGAAAATTTCTCTGCTAGGAACCCATTAGAGGGAGAGAGAAAAAGTGAGAACAAAAGCAGTGAGAAAGGGAGAGAGAGCAAGTCATCTTTGCCTCTTTCAATTCAATTTATACCCTATGTCATATATACCTATCTTAACACATCTTGGAAGCTCAGGGAAAATATTGCTTCTGTGATCTGGATTTATATACTAGTTAGCCTTTATTGAATATTTGTGCATGACTTTTCTCCCGCAACCCTCTTAAAATGAAATATTTTCTAACTTGTCCTGTCTAATGTTTTCTACCTTCAATAAATAGTAGGTACATAGCAAATATTCTTTGACAATTAAGAAAGTTATATTTCCTAATATTATACGAATTCTTTTTGGTTCATGGTTTTAGATAAAACCAAGTTGAATCTCCAGAAATTCCAAATATATGGAGAAAGTATCTAATCCCAAGCATTCAGACATTGCAAACATATAGTTTTGTTTTCTTTTTAATTTTTTGCCAACCTCTTATTATAAAACACATTTTGGCAATTAATGAATAGCTTGTGTCTTGCGTTTATGTTTATATGGAATCGGATGGTGCATTAAAAGGAACTTTGCAGATGTTTCTGACATAAAATTTCTTTTTTTAAAAAACAGGATTTATTAATTGGCAAAGATATCAAGTTCATTTTTAATTCCTCCACTTGAACCCAAATGATTTGGATAGTAAAAATTTCTTCTACTCCAAATGCTAAACTTATTAAATCCCTTAGTGGCAGATTATAATGAATCCAAAAATCTCTGTTGTTTCTGCTTTTTCATCATTGGAAATTAAAGTATTTTTCATTAGCTCAAGTTGTAATATACTTTATTGGTTTCGGAATTTTTTTATTTTTTAAGGCAAATTTTCTCTTAGTTTTGTGTTATAGGTAAGTCACAAAAATATAGTGTTGCTGTGGATTTAGTTTCCCTTAAATTCATATTTGTTTAACAAAGGCACGTTTTTGCATTTAGCATATCAAAATTATTGTTGAGCCTATCAAAACTGTAAAATCTGCGTGTCCGTGTGTTGGTGTATATAGTGTTTACATTCTCAAACTATTCTTTGTATTTTTTCTTGAACTATCTGCATAGAAGCAAACATTCTTAAAATGTCTAACTCTGTGCTAGGTGAATATTGTTTTATTTAACTAATCTAATCAAATTTTGCCAACTACTTTGCAGTAAACATTTTTATAACCATTACAGATAAGAAAATTGAGGTTCAGAGAGTGAACAATTTGTATAAAATCGCACAAACTAATATCTAATGGAGCTGGATCAAAATGTGGGGACCTGACCCAAAATTTCATTTTCATTTGTCTGCAAAACCTAATTATTAGTGATTTTATTCTATTCTTCCAAACAATTCATTTGATATTCTTTTCCTCACTCATTTAATTATTTGATTTAATAGGTTGTCCTGTTTTAATAATTAGTATAGAGGACAGGAAAAGAAATAGTTTGATTTTCATGTGAAATGATTGCCTCTTACAGACCTTCTGGGGAGCATTATTTTTCCTTTTTATTACATTTCCCATATCCTAAACAGTCCTAGGTTGAATTTTTCTCTTTTTCTCTAGCAGTATGGATTAAGAGATATGAAAGCTCAGACTACAATATAAAAAAGAAACACATAAAAAGAAAGCCACTTACTGCCAGAAATCAGCTTTGCCCCCCTCCCTTCTTAAAAATTGCTTTTAACCCCTAGAGAAGGTTATTTCAGTCCCTTATGTGTGTATCCAAAGGCAAGGGAAAGCCTCTTGTGAAGTGTCAGTGAATAATCCTACCACGCAGGGCTCCTCCCTTCACAGAGTAAGGAGATTACCATGTTTGAAGCTACAGTGGAACGCAGTCTAATGAATTGTCTATAAACCTGTGGGGATCCATGACAAGTTACGTCTCCTCGCCATCACCCCCGCCCCCAGCCCTGAAATGCTGTTACCGTTTAACATAAAGATGTGGCTATGGGGATTCATGATGACAAATATTGCATGGCTTACTTTAAAATGCAAGGATAGTTTCCTCTTAATAAAGTATAATATGAGAAAAGACAAAAAATAAAAAGTTAGCAAAACTAAGGAAATGTGGAAAAACCAGAATAGAAAGTGAGAAACATTTGGTAGTAGAACACCGTTTAAGCAGCTAAGAAAAGGATGCACACAACTGGAGCATCAAATTTGATGTCATTACCATGGTTGCTACAATTCCGACCTTATTATGGTGTTACCAGTTTAAGCGGATCTCGTATGAATTCCCCTCACATACTAGCTTAGATGTATTTGAGGCATCATATATCTAGTTCTTTTAATTTTCTCTACATGCCATGACACTGAGGTAATCAGGCTTATAGGTGCTTACACATAAGTCATCTTTTTAATCCACAAAGTGCTTTTGTTATATTAACTAAGGTTTTTAAGATTATTTGTATCAACACCAATATTGAAAGATCTCTAAGGAAAAATTAAATTACATAGATTTATTTTCACTTTTTAAGTAATTGTTTTCAGAAATTTTCAAGAGAAGAAGTATATACAGCGGATGATAGCATTAAATCTGTATGTTGAAATCTGAAGGAACCTGAGAGAGATCAGCTAACTCAAGCACTGCCCCCTACTCTCACTCCAGTGCCTGCATGCCTATAGCTTCTGGGAAAATGAGTCCTGGGAGAATTAATATGGCTCTTCTGTGGGCATAAAACCAGTTTGAAGAAAAGTAAAACTCTGACTTAACACCCTTGGCTCCCAACCTCTAGTTTCTTCTATAACTTTGCACAAGTTTTCCAATCTCTTTGAGCCTCCATGGTCTCACCAGCAAGATGGGAATACTGGCTGGGGTTTCCTCATTGGATTAAAAACATTAACGCAAATCAAATATTTAGAAACCAGACCTGGAATGTTGAAGACTCTCCGTAATGTAAATATAAAGAATTACTAAAATTCAATGACAAGAAAACAATCCAATTAAAAATAAGCAAAAGTTTTGAAAAGTCATTTCCCTAAAGAAGACAGACAAATGGCCAATGAGCAAGTGAAAAGATGCTCAGTATCACTAATTTCATTTCTGGGTATATACTCAAAACATTTGAAAGCCAGGACTCAACCAGATATTTGTACACCAATGTTGGTAGCAGCATTACTCACAATAACCAAAAGTTGAAAACAACCCAAATGTCCATCAACAAATCAATGGATTAGCAAAATATAATATGTACATATAGTGGAAAATATTCAGTCTTAACAAGGAATGAAATTTTGACTCATGCTACAACTCAGACTAACCTTGAAGACATTATTCCACGCGAAAAAGCCAGACACAAAAGATCAAATGTTGCATGATTTCACTTCTGTGAGGTATATAGTATAGTCAAATTCACAGAGACAGAAAGTGGGACAGTGGTAACTCGGGCTGGAAGGAGGAGAAAAATGAGAAGTTATTGTTTAATGGGTACAGAGTTTCATTTGAGGAAGATAGAAAAGTTTTGGAGATGAATAGTGATAATGATTGTATAATGATGTAAATGTATTTCATGCCACGGGATTTTAAACTTATAAATGATCAAAATGGTCAAATTTATGTTACATGCATTTTAACACACACATACAATTTTTTTTCCATGGCAGGCATTGTAATGTGTTCTTTGCTGAGGGCCCTTTGGTTTTAAGGATCATAGACTCACTCATGGCATCGTTAATATTTACAGGTCTACTACAGGAGATAGTGTGGTGGGGCAGTGAAGAGCATGAACGTGGGTCAGATGGACAGTTCTTTCACTTAATAGCTGGATTATGTTGTCTGAAAAATGGGGATAATGATAGCACCTACTTCATTAAGTTATTGTCAAAATTAGATGGGTTAATATACAAAAAGTGCTGGGAACAGTGTCTGGCACAAAGTATGGAATTTGAGTGTTAGTATTTATTATTATTGCTATTGTTATTTTTTTCTATGGACTTTTAACTCAAAATAGAATGTTCTCAAAGAGTCAACTCCCAGCTCTTTTTTGTTCTCTAAGTATTTTCTCTCTGTTGGTGCTTTTGATTCTCTTTGCGTATTTTCTCCATTCTTCTCTTTCAATCCACAGCCTTATTTTACTCCATACTCTGTTTCTTTTTTTACCTCATAACTTCAGTCTACTCACAGTTTCTTCTTCCTTTCAACTTTGACTTGCTCTAGTTCCCTCGTGACTTTAACTCCAACAGCCGGCTCTGGTTCTGAATTTACTAGATGGCTTCTCTAAATATGTATGGTCAGCTTTAGTTTCCATTGCTAACTATTTCTCCATAAGTTCTAGTTCAAATTTTTAAGAGAGATTTGAACAGCTCAATCTTTTATATCAGGCCGTGATCAATCGCTGGCTAGCCTACAGATTGGCTATCCTTAAATTGGGTGCTAGCCTATGACGTAAACAGTATTGCAGAGGAAGAAAGTGATACCCAACTTGGCTCCCTATGGCTATCCTCTCAGAGTGGACTATGAGTAGAGTAGTGTCTTTAGGGACAGTTAACGAATATTGCAGTAGCTTGATTAGTATACTTAGTAGACCAAGAAGCAAATATGAATAAGACAGTCCCTCCTGTGAAGAGGCCCATATGGAGCACACATGTGTATAAACAGTCATGAGGTATGATAACTACTATTTAGTTACAAGGACAAAGTACTTCCAAAACACAGAAGACAATTCAGTTTCCTGGGTACAGGGAATGAGACAGGTTTCGTGGTATGAGGTGACATTTCAACAGGTTTGCTAAAGATAAGAAATGTTTCCTCAAATGGACCAGAGCAGGGAAAAGAAGGGAGCGTGGATGTTAGGGCAGATTCAGTTGTAAGAGCAAAGTCAGAGTGGTATGAAGATACCGTTGCGATCAGAAAGTGGAGCCGGAGGCCGTGTGCCTGGAACACAGGCTGAAACGAGGGGGATTATTACAGCAGAGCCAACTGTGGATCGGGGCCAGTGTGGAGGTTTTGAGATTGGGAATCAGTGAAAAGAATTTGGATTCAATCTTTAGTCAACTAGGATTCTAGCAAAGGTTATCAGCAGGGGAGGGTCACAGTCACTTACGCATTTGAAAAGGAACTGTGTTGGTAGTAAGGAGAATGGCTTAGAGTAAGTCAGGACTGGATTTAAGAAACTATTTGGAAGGCTATTAAAATAGACCTACTAAGATATAACCAGGTCCTGAAGTTAAAGAGACTGTTTTAAAGGTCAACTGACTGACTAGGTGATTTACACGGTCAAGGTCAAGGGTGATTCTGACATATACACATCTCAACCATAATCTAAAGAAAAATGCCTCAGAAAGCAACCTAATTCATCTTATCTTGAGTTAAAAGCAAACTAATTCATTCGTGTTTAGTTATGCACAAGGAGGATACAAGAATGATCGTTTTTCCCTCTCTAGATAACAGCTGAGATGCTAGGAGTGTGACATTGAGAGGAAAATTTCTTCTGCCTTAAGAGGGTTAGCACATCTTCTGAATTTTGTCTGCTTTTAGATTTAAGCTAAGTATCAGGAGAGTCAAGTAGGATGAAGTTTTCTCACAGTAACGCAGTGTTGAATCAGATAAATTGGATCAGCAGCAGAACTGAAAATGCTCTTAAAAAATATGGCCTGTCTTGTATTCATGACTCTGTATCCCCACTGAGGGTCCTGCACCACGACTTTAAAAGTATGCCTTTCTGTGAAGGCATAATTCCAGCACAAGCACTTGTGTACCCAGTTGTCCAATTGCAAGGACAATGAAACACCAGAGACCAGAGCCTTTGCAGTGCACACACACGGACATTGTAAGTTAATAGGTTAATAAAACTCTAAAACTGAAGTCAAGGGATACTGCGCAGTAGTTATTTCTAAAAGTAGTCTGTGTTTCCTTAAAATTTAATGGGTTCCTCTTTCATAAAAAATAAATAAAAGAAGAAAATATGAATACAGTATTTTCAAGCAACTAATTTCTCCCCTCCTCTCCCTCCAATAATGTGTTGAAAGTCATTCAAGTTAAGGTGCAAGGAAAAGGTTCTTTTCATTGTTGCCCTTGTATTTTTGCAAAATCTTAATCCTCTGTCCGACATTCTGCTGCACCAACGACTTCTTTTCCAAACTCAAAGGCCATTTTTATTCCTCATCACTCTTGACTCTCTTACAACACTTGATCTTTTGAAAAGATGTTCTTCTTCATCTTACCTGTTTTAAACCTTGGTTTTCTACCTCCTTCTTGATGATTCTTTCTCTCATCTTTATCACTTCCACTTTTGCCTTTCCTCCTATATGTTGGTACTTTCCAAAGGTGTGTTCTCTCCTCCCTCTTTCCACTGTCTTCTTTGATTTTCTTCCAACTCTGTTACTCCCTCATCTCTGCTGACTAGTCCCCAGGAGCTGGGTTAGAGTCTATCTCACTTCTAAGTCATTGCATATGTTATTGCCTTTTCCTAAAAGGATATCATCTTATACTAATTTCTACATATTTGTCAGATTTCAGTCCCTTGGGACATCTTTCCTTACGGAGCTGGGTACCTCTCCGTAGGGCATCTTGTGCTTACTTTTACAATAGCCCCCACCTTATGGCACTTACATATTGCCATGGTTCTCAGAGTGGGAGCCCCAGACTAGTAGCATCACTATCACCTGGGAACTTGTTGAAAATGCAAATTCTCAGGCCCCGAAGCACATCTATTGAATCAGAAACTCTAGGATGTGGCCCAGGAATCTGTGTTTGAACAAGTCCTCCAGGTGATTCTGATGCAGGCTAAAGTCTGAGAATGACTGGTATGTTGCAATTGCCTAGCTTTGGGCTGATTCCCCTACTAGATTATGGGCTGTTTTAGAAACTATAATGGAAGCTTTTTCATTGTGATGTCATTAGTATCCAGTGTAGAATCTGATACATTGTTGCTGTAAAGTGCTGATTTGTTTCAAGGCATGAAGGATAAATGAGTAACTGAATGACAACTTGTTTATGAGCTCCAATTCCACATCACTGATTGGTCACTGTGTAATTTGCGTGGAGAGCCAAGAGTCACTTCAAAGTCACCGTCTGTAATAGGCAAGTTGACATCTAATACCCCTCCTAGACGCCATCCTTCAAAACAATTGCACAAGTCAGCTTCTACTCCCCTGACTGACTTTTCAACTCTCTGGCTTCTCCTTTTCTGTCAATACTATGATCATTCTCCCCACTACTCAAAGAAAAACCTTAGTAATCATCTTTCTCTGAAGAATAGCTTCATTTATTCTGAGTTCACAACTAAAACATATTCACCATAGAAAATCTGAAAAATTAGTTACACACACAAAATAAAATAAAAAGCCCTGGCAATCCACGATTCTGAGAGAACCATTGTTAATTATTGCATGTATTCATCTAACTTTTATCTCTAGCATGTTTGTCAGATATAACATTCTATGAAGCATAATGTTTTATAATCTACTGTTATTGCACTGTTACAGATGTATTTCCATGTCCTTAAATACAGTTTTCCATAGATTTGCTAATGGCTGCATATTTTTGGTAATAATTGATCTGTCTTTATCCTCCTTTAATTTAATTGAAAGTCCCATCAAAACCTTTTCATTACCTATACCATTGTAGTCCAACTCTTTCTTACTCTTGTAACCTATTGCAGTAGCCTCCTATGCCAAATTAATTGTTCTAAAGTGTAGTTCTGAGCAAATTGCTCAAAAGTCAAAATGACTCTCCAATGCTTTCCAAATAGGGCCACAGCCCTGAGCAGGACAGTCAAGGACTCCTGCTGGCTCCTTTTGCATACCTAGCAGGCTCTAGGTGAGACTGCTCACCATTTTCACAGCATTTCCCCTATTTTCTCCCCTTTTGAATCTTGCCTCTTCTCTGTCCCAGAATTCCTTCCCACCAGTGGTTTTACTCAAATGTCCACTTCAACACAATGCCTTCCTAAAATTGCAGACTTCCTATCCTCACCACCACTCCACTCCTTCTTCTTTGCTTTGTTTTTTCTCCTTAGTTCTTATAACCATCTAACAGACCAAATATTTTACTTATTTAACTTACTAATTGCCTGTCTCCTCTAACTGGAATATAAGCTCCATTAAAGCAATGATTTTTGCCTATGCCTTGCTCATCACCATATCCCTAAAACCTAGAATAGTGCTTGATACATAGACACTCAGAATATATTTGAAATATTGAAGGAATGAATGAGCAAACAAATGGATACATTACTAAATAATGCATCTCCTCTGCTGAAGTTCTACACATCCTCAAGGAAGTCAAAGCTCTTATTCCAGTGATTTGCATATAGTGGGCATTCGCTACCTGGTTGTGCAATGTGAATCCAAAGGACCAGTTAAAATGTTAGTCTTCCCTGAAGTCTTTCCTTAGAATTTCTGCTAAAGGTGACCTCTCTGCTCTCTAAAGACTATTGACCATTATTTGTATTTATGGCATGTATTGCATACTGAATTGAGTTATAGTTATATGTTGCCCTTCCCACTGAGTAATGTGCAAGCTCTTTAAAGGCAGTTACCAATTATCTTTGTATCTCTTGCAGCTATTAGTGCATTGACACTCAAGAAATAGTCCTGAAATTAAATTATTGCCAAAATAAATTAAATTATTACCAAAAGCAAAGAGGAAGTTACACATGAAGGCATTTTACCATTTTCCTTATTGTTAAAGATGAACGTATCTAACTTCTTTTTAAAAAAGAATACCTGTCATCTGCACAATACTAACTATTCCCAAAGAAATCACTATGTGAACATTCTACATCTTTACAGATTATTAATGCTGCACTTGCTTTGGCTGCAAGACCCAAAAGTCAAGTGGTCAAAAAAACCATGGAAATGTACAAGCGCACGTGGGAGAATCATATTCATGTCCTCACTGAAGCTGTAGATGACATTACGAGCATTGATGACTTCCTTGCTGTATCTGGTATGTTTTTGATTTTTTAAATTATACGTTTGCTCTTGTCAATTTTCTGAAATAGGGTAATACTAAATATAATTAATTTTATGCAATATAATGAGACTTTGTGAAATGATTGTCTTTCTGGAAGCAACGTGTTCTACATATGATTTGCTCTAAGATAATAAGCTTTATGCCTTGTAATCCTTACAACTCAACAATTCATACTGTGTCTCTAAAAGAAACTCCCATTCATGGGCAAAGCATAGTTGAAAATACTAACTGGAAATCTTAGACATTTCCTGGCTTTACAAATAAGTCATCATTTCCTCGCCTTTAATATACTTATATCTCCTGATTTCCCTACACTTCTTTTCCAAATGAATTTTTCTCCACTCAGAAAAAAAATGTATACATTAATAGGAAAACTCTCCATTGATTTGAGACACAACATGTATTTCAACTATTAGTATATGTATTTGAAGATTTGTGATCTATAGAATCAAATAAACAAGTCTAAACATCTGACCACATCAGTAACAGACGGGCTTGAGGTTTCATGTCAAGCCCAGATGATTCTCTCATCACAGAGTGTTCTCTTGTTGTCAGTAATTTTAACTATTATAAACAATGCTATTTTAAGTATATTTTTCCTATTTGCTGTCTTCTTAGTATAGGCTTCGTGGTGTGACTCCAACCAACATCTTATATTGAGGCAGGCTTTTGTCATTTAATTGTTAAATGCTAAGTTCTGTTTTTTAGCTGATTCTGTGGTTACAATGCAAAGAAACCTGCTTACACTACTTGATGTAAAGGCATTTATTATACGTATACTGATGGCACAATAGGGAGAATCTCCTGAACACACAAGAACAGGAGCCAGAGTTGGCCAGGCCTTCCTCACATGATTAGAGCTGTGGGAGGTCTGGGGTCTAAGGCACTGCATGGGTCCTCAGAGCAGGAGCTCATGGTTTTTCCTTTGGTGCTGGCTTAACCTGACCTAGCCACCTTGGGAGTCTGCTACTTTCTGTGAACAACTTTAGCCCTTCCGAATGTTTTGCCTGCACATAACAGAAAACTTATATGAAAGTTGCTTAAATAACAAAAACATTTAATTATCTCATGTCACTAGGTGTTTAGGATAGTCGATGCCAGACTTACTGGCTCTAGCATACCAGAGGACTTGGATAGGAATCGTCCAGGTATGTGGGGAGGAGCATCTTATCACTAACATTGTTTAGAATTGTCAGTATAGGGTAATAAGAAAAAGTGGGTTAATGTTTAATATGATTCATTCTAGTTTTTGAATTCTCTGTGACAATGCACTCCATTATTTTCTATGCCCAGGGTAGTCTGTTCCTACTTTCCTGTCCTTTGGATGCTCTAGTTGGCAGTGGTTTAAGGTTATTAATGACCTATGTAGGGCTTTCTTTATTCTATTGACCTTCCCTCACGGTTGCATCTCAAAGCGTCACATCTCAAAGCATTACTCAGTACCACCTAAAGCAGGAAAACAAGCTAGCTTGTTGGCTGTCACTTGTCATGGAGGAAATCTTCCCAGATGCGTTCTGTCAGACTTTCTCCTACTTGTCATAGGTCAGAACTTGGTCCCAAACCTGCTCTTGGACCAATTGCTGTCAAAGGGAAAGGAGATTTCCATGACGGCTTAGAGTGCTGATAAGTGGTTAACAACTGACTGGGGACCTGGTGGAGTTGTTGTCCTAATTTGTAACACTTGTTGATTTCTGTGGCATAAATACTCCCACAGTGACAGATTTCAAGCTACCAATGTGATGTCACTAAGCTCTGAATTGGGAAGAGATGCATCAAAAAAGCTCCTGTGAACTGGTATAAACAGATTCTAGCAGACAACTGAGCTTAGACCAGATGTAATTCAACCTTTCTGACTATTCACTTAATACACAAACAAAATCAGAGCCTTTATCAGCAGAAAAGAAGGGGAAATAGCCGTTGCCTAGAGAACAAAATATGTTTGCCCTCAAAACTAGTGACATCCACTGCTTTCTCAGGTTTCTGTGCCTTCCTAAACTTACCCGGCATCAGTTTATGAGCTCTAGTGCTGTGAGCTCCAGTACTGTTTCTTGTTACATCACAACTTTTTAACATCTGTTCCCACAGATAATGGCATCTTCTCTCAGAATCTTCCCAGTTGCGTAAATGGAAGAATCTAGCTGGCCCTATACATCTTTTGAGTATCAGGCTAGAAGTCCTAAGACCAAGATCACAGGCCAGCCATTGGATGGGTTGCCTTTTTTCAGATGGCTAGTCATGGTTCAAATAGCTGTGACATGGGCTGTCAAAGTCTGACAGTTTTGTGCGGGACAGATTGTCTTAGAAAACTTCCAGATGTGCTGAGCTGTGGACAACTTCTCTGGTACTCCTTTACAATGATCTTTTGGAACACTTTCTTTGTGTTCACAGATTCCTGGTCCCTCTGTTTGCCAGGTTGAACAACTGACCTGTTAGTTCATAGGGGATGTGAGTTGTGATTACCTAGAGATAATATGTTTTCAAAATTTTCATAAACATTTCATCTTTTGCTTGGGCATTCTTTCAGCAGTTGATAGCAATATTCAATTCTTTTTTTCTTCTTATTATAATAAAGAATGGGAAGGCTGAAAAGATTCCTGCTTTCTCCTGAGTCAATTGTAAAAATTTGTGGATTCTCGGAACATCAGCTGTCCACAATAAAGTATAGACAAAAATTAAAGCCTAAAATCAGTAAGAAAGGATTCTTGTACTTTAAACTATTATTTTATTGTCTTTAGCAAAGGTAGAGATCACATTGGTAAAATGTTTGCCTTACAATAATGTTTTAGAGTGATTAGATCGTCCAATATTAACTAGTGGCTCTTGAAATAAGGGTATTTTTAATACCAAATGTCTTTTTTATTTATCTATTGCATTTCCAACTGTAGAACCATCATTGACAATTTGAAAATTGTATGTTTCTATAATCACCAAATTTCTTATAAAACAGAAATCAAAATACCAATTTCCGGAAGCAATTTTGGGGTTGTTTCCTGTTATACATAGAAGTCCCAAATATAAGTGCAATCAATTCTTTCTTGGAAATCATAAGGAATATAGCAACCTCACCAATTTATTATATATTTTAAAGTTTTATGTGTAAAAATAAAATTAAACAGTGAGCCAAAACCCACTTCCAAAGCAACGCAATGTTTGGCAAGCTAAGCTCTCTGGCATTCAATTGTCCAAAAGAGGCTCCTCTTTTTTTTTTTGAGGAAGTTTAGCCTTGAGCTAACTACTGCCAATTCTCTTTTTGCTGAGGAAGCCTGGCCCTGAGCTAACATCCATGACCATCTTCCTCTGCTTTATACATGGGACACCTACCACAACATGGCTTTTGCCAAGCGGTGGCATGTTCGCACCCGGGATCCGAACCAGCGAGCCCTGGGCCACCAAGAAGCAGAACGTGCACACTTAACTGCTGAGCCACCAGGCCGGCCCCAAAAGAGGCTCCTCATAGTTTAATGTTATTTATATAATATTGTCAGTGTCATCTTGTAAGTAATTAGAAAAATACTTCAAAATGCATTGGTCCCCAAACTTTTTGTCCCAACACTTACTACAGGGCTTATCCCCACACCATTCACTATGCTTTTTAACACCCTCTGAAAATATATATAACAAAACACCTGTCAGAAAATGGCTAGTCTGAAGATTCTTTGTCCATGTCAGGATCTGTCTTACTTATAGACAGAAGATGTGTCTAACTGATGAGAACTGAGAAGCTCTGTCTTTCAAGCCTGCCATGGTGCCTGAAACCCCCAGTATTAGTTATCCACACGGGAGTATAAAAGCACTGAAGATCTCTGTTTAAGATGCAAATTTGGAAGAAGGAACATGTTAACACGTGCCCGCTTTTTGAACCATGGCGTTAATTGACTCACAGTGAGCTATAATCCCAAGGAACTGAGTTTAGAAGTAAACTTTGATAGCAGAGGAAATGACTTGGACCATAAGAATTATTTAACAATTATTAACAACTGATCAAACGTAAGGGTTTGTGAGGAGAGGACCTTTCTTTCATCTATTCCCTCATTCATTCATTAAATATTTATGGCATAATTTTAAGTGCTAAACCCCATGGAAGGCACTAGAGTTTGAATAATGAGTAAAAGCTAGTGAAATAGATAACTTGCAAGAGAGCTGTGCCAGTAGAGATTGTTGGAGAAAGAGGCCCACATAAGGGATGGAGGAAGCCACTGGCAATGGTTTGGAATATTCTAAACAAGAGATTGATCACTTATTGATTAGAATTGGCGCTGCTGTTCCCTTATTGTAAAAAGGTGTTCGGGGCCGGCCCCGTGGCCAAATGCTTAAGTTCCTGCGTTCCGCTTTGGCGGCCCAGGGTTTCACTGGTTTGGATCCTGGGCGCGGACATGGCACTGCTCATCAGGCCATGCTGAGGCAGCGTCCCACATGCCACAACTCAAATACATACAATTAAAATATATACAACCATGCACTGGGGGGATTTGGGGAGAGGAAGCAGGAAAAACAAAAGAAGATTGGCAACAGTTGTTAGCTCAGGTGCCAATCTTTAAAAAAAGGTGTTCTCATTTTTAAGATAACATGATATTGACTTTCAGTGAATTATAGTACTGAAGGATTCTTGAAAAGTTCCTTTATTCCATGTCCTAAATTTCTCTTTAACATGTCCACTTTTCTTCATACTCACTGCTGTCGCTCCAGTTTAAGCCACTATCTCTTGTTTGAATTGCCATATAATCTTTCTAATTGAGCCTCCTGCTTCCAGAGTTTTGCTTGAAGCCACTGAATAGGTATTTGCTGCATGAATAAAGTATTTATTCTCCTTTTTAATTCTGTGCAAGATTGATTTTGCCAGTTTAGGTCTTACGCTTTCATTAAATATATTTAGCTTTGGAATGAATATTTCTAAAAATCTTCAAATTAAAAAAATAACTTTAAGCATTAATCCTCATAACATTCTCTGCCCTTGACTTAGCGACACAAAGATAACTCTGATCCTGCCATCAAAAATGCACTAACAAAGAACTCTGTGCTCATGATATTGTGGTGAACACGATCTTTGGCTTCTACAAAGTTGTATCTAAATCATTTCACTAAGAAAAGGGAAAATAAACAGATTTTCAATTTTCTTTCATAAGTTAATACCAGATAAACACATAATAAAATTAGCAAGATCAAAATGTTAAATTAATTGAACACAAACTAAGCAGTATTCAGTCTCAATATAGTGTTTATAGAATAGGTGCTGGGGTAAAAGATGACCATATATATAGTATACATCTATGCAAAGATAAATTATATAATATAATTACAACCAATTATCTATTAGCATGCTTTCACCTATATGTCTCTTCAACGTACACCAACTTGAAATTTTAGTTATTAAAAGCATCAAAGCATGAAGTGTTTTAATACAAGTATATTCTTTTAAAATTGAGATTTGAAATCATATGGCACAAAAACGAATTTTGATAAAAATGTATCGAATATCAACCATGTGCAGGACCGTGTGCTCAGAAATGCATCGGATGTAAGGAAGGAAAAGGCACAATGTCTGCTTCCAGAGAACTTACAGCCTAGTATATATAAATCAGGCTCTAGAGGATTATAATACTCATATAAGCAAAATGCTGTGCAATTAATGTTGCTGGAGTGTGAGGGTATCGAGTGAAGCGTTTTTAAGGTGATAGCGGTTGAACTGAATTGTTGAACTGAACCTTGAAGAAATTGGAATAACAGCCCAGAAAGAGAGAAAACCATGTGAGGGTGCGTGGTGGGTCTGAGGGACAGCAAGTTGGCCTGTGCTACAGAAACAGAGGGTATGTCTGAATTGGCACTGAGCTCAAAGAGTCAACAGGTTACATTGCATAAAGCCCTGAACGTTTGTAGGAAAATGTAAATTGTCTATAATTTTAAATGGTAGTATCATAGACTACATCACTTTTTCAGAACACTAACTCCAGATGCTGAAAAGCATTGTTATAAAAGTAGGTAGTGTAGTACTAAAAAATGTTTTAATTGCTCTTAGAAGCGAAAGTAAAGTAAATTCAATATAAAGCAGGTGTTCCCTCACTTTCTCCACCTCACCTCCAAGAAATTAAAACATAAGACTGACACATTCAAGATGTGACAATAGGAAGGTGAGGTGAGAGCCACTTTGATGACTTAAACCTGGCTCAGGCTGAAGAACTCAGGTGTCCATTTACCAAGAAAAGAAGCTCTTCCCCGTCAGGAGGGTCCAGTGATGACTAGCGGTCAGGATCTTCTATACCATTGGCTAAAAGCAAGAGACTGGCTTGCAGTTGTAAGGTTTTTTCCTACGGGTCCTCTGTGATTACCTTTTTGTGTGACGGTATACGGCTCAGTGATCATTGTGGAGACTGCAGAGGAATTGTACACACAGCTTTACATAAGTCATGGGAAGACAGGGAGAAAGCGTGCTTTCAAAAAATGATTGAGTAGGCTCCCCCAAAGTAATCTATTATTGTTCTATTGATAATTATATTTTGAATTACTGCCTGTTCTTACATGACTGAAGAGCAGTTTGGGCATGTGAACTTGAATTTATCACACATCATTCCATGTACTAACAGGCAAGTTCGCTCCAGATGCTCTCATTTAAATGAACAATGGGTACACTGCGGGACTATTGTTTGAATATTATGAATTAGATCTTTAGAAAAGCAATAGTTAGAAGTCCTGTTTTGACTTTGCCCAAATCAGATTTGAGAATTTTTACCAGAACTTTTAGGTGGGTCTGGAGCATTCATCAGTAATCTTGCTGATAAAATAAACAGCACTGAGGGCTTGCATTTTAAACTTGTGTAAAAATATAACAAATATTTCCTAAATTCTGCAGATGCACTAGCTATGTACTTACAAAGACTCTGCATGATAAAATAAACCTTCAATGAAAGATTTTCTTAAAATTGTCTCAGTGAGTATATGTATGGTATTAATAACCATATTATTTGCCATAGCCAGATATATTGACAGAAACTTTCAGCAAAAACAGAATCAAAGTGAGTCTCATAATTTCATTGTATTTGGTTATTTCTGGACAGAGTCTCAACTCTAAGCACATGCATTTAATCAGTGTAATTTGGATAAATAAAAATTCTTGATACAGCGTATCCTGTGGAACATTTTATGGATTAGTTGAGGGGTTAGAAGGAAAGTTTCCCTTTGCCATACAATGCTCCTCCACATACTAATGGGTCCAAGGGGCTCATTACACTCATAAGAGAGTGGCTCCAGAGTCTGTGCTGTGAACAATTTATGTGTATTTGAGAAATGCAGCTAATAATTACATTCTCACAAAGCTCATATCCTTCTTACTAAAATTTCACCACTGAAGGAACTCTTGTGGTTTACACATCAAGACTATGGATTTTGTCTCCAGAACCTGTGGGAAGCAAAGAAAGAGAAGAATCTGTTCAGAGGTCTTAAGTATGCTTAGGATCGACAATTCTGCCATTCCTTATCAGATCTATGATCTTTGGGAAATAAATTAACCTCTGACTCACAAAGTGCCCCCCTCTAAAATGTTAATAACTATATCATTTTGCTATGGTCTGAATGTTTGCGTTCCCCTCTCCTTCAAATTCATGCGTTGAAATCCTAATGTCTGTCATGAAAATGTCAGGAAGTGGGACCTTTGGGAGGTGCTTAGGTCATGAGGGTGGAGCCCTCACAAATGGGATCAGTGTGCTTATCACAGAGACCCTACAGAGATCCCTAGCCCCTTCCACCATGTGAGGACAGAGCGACAATGTGCTGGACATGAACCAGGAAGAGAGCTCTTAACAGAACTCTCAACACAACCACCATGCTGGTGCTTTGATCTTGGACTTCCCAGCCTCCAGGATAGTGAGGAATAAATTTCTGTTGTTTATAAGCTACCCAATCTGGGTTATTTTGTTATAGCAGCCTGAATGGACTAAGACACATTCCTTCATTTATTTAACAAATATTTACTGAGCACCTACTAGGTGATGGGACTGTTTTAAATCCTGGAAATAGAACAGTCAATAGAACAGGCGAAACTCCCTGCCCTCTTAGAGCTCACATTCTTGCTTGATTGGAAGAATTAAATGAAACAATGTACTTAAAAAGTTTTGAAGAGTGTCTAGGGCATAGTAAGTGGCCCAGTAAAAGATAATCATTATTAGTAACATCATTGGCAGGCTATTGTTAAAATTTAAAGCAGGAATGAGAAAGATGAATCTCTTTAAAGGAGCTACCTTCATTAAACCTGTTCCAATAGTTAGTGCATTATAATTTACCAAAATAACAAAAATTATCTTGAAAACCATGGTGTATAACTACCAGATGTCAAGACATTAAAAAATTATGATAACACCAAATATTAGACAAGATGTAGTAAGGTGAGAACTCTCATACGCTGTGTCTGGAAAAGTAAATTATAATCTCTTTGAAGAACAAAACAGCAACATGTGGTACCTGGATTATTTTGCCACAAATATCCTTCTATATATATTTGAGAAACTTACTTCACACATTAATAGGACAGATTTTAAAAAGCAATGAGTAAATTAGCAAGTTTTAGAGCAAGAAGAACAGTAGGATGCTGAAAATGCCACATATAACAAATACATGAGTGACTAACGCTGGAGAAGGAGAAGCTGGGTGGAATAAAAAAAGTAAATATGGGATTTACTCTCCCATTTACTCCATTTTGTTTGTAAAGCTTGATTTTTTAAAAATAATGTCGGAACAAAATCTGCTGAAAAAATAGCACCCATTATCACTGAGGTAGATAATTTTCTATATTTTATTAATTTACGATTTCTTAAACTTTTGTAATAAAAGAGTTCTAGTGAACAGGAGAAGTAAACGTTAAGGTGCAAAGACAGGCAGTGTGGTTGGTTGTGTGCTTGGAGTGATGGAGAGATCTTCCCAGACGTCCCATCTCAGCTGCTGAAACTCACCAAATAATGGTGATCACCCGGAATTCTTGATCATGAATCTTGGTAATACAGTTTAAGAAAATGCTGTGTGAAGGTGAAAAATCCCTAAACCTTTATCACCCAGGGTCAGACTCTGAGGGAATAATATTTTGTGAAATTTTATGCCAGTTTTTACCCTTGTTTTGTGGGTGAGGGCGAGGAAAAGGATGACTGGATTTTTAAAAAATATTTTTATTGTGAAATATTTCAAGCATTCATAAAAGACTAGAGTGTATAGAATAATGAATAATGTAATCTTACCATGAAGCTTTACCAAACATTAACTTTTGTCATGCTTGTTATTACATGTATAATTGAAGTCCCCTGTGTAACGTCTCCTAGGATTTTTACAATTTACCCTTTACTAGGAATTTTGATGAAAGCCCTTGCCTCCTGATAAGCAAATCTGCATGACATTTTCCTTCTATTGGCTTAGGAGGTCCAGGCATCCAAATCGTCAGAACCGGCCTCAGGCAATAGAATCTCTCACTTTGGGTACATGAAAACACAAAGCTAAAGCTGAAAGCTTCCCCACAGGGGCATGATAGCAAGATTTAAGTAATATTCTGTTCTACCACCTTTATAGCACTCCTGAGAGTAAGTAATGGAGGAATGGATGTTCTTGAAGCAAGCGCCCAGTGAACACTTTGATATTGACAAGTTAATCATTTATTGTATCAGTCAATACATACGTATTGAACAATTTCTATTCACCCTAGAGATACAATGGTGAATAAAACACATTGGACTTATTCACAAGGAATCTATAGTCTAATGGAGGAAACAAGCCCTCAGATGTCAATTACAGTGTGGTAAAATAGTTTATGTTGGGAAAGGCATGAAGGCTATCTTTCTATCAGCAAAGGAATAGTGTGACAGCCAACCTTTGAAATCTCATCATTTTCTATTGTTCCTTGAATTTGTGATCACCTTTTCATATATTGGCATTTGGTAACTCATTATACGAATTTGCAGGATTTAACTTAAAGAAGATACTCAGCATAATCCATGTTCACTATAATACTATTTCATTCATCTTTATGATTATCATAGATGTACAGTAATCAATTTTCAACCTGGCTCTCCATAACAGTTTTTTTTTTTTGTTTTTTGTTTTTGTTTTCTTTGGTTGGGAAGATTGTTGCTGAGCTAGCTTGAGGAAGATTGTTGCTGGGCTAACACCTGTGTCAATCTTCCTCTGCTTTGTATGTGGGACGTTGCCACATCATGGCTTGATGAGCGGTACTTGGGATGCAAACCCACAAACCCCAGGCCACTGAAGCAGATCACGCAAACCTAACTATTACACCACTCAGCCAGCCCCTCTATAACAGTTTTTAAAATGTATAATTAGTGGGAATTTACAAATAAGTTAGCAGTTTACATCCATTTATATATAATTTTGTACGTACTGATTTTCTTTCTATAGCATAGATTTGCTTGTTAGGATCAGTTGCTTTGAGATTTCAGGTTTTCACCCTATAAGTGCACCACCTGTTAAGTGATAATTTTAGAATATCACTATTAAAAATCTAAGCCAAAAAAACCCAATTGATATACTTGAAACTACCAAAAATCTAACACTTAACTGTAATATAGTGATTTAAAAATATTCAGTGCCATCCAGACCAACTGCCATATAACTTCCCATAACCTTTTCAGTTTAGTTAATTTCAAGAACTTTCAGACGTAGATGAAATCTCGTTTTTTGGATACAGGTTGTGGAAAAATGGTCAAAGAAGGAATGGAAAACGTGCTTTTTTTGTGTGCCTAACTAATTCAATGTATTATAGCAACATTTAAATTCCCATGGTGTCATTTAATGCTTTCTTGCAAATCTGCATCCACCATCTTGATGGTGATTTATGTACTTTATGTGTCCATAATAAATTGCATATAAATCCTCCTCTTCACCTAACCACATGGGAAATTTCATGCAGGCAGAGATATTTAGCCTTGCGACTCTTTCTTTGTGAACTGGTTTATGAAATCTAGTTATTTAAAATTCTGTAAGTTGTTTATCACCATTGCATTTTTAAGGTAACACCATATTCAAAAGTATGAAAACCCGCTACGGAATAATGGAAACTTATTCTAAAATTATAGATCAGTTATGGTATTATTAGTTTTTGTCTGTTATATTTAGCAAAAAAAAAATATGTAGTGGCTGTATTAATTAAAAGTGCCTTATTAAAGCACGATATATATATTTATACTGTCTCCATTTAAAAAAATGAATTTATAATTTGTCTGCATTAATATTTATACGGTTCTGATTGCTGTTTCATGGTGTGTGTCTGTGCGTGTTTTTACTTTGGTGCATGACTTTCTTGACTTCTGTTTTTCTTAAGAAATGTCACTATTAATATGTGTAGAACCACTTATCCCAAGAACCCTCAGAATTCCATAGATATTTCCTCATTTATTGCTCCACCTAAGAAGAATTTGGCTAATATAATCCTGTTTAATATATAGAAACCTGTCACACAGAATTCCTGAATTGCTCAAATTCTCTAAGACAATAGATCATAAAGATGTTACTTTTAGGTACCCTCTAATCAGTTCAGTTTATTATCCTCTTCTAAAAACTGTTTTTCCTCTCAAATTAGTTTCTGCCTGTTTGTTTAATGTCAAAATATGGAGACCATGCATAGTTTTTCCATCTGGAAATCTCTTGAATCAGGGAGAAAGATATACCTAACTCTTGAGCCTAACTTTGGATTTGTTACTCATTCAGCTTTTGAGTCAAATAATTAACAAAAGCTTAAGTCCCTCCCTCTATAAATCTTTGGTTGTCCATGCAGACGTAGCTGGGGAATTTTGTATGATGGATAAAGCAAAGTAAATACCCCTTTGAGCTAGACTAAGTATCATTTGGTGGGAAGATAAGACTTTTTCCTCTCTCACCAGAAGTTAGTGAGACTCTGGAGGAGAATTTAAATATGAAAAATAAATAAATAAAACCACTCTCAACATCAGATTAGTGAAAAATGAAGTCAAAGAAAGAGAAGCAACCAAACACCATGGCTATGTGCATACTGTCCGGTTTAACATCATCGCAGTGTCTTATACCATGTTTGGATACTGTGGTACTTAATAAACATTTGTCTAATTAAATCTGTTTTACTTAATAAACTCTCATTTGATTTCTACAGGAGTAACCTCCAAGTGATCCAGGGCAGAGTTTGCTCTGTTTACATTTCAGAGCCTCCCAACACAGGCTTTAGGGCAAAGCCCGAGTGTATAAGTAGCATAACTATTCTAGGCAACTGCAGAAATTAAGCAGAGCTATGCGAAGTGATTTTCTTCTTGGTATAGTGCTGTTTCCAATCAAGCCTTCTCCTCGCTGTATAATTGCCCAGAATGATCACTCTGCACCTTTTCCTAATGTAAAAGATGAAGCTCGTTTCCTATGGTGCTAAAGGCTTATGTGCCAAGATCTTTATTTCCTAATGTAAAATCTGATGTGTTTTAATTTTGATTTGATAATTCACTGAAGTTAAATTTTTTCTGCTTAATCAGGCACTAACAAGTGATGTGAAATGTGAGATTTATCTGTCTTCCAAACATTTTATGACATGAACCTAAATGATTTCCACGATAGTAGAGGATAAAATTTTAATGTGCCTTTGGAAAAATATCTGTGAACAAAAGGAGAATCTTGTACTTTTGCCGCATTTGTAACGTCACCTGGCTGAGCACAACTGAACTGTCATAATTTTAAGTAGTAAATAAAAATTCAGTTTATCTGCCAGTGACATATAAAGAAGTTATAAGAAATCACACATTTATTATGATTCCCTTGAAAGTTCACCATTTTTCCCCTCTGAAAATATAAAAGGGTATTTTGTGTAAGTTCCTTATGATTCTCTTGTGATTTTTAAATAAAATCAACTAAAGTAGAGAAGATTTTGTTGTTGTTGTCAGAAATATTATTTACTTAGTAAAGAGGACTAAGAAAGTGTTGGGCAGCTAAAAATAGGTAGCACTCACTGGTAATAAAATATCATGAATCTACTTTTTATCTTACTCAGATAATGATACTTTATTACAGGAAAGAATTTAAAATACTATTGTATCATATAAATTTGGGAACTGACCCTCAGAACAAAGAGCTATAGGCATAGTTTTTTGATATGTAGATTTCCTACAAGGATGATCTGATCACTATTGGACTTTTATTATCCGTATCTTCTTCTGGGTTATAATTGCTAAAATTCTCTCTCCCTATTCTATTTATTTAAAAAAATTTCAGAAGTGCAAATGATATGTTGAAAGATGGTAAAGAATTGTTTAATTTGTCTTGTCATTGGTCTGCATTGTATTTTACACAGAAAACTGAAGAAAATATGATTTGTTATTCTTAATTTGATACCAGCAACCAAATGACCTTTATTGTCTTAAATACGTAATTTGCCATGTCAATCAGACTAAGGCTTGATTATTAACAGAAGAGTTAGCCCCACACAGTACTTGCTCCAATCATGCTATTTCCTGCCCTTTCCCCATATTAATCGCCATCTGCTGAAATTCCATCCCTAGAAAACCACTTTATCCTTCAAACTTTTTTTTCTCTTAAACTTTTTTTCTCCTTTAAACCTTTCTATGCTCCCTCATAATTTTGAATTCGTACTATAACTTTGATCACTTTCTGCCTTATAGTACAACTACTTTTATATATTTTTGCTCTCTCCAATTTTGGAAGTCCCAGAGGACAGAAATGCTATTGCGTTAGGTGAATTGTGTCCCCTAAAATTCGTATATTGAAGTCCTAACCCCAAGCACTTCAAAATGTGACTGCATATGGAGAAATGGTCTTTGAAGAGATCAATAAGTTAAAATGAGGTTATTGGGATAAGCTCAAATCCAATATGACCGGTGTCCTTATAAGAGGAAATTATGACATAGACAAGTGCAAAGGGAGAAGATCATGTGAAGACACAGGGAGAAGATAATTATCTGCAAGTCAAGAAAGGAGGCTTCAGAAGACGCAAACCCTGCTGACACCTTGATCTTGGACTTGCAGCCTCCAGAACTGTGAGAAAATAAATTTCTGTTGTTTAAGCCCCTGAGTCTAGGGCACTGTGTCATGGCAGTCCTAGCGGACTAACACAGCTATGTTTCTGGACCATTTTAGCACAGTACCTTGTAGCCAATAGTATCTCAACAAAGGTCATTACAGTGATTGCCTACATACTCTATTCTCCATAAACTAAAATCAGGTTTTGTTTCAGTGAAGGAGAGGAACACTAAGACAGTTCTGTCTTTGAGCCTTAACACTGAAGGAATAAGTGGCAACCATACTTCAGTGATCCAGCCTTCCTTTCCAACATTGTTTCTTTATTGTCCCTCGACAGTTGTGGACCTCTGAAATTCCGTAAGAATCTTCTGATTTGTCCAATGGCTTACTTTGTTTAATTCTAGTATGGATTATATGATAATATTTGTATTTTTGAATGTTAATTACAGAAATAAAATAGTGATTATAACATTTAATCAAACTCTAAATCACCTCATTGTCATAATTTATGTAGATATTCCTTTTTAAAATACAACTTTATTAGTTTATTTTTGTTTTATTTTGAACACTAGATAGTTAAATAATTTCCTTATGTCCTCTACTAATCCATCAAATTATTCCATGGAATTAGGAAAAAACAAGGTTCATGTTTTGGTATTAGTAGTTTGTTTTATCCTTAAGCCATAGTCCCTTTAAACTAATGTCTCATTGATCACAGAAAGTTCAGCTGTATATTATGGCTTTTTAAAATACATTCTAACATCAACTTTCCTCATAGTCATTAACCTTATTCTTAATAAAATTTGATTTCTTTTCTATTCTCATGAGAAGCGATCCTTGAACGTGATGTTAAGGTGGTGGGGTAGATAAAGAACTCTGAGAGTTTATGGGCTGGTCCAGGAATAATTTTATTTTCTTGAGTTATAGTGGTGTATGCATATTCTAGCTACTGTGGTCAATATGTTAATATACCAAAAAATGGTCAGTTTAACTGGAAGCTAATGGGGTACAGCAAGGCAAATATTTGCTACAGGTTAGTAGATTGGTGAGGCAGCAGGGAATGTGGGTGCCGTTTACACCGTCTCCTCTGCTTTTGCCATTCAACACACAACCCAGGGACAGCTACAGTCCCTCATCCTGCAAAGGAAATCACTGTTTATCATGTGCTCTCTCTCAACTTATCAGTTTTGAGGATTTGGGCAAATTGCTTAATAGCCTTTCTTTTCGTATTCTGTAAGGTAAGAGTAATAATTCCCACTTAACAGGATAATCTTTGAAACTGCATACACAATGGTTGTGAAAGTGCATAGCAGAGTGACTGTGGCATGGACTCCTCTCAACAATATTGGTTGATTCTAAATCAAAATTACTTAAAAAGAATGTCTTGAGCCTTCCTTTCTTCTCTACATAGGAGTTACCAGATTTCCAGTTTCTTAACTTTCCAATTTCCTAACAATCTCTGTGTCTGATAGGATAATTTCTTTTCTTCCATCTCTTAGTCCATTGCCTCCACCTGGCTTAAGAAAAAGTTTGGGGAGATATTACTCTAGAAGCCTGTTACCCAGTGTCACACTTCTTAGTTGATTTAAGTGTAAACCATAAAAATACGTTTGTGACTATTTTTAGTACAAATAGAAGAATGATGAGCCATAAATTTTATCAGGAGCTTTGAGATGTTGGAATTTCAGTGTATTTCCCATGGTCTCTGGAAGCGTATGGACTGGCCATTGTGGAATACTCTGGGTCACCACCTGTGGCATCTGCTTTACATTGCTCTGTTGTCCAGTGGTTAACTGGAATTAATTTTCCTTGCTGTCATTTTTTAAACACTGGTTTTATTTAATATTTAGAGATGCTTTTGGGCAATGAATTGTCTCCAGCTCTCTGTGGAAGAACTTCTTGCACTAATAACAGTGTAGTAAGTAGCCAAACCACGCCCCCCCACCACCAAAAAGGGGTAAAAGTGCCACGTGGATTTGAAAGTTCACAAGCTCTCAGACTTCCAAAGTAATTAAATGATGAGGGAGATGCAAACTACCACTTTCGTAACTTTTTGAGCATATTAGTTGGGGAGAGCAGGTGGATAAAGTTCTAGGGGTATTTTTACAGCTCTTGCGGTTTTGGAAGGCTATTAAAGCCTCGTCATTACGTTGCCTTTGTTGCAAACCATCCATCTCTTTGGTCTGTCTTTCATTGTGGTTTTGCGAAAGAAATGAAACTGACATTATAAAGCTATTTTAAATAGTGCAGCACACGGAATTATTATTAATGGAAGGAGAAAACATGGTTTGGTTAAAACATTAGTTTCTTGTTTTCTAATTATGTCACCACTGATCTTTTAATTATTCCAGATGCATATTTTGCCACCTTACCTCGTTCCTGGCTTCTTATTCTTTGTAAATTAGATCTAGCAATTAGTAATATTCTCACTATATTTCCCCAAAGACAATTTGTGCTTTTCAGTACAATTTGGTATGTTCACAGTAGTTTTCAATTCCTTTTACAACACAAGTCATAAAACCCCCTTTCATGTCAAAGAAGAACAAGGAAGGGATAAGCCCAACTGCTTAGGCCAGATGGTAAGAAATCAGATGACAGGGAAAAAAATCGCAAAGCCATTCAACTCCTACTTTGCTTCTGCCTTTTCTATCAACACGAATGATCTTTAAACTAGATGGGGTATGACAAACATGGTTAAGGGGATCGAAGCCCAATTGGTGGTCTAATAAAAGTACCTGGCTGCTTTAAATTGCTTCAAGCCTCGAGGCAAGACAAAGCACATCCCAGAATTCTGCAGGAACTGGCAGATGTTGATGTAGAACTGCTCTCAGTAATTTTTGCATAACTACAGGGAATAACAATAGTGCTAGAGAATGCAGAAGGGAAAATGCTCTTCCAGCTTTCGAAAACAAGGAAAACATAGTGGTTACTATCACCAATTGTTGAACTTCAGCAAACTTCCAAAATTGAAGTTTAAACAACTTATAAATATATACAATGAAGAAAATGATAAATTCCCTAAGAACCAAGCTTCTTACATTAAGGCTGCATTCTTCTGTGAGGGTTGCTAGATTAAGAGATGAAGGGAGTTATGCAGAAATGCAGGGTGTACAGGGATTTACAAGATATTTAATATAGTCATGATTTTCTTGTGGGAAACATTGAGAAAGGTAGAAAATGGGGGTTGGAAGTTTCATAGCCAGTGCTAATAACAGATCAATTTCTTTTTTGGGGAGTGGAAGCTGATAAATGTGAATTGACTGGTTAACCATTAAAGACTAAATATGTTGTAGTGAGGACAATATGACCAGACAGAGATAAGAGTGATTCCTGGTGAATTGATTAGGGAACAGTTCAAAATAAAGAAAAAAAGGTAGAATTTGAAGTGGGCATTGATGGTTGTAAGCTACTCAAAAGACCAAAATGGGAAAGAAGAAAAAGGGCGTTAGAAATAAGGAGAATGACATTGTGGTCACTCATGGCACTTATTACGCACTGCCTTGCAATTATTTTTGTCCATCTGCTATTTCATGGGTAGCAAAATTAGGAATCTCTTTCCTTTGGGATCAAACCATACTTGGAATCTTTTCATTGAAATGTTTCATATGCCTTTTATTTTCTATAGTTTCTATACCACACATTATTTAGCTATTATCCATGCTGTTTTCAGCCCTTTGCCTGAAGGTAGGGATGTTCGATTGTCTGCCAGTCCCAGAACTGCTCCTATGGCGCTGGGGATGGAAGATAGAGGCACATCCGCAGGCCTCTGTAGCTCCTGCAGGCTATCAGTCTAAAAAAAGGGAGAACTTTTTCTAACCCTTTTAATTACTCTAAAGAAAATTAGGCTACCATTTGAAATTCTATTATAACTCCTTTTGCCTCTTTGGGGATACAAAGAGAAAAGTTTTGCCCTAAAATTATTGAAGGATGTCTATTTGGAAGCAAAAAGAATTCCTAAATCCAATGGACTTTAAGTAGAAGATCAAAGATGATGCTTATTTCCTATGAGCAAATATGTAGCTTTCTTTCAGAGCAGATTAATTTTCAAAATTAAATGGTCATTATACTTAATTTCATGCATTGCCGACAATAAATATGTTAACGAGAAGTTAAAAGTCTTCTCTCACCCCATTTGGAGAAACTTTTGAAAAAATTTCATAACCTTTTACAGCTAGACTATGTAGTTCTGGAGAACAAGAAGTGCAACCCTCTACTTCTTATATCGCCCACACAACCCTATGGCTCGTCTTTGCATGCAGTAGTTCCTTATCAAATATGCGTAGAATGAAACACAAAGCTATTATAGGACAAGACTATGGTATGTAATTTAATATTCTGACAAAAATAGGAATTAAATTGGCAATAGTGGTGTACAATTTTTTGCAAGGGGAAGAGGTTGAGAACAATAGAGCTACTATACAAAAGAGTTGAAAGTGGAGTAGCCGTGGTTGAGGTTTCTAGGGGTCCAAGGTCCTGCAAGAGCTCCTTGATTCCTTCTCTTTTCTATTACCTATGGCCCTTTGCTTGAGGGCCTTGAGATCTTTGAGAAATTGCAAAATTTCAGCATCATAAGATTTGGGGAATTCTATCAGGCAGGACAAGCTAGTTTATGCATCAGTAACAAACAATGAAACATCTCAGTGACTTAAAACGAAAAGACTTATTTCTCACTACGTTGTATGTGTATTGTTCATTGCAAGTCAGCAAGAGGCATCTGCATGTGGTAGCCACTCAGAGATCTATACCGATGGGGGCTCTATCTTTGCAGAAGCTTCTTTAAATCCAAAGGGCCAAGACAAAGAGAACATGGGAACTACACACACGTTTCTACCAAGAAATGCTATTTGCTTACATTTCATTTCCCATGACCATGCTGCCTGAGTTCAAATGATTGGAAAAATTTAATCTATGTGAGAGAACTGACATTTGAAAATTGCCCTAATGATACCACAGATATATTCCAAAAATCTGTTTCCTCAATAATAATTCACTTATCTATAGTTCCTGAATTTATATAAATTCTTTATTAAGTTTATATTTTTAACCCATATAAGATCATACAAGGATAAGCTTCTATATTGATTACTCTGTGTTTAATTATATAGATATAGAGATATACAGATACAGATAGATATATCGAACTGCGTTAAACTTCCTTTTATAAGATGAAAAACTATCTGCCTCATGTTGAAAGGATTCAAGAATACTGGATTGAGTGAACAAGTTCCTGTCTCCTCTTCATCATATCTATTATTAAAGATTGTCATCACATTACTCCCAAACTTGCATCTTATGAACTTGAGATAAATATTAAACAAATATGACACCCGTTCTGTATACAAAATGATATGAAAAAATACTGCATAACTCATATTCTAGCACAAGAAATAGGAGAAATTCATAAAATATCATAAAAATCTAAAATTAATAATTTAATCAGTAAAAGCTTCAGAGGATTTGACTGTCTTCAAAGTCAGGAAAGAGACCAACTGAGTGAGGCACAAAAAATAGACCAGAACTGGTCTATTACCACATAAACTTGGTAAACAACAAGATTATCCATTTTATAATTCCCACTTGATATAAGCCATCAAAATAAATGTGTTTTACTCTGTGCTGACAACTGAATGTTCTCCCCAAGTTTGTTTACTCAAGAAATGAAAACCAGCATTTCCTATGTCCACAGAATGTTGTGTGTATTCATCAATAAATAAGAGGCCTCTGGGCCAAGTTTTCCTTTCTTAGTTGGGCCCACGTGTGATAAAAGTGTATGTCTGACTTTCATATTCTCTTTCCCCAACATTCTGTAATTGCCAGTCATTAACAAAGAATTCAGTGGTTCAGAGGCTCTCGCTTCTTCCTAACATCCGGTAGTGTGTGTTCATGAACTGCAGAACAACAAAGTTCTCCATGATTTCCATAAGATAGGTGTACGCAAAGCATTATGATAGAGTTAAAGAGGGGGAAGGCTTCATAAAGGAAGTGTCATTTTAGCTTTCTGTGTTTGTATAAAGTTGGGAAGTATCAAGAGGAAGAAATAGCGTGAGTGATTATGTTTAACTCCTTACGTCTCTATTTTTCCTTCTCTTTATAATTTTTATAACTCCTCTGGTTGGCCATTCCTTGAACTTTTCTTATTCCAGTACATCTATTTTCATGAGTCACAACCCAAAATCACAAAGAATACTTGAGTATTTGGTTGTCCTTCAATCAATTCTTAATATATTTTTATCCAACAAATATTTTGAAAAAGTAACCAAAATCCTCTGATGAACTATTTATGGACAGGCGATCAGTTGACAATTGCCTTTACTGTGTCCCAATGATTATTTATAAAATTAGCTTAATAGCTTCTGAGCAAAACTTCATTAATCTGACCTCTATGATTTTTTTAAACTCTTGGATAGACACCAGGCAGTTCTGATGAGTGATCTACCTTGATTTGTCAATGCAATCTAGAACATCCTACAGATGTGGCACTCTTTGATCCAATATCTCTGTCCCATCTGTTCTAAAGATCAAATGAATTTTTCTTATATAAACCAAGATGAATGAAATCTCTCTTCTCTTCACCTTTAAACTTTGCCTCTCAATGACCCATACTCCTTTAGTCTCTGGCTACCCTCCTTCCTTTAACACACCCAGAGAAAGTACTTTTATAGATCTTACACTCCCATGTAAAGTGTTTTAGATATCTTTTAGGTTTTCTTAATTCTGTCTTTTCCCCCATCTCACTCTAGGGTTTTCTTTTTCTTTTTACCATTTTGGTATGGTCAGTTAAAAAAAATTCTAGAGACCCTATGATGGTTCATATGACCCTGTCCCATGTGCCAGTTAACTCATACAGTATTATTAGATATTTATTATTATTTTATTTTCCTGAGGAAGATTTGCCCTAAGCTAACATCTACACCAATCTTCCTCTATTTTCTATGTGGATCACTGCCACAGCATGGTTGTTGACAAGTGATGTAGGTCTGTGCCTGGGAACTGAACCTGGGCCGCCAAAACAGAGCATGCCAAACTTAACGACTAGACCACAGGGCTCTGGCCCCTTAGATAGTTATTTTTATTTTGCATTGTTGTGATGCTATAACTTAATTTCAAATACTTCCGCTTAAACATTGTGATATTTCAATATAAGTGATTTTAGCTACACTGTAGGGAAAATCATTTGTTCAATCAAGAATTCATACTGTCATTCTAATCAGGAAACACTCACTCCAGAGGAACTACTAAAAGCCATTCTGTTATCGTTATCTTTAATCAACATAAAAGGCTTTAACAATTAGCAAAATGAATGTTAGAAATGGATTTTCATTGGTGAAATTAGTGGCTTGTTAATTAGTATAATGGATTTGAGAAATGGACTCATTGATGAAGTAAATAGTGTTCAAAGTATGTGGATTAGCTCGAATATTGTGAAGATAGCCCTTGCTCATGCATGATGCCTGTAGCCTGGACCCTTATGGATGTCTACCCAGGCTTGATCCCTAAATGATCTTGTGTCTAAGCATATAAGGAGATTTCTGAGTTCTTGGTGCTTACGATAAAGGTAATGGAATCATTCCTTTGGAATATTATTATAGTTATTGCAAGTGATTCATCATTCAAGAAGTAATCCAATTACTTCAAGAGACAGATATCTGTGACTTCATCAACTTAAAGAAATTTTATAAATAACTGTGTCTGCTTGCTAATAAATATTTATTTAATAAGTATCTGGAGGAGTGGCAGAATTTGCAGGGAGATTTATTAAAACATAATCTTATTTGGAGCCATGGGAGGAGTCACTTAAATTGTACAAATTTTGACCATGACTATTGGTGGCGGTTGTTATCTACCTACAGACCCCAGTGGCTATGGTGATGGTCTTGGCTTATGCCATTTGCCTTGCTAATTTCGATATTTTTTTCTAGAGATTTTAATGAGGGATTTTAAGACAGTTACCAAGTTTCTTAAAGAGTATTTACCAATAATTGATTTTAGATATTTCTTAACAAAATCTATATTTTGCTTCAGTTTCTTGTTTTCTAAATTTAAATGTACCAGTGAAGGGTGATTTGTGTTTTTCAACTGAATGCAGGAGGTTGCAGTTAATCTTGTTGTCGTTACCATCATTCAGGTTCCATCCATGCAGTTTTTCAGCTTCTTGATGAGGGCTTTTCTTCAGTCAATTCCACATTTTCTGATCGCATATCTTTCTCTATTCCACATTCTGCACGTAATCATGTTCTTTCTCAGAAGTTGGGACTATCTTATGTCCAGGTATGTTTTGAGATTTTGAGATTTATCTCTTTTTTTCTTTCTTTTTTATCCTAAAAGATATGGATTTCAAATGTGTAAATTAAAAAGTTTGTCTTTTCTGAAACTCATGCTTTCACCTACCCTCTTTAGCTGCTTTCAACTTTTTTTTTTGAGTAAGATTAGCCCTGAGCTAGGATCTGCTGCCCATCCTCCTCATTTTGCTGAGGAAGATTGGCCCTGAGCTAACATCTGTGACCCTCTTCCTCTGCTTTATATGTGGGATGCTGCCATGGCATGGCTTGATGTGCAGTGCGTGGGGCTGCCCCCGGGATCCGAACCTGCTTACCCCGGTCTGCTGGAGTGGAGCAGGCAAACTTAACTACTACGCCACCAGGACAGCCCCTCAACATTTTTTTTTTTTTATTTGCTGTAAACTCAAATTACTTCCTGGAAGAAAATTTGGAGTAGGTGTATCTTTTTTTGAATATTTTGAAGAGAATTTATCAATGCAGTTTGCTATTAGAAGAGACAACATAAACTGAAAAGTTTTTTTTAATGGAATTTCAAGCTTTTCCTTTCCATGTTTAAAACTACAGTCTTTTGGACCTAACTTCTTTTTTAAGCTCCATGAACTCAAGTTCCATAACAACATGCCTTTTTAAAAATTTAGTTTCCAAAGGGGCCAAGTGTAAGGAATAGCTGGTATACTTGTAGCAACCACAGGGAAAATGGAATAATCTCAGTTCTTTTGAGAAGTGGTTCTCACTTTCCTTCCTTTTCTGTTGTTTAATGGAGTAAAATGAAAAAGAAGAGTTGTATTACATGACAATAAAGAATTTAGTTAATCTGTAATATTATAGTGGGATTTTCAAATCGACCTTATTTTATGAGTTTTGTTGTTATTGTTGTTAGCTCCATTCTTGGAAATCGAAAGCAATGTCCATTAACCCCATCAGGTTTTCCCATTAAAGATTTCTAAGAGTAGATGGGGGATGAAGAATGGTCGTTGGTGTTAGACTAATTCTGAGGGCAAACTAGTCTATTCCTGATCTACAATAAGTGTGAAAGGATTCCATGAATCTCAGGGTTTCTCCAGGATATAGACCAATGTCTCCAGGATCCTGTAAATTGCACCTCTGTTTACCTCTCAAAGCTGAATAGAGGTGTGGGAGAGAAGGGCAACAAATGAAGTACGTATTTTTGAGTTTGCAGTTTATTACTAAAAAGTTAATCCCAGTTAAATGGAAGATTGCCAGAGGAGGACTATTTTTCTTTTGCCCATGATTTTATGCAATGAAGACCTGTGACCAAAGATATCTATATCAATTTCTATATCTATATCTATATCTATATCTATATATCTACATATACAATTAAAGTAATAGCCAGGTTTCCTTGGGTGCATCATTTGTATTGGATGCATGCTAACTACTTTATCTAAATCATGATATTTAATTCTCCCAAGATTCCAAAAAAGCATTCTTATTTTCTGCAATCTTGAGTTAAGAAAACTTCGTCTCAAAAATAATAATTAATTTGCTCAAGGATATACAATAATAAATGGAGGAGAAGACTTTGCACTCAAGCTGTGTACATTCAGAATCTGACCTCTTAAGTGTCAGGCTACCCATCAACCCTCTTGAAAAAAATACAGCTAACCTCTGAGAGTTTCCCCAACTGTTGCAGAGGGTTACGCATGGTGCTGTCTCACATTTGTTCAGGAAAGGGTCCCCTCTTGCTCTAATCTCTCTTGTACTCCACACTTTGGATGCTGACCATCATGAAAGCACTGCTCCGTGGGGTTCAGTGGCCTAGGTTGAAGCGTCCCAATTCTGCCTATATTGGAATAACACCTTCCTCCTTAATTGCCACATAGCACCAGAGGAACCGGCACACAAGTTTTTTGTGTTTAAGTGTCTTCAACAATTCCAAATGAGCTGTGTTTTTATACCAACCCCAGCTAAACTCCTTTTGATCTCTTCTTCAGTTGACTGGAAAAAAAATCTAGGCCTGCACATGTTTCTTGGAGTTTTTAAGATTTCTGTGTCCATTTTCCTGTGAGCAAATGTTTCGACAAGAACACATATGTACATTTTCTTAAAAAAGAAATCAACAAGATACAAGTAAATGACTATTAATACAGACTTAGCAAAAAATGAATATTTTCCTAAGAAAACCAGTCCTATAATAACCCGGTTTAAAACATCAGTTCACAGCTCTCCTGCTTAAAATAGCATGACTAATGATAAACTGGAACTCCCCTGAGGTTTGGTTTCTTCTTCTATACAATGGCCAGAAAAATGGTGGAAGGATGATGTCATGGTTATATGAGGCATTTTATTTAAAGCGTCGGTATAATGCTCTACACTTAGTAAGCATTTAAGCAATGTTAGCTACTCGTGGTAGCACTCGAGGGCTCAGAGTAAAAGCAAAGACAGACACATTCAGTTTACGTGTCAAAAACAAAACAGTCAATTTTTGTCATAAGTCTGTGTTTCACTGTTTTCAGACGTGGAAATAACAATCTTGGGAGAACAATGAGTGCTCGTTTTCTATTTATACAACCTATAAGGTCAACTGTGTTGGTTTTCCAGCACAAAGGGACAGTCTGCCTTTGAGGTCAACTCAACCTCCCAGTCTTAGATAATGAAAATTGTTGGCAGTTTTCTGTTTCAAAGTTCTTTCAAAATATTAACAAGAAATCTTACTTTCATCTAGAACACACATCCCTACCTTCTCCCAACCCCCTGCATACAAACACACACACACACACACACACACATACATTTGTGCCTAATCCTGGATGGGAGCTAATGCTCCTTTCCTTCTTTATTGTCTCCTTTCTTTCTATCGTGGGCATACCCAGACCTGTGTTAGTATGGTGTTGTGAAGATGAAATGAAAATGCATACATGGATCAACAGGTATGGCTCCTGGCATATAGCGATTATTCAGCGAACATTACTTGTTCTTATTTTTAGCTTTTCGTGTCTGAATCCAAGCAACAAGGGAGTAAGGTTCTTGCTGTGTTTGTTTCTGTATACCTAATATCTAAAATAGCACATGGTTTATAGGAGGTACTCAGTAAATATTTGTTGAATGAATGGATGAATAATTAATTTGTTTTTAAGTTTGTCAATAATGTCTGATTTTTGAGAACCTAAAGCAAATCAAAGTTATGGGAAACTTTTGCATTTTTTTTAATTCTAAAGAATTGTTTTATTATGCCTAAATGTTCTATCACTGCTACACATTTTTAGGACATTAAGCCAGATTTGTGGTGAAAATTGGCCTTACAGACACACATATACTCACATATATATATATATATATATATATACAAATATATCCATATAAACTTTACAAATAACATTGGATTTTTTCTATCTTCTCTTCTAATTTTCGTGCTCTTCCTTCTTTATTCACTGGGCATGCTTTGAGAACAGTCAGTTTTTATCCATGAATTTGTTAAAAGTCAGCTTTTTCCATGAATTAGTATCAGATTAAAAGATTGTGGCGTACTTCTGAAATAATACCTAACTATGCTTAGGAAGTATTTTATTTTTACTGCCAACATACTGGAATTGCATAATGCCATTGGTGTGATTGTGAAATCTCTGAGCACAGAGTTACAAGTTTCAGTTTCACACTGACAGAGCTCCAGCGCTGACTGGTCAAAAGAAGAAACAAGTGGTCGAATGAATGAACAAATGAAAGAATAAAAATTACTGGGAAAAATACACACATGCAATAATACACAGTTGATTGGAGGAGCTAGGAACATCAACTTAGCAAATAAGTAATCCCATTTCTTTTCATAATTCCCAGAAAAAGAACAAACCATACAATTTAAATGAGTAAGTTGTAGTTAGGCACATGCTGTTTTATCTCACCACTTGCAGAATTCTACTTTGAAAATGACCAGAGCTGTGAGACATACACCTAGATGAGTTATTGAAATAGAGGAGAAATTGAATTTCTCTAGTTTATTCACTCAAACAAGCAGTAAATAGCTTTGGAAATGAAAACTGTCTCCAGACAGAGATCTAGTTTCCATTTGGGATTGTTTTCAAAATCAGCTCCAGTTTTAGCCTGTGGTTTCCAGATTGATATTAGATTTCAGTTTATCAGTTTTACTTAGTAATTTGCGTAATCTTGGTTTAGCTGAAAGTTTTGTTTTGTGTGTGTGTATATTGATATTTTAAAAAATTCTTATCTTGTGCTGAAGTTTTTATCTTGATGATCTCTTGATGAGAATGTGCAGAAAGAATGTTATATTGACATAAGTATTTTCCAGAGCACATGAAAGGAAAACTAGATAACGAATTCAGTTGAAATATTTTGAAAAGAAACAAATAGTATGCAAAAATGATGCAGAGTTAAAACATATCTAAATAACACCATAATAAGCATGTTTTTCCTTGACTTCATACCCTCATCTTAGCACAATACCTACTTAATTTGGTATGGGCTCAACATAGCTGTTGAATGTTACTTAATTCCAAAATATTTATCATAATTTACAGATTTGCTATGTTTCTAGAAGAAACTATGATTGTTTGTGATTAGGAAGTGCTGATAGAGACATCAAACAAAACCAAAAGAAATGGACTAATATACCACGTTCACTGGAATATTTATATTATAAAGAAGTAGAATTTCCCACAATTTGTGTTGATTTAAAGTATTTCTAATTAATATTCTAATACAATTTTCCTTTGAGTGTGGAAAATGATTAATTGATTCTAGAATCTTATACGATATCACAAAGTCAATAACAGCCAAGAAACTCTTGAAGAAGAACAAGAAATTGAACACACTTTCCCTACCAAACAGCAGGAGCTTTAGTATTTAGCAGTGAATACTGGAACAAGAATTGATATAGATATAGAATTAGAAAATGAAATAAAATAAGGAACCCAGATGTAGGCCCAAGTATATATGTACACCATAGATAATAGAGGTGGTTCTAAGGGAATGTTGGAAAAGGATAGAGTTTGTAATAAATGATTCTAGAAATATGAAAAATATAATTGTATATTTCAAAAACTGCATAGAAACCAATCCCACATGATTGAAAGATCTACATAAAGAAGATAGATAGATAAAATAAAGAAGGGAATAAAATAGGTGAGTATCTTTATGACCTTGGCATAGGAAAGAATTTCCTAAACCAGACACAGGAACTCTTACCTATAAAGGGAAAAAAATGATAAATTCATTTACATTAAAATGGAGAAATTCTGTTTGTCAAAAGGTACAAGGAGAGTAAAATAACAGATCACAAAGTGGAAGTCGTTAATGCAGATAATCAGTAAAGTATTGGCTATCCAGAATTTATAAAGAATACCTACAGAGTAGTACCAAAAAAAAGAAGATAAGCCAAAAGTAAAATGATTTGCAAAAGGAAATCCACATCAGATAAACCTTTGAAAATGTGCTTAACCTCATTATCAAAGAACCTCAAATGAAAACTATAATAATACATCAATACACACTCACCAAATTGGCCAAAATAATTCAAACATTGCCTCTTATCGTTAAAGATGTGCAGTAACTGGAGTTCAGTAGCCCACCCCAGAGGGAGCTACGTCAGGCTTAATCCTTTTCCCTGTGTTTTCTCATCAAGGGTTCAAATTATCAATGGGTCCAGTCTCATCCATACAACTTTGTTATGTTTACATTGTAATATGACAACATTTATTTTCCTTTCTGTTCAAGAAAGAAGATATGCAAACAGGGGAGGTTAGTATGAAATAATCACTTTAGGGCAATGATAAAGGATTACAAACTGAAACAAGAATAGATCACTGTTTAGCCTTTAAAAGTTGCTGCTTACCTGGAAGGGTATTTCAGACATCAGTAAAATTGGTCACTGGAAGAAGTTCATGTTTGTCTTCTTAAAATATTTGAAAGCGTTCTTTAACACACAACTTATTTTTTAAAAATGAAACAAGTATAAATAGTTGAAACTGAACTATGAGATACGCAGCAGCTTAAAGTTAACTTAAGCACCCCCCAACCACACTCGCACAACTCTACACCAGGCACTGTAAGATTTGATGGTTCTCCTGATTACATAATGAAGAATCTCTTCTTAATAACAATGACTAGCACATGCAAACATTCCATAAATATTTGTTGAATAAATGAATATGAAATAATGAAATTTTTTTTTTAAAGATTTTATTCTTTTCCTTTTTCTTCCCAAATCCCCGCTGTACACAGTGGTATATCTTAGTTGTGGGTCCTTCTAGTTGTGGCATGTGGGACGCTGCCTCAATGAGCCTGACGAGGCGTGCCAGGTCCGCGCCCAGGATCCGAACCGGCGAAACCCTGGGCCGCCGCAGCAGAGCACGAGAACTTCACCACTCGGCCATGGGGCCTGCCCCGCATACTACTTTTCTTAGTCCTGTGTAAATTTAGTTGTGGCTGTGTGTTTAAGTTCTTGCCAATGGAGTGCAATCTGAAGGATTGGTGCAACTTACAGGCTATGGCCTTAAGACTGAGGATGCGCTTCCTTTCTTCTTCCCACCAGCTGAAATCCAAGAGAACACAACTCTGATTATAGAGACCATGCCAGTGCTTAGGGTTGGAGTTACAATGTAGAAGAATGAACCTAGGTCCTTTAATGGACAATGTAGAGCAGATTTGCCTGCTAATCTGGAGCACTCACCTTGGACTGTTACAAAAGGGAATAATAAATTTCTATCTTTTTGTCACTTAATTATTATTGGATTTATATTTTTTACAGAAGCCTAGCTTTAAAAAAATTATGTTATTGAGGTCATATTGATTTATAACATTGTGAAAATTTCAGGTGTACACTATTATATTTCAGCTTCATATAGACTGCATTGTTCATGACCAAGCTAGTTTCCATTCGTCACCATACCTATGTGCCCCTTTACCACTTTTGCCCTCCCCTGGCCCACTTCCTCTCTGGTAATCACCAATCTGTTTCCTAATCTATGGGTTAGTTTGTTTGTTTGTCTTCCTAATATGAGTGAAATCACGTGGCATTTGTCTTTCTTTGTCTGACTTATTTCACTTAGCATAATACCCTTAAGGTCCATCCATGTTCTTGCAAATGGCACGATTTTGTCTTTTTTAAGATTGGCTAGTACTCCATTGTATATTTATACCGCATCTCCTTTATCCATTCATCCATTCACGGGCGCTTGGGTTACTTCCAAGTCTTAGCTATTGTGAGTAATGCTACAGTGAACATAGGGGTGCATATATCAGACTCATACAACTTAACAACAAAAAAATGAACAACCTGATCAAAACATGGGCAGAGGATATGAACAGACATTTTTTTACAAAGAAGATATACGTATGGCCAATAGGCACATGAAAAGATGTTCGACATCACTAATTATTAGGGAAATGCAAATCAAAACCACAATAAGATATAACCTCACACCCTTCAGAATGGTTATTATTAAAAAGACAAGAAATGGCAAGTGTTGGAGAGGATATGGAAAAAAGGGAACCCTTATACACTGCTGGTAGGAATGCAAATTGATGGAGATTTCTCAAAAAATTAAAAATAGAAATGCCATATGATCCAGCTATTTCCACTTCCGGGTATTTATCCAAAGAATATGAAAACACTAATTCAAAAAGACATATGCACCTCTATGTTCGTCACAGCATTATTTACAGTGGGGTAGCTTTGAATTCAAGAACTACATCGTGGTTTAGCTTAACCCTTTCATTGTAAAGATCTGGAAAAAAGGACCTAGGGAGATTGTTTAAGGAAATGTTGACAGAAAGTGGTAGAACTAAAACTTGAAGTGAACATCTGTGCAATCCAGTACATTAAATATGAGCTAATGATAACTTTATGATGAAGTGACCATGGAGTAGAAAGCCAGGCCGTCACCAAATCATTACCTGATGGGAAGGATTCTACCTCATTCCTACCTGTAGGACCAGGGCAGGTCAGGTTACCATAAAGGAAAGGAGACTAAATCTTCAGGGTTTCTCACTGCATGGGCCTGTTCCAAGTCCTTGGAGGGAACGAAAACTTGAAAACACAAGATATTTTAATTCAAATTGTTTAATGCTCTGCTTAATCTATCCTTAATGTTCCAAGGTTTAAGAAGCATATAAATGGAGATCCTTGTATCATAGATCAGTAATATACATTATGTCTAACTATATTAAGTTATAAAACAAGCTATGTCTTCATAAAAAAGTGATTGAGAAATATGTGTGTAGCTCTGAATTTTCTATGACTGAAAGTCTGCAAAATACCAAAGATGACCAAATACAATTACATATAAAATTATTTATATCTTATTCTGCATGTCTGGGAGTTCTGTGGATAGGCTAGTGATGTCGGATGAGTAATAATATACGATGTAGATAATTTATAAATTATATATTCCATCAAATTTATTTTACATTAATCTTTGCAAAATCACTAATTACATTGTTTAAATCAAAGTTTTAATAGAATTTATGTTTTATTACTGAGTGCTCAAAAGGATTAAAATATGATTGTATTCCAAGTGCACAAAAATTGACAATATTTTCATCAATAATATAAATTAAATATAAAAATTGCTTTACATATGCTTAAAATTTATATCATTTAAAACATTCCAAACTTGTTTGTTTAATTAGAAGACAAATACAAATTGTGCATTTCAAATTTTTCAATCAAAATTATTTTAATGAACTGAACATGTTTAATATTCTTGAACATTTCATTAAATCTGACTAAATATTTTAAAATGTAAAACTATTTGCCATTTTAATGTTCAATGTTCATCTTATTATCAATGTAAAGAGAGGACATTATTGTTCAAACCTGCTACCTATAGAGCTACATTTATACAAGTTTAAGATTAATGTGCATTATTTAATATTGTGAAATCATTCTTTGCCTCCATGAGTAACTCATGGGCATACTGCACTACTCTGTGGATATCTCTGGAACCATAAATTAGAACACAAAATGAAGAAAGAAAATGGATGCTGGAGCACTGCTGGGAAATGATGCCTTATTATGCAAGACTATCGCATTATCACTATCTGAAAGAAAGCCTCATCAATTAGTTAATTTTTTTTTTGTTACCTAAGTGCTTTCTCAACTTAAATTCTTTCTGAACTGAGAAGGAGTGTCTGACTTACACAAGCCTCCATGGCATTAAGAATCACTGACCTTTTGTTTTCAGAATTTTAGGCAGGAGATGAGAAGTATTTCCCTGGGGCCTGATGGTGTTGTTCATGAGAGTAGATGTTTGAAGTTAGGAGTGGCACTATAACAGCTCGGGAGATCCTGAGTAAGAGTGCCCTATGATTTCTCTAATAAACTTTTATGTGAGTATATGTGATATGAGGAGCTTTCTCAAGTGTGAGGTTTAAGACAGGAGTACTTCCTGCCTGGGTCGTAGGGCCATACTGACTATGACTTCTCCATCACACATTTCCTTGGGTTTAATAGAGTTTGTGTGGCTATAGGCCATGTGCATATTGCAATACTATTTCTGTTCCTGCACTTTCTTGCCATGAGGCTGAGTGAATCGTCACAGAGGGTGGTAGGAACATTCCTGGAAGCCCTTCCTACATCATGCATTGAAATGACTATCAACCACATAAATACATCCCCCAAACCTAAACTGAATGTATCCCAACTCAGCTTCCCCTCAGCCAAGTCCCAAAACAATGATCTGTTCAACTCTTGCACCACAGATACATCAAAATTTTAAAAGCGCTAAAATATAATATATAAGATTCAGAAAATCAGCCCAAATATAAACAAGATTTACACATTTATTCAAAATGTTGATAAGACCCAGATACGCCATTTTAATTGCAATTTGGAAAGATATTTTGAGATATTCAATGAAACAAATGAAAACTTGTGAAACCCAGAATTGATGTATATAAAGTAATTATTTTTTGTCATCTTTACATTTATTTATTAAATAACTGGGTGAATATTCAGATGCCAATTCATGGAATATAAAATAGAATTCATAAAGATGAGTAATGAAATCAGTAAAAATTATTTTGATATCCACAAGCTAGTTGTAATAAAATTTTAGATAAAAATCAAAGCAGTAATTTATTTAGAGAAGAACTAAATATTAGTAGGAACAAGGAATAAATTTTTGGATTGTTTTATAACCCAATCAACGACAAGGAATGTGACCTATGAAGACATTAGAAGAATATTTCTTGCTAATTTGACACAAAACACCAACATCAATGAAATAGCATAGAGCAAAATATGCCACTCTAATGAGGTATTGATGTCAAACTAGTTAGAAAATCATTAATTCTAAGAGTACTGAAGATTAGTCATCGCAGAAAAACAACTTTAAATGCTCTGACATCTTACACCTCATTTATGAAGGAACTTGCTAGAGGTTTTATATATTACCAGTTACAAGATATGAAGCTGAAATATTTTTCTAAAGCATATAATATATTTATAAATAATAAAAGCAGACAATAAATGTTTTATTATTTAGTAAGTACTAATAAAGATAATAAACAACAAATGAAAATAAACTAATAAAAACAAGCTTTAACCACCCATGTTAGAGAAAAGACTCAGTTATATTTTAATTCTTTCAATAAAAAACCCTGAGGAATCATTGTTGAAAAAAGAGTCAAGAAGAACGCAGTCACAAAATGTGATAAATACAGATTACAGAAGTCTGTTTGCAAGTTGTGCTCTTTTTCTTGGTATCGTGATATTTGTGGCTGTCAGCTTTTAAAATTTATAATTTGTTGTTTTATTTTTCCTCATTCTAAATAAAAATTCATATTATATCTAATTTTCTCTTTATAATTTTATATTCTTCTTAAAGTCTCCACAAAATTATATCATCTCTAGCCTGGTACAACCTGGATCTGCCCCTCCTCTTCCATACCAGGAGTCTTCTGACTTCCGCTTAGTAAGAAATAACTAGAATGCCCTTTGGGTTGGAGGCCCAAGGGTTAGCAGTGCATCTCCCTGATCGCTGTATCCCCAGGCATAGTCTGGTGCCTGGTACACGGTGGATCCTGAGGAAACGTTACATTTGTCACCACATTGTGTTAATCTTATTACACTATACGAATCCGATGGAAGAAAGATTAGAAAGCAGCTTCTCTATTCCTACTGCTTAAATATGCCTTAATGTTAACATGTCCATGGCTCATTTCAGTGTCAATTTTCTCTTTTTCATTCTATTCAACAAATTAGGTAATAGAACACGTAAATATATACTCCTTGTTAGGATACATTATACTACCTGTATGTTAAAAAAGGAAAGTGAATGGGGGCTCTGCCGGTGGCATAGCAGTTGAGTTTCTGCGCTGTGCTTTGGTGGCCCAGGGTTTGCAGTTTCGGGCATGGACTTACACAACTGCTCATCAAGCCATGCTGTGGCAACACCCCATATACAAAATAGAGGAAGATTGGCACAGATGTTAGCTCAGGACTATCTTCCTCACCAAAAAAAAAAGAAAAAAGAAAAAGAAAAGTGTATGTTATGGATTGAATTGCGTTCCTCCAAAATTCATATGTTGAAGTCCAAAATCCAAATGTGACTCTATTTGAAGATAGGTCCTTTAATGAAGGAATTAAGGTTAAATGAGCTCATAAGAGCGAGCTCTACTCCAGGCACATTGGCATCCTTAAGAAAGGGACACCAGGGAGGCACATGTGAAGGCCAGGTGAAGACACGATGAGAAGGTAGCTGTCTGCAAACGTAGGAGAAAGACCTCAGCAGAAACTAAACCTGCCGACAGCTCGATCTGGAGCCCCCAAACTCCAGAACTGTGAGTAAATACATCTCTGTTGTTTAGGACATCCACAACAACATAAATTTAGGTATTTTGCTACCTAAAAATTTTGTATGAGAAATTTGTGGTATTTGGTTATGGCAGCCCTAGTAGATTAATACTGTATATTCTATAAATATGCGTTTTGTTGTTTTTGTTGTTTAAGAAAGAACGTGAGCCTCGTGTCTAGATTTGTAGGAAACATGCCTCTCCCATTATTGTTATTCAAGCAACTGTACAGCTGTGGTCACTTTGAGCTAAATCTAGAGCTTAGAGCCTCAGTTTCCTGGTCTGAAGTGTCCATGATCATTACAAGGACATAACGATCTCTATCTGAGATCCTTGTGGAGATTAGATACCTTGATATTTACCACAGACCCTGGCATTTAATAAGATCTGTGTGTTGGTTCCTTTTCGCTACTTCTGACTCACAGAAAATAATATTTCCACTCATCAAAAACAGTGCACATGTGTAACATTACCAAATATATCTCCTTTAATAGTAGGTTTCATCATTATAATTCCTCTTGTAGGGGGACAATGTTAACATGTTATTGGTTAAAATAGTCTAACACCATGATACACCATTTTATTTTGTAAATTTTTAAACTGTTTTGAACGGGAGAATAGGAGCTGGGGCGTAGGCCAAAAACTATAGGTTGAAGATTAGAAGAGGGTGGTGAAAGACGTTATTAGTACGAGATCAAAATCATAAAGCTTTGTTTTGGAGGGCTGGACAGCAGGACAAGGTTAAGACTGCTGATATTTCTATATCTGGAGGTCAGAACTGGGCAAAGAGTAGAAAAATACTCAAGATAAGATATGCAGATCAAGTTGAACATCATCCACTTCATTTACATGCTTTGTGGAGTTGCTAAGATTTTAAGTACAACAAGTTTAAGAGAAAAGAGCAAGAGAAAGAAGGCTGTAAATATTTCATATGTTATATCATGGCCGTGGACTGGTGTTTCACAGAGAAAGGATTCTTACAAGGACAAAGACGAAGATGACATGTAAGGGTGAGAATAATTCTTGGACTGAAGGTATGTGTGGTGCTCGAAAAAGTAAATGTCTGCTAATAGTTGCTCTAAACTATTGGGCAGTTCTTAACCTAAAGGCGGAATGAAATGTAGAATGTAGAACTGGTTGCATTTGTGTGCTCTGCCGATGCTTACATTTCCCGAGAGATAATGATTGCTATTTATAGTGCCTTCGAATCCAAGATGTAAAATCAAAGTAGCTAAGGTACGCGGCAGCACTTTGTAAATGCTGGTTGCTATTTTTATATAGAACTGAAAGAAGCAAACATGTTGTCTCAACGTCTTCTTGCTGTACATCACTGGCTTCAGTTTCTGTAATAATTTAAACAGAACAATATGCAGCTTCTTATTTGGCTCAGGAACTGCACGAGGTCTCCCACAAAGGCTCTTCTGAAATTCTAAGGTTTATATTTAAGCAAGATCTCACATCTGATGTATTTTTCTATTATTTTACATCCGTTTTGAAATACTACATTTTCTTGAATGCGAAGGGGTTAGGAAGTACTGCTAAAAGTTTACTGGGAGTGAGAAACTGGTTTGACTATGAAAACTTCAGCTTTAGCAATGACTGCCTGCTCTGCCCACCTAGAAGCCAATAGCTTTTAGAAGCCAATAGTCTAAATTATGTGTGTTTCTTTCATTGAGGCTAAACAATTTTTCTCCATTAATTGAAGTAATTTAGAAAACAAGGATAAAGAAGTGTGTGACTGTTTTCCTAATATTTTCTGTAAGAAATTTCTGGGGTCTTTTTCTTAACAGGTGGACTTAGTAAATAATTGGCCAGTTATTTTTATAGCTAAAAATCATGTTCTGTGTATGTTTTCTTTTTTCAGGTATGCTTTTTTTGGTGAGGAAGCTTGGCCCTGAGCTAACATCTGTTGCCAACCTTCCTCTTTTTTTTCTTTCCTCCCCAAAGCCCCAGCACATAGTTATATATCCCAGATGTAAGTCCTTCTAGTTTTTCTATGTGGGATGCCGCCACAGCATGGCTTGATGAGCAGTGTCTAGGTCTGTGCACAGGATCTGAACCAGCAAACCTCAGACCATCAAAGCAGAGTGTGTGAACTTAACCACCTTGCCACCAGGCCAGCCCCATGTGTATTTTTTTTTAAAAATTTAACCGTTCGTAAACTTTTTCATCTCAGACATTTCCCCATCTCAGTAAAAGATAAATCTTTTCCAGTTGCTTCTGCCAAAGACAGTCGAGTTATCTTTGGCTCTTCTCTTTTTTTCCTTCTCCATGTCCAATTCATCAGCAAAACTTGCAAATATATCACATATATCTGGAATCCGTTCAGTTTTTGCCACCACTAATATCTTGCCGCATTATTGTATGATCTTGTAATACATCAAATAGAAATGGGAATGTTACTACCTATTTTCTCCCTTTCCCTTTCCCCTCCACCAGTCCATTCTCAGTACTGGATTCAGAGTTATTCTATTGAACTCCAAGTCAGATGATACCATTCGACTGCTCAAAATCTTAAACCAGCTTCCAAACTGCTCAGAACAAAAGTGAAAGGCCCTATCTGGTCTGTTTTCCACTGCTCCTTTGCCTCTCTGATTCACATTCTCCAGCCTGTTACCTCATCTTCTTCCACACTGGCCTCCTTGCTTTTCCTGGAACAGGCCAGCAATCTTCTGTCTCAGAACTTTTTCACATTTCCCTTATCCTCTCATGCTCTTCCTCTAGTGCTCTTCATGGCTCCCTCCTTCCTGTCCTTCAGGTCTCTACTTATATGACACCAACTCGGAGAAACCATTATTGGCTACCCTAATGTCAAGACCCATGCTCTACCCAATACTTCCCATCCTCCTTTTATGCTTTGTTTTGCTCATCCACACTTATCACCCTGTAGCATGCTGTGTTTATTTATTTCTTATTGGTTATTTCTCCCAATGTCCAGTGAAGGCAGGGAAGATTGTTGTTTTTTAAGTTTTTCCCTCTAATGCCTAAAATTTCATCTGGCACAGACTAAGTGTCAAAAAAAAAAAAAAGCTTTAGTAAGTGAAGAATTGAAGTAATTGTAAGAGAATCTCAATCTAGTTGCTTAATGAGGATGGATATTTTCAATTTACACTCAGTGTAAAAAAGTATAAAAGTAAAGATTGACAACTGGATATCCATATGCTACCTCATATCACATATACAAATCAATGACAGGTGAATTCTAAACTTAGAAAAATTAATCTTCAATAAGATAACATAAGAAACAATTTTCATGACCATGTGTTAGACATAGATCTGCTAAACAGAATACAAAAATAATAATCACAAAGAAAAGGAATAATAAATTAATTTCACTTAAATTAAAAACTGGCGTATCAGAGTGAAATTAAGAATGTTATTTCAATAAGAATTAAATGGCATTAACAGAGCAAAAGTAAATATTTACAATACATATGTATGACTAAAGATTTATTCCAAAATTACATAAAGAATTCTTACAAGTTAATTTTTTTTAAAAGGCAACAACAGGGGACTGGCCCAGTGGGCAGATTGTTAAAGTTCCGCCTGCTCTGCTTTGGCGGCCCCAGTTCGTGGGTTTGGATGCTGGGGGAAGACCTACTCCACTCATCAGCCATGCTGTGGAGGCATCCCACATACAAAAAATAGAGGAAGACTGGCAGAGATGTTAGCTCAGGGCAAATCTTCCTCACCAAAAACCAGGTAAATAAATAAAAAGTCAGACATAACCATTAAAATAAACGGACAAAAGACTTAGTCACTTCACAAAAGATTTCCAAATGGCCAATAACTACTTTAAAACATGCTCATCACTAGTTTTCACAGTGCAATTTGTCTATGAAACTACCAGAATGGCAATAAAGAAAAAAGAATCCTGACAATTCTAAGTGTTGTTGAGGACAAAGATTAATCAACAGAACTCTTCTCAACAGCTGGTTGTAGTGTAAATTGGTACAACCTCATTAAAATATTTTTGGCGTCATCTACTCAAGCTGAACATACCCATACACATGAACCACAAATTCCCCTCCTATGTGCATACTGTGGTCACTCTGCAGACACAGGATGGACCCTCACACACCAAAACTTTTCTTTGGATATCAAAACTAATGATGCCACACACACACAAAAGGAGGTAAAGAGATTTACTACCTACATAGTGAAGCTTCCTGGGCATAAAAGGGCTTATGTCCAATCAAGTCTAAAACTATCTTGAGTGAGTGGAGAGGATTAACCATCTTGGGATTTTCTTGGTAGTTAAGGGGTTGGGGTTGGAGCGTGGCTTCCTTTTCATGGACTGAGGTTTGCATGGTTTGAACTTACTGCTGACACCAAAGGAGGGAGCACCTAGGCTCTCTTATCAGCTTGCCAAGAAGTGGCAGGACTTGAATGCTGTCAGAAACATCGAAAATGGAGTGAGACTCTTGATTCTAGTATGTATCTCTCAAAATGCATACAGTGTAAATGTGCTTCACAAGGTAAGTAATAATTGCAATATTATTTGTTATAATACAAAACCTTAAATGCCCCAAGTATCTATTAACTGTAGAATGGATAAGTAAATCATGATTTATCAATGCCATGAAATACTATACAGGAATGAAAACAAATTACTGATTCTTGTGGTAAGATGGAATAGACTTATTATAAACAAGGTGTTGTGTGAAACAAGGTGAACACAGAAGAGGACATAGTTAGCTTACTTTCTTTTTTTTTTTTAAAGATTTTACTTTTCCTTTTTCTCCCCAAAGGCCCCTGGTACATAGCTGTGTATTTTGAGTTGTGGATCCTTCTAGTTGTGGCATGTAGGATGCCACCTCAGCATGGCTTGATGATTGGTGCCCTGTCCACGCCCAGGATCCGAACCAGCAAAACCGTGGGCCACTGAAGTGGAGCACGAAAACTCAACCACTTGGCCACAGGGCCGGCCCCAGCTTACTTTTATATAAGGTTCAAATACAGTCAATATTAGTTTGTATTAACTAGAGTTAGACTAGTGATTAGATTTTGGGAGGTGTGCTAATAACTGGAGGGACATGATGGGGATCTGGAAGGGCTAATGTATTATTTCCTGCTCTGGATGGTGGTTAAACAGATATATTCACTTAGTAAAAAAAATAATTAAATCTACATTTATGATTTGTTCACTTTGAATATATATGTTAATCTTGAATAAAATGCTCCCCCTTATAAAGAATAGATTGATAGATGTGCGTATCTATCTATCCATCATCATCTATCTATCTATGTCTGGGAGCATACAAAATTATTATGCAAATGAGAAAAAGATATAATTTGTGTGGTCTTTATGTAAAGAGGTCTTATATTTTAAAATACACATTTTGTGACATAGGGTGCTTCTAATACAAGGTGAAGTCAAGCCAAATATATCCAAGATAATGACCCACACAATTTATTCTTATTATTTTAAATTTTAAACTAAGAAAATTAATTTTATAAATAACTAAGATAGTGGGTAATCATAGAAATTGTGATGAAATCACATATATTTGGAATATTTTATTTTTTCTATAGCTGAGTATGTGTTATAACACCATATTTTATGTTTATTGTAACATTTGTCGGTCTCTGACTTTTTCAAGAAAAATGAAGAGTTAGCACAATGAGAGGCAAGTATCTGATCTCTTTTCTGCCACTGTCATATTATAAATTTTTATTTCTGTTAAGGTATGTAAATGAATAATAGTACAAAACATAGTAAATGAGATAGTGTTTAAGTTGGTTTGACTTTAAGCAGTTGAGGTGACATTAAATAAACTACTGCCACGCTGTATTTTTGTGTCTCGAAAGAATTACAGCAGATTCCTAAAATTGTTTATTAACCTAGTACAAGGCAGGAACTTGCATACTGAGAGAATTAGGCTATTTCGTATAAATATTTTTAAATCTCTTATAGTGTCTCTGGAAGACTAGACTTTTTGAGAGAGTATATCTGGACTATATTACACTATAATCAACCCTAAGTCTGTATCCCAACTGTAACGAGGTTTAAAAATCTATTTTTAAAAGAAAATTTCAGCGGCCAGACTGGTGGCATAGTGGTTAAGTTCACACACTCTGCTTCGGTGGCCTGGGGTTTGTGGGTGTGGATCCTGGGCATGAATGTACACACCCCTCATCAAGCCATGCTGTGGCAGCAGCCCACGTACAAAAAAATAGAGAAAGATTGGCACAGATGTTAGCTCAGGGACAATCTTTCTCAAGCAAAAGGAGGAAGATTGGTGACAGATGTTAGTTCAGGGCTAATCTTCTTCACCAAAATAAAAGATAAAGAAAATTTTGTATATAATTATGATTTTTAAAATATATTCACATATACCAAGAAATGACATTAAAAAAAAAAACCCTCTAAATAAAATGAGAAAATCAGCCACAGTCCCTATAAATGGTTTTAACCTTTGTTTTCTCATTCATGCATCTACTGGCTCAGTATACTGCTACTTCCCTGACTTCCCTGCCCCCTCACCATATGGCTGGTCATCTGTTACATGAGACCATGATACAGCACGTTGCAGAGTCTACAGGGAAGATGTCTTTGCTATAGAAAGTACTGTCCAAACGTAGGCTCGGTGACTCTTCCTGTGTAAGTCGCAATTTGCTCTCTTAAAAAAAAAAATGTGAATTTACCTTATTTTGTTCTCTTCAGGTAGTAAAAGCACCCTTCCTTCTGCCAAGGTATTTGGCCAAATTCAAGATTCCATGATGTCTATATAGGCTGGCATCTTATTCTGTCTTCAGCTTCCTCATGTGACTGCATGATTAGTTAAAAGCTCACCGAGGATGCTTTTGAAATACTAAACAATCTGCTCTTTTGCTCATAATGGACTAAATAGCAAATTCTTATTATACTTTTACATATGTCAGTGTGAAATTGAGCAAGAGACAAAAATCCAACCTCTAAAAGATTTGGAATATATTCAAAATGAGTGTACGAGCATTTCTAGCAACCAATGTATAGGCAAGGTTTTTTTTGTTTGTTTATTTGAGTCAAGTAGAAAGCCTCAAATATAATCAGTATAAGGACAGCATGGGAAAGAATTTTACTCATTTTCCAGGATTGAATATATACTCAAATAACAGCAATAACCAAAGTTAGAGATATCTTCTGACTGCGTCTTAGGTTGGAGCATTCTCAGAACACACATTGCTTAGTAGAAGAGAAGTTTATGTTTTGATGTCATTGTGCAAACGTACTTTACTAATTAAATTATTTAAGATATTTTAACATATTCACCCAAAACAGTTTTAAACACAACTGAGGAACATTCAGGAGTGAAATTAATGGATAACCAGCTTAGCAAAGGAGTTTGCAGCTTTAATTGTGGTAAAAGATGCCAAAATATCGTAATATGCTGAAGAATATCTTTTGAAAAATTAAATAAGTGACAGAGAAATTATAAAACAGAACTAAGATATGAAGACATGCCTATTGTAGCTATATTCTTTATAGAATCATTATAAAAAATACAAAGATAGATGAGGTCGGTCTGGTGGCATAGCAGTTATGTTTGCATGCTCCACTTCAGCAGCCCATGGTTCACTGGTTTGGATCCCAGGTGTGGACCTACACACTGCTCATCAAGCTATGCTGTGGTGGCATCCCACAGACAAGATAGAAAAGGATTGACACAGATGTTAACTCAGTGACAATCTTCCTTAAGCAAAAAGAGGAAGATTGGCAACAGCTGTTAGCTCAGGGCCAGTCTTCCTCACCACAAAAAAAAGAAAGAGGGGCTGGCTCCGTGGGCGAGTGGTTAAGTTTGCGCTCTGCGATCCTGGATCCTGGGTGCGGACATGGCACCACTCAGGCCACGCTGAGGTGGTGTCCCACATCCCACAACTAGAAGGACCTGCAACCTGCAACTAAGACATACAACTATGTACTGGGGGTTTGGGAAGATAAAGCAGAAAAAAAAAGAAGAAGAAGATTGGCAACAGTTGTTAGCTCAGGTGCCAACCTTTAAAAAAAAAAAAAAAGAAAGAGACTTAGTAATAGCAGAAATGTAGAAATGGAATACCCAGGTATTAGAAATAAGCTAAAATTTTTAATTGCTTTTATAATTACAAAACATCTATTTTCTCCATGAAAAATTGTAAAAAAACAAAGAAGCATAGACAGTAAACAATGGAAGACTTTTCGTATTTCTAGCCCTCTTCCCTTCTGCAGCGGTTACCATTATTAACTGTTTCATAAAAAAAACTTTTTTTTCTTTTCATCAGCTCTGTATCATTAAGGGTTAAGACGGAAGAATGAGAAATAATCCATTCTAAGGAGGTCAAAGTGAAGATGACGGCGAGTATCTCTCACTCCTTCCTTTCAGGGTTAGACCTCTTGAAATTGTCTTGCTCAGTCTTTAGTTCCTCAGATATTTTTCTCCACTTCACGCCATCTCTTCTTTTCAAGAAAACTTGTGGCATTCTAATTACCAAACGCTCAGCGCTTATTTCTTCTTTTAGTCCATCCCCCCTTTTCATTTACGCTGCTGACTAATTACTTTTCCTGACTCTTTTACTTCATTCTGCATGATTCTAGCCTCTTGGCTATCTTCCCACTTCGGTCTGCTTCTCAGTCTCCTTTGCTGGCTTATTCTATTCCTCTCCTTTCTTAACACTGGTGTTTTGCATCATTTCCTCCCTTTTCTCTATTAGACTACCCGTTCTCTTCAAGTAACATAATTAATGTCCCAGGTTTCCACTAAAATCCATGTTTATCACCATCTTTGGAATGCTCTGCTCAAATCTTCCAGCCTTAAATGATTCCAACTACCCACGTTTTCCATGTCTAGATGCAGGTGGCTGAGAGTTGCTAGAGAATATGGCAAAATAGGGCAGATTGAGATCACCAAAAATTAATGATTTTTACCTTCATTTGACATATGAGCCCTTAATATTATCTGCAGATCTTAGAAAATTTTTCTAATGTGATCTCCCACTTCTTGCTATTAGAATTTCAAAGCTTCTATACTCTCTTCGAGATTTCTACGAATGCATTCACCGTTCATGCATTGCAGACAACCTTGCCTCCTACTACATAGGCTAAAAACAACAACAACAACAAAGCCATATCCTCTAACAAACTTACACGCCCAGCACTTATAACATATTCCGGACTTCCAGTCCCAGTAGGAGAGTTGCTGTTTCTCCTATACAAGCCAACACCTCTAACTTATTCTGGACATGTTCCTCCTTGTCTTCTCAGGAATCTTCCTTCATTCATTGTATTTTTATTTTTCATGTGTGTTTTACTACTTAAAATGGAGTCTCCTCCACATATGTTCTACATGCACAAGTCTCACTCATTTAAACAAAAGTTCTAGCTATTGACTACTGACTCTCTTTCTCCCTTTGTTGGTAGTCAAACTTCTTAAGAGAAAGATATTATCTTCATTTCCTCTCTTCCTGTTCAGTTTTTCAATTCAATCTGGCTTCTGCCTCCATGACTTCATATAAACAACTCTTCTTAAAGTAAAAAATGATTTAAATATTACTAGAGCCAATGTACATCTTTCAGTCTTCAACTTACGTGATTTCTTAGCATTCTGCAGTGGAGACCACTTCCATCCAGACACGATTGCTCCACTTGGCTTCCATAAACCCACACTCTCCTGGTTTTCTTTTCCTGTCTCTCTGGGCCTTCCTTTGCATGTCTCCTTTGCAGGGTCATTTTCTTCTTTTCAAGCCTTTAGATGTCCTCCAAGATGCAATGTTCTGCTCACTCCAAAACCTTTCCCTTATCCCTTACATTAATCAGGTAATCTCATTCACATTTCTTATTTTGATCACTATTTCAATGTTCATTGTTCAAAAGTCTATGTCTCTATAGCTCTCTTCTTTGTGTCTCAGATCTAAGCATTCAATTGCCTTGATGAAATTTCTACTTGGATATTTCAAAGGCACTTCCAAGTTAGCATGTCCAAATTCAACTCTTGGCTTTCATTCCAAATCACTTCAACACCCACAGCCTTCACTCTCTTCATTGCTACTCCGCTTTCGAATCCATTACCGGATTTGATTGATTCTGTCTCCTAAATATCTATCATGTTCCCTTCTCTTAATTTTTTACATCATCTGAGTTAAAGCTTCCATGATCCCTCATTTAGACCATAGTAATATGCCCCAAGTGGTGTACCTACATTCACTTTTGTTCATTTCTATTTCATTTCCCACAGTGCAGTGTTCTTCCAGAATGCAAATTTTAATTTCTCATATACAGACTTCAGTCTTGCTCCTCTTACACACCCTCTGCACCCACTGCTTAATGTCATTTAATAACTTACTATTGTTCTGGGGTAAAGAAAACAAATTTAACATTATTTACAAAGAATTTCACGATCTAATATTCTGCTACTTTTCCATATTTTTCTTATAGCACTCTCACCTTTGTTCCCTAAATTCCAACCAAAATGGCATTTACTTCCTGAAAACTCTATGAATTCTCCTACCTAGGACCTTTGTTAATTCTGCACTCTTTGTCTCAAATATCCCCTCTCCCACTTCCTTCTAACTTCTGTTCATCTTTTAGGTCTCAGTTTTCCCAAGTCTCCCAGACTAATTGAAAATTCCTTGATGTGCTTGCAGAGTTTCCAGTAATTTACCTTCACTCTTAACAAATATGGATTTGCGTTATTATTTAATTTCTTTTTTCTCCTCTAATCGGTGAACTCCATGAGGTCAGAGACTGTTTCCCTTTTTGTTCACCATTGTGTTCCCTGTGTCTAGTACAGTACCTGTCACAAGTCAGGTATTTAATAAATATTTGTTGAAGAAGTGAATGGATGAGACCATCATTTGTGCATTGATCCAGGTTTTCATTGATCCTCCTTTAAAATTTCAAATTGAATCAAATCACAAACTTTTAATAAAAATCTATGTATGTAGCACTAATATCTACTTCAGGGGGTAGTCTACCCTTTAAAAGACTCTATCTTGTGTATACTGTTTCTGCACTGAATAATGCAACAATTTAGTCAGACAATCTGTTGGTCTGATCTCTCTCTACACTTACTTTGTGAAATATGTCCCAATTAATTCCTATCTCTTTTGGCTATTATGACACCAAAGGTCTTGAATATTCCAACATCTGTACTGATTAAATCAATCCTTAAGGAATTTAAGTTAAGTTACCTAGAAATACTTTTTCAGACTACCAAAAAAGGTAGTAATTTCTTGATTTGCATTTTAAAATTAGAATTGATATTCTCTCACTTACAGTATAATGGTTATGCCATTAGTAAAGACGTTTATTAATGGTCAGTAATAAATAAGTTTTATAAGTTCAAGAGTCAGCTACCTACTTTCACACTACAGAAGACACCCACTACTATTGGATGTTCTGGTTGGAGAAAAGAAAGAAAATATATGCACTAATAAATACTAATATCACTCTTGTTTTTCAACCACTGTGGAAGTATATAAGTTAACACTCAGATCACTAACCTAATACTCAGATAACTAGCCTCCAGGTTCAAGTAACTCAAATCTGATCTCATTCATTTTCAACAAGAACAAAAATTCCAAGGGATCCCAAGCTTAGGACAATCTAAGCTCTGATTCCGCTTCTCCACTGTTGTCTTTCCTAAACCCTTTCAAGTAGGTTGGCTTCATCTTTTAGCGATGAGCAAAAGGGCTATAGTAATTCTGAGTATCACAGCAAAAATTTCCAGAGGCAGAAAAAAGAGTTGCATCATTTTGAGTTCCATTCTAAGAGATTAGACATGGTCTTACGTCTCCTTATTGAGAACTGAAGCACATATTCACTCTTAACCCAGACACTGGCAAGGAAAAGGGACTGAAATTTTTATCTGAACATATTTTGTCACATTAAAGAAGTTCCAAAATCTAAACACTTACCTTATTCAAATATTTGACAATTTTATCACCAACTGCAAATCTCAGAAAATGTTATCTTCCCCTTGGGGACACACACAGTGTTCCCCCAAGAGGGAGCTTTCATTGCATATCAGTCATTAGATTCGGTCATCAGTCACTATTGCTCTAAACTTTGAAATGAATTGTCGTGTGTTGAATATGTTCTGCATGTGGCTGATCTCTGTAGTGTATCTCTTGGGATGTTTTGTTAACTCCTGACAGGCAATTTATTTGCAGCAGAGATGTAGCTCTGAAATCTATTTTAATCATTTTGCAGTCTTTCCCACTTCTGAAATTCTGCTATCATTTGTCCTGTCTGTGCTCTATTTCATTCATTCTCAATACCAGTGATCATATGGAATCAAGTAAGAAAATCGGCATTACTCTATTGCAAGTCCATATTTGGAGTCAAGTTGAACAGGGAGACTATATTTAAAAGCAAGTGCTAGTTAAGACTTTTTTTCAATATGGCTGGGTACCTTCAGAAAAATTTTCCATTCCAATTAGCCTACAAAAGGCAAATTCTTCATTTATTGTTAATTCCAGTTTAATAATTTTATTTTCCTAAGTTTAAGAGAAAATTTTTCATTTTCTTCCTGTGGTGTATTTGCTCCCTGTGGAGGAAACAGCAACCATGTCATGTTAAAATATATGCTACATATAAGGTTCTCCTCCACGTGTGCAATCTGAATACCTGAAACTTTAGCTGTGGGGGTCACGCTTCTCTTTAAGACTCATCTAGTATGATCTGACTTCCCGTGACTCATCTCCCCTGAGCGCACAATGTCCAGTCTTTATGAGATACCCTCCACACATTTTACACAGATCCTTGGAAAAATACACATGCCCCACAAGCACGTCCAGTGTATGCTTGTCTTCTCTCACTCCGTACCCCAACTCCAGGGTCCTCTGCTCCTCAACTTTTCCCAGATTTTGTTTCACCATGCTATAACCTTTTCCTCTTTATCACTTCAACCATAAGTATAGCACACACTAGGCTCTAACATTTAACACATTTTTTTTTTTCTGAAGGGCTGAGGATAACGTAAGGAATTTAAAACACACAAAGGAAAATGTTTTAAGCCAACAAACCAAAACAGTAGTCTAGACACTAAGGCTTTATTATAAGAAGTGAGATTTCTTGAGAGAAAAAAGGATTTGTGAGTTCCAAGGAGCCAGACTTTATACTATAAATAATAGAGCAGGAAAGAAGACAAAATTTGATGTCAGCCCAGCTTTCCCATCACTCAGGAAGAGGACGAAAGTTCAACCATCAGGTAGGTGAGAGATGGTATGGGAGACTTTACCTGGGATTATATGCTACCAAGCCCTTGAGAAGGACCTGTTTTCTTGTCTTTTTCGGGACCTCAGCCTGGGAAAGTCAACGGAAACACTGAAGAGAAAACGCAAGAATAACAGGAACTTGTGTCCTATAGTAAGTTGGTAAAAATCCTGTAGATCAAACATGGTGCCCCGGCTTTCGATTATCCGCTGTCAAAAATGTCTAAAGAATTGTAACTAGAGTGTGATCCACCGATCAGCAATTTATATGAACTGTTTGTTGTTTGTGGAACCAGCCCATTATTAGAGTGTGTGAGAATGTAAATCAACACACTGGTTTGTTTATGGAAAAAGCCTTAGAATGAAAAATGTCAGATAATGTAAACAGTGCACTAAGTGCCATATTTAATTTACATTCTGGTGCAAGCTTCTTATCTCTTTGTGGATTGGCACTTTGAATGGCACTTGTCTAGACACATGGAACTGAAGGCAGCATTAAACGAAATTATTTAAGAAAATACGATAGTGGAACATGCTTGTTGTATAGGTGTTAAACTGAACATAAAGTTATTATGATTAAAACTGTGTAGTACTGGCACAGGAATAAGCAAATAGATCTATGGAAAACAATAGAAAAACCATAATCAGATCCATATGAAATAAGAATTTAATCTAAGACAAGTGGCATTTTGGATCATATGGGAAAATACTTAATACATTTATTTTGACAATTGGCTGTCTATTTTGGCAGAAACAAATGTTGGGTCTATTATTCACCTCATAACAAAAAGGTAAATTCCGTATTACATTCGTCTGCTGGGCTGCTGTACAATATACCACAGACTGAGTGGCTTAAACAACAGAAACTTATTTTCTTACAGTTTTGGAGCCTAGAAGTCCTAGATCAAGATGCCGACAGGGTTGGTTTCTGGTGAGACCTCTCTTCCTGGCTTGTCGATGGCCACCTTCTTGCTCCGTCCTCAGGCCTTTCCTCCATGTGTGAGTGGAAAGAGAGCTTTGCTGTCTCTTCCTCTTCTTATAAGGATACCAGTCCTATCTGATTAGGACCCTGCCCTCTGACCTCATTTAACCTTAATTATCTCCTTAAAGGCACAATCCCCAAATACAGTCACATTAAGTCTTACGGCTTCAACATACGAATTTTGAGGGGACGCAATTCAGTCTATAACATATATGAAATCAAGAACCAAATATTTTGTTTTGATGAAATTATAGGGATAAAACTTTCAAAAAGTGAAGAAATTCTACCAGATAAAACACAAATCTAGAACCAGTAACATAGTGCTCTCATCCAAGTTGTTGAGTATATCAATAATTCTTTCCTTTTTATAGATGAGTAGTATGCCATTGAATGGATGTATGGCAATTTGTTCACCCATCTGTTGAAGGACATTTGGACTGTTTCCAGTCTGTATGATTATGAATAGAACTGCTATAAATATTCATGTACAGATTTTTGTGTGAATATAATTTTTCACTCTTTAAGGTAAATACACAAGAGTGGGATTTCTGAGGCATAGAGTATCTGCCTTGCATGTCTCTGCATAGACCGTGTGGGAAAGGCTTAACTTCAGCAGATCTACATCTTGGCAGCATGCCTTGGGATCTTCCTGGAACATAAAAGCATGGGATGCTTGTGAAGATGAGCTACAAGACCATTTTCCACCCACCTCCCTATCTTCCCAGAAGGCTGTCATGAGACAGTTTCTTATCACCTCCTGGGGTTTGATGAGGCATGAGACTGTTTGCCTTGCTGTCCTTAGAGTACAGTTATAGACTATAAAACTGCTTACCTTCAAAATGAAATTGGATCCTCAGTAACAGGTTACCCCGCCACTCCTGGTATATCATTATGTTACCTGGGCCCTTTTGTTTCAGTGTCATCCTGTGGGACAAGGGAAATGGGGAGCTGGCACTTTTGCTCATCTTTCTTTCACTGTCTATAGAAGTACAAATTTTCTGGATCTAACAGCCAAATCAGTCATCAGATTGTCAGGGCCTTGGATTATTTCCATTTTTTAGCAATTATGAATAGAGCTGTCATATATATTCGTGTACAAATTTTTGTGTGAACACAAATCTTCATTTATCTAAAGTAAGTTCCCAGAAGTGATATTGCTGAGGGATACGTTAAGTGTAAACAAGAAACTTCCCATCAGCAACGTGTGAGAGTTCCAGTTGCTCTACATTCTCACCAGCTCTTGACATCGTCTGGAATTTTTAAATTGGGTTGTTAATTTTCTTATTATTGAGTTTTGAGAGTTCTTTATGTATTCTGGATACAAGTCTGTTATCAGATATATAATTGCAAATATCTTCTCTAATTCTGCAACTTATCTTTTCATTCTCTTAACAGTGTCTTTTGAACAGCGAAAGTTTTAAATTTTCATGAAAACTAATTATTCATTTTTTTTCTTTTATGGATTGTGCTTTTGGTATCATGCCTAAGATCTCTTTGCCTAACACCAGATCATAAAGTTTTTCTCTTATATTTTTTCTAAAAGATTTTTGGATTTACATTTCATATTTAGATCATGATCCATTTGAGTTACATTTTGGACAAAGTGTCAGCTTTAGGTCAGATTATTTTTATTGCATGTTGATGTCCAATTTTTCGAATACTACTTGTTGAAAAGACTATCTTTCCTCCATTAGGTTGTTTCACACTTTGTGAAAAATCACTTGGCTATATATTTCTAAACTCTCTATTGTGTTTCAATGAGCTATGTGTCTATCCCTTCACCAATGCTACATTGTTTTGATTACCATAGCTTTACAGTCTATCTTAAATTTAGGTAGAGTATTCCTCTAGCTTTATTCTTTTTTTCAAAATCATTTTAGCTATTCTAGTTTCTTTGAATTTCCGTATACACTTAAATATCAGGTTGTGTCTATCTATGAAATTCTGCTTGGATTTTGATTGGAATTGCAATAAATACAAAGACCCATTTGGGAACAATTGACATTTTTACTCTGTTGAGTCTTTCAGTCTATCAGCACAGTACCTGTCTCAAATTATTTAGGTCATCATTATGTTGTTTTCAGTATACAGATCCTGTACAGGTTTTGCTAGATATATACCAAAATATTTTTTAGGTTTTATAAATGGTATTACTTTTTAAAAGTTCAGCTTTCAGTTGTACATTAACATAATGTGGAAATAAAATTTTGTGTGTTTGTTAGCCTGTATCCTGTGAGTTTGTTAAACTCAATTATTGGTTTTAGGAGTCTTGCAGATTCCTTGGGATTTTCTATATGGAAAATCATGTCATTTGTGAATAGAGACAGTTGTATTTCTTCATTTTCAATTGTATTCTTTACATTACTTTTTCAAGTCTAATTGTAGTGGTTAGGACTTCTAGCACAAAGTTGAATATGAGAAGTTAGAATGAACATCTTTGCTTTGTTCCCAATCTTAGGAGGAAAGCATAGATTCTTTCACCATTAAGAATGATGTTAGTTGTAGGTTTTTCATAGGTGCCCTTTATCAAGTTGAGGAGGTTTCTTACTATTTCTACTTTGCTGAGTTTTTATTATCACAAATGACTACTGAATTTTGCCATATTCTTTTTCCACATTAATTGAAATGAACATTTCATTTTTCTTCCAACTGCCAGTACAGTGGATTACATTGATGCTTGAATATTGAACCAACCTTGCACTCATGAAAGAACCCCCATTTGGTTGTGATGTATTTTGTATACATACATTAATATATGCTATATATGCTAATATTTTTTGACGGATTTTTGCATTAGCTTTCATGAGGGATATTACTTTCTCTAGTTTTTCTTTTTGTGTATGTACTGTCTCTGCCTTTAGTATCAGGGTAATGCTGGCCTCATAAAATGAATTGGAAAGAGTTATGTCCTCTTCTGTTTTCCAGAGGAGATTGTGTATAATTAGTCTTATACCTAAATGTTTGATAGAAATCACTAATGATACCTTCTAGGCCTGGAGATGATTTCTCTGAAAGGATTTAAACAGTGGATTCAAGTTCCTTAGTAGTTATAAAACTATTCAGGGCATATACTTACTCTTCATTCAGTTTTGATAATTTGTATCTTCAAAGGAACGAGTCTATTTTATTTAAGATGTAAAATTTATGGTCATAGAGCTATTCTAGTTTTCCCTCACTATTTTTTTAATGCTTGTGGTTCTGTAGTGATAATCCCCCACTTCATTTCTGATATTGTAATTTAAGTTTTCTCTTTTTCTTTGAGAGTCCTACTAGAGTTTTATCAATTTCATTGATACTTAAAAGAAATAGGTTTTGGTTTTATTGCTGTAATAATACATTATCACAGACTTAGTGGTTTAAAACCATGCGCATTTCTCATCTTACAGTTCTGTAGTCCCTAAGTCTGCCACCAGTCACATGGACTAAAATTAAGATGTCCACAGGGCTGCATTCCCTTCTGGAGGCTCTAAGGGAGAATCTGTTTCCTTCTAGAACTTATCTGCTTTCCTTTGCTTCTGGCCCTCATCCTCCATCATCAAAGCCTGAAATGGTGAGTTCAGTTCTTCTCTTGTTACATCACTCTGACCTCCACTTCTGCCTCCCTCTTCCACTTTTGAGGACCCTTGTAATTGCTACAGGCACACCCACATAATCGAGGATAATCTCCCTATCACAAGGTCCATAACTCAATCACCTGTGCAAAGACCCTTTTGTCACATAAGGTAACATATTCATAGGTTCTGAAGATTAGGATGTGGACCTCTTTGGAAGCCATAATTCTGCTTACCACAGTATTCTACAGATTTTGAGTGTTATGTTAAGAGGCTTTAACTCCAGTGGAAGATGTTTATATTTTTGTTTTAGTAAGCAATTGACCTGTTTACGTTCAGATCACAAGTTCCATCTCACCTTCTGTTGGCTGTGGTTCCAATATGAGTTCAATTTTTAAAGCCTTTGCTATGCTATTCAGATGTGTCCATGTTTTATGCTTACCTAGTTGTTAGTCTCAGATCTGAGAGGTGGTCTCTCTGTTAGTTCAGTTATGCTCATTAAGATCAAATCCACACAAGCATGCCTGGGAGTTGAGGCTAAGAGTTTGCAATCCACTTTGCAGCGTCGTTTTCCCCAGAACTTCCCTCTCCCCCGTCTTCCTGGTTCTTACAGTTCTGTGGTTAGTTCTTTAGCCAGAAAGAAGGGACTTTAGTTACTTGAGTTGGCTAAGGACTTCCAAACAGGGGCCAAGTGGTGGGAGAACAAAGAGAAATACAGGGTTCATCCTATCTTCTTGAGGTCACAGATCCAGCAATGATCACTGGGTTTCAGGCCATGTTAATAAAGACTACAGTAGAAAACTACACAAAAGGATAGGAATAGGATATGAAGAATACTAATTGCATATAAATATAAAAATACAAAATTTGTCAATGCTACTGGGGTTTAAAAGTTCAAATAAAGAAAAATACAAATATCCTATAAAAGCAAAGACAGTGAAATACAGCTTTTCATCATTGGTTTCGCAAAAAACATAAAGACTCATTATCTAACACAGAGTAGAAGATATTTTTATTCACCATTGGTAGGATTATTACCTTGTTGTATGCATTGGTGAAAACTTTCTCTGAGGGCAATTTGGCAGATTCTCTGAAAATTGAGAATATGTTGATCCAGAATTTCCAGTCTTAAAAATCTATCTTACAAAAAATATTTTTACATATGGACAACGATTATGTACAAAGATAGTAATTACACTCTTTGTAACAGCAAAAAAATGGAAATAAAATACCTATAGAAAAGGATATAAATAATTATGATTCACCTACGTTATGGGTTGTAGCCATTAAAAAATATTGAGAAGACCTACTGGTACTGATAGCTCTCATAAGTAATTGACAAGTGAAGAGAAAGCATGTCACAGAATAAAATACACAGCGTATAATTTTTTTGGTTTGTCTTATTTTTTAAAGAACACCATAGAGAAAGAACTGGAAGGATATATAGTAAACTGTTAAGTATATCTATGCATGGGATAGAATGGAAGTAATTGAGAGATTTGACATTTTACATTATGTATCTGTATTGTTTGACTTTTTGTAATTAAAAATATAAAAGTACAGGAGATATTGTATAAATGACAGGGTACATTATTTATTTTTTTGACTTTTGTAAGTCAGAGACTATTTAAATTTGAATTAGAATGCGAAATTTTGAACTATTCTGAGAAACATGCTTGTAGATAACATGATGGAAAGCATGATGGGTTTGTCTTTATCAGGATGCTTAAGAGACAAGAGGCGTTAGCATTTGCTTTATGTTGTGATAAAAGAGTTGAAATTTTTTGGATTATCTGCCAAATTTTTATAATTTAATTATGATTCCAGGAGTTCAAGAAATCAGTATTTTTTTAAAGTTCTAGGGAAATATTTATAACTGCATTATTTTCATTAATTGTCATTATGTTTTATACTTGGTAACAAATTATCTCTGAATCTAAACCATTTTTGTACGTTCTCTTAGGCATTTAGAAGATATTTTTTTCTTTCCTAACTTTTACGTTGTTACTTTCTAAAACACATCTCTTTTATATCTTTCCTGGTTGCCTTCATTTGTCTGGCTAGCTCTCTATGGCCCAGTTTTCCTCATCCATAAAATGAGGATGAGAATAATATTTACCTCATTGTACTGCTTTGATGGCTAAATAAAATGATACAGGATAAGTATAAAAGTGTCTAGTATGGGGCCGTCCTGTGGCCGAGAGGTTAAAGTTCCACGCGCTCTGCTTTGGCGGCCCAAGGCTCACAGGTTCGGATCCTGGGTGTGGACCTACTCCACTCATCAGCTATGCTGAGGAGGCATCCCAAATACCAAGCAGAGGAAGGTTGGCACAGATGTTAGCTCAGGGCAAAGCTTCCTAACAAAACAATAAAATAAAATAATAAAACATCTCAAAAAAGTATCTAGTACATAGTAACTGCTCGCTAAATATTATCTATAGTTAGATGATACCATCTTAGTCCATGCTACTGCAACTACTGTTATTATCTACTACAACAATTATTGATTAGATTTGCTTAGGGACTATGGCATACCATGCAAGCTACTAAGTGTATTTGAGTGTGAGTGTGCATGCATGATTAATTCAAAAGCTCTAGGTGGTATGTACTAATGTTAAGTTCCATTTATATTAAGGGAAAGAAACAGAATAAGTGATCAGCCTACAGTCACAATGTTGGTGACTGCTAAAATTAGAAAAAATGTTTTTAGCTTGCTTTACTTTATCTTCAAAAAAGCTAGACTCGTTACTTGGAGAAGGAGCTGTGGTTGGAATGGTCACGTTAATCAGAAATCTTTACAAGTCTATTTCAGAAACACTTGAAAAGGAAGAATAATTAATTTTGAGCAAAATAACTTCTCCAGCTTGTGAGAAAATGAGGCAGCATTTTAAATACTACTACAACAGTCCTAAGCTTGGTACATTTTTCTTCTACTGCTATTTCTTCTTGAGAGGTGATATCAGCAAAATGAGATTTTTCTTTTAAGTGTAAATATCCTGCGGAATGTTTTCTTAGCTGTTGCAAAATGCAATTGCTTGCTATACTCTGTGATGTTCCCTGATATGCTCCCTTTCTACTCATTCATGATGAAATGAATATCTACCATGTTGTTTCTGAAAAAGTTGAAGTGTAAAACTCTTCATGTTTTGCTGCATGGTGGCCCTTTAACCTTAAAGTGAGGTCTAAAGCCTTACTATTTTATGCAAGTGACAATGGACAATAAACTGTTCTTTGTAAAGACTCGATTCACTTTCAACTTCCAGGTTGTTTACCAAGCTGTACTTATATTAGTACTCCAAACAAAGTGTTTTTCATCTCCTGGGAAAAATACCAAACCTCCTAGGATGTGCATTAAGTATCACAGTAAAATAATAAAATGAGAAAATAAATTCAAATTGCATGAGTTTCTAAAAATAGTTTATCCTTTTAAGACGTTTGGTTGACATCTTATGTTCAATTATTTGGGATAAGTTGAGCTGTTAACAGCTTTCTTTATTCTCTGAACTGTAGATTGGAACTTGAAGTGGTAGAAGGTTTCCCTTTTTGATGGTTGAGTGGGTTTTTTAGAAAATTATTTATTATAACAATTACCTCAAAAAATAAAAATGAGTGTGAACTTAGACTAAGATGTAAGATAGAGAACCAGATAATTTAATTTTATTTCCCAGTGGGAAACCTGATAATCAAAGCCAATGTTGTCTTCTATTCACAGATGAAAACCATTATGAACTTAGGGGTTATTAGCATTTTAGTGTCATTTGTCAACTGAGTTATGTCCATTTTCATGTGGAAGAGCATCAAAAGAAATGCATGTATTCTTGCTATAAAAATGGCAGATTAATGCTCGTTAGTATGTGTTATTATTTTAAAAGATATATTGCTGGACTCTGAGTCATTAAATGATTTTCCTAAAATGATGGTGTTCTCTGGGATCTGGATTTGCTGGATGAATGCCCTTTGGTAATGCAGTAGTTTCTGCCTTTTACTAAAAGTTATAATTTATGTGAGCCAAAAAAACACAGCCTTTCCTGGAATTGAAAAAGCTTTGCAAAGGCATTCATTTGTAATCTTTTACTTAACATTATTTATTAAGCTAAAACTGTAACTATAAAAAATTCATTTTTAATTTCAATTGTTGAAATGTCAAAATCAAGCAATCAAAAAACAAAATGCCAATGTGCTTCATATAATTTTTTACCTCATTGTGGTGCCTGTAGATAAGGGCCCAGCACGGTGCCTCTTGCTTCTTTATTGGTTGGTATTTATATATACTGCAGATTGCCAGTCAGCACTAAGACCAAAAAATATGGAAAGCAGTTTTCACTGAATTTTCCCATAACTTATGGATACAACCACTCGATGTTAATGCATGCAACCCTGATACCTTTAATCTCCTCTAATTTATTTCTCTCATCTTTCATTTTAGTTTTAAGGGGTGTGTTTTCTAGGATTTTTAAATTGCTGATTGCAATTAGTGGCACCTAATTTAGGTACTGAGATTTTTGCTGTACCTGTGGGTGTCATTATTTCTCCATTACTTTCTAATGACTAAAAATGTAATTCTAAAATTGAAAACAATGCGAACTAGTAAATCTTCCATAAAAAAGAAAGAGACATGTGGATCTGCTCTGTTAGACAAGCTCATTTGACTTTTTTGGATTTTATCAAATCTGAGGAAAGTAAACACATTAAATGAGAGTAGATCAAAAGAAATAGTTAAAGTTTAATTTCAGTTTTCTTCATTCACAGTGTGTTGAGGAGGCAGAGGAATGAGGCAAATTTTTTTTATTCCTCAATTCAACTTTTTTGCTGCAAACAATATGAAAAAAACTTGTTCACTTCATGTAAGTGAATCTCTTTTAGGTAATAATTTATTACCCAGAATTCAGCCTTTGGGTCTGTAAAGAAAAAATGTCAAAATGTCAAATGTCAAAAAATGTCTATTATTTGAATTGCTACAAAATACTTTTATGGTTATTTTAATTGAGAAACTTTTATGCGGACTTTATTTAGAAAATTTGTTGAGAAGAGCTTACAGAGAACTTTAGAAAAAATAAAAAGCAAACTTAATCCAAGCAATACAGATTTCAAACACCACACTCCTAACACTTAGTCTTTAGAATAGTTTCAGTGTAAGTAATTATGGAAAAGATGGATGAAGAAAATTTTTTTTCTCGCCAAGAGTTTCTATTTTGGATGGCAGTGAACAAATCTAAACCTCTATGATTAATTGTGGGGTCTTTCTGTTATATTTTAATTTACATAAGATCTCCAGATATCAAAAGTCTAGCCTGATATAATTTGGCAAATACACAGGCCATGAGTCCATCTTTCATATAAATTAAATTGCCTTGCACCTGAATGTTATTTAATCTCAAGTATAGGTATATTGTAACTTTGTGCAAAGTGTTTTTATATCCTGGAAACATACCAGAATTTTTCTGAAGTGTGCAGTGGATATATCTGTGAGAGGGTAAACTAAGAAAAGTTAAATTCAAGATCAGAGTTTCTAAAAACAATCAATCTTTTACAAATGTTTGCATTATGTAATTCACACAAATAACTGGAGTTGAAGGAGATCTTAATTCTTTAATCTTTGAATTGCAAAGTGATGTTTAAAACTCTTGTTTACAAAATACTGCTTTTTTGCAAGACTAGTTTAAAATGAATTAAGAATAATAACTTTATTTATTTACCTAGCTAAATTGTATGAATGGCTTTCTTTTCCCTTTTCTCTAGAATGATTTCTTGTTATCATTTAGATTTCAATTTAAGCATCACTTCCTCAGGGAAATAACTTCCCAAATCCCAATAGGTCAAATCCATCATAACATTTTTATCTCTCCTAGCAATTGTCATGTTGCAGTTTTATTCTCTCTCATATTAGATAGTAAGCTCCATGAAAAAAAGAACAAGTCATACTTATTTATCTTTTAATGGCTGGCTTGATGCCAGAGAGATACACAGTAGGCATTTATAGTTATCCCATGAATGAAAACAATTTGAATAAAATCTTAATATAAAAATTACATCATCAGAGTTTATAAAGAAGCATCTACTTGGAGTAACAAACACATTTGGAGTGAAAAAATATTAGAAACATTGATATAGTGCTTATTACGTGCCAGGCCCTTTTCTAGGCTGTTTCCATATATTTACTGAATTTGCAGATGAGAAAACTATACACAGGAAAGTTGAGTAACTCATTTAATGTCACAGAGCTAGTTAGATGGCAATAGCCCAGAATTTAAATCCAGAGAACCTGGTCCCAGATTACGTAAAGTAGATTACAAATCAATAAAAAAACACTTCGCTAGAAGAATAGATAGATATGAATAGCAACTAACAGATGAAAAAATGCAAATGCATGTAAATAAAATGGTATATCCTCAACTTTACTAATAATCAAAAAAAGATGATATTTGTAAAGAGGTATGATTTTTCATGACAGTCTCCTTAAGCCCAGTTTTCTGTCATATCAGTTTCACTTTCAGATGCACATAGCAGAGATCTAACTGTAAAAGACAGATATACCATGACGTTTATTGGAATGTTTTAATAGCCCAAATTGACAATGATCTAAATGCTAACAATATGAGAAATTGATAACAAAATATGGGTCTGAGAAGCTTACGTGAAATTATACGAAGTAAAATATTTAATTATGCTTTCATTTGATTTTATAGGACATTTGATTTTATAGGAATGAAATAAGGAGGCTTTGTGATTTAGTGAGAAGAATATTAGTTCTTGTTCCAATTCTAATATGGATTTTCTTTGAGGCATTGCCAGTATCTGTTTCTATGAGACGGTGATAGCATAATTCTCATATCATTTATGCATACTTCACAAACAGGCTTTATGTATGTTCTTACTAATATCCCTTCATAAGCCAGTGCAACATACTAACCTAGTGAGTTCTTTTATTGGTAAGGTGAAAATTAATCTTCCATTTTGTGATTTCTATTTTTAAGCCATTTATACACTGAGTATTTTGGTTTACCAGCCAGGTAATCTTTTATGATAACCAATCACACTATCTAATGTTTTAACATACATGCTATACTAAAAGTTAGATTATTATTTTTATCTTCTGCATTTTAAATTTGGTTGATTACTTTCTTTATTATAAGGAATCCTTAAGATTCTAAGCTATGGAATCTGAAAAACAAAATCTGCGGGAATATGCATCCTCTAGCCTCTATATCATGCTCTTTGGCAAAGAACTACACTCTAAAAAATTAGTCAGTAACATTTCAAATCCTTTACATTTTAAAATGGTAACCTATCAATTCTTTTTTTTTCCCGTTCTTCATGAAACCATTATTTTAAGGATAGAAATAATATTATCATTTTTTAATAAAAAAGAGAATATTTCCATTGATAATCTCACTATACAAATACAAACACTACAATTTTGGTATATTTTCTTATTGGACTTTCCCTATGAATATATTTCATAAAGTTATAATTAAATTACATTCTTATATTTAAAAATACATACCATTTTTTTATTGACATAGCACTTTTATAACCTAGAAGCATTTTTCATGTTGTAACTTAGTTTTATAACCATCATTTTAAAAACTTTATTCTATACCATTAACTGGATAAATAATTTTTTTCTTAGCATTTTCCATTTGTTCAAAATTTGAGCTATTTCCAATTATTTCGTATACAGCTTCAATAAAGTATTTCTTGATACAGAGGATTGGTTCATGGATTCCAATAAATGAATTTACTAGATCAAAAAGTATGAACTTTCTCTGGGTTTGATAAAGTTCCAATAATCTAAGCGTGTACTGCTTTTCCACATCCTTCCCTGACTGGATATTACCGGTTTGAACACTCTTTTAAGACATTTCTTGGATTAAAAAAGTGATCTTTAATTGCTGCTTCAATTAGAATTTTTAAATGGCTACTGAGATTAACCATTTTTACGCATACTTATTTAATGTTCCTGGGGTTTTTGGGGGACTTTGCTTTTATAATTTGCATATTTATCTACAAGAGCTTTGAAACAATAATCTTTTTAAATGTTATCTTTTACATTTGCTACAAATATTTCCTTCAGTCAGCTGTTATCTTTGATTTCACTTCTTTTAACGTCCAGGAATTTTAAGTGTTACTAGTGTGTGAGTTTTTTCTTCAAATTTAGTCTTAGAAACTTCTAGTTACATATTTTAAATATTTCCTAGCTTTCTTTAAATCTTTTTTTTTTTTCGGGGGGAAGATTAGCCCTGAGCTAACATCTGCTGTCAATCCTCCTCTTTTTGCTGAGGAAGACTGGCCCTGAGCTAACATCCATGCCCATCTTCTTCTACTTTATATATGGGACACCTGCCACAGCATGGCTTGCCAAGCAGTGCCATGTCCACATCTGGGATCCCAATCAGTGAACCCCGGGCCACTAAAGTGGAACGTGCGCACCTAACCGCTGCCTCACTTGGCCGGCCCCTCTTTACATTTTTTAATTGTTTAACTCTTATTTTGCTGGTATTTGTGTTGGTATCAAATGACGTATGAGTGTAAACTAATCTTGTTTTTTAATTGCCAATTTTTCTAAAACCATTTTTCTGGAAAAAAGTTCTTGATCTATTGATTAGCTATACCTCTTTTATAATTATTAAAATCTTTTATATAACAAGGCCTTTTTCCTAGTTAATTCTTCTTTTCCACTTTGATTAATTATTAAAGCATATTAGTTCCTTAACCTTCCATCCCCAAATAGTACACTTTTTTTTTTTCAGATCTTGATTGGCTGTTTTTTTTAAATTCCAGATAGAACTGAGGCATGAAAAAATGAGTATGGATTTTGGAATTAGAAAGGCTAGGGGTCTAAATCCAGCTCTTTACTTCAAACTGTGTTGAAGTTGGCCTATTGATTTGAAGATAGATGTCATCCTTAAAACTTTTGTGCCCAGTTTATGTCATCAGGACCTAATGGTCTAGGAGAGGAGGGTGAAAAATAAATAGATATAGAAATAAGCTATAGAGTTCACAGAAATAGTGTGGATTAGAAACTATTTCTCCATGAATTCAAGTCAGCTCTTAAATCCCTTAACACAGTTTGGCTCATTGGTTTCAGGTTCATTACTAGGAATACTCAATATTGTAAGAGGGTTTCCATTTGCTAACAAATTATATATAATTTTATAATTTATAAAATGCTTTTCTGATGTATTGTCTCATGTAATTTTAAAACAAGAAGTTAGGGTAGGGCCATTATTCTCATTTCTCCTATGAGGGAATTCAGACTAAGAGAGATGAGGGGACTTAGATTCTCACTGGTTGTAACTGACACTTTTGACTGATTCTAAACTCCCCACTAATTATATTATGCTCGACTTTCTTTGTTATCCAAATGCAATTCGAGAATTTCCATCTTTATTTAGACTGTGAGAAGTCATATATTTCATGTGTCTTTGAGTTTTATAAATAATTGAAATGCTGTATCTTAACTTGTCATTTTCAAGTTGTTGTATTTGACTTAGTCTTCATGAGACAAATGCATTAAAGGTGGGCAATAGTTGAGAAGGCTCTGCTGTGTGACCACCTGGGTCTCTGATATGAGACCACCTGTGTTGGAATCCTGGTTCCACCACTTATTAGCTATGGAATCTTCCTGTGTTTCAGGTTCCTCATTTATAAAATGGGAACAATATTGGTGTCTACATCATAGGGCTCTCGGTAGGATTAAATGGATTAACTAAGTGCTTAAAACAGTTCTGGGCATATAGTAAGTTCTACATAAATGTTAGATATTATTATTATTGTTATTTTATTCTTGTTATTATTATTATATTCTCTTTAAACTAGATATCTAGGCATTAAATTGATTTATTTATTATCCACATAAGGAATGTTTTGATTTCTTTATAAAGATACCTATGAAGTTACCAAGCAAAATACCATATTGAGGGCCCTCAAGGCAGCAAGAAGTCATGGAACCCATGGAAAACATGTCTGTATTCAAAGAACCTACATTAGAATGTGGCCCACTACTTACATAAAAAATGCACATGATAATTTTAGTATTTTTCACAAATGTTCCTCATCTAACATGATACTGTATCTTAGATGAAATTGTTAGGAAATAGTCATTCTATTAAATCCATTATCTATTGTGTTTTCCTAAGTCATATAGCTGAGAGTTCATGGCAGTACTCAGGAAAAAGAAGAAAAAAAAAATGTATAGATGAGAGTGATTACGTGATTTCTGAAATTTGCCTCATGTTATTTCCTGATTCCAGAAATGTGATCTTAGAGATAATGAAATTTTTATCTCAAGGAGAGAAAAGTCCTCTTTTTTAAAATAACAATTTATATTTAAATAAAATACAATTATTCGTGTCATTCACTGTTTACCTAAGGATACATTAAAAGAGAAATTCAATCAGTCCAACAGGATTTAGAGGATTTTCCTTCTGTGAGGCTCCTTTGGAAAGCTTAGGGCTTCCTTTCTTAACCTTGCAACATCGCTATGGATCAATTTATGTTAAGATTTACAGCGTCAGGGCTTTAGTATGCTAGAATTATTTAAGGTTAACTTTCTTCAATCAACAACATTTTTTGTCCTTAAATTCTAATGTGTGGCCAGACATACTTTAAATTAGTCAAAACAGATTTAAATAACAAAATTCAGAGTAATCAGAATTTCAGGAAATACATTGCATATCACAATGCAGATATTAAGTCATTTGCTGAACTGCTTTATTGTTGTTTAACCTCTACTTGCGATAGTAAAAACACAGCAATTCCCTGCACACTTCCATATTGCCAATGGAAAAGTGAGTATATTTTCTCTTGTTAGACGAATACATTATATATATTGTTGAAATTCATTGATCCAATCAACAAACCTTTTTGGATTGCTTACTGTATGAATTTGCAGTACTCAGATTCTGGCAACATAAAGATTAACAATACAAGTTCCAGCCCTAAGCGAACTCAATGGAAGGCTAGTACGAAATACAAACACAATGAAAGGAACATAAGCCAAGATAGCAGTGCAAGTTCATATTGAAAATACAACGATAAAGGACTAAAAGATAAAAATTTATAGCAAGGATATAAAAATCAAGATGACTATTTTTGTGTGTTAGAAATAAAAATATGTATATATAGCAGTGAGAGGGAACCAAAGCCAAGGGCAAGCTGGACTCCAGGATGGAGTGTTTACTTCTTTTCACTCTACTATTCAAAGTTTTCTCAGTTATGGAGGGAAACTGGAGCAAAGTACATTGTATGAATCTGAGGGCTGGAGCTTTGGCTTTTAAATCTCACCAGACCATATAGAAAAAAAAAAAGAGAAGAAGCTAGATGGACAGGGGGTTCTGGGAGATTAAAACTACAAACATTAAAATAAAATAATCAATTGATAAAGTAAATTTAAATCAGACAGTATCATAGAGAATAATAGTGACTTGAATCATAGAACAGAGGAATTCACAAAAACTACAACACAAAGATAAAATAAATGTAAAATATGTAGGAAAAAATAAAAGATATGGGGAAGAGGTTGAAAAATTCTAGTACTTGTCTCAGAGGAGTCGTACAAAGAAAAAAAAAGACAGAAGAGGTCAATGTAATTTTGTAGAATTGAAGAAAGGAATGATTCTTCAAGTTAAAAGCCCACACTAAGGGCCAAGCAGGGTGAATAAACACAATCCTTAACTGGTTACATTATGGAAAACCGAAGAAGTTAATGGTAAGAGCCAATTCTGAAAGCCATCAAGAAGGAAAAACAGATTGCTTATGTGGAAAAAATACAAGATTGACAGTAGACGAAAGAAACTAAAAGGAGTAATGGCTGAAAAGTTTTACATGAAATTAAGTATCAGTCTAGAATTTTATATGTAGCTAAACTATCCCTAAAGAGTGAAGATAAATTGGAAACATTTTCAAATATTTAAAGACTAAAAGAATTTACAACCAACGGATGCTTACTAAGTATGTTTTTTGGCAAGAAGAGTTAAACAAGAGAGAAAGTATGGTATTCAAAAAAATTTTTTAATGTATTGGTAAACATAATTAATTTCTGACTTTAAATAAACCTACATTTTTATTTTTAAAACAGATTACAGTGAAAAACACTTTAGCAGTATTAATTATACTTATGAGTATGCTATGACCCAGCAATTTTATTCCTAGTTGTATACCCAAGAGAAATTTGTATATATGATCAGCGAAAGTTGGAAATAAAACAAATTTGGAAATGACCGTAAATGCCAAAATAGGAAATATCCACCAACAGTAGAATTAATAAATAAACGGTGGTATAATTATACAATAGGATACTACAAAGCAATGAGGATGAATGAAACACAACTCACACAATATGGACTATTTTCACAAACATAATGTTGAGTGAAAGAGGACAGAAAAGAACACATAATAGATGGTTTCATTGATATAAAGTACTTAAACAAAAAAAAAAAACCATTCTATGCTGGTAAAAGTAGGGAGGTGGTCACCCTTGCAAGAGGAGTAGTGGGTTTGGAGGTGAACACCGGAAGGGCTGCTGGGAAGCTGGTAACGTTCTGTTTCTTCATCTAGGTGTCGGTCGCATGTACGTGTGTGGTTCGTGGAAATTCATGGCGCTGTACAGCCACGAGATGCACATCTTATTTATACATATTATACTTTGATAAAAGTAAAAATATATAGAAACAAAAGAGGTTGAACTGAAATTCTAGAAAAAAAGAGCTTGGAAGATGGGAGGAGGAGATTCATTGCATAGTTTAAATATGCTAATATTCTTTTCTTATTTGGTCAGTGGTGGGAGTTACTTAACTTTAATCTCTGGTAGAAATTATGTGTGTGTGTGTGTGTATAATTCGCTGTATATCTTAAAAATGTAAGGGTAAGCACTGAAAGAATGTAGATACATACCAGACATACACAATTAGTAGGAGGGAAAAAAGAGAAAGTGCACTTGACAATCCTTCTAAGAAAACAAGAAATGACACAAAAGAACCCCACGAAAGAACAAAACAACAAAAGCCAGAAATGAAAGAAATACTAAGCAGAAAAACAAAGTAACACAGTAGAAATCACTCCAAATATTTTCAATAATCAAAATAAATATAAATTGATTAAAAATTCCTAATAAAAAGTAAAAATTATTCTATTTGATTAAAAACAATAACTGCTACTCTTATAAAAAATACTCTAAAAAAAAAGATGTAGAAAAATTAAATGTAGATGTCCATATATGTGCTAGGCAAATACTAAAAGCTTGTGTGTGTCTAAATATTAACACTGGACAAAAGAATTTAAGGAGAAAACATCAATAGGGATATTTTAAAAAGAACCATACATTATGACAAAAAGAGCAATCTATAAAGAATATAATAATAACTTGTAGACAACTTTCAGAATAGATAGAGCAAATAAAGTCATAGGGAGAAACAGACAAGTTCAAACTCATGATGGAATGTTTTAATATACTGCTATCAGAAATTGAAATCTCAGATAAAAATTCTAAAAAGAATATATGTGATTTGAACAAGTCATCTCAAAGTCTTGATTAATATCTCTATAGCAAACAGAGAATTTATTTTCCTTTCAAATACACATGAAGTGTTATGAAAATTGACCACATATTATACAACAAACAAAAAGAGTCTATCTAGTTTCAAAGAATCAGTCCACTACAAACTTTGCTATCTCAACACGATGTGGTTAAATTAGAAAGTTATAACAATGCAGAAAAATGTGTTTGAAAAGACAAGTTTATTCCTAAATAATGGGTTAAAAGAGGAACTCATAATGGAAAGTAAAAAATATACAGACCTGGAAGACAGTGAGATTCTATTTCATAACTTATGAGATATATCTAAATCTGTAATACCTGTGAAAGATGTCATGAAAATTTATTTATTCAAAAATTTTAAAAATGAGGGAAAAGTTATTTAAGCACATTCATCTCTAGCAACTAGGTAAAAAACAGCAGTTAATCTGGAAAAAGTAGGAGAAAGAAAAACTAAAGAGTAGAAAAATTAGTAGAGAATAAAAATAGATGGAGATTTTCAAGCTGTTTCTTTAAAAGATTAGTAAGTGAAAGAAAGCTCTTGCAAGATAGAATAAGATTTTTTTTTTTTTTAAAGAGTGCAAACAGTATTTAGCTGTGAAGGGAAATGGAACTATAAATGGAATAGAGCAAAAACATCATTTGAAAATAATATGAAAAATATTAAGGAATTTTGCATTTAAGGAATGCAACTTTGATATATTTGGAAATTTGGATGAAATGAGCAAATTTATGAACGAAGATTTTGTAATTTTATTACTAAACTAGATCTAAGTAAAATAGAAAACCTAAGTAAACTGGCAAATAAATTAACTCCCCCACCTTTGCCTCTGGCAAAAGATGTTTTTTCCAAGCAAATTGAATCAAACATTCAAGGAAGAGATTATTCTCATCTTTTACAAATTATTTCAAGACCAAATAAAGATGCAAAGCCCTATGATTAAGTTTATCAGTGTAATTTTAACATCCACGGTAGTCAGAAATAGGAAAGAAAAACAAGTTTCATGTATAAACATATATGTAATATGAAGTCCTTAAAAATTAAAGTAAATTTAGTCACAGCACATTTAAACAAACACATCATGACCAAGTAGAGTTATTATTCTTTAGAATGGTTATACTCCTTAAAAGCCTGATAGCTCTAGAATTTCCACATAGGAGAGGATGGGGTTGGACAGGAGGCTATCAAACCACCAGGTGGGGTAGTTGTGGTTGATGAGACTGTCAAAAGTTTAAAGCTCCCCCAAGCCACTATTGGCATAGCAAATTTCTTTCTTTTTTTTTTTTTTTTGAAGGAATTCATCTTTCTGAGATTACAGCAGCGATTCTGTGGCTAGATTGACTTAGAAAAGAAGCAAAGTGATAAGTGCAATGGTGAGATAATAAACATAGCATTTCTCTGGAACCAGTCCTCCTTGCAGATGCGCATCAGAAAAAGGAGGAGACACAAGTCTCTGTAAAATTTTCCCATCAGTAACACAGGAACAATTTCCTGTTTTTGAAAAAAAAAGTTTAAACAAAGCAAATACCACAGTTGTACATGAAATAGGCCTATACGACAGAAAGAATATTATATTGTTAGGAACCGATCAGATATACTCTTCTATTGTAAGAGATATAGAGAAGCAGGGGAAGTCTTAGAGAAAAAAAATTTTAAATCATAGAAATAGGTTCAAATTAGCCCTTTTTTTATTTAGCAAGCGTTGATAGGGGAATGTTAATAAACATTTTCAAGTGTTCTTATCAGTTTGACTTTGAGCAATTTGTGGCCAACATTAAAAAAATCTGCTGCAAAAAGTTATTGACTATAACTAGAGAAATTGCTAGAAAATAATGTGTTTGTGTAATGGTCATCTCCAAAGATCGGTTGGGAAGTGTCAATACTGCATAGTTTGTTTATAGACTGCATTGAAGTCAGAGCCCCAGAAACGACAATCTCCAGAAATTCCATTTCAAAAAAATGCAATTGGTGCCCCACTTACTTCTACAAAGAATTGGAACCAGCAGGGTTCATTTCAGCTTTGTACTTCTGAACTCGTTTTTTTCTCATATCCATATTACATTTATCATCAAGTTCTTATGAATTTTAAAATCCATTTTGAACTAAATTGCCTAACCAAAGCACCACTTGTTTTGAAAATACTTGCATATTTAAATGCTTTAATAATTCTGCTGTTTCATCAATAAATGAAAAAAGTGGAGCAAATTTAGGAAAAGAAAAGAATTACCAGTTTTTTTCCTTAAAAAATATAACTTGAAGGAATGAAGATATAGACTGATTATCTCAAATGGCAGTACTTAGTGGTGAAGATTGAATGCACGGGGACTATCTCTCCACTTTCTCTTCTACATCTTCCCTTTTCATATTTTAAAATTCTACTTTGGCAGATAAAGCAGCGCCTATTGTTGATTGTGGCTATCTGGACATGGAAAATTGCAATCAGATGTAAATCTCTCAAGGAAAAATCTTGTGTTGTGTTATTACGAATCAGTGCTCTCTCTTCCGGGACACCTAGACACTGACATTTCTGCCTATCCTTCTAGATAATGGATTTATGTGGCTGTTGACTCTTTTAAGGAAATATAAAGACTCCTGATTACATTCCTATGCCTTTGTAAGTCTTACATTAGTGATGTTAAGATACAAGAGGATGACAAATTTTTGGTTGTATACCTGTGTTCGATTTTAGGGGGTCCTTTTCAAGCTCTATAGCTTGCATCAGTCAAATAATTAATGGTTAATACCATTTTACTGTTATCTGTTTTATAAAAGTGACAAAATATTAAAAGAGCTAATTCCGAGCTATGATTAAGGCTGACTTGACTCAGTGTAAAAATTTGGGGGAAATTCAGAAGAAGGTTTGAAATTATTTTAATTGCTTAGAAATATGAGGCAGTTTTTCTTTTTATTGAGTGTGGAAATTAACTATATGAATTTCTTCCAGAGCAGGACTTTTCAACCTTAAATGTGATGCAAATCCCCAGGGAATCTTTTTAAAATGCAGATTCTGATTCAGTAAGTCTGGGATGCAGCCTGAGACTCTGCATAACTAACATGTGCCTGAGTCATGTCCGTGGTGCTGGTCAAAGGACCAGATGTTAGTAGCAAGAATGGAAGACGGACGTTTGTAGCCTAGACTCCTTAGAGGAGCCTAGAGTTTTGCATAACTGTATGAAATTGTACACAACATGTGTGTGCATGTGTGTGTTCATTTTCAAGGGAGAGGACCCATAAGTTTTATCACATTCCCAAGACTTGTGTGACCTACAGCTCTAAAGTGTTGACTAGTATTTCCTTGTAATGCTAGTCCCATGAGATAATCATTGAAAAAGGTAATTGAATACATTTGGGAAACTGTATACACTTTATCTTTCTTTTGGATATTTAAAATAATATTATTAATATGTTAAACATTTCAAGAAATCCTGGAGTTATTATACCCACTTAACTTTCTTTAACCTCAGCATTTCTTAAACTATTTAGTAATAGAATTATTTTTTCAAGTTTTACCAAATAGTGTTCCATAAACAATAAAAGAAGATACTGGTTTACATTCAAAAACAGGTTAATATCTAAATCTCTGGTTTCTCTTCCACTCCTTTCTCTGTCCTGATTCTGTGTGACTCACATTTGTTCAGATGGTCTATTCAATAACCCAGTCTGTCAGCCTTGTGGCTTCTTTACTTCCAGTGATATTTTTCTTCAAAATTATCGTAGCCACCCATTCCATTGGTCAGTATGAATGTTGATGACCCCTCAATTTTTTAATGTTGGTTTCAACTTTTTCTCTGAGCTGGGACCTGTATATCCAACTACTTATTTGACACTTTCACTTACTGGTACATGTGTATGAGCATCTCTAAATTAACATGATCAGGGCCCTGCCCTGTGGCCAAGTGGTTAAAGTTCTGCATGCTCCACACTCCGCTTCGGCAGCCAGGGTTCATGGGTTCGGATCCAAGGCACAGACCTACTCCACTCACCAGGCATGCTGTGGCAATGTTCCACACACAGAAAAGAGGAAGATTGGCATAGACGTTAGTTCAGTGCTAATCTTCCTCAAGCAAAGAAGGGGAGGATTGGCAACAAATGTTAGCTCAAGGCAAATCTTCCTCAGGAAAAAAAAATTAACATGATCAAACAAGAACTCCTGATTTCCCCCTCCCTTCTAAAGTTACTCTTCTCCTAATCTTATTTATTTCTTTGAATAGTACTTCCACTTACTCCTTTAGGGCTAAGCTAGCAGGTAACAAAGGAGTAACCATATGAGAAGAGGTAACTGATCCTGATTAGCAGGAAGAGGTAGAGCTATGGTATACAATTGGGGCAGAGAATAATGTTTGAAACTGGAGTGATTGCTTGATACCTCTTGGTGTTTCTACACCAAGAACTATGGACAAGTAAAAGTAGGCACGACGTGGGAAGGGAAGGTAGTCAGAGACTTGGACCTCTCAGGGTTGAGAGTCAGGATCCCACTGTGCAAGCTGCCTACACCAGCAGAGATGTTGACCAAGTATTAGGAGAAAATAGAACGGATGATGGTGGAGACAGTTTTGTGTTTTAGTTACAGCCTCAAGATTAGCTACATTGATGCAAGCTGTAATTTGTCTCACTAACTTTTTACTTGTAAGTTAGCCAGGAAACAAGATCTACTAGGATCCCAGAGAACTATCCCCAGATCCAGCGAATTTACTATGAGAAACAAGTAAACCTGAGAGGTACGAGGGGTAGACTGTAGTAGATACCGTGGTACTCCACCCTCTTCAAGGATGGTGCCACAATCCCCCAGTCACTGGGAAGAATAGTTGCTAATGGCTGATTGCTGTGCCCCTCACTGGGAATCAGCTTTCACTGTAGGAAACTTCCTTGCCTAAAGTTATACACCTCCCATGTGGGAGCGTGTAGTCAGTGACTGGCTTATGTTTATATGGGGATATATTATTCCCTTGCCTCAGCTGGAGACAATGCTTATAAACGGCAGAGCTCCTCAGAGTATGAGTTGAGAACTCAGTGGGTCAGCTTCTCCATTTGCACAGTTCTGCCTTCTTCATTTTCTTCCAGGTGTATCTCTGGGAGAACTTCTCAACAAATCTGCATGCAGTGCTTCATGTAAGAATCTTCTTCCAAGAACCAATCCAAGTTATACCCTATCTAAAATTATTCCTCCACCATATTTGTCTCTAATTATTTATGTGCTTTATTTTCTTTATAATATTTATCACCATCAGAAATTGTAGTACTTATCTATTCTCTGTTTTTTTTGTCATTCCTCTTTAATTGACTGTAGGCTTTCTTGGGTTAGAAACTTTGTCTTTCTTGTTCAGCATTGTCTCAAATACCAAAATTATCCTTAACTGATGGAAAGTCTTGTAAGTATTTATTAAATGAATCTGTGAATTCTGCATTTATGTAAAAATCATTCCAGAGTAACGGTCACATTCGTAATTACAATTTAGGAAATAGTTTTTTAAATACTTATACAAGTAATGATGCAAATTTTATTTACTGATAATTGTTAAGAGTTTTGATGTACTAAAAGCAAAAACATAATCGAAGACAACACAAAATCAAAATAAGTTAAAGGATATACTCAGTGCCTCCATTACTATAAACATTTAGAGAACTCAGTTATGTACATACCTTGTTTTAAATTATTTTGCTTAATATTCAGATCTATATTTAAGAATCAATGATTTTACTCAAGATATCGGGAAGATTTAGTGACAGAGGACACCTATTACTTACTGAAGGCCTACTTTATGCCAGACAAAATTTTGGGCACGTAAACACATCTTTTTAAATTTTCAAACATTGTTTGCAAATATGGCATTATTATTTGCAAATTGACAGAAGAAGAAATTGAAGCTGAAATAAGCTAAATATTTGCTTAGGGTCACATATCCTGTAAATTAGGAAATCAAAATTAATACTTCTTTCTCACTCCAAAGTCAGACAAGTCAGCATGTTGTTCTCTTTTCATCCCCTTGCATGATCTGAGTTGCACAACGGCATGTCATCTGACTGTCCTTAATCCACCAAAACTGTGTAGTGAACGGAGCCCAAACTCAGAGTCGTGAGATTGAGAGTCTAATCTCAGCTCTGTCAGTTACACACTACGCCATCGTGGGTGATTCACCTCACCTGTCAGACCTCTATACCTTTATTTATATAAGAATACGAAGGCTCAACTGTCTTTAGGAATCTGGCTAGTTCTAAATGTTTACTGACAGAGTAGGCCTTGGGAAATACAAGCTTTCTAAGGCCAACAACAGCGTGAGAAGGGGTCTTGGAAACAGTGCATCTTCCAGATGCAAGAAGTGCCACTCTGGCAGATGCAGCCTAGTATCTGCTGATGGTAGAATAGGCACAAGGTGGAAATATGGGCAAATGATTGTGACAGGAGTGTCCTGACAGGGATTATAAGTGACTCTTTTAGAAGGCAGGGGAACTGAGTGAGAGAGAACCAAAGTGCAGGTAATATGTGGAGAGGTAGAAGGGCAGGCTGCCAGGGCAGCCTGTCAGAATGGAGGAGGGTCTCAGCTCCAGAACTGAGGATCAGAGGTAGAGCCCCATCCTGGCAGAGCAGCTGTACAAGATAAGGGCATGAGGCCCAGGTGCAGAAGCCTTGTTTGCTAGAACCAGGGCCTGACATCAGAGAGGGACTAGCATAGTCTTGACTTGGTACTAGGTTGCAGAGTTAACCACATAAAGCTTCCTTAGGTTTTTCTAGAGTGAGGCTTGGGCAGCTCTCTAAAGTATGGAGGAGAGTGGTCTTGCTTTCAGATAAAAATATTCCATAAAGAGTATGAAGGTCTGGGATCTTGACTTCACCTGATAGATAATTATTTTCCCGAGGCCAAGGCTGATCTTCTTATTTTTTTGATCTGATTCTTTAGGCGAAGTCATCCCTAAATGTAGTTACTTGTTTCCAAACCTTTCCCCAATAGTCTTACTGCAGTATTTTGTAATTAGGGCATTCCCTTTAGAAAGTCTTTTTCAAAATACCAATGTGTTTATCTGTATATTCATTGGCTGTTTTTAGCACAAATCACTTAATCAGAATAGTAGGAAGCAATTCCGGCCACTGAAGCAGCGGAAAACATAGGTGGCAGGGAAAGAAAAGTGGGAAAGATCTAGGGTACCCAGTGCTTCCTGAGTACGGAGGTTCCCAAGGACACGGTATCAGAGGCACTCTAAAAAGGCTCCTCAGGAGAAGACAAAGAAAAGAGAAGGTCTCTGATTAGAATTTTGTATAATCAGGATCTTGGTTTTAGATGTTGCATTTTTAAGTTTTGGAATGTGACCTACTACAATTTTAAAAAGAAAACTATCCATCTTCAGTCTTGTTTTGCTATTTCACACATAAACCAAATGTCTCTTTAGTGAATCCAACTAGAAAACAGTGATCTATTATATGCTTACGGGCTCACTGCTCACTGCCGAGTTCTAGATTTCCAAAGGTGATCTCAAATCAAATTCCACAAAATCAAACTTGATAATGTATTTCATGTCTATCACACTGCACCAGTGTGTTTAGCTGCACTATTTGATTGTGGCTATATGCTCCCTCTTAGTTTTCCCACAAGAACTACTGAACCCAGAAGAACCCCAGCTTCATTCCTGGCCCTTTTGTATATTCCTTGTAGTGGTTAGGGAATTCTTTGCAGAATTTAGATTGAAGAGGATGAGATGAGGTGAGGTGAGAATTCAGGAAGCAGATCAAGAGCATGAAGTGAAGTTAGGGCAATATAAGTCCTCACATCCAGAAAATTTCCCTTTGACCTCTTTTCATCACTAGAACTTTTCCAGGATTTCCCCATTTGAAGCCACCACCCTCCTTAACCATGTTTCTAGAAGCAAGTTAACTATTTAATACATGAGAGAGATCTAGAATATCCAGAAAATGTCAACAAAAGTAGATTTGATATAATAATAATTAGATTGATGGATAACTTCAGAATTTCTATAATTTGGTTTGGAATAATGTACCCATAGCAAAAGACAAATGCCGATGCATTCACTGGTTTCTCTGTATATTCTACTTCCACTTAGAGGTCAGGAGTCCATTGGCAGTGTTTGTTCTTCTGATGTGTCAAAAGTGTGAGATACGTGTGCTTGTGGCCCGCTCATATAGATAAGGAATATCAAGGAGATCTCTCCAATAGAAAAATATCTCCCCATTCCAGTGTGTGAATTATACATTCATTTTCAGCTAGGTTACCACGTTGTTCTTTTAAAATGTTTAATGTACTCATTATATATCTGGATTACAGTTCTTGACATTTTCGTTTGAACTTTTTCAATTCAAACGTTGATTGCCAAGGCCACTACTAAAGAGTAAGAGTATTATTGAAAGAATCAATTGAGTGTGGGAGCAATATTTATATGTCAAGGAGATCTTTATGGCAGGCCTAGGTAGTATACTTTGGATAGCTTAAGAACAATTAAAATTTGGGGTTTGGAAGAAGAGACAATAGAAAGAGAGATAAAGAAAGAAAGACACTGAAGAAAATCTTTGCTCAAAAAAATGTAAGTTTTTCCCACATCCTTTGTGCCAATGAGAATGATCTGGGAACCCTCTCTGTCGTGCACGGTGGAGCTTCTATTTTATGACTACAAGATGACATATTCTTTATCAAGAGAAGGAAATGGTTGAATGAACCATAATTTTTCATTTGAAGGAGAAAAAAAAGCCACCATTTGAAAAATAAGAAATATGTACAAAATGGAGATGTTAAAAGTAATTTGAAAGTATTAGAATAGAACTGCACATAATGAGTGAAAATACTTTTGAATGTGTGAAAGTTGTTAAAGTAGGCTTTTAGCTTCAAATAAATATATGCCCAATAGCAAAGCCACAGCTAATTAAAGAACTAAGAGAGAAAAGGAATATTCAAACATCAGGAGTGATCTAAAAAGCAGCAATGATCAAAGAGTTTCTTTAATTATTACTAACAGTGCGAAGTAGTCTTCCTACAGTATGTGATATTGTATATAAGTAGGTCCATCCATTTGATATGTGCATAGGCTGCTTTAAAAGTAGAGTGGGGAAGTAGTAGTAAATGTCACTGAAATATGTCTTTTAGATGTGGTTTGGGTAGAGTTGAGAGTATGTAATAAAAATGATGAATTGACTAACTCTTCTTTTCCTGTTTTCTTGCTTTTAAGCACAGTTGTTTAAATTCCCTCTATGGTTGGAATACGTGCACTTTTAAGAAAGCATTCTGCTGAAAGTAATTGGGTGTTTTCCACTATCACATAAATCTCTTAGCTGGTGGTTGACATTCTTGGAAAGTCCTATGATAGGCATTCGTTACCATCAGAGGGGCCCTCTAAAGAGTGAATTCATAGTTGTTTAACAAAACAGGGAAATGTAATGAGTCCTAGATAAGTATAATCCTTTGAACGAAAATTTTGTTCAGAAAGCTTTTAAAGCTTAAGAAAGCAAAACATATCAACATAATCTACCTTTTCTATGAGAAAGATACATGATTATTTCACTGACTAGTCGTGGAAAACTTATGCACATCATCATTCATAATGACATAATTACACTAGAGGAGTAGCATCAAGAATTAGTTTAGGGCAAAAGCTCTTGAGTCGAACTCCTGGGTTCAAACCCAGCTCTACCATTTATTATCAATATTTGAACCTGGAATCAGTTACTTGATTACTGTTTGCCTTTTTTTCTTTGTTAAGCATGAGGGTAATAATAGTAATTACTTATATGTATTATTTGGACAATTAGAGGAGATGATAATATATGAACAATATACATGAAGTGCATTATTTATATACTTATACCTTGTAGATATGCATGTACCTTGTACATACAAGTACTTACACATGTGTTTACTTGTATTGTATATATGTATATATCTTGAACGTACAAGTACTCAAGATTAGGTTTGTATTAAAACTATGATGGCTTTTCTTCATACAGTTTCAGGTTTAAATACCTGGAAATTGATAGAGAAAACAAATTCACATACATTTTGAAATTTTCCCTGTCACGTTGGAAATATAGACAACAATAAAGCTTATGTAATTCATATATTACATGAATAGTGAACAGGAAAAAACTCTTCAATGGAGATAAAAGCTGCATAGTATTTTGTATTCTATTCCTCTTCTCTGTGATGATGAAGAAAAGTGCCTAAAAATGAAGAAATCGAAGAGTAAAGGGTCTCTATCGTTACCTTTCCATCATACCAATGGGTTATGACTCCTGCCTGTTCTAAATGGTGACCCTCAAAATAGGAGGCAGGCCTCGTTTGGGAGTTGGGAAGATGCGTGTGGTTGGAAAACATTCCTCAGACTGATTCTCCTATTTTCTCAGCCTCTTTCCTATTCAGACTAGCTGCCATTACATAGTAACATTTTCTTGCTCTTCATGGAGAGATGATACTGCTGGTAGCATTTACAGAGAAATCTGTTTATGCCTCCCAAAACGATAATGTTGGATAAATGTCTCATTCCACCGAGCAGTAAAAACTAAAGGGTTAAAACATCTATTTTGGCCGACAAGTCAGCCTGAAAAGATGCTACTTTCAATATGTGACCAACACAGCCATGGCAGTTAGTATGGCTGGGAGGAACAGGTGTAACAAATCCAGTCACTGATATTCTGACCAAGAGAGAAGAGTTGAAGCAAATTAGAAAGATAGGAGGTTTAGTATGAAGTCTGTTTCAAGAGACAAAGCTTGCCAAGAAAAAGCATAACCTTGCAAGCCAGTGCAGCACAAGACAGGGACACTGGATATCTGAGTCCAGGACGTTATCATATCTGCTCAAACATGGAGTTCAACGAAAGAATAGGAGCTGCAGAGAGTAGTGATACCAGGGAAAGGTGGTGGCTCCGGAGAAAAGGTTCCAGAGAGATTTGTGTGATTTTGAGTTGGGGAAATGGATAGAAGTTCTTGCATCACTCATACATAAAGAGAAGAACACTGGACACAGATGGATCCAAAGAGAAGTGATAAAGGTCAATATAACTAGTTTAGAGACACTCCTCATGGCTGGAGAGACATTACCACCTCCTTAAGGAGGTAAAAAAAAGTAGCAAACATTTGAAATTAGACAAACTGTTCAAAGTTAGTTAATAAAAAAAATTAGAATTTATCCCATTAGATATTTCTTTTTAAATAATTCCCTTATTTGTTGAAATAATAACACAATGATTTATTGAGTATATGTGTCAGACAGCAAGCAAATTATTTAATGTAAATTACCTAATTTAACACCACAACCCTAGGTTTTCATGTCAAACATTCTAACAAAACGTTTGTTTGGGTGTAAGCTAGAGTTGTGTAGCAAGGAGTGAAACCAGGGCTATTTGACTCCAAAGACATTTTTCATCCTTATGAATTTAATGAAATTTGTGTAAAGAGCCTCATTGGTTGTTTATTATAATAATGTTAAACCCAGATTGGTTATATCATTGAAACAGGGTTCTTTAAACTGTTGCTTAGCTCTGCTGCATGTCATTTACATGATAAGAAAAAGGCAGGAAATGTTTACAGAATCCTACCAAACTCACACTGGCATTGGAGCATCACACCTACTTCCTTGCTCCACTAATCCAATCCCCCTTGGAATGTTCTGCTGTGGCTATTTTTCATGGATATGAAGTGTCTTCTCTAAGCACTTTATGTAAATGTAATAATAAGTTGTTCCCTAAGATAACATTTGGCAATCTATTTTTGCAAAATAATTATTGGAACAAAATGTCAGAAAAAAATGCCAATGTACAGTGTTTGTTCATTTTAACAACTTGTATTGAATGCTTACTAGACTCTCGACACTCTCCTTGGTTCTGAAGATTCAATAAATACAGAAGTAGTGTTTTCCCTCAAGGAGCTCATGGTCCAGCAGGGAGACAAACAGGTAAAGAGAGATATGAAGCACCCAAGCATTAATAAACTCTTTGCATCTAATCAATCGTTTTCATAATCAAAAATGCAAATAATTAAATTCAGTAAGGTCTCTTCAATATTATATAGCTGTTGGATTGGTGATTACCTTCTTATGTTCCCTGAATTATCAGTAACACCAAATAAAGTGTGAAATAATAAGAGCCTTTATGTGTATCAGCCGAGTTTTATCTGAGGTACTTCACACTCACGTGTGGTGAAATCAGTTACTCTTTCGTTTAGAATTATTTTAAGTGCCTCTTTAAATGTACTTCAAAACTGAGTAAACTAATAATATGCACACTGTTTTCCATTTTGAATGTTTTACCTTCTCTACCGGGATCAAGAAATGAGTAGGTAATAATAGAGAAAAGCTCCTTGAATAGGGTAAAAGATTCTTGACATTGATCTAGGGAATAATGTTTTGGATATGACCCCAAAATCGTAGGCAACAAAAACAAAAATAGACATATGAGATTGCATCAAACTAAAAATCTTCACAGTAAAGGAAACAGCCAACAGAGTGAAGAGACAACCTGCAAAATGGTAGAAATATTTGAAAACCACACATCTGATAAGGGGTAGGATTAAAATATATAAATATATATTCAAAATATATAAAGAACACAAAATATATAAAGAACACAAACAACTCAATAGCAAGAAAACCAGTAATCATATTTAAAAATAGGCAAAGCATGTAAATAGTCATTTTGCAAAAGACATACAAATGGTCATTAGACGTATAAAAAGATCATCAACACTAATGATTAGGGAAATGCAAGTCAAAACCACAATGAGATATCACCTTACACCTGTTAAAATCGCTATCATCAAAAAGACAAAAGGTAACAAGTGTTGGTGAGGATGTGGAGAAATGGGAACCCTTCTACACTGTTGGGCGACATGTAAATTAGTACAGCCATGATGGAAAACAGTATGGAGATTCCTCAAAAAACAGAAAATAGAACTACCATATGATACAGCAATCCTAATTACGAGTATATATTCAAAGGAAATGAAATCAGGATCTCAAAGAGATAGCTGCACTCCCATGTTCATTGCAGCATTATTCACAATAGCCAAGACATGGAAATAATGTAAATGCTGGCTGACAGATGAATAGATAAAGAAGATGTGGCACATATATACAGTTATTATTATTCAGCCATAAGAAAGAAGGAAATCCTGCCATTTGTGACAACATTTATACACCTGGAGGACATTATGCTAAGTGAAATAAACCGGATAGAGAAAGACAAATACTGCATAGTATCACTTATATGTGGAATCTAAAATAAAATTTTAAAACAACTTGAATTCAGAAGCAGAGAATAGAACACTCATTACCAGGGGATGGTGGGACGGGGTAAATGGGGAGATGTTGGCAAAGGGTACTGTAGGGGAGGAAGACATTTCCTCTACCCTCTCTGGGTTCCTCTGGCTGGAGAATGAATTAAATTCACATGAGACAGAATAGCAGGAGAAAATTAATCAAAGCTTTATAACATGTATACATGGGAGAGGCTCAGGCAAGCTGAGCAACTTGCCAAAATGGCTGAAGCCACCACCTTAAATATCATATCCAGCTAAAGACAAAGGAGGATGTTGGCAGTGGGGGGAGTCAATTACAGGAGGTTACCAGACAAGCATAATAAACAGGAATAAGATTATTATGCAGACTTAAGTCCTTGCATTCTGTATTGATAGGAGTTTCTAGAGATAAGGTCATCCCCCTTCTTCCTGGTACAGAGAGGCAGACAACTTTACAGATGGAGATTTCCCTTACAAATGTAAATGTTTCTTAACAAAGGGTAAGCAAGCTCCACTCCTCAGAGCCTCCTTCTCTGTCCCAGTTTATTAAAAGTAACCAGCCCCAAATAATCCTCATGCCAAAGAGACATATCTTGGGGTGGCCAATGCCAGTCCCCCACAGTACAAAGTTGCAGTTATATTGAATGAATAAGTCTAGAGATCTAATTTACAAGCATGATGACTATATTTAATAATACTGTACTGAACACTGGAAAGATGCTTTGAGAGTAGATTTCAGGTGTGCTCGTCACACACAAAAGATGGTAACTATGTGAGGAGATGATATGTTAATTATCTTGACTGTAGTAATCATTTCACTGTGTACATGTATATTAAATCATCATGTTGTACACTTTAATCATATACAAGTTCTTTTAAAATATATAAATTTAAAAGGTGATAATAAAGAATACATTTTGCTGATAATAAAACAAATTAGGTAAGTGAATGTATAGGCTCAGCTATTCTGTTTACCACTAGAAAAAAAAAGTGAATACTTTAGGAATGCGACTGACTTGCAAAGGTAAAATCAAAATACAAACAATAAATAATATTTGCATGCTTACTAGATGCCGGGTATTGTGCTGTTTATGTATATTTTCATTTAATCTTTACAACAGTGTCAGAGACTGACAGTCTTATTTATTCCATTTTATTAATGCAGAAACTAAGGCTTAGAGATAGTACTTTTTCCAAGTTTATAGAAGCAGTAAGTAGAAGAGCCAAAATCATAATTTAGGACTCTGATAATAAGGCCACATAAATTACCTGTGCTTTAATGCCTCTCTCTGTCCTGTTGCTGCTTTATGTTCTGACACCCTTGTGGTCATTTCAGAATGATAGTAGCCCCTGATTTCTGATGTGGAATACTCCCGGAAGTTCTTAGATAGTTGGTTGCAGTCTTGTTTCCGTGTCTGTGTGGTCTATGGATACAGCACATTCAATTACACTGGTGAGACAGGTTCATCCAGAGGGAAGAAAAAGAGTGCCTGGAGTGTACACAAAGACGTTAGAAGAGGAAATAAGCATCAGAAGTGGATAAAGCAGCAATAAAATAAAATTACCTATCTATCAAAAGATTTGGATAAAGTGAAATGAGGCAACTCAAAGAGTAGAGAGAATGAGAAGATTTCTTAAGAAAGGAATCTTTATTAAACTTGGGAAAAGAGGGATAAAACTACCAGAGATTGTGGGTTTTGGACCCAGATCCCTACAGAGCCAATGGCACTCAGTTACAAGAATGAATATGGGAGAGAGTTGGAAACACAGTAGTTTCCTCTTATCAGCAGTTTCACTTTTCATAGCTTTAGTTACCTGCCATCAACTTTGCTCTGAAGATATTAGGTGGGAAATTCCACAAATAAACAATTCATAAGTTTTAAATTTCTCACCATTCTGAGTAGCATGATGAAATCTTGTGCTGTCCTGCTCCGTCTGCCCAGAATGTGAATCATCCCTTTGTCCAGCATACCCACGCTGACTACGCTACCCCTCTGCTAGTCACTCAGCAACTGTCTGGGTTATCAGCTGGACTGTCGCGGTATGGCAGAGCTTGTGTTCAAATAACCCTTACTAATTAATGGCCCCAAAGTGCAAGAGAAGTGATGCTGACAATTCAGATATGCCAAGGAGAAGCTGTAAAGTGCTTCCTTTAAGTGAAAAGATGAAAATTCTCAGCTTTAATAAAGAAATAAAGAAATCGTATGCTGAGGTTGCTAAGATCTACAGTAACTTTTATTACAATGTCTTGTCATAATTGTTCTACTTTATTATTAGTTATAGTTGTTAATCTCTTACTGTGTCTAATTTATAAATAAACTTTATCATAGGTGCATATGTATAGGAAAAAACATAGTGTATCTGGGGTTTGGTACTATCCATGGTTTCAGGCATCCACTGGGGGTCTTGGAATGTATCCCCCTCCCATAACGGGGAACTACTGTAGATCTGCCAAATACACACAGACACACACACACACACACACACACACACACAGAGTATACAATTCGGAAGATCGTCCAGTGAGGCAAAAGAGGCTGGTAAAGAGAGTATTTAAGTTATATGGAGAACAAATAATACACATTACTAATTACCTGATGATCTATCAGATTATATTTCTCTTTTCCTTTGGTTCCCAGAAAACAAACAGCAGACAAATCTGCAGGACATTAATAGTAATTCTGTTGAAACCTGCGATTGGTTTATTTGTATTATCCTTTTCTAGTTTTCATATTTTCCTTGTGAAGCTGTTTTCACCCTGATAAATACTAAAGCTAATGAGCTATAAAGAAGCATATGTACACATACATGTCTATGGGAGTGTGCATATGTGTATGTCTTCAGGATTTCAATTATTTTTTAAAGCTGTTATAAAATATTGTTATATTTACATACTATATTGTTATATTTACAATATAATATATATATTGTTAGGCATTTATGTTCAAAGTTTGCTGTTTTAATAAAGAGATAATTTTAACATAACTTATAAACAAATGGGATAAACCCAAGTTAGTTGGAGCAGAGAAGTGGCATTATTAATATCAGAGAAAATGTGTTTCTTCTTGGCATCTGGCAGTGAATTATGTAAGTAAGATCATATAAAAATTAACCCTTAAAGGACTGAATGTATTGTCATATAAGTCAATTAGGGAGAAAGCAACATCATAAGCCATGATTAGAGTAAATTCACCTCATATGACTTTATTCATTGAAAGTATGATAATGTTAGGGCTCGTACAGGATTTTCTTCAGATAATAGCATGGGTCTGTGATATAGCAGGATAACAAGCAAAGAAAGTCTGCATTTTGGCTGGATATTCCTTGATAACAGATGACATTTTGATAATGTGATGTCTAAAGTTTGGTGTGAATATTAAGTATGAGAAAAATACTCCAGTTCTTATTTAAGTCCTTTAATGTCATTGCATAAAATTGTGTGACAACCCCACTTTTTCACACAGGTACCATATGCAAAATTATGATGGAATGTGGGATGCCATATGTTTGAATTTACTTATTCTTGACTGTCAAAGTGAAGCTTTGTGTTTATCATCTGGGTTACAATATTTTACACCTCCTGTGGAGTTCTTGCCTTAAAATGATATCGTCAGCTTCTTTTTAAAAATGTCACTAAAGCAGGAGATACAAAAGGCAACCACATGCAGGAAAGGAAAATAAATCAGAGCCTATGGCTACATAGAATTGAGAAAACACTCATGGTCAATTTTAGCTCAGGCATTTTATTGGTGAGGACAATACTATAAGAAAATAAAACATGCCAACTTTCTGAAATAGTATGAGCAAGGGTAATTACAGATCCTCAAATTATCATTTTACAACTAACCTTAAGCAACAAGGTAGACCACCAACCCTAAAAATAGACAGTGAAATAAGGACCACAGATACAAGTGAAAATGACTCTTTGTAGCTCAACAAACACGATTGGAAAAGAAAATAAAATAGAAAAGGCAACAAAATGAAAATGAAAGGAAAACGAAATCAGACCAGATGTTGTGAATCTGTTTTTCATGCAGAGATGTTTACATTCGAGGAATGGCCTTGCAGAAGAGGTTCCTGAGATAATAACACTGAATTTGTTGAAGACGGTTTGATTAGATGGTCTGACAGTGGAGGTTTAGAACTGAAAGGAGAATAAGCTGTATAGGACAACTGGACTCCGCATCTTTTAAAAGTGTCTCATACCTTGATTCAAGATCTTGAATAAAGATGATATTTCTCTGCTTTTTATTTAGCCTTAGGATCAAAAGAACACAGTATGTTTTGTTCCACACTTTTATCAATCTTTTTAATAGCTTACCGCTCATTACTATCAGCAGTTTTTGCTGTCATGTTACTTTCTTCCTGATTTTATTATTATTGTCCTCGTTATAGTACCTGCACTAGCGTCCCCGACTGTGATCCTTATTATATGGATATTTGTTCCATGTACTACTGTCTTCTATCGTGTTTGAATCTTGGCAAAAATTTCTTCTAACTGCAATACCTTGTAGATAGGTTGCATGCAATCACTGTAATTCTTGGACATATGACTTCTATTCATGCCAATTTTCATTTTGGAGCTTTCTGTATGAGGTAAAAACTTGCTCTTGAGCACAGAATTAGAAAATAAAAGAACTACTTTTTTGATCGTTAAATAGGAAATTTTAAAATTTTCATGCTTCTCTTTTGCTAAATTGAATCTAGCCGAACTAAGATGTCCACACACAAAGGACATGAATTGTATTCTACAAGTCATGAAAGAAGCAACTAAAAACAGTTAAAATGTGCAAAGAAAAAAGATGTAAACAATAAATAATCCATCTAATAAAATAATATTTATAAATTGGTTATGTTATGTAAAATTCTCCCAATAAAATGCCTTTTGATAAATTCTTCAGTTTTTATATAGATTTCACTTTAGCAATGACTCCCACAGTACGTCACTTACTTGTCTTCAAACTCTCATAATTGGAGACATCAGGGACTGTTGAACACATCCTTGTCATTTTGATAGGAAAATTACTCCACTGCCACTTTCACAATCATCAAGGAACTTGTAAATACATGTAGGGGAGGAAGACTTTTCCTCTACCTAATGTGGGTTCGTCTGGCCGGAGAATGAATTAAATTCACGTGACACAGAATAGCAAGAGAAAATTAAACAAAGCTTTATGAGGACCATGGCCCGGGGCCTTTCTTCCCGAAGGAAGAAAGGGCACCAAAGAAGTGAGGTGCACAGAGTAGTTATATACCCCCAAACAGGATATTTCACATATGATTGAAATGTTCCTCCCACAATAGTCACAAGATTGCCCTGTCGGCACAGCGCTTGATGGACACAGCAGGTAGTGGGTCTGCTATCTCGGAGGGCATAGCAGGAGGCAAGTCTACTTTCTTGAGCTGGGTGGTCACAGGTGAGCACAGCAATCAGTTCCTAGCCTAAGGAAAGATGCTTAATCCTTAAAGAAATGCCAACATTGGGAGGGGGAGGGAAGTCAGTTACAGGAGGTTACCAGACAAGCACAATAAAATGCAGATTTAAGTCCTTGCCTTCCCCATTGATTAAGAGTTTCTAGAGATAAGGTCATCTCCCCTTCTTCCTGGTACAGAGGGAGATATCTTTACAGATGGAGAGTTCCTTTACAATGTAAATGCCTCTTACAAAGGGTAAGTAAATTCTACTTTTCAGTTGTTTTCCTGTCTGCAAAGTAACTAGCCTCAAATAATCCTGATGCCAAAGAGACATATCCTGGGGTGGCCAAATCCAGGTCCCCACATACACAATGGACTTTAAAAAAGTATTCCCACAAAGACCAAGACATACGCACTGCGATACATTTGATCTCAATGGAACAATCCATGGTATGTAATGCAATGATGTGGAAACAGAGAGAGAGCTGTTGGAAAAGGAAATGGCCTAGCCACTCTTCCTGTGCACATACGGCCCTCATTAGTTCTTTGTCTCCGTGTAGCTGTGTGTTTAGGTGCTTATTTCTGTCATTCGACTGTGAGTTCTTTTAAAGCAGAGACAGTGACTTGTTTATCTTGTCAACTTCTAAAATATTTAGTAGTAGGACATCTGTAAATACTCATTTAATGAATGAATATTTTAAAATCAGTTTAGTTACTACTAGTTTGCAGGCAGAAAGAGAGAGAGAGGAAAAACAATCCTGGAAGAACTAATGGTGTTAAGATTTATCTGGGGGTATCAGACTCATATTTACTTGAGCAATATATACTTGTTAACAAATTGTGGTTGCTTAGTTCTCTAAGTCTTACCTATTAAGGTTCATTCTTTAATAACATTGTTAATTAAAGATACAGTATAATTTAAAATAGCAATCATTAAAATGGTATTACTTATGAATTACTACATACAGTAGTGTTTTATGGGAAATAAATAAATGCTTTAGAAAAAAACAAAAATTAACCATAATGTCATTATGTATTAAAAACTACTATTAGGAGTTTGGAAATTTCTTTCTAGACAGTTTCTGGAAAGGTATGTAATTATATAGTATATTATAAACAAACATATATATATATAATTTTTAAACCAAGGTCCTATTTTAATAGATATATGTCATGATTTTTTCCCTTAAAATTATCTCATAAGTGTCTTTCTGTGCAATTTAAATATTTTATAAGCTTTTAAATTGTTTTATAATATTCCATTAAATGGAGGTATTATTTATGTTCTCTGGTGGTTAGTTGCCTTATAAAATAAACTCATTGGTAGTTGTTATTTCAATCAGCAGCTGCAGCTGAAGTTTTATTATGACATAAATCCATAAATTTACGTGTGTGTAGGGGATTATCTTGGTTTACTAGAAAAGGAATGCCTTTTAGAGTGATGATTTTGGGACTGTCATTTCCTGACCTAACTCCATTAATCCATTGCCTGGATTGAAGAGTTCTCTAAATACTTAATAACTATTCCACTGATTTGTTGTTTGCCATTGCTCCATTGCTCATAAACTTTTTGTACCTGTCAGAAAAAAATTTTAAAAGTCGGTTTTATCTTTTAATTAGGTAACTCTTCCACAGTGTTCCGGTAAACTGAGTCCATTTACAAGGTGTTAATGCCTGTCATCAACTTTAAATATCATTTTTCGTGTGAATACTCAACTTATAATGAGGGGAAAACCTTTATAATCATTCTCTTGAAATTTTAGTTCATGACAATTTCATTTAGTGATTTTAATACTTTTAAAATAAAGTTTAGTAAACTATATCGTTAATTATTTCTGCCTGATTACACCCTACATTTTAGGGAAAAAATTGCTTACATATAACCAAAAGAGATTTTTGGTATCCTTCTTTTAATATCTGAATTAATCTACATTTATTCAATAAGATTTTGGATTCAGTGTATGTTTTCAGAGTTAAATTAGAAAGTCAAATAATTGTTTATAAATACATAGGCCTTCAAGAAAGAGAGAACTCAAGAGAAAATTACTGATGCTGTCAAAATTGGGATCTAGTTCAGAGGTTACAGGATAGCTATTAGGATCCCTTAGAGAATCTTCTAGAGGACTCTGGGGGAACTTCATGGAGAAATTCCTTGAAGAGGTGAATGATAAGCACACACTCTTTAGAAATCTGAGTTAAGATGAAGTATATTGACTTCCCTGAAGAATGGTACTTATATAAAAGAAATATACATTTCAACAAAAGGACATTGTGACTGAGTTTGAGATAAAGTCATTGAGTAGGGAAGCCAGCTTTCCTAAGGCATACATTCAGTAACAGTCTTGTCCTTTTTAATTATTAACCTTTTTTTTCCATGTGAAGAGATACTGTATTTTAAAAGGTAATTGAAATGATTGAACTGCATATTTAATGTTCTGGGGGAAAAAAAGAGAGAGAAAACAAATAAAATTTGCCAGGTTATAAACAACTCATTGGTTTCTAATTTTATCCGTATATTTGTCACTTTATGTACTTTATTCTTTGGAGTTTCTGTTCTATTATATGTGTCATCTACTCCAAGGAGGTCATTTAAAATAGTGACAGGATTTCCTTATCTCTGTGCCCAAAAGTACAAACTTCGTAATTGGACACCCAAGTTATTCAGTATTTTGAGCTATAAACAAGGAATAGCACCCAAATGAATACTGACTGCATTTTTCAAGAATATCCAGCAACAGAGGCATCCGACATTAGCATCCAGTGTGCAGGAATTGAACGCTTTTATTGCATAATATGGGAGAATTGCTCACAACTGCCTGTTCCTGCTGACAGTCCTGATGTTCAATCTGGTAATATCTTCAAAGCTATTTTTTTTTTTACCCAGTGCTTTGATATTAGATGTTAATAAGTTCTTGGTCTATGGGAGAGGAAGCAATGGGACAATTAACATGAAAAAGCTCAGACTAAGAGGAGTCAATGGAAGAAAGTATGAGCTGAATAAGACTGCCTAAGGTTTGGTTTGCTTTTACTGTTTGTTTATTTTGTCAAGATAAGGGCAGCATAAAATTCGATAACCTAGACTTTTACTCTTAAACCAGAATAGCTAAATAACTGAGGCATTAATTCACTCGTTAATTTCTTCTTCTATGGCCATTACCTCTGGTGGCATCTCCAGAATACTTTAGGTTCCCTCTAGCTCTGATGGCTCCATACAGATGCAGAATATTAACGTTACTAGAACACTGTTCATGTGAGCTTTGCAGAATTGAAACTATCCCTCTAAATATGCATAGATGATATCTCATGCCCAATTAAAATGAATGTGAAAATTTATAATGTATTCAGTTACATAATATTATAAACAATCTTTTGAAACATTTTTATAAAATTTAGAAAATATTTTAAACCTACATTTTCCTCTTTTCATCATACATTTGGGATAGCTGAATAATATAATTTTAGAATCACCGTATTTTAAAGCCAGATGAGACTTAGCATTTATAGGATCTGAGCAGGTCAGACAAACTTAATTTCAAGTTATGGCTCATCACTGTAACTGTGAATTTTGGAAAGATACTTATCTGCTCAAAGCTTTGATTTCTTCATCTTCAAAACTGAAATGTAATAGGCCTATCTCTTAGGGTTATTATAAGAGTTTAATGAAATAGTACACATATGTTGCTTAGCACAATGCCCAGAAAACAACAGCCTTTCCAAAATTATTTGTTAAAAACTCAAACAAACAAATTGGCAATCAGAGATACTACTGTGTGAAAGTTAGAAGAGTTGGGGAAAGAATCAGAATTTTTCTTAATTATAGTCTTGGAAAAATTGAAGCATGTTCAAAATTCCCAATTCATTAATTGTAGACATCTGTAGACACTGAATGTTACTGAATATGTAAGATTAAACATTATTAGTTTTCTTCCAACTTTAGAAACTAGGCACAGTGCTTCTTAACGGTCTATGGCGGACTTGGCACTGAACACTGAATCTTTGAGGAATCTCCTTTGTTGTACAATTGATAAACCAATATTGATTTATTAACTAAACTTCAGAGTTTACATTAGGGTTCATTTTGTGCTGTAAATTCTATGCCTTTTGGCAAATGTATAATAACATATAACCATCATGCCAGTATCATACAGAATAGCTGCACTGTACTGAAAATCCCCTGTGCTCCATCCATTCATCCTTCCCTCCTGACACCAGAATCCCTGGCAACCACTAACCTTTTTATTGTGTCCATAATTATGCCTTTTCCAGAATGTCAAAAAGATGGAATCATACAGTGTGTAACCTTTTCACTTTGGCTTATTTCATTATCAACATGCATTTAAGTTTCCTCCATGTCCTGTGGCTTAATAGCTCATTTCTTTTCATTGCTGAATAATATTCTATTGCATGGATGTTTCACAATTTCTCCATTCAACTATTGAAGGAGGTCTTGGTTGCTTCCAAGTTTTGCTAATTCTAATTAAAACTGCTATAAACATTCATGCGAAGGATTTATGTGTATATAGGTCTTCAAGTCATTTGGGTAAATACCAAGGATCATGATTGCTGGATCATGAGGTGAAAGCATTAGTTTTCTAAGAAAGTGCCAAACTGTCTTCCAATGTGGCTGTACCATTTTGCATTCCCATTAGCAACAAATAAGAGTTCCTATTGCTTCATATCTTCATCATCACATAATGTTGTCAGGGTTCTGGATTTTGGCCATTTTAATAGATGTGTAGTGGTATCTCATTATCTTTTTAATTTGCAAATCTATGATGATATGTGATGTCAAGCATGTTTTCATATGCTTATTTGTCATCTATGCATCCTCTTTGTTGAATTGTCTGCTCAGATCTTTTGCTCATTTTTAGTTGAGTTTTTTGTTTTCTTATTGTTGAGTTTTAAGAATTCTTTGTATATTTTGATACCAGTCCTTTATCAGATATGTGTTTTGCCAGTATTTTTCCTGGTTTGTGGCTTGTCTTTCATTTACTTAACAATATCTTTCACAGAGCAGAAATTTTTGGTTTTTAGGAAGTACAAATTATCAATTTTTTTCTTTTCTTATTTATGCTTTCAGTGTTGTATTTAAAATGGCACTTCCAGATCCAAGTTTATCTTGAATTTCTCCTAGGAGCTTTATAGTTTTGAATTTTACATGTAGGTCTATGATTCCACATGAATTTTCGCTTTAAATTTTCTTCCCCTGAATAGAAAAAATTATTTGAAGAATGAGTAGCTTCCAAGTCAAAGCATGCAATCAAAGAAAAAATTTCCAAAGTTGAATGCAAGACTCTTACAAATTTAAGGTGAGCATGTGTCACAAATTTATTACTGAGAACCACCAAGATGACAATGCTTGTTTATGGAGAACTGGATAAAGAAAGAACGGTTAAATAAAATTTCTAATTTAGAAACAAACTGGTTAATGTCCTGCAGAGTAATAAAAATGTAACCTGCAGGATTATCTTTTCTACAAAAATTATTCCCATCTTTACCCGATAAAAATTTACCTGTATTATTGTGTGACAGGAATCATTTAATGGCTATCAGTTTTAAAAACAAAATGAGCATCTACTACTAACCAATAGTAAATATCCTACCCAATCATAAATAGCAAGTGGAACAAAGGCACACACTTTTGGAGAATTAGTCATCTGCCAGGTAGGCCTGATTCACAGTCTGCCCAGGAGAACACTGAAAGGACAAGCAATGGTACCCTTTGCCTCTTTCCAAGCTTTGATAAATTTCTTAACTATTTCACAGGGGAAACTGTTTTTAGAGCCTACTTAAGACTGCTGAAAGAAATACGAAGGCTTCAGTGGCTTTGTTTTTGTGATTTTTTATTTCTATAGAATCGTGTCTGTGTAAGCACTGCAGAGTGCCTGAAAGCGTAGCTGGTAAAGAACTAGTTTGGGAGACACAATCTTGAACTTTATTTTTCTTTTGATTATTCTCAGAAGTAAGTCAGGCAGGTTTGAGCTGGTTAAAGTCCAATGAAGAATAAGCAGCTTATCATGCAGAGAAACTGGGCAGACTTTTGTGATAAAGGTTAGCAAAACTTCATTAAAATTATAAAGTGGTGATAATTTTGGCTATCATGTTTTGGGAAGTGTCTTTTATTGCCCTGTTCATTCCTGTTTTCCAACATTATAGAGGTCGCTGTTTGCATCTCAGGATAGTGATAAAATGATTGATAGAAATCGCTAGCAGTTCAGTAAGTCTCTGCTCTTAAAATAATGAACTTTAGGATTAGCAGCAACACCAGGACTTTTTGTCCCTCACCCCAAATCAAACGCTCAGCTGACACTCTGAGACTGTTAAGACAAATCTTCAGTCAAGTCTCTAAAACACGTAATTTCTGAATGTGCTTGTTCTATAATAACATATTCTCTTTCTTTTAAACTTCATCTTAAAGCGACATAGTTGTAGAGTCCAAGTTCATCTACAGTTGAGAAAAGCATGAATCCGAGGCTGAGCTCCTGATGATTTTTGCTGTGTCTGCAAGTAAACCCATTCAATCAGCAAAGACTTAAGAGAGACATCAGTAGGAAGTTTCATACAAGGCATCGATGTTTTCTTTCTTTCCTAGAGGCTTAGGGTTATACAACCGGGCATAAAAACTCAAGCTATCATGAAGGCCTTTTTAGCTACTTAAATTCCCCCAAAATGTGAATAGCAAAGAAATAATTGTTTTTAAGAAAGTATTTTAATGTTTAGTTATTGTGCATATGTGGGACGTGCCCAACCTTTTTCTTTTCTTTTTCTGGCACTCTATGTTTAGAATTTCATGCAAATAATTGTTGCTGGCATTTTGTGAAACATTCAGGGTAACAGGAAAGTGTCACAATAAAGGAAATTTTGCAAATCTTTCCTAATATTTTTGTGCTATATTTAATCTTAGAAATTCAAATATCATTTAGTCATCATTTCCAACATTCTCAATATAGCTGCTTCAAATAACATCTGGCTATATGCTGCTTGCCACTTATTTCATTTATTATTTTTTCATATTATATATGTTCACATAGGACTTTTATTTTCATATCTGACCTTACCTCTATAATTCCTCAACATAACTAACACTATGGTTTCTAATTGTTGCTCAATGTAAAGCAATAACCACACAAATTTCTATAAGGCCAAGCAAAAAAAGAACCAGAAAAATCCTTGCTATAGTTTTATTTTCTGCTTTAAATAATAAAATAAATTGATGAGAATGTATATCATTGTTCTACAGAAGAGGTGAACTTTCAGTTCATTGTTGGTGAATATTCTCTGTATATTTTTTCCTGTGCAAAATTCACCAGGAAAAAAAATAGTTTGTGGCAGCTATGATTTCACCTTTAATTAAACAGAAATTACATAGTTTATTAGATAATTAATCTTCCAAGAATGAACACTGCTTTTTCCCTAAGCATCTTTTCACTTTTATAGAACTGAGCAAAAACAACTCAGCAATCTAAAATTAAGCACCTTTAGTGAATACAGATTAAACATTCATTGTACACATATATGTTGAGTTTGTTTTAAAAAAAAACAAACCAACATACTTGGAAAATAACAGTTTCTTAATGTATGATTGAAGTGCACATCTGGGGACTTTTAAAAAACTGATGATTATTATGCCTTCCACATTTACACTGGTACTTCAGTTCCAGGGGAAATATGATGGTGATGGCACACATGCACTTTCTGTTGAGATGGGACCATGCCTGGATTTATTATATGCCTAATGACATATTCATAAGTGAATACCACAAATTAGGTTAAAACTCTAGTGAATTTATAATGGGGATTTTCAGCCTTTAATCTTTTTCATGCAAATGACCTGAGTGTCCTTGATATGGGTTAAATTGACTAAATTTAAGGGCACAGAAGTGCGTCTACCTATGTTTCTAACCCATAGAGGATGTAGACAAAACTACTGTTACCAGATGCATCTTATAAGAGCACTTCATCAATTCATTCCACTAACATTCTTGTTAGCCTAACAGGTGCCATGTATTATACTAGGGACTTGATATGATACCTCAAGAAATAAGATAAAATTTCTGCACTCATATATATTTCAGAGTGTACTAGCGAGAGGGTTTCATTAGTACATCATTAAAACACAGGATGTAGCTATAGTGGAAACATATAAACCATTTTATGGGAATCCCAAACAACATGGAACCAAGTTTCTTGTTATAGGTTGGCACGGATTTCCTGAGGAAGGAACATTTGACTGGTGTCTTGAAAGAATAGTAGGAGTCAATCAAGCAGACCAGAAGGGATTGGCAGTTGTGATATTGTAATTTATAACAAGAAATATATATTTGGTCTTCATCTGTTTCTGGCACAGAGCTCCAAAAACTCTTAGAATTTCCTAAGTGATGAGAGCAATAAAGGTGTCTTTTGTTTTGTTAATGAGGTGACTTTTAGATCCCCATCTAAGATGGAGTTGGTTGCCAGGGGAACTAATCTCGTGATGAGAGGGTTGGAACTTTCAGTCCCACCTCCAGACCTCTGGGGAGGGGAAAGGGGCTGGAGGTCGAATGAATCACCGATGACCATGATTTAATCAATCATGTCTACATAATGAAGCCTCCATAAAACCCCAAAAGGACATGGTTCAGAGAGTTCCAGGTTGGTGAACATGTGGAGATGTGGGGAAAGTGGCATGCCAGGAGAGGGCATGGAAGCTCCACACCATTTCCCCATACCTTGCCCTATGCATCTCTTTCATCTGACTGTTTCTAAGTTATAACAGTTAAATCTAGGAACTAAAATGTTTCTTTGAGTTCTGTGAGCCACTCTAGCAAATTAATCCAAACCAAGAAGGATGTCATGGGAATCTCTGATTTATAAACAGTTGGTCAGAAGTACAGAAAACAACCTGGATTTACAAACAACATTTGAAGTGAGTGGGGTGGGGGCAGTCTTGTAGGACTGAACTCTTAACCTGTGGAATCTGATGCTATCTTGGGGTTGATAGTGTCGCAGTTGAGTTGAGTTGGAGGGCACCCAGTTGGTGTCCAGAGAATTGCTTGTTGGTGTGAGGAAGCCTCCAGACATGCACATGTAGGGATTGGGTCCAGGAACCCAAAAGAGCAGTCCAGGTCAAGGTTCTAATATACCCACAGGAACAGTGGCATGGAAGAATATGGTGGATTTGGGAAATCATAAAATAAATATAACTGAAGCATAAGGGGCCTGCAGAAGAATGATAGGCATCAGGTCTAAGGTCACCAAGGACCATATTCTTTGGTAGTTTGGACTGTATACTCTACACCCTAAGAGGAAGGGATGACTCTGCAAGGAGATTGCTTTATGAATCCCTGTCCTGTCTATCTTACCTGCAGATAGTCAATCCAGAGAGAAAGTTAACAATATGTTCTGGAATTACCGAGATCTTTTTGTTGTACTTGTTCTCTATATGTGTTTTTAAGTAATAGTGTTTAAAGACTTTGGGTGGTGATTCATCTAATAAAGCCAGAAGCCATTCTTTTAGTATTCTTTCAGTTTCTTAGAAATATCATTGCCCACGCTTATTGATATTCCACATATTTGCTCAGCCCCTCTAATTAGTTTCATCTGGCAGTATTAATCATTTTATAGAAAAAGAAAACATTGTTGTGCTATACTCATAACTCCCTGCTGTCTTCAAGTCCTAATCATGCAAAGAGGGAAGGAGAGAAAGAGGTCTGGAGACTCTCTTCAGAGTGGGGACCTTTCTCCGGGATTCATTTACTTCAAGTCAACCAACCTTTTAAAAGCCCTTTGAAAATATAGATGTTTTCACAGATGTGATGAAGTTGTTCTTTTACAATATAAAAAGCATATATTTCATATTTTTCATTATTCACTAATTTATAAAATTTCTGTAATTGCATTAAATCTCATTTTATGTCAATAAACATTAGTTGAATGGAACTCCCTAGTTTTATTTTTCTATATAGTTAGGATAGGTGATATTTTTAAGAGTTTTCTAATTATAATTGCTTTTAATTAAAATTAAGTATTCCATCATTACATTTTTTGCTTTTGCTTTAATCTATAAACTTTCCTTAATTTCCACCTATCAATCACTCAAATCTAAGATCTTGTCTACTGGAACTAGAATCTAAAATAATGGTAATGTATAAGAATTGCTGATAAAAATATAAAATTCTATATTTCACAAATTTTTCTATTCAAGAAATATAAGCAAAATCATGTCTGTATTTTTCCTTCCTAATTGTCAATGTCTTCCTTTCCCAATGTGCACTGCATCTGAAGTCAGAAGTTAACATAAATTATACTATGCTAGATTTATGTGATTTAGAAAAATAAAAACACCAAACTACTTTGATCTGTTTACTTGCAGAGAGCCATATCCTAGAAGATGTCAACAAATGTATTGTAGCCTTGAGAGACCTGGATGCTGATAATTTAGACCGTGCTGCAGGTGCTATCAGAGGACGGGCAGCAAGAGTTGCTCACATTGTCACAGGTGAAATGGACAGTTACGAGCCGGGGGCTTACACTGAAGGTGTGATGAGGAATGTTAACTTCCTTACGAGTACCGGTAAGTCTCAGTCCCCAGTTACAGCTGCACTGTTCCTGACATTTCAATCTATATAGCTACCAAATATCCAGACATATGGAAAGAAGATCTCGGTCTGTGTTGCTTGTTTCGAAGTGGATTGCTCTACTGTCTGACAGATGCTTGCATCCTGTGGTTATGTGATTTGAAATTTATCTCTGAGAAATAAATATACTCATTGGGGAAAAGAAATCCTTTATAAATATATGCATTATATAAATTGCCCACAGGCTTTAGCCATTTATGAATGTTTATTAATGCCAGAGTTGTTAGGAGATATAATTAGTCCAGATGTGGTAAGTATGTAATAGTTTCCAAACCCTCTTTTAGCTGTGTCGTTGGTCGCCCAGGTTTTTGTTTACATTACTTAAACAGAGTAAACTTGTCCTGTGTTTCCAGAGAAATACTCTTTACTTTTGTTGGCAGTCTATTTGCAAAACAACAATTTGTTCTTTCACATGATCTTCTTTGATTACTTAAGAAATATGGAACCAGGGTTTTGTTTTGGTTGTAGCACTCAAGTTAATATTTTCTAAAATCAACTAGTAAATTTTTAGTTTTCGAATCAGTCGGTAAAATGCATTCTTATCCTTAACACTGTTATTGGCATTTCTCCAAAAAACTTACAGAAGCATGTGACTTCATGTGGATTCAGAAATAATGGATATAATTTGAATGAGGGCAATCAACTATTTTTGTAAGTCATCATGGTAGAGCTTTTTCCTGTGAAAACCCCTTGTGATCTGTGAAATCTCCAGGTTGAATTTTTCTTACTAATTACCTCTTAACACTAGGGTGACAGTGCACCCATGTTTCCTAAAACGTTTGAAACGCCATACTTAAATTGTTCATCCTACCTAGAGAATTGTTATGTTATGCATAGGGCACATTAAATTTGGATGATATGTACATTATTTAGTGAAAGGAGTCGAAGAGAGGAGGATGGGTGATTTGGAGTGGGGAGGAAGCAGTTCCTTGAAATTAAGAGAAACATATCAACAGTTGAGAAACCTGCCCTAGGGACTAGTTCTGAAAAGATATACCGCAAGGCAAGCCTAGTGAGGTTTGTAGAGAATTGATAATTAGTGTTGCTGTCTTCCTAGCATGTTGATACAGAAAATCAGTGATGAATCTTGGCACATAGTTTGCTCATCACCTCTTTAAAAATATTCCTAAAATAATGAAACACTAAAGATATGCTAAGGAAAGATGGAGTAGGAGCATCTACAACTCTACACATTATATTTCTTTAACAACTTCTCAAAAGCCACTGTTGTCACAAATAGGACAACATGGAAGTTGCTTTAACAATGAGGTATGGCAATATATTTACTTGCTTAAGGAGATGCTGTGTTATGATAGTCCAGCATCTCTTCCCTAAACTAAATTTAACTGTTCCTTTCTCTTTGGTCAAAATCAAGTACAGAGTTATTTTTTTCTACCTTCTGAGAATGAAATTTAAGTAAGAGAAGAATGAATCAAGGTTCTCTTTTTAGCCAAATGAAAATTTCTTGTAAGAAATTGAATAGGTAAAGTCTACCAGGATTTGCCTCTGTCTCAGTTTTGTAATCATATTAGTAATATCTTGCAAACATACTCTTATGGTCACAGTGTCTGTATAAGGTACTAAGTGTACGCTTTTATTCTCTATATGATAGAGTCCATATCTGCCACATGCAAAAAAGTGAAAGTGAAATTCTAAAGTGTCCAGAATGTGAACTGTGTTGTTCAGTCTGTTAACAATCAATCCTTATAATCTGAAATCAGAAAATAAAAATGAAACAAAGTTGTTTACACGTTTAATTACAAGTTTGTCAATAACTCTATGATATATAATGACCTTACAAGATAACTAACCAATATGGCTACATAATCATTCAATCAGAAGAGCGAGAAGTCCTTTTTCCTCTAATTAGTTGCATGTAACTTTAATTAAAATTCTCCAGGTAAATTATGTCCTGTGCCCTAAATATAATAAATATAGAGTAGTCCTGGGTTATTCTGTATTTCACATCTTATTATTAACATAACAATATAGTTTATGACTTTGCAATTTTGTCATTTTAGCTTTTCAGATAATTTTTTGGCTTATCTTTGGAGAAAGCTTCTCGTTTTGGTTTTATATGTCTAATTCCAAACTTTTCTCCAAACAGATCTCCCTAAAATTTATCAAAAGCATGCCTCACTAAAGGGAATTCTGAGCAATAAATTAGATGAAAATGCTAATTAGATCAGTTTGATCTTAACCAAGGCTGAAATATGTGAGCATTTTCTCTCCCATAGAGATATTGTATGTGAAAAATACTTCCAACTCTTCTACCCTCCACAACTAAATAGCAGAAGATGTTCATCTTTGTTCACATCTGCTCATAACTTGGACTTGTTATTTATAAATAATCATCAAATTAAGTAATGACAAATGTCATGGTTTGTGTTATGAAGCTTTAATAGTTCACATTTTAGCAAGTGAATGCTGTATACACGTGGCGTGTTGTTCTCTTTCTTTTTCTCTTATACAGTTCCCAGGTGTTAACCCTGTTTCCTGAAAATAACTTAATAAGGAGCTATTGTGAACTGTTTTTATTACGGAGACTTTGTTATCTTTGCAAAACTTACCTTAAAGTACCGTCATCAATGATGAAAACTAGGCCATACTTATCTAAATCACAAAGAGTGTTTTTGGAACATTGCATCTTTGATTTTAATCGGACTTTGTGGTTCATTAGCACATTTTCAAGATTGGATGATCTTCTAAGTGTTTTCTCAGGATTAGGAAGCAGGGTTGCCCTGTACATGTCAGGAATTTGCATTGTTCATAAACCCTAGAAGTTGGTGTTAAGTGAAATGTAGGCAACATCTGGAATGCTGCATCTCATTCAGACAGAGGCATAATATTGTAATCTCCATGTCAAATTCTTCATTCTGCCCAGTTCTTCCCTGTCACTAAGCTCCTCCACCTGTCAGGAATTCCTGATAGGGGAGAGAAAATATATTGGCTTTTTCCTTAAATAACAAATCTTCTGGATTGCAATGTGAAGGCTTAGAAGTCATATTCTTAGCATCAACTTCAGTTCTTTCACACTAGGTTGGGGAAAAACCTAAACCAAGAGTGGGAGAACATAGTATTTTGTGTGTGTGATTTATATTCTCCATTAAATTTAGAAATTAGCCAGCCCAAACACATCTGTTTCAAACCCCCAAACCCCACCCGGTTTCAGTTTCAGCCAGGTTCATGGACCAAAACAGAACAGGCATGTAAATGAACCTGACCAAGACATCCTGGTGGCATCCCCCATTGGCAACTGATCATGATGGTAAATGAAGGATTATTGATCAAGTCCTCCTTTAGCTCAAACTGGAAAGAGCGTCACTAGAATCCTCTGTGTAATGAAATGGAGAAGAGTCATGTAGTTGCAATTTTTCTTCTTAAAGGCAAATGAGAAAGTTGAAAAGAATTTAGAGCCAATAAATATTTCCAAAATTTTGTTGTGGATTTTTCTTGTGTTTAGTTGAAACAACAGATAGGCTTTTAAGATGAATTTCATCTAAAAATCATTTTTAAAATTTTCATAGCAGTCAGTTACTCCTATTAATTCCCTTTCATTTAAGATTTTTCACATATAAATATCCTGCATTTCATAGCCTGATCACATGCTATTTTCTTTATGTTGCATCTCTATTCTTTAACTTAAATAGTTATAGGATAAAACACAAAGGCTTTAGTTCCAGCAGTCTTTGCCCTCTAAAATCCAGCAGAGGTTGAATATCAGTGGTCCACGTACTGGATATGACTCAATATGACTCAAAGAATTTTTATGTGTCCAGTGGAGTTTTGACCAACATTGTTATATGCTTTGTCATAAGAATTAATTTCTAGTTTGTATATATATAAATCCAGATTAATGGTGTTATTGTAATAAATGGGATAGTCTGGCAATACCAGGGCAGAGTTCACTGTGGAATTGGCTGGAGCTTAGTGATATCTTCCTTTTCTCTGAGCTTGGGCGTAGTTTCCTCCATTCCCTCTCATTATATGCCCAGTCCACTTCACTCACTTCATTTACCTGCCTGAATTCTGTAGGTGTTTGAATTCACCCAAACATGAAAAATTAGAAACTTTTTTTCCCTGAAGTGGGCCATAAAGTACCTTCTACTCCATCTAACATGATGCTTTCACAATCACACAGACGTGCCAGGATCCCTTTAGGTCTTGTCTGTGCTGTACCTGCCATTTTGAATAGCCTTGCCCCTTATCTCTCACATCAGATTTTATCCATCTTTCAAGAAACAGTGCATGTTCTCTGCCTTCTTGAAACCTCTCTTTCCCCCCTCTGGCAACAGTGAATTCTTTGGTCTTACGTCCTATAGATTTTAAAGGACTTGTCACTCGGTTACATCATTTCAGACACCTGTATGCTATGATGAACTCTTTAGATATACTAATATAGAAATGACTTTTCTTTCAAAATAGAGTGCAAGCTATAAGAGAAAAGGAAACTTGCATTATTTCTCTTTACATCTCTCCCAGAGCCTACCATAGTGTCTTACATGTGCCAAATTAAAACAAAACAACTCTTGAATCAAGTCTATATGCCTGTGTTAACTCTATTCTAGCAGTGAAATGCCATTTCTTCTCTTCTGCCCCTCTAAAATTATAATTATTTTTCAACACTTTCTCAAATGCCGCCACCTTTGCAAAGGAGCTTCTGATTCCCTTTCTGTTGGAATTAATTGCTCCATTATCTGTGGTACCAGGGATGAGCTTGTCCTCTAGTTAATGCTTATTTCACTTTGCCTTATATCGTAATCAGCCATTTACATACAAGTTTCTCCCACCAGATTGTAACATCCTTAAAGGGACACATCACTCTTTATTTAATTTTATATTTGCCAGTAGCATTTTACACATAATAGCAGTGCCCAAGTTTTTCTCCCCTTTAAATTTAAAATTCACTACAAGATTATACTGTGACATATTCTAATACAGTTAAGCAAGAGAACAAGTTATCATTCCAGTTCAGGAAAAAACAAAAAACAAAACTCAAAAGCAGTGGACCATGTCAAAGCCTGGGGCAGAGAAGAGATCAGGGAAGTGATTCATTACTGTCTAGAGTTAGATATTAGCCGCTTCCAGAAGATGTGGGGTCAGATTCTTAAAAGGTTCTTTAGCAAGCTTTTGAACAAGAGATCATGACCTTTGTGTATTCAGTTACTTACAAGAATCATCCTTGAACTACATCTGGTGAAAGATCCCACTAAACCTAATTTCACTAATGGTTCCAAGGAATCCCTGTAAAGGATGGCAAGCAAGCCTTCAAATTCAGAAACCGTGGTGGGCAAACTTCCCTCCCCTAGTGGCAGTCTGAGACAGGCCTCTGGATTGCATACTTTCTTCCTTTTGGCTTCAGCCCTAACCTGACACCCTTTAACAATTAGAAAGGATTAACAGGAAGCTACTGTCTGCAGATGGCTTGGCTAAACTGGATAACCAAGTGTCTTCATGTTGATGATACTGAATCAAAAGTTAAATGATAGTGCTGGCCCGGTGGCGTAGTGGTTAAGTTTGCAAGCTTGACTTCAGTAACCCGGGGTTCGCAGGTTTGGATCCCCGGTGCAGACCTATGTGCTGCTCATCAAGCCATGCTGAGGAAGCATCCCACATCCAAAATAGAGGAACATTACCGCAGATGTTAGCTCAGGGGCAATCTTCCTCACACAAAAAATGTTAAATGATAATTCAGCCGCTTTAAAGAAGAGGAAGATCCCATGACTCTAGAAGTGCTCCTTTTGCTACAGGAGTTTGGAATCTTGGATTAACGTTGTGAATTGAAAAAAGCAGCTACTAGAACTTCTGAGTGGAAAACCTGTTTTCTGTCCAAAGAGAACTGGATTTGAATAGGACCCAGTTCTAATTAGGGGGCTGAGGATACTTCCTTATCCTGCCATTTTTACTTAAAATTGGAAAAACAAACTTGTTAGGGAAAAAAATTGCCATAAAAACTGAGATCTCCTATATGTACTGGCTGATGCAAAGGCTTTTTTGACCTTTTCGGTAAGGTTAGATCCTAAGAGAGGCACATGGCATAATCTAAAAAGCCACTGTTGCTAATGTCCTTATTAATAAAAAGAATACATTCTGACACATTGGTAGAGATATTATTGTCAAAAGTGGAAATAATATAGAGGGCTTAAGAGTGTATTTTAGAGAATCATAAAGAGGGCCTGAAACATTCCCACATCCGGAAAATGTAAAATGTGTAATTCTGAGGCTGATACTAAATGAAGGATGGATTAAGGACAGGCAGATGAGTTGGCATGGGCTGGAAGGAGGGGATCATTGGAAGAGGAAGTGGAGAATGTCGACCTTCTGTGTGCCTCTTCACCAGTGCAAAGATGTTCTAGAGATCTTGTATCTTCTTTAACCCTAGAACTCCTATGACCAGCCTCAAATGCATGTTCTGCAGCCAAAGAAGACATTATCTGAAAAGAGAAATAGGTCGTATCTTTCTAATCCTATTTTCACATATTTTCTGTAAAAAGACTAGTTCAGATTTATTTTAATAGATAAGGGATAAGTAGGAAGAAAAATAACATATGTAAAGTGATTAGACATGAAGTACCAGTTTCATCTCTAGAATGCAAACAGAATCTCACTATGGCTAAATTAAGCAGAAAAACAAACAAACACACACAGGGAAGCTGGAGAACAAAAACACAAAACAGACAAACTGCAAGGGATGCTGCAGATAGGAACCCAGTTAGTCATCCTGAAGAATAGCTTTTTGGGCTGCCAGTCCAGCCCTTTCTGAATATTTAATGCCATTATTGGCCTCATAACGTTATGACACTGCAATGTACAGTTTAATTATAAACTGTACATTCATTTGCCACCACATTCTAGATACTTCCACCATTGGGATAAACCCTAAACTGATCCCTGCTTTTGCCTTACTTACCCTGAATTCAACTTCCTGGGCAGAAGCATCCTACTAGCAGAGTTTAAATAATGCGCCACACCTGGACTGTTAGTAACGTGGTGGCAGTGGGGTTCGGGTAGTCACAAGTACTAGGCCTTTAAGCTTCTATGGAGACAACCTCTGCCTCACAGTAAGACTCATACCAGCAGATTTCTGGGCATGACAAGGGGCTTCGGAGTCTGTGAGCAAAGAGAGGTGGGAGTGGTGAGGAGCAGGAGAGGAGGAGCATCAACAAAGGAGTAAAATGGCCCAGAAAAGGGAACTCGAGGATTGATTTTACCGACTTGCTTGGTCATCATCTATGTCGGGACAATGAAACGCTTCCACCATGTGACCTAATCAGGAGTATTGCCTTTCAGCAGCTTGTCGCCAAATGCAATACTTTCTGATGGTTTATGAAATTTTACAAAACAAGCATAGAAGCATGTTTTATTCCTGGTAAATTTGTTAAGTGAGGTATTATGTACCACTCCAAATCTAAGTATGTTCCAGGGAAGAACTGCCTTAACAGAATACTTGATGTGAATATGATTCTATCACCAAAATAGTGGCAAGACAGATCTATGAAGTCTTGTGAAAAAGTGGAAAATGTATCTTTCAGAGGTTTATTCTTTTTTTCTTTCTTTAACAACAATAATGACAAAAAATTAACAAGCCGTTCAAATGTACAGTGATACTATATCAAACTGTATCATTTTATTTTAAATCCAATGAGATGGGGACTTTAACTTCATTTATTTTAAGATTTACCAAGTACTAGACATTCTTTGTAACAGCATAGACAAGTGCCTTCTAAAATCATAGTGTAGAGGGCTGGCATGGTAGTGTAGTGGTTAAATTTGCAGGCTCAGTTCAGCAGCCCCTGATTTGTGGGTTCAGATCCCAGGCACAGACCTAAACACCACTCATCAAGCCATGCTGTGGTGGCATCCACATACAAAATATAGGAAGCTTGGCACAGATGTTAGTTCAGTAACAATCTTCCTCAAGCAAAAAGAGGAAGATTGGCAACAGATGCTGTTAGCTCAGGACGAATCTTCCGCACCAAAATAAAATAAAATAAAATAAAATAAAATAAAATAAAATAAAAACATAGTGTTTTCACAGCCACTAGAAAAGAGAAGCATCTATTCAAGGCCAGAGGGGATCAGAGGCTCTGAAATCTTCTGCAGTTTTAGGTTTTTCCAAGCTATCCTGAGGGATATGGGCATTAATATCTCAACACCCCAATAACCTTCTAAAACATACCTGATTCCACAGCACAATTGTTAGGAAGCTCTAGGCTAGGCTTTTATCAAGTTGGTAATCCAACAATTAAGTCTCTTTGTAATAGAATTACTGTAAAATGTTTTATAAACTGTAATATAGTGGATGTTTTTAAAAATTTAGACAATATCTAGCAGGAGGCTCCTCCCTTCTATGCCATCTTGAAAGTCAGGTTTATGAAACGAGTGAAATAACTCCCTTCAGTTGTTACAAGTGTCTATTTCATGTGTTAATAGCCCTCAGTTGTAAAGACAGTTGATTTTACTTTTTTAGAGATCACTCTACGTGGCCTGGAAAGTCTGGTTATATATTTATTGATGTGCGCTGGTAAAACTTTTATAATCTGTAAAACTAAATTTGAGGTTCAAGTTCACTGAGTGTAGAAAATAACTGAGGCAGTGTGTCTCTCAGATTTTCTTTCCTCTGGCTTTGGAGAGAGCAAAACCACGTCAAGTTGAAGGATAAATTTGCCTTTCTTTTGGTGTTCAGTAACTGGTGCAGACAGCAGATCTTAATTGACAATAGTTTTAGCCACTTCATCTCCAGCCTCTCCTTCCCAATTGTCTTTCATGTCAATTTTTCTGGGATTCCTCAAATGCAGTCCTGGCTAAGTGGGGGTGGTCACAATGGATATGATTATATTGCCATGTTTCCAAGATAAGAGTAAGTGTGGTTTTAAGTGAACAGTACCTATAACTGTTGCCAAAATAAGGCAATATTGCATTTACACTATCAGACTTGATGGATATGAAAGCAAATGCTGAAAGAGCATATCATCATAAAGAGAAAAACAAATTAGTAGGCCAACATTTTCAAATTACAGTGTTATCTACAAGCTTTATGAATAGATGTGAATATTTTCTTCAATGAAGTCAATAAGTCGTTTATCATGATTGGATGAGTGATGATTATTTCACCTCTTAGTGAAAACTATAAACTTGGGGATAACTATAAGCGTAGTGGATTGCTCAAGATCTTCAATGAAGGAAAGAAAGATTGACTGAGGAAGGGAAGGCTATTTTAAATGATCGCCACAATTGGGAGAACAATGCTCGGCGTAGAACAAGTGGAATAAAAGAGTATCCATAAATACTGATCAGGGGTCCAGCTTGACCAGCTCAGTGAGGAGAGAGGCAGTTCAAGAAAAACCAAAGATTTCAAGCCACTGGAAAGTTTTTCCTACCATGAGCCCACGCTGATTTCTACTGATACATATTTTCATTTTGCATATTAAATTTTCCAGCTTATGGCAATTTACAACTTCCTCTTTCAGCAATTACAAAAGAAAGTATGTATTACTGCTTAACAATCTGACACAGCAGGCTAAGGACCTGGGAATAAGTTTCTTCTCCTGAAATGTATTAGCAACCCAGTAGTATCCTAGAAAAGGTAATATATTCTGGTGATCATCCACCATTTAATTTTACTGTCTGCCAAAATATGTAGCAGTTAAAGTTAAGTGAACAATTTATATTATAAAACTTCTCTGCTGATATAGGGATTTTTAAAGGTATCATTTATTATAAACACTGCTGGCAATATTTCTTTAAGATTCCAGCTATTCTAAAGTCTATGATGATTGTAGTTATAGTGATTTAAGAAAGGTTATGTACATTCCTTTATCACTTGCCTCAAAATTCTTACATAACTGGAACGAGGAATGAGTGTACTGATATTCATAAAAAAACAAAATTATTCTTGAGGGAAGAAGCAATAAGTTAAAATATTGTACTTCTCTTACCATCCCCTCACCTTATTTACTTACTCTTATTTCTATCAACTACTTCTGTATGTAAATGGTTGCTGTTTCATCATTATTTGTGTTCAATAATGTATTCATCCTATCTTCACAATTACAAGCAAATAGTTTTGAGTCCAGGGACTAACAATGTGTTTTTTTTCTTTTCTTCTTCCATCTATTAAAAAAGTTAACAACAAGGTGTACTGACAAGATTACTGACAAGATTACCCTAGTGTAACATCACTTTAAAATAACAGTAAAGGGACACAAAAGGGAATAAACTCATAATGGCAAATCCGTGGGTGTAGGCTCATCAGAAAAAAAAAAAACAAATTCAAAAGACAGAAAGCAGCAGGAAGCATGCAGATGGATGAGAGCAGCAAACACCACAATCTAGAATAAACACAAGCGGCGGCTGTCAAGGAGACGAGGGTTCCACCTTGCCTCTTGTTGACTTATCAGCAACACTGGATTCTGGAAAACAGTGAAGCAATGGCTTCAAATTCAGTGAGAAAATTAATTTGAACTTAAAATATTATATTCATTCAAAATGTGTGACAAAATAAAAACCTTTTTGCATGCATAACAGCCCAGAATATTTAAGTTGAACAAAACCCTTTTTGAGAAAAGACTTGAAAATGTACTCAAACAAAACAGGGAGGAAAAAACAGAAATGGTAAGACATGGAAAACTGAAATAGTGAATCTAACTCAGAAATATGATGAATACAATAACAAGATGGCAGATCTCTGGCAGGTCTAAAAGGCAATTGATCCAAATTAGAACAGAAAGTCTGTGGGCTTCAGGAAAAAAAATTCTAAAAGCAGCCTGGAATACATTCAGAATTACTAACAGAATTATTAAGAATTAATAATTTTAAAAAATTTTAAAGGAATGAATAATTAACAGAATTATTGTTAGTCACATGATAAAGAAAGCCATCCACTGTTCTCTCTAAAAGAATTTAATATGCAAGTCCCACTCAGTAGGCTTACGATATCATGAACCTAACTACATAAGCCTAAAACTTTAAAACGCTGATTGTATTATCAGCTTATGCTTAACTATTTGTATTTGTATATTGTCTATGCTTGTCATGTCTTTTGTCATTGTTAAGAAACCAGATTTCATGTTACATGGTAAGTATTATCTACTACGCCTATTATGAATATATACCTGTATAAATACATATATGTATAAATGACATACACACATACGTATGTGCATATGTTTATATCCATTTATAAAAATAATACATTTGTATATAGCTATATTATTTCACTGTATCATTTATTATGTTTAATATTAGTATAACTATATATGTATAGTACATATGCTATATTATATGTGAAATGATGGACTTTTTGTGTGTGTTTAATGGTCATTGTATAAAATACTTATCCTACGGCATGGCTGGGGCATCTCTATGCTTATCTCCAGGGTGTCTGGAAGTCTGGTATTCGCTTTTGGCTATGCTGGCTAGGATAAAGATGACAGATTAACTATTAATTTATCACGTGTTGTCTAAAGTTTGAAATCCGCCTGGTGGCATCCAAGGCCAGCTTGTTTGCATTGTTTAGGGATGTGTAGATTGATGGCTTACATGTTTAACTAATTACATAGCTCAGCTTGGCTATGTGAGCTTAAAAGACTGCTGGAATCTTTTGCTTGAATTCTCCTAAACCACAATTTCTTGCATATATCTTGATGGTTGATAACCCAGAGATGAAGTGCATCCCATGTGACTAAGAAAGGACTCTGTGTAGGTGTGCTTGCAAATATTCCAGGCCCCGACGCTGGCTCACACATTCTTTCTCCTGCTTTGCTGTATTCTGTATCTTGAATAAATTTTACGTAAGTAGGTTCTATAGAGTTTTGTAAACACTTTTAGTTATTCAACCTTGTGTAATTGTTGTAGTCATAACTCATTTAAAAAAAAATGTATTTCAAGACACGAAGAACGAAACACACACACACAGGCACATACACATACATACTCGCACGTCTACCTTAATCATACAGAATAAGGCAAGTAGTTACTCAGGTTTTGTTGTTAACTGCTTTTTTTTCTTTTTTGAAGGTCTTCAGTAAGCTTTCATAGTTGGACATTACACACCCAAAATTGCTGGATCATGCCTTTTTTCCTCAGAGGTCTTTCCAAACTCTGAAACCTTCGTGGCTAAACTATTATTTTGTTTAGAATAACTGACTTACACAATACATCTCAACGGTGAACGGGCAAACCTTTCTCATCAGGCCCGACTCGGCCTTTTATGACCTGTTTCCTCCAAAGGGCGTGATCTGTCCACCAAATTCCCATTTCATTATCCTGCCCTCTTAAAATCTCAGAACTACAGCAAAGCTTATCCTCAGTGTATTAGTTATAGATTGCTACATAACAAATTACCCTAAAATTTAGCAAATGAAGACACAAACATTTATTATCTCGCAGTTTCTGAGAGTCAGGAATCCGGGAGCAGCTTAGCCGGGAGGTTCTGGCTCAGGGTCTCTCATGAGGTTGCAGTGGAGCTGTTGGCTGGGGCTGCCCTCATCCAAGTCCCACCCAGGGCTGAGGGATCTGCTTCCAAGCTCATTCACATGGTTGTTGGCAGGAGGCTTCAGTTTCTTGCCACGTGGGCCTCTCCATATGCTGCCTGAGTATTCTCACAATGCGGCACCTGGCTTCCCTCAGAACGAGCAATCCAAACAAGGGAGAGAGTGAGAAAGAGAAAGACTAGGATGGAAGCCAGTGTTTTTGTATAACCTAATTTCGGAAGTGGTATACCATCATTTCCGCTGTATTCAATTTGTTAGAAGGGAGTTAGTAAGTTCAATGGGTTACTAAGTTACTTAAAGACAGGGTGTGAATATCAAGAGGCAAGGACATTGGGCTACTTTACAGACTGCATACCACAGCTTCTAAATGTTTTATGTTCTGGATATGCTCAGTCTGTTTCTAGGTCCCCAAACAGACTACACAGTTTTGAGTGCTTGTATCATTCAACCCCTCCCTGCTTTCTGGTCTAACATCCAATTTTGGAAACATAGCAAAGGACCTGGCATAGAACATACACTCAATGAATATATGCTAAATGAATGAATAAATAATACAACGCACAGCTCACTGGGGACCCTTAATAAATTCAGTTGACCGACAGACCAGAACAATATAGAAAAAGGAGTCATCTCCACGACTAATTCACGGTGGATGGTTTTATAGTCTTAGAGACACTGGGGACGCATTCACAAATGTTACTTTAAATATCACTTTATGTGCCATGGTCAGTGGAAAAAGTGTTAAGTAGAGAATTTGACAATCCAAAGTTCTTGACTTACGTCTGCCACAGTACCATTGTGCAAGTCCCTTAAACTATATGGACTCCACCTCCACAACTGCTCAAAGAGGGGTGACCTAGAAGATTCCAGTGTTCCTATGCACATCATCTAGCTTCTCTTTTTGTTTTTTCATCTGTCATTTGTCTACATTCTAGAGTTGATATACACTAATGGATTTATCATCTAGCTGACTTCAAATTCTCAAAATCCAACATAAATCTTAATCCTGATAAAGCTTTATTGCCAAAATTGCTTTTACTTCCAGAAATATTTTTTTAATTTTGTTTTTTTTATGTTACAGGTTCATCAGTTTGTATCTTTTCTTCAAAGTAAAATCACTTTGAAGAGAAAAACATTTTAAAAATTCAAATTATAAGCAGCACAAGATATAGCAAAGGATATTTTTTGCCTGATCTTTAGCAGCTCAGCTTAATTCTATTTTCAAAATGTACTGTGATTACATATGCTTAAGGAATACAATGGTACCAGACAAACAGTGCATTTTATACCAAAAGAAAAACAGTGAATGTCTAAATCATCTGATCCTTCTGAGAATGTAGTGAAGACATTTATTTAAAGAAATTTTTCTTCTTTTCAGAAATAGTAACTCTTTTAGAGAATTAAAAAGAGATCAAGAATATCTAATTAATATGCAGTCATTTTAATGACAGTTTAATATTTTTAAATGTGAAAAGTAAATTTGAGAGCACCTCTGTATAAAAGAACTTATTCAGATATTTTTTTTTTTAGAACAGTTAACCCTGAACTAACATCTGCCAACAAGCCTCCTCTTTTTTGCTGAGGAAGATTGGCCCTAAGCTAACATCCATGCCCATCTTCCTCTACTTTATACATGGGATGCTTGCCTCAGCGTGGCTTGACAAGCAGTGCGTAGGTCCATGCCAGGGATCCAAGCCAGCAAACCCCAGGCCGCTGATGAGGAGCACACAAAATTAACCACTGTGCCACCGAGACATCCCCTCAGATTTTTTTAAAATAAATATTTCACACAACACTCAGAGCAAAGATACTTGGAGGGGCTTCTTAAAGCTTACAAATTATCAGATTAGATTTCAATACCTTTGTGTTTCTGAGATGCTTCATGGCAAATACTGATTCGAGCAAACCAGTGGTTTCTAACGTTTTGTGACAGCTGCATATCACACAAATGTCTTCTGATCTATCAAGCACTGATAAACTCTCATTCAGAAGCGCGCACCTGATGCAATGGTAGGACGCCATTAAAGCTTTATTAAAGGAAGAGACAGAGGGTAAAGATTGTGAAGGTAAATGATAGAAAGGAGAACCCTCCTCTCAAGAACAATGCTTAGTTTAAAATATACATTAGAAACGAGCCTCAGAGGCTTTTCTTTGTCTTTCTTGGAAAGTACATAGCAGTCCAAAAAATTTATTGTAATTGATTTTGAATTAATCCCATATTTTTAAGTCAAACTTTATGATAATTTTGTTATTTAGAAGTCATATTCAAATACTCATCTGGATATTTGTTCAATTATGGTCAACATCCATCTCCCACAAGAAAATGGTCAATTCACTTCAAAATATTATCCCTCCTGTAACAAAGACATAAAGTGATGGGATATGGAAGAATCTTATACTTAAACCTTCCCCTTACACGGGGCAGGAGCAGGAAACCTCTATTTTCAATGTATAGATACTGAAGAATGTAAGGCTCAGTGATCAGAGGGATGAGAAATCGACCAAGAGTTTTTCAAAGAGTGAAAAAGTGTTTTCACACATATAGGTATAGTGCTTTAAAAGTCTTCAAAAATGCTGAACATACAGTAAAATGATAGCACAATGGCATGTAATTAGATCACAATTAGGAAATCACTTTAACAAACCTGTTTTGAGCCACACTGATGCACAAGCACTATACTTACCAAGTACTGAATGAGGAAAAAATAAATAAGAGAAAATTCTTCCTCTCTAGAAGTGTAACTGAGTTGGGGGATAATGAACAAGAAAGTATAATGCAAAATGAAACAGAGATGTGTACAATATTTTGGTCTTGATGCTGTTGTCTGCGGATGATTAGATCCAGAAATCAGAAGACTGGAATTGTAGAAAATTGAGAAAACTGCCCTGGAGCTAAATATTTAAGCAACCAACTTATGTATCAGCTCTATCACATAGTTATAGGAGACCATTAATCCCTCATACTCCCAGATAATTGTGAGGCCCAATTGGAATATCACCAGTTTTTTTCTTATATATCAATATGGAATGAGAGGTTAAACAATTCATAATTCCTATCCTTAACCAGTTCCCTTCCACTCATCCCATCTCCATCGAAAATGAAAAAAGAAAACCTTAGGCTTCAATCCCGGAAAGCGAGTGCACCTCTTCCTCTTTTGTTCCTTCTTTAATACCTCCTATTTATCAACATTTACCTATAAAGAGCCTGTAAAATTCTCTTTTCAGAGTATAAGTGCCTAGAGGTAATGTTATCCCCTCTGCTATTTTAGGGCCAGACTATAATGAAGGATTGAGCTTCTTTTACATACTTGTTTTCAAGTCAAAATTTGCTTGGTATTTATTTACCGTGAGTATAGCATTAAGCTAAGTGCCGACAAGTAGAGCATGATCCAAATCCTCCGGGTGTTTAACTATGGTTAAGGAAATATTAAATAGCAGCATTATTTTATGATGCAAAGCAAGAGTACATTAAGGGGCAAAATGAATAAGACAAAAAATAGGTTAGAAAATAAAGAAAGTAGAATAAGTTTTGTATATCATAGAGGACCACACAGAGGAAGGAGGGACAAAAATATGAGCCTAAACGTTATTTAAATTAAAGAAGTAAGTGTATTCTTGCTGGAAAGAATGTCAAAATAATTGTATTACATTACAATGTAATTAGATACAATTAAAATTACACAAAGCATATTTTAATCATCTTTTGATTGAGAAGATACTTAAAGTTCTTTGAAAGTTTCAAGATCATCCTTAGAGTATTGTGCCCTTAGGGAAAATTAGGTAGAAAAATGAATAGATTTGCATAATAGAACAGAGAATTTAGGCTGCCGATAAGTTATGGGTAAGACTGGATAGGTGGTGGCACCAGTCCTGGTTATAGTGGAATAAGGATACTTCTCCCTGTCTCTCTCACTGAGGACAGCTACAACTTTGGACATAATACACAAAGCAAATCTTGGGGGAACTCTGAAATGTAAACAATAGCAGACAGGAGAGGAAATCAGGACTTGAAGAATGACCTCATACAGTGGTAAACTCCCTGGGTTCCATGATTTCCTTCCGTATTTCCCGGCTTAGACTCTTGGACAATCTGAATCTGGGAAGTTTGCTCCAGGCACAGACAGAAAAGCTCCAAGAAAAGCCTCTTTTCTCAGATTAGAGGGCAGATAAGTGGGGGTGAGGATATGGGATGAAACTTTCTTAACTCTTTCAGTCCTACGTGAGGCAAGTCCACTCCTGTTATGATGGCAGCAGTGCCTCTGAAAATTGAACGAGAGAAAAGGAAACACAAATTACTAATATAGGAATGAAAGGGATATCATGACAGAACTACAAGTATTAAAAGGATAGTAATAAAATACTACAAACTCTGTGCACATAAATTTGATGAGCTAGATGAAATGGACCAATTCCTTGAAGGATACAAACATTTAAATGTCATTGAACAGATAACAACAAGTGCTGGGAAGGATGTAAAGAAATTGGAATCCTGGTGGGAATGTTAAGTAGTGAAGCTCCTTTGGAAAACAGTCTGATAGGTTTGAAACAGTTAAACATGTGATTTACCATATGATCTAGCAATTCTATTCCTAAGAGTATACCCAAGAGAAGTGAAAACATATGTCCATACAGAAACTTGTACATGAATGCTCATAGCAGCATTAATCATAACAGCTCAAAGTGGAAGCAACCCAAATGTTCAACAATTGGTGAACAGATACACAAAACTTGATATACACATGCAATGGAATATAATTCGGCAGTAAAGAAAATGAAGTACTGTTATATGTCACAACATGGAAGAACCTTAAAAACATCACGCTAAGTGAAAGAAGTCAGTCAAGCACTACATATTGTATGATTCCATTAATATAGTCATGCATTGCTTAATGTTGGGGATGCATTCCTAGAAATGTGTCCTCAGGCAGTTTTGCCTTTGTGCGAACATCATAGAGTGTACTTACACAAACCTAGATGCTATAGCCTACTACACACCTAGACTATATGGTACTAATGTTTCGGAACCACCGTCGTATACGTGGTCTGTCATTAACTGAAACATCATTATGTGGTGAATGACTGTATTAAGTGCTATTTCATATTAGACAATAGGCAAAGACATAGACACAGAAGTAGATTAGTGGTTTCCCAGGGAGAACAGTTGAATTTGGAAGTGATGGGTAAAAGGTACAGGATTTCTTTGAGGGTAATAAAAATGTTTTAAAATGCATTGTGGTGATGGGATGCATAACTCTGTGAATAAACCAAAAACCATTGAAATGTATACTTTAAATGGATGAATTGTATGGTATGTGGATTATATCTTAATAAAATTGCTGAAAAAAAGCCACTGAAGAAGAAAGAGATATTCTGAATACTCTGTTATCTGCTAAAGAAATTGAATTTGTAGTCTTAAACTCCCCCAAAATAGAATTCCAGGCCTGAATGGTTTACCTAGTGAAGTCTACCAAACATTTAATAAAGAAATAATATTAAGTTATATTTCTAAAAAGTAGAAAAGATGGAACACTTCTTAACTCCTTTTATTAGGTCAATAATACTCCAACAGTGAAACTAAATAAAGAAATCACAAGAAAACAAAATTACAGACTAATATCTCTCATAAACATACATACAAAAATAAACAGCAAAATATTAAGGAATATAATCCAACGATATATAAAAATAATAATAACTTCACGACCAAGTATAGTTTATCACAGAAACGCAGGGCTAGTGCAACATTTGCAAATCAAACGTTGTAATCCATATTAACAGGCTCAAACAGGAAAAATCATATGATCATATCAAAGATGCAGAAAAGGTATCCAACAAAGTTCAAATTTCATTCATGATAAAAATTCTCTACAAACTAAAAATAGGAGGCTCCCCTAACTTGATAAAGGACATCTGCAAAAAACCCAAAACTAACATCATGCTCAACAGGAAAAGAATGAATGCTTTCTGCCTAATATCAGGAACAAGACACGGATATTTGCTTCACTCTCTCTGTCCAACATTCACTGAAAGTCCTGGTCAGTGCAATAGGCAAGAGACAGAAATAAAAAGCATATAGGTTGGAGGAGAAAAAAGTAAAACTTCCTGTTTGCAGGTGACATGATTATGAAGAAATTTACACACGCTGAAAGACCATAGAACTAAAGCTCACTAATGATGATAAGTGAATTCAACAAGGTCAGAGGAACAAAGTAAATGCGCAAAGATCAATTGCATTATTATATACTAGCAAAGAATAATTGGAAAGCAAAATTATAAAAGAATGTCAATTACCATAGCTCCAAAAAATCAAATAGTTATGTATAAATCTAAAAAAATATGTGCTGCATTTGTATGCTGCAAACTGCAAAATGCCGATCACAGAAATCAGAGGACCTAAATCAAGGGAGCAACATATCATGTTCAATTATTAGAAGACTCAAGATGGTAATTCTTCTCAAATTCATCTATACATTTATTACAAGGTCAGTCAAAAATCTAGCAGAATTTTTCTAGCTATAAGACAAGCTGTTTTTATAAAATATAAATTAGCCAAAAAAATCAAATTAGCCAAAATTATCTGAAAAAGAAGAACAAAGTTGGAAGATCCTCCATACCTGATTTTGAGACTCACTATTAAAACTAGTCATTAAGAGAGATATTTGCAAGTCAACACATAGGTCAATGGGACAACTTACGTCCAGAAATCAAGCAATTGTTAACGGAGGTGCAAGGACAATTCGATGAAACAAAGACAGACTTTTCAACAAATGGTACTGGAACGATTGGATATTTATATATATGCCAACAACAACAAAAAAGGAACTTCAACCTGTGTCTTACATCGTTTACAAAATTAACTCAAATTGGATGATAGACGAAGTAAAATAAAAAATTGTAAAACTATAAAACTCCTAAAATAGGAGAAAATTTTTGTGACTTTGGTTAGGCAATGGGCCCTTAGACACAACACCAAAGCATGACTTAGAAAACATTGACAATTTGGATTTCATCGGAAGAAAAAATCTCCTCTTTGAAAGAGGCTCTTAAGAGAATGAAATTACAAACCATAGATTGGGAAAGAACTTTTGTATATCATATAACCTACCAAAAAGAGTTACATCTAGAATAAATAAAGAAGTCTCAAAAGTCAAAAATAAGAAGAAATATTCTGCTGTGAGCTGCTAGCATTGTGTTCTGGAAGGCCAGAGGGCAATAGCACTCATGGAGGGTTTACAAAGGGTATCAAAGGTAGTTTACAGGTGATTTACATTCTCCATCATATTTAATCCTGGTAACAGCCCTGTGAACATGATATTATTTCCATTTTAAAGACCAAAAATCTAAAACTTGGATTTAATAATTTTCCCAGTATGACTCAGTTCAATGCCGCATCCATAAAATAGTGCCTTCCTGCTATAAAATGGGCATGCTATCAAAACTGACAAAAAACACAGTGGCCAGAGGGGACCCCCAAATAAGAGTTTCTTACGTACTGAGTCCTCAATAGTGGGCTCACAATTCGTTATTACATTCAAGTTTTTGAATTTTCTATGGTACTCCACCAAATTTGCCTTGTCATGCCTTTCAGGTCTGTTTAAAGATAAACTCCACATCAGAATAAAACCTGTGCAGTGTGGGTTCATGCCAGGCCTGGCTGATTTCATTAAAAAGAATATTAGCTATGAATGCCTGAGGCTGACTTTCTGGTAATTGCATGTTGGGAATTACATGCTCTAGATTATACTGATCCTTTGAATTATACCACACTAGGACTAATAAGGTCGAGAACGTAAAAGTTTTCTGTGTCAGTCCTTTTTCATTCAACACATATTTACTGAGCACCTACCATGTGTCTAGCACTAAGCTGGGTGCTGAGATGCTGTTATGAACAAAGTATACGTCTTTAAAGATCTCCTAGTCAAATTAGAGAGGAGAGATAATCAACCCGCAATGATTATACAGACTGATGGGTATCTAAGTCTTAATGGAATAAGGTCCAGAATGGCTTCCCGGAGCACAGGAAGTACAAAACTATATCTAAATACGCTGAGAAAGAGTTGCCAAAGTTAAGAGGATGGAAACAGAGGGGGAAATTTTCACCGATCCACTTACTCTGAAAGACAGACTCTCAACTCACTTACCTCTAAATATATTGTTGCAAATATTTAAAATTCAGACGACCTAGGCTCAAACTCAAGTTCAAAGAATTACTGAAATTCAGAATTTCAAACACCTTTGGACACATTTTTGACATCTTAAGGTGGCTTATAACAGTGTGTTTTATGAAACAGAAGGAAGCAGGGCTTGATGTCTTTTTAGCGTTGTTTCAGAAGCCAGTACCACGGTGTCTTTGTAGATACTGACTACCAAGGGAATTTATTTTAATGTTCACAACATTTTTACTAATGTTACAGACCCCCCCTATGGATGACTGGGTGATTATTTTTCCTTACCATTCACATTTTTTAGGACTTTTCTTTTTCATTTCTTTTCTCAGTTGCGTAGCAAAACAAAACTAAAGCTTCTTGAAATATTCCATTAAAACCAGTTTTCATCTCCTGAGATTTATCTTCACTGATCCTTTTTCCCTGTTACAGAAACTATCTCTGGGTTCACTCAGCCCCACTTCTTCCTCCCTGACTCCTTTTTTTCTATATCAACCCGTAAAATCCAGAGGGAAATAAAGTGAAAAAAAATAGAATATCTTACTTTTGCTTGGTTGCTCGCTAGCAGGATGAGTGGGCAGACTCTGACCGGCTGTCTGTCCTAATTTATGTGGATAACTTTACTTCCATGTTCTTTTCTGCTTGGCAGAAAAACGCGTCACACTAGTTCATTTTCCTGCAATTCTCCCTCTGGCAAAAACTACAACTTGATTCTCTGGGTATGAAAAAGACAAAAACAAGGCAACAATATTTATTTTTGTGTTTACTGACAGATGTCTGCTTCAACACAGTGAACTGCACAATGAACAGGCTAAGGAAGACTTGCAAATATAGTATTTTAAAAATATATATTTGGGCGCTGGCCCTGTGGCCGAGTAGTTAAAGTTCAGTGCTCTCCACTTCGGCAGCCAGAGTTCACGGGTTTGGATCCTGGACGCAGGCCTATCCACTCATCAGCCATGCTGTGGAGGCATCCCACATACAAAAAATAGAGGAAGATTGGCACAGGTGTTAGCTCAGGGCTAATTTTTCTCAAGAGAAAAAAGAGGAGAATTGGCAAAAGATGTTAGCTCAGGGTGAATCTTCCTCACCAAAAGAAAAGAAAAAATACACACACACACACACACACACACACACATATATATATATTTGAACATATGAATTTGCAATTGTACCCATTTTTGTGAGCCCTAAGACAGCCACTGGTTTTATAATAGAAATGAATCTGATACCACAGCAATGACAATTAGAAGAGTACCAAACAATATATGTCGTGACTCTTAAAATAGAAGTTTTTCCAACTATTAAAAATACTTTTTTTGGAGGAATTTTTAAAGATATTGGGAAATCTGCAGGGTATATTATTGAGGGACATAAAGCAGAATACAAAAATAGAGAAGCATATATAATAATTTTTAAGGCTACAATTGGCTACTTTTTAGATCAATATTTATTTATGATGAAATATACATAAAATATTATGCAATAATAATAAACCTTCGTATAATAATAACGAGTTTACCTATAGCTCAGCTTAAGAAACCGATCTCTCTCCATATAGTAAAAGCCCTCTTAGTGCTTCTCCTTGACCTCATTCTCTTCCTACTTCTCAATCCCATCCCCCCCCAGGCAGCCACTAATTGAGTTTTTTCTTTATTATTTCTTTTCTTTAAAAGGTTTGGCTAGATATGAATATAACTCATAACAATATATTGTTTAGCTAATATGTTTTTGAGATTTATAAAATAGAATACTGTAAATATCTGTGACTTGCTTTTCACTTGTAAATTCATCCCCACCTTCACAGTTGTAACAACTCAACGGAACCTTGAGAAGTGAGATTCTCAACTGTAGCAGTTAGGGGAACTTGATGACAAGAATGGATGGCCACGTTGAATGACACATGTCATTACACAGCCCTTTTCATTCCAAAGTATACACTGTTATCAGGCTCAGTGGGTTTGGGTGAGTTCAAGACCCCCTCTCAGTGCAATGCTGAGAACTACTGTTCTTCATCTTTCAGACCCTATTTGCTGTGCTTACTTCCTGGTGCTGGTCTTCTTCCTCCACTCTGAGTTTTCTTGTTTAAGTACTTCTATCCTCCTTTAAGATTTGGCTTAGTCTCTATCAATTTGTTGTAAACATTTTTGACTATGCTTTGAGCACAATTGTTCATTGTACATGCTCCTTCCCCTCTAAGGGTCTCCATCTTATAAATCAGCCTATGAAATTAGATACAATTAGAGGAGAGCCCCTAAGATTTCAAGCTACATATTGTCAGAGTCTTCATTCTGGTTCAACTAGCACCTTGTTATCTACTAAGTATAATGAAATATCCTCACATTTGACCCTTTCTTTCTTTCTTATTCACATTATACTCATTCTTAAAAACCAAACTAAATGGTTTCAGTTCTAGGAAGCCTTCTTAACTACGTCAGCATGAAATCCTCCATATCTTTCGTACTCCTGCTTTCCATTTGGTATTCAATACTTCCTTCATGATGATGGTGATGATATCTATCGTCACCTCCTACATGGTAAAATTAACATTTGAATTCATCTCAAGTTTATATATTGACTGGCATATAATAAGTAAGCCACCAAATATTTGCTGAACTGAATTAAATGTGATGAGATTTCTCAATTTTCAACATTGACCCATAAGCTATTTCCTGAAAAATATTTGTTAATTTAACAATAAAGAGTCAGGAATCAGATTGCCTGTGTTAAATCCCAATTCCACTTCATGCTGTTTTACCACCTTGGGCAAGTTATTTAACTTCTCCCAGCCTCACTTTCCTCATATGAAAAATCAAGGGAAATGAGAGTACCAACATCATGGATTGTTGTAATAACTTGTACATACAGAATGGAATAGCAGGGCACTAGGCACGTAGTAAATCCTCTATATATAATCATTGACATTGGAGTGGTCATGATTATCATGTCCTCAAGGGGATTTAGTTTTTAGATCTGTGTGCCCTGAAGCAGGCTGACTTGTAGAAACAATATCCTTTGAATTCTGCTGTAAATGGAAAATGAGATTGTTGAGACTTTGAACAAAATCATAAACAATGTGTTTTTTGTTTTTGTTTTATTTTGAGAAGATAATGATCTTACAAGGAATCTGGTACAGTAAATTAATTCATGTTTACTTGGGAAATCCTTAAAGAATGGCTGTTTACTATTGAGTTATCAGAGGGTTGTTATCTAAAGACGATTTTGTCTTTAATGAAATTCCCGAATCTTTCCCGCAGGGTCTTGAGGAGTCTTTCTATGGATAGACAAGGCTTTGTTTCCTTCTAGAGTACACCAAGTAAAATCTCAAAAGGGGAGATGTGTAAATGGTATAAAATTCAGAATACAAATACATTCCTCCAACTTATGTTTAATGCGTAAATAAAGTTTCCAGTCACTGAAATCTCCTGAGGTGGCATTGATTCTTTCATTTGTTGCCCTGAAATGAGGGGAAAATAAGTGTTTTTCCAATTGACCCCTCAGCAATTTCTCCAATAGGCATTTTTTTCTCAGTGGTCCCTTCCCCAGGTCCCGTCCTTTTTCAATATTCGTGGAGATTTCTTCTATTTTTGCTTTTTCCTGGAGCTGCTTTTTGAGTCATTTTCTATTCATTGACACAGAGGCAGGAAATCTCTCTCTTGGTCCTCACCTGGACAAATTTGTTCAACACTCAGTTCCTTGATGGGGAAGCGAGCATAGTTTTAAGCATTGCCTTTTGTTTGCGGGCAAAAGCTAACATGTATAATCAAAGTTTCTCTCTTTCTCAGAGCAAATTGAATGTGTCTATTATTTGCTTAAGCAATGACAGCAGAAAGACGGCAGGCTCCCTGACGTCTCTCTGCCCTGAATCTTTCCTCCATGGTCCTTGCATCCATGTGCATCAGGATGGATCTTCAGTGGAGCAGCTAAGAATGCTCACAGCAAAGCCAATTAAGCCACTTTGAAGTATTTCACAAAAGAGGAGATGTTGCAGTTACTCAGAGAGCACATTCACAACAAAACACCCAATTTATGTCTGCTAGCTAGGGCAATTTACACTAAAAACACAAAATAATCCTGTACACTGAATGTCACAATTCCATCCCACCAATGTCGTACATTGCTATGGTTGAGGAAATGTGGCTTCCTGGGGTGTTGAAGAATATCAGTAATTGTCTGCTCAGGGCCTCCTCATTTGGCTATTACCAATGTGGAAATGATTTCCATGGAAAAGATTAGTTTTAAAGATCATTTAGATGATGCAATTTTCTTGAGATTGCCACCATTACAAAACAGAAGAAGTTAGTACTATTGTAGAATTTGTGCATGACTCTGCAAGGAATAGCCTGCGTTTTCTTTTCTGTTATGAGCCACTGTGTGATGATTTCTCTTTCTCTCTCTAGGCATGTTAATTATCTATTGCTGAGTAACAATATTACAACAAATTTATCAGTTTAAAACAGTACACATTTAGTATCCGTCAGTTTGTGTGGGTCAGAAATCCAGGCAAGGCTTAACTGGGTCTTCTGCTTAGAATCTTACAAAGTGAAGTCAAGGTGTCAGACAGGCTTGTGGCCTCATCTGAGGCTCAACTAGGGAAAGATCTTCCTTCAAGCTCATTCAGGCTGTTGGCAGAGTTCAGTTCCCTGTGGTTGTAGGACTGAGGGTTTCAGTTTCTTCTTGGTTTTCTGCCAGAGGCCACTCTCAGCTCCTAGAGACTGCCCATAGTTCTTGCTATCTGGAGTTCTCCACAATAGTTGCTTTTCTTCTCAAAGCTAGCAAAGAAGAGAGACTCAGCAAGGCAAATACTATAATCTTATGTAACATAATCGCATAATCATGTGCACATAACCACATACATTCCATCAACTTCACCATAGTCTGTTGGTTAGAAGCAAGTCACAGCCCCTGCTCAAATTCTAGATAAGAGTATCATGGTGGCCACCTTAACAGTCTGTCTGATGTACCGGGGAAATATTTTATAGCTTTCAACATGATGCATGCCTGAACCTTATGAAATCTGTAGAGTGGCAGCAGCAGGGGTTTTGTTGTTTGAGCAGTCTTATACATGATCTAATCATATGATTAGACTTATGGTACATTCTGTATAAGTCAGATTCTAGTTGGTTATATCACATTATTAACAAATGGACATGCAGAGAGTATTCCTATAGGTTTTAATGGGGTACAAGGCAAGGTTGATTCTAAACTAACTTCTTTTCCTTTTGAATAATGGTTTGTCTCTTCATTATGTATGAACTTGAAAGTAAACGTGATTCTTTCTCAAATCAAAACCAGATTTACTGTTCAGTTGGCCCAAATGAAATAACTGATATTCCAAAAAATAACTTTTTTGACCTATAAAATAGTTACATATGGGTCAACCTGGTACATTCCTTGTATTTCGTTTTCTATTTCCAGGGAAAATCCCCAACAATACTACCATGGAATAATATACATTGTATACATGAGGAAATTGAAGCTCACTCGGGTTATGTGACTTGCCTAAATTTACAATAGTAACCAAATAATTAAGAGAGAGGATCGATATTGAAATATAAGTTTGTTGTTCAAAGTCTGTTCTTTTAACCATATTCTAGGACTGATAAAAATATATAGATTAATTAATTTATTGATTAATTAATTAATTCTACCAGCACATTTAAGGTGAAGTTATGTCTTCGTTTTTGCAATAATCATTGCAAAAGAGTACATGTGGGAGCAAAGACTTAATGGTCAGTTTTCTTTCTGTGTCTGCTCGCAGTCTAATTGTCTTTCATTTTTACGTAAAAATGTGTTCTTTACGAGTTCTTGGTGCTTTTAAGACTGTTTTGTGTTTTGTCTTTGGCATTCTTCAATTTCACTACGATGTGCTTAAGTGTGAATTTATTTCTATTTATTCTGCTTGGTATACACTTTGCTTCCTATCTGTGAACTCATGTTTTTAACAAGTTTCAGAAAATTCCTAGCTATTGTCTATTCAAGTATTTGATTTCATCTATTCTCTCTATTCTTTTCTCTCGAGAATCTGATAGTACATATGATGTTTGTTCTTATTCTATCCACTGTATTCTTAACCTCAAGTTTATATATTTCCATATGTTTCTTTCTCTGTACTACAAATCAAATAATTTATTCATATTATTTTTCTGATTCACTAATTTTTTCTTTTTGTTATTTTTTTAGAGTAGTTTTAGTTTCACAGCAAAACTGAGAAGGCCTAGAGATTTCCTATATACTCCTTGCCTCAACACATGCATAGCTTCACCTGTTATCAATATCCCTCACCAGAGAAGAGCATGTGTTGCAATTGATAAACCTACATTGACATGTCATTATCACCCAAAGACCATAGCCTTTATTAGGGTTCACTCTTGATGTACATTTATGGATTTGGATAAATATGTAATGACATGAGCCCATGATTATTGTATACAGAATAGTTTCGGTTTCCCTGAAAATCTTCTGTGCTCTGCCTATTCACCCTGCCCTTTCCCCTAACCCTGAGCAACTACTGATCTTTTACTGTCTCCATGGTTTTTCCCTTTCCAGAATGTCATATATTTGGAATCACACAGTTTGTATCCTTTTCAGATTGGCTATTTTCACTTAGCAATATACATTTGTTTCCTCCATGTCTTTTCATGGCTTGATAGCTCGTTTCTTTTTAGTGCTGAATAATATTCCATTGCCTGGATGTACCACGGTTTATTTATCCATTCACCTACTGCAGGAAAGCTTTCTTGCTTCCAAGTTTTGGCAATTATCAATAAAGTTGCTATAAACATCCATGTGTAGTTTTTTGTGTGGACATAAGTTTTCAACCTCTTTGTGTAAAGACCAAGGAGAACAAATGCCAGATTATATGGTACGAGTATGTTTAGTTTTGTAAGAAACCGTCAAACTGCCTTCCAAAGTGGCTGTACCATTTTGCATTCCCACCAGCAATGAATGAATGAGAGTTCCTGTAGCACCGCATCCTTAACAGCATTTAGTGCTGTCAGTGTTCTGAATTTTGGCCATTCTAAAAGTTGTGTAGTGGTATCTCTTTGTTTTAATTTGCATTTGTCTGATGACATATGATGTGGAGGAACTTTTCATGTGATAATATGCCATCTCTATATCTTTGCTGAGGTTTCTGTTAAAGTCTTTAGCCTAGTTTTTAATTAAGTGTTTTTTCTTATTGCTGAGTTTTAAGAGCTCTATTTTTATGTATATATTTCTGATAACAGTCTTCTATCAGACATGTCTTTGAAAATATTTTCTTCCAGTTTGTGACTTGTTTTCTCATTCTCTTGACATTTTCTTTCACAGAAGAGACTTTTTAATTTTAATGAAGTTCAGTTTATCCATTATTTCTTTCATAGATTTCACCTTAGGTGTTGTATCTAAAAAGACATTACCACACCCAAGGTCATCTAGATATCTTTTGGAAGATTTACAGTTTTGTATTTTACATGTAGATCTAGGATCCGTTTTGAGTTACTTTTTGTGAAGAGTCTAAAGTCTGTGTCTAGATTCAGTTTTTTTTTTTTTTTTTTGAATGTGGATGTCCTGGTGTTCAAGAACCATTTGTTGAAGAGATTATCTTTGCTCTGTTGTATTGCCTTTGCTCTTTTGTCAAAGATCGGTTGACTATATACATGTGGATTTGTTTCTGTGCTCTCTATTCATAATTCTCCCTTCTCTTGTATGTAATATGATGGTTAATCCATTCTTTGGAGGTTTTTTTAACACAAGCATTTTTTTCATTTTTAGATATTCAGGTAGATTCTTGCTGTTTGACTTTGAACAAACATAAAACTTCCTTATACTTCATTCTTCCCATACGTAAAATAGAAATATGAAAATTGTTCTTACCTCAGACAGTTGTCAGAGAATTTAATCATTCAATATATTTAAAGCTCTTAAACAGTTCCTGGCCTAAAGTAAGCAAGTGCTATATATATATTTTCTACTATTTTTTGAATTTGCCTGGGGGTTATATATATATATACATGTCAAATCACTCCAGTGCATGAAGTCCTTGAGAATCGGAACTGATATTTGTTGTTCTATGGATTCTTAGGGGGGATTTTTTTTTTTTCTGGAGAAGATTTACATTGGTTTCTGCAGATATCAGATCACGTTAGCCCCATTCCAGAGTCCCCAGTATAATCAAGATTCTTAGTTCATCATCTCTATCTTCCTACTACCTTAGTCTGGATGCCCAATTGCAATATTAATATGGACATGTGTCCACAAAGGCAATCTTGGCTTTCATCGTTGGTTATAACTCTTCCTTTTTCCCTTTCAATAAGTATCCTTTCTTATTTAAAGCCCAGAAATGTGATAAAAATAATATTTTATGTAAGTTATCACATAGCAATCAAGTAATTCAAGTTGTCAACTGTAAGCAAAGTCTCTAATCCAGTCATTGCCAGTAACACAAAACTTCTATCATGAGAGGAGCTACCCAGCAAGAGATTTCAATTGTTACAAATGTGCTTACTCTCCAATTTAATTTGCTACATTAAAACAAATTAGAGGATGTTTTCTACATTCTTTCTGATTTGAGGACAGGAGGCTGTGGTTTCAAATTGAGTGTTGTTTAGCATTCTCGTCTAGATGTTGGATATTTTAATATGATTCAGAAGTTTTCTTCTGTTTTAATTTTTTTTGTGTATAGCTTGTGATTGTATAAAGGACTTCCAAAAATTATTCTTGCTATTTCATGAAGAACTTGACCGAACAAACTTATTAAAGAAAACTCACAGCTTTGTTCCTTAAGGTCATAACAAATTTCCCAACTTCCACCTTTTTTTATTTCATTTCTTCTCAAAAAAATAGATATTTCTCACATTTATTTAAAGTGTGTGTGTGGGGGGGTCTTCCTTCCAGAGTCTTCAAAATGGTTTCAAACTGCCAAGGATACAGTAATTTCTTTCTGAGTGAAATGATAGAATAATAACATAGAGGAATAGAGTCTGTCAGGCATTCACATTGCCGGATTTAACCTCAGTCAATAGTCAATATATGAATTAGTGTTTTTCTTTGGTTAATATTTTTCAGAGGAAGCATAACTTTGGGGTTTTTTGATGCTATAGATTCTCCGGAAGCCGTTGGCAAATTCCACTGCCAAATTGCCTCTAAGCAACGTTCTAGGCTTTATTGCATCTTCAGGCATTTTGCTTTTGTTCCCATCACATATTTTTATTTAGTGACAATATTATCTCAACAGCAGCACTTGTGGTTGGAAATGCCTACAAAAATTCTGTGCCTGAAAAAAGAGAAAAACTTACTAACAATCTTTAGCCCTTTGTGCTGCTCTTCTTTTTAGCTGCCACACTCTCCTTCTCTATTTTGAAATTTACCTGTGGCTTATCATTAGTATACTTCCTAAAATGTCTCTTATTATTAAATTATGTATAGTTAGTATAGAGCTAGAAATTTTCCCTCTTGAAAGTTTCCACAAAAGAAATACCCTTTGCCCTATGCTTGCGGGCAAGAAAGCATTCATGTTTATACATGGATATGTTGGAGATTCTAAAACCAGTAAGGTTGGAATAAGAGAAGCCTGTGGTCATGCCAACTGGCTTTCAAACCAGATGCCTCTGTCCATTGCCAGTGTCAGTGGTCACTTGTCTGAAGGTGATTTCCTTCTACAGGAATCATAAGCTTGTGAAAAAAGAGACTGTGTGGTTTTCGAACCATAGAGAGAAGACTTCAAATGAAGAGGGTAGTGGTATCTGAACTTACGTTAATATAAGTAATTAAAGAGTGGCAAGAATTTTTATTTTTTTACTTGAAACACAAAGCACACAGATATCAATTTTATGAAAACATCATGGCAGAGTGAAAATTACTGAATTTGAAGATTATAAGCACTTGTCTTGACTTCAAACTCTACCACTGACTGGTTTTTTGTCTTTAGACAGAGTGCTTAAAGTTCCTGAACTTTAATATTCATATGTGTAAAATTGTGACCTCATGGTAGATTTGTGGGATAATTAAGTAATATAATACAGTAAAAAGCTTCTTGATGCACTTTGCACATAATTTTCAATCAACAGTAATCCAAATAATTCTGTACATATAGTTGTCACTGAACAAATAATTCAACTCTTATAATATCTTCCAAATAGTATCGAATATTGAAAAATAAATCCAGACTATTGAAGAAGAAAGAAGAAAGACCCTGTGATGTAACTTGTCTCATAACAGTACCTCAAATAGTCCATTTCTCTTGGTGAATAATCAAGGAGTTAATAAATTGGGTGACCAATACTTATGACATAGAACCTATTTATTTCCTTGCATATAGATGTCTTAAAACAAATTGTTAAATAGGAGAAGCTCTCTTTTGTTGACAATCGTAGTAAGCAAGTGACATTTCATACATTTTGTACAACATTGCTAAGATTTTTTTGACTTTGTGGAAGATAGTAATATTTTTTGCATACAAAATTTTCCCTTATACGTTCTCATTTCTAAATTAATTATGAATTTGAACCATCTGGAGATTTTAAGTTTAAAAATGTTTGATTTGGAATGCTAATGTTTATAAATATACATAATTTTCTAAATGAATAAATGAATGCATTTTTCATTTGTTCAAATATTTATTCATTTACTATTCTTTATTAAGTGACTAATCTGTGCTGTGCATTTTTCTGGGCTCTGAGCAAACAATAGTGAAGACATGATCCCAACCTTCAAAGACAGTGCATTTCCTGGGTTTAGCCTAGAAACTTTGCCAAACACTATACTAAGCACAGTTTAGATTATTAAAATTTGTTGCAAGAATGCAGTATAATCTAGGACCTAGGTAAGAACTACCATACACGGCTAAGAATCAGGAAGATTTGAATTAGAATCTTGGCTCTGCTCTTGAAGTTTGTGTGATCCTGGGTGAATTATAAACCCTCGTTGTACCTCAAACTCATTATTTTGAAGTAATATGTTTTATACACACACACACACACAAACACAGTGATACCTATTTCATGAAGATGATAGGAGTATTAATCTTCCTGCTATGGTTTTTGGAGACTTTTCAATCCATTTCCATATAATTTTTCCCCTGTAAGCATAGTACCAGTGGTGGGAAACAACCCCTTGACCAACATTCAGACTCAGCAAGTTTTCCTCAAATTCTTTTTAACAGTTTGTGTATTATTGGTATCATTTTTCTCTCAATGAGTTCACTCGATTCCATATACTTAAATAGGATATAGAAAATGTTTATTTTCTCCTGTAAATTTAATTTATGATGCTCGTTTAACCATGTATCATTGCAAAATCAAGTATGAAAAGGTAAAGGAAAGTAATGATGCATTTTAATGTCTGTGTGTTTACATCCATTTTCCTAGATTTTATTCTGTGACTCAAACAGGAAGATGACTTCAAACATTTTGTGTAGGAGAAGTCTGAAAATGCAATTTGCCATGTCCATTATTTCTGCCAACCTTAGTAATAACTACTGATGAGCCACACATTTAAGATATACAGCCTGGGAGGCATATGAGTCTCCAATTAGTCCTGTTTCTTCTTAGAACTGATAATACTCTTTTATTTGCAGCTTTAATAGATTAATTTTGCTGATGTTATAATTTGAAATGAGCTTAGTCAAAGTAGCTTATGCCACCCAAAGATATCAGGTTTTGCTTCCACTAAATCTATCTTTTAAGTCCCTTCTTACCTGAAGTTACAGCATGGCAACTAGGTGACTTTATTTGCATTACTAAACTTTCACAATGTGCGCAGTTTCACTAGCTCATAACTTACTAGAATGAGGGCATAAGGAATTTGATGGTTGCTGAGGTGCTTGTAGTTTCTTAAAAGAAAACAGGTTTTATCTTCTTGTTTCTCCTACTTTTAACTCATCAATGAGCATATTTGTCTCAGAAAAACATCCCTGACAATAACCATGAGAATGGGTAGGACTCCAGGAGGACCCAAAATTCATTGTCAATGGCATTTAATGTTTCTCCACTTGCCCATTTTAAAGACATCTGGAGTCCATTTAACTGACAAAAGTATATTTCCTAAGTTGATGCCAGTTCGTATTAGCTCCAATATTCTATTAAAAATACATTGTAGAGAAAGTAGCATAAATTATTGGAAACATCAGAGTATAGATTTTAAAAGTGTTTAAGGATAATCACCTAGGGGACTTGTGTCCCCTTGACCTCTCTACTTCTCTGACTCAGTTTTATCTCTGGAACTGGCCAAACATGGAATTGTTATCTGCAATGGAAAAAATCCCCTCATGGGCTTGAAACTTTACATATTTTTGAGATGACTTTTTGAATACTATAATTATTTGCATTTGGAGAAACAGATATAACCAATGATGTTTTAAGTCAAGAAAGCCAATAAGGTAAGGGAAGTAGAGTGTCTTGCCCATGTGGTAATAGACAGTAGATGGCAATTTATCCAAGCAGTTAATGTCAACCAAGACCCACAAATATAAACCTATACTGTATTATGAATATGTAACAAATGTGCACAATTTTTGGCATTATTGGTGCATGCAACATTAACTATGAAGGCGAATGGGCAATCAGCATGAGAGAAGTCTTCAAGGCTCTGGCCACTGGGCTATATTTCGTGGGTGAGATCCATGGAATTCCAAGACAGATCCGGCAAAAGACCAGTGTAATGAGCAGGAGATCCAACAAAGAACTCTGGCAATGAAGAATCCAAGTTATTGAAATGAAGAAAGTGATGCATTACTCTCATGGGTAAACCAGAAGTCCAGTTACTAGAATTAGCCCAAGGCTACAGCTGGACTATCTACAAGATTAAATAGATTCTGACTCCTCTGAGCATTGATTTTTTTAATCCATTTTTCACTAAAGAAAAGATAAGAGTTGGAACATTAGATTGAACTCAACTAGCAGGAAAGTGTCTATGGTACTATCTGTGGAGGTAAAAGAAATTTCAGGGTTAAGAAACCAAGTGGGATATGATAATCTATCCTGGCTGAGCTCAGTTATCTTTCCTTTGCTGTCTTCATCTATCTTCTTTATTTTAGCTTATCTTTCTTTCTCTTTGCCAATTTTTCTTTTTATCTTGTCAAAGGAGGAAATCAAAATTGGTCAACCGAAGATTCCTGCTGACTCTATAAAAGGTTTCTAAGATATAACAGTTTTTATGTTTATAATATAGAAATTAAAGTTTAACTTAAATATTTATCAATCACACCAGTGCCATTTTTTTCTATTGTTTGCTTTGAAATAAATGTGATTTTAAAAAAATATTTTTATTTTATGTTTATTTTATTTTTTTATTTTCAAGCTTTTTTATTAGAGTAACATTGGTTTATAACATTATATAAATTTCAGGTGTACATCATTATATTTTGATTTCTGTGTAGATTATATCATGTTCACCACCAAAGACTAATAACAACTATCACCACACACAAGTGCCTAATTACCCCTTTCACCCTCTTCCCTCCCCATTTCCCCTTTGGTAACCACCAATCCAATCGCCGTCTCTATGTATTTGTTCGTTCTTGTTTTTGTCTTATACATATGAGTGAGATCATATAGTATTTGACTTTCTCCCTCTGACTTATTTCACTTAGCATAATACCCTCAAGGTCTACCACGTTGTCACAAATGGCCAGATTTCATCATTTCTTAGGGCTGAGTAGTATTCCATTGTGTATATATACCACGTATTCTTCATCCACTCCTCCCTTGATGGGCACCTAGGTTGCTTCCAAGTCTTGGCTATTGTGAATAATGTTGCAATGAACATAAGGGTGCATATATCTTTACACATTCATGTTTTCATGTTCTTTGGATAAATACCCAGCAGTGGAATAGCTGGATCATATGGTAGTTTTATTCTTAATTTTTTGAGGAATCTCTATGGTGTTTTCCATAGTGGCTGCACCAGTTTGCACTCCCATCAGCAGTGTATGAGAGTTCTCTTTTCTCCACATCCTCTCCAACACTTGTAATTTTCTGTGTTGTTAATTATAACCATTCTGACAGGCATGAGGTGATATCTCATTGTTTTGATTTACACTTCATCGATAATTAATGATGTTGAACATGTTTTCAAGTGCCTGTTGGCCATCTGTATATCTTCTTTGGAGAAATGTCTGTTCAGATCTTTTGCCCATTTTTTAATGGGGTTGCTGTTTTTTTTTGTTGTTCAGATGTATGAGTTCTTTATATATTTTGGATATTAACTCCTTATCAGATATATGGTTTGCAAATATCTTCTCCCAATTGTTAGGTTGTCTTTTGTTTTGTTGAAGGTTTCCTTTCCTGTGCGAAAGCTTTTTTAGTTTGACGTAGTCCCATTTGCTCATTTTTTCTATTATTCCCCTTGCCCAGTCAGACACAGTGCTTGAAAATACGCTGCTAAGACCAATGTTGAAGAGCATACTGCCTGTGTTTTTTTCCTAGTAGTTTCATGTCTTACATTCAACTCTTTAATCCATTTTGAGTTAATTTTTGTGTATGGTGTAAGATAGTGGTCTACTTTCATTCTTTTGCATGTGGCTGTCCAATTTTCCCAACACCATTTATTGAAAAGACTCTCCTTTCTCCATCGTATGTTCTTGGCTCACTTGTTGAAAATTAGCTGTCCACAGATGTGTGGGTTTATTTCTGGGCTTTCAATTCTGTTCCATTGATCTGTGTATCTGCTTTTGTGCCAGTACCATGCTATTTTGATTACTATAGCTTTGTAATGCATTTTGAAATCAGGGAGTGTGATACCTCCAGCTTTGTTCTTTTTTCTCAGGATTGCTTTGGCTATTCAGGGTCTTTTGTTATTCCATATATATTTTAGGATTCTTTGTTCTATTCCTATGAAACCTGTTGGAACTTTCTGACAGGGATTGCATTGAATCTGTAGATTGCTTTAGGAAGTATGGACATTTTAACATTGTTAATTCTTCCAATCCAAGAGCATGGAATATATTTGATCTCTTTGTGTCTTCTTCAATTTCTTTCAACAATGTTTTATAGTTGTCAGTGTACAGATCTTTCACCTACTTGGTTAAATTTATTCCTAGGTATTTTATTTTACTTTTTGTTGCAATTGTAAATGGCATTGTATTCATTTTTTCCCCCCTTTGGTGAGGAAGATTTACCCTGAATTAATATCCATTGCCAGTCTACCCTCCACCCCCCCTTTTTTTTGCTTGAGGAAGATTAGCCTTCAGCTAACATCTGTGCCAATCTTCCTCTGTTTTGTATACGGGACACCTTCACAGTGTGGCTGACAAGTGGAGTTGGTCTGAGCCCAGGATCCAGACCTGCAAACCTGGGCCACTGAAGTGGAACACATGAAGATTTAACCACTCAGCCATGGGACTGGCTCCTGGGATTGTATTCTTAATTTCTCTTTCTGCTACTTTGTTCTTAGCGTATAGAAATGCAACTGATTTTTGTATGTTGATTTTGTATCCTGCAACTTTACGGTACTCATTTATTATTTCTAAAAGATTTTTTGGTGGATTCTTTAGAGTTTTCCATTTATAAAATCATGTTATCTGCAAAAAGTGACAGTTTCACTTCTTCCTTTCCGATTTGGATCCCTTTTATTTCTTGTTCTTGCCTGATTGCTCTGGCTAGGATTTCCAATACTATGTTAAATAAGAGTGGTGAAAGTGGACATCCTTGTATGATTCCTGTTCTTAGAGGGATAGCTTTCAGGTTTTCTCCATTGAGAATGATATTAGCTGTGGGTTTGTCATATATAGGCTTTACTATGTTCAGGTACTTTCCTTGTATACCCATTTTATTCAGAGTTTTTATCATAAATGGATGCTGTATCTTGTCAAATTCTTTCTCTGCATCTACTGAGATGATCATGTGACTTTTATTCTTCATTTTGTTAATGTAGTGTATCACACTGATTCATTTATGGATGTTGAACCATCCCTGCATCCCTGGAATAAACCCCATGTGATCACAGTGTGTGATCTTTTTAATGTATTGTTGTATTCGTTTTGCTAGTATTTTGTTGAGGATTTTGGCATCAATGTTCATCAGTGACATTGGCCTGTAATTTTCTTTTTTTATGTTGTCTTTTTGTCTGGTTTTGGTATCAGGCTTTGTAGAATGAGTTAGGAAGCTTCCCCTCCTCTTCAATCTTTTAGAAGAGTTTGAGAAGGATAGGTATTAAGTTTCTTTGAATGTTTGGTAGAATTCACGAGGGAAGCCATCTGGTCCCAGACTTTTATTTTTGGGGAAGTTTTTGATTACTGTTTCAATCTCCTTACTGGTGATTGGTATATTCAAATTCTCTACTTCTTGATTCAGTTTTGGAAGGTCGTATAATTCTAAGAATTTATCCATTTCTTCTAGGTTATCCACTTTGTTGGCATATAGTTTTTCATAGTAGTCTCTTATAATCTTTTGTATCTTTTTTTTTGAGGAAGATTAGCCCTGAGCTAACATCTGCTGCTAATCCTCCTCTTTTTGCTGAGAAACATTGGCCCTCAGCTAATATCTGTGGTTATCTTCCTCTACTTTATGTGTGGGATGCCTGCCACAGCATGGCTTGATAACCGATGTGTAGGTCCACACCTGGGATCTGAACCAGTGAACCCCAGGCCACCAAAGCAGAGTGTGCAAACTTAACCACTGTGCCACCGGGCCAGCCCAAATCTTTTGTATTTTTGAGGTATCTATTGTAATTTCTCTTCTTTCATTTCTGATTTTATTTATTTGAGCTTTATCTCTTTTTTTCTTGGTGAGTCTAGCTAAATATTTGTCAATTTTGTTTATCTTTTCCAAGAACCAGCTCTTAGTTTCAGTGATGTTTTTCCATTGTTTTTTTAGTCTCTATTTCATTTATTTCTGCCCTAAGTTTTATTATTTCCTTCCTTCTACTGATTCAAGGCTTCTCTTGTTCTTTTTCCATTTCCTTTAAGTGGACTGTTAAATTGTTTATTTGAGATTTTTTTGTTTGTTGAGGTAGGCCTGTATTGCTATAAGCTTCCTCCTTAGAACCACTTTTGCCATATCCCATAAATTTTGACATGTTGTGCTTTCATTTTCATTTGTCTCTTGGTATTTTTTGATTTCTCCTTTAATTTCTTCATTGACCTAATCATTGTTCACTAGCAGTTTGTTTAATCTCCACATATTTGTTGCTGTTCTTATTGTCTTTCTGTAGTTGATTTCTAGTTTCATACCATTGTGGTCAGAAAAGATGCTTGTTATTATTTCATTCTTCTTAAACTTATTGAGACTTGTTTTGTGGCCTAATATGTTATCTGTCCTAGAGAATGTTCCACGTGCATTTGTAAAGAGTGTGTATTCTGTAGGTTTTGGGTGGAATGTTCTGTATATCTACCAAGTCCATCTTGTCTAATGTGTCATTTAAGGCCACTGTTTCCTATTGATCTTCTGTTTGGAAGATCTATCCATTGGTGTAAGTGGAGTATTAAAGTCCCCTACTGTTATTGTGTTGCTATTTCTCTTTTTATGGCTATTAATAATTGCTTTATATATTTATGTGCTCCTACGTTGGGTGCATACATATTTACAAGTGTTATATCCTCTTGTTGGATTGTTCTCTTTATCTTTATGTAGTGCCCTTCTTTGTCTCATTACACTTTTTGTTTTAAGGTTTATTCTGTCTGATATAAGTGTTGCTACCCCAGCTTTCTTTTCATGGCCATTTGTATGGAGTATCTTTTCCCATCCCTTCACTTTCTTTGTGAGTATCTTTAGGTCTGAAGTGTGGTCTCTTATGTGGAGCATATATATGGGTCTTGTTTTTTTTTGTCCAATCAGCCACCTTATGCCTTTTGACTGGAACATTTAGTCCATTGACTTTTAAAGTGTCTATTGATAAGAATGTACTTATTGCCACTTTGTTACTTTTTTTTCTGGGTGTTTTAGCAGTTCTTCTCTGTTCCCTTCTTCCTCTCTTGTTTTCTTCCCTTGTGGTTTGATGGCTTTCTTTAGTATTATGTTTGGGTTCTTTTCCCTTAATTTTTTGTATATTTATTGTAGGTTTCTGGTTTGTGACTACCATGAGATTCATATATAATAACCTATGCATATAGCAATCTGGTGTTAATTTGGTGGTCTCTTTAGTTTGACCTCTTTCTAAAAGCTCTACTTTTTTACTCCCCTCTTCAAAAACATTTTACGTTTTTGACATCATATCTAACCTCTTTCTAGTGTGTGTATGTTCATTACCCTCTTATTATGTAAATAGATAATTTTAGTACTTTAGTCTTTTGTCTTTCATATTAGCTCCATAGTTGGTTGATCTGCTACCTTTACTCTATATTTGCCTTTACCAGTGATTTTATTGTTTTATGGGGTTTTATTTATATAATTTTCTTCTTATTATTTGAGATCATCTCTTTTCCACTTAAATAAGTCCCTTTAGCATTTCTTTTAAGGTGGCTTTCTTGGTGATAAACTCCTTTAGTTTTTGCTTATCTGGGAAGCTCTCCTTCCATTCTGAATGATAACCTTGCAAAGTAGAGTATTCTTGGCTGTAGGTTTTTTCCTTTCAGCATTTTAAACATATAGTGCCACTCCCTTCTAGTCTGTAAGGTTTCTGCTAAGAAGTTAGCTGATAGCCTTATGGAGTTTTCTTTGTATGTAACTTGTTGCCTTTCTCTTGCAGCTCTTAGGATGCTCTCTTTATATTTAACTCTTGACATTTTAATTATAATTGCCTTACTGTGGGTCTCTTTGGTTTATCTTGTTTGATGCTCTCTGTGCTTCCTGTACCTGCATGTCTGTTTCCTTCCTTAAGTTAGGAAATTTTTCAGCTTTTGTTTCTTCAAATAGATTCTCTGCCCCTTTGTCTCTCTCTTTTCCTTGTCAGACACCTATAAAACGGATGTTAGTGCACTGATGTTATCCCAGAGGTCCCGTAGACTGTTCTCATTCTTTTTAATTTTCTTCTTTTATCTGTTCAGCTTGGGTGATTTCCACTAGTCTTTTGTCCAGCTCTCTGATCCATTCTTCTGTATCATCTGCTCTGCTATCCAGTTCCTTTAGTGAATTGTTCATTTCCAGTATTGTATCCTTTATTTCTGATGGATTCCTTTTTATATTTCTCAGTGCTTTGTTGATGTTCTCACCAAGTTCATCCATTCTTATCCCAAAATCGGTGAGCATCCTTATGACTATTAGTTTGTACTCTTTGTCAGGTAGATTGTTTATCTCTATTTTGTTTAATGCTTTTTCTGTCATTTTGTCCTTTCCTCTTACTTGAAACATATTCCTTTGTCTTCTCATTTCTCTTTCTCTGTGGTTATATCTATGTATTAGGTAGGTCAGCTATGTCTCCCAATCTTGGAGAAGCGGCCTTGTGTAAGAGATGCCTTATGAGGCCCAGAAGTGTGCTTCCCTCTCATCACCAATTCCAAATGTTCTAGGGGTGTCCCTTGTGGGGGTTATGTGTGTCCTGTTGTGGAAGGGTTTCTCTTGCTGCAGTTGCCCAGGGAGGCTAGGTTGTGCCCCTGGCCAGCTGGTTGTAATGCTAAGCTATGTGTGGCTACTATATATTCAGTCACTTTAAAAGACATGGGGAGCCCCAGCACAATTGACTGCAAGGTCTAATAGCATATTCCTGTTGCAATTTTTCTGTTAAGTGAGTAGGTTCCAGCAAGGCTGATTGCTAGGCTCAGGGGCTTACAATTGCTGTAGGCCTCAGCCTGCAAGGCTGTTGTCAGCTCTCTCAGGATTGCTGCTGAGTGCGGCTGGCCCTAGGCATGACAGCACCCCATTATTTCAGCCTTTGGAAGTCAGGGCTAAAGTCTTATGTGGTTTTTGGAGAAGCATAATTCTTCTGCAGCTGACAAGCCCCAGTGCCTACAGGACCACACACCCCATCAACACAGTCCTGCCCTGTGCACATGCCCCTGACCCAGTCACTCCACCACAGAGGCCCCAAAGACTTCACTAATGCAGGCCCACCCTTCATGTAGGCCTTGTCCCACAGAGTCAGACCCACTAGCCAAGCTGGAGAGGTTCCAAATGCCTCACCTATGCAGGTCCACAAGTTGCCTGAGTGCTTACTGTTGGGTGGGGCCAGTCCCTAGGGTGGGCTACTTGCCTTGTTTGATCTGGATTAAATCAGTGCTTTAATGTGTGGGGAAGACCCTTGCACTAACAGGCCAGGTGAAGAACTCCAATGGTGTCTGCCCATGTCTGTGTCAGCACACTTGTACTAGGTGACAATAATGAGTGCTGCCAATGTCTCAACCCCTGGGGAAATGGTCACCTTTCACCAAGCATGGGAACATGGAGAGGTCTCTCTTTGACCAAGATGCACCCAAAGCCTATCAAGTGAGTGCCTTTTCACCAAAGGACTGTGCACCTTTTTTTCTGGTGATTTTATGTTGCTTTCCAAAATGGGTGAATTTGTTCATGGGCCCTTTAAGAGCAGGATTTTTTTACCCCTTTTGTCTGATAGCTTTTCTGGGTGTATTCCCTATCGTTGTTAATAGCCAGCAAAGCCAGAAATTATGACACTTGTCTTGCTTGTGCTGAGTCTGAAAGCTGCTTATTGGACCTATTGGACACTGCTAGGATCCCCAACTCCTCCAGGGAATTCTTCATGCCTTAAGGTTGTTCCTAGCCAGCTGTGAAGTACTGTGGCTGGAGGGTGACATTTTTCTCTCCAGAAAGGAATTTCTGCCTCTTCAACCTCATTCAGCACCATTCTTATTGTGGGGGTTCTTTTTATCTAGTTTTCATTTCTCTCTCAGGGGTAATTGTTCCAAGAGTAATTGTAAATTTGTTGTGTCCATGGGAGGTGAGTTCAGAGTCTACCTACACCACCATCTTAACACAACCCCCAAATATTGTTTTCTTAGTAGTTAACTAAAGAAAATTTCTGTGAGTCAATTGCTGTCAGTTAATGACAGAGGTTAACTTTCTCACTTAACATCTGTCACTCAATGTGTTTAAGAATGCATGTGCTTCATGTGTTAGCCCCACTTAATTTTCTCAACAAAATCCTTACCTTTTTTCAGTAAAGAAAGATGTTAATATTATCTCTTTTACAGGCAAAGACATTGAATATTAGCAAAGGTAAGTAAAAATCTCAGGCACATAGCCAGGTCATTTGATTTCAAAGACTCAGTACTTAAACTACTATGACTTACTGATCTTTTTATGTAAAGGCCAGCTCTCTCTAACTTAAAACAAAATGAATTATTGGCTAACTTCAACAGTCATTAAGAAATCTTCCTGAATAGTGATTTCTTTATCCTTTAGAAGTCTCTTCCCAATTTTAATCAAATTTTCTGTGAAATAAGTTACTCCTTATGTATAATGTCACTACTTCTTAATCTTGTTTTCATAAATCTTACAATGGTTGAGAAGATCTGGTATTACTTTCCTTTGGGTTTCCACCTGTAGCTGCTTGCAGGCAGTGAAATACCTCCTTGTTTGTGTCTGTCTAAACTAAATAACCCTGATTCCTTAGATCTCTACAAATAACTCCTTTCTCTCAAGCGTCTATAATTTTTCTTTTCCTTCTTCTTTTTTTTTTTTTTTTTTTTTTTTTTTGGTTTCTTTGCTTGGACTAGCTTAAAAATAGAAACCTAAACTAAGATTGGACTTGTTTTTGAAGAACTTTATTATTGGAAAGGAAACACGAAATTTTGGAAAGCAGTGAACTGTATGGATAGACAATATTACAAAAAGTATTGTGTGAAGGAAGACTGTTGTGGGCAACTGGAAAATGCTTGTGGGATATTGATGAGGAATGTCTTAAGCTATATGACAATTCCTGGAAGATAGAGTCCATTTCATAAATTTCTGACTCCTTACAATTCTTTTTACATAAACAAGAGCTCCAAAGATGTTATTGAATGGTTAGACAAATAAAGCATGGCTAGATTTTGGATAGTCAGAAATTGGATAAAAAGAAAGTATGTGTTCACTTACCTTCCATGTTTTTCAACCAACTGATGAAGTGACTGTTCTCTATTTTGTTTTCTGTGCTTGGAATCATGTCCCATTTAACTAGGCATGCAATATTTATTTGACAATAAAGTCTAAATTCCAGAATATTATATGAGTTTCTGATGAAAACTGGCATGAGGAATAACTTGTATAGGATGAGTTCAAGTAACTTAGTAACTTAATTTACAGTCAAATCATTTGGGCTTAATGACTTAATGACAGAATTTTATGTGAAGTAAATAAAGCTTTTTCAAAACTAATTTTTGGCTTTGAAAACACTAGAAACTTTCCAAGTGTATTTGATAGAGCTTTCCTCCTTTGAGAAAAACATTAAGTTATTCTTATCCAGATAGGTGTGTTGCACAAACACTCATTCACTCCTTTGCTCATTCATTCTTTCCTTTATATCCTGACATAGAATAGTGTTTTTGTATGATTTTAGTTAATTTTTTTTCCTGAAAGATGACCAAGGTCTAGGTTCTGTACAGGGAGAGGTGAAGACTAGTGGCATACACAGGGCACTACTACGTATTATATTCTATTACATACTTATGCAAAATGGACCATGACATTCCAAAAAAGGCATCCTGTGATCATCAAGAAAGGCTTCTCTATGGAGAATAAATCTGAGCTGCACTGATTACAAAAGAAAAAGGATTTTTCCCAGTGAATACAGAGTTTGGATTGACACAGATTCAGAATGGCTGAAAATGGCAGGGAAGTGCCATGACATCACATCTAGGTACCCCTCTCCATCCTTAGGTCTTCTATCTCAGCTGTCACTTGACACTACTTCATCTAGGAGCAGTTAAAGACAATGGATCCTTAGGTTGGTATGTCACTTCTACTACTTGTTAGCTTTATAACTTGGGAAAATGATCTAAGCCTTGGCTTGTCATTTATAGAATGGGAATAATAATCTTTACCTAGTGACTTTATTATAAGGAGTAAATATAATATGTTGAAAGCGCTCAGCACATTGTCTGACCTCTAGTAGGCCCACAAATAAGTGATTGCTATCATTATTGATCCTCATGCCCCAGATAGCTATCTCCCGGCAAAGATCACACTTGAAATTCCATCGACGTGGTGCAGTGCCAATATTGGGAGATTGGCTGGCTGAGAAGGCAGTCTTAAATCCCCATCATTGATATTCTCTTATTGGAAATAATCTCCTTCTCCATATTTTCAAATCTTCTTTCCTGAGCAGATAACTATGGCATCTCTCTCATAAAATGATTGATGGTAACAAACACAAGAGAGATAACAATCCAAAATTATGAAACGTTAAAATGCTCAAAAGTGCTTTTAGACAGAAAATCTTGAATAGCATAGTAAAAAGAAAGAAAACCATAGAACTTTTAAAGTTTTTTAAACTGTTGCCACATGTGTAGAGAAATTTCAGGAATGTTTTCCCTCCTGAAGAACATTCTTAAATTCTTTAGGTTCTTAACAATTTAATGTATCTATTTTAGCATGCGTCTTAGGTAAACAAGTGCAATCTCAAGGTCCTTTTACATGTGCCAAATATTTTTTTTTGACAAAGAACGAGACTAGAAAGTAAATTTTCCCATCAAGTTTAGGGTTTGCAATAAATGACTGTTTTCCTACTGTGAAGAACATCAGCGCCTCATGTAACACGATTATTCACTGTATACAAAGAAAACTGATGTCAGGAGCATTCCTATTTGTCTCTTTCACAGTTGCCAGCTTTTAAACTTTTAATTTCTCACTGTTACATTACAATGAAATTTAGTTTTGTAGCTTTGAAATAAATGTTAGGTCACATTTAGTTAGTTGGATTTTGACATTGTTTTCCAAGACTCAAGAGGTGGCTGAAGTTCCTGAGGGCCTAAAAATAGTTCTGAAACAGAAGTGTACACCCTGGGGGCGTGATTATCTTTGTGAGCATGCAATTGTATTTTCAACACAATTAGCTACCTAACTGTGTGACTAAACTTTTCCGTGTATTTGCACATATAAATAATTATGACGGAATTAAAATCTAAAGAGCTCTCCGCCTTCATTGTTTTCTCCGATGAATCAAAATAAAAGCGTATATTGAAAATAATTCTAAACTCCTTCATCGAATGAACCAACATATAAAAGAGAAATTTTTCAGCTTTTTTATCCATAAAGGAGACAATAGAAACTGAATAAACATAAAAGAACTTGTAACGACCAGCTAACATCCCCCATAGGTAAATTTAGTGTGCATATGTAAATATGAATTATATATCTGTATTAATTTAAGATACATATCAATTAATGACTGTTATAATCTTTATTTATAGTGATAGTTTGTAGCTTCTACCCTTAAATGTACTGTTTTCCTATAATTTAAGCAGAATTTGAGTGAGTTACATTAGCTTTTTGTATGACTTGTGCTTTATATCCTTGTATTTTTCTGTGAATTTAACTCTGAAGAGAACATTTAATACCTTATTAGTACACTCTTTAGATATGAATTTGCCCTTTACACCCATTCCATAGATGGAGGCCAGGTGGTAAGGCACCACCTCTTAAGTACCACCTCTGTATAAGTACCACCTCTGCCAAAGGTTGAACTACTATCATTTGCCTTAGGAGGAACTTCTGTTAATTACCTAGATGAAGACTGTGGGTAAGGAATGATGAATTCATTGTAAGAAAATAGTCAAGTATAGCAGCTAGATCAAGTATCAAGTTCTTTCATTTTACCCATTTCTACTATTTAAAACATTCTCTTCTAAATGTCAAAAGGATCTTTTAAATCATTCCATATTGCATGGTAAAGCCTTGTGAACTGCCAGGTAGTCACTCAAATCCTAGTATTACTCTTTAAATTATAAAAGCCACTTTATATATGGATTAGTTGGATTGAGGTTGTTCATTTTACAAAATTCTGACTTTGTTTTCCAGAGTTTGAAACAATTATTTTAAACAATGCAGGCATTTAAAATTGAGTAATGTGCTTTCTAAGCCATTTTTAAGGGTGGTTCTTTTCATGCATGGCTGAGTATGATTTTGGCTGTTAAATCGCTTTGCTCCGCTGAAATAAGCACTTTAATTCAGCAATCTGAAAATCTTCAACAATAGACACTGCCTCGTCCATTTGTTCTCACCACTTGAACTATTTGGTTGTCTCATTTTTAAAAACGAACATATAAGTACCTCAAACAGATGGTTGTCAGTCCTGAGTTTAAGGGTTTCTAGTAGCAAGACCCTGTTTGGACCCTTGTTTGTGGCTAACCAGCCTTAGAGTCAAGAAGTCATTCTTTATGACTTGATCTGAACTACACTTGTTGCTTTTGGATTTACTTGCAGTGTGGATGCAGAACAGGTGAGCGTCCTCTTCAGAGCAATCCTTCATCATCTTCACTGAAGACAGTTATTAAAAAACCTATTGTTTTTCTGCAGACGAAACATTAACAACTCACCTTTATTCTTGTTTCCTATTTTCTATTCTTTGAAATGACAGAATCATTTCTGTCATTCCAAGTTTTGCACAAAGGAGGTGCTCAGCACATTTTTAATGTTTCTTTTTCTTTTACTCATTAAAATACAGAAAGCAAAACTGTCGATACTAAACAGAAAAACAAGATGCGTGTAGCTGAGGGACTACAGTCATTCCTGATTATTCTAAGTGTATTTCTACTCTTGGCTTTTATATGCCTATTCCTATTTTAATGTTTGGTTTTGGTCCCCAAAGACCCAAGAGGACCTCTCTGGAGATTTCTAGAACTCTTTCTCTGCATAGCTCTCTCTTCTCTGGTATAGTGTCTCACAAATGCTAGCCACCTCACATCGTCCAACTGACCTTTGGTCCTGCGCTATCTTTTCAAGTATATTTGTTTAGTAAATGGACTAAGAACATAGATGTTGTATCTCTTTCTGACAAAAGTCAGATTTTTTTACTGTCTAGTATAATAAAGATGATGTGGCCCTCTAAAGCAAAGGTCAGGCAGGCTTACTGCCCACTGTAAAATATTTGGGTTCCCAAGGCTCAGGATTCCTTCCCTGTGGTATGATTCATTGTGTGTGTAGGCATCACCTGTCTCTCTTTGTATTGCCCTGTGGGAATTGGGGCTTGAGAAACTGGTGCAATGCTGATACTTTGGGTGCTGCTATTGCTGTGAACAAAAACTGTCCTTTGTTTCTGACCTAAGAATCTCACATCTTCTGCTAGTATCCATGAAACTCTGACAGACTAACTTGTTAGCTTTCAAATAGCATGAAATCTCAGACCCTTTACAGTGCTTGAAGCACACTCCGTACTTCACCTTCATAATAATTATTCTGACTGAAAATATATGTTATGTATTGCTTTGATGTTTTCCCACTGTTAGGTAAGCTTCATAGGATCAGGAATTGTTTTAGCTTTTACTTATAACTATATGACCACAGTAATTACTATAAGAGGTCAGTAAATTTGTTGAATGAATAAAATAAGTATGAATGCTATATGTATTCTCTGTCAGGGTCATTTTGAATATAAAGTTAAACAATTCTATGAAAGCACTATGTGATCTAAAGTGCTATACAAGTATGTTAATTATGTTTCTTTTTTAATCTGAAGTATGACTTTAGAAGCTGATGGGTCTGGGTTCCGAGGACTGTCTCTTTCTAAGCATATGATTTTTTAACAGATTCCTCAACCTTTTTGAGTGTTTATATTGTTATAGTGTTTATATGATAAAATACCAACAGTGCCTCCTTCAAAAATCTCTTATTTAGAGGCAGTAAAGAGTCACTAAAACCTGAGTGGTGAAGTATCACGTCAAAGCAATTCTTTGATCAAGTTATTGTAGCAGCAAGGTGATATGCCATTTCCATTCTCATTTTTGACCAGAGTAGAGAGCAAGATAAGAAGTTCCTACTATTATATGTCTCAGTGAAGGACAGTTTGGTTGTAAGCAATAGAAAATAAACACATATTAAATAAAAATTTAAAAAATTACAAGGACAGTTCAGAGATATGCAGAATAATAAAAAGAGATTTATAACTACAGATTTGTGAATCTTGTCTTTTGTGCAATTCAGTGACCAGTATCCATTTTATCATGGACTTTCCATTGGCTTCTGTCTATTTCAAATGTAAATTCTCAAGAGGGATAATATAACACAGCTTGCATCAAGTATCTACTCCTGAATTATTTAATTTTGGACAAGAGTGCCAGGGTATATATCACAGTCTGGGCATTACGCAACTCTTAAAGCACATGCACACTTTCATTGGTTCAGCATAATCAAAGGGGATTATTTGGGGCTGTTTGGTAGCAGTGGGTAAATATTAAAATACAGAGAATTTTTAAAATCTCATTGTGCACATAAAGTACTTTGGTAAAAGAAAAAATACTTGGAGAGTATAAAAATATGTTATATTTTTGATCATAAAAAACAGTATTTTGAAATTTAAATCTTGGCATTTAAGTAGTTCTCATAAATGAGTATTCACTACAAGTTGTGAAAAATACTATATGGAACTAACTATAATACAAGGAAACAATAAATAGAATTATTGATAACTTGAATGACTCTAAAACAGGCAAAGAGTTTTCCATCAGTTTTGTCTCTGATTTTACCAATACTTCACTTTACACTATAAGAACTTACTTTTAAGGATTACCACCAAGTCCAGCCCACTTCCATCACCAACCTTTAGACATTGGTAATCCACTAAGGAATACACCTATCTCTAATTACTATTGTTTTTATCCAGTTACTTAATAGAATGGACAAAATCCTGATCCCAAAAGAAACATGATTTTTCCTGAATTACCTTTTGCAGAAAGCTCTTCCCACATGTAATCCCATTTTGTATTATTTCTCCTTAATTCTGTCTGTCCCATCCTTTGCCCACATTTAACAAAATTCCCCCTTTTCTACAGTGTTAGAAATATCTGGGGTCCGGCTCTGCAGCCGAGTGGTTAAGTTCGCGTGCTCCACTGCAGCGGCCCAGGGTTCGGATCCTGGGCGCCGACATGGCACTGCTCGTCAGGCCATGTTGAGGTGGTGTCCCACATCCCACAACTAGAAGGACCTGCAGCTAAGATATACAACTGTGTACAGGGGTGGTTTGGGGAGATACAGCAGAAAAAAACAAACAAAAAAGAAGATTGGCAACAGTTGTTAGCTCAGGTGCCAATCTTTTAAAAAAAAAATCTGTTAAATCATAAGGTCAAAAGTACTTTTATAGGCATATTAGACGACATGGAATATTCTATATAATAAAGAAAATGTTTTTTGTTTGTTTGTTTTAGTGAGGAAGATTGCCCCTGAGCTAATATCTGTGCCAATCTTCCCCTATTTTTTGTATGTGGGGTGCCGCCATAGCATGGCTTGATGAGCTGTGAGTAGGTCAGCAGCCAGGATCCATGCCTGTGAACCCCAGGCTGCCAAAGCAGAGTGTGCAAACTTAACCACTATGCCACCGCGCCAGCCCAGGAAATGTGTTTTTTTGGTGTTAGGAACAGAAGGTCTCAGGCTAGGGAAAGGAAGAAGGGACCAAGACCTGCATCAAGGCTTGGTGGTATGCTGAGAGCCAGCTTGTGAATATTTCTTGCTCCATGGGACAACTGGTGGCCAAGCGCTGTGGAGATAGCCCAAGGGACAAGGAACTGACATAGCTAGGGCACGGATTGCAAAAATTCACTTTCAATTCACATTGATTGAATGCCTATTTTGTTTCAGGTGGTATGCTAGTCACTTAAACATATATTACTTAAAAATTATTTAAAGTTAAGATACACATCAAAGGAAGAAATGTGCCAACAGGCTTGAAGCAGGAAAAATTAGAATCATGTAGGCAAGAAAAAGAAGTTCGTGAATGGTACAGGGTAAAGAATAGCCAAAAATCACAACTCGAGAGAAACTTGGAGGAATTAAAATAACAGCCTAAAGCCAGCAGGAGGACAGCTATGACTCACCAGTAAAAAGGATCTGCATAATGATGATGGTGATAAGGATAATCATAATTATAGTAGATAATACTTATGCATCAGGTGCTAAACTAGGCATTTTATAGTCAATGCTGCACTAAATCTCATAACAATCCCACTGTGTAGGTATTATGTAGGTTTGATGATGGGTCAAAATGCCAGCTTTATTGTTGGTAGCTGGATTGGAGAATGCAATGAATCCTATGAATCAACTTGACTCCTAATGGCCTTCTTAGTAGGTTTCCCTCAGAATTAAAGTTACCCACCCAGCTACAGTCACATGCTGAACATCTACTCCCACCAAAGAGAGAAGAAGTGAAAGTAGGTGATGTGAGTATGTGCCATTTTCTCAGTCTCACACATAGATACATACTCTCTTCCTTTGGAGAATAGGAGTAAGGAGTGGAAGAAGGTAGTTGCAGTTAGAAATTGCATTTGAGTGCTAGTAACTGACATTCCCAGAGACTTAAACAACATAGTGGTTCATTTTTCTCTCAAGACAAGGAAATTTGATGCTTGCTGGCATTAGAGTACCAGGGTAAAGGGCGTTGTGATTCTTTTGGACTTTTCCTAAAAGTTAAAATATGGCTGCCTAGGGGGCTGGCCCTGTGGCCAAGTGGTTAAGTTTGCGCACTCTGCTGAGGCGGCCCAGGGATTAGCAGGTTAGGATCCTGGGCAGGGACATGGCACCACTCATCAGGCCACGTTGAGGCAGCATCCCACATGCCACGACTAGAAGGACATGCAACTGAGATATACAACTATGTACTGGGGGGATTTGGGGAGATAAAGCAGGAAAAAAAAAAAAAAGATTGGCAACGGTTGTTAGCTCATGTGCCAATCTTTAAAAACAAAAAATAATAAAATAAAATAAAATAAAATAAAATAAAATAAAATATGCTGCCTAAACAATCATGTTCAGATTCTAGGCTACAGGAAATAAAAAAGACAAAAGGCAAGATGGTGGTGCAAACAAGCTTAGTCTATCTCCACAACACCCCCTACTTCTCCCTTTACATAGGGAGCTTCCTCAGCAATTCTTCCCAATGACTTACACAGACACCTCATTGGCCAACGTCACATGATCACCTCTAGCTGGAAGATAGACTTAGTGCTTCTCTATACTACTGGGGTTCTATTAACATAAAGAGACTGAATATTGAGTGAGTAAGTAGCTGTGTGGCAAATGTTACTCCATTAATGTTTCTTCTCAGGGTGAAGTTCCCTTATGAAAACATGAATAAAGGAGAATAGAACTCTAAATTCTAAAATTATTATCCCAATTTTATAGGTGAGCTCTTCAAGTCTTAGGAAAGCTAAGCAACTTGCCCTGGTTCAAACTCTTGAAAGTGGATTTATCTTCAGATCTAAAAGTGACTCTTAAGAACCCAAATTCTTAAGCATTTACTGCCTCTTTTCTTTTCCTCAGGAGTAACTCAAGGATTTGGGGACTGCAAGTTAATGGGGAGGGGATGTTGAACTAAGAAAAATGTTCTTTCTTTAAGATGCAGGGATATGATGTCAAAATGCCATTAGGGCTCAGAGAAGTTTTAAACTAATGATTTTGTTTTCAAAATACATTATTGAATTGCATGCATCAGAATAATTTCACCAAATGCCTAGGAATGGAGCCTGTTAGCTGCATTATAATAAGCTCTCCAAAAAGCATTCACATATATATACTACAGCTCAAGAACCACTCAGGGAGGATGGGATTACTTCCATCAAAGCATGGAAACATTTTTGAGGAGGAGGTGTTTAAACTACTTTTTGGAGAATAGGGAAGACTTAGAAACATGGAAATAAAAGTTCACATGGAGAGAGTAGGTTGAGGAATGACATAGACAAGGAAAAGTATATGGCATATGAAGATCAGAGAGGAAGCTGGGAGTGCACAGAGGAGAACTGGGAGCCATCAGAGTGAAATGAGACGAGACCAGAGTAATCGGTCTCAACTGATCACAGGGCAGAATACAAAGAAAGACAGGTGCGCCGGACCTAGACATAGGTGTAGAGATCATTATTGACCACAAGGAACATGGAGCATGCCTTATTTTTAGAAGAAAATATCACTTAGCCCAATTAGCACAAATATATACATATAAAATTATTTATATTTTTATATTATAATATATTTTTTTAATCCAGCAACTACACCTGCAAATGACCTTGCTCAGCTGATTCCACTAACTATTCATAGGTGACTTAGTTCCAGGGACGAAGGGCAAGGTAAAGCCCTGATGTCCCACTGAGTCAGCTGCCAAAGAAGCTTCATGAGCAAAAGAAGTAAGGGCCTCCATGCAGAAAGGGTTCCATAGGTGAGTTTAAAACTTTCCGAGGAGTATTTCCAACTATCTTCAACAATGCTTTCTACCTCTTTCACATTCCTCTTAGTGCATGGTCCATAGAGCTCCAGAAATGCACCTATTGAATTAATATCAAACTTCGTGAAATAAAGGAAGAACCTACTAGGGAATCTGATTAAATATCACTGTCCATTGCATTATTTGATGCATATTGTTGGGAGCTTTTGGAGATCATTCTCCTAACCTTGGCAGCTGGAAAATTCAAACGTCCTTTTCTACAAAACACCTTAGATATAAATCACTATGCATTCCTAGACTGTTCATGTCCTTGACATTAAACCAAACTAATTTGATAAATTTAAAAAGGAATTTAACAATGCTTATAAGCATTTCTGCAAAAGTTGTATGATGAACAACCCCAAATGAACTGGAGATTAGGTAGAAATGGCAAAACTCGATTAACTACAAATTTACTTTGACAAAAGAAAATTAAGTTATTCAAAGGCATGCATTGGACATCAGATATTGAACTACCGAATACTTCTTAGAAGCATCGTCCTTTTCTTTTTATTTTAATGTACTTAAAATAGTCGCCCCATACTTGAAATTGTGTGTGAATTTTATTTTACTGTCAGACTGATCATTAAGCTACACTGATAAAATTTTACTATTACTTGATATAAGTATGACTGTCTGAAAGAAATAAAATTCTACTTTGAGAGTAACGCAAAAGTAAACTGTTCTGCTTTTGATAATATGTGTAGTTTAGAAGCTTTTATTTATCTCATCACCACTGTTAAGATCACTAATTATTCTGCTATTTAATTCTATTTAAGTAAAGGTTATACTTAATTAGGATTATTCGGTAGTCACCAGTTCATGAGAAAACCTCACAGGTTTTGGCAATCCAGACAACAAGGTAAATTTGTATTCCATCTTTTAAAAATACTTCTCTGTTGACTGGATAATTGAAATCTGAATTGAGTAATTGAAGTTAGATAAAGGTTGTGATATTAAGATGAAGGAAACAAAAGTATGACTGACTTTAAAATCTTTTAAAAAAACTGGCTTAAGGATGTCATTTATTTGCTTTCATGTTTTAGATTTTGGTCATGTTTTTGGGAATATGGGCTTTAGCATTTCCAGGACTTAGAGGAACAAACTTGTAACCTTTGTTTTGAGGGCAAAATATTACAGAATAATTTTCTCGGTAGGTCAGAATATAAGTTAACCGGAAATTTTTAACAAGTTGCCTTTTATCAGTCTCACTCTTTTCTATGACATCTGACCTGAGAATTAAGCAGGTTGATAATAAGCTTTATGGTATATATCTGAAATGCCAGAAATAATTAGCAAGTTGTATATAAACACGAATCGAATTATTATCAATTTTCAAATCACAACGCTTAAATACATACACACACATAGGCACATGCACACACACACTGGAGGGAAATAAGACATTTAGAGCCATTCCCTTAATATTTGTCATTCAACTCCTTCCAAACATTTTCCATAAAATGAGAATAAGACCTACTTTGCACGGTGTTGTAGAAATCAGAGGTAGGATATACAAAACCCTTTGTGAAACTCTGACCTTTATTTTGCACCTAATATCAGATAGCTGTTATTATTAATAATGAAATGGGAACAAGACAAAGGGCTCATTCTTGAAGTACTCGTCAGAAGTTGTGATGTTAGAATTGGGATTCACTCATGAAACTTTCATAAATCCAGTACTTACTTAAAAATTGTTTGTAATCAAGAAGGAAATTACTTCTTTCTAAAGAAGAAAAAAATGGAGAAATATGCTGTTTCCAGAAAAATTGCTCAATAAATCACTGTAGCTCACTATTAACTACCTTTGTAAAATTTGACCTTTCTCTTCTTCAGTTCTTGCCATAGCTTCTTGAGATGAAAGCACAGTCCATGAAAAAGTGAACAAGTAGCCTCCTCCCCACTGTAAGCTTCTCTCTCAGCCCTGTTCCTCTCCTTCTCTTTACTGGGGCCTCGCGTTTGCCCAGACACACGTAATTGATAGCAAGAGCAGATGCTTGATTAGGATGTGATTTTTATTAATTGGACTTTTATAGTTTTTTATTTTTGTTTTTATTCAAGAACTGCCAAAATTGGCTTGGAATTTATGTATCAGTGTTGTTTTCAATCCTGAAAAAAACAGTTTGAACACTAAATTAACTACTTTTTTCTATATAATAAATTATTATTGAGATTTTATTCCCCGTGAGGAAATTTGACTTTAATTATTCTATTCAATCAATAGTATCTCAACTTTTATAAGAAATGGAAGTCAGGCAAGTTGAGAAATTTGTTGAAGATCCTCTCTCCTAACTGGAGGAAATTGAGATCTTGTCCAAAGAGTATTTGAATTTAGTTTTTACCTTTATAGTTCAAGAAGTTCTCCTTGAAGGTCAAGAAGGAGGAAAAAATATCAACGACGATTAGTAAAACTGGTGGTTAGTGAGAGCATGGCTTCACAGATTTTTTCCCACGTGTGATATTTTAAAATTTTTAAACTAATTTTTGCTGCCTAGAATTAGAAAGATTTTGCATAAAAATCTAATTTCTGGCCTCTCTTAAAAAAATGCATGGAATATTTGGCAACACTGAGCCTTATTAACCTTGGCATCATCACGTAGTGATTAGCTGGAGCTGAGGTGGAGCTGTCCCCTTAATGTGGGACATATGTGCTCCTGTGCTCATTGCTCTTCCTTTATTGGCTCATGTTATCTGTGCTCTTCCAGGGGATTACAGCATGTAAGCTTGGATTAAACAAAGGCCCTCAAAGAGCTGGCTCCTGTGGCTGGTGGAGCTTGAGGGGCCTGCAGGACTGGTCACCCCATTGATGTATATATATATATATGTATGTATTTATTTTTGCTTCATTTCTCTTTTAGATCCAAAGTCTGGGGCAGGGAAGATGAGAGTGTTTGCATGAGTCTCACTCTCAAAACGTACCGTAAAGGACAAAAATCTGAGGGCCTCTCATTTTAACAAATCACACATTGCAGACAAGGGAAATAGTCGATGATTCATCATTTTGCTGACCTTTATTGTCTTTTTTGTAGTGATTAGAGAATGGAAGACATTAATATGTAATGACTGAGATGTGTGCCAGTCTCTGAATCAGGTTCTTTTGTTCATTCATTCACCTATATACTGAGTGCCTTTATGTCAATATTGTGGCAGATTCTAGACATACCTACCTACCCTCATGGCCCAAGGTTTATGAGAGGCAAAGAATAAATAGTAATCAAGTGAATAAATTATTACACATGCAAAGTGTTATAGGGGCTTTAGAAGGGCTGGTCAGAGAAAGCCTCTCAGAGTAGAGGATATTTGAGCTGAGACTTCAGATAAGAAGGAGCTAGACACAGGATGAGCTCAGAAAAGAGCACTTTAGGCAGGGAGACCAATAAGTGCCAAGGCCTTGAGGCTAAAGGGTTTTATCTCCCAGTTTTAGAAAGTAAGATAATGTGATTGTAGCACACGTGAATGAAAGGAAAACGATGTTGGTGAGGTGGGCGGGCCGTGGTGAGGAGTTTGGGGTTTATTCTAAGTTCATTGGGAGCTCTCATTTAATCCTCTCCAAAGCTCTATGAAATAGGAACAAATTTTGGATTAAACATCAAGCAGACTTGCCGCTTATTAGCTGTCTAGTCTTGAGCCTGTTTTTTTCTCTTCTCTGAGTTTCACAGATGATACCACATCACAGACTTTTCATTAGAATTAAATGGAATATACTATGAAGAGTTTTATGATGGTGCCCAGTGCATAGTAAGAGCTCTATAAATACTAGATTTTATTATTTCAAATAGTGCAGGCGGAAGGTGGATTCCTCAGCCTACACTCCTCCTTCTTTCATCTAATGGTAAACTTCGAGTTTGTTTGATTTCATTTTCAAGTCCATCACGGCAAAGGTCCATCTCTAGGAACTTCAGGAAGTAATGCGTCTGAGCTCCTTCCTCACCTCCTCCCACCTGTGATGAGCTTCACAACCCTCCCTTCGCATGTCAAGCAATTGTTGGCCCTTTAAAGGATCTGCAACAAACAAGCTCAGAGTTTCTGAGGTTTTAACGCTTCAGTTCTTATAAAAGCCTTCGTATTTGTCACCACTGATGTATCTATGCCCCACACACGTATTTCTAGATTGGGATGGAAATCATGAAGCACCTGGAAATCTGTTCAAAATTTCTGAGAAAGGTTGTTGTAGGCAGGGTAGGAGTATATTATCCCAGGCCTTCCTACATGGCAAGATGCAGGAAATTTTGGGATTCAGAATCTTTGCCTTTTACTGAATGGGGCTGAGGGGCGGGAAAGGAGACTAATCATGCAAGCAAATGAATCAGGAGGGTGTAGCGTGGATATTAACCAGACACTTTACAGATACTAAAGAATTAAGAAAAGAGAAAAATCCATTTGAATTAATTAGATGAAATAGTTATAATTACTACCATTATTAAAATGGCCTATATATGGCTAATTATCATATATACAAAAGCTCTTAGGCATGCCCTTAATAGTGATATGTAGCAGCTTTGTTTAGTTGTTAAGTTTTACATAATTACGACGTTAAGCTATATTCAGCTATTGTTCAGGTAGCAAATCATCTACCAAAAATTGAAATTTAGTAGCTAGAACATGGCTTTTAAAACTCTTCTTATATATCTAAATAAGGCCCAGGGGTGGGAGAAGTTAAAGGTTAGGACTCCAAAATTCCTCGTGAGGGTAACCACTGGGGAACACAGGGAAAGAATGATTTTTCCTTGTTACTCCTCCCACTCCAAGAATCCCATACATTTAGGGTCCTGTGTAGCAACGTCCACTTGGGGCTGTCTTCTTGGGTCTACTACTGAAACTCCTGGCATTACCGTGGGCCTAATCCACAGCTGTATGCCCCCACTGGAGGTTGAATACACATGGAACACATAGCGAGATTCTGCTAGAGCTTTCAGGTCAAGGCCCTGTCACTGTGTTAACTGAAATAAAGCACTATGCTACGATTACGTATTTTTATTCTTGTGGCCTTTGGGATCAGTGCCATGTGCTCTGTGTGTGGGTGGCTGATTACTGTAGACGGCTTCGTCCTCTCATTCCTGCACTGACTGCTATGTCCCCAAATGGAGAGATTTAGCCACAAAGGCTTTAGAAGCTCATCTAGGAAGTTTTGCTTATACCTGGACATGATTCTACCCATGTCACTTAGGTAATGTGACTTGCCATAGAGGAAAAATGCTTAAACTCTAAAATGACAACAAAAGCAACAAACTCTCTGATGCTTGCCTTTTTTTTTTTTTTTTTTTTTGCTGAGGAAGATTCACCCTGAGCTAATGTCCTCGCCAACCTTCCTCTATTTCTTGGTAGGTCGGCTGCCAGCACAGCAAGGCTGCTAACAGAGCAGTGTAGGTCTGCGCCCAGGAACTGAACCTGAACCACCAAAGCGGAGTTCACCAAACTTAACCACTAGGCCATCGGGGTTGGCCCTGCCTTTTTTTAAGTAAGAAAATTTTGAATGTAGCTATCTGTGCATTTGGGTTCTCAGTCTACCTAGTTGTCTGCTCTACAACATTTGTAGAGCATAAGCCTTCTTTGTGTATCTGTGCATAAAATATTCTGCATAAGATGGGCATGCAGTCACTTGATGCTAGTGATTCTGGCATACGCCGTGCCTATATTATGATAGGATGTGGAGCATCACTGCATTTGGGACAATAATTCAAGAAAAAGCTAATTAATGCTGCTTCCACAGAGAGAATTAAGTTAAACATAAACCAATATTATTGCCCAACTGGAATATGATCTGAAATAATCAGGCAAAAATGTTTACTTTTCATGTTGCCCTCCTGAGGCCACGGAGGGAGAGACCATGAAGAACACAAAACAGGACATTTTAGAAATTGAATTTACCATAGCACAGATTTCAGAGGAAATATGCTAAATTAAAGACACACGTGATAGAATGTACCCAGTTTTTCAGAGAAATGATCACACATTATTCCCCAAACTATTTAGAAAAATAGTCTGGAGTACAGAAATGGATGGTGTTGGGGCACTGAACTATATTTAGAATTAGAAGACCGGAGTTCAGTCTGTATGATGTTGAGCAAATAAACCTCTGTAGGCCTCAGATTTCTTCTATTCTTTTAAATGGGAATAATTCCTCTATGCCTGAAATTGCAGAATCACCATGAAGCTCAGATGATACCCTGACTGTGTAAGTGTTTTGTGGACTAGAAAGTTGTAAACTTATGAACCATATCATCAAAAGTTGAAGAGCTGATGTCTGCAAGAGGAAAAATGAAAATGGGATCCTTTTTAAGAAAGTCTATACTCAATCAGGAATTTGTTAGGAGATTTTTTTTTTGGGGGGGGGCGTCTAATTTTCTCATCTACATAAGGTTGAAATCTAGCCTTAATGACAGAATCTTGAGCCCCAGAAACTAAAAGATATTATTAGTATGCTCTATTTATGTGTGTGTCTTATGGTCATGCTGACACACAAGTATTTCAAACACTGGAGCAAATTCTGGGGGGAAAGTCATGAAGACGTTCAAATGAGAACAGAGCATAGCTGTAGAGCTCATGTTTTTTTGTCCTTTTTACTCAGAAATATTCATAAACTTAGACCTAAAGAAAAACTAAAATTCATCTTAAAATGCCTGCATAAGTATCTTTGTACAAAGTAGATCTTCTGTGGTTCTCCTTAAGCAGACGTGGGTGACATCCATCTCACTGTTGGCAAAGATAGAGGTTTGTACAAAGACTCCTCCTTAGGTTAGTTGAGAGTATGGGCCCAATAGAAGAAATGTAAAGGGGCTGAAAGAGAATATTAAGCTATTTGAGTTGCTTAACTTTTAAATAATTTGCTATTTCCCATGAGTAGAGTCAGTAACGGTTATTAAGGAAGAGCATATGTTCGCTTCTAACTAAGGAGAAGTCTAAGCATTCCGATGAGCCACCCTGATTAATTTTGTTTTAGAACTTTGAAATATAGAATAAAACAGAAATTTTTATGAGTGTTTAAAATATAAGTAAATTAGTCTTTACAATGGCTAGACAAGAAAATTATCTCCACTGACATAATTTGGTTTTAAAAAGACAAATGATGAAAATGTTTTAATACAGAATGAAAAAATACTGATGATTCTAAATATACAAATATATATAACATCACAAAAATGTGAATGGCAGTATTTTATAATATTGGAGGTCTAAGTAAGTATTCTAAAATTCACAGTTTCAGAAGCTTAAAAAGATTTGGTAAATTTTTGTTTTGTGTTTTTAAAATGCTACTTTTTCAATTATTAATGGCTAAAATGATACCCTGTTTCAGGACTAAACATACCTAAATAGTTTTTGAAGTAAAGTCATTTGGAATAAATGATTCAGTGCAGATATAATCATTTTCAAAGCTTAAACAGGAGTGAATTCTGTTTTTAAGAGTTTCAATAACTATTGCTTTTACTGAATAATTTTCAAAATTTAGGAAAAGATTGAAATAGCAGAATAAAGAGAAAAAATTAAAACATACATAAAAGTATGATCAGACCAAATACTGTGTGTTAATTTAAAAACAGTAACGAGAACAAAAAGCGCCCACCTTCAGGGCCTGACCATTCTTTCTGGAACCACGTGATTGTTTTCATAAAACACTATCTGATGGATGAGGCAACTCAGTTTTTGGGAGAAAACACAGGATTATAGCAACATGTAAAGCATAAAAATCCTGCCACCTACAGTATCAACGAAGGTATGATTTAGACATGTGTTTTCATGAAAAACTGCTCCGATGAGATTTCGGTCCTGCAAATTAGGGAGGCAGCTCGGCGACCCTGCCACCGTCTGTTCCAAGTGTGTCTTGGGCACGAGTATCCGCCCCAGAGAACATTTAACCCAGCAGATAGCGACTGCTTAATGGAGTTGAGCGGCCGCCTTTATTCCTTGCCACGTTTGCCAGGGAAGTCCAGTCTCAGCTAGTAAACCTTGTTTAGGAAACTAAGGCTATCCATTTGTGTGTTTGCAAAGGATGTGCTTCAGGCAATGTCACAAAATGAATTCTCAGGAAATAAACTAAAAATGAAACTCAGGTCTTCAGACCGATGAATTACCGTGCGTGTGATTTTTATGAACTTCATACCAAGTGTCACAGTTTGTAAATGAGAATCAATAATAGACTTCACTTATTTTCATTCTAAATCAAATTACGATACGGTGTCGTCAGTTTAAGAAAAAACAGCTAACGGGAAAATAATAAATCAGGGTTTAAGATATCTCTTAGCATGTTTAAATTGTCGCTCTGAATAAATAAGAAGTTTTGGGGATGATTGGAGCTTCTTATAAATTTTACGATTAAGTTACAATATCACATAATAAAAGCATCTGTCAAACCATGACTAAAAATTGACTTGTTTTCATTTGTGAAGCAAGCCTAATTTTTTCAATTTCAGTATACCTCCATTTAAAACAGTTAACTTCACATAAACAAGTGATATGTGAAAATTTGAGACAGTTTAATGATAAAGAAAACTAATTTCAGCTCTTAGTTTTTTTAATTTTAGGTCATAGAACAGTGCATACTTCAATGTGTGCTCCTTTATGAGCACGTAAAAATTGTGTGTAAAATATTCATTAACATGGCTATTTTGCGTACAGGAAGGTCTCATGTTCAACAGAGACCAACAGCATGAGAAGGTATTCTTGCTTCCTGTTCGTCCCTGTACTAGTTACATAGCCTCAGACCTTTGTTTCTTCCTGTATAAACTGGGAATAACAGTAGTATTTACTTTAGAGGATTGTTGTGAAGATCAAATGAATACCTACATGAAAAATGCTTATAACTGTGCTTAGCACATACATGCTCAGTAACTGCCAGCTAGAAATATTGTTTTAGTGATTTGAGGTCCTGAAATAGATAAGGTCTACTTCAATTAGCAGCTCTTTTCAGCCCTGTTTTAAGCTCATTAAGTCTCTTCAGTACTAAGTCCCTTGAGCACAAAGCTGCTATGAAGTTTCAGAAGCCCAACTGGCCTTTTTATTACTAAGAGCTGTGCAAATGTACCTTTGTGTGCAGTTTTGCGACGTATGGGAAACCAGTCTCTAATTTTTTTGACTCCACTATAAACTTTGAACGAACTATCGCTGTCTGTCAGGCAAGAGCAGAGGGGTGCACGTCTCTGCAGCAGTGTACAAACTCGACGGTGGTTTTGGTGAGATGATTTTATGGCAGTGCCTTTCACTTTTACCCTGGCGTCTGCTGATGCGAAATCATGGAGTTTTGCCCTTTAAATCTTGTTTTATTATTAAATGGAGTCTGTATGAGGCAGTATGGCTCAGTAGAAAAACAATAGATGAGGCATGACAGTAAATTCTAATTCTGGCACCCCCACTGATTCACTCAGTCCTTCTGCGCTGAAGCCTGAAGTGCATTATGGAGAAACACCAGTGCTGAAAGCTGTCATTTGGCTTTCTATATTGGCGGTAACCAGAAGATACTGTAAATTTGTGGCAGTTAAAAAAAAATAAAAGAACTCAGAACAGGGAAAGATCTTATAGAATATCTAGTTAAACTACGTTTGTTTTCAAATGGGGAGGCTGAAATTCAGGCAAGTTACATGATTTGCTGAAGATCAAACCAGAGAAAATAAAATCCAGGTGGCCGATGGCCAGTCTTGTGGCCTGTCCACTATGTGTGATACCGGATGGAAGCTGGAAAAAAAGTCAGTTAAGTATCTGGACACTATATCTATGTATTGCTTAAAATCTGGAGCTTTCCTAATCCTCTAAATATTTTTATTTTTTACTTGGAATTTGGGATCATATGGTAATCTAAGTGTAGTAATCATTGACAAATGACACATTGGCAAAAATACATTTAGCTGGGTGAGGATAGGAAGGGCCGCTGTGTGACTCTGGACACTGTCAACACAGCATTCTTGTTGCCACTTGGGATCTATAGCTCAGAACAGTGGAACTGACAAATGGGGAAAATGGAGGGGATTGGAAAAAGGAGAGAGAACCCACCTTTATTATTAGGCACTTCCTACGTGTTCATTACCTTATCAAGTGCTTTATAGAAATTGTCCCTTTTAAGGCGGCAAACAATTCTCTGAATTTGCGGCATCAGTGTCAGAGTTGTCACTGACAGCTCTACAACCTGAGATGGATCTTTTAACCTACCTGGACCTTGGGTTCCTTATTTGTAAAACAGGCATTACTTAAACTGACTACTTCACGAAGTGGGAGACTTCAGCTGTGAAAGCTGTAGAAAAGTCTAGGGCACCATCAGAATTTAAAGTCACATATGATTTTTTTGTTTCGGTTGATTCTTTGTGATAGCTATATTTTGCTTAGGGGAATATTAACTTACATTTGCTGATTTTATGTAGGATGATGGGAGGAACACAACATAGGATTAATGATTTATTAAGGATAATTAGCCAAATATGTAGTCCATTTGAGAGAACAAGGTTGATGGTTTGCTTCACCTTGTTTTTCTTTTTTATTGTTTTTTTATGTCTTCTTACGTTGAATACATTATCATCAGTGCTGCTTTATACAAATTCTTTTAGAGAAATCTGCAAAAGCACTTGGAAATTGGTAACATGTATGCAATAAAATTAATAAAACCTATGATAGTTAAATACCTAGAGGGATGATATTTTTCATTGGAAGTTGGAGGTGTTATTTTCATGTTGTGTTTCAGTTGCAGTACTTGGATGTAAGCAAGAGAAATTAATTTGGTTATCTTAAAAGAGAGCTCAGATACTAGGTGTGAGATGAGGCCAGGCTGCCAGAACAGACAGGGACCAAAAAGAGGCAGGAAGAGGAGGGATCAGAATCACAAAAAGGGCAAACTGAATTTTTTTGTTTTTTGCTGTTGAAAAGCATGCAGTATATCTCACATACCAGAGTAACACTTACGTATATTACTTAAGATAATACTACTAATAAATCAAGTGAAGATCTATGTACATACCCTTACTCTATGACTTATTCTCCTAACTGAGAGTTAGTCACTGTCCTGAATTTTGTATTGATCATTTTCTTATTTGTTCTTATAATTGTACACGCTTAAAATAACATAATAATATAATACTGAGGTATGCGTGTGGCTCCTTTTTTCATTTCTAATATTTCTAATTTGTGTCTTCTCTCTCTTATTCTTGGTTAACTTGGCTACAGGTTTATTGATTTTATTGATCTTTTCAAAGAAGCAGCTTTTGATTTCATTGCTTTCATTTTTATTGATTTCCTGTTTTCAGTTTCATTGATTTCTACTCTAATTTTTATTATATTTTTTTCCTTCTACTTAGGATTTAATTTGTTCATCTTTTTGTAGTTTCCTAAGGTGGAAGCTTAGATTATTTCTTTAGATCCTTCTTCTTTTCTAATATGCACTTTACTTTGTTACTTTTAAAAAATGCTGGTTAGGTATTTTGTGAAATGACCCTCAATTTGGGTTTGCCTAAAGAAATAATTAGACTGAGGTTACGGATTTTTGAGAAGAATATCACAGAGATGAAGTACCCTTTTTATTGCCTAATTTATGGGTCTATGATATCACCATGACTTATAACTGGTAATTTGACTTCACTCCTTGGTTAAGACAGTACCCACCATGTTCCTCCATTATAAAATTGCTTCTTTTCCCTCTCCACACTCTTTCCATTAGAAGTGAGTTACCAGTCCAGCTCACACTCAAGGGAAGGTGAATAAAACTTCACCTTCTGGAGGCAAGAATTTCAAAAGATTGGCATCAGGCTATTTAACAAATATTTTGTGGGGGATGTTTTGTGGCCACACAAATATCCCATTTCTCTTAATGTTTTGCCCACTAATTTTAGCATTCATCAGTAGCAATCATTATCGCAATATTCTAATGGCGATATGTTTATTTTCCTCATTCCTCATTTTGTTATATTATTTCTGGTTGTATATTATTTTTGTTTCTATTCTGAATTGTTCAGCATTCTTGAATCTGGAAATTACTCTGGACCTCCTAGTAAGCATGGCAGGAGGTTGGATGAGAAGCACAGTGTCTTCATCACATGAGTCTGGGCCTCTCCTTGCCCCAAGTGGTTGTTTTGAAATTTGTCCCTTATTTCTCCTTTCCTAAAATTTATCAGCAGGAAATGGTGAAAGTTTGTAAGAAGAAAAGGCACCCTGACTCTTGGGGATTTTATAAGACTGAAGTCAGATTTTCAGCAATGTCTTTACTGAGTATTGGTTGTCACCTCTGAGCTTTCTGTCCCTGTGAGAGCTGTCATGATGAAGCTTTCTACTCTAGCAGTTGATATTAAAATAATGGTACTTTAGGAGAATCATTATTCACTTGGTGAAATAATTAAAGGAACCAAATAACACTAGACCCAAGTAACGCTGTTGAATTACATCCCTCACCCGTCTTAGGTTTCATAAGATTCTTTTGAATTCCTAGAAGGTTCTAGCAAATACCTGTTTTATAAACAAGAACTCATAGTTTTTTTTCATGTATTTCATTAATCCTAGCTCTTGAAATTATAGAGCCTTTATTTTTCACTCTCATGTTCAATCTCATCTCTTAAAAATAGCAAACGTCAAAATAAATGTCATTTTATCGTCTAAATTCTTTCTTTTAACTTTCATGTCAGATGGCTGCCATAGATGCCTCATCATTGGCTGATACTCTGTTGCCTTGCTCTTGAATTACTGCTACTATTATTTTCTAACTTATTTCCTGATATTCTTTTTAAAGTGCTTTCAGTATGTGATTTCCATTTGGAGCTCAAAGGTGCACTACCATTCTGGGCCCCTAATCCAACCCCATACTCAACCTACTTGAGTTAACTACAAAATGCCAGATATTTGGTATCTCTCCTATCCTGGCAGCTAGTAATGGCCATGTCACCCATTTCTGGATAATAACACATAAAGATAAACTCCTGGGATTTTTTCCCTCCCAGATAAAGAAAGGGAGTTCTTGAGGCTCTACTCTGTCCCTCCTTCCTTCCTGTATTTGGTTATACGCAGACACGAAGCTCAGCTGCAGTAGCCATCTTGCAGCCATCAGCAATGAGCCTGAAGCAAAAGCCAAGACACTGAGGACTGCAGAGTGAAGGCAGGAGAAGAGCTCGGATCCTTGTTGATAATGTTGAGCTGCCAAATCCGCAGTGATTGCCAAACTCTGCAATGATTATTTAGGACAATAAGAAACATCTCTTGCTAAAGCCACTTGTATCTGGGTAATGTTTTCTAGCAGCAGAAAGCGTCCTAACTGGGAGGCTGAACATATTTAAGACACTATAAATCTGGGGCGGAGAACATGGGGAGGAGATGTTGCAGAAGAATCGAACGGTTCCCTAAGTAGAGGGGACAAGAGAAAGGGCAATTTTGAAACAGATGTAAAATTTACCTTTCACTATATTAAATTCCTTCTTTAAAACATATGATTAAATGTACTCTGAAACGACTTTTCAAAATGTTTCTTTCCAAGTTTATGCTTTCATTGTTTTCCCAGAAATTATTTTAGATTATTATTTTGTTTTCTATTTCAAGGATGGATCTAAAAGGAATGATCTTATTTTCCTCCCTGATGTGTATACAGAACTAGATTCCCTCCATCCCCTCATCTACTGCCATATTTTCCTTTCTTGTGTAAGGTCACACATAAATTCACAGAATCTATCTCCTCTCACATTATATTTCATTAGCATTTTCTGTTCACCGAAACGGTGTAACCTTCTGAGTCTTGTTCAGAACAAGCAAAATTGGGAGTGTCAGTTTCCAAAAGAAAGTAGACAAGAAGAAGAAGATGTTATTTATGTTTGGTAATCAAGCTTGCAAAACCTCTTGGATTGTGACTTTTTAAAGCTGGAGGGAAAGCATGACGCTGAACCAACATTTTCTAAAATGTCACAACATTTCAGGAGGCAGGATCTTCTTGAAATCCATGCAGATGATCCTTCCGTGGATTCTAAGCATTACACAATTCCCTCTAGTTTCCAAAATCAATGAACGGGCATGATGAGTTTGTTTGTTTGTTTGTTTTAAATTCCAACTTTAGCTATTTTAAAAACACATTGAGGATAAACAGAAAATGTGATGACCACCTTTAAGGAGACTTTGCTGTGTGAATCTAGTACTAGGAAGAGGAAGCAGAACTTCATGCTTTTGTTTAGAAGACTTCATAGTCATTTAACATGGTGATGAATCAGAATATGAAGTTCCTTTATGGTTATAATCAATTTGAGTAACAGCTGAGAAAGCATAATAGAAATCATACAGTTTTACCTTTACCCCATAAAAGTCATGAAATATCCTGACAGGGCAATTTCGTCTACTTGCCTCTTCCTATAAATCTTTAAAAATCTGTTTTAATAATGGGCTAATTTTCCTCACACATAAACCAAATATACTGTTAATGGATTTGGAACTTACCTCTGTGTTTATTCCATTTTGGTTGAAGTATAAAACAAAAATGGGAAAAAAATCAGTGTTGATTATGGTTAATCATGCAACATAGATGTTCCTTACTTAAATATTATCTACAAAAGTTAGAAATAAGTCCCCGGCATTAAGAAAGATTTTGAAGGGGCCGGCCCTGTTTTGTAGCGGTTAAGTTCGCACTTTCCGCTTTGGTGGCCTGGGGTTCGCTGGTGCAGACATGGCATGGCAAGCTATGCTGTGGTGGGCTCCCCACGTATAAAGTAGAGGAAGATGGGCATGGGTGTTAGCTCAGGGCCAGTCTTCCTCAGAAAAAAGAGGAGGATTGGCAGATGTTAGCTCAGGGCTAATCCTCCTCAAAAAAAAAAAAAAAGAAAGAAAGATTTTGAAGAAGCAACCAATACTACAAAATGTTATTACCCCCTCCAAAATGTTTTCTACTAAAGCAAGGGACAGTGAGAGATAATGTTAAAGAATGCACCGTATTCCATATTACCACTGCCTCAGGTGACTGGGACTTTTGCCTGACAGAACTTGGGACAATTATTGTATCCTTTGTGTTCAGAGATTATGTGCTGACAGTTTATTTCCTGAGCAATAACTGAGATATGTGACCTCTTGTCCTTCCCAGGAGATGGCCTATTTTGTAGTTGACAGCAGCAGTCACTGAGGGAAGAGCTTGACATTTGTGGCCTTGTAGCCTATGGGTCAGCTGTGTCTCTTTTTGATTCCTTCTGGCTGGTATAGTATGCTGGCATCTGTCTTGTCTTAGTGACTATTGCTGACACTGCCTTGTAGTCAATGGTCTCTATGGGCATTCCCTTTGTCCCAGCCCCCTATACATGCAATTACCTCCCATGTTCTACAATCACAACCTTTCAATTCTCGTGCCATTGTCCCCATCCTCTTATCAGTAAAATGCAGTAAGCCCCATCCTAAATGCAGATAGAAGCAGTGCTACTCAGGTCTCCTTACAGGACAGTTGGGTCTACTACCATTGCCTATAAAGAGATTACTACAGCCATGATTATTCATTTTTTAACCTATTCTTAGACTGCTTGAGTAAGACATTGCTCCTACAATGCACTAGATAAATAGTTTCATTAATGCAAACTGAAAAAAAGAGAAAGAAGTCTTAGGATGATAACCCTCTACCATAATGTCACAGTAATAACAATAGCGTCAAAAAATGCTCCCCATCTTGCATTGGCGCCATCATTTTGATTTCCATTGTGTTTTCCACATACAGTACAGATATTCCTGCAGTATGAACAAGTAATTGCCAAAAGGATGAAGCTCCTTCTAGCTCAAAAGTCTGTGAAATCCTATCAGCAGAGATATGTTTAATTCTGACTACCAAATTCTTCTTTGAAACTGTACGAAAATCAGCACGACACCAAGCATGTACATCTTAACGTACACTTTTTAACTTTATGTTCTCCTAATTCTCCTTCTAACACTCTCTCTGCTTGATCTCTCCACTTTGGCTAACTCCACTTCTACATATTTTCTCCAAAATGAATATCTTCTTCAGAGTTCTGTGATTTGGCCTACTGCCACAGCTCCAAATGTCATCTCTATGCAAATGCTGGTCAAATCTCTGCCTCTCTCCTCCTCTCTCTCCCTCCCTCCCTCTCTCTCTTATCTCAGTCTCCTTCCTGACTGTCTGGTAGATATCTGGACTTGAAGGTCACCTCAGACTCAACATGAGCAGACTCATTATCTTCTTTCTGAGACCTTCCTTCCTCCTGGCTTCATGATGACTTATAACAGTTTCCCCCATTTCTCCTAGACAACACCTTAGTCATCTTGGATTCTTTCCTTTCTATTACCTCCTGCATCTAGTCAGTAATAAAATCTTGACGTTTCTATCTCAGTACCAAATGTCTCAACCTTTCCATTCCCATTGCCAACATCCTCATTTAAATATTTATGAACTTTTTTCTGGCTTACTCCAACAGTCTCCCAACTTGTCTTCCTGCTTCAGCTATACGGTACAATTTTATACACCACTTTTGTATTAATTATCCAAAGTAATGATTTCCAAACTATCTTTTTAGTATTACAACCTTTTATTCAAATGAAATGGAACACAAATATATAAAATAGAGCTGCTTTCTTTGAAACAGAGATTGAGTATGGGAAATCACACCTAGTCCCATTCAGGCTTCTCTTTACCTTACCTCTCCTCTGCCTACTCATAGTGCTTCCAGAGACACCCTCATGGGAACACAGTTGAAAACCACCATTAGAATATCCTCACAAATTAATTATGACCAGATGAAAAAATTGTATTTCAAACGTGCTGCAAGGGAAGAAGCTTTTAAGAAAAGTAAATTCAAATATATCATTTTAGTAGAGACAGTTCATAGGGGGAAAAAAAGAAGACAATTAGATAAACTTTATTAGATTGTTTAGCTATAACAGAAATTCATCAGGCTCTTAGCATGAGGATTAGTTGAAGCAAATCTAACTTCCTAGAAGAGGTTGTAATCTCATGAAAGTCTATCAGAAAATTACACTGGTTATTTTATCAGGAATGTTTATTACTTCCCAGAAAAAGTAATGAGTTATATTGTACAAGAACTTTTGTCCCAGGTCAGGTATGCAGTGATTTTCTTTCTCACCGCTGGTCGTGTTAGAATCTTACTCAAAGTTTCCAAAGACCATTAATTATCTACCAAATTAAGAATGGATTCTTTGGCTTGAAATTTAAATCACAACCTGGTATGATCTTAAACTAACTGTTAGCTTTTTGCTATTTTACTGCATTGATAGTTATTACAGTGTAAATTCTATTTTTTCTACTTTCTTCATCACAGCCATAAGTTTCCGTGTAGTTTCTCATGCTCTATTGCTGGTATAATGTACTTCTCCCTCAGCTTGCTTCCTTATGTTGGTCTGTCTTTTTACATCTTAGCCATTCAACAAGACCCAATGTTTTCCATGCCACGTTTTCTATGGCAATTTTCCAAAATCTCTTTAATTGGATATGTTCTCACCATTTTTTTAATGTCTCTGGGTCTTTACATGCCTCTCTTATGGTGGTTGCCTTTTTCTGTCTTCTTTTCTACAAGTAATGGGAAACAGGTAAACATATAACAGATGATTTATTGAGGTTGCATTACAGTACATGATAAGAACCTACATTTGTGGTCCCCATGTAGTATACTTTGTACTTGTTGCATCTCCAGACAGATTCTTGACTTTTTAAAGGTAAGCTTAAAAGTATAAAGGATAATGCTTGGTCTTTAGAATTATTTGGGAGACCATCTCTTACTAGTTATGCAATTCTGGGCATAAGTATTTAATTTCACTGAACCTTGGTTTCATCTTCCTCAAACAGAGCTAATTAAACATATAGGCAAATAGACATCTGTTGCCATGACTTTTACCCATGGTAGAGAAAAAAGCAATGCATGGAATGACAAAGGGAGATAGCCTGAGATAGGAGAGCTTACTGAACATCTCTGGGAATCTTGAGGACAACAGGCACCGAGGCATAGTGATAAGGTCCCCTGAGAATGGAGCAGATTGATCTAAGACTATTAAGAATGAAAACAACAAAAATGCTTATGTATACTTTCTCTCTTTATTTTTGCGGGCAGACTTCTGATGACTCCTGGAGAATTCCAGAGGCAGGAATAGTAAAATGATATGTGAGATGCTTTTCTTGCCTCAGATGAAAAGTTTTCAGAGCAGTTTTGCTGACCAATGGAATTGGTGTTAGCTTTGGGTATTTCAGGTTTTATCCTAATTAATCCTCTTAACTGCAGAGCTTTGTCCATGAGTAATACACTAAGCGCACTGTGTGCGCACTATAGAGGCAAAGCGAAGCAGTGCAGTGGCAGAACTTTAGTAAACAGAAACAGAACAGATTTGAAGAGTGAACTTTTCCATAGGGAGAGACTCAAATTAAATGCTCAGCAACTAATTCAATAATTCCTTTAACTAATGGGAAAGTTAGTAAGTGAATTATTTCAAAGCAAATTTATTATGAATTCTAGTTAAAAAATTAGGCAACTTATGAAGTACTTTCCCAGTCTAAGAATATGTAGAAGTAGGATTATTGAGTTATAAGAATTTGAGCTAGAAAAGCATATTCACTCAAAGCAACTACAATGTGCCAGAAACATATTTGGGAGGCTAAAGCTGCAGTCCTAGTGATTGACTGAATATGGAGGGTGGAAGGTACCATGGGGAGAGGGAGGAGGAAATTGGTGCGAGAAGCTGATGACACAGACACTTAGGATACACACACACACACACACACACATGTATATAATTTATGCACATGTATCTTCTAAATACCTTATCTTTATAGAACATAAAATAGGGTGACAAATAATAGTATATGGAACACAGAAGCAAAATACTAACTCAGTTTGAGACGTGAGTGGGAAAAAGGGGAAAGTCATAAAAGGCTCCCTAACAGGTGTTATCTGTATGGACTCTTAAACGAGAGGGGGAAATTACTGTAATGAAGAATATGAAGAAGAGCTTACCTTAGAGGGGAAACAATGAGCAAATATAGAGAGGTGTAAATAAGATGGCATGTTGGGAAAGCTATAGTCTGTTTTGAATGGTTGAGCCATAAAATGACAGATGTGAAATTACTGAAGATGGAGCTGAAGGAGGAGGGTTGAGTTAAATGGAGGCAATGCATGCTATGATTAAAAGCTTGGTTTTCATCCTTTCAACAATTAAGTGTCCACCAATGGGTTTCACCAGGGAAATGGTGAGCATTGGTGATTAGAACAATTACTGTGATAGCAGTAGGATGGGTAAATTTGAGGACTATATATGGCGGCTGAGTTAAGGGGACTATCATAAGTCAACATGAGATATGGTGAGGAAGACCTGCACTAGAGCAATGGTAATAGGGTTTTAGAATAAATTCTGGTTTAAGAATTATATAGGATGGAAAAGGTAACTGCGTTCGGTGAGAGAGGGAGGATAGAGGTAGAGGAAAGGAGAAAAGAACTCCCAGCCAACTTGTTTAGGTGCTTGAGCAGATGATAATTACGTTTACTAAAATGGGAAATATAAGAATGATGGTAAATTTGGTGGAAGAAGGTGGTGACTTCATTTTTGTATATGTGGAGTTGAAAGGTGCTTATAGTTTATGCGGTTTGAGATACACTGAAGGCTGTGTGTGTGAGTCTAGGGGAAGAAATGAGAACCAAGTGTAGTAATTTGGGAGTTCTATTTGTATAGACAGTAAATGGAAGGTGCAGGAAAAGATGGAAGTATCTCATCTAACTCACGTATTTCATTTTACCAATAGCATAGCTAGAAATCAGCATTTAAATTATCACAAAGAGTAATGTAATATGGGTTAAGTATAGAAAATATATAGTTTTGTTCTTAAGCGACAGAAGATCAAGATAAAAATATTCATACAATGAGATAAATTAGGTATCCTTAGAGAACTCAATAAAGAGTTTTTAAAGAAAGTGTGTACAAGTATATATTTTTGTCGTTGAAAGGGCAAAGGCCATTTAGGATCTGGTGCTTGATCTTAATTCCAAAATCTCTGATATTTTCTGTCTTCAGCTTTAATTTTGATGTTTATTTTCTGAAGATTCTCTTAGTATTTTAAATGTAGTCAGTGTACAGGATGTCCTTGTTACTGAGTTAATATCACAAACCATGAAAACATATTTTGAATTTAAGACACCTAAGTGAAAGAGGAGCCTTTATTTTAAAGGGGACATATTTTGTGTAGCCTGTTCATTGCTAAATATAATGCCATAACTTCCTCCCTTTTTTCCTCCTAACATTTGAATTTAAAATATTTGGAATAGAGTGATATCAAACATCTGTGTTATGATATACCTGTCCTCTGAGCAACATTTGAGTTTAGAGACAGCTTTTATTCCTGCTTGTTTAAAAAAAAATCACTCAGATAGGCACAACAATTAAAATGAAAAACCCTCAAAAATACATTCTTCAGTATGAAGAGTGGTAGAAAGAACACAGGCTTTGGCGTCAGCAGAATTGTGCATAAAAATTGGCTATATTAATTATTAACCATAAATGTGAGCAGTCGTCAAAATCTCACTCTTCTCCTCTTTAAATGGACTTATTTCTAGGATTAAATTATATCATCATTTAATCAGTTAAACTTCTTTCAACTATGAGTAACAGAATGTTTTACAGGTTTATATATCAAGAAGTCCAGAGTTGTTTAATTCAGCAGTTCATTAACACTATATATATATACTGTTTTCTCTGCCATTTTGAAGTGACAGATTTTCTCTCTGTTGCAAGATGACCACAGCAGTTCTAGGAGTCACATCCAGACAGAAAAATGTCCAGAGAAAGAAGACGGATCATCTCTCCGGTGTTTCCCTTTGAGGAGAAAAACCTTCCAGCAGTACACTTCCCTAATTCCTGTTGGCCAGAATAGGGTGTCAGGGTCTTTTTAAACCAATCACTGACAGGAAAATGATCCGTTAATAATCACAACTTACCTCTGACCTGAGAACCATATCACCTTCCTGCTGTTTGGATACCTGAACAAATTCATGGTTCTTTTAGTAAGGATGTTGGTAAGAGTGTTGGGGAGCCAACTGATGATATCTGCTGCATGTGATTCTCCAAGTGTGACCCTGGCAGTAGCAAAATTACTGGTACTCAGTAAGTAATCAATAAGTGTTTGCCTGCTCTTATCCTAGAACAATATTATGCATCAGCTATTGTGGTGGTCACTTTCAGATAGATTATCATATTTTGGATCCTGATCTGAGGCTTCCTGGAGCAAGAATTCAAGCAAGTTACTTTCATTTTCACAAGAAAATATCAATTTATCTGGTCAACACTTAGTATCTAAAACAAACGGAAGTTCTTTTGCCTGATAACCCTGAATGCTCATCCTTCAAGAACTAACTCACTGTTGACATCAATTTCAAATAATTTATGATTTACTCCTGTCAAAAGTCATGCTGAGATCATTCATTCATTTATTCATTAAATTTCTGTCTAGAATCAAAATTCTCTAAGTCCTATTTCTGTATCCTATCATATCAGAAAACCAAAAAGATGCAAACCAAAATTCTAGTACTATAGCTTTCTGAAAAAGATGTTGATTTTGTATAAAAGAAATAGTCTTATGAAGAATGCTTTTACATCTTTTGTAACACTGTTTGTGAAGACTTTTGTTCATTATGTTATTTAATAAGGAAAAATATAAATACCTAAGTAATGCATTCATTTCTCTTAGCATACAGTGTTGAGGAGAAAAATCTTTTTAAGTCTCTCCCAATTAAAATTTCTAAGTGCTCAACTTCATTTTAGTAGATAATACAAATCATGTAACTCATTGCTTCATTTTTGCCTGGGCTGCAAGAGATCAGTTTTATACTTAATTGCTTGCTATACCTTATCTCTAGAATTTTTTGTGTAATTATGTTTCTATTCCCTAACATTCATTATTTGGCTCCTGTTATATGGGCCTTGTTTTAAAAGTTTTAAAAGGCTATTGTACCCTTGATTCTTTTTAAAGCTGACTTAAATATTTTTTTTGGAAGTAGGAGAGTTATAAAATTACATCTCTCCTTCCAATCACATATCCTTACATCCATCATCTATCCACCTATCTTTTCTTCCAACTATCCATATTTTCTTTTGTTTACCCATCCATCCTTCCATCCCTCCATCCATCTACCCATCCTCCCAACCATTCATTCATTTTTTTAAAATGTCTTTCTGCATGTAACTAAATATATCCAGAGAAAGTGAACACAGTGCATACAGGATTGTGCACAAACCTGTGGGTCCAGAGAGTGTCTATGTTAGAATTAGATCAATTTCTTCATTTTACAAAAGGACTTTAGCTCCATCTAAAAAAAAATTTTGGCTGACCTTTGCCAATCTTAGCTTACATTGATGCAGAGGTTTCTGGATTTCTGTAATTGTTTTAAAAAAATTAGCATGGTTATAAATTTTGATTTATTTTAGTAGACTTGCCTAAAATAGTGTATGTAAACCAATGTACGTAAATCCAGCTTTTAATAAAAAAGGAAATTAGAGGATAAATATTTATAAAAGAAGTCATTTTAGTTGCCTTAAATAGTGAGCTTCCCTACTGTATTTAAAATGAGTTTTCATTTTTTCAACAAACATTAGTAATAGAAGTAATTCAATACAATAGACTTTCTCACTCAAGAAGTTCAAAATCAATTTCTATCCAACTTTCTAGAAAAATATCTATTGCATGAATTGTACATGCTAATATATATAAACTATGTGAATTTGGGCTCTCTGAAGTTTTGAAGATATTGATTGTAATAGTAGAAAGAGTCAAGATAAATGCACATGAGATACAGAAAAAACAAATTTGTTCTTTAAAAATCTTCATCTTGTACACCTGTACATAGGAAACTCTTACAAACCATGTGATATTCAGCTACTGTAGGCAAAGTAAAATCAATGCTATAAATGAGATCGAGTCTATACTCTTTCACTGCAATATTATAACTCACTAAAAATAATTAAAATTCTGTTAAAGTAACAAGTTGGAACTGAAATTCTAGACATTCTTAATATATATTACAACTAGTATAATTTCAGCAGATGTGGAATCCCATAACCCTCGTGGGATTAACACAATTAATATGACAGAGACATCATCTATAATTTCTCAAAGCACAAATAAAAGGCATATTCTCCTTAGGTAGTCACTTATATTTATTCCAAGGTGGCTATATGTTGACCAACAAAGCTAAGAATGGTATCAGTAGCTAGAATCTGATATACAATTTTGCTATAGCCCAGGACATTTCTGGGTGCCAAAAGAGGGTTTTTTAAAAGGTTTATAATTCTTATTGGAAAATATACACGGAAAAATCACAGAGATAATACCCCTTTCACTCTTCAAGCATCTAAACCCGTGTCCCACAGAAGGCAGGTACTCAACAAACACTTGCTTTGCAAATATTTGGAGCAGTCCTGTCCAACAGAACATTTTCAATGATGGGACTGAGCTATAACTACACTGTCCACAATGATAGCTGCATGTGGTGGGCCAGAGTGACTGACAAAGTGAAAGTTTCATTGTATTTAATTTTTATTAAGATAAAGTTAAATGGTAGCATATTTCTAGTGTCCATTGTATTGGACAGCACAGATTTAGAAAGTAGTCAAGTGTAAATTACTCAACGGTATACACCTTGAAAATTCAAAACAAATTTATTTGTTCGTTTGTTGTTATTTGCATTTGGTTTTAGGTTTCCTTCCCCGCCCATATCCTTGTTATTAATTTTACTTTTTTGAAATTATATAATCTAACTTGTTTACAAAAGTTAAAAGTATATTCTCGGAGAAGAATCTCTCTTCTCATATTCCTTTCACACGATTCTTAACATCCCTTGTAAACTATGTTTCCTTATTTCTTTCTTTATCCTTCATGTAAGTGTATTTTTTAAATATGTGTGAAAATAAGCACATTAAGATGTGCTTTCTTATTTCCCCTTCATTGTTACATGAAATGTAATATATTTCTAGAGAGGAAATCATGAGTTCATGCTGACATCTCCAATGTAATCCCATCCCATAGCGTTCTTTTTTGTTTATCCCATTCCATAGTAGTACCTCCCTTATTGCACAGTGAGAAGCTTGGCTTTCAAAAATATCTACATGTTTACTTGTTGTCTCAGTGTTACAGGACATATAAATACCCCCAGGGTATTTCTTACCCTGCTTTTCTGACCCCATTATTTCCTTAGCCTCACGTCTTGCTCTTTCAGATTCAGCTTTTAAGAGTCTATTGTGAAGTATCTTCCTGACGAAGAGTTCATGGAAGTTAAACATTCTGTATACTTGCATGTTCAAAAGAATCTTTATCTCACTGTTCACTTAATGAATTGGCTGAATATTGAATTTGAAGTTTAAGGTAATTTCTCCTTAGAATTTGAATGCATTGTTTCAGTTTTTTTCCTTCAGTATCTAGTGTTACTCATCAAAAGCGTTAATACCAATCTGATTTTAATATTTTATCGATGGCCTTTTCTCTCTTGAAGATTTACTTCTTCTCTTTATCCTCAGTGTTCTGGAATGTTGGAGGGCTTGTCTGAGGATGGTTAACCTTGCATCTAAGCACTGATAGGTATATTCCCTGAAAATAAGGATATAAATTCCCTGAGAATATGTACGCATATTCCTGGTACCAAAAGACATGTACTAAGGTGTTATAACATCACCATATATCATAGTCCCAAACTGGAAATTATCCAAATGCCCATTAATCATAGAATAGATAAATAAATTGTGGTATACTTATACAATGGAATACTATACAGTAATAAGAATGAATAATCTAAAACTACATGCAATCATGTGGGAAAATCATGTGAGTTTAATGCTGAGTGAAACTTGATACAATGTGATTCCATTGGACTGAACCAAAACAAGCAAATAATATATATTCTCTCATATATATTCTCTTAGAACTTTCCAGTCTCCTACTGTAGTAGTTATCCATTGTGAAACAAATTGCTCCAAAATTTAGCAGCTTAAAAAAGCAAACATTTATTGTCTTTCACATTTTCTGAGAGTTAGAAATCCAGGAGTGGCTTAGCTGCGCAGTTTGCCTTCAGGATCTCTGATGACATTGCAATCAAGATGTCACCTAAGGCTGCAGTTATCTGAAGACTTGAGTGAAACTAGAGGATCCATTTCTGAGTTCACTCATATGACTGTTGGCTTGAGGCCTCATATCCTTATTAGCTATTGGCTAGCAGCCTCAGTTCCTTGCCAGTGGGCCTCTCTCTAGGGCTATTCACAACCTAACAGCTAAAGATCCCAGAGCCAGCAATATGCAAGACAGAATGAGCAAGATGGAATCCTTGATGTCTTTTTTAACATAGAACATAGTCTAAGAAGTAACATGCCATCACTTTTGTTATATTCTATTGGGCACACAGGTCTGGTACAATGTGGAAAAGGGGTACACTAAGACGTGAATCCCAGGAGACTGGGACCAGTTGGAGCCATGTTGAGGGCTGGCCAGCACACCTGGTAAAAATTTAAATTGGTGGATTTTGAGAAGTTCAGTAGTGTAGGAAATTGCATTGATAATTTAAATATTTGAGAATTCATACTGAGAAACAAAGAAAACTAACAACAAATAATTTTTTTAAAGAGGCAATTTGTTAACCTCTGTTAAAACAAAGTGCTACAGAAGTGCGTAAAGGCTTTCCTAGAACATTACTTGGCCCAAGTCCGACTTTAAATGCTTCAATAGTCATAGTCACTTAACTAAACAAATTTGAAAAGGATGTGAGGAAAAGTATAAAAGATCTAAATCCTTATGTCAAGTAATCATTGAGTAATTTCTAAAGCATTTAAGCCAAGGAATATTGTTTATTAATATTAACATTACTTATAAACATCAGGATTTTTAAATTTAAGCTCCAGGGAAAAGAGCTAAGTCTCTAAGTCAGTGGAGAGTCCCAAAGCTGGAGACTCAGGCTAATTCAAGGATCCAGAGTTTCATACGTAGAAAATGATCTCTGCTAGAGGGGAAAAAATATGATCAATATCGTGAAGCCATGACAAAGTTTTTCCGTTATTTTATTTTTTAACTTCTCCAGATATTCCAGATGTTTAAAAGGTAGGTAAAGAGCAGAATAGTGAGGTCAGAAGTCCTACTCTTGCTGACTGTGTGATGTGTCATAAAGTACTCACTCACTCTGACCCTTGATTCTCTCATTTGAAAAGTGGCAAAATTCTTACCGGTCATGGAATTTTATGACATATAATCTGTGAGGAACCAAACACATTCTTGATACATAATATTGGCTTCCAAATATTTTTAAAAATCTGAACCACGATAATCAATATTTGCTCAATAAATTAAAAAGATGAAGGGTGTGAGGCATTTACAGAAGTCACGCATATGCTTGCTTGCACTTTCCACTATTATTAATTCCTTCCTAGTTACTTAGCCTAACATAAAGAAATGATGACTTAGCTTTATGTGAACTTTCAAAGCCAAATTCCTCTACCATTTGTAATTTTCCAAGATAGTATTATAATTAGAAATATTTTAATTTGAGATTTATTAATGGTAGAAAACATAACTTGGTGACATAATTTCGGATGATTACCTGCAATGAGTCTGAATTCTTTTCTGACCTATTTAATCTAATAATTATGCACCCTTGCCTACTTTCAAATGCACGGAATAAATTTGGCAAGGATTAAGAAGGGGTGAAATATTCTTGAGTTACTGCCAGAGACTCAAGGCCTAGTTGAAGTTAGCTCTGTAGGTTTGTTAACCTCATTGCCAGAAAATTAACATTAATTCTCCCAGGAGAGCTGAAATTTCAAAGCCCCAAGGATTTTACTTATCCAGAGGAGGCAGGGTGGGTTCAGAGAGCAGGCTCTGGAGTGTCCCTTACCAGCGTGCCACTTATCAGCTGTGTGACCTCAGTTTCCTCCTCAGTAAAGTCAGGATAGTAATAGCTCCTGCTTCTCAGGGCTGCTGTGAGGATTAAATGAGACAATGAGTATAAAATGCTTAGCATAGTGCCAAGTCGAGTAAGCACTCAAAGAATATTAGCTATTATTCTGTATATCCCGAATAAAGTCGATAGAGAAAGTTCAGACCTCTAAAGAGAGCAGAACTGGCTTAGAATTTGGCAGTAGAAAACAGACAAGATGCTTTAAGTTTGAAGCTGACAATGTGTTGACCCAGAGGTCACTTTTGTTTAATAAATCTATGCTCCAAAGTTCAGAACAGTTTATCCTACCTGACATTTCAATTGATTAGAGCGAATTTGTTTAAGGTATCTCCCTTTTTGATCAATAATTGTATAACATAGTGGTATATTATGTGTAAACCTTGTTTTCTTGAAACAGGTAGATTGCAGATTCAAGACAGGTTTGTCAATTTGCTATTCTTTCTTAATTACCCTTAACTGGCATATACTCACTTTGTAGTTTCTTGAAAGCATTAAAAAAAAATCACTCCTAGGCTGATCCAGGCGACCACATGTCCACAGTATGAGTAAGCACACCCACAGCTGATGTTTAAACTAATGACATGAAAAGTGCATTACATATCAGCTTTGACTAGTTCATTTGTGTTGCCAGAGTGAAAAAGTAGTAGTTTCCATCTGTACTTCAGAAATTAAACATTTGCTTCTGAAAGATTTTATTTTAATTGGAGTTAATATTAGTTTATTAGTAAAAGGCTCCTAGAGGAGTTCAAATGAAATCATGTTGCAATAATGAAAAATCTATGTCGTGTTTTCCTTAAACTTCCTTAAATCTTTCTCTCATTATCTCACATGGTGGCGAAAACTAGACTTTGGCACGATTTTATATTTGTTTCTTTTTGCCAGAATCTACACAGGAAGATGACGGGGGCAGTTTCACTATGGCACAGGCAGTAGTAACAGATTGAAGGTGTTGACGGAGAGAGTTAGTTATTGTAGGGCGCACTTTGGGAGATGAGAAAAAAATCTGTTTTCAATGAGGAAGAATGTGAATAAAGTTTTGTCAATAATAGACCAACACAGATTTTGAGACCATATCTCTTTGTATTTAGCTATGTCTTTAGAGTTAGGAGAAGATGTCAAAAAATCTAGAACCATTTTGCCTGTTCTTTGGAGTTGCACTTTTGATGGGACAGTTTGCTGTTCACCTCTAGAACCTGAAGAAAATGTGAAATAACTGGACACATTTTCTTAAGAGCTCTCTCCTCATCTTAAAAAGTAAAGATTAGCTCATTAGATATGTTGAATGTTCTTATAAGTCCACTTAAACATATTTTTGGAGCTTCTTGAGTGTGAACAAAACATTGAAATGCAAGCTGAACATATTGCGTTGTACCTAAATTTTTGTCGGGCTTTTATATATACTCATTCATTCAATTACTCAATTCATTCAATTGCTTATCTACTATGTGCCAAGCTAAGCACTTGGGATACAAACAGAAAAAAGTTTCCAGGAACCATTGAAAACTTTTAAACAGTGTAGTGACATGGCTCATTCATAAAACAACTTATTGACCATCTATTTTGTAGCAGATACTGTTGTACTTAAGGCTAAGAGTAGGGTTTCATCAATAAGATTGTACTTAAAATGAATCTGATGGATGAGAAGAACCTAGGCCAGAGGACTATGGTGAGCACTCAAGCAGGAGAAAATGATGGCTAGAGGCAGTACGGCTAGAATTGGCAATGGATTTAAAAGATATTTATATGGTAGAGGAGATTGCACATGGTGGACATTTAGACATAGAAGGTAAAGGAGAGCGGGAGGTCAAAGAAGACACCTGGGTTTTTTTCATGGATGGCTGGGCACCAAGATAGAAAACCGTAGAAGAAAATGAAGTTTTCCTGGAAGAAAAGAATGTCTTTAGGTGTAGATAGGACAAATATGAGGTGTTATGAAAGATTCAGATAGAATTTTGCAATGGGCTGTTGGATGTATAGTCCTGGAATTTAGGGAAAAAGATCTAGATTAGACACATACTTTGGGAGTCCCATCCATATATGTAAATGGGCCTTGTGGTTTGGGACTACTTGTCCTAGCAAAGTGGTGAGAGTTAGCTTCCTCCTTGGCTTTGTTATCCCATCCACTGAACGTGAGGCAGCGATTTGATGAAATCTCACTATAGAGCGGTAGTAGTCTTATCCAATAGAAATGTTTCATATCTCCACTCTCAAAGTAATAGTCAGTAGCCACATGTGTCTGTTGAGCACTTGAAATGTGGTAAGCGTGATTGAGGAACTGAATTTTAAATTTCATTTAATTTTAATAAATTTAATTTTTGATAGCCACCTGTGGCCACGTGCCACTTTTTATTGGACAGTATGCCTAGAGAAGGACAGAGAAGAGCACAGTGGATAATCTTGGCAGGTATCGTGGCTAAGGAGTAGGATATAGATGATACATTTTAGTAGGTGGAGGACAGAGGGGACTAGGATGGAGGATAAAACGTGAGTGCCCGTGTGTACCACCACCGTTTCCCCATATCAAGAACATAGCAAGCAGAATTGCAGGAGATGGTATGTCATACATGCAGACAATGATTTGCATTAGAAAAAATAGTATTTATCAATATTTTTGTAATAGATGAAATACGTCTATCTTCTAGGTTTAGATCATTACTCTAAAAATTAATCTGCTTTTATCCTTCATCTTCAAATGGGGCTTCTTCAATGTAATATGTACAGTTACGTGTCGCTTACCAAAGGGGATACATTTTGAGAAAAGCATTGAAGGTGATTTCATCATGGTGCAAACATCATAGAGTTCACCTAAATTGAGTACAAGAGAAAATGATGCAAACAAGAGATGCAGTAAACACGAGACGTATGAGGCTGCTGCCAGCCTAACACAGCATACTGTTTTATAGAAAATGTTTTTTATAAGTAGAAAGAGACACTCTAAAATAACATAAAAAGTATAGTATAGTAAATACACAAGCCAGTAACAGTCATTTATTATTATTATTTATTGTCAAGTGTTATGTTCTGTACATGATTGCATGTGCTATACTTTCATACAACTGACAGCACAGTAGGTTTTTTTACACCAGCATCACCACAAACACGTGACTAATGCATTTCACTATGACCTTATGATGGCTATGAAGTCACTAGGCAATAGGAATTTTTCAGCTCCATCATAATCTTACTGGACCACCTTCATGTATGCGGTCCACTGTTGGCCAAAATGTCATTATATGGTGCATAACTGTGAAGTAAAGAGTTCAAATTTCTGTTCTGCTATATAGTAGCAGAATGATCCTGGGCAAGATTCTTGATTTCTCTGTGTCTCCACTGTTCAATTAAGTATTAACACCAGATTAATACTTGTGTTGTTTTAGGATTTAAATCATAGCAGATGCTTAAAAAATGCCTTAAGTCTACTGAAGAGTTAAAGAATGTTACTATCATTAATCTTAAAAGTAAACTTGGAGAAATCTTTTTGACTGAGACTATTTTGAAACCTTAATTTAAAAAAGGAAAATCTATGGATATTAGTCCTTACTAATAGATGCATCCCTACACTCATTCAATGTTGTATTTTTTAAGAAATATTTTGCATATGAGATTGCCTATTTCTTTGCATTGATCTTTTTTTTTTTTTAAGATTTTATTTTTTCCTTTTTCTCCCCAAAGCCCCCTGGCACGTAGTTGGATATTCTTCGTTGTGGGTCCTTCTAGTTGTGGCATGTGAGATGCTGCCTCAGTGTGGTTTGATGAGCAGTGCCATGTCCGCGCCCAGGATTCGAACCAACGAAACACTGGGCCGCCTGCAGCGGAGCGTGAGAACTTAACTGCTCAGCCACGGGGCCAGCCCCTGCATTGATCTTTTTGATGACAGGGAAAATATCTTACCAAAAGAAAGTTTACAGTATTTTTATTATTTCTATGAGTTAGAATTACTGCCTTTAAATAAATTTTATTGTATTTGGAAACTCAAATGCTTTCTTTCTTTAAATATCTTTATGTTCACAAGTTCAACTATTATTCACACCAATTATTTTCTGAATTTCTTGGGGCTTATATTGGATAGGATGAGAAATGATTATATGATCCCAGGCTTAGTAGAAATAAAAATGACATAAAGGAGAAAGCTAATCTTCTCAAACATTTCTATTGTTTTGACTCCTTTTACTTTTCAGAGATCCGAAGAAATAATTAAAATTCTATTAATCAAATATTTGTTTAAAAGTATGATTCTCCATTTCCTGGAAACTCCAGAAATCTGAAAATACAAATAGGATAATCTTCTCTTTCTTATTCATTTTAACAGCGATTCCTGAGTTTGTGACGCAAGTGAATGTCGCCTTGGAAGCCTTAAGTAAAAACTCTTTGGATGTGTTTGATGATAATCAGTTTGTGGACACCTCAAAGAAGATCTATGATACAATTCATGATATTAGATGTTCAGTCATGATGATTCGGGTAGGTTTGCTTTACCTTCCATTGAATTATTGCAACCCTCTTTACCATCTGGAATGCCTGGAATGATTGCAAGAAATGTTTTATTTCTACGCCATAATGTCAATGCTGAAATCCACTAGAACTTTGGAAATTCATACGTATCCCCAAAGTCAAATCTATTGTTACAGACAACACTTTGCCTTATGTATTTGGTTGTAGCTTATGCAAATGAGCACATTTAACTGCCATGTGTGCAGAAATGATAGAATTTGTCGTGTGCAGGATTCGTTGAGGTATCACATAGAACAATCAGGAGTGAAAAAAATACATGAACTAATTTGCTTTCTTTCCTTGAACAGAAAGGAAAGGATCGTTCTCATCATTGTACTGAAACTGGTAGGAAATGTGTTTAAAATGAGGTGTCTCTATAGCCACACTCTTCTCACGCTAGATCCTAGAATCACAGCGTGTTCTAAAAGAAATCTCACTTGGAGCTGCCAGGAACAACAAACACTTAAACTGCCCCAGTCTGGGAGTTGTCTGTTGAGGGGAATATATGTCATCTTCCCAAGGGTGTGAGTGAGCTGTTTGTTGTGGGCACACCCCATATACAGACCAGGATTATTTGTTTTTACTCAAAGGTTGATGTGGAGTATTTTTTTTTAAGTTATTTAAAAAACAATGGGCGTTCTTTGGAAAATGCATATGTAAAGATATGGAGATACCTTATCTTAAGATGAGTTCACCTGGAGACAGACCCTGAGGTAAGAATTTGTGTTATTATTAGTCTATTTAGGAGAAAGTGAGACAAAAAAATGTGAGGCAGGGAGGGGAAGGAAACCAATAAGGTGTAATTAGGCGTCGTCGCAGGCAACTGGGACTTGATCCCACTGGGGAGCACTGGGGGGGTACTATAGAACACGCTTCAGAGTTATCTCACCTGAGGCAAACAAAATCCAATCTATCCACCCATTCATCCTTCTTAAAGGCTACCTCTCCTCAGAGGTGTTAACCAGAGCCTCCTGCCTGAGCCAATCAAGCTCTCGTGACCAAAGTGACCAAAAAAAGCATCCCTCGGGCAGAGCAGCCAGTGCTTGCAGCAGGAAGATTCAGTAGGACTAGGGAGTGAAGTTGTTAAGTAAGACTAGAGTTCAGTTTGACAGCCTCTGGATTTAGCTGTCAGTAAAACCATAAAGATGGGACTAGAAGTGCTGAAGATATATGGGTGGAGCATCAACAGTGTCTGACAGGGACAGGCCTGATTGCCATAGTTAGGGTACACTGAGCAGTCCATAAAAGTGGAGCCATCTGGGGACCTTGTAAGGAAAAAGGCCAACAAAAGTCAAGGAGCCTGGCAAGGCAGATGAATGCCTATGGAAGAAATTGTAAGAGAAAGACTAGAGGAGTCAAGATATAGGACCTAGCACTTCAGAGCTTGGGAAAACCTGAAAGCAAGCCAGTTATACATATAAGAGAGAAACCTCAGGGTATCTACTTACAAGCGGCCTGGAAGTATTTGTTCATATGTGACTGGGAACTGTGGCACCATACCAGTACTATATCTGAACTGCAAAGTACCTTTATCAAACATTTCTTCTTCTAACAAAGGCTTTTATTTCTTACTCGTGTGGATGTGTGGACTAGCAGACTGGTAATAACCCAAAGCCGAGAGGATAGGTACAACCAGGAAAGAAACACTGAAAGTGTGAAGAAGACACGTGAACCTCAGGAAACAGTCTTACCAGAGTGCAACCCCTGCATTCCCAGAATCCCTGCGTTGATATTTGAGAACACAAACCAGTGAGACAGCATAGGTGAACCACGATAGGGAGTGTGTTTTTTCCTGCAAAAGCTGTCTAGGGATGAAAAAAGTCTTATAATCTTTCCCGTTGGAATGCTTCAGTATTTAAAAATTTCCTTAGTATCAAATGGCTTACTTATAGCAAATCTAATTATCTTGCCATTATTTCCATATATTCCTCATATCTAGGAGTTCACTGTAGGGTAGGAGAACAATTTATTGTAATTATTCAGAGCCTTAGAGGGCAGTAATTTTTCCCTATATTCATCTCTTTTTCATGGTGAATACTTCAATTCATTTTAATTTTTCCTCATAGGAATAATTTAATATTTTGTGTTCTTTGTTAGTCCATATTTAACTTTTCAACAAACCTCTCAATGAGACAATCAAAATTAGGCACTAATTAGGGCCTGTCCAATGTCAAAAAAGTGAAAGACCTGCTCTTGTGTTATGGCTATTAATACAGCCAACTGCTCTTAACCTATTTTTTCCCCTCTTAAACACCATAATTTGTGGATAGAAAATGGCTTCCTTTTATTTTTATTGTTTTACCCTGTTGTTACCTGTATATTCCTTCTCCATTTTGATTTGCTGTGTTTGCTCTTGGTCCTAAATCCTGATCCTATTAAACTTCACTGTGTTTCTAAATGATTCTTCATAGAACGTATCAAGTTGTTTTAAAATTTGGTAGTGACCATACCTAAATTAGCGTAAATTAGAAACATGAGATTATAATCTTAGTTCTTTCATCCAGATTACTAATAAAATATAAAATTATATTGGCCCTTCACCTAACTTTAATCTCTGCTAGATATAACTCCAGTTAAGGGCATTAGTGGGATTTTTTTTTTTTGAAAGATTTTATTTTTTTTCCTTTTTCTCCCAAAGCCCCCCGGTACATAGTTGTGCATTTTTAGTTGTGGGTCCTTCTAGTGGGATGCTGCCTCAGCATGACCCGATGAGCAGTGCCATGTCCACTCCCAGGACTCGAACTGGTGAAACCCTGGGCCGCCAAAACAGAGCACATGAACTTGACCACTGGGCCTCAAGGGCATTAGTGTTAGGAGTCCTTAGAATCCGATGTCCCATCCAACTGAGAACATTTTGGTAAGTGTATGGTTTGAAAGAATGTTTTTTGAATTTTGAAGTATAGGTATGCTTTCTTCAAACACACTCTATGGCCAAAAAAATAAATGAAAGCAGAGCTGCTGTACTTGAAACCGTGAAGGACAGTCCGGACACCCAGCGTCTCAGGACCTGCCCGCTAGGCCCCGGCAACCTCCAGGGGAACCGTTGCCGAGCTGCCAGAGGGATTCCTTGGAGGACGATCCACGAACCTCTGTTCTTAATTGCTAATTGGATCATAGGATGAAAAGTCTAACTCAGGCGCAGTTAATGAAAATCTGTCATTTTTTTCTTTGAGGACTGTCCCTTTATCATAGAAGATAATAAAATTGATCTGGTATAATCTTCTCTTTATAAGGTCAAATTTAATGCTGATCAATATCCTGACCTTAGAACTGCAAAGCGTTTGATGCTTTCTTCAAAGTATGTAAGAAGCTTCCGCATTAAGGCAATGCATTTATAATTATGCGAGTTCAGGGAGGGCTAGGCTATGCTCTGGAGAACGTTTGTGAGTGTTAGAGAATCCAATCCTATATGTGAATTTTCATGAGCGCTCTTCAGTGCCCTTGAGACAATAACATACTAATTTAAGATCAGAGCCTGAAATTGTGTAAATGGTTTTATAAAAATAGGATTATAGCTGCCTTTCATATTTATTTTGATGCATAATTATGTTAGCAATTGTTCATATTATTCTTAAAAGTTCTAAGATAAATGCTGTGACATTTCATCTTACTATCTCCACCGAATTTTGTGTGTGGACAAATAAGGTTGTAGAATCTCATACTTACAAACGTCAGAGAGTAAGGAGTATTAAATATTTTTTACCTATCTAATATCTATGTGTAACTTTTACAATTATTGAGTCCATATAATACAACGGTTAAGACTAAAGCAAGTAACAAATATAACCAAACCTCAGTGTCCTCCTTTGTAAAATAAACTTTGTATTTAACCTACTTCAAAAGATTATGATGCTGAAGAAAAGAGCTAATAGAAATGAAGTGCTTGGTAAATAGCCTCTGACAAGAAGGTAGCTACTAATGCTGTTGCCTCTGTGAGTAGTAAGAGCACTAGTGAAGCTCTTGTTCTTTTTGTATATTTTGAAGAATGACAGCTGTAGAAGCTATAGAAATATGCTTGTGGAGCAACATGAAGCCAAAGCCCCAAGAGGAACTTGAAGGGTGAAGTTCTAAACAAAGAATTATGTTTTTTCTCAAGATAAGGTTTATACTGACCTTGGATATCTGAATTAAAGACTATTTAATGCAAATTGTGCTTTTGGACCCATATTAATTTAAGCTAGCATTGTAATTCAACGTGTTGTTTTTATTAACCTCTTGAGACATGCAAGGAGGGCTCTCGATGTTTCATCTTTTTGGCAAAAGGTGCTTAAACAGAAATTTTAAAAGGACAACATTATTGAGTTGTAAGTGAGTAATACGGGTGGCCAGCAGTGAAATACTTTCAAAAAGAGGAAAAGATTCAGCAAAAATTCATGCTGGAACAGGTACTCAGAATGTAGACTTCACATATTTTATTTGTGAATTTTCATATTTGACTTATCAAAAGCACACAGAGGGCCAGCCCTGGTGGCCCAGTGGTTAAGTTTGGCACGCTCCACTTCAGGTCCGGTTCTCAGGCACAGACCTACACCATTTGTCTATCAGCAGCTGTGCTGTGTCAGGGGCTCACATAAAAAGAAAAAGAGAAAGATTGGCAATGGATGTTAGCTCAGGGCAAATCTTCCTCAGAAAAGACGAAAAAACAAGCACATAGAAAATACGGAAATACTTTCCAAGACCAAATGTGAAGATTTTCAAGACCATCACTAAGTGTAGATTTTCTGTGTTAGTTTTCTAACTTTATAGATTGAGGAATGGGAACATATTTTAGATATCTCACTTGATGGAAGTTAATTTTTGAAGAAACAAAGGTAAATGAAATAAAAAAAGCATTTACATGGCTCAGTTTACATGAGCTATTTTTGCATCAATCATTTACATAGCTTCTAGAATTATAACATAGTTCAATATACAACGTCAGCTTATATAGCCAGAAAAATCTTTTGTGTCTGATTCTACTGTACCTACAGGAATGGATAGATTTATGGCTTCCACTGGAATTATATATAATTTTATTGATTTAGATTGCTTGCGCTGCCATAATTTTTCTGAACTTCTTTAATTGTCTTCTATAACTTCTTTTCCTTGTGACCTCAAAAATTCCTTTTGCTTTATGCTGAGGTGCTGTTTGTCTCCAAAGTCTCACACTCAAACTAGGGGAGAGAAAGGCCCTGATGGTGGCAGTCAGTCACTAAGTAGTGTAGAATGTTATCTCGTACATTGGAATTCTGTGGAATTATGTTCAGAAATAAAGAAATGGTGAGAAGAATATTGTGCAAAATCAAAAGACATGCATCCCAGCCTCAGTTTGACATGTTACCACTTCCATTCTTACTTTACATGATGTTGTTAGTTTCTTCACTGTAGGGGGCAATGAAAGCATACTATTGAATTACTACTTTCAGCCATCATTGCACTAAAAACGAAGGACAAAACATTGTTCCCTCAGATTAGGAACAAATTGAGAATGTCCCTGTTCCAATGCAATGAAATGTTGTGGATGTCCTAGCCAAGAGAGTAAATCAAGAAACAAAATAAAAATTATACAGACTACAAAGGAAAAAGTAAAACTGTATTTGCAAATTATATGATCAACTCCATTGAAATTGCTAAAAAAAATTTACAACAAAAAACCCCACCTTAGTAGAAATGGTAAATGACGGCTTTTTTTTTTTTTTTTTTTTGATGAGGGAGACTGTCACTGAGCTCACATCTGTGCCAATCTTCCTCTATTTTGTACGTGGGATGCCACCTCAGTATGGCTTGATGAGTGGTGTGTAGGTCTGTGCCTGGGATCCAAACCTGCAAACCCTGGGCCACTGAAGTGGAGTGCATGAACTTAACCACTATGCCACTGGGCTGGCCCCAGAAATGATAAATGAATTTATCAAGATCACAGAATACAAAGTCAGTCTACAAAAACAAGGTCAATATACAAAAATATAATGGAAGGAAGGGAAAAAATGAAGATAAAGGAAAAATTAATGAAATATGAAAAGTACAATAAAGATATACAATGAAACTTAAAACTATATATTTCTATATAGTAGCAACTAACAATTAGAAAATATATCTTTTAAAAGTACAATATATCACAGCATCAAAAATAAAACAAACAGTGGTAAGTTTAAGAAACACTTTAAAAGTTTGTATTCTGAAAATTGCAAACTATTATTAAGAAAAATTAAAAGAACAAATATTTGGAGAGATTTATCATATTCCGTGATGGGGAGACTCAATATTGTTAAGGTGTCAATTATTCCCAAATTGATTTATAGACTTAGTGCTATCCCACACAAATTCCCAGCAGACTCTTTTGTGAAAATTAATAATCCAAGGTGGCTACGTGGATATACACATTTGTCAAAATTCATCAAACTGTACATTTAAAATTGCATGTGATTTGGGGCTGACCCAGTGGTGTAGTGGTTGAGTTCGTGCACTCCACTTTGGTGGCCCAGGGTTTGCAACTTTGGATCCCAGGTGCAGACCTGCACACACTCATCAAGCCATGCTGTGGCAGTGTCCCACATGCAAACTGGAGGAAGATTGGCACAGATGTTACCTCAGGGACAATCTTCTTCACCAAAAAAAAGCATATAAATTACATTGGAAAATTGATTTAAAAAATAAATAATATTTCACCCATAATCAACACCTTAGAAAACAGGTAATGTTAATTAGATAAGTTCCTGCCAAACTATATTAATGAGGACTAATTAGAAAGACCTGAGTGGATTATTGAAAATGCTGATACTTAGAATATTATAAAATCAATTCCTTTCAACTTTATAACAGACTGCTTGCTGAATATCTCTATTGTATGGGTCCTCTTTTGTTGATTTTTATTTCTCATGTTTGTGAATCATTATATGTTATCTTAGATCAGGGGTTGGCAAACTTATGGCCAAATTTGGTCCACCATCTATTTTGTACGGCCTGTGGGGTAAGAATGGTTTTAATATTTTCAGACGGTTGAAAAAATTTAGGACAGATGAATATTATTTTCTGACATGTAAAAATTATGTGAAATTTGAATTTTGAAATACAGTGACACCCATATATATCTATGGCTCTGTGCTATGATGGCAAGGCTGAGTAATGGCAACAGACACTATATGACTCGCAAAGCCTAAAACATTGACTATGGCTATTACAGAAAAAGTTTACTAACCCTAGTCTTAGATAGTCTGTTTTGGCCCTTTGCCAAAATCTTGATTTGTTTTTCCCAGGCTCCAATCACCCCTTTACTAGTTTTCTCTTAAAAATCCAATCATGCCAAATATTTGAATATTAGAATCTCTTTCCTTCAAAGTTCCTGAAGTCATGTGACCACGTGGAGTAACTTCTGCTAGTCCTTCCTATTCCCAGTCAGGGGTTCCAGGCTCCTTTCTCCATCCTACTTTCCACCCTGCATTCTCCAGATCCTCTAATTTCATTACCCTTTCTTTTCTAGGTCAGTATACCTGTGCTTCTTTCTTTGCAAATTTTATATTCGTGCTCTGCTACTTGGCAGACAGAGTTCTTTAGTGACTAGGATTCACCCTTCTCCTAAGGCTGTAGGGAGGTTTTTACATTCCTTCCGGTATTTTGCATCATTCATTCATCAGGTAAAATTAAATTTTAGGCTTGCTTTTGATTATCATTGTTTTAAATTAAATTTTTGAGTTTTACAAGGTGTTGAAAGTCATCAACTTTATTCAACCATTTCACTTTTTCTTTTCTTTCTGTTATAGTAGTAACAATTTATGCAAAGATTATTTGATTACTAATAAGTATTATTTGATTACTAATAAAATAATATTTGCCAAGTGAATTTAACGTGCAGTAAATTAGGGTGAGTACACACTTTGGTTACTTTAAGACAAACTCGGATTATACCCCTTTTCACTCTCAAAAGTGTCCAGTTTGGATGATAAATTGTTATGTTCACTCTAGTTTCTGGGCCCTGATTGTACTGCTTGAGGCCCTGGGGTGCATCCGCTCCACCCACTGGGCGACATTCCACAGTGCTCAGGCACTAATGACCACAGTTCCTTATCAAGCCAGTTTTTCCTACCCCAGGAAACACTTTCTCTCCACAGGCCTAACTGCTATCAAATGTTAGCTTCCTCTCTTCATGCCTTGCAGACCCTTTGTTGACTGTGGGGAATCTGGACAGGCGCCATTCCGCATTTATTGAACATTCAAAGACTTTACACCTTTTCATTTTTTAGTGTTGAGCAGATTTCCTGAATTCATCTTAGTCACTCTTCTCTTCACTCTCACGGGAGTCTTGGCAGGGAATCCCAGGTAAAACACTGTCCTTTCTGGAAGTGATATGACTCCTTTATAGTGTCAGAACCAGTTTGCAAAGAAGCCAGCTACCGAGGAAACTTCTAAGAGAACTTAATAAAAGACATGTAGCAAAGTAACCTTCGCTTTATATGCAAATTTAAATCAAACATTAGTGGGAAGAATTCTGTAGTGAGGCTCTTGCTGTTTTCTCTGAAAACAAAGAGTTTAAGGCAGGGAGAAAAAGAAACACCTGCTAGCACTGGTCAGCCAGAGCTGAAATTTTATCCTCCCAGCGCTTCATGGCCTTCCTCATGAGCACACCATTTGAAGAGGCTTTTGACTGAGGGAACAGAGGTGACTAGAGTGAGAAAGAGCGTTCATTGAGAATCATGTTGGTTAAGCTACAAAGCAGCACTAGTCAGTGATCTCCGGTGCTCGTGCTGGGAGAAAGATATGCAGCTTGATGTCGCTCTGGGAAGCGCTCTTTCACCGCAGGGTCAAAGCCACTGGACTGGCAGGAGAGTCCAGGGTCCAAAAGGGCTTTGATGCATACAGAGAACTCTACACAAGGGCTGCTCGGAGCCTTTGACTCAAAGTAGCTGAGTATAAGGAGCCAAGCATCTCTCTTTGAAAACACCTCCAGGGAAAATGGCTAGTATTGTGAATAGAAGAGAAATATGGAGAAGATTTTTAGTTGTGGAATCTTAAGAAATTTGTGGCTGTTTGTTTCTGATAAATTCATTATTAAGTGATTTATATTAATTATAAATAACCTTGTATTAGTAATTTTTTTTTTGAGAAAGATTAGCCCTGAGCTAACTACTGCCAATCCTCCTCTTTTTGCTAAGGAAGACTGGCCCTGAGCTAACATCCATGCCCATTTTCCTATACTTTCTATGTAGAACGCCTACCACAGCATGGCTTTTGCCAAGCGGGGCCATGTCCACACCCGGGATCCGGGCCGGTGAACCCCAGGCCAGCGAGGAGCAGAAAGCGTGCACTTAACCACTGCGCCACGGGGCCGGCCCCTGTATCAGTAGTTAAAGAAGTAAACTTATGTTAAGTACTAAACCTAATCATAAGTTTTTATTATTCTATGCTTTGTTTTTATCCTAAAAACCCTTATAGTGTGCTGATCACTTCCCTCAAATAAGCTGTTCACCCACATTTCAAAATTAACTTTTGGAGAGTTGAATAAGCCTTCTAGAGAAAAGAATCTGAAAAATACAATCTACGAAGTGACGACTTTTAGAAAACAGTCTTTGGAATAACTACTGGAAGGAGAGATATGGAGAATTTTATATTTCCAGTACCTGTAAAGTAAATGATGGAGCTTCAAAGGGAGAAATGTTCTCGAGTTTGATAGCAAGAGTCCAGAAGTGAAGTGAGACTCCTGAGGTCACGCACTGATGAGGGAAGTAGCACAATGAGGTTCCAGGTCTTTGGGCACCCGGTTCAGGACATTTTCCTTTACCTCAGGAGAAGGAAACAGCCCACTGTTTTTCCCGACAGGAGTCCTTCTACTTCACTGACATACCTTTGTTCACGGGCCAGTTATAAACACATAAATCCCACAAATCACTTAGTGGGCATTTTGTTGAAGAACACTTACCCTGCAACTTTGTTTCCTGCTCCTTCAGATTCAGACACACAGTCCTCCTGGCTGTTCCTCCTATTCATCAGACAGGCCGATACTGCTGGCATCTTTCCGGTTACTACCCTCTTTAATTATATTCTTTCTCCAAGATTTGGCACAGCAGACTTCTTCAGGTCTGATCTATCGTTACTTTATATAACATCCTTCATACATTCTATATAGAACCACATATAAAAATAGCATCTTCCACTTGGTCCTACTCAAATTTATGTTTACATAGTGTTTATTATGACAAATACACATTATATACTTTGTTTATTTATCTATTTTCTATCTCCCCATATGAGAAAGTAGAAGACAGGAAAGAAGGGATTTTTAGACCTTTAAAATAAAATCAGATATTAGGCTTTTTTGCAATTAAATAAACTGATTGATTCGGTTGCCAAATTTGACATTTGTTTGAAACATAATCACTGGCCCTCACAGAATCAAGAGCAAGAAAAAATGTTACTTTGTTATATTTATATTACAAAAACTGATGGACAATGAGAAACTACCTTGATAAATACTTTCAGGAAGAATTACAATTCGCTTGATCTTTGGTTTAAGAAGTTGTGGGAGTACCAAGGATTTTTATGATGCACTGTACTTTGTAACCACTAATGTGGTTCCCAATGCACATACATGTCTCTATCAATACCATTTGTCTCAGTACAAGCTCCTGTAGGGTAGGATTATATGCAGTTGTTTTAAAAAGCCCTTTGTTTTACCTTGTGCAGGTGACAAGATTCCTCTTCAAAGACGAAAATGTTACTGCACGAAACTGGGGTTCTCTGCCCAGTGCATATAAAAATGCCAATTAATTATGACATCAGCCTTTGGGAAAAGAGCTCAGCTTTTATTCTGTGAGATTGATCTGCAGGGAGGGAGTGGGCCTGTGCCCTCAGATCTGTCTCCCTGATTCAGGACTTGGGACAAAATTTAAGAGGTTAGGGAGAACAGGCTGGCACGCAGAAACGCTGGTGGGGCAGGTTTTGACTGGCGGGCTTCAGGCATTTATGGTAAGGTTCTAAACATTTACGACAGGGTCCTAAACATTTATGATGAGGTTCTAAACATTGATGATGAGGCTTGAACCATTTATGATGAGGCTCTAAACATTTATGATGAGGTTCTAAACATTTATGATGAGGTTCTAAACATTGATGATGGGATTCTAAACATTTATGATTTATTTTTGCATGAGGTGGAGAAGGAATTTTAACACTGGATCTTCTTGAATAAGGGGTCCCTCGCTTCTGATAAGAGTCCGATTTTCAAGTTCCGGTTGTATCCCAGTCCTTGGGTTCCCTGGGAAAGAGGATCTTTGGTTCCAAGGTTATTTCAGTTCACAATTCCTTCTTTTGTGCATGCTCTGGATACATGACTGTGATTTTTCTGAAAGACAGTCCTTAATCACTTTGTTGATGAGAGATGAGGTCTGTTCAGACTGGCTCTAAATGGGCCCATGGTTACAGTGACAATTGTAGAACAGCCCTGATGAGACTTCTTGATTGTATGTATTAGCTGTTGGGTTGTGGAAGAAAGAAAGAAAAGATGGAGTTTGTGGAACTTGCTGAAGTGTATTTTATGCACATTATCCTCCATTATTAGTCCCTTGGTGTTATAGGCTCTGAAAAATCACAAAATTATCCACAAATTTAATGATTAAACTGTGTTTTATATTGTCTTATATTGCAGTGTTTGGAACAGAAATCAGAAATTTAATTAAAGTCATAAAATATAGAAAGATACCGTAACAAAAATTATTTCTAACCCTTAAAAATGGCTGTAAAATACATTTTAACCAGTCCATAGTGGTCTGTTTGCTAAAAAATAAAACCAAGGATTTTTGCATATCTTCTATTACCGCTAAAATTAGTGGTTTAGGAATAGATTCAGAGTACCTGTTTAACAAAAATTGTTATCTACAGTACATACGTAGATGGCTAGCCCCTTCCAATGTGTTTTGCTTATTTAACTCTTGGAACACAAGCTTATTTTAGATTTGCCTCACAGTGCTCCATCTTCAAGGAAATTCCCCTTCTTTGGAATATCGTTGTGACCCTGAGTAAGTCAGGCCCTCTTTCAACTTGGGATTTGCATTTGTAAATAGGAAAAACAAACATACCTGTGTAGTAATACGGTTGATCTGAGTTTAAATGGGATAACACAGCATCAAGCAAAGATTTTAGTAAATTACAAGTACTCAATGAATTTGTGTTAGTATTACAATGTAGCGATACAAATACAATTAATTAGTTACATGTATTAGTCAGAGTAACAAATGTTAGCTGCTGTAACACAAACTCAGAATCACAGTAGCTTGTCTCAGTGATGGTTTATTTATCATTTATACTTTTGTCTGATACAAGCTAGTTTTCCTGGGCAGATCTCTACCAGGTAATGACTCAGTGATTCAGGACCCTCCAATCTTTGGATATTGCCATCTGTATAATGTGGCCTCCACTGTCACCGCAGAAAGGAAAGAAACAGTAGATGACTGAACAGGAAGTTTGATGACCAGACTTCAATGTGGCATACTGCCCTCTTCATCCCATTGGTCAAAACTCAGTCAAATGAGACCAAAATGAGCTGCAAAGGAGCTGGCAAATGTCTTCTTCCTTCATGTTCAAAAAGAAATGAGATTGGTGAACACCTAATTATTCCTTGTCACACTCTTTGTTCCAGTTATTATTACTATGCAACAAATTACCCTAAACTTAATGGCATAAAGCAATAGCCAATTATACTAAAGATACTATGGGTCAGGAATTCAGAAAAGGCATAGGCTTGTTCATGCATGTTTCTGATGTCTGAACTGAGGACCAGAAGACTAAGGAAAACTACATTTGCCTCTCATAGGCTTGGATTTCTCACTGTGTGACAGTCTCTGGATAGTTGGGCTTTTTGCACAGCACTTCAGGAATCCAAGAAGAAGAGTTGCTGAAGCACACATGATATTTCCTCATCTAACCTAATCTCCAAAATCATGCATGGTCACTTCTGCCATAATCTATTGGGTGCAAAGAAATGAAGAGCTTCCTTGATTTAAGAGGAGGGACGTGAACCCCTGAACCCCACCTTTCAATGGAAGGAATGTAAAGGTCAAAGGAGCATGTGGGATGGAAATAATGTTGTGTTGTGTTCACATTTGAAAGTACAGAGTGCCCCGCTGATTATAATACTCTATTATCATTGTCATCGTCATCATTATTAATAGTAATTTTTTACTGATTAACTTTGTGACCATAAGTTAGTTTAAACAGACTTCTGCTTATTAAGTAGTAAAATAAAACAATGGAAATACTCTTAAACCATTGCAGGTAATCATTTGTTTAATAACAAAGTTGTGGGAGTTCTGATTAATCAAATCTTCTAGTTAATAGAATTTTAAATGGCCACATTTTAAAGTCTTCTATAAATGTTTCCATTGCCTATTTAATACGTTAAGCTATATACAATCTTTTTGATACCTTCCTCTAAAAAATTCCTTTGAAATAATAGTATCTAGGAAGTACAAAGTAGAATAAAAGTTTTGAGAAGTGTTTGTAGAATATGAAATTATCAAGAACCTGAATAGTACGGAATGACGATGGCATCATATGAAGGAATTCCTTAAGGAATAATTTTCTATCTGTTTAACAGTCTCCTCAGTCAACCACTTGAAAAATATTTGAGTACTGCCTATCTTTTAAGCATTGGCTAGGTTTTAAGAACACAAACATGAGTGGAGCATGATCCTTGATCTCTTGGCATTCTCATGGAGTAAAAAGTAAGCAAATGATGAGGATTTATTGTGATAAATGCTATAATGTAAGCATATAGAATCATCTTTGGAAATACAGAGTTTTTAATTCTACCATGGAGAAAATTATGCAAATCTGTAACCACTTGGTGACATTTGAGTTGGGCTGTGATGAATGAGTAGGAGTTGTGTAGCTGAAATTGTGGTTTAGGACATTTGCAAGGATACATAAGTAAAGGCATATTTAGAGAATTGCAATTAGGCCAGGCTACCTGGACCCCATTGTACAGGCGGAAAAAGACTGGAAAAATAAGAGGAATCCAGATTCTTAATATTCTTTCATGCCATGTCAAAGAGACATGACCTTGCCAAATGGTAAGAGGAATAGAATTACTAAGCTTGGCACAGAGTATTCAAGATTTATTTCATAGGATTTACGAGGGGGAGTAATGTTCCATCTCTCCCACAATCATTCACCTCAATCATTCTTGAATGATTGTGGTGGGTGAGACGGAACATCGCTATTCTATTATTAATATTTGAAAACTGAGGTTCTTTAAGCAGGAAAGAAAGGAGAAGTTAGTGACTAGCTAGACAACAAACAATCCCTTACAATATATTTACTATTAAAGGAGGATAGGAATTTCAATCAAATGCTAATTTACTGTTTATGCCTCACTAAATATATCGATCCAGGGTAATTTTCAGGAATTGCTCTTCCTTAGGAAACAAAACCTCTCCAAAAGGGACTTTGGAAGAGTGATAAAGATAATAATATTAATAATGATGATAATAATAATAATGGAAAATAAATGAGGCTTGTGTTTGGACCCAATCAGCATTTTTGTATTTGCAATGAGCTGAAGCCAAGCATATGCGAACAGTTTTTCTAACTGCCTAACCATCTCTGAGGAGATTTAGGAAATCAGACTGACAGTCAGGCGTGTTCACCACTAGAGCAGCCAAGGGGAAGGGATTGAAGTGCTGTCTCTCTAGCTTCAGGGACTCATTGAGTCTGTTCCAGAATAGAACATGCCACTGATTACAGAGGATTTTGGTGTTAAATTGACGGAAGAAATTGCTAATCAAAATGCAAGTGGGAGATGTAAATGCAAAAGGATATGAACTCACCAATTAATGCACAGAGAATCATTTTCTCCTTCAGATGCCTCAGTACATTATCAAATCTGAAGCTTTACACGTTAGCTTCAAAAGAACCACATCAATCAGAGAAGCTTGAAAGTGTCTTATGCTGTGATGAGCACTGGATTGGAAATCAGAAGATCTTGATCCTGGTCTCAGCTACATTATGCAGTAGCTGTGAAGTCCTGGTTCCCACCCTTTAACCCACTCTCACACAGTGTCTTAATGTATGAGGGGGGATAATCACATTTGTCTTGCTTATATCACATATTTATATCACATATATCACACATTTTTATATCACCTTCCTTCTTTCCTTCTCTCTCTCTCTCTTTCGTGTTCTTTAATAAATTCATTGAATTCTTTTTATTCATTTATTTTGATAGGTTGTTATTGAATACCTACTATGTGCTATTAAATATGCTAGACATTTAGGCATATAGAGATGGATAAGATAGATAAGATTTCTATTTTCATGGAGTTTATATTCCAGAGGAGAGACAGAAAGTAAACAATTAAAGAAAGATATAGACAAGGCAGTTATGATGAGTGATATGAGGGAAGGAAGTAGGATGATCTGAAGGAGAAAAAATTGGCATAAAGGATAACAACACTTTAAAATACAGTATTCAGTGAAAGCCTCTCTGAGGAGATCAAAATTGACTTAGTTAATAAGAATCAGGAGGAATCAAGAATTTTAAGACAAGGATGAATGTTTCAGGCAGAATAGAGTAAATGCAAAGATGAGAAGATTGGGAAAATGCTAGTTATACCTAAGGAAATGGAAGGAGGCACTGTGTCTCAAACTTAGTGAACGGAGGCAGGGAGTGATCCAGTATGATTTTAGAGAGCTAGACAGAAAATAGGTTATTCTAGCCTCGTCAGATATGTTAAGCATTTTGATTTTGTTCCAAAGCATTGGAAACTATTGATGTATTTTTAACAGATGAACAACAAGATCCCATATACATTTTAACAATCCCCTCTTGTTATTGTTGAATGTTAACTTTCCAAAACACCTCCAAAAAATGTATTAATCAAGCAAAACTAAGTGTATTAGACTTAGCACTAAGCGTATTAGAATACCGCCTTGACAGTCTTACTAGTGTCTCAAAGTGGGGAAATTAGGTAAGGCTCTTTATAACATTATAACACCTGTGCTGAGTGATTCTAAAGTGCATCTTTCAAGGGAAAGAACCGGGTGGGATTTGGTGATATAGTGCATTTTGACGGGCGGACACAGTGAATTGAGGATCTTGAAATGAATCTAGATGAGCTTGTTAGTCTTGGTAATTTATCAGTTTAGCGGCATCAGCGCTCCCTTCCGGGTACAGGTATTTCCTGGAGAAAGCAGCTAAGTTACTTTTGCTTGATCTAAGTATTATGATCACAGGAATAGGAAAGTCTACCCTGTCCCATTATCGTTTAACACAGGAGCAGGAAATTATGTTGTTTTCAGTTCTCTATGAAAAATATATTGTTGGAGGTGGGAGTTGGCGAGGGTAGAAGTGAGAATCCCAGACATGAGTCTATTGTAGTTTTCCCGGCAGTAGATGATGCTGAGGTAGATTAGGGCTACACTGTCCGATACAGTAGTTACAGGTGGCTATTGAGACCTGAAATTTGACTCATGTGAATTGAGATGTGCTATGTGAGTGCAAAACTCATAACAAAATTCAAAGACTCAGTAAGAAAAAAAGAACATAAAATATTTCACTTATATTTTTTTACATTTGTACATGTCAAATTGATGTTAATAATATATGTTAACTAAATTATCCAAAATATTATCAATTTGACATGCACAAATTATTATTTATTTTGTTAATGTGGCTACTGGCAAATTTAAAATTACATAGATTGCTTGCATTATATTTGTATTGAACAGTGCTAGACTAGAGAATTGGCAGAAGAGGTGGGTGATTTGAAATTTATGTTGGAGATAAAATTGATTGGATTTGCTGGGAAGGAATGTGAATTGAAAGGCATTGGGGAAACAAATTTGGCATTTAGGTTTCTTGTTTGGGACCATTGTGTGGATGTGTGTGTGACTTAATGAGCTAGGAGATGAAGAAACCAGTTTGGGGTGGAAGTTTGATTCCATTTTAGTGGGCTCATTAGACATTAAATTTACTTATTTTATAGATATGCAATATGGGTCATTAGATATATGATTTTGGAACTTAGAGCATAAATTTGGCGTATAATAAGAATTTGATTTCCCTTAACACAGAATGCACTCACACCTGGAGAGGACATATTACAGAAGAAAAATGCTACAGGAACAAACATGTTTAGAATTCGAATTGAGGAGGAGGAGATAGCAAAGGAGACAGACAGGAAGTAACAGGAAAGATGGGAAGAAAATCAAGAGAGTGCTGTCTCAAAAGCCAAGGCCAGAGCTTTTCAATTGTGTAGAGTGTTACTTAGAGAGCTGATAAGATAAGAAGGTGTGTTCATTGTGTTTGGGGACTTAGATGATCAAATAGGTAATGTAAGTTTAGATAGACAGTGCCTTGGTGTCAGGGTTTCCTGGAACTGATGACTAGGGCTGCAGCTGGCAAAAGGAGCTAAATTACTCCACTTATAGATAGAGAAAACTGCCAGCCTGTTAGGGCCAGTACACTTCCACAGAGCTTACATATAAGGAGAAGATTTGGGACAGGGAGGGAGAGAGTAGATTTTTTGAAATTTATAATGCTCTGAAAGAGAGATTCAACTGTTCTCTCCTTTCCCTTTGGGCTGCCCTTAAGACACTCTGTGATGCCCTCACACTATAATGGGGGAACGACAACAACAAAATAAACCTGACACCCTGACCATGATGGAACCCACACTCTGAAAGTGACCTCTTTGTACTTTATGTAGGCGTAAAATCACACACTTATGCACATCATGTGTTGGCTTTTGATAAGAATTTCAGTTGTTAATGACTCAATGTGTTTCGATTCTAGTCCAATTTTTTTGCTATTCTTACATTTTTGCTGTTGGACCATACTATCTTTGCTTGGAAGTCCTCTTTTTTCCTGTGTCCTTATGAATATCTGCAGAGTCATTAGTCTTCATGTACTTTCTGAAAGAGTTGTCTTTAAATGTAATCCTTATCTATTGATTTCTTTGGAAAGATTTTCTTTGCTCCAATACGTTCTGCAAAATCCTGCCACCCTATTCCATTCTGTTAACTCCAGTGTTGGCTTTTGCCAAGCTCTCAGTACTTTCTCTAATGAAAAGACTTAGTTCTACCTGTGTTTCCCCTTTCAGTTATATTTTAATTGCCATAATTAATGTTCTTACCATAGATGCAATGAGAATAGCAGTCTCAAGTCACTTTTCGAAGAAAGTATCACTTCCTGCTTGGGTCACCGCTGAAAATAGATTTACCCCTGGCTATACCAAGGCATTGCCTGTGTAATACTAATGAACATTCCTCCACCTCAACTCATTATCTTGTTAATAACTTTATGCCCAATAGTAGGCAAACTACAAAGCCACTTTGTGAAAAAGATGTTATATAAATAAAAATAAGTATTAGCCTATGACAGTATTTTTATTATAAAAATAACACATGCTTGTGATAACCAGTTAAACAACACAGGACAGTTTATAGGAGAAATTTAAGCCCTGACTACTTCTGCTCCTCCATCTCACACTTTTTCTTCCTCTGCTAATTGCTTTTAGCAATTTTGTTTGCTATCTTTCGGATCATTTTCTACATTAAATCCTAACCCATATAACTAATTATGTATGGGTATCTTTTGTTTGTTTGTTTTTGCAAAAGTAAGACTATTCTATACCTATTGTTGTGAAACTTGATTTGATTTTTATAATTTTACAATGTCATGCATTAGGTTCTCTTAGTTTTAACCCAAAATAGAAGTTAGCATGGACCCATACCTACTGTCGGTGATACATCTCTTTCTTTTAAGCTTTTTCCGTAGATGGGAAAACCATGAAAGAGAAGAAAAGGGAAAGGAAGCCAGAGGTAACACACAAGGACAAATGGAAGCAGTCATTTGAGGCCATGGGTTGAAAAACATGGAAAGTCAACATAATGTCATTAATGGAGCATGGCATTGCTGCAAAAGTTGAATCACAAGACCCTGAATGACAGAGCCCAGCTGAGTGAAAAATCCCAGAACTTAAAATTCTTAGAGAGCTTTGAGGCCTGTCAAGGAGAAGTGAGTTACCTAAGTGCATATAGTTCATTACTGTCAAAGTCAGGGTTAGAATTCAGGTCTCCTGACTCCGGATTCGGTACACTTTTGATTTTACCACAACCATGGATGCAAACTAACCAAAGGACGAGCAAACTCATTGTGTTACTGAAATACAATTGTAATACAATGGGTTTAGTACAACATATTGTTTAATTGAATACAATTAAAAGATATGTATTACCTAAAGAACTGTATTTGAAATCATTGGCTAAGAACAGAAATACATTCATCTAAGGACTGAAGAAAGGAACAAGTGACAAGTAGCTTGGAGGGAAGGTCAGATTCATTTCTCTGTAAGAGAAGATGAGGCAGGAAGATCAAGCGAAATAATTTAAATGTATTGAATTTGCTTAAGAACTGAAGCAAAGAGAAAATGCCCTTCAGTTTAAAATAAAATTCCCAACAGAAACTGAGATCAAGTTGAGGTAAAAGCTATACCCTTGAGCTGCTGCTAAGGAAATCCAGCCTGAGGGAAGGAAGTTTTGTTGAGCCATCACTCCCTGACAGGAATTTTGTGTCCATTCTCTCATTTCACCCTTAAAAAAACCCTTCAGGAAGGGATTTAAGTAACCATTTTATTGACAGGAAAGGAAACAAATAATTTAACATTATTCTCTCAAAGTCACTGTAATAGCCACTGGTCCAACGGGCTGCAAAGCCAGTGTTCATTGTGCTGCCTGTACGGCCTTTACTAATCACTAAGGTAAAAACGATCTTCGTGCTCTACACAGAGTTCCTGGATATGGAGGTGTGGGAGATTAATTTCAGTACTTCTGAACTATCCTCAAGAATTTACAAAGCACAATTAAACTCAATTATAAGAAGGTAAGATTAAGAAAAAACAGAACGGTCTGCTAGACATTGCACTTTGTTTTACAAAGGTTTTCTAAGTATAAACTTCCAGCCATTTACCTATTCTGCTTTTCCCTGCTTATAACTCTGCTTGTTTGGAATTTGGAGAAATTTCAGTGGATAAAGACAGGGATTAATATCCAAGGAAACAAATCAAGGATAAAATGCTGCTCCTGTCACTAAGATTTCTAGCTTCAGGTCAGTGTTCATTTGCACTGTCTGGTTTTGCAGGGTGGTCCTGATATGGAGACAAGGGACAGGAATAGAAGTCTAACCCAGAGCTTTTCTATTTTCCCAGAATCCTGCCAATATTTTATGCAAATATGGAGTTGCTTTGCAGTCAGAGAGGCGTCATCTGGTTCTACCATTTGCTTCAGAGCACCAGTACTGGGGTGGATACAATTTAACCAGTTTGAGGTGCCTGCCTCATGCTGAGCTAGAGCAGTGGTGACCTCTGCCGCCATTTCCATAAAATTCCCCTATGGCTTCGGAGTCCTCATTGGTTATTTCACTCCTATCTAACATCGTACGGGGGCAGTGTAGGTACATGGAGCTGCAGCTATTACAAAGGGATTCTCATGACCATGCACAACCTTTCAGTGATCAGATGAACCTTTATATCTCGATTAAAACATATGAGCAAAACTTGCTAAATATCAATATGGATTAGAGAACAAAAGGGAGGATGACAAAACAAGAAAGAGGCCGGCAGAAGCCTTTTGAAGAGTGGCGTTGTCTTTCTGCATCTGTTTGGTCCTTACACAAAATATTAATGTGCATTTGTGATTGGTGGTAACGATAAGGGTGCTCACGTGGTTGATCAAAATTGTTCTGCCAGCCGTGATGCAATGATGGATTGCTCCTGTCAAGAGAGCCAGTTAGCAATTTCCACATTAGAGAACAAAGGGGATAATATGACTTCAGCCTGAATTTAGATAGCAACATAGAGTAAAAGGAGACATATTGCACTTTAGACAGTAGAATTAGACATGTGTCCTAAGATTGGGTAGAAATGATGGTAAAAAGAACTTAAGTGTTTGTGCTCTCCACTAAGCACCTTCCCCTCAACTGAGACTTTAGGAGAAACATGTAAACCCTTTATATTTTCAGCTGGAAAATACCTTTGTACTCCCAAAAGATTGTTCTCAGGTTAAATGGAGACAATGGGTATAAAAATAGTTTAAAAATGAGAAGTTAAGGAAATATTAATATTACCTGATCGCTGGAGCCAGAAACTTGGCCATCAACATCTGACAGTCCCTTTCCAAATTATTCACCCAGTCCTAACACTTCTGGACATTTAGTCATTTTGTCATTCTGTCAGGCCTCTCTATCCTTTCTCTATAATAATTTTACTCATGCTTGGAGATCTGTTTGGATGTCACTTCCTTCTGGAAACATTTTCTCAACCCTACTTATGAATTAGCTACTCCTACGTATTCACATAGCACCTCACACATGCCAATCATTGCACTGATCACAACTGTTTATCAGATTTTGTGTTAGATTGTAAGCTCTAGGGAAGCCAAGATTGTGGCTCCACATCTCTTTCTCTCACTATGGCATCAAGATGCTTGGCACATAGTAGATACTAAGTAGCTAGTTTTTGAGTGAATACATGAATGAATGACTTGTTCTGAAATTAAAAATTAGAGAGGAATATTAAGATGAAAAATGTGGGGCCGGCCCCGTGGCCAAGTGGTTAAGTTCATGCACTCCACTTCGGCAGCCCAGGGTTTTGCCAGTTCAGATCCTGGGCATGGACATGGCACCACTCATCAGGCCACGTTGAGGCGGCATCCCACATAGCACAACCAGAAGGACCCACAACTAGAATATACAGCTATGCACTGGGGGGCCTTGGGGAGAAAAAGAAAAAAAAAAAATGATTGGCAATAGATGTTAGCTCGGTGCCAATCTTAAAAAGAAAAAAAAAAAGATAATCAAGAAAAAGAAAGCTGCAAAATGGCAATTTAGGGTGATGATTTTAAAAATTGATTAACATTTTAAAATATTTTGATGCCTAAGGCAAACTTTAAAATATGTTCTCAAGTTAGCAGGTTTGTTTTGATACTTTATTTCATTTATTTTACTTTTTTGAGGAAGATTAGCCCTGAGCTAACATCTACTCCTAATCCTCCTCTTTTTGCTGGGAAAGATTGGCCCTGAGCTAGCATCTGTGCCCATCTTCCTCTACTTTATATGTGGGACGCCTACCACAGCATGGCTTGCCAAGCAGTGCTAGGTCCACACCCGGGATCCAAACTGGCGAACACAGGGTTGCCAAAGCGGAATATGCAAACTGAACAGCTGGGCCACAGGGCCGGCCCCTGGTTATGATACTTTATTTTGACAATCATGTAAAGATTTGGGAAATATAAATAATCTTATAATATATTGAGTTTTCTTCTCACAAAACCTCACATTCTTTATAAAGTTCTCTTTAACACACACAAAAGTTGATATATGTCACAAAGAAATGCTTCTACTAGATTAAATTGATGCTTTTCATGTTTCCTGGATGGGTTGAGTATAATATTTAAGAGTATGGTCTTCAGGCAAACTGCTTGGAGTTCAAATTGTGGTTCCACTATATAACAGCTGTGTTACATTAGGAAATTGCTTAACCTCTCTGCAAATGTTCCCTCATTTGGTAAATCGGGTTGATAAATCCCCCACTGAGGTTTAAATGCTCCCTGCATGTCAAGCGCTTGGAACTCTGGGACATAGTAAATGCTTACCAAAGACATTACTTTGTTATTATTCAAACGGTATTTATATTTCCAGTCTCTGAACTATCATGTTAGAGAGTTGATATCATTCTTATATTTGCAAATCATTTGATATACTGAAATATCACAAAATATTTCTTATGTAGCTATTGAGCCATATTGCTAGTGGCATTTTCTTGCTTAATTTCAGCTTGCCACTTGGAAATATTAGAATTTCTGGATTACAAGAGTTTGGTTCAATAGATTTTGCTTTACTGTAGTGCCTTGTTGAAAAGATTCAATAGTTTAGATGCCAATATATCCTTGAGTAACCTATAAAAATGCAGCTCGAACCTAATTTTCAAGGTGTAATTTTTGGAAACTGACAAAATTTTTCTAAAATTCCTTCCTAACAAAACAAATCCACCAAATGGTTAAGAAAATTTAGAAAATGAAGAATATGAGGGGGCATTTTCAACCGTCAGATATTTAAAGAGTTTCAAAGGCATGGTGTTAGTCTTGTGGCATTGCTTTACCAACACAAAGACAGATCAGTGGACTAGAAGAGATGCCCCTGAAAGACACCCTAATAAATAAATGTATTGGGGCAGGCCATGCAAGGTGGATTCGGGCTACAGTGTTCTTTCTGGAGAGCTCTGTGTGCCTGGCATTTTCACAGTTCCCTTCTAAGGGATTTCTGATGCATAATTACTGTGTTCAGTCCCATGTAACTCTGCAGTTGGAGCAGGGCCAACTTCTCATCCAGAGTCATTCATGTAGAACGATCAATAGTCTGTAAGGTAGACAAATAGGAGCGGTCTATACCATCCCTGGTATTCTCTGACATCTATGCTAACTGGCTGGTTCAGTCAGATCCTCTTTTGTGAGTGATATAAAAAGTCACACAGAAATAGCAATAATAGAGAAGCCATACAGAAGCCAGAAGACACAAAGAGAAAAAGCATTAGTGAGGTTGACGTTATTAGACAGGAAAGGCTCTGAATAAACATAAATAAATTTTGAAAGAATGTAGAGTTTGTAATGACAAGAGAAGAAGAAACAATAGAAGCACAGATGACGAGTAGTTGAGTCACTGTAGAATATTGGATTGGGGAGCAATAGTCACCTGCTGATAAGATCATGATAAAATGGTGAGTTTATTAGAGCTGCAACATATCTGGATACGCAGAAAGTTTGCACCTGCCATTTTGAATCCCCTATTATGCCACTATTGTGCCACTGAGGATATTTTTATTGCAAGAGTATGAACTAGTTTTGTGCTGGTGTCCTATACTTTTGCGCTAACAAGACTCTTTGCCTTGTCATTGTTATGTCTAGTGAGAATTGGTGTGCAAAGTTTCTAGAAGTAAACAGAAATTTCACATTTCAACTAGTAATTTTAAGTGCTGTAATCATTCTCCCAGGTAAATTCAGAGGTCTGGAGTTGAACGGTCTGCAAAATATTAATATTTGTGTATGCTGTGTAAACAGAGTATGATGCAATGTCAATAGCATCAAAGTGAATTAGAGAAAATTCATTTCAGTGCTCACTTGTACTGCTTTTTGAAAATAAATCTAGATAAAAATCAATAGAAGAAGTTTAAGATTGGTATGGATTTTGACAATAGAGAATCCTGAGGGCAACTGGAAATCTGAGGTTAATTGTTCATTATTTTCTCATGAACAAGTTGAGCTATAAATCCAAAGGTATTACTTCTAATAAATCTACTTCATGATGAAATTTATATATTATGAATTATTTATTTGTGTGTGTGTGGGTCTGTCTACTTTTGCTCATCATAGTATTTTTAGATTCATCCATGTTGCTGCTCATATCAATAGCACGTTTCTTTTTATTGATGAGTAGTATTCAATTGTATTAATATGCCACAATTTGTTTATCCATTCTCCTGTTAAAGGACATTTAGGTTCTTTTCATTTTATGGGTTATTTTGAATGAGGATACTATGGATGTTCTTATTCACATTATTTTGTGGAATTTTTATTTCTCCTTCACAAATTTCATTCTTAGCAGTGGAATTGCAAGGGCATAGGGTAGATATATATTTAATATTTTAAAAAATTCCCAAACTCCTTTCCAAAATATTTATACTGCCACAAGCAATGTATTAGAGTTTGGATTTCTCCACTCTTAACGCTGACTATTGCCAGTCCTTCTGATTTTACTCACTCTAGTGAGTGCAAAATGGTATCTCTTAATGGTTTTAATATGAATTTTCCAAGTGACTAAGGATGTTGGGCACCTTTTCATTGCTTATTGGCTATTCATGTGTCTTTTTTAGGTATCTGTTCAAATCCTTTGCCTATTTTTTGATCAAATTTTTTCATATTTTCAGTTGTTGATTTGTAGGAGTTCTTTATATGTATATTCTTGATAGGAACCCCTTATTGGAAATGAGGACTGTGACTTTATTTGTGTCCCCAATCTGTGTCTGAGGTCTATTTCTCCATTTTCTAATAGTGTCTTTTGATAAGCAGAAACATTTAATTTTGTGAAATCAATTCATAATTTTTTATGGTTAGTGTTTTTCTTTGCATCTTGTACAAAATAAAATAAAATCAATTAATCAGAAAAACCTTTTTCTACTCCAGGATTGTGAAGATATTCTCCTACATTTTGATCTAGGAGCTAAATGGTCTTGAGTTTTACATTTGGGTTTATTACCTATTTTACATTAGTTTTGAGTATTGCCACGTATTTGGAATTTTAAAATCCTATTTAATATTTTTAAAAAATTTTACAAATGCCCTTTGCTCCAGTTAACATTTAAAACAGTTTTTTGGGTTTTCCCCCTTTTCATCTGATTCATGGCCTCTGGTATTTTGATTCTTGATTTCTTTCTTCAGCTGTGTGGTTACAAGTGGCTTAATATCTTTTTTAAGATTTATTGAGTTATTCTTTTCAGGTCATAGTCATATAATACTCTCACTCAGGGTCCTTGATTATTCTCCTAGTTCACTAATTTTAAATAATTTTGTATTATATTAGCCCAGGGTTTTAATTATATCCTCAAAGATAGGGTATAAGACCATTTAAAGGAAATTTATAAGAACAAATTATACTTGGAACAGTAACTATAATACGATTATACAGGTCATCCTTTATTTTTCTTTATTTTATGTTTTAACTTTTATTTTGAAATATATGTAGATTCACATGCAGTAGAAAGAAATCACACAGAGAAATCCTGTGTACCCTTCCACTGTAACATCTTGCATAACTACAGTACACTATCACAACCAGGAAATGAAGAGCGAAGCAGTCCATTGATCTTATTCAAATTTCACCAGTTTTACATTCACTCCCTTGGGTGTGTGTCTTCTATTTTTTAACCTTTTTATGAAGACAAAGAAAATTTAAGATTTTGTTTATCTGGTTGTGGTTTATCTGGTGCAATATGAGGGAGTTTGAAGAGCTCCTCATTTTTCTTCATCTTCCCAATAGTTTATCATTCTTACTTATAAGGCAATGCGTGGGTCACTACATATAAAACATTATTTTTGTCATTATTTGTATTGAAATCCTTAAATTGCAATTTCCTTAAAATTAGGTGTTTTTACCCTGTCTGAACTGAACAGTTTCTTTTCTTGTTTTTAAAATCAGTTTGACAGATTATATTATAGCAAGCATTGTAGTTCAGCAATTTAAAAAGTTATTTTTAATGTTGCCTAGATAACTTTTTTCCCTGTTCTTTGTTGCATATGCCATATTTACCACCATGCATTATATCTATGTGCTCAAAATTCATCCCTTGCTTCCTGATGTCTGTCTTTGTTATCAAAGAATATTCCCTTCATCTTTACTTTTATGATTTTAACCAGCACTTTCAATTATCCTTCTCTTTCAAACTTCCCAATATTTGGAGATATTAGATTTCTGAGTTTCCTCTCAATCTCTATTTTTAAAACTTTGTTTATTTTTTGTTAGAAAATAAGGTTAACGAAGAGCATCTGTTCCTTTAATTTTGTAGTACTGTGGTGCATCTGGTAACCCAGTAGGCTATCTACTCGGTTCTCACAGGGAGCTGTAGGTATTATAAAGAGTATTATTTGTCTTGCCTGGCTGGTGTATATTCAAAAGCCCAAAGATGGAAACACATATGGAGGATGCAATGCTTAAGGTTAAGATATCTGTTTTATGAACAGAAAAATCAAGTGTGATAATTGTAAGTGGGCTACTTGCATAAATTACTGTTGATATCAGAATTGTGATTTGCATTTCCCGATTTTGGTATTTAATTTAAAATGTTAGTGATTCATTTCCATTGGCCTTGACTTTTAGAATCCTGTAGTTCCCTAGGAGAACAGAAAGGCATAAAGGGGTAATTACAACCCAGACTTTCCTACTAAGCAGCCTTGGATGCAAAAATATGCCAATGTATAAGTTACCATTATAAGAAAAATACAGAAATACAGGTTACATATGTTAAAGTAATTAAACAAGGAGGCAATTAGACTGAGGTCGTTGTAATGCCTTGGCAACCTACTTACATGGGCAAACTGAAACTTGAGCCAGAATCAATTCCTGTAACAGCCTCAAGGTTAAGAAATGGAAAATTGAGAACAATCAATCATAAATAGCCAACTAGTCTTCCCTAAATAAGGCAACCACTAAAGCTATAGTCAATCAAATAATTTTCTTGCTTTACTTTTATGTCTGCTTTATAAAACTTTTTCCTCTAACTACTGTCAGCAGAGGACTCCTAGCCCTTTTTGGTAGAGTGCTGCCCGATTCAAACAGGTATTTGTTCAAACATCATAAACTCTTCAAAATTTTAATGAATTCGGTTTATCTTTTAATACGTATCATAGTTATAGTCAATATATTTGTCAAAATTTACATTTATATATATATATACACACACACACATATATATTAGATTGGTCATAGTTTATTATCATTGTTCCTGCTTGAATATTTATAGCCTCTTAGAATAGCAGGCAGACAAATTTAAACTGAACATATTGGGCAAAGGAAATATACAGGATTTTGTGTCAAGAAAAACTGCCCAAGTTAACAGTGAAACAAATACTTTAGCAACATATGCCACGGCATTATGTCTTGTCCCAAACAGTGCATGTAGTTGAAGAGAATATGTACAAACACAACAAACCAACCAGTATCAGTGCCACTTGAAACTCATAAAGGAAATACTTTAAATGTTTGATGAAAAGCAATCACGAAATATTCACTTCAAAGAATATTTCTGAGTAAACCAGTGGAATGCTGCTAGTGATGTGATAATTGCCTCATTTTCTTTCTAAATGATGACGCTTTTGTTGTTGATAAATGATGAGTTGTTATTGAGAGTTCCTAAGTCTATGAGGTTTCCCCAACATGGTTTTTGAACCAAAAGAGGTTATCGAAAAGCAATTGTAGGATTAGGCTTTTTCAAATGTGAACAATCCACCCACTGATTTTAATGGTAAGATACCCCAGTGCGGGGAGGTTGTGGCTAGGGCATATAGTACTTTAGCTTTTTCATCCCCAGGGTTAAGGGAATAAAATGTTGAAATAGAATATGAGCATACTTTATATTTTAAACTTGAAATGAAATATGGTTAATCAATGAAAACTGCCATCTTTTTAAGAATTTCTTATAATTATAGTTCTTATTTCTCTTCCTTTGCCATGGTTAGCTCTTGGACTATGTTAGATATCTTCAATATGTGCTCTCACAAAACTCTATATCTAACTTGTGATTATACTTACTATGTGTTCTTAGAATTTCTTTGTTGATACTCTATCATTTCTATTAAACTATGAACACCTCCTGAATAGAGGCCACATTTATCTTACTCACCAATGTAATACTGACATCTACTACAGTATTTTTCAGACTGGAAAAAGTGAATGTTTATTTCATGGTCACTTAAAAGAAACAATTTTTTGGATTACACGATTTTTAAAGAAGTAATGCATATTTATAATAGAAACATTAGAAATAATAGGAAGAAAAAAGAACAAAATCATCAATTGTCTAATTACCCAGAGATAACTACTATGTGTTCTTTCAGATGCTTTCTATGGAGATGTATGCAAATATAAATGCTTATAAACTTTTAGTTTTCCAAAATGGGATCAGATTATATATGTTATTCTCCAATGTTTATTTTCCCCCACTATTTATGCCTCCCCACCTGAAGCCTCATTTATTACTGCTTTTTAAACTAACCATCTCACACTATTTTAGCTTTATGTTTCATGAAAACATATCATGAAGGAAGTCCTTCTTTGGCTGGTTGTACAGACTAGCAAAATGCCTTAAGAGGCCCCCTTTTGTTGCAAAGTCCCTCAATTTAAAGCATGAGTGACAGAAACTATCCCATCAGCATTTTGTACCATTGTTCCCCTCACAGGTGTAAAACATGAATTTTTCACGTCTAGAAAAAAAAGTAAAGAGTCTTAGATAACCCTAGCAAGGCAACTTCTGGACCACCAGTACTGTAGATCATTGTTGAAATTGGAATACTACATATTCATATATTTTTTTAAAAAATCACAAAACTCCATTATTGACCTCAAGAAAATAGTATTTTGAGAAAGTTATGAAGCAAATGTTGACTATGAGGCTAATAATGCCTTCAAATTGCAAAGAAAGGTATATCCCGTATTCATTCAATAGTTTGCATTCTGCCCAGAGAAGATAAACTAACAAAATCTGCAAACGATATCACATAAGTCATTTATGATCCTAACAATTGTGTTTTTGTTCCTGCAAAATACAATTCCCTTAAAATTTCAAGTAGCAAGCCACGTTTTGTTAAATGAAGATTGGGTAGGCACAAGCCTTTGCTAGCATTGTAGATTGCTTTTCTACTGGTAATAAAGAGGAAGACTCCTTGACCCCATAAACACATCCATTGATTGAATGGAAAACCTCTTTCCTGTTTTTATAATTGTGGAAATAGATTAGATATTTGAGGTTCTTGCCAAATATATGTAACTATTATGCATGAAGAAAGGAACTTTTAAAATCAACACCTGAACAAATTCTAAATGAACACAAGTATGCTAGAAAGATAAACCTAGAAAAATACTTTTCTTTGTATCTGCCATGTGCTTTTTCTCTGAAAACTGGATTAACTGTCATAGAGTGGGTGAAGACGGGGAATAATTTCAGAAAAAAAAAATAAAAACTATTGCTGATAGTTTTACATTTTCATTGAAAGTTATGAAATGCTTATTATTTTAGATTTCCCAAACTCTGTATATTTTACAAAGACTAAGAAATTGTGCACCCTTAGTCCACCCCATAGAAATATTTTAAAGATTAAATATTACCAAATATTTAGACAATTACAGCAGATTCAAAATATAAGTTAGATCTGTTTAGATTTATTGGCACATATCCAGTCTTAAGCATAGCTTTCCTGAGAATTTATATACTTGTTATGTGTTTGTACCTTATTATTTTGGTATTAGATAACCTAATCCTGTAAGAGTTACTTACATGGGAAAAAAATAAAAATAAATTAAGAAGTTAGACTTGACTGTTAAAAAAACTTGAGTTTACTTCTGACTTCTCTGACTTTGAGCTTTTCTATGCTTCATTTTCTCCATCTGTTCATCTACTTTTCCATCCATAACTTTCCATAATTTACAGGGATTAAGGAAAGATAAATGAAGACACACATCTATGTCTTTTTTTAGAAATGAGCCTACAAGCAACTGAAGGAGAGAGACTTAAGATTTTCTTTGACCTTTCCATAGTTACAGTGACCATACTTTCCAAAATGAAAAATGAGAAATAAGTGTGTCAAATGTAAAAGTAAATAGACAACAAGAAAAAATATTTTAAGTTAAGTATGCTTTAAAATAATATAACAGATATTTAATTTATTCATGCATAAGAAAGGTTATCGATCTGATAGATGGTGATAAATGGTCAGTAAAATAATACATAATTTGTTTCATTTTTATCACAACCGTTTGAATATCTTCCTTTCACCACTCATGTATTGCATATGTTCCTTGTAGATTTGTTTCCTTGTTTATCTGTTTCAAACTTAACAAAATGTGCGACCAATGCACTTAGAACTACTAAAGAAATTACTATAAATATACTTAAAACTAGTTGACTATTCTTGGGTGTTAAACTGATCAATGAAAGCAGGCATCAAAAATAGCTTTGAAATATAACTGAATTAAAGTTACATACGGTTATTTTTAATAACAAGAAGAAATAAAATAATTATTTTGTATGTATTAATATATTAATATTATGCTATTACTATATATAAGTATATATACATATGATATATACTTAGATGTAATATATGATTATATATAATTATATTGTATATGATTATATGTTAAGCACTAAAATTGGAAATAAGAATTTAAAGAATAAAGTAAAGAAGTAGCATAGTTTGATATATCATATATTTATCTTTCTATGTAACAAATTACCCCAAAGTTGAGTGGTTTAAACAATGACATTGGCCATCTTTCATTTTCTGTGGGTCAGGAACCTGGACATAGCTTGGCTTGGTCTTCTGGCTGAGGATCCATCCCAGCACTGGTCAGGTTGTCAGCTGGGGCTGCAGTCTATCTGAAGTCCTGACCGGGGAAGGATCTGCTTCCAAACTTATTCATGTGGTTGTTGGGAGAATTCAGTTCCTCTCAGGTTGTTAGGCTGGCTGTTGGACAGAGTCCACCTTCAGTTCCTTATCATGTGTGCTGCTCCAAAAAGTGGTTCACAACATAGCACATGGCTTCATCAGAATGGACTGAGATGGTGAGAAAGCACACGTGAGCAAAACAAAAGTCACAGTCTTTTATAACTAATCTGGAAGCAACATCTCGCTTTTGCTGTGTTCTATTCATGAGAAGCAAGCCACTAGATTCAGCCTATACTCAAGGGAAAGGGAATGCACACAGTTGTAAATACTAGGAGGCAGGGATCATTGGGGAGCATTTTAGAAGCTGATTATCACACCTTGCAAAATAACAAGTTATCCTCATGATGATTTTTATCAGCCTGAAGGCTATAGGTCACTATTTAGGGATTTCCCATTTCACTTAGGTCAGTCTCAATCAAAATAAATCATTTTATAACTTTATAAAAATTAAATCTTTTACATCAAAGAAACTACAGATCATACGTTATACATGTGGGGTGCACAACAACAGTAAAAGTTCTTCAGAGATCAATGTTCATCAGTCATCCTTCACACATGTATCTTTAATGTAACAATATTTGCAGATGTGTGTGTGTTTATGAGTGTGTGTGGTTAACTCTGTAGGGGGTGCTAGAAAAGGAAATCCCACTATTTAATAAGGACAGATGGATTCTTGTTGAAGAGCCATACCTGATATATAGCAAATATATATTTCTTTGGATTACCACTTGATAAATATTTTATTGAAGCATAACACATACACAAAGTGGAAAATCAGAAATGTACAGCTTTGTGACTTTTTATAAAGTGAAAACACCATGTAATCAAGAAAAGGAGGGATCGACCCAGTGGCATAGTGGTTAAGTTCGCATACTCTGCTTTGGCATCCTGGGGTTCACAGGTTTGGATCCCACGCACAGACCTAGCACTGTTCGTCAAGACACGCTGTGGCAGCATCCTGAATAAAATAGAGGAAGATTGGCACAGATGTTAGCTCAGGGCCAATCTTCCTCAAAATAAAAAAAAAAATGAAAAAAGAAACGGAATATTATCAGTACGCCAGAAACATGTCTTGTGTGCCCACTCAGTGATTAAGCTTCTAAAAATTAATCATTATTCTATACCACTATCTTAGACTGTTCAGGCTGCTATAACAAAGTACCATAGAGTGGGTGGTTTATAAACAACAGAGACTTATTTCTCACGGTTCTGGAGGCTGGAAGTCTGAGATCAGGGTGTCAGCATGGTCAAATTTGGGTGAAAGCCCTCTTCTGGGTTGCAGACTGCTGAATTCTCATTGTATCCTACATGGTGGAGAGCAGAGAGCAGCAAGCTCTCTTGTGACTCCTGTAAGGGTACTAATCCCATTCACGAGGGCATCCTTCATGACCTCATTTAATCCGAATTACCTCTGACAGGGCCCCCCAATACCATCACGTTGGAGGGTAGGGTTTCCGTATATGAATTTTGAGTTGACACAAACATTTAGTCCATAACAACTGTCAAAAATTAGTTTTTTTTGTTTTTTATTTTTATATAAATGAAATCACGTCTGTATACTTTTACGACAGGGTTACTTTACTCAAAATAGTTTGTGAGATTCGACTATGACGTGTTGTTTAGCAAGGTTCATTTTCTTTGTTAGAAAAGTCTTCTGTTCTAAGTTTTTGGCAATTACTAATAGTGCTGCTATGAACATTCTTTGTACCTACCTTTTAGCACACATATGAATACATTTCCAGTGGATACAAACCTAGGAATGTCCTAGGTTATCAGGTATGATGTATTCCATTTGAGAAGATATTGCCAGTTTGTAAAGTTTTATATCAATTTTATATCCACCAGAAGTACATGAGAGTTGGTTTTTAAGTTCCTCCATGTTTTGGCCAACACTTGATAGTATTAGTCTTTTTCATTTTAGCCATTTTAGTTGATGTGTAGTAATATTGCATTTTAATATGCATTTCCTTCAAGGATGTGGACACGGAGAACCTTTTCATGTATTTATTGACCATTCGAATTTCCTATTTTGTGCAGTACCTATTTAAGACTTTTTCCTATTTTTTAAATGAGTTGTCTGTTTTTTTTTATTGATTTATAAGATTCTTATACATTCTATGTGCTTGTCACTGGTCAAATAAATGTATTGTGAACATCTGCGTCCACTGTGTGGCTTGCTTTTCATTAACGACTGGAGAGAAATAATTTTTATTTTAATAAAATCTAATATATCAATCGGACTTTTCTTTTATGGTTAGTGATTTTTTTTGTCCTATTTAAGAAATAATTGCCAAACCTCAAGGCCATGATGTTGCATAGAAGCTCTATTGTTTTTTCCTTTCATGTTTAGATGTGCAATTCACCTGGAATTGACTTTTGACTATGTCGTGAGATAAAGCTAAAGATACCTTTTTCCACATGTGGATTTCCTATAGATCTGTTAATTATCAAATCAATCTTTTTTTCCCACTTCACTTCAAGGTCAACTTTGTCAGAAATCAAGTGACTGTATATATGTCAATCTGTTTCTGGACTAACTTGAAGAGGATTAACATTTTTACAGTATTGAATTTTCTAATGAATAAACATAGTAATTGTATTCATTGTCTATTGCTGCATAACAAGTTACCACAAGTTTAGCAACTTCAAACAAAACATTTATTATCTCACCGTTTCCATAGGTCAGTAGTCTGGGTTCAGCTTAGCTGGGTTCTCTGTTCAGAGTCTGAGAGGCTGAAACCAAGGAGTGGTCCAGGATTTCTACCACATCTGAGCCTCGGGGGAAGTCATCAGTCTCTTCAGGATTTAACTCTGCAAACCTCAAACTTATACAGTGATTAGCACACACTGAAGGTTGCATTTCTTTTGATCTCTCTGGATCCCTCGCTTCTGTTTAGATGCTGAGACCACGTTTTCTCTTTTGGTGGTGAAACAATTTATTCCTTAGAAGCAGTAGTATAGCATTAAGATAATTTATTCAGCAGTGATAATTTGATCTTTTGAAGCCTGAGAGTGAGGAGGAGGAGTAAAGAGAATGGGGGCTTTGTCAGATAATTGTGAAACTCTCAACTTTCTCATTGTTGGCATCCTTACAAATAGAGCTAAATCATACACGTATTTGTAGATAATTGGATAGTAATTGCTAGTTTATTTACTTTAGTTCTGCAGCGAGCTTCTCTTGTAAATGGGGAGGATAAAATAATTTTATTAATTTAAAATATACACCCATTCCAGACATTTCATCTTGTTTGCCCTTTACTCTGAAGTGAGTGTGTGACTAAAACCATTAATTATATTGTATGAAGCTATCTTACTGTATAATGAGGGAAAACATCATTAAAATCAGGAGCCAAGAAGTCAAGCTCCTGTTGTGTGAGGTTACATTCTTAAACATTCATATTTTGGGAGGGTCTCCCACCTACGGTGTTTCAGAGGGATGACTGCTTGCTATTAGGACATTTTGAACGACTTCATCAGAAGCGAAGGAAAGTACTTTACTGATGATCCAGTAAATCTTGCGAATTTTGTCCATTATGAAATTATTCTGTATGGAAAGACTTTTTGAAATGAGGTTGCATTCAGAAAATAAAGAAAATCACAGTTAGCAACCAAATTTAGACTGCTTTTGAAAAACTGCTGGGACTATAAATTTCAGCTCTCTTATAAAGCACTGTTTGATGGTTAACTCATATCTGAGGAGAGCCACATCCTCCCTTCTGGAGTTAGGAATTTCTTAGGACTTTAATGAAAACTTAGTTAACTTACAAAGTTCTTTATTGCATCTTCTTCTTAATTATGTTATTTAAGCATAACTGAGCAGGTGAGAATTGCATCAGAGTCCGATTCTCGTCTATAAGTATTTTGTGGGAACAAAAATTGAATAAGGAAATTCCTAACAAAAGCAAATCTTCTAGAATAAAATTATTGTAATACACATTATTATCATGCAAACAGAATAATACTATATTACATTTCCAAACACCAAACCTTGTGGAGAATATATTTTGTACTAACTGACACTACCTGGGGTAGTGGAAAGCAAGGACTATGAAATGTGGCAAGCAGGAGTTTGAATCTGCGCTGGATAAATCTCTGTTGAACTGAACTCTTCCTACTAAGTATTCATACAGTGACCTTGGGTATTTATACCTGGCCAATACTTGACAAGCTGGGTAACTTATATTTGTAAGCCTCAATTTCCTTGTCTGTAAAATAGACTAAATGAAGATTTGCAATCATTTACTGACAATTCTAAATTCCAAAAAGAAACACCCAACACTCTGAAAAACAGGCTATTCTTGTAAATCATGGTGGTAAACTTGTGTAAAGTGTTATGAGGCTATTGATAGTCTTTTCTTTTATCATATCTAGTGTGAATTATCATAACTTTTGTTGTTGAACCCTTAATGTACTGAAAAGAGAAATAAATATGTCAGTTTTCTAAAATCTAAAAGAATATAAACTCTATAGCATATTTTGCTCCAGAGAGTTTCCATAAAATAACATGGAAGTGGATTTACTTTCCATGAATAACGCAGTACCTACTATACACGGGTAGTAAAAAGAATGGTAACATCCTTTCTGCTACTTGGTATTCTTCATACGTTTAGATTTTTACTCTTTACGTGTTTTACCTGGCTCATATTGAATTTTCCTAATACCCAGAAATATTACACACAAAAATTGTGAGCCAAAGATGCTGTTCAAAGATATTCTAAGGTCACCTTAAGGGAATTATAGACGTTTTGTGAAGTTTTTTTTTTTCATATTCAGAGCTGAGAGAGGGCATGATAGCGTGAGCTTTGTAACCCAAATATCTAATTATCTACATCTCAAATACACCAAATCAAATAAATAAAAGAAAGTTAGGACAGTGATTACCAAGTAACTTTAAAAAACAGATGAACTTTGTCTGGAAGAAAATACTCATATAGAAAAGAATGAGCTTTATTTTTAAATACTTACTGCTGTATGAACACCTATAACATTTTAGTGAACTTAGTAGTTTTCAATTCCTTCTGCTAGATTGTAGGACGTTTGAGAGGAGGGTCCTTTCTTTCTTTCTTTTTCTTTCTTTTTTTCTTTCTTTTTCTCTCTTTCTCTTTTTCTCTCTTTCTCTCTTTCTCTTTCTCTCTCTCTCTCCCTCTAGCCCTCTCTCTCTCCCTCCCTTCCTTTCTTCCTTCCTTCCTTTTTCTTTCTTTCCTTCTGTCTTCCTTCCTTCTTTCTTTCGAATCCAACTTGTTTAATACACAGCAAGCCCTAAGTTATTTTTTACTAAATGAATAAACACATGAATGAAAAAAGATAGTAAAATAAGAGAATCATTTTAGATGTGTGGTCAAAATGACAGTGTTTGAATTAAAATGTATTGAAACTAAGAGCCCAGATATGTAAGTAGCAATGCAGAGAATGAGTACATTTTGAACGAGCAGGGACCCTTTCTAAATTTATCAAACATAGAGTAGTTGTGGCTCTTGGTTATATACTTTTCAGGGGTGGGGTATCCTCTTCATAAAATTACTTAGAAGCATGAATAAAAAGAAAAAGTCATGTAGAAGTAAAATCAAAGAGGAATCAGGCCGAGAGAAAGAGACTGAACAAAATCTGTGGGTACTACGAGAAAGGTGGAGACTGCTACTTTCTAGAAGAACCATCAAGACTCTGAAGAGAATAGTGCGAATCAATATATTTTATCTCATTAAAGTGAACCAATTTTAATTAAAATAATAAAAGTCTAACGACTCATTGATTGGACAATAACCTAGGTCATAAAAATGCAAGGCTCTCTTCTGTAGTTTGTACTCAGAAACCTCTGGCCTTCTGTCTCTCTCTCTTTTTTCTTTTTTTCAGTTTTATTGAGAAATAATTGACATACATTACTGGAAAAGCTTGAGACATATAGCACGATAGTTTGATTTACATACATCGTGAAATGATTACCACAATGGATTCAGCGAGCACCTATCTTCTCATATAGATAACAATAAAAATAAAAGAAAGGAAAAAATTTCTCCTTGTGATGAGACCACAGAGGATTTATGCTCTTACTTTCCTATACATCATACAGCAATGTCAGCTATAGTCACCATATTGTACATTACATCCCTAGTACTTATTTATCATTATAATATCTTATCATTGGAAGTTTTTATCTTTCCACCATCTTTGTTCAATTCCTCCTCCTCCCATCCTCTTCTTCTGGCAACCACAAGTCTAATCTGTTCTTCTATGAATTTGTTTGTTTGTTTTTTAGATTCCACGTATAAGTGAGATCATACAGTATTTGTCTTTCTCTGTCTGACTTATTTCACTTTGCTTAGTGCCTTCAGGGTTCATCCATGTTGTCACAAATGGTAAGATTGCTTCAGCTTTTTTATAGATGAATAATTCATTGCATATGTATACCACAACTGCGTTATTCATTCATCTATTAATGGACACAGGTATTTCCATGTCTTGGTTATTATAAATAATGCTGCTATGAACACGGGAGTGCAGATATCTTTTTGAGTTAATGTCTTCATTTCCTTTGGATTTCCTTTCATTTCCTTGTATTCCCCGAAGTAGAATTACTGGCTCATATGGTAGTTCTATTTCTAATTTTTTGAGGATTTTGCATACTGTTTTCCATAGTGGCTGTACCAATTTACAATCTCACGCACAGTGTGCAAGGGTTCCCTTTTCTCCACATCCACACCAGCATTTGTTATCCCTTGTCTTTTTGATGATGGCCATTCTAACAAGCATCAGGTTATATCTCATTTTGGTTTTAATTTGCATTTCCCTAGTGGCTAGTGATGCTGAGCCTCTTTTCATGTACCTATTGGCCTTTCATATATCATCTTTGGAGAAATGTCTATTCAAGTTATTTGCCCGTTTTTAATTGGCTTATTTGTTTTTTTTGCTATTGAGCTGTATGAGTTCTTTATATATTTTGGATATTAACTCCTTATTAGACACACGACTTGGGAATCATTTTTCCCATTCTATACGTTGTCTTTTTATTTTGTTAATGGTTTACTTTGCTGTATAGAAGGTTTTTAGTTTGATGTAGTCCCATTTGTTTATTTTGTTGCTTGTGCTTTAGGTGTGATTTCCAAAGAATTATTACCAGGACCCACATCACATTGAAGGTTGGCCCCCTAAAATCTTCTTCAACCACTCTCATTTGATTGAGAGGATTTGTAAGGCACCCTGTTAAAAAGGGCCTTTTGTCTGAGGTATAAACTTTGATCTTTCTGAGGTCTTAAAGGCACACCGTTGCTTCATCTTTATATATGCTTTTCTCAGAGCTCCCTAGCTTTGAGCTTTGTTTGGAAGCTGTTTCTTAATATTACCTTTGTTTGACATCTAACAGACACCGGGAATCTTGGAGCTAAACTTATTTAGATTATAAGATTTTGCTTAACAGTCCCCTCCCTCATTTTTAGCTTAGCTTTCCCTTACTGCATTTTATTCTAAACAGTAAGAAGAAACTTGGTGGCACTTTCAACACGCTAATTGGAAATCTTAGATAAATCATCCAGTGCATGAAGCATATTTTCTACCCTCCATATTTCTGCAGGTAGTTGTTCAGCTAAACTTTCTGTCACTACAGAACAAGGATTCTCTTTCTCTCCTGCCTGTTCCTGGTAAGATTTTCCTCACTTTCTTTGAAGTCCTCACCTCCAGCTTCCACAAAATTAAAAGTTCTATGAACAGTATGTTCAAGGTACTTTAAAACCTCACTAATACTCTCCTCAAAGTCCTTGCAATTTATTCAATCCCATTCATTATCTAGTTCCAAAGCTACTCTCACATTTTAAGTTTTTATTATAGCAGCGCTGCATTTCTTGTATCAAAATATATATTTGCTATTTATGGTTGCATAACGGGTACACAAAACTTAGCCTCTTAAAACAAGAAGAATTTGGGGCCGGCCCACTGGTGCAGCAGTTAAGTGTGCACGTTCGGCTTCAGTGGCCCGGGGTTTGGCAGTTCAGACCCCGGGTGCGGACATGGCACCGCTTGGCAAGCCATGCTGTGGTAGGCGTCCCACATATAAAGTGGAGGAAGATGGGCATGGATGTTAGGTCAGGGCCATTCTTCCTCAGCAAAAAGAGGAGGATTGGCAGCGGTTAGCTCAGGGCTAATCTTCCTCAAAAACAAAAACAAATGAAGAATTTGTTATCTCACAGTGTGTGAGTGTGTGTCAGTGTGTGTCTGTGTGTAAGGAATCTTGGAGTGTCTTAGCTAGTTGAGTTTGGCTTAGGGTCTCTCATAAGGTTGCATTCAAAGTATTGGGCAGAGTTATGGTTTTTGAAGACCTAACTGGGGCTGAAGAGTTCAATTCTAAATTCTCCCGTGCGGTTTTAGCAAGAGGCTTCCGTTCTTCACCACGGTGCTTCTCTCATAGGGTTTCTCACAAGATGGCTCCCTCTAGAACAAATGATGAAAGAAAGAGAGAAAGAGAGAGAAAAGCTAGTCTTTTATAGTCTAGTCTTGGGAGTACATAGCATCACTTCTGTCATAGTCTATTGGCCATCCATTCCAACCTTAGTAAAATGTGGAAGGAGATTACACAAAGTTGTGAATATTAGGGGGAGGCAGGGATTACTGGGGACCATTGGAGGCTGGCTATCACAGCTAATGTGAGTGCCATTTGTTCACATTTAGGAAACGCTAAAATGAGTGATTAAAACATGGCTCCCTATTCTGAAAAAAACAATTGGCAGTTTCTTAAAAAAAACACACAAAAACACAAATAGACACTTACCTTATGGCCCAGTAATCACATATCTGGACATTTATTTGAGAGAAGTGAAAATTTATGTCCACACAAAAATATATGCATAGTTGTTCAGAGCAACTTTATTTGTAATAGTCAAAAAAGGGAAATGATCAATATGTCTTTCCACATGAAAATGGTTAAACAACCCATGGTATGCGCATACCATGGAATACTACTCAGCAATAAAAAGGGACAAACTACTGATATGTGCAACAACTTGAATGGACTACAAGAGCATCTACTGATGAAAAAAGTCAATCTCAAAGGTCACATACTGTATGATTCCATTTATATAGCATTCTTGTAATAAAAGTATAGAATGGAGAACAGATTAGTGATTGCCGGGGTTTAGGGATAGTTGAGGGGAAAGAGTGGGTATGGCTGTGAAAGGGTAGTATGAGGGAAATCTTTGTGATATGGAATAGTTCTGTATCTTGGTTGTGGTGGTGGCTACACAAATCTACACATAGGATAAAATGGCATGAAACTATACACACACTTTGCACGAATGGCAATTCCCTGTATTGATGTTATGCTATAGTTATGTACAGCGTAATCATGGGGGGAACTAGGTAAAGGGTACATGGGACCTTTCCGTACTATCTTGCAACTTGCTTTAAATATACAATTATTTCAAAATAAAAAGATAAAAAATAAAACATGGCTCCTCAAGTCAGACAGATTGTGTTTGAATCCCAGCTCTGTAACCTATTAACTGTGTATTTATGGATACATCGCTTAACCTTTTTTTCTCAGTTTAGAAAATTCCAGGGGCTGGCCCAATGGCGCAATGGTTAAGTTCACGTGTTCCACTTCAGGGGTCCAGGGTTCACTGGTTCCAACCTCAGGTGTGGACCTAGCACCACTCATCAAGCCATGGTGTGGCAGGTATCCCACATATAAAATAGAGGAAGATTTAGCTCAGGGCCAGTCTTCCTCAGGAAAAGAGGAGGATTGGCTGGCGGTGGATGTTAGCTCAGGGCTGTTCTTCCTCAAAAAAAAAAACAAACTTCCACTTAATTTGTTAGGAAGATTTGTGATGACAAAACTTTTATGCTACGGCTGGTAAGAAAACAACTGGGAGTGAAAGCACATGAGGCTTGAAATTCTGCCTTCTTTTGCTTCCTACTTTTCAAATCTGTATAAAAAGACGGTGGAGAGGTAGTGTGGGAGAGGCAGAGGGGGAGAGTAAGATCTTTCCAGAATTAAATTGTCAATGTGTAAGTCATCACTTGTGCTATGTTTACCATGGAGAGGCATTCTTGAAATGTTCCTTCTCTTTCTTGGGTATAGCCATGACATAAGCCTTTGATACTTACCTAAAGTATTGGTCACAGTTCTCATATTATTCATTGTTCCCTCCTCTCTCAATGGTTCTTATTTACTACTATTAATCATTTCATTATGCCTTATCTTACCTTAAATTACAATTTCATTTCAAATCTTTTGCAGCTAACAATCTCTCCGCCACCATCTTAGGCATCTGTATAAACAGTTACCATATGTTTTTCTATTTATAAATTCTTGTTAATGATATTAATTCTTGCTTTTGTTCTTCTAAAATTGATTTACAATCCAATCTTTCCATTTCCAGAGCTCCTTGAGAGAGAGTCACTGCACGTTTTCATGTGTGAAAGGAGGATGATACTCATAAATGGGTACTTTCCTCGAAACACCTGCTCTTAAATAATCACTTTCCTCATTTGCCAAATGGGGATTATAATATCTTATTTAAAGACTTGCTATAGAGATCAAATGAGGTACAGATGTAGGGGTTATAGCATATTGCCTGTGTTGGCTTAAAGAATGAATAAATAGTAACTCAATATGCCAGTACCTGTTTATTCCTCTGTTGCTGTTTCCCTTCAGATTTGTCCATGATCATTCTGTTTTCTGCTCTGCATCATGAAAGCATCCATCCAGCATCCACAGTTGTGCCACATTTTCTGGGTACTTTCACTTCCTGTAGGTCCCATCACCCCTGATATTTCTTGTCCATTACTCAGTGCACGTCGGATTCCACTGGGGACTGAAGCCAAATTAGAAGGAGGTCTTTCTTTTATTTTCTTCTTTTCAACTATTGCTTTATACTCCACAACAACAGAAGGTGTCCTTTTCCCTAAGACTCACTCATGAGTCACAAGTCTATAGGGAATTGGTTGATTTCCCTACTTCAAGGGAAATCATCACACTATACTGAGAATCTCCTCACCCCTCAGACAGCCAACGTGCATTTTGGGGCAGCAATTATGCACATCACTTCTATTTCATGTAGAATGAATTCCTTTCTGGGAGGTTGCTCTGTTCCTCAAGCAAATAGACTTCTTGTTCCAAAGGACAAGGATAATATGTCCCATTGCAAAATTAGAAGGAAGCACTATTTTCTTTCTCTTCCTTTCCCATTTGTGTTCAGAAAGTCCACTAATTGGACACTATATATTCTCTCTCTCTCACTTTCTTAAACTACCTAAATGATAAGTCATATAATAGAACATTAGAAGCTATCCTAACCAAATAACTGTATTATAAGAGACGGTAAGAGACAGGAGGCAATGTCCACTTCTAGGAACAGTGAAGAATGTATTGTTTTTTTCTCTCTCTGTCTCTCTGTATCTCTCTGTCTCTTTCTCTCTCTATATATAAAATAATGTAGTAAAAAGAAATGTAATGCAACAAGCCCATTCCAGTAAACAATTACAAGCAATATAGTGAAATACACTTAACGAAGATTTTATGCCTTTATTGTCATGTCAAAAATTAACATGCTATTTTCTCCAATTCATGTGCTAGATAAAGATTTCACCTCCCGCTAGCAGATACACAAATATTTTGTATGAAGGAAAAGCAAGCACACCTCGAGCAGGTGTGACTGCGCGCTGCAGGTTTCAGAGGGCGCCTGTTCTTTTGATTGGCAGGGGAGGGAGTGTCGCTCTGCAGACTGTCAAGGAGGTGGAATGGCTGCTACCTCGGTGTGGTTGGCAGACTGCCAGCATCCCTGGCAGTGCAGTCTGCTAAATCTTTTTCTCTTATCATTTTTCCTCATGTAGACTGATGAATACAATGCATAGAAACACAATCTTTGCAAAATTACACAGCCTCTAATGTTCCTTACAATGTTTTTGGCTGCTATCAACCAAAACCCCAGTTTCTGCTGACTTCCCATTTTAAATAACTCTTTAAAAATAATGTCTTGAATTCCACTTTCATGAAGCAGCTCGAAGGGAAGAAAAAAAATTTTCCCTAAGAAATTTAGGTAAATATGGCTAGGAGCCAAAGCAGAAAATCTGCTTTGCAAAGCAGTAGCCTGCCATTTCCTCCATATTAAACCCATTAATGTGAATTGGGCATTCAGGCACTCTTTTTCCCTTAAATTTGTCTTGCAGCCCTAGGCACTTGAAAATGCTGTGAATTAAAAAGTTTTGGAGTCTCGAATTAGTTCATGGTCTGTGATAGGTGAGTCCAGAACTGATTTAGGAAGCCAAGGTAGGTTAAGATCATTGACGTTTGCAAGATGGTTTCAATATTTCTTCTCATCAGCTTAGCTCATACTCTATTATAAAATAATAATGAAATTATGCTGGAAATCATCTGCTTATATCTATTTTAAGTACAAATACAATGTTATAATTATTCCTTGCCATAGAAAGAATATAGCTTAGTCAGCAATTCATTTAGCTCGTATGCTATATGAATTAATCCCTATTTGCATTTAAAATTTTTAAATCTGTAATGCTATATCAGATGTAGCAAAGCAAGTGAAGACATTTAGAATACTATATGGAGCACTACAGTTTATGAGGATTTCTTTTCTTTTTTTTCTTTTTAACTTTTTAATTTTAATTTTTGTTTTTATAGCCGTAAGATTGGATTATAACATTATATAACTTTCAGATGTATGTCATAATACATTTTGAATTCTGTGTAGATTACATCATGTTCACCACCAAAAGACTAATTATAATCCATCACCACACATGTGTGCCTCTGGTAATCACCAATCAATCACCGATACAATCTCTGTTGCTGTGTTTCTTGCTGTTTTTATCTTCTACTTATGTGTGAGATCATATGGTATTTGACTGTCTCCCTCTGACTTATTTCACTTAGCATAATTCGCTCAAGGTCTATCCAGGTTGTCATAAATGGCTGGATTTCATTCTTTCTTCTGGCTGAGTAGTATTCCATTGTGTATATATACCACATCTTCTTTATCCATTCATCCCTTGATGGGCACCTCGGTTGCTTCCATGTCTTGGCTATTGTGAATAATGCTGTGATGAACCTAGGGGTGCGTGTATCTTTATGCCATTGTGTTTTCAAGTTCTTTGGATAAATACCCAGCAGTGGAATAGCTGGATCATGGTAGATCTATTCTTAATTTTCTGAGGATACTCCATACTGCTTTCCATAGTGGCTGCACCAGTTTACACTCCCACCAGCAGTGTACGAGGGTTCCCTTCTCCCCTCACTGTCTCCAACACTTGTTGTTTCCTGTCTTGTAAATTATAGCCATTCTGACGGGAGTGAGGTGATATCTCATTGTAGTTTTGACTTGCTTTTCCCTGATAGTTAATGATATTGAACATGTTTTCATGTACCTGTTGGCCATCCGTATATCTTCTTTCAAGGAATCTCTGTTCAGATCTTTTGCCCATTTTTTAATTGGGTTGTTGGTTTTTTTGTTGTTGAGCTGTATGAGTTCTTTGTATATTTTGGATAGTAACCCCTTATCTGAAATGTGGTTTGCAAATATCTTCTCCCAATTGTTAGGCGGTCTTTTTGTTTTGTTGATGGTTTCCTTTGCTGTGCAGAAGGCTTTTAGTTTTATGTAGTCCCATTTGTTTATTTTTTCTTTTGTTTTCCTTGTCCGGTCAGACATGGTACTCAAAGATATGCTGCTAAGATTGATGTCAAAGAGCATGCTGCCCATGTTTTCCTCTAGAAGTTTCATGGTTTCAGGACTTACATTCAAGTCTTTAATCCATTTTGCATTGAGTTTTGTGCATGGTGTAAGGGAATGGTCTACTTTCACTCTTTTGCCTGTGGCTGTCCGGTTTTCCCAACACCATTTATTGAAGAGACTTTTCTTTCTCCACTGTATGCTCTTGGCTCCCTGTTGAAAATTAGCTGTCCACAGCTGTGTGGGATTTATTCTGGGCTCTCTATTCTGTTCCATTCATCTATGTGTCTATTTTTGTGCCAGTAACATGCTGTTTTGGTTACTATAGCTTGGTAGTATACTTTGAAATCAGGGAGTGTAGGATTTCTTTTCTATATTCATTTTCAAAAATGAGGATACCTAACATTACCATAAATATTTTTGTCCATTTAAAGGTAATCTAAATATCCTATGAAGTTATAAGTAGAAACTCAGTAAAAGAAAAATATCCTTAATTTACAGGAAAATGATTTTAATGGAAAAAATTGGAAGGAAGTTGTGATAAATGATATATTTATAGATGCTAATGGAGCAATTTGTACAGTGTTGGGCAAAAAGGGCATTTCTTGTCATTTGTTGTCTCAATGATGTTTTCTTGACAGGAAGCTAAACTTGAATTATGTAAATAAATTATGCAAATACTGAGTGGACAGTCTTCCCCACAGCACCATTGAAAGCTTTAGCCCTCAATCACTTTGGGCGCACCTTCCCATTATTCCCTTTGGTGTAGGTTGTATACTCATAGCACACTCTCCCTAAAAGTCTTCACAGACGCTGCCCAAGTCTGTTGTCCCTGGACCTGGAGCCTTTTAGAGGTTTGGTGTGGCTAGGGTTGAAGTGCAACATTACTCAATTTTACTCTTTCACTTTTTGTATTCTCCATGAGGTCAAGCTCCTCCTTTGGAACTCAGCATCCGTTATATCTCTATGCCTTGGCCAAAACTTCAATTTTTTTCAATTCTTCAAACTGCTGTCTTTTTCTGTGTCGATGGCGTTGCTGTTGCTGCTGTGCTGCTGCTTAGAAGCATTCTGGGAAGGGAGCCAGCTCCAAATTTGCATTGGTTATAAATCAGGCAATTCATTAATGGTACAGCATGACCGAAAGTTCCCAAAACGTTGCATCCCCGAGAGTTACCACTTAGTCCTGTAGATGCCCCCAGAGAGCTCTCTGTTTGTGGGAAGTGTTCTTTCTACAATGTAAAATCTGAGAACATTTCAGCATGGGTGGGTAAGCCACCCAAGAACTGTGGCTTTCTGTATTTACAAAGTGGTCTGGATGCTAGAGAGATGTTATAAGTAATTCTATCATTTTCAGTGAGATCATGTTTTAAATACATTTTGTAAACTACGTGTGAACTGTTTTGCGAGCTTCATTATATTGTTATATTGGGGTTTTTTGTTTGTTTACCCTGTGTGCTTATCATAGAATTTTACATATCTTCAGGGTACACTGATATCTTAGTTGCACTACAAAAATACATATTACGTTATTTTATTTAGTGCAGTTTTAAGTGGCACATAATGTAAATCTCTGTGAAAATAACAGAGTACCCCAATGTATATATTTATTTAAACTAAAAGTATAATGCTGGCTACCTGAAAACAACATTAATATCATAGTAAACATCCACAGAAATATTCTCATGCAAGCAGAGGGTTTTCTCTGGAATTGTAAAATAGACCTTAAAGAAACTCTTTCTTATTGATAAGCCCAATATATCAGATAATAACTTGAACTTTTTAATTTTATTATTAAGATAAAAAAGTAGTACTGCCTTCTTTTTAATGCAAGGATCCTAGACTCAATCAAACTGTGATTCTTTGAGTAAACCAGGATTCTGAATCTGATGATTTTATCTTGTTTGCTTTACTAAATTATCCAAGGGACCTTAGGATCATGGCTATTTTTCTTCTATGTTCACTGTATATTGAGATCATGCTTTTTGACATACCTGTCTTTTCTTCCCATATATGACGTAGTTTGTAGTTCAGTGCCTAAAGATTCTTTCCCATATTTATTCTTATTTTACTCCAGCTGGTTTATATAATACCACTACTTTAAGTGGTCAATTAAAAAGTAATTTAACACAACTTGGATGTTATATGCTAGATGAATTTTCTTACAAACCAATAGCAAGTAATATATTTGACTATGTTTTTAAGTTTTTAATGGTACAGCGTGACCGAAAGCCAGAAAGGAGCACCACGTTCAAGAAAAGTCTTCTTAGCTACCATGTTTTCCTATTTCACTTCTTTCTCTGTCTCTCTCATTATTATTTTTTTAAAGACTTTATTTTTCCTTTTTTCTCCCCAAAGCCCCCCAGTACATAGCTGTGTATTTTTAGTTGTGGGTCCCGCCAGCTGTGGCATGTGGGACACCACCTCGAGCAGTGCCATGTCTGCGCCCAGGATCCGACCCGGTGAAACCCTGAGCCACAGAAGCAGAGCTCACGAACTTAACCACTCGGCCAGGGGGCCGGTCCCCCATTCTTTCTCTTTTACTCTCACATATGAGTTGCTTGAAGAACAGATTGAAGTGTTTAATATTAAATCTCATAAAATGCATAAATATCTGCCAGTTCATATAGATATTTTAAACAAAAGTGAGAAACACATGCTAAACTTTTCCTGCGTTCATCTGGTTTACTCTCCTATAGCCCCTGATTTCTGAGTAGAACCTAACTTATTACTATAAAATATGGAAATATGGGACATGGGCCTGTCCCTGCCTCCTCTGTTTTTCTCATGCCTTGTGAAAAACATAATGCCTTCTGAGATTCCTGTAGTCTCTGACTGCATCTTCTACTTTACCTTGTCTATCCTCCCACTTCTCTTTTACTGTTCTGCAAACACATCAAGTGTAATACTGCCTCGAGGCTTTGGAACGAGCTTTTCTCTTTGCACGGAGTATTCTTACCCCAGATGTAAGCACAGACTTCTCCCACATCGCCTTCAACTCTTTTCCAAGCCTTCCCTCATTAGTGAGACGTATCTTCACCTCCCTATTTAAAATTGTAACTCACCCATTTTGTGTTCTGCATCCTTCTTACTCCGTTGTAATTTTATAGCACTTCTTTCCTTATAAAATATCATATCATTTACTTAACGATTACATTGTTTGTCTTCCCCTTCATCAGAGGGTAAGCTTTAGGAGGGCAGGAACTTTTACTCTTTTTTTTTCCCACTTATGTATCCTTAAACCTCTGAACAGTGCCTGGCATAAAGTAGGCTCCTATTTATTGAATGAATAAATGTATGACATAGCAGAAATTATGTTATTACTTTAACTAGAAAAATCTCTTACTTATTGAGATATTCGGAGCTCCTACACTGCAGTTTAGATATGGCCATCTCCTTAGAAGATGGCGATCGAGTGGGAGAAGTTTTTAAAACTATCCATTTGCAGAAAACACACCCTAGCTTTACTTACACTGAGCATGCTGAGGATGGTCTTAGTGGGAACCCTCGTGGACACTGGAGTGGAGGAGACTAAGGCCACTCACTCCTGTGTTCCCTGGGCACTGATTCCTCTGCTGACTGGGAGAGAGGAGAATCCTTATATTATTAAAACAGCGGTGCTTGGATGGGAATGTGGAGCATATGACGTGTATGTGAGGGAGTCAGTGCTATTAAATTAAATATTTGAACAAAACAGTCCATGTAAACATAAGAGAAGGCCATAAAAAAGTCACCTTTCAACGTAAACTGACTGTACTTTCTACTGATTTATAGCCTTTTTATATGCAGCTCTCCATTTCAAATTCCTTTAAGTGCATCCTTGATTTTTTTTTCCTTCAACCACTGAGGAGGTTTGGTTTTTTAATATGTTTGCTAAAGATGATATAAATACCCAGTGATGTATATCCAAGTAACTTGGAAACTACGTAAATGCTATTTATTTTAATTATTATTATTTAGTGTCAGTTATATTATGATTTAGTTAAGCTTTACTATATTTTTCCAGTATATTAGCAGTCTAGGAAAGCTCATAGAAGTTCAATATCATTTGTAGTTGTACTTTTCCTTTATAATCTATTTGCTGTAATATGTAAAGAGAAAGGCGTTGGCAGGTTTAAAATTCTTTTCATTTTTCTTTCCCATGTTTGGGTAGCTGCAGAATTACTGAATCCTGTACAATCTTCCTCTCTATTTATCCACCTAGTTCTTACTCTAGAAATAAGAAACCATGATCATTAGCTGTTTTTCACCTTTTCCTGAGCCTCATCTACTGCCCAGGAATCTTGAAACTATAAGTGGGGTGGAAAATTGAGTCCTGATAAAAATGCTTTTAATATTCTATCTCCACATTTTCTCATCAAACATTACAGAGAAGAGGCTCGCTGATGCTGACTGAGCAGCCGATTGGGCCTGGAAGCAGTATTGTGGTTACAAGTACAAATTAGATCGCCCTGGACTAGTTTTGTTTTGCTCTTCCAGCTGCTATGAATGACTATGGCCAAATAACTTTTTATTAATTTGGATAAATAAACCAGATAGAAAATTACTTAAACAGTGGTTTTCGCCATTGCAACACCATTTCAATCGAAATGAGTACAATAGTAGGACAAAAGCCACAAAATCACCACCAGCCCTTTTCTTTTCAAAATTTCAATTCACATACTTAGGAAGCAATTAATATATCTAGAGCTAAATAAATTAGTATATTCACTAAACATTTTGCCTACTCCATTTCTCACCTCTGCCATAATTAGTTTCATGATGTAAAAGGTAATATTTTCAAAAACTGTTTTTTGGCAAAATAGGTAAATTGAAATGTCTAGAAGATGGGCTCTTTTTGAGGGTAGGAATAACACAGGAACTTGTTATGTGGCTAAGGTACGCATGACATTTTGGAAAACGTTTCATGGCTATGCAGATGCCTCAAACATGGGGGAATCGTACCTTGTCTATTTTTAATAATGGTCTTCTTCAGGAAAAAGAAACACTTCTTTTGTCACATATTATATAAAGGAAGCATACTAACCCCATACAGCAAAACAGCTCTTCCTTGAAGAACCTAGACACATGTGGGTTTTTTTTTTTTTTCATGAAATAGAATGGATAAGTTTAAGGAATGCCATACACAACGTGACCTTTAAGAATCAAAATACATACCTTTTAGAACAATATACGTAAAATAATAACACCTTAAATCATATATGAGAAAAACTTATTATTTTCTTCCCTGTCTAGTCTTATAATCATTCTCTTTTAAGATGAAACTGTGGTTAGATGTTATTTATTTGTACTCACCAATATGTACTGGGTTCTGAGAAAGTACATGACAATCGAATATACCTACACGTCCTTTAATCTGCCAAACGCTGCCTTTAAAAAAGTATTAAAGCCTACCAATATGTAATTTTATTTTATTAACCATATTTAAAAGTTAGAGGAAGGAGAGTAGATATATATTTTCAGTAGATGTCTGTGAAGTTGGGCAGATCTTGATCCGTGTGATTCTACCCTTTATTACTTGTCCGAGAGTGGTTACATTCTGATCCATGCTTACGAATATGAAACACCCCATAATATAAGTCAATCTTTCATTATTACAAAGGAAAGAATTTTTTTAGTTGGCCAATTGAACTATGAAATCATTTCAAGAGTGTAGATGAAATAGTCAAATATCTGCAAATTACTTAATACATTAATTTAAATGTATATTTATAGTAAAAACTATAGAAAATGCCTTAATTTAGAACTCTTCTTTGATCTTTGCTTAGATTTCATGAAACACATTTCTTTGCATTCTTCGTCTGCATCTTGGGACCTCAGCAGCTTTACCTTGTTTGAGTCTTTGAGTCATCTAAAACAATTTTCCAGAGAACGTCATACTGTTTGAAATACTCAAATTTATGAGTCTATGAGTGACATTATCATTGGAAAATTTATTTCACAAATGTTGTGCTGGAAAATTAGGTCATTCTCACCCACTCATTTATCCTCTATGGGTATATTCATGATCTCCGTAAGATAACCACTTACTTTGACACAGTGATTTTCAAAATGTTTGTTTAAAAGTATAGCCAAAAGTTAATCAAGATGGGTTAATATCCTCAGGAATATGTTAGTAAATTGATGTTATATTTCTTTGCCTTTTTCTTTTAAACTCATATAGATGAACTCTATAATTGGTCCAAGCTAGAATTGGCTGAATCTTCCCTAAGCATGGCGATCAAAATAAAATAATTTAGAACACACTTGGTAAAATCACTAAATTTGATCTTTCTGGAAATTAATGAAGTTTAATTAACAATGTCTTAGTTTAATGTCTTGTTTGCACATAGTACTTGATACACGGCAAATAAAGGTAACTTCTTATATTTATAAAAAGGATCACCGGTTTTTGCATAGTATTTTTTTCTTTCATGTTAGTTATTAAAAGGTCTGTTAAAAGACATACTCATACATAACGCATCCACACATAATGACAGGCCATGTAGGTAAACTTATCATTTTATATTTATTTATAAACTCAATGAAATAAAAAATTAAAATATGGTGATGCCATTATGCATCAACTAACATGCAACATATATTTGTCACTTTTAAATTTCGTTTAAAATGTATTTACAAGGGAAAATCATGTCTATAACGATATACTAATTTCTGATTTGCATGTTGTGTGTAAATTTTTTTGCTATTCCCACCTTTCACATAATGGTGAGTCTTAGTTTTTACACAAGTTAGTCCTAGAAATTCATTTCTAAACTAGGAGTTGAGAACTTGGAATATGTTTAGTTGTAAAAGCAATGTGATTGAAAGTGTTTAGAATTCCAGAATAGTCTTCTAAAATCTGCTCAATCCACATTGTTATCAAAATAGTGTGTGTGTGATGAATAATTACAGAAAACAGTAGTGTAGAAATTAAATACAATGTAATAAGAAATAGATACTCATGTATAAAACTATGCCTGAAAGAAAATCAAGTTTAATTAGTGGACAGGAAAGTGGAAAATAGAAAATTTTGAGACTGTTCTGAAGCGGGCTTCTCAGCATGTCTGTGAACTTGAGAGACTGCTGACACTGATTTTTATGACAAATTTCATCTCAAAATGTATTGCCTTTTTTACATTAATATTGATAGATCCTTAATCCTAAGGTTGGTAAAAAGCACAGTACTTAAAATCTGTTATTGTTTATGTCCTTAATTATACACGTGTTTCTTCATTTGTCAAATGCTTCTTGGGCTTCTACTCTGTGCCCTGGCACTTGAACAGACGTTAACAATAGTAAATCCACCAGGAATAAGCGCGTCCCTAGACTCCCGTAACTCAGACTAATAGGAAGAGGCAGATATTTAAATTCATAAATTCCATAATATTAAAAGTGCTGTAATAGAAACATGAACCGATGCGAGTACAAGGGAGGAAGTGGTGACCTACTGGTCAGTGAGAGCAGAGGATACTAGTCATAGGTGCCTGGAGGCAGCGTTCAGTCCTGTGATGAGGTACACATCGGGACATAACCTTGGAGGACAGTTGCGATATACCAAGATTTCAGAAAGTTTATCTTATCGGCAACACAGAACTATTCAAAGGTTTTGATCAGGCAAGCACTCTTGTAGTTATGTGAGCTTTTAGTTCTTTAATTCGTAAAATAAAGGAGCTCAACTTGATATTTTCTATCCCTTTTTGTTCCAAAATTTTGTGTTTTAGCCCAATCGGGTCATTACTTTGTCTAACAAAAGGGAAAGCTCAGAGATAGAGAGAGACAAAGAATTTAGATGTGTTGATTGCTTATGTCACCCAAGGAAAACTTGACTGCTATTGGGAGCAGCCAAGAAGTGGAGAGAGACAGCAACGTGAGGTTCATTTTCATTTGTGTTACCAGAACCTACTGGTTGAGAGGGAGCTTTTACTGAGCTTTCAGTGTGATAATGATTTTTGCTTTTTACTAGTGCTTGGTAGCTTTATTAGCAATCAAGAATAGAAGTGAGTCTATGAAGTTGATCCCAGTCCTACCTCCAAACTTTAGCTTAGAATTTGGGCTTTTAGATGCTGAATATATAGTAGTGAATGTGGAAGATTATGATCCCTGTTAGAATTTATAGTCTTGGTAGTGGTGGAGACGGACAAGCAGTAATTAAATATGAACACAAATAACATTCATCTGTCAGCTCTTTATAAAGTAGATAGATTTAGCAGGTAAAAACATAAGACACCAATTTAAATTTGAATTTCAGATAATAATGAATAATTATACTAAAAACATAAATTTATTTGTTGATGATCTGAAATTCAAATTTAACTGGCCATACTATTTTGCCTGTAAACCTTAGATGTTCATAATTTTTCAAATGGGTTAATAAAATTATATAATTTTAGTCACTGAATTTATTTTTATTTCTTTTTTCCTTGTGTAAAAATTAATTCCAAAAAAGATTGTTCGAAGCAAGAGCATCTTTCTTCAGCGATTTTTTAATATTTGAGATGATGCCTACTTCATAATTATGGCCCTTATATCTTGTTTTATCCACTAAGATTATTCTATGATATTCCAAGAGTATTGCTTTGTTTTCCTGGGAAAGGAGTACTCTGCATTGCCCAGGACTTGAAAACTCAGAAAGCTCATATAAACAAATGCGGGCTTATTACTATACAGAAATAGTTCTATAGTACCCCTTAAAACATAAGAGCATTTTAAAACATTATTTGTTATTGTTAGTTTATATTTACAACTTTGCTGATTTTATCATTGTAATTCCTTTTGTCATTGTCTTGTTCTCTAAATGCATAAGATTTGACTCAGATTCTTTACTAATTCAGCAAAGGTTACAGGGATTCTTCTCTCTGTTCTGAGGGATCTTACTGACCTTTCAGAATGTGGTGAAAATGCTGGTTTTTCACCAGTGGTTGGATCCTCCATTAGAAGAGAGTGATGGAACAGGAGCTGTACGGTTGATCCTCATCCAAACTCCAAACTTTTGCTTGTAATTTCGGGTGATTTGTCTCTTGAGGTATATCTTGGACTTCAGCAGTAAAGGCCTGGTAGAGACTTTCCTCTCTCATTTTTACATCTCCTAAAGACACAAGTGCAAAAGAAGCTCTCTCTTGCTGCCGAGACTGGCTAGGCAGCCAGCCGAAGGGGCAGACAGAATTAACAGACAGAATACGATTTACATTATTCAATGGGACAGGGGACCATCAGCCTCAGGGACTGAGGTGAGGTCCCTCGGATAGCCACATATTAATTTGAGGGTAAAGAATCTCAAGCAAGTACAATAGCCGGAACTCATGCCTACAGGCATACGCAAGCCAAAGTCCAAACGTTCTGTTCTTCATCCCCCCGGAAGCACACCAACCCATCCCAGGTTAATCCCTTGGGGGGAGTATCTTAAGAACAATCAGCAAGGTATGCAGACGGCGTTCCGTTCTTGCAAGGGCCCAGCGTTCCTAAGACCCTTGCCTTCATGCTCCATAAAATATTCCCTTCCGGCCTTTGATTCCAAGGCACAAACAATCTGGTATCAGCCTAGGCTTAAAGCCTAGCAAGAATGCTCCTATGATCTCCTGCAGCACTCTCTAAAGGGCAAGACCCTTGTTAAATTTGATTCATCTAAGAAAATCTAAAACTTATATATTTAGTGCATGGTTTATTGCTAATTAATTGACACTACCTTAAAAGAGCTTAAATCCTCACTGAGAAGACCAAGACCTGAGCTTTGGGGAGTAGTCGCAGAAGGTGAGACCAAAGAGGAAAGATGGGTCAGAAGAGCCCGAGTTTCAAGGAAAAATATACAGTAAGATAAATAGCACAAAAACCTCACAGAAGATTAAAGCATGTCAATGGATTAACCAAAGACTAAGGAAAGTTTGATCACTTAAATATAAATTTATGTTTTACGGGTTAAGGAGAGATTGTGCAGAACAAGGGAATATGGACCATTTTGGATGTTTGAAATCAAAAATGAGAAAAGAATAACTTAAATGTTAAACACTGATTGGTTTGATGTTTTGAAGTAGATGCAATAGCTTTCTTTGATTAAAAGTAGAGGATAACAACCAAAGAAGTATAAAAGACCAAAAGAATTGAGATTGCAGTGGGGTCAATAGCAAGTCTAGAAGAAAAAATCAAGGCTTAGAAAAGTGGAATATACATGTTCTTCCAATGGAGAGAAGTAAGTGTATTGGTGACATTTGACATATGGAGAGAGTTGATGAAATAAGTAACATCAGATGGTTCAAGTCTTCTGGCAACAACTGCCAGAATACCAACTGCTAATGAAATTCTAGTTGAAATTGGGTATCAAAATTTACAACAAGGCAGGGGCCAGCCTGGTAGCTCAGCGGTTAAGTGCTTACTTTCTGCTTTGGTGGCCTGGGGTTCGCTGGTTTGGATCCTGGGTACGGACATGGCACCGCTTGGCAAGCCATGCTGTGGTAGGCGTCCCTCATATAAAGTAGAGGAAGATGGACAAGAATGTTAGCTCAGGGCCAGTCTTCCTCAGTAAAAAGAGGAGGATTGGCAGCAGATTAGCTTTAATCTGCTCAGTGCTAATCTTCCTCAAAAAAAAAAAAACAAATTACAACAAGGCAGATCTCTTGCCTTTTGCCAAAAATATTAACACTAACAAAAAAGGTGGTAGGAATGATTCAGGATCAAATATTAGCAACCTGGGAAGATTGGGGAGGAGGATAGAGACAGAGGGGAGGAAAAGAACCTCAGGAAGACAGGGTGTTAATGAAGGGAACAATGATAGAACTAAACTGAATCTTAGTCAGGGTAGTAAACAAAGTATAGTCAGAAGTAAGCGAGAGAAGTAAATGAGATAAAGAAAAGTGATATAGAAAATTTGATGCGGATGATGTGGAAGTTTAATAGTTTAATGAGAATGGGATTGGTATCATCTAAGAAGATTCCAGATTTTGAAGATGGAGAAATACTCGCTGATAAGTTCTATGTTAGAAGTCAGGCAGAGTAACCAATGAGCTAAAGAAACTGAGTTTCAAGGAGTCATATGAGCTGGCAACACTGCTTTCAAAGGTGTCAGTAACAACAGATAATAAGAAAAATTCTAATCTAAATGCTGGAGTCATGAAGAAGATAGGGTGATTTGGATTTCTTAATCATTATAGGTGAAATGTTTTCTACAAACTGCAACCAAAAGCAATTTTGCCTTATAGCAGATTACTGCCTAAGCCTCAGCCATTGTTAGATTTTATATGCTGAGTAATGTTTCGTACAACAAGATTCAGTAAAATACTATAACCACAGGGATGCAAATCGTATGCCTATTTCAGAAATCAAAGGATTGAACAGAAATACAAAAGGTCTTCCCATGGTCATAAATTAAAAATTACATCAAGAAAATTTTATTGGGCACATTTGCAATGCAATTCTCAAGAGAAGTCCAGTCATTGTGATACTCTCAACCAAATTTTATACTGAACTACATCACAGAGCTTAGGTCATCATTCCCAAACCAACTAGTATTTATTTAAACTGCTTCAGCACATTTAATAGCTCCATTCCTCTCTCAAAACTTCTATTACCCTTGTAAGAACTGGTGGTCAGGCAATCACTGCAGGTTATTTTACTTTTGTTCATGCTTCAGAAACTGTTCACTTCACTCTCTTGACCCTGGTTAAGATCCCTTTGCTTCTGATTATATTCTTGCCTTTCCATCCATCCCTACTGGATCTGATGCGAAACGTTAACCCATTGATTCTTAAGCCTGCCTCTATAATATCTTCTCTTCTGCCTTGAAACCACCCTCAGCCTATTGCTTGGAAACTCAGCCCTGGCCTGACTCTCTCTGAGACAACGTGAGTGTGTGTGTGTGTGTGTGTGTGTGTGCGCGCCGCACACGGGTGCTTCTGAGTGGGTCTTGGTCATTCAAACTTTGTAGAAAGGAGGCTTTTATTTAAAACTTTATTTTTATTAATAAATAAAGTTTATTTTATTAAAAATTTTACTTTGACAAGAACATTTAATATGCACTCCATCTCTTAATAGATTTTTAATGTACAGTACAGTCTTGTTAACTACAGGCACTGTGTTTTATAGCAGGTCTCCAGAACTTATTCATCTCAAATAACTGAAATTCTGTCCCCATTGAACAACACCTCATTTCCTCCTCCCTTCAGTCCTTGGCAGCCACCGTTCTTCTCTCTGCTTCTATGAGTTTGACTATTTTAGACACCTCATATAAGTCAAATAATACAGTATTTGTCCTTCTTGACTGGCTTTTTTCACTTATAATGCCCTCTAGTTTCATCCATGTTGTCATACAAGGCACGATTTCCTTCTCTTTTAAGGTTGAATAATATTACATTATATGTATATGCCACATTTTCTTTATCCATTCATCGACTGATAGACCCTTCGGGTGTTTCTTATCTTGGCTGTTGTGAATAATGCTGCAATAAACATAGGAGTGCAGAGACCTCTTTGAACTCCAGGTTTCAGTTCTTTTGGATATTTACGCAGAAGTGGAATGTCTGGATCCTATGGTAAAAAGAGTTTAAAAGAAGCAGATAATATGTTTTTTTTCTGAGTGCTACTTCCTGTTTGTTTGGGGCCGATGAGTATTTAGCTAAAAAAGAAAGTGACTGAAGTACAGTGAGATAGTATGTGGCAATAGTTTTTCAATCTTGAAATGTAAGTTACATTTGATACCTAGAATTGAGAGCTTTTTGGACTCATTAAAATGTTTGTTATTGTATAGACATTTTAATCAGTTTAAAAAATGGATTCTTCAGTGGCCAGCCCTGTGGTGTGTTAAGTCTGGCACGCTCCACTTTGGCAGCCCGGGGTTTTTGCGATTGGATCCCAGATGCAGACCGACACCACTCGTCAAGCCATCCTGTGGTGGTAAATAAAGGAAGACTGGCGCAGATGTTAGCTTACGGCTAATCTTCCTCAAGCAACAAGAGAGGAAGCTTGGCAGTAGATGTTAGCTCAGAGTGAATCTTCCTCACCAAAAAAAAAAATGGATTCTTCAGTCTACATAAATGGATTCTTCTCATGTGGTTAAAACAAACAAAAAAAACCCAATAGAGTCAGCTACTGGAAGGAGAACACATTCATTTGTGTAGTTAGCATTTCTGGATATTAAGTTAAAAACAATTTAACATGTTATGCTATAATATTTTTAATACAGTCAATCTTCGAAACTTTTATTTAAAATCAGTGCTGCTTTGACTAGCTTCCTGCTAAATGATTTGATAAGAGCAGCTAGGATCACCTTTGAATTCAGACTCAGAGGAGGGAAGCCAAGGATACCCTGCCAACTTTGAAATTCAGGCTTGAAAAACGAAGTAAGAAGTCATGTTAGCTACAAGGAGCATTATTCACATGATGGAAACAGCTCTTCAGCAAAAAAAGAAAATCTTGTTTCTGTCAGGGTGAAAAGAAGATTTGATCTCCAAGTGCCAGCTACTAACACTTATTCCTAGAGCAGTTGAAGAACTAGTCTTTATCATCTTAATTATCTAGAAGCCCAGCTGAATAAAAACACATTTCTTCAAAATCTCCAAAAGGAAGAAAAAGACCCTGCAAGATTACTTGTTCTCACTAAAGTAATAAAGACAATGCAATAGCATGGGGATAAAGACCTCATACAATTTTTGGAATGTATGTACACTCTATATATGTATATTTGCTGTAGGTTTTTAGGTGGATAATTTTTATTAGATTAAGAAGGTTTCCTTCCACTCCACATTTGCTGTCGTTTTATTATTAGTGAACGTTGAATTTTATTGAACACTATTGAGAAGATAGATTTTTCTTTAATATGTGAATAAGGTAAATTTTTTGATAGATTATCTGATGTTGAACACTCTAACATTCATGTAAGTATTATATTCATACTCTGGCAGAGTCAATTGGCTAGTAGTGTTTTGTTTAATATCTTTGCCATATGCGCAAGTGATATTCATCTCTGATTTTGTTTTCTTGTCCTCTTCTTGTCTGATTTTGCTACCAAAGTTATACTGATTCATCAAATAGGTCAGATGATCATCTCTCTTGTAATCTTCCATGAAAGGGTTTGCACAAAACAGGGTTTGTCTGGCTTCTAGTTATAAATGACAAGACTGTACACAGATTACATTTTGCTCTTTCTCCAGATCGAAGAATGCTCAGAAAAAATAAAAATAAAAAAACACAAGAGGACAGAATTTAGAAGACACTGTCTCAGATGAGAAATGCCGATAGAGTTTCAGCATATGGAAAAATTGTTGAGCAGTCCCTAAGTAGAGAGAAAATAAATAAATGTAATTATCTTTAAAGTAGGAAGTAGACACCAAGGACCTGGTAGAATTTGCTTTCCCAATCCTCAGGAAGGCCTAGGAATTAGACACACCGTTGTTCCAGGTCTAAGGTGTTCCAACGATGGAAACTTTATTCTCAACCCTATTTTTATCCTCCTAGAAAACAACAACAAAAAACCCCACTCTCTTTCTAACACTTTTAATTCACCTTTGGCTTTTTAGTTATTTTCCCTGTACAGGTATAGTTCTCTCGTAAGTTACTTTTTTCAGTCATCCTTGAACCATATCTTTATCCTCTCAAGTTGGTAAACATCGGTCTTTTTCTCTTTCCTTAAGTCAGGAGGCTTACAAGAAGTTGGGGTTTGTTTTAAGAAGACAAACACACCACAAAACTGCAGGTCATTGCTAGGCTTGCGTTTGTTTTCATAATTCCTAGATCTCAAGTGTAACTAAAATTCTTTGTGACATTTTTCAAGAATTTCTCCTTATGGCAATACCTCTTGGCTGTCATTGAGCTTCTGGACTCCAGGGAGAATAGAAATCTTGTGTCTTGTCCACATATTTATCTAAATTACAAATTAATGTAGCATTTTGTGCATTGGGCCAACATCTTTGCCTGGTAGCAGTTTCATAGAGTTGGGTAGCAGCGTGCCCTCTTGCATTCTCTGCAGTTTCGACCACTCCTTACTATATTCCCATCACTGGGGATGAGTGTCAGTTGTAATTTGTCCTGCCTAATACACTAGGTCCAATCTACGAGCCTGCTCTGATTCACTCAGCTTCGCCTGTCTACTGGGCCGTTGGTCACCAGCTCTTGGCGGATCCTTGTTGCTGTGGCCACCACTGAAGCTGAACCTATCTCAGCTTCTGATATCGCTGTGAGTCTTGGCTGTCTCTGGAATGCATTATGGGCTCTGAGATGGCTTCCATTCCTCCATCCTGCCTGGCAGGAGTCACAACAATTCTGGCCATCCTGCTTAACCCAATCAGATATGAAAAGGCTCTGGATCCTCCCACTACTTCTAGACGTATATAAAGTGTCCCCCGATGGGGCATGGGATTTGGTTTCCTCAGAAGCCACCCAAGGAGCCAGGTGATGCAACCTGGAAGCAAAAGAATTAATGCCTGTAATTAATGCAAATAGAAATCAGTGAGGAGTAGGAGATCTCTGGAGTTAGCAAATAAATCCCTCGCCTTTCCTTCCTCTGATGTACAGAGGCATAGAGGTTCTGTAGTGCTGCCCTGGAGGTGTCCTCTTTGGCCAAGCAACCAACTGGGTCTTTTCATGAACTATGGCCAGCTTGGTAAAACACCACCTTGACTTTGTCTGCTTTTCCGTGCCTCTCTTTTCCCTGTGCTGTCTTTGGGATTGCAACTCTCAATAAAGTATTAGTATCTAACCTTTGCCTCAAACCCTGTTTTCTAGGGAGTCTGGGCTTCACATCTATGTCCCTCATTAATTTTATCTGGCTGGCCTGTACAGGCTTTTAAATTTTTACCCTCTGCCCAACATTTTCTTAAATTTTCTTTCATTCTTTCTTGTCATTTTACAATACATTATGTATATCTTTCCAATTTGGAACCCAAAGATAAGCCACATTTTTTTTTAAACAATTACTTAGCATTCTTTTGTGTAAATATTATATGATTTTATTTTAGTAATTTCCTTCTTTGAAGCATTTACAATGTTTCCAGTATCACAAATATTCTTGCTAAAGATGCCCTATGGCTAAGTGTGTGTGTGTGTGTGTGTGTGCGTGTGTGTGTGCATGTGTGTGTGTGTGTGAAGATAGGCCATAGTTATAGATAGATATTTTCACATGTTGATGACAGTACCTTAAAACTTTAGCTTATAGTTCATTACTGAGGCCATAGCTAACATGTGTTCACCCAGCAGGATTTTGCTTTATTCAGAATCTGTTAACACTCCATATATATGTTCATCTCAGTATAAAAATAGATCTTTTGCCTAAGGCAGCACAGGCAATAAAAATTAGAGTAGATATTGATAATGTTCCATTAATTTCACTCTGCCTTAGACATCATAGTGACTTCTTTCAGTTGAAAGTTTTCTGTGGCGAAGTAGGAAAGATTTAAATAAAATGCATTCAAAGACTTGCCCAAGTTTGCTCTCCCATGTGGGAACTCTTGAACCATCTGGTTTCCTTCTTCTGCAGCACCTGGCATATTATTGACTTTGAATAAATGTACTATATAGATAACAGCAACAAGGTTGTGTACACATCTCCCAAAATGATTTGGTCACAACAATACAAATGAATTCATCTGCAGTCATGTTCTTCTTAATAATATTAGTCACATGATCAGTGATCAGAGAGTACTCACAATGTAAGCTAGAGGTAAATATTGCCTTTTTTCTTTTTCTTCTCTTCCTTTTTTTTCCCCTGCTAGTGGTACATGACAGAGGAGCTCAAAGATTGAATTTTAGATAGTTCTGATTGATAGAAACGTCTTAATGAACCTGTTTTCAGCAGCGTTATCGATAGAAGAAATAAAGGGTCATCTGAAAAAAAATGATACTGGGAAGCTCTTGATCTGTTCTCTAATTCTCAGTGTGTCTAGTTGTAGTGAAATCTATAGACTCCATTTATCAGTGGCCAATATGATAAAGCTTTTAGTTTTGTTAGAGATATTCCATCTAAACCAAACATTTGCACTTAAGAGTCTACCTAAATGATTTAATGTCATTTTTAATGTGTGTGCAGACACACCATTAAGAGAGAGGTCTTTGGTTGTACTTCATACAGAAATTAAATTAATTTTGCTTGTAGAACCAAGTGCATTCCTTTGAGTCACTTGAATAACATAAAATATACCCAGGAATTCTCTTGACCTCAGTGATGGGGTAAAGGAAGAACAGAGTCTGATTTTCAACATAAATCTACTTAACCTGGTCCTCCCAGGGCTGGTCTAACATAACCAGGCTTCAACTGGTGAATAATGAGGTGCTCTCAGAGCCACGTCACGTGGACCATTATCAAGGACAGAGAATAGGATGTGTGTACATTGTAAATCTGAGAGAAGAAACATAGTGGGTATTGTCCTTTTTCATGTGACTCTTTCAAATTCTTGGTACGTATAAATTCCATTCAATAGTAATTTGGTCTATATTTTAAATCTATCCATTTTGGCACATCAAATGTTTAGTGAGAAATTTAGTCATAAATATCTTATTGAAATGTTTTACTAACAAAAGTGTTAATTCTGCTATTTAAAAAAGTATCTCCCAGGTCATTCCTGTAGTCCCATACTATGGCTCCTTAAAATATTGCTGCTGCATTAAAGCAGTTGTCTCCCTTTAGATTATCAAGTTTTGGAAAATCCCTCTGGCTGTTCCATAAGTACACTGTTTCCAGAATATGTCATATTTAAATTTACATCATTTTTTTCTTCCCCCCCGAAAGAAAAGACATAATGGGTTTTGTTATAATTATATTCACAGACTATCCAAGTGCTATTTGGCTGTATATGGACAATATATTCTTGAGTATTAAAAACTCAGCCTTGCAGCACTTCTGTGCCCATAATTCTTATTGATTTTAATGAATATTATGCACCCACAAGAGCTCTGAGATGGATTATTAGCAAATAGAAGAGAGCCCAGTGTATATTGCCATGCTTTTTGGAAGGAATTCTGCTGTGAACTGTGCTTTCAAACTGAGATAAATGAAGCAGAACATTAAGGAATAAGGATAATGAATTAATTACCAACAGGTAATCACACTGAAAAGCCTCTATCAGATTCACGTTTGATTTTAGACAATATGGCGTTACATTTAGGGTCAATTTCTGAGATGATAATTCCTTCAGATGATGTGGTTCAGTATTGGCCCTGAGGTTTGTTGATGTGCTGTGACTTCCATTCTCATCAAACCATCATACCAAATTTTGCTATGGCCACTAGTGACCTCCTTGCTAAATCTAACGGATATTTTATAGTATTTGCCCTCCTTGATCTTTCCATGGCCACTCCATTCCTCTTGAAATAGACTCTTCCCTTGTTTCCATGACGCCGCTTTTCCCAACCACTCTGTCTACTTCTTTTCAGGCTCCTTTGCAACAACATCCTTCTCTGCCCAGCCATTATCTATCGAGTTCCTCAAGGTTTATTCCTAGACCCTCTTTTCACTCTATTTTCTCCCAATAGACTTGATAAATGGTCACGGCTTTTGTTACTGCCAATAAATAGACAAACACTTTTATTTTTCCTAAGGAAATCCTTCTCTGATTTGTTTGCCAACTTTATTCACAAAAGTTTATTGAAGATTTACTCTTTATAAGGCATTGTACTCTACCCTGGAGATGCAATAGGGGATAAAAACCAGACGGTCCATGTTCTCAGGAAACTAATGTCTTCAGGAGGAGATGCAATCAATCAAATAATCACATAAACAGTATAATAATTTCAATCAGAGTTAGCCATTTGAAGTTAATAAAACACAATTCCAAGACAACTTAGATGCAAGGAAACGTACTTACGCAAGCTGGGACATGAAAAATATATTTCAGGAAAGGGGTGGAGAAAGTGCGAAATCCTAAGCCAGGAGAAAATGTTATCCTTGAGGAAATAAAGGCAGGCTAGTTTGGCTGGTGTTTAAAGAAGAAAGGTAAGTGGAGCTAGAAGTGAAGGCAAGAGTCAGGTTATCCAGGGTTTTTGTTGCTCACGTTAAGAAGTTACATTTTTATTTTTAAAGTACTGGGGGAAAAGGAGTTTTTAACTTATATGTCTATGGTCATTATACTTATGTTCGCTTGTTCTCTAAAACTACTGAGAATACTATGAATTTGTGGAGTTCACTTATCGGCTTACTTCAATTTTCTTAACAACTTAAAATTATGAGGATATCAAAACCACAGGGTAAATCTTTGGGATGATCTTTCTCAAAGTTCTTTCTATTCTGTAGCACCAAAATATTTGCTAGATGTGTAAATATGGCATGAAACTGCTTTCTTCATTGTAAACTGTTGTCTATATTCAGTCAATCCATGGGTGATATTTAATTACTGATAGTATATGTGTATGCACATATGTATAGGGTATAGTTCTGTTGGGAGGGGTAGAGATATTACTAAAATATGGAACATTCTTTCTCAAAAACCCTGATGTACTTGGAGGTATCTAGCTGGCAGAGTTTAGAAGAACGCAATATTAATTAAACAGAAAGCTAAGGGAAGATGTCTTTAATTTATGAAGCGACTTAAATGTATGCTTCTTGGGAGGATTTCAAAATGAAGAGATTGAGTTTCTTGATGGTCAAGTGGAGGTAAATGGGATTCCTGGTGGAATTGTGAAGTGCTTGAGACCTCAAAAATAATCGGACATTTTGATATTTGAAATGAGCCTGGCGAAGGGCAAGGTGCCTCTAACTGCCTCAAAATGAAGGCCCACCCATCTATGAGAACTGGCTGCCAGGAAGAGCCATCTCAGAACTTGACAGCTCTGGGGACTTTATGTACGAATAGACATTACATATAGTCTATCCCCCCAGAAGAGGCATTTGCAGTAGGCAGAAAATGGGGCATAGATCCAAGATTAGGAAAACATGTACTAATATCTCAGAATTTGAGCATCTAGTCAAAAGCAGGAATAGAGACACTCATGGGCGTCATAAGGGTAAAAAAAAAGTCATCCAGCTTACGGTGAGATACAAATATGAGGCAAGGCTGGTGCTGGGGCAACATGGCGCAGAAGAGACCACTGGTGATGGAGGAAATATAACTGTTGAGAATGTATGTTTAAGTTTCTGCGTAGTTGGGGTTTTCTGAACAAAGAAACTTGCTAATTGGGTTAAAGGATAACCTTTGGAAGTTAGAGGGTGATAAGATGGTGAAAGACTATCTGGAGAGACTTACCTTCCCCGAGTTATGTGTTTAGTTTCAAAGAGGGACGAAATCCAGACTTGAAAACTTTTCAAAGGTTGTAAACGCAGTTCTTGTCTGATGGTTCCTCTTGGAGACATTTATTTCCATTCCAAAGTACAAGAACATGAGGACCTGGAACTTCTCTCAGAGAATTTGTTTATACTAGGAGGCAAAGATTTTTCTCCCTCTTTCAGGAAGGGAGTGGAACCAGACATATATAAAGCACTCTGATTTATGACCTCTGAGTTATTCTCCTGGAGTGAGAGAATCCCCTTTTGTATATGCACGCCTGTCCATCTGGTTGTCGTCACATTATCCGAAGAAGTATAATACTCTGATTTGATCTAGAAATCTTCCCCCTGACATTCAACACAATAGGAATAAATGCAAATGTTGGAAACTTATCAATGACCAAATGTTATTTCTGAGGGAATTATATTCTTCAGGAATACAGTTGCCAGAAGTGTTTTTGGTAGACTCTTTTTTTCCTTTTTTTGAGGAAGATTAGCCCTGAGCTAAGTGCTGCCAATCCTCCTCCTTTTTCCGAGGAAGACTGGCCCTGAGCCAACATCCATGCCCATCCTCCTCCACGCCACATGTGGGACACCTGCCTCAGCATGGCCTGCCAAGCGGCACCATGTCCACACCTGGGATCCGAACCAGCAAACCCCGGGCCACCAAAGCAGAACGTGCACACCTAATGGCTGCACCACCAGGCTGGCCACTAGACTTTTTGAAGATTCTATGATATGGTGTCATTGCTGTTTACTCGAAGTCTTTGAAAGTGAAGGGCCCTTGTCCTTCAGGAACAACCTGGCAGGCAAGGTCTCTGGGAAGGTAGTTAACTTGCTTCACTTAGTCCATTCATCTTGTCCTAGGACCACAGAGAGTTGCTGATGGGCCAGTTACCTGATGCCATCCTGCTCAGAGCCCTCCCAAATCTTACGAGAGAGATTACAGGATTAGAAGATGTAGGAAGGAGATCGTGAGCGAGAGAACACTAGAAACAAAACAAGCATACAAGATGAAGAAAGAAAGGGCAGATTAGAACTCAAATTTGCTGATGGAGAAAGGAAACAGCTCAGCTACTAGGGGTGCAAATCAGGAAAATGACTCATCAATGATTTCTTATGAGTCATGTCCAGGGGACTTTGACTAAGTTAGATGTTTGTGAGGAGAGTGACTAAAGGAAAAACCAGGGCTTGTCCAAGTAAAATTTTTTGAAAAAACTATTCTTTCCTCATTGAATTGTCTTGGCACATTTGTTCAAAATCAACTGACTGTAAATGTAAAGGCCTATTTCTGAACTCTCAATTCTATTCCCCGAAGAGAAACACACACACACACACACACACACACACACAGAGTCTGTCTTTATGACTGTACCACAATGTACTGATTACCATAGTTCTGTAGCAGTTTTGAAATCATGATTTCTAAGTCCTCCAACTTGGTGCTTTTTCAAGATTATTTTGGCAATTCTGAGTCTGCTGTGTTTCTCCATGAATTTTAAGATAAATTTGTCAAGCTCTGTAAAAAAGGCAACTGAAATATTGATAAGAATTGTGTTGAATCTGTATAACAATTTGGAAAGTATTGCCATCTGAGCAATGTTGAGTCTTCTAATCCATGACTATGGGATGTTTTTCCATTTATTTAGATCTTCTTAAATTTCTTCCAATGTTTTGTAGTTTTTGGTGTATAAGCCTTATAGTTATTTTGTTAAATTTATTCATAAGCATTTTATTCTTTTTGGTATTATTGGAAATGGAATTGCTTCCTAATTTCACTTCAGATTTGTCACTGTTACTGTATAGAAATAAAATTGGTAATGTATATTGATCTTGTGTCCTGCAACCTTGCTGTACTTATTTATTAGCTCTAATTGTGTGTGTATATGCATATTCCTTAGGATTTTCAATATAAAAGATTATAACATTTGCAAATAGAGATAATTTTACTTCTTTTCCAATCTAGATGCCTTTTCTTTTCTTTTTTCTTTCTTTCTTTCTTTTTTTTTTTTGGCTGAACTGCTCTGACTAGACTCTCCAGGACAATGTTGAATAGGATTGGTGAGAGTGGATATTATTGTCTTGTTTTATGATCTTAGGGGAAATAGTTAGACTTTCAACATTAAATATGATGCCGGCTATTTTTTTGAGTGTTTTAATCATAAAAAGGTCCTCAATCTTATCAAATGTTTTTTCTGCATCTACTGAGGTAATCATGTGTGTGTGCTTACTTTATTCATTAATGTGATGTATTATATAGATTGATGTTGAACCAGTCTTGCATTCCTGGAATAAATCCCACTTGGCCATGGTGTATAATTTTTTTAAATGTTACTAAATTTAGTTTGCTAGTATTTTGTTGAGGATTTTGTTGTGTATATTCATAAGAGAGATCATTATTTTCACGGTGAGGATGATGTCACTTTCTGCTTTAGGGTACTACTGGTCTTATAGATCAAGATGGAAAGTATTTCTCCCTCTTTTAATTTTTGAAATAGCTGTGAAGAATTGATATTAATTATTCTTCATATGTTTGGTAGAATTCACTCAATGAATTCCTCTAGTCCTACACTTTCCTTTATGAGAAGATTTTTGATGACTAACTCAATCTCTACTTGTTAAAGGTCTACTTAGATTTTTTATTTCTTCTTGAGTCAGTTTGGTATTTTTTGTCTTTCTAGCAATTTGTCTATTTCATCTAAGTTTCTAATTTTCTGGCATAAAATTGTTCATAGTATTCTCTAATAATCTTTTTTATTACTGTAAGATCAATAGTGGTGTCCCCTTTTTCCTTCCTTATTTAGTAATTTGAGTTTTGTCTCTCATTCGGTTTATCAGTGTAGTTAACAATTTGTTCATTTTGTTGATCTTTTCAAAGAACCAACTTTCAGTTTTGTTGATTTTCTCTATTGTTTTTCTACTGTCTCATTCATTTATGTCAACTCCACTCGTTATTATCTCCTCTTTTACCTTCTTTGGGTTTAGTTTTACCTCTTTTCTAGTTTCTTAAGCCAAAATATTAGGTTACTTATTTGGGATTTTTCTTCCATATATATATCTATATATCTGTAAAGATATATATATTTTTTGGTGAGGAAGATTGTCCCTGAGCTAACATCTGTGCCAATCTTGCTCTATTTTTCATATATGGGATGCTGCCTCATCATGGCCTGATGAGTGGTGCTTAGGTCTGCACCCAGGATCCAAACCCACAAACCCTGGGCCACCAAAGCAGAGCGCATGAACTTAACCACTACACCACTGGGACAGCCCATATTCTTCTATTTTTTAATACAGGTTTCTGCAGCTATACACTTCCCCGTGGGTCCTGATTTAACTTCATCCCACAAGTTTTTACATGTTGTGTCTTTGTTTTCACCAACCTAAAATTATTTTCTAATTTCCTTTGTAATTTCTTCTTTGACTCATTGACTATTTAGGAGTATGTTGTTTAATTTCCAGTATTAATGAATTTTCCAAGTTTCCCTGTTGCATTTATTTCTGATTTCATTACACTGTGGTCAGGAAGCTTTATATGATTTCTACCCTCTGAATATATTGAGATTGTTTTATTGCCTAACATATGATCTATCCTGGAGAATGATCTATATGTACTCGAGAAGAATATTTTCTGCCTTCATTAACTGGAGTGGTCTACAGCTATCTATTAGTTCTAAGTTGTTTACAGTTGTGTTCACATCTTCTATTTCCATGTTGATCCTTCTGTCTAGTTGTTGTATCCATATCAAAGGTGAGGTTTTGAAGCCTTCAACTGTTATTGTTCTTTCTTCTTTTTTGATTTTTCAGTTTTATTTAATGGTTTTTGGAACTCTGTTCATAAGAGTATTGTATTTGTTTCCTATAGTTACTGTAACAAATTACCGGGAACCTAGCGGCTTAATAAAACATAAGTAATCTTTCAGTTATGCAGGGCAGAAGTTTGAAATAGTTTAACTGGACCAAAATTAAGGTTTTTATGGGGCTATGCTCCCTCCAGATGTTCTAGAGAGGATTAATTCCTTGCCTTTTTCAGTTTTTGGTGACTTCTGTCATTCCTTGGTATGTTGTCACATCACTCCAATCTTCAAGGCCAGTATCTTAAAATCTCTCTTTTGTCTATTTTCACATTTCCTTCTCAAATATGTGCGTCAAATCTCTCTTTGCCTCGCTCTTGTAAGGATACATGTGATTGCATTCAGCTGCCACTCGTGTCATCCAGGATAATCTTCCTATCTCAAGATCTATAAATTAGTCACCTCTGCCAAGATACTTCTTTTGCCATATAAGGCCAAATTCACAGGTTACATAGATTAGGACGTAGATATCTCTGGGTGGGGCATTTCTCAGTGGACCACAAGCATATATTGATGTTGTATCTTCTTGATTGAATGATCTTTTGATCATTATAAAGTGTTATTGTTTGTCTCTAATAACACTTTTTTACTTAAAGTCTATGTCTATTTTGTGTGATATCAATATAGCCACTTAAGCTTTCTTTTGTTTACTATTTGCATAGTGTATTATTTTTATCCTTTTTGTTTACATCTTTTAGATACAAAGACACAAATAGTTCAATAATATCTTAACATTTCCTCTGTTTTATAGGGTATTTTTGCTAGACATAGAAATTTTGTTTGACAGTTCGCTCCCCACCCGCATACACATTTTAACTGTGTCATCCCATTGTTTTCTGGCCTCCATGGTTTCCGATGACAAATCTACTGATAATTTTTTTGAGGATCCTTATATGTGATGAGTCACTTCTCTTTTGCTGATTTTCTTTGTCTTGGCTGTAGATAGTTTGATTTATCTTGGTATGTGTTTCTTTGAATTTATCTTACTTAGAGAATTTTGAGCTTTTGGGATTTGTAGATTCAAATATTTCATTAAATTTGAGAAGATTTTGGCCATTGTTTCTTCAAATATTCGTTCTACCCCTATCTTTCCCCTGTCTTTGTGGAACTCTCATTATAAGTATTTTGGCACAGCTAATTGTGTTTCCTAGGGTCCTTAGGCTCTGTTCACTTTTCTTCTTTTATTTTTGGTTTCTGTTTCTCAGACTAGATTATCTCAATGGATTTATCTTCAAGTTTGCTGATTTTTTCTTCTGCCTATTTGAATCTTCTATTGGGTTCCTGTAGTGAATTTTTTACTTTGGTGACAGTACTTTTTAACTCCAAAATTTCTATTTCATTATTTTTTATAATTTCTGTCTCTTTATTTATAATCTTTGTTTGGTTAGACATCACTCTCATACTTTCCCTATTTCTTTAAACATGTTTAAAATTTCTTTTGTAAAGTCTTTGTCTGTTAGGTCCAATGTTTGCTCTTCCTTAAAGACAGACTCTATTGACTGTATTTTTTTTTTCTTTATGTGCATCGTCCTTTCTTTGTTTCTTTGTGTGTCTTATAATGTTTTATTGAAAACTGGATATTTTAAATAATATGCTGTGGCAACTCTGGAAATCAGACTTTCCCCTCCTTTCCCCATGGCTTGTTGTTGTTACTGTTTTTTGTTGATGGTGCTGCTTTTTATTTGTTTAATGACTTTTCTGAAGTAATTCTGCAAAATCAATATTCTTTTCATGTGTGGCCATTGAAATCTCTGATTGGTTAATTTATTAGTCAGCTAATTATTGACAGAGATTAAATGACTGGAACCAATAAATCTCTAAGCTTTTATGGGTGCTCAGTGTCCATGTTGTGGCACATGTTCATTCAATGATCATACAGTCAGTTTACAACTCCACCTTAGCCCTTAATTCCTGCTTGCACACAACCTCAGTATCATACAGTCTGGACAGTTTAGGGCCTCCTCTGGTTTTTCCTGGGTGTGCACATAGCTGTGAACATGAGCATGACATTCTAGATTCCCAGGATTATGTCAGAGCTTTCCAGATCCACCTGTGGACATCTCATTCCTAGCTTTTCCTTTTACCTTTCTGGCCAGCTTTTTTTCCCCAACTGTTGTCACCACTGCAACTATCTAAAATGTTTAACAATTGCTGCAGATTCTTTTTGAAAAATGCCCAAGGGAAAAAGGCTGTTTGCCCTAGAAAAGCACTGAGTCAGGTCAAATAAAGAGATGTTTTGCACATGGGATTTTCCAAGGAACTTCCAGACAGATCAAATAAGGACAGTTATCTGGGAAATGGGCTTTGGAGTTGCTTCAACCCATTCTGCCCTTCCAGACATTGCTACATTTCGAGTTTTTACTGAGATCATGGACTTAGTGGTTTTCAAAGGAAACCATGGGATGACAGAGGAGGACGGTATTAAGGCAAGCTAAAATAAAACAACACTTCCTGTTCTTACCAAGATTCCACCATTTTTCTCAAGTAAATATTATCTGCATTATTGAAAGCTTTTGCTTAATTTGAAGAGTTCTAAAAAGACTTAATTTTGACAATTTTGCCAGTGTTCTTCCTGCTTTTATGAAGGAGAGAATTTTGAGAGGTCCTTACACCACTGTTCTTGATGATATCAACCACACCAAATTCTTCATAGTCTCCATTGATGGCGAAGTTTGTTCGTACAAGTAATTAATAGCAAATGCCTCAAATGTTTCTCCTTGACTGAAGGAAATCACATTTTTAACAAAAAAAATGAATTCAGATAATTTTATTTCTTAAAATGATATTTCAAAGTGTGAGAATTCTTTAAATCTTTAACATATAAAATGTTGTCATTTCTTATGATAATGCAGCTGGATTTTTAATTTAATTTTATTGAGCTTTTTCACATTAAATATTGAAGGTAATGATGATTTTCCTTGAGCATACACAGATGTTGCTGCATGCACCTTCATAATCTTTCTTTAAGATTCAAATTATGATGCTGACTAGACATCACTAGTAAATTTTTCCAAAGTTGAATTTTTGCTCTAAATCCATAAGCTTTGCAACACACACATGCATTTTTGTATAGGTATATAAGTGTGTGTACACACACAAACACGCACAAACACACATGTTCGTATTGTCCTTACAGTTTATTCAGTTTCTAATAAACGACACTTAAATAAGACATTATTTTAAATCCAAAACTACCCCTCAAACAATCTGTAAAGTATGACTTTTTCCACAGTTATTTTTCATTGTTTAGCTCATAAATTTCAGACAAACTTTTTTCTCTATTAAACAATAGAGTGAGGCATTTGATTTCAATTATTTCCCTAAAGATGAAAACATAGAGGTCTCTAGGACTTTAGATTTTATTAGATTCACTAATGTCATATCATTTTAATTAAATTTCAGATCTGTAAGCAAATTTTGCATAGAAGAACCAGCTTCTCTGTGAATAAAAATATATTATTGAAATATTAGAATTTTCAACAAATTCCTTGTGTAAAACTTTATACTTTCCTGTCATTTAAGATACAATTTAAATTTTGTAATTATATGTGCTATGCATTTTGCAAATGTGTTGTTTGTTTTCATGAATTCATTTACCACTTTGAATAGCTCATTCTCAATATTTTGTTTTGTCACTTATGTGCAGAACAAATAATATTCATTCAAGCATTTGCTTTCAAATATTCTAACTATTAATATTAAGTGGGCACAGTTATATCTGTATAGTAACCCATCTGCTATCAACTTTTATTTAAAATTGCTCTATATTAATGTTGTCTCTATGGCATCTGACATCTTACCAGTGTGTCTACTAAATATACTATTCAAAATGGTGTTTTTTCTGTTTCCTTACCTGAACTTTTACTGATAAAGTAAAAAAACTCATTCATCAGTAAATTGATTCTGAATTAACAATTAGACTGCTTTAGGTGACTTGATGGGAAGGCCAAGAGAGTTCCTATGTGTTGTACCCAATAAAGAGCTTTCTCCAGTGGTGGGTACTATGCAGAGTTGTGTGGGGCATGATGACAATTATTGCATTTGGAAAATTCATAGAAAGGTCATGCAAAAAGTTTTCAAAAATATATTTAACAGTCCAATTCATGACAAAACAGTGTTGTTCTGCACATAAGATTTGTTTGCATACAAAGATTGAAAGTTAGTAGATAAAGATATATCTGGTGAACACTGTTCACAATAATACTCATGTAGTTATATTAAAGAGAAAAAGCTTTACAGCAAAATGCATCAGTAGAAATAAAGAGTATGAATAAAGAGAGTCAACACATAATGATAAGAGGTTTGATTTAACAGGAAGATATAACAATTTTATATTTTAATGGTGACATAATGTTGACTCAAAATATGCAAAAGAAATATTGATAGAATCAAAAGATTATGTTGTTTGAATTAGAACAATCTAAAATAATAAAGTTCACACATATGGAAACAATTTTTAATCTAGAGTTAGCATGACAAAACAATGTAAAAAGATTTTTCAAAAAATGATGGAGAAAAAACTGGCTATTTCTAGAAAAAGGGAATTATCATTCTCTTATAAGATACAAAAAACTAAATTCCAGATTATTTAACATTTTTGGGATATAATACAGAACATTGCCTATGTGAACTTAGGTTAGGGAAGGTTTTAATAAACAAGATATGAAATTGCATACCATGTGCAAAATACCTAAGTTGAACTACATTCAAATCAAGACTTTCTTTTATAAAAGACCTCATACCTAGAGTGAAAGGACATGCCATAAAATGAATAAGATGTTTTACAGTATATAATTGGAAAAGAATTAGTATCCAGAATATATTTTTAAAAACTTTCAATTCAATAAAGACAAACAAACTGAGAGGAAAAAAATGCCAAAAACTTAAATAGACTTTTCATAGGAGATGAAACATTAAAGGTCATTAAAGATAGGAAAAGATACTTCGTGTCATTTGTAATCACAAAAACGCAAACTAAATCCACAAAAGATTCGTTTACTACCTATCCAAAGGGAAAAAGAAACCAGTCATCATATCAAGTGTTTTCCAGTCATGCTGGAAAATAAATCAACACCTAGAATTAGACTCTAGAGAAACTGCTGCCATTGTAAATCGGGAGACATGTACAAGGGCATCATAGAAACACTGCTGAGCAAAAACCAAAGTGTTAGACCCAACCCAAATGTCCATTGGCAGTAGAACGGATTAATTGCAATTTATTCATGCAACAGAGTACTCTATAACAGTTAAAAAGTTAAAACTAATAAACTAAACTTGTATTCAGCAACATCAATAAATCCCAGAAGCCTAATGTTAAATGTAAAAACGAGGCTTCAGATGTATATGCCATTTGATTCCTTTTATATAAATTTTTACCTTGTAGGATGGGTTGGATTTTGCTGCACAGGGTGGGAGAAATCAGCATTTCACATGGAGAGAACAGTGAGCAAAAAGAGACAGAAAAGTATAGGGCATGTTGAGGGAATGGTAAGTGCAATCGTTATCTGGACAGAGGTTGACCAAGTTTTTCTGTAAAAAGCTGGATAGTAAATCTTCTAGGCCTTGTGGGCTAGAGGGACTCTTTGGCAACTACCCAACTCTACCATCGCAGTGCAAAGCAAGTTATACATGATATGTAAAAAAATGGGCATTGTAAGTAAAACTGTGTTTACAAAAACAGGTGGACACCTGGATTTGGCCCTGGGATTGTAATGTCCAAATCCTGTTTTGGGGTATGGACTGTCTAAAGATTGATGGGTTTTTTTCCCCACCTCTAGGTGTTTTGTTCTCTGTGAGATATGGTATTCATCTTATCTTTTGGAAAGTAAATCCCCTTTCTTGATGTATTTTCCCATGAGGAAATTGTTGCAAAAGCCAGCAGTGGCCTCTTCTGGAGAGGCTTCTGGAGCCAGACTTCCTCTTGAGGGCTCATTCCACCACACTGTACTTTTCAAAAAATCCACATTTACTGTTACATTCTCCTTCATGAACTTGGCCCAGGATAAGGCTCTGACGCATAGTACAGAATTAAGTATAGGACTTTTAATTACTAGAGACCACGGTTTTAATCTTGTGATTGACTTTGGTATACTATGAGTATGGACATTTTCTTTCATTTAGAAGTCTGAAATTATCATTCTGTAAAACTATCTTTTCTTTGTTTTTGGCATAAGATTCTGGGAGTTTGGCCATGTTGTTAGAAAGGACACATTGATTGAGTGGAAAAGGGAAAGTCCACACATTGGGATGCTGTATTCTAAAACAGAATGAGTCTTGGCAGATTCAGTCTCAGGAATCACACAAAATAGCCCTACTTAGAAATGAGTGTATCTACTAACACTATATGAACATTCATGCCTTAAATTGGAGCTAATTCGTTACACTGAAGCTCCCATATTTGACTGCAAAAGGTTATATTTATGAATTAAAAATAAATGTGGATTGCCCAAAATCAAGGATTAAGCAGTTTGGGGATACTGTTTCATTATTTTGCTTGTGTTTTGCAGCTACTTGTTAGGATATCAACAACATGGAACATGGGTTTGTGGATTATCATAGAAGATTTTTACATAATATTAGCAATTGCAAAATTACCTGTATTTCCATCTTGAACAATATGATGCCAACTTGTTATCTCAAGCAATAATAAGCCTAAGAGGAAATTAACTGGATGCAACAATAATGAAAAACATGGCTAATGGTTATTGGATTTTTTATATTATTTATTTGAATGCTTTACCATAATTGATTAGAACGTCAAAGAACTATAATTTGCAAGGGCATACCAACCAAGAAAACAAACAAATTAAGATAGCAATTGTCACATTGAAATATGAATACTGTACATTTGTCTGATGAACTTAGTTTGTAAATACTTCTCAGGGGGAATTCAGGACATTTCTTAGGCGCCATGCAAATGCCATTTTCAGTCATATGAGTAAGCCATTTAAAAATATCAGGGCTTTTAGAAATACAAAGCCATGAGATTAATGCCTGGAAGAAAACTGAGGTGGGAGGGTGTAGCCCTGGACAAACAGCTCTTAAAATTGTACCAGAAGAATGAACGTGGAGGGCGTAGTATCATCTGCCACTTCCATTAACAAATAAATCAAAACAATACTAATTTTTAAAAAGTCCAAAGAGTCTTTGTATCATTTGAAGATGAAGAATATCATATTTTAGAGTTCAAATTCTGAAACTCTGTTTATGTTTTATTTAATAACTGTCAATTCTTCAGTAAACTGGCAGATGGCACAAATTTAAGTACTGAGGAAAATTTTATCTCATTGTAAGAAGTAGAAAAGATAAACATGTGATTAAAATAAAAGATAATTAGGTGAAAATAATTAAATTAACACGACAGTACTTTCTTTTCAACTCAGTGTAAGTTTTGCATTTAAATTTTTTGTTTTGAAGTCAATATAATATAAAAGAATTGGTTTTAATTTGCTTTTGTACTTACAGCGTTTTAAGTCAGCATACTTATCTTTAATCAAAGCCTTGAATAAAAATTTCCCTACCACTGTCAAAATCTTTTTGTCCGTTTACACTTGGACCAAAAATGGTTCATTTGCATTACCTAAAATTTTCCTATGATCGTTAATTTACGATGACAGCTTGTATTTATTTGCATGGCCACTAGATGGCAGACCTAACACTAAACAGGATTTAGGAATAAAGTAAATTCTCCAAGTGACTTGAATCACACAGCAAAACAAATGTTTTATTTCAAGCCTACCTTAGCTTCTCAGCCTAAACACTCTCTCTAGTTTTATGGGGGCATGATAATGGAGGCGACCTAACATTTTTACATTCATATAAAATTTTAATAGTTTACAAACATATTCTTTCTCACAGTAATCTTTTGAGACTGATAAGCGCTGCCATATTGTAGATGAAAACATGGGTTTCCCAAGGCATGTGGCAAAGGTTACTATTTTAGAGGATTACAAGGAGAAAGCTTTGAAGAATTTTGCTTGAGGGCTGCAGAATTTAATTAACTATTGTTTGAGGTGATTCAGAGATAACTATTGGTTCTATATCTGATACATGTTTTCCCACATACGCCCTACACCTTTACTTTTCCCAAAGGAGTTCAGTCCTCTAGGAGACAGCAGAATCAGTTAGAGTTACAGAGCTGTTCCCTCCTCAGTCATGCTGACCTCTAACTTCTTGATTTTCTCTTGCCCTTTGGATTCTGGAACAAATTTATCTTTACCCAGCTTCCTTCTATTTCATCTTGTGTGTTCCTTGAAAACTTCCATCTCTATCACTTAAAGAGCCTCTTGATTTCTGATTTGAGCACTGGCCTCCAGTTCATTTTCAGCTTTTGAAAATAGGCCAGTGGTTTCCTAAAGAGCTAATAGGGATCCTTTGCAGAAATTAGAAGCTTGTGTGTGTGTGTGTGTGCACACATACTCTTCCAGTCAAGCAAAGGTGATATCACGGCCAATGCTGCTAACTGGAAGCATACAGCTGTGCCATGCAGATGTTAGGTCAGAATCTCTGATTCAGAACTAAGTTGTGAAAGAAAATTTAATTTTTGATAAATGGTAATGATCTAAGAGCACGTAGGATAGAAAAAATTGTAAGGCCCGCACTTCTACTGTTCAACTCATCCTCCTATTCAAATCAGAAGTTGATACTGTCATCATAAAACATCCTGAGGACAGGTTACGTTTTTTAATAATAGACAGAGGGTTAATTTAAATGTTGCCTTTCATACTTAGAACCTTACATTGATGTGAATGGAGAGATGTGATTACATGTAAAAGTTTAGGTTACAAGAAGTTTGTATTTCCTCTTCCTTATTACCAAAACAATATAAATTCACTGCAGAAAAACAAAAATACAAATGAAAAAAAAACCCCAAACCTAGAGATCCCCTTTGTGAGCACCTTTGCAAATATCCTTTCAGAGCTTGAAATTTTATTATTTAATTTTAAATTGGACAATTGATATTTGAAATAACTATAGATTCACATGTTTGTAAAAAAAAAAATATAATGAGATCCCATGTGCCCTTCACCAGTTTCATCCAATGGTAACATCTTACAAAACTATAGTACAATATCATAACCAGGGTGTTGACGTTGATATAGTCAAGATGCAGAACATTTCCATCATCACAAATATCTCTCCTGTTGCCCTTTTACTGCCATGCATACTTCTTTCCCACTCCCATCCCCACCTTAACTAGTGACTAACACTAATTTGTTCTCTAGTTCTAAAATTTTGCCATTTGAAGAATGTTATATAAACGGAATCATACAGTATGTAACCTTTTAGGATTAGCTTTTTTCACTTGGTATAATTCTCTGTAGATTCATCCAGATTCTTGCATCCATCAGCAGTTCAATCCTTTTTATTGCTAAGTGGGATTCCATGGTATGGATGTGACATAGTTTGTTTAACCATTCACCCGGTAAACTACATCTGGGTGTTTCCAGGTTGGGGCTGTTATGAATTAAGCTGCTATAAACATTGATATATAGGTTTTTATGTGAACATAGCTTTTCATTTCTCTGGGATAAATTCCAAGGAGTGAAATTGCTGGTCGTGTTGTAGTTACATGTTTTGTTTTCTAAAGAAAGTTCTCAAATGTTTTCCAGAGTGGCCGTACCATTTACATTCCTATTAGCAGTGTATGAGTGATCCAGTTTCTCTGTGTCATCAACAGCATTTGCTGCTGTCTCTATTATTTATTTTAGCCATTCTCAGAGGTGTGTAATTATATTCACTGTGGCTTTATTTTTCAATTCTCTGCTGGCTGAAGATGGTGAACATATCTTTATGTGCTTATTTGTCATCTCTACATTCTCTATTGAAATGTCAGCTCATGTCTTTTCCCCATTTTCTAGTTGGATTTTTTTTTGGTGTTGGATTTTGAGAATTTTTTATATACTCTAGATACTAGTCCTTTATTAGGTATGTGGTTTGCAAATCTTGCAAACAGTTTTCTTTTTCTCTCTAACTTTCAGAATATGTAATATGTGTATGTCTTCTTTCCAAGGTTTTCAGTTGTATATTGTACTCAGCAGGAGAAACAGAAAAAAGTGTGTCTACTCCATTTTCCCAGAAGTTGAAATCTTGAAAATTAATTTTTATTTACAACAGAGATGTGGATTTATATTTCATTTTTCTAGAATTGTGTTTACATACATAACTAGAAAGGATAACTGAAAAAAAGGGGTCAAAGTTAAGTAGAAACGCAGAGGGTGACAAAAAACTGGGAACTCTGCATCAATATTTCTAGCATTATATATTTGAACATATATGTCTTAGCTAGGCATAAACATTTCCTTATTGCAATATTCCTGCCTTAAATTAAAATGTTATCTGCATCAAATTTCATAAATTTTTGCAAAGAAATTAATAATGGAAAATATGTCCATATTTACTGTACAACTAGTTGAGATGTTTAGATTATGTATAGATTTTGAATTATCTATCTGTGTTTTAAAGAACCTTTTTATCAAAATGATTTACTTCTGCCTAGATCTTTGGTAAATCATAAAATATTTAAAATATGTATACAGTCAGTAGACATAATTCATATTCATATAAAATGTTTACTTGTTTTTTGTATGTTAAGGTTTTTAGCATAAAGTAATTGCTACAGTTTGTAATTAGAATGGTAACACTCTGCAGTTCAGCACTAGCAATATATTGCAAAGCTCATTTTAAAAATCATTAAAGGAATCATTCCTTTTATAATTTGGTGAGAATTCAAAAAGAGATACTGTAATGGTTTGCTTTTCCTCCCAAAATTTGATATTTCCTTCCCTGGAAAATAAATCCCTCCAAAAATGTAGTGTTATTCTTAAAATAAGAAACCAAATTTTTAAAAATATTCTTGTTTGCTTTTGGGTTTTAGATGCATACTTCTACTTATTTGTTGAACCTAATGAATCAAATTGATTCTTTCTTAATTTTTAAAAAAATCACATTTTCTCTTTTTTTGCTCCTAATATTAAAATAATCCAGGAGATTTTTAAAATTCTATATTGTTTACTTTTTTCCAGTTTATGTAAACAGAATGTTTTTAATATATTTGTATTTCAATGACTATAAAGGGTTAGAAAAGTTAAAAACCTTTAGAGCTTTCTGGTACACTGCCCAAAGACATTCTGACTTTAAGCAGTAACTGGTGAGATTTAGGTTGTGCGTGGGTGTATATTTATTCTGCATTGTGAGTTTTATATGGATTGAAGACTTTTAGAGAATTATAAGTAACTGTATGATCTCTCTCTTGCTCAGTTCTCTAAGTTCAAGAGTTCCTTTTATGCAAGAACACCTTTTTTTCATAAGAAACTATTTGCAGTTTTTGAAGACTTCAGTGATTTAAAAATATTTCATGTACATAAGGTCAGAACAGGGTTTATGTAAGCCTCCGTTTTTATATCTAAGTGATTGTTTTCAGAAACATTCTCCTTGTCTTTACTTTCAGACCGTTATCTGTCACATTTCGTTAAGAATCTCTTTTCTTCTTCATGCAACTGTATGTACGCTCCTTTGTAAACACACACACACACACAGGCAGCTGCACACACACAGAGCTACTGAACTTGTATTAAAACTAATGCCACATGGGGGCTGGTTCCGTGGCCGAGTGGCTAAGTTCGCACGCTCCGCTGCAGCGGCCCAGGGTTCGGATCCTGGGCGCGGACATGCCACCGCTCGTCAGGCCACATTGAGGCGGCGTCCCACATCCCACAACTAGAAGGACCTGCAACTAAGATATACAACTGTGTACAGGGTGGGGTTTGGGGAGATAAAGCAGAAAAAAAAAAAAAAAGATTGGCAACAGTTGTTAGCCCAGGTACCAATCTTTAAAACAAAACAAAACAAAACAAAAACTAATGCCACAGCCACAATGGAACATCTCTGCAGATTTCTTTACAATTATAATGATTATCACTAATTAAGTTTCCTGAAGTTCAGAAAAGGAAACTGTTGACATTTTATGATTAATCTCCAACTGATTGTGGTAGAGAACTCACCTAATTAGAAAAGCTGAATGGAACTTCAAAGAATTCTTGAGCTCATCCCTGTATTAGACTGTTGTAGAGTTGTCAGCATAGAAGCTTTTGAAAGTCTCCTCTCCCTTGGGGTCAGTGTCATCATAGGTTTAACCCATGCTAAGTCTTGTTATTAGACACTTTCATAAACAATTTCTGAAGAATGCCATTTTTCAGTTCTTTAAGCAAATATTGCTTATGAACCCTGAGTGTTACCATCAATTAAGGCCAACACCTGGGAGATAAGATAAAGACTGACAGAGAGATTAGCCAACTAATACCATATTGCTTCAGTGGGACTGGTGAGTTCAGAAGAAGTCAGACATAACAATACCCTGTTTATTTGCAGCACACTCCTTCTGTCGATAGCATTTGTCTCCAGAAGATCTCTCAAGCTCCTTCCCTTTGTTATCTGTGCTTATTGCCCCAGAAGCAACCTCACTTCTTGACTTTTTGGAGGTACCCACACTGCTATCCACCCATCCCCACCTATTCAGCGTCTGATGATACCTCTGTCTTCTAAACGAATATCCCTGCACCACATTCAACTGCCTTAACTTGACTTTATTTTCCTTGACATGATCTTTTCTCTTAACGGAAGTTGCTCATTCTAGTCCTCATATTCTACGTCTTTCTCATGTTATTCTGCTTATTCTATCCCTTAGTTGTAGAGGAAAAGAAGAACTCACGTTCCTTGCATGATGTTCTGGAAGAAGCCTGGATATCTGCAAATCACTTAACCTCTCGGAGCTGGAGCCGTAGCTGTGGAGTGTGTGTGTGTGTGTGTGTGTGTGTCTGTGTGCATGTGTGTGTTGATTCCGTGGGGCTGGAATAACAGCTGTCACAGGATCATTGTGGGAGTGAAATAAGATGCACTTAGCATCTAGCACAAGGAGTGGAAACTGGTACACAATAAACTCTCAGGAAAAAGGAAATCCTGTACTTCGTTTCTCAATCTTTGAGGCAATGGTACTCCAGTTAACACTGGCATCTATTTTATTTGACTCAGTGTTCTAGGCCAAGCACTGCTTGTTTGTATAACTTTAGGCGAATCACTTAAATCCACAGCTTGAATTTCTCATTTGTTAAATGAGAATGTAACAAAGTTTATGTTTTCTAGTAGGACTACACTGAAGAGCAAAGGAAATAATATACATGAATGTACTTTTAAACATATAAAGCTCTATATAAATATAATTAAAATGATAAAAATATAATAGAATTTTACCCACTTTCTATGGAATGCCTACTGTGTACTAAATGCAGTACTGGTGTTTTCCATGTCTGCACTTAAAACTTCATAATAACTTGTTCATTTATCTGTTATTATGTAACAAACCACCGTGAAACTTGGGGGCTTAAAATAACAATTTATTATTATTTCATACGGTTCTGGGAATTGACTGGGCTCCGCTACAAGACACTTGTTCAGATTTTCTCATGTGGTTGTAGTCAAATGCTGTCTGTATCTGAAGCCATCTGTATTAGTTTCCTACAGCTGTTATAGCAAGGTACCATGAACTGAGTGGCTTAGAACAGCAGAAATGTACTGTCTCACAGTTGTAGGTGCTGAAAGTCCCAATCAAGGCGTCTGCAGTGCCATGCTTCCTCCATTCTTCCTTGGGAAGAATCTGTCCTTGCCTCTTTCAGTTTCTGATGGTTTCTGGCAATCTTTGGTGTTCCTTGTCTTTGACATCACTCCAACCCTGCCCCCATCATCAGATGACTTTCCTCCCTCCGTGTGTGTGCATGTGTGTCCAAATTTCCCTCTTCTGATAAGGACATGAATCATATTGAGCTCAGGACTCACCTTAACTCACTATGACCTCATCTTAATTTGATTGTATCTATGAAAAACCTGTTTCCAAATAAGGTCACATTCACAGGTACCAGTGCTAGTGTTTAGGACCTGAACCTCTCTTTTTGAGGAACACAATTCAACCTACAACTCCATTCGAAGGCTCAGTTGCTCTGGATGTCTAAGATGGCTTCTCCACTCTCATATCTGGCACTTCTTTCCGTGTGGCTAGATCTGGCTTCCTCACAGAAGAGCAGTATAAGAGGAGTCAGAAGTCTTACCTGGTGGCTGGCATCCTTCAGAACAAAATACCAAGGGACCCAAGAGAAAGTGGCAAGTTTCTTGTAGTGTAGCCTCAGAATCATGCAACATCACTGCCATTGAATTCTATGGGTCAAAAGCAGGTCACAGTGTCAGCCATATTCGGGAAGGAGGGATTGGGGAGGGTCTATGCTAAGGTGTGAATGGCAGGAAGGGCCTGATTGATGGGTAATTTTGGGAGACGAGGTACCACACATAAGGCTGCTGTCTTTTGTTTTAGAGATGAGAAATGGAAACTCAATGACTTCAACAGAATCTCAGCAATGACACAGTCAACAGCTGGTTCAGAGACTTTCCTGCCTGTCTTCAAACCCTTTGCTCCTTCTTCTGACCTGTGTCTCCCATTTATCATCAGTGTACTAGCACCCTCTACCCATATCTTCCGATCTCCAGGTATCTTCAAACTTCCTTAGTGACTTCAAAGGTGGCTCCAATTCTTTTCACCTGGCTGTCACTTTGGTTAGAGTCATCTACTTGTTGACAACTTTTACCTTGGTTTCCATCAGGGGGAGTTAGAGGTCTCCAGCAAACCTCACCCCTGCTGCCACTTCAGCAGGATCCTTGCCTGATTACACTTTTTTTTTAATTTAGTGTGATTTGAATTCTGTCCTCCAAGATGTTGACCTCTGAGACTTCTTTTGTAAAACTTTATTGAGGTATAATTGATATTAAAAAAGACACACTTTGATGAGTTTGGACACATGCATACAACTGTGATGCCATCACCACAATGAAGATACTAAACTTATCCATCACCTTCAAAAATTTTCTTGTGTTCTTTTGGGTTGTTCTTTTTCTTGTATGCATGTTTGTGTGTGTGTGGTAAGAAGACAACATGAGAACTATCCTTTTAACACATTTGAAAGTGCACAATACTGCATGAACTATAGGTATTTCTATGAGCCTATCATTTAAACATGATCATCTATTTCATGCAGATTGCTTCAGTCTTGTAGAAATTGAGTTGTCATCATATGGAGAATTTCTAAAGTCCTCTGTATTGTTTTAAAGGACAGCTACAAGTCATGCTGGAGAGGAGCACTCATTCAATTTTCTAAGAGTCAGTGAGGAGCACTTTTAATTTATAATTTCTTTTATATATTGACTGTCTTTTAAAGTTTGAGTTTTCTCTCTTGAAAAAAGATTGTCAAATTACCAAACCATCTGACTGTCCATTGTAGCTTAAGTTTTTATTATTAGGAAGTAATTCATACTGGCAGTAAAAGTAAAAAGAATGTGCTTTGTGAAAAGGGTGAATGTATCAATATTTTTCTATTCATAACAATTTTTTTAAAAGATGAACAGAAATTGCTTTTCCATGTGCTTGTATATGAATAAACATTACCTGTTGCCTACACACACAGACTAAAACAATTCCCCATTTCTCCCCTCCCCCTAGCCTGTGGCAACCATCATTCTATTCTCTTCTATAAGTTTGACTATTTTAGATACTTCTTATAAGTGGAATCAAGCAATATTTGTCCTTCTGTGACTGGTTTATTTCACTTAGAATAATGTCCTCTAGGTTCATCCATGGTGTCACAAATGGTAGGATTTCCTTCTTTTTTAAGGCTGAATAATATTCCATTCAATTCCATATATATATATATATATGTATGTGTATATATATATATATATATATACACTCACATCCATCCATACACATATGGGTGCTACATTTTCTTTATCAATTCACTTGCTGATGGACATTTGGGTTGTTTCTGTATCTTGGCTATTGTACACAATGCTGCAGTGAACATGGGGTTGGACATGTCTCTTCCAGATCCAGATTTCAATTCTTTTGGATATGTAGCCAGGAATGGGATTGCTGGACCATATGATAGTTCTTTATTTGATCTTAAGCTTGCTTCCTTCCACTTCTCATTTTCCATTACTCCTAAGAAAACCTTTGCTTTGTCCCTTGCCTGTGCCTTCTAGCACCTTATTCCTTCTTTTAGAAAAGTCGTCTCCCAATGCACTTTTTCCTCTGTGCTTAGAGCCCTTTACACTTTGAATTTTGCTACAAAAAGCTAAACCAAATCTTAACAGACTACTTTCTCAAATTTGTCCAGCTTTGCTGGAGAAAGTCTAATTCAGCAATGTAGTGAGTATTTATGTTCCAGAAACTACAATTACACCAAGAAACCAAAAATATTTCAAACAATGCTCTTGGCCTCATAGAGCTCTAAGTCCACTGTGAAAGATAGAGGACTACTTTCTAACATCAATGGTATTCTATAATAGAGATCTGTAAAACAGGACATGGACCCACATTAAATTCATATCTGCCATGCCCTTTGCCATTCCATGCAACCCTTTTCTTCACTGCCTATTGATTCTCTACTGTACTCTCAGTGTGAGGATTCAAAGTTACTTCACTTGTATAAAGTCCCCAATTCCACTTACTCCTTCTACCTTGCTTCTACTTTCATACCCAAAGTAATCCCTTAACAGTTTCCTGTTCTCACATCAAAGTTTCTCTATTTTCATCACCAGTTCTCCTTCTTTCCCATATAATTCACAGGAAAAAGTGTACCTTGTTTTATTTGTAACTAACTTTACCTCATTTGCTCTCAACACACCACTCCTGCCTGATATAAGACTGTTTAATCCAATATCCCCACTCTTTTAGCATCTTTAATCACTGGTTCCTCACTGGCCCCTGCTTGTTTATTTACCCAAACCTTACTGGTTTGTGATCCTGAAAATAAAATCTTCCACTACTTCTAGCATTGAGGGTTTAAATTGTCTAAAACAGGTCCTCTGCAGCCTGGCTTCACGTCAAACTCTCTTGGCGACAGCCCATTGCTAAGACCATGTCTCCTGGTTAACTACAAGTCTTAGACTCGGTCTCTCTTCTCTCTTAGCAGGAGAGACTCATGCTTCCTCAACTATGAATACTGATTGCTGAAAATTGCTGCTAGCCAGCCATGATATAGAGCTGCAACCACACTCTGTCCCCAGCCAGGGGAGAGGCTAGTGAACCTCCCAGCTGTCAAGAACTCTGAAGATTCTGAGATGATACACTATTTGTAAGATAGTAATGTAGTTATCACCATGAATGCTGAAAAATGACAGGAGACTTCTAGATCAGAGATGAGGCTATTTTGTTACTTATAGCAAGAACCGCAGCCAGAGTATCATCACTTTTGCACCAGATACCCACCCCTCATTTCCTACTGGGGAACATAGAGAGATCCAGATGATACCTGCACATAGGAAGTTGTGATACAGGAGAGGGATCCTGAAGTTAGGAAAGCTGAGTCTTTTATAATAAGATGTAAACATGCATTTCTTTGCTCTGGAGGGAGGCATTATCATTATTATACTGAACAGTCAATGGACTTTCCCCTTGTTTCAGAAGGAGACGCTATACTGTTTTCCAAGCTGTTAGCAAAATGCCTTTTGCTCTGGAGGAGGATACTGTCATTTTCTCCCAAGGTGGCTTGATACACTAACATCCTTGAAAAAACAGTCTTGAACAAAGAGCAATCAGCGCCCCACTAGCAAGATGTGCAGAAATGTGAGTGATCCATAGAGAATTGTCATCCAATAACAACCACAGATGCTGAGCTTCCAAGATAGCATTGGGTTCTAGCATATCTATTGCTATTGTATTCTGCCCTGGTGCGCCCCTAATCATGCTCCTTAAAAGCATCATAATCAGAGAGTCAGAGTCTTTTCCAGCAAATCTAGATCTCAGTGGAGCCCTAGAATGCGGTGGGTAACAATGGACTTACAAACCTTTGTTTCGGTGAATTCTTCCCGGTGAATATTGCTCCAGCTTGTCTCTGTGTGTGTGTTGCTTGGCTGTTTGCTTTTCTTAGTGTGGTAGGTGTACACATGAACTACCCCTGTGATTGTGTCTTTCTAGCTATCAAAATTTTCAAAAGCTGTTTCTGTATTAAAAAGGAGAATTGAATAGAGAAATATTTATTGAGCACCCTCAACAAATGTGTCAAGCACAATTACTGGGAAAAAAAGATCTCATCAAAAAAGTTTCATTCTAGGTGAGATATCATTTCTTATCTATAAAATTAGGAATGGCTTTTTTTTTCTTTTTAATTTTATTTTTCCTTTTTCTCCCCAAAGCCCTCTGATACATAGTTGTACATTCTTCATTGTGGGTCCTTCTAGTTGTGGCATGTGGGATGCTGCCTCAGCGTGGTTTGATGAGCGGTGCCATGTGCGCACCCAGGATTCAAACCACCGAAACTCTGGGCTTCCTGCAGTGGAGCGCGCGAACTTAACCACTCGGCCATGGGGCCAGCCCCAGGAATGGCTTTTTAAGATAGTGATAATACATAGCGCTGGTAAAGATATAGTAAAATGAGCAAATTTACATCTTGCTTTTGAATTGTAATTGCTGCAAAGCTTCTGTAGAACAATTTATCAATACATATCAAGGGCTTTAAAAATTTGTGACAAGTTTTATAGTTTACCACCTTGTTTATAACATAAAAATTACAAATTATGGCCAGCCGTGGTGGCCTAGTGGTTAAGTTCATTGCGCTCCTCTTCAGCGGCCTGGGTTCGGTCCCAGGCTCAGACCTACGCTGCTCTGTTAGTGGCCAAGCTGTGCTGGTGGCCCATGTACCAAAAAATAGAGGAAGATTGACATGAATGTTAACTCAGGGTGAATCTCCCTCAGCAAAAACAACAACAAAAAAGTTACAAATTATGTGTCCAGTATGTTGAGAAAGATTAAACAAAGTTTGACATAACCATGAGATAAGCCATTGTCCAAGAGTGTTTAAAACAAGGAAAAAATATTAATGATTAAATGGCAAAAGATGTGTTTTAAAATTGTACATATTTAAATTTTTCAATTGTGTAAAAATGCACAATATTGTAAGGAAATATGCTGAAATACTGATAGGAGTTTTCTCTGGGTAGAAGTATTTATATTATACTATTTTCCAACATTTCTCCAAAATGTCTCTAAATACTAGACCTGCTCATTCTACTACAATGAATTAGAGCTTGGGTCCAGAATCAAACTTCCTTTGACTAATATTCTGGTTCTGCCTTTCCCTAGCTGTGTGGCCTTGGGTAAGTTACTTAACCTGGCTAAACCTCAGTTTCTTTATCTAAACATTGGGTATCATAACAATATGTCACAGGGTTGTAGTGAGTATTGAACAGAGTAACATACATAAAGCACTTAGTAAGTGCCTGGTACAGAGGAAGGGTGTGGTATTTTGTTGTGGTTGGAAACATAGATTCTGGAGTCAGACTCGCTAGCTTCTAATCTTGGCATCTTTACTTACCAACTGAGCAAGTTAATTAAAATCTTTGTTCTTCAGGTTCAGGTCCTCGTTGTATCTTCAACTCTTCTGAGAGTGCTTGGAACATAATAGGTGCTTAATAAATATTGATTGCATGAATTGGTGACAGCTATGACTATGTTATCATTTAAATATTAAGTTTAAAATGTGTACCTCCAGATTTCTAAGCCCTTCCATCACAGCTTCTGCAGCCTCAGTGTACCTGAAATACTCTTGAAGGTCACTCAATATTCTTTGTTACCACATTAAATAGTATACTTTCCATTTGAATCCTTGTTGATCACCTTGAACATGTGACATTGCTACCCGTTTCCTTCTCCATTTAAGTCTCTTGTCAATTGGCATCCATATCTATGTTGTTTCTTAGTTTTCCCCAAGAGGTCTCATACCCCACTATTTCTATTTCTGTCTCCTATTTTTCCTGAATGTGCAGATAGATCTTCCCTCTAAGTTCTACAACTGAGTTATCATGATAAGGGTTGAAATGTATAATATCCTTATTCATTTAGTAAAACCTTTCTAATTGATTAGGATACATGTGAATAGATGTTATGTTTTTTCATAAATTTCCATTACTTGTCTTCAGCTGGAAGGGACTGCCCCACCACCACCTCTGAACTTCCATAGTCCTTTATGTAGTCTCTCTTAACATCCTTATCACAGACTTCATTGTCATGTGCATGCTTTTACTCTTCTTTAAGTTATACATTATCTCAGGCCTGGAATTGTATCTTATTTATCTTTACATCCCCCAAGATGACTATTATAATGCCTCGTCTAAATTATATGCCAAATTGTTGTTGTTGTTTGCTTGTTTATGGTTTTTTTGAACAAGTCATCTAATTAAATAATGAACTCTTTTATTATCTCATGGTTTTATTATCTCATGGACGTGAGGACAAGGGGGCTGCAACACAAGGCTCCAGGGTCAGTCCAACTCATGGCATAGGGGCCCTTTCCTTCTCCTTTACTATGTGTGAATTTCTCTGAAGTTATTTGATTAAACAAGTCTTTCTTCCCCAAAGAATTATAGTTGATTTAGCCTAACTACGATGAATTAAAAATTACTTGGAATTTTTCTTTCAAATGCTAGTCATCAATATTAAAGAGTCAAAACAAAATATAATAAAATGGCTGAATGGGAAATATTCAAGAGAAAAAGTATGCATATATAAAACAAAAATAAAATTAATGAAAAAATTAGGAAAAACTGTTATATGAGATAATGTAAAACATATCCAACTACTCACGTTCCAGAAGTGCCATAACTGACAGAGAGAGTCAATTGAGCCAAATACTTACTTAGGTTTTGGAATTATACGTTTATGGAAAAAAAAAAAGACTTTGCTAAACTAATGAAGCTATTATTGCACAAATTTGTACTCTGTACCAAATATAGGGACTCTAACTCTATTTTTAATCATTTCTTTCATAAATGGTAAAGGAAAATTGTGTGCTTTTGCTGCTATCCCCTGTTTGGTCATATCTTTAAACTTTCAGGAAGCATATAACACTAATCACATGAATTCGCTTTCCACCTCAGAAGGAATGCATGTAATTCAGGCCAACAAGGGACAAGCAAATTCTCCTCTACCGTGGAGAAGAGAGCAAACACTGCCAATGTATTTTATTAATAAGGGAGCTTTCTTCCTCTGCCACCTGATTGTGTTCCTAATTCCATTAGTGGAATCCATATGAAATATTAGAGCATGATATAGATATTGACACTGATAATAAAAGTTAAGTCTCTAATGTGGAAATGTTTCCAGCTACTCTGCAGCATAGATTATATATTTTTAATTTTTATGTTCCCTCATGATTTCATGGTTTAATTGTATTAAGTACGTAATTAAATTTTCATTATATCCAGAGCCTGCCATTCTCCATCACACCACCTGCAAAATCATGGCTCCAAGTCTGAGCTAATTCAATCATTATAGACGGTACTACTGGTTTTCTTCCATGCTAGACCAGCACAACCCTGAATGAGCCTAACAAAAGGACTATTTTTCCAGAAGCATTTCTAATCAGGATACAATAAAAAGCACATGCTGAAGGTTTTTGGAAAGTGTACATTTAATTTACACCACTTTTGGTAGATTAAAATTTTTTGTTTGTTTTTAAATAAAGCTTAGCATGGCTTACAAGGCCCTGCATCATATGATTCCTAGCGATTCCTTTGTCCTCATTTTCTTTTGGACACTACACAGTGACATTTCTTTCAGGTTTTTCACACTTGCTATTCTCTCTTCTAGAAGGCTCTGGCTCCCACCCCTTCCTTACTAATGACCATTCAATTTCTCCTAGTTGACTCTTCATTTTTCAGATCATGAGGCAAACATCACTTTCTCTGGAACATCTTTCTTGATCTGCATAACTAGACAAAGCCTTTTATGTGCTTTGGCTTCCCCCTTTCCTCAAAGCTCCCATCTCAGTTTGCGACATTTCTTTCTTTGCCTGTTGTGTATGTTTCCCTTTCCTAACAAACTCAAAACTCTGTGAGGGCTTCATCTGTTTGGATCTCCACTTTATCTCCTTTACTTCAAAACAGTCTCAGCATTCAGTGGGGATTTTGTGACCACATGTATTTATGATCTGCCCAAGAAAATTCCAAAGGCTCTTGATATATAAAACATCCTTTTGCAGAAGCATGAAATCTAATGCTTTACTATTCACAAACTTGTCAAAGTGAAGTTCTAGGGAAATCGCCTCCTTGAATGTTGTTTCTATTGTTCCAAAGTGCACATTGTTCAGAGTTATTCCACCACCAAACAGGAAGACAATGAACTAAAGAAGAGTGTCTGGAACAATTGTAGGAAGAAGGGATGGCTGTTAGAAGGTGAGGGAGGGATAATTTCTAATTTACTAGACTATAATCACAGTGAGAGAAGTAATCATACTTTTGACTCCTCAAGCCCGTTATAGCACCTTAAATATAGAAGACTTCTTTTGTCAATACTTCACTCAACAAATGCTTATTGAGTTATAGGGATCAAGTATTATTCTGGATATTGATGATATAGTGGAGGGCATTAGTCATATGATTTAATGGAGAACCAAATCTACAAAGACTGGAGAACAACAAAAACAAGATTATTGCAGTTACTGGTAAGTACTATAAAGTCAAGAAAACTAGTCACAGGATAGTTAGTGGTGGATGACAAGGTGCTAGTTTAGGTGAGCTGATCAACCAAGATCTCAGTGAAGTGGTGATACTTACACTGAAGTCTGAACAGTGTGAATGAGGCTGTCATGTGAGAATTGAAGGGAAGAACATTCCAGGCAAATGAGACCACAAGTGCTAATATTCTGAGGTTGGAAAGTGTCTGGCTTGTTCAATGAATAGAAAAAGTTCACTGAATTATAGGGTGTAGTAAGCAATGGCGTAAAAGATGTGTAAAAGATGAGGTTGGGAAGTTAGTCAAGGGCCAAACTATGTTTGTTTGTTTTTTTTAATTTAATAAGTGAATAGATTAAATGGATGAATGGATGCCATGGCCTGTCAGAAGTAATGGTTCCCTGCCTCCAGCTGTGGCTCTTACTGTCCTTCCAAATGTGATTTGACAATGTGGCATGGAGAGTTTCTATTTTTGATACGATATAAGAAAGTACAAGTGATCAAGTTATTAGATTCTACTAGTGTACACAGCTCACAATTATATACTACCTGTAAAAATATAATGCCCAGAAACACTTTTTAATGTCACATGAGAACTTTAAGCAAAATGACCATGGAACCCATGGGAAAATCCCTCTTAAACTTCCAACTACAGAGAGGGAAATTGACCAAGGGATGCAGCCGCTGTGTTCTGAAGTCTGTTGCTGCAGCTGTGCTGAGGCTGCGTGTATGTGTCTTATGGGCTGTGCCCAGCCAAGGACTAAGTGCATCGGAGGTCCTAAGGCAGGCCCATTCCTGGAGACACGCAATGCCTCTGATGTCTACCTTTGACTTGAGGACTCCCCAAGGACTTTGCCTCAGTTCCCTCAGACTGCAAAGCAGTTTAGGAAGTTCTCCCCTTCTTCCTTCCTTTCTCCTTCACTCAGAGTCAAAATTTTACTGTGGTCTGATGACTCTCTCAGCCTTTTCCAGCTTCATTCTGATTTTCTCTCACAGGCATTTCTCCTAAAAAAATCCTTGCACATTTAGTCCCATTTAAGAGTCTGTGTCTCAGAGGACCCAGACTAACAAAGCGATAAAGTAGATCAATTTGCTTTTGACATCTTAGTTCTCCTGTCTTGCCAAGAATTAAACTAAAATATATCATAAACATTCTTATTTTCAATGATCTTGATTTCACACAATTACTTAGTCAATTAAAGTTCCTGCTTAACAAATCTTTTAGAACTATTTCTTTGTACTTGATGGCTCATTAAACCCCAGTGATCTCCAGGGCAGGTGTAACGACACTTCACAATCTCAAAGGGACCTTAAAATTTTACTGTCACATTTGTAAACTGTTCTATTTCCCTAACTAGTTCCAAATCTTACAGAATTTCAATTGTAAGAATTCTTATAGTTCAAATACTGTAATTATAATCAGAATATTATAATTAAAATTGCTAAATTGTTTAGTAATCCAACTTATAGAATAGTACTCTTTTTCTTACTAATCTCTTATAATAAAAATTTTTCATAGGGAGGTGGAATTTCTCACTTTAAAAGTAGAAATCAAAACTTTGTCAGACTTAATCTCTATTCTCTTTTGCTTACGACACAGTGTCTTACGCCCCTTTCTCTTGATTTGTTGTAGTTTTTTTCTAAGAGACACATGTGAGCATCTTGTTTATGACAGGGCAAAATACATACTATGATACTTAAGTTTTTATAAGCGAATGAAATTCAGTCAGGTCCTATCTCCTCTGCCTGACTTTCAAACTTTCTTTAGAGTGGCATTATGCTTTTTGTCATACTCTCTTAACTCCCATTGTGTCCCTGGAGATCCTTTCATATCCATTTCCCTTGCAACCCCCAACACAGGCATCAGACCCAAACTTTCTGGAATGTCCCTTTTATTACGTTAACTTTATCCACACGTATCTACATTTCATGTATCCTTAAGGACACAGTTCGTCCCCTTTTTCTTCCATGGAACTAACTCTGCTCATGTTTACTTTCATTCACTCTTCTACTTTAATCATCTGTTAACTTCACTTGCCTTGATATTTATAAGCTATGTTATGTATTATTACTTTAATATTATTATAGTAATATAGTGGATATATTAATGTATTATATAATTATTAAAACAATGATGTACTATATGTGATGACTTCACTAGTTCATGAGTTATTTCATATTTTCATGTTTTGGTCATGTCCCCTACACTATGGATACGCAAGCTTTCAATTGTATTGTGTACAACACAGAGATTAGGAAGCATTTGAAATAGGAGTGGATTCTACCTCTATTACTTCCCAGTTGTTTGACCCCGGATAAGTTACTTAATTTCTCTGAGCTTCTAGTTTCTCATAAAATAATGACATTATTTCCTTTAAGGTTTTATTTGAGGTTCAAAAGAGATGATTCATATAACGACAATTCCTACAGTACCTTTCCTTTATAAATAAGTGACATGTATTTCACTGTTTTTCTTCTATCCTGTATATGAACTTTTGGAAAGATTTGGATTGTGACTCTTTTGGTTTTTAAAAATGATCATTATCCAGTACCTTATAGATATTTAGCACATATTTTTCATTTGGAATATCAGATTCTGTATTTGATCTTCACTAATATACTAGGTACCATTTAGGAACAGATATTTCCCCCTTTTTCTTTCTTTCCTTTTTTGAATAATAATTAGAAACTATCCACGAATTGAACATGATACACAGAATATTTATAAATATATATTATTTATAAAGATGGCAAATCACATTGGTCTTTCTCCAAAATAATGCAGTTTCATAGAAATAGGACCAGGGTTGGAGGGTTGAATGCAGAGTTATGAGTCAGTGTGACAAATTTGATTCATTGAAGGCATTAACCAAGAATCTCTCTTGTCGTTAAAATTATTACTCTAGAATAAAGACTGGAATTTCTAAAAGAACACAACCAAATTTTTATCCATTTTATCAATTGTTCCATAATTAAAGAGTATTTATGAGAAATATCTTTCTTATTCCTAGCTCAACTTATGTCTATTTAACTTTATTCTCACACAGGCTCTCTGCTTACCGTTTTTCATTTGGCTCTTATAGCCATGGATCTGAGAGAAAGAGAGACAACATTGGAAAACAAGTTTCTATGCATCCCATTCCACGAAGAAAGGCTAATCAGCTCTTCTTGAGTAGTCTCTTATTAGTGAACCCATCATTTCGTTCAGGAGAAGAGAATACTTTGGCACCCTATGATTTGCACCTTTAAAAGATAACATGGGGAAAGGTGAAGTTCCCCAAAGGTACAAATGCAGGACAGAAAGCAGAGTATGTCCACTACAAGAACTCTCATTTTATAAAATTGGAGAATGATAGTTTTCATTAATAAGGTTCTGGGTGGTTAAAGGTTATCATAGAAAATACATCATATTTTTATTTTTAATTTTAAAATAAGATTACCATAAAGTATGATTGGCCTGAAAATTATACTAAAGTTATTTAATTTTTGATGACAGACAAATTTTGTAATGCCTGGTACCTACAGTAGCTATATATTTGTGACCAGTACACATCTAAGCTAAATCAGCATTGGCATGCTTTCAAACACTGTTTTTCAAAGTCACTAACATATAGACCATCTTAAGGAAAATAATGTTTATGCCCTCTCTCAGGTTGATTTTAATTGTGTTTGTTACAGTGTTATTCAAATATGTACCAACACAAAAATGACATAGTAAACACTTCCCATGGTGCTTTGTTTTAAGAACTTTTCACACAATAACACATTCAATCTGGATAGGAGCCTTCTGAATTGAGTGCTATTGTTGGTCATATCACACATAGAAACATTGAGAAACAAGCTAAGTAACTTGAATAGAGGCATGCAATTAGTGATTGACAATCTGACTGTCTTTCAAATCCATGTTCTCGAGTTCTCTGCCACACTGGCATTAAACACAAACTCCTTATGCATACAGCTTGCATGAATTATAAAACCAAACTGAATTACAAATAAAATACAAATTGAAAATCCATAAATGGCCTCTTAACCAGTCTTTCTACTTCCTACTTGCTCTCCGCCCCATCAGTCTAGTCTCAAGATAACAATCATAGTAATCTTTTTAATGCATAAGTCAGCATATGTCAATACTCTGTTCGAAATCATACATTATCTCTCTCCCAAAACACACACATAGAGTAAAATTGAAAGTCCTTATCATGACCTAAGGCCTCTGCTATCTGGCATCCCACTAGTTCAAAATCTACCACTCTCTACCTCATTCACACACTCCACGCACAATGACCTAGTCACTAACTATTCATTGAACATACCAGGACCGCTCCCAACTTAACCTTTGGACTACTTGTCCTTTCTTTCTGGCTTTCTCTTTCTCTAGAAACTTATTTGAGTTTATTTCTTTTAAATACCACCTTATGGAAGATAGCATCCCCGAATGCCACATACAAATAGGCACCCCTTCCGTCTTTCTTTATTCTCACTACTGTGTTTTTCTTCATTTTGGTCGCCTGACGTATTACATACTTATTGCATTTCTTTTTTTACTGTCTTTCCCTAACCAGGTTGCAGACTTATTGAAGAGAGACTGGTTTTTTTTTTGTTTCTTTACTGCGATTTCCCAGTACCTATAAGTTGTACTTGGCACATAGTAGGCATTTGATAAATATTTTTAATTAACCATTAAATTTGAGATAATCGTAAATTCACATGCAATTGTACAAAATAGTAGAGAGACATCCTGTGTACCCCTTACCAGTTTTTCTCAAAAGCATCATTTTGCAAAACAATACTAGTCAAGATATAGAACATTTCTGTCACCACACAGATTCCTAGTGGCGCCTTTTTATAAGCAGTTGCCAGGTTACGCAGGCCTATTGCCAGCTTCTTCAGCTCCAGGTCTGGGCTATGAGGCAGGATAAAAAGGCAGAAAACTCATCCCCATGTTGCTCCTTGGGTCTCAAGATGACCAGCCAGTCAGTCTTCTGTCTGCCTTTCAGCGTCCTTTCATATTTGTTGCATGTATAGTGCCAAAGGTTTTTAGTTAGACCGAGCAGAGGGAGAAGGGAATAATAAGTCTACTTCATCTACTGGAAGCAGATGTCCCCCAATAAATATTTTTAGAAAAAATAAATATCAAATAAAGCATTTTAGTCAACATGTTGGACCAAATTTGGGCCCTATCTTTAACAAGAGGTCCATGGCAGTTTGCTTTTATGTTCCCCCGACTCCTGAAGTAGGTTAGTCTAATTTTCAAAGATGAATCCAACCAGCCCCATGCCCCTGTATCACACTACAGACTGATTTTAAGAACATTTTTAGTAGCTTCTTCTTTTTTTCAGTATATAAAATTTCACATTCCAAGTATAAAGGTCTTAATACAACTTGGCTAAATATTTCAAATCAGGTATGCTTCTCCCCAGACCATTACCTAAATGATGCAGTGTTTTTATTGTTCCCTTGATATAATTTCTAAACAGTAGTGGGCATCTGCCAGTGCTAGCAGCACTGTGTACAGGTTCAGAGCATACTGTCTGGTTTTAAAGTCCAGCACTACCAATTTGTATTTCTGTGGCCGTGGGAGAATTTTCTTTTTTTTTTTTTCAATTATTTTGATGAGGTCATAATGGTTTATAACATTGTATAATTTCAGGTGTATATTAATATTTATCAGTTTCTGTATAGACTGCATCATGCTCTCCACCAATAGTCTAATTTTTATGCGTCACCGTATATATGTCCCCCTTTATTCCTTTCACCCACCCTCCAACCCCGTTCCCCTCTGGTAATCACTAATCTGTTCTCTTTATCCATGTGTTTATCTTCTACACATGAGTGAAATCATGCCGTGTTTGTTTTTCTTGGTCTGGCTTATTTTGCTTAACATAATACCCTCATGTTGTGGCAAATGGGGTGATTTTGTCTCTTATGCCTGAGTAGTATTCTACTGTAGACATAGCACATCTGTAGCACATCTTCTTTATCCGACCATCAGTTGATGTTCACTTGGGTTGCTTCCATGTTTTGGCTATGGTGAATAATGCTGCAATGAACGTAGAGGTGCATAAGTCTCTTTGAATTGTTGATTTCAAGTTCTTTGGATAAATACCCAGTAGTGGGATAGCTGGATCATATGGTATCTCTATTTGTAATTTTTTGAGAAATCTCCATACTGTTTTCCATAGCGGCTGCATGAGTTTGCGCTCCCACCAGCATTGTATGAGGGTTCCCTTTTCTCCATATCCTCTCCAACATTTGTTATTTTTTTCTCTTGGTAATTATAGCCATTCTGACAGGTGTAAGGTGATATCTCATTGTAGTTTTGATTTGCATTTCCCTAATAATTAATGATGTTGAATCTTTTCATGTGCCTGTTAGCCATCTGTATATATCTTCGTTGGAAAAATGTTCATATCCTTTGCCCATCTTTTGGTCAGGTTGTTTTTGTTGTTGTTGAGCTATATGAGTTCTCCAGATATTTTGGAAATTAATCCCTTGTCAGTTACATGATTTGCAAATATTTTCTCCCAGTTGGTGGGACCTAAGAATAAATTTAACCAAGGAAGTGAAAGACCTATACACTGAAAACTATATGACATTATTGAAAGAAATCAAAGATGACATAAATAAATGGAAAGATATTCCATGCTCATGGATTGGAAGAATACACATAGTTAAAATATCCATATTACCTGAAGCAATCTACAGATTCAATGCAATTCCAATCAAAATCCCAATGACATTCTTACAGAAATAGAACAAGGAATCCTAAAACTTATATGGAACAACAAAAGACCCCAAATAGTGAAAGCAATCCTGAGAAAAAGAAACAAAGCTGAAGACATCCCAATCTCTGACTTCAAAATATACTACAAAATTATAGTAATCAAAACAGCATGGTACCGGCACAAAAACAGACATACAGATCAATGGAACAGAATTGAAAGACCAGAAATAAAACCACACATTTATGGATGGCTAATATTTGACAGAGGAGCCAAGAAGATATAATGGAAAAAGGAAAGTCTCTTCAATAAACGGTGATGGGAAAACTGGATAGCCACATGCAAAAGGATGAAAGTAGACTATTATCTTACACCATACATATAAATTAACTCAAAATGGATTAAAGACAAATGTAAGACGTGAAACCATAAAACTACTAGAGGAAAATATAGGCAGTACACTCTTTGACATTGGTCTTAGCAGCATCTTTTCGAATACCAACTCTACTCAGGCAAGGGAAACAGAAGAAAAAATAAACAAATGGGACTACATCAGAGTAAAAAGCTTCTGCAAGGCATAGGAAACCATGAATAAAATGGAATTTTCTTAACTAACTTCTTCTCTGTGCCTCAGTTTTTTCATCTGTAAAATTGTAATGATAATATGTAATAATAATGATAATAACAACCACCTCATAGTGCTGTTACAAATATTAAATGAGTAAATATTTGTAAAAGACTTAGAAGAGTGCCTAGCACTAAAGTTCTATTCATCTCTGTGTATATGTGCATGTACATAAAATAAGCACTTATGTTTTGTTACTCCTCTAGATGAAGATGAGATGTTCAATCGCACACCTACCAAGGACTGGCATGTATCCTAAAAACAGGATTTTCTTTTTCAGTTTCAGTAGGTTTCATGATGACTAACAGTTGAAAAGTGTGTGTGTGTGCCATCAAAGCCATTTATAAATGTTTCATATGCCCCTGATTATTAAAATCATCTTAAAGAGTGGAATTATCTTTCACTATTGAAAAAGTACTTTTATATAAATGTATAATAGAATTATGCTTTCACTTTCTTTAGAGAAATGTTCATTGAACTATAATTCCAAATATATGTGAAGTTCAATGCAAATGTTATGTGTACATCTTTCATATAATTTCTTAGTTTTGGTTATCTTTTTTCTAATCCATAAGAAAAAAACTTCCTAGGATGACTCCAGGATAAAAAAAATATGCTTTAGTATAGTCAAGTTGTTTTATATCTTCTTTTATCTCTCTTTTATATCTATATTTTATCACCTCTCCCTTAATAACTGTTGTTTTATAGACACTATCATTCTCCATAAACACATGGAAAACGTGCTTCATGAGTCAACCAAACCATTTTCTTGTATGCAGATTTCAGATATTTTACTGCCAGTATTTTCGTGTTCACCCCTCTAACCCGCAACACTACTAGAAATTACAAATCTATATACATGCTTTCTATTTAATTGTTCTGTAAGCAAAATTCCTGTATAGTTTAAATAACTATGTGGTTTAAATATTGTGGTTTTGGAGGGCACTATTTGTCAGCTCATAAGCTTCCATTGATAGTGTCAGATTTCTAAGCCTTTGTCATTGGTGTCATATGGAAGGCATATATGAGTTTCACCAATAATACATGTGTTTCCAGTTTGGCTTCCATAAAAGTAACCACAGGCAGACTAAGGTGCTGTATATAATAGGCTCTCTATACCATTTTATCAATCTGTTCATAATAGAATTGCAAATACTATTTTATTAGGTCTCCAAGTAAAAGCAAAGAACCATCTTTGAACATCTACAATGTGTGTATGTATGTAATTATGTATGTGTGCATGTGTATACTCTTTTATGTTGTGTCTTGTTTTGTTCAAACTAAGGTTTGGAAGATTTGTTCATATTGTTGTGGAGCTAAGGATTGATTATGACACTATAGGACATTGTATAAACACATCATAATTTATTTATCCATGAAACCCTTAATGGAAACGTGGATAGTTTTAGATTTTAGATTAATACAAGTAGTGCTGCTATGAACATCTAATACACGTCTCTAGGTGATTTTATTATGCATTTCTGTTGAACATACACACACTATTAGATTGGCTAGATCACAAGATGAATATTTTCTGCTTTCAAATAGACTGTCAAACTTTTTCCAAAATGTTTGCATGGATTTACATGCTTATCAGTGGTATATGAGAGCATCAGTTGCTCTAGAACTTGAATTTTCTATCTTTTTCTTATCTTAGCCATTCTGGTGAGTGTATAATGCTATCTTATGATTTTAACTTGCAGTTTGATAAGTAACAAACTTTGAATCCTTCTTAAAATATTTTCTTCTGGCCACTTGGATATCTTCTTTAGTGAAGTGTCCTTTCAATCTTTTGCCCACTTTTTTTTTATTGTGTTGCCCTTTTCTTACTTATTTGTTGCATATCTTTGTATACTCTGGTTATGAGTCCTTTGTAAACTTTTCCTACACTATAGGTTGACATTTACCTTTATTTACAACGTCTTTTGATAAATAGAAGTTCTTAACTTTTGCATACTTCAATGTATCAACTTTTTATTTGGCTCCAGATTATGAAAATGGTCTCCTATATTTACTTCTAAAAGCTTCATTATTTTGGATAACCAATTTCTGTGGAACTGACTTTTGTGTCTGCTGTGAAGTAAGCCTCCATATCACTTTTTCTCCAAAGTATAACCAGTTGACACAGTTAAGTTTATTAAAATAACCATCCTTTCACTACAACACTATAGTATCTTTTTTGTTTAGCCATAAATCAAGAACGTATTTGGGTCTGTTTCTGGACTTTATTCCATTGATTAGTTTGTCATTCTTTAGCCACATATATCTCTTTTATTTACTAATTAAGATATAACTTCTGTAGAGTAATGCCACTTCTAAAATAAAAAATGATGTGAAATTTGCTTTAGTTAATTTGGTGAGACTAGTTTAACAAAGATATTCCCCAGTGGAGTAGTAGAGTAGATAATTAGTAACATATCTTTTGCCTAGTGTTTTAGTCACTTCATTTATGGAATCACTGAGAGAAAGTAATGGGTTCTTATTTTCAGTACCTAGGAAACCTCTGTTAAGGTATACAGGAATTCTTCCTGAGGTATAAGAGTTTATGGACTTGGGGCTTGCTTTAGGGTACAGTAATAGAATACTGGAGAAATTCAGAGGTAACTTGGAATTGTTTTGTACTAGAACTCTAGAGCAAAGGTTGACAACCTACAGCTCATGGATCAAATCTTGCCTGACATCTACTTTTGTAAATAAAGTTTTATTGGTTACTTTTGTGCTACTGTGGCAGAGGTGAGTAGTTGTGAAAGAAATTATATGACCTGAAAAGCCTAAAATACTTACTAACTGGCTCTTTATAGAAAACATTTGTCAACCTCTGCTCTTGAGAATCTACTCATGTTCATCTAAAGGAACTGTTTAGGACCATTGCTGAGCTAGGAATTTAAACAGGCTACATTGCTAGAATGCTTTCTAGAAGGAGTGTTGAGAAATTAATATGGAGTTTTCCCAACATTGAAATTCATATGAACTGTTCAGGGGAAAAGATATACTAAAAAATTTTCTAAAGCTATTGAGAGAAGCAGATTACTGCCGAGGGCTACTGCAAGGAGTTTCTAAAATGGCATCTGCTGGCACCTGCCGTTAATGGAAATTGTCAGTGGGAGCCACTGTCCTTGGGAGTAGTTTCTGGTGAATAGAAAAACGTTGCCATTGATGACTGCTTGCCAATAACATCCACAGCTAATGTAAAAAACCAACTCTTGAAAATAAATGTCAAGAGACATTTCTAGGAGCCACTAAAATAAACATCTCTTGGAACAGAAGACACATTTCCAGGCCTACCTTTTGTGAATGTGCTAGAAGTAAGATTCCAAAAGACCTGTTGGAAAATAGGAAAGTTCCATTTCAGGTATGGTGGAATAAAATTCTAACAGTCCAACCCATCCACAGATCACAATGATAAATTCTGAACTGTATGAACTATGTATATATAGATGTGGATATCTATATATGTACACACACACATCAGAGATTTAATTATATGTATATATACATTATATGTATATAAATTATACATATATATTTATACATATTTATACATACATATATATCTTATATAATGTATATCTTTATATCTATCTATATCTTTATATACCTTTATACATAAGATAGAAAGACAGGATTGGCATAGAGTAAGCTCCCCATTTTTAAGGGTAATAAGTGTAAGGGCAGTACTTTGCCCAAATTTCTGGCTGACGTGATTCAAGCATGTCTGTAGCAGACTCAAAGCAATCTATAGCTAAGTCTAAAAGAACTAAACAGATTTTGGCTTCTTCCCACCATAGCCAAGACAGAAATGAAATTTTGGCCTAATCAGTTAATTATCTACTAAAACAAAGACAGTATCATTCTTTGGAGGAATATTACAGAATGCAGAATCTCTACAACATGACATTCACAATGACTTGGATTCAATCCAAACCTGTTTCATATTCAAAGAATAAATAATCAGCTAACACATATACTTAACAAAGCAAACCTAATAGACAAATAGATAGGAAATCCCAGCAGAGAAATAGAAAATATAAAAAGGAGCCAAAAGCAAATTATAGAACTAAAACATACATATCTGAAAAAAATTCATTGGATAAACTTAATAGAAGAATGGAGATGACAAAGGAAAAATCACTGAAGATGAAGATAGACCAACATGGAGATCAATGTGAAGGAGAGAAAGAAGATTTTAAAAATATCGACAGACGTTCAGTGATCTATGAGACAATATCAAAAAGTTCAACATATATGTAATTGGAGTCCTAGATGAGATAAGAATGAGTCAGTAAAAAAGTTGCAGAAATAATGATTGAAAATCCAAATTTGCAGATATTTTACTGAAAATTGTTTACAGATTGAAGGAGTTCAGTGAATCCAATTACTCACACTAAAGAGAAAGGATAACAAAGTTTCATTAAGACACTGTGGAAACCTAGAAAATTTTAACCTGAAGCTCATGATAGTATACAGCACTGGCAGGAAGACGACGGCATTAGAAAAAAGCCATAATCATTTTCTTGTTTTGAAAATGCTCTTGGGAGTCATTTGTTTGTCCAGCATATTGAAAATTACCAAGAATCTTAGTTTTAAAATTTTTCACACTTTAGTTTTGATCTTAAAATCATTTCTAGGAATCATTAGACTTTGGCTAATGTCAACAACACATTCTGGTACAACGGATCCAGAATACATTGGTTCATTGTTGCTACTTTTCTTCATATTGTTAAAATGTACATGAAAATTATAACTTGTTATTAAAACATCCTTAATTTTTTATTATTTTACTTCTGATCTCCTCATTTATATCTGCATTTTCTGTTTTTGGAAATGTAATTTAGCTAATAAACAATATTAGTTACCTACTTCTTTTTCACAGTCTATCATTTACACTTAGTATCTGTCACCAATGAGTGTCTCTCTATTTTCTAGTATTTTTCAAGTACTTTTTAAATTTAATGTGTACTGACTTTTATGGCTGAATTCTGGTTATTCATAATTTAGTAGCTTGAAGAAATTTTCTGCTGTCTTAATATTTCTGTCAAGTTTAGTAGAATGGCTTTGAATGATACTTATTTTTCCTTCTTATTGCAGTAGGAGTGAAATGGTTCCAGGCCAATTATGTAAAAATAATTTTTTCATGGTTATATAAACAAGCATAATCTTATATACAGTATGACTTCCAAGTTCTGGGTTACTAGAATTATCAAAAGTAATGATCTATAGGACTGCTTAAGTTCCCTGATGGAAATGTGGTCACATAAATTGGACTTAAGTAGCATTCAGTCTATATGTTCCCGGACTAGTATGTTCCAGATGATTATCATTTATTGTTAAATAAATGATTATGACCTAACTTAAGATTCAACTAATTTTTAAAAGAAATCAAAATATACATATGGAAAGTAACTGAGGAATTGATTAATGCCTTTAATTCTGGTATAGTTTAATTCAAACTTTGATATGTCAAGACATTTAAAGTTATTAGGGAGGTGCCTGGTATTATCCTTAAGGATGAGCTGGTACTTCTTGACTTGTTTCCCTTAAGCAGTTGAAGAACAGAGGAAGGTATATTTCCTTTCATTAGCTATTTGAGGAGATACCTCTGTCTTTAGTGTATTCTAGAAATCCAAGGATTGGTAAATCAAGAAATTCTTCCTTAATAAGTGTCTCACATTTGGCTTATTTGTTATGAAATTTCTTTTTTTTTGAGAAAGATTAGCCTTGAGCTAACATCTGCCTCCGATCCTCCTCTTTTTGTTGAGTAAGACTGGCCCTGAGCTAACATCCATGCCCATCTTCCTCTAGTTTTTTATATGTGAGACACCTGCAACAGCTTGGCTTAACAAGTGGTGCCAAATCCACACCTGTGAGCCAAACTGGCGAACCCCGGGCCCTTGAACCTTGAAGCAGAACGTGCAAACTTAACCACTGTGCCACCAGGCCGGCCCCATGTTATGCAATTTTTGTTTGGTCTTTTTGAATTTCATATTACCAAATATAGGAAACAAACTGAAGAGCATTGGAAATAAACATCCTCAAAATTCTATGAATAGGTTCCATGTGTGGTTCTAACTCCTGGCATTAGCACATACTATTATCATTTTTGAGTTAAAATAACTTCTCCCTTCTTTCACTTTTTGGAAAGTCCCTTTCCAAAAGGGACATCTCTGTGAAAACTGCTTCATACATCTCAACCCTCCTGTCATAATTTTCCCAAATTAGAAGTAGTCACTCCCTCATGAGTTGTCCTCATAGTACTTTATCTAAATATCAATTCAACTACTTGCCATGCTGAATCACAATTAATTCTTTTCTTGTCTATTTGTGCCTCTAGATTGAGTACATATTTATGTAAGGGAAGAAGCCACATTCACTTTTCTATTACCAACTCTGAAAACAATTATTGACAACTAGTAAAGGAATAATAAATATTTGTTAAATATTGAATGAGTTTTATAATTGCATTTAAAAAGTTTATTAAATTAGACATTAGATGAGAAATGCAAATAACCTAATTAAACTAGAGCATAATAATGGAATATTTTATCTTAGACTACAAATTCCTCTGCATAAAATATATTAGGAAAAGCTATATGCCTTTTTTGACACAATATAAATAAGCCTTTATGATATAAGTAATAACATAAATATATTGGAAGAGTTAACAGTAATTTAAAGAATTGAAATGAAAATTTATGTTAAGATTTATTTAACAAAGCAATCCACATGCAATTTGACTGGTAATTTTCACATTGCAAGAGGATATGAAGCAGTGCAGAGAAAATGTTAATCAAGAGTTCTTAAACTTTGAAATAATTTGAAAAAAATAACCAAACAAAATATATTTACACCTTATTAAAATAAAGAGTTAAAACTCTTAAATATAGCATCTAAGTGGGAAGAACAGAAAATCTGGATTTTTTAGCTCACAAGTTTTAATCCGAACATTTAAAGTTACTAATCATGAAATCTTAGATCAATATTCTTCTACAAATTACAATTTTGTTGGCTAACTATATTAGAAAAAATATGGTACTGGAGAAAAATAGCATTGGATTTGATGAACTAATAGCATGGAAATTTATATTCCTTAAATATAAACTGAGACTAGAGAATCACAGACACACACAGACATTAATGCACAGAAAATATTGAAAAATTTCTCTAAGAAGAAACTATATAGAGCAATTTCTGAATAAAATTAAATAAATATAGAAATAACAATAAAATAAACACTTAGAAATTGAGATTTATTCTGCTAAATACAGGATCAAAGGGAAAATAAAATCTACAATTATAAATTATACAAATTATGATAAACATTAAAATCCCTAATAGCAAGACCATTAGGACACAGCAAAAACTCTACTCCGAGGAGTAATTAAAGAATTATTATTAGGAATAATTTAGGAATAATTTTTATAAATGCAATTAAAAATAATAGAAGTAAACTTAAAGTCAAATAATATTCTAAAAGAAAACAAAAGTAGAGGGCATATACAACCCCAAATCAAAACTTACTGTAAAACTACATGATTGAAGATAGTGTGGTATTGGTGAAAGGTAGGTATGTAGTCAATGGAACCGAATTGAGGATGCAGAGATAAACCCACAGATTTATGATCAATCAATTTTTGACAAAGGTGCCAAGACAATGCAATGGGGAAAGGGTTGTTTTTTTCCAACAAATGGTACTAGGATAATTGTATGTATGACTGTAAATAAATAAGTTTAGACTTTTACTTTCTTGTGCAAAAATGAACCCAAAATAGATTAGAGAACTAAATATAAGATCTAAAGCTATAAAACTTGGAAGAAGACGGAGGAGAAAGTTTTCAAAATGTTGTGTTAAGCAAAGATTTCTTAGATAACATACCAAAAGTATAAGCCATAAAAGAAAATAAAGGATAAATTGAACTTCTTTAAAGTGAAAAAGTTTTACACTTTGGAATACATCATTAAAAAGATGAAAAGAGGTGCTGGCCCTGTGGCATAGCGGTTAAGTTTGCACACTCCGTTTCGGCAGCCTGGGGTTCCTGGTTTGGATTTTGGGTACAAACCTACACAACGCTCATCAAGCCATGCTGTGGTGGCATCCCACATACACAGATTGGCACAGATGTTAGCTAAGGGAAAATCTTCCTCAAGCAAAAAAAAGAGGAAGACTAGCAACAGATGTTAACTCAGGGCCAATCTTCCTCACCAAAAAAAAAAAAAAGAAGAAGAAGAAAGAAAAGAAAAGCCAAGCCAAAAATTTGGAGAAAATATTTTTATATCATATATCTCATAAACAGATTGTACTCAGAAAAAATAGAGAACTCATAATTTAATAATAAGACAAACAATCTCATATAAAAAATAGTTAAGTGCTTTAACAGACATTTCTTAAAAGTATACCAATGAGAAGCACATGAAAGGGTGCTCAACATCATTAGTCACTCGAGAAATGCAAATTAAAATCATAATGAGATATCATTACCCACTAAAATGGCTGTGATCTAGAAGACAGACAATACCAAATGTTTAGGGAGGAAGTAAAGAAACTGGACCCTCATACATACTGTTGTGAATATAAAATGATAGAGCTGTTTTGAATAGCAATTTAAGAGTTTCTTAAAAAGTTAAACATCAGCTTACCATAAACCCAGAATTCTACTCTTTGATATCTACCTAAGAAAAATGAAAACATATGTTAGTACAAAGGCTTATACAAAATACATAGCAACATTATGCAGAACAGTTGAAACTGGGAACAAATCAAAAACCCATTAGTTGGCAAATGGATAAACAAATGTGGTATACTCAAACAATAGCATGCCTTTCAGCAATCAAAGGAATAGGATTCTGATACGCGCTCCTACATGGATTAACCTAAAAAACACGCTAAAGAGAAGAAACCAGGCACCAAGTACTGCATACTAGATAATTCCATTTATATGAAATGTTCAGAAAAAGATAAATTTATAAAGAAAGAAAGCAGATCAATGTTTATCTGGATCTTGGATTGAGAGTCAGGATTGATTGCAAATGGGCTTGATGGAATTTTGAGAGCGATGACAATGTTCTAGAACCAGATTGTGGTGATGGGCGAACAGCTCTATGAATTCATTTCAAATTATTGTATTGTGCACTTTTAATGGTGAATTATATGGTATAAAATTAAACCTCACTAAAGATGTTAAAAAATAAGTATGCCTTAAGAAATTAGATAAAGAACAAAATATGCAACCATAATAAAGGAAGTAGGAGGACTGAGCTAAGAGAGATGAATGGAAGTAAAAACTATCTTAAAAGATAAGTATATATGTTTGCATTAAGGCAAACAAAAGAAAACCAAAATACATTACATTATGGATCAGAAATATTGTGAAAAAATGTTATTGTAGTATTCAGCCAAGCAGATTTAGAAACTATGAAGAAGAAAAACTCTTAAAGTTTGGGAATACATATTAAAGATTTAGCATTACAAACAAATGCCAGGACCTGATGTTTTTACGGCTTAATTTTTTTTAACGTTGGGTGAAATAGGTTATTCCATTGCTGTCAAAGTGCAAGACTATGAGAATAGGGGACAATCAACTCAGTTCATTTTATAAATAACCTTAATACTAATAACCTTGTGAAAAATGTATAAAAATGAAAACTGTAAACCAGTTTCCCTTATGACTAAAGATGCCAACATTGGTAAATAAAGAAAAGTACCTCAAATTTAACAGTACAATAAGAATATTATTTATGATCAAGTAACTTTATTCCTAAAGTGTATGGATAGTTATATATTAGGAAAAATTAATAGAATAATTTATAAAAACAAATTAAAGGAGGGAAACATATGATTATGTAACAGATTCCAAAAAATTATTTGATTCAATTCCGCACCCATTCACTGGAGAAAATGATTCGTTAATAAACGTGGCTGGCCTAATTGAATATTTACAAGGAAAATAAAAACAAATTGGACAGCTACCTTTCATCATATTAAAAAATAATTTTTAAATGGATTAAAAGTCTAATTGTACATTTACATATATTAATTTTTACCTTATATGTAATGAACATGCTTTATATTCAGGGCTATCTGTATATGATCTAAATGTTCATACATACACATATACCTACATATGTGTTTATTTTTAAAAACTCGGAGATATTATGTCTATCACATTGTTGTGATGAGATTGTTGTAACCGAGGCAGGAAAACAAGCGACATAGAGAAAATTAGATGTGTTGACTACATAAAAATATAAACAAAAAATATAGGCAATAATATATTATAAACTGAGTAAAAGGACAAAATCTTAACTAGGAAAAATGTTTTCATTATAAATGACAATGCATTAATATCCTTAATGTATGAAGAGTTCTTAAAATTAATAAGAAAAGCAAACAATTCAACAGAAAAATAGTTTGCTTATAGAGAAGGAAAAGCATTTGGGCAATAAAGATATGATATTAAATCTCATTTATGATCAGGGATATATGAAATAAAACAACAATGGGCTGCCTTATATCACCCTTTCTTTTTCTTGAGGAATATTAGCCTTCAGCTAACATCTGCTGCCAATCCTCATCCTTTTGCTGAGGAAAACTGGCCCTGAGCTCGCATCCATGCCCATCTTCCTCTGCTTTATATGTGGGACACCTGCCACAGCACAGCCTGACAAGAAGTGTGCGGGTCCACGCCCGGGATCAGAACTGACAAACCCAGGGCTGCCGAAGTGGAACGTGCAAACTTAACCTGTGCACCACCGGGCTGGCCTCATATCACCCTTTAAATGAATTTAAAAAAAATTAAAATAATGAAAAAGTGATAGCATCCTGTTATTGAGCACATGGATGTAGACTGTGATAGAAAATAAACTGACAGTTTCTATTTAAACTAAAATTTAACCCAGAACTCCACTTTTGAACTTATCTTACAGAAATAAAAACAATGCTACGTACACTTATATATTAAAAGACACATTTTCTAATGTCAAATAAATTAGCAAAATAACAACAAAATAAAGCTGAAAGCAACCCGAGTGTCCCTTAAAAGGCTGTCTGAAATACCACGGTACAGCCTTTTTATGGACTATTCTGTGGCCTTTAAAAAGAATGAGTGAGAGCTAACTCTGTGGTTTTACAGAGAGAGACATGATATTACAGGTATGTAAAACGCCTGGATAAAAGGAGAGAGCTACATATCGGGCTGCTTACTCCAGGGAGAAGGAAAGGAGGGAAAGCGGTAAAATATTAACCATTTCTTTCATCTTCTTAAATTTTGCTTGTTACAAAGAACCTGAATTATAGTTGTACTTTAAAAATCTAATAATAGAAATTTAAATGAAAAAATGAAGAATATGGGGTGTTTATTATACTTCATAGAATGATGGTTCCTGAATCATAATTCTGCTAGTACAGAACTATAGAGATAATTTCTTAATATTTAGGTAAAGAATCATCTCCTATTTTTAAGGTTAATCCTATAAACTCATTTCTGGTAAAGGCCCTCTTCCTCACACCAAAGATTTAACAAGGGAGACAATAGAATAATCATTAAAATCTAAACAGAATAAAAATTAAAACACAAAGCCACATAAATTAAAACATAGTAACAAAAAAATTCTAACTCCCAATGACAACTCAATTTAGAAAAGGGTTTATATCCTCAGAAGAAAAGTGTTCCTTCTTGACTTTCTAATCAGTCAAAATCTGTGTATTCTACAAGGAAAACTGTGAAGTTATTTCCATAAAACCACCCTTTTCTTCTTCTGCCCCATCAGATTTCCTAAGCACTAATGTTTTCCCATAGACTGGTTAAAAAAAAATTCTAAAGTAATTTATTAACCGTGTGCTTTGTCTTATCCTCATGTCCATAACCTTCTCCATGGCTGGACCCCAACTAATGTTCCCTTAGGTCCTAAGTGGCGTCATGGGAGTAGGGGAGGTTTAACAAACACCCACATGAAAATTTTGAGTCTTCCTATCACCCAAAGTGCCCATTATTCAATGTAAATCAGACGATATTCTTCTGAAGTGGCTCTATTTCCTTTTATTATTTTGGATTTATACAGTTTTATTTTATTCAGTAGAGACCATCGCTACCCCTGGTTTAGCTGGCTTCAACTATTTGCGAATGATCTGGAAGGGCTAGTATTTTGAATTTTACTAAGACTTAAATTTTTATCTCGTAATGTAAGGTTGAGATACAAGAAAGAACCGCTTAGTGAGGGAGCTTAGCTGCTAACCCAGAATCCACATTTCATTTTGATATTTCTCTACATATCTTTGAGTGAGCTGCAATGCTCGTGAAAAAATAAAAACACTGTGGGAAGAGAGACAAACTCAGATGGCCCTAGAGGCTCCTTCCCTCTCCGTTTGAGTAGCCTCGCAATAAGCTGGCTCAGGAGGTCTGAGTTAGCACAGTGAAAAAACTTGCCAATAAGAGCTTTGGAGACCCAGAGGTCACCTCTTTCTACAAGACCATTTCTTCCACCAAGAAGTGCCTGTTTTCACAGTCGACTCCTGCCCCAATTTCCCTGTAAATAATATATAGAGACACGTGGGGGCCAGGATTTCTTTCTTGAAACCCTTTCAAAGGTATCTACAACACACATATGCCCACCTTGCCAAGCAGACCTCTCTGCGGTGTAATGGCACCTTCAGGGTCCTGTACTACTCTGATGCTTCCATATCTGTAGGTTTTCCTGACTGCACCCTCGTTTACCTCCCTCGCAGTGTGCTGCTCATCTGTATTCCCTCTTGGCTTTGTATGGAAAATGGCCTCCGAAGAAACCAAGTGCTAGAGCTGTATGGCAGAACTTACAGATGTTAGCTTTTGAACAGCATGTGGATGTACTTCAGGGAGGATAAAAGGCTCTCTTTTTTTTTGAGGAAGATTAGCCCTGAGCTAACTACTGCCAATCCTCCTCTTGTTGCTGAGGAAGACTGGCCCTGAGCTAACATTCATGCCCATCTTCCTCTACTTTATACTTGGGACGCCTATCATAGCATGGCCTTTGCCAAGCCGTGCCATGTCCACACCCAGGATCCGAACCGGTGAAGCCTGGGCCACTGAAGGGGAGCGTGCGCACTTAACCCCTGCGCCACCGGGCCGGCCCCAAGGCTCTCCTTTTTATTCCTGGTAACAAGTAGTACGTACTGAGTAATAAATAGGTTCTGCTTTAGAAATGAGGAAGATATCTAGGTACTGAAATAAGGTATTGACAAGGATATATTATCAGGTGAAAAAAGCAAGGAAGAGAACAGCATATATAGTTACCTTTTGTACAAGAAGTGGGGAAGTGGTACATATATAAATTTTCTTTCATTTTCCTAAAAGAAATATTGGAAAAGTAAGCTAAGAGACAGAATTCCCTGAGAGTGTGTGTGGGGGGGAGACTGATGGTGTATCAACAGTGGCAATGACACTTCGCTGTGTATACTCTTCAACAGAGCTTCAACTGCTAAATTATTTGAATGCTTGACCTATCAAAAAACTAAATTAAAGCTAATCAATCAACAGTACAAACAAGTTCTTTTTCATATGATATTCTGGCTAAAAAACCAAGTGAATGATTACTTAAATCCCCAACATTTTCAAAATTCAGTAATGTATCCTAACATGTTGTTAGATAAAAAGATAAAAATATGAAATAAAGTGGCCAATAAATAAATCCTGCATAAAGCTGTATACATGACTGAAAATTTATTTTCTTGCATAACCATGGAAACAAGACATAAACATTCGTCTAATCTGATCTCAATTTTAAAAATTGCTTGGCCTACTTGTAATAAACGCCATTTTGCTCTCAATTCTATGCACAAGCTGTAAGAAAAGCTTTCAGGGATGTTATATTAAAAAAGAGATAGCAGTAACGCAATAAAATGCATGAAAGTCATGAAAGAAAAATAAATTGCCTCGACAAAAAAATAGGAGTTTATCAGGGTATAGAATTATTTTGTATGCGTTCAAATGTCCCAAGGTGGCAAAACAGTACAATCTTGGAACATACCATATAACATATTTTAAACTTGTAATTAAGTAATTAACTTTCAATGTAGCCATCTTTTTAATTAGATCCTTAAATCAAGATTACATTTCTACATTAGAACTGGCATATAGTTTAAAGTTCAAGATAAATCAGACTATAACGATTGTATCGTATATATTTTTAAAATTCACATTAAAAGGTTGAGGTGACAAAGGAAATGGAGTAAGTGGAAAGAACCGGTCCTGGTCCACCTGGGGTTTAAGGTATGATTTCGGTGATTTAATGGGGATTCCAGTGGCCCTCCTCTCCTCCCCTTCCTCAGAACTTCTACAGAAATGTTTTAAAAGGAATTAGAGGAAGTAACGAAGCATGAGAAAGCCACTCCATTTATCTTTGTTTAAGTTATTGTAGCCATTTAAATTAAATTTGATTTGTAGTAGCTTTAAACGTTTTAGTTTTGCTTAATTAATTGTAAGTAGAAACAAGATTTGTGACAGAACTACTATGCTTAATAGACAGAGGAATGATATATTTAACTACCAAATCAAAAAGTGACAGTTTTACGTTATCAGTGCTGTAAGTTCTTTTCCTGGGACTTATGTAAACTTTTCAGAAAGAAATTAAAAAAAAAAAATATGGACCAGTTAGCTCTCTGAACAGAATAGAAAACATAGTTTTAACAAAAAATGTATACCACCCCCTTATATTTCAGCAGCTGTTCATTGATCTCTTAATACCAAGCTTTAAAAACACTGAAATAACTTCACACTTTTTGGATACTGTAATATATTTCAATTCGGAATGTATATATATTCCAATTTTCAGGATGGCAAATTTCTGTTAAATTATTCATATTTTTAAACTGAATTCCATAATAATGGCAGTGGTGCATTCTATTAGGGGAAAAAAACTGAGCACTGATGTATTAAAATATTTTTCAAATAAAAATACACAAACTATAGTGTTCTACGTTATCAGAAAGTCAGGTGGTTTAACTGCTTAACTTGGATTCCTGTTCTGGCAGTAGAGCCAGTAATCAAAAACACTTGAGACTATTTACTAAGCGTTATTGGCATCTTAAAAAAAAAAAATCCTTCTTACTTTCTCTCCTCTGTAATTCACTTTTTGTTTCCATTTACTTGTTTCATTTATTATTTTTATATTCTTCCCCCCTTTTTTTTCCTAAACAATTTCTGCCAGTAATATCTATAGAATTAGAACTGAATGGGGAAAATGGCACAAAAAAACAAGTGGTACACATTTTTATCAGGTCCTTAATCCTTATACGTCTTTGAAATGTTTCATTTTCTACCTGTGATTTATGGTAGTTGAGCTGCCATCACAGTGTCATAGAAAGAGTTCCATGTTGGAGTCACACATATCTTGTATAAATCCTGGCTCAACACTGGCTCTACCATTTCTTAACAGAATGACATAGGATAAATTCTCTGATCTATAGCTTCTTGTGAGTCTGTAATATGGAGATAATGCTACCAATGACTGGTACATAACAGATAATTAACAAATGTTTGTTCCCCACTCTTCTCAGTAGTTTAATAAGCTGACAGCTGTCTGGGTTGTTAGATGGTGCATATGATGTTTGTTAAACCCGGCACAGCTCTAGGTGAGCACTGATGGGCTTCGGAAGCGAGAGCTAAGTTTCCAGACAGTTGCATGAACAAGATGTTCAGTGTCTATAACTACTAAAAGATAAGTTATTTCCTATGGTGTAGTTTATATACATCTGAAAGAAGTCACAGGACCGTTTCACGACGTTGTCAAAAGGGAGGCTGTGTGATCGAAACTCCTCCAAGAGGCATTTTGAACATTGAGAAAAAAAAAATCCTATTAGTTCATCCACTTAGCTAATGAAATACTAAGTCGTGATAATTAAACTCATTGGCAAGTAAAAGATATAAGCCATGATTTTATATTTTAATTTATAATAAGAAATGTAATTCTCAAGAAAACAAAGTTCCCACAAGTTTCACCTAGATGTTTCTAACCACAGGAAAATTACACAGGAAGTCAAATGATCAGAAGGTTGTTTGATGAAAATAGAATCACACTAAGTACAGTTGATTATATGTAAATTTTATTAATTATATCAGCTTTAATAACCTGGGACATCCATCTTTTCTAGAAGGAAATATCTGCCTTAAGCTACACATTATTGTCAAGTTCTAGGCAGTAATTGAATTGGAATAGATGATTTTTTTTTCAGTTACTCCCTAAATTCAATTTTAGACCAATTCTTCTTATGTTGGACATTAATTTCTTTGAATATTTTATCTCTATCAAATAAATAAATGGTTTCCCAAAGGTTGCATAATCAATCCACTGGCGTGCTGGGGGAAAAAAAAAAACTTTAATCTATATTTAACTGTATTTCATCCCTTAAAATCTTCCTTTATGTATGAGTTAAGCTAAGCTTAATTTGCTTTAGGCTTCAGATTTTCTCCACAACTGACAATTTCCTCTATCTCTGATCTTAGCAATCATGTGTTGATTTTACAGTTTAACTATATTTTAACTATTTGGGAGCACCTTTCTTTAAATCTCATCTTCTGGAGAGTCATCTTTTTGCTATTTGTTGTACCAAAACAGTATTATTTGATGTAAATTTATAATCTCATGAAATTTTAAATATTAAAAGTAATTACCATTAAGCAAATGAAAGTTTTCTCTTAAACTTTGCTATCTAAATGCTCTTAGATTATCATCTCCCTTTACCTCTGCTTCTCTTCAACTACCATCATCACCAACAGCAACAATAACAATTTCCTTAAAATAAAAAACACAACAAAACATGACCTAAGAGAGAAGATATTGTCTATTAAGAGGTTGAAAAAAAAAGTCAAAATTTTCTTGTTATAATCAATCATTTAAGAATATCAGATACTTTCCTATGTAGGAATTCACAGAATGAGTTGGCCACATTTCTGTTTTAATGGCGCAGCGTCAAGTTTTCAGTGTAGGACAGGACGTTCCTAAATGGCTATTCAGGTTTGTTGTTCAACAGTGACCAATAAACAGTGGGTCATTTTATTGCTGGAAGAGAACAAGTACAAGAAGACAAATGAGACCTCCAATGGCTAATGGTGTCAGTCTTAAATCATTAAAAAAGAATAGTTTATAGGGGCCAGCCTACTGGCATAGTGGTTAAGTTCACGTGCTCTGCTTTGGCAGCCCAGGATTCACAGCTTTGGATCCCAGGTGTCGACCTACACACTGCTCATCAAGCCATGCTTTGGCAGCATCCCGCATATAAAATAGAGGAAGACTGGCACAGATGTTAACCCAGGGACAATCTTCCTTAAGCAAAAGGAGGAAGATTAGCAGCAGATGTTAGCTCAAGGCCAATCTTCCTCACCGGAAAAAAAAAAAAAGTAATTTATAGAAATTGTGGTATATGTCTGTTCCTAGGGTTCATTGTAAGTATTATAGAATGTCAGGAAAGTGAATTTTTATTTTTCTGATTTGCTCTTGGATTGTTCACGCCCTTGAAATGTGTCTAAAAAATTAAATTTCTTTCTCAGAGTTCATTGGTTCTTGTTATACTTCCCTGGAAATAATTGGAAGGAGGAGAAGGTTTAATTAAATAAAAGCACACTTCCTCTAGCTCTCTGCTTTGGGTGTGAAAATTTGAAGGATGAGGAGTAACAAATAAGATCTCTGTCTTTAGAACTCCTGGGGTCTTTTCCTGCTGTCTGTCAATGAGTTAGCTGGCATAGTGGTCCATATCCTGCACACAGGAGTGACTGCTCCAAACCTCACCTTCTCCCAAAGGTCTACAGCTGCTTTAAGCACTGTTATGTAACACCCTGGACATCCAGCATGCAATTGCGAGATCCTTGTACTAACTAGTAAGGCCACTTTCAGACCCACAAAAGCCCCTATTGCAACACGCCCCCCTCCACTCTCCTGGGCCCTCACTAAATTTCTAGGAAAAAGGAGAGCAAAAGGAAGACAAAGCCCCTTTCCTGGAGTTCAATCCAGAATATTCCATCCTTGCCTGACCCAAACATCATCTCAGTGGTGACTCGAGACTGGGCCCTGCTGCCTTTGAGTTCCGCCTAGAGCCATGCAATGCTTGCAGCGTCCGTCCATGCCCATCACTTGACAAATATGTGACAAATGAAGAGGGACGATTATGCTTCTCCATTATAGTATGAGGAATATTGTAATTTAAATCTGTTGAATATTTTTATAGAAACAGATAGGAAAAGGGAAGAAAACCACTCACTTGCAAAGTTTAAAACTGACTTGTAAAACCTGGAAGGCCAGAGTTGGGAAAACTCTGAACACTCATAAACAGATTTTCTTGTAACTCAGTAATGGGTTATGTTATTAATCACAAACAAAAAGTATCGTAGTCAAAGAAGGGCCTTTCATTTAACTGAGGAAAATCGAAGTCAGTACATGTTATAAGCCGTCCCTGTGAGATATGAGTGGTTCTCAGGAGCTGGAACAAAATGCCAGCAAGGTATAAATGGCATTGAGATAGTCTTGGCTATAAATATTTTCAGATTTATAGCCTTCGGTCTGAAAAGCATATTGTGTGAGGGAATACAGTGTGAATAAATGGAAATTGTACTCCACTGAAGTAAGAAAGGGGAAAATAATTTCATTTCTTGCCTAACATTTCTGCATCATGATATCTCTAAGTGTGCAGCCATAAATCTGAGCCGAATTCAGGAAATGGTGTAAAAGATCTCATTGCTGATCTGTCGGATTTTAGAAGTCCCTTCCTTGAGTCAGTTGGAGGCATCACACAGGGCAGAGGCCAACAATACAACCAGAAAGCCTTTGGAAATGGCTTTCCTGCTCATTTTGTGCAGAAATTTGAAATTGTGAAGAAATGAAACTTAATTTTAAATTACTTTCATTCAGAAAGAGTAATGTGTCAAGATCCAGATTGTTCTCCTTCGGTCCTGTAAGTAAGCTTTTGATAATTATATTCACAAAATACATAAAGAATTTTCATAAATAAGGTTACTATTGTTTTTTCTGCCTTAACAAAATACAAAGGTTTGACGGTATAGAAACAGCATTTCTTCTGCCATTATAGATTGTAGCAACCATTATATCATTAAGCAAAGGTATTCACTATTTAAAGTTGATTATCTTCTCCGTAAAATAAGAATTATTATGTCATAATGTGGTTTAGGGCATTAAGTGAGATAATATAGGTAAAGTGAATTGCCAGGTTCCCAATCCACAGTTGTTGTTCAATAAATAGTGACTAAAATTATTATATTGGATCTAGGGCTAAAGTTTCAAACTTTATTATCTTTACAAATTCAAATTTGAAAAAATATATATATATATACACACATACGATTTCTTTCATATACTTTTCTAAGACTATACAGGATTTTTTTTCATCTTTGGAGTAATTTTGTCGCTTCTCTTGGTTTTGAAATTGTTACTATTTTACCTTATTTGTTTTCTCTCTTCCTATATAGATACATAGATATCATTTATTACTATGTATGCATCTATGCACAAACTATTCTGCTGATCCATGCATCTCATAAGAACAAAGACATTCTCCACAGCAACTTCAGGATTATTGCCACACTCTAGAAATTAAATATTAATGTTGAATTATTTGATATATGATCCATACTCAAATCTCTCTAAGTATTCTTCTTTTTTTGTTACTTTTCTAGTTTTTTTTTCTGAATGTAATGAAGATTCATGCATAGTGTCTGGTTATCATGTCTCTTTGGTTTTCTTTAATCTGAACAGTCCTCCCACTTGCTTTTGGTCTCTCATGACATTTTTGAAGATTCTTAGTCAGAGAGCTGTTGAATGTCCCACATTCTAGATGTTCCTGATTGTTCCCTTATGATTAGACTCACATTAAACATATTTTGCAAAAATAAAAAAATGATAATGATGATATTGTGTCCTCATTGAATGCTTCAGGAGGCACAGCAAAGCAGAGGTGTGCTGGAGATCTGATTGTTAAAATCTCAGACATTTTCTGAGCTACTTTAGTTAGGCAAATCATTCTTTAAAATTAAATTAACTTACAGTTAAATAATATATATTAAGTGAAGGTAATACATGTATAAATCCATCACTTTCTGTTGTACTGGTGAACATACTACACATGGGTGTGTTGTGTTCCTCTCTTATCAACTCTGTCTTCTGTGATGTCACATTGATAGCCTGAAATAGGCCATTGTGGATGCTTATTGGCAAATGCTCGGAATCAGTGCTTAGTTTAAGGTACTGTTGATTTTTAAGAAAATGGTGGAGAAAATGTTCATAATGTAGATTGAATTTATAATTTTGTATGTCTGTAGTCATTCTGTTGAGAGTAGTACAAACAATGAAGAAAATGAGGAAATAACTTTCCAGAGTTTAAAAACTTTGCTTATGATGTTTTTGTCAAGCACTTTTAAAAATATTCATGTAACTGAATTTATCCATCTTTCATTTTATTGCATCAGTTTTTTCAGTCATAATAGCTAGAGCTTACCTACAACCAGGATATAAATAATATACCCAGGTATTATTTTACTATTTGTGTAGTTTCCCTTTTTTTGTGTTATATTTTTGATTCATTTAAAATTTATTTTACTGTAGCCTATGTGATTTACGTTCATTTTATCTATCTTAATAACTACACAGGTGTCCTAACCTCATTTATTTAAAAGTCCATCTTCTTCCAAGGTATTTGAGACTTCATCTTATTATATACCAAGTTTCCATAATACATAGGTTTATTTCTAGATTTTCTTTTCTGTTTCATTGTTCTGTGTATTCAAGGACCAGCACACATTGATTTTAGAGCATTTAGCATATCTTTTAATTCTGATAGAACTATTCTTCCTTCATTGATCTTTTGGGTTTTCAAGGGTTTCCTAAATAGCATTCAATGTTTTCCCCATAAGTTTTGATCCCGAAAATATCGGGTAGTATTTTTGTTAGAATAGTGTTAAGCTGTGTTAACATGGGAAAATTTACATATTTGTAGTATTTAATCTTTCTATATGCTGGTCATGGGAACCTGTCTATTTTTTTGAGTACATTTTGTATCTTTCTGGAGTATTTTAAAGTTTTCCTCAGAAAGATTTAGCACATTTTTTTACTAAACTTCTTTTTAAGTATGTTATCGTTTCTATCAGATTTGTGAACAGATTATTTTCCTTCCGTTATATTGCCTTAAGTGGTTGTTGTTTGTTTATATGAAGGTTATCGATTTTTGTATTTTAATTTTCTATCTTATTTCCTCTTTCTAAAAAATAGACTTTTTATCTTATAAGACACTTTTAGATTTACAGACAAATTGAGAAGATAGAACATAGAAACTGGGGTTGTGTGATTTGCGGAGGAAGAACACAGAAATAAAGTGCCATTTTCATCACATCATTTCAAGTGTCCAATTATCAACACTATGTTGATCAACATTTGTTGATGTTGATATTGATCACCTGGCTGAGGTTGTGGTTTCTCCAGTGTACGGTTAATTTTCCCCACTTCCTACAGACCACTTTGAAAGGAAGTTTCTGTGTAGCCTATATTTAAGGAGTGGGAGTTGTGTTCTCCTCCTTGAGGGCAGACTATCTAAATAATTTATTTGGAATTACTCTTCAAGGGAAATTTAGATATTCTCTCCAATTTATTTATGTATTCAATTATTTATTTCTATCAGTTTGGACTCGTGGATATTTATTTCATACTGTGGTTCTAATCCAGTACTACTTTATTTATCTTTTTCTAAGTTTTTTTTTTTTTCGGATGTACATCGTATTTCGAATCCTGTATACATTATATCGTGTTCACCACTCGAACACTAATTATAGTGCATCCCCTCACATGTGAGCCTAATCACCCCTTTTGCCCTCCCCCCTACCCCCTCCCCCAAAGGTAACCACCAGTCCAATCTCCAATGCTATGTGTTTTTTTGTTTGTGTGTGTCATTTTTATCTTCTACTTATGAGTGAGATCATATGGTATTTGACTTTCGCCCTCTGACTTATTTCACTCAGCATAATACCCTCAAGGTCCATCCGTGTTGTCACAAACGGCCGGATTTCGTCATTTCTTATGGCTGAGTAATAGTCCATTGTGTATAAATACCACATCTTCTTTATCCATTCGTCCATTGATGTGCACCTAGGTTGCTTCCATGTCTTGGCTATTGTGTATAATGCCAAAATGAACATAGGGGTGCAAGTATCTTTATGCCTTTGTGTTTTCAAGTTCTTTGGATAAATACCCAGCCGTGGAATAGCTGGATCATATGGTAGATCTATCCTTAATTTTCTGAGGATACTCCATACTGCTTTCCATAGTGGCTGCACCAGTTTGCACTGCCACCAGCAATGAACAAGGGTTCCCTTCTCTACAAACCCTCTCCAACATTTGTTGTTTCCTGTCGTGTTAATTATAGCCATTCTGACCAGAGCGAGGTGATACCTCATTGTAGTTTTGATTTGCATTTTCCTGATAGCTAATGATGTTGAGCATCTTTTCATATGCCTGTTGGCCATCCGTATCTCTTCTTTGGAGAAATCTCTGTTCAGATCTTTTGCCCATTTTCTAATTGGGTTGTTTGTTTTTTTGTTGTTGAGCTGTATGAGTTCTTTGTATATTTTGGATATTAACGCCTTATCTGATATATGGTTTGCAAATATCTTCTCCCAATTGTTAGGTTGTCTTTTCATTTTGTTGATGGTTTCCTTTGCTGTGTAGAAACTTTTTAGTTTGATGTAGTCCCATTTGTTCATTTTTTCTTTTGTTTCCCTTGCCCGGTCAGACATGGGACTTGAAAATATGCTGCTCAGACCAATGTTGTAGAGCGTACTGCCTAAGTTTTCTTCTAGAAGTCTCATGGTTTCGGGTCTTACATTCAAGTCTTTAATCCATTTTGAGTTGCTTTCTGTGCATGGTGTAAGGGAATGGTCTACTTTCATTCTTTTGCATGTGGCTGTCCAGTTTTCCCAACACCATTTATTGAAGAGACTCTCCTTTCTCCATTGTATGCTCTTGGCTCCCTTGTCGAATATTAGTTGTCCATAAACGTGTGGGTTTACTTCTGGGCTCTCAATTTTGTTCCATTGATCCATGTGTCTGTTTTTGTGCCGGTACCGTACTGTTTTGGTTACTATGGCTTTGTAGCATAATTTGAAATCAGGGAGTGTGATACCTCCAGCTTTGTTCTTTTTTCTCAGGAATCCTTTGGCTATTAGGGGTCTTTTGTTGTTCCATATAAACTTTAGGATTCCTTGTTCTATTTCTGTAAAAAATGTTGTTGGAACTTTGATAGGGATTGTGTTGAATCTATAGATTGCTTTAGGAAGTATGGACATTTTAAAGATATTAATTCTTCCAACCCAAGAGCACGGAATATCTTTCCATTTCTTTGCGTCTTCTTCAATTTCTTTCAACAATGTTTTATAGTTTTCGGTGTACAGATCTTTCACCTCTTTCGTTACGTTTATTCCTAGGTATTTTATTCTTTTTGTTGCAATTGTAAATGGGATTGTATTCTTAATTTCTCTTTCTGCTACTTCATTGTTAGTGTATAGAAACGCAACCGATTTTTGTACATTGATTTTGTATCCCGCAACTTGCCTGTATTCCTTTATTATTTCTAAAAGTTTTTTCGTGGACTCTTTAGGGTTTTCTAAATATAAAATCATGTCGTCTGCAGAGTGACAGTTTCACTTCTTCTTTTCCAACGTGGATCCCTTTTATTTCATTTTCTTGCCTGATTGGACTTCCAATACTATGTTAAATAAGAGTGGCGACAGTGGGCATCCTTGTCTGGTTCCTGTTCTTAGAGGGATAGCTTTCAGTTTTTCTCCATTGAGAATGATGTTTGCTGTGGGTTTGTCATATATGGCCTGTATTATGTTGAGGTATTTTCCTTCTATACCCATTTTATTTAGAGTTTTTATCATAAATGGATGCTGTATCTTGTCAAATTCTTTCTCTGAATCTATTGAGATGATCATGTGATTTTTATTCTTCATTTTGTTAATGTGGTGTATCACGTTGATAGATTTGCGGATGTTGAACCATCCCTGCATCCCTGGAATGAAACCCACTTGATCATGATGTATGATCTTTTTAATGTATTGTTGTATTCGATTTGCTAGTATTTTGTTGAGGAGTTTTGCATCGATGTTCATCAGTGATATTGGCCTGTAATTTTCCTTTTTTGTGTTGTCCTCATCTGGTTTTGGTATCAGGATAATGTTTGCTTCATAGAAGGAGTTAGGAAGCCTCCTCTCCTCTTCAATTTTTTGGAAGAGTTTGAGAAGGATAGGTATTAAGTCTTCTTTGAATGTTTGGTAGAATTCAACAGGGAAGCCATTTGGTCCTGGACTTTTATTTTTTGGGAGGTTTTTTATTACTGTTTCAATCTCTTTACTGGTGATTGGTCTGTTCAAATTTTCTACATCTTCTTGGTCCGGTTTTGGAAGGTTGTATGTTTCTAAGAATTTATCCTTTTCTTCTAGATTATCCAATTTGTTGGTGTATAGCTTTTCATAGTATTCTCTTATTATCTTTTGTATTTCTGAGGTGTATATTGTAATCTCTCCTCTTTCATTTCTGATTTTATTTATTTGAGCCTTCTCTGTTTTTTTCTTGGTGAGTCTAGCTAAGAGTTTGTCAGTTTTGTTTATCTTTTCAAAGAACCAGCTCTTGGTTTCATTACATTTTTCTATTGTTTTTTATAGTCTCTATTTTGTTTATTTCTGCTCTGATTTTTATTATTTCCTTCCTTTTGCTGATTTTGGGCTTTGTTTGTTGTTCTTTTTTAGGTGTGCATTTAGATTGTCTATTTGGGATTTTTCTTCTTTGTTGAGGTAGGCCTGAATTGCTATAAACTTCCCTCGTAGAACCGCTTTTGCTGTATCCCACAGATTTTGGCATGTTGTGTTTCCATTTTCATTTGTCTCCAAGAATTTTTTGATTTCTTCTTTGATTTCTTCATTGACCCAATCATTGTTCAGTAGCATTTTGTTCAATCTCCACAATTTTGTGGCTTTTCTGGTTTTCTTTCTGTAATTGATTTCCAGTTTCATACCTTTGTGGTCAGAAAAGATGCATGGTATTATTTCGATCTTCTTAAATTTATTGAGACTTGTTTTGTGGCCTAATATGTGATCAATCCTGGAGAATGTTCCATGGGCATTTGAAAAGAATGTGTAATCTGTGGCTTTTGGGTGGAATGTTCTGTATATATCTACTAAGTCCATCTGGTCTAATGTGTCCTTTAAGGCGAGTGTTTCCTTATTGATCTTCTGTTTGGATGATCTATCCATTGGTGTAAGTGGAGTGTTAAAGTTCCCTACTATTATTGTGTTACTGTCTATTTCTCCTCTTATGTCTGTTAATAATTGCTTTATATATTTAGGTGCTCCTATGTTGGGTGCATAAATATTTACAAGTGTTATATTTTCTTGTTGGATTGTTCCCTTTATCATTATGTAGTGCCCATCTTTGTCTCTTGTTACAGTTTTTGATTTAAAGTCTATTTTGTCTGATATAAGTATTGCTATCCCCACTTTCTTTTCTTTGCCATTTGCATGAAATATCTTTTTCCATCCTGTCACTTTCAGTTTGTGAGTGTCTGTAGGTCTGAAGTGTGTCTCTTGTATGCAGCATATGCATGGATCTTGTTTTTTTATCCAGTTGGCCACCTAATGGTGTTTGATTGGAGCATTTAGTCCATTGACATTTAAAGTAGCTATTGATAAATATGTATTAATTGCCATTTTGTCACTTTTTCTTTTTTTGGGGGGGTGTTTTAGTAGCTCTTCTCAGTTCCTTTCTTTTTTTCTTGCTCTCTTCCCTAGTGGTGTGAAGGCTATCTTTAGAAATATGTTTGATTTCTTTTGTCTTACTTTTTTTCCTGCTTGTTATAGGTTTCTGGTTTGTGGTTACCAAGAGGATCCTATTTAATATACTATGCATATAACAGTCTATATTGAGCAGATAGACTCTTTAGCTTGACCTCTTTCTAAAAGTTCTACTTTTTCACTCCCCTCCTCCCACGTTATATGTTTTTCACATCATATATAGTCTTTTGTTTAGTGTGTGTCTATCCATTACCCTCTTATCATTGAAATAGGTGATTTTAGTACATTTGTCTTTTAACCTTCATATTGTCTTCACAGGTAGTTGATCTGCTGCCTTTACTATACTTTTACCTTACAAGCGATTTTATTGCCTGTTTTTTGTTGTTGTTGGTTTGTTTTTTTTTGATAATTTTTTTTATCTCTATTTGTGGTCATTGCTTTCCCACTTAAATAAGTCCCTTCAGTATTTCTTGCAGAACTGGTTTCTTGGTGGTAAACTCCTTTAATTTTTGCTTGTCTGGGAAGCTCTTTATCTCTCCTTCCATTCTGAATGACAACCTTGATGGATAGAATATTCTTGGCTGTAGGTTTTTTCCTTTTAGCGCTTTAAATATGTCATGCCATTCTCTTCTTGCCTGTAGGGTCTCGACTGAGAAGTCCGCTGATAGCCTGATGGGCTTCCCTTTATATGTCACTCGTGGCCTTTCTCTTGCTGCTTTTAGGATTCTCTCTTTGTCTTTAATTTTAGACATTTTGATTATAATATGTCTTGGTGTGGGCCTCTTTGAGCTTCTCTTGTTTGGAGCTCTCTGTGCTTCCTGAACTTGGATGTCTGTTTCCTTCCTCAGGTGAGGAAAATTTTCCTCTATTATTTTGACAAATAAATTTTCTGCCCCTTTGTCTCTCTCTTCTCCTTATGGGACCCCTATAATCCAAATATTAGCACGCTTGATATTGTCCCGGAGTTCCCTTACACTGTTCTCATTCTGTTTAATACTTTTTTCTCTTTTCTGTTCTGCCTGGGTGATTTCCTCTAGTCTTTCGTCTAACTCGCTGATCTGTTCTTCTGCTTCCTCTACTCTGCTATTGAGTCCCTCTAGTGAATTTCTCATTTTGAGTATTGTATTCTTCATTTCTGATTTTTTTTTTATATCTTCCAGTTCTTTGCTGATGTGCTCACTGTGTTCATTCATTCTTCTCCACATATCTGTGAGCATCCTCATTATATTTTCTTTGAATTCTTTTTCGAGTAGGTGGCTAGTTTCTGTTTCCCTTAGTTCTTTTCCTGGGGTTTTGTACTGTTCCCTTGTTGGAAAGTATTCCTTTGCCTCCTCATTATGCCTCTTTCTCTGTCCTATTTTCTTTGTACTAGGTGAGTCGGCTATGTCTCCTGATCTTGGAGAAGTGGCCTTATGTATGAGATGGCTTATGAGGCCCAGCAGTGTGCTTCCCTCTCGTCACCAGTCCATAAGAACCAGGAGTGACCTCTTTGTGGGCTACTTGTGTTCTTCTGCTGTGGCAGCATTGCTCCCACTGCAGGTACCCAGGGAGTCTGATCTTTCCTTCCCTGGCCAGCTGTTTGTAAATCCAGTTTGAGGGGGCCTCAGCACTGTTGGATACAAAGTTTATCAGCACACTCTTATTGCAATTGTCCTCTTAATTGGGTTGGTACCCAGTGTAGCTGGTTGCTAGGCTCAGGGGCATACAGTTGTGATAGGTCTGAGGCCAACAAGGCTGTTGTCAGTTCTCTTAGGACTGCAGCTGAGTAGGGCTAGCCCTTGGCATGGGGGCAATCAATTGTTTCAGGCTTTGGAAGGTGGGGCTGATCCTTTTTATGGCTATTTGTGAAGCACAAGTCTTCTGCCACTGATAAGCCTCACCCCCCCACCAGACCACATACACTGTCAACACAGTCCTGGTCCATGCACACTTTTCAACCCCCTGGAGCATACCCCAACGCCACACTGCAGAGCCCCCTGCCTCTTCCCCAATGCCCCCCACAGTTCACCTGGTTCTCACACAGGTCCTGCCCCAAGAGGCAGACACCCTTGCCTGCCTGTAGAGGATCAAGGCACTCAGTCAATGCAGGCTGAAAAGTAGCCTGAGGGCTTGCTGTTAGGTGGGGCCAGCCCCTAGGGTGGGTTGCCTGGCCTGGTTGAACTGGATTAAATCTGTGCTCTAGTGGGTGTGGCAGACCCCTGGGCTAACAGCCCAAGGAATGCACCTCAACAGCCCCCAGTGGTGTCCCTATCAGCTTGCCTGGACCAGCTCAGAACAATGGCCCCCACCAAAGTCTCAGTCTCCGGAGAGGACCCTCCTCTCACCAAGATGCCCCCAGAGCCCACCAGGTGAATCTCGTTTCACCAAAGGACAGTCAGCCTTCTCTCTGGTGATTTTTGCTGCAATGAGTGAGTTTGTGCGTGGGCCCTTTAAGACCCAGATCTTTTCGGCTTTTGGCCGATAGCTTTTCTGGGGTGTCCTCGCTGCAGTTAATAGCCAGGAAAGCCAGACAGTAAGGCCCCCCTTTCAGTTGGGCTGAGTCCGAAGGATGGTTATAGCAGTATCGCCCCCGCTCCGGACCTCACTCCTCCAGGGAGGGCTTGTACCTTAGGGTGGCTCCCGCCTGGCCAGCTGAAAAGCTCCACTGCTCCCCAAAGTGGCTTTTGTGCTCTCTGGCCGGAGTTACTGCCTCTTCTGCCTTCGTCAGGACTGTCCCTTGTCATGGGGGTTCTTTTTATCCAGTTTTCAGTTTTCAATCCAGGGTGAGTGTTCCCAAAATTGTTGTAACCTGGTTGTGTTCATGGGAGGAACTGAGTTCAACATCTGCTCACAGTGCCATCTTGATGAGATCCTACTTTATTTATCTTGCTGCTCAAATTGTTTGAACTTTTGTCACTGAGAGCTCCCTTATTTGGCTCCTGTGTCCATTTGACACTGGAATTTTTAATATTTCCTAGTACTTCCTTACTTTTTGACAATACAGGATGCTTCAATTTCTTCCTGTGTATTTCCTGCCCATTCTTAGAATCAGCCTTTTCTCCAAGGAGCCCTGGCACCTTTATTGGAGAAATAGTGTTAGAAACCATTCTGGGTGCTAGATGTGCTCCTTGTTAGTGGGGTGTTATTTCTTTTAAGGCCTCTCAGCTGATACAGCAAGGAAATATACGTGTGTATAATAACCTAGGTGTCTATGCACATACCTATAAATATTTCTATATGTAGCCATCTGTATCTATTTTAGCTAAACCTGAGTTCATACTGATATGACTATTACCACATGATAATTCTAGCGTCCTCCCCTTATTCATCTATAAAGTCCTGCTCTAACGGTGATAAACCTGGCTCCCATCATCATCATCCAGTACCTAATTGTTCAATTACAGTATAGATATATAGCAGTATCAGAACTATTAACCTGTACACCCATGGGAAATAGCTTTATCAATGAGAGTATAGTTCTTACTTGTAATTCCCTTTGAATTCAGTCTTATAGATCACTTTCGTTTCCAAAGTTTCTTGGGTCAACACCTTCTCTCTCCCACTGCCTTCTACAGTGAAGTCACTTCATCATTTGTAGTACACTTACATACTCTTGTCACAACCTGCATTCCTTCCTGGGATCCCCCAACCTACTAAATGATTTTCTAAAATTTGCATAATTAAGGTTTATGCTTTGTGCTGTAAATTCTTATGGCTTTTAACAAATACATAATATAATGCATCGACCATTACAATATCCTACAGAATAGATTTACCGTCCCAAATATGCCCTCTGCTTCACCTATTCAACCCTCCCTCTCTCTCCCTGAATTCCTGGCTACCACTAATCTTATTGTTTCTACAGTTTTGCTGTTTCCAGAGTGACATACAGCTGGAATCATACATTATGCAGCCTTTACAGATTGAATTCTTTCGCTCAGCTATAAGCATTTAAGATTCATCCATGTCCTTTCATGGCTTGATAGTTCATTTCTTTATATTTATGGATAATATTCCTTAGTAAGGATGAATATCTCTGTCTTTTAAATGACGACTATTTCTTTACTCTCTTAGCATACCAATTATATTTCTTTTGAGATTTTTATTGGTTACCCTAGAGTTTTCAATATATACTTACAATTAATTTAAGTCCACTTTCACATAACCCTATACTGCTTGATGGCTAGTGGAGTTATCTTTTAATATAGTATTCCCAATTCCTCCCTTTAATCCCTTATAATATTTTATAATAATAAAAGAGCATATTACCTGTATGCTATTGTCATCCAATATAGTGCAACTATATTATTTTAAACAAACTGTTATACATTAGATAAATTAAGAATAAGAAAAATAAATGATTTTATTTTACCTCCATTTAGTCCTTCTCTGATGCTCTTTTTTTTTAGACCCAAGTTTCTGATGTCTATCATTTCCCTTCTCCCTGAAGATCTTCTTTTTAACATTTCTTGAAGGGCACATCTGCTTGTGATGAACTCTCTCAGTTCTATTTGTCTGAGAAACTCTTTATTTTCCCTTCAATTTTGAAGGTTAATTAACCAGTTCTAGGTTGGTGGGTTTTTTCTTTCCACACTGTAATTATTTCACTGCAATCTCTTGCTTGCATGGTTTCTGATGAGAAGTTTCCTTCAATTTTTATCCTTTTTCCTCTATAGGTAAAGTATTTTATTCCTCTGACTTCAAGATTTTTTCTTTGACTTTGATTTTCTGCAGTTTGAATATGATATGCTTAGGTGTACTTATTTGATATTTATCCTACTTGGTGTTCTTTGAGATTTGTGGTTTGCTGCCTATCACTAATTATTGAAAATTCTTGGTCATTGTCATTTAAAATATTTCCTCTGCTCCATTTTCTCTTTCTCAAATTACCTCTTTGTTATACCTTTTCTAATTATTCCACAGTTTTTGGATGTTTCCATTCTTGTTTCATTTCACATTTCAACTCGGGAAGTTTCTATTGACATAATTTCAAGCTCACTGATTGTTTCTTCAGCCACGTCTAGTCTACTGATAAGCCCATCAAAGACACTCTGTTTTTGTTATATTCCTGTATTTCCTTTTTATTCATTCTTAGTGTTCATCTCTCTGCTTATATTACCCATATGTTCTTGCATCTGTCTACTTTTTAGATTGGAATAGTCATTTTTAAAATTCTCTGTCTGAAAATTCCAAAATCTGCATCATATCTGAAGCTGGTTGTGATGTTTGCTTTGTCTTTTTCAGGTGGAGGTTCTTGGTTTGCCTTTTAGTGTGCTTTGTAACTTTTTATTGGAAGCTGGACATAACACATGGGTAATAGGAATTGAGGTAAACAGGCCTTTAGTTTGAGGTTTTGTGTTAATTTGCCTAGGAGTTGGGCTGTGTTCATTGTTCGATGTAATGTTGCTGCCAGAGGCTTCAGTTTCCCCTATTGTCCTTATTTTTGTCTCCTGTTGTCTTTGGGTTTCCCTGAGAACTGCTTCTTAAATAAGTCAGCTCTTTGCAGCTCTTGTAGTTATAATCCACAGTATTATACTGGAGCCTAATTTTAATATGATGGTAAGGTGTAGGGAAAGGGAAGCATTCTATAATCCTGTGATTGAATCTAAGTCTTTTAGTGGGCTTCTGCCTGGGATACGAACTTCATAAATGTTTCTTATTCCCACCCCTCTTAGGTGAGACAGGAAGGCTAGAGTGGGCTGGAGTTGACTAATTGCTCTTCTCCCAAGTTGGATAAGGATCTGGTAAAGTCTTTTCCCCTGGAGAGGAAACATATATAATAGAGACTGCTCTAGGAATATTTCAAAATATTCTTTCTTCCCCATCCCCTGCTAGAGACCTGAGGAGGTTTTTCTTAAAGCTTCACTGTAAAAACCAGATGGGATTTCTGAAGGTAAAACCCATGAAAGTGTGTGGGGGCGTCCCTAAGGCTGTGATTTCCAGGAGTTTCTCACTTTCATGCTAATCCACACTCAGCCTTCAACAATTTGTAAAAGTCAGCATTTAAATGTTCCTACCAGGTTATGGCTCTGGTAGCTTCTGCTCCAGGTAAGCTTATCTCAGGTGTGTTTCTCTCAATATTATTTACCTTTCTCTCCAGAATTTGGAGTGGAAGTTTGTCCTGTGACCTCAATTTTCTGATGGGTCTAAAAAATATCATTCATTTTTAGTTTGTTCAGGTTTTTTTAATAGTAAAGACAACTTCTAAGATATTTACGTGTCAAAGCTAAAACCAGAAGTCTCATGAGTTATTTCATTTTACATTTTAGATTTTGTTTTAATCTCGTGAGTTTTCATGTATATCATATTACTTGCAAATAGAGATAGTTTATTTCTAATCTCCAAAAACAATTATTATTATTTTCTCAATATTAAATAATGGAGACAAATAACATTTCATCTTGTTTCTAACTTTAGTGGGGATGCCTGTAGTATTTTTAACTAGTGTGTCAACTTTAGATATGATTGGGGTATATCATATTTAAGAAGGAGCTTTAACTTTTTATTTTATTGAATGTTTAATTATGGAGAGGTACTGAACTTTGTCAAAGGTTTTTCAGTATCTCTGGAGAAATCATACGTTTTTTACTTTTAGTTCTAGTAATACCATGATTATATTAGTGGAATTCCTAATATTGGAGTATTCTCAAATTTCTGGAGTAAATCTCATTTTGCCATGTTGTAATTTTTTACCGTACTGTTGTATATCAGTGTGGAGTTGTAATCTTTGAAAATAATTTTCTAGCTCTGTCCACTAACAGAGCTTAAAGAAATAACACCTTAGCTATAGTGAGCACATCTAGTTCCTGTTCTTTGTTTTTAAATACCATGCCCCATTTAAAGGAATCAGAACTCCTTGGAGATATGCCATATGTAGTAGATGCTTTGACGGGAGTAAAATTGGATTCAGAATATTGGCACAGAAAGAGAGTACCATATTTAAAATTAATTCACTGTATCATTCATGGGTAGTTGTTGCAACAAAAATATTAAACTTGATAATGACATTTATGTGGTTAATTTCAAAAAACAAAACTATAACATAATAGATTCTAATTTGTAATGAGATGGAGAAAGACTATGAAAATCTTTTGTAGCACAGTTTAACTGGTTATATTAGGGCAAATATTTCAGAGTTAGTAAACTTCAACAAATTTTTTTTCACATGATCATTCTAAATATTTTGATCTCTTCTGAAATTCCAAGTGATGGTTATATTAAGCTAATATATATAATGTAGTATATGTATACATTTGTGTATATATATGTGTGTGCGTATTGCATGAAAAAATAAAGCAAAGAAATACCGAGGAAGGTGTACAATCAAGGAACTTTGGAGATTTTCTTAAGTCATAGAGACTGAAAGAATAGGGCCCTGTATTTTGCTGCAACTAGCTATGTTTTAAATTAGGGGTAGAGATTAATAAGCAATAAAATTTGGTGATTTTTAATTTCCACTATTTAATACAATTTACCAAAATTAGGCCAAAAGCTAATAAAGATCTTTGTTTGATTAAGAAACCTGACATAATTTTAACTGTGGACCTCTACTTCCTGAGCTACTGTGTTTTACTGATTCTTTCAAACACCATTGCCTTGAATGAAGTAAAAATAAAGTATAAAGCTTGGTTTGATATTTATAAACACAGTTAAGTGATAGAAAAATCACATTGCTTCTATAATATCTTGCCCTTCCTGTCAGTGATCTTTTCACATTCATGTCCATATAGTAAAGCCTGCAGTTGGTGTTATTCTCACTAAATTTGTCATGTTTCTTGATGTCTAAGCACCTCTGGTGAGAAGTGTCTGTGTAATAAGGCTCGTTTTTGATAACAATGTAACATTAACATTGATTTAAAAACCTTCACATTTTTCCTTAAATATATGATCTCTTACTACAAAGTGAAATCTATTTTATTAAACAGCCAAAAAAAGTTTAGATATTATTTGATTAAAAATGAACTTGAAATACTACTCCTTTCATGTACTTATTCAACAGAACTTCACATTGCATGGTCTCAGTTGTAATTGTTTTCCTGGGCTAAGCAAATGATTGTTACTTTATGTAATATTTGTTTAGATAGGCATTTGAATAAGTAAATGCAAATTTTCAATGCATTATTGTTGCATAATTGACATTTAGTAAACTGTACATATGAAAGCACACACTTTGGTATAATAGACATCCACATGTAGCCCTGAAGTGATCACCACAATCACCGTAAGGAACATATACATGAAAACCAAAAACTGACTCCTGCCCCTTTGTAATCTAATCACTCCTTCCCCCAGAACGCAAATCACCACCAATCTGATTTCTGTTACTGAAGATTGCCTTGCATTTTCTAGAATGTTGTATAAATAGAGTCGTACAACATGTAGTCTTATTTGGCTTCCTTTACTCAACATAATTATTTTGAGATCCATCCACATTGTTACTTGTATCAATAACCTATTCCTTTTTATAGTTGAATAATATTCTTTTGGATGGACATACCAATTGTTATATCACTCCACTGTTGGTGAATATCTGGGTTATTCCCACTACTTGACTATTATGAATCAGGTTGCTATGATTATTTTTGTCTAAGTCTTTGTGTGCATATATGTTTTCATTTCCGTTGGGCAAATAGCTAGGAGTGGAGTGAGTGGATTGTATGCTATGTGTATGTTTAACGTGTTAAGGAACACATGCACGTTTAAAAATCTAATTTCCCCACTAAGTTTGCTTCTACCGCTTGTCTTAATTCTGTTGATCAGGACAAATCTATGCAAAAGCAGCATGTTGCATTTGCCATCAGCTAGTTTCACAGCCACTTACACTTGACTACATCTTCAACAATGATGTATTCACTTGCTTTTACAAATAGGCCTTTTAGTTTGGAGACTTACAAATTCCTCTATATAGAGAGCATAATTCCTCCTTAGGGGTTGTCCAAATATTTGTTTTGTTGCCTTCCAGTGTTCTATTTTATGTATAAGCTGCCAACTTAGCTACTTTATTCTACTAGTGTAGTGAATTCTTATGTCCCATAAAGCAAACTTCAATCCAGCAACCCTAAATAATATGTACAAAAGTCTATATAAATCTGAATTACTGTCTTACTGAGCAACATCTCCTTGGGAATGTAGGACTTCTTTCACCTTGTTCCAGTTTTTAATTCAGTGAAATAGGAGTGTCAGGTTTGGACGTCCTGCTTGGCCTTACATAATATCCGTGGCTGGAACACAGCAGGTGGTTTTTAGCTTTATTACTGTGCCTGACGTTACTTTGCAAATCTAGATAGATGAATTTGGTTAGGACTGTTGATATTATACCTGGCTGCTTAACAATTTCTGGAAGTAAAAGTTCTCCTGTAGGTTAAAAAATATATATCCCCATTGGGAAGACAAACCACAACTTTTGCTTTCCCTCAAAATCTTTGCTATAGGACAGTTTTGCAAAACCAGTTTCTAGGACACTGAAAATGTGATACATGAAATAATGAAGCAACTGCTTGTATGAATCTACAGAGCAAAAAGGAGACCATGGGATATGGGGAAAGAGCACGGGGCCAGGTAACGGGTACTTCCCTGGGCCTGCTATCACAGTCTGCTGCAGTGTTTGCTCTGATAATGAAGACATACACTCCAATTTTCCCCTCATCTGTTGGAGGCTTTCGACTGTGTGCATGTCAGCTCCAAATATCATGCCACATTGATAGACCTATTGCAAAGTGACAAGGCTGGCTCTGCTCCCTTGCAGTGAGTTTTGCAATCTTGCTCTTTTTTTATTGCTGACGTGTCCTTGAAATGGAACATTCAGCCTTAAGCAGATTTTCTTGTAACATTCATTGCTTGTTTTATTCCTCTTGATGATAAAAGTAATAAATACATATAGTAAAAGTTTAGAAACAAATCAATTACAAAGAAGAAAAGCCACATATAATACTCCACAACTCTCTTATTCTCTCATTCATGTATACACAATATTCTATACAATTAGAATATATATGTATGTATACATTTAGTTAAGAGTGTATTGAGTAAATTTCTTTTGCTATTAGATATTCACTGAAACTCTTATTTTAATATTTGTAGAATAGCTTTTTTGAAAAAGAAAAACGAATAAGTTTTAAATTAGATAAGCTCTCTTCAGCTGTCTATTCTAAGGATAAGAATGCAAATTCACATATATAGAGTTTGTTTGGCATAGAGTTTGATGGAAAAGGCAAGATTTTCCTCGTTCAAGTGCATTAGAATTTGTCTGATATTCGTGGTGGCAGTGTTCATACCCAAGAGTGGAAGGTCATCTGCCGCCACCGCCGCTGCTACTGCTATTACTGCCACCACCATCATTACCGCCACCTCCAGAACTACACTTACTATCATTACCACATTGTTTCCACCAACAGCACACCTCCCACCCATGGAGCAATGAGAGTAATTCTTCAGCCACAATTCTTCACGAAATCATCAATTACTGCCTATGAAGAACCCTTGCATCATCCTGTGGTCCTGGACAAAACCGGTTTAAAAAGTTGTTTCTACCCTCCTGAGAGGTTAACAATCCAAAAGGGATTTGTGATCTAAAATTGTGTTCAGCATTTCAAAAGAAGGGTGTCCTGCCAATTCAAAATTTTCTTAAAAAGATATTCATTGTTTTCCTGATACCTTGTAACTAAACCTGCAACAGACACGTACAGTGAACAATAGAATTGAACAGGATTTTATAAATCATTTAGTTCAGTCCTTTCATTTACTTCTGAAGAAGCTGAGTTCACAACAAGTTAAGCATTTGTTTGAGGTCACAAGTTATTAAAGGCAGCATTGGACCCAGAATCCGGATACTCAATCTTTATACCATGTCCCATCACAGTTCTTGCCTTACCCTAAGAACTTCGGCAAGTTACTTACCTTAGGTTTTCTGTTCATAATTTGGAAATAGGGTATGAACTCACAGCTCTGTCCAAAATACATTTAGTATTTTTGCTGATTAATATAGCCTAATTCACACAGAACTTTAAAAAGTAATGACTCAGGAGTTTTGTTTTTGTTTTCTTTTTTTCTTTTTTTTTTTTTTTTTGCAGATCCTTTGGCACACTTTTGCTCGTCCTATGGGCCAAAACTGAATTCATTTCAAGCTTGGTATAGCTTAAATCCAGGATGTTAGCCTGAGAAAGAAGCAGGATTTCTTTTAGTTGGGTTTTCAATGACAATCTAGGGTTCAAGGTAGGTGGCAGTGGAGCAATGAAGAAGAGCTGACTCATCTATTTGCTCCAGACACCAAGTTTACTGAAGCCTAGAAATTATAGCTGGCAGGAGAAGGAGGAGATTAAGGACCAGTCTGGTGGTGTGCTGATCAAAACCCCTAAATACCTGGCCCGCTCTGCTGGATGAGCAGCATATTCATGCTGTTTGAAGCTCATTTTCTAGACTTGTAAGTTTTAACTACTCAATCCCCATGTTTACCAGGCATTTGGGACTACCAAGCCACATGGTTCATAAAACGAGCGCTGGACCCTACTGTGAAGTAGCCCTCTATCAGCTATGTGGTATTGGATAGGTCCCGTTAACTCCAAGCCTTAGCTTCTCAGCTTTGGTATTAAAATGATAGCATTTGCCTCTTTGGGTTTATTTTTAAGACTAAATGAAAAAACGAATGTGGACTAACCCAGCAGAGTGTTGTTAATGAATTATATTAAGACCTCAATTAAAAATGATGACCTCAATTTTCTGTTCTCAAAGAGAAGAATGTCAAGGTTCCTGATTTGAGTCTAGATATTTCTAATATTTGAACTTTCCAAAAATATGCTTTCAACCAAACCCTATTCTTCATGGCTTCATTAGTCTCTCACATCCTCATTTAAACTGCAAGCTGGAATACTTCTGATGACAGTTTCAGGAATTAGACACGCAGTCCTGGGAATCAGAGCAAGATCACCCACTCATCTGGGAGTGGAATAAGTACAATCATATTGATGAAGTCACTGTCATGTATGACCCTCTTGCTGTTTTGCTGTGTGCTTTTCTACAGTTATTAGCCTCACTGGTGTCTTAGGAGCAGAGGAATGACTGACAAGCTCCCTGATTGACAGAGGCTTGAGGCTAAAATATGGTTTGCTCTGTGATTCTATCATTACTTGAGTCCTTAGAAAGTCTTTGTATAAACCTAAGTGATTATAATGATCACCTCCTTGGATAATCATCACAATCTAGACTCAACTACAAGGCTATTTCATGGCTGCTGGCCTGGGTAAGTTTCTAAGTAGTGAACTAATAGAGACTTATTCCATAGAAAATGTGTGAACCACTAAGGCTCAGGGTTGTGTCTCCTCTGACAGCAATATTCTACATGCTCAAGATTTATCTGCCCAAGTTGTTCTATTTGACTACGTGTTTAATCATATCCTCTTATATATGTTTTAGATGTGTTCTTTTCTCTCACTTTAGGATATATTTTTTTCCATCCTGCAACTTAGATTTGTCAAACTATATTTCAATTGTTGTAGCCTTTAAGGGGTATAATACTCACCCAGGCTCCATAGTTTCATCGTATGGAATAATTCATTTTGTGTTGTATTCTTAACATGCTGGAGAAGAAGATGGAAATGGCTTGTGAAGCACAGAAGGATGATAATGGTACCTAGAGGCAGTTTTGAATTGTTTCCTGAAAGATTATAAGAAGAAAATCCACCAGTAATCTATTGTGGCAAATAGAGATATACGTCTTTATTTGCATCCTTTTTTATTTTCTTATCTATTTATTTTCTTCCTTGCATTTATTCGCTAAAAACCATAGTCATCGTGCACCTAGTTTTTGCAAGGCACTGTGTTAAGCATTGAGGTTATAAAACTGAGAACAGTATGAGATGCCTTCTCATGCCTTGTTAGAGTGAGAAGATACATGTATTCAGAAGATTAACCATTTCCTAGCTGGTATGGTGAATTGGAGTGAATTAGGCTTCGATCAACTGAACTCAACAGATTTACCACATCTCCCCTAGCATTGAGATCTCCTAGTACCGAGGAAACATTTCATCCAGACTAATGTTTTGCTTTCAGTTTAAGCATGGACTCATAAAATCTTAAAACTCAAAGGATTTACAGAAATTCTCATTTTACTTACTTTCAATCCTCATTTTAAAGATGAGTAAATTGAAGCATAGGAAAATGATGAGATTTGCCTAACAACATACAACTAATTGGTGGCAAAGTTAGAATGGAAACCCGACTATCCTAACTTCAAGCTCATTAGTCTACCACCATAACACAAGCCTAGCAGCTGTCTGACAATACAGGAAATGCCTTCCCAGGTTCCCTCAGGGCACTCTACACTCATTCTTCTCTTCAGCCTGACATTCCTAAGAAAATTTCTCTGTGTCTCACCATTCAATCTCAGTCTCAAACTGTATAACTCAAGGAACATCATTTATTTCCATCTAACATCCTTACTCTTTATCTCTTCTGAGGGCAAGCATTATGTTTTATTTGTCTCAAGATCCCCGGAATCTAGCGTAGTAGCCTGTGTCTATTTACATGAAAAACAAACACTCAAATATTTTAGTTGAGATGACTTAACTTGATTTTGTTAACCTCTTTATGACTGATCAAGCAAACTTGGACTGTCACTGCATATCTTTTGGCAATTTCTTCATTAGGAATAAAAGTCAAAAAGAAGTACCACAGAATGAAAGCAGCTAATTAAATGCTGGTGTTAAGACTGCAACCAAGTTTCTAATTTTTTCATAAACTTTCTGATATCTTCTTCCAATAGTTTGGTTAAGACTAAAATGAATAAAGAGTGCCCTCTTCTGTCTTATAACCATGATGATAGTACATGGGGTATGAATTTCAATCCACAGACTCAGATGTACCAGAAAAAATTACTTTTTGTTTTTATATTCTCTAAATCAACTAAGTTTTAACTTTGCTCATGGGAAATTTCAACATAGTCATTGGGCCTCCCCCTTACCATTACTACCTGTGTTGGGCAAGATGAACCAAAGTTCTAGAACAGGGGTGATTTCCAGCCTTCCCTACCAGGGGACATTTGGAGATGTCTGAAGATATTTTTTATTGTCATAACCTGGGAGGGTCCTACTGAATGTGGTGGGAAGAGGCTAGGGATGGCTCTAAACATTCCACAATACACTTTATAGCCTCTTACGATTAGAATTGTTCAGAACAAGATGTCAATAGTGCCAAGGTTGAGAAACTCTTTTTCAGAGGCTTAGACTGTATCAAGGTATCAGAGAGACCCATCAATCACTTGTCATTTTCCCACACTGATTACCAATGAGATGCCATTGTCCTAGCCCATGTAACTCCTTTAGGTTTAATGTTTGCAGTTTCCATGACAAGTTTGTGACACAGGACCCTGGTGAGACTTGAAACTCTGGTATGGGTTTAGTAAATAGTGTTTTCTCTGAAGTCTTTTTTTTTTTTTCCTGAGGAAGATTTGCCCCGAGCTAACATCCGTTGCCAGTCTTCATCTTTTTATTTTTCTTGAGAAACTTTAGCCCTGAGCTAACAATTGTGCCAATCTTCCTCTACTTGTATGTAGGTCACTGCTACAGCATGGCTGACAAGTGGTATAGGTCCATGCCTGGGATCCAAACCCACAAACTCAGGCTGCTGAAGTGGAGCATGCTGAACTTAACCACCAGGTCACAAGGCCGGCCTCTCTGAAGTCTTTTTATATCCATACTGCATTGCTAATGGGATACATAGATGTCATCCTGGTCTTCCAAGTCTGAGAATCTTAAGTTTTTTGGAAGATCTCTCTGTGCACAAAATCTATTATCTCTAATTTAAACATTGTTTTTAAAAACAAAATCTAAGAATCTTTGCCTTAAACTTTCCCTTAGGCAAGGAAATATTAATGTCTGTTGAAGGCAGAAGGCAAAGGATTACTTAGTACTCTGTAGCTCAGAAATGTTCCCTTGATCTTCTTGTAACATTGATACCAAAGCATGTTAGTCATTAAATCATTTATTCCTTTTTTTAGTAAGGACATTTTTGCTGAGCACATAGTATATGCTATTTTCGGAGCTGAGAGTGGTAATAAAGACAGATAATATCCCTATTCTCATGGAAGTTATGTTCTAATAGGGCAAAATCAAAACATATCCCCTTTCAAGGAAAAAAAACAGAAAAAGAAGAAAAATATGATTTCAGATTATGATCATGACAAGAAACATAAAGAAAAACATGCAAGGTGATGTAATAAATAAATGAAGTGGAGGAATGAGTTACCTTTAGATAGACTGACCAGGGAAGACTAGATAGGGTAGAGGAGAGGCCATCTGAACTTCCGTGGCCGGAAGGATCCAGCCTTGTGTGAGTTGTGGAGGAGTGTGCCAGGCAAGAGAGCAGGAAACACAAAGAGCCAAAGAGCTGGCACTGGACTGAGCTGATGTGTGGGACATGTTTGAGAAGTAGAAAAGATGCATAGATGAATGTGTGTGTTCAACAAAGGACATTTCTTGGTTTTCTATATTTTGAAATTGTGTTATTGATATATATATTCCTATTTTTAAAATGTATTTTAATTTTGGACTCTCCACTTTGACATTTCCAAATCATCCTGTGTTATCAGCTCAACTAGGATGATCTCACTGAACATGTTTCCAGCATCTTGCTTCCAAAGACTATCCATAGCATCCTCCCTAACAGCTTCTCAGAGTGTCAAACCACTACTGACGTTGCTATGGCAGTTATTTTATTTTACTAAGCCAGTGATGGATGGTTAGAGAAGTATGATTTACGATTAAATCGTGTGTATGATTTAGAATTTCAACCTTAATTCTGAGAGGAAAATGCCAAGCATAATTCCTGTTTTCTAGACTATCCTTTTCTGTTTCTTTTCTCCCTTTCTTCCTTTTTCTCTTTCTTTCTCCCTTCTTTCTTTCTTTTGTTCTTTTTTTCTTTCTTTCTCTCTTTCCCTTTCTTTCTTTCCTCTTTTCTTTCCTCCTTTGTTTCCTCCTTCCTTTTGTCCTTCCTTTTTTTTTCTTCCTTCCTTTCTTTCTTTCTTCCTTTCTTCCATTCTTTCTGCTGTTTAGTGACCACAAATTTCTTTTTTATGTTACAATATTAAACATTTATAAAGCCTCTGCAAGTGAATTTTTAGATATATTAATACTGTCTGCCTGCCTCACTAGGGATGCTGAAAGAATTAATGAGATAAAGCCCGTAGAAAGCTTTGAGAACCTTGGAGGGGAAAAAAGCAATATAAATGCAGTCATTTCTATATATGTATATACACACGTATATATATACACACGCAAATACACATAAATATACCACCAATTTATTGTGACCCTGAAGTTTAATGTACCATTACCATTTACTGCAGCCCCATTTTCTCACACAAACCTCAGCACGAATATTTTTAAGTTGCATACTTGTTTCTGGCCTCTTTTGCATAAATAAAGTGAGATCATACAACAGTAATCTATAATAATCATAAATAATATCGAAACTTCAGTATTCTCTAGTCACTGAATAATGTTCCAGTCCATCATCTTATTTTATCCTCACAATAACCCTAAAATTAGGGGCTGTGTTCACCATTTTGTAGGTGAGGAAACTAAGCTTATTTCGGGTGGCTTTGGGCTGCTTAAGGAAGTCTTCACAGCAAGCAAGAGTTAAAATAGGAGAGCACAAAGCAGTTTTCCTGAATTTTGATATGAGGAATAGGTAGGTAGTGACTGAGTTCATTAACACTCTTTCCAGAAAAAAATTGGACATGTTCTTCTTGGTCTGGTAAGGCCAGCTTAGTGAAGGAGTTATTTCCATCATCTTTGAGACTCTATGTTAGAGTGAATCTTTGCTGGGGCCAGTTTAAGACATAGTTTTACTCTTTTACATGATCAAAATCAGATCAAAAGAGATGTTTACTTGGTATTTAGAAGAAAACAATGTATGTGGAATTATATTAAACCCTGTTTAGCATAATGACATTATAGACTCAAAATCAGGTGAATATAACTGGAGGTAGCTAGTAAGTACCATGTCAATCCACAATAATAAACTTGAATTAAAATGGAGGCATCCAAATTGTCATAAAAGTTTTATCAAAAAATATAAAGAGTTGTGGTGGGATGAGGGACAGGATAGTGGAAGAAGAGGAGAAAAAGCAACAGATAGCAGGAAACAAACTTTTGTTGCACCCCGGCAGTTTCTGTGGTCTAAGAGCTTACTTAAAGCATCTTAGTGCAGCTGAGCCTCACAATAAACTTCAGGGTAAGGTATTATTATCCAAAATTTTGTTCTGAGGAAACCAAAGTTTAAAAGGGTACATAAATTGCCCCAAATCCCATGCCTAATTGGAGGCCAGGATTCAAATTCAAGTCTGCATTACGCAACAGCGTATGATCTTTCTACTACATGGCCTGTCCTCTAAGATAGTTGGTCTCCCCTTCCACAGAATGAAAATTGATTAGGAACACACACAACTCACACAACACACACACACACAGCTTCCAGATGTTTAACCTTCTAAAGTTACCAGACGAGTAAAAGCGAGATGTTTCTAAGAGTGTATAACATAGCGTAGCCACCGCACCTCCTCCCTTTTTTGAATATTTGCTCTTTAAATTATTACAATTAGTCCTCACTTCATATCTTCAGGTTCCACATCTGTGGATTCTACCAACATCCGATTGAAAAGCCTAGGATGGTTTCATCTGTATTGAGCATGGACAGACTCTCGTTTTTTCTTGTTATTATTCCTTACACAATACAGTACAACAACTATTTACATAGCGTGTACATTTTATTAGGTATTATAAGTAATCCAGAGATGATTTAAAGTATAACAGAAGGCGTGTATAGGTTGTATGCAAATATTATGCCATTTTATACAAGGGACTTGAGCATCTGTGGATTTTATTATCTTCGGGTGTCCTGGAACCAATTCCCCATGGATGCCAAGGCATGACTGTATTTGCCTTCAATCCAGAAGGAATTAACATATCGCCCCAAAAGTGGCTAGAGCACTCCTATTTCTTTCTTAGCTTCTGCTTAATTTAAACTATAACATTCTGTGTTTAACTTTTTATTTTTTCAAGACCATCCAACTATTTGCCTTACAGAATGCAAAATGCTGCCAGCAAGGGTTTTGAATACTCTCCCACTGATTTTATTCATGAAAAGAAGAGGTCAGTTCTGGTGGCTTTGCAAGAAAACTATTAGTATCATATTAAAGAGAAAGAAAAGCACAGAAACCTGTGGGCGTAAATGGTAGGCCTATCTCTTGCTGCCGTATCATCAACAAAAATGGAACTTGAGACTTCTGACAGCAGCAGTTGTTCTAGTTTCTGCTGTTACCTTATTTTTGGACTGAATAAAATATTGGAATCAATGATGAAGTCATATGTACAACTCCATGATAGAGTATAACCTAAGTGATAAACAACAGACGTTTATAAGGAACAGATCACAGTAGGGGCAGCAGACAACCTTCAGTTACAAAACAATAGCACCCAAGAAAGTGAATCTGGTCAACTGAATTTATTCAGATGTTATAGGGGCTGGTGATTCATCCAGGAGGGAAATTGCAAAGATCCTTTCTCAAGAATACTGTGGGAAGAATACACAGAAATGGCTAATACGTGGTTGTGTAGAAGTTCCATAGCAGTGAACTCATGCTAATTAATATCTAAAAAGAGAGAGTAAATCCCCTATGATCTTAGCTGCAAATAGTTGCAACAAAGAAAGAGGACTGCGTATAGAGATCAACGTATAGATAACAGTTCCGCAGCATCGGAGCCCTTGGTGAGAGGGGGAATGTTAAAATCCCGTCGAAGTCAATTGAAATAAATGCAAAGGGATGGATGATGCTCAGTACAAGGGTTCAAAGACAAAGAAAGTGCTGATTAAAGATGCAGAAGATGAGAAAGAATCCGAGGCCATTGATGGTTAGGAAATTGGTAGTTTTGCTCCATAAAGTGAGCTAACCATTGCAAGTTTCCATCTCTGGAGTGGTCCCAAGGAAAGGAAAGTTCTTCACAGCCCTGAAAAATAAACAAAAGGCCTGTATGCACAGCAAGGTTCAAGGGAAACCAGAGCTGGCCTAAGGAGGCAGAGCCCGGCCCTTTCCATTCTTTCACAGCCAGGGTCAAGCTGTAAGAGATCTTCTACTTGATTGTGGTTGTTTTTCATGAATCCTAAACTTTTGTGTTCTGCATTTCTCACCAGGGCTTTGTAGCAAAAGCGTCATAGTTTAGAGCTGATACTGTGTAAACTAAAACAAATATTAAGTTAATTCCTGTCCAGTACTTTTACTTGTTTTTGCAATAATGACTGGTATCTTTATATTAATGCCCCAGTGAGACTGGAGGAATGAAAACCTTGAACTACGAAAAGCAACATGAAACAAATAAAAAAACTTTAGTTTGAAATAAAGAAGATGGAAGCAGGGCAAAGGTACAGTTAGGACAGGTTTTGTTGTTGTTGAGATGTGTTCTTTTGCTCATATCTAACTAACCTTTTGGCTATCACTGATAATTTTGCTTCATTCATTCAAAAGCATTTATGTGTCAGGTTGACACTAAGCAGGGCAGACCTAGTCTTTATGTCACAAAGTAGGCAGTTCAACAATTGGCTGCCTGACTCAACAAACAGTGGTACAATAAAGTATGGTGAGCATTATGATAGCGAAAGGAGAGGGCATCGGGAAATGCTGGCAGAGGAACCCAATCCAGTCTTGGGGATTCCTGAGCAGAATACATCCCTGAACGAGACATGTTTAACTTGAAATTGAAAAAAAGGAATTGAAGTAGGTTGACTATTTAGAATAGACACTGAAGTTCATGTTACATTAGTTAGTAAGTTCCTAGAAAATTTAATTTATTTTGATTTACCACATTTTATTTATTCACTCATCAGTAGATAAATTTTCGCGTTTTTTCCACTTTTTGGCTCTTATGATAGGTGCTTCTCTGAACACTGTTGACATGCTTTTGTGTGGAAGTGTATTTTCTTTTCTCCTGGGTATATTCCTAGGGGTGGAATTGCTGGGTAACTCTATGCTTCCTTTTTGAGATACTGCCAGACTGTTTTCCATTTTGCGTCCCTGCCAGCAATGTTCTGCTTTCTTTTTACAGACCCCAGAGGAACTGGAGGAAGTTTCTGACCTGGAAGAGGATCATGAGGTCCGCAGTCACACCAGCGTCCAGACCGAAGGGAAAACTGACCGGGTATGTCGCCTCCCTGGGGGGAGAGCTGTGTGCTATGCCCTGTCCTTGTCAATGCAGGCAGCCTCTCTCACACGGGACTCCTGGATCTGGAGCTGGTTTTGCAAAGCACAGGGAGAAGAGGCCTCAGGACGCAGGGGCAGCAGCCTGAGGGGAATTATCTCCTCTACCTTGAGAGCTCACGGTGAGACCATTTCTGCGGGGTAGTGGATCACTCCGTACCACTTTTGATTTTTATAGCAGTCATAGGAATTAAAAAGTGAAATATGTACATGTTCGTCAAAGTAGGAAAGAGAAACCGAGAAACTGTAAATATACTCTGAAATTCTAGGGAAAAAAACTTCCAGGGCAAATTTCCTCTACTTTTCTTCTTTTCTTCAGTGCATTCTTCTGCCCATATGCTCAACACATACATACATACACACACATTCCCACACCCCTTCAAAGATGTTAATCAACTTCTGAACTACTCTGAGATGCAGTACCTCACTTTACTTACACCCAATGCTTGGGAATTTGTGAAAGTTTGGTTTCCTAGCAACTGATAGCTTGCAACTGCAGACCAGACTACAGACCTTGGGTCTGAAACGCAGGCAGTATGGTATAGTGGATAAGACTGCCTGGGAACACGTCTGAATCAGCCACTTCCTGCTGTGTTACTTGGGAACTCAGCCTTCTGTACCTCAGTTCCCTGATTTGTAAAGTGAAGCTACTAATAGTGCTTTCTGTACAAGGCTTAATGTGGGAATTAACTCAGTTAATTAATAGAGCGCTTAACACAGTGCCTAGCTCATAATAAGTTCTCAATAATTACTAGTTATTATTATTCTTTTAGTGGTAGTAGCAACTGTATAATGATCATCATTATCATTATTACTATTATTATTTAATTAGTTAACTGAAGTAACGTAAAATTTGGAGACAGATGGAAAAAGATAAATTTAAGAAAGTTCCATGTTTTCAAATATTCAGATTGCTGAGAACTGCTATATATCGGTCACAACACCTGTATTTTATTAAAAATGTTGGTTTTTCTTGAGTTTCCAGGTTTTGCTGATTATTTGGGTTATTTCGCAGTTCTCTAGATGCCAGTTTGTGTTGGGAACTATCTGGGGCCACACAGCATCTGGAGTTAGTTTCCTTCAAAGCTAATAGGCATCCTTGGTACGAGATCAAATCTTACAAAAAGCAATGGAATTGGAAATAAATTTTGCTAGCGATAAACTTCGCTCACACTTTTGTGAAGTGAGTGAGGGATTCACAGAGGCTGCTGCTGGGCCACTGGACGCGGAGGGCGAGTGTCAGGGCTTACAAAGTCATTGGTAGGAGGAAGTTTTGTTAAAATAAAGACACCTTTTAGGATGCTGGATTAGGATAAACATGCCTTGGTTCTCATTCTAGATCATCACATGTAGACAGTGAAGACTTGGTTAAAACCCTTAAAACGGAAGCTTCAAATTGCTTCATCTGAAATTACACAATGTTACAAATCATTATAATCCCAATAAAATTACTGAAAAATATAAATAAATCAATATTGCTTCAGAAACTATCAAAGGAAAGCCAGCATCATGTAAAAAGCATACACTTAAATAAAAGAAATAGAAGATTAAAAAACAATTTCCTCATCTGAACAAAGAGAAGAGTAATAGCATACCTTCTCACAGCATCTCCGGTGACTTCAAAGAAGATGGTGCCTATGAGAGTGTTTTGTAAACTTTAAAGTTATATGCTAAGAAAATAAGGCACTTTTCTTTTCTTTTCGTACTTTTGTTCTCGGACAGGATTACTAGCCTGCTAGACGGCCATTTGACCACTGCAGGTTAAGAAGTTGATACTCTCCACAGTCCTGGATCTCAAGAATCTTTCATAGAAGCCACTGCTTCTAACCTTATGGAAATCACACTGAAACTGCTCTGCATTCTGGATTTGTGTTCCACTGTGCACAGCTCCCTACAGTCTAGTTCATTTGGAATGTCCCTGGAATGACATGCTCACTGCTGTCTAGTGACAAGATAGATCCTTGACCATCAAATCTACTGGGAGCAACATTATTTTTAACCTAACCATTCTCTGCTCTCATAAATCTCCTCTGTAAGAATTTCAAATAGCTTGGATTTTATTGACTTCCTGCCTTGAGGTTTCCCTGCCACCGTTATGTGAAATTCCTCAGGAGGCTGCTCCGATATTCTAATACATACACAACTTTGTGTAAGGCATTAACACCCCACGAAGCAACCTTTGGCCAATACTCTTTCATTCCTCGGATGGACCATTTTGAAGTGCATTTTCCACAGGTCCTCAAAAGTTCCCCAGGGCGATCAAGCCCCAATTCCTATAGCGGTGACCTGCTTGAAAATAGCTCTTTGGATTGGCTCTTCTTTCTTTCCTGATTCATTCTTCCCAGGCTCTTAATTCTGTTACACAAGATCTCTTCCCAAAATAAACTACCCTCCATCTTAGGCTCTCTTTTTGGAGGAAAACAAAATAACATCTGTTCATATATATTATTACTTTAATGCTCACGTTCACTTTGCTATATTGATATTATTATCCCAGTTTTACTAATAACATCATTGAGGCTCAGATTTATATAATCTATCAAGTGGATTATGTTTTCAGACTACGAACTTTGGTGATTATTGCATGTCAGTTCGCTTAGGACTTAGAGTTGGTAGGATGAATCATTTAGTAACAAGCAAACAAACAACCACCATCACAAAAAGCCTGATACATCATCAGTGGAATGAAAGAGAACAGAATAAAGGAAGCCACAGCGGTCTGAGAAAGGGAGGAAGGATACAAATTTTCCTTTACATTTTAAAGAGTAATTATTTTATAGGATGGACATTTTATGTCCACTAACACCCTCTTGTTGAGTATCTATCTCGTGAGTTTATTACAACAGATTCTGCTCTCGTACCTGAGGTTTATGAGATGGCTGACCAAGGAAGACAGTTCAAATCTATCCTCCACTCAAATCACCTGAATGGAACCAAGATCATGTGTAGACAAGTTTTATGATCTCATCCAGGCATCTTATATCCCTAATAGTCCCATATTCCCTATACAATCAAGCGCCGAATAACAACGTTTTGGTCAATGATGGACCACATATATGGTAGTGGTCCCAAAAGATTAGTACCATATAGGCTAGGTATATAATAGGTTTTACCATCTAGGTTTGTGTAAATATACTTTATGATGTTCACACAACAAAGAAATCGCCTAACAATGCATTTCTCAGAGCATATCCTCGTCGTAAACCAATGCATGTCTATAATTACATCTCTGTGTTTAGAAAATATTCATATGTTCAGTCTCACAGCCTTTTGAGACTTTAGCTCTGTGTTCTATCCGGCATTCCTGAAGTTCGTATCTATTGGACTGAGTATACCTTTTGACACATTCCCCAGGTACCATCAATTTGAGAAGATACCACAAGATTTTGAAGTAGAATCTGTTGCGAATCCTCTGACTAATCATGCCATGCTTAATGAGGAACTCCTGGGCGCTGCACAAGACAAATGTTTGAGTTCCTTTCTGTTTGCTGCTGTTACTGAGTAAATGCCTTTTTGGTTCTTGGATTATGCAGACTTTGCTATATCCAACATGTGATAGAACCAATTTCAGGCATTGTTTAGTAATGGAGTGGCAGTTATTTATTATCATTTTGCCTTCTGCATTTCACTCCCAGTAGCTTTGGCTCAACATCATCTGTTATTGCTGTCATCAGTGGCAAATGCCACTGGGCATTGTAAAGGTCTGTAACCAGCAAATAATGATTTAGAGTCCATGGTCAATGAGAGTGTAATACTAAAAGACCAATAGTGCATACCTCATGAAGTGGCAGAGGAAGAGCAGTGGAAATTAGTGATTATCTTAATTATTGAACATGAATACTCATTGCACCGAAATTGCGATTATATCCAGTGATACAGGAGTGTGAGTTTGCTATGGGTTTTAAGAACATTCTTCAAAGAGCTCATCTTAACAAGGATAAAATAGACACCTTTTATTTTAAAAACTCAAATTTCAAAGAGACATGAAAATAGACTCCTGTTAAGAAATCAAATTCCTAAACTTACTGATAATAAGATTTTTTGGTAAGTCCTAAAAGCTTCCTAAAAGATTAACTAAATACACGTTAAGTCATATTTTCTATTTAAACAGAGTAGTGCCAATCATCATTTAATACTTCACAGTTTACAAAGTAATTTCCAAATTGATTTCCTAATTAACAAATGTCCTGGAATTTTTTTTTCTTGATTTTACTAATTAGGGAATTAGACTCAAAGAGAATTTCAGTAGTTTATGCAAGTCATGAAGACTGGGACCAAATCCCAGGTCTTCTGGCACCAACCACACTCTTTTCAGCACAGCACACTGGTAACCTTGGGTAGAACCTCATCATCTCTTAAGATCTCGTTGTCTACCATTGCTGCAGCCAGTATTAAGGAGTCGATATTTAATTCCTCTACTAGAAAGATAACTTGTGAAACCAAAGACCATAAACCCTAGTATCAGATCTGTTTAAGCTTCACAAATTTCTAAATGTCCCAATATTACAATCTTCCACCAATAACAAAATCAGTTTTTTGATTACCATTTGGAAACTACGTAGTGAGGTCCAGAGCCTGACAGTCTTCCTGGTGGATCACTTCACTTTGATGAAGTGGAGAATTAGTCGAGTAGAGTCATACAGTAGAGGACCTTGTAGGACAGCAGTCCAAGGTCTCCAAGCATAGAATCCAGAAGACAGAGGCAGTTACTCCTCAGTCTCTCATGACATTGGCCTCTGTGATATTTCAATACCAAGAGAACTCTAATTTCTAGAAATTTTCCCTGTTTTGTTGTCTGCAATAGGGCAGCAGTAGCAATAGACACTCAAGATATTGCTAAAGTGTCGGCTAAAACTATGTTCCTTAAGCCTACCTAGATGACAACTGTGGATTTAGAAAGACTCTTAATATAGAGGAGTGAAAAGGAGTTTTGTGACTGGAATATGTGAGCAAATGACTCACTTTTTCTTGCACTGCTGGATAATGGAGAAGTTAAGACTATGGACTTGGGAGTCACACAAACGATTCAAATCTGGGTTCCACCGGTTACTATTTACATGACCCTGGGAAAGTTAATTTATATTTCTAACTTCCAGTTTTTCATCTGTAAATTTGTGATAATAATAGTAGTATCTATTTTATAGTTGTTTTTGAAGATTAAGCTAGACATATGAAAAATTTAGCTCCTGGCACATAGGAAATGCTCAATAAATTCTGATTTCCATAAAAATGAATTTCATAAGTGTAGACTTGTGTGTGCTTAGTGTTATACTTTGACTTCCTTTTGAGCAGATCAAGGAGCTTTGTTAATACAAGTCTCTCAGTCTTCTGATGTGAGACTATTTTGCTTTCCTGGTTTCATGGTGCTAACCATTTTTGACCTCCTGGATACTCTATTAACATAAGTCGTTTGAAGTTTTTCTTTCCTCAGGAGGGGGACTGATCAGGAACTGCCTTAAGACATTAAAAGGAAGATGGAATTAATGTGATTCTTAATGATGCTAGCACTTTTATATGTATCTATATCCACATAAATAATGTAGAACTACAATAGTGATCACTCAAAGCGAGTCTTGACAGTAGGTGAAGAAAATTGTACTCAATAGATGTCAAATTCTTATTTTCTTCAATGGTTATGGAATGCCTGACCCTGCACTGAGAACTTTTCTTCTTTGGAATTTTGGTAGGTTGGTGATCCCTTAGTTCCTGTCTCTCTTGAGTCCTCAATTACCTTCATCAGGTTATACAGGGTGTAATTCCCTAGTTTTATGGTACATACTCATTAAAAAAAGAAAAGAAAAAATAGTTCATCCTGATATTTAGAAGACACATGTTGGAGACAGTTTTGCAGGTAGTTATTTAACATCACCCTTTCTTTCTCTACCCCCGTCCATGAAAGACACCTGTTCTAGTTATTCTTTCCACTGCCTAGACAGCTTGAAAGCCAATAAAGTCTAAAAACTAAATCAAAGATTTTGCTCTGTCTCATGCAATTTAAACTTTGATCATAGAGTCTGGTAGATGAGGAGTGAAAAAGAGAACTCATTTTAGTACTGAGTAAGGCCAGATTTTTATTTGAAGGTAGTTGAAGCTGTGGTCTCTAATTGACGAAATTCAGTTTAATGAATACAACATTAAAAACAAAACACTTAAAAATTTATGATTTCAACTGTCATCATATCATATCTCAGCCTGATAAAGTTATGCTACCTTTTTAAAGATGCATTATTCATCATATTTACTGATGATCCCAAATTGAAGAAATCGTAACGTGTAGTTTTCATTTGATGACTAAGATTTGTCATATCTTTAATGTTATATTCACTTAAGAGCGTGTAGGTTGTAAACCCACTCTGCCTTAAAGAATATCCTTGAGTCCATTGAATCTATATAAACTCTATAAATAGAGGCAAATTAGGACAGAAATAAGAACAGTTGCCTAGGTTACTGGACACAACCTCAAAATGTCAACAGCAGCAAATAAATTGGAGCACATCAAGTCAAAATACTGGAGGTGATTCTTGGCAGGAAAAAAAAGCCATGTGCACTCTACCTTCATCTTGGTGACAGGAAGAACTTCCTCACTGCTCCTTTTTAACATTCAGTCAGCTGAATATCTCCCACCATAAGAATAGAAAAAATGCCATGAACGGGTGGTTTATTTTAAAAATTGGAAACATTTTAATGGGCCCTATTTATTATCAGAATAGACTCTCAGTAACTCAAATTTAAACTGAATTAGCATAGAAAATATGGATAGCCATGACCTCATTACCTTTTTCATGAAATAATTTGTTTTAGGTTGCCATGAAAAACACAGCTCGGGTCAACCTGTATGAAATTATGTTATTCAGCGGCACCACACCAGGCAGTGTGTTTTTTCATCATTGGTTTCTGTAATTTCCATTGCTCATTTGGCAATAACTCTGCTTTCCTACCTTTCTGGGTGATCATTCTCAGTGCTTCATGGTTTCCTCTTCCTCCATTCACTTCTTCAACATTGCGGTTCACTAGAGTTTGGATCTGAGCCCTATAGTCTTCCAATTCTTCTCACTTTTCCCAGACATTCTTATACAGTCCCGAGGCTTCAAATACCATATATTTAGGTAGGTGGCTGTAGCCAAGTCCTCTCTCCTGAGCTCTGGCTACATAAATTCGCAGATCTGTGAGCTTCCTCTCCTCGAGTGGCTCACAGGCACCTGTGGTACTCACTGTTTCCAAGCCTGAATGCATCATCTTACCCCACAAATCTACTCTAACTCCTATTTTCCTTATGGCACTCCTATACACCTGGTTGACAAGTCTGAACCTGATAATAATTTTGCACTCCTTTTCACAGCTAATCATATAATATGTTCTGATTCTACTATCTTCTAAATATTTTCTGAACTTAAAGATTGTTTCACCACCTGCACTATCACTACTTTCAAAGAGAATTTGCGCTGGACAAAGTAATACAGAAAAGGAAGACTATTACAATAAGAGATGGACCAGAAGTCAATCTGAGTTCAACTCTGCTGAAACAAAGATTCTTCAGAGATGGGATGAGGAGGATTGTAGGCCGTCTGTGTTGCTCATTGGATTTACCCAAAGGCAACGGGAACTTTCTCCTTTTTATGACAGGAGGCAGTTTTACAGCTCACAGCAAGGTTGCCCTCTTCAGTTGGTCTCCTACCTTTCCACAGAGACTGGGAGATAGGGGCTCTCTCTTCCTTGATGATTCATATCAAAGAGATGGCTCCCTGGTCTTTGAGAAAGACAGTCCTGTATTGTAAAACTGGCAAGAGGCATTTAAAAATATTTACATCTCAAAGGGGCAAAGAAAGAATTTATATAATTATAAGTTTCATAAAGTATATGTTCTAAAAAAAGAGAGATCCAGGGGCCTAGAATCAGAGCAAAACCCATCTAAAGTTTAATCAAGCTGAGGGGAACGTTAAGGCTGTCTCGGTCACTACTGTAAGTCACTGGCATCTCTCCCCTAGATTTTCTTTAACAGACTCCTAAATAGTCTCCTGCCTCTAGTTTTGTGTACTTCCATTCTTTCACTTGAACTTACACAATATTTCTAAAGTGCACGTGTCACCTATCGCCGTGCATAAAATCCTTTCTAGATCACAGCCTCCCCTTGGCCTTAGCATGAAATCCAGTCCCTTAATGCCCTGTGTAAGGGAACCTCAGGATCTGTTCTCTGCTTCTCTCTTTTCCTTCATATTTCACCACTTTCTCTCCAACCTCAACCCTCTGTATGGAAATCTCACTTCCTATAGGACACCAGGCTCTTCCTAATGTCCCTCTCTGAGAAACACAATTCCCTGTCCTCCCCCTCATCAATAAATACCTGATTATCATTAAGATCCTAGATTAGCCTAGATTTTGCTGACACACAAGTCCAAGTGTAGTTTTCCTTCAACATTCACCTGCTACATACGGAGATTCCCAGATCACGACATTCATAGTGCATGTTTAATCTCGTATATATTCGTATATATATAATTATATAATTCTTCTCCACTCATCAAACCTCATTAGCATAGGGAACACATTTTTTTGTCTCATTTGGTGTTATAGTTGCAGAACCTCATACTCTGCCTGGTACAGATACATTTATATGAAAAAGGATAAGGAGAGCCTTCCTTTTCTAAGACATCTTGCTTCAGAAGTACACTAGGTCCTCAATATTTTGAGCCTAGGGGATTACATTAATTTATTTCCTGATCTTCCTCCCTTCCAAAAGTTGAACCTACTTGAGAGAGATAAATCTTACTATAAGTTGCTAGTCACCACTCTGAAATGTTCAGTGGCTCTCTATGATCTTGTGCCTGCTAGTATAAATACTAATTGCTTGGGGTTTTTTTTTTGCCAAAGTTGTTCACAATGCCTCCTTATTCCTGGCCCTTTAAGGCATAAAAATCCAAAAACTCTTGTTATTTGCTAAAATGATTCTTGAGTTTCTGATAGTTACGACTATCTATGAGGCTACGTTCATGATATTTGCCATGTCTGAATTGTCTACTTTTTGTGTTTCTTACTCCCTCGCACACAAAAGTTCTTCAAGATGAGCTCAACTCCCTTTATTTCCATGAAGTTTTCTCTATTCTTTGCCCCTATTGACTTAATGATACAAAACTTCTGCCGAGAAGCAGTCTCCAGGACAGAGTACTTACTCCTTTTGGACTTTTACATGCTAAGGTCACTAGGCTTTATTTCCCTCTATTCGTTGTGAAGTAGTGTAGCCAAACTGTTTCATCTTTTTTCATTCAAATTCTTTACTTGAATTAAAATTTAGTGTCATTCCTGTGACTTTGTAAGTCACTTTATAAAAATCTAGGCAGAGAAAATTAAAATTCAAAACTCTGCTTACTATTTTATCCAAAACTTCTTATATTAGATTTCTCTTAATGAATACTTCTTGAACTTTCAATCCAGGAAAGCTTTGCATCAAATATCCTCTCACTTATCAGACAACGAATCTACATGAAAATATATACATTTCACCCTGTCTTTTTGGCAAGTTCTGAGTTAAAATTAATGCCTAGTAACTAATCTTAAATGCCTCGGATATTTGTCTCTTGTTCTTCATTGATTGTCTTATTTATCTTTACAAATAATTAATCTCAATAAAAATTCTGATTTAAAAAAATTAAAAAGGTATCTACTTTTATTACAGTTTTTTCCAATTTATTTCCCCCATTGTTAAGTTTTTCTTGTCACCAATGATCTGATATATTTTAGAGTAAGAGGAAAAGGTAAGAATATCCAGTATAATATCTTTTTGCAGTAATTACAACTTCTGTGGTTTAAGGCGAAATCTCTCTGCTTTTCCATTTAATTATAGAGTAGAACCTTGGCATTCATAAATGTAGATTTCTTATTTTCTAACATTGATGAACAACCCAATATTTATGGATGTGGTTATTTATGATGCCATTGAGGCAGGAGTTTAAGGGCTATATTGTGATATTTATATGTGACTCGCTTACTAGTTAGTGAGCCTAGCCTTCCATCAAGCTTTATAGAGTGTTTTCTACTCATTGATGCATTCACAGCAGAGGGATTAACAAGTAGAAAAGTCTTAAGGAGGAAATGCTCTTGGAGGCAAGTGTTAATGAGGTAAGAGGAGGTCTGAGGCTAAAAGGGAGGCCTGATTGTGTAGGGCACATAAACCATTGAAAGAAACTTGGCTTTTATTCTGAGTAGGGTGGGAAGTTTTGGAGGGTTTTGAGCCAGAGAGTGATATGATATGACTTATATTTTAAAGGGGTCATTCTGAATGCTATATTGAAAATAGTCTGAATAGTGTTTTAGGAGGAAGCAGGAAGTTAGAAAGTAATTGCTATTATACAAGTGAGAAATAATGGAGGCTGAGAACAGGGTTTTAAAAATAGAGAGGTTGAAAGTTTTTGATTGGGTGTATATAATGATGAGTGAGTCAACTGAATTTGCTGAAGAATTAGATGTTGAATACGAGAGAGACAGGAAGGAGTCAAGGACAACTCGAAGTTTTTGGCTTGAGAACTAGAAATGGGGACTTGCCGTTTATACTGATCTGAGGGAGATTGAATTGAGCAGATTGGAGATAGCGGAAGATCAGAAATTAATTCTGGATATGTCCAGTCTACAAAGTCTATTACACAACCAAATGAAGGTGTCTAGTAGGCAGATTTGGAATTTACAGACCGGACTGGAATTCATCTCACATACATAGTTTTATATTACAATTTTACAACCTTCTCAACATACAGTGAGGTTTTATTTATTACGTGGTGACCATTTTTCTTTTCCTCAAAGAAATTTATATTTTAGCTTCGGAGCTAGTTTTCCTCGACTTTCAGACCTCATCCCACCTAAATCTCTTCTTTCCTCACACAGTCGCTCTTTTGAATATCACCTTTTTTGGAAGGTCACCACTGACCACCCTGCTTAAAACTGAACCCCATGCCCAGCCCTCAGACAAACCTCTTCCCCCTCTCTGTTTTCCCCCATAAGACTCCCGTCACTCTCTGACACACTACCTATTTACTTGTTTGTTTAGTCTGCCTACTAGGTAGTAAATTCAAGGAAGGCAACAATTTTAATCTTCTTTCCCCCACAATATATTCTTCATACTTAAAATAGTGCTGGATACACAGTAAATATGCTATAAATATTTATTGAATGAATAACTGAATGATGTTGACCGTAACTGTGCTTTGGGAAAAGGAAAATGTGCAGAAAATTTGGGAGGAGGGGAGTGGTTTCAGAAACAGCGTTTGTATTCAACCAATAAATATAATTTGTCTACAAAATAAATAGGATAATTCTTATTTTTAAAAATTAGTATTTTAATAACTAATTACCCCGATGACAGTCATTTGGAAAAATTCTCTGAGATGAAAGAGTTTAGGTGATTCTTTCCCTTTTTGAGTTTAGAGGTGTTTGTGATGGCCATCTGGCTACCAAGTGCTGCCTTTTTCCCCATTCTCCTAATTGTCGTCATTGAAAAAGTCCTATTTCTTTTAATGTGGAAAATTTAGCATAGATAAATTAAATGATTTTGAATTATTAGTCTCTGGTGAAATACACAATGTAGGCATACTTCTTTTCCTATGAGAGAGAATGTGTATCAAGTAATGGTTAAGGTAGTAAAAAAAGGAGATCAAAAGAAAATCTTGTTTTAAATAATCCTTTGATATTCTAAAAATTACCTTTGCACACTGAAGTTACCAAATTTAGGGTTTTTATATACGTATTTTTAATCAGTAAGTGATGATTAACTTAAATTTGTTTCTCAGAAATGTGAGCATGTATTTCTTATACTGAGTTGTACAGGCTGTAGCACTATGTATTTCTAAGACTTGATTAAAATCTCATGTAAATATGAATGGACATAGAACATAAACATTTCTCTCGTGTGGAGTCCTTAGCTCTATAAAGTTCACGTACTTGTAAGAAACAGGACTTTTTAAGAACGAAATCTCTGGACATATCTCCTTCTTTCTGATTCTAAAATAATTTAAAGAAAGAGAACACAATTTCTGAAGCCAGACTGCCAAGTTTGAATCCTGATTCTGCCACTTAATAGCTGTTGACATTCAGCAAGTTACTTAACTCCTCTGTGTCTCAATTTGCTTATTTTTGAAATAAACCTACTCACATCATAGGGTATTGTGAAGTTATGAGTTAGTATTTGTAGGAAGTGGCACATAGTTAAATGATCAGACTTAAATGACCAAATTTAAATGATGATAATCATCACCACCAATACCACCATCATTGTCATCATCATCATCGTCATCATTTGTTGAGTGTCTTCACATTCTTGAAGTCTCTGCTAATTCTGCAGGTTGACTACATTCATTTTCCTGACTAGTCTTCTTCAAATTTCCAAAAACAATTTGTGGAGAAAACCCAGTCTGATTGGCTAAGCTAAATAAATTTCCTCTTCTGTGCAAACCTCTTTGCATGGAACACTTTCATGGATTTCTAGTTAATTTATGGATGGGTGGCCCTTGAGTCAGGTGCCTGATCCTGGTCCAGTTTCAAGCTGCAGCTGAAAATAAAAGGAATTCTATGTTGTTTCCTTGGGTGGAAGGTCATAGGAGGAGCATATCAAAGCTACAAGGAGGTATTGGGTATGTTGTATATTAAGATAGGCACACAAAATATAATACCACAAAAAATCAATGTCAGACTGTTGCCAGGAAAGGTAAAAGTCATCTGCATCCAAGAAATGTTCGGGAAGTACTTGCTTGTATGATTCACGGTCCTGGGTCACTGGCACTTATAATCTAAGACATAGCAATTGGAACGTGTACAGAGAATATATAGTCAGCAGAATAGAAATGTGAAGACAACACCACCTGGCTAATAAAATATTCACCCTCCACACTAAGAAAGGAAAGTGCATTGTACTTGTAAGGAATTTGAGTAGGTTCTCGAAATCTATGACTTGAGAATATATAGCAACTCTCTGTTGAGGCTGTGTAGACATGGTGACATTACACTCAAAATTTTCCTCATTGGTCCAGGGGGGTTTTATGCGAGGTATAAATTATCTATTTCCAAAACAACAATTTGGAAGGTTTTGTTCTCTCTGCTCTCCAGGTACCATTAGCCCATCTTTGGAATGAAAAATGACAGAGCTCCTCTAGTCTTCTTTCCTCTCTCCTGGGCTTGACCAGAGATCAGAAGTCCAAACCCTTCTACAGCAAAGTCCTGGGTGCAGGGGAGAGCAAAAAACCCGGGTGGCAACAAAGTGCTTTCTAGTTTCAATTGACTCGAAGGCTAGAACTTTAAAAGAAAGAAAAATTCTCTAAAATTAGCAGTAAGACATATGTACTTTTTTGATAGGTCTTTTTAAAATTGTAAACGGCATTGATCTTTCCGTGTTTTCTGATGGAAGTTTGAAATTTTACATATTACTAAAATTGAATATAATAATGTCATTTTTTTAATTCCTCCAATGTCCTATTGTACTAAAATTGCATGTCTATTCTTCTTTCATAGATAGATGCCTTTGAATAAACATGGTTTCTTCTATAGCCTATTAAATTAAAAAAGAAATTATATACTTCAAATTAGACAATGTGACTGAGGAGACCAGGATCGTGGAGTTGGTACCTGAATTATACTTTTAGAGAAGTTGAAATTAGCACAGCCTTCCATGGAGGAGTCAATGTGACAAGAAAATGCCCTCATGGTTTAAAAAATTTTCCAAATTTATTTTCAAATTATGCTTTTTATCTGTAAAATATATGAACATGCCCTAGCATATCACAGTTTCCTACTCTGATAATGATAATAATATAGCAAAAAACATATTATTTACTTAATGCTTAATATGTATCAGGCACTTTAAATTTGTTAAATTATTCTCCAGACCCAGCCCTGGAGATAGATACTGCTATCCCCACTTCAAAAATATAGAAAAAGAGACACAGAGAGGTTATGCAAGCGCCCAATATCACATCTAGTGAAGCAACAGAACTGGGATGGACCCAGCTGTGCCTGCCTCAGGACCTGCCTGTGCGCCTGCTTTTCCTGCTGCACGACACAGCCTCCCTTCTATGGTCCAGGCTTCAATGGGACTGTTTGAATAAAACCTGTCTGTATACTCTTGGCAAAAAGTGCTAGATTTATGGGAGACGAGGGCTGATGTGAAATTTTGGCCTCAAAATCTCATTCAGAACGGCAGGAGTCTCCATTTTGGACCTGAGCTGTCTAGAAGCGGAATCAAGGCTTTTCTTACACGTGCTGCCCATGTCATTGCGTGCAATTGTAGAGCCCGAGTCTAGCATTAGATTAGTGTAGTTCTGTGAAATGATGAATTTGGGAACTATTGTTACTAAAATTTCCTAAAATTGTATAAATCGTGTGACTGAAAAAGGGATTTTATTTCCAAAGTATAGTTTCTGAATATATGCAGAACTCTCTTGGGTCTGTTGGCTTTTATTTTTATAAGAGGCACCAATAGGTAAACAAAAGTGTCACCATCTCTGGGGAAGATCTTGGCTCCTTTTATTAGAGGCTGCATGACTCAGTAATTTATTTATTCTCTGAAATTCTGATTCCTTATATTTCAGCTCAGATGGCGCCTGCCTTGAAATATTGTAACTAGAAAGAATGTATGTAAAGGATCTAGTGCAGTGATAGAAAACTAATAGGTGCCTAACACACAGTCAGGTCTATTAAAATACAGTGTTTATAAAATGCAGTAATATCTAATCACGAGGGACTCATACTGTGCAGTGAGTTAAATATGAGCCCTCCAAGTCAAGGTGAGCCATAGTAGGTTAAAAAAGCAAGAGCTGATGTTTCATTTGCAGGGAAGGAATAGAGAAACAGGCATAAGGAACGGGAATAAAAGGAATGGGAGGAAGTGAGGAAAGAAGGGAGGGAGACAAGGAGGGAGAAAGGGAGAGAGGGAGGAAAAAGTGCTGTCCTTGGGGCTGGGAGACTCCTCTGTTTACCAAGAACCTGGCCAACACAGCCTGTGCTAGATAAAAGGAGTAACTATAGATAATTATTTTTGTGACCTTGGAATGATAAAGGACCTTCTAACTATGATACCAAAGACAGAAAAACAAAGGAAAAAACAGGCAAACTTTACTCCTGAGAACATAAAATAAGTAAAACAAACAAAACACAACATCCATCTGAAAAATTGTTAAAAGACAAACGTCAATTTGGAGAGACAAGAATCACAATTTATATAAGAAAGTGTTTGTATATAAACAGATTTTCACCAATTGGTAAGAGAAAATGACTCTACCTCCCCCACCCCAAACGTCACCAACAGAAAAATGGGCATAGGACCTGAACAAGATATTCACAAAGAATACAGGCATGTTTAAAATAAACACATAAATAGTTGTTCCATCTCATCGGAGATTATGGAAACACAAAAGAAAACAGCAATGGAATACTATCTTCTTATCATATTTGAAAAAATAAAAAAATTTTTGATATCCACTGTCAGAAAGTTCTTTTGGAAATGGATACATACACAGTAAGGACATTAATCAGGGTAAACTTCCTGAGGGGCTATAGGAAATTATGCATGGAAAGTCTATGAAAGTGCTTCCCCTTTGTCTTCTAGAATTTTTCCTCTAGATACATTTGGAAAAATGCAGAAAGTTATCCATCACAGTCTACTCAATACACATAAATATATGTGTACAGACATACAGACAAACATATATACATATCTATCTACTAAATACATACATATATACAGAGATGGAAAACATGTGAAAACCATTGAAAAGTTGTAAGTAGATAGCATAAAAGAGATTTTAAAATGTGATGAAGCTCTATTTTAGACATTGAAATAATTTATATTAAGATGTAAAAAAATAAGAAATAAAAAAAATATAAGGTATGATCCTATTCTTGCAATATAATTTGTAGAAATAATCACATATATGTGTAGTGTTCAAGGAAAGCCACTGAACTATCACTTTCCAAATCTCTGGTGTATGAAACAGTATCTTATAAATACACAAGTACTATGGATGAAAGGACAGAGACAAAAAGAAGTCCATCATACTATTTACAGTTTATGCATAATTTTCTACACCCATATGGCCCAAATAAACTTAAGGAAAAAATAGCACCTTTAATTTTACTAACTAGAGGAAACCATGGCTATAAATTCATTTCATTTTCCCAATCTTTAAGAAATTACGTTAATAGGGCTGGCCTGGTGGCGTAGTAGTTGTGTTCCCACAATCTACTTTAGTGGCCTGGGGTTTGCCGGTTCAGATCCTGGGTGCAGACGTACACAGTGCTCATCAAGCCATGCTGTGGCAGTGTCCCACATAGAAGAACTAGAAGGACTTACAACTAGGAGATACAACTATGTACTAGGGCTTTGGGGAGAAAAAAGAAAGAGGAAAATTGGCAACAGATGTTAGCTCAGGGCCAATTTTCCTCACCAAAAAAAAAAAAAAGCATACCTTAAAAATTAAAAAAAAAAAGAAGTTATGTTAATAGAAAGTATATACACTTTTCTTGAATATTTAATGAAGTATGTATTATTAAAGCGTGACGTAAGAAAAGATTTCTGTTTTCTGTCTTTGATGGAGGCTACTGATTCTCAGCTCAAACTGGTGCAATATCCTGTACTTCCAAATAGTAAATATTTCCAAATAGTAAATACTACCTCCTGATGTAACATGCTGAAGTTCAGATGCAAACTAATAAGCCAGTAGGGTGTATGTCAAAGTGATCCAACTGCACTTTAGTGACCAATTTTTTAGTTTAGTCCTCACTGATAGAGTAGAACCTTGCCTCTGAAGTTCTTTTGCTAAATTATTATCGTTGAGAATGATTGAAAGCAGATATAAAAGACCGACAAGCACACCAGATATCACGGGCTCCACAATCTGACCGCACATCCGGATCAGTCAGGGCCAGTGCCCACTGACCTCTGGCCAAAAGATTAGTGGAAGTCAGGGCTTCTCGACTGGTGTACTATTGACATTTGAGGTCAGATAATTCTTTGCTGTGGGCAGCTGTCCTGTGCACTGTAGGATGTTTAGCAGCATCTCTGGCCTCTACCCAGTTGATGCTGGTAGCACCCCCACCCCAGTTGTGACAACCAAAAGTTGTGATAACCCAAGAGATTGCCAAATGACAATAAGGTGGGGCTTGGAGGGTAGGGAAAAGGGAAACCAACCACAGTACCAGTTGTTCTTTCTCGGGAAAGTTTGTCCTTTTCGATTGGGTCCTTCCTACCTATTTTTATGTTAAAATACTCTTCTTTTAATAAAATGATAGTGATAGTGGATGGTAAGTTTTTTGTGTTAACGTTTTCTCCCCTGCCACATTTTTTGTTTGTTTTGAATGTGCGTGTGTGCGTGTCTCTGTGTGTGTGCGTGTATGTGTGTGTGTATTTATGGCCTTGCTTGGTAAAATAGAATAGGTTGCAACATATGCTTTCCCCCCACTTTTTAAAATTTTATAGGGCTGTGCAATCCTGTACTTGAGTACCTTTGGCAAAAACATTTTATTTCATCTTTTATTTTGAAAATGTTTCTAATTACTACGGATTTTGTTCGTTTGTGAGCCGCTTGTATTAAGGCTTCAGTAGAAATGGTGTATATCTTTCTGAAAGTTTCTTCCAAACACCCTGCAATTTTACCTTTGAAAACTTAACGCACTGAGGCCTTAATTTTATTATCTGTTTGTGCTCATCCGTAGGCGCAGCTTCATCTGTTTCCCGCCTCGGTGCTAAGTTAGGCTCCTCTGTCAGATGCCGCCTCTTGAGTAGCATCTCATTTCTAGTTCCTGAATGGTTTTTTACTTGAAAAAAACCTTGTATACCGCTAAGTGCCTTTCTAATCCAGATGTTTGCCTCTCCAAATTCACATTCAGGAGACAAGAAGAATTACGTTTTGTTTATTTAATTTCAGTGTGTGTTCTGACGGTATGAATTTAGCCTATACACATTTCATGTATTTTTTGTGTTTCTGATGTGGGATAGGTGTTACTACTAACCCCTGTGTTGTCATTATTGCTGCACTAAAGGAGTTTTACGCATTTTGAATCTCAGGCAGTGATTGTACCAGATGTTAGCATAAATACTCATGTAAAATAATTTTTTTGGAACTGCGTAAAAGAAAGGAATTGAATTACGCACATTTCATATGAAGGGAAGTCCTTTAATTGAGAACTGACAATGTAATACAGAAAGAAGTAGATATATCAAGCCTTGTGATATTTGTTTGGAGAATTATGAATACTACAGGCAGTGTCCTGATAATCATAAATATATATAAATGAACTACCTGTTTTTGGCACTTAGATTCTTTGGGAACTGTTTGAATTTCAGAATAATATGCCAACATTGTGACTCTCTGAAAACGCTCCACCATATTCTCTTTACATTTTTTTATCTTGATCATAAAATTTAAAAAAATTAAACAAGAAAATGCAAAAAATAATGTTATGCTATAACTAAGGAAATAAATTGTTCAAAACACTACATTATTAATGCATTACACAGACAAGATGTAGTCTATTCCAGGTACACTTGAACTGTACTTTGAGAATTGCTATGCTCCAAGCGATTGGGCAACAACTGGTTAAATTATACCAACAGACACCAATTCTCAATTTCTTACATAGAAAACTCATGTTGAGACTAAAATGACTTGCCCAAAGTCGGCCAGCAAGGCAGTAAAAAAAATCCTCCTTTGTGCTTTCTCTATCATGTCATGTACTCTCTTCCTGTCACTTTATCCATCTGCCCCTTCCTCATTTATTTTCTCCAATGATTTATTTCTCCTTAACATAATAATTTTGTCAATATTACTGAATAAAAGTACAACCTTACAGTTTTGAAATGAATATCTCATTTCATTCTTGTTTAGCCAATCTTTTTAAGCCTTTTTCTTTTCGGTGTGTGTTTTCAAATACTGTAGGGCTCAGACTTGGAAAGAGGAACTAGTGTGAAGGAATTCTTTTGTAAGTTCTTCTATCTTGATTTTTCACCAATCGCCTCACTTTCTAAATTCTTGTGAGCAGCACAGAGAAGGTTTTATCACTTTCTGCTGGAAGATGATTCTTAACTTGATGAGATTACTTGATAATTCTTCTCTGGTCAGGAGAATCCAGAAAGCCTTGGCCTCTGGGGACCAATTCCTAATTAGTGCTCCAGTGTTCTGTCCTATAAGATCCCAAGAAAGTTTTGCTGCATTGTTATCCATCATCTTAAATAATTAAATACACAAATAAATATCTAAGTAGTTAGATAGTTGGTGATAGATACATAACATTGAAATGTGCCTTCGAAACTTGCATTTTGTAAATTGTCTCAAACCTTTCATTTTTTAATTATAGGACTCTTTGGAAAAACAGTTCGTAACTCACTTCGAGATTTATTAAATTAATCTTTAGCTTAAGGGGACTTAGAGAAAATAGAAATATGCAATTGCATACTAATAAAACAGATTCAACTCATCAAGATGAATTCTTTTTCTAAGAATAATCTTTTTGCTTAATTCCAAAAATTATTTTGAGAAAAACATTTATTTAGGAAACATCTACTTTAGGTACTACCCTTACAGCCAATTTACATTTATTTACCTAATAAATATGCCTATATTTTTATAGGTAATCTAGAATTTTAGAGATAATATTCGGTTTCTGGTAAATTTTAGGGCATTGCAGACTGCAAGAGGATCTGAAAGTAACACCTTGTAGTGGAAGATCTAGTCTTGTGAGAATGGTCTAGCGTTGTATAGCGTTTTATGTAACATTTTGATGCGGCACACTTGATGGGGAAACTGCAAGGCTACATTTATGAAAGCACATTTGTTTTTTTCTGAAGACTCATTACCCTTCCAAATGTCAACCAATTGGAGAAGAAGTGGGGGCTCAGGGAGCTGGAGTAGAAAACTCCTTTCTCTCTGGGACTTGATCACCTACTGCTATACATGGGACACAATAGTGTCCAGTTAGGTGTCTGGGTGGTCAGTAATGGATACTAAAATGGTTTCCACAATTTGGAAGGTGAGTGATAACTAGGATGGAATAATGAGCCAGATTTTTGATGCCTCTTTACCAAGACCATATTACTCTGCATGGGACCATTACTTTTAATCTCTAACATTTGGTCTATTTTATATGTATATAATTTAGTCTCATGTTAACTGGCTGTAAGTAGTTAAGAAAAATTTTATTTGTCCACACAAGCGAGCTGTTAGGTAGAAAGTATTTAGAGACCCTCTGACCCTCAAGCAAAACCAAGACTATGATGAGAGTGGTAATTAGAATAAAATACTCAAGGAGGCGGGAAATCTAGAGAACAGTAGCAGAGATTGCTTTGTCAGGAGCCTCACTCTTGTGGAGTTCCTCGTAGCAGGAGCAACCTGGACTACGTCTTATTTTATTGTGGTATGCAAACCCATTTAAACACCCTAAATCACAAGTTACACGTCGTTTAGTGATGGTCTTCCAGCTTTAAGATGCGGCAAAGGTTTCTTGAAGAAATTATGTTGTTATCCAAAAGCAGGTGGACTTTTACATCTTCTCAGTTTATAGGTAAACTGGCATATTTGCTTTGGTGGGTATCCATAATCTTAGCATCATGATTCTGTGTTTGTTTTTGCCCTCACTTTTTCACCTCCCCACTAAAAAGATCTCTAGCAGGGAGAAATAGATACTTTAATAGTTTCAGACTTTCTTTTAGGGAGAGACTCTTTCTTCAGGAAAATAAGCTGCACGGTGATGGAAGATGAGGCTTTGATAGGTGAATAGATATCAGAAAATACTTAAAAAGTTTGCTTAAAAAGTATACAGTGTTTTCTTGTAGGAGAACACACAGGAGAGAAAAGGGTGAAGTAAGAAGGTGGGACTTAAAAGAAAGGTGGCTGTCAATAAATTGCCCTGCGTTTGCTGAAGCATGTTTGAGGATTGGGATGCATATTGTTCACTGTTTTAACTCTTTATTTTGAATTTATTTTAGAATTATAGAAAACTTGCAATTATAGCACAGAGAGTCCCCATATACCCTCCACCGAGTTTCTCCTAATGTTGACATCTTGCATAACTAAGGTCTATTTGTCAAAACTAAAAAATGAGCGTTGGAGTTATACAACTAACTAAACTACAGACTTCATCAATTTTTCCACTAATATTCTTTTTTGTTAGGATCCCAGGATCCTGCACTGTGTTTAGTTGTCACATCTCCTAGTTTCCTGTAGACTATGACAATTCCTTACCTTTCCTTGTCTTTCATGACATTGATGCATTTGAAGAGTACAGAGCAGGTATTTTATGGAACGCCCCTTGATTTGGATTTGTCTGACGTGTTTCTCATGATTATTTTAAGGTTATGCCCCTTTGGAGGGAATACACAGAATGCATGTGTCCTCAGTCCATCAAATCAGGAGGTACAAGATGTGAATAGGTTGCATTTCTGGTGATGCTGGCCTTCATCACTTGGTTAAAGTGTAAGCTGCTGGCTTTCTCCACTGTAAATTTACTGGTTTTTTTCCTTTGTAATTAATAAATATCTTGGGGGAAATGGTTTAAGACTATTCAAATCTTATTTCTTCTCAAATGGTTATCTACTAATTTTAATATTCTTCACTGAATCTTGCCACAATTATTACTGTGGTGTTTGCCTAACAGTGATATTTATTTCCCTTATTTCTTCTGCATTTATTAATTAGAGGAAGAACTGTCCCTTCTTTTACATTACTTATTTCTCAATTATTTATTTCTATGACCCTGGACACATGGATAATTATTGTATCCTATGCATTTTAACCCTACTTTTTGACAAAATTGTCCCACCTTTGGTACTGGAAGCTTTCAGCTGCGGCTCCTGTTTCTTTTTATCACGTCCTCCCTGTTCTTTTTTGAGCAACTGCTTACTTTTTGGCATCGTGAGATGATCCAAGTTCAATTTGTCAACCCTTTTAGCTGAATTCACCTTAGCAATATCCAATGGCCCCTGCCCAAGACAACCCAGGATTTGCATAGCATGGCTTCCAGCAGGCCCCTGGCTCTCCTTAGACCTCAGGTTAGTTGGCTGCCTTGTGACTTCCTGAACAAGATGACCTTAAAGTTCCCCTCAGCTTGACTAAATTTTAGACAGGTCTCTTCCTGACTATAGATAACCCCTTTTCTTAGAGCATTTACTTTAGAAAACTTGCAACTGTAAATTATTTCTCTGCCCCTTTGAGATGCAAATATTCTCCCAGCCTTTTGCCAGGTTTACAACCCAGGAATATTTTTCTCAAGGACCTGGGAACCTCTCATTTGAAATGTAATAATCAAGAAAGATAGCGCCTCTGTCTACTAGCCTCTGCTGGAAAGAAGGAGCCCAGCTTTGGTATGCACCATTAGTAAACACAATGGCCTAGTCACATTGACCAAGCTCCCCCTAACGTCTTTCAGTACTTTTCCACTAGCTCAACCCAGTGCTTAAAAACTCTCCCACCTTTTGTTTCAGCAGAGTTGAGTTCAATCTCTGTCCTTCATTTCGAAAGTCTTGAATAAAATTTTCCTTGCATGTTTAACTTATCCAGTACAATTTTTCATTGACACCTCTGACAGGCTAAAAAAAAATGTCATGAACTGTTAGATTTTCTGACTTTCGTTGTTTTCAATGTAGGAGCCATGCTTTCTCCAATTTTCTACATCCTAAGACAAAAACCAGACAGATTATAACTATAAATTATCTCCATTCTGCTTTGTAAAATTCCCATGTTACCGCTAAACATTTTCACAAACTTTTCCATACATACAAATTATGTATATGGATAATTTTTAAAGAGTTTAAAAATGTTTGGTCACTACAACAGAATGAGAAGGGAACTGTCATTTAAGAGAAAGCAATAGATCACTGAGGGCAGAAAAGTAGAGCAGGACGGTGGCCTATGGAAATATAAGCTCTCAGAAATTCACAGAGCTCTTAGGGAGGGAATTTGGAATTCTCAAGGAATGTATGATAAGGAGTTTGACTCAACTTTATTTAAATTTCAAAATATGGAAACCAGCGAACTATGAATTTTAGATCACAATTGGACAGAAACATGGGCACTAACCCACTTATGTAATCACAAAAAATATTATTTGTGGGGCTGGCCTGGTGGCGCAGCGGTTAGGTTCATATGTTCTGCTTCAGTGGCCTGGGGTTCGCCGGTTTGGATCCCAGGTGCGGACCTATGCATGGCTTGTTGGGCTGGGCTGTGGCGGGAGTCCCACATGTAAAGTAGAGGTGAATGGGCATGGATGTTAGCTCAGGGCCTGTCTTCCTCAACAGAGGGAGGAGGATTGGCGGCAGACGTTAGCTCAGGGCTAATCTTCCTAAAAATATATATATATTATTTGTGGATTTTCCAAATTAATATAATTTTTTTTTTACTTTTTAAAATATCTAGCAAGTGGTACCTAGGCTATATATTATGCAAAAATTTAACTGTTTGCATTTCTTTGGGGAGTATATAATCTATATTTAACTGATAATAATATAATGAGAGTTTTTTCATTTTCATTGCCATATGTTTGTGATGACAGGTAGTATCAGCAAATTTATATAGATTGCTAGTCATAGTACTGTATTAAATCATACTAAGAAGACTTCTACAGGGGCCAGCCCAGTGGTGCAGTGGTTAAGTTCATGCTCTCTGTTTTGGCAGCCATAGGTTCACTGGTTCAGATCCGGGGCATGGACCTAGCACCTCTCATCAAGCCATGCTGTGGCGGCATCCCACATACAACACAGAGGAAGATAGGCACAGATGTTAGCTCAGTGACAATCTTCCTCAAGTAAAAAGAGGAAGATTGGCAACAGATGTTAGCTCAGGGCCAATCTTGCTCACCAAAAAAAAAAAACCTATATAAGCATAATATATGGACAAGCAAATGTCATAAATACTTGCAATTCTCTACCATATTCCTCAGATTGTTATTTTGTCAAAAAAAGTGTTATTAGAAAGATAGAATGAAGTGTTCAAATTCCCATAAACTATTGGGAGGCCAATCTAATAATTCTATTTATATTCAGTTATATATTTAATACATATGTAAATTTTATAAAATTATATTCATTACAAAAGTATGGTTAAGAGAAAACTATGCAAAGAAACAGTAGAGACAGATTTTTTTTTTTTTTTTTTTTTGGTGAGGAAGATTGGCCCTGAGTTAACATCTATGCCAATCTTCCTCTATTTTGTATGTGGGATGCCATCACAGCATGGCTTGATGAGCAGTATGTAGGTCTGCACCCAGGATCCAAACCCTTGAACCCCTGGTCACTGAAGCAGAGGGTGAGAACTAACCACTACACCACGGGGCCAACCCCAAGACATAGAATTTTTTTGTCAAATTATACCTATTTTAATGTCACACCATTCATTTATCTTGTCAATATTTTATCTTTAACAAAATGTTTTAATTTGTTGTAAATAAACATTAAACATCACACTATCAAAGATATATGAAAACCATATTCAGTAAGATACTGACTTTCTAGAATTCTTATAGAACAAGTTATTTTAGACCAAAATATAAATTTTTAAACTTAAAAAATATTATTTAATGGAATTGGCTTTCAAATTAGATTCCGTGCATTCCAGCTTGCCAACCAAGATGTTCTAAATATAATTTGATATTTTCGGCGCAGGGAGATTTGAAGTCCCTGAGCACATGAACAGTGCCATATAACTCCACTATGCACTAGAAAAGCAGGAAATGCTGGGTTATGCTGTAGGTAGCTCCTTCTCAGTATTATGACCAAACACAGTTGTATTATGCTGTAATGCAGTGATAGGCTGAGGGTGTCCTGATCTGAGCAGGAAAGCTTCTTCATCAACTGAGAGGCTCCGGATTATCTGAGCTTTCTGTCTCCTCTCTGATAGATTTTCATTTTCTTCCCTGGGGTCAGAGTGGCACCCCTCCTGTCTGCTTCCAATTTACTCTGAACTAGGGCATGGAATTCAGGTAACCAAACTTTCTTAGATTGTATGCGGAGTAAAAGTTACCAGGCTCTGAGTCACACCCTAAAGGCGCCCATGTGAATAAAATGAAGGAGCTCGTAGTGCTTGCTTGAGTTCATCACAGCCTTTATAATATTTACTTATTCAATCCTTCCTTTGTTATATGGAGTTATGTAGTTTCAAAACATGGGGATTTCTCTGTTGTCAGTCTTGGCAGCATCAAAAGACAAAAGTATTACAAGAACCTGGAATGATCTAAAGAAAACACATGCAATTTAATTTGGTAGTCTAAATCCTTGCAATGTTAGATTTAAAAAAAAAATGCAGAACCATTTAGATTAGAACACTCAGATAAGCTTGTTAAAGTGTGTTCTTCCCTTCCCTTCGAGGTAGCCTATTTTGGAAGACAGTTTATAATAATCTACGTGTTTTGGTGAGAAGGGAACCAAAGGAAAGATTTTAAAGGCTTGGTGTTAACCCTATTGCTGAAATATATATTGCAAGAAATATATGGCCATGCTAGAGTCACAGCTTCAAAACGACTGGGACTGTCATGGTAGCTTTTTGACCCCTCCTCCCACTGGCACCACTTTTTTGAGGCTCCATGCAGATCACCACCTTTGAGATAATAACTTTTCTTTTTGGAGAAAGGTTGATGCTACAGTCACATTTATTTAAATTTCAATCGTTATAATACACACTAAGATCCTGAATGCAATTGTTTCCTGTGAGTCTCCAGCCACACTTACCTATGTGAGGATTACTTTGGCAGGTCATGAATCATTCACTGTTTTGGTTTTTACCGGTAAAATCTGCATGGACTACTTTGTGTCTTAGTCTCAGAGAACCCAGCCCTGGACCTTTAGGTATGTCCAACGAGGGGCTGAAGCATCATTGGCCAGGGATGTTGCAGACAGGCTGGTATTTTAGGATAAGAGAATAGACTATATGGTCTATTAAAAGTCCCTGATGCCTCCACAAAACAAGAACATAAAAAATATTTGTTTTCCAATTTTTAATTTCGAAAAAATTAAATGCACAGAAAATTTTAAACACTAGTGCAACGCACACCCATATTCCCATGACCTAGATACAGCAGTTTTAACATAGTGCCAGAGCCATATTTCCTTTTTTTTCTGAAATACTTCAGTTATTTGCAACATCATGGTACTTTATGCCTAAAGATTTCAGCAGGTATCTCCTGAAATAATGGACATTCTCTTACATAACCTCAATATTGTCCTCACACTGAAGACAATTAACAATCGCTTCCTAATTTTGCCTGACTCCCAGTCTATATTCAGATTTTTCCAGCTGTCTCCCAGATGCCTTTTACAGCCTTTATTTTTTCCCAGAACCAGGAAAAACAAATTGGTTTCACAAATAATACATGACTATTGTTTTTCAAGATTGAAATGAACCCTAGTGCTAAAAACTATATTGCAAATGAAACCATAAGCAAGGAGATACGATGTAAAAGCAAAGGAAAGCATTGGAGGTCTTCTTCATTCATAGGAGACACGCATTTGTCCCCGCAGGCCTTATTTCCATCGTATGACAGGTGGATATTAAGAGTATCTGCCTCGGAATATTATTATTCAAATGGGATGATTTTTCAGAAGTGCTTAGAAAAGTGACTGGCATGTGGGAAGCATTAATAAATGTTAATTACCATTATTATTACCTTTAGAGCATAAATGATCAAAGAAACATGATAATTTAACAGTTCACTCGATGTTTCAGTCCAGCCCCTGAAGCCTATAAAGTTTTATAGTAAAAGGAGATGGGTTTAGACGTGACAGGGATCTGTGAGTGTAACCCACAACGTTTTAAGATTGCTAGTTTTTGGCAGATGAGGAAACTGAGAGCTTTTTAAAGCTAATATATCTATAAATTTGATTTAAAGGACTAAACATAAAAATGTAGAACTGTATATCATTACTTAAAGCAAAGTGCAAATCTAATACATAAATATCATTTAAAAAATATTATGGAAAAGTTTTCTCAATGAATTCTCAGGAACATGTTTGAAGTCACAATTTAGTATACTTGAAATATCAATGCATAAATTTTTTTCATGAATTTGTTCTCAAATTTTAATTAAGTTGAATTTCTGCTGGCAACACTTCAGATTTAAACTCCAGCAAAATGTTTTACTATTTGTATTTTTTATATATTAAAAACATCCATTTCCCAAATGCCTCTGAGTTTATTGAAAAATATGTATATATATAAATGCTACTATTAAATTTGTGAAACTCTGGAGATAAGAACAAGAATTCTCTTTTTAGAAATATTTATCCAATATACATACACCATGCATATATTTTAAAAGTTTATAAAACAATTAATTTTAAATGTTGAGTTCTAGCTACACACTTGCATGAGTAATATTAATTGATTAAGAATTTCCTAATATTTATAAAATAAAAAAGTAGTGATTATAGCTTACTTACTAATAAAATACTATTTCTGTGTTCTGTCCAGGTTTATGGATAGGAAAAGTAACAGAGTTATATGATTTACTTAAGAATTAAATTTCCATGGAAGAGTTATAGCTAAGTAAAGCAGAACAATTTTGTGGGAAGAGAGAACGAGTGGCACCACATGGATTTAAGTACCAAATCTGCCGCTAACCAGCTGGATAATATTTTTATGTCATTTCTCTCCCCTGGGACTCAGTTTCTTTATATTCAAAATAAGAAATTTGGATTATAGAGCTTCTGAGAAAAAGAGAACTACAATAAGCTTATATTTTTATGTGGTTTATTGCTTATGGAGTGTATTTGAGCAAAATATTTCACGTGGTCCCTGCCTAAGCTCTGCGAGGTCGTTAGATGCATTTTTAGCTGTTCTTCCGCACAGTATTGTGGAAAACCTTGGAGTCCAGACTAAAGCATTTATATGCATTAATCATAAGTACCATTTACACAATACTTAATACATTCTAGGTATCATTATTTAAACAAATAACTCTGTCAGAGGACCCAAAATGAGTTTATCGTCATTTAACAAGTGATGATGTGGGGCTTAGGATGGTTAAGTCACTCGCCGCAAAGCTAGTACTTGGCAGAGTTGGAGTTTGAACGGAGGTCTGCATGACAGCAATTGTTACGTTTTTCCTATTATACTACTTTTTTCTTCTCTTTTTGTCTTTTTTAAGTGGTTATGAAAATCATTGAAAGTGTTTAAGTAAAGAAATAATGTAAGCATTTCAATATTTTAAGTAGTAGTAATGAACATAATGAAATTACAAAGTAGATAAAAAGAGGATGAGGAGATCAACTGTGCCGTTGACACAGTCTTAGAGAAATAATGAGGAGCTGAGTTTGAAAATGGACAGGAAAAATGAGTAAAAGAAATTAATACAAGGAAGAGGATTTGAAACTGTGTAAATGCAGGTGACAAAGAAAATGCAAGAGCAATGCTATAAAATTTTGATCCCACAAGCCTGTTTTTCTTTATTCCTGACTATTTCTATTAACGATTACAAACAAGCATTTATCACGTATATGTCCCTATCTTCACGAAACTCATATTCTAGGGAGAGGAGACCCAAAAACCACAAATAAACAAGTTTTATACATATATCTATTCCAAAAGGTGATTTCGTTCTCAAAGATCTTCCTCTGGTGAGATAGGACATTCATATTCTCAAATAATTAGACAATAGAACAATATAAACATCTTAAGGGAGGAACTGATAACATGTTCTAAAATTTTTAGAAGAATAATTACATACAGCTAGAGAAGAAAGGGGGATGTACTGGATGAACTTGGTTGGGAAGTATGGTTAAGTTTGGACCAACAGAAATGGGAAAAGGGATGAAGATGAGCCAAATAATTAACGGGCAATATCTGAAGATATTCACCTGCAACAGCAAATAGCTTAGTTTAGCTTGAGGGAACAGTACGTGAAAGGAAGATGAAATGACATTGAAGTGGTAAGGGCAAAGGTAATGATGGTTCCTGTCCCCTAGTAATTCCACTCCTAGCTATACACTCAAGAATAATGTCCCAATAAGTGCATCAAAAACACAAGAATTTAATACATATTTTAAATATTTATATTTATATATATTTAATATTTATAATAGCCCAAAATGGAATGCTTCCCAAAAGATCATTAATAGAAAAACAGATAAATAAGTGGTATATATTTGCAGAGTGGAATGCTATCTATATAGAGCAATGAGAATAAGCAGACTATAACTTCATGCGGTAGTGCAGATGTATTTCAAATATATAAATGTTGAACATAAAAAGCCAGACACAAGTGTACGTATACTATTACTCCATTCATATAACGTTCAAAAATTGGAACATCTATAGTTGTAGAAATCGAGATAGTAATTGTTCTTGATGTGTAGCGACTAGAATAGGACACAGGGAAGTTTCTGGGGTGCTGGTAACCTTTTTTTCTCCTTGATTTGGGTACGAAATACACAGACTCACTTAGCTTGTGGAAGTATTTCCACTTTATATTTATTATTTGGACATTTTTCTATATGAATTTTCCACTTTAAACAAATTTAATGATGGTAATTGAGGAATTGATACTCTTTGTTCAGTAAGGAGACATGGAAGGTGGTTTTTAGCTGAAGAATTGCTAAATTTTATCAAAGTCAGAAAGAGTGAATCAAGTGGTAGCAAGACAAAAGAATGAAAATGAAAGAGAAAATTAAGACGAATTTGTATAGTAGTAAGAAATACAGAGAAGGAGATGGATATGATAAATGTATGAGATAAATGGACAAACTTTCTGCTTCACAAAAGAGGATAGATAAAGAAAGCAGAAGAATTTTTTTAAATTGAGATTTCAAGACTGAGTAGCAGGCAGTATTACTGAGAAACAGGAAAATCAAGAGAATAAAGGACTTGCAAGTGTTGGAAAACTACAGCCAGCAGGCCAAATCTTGCCCCCAACTGTTTTTGTACAGTCCATGAGCTAAAAATATTTTTTACATTTTTAAGTGGTTGAAAAAATTCAGAGTGGGAGTAATTAGAATAATATTTGTGATACATGAAAATTACATGAAATTCAAATTTCGGTGTCCATATAAAGTTGTATTGCCACAGCCACACTTATTGGCGTGCAGAGTCTATGACTGCACTTGCATTACATCAGCAACAGAGTTGAATAATGCAACAAAGTGGTACGGTATGGCCAGCAAGGCATTAATTATTTACTATCCTGCCCTTTACAGGAAAATTCTGCCAAACTCTGTTTTAGAGCTAAAACTGTAAATGACATATATATACTGGAAAATGCCTAATAGGCTAATGGAAGAATATAATTTTTGTTGAAAAAAGGAGGATAACTTTAGAAATAGAATTCCAAGGATCACTGCATAAAGCGAAGAACTGAATCTGTTTGTGTAGCAGTTGGCATTTAATAGCACTTAAGAATTTAAAAAGTGTTTTCACATACATTCATTCATTTGATCTCTAAAACAACTCACCGTTGAGCTTAACTGTGAGGTGAGTATCATTGTCTCTAGTCTACAGATGAGGAAACAGATTGGGAAAGATATGTGGCTGACTATACTTTGGAGAATAACTGTGTTCGAAAGTAGAAGGTGGTAGATAACTACCATTTGGGAGAATCTGAATGTTTTGGTATGTTGTGGGCAATATTGCTCATGTTTGTTGTCATGGCGATAGAACAAAAACTCTAGAGCCAGAATTTCTAGGTTTGCTTCCAGGTTCTACCATTTACAACACTGTAATCTTGAGTAAATAACCTTTTGGAAACTCAGTTTCATACTCCATAAAATTAGGATAATGATATACTTACGTCATAGGTTCCTCTGAAGATTAAAGTTTAAGTGTATGTAAGATGCCTAGAGGAGTATCGGGCATATATAAATGTTAGCTATTTTCATTGTCTTTGACAATAGATTCCAGAGTCAGTCGACATACAATGTAATTGCATTTGGATGGCAGTGATTCAAAAAGCTTTTGATAGCTATTTGTGTCAGAGTTCTTCTCCATAGATTTGAGTAGGAGCAGAGACATAAGCCAGCCAACAATAACACTTACCTGATATGTCTTAAGCTCTGTACCTGAGTTTCTTTGCTTATCCTGCACTAAATAATCCAATAAGAAATTTTCACCCAGAATTCTTAAATATCAAGTATTCTTTGAAGTCCTATTTTGAAATTTTCGTAGTGATTAAAATCTCTTGATAGCATATAGTAAATCATTCATGGAAGCACTAAAAACCTTCAGTAAAGGTGTCAGTAAGTAATTTAATGGTTTTCTGTTGCTATTCCTCCTGTAAGAAAGAGTCAGAATTCTCTAGAACTTTTAATTTTGTAAACTGTTGCTCAACTTTGGGCCCTCATCTTGTCAGAAGTAAACATCTGCCAATTGTATTCACCACGTGAGTTGAGATGTTATTAAGGAAATCGAGGGCAACCGATGAGATTCCTGTCCCCAACAGGATCAGTCTAGTGTTACCCAATAATGGACTCTACTCCCTGCATGACGGGTGGATAGCATTTGCAATTATCGTCATTTTGTGTCTGGGGAACCATAGACAGGAGGGTTAAGTAACTTCCTCAAGGTCATATTGGAAATCACTGGCATTCCAAGGAGGTGAACTTGGAATACACTTAACCAGATGACCTCTTGAATAGTTTTAACTTTATTATGAGGATAGTGAGTAATTTTCCATGATATGCTAGCATGCACTTCAAAATTATTTTTTAAATCCAGGGTCATGGATTTATTATCTGAGATGAATACTGTAAAAGGAGGTCCCAATGGACTCTATCTACAGTTATTATCTGAAAGTTTAAACACTTTTTTATGAAAATGGAGAAAATGATAATGGCCACTTGTCGAGTGGAGAAAATTCATCTCTATTTTTGAGCTAGTTTAATGTGTTGACAGCTTATAATTTACTTAATGTGCTTGCATACTATTGATTTCAGATGTAAGTGAGCTGTGTCTTCATTTATGTGCCTTGCCATATGCCAGCAGCAGTAAAAGTTGCTCTTCTTTCAACATATTACATAGGAGACATTTGCTGAGAAAAGAAACTACAAACTATTTTCAGATCCTAACGAACAGTTACTTGTATAGGTCATCAGTTAAAACCCTAGTCTCATAAAGCTTAATTTAATTCTTCAAATAAAATAAAATCAATAAATTATGAAAAGAAAACAAATTTTAAGTGCTAGATATGTGAATATATTTTGATAACTTTTTATAGAATAAGAAATAGCCTTTATTGAGCGTTCAGTATGTGTTAAGCATCACGCTAATGAATTTAAAGGAAACTTCAAATCACAAAGTCTCATTGTTTATTTTATTTACTAGATTGAAACTAAAGCATGGATAGTTAATCCTGAAATGTTACAGATACCAAGTTATTTTAGACACTGAGTTAGGCTTATAATAAATAGATGATAAATGACAGATACTTGATATTGGTTCTTTGATTTTTACTTGCATTTTCCATTGACCATTCTTGTAATTCCTCCCTTCATATAGTTAAGCTCCTTTGATATTGTACATTATTGATTCAATAAAGTGTGGTTTAGTATTCTGATCCTAGTATCCAGAATATTGCAAAGCTTTTTGAGGTGATTTCTTCTTATTTCCCCATCTATAGATGTCCTAGAGACTATCATCTGGACATACCATAGGCATTGTAGGTATCACATATTCTATGTGAAAAATCAAATAAGTAAATTCTGTTATCCTTTATGATTTATGCTTTAATGATTTATCCTTTTGAATGCTCCCTTTCAGACTTATGTACTCATTCTACTGTTAGAATATTTATGGATTCCTTTTTTTGACCATATGATTGCATAGCCTGTCTCATGAAATCTTATGGACTTGATATTATCAAATCGCTTTTACTTCAAGCTTCTTTTATATTTGACAAAAATCATAGGTCCCAGGTGCTAAGGTGGTGAATATGGTAGTTTAAATTATTGATGCTTTTCTACCCATCCCACATTTTAAATTGCAAGTAGAAGCTGCAAGTTGTACACTGTTCAAGATATGACATCCAAAGAATGATATCATGCCAACATAAGTTTACTGTGGATGGGAGAGCAGCACCTCAAAACTCAAGATACTAAATAGAGAGGGCTGTCTTAATGGACTCTGCCCATAACATTTTTACTTTTCCTCCAAAAGAGTTTGCATACACATACACACCTGCGCAAAATATATATACATCCTTATGATTTTATATATATGCTCGTCTATATACATATGGCTTATAAATGTGTACTATTACTGTTTACCAATGCATGTGAGTGTTTATGTGAGGATCTGTCTATGTATGTTTCATTTGAAGATAAATGTAGATATAGTTTCATTTTAAGACAAACTTTATGATACTTCTACCTTTGAGGCATACTATTAGTATAATTAAATAACGTATACACTTTTCTAACATATGTGATGCATTACATTTAGTTTGAATGAATGTAAAATTTTAATGCATTAGGAATTTGAGAATTTAAGGAGTAGATTTGAATATGTTAGATACTAAATTATACATTGTTCTCAAATGTAACATCGTAGTTCTAGAAGAAACAATTATAATTCAATAGATTTTTCATATGAACAATTAAACCTGGAAAGTTTTGATTATATGACTTAAAAAACCTATGACATGGGGCTGGCCCTGTGGCTCAGTGGTTAGGTTTGCATGTTCTGCTTTGGCGGCCTGGGGTTCGCCAGTTCGGATCCCGGGTGTGGACATGGCACTGCTTGGCAAGCCATGCTGTGGTAGGTGTCCCACACATAAAGTAGAGGGAAGATGGGCACGGATGTTAGCTCAGGGCCAGCCTTCCTCAGCAAAAGGAGGAGAATTGGCAGCAGATATTAGCTCAGGGCTAATCTTCCTCAAAAAAAAAAGAAAAAAATTCTAAGACATGTCTCTGTTTTTAAATGAACAAGATTTATGAATATTCTATAATGACCTCTTCTTCCTAAAATGCTTTTTGACACAGTGAAGTGATTATAAATCTAATTATCACATGTTTTAGGCTAAGATGACTCAATTGCCTGAGGCAGAAAAAGAAAAGATTGCTGAGCAAGTTGCTGATTTCAAGAAAGTGAAGAGTAAGCTGGATGCTGAGATTGAGATATGGGATGATACAAGCAACGATATCATTGTCCTGGCCAAGAAGATGTGTATGATCATGATGGAGATGACAGACTTTACAAGGTAATTATGAGGAAAATGATGCATAATATTTATAATGGTTGGAAACATTTGTCACATTAGTGAAACCTCAAGTTTCTCTGTGGGGCAGATGCCAAAAACAAATAGTAGGGGAAAGCACATAATATAGAATTAGAAATTTGTAGGTGTATAGTTCTAGAGGTTTGGTAAATACATATGACGGTTTCTCAATAACTGCTGAGGAATGATTTTAGAAATCATTTTATACCCTCTTACCTTCACCCTCCTCTAGAATCTTCTCTGTGTATCATATTAGCATATTACTTTTACAAAGAAACTGGCAAATCAATTATGATCTCTGCTGGAGCTATCTGAATGGTTGATTTCCATAGCTACATAATTTTAGTTATAGTGATTTATGTACCATCAAGATTAGTGGTATCTTTTTTCACTGAGAGATCAACTAGATACATATGAAATTACAATGACAATGATATACAAGCAGGAATAATGCATTATGTGTATATTCCAGAAGTAATAAAAATGTTTATTATGGCTTCAAAATATCATTTTACAGAGCCAGCCAAAGAGCAGTGAAATATATACTGCCTGTCCTGCATGTTACTAAAATCTACAAAACTACAACAATTAAAATAATTTAGTCTTGACATAATTATAAAAGCCAGAGAACAAAAAAATCCTCTGAAGCAGATCTAGAATACTTAGGAAATCATTCATTTATATCGCAATACATTACACACCAAAATAACTTTTAGATGGAGCAATGGAATAATATAATTTTAAAATCATAATAAATGAGAAAAATGTACATGAATCTTTTGCTGATATTAAGATTGAGAAAAGCTTTCTAAGCATTATAGACAAAGGAAGAACTCCTAAAAGAAGGATTATTAAATTCAACTACATTAAAAATTTTTTACATCAATAAAATGTCCTGAACAATTTTGAAATATGAATGTATAATTTACTAAACATTTGTAACCAAAAACAGCAAAAATGTGATGTCATTTATATATAAAGAATACTCACAGACATGATAAAAAAAAAAACCAAATATCCTAGTAGAAGAATGGATACAAAAGATATGAGCAGATAATTCACCAAGTTTTCCCCATAAAAAATATGACCAATTAATATGTGAAAAATATTTAACTTAAAAAAATTTAAAATAAGATTCCTTTTATGTTTACAAAATTGGCCAAAACTTTTAAAATAGGCCTGGTACAGGGAGGATTTGGTGGTGAGAGTGTATGTTGGTATAAGCCGGATAGTAACTTAGCAACATGTATAAACTAAAAACTTTTATAAACTTTTGATATGTTTATCTATCTATATATCTATATCCATAAATTATATACACAATTTCATAATTATAAACTTTTGATATGTTTATCTATCTATATATCTATATCCATAAATTATATACACAATTTCATAATGAATACCTTTTAGATACCTGTTTGTCCCTCTTAGCTCTTCCCAGTTTTTTCTAACCTTGTAGCATAGCTTCTAAATGTGTTATCATGCCTTTTCACATACAGAATGATTTATTTTTAACCCATTGCTCAGTCTCTGCAGACTAAAAATTCCGAGAAGCCTCTCTCTCTCTGTCTCTCTCCACACATATATAATAGAGAAATATGGAACATGGACATGTATATGCCTGTGTACAGGAAACAAAGCTATACCACAACAGTATTAAATAGTGATTATGTTTTCGTAGTTGGATTGTGGGTGAGTTAATTACTTTTAACCTTCTATAATTTGTTAATTATGATAAATACATATTCACTTTTAAAAATTTATAATTTGGTTTTAAGTTAGTCCTAGGATAGTGACAGTTGACTAAATTTAAATCACTCCATGCAACCTTCCTCAAATGTTAAGATCAAAAAAGAGTACAAAGAAAACTTTAAATGATGTCAGCTTTCAGTATTATTAAGCTATGGAGAATAGTGTGAATTTCAAATTACCTTAAAGTAGAGAAATATACCCCAAATTCCAGCAGAGCTGCTGCTGGTAGTGCTCCTTGCTATAAGTCCATGGGTCTAGAGAGCAGGGAATGAGAGAACTAAAACACCCAACAGAAATGGGAGGAGTATCAAAAAGTAATAGATAAAGCACAGCAGAAAACTGGATCAAAATGAAAGCACCTGATACTAAGTGCTAAAAGACTGAACACAGGTCTGGGATTCGGCGTTTTATAATACCAACTATAGAGACTGAACTTACAATTAAATGGGACTGTAACTGGGAACTTAAGAAATCTTCACTTTTGAGGAAAAAGGAAATACGGGATAGGTGACATTGGTGGTATGCCAGAGATTGAAAAGAAGACTATAAATAGGAAATACTAAGGAACTCAGATAAATGAAAGAGAATCATAATATATGTTAGCCTCTCTCCTTCCCCATCACCACCACCAAAAAGATTATCCATTAAGGAAAGTATACTGCATAATAATGATGGAAGAGGATGCTTTTGGTCTGGAACCCTGCCTGGGAAGAGCAAGATTCAGACCAACAGCATGCAAAACTATTGTAAGAAGATATAGAAAATGAGTTCACTTCTGGATATATTTGCCAAAGAAAACTATCTCAAGGAGATATCTGCACTCCATGTTCATTGCAATGTTATTCACAATAGCCAAGACATGAAAACAAATTTAGTGTCCATCAAATGAGAAACGGATAAAGAAAATGCGAGTATATTTTTTACCTATAAAAAAGAAGGAAATCCTGCCATTTGTGACATATGGATGAACCTGATGGGCATTATACTAAGTGAAATAAATGAGAGAGAAAAAGAGTAATGCTGGATCGTATCACTTATATGTGGAATATAAAAGAAGAAAAAGTTGAACTCATGGAAAGAGAGAGTAGAATGATGGGGGCTAGGGAGTGTAGGAATGGGGAGATATTGATCAGAGAACAAACTTTCAGTTATAAGATGACTAAGTTGTGAGAATCTAATATACAGCATGGTGACTATAGTTCATAATACTATGTTGTATACTTGAAATTTGCTAAGAGAGTAGATCTTAAGCTTTCACATCAAAGCAAAAAGAAAAAAAAAAAAACCCAAACAGTAACTCCTTGAAGTGATGGATCTGTTAATTAACTTCATTGTGGTAATCATTTCACAAAGTATATATATATCAAATCATCACATTTTACATGTTAAATATATTACAATTCTATTTGTCAATTATACCTCTACAAAGCTGGGCGTGAAAAGTGAGAGTCAAAACAATTCAGCTGATGAAACTTTTACTTTTGAAAACAATTACAAAACAGAAAAATAAAACTGTAACACAATATTCCAAAGTGAAATAAATTTCAAAATATGAAGAGTTGGGGATATATGTTTTTTAAAACTGGACTCAGAAAATCAAAAACTAAGAAGAGAAATGAAAAACAAAAGCAAAAATGTGGATGACGCACGCAATGATAAAGCTTCAGGAAAAATTAAATGATAAAAAAAATCTCAAAATTGACAAATAAATTATAAAGTGTCCAAAGGAAAATATAAAATTTAAGTAAAAATTCCATAAGAGGCATGAAGACAAGCAGAAGGTTAACCAAGAGAATGACTAGGAGATAAAGAAAGAAGAAAAGGGTCAGAGAGAAGGAGCTTAAATGAAGGAGAGGCAAAGTAGATCCAAGATACGTATACTTGGACCCTTTGACGAATAACTGATGAAATAAAACAACTATTATTTTAACGTATAAATCAAGAAAATTTTTCATATACAAGCCTAAACTTAAATTCATGTATCAAAAGGTGTTAACCATGTACCTAGGAAATTTTATCTGGCAACTCTCAACACACACACACACACATACTCATTTTCCTCATATATGAAAAATACTAATATAGTCTACATAGTATAAACAACACATACAATAGTCTAAATGTATATATATATATACAGAGAGAGTGAAAGAGAGACAGAGAGAGATGGGGGAGGTAACAAAGTGAAACCAATTGAATAATAGTAATTTATGAAAAGCAATCCTTACCTCCACAGAGGAGAGTTAAGTATTTTTAACTTTGTCTGATTTCATTTCTTGTGATTATCTCCATATCTCTAAACAATATACTTTCTTCTCTAAGATATAATTTATTGACTTTTCCTACAAATGAGGATTTAGGTCACTTCTACAACTGTTCTTCTTTTCTCTCCTCCTTTTCTTAGTTTGATGAATTTTTTTATCGTTTATATTTACAGTGTTCAATAATATTGTCTTATCCATAATCTGTTTCTTGTTATATGCATGTTAGTTGTATCTCAACTTCCCACTATGTATGATGAAGAAATACCCACTCTTGCCCTTCCTTCTGCCTCTTACGGCCCTCTATTCTATACCTCATTTATAACCCAACTCTTCTCCACTACATTTCTTTTTACATTATTAAGATAGGTAACATTTACTTTCTTCTCAATAATTAAATTATCCATACTTATTCTATAGGTTGGTTCTGAAAGCAAGGATAAATAAATAAGTTACCTTCATAGGAAACACACATAAAAGAAACGTATTTCCAGTAGAAAGTTGAATTAGAATTTAAACATGGTTTAAAGTGTCCATACATTTATATGGAAAACTAAGACAGCAAATCTGAACTAAGAGTTAAGTTTTAATATCAGCTTGAAAAGTGGGGCAACGAGAAGTCTCATAACCTTTCTCACCAGAGAGTAGTATAAATAATTAGAGTGTATGTATATATTTATAGGCAGAATCTAGAACTATAAGAAAAACAGTCAAGAACAAAGCCATGAGGAACAAAATCTTTTAAGAAGTGGACAGAGGAAATAGAACCCCGTGAAAACAGAGGACTCAAGCGATAATAAGAAAATCTGTTAATGTGTAGAAGGATTCTGGGCCATAGTTAAGGGAGTTTCAGTGAGTGATCAACTAATTGCTTTACTTGAAGACATCTTAATTAAATGAAGATTGAAAAGAGTATAATTTTGACAATTCTCTATGGTTATTTTTGTTCGAGTAGCTTCACTAAATGGTGAAAGAGAAAAAAGCCTTTTTAAAAGAGGTGGATGAGAGAATAGTAGATGACAACATAAAGACACTCAAAGTATCATTAAAGGAGGAGTCAAATGATCAAGACAAGATTTTGAGATTTTTGAATGCTTAAATATATTTTAATTTGAAGGGAAAAAGGAAATGGGGAGGAATAGAATGAAATTGTAAAAGGGGAACAAATAGCTATAGCCAAAAATGAGATAAAGGGATAGAGCACAAACACTGAGAAATAGGGAAAGAAACAAACAAACAAAAACAGAGATAAGGATAAATTTGCATGAGTTTACCTGGCTGTTCCTTCTAGTCCTACCTAGAATGTCCCATCATAGAAGACTTTCTTGGCCATCCAGGGTAAAGACTTCCCCCAACCTCTCTCTCTATATCACAAGATCCTGTTACTTTCCTCTTGGCAGTTATCACATCTTAGATTATCTAGTCCTTTTGTTTCTATAGTCCCTGCCTCTATATCCCTAAGAGAGTGTAACTCATGTGAAAGTATGAGATTTGACTTATTTATTGTTTTATACCCAGAATTTACAACAGCCTAAACAGTACATATATATATAAACAAACGAAAAAAAACACAGTGGGGTAAGCATATGTTTAAGCTCTTGAAACCCACTCTTTTTGTTTTTTCCTTAACTCACGTATAGATCCTAAGTGTTGAACACTAAGATTTCAATGTCAATGCCCATATGCTGGAACTGAGATCCTTGGAAAAGTCTAGAGCTGTGCCTCTAAAAAGGAAATTAGAAATATTGTTTCCATGCACTGTCTTGAAGGACATCAAGAGAAAATCTTTTCCTTTGGAGTCTGGGTCAAATGAAGTTCATCTTTAAGAAATAGTGACCTCTGGGGCTGGCCCCGTGGCCGAGTGGTTAAGTCTGTGTGCTCCACTGCAGGTGGCCCAGTGTTTCGTTGGTTCGAATCCTGGGCACGGACATGGCACTGCTCATCAAACCACGCTGAGGCAGCGTCCCACATGCTACAACTAGAAGCTCCCACAACGAAGAATATACAACTATGTACTGGGGGGCTTTGGGGAGAAAAAGGAAAAAAAAAAAAAAATCTTAAAAAACAAAAACAAAAACAAAAACAAAAAAACCTTAAAAAAATAGTGACCTCAAGTCTATGACCAATTAAACTGATTACAAATTACATAATCAGAAATGCTACCTTGAAAGAAGAATTAAGATGCGAGAAGCAATGATGAGCAGAGAAATCAGAAAATATGCTGGTATATTCAAATAAGCCTTAGCAGAACAACAACAATGATAACGAAAAAGACTACTTGAAGTGACCACACCACACAGGGTACAAGTAAATATTAGAGATAGAGTTAAAGTGGTCTATTTTTGTATTTAGGGAGGATATAGAAATATTAACATTATACTTTGCTACATAAAGAATGCATATAATGCCTTTTTAAATTTCCAAGGGATCTCTAAAATAAGAAAATATTCATATCAGTAGATGAAATTAATGTGGAAGGGTTAGAAGTTAGAAAATGAGAAAAAAATAGTAAAGAAAATATGGAGTGAATATAAAAAATGCAAACATGTTATAAATCATGATAGATATACCAATATTTCTAATATGTAAATGAAGTAAGCTTAGTAGTTTAAAAAAGTGTAAGTGCAGTAATACCATAAATACAAAAGACAAAAAAAAGTCTATCATTTAACATAGGGGAATATAGGAATCTTTTTTCTAGGAAACATGGGAAAGAGGAGGAAAGCTCTCTCTCTAGAAGAAGGAAATGTATGGGCAAATGGAGGAAATTTGAGGAAATAAATACCTAATGACTTCTATTTGCTGGGTGATGTCAACTGTGGAATATGAGAAAGCTTGAAATGACAAAAGTGGAGTGAGAGCTTGGATAGGGAAATAGACACAGACTTGGATATATAAAATGTAGCCAACCAGGAAGATCTTTCATTCATTCATTCGTTCATTTATGGTTTGTCACCCAGTTTGAAGTCTAATATACTCATTAGGAGCCGAGTGAACAGGTTTTCTCTTCACACATTCTGAGAAAACTAGTGGATTGGATTTACCTAAAGTCCTAGGATGGAAAAGAATTTGCAGCAGAATTTGAGGAAAGGAGAAAATTGAAACTACTAGAAAGAATACATTGAAATAACTGACTGGGTGGAGACTATGAGAGAAGGGAAATGAGGTTGGGAAGTAGAACAAAAGGTGTAATGGTAAGGATATGTCACCTGCAGGTGCTGAGGATACAGACTTCAGTGCAGTTTTTCCTACTCTACATCTGTCTCCCTCCCCAAAGAATTAATGTTTTACAGTTGACGTACTTTGAATCAAGCTGAAAAAGGATGCTGAAATATGACTTTGGAAAGGATGCTCAGTGACTTTGAGGGTGTCATAATCTGTATCCAAAGTGTTAAAAAAGGATTCACAACTCCACAGACTGATAACTCATTGGAAAACAGATACATTTCATGTTTTGCAAAAACTAAACAGCCTAACATTCTCACAATCTATAGGTGTCACTGCCAAAGGCATCCACAGGACAGGAATATTGTGCGTACAAATTGCAGTAAAAGTAGAGTAGCAAAACTGAAATTTGGACGCTGATGATCTTTTGCACTTGAGCTAAATCCAGATTTAGTTTAATTTCAGTTCATATAAACTGTGATAAATCTCCAATTGTTTTAAAATGGATAAACCTTGTTCTTTACTTCTTTTTTATTGCCAATTCCGTTTTAAGAGTTTTTCTCAGACACTACAATGTTCTCCTGAGAGTTAAATTTAGCATTTTTATATATAGGCTATTTCTTATTTCCACCTACATCACATTTCTTTCATTTCAGGTGTTTTTAGCTTGTTTGCAACGGGACCTGTGAGAGTGGGGATCTTAGCTGGAAGCACAGTATTTATCAACAAGTAGTGACTATTTGCTAGTAGTACGCTCAATCTTGCATGTAAATTTTAAGTAGCTATATTTTTTAAAATAATAGAAAAGAAAAAGTAATTATATTTTCTAAAGGGTCATTGAATGCTCTGTTTTCTCATTTTCTTTAACCACTATTTTATTATTAATAAGAGGCATAATAATAGTAAGCTTTGATGAATGTTTGTTATGTACTACACTATGATGAATATATGTTTTCTCATTTTTATTTGCAGAACAGTTTGATTGATTATTGTATTCTCCATTTTATTGTTAAAGAAACTAAGATTCCTAGAGGTCAGATAAATTGCTCAAGGACACACAAATGAAATTGAGTTTGAATTGGAGTTCGTCCACCTTCAGAATCTGAGTATCTACTCATTGTATTACAAATCTTTACCCTTGTGCCAAACACAGAACAAGACCTAGTCCTTGCCCCACGGGGAAAACAAATGGACATATTAGAAATAACACCAATAATTGTATAATGCATTGTATGTTGCTAGCTGTAAATACATCAGGATTTCAGAAGAAAGGGATTATCAGTGGGGAATAGAATAAGCAGAGAACAAAAGTATGAACAAGTGAAGTTTGTACCAGACTTTGAATGAGGTATGGGGATAGGATTTTGGAGGGAGATGATATAAGTGAGAAAAGTCATACGGGTGGAGATCACGAGGTGGGTGTAAGTTAGATCCATTTTGGAGGCTCTAAGAAAACTATATAAATATAGCAAGAAGATAAGATGGACATGAAGAAAGTGATAGATTATAAAAGGCCTTAGCAAATGCACAGGAGTTTTTGAATGAAGTAGGAAATAGGGAACTGTTCAAGAATTGTGATCAAGATGGTGGTATGATAGAAAGAAAAGAAATCTAAAAGGATATGCAGGAGGAATGACAGGCACTTCTGGATGGCACCGCCAGCAGAGACTCAATCTATGGGGTTCTAAACACAGTTGGAAGACCCACGTAATTAGGCAGGCTTTGGAAATTCTGGTATAGGCTAATAGAAACAATAAATTCCTAGAATGTACTGTACCATGGGCTGGAAAATTTACTTCTGTAAAACTTGATGTAGGCATTTCTGCTCCTGGGTGCAAACTCTTTGGCACACCCACCATTTAGTACTTCTTCCAGCCTAAACTGGAGACATGGAACAGATTTTACTCTGGTTGTTTGTGCACAGTTACAAATAGAGCAAGGCATCTTTGTCACTACCACTGTGATACACTCATTTTAGGGCAGAAAAGTCAGGTTTTAGTGGTTTAACCATGATTTCTCCTTGGTGAAGAGACATCCATATAGTCACCTAAGCTATGTCACATTATTACACTGATCCTGTGGCATCTTCTAATAACTCAGCATTCCTCTTCTTCCTCTGCTCCTTCCTAGAATCAGATTTAAAGACTTAAGACTTGCTAGAGGAAAGCAAGTCTTACCCCTTGCTATGATTAGTTTCCCAGGGAAACATTTTCCAAATTCCTGCCTGGAAGGTAAGCATTCTGGGAGCACAAGTGTGGAGGGTGGAGTGGCTGGGAGTCTCTACATCTAGTAGGAAGCGCACATTCACACATTCAGTTAATACCCTGTTGTTAGTAAAAGGCACTCCACCCTTCAAAGATGTCTAAAGACCTCCAAAGCAAAGACTCTTTATTTTATCCTCTTCAGAGAATAATCTCCAGACTTTTCCTGGGGTGAGGGAGAGGCAGATGTTCAGTGATGTGAAGTATGGGAGGAGATCAAACTGCCTCTTTCAGTGTCTCTCTTCACCCCCAATTCCAGTCATACATGGATCTGTCTGTTTAAATCAGCTCAAGTTTTAGTCTTCCCATTGCTGGTTTGGATTCTGGCTTTCTCAGGCTGATTATAATATTTGCCACTTGTTATCTGCTTTCTAGTTTCCTAATATTTCTTGCTGCTGTCCTTTTTTCCATTTTGTTCTCTCCATCCTAGTGGGTTTAGGTCTTTAAAAGAAAAAAACAATCTATAGTTTCAGCAGGACTTGAAGAAGGAAAAAAAGAGATACATGTGACAATCTGCCATCTTAACCTGGAAGCCCATTAGGATTTATCAGAGTTGTGAAAGTTTTTCTCTTCATGGTATTTAGAGGTTAGATTATAAATGTTTTCTTCATAAATTATGATCCCCGTGCCTTCTCTCACTTCAGGGAAATTCTATGTAAGCAGTATCTTGACTATGAACTTAAACACTTCCAAATTTCATGCTTTATATAACACTGGAAAACATCTAATTCTTTCCCCCAATCTGAACAGGATATTTCTAACTATTTATAGACATTTACTTATATCTTTTATGATCATTTATAGGATGCATTTTTTTAAGTTGCTGAAAAATTATGGGGAAAAATGCAAAAAAAATGATAGCTCTTCCTCAAATAAGAAATATAAACCTTCATATTCACCTCTGCCAAAAAATTTTGATTTCTAAGAGTGTACCACTTTTAATGTTAATTTTAATAAAGTTGCAAAATTGAAAATACCTAGAAAAAAGTAATACTGCTCCAAACACTACTATTTTTTAAACTCTTTATTTAAAAATAGACCAGAGTACTGTCCCTATCCTCATGACATTTCATATTTTAAGATACAATGTGATGGTTTTTACTTGAAAAAATGTATTATTTTGACAAAATCTGTAGGCCTTTCTAGAATTTTCATTGCTTCATTTACTGAGCATCTACTGAACATCACACACTGTCATTATTAAGGATGTGCCAATACCTACAGTGGAGAATTTTGAGTTAGGAAAGTAGAAGATAGAATGGAAAAAGAGATGGGGAGAACAGGAAGATGGGCAGCAAAGAAAGAGGTAAAAGACAAAGATCTCAAGGAATGACAAGGTGACAGCAGAAATTCAGCCATGAGAGAAACTGCAGAATCTTGCTAGGAATTGAGATATAAATAGGGAAAGTAAAAGATTCCAAAGATTTTCTCACCAGAGTCTACTTATACCGAGGCATGTGAGACAATGACAGATGTTGAAGGAAGGATCTCTATTAGACTATTGATCAGACAACAGAAGGATGAGAAGGCCCTTCATTGTTAGGCTGTCTGCATTTTTAATTGCATTCTAATGGCACAATTCTGTGTTTATGAGAATAATGTCCCGAAGAAAACTTTGCAGAGAAATGACTGTAGAAAATGAGTTGATTTGTCTGTCAAATTAATGTAGATGCTGATTTATTTCCTTTATCAAAGTGGAGCTAATTCCTTCCTGATTGCTTCCTCCAAAGTTTTGAAGATTGATATTTATCGGTAAGAAAAAAAGAACTGCTTATAAGCACTAAAAGAGCACATTTTGATGATTTATACATTTAGATAACCTATTTGTTAATAGATATCTCTTTCCTGGTGACAGGCCAATCTTCCTGGGCCAAAAGTGGACAACCACAAGGTTATTTAAATGCCCCTGAAATACTGCAACTTGAAAAATGTTAATTAATATTATAGTATAAGCCCAACCACATGTACGGCTAGCATGGGAAAAGTACAACTTTTTGTTTAGTTTTGATTAGCTACCCAAGAGAAATGACATATGCTGCAATTTCCAAAAGGAAAACTGGCTTATCCTGTGTACTTAATACCACAACCAACAGTTCTTCTGGTTTCATATTTCTGTAATGTTCCTAAGAACGTTCTCAGAATCTTGGTCAAATCAGCTAGCAAAGCCTACCTGTCTGCAAACGGACCAGTTTTCTCAGGCATTTTGTCATTCTTCTCATTTTAAGCGTGGCCTATGACATTCAATGTTAACTAAAATATGGAGGAGTGTTTGGATCTGAAGCGGTTTGCTGTGAAGCACTGAGCTCTCAAGTTTCCTTATATCCAGGGCATCTTATGTAATAACTAGACAATGGGAAGAGATGCATTGAAGTCTCTGGAACTGAAAAGAAAAGAGTACTCATAAATACTCACATAGAAATAATGAAGCATTTGTCCACACTAAAGGAGTCCTTGGAGGAGGCAGCTGCAGAGTGATGGCAGATGGGGAACTAGATTGGGAAGTGGGAGGCCATTTGTTCCTAACCCTATGCACACCTCCCACTGGACATGGGCTTATATTTAAGCAACCTTTTTGCCCTGCTTTCCATTTTCCAAGATGCAATCCTGAGAGATGAAATTGAAAATGAGTAGAGGGAGGAGTAGAAACTCACCTTGCCTCTATTCAGCTAGGGCTTCAAAATTAAAGCCTTTCTGGAAGCATAGTTGGAATGTATAAAATCCACGTGTTCTATGCCTCACAACCTTCAGTTTGTTAAATACGGAATCTCTTTGCACATAGCTTGTTTTGCTTTCTGAGGCACAATGTTTATATTCGAATATAATGTCTTAACAAAAGCAATTTAAATGTTTTAGCCCACACAGGAAAAGGAATATGAAACGTTGGTAAATTTTGTTTTTCCTTTTAAAAATAGTATTATGTCTTATGATTTAAACTGCAAAGGCAAAGAAATCTACATTTTGCTTTATGTGATAAGGTTATTGAAATCTCTGTCTATGTATTAAATATACACACAAATATCTGGCAAATAATTGAAAATAGAAAATATGAGATGTGGATTTTGTAAGATTTTGAGAAATTATTTCCAGCTTTCCAATGTATAACTTTAAGTAGGCATTCATTTTATACTTGAAATACATATTATATCAAGGAGGAAGAATTATTTTTCTGTGCACTACATGATGGCTAAGATGGTTTATATTTTTCTTTTTGGACAATGTGTTAGAATAATTATAAGCTATTATCTTTGCCTTTTCCAGGTATATTCTTCCCGTAAAGAATCGGTTTGTTTTACTTTGTGGTGTCTTGAGTCACTGGAAACATTATTCAGTAATGCCAAGGAGAAATGCTTTAATATAGAAGAGAATGATACTGTCTGCCAGTTATTTTTACATGATAAAATTTTACCTATATTCCAACATGATAAGTAATTGGCAAAAATTTAGCTTATGTAACATCTTAGTAATCATTTATTAAAATTAAAATCATTTATTAAAATTTATTAAAATATAAATTAATCATTTATTAAAACTGAGGGTAAGAGCACACACATTCTTACCTGAAATCTGCATTTCAATGTCTGGCTGTAATGAATTTATCAGAGAATTTGGTGAAACGGCTGTGTCAATTTCCAAGTGGCAAAAGAGTTCTGTATTGTGTGAATCTGCAGAGATTTCAGGTGGATAGAACAAAATTATGCATTGCTTTAGAGCACGGGAAACTAAACTATTAGAAATGTGGGAATAAACAAAGATGACCCAAATGAGAACATGCAAAGACTATTCAGAGCTTGCTACAGCAAAGAAGTCAGCCACCATCACTTCCTTTTGGCAGAGGCTCAAAAGCAGGCAAGGAAGAGAGAAAGCTTTAAAAAGAAAAAAAAGGGAAGGCTTCAGGTATCTGATTGGAGATTGTTGACAGAAAGAAGATGCAGGTGAGCTAACTAGAAGCAGGGCATGTTACGTGATTGGTTTGGGGAGTATATTTTGCTTTCTCTGATTCTTACTGAATTTAAAGCAGGAGCAAATGTAAGTAGGCTGGCTGTCATTGCCCAAATCCTGACCATTCTGGGCCAATTGCTACAGAGGCTGTGGTTTACTTTCCTGGCCTAGTTGCTGCAAAGGTTGTGGGTCAAAGCTCTATTGTCATACTTACTCCGGCCATTGTCCGTTTGTATATCAGTCTCTCAGAAATTTAAATGATAACCATTTCTTACAGATGGTGATGGATAGATGATTCTATAAACAATATTGAATTAATTTTATATTTAAAAAGAAAATATTTATTTTTATATAAAAAAGCAATCCATGATAATCTGAATCCTAAACCAATGTCCAATGAATTTGAAAGTAACTGGTTTAAAAAAAAAAAAAGGAGAAACAGTGAGATACTCCAGTAGACAGACTTGTGTGAATATAACTAATTTATCAGTCTTATTCCTCCTGTGTTTCAAGAACCCTTAATTAGTATAGTTAGAAGTTTCTTTACTCTTCTACAGTACTTTGATGACTATATTCTACAAATAGGATGTTTTTTTAACATTTAATATCTTAAATTCCCACTCCTATGTCTAACTCGCTCACTTCCAAAAGTTTTTAATGCCTTGTCTTCCACCTCATCGTGTCTTCTTGTCTCAGATCCTTCCATTTCCCCCCAAATTTATTTAGTCATAATATTCTTCCTTTCTCTTGTTATACAGCCTAGACCACTTGATCTATACTATAACCACTCTCTCAGGAAAATCTTGATCTCTTTGTCTCTCATGCCCATATAACACACAAAATCTCAACTCTGCCTCAAACTACTGCCTTTTTCTATCCTCTGCTTGGGCTTTAGATTCTGAATTTCACCCATTTTCCCTTATGACCAGGTATGTGTTTGTACCCAGAGATGCTATAGAGGGAGGGAGCCTCAGAGAGGTACTAAATTCTTGCTCCTTTGATATGTAGTTTCTTCAGTCATTTTAAATTTGAGAGGGAGGGAATCACGTCTCTGGATAAACTCTCTAACTCTTTCTAAGTCTTTGGGTTCTGTTGCACAGTCTATCTTAATTACAGCTTTCTGCCTCCACTTGTCCTCTCCTCTACTTGAAATAAGTACCCACCTTCAAGACACACTTCGGTATTTACATTTTGTGACCATATTCCCTGATTGAGGGTGGGAATTGATCCCACTGCCTCTACCTTGCCTGTCACAGACTCATTAGCTAGATCCTCTCTGCTTGGTCTTGCCAAGATGGGTGCTGGTCAAGGTATGCAACTATATACATATTAGTTATCATCATCTTTGTAATTATCATGATACTGAAAGCATGAGGCTGGCTTCCTTCGTTCATATAGTGGCAATGTGGCTAGTTAGTGATTTTATGTTCTCCGTGGAAGCTTACTCTCTGCTTTCAAATTTTTGTGTTTACTTTGTTAGACTTTATTTTTACTATAAACATAGGATTTATACTCACAAATGCTAAATAATGGAATTTTTATCGAATTCAAATATTTTCTGTCTGTCTATAAGAAGAACAAAAGAAAAAAAAGAAAGAACCTTCACAATTCTATTATCTGGATTATCTGGATATACAAAACATCCAGAGTTCTGAATTAGGTATTCTTGGCAATTAAATGTTTTAGAAGGAAGAACTGAGCTCCAGGTTTTCCTTAGGAAAACACTCTTAATTCCCCAAATTCCATGTTAATCTGCGGACAACATTTCCTTATGTCCCACAGAGAAAGTTTAAACTTCAGGAAGGGCTTGCATCAAACTTCTGATCTAATGGCACTGATAATATGCAGGAAAAACAGAAATAAAATGAAAGCAAATGGTTTGTAGTAATGAAAACATTAAATCTATTCTTTTGCCCTTTGAATATCAAAAGTCTTTTGTTTATCATAATTTACCCACATATGTAGGGAACTTATTCAAAATTGTCTTAATAATCATTTGTTGTAACTACTTGGAACCATCAAAATATTTTTAAAGTTCACCAACATGGGAAAAAATAGCTGAATTAATTCATGTGAGCTATTTCATGGAAGCTTTGACTTTTCAGTTTAAATACATACTAAAACTACCTGGGGAATTATTTTTCAAGTAAATAGTTAGAAGGAAAAACAAAATGCATGAGATGAAACCCAAGAAGGTAGAAAAAGAAGTCAAAGATTCATTAAATCGTTTGTTCATTCATGAACTCAATCGTTCATGCATGCATTTAAAAAACATTTAGTGAGCACCTATTATACACTGAGGTCTGTTCTTCATGTAAAAAGCAAATCTAGATTCGGATTTAGTTCTGCCCTCAAGGACTTGTAGAAATTAGGGGAGGAATAAATGTAAGAATTAGTAACCCAGGAAGTGACCAGCTATGCCTTGAGATATAGTGAAGACTTCACAGGAGAGGGACTATTTGAGCTCAGTCTTGAAGAATGGGTAGGAGTTTCCCAGGTGAAGAGGAAGAAAAGCACCCCAGAGAAGGGATATGAAGCATAGAGCCTCAATCGAAGGAAGAGAGGCAAGAGGCAGCACTGGTGTGAGTTGGGAACACATCAAGGACTTGGAAGTGGAACTTCAACTTCTAAAAACCTGGGGATGTCACATGGTTTAAGGTGACTCTAAGATGTGTATGAAAAATAAGGGGACAGAGTAATGCCATTTTTTATGGGAATGTGAATTTAGGAAAAAGGATAATTTTGAGGATAATGAGGAGTTCAAATACAGATATTTTGAATTTCAAATAAAGCATGCAAGTGAAAATATCTAATTTCCTACTGGAAAGAGAATCTAGAGTTCAGGATAATGTTGAGCAAAGATCCAAATTTGGGAATTATTCTCAGAGAGATAATTGTTAAAGCTGTAAGAGTGAATGAGCTTCTTAAGGTAGGCTTTGTGAAAAGAGAAGGAAAGAAAATATAGTCTGGATATTAAAGTCTATTAAAAAATTTAAGGCATTATAATATCAAATACTCATTTAGCCTGCTTTTATTGCATCAATTATTAAAAAGTTCTTGTACATTATCTATTCTACTTGTAGAAATGTGATAAAATACCATCTTTACGGGCCCAGGGATGGAATATTTTATAGGTGTTCCATGAAATGCTTTGCAGACCCAACTTGTTGTCGTGTCTCTATAGAAAATACAACAGTAATTCCCCTCAGTTTCTTTTTTAGAGATTGGACCTTAATAGTCTAGAAGAAGATATACGCATTTATTCAGTAGTTGCTCAATATAACAAAAAAGAAATGGAAAGTTAACTTTCAGTCTGTGCCACAACACTCCCATCTGCCCTGTAGTAGAAATACGTGACAGCAATGGCATTCAAGCAATGAACATTTTGTTTTTTACTTTATTTTTAAGCAGAAGCTAGATTATCATGTTGTTAGAAGGAAGTTTCAGTAAAGATGTCACTAGAGATATCAAAATAAAAGTAAATAGATAAATGTACTCTATACAGAATATTTTTATGTTTTAACAATTAGCAATAATTTTGTTCAGTACCTCCCCATCTTATGCTCTGCTTTTTGAGGGTGATTTAAGAGCAGACAATGTAGTGGCACAGCAAATTTTTAGCGTACATTATATGAGCAGAAAGCAAAAGAAGCCTAAATAACTTAAGGTTTAGGTAAATAAAACCTGGCCCTGTGGCATGAGTGTATAATGGAAGTGGTTGTCATTTCTTCTGAGTGTAATGTGGTTTGGTTTTTAAGTTGTTTCTTTAGACGTAGAGCACACAGGAAGCTCTCTAATATCCGCTTTAATTAAGATGAACAATGTCGGCAACACTCTAACTGTATAAGACTTTTACTTTTGTTCTTGTTGTTGTTGTTGCTATGAATTTTCCCAGCAGCTTTTCTTTCTCATTGAATTTTGCCTGGCACATGGTGTTTAACAATGAATGTTGGCTTTGAAATCCAACACACCATAATTGCATCCTGACTGTCACTAGGTGCTTTTTGTGGGTGGACACATTACTTAGCCTCTCTCAACTTCAAATTGTTTTTGTCATTAAAATGAGGAAAGCAAAACTCATCTGATAGGTTTGTTGTGATGACCATATAAATAATGCATATAAAAAGTGCCTGGTATAGGGTAAGGACACAAGAAATGATGACTATTATTTTCAGGTTACTTTAAATTCTTTAAAAAGTAATGTGAATAGGCAGGAGAAAAAAGGTCTAGGAAAGAGCTGATATGGAACTTTAAATTACTGACAGAATCTCACTAAACTTAAATGGAGAGAACATGGGACACAGCCACATAATGCATGGTGGAGGAATGAGAAAGTTTATTGTCAACATCTGATGGCAGACAGGTTGGAAATATTTTGGCCATAAAATGGCGTGGATCAGTCGTCATGGACATTAGTTCACGGTTAGATAATGTTGAAAGAGAGCCAAAGGATGAAGTACAGTTTGGGTGATATGAATCACGAAGGGAGAGGAGTAAGTTATATTCTGCATTGCCATAAATGAGGAGATAAAAGCTCCTCAGGTAGGCGTTTCTAATAAATTTCAAAATAGACAAATGATGAAGGATATTGCTTTAAATAGGCATAAAATTTGGTGTGGTATGTTCTTGATTTTTCTGGATAAAGAATAAGGTAATAAAGCAATGAAACTGTACATTAAAAAAAAGTAGGGGCCAGTCTGGCGGTGTAGTGGTGAGGTTCGTGCACTCTGCTTCAATGGCCTTGGGTTCGCCAGGTCTGATCCCGGGCCATGCTGTGGCAGGTCCCATGTATAAAGTGGAGAAACATGGGCACAGATGTTAGCTCAGGGCTAATCTTCCTCAAAAAAAAAAAAAGTAGTCCTATCCATGTTTAGGCACTCCTAAACCTCATGGTAACTAACATCATGGTATCTTTCACGGTTTACCTCCTACCAAATATTAGGTTAGAAGGGGCAGATTCAAGCATTGCACAAATGTCAATTTGCCAGTTGGCCACCATGTGTTTGACTGTTGTTTAATGATGAGTATTGGCTGATGTCTGCTGAGAAACAGTGATAGTATCTGGGTATCTGAGGCAATCGCAAGCCGCAAGTGAAAACACAATCTCTCAGATCTGTAAAGGAAGACCAAGAGATGTCAAGGTGAGTCACATCACAGAAATGTCACCTGCTCTGACAGCATTAAGGACATCTGCCCGTAGTAATGTTCTTCTAATTTTCTCTTTATATAATGAAACAACTCCAAGATGTCAGTGGGGGCTAGTAGTCTTTTACGGTGCACCAATAGAAAATAATGTTTTATATTTCAAATCTGGCTCATTTGCTATAGCTAAGAGCAGATACTGAATTGCAATTGCTCTCGATGAGAGCAAAACCCATTTAATATAGCTAGACCGAAAACTTAACCTAAAAAAAGACATGAGTAGCTTTGTTCTTTTTAGGAAGACTAACCCTGAGCTAGCTGCTGCCAATCCTCCTCTTTTTGCTGAGGAAGCCTGGCCCTGAGCTAACATCCATGCCCATCTGCCTCTACTTTATGTGTGGGACACCTGCCACAGCATGGCCTGTAAAGGGGTGCCATGTCCACACCGGGGATCCGAATTGGTGAACCCCGGGCTGCCAAAGCGGAACATACGCACTTAACCACTGTGCTACTGGGCCAACCCCGACATGAGTAGCTTTGTAGTACTTTCTTAATGACTGCTTTACCAGTGGAATTGTTGACTTTGGATTCAATAGTAGTTCATTATTTTCAATAAAGAGAGATACCTTTAAGCTACTATTTTTAGCAAATGCAATATTCTAACAAACAGACAAATGGTTCAGTATTTAAAAGACTGTCTAATATATTTCTAAGTCATAATTTCTTACTCTTTCTTTTCTGTGGGTTTCTTTTTTGTTTTTTGCCTTAAAAGTCCTCTCCTTAGTATTGTCACCAAATCGTTTCTCTTCCTTCAATTTTTCTGGGCTTTCTCTCTTTCTTCTTCTACCCAGACGGCTACTTCATGTTTGCTACTTTCCATGGTGATTACTTGTCTACATACCTTCTGGTTTATTTTCTTCTAATTCTCTGGCCTCAATATAAATGGATTATATTCGTCAATGTTGTCCTTTCCTTTCCTCGTTTGCTTCTCTTATTTTCTCCTCTAATAGCTCTATTCTCTATCCGCCCATTCTATTTTGCTACCTGTATCCGATTTCTCCTTTCAACATTTGCAGCTTCCATATGATCCTCTTTGTTAGTATCTCATCAATGCTTCTTTCCCTTTATTTTTACCCCTATCATTTTTTTGCTTACTTTTTACAAGTGACTTCCTTCTAATGTCTCTGTGCTGTCTCTTTCTCCTTACATTTATGCAACGATCGCTGTATCATCCCTTTTCCAACCATTTTCTTCACTCATACTTGATAAATATTTATTGAGTTTCACTATGTGTCTGCATCATACTGGCTTAAAGGTAATATGACATAAACCTTGCCTTGAAGGAGTTCCCCATCTAGAAGAGACAGACACATAAATCAAGCAATCATTAAAAATGTAGAAAGTACAGAGATACAAATAGACACGGGGTTTTAGAGAAGCCCTAGAGAATGGTGCTATGAGTTGGGAGAGGGTCGCATCAAGAAAAAAATTTCTGGATGATGTTACTTCAGCTAAGACTTGAGGGAGGAGTAGTAGGTGGTAGGAAGAGCTCTCTAGGGAGAGGGGCAGCATGAAAAAAGGCTCAGAGACACAAAGTAGTGTTTTTAGTAAGGAGATAAATTAGCAATTTGGCTTTGCCCAAGCGTAAATGGAAGACCAGAGAATGGGGAAAGGGAGCTTGAGAACAGGAAATGGTCTCACTGTAGAGGGAATTATTTGTCTTCCTGAGAAGCATGAACATGATCAAGAAACTTGGAAGCATCTGAAGAAGGAAATGGCCATAATCAGATCCTCATTTTGACCACATATTCTTTCCGGCATTTAGAGGATAGATTTGAAGGACACAAGAATGGAGTTAGGGATCCCTGTTGAGTACTATGTAATGAGAATCTGGAGAGAGCAGATTCAAGAATTATCTAGATGAAAACAATGACAGAACTTAATTCCTGATTGAATATGAGGAATAAGGAGAGGCTGATCCTTGGAACCTATACTTATTGATTTGAGGTGCACAATGATGTCAAAAGCTAAGACAGAGCGAACATGGCAGAGGAGCCAGCTCATCCTTTGTTCTCCCTCCCAAACAGGTCTTCCAACAACACTGATAACTTACATTTTTTAAAGTGTGCTGTAATTTTTAAAGCTCTCATCTATCCATTACTTAATCTAATGCTCATAAGAATCCTCTGAAATCGAGCAGGTAATATATCCACAGTTTTCAGATAAGAGCACTGAAAAAGCCTTTCCTCAAATGTAAATCATAGTGACAATAGGTTATTTAAATGCTCAAAATATTTTCAGTTCAGCAGCCTTGGTTCCTAGTCTGGCAGTTGGGCTGGCAGAACTATGGTAAGCCTGGCTAACGCAGCCATGAAGGCACTGCCTTCACAAACATGAACAAGTTTATAGAGGATGATCCTCGTCAAATGCATCCTCAACCTGTGAGTCTGCCACCGGAATGTATGTGGTTCAGTTCCTCCTACACAGGAAGTGCCATTACCATCAAAAGGAACACCTTAAAGTAAAAGGAAGCTTTTGATTGGCTTAGAATTCACCCTTAATAAACAAATATTTCATCTACACGTAGTATTTTGCATACCATGTTTCATACATGCGTTACATTCAGTCTTAAGGGTGTATTAGTGACTCTCAGATTCAATCTGATGATCTCTTCACATTTGTTGTACATTTGTCTTGTATTCTTCTGGAGTTGTATTACAGACACAGATGTTACTTTAAAATCACTGTGCAAGTGGTTGGTATAAAAGAAAGGCTTCTGTGTTCTCCCAGCCCAGCTGAAAACCAGAGAAATCATTTTTCTAGTAGTAGTAACAACACAGGGGAGGTTGATGAAAACAAAAGCCTTTCGTGCCCTGCTCTTATGTTCATTTCAAATGGGGGATGAACAGAGGGAGGAGGCAGGGCGCTCCACCGTGAACTCACTCCGCTTGATATATCTGAATCCACCTGCCCGTGAGAATGCATCATTTTATCACGCTTTCCTCTGTATTTCCAGGTGGTGTGCATCAGAGAGGGTCGTTGAATAAATTTAGTCCTCGTTCTTCATCCTCATTACTGTTAAAGCTATGTTTAGGTTTAAGGTTTAGGTTTAGGATGAGGATTCGTTACATGCATTCTGTATTTATTTGTTCAGTAGGCAAATAAGGAAGAGAAAATGGATTGAATTATGATTCCTGCGAGGAGCTTGGCAATGGGCTAACCTCATAAGCTAATTGAAGGGCCCTGTCAAACTGTACTTAGCAGCATAAAATCTTGGAATGAAAGTGAGAGTTAGAATTAATCTGAGTGTTGTTTATATTAACCAGTGTTTATTCTTTTAATCAAATTTATTCCCAAACTGACCCAGAAGGGCATTCTAGATAAGGGAGTTTATCAAGCGGCATTTTTCTATACAGATCTAGAATTTCCCTGATATGATTTAAATATGAATCATTTAAAAACTTGGTACTACTATATAAATTCTATGCATCTCTATGATAAGTCTTTGAAATATAGACCAGGCCAAATGATTCTCTTTTCGAAACTCCTAGATGAATTCAGCTATGTATATGTGGATGGTTTTAACACAAGTAAACCCAGGAGTTATTTAGAACCATTGTTCCCAAACTATAATAAAAAACACCAGGGGAGATTTTTAAACGTACTCGGTTTTTGTCCCTTCTATAGACTGACTGAGTCTGAATGTCAGGGTGTAGTGATTGAGAATATTTTTGTTTCTCAGTTTATTCTGCTGTTTGAAAAGTATCAGCTTAAAATGCATGTTTAATATTATTGACTATCACCTGGAGAAAATAATAATGTGTACAACTTCTTGGGTAATATGCTGCTGTCTATGTGTGTTAATATATATATACACACACACCTATGTGCTTGTGTATCTCTTTGGATGTTTTCCTCTAGAGGACTAGGGATAGGCACGAGTGAAAGAGATATTTATTTTTCACTCTGTGATCTATTTATACCATTTGAAATTATTTTTCACTAAGTGTCTAAGTTACAGATGTGTATGTGTGTGGGAGAGTGAGTGGGTACGTGGGAGATAGAGCGCATGGGGGTTTGTAAAATCAAAGACAAAAGTAAATGATATTTTGTTGCATTTATCTGGACACTAGATAAATTTTGATTTCTCCTTAGAAAATTCTGTTTCCAACTATTAAAAATCATTAATTAATATGCAGAGTAAGCAGTCTTGTCCATGCTTCATCTCTACCCCATTCCTAACCCCTGCTATATAATTCAATATTTACAGAGTTCTCGCTATGAGCCAGGCCCTCTGCTAGAGTTTGGGAATATATGACAAGTGACATTTGATTGTGATCCTCTAATGTTAGGCAATAGAAATACAAACAGATAAAGAAATATGTGTAATAGAAACTCATCCCCAATTACCTCATCTAAAAAGACTTGTGTGAGTCAAAAATTTCTACTGAGAATCTGTTTATTACAAAGCAGAGGGTGGGAAATACTGTTTATTTTTCTATGGCTACTATTTTTCTCTCTCTTCTATGTGTTGTGTCACCCTATTTCCTCCCAATCTATTTGTTCATTTACTCTTAAATTCTGCATTTCTTCCATAGTACTATAGGTTTTTGCTTTGTTCTTGGATTATTCTAATTTCTTAATAGAAATTAAGGAGGATGGAGGTGAAAGGAAAAGAGCACTTGAGGACTCCATGTCTGTGTCCATACTATTCCATTTCCCTAGATTGTCCCTTTCTTTTCCTACCTGTCCTCTTTCCTGCTTTACAGATTCCTCCAAAATGTACTTGCTTTCCATCTAGCCATCTAATTATCCTCCCTGCTTGTTTTGAAATACGTTTAATTTGAATTGCAAAAATATATATGATACAAAAAGTCAACAAAATTTGAAAGAGGTGAAATATACAAAGAAGAGAAAGGATTTGGTTGTAAGATAGCACTGGGGGAGATTCAAGGGTAAAAATGAATGTCCGAAACACTAAGCACTTGTCAAGAGTAGGGCATGAATTTGACTCCAAGATGTTTAAAAAGAGAGTGATAAAATAATAAAATTGACTTAAAAATGTAATCGAATGTTCAGGGAAAGCACAGCATTTTCTGATTTGGAGGTACACAATTCATTTTGTGTTCTTGACCCAGAGTTCAGGTCTTTGCTTATGGGTGGTGTCTGTTTTCCTTTCATGAGCTTTAATTGGCTAAAACCAATCCCTTATTCAAGTGAATAATGTGTAGGCCACAGGAAATTGAAGGTAAGTGGCTATTAAAGGAGTTCTCTGGAATACTCATGGTGCATAAATTAAAGTTTTATAAATGATGTAAAACTAGTAAATGGTCAAAATAATGTTCAGTTTGAGATTATGCAAATGAAGCTAAAGGTTAGAAACTAGCTTTTCAAATTATCTAAATAAACATGTTATTTTCCCGTCCCTGAGCACTGTGCTCCTGCTGCTGCTGCAGTGAGGTGAGAACTGTGAAGCGTGGACCAGAGAGGGAGGGACCAGGAGTGTCACGAGCCCCAGAAGGGCAGCAGTAATTGCTTCCTTTTGTTTTCCTTTCTTAGAATTCTGTTGTCAAATGGATCAGAGACTGATGTTGACTGAATTGAGAGAAACTATGCTGAGAACCTCACAATATCAATTGGCGAGCATTTTACTATTTTCATGGAGTGCTTAAGATTAATATTGAGTCATTTCACACTTTTTAAACTTGTAAATTTCATTTGTTGTTCACCATGAATACATATATGATTAAGTAGTAAGAGTACTTTCAAATCATTTTCACAGGCACCATCTAATTTGAATACCCAGATCACCTGTGAGGAAGACAAAAGTAGCTAATAATGATTTATTAAGTACCATTGTGTTTCAGCCCTGTTCTAAATTATTTAATTAACTCACTTAACCTTCAAAACAATCCTCTGAGGGATGTACTATCATTATTTTACAGATGAAGACATTGAGGAATGGACAGAATATATTGATAACGCAAGGCCTCACAGCTGGTAAATGCTAGAGATGGGATTTGAATCCAGCCAGTTTGGTCCCAGAGTCTGCTCCTAGCCTTTACCAACATACCACAGAGAAGGAGGTAGAAGCAAAGAGATGATGCGATTCTATGATTCCTAATACATGTCTCTGTGCAACATATAGATGTATAGAAAAAGGTCATCTCATTGGGTCTGAACTTATATAAAATCCAGGCTTTAAGATTTTAATTGCTCAGGACCAGAAGCCAAAGTACTTTTATTCAAAACCTCCATAATAAACATAGCTCCGTGAAGCAGCATATAAGCTAGCAGATATTACAGGGCACTCTTAGTCCAAAAAATATGCGATCACGTTGAAACAATAGGATAAATTATATTATACACACACATGCATGCACGCACACACATGTACACACACATACACATAAACACATGCATGCAAAGTTTAAAATCCAGATAGAGAAGCAATCACTGCTGCCTGAACTGAATCAGTGTAACTTCCAGCGGGGAGCATTTGATCTAAGTCTTTGGAATAACTGGAAGGATGAGACAAACATGTCCAACCCAAGCACAAGAATATGAAGCAGAAGTAGCTGAAGTGTGGTGGGAAGTGCAATGAGTTTGGGGATTTACTTTGCCTCTTTCAAACACTTGCTCTTACTTAGGAACGGTCCTTGCCTTCTCTGAGCCTACTTCCTCTTCCGTAAATTAGGAATAGAAAACCCCCAGCTACACAGGGTTATTGTGAAGCAAAATAATTAATATACATAGTTTACTATATAAACTGTAACTTGATATATAAAATTAACATATTATTAATGATATATTTATGTTGATGTTTCATTAAATAAATGATTGCATGTGGTGGGTAATGCTTATCAAATTCCTGAGCTATGGCTTTAGATGATGACAAAATAATACTTGAAAGTCAGAAAGTGTCTGTGTGAGTTTTCTCTTATAAGATGTCACACAGTGACTAGAAAAGAACAGGGGTACCATATGCATTTGATGTATAAGTGAATAAATACATGAATGGATTGTAAAAAGAAGCGAATGTCAAGTTCTGGTTTTCACCAAGCCTTTCATTGTTCTACCTTAAGGAGACTATGGCTTCAACCTCCGGGCTGTGGAAAAAAATTCTGTATTGTTATTTACCCTTTTTATGCTGGCCTTGATCTCAGGATAAATGGTTAGTAGCAGATGTTTTCATTTCCATTTTATTTTTATTTTATAAATATAATTCATTGTATTTCACCCCAAAAAACCTCTACATAATAAAATCATTCATTTTTCGCATACAAAATGAAAAGAATGTCTACTGGTTAGTAATTATTAATATGCATTCTCCAGGCTATTTTTTTATTTTTTTCAAATATTCAGAAAAATTTTATCAAGTAAATATTGCACGCTAAAGAAAAATCTATGTACATAAAAGAATATTTTTAAAAAGTCTCTTCTTGTACATAACCTTGCTTCTCCCAATCTGAATTCCAAGATGTGACCACTTTGAGCTACTTTTCTATTTAGCTTTTCTCTTAGTTACCTAGGTTTTACTAAATAATTATACTGCTATTTTATTATTTATCAGTCATGATCATTGTTTTTTGACTTTCCCTAAATTGATATAGAGTTTTTTCAGTTCTGTCATGGACCACTTCTATAACTTCAAAAATCATACTCTAATAACCATTTTGTTTACCAATCATCAACTTTCCATGATGGGAACAAGATTTAGCTGGGCTCCCAATTTATATGATGAGGACATGGTAGTTGTCTTACCTTTTCTCCACCTTCCTGACCGCTTGCTACCTTACCAAGTCTTAGGAATGTACTTTGACTTTTACTTTGCATTATTACTTTATAACCATAATTATATCATTCATAGTTTAACTAGTGGCTGATTATATATGTTTAAAAATCTGTAAATATTATTCATATTATTTGGACTATAAATATTTCATCACAATGCATGGTATGCTCATTGTAGTTTCTTCTTTACAATGGCAGTATTTCAAATCTTATGCCACTCAGTGGAGAAATTCTACATTTATTTGTTTATTTATTCACTCAATAAATAGTTATAGAGCATCATCTATGTGCCAGGCACTGTTCTAGGCTCTTGCAATACAATACTGAATGCAAACTACAAAGGTGCCTGACCTCATGGACCTTATATCCCATTGAATAGAGACAGACAATAAAGAGTGGATACAATAGTAACTTGGATTATATTTTAGAAAGATATGGGGAAAGGAAAACATAGAGAAGAGTGAGGAAGACTGGTGTTCCTAGGTTGGGGTTATAGTTTTAAATAGTGTGATCAGAATAGGCCTCATTTGAGCAGGAGTTGAAGGAGATGGGGAAGTTAAGCACGCAGATATCCAGAAAAAGAGAGATTGAGGCAAAAGAATTCCTGAATTAGAGGAAAGCTTCAATTGGGAGAGTGCCTGATCCTTGAACCTGGGCTGAGTAGTATGAGCTGGGTTTGAGGATGTGGTAGAAACTGCAAGTCAGATCCTGTGAGAACTGTGGTCTTTACTCTCAATGTAATGGGGCACTTTAGGGTTTTGAGTAAAGATGTTTACTGCTCTATAGTACATTTTGAAAAGATCTCTCCTATATTGAGAAAAAATAAATAAATAAGAGGCAAGGATAAAAGCAAAGAGACTGATTAGAAGGTCTAATGGAACCGAGGAAAAACATGCTGTGCCCTCCAACTCTGCAAATTCTATGTCTTTTATGTCTTTGAAATTTCCATCATTTTTCTATCTTTCTGATGCTCCTATTAGTTGAATGTTGGATCTTCTCTATTGATTCTATCTATCTCTCAGTTTTTCTTTCAAAAGTTTCACCTCTTGTCCTTGATTTTACTTTTTACTTCTTCCATTGAAATTATTTTAACAGAAGTTTTTAGTTTCAAATTTTCTTTTTCGTTATTTACATGCTTTTATTTTCTCCGTAGCATCCTATACTTGTATTATGGATACATGATCTTCACAGATCCTTTTAACAATGTTCGTGTTGAGAGTGTATTTGGATTGACTCAGTTTAGTTTTATTTCTCTTCTTTTCCTTGAATCATCTCTGCCTCCTCGATGCTCATTTCCCACTTGTTTATCTTACTATTTCTTTTCCGTGTTGAAGGCTGTCCTTAAATGTATGGTAATTCTTGCATCTGTTTATGTTTACGAATAAGCCAAAGAAAAACAGACTGGTACACTTGTGCACTTAGGTGGGACTTGTCTCTGGCTCATTTGACAAAAAATAAGTGGGATGAAGCTTGCCTGTAATTGGAGGACTCTAAACACTTTAATTTAGATTGTCAACATTTGTGCTAGAAGTTAGAGAACTCAGATTATGTCTTTGATACCTTAGAAAAGAAGCCTCTACCTTTTGGATTGAGAGAGAAAGGCTTGACTGTCATTCTGTGGTGAGTCAGGTTAGAGGCGGGCTATTGGAGGTGGAATAGGATCGACTATTTTGAACAGAATTTCAGTCTCATTGTTTGCTATAACTGGTGTTGCTAAGTCTGGAATTGTGTATATGGCCCTAAGCTGAAGCTTCCTTCACTGTGGACCAAAAGTAAATACAACATTCCATGAGTGATAAGTGCTCCTATTTCTTTTAAAAATTTGACAAGTTACTTGACTTAGCGAGGTTGGGACAGTTTCCCTAAGGAAGTGACAATTGTGAAGAGATCTGAGTAATAAGGAGGTGTTAACAAGGTGAAAATGGTAGAGAGCATATTCCTGCCATAACAGGTTCAAAGGTTTTATTTCAGGAAGGAGCACAGTGTGAATGAGATATGCATTTAAGCTTTTTTATGTTATTTTGTTTTTTATTTTGCTGTTATTTTGTTGTTATTGTTATTGTGGCATTGATTGCACTATTTTGGACACAGTGTCACTACTAAAAATGGTTAATTGTTACAACAAAGATACATTAAATCCAAATATTAATATATTCACCTTAATGAAGTGATTACAAAAAACAACTAGCAATTTTGAACCACCAGTATGCGTAATTATTTATATTTTTTTATAATATTCAATATTACTGTTATCCTCCAATTTGGAAATAGAAATTCAGAGAATGTAAATAGTTTGCCTAAGGTCACAACCACCACAAGAAGTAAAGCTGTATAACGAACCCAAGACTCTGATTTTCACATTGCAGCCCTTTTCTCCACACTGTCTTTGAAATAAAACCATAGTTTACAACAATTAGTAAGATAGTCTTTAAAATTCCTGGACTTACATATCTATTTGTTTCACTTTATTTTTTTCTTAACTTATCTAACAAATGTCAGTGTTTGGGATAACAAAACAAAACTTAACTGAACAGGAGAAAAACATAGAAATGCTAATATGGCGTCAGTATTATTGTTAGAACGTTACAATATCATTTAGAAGCACAACTTTCATTTAATATCATGTTAACTCTGATAATTAGAGCCCAACCCTCAGAGCTTTCAAACTGATTCTCTTCTATTTATTGTGTGATTTCAGAATCTTGTGTCTGCCATGCTAACAAGGTGACACAAATACATTCATGAATTTGTTAATAAATGGGTAGGATGAAAGTAACAAGAATATTAAAATGGAGAAACTCTAGACAGAGTTTGGTGCCCAGCATTGTAGGGGACAGAGATACAGGAGAAAGTAATCGGTCAAACAGAATCTAATAGAATGCTCAATTTTCAAACCAAAACACTTTCCTGTTTCACTTGAAGAAGGCTTCTTGACTTTTACCCTTCTGCCGATGTTCCTGAAGAGTCTAATGATTCTGCTCTTGAACCTTATTTTGATGGAATTTTTAAATGTGTGCCTTTCATTTTCTGCACTTTAGAAATCAATTGAGACTAACTGGAAGAGCAAGACACAAAATTTGGGAATGATAGGACCTAACTCAGTGAAAATATTGGTTAAATACCTTCACAAAAGTGAAAGTTAATAGGAAAAAGCTTCTAGGAACATAGGGAATTACATATAGGAATTTTTATAGTGACTTGCATCTTGAGCCAATCTTTTGTTTTTTATTTTCTTCAACATGAAGTAGATGCCATAGTCTTCCACCTAAAGCACATGTAAGTGGAATTATACACAAATTCAGTAGTAGGAGTAGAAATCAGAAGGAACTAGTTTACTTAACTTTCAACATTTCATTCCATTAATTTTTTTCCTTTTTTCTTTTCTTTTTTTTTTTTGGTGAGGAAGATCAGCCCTGAGCTAACATTTGTGCTAATCTTCCTCTATTTTGTCTGTGGGATGCTGCCATAGCATGGCTTGATGAGCAGTGTGAAGGGCTGTACCTGGGATCCACGCCTGTGAACCCTGGGCCACTAAAGTGCAGCACACGAACTTAACCACTATGCCACCAGACCCCTCCATTAATTTTTAAAGATCTTGAATGATAAAGTCTCGCAAATTCAAATTGGAGATTCATGGGGAAGATATAAAATAGACTAGCATTAGACATTGGAACTCCCATTTTGATTTTTAACCCAAAATACGTATGCACAACTGTCTAGTGTATGTGTTGCTTCTAACATTTGGCATGGTCGTCCAGAAACTTTTTTACAGCTGATTTACTAATCTACCACATAGACTCATTTTTAAACCATGATTCTTTTATGAAAGAGGATGTCTCCACTCGTAATCCTTAGGTAGCAAATGCCTATTAGTAACGTGGCTCAATATATTCTGTTGCTGAAAATCCTCTAAATCTGTGATTCAGAAAATGTACCCCATTTTACATAATTATACCGTTAGAAATCACCATTTCTGCCCAATGCAAGTTGAATGCTGCTGATTAGGATGAATGAATTATTCCTTCATTACAGGTGGACAAACCGTGGAAGTGAAAAAGACAATCGATCATGTGCAAAAACACATTCAAATGATATCAAACAATTTTTTCTGAACTTATATTTTCCATCAGTGTTCAGAGCTAAGCAACATTTGAAAAGAACCAATGTCCTACTTGAACCATGGGCGTTTGCCATGTTTTCCAAAAGACTGGGTGGGTGGGCTGCTTTGATCACCTCTGCTGTGACTCACACTGTGCGTTTATCCTTGGACTTGCTGACATAACAGCTGATGCTAGTGCAGCAAGGGCTTTCTCTGCCGAGTGAACTGAGCTGTATGGGAATAAAATCTGTGACCTTATCCTCATTAACCCAGTGCTCTAGCCAACTGAGTTAACTTCTCCAGGTCATGTTGGAGTGTGTGTGCTGTTTGCAACAGCAAACAAAAACAGAGTGTGTAACACGATGGACATTGGCAGCATTTTCATTTTAAAGTGAAAGGCTTTCCTGAAGAAGCCAGTATCAGCCTTTTAATTAATCACTGTTACCCAAAGCATTCAACCCAATACAAGGCTGTCACTGCTAGATTTAGCACTTAAAAACATAAATGCTGCTGCTAAGGTTAGGAATATTCCTATGTCTGCGGTTTAGAGAAGGTCGTCTGTGAAAAATCAGCATCCTGTTTCCTCAGGCCATGATGTATAATCAAGCCAGGTGCTGACACAGAGGATACAGTCTTCCAATGTCTGTAATACTGATTCTTAGGTCACTTAACTTGTGCTGTTTTTATTTATTCATGAAACTTGTCTTCGTCTATCTCAGGCTACTCATAGATTACTTTCATCATTTGACTCTGTGTTTAATTAGCTCCCCAAGCCTGCCTCTCATCTCTGAAAGCGTAGGTTCCACTTCTTAATTTGGCCATTGTTTACATTATCAAATAGCTTAGTGTTGGTATAACATGTTGCCTGGAAAACAGAGTTTGAAGGATATTTGTTATTTTGATTTGTCGGTGAAAGAATATGGTAATATGTAGATTTCCTCAGCTATGCATTGGTGCGGTACATCTTTACAGAGGGTAGTGTCATTTGGTTAAAAGGCTCATATACCAAAGTATGGGCATTTTCACACCATTTATCAGTCTGGGAAATTGTCTCAATGACTTTGGGCAAAGTCTTATTTTTTTAAAATTTGTCATCTATCAGTTTCTCAGGTGATTAGAAGAGGTGCATACATTTGGTTTTTACTGAACCAAGTTGTGCTCCTGAAAAGCAATCCAACCTTAATCCATTTGTGCAAAGAAATGTCCCCGAATACTCACCGTAATCTTGTATTAATTAAAACATCATGGAACCGGGGACCTCTAGGTTCTGGAGTTTTTTTCTGACTATATAAATACTTGTGATTTTGTTCTGAGAGAGCGCTTGTTGAAGAATTGCAAAAATGAGTTAGTAATTCAGTTATTGTATATGTTATTTTTTTATATCGTGTTATATTTCAAATATTTAAAAAAAATCCCTATAGTCCATCTTCTCATTTTACAGATGAGGAAGTGAGACTCACAAAGGCTTCAGGAAGCAATTTGATAACACATCCAGGGAGAACTCAGATTTCTTTATTCAAGCAGCATTTCATCACTGAACACACTTGTGCTGGTATTTTTAAAGTAGGATTTTTTGTAACGGTCACGGGCATACTTTAGTTAATTTGTGTGATACCTGTATTTCTGTAATAAGAGAGCAATATACATCATCTTTTTAATTACTGGAAATGGAGAAGCCAGATGACTAAGTCAAAATTTGCTGATGTCAACATGAGTCAACATCCTGCTTCAAATATTGTTTCTCTATTTGCCACTTCAAACTCATGAGCTGTGTGTACTAACAAAGTACCAAGTTCAAAAGCTTTCTCTATTTGGCAAAAATATTTTTTAAATGCTAAGTTGTGACTGATTCCTCTGTTGCAATGTAAGAAAAACAGTAATTCCACAAGGTCCAGGAAGCCATTTTTTAATGTTTGTTTCAGCATTGTTTTGCTGGGTTAGGATTTTAAGCAAACACAGAAAATAAGTGGTTGCTGAAAGGCTTTCTTAAAACATTTATTGTGCACCACTTCATGATAAGCTCCGTTCTAAGTACTAGAGGTGGTTAAAAAATTTTAACCCAGCCTCTGAAGTATCAAATTATAGCAAAGAAGCAAATATAGCATTCAAAACAACAAGAAAATAGCTGGATATAGTGGTGTAAATTAAACATTATATGCCAAAGGATGAAGTGGAATTTGCTAGGTGGACAAGTGAGGGAGGACATTATAGGCTTAGGGAAAACAGAGGAAGCTAAGTGATGGATAAGAATCCAAGGGCGTATAAGAGTAAAGGAGTCGATATGGTTACCAGAAAAGGTGTGTGGTGAGGAATGGTTGAGTATGGCAGGGTATGGCTGGGTAGGTGGAGCCCAGATCGTAAACAGTCTTGTGTGCTTTGTTAAGAAGCTTGCTCGCTTTTGGGGTGTGTGTGTGTTTAATATCAGGTCATGTGCTTCTCTCTGGGTATCATGCTATTGTAAGGCATGTGTATGTGGGACAAGCACACTCCCCTTTTTCCTTTATCTCTAAAGTAGTTTTATTTGTTTTGTTCTTAGTGCTGTTAAGTCATTCTGACTCCTAGTGACCATGTGTAGAGCAGAGTGGAACCCTGCCTGGTCTTTTTGTGCCATCCTCTCACCTTCCGGTGCTGTGTCAGACAATGCTCTGCTGCTATTCTTAGGGTTCTCATGGCCAGGTTTTTGGAAGTGGGTGGCCAGGTCCTTCTTCCTAGTCTCTCTTAGTCTGAGCTCTGCAGAAACCTGTCCGCCATGGGTGACCCTGCTGATACTTGAAATATTGGTGACATCACTTTCAGCATCACAGCAATAGGGAGCCACCGCAGTATGACAACCAACAAACGGGTGATGTGGTTCCCTGACCAGGAAACAAATCTGGGCCATGCAGTGAGAGCGCCACGTCTTAACCACTAGACCACCAGGGCTGGCTAAAGTAGTTACTAGCTTATAATATTTAATGCATCTCAGGTCATAGAGCAATGAATACTTTTCTTGGTAAATGTTAATACTGAAGAATCTGAAGGAAATCATGAGTTGAGATGTCTTTTATCAAAGCAAAAGAGAAGTCCTCCTTAACCTTGACTTGCACATGGGTTGAGGATAATTGCATACATAATTCATTTTTGAAACATGGTTTTTGTTCAAAGCTACTGGAGATTTTATATTTGCTATTTATTTCGGGGGGAAGGGTGGTATGAAAGTGACGAGAACCTAATAGATGAAGGCTGAACATGTCACCAGCTAGTCGAAAGAAATTCGAGGTCAAAAATTAATTCCTTACCTTTATGAAAGATATCATCTAATAGAAAACAGCAAAGATACCGTATATAAAATTTCTAGATTATCTTGAGAAAAGAAGGATATGTTGGTTGAAATATTCATTCAATCAAGCTAAAAAATAATTTTAGTTTTGTTTAGTATTTTTTTCTTTTTCAGTTTTGATCACTAATATTCTGGTTTATCAAATTATCTTCATAATCTGAGAGTTCTGTGAATGTATGTTGTTTGGTCTTTACGAAATTAGAGATCTTCTGGAGTACCATATTTAGAGTCTCTTTTAGAGTAGAGTCCAATTAGCATCTTATAAATAATGCAAATATGAATGAATCAGTGAGTAAGAACTCTGCCAAAGTTCACTGCTTGTTTTCAACATATTGCTATCTACAAATACCTCGTTAGTTTTAATGTAAACTCTTTTCAAAGTACAATTATGAGTACTTAAGGCAATAATTCACATTTTAAATTTACAGAATAACATCAAACACAAATTGCCTGTAGATAATTGTTACAATTTCCTCCAGTTTGGCAATCCTCTTATAAGAAATGAGTCCCACATTTTTCCTTTTCCATCCTTACAAAGAGAGCAGATAAATTCAGCCTCTTAAATTCTTTCAGCACGTTTGATATAATCTGACTATTTATTGACAGGGTTTGAGCATTCACAATTCTTATATTTGGTGTTTGGGGGTTTGCAAAAACATACGTAGACCAGACTTTCTATCCTTAAGTAATGTCCGTGACAAATGGCGATCTGATAGATCACTTCCATAAAGATATTTAAGAAAGTGAAAATAAATGAGCAGAGAAGAGAGACATTTATGAGCTGTTGTTTGTCAGACAGAGGGTCAAGAAGGAGTCAGTGATCAACCATGAGTAGAATTCAGATCATCATCAAGTGTTTAGGACACACTCCTGAGAGCATCTGAAAGACTCGATCAATTGGCAAATCATCCCTGAGGCCAGCCATTGCTCTTTGAGCATCAGAGCCACAGTGGAAGCAAAATTCATGCTGCTTAAATATTTTCCCCAGTTTCTTTCCTTTGCAGACATATTTGCTTTTGATTGAAGAATGGCAAGAATAGAAGTGTCCTAAACATGCCAGCATTCCAGGATTTCCAGATCTGGTCCTTGCCTAAGCTCCTAATTCTTTGTCCAACACTCTGCTATGGAATTTTCTGTTCTGGCCAAATTAGATGCCTTTTCCTGGAGCGACTCAGTAACGAGTGTGTGCCAGCCCCTCTCTCCTTTCCATTTGGCCAAGCCTTCCTCTATTTTCTCCCAGCTCAAGTCTACATGTCTACAATTTTGCACTTAGCCTTTGGGGGTAGATATGTGCAGACTATGCCCTTCTTCCAAATGAAAACTGGTTTTATAAGCCTTAAATTTGTTTGTTTATTTTGGTGTCATTGCCATTTTTAATTGACAGAATTGAAATGTATAAAATCCTGTTCAACTACTTGCTGCTGCTATTTTGCAATGGAGAAAATAACAGTTTTGAAGTAAATGTCTTGTCCTTTATTAAGTTTTGAATGCTTGAGGATCCAGTGGGGTTGGATAATTCAGTCTATTTCCATTGTAATTCCTGTGAGGAAAATAAGTTGGTTTCAGATCTATAGTGAATGTAATTTTACATTAATTACAACACTGCAGAAATAAAATAGAGGAAACACTAAAGGACTAATGGATTAATTATGCTAAAATATTTCCATTTCCAGGCAGACGTACAACAAAGTAATAAACATTCCTATCTCACTTCATTTATTTTATAGATATAGAAGGTACAGTAACATCAAATTATGCTAACAAATTTTTAAATATATTTATTATGGCTGTTTCTTTTTCTAAAATGTCCATTTCTCATTGGCTTTTATCAGTTGCTCCTTTTTTCTCCCATTCTTTTTTTCTGTAGTCCAGTGTTTAGTTAGATCATTTAAGATAGTATTAAAGTATTTCACTAGCACAATTTTTTTTTAATTTTCTGAAGCATTGATATCTTTTTAAAAATAAAAATTGTAGATAAACTACATCATACAAACAAAACAAGAGGAACTAGAGGATGCTGTAGTGGGAGGTGTGGGGTTGTCTGATCTGGCGTTTTCTTGGGTTCCCCACTTTATTTTACATCACTTTGAACACTGGGGCACCTCAGTGGAAGATCGTTTGAAAATTATTGATCTACCAAAAAATTCGATGTATTTAATCAAAGTGATTTTATTCCATATTGCACCTTCTATGTAGATACTACTCATAGAGCTGATTGAGTCATTTTTATATAATTATAGATATTTATATATTCTCACATATCTAATTGTATGGAGCTGTAACTGAATGTGGATGAAAGATATTCATCTTCCTTAATGTATTTGAGAAGTAATCATGAAATAGAATGGTTGGTCCTTTGTCAATTGCTAATTATGACACAATTTCTCTGCACTAAAACTCTCAGCTAAATAGGTAGTGTATGACATTTTCATGAGTTAGATTAGCAGTTTGGTGAAAATATAAAATGTTTCATGTCTGTCTTGGTTATATATTTATTAATGCCATATGGTCGATCATCTGTGTGGTGTCTTCCTAACTGGATTCAGAGAGCGGAAAATGAAAACACGTTTGCTTTACAACTAATACAGAAAATAAATTCGTGTTTTTAAAAATTCAATATCCTTTCTAAAGTGAATGGTTTGAGAAATGGTTGATACCTCTCTGAAGGCCATTGCACTTCAAGGCTTTAGATTTAATGTGACATTTCACACAAAACAGAAGTGTCAGTTGTGTAATAAGTAAAGCATATTGCAATATAATTGCTCTACATGAGTTGTGAGAGCCCATAAAGAATGACTTTGGTGAAAGAGATGTCATAATTGTGTTCGTTAAGCAATTTGAATGTTCATCTGTGGGTGACTGATTATTTTCTTTCAAAATAATACTGAAGATACATTAGAAAAAAGATTTCCAAAGCTTTCACATTGCTCACCTGGATAATATCCATACTTAGATGTGATGGTTTGTGTGCAACCTTCAACTGGATAATATCCATACTTAGATGTGATGGTTTGTGTGCAAACTTCAAAAACATATGAAGTAATGTAGCACTTTTACTGAATAAAACTGAACTGATAAGCAGTGAATAAAATACTTCTGCTGATCCAGAATAAGATATTTTATATACTGAACACTTCTGCACTCATTCTTTGTCAACCAGTAGAAAAGTGTGTGTGTGTGTGTATCTGAATTAACTTTATTTCCCAATATAGAGTTAGATAAGTATTTGGGCCTCATGACCATGGTATGTGTGTCTTTTGTAATTTGTGTATAATATGACAGTCATTGGATCATGTCACACTTGTTTCTGAGGTAGGGTTGACAAGATCTCTGTACAACCAATCATCCTTTCTTGTGAAGGAGTTAAGATGATACAAAGGATCCTACGTCTCAAGCACAAGTGCTTTCGTATATCTCACCATGATAATATCAGTTCCATAAAGACAAAGAAGGTCCTATATGAGGACAAATCATGTGTATGTTTGGGAGAAAAGGAATTATTCTGCAGAAAATTAGCCCCAAACAACCTATTAATAGACTCTAATCCCAATATTTATAGATACGTCATTGAGAACTACCACCACAAACAAAACCCATTTTGTCAGATGTCAAACCAGAAATTCTATGCATAGCATCTTATCAGCTATCAATTGTTCTGTTTGACACCATGATTAAGGGATACTTAGGATGCTCCACACTGACTCCGTTTATGTCCACAAGTAAGAAGTTCAGAGGTTCTTTAGCCTCTGGAAGTCACTAATCCTAATTCACCAACTGATCGTCATGATGTACAGGTGGCCCAATTTCACAGCTATAGCACCAACTGCAGTGATTTACTTTATCTTTTCTTGCAGTTCAAATAAAATTCTTCAGTGATATTTCAGTTGGTGATCTAAATAAGTTAAAGACTCCATGGAGAGCTTTAGTTATCTCTTCCAACAGAAAAGCCAGAGGTAATGTTTTCAGTCTTGCTACTTATCGTACATACTACCAGCTATCCAGGCCTTTACTTGGAACCTCCCCATTGGCTGCTGTGGTCAGAGATAACTTTGGAGTAATAAAATATGGAGACAAGTCTTTTTTGTCATCTCTATCCCCACCTGACCGATTTTGTAGGACTAGTAAGGTGCTACACTGGAATAAAAACAATGCTTCAGAAAAGTGCAAGAAGCATATTCTAAAATATTCTTGGCGTACAATGTGATGTAAATGAAATGACTGGTTGATTCTGCTTTTTAGTACCTCTGTTTTCAACAATCCAATCAAAGGTCTAAATCCATACACATTGCTGAAAAAGGAGAATTTAGTTCACACATCTATACAGTTCAGATTGTATTGTACGTTTTAGTTGTACGATAAACCCAAGATCTATACTGTTGGACTGAAAGAAGTGAGAAAAAGTCCTTAGTTGAGACATTAATTTTTATTTAAGTGTCTAGTAAGTGAAGATTTTTCTAGAAAAGGCTAAAGATTCCACCAATGCAGAATTTGAAATATCCATTTCTGTCATTATACGTTAATTTGAATTATAACAGCTTTTTTCAAAACCTTCCAGAAGCCTATATGACGATTTTATTGAAAGACCCTTATGAAAGTAATGTCACTACATTTTCCCTTAAAATTTATACCAAGCAAATATTTCAGGTTTCTTTGAGAAGAAGGACATCTATTTTATGATACATTTCATATAATGTATCCTTTATACATTTCCTGTATAAAGACAGAAAAATAAGTACCAGTTATACTGAGGTCAGAAAGTAAATTTTAATTTAAGGATTTTTCCTAACAATGAATGGATTTTTTAAACAAATCCCCATGAAATTAGACTTGTTTTTTAGACAATTATAATATAATTCAAATGGGGTTATTTCTATTTGGGGGTAAGTCTACAGAACAACTCAAAATTACTATGAGTAAAATAAAGGCTAAAATCCAACTGCTTAAATTAATCAGTTAGAGACTATCCTCTGGGGTAGATAGGTCATTTGATATTTGCCCATTGTTTCCAATCATTAAATGATAGACAATTAGTGTTCCCTTGTGCATGCCATTATCCTCTGTGTCACCCTGATATCAGCTGATGGTGTGAAATATATACACTACAGAAACCAAGACAGGTATCTAATTTTCTAATTTGAAGACTGTCTCTCTTCCCTTGTTGGATTTAGATGAGGGTATGTGTCATACAAAGTACACCACAGTGACAATGCACAGGATTTCCCTCCCAGGCTCTATCCTGAGCTCCTAAGGTGCTATGTTTCTGAATTCCGCATAACATAAAACCTAACTGGGTGGTTAATATCAACAGATGTGTCTCAAAAAATGAGCACTCATTAACTGACTATTATCTCTGTGTCCTTAGGCATCTCACAACTTCTTAGGCTATTATCTTTACACTGAGTTTAGAATCCACTTTTATGTTCTACTCTAGCTCTAATACTCTCTGATCACTAAGATTCTAGATAGAGACATATTAGCTCACCCCTTTTACTTAAATTAGAAAATAGATGCTATAAATGGATGCTTGTGCATCAAATTTACCATGAAATTTGATGAAAACACATGTAGTTTTATTTGTTGAATATTTAATTATATGTGTATGTGAGATTTTAGTGTCTAACTTGCTAAATTGCTGTATATATTATGATGTATATGTAAATATATAACTATATAGATTATATTATATATAATACATTACATATAAACATAATATATATTATCTATTACATATTACATATGGTGAATGAATCGAGAAAACTACTTCTCCATAAAAGAGACTTTACCCTAACTTTTATCACACAACCATTCATCGCGGTCAGGGATTGGCAAACTTTTTTCCATAAAGGGCCAGGTTGTAAATATTTTAGGCTTTGCACGTCATATCGTCTCAGTCATCGCTACTCAACTCTGCTGCTGTTGCATACAAGTAGTCGTAGAGAATACATACCCGGATGAGTGTGGCTGGGTTCCAGTAAAATTTCCTTTACTGAAACAGGTGGTGGGCTGCGCTTGGCTTGTAAGCCATAGTTTGTTCCGATCTAGGTCATGGAGAAAAGATTCTGAATATATTCACACTCTAATGAACTATGTCCACTGCTATTGTGGCTTCATTTCTACCACAGCAAAAAATGTCTAAAAGATCACCAGTCTCTTCGATGCTGATTTTATTTTCCTTCTCATAGATAAAAAAATCAAAGAATTCCAGCACAAGTATCTACGCAAGTAATTTATCATTATTCTGAACTCCAGTGAAGGAAATTTAGTAAATCAGAAAGTCCTCTAGTTTGATTTAGACCTGCACTGTCCCATACAGTTGCTCCTAGCCAAGGGTGACTATTTAAATAAGTATAAATTAATTAAAACTAATACAATTAAAATTCACTTTTTCAGTTGTGCAAGACACATTTCAAATGCTCAACAGCCACATGTTTCTAGTGGTTACCATCTTAGATAGCATAGGGAACTTGTCCAATATTGCAGGAAGTTCTATTGGACAGTGCTGAAGCTAGACCAAAAACACATATCCAATCATTATAGATAAAAAGACAAACATTCTCATAGAAGTAATAGAAGTAAAGTGTGCCAGAAGAAATGAATTCTAAACTTCAGAATCTATAATTGAGTCTCAGACTTGCAAAGATTTCCATTTAATACTATTACCACAGAAGTTTCTTTGAGATTTGCATCATGCCCTTGCACATTCGAAAAGAAATTCCAGCTCAAGGTCTAAGATGCAAACGCCACCTATTGAAGTTACTCAACCAAGTTGCTGAGAGCCACCAAATTGCTTCTGGTTGACTTCTACTACTCAGAACTTATTAAATAAGTTTAAGACAATTTAATTTGAAAATCTGAGCTTGCATGTCCCCAAAAGGATTTTCCGTAGGCTTTTCTCTCTCTGTGTGTGTATATATATACATATATATATATATTAGAACTGTCTGACTTTGTTGTTCCCCGTCTGTGAACTCACTCCCGGCCCAAGACATTAAAAAAATTTTATTCTTTCTTGTAAAACAGAAGGCCTCAGGAAATTTGAATCAAGATGCATCTTGGCTTATAGAAGGCTTTTATTCCCTCACTAGTTCTCACTACTGAAATGTTTTAGAAATTTCAGAAAAATATTGAGATTCTAAAGGAAAGTACACAGGATGGGTTTTAATTTTTTAATCAAGTCAACGGAAACAGCCTTGAATCAATTATCCACAGTTTCAACGTATAATCAAGGATTTTGACAACATTTAGATGTTGAATTGCCAAGCTATTAGCAACCAAGAGATTTGATTAGACATCCATATTAATAAACACCTGTCATAATAGCATAACAGATGTTCTAGAAACACAGCTAACCCAAAATGAAAATTTAAAAATTTTGGTCGTATTCCTCTACCATGTGATGCCTAAATTAAGTTTCATGATCTTATCTTATTTGTTTTACTAAAATTCAATTGCTGAAATAATTTCTCTCAATAGAAAAGTGTTTTTTCTTTTGAATGATTAAAAGGTTTTCATTGAAATAAAAGCTTATTGTACAAACATTTGAAAGTATTAGTTAAAAGTACATTAATAAAATACTGATGTGGATGTATAAAATACACACATGTACGTATATTACACAACTTAGGATCCACTTTTTTGAAATTTGTGATAGTTGAGATCCGGTACATGTAATTTTAATTGATTCTCATATATGTAAGTTACATAGATGCATAGTTTTTCACAAAAGGCTTATTTGTTGAACGGTGGTTCACTCAATCCAATGGTTTCTACAGTGCACTAGACTATTGAAATTAACATATTCTCTCTCTCTAGGAGCACATTTTATGAAAATAATAGAGAAAAATAGCATGTGTAAAGAAATATTGATTATTTGAATAAATTTAGTGAATAAGCAATGTATATTATCAAAGAAACAAATGCATGTATAGGATCAAAAAAATATTTGTCTATGGTTGAGCTGAAGGGGTATTTTACTGTATTAATTATTTCACTTTTCTCATTACCACTCCAAACATGGAACATTTCCCATGCACATTTACGATGTTTAGGCAAGTATCAGTTTAAGGGAGTATCTACTAGTTAACAACGTCAGACTGTTGAAGTATTTTTCTCAAGTAATTCCAACATCATGTGTAGATATTAATAACATTTGTATATCTTTATAGGAATTTGAAGTACACAAAGTACTTGCATTGGCACTAACCCATTCAGGTGTAGAATTTATCCCATGAGATGGTCAGGACCTACTTTACTATGCCCATTTTAAAGGTGATGAATGTGATACTTAGAAAGGTTGAATAGTGACTGTAATTGGTGACTGTCCCCACCACACCCCCTAAGACTGCAGCGAACTGGCATGGGCATCCAGATTCCTGGTGTTAATAGCATCAATTTTGGCAGAGGCAGAAACTAGTTGTTAAATGAAGTAGTTGAAAAATATAAGAAGAGTAGTCAAAATAAATAAATGAAGGAAAATGTTATGGGTGCTACACAAGGCTGAACATAGCCTGAAAGTTGTCTGTAGGAAGAGAAAACTTTGTTTATAGAGAACAGAGTTGTGTATATACTTTTAGGTGACAGAAAATTAACTATGGTGAGTGTTTCAAAATTGATTATAAAACTGAAATTTATACCTATTTCTGTTTATTAACTGATTTATTTCTATCCATGATCATGGTTAAATGATAAAACATCTAGTTCTGTGTTAAAGCTCAAATACCATCTTACTATATATTTAGTTCCAACTGAAGGCTGAAATACAAAAGTTAATGTTTCTCTTCCTTCCTCCCTCCCTTTCCATAAAGCCACCAGTCTGTTTTGCACACTGTCAATTCCAACACCTTAGTTCTTCACAGAAATTTGGCCTTAAGTCTTTTAAAATTTCTCCCTGTATTAGCGGCTGCTAGTCGCTGCATTATCTGAGAGGGCGCAGTTTCTTCTTCCAACATTTTATTTGTATACTCTTGGCAGTGGAGGCGAGTTTTGATAAGAACACTGTGCCACACTTGCTTCTCCAGATCTGCTGAAATCTTGACTGTAGCATTCAGTGTTTTTCCACTTATTTCTTTTCTTCCTCCCTAGTTTGGGTTTAATAGAGCAGCTTTATTAGTTGTCTCTTTATGTAATGAAAGGCGTTTCTTTTCTTCTTCCTCTTTGCTTGTTTAGTGTGTTTAATTTTCAAAATCTCCTTTTTCTTCCTCAGTATTCTAGAATATATTTTTCAGAAAATACAATGGTGTCTTAAGAAACAGGCTAAATTTCTAAATCTAATCCTTCAGTCTTGTAGGACATGATTCCGTGGTGTTCCAGAGCGCAGAGCTAGGACCAATGTAAGGCAAAGAGCAGTTTTTTTGCTCAATTAAAAAAAAAAATAGCTAATAAGTAAAGCTGTCAATCCAACAAAAAGAAAACTATCCCATGGAATTATGGGCCCTAAGTGTGGAAACACGCTGTCAGAAATTAAATCACTCTTAGTCATGGAGGTTGTAGAAATTATTTCCATAGTTGAGAGAACCCAGACTAATTGGCTATCAAGGTCTCATTCAACTATTAGTTTCTATGATTGTATAGTTCAAAGGCATTTGTGATTATAAAGTATCATGATTCGTGTCCACTCTGATTAGCTATTTTTCATTCACTTGTCTCATTTTACTTAGTTTTATCCCTTAATGTCATCATGTATGATTTATAGTACTTACTGAAGAAAGAAATTAGCTCCCTTGGAAATATTCTGTGGATCACTTTCACAACTCCAGCTGGAATTTAAGATGTAAAACTTATATCTTTTTTCTTATCCACATTCAATTGTTGTTATTGTATGCCTTCTCCTGTCAGTTCCAAACTCAGTACAGACATTAATTATTTTTTCCTTCAACTAATATTCTCTTCTGCCCCAACCAAGTATTTTATTATATTACTAGGTTTATTTTCATCTTACTAATGTCACCATCTGAAACTATCTTATTATTTATTTTTTCACATGTTCATCTCTTCACTTTACTGTATTCCCTACAGATTTCAAGCTTTAAGGACGCAAACACCTAGAGAAAATCCTGGTCTACAGTTAAAATGCACGATAGTTATATATAATGAATAAATTCATGAATAAATGGATGTCTGAATGAACTCCTTTCTACTTTTGCATCCATGAAACTTAAGATATAATAGGGAAGACAGTTTTTGCCCAAATGGTCTTTCCGTTAAAGTGACACTTCCATCCAGTCATCCTATGTTCCAGGGAGCGGGCCATGCCTTATTCACGTTTCTATGCATCATGTTGCTAGCAAAGCGCCTCACATATAGCCAATAATCAATAATTATTTGTTAAATGTATGAGTTTGTTAACAACCTTCATGGAAGTGAGATAGCTTTTCCTAAAGGGTCTTGCAAAACTGGAATCTTTTATGATTGAAGACAGGAGAATGAAGGGCTGTGTTTGTTTTGGTCCCAAAGAGAATAAAAGAAACTGGCAAGCTGAGATAGTATAAGCGTAGGGAAAGAATCAGAAGTACCAAGTTTAACTGACCCCTTGCTCTGCCAATTCCTGAATATGTAAACTTGATTGAGCCACTAACTTACATGAGCATCAGTATTTTCTTTTGTAACTGGGGCTGATAATCTCTGTCTTTCTTATAGCGCAGGTTTATTCTGTATGTCAAAATGAAATAATTTGTAGGAAAGTGCTCTTTAGTTTGTAATATGCCATACAATTGGAATTTCCTATTATGGGTAACGTTAAAACTTCTGTGAAACCAAGAGTCAGCTATCTGTTTAATCCACAAGTAAGACTGAAAAATTATCTTCAATTTTAACTAGCAGAAGAACAGAGGGGAAAAGTAGAAAAGAAAAGGAAGAGACAAAGAATAAAGAGAAAGCAACAATAAGGGAGAGAGAAGGAAGAGAAAGAGAAGATAAAATATACCTGGTGAGATTGTAGGGAGAGGGCATGACCAAGAGAGAAGCAGATGAAAGGGAGTAGAATCATCAAGAGAGAAAGTAATTGTATCTGATGGGAACTTGAGAGTGGTACCCATGGTGACCAGGTAGGCTGGGATCCCTAAACTGGGGCTTCATTCATCTCAAAGCAACAGGCCATGTGAGGTCAGAGATGAGGCAGGGATGTGTTTCAATACAACACAGGATAGGCCAAGACAGAGTATCAGTCCATGGAAATGGTTAAACCCAATTGCCAGAGATAGTATGTCATGTACTTGTTCTTTGGTAAAATAGAAATGGCAGAAAGAATATGTGCTCATGCATACTAGGAATTTCTTTTCAGGTGGTTGACGTGAAATTTTGTTTACAAGACACAGACTCTAGCAGGAGGCCCCCTTCTCGTATGGCCTTCAGAATCCTCAGCATAAGAAACAGTGTAGATGACTTGACTGCCCTTTACTTTTGTCCAATTTAGCCCCTCTGAAACCTCTGTAATTCCACCAGCCTGGCCTGGCACACTTTCCCCACAGTTAGTTACCATGGGCATGGCCTAATGATGGGAACACAACCTTGGGAAAAAATTAAATCAATCTCACCTTGATTCTTGGGAGCATCTAAGTATGTGGAAAACTATACAGGACTCCCAAGCTCAGCTCTCAAAAGTCAGAGCAGAACCTACAATTCTTGGCCCTTCAAGAATTTGTCATGTTTCTAGAAATAGCAGCTATGTTTAAAAATAAGTTGCTCTTTTGTTCCTTGGATGTTTTTCTTTTTTTCTTATTTGTAATAATGTTTTCTGGTTTTCAGTTTGAATTGACTTTTCACCTTTAGTTCTTTGCAGCTCTAAAAAGCTCTTAAAAATAATTCCTGTTGTCTTTACTATAGCATCTATGCTCATAGGAATAAACTATTTTTAGTTCTTTAACTTACATAATGCTTCCTTCTCTAATATCTACTGTCTAAAATGAGGAGTAATAAAAACATGTCCTTATTGTTATTTATAGTTTCTATTTTGAACTAGTTTAGAAAAAGAAGATATATTACAGATGAGTATAATATTTTGAAGGTAGATACATGCATACGTTAAAAGTTTAGCATCAAAAAGCGTCTTTAGATAATCATCCATTACCTAATTTCAGTTATTCGAAGATGATTATCCATTGTGAATTTGACATTTATTTTGAATCTTTAAAGGAAAAATACTTTTTCTAATTTCTAGCCCTTCTTTCTCATGCCTTCTAATGTATTGTTTGATAACACCTAATAGAGGCAAGAATACAAAATAAAAGTCAAAACCATGAAGTTTATTTGCACTGGGGTAAGGGCCTTTATTAACTTATCTCTTGAAAAATGTATTTTTGGAAGAACTATGAAATATAAATTCCCAGCAGGTCTTCCTATGCTCTCCCTGCCTCCAGATGCTCTGGGAAATTCAAACATGAATCGTCCATGGATCATTCCTCCAATAAGCTTAGAGTCTAGTTCAAAACCTAAGAAATGGATATACATAACTCCAAGGCAGAAAGAGGTTACAGTCTCAAAAGAGGTACAAGTAAGATGGTAGGAATGTCCAGAGGAACCAAATATGTATTGCCTGTTTTCAACAACAGAAAAGACTTTCTAGAAAAGATAACATTTGAGCTCTGCCTTCAGATAGTAATCTCCACAGTGGAGCTGTGAGATATTCTATTGGAGAGCGAAAAGAAAATATTTGAAACTTTGTTTATGTTTGTTATCAAAAATGTAACAATTATATCTCTACCAATATGTAATATATGATTGACACTGGAACTCTTCTTTACTGCGTATCCCAGACAAGAGAGTTCTATAGCTTAGAAGGGTTGATTATGGTGCCTCCACTTGTTCAATAGATTGCAACATATCACAATTAATGTGTGCTTGGTTACCTGGATTTATACTTTCTGGTTTTAACCAGTTAACCTTCATTAAATAGGATCTGTTATTTTCAAATTTTCAGAAAAAAAATTCGGATTGAGGATAATTAAAAAAGAAGACCAAACAAAGAACAAGATATCAGAGTTGACTATTCTCTTTATTCCCAGGAGGAGAAACTCATCAGCCATGTTACAAAGTGAAATCAATGACGATCTAATCAAAACTGACCAGAACTGGGCCAATAAAGTGAATTATCAAGAAGGCTACTTGATTTACATTCTCTAATACTCATGTTAAATTTCTCAAGGGAATATGTGTCTTGAGATTGTTTTTAATGACATTATTAGCAGAAAGTTGTTTAAAACAGCTTCTTTCATCCTTAATTGACCCCTTTACAATTTCATTTCTATATATGTTTCATAATATACATAATTTATTAGCACAATAGTACACATGGAACATTAATAAATATATAGATGTAGAAGATGAAGGTAAAGCGTGTGTTATCTCATTCTACGCTTGATAGAGCAGGCTGAATAAAGGCCCCAAAGCAACCTCTTTCACGAAAACTATGATGTTTTGCTGTTTAAAGCCTCAGAAGTTCAATGTGAAGAGAGAATGTTTTCAGAAACCAGCTCCTGGCATAAGCATATTAGCCTTCTTGGAAGTGATCCTGTGGAACAGTCACAATTATAATGATTTTAGCCTCTGGGAAGATATCATTTTTTCCCATTGGGGCAAAAAAAACTTATTCAGCACCAGAGTGTAAACCATAGAAATGAATTCTATGAGCATCCTCTTGAGAGCTACAAATTTGGATTTTATTCAGAGTAACCATCCTACCATGTGACCATTAATTTTCTTGTTTCCCAGTCTTTTCTTCCTAAATAACCCCACTTATTTGGAGGCTCAGGGTCTCCTATTTCAAGGAACATTTTAAAAAAAAAAAAACCCACTAGAGTTTGGGGAGGAATTCTAGACAGGAGAGAAAGGCAGCCTTCTCAGTTAAGTTCAATATGCTCGCACGACATCATTAAAACTTTCAAAAGAATTTCAGGAAATCTTTGAGGCCTATTTTCAGAACTCGAGAACTGGCAGGCCTTGAATGAAATCGACTCCCTGTAGAAAAGGGCAGAAGAGATGTGTGGTCCAGTACATTCTGACGCCGTGACCCAAAGCCCACTGCTATAGCAGCACCAAAGCACCCATACCCCACAAAGGGCAGAAAAGTCTTGAAAGCAAAAAAAAAGGAAAGAAAGGAGGAGGAAAGAAAATGTAACCATGACTTTCTTTTCTCTGCCTTTCTTTTGTAATTTTGGTTGAATAAGAAGTAAATTGTTAAGCATATAATTCTAAAGTAGGTTATGGTCCTTTGAAAATAGCGCAGTCTGATAGCAGCTAGTGACCCTCCAGACTGAGTCATCCAATGTAAAAGCAGATCCAAATACCTAAGTATGGTGTGAGTCTATTTTATTCCACAGCAAGAGATTTTTAGGGTAAAGGCCAACACACACAGACAAGAGGGTGGATCACCCAGCCAGGAATGATTCCACTTTACAATGATGTTGCTCTCACTTCTTTTAATGGAGGAGGTGTTAAATATGTTGTCTCACAGAGTATTAAGTAAATAATTGGGTATTCACCCTGACAGAGGGAGAAAGTAAAAAATAATGTGTGTGTCTGAACTAGAGTTGGTTACTTCATTCAAGTTTTAAAATCATATTCTTTAAAAAAGTCAGCTTTGGGTCACTGCACAACGAAATAATTTAATAAAGCTCGTAAATCAATGGAGAGCAGGAATAGTGGCACATTCACATGAAAACTAGCTGCACAAAACATATCTCAAGTTACACTCAATCTGAGTAAGCCAGTTAAAAATGGTAGGCTTTATAGTGTCCTAAAATTTAATAAACTGCAACTATATCCAACTAAACTAGGGAAGGGAAGCCTTGCCTAAGATCTGCTGGCAGTTTTTATCATCTCCACAAACAACACAGCTGGATACTGGTGGCGAGCCAGACCCTTGACCCACCTCTGTACCCAATCTATTAACTGCCATAAGCCTTAACTAGGTTAGTGGCGCTTCATCCCTGTGTGTTTCTTCAACTGGACTTTAGGATAACACTGGGTCGTGACCAGAGTAAGAAGTGAGTTGGGATGTAGCCTTTAAGAAGGTCAGATGCTAAATAATAAGAGCTAAATTATATTATTTTTGTAAATTGAAAATGACTACTTTCTGAGCTCATAATATTTGGACTGATATTAAAGGAGCAAGAGTAGGCCGTATATCACAGTGGTTTAAGGGAAACTGGAAAAAATGCCCAAGCTCTGTAAGAACTTGTGTACATGATTAATGCTGAGGGCAACGCCAACAGGAAAAAGAGGGACTCCCACAGTCAGAGAGTGTGATTGCATTTACAGTACATTGGCTTTGATTAATGTGCACACTCAAAGAAGTAATGTGTAGAAGACGAGAAAAGACCTGTTTTCAAATGTTGGTGCTGGGTACAGATTTCCCATTATGTCCTGAGAAGGTATCAGTGAACAATGACTTAGTCTTATTTGTAAGTCTCAAAGAAGAAATGACTACATATAATAGGCACCTGAAAAGCTTTCCCCGTCTCCTCCAGAATAGGACTTCCTCCTCTCCTCTTACCCCATGTTAGAGTCTGACGTGTTTTCAGCGGTTGTGTGTTCCACGTGTAGCTTCAGGAGGAGAGGTTACTATGTGATGGAACGGAACGAAGAGCAACACCAGGCACACCAAGTGTCTCTGCAGGTTAATTGTGGTTTTCCCAGATCTCCAAATTTCTCAGGCCTCACCATTTGATCTGAACTGTAAGTAAAGAAACACAGCTAGCAAACCATTGAGAGCCAAGAACTTGACATTTGCACTAGCAGTTGGATCAATAGAGGTCAGGTAAAAAAAAAAAACAGCAAGACCACCAGAGTACTGTCGATTTGTTCAAGCTGATTTGATCCAAGTCCAGGAAAACCAGTAGCTCCTCAGAGGGGCCAAGTCTGACTACTTGGTAGTGACTCTGGAGGACTGTGGCGGACTGAATAATGGCTTTCCGAGTTGTCCACCTTCTAATCCTCAGAACCTGTGAATGCTACCTTCTATGGCAAAAGGGACTCTGTAAATGTGATTGCATTCGGGATATCGAGATGGGAAATCATCCTGGATTATCTGGGTGGGTCCCATGTAATCACAGAGGTGCTTACAAGAAGGAACAGGAAATCAGAAAGGAGAAGGACATTGATGTGACGACAGAAGCAGCAATTGCAATGATGTGCTTTGAAGACGGAGGAAAGTGCCACAAGCCAAAGAATAAAGACAGCCTCTAGAAGCTCAAAGAGGCAAGGGACTGGATTCTCCTCTTGCAGCCTCCAGAAGGAACCAGCCCAGACAGCACCTTTGCTTTGGCCTGCTGGAACTGATTTTGGACTTCTGACCTCCAAAACTATAAAACAATAAATTGATGTTGTCTTAAGCCACTGAGTTTATGAGAATTTATTCCAGCTGCAATGGGAAACTAACACAAGGGTTCTGTGTGTAGAAGGATTAGGAGAACGATTGATACAAGAGTGATGGCAGTTGTGGGTGTAGAGGGAGAGGTGAGAATTGGAATCCATGCAAGTACCAACTCGAGTTTTCCCTTTTAGGTTGATAGGAGAATTTCCTTGCCATTGGAAGAGCAGATGAGACTGGCAATGTTTCTTAAATGTGTGTGATCCTTAGATGTGATATCAAAATAACTTAATTAATTAGTAAAAAATTGGGCTGACATCACTAGAAAAAACTTCCTATACACCACATTTTTTTTCACCAGTGCCAGGGGTCTCAAATGCACATTAGTGACTTCATTTTTGGTTCTAGAAAACTTCTGATGGTCAATCCTGGACCCCCACCATTAGACCACATCTCTCTCCGAGCTAAAAAGTTCAGTTGAGAGGGAAAAAATAATTGCAATTTTCTTTTTCTTTAGATGTATCTGCTTTCAGCCCCAAGTAGAATTTAAAAAAAAAGAAAGGAAAAGAGAAAGATAAATGTCAGGTTGCTGAGAAAAGAAATTCAGTCAAAGAAGAGGTTATTTATTTCACAACCCTTGAGATTGCTCAGATAGACAGAGAATGATGCTTTAATAAGATCCCACTCAGAACAATGGCTAGGCATCTCTTGTTCTTGTGTATTTCTTTGCAGCATATGAAACATTCCACTGATTCAGAGCGACCCATTGAATGTCAGTGCTTCAAGATGCACACTGACAGAAAACCTGTGAGGATTCTTCCGCCTGATTTCTTTTTAATTGGCTCTTAAAGTACTAAAGACTTAACCGCCTTGCTTTTAAGTTGAGACCAAGCAGTCTTCATATAGCTTGAAGAAAAGTTAAGAACTTTGATCTTGTAAGCTTCAGTTTTCTTGTTTATAGGGTGAAGATAATAGATTCTAGGAGCAGAATGAGCATGTCAGGTAGCATAAGTTGTAATATGCACAATTATGGGAATATCTATGTTATGAGCGGCAACTCTAAATTTGTGCTGGAAACAAGCTGTGCAACACTGTGCAGCAAATCTGGGTGTGAGAACTGAGTGAGAAAATTAGGCGATTTAATAGTGTCTAGAACACAGTAAGTAGACAAATAGTTTGTTTTGTATGCTTTGAGTACAAAATTACACAGAAAAATAGTAAAATCTACACACTTAGGAAGAACTGGAGAAGGTTGTCTGTTTTACTAAAGACAAAAATAAAAATATCTGGCTAACTGACCTCTTCTTTGCCTACAATTTTAAAAAAATAAACTTTGCTAATGAAATCATTCATTCTATTTCTGCTTCTGCTTCCAGCTAGGTGTTTACTGTTTTTCGTCCTTAAGGGTACGCCATGAAATTCTTCTCTCAATGATATAGTCTGTCTTGAATTTGATACCACACAAACTGGTAGAAGGTGAATTAGTGAATTTGAAAGCTGAAGAACAGAGAAAAGATTCACATCTCAGATTTTTTTTAGAATACTAGCTTTTGGATTTGAGGAAGGGAATTCCTACTTCCTACACACACCTCATATACACACAGGCAACCATAACAACAGCAGCAGCAACAATAATAATAACAATAATAAATAAAGGTATTCTCCCCAGGCTGATCCCCAAAAAGATTTCTAAAATAAACCCTATCCTTGTTTCATAAACAAATACAGCATTGAACATGAAAGACTATTATCACCATGCACAAAGTGAAACTTAAGTAATTTTTATTTTTAATAATAGACCGTCTATATGTGGCAATTTCAAAACAAAAAACAGAACTGGTCTTCTGCCCAGGCACAGTATATGTCTTATAATTTCAGCTGTATTGGTGAAAAATCTTGGTACTTTCCCAGTTTTTCCCACCTACTTGATGACATCCAAATTTCCCTTTACAGGGAACACAGACTTCTGCTGCTAAAATGAAAAAAGAAAATGTAGGATTTTAGCACCCCTGGGATTATGTGCAGAGAAAATGCTATGAGCTCATAAAACCCTGTTTTCTTTTCTTCCTGTGCCCAAACAGAATACATTTGCCAGACTTTTTTGCAGTTACATGCATCTGTGTGTCCAGATTCTGGAATACAGGTTGGAGTGGTGTGTTCCAGTTCTTATCCTGATCCCCAAAATCTCCTGTGAGATCCTCATTCATTTCCTGTGTCAGCTGTCTGGATGCAGTGACCCGACAGAGGGCTGGGAAGCCCTAGGGGATAGGTTATCTTGTAGCTAGAAGGAACCTGGGGTCTTAAATGGCTTGTGGTATATAGCCCATCACCCCACAATCCACCTTGACTGTGATGTGAGAGAGAAATAAATTTAATTGGGTTAAGCCATTAAGATATTTTGATGATATTGTTTTAGCAGTTAGGCTACCCTGAATAATATGAAACAAGAAGAGCAAAAATGAAAAAAAATGTGTGCAATGCTCAGACAATATTTTCTCTCTTCCATGGGGTGACACCTGTTACAGACTGGAATCCCAAAGGTTCCCAGGATGCCAATTACTCAGTATGATTGCTAACTGATTATTTACTTGCTGATTTTTCAAGGACTTCTATAGGTCCTCAAAACTTGAGAATGACACTTTACAAGAGAACATAGCATCCAGAGGGAGAGAGTTGCCTAATTAAAGTTTCATGTTTGAATAGCAGAGGAAGAGTGTGTCCTCGCCTAGGTCGAGTACACCTCTTTTAATTTCATCACTTTTCATTGCTTCCATGATAATTGCTTTTTTCTTTTGTATCTGATGTCAGAACAACAGGTAAGAAAATTCTGATGATGCACTTCTAGAGCTAAATCATTTATCTTGAGTTTATATTACCAAAAAGATCTGTCACTGATTGTAAATTAAATCCTTATAAGGAGTTAAAGAACAACCTTGAACAACAGTGACAATATACACACAGAGTTTATAGGTGTATGTGTTTTATATATTTTTTTCTTATAAAAGGATATTATGCACAAGGTTATATAGAGTTATATTGTCAGTGGGTGTAAAAAGAAACTCAATTTAATCAAGTCTGTTCACATTGTCTGGCAATTACTGTAATTTTTAAATAAAAAGTAAAAATGTAAATTTTCATAAAATACCGTCATTCGTAAAGGGATAAGGGAAAAAAATTAACATTTGCTGAGCACCTTATGTGCCAAATAATATGTAAAATATATGATTATGTATCCTTACCATGTAGTAAGTATTACAATCATTATTTTAATCAAGAGAAAATGAGATTAGACCAACTGTCATTTACCCAAGGCTATATGGCTAGCAAGTGACAGGGTTGGGATACAGACAAAATGGATTTCCCAAGTCTATATACATTTCACTCTACTTCATAACAGCACTAAATTTGAGTCTTAGAATTAAATTAAATAACCATGTCAAAAACTAAGATTTGCAGATAAAAGTTCTATTTGTTGTATTATAAATAAACAGCACTGTACCATCTCCCATCTGGCATGGCTTGTGTAATGGCCGAATAGGGTTTTTTATTTAGAATCCAAGGAGAAGGGGAGAGGGAGGAAGGGTACCAGGATAAGTAACAGAAGAAAGTAATAACATCTTAAGAAAGAAACCCCAGGACTGTAGGCTACTGCTGGCTGCATTCTTTGAGGCTGCCATGTGTGAGCGAGTCACTGTTGGCGGACCCCTTAACCACCCAGAGCCGAAATCAAACCCTCATCTTTTCCTCTCTGTTACAATCATAGTAGCTCCCATCAACGTCTGAGGAGATCTTCCTAATATTTTTTCTTTATTTTTTTTTCTTGAGGTATAATTGACGTATAACATTATATTAGTTGAGGTGTACAACATAATGTTTTGATATTTGTATGCGCTGTGAAATGATCACCACAATAAGTCTAGTTAACAATTAACGTTAACATTTCAATTTTATCTTAGCATGTTTTATTGGAAGCCACATAGGATAGTCATTAAAAGCAGATTCTATAGCCAGGTTGCCTGAACTCAAACTACATCTCCAATTCTTGCTGGCTGTGCAACTGGATAAAAGATATATTTAACATCTCTGTTCCTCAGTTTCCTCATCTGTGAGATAAGGAGAATAATAATTCTAAACTCATAGGGTTGTTATAATGATTAAATTTGTTTATGTATGGTATAGTGTCTAACATGTAAAAAAATGTGTTAACTGATCTTATGCAACAAAATATATACCATCACTGTTTTCATCTATTAAGTGAGCCACAATGTCATGGACTTATTCTGTATAAATGTCAAAGGAAAGGAGGATGAATGGGAAAGTTTTTGGCCTTGAAAGGGGGAACAATACTATGTTATCAAAGATTTAGGGGCTACAAAATCCAAAATATAAAATAAAGCTTTCTGTTTTGTTTTTAATCAGTAGCAGAAAATACCAAATCGTTTCATAGATCTTCTCTGTCCCTAAAAAAGACAAAATAAGTCCAGGAAATGATTTGATATTTTCTATTACTAAACCAGATCCCTGTTACTGATCTGCCGCATCATCTTCTTATTTCTTGTGTTAATCAAAAGAGAACGAAGGGAGAGGTGGATGCCAGAAGCCGGGCGAGAACTGGGAGAGGAATGAGGGTCAAGGTTGGGGCAGTATAAAAAATGACTCAGAGGTTACGTTGCACCAATAAATTAAGTTTCAGAGGTATCCCTTTCACTCGCCTTAATAGCATTTTCCACATGGCACCGACATCGCTGGGGTATTGCAGTCTTTCCGATTATGCTCTCTAAGCTATACTTTAATGATTAATTAGCAGACTCTACTCAAGAGCTTGATCTGCCCTCCTTTTTTGGAAGATAGATAAGATTATTATTGTATCCACTATTTATTAAAGATGTCTGGCTCCTGCTTTCTTTAAAATATTTCCAAAGTCGACTCCCTCCTCCTCTGGGTATCTTTCTCTGTCGGATCCAAACTCAATGATTTAAGACACAATTTGCTGACAGGAGATCCTGAGAACCCATTATGAAAATGAAGGCAGCAAACAACCTTTGAATGTATTTCCCAATTTAAAAAGCCTTCATTACATAGCACATTTCAGGCTGAGAATGTTAAAAATTTATCATAGTTTCCATAATTGCAGCTTCCTCTGGAAGCTTGGCATGATGTGGAATCATTTGTAAAATGTATATTTTGTTTGGCACTCAGTAGGAAGCTTGCCAGGCAATACATTTAATTAGGAACATGAGGAAGAGAATAATTGTGGTCTGTCATAATGTATTATCGTTCCTTTTAGATTCTACATGTGCTTAAGATGTGGTCTCATCACAAGGTAGGCATTTAAAGCTAGAGGCAATTTCCCTCTTGTTGGCCCGGGGTTTTTATAGGGGGAAATTTATTATTTTTAGGGGAAGGATACATTAGCCACATTCCTTGGGTATAACTCTTTGTCTATTGTTTAAGTTAAGACAGTGTTAGTCGCTCTCCTTAGATACAACCTTTGCCCATCGTTTAAGACCTTGAAAACTGATGCATTGCCTCTCAGGAGCGTGGACAGCTTTATTTAAGTTTAACTTGCTCCGGAGATGCACCGAAATAATGAAATGCAATGCCTTTCTTGAACATAACCAGGTACATAACATCTAGTCCTGCCTGATGCATAAAGTAAATTTGATGAGAGCAACTCAAATGTTATAATGATTAATGTTGGTTTTTTAAAAAATTACAAAGCAACCTGTGTCAGCAGATTCAAAGAGGAGAAGGAGGATGATAACCATCTTCTGAGGCCAAGTTTTCATTATGTTAGACATACTCTTCAGTTTCCACAGGAAAACTTGCTTATAATGAATTTTAGAGGCACCACAGACAAGGAGAAATGAAAGGCCTTTTTGGCACGAGGTGCAAACGTTTTGGTGTTCAGGTTTTCAGGTATAGAATACTCTGACCATTTAGTTCCACATGAATGCCCTGTCTTTTATCACTGCATAGTGATATTCTCCTTGGTAAACAGAGATTTTCTTCTGATAACAAATCTTACCAGGTTTAACCTAAGAGTCTCTACCCTCAAGATGAGTCCAAGGTGTAAATAAGACATGGACAAAGACTGTTTTCATTCCCTTTCTCTTCTAATTTCACTGTATTTTGGCCTCTCAAAATCCTTATCTCACCTTGACCAGCTGATTCCCCCTTCTCACCTCCCTTTATCTCCTCACCCTCCGCCAAGCGTCGGGGCCAGACCAGTGGCTTAGCTGTCAAGTTCACACGTTCCACTTCGGTGGCCCGGGGTTCGCCGGTTGGGATCCTGAGTGGAGACCTACGCACTGCTTGTCAAGCCATGCTGTGGCAGGCATCCCACATAGAAAGTAGAGGAACATGGGCACTGATGTTAGCTCAGGGCCAGTCTTCCTCAGCAAAAAGAGGTGGATTGGTGACAGATGTTACCTTGAAGCTAATCTTCCTCAAAAAAAAAAAAAAGCATCAAAACAATGGCTTTAGGGAGTGTTTCCTTCAGGGTCCCATTCTCTGCTAGGGACAAGGAACAGAAACCAAATAGTTAGAACAGTCAATATGTTGACAGTCAGTAGAGGGTTAGGAATTGGACAGAAGGAAATAAAGAGAGAAGTGGTTTTAGGTGTATGGAACAGTTACATTCATTCAAGTAATCATTCATTTATATTTGAGGAAAAAGAAGATAGGAAAACATCTCCTTATGTTACCCCACTCCAAAACTGTAAGAAGCGCACTTCTTTCTTCTTACCTACCTTACAAAATCTATAAATGAACCCAACTTTTCTTCCATGGCATTAGGAACCAAAATTATTTTAAATTAACAACCACAGCAATAACAACTTGTATTATTAAATGCTTACTTTGTTTAAAGCAATGTTCTGAGCACTTTGTAGGAATTAACATGTAATCCTTAGAATGACTCCACATGATGGGTACTCCTATTAGTACCATGATATTAGGGCACAGAGGGAGTATTTTATTTGACTTACACAAAAAGTAAGAAGTGGACTGTTTTTTGGGAAACAGTCCAAGATAGAGTGACTCCAGATGCATACTCAACCACTACGATATTACTATGAATTAATTGTGGAGGCGAGATAATGTAATAAAAACAAAATGCAATTAACTGAAAGACAGTAAAAAGGATGAAAAAGATTAAAAGTAACTGCTGGTTAAGATGTACTGTTGAACACAGTATCTAATATCCAAAATTTCACATTTTCTCCTCTAATCAGAAAACTACCTTTGCCTTGAGGTATATACATCCACCAAGAGTGTCTTTAGGCTGAAGTTTACTATAAAAAACACCAGGGAACCAAGATCGAATAGAGGCCATTTTCTTGGCAATAGTTCCCGAATCTTAACAAAATAGGCCTTCTTTTATTTTTCATTGAATTCTGGTGTCTAATTGAGGCCTGTCCAAAATTGAAGTACATAAAGCCAATGGCCAGTACTTAGGATGCTAAACTTTTGTGAGTGTGTGTGTGTGTGTGTATGTTAGCCTGAAACACTGCAAATAATATGTATTCTTTTACTTTAAGGGGCAAAGGACCACTAAAGCATACAACTGAAGTGATCTATGCAGCTAAACTGATATCAGAATCCGGATCAAGGATGGACGTCCTTGCTCGGCAGATTGCCAACCAAGTGAGTTCTCTACAAATAGACATGGCGAAAGTCCTTGCTCTCTGCCATGTGACGTTGATTAGAACAAAGTTGGATTTTTACTCTATTGCATCAATTTTTCCTAAATTAATATTAAATTAGTTTTTAATTTTATCATTAACACACAAGTAGTGGACAATTCACTCTAAGGATACTTAATTATTTCTTAGGGCTTTATTATTATCACTATTATTATTATTTAGGGTTTGATTATTTCTTAGATTGTTTTAGCTTCAGATATGTTCAGATTATTTCAAATATTAGCTTTTTTGAGTTTAAATTGTACTCAAATTATTGTAATTAGCTGTAACAGCCAATGTTAGTATTTTTTCCTTAATATCTTAGATTTCTTATTTTTTCCTCTTCAAAAGTCAATACTTTTCAAAATTCTATTGTAAGTTTTCTGTGCCAACAGTATAGTTTAGCATTTTGTGTAAAATTATAAGATAAATAGTAATTAGTAGAGTGCTAAAGTGAAGATATAAAATTTGGAAAGTATATAATCCTTATAGGGACAAATACCAGAAGTTTCTAAACACTTGATTTCTTTCCTTTAGATTTCTCAAATCCCTATTCCAATTTTCTATGCAGCAGCTACATTATTAGTTACCTTTTGTCTAACTTTAATTGAAAAATCTATCAGTTTCTTTAGTTAATGTATTGAAAAATTCTATTAATATTTTAGACCAAGATAAAGTATTACTTTTCAGGTTTTATATCATTCAACTTTATAATACATATTTATCTCCCTTTGGCATAAAAGCACTTGTCTTTTTGACTTTGCAACTATTACATATTATTTCTTGCTTTTATACTTTGTGGGAAACTTTATTGAGCTGCTTCCTATTATTTACTCTTTTTATCCTCTGTTTCTTGAAACATGAAGAACTTTCTCTTATTAGATATTATATTTGTGGGTATAAGGGAGAGGAAACAATAAGGAATAATAACAGAGATAAATATTTTTAAACATTCCTTGAATATACATATATTTTCAGTATCTTGCTACTTTAAGCATTATAAACATTTTATTAATCTCTTTAGTCTTTAGTATTTACAGTTAAAAACATACTCTTTCCTAATAAATGATCGAAGCCCAAATCTGCCCGTGGTTTTCTGTATTTTAGAAATTGTTGCTTTCAGTTTTATGAGAGAGTAAACAATAGTAGAATAAGTGGAACCATAATGCATCGGACAAATTTGCATGTACTGATAGCTTTTTAAATACTTAATACTTCCTGCCAGTGTACTTTGGTTTATTTTGGAATGTACAATTTTCAAAGTTGAAGTAATTGTGTCACTTTGAAGCTTTTTTTTCTTGTATTGATAGTCTCTTATATTGATATTACAGATCACCTTGCAGTAGGTACTTTTATAACATAGCTTTATTAAATTATGTCATTTTTTAGCATTATTTAAATTGCATGGGAGAAAGCAAAAGTATTATCTTCCTTCCACATAGCTTTTACATTTTAAGAGAAGTTTAAAGACACAGTCATTGACTGATAAAGAATTACGGATGACTCTCTTTGGCCTTTTCTTCTTCATGTAGCAGAGCAGTTCCAAACGAAGTGCTTTTGTTCTGAACAAATAAGACTTGTGAAGAATCAAAATTGAGAATAAAGAAACTGTTTCATAACGATCATCTGGGGAAATTTTCTATGACTGTGCTTCTGATAATGTTTGAGAGATTAACAAAAAATTTAGAAAATAATATATGAAATTGATTGCAGAATATACATGAATTATATAAGCCAGGTGATTTTCACAGTGTTCATGTATATTATGAAAAAAATCTGCTAGAACATTGGCTGCTTTCTATTTTGAGCAATCTAATAGTTCAAAAAAAATGTTAACAATTTTTATGACTCTTTCTAGTCTGTTTTTTAATTGAGTGTCAGAAAGTCCAATATCAATCAATTTTCAATTCCACCCAACATGGACTTGTGAGATATATGTATGTGTATATGTATGATGTTAGACCAATTAAGTTTCATTCTAAAAAGTTTCAGAGTCAAAGTTCATAGGTAGAGAGAATAAAATGAAATCAAATTAATTAATCCTTCTAACTCTGCCTGCCTGGACTTTCTTTTCATTTTTTTAATCCTTCCCTGCCTTACTTCCTTGAACAAATGTTTATTGTGTGTAACCACGTACAATTCACCACTCTGGCCTTGTCATTAGATAACTAGGAAGAGATGAACTATAAAAACTTGTGCTTAAACATCCAGAACTCTAGTGTAAGCTTACTTGTCTCAACTGCTCAACATCTCTTGAGCTTTAAAAGTGTCTTGAGATGGCGTGGTAGATTACATATGCCATCCAAGACCATATTGTTTAAGTCCTGTAGAACTCTGGTACAAATCTTGTCTCCATTAGATAGTATACTCTTAAAAGACAAGATATTTGTTAGCCATCACAATTCATGAACATGTTCCTCATGAACAAAGAGAACGACAAATTAGAGAAGTGCCATTCTTACAAATCCAAGATTTTAGAATCTTTGCACACATCTCTTTCTATGACTTGCTTCTACACTGTAATTCATCATGTTAGCAGATATTCTAAATTAGATGAACTGGGTAACACCTCACATGGTAGGTATAATGCACAAAAAGATCTCAATTAGCTGTCGAAGCAGTATACCCCAAATAGGAAAGAAATGAATAGGTGCCACATAACGTCTTTTAATCTGTTTTGCACTAGGAGAGGACAAAATTAGACTTTCTGACTCCTGGGTGGCGTGTCTGAAGCTTACTACCCCTTCACTGTAATTTTCCCAAAGCAAGGGTATCCCCATTACTGGCTTAGTACTCCCACCTAATCATGACTCAACACAATTAAAATGAATTTTCAAGGTTAAATACATTGCAAGCTAATGCTAATTCAAGAAAAGATGACATTTTAAAAACAAGATAAAGAATTACAAGCCGAATCATACACAATGCCCTCAATTATGAACAAAACAACCTACAAGTGTAATTTATATTAATATTTCAGCAAAATCTTATTGGTGGCTAGCCTCATTTGAATTGTTTCCCTGCTGATGTTATGAGAGTTAAGAACTTTTTATAATTAAAACATACTGAAAAGAAACTTCTGAAGAGATTTTTTTATATCATTCTAACATGTCTCTTAAGGATGTAATTTCTAGGTGAATCTTGTGATGATATGTGTATTTTGATATATTATTTCTCTGAAGTTTATTTTGAGCAGAGATATCGATACTTACATTTGTTCTCCAGATTAATAAACCCCTACTTTATAAAAATAAATGCATAGTAGGTTCTCAGGAATTAAAATAGGAATAGGTAGACGTTAAAATATTTAGTGTGTTTGTTTCCTTGAAATAATAGTGTCCTGTTTAAAGCCATGCTGTTTCACTATTTTTTACCTTTATCAGACCTTTGTCATTTCCCCATTGAAATAATGGCTCAAATGCATTGAGGGTGATTATATATTGTTTTATTTCAAGTATACAAAACTATGGCCCTAGGAACCAAAAACAAGGTGTTCAAGGGTCCAGAGGAAAGAATGATTTGGTATAGGAGGGGAAAAGGAAAGATGAGGAAAGTTTCTCCTCACAGGCGGCTGACTAACTTTAACGAAAAATTCCAAATAATTGAAATTTGTCTGAGTTTCCTTTCCATCATCCTTTCTGCCTCCTTATTCTATATGCAGGGTAAATATTTTTATAAATTTGTTTCAACCCAAGGAATTCTTCAGTTGACAAATTTCAGGTTTCAGGGGAAGGGAGATATTTTTTGAATTGTAGTCTAGTACGTGGGGAAATCAATCCTGAGAATTTCTCATGGAAGTCAACAAAAAGCTGAAAAGTAGGTTGGGCCAGAACTTTATATCTACTAAAGGAAAGGGGCTTTGATGAAGATGGAAAGCATCTTTGTCCTTAATTTGTATTAGTGTTCAAAGTATGTGTCACTGATAGCGTTTTCGTTTCTTTTCTTTTCTTTTCTTTTTTTTTTTTTCTTTGCTGAGGAAGATTAGCCCTGAGCTAACATCTGTTACCAATATTTCTCTTTTTTGGCTTGAGGAAGATTAGCCCTGAGCTAACATCTGTGCCAATTTTCCTGTATTTTATATGTGAGTTGCCACCACAGCATGGTTGACCAGTGATATAGGTCTGTGCCAGAGATCCAAACCCACAAACCTGGGCTGCTGAAGCAGAGTGCACTCAACTTAATCACTAGGCCACGGGGCCAGCCCCACTGACATCATTTTCTGAATGGCTGTATGTCCAAACCTAATTGAAACTAAAAATGAATTTGAAACAATTCTTAAACTCAAGATAATTTTAGTATAAATAGGGAGATATGACAGAATTTGAACAGCTTATATCATTTCTAGTAAAGCAACATTGCCCACATTTGGCATTGAAAAATGCTAAACCATACTTGCCCAAATAGAACTCTCACAAGTCAGCATGCCAGTCTGGACCATATGAGTCAATGCTGTGCTTCATCACTGACATCATCAAAGAATTCACTGTATTTTTAACCATACTTCTCTAGATATCTTTCTTTCTGTGTTTTAGAGACCTCAGTTTGATGAAGAACAGGAATGAAAAGCATAGCAAAAGAAGAAAAATTTTCAAAGTATGCTCAGATTTCTATGTGTGATTATCTCAGAGTAATGACTGACCAAATTTAACAGATGAGAGAGAGGGAGAAAGCACTCTTTATTGACATAGAACAGGAAAAATTGTTTTATAGTAGGCAAGATGGAGTATGAAATAGCTGAGGGTTATGTGTGTTGAGTGTGAAATGTTGATAAGATGATGAGCTGGGCTGGGCAAATGCAATGGGTGTATGGATCTTCTGAAGACAGGGCTGGAGGATAGAGTTAGTAGTTTTTATTTTGTAAGTGATAGATGAAACCAGAGCAGTGTATACTATTATCCAAGAAGAGGATAAGAATGAAAAGATACTCAAGAACAAAAACTGAAAACACCAGTGGGGGCAGCATTGAACATTTTTTCGAAGGCATGTTCAGGAACAAGAAAAGAGAGAGATGGAATTACAGAGTTGAGGGAGGGTTTTTGTTTTGAGGGACTTTATGTTTATAGATTCAAGGATAGAAAAAAGAGACATTAGAAGTGCAGAAGAAGATGGGATCATTGGAGTTCTGTGACCCGGAGGAAGGTGAAATGAGACAGCCTCTGGGCTGGAGTACAGGTGGAGAAATGAGCCCTGAGGGAAGAGAAGGGTCGTCGACACTGAGGGCCTTTGCTATCGCTGATTGCTTGAAATTTCTCTTCTGGAAATTCACAGTGACACCTAATACTTTTCATTAACAAACTTTGCCAGCTTAGCAGAATTTAAACTGTTGTCTGTAATTGCAAAAGTCATTTTAAATGTGTCTTAAATAAAGTTTATATTCCAACATGGGCAAAAAATAGCTTAAGCTTATGGAATAAAGGTCTTTAAAAGGATTCACTTTGCTAATTCACCCTTAAAATTCAAACTGAAAGGTAATAAATGTTTTTCACTTTTCCTTTCATTACTATATGATGTATTGTGTATTAGTATCAAGCATCTTACTAAAAGAATGAAAGCTGGGTTAACCTGAGAAAACCACTTAGGCCGACATGCCATCTGCTTGCTTATAGTGAGTGTCCCAGTGGTTATAAAACTTAAATTAAAAAAAAAAGAAATGCATGCATTTAGAAGCTAACCAGATGTCCTGGTCGACATCTCCTATCTTAATAAACTAGGAAATAATAACCAAAGTGTGTTAGGATGTTCTACCACTTGATTTGCCTTAAAAGTCTCTAGCAGTGTTCCTTTAAAAGGTATTTTTATGCAAATTTTATTCAAAAAAAGTCATAGGCATAAATGTTCTACAAATCTAGGACCCAAACTTTTTCTATTGCCTCGATGTGAAAATATAAAAGGTGGGAGAAAACATTATTTGATTTTAATAAAGGAGGTTTGGCAAATAGTAGAAGAGCATTCTTAAAATGGGAATGATTCATTTTCCTGGTTCTGCTTGTGGGCAGCCAACAACAACTCGGAAAGCCTTTCCAAACGTCAATGACAAAGAAGACATTAATAAATTTTATAGTATAGAATTTATCAATTAGTATGCTTTTCTACTTCAGTTATAAAAGTGGCCGCCACCTTTAGGTGTACCCATGATTCTTATCAATTCTGGGAATGAACGGTAAATCTGGGTCAAGGAACTTTTAATTTCAAAAGTTCAGCTTCAAATTTTCCCCTCATTTGACTCATTCTTTCCTTACCAGAATTCTAGACTCTTCTAGTGTGGCCTTGAAAGTGTCACTTGAAGGAGACTGTATGTGTTGCCTATGCTTGGTTGATTGCAGCATTGGTTATTGGTTAAGAATTAATTATTAACTTTGATTTTATCCAAAGTTATATAGTCATGTTGGTATTTAAGGAATAAATTCACACTAATGCTTCTTACAATCTACAAATTACAGTGTCAATTTGAGAAACCAATATACAAATCAGAGTGGCAATTTACTGTTTAAATTAAATAAAATAAAACTGGCAGGAAGACTGATATTGTTCCTAGACCGTAGAGGTAGGAAAGTGGAACCAGATCAAGTGAGTTTGGATACCAGCTCCACCACCTGTTAATTGGGCACGTCAATTAACCTCTCTGTGCCTCAGTTTCCTCCTTTGCTAAATGGGGATAATGATAAAACCTGCCTCGTGGAGTTGTGTGATTATCAAAAGAGTTAATGTAAGTAAAGCACCCAGAATAGCATATGACAGGTATTGTTGAGTCCATCCATAAGAACAAGAACTAGATAAGACCATCACTCAGTGAGGATAAAGAAAACGATGTTTTGAATGAATGTCGTCTAGAGGAGATCATTGTGCAGTGAATGAAACAGAGGAAACTAAATTCAGATCTTTAGACAAATCATATACTCCATCCAAAACTCAGTTTGCAAATGTGCAAAATGGCAATAATTAGATCTAAGTAAAATGACTCTGAGTACTAATTTAGAATTATGTACATAAAGGACATGACACAGTGCCTGGCACATGGGAAGTACTTAATAAAGATCAACTTCCTGTGATGGTAAAACAATGAAATGACTGGCCTTTCATCATTATACATTATTCTAGATAACTAATTCTGAAGTTAGTTGTGAAAACATTGCTCTCTTAAAAAATCTAAGCACTCTTCACTTCAAAACACTGCCGAAGGCTGAGTTTTCCCAAGAATTATCTTTTTTCTTCTAACTATGCAGCCCATGGTATTCTGTGATGGAAAAAAAAATGCATTCCCAATTCTCTTAAGTTTGGTGATTTAAAATAAAATAGACTTGAAAGACAATAGAAATGGGTTCAAATACTGGCTCTGACATAAACTCTTCAATCCTGGGAAAAGTATCAGGCTTTCTAGATTTCTGATTTCTCCTGTATAAATTGGGGAAATCCCTTCCTCTTCCTTCCTCTCTTTCTCCTCTTCATCCACCTCGCCCTTTCCTCTCTTTCTCTTGCTCTTCATCCTTCCTCTTTTCCTTCTTCTACTTCTTCTTCTTGATTAGTTACAATTTAATCTTCCTGATAAGAATTGGGGGATTGCCCTTACTCCCTTGTTTAAAATTTGGTAACACCCTTAATATCAAGCTCTCTCTATCCTCTTGTCTGATTGTCTCTCTGGCTGGCTGTCATGTATCTATGTATCCATTCATATGTCCATGTCTATTTAGCATATGGACAGTATTTCTTCAGAAGAATTTATTTTTTGCCACCTTTGTTGATTGACTTTGACTCGAGGGTCACATGTTCTCATCTTGTCCACACATTCTGGAGCTATTATAGACTAGTCTATGTAGCAAATATAAAAACGAAAAAGACTGTCAGGAATTTTCCAACAACGCTGTGGCTTATTAACTACTAGGTAAAAACAGAAATGCGTGAAATGCTTTCGGGTCTTTCATCCCACTTTTTAATTTGCATTTTAGGCTACTAGAATTAATTTTTTTTGACAATAACATTTTTATAATTATAGAAGTAATATATGTTTAAGATATGTAAAATGAGAAGATAATTATTCATTGTATCATGTTTATCATTTTCATAAATTCATTTCCCAACGTGTTTTAAACACCAACACAACATATATTTTACACAATTTGATTGAGATAGTATATGAACTTTTTAATACTGAGCTTTTTCACCTGTCCAAAAGCATTTTCCCATATCCTTTGAAAATATTATTTTCTTGAGACTATATAATATCACCTTATAAGGATATGCATTCTTACTTAATCTTCCCACTATTGTAGGACATTTAACTTATTTCCAAATTTTTCTACAATAAATAAAGCTGCAATGAATAGCTTTGCACATAAATTACTGTCCACATTTCATGTCCTTATGAAGATGTATTTAAAGTGGATTTAAGTTTCAGGAATTTTTAAAAATCTGTTATAATTTCATAGGGGAAAGAGCACAAAGATTAAACCCTGACTGCAGATATTTACCACCTTATGCTCAAGCTCAAAGCTGTCGTCCAGGAAGTTCCTTATGGAAGATAATATAATGTAGGAGACTGTTTTTGGTAAAGAAACTTGATACATCTCTAAAATATGTATTCTATCTGTTTCTTGGCTCCAGGTAGATCTACGCCTGTAATCTAAGATGGAAATGGTTTCCTTTGTCTGTAATAACTAAGAACATTGAATACTGAAAGTAATAGAACATATATGTTTTCTTGCTGACATTTTTTTTGCCAAGGAAGATTAACCCTGAGCTAACATTTGTTCCCAATGTTCCTCTTTTTTTCTGGAGGAAGATTAGCCCTGAGCTAAATCTGTGCCAGGCTTCCTCCACTTTACATGTGGATCACCACCATGGCACAGCTGATGGGTGGTGTAGGTGTGCACCTGGGATCTGGACCTGCGATCCTGGGCCAGCAAACCTGAGTGCGCAGAACTTAATCACCACGCCATGGCACCTGCCCCACAGATATTTTTGTGTCTGTATAAATAACAAAAGTCAGACAATGCAGAACGATGGATCTCAAGGGATATTCTAATAACAACTCTAGGTGAAAGGAATAATTATGTTTTAAATATTTCTTTAGATTTACCTAAAAATATATTCTGAAAGCTTCTAACCCTATCATAAGTTAAAGGCTACTATTTTATGTGGATTTCATGTCTGGAAATTCCTTTACTATTTCTTTTGTCTACGCTGAAGTAATTAAGATTGAAACATGAATACACTTTTCTGGTGGTAGAAGCATAGCAGAATCTACATGGGTTTGGTCTGAGAAATGGGGCTAAATGAAAATAAACTTGCTGTCTTATAAGGTACCAGCAATGCCAATATTTACTCACTATAGTCTACTTATTTATTTTATTTATTTTCATTTTTATCTTTTATGCATATTTAGTGTCCAGATCCATCATGCAAACAGGACTTGCTGGCCTACCTGGAACAGATTAAGTTCTACTCTCACCAACTGAAAATCTGCAGTCAAGTAAAAGCTGAGATCCAGAACCTGGGGGGAGAGCTCATCATGTCAGCTGTGAGTACTGTCCAACCCTTACAGCATCACATGTGGAAGATGCTTGAAACAAAGCAGTTACACCCTCCTCACCCCAACAAAACTTGTACATCTATGTAGGTTAGAACAAACTCAATTGGAGTGTATGAAATTGCATGTAATTAAACTAGCAAGAAATCTTCCGAATTTCTTAAAGAAATATTAATTGATACAATTTGTTTTTACTTACTTCAGAGATTTTAGAATGAATCAGGTTTTGTAAGCCACTTAGATAAGAAATGGGTGTTAATTTAGAGCATAGTTTTCAGACTTCAGAAAGTATACAGATGGAGCGCAATTGAATCCTGTAATTTTTATAAAATATATTCATTTGGAATTGCAAATTAATGATGTAATTGCTTTATTATTATTAATTGATATTCATTTATATAACATAGAAATTCAGGTCTTAAAAGCTTTTTATATCTAATTGTAGAAGTGGATTATGATAGGTCATTATAGATTTAGAGGAAATTTAATAAATTCTTTGGTGACGCTGAGTTTCAAATCACTATAAAATGACCGTGGTAGAAATAATTTCTAACTGTTCTGCTCATCTTTTAATAACAGTAGATCATTTCTCTAGAGTGGGTTTGGTAATAAAATAATGTTTGATATCTATATTGGATCCAGTTATCAGTGACTTTGAGAAGGACATGGACCAAGATTATAAATTTAAGTTAAAGTGAAACATCATGAACATTCTTGGAACTTATATTCACGAGAACAAATTTTTTAAAACGGTAACAGCATACTTACAAATTTGTAACATCCAGGACCCCTATAGCCTGACATTATACTTTCCCTCAATGAACTAACACTCCTAAAAAGAACATGGTTGCAAAAACACAAGCACAGAATTACCATCAAGGGTAGAGGGCAGGGAACTAAGCCTTATCAACTATCTCTCGACTATATTCTATCTTGTTTAATCTTCACAATAGCATGCCAGATATATTGTTTATTTTGTTTGTTTTGTTTTCTTTAACACTTGAAAAAAATGAAATTCAGCAAGGTTAAATAGCTTGCCCAAGGTCATAATAGTCAACGTCAGAACTGGGGTTTACCCTGAAAGTCCTTTGTGTCTCTGTTCTGGTGGACAACCTTGAATCTATGATGAAACTGAAGAGCACAAATCAAAAGTGAACAGCTAGGAAATTCTGTCTACTAATTATTAGAGTTAACAAAATGATTTATTTTCCATGATATTCAAATTTTACAGAAACAAATACACAAACCTCTACAACCTATGCAATATTGGTTCCCTATCGTTTTCTCAAAGGAAATATGTTTGTGAATACGTATATGCATACATATATATGTGAACATATACACACAGCATATGTATATATACACACACACTAAAAAATATTATTTCTTTATTTTGGACTACTAGACATTCAGTTTTCATTTTCTCTTTTAGCATTATACTACGCATATTTTTCACAGATTTAATTTGTTTGGAGACCCAAGTCTGTTGTCTGTTTACTTTCCTCAATTTCACATACTCAAGATCATCCACAAGGTCTATTTCAATATGAATTTTATTTTCAAATTATATGCTACTTCTTCATATTATCCGAAACTTTAAAAAAAGTTGCTAGAAGCCCAGCTTATACCTAACTGTTAAAATATGTTACTGTTAATTTTCCCTCCAAAATATAATTTCCTCCAGATGTATAAATTAAGTTTGTATTCTTTTCTGTTTGATATGATGATTTAAATTCATCAACTTTACATATCTTAGAGATAGATTAGGAATGAGCCATTTAGAATGCATGATTTACAATTTGAACGCTGAGTCATTATATAAAAGGAGGACTAGCATTGCAAATCTAAAACTATTTGTCATCGTTTCACTCACTATTTCCCATTAGAAAAAATAAATCTGAGGAAAGGGAGTGTCCCCCTTCACATGCTGTACCGCCATCTGCTTACAGGTCAATCCTGGAGAGATCCTTAAATACCTGTTATTTCCGTGTGTCAAAACACGCTTGCTTTAATCTCTCGGTGACCCTGAGTTCTCATCTTGTTCTTCTTTCTTCCTTAAATTGAAAAGAAGTTCCAATCCAAGTCATCATTTTTTTTTTGAGGTTTTTTGAAAAGTAGCAAGCATGATTCTAAGGCAGGGAAACTCATTAAAAATTATAGAAATTTGGTATTCAAAACTACTGATTATTCAAAGTCCACTAAGTAAAATTTGCATTCCAAATCAGGTTCATGAAATATTGCATTTAGCAGATATATTTGGTTAAAAAGAAGTAGGTATGAATGGAATGCATTTCTGGACTGAATGTGCTGAGTGCTTTCTGGGTCTGGGGTGTTAGTGTCTAGGATAAGGACGATGAATTCATACCATTAAGGACTTTGACTACCATTCTCATAATAGACCATTCGATTAAAATTCTTCTCCAGTCCTTCTTACAGTGATCTGAAAGCACTTATCCTGAATTTACACGTTTCACTTATAAGGCAACTAAAGTGTAATTAGTCCAGTACTCAACTATGAATTGAGCATCCTCTCTGTGCCATGCATTGTAGAACATCTGGGGGATGCAAAATGAGTATATGGTGCCTCCTTTAAGAGGCTCAAATACATACAAAATTAAGACACATAAAATATACCTAAATATGCAAGACAATGTCATAAACTATATAATAGTGATATGCACAAATGCACACCGTAAGAGGTAAGGGAATAATTAATTCTACTGATGTGGCAAGTGAGAAGAGAAAGCTCTGTAAGTTGTTTGACTCTAATTTAGGCCTTGATTAATAAGTAAAAAACAAATGTATACTTATGGGAAAAGCAGAGGAACAGGATTCAAGGTAGATGGGACAAGTGAAATAAAAAGATAGAGGTAGGAAAGGAGAAGGAATATTATAGAAATAACAAACAGTCTGATGTGACAGGAAACAATTGTAGTTGGTACTGTTGGTGTGTGTTTCATTGGATGGGGAATAGAAGAAAACCTGCAAACAAAACTGAGGCTGTTTCAAAAGGATCATTTATAACATTTTAACTTTACCCTGTAGGGAATTGAGAGTAATTGAAAACTTTTCTGTTTGAGATGGGCGTAAACAGATCTATGTATTTGGAAGTTAACTCTTTTTGACAGGGTGGTGATAGATTGGAAAGATGAGGGACTGGAGGAGGAGGCTTATTTTGGAATGATTTTTAAAAATAGTCCAAAGCAGTAACAATGAGAACCTGGGTGAAGGCAATATTGATGAGAACGGGGAGGAGTGTATCCATGCAAGAAAAATATCTGAAGTAGACGTAATTAAAATCAATGGTCTATTGAATGTTAAGGATGAAGGAGAAGGAAGAATTAAGACTTACCTCTGAGGATTTGATAGCTTAGTCAAGAGTGGTATCATTAACCAAAAGCCATACATAGAAGCAAGAGCAGATTAGGAGGAGTAAGACAAGTCATTCAGGTTTTGCTTGTTGAATTTAAGTGACTAAGGCACATATGAAGAGAAAAGTCTAGGAGAAGTTGGGTATATGGTTCTGGAACTCAGGAGACAGACATGAAGGAGAAATGGACGGGACCATCCAGTGAAAGTATATTGAAGAAGACAAAAAATAACTCAGAGATCCAAGAAAGAATTTTTTCTACACACAAGTGATTCTAATGTTCCTGTATCAGATACAAAGACTTGGTTTTGGCACTTTAAGCAAATTGGGAGTTTACTATCTCCATAAAAAAAGCCTGAGAATGGGCAGTCCAGGACTGTTACGGCAGCTTCACAAAGTCATCAGGGAATGAGGCACTTCTGTCTTTATGCTTTATTAGCCTTGTGTTCTGACTTTCATTTTTATCAAGGTCAAAATATGCCTTCTGCATCTCTGTCTATGGATTTTTATATTCCAGACCGTAGGAATGAAGAGAAATGGAAGCAAACATTACTTACATCTTTTTAAGTCCTTTCCAGATGCTTTCTTTTGCATATTATTGGCCAGAACTTAATCAGAGGTCTATACATAACCTCAAGGGATGCTGCAAAATGTAAAATTTATTTGTTTGTGTTTTAATCTTGGAACATTGCTTTCCTCAATTAAATGAGAATTTTCTTTCTATGAAAAGAGAGACTGCCTATTGGGTGGCAACTAGCAATTTCTACCATATGTCTCTCTGATTATCAAAATCACAACAGTCTTCGCATATATTGTAGTTATCTGATTTTTTATGTATATTCTCCTCTAGACTATAATGTCTTTGAATATTTTTGAATGATTGAAAATATAGTAGCCAATGACCATAAATAATGCAGAAAATTCAGATTGACTGAGCTTTCAAGTGTATACTGAATCTTGCACTTAATAAGATATATTTAGATCTTTTCCAAAGCAATATCAGTAATACAGTGAAGGTAAAAATTAGACCATAGTGGGCTGAATACTGAGTATGCAGTGACAGAAAAAAGATGGCAGCATAGACTAAATTTTTAAGTAGTTTGTAATTGAAAGGAAGGAGAAAGAGAGAGAGAGAGAAAGGGAGGGAGGGAGGGAGAGAGAATTGACTGACAGATGGAATTGCTGGAAGCTTCTTTTCTTCCATTTTTTGGTTAACATTTTTATTTATGTACTTTTTAAGATGGCAGTAATTGAGAAAATTTTTAGGCAAAGAGCAAGAAAAATCCGGAAAAGAATGAATCAATGAACAATTAAGACTAACTGATAGAATAAAGTCTTAAGCAAGGGACAGGGAATGGAATTAGGAAAACAGGTAGAAAGACTAGCTTTGGAAGAAAGGAACTCTCCAGAGCCAGGATAAAGATGAATGAAGACATAAACACATTTGGATAGAGATGAATGGGAAGTTGATCTTCTTATGGATCCCATATTTTGATGAAATGGAAGGAGTAGTTTTCTGCTAAGTTTAAGATGTGAGAGCTCAATTCATAGTTTCATTTTAGCAAAAGGACAAACTAAAGATGTCCAAATCTTCACTCACTATTCAATGTTGCTTAGAAGAGAAAATAATCTGAGTTAACAGTAATGATTTGAGGTAGTAATCAGAGATACAGTATGCTAGACATTGTTCCACCAGAGCCAAGCTCCAGGACATTACCTGGGTTATGGAACCTGACTCACTTTCAGTTTATCCTTCAGTCACACGGAAATGAAGCCAAGGTGGCCTTTCGATGGCTATCCTCTCTCAGAGAAAGGGGGAGTATATAAGACTTTAATTGAAAAAATGATAGCAAAACATGATAAAATTATAACTAAACATACTATTGCAGATGAGTTTCCACAGTCACCCCGACTTATTAATGTACTAGTTTGGGAATATAGTCAAAAGATAATGCTAGGAAGATTAAAATGTACCTGGGTTACCCAAGGGCATTCCCGTAAATTCTCCATCAATTGTACCTCTAGTGTTCTTATGTACAGTGCCAAGTGAGGAAGCCGTTGTATTTTATGAAGGGAGTGTCACCGTAAAGAAATATTGTTATATTTTAGCCTGTATGTATAAAAAATAAAATTCAGGAGAAAACAGTCAAGTAATTAAAATGGCTTTAAACTCTTCAAATTACCCTTTCCCCAAGTGTTGTTTTTAGGCCTGCAATTTTTTATACTACTTAATACTGATTAATTATGTTATATAATCACTATGTTTTGTGTATTTCCTTTAATGTGTTTAATTGTGCTGTCTTACTCTGAGGCAGGTGTGCCAAAGCCACAATTTTAAAGATTGGATAAATAAATATAACTCATCAGTTGGGGGGAAAGATCAGCAAGATTGAAAATTTGCCAAGCAACAGCAACTCAGCTTTAGCAGAAATCAAGGGGCAGTGTGCATTCAATTAGGAATGATAGGGAATAGCAACAATACAGCTATTGACCAAAAGAGCCACTAGGGCCTACAGAACTCAGGCAATCAACTACACACAGAATGACTTAGTAGGTTAATGTGCTTGCCACATTAAGACATTAAGGGAATTAGTGAATGAGCTTTCTGAACCTACTGCAGTTATTGGTAGTCATCAAGAAAATTGGGAAAAGTAAAAGAAGATTTGGGAAATTAACTGAAGTATTTAGAGGTTAAAAAAATGACTGAGAGATGTACGAAATGGAATGAAGAGAGATGAAAGAAATGAAAAAGGGAAGATAAATGCGGAGAAGGGCACAGAGAAAAGGAAAGAGGGAAGACACTTTGCCAACAAATTTAACTCTCTATAGAGTTGTTTTGTTTGTTTGTTTGTTTGTTTAATGCTAGGTAGGAGGCAAATGGAAGTAATCGGACCTTAGAAATTCAAAGAATATATTTTAAAAATAAGAAAATGTGCGGGATATTGTGTTCTTCTTTATTGCATTGTAATAAAGTGGACTAAGAAATTCTCTTGATATCTAAACAAACTGATACCATAATGGATTCGATTTTCTTGAGAATGCTGCTTGTGTTATGCATCCAGTTGTAATAGCACTTGAAGGAATCTTAGAGATAATCTATTCACGTCATAATTATTTAACTCAAATTAACTTTACAAACAATGAAATAGGTCAGGGACTTTCAATGACTTGCCCTAGTTCATGAAGTGTCTAATGGCAGAGCCAGGACTAGAATCTAACTCTTATGTTTTCACTTTATTGCTACTGAAAGTAAGCCCTATGGCCTCCCAGTGAGTTTAGTGGCAAAATGACAGGCGGTAGTATTCGTACACTCAGCTGAGATGGTCGCTACAGATATCAAAACATAAGGAATGGTTTTAATTGAAAGGTGTGAGAAAACACTGACTAGAACATAGTATTCATTGATAATAATGATGATTTAATGATCCTGAACTCCTAAGAAAGCCTGACCAGGACAAATTCTTCAACTTCAACGTGGGAAGCTAATGTGAGACAATAGGAAAACTACTGGACTTCAAATCAGGAGACCCAGGTTGCAGTCTAGACATTAATCTTTTTGTGTTTGTGTTTCTTCATCTAAGGTTTGGGATTAAATGACCTCTGTGGTTCCTTCTAACTCAGAATTTATGATCTTATTCTCTTTTATAGTGAATTTTTAAATTCCTCTCTTATTTCCTCTTATGTATATTCTTCAACTATTTTCTTTGTGATTACCATGCAGGTTACATTTAATATGCTAAAGTTATAATATTCTAATTGAATTTATTCAAGCTTAACTTCAATAATATACAAGAATTCTACTTCTTTAGTAGCTTTATCCTCCACTCCCTTCAGTTGTGGATGTCAAAATTACATCTTTATAAATTATTTATTTAAAAACATAAACTAAAAAAACTTTAATGCAGTAGTATCCTAAATTATATAGAAAACAAAATGTGGAGTTAGAAACCAAAATTACAATGATACTAACTTTGAATAATAATTTTTTTAATGTGTTAGTTTCTTAAATCATGTAGAAAACAAAAATTGGAGTTACACACCATTATTACAATGAAACCAGCTTTTATAATTGTCCGTATATTTACTGTTACTGAGATCTTTATTTCTTCATACAACTTTGAGTTGCTGTGTAGTGTCTTTCATTTCAACCTACAAGAATCCCCTCAGCATTTCTTGCAGGGCAGGTCTAGTGATAATGAACTCTCTCAGCTTTTGTTTACCTTGGGATGTCTTAATTTCTCCCTCACTTTTGAAGGACAGTTTTACTGGATCTAGTTTTCTCAATTGATAGTTTTTCTCTTAGTACCTTAAATATATCATTCCACTGCCCTCTGGCCTTCAAAATTTCCAATGAGAAATATGATGATTATCTTTGAGGATCTGTTATAAGAGACAAGTTGCTTCTCTCTTGCTGCTTTCAAAATTCTCTTTTCATCTTCGGCTTTCAATAGTTTGATTATAATGTGTCTTGATGTGAGTCTCTTTGCGTTCATCCTACTTGGAGTTTATGGAATGTTTTGGATGTTTATATTCACATCTTTTATCAAATTTGGGAAGTTTTCAGCCATTTCAAATATTTTTTTCTGCCTCTTTCTCTCTCTATTCTTCTTGGACTCTCACAATGGGTATCTTGGTCTGCTTGATAGTGTCCCTCAAGTCCCTTAGGCTCTGTTCAGTCTCCTTCAGTCTTTTTTCTGTCTGTTCCTCAGAGTTGTTCATTTCTTTGCCCCCTCTTCAAATCTACTGATTCTTTCTTCTGCCTCCTCAAACAAGCCTTTGAATCCCTCTAGTGAATTTTTCATTTCAGTTATTGTATTTTCAGCTCCAGAATTTCTTTGGTTTCTTTTTAGGTTTTCTTATCTCTTAACTGATACTTCCATTTTCTTCATACATCATTTTCTTGACTTTGCCTATGTCTTCCTTTAGTTCTTTAAGGATCTTTAAGACAGCTGTCTTAAACCGTCTTTCTTTAGTAGATCTACCATTATGTCTTTCCCAGGAACAGTTTCTGTTGTTTTATTTTTTGTCCTTTGAATGGAACATCCTTTCCTGCTTCTTTGTATGCTGTGTTCTTTTTGTTGTTGAAGACTGGATATTTGAATCTAATTATGTGGTAACTCTGGACATCAGATTCTCCTCCTTCTCCAGGGTTTGTTGGATTTTTTTATTTGTTTGCTTTATGGTTTTGTTTTTTTGTGGAGTTTTTGTTTGTTTTGCTTTTTGATTGCTGTAGGCTGTCTCTGTACCAAGGACCAGGCTGAAGTGTAAACTGAAGTTCTTCCCAGGTCTTTTCTGAGCCTATGCCTTCCTCTGGACATGAGCAGTGACTTTCTAATTTCCCCTGTATATGTGACCATTTTTAAATGTCCTAGTCTTCAATGTCTAGCTTCCAAACATGGAAAAAGAGAAAAATGAAGGGGATAAATAAAGTTGCTGGACATAAATCCCCTGGAAGTTACTTCAGCCAGAGTGGGAAGGGCTTGCAACAATGACAGGTGCAACAACAGTGGTCAATGGCTCTTTGTCTGCATCTCTGTAATGAGAAGCAGTAATCAGTGATCAGAGCACAGACTTTTGATATTTGGAGGACAGGGTCCTTTTTGCCTACCCTGACTCTCACAGGTTGCATGCAAGTTGCTCCAGGAACATGTGCACAGCTTCCGGTTGAGTGGCTGAGGGATGAGGGATGGATAGCTGCTACTGTGCTGAGAGCTGAAATTGACAGAAATTAACCGTAAGGTACCAAGCCTTCCTCTGGAAGTTGCAAGCCCTCAATAGACTCTAGAGTTCCTAAGTAGTTACATCAGACAAATTTCACCAGTATAGTTGTGATCTGGGTGGGGAGACAGATTTCTGGTGCTTCCTATTTTACCATCTTTCTGGAAACATTGATCTCATTCCTTTCTGCTGTTCCTTTCCCTTGCCAGTTTCTATCGAAAATTTTCCTCTAAGAATCAATCATCAAATTGACATAGCAAGTTGTTTTGGTTTGTTTTGTTTTTAAAAAGTGCTTCTAGAAATTTGCTTAAGCAATATGCATCAGTGAGAATGAGATCAAATGTTTTAGGAGTTAGCCATTAATTTCAGATCCAGAGGAAAGTGAGACGTGTATCAAAATGATTCAATATATTGTGAATAGTTATAGGACTGATTTTACATGGCTTTATTGAGACTGCTATGGTATCTCTCTGAGAACAGTGGTGACGTGTTTTGTGAGATTAGATTCTCATTGTGCAATTAAGAGATGGAGAGGATAAAACACCTGGATAAGGCACACACACACAAAAATGTTGAAAAGGAAAGAAATGGAAGGGGAAAGGGAACAAAATTATAAATGTGATGTGAGAATTTCTACTGTTAAATTTACTCCTTATAATAATTGCCATATTCTTATTTGCATTTCAAGTGGTTCAACATTATTAAAAAGGAAAATATTCAAAGAATTTAAAACAATAGAAAAGACTATTTCTGTTTTAGAAAAAAAATTAGCTCGTTATCAATCCTTAGAAAAGAAAAGACAGGATTAATTATTTCTATTGTGTGCTAAACAACCTGAACCACAGAACTTCAAAGGGGTGAGAAGAGAGGTCACCAAAATGAGCAAGATGTATTTGACAGCTATAGGATGGTGCTAAATTCCCTATTAGACAAAGTGCAGCTGAAGAAAAAGAGTAGAGCTGGATGCAAACATCCTGATGTTTATGACTTCAGCTGGAAGTCAGGGAGAAAAGACACAGAAGAAAAGGGGAGAAAAGAAAAAAAATCAAAGAGTAAAGATTCTAGGACAGCAAAGTGCTGGTGTCAAAATCCATAAAGGCACGGAGAAAGGCAGAACTGAAAGCAGATGTGAAAAAGGCACAAGATACTATGGATGACGTTTGCAAAAGTAGTCATTTCAGTCTATGACTCATGCTGAATTTTTGCTTGTTGTTGCATTACGAAGTAATACTAGTCATATTCACAAAAGTTCCTGTGAGGCCATGTTTGTGTGGGGATGTGTGTGTGAGTGTTTTCTCTAACAAAACCAATGCAATCCTATATTGTTTCCTTTTGAGTAGTAAACTCTGAATGATATTAATAGCAAATCAACAACTGTTAGTAATAAATAAAATAAATATTGACATTTATGTATTTGTTTATTTGAGGATTTCTCACCTTTGCCACTATTGGCATTTGGATTTGGGGGCTAGATAGTTATTTGTTGTGGGAGACTGTTCTGTGCATTGTAGAATGTTAGCAGCATCCCTGGACTTGACTCACTAGATGCCAGTCCCCCCCAAATCAGCTGTGATAACCAAAAATGTCTCCAGACACTGTCAAATGCAAAATTGTTCCTGGTTGAGAATTATTGGCCTAAGGGATGACAAGAACTAAGGGAAAGCTAATAATGCTGTTATGGATGTTGCTACTCCAGCCAGATCCCCTCACCTGGTAGTTCACTCATCTCCTAACTCCTGTGAGTGTTGGCTGCCGACATATCACAGCTGCTTCCTTCTCTAGATAATTGTCCTTAGACAAACGGGAGTCCTCCTCTCTGTGTGGTTATGCACCACCACCCCTGCGTACCGTGGAAGCCTAATGATAGTGAATGACTGAGGGTAGGATCCAAAAGACCAGACTCCTTGCCTCAAGATGGAACCAACTCTGCTGTGCATTTCACAGCCCCTATGAGATCAGGCCAAAGCTGGTCTCTGGTTGAGACCAACAATGTTCTTATTACCCTCACCCACCCTATTCTTTTCTCTTCCCATCCCTTCTCCTGAGAACAGGCCTTCAGTAAACCACATGCATAAACTCCTCTCAAGCTCTCTTTGTAGGTACCCACTCAAGAGACAAATGATAGCATCCTTGTGTCCTTTTCCGTCGATTTCTTTGTGGATGGAAAAGAGGTGATGGGAGATTTTGCTGAATTTGGTGAATACACCACTTTTATTGACACATTCATGTATATTCGTTTATCCTCTCAACGATGCTACAAGTAAACTTGTAGCATTTTGTTGACAAGAAAACTAAAGCTAATAAATGAAAATAACTTGCCAAATGTCATATGGTTAGTAAGTGATGGAGTGAAAATGTGAATCCAGGCTCTAGCTTCCGAGCTTTTTGTGTCATTCCACACTAACATATATTTATTCTCATTTTGCTGCCCTGAAACAACAATGCAGAGATGTGTAAACGAGGTCTTTGTTCTCAAAGAATTCAGTTGGAAAGAAAAGACAAGCAAAGCAAATTAATTATAGGAAATGTTAATTTACAAATAGAATTTATATCCTTCATGCTTCTGAAAAATTGTAGCGGTTTCATAAATCCAGAAAAATATAAGAATTAGAAATTTAAACTAAAAACAGACCTTAAATAATTTTTTTTTAATTTTTGGAAAACAAAGAAATGGGTACTACCAAGCTTTCGAGTGAATTACTTACTCTAGTCGAGTACATTCAACTGGAAATTGACAAGTAATTATATTGTATTGTTGTCATTACTTGATGATAACATAGACATTTCTTTACGGAGAGAAAATGTTTATCAGGCTTTAAATTTAAACAGAAATGTATTGCGTGTGGCCATTATTTGAGTAACAATCGGTAACATGATGAATGATGTTTAACCTAGAGGTCTATAAAAGACAGAAATGCTCAAAGAAACATTTCTTACACTGTCCCTCAATAAAACGTGAAGTTGCAACATTAAATCTCAATTTAGTGAAGCCTTTCAGCAGACAGTTGTGATAATATGATCTGGAAATGCTGCTTTTGATGATGTAGCTAATCACAAAAATAACACAACCCTCGGGGAACAAGTGCATTCAGTCATCTCTTCACAATATTAGATGTCTCGGGAAAGTTTAGAGCAAGCCCTGGGTCACAGGCAATTAATTCATGGTTGAATTTTATGATAAAGTTCTGTGTTTTTTCAAAAGGGATACATACACTTTAGATATCACTCATATACTGCAAACATTGAGCAACTACTGTGTGTGTGTGTGCATTCGTGTGTATGTGCACACATGGTATTATTTATTATTGCTAATGGCAAAATTGACACTCTTCCATGAGTGTTTTACGAGCTCCACTTAAACCTTCAACCAGATATAGAGTACAAATCCACTCCTATTCCGCACAAAAATGAATCATTTTTAGTCTAGCCTCAGGCTCTGCATCATGTAGCATGGAAAAAGAATATCTGTAATTGAAAAAAACATTTAAAGAAGGTTTTTCTAGTCAACAAAATCGAGTTAGTCAACTTAGGTTCTGTTCTACTGTCACAAAAAATAGCTCCCAATTCTCATGACTTAAAACCACAAAGTTTTTAATTTTTGCTCATTTAACTTTGATGCAAATTGGTAGAGAGCTTTTCTCTATGTAGTTACTCAGAACCGGGATTCATGTACTTCCTGGAATCTCACTATGAGGCCTCCATCAACTCTGTACAAGGAAAGGGAAGGCCAGGAGGGTTGTTCACTGGCTCATAAATACCTTCCAAGAGGGAAATAAAGTATTACATGTAATGTGCTTACCGTGGTGTCTAGCATTTAGCAGGTACTTATTAAATATCAGCTAGTAACAGTAGCAGTGGTAGTAGTAGTCATCACAGTAGTAATTGTATTAGCTAATGTGGGATAATGCTAACTTTACCATGAAGTGATGTTATTCATGGTATGTTTCATCTAATTATTATACAAGTTTATTTCAAATTAAGTTTAAAGGAAGAAGCCTAAGAAAATGTTCTCCTTTTAGTGGGATATTTCCTTTGCATATCACAAAGTTGCTTACTGCCCATCCCTGTTTCAGCAGCAGCACTTGATAAGGGATTTGAGGATTGGCTTGTGTACCACAATTAGAGTTTGATCCACATGCAGCTGATGAGTAATAGAAGAAGTTACAGTCTGTCTTAGGCTATTCTTGACTATACTCAGAACAAGGGAAAAGACCTTCAGGTAGATACTTGGACTTTAATCTACTTGTTGCCAATGCAAATGGAAACATTTAGCCCTTAGATTTGAAGAAAGATCAAACACAGAGATATTTTTATTCAATGTCAAGACTGTTTATGCAAATATCACATGTTCAGAATTATTCAATTGCAATATAGAGTAGAACTTCAGCTGCCCAAAAATTCAGGGGAGTCATTTTGGTAAGATTAACATTTCTGATAGCGTGGGCTTTTAAGATCTCGGGCAGAAGACAACAGCCCAATATGTTACAGAAACGTTTAACAGCAGTACAGAATTAATAAGCAATTAGGTGTTTGGGGCAATAGACGTCAAAGATCTATAGCCAAGGAAGTACTCTAATTTGAATAGTCTGAAGAATTTCACAGAAAATTTGAGCTGAATAATAAAGAATTTGAAGAATTTAGTTAGATAGATAAGAGAAATGTTCTATGAAACAGAACTAAAAATATAAATTGCCATAAAAGGCAAGGTAATGTTTTTAATGATAAATCAAGAAAAGTCTATTTGGATTAAGGAATACTGTAAGTATAGACCCATGAACCTTTTTTATCCTTTTTAAAGATTGGCGCCTGAGCTAACAACTGTTGCCAGTCTTCTTTTTTGTCCCCACTGATTTTTCTCCCCAAATCCCACCAGTACATAGCTTTATATTTTAGTTGTGGGTCCTTCTAGTTGCAGCATGTGGGGCACCACCTCAACATGGCCCAATGAGTGGTGGCATGTCCGCGCCCAGGATCTGAACCCTGGGCCAATGAGGTGGAGCATGCAAACTTAACCACTCAGCCACGGGGCCAGCCCCTAGACCCATAAACCTTTTGCCTGAATAGTTTGTGTGTGTATGTGAATGAGAGTGAGAAAAAGACAGAAACAGAGACTGACAAAAGATGGAGAGAATGGGTAGTATGACTAGGGTTCTTTAAGCTAAAAAAGTTCTGAGATTGTATCCTCATACATTGCAGGTGAGAATGCAAACTGGTGCAACCACTATGGAAAACAGCACGGAGATTTATCAAAAAATTAAAAATAAAACTACCATACGATCAAGCTATTTCACTTCTAGGTATTTATCCAAAGAACGTGAAAACACTAATCCAAAAAGATCTATGCACCCCTACGTTCACTACAGCATTGTTCACAACAGCCAAGATGTGGAAGCAACTCAAGTGCCCACCAACAGATGAATGGATAAAGAAGATGTGGTATATATATAATGGAATACCACTCAGCCATAAAAAAGGAAAAATTGTACCATTTGTGACAACTTGGGTGGACCTTGAGGGTATTAAGTAAAATGTCAGTCAGAGAAAGACAAATACGGTACAATTTCACACATACGTGGAGGATAAACAAACAAATACATAGAAAAGGAGAACAGATTGGTGGTTACCAGAGGAGAAGGGGGAGGAGGAAAAGCAAAAGGGGTAAAGGAGCACATATGTATGGTGACAGATGGAATCAAGACTTTTGGTGGTGAACATGATATAGTCTATAGAGAAACTCAAGTGTAATAATGTACACCAGAAATTTACACAATGTTATAAACCAGTGTGACCTCAATAAAATAATTTTTTAAAAATTCTGAGATTCCATTTAGAGTTAAAGGAGTATAGGGTTTTGTGTGTGTTTGTGTGTGCACACATAAGTATAGTTTACATATGTAAACCAGGTGTGCAATATGTATGCATATGTCTGTCTGTGTATGTACATGAAATGAGTGCTTATTAATGCTAGACACTGTCCTAAGTATTTGAGATGCGTTTACTTTCATAATCCTTACCAAAAAAAAAGTTGTATGAGATAGCTAGTGTTCTTACTATTTTTATAGATATGGAAACTGAAGCTTCAAAAGGTTGAGCAACTTCTCCAAGATCACAAAGCTATCAAAAGGGAAGGCAAGATCTTAAGCCCAGTCCTTTGACTCTAAATCACATACATGCAATGCTAAGTGGCCCAGCAAACAGGTACAGAAGCTTTATTGAAAAGGGAAAATTGAACAAATTCAATGTCCGTATCTCACACTTTGAGCAGATGCGGCACTTTTCTAGGACAAGTTTCTTATTCTTCATTTCTGTGGTGATTATGAGGGTAATGATAACAATGACAGCTAACATTTATCGAGCTCTTAATAACAACCAGAAGTCATTTTAAATCCCTTACAAATATTAATTATTTTATACTCACAACAATGTTCTGAGGAAAGTCCCACTATGATTCCCATTTTATAAATAAGAAACTAAGGCTCAGAGAGCTTAAGTACAGGGAAAGGGATCTATCTCTTTCTCCTCCTCCTCCACCTCCGTCATCCAGCTCCCTCTCTAGGAGGGCCTCTGCTGCCCTTGATATGCAGTGACAGTGGCTTAGGGGTCACAAAGATGAAATCAGAGTCCTTCTTTATCTGTCTGCCCATTCACATAGATGCTTTCTCGTATTTCCAACACTGTGTTCCGAAATAGCTAACCCACTAGAGTCATCCTCATGGTCCTTCACACTCTGTCCTTTGTGGAGTGGAACTTGAAACCCAGCATTTTTAGAGCTCAAAAGTATTACACCTTTCCTCCATGAGCTCTCAATCAAGTTCTTCCAAGGAAAGGGTGTCACCCTAAGGCATTTCTGCACATAGCCAGTCATTAAAGTGAAATTAAAACTAGCATGCTGATGCAAGTGTCAGTGCCAGACTCTGCTTAAAGGCACCGTTGATTATTTATGGTCATGACGACATCCAGTCCTTTTTCACAATTGAGTCACTGATAGTCTTTAACTGGTGGTCACCTCTATGTTCATGACTTCTCCACGTCTCACTATATATATCTGCCTGGCTATTACTATATCTCTTTGACCTTTATTTGGTCTCTTTTGTGTTTTAAGCAATTACTGGAGTCTATGAAACAAGCCTCCCCTTTGTACCATTTAATTTAATTAGACCTCTCATTTGAGCTCTTGCTGAGTCAATATTTAGTTCCTTGTCTACATCCCTGGGACAGCCTGAAACATACCATACGCTAGCTAAATGGCTTAATACACACAGACATATGAGCTGAATGCCTTAGTTTGCATTCTCTCTCTCTGCACAGTATCCGGGGGATGCCACTACAAAACTCCTCCACTTCGCCTTCCCCCTTAATTGTGCTTCTCCATGGTTTACCTGGCAATTCCTTTTTCTGGATGATAAACTACAATGGGACAGAAAGAAGAGCAACCCTCAGCATTGTCTTACTAATTTTGTTTGTAGAGCTGTTTCTCTAATGTAGCATTTTCGAATAGGTCCATTATACATCTGCTTTTCCACCTGGGAGAACCAGCCATGCCAGGTGCAATGCTGTTGATGGCACAATTTTACCTAATGCCATTCAGTGTCTCGGAGTGAGCTGAAAAGAGAGGGGGAGGTGATGAATGGCGCTCCAGAGCAACCCCAGTTTGTTTCTACTTTGGAGGGGTCGGGGTAAATATTTGGACTGTTTATGGTCTCTGTTAGAAAAGGGGTTTGAAACATGAGAAAGAAGGTCATCTAATTCATCCAAGATGACTTAAGAATCTGCTCTTGCCAACCTTTCAGACTATAAAAGTCTTCTCAAGTAAAAAGGATTTTGTTTTAGCCATGATCTCTGGGGACATATACCAAGGGCATTTGCCTGAATATAGAAATATATACATATGTACATACATACGAATAGTAGTTGTTTTTAAAAAGGTACATCTGCAGGATCTTCCAATTTAAAGTTTAGATATAATAATGTAAGAATAGCTGACTTGTTAAAGCCTCATGATATGTAAGACGCTGTGTTTTATATACATCATCTCCTTTAGTTATTATCTGCCTAGTGTGTAAATATTATCATCTCCATTTTACAAAGGATGACCTGTGTCTCATAGAAGTTTAATAATTTGCCCACATTTACATACCTATTGTAAGATGGAGCCAGGAGGAGAATGCAGGTCTTTCCGATTCCAAAGTTCACCCACATGCTTTGTAAAGAGGTTCCTGCTCTATAAAGAAATGGAATCATAAAGCAGGGACCCATTTCCGGGATCTCATATTGCTCTTGCCTGTAGATCTGTGAGCCAGCGTGAATGGAAATCCTAAGAGGAAGGCGCACTTTGCCAGCGTGAACCATTCACGCTGCTAGCTGCATGCAGCAAGCAGGTTTGACGTAAAGTCATTTCGAGATTTTGTTTTTCCTATATCATTCAGAATATGGTGTCATTTCTCATTTGAGTATCCCATTAGTAATATTTGAAAGTATATGTGCAGATGTGGTTCATTTAGATCTGTGTGAAAACTGTCACCCTAGCTTCTAGAATACAATGCATGTTAAAAAATATTATTAATGTTACCAACAGCAACAATGGTGGTAATAGTTAACTCTTACTGAAGCTTGCTATACAGCAGGGTGTTTTAAGTTCTTTACATGTATTTTTTAATTTAACTTTTAAAAGAGTTTCATTTTATTTTATTATCACAATTTTTCAAATTAAAACCTGAAGCAAAAATTAAGTAACTGGCTTCTGAAGTGACCCAATTAGGATGTGGTGGAACCAAGATTCAAACCTAGCCATTTTGACTCCAAAGCTTGCACTCCTAGCCAGTACATTTCACTGTCTCTCAAATTTAAATATTCTTTAAGTAAATGAATAACTTATTCTAGCTTAGTGACATAAAATTCCTCTTTTCTAAATATCTTTTCAGTTTTTATTCTCTCACTCCCCCCATAAGAAGTTCAGGTCAGAAGACATATTGGTAAGGAGAAAGAAAAGAGACAATAAAAATAAATTCGAATGGATGCTTCTCCCCATTTTGACTCTTCTGCCAGTGGCAATCTCCTTGCTATCATACCCAAGCTCTAATGCATCTCCAATTGCCTTCCACACCACCAGAGACCCTGTCCTGCATCTGTTCTAAATTTTGTTTTAATGATTGTAAGATCAACTTGCTTTAATGAAAACTGAACACATGTATATAGAGTTCCTCTCTGAAATCTAGATAAAATCTACTCTGACACTTTAAAGTTTCACTTATGTTGAATATGTTTTTCCTTCTGTACTATCTAAACAAACAAATAAAATAAAACAAAATAGGTAAGGGGGGCTCTGATACTAAACTTTATATGAGATGAAGATTCCATATTAAAATAGAGTGATCCAGAAACATCAGTTCTCGGAGTGAGGGTTAAGCCTTTCCAAAATGTGACTTTTACCCATTTACCTTCTTCCCATTGTTGCCAGTCACAAACATTTTGAGAACATTTCAAGATTGTGTGTTTGATTAAGGTCCAAGCAGTTGGAGCAAACCACAATCACATTTGGGAGAGAAAGATTAGAATCAATTTAATAAACATACAAAATACAAAATTGAGGGAGTGACAGTTAAATGATTTAAATACAAGTGACACTCTTTAATAATGCTTAGCACATAATAAGCACTGTTTACAGTGCATTTAAACTGGGTAGATATTAGCTATAAATTTTGACTAGAGTTACGATCTTGGAAAGATAATTAACCTCCTTTTCCTAATCTATAAAATGGGAATTTCACTTTTACATATCCCGTAGAATTTGTTTGGCTTGTTTGGAGGAATAGATGTGATAAAGGATGTAATATTTTTGGTAAGGTAATAAATCAGTAAATACGAATTATTATCTTAGGATTCATGATAGCCATGACTTAAATATTTTATGTACAACATCAGTTAAACAAGAAAGGTTAAGTAGACAGTCTGAGAAAGCATACTACCCTTTATAATATTGCTTTCTTTTGTGAAAAGCATCCACGTTTCACAAACTGAGTTACGAATAGGCTATAATTCCAAAATTTGATTGGAGATCTGGGAATGCCAGTATTTTGCCATATATAAGACTGAAATACCAGAGCGTCACCCTTAAATCAGAGAAATTTTGTTGCACTGTAGGTATAGAAGCCTATGCGTCTAAATTCTGATTTTGCTAAAAACCCATGTGTGTACAACTGAGGTCTCTGAGTAAAATGAACTCATATATTTTCAAATAAATATTTCACTACTCTTCCATTTGTGCGAAGTCTCATCTACTCTCTTCTCAGTGATATGTAGTGAGAGGGGCAATATAGGTTGCCTAACAAAATCCGTAATAGCACCATAATGTATATTGGCCATGAATATATAATAGGCATAGTAAAATGCTTTGCTAGCTTTCTGGTATGTTGGGGTGTGCCCGAGAATTGTAAGTGCCCATACTCTGTAGATCATCAATGTTTCAGACTAATCTCTGGCTAAATTCATCAAATATAATACTCCCTTTCAATAAGCAGCTGCTGGATTCCCTATTATTATAAAAGAACAGTGAACAGGACTTTTAAAATTTCTTGTGGTTTGGAAGTTCAAGGAGCAAGAACATTCCGTGTTTAAACGTGTAGTCCATCTGGATTTTCACAATACAATGATTATTTAGGGTCCTCCTAGATGTAGAAATACTCTTTATGCATTAAGGGAAATATTGAGTTCCAACAAACTGAAATAGAATTATAAGTTAGAAGTGATTGTCTTGCCTTTTTATTGGAATATTCTATTAATTATCAACTTTATCAGTTAGTAGGCGCTCCAATGCATTGTTTGATCAACAAAATCCTGTTGCCCAATTCCGTTTGACTTTTCCTTGAGCAATACCAATTGCCTGCCAGGATATTTCATGTTGCCCCCTTTATTGATCAAGATTAAACGGTTTGGTGTTCAAATTGCTTTTGCTCAAAATACCGCCATATTGTGTTTTATGGCAAATAATTTTGCTGAAGCAAAAAGGATTCTACAGTTTACCCAGTTCATCAAATAATCACACTCTAGTGCATTCTTGCTTATTTTTATTATCAAAACTGCAGTACAGTAATAGGAGTTTGAGAACCTAATACACATGTAAATAGGTGATGTTTTGTTAATTGATTTGTTCAGTGAAGATTTAGAAGGTTCCCCCACGGAGGCCAGCATTAAGGGATAGTGCAGACTCACAGAATTACATCAGGCCAGGATGCAGTTAGTTTGCAATGAATGACAAGGGGAGGGTAAAATCTTCCTGTAGGGTTGTGTCCCAAACATCTGTGTTAAATTAGAACACGTAGCATGTGTGTGTAGTCTGCTCGGGCTGCCATAACAACATGCCACAGACCAGTTGGCTTAAACAATAGAAATTTATTTTCCCACAGTTCTGGAGGTTGGGATGTCCATGATCAAAGTGCCAAATGACTTGGTTCCTGGTAAGAGATCTCTCCCTCGCTTGCAGATGTCAGGTTACTTGCCGTGTCCTCACATGATAGACAAAGTGAGTGACAGAGAGAGAATCTCTTCCTGTTTTTCTAATCCCATCTGATTAAAGCCCTACCCTTATGACTGCATTTACCATTTTTTCTTTTTTACTTTTCAGCTTTATTGAGATATAATCGACAAATAAAATTGTAAAATATTTAAAGTGTACATCGTGGTGATTTAATATACATATATGTTGTAATAGAATTTCCCCCATCTAGTTAACACATCCGTCCACCACACACTTTTAATTTTTTTAATTTTTGGGAAGAACATTTAAGTTTTACTCTCTCTGCAAATTTCAGTTATACAATACAGCGTTAACTGTAGTCACTGTGTTTTACATTGGATCCCCAGACTGATTTTATTCATCTTATACCTGAAAGTTTGTACCCTTTTACCAATTTCTCTTTCTTTTCCCCATCTCTCCTGCCTCTGGCAACCAATTTTCTATTCTCCGTTTTTATGAGTTTAACTGTGTTTTTTTTTTTTTTTTTTTTTTTTTTTTTTTTTTTAGGTTGCAAATATAAGTGATACCATGCAGTATTTTTCTTTCTCTGTCTGGTTGATTAGACTTAGCATAATACCCTTAAGATCCATCCATGTTGATGAAAATGTCAGAGTTCTTTCTTTCTCATGACTGAGTAATACTCCGTTGTATGTATACATGCAAATTCTTCTTTATCCATTCGTCTATTGATGGACACACAGATTATTTCCATATCTGGACTATTGTAAGTAATGCTGCAGTAAATATGGCAGTGCAAATATCTCTTCGATATCCTGTCTAAATTTTTTTTGGATATATAAGCAGAAGTGATATTGCTGGATCATACACTAGTCCTATTTTTAATTTTTAAGAAATGTCCATACTGTTTTCCATAGTGTCTGAACCAATTTAAATTCCCAAGAACAGTGCACAAGGGTTCCCTTATCTCCAGAGCCTCCACACTTGTTATCTCTTCTCCTTTTGATGCTAGCCATTCTAACAGGTGTGAGATGATGTTTCACCGTGGTTTTGATTTGCAATTCCCTGATGATTAGTGATGTTAACCACCTTTACATGTACTGTTGCTAACTTGTGTGTCTTCATTATCAAAATATCTATTCAGTTACTCTGTTGATTTTTTATTGGATTATTTGGGTTTTGGCTATTGAATTGTGTGAGTTTTTGTATCTTTCGGATAGTAATTCCTTATCAGATATATGATTTGTGAGTAGTTTCTCCCATTGTATAGGCTGCCTTTTCATTTTATTGATGGTTTGTTTTGCTGTGGATGAGCTTTTCAGTTTGATATAGTGTCACTGTTTTTTTTTGCCTTTTATTTGCTTTTATTGCCTTTGCTTTTGTCAAATCCAAAAAAATCATTGCAAAACCAATGCCAAGTAGCTTACCCCTGTTTTCTTCTAGGAGTTTATGATTTCAAAGTTTGATGTTGAAGTCTGCATCCATCTTGAGTTGATTTTTGGGTAAAGTGAAAGAAGGATTCCACTTTCATTCTTTTACAGGTGTTTGTCCATTTTTCCCAAAACCATTTACTGAGGAGACTATCATTTCCCCATTGTGTATTCTTGGAACTTTTGTAATAACTTAATTGACCATATATGCATGGGTTTATTTCTGGGTGCTTAATTCTGTCCCGTTGATCTATGTGTATATTTTTATGCCAATACCATACTGTTTTGATTATTACAGACTTGTAAAATAGTTTACAATGAGGAATTGTGATGCCTCAAGCTTTGTTCTTCTTTCTCAAGATTGCTTTAGCTATTCAAGATCTTTTGTGGTTCCATACAAATTTTAAGATTGCTTGTTGTATTTCTGTGAAAAACGTCATTGGAAGTGTGATAGGGATTGCACTGACTCTGTGAGTTGCTTTGAGTATTATGGACATTCTAGTGATATTAATTCTTCCAATCCATGAGCACAAAATATCTTTCCATTTCTTTCTGTCTTCTTCATTTTCTTTCTTCAATGTCTTATAGTTTTCGGTGTACAGAGTTTTCACCTCCTTGTTTAAATTTGTTCCTAGATATTTTATTCTTTTTGACGCAATTGTAAATGGGATTGTTTTCCTTGTGTCTCTTTCTGATAGTTCATTTTTAGTGTATGGAAATGCAAACGATTTTTGTATATTGATTTTGTATCCTACAACTTCGCTGAATTCATTTATTAGTTTTAAAAGATTTTTGATAGAGTCTTTAGGATTTTCTACATATGAAGTAATGTCATCTGAAAATAGAGACAGTTTTACTTATTCTTTTCCAATTTGGTTGCTTTTTTATTTCTTTTTCTTGCCCAGCTGCTCCAGCTAGGACTTCTAGCACTATGCTGCATTAAGGGGGCAAGAGTGGGCATCCTTGTCTTATTCCTGATCTTACAGGAGAGCTTTCAATCTTGGATATGATGCTAGCTGTGTGTTTGTCATATATGGCCTTTGTTCTGTTGATGTACATTCCAAATAAACCCAGTTTGTTGAGAGATTTCATCATGAATGGATTTTGAATTTTTTCAAATGCTTTCTCTGTAAATATTGAGATGCTGATGTTACCAAGCAAGGGCTTACTGCCCGATGAGCATAGAAGCCAATACAGTGGCACTGGCTTTTGAGAAAAGAAAGAGTTTTGTGGTGAGGTTGACTGGCAAGAAAACAGAAGGCAAGGCTCTCAAATCTGTCTCCCTGATCTAAGGTTCAGGGCAAAATTTAAGGAGTTAGGGATTACTAAGCTACAACTGGGTCCATGTAAGCTGATTGGTTAGCCTCGAATCAGTCCATATATGGTAATCAGGCTACTTGGGCTGCTAGAAGCTGGATTTTCCTTGTTGAAGGAAGATTCTTGGTTCCAGGGCCATCCTGGGACTATGGGTTCCCTCTTGGCACATGCGCTGTACCGTCTCTGTTATTAAGCAAGGTTTGATTAAAATAACCTGTTTTAAGGAAGCAAAACTAGTTTAAGCTAGTCAATGTTTTATGTACTGTTTCAAAGATAAGACTTTTTTCCTTCATTTTCTTAAGGTGATGTATCACATTGAAAGGGGGACAACTCTGGGAGACTAAAAGGAGGCTATTTCAATGGTTCACATAAAACGGACATTGACTTGAATTAATGAAGTGAATATAAAGTCTAAGGGGGTTTAGATTTAAGAGAGATTTAGGTGATAGAATGAATGAATCTTGGTGACTATGAGTAGCACAGGCACAGATTTGGAGGCTATTATAACAGTAGTTAAACATTTATATATGGTGCATACTATGTGTCTGGCACTCTTCCAAGTGTTTAACATACATATACATATATAATACAAAACTTATTTAATTGCCTTGTCAACTTTGTTAGATACAATTACTATGCCTGCCTGTCTTTCAGATGAGGCTCATAGAGATTAAATATGTGATTCAAGGTCACTTAGTTAATAAGTGTCGGAGACAAGTTTCCAGCATAGGCTATTTGCTTCCAAAAACTGTGCTTTTGTTTTTATTTAGTTTTTGGTGAGGAAGATTTGCACTGAGCTAGCATCTGTTGCCAATCTTCCTCTTATTATTATTATTATTTTTTGCTTGAGGAAGATTAGCCCTGAGCTAATATCTGTGCCAGTCGTCCTCTATTTTGTATGTGGGTTGCCGCCACAGCATGAGTTGATGAGTGCTGAAGGTCTGTGCCTGAGCTGCCAAAGTGAAGTGCGCTGGACTTAACCACTATGCCACAGGGCCACTATGCCCAGAAAATGTATTTTTTATCACTCTTAACCATTATGTTGATTTACCCCAGTAGAATATGGGGATTTAGTTGTGGGTTGCATTTGAGGTTCTTACAGCACATCTGTGTGTAAATGTCCAAGAAGTAATTGGAAATATGATAATGGAAACCAAAAGACATGTCAGGACTGAAGATGGAGATATGGAATTCTTTAGTGTATGAGTGTTAACTGAAGTCATAGATATGTCCAAGAAATGATGCATACTTCCACTGACCCAAATGAAAGCAGCAAGAAATTCAAGGTAGCTTGATGGCATCAGGAATCTCTAGATCTGGACTCTTTCATAATATTAAAACAACAACTACTTGATTGTTTCATAAGTAAGTTTGGTTTTATGATTTGTATATATTTGAAACAGTTACTTGACTAAAATATTTGGAAATATGTAGTACACATCTGCACTCTAACTCCATTAACCCCAGATACTAAGAGCTAATTTAAATAAATCGAGAATACTAATCAACATTTAGCTATTATTGAATCTAGATTTGAACAACCAGAGTTGTTTAGTCCTCCATCTTAATCTAATTGTAAACTCTCTAGACAAAGTTTTACTGCAGTCACAAGACAATTGGAGAGAGTCTTTGTCTTTCCTCGTTCATGAACATTTTAGACAAAATTGTGAAGCATGGGGCCAAGCTGTATCAGAGATCTGGACAAAGAAGCAGCATGGAGGCTTTCTTTTCTATGCTCTTGTAAAACGTTGTTATCTAAACTCTTGACTGTCTGTTCCACAGCCACCTCACTTCTTTGTCAGTTCCAATAAAATATGCATTTGTGAAGGCTGTGCTGTAACTTAGTTGTATCATTAAAAGTTAACCCACTGGAGATATCCCTAGGCTTCTATATTCAGTTCAAAAGCTTTTCCATAAATTGGAATGGATGGTGCCCGTGACCTTGAAATATACTAATCATTTTGCTGAACTAAAAGGACAAAATAATTAAAAACTATCAAATGCTACCATCAAGTAATTTTATCCTTACTTGAGCTGCATTGTCGGGTACCATTGTTAAGGGAGGTTTTCCTTACAGGTAATAAAATTTTGAATAAGAATTCTGAAAACAAAAAACAAGCATTTTCAATTTGCCAGAGTTCTAGTACAGGGTAAGTTACCTCGTCACTTTTGCTTGGTTCAAATAATTCAACACAATTAGACGTAATTACCAGATACTTGATAAGAGAACAATTCAAAAACATGACATGATTATAAGTGGAACCATGAAATAAAATACAGATGAAGTTAGTACAAATTATCTTCATGAAATTGGTAGATTTCATCTCTGAGGATCCTGAAAGTAAAGAGAAACTAGCAAAATATATTTTATCATCTTCTTGCAAAAAAATTCCTTATTCTTCCTTTGAATGGTAGATTTTTTGGAAGAATTGAAGATATATTCAAAGATATCTTCTTAAGACGAAAGATTAGTGTTGTAGTCAACATTTTCTAGGCCTTAACACCCCAAGTGTGACACATATAGTGTTATGCTGACAGGGATAACTCAAATTTCATTGGCTTGTACAACTCTTGTGACTTCAGCTGCTTGTGGAAGTGTACAGGGAGTATATTCCTATGTGCTGAAAAATAAGCAGAACAAACAAGTATCACTCTTCTGGCATTGCTGCCTCTCTTCTTGGCAGTCTGTTCTCTCAGTGATGCTGTGGTTCTGTTAGGTGATGAGGTCTCCACTTCTGCAGTGCCAGGCCCCAGTCTCTGATCTCAAAAGCCACAAAGCTCCCTGTAATGAATGGCTATCTTTAATGGCTCCCCAATCAATGTTTACCCTAGGTAAAAGCTCTGACCTAGTACCTAAGAACTTTTACTACTAAGTGAGCTTGCCTTCGTCCTCAGTGCAACATTTGTGCCTTGACCTCTTTCCATTCCCTCAGAATTTTATCCTCTCCCTCTTTAGTGACTTCTCTGCCCATATTTTTATGTTCTTTCTCAGTATTGTTGAACAATATCTCAATACCGCGTTGATTGGATCCAAACTTATAGCCACTGTTTTTATGGAAATGGTAGGTTACTTTTTTTAAAAGCCTGGATTTTTAGAGGTGGAAAAAGATGTGAATTGGGTGAGTGTGGTGTGGTCCCATAGGTAAAATAGTTTGGGATTCAAATTGTGGAGGCGAGATGAACTAGGTGTAGGCAAGCAATAGCAGATGAAGTGACCATGCTTAAGTAAAGACATGATCTGAGAGATTTATAAGAAGCCAATGCAAAACTGAGTGCCCATAGTAAGGAGTGTCTATGTTCTTGAGCAAATAGTCCTGGAGGGAAATAGCTACAACCAAATTTTCTCAACCGTTTCTTAGAAACGGTTGGTGTGTGAAATACCAGTTAGGAGACTGATGACATCATCTTCAGCTGAACTATTCTGGGCTGGGCATAGAGAAGAGGCAATAGGATTTGAAAATAGGAATGCTTTTAACTGGCAAATAAAAAAATTTACTATTAATGATTTAAACTATAACAAGAAGTCCAGATAATGGTTGTGCCAAGTTTTAATAATGTCATTAAACTTGGATTATTTCCAAATGTTTCTCTACCATCATCTGTTTCTTTTTATGTTCCCTTATAATTTCAATATGGATGCAACAGCTCCAAATTTCAAGTGTTTACCCAACTACTTTTTAAGGAGTAAAAGAATGAGTTGCTCTTTATATAACTTGGTCTTTTATTACAAAAAGAATCTTTCCCAGAGCCACTCCAGCAGACTTTTCCCAACCCAGTTGGTCAGGTCTGGGTCACATGAAACACCCCTGGACCAATCATTTGTAAAGGATAATAGGCCAATCACGATTCATCCCTCAAGGGTGGGTAAACTTCTGCCTGAATAAAATCAGAGTTTAGTTATCAAGGAAGAATGAGGAAATGACTATTGGTCACTCAACTACTAGTGTCTGCCACAGATGACACTGTGGAAGATGAACCAATAGAAATTGAACTTACTACATGTGTAAGAGAGATTATTAAAAAATAATTTAGACCATATTGTTAGTTCATATTGATGTTGTGGGGAACATCTTTGAAGAGGAATATCCTGTTTAGTCTCGGTCTCCAGTTCCTAAACGAGAGTATCTCAAACTTTTCCGTGTATCTGTGTTGGTTTTTGTTTTTCTGCTATGACACACATTCACATGCAGAATATGTTTCTTATGAGCGGGCCTACCTCACTGAACACTGTATTGATAGAGTGGGCTTCTTGTTTGATTACGGGAAACTAATTTTAGCTCTCCTCCTTTCTTTCCAACTCTAGGAAGTATATCAGACTGCAAGTGAGCGAAAGGATATAATTAGAAGGATAAACTTGAAGCCACTCTAATTTATGGGAAAACAGTAAATCATTCTCCAATTTCAGTATTTCAACTATTATTATCACCACCAAATTATGGACCCTGTGACACATGTCACAAGTAATTGAAATGCATCAGTGGGCCTGAACCTCTAGGGTAAAAGCTTTGATATGGAGAAAAGCCCTCTTCTTTCTTTGTGACCACTGTGTTATTGTCATTTCATTGTTGGATTTCTGAGACCCACAGATGTTCATGTTAACTGGTGAGATTAAAAAGAGAAGTTTATCCTGAGCATCTGAAAGAAACACACACACACACCACAACACTCAGCCTAATGTTAGGCACATTAGAAACACTCAAAAATCAGAGTCTACGAATTTACTTATAAATTCAAATAGATTTTTATCATGGAAGTCAATCTCTCTCTTGAAAAGGTGCAATGAAGAGGCAGTAGGAGAGTTCTTGTGCAATCACATTTGGCATGTGTTTCTGGAGGACAAAAGTTAGACTGGGGAGTCTCATTCAGAGAAGCTGAGTGGAGATAATTGACGGAGTTCAATGTTCAGGGATTAAAACAAAAAGACTCCCCAACTAAAGAGGAGGAATATCTCACTGCAAAATATTTGAGGTAGAATAAGAAGAGTAGGTAGGGAGATCTCAGCCAGAGCAAAACAATCCCAAATAAGAGAACACTTTTCACTAAATTACAAAACATTTGCTTTTCCTGAGACAGCAGCACAAGATGGTTGTGAGAGCAGGGGGTTTAGAGTCATATAGATTTGGGTTTAATCCCAGCTTGACCTCTTACTGCCTGTGTAACCACGGGCAAGGCACTGAAATTCTCCGAGTTATAATTCTTAGATGCCTTATCTGATAAATGGGAAAAATAATACCTACCTCACAGGTTCTTATTAGGATTATAGATAATATCTTAAAGTATATGGCTTTGACGCAAGTTTACAAAATGGTGGCTATTATTGCAACTTCATCTTTCTTCACTCTCTTTTACTTTTTGCAACAACTTTTGGGAAGGGAGTGGTGTTGTTTTCAAAACCTTGATAATCATAGCAACGATAGAGAATCAGGGTATATACAATGCATTGTGCTGTGTACTTAATTTGCCCTCATGGCAATCCTGTGAGGTAGATAGTGTTAGTTTTCCATTTTACAGAGGAGAAAACTGAGACTTAGAGAGAGAAAGAATGTGTTTGGATTTACGTAGTTTGTCTTCAGAGTCCATATTCTTAACTGCTCAGTTCTACTTTCTTCTTCCCCTCACCCCACACACGCCTACATACCTATACTGTCACCCACCCACCCTAGGGACTTTATTCTTTAAATTCATAAAGCAAACATCACAGTGATTAAAAACCACACATGACTTTATGCTTCTACTGCCTGCGAATTCCAGTGCCTGGGGATTAGTTTAGACACTTACTGCTTTGGGTTTGGGGCTTGCTGCCAATAAAGTTTCCCATTTTCCAAGCAGCTGGGGGTGGGGGGGCGCGACAACCAGCTGCACAGAAATGTGTTTGAATCTCATCCCCTCAGCTAGGAGACAGCTGTGCTTATCTACAGAAAGACTGCAAGATTGTTTCGTGTTTTATAAGACACTCTAGGCAAGATGAGAGAAATTGCTGGTTTGAAAAGAGACTAAATTCAGGAACAGAACTTTTTAGTATTTCCCCACTGTGGACACTTTTCCAACCTCTGATACTCACTCAGATACAAAGTTTGTAAGTCTCAAATAAATAGAAGACAGTCATTTTAAAGACACTTTAATTGTTTTCCTCAAGGTGTATTTTTTACACCTGCCATATTCCATGCCTCACATCTGAGATAACAGCATTTTGTTGCTCCGGGCTTCTCATGGAAGAATTTCCTAAGCGCTGCTCTGTCTTGTTACCTGCTGCCCTTTCCTTCCACTGTGTGAATGAAGCAATAACGGTATGAGTTAATGCTGCTGTTCCTGTCCTAGATTTAAACCACTGACACTGTTCATAACTGTAATGTCTGTAGGCCATAGCAGGCATGGGACTGGAGTAGCACCCACATCTACCAGTTAAATGAGACCAGGGGATAAGATATTAAAAAGGCACACAATAGTCCAGAAGACTGGCAGCTTAATAGTAGATTTTATTATTGCAATTGTTTAAAGCGAGTCGTGTTTTCAGTAGAGCTCTTATTTTATGGATAATTGTGAAATTCAGTTTTGATTTTAATAATAGAGGTCAATGCTATGTTTTATAGAGTCATGTTAAACCATGGTCAAATCTTCAAAGACTCTGGAAAAGCTGGGTTACAGAGGAAATTTGCAACATGAGGCAGAATTTCAGATGTACTTCAAAACAACAGGAAAGCTGATATTTTATTTAAAATCAGAAAACCACATTCTGTGTATAAGTATGTACAACGTATGTGCTTATGTATATAAGTAATAATTTAAAGTTCATTTATGTAACCCCCCTTACTGCCATAGCCTCCATTTCTTCCCAGAAAACCTGGAATTTTCCTAGAGAAGCATAGGCATGTTTGTTAGTTTCTTAAAGATCATAATTATGTAAAAGTCTTGAGAGCTAAAGAAGCCATCACTTTGCCATCTTTTATTTTACTAAGAATAGAGGTAGGGAAAATAATTACCTGATTTTGTGTAAACATTTCTTTGATTGAATGAGAGCACAGATGTATGAACTTTCTTTTTCAAACACATAGAATATTATAATTACAGAAATGGAAAGGTAAGTGCTATGAGATTTTATGAATGAAAACATGACATATTGGAATTGAGGGTCCTACTTGCTCAGGCAAAAATCCCATTCTGCTAGGCATGGTTACATTTTTTCTCAGAACCTTTCCCTACCTAAAATTTTTTGACTCCTGGTTTTCAGCTAAATATAACCAATGGGAGACAATTGGCAGACTATTTGCAGGCAATCATCAACTTTGGTGTTTTAGCTGCTTGTCATGGCTTCATCTCTTCCCTCTCCTCCAGTACTAGGAATGGTAACACTTCATGCTGGTGGTGAGTTGAGGGTTGCCTCATAATAATGAGTTTCTTGTATTAAATTCCATGTTTGAAATACCTGGAATAAGTGTGTGTGTGTGTTGGCATGGGAAAGAGTCATAGTCCTTGCCCCTCACTTCTTATTGTCAAAAAATGTTCCTGTACTACTCCTGGCTTTTCAAACATGGGTAGAATTTGTCCTCAGTTTTGTCCCATCAAAATCTCTAAATTCTGTGTTGTATTATTTTCCAGTTCACCTTATAAATGTATAAAAACCATAGCTTCATTATGTGCGTGTGTACATGTGTGTAGGCATAAAGCCCTAGCTAAGTGTGTTATAAATATTATTACACTTAATCTTAAAAACCAATCCTGAAATGTATTTCTTATTGTAACTACATTAAAAGGAAACAGAAGCTCAGAGAAGCTAATTAATTCCTTCCCAGGCTGCATATTTAGGATGTGGCAGAGTTGGGGTTCAAATATAAGTTGTTTACCACAAAATTGATGTTTTATTATTGGGCTAATAGACATATTTCTTATTGATATGTTATATTAAAGTTATTGAGTGATATTAATCTAAATGTGAGAATTTGGAATTTTCTGACAAGCATATCTTTCAACAGATTTGTGTTCAGAGTTTTAAGCATAAATAATAAGAAGAACCCCTTGATCAAAAATTTCTGTGCTATTCCTAAATGCCAAAAATGTCCTGTTTTATAGAGAACTTGAGTATGGACTATCTTGGAAATATTGTTTTGGGGCAGAATAGAAAAAAATAATTGAAATCATGTCTATCTTTGAAAACATTTTGCATACGGTTTCTGTACTTATAGTTCTGCAATTTATATGAATGGTACTTCAAGTATTTTATTTGTTTGCCAAATATCTTCAATAGCCTGGCTCAAGCAATTAGATTGAAAAAGACAATATTATCTCTACTACTTGAATCTTATTTCCTTATGATGACTCTTATGTTAGATGAAGTTAAGATTGCTATAACAACATCTAAAAAGGTGATCTAGCCTAGACTGGTATCATGGAACGCGTCCCTGAAAATACTAATGTGATACTAATATGAGACCTAATGGAAAGAAAGGAGTTTCCCTGATGCAAAGGGAAGAGGTTATCTCCAGGCAGAAGGAATTGCTTGTGAAAAAGCTTGGAGGTGGGGAGAAATATGCAGCATATTTAAAAACTAAAATATTTTGGTTAGTTTAGTTTCATTATATGACTGGACCACACAGTATAAAAGCAAAAAATAAAATTAGTTAAGCAGGAAGAAAAAAGATCATTTAAGGTTTTGTTATCTATATCAAAAGGTTTAGAAATAAGATAAATTTTAAAGTCCAATGCAAACTCATTAGTGTATTGTAAAACAAATCGACTTTTTTTGAGATTATTTTTGTGTTATTGTAGAGAATGGACCAGAGGGGAGCAAAAACGCAGAGAGAGAGCCCAGAAACATTGCAGTGAGTCAGAGAAGATAATGACCTGCTCTAGGGTGGTGACAGTAGAGAAGGAAAGATATTGAGAGGGTTGGAATGAGGGGCCTTGATGATCGACTAAATATGATTGGTGAAGGAGAGTGAGGAGCCAAAGTTCTGCTTAGTTGACTGGTTGACATTCCCTTAACTGAGATAAGGAACTTTAGATTTTCGGATGATGAAGAGATTTTGAAAATCATAATCATAAGCAAATTAATGGTAATTGTAGCCTTCAGAGTCCATGAGAGGGCTTAGAATGAGGAAACCAAAAAGAGTGCTTAAAACTCAAAGATTTAAGGAACATCTGGAGAAAACATTCTGCATGGGAATATTCTCCATGGAGCAAACTGAAAGGTAAATGGGTAATCTAGGCTGTGTTTACTTGAGATTAAAGAAGAAAGTTTTTTAGAAGGATAAGGTATTTGGTAGTCTTGAATATTAGGAATTTATGAAGGATAAAGACTTATATGTCCACTGGGATGAAAAAGCTTCCATTTCTCGGTAGAATGTAGTAGATTCTTATATACCAATGACTTCACCAGCAACAACTAGAAAAGCCAGATAAGAGATATAGACAACAAATATAAAATATTTAGCATGCATGTATTTGGACCTCCTAAAGAACAAGAAAGAAAAAGGAACAAAAACAATATTCAAAGAAATAATTGCCTAGAATTAATTGCCTAGAATTTTCCCTAACCGAAGAAAAAGATCAACTCACAAATTCAAGAAGCTGAATGGATCTAAAGCAGGATAAAACAGAAAAACATTCTAGGTACCTCATAGGGAAACTGCTGATAAATCAAAGTGAGCTAAAATTTTAAAAAGCAGCCAGAGAGGAAAGATCTGTTTCCTTCAAAGGTGATTCATAAAACCTTATGACTGACTTCTCAAAAGAAATGATGGAAGCTTGAAGAAAACTGAATGATATCTTTAAGGTGAAAGAAAGCAATTGCCAATGTAGAATTCTATAACTAATAAAAATATACTGCAGAAATAAAGCTGAAGTAAAGATTCTTTCAGAAAAAAAAAACACTGAGAGGATTTCTCACCATCAGGCCATCTCAAAAAGAAATGCTAAAGGGAGTTTTTCAGGCAGAGAAAAATTTTCCAAAATAAGAATATGTAAATGCAAGAGAAAAAAATGTACATATGTGAGAAAATAGAAATAAATGCTGACTGTACAAAGTAATATTACAATTGCCCTATTGAGTTTAAAATATGTTTGGAATTAAAATTCACACTGACAATATTGTAAAAATTAAAGTGATTAAGTAGAATTCCAATTTTTTATAATTCTAGCATTACAGAAGAGTAATAAAAGTTTACTTTGTATTCAAGCTTATAAAAACAAAGAAGCATATTTTAGTCATTAGAGTAACCAAAAGTAGTTAAAACAAATATAACTGGAAGGTACTAGAGAGGGAAAATAAGGTAATATAAAACATTTCATTAGCCCAAAAGAAACAGGAAAGATAAAAATAGGTAATACAGAAATAAGTCAAAGAAAAAATAAACAGTAGAGTGATTGTTATAAACAAAACCTGGCTTAGTAATTATATTACAGATAAGCGAACAAAGGAGCCAATAAAGGACTAAGATTTCAAGACTGGAATAAAGAAAATACTGTATGAATTTTAAAAAATAGACGTGTTTTAAATATGAGGACAAATAAAAGTAGAAAGTAAAAGATTGAAAAATATATGCTCTTCTAACAGTAATGGAAAGATTGCCGATAAAGTTATGCTAATATCATACCAACTAGAATTTAAAGCAAATATGATTATTAGACATAAAGAGGAGCATTTCTCAGTGATGAAGAGGGCTTTTCAAGAAAACTGTAACACATGGGCTGGCCCAGTGGCGCAGCGGTTAAGTTTGCACGTTCCGCTTCTCGGAGGCCTGGGGTTCGCTGGTTCGGATCCCAGGTGTGGACATGGCACCGCTTGGCACACCATGCTGTGGTAGGCATCCCACATATAAAGTAGAGGAAGATGGGCACGGATGTTAGCTCAGGGCCAGGCTTCCTCAGCAAAAAAGAGGAGGACTGGCAGTAGTTAGCTCAGGGCTAATCTTCCTCAAAAAGAAAAAAGAAGAAAACTGTACACATTATAAATCTCTGTGAACCCACTATCACAATGTAAAAAGCATATATTTTAAAAACTGACAGAACTGGACTTTTGCTTCCCAGTATATTGTAGTAACTGAAATTGGACTTTCTTTGTTACCGTGAACAACCATAACACTGAATGAAATATATATTATAACTTCAAATACAGGACAATAAATATTAGCAGACTGTAATCCCTGAGAGAAAGAAAGCAAACAAGGTGGGCCCTATATTCACCTCTGATTTCTTCCTGGTGATAATTCTTGGACTGTAAAATTGTTGCAAGAAACAAGACCAAAATACAAAAAAGAAACCAAACAAGAAAAATCAATTGTATTTCTATAAATTAGCAATAAAAAAATCAGAGAATAGAATTTTCAAAATAACTTTCATAGTAGCATCAAAAACAAAATATTAGGGGAAAATTTATTATCATATATGCAAGACATTTAAACTGAAAACTACAAACTCTTGTTCAGGGAAATTAAACATTAAAAAATAGAGGGCTATACATACTATGTTTGTAGATTGAGAATTAATATTTTTAGGTTGTCATTTCTATCCAGATTGATCTACATATTAAACCATAATCCAAATCAATATCCCCATAGGCATTTTTTAGAATTTATCAGGCTGATTCTATAAATTATTTAGAAATCCAAAGGACCTAAAATAGTCAAATCAATTGTTAAAAGAAGAATAAATTTACGTTTAATAAATGTAATAAAAACTTAAAATTTAATATAAAGCTATAATAGTACTGGAGTGAAGATAAGCATAGAGATGAAACAGAATTGAAAGTCCAGAAACAGACCCAGATATATATGGTCAATTTAATTTTAACAGTGATTTCAAGATAACTTAAAAGGAAAAGAAAAGAATTTTCACCAAATGATGCTTGAGCTGGATATCCATATGAAAAAAATGTACTGTATATCACTCCTCAAACAAAAATCAATAGAAAGTTTGACACAGCCTTAAACATAAGTCTAAAACTTCAGACATCTCGAGGAAAACACACAAGAAACTCTTGGGAAACTTGGGAAATGTTTGGGTAGCCAAACATTTTTTGATAGGACAAAAAAAATCATTAACCATAAAAGAAAAAAATTAATAAATTGTACTTCATCAAATTTAAAAAGCTGTGCTTTTTGAAAGACTCAGTCAAGAAAATCAAAAAAGGGGTTGGCCTGGTGGTGTAGTAGTTAAATTTGCACACTCCGCCTTGGCCACCAAGGGTTCGAGGGTTGGGATCCTGGGCATGGATCTATGCACCCCTCATCAAGCCATGCTGTGGTGGCGTCCCACACACGAAATAGAGGAAGATTGACACAGACGTTAGCAGAGGGAGACTCTTCCTCAAGCAAAAGGAAGAAGATTGGCAACAGATGTTAACTCAGGGCCAATCCTCCTCACCAAAAAGAAGAAGAAGAAGAAGATGAAGAAGAAGAAGAAGAAAGAAAATGAAAAGAAAAATCACAGGCTGGCAAAAAATAATTGTAATACATCTGTCTGACAAAGTACTTATATCCAGAATATATAATGAACACTAAAACTGAATAGAAAGAAGATCCAAAAATGAAGCAAAATATTTAACAGATATTTCACTAAAGAAGATATGTAAATGTTCATTAAATACTCTAACATATCCTCAACATTATTAGTAATCAGAGAAAACCAACTTAAAACCACAGTGGCATTCTACTTCATACTCACTAGCACATCTAAAATTGAAAAAGATGTCAAATACCAGATAGGGCTGAGGATATAGAGTAATTGTAACTCTCATATTATTGCTGGTGGGAATTTAAAATGGTAAAAAGACACTGGCCAACAGTTTGATAGTGTGTTATAAAACTTAAACATAACTTAAAATGCAACATAGCAATTTTACTTCTAGATATTTACCCAAGAGAAATAAAAACATATCCATGAAATAGTTGTACAAGAATGGCCTAGCAGCTTTATTCATAATAATAAAAGATTGTAAACAAGCCAAATGTCAATCAACAAGTGAATGGATTAACAAGTTGTGGTATATGTATAAAATTTAATATTCTTCAAAATTAAACAAAATAAACTACTGATACATGCAGCAAGATGAGTGAAGCTTACAATTACAATGCTGAGTGAAAGAAGCAAAACACAGAAAAGCGCATACTGTAGAATTCCATTTATATGCAGCTCTAGAAAACATGTATTTAATCTACAGTGATATAAAGCAGATCCGTGGTTGCCTGACGCTGGAATGAGAATGGACTTGACTGACAAGAGGCTCAAGGAAACTAGTTGACATAATACAACACTGATAGAACATACTAGAATTTACATTTCTTTCTAGTGTACCAGACACACGGCAAATTTGACCATATGTTGGATCATAAAGAAAGCCTCAATACATATTACACTTTTAAAATCACTCAGAGCTTGTTTTCTAATTACAATAGTATTTTAGGTTAGAAATAAATAATAAAAAGAAAACTAGAAAAATCCTCTCTTACCAGGAAATTTAAAAAAATAAACATCTAGTCCATGCGGTAACTAAGAAATCAATGATAAAATATTGAAAACATTCTCTGAGATGGAAGATAAATCAAAAATGCCTGGCATCAACATTTGTGTACTGGTAGTTCTACTTTGTAATACTGCCAGGGAGAAAATGATAAACTAAATGAAAAAGTAGAAATAGAGTTGTCATTATTCATAGACAACATGTTTGTGTATATAGAAAATCCAAAAGAATCTAGAAAAAAATATAGAATTGTTAAATTAATTTTACAAGCTCTCTAGATGCAGATTAATATAAACACAGGAGAACATGCTCGGCTTCACTGGTTATCAACGAGGTGCCAATTAAAATCTCAACTACAAAGCTGCCTACATGGCTAAGGTGAAAAATATAGGGAAAAACGTGTCGGTGAAGATATGTAGCGATTGGAATTCGTATATTGCTGGTGGAAGTGGAAATTTGCTGGAGCACTTTGGAAGTCTGTGGAAATATCCAATAAAACTGAATATGTGCATTTTTATGACTGCAATGGGACTTTCACGTACATACCCAACAAAATATCATATATTTCTTCACCAAAATACGTGTACCAGAATATTCACAAACTGCTATTCGTAATAGCCCCAAACTATTTAAAAGTCCATCAGCAGTAAAATGGGTAAATTATGATGCTTTTACATAATAGAATGGTATACCAGAAGGAGAATTAATTGAGCTTATAAGTGAAAGAAACCAAATATACAAATTACATATTGATTTAATATATATGTAATATATTTAACATATGTGTAATATGATATATGAGATAATACATATTAATACTATATAAAAGTATATTCTATTGAATGTTACTATTATATATAATATATTTAATTATATATTATATCATATTTATTAATACATATGTATTATATCTATATCTATTAGAAAAAAGGGACAACATTGATGTGAAAGTAAGAGTCAGATTGCTTGAGAAGTGAGGAAAATAGTGTCAGGGAGTACAGAAAACCTTTCAAAAAGTCTGGCTGTGTTTTAAGATAGGGTTTTAAGAACACTTACATGCTGCAGCGAAAAAGCCGATAGAAAGTAATGGGCTAAAGATGCATTAACAGAAAAGAATAACTAATTGTGCCAAGTCCTTGAGAAGGAAAAGAATCTAGAGTACATGGAGAAGAACTGGGTATAGAGAGAAAAATCGATAACTCTTTCATTTTAATGGAAATGGATAAGAATGAGGAACAAATTCAGGCAGTTGCATTTTGCTACTTCTATTTTTCTTTCCATTTTATTGTTGTTGTTTGTTTGCTTGTTTGTTTTATATTTATTTTAAGTGAAATAATCTGCAGAACAAGTGAGAATATGAGATGCCAGAGGTTTGATGAGAGTGTAAATTTGAAATAGTGTCTGGGTAGGATGAGAGCAATAATTGGCTAAAAACACAAAAAAAGCATCGTCTGTCAGCTTCAGGTTGGTGATAGCAAATTGATTTAGAAACCCATTTGCCCAATGAGGGGATTCTCTAAAAGTGGGAGAGAGTCACCTGTGGATTAGTGCTGGGGACATGGACAATTCTCTTCTACTCGATATTTGTAGCAGAGAGAAGCAAGCTAAGAAATGTTTACTTTTGCTAATAGAAGGATTAAAATGATAGAATAATGATGATTCAGAGATGCTGAAAAATAATGGAAATCTGAAAATGTCTGTAGACGGGAAGTCCTTGCATGGATTGGATAACTGATGCCATTTGGACTTTTAGCTTTACACAACCCAGTTTTTTTGCCTGTGTTCATGCAAGAGGTGAGTGTCGGAACTAGGACCAAGACTGGTGCTTTCTTACTCTCAGCCCAGAAGTCTTGCACCATCATTAAGATGTCAGTTGAATATTGTCAATCGATGTCTATGGAGAGGGCAGGTGTCAATGCCCTGCCTGATGCTGGAGAGAAGAGAAAGCATAGGTTGAAACTCTGATGTTAAGAGACCCACACCAGACCCAGACCACTGCTGCTTGCTCTACATAGGAAAGAATATACTAAGTTTTCTGAATCTGTGTAACTAGTACCTGGGCTGTAGTTGTTATAGAAAATTAGTTTTTCAGATAGGCGTTTGCCTTTAAGTCAACATGGTTGAAGAATAGCTAATCATTAATATTACCAGCCTTATGTTTACAACAGGCCATTTCAAATAGAATTAAAAGGCATTCTGAGTAGCCACCTGAATTGGTTTTATGTTTGTGATTATTTTCTTTTAAGATAATACGAAATGTTTTTGGCCTAGAGTATGTGCTTTAGAAAAAAATCAGCTTTGGCAATGGTTTTTGACAGGACAAGATTACAACTGAATAAATGTCATATTTTATTTCATGTCTGGTCCTCTCAGGAGTGTTAAATTTCTTTACTTATTCTATGCATTGATTTTTCTCCCTTTTCAACTTAAATTGTCTTTTGCTGTTGTCATGTTCTAACAGAATTGGCAAAGGACAAATTTACTATGCAAATTCTATCAGTGGTCCATTGGAATAACTCTTCATATTCAAAGAAGGAGCCACCTTCTCAATTTAATTATAAGCTTGACAATTTCGATTTGAATAGGTAACTCCATTTTGACTAGCCTTGATAAAGCCACTGATCTGATTTTTCCATTAAGCCAGCCTGGCTGTTTAGCATTTTTTAATGCGTCTAAAAAGGGAGAATGCTTTCAATACAGGCCATTCTTCTAAAAATCTGTTCAGAAACAAAAGAATGTGTTAAGCAAATATTGGGATAAAATTAGGTCCTCAAGAGTGGTTCAGGGTAGATAATTAAAACATACTGAATTAGATGACGTATTTTTGCTAACATATATTTAAGCATTTTCTGTGGTGCACGACTACGTCTATAGGTGACAATGACACCTATAAGTTAGAAAGACTATAAACATCTTTAAGCATTTTAGAAAGAGTTATTTATGCTTTCACTTGTTGTCTACCAACACAGGTACGTAATGCCCTTTTCATGCTAACCTTATTTCCCAATAGTTTAACTGAGAACTTCAAAACTAAGTAAGGGTTAAATGGAAACTTCAGGGTCAGGGGACCACATCCTGGTTTTTATTACAAGACAAAGGCAGACAAATTGATTTAATTTTATTTGAGAATCAGAAAAGTTTCGGTTTGTATTTACACCAGGACATATTTTAAAGATGAAGTAAACGTTATGCAATTCCATGTCCTACAAGCTATTATACAATTTGTTTATGGTTTTTCTTTGCCTTATTGATTTGTTTGTTGAGATCCACATTTTAAAATTTAAAAATGTTTCATTAGAAAAGTCTTAATTTAAAAGTCTTTAGATGGTTTGGGGCTTATAAGGATGACTGAGTATTTCTATTTACTATTTCAAGAAAAGTGCTACTTGGAAAATGATGGAGTATAAACATTATCAAACCACCATCCTAACAAAGTACCTTGGCAAGTAAGATACCCTCATTTTTCTTAGGAACGATATACATTGCAAAAATTCTATAACCTTCCCCAAAGCAGTTATTGGGTAGTCAATTCTTTTATTTTAGACACTGTACTATGTTAGTGCACTTTTGCCAACTATTAGATATCCAACAATAAACACACAGGAGAAGTGACATATTCCTGAGAGGCGGGGTTGTGCAATGGGAAGGGCACCCGTTACTGGAACCAGTCTGCCGTGGCTCAAATTCCAGCTCTACCATGTAATAGCTGTGTTGCTTTGAGCAAGCTACCAAACTCTCCAGGTCCTTTGTTTTCTCATCTATAAAATGGAGATAATAGTAATACTTACCTCATAAGTTTGCTGTGAATTAATTTATGTCAACTGCTTAGAATAGCACCAACATACAGGAAGCATACAATAGATATTAGCAATTATTATAAGCTGTTATTATACTTGAAGCCAAACTCCACACATTTGCCTGTCAAGTATTGCTTCTGTGCAGGTGCAACATCCCCCAGGGGTCTTTAAGTTCAGGTAAACACTGAGACTCGCAAGAATGTCATAGGCTACACTTGGCACCAGTTTACTCAGAAGTTTATGGGACAGGAATTTTCAGGCAACATCAGGCTTTTCTCTCCATAGGAGTCCCAGAAGCATTAGTTGACATGGCAGTTCACACAGGGGTTGGGAAGGTATGCTTTCCCCAGGTGACAGCCCAGGTGCAAGAAGATGAGATCCACATCAATGAGTGAGGTTCGCTTAGGCTCAGCATCCTCATGCAAAGCGTATATCTTATAAAGGCCTTGTATCCAGAATATGGGGAAGTCGAGCAGTATAGTACAAGAATAAGACATTCTGGTATTCCGATGTAATAAAGATGAGAAACAGAAAATCAAAAGAAGGAATAGCTAGCACATCTTTTTAGAAATTTTCCTCTTGGCCATCAATAATTACAATAGAATTTTGACAAAGATTTGCCAGCAGACATTCCGTGTTGACATAGTTGTCAAAAACTTACATGACAAGTATTTCGTGTTGGTTTTTGTAAAAAGATCCAGATGTCCTATGTATACTAGTCGCATGGACAGAAAGGTGACATTTTATGAGGAAAAAGAAAATATTTCTTATGTTGTTAAACTCTTTCTTTTTCGTAGCAAAGGCTTGTAGACTTATCTCTAAGTAGGGCTGAGACTTTTGTCTGAAAACATTTTTAGAACTGGACAAATTTGTACTGTAGCTTAACTGAAATCACAGAGTACATACCCCAAAGCACAGAAGAGACACTACAAGAAAATAAACTAAGGTTCCTATGGAATGATAGTATTGGGTAGGACTCTATTTAGATGGTTATAATTTGCATTATTTGCAAAATACATCTTGCAATTAAAGAACCAACTTACTTAACATAATCACTGTATATTCATCTAGATACTCAAAGAGAAAAAGAAGAGGCAGGCCTTACCAATCTATGTTTGGACATAGGCAATATTGAGAAACTTATTGTGACATTAATAGGTCAGCAAGCTCAGTTATTTTGAAACCTCCCCAGTATTGTAAGAAGAAGCACAAGTCACCAGCATAGGAATGGCAGCCATCTTCCTATTTACTACCGTACAAGAGCAAATTTCTGATTTGTCTAGGACAGAGGCCTTTCATTTAGGCCAAAATTCTCTTTGAAAAGTTGTTTAAAACCTTGTCTCCTTTTATGGAAAGGGGTAGATAAGAAGCTGCTTATATGTACGTGCCTGCAAATATTTACATATAACCTTAGGAGATTTGAGGGTCTTAGAAGCAATTTTTGTTCTCAATTGATACCTTGATCAAGAACACTGCAACTACATCAGAGAGGGATGTTACCTGATGTTAGAGAAAATAGCTCCTTCTATGGTAAACATCTCAAGTTACCTTTGTATAGAAGAATTTTCAGTTGATGAAAATGATTTCTAATGGTAAGAGAATTTGGGGACCTCATTTTCTAGTCTGATTGATTTACTGTACTGGACCTTTAGAGTAAATTAACATTCTTGTCTTGCAAGAAATTCAGAAAACTTTGTTCAATAAATTGAGCACAGGGACCCTAAAGTGATGCCTTACCCTACTCAAATTTGCCTTTGTTTTTACAAAAAGGATTCTATTGAAACCCTCCCTTGAAGGATTTTTCATGAAAGTAGATCTGGATAAGAGAACTTACAAAAATTTTTTGCAGACATGAAATCACGCATTTATTCTCTATGAGTAAGCCTGAGCCACTGCTTGAGCCTCAAACAAAATTCCCTATGATTTGCTAGGCTTGTCTGTGCCCATTGCTTGTGTGGCCTGCGATTTGCTAATAGCAGAGAGTTATGCATCCTGGCTCACATAGCCCTTAGACCTCCAAGATCCTCAAAGAATGTCTTACAAGTTTTCCTCCTGAAATAACAGTATTCTTGCAGCAATTGTCCTAATCTGCCTGCAAAGCTAGTCTTCATGCTCTCCTAGGGGGATAATTTGTCCTATGGTTTTTCTGAGTTACCCAGAAGAGAGGTTTTACTACAGGCATTTAGCATTTTAAAATAAAGGGATTTGTCAGAGGCCAGCATAAGAGATTACAGTGGCACAGACAGGGCTTTGCTGAAGCAGTGAGAAAAGAAGACAATCCAGTTTCCACATTTTAAGGCATGGATTGGTCTTAAACATCCTCCCTAGACTCCTGGTTTATATATATGCTTACATGGAAAAATCTAAAGGAGATGAAATAAATACAATCTATACATGACAAGATTACAGAGTCAAAAGGAAAAGAAGGGAATGTAAGTGTTAGAGTGGGAAGGCCAAAAGCCACTGGTGAAATCCTGAATGAAGCAGGTCCCTAGGATTTTCCAGAATACTTTATGGCAGCGCAGAGTCTTTGGAGTAAACCAAATATTTTCATGTTTGAGAGAGAAAATTACCAAGGATTCTCAATACTGTTTACATTAATTCATCATTTAGAAAGACTTTCTCTCTCCTATGGTGAAACAGGAGACTCCTTTCAGAATCTAACTGGTTCCAGGAAGATTTCAATGAAAATTGCTAACTATTAGAGGACAGATTTTAGCCTGCAATTTGTACACAGAGTAACATTAATAACAAAGTGTGTTATTCTATTCAAAGTCTATTGTTGTTATTTTTTTTAAGTTGAGTACAGATTCAGAAGCTCTCGGTGTTCTCTGCAATACATGAGTGCTTCATGAAATCCTGTTTAATGTTTGCAAACCATTTGTCATTCCTGCCACATGCACAAATTTTACATTTACGGCTTCAATAAGTAAAAAGACTTAAAGATATGTAGTTGCCAAGTATTACTGCCTTTCACATTACATATTTTTGGGGGTTACCTTTTCAAGGATTTCAGGCTTGGCATATAATGGAGCTAATTAAATTTTCTTCCTAGGAAGCAGCCAGCTAGACCACTGCCCCAGGCACATAACCTCAGCTTATGACTTTCCGTCGCTCATTTATTCTGTATGTGAGATGAGACTCGTCGAACTGCAAAGGCAGAAAACTCAGGCCAGGCAGCTGCTGGTGAATTTTAGTAACTACAGAGCCAGCGTTTGAGTCTCAACCCTGACAGCACACATCACAGGCAGGTGACAGTGGAGGCACATCTTTCTGTCTGAGTTGGCTGTGGATGACAATCTGCCAAACGAAAATAATGGGAGAGGCATTAGTTGTATAAAAATGAACCAACTTGGCGTAGCTCTGAGGCATTTTGCAAGATTGAAGGAATATCACCCCATTTTCCCCTGAGATTGTTTTTATAAACAACCCAGAAAACATAACAATTAAAATCAGAGTCATGTGGGAAAATGTTTCTCCTAGTAATTTCATTAGTGCATCTTCAAAATTAAGCAATTTTGTCAGTCTTCATAAGAAACAAAGGAAATGATATTTAATAACAATCAAGCATTTGGCAGTCATTCTATTAGGTTCTTTACACATATTATTTAACTTAAATAAGCATTTGTTCCCTATTTAATATCTGAGGAAACCAGGATGAAAATGGTTAAATGATTTGTCCAAGTTATCAAATCGCACACCCGGAATTTAAACCCAATTTTATTTGACTGAAAAGCTTTGGCTTTATCTACTTTAACACACTGCGTGACAGGTTGAAAAGTTCTGTGTTTAAAAAAGAAACTCTCTTAGGTGGAATTATTTGGGAAATATTCATGAGAGTGAGTGGTATGCATGCATGTGTACATCTGTATGTGTGATGTGTGTATGATAGCTATTTAAAATATAAATTCCATGAGAGGGAGAATTTTCAGTTGTTGTTCTTATAAATTGACTTATAGATAATATAGCTTTTATCGTAGATAGTCGTCTCCTATAGAAAGCGCTCAGCGTTACCCCTGGAAATAGGGAGATTCGTTACAAAGAAAGCAGTGACCACGTGGACCGTAGAGTATTTTACAGGATTTATAGAATCCATTTCACTGAAAACCAAGAGAAAGAAATTAATCTCTCTATCACCTTAGAAGATGGAATATGGATCTATTTATGCATCAGATAAATATATGAATGATCAAAAATAGATTGATGTAGATAATTTACATAGATACATAAAATGGAGATTAACTCATCCATTTCTGGGGTAAAAACAAAGTAGCACATTTCAACTTCTGTAGTATTAAATCTTTTTAAATTCCTGATTGCCTTCTTGAATAACAGCTGTTTTTTTCCCTACAGTTGGACAGTGTTACCTCCCTGATCCAAGCAGCCAAAAATTTAATGAATGCCGTAGTGCAAACAGTGAAGATGTCTTATATTGCCTCAACCAAGATCATCCGAATTCAGAGTCCTGCTGGGCCCCGGCACCCAGTTGTGATGTGGAGAATGAAGGCTCCTGCAAAGAAACCCTTGATTAAAAGAGAGAAGCCCGAGGAATCTTGTGCAGCTGTCAGACGAGGCTCGGCAAAGAAAAAAATCCACCCAGTGCAAGTCATGAGTGAATTTAGAGGAAGACATGTCTACTGAAACCATTTACTCTAGTGCCTATATTACAAGTCCTGGCTAAACACACCGCTTTATTTTTACACTTCATTAGTTCTGTGAGTTCACTAACTTTTAGAGTATAACCCACAAATAACATAAAACAGTGGAGGCTGAATCAACATTAGTAACACATATTTGGGATCATGTCATTGTCATCTCTGTATGGCCAGCACCTAATAAGTAATCAAGATATGCTTGTTGAATGAATGAAAGCTTCGGGTGTCATTCAGCCTTTCCCATCACAGAGAATATCTTACATTCATTACCAAATGGACATAGAAGACTCAAGTGAGACCTGTCATCTGTAATAGCTTGAGTACACTCAACATTTTCATTTTGAATTAAAACATTGACCTGAAGTCTTGACTTGATTTTAAATGGAAACAAAAGACTTCATAAAATATTTTCCCATTTAATCTCCATACTTTCTTTACATGACCTGACCTGACAGACGTGTGATTCCTGCTATAGGAAAAAAAGTTCAATCTCTAGATGTCTATATCTTTTGTCAACTAATTAGGCCAACATTCATCAGAAACTAACCAAGCTTGAGCAATTAAGCTACTTCCTGGATTTTTAAATGAGCCTTGATTATTAATGGAGCAATTTATTAACATTATAAGGGTTATAATGAATTTTGATGCCACAATGTGCCTTTTAGGATTCCATTGTGTTTAGCAGTTCTGCACATTGAGTGTTGGGCTTAAATGGTCCATCAGAATACATATGTGGAGGAAGAGTTCTCACCCACTGGGGAAATGAGACACCTAACTATATCCTCAAGTGAGTTATGACAACAGAAATACAAGGAGTTCTGCATGACTCTAAAAATCCATATGTATCAGCTTACAATTGTAATTAAAAAGAAAAGACAAATTTGAAACACCTTTTGGCATTGAGTAAAATATAACTGTGTGAATTGTACCATTGAACTATGAAGTAGAGTTAATGGCAATGAAACTGGAGTAATTTTAATAACATTCTTTCAAATAAAAGTCATTGAGGTCATTTTATAACTCCAATCACTGTGCTCATCCCTAGTTAAGTTCATAATGGACTTCATAATAGTCTCAGAGTCGAGCGCATTGCTTCTTTCTCTCCTCGCTCTTTCTCTCTGTCTCACACTCTCACTCTTGCTCTCGCTCTTTGGAGGAATTAAATTTAAGTTTCACTTTTTCTCATGCATAGAGTTACCATTCACAGGATCTGAAACATGCATTCTCTTTTCTACTTTATCAAAATGATACCATAATTGTAACTTTACTTTGTGCAACATTGCCATTGATGAATTGTTTCAACAATCAGGCCATCTTAGTCTGATGAAGTAAAATTCAAACATGCAGCACCAGTTGATGTTAGGAAGATCAACCTGGGTGAAAGTATGTGTGAAACATCAAAATGCATAAAGGTTGAGAGCATGATGTGTATGTTATCTTGAGCAAAATGGCATGGGAAAAGGATTTATTTGACATCATTATTAGTTATGGGGAAATGTTAACATTATTATTGTAGTAAATTATTTCATTCTTCTAAAATTCTGGCTTGCCTGGGCTCACCACGTAAACTTCCTAGAAAGTGAAAGCAATAAGCTTCTCCCTGTCTTGTACTATGCACTGGCCCACAATAATTTTTCTGGACAGGTCCACTCCCTAAAAGAGAAGGGAGTGCAGAAAGGAATAAGGGAATCCAGCTAATTCAATTTTCCAGAACTATCTAGATAAATGAGGCAAAATAAGGAGTGTCTTTTGTTGGGATGCTACCATCATTTCTGCTCTAAGAGTAGATGTTGCAAGAGTAACATCTATGATACCTCCTTTTCTCAGGTAGAAGTGTGAATTTTTAATTTAGTCAAGAAAACAAATTTTAAAAAAATCACCAAATTACTAGCTGTATATTTTAGTTCCTAAAGCCACATGCTCAAGAATTGTAAGAGTCTCATCTAGAAAATCTAATGTCCCTTTGATCCTGCATCAACTTTCCACAGGTTGGAATAAGATGCCAAAAGAACAGAAATAACGTGAAATTTACAATTACCAAAATAACCTCTATATCTTAAAAAAAAACTGACTCTTTACCCAAAACAAGATGTGAATAAGGCCTCCTCTTCAAAGTACGTACATTTCCAGCTTAGCTCAAAACAAACAACTATAATTAAACAAAACAATATAAAAATTAACTTGGCGAATGTGCCAGCAGTAAAATCTGCCGTAGTGATCGAAGGTGCAATATGAACCAGATGCATAGAGCTGAGAAAGACATCTGTGCTCCAGAGGGAATTCCTGTAGTGGGCGGCATTTCAAGATTTAGTTTGATTCAAACCTGCTGATAATATAAGTGCTTATATGCAAGGAAAATTAACAACAAATATGTTAACAAATCTTTGCATTATGAAGCATAGTTAAATGAACCTAATCAGTAAATATGAATGTAGTGGGTATATTTATAGGGAAGCCCCTCCCCTGCATGGGAATGGCAGAAATTTCTTAATGAGAATGATGGCTTTGGTGACCCATCTATACCTTCTGAGATCACATCACAGAGACTGGTGCTTCTTCTGATGACACATTTGCTTTATCCTGCTAATCAAAACTCACCTTTTTCTTTTAGTGAAATCAATTTGTGTTACTTTATGTAGGAAAAAACAAAAATCCTTGAGAGGGAGAAGAGGGTTTATTCAACCTACAAGGTCGATTCCTTCCTGGTTAACCACCAGCATCCCTGTCAAACATTAGACTGAAATCACAATGATAACCTAGAAAATATTCATGAACTCATAATCCGCTGAAGATTCTTCTAATTGAAAAATTGGAAGGTTTTCATCAAACAGGAAAGGTGAAAAATGTAAATCTCTCCTTTTTATTTATCACAAGTGGAAATTATTGGATCAAAATTTTTGTTTATTTCTAATGGAGTTTCTGGAAACAACTCGACGATAAGTCAGAAAAAAATTCAAACACTAAATTTCAAAGGTAATTTATTAGTTATCCCCTTTCTGTTTGTCTTATGACATGAGTAAAAACTATGAATGCATTAGAAAATACAATAATCTTAAATGTGCCTTCTGGCCTTTGCAAATCTCTTAATTTATCAGTATTAGTATAACAAATGTTTGCCATAACATTCCTTCTGTATAACGGGTAAAGATCTCCCTACCTGTACAGAAAGGTCCATTTTTCCAGTCTGGCATTCTTGCACATTTAACAGACACTTACCCTTCAAAGGAAGTCAGTTTTCAAGCCTTACTAAAGAAAGATAATTAAAATTGTGACCCCACAGTTAAGTGCCCATTTTGGGCCTCAAACCCAGCAATTAGTGCTCCTCAAATTCAATAATAAGTGGCTGAAAAGACTAGTGTCCGACAATGGAGAAAGTTGACAGACTTTCTTTCTACACCTTCAATTGTCCAGGTCTATTGATCTCCCCCATCCCTGGGTGAGGTATCATACTATTAACTGCTGCCAAGTTTCTGCCAGAATGATGCAGTCAGGCTTGCTCATCCCAGTCAATTACTCCAATTGATGTCCTTTCCTCTTAGTTCATGCACCAAAAATATCCCTCTCCCATCTCTCATCTCCCTAGGTATCTAACCCACATATAAATTGATTAATATATCCTGTAGCATTCTAGTTAAAATTATGAATTTTAATTCCCAGCAGCATTATTCCTTGTTTTTTTCTATTCCAGAAAACATTCTTACCCTTTCCGTGTCAAATGCACACTTCCATGCTAAGGATTGTGGTTCCCATGGATACAGATTTCTGTGTAGTGGCAGAATGAATGGAAGGAGATCTGAGGCTTTTCCTGGTGATGTTTACCATTCTCTGGCGAGCTCATTGCAGAATTGCCAACCTGTGTCAGTATTATTGTAAATAATTCTCTAGGTCAACAAAGCAGGCATCAGAATCTCAAGTGGAATGAAATCTGAACTTTCTTTTGTCAGCCTGTCTTCTGCTAAGACAGCCTGTTTATTGCATATTTAGGAATCAATAGCCATTTTTCTGTTTAGAAAGTCAGAAATAGCTCTGTTTGACTTGATCAGAAAGTTTAGGGACATCCATATAAAAGATTATAGCTTGCGTATTATTTCAATAAATCTTTTTAAGTATCCTAGGAAAAATTCTGCAACCTGAAAAATTTATATTCATGCATCATTTTCATTTACATATCATATACCAGGAAACCACACTTATTCAGATGAAAACCCCATAGTATTTCTTTTGTCATAACTCTCTTCCCATACCATTATGATATATCTTTAGTATTAATATTTTTCATGTTACTGCCAAATAAACAAGCTAGACCTAATGACAGAAGCATCCATATATAAAGTAGTTGAAAGTTTTCATTTTGGCCCTTTGGGTCTATTAGGAAAGAAAATGTGGATGTTTTTAAAACTAGGTGTATGCAACTACAGAGATCCGAATCAAGGCTGTAAAACTATCCCACACATGTAAAAGAAGAGAGAGCAAAAGAAGAATTAAAATTTTAAATTCATTTTTTTGGCTATTTTTAACCAATTCACATGAACAAGAAACATTTTCTATTAAAGCAAAAGAAAGCATAGTTTACAACATTAATCATTTTACATGTGAATTTTTTCCCCCTACCAGGATAGATAGGATCTATTCCTCGACACTTCAAAAGAAGATCATTAATACTAACTGAGAGACCCATTTCCAAATGGAACCCAACCTTACCAGAATCCCGTCTGCAGGCAGTAGATGGTTTGTAGGGCTGGCCCTTATGTAGATTCGGGGATGAGATATTTCATGGCTGCAGGCTGGCTTATGACATCCAACAGTCCCCATTGGTTTTGGGAAACAAAACACAAGAATTGGTTTTCAAAACAAGTTTGACAAGTTGGAGAAAAAAAGGCAGTAAATACAGAGCAGTCCTAAAGGAACAGGGCTAAGAAAGTGACAGAGGTTTGAGGGAGAATAAGAAAGGCGGCTGCAGAAGCAGATAACTTTTACAGCCAGAGGGAGGAGGAGTGAAGATTAGGCAGCCTCTTCCTGAGGAAGATTTTAAGGCTAGGATGGGGCACTTGTTGCTGGTGGCTTGAGTGAAGTCATGACAGAGGCAGGAGGATGGATGATATGACTTTTGAGGATGATTTAGTAGTATTGTTTGCCAGATGAGAAAGGGAAATTCAGCTGCTTTTCTAGGCTGATGATGGGTGAAATTTTTCCCAATGTCAGAGCTAATCAGGATAATCACACATTCATATATTTAACAAATAGTATTGAGTAACTATGATGTTTCAGGCTCTAAGTTCTTAGGATATACCACATAACAGAATAAACAGGGATCCTTGCTCTCATGTGCCAGCTCTGTGCTTAATGCTGTTATGTATTTAATGCTCTCAGTAACTCTATGTGACAAACATTATTATCTCCATTCCATAGATAAGGAAACTGAGGCTTAAGCAGGATAAGAATCTTGCTCGAAAAGTCACTGCCTTTAAAATTGGGTTTGTTGCATTCTAAAATCTGAACTTTTAGCTACCACGTCATCCAGACTTCCTGGAAACTGGGATTGGGGTTTTCAGTTGAAAATGAGATAGGCATTTCAAATGCTAGCTGACTTCCTATGTAAGAGCAAAAAGATCAAAACCTTGAAAAAAATATTAATCCATACCTATATCATTCAAAGCAGGTAAAAGACAGGTGCATAAGTAATTAGCGGCATATTCTCATCTTTAAAACTGAATGTAGAGTATCAGATACATAAGGGGTGAATATTTCATCTATGTGATCTGAAATAAAATGAAAATTCTTGCCAAATTACTTTTGTTCCCATAAAGGAGAACTCTTCAGTGGAAATGCCCATTTCCACCCTTCTTCAGCATTGATTGGTGAAAAATATTTGTTGACACCATTTCTTTCCAGTTTTACAGCTGGTCTGTGTCTGTGGGTTTATAAATTATAGATCTCAGGGGAGTGTTGGCCAAGGATTATTGAAATAAGGTAAACTTTGTGTTCCAAACTGACCCCAATTATAGCAAATATATATTTCCTTCTTTATGGGGATCACAAGTGTATGCAGGATGTGCCTGCCTGTAGGTGAGTTAAGTCCTATAACTTTACATAGTCCTTCCTCCTAGAACCCACCGAAGGCAGAATTCTTCTTGCCCATGTTGCTGGATGTGCCTCCCTATCTCAGGCCTGGAGTTGTTAAATGACTTCCTTACCTCTCTTACAGTGGGGCCACAGGTGTTTCCTCAAACTGGAAATGTGTTTATTTGGGGTCTCCACCTTTGGGTACCTGGCAGTCACGATGGTGCCTGTTCCCAACTATAAGGAAAGGAAGCTCTCAAGAAGGAAATTCTCTCTGAAAAAGGCTTAGATTTCTAACAATCATCTCTACCAATGTCTTCAGTGTAAGATATCCAAAAGCCACTTAAATGATATTAGCAGAGTGGTCCCTGTGTTTTCATTTCCAATGAGAGAGTTTCTAGTTCTAAAGTTTTCTTTCCTTTGCATTTTCAAGAGGAGTACTTATTTTTAGTTCTGGTTACTTGATCTTGAAGGTATGTAGCATCTCTTTAAACATTCTAAGCCCTTCTCAGTAATTAAATCAACAGTTCAAAGGCCTGCAGCTAACTTTTTTTTCTATTCTGACAGCCATACATTACACAGTCTCAGGCCAGCCCTCAGCTTGTCACCTCAGTTTCCCATCTTTATGTTAACCTCTCTGTGGTATTCACTGAGAGTCTAGCTTAGACAGATGGGTTTTCTTGACCGGGGCTTCTAACATCAAATCTGGGCTGGAGTGTTTATTAATAAAGAAAATGGGCAAGTCTGAGATGTTACTTCATGCTCTCAGTTAAACAGAACTTTCCTCCTTCCTGAGGCTTTAAACATAAAATTAATTTAAAAAATACTGTAGAGAGAGTTTTCCATTGCTTGCCAAATTGCGCCATTATAGCTCTCTGTTCTTGTTTGTTGCTATACAATATGTCCATGGGAGAATTTCAGCAACTGTCTTGCAGGCTTAAGTTGTGCTTCTTGTTGATTTTGAAAATTTTCCTTGTGCGGTCCAGTCTCTCTAAAGAAAATTTCACTGGACTTGAATGACAGAAGAATGATTTTTTCCTCCATATACATGACTAGCAAGTTCCTGAAAACAGAAGTAGCATATGTTGTGCCCAGTTTGGTACTTAATAGTTGAGATTTAAAATAAAATTTTCTTGGGGAAGCTGGGTCATTATGAATTAAAATTTTTGGTGAAAGATTTCCAGAGGCCCCTGCTTTCCATTTTGATTATGCTTTTAGTTCCATAGTGACTTGGCAAAAAAAAAAGGAATCACTTACTTTATGTACTTTTACAAACAGCAACTTTGAGAGCTTATACTTAGTAACATGTCTGATGGCAATATGTGGGATGAAGGCAGATCTAAACTAAGACCTCTGAGACGAAATCAAAGTGAGCAATCGACAATAGTCACGTTTATTGCAGCACTTTCTTGAGAGCTGAAGTCTAGGGCCGTTGGAGGTGTTTTAGACCACCACGCTCGCGCATCTCACTCTGCTGTGTGGAAGGCAGAGTGGGGCTGAGCGAACCGCCTGCTATAGTAAGGCCGATTCAAAGCTGTTTTATGGTTTGGCTATAGATAAACTTTGGCAAAAGTACTTGTAGATCTTTCTGGTCTATATTTACCCTTAAAGTCAATTTCGTCAATCAATAAAAATGAATTATTTATCCAGGAATAGAAAAAGCTCTTTGATACCCTCATGACATTGACATAGAAGCCCAAATACTCCTTGTTTGAGACTCTGCATGCCTTTTCTGTTTAACTGGAACAATGAAAAATTTGCTTTCATTGTGCTCTCAATTGAATTATTTCACACGTGTAACACTGGGTTTGTTTTGAAGTTACGTAGTATTATTTGAAATAATATTTTTATTTCTACTTACGTCACTCTGTAGTTTATTAATAATTTGCTCAACTGATAAACCATGGATGTTAAAGCAATAAAAATGAAAAGACTGGCCATGCCTTTGGTGTTTATCTTTGGTGGCATGTGTCTTGGGTGGGACAAAAAAGGAGGTTCAAGAATTGCTGAGGATTCTAACCACGTGCTTCTAGGAATCACCTTCATTCCCACTCTCCTTCAGTTGCACATACTGCAACTCAGGGAGGGCACTTTCACAAACTACTGCATGCACACAAGTAACATGGACCATATCTGAGAGAATTAAAGTCATAGTTTAAAAGAGCATTTGTTAGTCTAATATGGGCATTAGGCTTTTGACTTTAATAGTCACGTCTATGTGGTTGAAGAATTGTTCTTTAGCGTAGGACTTTGTGAAAATGACCAACAATTGTTGACAACAATGAGACATCTGAGAATATCTGAACACACACTCCATCGTGGACACGGAATACCATGGGCTGTACTGATGCTCCTGCATCTGAATATTGGTGGGTTGTGAACATCCATCTTGACTTCTTTGTCTCTACCTTGGCAATACTCCTTTTTCAGTGGGAATCACATGGGGATAGTCTCTGGATATTCTTCTAAGGCTTACACACTGCTGTTGTCTGTTCTGAGACATCATTTTCTCCCTCTGGGGTCCCTATTGCTTCAGAATGCTTATTGCTAAGTCTCAATCTGTTTCTGTACTTTCTCAGAATGCTGTCTGTAAGTATAGAGTCTTTACCACTTAATTCCTTTTGTAGACCATGCTTCCCTCCATTCAGTTCTGCCAGATGCCAGCTGCCTCTTTGTTAATGAAAACGCCAGCATGAGGTTGCCTTTCTGTGTCAGTCTCTCCTGGGCCCCAGGAGCCATATTTGTTCTGGCAGCAGCATTCTCTTTGCCTTGATCTGTTCATTGTGCTTGCTCTGGGGGTGGAAGTAGAACTAAAAGCACGCTTGGCATGAAGAATCTGTTCCTGCCTGGAGCTTGAGCTGATGCCCCAATATTTCCTGGGCAACACCATTAAACATTTCATCCAGGAGCAGTAACTCAGGGAGGTAACTTCCCATCACTGCGTGTCCAATATCCTGTAGCCTGTGAGGGAAAGGCTACTGCCCTTCATTGTCAAGTAACTCTGGCTTTCTATTCTGTCTGAATCTCCTGTTTTTGGACAGAAGGAGCAGTTCCCTTGAGGTTTGAGGTATGGGCCCAGAAAAGGGAATTTCCTTGAAGGCAACAAGGAGTGTCAAACCCAAGGGAGGTGGCAAGAGGAGAGGTGTATGTCCAGCTGATCATACACAGGTTTATACTAAATTGTCTTTTGCCCTTGAGGATCATGGAGAGAGCCTAGAGGTATGGATCTCCTACTCTGAGCCCCACAGAGAGGTGGAAGGAGGCCCCTCCCTCCCACCACCTCTCCTGCCTTCTCACCACCCCCTCGAGTTGCTGGTAGTGACAGAATGTTAGGTGCACAGATGAAGTCTACATGGCACAATTATAACAGCAGAAAGCACAATTTTCTAGCAGTGGGTGGAGCACCAATCCGGCCATACTCCAAGGGACAAAAGTGGGCTGTCTCCCTCACTTGGCAGGTGCCCTCTGCAAGCATTGATTCAGAGCAGGTGTGGGAAGAGAACTAGCAGAGGTTTGTCGTCTTTGTTGTTTCTTTTTATTCGGCTTCAGAGGAGGCCTCTGTGACAGTGCTGGGGATCCACAGCTGGGTTCTGGAAGGTCTCCATTTCTTCTATTAAATGCTCATAGCGTCCCCCATCCACAGGGCTAATCCACTCTGTGGCAGTCACTCTGAGGCTTATTGCTTAAGGGCTATATTTGGAAGACTCCAATGCTGTACCAGGCCCCAATGCCAGAGAGCTGTTTGAGCTCCTTGGTTCTCTTATACTCCAGAATCTTTGGAGCAATGATCACATCATGCTCACTTCTGTATCTCCAGCTCTAGCACAGTGACTGGCATAGGAGTACCTCAACTGATATTTTTGGGAAAAATGAGCAAATAAATGAATGAGTTTATTTCAGATGAATGAAAGCAGAATCCCACATTCTGTGATTTGGGACCTCTCTGAACTATCTAACTTGAAATTCTGCGAGTTGGTAATTTTCAAGTCTATAGTGAAAGTAACTCATGTCAGGGACAGGATTTGAAAACTCCTGATTTCCCTGCCACCCTCCAAACTGTGGGCACTGCCTGAGATACAGGAAAGTCACTGAAGAGGAAACACCCATGGGTGTTTTTTATTCATTCGTTTATTCAACAGTCAAAAATATTTCTTGAGGGGCTGTTAAATGCAAAGATGTTATGGGTGATAGAACAAAGCATGAATGTTTTGGAATCAAGACTTGGGATCACAAGTTAATTAAAATAAATTGCAGAGGAAGGGAAATAAACATGCAGCTCACGGCAATCTCACCCAGGGTGCAAGAAAGTAAAGCAAGTTTCAGGAGTCAGGGGAGCCCTTTGCAGAGGTTCTGATAGAGTATGGGTTAGCAGGGTGGAGAAAGATTACATTCTGGGAGGAAAGACATGAGCCAAAGCACAAAGGTAGGACAGCATGTCACATGCAGGAGTCGACAGGCCAGAGGGAAGTGTCCTGAATGGCGACAGTAGGATAGGAGCTCAGAAAGACCAGAGTGGGCTAGATCACAGAGGACCTCAATGTCGGGTTAAGGTGCTAAGGCTTTAATTTGTAAATAGGAGACAATATTGATGTCTCCTGGCAAACAAGTTCTCTAACACAGAGTTATGAGTGAAATGCAGAACTGAGAGGATGTCCAGAGTGAGAGAAGCAATTAGGAGAAATCAGTTGCAAGAATCCTATATGAGATAAGTAAATGCCTGGGTGAAATTATAAGATAGAGACTAAAGAAAATATTTTTTAAATAAGCTAACAAGCATCAAACAAAGTGACAGTAATGACTATCAGGCCTCAGCAACTGATTGTATAAGAGAGATTAAGTGTCTATTATGCTTGATCACATTAAGAATAATCAGCTCTTTAAAGAAATAGTCATATATTCTCCTATGGTTGACGAATGATGAATATGAATAATATTTATTGAGCAATTACTAAGTGCTGAGCATTCTGCTAAACATAGTAGTTGCATTACCACATTGAAGCTTCACTGTGGCCTGATGGTCTATCCTACTCCCACTTTACAGATAAGGGAAGTGAACGCCAGTTGAAGTAACTTGACCATTGTCACCCTACTAGTGAGTGACAGATCTGGCTTTTGAACCCAGGAAGTCTGAATTAAGTCTAAAGTCTCCTTCATATGTTATTCTGCCGAGTGAAATCATTTTTATTTTTCACTATCTGTTAATATGGAAGCCTTTCCAGCAAAGATCTGAACATTTTCAGTATCACCTATGAGATGACCAGATATGAACAGGCCTATGTCTTTTACTTTAAACACTAACCCATTTTCTTAGTCTGGTCAACTTGATCCCACTGACAGTTGAACAGTCAGCTTACGAGAGGTCCAGGAAGCAAAGTTCCTTCTATCCCTAAGTTATATGGCTAAATTTTCAAATATTTAGAAGAATGAGACTGACTACCATAGTATTTCCCCTACCCTTTGGTGAATGTTAAAACAAGAGTCTCCCACGATACTCAGTGTTTCTCCAAATTTTCCTTGGTGTATCTCTGACCACAAAGCAAGGTACTCAGAAAATATGAAACACACTAACTGAACAGCAACACAAGTCTTAGGTTCTATCTAAAACGTTGGACACATTTTGAATATATCCCTTTTTATTTTAATAGAGTATAATTTATTTTACTGTAAAGGCAATTTCACATTTTCCTGTCAAACAGTGATGGTCAAATGGGTGGCACCATATTTATCCTGTGCCTTTACATACCCTCTGAGATCTACTGGGAGGGCTGTATCTGATTTGAGAAATGCAGAAACAGCCCAGATGTGTGACTCTTTTTGGGGGGCAAGATGACACCATGGCTAAGAGCATGGGCTCTGGCATCATCCTGCCTGGTTTGCACCCTGGCTCGACCATGGTTAGCACCAGCCTTCTTGGGCAAGTTGCTAAACCTGTAATTATCTCAAAATTCTCATTTGTAAAATAGAGATGACATTTCAGAATTCAGTTAACACAACAATGATGTGTTGTACGATCAATGCCTCTCAGATTCAATGAAACATGATAGAATCTACCACATCAGATTATTATGAGTTAATGTTTGTAAAGTACTTTAAATGATGCCTGGCACAAGCTAAACAATAAAATTTAACAATTATTTTTATATGTACAATTTACAAGCTTCAAGATTAAAACATGAGAAACAGACTTCTGAAAGTTTCCTTATTGGAGAACAGGGAGAAAGCAAGGCCTGGAGAAGGAGAGCATGAGCTTGCCAGGGAATGGCAGATTAGCCAATTTATGTTAACTCAGTCAACAAATATTGAACACGCACAGGTTGGATATTCCTCTAGGTACTGGGGATGCAACGGTCAATAAAAACAATTTTTCTCAAAGGATTTAGAAACTAACAGAGGAGATAGGAGTTAATTAAATAATGTGTCCAAAAGTGCAAATTTGTATCTTTGATAATTGCCACAAAAGAGAAGCACACAGGTGCAGTGGGCCTAAAATTAGGGGCTTTGGCCTAATTAGGGAAATCTGGAGAGGCTGGTCTGAGGAAGTGAGACTTAAGCTGAAATCAGAAGAGTGAGTAGGAGCACACCTGGTTGAGGAGGATGTGAAGGACCTTGGAAGCAAAGCTAATAGCCTGTGCAAAGCTCTGGTGGGAGGGGGACCCCTGCACACATAGTGTTCCCATAGCAGGCTGAGGGAGAGCCTGAAGTGGGCCTCTGGGAGAGGACGTCAGAGAAGTAGCCAGGTACTAGATGGCCGTGATGGGGAAGACAATAAAGGGACAAGACAAATCCTGTCCTCGTAATTCCCCTAAGGGCCAGCAAGGCAGGGCAGGCTCCCACTCTGTGTCTCCTCCAGGAACTTCAGCCACCGCTCAGCCCCTCTTCCACCCCAGGCGCCTCCTCGCTCTTGCAGCCTGACACCTTCTTCTCCTGGGAGGGAAACAATGACCCTAAGCTGCATTTTCACAAGTGAATAAAGTACATAGGCTTCCATCTCTGCCAGGCATTTTGTGGGATGAGACAGAAATACTTCAAACCAAACAGAAGGTGCAATTCCTCAGCTACAAATTGCGTATGTGAGAGGGGTCCTCACAGCCTCTGCGTTGGCCTCCTTTCTCTGCTCAGGGCTCTGTCCTGTCCACACCAGCTCCCCTGCTCATCCTTGCACAAGGCTCTGTTTCTCTCACAGATGGACTAGAAACTCCATTTTTGGTTCCCTTGCGAAAAGAACACATTATAGGAAGAATCTGAAGCAGAGTTTCATCCGTAGGAAGGATTGATAGTGCGGGTCCAAAAGGAAAGAGCTCTTTTATCCTTCATCATAAGATGTTTTAGGGAAAAATAGAAGAGGGAGAAGAATAAGAAGGAAGGGAAGATGCAGGAAATTTGCAGTAAAGTATATACAATATAAAATCTTCATTTACATATATATGTAATTTTCATTATATATATAAAATATCCATTATATGTACATAATTTCCATTATAAAATGTCCATTATTTCATATATATATATATATATTCTCCATTGATTCTAAAAGTAAAAATATCAAACAGCTCATAGATACCTGGTTAGAGGGTTGATCCCGGACTGACCTTTGCTGGAATGGGCAGGAAGATCAGATGCCGCAGCTGCTTTCCCTGCAGACCGGGGCGCAGAACTGCACAGTGGTTAGAAGAGAGGCCTCTGAGTGTGACAACCCAAGTTCCAATTACTTAATATCTCTGTACCTATGTTTCCTTATCCGTAAAGAGGGTATATTGCTTAGGTCTATAAGAGAATCAAGCAAATTAATACATTTAAATGCAGTTACAACAATGCTTTACGTCTAGAAAGCTCTATATGTCTATTAACTTTCCCCATTATAATGGCTCAACCACAGGCGCCCAGTAAGGAGGTCTTCTTTTGTTTCAGAACTGCAGGTTGTTTCGTTTGTTTCATTTTTATAACAGAGAATTCCTTTCTAATTATCTGCATCAATGAAGAGAAATTATTCAATTAGCAAATTTCAGTTTAGAAATATTTATTGTCATATATGCTAAATGCAAACCACTAAGTTAGATGCTTTTATGAACATGACTTCATTGAATCCTCACTCTTTAAAGTGGGTATTATCATTATCCCCATTTTACAGCTGAGAACACTGAGGCTCAGAGTTTAAATAAATTGCTCAGGAAAGACAGAGGGTAAGTGCAGAAGAGTCAGGTTTTAAAAACATATCTGAAATATAGCACTTTTAAAGACAGCGTATAGCATTAATGATTAAGCACTTGTCTCTGAATCAGGGTGAGTTCAAATAGCACCTCCTCAAATCACTGAGTGAAGACAGGAAATTTATGTAATGTCTCTGAGCCCCATTTTCCTCATCTGTAAAATGGAGGTAATAATAACTGACTCAAAGGGTTAATTGCAGTCAGGCACAAGAAATCTTTAGTGCAGTGCCTGGTCCATAGTAAGTGCATGACGGGAAGCAATCGACGTGATTGTCACATATATATTATGTAGTATAGATCTCTTCTTACCTGGGTAGAGTAGCAGCTCTATAGCCCTCAGCAAGGCTTCCAAAGTTACTGTGATCAGCATCCTTTGCACATAATTTACTGCTATGTAATCAAAGCACCTTTAAAATGGAGTCCAAGTTGTAGGTGACCTTTGGTGAGAAACTGGTAGACAAATTATTTTTTTATCATTGAACAGTTAATATTTCACTCCTCTGCTTCCTCCACTGCTAGCTGTCTTTTTACATTCACTTAAAAGAAGTGCAATAGCAGGTGGCATTGTTATCATCGCCATCATCATCGACATCATCCGTACACCAACCAACACTAAATAGTTCCTCCATACCAGGCATTGTGCTGCATGTTTTACGTGCCTTATACTATTCCTCTAAAAATCCCATAAAGCAACTTATCTCAGTTACACCAGATGGTGAGAAAATTGAGGCTAAGAGAGATAACAAACCTACCTCATATGATTATGACTAGTGGTGTCATAGCAACAAGATTCCAATGTATACATTTTAGCTCTCAAATGCTGAAGTCTACATAAAGTAGTATATATATCTTTCCAATAGGTATGTTTCTTAAGAGCAAAAACTCTTTGTAAATCTCAAAAGTGTTGGCTATTAAATTACTGCAGGTGGGCCTAGCATTTTCGAACTACCAATTTTCTGAGAGTTTATGTTTCTGTTCTCCATACTTGCCGAGATTGATTGGATGGTTCCAATTCCCCCACTACTTCAGAACACCTGCAGTAAAGGCAGAACGTTTTAAGTGTTCACTGAATGTTAATTGAACAAATGAGTAAATGAATTAAATTAAGTTCCAGCTGCACTGATGTAGCTGCAGGGTCTGTATATAAATGACGCTTTTAAATAATTGGTGCAATTGAGAATGAAATAGCCAATTCTAGAGACATGTTTTATTCCATTACATCTAGACATAAGGAGAGGCGGCAATCATGTACCTTTAGATCTTTTAATATCAGATCCCATAATTCTTCTCAGATGTGTCAGGAGATCTGATAAGAAGGATGGGAAGCTGATGAGCCATGGAAGAACCTCTATTTTCTAGAACATACTTAAGTTGCGGATCACAACATTAGAGCAAGAAAAGAATTTCAGTGGGTTTTACTAACTAGGAATATGGTGATTGCAGAGGCCTCAGTGAGAGTCCATGTCCACATTTCATTTTCCCAATCCCAAATCCATTCTTTTCCGGGCAGAACCGGCCCAATGGAGACTTCGTGAAAACCACTGACTGTGGAGAAAATACTAATCTCCCCTTTAGCTTTCAGAAAAGAGGGTAAAGTTTTATTCCATGGAATCAATTTTATAAGAAGCCATATTCTTGATCACAAATACCAAACGGGTATTCTTTCCTCACTAGGTTATTGAGAAGATTATGTGAAAGAGTATAAGTGGAAGTGCTTTGGGGATGGGAAAGCGCAGTCTTTGTTTATAGTAAATCTGGTAAGAGAGTCTTGAAAGTCTGCCTAAGAGAGCATCACAATCCAGACTTCCTTTTTTAGCCAAAGAACCCAGGTTTCAAATAATATCTTGTGTAACCTCAGTGTGAATGATAGAAGAAATGTCAAGCTGCTTGAGTTTGAGCCAGGAGGCCTTGCTCCTTCTATCCTCTCTGTTTCCTCAGAGGCAACAAGATGCATAGAAGAGAAGAAATCCCAGATGGAGGCTGGGGTCTGCAACCTTGCAGCTGTCTGTCTTCATTTATATTTTATTTGGCCTGGATTTTAAAGCAATTTGAATTGGAATGCCTTCAGGAAGGTCAAACAACCCCCAGCCCTAGCCACCAATTACCTTCTATTGTCTTGCTCAAGGATGATGCTAACATTTGTCAATATACTTGAATTTGAGCCCTTTTGTAGATCTTTTGTGACTCCTAAAGCTTTTAACTTGAATTACCTTTAGAGTGGTTACTTTCTATTTTTCCTTCCAGCAAAGATTCAAAGGATACAATGTGATCCAGCTGTATTGCAGAAAAACTCCTGTCACTTACTGATACCACAGCTTATCTCTAAATTTCGCTTATGCTCTTATTGTTTCCTTACCAATCATTGTCTCTTGAGGAATCCAGGACATTAAATGCTGGAACAACATGGAAATCTTTGTACTGACTTTCCTCATTGCTTTTAAGCCAAGGTTTCATGGGGTGAAGGAGGCTAGGTAATGTTTATTGATCATCAACCATATGGTAGACAGCATGACTTGGCCCTTACACCGATTATCTTATTGGATCTTTATACCAATGTTGTTGTCTCCAGTTTACTGAGGTGCCTGGACTAACTTGACTAAGACCACACAGCTAGTAAATAGCAAAACAAGGATTTAATATCTCTTCTTTTTGGCTCCAAAGATCATGATTTTCCTCCACTCAAGAGCGTGTTTCTTCCTAGCCCCAAGCCAAAACACTCTCAAACCTAATTTCAGTTCTTCTCTTGCCATCTCTCAATGTCATGCATATTTCCGATTGATCATTTTTTTCTTTTTATATCAGTCACTTCTTTCTTTCTATTGGTTTGTGTGATACAAGCTCAACACAAGATTGACATGAGGGAAGCCATATTATAGACATGAAACCATATTGTAACTTTGAACGACTTCTGACTAACTAACCCAGCTAGATTTGCACCCTCCAGGAGATCCACCTGCTCTGTAGATTTTACGACGCCTGCTAGTACAAACACCTCCCAGCTGCGATAAGATGATATCTTTGCTCTTTTGAGTTCCTTAGGAATGTGATGATGCCCCCAAACTGAGAGTCTATGCTCATAGGCATCATCAATGACAACTGAAAGATCTGGTGTGGCAACTCCCAGTCTGTAACACCAGAGGGTCAACATTCCTAACCCCGACCCCTATAACCCACTGGCCTATATAACTGCTTCAAGACTCTGTGCCCCCTTAAGATAGCTCTTTCGGACATTAGTCCCCCATCTTCTCTCTTGCTAGCAAGCTGTAATAAAATGCCCTTTCTCTGCTACCATCTTACCTCTTGACAATTGGTTTTTGCCTCACAGTGAGAAGCTCATGCCCTTTGTGTGGCAACATGGGCCTTTTCACTCATTTTGATTAATCAGCATCTAAACTACCTTTGATATTTGATGTTTCCAAGCTGTAGAAGTCTGATTTTAGTGGGAAAAACTGTATTGCTCTAAACAGAGAGATGTCAGACCCTTCCTTATCTTGACAAGTTAGACACAGGCAGTGTCTTTGGCTCTGGCACTCAGACATGCATGCTGGTCTTTTTCTCAGGAGCTAAATACAGCAAAAACCAAGGGTCTAAGTTGTTGCTTTGTGGTGGAGGTAATGAAGGCAGAGGAATTTTCCACATCAAACTAGATTTGAGATGTGGTTTTGGCCTTTTTCCCTGCCTGCTTAGGCAAAGTTGGTTTTCCAGCCCTTCCATTGATTTGGGCAGCCCAATATATTTATAGTAAATGAATTTTAGGCTTGATTCACTCTAAGTCAGCTTCTGTGTTTTAAAACTTTTAACTTGGACAGATATAGTATTTTTATAGCCACCATAGTGACTCAGTGATGATCAACCACAAAACTCCAGATAAACAGATACAGAAGCACAAACATGCACACAGCACACTAGAAGTCACCAAACTGCTAAACGAGCACCTGAACTTCATTACCCAGACCTACTCAACATTAGATGCCTACATAATAGTGCTATTTTAAAGTTACATCAGCTCAATATCCAAAAAATTACTGTGTTTCCTTTTTCTTTCTATGTGAAAGCTGCTACTAACCTTGAGTCCTTACCAGTCCCATTTCCTTTAGTAACTGTTTTGTTACTTCACAAAGGGCACAATCAGCTCACCACAAGACGGAAGTCAATCATGAAGAGGCAAGATGGTGGCAGAGAAAGGGCATTTTATTACAGCTTGCTGGCAAGTGGGAAGACAGCTGACTAATGTCCAAAAGAACCATCTTAAGGGGGGCACAGAATCTTGAAGCAGATATATAGGTCAGTGGGTTACAGGGGTGGGGGTCAGGAATGTTGACCCTCTGGTGTTACAGACTGGGAGTTGCCACACCAGATCTTTCAGTTGTTGTTGATGATGTCTATCAGCATAGACTCTCTGTTTGGGGGGTTCCTTACATTCCTAAGGAACTCAAAAGAATGAAGTTATCATCTTATTGCAGCTGGGAGGTATATGCACTAACATGGGTCATAAAATCTACAGAACAGGTAGATCTCCTAGAGGGTGCAAATCTACCTGGGTTAGTTAGTCAGAGGTCATTCAAAGTTACAACATGATCTCTTTTCTACAATATGGCTTCCCTTATGTCAACCTTGTGTTGAGCTGGCTTCAATTCCCCCTTTTTGATTTTTGTCCCTCAATCTTGAGGGACATCCTATTGATGAGGGGCATAGGTTGTTCCATTTCATTGAACCAGTCTCTTACTAACATGGTGTGATGCAGGTGGGCTCCCAAAGTTTGGCCTATATTGTGTAAGCAAGTAACCAGGTATTTAATAAGAAGAATTTTTAGAGATACAAAAAGAAAAACAAGGCTAGTGGTGGGAGCAAATTATAAACCTGTTTCTGAGCCCAGTGGGGCAGCCAGTCAAGAAGACATGTAGATGTCACAGCATCTTTTTCAGTTTGAAATGTCCCTGACAATGTCATCGGGAGCTCAGGTGTCTTTGTAAGAGGCTCACACAGCAGCAGACATGATTCTCTCTTAGGTCTGCATCAAGTCCTCCAGCTTCAGTTTGCAAGGCTTCAGGAGAAAGGGCAGGTTCAGTTCTCAAAGATTCCGAGTGAAAATAACGGAAAAAGAATTGAAATCATTAGCTTGGAGAGTTGTAGCCAGATATTTCAAGAGACTAGAAGAATTTAGGATCCAGTCCAGTAAACAGATACAAGCAAAAACCTCAAAGGCAATTAACAGCTCTAGAATGTAATATCCATGAATGTGTACCATAGTTTCTACTGAAGCATAATTTTTCTCTCTAAAATCACCCTCATTTTTATCAAAGATAGCCAATTAAGACTCATTGGTTTGCAAAATAAGGCTAGTTTCAATAAAACTTAATTCAATTATTTACATAAGTACAGCAAGAATAGCCATTGATCTTGTAGGTTTTGTGAAAATCTGCTTTGCTAGAACTTTTTATAGGGAATCTCAGGTTGAGCTTTATAGGCCTCTTTAGGCCAGAAAAGCCAAGCCAAGGATTTGTCATTAGGCTTCACAGGCCATACCTTAGATATGGTTGAATTCCTCTCTTTTCTTGAGGTTCCCCAAAGTATTTTGAAATTCTGGGCACCTGCCAGATAAATGACCTTCCTTACTTACCCAGGGTGCTGAAATCCTTGTAAACAGGCCAGCAGGCCAACACTTCCAAGTGGCTTTATTCCAGGAAGTCAACATTTATTCCTCAAAAGCTGTGTTGTCATATCTGAGTCTATATGTTTCTCTCAAATATGACATTCCAGTTAAAGCCTTAGTTATATAACCAATGTTTCCAAAAGTGTCCTGCTTTAAGGAGAACAGATTCTTATTGAACTTATGCAAATAACTATATTGCAAGGAAATAACCATACTCACTCACTCACTAAGTTTCCAAATTCTGGAGGGATAAGGTAGGGACAAAAAGGTAAATGTTTCAGTTCTGCTCACAAAGGTATAATTTCACCAAATTTCTATAAGTCATAGCGAGTATAAGAGAGAAAAAAGTTTCCTTAAATCTGAGAAAACAAAATAAAACATAAAAAAATCAACAATACTTCAAACTAAATTCATAAAAATTATAATCATCCTCATCAGTTCCACAGTCCTGTGTAATAGATGCTTGATCTTAATCTTCTTTCAGCAGTTTCATGAGGTCATCAGTTTCTCTCTTAAAGTTCTGTAATTTCTTACCCACTTCAGTTTTATGATCTGAAGTTTGTCGGAAACCTGTATTCTAGAATGTCAGAGTCCTTTCCATGAATTTCTCTGAAGATGAAACATACTAGCAAAAGTGTCAGGTTAAACAATACGTGTCTGTAAACAACAAGATCTCAAAATGGCAAGTGACAAAGAAATTTGATTAATTTTGTGACGTACAATACTTTAAAATAATAACCAGAATTACGACTGACAGCCAGGACTGATCAGAATTTTAGGAATGTTATATATTTTTGAAAACCTTTACATCAATAGCATTCACCCACATAATACCACCTAAGAAAGTTTATTATCACTTATTTGACAATGCTTCCCATGTAATTTAACATATCAAATAAGCCTATAGTTTAATGTCTTCCTCCTTATAGGTAGAGAGAGCAAATCCCTTTGGGAAGTCTCAGGGGTCCTCTGAAAATCCTCAGAGAAATTCTCTTCCTTCTTCCAGGTTAAAAGAAAGCCTTTATTGAGGATTTGAATATTTTGGTTGTGGGGGAAACTTGTAAAAAATATCAAAAAGTTTTAAAACAATTGTTCATATAGGAAACAATGCTCAATTATCTATTCAAAGTGACAAATGAAGCAGTCAAGAGCAGTTAAAACAGTCAAAAAAATCTTAATAGACCTCTTTCTTTCTGAACATAGGAAATTATTTTAACAAAATATAGATTTTCTGTCCTTCAGGAAGACTTAAAGTTAAAGAAAAATCTTTCATAACCTGTTGATCAAGAGCCGACCAAAAGTTCAAGAAAATTATCCTTTTGAGAGAGAAAACCAAATTTTAATTTTTGCACCAGCTCATTTCTTTTATATTAAAACTCATTTACTTAATTGGATTTACTTTAATCTTAGCCAACTTGACCAGGCATAAAACTCCTTTCAGAATTTCTCTTTCACAAATGTTTTGTAACTTTCTTTCTACATTCAGAATTTGTCTCATGCTTCCTTTTTTGCTTCTAGCACTTTAGGACAAATTTATCTTTCTTGATTCAACAAATAAAATATTTCCATTACTTATAACTTCTTTACTAGAAACATACATTTTACTTTCCTTAGATACAAAGATGTTTGCCTTATTAATTTTTAGTAGCTTTAGTTACATATATTAATTAGAATTTTTAACCCTTGCAGACCCTAGTAAAAACTAAAAGCTAAGAAACTATGAACTGTCTTTTACCATGCATGCTGTGCATATGTGCTGTGCATACAAATTAGCATACTGTGGCTTGGCAAATTTATAAATGCTTTTTATAATTCTAGAAACATGCTACTTCATAGTACAATCTTAATAAAATACAAGACATGTTTACTAATAGACCCAAATACCTTTTAATTTCCTTGTAATAAGAAAACAAAGGAAGACAAACCAGATTTAATAATTAATGTCTAATATTCTATCTTATTTGGAAATGATCTACATAATCAATGAATTTTTATTATTCAGTTTAACCTAGCAAAACTCCAATGTTTCAAGTCACCAAAGAGATTTTGGAAGCTATTTTAAGTACTCATATCATAAACTATAATTATTGCTAAAAGTTTATCTATAAACTCCTATCTTGGTTTTATGTAGACCATTTGTTTGTAACAATCATATTTAGATTACTCACAAAAACTTCATGTGACGCTAAAGCGATTAGCCGTCATCTTAAGTTAAGTGCATGTGCCATAACACATAATCATTGTTAAAAAGTTTCCCGCAAAACTTTTACCCTTTTTACATTTATTCAGTTTGCATGTTTCTAATAATTACTTAGATTGCCCACAAAACTTCATGAGACATTAGACAAAATTAGCCATCATTTTAAGTTATCATTTTTGCTAATCAGTTTTGTGGTAGAGATAACATCAGCTTTTTTGTCCAATAAACCCAGACATGTCTGCATCATACCAAAATACTGACAACTGTAAAGACATGCTTATTTCAATCAAACCTACAATTTTAAATACTCTTTCATTTACCAAAGATTAATTTTATATCATGTTAACTCAAAAGACATTTGGGTTAATTTCTTTTCCATTTATAAATAATTTAGGTAGGTACTTATTTTAAGCCAATTAAATGGAGCTCTTAATTTTTGGCCATACCATCCAGAGGTAGAAACATCATACACATTTAACATGCATATAGACACACATACACAGAGACTGCACAGTTATTGTTTTAAAATTACCGCCATGAATCAGGTACAAGGCTCTCTAGTTATGAATCCAAACTTACTTTAAACCTTTTTACTAATATTTGTGGAGAAGACACTCAAGATGCTAGATTTTTGGCGAGGGAACTCTTTGGCCATTTTCCTTGCTTTCCCTCCCTTTTATTCTGCAGTCTTAGGAATTAGAGATGGACTAGATTGTCCCCAGAGGATTTGCAAGCTCTTTGAGATAAAGGAAATGAGTGGAACCTGAACCGCCTCTAGAGCTGCTTTTCCAGCCTTACAAGAATTTTACAAGAACAGTCACTCTTGATTTCTCAGAAACTGGGTTGTAACTCAAATGACATTATAGTTTGATCTACCTGTGCAACTACATCATAAAGACACAGAGAAACCCCTCAAATTTTCTCCAAGATCAAGTTTCTGGGGCATAACCCATCCAATTGAAAGTGTTTCCAATTAGTTAAAATGCACCCAAGAGATGACTCTCTGGGGATGCTTGGGGCGTGACCCATGGAGATAAAGATGGTGCCTGACTGACAACAGTCCCAGAGAAGGGTGCAGAGCCTGACTGTGGGCATCTATATAGTTATAAGATTTAGTCAAGTCCTGCTCAGCCCAGGCACTTAGTCCCTGAGCTAGCACAAGGTGAGCCAGGGAAGCAGGAGGTAAAGGTCTGGAGCTGGTTGGGGGCCAGGGCACCCAAAGCTGGGGTTGAGACTTAAGTCCCTGGCAAAAGGGTTTCAAGTTTTTAATTTTACAGAAGGTCCACATTCTGCTTAGGTCCAGCCTGGTCTTAACCATAACTTGGTGGCAACAGAGGAAGTGATGAAGGAAACAGAGAAAGAAAAGAAAAGAGATCAGGCCTCACCCTCACAGCCTCTTCCTGAGGGTTACTAAGATAAGGGTCACGCAACAGTTCTCATGCTGGAGCACACAACCCCAGCAGGACAGTTCATGGAATAAATCACAGGTCTCCTATCCTCATAACCAACTCAGTGGGCACTCCAGATACTCAAGTCAACTGCCAAGAGAGGGCACCCCACTTACGGTCTCTGGGGTGATCAGGCCCAGAAACCAGAGCAGGTGGGACTCCCAGGGGTGGAGTCTTTGACTCTGAAGATTTCTTTGTGTCTCAGTTGCAAAGATCGAAAGGAGACCCAAATAACCCCTGTGACTTTAAGAGAGACAAAAGAAAAGGGTCCAATATCTTGAAAATTCCCCCTGAACCTAGGGCAGCATCCTACCTATTGCTCCTCCTATGGGGTTCCTGTAGCAAGGGATGATGGGGGCATCCCCCTTCATTGCATCCTTTGTATATCTTCCCAATCATGCCTGGCAGTAATAGGTGCCTGGTGAATGGTCCCAGAGATAAAAGAATAGAGAAAAACAGTGAAGAATTTTCTGCCGGTCTGGGGGACATTCTACCCAATTGCATCCTGGAGCCATCCTCCCAAGAATCGGTTCCCAGTCTCAACCAAAGGTTAGAGTTTGGTACTTTCCTTGAACTGGAGACCTGGTTGGGACTGTCCTGTGGTTTGGAGTGTGGTCAGGAGCCATAGGGAGGGATGCCAATCCAGCCTTAGGAAAAGAAACATGCCATGGGAGTCTTGGAGATTGGCTACTATCCTAATGACTTAAAGTGGTCGACCCATGCCCATGTAAAATTTATATATTAGAGATAGGATTAGGAAAGAATGGATTAATTCATTCATCATCAACATCAGCCTTAAGGTACTGATTCTCTTTGAGCTGAATGCCATGATTTGCTCCATAGAGTAGCCATGGGCAGCAAATGTGGATTCATACAGCTGTCCAAGACAATTCTCGATGAAGAAATGAATTTAGATCCATCCTTGAAAAAGAAGAAGGCACAAGGAAGAAAAGAGCGCTTACAAGAACTTAAGTTCACATGCCAATGAAGCAAGATCCCCGTACAGGTCACTAGAAGAAATGATGCTGGCTCAGTGAGCTGAGGAGTCAAAAGAAAGATTTCCTGGACTCTCAAGGTCTGGTAGCAGTGCTCCTTTATTCAGAGAATAGCATGGAGTAGCATGGGGACAGGACCCATGGGCAATAAAGGGCTGTAAGCATGGGGACAGGACCCATGGGCAGTGAAGAGCTGCAGCTAGAATCAGATCACGAAAATTTCAAGCATCCCTGAAATCAAGACCCATACAATGAAGGCCCAGCCAAGACTTTCTTCTAGTGGCCAATGTAATTCCCCTGAGGCTGATGGCAGTTGGGTAGGACTCTTAGCCACAAACAGGAGTGCAACCTGCATTTCTGTCTGACTATCTCTTACAGTAAAATGGGGTGTAATCATATTTTCGTCTGACTGTATTTTAGAACCTCCTCCCACAACCTGACAGTTATCAAGACAAGCCCTCAGGACACAAAACAAGCTTGGTAAGATTCTGCTGTTCTCTGTAAACATTTACAGCTTCTGGAAACTTTTGGTAGAAAGGTGGAGTGTTTGACTCTTTAAAGATTAAAGATTTTTCCTTGTTCCTGGTTTGGAGGCTCCAAAAGAGACCAAAATGCCCACTGTTATTTTAAATTATTCCAGATTATCTTGCCAGCTGTTTACAGTCACCTTCATTTTAAGGGGCTTTTCCCAAGTTGTCTGCAACAAACAAGATAATTTCTCAAGAAAGTTTGTTACGATCACTGAGAAACTCAGGCCCAAAACAGCCAATTTTAACAAATAGAACAGTCAGATATAGACAAACATGAACAGATACCAAAATCCAATACTTCTGGGACTCTAACCCAGGGTACTCTGAGACTCTAACCCAGAGCTCAGGACTCTAACCTGATCCTTTTGAGTGCCTCAGTGGTTGTAACCCCTTTACATTGTCTCCCACAATCCTGGCCTTGGGACTTTAACCCAGGAGCCAAATCTCACCAGTGGGGCCTCTAACCCACTATCCTGATGAGATATTAGACAATTTCAGGCACAGGTGCATTTCAGTGAGGTCACTCACACCAAAGACATCTGAAAACCAGACACCAGCGAACCAGTTCCCAGATTTCAGGTGAATTCTTATAACTCTTCCCACTCCAGCAGGGAACCAGATGGTTACCCTCTCAAAGAGGGGACCCCAGGTGGGAAGTAAAGAAAGTTCTTAGTGGTGTTCTCAACCTACCCTACTCCAGAGGTGAGCCTAACAACTGACCAGAAGTAGCTGTTTCTCTCTCCACCATAGGGAACATTAGGAGGCAGCTGGCATCAGCATGGGAAAGCAGGAAGGCCAGATCTGTGAGACAAAGGGAGTCACAGCTGCTGTGAGGGACTTACCTGACAGGTCACCCATCTGAGGTCAACTGGCTATGAGCAGGACTTATTATTGTCCCTTCATGGTTGCCAGATTTTGTTACTGCACAAAGGGTACAATCTGCTCACTGCAAGACAAAAGCCAATCTTCAAGAAGCAAGATGATGGCAGAGAAGGGGTATTTTATTGCAGCTTGCTAGCAAGAGGGAAGATGGCAGAAGGGATATATATGCAGTTATATAATACATTGGTTTTAGGGGAAGGGGTTAGGAATGTTGACCCTGCGGTGTTACAGACTGGGAGTTGCCACACCAGATCTTTCAGTTTTCATTGATGATGGCTGTCAGCATAGACTCTCTGTTTGGGGGTCATCACATTCCTAAGGAACTCAAAAGAATGAAGTTATTGTCTTATTGCAGCCGGGAAGTATATGCACTAGCAGGGGTCATAAAATCTACAGAACAGGTGGATCTCCTGCAGGGTGCAAATTTAGCTGGGTTAGTCAGTCAGAGGTCATTCAAAGTTACAACATGGTCTCTTTTCTACAATATGGCTTCCCTTATATCAACCTTGTGTTGAGCCGGTTTCAGTCTCAACCTCTAATTTTCATAATCTAGAGAGTCACATGTCCTGAAACCTTCTCCACTCTTGGCCTCCTTCCCATACCCTTGGCCTCCTTCCCATACCTTCTTTTCCCCTGCCTTTGCACGTGATCCTTTATATCATGACCTATTGATTCCCCTTAAAAATCCTACTCCAAGTTCACCTCCTCTAGGACTCCCTCTCTGATTTCACTCTTGGAGAAATCCCAACTTCTTTATTCTGTTTATTTATTCTAGCGCTCAAATATACACTGCTGTCTACATAAAAATTCTAACTTTGAAAAAACATATACATGACAAACTTGGGGCAAAGTGACGTGTAAGTTATAAAACAACCAAAATTTACTGTTTCTTCCTCTGCGAGTATTACACACCCCCATCTTATTGAATCTGGAAGCTGTCATTGACTTATTTTGGTAATATAATGTGAGCCCCAATGCTGTGTGTCATTTCTAGGAAGAAATTTTAGGAACCAACCTGTGCTTCACCATTTTCCTTCTAACACAAGCTCAGCCATGTGTCAGATAAGGACTACTCCATCTCCATCAGCTTGGATATTGGCGTGAAGACAACTTGTAGTAGAATATATAGGTATGTATCCCAAACAAGAAATAATCTTTTGTTGTTGTAAGCCTCTGACATTTTAGTTTTGTTTATTACCTACCTAACTAGTCCAAACAGATACAAGTGATGAACGGCAAGTGTTTCAGTCTTTGAGAAAGACAAAAATGTGGTCAAGTAAATAAAACCCCTTAAAAATGATTTCTATTGACAAGCAAATAAAGATGCTAAAATTGTGAGGGAAAAGGCAAAAAATAAAGTATGGAGTGGGAGTGAGAGTGAATTTTACAGAGAAATGTGAAAAGAGAAAACATATGCCACTTGGAAAATACTCATTAATTAAAATGTGATCCATGCTAATGACAATTAAATATAAGGGGTGAAAACTTCAGTAGACTTTCACATTGTTTTAAAATGAAAAGTGAATTGTAAACAAATCTATTTGTTTGAAAGAAACAGACAGTAGTTGTTTTCTTTATCACTGCTCAAGAAAGCAGGGTTCTCAAAAATTATTTAGAGATGAATTATTTCTTTGGCATAAACACACTTTGCCTTTACACATATTGAGATTTAAAAGAAAAAAAATGTCTCTGAAAATGCTATTAGTGACATTATTAGTGGTTTTTTTTTTTCGTTTTGGAGAAGATGTTTGTGTTTTTTTTTTTTTTTGGAGAGGGGAGCTATGGAACTGATGAGAAACAACCATTCCCATAGCAATGAAGTAAACACTGACGGAGTAAAATTCTTTTTTTTTTTTTTTTTAAAGATTGACACCTAGGCTAACAACTGTTGCCTGCCTTTTTTCTTTTTTCTTTTTTTAAGGATTGACACCTGGGCTAACAACTGTTGCCAATGTTCTTTTTTTTTTTCTGCTTTATCTCCCCAAACTCCCCCTGTACACAGTCGCATATCCTAGTTGCAGGTCCTTCTAGCTGTGGGATGTGGGACACTGCCTCAACGTGGCCTGACGAGCAGTGCCATATCCGCACCCAGGATCCGAACCCCCGGCCGCCACAGCTGAGCACATGAACCCAACCACTCAGCCACGGAGCCGGCCCCGGGAGTGAAATTCTTAACTCTCAGATCCTTAAAGATGCATTGACTTCTAACTCTTTCACTGAAAGCAGAAGTTAGAAGAAAATGTTTAAGTGGGGGAAGGTAAGATTTCAACAGGAATTCTAAAGAAAGGAAAAATTAAAACAGTGTTTAAGTTTAAGAATAAGGCCAAGTCCAACTAGCCATCCCCTTCAACACTGTTTAAATAACGAGAACAGTAGTCCAGACATGAGCAAGTCATGATGGCTTTCAGCATTAAGCTTTTGTTTTTCCATTTTTTTTCTGATTAACAAAGCTCAGTTCCAAAATTTATAAGAAATGGAAAAAAGAAACAGAAAATGACTCCACCCAGAAATAACTTGTGATAATGTGTGGGTCTATGTCCCTCAAATGTTTCATTTATTTCCCTCCTCCTTTCTACTCCATTCCTCAAAGAAAAACGGCTATATATAATCTTTTATAATTACCATTTTTCCTTTAACAAAAATCATGAGCAATATTTCATGTATGACAATATATAATTATAGCTATCATCTATAGATTGACTTGCCCTAGGATTTTGAAAGGAATGAGCCAGACACATTCATCTTCCGTTTCAATGTAGTTGTTTGAGCGTAATCTGAGAACAGTCCAGTCGTGGTTCTCCTTTCTACCTGGTATTAAGAACGCAAGGAAAAGCTGAGCAACTATGTTGTTTCAATTATTTATTCTTTCAGTCAAGAAATGTTTGTTGAGTGCCTTCTGTTTGTTGTGTGCTGTTCTAGGTGTTAGGGATAATAAATACAATTATTTATTTGCAATAAATAAAACGACACTAACAAAAAGTCCTGTCTTCGGGTGGTTATCAGGGAGAGATAGGCAATAACAAATATTTGAAATGGTGATGTGTGGGAGGGGAGATAAGAAGGAAAGGGAGAGAGCTCTGCCTATCCAGAGAAGAGCATTCTGGGAAAGTGAAAGTCATTGCAAAGACCCTGAGGGAGGAGCTTGCTTGGAGTGGAAGCCAGTAAGGTTGATGGGGAGTGAACAAAAAGAGTGGAAGGAGATGAGGTCTAGGAGGTTAGACTATAGAGGGCCTGGTAGGACTCTCACTTTTTTCTTTTTTTTTTGGTCTTAAACCACATTCTTAACTGCTCTTTTTTTATATATGTATAAAGATTGGCACCTGAGCTAACATCTGTTGCAAATCTATTTCTTCTTCTTCTCCTCCTTCTCCTTCTCCTGTCTTCTTCTCCCCATAGCCCCCTAGTACATAGTTGTATACTCTAGTTGCAGGTCTCTCTGGTTGTGCTATGTGGGATGCCGCATCATCACAGCTTGATGAGCAGTGCCATGTCCATGCCCAGGATCGGAACTGGCAAAAACCTGGGCCACTGAAGTGGAGCACGCAAACTTAACCACTCAGCCACAGGGCTGGCCCTAACATTTTTCTTGATTAACCAAGAATTCATCAAAGGATTTTGAGCCACAGAGTGACCTAATCTGGCTTATATTTAGAAGATGCTCTCTGACTGTGGTGCTGAGAATAGACTGAATAGAGACAAAGGCAGAAGCAGAAAGACGAGCTGGTAGGTAATTTCAGTGATTCACCATAGGCATTATGGTGTTTGGACAGGTAAGATCAGAAGTGAGTGGACAGGATTTGATGACTTGTACATGGTGGATGAAGTATATAAGGCAAGGGTCATCTCGAGGTTTCTGGCCTGAGCACCTGGAAGGTAGAACTGCCAGTTACTGCTTTCAAAAATACAATGGGAGAAGAGTGATTCAGGATGCAGCTTAGGAGTTCATATTAGGACTATCTGAGGTTTAAAGTATGGTTTGGGCTAGAAATATAAATTCAATATTCATCAGAATACAGATGGACTTTAATACCATGAGATAGAATGAGATTCTCAAATAAGTGAATGTATGTGGAGAATGTTGAATCCTCAGTCCTCCATTTTTAGAAGCTGTAGAGATGAGCCAAAACCAGACAACAATGAAAAGGATGGCCAGTGAGAGAAACGGAAAACAAGAAATTGTGGTATCCTGAAATACAAATGAAGAAAGTGTTCCAAACAGGGAGAAATGACCAAATGTGTTAATTTTGTTGATAGATGAAAAAATATGACTGCTAAGAATAGACAGGACTATGTAATAATGTGAAGACATTAATTAAGCAAACATGAATTGAGCACCTGCTGAATATCAGGCTCTCTGTTATTACTATGGAAGACACAAGCATGGATAGTATTTGGTTTCTGCACTAAAACATCTCAAAATTGATAGCCAGAAATTGATATCTTAAAACAAAAAAAGATATATAAGGTAAATGTAACAGAGACTAGTTGAAAGTGAGAAACAAACAAAGCTATCTCTCAAGCTAGGAAAAGATGCATAATTTCAAATACATTGATTCGAGAAGGCCATAGTAAAATATTGAATCATGGCTTACAGTGTGAGTGGAACTCAGGCTGGTGGATGTAGGAAGAATATGAGTTAATTCATAAGGATCAGTGTAAGCAAAGGCAGAAAGGGTTAAAGCATACAACATATTCACAGAACAGGTGCAAAGGAGCTCCACAAACCATTCCCCTTTCTTCATTCTTGATTCACTCTTGATTCATTCTTCATTCTTGTCACAAGCCATCTTTGAGTTAATGACAATGAAGCAGGCTGTGGATCAAGGAGAAACTGATAGAGTAACAGTCATTCTGGAAGTTAGCAATTGTTTTATCAGAGTCGATTGACATGATGTGACTGTAACAAAACCAGGGAACAGAACTCATCCACCACAAGAAATGGGGTCTTTTACAATAGCGTCTTTAGGGTACATTACAATAATTTTTCAATTTCATCAAATATTTTTAACCCGTGGTATGAAATCCTCTGACTTCAAAACCCTTATTCTCTAAAGCAATATTCAAACCAAACCTTCCTGAAGGATAGAAACATCTACCTAAATGAGATTTCCCATGAGGCTTCATACCTTTGCTCTGCAAGGTAACTCAAATAAGACTGCTGTCTCCTTTTTCCATCGTTTCTTTCTGGTTTCCCCATGCCTCTCCATATAAGGAGATTGTACTTAATCTTCTTCCCAGGGAGAAGATACTGCACGTGGGTGGTACCAAGAGAGTACCACCTAGGGAAGGTCCTGCTACTGAGCAGGTAAAACCCTGCAAATCATTTATTTCGCCATTGGATGTCGTCAGTGTTCTATGGAGTACCTCCGAGTGAGTTCTGTGTCAGGGACATTATGAGTTAAAGGCAGCAATTTGTTTACTGCTTTGAGGCATATTAGCATCCTCCTCAGTTAAATGGTGTGGAAATGGTAACAAAATTCATTTTTATTAGGCAATATTTTAATATATCTAGTAATAACATTTTCTAAAAAAAAGACAGCTACATACCCTGAGACAGAAAATGTGAATTTGACAGACTCAGTCTTCAGATTAAGCCAGTCACTACTGCAAATAGATCAAATATCAAATGATGTGGCCAGAGCTTTAATTATGTTATTTCTGGTGATCGAATCCATCTGAGATATGTGATGAAATTTTTTCTGCTGCTTCTGGGAATGTGATCCCTAATGTCAGACATTTGGGGAAATGTCAAGTACATCCAGAACACTTTTTTTCCTTTAGTTTTCAACAAAAGGTATACTAGATAAGAAGGAAAAATGCAAGTATCTAGGATTGCTACTTGTTACATATACAGGTTCTTTACCTGCCACACAAGAGGAGCCAAAGAAAAACTGCAACACCAGCCTTATGGCAAGGGAAGGGTTTTTATTTTGGATGACATCAGCTGGGAGAGAAGAGTGAGTCCTTGAATTTGTCTTGTCTCTCCAAAAGATGGGAGGCAAGGGTTTTTTAAAGGTTGTAAGAAATACGGCTGTTTGTAGGGAGCAGGGAGCCTGTGGCCTTGTTGGTCGGCGCTTTCTCACCAGCCTGTGTTTGGCCTTGTGGGGCTGCTTGTAGAAAGGGAGAGATAAGGGATTCGGAAGGTGGCTGTTCTTGGCCATCTGCCTCCATGGTGGATGGCAGATTCTGGTGCCGGGGAGCCAAGGAGTTGGGGCCTGGGAAGCTTTAGTTTCTTGATATTCTCTGGACATCCGTTTCCCTGTAATAAACTTCAAGCATCCGTGATGAGCAAAAACTTTAGTGTGAGGCACCTGGGCTTTTAACAATTTGTAACTTCTAGTTGATTGTAAAGCTCAGGGAGTCAAAGGTTAAAGAAACAGATATTTACATATGAGTGTAACTAAAGAAGCAGGGAGAAGGGATGAGTGCTTTTGGTTATATGCTGGGTTCAATATAGGGGAACTGATATCAGGCCCAGTTTCAGGTTGATGAATAACATTATTTAAGTAAGAATTTTAATCAACTCATGGAGATTTTTTTGAGCTATTAGAGATTGGTAATGGTTTTCAAAAGTTATTGCTTTACATTTACATTATTTTAAAACAAATTTACAAAATGATGCAAATATACAATGATACAACAGAGAAAATGAAACAAATATACAAAAAATGATGTAACATCACCATAAAGGAATTCAAACAATATTGAAGTATTTAAACTAAAAATTGAAAGTTCCCCTTTAATGAGACACAGCCACCATCCCTCTTCTCTACTCACACACTGACATCCTCCTGTTTTTAAAGGAGGCCATTGTTAAATGTTTGTGTATGCTCTTTAGGATCTTTATATATATATATATATATATGATTCTATACAATTTTAAAGTTAATATTTAAGGCATTCAAAGGTAGGTTAAAATATTAGCTTGGAATAGAGTTACGGCAGGGTAAGCACAGCAGGTCTGTATTGGTAGGGAGTGAACAAGAAAACAATTTTAAGTCTAGTCTCACATCTTGTCTTGATTATATAGGGTTAGAAGTAAGATTTACTGCGTTATTAGACTTTATTCTATATAATAACACACAAGCCATCCCTTAAAGTCTCTCAAGGTCTTTACACATACCAGGGACATATATAAATACAGGAGATTCAAGTTAGCATTGACCTTTGGTTGGCCAGGAAGAGTTTACTTTGTCTTCATTAGGGAATGCTAGCACATTAACAGAGTAATAAATTTTGATTTCTTTTCCTCACTTCCATTGTTATCAGATTTCTTTTTAATTATTATTATACTTTTGTTGAGCTAACAGGCTTTAATGAAGACTAAGCATCTCTGACCTGTATTTGTTCAGTAAATAAGCCACTAGATTATACCCAGAAGGTCAACAGGGACAGAAGTTAAACAATCTTGCTCTGCCTTGAACAGTATCTATTGCAAGAGATCAACAATGTAACAAGTGTGGTTTTGGGCTAGGGAAAAATAATACTAACGTATAAACAAAGAAACAAAAAAAATACTAAATATTTTCTGAGTTTGAACCTTCTGAGAGGAAAGAGAAATACATTTTAAAATTATTTTCCCCACATAGCCTTGAGGCACAGATTGTATATATTAATTGTACATTTATAACATTTAACTTTGTTCAGTAATAGATTGTTATTTCTGCATGTCTCATACAAAGAGAAAATGATGAACGCTTAGAAAAGAAAGCCCATGAGAAAAGATGAAAGAAATTGAGTTTATTCATTCTGGAGAGAAGCAACTTGGAGGGCAAAGTAATAATGTTCGTCACACAAATGGAGATTTCCCAGAGAGAAAGCAGCGGCTCTTGGGGGCATGGTTTCCTTCAGCACTATCCCTGCTGGCCAGGAGGGCACTTAAAGGCAGAGAAGTGCCTATTTTATAATTAACCAAGGGCAAAGGATCCACTTTGAAATCTTGCCTGGCAACCCGCAATGAAATTCTCCACAGTCAGCACTGACAACAGGAGAAAAGAAAACACACTTGCACCCCAAAATGAGGAATTCTGGTTAGAGAACATTGTTTTAAAATTTATCTACGTGAGAGAGAGAAAGTTGTTGCTGGAGGAGTTGTACAAGGGTATGAAAAATTGGATGATTCCATCAGTCTAGGATGGCTTGGAAGTAAGAATAGATTTTTTTCTCAAAGTCTTATCATGCCAATAACTCGATACTAATATTATCTTAAATAACTAAAAATTGGGAACTGATAGTTAATTATGGAAAAAGATGGGCTGAGTACTGAACAGCTGTTGAAAGCCTTGGCAGCGTCTGTTGCATTGTGATGCATTTAAATGAGTTTCACCCTGATGTGGTTTGCCAGCTGACAAGAGTCCCACCATATGACTTTGACTGTGGACTTCCTGGCATCACATACCTGGACTGCAGGAAAGAGACACTTTTCTCAGAGTCTATCGGAAAAATGAGTAAGTCTGATTCACTGGGCTGTCTCCTGATAAACGAATGAAGCCACTGTGTACAAATAGAATGGTAAGGTGCATACCGTTATTTTCATTTTACAGATCAGAAAACTAAAAGTAGAAAACTGGCCCCAAATAAATCATGCTTGCTACTAGTCACAGAAAGATGGTGGAAAGAATTTTCCGTTTTCTCATTTAGTGACCAGAGAGCTTATCCCACAACAGTTTGCCAGTTGTCACTCTTCTACCATAACAATAATATTTAGTATAATAATGGCCAGTTAGACCCTAACTTATGCAGCCAGTAATGCAATATTGAAAAGTTAGAGATGTGCCTCACTCCACTATCCCTCCCCTTGCACAATCATGTTTTAAAGTTGAAGTAGCTTTAACATGAAAAACAAAATTGTGAATACTTCGTGAACAAGTACACCAGCTTTATTCTTGAGGTTTCTTTTCAGACCAACTGTTCTGTTGGTTAATGTTTTAATAAGATTTTAACTGACATATTTTCTGAAAATAATATGTTATCTATGATAAACTGCTTCCATTGAAAAATACCACAAACTTTTACGCTTTTGCCCTGCTGGAACAGATGGCAAGCCAACTGTCAACAACATTTCTTTTTTTAAAGCTCAGAAAAGGAGGCAGGAAGAAGAATAAAGGATGCTTGTTCTTTGTTAGATGTCTTAATCATATTTCCAAAGTAATTCTTTAAATGTTAGAAAAGATAGTTCTGTAAGATCCCTGGAACTTAAAATGAGAAAGAGGCACTATTTAGCACAATTGAAGATAAAGTTGCTAACCATTTGAAGAGTCTAATTTAACTAATTAGTGATTTTTGCAGCTGTCTATGTTTTCCTCCATCCAGTCAAATTTAACTTTAGAACTTTTCTCCCTAGAGGGATAAATTAAGTCTTAAATTTTTAAAATACGATTTCTCATGTCTTTTCCTAATAGTTAAGATTTGGCCCAGAATTTCCCTCTCACAATGCTCTATGGATACCCTATGCCAGAATTTTCATTTTCAAGTGATTGCCAGTGATTTTATGCACCTGAAGTTTGATAAACGCTATCACTTCAGTCTTCTAGATTAATGATTTTCAACTTGAATTTCTCAAAGACCTAAAGTTTAATGGAAGATTCTTAGGCCAATATCAGGAGACAAGAGGGGGATCAAGAAGGAGGAGCTTTAAATTATTTGCCTTTGATGAAAGCAATCCATTTCTATATGTTCTTCAAATTTTGATGAAATTCAAATATGAAAATTACAAACTAAATGGCTATATGCTGTTTAACTTTTTGGTGTTGTCAGTTTCCCTTTGGTTTCCCATAATATACAATGTTGTGTAATATACAATGTCTCTCGTTTGATGAGGGAAAAAGGAGGAGCATTTACCTTTTTGCCCTTTTGGGAAAAAGAGGATGGGACAATAATGTTCTCTTAGAGCTGGTGTGGTGTTGGAAGAAAGAATCAAGATAGAGACTCCCTGAGGGAGAGAGAGTCCAAATCTAAGGAGTAAATCACCTAAGACTGCCTTTCAGGAATCAGGTCCTAGAGTCTGTCGCCCAGAAAAGACCAGTATGAAAAAGGCTTAGAAATGTTTACACTATGTTCTGTTTAAAAAGGCCTGGGGTAAAGGGATATATTATGAATTGCAGTGTGCGGGTTCAAGAAATGCATTTTTTAAATAAAGCCTGTATTATAAAATGCAAATGTTCTTAATGGATTGCTCAAATGAAAAAAAAATTACAAAGGAGAAACCAAAGAGGCTTGAAATAGTGAGACAAAATTTTACAATTGGCTAGTAAAAGGGAATGGATATGGGTGGACAGAGAAGAACATTAAAAGAAAATCCAGGTGAAGGCTGAAGCACTGTCTCTCCTTGTCATAGTAGAGAATTCTTTCATGCTGTGGATGACTGATAGGAAGGGTAGAATGGGTCTAGCAGTAATCAGCAGTGCTTTGTGTCCTTCCCAGAAAAGCAGGAGGCAATGACCCAGCCCCTAGAAATTGCCAAATTCCTACAACCATGATACTGCTTATTTCTCCTGCATCTACTAATTTCTAAACTGTGTTCTGAGATATTATATTTGTTGAGTCTCTTCAAAGAAAAAATGTACAAGCAGAGTTAAACAGGTGAGAGAAACTGTAGTCAAGACTATTGCAATAAGGGAAAGAGATTGAACTCTATTCCTCAAACAAAAAGTGGAGGAGTTTTTAAATGCTGAGGTGAGCTAGTGGAAAAATACTGGAAGATGTTATTGGGGGAGGTTGGTCAATATGATTAGACCACTTGTGTTGGCTGATTGAGGCTGCTCTAAGTTAGGCTCCTACTCCCCTGCAGAGACTGGGAGATAGGGATCCTAGCTTTCTTGAGGATTACGTTTCAAAGGCATGGCTCCCAGGTCCTTGACAAAGGCATAACTAAGTTGTAAAAGGGCTGTGAGAATATTTACACCTTGTACGGACAGATAAAGGACTTACAATCACAAATCTTCTAAATGCACTAAGAAAAAGGCAGTCAGGAAGAACGCTGCCTAAAGTTTAGTCAAGCTCAGGGGAACATGAACACCCTCTTAGTTACCCTCAAGACTAGAATAGCCAGGAAAAGTGCTCCTTTTCTGACCCATAGCATCTCAACTTTGCCTTTCATAGGTTGAAAATATCTCTCTGTATGTCTGTCTTTTCAGCTGGACTAGCACTTTTACTCCCAGTGATGACTCCAATATGAAACGGTGAACTTTTATTTCTCAAAAGTATATTGATCAATTATGAGCATCATGACTACACTAAATAATGAAAAGACGGAGAGGAGGTGACTTCTTAGAAACCCCCAGAGCACCAGGAAATGAGGGGATGACAAAAGCCAAGAACACCATAATGATTCAGCTGTTCTCAACAAGACCCTGTTGAACAACTCAAGTTGTGGATAGGGAAGCTCAGTGAAGATGAGAATTAGCAGTCAGTGTTCCAACAGTTTAATTTTTATGATGGCTTTTCTTCCCAAATAGAAATATGCAACTTGACTTCTGCAAACTTCCAGAAAGGTGAAATCACAAAGCTATCATCTCAGCACACAAAAAAAATGTTAGGGACATCATCTGGAAACTTTCCTAGAAATATTTGCTTTGTGGAAAAATAAATATGCAAAGTTCTTTATCTTTACTTTTAAGAGAAAATTCCTCTTTTTGGACTAAACTGTAATCCTGATATTAATCAGTTCAGAAAAGAGTCTGATGGACAAACTTGACAAAGTGGAAGATGGAGTGGGTGTGGGCAGAGGTATGTGTGAGTAGTGTGGAGTAGGGCAGTGGACGTTTGAGTAAGTGCAGGATGCAGCCTTTCAAACATAGTTTGGGCAAAGAGGTCTTGAATTTGTATCTTGTGAGACATTTTGTTGCACAGATTTTTAAAACATATTGAATAATTAAAACATTTAATACCTGAACAAAATAAATTATTAAATCTGGTTAAATCCAATACTGAATCTGTTTAAAATAGATTTTCATAATGGAATTGAGGTCATGAAATTTGGTGATAAGAAATTCAAATTAGCAACAAAAATATACTCTACTTCCAAAAATATTTTTTCTTTGACATCTCTTTTGTTTTTCTTTTTTTTTTTGTAAAATACCATCTTAAACGGAATCATTGAATATCCCATTCAATAATAGATATAGCTGGCTTTGGTACAAAAAGATGAAATTGTTTTGCCTGTTGGTTCCAGCATAATGGAAGTTTAAATCCACTGTCCTCACATTTGCTGGCCTGAAGCATCTGAGGTAATCTAGGGAAAATTGGCCCATAACAGTGACTATCAGTGCTTTAAGAGAACATTGAGAAAGAAAAAGAAAGCTGGAGGCACCATACTCCCTTGTATCAAACCATATTACAAAGCTATACTAATCAAAAGAGTATGGTATTATCATAAGACATATAGATCAATGGAACAGAATAAAGAATCCAGAAAGAAACCCATACATATATGGTAAATTAATTTATGACAAAGGAGCCAAGAATATACAATGGGAAAGGACAATCTCTTCAATAAATAGTGTTGGGGAAATTGGACAGATACACGCAAAAGAATGAAACTTAACTGCTATCTTACACCATACACAAAAATTAACTTAGAATGGACTGAAGACTTGAATGTAAGAACTAAAACCACAAAACTTCAAGAAGAAAACATAGATGCTAAGCTCCTTGACATCGGTCTTGGAGATGATTTTGTGGATGTAAAAGAAAAGACAACATAAGCAAAAATAAACAACTACAATGAAATATCACTTCACACCTGTTAGAATGGCTACTATCAAAAGGATAATAAATAAGTGTTGGCAAGGATGTGGAGAAAAGGGAACCTTTGTGCACTGTTGATAAGAATGCAAATTGGTGCAGCCAACATGAAGAACATATGCAGCTTCCTCAAAAATAAAAGTAGAACTACTATAAAGATCCAGCAATTCCACTTTCAGTTGTTATCTGAAGAAAATAAAAGCACTAACTTGAAAAGATATATGCACCCCTGTGTTCGTTACAGCATTATTTACAATAATCAAGACATAAAAACAACCTAAGTGCCCACTGGTGGGTGAATGGATAAAGAAATACAATGGAATATTATTCAGCCATAAAAAGAAAGAAATCTTACCATCTGCAACAACATAGATGGACCTTGAGAGGATTATGCCAAGTGAAATAAGTCAGACAGAGAAAGACAAATACTGTATGATCTCTCTGATATGTGGAATCTAAAAGAAAAAGCAAAGAAAGAGCTTATAGATATAGAGAACAGAATGGTGGTTGCCAGAGGCAAGTGCTGTGGGGTGGGCAAAATGGATGAGTGGGATCAAAAGGTACAAACTTCCAGTTATAAAATAAATAGGTCATAGGATCTAATGTGCCTCATACTGAGTATAGTTAATAATACTGTATTGCATATTTAAAATATTATTTTAAAAGGTACTAAGAGAAGAAAGTTCTTATCATAAGAAAAAAAATTTACTATGGTGACAGATGTTAACTAGACTTATATGGTGATCATTTCATGATATATACAAATATCAAATCATTATATTGTACACCTGAAACTAATATAATATTATATGTCAATTATACTTCAATAAAAAAATAAACAATAATGAAATAAAATACACAAGGACCTCATACAACTCCGCAGCAAAAAACAAATAACCCAATTAAAAAATGGGCAAAGAGGGGTCTGGCCTGGTGGCGTAGTGGTTAAGTTTGTGCACTTCACTTCACCAGCTCCAAGGTTTGCAGGTTTGGATCCTGAGTATGGACCTAGCACTGCTCATCAAGCCACACTTTGGCAGCATCGCACATAAAATAGAGGAAGATTGGCACAGATGTTAGCTCAGTGACAATTTTCCACAAGCAAAAAGAGGAAGATTGGAGGACGTTTAGTGTCAGGGTGGAGTGAGCTCTCCCATAAACTCTCACCTCAAAGACACAATGAAAAGGACATTCGTATTCCAACAGAGGACATCCATACAACACAAAATATGTGTGAGAGACCCACACAGTCATACATCAGAAGGTGGAGGTACTGGAGCCCCCTTCTGAGGAAGTGTAATGAGGTAGGAGAACACTTCTCTTCCTTGCCAAAGGAAAGTGGCCCAGGGAGTGTGCACAGCCTCTGGGAGGAAAGCAGATGGGGGAGGGAGTGGTGGCCCTCCACGGGAACTCCACAAATCTCTGAGGTCACTCACAGCTGGGGGCAAAGCCCCCCACAGAAGGGACTAGCTATCACAAAGGTGTCTTCATCAAGCCAACACCCTGGGAGAGCAGATAGTGAAGGCAGAGTGAGAAGCCCCCGAGATCATGCAGGAGAAGAAAGTATCCCTCCCCTGCACCTGGAGCTGCAGCCTTTCACCTTTGAGCTGTCCCCATGGATCCCTGTGGTGTCAGACTACACAGCTCTTGATCCCCACCCAGTGGCAAAAGGTGAAAGTAGCACTCAAATACTACCACAATGTGAAAGTACAAATCCATGCCATCTGGCAGTATGAAAAAATATATTAAATCTCCAGACCAGAAGGAAAATGACAAGTACCAAGAAATAAATCCTGAAGACACTGAAATCTATAACCTAAATGATGCAGAATTCAAAATAGCTATCATTTAAAAATTCAATGAGTTAAAAGAGAATGTAGATAGACAATACAATGAGTTCAGGAGCTACTTCACAAAAGAGATTAAAACTATAAGGAAGAACCAATCAGAAATATTGGAGATGAAACACACAATGGATGAGATAAAGCAGAATATAGATTCCCTGAACAGTAGAGCTGATAACATTGAGGAATGAATCAGCATTACTGAAGAGAGAAACATAGAAATGCTTCAGAAGGAGGAGGAGAGAGAGTTAAGACTAAAAATAAATGAAGAAAGCTCTGAGAAATATCCAACTCAATTAGGAAATGCAACATAAGAATTATAGGTATTTCAGAGGGAAAAGAAAATGACGATGGAGCAGAAAGCATGTTTAAAGAGATAATAGCAGAGAACTTTCCAAACCTGCAGCTGAAGACGGAAATCTACGTGAAAGAAACCATCAGATCTCCTAACTACATCAGTGTAAAAAGACCTACTGCAAGACATATAATAGTGAAGCTGGGAAAAGTCAATGACAAAGGAAAAATACTAAAGGCATCAGGCAGAAGAAAGTAACTTACAAAGGAACTCCTACCAGTCTTTCAGTGGATTTCTCAGCAGAAGCCTTACAGGCTAGGAGAGAATGGAATGATATATTCAAATCTTTGAAAAATAAAAACTTTCAGCCAAGAATACTCTATCCAGTGAAAATATCTTTCAGATATGATGGAGAAATAAAAACTTTCACAGATAAATGAAAGCTAAGGAGTTCATTGCCACAAGACACCACCCCACCACAAGAAATCCTAAAGAAGGCCCTCATAACTGAAAAAAAACGGGGAAAGTGGTTACAAAGCCTTAAGGAGATAAATAGACAGACAAAAGCACAAAATTGGAGATATCCAGCACAACAGGTTAGCAATTACTCAGGTAAAGCATTAAAGAAAAAGGGAAGGAAAACACCAAAAACAGAGATAATCTTGCCATTTTAACCACAAACTCACAATACAAGATGGAATAAGATGTGACAAAAACAACTTAGGAGGGGAAGAGGCGGTGGACTGAACTGAATTAGTTTAAGGAAATTAGAGGTCATCAGAAAATGGACTATCTCACCTGCAAAATTTTGCATACCAACTTCAGAGTAGCCATTAAACAAGAAAGTAGATCAGAGCCACAACTAATAAATAAGTAGAAAAGTAAGAAATCCAGCATAAAAAATTCCCTCACCAAATTGGTAGTCTGAAATACACGGGACAAGAAACAAAAGAAATGCAGGAGAATTGGAAAATGAGTGATAAAATGGCAACATTAAGCCCTCATATATCACTAATCACTCTAAATGTAAATGGGTTGAATTATCCAATCAAAAGACACAGAGTGGCAGGATGGATTAAAAAACAAGACCTGACAACATACGGCCTCCAAGAAGCACATCTCAGCTCCAATGGCAAACACAGGCTGAGAGTGAAGGAATGGAAGACAGTACTCCAAACTAATGGCAAACAAAAGAAACTAGGTATTGCGATACTTATATCAGACAAAGTAGACCTCAAGATGAGACAGGTAAAGAGAGACAAAGAGGGGCAGTGTATAATGATCAAAGGGGTGCTCCACCAAGAAGATATAACACTTATAAAGGTCTATGCACCCCACAGAGGAGCACCAAAGTACATAAGGCAACTACTAAGAAACCTAAAAGGAGATATTAACAATAACACAATAAGAGTATGGGACTTCAACACTCCACTCACGTCAATGGGTAGATCATCCAGACTGAAAGTCAATAAGGACCAGTGGAACTGAATGAAAAGCTAGACCAGATGGACTTAACAGATATATATATAGAACACTCCATCCCAAAACAGCAGAATACGCATTCTTCTCAAGTGTACAAGGATAGACCATATGTTTGGAAATAAGGCAAGCCTCAATAAATTTAAGAAAGTTGAAATAATAACAAGCATCTTTTCTAACCACAATGCTATGAAACTAGAAATCAACTACAGGGAAAAAGCTGAGAAAGGAACAAAGATGTGGAGACTAAACAACATGCTACTGAAGAACAAATGGATCATTGAAGAAATCAAGGAGAAATAAAAAATATCTGAAGACAAACGGGAATGAAAACATGCAATACTAACTCATATGGGATGCAGCAAAAGTGGTGATAAGAGGGAAATCCATCACGATACAGGTTCTCCTTAACTAACAAGAAAAATCCCAAATAAGCAATCTCAAACTACACCTAATTGAATTAGAAAAAGAACAACAAACAAAGCCCAAACTCAGCAGAAGGAGGGAAATGATAAAAATCAGAGCAGAAATAAGTGCAATTGAAATAAAAAAGACAGTAGAAAGGATCAAGGAAACAAAAAGCTGGTTCTTTGAGAAGATAAACAAAATTGACAAAACTTTTCCAGACTCTGAAAGAAAAAAAGACAGAAAGCTCAGATAAATAAGATTAGAAATAAAACAGGAGAAATTACAACAGATACTACAGAAATATAAAAGACTATAAGAGAATACTGTGAAAAGCTATATGCCAACAAATATCCTTAAGCAAAAAGAGAGGAAGTTTGGCAACAGATGTTAGCTCAGGGCCAATGTTCCACACCAAGAAAACAAGGAGGGAGGGGCAAAGAATTTGAATAGACATTTCTCTGAAGAAGACACGCAAATGACATGCCAAGACATGCCAAGAGTATTTGAAAGATGCTCAACATCACTAATCATCAGGGAAATGCAGATCAAAACTGTATGATTTAGCACCTCACACCTATTAGAATGGCTATTATTTTTTTTTTAAAGATTATAATTCTTGGCAAGGATGTGGAGAAAGTGGGCCCTCCTTGTATGCTGTTGGTAAGATTTCAAAATGGTGCAGCCACCTAAGGAAATCTATATGGAGCTTTCTCAAATCATTATAAATAGAACTGCCGTATGATCCAGCATTCCCATTTCTAGATACGTATCCAAAAGAATTGAAATCAGCATCTTGAAGAGATACCTGTACTTCCATGTTCATTGCAGCATTATTCACAGCTGCCAAGATATGGAAACAACCAAAATGTCTATCCAGTTGAATGGATTAAGATAATGTGGTATATAGATAGAATGGAATATTATTCAGCCTCAAAAAAACAAGGAAATCCCACCATTTTCAACAATATGGATGAACCTGGAGTATGTTGTACTAAGTAAAATAAGTCACTCACAGAAGAACTAATGTTGCATGATTCTTCTTATATGAGGTATCTAAAATAGTCAAGCTTGTAGAAGCAGAGAGTAGGATGGCGATTGGCAGGGATGGGGAGGGAGAAATGGAGAGTTGTTCAATGAGCATAAAATTTAGTTATACTAGATAAGTTTTAAAGATCTGGTGTATTCAATAGCACCTAGAGTTAACAATAGTGTGCTGTCTATTTACAATTTGTTAAGTGGGTAGATCTCAAGTTAAGTCATCTTACCACATAAAAAAAGAAAGACATTGCGTTAGACTTGCAGAGATGGAAAATAAGCTAAATGTGTGGATGGCAAGAGAGAAGAGAAAGAAGGAAATGAAATAAATAAAGGAAAGGCTATCTCACTTCTGTGTAAGTCTGAAAACCTTTCAAAACACTATTAAACAGTTTAGAATGGAAAATGGCATAGTTTTCATCCATTCAAAATTGGAGATGCCAGTAAAAAATAATAATATTGCCATCAAAGCGAATTTTTCCAGCAACCTCTCAGGTCTTCTAAACAGTGTTTCCTTTGCTTTGTAATGCTAAATTCACATGACTGATAACTTTTTTTTTTTTTAAAGATTTTATTTTTTTCCTTTTTCTCCCCAAAGCCCCCCGGTACATAGTTGTATATTCTTCGTTGTGGGTCCTTCTAGTTGTGGCATGTGGGACGCTGCCTCAGCGTGGTTTGATGAGCAGTGCCATGTCCGCGCCCAGGATTCGAACCAACGAAACACTGGGCCGCCTGCAGCGGAGCGCGCGAACTTAACCACTCGGCCACGGGGCCAGCCCCCACATGACTGATAACTTTAAAAAAAAATTTTTTTGGTCTCCTTTTCCCAAGAAATCCTTGTCTTCTCTTTGCATCTCTTCCTACCGTTACTGTTGTCTTTGTGGAGAGAGCATATGTGACCTTTTGAGATAGAAGAGGGAAAGAAGGCAGTTAGGACACCCCGGAGGTCTTGCTTGGTTTCACATTATTTGTAGGGCATATAGGTTCCAGCTTTCACAAATTTGCTTCAGAGCTTTCTCAATGAACTGAAAGTGCTTTTAATAGCGCAGGATGGGCTACCTTACAAGGAATAACCCACAAAACTCCATTTCTGGTCATGTCCCTCTTCAGCCCAGTCTACTGACTATGGTGGTATTTTCTTTTCTTTTTCTTAAGTGGAAGAGGCACTTTTAAAAATATTCTGGGCATAAATAGAAAAACACTACTATTGCTAGCGTGCGCACACACACACACACACATACATACAGATACCACAGATATCTTTAGAACTACAGTCTACAATCACAATATTGCATTATGAAATTCTAACCTTGTTGTAAAGACCATATACTCTTAAGAACCTTTAAAAAACTAGAATTAGCATTTTAGCTTTTAAAATATCAATAGGAGCAACATAAACATTCAGAAAGGATTGACTATCTTTAGGTAGGACCTAGATCGACACCAGAAATAATATTCCTGCCTGTTGAAAAATTTTTTGTAGAAGCATAGAATTTTTACAGTAACTAATAATAATGACAGTAGCACTTTCATATGCTGTCACTGTGCTAAGCACTTTATCTGAATAAAGTCATTTAATAAAAGCAGTCACAACAGGAGAGTATACTGTTTTTAATCTGCAACGTATAGATGAGGAAACTGAAACATCCAGAGGAATGATCCTAACTAATAAGGAATAAAATAGAGCCCATAGAGGTGACAGGCCTCAGTAGCAATAGAACAGAGTAAATGTTTAGGATCTTAAGTTTTTTAAAGGGCCTTCCTCTAAGGTGAAGTCTAAATGTTTTAAGCTTGGCCCCGGCCTTACCCAAATTCAATCAGCCAATCTGTTTATGTTAAAGGACCCAGAACTGAGAATAATTCCTGAGAGTTTGGAGGCTGGCTAGATGCCAGGGTTTTCTCTTTTCTTTTTTTCCTTTCTGTAATGAACATAAAGTGGTTATTGGGGTGTGGTGATAAGAAAAATGATTGCTGAATTTTCTACAATCTACCCTCATTACCACTAACACCTCTTCTGTCCCACCAATGGATTTTCTAGACTTTGGCAAAGTCATCTGTTACCTATGTAGCAGGCTATAGATCATCACATAATTGCAGTTTCTCTAAAGTTATATGAATTATCTTTGACTTTCTAGAACAATGTCAATGATAAAGATATGACTTTAGCCAGCACATTGGATAATTAGGGTTAACACTTGGGTTGACCTACGTTCCTCACAGATCTTTCTGTGACTTGAACTTCTCACAGATCTATCTTTATCTGGGCTGCTGCACTGCCATCTTGCTCTGTAAAGCTCTAAATTCTCTTTGAAGATGCTGAGACATCTGCTTGAGATGGATGCTGGATAATAAGATGTAAACATCCCTGACATAACTTTAGTGCCCCTTTGTGCCACTATCCATCAATTGGTTGGGTTATACTTCTGTCGAAGGCTATAAAAAGAAAGAGCAGACAGCTAAATTCTCCTCTCCTTGCTCATCCACTAATGCTTAAAGAGATAATAAAATGGACATTTATTCTCAACTGTAGCACAATTGAAATGCTATGATGTTTTTGGTGACTTCTGAAGGGTAATAGAAAGTGAGTACCACCTGTTTATGATGTGTCATCAGGTGGCACTTCTATGATGGCAGTTAGATAAATTATACTTAAGATGTCACATCCTTCATGTGGTGATGGGTTGTTCTCTGGGAGAGCAGTTGATGCCTAATCACATAAAATAAACAGACCATGGCTCATACAATTCATTTGTTTCATCTGTCTTCACAGTTAATGAATGGTAGGCCAGTCTGTTTGGTGCAGGGGTTAGTGCATGTTATGAAGAAGGCCAAATGAAAGGATTCGTTGCATTGCCGGTAGGCCAATTGTGTTAGGAGGGAAGCCATTTCTGACTCTTCCCCTTTTTCTCTCTTCCAAGGGTCTTTTGATTAGGCTTTTTGTAGATTTCCTTTATTCTTTTAACTTATTTCACCTCCTTCTCTTTTTGAGGAATGAGAAGGGAGGTGTACCTAGCTGTAATTGGTACTTACTATGTGCCAAACACTGTGTTAGGCTATTAAGCCCATACTAATTTATTTATTCTTCACAACACTTACTGACTTATGTTATTGGTCCCATATTACTGATATGGTAACTATTGGAGCTCCTGGATCCTTAACTTTTTCAAATTTTGAATGAATAGCAAGGAATAGAGAGACATACTCAACTTTTCCCAGCATATCATGTTCTTATAACAGATATAAGTTGTACAGCCACACAGGGATGATTTTCATCCTTGTCCCATCTTGGGAGGGTAGTGGTCCTAACTAACTGAACTCAAATAGGAAAAATAAATCTTATCCAGAATAATGAACATAACTGGTAAGTGATATAGCAGAGCCAGCAGAGGTGACCACACTTTTTCTTTTTAACTTTTTAAGTTGCTCCCTGTGGGTATTTAGCACTCAGTTCTCTGTTTAAGGGAAATTCTTACGCAGGAAAGTTCAGATGGTCTTACAAAACTCTAGGTACAGGAAGAGGTCACTTGAACTGGATGATCAATCATTGATAACAGCAATGTATGGGATGCTTTCTTCACACAGCAATGAGAGTGTCAGACAGTAAAGCTCTTCCACAGAGGAAATTGCTGGGGTTCTCAATGATGGCAGATTATTCTAGGACAATAACTTGGCTCTTATGCATGTCCCTGGTGGGGCCACAGATGGCCTTCACTCGGGCAGATTCTGTTTGGTTCATTGATGCTCTCTACTGCTTCACATTCCACTCCAACATGTCCACCAAACCCTCTCCATTTTCCTGCAACAGGGCAATCGTAATGCTTTCCTGGGAGTTGTTCCTCATCTCTCTTTGTCTGCTCAATCAACCCATTGCTGAATAATACAGTTTTTCCTTTGGGATGTTGCCTTTTGATACATAAAACAAAAGCAACCACAAAACAAAAGCACAGGAAAAACAATAGCAAAATTTCCTCTAAGTCAGTCTTGGCTTTCACAATTTCAGTCTCTGAATTGGGCCTTGGAGTTTACTTTGAAAATCTAATGCTGAATATTGATTCTTTCTCTTTTTGTGTCTCTTACAGCAACAATTATCTATGAACCTTTGATTCTCAAGGGAGATACAATAGGAAAGAGCAGCAGACAAGAAAGTTTTTTAAATGGCTTATTAGCATATTTTAAAATAATATTTTTATATACCATTCATGAAGACTGAGGCAAAGTTTACCTCTTTCTAAGCTTCTTCTCATATCTATCATCAATTTAAACCACATATCTCTGCATAATGATACTATATTCTCCAAAATTTTTGCATCATTGGCTCAGTGTCTTAGTTTTTCTATATTCTTCTTTCTTTTCAACCCTAAATCTTATGTTCTAACTTGAGTGTTAATATCTGGAAGACTAGGGCCAGAGTCACCTACAGTGCTCAATGGAACATAAACTCTACTTACTGATCTTTAAAAACTATTCATCAACTTCTTGCTAGAATTGAAAGACAATGAGATTCTAGATGATGTCTACTGTGCCAAATAACTAAAAAAAAATTATTAGGTACGAACCATGTGCCAGAGTGAGCCACTTGGGTACAATGGTAACCAGGCCTGGAGCTCACACCTTGAACTTTATACTTTGGTATAAGGTATTTCTGAAATGACATGGGTGGTCCCTTTATAAATTTGAAAGTTGGTTTACAGTGATGCACTTATTTGTATATTACATTAGAGCAAAAATGTGAAAAGAAATTGTCAAATGCTATCATTTACTTCAAAGTGTAGAAAGGCTTTTTTACTATTCAGGGTAAAGTGCTAATTGTAAAGAACTTACATAACTGGGCCAAAGCAATGTCATGATGAATTAGAACCATAAACAAGTTTCCTTATTTCCCAATTCCATACAAAAGCTGTAATATCCAGGCACTTGGGGGCTTGAACTTACTAATGTGATGTGGATTCAATTTCTCTACAAACATTGCCAAGATTTGAATTTAAACCTCAATATTTCAGCCAGCAAGCTACATCTAGACACCAGAGAACAATCCACAGCAATTCAGAATCAGGGAAGAGTAAGTAGTTTAAATAATGAATGGGTTTTTGCCAATATAAACCAAGGGTGATTATCTCCCTTGGCCTCCTAAATATTTAACCTACCCAATTATGTTTCACTTGGTGCTGTAACCACAGAATAAACTTAGTAGAAGCCAAATGATTATGTGCAGATTGTGACTCTAAAATAATAGTACTTGTTCACTGTAAGACTTTTGGGAATACTGACTTCAGTTTGTGTTTCTTTTAAAAAACAGGAATTAGAATTTATTAGACATGACAGAATAAATTATCACGATTTTGATAATGAATTATTTTTCTCCCCCTTCTGAAAGGATGGAATTTCAGTCTTCTAAAATAATGACTTGTTTCTCCTACATTCTGGCAGAATGAACCCAGATATGTTAGCTGCTTAATCTATGTCTTCATTTATTAAACAGAAAATCAAGGATATAGTACTTAGTTCATCTTACTGTCATAGATTCTAGGATGATTAAAGGTCATGTGAAACGTCATTATAAATTAGAAGTCTTAAAAAAATAGAAAATGGCAGTACAGATAGTTCCCAATTTACAATGGTTTGACTTACAATTTTTCGACTTCAGAATGGTGCGAAAGAGATACACACTCAATAGGAAGAGTAAGTACTTTGAATTTTGAATTTGATCTTTTCTCAGGCTAGGATATGTAATATGATACTCTCTCATGATGCTGGGCCATGGCAGCAAGCCACAGCCGCTAGTCAGCCACGCGATCACAAGGATAAATAACCAATACACTTACACCCATTCCGTACCCATATTACTATTTTGTTTTTCACTTACAGGAGAGTATTAAATAAATTACATGAGATATTCAATACTTTATTATAAAATAGACTTTGTGTTAAATGATTTTGTTCAACCATAGGCTCATTTAAGTGTTCTGAGCATGTTTAAGGTAGTCTAGGGTAAGCTATGATGTTTGGTAGGTTAGATGTATTAAAAGCATTTTGACTTATGATATTCTCAAGTTATGATGGGTTTATTGAGACACAACCCCATCGTAAGTTGAGGAAGATCTGTATAATGCAGAGTAGAATTGTATCCCCTTTTGGTGTGGACATGAACTAAATAACATCAAGGTGGAGACATGCAAAAGTTAGTGTAATGAAGCTCCTAGTTTCAGGTCCAATATATAAAGAACTTGGAAGTCAATACTCTTGTCCTTAAAACCTGATTTCAAAATTTATCTTAAAGCCACTGTAATCAAGACAGCATTATATTGGCAAAAGAATAGACACATTTATCAATGGAACAAAATAGACAGCCCAAAACAGACTCACAAATAGTCAACTACTTATTGATAATGGCACAGATGCAATTTAACGGAAAAAGGATGATCTTGTCAACAATTGGACTTCCATATGCAAAACAATAAAACTCTGCAGAGACCTCATACCTTACATAAAACTTGACTGAAAATGGATCAAAGACCTGAATGTAAAATGTGAAAGTATAAAACTTCTAGAAGAAAACATAGGATAAAATATGCATGAACTTAGATTTGAAGATGAGTTGTTAGTACAATTACCAAAAATATGATCCATGAAAGAAAAAATGGTAAGTTGAACTTCAAATTTAAATTTTAAACAATTTTTTTTTAATTTAAAGAAAAACTATTTGCTTTAAAAGAAACCATTAATAGAAGCAAAATACAAGCCACAAACTGGGAGAAAGTATTGGCAAAACACATATTTGATAAAGAATTTATATCCAGAATATACAGAGAGCTCTTAATATTTAACTATAAGAAAAAAAACTACCCAATTAACAAATGAGCAAAAGATCTGAATAGACACCTCAGCAAAGAAGATATACAGATGGGCATATGGTCATAAAAAAGATGCTCAATATCATTTGTTACTATGTATACGCAAATTAAAACAACAATGAATACAATTGCAAACATATTAGAATGTTAAAATCCAAAACTTTGACAATACCCAATTGTTGGCTAGGATGCAGAGCAACCAGAATTCTCATTCGTTACTAGTGGGAGTGAAAAATGGTACACTTTGGAAGATATTTGGCTATTTCTTACAAAGACAAACAGTCTTACCATATGATTAAGCGTTTTTGCTTCTAGACATTTATTCATCTGACTAGAAAACTTATGTTCACACAAAAACCTGCGTGCAAATACTTATAGCAGCTTTGCTCATTCTTGCCAAAATATAGAAGCAACAACAATAGTCTTTAATAGTTGAATGGGTGAACAAAGTGTGGAACCGCCATGCAATGAAATATTATTCAGCGAAAAAAGGAATAAGTTTTCCATCCAGACAACAATATGGATAAATCCTAAATGTGTAATTCTAAGTGAGAGAAGCCAATCTTAAAAGGCTGGATACTGCACGATTTCATTTATATGACACACTGGAAATAGGAAAACTGTGGAGATGGGAAGCCGCTCTGTGGTTGTCAGGGATTGGGGGCTGGGGAAGGGTTGAACTGAGGAACCAGAAATGAATTTTATGGTTGTGAAATTATTTTGGGTGTTGTAGTGGTGGATATATGACACTATGAATTTGTCAAAACACACAGAATCCTACAGTATGAAGAGTGAGCCTTAAGGTATGCTAATTAAGAAAAAAAAGTTAAGAGATTGAGAGACCCCAAGAGGGAATGCAGACTGTGATAAAAAAAAAAAAATCTGTGTTACAAATGTATGATATTACCTCACTGAAGGGAGTTAGGGTAAAAGGTGCTGATCTCAGCAACTTTCGAAATAAGTGGAAACTGTAAGATAAAAGACAAAAAGAACTGAACATAAGTGCTATACTCTGTTCATGAACTCTGCCATGGGGGCAGAGGTAAACAGCTCTGAAATCACCCTACACGGATTCTGGGATTTCGCGGATAAACAAATGGATGGTGGATAATAAGCATTAGGTTTCTCCCTGTTGGAGTGGGAGGTTACAGAGGAGCAAGAAGTAAAGGCTAGAATAAACCATGTGGTAATGGATTAGAATGGGAGACATAAGTATGAATATACAGATAGCTTTATATACATATGTATATATATACACACACACACAGATGGTTACATATGGAAATATTTATAGACATATTTGTGTACACGAGTTGTTCTGCACTCATATATTTCCCTAGTTTTGTTCAGAGACTTTGAAAGCAATGACACACTAGTTGCAACAAATGCACCCTTCAGCCATATCTTGGTTTCTAATACCATCCCCCAATAAAAGAAATCAAAGCTCTTTGGAGAAATGGCTGATTCTAGGGCTGGGGCAAAGAATACACGAAATAAGCCTGGAGTATCTTGTAGTGCAAGAAGTGAGGACGTGCTCAAAAACACAAAGTGATAGAGTTCCATCAAAGAAGCACAGGAGCCAGCCAAGATGGACAAATCTGGAAGAGTTTAAGCAATGACATAAATAACAGTATTAGATTATAACCGAAAATATAAAATATCTGAGTCCATCTTGATATAAATAAACAATTGCATAACTAAATAAATGGGAGAGAATAGACAAATCTCTCATACAGAAAAACTCCAAAAAATTTACACAGATCCTTCCCACTCAAGGAGGTGGCATATTACTCCCCACTCCTGAAGCATGGATTGCTCGTAGTGACTTACTTCTAATGAGTACAGTATGGTAGGAAGGAAAAAATAAGTAATTAACAGTAGAGAAACCTGACAAACACTACCTCAGCTAGGTGAACAAGGTTAACATCATATGAGTAATGATTCACGTTGATAGTATGTATTCTTGATATAATGTAATGCAAGCTACACTTTACCTGCGCTCTTCCTCCCGAAACCATGTAACCCCTGTTTAACCATGAGAAAAACATCAGACACACCAAGTTGAGGGACATTCATCAAAATATCTGAGCAATATTCCTCAAGACTGCCAAGGTCATAAAAAGCAATGAAGATCTGAGACATTGTCACAGTCTAGAGAAGCCAAAGGAGATATGACAACTACATGTAATGTCGTATCTTGGATGGGATCCTGGAACAGAAGAAGGATATTAGGTAAAAACTAAGGAAATCTCAATGAATTATGGGCTACAGATAATAATAATGCACGAATACTGGTTTGTTGTGACAAATGCACCATAGCAACATTAACAATAGAGAAAACTGAGTTCAGATATTTGGGAACTCTGTAATATTCTTGCAACTTTTCTGTAAATGCCAAACTATTCTAAAATAAAAATTAATCAATGACTTAAAAAAAGGTTAATGTGATGAGACATAAATTAACAAGTCAGTCAACCAGTACCACTAGCTTCATATCCATGCTAATTCTTGAGTAGGTTAAGAACCCATCGTTACAAAACACAGACTCTAGGTGGAGCCCTGGCCTCGTGTGGGAGAAACACTGACCTGTGAAGCACAGTCCTCCCTCAATGCTTTATCCTTGCCTTTAGCAGCCTCAGAATTTCATCTCACTGACTGTAAATCTCTCCCTCTGTATCACCAATGTTTACAGATCATGAAAAACAGAAAGACATGGTTCCGTACCATAATTGCTTGACCTCTTTTCCAGCCCACTGCTGTTATTTTGTGAAGCCAGAGGGCTCGCTATCCTCCAAGAGGCTGGCAGCACTAAATGCCACAAACCTCTCGCCTGTGTTTCCCTTTGTCATCACTCTAATATAAGCTCTACAAAATTACTGCCTAGAAAAGCCTAAACATATTTAATCATTTTCCATTTTTGTCAGTGTTCTCTTCGAAGGAAAGATTCTGCGGCAGAAATGTTGAGGCTGATACCAACTTTCGTAAATTTACATACTTTCATAAAATGACACTTGTTTAGAGTGTGAAAGAACTGTCACGTGTAAAAAGTATATTCAACTGCAAAATTCTACAAAGAATTTTGTTAAACATAGTCTAAAGGAAGAAATTCTTCTTATCTTGCCTGTCATAAAAATTTGCAGAGTTGCTACTAGTTAGAAACATAAAGTTTGCTATGAGAAACCACAGAAGAGATTTTGTGTTTACTCTTGTGTTAGAATTTCAGTAAATTGTGGTTTATGTGAAAAGTCCCTAAATGGACTTTCTAAGAATTATTCATAGATAAACACTTTGCTTTCCTCTATGAGGATTTGGTGACATCAAACCGAAAAGAGCCCCAGAGGTGAATAAAAAGATGGCAAACACTCTTCAAGCAGGATCATGGCCTGGCCATGGGTCAGACAAGTCTGCAACCATCTGCCATTTTCTTGGTGTATTTCACAGAAAAATCTTTTACTTATATTACTGATGGGGACCCTAGGACATTTGGGAATAGTGATACACTAACTCTATGATATGGCTTGGTTCAAATTTGCCCCATCTTTTTATTTCTCAATGATCAAGATTCACAGCAACTAGGAAATATCAAAAAGCCACCCATGTAGTTCTTTAAAAAATGTCTTACATTTGAATAGTACACAATAGATTTCAAATCAGTTCTGTGTACATAGCTTGATTCGTTATTACAAAATTACCCAGTGAAGTAATTCAAGTTAAATGAGGGGGTGGCAGGCTGGCCTTGTGGCCTAGTGGTTAAGTTCAGTGTGCTCCTCTTCAGCAGCCTGGGTTGGGTTCTCAGGCGCAGACCTATACCATTTGTCAGTGGCCATGCTATGGTGGTGACCCACATACAAAATAGAGGAATATTGGCACAGATATTAGCTCAGGGTGAATTTTCCTCAAGCAAAAAAAAAGAGGAAGATTGGCAGCAGATGACAGCTCAGGGCTAATTTTCCTCGAATAAACAAAAATGTTAAATGGGACCCTTAACCTTATCTTCTGTTGAGAAAAAAGTTTCCCAAGCACTCTATCAGGCACAATCATTCTTACCTAATCTCTACAGTGATAAAAATTGATGCCGTTAAGGAACGCTGAAGCAACTGGCAACACAACTGGGTTAGTTATCAACTTACCAGACAGCAAAGAGTGTTTCAGACAATGTCAATGTATTTTATTTTCCTTAACTTCTTTAAAAATGGATACTCAATGCATGATGAAAATCTAATATTTGAATAAGCACAAAATCCTAACTCCCCTGTCCCTACCTCCCTCCCCAAACAAAATAGCTAAGACAGTGCTTATTGCGTTATTGAAAACATCTTTTGATAAAAGCTTTAAGAATTGCTAACAATGAACAATCCTTGGAAGAAGAATCCATGAAGACTGTCCTAGTGAAGTTATTCGGTATATTTCTCAGCTCGGTAAATTTGTTTTGGGGGTATAAAGTTTCATGACCAAAGAAATAGCTTTAATACCTTATTGGCAAAAGCCTAGTGACTAAATCACCAGTGTATATGCTTGGTTTACTTTTGTTTTCAGCATTGAAACTTCAAGAGATGTAGTCACTGACTTGCTTCCCTGGACCTCAGTGCTCGAACAGGACATAAATACAGAGTGGCATGAGAGCACCAGCAATGAAGCCAGGGGAACTTGTTTTGAACGTTCCCGTGTCATTTCACACTGCCTTAAAGAAGTGCAGCAGCAGCCTGTAGCCTCTTACAAATTGTGGACTCCATGTCTCTACAACTCTCCAACGGCCAAAGTTTCAAAATACAGCCAACATCATTCCCATACTTATTACCTAACAATTGAATAATAATCCCACTTCACAATTTAGTTCTATTGTCATTTTTACATCCAAAATGTGTATCTGATTAACTAAAACTCTTGTTTTTAAGCCTCAAAATTTTAAGTAGCACTTAAAATTGCTTATATCCTGAAGATTTGTTTCTAATTCTTAATTTAACATAGATTAACTATGTGACATTGGCCAAGTTACTTACCGACTTAGAAGCTCACTTTACATATGAAAATATACTGTCATCATATAGTTTTGTTTCGTGAAAAGCAATGCTACACCTGCAGCAAGGTTAAGAGCAAGACCCCTGCATAGCACCCCTTCATTATTCTGATTCCCTATCACACTCCCCATATCAGCTTTTATTTATTTTATTTAGGTCATAATAGTTCACAACATTGTGAAATTTCAGTTGTACATTATTGTTTGTCATTCACCATATAAGTGCACCCCTTAACCCCTTGTGTTTTCCCCCAAACCTCATTCCCTGTGGTAACCACTGATCTCTCCTCTTCGTCTGTGTGTTTGTTTATCTTCCGTATATGAGTGAAATCATGTGGTGTTTGTCTTTCTCCATCTGGCTTATTTCACTTAACATAATACCCACAAGGTCCATCCATGTTGTTGTGAATGGGATAATTTTGTCTTGTTTTTATGGCTGAGTAGTATTGCATCCTCTATATATACCCCATTTTCTTTATCCAGTCATCAGTCAATGGACACTTGAGTTGCTTCCATATCTAGGCTATTGTGAATAGTGCTGCAATGAACATAGGGGTACATATGTCTCTTTGAATTGTTGATTTCAGTTTCTTTGGATCAATACCCAGTAGTCAGATAGCTGGATCCTATGGTATTTCTATTTTTAATTTTTGAGAAATCTCTGTACTGTTTTCCACAGTGGCTGCACCAGTGTGCATTCCCACCAGCAGTGTATGAGGGATCACTTTTCTCCACAACCTGTCCAACCTTTGTTACTTTTTGTCTTGGTGATTATAGCCATTTTAACAGGGGTAAGGTGATATCTAAGTGTACTTTTGATTTGCACTTCCCAGATGATTAGTGATGGTGAACATCTTATCATATGTCTGTTTGCCATCTGTATATCTTATTTGGAGAAATACCTGTCCAAATTCTGCCCATTTTTTGATTGGGTTGTTTGTCTTTTGTTGTTGAGTTATGTGTGTTCTTTATATATTATGGAGATTAACCCCTTGTCAGCTATATGATTTGCAAATATTTTCCCCTAATTGGTGGTTGTCATTTTGCTTTGATCCTGGTTTCCCTTGCCTTGTAGAAGATCTTTAGTCTGATGAAGTCCCATTTGTTTATTTTTTCTTTTGTTTCCCTTGTCTGAGGAGACACCATATTTGAAAAGATCCTTTTAATACTGACGTCAAAGAGTGTATTACTTATATTTTCTTCTAGAAGTTTTATGGTTTCAGGTCTTACCTTTAAGTCTTTGATCCATTTTGAGTTAATTTTTGTGTATGGCAAAAGAGATTGGTCTACTTTCATTTTTTGCATGTGGCTGTCCAGTTTTCCCAACACCATTTATTTAAGAGACTTTCCTTTCTCCTTTGTATGTTCTTAGCACCTTTGTCGGAGATTAGCTGTGTTGTTTTATTTCTGGGCCTTCAATTCTGTTCCGTCGATTTATGTGCCTGTTTTTGTATGAGTACCATGATGTTTTGGTTACCATAGCTTTGTAGTATATTTTGAAGTCAGGGACTGTGATGCCTCCAGCTTTCTTCCTTTTTCTCAGGATTGCTTTTAGCTATTTTGGGTCTTTGGTGGTCCCATATGAATTTTAGGATTCTTTGCTCTATGTCAATGAAGAAAGTCATTGGGATTCTGATTGGGATTGCATTGAATCTGTAGCTTGCTTTTGGTAGTATGGACATTTCAACTATGTTTAGTTTTCCAATCCATATGTGTGGAATATCTTTCCACTTCTTTATGTCATCTTTCTTTCAGTAATGTCTTATAGTTTTCATTGTACAGGTCTTTCGCCTCCTTGGTTAAATTTATTCCTAGATATTTTATTCTTTTTGTTGTGATTGTAAATGTGATTGTATTCTTGAGTTCTCTTTCTTTTAGTTTATTATTAAAGTATAGAAATGCAACTGATTTTTGTAAGTGTTTTTGTACCCTGCAACTTTACTGTAGTTGTTGATTATTTCTAATAGTCTTCTGATTGATTCTTTAGGGTTCTCTCTATATAAAATCATGTCATCTGCAAACAGCAAGTGTTTCACTTCATTTCCTATTTGGATTCCTTTTATTTCTTTTTCTTGCCTAATTGCTCTGGCCAAAACCTCCAGTACTATGTTGAGTAAGAGTGGTGAGAGTGGGCACCCTTATCTTGTTCCTGTTCTCAGAGGGATGAATTCGTTTTTCCCCCATTGAGTATGATATTGGCTGTGGATTTGTCATATATGGGCTTTATTATGTTGAAGTACTTTCTTTCTATCCCCATTTTATTAAGAGTTTTTATCATAAGTGGATCTTGGATCTTTTCAAATGCTTTCTCTGCATTTGAGATTATCATGTGGTTTTTATTCCTCATTTTGTTAATGTGGTGTATTACATTGATTGATTTGTGATGTTGAACCATCCCTGTGTCCCTACTATAAATCTCACTTGATCATGGTGTGATCTTTTTGATGTATTGCTGTATTAAGTTTGCCAATATTTTGTTGAGGATTTTTGTGTCTATGTTCATCAGTGATATTGGCCTGTAATTTTCCTTTTTTGTGTTGTCCTTGTCTGGTTTTGGTATCAGGGTGATGTTGGCCTCATAGAATGTGTAAGGAAGTGTTCCATCTTCCCCAATTTTTGGAATAGTTTGAGAAGTATAGGTAATAAACCTTTGAATCTTTAGTAGAATGCTCCAGAGAAGCCGGCTGATCTTGGACTTTTATTTTCTGGGAGGTTTCTGATTACTGTTTCAATCTCTTTACTTGTGATTGGTATATTCAGATTTTCTATTTCTTCTTGATTCAAATTTGGGAGATTGTAAGAGTCTAAGAATTTATCTATTTCTTCTAGATGGTCCAATTTGTTGGCATATAATTTTTCATAGTACTCTCTTACAAATATTTTGTATTTCTGTGGTGTCCATTGTAATTTCTCCTCTTTCATTTCGGATTTTATTTATTTGAGCTTTCTCTCTTTTTTTCTTAGTGAGTCTGGCTAAGGGTTTGTCAATTTTGCTTGTCTGCTCAAAGAACCAGCTCTTTGTTTCATTGATATTTTTGACCATCTTTTTTATTTCAATTTCATTTATTTCCACTCTGATTTTTATTATTTCTCTCCTTCTGCTGAGTTGGGCTTTTTTGTTCTTCTGTTTCTAATTCTGTTAGATGTAGTTTGAGATTGCTTATCTGAGATTTTTCTTGTTTGTTCAGGTGAGCCTGTATTGTGATGAATTTCCCTCTTAGGACTATTTTTGCTGTATCCCATATGAGTTGGTATGGTATGTTTTCACTTCCATTTGTCTCCAGATATTTTTTGATTTCTCCTTTAATTTCTTCAATGACCTATTTGTTGTTCAGTAGCATGCTGTTTAGTCTCCACAGTTTTCTCCCTTTCTCAACTTTTTTCTTATAGTTGGTTTCTAGTTTCGTAGCATTGTCGTGAGAAAAGTTACTTGATATTATGTCAACTTTCTTAAATTTATTGAGGCTTGCCTTATTTCCCAGCATACGATCTATCCTTGAGAATGTTCCTTGCAAACTTGAGAAGGATGTGTCTTCTGCTGTTTTTGGATTGAGTGTTCTGTATATATCTAAGTCCATCTGATCTAGTTTTTTCATTTAATTACACTGTTTCCTTGTTGGCTTTCTGTCTAGATGATCTATCCATCGATGTGTGTAGAGTGTTGAAGTCCCCTACTATGATTGTGTTGTTATTAACATCTCCTTTTAGGTTTGCTAATAGTTGCTTTATGTACTTGGATGCTCTTGTGTTGGGTGCATAGATGTTTATAAGTGCTATGTCTTCTTGGTGGAGTGACTCTTTTATCATTACATACTGCCCCTCTTTTTCTCTCTCTACCTATTTTATCTCTTTACCTGTTTTGTCTGATATAAGTATTGTGACACCTGCTTTCTTTTGTTTGTCATTATCTTGGAGTGTCATCTTCCATCCCTTCACTCTGAGCCTGCGTTTGTCATTGGAGCTGAGATGTGTTTCCTGGAGGCAGTGTATTGTGTGGTCTTGTTTTGTAATCCATCTGTCACTCTGTCTTTTGATTGGAGACTTCAGTCTATTTATATTTAGAGTGATTATTGATATATGAAGACTTAATGGTTCATTTTCTCCCTTCATTTTACCCCTCATTTTCAAGTTTTTCTGCATTTCCTTTGTTTCTCGTCCCAGGTATTTCAGACTACCAATTCAGTTTGGTAGTTTTCTATGCTGGTTTTCTTAGTTTTCTCCTTATTTATTATTTGTGTTTAATTATTTGTTTAGTTGTTACCCTGAGGTTTGTATGGAAGATTTTGTAGATGAGACAGTCCACTTTCTGCTAACCTGTTATTTCCTTAGACTTAGGTAATTCCATCCATTTCCTCTTCCCCTTTTAAGTTGTTTTTGTCACATCTTATTCCATCCTGTGTTGTGAGTTTGTGGTTAAAATGACAAGATTATATTTATTTTTGGTGTTTTCCTTCCTTTTATTTTAATGTTATAATTTTGTGTTTGCTAACCTGTTCTGTTGGATAACTACAATTTTCTGATTTTGTCTATCTATTTATCTTCCTACTCAGGACTTTGTAACACTTTTCTTCTTTTTTCAGGTATGAAGCTCTTCTTGATAATTTCTTTTAGGGGGGTCTTGTGGTGAACTCCCCTAGCTTTTGTTTATCTGGAAAAGTTTTCATTTCTATGTTATATCTGAAGGATTTTTTGCTGGATAGGATATTCTTGGAAAAATATGGAATGCTGCATGAATTTTCTTGTCATCCTTGTGCAAGGGCCATGTTAATCTTCTCTGTATCCTTCCAAGTTTAGTACATGTGCTGCTGAAGCGAGCACCCCATATCTACTGTTTGAGAACTTTTTCCATTCATGTTCAGGTTTCATGTCCATAATCTCATTCACCACATGCTAGTTTGGTACATGATGTATCTTGTCTTCCCTGCCTCCTATTTCAGAGAAGGGATTAATGTCACCCACAAATGTCCATGCATAATCTCATCTCTAATCAGTCCATTTTCCCTAAACCACTAAGTTCTAAAATGAGATCTATTGAATTCAAGTTCTGTGAGGTATAACTTGGGTGAAAACTGGTGTATAATGTTTTTTGCTTTTTTAAAAACTATGGGATTTTTCAGACTCTTTAATATTCTATACTACATTTTCAGTCAGAAAGAGAGTACATAGGAGAAATTTCCCCCAAATTATTTGAATGTCTAAACTGTTTCAAGTGGCTATTTTTGGAACTAGTGCTCCACAGAACATGTTTGTGAAACGTGCTTTATATCAGTGGTTCTCAATCTTGGCTGCTTATAGGAATCACTTTGGTAAGTTTAAGATCGCTTACTCCTGTTCCCATTCCCACAAATTCTGATGTAGTTGGGCAGAAGTGTGACTGAAGTTTCAGAATTTTTAAAATCGTTGCAGCTGATTCTCATGTGCAGCAAAGATTGAGAACTGCATCTCTGAATCTATCTTCTCATCTTTCCCTTCTGTTTCAGAAGAAGGCCTTCCCTCATCCCCTCTGAAGCTTACTCTGTCTCCTGTACCCAGACACCATCCTTTCTTGGCCTTTTTATTTCCACAATTGACTGCCTCAATTTTCAGCACCAAATGTTGGCGAACCAAATAGATTTTTGGTAAGGTAAATCTACAGGAACAAACCCCTTTTCTTCCTTTCTGCAGGTCCTAGGTTGTTTTACTGCCTTTTTCTTTACTTGATCCTTCTGTTTTGTAAGTATATGTAATTCTGTCCCATCACATAAAAATCTTCACAACGTCCCTCATTCCCTTGCTCTACCAAATGTTTAAAAGAGAGAATGTGCTTTCTGTCTCCTTTTAGGCACTCTCTTGCCATGTGGTTTCTATTCTCAATTTTGTTTCTTATTATTTTTCTTGCCCAAACATAATCCTGTGGCCATATCCCCATCCTCTTTCTTTCCACTTTCCTTTTTATTGGATTACTATATTCTGACCATATTTTTTTCTTGATATCTTTTTTGAAAATATTACTGAAATCATTTTTTTTTTACTTCTCCAACCTATTCTCATTTTTTCTTGATAATTTTACTAATTGTGAATATTCATTAAAAAGCAGGCTCTTAGTTCATCAACTTTTGCATCTAAACATTAGAATGCACTAGGATCCTTCTATGTCATCATCATGTTCCCATTGGAATGTGATTTTACTTTCTTCTCCACAGGGGTAGATTACAGGAATCAACGCTTTTAGTTTCTCTATCTAATTAACTCACTCTTCTTACAGGGAGATAAAAGATTTACTCTTATTATTGAGCATCTGACATTTATACTAGGAGTTGTGGATTGCTGCAGCAAGAAGACGGTGTCCCCATCTCCCACTCTCTTGTGCTCCCTCTCCTGTCAGCAATTATGTGATGAAGCAAGTCTATAATCTTCAATGTCATCAGCTATAATATCTCTATAGACCCAGTTCTTTCCACCAATGGTTATCAACTTCTAAATATGGGAGATAGTAAGAGGTCCCCCACTTTGATCTTTGACCCAAATTGTATTCTCCAATTTAGCTTTATCAGTTGGTCTTATTCTTTCTGAGTAGTGAGCTCTTGGTTGCTTACTGATTTGTGTCAGTAAAACTTACACATTGATTTCCAATTTGTATCCATTCCAGGCCCAGTTCATTGGTTATAATCAAAAACAAGGAGAAATGAATATTAGGCTGACTCTTATACCTCCCTCCACCACTGCAAAATATTGAGAGATTGTCAAGAAACCTTTATGAATAACATTGTATATGGAATCAGATTTGGGGAGCAGCTGCTGTAACTGCCTTTAGCAAACTTAGGCCAAGCAAGAAATGAATTGCACATTTGGTAGTTTCTTATACCATAACCATGGATGTTACTATAAGCCTGGATGTTCTAGATGCTAGATTGTCAGGAAATTTTTTGTTAATTTCCATGTAAGACTTATCTCAAAGCAAGCAAAACATCACAATATAGGCTCTTTAAGCACAGCTGGATAGAGAGATTTGTTTTGTTTTGTATTTTCTCCTTTTATGATGCCCTGCCCAGGACATAGACAACTATTCTCAATTGCACGTACACAATCTAAATTTTTTCTTTTTGGTGAGGAAGATCAGCCCTGAGCTAACATCAGTTGCCAATCTTCCTGTTTTTGCTTGAAGAAGATTGCTGCTGAGCTAACATCTGTGCTGGTCTTCCTCTATTTTGTATGTGGGAAGCTACCACAGCATGGCTTGATGGGCAGTGTGTAGGTCCACACCCAGTATCCAAACCTGCGAACCCCAGGCCATGGAAATGGAGCACATGAACTTAATCACTACACCACAGGGCAGGCCCCCACAGTCTAAATTTTATTCTATTTATTTCTTAAGCTCTGATTATAATTGTTTAATTCAGACACCCAGGCTGGAGGTTAATTATGCTAAAATAGTAAAACATCAATAAGCAGACGAAAAGAAATGAAGATCCTTATTATATGGAAATATACGTTTCTTAGATTGAAGAAGAGGAAAACTTCAATGTAATTCTACAAAAATAAAATCTAGGAAGAAAATTAAAAAGACTTACACCCAGATCTTCTAGGTGCCAAGTTTGTTCAGTGAAGAATGAATATTATAAGTTGCAGCCCCAAAATGCTCTTGCAGTCCAAACAGGAACGTCCAAGTAAGACACACAGTTTGCCAATGGCAGGAAGTGATTTTGTCTTGAGAAAGATTGAGATCTTAAAAACAAAGCTATCCATCTATCTGTCTGTCTATCTATCCATCTATAGATCTATTGATCTATATACCATCTATCTATAGAATGGCAAAAGGAGGTCTACTTTATAAATGGAACTAAGAAGAATAGGATATAATCGAGCTGCTATTCGTTAGGAAGATCACTGGAGCTAAACAAACAGACAAACAAACAAACACAAAAACCTAACAAAACGCAGAGAGAATCTCAGATGCCAAATTGATGAATGCCTCCAGAGAAACTGAGACCCTAAAATCTATAGAGAGGAGTCCTTTTTAAGCTATTAATCAGAAATCAATTAGAAAAGCAATTGAGAAACAGCTTCTTAATGATGACATTAGCTACAAGATGGTTTAACATTTAGACAAATTTGAATGAAGAAGACCTGAAAAATCAATGTGTAATACTTTTTAAATTATTAAATATGTCTTAAAGTAATAGAGTTATTATAGGGGATGGCCTGGGAAATTTAAATAAATTCTAAATAAAGGTAAAGAGAGACAGAAAATGAAATAAAAATCAAGTATTTATGGGACAGAAAGTGATCAGAATTGACTTTAATGGTGTATGTTTTGAAGGATTCAAAACTCATTATTTTTACATGTCTTCCTACAGGAGACTCTGCAAGACATAATCTGGAGAATAAAATAGAGGCAGAAGCTTGACCTGAAAGCAAGAGTCAGGAGGGTCTCCAGATCTACTGAAAAGTCCCAATGGAGTAGGGAAGGAAAGGACCAAAATAAGAAGTGGATTTATTTACAATAACTAGGAGGAAAAAGGATGTGAAACACTAGAATTATAGCTAATTATTTGAAGAAAAGATGTATAAAGAAAGTCTGCTTTGGGTAAAAAGTTCAATAGCTGAGGGACAATAAATTTGAGGGATGAAGACATGTCACAGATGACTTCTCACCTAATGGTATACATTAAGGCAGCATCAACAGTTGTTTCCATTCAGCAATTTTTCGTGGAGATCCTCCAATTGGGACAAAAATAAACCATGTATTTAACCAATTACAGAAAAGGAAGCAGAATCTGCAAGCACAAAGACAAATAACTAAAAATCTATTGAGACCATGTGGGACAAGAAGAAGAGCAGGATATTTTGTCTGCGCAAAATGTATGATAATAAACTTTGCTTAGAGTGCTTCCTGTCTTAAATGTTGGGTATTCTACTTGGAAGGAGGAATGGAGACAAAGCCTGCATGCAGAGATATCCAAGACACAGATATCCAAGACTCAAAGGCAAAATGTTAATTACATGGTTTTAAGTACGTGGGATGTGATCTAAAGAGAATTGGGAGTCTCAGAAGATGGGAAGCTGAAGGAAATGGGTGCCACCACTGTATATACCTAAGTTTTCCAAGAAGAGGCAAAGGATTTCAAATACTACCCTCTGAGAAGAGAGAAATTATGCTTTGTAGAATTTCCTCCTTCACCATTATGTGGGAAGCTTAGTATCTCAATTAGCTTCTTGATATGAAGTGACTGAAAATGAGTATAAATCTCTCTGTTGAATTATTTTTTTCTCTCTAGCTTCTTTTCAAGCCCCTACTATAAACCCTGATTCAGAGACATTAGAGATTTATGTTGTACTATATATTCGGTTCAAGTAAATTTGTTTTGCTTGGAATGATTAGTGTATGGCCTGAACAATTATGTGTGTTTTCAAAATTTTATAGTTGTAGTTCTAAGTATGTGATAATAATACAGATATACTAATGACCCTTGGAGTTTTAAGAAAATTTGAAATAAGCAGAAAGATTGCTGGGTGCCCCCAATGGAAGAATATGCATTGTTGAAGCATAGCCTTCTGAGTTAACTGTTCTAACCTTTAAATGCCTCTGAGGTATTTCACAATTCTGTAAATCACAAATAATTGACAGCAAAGCAAATAAGTTTTGTTTATAGGTATTCAAAAAAATTCACTCTGGTAGCGGCAGAGAGGTCTTTCCTCACCCTGGAAAAGCCAGGTTTGCACCCATTTACAAGTTTATTTCAATATTCCTGATCTATACATGTGTTTGTTCTTTGGATTCTCCTTTGAATTAGCTGTAATAACTCCCTGGTTCTCTCATTAATACAAATGAAATAAAATCTTTAACACACGTTCATTTTATATCTCTATGAGAATCTTGATTTGATTTTACCCTCTTTTACTATCAAATCCTTTAACAAACTCTGTGGAAAAGCAAGACAAGCCAAAATTGATTGAAATTGGATTAATTCAGATTAGGAGCATTCAGAGAAGTCATATTCATTCTACTGGAAAAAAATAAAGAAAAACAAAACAAAAAACTCAGCCTTCATCTGTTAAGATTGCTGACTGAGACTGAAGAAACAAACATGAATGAATAGAAAAAATGTTCGGCTTTTAATGTCTTAGAACTTTAAGGGATTTTCTTTTATAACTTTAATTTTTGACAGCGTTCAAATTTGAAGTTTTGTTTTTTATAAACTTAAGTTCATTGTATAATCTCTGGTGAATTATGTTGAACAATATTGTTAGTATAATTTGAGATACATAATAGAAAAGACTGAATAACGAACCTATGGTGTAATATGACTTGAGAGAATTTGGATTTTTCTCGGGGAATAATCTAAATTCCCTGCCACTGATCACAGAGAAATCCCAAAGAACATTGTTAGAAACCACAGGAATGGCCTTATTGAGACTCAAGTTTCTAACTAGCACCATGCTTGGCTGTTAAGATAAAGAAAACAAAATGTGGAGAACGGTGGAGGGTGAAGAGGAGGTATTCTCACTTTACCCTCATGTTTGTGCAGAGCAGTGATTCTCACTGTCTGGTCTCCCAAGCAACAATATCAACATCACCCAGGAATTTGTTAGAAATGCAAATTCTGGGGCACCCACTCCAAACCAACAGATCCAGAATATCAGAGAGTTGGAGTCCAGCAATCTATATTTTAACAAGCACTCAGGGTGGTTCTAAAACACTCAATTTTGGGAAGCTCTGCCATAGATGAATCTTTAGCTCCTTTCACCAGATTTGGCTTTTCTCATATGTGATATCCATCATAATAGTTCCTACCTTATAGTATTATTGTGAGAAGGAAGAGGGATAGCTTGCATGTTAAATGCCTAGTACAATGAAGCACATAAGAAGTGCTCATAAGGTTACCTAGAAAAGGAGAGTATTGGAATTAATACACACTGTCTTGACACTCTTCTTCTGAGGAATAAGTGGCTAGTTGATTTGTGAGAGCCTGATAACCAGCAGTCTTTGTTTCCCTGGTTGGTGGGGAAAATAAATTCAAAGGTCACAGACAGTTGATGTCTTGGCTTCACAGTCTCTTGAGTCAGGCCTCACCTAATTACAATGAACACTTGCACTTCCTCTCTCTCTGTGGTAAGCAGACTCAGCTATTAGCATCTCTACCATATTGTCTAGAGGTGATAAAATAAGGTAGATGTTTAAGGCTATAGACCCAACCATTTTCCATTGCAAGGAGATGTAGGATGTTTACACATTGGCTTCAGGTCCAAACTAGGTTCACTAATTCCATTTTAGTGGAGAGTCATGAATGTTGCTGGTTGTTGGCTGCTTGTCTGATCCCCATTTATTTATCAAATACTTCCCAATCTGTCCTAGAAAGTTTCAGTGGAATAGAACATGAAAATACCTGTCAGTGAAGCACTTACTTATGCGTCTGGTACTATTCTAAGCATTTTACCACTGCTAAATTATTTAATCAAGCTTTAGAAAAAGAGTTTTAAATATAAAAGAACAAGAGAAATTCTGTACCCCTGAGTCTTTCTTAAATAAACTGCTGGAGAATGAGCGATATCCATCCTTCGGCAAAAGGATTGATGGTAAACATTTTAACAGATGTGTGTTGACCTAAAACTAAAACAAAGACAGAAATGAGAGCAGATGGCTAATATACAAATGTTACATGTTGTAACATACAGAGAATACACCTTCTCCTTGTGTGTCCACAGAATATTTACAAAAATATTTCATGTATTAGGTCACAAAGAAAACATAATATAGGATATATCCATGATATAGGATATTACAGTCTTTGAACACATCCAATAAAATGAAAAATTATATGCAAAATCATAAGTCAGAAAGGTTCTTTTATATGAAAATTTAAAACAACAAAAACCAAAATGCCATATTTGGAAACACTGCAGTGAAAGAGAAAATACAAATTGAAATAGGTAAGATAAACCTACACATCAGACTTTTCTATTTTTTTAAGCAGAAGTTTAAATTGTATATTCTTCTTTCCTAATACAGACTTTTAATGCTGTAACTTTTCCTACAAGTATTGCTTTAGTTATACTGCACATGTTTTGGTATGCAGTACATTCATTTACATTTGATTCAAAATATTTTCCAATTCCTATCTTGCTTTCTTCTTTAATTCCTAAATAATTGAGAATTTATTATACATCTTTCTGTTAATTGGTTTATAAATTATTTCAGTTATGATCTGAGACTATACATTATGTAACTATAATTGTTTCAAATTTATCGTAGTTTGTTTTATGTTCCAGAAAGTTATCTGTCTTGATGAATGTTCCATGAACTTTAAAGTGATGGCCATTCTTCTTGTTATACAAAGGGTTTTGTAAATGGCAATTAGACCATTGTGGCAGATAGGATTGTTCGAGTCTTGCAAATTCTTACCATACCTTTTGAGAGAAGAGTATTGAAATTTATAACTATACATGAGGTTTTGTTTATTTCTCCTTATACTTCTATCAGTCTTTGCTTCATGTATTTTGAAATTCTGCTTTTAGGTGCATACTCATTTAGGACATGTATATCTTCCAGGAAAATTGAACCTTTATAATTATATAATGTTATTCTTTACCCTTGCAATATTTCTTGTCCTGAAATTTTTTTGTCTGATATTGATGTAGCTACACTAGCTTTTTTTATATTATATTTTGCATATTTTCCAATTTTTAAAGATCTACCTTTGCTTTTTTGTTAAAGTGCTTTTTTTGTTCATAGCACATAGTTGGATCTTGCTTCTTTAGCCAATTTATCTCTGTATTTTAATTGAAGTATTTAGACCATTCACATTTAATATAATTATTGATATTATTGTATTAAAATCTTCAATTTTTCTGTTTTCTATTTATCCTGTTACTTGTTTCTTTAGTCTCTTTTTTCCTCTTTTCTTATGACATCTTTTGTTTCTAGCATTGGTTCACTATTTATATGCTTTTTCAAAAAAAAATTAGTGGCTACTTTAGAGTTTACAATATATATCTTTAATAAATCTATGTCTACCTTCACATATCTTGTAAGGAACTTACAATCTGTAATCCAAAATTCCCATCCATTTGTTTGTGATATTTGATCATACCTTTACATTTTGCGTATGCTATAAAAACATAGTACATAGCTACTACTTTTGCTTTGAATAGTTATCTTTTAGAACTAGTAAAAATAATACAATATAAATGGTTTATTTACCTTAATCTATGCCATTCCTACAACCTTCATTTCTTTGGATAGATTTAGGTTTGATTTAAATGTTACACTACTTTCACCAGATGAACACGTCCTTCAATATTTTTTGTAGTGGAGGTCTGCTGGCAATTATCTGTTTTTGCTTGTATGAAAAATTATTCACTTCTTTATTTTTCTAAAGTTATTTTCATTTAGCATAGAATTCTGGATTGGCAATTTTGTTCTTTTCTTTCAGTACTTTAAAGATTAACTCTACTTCTGACTTGCATAGTTTCTGATTTGCAATCTATTGTAATTATTATATTTTTTGTATGCAATTTTTTTCTAGCTGCTCCTAAGATTTTGTGTTTGTACTTGGGTTTCATCAGTTTGAATAAAGCATGTCCAGCTGGGTTTTTTTGTTTTGTTTTGTCTTTGCTTTTGTTTAGCATTTATCCTGCTTTGGTGATCTCTGAGTGTCTTTGATCCGTGATTTGGTGTTTGTCATTAATTTTGAGCACTTCTCAACCTGTATCTTTTAAAATATTTCTTCTGCTCTGATTTCTCTCTCTTTCTACATGCTGTATACAAATAAACCTAACTGTGTTAGAAGTGAATGCTGTAATCACACTGAAGAAGGTTAGAAAAGAAAGAACTCACCTAAGTAACTTTGAAAATGGCATTTGACGATATACTGGGAAGCTAAAAACAAAAAGAAGCATACAATAATACTGCACTCCATTTAGTGAATATGTTTTTAACAGGATTATATAGATTAACAATTTTGAAAGTATTTCATATAAAGTTCATTCTAGCATTGAGTGAATAAGGAAATAATAATAAGAGAGAAATTTCTCATTTTCAGTAAAGAAGTTATAAATAAGGAAGGAAAAGGCTGGAATGAACCATGTGGAGTTGGATCGGAATCAGTGGTATCAGTATGAACTCATGTCTTGTAATGTATGTATAGTTAAATAAATATATAAATAGATTTAGGTATATGTGTATGTGTATCTGCTCAGGGGACTTGGAAGCAAAAGGTACACCAACGGTAATGAAAATATCTAGTGCCCATATCTTATTTCGAAATATTATTGACCGATGTAAAGGTTTCTGGGACAGGGACAAAACAAGATTATCCTGGAACATCTTGTGGTAACAGAAAGTAAGAGACACCTGAAAAATGACAATGGTATATCAACAGGCACCAACTTGAAGGGGCTCCCAAAGGCCATATCTGAGGCAATACAAAAAATAAAAAGTCCTTGATTTTATTCTAATATAAACAGAATAAAATTAACACCCATGATATTATTATAACCCAAGTAATTGAATTGAGAGGAGAAAACTCATCTTTATAGTAGAATTTCAACTTAATAAATGTAGAAAGAATATCAGAAATAGAAAAGTGTCTTTTGGCAAACAGTACAGTTGTAATTGTTTCAAGCAAGAATCGTCACCGTACTCTAAAATGAATGAGTAAAAATATGATGAGAACCAGGATATTTATATAGTCTAAAAATATCTTCCCATAATATGCTTAATAATAGAAGGGAAAATAGTAATTTTATGATGGAGAAACCTAGCATGCATCACCTTAACCAAATTATCAAAGTTAGTATCACCAGTAATGATGCGTTTTGATGTCATGTGCCTCCTGTTCTGATACACTAAGAAGGTCACAATTCTGAACATGACTCTGTGGCGTTCTTGCTAAAAACACATTACCTGAATTTAGTCATGAGGGAAAATCAGTCAAACCCAAATCATGGAACATTCTACAAAATAGTTGTGTAGTATTCTTTAAAAGTAGCAGTGCCATGAAAATTTAAGAAAGACTGAGGAACTGCCACAGATTGGGGGAGACTAAAGGGACATGATAACAAAACACAATGTGGGATCCTGGATTAGATCCTGGGCCAGCAAATAATATTCATAGAATGGTAAACTTGAAAAAGCTCTATAGTTTAGTTAATAAAATTGTATAAATTTTATGTCCTTGTTTGGATAATTGCACTGTTGTTATGTAAGATGTTAACTTTTTGGGGGCCGGCCTGGTGGCACAGCAGTTAAGTGTGCATGTTCTGCTTCAGCAGCCCTGGGTTTGCTGGTTCAGATCCTGGGCGTGGACATGGCACTGCTTGGCAAGCCGCCATGCTGTGGTAGGCATCTAACATACAAAGTAGAGGAAGATGGGCATGGATCTTAGCTCTGGGCCAGTCTTCCTCAGCAAAAAAAAAAAAAAAAAAAAAAAAAGATGTTAACTATTAACGAAGCCAAGTGACCGAGATATGGGGATTCTTTGTACAAGTTTTGCAATATTTTGAAGTCTAAAATTATGTAAAATTGATGTTATAAAAAGAAAAATTAAATAGATATCTCTTTGGACTATTTTTTGCATCCAGAGTCCATCTCAAGAAGTCAAAAAGAAAGGATAACAGAAATTTGATATCAGAGAGCAGAGGTTCATCAATATTGTACAGAAATTACTTGTATATTTATATTTATTTTCATACGAGAATATATTTACTATTTCTATCCTCTACTTAAGATTACTTCTTTTTCAGTGCAACTGTTTTAAAAGTCACTTACCATTAGGGGTCCTGAACCTGTGAGGGTGTGCTAAGCCCAGTTGGAATGTTGTAAACTGTGTTTAATTAAAACTTGTTTTTAGAAAATAAAAGGAATAGTTTTTACACACTATTGCAACCTCTGTGACTAACTTTTATCAATTCTTTAGATGTGTGAGGGTGAGAGAATTTATGAATTCATGCTTCTGGCAGAATTAGCCATAAAATAATTGGTTATTACAGAAATAGCATCAACTTTTCTACCTCCAACACTAATATAAGCTGTCTATGAGAAGAAATTATAAATCTAAACATAGTAAATGCTTTCCTCAACTGGTTTACACTAAGAAGCCATATTTGAAGTAAGCTTTTAAAAGTTACTTTTTAAATTCATTTCAACTTTGCCTGGGTATTTCTGGGGCTTGTCTCATGCCCTCACGATAACTTCGTTATTATTTTCATGAGTTTTTAATAAATTTTATTGTGATCTGATGGTTGGTAGCAAAAAAAAATCACTTATTTTTTATGGCTAAAGCTAAGAACTCTTTGTTCTGTGAGATTGCTTGCATCCATACACAGCTCCGTAAGGCTGAGCTTACTACACATGCTAACTCTTCCGAAAATGTTTCATGGCCAGATTCAATTAGATCTGCTTTTTTTATATATTGTTTATGGCATTATGGCAATTGTATTCTTGTATGCATTATAAAACAGAGGCATATTTATATTTATTCATCTCAGTATATCACCTGAGCTAATGTATTTTTTACTCGCATCTTCTGGTCTTTCATAGAACATGGCCAGGTTAATAGTGCATAACTTTAAAGATTGTCTTTTACTGCAAGTAATAGAAAATGCTACAACAATGACTTATTCAATTATGGAGTTTATTTGAATGATGCAAAAAGAAGTTCAGAAGTAGGCAATCTGTGGTTCATACTGTGGCTAATAAAGTAAAAGAACAAGACTCTATTTGTTCTGACATATTCCTGTGTGAATTTTATCACTGAGTTGCAAAATGGCTACTGTACCTGTAAGCATTACAGATGTACTCTAGTCAGGAGAAATAAAACATGAGCTAGGCAAAATCAGAGTTCTCTCTCTCCTCTTGAGAGTTGTCATTATATTCATGTCATATATTCATGTCATATTGTCACGGAAGGAACATCCTCCCCAGAGACTTCCACCTCTGACTCAAAGACAGTCTGTAATACAGGAAGGCAAGAGCATAGGGAATGGCTTTGGGGTATCCTATGGATTTGTTAAATGGATAACCCAAAGCCATTCCCTATAGGCAAGCCTATAAGATTTGTTAAAATCCTATTTCTATCACCATTGAGTTGACCCTAGAAATTTGAAAAGAATGTCAACCATTCATTTTCACCTTGAAAGTTTCCTGATATATAAAAATTGTAACATTGCTAAGGAAAAGAAGTTGAATCATTACATACTATAAAGTTACTACGTGGGCCCTTGGTCCTTCCTTTATTCATCCACGTAGTTATTGAGAATCTGATTTGGGCCAGCACTGTAATAGACACTGAGGATAGACTAAAAAAAGAGCAAAGCTTCTGCATAATTGTGAAATTAGTTATTTAACTGTAATTGTGAAAAGTACTGTGAAAATGAGTCATAGGGTTCCATGATAGCTTCTAACTTCAGGAACTTTATTTGATTTGGGGGAGTCCTAAGAGGGTTATCTGAAGAAACAACATATTATCTAGATTCTGAATGATGACAGCAATTAATGAGGCCAAGTGAGGAGGAAAGGAGCTTTCCAGACAAAACAAAATAACAATTTAAGAATGCTTCATGGTAGGGAATGAACATGGAGTATTACAGAAATTGGTCAGTGGCTGCACGTTGTGGAAAGTGATGGAAAGAGGTTAGGGCTGATCATGCAAAATATTACAGGCCACGTAAAAGTTTAGCCCTTTGTTAAAGGAGATTAGAAAGCTGTTGGAGGATTTTCAGCAGAGGAAACAGAATATTAGATTGACATATACCTTTGGAAGTGCTGATGGAATAAAGATTAGAAAAAAACAACAGCTTCTAGAAGTTATGACTCATTGGAGCTCATCTGGAGGCCTCCCTGAATCTCAGGATTTTAGAGGAAGATGCTGGAGATAAGTCTCAGCTTCCTGACAGAATGAAGCTGGTAAATCTTAGCTTCAAGTGTTAGAGACAACGTGAGGCTCTGGGCATGAAAGAGGGGCCACCACTGTCACAGGTTTTAATTGTCTGCATCCTTAAAGGAGATGGTGCTCAAGAGCTCAATTTCTGCCTATGAATGAGTCTGTCTGAACTGTCATCAGAAAACAGTGACTTCTCTTCTAACTTTCAAATCTCACTTGAGCGCTTCTTAACTGAAGTCTCTAAACCAGGAACAAGGTGTGGAAGCGGATTCTATACAATATAGTCCCAGGATTCTCCTCCTGAATGCAGACGAGAGTTCACAACAGATAATCAAGTAAAAATTTGTTAATGTTGCCATGTATGATCTATTTGCTTATTATGATATATTTTATCTAATTATTATTTATTTAATGCTGGTTATATTGATACCATGACCCAGAGTTTGATAAACACTGGCTTAATGAGCAAAATTATTTGATTACGCAAAAACAGAAATTTCAATGTGGCTTTATTCTCCATGTACTTTATATTTAAGCTTATAAAACTTTTATGAAATTAGAAAGGTCTTGGTTTCTTTTTCAAAATGTGGCCCTAAAGAGACAGCTGCTTGTAGGGATGGTGGAAATTAAAAAGAAGAAGAATGAGGAGGAGAAAAGAGGAGAAGACTGATGCGATAAGTGATGTTTTACCCACCCTCGCCCAGAGATATTTGTCTACTTTTAAATGAACTAAAGAATCAGAAAGTCAGTTCCCTGTGGCTATGTCTGTGATGTCAGTAAAGACACCACTCAATCCTTAGGCAATTAAAGAAATGGAATTCACAAAGTGGTAGCAGTGAGAGCTCCAGAAAATGCCAACACTTCCCATCACCTTAAAGACAGGTAGTAAGTTTAAGTTGAAAACTGAGGTAACTTGTTTTATAGGCTCTGCAAAGTTTCCTATGTGACTCACAATAAAAATTTTAAATAAAAGAAAATGAAGGGCCTCTATAGAAATTTTTATGGCACATTAGGTAGTAAATTCACTACTGCAACTGCGGAATAATGATGTTTGGTCTATTGGTCAGCATGAGAATTTTATGAAGCGTTTTTCTATTTTGAATTTGAAGTTAACAGTTAAGATGGCTTCAGCTTAATAAGTTTCCTGCAATGCATTTCTTCAGAATCTGAAGAAGGTTTTGACATGGACAAGTGTGAAAACACATACTGGAGCCAAAAAAAAAAAGGCCTTTGGGTTTAAGACAACAAAATTTAGACTGACTGTTACGTGTTTGTGAAAACTTTATTGTTATTTCAGTTTTGTTCTATAAACCTGTGAATAAAAACACTTTTAATGCAAGAATAAAAACACGTTGGCTGTATTTTAACAGTTCAATAAAAGGTAATGCTCAATTAATTTTATAGGTAGATTTTATCAGGGAAAGGGAAACATATTCCTCTTGACTGATTATCACTTACTCTTTCTCACTCTATTCTTTGAAGCTCTAGATGTTACTGACCTCCAGCCGGATTCATGTTTTCATATTCCCATAGGTTTATTTCTCTCCAAGAAATATCTACACTCCTTTCCCTGGGGCGTCTCCCATAAGGAATAGTGGGAATTAGATTCTTTAGTGTTTTATTGCTTTTTAAAACTATCACCTACCTGAGAAAACTGTGCAATAAAATAAAATGTTAAGCTTCCACACTTGGTTTAAAAAATCATGTTAAGGGGCCAACCTGATGGCCCAGTGGTTAAGTTTGTGCAGTCTGCTTTTACAGCCCTTGGTTTGCAGGTTCGGATCCTGGGTGTGGACCTACATGCTGTTCCTCAAGCCATGCTGTGGTAGTGTCCCACAGACAAAATAGAGGAAGATTGCCACAGACATTAGCTCAGCAACAGTCTTCCTTAAGAAAAAAGAGGAAGATTAGCAACAGATGCTAGCTCAGGGCCAATCTTTCTCACAAAAAGAAAAAAAAAAGCAGAAAAGAAAAGAAAAATTCAGATTAAAGTAAAAGAAATTAAGAAATAGTTTAATAGTCGTTTATATTTAACATAATTTTCTGTGGAGGAAACAATATTTTCATCATAAAAACTATTTTGTGTGCATATATTTCTAAGAACAGTGGAGCTGTTCTTAATGCTTTTGATTAATAATAATCAACATTTACTGAGCATTTGCTATGTTCTGGGAATTGTCATAGGCGTATAATTAAATTATTTCATGTAATCATCACATAAACTGTGCTAGGATTCCTGTTCACAAATAATGTAAACAGACATGGAAAAGTACATAACTTGTTAAGGTTTAATGACTGTCTCTCCCACAAAAACCACCAGATAAACTACTGATCAATCAAATCTAGCTCTATCAGACTCATTATCATAAGGAAGAACACTACTTTGATGAAGTCTTAGCAGTGTCTTAGAAGCTTCAACAAATAAGATAAAGGGTTTTGCATCTGGGCGTAAATGGTTGGGGGGGGGGTATCTTTAAAGGGGAGAAATTAACCATAACTGGGCAACATTTGTAATATAATGTTTGGGATTGGTGGACACAACACACTGAAGACCTGAAACAAGTCTGCGCAAGTAAACTTTGTGAAGAGTAAGTTTTTTCCCCCGATGAACAAACAGTTCAGATAAGTTGTTTTGCAGTCAAGTTGTTTATTGGTTTAAGTACCTTCTTCTTGATCAAGACATCCCTGGGAAAAAAATGTTGCTCTCTACTCTCAGTCCTGGTAATTAAGCTATGTGGACAGAGTTTAATAGCATCTACTAGGCTTCTCAGAAATAGAAATAATGATAAAAATGGTAATAATAAGACATACCTTCATTATTTCAGCTTACGATATTTGAGAAGTTTTGGGATTTTGGATGATAGCAAGCTAAAAAGATAAAGAATATGTAAAAAAATCAATTGGACTGTGTGGAAATATGTCACACACTAGGGCTTGAGTTATAGTAGGAACTTTGGTAGACTGTCAGCCTAACATAAGATGCTAACCAACATGTTCTTGGCCTAGTAGGAGAATGAGGATTTGACAATGAGCATGTTTCTGCTCCATTTTCACAGTATAATTTTTATAACTTATATAAATAAGCATATATTTTCAGCCATTTATCTTGGGGGTATTTTTCTTGGAGGAATTTAATTATGGAGTCCATTGAGATTGATATTGTTAAATGTTTCTTTCAAACACAGACAACAAATCCAGAAAGTGTAAATTGTACGTTGTAAAATATAAAACTGGCACAGCCAGACTTTGCCGTAGATGGGTTATTGCAGTCTGCAGTCAGGTAAATAAGCATCAATTATCATGGACCAATCAGACCTCCAGCGTGTTCAACTAGTCAAAATTTTTTGCAATTTTGGTCTCTTGCCAATAATAGAACTCTATATTTAAACTGACTTAGTAATATCAGATACTCTTCTTTATAATGTAATCTACCTATGAGCTAGAATATGCTAGTCTTTATCGGCTGTGGGTAAAGTCAACTTAACCAAGTCATCACCGGTTCAAATCTCCTTATGTCACTTCCCACGTGACATAGATCATGTCCCTTCCAGTTTTCTGAGTTTTGCTCACCTGCAAAACATGGGCCCAGGGCTGTAGATGTAAGAGCCCGTCTTACTCTGATTCTAAGCCATAAAATTAAAGAGCAGTGGTAGCATGACAGAACATCATGTTGTGATTTTTGAGACTATGGAGCCAATATTCTATATCACACAAATTAACCTGTAAATGAGAGAGTTTTAACAAGAAAGCCTTATCTTAGGACAAAATCTAATTATCAGCTGTTTGTTGTTCAGTGGAAGGAAAAATGCCTGAGCTTCTCTGAGGAAGAATAGAAAAATCTTCTGCTGTTGTGAAGCGTGCTGTCTCCTGAAAAGAGAGTTCATGGAAGCAATGTGCTTTGACATTCCTAAACAAATACACACAAGATTTGCATAGAGAAATTTAGTAGCATTGTTTGAAATGATCTAATTATCAAAATTTATGAAACATAAAGGGAATTGAGAATTGTTTTTCCAGACACGGAGACACAGAGCTGGGGGTTTGACGTATGGGAGTGCAGGGAATTCTCACAACATCGTGATTTCATAGGTATTATTATCTCCATTTTACAGGTTCAAACACTAAGTTTAAGAATTATTGTGTATGCAAAATTTGACATCTCTGTGGCAGAACTGAGATTAAAATTCAAGTTTGTCAATTTTCAAAAACCTTTGCAACTGTTGTCATAAGAAACCTTGAGGTTTAAAGTTGAGTAAATAAAATCGCATGTTAAATCTCATTGAGACCAATTTTGATTTTCAGACCAAATGGAACGTCTATTAAGCAAACTGCATGTGCTAAAGGACGCATATTATATGTATGTAGTAATAATATTTTAGTTTCCAGGTGGCAAGGCATGGTAGGACTGGTGGGAAGTGAGGGCAGGGAATACAACTGAAGAATTAAGAAAACAATTTAAAAACCTTTATAATGTAAGTGCAAATCCTATGGCAGGAAGGAGAATGTCACATTGGCATGATAATATATGAAATGTCAAGGAAATTGATGCATAGTCTATTTCTTCGATAACATGAATCTCTGAAAATTAACCAAATAATTAGGTATGTTTAAGAATAAGATCCATATGCAATATGGATTCATATCTCAGACCTCTGTTGAATTAAACTTAAGTGACAAAGCTATTCAATCACTAGATTAGGGCACTCCAATGACAACTTCTTAAGTTGATCTGGAATTTGATTGCTATGTAGGTACGTTTCTTTTAATATTATTGAAACAACTTTTGTTTCACGTGTACTTTTTATATCATAGCTTATATTTTACATAAGTAATGTAAATTATTTAATCATTTTTAACAACATTACTACCAGATACTACACAAATACTTAAAAATAATTGTACTTTAATTTAGCTTAAATTAAAAGCCATATGCCTTCAATTAAACAACACTTAATCCAGATTGCTAAATGATAGTATATAAAAATGTGCTTGATAATAGTTAATTAAGAGTTAGGAATAGGCACCTAGTTTTATTTTGTTTATTGGCACTTCAATCTTTGTGTACATATACACACGTCTAAGTACTGTAAAAGAGACCCCACAAATTAGTGATATGTAAGTAGGATATAAATTATTTTTATTGTAAGTTATAACTGCAACAACAAAAACATTTTATGATACATTTTTGTCACTAATATGAATGTTAAAGAGTTGAAAATGTATGTGTTAGAAGCACCCTCAACTAGACTGTGAAACAATAGATTCTAACAACTTTGAAGGAGCTATTAGAGTGGATTGTGTCAAAAATATGCTTTCTAAAAAGTCTCTAAATATGTATTTATATAATTGGAGTTATTATGGTTTATTATATCAATTATCCATGTACTAAGGAAGGAAAAATCAACAACTTAAAACACTCTTATTAGAGAGCCTGGCAGTTACATACAAGCTACTCCATCTCGAGCTTCCAGGAGGTTAAGACAAACAATTTAGATGTTCTTGTGAAGTTCTCTGTAATATCCCTAAACACAACTTCTATTTGGGCATAATAATAAAGTGTATACTTGTGATGATCATCAAATAAGAATTACAAGATTGCCATAGAAATCAAATCATATCCCATAAATTATGGCAGCTGTTTTGGAATAAAAAGAGATGAAAGTCGGGGGGGAAAAAGTTAGCATTTATAGATACTAACAGTGAATGACTTTTTGATTTCATTTAATTAACATCTATAAACGAAGACACAAAGGAGGTGCTATTCTATGCCGTGAGGGAGATTTGAGGAATAGTGAATAGACTTTGCCATTAAATGGTGGTGTTACTGTTGTAGTTGTTGTTGTTGTTGTTTAGTGTATTTATTTTAGTTTGGGGGAAAGGAATTCAATACAAGAAATGCTAATTAACTGTACAGAGTAAAAGCACAATAAATGTAATGCAGACTTAACTACCAAATGAGTGGTAAATCATAAATGCTACCAGTGCAGAGAATGTGTAAGTAAATCTCTATGAGTTAGATTGATTTCGTCAATCTGCGTTCAATGCCCATTTTCAGAGGATTTCAATGTAAAGAAAGTTTTCATTTACAGAGATGGAGGACAAAGATATACTAGTTCAGGAGACAACTTATGAATTAGCAGGCCAAATTATCGTAGCAAATGTAACTTGGCTAAAGACGATAATGACGTGATAAGTACTGTCTCTTTCCCTAGCATTCTCCAGAGACAGACCTTAGTAGAAACAACTTAGTAGTTGTTTCAACAAACACATGGGAAATTTGTTATTTTCCTTCCAGTCAGGGATGGCTGATATGCATAGAGGATTTGAAGACTATAACTCACTTTGCTAGTGTAGAAATAACCAATACGGCCTAGACAATTTCAATTATCCCATGAAATATTCTTAGGCATTTTTATCCTCTGGTTGATTTTCAGATACTGAAGTTCCCCCTAATGCAATACAAAAATGTTATAATTCATAGTTCCCAGTTAAGAATTGATTTTAGAAAACATGTTCTACGCCAATAACGACGTGATCAAGACTACTTTCTTAACCACCATATTTTTGGCTTTTATTAATTTCCTTATATAGCCCACTGATTTTACATATATCATTAGAAATTAGCATGAAAATTAAAACTACGTAGGAGCTTTGCCAATTCAATACTGAGAAAGGAAAGATTCAATAGCAGAAATATGTCACTTACCACTGTTAACTGAGTAAAGAAAAAATGTAAATAAGGTACATAATATTAGTATAAGTTTAGCTGAAGACAAATATTAAAATCCTTGTAGAATTTACTTCGTAGTAAAAACTTGCAGTCTTTGCATTTGTATACTTTTGAATTTAACAAAATAATAATATAATAAATACAGAAAGTGTTTACCAAGTGCGATTATATGCCAGTCACCGTGCTTCTTTATATGAAGTAAACATTTACTATCAAAATAATCCTAAGAAGAAACTAGAGGAGTTCATAGATGTTAAGCAGCAAACCTTAAACACACATCTGGGGAGTGATGAAACAGACAATTCTCTTTGATAAAAATGTCATTAATGCCAAATTTATTACTCTGATTATAAATGTCGGTTCATTTTGCATAGAATGTCTCTCATATCCATTTCACTTCCATACCTGCTTACAAAGATCTTATCTGTAATACAGGGTATGTTCAAACTACATTTCCCCTGAGAAGTCTCTCTAGGATCTCTTCACTCAGAAGCATTTCCAACCCTCCAAACTTCTGTTAGATGAAGATGCACTTTTATTGAGCACTTATTACACTGTACCCTGTAAATTATGCACACGAGTATTTATTTACCCTAATTGGTCAGAAATTATGATACTGTATATTGAACCCTGCACAGACCCTACTAAAATGAGCATTTGCTGAATTTATGCCATTCTCCTATCTCCATAAACACAGTCTACTTACCTTAGAGTTTAATAAAATTTAAATTACACCTTCATGATAACATGTAAAGCAAGAAAAACCCATGCACTGTAGAAAAATATAATGGTTCTACTCTGATAAAACAGGCAAATGGAAAAAATGTTAAATTAGATTTCATGATGAATAGTGTCAATTAAGCATCATGTTAGTGTAAAACAGGTTTATAAAACTGAAAAAAATATTTACTTTGATTGTTTCCCAGTATTACATCATTCAGATAAAGATAGTCAACAACTTTTTATGATATTTACTGCAATAATAAATGAATTCATTAATTGAAAAATCATTCAAAGAGAAAAGCATAAACATTAGCAGAAAAGACTTTGAAAAATGCCTAGAATGTAAACCATCTATTTCAAAGTAATGACATAATGGTTATATATGTGGAGAGGTCTCAGTGGGGATGGACGATTGGAGTCTCATAAAAGCAGCGACTAAAATCTTTAACATATTTCTTTTTTCTGTGTAGTTAGATGTCAACTACTTGTGAAAGCAATGATTTAGTAGATTTGACTTTATTCCTGATAAATACTAGGAAGAGACCAGAAATAATAGAAATATCTTCAAATACCTAAAGGCCACCTGTTCTAAAACTGCAAATAAAATTTATGTGTTACTTGTGAAATTGTTTCTGACATTTGTAACAAATCTTGCTGTTCATAGATCATTTTTATTAAGGATTTGTACTTTCTTTGTGAAAAAAAATTAATACACAAGAAAAAGCTGTTTCTACCATTCTCTCTTGAAAGCTTAAGGAGACAGGATGTCCATACCACAACCCTCCTTCATCTCTTCCTTTTATAACTACTGCAAAGGAAGGGCAGATATTTGGGACACAAAACCACAGAATAGAAGGATATGCCATTTTGTTGTTGTTGTTGACAATTTTGAAGATGGCAAATAAATGCCAGATATTTGTATCTTTTAAAATATCCCAACCAGAGCATTCTCATGTAACATTGCCATATTTAAAATATAAATTTGAATATAATGTCAATTAAAAATGTATGTGTGGCTCACAACAGATGCTAAAACTGGAAACAAATGTCTTAAGTGTCAAAGGACTGACTCAATGACTAGCGTTTGACTAGCTCTTCTCTGAAGGTAGTAATCTGACACAGGCAAAGCAGATCGTCATGATGTAATTAAGCTCCTACACCCACGTCACCTGTGTGTAATTAAATTATTGTTGGTAGATACTGCTCTGTTTATAACACTACTAAATGAATTTAAAAGCACATTATATTTACCTACCAAGGTTACTTTTGACCTTTGTAAAGTTATTTTCTATAAAGTTTAAGAAAGCAACAAAGAATTCTAGGCACAATACAGTGCCTTGAGTGTAAAAGGTGGAGACCAACTTCTCTTAATGTCATATGGCCAGTTTTCTTCAGATTTCCTATGTAATTGTATACGAAAATGAATGTTTAGTACAGAAAAATAAAATTTGGTACTAACATAAATATATGGTATGAGTTAATTCCTTGTGTGAAATATATATTTATCTAGTATTTATCTTTCATATGGAGGTTTTTATATGTTATCTCAATGATAGCTCAAAATTTTAAATGAATTGAGAACTGACACAGATCTACTGGTTGAAACAAAATGGCATAAGTGAGAGATGACTGTGAGAAAGCCTCGGATGATTCCTCTGAGAACTTCTAACTCCAGAATGGCCAAGAGATCTGCTTATATGAGGACAGCTGCCTCTTAGGAGATGGTAGAGGGCGCTAGACGAAGTGATTATTTGGATGCACAACGTTGGTACAAATTTAGGAGAATGAAAATTCAGAAGAGCTAACATCTGTTAAGTGCCTGTTATGTACAAGTGTTTGATATTTCCCTGAAAGAGCTGTAAGTCCGATGTGAAAGTAAACTAATATCATCACAATATGGTGAGTGCAATGACTGAGGCAGCCTTCAAGTGTGATTGGGAGTGCCTGACAGGAGAAGGGAGGAATCTGATTACAGGAGGGAAGTGGGAGCTCAGGGAAACCTAGATTTTTGGTGTGGCTTTTGATTTCATATTTGAGTTTCAAAAGACATGGATTTCTTTGCTGCCTGATTTAAGAAGTAAAGACAAATATTGTCTTCTTTGTCATGTCGAGGAATTCATGAACATTTGAAGAGGCTGTCAACCCAGTGGAAAAAACTTCTGTAGGATACAAAAATCAAATATTCCATCTTAACTAATTGCTTTCTAAAATCTGTATGTCTCCTCTACATCTGCCTTTGTCACACAGACAACATTTTTCAGCCATAAGTGAAACTCCTGGAACAGTTGCTAATGTTCTTAGGCGCAAAGGAGATTGGACAGCTGCCTCTCATTTTGGCCCAGATGGGCTTCATTTATTGCAGCCATTTAAATTGCGCTTCCTTCTTGACCTGAATCTAATCTGCGTTTTTCAGTGATCCCAACTTGAAAGCACATACTACACGATTTCTTGGGTATTTTCTCTTCTATATATTTGAATTGCTATTTAAATGTTGTGATTCATATACTTATTTTTTATTTAAATATATCACTATTCTTTTTAGTGCATGAATGTTTTGTAATTACTGATTTAAAATATAACATCTCAAATAACTAGGTGGATTTACTGTAGAAAAGAAAAAAATTCCAGGACAGCTGATAGAAAAATTCAACATTTTTAAGAAATATTATATGAAATTTATATTTTGTTAGTCCAAAAATGGAATTAGATAATGGGTAAAACAAATCATAGAGGTTGTTATTCTTCTTCTTATTGTTATCTCTGTTATTAGTTTAGCATAAAATTGATTAAATACATTCAAATAATACTTTCCCACAGCCCAGGCCCACACCCATACGCATATGGCTCAGCGAACTGTCTCTGAAGACTTTTTTTTATTCTTCTGATAATAGTATTGGATCTCTAAAGAATATGACTCTCCAAATTTATATGTTTAATATGTTTCTATAGTTAAGCAATATATGTGAATTACCTACAGTAAAAGCAGCATTACTTATACACATGAACACAAAAAACATATACATATGTGGTTGAGTCATATGAAACTGCAATTTCATAGGTCAAAAATAGTGCATAACATATGTCAGCTATATAAGGTAATTTAGGCATATTATTTTATTTAATCCCTTAAAAAACTCTGTTAAGACAGGTATATTTAAAATTTCTCCTTTAAACAAATGATGATACAGAGAGATTAACTTGTCCAAGCTACAGTAATTAAATAGTAGGTTTAATATCTGTATTTTGGACTCAAAATCATATGCTCTTAAACACTGTGATATAAATTCTACCTACTGGTTATATTAATATATTTAAATTGTAAACTCGGGTTCTTCATGTAGTTCTGAATATTTTAAAGAATTTTTCTCAATTTCATATGTAGGAGAAGGAATTCAACCTCTCTGTATTTTATTCTATATCTCTTTCACCTTCTAGTCCCCAAATTTATCAAACCAACCATTATTTTTACTTTGTCAATATGTATATCACATATATTTGCCTTCTATACTTTATATATAATTATTTTAAAAATGGAAAAAATCAATATTTGTAAGTTAATGATTATGCAAATATTTATTCATTTTAGAATCAGATAGTATAATTAAATCTATGAAAATAACTTAATCCAATGTTGCTAAACCTATGCTGCTCTAAGGACTATATTCCATGAAACAAAATTTTACTCCATCTTATCAAGACGGAGTAACAATGTTTAGATTTACCCTCTTGCCTAAAAATCCAAAAACTGGATAAAATATATGAAATTGATTTTCGAGACACTGGATATCAGACAGTGAAGGATAGCGATCACTGGGAGCAGGGAAACAGATGAGATAAGACTTAGAAGAATCTCTAGGAAGCATTGTAGTGAGGGAGAACCCAGGAGGGATCTGGCAGATTCCTTAAGTTGAAAAGACAAAATTGAGAGTCTCAGAAGACCAACACAGCTAGAATTCACAGGATAGAATAGTAGAGAGGAGAGAGCTGCACAGAAAAAGAACCCTGGAGAAAAGCAGAGGGTCCATCTTAAATATTCAGCTGAGTGCCAATCAATATATTTATTTGTTTGAGGAAACTATTTGAGGTTGAGGAAAGATTTATTCCAAAGTATCAGCACTCATACAAGCCTGGGAAGAATGACTGTTCTCATCAGCCAGATTGGAAGACCTTATGATTTATGGCATTGGGCAGAGCATACTGAAAGTTCTTGACTCTTCTAGCAGTGAGGAATAATGAGTCTTAGTTTGAACGCTGTTACTGTCTTGCCTAAGTTAGAAATCTTAAAGGCAAAACCCAAAGGATCAAATTGATTCCAAGCAACTTAGCAGCATACCAGAACAAAGCTCAAGAGTCAGTATATGGACACAAAATTGTCCAGCACCCAACAAGGTAAAAATTGCAATGTCTGATCAAAAATTGATCCATTCAATCCGAATTGAAACATTAAATCATTTGAAACCAACCTAGAAATGATAAAGATTTTAGAATTAGTAGACAGGGATATTTAACTGGTTGTGATAACAGTCAAGAAGCACAAAGGATCTGAAATTTTCAACTAGTTGCAAGCTAATAAGCTAGGCTACCACAGTTTTATGGATACTCTCAGAAGATGTGATACACTTGGATCAGAGACAAAGGAGTTTATCATTCATAGCATAGCAAAAACATGTCAACTCATATTTGCATCTGTTCCTCTTGCCTCAAATTTCAGGGGTCACACAGAGGGGCCTAGATGAATATTGTACCTACAGTGGGTTTCCTCACAGAAGAGGAACCTTAATTCGGGGAATTAGAATCTTTTATAATCAAGTGCAAATAAACCTATCCTTTGACCCAGAGGAAAATGTTTTTACTATACTAAAAATAAACAATTCTTCTCTTTACTCCAGAGGAAGATGCTATCTCTATTTTTCAAGGCTGTTTGCTATACAGCTATCCTTGAAAACATAGAAGCGGTCAGTTCTTCTGCTAGCAAGATGTGCAGAAGCATGAGATCCATAAGGAATTTTCTCTCATCAATAACTATACTCCATAAGATCAAAAATTTAAGTTGCAGATATGAAAACTACAATGTGTGAGTTGAAAACTACATTAGATGAGATTTACTTCTGATTAGACATTTCAGAAAGTGAGATTTGCAAATTTGAATATATAACAACAGAAAGTATCCAAAATGAAACAGAGAGACAGAAGAGAATGATGTGATGATGATGATGATGATGATGATGATAAGATAAATAAAGCATCAGTGAGCTGTGAGACCGGTTGAAATGGTCTAATGTACACATGATTGGAATCCCAGAAGAAGAGACAGGAGGGGACAGGAAAAATCTTAGAAGAAATAGTATTTGAAAAATTTCTAAATTTGATGAAAACAAAACCGCACAGTTCCAGGAACCCCAACAGACCTCTGTTAAATAAGAAAATGTGAAAGGTCTGAAATTTTACTTTACTTCCTGGCTAATGAATACATATACTGACAGAACACAAAGATCCCTGGGTCAGGAAAACAGGCTATTTATTACAGTCAAAAGAGCAAAGCGCCTCATGTTCCACACGAACATTTCCTGAGTTCCTCACGGCCAACGCCACAGAGTGATGTGACGTGGGCCAGATGTTACCTGAATTTGCAGTGATATGCACCACAGAAGAGGAACTTTAAGGCTTACCAGCTGTCTGGGAGGCCTCATGGCAGGTCCCTTAAGAGCCACTATAAGTGGCACCTAGGATAACTTTCTGTGTTTCAGCGCTGTCTACCCAGTATAGGAGGAGCAATCAAAAAAGGAGAATATCTGAAGGATCTCTCAGCGTACTCTTTCTTATACTGTATCAAGAAAATTCAGGTTTCACATCCTAGAGATATCATTCTCTACCATTGATGCACACTAGAATCATCTGAAGATTTCTGAAAAAAATGTGACAAGCCCCGTGCTCAGTCACTAGGATCTACTTGATCTGGAACTGGACTTGTGCACAGTTAGTTCTAAAATTTCCCGGGTGATCGAATAAGCGGACATGATTGAAAACCACTGTCTTAGAGTAAGAGGTTGTCTAAAAAAAGTTTCTGTTTTTAAAACAGTTTATTAAGAAAATTTCAAATTTATCTAAAATTAGAGAAAAAATTGAAAGAAACTAGCATATACCAGCATCAAGATTTAGTAATTATAATTTTGCCACTTTTGCTCTGTGATTTTCTTAAAATATTTTAATGTAAAAATATATATAATATTTCACCTCTACTTTGGTTTACATCAAAAAAATATGAACACTTGTCTCTCAGAACCACAGTATCATAATCATACCCCAAAATTACAATTGTTCCTTCATATTGTTTAGTACACAGTTCATATTCAAATTTCCTCAATTATCCCTGAAGTGTCCCTATAGCAAGTTGTTGGATGTTATGTCTTTTAAGTCTCTTTTAACCTAAACACATCACTCCCATCCCTTTGTATTTTGTGTCATGAATTTGTTGAGAGAAATGATCAATTTCCTTTTTGGATTTATCTAATGCATCCTGGTAGTGTCTTTTGCATATCCATTCATCCCTACATTTCTTAGAAAGAGAAATTTATCGGACCTGACTAAATTCAGATTAAAAAGTTAGGTAAGAATACTTTAGAGATAAAGCCGCGTATTACATATTGTATCATGTTAGCATACATGTGTGTCTTACTTATCTTTCTATTGGTTTGGATAAAATTAATTTTGAGGTTCAGATGGTTATGGTCTAATTTCTCCATTACAAAGCTTTATATTACCCCAGATGACACTTTGGCCACTGTAAATATTCAATTCCTAATCAATTTTTCATATAATGATGATGGCTTGGAGAAATTATTTAGTAAGGGCAGTAAAGTGGTGAATTTTTAAAAAGTTTTTCACTGTATGTATGTTAGATGGGATCCTTTTGTAAAGAAGAGCTTTTCCTTGTCACTCACAGTTGTTTGGTTATCTTGAAATATAGATCCTACTAGAAAGGCAGAAAAAATATTTAAATAACCAACTTTCCGATTAAAAACTTGATGCAATAGCCACCTCAAAAAAGAATTCAGAATTTTTTGGTCTACTTACTGATTTATTTCAAATAATGTAGGAAAATATAATGATTAAGGGCAAGTGAGTCATTTTTAAATCATCAGGATCTGAATTTTGAACAAAAAATAAGGTTAAGCAGAGACTCCTTCCTAACCATTCCTTAGCCCAGACTTCCTGTAAAGATGGTAAATCTTTCCCAGTTCTCAGAAACTGAGAGGAATTTTTGCTAAATGTAATAATAAAATAATTTAATTTAAAAGACAAGGGCAACACAGAATTGCCATTCTGATAGGAAACAACATGTCTTAGGAGAAAGTAGAGAGAAGCCATTTGAAGAGTCTGGAATCAGCATGGGGAGCTCTCACTAGAATTGAACTAAAAAAGAAAATAACATGGTTGGGAAAATAATAATGATCGCATTCATTGCAACATATACATTATATAAAACTATATACTTTACTGCAGTAATTAATGGATGAAATAGTAGGGTGCTTAGAATTTTCTTTGAAATAATTTAGTGGGGGGTGTATAACGTTTGGAGTGAAACGAGGTTGTACTTGAATTGGCGTTGGTGAGGTGAACTGAGCAGTACATGAGGTTTGTTACACTAGTCTCTACTTTTGTTTAAATTTTTTCATTAAAACACTACGGATTCATACTGATTCTCAAAGAATGGAAAGACATATATGTATTTATCACTTTTGAAGGTAGCTATTTATCATGGATTTGACTCTTGTCAGACTCTATTACTTAAATATTTAATACGTTTTTGAGACTTCAAAACAATGGTTTGCTTCTACAGGAAACCATTAAAATTTCTGTCGAGGTATAAGATTTCTATCACTATTTTGCTTTCTTCTTTGATAGATATAGATGAAATGATATCTTTTTCAGTAATTTAATGGAGTGAATTATTCAATCTGAAGACAGACTTGTAAGCAGTAATTCTACTAAGGCTAATCTGTGACACTTAGCAATAAGAATTAATTGTTTCTTTTGGTAACTATTGACAGGAATATCTCATAATTATTAATTTTTTTAAAATCAGGCTTACATGAAATAAAGTGTCTAAGTTATTAGCCCCATCTCAACGGACCTGCTAGAAGGAGAGTTTTGAAATGTGAGATCAAAGGGCAGATAGGAATGTGATATTAAGGGTATGTGTGAAGACTCATTGCTGGTGAGTTCAGATCCAGGTTCTAGTCCAAGATCTGCTACAGGAGAAAAATTATTTAATGGCTCTGTTCTTTCAGAATGTAAAATAGAATTTTGTATTGAGAAAGTCTCCATTTCTACAGATGATGGTTGGGTAAAGGGGTGTGAGTTGGTGTCAGAGTTTACCAACAAAAACATAATCAAACTCCTATCTTCCATTTTATTTCTTAAAACAGCTGAACCATATCATCAAACATAAAATGGTAAATAACAAAGGTAAACTTTCAGAGAAATAATGTTAAAGCGTAACATTATTAGCTTGATTGTTTTACATTAATCTATGTTGTTTTTTTGCTTTTTAATTCAGTGTTTCCAGCATTTTATTCCATGCTCCAGGAGAGTCCCCAGAAAAACAGAGAGAGGATCCTTCGGTTAAATAAGTTCGGGAAACATATACCTTCTTTTGAAAACTTACAAAGCATGTTTAAATTTCTGAGAAGTCTTCAAGAACGACTTTGTCAAGCTTCATTTAATCCAGAATTTCCCAAACATATCTGATTAAAGAACTCTTTGTAGGTACATAACAGCTATTGTGGAACTACTGGTGTTTTTCTTTCCTTTTAACAACACAAATTTATTATACAAGTACTGTGACATTCACCGTGCTATGCCCAGGAATTACAAAGGTGAAGTTATGTACAACCATTGCCATTATCACGTGGGTAGATGAGCCTAATATCTCTTCTTTTTGTGCCCCTCTACCCTTATGTTGTTGCTTCTCAACCTGCGAGAGAAATACATAACGGGTATTTCTAAATCATCAGGGATTATTTGTCAAAATATACATACCTACTCCTTCCACCTCCAGTGTTCTTTTTCCTATTATTCAAATATATTTTCAAAGAGGAAAAGAAATATGCATCAAAAATACTATTTAAATTCTAAAACCGATCCTCCCATTTTATAACTACTGTTCTAGTTGCCAGAAACCCTTAAACTCACCCATGATGCCAGTATTCTAAAGGCTGAACCACTTGTGCTATATCTTTTTCTCCTACTTGACTTGCTTCTTTTTAAAGATCAGCGTGTATAGCCCTTTGTTTTAAGCCCTCTTTCATAGTAACAATTGGTGGTCATGAGTTTTAATCAGATAGAAAAATCCCTCCTAATAGGTCGCTATTAAATCTCACTGCCAGTAAACCTATTATAAAACACTTTATTAAGAAATATGGATGCCTACTCTTTGTACAAAGCATAATTGAGAATGTAAAGAAGCTTAAGTCAGGGAATCACTTCTTGAAAGGCCTGAGCGGTTTACTTATGAAGAGTTAGATAAGAGGGAAAGGCGTTCATTCAATCAAATACGGATGGAAACTGAGAACGCAGTAAGAATCCCTGAGCAGAAGTTCTTTCTGGGCAATCATGGTTGACTTTGAGTAGGGCTTCCAAAACCAGAGTACGAAATAACTAAAGTCACCGAGGACAAAAAGAGAGAGGCACATTTAGAATAAACTTATATCCACAACCTATTTGGCTAGATCAGAACTAGAGTGGAAAAGTTTGGCAAGGTAATTTGGAACTGGACTGTAGAAGAGGAGGTCAATGGTGTCAAAAGCAGAATCAAGGTTAAGGCAGAAAAGGAGAAACACCATGAATTTTCCCATTTTTCTCCTTTCACTACTATTTCTATTTACTATTGCCATGTCACTTTGCCTAAACTTGTAAAATCCGTACTGGTCTCGCCCTGGGCAAACAAAGGCCATGTGCAGCCCCAGCACCCGCGGAAAAAGTACTTATTCTGAGAAATAACTTGTATGCCATAGTTATGGTACCATAGTTATAAAAAGGTAATTTTTCTCTACTGTTTTGGAGACTATAAATTTATGAAACCTACTTTGTTTTACTTCAGAAATTTTCCTTTTTAGTAATTATGACTTGAAACTCTAGGCAGCTGTTATCTGCTTGTGAGTGAGCTGATTGCCTGGGTTGCCACCTTTTGATGGGTTATTGACAAGTAGCTGCAGACAGCAATCCTTCAGCTCAGCTTTCCATCATTATTCCAGAAAATCTCCAATTCACCGCCCTGTTACAACAACAACAGCATCTTTTGGAATATATTTGCATATGACTCGCTTGATGGGCTTTGAAAGTTACATAAGCATGCCTATGGCAGGGTGTGAGGGGTTTCCAAGAGATTTCTCTCTATCCTTAAATGCAGCATGTCCGGAAAAAGGTTCAATGTCAGAAAAAATCTAGAAGCATCTGTTTTGTACCTATCTTGTGGCTGAAGAAGCTCAGATGACAAGACTGTCAACTCGCCAATTTTACGAGTACAAAAGAAATTTCAACTAAGAGTCAAGCTGAAAATGTCATCTTTTGTAAAAGCACCCCTTAGACTTCTTTCTAAACAAATGTATTTTTGCACTCTTGCCAAAATGCAATTACATGCACAGTTGCACAGGCAAATACATGCGAATATTTTCATAAAAGCAATTTACAGTAAACAAGTGCCATTAGAAACTGAGAAGATTTTTTTCTCCATGCAGTTATGTGACTAATACTATCATAGAGCAAATATATTTATTAATAATAGTATTATGAATACTATTATACAATAGTATTATAGAGAGTTTAGAGAAGACAGAAAAGTGTTTGCCAGCAGTCACTGCCAGTGTCTTGGTGGTATCAGCATATTTGGTTTCACCTACTGATTAACCTAAGTGGGATCCTCAATAGTTTTTAAACCAATGCACAGAGCACCTTCAAAACACGAAGGACAATAGAAAAACACAGAAGATATATTTACCAAAATATGAACTAGATTAGTTTATAAATAGGATCTTCTGCTTCTAACTTGAAAGATGTTTCTCCAGACAGAGTCCATGTCTGGCAGGAATTCTAATGACTCTCATGTAGACAGCTCCCTGTCTCAGAGCAAAATTGACCTTAAACAATCTCTCACAAATGGTTCATTTGTTCCCTAAATATTTTCCAGGAGAAGAATCCAGAAAAACCCCATGAGCACTTGATATCCATTTCCTTTCATTTATTCTTCTAGGAAAGTGGGAATCAGCAGCCTTTTTCAGCCAATAGTCCTTTCCAATGGGATAACAAATTCAAACTTCATTCAGTGGTAGTTATATTTGATGTGCTTCTCACCTATAAAGTGGTAACAAAAGAAAGTGACCTAACAAAGCCAGCTGGAAAGTCTGTGGGTTCCAGCAGATACATGATGGGACAATGCAAAAAAAAAGATCAACATTAATTAACGCAAACGTAAGGAACTATAATACCTGTCTTTGAAGATGGATTGTGCATACCTGGGGCAATAGCTCAGGCTTATTACATTTATGCACATTTGAAAATTTACAAATGTCATTATAAAAGGTAGACTTTCTCTCTCTTCAGGACTGTGATCATGAAGTACAACTTAGTACATGAGCATTATAGTTCCCATTTCCACATTCCTTGCTTTTCCAGCCTCAATGTTAAAAATATTAAATCTGTTAAGAAGTTAAAAATGTGGCAGGGGAGTGGATCTTGTTTGTAAAGGAGGCAGAAATTCAGCCTTGTGTAATATGGGTAGTTAGTGTCATTTCTCCACAGCTAAAACAAAACAAAAATAAGTAAGACAAGCCTTCTGTAAGGGATATCACCTCTAATTCAGGGTTCTGCTTTTCTGTAGACATTGCGCTACTTCTTAATGTAGCATGCAGACAATTTAGGTTTGCATTTGGAAAGAAATGCATTAACCACAAGAAACAGTATTTGTTTTGGGGATAGAAGTTAGAAATACGAACATTGACCTAACAACATGAGTACCTTTAATATCATCCTGAAAAAAAACTGGTCACATTTCATGAGTCTTCAGTGATTGCTGGCAAATGAAGGGGATTGCAAAATACAAGTAACACAGAATTCATAAACGTTGATTGAATTGAAACTGACAGGGAAATATATATATATATGTGCACACAGAGATAAGCAATGATATAATCTAACCTAGAAATGTAAAATATACGTTTTCAAACGGAACTTTCTATAGAAGCTTAAAGAAGAAACACTGCAGTGGGTGCTGGAGAAATGCTTTGTATTTTCATGGGATGTCAAAAAAGATGACAAGCGATAGACTTCTGAGCATTGATAATAGTGAGTGCAAATAAACCTCTAGATTCTTGATCATAAAACTTTCGTATTCTAGAATAATGACAGAATAAAAACTTATATAATGTGTGGAACAGGATAGAAGGGTGCGTTGCAAAGAAGACAGCTAGTGAGGAAAGCGAAAGTCTTTAGTCATAAATAAAATATAACTATGTCTCTGTGCTCTGCAATCCAAATTTTAGGACAAAAAATTGCAAGCGCATTAATTTCAACCATTAGAAGACATCAAATAAATAAATAAATAGAGTAATGCTATTTCTTAGCTGGTCTGTTCATTGCTGTTCCTAGGATTGAATTTCCCAGCACAGGTCATGAAGATGTTTAGTGTACGTGCATTCACATCACCTGGAGGACTTGTTCACCCACAGGTTGCTGAGTCACATCCGCAGCCCCAGGATGGGGCCTGAATACTTTATTTCTAGCATGTTCCCAGATGATGCCGATGCTGCTGATCTCTGAACCACACTTTGGAACTACTGGTTTAGTGAAATGTATATTAACAAATAATGAAAGTTTTCATTGTGATGTGAATCAGGGACACTGGGTAAAGAACATCAAGTAGGTTTCTCTTCTCTTGTATTTCTCAAAACATTTAATATAAAATGTACTTAGTAAATATTGCCAAAGAAATATTGCACCAGCTGGAGTTAAACCGGCAAAGACGACGTTATTTAAGACTATGGAAATATGAGAGACAGATTGAAGTCAAATCCTGTTGAAACTAAAGGTAGGAGCACTGAGGTGAGCTAATGGGATAGTACTGGATCCTTTTAGCCAGGAGTTTGGTCCATGCGACTAGGCCATCTGTGTTTGCTAAAGGTACTTACCTAAGTCAGGCTCTTATCCTCCCCAGACACTGGGAGACAGGGACTGTATCTTTTTTGATGATTACATTTCATGGGGATGGCTCCCAGATCCTTGAGAAAGACATTCCTTGATTTTAAAACTGGCAAGAGACTGAGAGAAGATTTATTTCTCAAAGAAGCAGAGAAAGAGCTTACAACTGCAAACTTTCTAAAGTAGATACTCTAAGAAAAGGGAGGTGAGGCACCCAGAGTCAGGAAGAAACCTGTCTCAAGTTTAGTCAAACTAAGGGGAACATTAAGGCCATCTTAGTCAATATTTAAGATGAGAGTGTAATATGTATTGTTTCCTCAAATCACTTGTCAGAGGGCTATTCTTGTTAAAGAGCACCTTATGGTATTATTTTTCTGAAGAATAAATTATAAGAAATACTGCCTATGAGAAGGTTTGTGTACAAGGCTGAAAGTGAATGCTATTTAAGCTATTTATGCTGTTAATTGGCAGATAAACAGTGTATTCCCTTCAGTACAAATTGCTTAAAGGGAGAAATGGCACAATAAGGCCTTGAAGCCTAGAAGTGGGAAAACACATAAGGTAGATGAATTTTGTAATTAGAATGCTAACACATCAATTAACTTTGATGTGACTATGTTACATAGGCATATGGCAGTAGAAATGCTTAGCATCTTTAGATGTATGCATGTATTTTTAACTACATATGTGCTTTCAAAAGTAAGTACTAGAGGTAACACATTCATATGCACAAATGCAACCTGGTCTTTATTCTTTCACTTTCTTTATCTTTCTTCCCACTCTCATATTTAAGATACAGACCAGTAGAAATTTTATCTTTGATATAATTTATTTTTAGGTATTTATTAGCCACAGTATCCAAACATCATTCTAAGTTTACAATAAAATGCTAGACAACTTTTAAAAATTATATTTGTTTTCTTTCTTCCTTGATTTAAAAATTTATGTTTTTATTGCTTAGATTCATTGCACTATAAGACATCATAAAAGTTAGCAGTCTCCCCCCACCACCCTCCAAACTCTATTCTCATCCACAAAGAGAAACACATTTTTAACTATTTTAGGAGGTATTTGCCAATATATTTATAAATTACATACTTATGATACAACATATTGATTTTTCAATTATGCCTGTTGCCTGCTGACTTCTTAATAAGTAAAACGAAGGATTAACACTCTATTCAACTCTCTCCACATTAAAGCCATACATTAGGTATTGTCCCAATGTATTTACATAAAAATGTGAAGTCAAATTAGTGTTCTATATTTTCATTAAATGCATAATAATTCATAGTATTACTCACAACTGAGATACATATCATACTATGATTACATTTCCTTTCTCATACATCTCCCTATCCTCCACCCCAGTTTCATTATTGCCCCATTAGTTGCTTATCTATCAGTCTTTTCCACGAACTGAAATGAAAACAAAAAGGACTCTAAAATACCTTGCAATGTGGTCAAACACTTCTTGTGGTTTATCAGAAGCAGAGCTTTCTTGGAAACAGTTTTTCTGGACCACATCCTCCTCCTGCTTCATTCTGGACCAGTGATTCTCTAAGACACAGATATACAGACATCACTTGGGACTTCAGTTCACCACCATGCTAAGCGCACGCTTCTCCTCACTATTGTAGTGAATATCATCTTTCCTGAATCCCACATCTTCTTCCTTGCTTATTCCCTCTATGGTGAGACTTTCCTTCTGTAGCTTCTTGAGAAAGTACCCATGGAAAGGTTTTTTTTGTGATTATGTAAGTATAAAAATATCTGACTTTTATTCTCAGATTTAAGTGATGGATTGTTATTATTTCCTCTCATTGGACATTTAAATGGCAAAATGGTGCTTTAAGAAAAGAGGCAAAGTAGGAAGTGGCTACGTTGTGGGTTCTGCCAGATTGTTAGTGACACTTCACAACTTATATTCTCTATAGTCTATAATACACTGGAAGCCTGGAAATACATTTACTTCGATCCCTGCCTGTAGGGATCTGAGCCATATTCCACTAACGACAGACACTCCCAAGAGAAGTGGGAGGCAGAAAGGATGCAGAAGCCATATTATTGCTTCTCCAACAGAAGAACCTGGAAGGTATGCTTCAGTAAACAGAAGATTCCTCATCAGCTTCTGATTGTTTCTGTACAAACAACCTGCTTCTGGGGCAAAAACAGCAAGAATTATAGAATTTGGGTCTATTCAGTTGTTGCAAGATCCTAGCTCTTACAGAGCTAAAAGCAAGACCTGGGAGCCAGTGATGGCCTTCCTAACTTTTTTCCTCTAGCCTTGCCTATGGTTTTACAAGTTCTTAATTCCCTATTTTCAAATAAGTATATAAATTGGTGTTAGATAGATTAGATGATAGAAGATAGATGGACAGACAGATAGACAGATAATTAGATGGATGAATGATAAAAAGGACACAAGAACACTAAAAAAAATAAAACTTTCCTTTTGGAAATATCTAGGGTGCTTCCTCTCTTACCCACACACATACACTCACTAATATAACTTTTATCTACAAAAAGGAAGTAATTCTTAAAATGGGTGACCCTCGTCTAGTTATGCTGGTGACAATTTAGAAATTAGCTTGGGATCTTTCTTATTTTTATCTTTTGTAATGTAGAAGAGAGACTAGTAGAGTGATATTGGGCTAGAGAGGCTGGACTAGAAAGGTTTTTAAAGAGTAATTTGTGTTGAAAAACTTTAGTTTTGGAGAAAGCAGAGATAAAATTAACAAGAGAAGGAGAAGTTAGGTTAATCCGTTCAAGAAAGCTGAGAGAGCCAAGAGAGTACAATATAAAAGGATAGAGGCTTGGGGAAATGCTACAAAGATTAAGGTGAGAGAGAAGAAAATATTGAGGCCTTGGAGAATTAGATACTTTGGCATAACTGTGTAGTTTAGGACAAAGAAAGAGTTATGAAAATCTGTGAGTGAATTATTAATTAAACCTCCTTAGGGGCTGGCCTGGTAACAGAGTGGTTATGTTCACACATCTACTTCGGTGGCCGGGGTTCGCTGGTTCGGGTCCTGGGTACCAAGCTACACACTGCTCATCAAAGCATGCTGTGGCAGCATCCCACGCAGAAAAACTAAAAGGACATACAACTATGTACTGGGGCTTTGGGGAGAAAATAAAAGACAATAAACTCCTTAATGTTTTTGTTGAGATGTAGATTTGGAATTCCTGTTAAAATTACTTTTTATTGTTGGACGGCAACGGTCATTATCTCTTGTATGTAATGCTGACGAAAAACTGGGTTATGTAGTGCTTTTCAATTTATATTGGTTGTATTAATAATCAAAGGAAACAACTTATTCAAATTTAGTTTGAAAAAAAAATTTCCTCCAAAATATCTATAAGTAAAAAACCTTGAGGATACAAGGTTCATTTTTGAAGCTCCATCTCAGAGAAAAAAATTCCAGGAAATAAAAATAAAATGCTCTCATATCACTTATCCTCTCAGGGCCTCTGCCCAACCTAACCTTTCTTCCCTGATAATATATACAGTTGTTTTCCTATAACACACACATGCACACACACACACACACGAAAAACAACAACAACAAACAGCAATCACATACTCTTTTCTGAGACTTAAGGATTTCTAGGGAAGAAGCAGTTCCATCATCCTACTTTTTTTTATTTAATGTTATTTTGTACGTTGTGCTTTTCCAGCTTTTGAGTCCAAAGGAGTAAATCATTTAATCAAAATGAAAACTTTTGCTCCCAATCTTAATGAAGCCAACACCAAAACTTGACTTCCATTTTTAATCCCCTACTATATTGTCAACTGCTGTGGTAAATGTTCTCAAATACATTATCTCCCTCTCAATCCCTCAGCAATCCTGCAAGACACAATTGACTTGAATTTGACAAAATATGTGTTATACGAACATACACTCACTCACACACATGCAGAATATCTGTTTGAAATTTTAGAATGCTCCAATTCGTGGGTCCTCATGCCATGTTCTCATCAACTAATCTGCAGTTTTCAGTGAACTCTTCCTTTGTGCTTTCTTACCACCTCTTTTTGTCCAGTGGTAGGAGATCTGATGTGGACTTAAGCTTCAAATAGGATCAAAAATCAACATTGCTTTTATTATTACATTTATTCTTCAAAGTGTGTTTAGCTATAACTGTTCTATTCCCTGTTCTGAATCTTATTTCAAGGTTCTTACTTCACACTTTCTCCTATTTTTTTCTTCAAGTTTGAGATCTCCTTCCTTCCTACCACTCATTTCTCTCCTATATAATGAGAACGAGAAATTTTCAAAAACAATAGGACTGAATAAGTGGTAAAAAGCATCACATTTTATATTATATAGTTTTCATTATATATGCTCTTTAGGGTATAATAGTACTAGCATAAAGATTAGACTGAATTATACTCAATCACACTATTATTTTCTATTAGTTATTATAGAAAGCCGAATAGACGTTTTTTGTATTGAACATGCTCTGCTTTCAAAACACTTGATACTTCTGTGTATAGTACATAAACTATGACTTATAGAGAGGGTCAACTGTCTCTTTTGAAAAAAAAGATGCAAGGTTACATCTCAGACCTGGGAGTTTTTGCTACCTGTGATCTTTGACTTCTTGCTAACTGGCAGTGTCTTTGATTTGAAATGCACAAAAAAAGGCCTGCTAAGCTCCTGGGCTCTCCAAAGTCTTTTCTATAAAGAAATAGGAAGTGAAATGGAAGAACTGGAGAGGATGAGGGTGAGAGAGATTGTGCTTGTACACACTAAATTCTTCAACGGAAGTGCTCTTTAAAGGATCAAAGAACTCATTTATCAGATAAGTGCCTTCACTTGGGATTTCATACGCCACCCTTAACCCGCTAAGCTTCAAAGGTAGTCTTCTGCATTCACTTACCAGGCATTTTTTTCAGATAACTTCTAGTCAGCCTCTACATATTCTTATTAAGAGTGTAGAAAATTAAAAAACAAAAACTAGCTATCCAGTTTCTTGTCAGCATTTCTAACTAAGATATATGCATCAAGCCTCACAGTTTGGGTCTATCTGAGGCACTTGATAAATAATCCAAAAGTTTTCTCACTGAGTATTGTTATGAGTTGAATTCTGTGCCCCACAAAATCCATATGCTGAAGTCCTAACCCCAAGTACCTCAGAATGTGAACTCAGTTGGAAATAGAGTTGTTACCGATGTGACTAGTTAAAATAAAGCTGTGCTGGAGTAGGGGGGCCCTAATCCCAGATGACTGGTGTCCTTATAACAAGGAGAAATTTGGACATTGACATGCACACAAGGAGAATGTCACACGAAGATAAAGGCAGAGATTGGGGTGATGTAGCCACAAGCCAAATATTGCCAGCAAACCACCAGAAGCTGCGGGAGGGGCATGGAACAGATTCTTTCTCATGCCCACAGAAGGAACCAATCCAGCGACACTTCGCTCCCAGACTTCTAGAGCCCAGAACTAACTGTGAGATGAAAAATTTCTGTCGTTTAAGTCACCTAGTTTGTGGTTCTATGTTCCAGCAGCCTTGGTAAAACAATGCACGAGTCTATTTACTTACTGTTGTTGATGAAACTTCCCATTTGGGGAATCTTAATCCTAAACCCATCCTGCTGTCTCCTGCTATCTATAATTGCTAAAGATTTCCACTATTTGTAAGGTTGAAACCCGTGGATTACCACTCTATCTAAACTTGGATATTCTGTGGCCCATTTTTTCCCCACTCATTTCTGGGTGTTTAGATAAACTCTAATTTGGCCACAGTGTCATTCTATCTTTTCTTCAACTATCCCAGGTTCTTTCCTGCCCTAAGGCTTTCATCCATTTGGTTATCTCTGTTAGACATACTCCTCCACCCCCTCTTCATAGGTTTAACTCCTATATAATCTTCTGTTTTTCATTTAACTATTATTACTGCATAAATGCCAGTTCTTTCTGCTAAACAATTGCTGAACACTACAAAGTTCACTTATATCTTTACCACCAAATCAATTACTAGTATAATTGATAAAATTGTTGGTATAATAGTATCTGCCACCCTTCTAAATTGTCATTTTTAAGAAGGTAGAGATGCAAGATAGTGAAGATGTTAATAGCGAAAACTTTTTGTAATAAGTTCTTTGAGTGCAAATCCAGATTTCTCACTGAACAGCTTTGGGCAACTTTGGGATAATTACGACCTCAAATTTCCTAAATTTACCCATCTGAAACAGGATGTGCTTCACAGAGTTGTTGAGAGACTCAAAAGAAATAATTCATATAAATCACTCTTGCTAGTACATGTGATACATGTTGAATCCTGTGTTTATTTCATTATCTCAGTGCCAGATACCAACAAAGCATTTAAATAAATATTTGTTGAATAAGATTTTTCTAGATTCATTGCCTTGTTTGAGAGTGGCTAATGACATGATTCTAGACACCAAAATTAGCTGGGCGTAATGGTCATAAACTTTGATTATCCACTGAAGTGTAGCACTTTGGTGGCCATATTTTCCGTTTATATATCTGTGAACTTGTATAACAAATCCAAGAGAAATACTGATTTTCAGTGAGGAAAGTCAATACCAGACAAATTTGCCATCAAACTATGCTATTACTGTGTATGTCTGTGCCTGTGTATTAGTCTAGGCCCCACTAAAAACAGAGGGCACACTCAAATCGGGAAGTTTAGTGTAAATTTAATAAAGTGATGTTTTACAAAGATGTGAGCTGGATTTGGAGAAACTAACAGGAAATAATGTAGCATCTGAAGCTGCTACTACCTGACTTCTGAAGGGACAAAGAAAGGAGACAGATAGCAGAATCCATAGACAGGAGCTGTATAGAAAGGATGTCCTACCAGGAGCTGTGGCTTGGCAAGTAGGGATCAAGAGGAATAATTACCTTGAACTTTCTTCTTGTTTTCTGAACTCATGCTAGTGTCTCTTAATGTTCAAATATAGAAAGAAACCTGAGAGCCAGCCCTGATGGGCTAGAGGTTAAAGTTCATTGTGCACTGCTTTGGCTGCCGACATTTGTTTTCTGGTCATGAAACCAAACCACCCATCTGTCAGTTCCTATGCTGTGGCAGTGGCTCACATACAAGAAATAGAAGGACTTGCAACTCGAATATATAACCATGCACTGGGGCTTTGGGGAGAGGAATAAAAAAGAAATTTGAGGTCTAGGAAATCTATTGATGATACCGTTCCACACAGGTTAACCTCTTAGGGCAGAGAGTTCAGTGAATGGTTCAAATTTGATCCAGTGGGGCAAATGGAAGATTTCTAACCTAGCATTTATCTATGTAAGGAAAAGGAATGATAGAGATTTTTATATCATTGTTAAATTCTGCTACATCTGAAAATTTTCTCATGCTCCTCTCATTTTCTTTTTGGTAAATTGTCTTCTCATTTCACACTTATCCTAGCATGAAAATGAAATGTTAGACTGAATATGGAACTTCCTTGTGTCCTAATTCTTCACCTAGCTGATCAATTCATTTATTTCTTGCCTGGTTTGGGGAAGATGGTGTATCATTTTAATCAACAATTTTCACCCTCAATCCTTGGGCTTTTTCTTTCTGCCACATTAGCCCTACTCAACTCCAATCCATGTTTCTCCATTTATTACTCAGGCCACTGAGTACTGCTGAAGAAAATCACACTGGTGCCAATATAAATTTGTATTCTGTAAACTCAGTTGGGCATGTGATACCTTCCTGAATACCTCCTTCACATCTTCGTATCAGTTGTTATAAGCAAACTTTTGAACCTCCACATTTAATTTATCCTAATGTCATGGATGACCAAGCCAGCTAAAAAGTACCCTGCTCTCAGAAGAAAATTAGGTGCCTTGAAAAAATATGTCACAGATCCCTATTTTCATCCCTGCCTTTCCTTAGACTGTACATGAAGTGGTACATTATTTGAAGGCAAATTATAAAATTTAAAGATGCGTAATGTGAATTCATTAGTAACCACTGAAAACCACCCCCCAAAACCCAAATTATAGCTAATAGAAAGAAACGCAGCCAATGTAGTGCTTTGAAGGAGACTTAAAGCTTCAAATGCATATATTAGGAAAAAAACGATGATCTTAAGGCATTGTTTTTAGCAAAGGACTAACAGAGAAAAACCTGTGATTAAGGCATCTGGCTGTTGGCTAAAATCTTATGTGGGATCTTTGGGCCTAAACTATAGGCAATTACAAGGCTTTGCCCGGCAGGCCTCCTGGGGGAAAGCTGCCCTCCCCTCACCAGACTTGGTGCACAGCAGTACCTTACAATTTTCTAAAGGAAGTTGCAGTCAAGGATTCAGCTTTCCCCACATCCCTACCCACCAGCCATGCTCATAGGCATATGGGCATTCCTAGCCCTAGACCGATTATTTGGAGGCCTCCTTATCAGAGGCCATGATTGAGGCAATTTTCTCTTCTTTAACTGAGTACCTTTCAACCCCTACCCCTTCCTTCTCTTCCTACCCCCAGCCCACAGTCGCTAAAGAGACAAGAATCTTTTGCACAGGTCTTTCCTCAGCACTGAGACAATTATCCTTTCTGTGTTACATTCATCTGACTGACCCTCTCCTGGAGCCATTCCATGGGGAAAAATGGAACATTAGGGAGCCGGAGCTTCATTCAACCTCTTGCTTTTCCTGTTGCAGTAAGTGAATAAAGGCTTGATTAGTACTTTCAGTCTGCCTTGTTGCCCAATTCACCACCTCAACACCTGTTTGCTTGACAATGATCTACTCAATTGTTGCAGGAAAAAGCGGTTGAAAAATTGAATATCTATTCATGATAAAAACTCTCAGCAAACTTGGAACAAAAGGAAATTTCCTCACTCTGATAATAGACATCAACAAAACTACTACAGCTAACATCATATCAATGAAAACTTCCCTAGAGAGATTGGTAAGATGAAAGGGAGCCAGTCTCCCTACTTCTACTCAATGTTGTATTGATCCTACTCAGTGTGATATGAACACACAAAAAATAACAGACATACAGATGGGAAATGAAGAAGTAAAACTGTCTTTACTGACAGATGACATAATTTTATATGATAAAAATCCGCAAAATTTGCAAAGAATTTATTAGAATAAACGAAGTTAGTAAGTTTCTAGGATGCAAGATCAATCTACAAAATGCAGTTGGTTTCCTATTGCCTAGTAATAGGAAATGGGAAACTGAAAGCAAAATATCATGTGTAAAATATAAAAATACCTGAAGTAGTTAGGGATAAGTTATTTCAAAAGTTTTCAAGATCTATTCTATGAAAAATCTAAGACATTGCAGAGAAATTAAAGAAGATATAACAAATGAGGAAATATTACATGTTTATGAATTGGAAGACTCAACATTTTAAGACGTCAATTCTTCCCTAATTGAATCTATGGATTTAATATAATCCTACTCAAAATCCCAGCATACTTTTTTGGTAGGAATTGACAAGCCAATTCTAAAATTTGTGTGAAAATGCAAAGGATCAAAAATAACAAACAATTTTAAAAGAAAATAACACAGTTGGGGAGCATAAGAATATTAGATTTCAAGAGTTACTACAAAGTACAAACATAACATGAAAAACTGATAAATTGGACTGCCTCAAAATTAAAATTTTCTGCCTTTTTCAAAGACACCAATGAAACAACAAAAAGCATACCACAGACTGCAAGAAAATACTATGATATATGAATAGGCATATTTATATATAATTCTGATAAATAAATAAATATGTGTATATAATTGATGTAGAACATGAATGCCGAGTGTGTAAAGAGCAATAACTCAATAACAAGATTGAAAACCAATAGAAAATAAACTGTTTAAACCAGACACTCTACAAAAGAAGATATATAAATAAGCACATGAAAAGATATTTAACCTCATTAGCCAGTATGAAAATTCAAACTAAATCACAAGCTGATAATGCTACACATCCGTTAGATTGGCTAAGATTACAAGAACTAAGAATACCAAGTTTTGGCAAAGATATAAGCAACTGGAATTCTTATATACTATTGGTGGAAATACAAACTCATACAACCAATTTGGAAAAGAATTTGGAGTTTCTTATTAATTCAAACCTACATTTACCTTGTGACCCAGAAATTTCACTCATAGCAAATGACTCCTAGTTACGTTTCTAGGAGAAATGAAGTTATACCTCAACACAAAGACTTTACATGATTGTTCCCAGCAGTTTTATTTGTTATAGTCCTAAACTATAAAGCTCAAGATCTACCAATGGTTAAATAAATAAACAAATTGTGGTACCTTCAAAGAATAGATTACTTCTCAAAATAATGCAGAACAAATTACTGAGGAACGCAAAAGGACTGTAAATATCACAAACACTCTAAGAGAAAGAGGCCAGGTTCAAAAAGTCTCTACTGTATAATTCCATTCACATGAAATTCTAGAAAATAAAAATCTAGTGTAAAGAAAGATGGTCAATGGTCGCTTGGGGCCATCATTGGGAGGACATGATTGCCTGGGAAGGAACATAAGCAAACTTTTTGGAGCAATGGAAATATTCTGTCTTGATTGTGGTGGTGATTACTCAGTAGTATAAATTTTGCAAAACTTATATGCCTAAAATGGTTATATTTTACTGTATATAAATTATATCTCAATAAAATTAAATTTAAAAGTTAAAAAAAAGTCAACCCCACTAATGGAACAAGAAAGTTCCCCCTGGTTTCAGAAATTTCCAAGAGTTCTTTCCATTAAACTGCTAGGATATAAAATTGAAGACTTCTGAGAATGGTGACATCATTCTTCTTTGAAAATGGCTTTAACTATAAAAAGCTCCATTGACTTTCTATTGAAATAAAAAAATGCATATATATTGTAATATTTGCTTTCATATTGGAAAGGTTAAAAAATAAAAAAATTCCAGAGTTTTAGAGACAAAGCATTTGATTAAACATTTAACTCTCATTGTGAATTTCTATGGTTGCAAGCTTAAAATTCAAGCTTAACATTCAAGCTTAAAAGTCATTGAGACAGAAAAAAAGAATTGATAAATAATGTAAGAGGAAAAAATGAATAATGTAAAAGACAAAAAGGCTTTGGGGACCAGGTCAGGCTGGGGCACACAGGGCACGTCTAGCAGGTCAACCCCATAGAGGAGCTGAACCCCACTTTCACCTACCCGGTAAATATAAAGGCTATAGCGGACCCAAAGCCTCTCAAAAGTATTGAAATTTTTTCTATCTTGGAATATTTCTCATAAAGTTTTTATGAAAATGCTTTTTCTTGTGTGCCTCTAAATTATATGTTCAAGCATCTTTAACATTCAAACTCTTTTTTGAGCAGTTTTCTCACAAAATATCAAATAACTATTTTCACTTATTTTAACCTCAAAGAAAATACAGTTCACATTATTAGCACGTGTTTCTTCATTCATTTAGTACATGCATTGATGTTGTTTCTGAACATATCTGAATTCTCTGGTGCATAATCAGAAAGGCTAAATCAAAATCAGCATCGTCCCACCATATCTATCACAGGAAAGTCACATGCAGCCCAAAAAGACTTGGGTCATTTCCTTAGAAATTGAAGACAGTCTTAATTAGCTCTTGTCTATGTAACATCATATTCATTTTGTTCCAAATCTTTGGTATACTGTAAGTTTGTAGAGAGAGCTATCAGAATTAAGCGGCAGCCAATATACCACCTTATAAGTGGTGATATTGGACTTGGGAGTACTTTTCTAACTTTATTGGCTAGCTCAGACGGAAAACATCCCCAGTACTGCCTCCCAAAGGCGAGAACAAAAGCTTGAACTGACTTAATCAAACAAATCTTTGCTTTCTAATGACCATAAAACATAGACTGCTGCTCAAACTTAATTTTGTTTCTATTCACACTAAAACTTCAAATGCAAGCGCGACACTTTCGCAAAATGACCTCTGTCAGTCTTTAACTCTACAGTCTGAAAATCCATTTTCAGGGGAAGCTTAATGACCAAACTACCTCTTTCCTCGCAATAATGGATCCAGCACATTCGTGTTTTAAAGCATAGCACAGAAACTTCTGCCGTGCTTTTCCAGTCTTCAGCAATTGTTAGAGTACTTCTCTTGTTTAATTCTGTTTTGTGTTAAGTAGATTAAAGGAAGAAGATTTTAGTTTCAATTTTGAAAGTAAACGTTTATTTATCAAGAGAAATACTTGTTCAAATAGGCATAATAATTAACTCTGCAGAGACTGTTGGAAAATTTCCAAGCTATCAAAGTTTTATAAATTTTAAAGTATATTTTAATATTTATTTAGAATATTGTCATAGTAACCCTTGGCATGAGTAGTTCAGAGGGTATTTGTTTGTTTTTTACCATCATTGACCTCATTACAGAAACTGGGGAAATATGTTAGGGTGTGATATTCTGTTTTTTCAAACATTCAAAGCTGAAGAATGGACCTTTATTTATATATTTTAATATGAATACATTCTTATTATTTGAAAATGTACAAAGTATAAAAAGATAATAAGCATCACTTATTATGCAATAACCTCTCCAAAACAAAACAAAAAAACAGTTCATACTGTATTAGACTTCCTTCAAATTATTTTGCATGAACACTGTTCAACCTAATAGAGATTTTACCATACTTTCAGTTCTATTTTTCACTTCATCTTATAATATAAGCGTGTTTTCTTGTCATTAAAAAACTCATACGTATTTTAAAATAATCTTTATATATTAGAACGGTTTTAGATTTGCAGAATTATTGCAAAATAGTCCAGAGTTCTCAAATAAGTCACAGCCAATTTCTCCTTATGTTAGAGCGGTACATTTGTTACAAATAATGAGAAAATATTGATATATTATTGTTAACTAAAGTTCATACTTTAGAATTTACTTAGTTTTCTCCCGACGTACTTTTTCTGCTTCAGTATCCCATCTGGGGCACCACATATATTTAGTCTTCACTTCTCCTCAGGATCCTCTTTATTATGACAGTTTCTCAGACTTCTTTGTTTTTGATGACTTTAATAGTTTGAGGAGTACTAGTCAGCTATTTTGTAGAAAGTCCCTGAATTGAAATCTGTCTGATGTTTCATTATTAGACTGGGGTAATGTGAGTTTGGGGGAGAGACCACAGAAGATGCCATTTTCGTCATATCATGTCAAGGGTATATACTGTCAACATGACTCATAACTGTCCACGTTAACCTTATCAGCTGACTGAGGTAGTGTTTATCAAGTTTTTCCACTGTAAAGTTACTCCCTTTCCCCCTCTTTCCAAATTGTAATTTTGGGAAGAAGGTCACTTTATGCAACCACCATTAAAGGTGTGAAGATTTATGTTTTATCTCCTTGAGGGAGTAGTGTATATGATCATATGATTTTTCCTCTTAAAACTATTGATGTGGTTGATTATGGTGTATAATTCTTTTTATACATTGTTGGATTCTATTTGCTGATATATTATTGAGGATTTTTATATCTATGTTCATAGCAGATATTTGTGGTTTTCCTCTCTTGTAGTGGTTTTATCTAGGTTTAATAATATTTAATGGTTCTAGGGTAATATTGGCCTCCTAGAATGATTTAGGAAGCATTTTCTCTGCTTCTATTTTCTGGGAGAGATTGTGGAGAGTGGATATCATTTCTTCCTTAAATGTTTGGTGGAATCCAGCAGTGAAACCCTCTGGGTCTGGTGCTTTCTCCTTTGTAAAGTTAATAAGTATTGGTTTCATTTATTTAATAGATTTAGGGACACTCAGGTTTTATATATATATATATCTCCTCGTGAAAGTTTTAGAGGTTTGTGTGTTTGAAGGAATTGACACTTTATGTGTAGTTTACCAAACTGATAGGCAGAGGTTTTCATAGTATTCCTTTATCATTTTAATGACAGTGGGTTAGTCATGATGATTCCGCTTTCATTTCTGATATTGCTAAATTACGTCTTCTCTCTCTTTCTCCCAATTTAACTGCCTAGATGTTTATCAATTTTATTTGCCTTTTCCAAGAACTAGCGTTTACTTTTGTTGATTTCTTTCTGTTGATTTCCTGTTTTCAATTTTACTGATTTTTGCCTCTATTTTTATCATTTATTTTCTTCTGTTTGATTCACACTTAAATTGTTCTTCTTTCTCTAGTTTCCAAAAAGGTTTCTTAAGATGGAAGCTTAAGATTGTTTTTAGATCATTTTTCTCTTCTGATGTATTCATTTAATGCTATAAATTTCCTTTTAAGAGCTGCTTTCACTGCATTTCACACATTTTGATAAGTTGTAGTTTCATTTCCATTTAGCTCAAAATGTTTTTTATTTCTTTTGAAATTTCTTTTTTCCCCATATGGTATTTAGAAGTGTATTGTTTAATTTTCAAGCATTGATCATTTTCCAGCTATCTTTCTGTTATTGAATTCTAATATACTTCTTCCCTTCTCTCCCTTGTGACATTACTATTATTCATTTTACATACCATGTGCTATAATCACTGAATGAAATGCTACTATTACTTTGAACAGATTTCTTTCAGATTAATTAAGAACAAGAAAAATAAAAGTGTTTTTTTTTTTGTTTGATTTATTCTTTCTCCATTTCTATCCATTTCTTTATGTAGGTTTGAGTTTCTCGTCTATATCATTTTCCTTTTCCCCAAACTTCTTCTTTTAACATTTCTTGCAGGACAAATCTGCTGGTGAAGAATTCCTTGAGTTCTTATTTGTCTTAGAAAGTATTTCTTTTTCACTTTTGAAGAATAATTTCATTAGGTAGAATTCTAGTTTGGTAGGGTGTTTGTCTTTTACCACAAGTATTTCATTGAACTCTTTTGCTATTATGGTGTCCGATGAAAAATCCACTTGAATTCCTATCCTCATTCTTATCCTCTTATTTCTTTCAAGATTTTTTCTTTGTCTTTGACATTCTACAATGTAAATGCAATAAATCTATGTGTACGTTTTTAGTATTTATCTTGTTTGGTGTTTTCTGAGCTTCCTAGATCTGTGGTTTAGTGTCTATTATTAATGTTGCATAGTTATTGGCCAATATTGCTTCTAATATTTCTTTTGTTTGTTCTCTCTCCTCTTTCTGATATTCCAGTTATGCACATGATACATCTTTTAAAATTGTCCCACAGTTCTTGTGTGTTTTGTCTTGTTTTGTTTTGTTTTTTGTTTCTTTTTGTTTTTCTTTTCATTTAATTCTAAGAAGTTTCTACTGATCCATCTCAAGCTTACTGTTTCTTTCTTCACTCATGCTCAGTCTACAAACGAGCTTATCAAGGACCTTTCCCATTTCTATTAGAGTATTTTTATTTCTAGCATTTTCTTTTGATTCTTTCTTAGAATTTCCATCTCTCTCATAACTTTATACATCTGTTACTGCATGCTCTCTACTTTTCCATAAGAGCCTTTAACATATTAATCATAGTATTTTAAAATCTGTGTATGATAACAGCATCTTGTGTCACACCTGGGTCTGCTTCTCACATTTGCTTTACCTCTAACCACTGTGTTTTTTTCTACTCTGGATGAACTTGTGCCACATTTAATGTTTGCAGTAGCTGTACCTCCCAGGGGCTTCAAAATCCTCTAGTGTCCTTGCTTTTGTCTCCTGTCTTGACTTTGGCATTCTTTATCCTGTGTCTGTAGTCTGTGTCTTTCAGCTCCTTCAGCTGTAGTCTATTATACTAGATTCCCCTTGGTGTGATGGTAAGGTGTGGGAGTTGGGAGCATTCTGTAATCTTTAGTTAAATCTATCTTTTAGTGTGTCCATGTCTGTAACCTGTGACATATACAAGAGTTTATTTTGTATAGTTTCCAACCCAAACTCTGCACTTAGGTGAGAAAGGAAGGATAGAGGAGGCTGCAGTGAGAGGAATGCCCTTCCCCATGGCTCTGGGACAAGGCTCTGCTAAAGTCTTTACCCTGGAGAGCAAGCCTTTGTTATAAAGAATGCTCTGGTAGCTTTTTTAATAATGATTTCTCTTCTTTTCTTCTAGTTTGAATGAAAAGGTGCTCTTTCTCAGATCTTCAGCCATGAGAAGCTGGTGAAGTTCTTGGAGGTAAAGCTCAGGTGCATTTTACTACTCCCACCTCAACCAGACTGTGGGTCCCAAGAGTTTCTTCCTCCCATGCTAATGTGCACTCAGTCTAAAGCAATTCATCAAAATTACCATTTCAGTGCTCCTACTATTTTATGGCTCCCATGACTTTTGTTCCAGGCAATCATAACTTAGCTGTGACTTTCTGGATTTACCTTTCTTTCCAGATCTTAGGGAGATAACGTGCTCTGCAATCTCAGTTCTCTGATGGGTCCCAGAAAAGTTATAGATTTTTAATTTGTTTGCTTTTTTGTTGTTATAACGGTGAGAATGACTATTTCTTTGGAGCTAAAACTGCCTCATAAATACTTTTAATGGTTAAAATATTTCTCCTAATTATAGTTTAGTTGTTTCACTTATTTCTTGTTAAGTATTTAGTTTTTGTCTTTTAATTAATAGAGATAATACAGAGATAAACAGTATTTTTTTATATTGTGGTTTAATTTAAATTAAACCCTTATGATTCAAATTATCAAGCCCAAGTTTATGCACATTATTGCTTTGATACCTAGGCCATATTGCCCTTCAAAAAACTTATTATACTCTGGGGTCCTATAAGAGTGAATAAAAGTGCCCTTTTATTATTGTACCTTTTGAACAATGCATATTACCATTTAAAACATTAACATTTTTCAAAGTGAAATAGATTTTTAACTGCAGTTATTTTATTACAAAAATAGTGGGGAATGTGTACTTATGTTTATGTTTGTATTGACTATTTATGTACCTTCTTTCTTGACTCTAATTATGTTCTTTTCCCAACTATATATGGAGGTCTTAGAAGGCCATCGGTTTGTAAGTATTTTCTATGCGTTAAGAATGTTAATCCTTTATCATATTTACTGAAAATACTTTAAGTAGCATAGTATGTGTCTTTAATTTTGATAAGTTGTTTACTTTGAAATATATCAATTTCAAGTATTGAACATTCAAATATGCCAATACCTATGTGTGTAATTTCTTCTGTTGCTTCTAAGTTTAAAGAGTTTTCCCAATCTAGACTAATGGCTTTTTAATAGCACTGGTGATACATATTATCTTTCAACTTTCTACCTGGTTATCATTTTAAGAATTATCATACCACTGGAATGTCACTGGGGATACTTTGCTAGTATTTTCAGGCTCTTTAATGGTCTCCATCCTATTGACGCCACCTGCCACTGTTCTTGGTGATTTGATTGCCTTCAGCAGTACCACGAGAAATGTCTTTATATCCTGAGTTGTAATCATTGGCATGTACTTTGTTATTATCACATTAAGAATGAGAGTCAACACATAGGATCATAGTGTGCATGGTTTTACTCTCTCATCAAACAAACGACACACTCTTCTCTGGAGTTCCCACTTACTCTGCAAGCGATTCAGGGAGCACTCACTAAAAGAAAATCTTACTTCCAATGATCTTTTTTTCACATCAACTTGATAATTGTCGTCTTATTCTATAGAAGCAGTCTGATGAGTATAAGTGAAGATTCCATACTCTACAGCAAGATATTCTTTTTTTTTTATCCTCATGATACATCGATGTGTATTATGCAGATTAAGTGCAAACGTAAAAGGATGAATCCTCTCACAACCATCACTTTTTATACTAGATTAACATAGAGACAGTGCAAATATTGAGCATTGAAAAGAGCCAAAATGTGCAGTATGTTCCCTCTCCTGATGTATTAAACATGTTTGGTGGATGTTTGTACCTGTGAAGGGTGCCCATTTCTCAATACACTTTCCAGGTTTTGGGAAATCTTCCCTACCTAGGTCCACCTCCTAAAACAGGGGAAAGAGAAGCAACGTATTTCCGATCCCTACCCCCATCAGACCGGGTCAACTGAAGACTTCAAGTCTTCAGAATTGAGTCAAAGGAATAGGAGAGTTGGAAAATTACTCACATCAGTGTCTAAAGTATGTTAGTGGCAATAATACACAGAGCAGTGGTAGAGTCTGTTTGTTTTCTGGACCTGATTATTTAGCCTTCCGTGTGATTCTGTAAGACCTGATATTATTCCCCAAAAAATAAAAATGAAGTTAATTTCTGATGATTGCAATAAAGCAATCGATTATGTAGAGACATACATTATCTACTTTACTGCTTGTGTCGGAAATAGCACTTCAAAGGAGAATAAAATCTTTTACTATTTTTTTCTTTAATATCAAAGAGGAAATAAATAACTTTTTATACTATCAACATTAAAAATCATTTTTATGGCTGCATATCAATAATAAAACATATGAAACTTGCACTTTTTTAGATGATATTATACGTTTCTCTTTTGTTAGATACAACATAACTTACATGTCTCATCAATCCCTCAAACTATTAATTTTAGTTTATAAAAGAAAAAAAGGCAACCTACACCAATTAAAATACATTTACTGGCCAAATACTGTTAGAACCATTTTATCCTAGCCCAGGAAAAGACAATCTAAAATGACATTTGAACCAGAGAATTTTTGCAGTGCACTTGCTATGTTTTTTTTTTTTAATTTGCCTGAAACATGTTCTATGAAAGATTATCATTAGGATTACTTTGCACATTTATTTTAAGAGTCTATGTAATACTGAGGTATTTCCCTAGGATTCAATACATATATGTATCCCAAGAAGAACATATGAAGTTTAACTTGTTGTTTTTCCAAGTTTCTTCAAAACCAAATCTTTACGGTACTGAGAGCCAGTGAGCTCTATATTTAAAATGTAAGATGTGAAATTATATTATTCTTTTAATCATTTAAGAATGTTGACTATTATTTTTCCTTGGAGACAATTGTAAGATGTGGTGCACACCCTCAAGGAGCTCACAATACATTGGGAAAGAATTTTCAGGAGTAAGAATCATCAGGAAATGTTTCATTGAAGAGGTAGGCTTGGACTGAGTCTTAGAACATGACTTTTGAGGGAACACAGAAAAGATAGGAGAGTCTAGGCTCAGAGAAAGACAATAAGCAGAGGCATGGAAATGTGAAAGAACAAAACACTTTCAGAGAATTACAAGTGATCTGACTCAGGGTAAAATGTAATGGGAACAGCAGTGAGGAATAAGGTAGTAAGGCAATGTTTTTTTTTTTTAATCTATTTTTTTTAATTCTTTTTATTAATTGCAGTAACATTGGATCATAACATTATATAGCTTTTGGACGTACATCATAATATATTTCAAATTCTGTGTAGATTACATCATGTTCACCACCCAAAAACTAATTATAGTCCATCCCCTCACATGTGAGCCTAATCACCCCTTTGGCCCTCCCCTGCCCTTCCCCTATGGTAACCACCAATCCAATCTCCATTGCTATGTGTTTGTTTGCCGTTGTTTTTATCTTCTACTTATGAGTGAGATCATACGGTATTTGACTTTCTCCCTCTGACTTATTTCACTCAGCATAATACCCTCAAGGTCCATCCATGTTGTCAGAAATGGCCAGATTTCATCATTTCTTATGGCTGAGTAGTATTCCATTGTGTATAAATACCACATCTTCTTTACCCATTTGTCCCTTGATGGGTACCTAGGTTGCTTCCAAGTCATGACTATTGTGTATAATGCTGCAATGGTTTTTAAATTTTGTTGGATATTGGATTACACTAATAACCTGATGGATGCTAGCTCAACCAGAAAATACACATACTATATTTCATTAAGAACCTTTTGGCAATATGATGTCCATCCATGGATTGAAGATCATATAGATCTTCTTATGTTATGCTGTGATGTTTTCTTTTTACCCTATATGCACCAGAAGATACAAAAGATTTAAATGGGACAAGATACATGAATGGGACAAGATATATTAGAAAACATTAGTGATTTAAATAGGACCAGGGGTTTGTATGATGTCAACATGCATGCAATTACAGTGGGATAAGCATTCACCATTATTTCCTAGGTTAGTTCTTCTTGTGAGATTAAGAACTGTTACTTCACATTGCTTTGTTACTGCCTCTGTTGTAGGTAACCATTGCCTTATTGCAATTCGTCAGTTGGGCTATCTTCTGTTGTTGTTCACCCCTAATACTTCCTCTTTGGTCTTTGAGCAAAGTACACTGTTCACTCCTCTGTATTATTTCATCTCAAGTGTGAACATAGACTCTTTCCTCTTTGCCAACAGCAGAGCCAATACCAGGCTGTAATTTCAATCAGAGTTTATCACAAGGGTAAGGGCAACGAATGGGAATTATAGCACAGAGAGTAAAATAAAACTCCTACCCAAACCTGGGATCTCTTAACCAAGTTCAGTCAATCTCTTCCTAACAACCCGAGAACTATTTCAGGCATCTAGATTGCGTGGAATCTAGACTACATTTATTCTATTGCTCAAAAAAGAAGCTTCTCCCTTGACATTGTATAATGTTCCTCTCATGAAATTTACTCCCCATCTCAGGGTTAATCTTCTTAGGTTGATTGACATTGGGAACTTTTCAGGTGTATGATAGATAACCTCCAAATAAAGAAATCATCAGTTCCTTCCTGGGGGTGGGGAAAAGGGAACATATTAATCAAAGAATACAAATTTTCAGTTATGAGTAAGTTCTGGAGACCTAAGGTATAGCATGGTGACTATGGTTAATAATACTGTATTGTATACCTGAAATTTTCTAAGAGAGTAGATCTTAAGTGTTAATCACCCCCCAAAAAAAGGGTAACTATGGGACGTGATAGATGTGTTAATTAGTTTTATTGTGGTTATCATTTCACTGTACATATGTGTATATGTGTATAACAAGTGTATATCAACATGACATTGCATATCTTAAATATATACAATTTTTATTTACCAAAAATAAATAAATAAATAAAAAATTTTAGGGGCCAGCCCGGGGGCACAGCGGTTAAGTTCACCCTTCTGCTTCTCGGGGGCCTGGGGTTTGGTGGTTCGGATCCCGGGTGTGGACATTGCACTGCTTGGCACGCCATGCTGTGGTAGGCATCCCACATATACAGTAGAGGAAGATGGGCACAGATGTTAGCTCAGGGTCAGACTTCCTCAGCAAAAAGAGGAGGACTGGCAGTAGTTAGCTGAGGGCTAATCTTCCTCAAAAAATAAATAAATAAATAAATAATTTTAAGGAATCAATTTATTCCCTCCTTCTGGGTACATGCCTTTGCACACCTCTGAATCTAGGCTGACCTGTGACTTACCTTGATTAGTACAATGTAGCAGAAATAATACTCTAACATTTCCTGGCCTAACCTTCAAGAAAGAAACCTTGAAGCTTCTATTTTCTTGAAAACCAACACCGTATGAGATGTCTGACTACCCTGGGACCACCATGCTGTAGGAAATCCCAAGCTAGTCACAAGGAGAAGCCTTTTGGAGAAGGAAGAATGTCCAGCCAGCCTCCAGATGTTCCAGCCATCCCAACTGAGGAATTGGACAGATGAGTGATAAAGCTCTTATGAACTGAATTGTACCCCTCCCCCCATCCTCAACCGAATGAATATGTTGAAGCTCTAACTCTCCCCCTCCCCACCGCCACCAGTGTGACTGTATTTGGCTCTTAAAGAATTAATTAAAGTTAAACAAGATCATAAAGGTAGGGTCATCATCCAATAGGACTTGTGTCCCTATAAGAATAGGAAGACAGCAGAAATGCATACATGCACACAAAGAAAAGGCTGTATGAGGACACAGCGAGAAGGTGGCTCTCTGCAAGCCAAAGAGAGAGGTCTCAGGGGAAACCAAACCTGCCAGCGTCTTGATCTTGGACTTCCAGCTTCATGAACTGTGAGAAAGTAAATTTCTGTTGTTTAAGCCACCCAGTGTGTAGTATTTTGTTATGGCAGCTCTAGCTGACTGATACAGCAACGTTGGAAGTTCTAGCCCCAGCAGACACCCTATATGGCAGATGAACTACCCAGCTGTGCCATGCACAGATGGAAAAATCATGAGAAATAATAAATTAGTTTTGTGTTAAGGTCCTAAATTTGGGGATAGTTTCTTATGCAGTGATGGATAACTGAAACAAAGGTAAAACCTACCCCTATGCACAGAGGTGTTTGTCGATAAAATGACTTTGGCAAATATTTCTTGTCTATCATGGTCACCAAGATCTTGGTTATTTGGTGCTATTCATGAATCTCTCACTATATCCTTCTACACCAGACTTTTCCATAGTCACTTCTTATTCAATTAACTACATTTGACAATGCAGTAAATCATCATAATAATTTTTATCTTATATTTGTAAATCCTTGTATTTTTTGTGGGAGACAATACTTTAACTAAAGTATTAGTTAAAGAAATGTTGAATATTATTTGCTAATATCCTAGTTTTTATTTTTTTCATTGAATGTACTAAATGAAATGGTATACACTTTTCTTCTGGGGGTTAACATTAATAATTGTTTTATGAACATAATTTGACATCACATGATGAATCTGGAGTTTTCCAAATTTTTCTGCACTTTGGAACAAATTAAAGAGTATATTAACTATATGTTCCCTGAATATTATAGAGATCTTTAATTGACTTTTCAATTAATTTGATGATATTTTTACATTTCTTGAGTCAATAACAGTAATATTTATATTACTCTAAATATTTATTTCACAATATTCAAATTAACTGGCATAAGCTGTGTGGGCTATTATTTTGGTTCTCAATCATACTTGTGGTATGTCTATTGCCAACTTTATTGATGAATAATGACAAATATAATTGAATATATTTAAAATGCACAGTGTTGTGATTTGATATACATAGACATTGTGGAATGATTACCAAGATCGCAACTGTCACCTCACATAGTTAACTTTTTGCGTGTGTGTGTGTGTGTAGTGAGAATGCTTAAGATCTGCTCTTGGCAACTTCCAAGTATACAATACCTTATTATTCACCATAGTCACCATGCCGTACATTAGATCCTCAGGACTTCTTCTTCTTATAACTGAAAGCTTGTATCCTTTGACTTATATCTGTCCATTTCTTCCTCCTCCTAGCCCCTGGCAACCATAGTTCTAGTCTCTGTTTCTATGGCTTTTTTTTTTTTTTTTAAGATTTCACATATGCATGAGATCCTACAGTATTTGTCTTTGTCTGACTTATTTCACTCAGCATAATGCCCTCCAAATTCATCCATGTTGTTGGAAATTGCAGGATCTCCTTTTTTATGATTGAATAATATTCACTGTGTATATACATTTATAAATAAATATATATGTATACATATATATCTATCACATCTTCTTTATACATTCTTCTATCAAAAGACATATAGGTTGTTTCCAGATCTTGGCTATTGTAAATAATGTTGCAATGAACATGGGCATGATAATGCACACTCTATATGAAATTTGAGCTCAGCTATTGTTCCAAAGATTCTTGTTTTCCAGGACAGACAATCTCTTCTAGTAAGCAGAGTAAAATTAACTGTCAAAACTAGAGTGCTTCCCAATCTTCATACAAGTGAATTTTCATTTGGGGTATATTTTCTTCATAAAGATTTGAAATTTCTCATTCCTGTAAAATGCTAAATGTCCTTACCTCTTAAATTGCAAAATACAGGCTGCAATCTAGCATTCAGGAACTTGCGGGTTGAAGACTTGTCGTCAAGCAGGGCAACACTGGTTGGCAAGCACAATCCTTCAACGAATCAGTCAGATTTGCTCCCTAGCTTGATGTCTCCTGCTGCAAGTCAGTGTCACAAAATTACTCTTACTTTGTGCTCACTTATTGTGGTAGTGTCCTAAATTGTACTAATTTTTTAAAAAATGTTTTAGATGTTCTTGACTCCAATGTGTTTATAAGCCAACCCTCTTAGCAAACAAAATGTGGTACTTATATAAAATACAGAAGAAAAATGATAAGAGAATACATATTCCTCAAAGAAAGAGATAGTAAATCTACATATTGTTATGCAAGCTTACCAAACAAGATCAAAGGTACAAGAGTCAAGAGTATAGGCGTCTAAGTTGGGAGAGGGACAGTTAAGGAAACTAATTCAAATCTTGAGGAATTGTTAATCAGTAGAAAGAGCTTAGATACTGAAATTAGATAGAACAGGGATGGAATTCCACCATTGATCAGTTACCTGACTTTGGGTGCCTTATTAAACTTGCTTTCTATATTTATGAAATTGAGATAATAATATCTATCCCCCAGATTCTTGGGAGGTTTATTTAAATTATGTACATCTATGTTTTGCTCAATCTGAGTGGAAAATGAAAAATTATTCAGAGAACTGAAAGTAAGGCAGATAACCCTGGTTAAAATATCCAGGAATAGGAGAGACTTATCTTCACTAATCAGACGGGAACAAGGCCCAGTGTTAAATTAGCAATATATCTCAAAGAAAGATGCTGAAAACAGACTAAAAACCCCTTGCTTCAGGAATAAGAAAATTGATATCCCTACCAATTATGTGATGTTGATAAAAAATAATGAAATAAAGACCTAACTCAGGTGAGGTATCTGGTGATTGGGAAATAATGAATACGAAGGAAGAACAGTAAAACATCAGAAGAGATGGAAGCAGGAAAGGGGAGGAGCCAGACTCTCTCTGTTCTATGTACAAGAGATTCTCTCAGAGAAATAGAATTAACTCTGCCTGACGCTAGTCTACTGGCTCTCCTGAGGGCAAAAGGTCACAAATGAAATTAAACTGAAGGTTGTTGGTGTTTGCAAATTATAATTTGACTAGAACCCCTTAATAGTGTAGAGTATACAACTTCTGGAAATATATGCAGGAGCCCTGACTTCTTAGGGATAACTGTGAAACAATAGGCCTTATTGTCAATCTTGATTTGCTGCTAACAATTTGGAATCTTGAGGTTTCCATTACTGCTTACCTAGATATTGATGCCTAGGGTTTGGGTTACTAGTAGTTGCCAAAGTGTTTTTTCACTTCTTTGCCAGTTACTGGTGCCCTAAATTCTGTGGCTTGACAAATTAATCTGGCAGAAATAATTAAGATAAATCCTAAGAAACATCCCTTAGGTATTTGGCCACATATATCAAAGAGTAGGTCAACTTAAAAATAGGACTGATGACTATTCACAAGTTATATGAAGATATTAATATAAGTATTTTCATATATATGAATATACATATATTCAGACATGCACAAACACATAGCACTCCATCATCATTTATTAACTAAGAATGTAGGAAGACAAAAACCACTGATCAAGGTCATTAAATTGCTCATCTTCTGTTAAAGCAGGAAATGGCTTACTATTCTGGAATACCTGCAGCACAAGTTGAGATATATATGAGTCATTACAAAGAGTTTGTTTTCGTAAATGGCAGCCAAAACCGTGATTAATAGAACTCAAATTACAAAGGAATTGACACATGGTTAAACTGTTCAAGAACTGAGAGGAGAATCTATACTTTCAACAAAAGTAAAAGGTTTCTGTTTTGCCTCACTAATTGGTCCAAGCTCAGCAGTCCTCAGATTCCAAATTAAATACTTTCTGCATGTTATCTGTAGCAGTAAATTACATAATGCTTTATAAATTGTAGTTAAAAGGACAGTTTTCTTTTGAAAGTATGATACAAGGCCAGCGAGGATAAGAGGAGCAATCAGTATCCTATTGTTTCTTCTTTGTAAAAGAAATGTGTTTGGAACAGTTAGCAAGGCAATCTCATTGGCAACTAATAGCCCAACCAGAGCTATTCGACAATTTCATGTTTCTTTGATTTGTTGGAGTTTCTAATGTTTTCTCATAATGGGTCGTCGTAATATAAACATGCTGGCATTATATAATCTCTTTTAAGTTTGTGTCTGGGAGTGTTAATGTTGCGCTATACTTGAGCCAGCTACATTTTCCTGTGTCCCACTTGTTTGAGAGAGGTAGTTGCATTATCAGAAGTCCAAGTGGGACTGAAGGTTAAATCTAAATAACATCTCTTCCAATTGGAAATTTGTGAAATAAATTCTGGTGAGAAGACCCAGTCACTATTAAAAATTCCTGTGTATGGAATTTCCTCATATGAAATATTGAAGTGTAACATGAATTCATTATTGTTATAACCTTGATAAAACACATGTTGTATCTGGTCAAAGAATAAATCAATGTGTGATAAAATGTGTATTGTGCTCTAAATTATATATTCTCATCAATGTTTTTATTCACCAGGAATAAAAGAAGCTGCATGTTGCTATTCTTCACCAGAGAATACAACACGACAAAGCTATCAAGGGGAGATCACAAAGAACATTTCAATTGTGTGCTAGCCAAAGACTGGACCTTAAACCTGACACAGAAACAAATGGAGAGAATCAGAAATAGTGAATACAAAGGTTACTATAACAAATTCTGTAAGTAGATACATGCTATCTTTTCTTTTCTAACCTTCTTTAAAAGACATAAAGTATATAAGGTAATAATTATAATGATATATTGTTGAGTTGTAATATAAATAGATATCATAAATAACAGCACAAAAATGTGAATGAGGCAATAGAGCTGGTAGAAATAATGTTTCTATATCTCACTGGAGTAAAGATGGTATAAATCTGAAGTAGATTCTGATAAATTAACATGTATACTGTTAGCTTTACAATAATCACTAAAAAATATAGTGGACTGTCATTAAACAATTAAAATATTACACTATAAAATCATCCATTTATGCCAAAAAATCCAAAAACAACATAAAAGAGGAACAAAAAGAAATAAAATATATTTAAAAAAGCAAAATGGCAGATGAAAATTCAACTATATCAATAGTCGTATTACATGTAAATAGATTAAAGAAGCCAATCAAAGAGGGAGTTGGATTGGATAAAAACATACACAAACACAAGGTCCAACTGTGTACTGTCTGCAAGAGACATGGCTGATAGTCAAAGATATAAATAGGTTGAAAATAAAAGGAGCTAACATCTGCTGCTGATCCTCTTTTCTGCTGAGGAAGACTGTCCCTGAGCTAACATCCGTGCCCATCTTCCTCTGCTTTCTATGTGGGATGCCTACCACAGCATGACTTGCCAAGCGGTGCCATGTCCGCACCTGGGATCTGAACGGGCAAACCCCGGGCTGCCTAAGTGGAATGTGCGAACTTAACCTCTGTGCCACACGGCCGGCCCCTTCTGTTTACCATTCCTATTCAATGTTATACTGAAGATTCTAGCCAGAGAAATTAGGCAAGAAAAGCAAATTAAAGTCATATAGGTTGGATGGGAAGAAGTAAAACAATTTTTACTTGCGGAAGATGTTATGTTGCATATAGAAAATACTGAGCACTAAAAGCTATTAGAGAAAAGTGAGTTCAGCAAAGTTGCAGGTACAAGATCAGTATACTAAAATTAATTGTATTTCTATAGACTAGCCATGAACAATCTGAAAATGAAATTAAAAAAAAACAATTTCATTTACAATAGTATCAAAAAGAATAAAATATTTAGGAATAAATATAACAAAAGAAATATAGTTTGTACTGTGAAAACTACAAAATATTGTTGAAAGAAATTAAAGGTCAAACTAAGTAGAAAGACTTCCCACATTAATGGATTGGAATATTTCATATTCTTAAGACAGCAATACTTTCCAAGTTGACCCTAAGATAAAGTATAATCCTCATCAAAATCTCACTTGTTTCTTTTTCAGAAATTGACAAGCTGAGACTAAAATTCATGTGACAACGCAAGGGACCCTGAATAACCAAAGCTATATTGAAAAAGAAGAACAAAGTTGGAGGACACACATTTCCTAGTTTCGAAACTTACTGCAAAGCCATGTAATCAAAACAGTGTGGTACTGTCATATCAATAGACATATAGATCAATTGAATAGAATTGAGAATCCAGAAATAAATCTATATGTTTATGGTTATTTGATTTTCAATAAGGTTGCCACAGTGAAACAAAGAATATAATTTTCAACAAATAGAGTGGGACAATTGGTTGTCCATATGTAAAAGAATAAATTTGAACCTCTACATCTCATCATATACAAAAATCAATTCCAAATGAATAGAAGATCTAAATATAAGTTGTAAAACTATAAAACTCACAGAAGAAAACATATGAGGAAATCCTCACAACCATTGGTTAGGAAATGCATGCTTAAATATGGCATAAAGGCACCTGCGACAGAAGAAAAAAGTAAATTGGACTTCATCAAAATTGTTTAAAAAATTACTTTAAAACGTTTATTTCAACCATACTTTTACTGACTTAAACCATCAACAAAGTTAAAAGCAACCCACAGAATGCAAAAAATATCTGCAAATGATATATCTGATAAAGGACTGGTAACCAGAAGATAGAAAGAAATCTTACAACTCAATAATTAAAGATAGTAATCTGGTTAGAAAATGCAAAGCATCTGAATAGACTTTTCTCCAAAGAAGATTTACAAATGGCTAACAAGCACATAAAAAGATGCTCAACATCTTTAGTCACTAGATAAATGCAAATCAAACCACAATGCAATACCATTTCATATCTACTAGTATGGTTAAAATAAAAAAGACAGGCAATAACAAGTGATTGTGAAGATGTGGAGAAATTAGAACCCTTGCACATTGCTGGTGGGAAGATAAAATTGTCCAGCCACCTCAGAAAACAGTTGGAAGTTTCCCAAAATGTTAAACATGGAGTTACCGTATGACCCAGTAATCCATTCCTGGGTGTTTAAGAGAAATAAAAACAATGTCCATACAATAATTTTTATACAAATGTTCGTTGCAGCAGTATTCCTAATAGCCAAAGTGGAAGCAACTTAAATGCTCATCAACTGATGAATAAATTTTTTTTAAAAGTTGTATATCCATACAATTGATTATTACACAGCCATAAAATGGAAGTAATGGTACATACGAAAACTGGATGAACCTTTGAAACATTGAGCTAATTAAAAGGAACCCATCACAGAAGACTGCCTATTATATGATTTTATTTGCATTAAATTCCAGGGTAGACAAATCTAAAGACAGGAAGTGTTTATGTGTGTGCCTCAGGCTGTGGGGGCATGATGAGGTTGGGAGAGATGGATTTTTGGGGGGGAGTGATGTAAATATTCTAAAGTTGATGGGGGTAGTTGTTGTACAACTCTATGAATGCAATAAAAATCAAGGACTTGGACACTGAATGGGTGAATTGTATGGGATGTGAATTACATTTCAATAAAGCAGCTAAAAGTAAAAAATGAAAGAAAAAATGCATTTCTAAAGGAGGAAAATCATTTTTCCTTGTTTAATTTCATTATTCTGGGGTTATTAATGGATATAGATTATTAATGGGTGTGAATTTGATAGAACACCATTAAATAATCCACCATTTTCATTTTCATCATGCTATTGAAAATATTACTAAATGAACTTAGCACTTAGTTATGATTTATTACTTGTTCTTGCCTCCGGATCTATTAGAATATAATATATTCTAAATTCAATAAGATATATTTTGGAGTATTATGATGGTATAATTTCATCTTTTTTGGAAGCAATTGTCTTTTATATTTTAAATTTTAAGTAAGCAAATAAGGATATCTCATCTCTAAAAAAATTAATACAAGTTAGATTGCTCAGTGCAGAAAGAAGAAGTCTACAACTAAAAATATGGATTTCAGATTTTGCTTGGCTAATAACATTATTCTCTATTTCCTAAACACATGACACATGCAGTATTTCTTTTCTTATAGTCAGCTGACATTGATGTGACAAACAATTTACAATCACTTTATTGCTGTATCATTCTGAATATTTATTTTGCATTGCTTTTTAAAATTAAGATTTAAAATAATGCTCCAGTATACATAGTTGGAGCTCAAGAATCAGCTAGTTTGAAAGATAAAGGGAAAGATGAAAAGGAGAAGGTAGTGAAAATGTCGTACATCAGTTTGGCAGAAAACATCTTTCTTTAATCTGTCATAGGGAAGAAAGTTAAATTACTGAAAATCTATATATAAAAAGTAATTCTCCTAGTAGGCTACCGCAAAATACTGAATCGGGTGATTCTTAGAAAAAAAAAATGATCATATATTTTGTCAAAACATGAATCTACTCTTGGAGATAGAAGTGAAAAAAATTCTAATATTACTCTGTTGAAAGAGGAGGGGAAAGTTTTTTTAATTAATTATTGTGGTCATATTCTTATTTTGAGTTTTAGATGTGAACCCTGTGATGTCAGTCTCCTTAATCAGTGGTCTTCAAATGATTTTGATGATAGTATGTCTGTTGACAAAATAATTTCGAATACTCACTACCTAGATAGGACTGAATTAACATTTTATGTGCATTATAATTTTACATTATGAACATGTAAAGTTAAAAATTTGAGCTATAATAAAAAATTGAGAATATAATAAAATAATGAAATAACATAATGAAAATAAAAAATTGAGATATAATAATTTAAAATATCTTGTTAATTGTTATAGTATCATAGTATCAATAGATAAAACCCTGAAGTGTTATATATAACTATAGCAAGCTAGTTAATTTTATTGGATGAAAATCCATGTTTCAAGTGGTCTATTTTATAACTTTCATTTTTATTTAGGGTACACATTTGAACCCATCAAGGTAAAAGTTTTGTTATGACAGTCATCCTGCTTATATCCTGCTTGCAAACTTTTATCTTTCCATTTCCTTTCTCTTAATCTGCTGTTTGGGGACAAGCAGACCTTGCTGTTTCAAAGGCTGACGCCACTTTGCGGCACTGATTATCTGGAGAAATGGTACATTTTTAATTTGAAGTATGGTCTTTAAAATTACAAAGATTTTGTTTGGTTTCTTGAACTCAAGCCCACCTCTTGCCAGTTGTAGGTCCTTGTAAATGTTATGCGGTATCGTTAAGATTCAGCTTCCGCACATATAAAATGGGGTTGATAATAAGCAGTCTTCCTCTAAGGAATTAGTTATAATTATACAAAATAACACCTTCTAAGTGCTCAGCTCAACCCATAACGCTTAATTCAACTGCGTGAGTTGTAGCTGTAATTATTTTTGCTATAGTTATCTCTGGAATAAAAGATAAAAATTAAACCTCATTCTCAACCCCACCTTTTAAAATCTAGTTCTCCTCACTTAAATGTAACCTCTCAAACTGTCCCTCCCACCCCCTGCCGCGACAATCCAAATTTCCCTCAGTCCTTCCCTGAGGCCCCTAACAAGGGTAATGATTTTTCACGCAAAAACCTTCTAATATTTTGGGAGATTTTATGTATTCTACATTTATTATAATTATTTGTTTTTTTGCCTAATCCTGGCATCATTCTCCCACCAAACTCCCCATCATAATGAAATTTCTTTGAAAGCAAAGGCTGTATTCTTAGATCTTTCAAGAGCCCATTTAACAGAGTGACTGCCTTATCCACAATAGTTTGGCAAAAGCACCTTAAGAATTAAGAGAAAAATAAGTTTCAATTTCAGCTTTTTTACACTATGATCTACAAGCTGATCACTTATACCTGCAACTTCACATTTTGTTTAAAAATATTGTATTTCTCTATGATCCGTAACAACCTTCAGAGTTACTGTAAAAACAAGTATCAATCAAAGATTTTTAGATAGGAATGTTACTAGAATTTTCTTTCTGACATCTTTTGTTACGTAAAAAAAGTCTACTAAGAAATAAGAACCTTTCCTTAAGAAGTTAGAGTGTATAAATCTTTCTTGTTCTGGTATCCACCTGTTTAGCTTTTCAAAACACTCATGTGTGTGTACATGCACACACACACATCCTTCTAGATTTCCTGAATGATATCATTAAGAGCAATACCTTGAAACACCTGGTAAACTTTTAAAAAATGGCCACATAATTTTATTATTTATGTTAAATATCCATAGAGCTGTGCTATCAAGAGTTTCTAAATGTGTTAAAACAGTGTTGTATCTAGGTAGTAAATGTTAGCATGTTATCAATCATCTGATTGCTGTAGACAGTGAGAATAGATAAATCAGTGTTCTAAAGTAAAAAATAGCAACAATCACATAGTTGGGACTACATTACATATTTTTATGTTTTTTAACTGTTCACAGATTTACATAGAGTAAAATGATGCTTTTTTATGTGTAATTTTTAATTTTCAAGCATAATACACTATACCCTAATCTTCAAACTGCTATACAATGGTACCCATAGACTAGTAAACAATCCAGAGCTTAGGAAATGAGTCAACTTTGGACTGTGTTATGATTATTTTGGCACGGACATAGAGCTGGCATGCATAACAGGAGGATAGAATTTGCCTTCATGGAAAGTATGATCCTGATGCCAACCATCTTGGAAAAGAAATAAGGGGCAGAAAATAAGAACTTCTGGGAGCAAGCATTAAAAGTGTGCTAAAAATAAAATTCTTTCCCCTAACTGCGACTTGAGGTCAATTTATTCAGTTTTCCAAGGCTTGGAGTAGTTTTCCTGGTCTAGGATACAGGGAGCAACCGGGAAATAAGGTTAGGATCTCCTAAGGTAGTGGGGGCTTACGCTGCAGCTTTAGGTTATTTTCTTTGATGTGCATGTGTGTGTATGTGGTATGTTCCTATTTATCCTCAAATCCTTGGTAAAGGCTTGTTAACTGTACATCCTAAGGTGTTTTGTGGAAAGCTAGGAGGTCTACATCATTTTTTTAGGTGTTGGAGCGAGCCGTGCACCATCTCATCACACACACCAGGTGTTTCAGCACCCCTGAAACAATCGCGGGTAGCGTGAGGGATGGCAGTAGCCACTAACAGAGGACAGCTCTAAGCAGCCAGGTGGCAATGTCTCAAGGACTCTGTGTTGCAGTATCAATATTTCAAAGTCAGGAATCGGAGGCCTTCTTCGGGGAAACTCAGACATAGATGGAGAACCCATTAATGGGGGCAAAATTCCAGAAATTTGGTTAGTAGGAGACTTTAACATAACGGTTCGGATATAAATTTAAAAAAAATAAGCTATTTTCAGTAAATATTTCCAATAAATATTATGGGATAAACTAGAATTCTGTTTTTCTAGTATAATAGCTATAAGTATTAACGTGAATTTAAGTACTCTAAGTAGATATAAGTGAAGCTACTTTTTCCACTAGAAATAGAGGCTGTTACGAACCCAATCAAACACTAGTAAATATGTACTCTTTGCCAACATGCAGAAGAAACCTTTCTCATTTGCTCACAAGTCTCACAGTAGACAAGATAAAATTGCCTTAGAATACTACAAACATCTCACAAACATGAATTTACTTTTGAAACTTTAAAACTAGAAATTTGAAAATGCCAGGGAGCTAATGTATTACATAGAGAAGAAAGTAATGATTTTTGAGAATTTTAATCAGTAAATGTTACAATATATTTCCGTGCACAGTTAGTGAGCTATTTCACAGTTCAAGGATAGGACCATGTAAGTTCCTTTTATTTATTAGATCTCCTCACATTTAGGAAGAAACTTAGTTAGGGGTAATCAGTACATACATTTTTTAGCTCTTTTTAGCTTTGTCAGTTGTTTCATCTAGTTTGTACTTTTATATATTTATTCTTTGAGTAAGAAGACAAATTGTGAGAGAGAGGTTATTTCAGTCATTTCAGAACACAGCTATACAAGATTTGAATGAATTTCTTTAATAGAACAGAGCTCTAAAAATAGGTATACAAAACATATATTTTAAAAAGGAATTCAAATGGACTCATGTCCTGTGGAAAAACACGTTTATTTGAAAAGATAGATCAGCTGTTTGGGGAGATGTTCTACGCTGGGCTATGTTTGAATCATTTGAAATTTAATTGAGGCACTTTCTCTGGATACACAGTAGTTTTCAGGTTCAAATCTCTTTTCCTACAGCAGCTAACTCCCTCTATCACATCGCAGAAGTGGAAGATGGCATGGGAGCAAAGAGGTTAACTTGCTTTTCCAATGCTGCAGGGAGAAGCGGCAGCAGGCGGGCAAATTTCCAATATTCCCAGCATCACTGTAACCCCTCGTGCTTCCCACATGTGCATTAGAAGGATGAGTAATAGGGTAGAGAAACAACTGCTCTTTAAATTGTTCTCAATTGTCCTTTCAACTGATAGGTCAAGTCAGCGTGTAATAAAAGATTGTTTCCAAATTGCAGTGTTCAAAGAAAATGTTTTAATTGTCTTTTCCTATATAGTCCATCAACAAGCACAATGTGTAAAAAAAAAAAGTATATATGAGTATATATATATATGTATATAGCCAGGACTTATTAAGACTTATTAGGATTTTAGAAATCACTGATTCTCTGTTGAATCACCATGAGAAGAAAAAATTCTCTCCCTGAACATTACCTCAGGCAGGAAAAACCAAGAACATTTTTATTACCCCAGTTGAATATACTAGACATTTTGTCCTACTATTCTGTGCAATTTATTAGCATTAACACGATTCAAGAGATTGGCGTTGTAGAAAAATAAAATAGACCCTGTGGAATATATCAAGATAAGTTACTTATGCTAAGTCCTAGGGACCATGTCATCCTCTAGTACAAAAGCAGAGTGGCTATTTTCTTCCAGTTAATAACTCAAATATCATTTGTCCTTAAGGCCCTCTTAGTGTTACCACAAATATATGTAGAAATAACATTGCATCTAGTACAAAGTGAAATGCATCAGGGGTTGACAAATCTATGTATAATCTTATAACAATTGTATAGTTGTACTACTTGTCTCTCAATATCTATTATTTTAATTTTCCTGTAGCTATCTATATCCCAAATTTTACTCGAACACATTGACAGGTAAGTAATATAATGGACACACACACAACACATAGCCTCTATAAACAACATACACACAATATTTAATCTTCAGTTAAAGAATTAATTTTCATTTAATTTGAAATTGTTCTCTATAAATTCAAATACCTATTTAAAATAGATATTTAGGAAAATATTTTGTAAATACCATCTAATATTAACTGTGATGTTAAATTGGCTAATGTAAGGAATAAAATTTTGATTGATTAAAGGTTGCAGAATCATTCTTTGGATGGATTATTTCTAGCTCACACTTAACAAAAAGAAAAGAAAAAGGAAAAATAGTCAAGAAAGGAAAATTTTAGTGTTTTAGAAAGACATACAACTAAAGATGAATCTGTTTATGTTTAATGTAAACTAAGCAAAAATTGTGAAGGGCAGATGTGAAAATCCTTGATGAAATAGCATACAGAAATTGAGTATATTTAACAATGATCATTTAAGTAGGGTTTACCCAAAATTGCAAGAAACATTGGGATATCTATTAGGAAAATATATAGTTTTGAAAAGTCAGATAAAATTATTGTACTAATCTGATTCTTTGAATTTTGATAAAATGCAATTCTCATATCTTACAATGACTAGAGAAAACAGAGGTAAATATTTTACTATGCTAAAATACATTTACTTGCAACTACCATTCAATATCGTAATTAAGATGTCAGCATATTTTATTTACGTTAACAGTTTTGTTCATGTATTCATTCAACTTTCTTTGCTTGGTCTGACAAGTATACATTGATACACTACTGTAGGTTAGTCTGCTTTAGGTACTACAACTTTTTGCTCTCATGCATTTTTGCATTCTATCGGGGAGAGAAATGTTAAAGTAGATACTGTGAAGAACATAAAAGTCAGTGATAGGATAGAGAATGAGGGGACAGATACATTGGACAAAGAGGTCCATGAACTTCTGTCTCTAGAAGTGACATTTAAGCTAAGACCTGGGAAGAAGAAGATGCTAAAGAGTAGTTACAGATGATATCTTGAAGTAGGTCAAGACCAGTTCAGGTAATATTTTCAGAAAATATATAGGTAAAAGATAAACAAAAATGTCCACTGGCAATTTAATATTGGGATGAAATCTCTGTCTAATGAAACAATATTTAAAACAGAAAAATGTCATCAATATTAGAAAAAATAATAAGGAATCAGAAAATATAGTGAAGTGCAGTTCCAATACGCAAGATCAGCTACAACTCGAACAAATGGAGGAACAAGCTCATTCTTTAAAAGAAGTCAGACTTCCAGTTCAGGATGACTAGGCACTCACGCAGCAGCTGCTGGGATTAGCTTATTTACTTTCAGAACAGGACACAAACCATGCTATTCAGCCAGACAATTTGTAAAGTATGTAAATTCCCTTTAATGAACAACATCAAACCAGACCAAAGATCATGATTTCAAAATATTTGTTGTTAATTTTGTTAAAGGTCAGGTTGAAAGAAGTGATGTATTTATAAGGCAGCTTGCAATTCACAATTGAACTACTCCGTATCGTCTTGTTATTTTTCTTGAATCAAGCCAAAAGACCAGAAAGATGGGTACTTTGGCCAGTTTGTTTTGCTCCCAAGCTCAAAAGGTGACAATAGACCTATCCGTCAGCCACATCACGTTGACCAATATTGAAGATTGCTGTAAAAAGAAAATATAACAAGCAGCAATCTATACGAATTCTTATTCTATTTATTGAAGGAATATAGCCACTACCATTTTTCACATCATCAATTTTGCATCTATTATAAGATCCATGTGTGAAATTTCTTCCTTAACAAAAGCCTGTGAAACGATCCTTTTACTCTGAGAAATCAGCGTACGTGGCTGTGAACATAGTGATCACATAGCTGCTAGTTTATCTATTTTATTTAAGCCAGATTTGCAGTTCAACTTTAATTCCACAGAGTTTTGACTTAATATATACAAATTTTATATTGCTCTTCACTTTTGATCATTTTTTCTTTTTGTTTTATTTTTGATGCTGATTTTTATCATTTTTTCTCCTAAATTATTTTAATTCATTTAAGACTCCTCATATATTATGTGAAATCAAGTGGACTATAATTAAATAAAACAGAAAGCTATCAAAACAGTCCTTTTTATATTTTCTGGCATAAAGGAAATGTGTGAATAATATTTCTCATGGAGAAAATGCAGATAAATGTGATGAAGATAATGTTTCTAGTATTAAAGCTAATTTTGAGGGACCCGAGTACTGAGTACCGAGTAGAATTCAAATATTACTTTGTGGAGAAGGATCTTGAAATACAGTATACTCATGCAACTAGAGGAAGAACTTCTCCAGCTAGCTCAGAGATTGACATTCTAAAGAATGTTTATATAGAAGGATGAAACAGTCTTTCCTTGTGAATTTTCACAGTCCATTCTCCTACTACTGTCATTGCCAAAATACAGGAAAGTATGTAACACTCTTGTGACAGGAAGAGTAAACCTGGGACTGTGAACCTGGCATTTTGCTCATTAATATTTTTGCAGGGCTGTCAGTGCATCAACATTCAGTACTACATCTCGGTGCCTACTTGCTCCCCATGTGCAGCATGATGACTAGTGAAATCACAGGATGACTAGTGAAATTCCATAATTCCTACATATTGAACTATTCTCAGACACTGAATGGTAACATTCAATAAATAAGAAATGCTGAATTACAAGGCTTAGCAGTAATATTTATAAATCTCGGAGCACAATGGTGAAGAAATATTGACCAGGGTGGCTTTGACTACTAATCCCTGTGGTTTCAGTGATGAGTCCAGATGAACTTCCTTAATTTAGGTTGAAGCCACTCTTAGACAAATTTTAACTCTTATTCATTAATGGACTTAATCCATGTCTACTAAGAAATCCAGTAGAATTTGTTCCAAAGCTTTGACGAAATGATCCTGAAGCTTATCAGGAAAAATAAGCAGATAAGACTAGCACAAAGAAGTTTAATCTAGAAGGGCAATGAGACGGCAGTAGTCACCCCAGAGCTAATTTCAATAGTTTGAAATTGACATAAAATTAGATGGACAGAACAATAAAACAGAATTGTCAGCCAGGAAATAGGACATATTACATATCAGCTTATTATACGATAAAAGAGAAAGCACAAACCCAGGAGGAAGGGAATTTATATTAACGAGTGTCAAGACAATTGGTTAACTACTTGCAACAATCATGTGAAGTCCTATCTTACAACACATACCAAAGTATTCTAAATGAATAAAAACATAATTATTTTGAGTAGCTTAATTTTTATTCAAATAATAGAAAACATTACAAAGCAGAAGACGGATAGATTTTCACTTTATAAAAATTTGAAACTTGCATATGTAAAACTGTAACAAAACCCACAGATCAAGAATGGAGAATACACTTACTGACATTATGACATACATTTATATTTTACTAAATAAGGAACATGCACATAGCAACACGATGCAAGCACTGTGACCTTCATTAAAAATCAGTGAAGGCAATGAACTGATAATTCCTTGGGCATACAAGTATCAAGCAAACAAGAAAATTGCCTGCTTCCCTAGTAGTAAGAGAAATGCCATTTAAAATAAAATTAGAACAATATTACATAATTTCTGGCAATTCATAAAGCCTTATTTTGAGAGTGGTAAGTGGATTTATCTTTTTATAAAACAGCAGTTTGTCAACCTGTATCCATGCATCGACACATTTTAAAATGTTTCTGTGTATACCCCAGAAATTTTACAGCTGTTTAAGCTAAAAATAATTAACCGGGAACATTGATATGTACAAAGATTATTAAATGTAGTTCTTTTATAACAGCAGAATTTGGAAATAGCTTACATTTCCAAACATACGGGATAGGCTAAGTATATGGTGATGAATCTACTTAATAAAGTTGTGTGCAGCCATTGAAAATGTTTACTGTGATTAGGTAATGTTTTTGGAGTGTACTGGGACAATGCTTATTAGCTGAAGATATTAGGAGAAAAAAGCAGGACTGAAATCGTATCTAACATTTCAATTGTTTAAATATCACTATAAAAAGAAAACTTGAAGGGACTACACACATCATGGACAAGTAGTTATGACTGAATATTTATTCTTCAGATAGAATAGTTTTTAACATTTATATTTATCTTTTAATGAATACTAGAATGAAAAGTTCTCTTTAAGAAGAATAAATTATATGTATTCTATAGCATTTCTACATTACCCCTGAATGTTATTGTAAAGCAATAAGGTATTTTTCAGAATGTCACCTCTAGTTGCTGCTAGAACATTTGTTATTCATTTATAGATATCAGTGGGTTTACTTTATAGAAGATATGTTTTTCATACTTTGACAAGTAGCAAGCTATCCTGTGCACGTTATTATAAAGAAGATACACCGTAGCAATCAGGAGCCCCAATTAGTGTCAATTATAACCTATCTTCCCTGTCACTCTAGCATCCTTATGAAAATGGCTACAGAACTTTGCTAGTTTTTATGTCCTGGAGTTGAGGGCTTTCATTGTTATTTGAGTTTAAACCCAGTCATGATATGAACACAAAGGTTAAATAAGGGCTGCACAAATTAAGCCATAACAGATCATGGTGTTTTCTAAAATTTCTTTTACCACTGACTTTTCAGTTTGTGACACTGAAAAGTATATGTGTGAAATTACATTTATGGGCACCTGTGAAGGTTTAGAAATGTGCCAACTCTAAAGGGAAGTGCAATTTAATGTTTTTTAGATGTTAGTATTTGAATACAATTTCTGTAAAATGCATTCTGAGTGTATTCATACAGGTCTTCATAACATATTCTCAACTGAACTGATGTTGCTTTTGGAAAAAAAAAAGTGGACAAAGTCATTTTTCAATGCAAAGATACCAACTTTCAGAAGACTTTTTATATAATTTTTTTTTTAAAATGAAAGCAATAGTAGTTATTTACTTTGAATTATGATAGAATATTTGTCAACCCCTTATTTAATTTGCTTTGTTGAGACATTGTTTTTCATTTAATGCTTTAGTTTTCAAGAAATGAGAGATAAATTAGTGAATACTGTGGATATATATACATTCAAAAGAGGAGAAAACTAATTACTTCAAGTCTAAAAACATTTAAAAAACAGTTAGACACACCTATTGTATCAAACAAAACAGCAATGACACCATCTGTGTATCCAGCACAATACTCTCTCAAAGGCCTCAAAAACATCCCCTCTGTGTGTTGGTGTGTGAGTGACCAAGCCTCCTGAAGATGATTTTCTTTATATTTCTATGACATTTCACAATGCTGATATTTCCTATTTCCCAAAATTCTCTTTTGCCGAATTTATTGGACATTGCCTTTCTCTAGACGTTTTTCTGCCTGCCCACCATGCATCACCTGGGATTCAGGGCGCTCAGACTCAAGCAGGGAGTAAGCCAGGAGTTTCACGAGAGCCATAGCAAGTCTGTCACAGTGACTAGAAAAGCACAATGGGGAGCCAGGCTCACAAGATGACAGGTGTCAAGTTCATCCAACTCTAACATTCTTGTCTCGCCCAAGGTGGGGAGAAGAGAAAAAACATGGTAAGGAAAACCTGCAAAGGTCACAGTCCTTGAAAAGAGGGCCACGAAAAAACTGAGATTGAATCATGACTATAGAACACTTTCCCTCCCTGTAAGACACTGTAACACCTCTGAGGAGTGCTTAGAGGGAAGTTTATAGCTATGAATGCCTACATTAGAAAAAGAAGAAAGACGTCAAATCAATAACCTAACTTTACACTTCAAAGAATTAAAAAATGAAGAGCAAACTAGCCCCAAAGCTATCAGAAAGAAGGATATAATGAAGATTAGAGTGGAGATAAATGAAATAGAGAATTAAAAAACAATAGAATCAATGAAATCAAAAGTTGGTTTTTGAAAAGAGCAACAACACTGACAAACATTTAGGTAGACAGACTATAAAAAAAATGAGGAAAGACAGAAATAACTAAAATTGGAAATGAAAGTGGAGATATTACTACTGGTCCTACAAATAGATAAAAATAAAATAATGAAAATTAAAAAAATATATTTTAAAAGCATGCTATAAACAACTGCATGCTAACAAATGAGAAAACCCAGATGAAATGGACAAATTACTAGAGATATACAGGTTACTAAAACCAACTCAAGAGTAAATATAAAATCCTAACAGACTTATAAAGAGATTGATTCATGAATCAAAAAGCTCCCAACACAGGAAAAACCAGGACTAGATTACTTCACTGGTGAATTCCACCAGAGATTTTAAAAAGATTTATTACTAATGTTTCTCAAATTCTTCCAAAAAAATAGAAAAGGAGGGAACATTTCCTAAATTATTCTATAAGATCAACATTATCCTGATAACATGCCAGACAAAGATACCACAAGAAAAGAAAACAATAGACCACGTATGAAGATAGATGCAAAAGTCCTCAAGAAAATAGCAGGAAGCTAAATCCACAGAATATTAAAAGGATTATTTACCATGACCAAACGGAGTTTATTCCAAAAATGCAAGGGTGGTTCAACATATGAAAATCAATCAATATAACACACCACATTAACAGAATAAAGGGAAAACTGACATAACTGTCTCAATTAACACAGTAAAAGAATTTGAATAATCTACAGCTAGCATAATACTAAATGCTAAAAGACTCAAAGTTGTAACCCTAACGTCAGGAACAAGACAAGCATCCCATTTTCACCACTGTTACTCAATGTTCTCTGGAAGTTCTAGCAAGAGAAATTAGGCAAGAAAAACAAATAAATACCATCCATGTTGGAAAGGAAGAAGTTAAAATTTGCTATTTGCAGAAGATATGACCTTATCTATAGAAAATCCTAAAGAATCCACAAAAAATTATCAGAGCTAATAGAGGAATTCAGCAGAGATGCTGAGTACAAGATCAACATGCAAAATTTAGTTATATTTCTAAACACTCTCAATGAAGGAAAATAATTCCATTTACAATATGGAATATTATATATTATATTACAATATGTAATATTGTAATTTTATTACAATATATTGCAATATATATTAAAATATGTAATATAATATATAATAATTCCAATTTTTCATTAGACTTATTTATCTTTATAAGAGGATTAAACAATAAAATACTTAGAATAAAGTTATCTATGGAGGTACAAGATACATATATCGAAAACTTCAAAATTTTATTGAAAGAAATTAAAATAAATAAATGGAAAGACGTCTGTGCTTATAGACTGGAAGACATAATACCGGTAACATGGCAACACCACTCAAAGCTAGCCACACTTTCCACGCACTTGCCATCAAAGTCTCAACAACCTTTCCTTTTTTTTTGCAGAAATGGAATAGCCTATTGTAAAATTTGTATGGAATTGCAAGGGTTAACCAATAACAGCCAAAATAATCTTGAAAAAAAGAAAGGACAACAATAGGGGACTCATGCTTCCTCATTTCAAAAGTTCCTATAAAGTTAAATAATCATAACAGTTTTATATTTATACAACAAAATACACATAAATCAATGGAATAGAACTGAGTATCCAGAAATAAACCCATCCATTTATAATCTAGTAATTTCTGGCGAGGGTGCCAAGACTGGCCAATGGGAAAGGAATTGTCTTTTCAACAAATGGTTCTGGGACAAATGTGTATCCACATGCAAGAGAATGATGTTGGATTCTTACTTCAAACCGTATACAAAAGTTAAAATGGATCAAAGGCTTGAAAATAGTAGCATAGCAGCACTGTTCCCAATAGCCAAAAGTGGGAAACAACCCAAATGCTCATTAACTGGTGAAATGATGAAAACAATGGAATGATATTTGGCAATACAAAGGAACAAAGGAACAAAGTTACTTCTACATGCTACTGTATGAATGAACATTGAAAATACACTAAGTGAAAGAAGCCAGACACAAAAAGGCACATATTATATGATTTCTTTTCTATGAATTATCTGGAATAGACTAATTCATAGAGACAGAAAGCAAATTACTGGTTTCCAGGAGCTAGTGGGAGGCAGGAATGGAGAGCGACTGCTTAATTGGTAAAGGCTTCCTTTGGGGATGAAATCCTTCCCAAACTCAGTAGTGATGATTATCGCACAACATTGTGAGTGAAGTAAATATAACTAATGGTAAATTTTATGTGTATTTTACTACAAAAAAATCCCCAAAAAGCAAGCAATGGGCCAGAAAAATCCATGTATATAGGTGAACATGAAGGGCATTTTATAACATCAAAAAAACTATAAGAATTAAAGTAAGCCTTCTTATCTGCCATTGCTAATAATACCCTTCGTAGGTTTAGTCAGCTCTTTAAGGTATTCTCTAATAGGAGCTTTAGAAAGGAATTCAAATAAAATATTTTCATTTTTGAAGATGTTACCTTATCTTGTCTCCTTCACCTCAAATCTGCTCTTGCATTGCCCTGAAATACGTGAAAAATCTGCTACTGTCAGCAAATAATACCCTAGAAAGCAGTGTCTTCTCATGTTCTATTAAATGGCCAGCACTTACCAATAGACTCCTGTCTTTCAGGCCCATTGTATGTATTGGGCCATTCAAAATTCCCATAGCTATATTCTTTGCCATTGGAGTTTTCCCAAAACAGTAATTTACCTAGAGGTCTCTAGTGGCCTGAAATAGTTAATGCACTGTAACCAAGGAAGCAGGTAATTTTACTTGAACCATTTATTCTTAGTTCTGCTGTAACCGGGAGTTTCTTTCAAATAAATGAAAATGTGTTTGTGCTCATCATCTGAAGATAAAAATTTTTTCTACTCGTCTCATGAGTCCATCCTTTATATACATAACAGGGTACAGGATAGTTTTAGCGGGCAGAACAGTTCTTGGAAGTTTTTATGAATTACAAATATGTATGAATTATGATTGGTTGGGATATAGGCTCAGAAATGTTCCAGGCAGATCTCAAGCACTGGACAAATCCTGATGACAGAGAATCAAAAACAGTAAAATCAGAGAAGACTGTTCCTTAAACTGGCTCTACGTGGTCCACTTTAGAATCAAAAGGCTGAGACATCTCATGAACACTGTGGAACTCGCACTACATTTATTTACTACAATTATTCTTTTTCAAATTGGAAATATTAAAACTTGGTCAAAATCACAGCTTCTTGTTCCATAAGTACAGCATATATCTCTGCTTTATTCTTATAAATTCTTAATTTTTGGCTGTATTAAATCCTTTGAGAAATATTTATCACCTGCAAATTCGTCTTTATTTCCCTGCTTATGAAATAGCTCCATGAGAGAAAGGCAAATTATCTTGCAAGAAAAATGGACAAGGTTATCATAAAGCTTACTGCAACATTAGACATTACAGGTTTAATTCCAACATTTCTCATTTACTCTAGGTCTCCATTATACCTTTAAGTCTGTGTGAGGACATTTAGAGAAATCATTTAGCGATGTCTAGACTCTAGGCTGATGATCTTGTGCAAGACATTTTTAAAACCTGGATAAAGTCACAAGAGATCCTGGCTTATTGATTTTAGTCTAAGAATTTGCTAAGGCTTAGCTTCATATAACTTGCCGTAGGCAGAATGGAGATTGTGAAAAACAAATAAAATATTAAAAAAATAAGTTACTGCCAGTTGTGGATGATATCCAAAATAGATATACCTAAGCAGATTCAGTGTTTCATTCTGAAATCAGTATTCTTTCAGGAAAATGCCATGACATTAAAATTATATTCTTATTAAACTCTCTCAGATGTAGGTTTGTTTTCTAAACTTGAAGATATTGTATAGTTGTTGTGTTTGAGCATCCTAATTTCTTTTCTGAGTATTTACAGTTATTCTAATTTCCTTGTTTTGAATCCCATATTAATACTGTTTGTAGAATATAAATGAATTATAATTTATATTATATACAAAGATCCTCAGAAAATGAAGAATTCGATATTAATGTGTTTACATATCTTTCCTTGAGATAAGTGGTTTATATAAATTTTAATTGTAGCATAAGCACAAATAAATATTTTTGAAATTACGAGTCAAAGGCACTGCCTGCCATCAAATAGCCAAAATAAATGCAATGTTTGTTCATAGGTATGTGTTTGTATGTGTGCATGTGACATACCACATTATTGTACATGTGATATGTCATTATGTATGATTAACTAAAGGTGTCTACAACTATTTATAAAAGATTATCTCCTGAGAATTCTAGCAGAAAAGAAAGAAAGAAATTGACTTTAGAATCACATAGTTGAGATAATATTATTTATAACGTAGTCCAGTAGAGAAGTCAAATATTAAGTTAATAAAAATCAAGTATTTCATTCAAATTTAGATTCTCCTTTTGAACTGTGGTAATAGAACATTGCCAGATCTCTGTGTGACCACTTCATTTATCTATACCAAAGCTTCTCAAACTTTAGTGTATGCCAGAATCACCTGGAATCTTGTTAAAACACAGATTGCTGGGCCCCACTTCCAGAGACTCTGAATTACTAAATCTGACGTGAGGCTTGAGAATTTTCTAACAACTTCCCAGATGATCTTGATGCTATTGGTTCAGGGAACACACTTTGAAAACCACAGATCTATGCCAAAACAGAAAGTATCATTTATCAGTGCTAAAACAGAAACTCAGAAACGTAGAAAAATTTACAGAGCACATTTTTGTAAATGAAACAGTTAAAAACACACTCACGTGCTTGCACAACATACACATTCAAAAAATATTTTTCTTTTATTATTTAGGTAAAATGTTGAATGTGAGAAATATATTAGAGTACATTGTAAAAAAGTTAAAAGAGAGAAAAATAATATAACACCTATATTTTCACTATTTTTGTGTATTATATACGTAGATATACGTCTATCTATCTATCCATCATTTATTTACAGTCAATTTTCCTTATTAATGGTAGTTATAGCCTCTGCAAACTCCAAATTAGCGAATACTAAACACTTGCCCTAAGAGAAACACAAAGTTAGAGTCCTGTGAGCCTCTGGTCACATTTTCATCAACTGATCTGTAAGTAGCCTTGTTTTATGTGTGTTTCTGTTCTGTTTCTGTGTTTGTACAGTATATATTGTTGATTCACTTGAACTCACGGCTAGCTGGCTCTGTACCTCATACATGAACTAAGCTCAGCTAACACCTGTATTTTCTCCACAAGGCACATCACAGCTTCTTGCGCTTAGAACTCTGGAGAGCACTTCAGTACTATGTTTGCAGACCATTTTAAACAGTGAAATCATCAACCTACAAAAAGCACCAAAATTTGAAAAGTGTGAAACTAAGCAGACTGCGAGAAAGATTCTTGTTTACAATGTGAGAGCTGTAAAATCTAAGGCAGAGCATCGTCTTGTTTGACCTCAGCTGGGAACATATGCCTCGGGTGACTGAAATTTTTCACCACACTGCACACGTCTATGAATGACCACAAAAGTACGGCAAGTATTGATTTTGGCATCACAAACATATTTTACTGAGCAGGAACATTTTTGAATATGAGATCAGTGAATAATGAGGATCTATATCTACATGTAGTATATCTATATATATGTAGATGATATGAGTCTGACACATGCATTGTAAATATTAATCGCGAATTTGACAACATCAGTCCTGGAGAATGATTACATGTTTAAATACTTGAGTTTATAATCATTATACTTACTTCCTCTCAGCTAATGACATTGTTGACTACATGCTTAGATCTCATAATAAGTAAAATTAGTCTTCCAAATTTAAACATCACCTGTATATGATTTATTAACTTTATATTTATGTGAACGTGCAATAATGAATATACAAAAATATAAAAAGGCATAATTGGTTACTAGTAACTACTAAACAATATTGACATTTTTGTTTACAAGACTATGTAATTATTACTTAATGAATATGAAATGACTTTGAGTAACCACCAAGAATTTAGTGTGGGCACACTAAATGATAATCACATGTTGTATGTCATATTTCACAAAGGAAAATATGCAAATTGGAGAAGTTAGCCATAAAGAAGAAATTAGCAAATACGAATTTCTATAACATCTAATTTCAGAATTGTTGGGAAAATAGTTCTGTGAGAAGAGAAATCATTTTCAAAATTATAGTTTTAATATTTACCTACAGGCAAATGGAGGATGACACAGAACAATATTAATGTGATCTGAGAAAGCCGCCTTTGAGATTTCCATTGCTCATGCAATTTCGTCTATGGCAATAATACAGTTTGTTTGATTCATGGCATTAATATGCATGAATAAGTAGACCTTGTATGAATATCAGAGTAAGCAAGACTACTGTGATAACATCCAAATATAATCCTTGGGCAAACATAAGACAATTAGTGTAAGGCGAATCACTTGATAAGTAGATTCATCAAGAACTAGCATCATATTTATGTAATTATTTTCCTTAAACATACAAGGAAATTCAATTGTTGGTTCACTCAAAGATAAAAAATTCTGACAGAATTTAGGATTTGGAAGTCAAAATATGCTTTCCTGAATAAAATCTTATTTCAGAGTTAGCTCATACTCTTTATCTGCTTCTATTTAACTGTCAATTATTAATTAGAAATTATCTTGGCTCTCACCAATTATCTTTGAATGACATTAATTATTTCTTGGGTTTCAACATATTTCTGCCATTCTTAATCTGATTAATTAGTACAATACATTTTAATTTTTTAAATAGCATATGGTTATTTTCTACTGCTTTCCTTTCATAACCCAAACTTAAACAGTATTAACTTTTCTCAGTTATCAACAAAGAAAGATAATTAAAGTAAGAATAAATGAATTAGGAAAATAAGGAACAACAGCAAAAAAGAAAAGGAAAAATTAAAAACCAAAGAAAATAGGAGAAATTTCTTTTCATTGTGTGTTAATCCCCATTGCAGCTACTGTAGGAATAAAGACGGGGCGATGCTGTATCGCATCATGAAGACTGGGATTTGTTTTTTTGGGTCATATATACCACTTCCTTGATTATACATTTTTCCTGAACATATGAAAATAAGTTTCTGTGGGTAGAGCCAGCAGCATTGTTCCTGTGGTTTTCAGAGAAGGAATTCTCTGCGCAATTGTGTGGTGCTGTAACAAGAGAGATGAAACGTCTTTTTGGGAAACAAAATTGCTTCAGACTCAGGTTTTTGATCCTCAGCTTTGCCATTCCAGAAAATGCATTTGATCTCTCCAGAGAAAGTTTATACTTGCCCAAAATCATAAGATTCACAAGAAACTGACATATAAATTACAAGTTCGATTTGTTGGTTACGAGGAGAAAAGCAATACTGCCAAACAAGTTGGGATGCTCGTGGCAGCCGGATGGATATCTCCCCATAGTTGCATCTACTGAGGAAGAAAATGCATAGGATTGCTTTCAGAGCATGAAATCAGAGAGGACAGATGGGTAGGTTATATTTAATGTTAGAATCATTGACCTTGATAGTCAAGTGCAATCATCTTTGCCCAAGTATATTCTTGCCCATGAATAAAATTGTGAAAAGTTATTTTGCAGTAAGACAAAAGGTGTACCTTAAAGAAGTTCCAAAAATGGTATCATGGAGAACATGTTGCATTGGATTTAAAAACTGAAGTATTCATCCAATGTTACAACATTGAAAAAAACCAAATAGATCTGTGTGAAACCACACGGATAAATGTCAAAAAACAATGTTGAGTGAAAAAAGCAAATGGCAACAATCCGTTTAGTATAATATTACTAATATAAAACTCAAAACATACAAAATATAATGATGTGATATTTAAAACCACATCCGTTTGAAGTAAAACTTTTTTGAAAAGCAGAAAAACAATAAACACAAAATTGAGAAATTTATTTGACATTAGAGGGAAGGCAGAAGGTTTCAAAGGGTATTTGAGTTTTCAAAGTTATTCGTAATGTTCTATTTCAACTGAGCTGAGATTCACAAATGTTAGTTTTATGTGTATATATTTGTTATTTATTCATATATCCACAGATAGATAATACTTGATAGAGCTATGGATAGATAGATGAAAGGTAGAGAGATAAATAGATAATTCAAAAGAGGTCAAGTAGGACTAGGATTCAGTTAACATTCTGACCACCCATATTCCAATGAAGCCAGTTTTATTCTCTGCAATACACTAGAAATTGGAAAACAGGCGTTTTCATTTTTGATTGTATTTTCCACAGTAGCTTCATTTTAAAATGAGACTATTTTTATATATTAATGCATTTCTTTTCCATTCTCAGTAATTTGTCTCGCATTTTGCCCTTTTTCCTTCAGTCGAAAGATTAATTGGTCCATGAAATGGAAGACACCACATAAAAATACAAAGAATAGAACTTATCAAGTATTGGCTTTTAGAGTTTCAGAATGGGATTTGAAAATCACCTGACAACTATAATTTCTCAAGAAAAAAATATCTTTGTATTGCAAAAGCCAAGGCCCAGAGTAACAGTAGACATACATGTCATAATAATACTAAGCAGACAAGAACACTTCCTTAATAGTAGCCATTTTTCTCACCCGCATAGATAAAGAAAATGAAGACTGATGGAAAGAAAGGAGTTAATCATCTGTATATTTTCCTGAGAAAAAGGCTTCTGACTTCTGTACCAGGGCTAATTCTTGGGGTAGAGACAGGTGAACTGAAGAACAAAATAGGTAGTTAGGAGGATTGATGAACATGGAGTTTGCGACCAGGTTCCAGGTGGATTTTCAAAGAAAAGCCTCATATGCTGTTAAATCTCTGGGAACAGTAAAGTAGAAAAGAAAAGCTAGAGTATAAAGGCATGGGAGCTGCTGGGTTTTGTTTTGTTCTGGAAAAGTGTGGACTCCATAGATAGTTATTGGCTGGTTGGGTGGTGGATATGGGAGTTCACTATATAAATAAATACATACATAAATGCATACACAAACTGTAATTGTGTAATTGCTATCATTTTTATTGGTTTTTCAGGAAGTTCTCTACCCTTAAAATTTTAATACATATATTTAGAACTGTTTTTTATACCCATCTCTAGAGTATAATCAGAATCTATCTCATATCTTCAAATAAGTCAAGGAATATTTTACCATTTTTCTTCCCTCCCTTCTCTCCCTCTACCTACCTTCCATGTTGAAATAAATAGAGATTCTTATTCTAGAATTTTATTTTTTGTTGTTATTGCTCAGTAATGCACCATATTTATTTACAGATCTTCCTCGACTTATAATGGCGTTACGTCTTGGTAAACCTGTCATAAACTGAAAATATCGTAAGTTGAAAATGCATTTAATCCAACTAACCTACTGCACATCATAGCTTATCCCAGTCTACTTTAGACGTGCTCAGAACACTGACATTAGCCTACAGTTGGGCAAAATCATCTAACACAAAGCTTATTTCATAATAAGGTGTTGAATATCTCATGTAATTTATTGCATACTGTACTGAGAGTGAAAAACAGAAAGGTTGTCTGGGTACAGAATGGTCCTAAATGCATCAGTTTTTTACCCTCATGATCATGGGGCTGACGGGAGCTGTCCCTGGCTGCCACTGCCCAGTGTCAGGAGAGAGAGTATGGTACACGTATCACTAGCCTGGGAAAAGATGAAAATTCAAAATTTGAAGATTAGTTTCTACTGAATGCATATCCTTTTTTCTGCATTATAAAGTTGAAAAATTGTAAGTCAAACCCTCATAAGTTGGAGACTGTCTGTATTTATTTTTTCTTTTTACCTTTGACCCTCTTCACCAGTTTCTCTCATCCCCAGCCTCTGGCAACCACCAATCTGTTCTCTATATCTATGAGGTTGTTTTTGGTTTTTGTTTTAGTTTCCACATATAAGAGAGATAATACAATATTTTTTTTTCGGTGCCTGATTTATTTTACTTAGTATAATACCCTCTAGGTCCATCCCTGTAGCTATAAATGGTAACATTTCATTCTTTTTTATGGCTGAATAATATTCTATTGTATACATATTTACCACGATTTCTTTACCCATTCATACATTGATTGACGCTTAGATTATTTCCATCTCTTGGCTATTGTAAATTGTACTGCAATGAACATGGGGTTCGCATATCTTTTTGAGTTAGTGTTTTCATTTGCTTTGTATAAATGCCCAGAGGTAGAATTGCTACATTACATGGTAATTCTATTTTTAATTTTTTGAGGAATTTCCGTACTGTTTTCCATTGTGGCTGCAGCAATTTACATTCCCACCTACTGTGCACAAAGTTTTCCTTTTCTCCACAACCTCACCAGAACTTATTTCCTGTCTTTTTGATAATAGACATTCTGACAGGTGTGAGATGATATCTTATTGTGGTTTCGATTTGCATTTCCCTGATGATTAAAGATTGTGGCATCTTTTCATGTACCTATTGGCTATCTGTATCTTCTTTGGAAAAATGTTTATTCAGATTTTCTTCCCATTTTTAAATTGGGTTATTTGTTTTCTTGCTATTGAGATGTATGAGTTCTTTATATATTTTGGATATTAGCCCCTTATTAGATATATGATTTGCAAATATTCTCTCCCATTCAGTAGGTTGCCTTATCATTTTGTTAATGGTTTCCTTTGCTGTGCAGGAGCTTTTTAGTATGATGCAGTCCTACTTTTTAATTTTTTTCATTGCTTTTGCTTTTGGTGTCATATTAAAAATATCATCGCCAAGAACTATGTCAAGGAGTTCACTGCTTATATTTTTTTCTAGCAGTTTTATGATTTCAGGCTTTACATTCAAGTCTTTAATCCATTTTAGTTAATTTTTGTCTATCATATAATATAGTGGTCAAGTTTCATTATTTTGCGCGTGGCTGTCCAGTCTTCCCAACATTTATTGAAGAGATTATCCTAACTCATTTATCAAAGAAAGTGTCCTTTCCCCAGTAGCTGCTGGTTTTAAGAGAGTTTCTGCAAAGCCCCAGAGATGTGCAGGAGGGCAAGAAATCACTTCTCATGTCCTCTCTGGGCCATCAAAGTAACTGAAAAAGTGTAGGATCTAAAGTGAGCATGTAGTTAGGTCAAAATATGGCAACTGTGATCTTCCGGGACTTCATAAACCCTGAGAACTGATGGGAACTTGGGTGCCCGGATCTTACCAGCCTGGATAATGCTAAGCAAAATGCCCTCTTTGTAAGCCACTGCCATCAGGAAATTAGAAGAACGATGTCGTGAGAATGGATCCTTGAGTAGACTGACAATAATTCGGTTAACTTAGATTAAGTTACTTTCTTCTGGTGGAATAAAGGCTTGAATTGTAAATGAATTTCAGTTAACCAAAATAAAAAAGTAGACAATGTTTCTCAAAAGCTGAGCTTTTTTGCTTGTGAAAATTTATGCCCAATATAAAGATACTTGATGTATAGAAAATTTGTTTGTTACATTTTTCATCTATAAACAAAGCCTTATAATAATTTCCTCTTCCTGTGTCCTTAGGTTGTTTTGAAAATTAATAAAAAAACAAAATTCGAAGTGCTTGGACTGGCTAATGACTTTGGCTTATTCCCCACGGTACCCTTTAAAGATAGGATATGACTATTGAATGGGTGTTTTCATTGTAGTTTTTGCCACAACAAATTTGAGGATTGGGAGAGAGATGTAGCTAATTTCCCCAAGACTCCCATGCTGAGGTTTATTTCCGAGCTTCACCTGCCCCTAATTATCAACTGGGGTTGTAGTCACTTCCCACCACCCTAGAGGACAGCATTTTCGTGATTAGTTGTTGACCCAGAGACTACAGTTTAGATGTTTTCATCAGTGAGTAGCATGACTCTCCTTTTGTATTCAAAAAACTCCATTTTTATCTGTCTATTTGTAAGCCTGTTTGAAATACATAAATTTGTTTCACATTTAGTGCATTTAGAAACTGGAAAGCAACAGTAATATTATTTTTAATTGATGCCAACATCATTTTAAGATCCATAAATTTTATGAAGTGTTTTCCAACTAAAACGTACTAAGGGAGCCAGTGGTGACTGGTTTATTCCCCTCCAAATTGCAATTGAAATAAGCATGGAAACACTGAAAAATGATATAAAATTTCAACAGCATTTTGTATAGAGAGAAGTATACTTGGTTTGTCGTCAGAATATCAAGAAGGCAGGAGTGACTAAGCAGAATGAGAGAAATAGATCAAAAAGTGGATTGGACTGGAGTGGCCAGATCCTGTGGAGATGTGTAATCCATGAATAGTTTTAAAATGAGATTAAAGCTGTTAAAGTATTTAAACTGAGAAATGAAGTGATTGACTTATTTGGGGATCACTCTCTCTGATGGATGGAGGGCAGTGCCGAAGTAGGTAAACCAGTGTGGATGTCATTGCAGTGGTCCAAGAAATTGATGATGCTACTAAATTTGAAGTGGTTCAGAACAGTCTAGAAATCTGGAATATTCTAAAAGAAGAATTACTACGTAGATTTTTCTTACTTATGTATTAAAAAATAATGTGGAGTCAGCCCCGATGAGCTACCAGTTAAATTCAACATGTTCTGCTTTGGCAGCCTGGGTTTGATTCCTGGACATGGAAACACATCACTTGTCTGCCATTTGCCATGCTGTGGCAATGGCTCACACAGAAGATCCAGAAGAACTTACAATTATACACAACTATGAACTGAGGCTTTGTGGGGGAAAAAAGCGGAAAAAAGGGGGTAGATTGGCCACAGACATTAGCTTAGGGCAAATCTTCCACTGCAACAATATTATAAAGAAACCCAAAACAATGTGGTCTTGGCATAAAAAATGATGGATAAGCCAGTTATTTAGAAATTAATGGAGTAGGGCCAGCCCAGTGGTGTGGCAGTTAAGTGCACACATTCTGCTTTGGCAGCCCGGGGTTCGCTGCTTCAGATCCCGAGTGCAGACATGGCACCGCTTGGCAAACTATTTTGTGGTAGGCATCCCACATGTAGAGTAGAGGAAGTTGGGCACGGATGTTAGCTCAGGGCCAGTCTTCCTCAGCAAAAATGAGGAGGATTGGCAGCAAATGTTAGTTAGTTCAGGGCTAATCTTTCTCAAAAAAAAAAAAATTTTAATTTAAATAAAGAAATTAATGGAGTATGAATTTATAGAGAAAATAATGGAAAAGAATGACAGCCCAGAAATTGACCATTGTATATATAGTATATATACATACTTTTTCAAGTACCCAAGATAATTTAAAAGAGCAAATATTCAAAAATCACTGGAAATTTAAGAAATAATTTTGAAAAAAGTAACATTCTCATCTTAAATCTGACAATAAAATATACTTTAGATATAATAAGAGCTTATAATTTAAAAAATATAGAGAAAAAGAAGGGGCCAGCCCCGTGGCCGAGTGGCTAAGTTTGTGTGCTCTGCTTTGGCGCCCCAGGGTTTCACCAGTTCGGATCCTGGGCAGGGACATGGCACTGCTCGTCAGGCCATGTTGAGGTGGCGTCCCAAATGCCACAACTAGAAGGACCCACAACTAAAATATACAACTAGGTACTGGGGGGATTTGTGGGAAAAAAGCCAAAGAAATAAGTAAATAAAATAAAATTTTAAAAAAAGAAAAAGGAAAAAGATTTCTATATATGGCATTTTGTGGTAGAAAATGTTTCGGAAACATTTAAAAATTTTTAAAAACCACATAGACTTATGAAGAATCTAAAAACATTTTAGGTCAAAAATAAAATTAAAGATGTCTGCAGAGTAACAGAACCTTTAGGAAAACATGACAAAGAATCAGTGCCCTTTTTATAGAAAATTATCTCACCAAACAGTAAGACAAAAGCTAATATATGAATAGGAAAGAAGTCAAAGATCATTAACAGAAAGGAATTATCAGTAAGAATTTAAAATCCAAAACCATTGTTTATTAATGTATGCAGATGAAACAACAATATTACATAATCACAATATGTTGAAGTTTCCAAATCCTTGTTCTCTCACAAACAGCTAGTAAGAACATCAATCTTTAGAAAGCAATTAGAATATTTTAAAATTATGTTTCTATTTTTTTTGCTGTGATCATATTTCTGCAAATTTATTTTATGAAAACAAAGGATATAATCAAGAATGTTTCTGAAACACTGAGACATTGAAAATAAACATTTCGGTTGTTTAAGTAAAGTACAGTATGACAGACTAAAATATTATGCAACCACTAACATGTATACTTTCAAAAGATAATAATGACTCAGACTAGTTCTCTGAATTAGTGTTACATATAAAATGCAGGATATCGTATGATTGCAACCAATCAAAATCATGCATATGCTTAGAGAAGGCAACAGGCACAGAGGATCGACAATAATGTGGTGAAGAGCATTGGCTCTGAAGTCATACTATCAAGGTTTGAATTCCAGTTCTGGAACTTACTACCTGGCTTATCTTGGATAATTCACTCTGTGAGACTTGGGCCAGGTTAGTGTGTGTCTGTTTGCCTCTACATAAAATGGGATAATAGTAATATGTGATGGTTTATGAAAATTCCTTGAGACAATGCTCAAGGAAAGACAGCCAATAACAGTGTTTGACATTTTGTACATAATTTATGTTTTGCACATAACAAACATGTCTGTTTGCACCAACCCAGTTAAAAAATGGAATATTTACTGTACTTTGGAAACATTTTTCTATCTCTCTTTCATCATATCTCTTATGATTGCTCCCCAAAAGCAGCTGATCTCCTGAAATTCATGTTCATCATCATTTTGAGTTATACTCTTCAGTGCTGTCTGCCTTTGAACTTTATGTATTGGTGAACATACAATAAGGTTTCAAACCTAACTTGCTTTCTTTTCTTCATATTACCTTTTTAGGATTCATCACAGTTGACGTGTATGGCTTGTTGATTCATTTTCACTGTGCATATGACTCCCTGAATGAACATATGATGATTAATTTATTCAGTCTTATATTGATGACATTTAGGTTGTTTCTAGTTTTCTTTTTTTTTTTTTTTTAGATTTTTTTTATTTTTTCCTTTTTCTCCCCAAAGCCCCCCAGTACATAGTTGTATATTTCTCGTTGTGGGTTCTTCTAGTTGTGGTATGTGGGACGCCGCCTCAGCGTGGTCTGACGAGCAGTGCCATGTCCGCGCCCAGGATTCGAACCAACGAAACACTGGGATGCCTGCAGCGGAGCGCGCGAACTTAACCACTCGGCCACGGGGCCAGCCCCCTAGTTTTCTTAATATTACAAAAATGCTACCATGAACATCCTGGTAAATGTCTTCTATGCATCTATGCCAGAGTGTCCCTAGTTGTTTACCTAGAATGATTGGAATTGCTGGGGTGTAGGTAGGGTGCATGTTCATTTCACGTATCTCAGCTTCTCCCTTGAATTTGACTGCACTGATTCCCTTAATTTCAATATCAGCTTTGTTGAGATCCTACAGAGCCATCACCAGACTTGCTAGCCCTCAATAACCACTCCCTCTCCAAAACAGACACACACACACACACATACCTAGTAAGGGAGAAGTAGAAGACAACACTGGGCTACTCACAATACTCAAAGCAAGACACTTTTTCAGGGATGCAGATCTCTCTGTAGTGCCAAGAACTTCACAGGAACACATCGCTACCAGAAAATGAGATGTTCTAACTCTGCTTTTGTAGAGCCCAAGTGTTCTATCTGGCTGACACGTTTCACATTTTAGGTTACTGATGTGACAATATCTCCTCTCATGGGTACCTTTTTTCTTAGCTATACTCATGTTTTAGGCATGAAATAAAAGAAAAGATTGTTTCTCAAATAGCAAATGTTTTAGGCAAGCCCTTTTCTTTCTTTAAGCATAACATCATCAATTCATTATCAGCATAATTGTTGATGATATATACTCCATTAGTTCATAAAACCCAACCAACTCTCAATAGTTCAACCACCATCAGCATTTCCTTGACTGCTTTATGATATGGATTGAGTGGGCTGTGTCTTAATTCCAGTTTTGTTTTAATGATACTGAGCGACGTGCTCAGGCTTTTAAATTACTGCAGCAATGCAGCTGGAAAAATTAAAGCAATTTTACCTCGGACCAAGGTAAACAAATCATTTTCACACCCTGTCTTTAGCTTTAATTCCTTCAAAATTATATAAAACATCAGTCTTTCTTTACAGCATATTAGGACATTAATTATTCTCTGTATGAAAATAAGGAATAAAGAATAAAGTGGACAAGGTATTTCTAACTTGATTTCAATGTAGATGATTAACAGGCAAGAGACAAAGTGTCTACTGATAAGTAATTTTTATTATGATTTCTTTTGTTGGCAGACGTTCAATACTTTAGTTTCTCTGGTTCTCTGAATGGCTGCCATCTATTCCTTAAGCTAAGGGAAAAGTCTTTATGAAACTTCCATAAAATTGCTTTCTTTGGACATATGTTAATTGTAGAAAAAAAGAAAAATATCACATAAAAGCAAATTCATCTCCAACTAAAAATATCTATGCTATGCTAGTTTAGATGAATGATAGGAATAAGCTTTAATAGGAGATAGACATCATTTCAAACTCTAAAAAGGAGATAGAATAATATTGCTGCATTATAAACTGAAATATAAATTATAAAAGTGTTTATATGATTTTTAAAATCTTTTCTCAAGGGGATACTACTAAGTCTAGATTTGCATTAAACATACCGGGGGACAAACTCTGTGCAGTCTTTTCCTGATTTCCCAGAGGGGCTTGATGCATGACTTGTAGTGAACTAAAGTGTCCTAAGGGACAACCTAGATGAGGAGATAGAGGAGACAACTGATGACAATTGTGCTTACTAAATAAGATAGATAAAATAAGACAACACATTCTTTCTACATTAGTTAGGAATAAGCATGTCTGAGTATAACAGAAAATCTAACTAATGAGCTTATCTAAATCAGTTTTAATTTTTCTCATGTAATAAGAACTAAAAAGTGTTTGATCTAGGCCTGTTATGGTTGTCTGAGAATGTAATCAGTGACACACTACTGTCAAGATTTCTGCTTAATCATCTTGGGAATATGATTTATATCCTCCACATTGTTACCTCATGGTTACATTATAGCTGCCTTACTACCAATATCTCATGTGCATTGCAGGTAGGAATAAGTGAAAGGACAGGGCAGTGAAAGTGTTTTCCTTTCCTAGGAGACTCTTCCAATGACTTCCACTTTCACTTTTTTTTCCAAAAAATTATATCACATCAGACACTTTTGTTCTCATCTTTTGAAAGAATTACCGTTGCAGTTATTAAACAAGATTTATTGAGGGTTGCTAAGTTGTGTTGGTAAACAAACTTTTTTAAGAATTAAAACTGAAATCCCAGAAACAGAGAGTAGAATGGTGTTTGCCAGAGGCTAGAGGGTAGGGGAAATGGGGTGATATTGGTCAAAAGGGTAGAAGCATCTAGTTATAAGATGAATTAATTCTTGGGATCTAATGTGCAGCATGGTGACTATGGTTAACAAGACTGTATTATATGCCTGAAAGTTGCTAAGAGAGTAGATCTTAAATATCTCATCACAAAAAAAGGAAATAGTAATTATGTGAGGTGATGGAGCTGTTAGCTAATGCTACAGTCATAACCATTTCACAATATATAAGTAGATTAAATCAAGATGTACATCTTAAACTTCCACAATGTCGGTGTCAATTATGCCTCAAAAGGAGCCGGAATAAAGAAAAGTAAATAGTCAAAAAATAGTGGTGATGGTTAATTTTGTCAACTTGGAGGATGTTTTTGGATGCCATTAACATTTAAGTCAGTGAACTCTGAGTAAAGCAGATTGCCCTCCGTAGTGTGGATGGGCCTCATCCCATCAGTTGAAGTCCTGGATGGAACAAGAAGACCAATCTCTCCAAGAAAGAGGGAATGCTCCAGAAGACTGCCTTTGGACTTCATCTGCACCGTTCATTCTCCTGGATCTCCAAGCTGCCAGCTCATAATGCATATTTTGGACTCGCCAGCCTTTATAATAACATGATCCAATTCCTTATAATAAATCTCCTTCTATATATACACATATTCTATTGCATCTGTTTCTCTGGAGAACCCTAAGCAATACAATAGTTATGTGTATGGTCATATGCATGAAGCTTTTTCTCTCTCTTCCATTTCTATGATTATTTTTTTCTTGTCCCTTGTTAGTATTTTACAGTTTTCTTCATATAGATTTTCTGCTTTTTTTCTTAAATTTAATTCTAGATACTCTAAATTGTCTTTTCTTCCATCTGTCACAACTTCTGATTAGTATTTCTAATCATGAAAGTTATTATCAATATATTAATTTTATACCTAACCACTTTACAAGATTATTTCATTTTTTTACTGATATTTTTACATATAATTACTTTCAGAATTTTAGGTACACAAACGTATCATTGAAAGCTAATGATGATTTGTCTCCTTGTTTTCAATGCTTATACATTATATTACTTTTTCTTTCCTAATTGTATTGGCTAGTACCTTTAGTACAATAGTATCCTTGTCTGTTCTTGACATTAAAAGGAAGCTTCTCAAGTTTTTTTTTCTCTTTTTTCTTTGAGGAAGATTAGCCCTGAGCCAATATCTGCCACAAATCCTTCTCTTTTTGCTGAGGAAGATTGGCCCTGAGCTAACATCTGTGCCCATCTTCCTCTATTTTATATGTGGGATGCCTGCCAAAGCATGGCTTGATGAGCAATGCATAGGTCCGCATCCAGGATCTGAACCAGCAAACCTCAGGCTGCCAACGCAGAGTGTGTGAACTTAACCACTATGCCATCAGCCTGGCCCTGACATTTCTCAAGTTTTGATATATTTTAAAATAACAAATATAGTAGTGAATTTTCGTGGGTGGAAATCAGGTTTTGCCCTCACATTGCTATCCAGCCCATCTCACCACTATTCCTGGAAATATAACTGATATATAATAGGTACACAAAATGTAATTTCTAGTAAAATAAATGAAAAGATCATGAGATCAATTTAGCAACGCTTTCTATCATCATTCTTTATAATTGCAGCAATATCTTCAAAGTATCAAATTGCCAGCTATCTTGGTTTGAAGTGGGAATTTCCTCTCTGCTCATTTAGTGTTACAGTTTCATAAAGGGGGTCCCAAAAGAGTACCTCTTGTGCTCCCAACTCTGAGAGTATTTCCTGTTAAATAGCTTTTTCTGTTATCATCCTATTACTTAACCATTTGCCCAGTGAATGGTGGAGATGTAGACATCTCAATATACTGTCACTATTCTCAGAATCACAAATCCCAACGCCTTCTACAACCAGTCTTCCAAATTGATTATATTGGCACGTCTGGTTCCTTCTCTCCAAAGGATGTGTTCTTTTATCAGAGGTTTCAAATCTTTCATTGAAAGGAAATTGCCATTGGATGTTATTGTGGATCGAATTGTTATGGATTGTTATGGAGGAAATTTTGTCCCTCCAAAATCCATGTATTGAAGTCCTAATCTCCAGTGTGATGGTATAGGATGTGGGGACTTTGGGAGGTAATTAGGTTTAGATGAGGTCACAAGGGTGGAGCACTCATAAGGAGAGGCTGAAATTCCAGAGCTTCCTCTCTCCATCATGTAATTATGCAGGAGAAGGTAACCATCTGCAATGCGGGAAGAAGGCCTTCACCAAGAATCAAATCTACTGGCACCTTGATGTTGGACTTCGCAGCCTCCATAATTGTGAGAAAGAAATGTCTGTTGTTTAAGCCAACCAGTCTACGGTATTTTGATAGATCAGCCCAAACTGACTAAGACACATATGTTCTTAGAGTTTTCTCAAACCAGATGTAAATTTAGACTGGGGAATCCTGCTAAAATACATACAACATTTTATTTATTATATCTTTGTTACACAGATGGCATACAGAGGCTCAGAGATTAAGTAAACTGTGGAAAATCAATCGCATAGCTAGTCTTAGAGTCGTGATTCAAACCCAGATCTGTCTGAATACACAGCACTTGTTGTTTCTAGCACACTACATTCTTTGTAAAAACTGGAATACAGACCAAAAATATAATGTCCAAATTAGATTTTGTCAAATCATTCGTGATAAATCTATTTACATATTATAGAAAACCAACACATTTGAGCTGCATTCCTATTCGTAGAGTCGGGCACTAGGGGAGACATCCCATTTTATAGGAGAGAGAATGCTTTTGGAAAGACTATGGGAATTTTCAAGCACATACAAATATAGAGAGAATACAGTCGAGTCCCCTATCCCAAGGGACACATCATCCATTTTCAACAGTTACTATCCCATGGCCAATCACGTCTCATCTACACTGCTCCCTTCCCATCCCCTCTCTCCTCTGGCATGGTATTACATCTAAGTAGATGCCAGGCTTCCATTTCATTTCAGCTCTGAATAGTTCAGTATTATCTCTAAAAACTTAGACCTTTTCGTTTTAAACATAAAGATGATACCATAATCATACCTTTAAGAAAACCAAAAAAATAATTACTAACCTCAAATATCATCAAGGATTCAAATTTCCCCGGCTGTCCCAAAAGAAGATTATTTGAATTGAGACCTAAACAAGATCCTATCATTTTATGTGATTCATATACATTTAAGTTTCTTTTAACCTTATTTTTCATTCCCGACCTTTTTTTTCCCATGTACTTTTTTTGTTATTATTAAAGAAATCACCTTGTTCATCATTCAGTTATTTTGCTATGACTTGAAAAATTGTGATGTATTAATTCAATCATTTGCTTAATTTATTATATGAAATTCCTCTGTAGAAAGAAACATTTCTTCCTCAACTATTTGAATACCCTGAGGTAAGAGTTTATGCAACACAGATAGGGTAAAAATCATTTTCTTCTAACTACTAATTTCCAGGAAAGTAACAAATGAGTTTTGTTTTGTTTTGGTCTGCAAACAATTATTAATACATAGATTTAAATATATTTGATATGATTCAGTCCAAGACTATTATTTTCATTGTTTTTCCAAATAGTCCCTCCTTGGGCTAGAAGCAATCTCTTTACATCGATTCCTGGGTCCTTTTGAAACAACCCCAATGGTTTTGAATAGCTGTCTTGCCTTCTGATTCCCGTGTTACAGGTTTATCTTGCAGATTTTTCCCCCTTCTTGGAAGCGGCTATTTTTCCATAGATCCTTACAGGTATTACTGGGAAATAGTATTCAGATACCACAGTCTGGTTCATGGGTGTCCTTTGCTGCTATTTGTTTGCTTGTTTGTTTCAGAGAAAATATATCCTGATTTCATACTTATATTGGCAAATTAAATTCAGGAGTATAGGGTTTTATATATAATGTGTTTGACTTTGCTTGCATCTATTGCCTCTAATGATAAAAATGGTGTATTGACCATATTAATTTTATGACAAATATAAGATTAGTGACTTTATTTATATTTATTACATAAGATTAGTGAGTTTATGATTTTTTAATAATTTAAACTTTTTGTATTTACTTATAGAAGACATCAATACAGTGAAAAATAAAGATAAAATGAAATGCCATCAAAATCCCAGAAGATTGGGGCTGGCCCCATGGCCGAGTAGTTAAGTTCATGCACTCGGCTTCAGCGGCCCAGGGTTTCACCAGTTTGGATCCTGGGCGAGGACATGGCACCACTCATCAGACCATGCTGAGGCGGCGTCCCACATGCCAAAACTGGAAGGACCCACAACTAGAATATACAACTATGTACTAGGGGGATTTGGGGAGAAAAAGCAGAAAGAAAGAAAGAAAAAAATGATTGGCAATGGTTGTTAGCTCAGGTGCCAGTCTTTAAAAAAAAAAAAATCCCAGCAGCTGTGTGTGTTGGTGTGTGTGTGCGTGCATGTGCACATGATAATTCAAAAAGTTATTTGGAAATGCAAAGGGTATAAAATAGCCAAACAAATGTTTGAAAAAAAGAAGAAAATAAGACTTTTTTTCAGTTATTTTTCCTTAAAATATTTCTTACTAAGAAATGTGCTAATTATTGTAACAAAATATTTGAAATGTTCTTTTCTGGGGCTATCTACCATCTTGATACACAGGACGATTAATTTCTTTCATTTTGCTTTTAATTTTAAAAAATCAATTAAAATTTTAATATATATCTGAAATTTTATATTTGTATTTGGCTCTGGAATCTTATAAATATTCTATATCTTTTATCTATTCATATATATATTTCTTTACAGGTTATAAAATCAAATTCACAAATTAAGATATATTTAGAGAAGTATAGCCTTGTTCTGGCTTCTACACCCTAATTTCTCTTTCCTCATGTAAGTAATCACTTTAAAAATGTTTTTCATAATTCCTTATAATTTTAAAATATAGGCAATAGTAACACGATACAGATTTTCCTACTTTTCTTTTTTCTTTTTGTCTTACAATAGATCCTGGAGATTACTCCATTGCATTTGGGTAGCACTGTATTCACACCGTTCCTTATTGGTAAATATTTAGATTATTTTTCACCTTTTGCTAGCACAGAAAAACTACAACGAAGAGCCTTGTGCAAAAGTCTTTCCATATTTTTGTGAGTATATCTATGGGACAGATTTCCCATATGTGAGATCACTCTTTCAAAGCATAAATGTGTGGGTAATTGTGCTAGATATTCCAAAATTCGCTTTCATAGGTGTTATGTGTGTCTGCGTTCCTCACAGCAATCTGTTAGAGTGCTTATTCCCCATAGCAACATGGGGATATTTTCATATTTTGGGACTTCTGCCAATGTGATAGATAAGAAGCTGTATCTCTGCATAGTTTAATTTGAAATTCTTTGCTTTTTAAGAAAAGTTGAGCATCTTTCACATGATTGAGGGCCATTTCACTTATATTTATCTGTGAACACTCTGAAAACATCTATATAACAATTACATCTTTAAGTAAGTGGAGGATAAAGAGAGAGAGAGATGGGTGGATAGATAGACTGATAAAAGATAGATAGATAGATAGACAGATAGATAGATAGATAGACAGATAGACAGAAAGGCATTTGCCATTTGTAATTTAACTATTTCTCTCTAGTTCTTCCTGTTTACTTTCCTTATGATGCTCTTGTCTGCCATGCTTCTTTTTTTTTTAACTTCAGTTTCATGAAGTTATCAGTTCCTTTCTTTTTGTATCTGGATTTTAACTCATAGCTACAAAATTTTCCTCATACCGATGATATGAAGCATTTAATCCATATTTTTTCTCTGGAATTTTATGGCTATAATTTACACCTAGCAAAACGCACACTTTTAAGTACATAATTTGATGGATTTTGACAAATGTTAATGCTTGTACAACCACCATTTGAGATTTATAATAATTCCAACACTCCAGAAAGCTCCATTGTACCATTTTGCATTCAGTCCCTCAATCATCCTCAGCCCCAGGCAACCATCTAACCACATTTTATCTAGAATGATGTTTTTTACACTCATCAATGATGAGAGTATCTGGTGTTCTTTCAAGGTATTGCTGCTGATGGACATTTCTATTCCCAGCTAATGGCTGTTATAAATAAAGCTTCAGTGAAATTCATGTAAAAATATTTGTGTGGAAGATGTTTCATTTCTCCTGGGCAAACATCTAGAAGTGGAATTTGTGGCTCATGCGATGTGTGTTTTCACTCTGCGCAATCTGCCAAACTTCATTTCCAAAGTGTTTGTATCATTTTCCACTCTGAACAGCTATGTATGAGAGTCTCATTTGTTCCACATTCTCACCAATACCCGGTATTGTCAGCTGTCTTAAATTTAGCCAATCCAGCAGGTGTTTAGTGATATCTCGAAGTGATTTTAACTTGCACTTCTCTGATTACTAATTATGTTAAGCTTTTTTCAATAAGCTTATTGAAATTTCATAAATCTTTTATGAAATGTCTTTTCAAGTCTTTTTCACACCGCTGAGGGCTTCTTGACTTTATTATTGAATTATTAGAGTTCTTTATATGTTGTGTTTGAAACTCTTTTGTTTGATAAATCAACTGCGAATGTATTCTCCTAGTCTGTGGTTTACCTTTTTTCTTCTTTATAGTGTTTTTTTGAGGAGTAGAAGATTTAAATTTCAATGTAATACAATTAATCTGCTTTTCTTTTATGGTATGTGTGTGTGTGTTTTCTAAGAGATCTTTGCCAATTCCAATGTTAGTAAGATATTTTCCTATGTTTTCTTGTAGAAGTGTTATTGTTTTAGTTTTCGCCTTCACGTCTACAGTTTATCCTAAGTTGGTTTTTTTTTTTCTTTTTTGAGTATTGTGTTAGGCAGAGGTCAAATTTAGCTTCTTTCCAGGCATATGTACCAGTTGTTCATCATCTTTTATTGACAATACTAACCTTTAAATATTTAATTACATTAGTGCCTTTGTTGAAGATCAAACAGCTATGTATGAGTGGGTCTACGTTTTGATTCTATATTCTGTACTTCTAATTACATATTTCAATAACCCTATGTCTTGAAGTCAGGTAGTTTAAGCTCTCCATCTTTGTTCTTTTTCAAAATTGGCTTGACTATTTTATGCCCTCTGCATTTCCGAATAAATTTTTAATTAGCATGTAAATTTCCATAAGTGCAAAAGTGCCTGCACACAGACATATACACACACATACATTCCCACATAAAGCTGCTGAATTTTGAAGCAATTTCTTTGTATCCTTAAATCAATTTGAGGAGAATACATGTCTCAAACATGTTGAGTCTTCTAATCAATGAACATATTATATGTTTCTGTTTTATTTGGATCTTCAAATTCTCTTAGTAATATTTTGTATTTCTTGGTGTAGGGATTTGCATATCCTTTATTAAATTTAATCCTAAGTATTTTGTATTTTCAATTATTTTTCAAATAATTGTATTTCCATTTTTTTTGTTGCTAGTACACAGAAATAACATTGAATTTTGCATGTTAACCTTATATCTTGAGGCTTCCCTTAATTTACTTTATTTCGCCAACTAAATCAGTGAAATTCATCCCTGAAGAAACCATTTCCTATGGAGTTGTATCCAAATCTCTCAAAAGGGGAAAAGATTCAGAAGCGAATGTTTGATTTGAGAAAAAAATAATATATAGGGAATTCTAAGTTAATAATTGTTGCATAATATAAAATTCATGTAAGTAATAAGATTTCTAAATTTTTCAAAGGAGTATATGAATTGAAAACATTTTGATAAACATGGAGCTAAAAGAAACGTTTGACACTTTTGAACAGTTAAGATATTTCATTTATCATTGTTAGTGTTTTTGCATATTTTGGACCTAATCTTACATATTGTTTTATTTTTTAATATATGTTTAATAGCTCAAAAGTCTAACCATTTTAAAAGAGTGTATATCCTATATGCTATTATGGTGAAACAGGGATATTTATTTGGTAAGTCATTTTTTTTAATGTATTTTATTTTGGTAAGAACACTTTATATGAGATCTAGCCTCTCAACACATTTTTAAGGCTACAATACAGTATTGCTGACTTGAGGTACAATGTTTCCAGCAGATCTCTAGAACTTACTCATCTTGCTTGACTGCAACTTCATGCCTTTTGATGAGCAACTCCTCACTTTCCCCTCGTCCTAGCTCCTGGTGACCATCATCCTACTCTTTGATGCTATGAATTTGTCTATTTTAGATACATCAGATAAGAGGAATCATGCAGGATTTCTCCTTATGTGACTGGCTTATTTCACCTAGCATGTTTTCAAAGTTCATGCAAGTTGTTGCAAATGGTAGGATTTCCTTATTTTTTAGGCTGAGCAATATTCTATTATTTGTGCATACTACATTTTCTTTATCCATTCATCTATTCATGGACACAGATTGTTTCCACATCTTGGCTATTGTGAATAGCTCCAATGAACATGGGAGTGCTAAAATCTCTTTAAGATCCTGATTTCAATTCTTTTGGATAAATACCCAGAAGTAGGATCGCTGTCTCATATGGTAGCTCTATTTTTAATTTTTTGAGGAATTTCCATATTGTTTTCCATAGTGGCTACACCAGTTTGCATTCCCATCAACAGTGCACAAGTGTTTCAGTTTTTCTACATCCTCACTGACATTTGCTGTCTTTTGGTTCTTTGATAACAGCCATCCTAGCAGATGTAAGGTGGTATTTCCTTGTGGTTTTGATTTGCATTTCTCTGATGATTAGTGATGTTGAGTATCTTTTCATGTACCTGTTGGTCTTCTTTGGAGAAATGTCTATTTAAATCCCTTGCACATTTTTAAATCAGATTATTAGTTTTTTCTGCTATTGAATTGTATATTTGGTAACTCAGCTTTTCATTTTCAAATTTTGTTTTTCGTTTTTGCAGATGTATATGCACAACAAACAATATGCACAATGTTGGGAAAGAAATATTCTTGATGCTATGATGAATTCATAAGACTTCTTTATAGCTTCTAAATTTTATAGACTGAAAAGTTTTAGTTGGCTTAATAGTGCATTTTGCAAATATAATTTTAAAAAGTATTTCAATAAAGTAATTGTAGATGCTGCTGTTTTTGTTTATCATTTAGATTCTTCGCAGTTCTCTTTCTTGAATTTCCACTCTCTAAAGAGAGATTGATCCATTTTTAACATAGGTCTTTTAATAAATGCGTAAACTTTATGAACCTTGGGCGAAGCATTGAAAATCTGCCTAAGGGATCACTGGGAGGGTAGGTAGAATTTCTGAATTCTCTTAATGCTAAAGATTTTCTATGCTTTCTCACCATATACTGTGATGTTTTCTACAAGAAAGTAAGAATTTTAAATCATGTTTTGAAAGGATTACCAACCCAGATTTCGGAAAGCATGCTCTGAATCCTTCAATAAGTCATCTGGGTCTGTATAAAATGAAGAATTTGAACTGAATGATACGATTATTCATTTGTACCATTTTATAGTTCTTTAACTTCTTTCAAAGGTAGAAATTTAAAAACTGCTTGTATCCTATTGTAATTAGCAAGAGAGAATAAGGTGAAGACGGTAGGTGGCCATTCATCACAGCTCCTGAGATCAATATCTAACCGAGGCTTCATTCTGCTTTTTTTTATTCCTATCTCTTTGAGTAAATAAACGAAATCACAAAATGTGTTCATAATTAAAGGATCTCAGTCAATTCAAACACAGGCAAGTCCTAATGTACGACTTTACTCAATTTATATGTGGTTTTTAATTCTTTGATTTCCTATATATATTTGTGATGCTCTAAATTAATCTTTGTTTTTCCAGTTCTGGGATTGGAATCTTCCCTATTACTGTTCTCTCTCTTCCTGTTATTAACATCACCTATATCCCAGGCAACCTTGAAGAAAGCTCTACTCCAGCTTCACTGCCCTTTAATGCATATCTAGTTAATTATTATGTCCTAGAGATTTCACTGCCTAGAAGCATATACCACTCATTTCTGCTTTTATCAAGTGAAAACTAAAACAATTATCATAGCTTAACAACAGCTCAGATCTATGTAAATTTACCTTTACAACTTTCTTCAAAACAAATTCTTGCCATTTGCCAAACATACCCAAGTTCTCTTCCCTAGTGTATCTTTCTCTCTACCTCCACACTCCTGCCTTTATTCACATACTCCCTTACATCCGGAATGTGTTTAATTGATTTGTACTTAAAATAGTGCACGAGGCAATGCCCACTTCTTATAGCACCTCCTTTTTCTTGGACACTCCTAGTTAAAGTTAATTTTCCCTCTTCTATACTCTTGGACACTTTCTTTGCTGTTTGTTTACTGTTAATTTTTTCTATATTTGCTAACTTGTGCTTGAGTTGTCCATTTGGAACATGGAAACACACTAAATTTTACTCTACCTGTGCACATTTATTCTCTCACTTCATCTTCACAGTGATATTGAAAAAATGGTTCTTTTTTTAATCATTCGAAAGATTAGGAAAATGAAGCTTGGGAAAGTTAACTGAATTGTTAATGTTCATATTACTAGTAACCACAATGGCAGAAACTTAATCTCATGTCCCCTGGAAACACATCTTGTGCTTTCTCTGTTTCATTTCTATTATTATAATTTCTGGCACCTCGTTATTATAAAGAAGGCTTTTTAGAGAGATTATTTTTCCTAAATAAAAATCACCAAGGAATATGAGCCATAGGAAAGCCTATGGGCTGTGCCCTGGGTAAGTTTAATCATTCCGTCAATCTACCAGATACCCAGCATAATACTACGTCCTTTGGAAGATATAAGAACTATGAAGCATGGTTTCTGCATTCTAAGAACTCAAATTTAACTGGAAATATTTGACCAGCATTAATAGAAATGAAACATATCATATCTATCCCTGAATTTAATGATTTTTTTCTTTTCTTCTGCCAATGAATGAAAATCATTAGTAGAAAATACTTCTATTAATTTTATGGGAAAATGTGATACATTCTATCCTAACCAAAAATATTCAAACAATTTTCACAAAAGGAAAAGCATACCAATTGAACAGAGAAAATAAGTTTATATTCATAAAGAACAATTTAAACATGAACATGCAGTTTGTGTATAATACATAATATAATAACACTTTGCTGCAATGGACAAAGAGGAAGAGACAAGCTGACAGTGGGTGGTGATGGGTGGATGAGGGAGATGAGAGACTCATTCATAAGACAGCACAGTCTTTGTTTTGCTCTGTTTTCTTCACATTTTTTTTCAATAATTTAGGAACGTTTGGTATTGTTGCATTTAAAATGCACTTAAAATAAGTTTAGCAAAAAAAGGAAAAATAGGGACTGGCCCAATGGCGTAGTGGTTAAGTTTGCACGCTCCGCTTCAGTAGCCCCAGTTTTGCCAGTTCGGATCCCCGGTGTGGACCTAGCACTGCTCATCAAGCCATGCTGTGGCAGGCGTCCCACATATAAAATAGAGGAAGATAAGTACAATTGTTAGCTCAGGGCCAATCTTCCTTAGCAAAACGAGGAGGATTGGTGGTGGATGTCAGCTCAGGGCTGATCTTCCTCGAACAAAAATGAAAATAAAATTAGAAGAACTTCAAAATATGTCGAAATGGCCACATATGCAAGAGACTAAAGTTGTGGAAGATGCTCCCTCCTCCTTAGTTAAGCATGCAAAGCAGTCTGTTATGGATTTATCCAAATATGTCATGCAATTCACATTTGTTCCACATGATATTCTCTGAAGGAGGAGAATTGTGTTGAAAACATTGTGACTGTGTTTTTACCTGAATTTTTAATATCAAAATGTGATATTTTACACATTATTTAGTGTCCTTCGCATCAGATGTAATCATGTATTTTTTAAAAGTTGTTTTCCAAGAGTGATATACCTTTAAAACAGTCATTGTGATGAAAATTATTAACAGAAGAGTTATCGCATCAGTTAAAATTATATCAGTTGAAATTATGAAAGCCATTAAATGTTTGAGAATTGAGTTAACAAAAGAAAAATTTATTTAAATATTTCTAGGTCTACTTTCATTACTTTTGATTTTAATAAGTGTTTTCACTTGTAGGGAGTGGTGGACAAGGTGTCTGAAAATCGTGTTACTTAAATGCCTAAGAGCATTATAGTGTACAAGTGTTGATTGTGGGATCTTCGACAGGTTGGGACGATTACACTTCTACTTGTGAAGTTTTCATGAGTATTATGATGACAAAAGTGTCATCTTAACTCTCATCTATTTTAATTCCAAGTTCTTCCTCAAAGACAACATTTATATGACATATATGGTGAGGTAACTCAGAGTTTTCTTAAGAACTTTTGTGGATACTTGCCAATTCTGTAAATAAACATACAAACAAGAAAACCTAAAATAATTTTTTAAATAATTAAACAAATCACATTTACTCCCTCACAAATTAAATTAAAGTTAATCTTCTTGGAGATTCTGTGCCACAGACAACTATTCATTGAAAAATGTTTTGTTAAAAAAAAACGTAAAGAAAGAGGCTCACACACCAAATAAATTTAGAAAAAGCCTCTTTCCCCTTTTGAGGATTCATGGTGCGCTTTGTTATATCAACAGTTACTCTAAGTCCTGCTTCAGAAAAACCTATTATGCTTTTTTAATCCAATATTTCCCAAGTTCATTTTAATGGCAAAACTACCGAATAATGTTGCATGGAAATACTCTTTTCTTCAGAAAAGGCGAAGGTAAATAGGAACCTGGTAAAATGAGAGACTGCCTTTTTTTCAAGAAAAGCCCCATGAATAATATTATTCACAATAGATTATTTGGTAATTTGTACATTAAAATTTCTGAATAACTTTTGTCTGTCAAAACTGTAGAACACTGACATTCTATAAGGAATCAAACTGCAGCCCATCCACACCATCAGTTTTATAAACAAAGTTGTGCTGGAACACAATCACACACATTCCTTTGTGTCCTTTTTATGACTACTTTCATGCTACTGCTGTAAAGATGAGTAATGCACAAGGCATACAATATGTATTACCTGGTAATTTACAGAAAAAGTTTGTCTAGCACAGATCCATATATTTTTAACAATTATCTGACCAGAAGATGAGTTTGTCATGATATTTTATTTATTTATGTTTTGAGGAAGATTAGCCCTGAGCTAACTGCTGCCAATCCTCCTCTTTTTGCTGAGGAAGACTGGCCCTGAGCTAACATCTGTGCCCATCTTCCTCCACTTTATATGTGGGACGCCTGCTACAGCATGGCTTGCCAATCAGTGCCACGTCCGCACCCGGGATCCAAACCAGCGAACCCCAGGCCACCGAGAAGCGGAAGGTGCTCACTTAACGGCTGCACCATGGGCCGGCCCCTGTCATGATATTTTAAAAGTTGAGATACACAACTAAAGCATGAGCCATGCAAATTCTGCAGAAGTGGGTCCAAAGATATTTTTATACAGGCCCAAGATTTGACACAGAAGAAAAGTTCCGAGACCTAACATTTTCACCACTCTCAGTCATAGGCACATGACCATGATAATTTTAGAATGGGAAAATTTCAGATGCAAGTATTATCAGTTGTCCCCAGTGGCCATTAAAAATCTCCACTAATGCAATTGTAAAATAAGTAATTTAAATTGTAGTGGGTGTTAATCTTCCTAAGCAATCACATCATCCATCCTGACCTTTTCAAATACAAATGTCATTTGTGTGGTTGTAGAGCATGACAAATGAGAAGTACGTTAGCTACTTCTCTTACGCATCGCATCTTGGCATGAGATTGTTAGTCTTGTTTCAAAAGGTCACCTTGTAATTTACAAAAAATACGACATTTGTTTTGTTTTTATGACAGAAGTTTAAATAAATGTTTATTTTGCCTGTCTATCAAGAGACCTATTAAGATATAGCTTCCTACCTCATCAAATTAGAAAATAGTTTCCTAAAAAAGAAACTGCACACATTTCTGGGAGAAATGATACAATGGATAAAAATATAAAGTTTCCAATACAAGAGTGACTGAAAATGGACTATGAGGTGTCTTCAACTGAGGCCTTTTACACATACAAATCATGCCAATAAAAGTAATGGACACAAAGTTATAGGCCAGATTTTTTTAAAAAATAAACATTTCCAAAAGCCATTTCCATTTTTTTCACAACACAATAGCTTGAAAAATTACAGACCAAAGTCTTTTTGTTTTTCTTATCACGGACTGACTGCATTGTTGCTACAATATGCAAATCCTGTCAAATCATCATAATATCCTTTTATTCAAGAACAACATGAATAATATAGAATTTTCTTGTGTGGAATAAGTAAAGGGGCTAGATTCTTTTTTTGGTATAAGATATTATTTGTGAAGTCTTTGAGGAGTCTCAAGGAGAAAGTAAACATGGATTTTTGTCCAGGCTCTAAGTAGTACCATTTCTCCCATAATTTCCAGTGTCTCAGTTTGCTCATCTAAAAGAGGATATATTATTTATTTTGAGTGCAATGGGACTTTTAATATAAAGACCAATGATACCTTTCAAGTGAGTATTGCTCACTAAAAAGAGAGAAAAGAAATCAATGGAACGGTGTACCTATACATTTTCTTTTCAAACAGAGGATCTCATGATTGGTGGGCTTTTCCTCCTGCTGTATTGAGGTATAATTGATAAATAAGAATTGTGTACATTTAAGATTTACAACATAATGCTTTGATATGCAGATATACTGTGAAATGATCACCACAATCAAGCTAATTAACATATTCATCACTTCATATAGTTAACTTTTTGTGTGTATATGAGAACAATTAAGGTCTACTCTCTTGGAAAAAATTTCAAGTATACAATACAGTATTGTTACCTATCGTTACCATGTTATACGTTAGATCTCCAGAACTTGTTCATCTTCCATATCTGAAACTCTGTACCCTTTGACTAACATTTTCCCGTTTTCCCCAACCCCCAACCCCTAGTAATTACCATTCTACTCTCTCCTTCTATGAGTGGGCTAAGGACCTGAGTAGACATTTCTCAGAAGAAGACATACAAATTGCCAGCCAACAGGTATATGAAAAAGTGCTCAACATCACTAATCATCAGGGAAATGAAATTAAAACCACAGTTAGATATTACCTCACATCTGTTAGAATGGTTGCTATCAAAAATACAAAAGATAACTAGTGTTGGTGAGGATGTAGAGAAAAGGGAACCATTGTGCACTGTTGCTGGGAATGTAAATTGGTGCAGCCATTAGGGAAAACAGTATGGAGGTTCCTCAAAAAATTAAAAATAGAGCTCCCATATGATCCAGCAATCCCACTTATGGGTATGTCTTAGTCCCTTCAGGCTGCTGTAACAAAATCCCACAGCATTGGTGGCTTAGAAAAAGTAAACATCTATTTCTCAGAATTCTGGAGGCTGGAAGTCTGAGATCAGGGTGGCAGCCTGGCAGGGTGAGGGCTCTCTTCTGGGTTATGTTCTTCTAATTGTATCCTTACACGGTTGAAGGGGCTAAGGATCTCTGTGGGCTCTCTTTTGTAAGCACTAATTCCATTCATGAGAACTCCACCCTCATGACCTAATTGTCTCCCAAAGTCCCCAGTTGTATTACCATCAATTTGGGGGGTTAGGATTTCAACATATAAATTCAGGGGGACGTGAATATTCAGACCATAGTACGGGATAAGTCAAGAGGAAGTGAAATCACCATCCCAAGGAAATATCTGCATTCCCATGCAGCATTATTCAATTCGACATGGGTAGACCTGGAGGACATTATACTCAGTGAAATAAATCAGTCACAGAGGGACAAATACTCTGTCATCTCACTTATATGTGGTTGGCTTTTCATGAGGCCAACATATGTAATTTCTGGGCATTCTTTGGCAAAACAAAAACAAAAAAAAAAAAACAATGCACAAAATTTAAGAAGGAAAATCCTTATTCATCATGTTAATGAGGTACATTAAGTAGATCTGGCTCTCATGCAGACGCAGGTCAGGGACTAAGTTTAGACAGTCTACGTGGGGCTCAGCCAGCTGCTTCTCAGGAAATCAGAGAGTCAAGACAAAGTGCAAGGAGTCATCTGTCCACTGTGATAATCGAAAATTTAAGATCTTAGATCTGAGGCTTATATTCTAGAGAGTATGGGCAGGGAAAATTCCAACAGGTAAGGTTGTTTGAAAACAATCTTAATTAGAGAATCAATAATTCACAGTGAGTGTGAGTCTAGAAAAAGGGGTGGGGGGAATAGTAACTGCCCTCTCATGCCCGGTTTATTTCTTTGTAGATTAGGAAGGCCCAAATTACCAAGTGGCTGCCACTTCAGAGGGAAAGCCAGAAGTCAACAGGAGTTCTGCTCGCAAGAGTAATTCTAATTCACATGTATTCTCTATTACCTTACTGATTCAGTCAACAAACATTTACTATACCTTACTCTCAGCCAGGCACTGGATAAAGTCCTGGGGATATACATTTGTACAAATAGGGTTACTCTTCTCATAGAGCTTTCATTCAAAAGAAGAGGCTAGCCAGTATACAAAAATTACAAAATAGTCTGATAAGTAGTCTTAGTAATAAATAGTTCTTTAAGCAGAAAGAAAAGGGGTACCAACCCAGCCTTGGAAGTCAGATCAGAAGAGGCCACGTTGGAAGTACACTATCTTTAATAGGACTTAGTGATTCAATATAAGAAATGCACAGTATAGTTTATTTTTAGAGTTATATTATGCCCATATTTATTCAGCCTCAACAAGTGGTCTATTTTTTTAAACTATGCTAATTACAGTGTGGTGCTTGCAACCTACCTGCCTGTACATACTGAAATAATAGCAGAGGATTCTAGTTCCCCTGTTTAGCATGCCATCTATGTACTGAATTACCTTAGCCTGTGGTGCCAAAGCCAATATGTAGGATGTTGGTCTGGCCTATAAAAAAGCGATATTACAATTAATTTTCCAAGAAGACCATCAACTTAAACGCAGCCTCATGACTCAAGAGTTGGAAACGCCCATGTGATACGGCTGAAGGGGCGTGAGGAAGACCATAGTCTTCTCACTTTCCTAGTACTCCACACCTACTAAATAGATGAGATCAGTGAATTAAGCTTCGACCTGTGAGCACTATCTCCGAATCCATTTATTTCAAAGGCATTCATGGAGCACTTTACTAAGAGTTTTCTAACACCTTGAAATACACATTTGAAATCTGTTCTGCGTGCCTAGACTCACTGGAATGTGACCATTAAATATTATGATGAAGATTATGGCAGGCCAACTAAAGCTCCAACCTTGTGAGAATTCAGGGCACAATGGAATATTAAACATACCCTGGCAACTAGTGTAGTTTTTGGAGCAATGATGATTTTTCTGCAAGTAGAGTTTTAGAACACAAGCTACTGCAGCATTTGTTTGTGCCATTCTTATGTGTGTTCCTGCCCTTTTCAGGTTTGGTGTGCTTCTGTCACACTGGGACTGTTTATCACTGTCAGGCCTGCTGTCATACTAAAATATTTCTGTGGTTAGTCTCAGTTGCCAAGGTAACCATCCTGATGTGTGTTGCCTTTAGGAGTTTATCATTAGATATCTGAAAACCTTGACTGAATGTAAATGATAAAAACTATCAAAGTAATGTGTCTTTGGGCTTCATATGATATTTTCCAGAGACTCAATAAATATGTGAGAATGCTGAGCTTTTATTTACATTTTTAGTCAATTATTAGCAAAGGTCTTGATAGGGAGATATTGCTCTTTACTATATTCTTAAAAGTTTTAGTTCATAAATAGGGAACCCAGATTCAAATATTTTATTTATATTATTTTGTGTCAAACTTCATGCAAAAATAATTTTATGGAGTACTTGGCATTGGTTAAGGCAATTCCAAAGAAAAAGAATCAGTTGTGAAATTCTCTCAGGCCTCTGAACTTTTTCTCTTTCTTTCTGTTGTGGCTCTGCTCCCAGCTGCTGGGTACACCAGTTATAGTATCAGGATTATTTCCTCTTTCCAAATTTCGTCTTCCCTCCCAACCCCAAAAGTCAGATTATAGGTTTTGGGATTCAGATATATTTTGGCTTATGCCTTTGCTTTGCTTCACAATTTGTTTGCTTATTCATTCATTTGTCTGTCATTTATTTTTTCTAAGCTTCAATTTCCTTATCTATAAAGTTAGATAGGAATTTCTCTGTGAATGGATTAGTGATAATGAATGTACATAATTCAATACAGTATCTGACACATTCTTGGTCTTAAAATAATTATATATACTATCAAAAGTGAAGTCATTTGTCTTGTCATAGAGAATTAATTTGATGTTTTCTCTTTCCATCTGTATTGGTAAAATGGTTGATAAAGAGTGAGTAGCCTCCTAATGAGGTCCATTAAAATAACCCTCAAAAGACTTTCTTCCCCGCCAAACACTTGCAAAAACTTCTACCTACTAAGTTATGAGAATCCTAGCATTTTAGAATGACTGTTTTTGGGTAAAGTCTTTGTGTTTTCAGGGGTTTCTTCTTTATAATACACCAGAAGCCTAGTACCATAAGCCATTATTTGCTGACGATCCTTTAACAGAAATTAGTTGGCATGGCAAGTTGGAGTGCTCAGGTAGCATAGACTAAAATGAAGTTTTGAGTGCAAAGTATTGTAGAGGAGGAAGACATTTCCTCTACCCTCTCTGGGTTCTTTTGGCCAGAGAACGAATTAAATTCACATGAGATAGAATAGCAGAAGAAAATTAAACAAAGATTTATAACATGTACACATAGGAGAGGCTCAGGCAAGCTGAGCAACTCACTAAAACGTCTGAAGCCACCACCTTAAATATCATATTCAGCTAAAGACAAAGAAGGATGTGGTGGTGGGGGAAGTCAGTTACAGAAGGTTACCAGACAAGCACAATAAACAGGAATAAGATTATTATGCAGATTTAAGTCCTTGCATTCTGTATTGATAGGAGTTTCTAGAGATAAGCTCATCCCCCCTTCTTCCTGGTACAGAGAGGAAGACACCTTTATAGATGGAGATTTCCTTTACAATGTAAACGTCTCTTACAAAGGGTAAGTAAATCCTACTGTTCAGTTGCTTTCCTGTCTGCAGTTTATCAACAGTAACCAGCCCCAAACAATCCTCATGCCAAAGAGACATATCTTGGGGTGGCCAATTCCAGGCCGCCACAGTATTTATCGAGGATCCACATCTGTGGAAGAAAAAGTAGGGAAGTATGATGGGGCAGAGGAGGAAGTTTAACTCTGATGTGGGTCCTACAAAGACTTGGTCAACCTGCAGGAGGGGTCTGGAGCAAGTATCATCTGTCACAGCTGTGCACTTTTGAGCTGAAATACCTGTGCATTAGACCACAGCCTTCTCGTTCTTCCAGTATGTACTGCCCAGGGAGTCATAGCCTCTGGGGAGGCTGCTCTCTGCAGCTGAGGCTGATCATAAAAGAACTGACTGTGGGAGGCTCTCTGCTGACCACACTCCTGCAGCGGGACAGTCCTTTCTTGAGGGAGATATGAGTGGCACATATCTGTGTCTACCACACTTAGATTAACCAGCTGTGTTTGCAAAGAAGTGAACTGGGCCTAGATTCAATGAGACAATCACAGACACACATTTTGCTGAGGGACGTGAAACAAATTCTGCTTCTGGCGAGTGACATCACGTGTGTGTGCGTCTTACACACTAGAGAAGCCTCTGGGTAAGATCCTTGAATTCAAACAAGAGTAGTAAAGATAACAAGAGAAAAGAGAGAAACCCCCAAACGAAAAATGAGAGAATCAGGGGAACATTTCACTTATATCAGGTCAACGTAACCAGCGATCTACTTAGAAAGAGGCAAGCGATTCTTTAATTACTTGATCTTTCCTCTGATTGTCATCTCTTAAGAGCAGACTTCCCTTTATATTCGTATTCATATTTACTCAATCTTTTTTTTAACCTTACAAAGGGAACAAAATGTCTTTCTGTTGATTGCTCTTCTGTGTTTTATAGAATCAGGGAAGTCACCATCCCAGAACATTGGGCACAACCAAAATGACTCATTGTTGTAGAGGTTTGTGGCAGGTGGGGAGGCTCCTGTTATGGTGAATCATGGAAACCTAGTGTGGAAGGTATGGGAACGTTTAAATGTCAATACTCCTGCCCCAGCGCTCCGTGGACGTTTACACCATCCCACACAGAGCTAGTTCTTTCAGCCTCTTTCGTCTCCTTAAAAGAAAAGAAAAAGATATGCCATTATTTTCTCCATCCCACATCTCTTCTTCTTCTAAAATCTTTGTTTAATCTTATGCATTGCTGATGCAGAGTGACTTAAAATATGGAATTAGTTATCAATAAACTCAAGGGGATAGAAAGCACACACAACTACAAGTTATATCACCCTGATGGGCCATTACATAGACATAAGCAAGCTTTAAAAAATCACTGTGGTTAGACAAAATAATTTGCATTGCCCAATATCTTGTAAAAACAGCTGAATGTTTTATTTTGCAAACTTCTCTCTCAGGTTATGCCTCAATGATTTTCACTTACTAAGTAGCATCACTGAGCCATGAAAATATTCTCCCCAGGCACACAGAGCTCACTAGAATTTTTGTTCACAAAATATTGATTTCATGATTAAACTTTCTGTCAGATAAGAACTCAAGGTCTGAGCTTTAGACTTTTCATACTGGCTTGCACTAATGGTTTGAAAATCCTTGAAAATTGTCTATTTCCATTAATAAAATATAGACATAATGTTCTATATGGAGAAGATTAGATTTACTCCCAAATTCCCATAACTCAAAAGAGGCTATTATTCTGTCAAATTTATTATTATATTCAAATATTTAAACTTCATTATGTGGCCACATTCCATTAGTTTTACACCTGAAAAGTAAGGCTGCAAGTTGTTGGGAAAGAGGACTGATGTGTGGCTACTTAGGAAAATGTACACCAACATCCTTTGGGCTACTTTGGCTGTTGTCTTTTTTCCCCACAAACAGAGATGCTTATAAAAGAATGAATTGTCTAACTTTGGTTTATGTTGGCCAATACAATTTAAATAATAATGTGAGGTACTTAAAAAAACCACGCTGGATTCTGCATATAGTCCTTCCATTAATCACATACTTCAAAATACTTGATTTCCTCTTTAAGTTCCTCTATTATTTGGTTGACAAACCTTTGCAAGTACTTAGGTGATTCTTAAAATTGTAACACGTTAAACCTTTGATAGAGTGATTCTAAGTTATCTTAAACTATCCAATATTATTTTTAAATTTAGGAAGATTTCAACTTAAAAACTAAACTCTCAATTATGCATTTGAAATTGGAATTACATATTGAAATCATTCCCCTAAAGGTCAAATTATCTTAAATATTTAACATATAAATATTTATGCTTTGATTCTAAAATAAAATAATATTAATAAGAAGTCAATTATATTTTCTGTAAGTCCTTATAAACCTTCATAAGTTTTAAAATGCTTACAACTAACACCACAATTATATAAGCTTACATAACTTGAAGGGCTGCTTTCCTAAAGTAACGTTTTTGGAGCTGCCCTTTCGATTTTCTGAGTACTTAAGAACTGGAATTACTGGCTAGGATGCAGCTGAACACCTGACTGTAACACTGACGATATGTATGAACCTTGTTTATAACTGTCAGTGACTCCATTACAAAAAGATGGAAGTGGTGATTCTGAATACGTCCCTTAGATTTAGGAACTATGTTTTAAGTCAGATTAGAATACATAACTCGTGCCTGATGGCACTGGTTCTTGGTTGGGATACTATTTTTGCTTCTCTTAAGTTACGTAATTGACTTTCCCCTGCAACTCTAAAAATATTTGAACTTGATGGAATCCTGCATTCTTATAAAATACGTCGTATCTCTTAGAGCCATATAATGCTTTTCAATATGAAAATGATATCGATTGAAATTTTTTGTTTCTCATAGCTTCTGTTTATTTGGTGTTATCAATATTTATTTTAACAATAACAGTTTCTTCATCCTCTAAAGAGAATGGATTACTCTAGGTCAATTCTAGTGTTTATGTTATGATAGGATCTCAAAGTCAAAATGTATTTTAATGTACTTCTGGTCCATTTGCTCATCAGATGGAAAAGAAATGATACCAGCTCAACATAAGGTTGACATAAGAGAAGCCATATTGTAGAAAGGAAACCATATTGTAACTTTAACCTTTGACTAACTAGCCTAGACATGTTCTGTAGATTTTGTGGCCCCTCCCAGCTGCTTTAAGATGATAACTTTGTCCTTTTGAGTTCCTTAGGGATGTGATGATCTCTGGGGCAGAGAGCCTATGCTGATAGCCATCACCAATGACAACTTGAAAGACCAGGGTGCAGGGCGTTACTCCATTCTCTGATGCATATATAGTAAAACAAAGAACTATCAGGAACTGGGACCAGATGTCTACCTCTAGCCAGAGACCAGCCACCTCCCCTACCTGGAGAATAGCCCCATATATATCTGGCTTGTAGTCTTTGTTCTGTGAGATGGTTCTTTCAGACATGAGTTGGCCATCTTCCTCTTGCTAACAAGCTGTAATAAAGTGTTTTCTCTCCTACCATCTTGCCTCCTGACTATTGCCATGTCTTGTGGCGAGCAGAGGACCCCTCCTTGGGTGGTAACAGAACCACATTTTAAAAAGGAAAGAAATCTGTAGTATATTGTGAACTCTTATGTAAATGTTAATTATTTATTTTATTTTATTAAATTTTTTTTTAAAGATTGGCACTTGAGTTAACAACTGTTGCCAATCTTTTTTTTTTTAATTCTTCTCCCCAAAGCACCCCGGTACATAGTTGTATATTCTAGTTATAAGCGTCTCTGGTTGCACCATGTAGGACGCTGCCTCACCATGGCTTGATGAGTGGTGCCATGTCCACGCCCAGGATCTGAACTGGTGAAACCCTAGGCCACCAAAGCAGAGCCAGCACTTAACCATTCGGCCACAGGGCCGGCCCCTTATTTTATTATCATCATTTATTTGTAATATTATTCTATTCAACTTTTTATTATTATATGATTCATCTTCCAAATTGGGCAACTTTTGAGAGTAAAAGAGAACAATTACTCAGTAAGTCATGAGGCTTGTCCTCGGAAAACTAGGACATCTTCCCACCCCAGGTACACTCAACCATAGTCAACTGAAATACTTAGAACATTTTCCTTCACAAGGAACTCTCTAAAGCACTGGCTTTTACATTCCATGCCCTCTTGGAGATTTTTAATCTGCTAAATTTAAATTCCACTACAATATGAAAAAATATTCAAGTAGGGTCGCACTGGTCGAATAGAAGACTGTCGACCTGGAAGCCTGCCTTTGCATCCTCTCAGAGGTATCCCATGACTCCTGAGGCCCACGATGGAAACAAGGAGTTCCACAGGACGACTTGAAAACCACTGCACCGAAGAGAGAAAAGTAACATTTATCAAACCTCCATGAGGTGCTATAAAATATACATTTAATTGGCTGGTACCAATGGAGCTGGGATCTACATCCATGCCCAATTGATTGCAAAGCCTTGTTCCTATTCTCAGAAGAAAGTGCATTTCCTTTTTGTATATTTTTTATTTCAGAAAACCCCTCATTGTATCCATCAGGTCACCCTAAGCTATTCTACAGTAGCAAATAACCTCCAAACTTTAGAGGTTTTAAAAAAAGAGGGTGGGTCGGCCTGGTGACGCAGCGGTTAAGTTCGCACGCTCTGCGTCTCGGGGGCCCGGGGTTTGCCGCTTCGGATCCCGGGTGTGGACATGGCACCCCTTGGCACACCATGCTGGGTAGGCGTCCCACATATAAAGTAGAGGAAGATGGGCATGATGTTAGCTCAGGGCCAGGCTTCCTCAGCAAAAAGAGGAGGACAGGCAGTAGTTAGCTCAGGGCTAATCTTCCTCAAAAAAAAAAAAAAAAATTTAAAAAAAATAAAAATAAAAAAAAGAGGAAACAAACAAGAACAAAATAAAGTTCTTAAAACAAAAATATTTCTTGTTCACACTATATATCCATTGCAGGATAGCAAGACACTACTTATTATAGTCCCTGGGGTACACAGGCTGTTGGAAGCTCTATCTTGACATATACTTCTATAATCCCAGAAGCAAGGAAAGGAAAAGTGATGAAATATTCACTACTTCTTAAAGTTTCTGCATGGAGATAACAAATGTCTTTTTCTTCCATATTTTATTGGCCAGAATGAGTTATATGGCCATGTGTAAGTTAAACAGAACGAGGATGTATAGTTCTTCCATAGAAAGGGTCACCAAATATTATAGTCAGTTGACAATGATCTTATTTCAACAAAATCCATATTCTTGAACTTATAATTAATATTTCTTCTTCTTTCCTAAGGAGCCAACCACATCATGAAAGCCCTCATATATTTAGATCTTAAGCCTCATTTTCCAATAATCATCTCAAATTTCTTCTTTTCCAAGTTAAACATTTCAATCATTCCTGAAAAGGCATTGCTTAAAGCAGTGCTTCTCAAATTTAAATGTGTGTTGGCATCTTCTGAAGATATCAAAATGCAGATTTTGATTCAATAGGCATGAATGAGGGATATAATACAGTTTTTTTCTTTGTTTTAAATGATATCTTGACCTAGTTTTGAGGGTTTTGAGGTCCTAACTTAGAGGCCAGTCAGGTCCCCATCTTGAACAGCTATGTAAGTTCACACCCCAACCACATCCATTCATGGGCCTTCACACTCCAGGCCACTATGTGTCTGCTTTAATGGACCTGGGGCCGTGTATTACACAATTAGAGACAGCCCCTATGACCCAGAAGCTGGGAAATTATTCAAGTAAGCCAATCCACACGGAGGACAAGAAACCTAGCTAACCCCACATCACTTGTCATACATCAACTGCCCCACAGGGTTCTAACTTTCTGCTACCCTGTCCCCATCTGCAACTTCCTGTGTGGCCCTGCCTGACAGCCTTCTCTCATCTGGAGCTGTAAGTAATAAAGAGTTCTGCTTTTCATCTCTCCCAGTGTCAGTGTGTTGTGCCCTGATATCAAAGGAATCGTTAAATCTTATAAAACTTGCTCTGTGTCTGTTGGTGGCTTCCATGTCTCTCTTTACCCAAATTTCCTGGGTTTAGGAATAGTCAAAATAAGGAGTCCTAACTGGCTAAACTCCGGAGGGGGCATGGATAGATACCAGCCCAGGTAGGGGCCTACCGTAGGGCAAAAGAAATGATGGGCCCCCTGAGCTGCATTTCCTGGGGTCAGTTTTTTGGTGTTTCTGGTCTCAGCCTGTGTTTGACAGAGGCCTATTTCAGAGGCTTATCACTTCTTCAGCATCAGTGTTTTTTAAATTATATTACTTGGAACTCTGTTTCAGGTGATCTCTATGGAAAAAGATGTTGGTTGGACTCCAGCACGGTAGAGAAATGGCTCTCCAGTTTCATGTTGATGTTGCTCAGGTGGCGGTGGCATAGCCCAGCTGTCTTCTGTGCTACCATATTCCTTGCTGCCATCACCAGCTCACTTCACGCTCACAGACCCTCAGGGGTATTGCGGGTTGCATTCTTGGAGATCAGTAGCCCAATGTTTAAACCCAAGAGGGACCTCTCAGACAAGGGAAAGAATATCTCCTCCTTGTACTCACCATATACCTGGAGAAGTTACCCGATTGGTTAAATAATGAAAAACTACTAGCCAGTGTACTTGGGCTTTAGTAAGTACCACTGCATAGCAACATTTGAATCAACTGATACTTTGGAAAAGAGGGCTAACTGTGCTGTCCCAAGGAGATGCAGCTACAGCTGTCTAAGTGTAAATTCCAGTCTCTTGGAGGTGGACTGGGAAAGCCTGGAATGAGAGATGGCTGCCTATGAAGCAGGGTACCGCTTCCCTCCCATTCCTGTAACCACCCAGAAGGTCTGAGCTATGACTCTTCAGGCAGAGATGGAAGTCAGGAACTGCTGTTTTAGGATGCCAGGAGGCCAAAACAAGAAAAAAATGGGAGGGAGGAGATTAAAAAATAGGAAAAACAGGATACGTGGTGAGGAAACAACAACAAAACATATACATTTTAATTAAAACAAAGTTCTATACTATAACCCAACTGAAAAATCCAACAGTGCTTAATAAAAATTTACATAACAAAAAGATAAAAGTATGCTGATGGGGTTTTGTGCCTCTACAGCATAGATTCTAAATTAACTTTAACATTTGCTAAAATGTATCATTTGACAAAGCATCATTAACTTAATCAATGCTGGGCCTTAAATTACAATTATACCTAAAGACCCCACTAAACTTAAACATGGTTCTTCCCTATGATATTAGGAAAATAATTAAATAGAAAATAGACGAGAAATAGCTATGCTTTATTTTAATTACAGTGTTGGCTAAATTTCCCATAATCATAGTACCCATTGCCCTAAAATATCCCATTTGGACATAAACACTCTGACACAGTAAGTAATAAATTTAAATTAAATCTTTGACATTCACATGTTGGCTTGGTAAAATGGGACCCCATAGACCCCCTGGTTAGAATGGCTAACATGCCCCATTATAAATTAAAACAGGGCCTTCAAGGATTGAAACTTATTATATAAGACCTAAGTAATGAACAGGTGATTATCTCCACTGTTTCTCCATTTTACAGCCCAATTTTGTCCGTTCTTAAACATGGAAAGAATAAACAATGCGACGTGGTAAATTACCACAAACTTAATGCTGTGGTCCCATCCATTAATTCCGCATACCCAACACCAGTATAGTTGAAATTACTAGCTCTATCCTATCAACAGCTGGTAAATGTTTTACCGTTATAGATTTGATTAACATGCTCTATTCCATGGTTATTTCAACAGCCCCTCAGCCATAGTTCACTTTCACCTCCAAAGGACACAATACACCTTTACTAGAACTTCAGGTACTTCATTAGCTATGTCATCACATACCATCTTTGCATACAATATCTTAACTGCATCCACCTTTCTCCAGAAGCATAGGTATGACATTATATTGATGACAACTCTTAGGAGATTCATTTGCCACACTGATTAAGCACATACAAATCCAACATCTTTTAGTTCTTTTTGGGTTCTGGAGAAAACATGTTCCTCATTTACAGATTTTACTTAATTTCACTTACGCTATAAGTATACAAATCAGCCTATCTTAAGAAAAGAGGCTCTAGAATATGTCCAAATCAAAATCAACAGGCACTCACATTAGTGCTCTCAAATACTCATTCACTATAAAGACTTCAGCAACTTTCTCTCATGCCTCATGGAGTCTCTGGACCACCTACCATGGCCATAAACTGCCCATGGACTTCTAATACCAAAAAAAGCTGCCCTTTTCAGCTCTGTGTTATGTACGGCCCACAGACTGAACTCTGCTGAAAATAGACATCCTCACACTCTAAGATTGTGACTCTCCATACTCAGCTGTCCATCATTACTTTGATCATGAAAGCAGTACCCCACAAGCTTAGCAAGACTACTCAGGTCTTCTTAATACAGGATGAAGTCAAACCTGGAGCCTCTGGTATATTCCACCTGCAAGAGGGAGTGAACTTTCCTGTCCTCAGTCCCTTGCCAGATGTCACGGTGCTACAGGAGGTCACCCCTCTCCCAGAGCCTTTAGCTACCTGGGAAGCAGTTGAAGATTAACTGAGTGTGATAAAAGTCCTTACACTCTACCAATGGCGTTGCCATCATCATAAGAGATGGAAAGAGTAGAATGTTGCTGCTTTCTATCCCTTAGCTGGGATTTCTCTGCTAATGGATGGAACCCAAGAGTCAGTACAACTGGCCAAAGTTCAGGCAGTCATCTTAGCACTGGAGGCGCTGGTCAGCAAAAGGTCCAATCTGATCATTTCTACAAACTCCTGGGCTATTCTCTAAGAGAAGAATTGTCCCCTTCAGGGTAAAGAATTCTGGGAATCTCTTGTGCTATAGACAGCCAAAATATAAATCAAAAGTAAAAAATGCCTTCACATTTAGTAAGGTCACAATACAAGGCCTTACCTCGACACTCCTTATCCCCTTTGGAGTTTCAGACATAACTGATAATGACCAATGCACACATTTCACTTCTCAGAATACACAATTCTGGGCTCTTAGAAAAGGCATTCCATAGAGCTTTCATCTCCCCAGTAGGTCCCTGGCGACAGATTAACTGAGATGCCTAAATGGCTTCTCAAAGAACAACTACTTAACTTAAAAAAATGAAAATAGGTCTTAATCTCTCTTAATTCAAAACTACTTCTCCCAGGGCACTGACGAATTGGACACAGGGCATTCATTGCTTTCTTTCTTTTGATATTAGGGATTCGATATGTTTGCTGAGCTCACTGTTTGCTTAGCCCATGATCCTGGCATATTCCTTGCTCTCTGCCGAAACATATAACCCTACACTCTGTACCTTGGGGGAAACTTATATAACTTAGTACTGTCTGTGCTATTCTAAAACTTAGTGAGATTATTGCTTTCCCCAGGAGGCAATTGCCTCATACAGATAAACCTCTTGACCTCTTGAGGAGAGGAACTTCCACACCCCAGCGCCTTCTCCTACTCCTCTTCAGCCTGCTACCATGCCATCCTGTTCTGTCATGAGCCCTGGGCTATGACTACCACATGCACCCCTTACCCTTGGTACAAACAAATACCACTAATTTTTGTTTTCTTTTTTTTCTAATGAAGATTGACCCTGAGCTAATGTCTGTGCCGATCTTCCTCTATTTTGTATGTGGATCACTGCCACAGCATGGCCACGGACGAGTAGTCTAGGTCTGCCTTTGGGAACCAAACCCGGGCTGCTGAAGCAGAGCATGCCAAACTTAACCATTAGGCCATGGGGCCGTCCCCAAATACCACTAACTTTTACATGTGTCTTACTGAAATGTCAGTTCATACCTTCCCTCAATGAAGCTGTGAGACTTCCAACCTTGATCCAAGGAATACATCAATATATTATTATCATAAAAAATATAGCTCATACTTTAAACACACTTAACAACTTGATGAAGAAATTGTTAGAGACTCCAAAAATTTAGATCTGTTTTCCTCACTACTGTCGTATGAATGGAAAACTTGGTTATGGGCTGGCCTGCCAGGACTCTTTATATAAAGCCTTCTATTTGTGTTCCTCCTCTTTACTCTCATAATTAAATATTTTCCACTCTGTTTAGGACAACTTACGCCTTACTCTCTAAAAGTCTCCTGTGCTATTTGGGCCACTCAACTTTCCCAAATATTCAAGCTGAAAATTGACTTCAAGGCATCAAGGGGTCAACTGCAATATAGCTTGTGTTTTTTTTTTTTTTTTTAATGCTGTCTTGACTCAGTTTTAGGCATTGGCCAGCACTGGTAAGTTTCCCTTCTTGAGCAGCTACTTACCCCAACCACTTCCATGAAGGGGCTCTCACGTTCTGGGCCACTATGCATCTGCCTTACTTACCCCAGGGCCAGGTTTCTGACAACCAGGGCCAGTCCTTATGCCCTGGAGCCTGTGAAAATTATTCATATCCACAGGGAGTTTGCTAACTCCACCCTGCTTGCCATATATAAACTGGCCCTACAGCTCCAGCTTTCTAGAATCCTCTCCCCTGGGTGCAGCTCCCTGTGTGACCCTGCCTGGCAGGCTTTTCTCCTTCGAACTTGTAAGTAGCAAAGAGTTCTGCCTTCTATCTACCCCAGTGTGTTTGTATCGTGCCCTGCAGACAAAAGAATCCTTAAGTCTTATAAAACAGGGCCTGAGCTTCTGAATTTTTAACAAGCTCCCAGGTGATGCTAATGCTGCTGGTCCTCAGACCATAATTTGAGTAGCAAGGATGGACAGTCTTTAGGCCATACTTGGTGACTTTTCTCCAATGTCCTTTTAAAGTGTAGTACCGAGAGCTAAACTGAATAACTTACTTATCATCTTGTTACTGCGCAAAGGGGCATCATTTGCTTGCCACAAGACAAAAGCCAGTTGTCAAGCGACAAGATGGTGCCAGAGAAAGGGCATTTTATTAAGTGATAAGCTAGCAAATTGGAAGACGGTGGACTAGCATCCTGAAGAACCATCTTAAGGGGGGCACAGAATCTTGAAGCCGTTACATAGGCCAGTGGGTTATAGGGGAAGGGTTAGGAATGTTGACCCTCCAGTGTTACAGACTGGGAGTCACCACACCAGACCTTTCAGTTGTTGTTGACGATGGCTATCAGCATAGACACTCTGTCTGGGAGTCACCCATTCCTAAGGCCCTCAGAAGAACAAAGTTATTGTAGTATAACAGCTGGGAGGCACACACACAAGCAGGGCTCATAAAACCTACAGAGCAAATAGATCTCCTGGAGGGTGCATGTCCAGCTGGGTTAGTTAGAAGTCATTCAAAGTTATATTATGGCTTTTCTACAATATGGTTTCCCTTATGTCAACTTTGTGTTGAGCTGGTATCACTCTGATCAGTACTCACAAATTAGGAGCATCTTCCTTTGATCTGAACAGTATTTCTCTTTTAAAATAGCTTAAGATCAAATCAGTGTTGTTGGTCAGATGCTACATACCATTGAGTCATCTACAATTCCACCATCTTCTTTGCAAATGCTACCATTAAAGCATACCTCTCATATACATACTTTAGCCTTGGTTCTTTGTGCATTATGCATGTTTTTTTTAATTGCAATATAATTTACCTACAATAAGATTTACCCTTTTAAAGAGTGCAGTTTGATGCACTTTGAGAATGTATACATTCATGTAACTGTCACCAGTATCAAGATATAGAACATTTCCATTCAAGCAAAAATTCTCTTGTGCCCACTGGAAGTCAATCCTAGCCCTATAAACAATCATCTGTTTTCTGATCCTATAATTTTGCCTTTTCTAGAATGTCATATAAATAAAATCATACAGATTTATCTTATGTTACAGGTATTAAAGTTTTAAAAAATGTTAATATTTATTGACTTAATGCAATTTCTATAGAAAAGTATTGCTTGCAATTTCTCTGAAGTCAAATCTGATTTAATAAATATGATCAAGGATCATTATTGAATCAAAGAAAACTTTGGGAGGCATATTTATATAGTTTCAATGTTCTGTGGAAAATTCTCACTAGATATAAAAACTAATGCCAAATCAGTTTAACAAACCAAATGTCTTAGAGAGAGTTATCCTGATAGTTTCAAGCAATAAGCTAGCACTTTGACTTATTTTTTTCACAAAAATAAGTTTTATTGATGCTGGGTTGAGTGTCTTGAGAATTGGTATCTTCTAGAGGAGGAGATAAAATCTATATGCCAAACAAGGTCAGTGACTTCTCCTTTTTCAATTTCCCCTCTGCATTAAGGGATTGGGTTTATTGAAAACTTAAAATTGTTAGAAATAAAATCACAGGCCCAAGACAGCATCACTTGTGCCAAAAGCCTGTGATGCCAAACTTAGATTTAATGCCTGATCTAATAGTAGTTTCAACCTCTTCCAGAAATATAATTTTAATCAACCAGTCTAGAACTTTCTGGTCAAGTACTAGTTAGGTAATCCATCACATAAGCCCTCTCCTTCACTCAGAGGAAGAAGAGATAATCTGCATGATAAAATCTGTGGCAGTTCCCTTGCCCTCAAAGAGAAGATGTCCTGGCTCGAAATAACCCTTTCTTTCCTTTTGCTAATGACTTCCTTGCCATACCATCCTCCCTATAAAAATCTTGCATTTTGTACAAACCCTCTGCGCACCCCTCTACTTGCTTGATGGGATGTTGCCCAACTGATGAATTGCCTAATAAAGTCAGTTAGGTCTCCAGATGTTCTCGGTTGAATTTTGTCTTTTAACAAAACGAAACCCATATTTGGTACTTAGAGATTAATATAGATATTTGAAAGTCTCTAAATAGGAATTTAAATCTAAAAATCTATTCTTCATTATACAATTATTTTTAACGTTAAATTAAAAATAGACATACCCCCAAAAGATAATGAAAACAGAAAAAAAGAAAGGTAACAGTATTACTAGTGAATAATATAACCACACTTTAGGTGATGAGGAGAAAAGAAGTAACCTAAGTAATATTGAAAAACAATATTTTGACTAGATACTGCAGGCACAAGAAACTGTACACTCATATTGTAACATAATTAGTAAATTTATTTCTCACAGGAGTATGAGTGAGTAATTTTGAAATGACTTTATGTGTTTGAAAGGATTGAACAAATAAGTACATATACTGTATTTAGTGAGGACCAGAAAAAAAGTTACTGATGGAGAAAACCTGTTACAAATAAGGAAAGGGGAAGATTAAATTGAACCATGTAGTGTTGGATTGGAATCAGAAGTATAAGTATGAACTAATTCAGACAGGTAGATGAAATGATAGAGAGAGAGAGAGATAACTAGAGTTGTGTCATGGGGTTATTATACATACATATATTTTTGAGCTCTGTCCACTGAGAGGCAATGATTTCCCAATAGCAATGAGCACACTTAGCAACCAGATGTTGGCTTCTAAGTATTCTCCACATTTTGTTTCAGGAGGCAAGAATTATGCTCAGAGGTTGAGACTAGTTTTGTCAATAGTTTATTTAACACAAGTTCGCTGTGGGATGTATAATAGTTTTACAAGCCAACAGCATACAAGATAATATCTCTTAATAAGCCAATAAAGACATAACACAAAATACTCCAAATCAATGATAGATTAATCATACTGTTGTTCTAGGCAAGCAAAGATGAAAGGAATAAAGTTAAAATTTAATTTCAAGTGCATCTTTTTATGTGAGTAGACAGTCAGGAGAGATGGTCTGACCAACTGAGAGCCGATGTCTGGCCACCAGCGCAAAATAAAAGTCCCTTATAGCTAGAGCACATTGCTAGGGAATGACGGCACCTGTGTTGGGAGGCAGGCTGATCTCCTTTGTGGGGGCCACTGCAAGGTTTGTCACCACTACCAACAAAGGAGCTGTCCTTACCACGGTAGGAGCTAATGCCCCAATGTCTTCAGAGAGTTTTTTTAGTTCAACAAAAAGTGCTTTGCCCAAACCAAAACTCTTGAACCATTCTCACAAACCCTCAGTCTTTGTAGCCTAAATGTCTTCTTGCCGTAGTTGCTTCTCCACATGTTCTTACTGAGAAGGCCCAGTGGAGCCCCTCCTCGGCAGCCAGACTACTGAGTTCTTATCAAGGGAAACAGAGGAGATGATGACATCCTGACACACCCTCCTTCCTTTTTATATTGAAACAATAACTTTTCTTTTTGTCTTTGCCATGAACCAGTGGATGAAAACGTCACTTAAGTCATGAAGAAGTGGACTTGAAATCATGTCAAGCCAATACACAGGACTCCAAGAAAAGGAATTAAGACTCTGTGATGGCTAATTTTAAGTGTCAAAAATACCCAGATATTTTGGTCAAACACAGGTCTAGATGCTGCTGTCAAGGTCTTTTTTTAGATGAGCTTAACATTTAAATCAGTAGACTTTGTGTGAAGCATATTACTCTCCATAGTGTGGGTGGACCTCATTTAATGAATTGAAAGCCTTAAGAGGAGAGGATTGAGGGCTCCTGAGAAGAGGGAACTCCGCTTTGGGCTCTAGCTGCCGCCTTAACTCTTCCCTGAGTCTTCAGCCTGCAGGCCTGCCCTGCAGATTTCGGATGTGCAGCCTCCACAATTGCGTGAGCCAATCCCTTAAAATAAATCTGTCTCTCTCCCTACATACATTTATATACACACATCCTATTGGCTCTGTTTCTCTAGAGAAGGGACTAATATAGTTTCTTTGGAGAAGTGGCTGAATCTAAGGCTGAGGCAGAGAAAATACAACCTGAGTCTGGAACATCTTGTGGTTCAGAAAGTAACCAAGTGCTCAGAAAAGGAGGGGGCACGTTGAAAGGATACAGGAGTCAACTTGGAAGGAGCTCCTAATGGCTAGAATTGGGAAAATTTGAATAAAAAAATACAAACAATAAATGCATTCTAATCTTAAAATATAACTATCCATGGATCTCTACTGACAAAAATAAATAATAGAATAAATAAATGAATGAGGAGAAGGGAAAAATCTTTCTTACAGAGTAATTCCAATTAATAAATATAGAGATAAAAAGAAAATAATAAATCCACCATGAGGCAAACACCATGGAAATAATTGTTGCAGACAAGAACCACTGATGATGCCAAAATTAATGGATAAAAGTTTGAGAAGAAATGGAATTTTCAAATATTCTAAAAATATCACCCCAAAATATTTACTAGTTACAAAGGAAAAAAATATTAACTTTTCAGTGGGAAAACTTGGCGGATACCACCTTACCCAAGCGATCAAGGTTAACATCACTAGTCATAAAACATGGAGTTCTGCGTGTCCTCTTGCATGAGAAAGGCACAATGTTGTTTTGGTGGTATAATTGCCGAAATGTATGACCTCTTTCCAATCATAAGAACACATCAGCCAAATCCAAATTGAGAGACAGACTAAAACATCACAGACCACTACTCCTCAAAAATGTTAAAGCAATAAAATGCAAAGAAAGAATGAGGAACTGCCCCGAATTGGAAAAGACCAAGGATCCTGGAGCAGAGAGAGGTAGAAATTGGTGAAATCCACTTAAGATGTGTAGTTTAGTTAACTATATTAACTGCTACTAAACCTTGTAGCAATATTAATTTCCTAGTTTTGATAATTGTACTAAAGTTATTTAAGTTAACATTAGGTAAAGCTGAGTAAAGAGTATATGGTACCTCTGTGTTCTATTTTTGTAAATTTTCTGTAAATCTAAAATTATTTCAAAATAAAATATTGATAAAAATTAACCTATTTATATCAGAATTATATCTAAGTTAATGTATCTTAATTATGTATTACATGGAAGACAAATATTTTCCTTTAAAGCAGTTCAGCTACAATGATTGGTAAATTATGACTTCAAATTTAATACTTTTAAGTAAAATTATCTTTTTTAGTGAATTTATTTCTATGCAAATATGCGATAAAATATGAGTTAATAAGTCACGTTCCTGTCTGCTCCTGTTTCTTAGCATATTCAATGAACTTTTTTTTAAGCTATAAATCTTTCTTCAACAAATTGAATGTAAAGTAAAACTTTGAAAGTGTTTTGTATTGCAAAAGTGAAAGAACCACCAGGTTTCAGTACAGTATCACCTCTGTAAATTATTCATGATATTCATCACTTCAGATGCTATCTTTAGTTTTACCAGTAATTAATCCCCTGGGGCAGAGGCGGGAGGATCAGACTCAGACTGGGAGCAGGGGACATTGGACTTCTTAAACCACTTCTCCACTTTGACTCACACACACACACACACAATCATGCATTTGTGCCACCCATCTCTGAGCTTTTTGAGAGATCTGCCACTAAATTTCGTTGCTCCTTAGCTTGTCCCATTGCTGATGCATCATTTGGCCTTATCAGATCTGCTGAATTAGTTATGCTTCCATATGCTTTCTATCTTTTCCAATTATTCTTTTCTTGCTCTTGCCTTCTCTCCTATTCTCTTTATCATTATGTGTTCATGAACTTAAGAAAAATCTCTTTTCTGTTGCTTTAACAGGATTTTGAGTCAGAAGTTTATTAAATATGTGTATTCAATCACTATCTTTATTTGGAGGACCTCTATAATTTTTTAAAAGTTTTATTTTTATTTGTTACATAAAAATGCACTTGGAAATGGTAAAATATAAGGAATTTATAATGTGCAAGGGAGTTGCCATCATAATCCCACTCCAGATAGCAAATATTAAAAGTTTGCAATATTTATTTGTAGATGTTATTCAAAAAAATCATTCTAGATATTGATTCTACCAACATGAAAACACCAGCATTTATAAATATACATTAGCAAAGGACTGGAAGCTATTTAAATATTAATCAATAGGTGAATGGATAAATTATGATAGATGTATTATACGAAATGGTATACAGTCACTAAAGATAGCGCTATATGCATTGACATAGAAAAATGTCTAACAAGTACTGTTAGGTAAAAAAAAGCAAGTTACAGGTCAATAATTAGAAAATAATACGAGTGTGAGTGTTTATATTGAGAGATGAATTATATCTACATGAAATTAAGAAGAACTCATATGTGACACACACAAAATTAAGTTAGCAATTAGGGCCATGAGTCTTTTTTTTTAAAGATTGGCACCTGAGCTAACATCTGTTGCCAATCTTCTTTTTTTTCCTTTCTTTCTTTCTTCCTCTTCTGCTAAAAGCCCCCCAGTACATAGTTGTATATTCTAGTTGTTGGTCCCTCTAGTTGTGGCATGTGGGATGCCACTCAGCATGGCCTGATGAATGGTGCCGTGTTTGCGCCCAGGATCTGAACTGGTGAAACCCTGGGCCGCCGAAGTGGAGCATGTGAACTTAACCACTCGGCCACAGGGCCGGCCCCTGGGGCCATGACATCATGAGTGAAAGGGGAATATATGCACACACTTGGAAACACGTATGCATGCATATCTATATGTATATATGTGTTCATATATTTCTGGTGTGGAACAACATATAAGTAAAATTGAAGTATCTTGGTGTTTTTTCATTATATTTCTAAGCAATATGTTAAAAGAAAAAATCAAAAACATATAATTACTAGGAAAAGTATATAAATACGTAATCTTGGTAGAGAAGAATTTTTGGCTATAAAATAAATGTAAAATATCTTTTTATCATACAAATTGTGGTTAAAATCTCCCACAGGAAAAAAAATAAACAATAACAACAAAACAAATTGGTAAAGAAAGTTAAATGATATCCCCAAATAGGGAAACATATTTGCAAAAATATGACAATGTTTTTAGATTATTAGTATTTATATGGTTTCCCTCTAAGTCAATGGAAGAAATATTTATCTTTACTTATGTAAAAATCAAATTAGGGCAAGAATAGATATTAAGTAAAGAAGACAAGCAAATATCTAACATGAAAAATACCCAAATGCAATAATAATCAAAGAGATGGAAGTTTGAAAAATGAGATAGGATTTTTCACCCTTAGATTGGCAGAAAGTAGAGAATTGCGAAGAATGAAATTCTAGCATATGGCTTATGAGTTCAAACTGGTACGATTTTTCTCAATGGAAAGTTGGCAACATAGATACAATGCTTTAAAAAATATGAATGGCTTTCAGGATTTTATCCCAAAGAAGCATATATACACCACACACACACACACACACATATCAGTAACAGGTAGAAAAGTATTTGAAAACCTCAATATTTCCACACATAAGGAAAATGGATATAAAAATTATGACAGATCTATATAATACAATAGTGTATAGCCATTAAGAATGAGGATATAGATCCATATTTGGCATAGAACCATATCCATGTTTAGGTATGTGTTTTAGGGTACCATTTATGTTTTAAAAATTGAATGTACTTTATGTATAGTTAGAAAAATGTTGGGCAGATTATAGACAAATATGTTAACCATGTTTGTCTTTAGTGGAAATATCAGGATAATTTTAAAATATATGTTTGTTTCCTTAAAAGTATTTTACCTGAAACTAATATGAATTTCTTAAGTAATAAGTAATCAGTTTTATACTACTCAAAAAAACTTAAAGACATGCCCAGCTGTGACCTTGATATAGTCAAAAACAGAATATCCTCATGGGCCTGACATAATCAGATGAAACTTTTTAAAGAGGTTCTAGAAGTCAGAGACTCAAAGCCACAGAAACTGTCTCTCTCTATTACTGGCTTTGAAGAAGCAAGCCTCCATGAATTCTTCCACTGCAAGGACACGAATTCTGCCAACCACCAGCGGAAGTTTGGAGTCAGGTCCTTCCCTGACTGAGTTGAGCCTAGCTGAGCCTCCAAATGAGAATACAGCCTGGCCAACACCTTGATTTCACTATTTTGTGACCCTGATTAGAAACTCAGGCCCAGACTTCTGACCTAGACTAACTTTGAGATAATAAATGGGTATTTTAAGCTGCAAAGTTTGTGATAATTTGTTACCAGAAAACCACAGATGAATATATGCATAATAAAAAAAGGCTACAGAAACAGCAGCTTTTTCTGGGTCCAAGGAGTGCCAGGGTGAAGTGGGATGTTGTTAGAGAGAGCGCGGGTAGTTAGATGGAACTTTCACTGTTTACTTCATAATTTTATACTTGTTTGACACTAATTTTGTACATCATTTCTTAATTTTTTAATTGGAAAGCAAAGACTAAGAAAATATGCAAGTGAAGATCTATGAAAACCCAATCTAGGTAGGTGAAAACTTATTTTTTCTCATTATTTCAAAAGGTAGTCCCTGAAGTTTTGCTTTTTCAACACCCTATTATGTTAGTGTTATGCAACAGTGGTAGACTTCAATGAAGAGACAACCAAAAGTGTAGGAAAGATTACTGGAAACCAACAAGGGATAGTGAAATACCTCAGGACTAGCAAAAGTAAAGAGCTATTACTTCCCATAGGCAAGGTTACTAGAATTCAGAAGAGCTGTCCTCTGGCTGTCCAAGAGGAGTTATGGCTTTTGGTTGAGTAACACAGCTGTAGTCCAGCAGAGAAGAGATGATTTTACTTACTGATCTTACTCTCATTTCTTTATCCAATCTCCTGCAGTTGCCTTCAGTTGGACAAATCCAACCACAGACATCAAAGAAATTGCTTGATGCAATGTACACAGCATAACTTGCAAAGGCACAATCAAAATGAAAAATGGACCTGTAGGGGCAAATAGGAGAATATGTAGAAGAGGAGGAGATATGAGACTGGCTCTCTACATATGTGACAACATATGCATTAAGATTTGAGGGGCATATATCCTCCTGCCCAAGACTAGCTCATTGATTGTCTGACATATTATTGGAAATTCATATTGGTGATCTTTGGAGAAAGCTTTGAAGCCCCCTAAAAAAATACATATGCTGCCAGAGCAGTATATTAGACTCCATTCTTAAAATTTAATATTTATGGGCCTGGCCCAGTGGCATAGTGGTTAAGTTCGCAAGCTCCGCTTAGGTAGCCCGGAGTTCGAAGGTTCGGATTCCTGGAACAGACCTAGTACCACTCACCAAGCCAAGCTGTGATGGCATCCCACTTAAAATAGAGGAAGATTGGCACAGATGCTAGCTCAGGGACGATCTTCCTCACAAAAAAAGAGAAGATAATATTATATTATTTTTGTGTGTGTGTGCATAGACGTTATAGGATGGATAAGTACTGATAAGGTGGGCAGGATCTGACTTGGGTGTTATCACTGTTGGGAGATGTACCAAAGCTGTCACTACAGTGAAGAGTCCTAAACAGTCAGAGGTAGCATGAAGGGTGGGAAGAAAAATTGTTTGCCAGAGAATTTAATTGTGTGTCTATATGTAATGTCAGGGGAATAGTAGGGAAATACAACAGCACATCTTTTTATTCATTTTTCTTTATACTGTGCTTTTTAAAACAAGGATAAAACAGAACTTTGCCTCTGGATACAAGTCTGCCAGTCCCGAGAACAAGCTACCGGTAAGCCCTAAATTGGCTTTCTGCCTGGATGCATTCCTTCAGGACTGAAGTAGAAGCAAAAGTTAAAGCCCAGCTAATTGAATAGTTCAATTCCAGTCCTGTTCTCAAAGATAGGTAGCTCTAAAGTTAATACCTTATTGAGTAGAATAAGAGATGCCCGCTATTTTCTTGTGTAGTTTCAAGAAAAGACGCCAAATGACCAACGTCACATTTACCTGAAACATTGAAAGAAGTAAAGTAAATGATTGTGTTCATTTTTTAGAATGCCCTATTATCTGGCTTGGAATAACCATTGACTTGTTCTTACTGTGCTAATAGTTTTCAGGTGGTGAAAAAATTAATTCTCTGAGATAGAGAATGTTTCACGAGCTTGTAGCTTTCTGTTCATGGTTGCCTTGTTCTGAGTGAGGAACTGAATAATACCATTTTAGGAAAAATTTATAGTTTTGAAAACAGTTCATTTAATAGTTGGGACATTCTTAATCACAAGGACTCTTGATAAATTGTTGTTGTTGTTGTTGTACATACAAAATTGTTGGCAAAAATGAAACTGCATAATTTATTGGTTCCCGACAGTGCATATTTGGGCTAATTGAGTGATGCTTACATGTTAAAAAATTAAACCGTTCAAAATGTATATGAATAAAAACAGCTCGTAGAAGAAATAATTTGTATAAATGCCGATGATTTATAAAATATAATTAAATGTAGAATTTAAAAGAGCTAAATTCACATCTTGAATAATAACTGTATGTATTTCCATAGCACTTTAGAGTTCACAGAGCCACTTTCTCACATATTACCACATTGATCATCATATCATCAAAACAACATATTTAAGTATCATTGTCCTTTTTATGAAGATGAGAAAATTGAGCCCGTATTATATAGCTTGAAATGGCAGAACTGGATTTGAATGCAGCTGTAAGTCCATGCAACTTTTCTGAACTGCTAATAGAATACATTTACCAGAGCTGTATTGAGCATGCCCATCCTGTGTGCAGCATCACTCTTTATCCTATTTGCAGCACAGGAAAGAAGCTGCTCCTGGGGTAATTGCAGAAACGTCTTGTAAAAGAAAACATAACTGGCACATGTAGTAAAGAAGCATGAAGGCTGTCCACGGCCGTATCCACCGGTCCCTTGCAAAAGAAGAATCTTGCCTGTTAAGAACGTTGATAGATTATCTTTGAGGGCCTAGGACTATCCAGTCTGAAAAACCAAGACTTATTAGGTTGCAATGGTGAAAATTGCTACGGAACATAAAGAATTGGCTTGAACTTCATTAGGATTTTTTTATAGTGTTCATTCTGTCAGAGGAAACTCGCAAAAGGCACATCTGTCTACTTCACTGGCTTGAAGTTGTAACATCTAATACAAGTGAAAAGGTATGTCACTTTCCCCGGATGCAGCATAGAAAATTCTGACATGTCCTTATTCACAGAGTGGAAATAAACATTTACTTTAACCATGGAAACCACTTTAGGGAATTTAGGCCCTATGTCTATTTTGTTTTGTGCTGTAACATAGATTTCATTCCATCCATTCTTTGTAAAATTAAACCTGTCTTCTATGCTGGTACCCAAATGGTTTTTCCTATTTATTTAAATTACATTCCTATGTCTATTACTCCTAAGTGTCTTATTAGGTTAGTCTATTTATGGTCACATGGTCACTGGGTATTTATTACGTGGCACTGTGTGTTTCTCTAAATACAAAATTATTATTAAAGAAAAACAGATAGGATGTGTTTCCTGCTGATTTTTACCTTTATATTACTGAGTTCAACCTCTACAACTTTACTCTCAAATCATAAGTGAATTACCATTTTGAATCAAAGTCTTCCATTTCTATTGCACTATGCTACATGGATTAATCTATAATTTAGGTAAGAGACTAACAGGCCATGTAGCATATGGCACATCACCCAGAAATACCAATACCTGTCTCACATGCATTTAAGTTGGTTAGAAATTGTGATGCTCGATCTCTCGCTTTCTTCTAGAAGCCACACATAAATACATCCTAACTACATAAGTGGTATTCTGAACACAAATTGTAGCCATTGACAGACAAATATGCATATAATTTTGGTTAATTATATTGATCATACCTCATCTCCTGCAAGTTGAACACAATTTCAAGTAAATAGCTATACACAACTGGCAGGAGAAAACCAAAAAAAAGAGCAGAAGAATTTTTTCTCTACCAACGAGATTTGAAAATGGAAACCCAAACAATATAGTTTAGCATAGTTTGGAATATGAAATAACGTACACAGTATGTATGGTCTTTTACAAAAACAATTTTGGTAAAGTTATTTCCTCAAAATCTTTTTCATTATATACAAAAGCAACTAGATGAAAACTGACGTATTGTTTTACACAGAAGCAGCGCCTTTCAGCAGCTAATATGATTTAGAAAATATGGTTTATGAAGCAATCTGAGCCACCCATTATGATGAGAATATTAAAAAAAGAAAATCCACAAGCACCCTAATAAAGGATATTCATGGGCTCATTTAAGAAACTAATTTACAAGAGCTTGTTGAGATGTGTTCACATGAATAAGCACTCCTTTAAATCTATTAGCAAATCTCAGCAGAGTATAAGACTAAGCTTTAATTAGGAGGAATGGCCTGTGGATGTGGATCAGCTATAGGCTGAAAATAGCGAATCTGAATATACATTCTCTTTCTAAATCAGCCTGACTATACACTGATTTGTTACAAATGTTTTGGGTCAACTCGGATTTGAATCACCCATTAACACATCAGCAAGTACAATATTTTGGTTATTGTTGAATATTTCTAAAACACAAAGTGTCACTCCCAGTAGTTTTGCTTGAGTTACACTTGAGTGTTCAGTATGAGGAGCTTAGGGAAATGGTGGAAACTCTTAGTCAGAAACAAAAAAACAACAAAGCAAAATCTTTAAGGAACTGTTAATTTATGTTTTATAAAGTTCAGACCCTAGTCTGTACTGGCGTATCAGTCAATAAGTCTTGGGAAATGGGATGTTTGGCCATTTTAATAGCAAATATCTAACTGTACTATTTTGTCCTTTACATACTGATACTGGGGTCTTCTGCTTCCGGTTAGAATGTAGAAAATAGCAAGAAACCAACACTGTCTGATATATCTTTTCATCCAACCAATGTAAAACTTAGCCCTTATGCATTATAGGAATTAAATGTATGTTCATTCATGTATTAAAAAACAAAAGATTTTTAATCAATTTTTAAAATAGTTGAAGTAGGTTGGTAGATCATGTTTGAGAAGAGTTATCTTTTTGAACTTGTGACCTAACAACAGTTGTGAAAAGCTATCCAACTGGATAGAAAGTATAGTAAATGCTATGAACCTTGATTCCAAATCCATTTTTCCCAGGTTCAAATCTTGGCTCTGCCACTTATTGATCTCATGTGTAGTAGCTAATTCTTCTGTGTCTCAGATTCCTTAAGCGCACAATGGAGACAGTAATAGTACATGCCTTACAGGGTTGTTGTGAGAAAATATAGGTAAAACACTTAGAACAGTGCCTGTACATAATCATTGGTTTGTGCTAACTAGTATTATTAACCCAAATTAGTTATGGTTGACATTTTTGTATTTTATCTAAGGTTCGATGTTGTGATTTATCAAAGTTCTTTATTCCCTGTCATTTTGGGGATAAATGACCATATGTGATTTCTGAGGTTCTGATGTCTGATCCTTCTATCCATACTTCTCTTATTCAGTTTATATACTCACAAAGTGAGGATTCTGCTAGTAGCCTGTTTCAGACTTTTTTATATGGTAAGTGCTAATAAAATACATAAGACACTTTCCAAATAAAGAAATATATGTCTTCCAGTAAGTCAGTAGAGAATTGCATTTAAACGTGTATAACATCATTCATCTGAGTATCTTAAAATTGCCTTGTGGACAAGTATGATTCTATTTAAGAACCAGAGAAAATGAGATCTGAAATTACTTTTTCAAAAGGTCAAAAGACAGAAAGCTAGTAACAAAATTGAGGTTTCTGAATTCCTACCAGAGTAGCCTAATGACTAAGTCTACTTGAGTCTTCCCAAGTCATTCTAATGACCTCGATGGTGAACAGTTAATTTTCCACATGAGTGCATTAGACATAGGGCCACTTTACTCCATCACTCCCTCTGGCTCCTCACTGTCTTTCTCACACCAATTTCCAAAAAGCCTGTGCCTTTCTACGATGAGAAAGTTCCTTGTAAAGCTGAAATAAGCTGAACAACTTTTGCTACTGTAGAGTGGAATTGTCCAAGTTTTTGCACATGTCTGGCTAGTGAAACTAGTCAACAAATAGCTGCTGAACATTTATTATGTGCTGGTTGCTACGCCAGATCAAAAAAAGTACCAAAATGCAGGATAATATTTGCTTCATTAATCTGTTGCAGCAAACATCTCCAACAATAGACTTCTTTTGATATACAAGGAGTTAATAGCCTTGGAAAGTCTCCACTGATAGCTCATTATTGTTGATTTTTTATATTAGCCCACCAAATGTTGAACACAACGTTGGAATCAGCTGACTTGGCCCAATATGAAGAAACAGAGTTAATTACATACGCTCACCTCTCACTGCCCTAAGTTACCCTTCCTTCATACACACAAACATCCTCAAACCCTGTCTGTCTTCTCTGGTGGGCATCCATGATGGACTCCTCTTTCTTTGTACCTTCATCACAAACAAGGTACTGATATATCTTTTTTCACTTACCTTAGACTTTTCCACAACATTCTCTACACTCACTATGTCTTCATGTTCTATATCCCTTAGTCTCCTTATGAGACTTCAGCTCCCCTCTTTTCAAGCTAATATCAGTTTCACTTTTCTTGTCTCAAACTGGCTTCCGATCGAGTTTTTGTGTTTTGTACAGTATCTATAATTTTCTAATTTTGAGCAAAGGGAAATTGAAGTCTTCAAATGAAGAAACAGACGTGTGCCAGTTTGAGATTTCTAGAAATCCAGAGATTCCACAACAATATTTAAGGCTGGGCTTATGGGCCCCTAGATGACTTCTAAATGTATTAGACATGTGATGTAGGTTATGATCTCCCATGAAATTAGGTGCAAAAAAAATCACATATATGTGTGTATAGAAATATGTATAAATATACATATGTATAAGATATGTATCTCATGTGTATGACATTTTCAGGAAATATTTCATAGCTTCCCTCAGATTCTCAACAAAAACTAAGACTCAAAAAGTAGAATAAAAAATTTTAAAAATTATAATGTAAAGGAACAATAAATGTATATAGGAAGAGAAATTATCCCAATAAAGAGGTAAGACTTTCAAGAGTGCAAAGTATAGAATATTGATGACACAAACTCACAGGGCTGATCAGAGAGGTATTCATTAGAGGAGCTGGAAATATTTGCATAAGTGGAGAGGAGTGGAGAAGCATTCAAGGAAACTATTTCCTTTTATTTCCTCCCAAAAGCCCCAGTACATAGTTGTGTATCCCAGCTATAGGTCATTCTAATTCTTCTATGTGGGATGCCACCATAGCATGGATTGATGAGCAGTGTGTAGGTCCACACTCAGAATCTGAACCTGTGAACCCAGCGCTGTGGAAGCAGAGTGCGTGAATTTAACCACTCAGCCACAGGGCAGGCCCCAAGCAAACTATTTCTATTTCATCATGAGCATAGAGGAAAGTTTTGAAAAGGATGAGTTATAGTATTACAATGCTAATAACTGCCATCTTTATGATCACTGACTTCACAACCAGCCCTGTGCTCACTACAACATTATCAAAGAGGTACTAGAGTGAGCTTTATTATCCTGTTTTACATATAAGAAAACTGATGCTCAGTGAGGGTAAGTAACTTGGTATTGATCATGTAGCTAATAAGTGACTGAGTCAAGATGCAGGATTTAACCATTAAACTCTGACTAACCAGTGCTGGCTGGAGCAGATGGTTGATCCTGAGATGAAAATAGAAGTGAGATTCTCCAAGAAAAGGAATAAATTGGCACATGAATAAAATCCTACTAATCTCTCATTCAAATTTAGGTACAGTTTTCTACTGAGTCCACATTCTCAATAACTTCTTTGTCTGCTGCAACTACAAAAGCTCCTTTTACAACTGATTTCAAATGTGTAAAATTATCATTTCATAACCTATTTTAATCCTTTTTCCCTTCCAGATGACTAACAGGGTTCTTCATCAATGGAGATTCTTGCTACCTATTGTCTTCTTTAGAAATCAGTTGCTTTATAAGATTCTCTTTTTAAAATGTCAACGTTCTGATAAAAGATGAAAAGTACTGCAATTCATTTTGAGCAAGAGTAGATATTAAGGCCTTCAGTTTGTGATTATTACCTTGTCCTTACTAAATAATATAAAGTTCCTTTTTTTTCTCACATTTAATGTAATGAATTGGAGACAAGTTGCTGAGCTTTCAAAAAGAATCTCCCTAGAACACTGAGTGAGAAAGCAAATTGAATAAGTAAGCAATTACTAGGGATTATTCTTTCCTTTGGACTTTGATCAATGAGAATGGAATGTGCAGCTACCATAGATACAGTTGGAGTTGAAATGAGGAATTTGTACTGCCAGTGACTCTACAAAATGATTGCGTGTTGGGTGAACTGGAAGACAATCCAGCAGTCTTATAAAAAATTCTCTAAGAAATAAGCCAGACACATAATTGAATGCCTAATACAGAACACTTTTTCTTTGGTTAGGAAGATTGGCCCTGAACTAATATCTGTTGCCAATCTTCCTCTTTTTGCTTGAGAAAGACTGTCCCTGAACTAACATCTGTGTCAATCTTATTCTATGGTGCACGTGGGATGCCGCCACAGCATGGCTTGATGAGTGGCGCACAGGTCCTCGTCCGGGATCCGAACCTGCAAACCCCTGGCTGCTGAAGCAGAGAGCGCAAATTTAACCACTACACCAAGCGTCCAGGCCGCCGGAACACTTTTAAAAATGAATCTCTTCAGAATTTTGGTCCTACATTAATAATTCAGAATAGAAAATCATAATGTTCCAGCTCATTGTAAATGTCTTTCTTCCTTGTGATAAACAAACAGGTAAAAAATAACCTCAGGAATTTCACAGCAGAAGGTGACATGTTGTTATTTTGTGACAATTTACCTGGTATTAACCATGAAGGTTCTCCTGTAGAAAATCATCTTGGAGTTTTTCAAACCAGCCACTGGCTCACTGCACTGCAAATGTCAAGTCCCTTCTAGCTTTGGCTAAACTATGTGAACATTCTAGTTAACCACAATTAGTAGGTAATGATGAGATTTATATGCTTAAAGACTTTTGCTGTAAAATTTTACAGGGATTAAAAAAAAACATAGGTTACCTCTTGATTTGAATAGTTCATCCACATATACGGTCAATTTTACCTGATGCTTTTTAAGAATATTGAGTAATTGATGATGATGATGATGATGATGACGATGTAAACAAAAATATTTGTCGGTTCCCAAACTCAGGAGTTCCCCTGGTGAAATCTGAAGCTGGGCAAGGAGAGACCAAAGAAAGACATAGACCATTCCAGATTGGTAAGTGGCAAGTTTAATAAGCAAAGGAACTTATGGATGAGGATTGTCTTGGGTGCAAGACAAGTACATCTCTGCATCTGCTCGCTGGAATCCTAAAAGTTTTTATAGCGGCCTCAACTGGCTTCAGTCAAGAATACCATCCAGACGGTCTCAACAACACATTGCTCTCTCAAGGCTGCATCCTTGAAAACGGCTCCCACTGCGGGAACGGTGAGCAGAATGTACATTCCAAGGACAGAGGAGAGAGTGAGGAGCCTCAGATTGCCCCAGTCCAGTTCACAGGGCAACCAGCGGTCACAGCCTCTCAATGACCTCCTCCAACGTTCTACCCCTCGTGACCCCTCTTACAATCTTGTATACCCCCTTTTTCCACAATGTGCCCTGAGCAGTCAGCAAGGGGTTTCACCAGCTTGGAGGTAGCTTGTTTGATGGCTCTCTGACTGCATTGGAGGCAAACACCACAGCAACAGTATAGACATACGCAGGAGAAAACACAGGTCAAGATAAACATTTCCAAAATAAGTAACAATTTTCTCCACCAAGAGCCCCATGATCTGACCGCTGATTTATTGAGTCCCCCAGGCTGGCGGTCAGATCCTTCAGGGCATTTACTTGTGTCCTCACGTGGTTTAATAAAGATGACACATTAGCGGACTCATCAGGTGTGAACACACAACATTTTGTTTGGAAAATGGCATAGGTTTCTCCTTGCAAGCCAGTAATAATGTCGAAGGCCATCTGTTTTGGAAGATAGCATTTCTCACTGCTATCTCAGTGTTCAATAAAGGCAGGCTTTGTCAGCTGTCATTTAAGGCTTGCTGGGTGAATTTAGTAAGGACGTCTTTGTATACTATAATGCCCTCCAAGCCAACGGAGGGAACAAGGATGGCAGCCAAATGAGCGTACCAGTGGAAATTAGAATATGCCCATCTGGCTTCGAGGAGAGGGAGGTTGGCAGCTTTAGGAACTTGACCTGGTTGTGCATACCATACAATCTTGGTTAGGGGAGGCAGCACAATTAGGCATGAGGAGATGGACGGGGGGCAAAATTTGCCAGACCATGTCCCCCACTGTCTCCACTCTTTCAAAGGTGTGTGTTCCGTTCCAGGTATAGTGCCTTTCAACAGGTCTGGCTTGCAACAACACAAGGGGATCCCAGTGGAAACTGAGTAGTTCTCCCTCTCCCAGAGTTGCAAGGTCACTCACCCATCCTGGTAGAATGTCCCATTGCACATTCCATTAGATAACACCTTTCCCAAATATGAAGGGGCTTGGTGTTCTCAGCAGTGTAGCACATTGATCTACCGTGAGAGTCAGGGCAATGGCTGTCTCCCATGACTTCCATACTTTTACTGTGTTAGCAGGAGTCCCCAGTCTGGCATAAGGGGCAACAGGCCCTATCAGTTGATCATTCAAAGGTATTAAAACTTGGGATAATACTTTAGTCTACCTGGCCAAGGTGTTTTTTCCTGTTAGTAATTTACTCTGTTGTGTTAATATTTCATTTTTCCCTTCTACCAACCTTCCTGCTTGTGAGTTATAGGGGATATGGAACCTCTATTCAATGTCATGGTTTTTTTGCCCACTATTGCATTTCGTGATCTTTGAAATGTGACCCCGATCACTGTTTATTCAACGAGGATATCAGTACATGGTAGTCAGCTTCTTTAATCCCCTAGTGGTGGCAACCTGCTTTGTGCACCAACAGGGAAAATCTTGGGTTAAGCCAGATGCAGTATCCACACAAACCAGAGCATATTTAGAACCCTCCAACAGTAGTAATAAAAACATTTATGTAGTGTTTGTTATGTGTCTTAAGTTGTGGACTCAATACTCATAGTATATGTTTAATTACTGTGAAAGATATAGCTCTGAGAATTCGTAAGTTGTATAGCCACACATATATGCAGGTAACTTAGGTTTCTCTGATTGCCTTGTAGTTTCTGAGTTTTGTCCTGTACATACATAAGTCAGTAAATAGAATTTAGAAACTTGAATTCAGACCAGATAACTCATGCCTCAAATATGATTGTAAAATGTGAATGATAACATCAAGTTTGCATGCATTTCCTCAGAATGAAACATGAAAAAGTCTAAAGTTTATAACAACAACTTATGTGTCTTTGTCAGTGTGAAGTGACCATATATTTTTTCTATAAACTCTTTTTACATGATTGTATAGAAATGACAAGATATATTACATGATTTTCTTTAGCTACTAGTTTTAAAAAGTATTATTTTTAACTGAATTAAATAATCAGTTCTCATTGTGTTAGTATTCCATGGTACTCCACAAAACTTGAAACAATTACAGAAATATGTTTTAGCTATATTCTTTAATCAAAGAAATTGTGTCATATGCTTTGGATACTTAGCTTTCCATATTATAATGTAATGTGGAGATTTTTCCATGTTAGTACAAAAAAGACCTAGCTTCTAGGGTATTTTTTTACTGAGACATAATTGACTTTTTTTTTTTAAAGATTTTATTTTTTTCCTTTTTCTCCCTAAATCCCCCCAGTACATAGCTGTATATTCTTCATTGTGGATCCTTCTAGTTGTGGCATGTGGGATGCTGCCTCAGCGTGGTTTGATGAGCAGTGCCATGTCCGTGCCCAAGATTTGAACCAAGGAAACACTGGGCCGCCTGCAGTGGAGCGCGCGAAATTAACCACTAGGCCACGGGGCCAGCCCCTATATAATTGACTTTTAACATTATGTTAGTTTCAGGTGTACAACATAAGGATTCAATATTTTTTTAATTTGATTGCAAAATAATCACCACAATAAGTCTAGTTAACATTCATTATCACACTTAGTTTTAACTGTTGCATGGCAGTCCACAGCATAGATGTAACACAATTTATTTAACCACTTTTTTACTGATATTGTTACAACCAGTGCTGCAACAATACCTTTTGCCTTGTCTCTTTGTAATTTTGTAGCAGATATATGAGGAATGAAATAATGATTTCAATTTTTTACATAATTTTTAATTTAACTGCTACTGCCAAAAAATCCTGCATACAATCGTACTATTTTGAAATATCAAAAATAAAAATCTCCTGGGGCTGGCCCTGTAGCATAGAGGTTAAGTTCAGTACACTCTGTTATGGCAACCCAGCATTTAGGGGTTCGGATCCCGGGGAACAAACCCATACCACTTGTCAAGTCATACTGTGGAAATGACCCACATGCAAAATAGAGGAAGACTGGCAACTGATGTTAGCTCAGGACAAATCTTCCTCACAAAAAAAAAAACAAAAAGAAAAGAAGAGTAGGTCTCCTAATCTCGGAGTTTATCATCTTTTCTTATTTTACTGATCAGATAAGTGAAGCATATTATCTCATTATTATAATTTGTATTTTTATGATAATTGGTGTTTTAGAATTTTTTTCTTAAAATATTGTGACCATGATGTTTTGTGAATTCACTTTTCAAATTTTGTCCATTTTTTCCATTAGGTGTCTTTTTCTTATTCATTTATAAAAGTACTTTAAATAATTTAGAGATTAGTTCTTTGTCTTCATATATGTTGGTTATATTTTCTCCAAGTTTTATATTTGCATTTTCACAATCTACAGATTATTTTATCATATAGATATCTTAAAATTTGAAGTATTAAACACATTTTTTCTTATATTTTTATTTTGTGGAGACTTCCAGCTCCACAATCATATTAATTTCCCTTTTATGTATGATTTTCCATTTTTGTATACTTAGCTCCTTAATACATTGGAAATATATTTTGTCAAAATACAAGACACAGTTGTAACTGTTTCATTTGTACAATATTTTTCTATTGTTTCATTTTTTTCTCCAAATGCTTAGATATTCCTAAATATTTTATATTTAAGGCAAATTTGTCTAATGCTTATAAAAATCTGGTTGAGATTTTGATTGATGGTTTAAATCTAAGTGATAAATTTCAGGAGAATTTACATATTTTCAATATTGAGATATTGTCACCAAAAAAAAGGTATACTTTACTATTATTTACATTTTACATCTGTCAGTAAACTCTTATGTCTTTCTTTTTTTTTTTTTTTTTTTAAAGATTTTACTTTTTCCTTTTTCTCCCCAAAGCCCCCTGGCACATAGTTGTGTATTCTTCGTTGTGGGTTCCTCTAGTTGTGGCATGTGGGACGCTGCCTCAGCATGGTGCCATGTCCGCACCCAGGATTCGAACCGACGAAACACTGGGCCGCCTGCAGCGGAGCGCGCGAACTTAACCACTCGGCCACGGGGCCAGCCCCACTCTTATGTCTTTCTTTATATAGTTTTTGCATGTCTTAGATTTACCTCCCGGGTGTTTAAACTTGTTTTGTTATTATGAAATTTCATATTTTCTCCAATAACTAGTAATAGCTACTGTTTAAAAATCTGTTACTTTTGGGATATTCATCCTGCTGTTTTTTTTATTAGTTCTTGCTCAAACAGACTCTTGGTAAAATTCTTCTTTATTGGCCTGAAGTTCAATCCATGTGATTTCTTCTACCCTTTATTGGGCAAATACTGATATTGCAAATTTGCCTACCAAATATTGTCTTTAGGTAATTCACTCTAAGATCTTTGGGCATCTTTCTCAGTCAAATACCTATGACAGTCTTGCAATAAATGAATCTTGAAACAACTTTGTCAAAGTTATGAGAGAAGTCTCTTCCAAAAATCATTCTGTCTTGATGATTTAGGCTGCAAGAAAAGCAAGAGGCTTTCTTATTAACTTTGTCTTTAAAAAAAAGTGAGAAAAAGTAAAATAATATCATTACTATCAATTTATCTACATCAGGAGAGGTGACGAAAAGATGTAGAACCTTTGAGAGGCAGATATTCTATTGATGGCAAAACCTCCCTCTCATCCCATTCCTCTTAAGTAGTAGTGGTCAAATTATGGGGCCAGTCACCTGTTTTTATAAATAAAGCTTTACTGGAACACAGCCATCCCCATCATTTATCATCTCTGGTTGCTTTCATTCTATAATGGCAGCATTGAGCAATTGCAACAGAGACTTAGTGGCTTACAAAGATTAAAATGCTTACATTCTGGCCCTTTACAGAAAAAAAAAAAAATTATAGATCCTTGATCTAAAGATTCACAATCCAGATCTACTTAGATATTTGAAAAAAGAGAAAATGATCTCTACCTGCACAAACAGTGGGCTAAACACGTCTAAACAAAGGATTGAAAGCACTGGAGTAATAACATCTGAATATTGCATAAGTAGTTTGATGAAGAAAATAAGGTAGCAGTAGAAGAACGCTTTGTCTGGTCTCTAGCTTTCATGGCATCATCAAAATCTGCTGTGCCACAGGTGATTTTAGAACAACCCAAATATACAGGCCTTGCTAGAGGACACAGTCCTGATTATGACAATTACCTGATTCAGCTTTAATAGTTTGCGGATTTATCCACTTTAATGTTGTTGTCAGTATTGTTTTTTCCTAAGGAGGAAATCTTATTGCCTGAAATAAGAAGACATATGTCTTTTCAAATATTTATACATTATTGTTCATTCTCTTTCTGGCTTTCCTTCTTTCACTCTTTCTTTTTCTTTCTTTCTTTTTCTTTCTTTCTTTCTTTCTTTCTTTATCTTTCTTTCTTCCTTCCTTCCTTCCTTCCTTCCTTCCTTCTTTCTTTCTTTCCTTCTTTTTTCTTTCCTCTCTCCCTCCCTCTCTCCCTCCCTCCCTTGTTTCTTTCTTGTGCTTTTTTCTTACAGCATTGCTTGAGAAGTCTATTACCATATTAAAGAGTAACAAAGATAGAAATATATGTATTCTAGACAGACACTTTTTAAACTGTGAAATAGAATACCTTAGACATGTTTTAATAAAATCAAACTCTAAATAAAATGTTATCTTGAAGTTTTCAGTATATGGTCTCGTAGAATCAATACAAAACCAGTCCGAATTGGTATATCCCACATTTCTCTGTGTATTCACTTCCATGTTCATGATATTACCTTAACGGTTGAAGAGAATCTCAAGAATATACCACCCTGGAATAATGCCAGTTATTGTGAGGAAACTGTGTGTGTATACTCTGATTCATTCAAGCAATTTAAAGCTATGCATATTTAATCCACTTGGTAGTTAATCATATGAGATCTTACGATCTCTCTCCAGGTAATAGTTAATTATTTTTAATATGATAATGTCTGGTAAGATTATTTAATACTTTTTTAAACCCAGCATTGCAGATTTTATTCATCTGTTAATCAGGTTTCAATATAAGTCAATTCGCTGAGATACTCTGACTTGTTAGAAACTGTGAGACTAATGCATCTGTAGAAATAGCTCAAAAAACTGTTTGGGATATGTGATAATCTTCATGGTCCTCACATTCCAGGAGCTATAATATTTAATAGCTTACATAATCCAGTATCCACTTGAGAATCATAAAATTTGGTTTTTGTAACTTCAGTTTATATTATTTCATTAACAGTGGCCTGATATGTTCATAAGAAATTCATTTGCCAAAATGGAAATTTTGAATTAAATGAAATTATTAAAGACAAATGAATATTTAACACATAAACAGTTGGAAGAGCACCTTACTAATATATGTATATCTATTTCTTTATTGTCTTCCAGGAAACACACTTTCCTGAGTTATATGAATAGTTCACTTAATTTTTATACTTTTGATCAACTGAATTGTCTCAGGGAAAAAGCAAAATATTTTTGCAGTTGCTTCACTGTGCTCTTTATTAGAAAAAAGACCTGGGGCCACCTGGCTGGCGCAGCAGTTAAGTGCACACTGTCTGCTTCGGTGGCCCGGGGTTCGCCGGTTCGGATCCTGGGAGCGGACATGGTACCACTTGGCAAGCCATGCTGTGGTAGGCGTCCCACATATAAAGTGGAGGAAGATGGGCACAGATGTTAGCTCAGGGCCAGCATTCCTCAGCAAAAAGAGGAGGATTGGAGGTAGATGTTAGCTCAGGGCTAATCTCCTCAAAACAAACAAACACACACAAAATAAATAAAAAAATTGAAAAAGACCTGTTTATGCAACTTGAGCAAAACAACGATGTGGTCTGCCAGACACCATCCATCTACGCTTTCCCAAGGCTGCAAAGGCCTTATCACTTTGTTTGGGAGCTAACTGCATCTTCTTTGGGAATACTCTTAGGTCTCTTTCAGAATCTTCCATACAGGAAAGCTTAGCTTTTCCTTATGCTAATATTACTAGCCCCTCATAGCATGCATTCATTATATGTATATTCTTAATAACAAAATCTCTCTCCCATCAGAGGTGATAATGTAAACAGAAAGACGTTGCTTCTCACTAAACAAATTAGTATAAAATTCATAAAAGCAAGAAGAGGGTTTCCTGTTTAGTCGATCATTTACTGCAAAAAAAGATCTGATGCCACTAACCTGGTTTTATACTAAATATAGGCAATCAATGAACAATTTTAACTAATTTGGGGTTTTTTTTTGTATATCATACCTTAAAAGTTCATATTAATAAATAAAACATTCTGCTTTACCTGTCAATTATTATTGATACATGTGAATACAAATATTTACAAATGTGAACACATAAAATCAATATAAATCACAAATTATAACCTGTCTCAAAAAATCTGGAGAGAAATCCAGTATCATTTGTTGACAGCAAGATTTTTTTGTTTATTTTGTAAGACAAGATAAAAAGAGTATAAAGCACTTAATTGGAGAACATTTGAAAGCCTTTATTCAACACGACTTGCTAATCTGAAATTACTATTATCTTGGCTGAGATTCAGAAAGGAGAGTATTAGGGACGAATTTCTGCCATGTAAGTCAAAATATATGTCATGATAAGTCAGTTCAATTCTTCGAGGAAAGTATTAAAAGATTGATTAGGATTAGTTTCTGATGAGTTTAAAACAGTCTACGATAATGAATTTGAGATTTATCTTCTATGTAATAGGGGATATCTTGGGTACAGGGGTGCTATGATTGGACTAATATTTCTAAAAATAACTTCATTATGAGTGAAGATTGAAGTGCATAGGAGATAGAAAAGAAGCAAGAAAACAAATTAGGAGTCTATTCAATAGGTCATGTAATATTCCTGGATCAGATAGTGGCCCTGGCCATGAGAAGGATGTGATGAATTAGATCCCTCATTATTTCATTTTTTTAATTATTTTTAATTTTTTAATTGAGGTATAATTGACATAATGTGTTTGTTTCAGTTATACAACATAGTGATTCCATATTTGTATACATTGTGAAACGATCACCACAATAAATCTAGTTAACATTCATCTGGCTAACATTATTTCATTTTTGTAAATCCTTTCTTCATGGCTTCTCTGGAAATTTCTTTTGGGAAGAAAAGTAAATACTACCTTCCATGTTTTACAACATCACAGAAGTTGGTATGTTTCCATAGGATAGGCAATATAGTGTTCTTGTAACCTACATGCTTAATCTATTGCCTGACAAACTATTGGTGCTCAAAAAATATGATTTTTGAATGAATGAATGCATGACTGAATGAGAAAACATGAATTTGAGTTCGATTTCATGTGACTTTTGCCCATCCCTTAACTATGTACTCTGAATTTTTTATTTCTAATCTATAAAAGGAGAAAATAAAAATAATATTTATATCACAGCCATTTTATGGAACAAGTAAAATAATTTTCTAAATTTTGAAATAGTTTAAAATTTTTAATGTTATTCTTATTACTATAATATTTTGGTTGTAAGTAATGTTATGCTTGTAGGATTTTATTTTTAAAAAATTCGTTAGTTTGGTATATCTTCTGGGCCTTTTTTTCGTAGGTGCTATCATATTTGTTTATAGAACAAAATACTGTGCCAATGTCAGTGAGAAATGAACATTAAACTTCGGACGTTTCACAATGCAAAAGAATTGAATGTTCCCTTTTTATATACATTAAAAAATACTATATGAGTCTTTTGCCTAGTTTAGAACCTGTATGAATTTTAGCTTTCACATTTTAACCCTAGAAAGTAACTTGATGGGAAACTGGAAGTAATTAAGTGAACTTTTTTTAGTTCATTATCGTTTTATTACGGCTTTTCACAGACTCACCTAATCTGTTCATATCTCAGTTTTGTTAATTTTAAAAAGAAAAATAATTCTTGAATTAACTATGGCTTAACAAAAAAGAGGGGAATCTAACCATATGGATTTTAGAGTTTTTTGCAGATAGCAAAGTGTTATATAAGCAACAACAAAAATTTCACTACAAGGAGAACTGATGAAATCTGAATTAGTGTCTCAAAAAAACGCTCAACAGAATTAGTAAGAAACTCCATTAGAGTTTTTAAGACACCAACTAGCTCTTAAAAAACACATCATTTCTTAAGTGAAAAGTAATCAAAAACATTCTGGGTTCCTCTTGAAATTGAGGTGAGCTAGGAAATTTTTTTTTAACACAAGGGAAATATAAAAAGATTTAAGAAATTTGGGTCAAACTTAAATGTCTCCAAATCGTCTCCTATTTGTCAGGAACATAGAAGATGAAAATGTTCAGATTTTATTTAACTTAAAGTAAAAATAACAATGCTTTACCACTTGAATCTTCGCTATTTCACTCTCTATCATTTTAGGGAATAAGAGAATGTCAGAACTGGAAGGAGCATTAGGGTCATCTATTCCAGTGCTGCCTCCAGTGGCTTCACCCTCATTATTGTATTTCACTCACATGTTGGTTTATCTTCCTCTCTACTTCTTCACACAAATTATTTCAATTTAGAAAAACTCTGCTAGGTAGCTATTGTTTATATTGACCCAAATTTACTTTCTATAATTGTTTTACATCCTGGATTTAAATAAAGCAAGAACAGAAAAAGGCACAACTTCAGCTGCACAGCATAATGTTATATCTGTATCCTTATGTCGTATAGAGAAGGAACGTAACCACAAAGAAAAAATAAAAAATGAAGAATCTCAGAGGGGTAAACTCTCTCGGTGCCTTATAAGTCCAACTACAAGAAGTGGCTTTGTAATTTAAAAAAACGTGTCAACAAGGAGACAGACATTTAATACGATGCTGGTATATAGTCCAGATGAAGCCAAGTAGAAGGAAAGAACCTCTCCCAGTATGTGGCGTATCAATGGAGAATAAATAAATGAATACAGATGGAGACACAGCAATGTCTCCATGTCTAAATTTGTACTGCTTTGTCTCTACATCTTCAATCATTCCGATATTACAGCCATAGAAACCTCCGAAGAGAACACGCTGGCATTTGAAATGTTTTAAAAAATCTGCCCCTCTGGACTGAGACTCTCTGAGTACATTTCCCCATCTTTCTACCTCATGTTGCAAAGCAAATATTAACAAATAGTTTAGAATCTGGAAGCAAAGAGTTTCAGAGAGACACATGGGAAAGCGTGGTAATGGGCAATAGGTCACCAGGATCTGAACTCCAGGCCTCTAAAGAGAAAACGTTAAGTGCAAGTAGAGGCACCAGTTCTCTAGGGATTAGAGAACTTGGCGTGTTCCTGAGGCACCAGCGGAAAGGCAGGGAGCAAACATTACCTAGAAGCTGAGGTGGGAAAGGGGAGGTGAGCTGACAGGATAAGTCAAGGGAAAGTACTTAAGCAAGAGTTTCAAATGGAGACTAGCCTCAGCCTGATCCAATGGAGACTCAGGAGATGAAATTGCCCCAGAGAGTTGGTCAGACCTTGAGGCTAGGAGGCTGGCCTTTGCTACCCTGTGTCAAGCCATACCACCTTAGGGCTATCTGGAGCACACTGGGGGTTGGACTTACATCCCATCCAAAACAGAGGGCAGTTTTAGACAAAGTCAGAGGTATATTAGCTACAGGGAGAATGACATGGAGTCTCAAAGGGTTATACTAAAAGTGCTCAAATTCTTACAGCTGAAACTCAGGGTTGCTGTTTTGATCCTCAGTCCTGGTGAGGAGGGCCCATCAGAGGTGAACAGTGTTGTATATGTGTTCTTCAAGTATGCACAATTTTGAAGAGATGTGCAATACTGTGCGTAAAGCCACACTGAATCTGACAATTTTGGCAATCTCTTAACATATCATCCTATTTAATGAATATTTATATACTACTTTTTTTCTGGAAGTTTGTACCTTTTGATCATCTTCACCCATTTTGCCTACCACCCACCCCACCAACACTGCTTCATCCTTTTCAGAAGTGTTTCTTGCACATTACTTAGCATTCTGATAATTACATATCTATTGGAAATATGTCGCTTTGGTCCACTGATCTCTGAGATATGTCATATTGCCTGCTTTTTAATGCGCTTGACAGAATTTCAGGTTAATCTGGACCAAAATCTTTTCATGGAATCATGTGGTACCAATTACTTTAAATTTTAAATATAAAATCAAAAACATTAAAGCTGGAGGAAGCCTTGAAGAATACTTCATCAGAATTATAATTGATAGGAAGACAAATTAAACAGGTTTAAAAAATAAAAAGCATTCATTGGTCCAGAGGCAGAGTGAGTTTTACACATAGTTTTAAACAGAGGTCTAATGTATCAAAAGCATGAGTTTTCTGTAATTCTTTTGACCTTGCCCTCCTTTGTACACTGAGTTGCTTCTCAGGGTGCCTTCACTCTTGTTAACAAAAGTGCCTGAAGCAATTCCAAGCGCTATATGCATATACTACACTCTCCAACAGAGAATGTCTTTTTCCCTAAAATTTCAAGCAAAATTTTTAATATTAACTCTGATTGGTCTGACTTGGGTTTTATGCCCATACCTGTGGCCAGGAGAGATGTAATATACTGATTGACTTAGAAAGAATAATATGCCATGCCCCTTGAGCAGGTAGTGGGGCCAATTTCTTCAGAACTATGTGGATTGTCAAAGAGATGTCTGCAGTTATTGAGGACAGGAAAGGAATAGTGGATGCGAGGAGGCAAACACATATCTGCTAGAACTTTGTAGTACACACTTGTGTGTGGATCAGGATAGAGTCAAGGCAGAACTTAGACACTCAGTGGTAAAGAAAGACCCTCAGTCCAGTGCTCTTTTGATCATACCAGTTTCTTTATGATCACTTTAGTCAACTATTTCTTCTAAACATCTCTAATAAAATCACAGGTAATTTTCAATTAGATTTATAAAATGGTAGTAAGAAATTAATTGTTAGCTGTATGTTTAGTCATTTTCTTGTGTTAATCACGGCCCTGCATTAGAATCGTCTTCCGACAGAGTTTTACAGAAATGTAGACACCTGGGACTCATTGTCACAGAATCCAATTTAAGAGATTCAGGTTGGAGTATGAATGCTTATATTATGCAAAGTGCTCTATAAGTGATTGCAGAGGTCGGGGTAAAAACTTCTGCTATCTCTGTTGGAATATCATGAAAACCAAGCAGCTTCATAAAGAGATCAGGCTGATTTCTGAAAAATTCTGGACCAATTCCTCTGAGATGAGTATTGTATTCAGCAATTATGTATTCTTAACTTTTGATTCATCTCACAGAGAAGTCTCATAGGTCAGCTGTCATTGGACTTCTATAGGTAATGACAGCCAATTATTAGCTTTAGGGAAGACATTGTTAGCCACCAGTCAATTACCCACAAAGCTTCACTCTTCAGAATCAAGGTTAGAGAAAAATTATTTCTTCCTAATAATATTTCTCTTATATGTAATGTGGGAGAATAATCTTTAAGATTATAAATTTTATAAAGAATGATTTAAAAATGGAAATTTCTTTTTCCTTGAATGTTTTGAAGGCAGGACAGCTAGAAATACCATGAACAATAAAACATAACATCAAAGGCCTATTCTACAATGTATTGTTTAGTTTGGAAAAATAATTGGATTTTAAAACAAAGAATACTCTTTGAGTGAGATTGAAGGATACAATAAACTGTTCATTATTGGTTGTTTTTTTTGTTGTTGTTGTTAATGTTATGATAGATTACAACCTTATGAGATTTCAGTTGTACATTATTGTTAGTCATGTGGTGGGTACACCATTTCCCCCTTTGTGCCCTCCCCCCACCCCCCCTTTTCCCTGGTAACCACCGATCAGATCTCCTTGTCAATATATTAACTTCCACCTATGAGTGGAGTCATATAGAGTTCGTCTTTCTCTGACTGGCTTATTTCACTTAACATAATACCCTCAAGGTCCATCCACATTGCTGCGAATGGGCCAAATTTGTCTTTTTTATGGCTGAGTAGTATTCCATTGTGTATATATACCATATCTTCTTTATCCAATCATCAGTTTCTGGGCATGTAGCTTGGTTCCACGTCTTGGCTATTGTAAATAATGCTGCGATGAACATAGGGGTGCAAAGGACTCTTGGGATTTCTGATTTCAGGTTCTTAGGATAGATACCCAGTAATGGGATGGCTGGGTCATAGGGTATTTCTATTTTTAACTTTTTGAGAAATCTCCATACTGTTTTCCATAGTGGCTGTACCAGTTTGCATTGCCACCAACAGTGTATGAGGGTTGCTTTTTCTCCACAACCTCTCCAACATTTGTCGCTCTTGGTTTTGGATGTTTTGGCCAATCTAACGGGTGTAAGGTGATATCTTAGTGTAGTTTTGATTTGCATTTCCCTGATGATTAGCGATGATGAACATCTTTTCATGTGTCTATTGGCCATATTTATATCTTCTTTTGAGAAATGTCTGTTCATGTCCTCTGCCCATTTTTTGATTGGGTTGTTTGTTTTTCTGTTGTTAAGCCGTGTGAGTTCTTTGTATATTATGGAGATTAGCCCTTTGTCGGATAAGTGGCTTGTAAATATTTTTTCCCAATTAGTGAAGCTGTTCTTTTGTTTCAATCCTGTTTTCCCTTGCCTTAAAGAAGCTCTTTAGTCTGATGAAGTCCCATTTGTTTATTCTTTCTATTGTTTCCCTCAAGTGAGGAGTTATAGTGTCCGAAAAGATTCTTTTGAAACTGATGTCAAAGAGTGTACTGCCTATATTCTCTTCTAGAAGACTTATTGTTTCAGGCCTAATCTTTAGGTCTTTGATCCATTTTGAGTTTATTTTGGTGTGTGGTGAAAAAGAATGGTCAATTTTCAATCTTTTGCATGTGGCTGTCCAGGTTTTCCAGCACCATTTGTTGAAGAGACTTTCTTTTCTCCATTGTAGGCCCTCTGCTCCTTTGTCGAAATTTAGCTGTCCATAGATGTCTGGTTTTATCTCTGGGCTTTCAATTCTGTTTCATTGATCTGTGGACCTGTTTTTGTACCAGTACCATGCTGTTTTGATCACTGTAGCTTTGTAGTATGTTTTGAAATCGGGGAGTGTGATTCCGCCGGCTTTGTTTTTGCTCAGGATTGCTTTAGCAATTCGCGGTCTTTTGTTGCCCCATATGAATTTTAAGATTCTTTGTTCAATTTCTGTGAAGAATGTTCTTGGGATTCTGATTGGGATAGCATTGAATCTGTAGATTGCTTTAGGTAGTATGGACATTTTAACCATGTTTATTCTTCCAATCTATGTGCATGGAATGTCTTTCCATCTCTTTATGTCATCGTCAATTTCTTTCAAGAAAGTCTTGTAGTTTTCATTGTATAGATCCTTCACTTCCTTGGTTAAGTTTATCCCAAGGTATTTTATTCTTTTTGTTGTGATTGTGAATGGGATTGAGTTCTTGAGTTCTTTTTCTGTTAGTTCACTGTTAGTGTATAGAAATGCTACTGATTTGTGTATGTTGATTTTATACCCTGCTACTTTGCTGTAGTAGTTGATTATTTCTAATAGTTTTTCTATGGATTCTTTGGGGTTTTCTATATATAAGAGCACGTCGTCTGCAAACAGCGAGAATTTTACCTCTTCATTATCTATTTGGATTCCTTTTATTTCTTTTTCCTGCCGAATTGCTCTGGCCAACACCTCCAGTACTATGTTGAATAGGAGTGGTGAAAGTGGGCACACTTGTCTTGTTCCTGTCCTCAGAGGGATGGCTTTCAGTTTTTGTCCATTGAGTATGATGTTGGCTATGGGTCTGTCATATATGGCCTTTGTTATGTTGAGGTACTTTCCTTCTATACCCATTTTATTGAGGGTTTTTATCATAAATGGGTGTTGGATCTTGTCGAATGCTTTCTCTGCATCTAGTGAGATGATCATGTGGTTTTTGTTTTTCATTTTGTTGATGTAGTGTATCACGTTGATTGACTTGCGGATGTTGAACCATCCCTGTGTCCCTGGTATAAATCCCACTTGATCATGGTGTATAATCTTTTTGATGTATTGCTGTATTCAGTTTGCCAGAATTTTGTTCAGGATTTTTGCATCTATGTTCATCAGTGATATCGGCCTGTAGTTCTCCTTCTTTGTGTTGTCCTTGTCAGGTTTGGGGATCAGAGTGATGTTGGCTTCATAGAATGTGTTAGGGAGTACTCCATCTTCCTCAATTTTCTGGAATAGTTTGAGAAGAATAGGTATTAAGTCTTCTTTGAATGTTTGATAGAATTCTCCAGAGAAGCCATCTGGTCCTGGACTCTTATTTTTGGGGAGGTTTTTGATTACCGTTTCTATTTCCTTACTTGTGATTGGCCTATTCAGATTCTCCATTTCTTCCTGATTCAGTTTGGGGAGGTTGCAGGAGTCTAGGAAGTTGTCCGTTTCTTCCAGGTTGTTCAATTTGTTGGCATATAGTTTTTCATAGTATTCTCTTATGATCCCTTGTATTTCATTGGTATCTGTTGTGATTTCTCTTCTCTCATTCCTAATTTTATTTCTTTGAGATTTCTCTCTTCTTTTCTTGGTGAGTCTGGCTAAAGTTTTGTCGATTTTGTTAATTTTTTTGAAGAACCAACTCTTTGTTTCATTGATCCTTTCTACTGTCATTTTTGTTTCAATATCATTTATTTCTGCTCGTATTTTTATTATTTCCCTCCTTCTACTGACTCTGGGCTTTGTTTGTTCTTCTTTTTCTAGTTCTGTTAGGTGTTGTTTGAGGTTGCTTATGTGAACTTTTTCTTGTTTAGTGAGGTGAGCCTGTATTGCGATGAATTTCCCTCTTAGGACTGCTTTTGCTGCATCCCAAATGATTTGGTATGTCGTGTTCTCATTTTCATTTGTCTCCAGATAATAGTTGATTTCTTCTTTAATTTCTTCAATGATCCATTGTTTGTTCAGAAGCGTGTTGTTTAGTCTCCACATTTTTGCACCTTTCTCTGCTGTTTTCTTGTAGTTGATTTCTAGTTTCATAGCATTATTATCAGAAAAGATGCTTGATATTATTTCAACTCTCTTGTATTTATTGATGTTTGCTTTGTTTCCCAAAATATGGTCAATCCTTGAGAATGTTCCATGTGCACTTGAGAAGAATGTGTAACCTGCTGTTTTTGGATGAAGTGTTCTATATATATCTATTAAGTCCATCTGGTCTAGTTTTTCATTTAATTCTATTATTTCCTTGTTGATTTTCTGTCTGGATGTTCTGTCCATTGGTGTTAATGGTGTGTTGAGGTCCCCTACTATTTTTGTATTGTTGTTGATGTCTTCTTCTAGTTCTATTAAGAGTTGCTTTACAAATTTTGGTGCTCCTGTGTTGGGTGCGTATATATTTATAAGTGTTATGTCTTCTTGGTGGAGAGTCCCTTTTATTATTATATACTGTCCCTCTTTGTCTTTCTTTATCTGTTTTGCTTTGAAATCTACCTTGTCTGATATTAGTATAGCGACACTTGCTTTCTTTTGTTCATTATTAGCTTGGAGTATTGTTCTCCATCCCTTCACTCTGAGTCTGTGTTTGTCTTTGGGGCTGAGGTGTGTTTCCTGGAGGCAGCATATTGTTGGGTCTTGTTCTTTGATCCATCCTGCCACTCTGTGTCTTTTGATTGGGGAGTTCAATCCATTTACATTTAGAGTGATTATTGAGATGTGGGGGCCTACCACTACCATTTTGTGTCTTGTTTTCCGGTTTTCTTCAGTTTCCTTTGTTTCTCGTCCCATGGTTTAATCTGTTCTGATGAAGAGCTGCTACTCTCTGTTGTTGTCCTTCTACTTATCTCTTCTGCTCTTGGTTTTGTAGCCCCTTTCCTTTTTTTGATTTTTCAGGAATGAGGGTTTTCCTGAGGATTTCCTGAAGAGGAGGTTTTGTGGCAATGAACTCCCTTAATTTTTGTTTATCTGGGAAAGTTTTTATTTCTCCATCATATTTGAAGGATATTTTCGCTGGGTAGAGAATTCTCGGCTGTAGGTTTTTGTCCTTCAGATTTTTGAATATATCATTCCACTCTCTTCTAGCCTGTAAAGTTTCTGCTGAGAAATCTGCTGATAGCCTGATGGGGGTTCCTTTGTAGGTTAGTTTCTTTTGCCTGGCTGTCCTTAGTATTTTCTCCTTGTTGTTGACTTTTGCTAGCTTCACTACTATATGCCGTGGGGTTGGTCTTCTTGCATTGATAAAGTTTGGAGATCTATTGGCTTCTGTCACCTGAAGATCCATCTCTCTCACCAGATTTGGGAAGTTCTCAGCCATTATTTGTTTGAATAGGCTTTCTGCCCCTTTCTCCTTCTCTTCTCCCTCTGGTATACCTATAATCCTTACGTTGCATCTCCTAATTGTGTCTGATAATTCTCAGAGAGTTTCTTCATTTCTTTTTAGTCTTACTTCTCTCTCCTCCTCTGCCTGCAGCATTTCTATATTGCCATCTTCCAAATTGCTAATTCTTTACTCCATATTATCGGCTCTACTGTTCAGTGCATCTAGATTTTTCTTAATCTCCTCTATTGTGTTCTTCATTTCCAGTATTTCTGTTTGGTTCTTCTTTATCGTATCAAACTCTTTTGTGACATAGCTCCTGAACTCATTGAGTTGTCTATCTGAATTCTCTCTTAACTCATTGAGTATTTTAATGATGGCTGTTTTGAAGTCATCGTCATTTAGGTTATATATCTCATTTTCTTTGGGATTGTTTTCTGTGTGTTTGTTATTTTCCTTCTGTTCTGGAGATTTAATGTATTTTTTCATATTGCTTGATGTTGTTGATTTGTGCCTCCGCATAGAGATAGAGTTTAGTTGCTCCTTCCACTTGTTTCTGCTGGTGTGGTGGGGGAGCAGCTGTTTATACTGCACCAACCAGGAACCCTATCTGCAGTTGCTAACTGGGCCTGGGCCCCTCCTCATAGTCACAGTGGTCCTTTGGATTCCCTCTTCTGCCATGGGGGCCGTCATGGGGGGATTTCAGGCTGCTGGTGCCTACTGTTGCAGCCCACCTAGACGTGCTCCCTCCTTGGGGTCTGCAATGGTGTTATGGGCTTTTCCAGCAGCCAGGGGTAGGATCACTTATATTTGCCGCTCTGTCACTGTCGGCACCCACAAAATCTCACTTGTCCACTATGGGTCACAGCAGAGCTATTGGCATCTTCTACAGTCTGTGGTTAGCTCACCTAGCTATGCTACTTTTGTCCCGGGGACTTCCAGCCTTGTGGCTGCCGGATGGGTGCTCTCTACTAGTGCTGTGCAGAGGCTTTCGCTGAGGCTGCTGTGAGCCTGTAGGGTTTCCCCCTAGGCTACAGAGCTGGGTCACTGGAACTCCACCCAGCCCCAGTCCTGTTCCCCAGGAACTCGGGTAGCCCTTTGCCCTGTCTGGGGGATAGCCATCTCTGGCTATCCTGATTTCAGTGGTACGTGGTCAGCTGCTGCCCTGCCTGATATTCTCCTCTCTGGGACCCTCCCGGTGTTGTGGATGCTGGGTATGGCCCCTCCACTAATGGCAGACAGAGAGTTTTGTCTGCTGCCCGGGTGGAACTCTGGAGCTTCCCCTCTGGGCCGTGGAGCTGGCCTCTGGAGCTCCACCCAGCCCCAGTCCTCTCCAAGATCTCCAGCAATCCCTTGCCCCACAGGGGGGGCAACAGCAGCTGGGGGTTGCCGCGCCCTCTGGGATTCTCTCTGGGACTTTCCCAGAGTTGTGAATGCTGGGGATGGCCCCTCCGCTAATGGCAGGCAGAGAGTTTTGTCTGCTGCCCGGGCGGAACTCTGGAGCTTCCCCTCCGGGGCGTGGAGCCGGCCTCTGGAGCTTCACCCAGCCCCAGTCCTCTCCGAGATCTCCGGCAATCCCTTGCCCCACTGTGCAGGCAGTGGCAGCTGGGGGCCCGCCATACCCTCTGTGATTCTCTCTGGGACCCTCCGGGCTCCGTGGACACCAGGCGGGATCTCCTGGCCAATGGCAGGGCGAGACTCTCCCCGTGGGCTCAGGTGTGTAACTCTAGAGTTTCCCTCTGCATTTAGGAGTAATTGCAGGGGGTTTAGGTAGGGTTCTGGTCACCTGTTTCCACCATCGCTCCTCTGCTGTGTGCTCACTCCTGCCCTAGGTGTGTGTTGATCTTCTGGGGGCATCCGTTGGAAGAAAGCCGTTTGCAGGTACTAGGCTGTTCGGTTGGGGTCGGAGAGTTTTCATCTATCTCCACCTCCTCCCGGAGGGAAGTCCATCTGCCTTCCAATGTATAGTCGTGTGGGTCTCTCAGACGTCCTGAGATGCTATCTGGATATCCTTTGTTAAGCGATGAGTGTCCAAATAATTGTAGACTCGAAGGGGGAGAGACAAAGAGGACTACTCATGGTGCCATCTTGGATCCCCACAAAACCCATTATTGGTTGTTCTTTAAACAATTTCTCTACAATTAATCATGTTTTGCTTAAAATTAATATAGTAAAGCACATAGAATTTTGAGTGTTCATAAAGTATGAGCAAAACATTTCACGTCAAAGTGTATAGAAGTAAAGAAGGAGGAAAAATGTGAGTCTCTGAGCAGCACAGCCATCCACAAAGAGAAGAAGTAAACCAATTAACTTCTCTGATAAATTAAAAGATATACACAGCACAGATTCTTTCACTTAATTGATTAATTTTTTTGTTTTGTTTAGTAAACTACTATAGGTAAAGTTAAAAGAATTAAATCATCTGAAAAATGTTAAAATAAACCGAATAATTCATTAATAAATGTTACTTTCATGAGTGGAAAGAAAAAGTAATTTTTAAAAGATATTAATTAGAAAGTATTTCTTTTGAAACTTTTCTTAAGTATAAGCCTAAACTGGTGTCATGAGAGATTTAAAGAACTCACTTATATAGACACAATAACATTCTGCTTATTAGAAGTTCCATAGTAACCGTTAACAAATCTATTCATGAAAATGAAAATTCTCCCCAAATTTTGATGAATAAGTTGAATAATTAATGAAAAACGAATAAAGAGGAAGCAAGCTTCCTCTGCTTCATGTTTAGTATAATTAAACTATTTATAATAACTTTGAAAATCTGATAAATCATAATATTTTCTGGTATATTACAACTATCTTTAATCTTCCCAATATAGCCTATTTAATTTGTGTCTTTTATAAATAATAAATAGTGTGTTAAAGACTATAAGCATAGTCAATTAATCAAGTGACTTCAAGTTTTTTGCTTTTATACAGTTATTTATTCCATTAATACAGCCTTTACTAAAAATAACACTGAGGAAACTTTTACACACACAAATATACACACAGTTCAGAGAACATTCATTCCCCCAAAATGATAAGGTAAGCAGATAAATAGACAAACATAAATAATGATACAGAACAGACCATTTAGGAGCAGCCCTAGTACGTATAAAACCTTCATATGAATGAAGTGTAGAAATAAAATTCAGTGTCTAAGAGGTAGATTACTCAATATATTGAGTTGAGAGAACTGGATAGACATTTGATAATCAATTAAAGTCGTTTAATTAAGAATCACATTTCACGTCATGCATTTCACAGACCAAGTGAATGGGAAATTTGAAGATGGAAAGAGAAGGCTTATGTAGGCATTAATATGGAAATTTTTTTCTAAGCATTGGTAAAATAATAAAAGACAAAGAATAGATATGACTTCATAAAATTTTAACACTTGTGCACATAAAATATGCACTTTAAATGATAATAAAGGCAAAGAGCAAATTAGAAACAAACATTTGATCTAAATATAACTGTTAAAACCTTTAAGTACACATAAAAATTTATAAGAAAATCACCAAGCCTTCAACAGAAAAAAGATCAAAGTCACTAAAAACATGTTCTCAAAAAAAGATGCAGAATTGGTAACCTACTGCATAATGCGTTGTCATTAGTGATTATTTTGTCCTTGCTATCCATAAATCTACTCTCCATTTGCTAACTCTCTCTAAATAATCACACTCATATCTGTGTTTTCAATTACTACACAGATGGCCCCCATATTTGTATCTACAGCTGAGAATTTTTCTTTATGCTTCAAATGGTGCTGGATATAAACAGGCATACTTGAAAGTTGTTTCTCCCCCGAGTTTCTTAAAGGCAACTCACATTTAATACATCCAAATAAATTCTACGATGCTATCACTCACAAAACGTCTTCGCCTCCTGATCTCCATCCATCCCATGATAAAATCCAGAAAACAGTCATCCTTGATTCCACCCTTTCCCTCATCCTGAATGCCCAAGACGTCACCAACTCCCATCCAATGACCCTCCACGTACTACCATCTTTTATGTCAAATATCTTCTTATTTTGTTTCCATAAATCCACAAGGGCTTCCTTCTGCTCTGTTTTCCAAATTTAAGAAATAACAAAACTCTTTTTTAAGTCACATCAGATATTATCATTCTGTATTTAAGTCTCTTCAATGGCATCTATTTAGGTTCTAAGACACTGATGTAAATAGGGCCTAATTTTTTGTACTGACTTATCTATTTCTTCATCTTCAAATGCACCAAAATTGTCAAATCGCACTCTGCTTCAAGTGCACTGGTCTTGCTACCAAAGAACAATGCTTTCTCCTACCGCAGAGCCTTTTATACATTTTTCTTCCCAGAATACTTCTTTGCTCTTTTTTGTCTAGTAAGCCTTACTCCTCCTTTAGTTCGAAGTTTATTGAGCACGTCTTCATGACAGTTTTACAGGAGCCGCAGAGGAGGTTTGACTTCCCTGTCGTGATCTCTCCTATCATTTTGTACTCTCATTCATAGCACTGACCACAGTTGTCATTTTACACTTATTTGTGGGATCGTTTGATTCATTTCCCTCTTCTTCATTTTGTTGTAAATTTCAGAAACACAGAAACCCAACCATATTGTTACCCCAGTCCCTGGCCCCATAAGACATTAACCACAACCCTGCTCAGAACAACCCTGACACGGTCCCTTTAGCTTACAGGAAACCACAATGAATGGTAGGAGGAGAAGGCTGAGATGTGTAGTGGAAACCAGTTAAAACCAGTTGAAAGAAACATGGCAGTCTAACTTGACCTGACACAGATCCCGAAGCTCATTAATTGCTCATTGTAATACATTACCATGCTACATAACATATCCACTGGTGCCATGACAGTTTACAATTGCCATGACAATGGCAGGATATAACTAAATAAGGAAAGAAGAGAGGTGGTACCCTTTTCCCCAGAAAAGCCTGCACATTTCCCCAAATAACTGTGAATATTCCCTCCCTTCCTTACCTAGAACCCTTATAACAGCTGCCTAATCATCCCAGGAGCTGCAAAGTTGATTTGTGAACATAGTTCCACTTCTCCATTCTTTGGCCATTGAATAAAAGCTTGTGCTGTTGAACGCTCAACTTTGGTTACATTTCAAATCCATGACACCAAATAGAATAGAACGCTCCAAAGAAGGGACAGATTGTGGGTATGAGGCCCAACCATGGGCTCCTCCTCGGAATGTGGCTCAGACTCTCATCAGAGTGAGGTGAAATTGGGAACAATATCTGTGTACTGATTGTATCTCCAGTGTTGAACAGTCACTGGTAAAAGAAGATCAATAAACCTTTGATCTACAAGTAAATAAAATTTAATTTGTATATAAAATAGGATTACAAATAATAATTAAATTCCATTCGGTAAAAGAGCAATCAAATTATTAGCTTTAGATATTGCTGGTGGGAGTGAAACTTAGTACCACCTTTCTGGAAACCATACTGACTGAAACACAATGCTTAAAATTGTTCACAAGATTTATCTCAGTAATTTTATTTCACGTGTTGAAATCTCTAGAATAGAAAAAGACAGTGCACCTTCCTAATTAGTTGAAGGAAAAAAATGACAAAATACAAAGGAAATATTCAGAAATACTGGCAAAGTTGTGAATGCACATACGTACATATTCACACACAAACAATAAACATTTCAACATTATATATTATGATGAAAGTAATAGAAACATTTTAAAAGTTTTAAAAATATTTTAATGAGAAATTTAATAGATTGCATAAGATGATGAAGGATTTAAAATTTAGACATGGTAAAATTATACATATATATTTAGATTAGTAGGACTGAGACTAAAAGAAATTGTATTAAAATATGAATAGTAATATCTGCCTCTGAATTTTGATAATTATTTCTTCATTTTTATACTTTTTTGGATTTATTTTCCATGTATTTTTCGACAAACATGGCTTACTGCTATTTCTATAAACTATAACAATTATAACTAGCAAAACAATATGTAAAATATATACACAAAATTTATATATATATTTCAAATATCTATACATTTTAAATACTTATTTATATATATATATTTCAAATATCTATACATTTTAAATACTTATATATTTTTAAAACTTAAACAAGAATATATATATGTTTTAAAGAATCACCCAGATTTGCTATTTCACATTTCAGGCTAAAGAAACTGGTCTAATAAATCTGACAAGATTAATTCAACTGGCATAGGCTATTTTCTGTTTTCAGACTATAGTACTTTTCTCATTCTTTATGAATTCTTAAATTCAATAAGGAGCCTTCTACAGCTTTCCTAATGAATCTTTAGATTCATGCCAGCTATACATTCTGATTTATATACATTTAAATTACTTAAAATCAGTGAAGCAAACATAGCCATGATTGCTAAATGCCAAGTCGTAGAAATTCTGTATTACTCCCACTAACTCTTTTCATTCGATATCTTAAAAACAAATGCTGATAGAGTTGGGCAAAAAAAGAGTGTTCATATGCATAGAAGAATTAAGTTGTGGGAGAAGCTAGAGATAGTCTCTGTCTCATGAAGTCTCACACATTTGTGGCAATGTCTCCTCATTTCATATTTTTTAACTTACTTTTTCCAGTAAAAATTACACACATTAATTTTCTACTTAAGGGAATTTTCCCTAGCTGGACGCCTTTAAAATATGAGTTCTAGTTGTATCCTAAAAATAGCTTTTTTCACCAGGTTAAAAATTGAGGCTGGATAATTTAGTCAACACAATCATTATTATGGATATGTATAGATGCACATTTAATGAGATCCAAGAAGCATCTTAAGGACTTCAGACAATGTTCTTTATTTCTGATGGGCTAAGATAGAATCTATTCCAGGTAACAACATGTTCTTTCTCTGTGAACACTGGATTTTTTTTAGCAATCACAAGGAGACCATAGTACAAAATAAGATATAGGCTGTTCATCCTCAAGAGACAAATTACTTACTCTACTAATTTCTCAGCCCTCTACCAGCTGATATAAGTTCTAATCACAGGAGTGAAAAAAATCATGAGGTTCTGTGGTCTTTATGCCATGCATACTTGCTATTTTGTAATAGTTTTGTTAGAGAACATAGAAAGTTTACTGTTCAATGCCACAAATGAGAAGAAACAACAACAGCGAATATAATTGGGTGTTGGAAGCTGTCATTGTCAATAACATTAGACATACCGTAAAGGAGGAAAGTTACCTAAAGAGAGGAATGGTGTGACCCAGTTTTGTCCATGGAGATCAATTTTGGATTTTTTTTATCCTTTCAGAAAGAAAAGTTAAAAAGCATTGCAAGAAATAATGAAGACTATTTCACAAAAATGAAATGTTTAATTTATCAGGAAAATACCTCAAATCTAAATATATACATACCCAAGCATATAGCATCAAAGTATACAAGGCAAAAATGAACAGAACTACTAAGGGAAGGCAAATTAATATAGTGGGAGAATTTAAGAGTTAACAGTCTATTCCAGTTATTGAGGAAAACATAGAAAAAATTAAGCAAGGTCAAATAAAAGCTAAATATCCATTATTTAGCAAGTAAAAAGATGGAAATAATAAAAGATAGAGTGGAAATTAATAAAATACAAGATAAATATACAAAAGAGAAAATCAACAAGTTAAACATTAGCTTTTTGAAAAGATCAATAAAATTGATAAAACTCTGGCAAGACTAACGAGATACAGAGAAAGAGAGAAAGAGATCTTATTACTGATATCAGGAATAAATAAAGAACCTTAATTGCTTCACTTTAGGCCCAGGAGACAAGAAGAGAATAAGATACTGTGTGCAAACTTATTCCAACAAATGCACGTATGAAAAAAACCCAGCAACTTATGTACTCTTATGCTTACTACAGATATCAAATTAGTAATTATACATTTTAGCACAGTAAAAGCTCCATGGTCAGAGGTCTTCACCAGGGAAATCTACCAAGTATTTAAAGAAAACATAATTCAAATCTTAAATTCTTTCAGAGACTAGAATAAGAAAGCACCCTTTAACTTAATTTGTATGGCAATCATGACCTTGATACTAAACTGACACATAATGGACAAGTACAGATGAAGTAAATGAAGAAATAGTAGATAAAAAATCCTAAATGAAATATAAGCAAACACAAAACATCAATATATAAACAGGATTCAATGATGTTACCAAGATTTATCCTAAAAAAGGGCAATCAAGTAGCATCATATCACTAGACTAAAGAAGAAAATTACTTTATTATCTAAATAGACTTTAAGAGCATTTCTCAAAATTCTTACCACCATAGAATGGAACTTTCTTGGCTGGATAAAGAATATTTCACCAGAACAACAACAAAAAAAACAAAAAAAGAAAGACGAAAAATAGCAACAATCAAAAAAAAAACTATAGAAAACATCATACTGAAAGTGAAACACTGAAATCTTTCCACATGCAATCCAGGATAAGAAAAGATACTCAAAATTACCACCTTTATTCAATATTGGAAAAGTGCTGTAAAGCACTAAAATAAATTAAAAGTCTAAAGATTGGGAACACAGACAAAGTCTCTAAGTGTTCACATATGATAGGATTGTGTGTTTGTTTGGAAATTCAATAGAATCTACAGATTACATTTTAGAATTAATTCGAAAGTTCAGCAAGGTTTTGATTACAAGTGCAATATTCAGAAATGAACTACAAAATAAGGTATAATTTGCAATCGTATGAAAAATATCAAGTATCTAGAAATAAATTTAGCAAAAGAAGTACATAAGTTCAAAAAATAATACTGTAAAAATTTAATGAAGGGATTAAAGATGGTTCAAAGACATAGACATGATAAGGTTTGCACTGTGGAGCAATGAATAATCTACATTTTTTTCCAGTAATGATACAGAAACATTTATATACTCATACGAAAATTATAGTTCCTCTAATACATACTATGAAAAATTCATTGTAAATGAGAATGCCCAATAATAAAGATTTTAAAAGAAACCATAGGAGGCTATCTTTATAAACTTATAGAGGACTACTTGAAAAAGTATAATTTACTCATTCTGTTTATTATTATAAAAGTATCAGAAAAACTTATTAAACTATTGAAAATCATACACATTGACCCGAGATGATGGCCATGATATATTAAATAATAAAAGGAAGTAAAAGGTATAAAGTCATAGTAATCAACGTCATGTGGATTGCTCTAAGAGAGGTATATAGATTAATGGAACAGAATTAAAAGTCTGGAAATAAACTTCATATTTATGGTCAACTGATTTTTGAAAAAGGTAAAAAAATAATTCAATGGAGAAAGGATAGTCATCTCACCAAATGGTGCTGGGAAAATTACACATCTTCATTCAAATAAGTACATTTTTTTCAAAATAAATAAAAGAAAACTGACACCTGTGCCTAACACCATGTAGATAATTAACTAAAAATGGGTCAAAAACCTAAATGAAAGCACTGTATAAAAATATTCTGGACAAAAAACATAGGAAGAACTCTTCATAACCTTGGGTAGGTGAATAATTCTTAGCTATGATCCCAAAATAATAATCCACACAAGAAATAATTGATAAATTGGACTTTATCAAAATCAAAAAGTTTTGCATCTCAAAGAATACCATTATTAAAACGGAAATGCAAGTGACAGACTGGGAGAAAATATTTTCAAATTATATATTTGGTAAAGGAATTGTATCCAGGATATATAATAATTTTTACAGCTTGATAAATAAGAAGACAAAACAATGGATTTAAAGATGGGCAAAAAGTTGAATGAACATTTTGCCAAAGAAGACACACATGGGGCTGGCCCAGTGGTGCAGTGGTTAAGTGCGCATGTTCCACTTTGATGGCTGGGGGTTCTCCGGTTTGGATCCCGGGTGTGAACATGGCACCGCTTGGAAAGCCATGCTGAAGTAGGCGCCCCACATATAAAGTAGAGGAAGATGGGCAAGGATGGGCTCAGGGTCAGTCTTCCTCAGCAAAAAGAGGAGGATTGGCAGCAGTTTTTGCTCAGGGCTAATCTTCCTCAAGAAAAAAAAAAAAAAAAACAAGACACATAAATAGTTAATAAACACCTTAAAAGATACTCACCATCTTTAGTCGTTAAGGAAATGCAAATTAAAAGAGCAATGAACTAATACTGCTTACCCAATAGAATGACTATAATAAAATGTCGTCTTGTCAGATGATAAGTATTGGCAAAGAAGCAGAGAAACTGGAACCCTAATATAGTGCAGATAAGAAGGTAAAATGTAAAAAACACTTTAAAAAACAATTTAGCAGTTTTTTAAAAATCTATACATAAATTTGCCATGTGACTCAGCAATATTATTCCTAAGAATTTAACAAGAGAAAATACATATCTACACAAACACATCATAGGAATGCATATAGTAGCACTATTTATAATAACTGAAAAATGAAAATGATCCAAATATTTATAAACTAATGAATAGAAAAGTAATAGTATCCATACAATAAAATATGATTCAGCAACAGCTAGGAATGAACTCCTGATGCATGCTAAAACAGCTTTTTGATGTTTTTGTTTGTTTATTTTGATGAACCTCAAAAACAATATGCTAAATAAAGAAGTCAGACTCAGAAGACCACAGATTATACGATTTTATTTACACGAAATGTTCAGAAAAAGGCACATTTATAGAGACATAAAATGGATCTATGGTTACCTGTTGTGAAAATAGGAGCAGAGATTAACTGCAAAAGAGCATAAAGGAGATTTATGGGTTGATGAAAATGTCCAAAAACAGAATTGTGGTGATGGTTGCACAATTCTATTATTTACCAAAATAATGAAATTGTCCACTTACAGTGGATAATTTTATAACATGTGAATTATATCTCAATTAAGCTGTTAACAAAACAAAACAAAAGAAAAAAGGTGAAAAAAAAAGAAAAAAGGTGAAATACAATGTGTATATGATTACCCCATATTGATAGAAACAAAAAGTGAATACACGTGTGTGTACAAAGGTATGGACAAAATTCACATTGTAAGTGAGGTTAATTTGATGTAGGGTTAAAAAAAACAATTATTAATATTTTCTTGTTTGCCTATGTTGTTCAATATGTGTAAATGAGCATTGTTTTATATATTAAAAGATCCAGAAGGTTAAAATACTTAAGTAAATCTTTATAGGTCTAGATTGTATTAAAAGACTACATTATTAATTTTGTTCGCGTTGAATGATAAACTCTGATGCTTTCTCTGATATATATACATACATGTATCAGAATGGAACATATATATTCTATGCCAAACAAGTGAAAGAACAATAATTCCTGAAGCCCTTTTATTATTATTATTATTTTCTATTTATTTGTTTTATTTCCCTGAAGACTGTCTTCTGTCAATTTCCACTGGCCCTCTTTTACCACACCTTTTTATATACGTACATGTATAGTATCTGCACAAATTCTGTAATCACAGATAGAATTTCCAGTAGAATGCTTAAATATTGTTGCTGATTCTTAGATAATAATAGCATACATTTGTTCAATAAATTTTTATTGCAAACCTATTATCTTCAATCTCTATGCAATTCAATCCTCGAAAAGATTTTTTTTTTTTTTAAAAAAACACCTATAATGGTGGGGTTTTGTACAATGGTACAACTGTCAAAAATACATACTCCTGGGGCTGCCCTGTTCCTGAGTGGTTACAGTTCTGTGGGTTCTGCTTCTGTGGCTTGTGTTCATGGGTTCAGATGCTGGGTGCGGACCGCTCCACTCATCAGCCACGCTGTGGAGGCATCCCACAGTGCAGATGTTACTCATAGCACAGATGGCACAGATGTTAGCTCAAGGAGAATCTTCCTCAAGAAAAATAAAAGAAAGAGGAAGATGATTGGCAATGGATGTTAGGTGAGGGCCAATCAGCCTCACCAAAGTATTTATATATGCACACTCCTGATCTGTCTTTCCATGTGATTCTCATTACAGGAGCATTAACATGCAGGTTTTTAAGTTTGCTCAGTGGAGCAACCAAGGTGAACCATACACAGCTAGTTTACCAGAGAACACCAGGGAAATAGACAGCTAATAAGAGTGCTCCTAGAGTCAGACAGAACCTCAAAGACTTCCCTCAAAAACTGTCTCTGCAAAGGGCCTCAAATTTAATCAGATCAAATTGTGGAGCAATTTATAACCTACAGTATTGTCAAAAACCACTGTTCAGTATTCTCCTAGAAGATTTAGCCAGGGCAATTAGACAAGATAATTAATGAAACGACATCCAGATTTGAAATGAGAATGTAAAACTATCTCCATTTACAGATGACATCATCTTGTATACAGAAAATTTTGTTATGTGTGTATATATAGAATCTAAACATGTTTAGAAAATTCTTTCTCAGAATTGGAGAAAATATTTGCAAATCACATATCTGATAAGGGACTCATGTCGAGAATACACATAAAATATTCTTGAACACAATAAAAAATAAAAGGACCCATAAGCCTGTTTAACATAAGCAAAGGATTTGAAAAGATATTTCTCCAGAAAAGATAAACAAGTGGTCAATAAGTTCATGAAAAGATGCTTGACATCATTAATAATTAAGGAAGGCAAATCAAAACCACAATAAGATACCACTTCACATTTGCTAGGATGGCTAGACTCAAAAAGTCAGATTATGACAAGTGTTAGTGAAGATATGCAAAAATCTTCCTTGGCAGCTGGTGGGAATGTAAAATGATGCAGCTGCTTTGGAAAACAGGCTGGCAGTTCCCCCAAAGGTTAAATATCGAGTTATATGACCCAGCGACTCTACTCCTAAGTATATACCCAAGTGCATATTCAATGAAAACATGTCCATATAAAAACTAGTATGTGAATATTCATGAAAGCATTATTCACAATAGCCAAAAAGTAGAAACAACCCAAATGTTCATCAGCTTATAAACAGACAAAATAGGGTATATCCATAGGATGAAATACTATTGGCAATAAAAATGAGTGAAGTACTTAGTGACGAATGATACAACAGGAAGAATCTTGAAAGTAGTATGCTAAGTGAAAGAAGCCAGTTACAGAAGACCACACATTATGTGACTCCATTATATGAAATGTCCAGTACAGGCAAATCTATAGAGACAGAAAGTAGGTTAGAAGTTGCCTAGAACTTGGCGGTAGTCGTGGAGGTGGTGGGGGGGAGGGGACGAAGGGAAAAAGTATGTGACTGCTAATGGGTGCAGGATTTTTTTGAGAGATGATTAAATGTTCTAAAATTGATCGTGGTGATGCTTGCACAACTCAGTGAATGTAGTAAAAACCATTGAATTGTACGCTTTGTTTATTTATTTACTTTTAAAGATTGGAACCTGAGTTAACGTCTGTTGCCAATCTTCTTTTTTTTTCCTTGCTCTCCCCAAAGCCCCCCAGTATATAGCTGTATATTCTAGTTGTAGGTCCTTCTGGTTCTGCTATGTGGGACACTGCCTCAGCATGCTGATGAGCAGTGCTAGGTACACACCCAGGATCCGAACTGGTGAAACCCAGGGCTGCCCAAGCAGAGAGAGTGAACTTAACCACCGGGCCACAGAGCCAGCCCCTGAACTGTATACTTTAAATAGGTGAGCTGTATGGTTTGTGAATTATATCTCAATACAGCTATAGTTAAAATGTTTTATAGCATAAAACAGTTCTAAATGATATGAAATATGTGCACAGCTAACTTTGTTTTCCATCCTACATTTGTCCTTGGGAAATCCTATTTCTCTTATTTGAATCTCAAGTGAGAATTCCTTGTATTCAAAGTTTTCAATATTCCACTGTTGGGCTTGTCTCACCCTCATCTCCCGCTCCCTCATAGGCCCCTCCTGGAACATTAGGTTAACTCATGCAAGCGTAGGTAGACTGGGAGAGGCCATTCAGGGTCTGTACTTGGCATCTCTGCTTGTTGTGTGTTGTTGATACTCCCTTTTCTTCTTTTGATGCTCAACCCGCTTCCTTTGGCCCTATTGTATCAACGGACGTCACGGAGCCTCTGGTGCATGTGTCCCCGGACCTCTCCAGAAACAGCTCATTCAAAAATTAGGTGGCTTTTTCTCTATATGGTTCAATCTTTTCAGCTCCGAATAATAAGTACATCAGTCATAGCTATAGTTTGCTCTGTTTCAGTCCTGGTATCATTCTTCAAAACTTTGAGCGGGTAATACCATAATATTATCACTATCACGGCTGTTTATTAATCATCTGCAGTGTTCCATGCGTTTCCTAGGCTCTTGGCATTCCAAAATGAAAGAATTTTTCTCTTTTCACCCGTCTAAAGGGCAAAAAAGTTTGAAATCTTTGTGCTAAAGACATGCATAAGGTGATAATCGAGCTAGAGGAGGGATTGTTGAATTTAGCCTGAGAGAGGTGAAGGTTTTACCCAAAGAAGCTTCCAAGAAGAAACAATTGAGATAAGTCTTGGAAGAGTGAAGTGTCTTGAAACATAAATTGAGAGTCAATCTGAGTCCCACTTGCCCTCTTCCAGAAAATTGTACTCTTTGACTCTTAACTTTCTTCAGCACACTCTTCCTCATTCTGTGTTACCCTGCTTGAGGAATTAAGCTGCTGGTCTTTATCTTCTTTTGTGCAAAGTTTTTAATCTTCATGCACCTGCTCTCAGGATCCCCTGTGCTGGCTGCTGTATGATGAAAGGGTCTTCATTTATTAGTACCAACAGACTCAGGGCATGTCAGGCATTTAAGCTTGGTTCAGCCTAGGAAAACTTGGGTGACAAAATTGAGCATATATTAAGTTTGCATAATAAAGTTCTGTTTTTAAGCTGCCCATCTATTAGATATAAAATCAGTTTATACTGAATGAAATTTATATTAGTATATGTGGATGCCACATATAGCCTTTTTGTCCTCTGTGTTCAATAAAAAATGCAATATAGATGAATTTAGTAGAAGACACACCACTCTTAGAAGCAAACCCAGAACATAAATGGCTGAAGTGTTCTTCATTGAGCAAAATCATCTTTGAATAAATTATGAACACATCTCAGTGGCCACGTGTTAGCTGTGTGATTTTTGGGCATGTCATCTAATCTCTTTGAGCTAACATCCCTGATTTGTTAAAAGGTAATAGTGATACCTACTTCATCGGGTTTGTGTCAATCACATTTCAGTCAGGAAAGCATCTCACATATTATTAGTAGGAAGGGTGTAAATGCTTACACAATTCTTGGAAAGTCTGAGGAAATGAAGGTCAGGGAAGCCACCATCACCAATGTCAGTTACCGGCACAGAAATAGATGATTATGACGAGCTCAGCCCATGGCCAATTTCAGCATCTCTGGGAAAGCTTCTCCAGATGGTCTCAGCCTGCATCTGTGATGCCGGTTCTTCTCAAGAATCTCATCTGAAAGCTGCATTGAACCTCGCATCTTCCCAGGGGCAACTGTCTCTGGAGAATAATGATCTGTCTTTCCTGCTTTTTTTTTTTTTTTTTTTTTTTTTTTTTTTTTTTTTATTAATGTTATGATAGATTACAACCTTGTGAGATTTCAGTTGTACATTTTTGTTAGTCATGTTGTGGGTACACCACTTCCCCCTCCGTACCCTCCCCCCACCCCCCCTTTTCCCTGGTAACCACCAATCAGATCTCCTTCTCAATATACTAATTTCCACCTATGAGTGGAGTCATATAGAGTTCGTCTTTCTCTGACTGACTTATTTCGCTTAACATAATACCCTCGAGGTCCATCCACATTGTTGTGAATGGGCCAATTTCGTCTTTTTTTATGGCTGAGTAGTATTCCATTGTGTATATATACCACATCTTCTTTATCCAATCATTAGTTTCTGGGCATGTAGGCTGGTTCCACGTCTTGGCTATTGTAAATAATGCTGCAATGAACATAGGGGTGCAACGGACTCTTGAGATATCTGATATCAGGTTCTTAGGATAGATACCCAGTAATGGGATGGCTGGGTCATAGGGTATTTCTATTTTTAACTTTTTGAGAAATCTCCATACTGTTTTCCATAGTGGCTGTACCAGTTTGCATTCCCACCAACAGTGTATGAGGGTTCCTCTTTCTCCACAACCCCTCCAACATTTGTCGTTCTTGGTTATGGATGTTTTTGCCAATCTAACGGGGGTAAGGTGATATCTTAGTGTAGTTTTAATTTGCATTTCCCTGATGATTAGCGATGATGAACATCTTTTCATGTGTCTATTGGCCATATTCATATCTTCTTTTGAGAAATGTCTGTTCATGTCCTCTGCCCATTTTTTGATCGGGTTGTTTGTTTTTTTGTTGTTAAGCAGTGTGAGTTCTTTGTATATTATGGAGATTAACCCTTTGTCGGATAAGTGGCTTGTAAATATTTTTTCCCAATTAGTGAGCTGTTTTTTTGTTTCAATCCTGTTTTCCCTTGCCTTGAAGAAGCTCTTTAGTCTGATGAAGTCCCATTTGTTTATTCTTTCTATTGTTTCCCTCAACTGAGGAGTTACAGTGTCTGAAAAGATTCTTTTGAAACTGATGTCAAAGAGTGTACTGCCTATATTCTCTTCCAAAAGACTTATTGTCTCAGGCCTAATCTTTAGGTCTTTGATCCATTTTGAGTTTATTTTGGTGTGTGGAGAAAAAGAATGGTCAATTTTCAATCTTTTGCATGTGGCTGTCCAGTTTTCCCAGCACCATTTGTTGAAGAGACTTTCTTTTCTCCATTGTAGGCCCTCTGCTCCTTTGTCGAAGATTAGCTGTCCATAGATGTGTGGTTTTATCTCTGGGCTTTCAATTCTGTTCCATTGATCTGTGGACCTGTTTTTGTACCAGTACCATGCTGTTTTGATCACTGTAGCTTTGTAGTATGTTTTGAAATCGGGGATTGTGATTCCGCCGGCTTTGTTTTTCTTGCTCAGGATTGCTTTAGCAATTCGCGGTCTTTTGTTGCCCCATATGAATTTTAGGATTGTTTGTTCAATTTCTATGAAGAATGTTCTTGGGATTCTGATTGGGATAGCATTGAATCTGTATATTGCTTTAGGTAGTATGGACATTTTAACTATGTTTATTCTTCCGATCCATGTGCAAGGGATGTCTTTCCATCTCTTTATGTCATCGCCTATTTCTTTCAAGAGAGTCTTGTAGTTTTCATTGTATAGATCCTTCACTTCCTTGGTTAAGTTTATCCCAAGGTATTTTATTCTTTTCGTTGCTATTGTGAATGGGATAGAGTTCTTGAGTTCTTTTTCTGTTAGTTTATTGTTAGTGTATAGAAATGCTACTGATTTATGCACGTTAATTTTATACCCTGCTACTTTGCTGTAGTTGTTGATTATTTCTAATAGTTTTTCTGTGGATTCTTTGGGGTTTTCTATGTATAAGATCATGTCGTCTGCAAACAACGAGAGTTTTACTTCTTCGTTACCTATTTGGATTCCTTTTATTTCTTTTTCCTGCCGAATTGCTCTGGCCAGCACCTCCAGAACTATGTTGAATAGGAGTGGTGAAAGTGGGCACCCTTGTCTTGTTCCTGTCCTCAGAGGGATGGCTTTCAGCTTTTGTCCATTGAGTATGATGTTGGCTGTGGGTCTATCATATATGGCCTTTATTATGTTGAGGTACTTTCCTTCTATACCCATTTTACTGAGGGTTTTTATCATAAATGGGTGTTGGATCTTGTCGAATGCTTTCTCTGCATCTATTGAGATGATCATGTGGTTTTTGGTTTTCATTTTGTTAATGTAGTGTATCACGTTGATTGACTTGCGGATGTTGAACCATCCCTGTGTCCCTGGTATAAATCCCACTTGATCATGGTGTATAATCTTTTTGATGTATTGCTGTAATCGGTTTGCCAAAATTTTGTTGAGGATTTTTGCATCTATGTTCATCAGTGATATCGGCCTGTAGTTCTCCTTCTTTGTGTTGTCCTTGTCAGGTTTGGGGATCAGAGTGATGTTGGCTTCATAGAATGTGTTAGGGAGTTCTCCATCTTTCTCAATTTTCTGGAACAGTTTGAGGAGAATAGGTATTAAGTCTTCTTTGAATGTTTGGTAGAATTCTCCAGAGAAGCCGTCTGGTCCTGGACTCTTGTTTTTGGGGAGGTTTTTGATTACCGTTTCTATTTCCTTACTTGTGATTGGTCTATTCAGATTCTCCATCTCTTCCTGATTCAGTTTGGGGAGATTGTAGGAGTCTAGGAATTTGTCCATTTCTTCCAGGTTGTTCAATTTGTTGGCATATAGTTTTTCATAGTATTCTCTTATGATCTCTTGTATTTCATTGGTATCTGTTGTGATTTCTCCTCTGTCATTCCTGATTTTATTAATTTGCGATTTCTCTCTTCTTTTCTTGGTGAGTCTGGCTAGGGGTTTGTCAATTTTGTTAATTCTTTCGAAGAACCAACTCTTTGTTTCATTGATCCTTTCTATTGTCTTTTTTGTTTCAATATCGTTTATTTCTGCTCTTATTTTTATTATTTCCCTCCTTCTACTGACTCTGGGCCTTGTTTGTTCTTCTTTTTCTAGTTCTGTTAGGTGTCGTTTGAGGTTGCTTACGTGAGCTTTTTCTTGTTTAGTGAGGTGAGCCTGTATTGCGATGAATTTCCCTCTTAGGACTGCTTTTGCTGCATCCCAAATGATTTGGTATGTCGTGTTCTCATTTTCATTTGTCTCCAGATAATATTTGATTTCTTCTTTAATTTCTTCAATGATCCATTGTTTGTTGAGAAGCGTGTTGTTTAGTCTCCACATTTTTGCACCTTTCTCTGCTTTTTTCTTGTAGTTGATTTCTAGTTTAATAGCGTTATGATCAGAAAAGATGCTTGATATTATTTCAACTCTCTTGTATTTATTGATGTTTGCTTTGGTTCCCAAAATATGGTCAATCCTTGAGAATGTTCCATGTGCACTTGAGAAGAATGTGTAACCTGCTGTTTTTGGATGAAGTGTTCTATATATATCTATTAAGTCCATCTGGTCTAATTTTTCATTTAATTCTATTATTTCCTTGTTGATTTTCTGTCTGGATGTTCTGTCCATTGGTGTTAATGGTGTGTTGAGGTCCCCTACTATTATTGTATTGTTGTTGATGTCTTCTTTTAGATCTATTAAGAGTTGCTTTACAAATTTTGGTGCTCCTGTGTTGGGTGCGTATATATTTATAAGTGTTATGTCTTCTTGGTGGAGAGTCCCTTTTATCATTATATACTGTCCCTCTTTGTCTTTCTTTATCTGTTTTGCTTTGAAATCTACCTTGTCTGATATTAGTATAGCGACACCTGCTTTCTTTTGTTCATTATTAGCTTGGAGTATTGTTCTCCATCCCTTCACTCTGAGTCTGTGTTTGTCTTTGGGGCTGAGGTGGGTTTCCTGGAGGCAGCATATTGTTGGATCTTGTTCTTTGATCCATCCTGCCACTCTGTGTCTTTTGATTGGGGAGTTCAATCCGTTTACATTTAGAGTGATTATTGAGACGTGGTGGCCTACCACTACCATTTTGTGTCTTGTTTTCCGGTTTTCTTCAGTTTCCTTTGTTTCTCGTCCCATGGTTTAATCTGTTCTGATGTAGAGCTGCTACTCTCTGTTGTTGTCCTTCTACTTATCTCCTCTGCTCTTGGTTTTGTAGTCCCTTTCCTTTTTTGGATTTTTCAGGAATGAGGGTTTTCCTGAGGATTTCCTGAAGAGGAGGTTTTGTGGCAATGAACTCCCTTAATTTTTGTTTATCTGGGAAAGTTTTTATTTCTCCGTCGTATTTGAAGGATATTTTCGCTGGGTAGAGAATTCTCGGCTGTAGGTTTTTGTCCTTCAGATTTTTGAATATATCATTCCACTCTCTTCTAGCCTGTAAAGTTTCTGCTGAGAAATCTGCTGATAGCCTGATGGGGGTTCCTTTGTAGGTTAGTTTCTTTTGCCTGGCTGTCCTTAATATTTTCTCCTTGTCGTTGACTTTTGCTAGCTTCACTACTATATGGCGTGGAGTTGGTCTTCTTGCATTGATAAAGTTTGGAGATCTATTGGCTTCTGTCACCTGAAGATCCATCTCCCTCACCAGATTTGGGAAGTTCTCAGCCATTATTTCTTTGAATAGGTTTTCTGCCCCTTTCTCCTTCTCTTCTCCCTCTGGTATACCTATAATCCTTACGTTGCATCTCCTAATTGTGTCTGATAATTCTCGGAGAGTTTCTTCATTTCTTTTAAGTCTTGCTTCTCTCTCCTCCTCTGCCTGCAACAATTCTATATTGCCATCTTCCAAATTGCTAATTCTTTCCTCCATATTATCGGCCCTACTGTTCAGAGCATCTAGATTTTTCTTAATCTCCTCTATTGTGTTCTTCATTTCCAGTATTTCTGTTTGGTTCTTCTTTATCGTATCAAACTCTTTTGTGACATAGCTCCTGAACTCGTTGAGTTGTCGGTCAGAATTCTCTCTTAACTCAGTGAGTATTTTAATGATGGCTGTTTTGAAGTCATCATCATTTAGGTTATATATCTCATTTTCTTTGGGATTGTTTTCTGTGTATTTGTTACTTTCTTTCTGTTCTGGAGATTTGATGTATTTTTTCATATTGCTTGATGATGTTGATTTGTGCCTCCGCATGGAGATAGAGTTTAGTTGCTCCTTTCACTTGTTTCAGCTGCTGCGGTGGGGGGAGCAGCTGTTTATACTTCACCAACCAGGAACCCTGTCCGTAGTTGCTAACTGGGCCTGGGCCCCTCTTCGTAGCCACAGTGGCCCTTTGGATTCCCTCCTCTGCCGTGGGGGCCGTCACGGGGGGCTTCAGACTGCAGGTGCCTACTGTTGTTGCCCACCTAGATGCGCTCTCTCCTTGGGGTCTGCAACGGTGTTATGGGCTTTTCCAGCGGCCAGGGGTGGGATCACTTTTATTTGTCGCTCGGTTGCTGTCGGCACCCACCAAATCTCACTTGTCCTCTATGGGTCGCAGGAGAGCTATTGGCATCTTCTACAGTCTGTGGTTAGTACACCTAGCTATGCTGCTTTTGCCCTGAGGTCTTCCAGCCTTGTGGCTGGCGGCTGGGTGCCTTCTACTGGTGCTGTGCCGAGGCTATCCCTAAGGCTTCTGTGAGCCTGTAGGGTTTCCCCCTAGGCTACTAAGCTGGGTCTCTGGAACTCTCTCCAGCCCCAGTCCTCTCCGAGATCTCCGGCAATCCCTAGCCTCACCTGGTGGGCAACGGCAGCTGGGGGTCGCCCCGCCCTCTGGGCTTCTCTCCGGGCCTCTGCCGGGAGCTCTGAATGCTCAGCGTGGCCCCTCTGCTACCGGCAGACAGAGAGTTTTGTCTGCTGCCCAGGCGGAGCTCCGGCGCTTCTCCACCGGATCGCCGGACCCGCCTTTGAAAGTTCCCCCGCCCCGGTCCTCTCCGAGATCTCCGGCAATCCCTAGTCCCACGGGGCGGGCAACGGCAGCTGGGGGTCGCCCCGCCCTCTGGGCTTCTCTCCGGGCCTCTGCCGGGAGCTCTGAATGCTCAGCGTGGCCCCTCTGCTACCGGCAGACAGAGAGTTTTGTCTGCTGCCCGGGCGGAGCTCCGGCGCTTCTCCACCGGATCGCCGGACCCGCCTTTGAAAGTTCCCCCGCCCCGGTCCTCTCCGAGATCTCCGGCAATCCCTAGTCCCACGGGGCGGGCAACGGCAGCTGGGGGTCGCCCCGCCCTCTGGGCTTCTGTCCGGGCTTGTGCCGGGAGCCCTGAGTGCTCAGCGTGGCCCCTCTGCTACCGGCAGACAGGGAGTTTTGTCTGCTGCCTGGGGGAGCTCCGGCACTTCCCCTCCGGGTCGCCGATCCGGCCTTTGAAAATTCCCCCGCCCCGGTCCTCTCCGAGATCTCCGGCAATCCCTAGTCCCACGGGGCGGGCAACGGCAGCTGGGGGTCGCCCCGCCCTCTGGGCTTCTCTCCGGGCCTCTGCCGGGAGCTCTGAATGCTCAGCGTGGCCCCTCTGCTACCGGCAGACAGAGAGTTTTGTCTGCTGCCCGGGCGGAGCTCCGGCGCTTCTCCACCGGATCGCCGGACCCGCCTTTGAAAGTTCCCCCGCCCCGGTCCTCTCCGAGATCTCCGGCAATCCCTAGTCCCACGGGGCGGGCAACGGCAGCTGGGGGTCGCCTCGCCCTCTGGGCTTCTGTCCGGGCTTGTGCCGGGAGCCCTGAGTGCTCAGCGTGGCCCCTCTGCTACCGGCAGACAGAGAGTTTTGTCTGCTGCCTGGGGGAGCTCCGGCACTTCCCCTCCGGGTCGCCGATCCGGCCTTTGAAAATTCCCCCGCCCCGGTCCTCTCCGAGATCTCCGGCAATCCCTAGTCCCACGGGGCGGGCAACGGCAGCTGGGGGTCGCCCCGCCCTCTGGGCTTCTGTCCGGGCCTCTGCCGGGAGCTCTGAATGCTCAGCGTGGCCCCTCTGCTACCGGCAGACAGAGAGTTTTGTCTGCTGCCTGGCGGAGCTCTGGCGCTTCCCCACCGGGTCGCCGGACCCGCCTTTGAAAGATCCCCCGCCCCGGTCCTCTCCGAGATCTCCGGCAATCCCTAGTCCCACGGGGCGGGCAACGGCAGCTGGGAGACCTCCGTGCCCACCGTGTCTCTCTCTGGGACCCTCCGGGCGCCCCGAGCACCAGGCCGGGTCTCCCCGCCAATGGCGGGGAGAGACTCTCCCCGCGGGCTCAGGTGTGCAACTCCAAAGTTTCCCTCTGCGTTTAGGAGTAATTGCGGGGGGTTTAAGTAGGGTTCTGGTCACCTGTTTCCACCGTCGCTCCTCTGTTGTGTTCTCGCTCCTGCCCTAGATGTGTGTGGATCCTCTGGGGGCGTCCGTTGGAAGAAAGCCGCTTGCGGGTACTAGGCTGCCCGTCGGGGTCGGAGAGTTTTCACCTATTTCCACATCCTCCCGGAGCAAAGTCCGTCCACCTTCCGATGTATAGTCGCGTGGGTGTCTCAGACGTCCTGAGATGCTGTCTGGATATCCTTTGTCAAGCGATAAGTGTCCAAATAATTGTAGACTCGAAGGGCGAGAGACAAAGAGGACTACTCACGGCGCCATCTTGGAAGCCAGTCCTGTCTTTCCTGCTTTTTATGCGGCAGACAGGATTTCTCGTTTCAGGCTCTAGGTCAGAACCACAGGTGTAAGTGAATTCAGTGAAACTTAGTTCCTGATATTTCTTGAAGTTGAAGAGAATTTAGATGCAGGTGGTGCTGACATTATAGGGCAACTGATTATTGAGCTATTAGATAAGATTAAAATGTAACATGTTTTATAGTCTCACATACAATATATATTTAATAAGTGGTGGTTATTATTATGAGGTAAAGTTATAATGTTATTATATTCTCCCAAAGCAACCTAATATACGCTTATTAATTATATACTGGAAAGACTTCCAAAATCCACTTTAACATTTACTGAAACTTCTACACCAGTTCTGTATGCCAATTTTTTTGGGTCTTATATCAAATAGGTAATTTAGAGCTCCAGGAAAAATTGTCTCAGTTATGATTTGGGAGTACTTTCACATATTAAAAACCAAGGCTTATTCTTTCAACATATTGTATCTACCATTTCTAAATCATAAAAGGAAAAAAGAAGATCTTTCAAGTACGCTGAACTTTAGTAGGCAACTGCATATTAATGGTTACATTTATAATGTCTGAGGAAAGTTGAAGAGGGTGCTTTAAATCCACTGCTCCCTAATTCTTTCAATATTCTTAACAGCCCATTTATTCCTCTGTATCATGAGAATTCCATTAATACCAATACATTAAATTATTTCAGTAAAATGTTTAAAGCACTTTTAAAATAAAGGCTGACTTCAACTTTTTTAGAGGGATTGTAGCTGACATTGAAAAACCAGAATAGAACTGATAATTGAATACTTCACACAGCACAAATACCTTTAGTAACCCTCTATAATTAGCAATTTAATTGTAACCTGCACTTCAGAAGATATCCAAAACCCTATATTCAACTTACAAATAATAAATCGAGCTCAAATTCCATCCACAGTGAATTATTGAAACTTGCAGAAGAACAAGTTATGTTTTTGCTTAACTTTTGAATAAATTAATAGTGTTAGCTACAATTTATAAAATGATATGACAGGCAGGGTTTCCTATATGCTCACTAATTTATGTCCAGAGACCCTTACCTGTACTATTGTGATAATGTCCTTTATACTGATGAAGAAACTGAATCAAAAGGGGGTGGAAACAACTTGCCAAAGCGTAAAAAGCAATCAAGCACGGGAGCTACGGGCAGTCTGATTCTAGAACCAACCACTCTAAACAGTTTGCTTCCACTATAAAAGATATCAGAGCCCAAAATTCTCATTATTCATGTGAATATATCTAGGCTGTATTTCCAGTCTATGAGTCAATAATCTTGCTACGATTAGAGAGCTGTCAAAAGTGCTATATTTTCTAACTATCTTAGGAAAATCTTTAGTATCCTAAACATCTTTAGTATACTTAGGTTAAATTTCATATAACCTTACTTTACAATATGGCAATGAATAGAAAAATGGAGAAAAGATCAGGATGTGAAAATGAAATAGAGAAAATACTAAGAGAATACTACGGACTGTTATTTTACATACAGATACATATCCTTGTTTCCTGACAGTTTATTTACTAATATTATCAAAAGAAGAATCAAAGATGACTTAAAACTGTTGCTTTGAATAAGTGGTGACATTGGCCAGCTGATGGCCGGGGCACGATGAAATTTCTCAGGAGCTGGACCTCTGTGATCTTCAGAATTAGGAAGCTCCAAGGTATTTCGGTTTATCAGTTATCATTGGGAATACACTGGACATAATTTCTTAGAAAACCAGAGAAATTCTTTATAGAACATCTGAGAAAATTTTGAGGATTAAAATTTTTTTTATGGGAGCAAAACTCGTAGTTCTTTTTGGTGGTATTCAAATTTCTACAGCTAACAAACTTGCAATGATGAGCAGCTGATGTGTTAAGTCTGGTGAACTGACTCCACCATCTGATACTCGATTTCTCCATAGCACTATCATTACATGATAAAAAAATAACGTGGGTTAATTAGGATTATCAAGATCTTGCATAACTTTTGGAACACAAGGACTAAAACATTAAAGAGCTCGCTGTTAGGATGCCAATATACAAGACAAATTTAAGATGTACTTAAAGTGTGATTCAGTTTTAATTGTTTTAAAAGTTTACTAATGGAGTTGCAATGAAGCTTTACTTATAACTAGATGACTGATTCTGAGCAGAGAGAATTTTTTAGAGCAGTGAAATTATTCTCTAAAACGGTGGATACATGTAGTTATGCGTTTGTCAAAACCCCTAGAATGTACATTAACAAGAGTGAAGCCTAATGTAAACTATAGACTTTTCCGTGATAATGATGTGTCACTGTAGGTTCATCAATTGTAACCAACGTCCCACGGTGAGTTGGGATGTTGATAGTAGGGGAGATGGTGCCTGTGTAGGAAAAGGAAGTACATGGAATCTCTCTGTACTTTCTTCTCAATTTTGCTGTGAACCAAAATCACTCCTAAAAGATAAAGTTTATTAATTAAAAAGACTTTACTAATGAAATTGCAATGAGGCTTTAATTACATTTGGATTAGTGATTCTTTCTAATGCTTTTTTTCTGCGTGGATTTTAAATCATAGCATTTTAGAATTAGGAAAGACTTTCAGGGAACATCTAATTCAGTTCTTTTAACCGTTGCCTACAGACACTCAGATAATTTCACTTTAGGTGATTACTTAATTTGCAGATATCTAGGCTCCATCCAAATCCTACAGAATCAGAGTTTCTAAGAAAAAAAGGCCTCAGAATATGCATTTTAACAAGTTTCCCAGATTGATTCATATGCACAGCACACTTTGATAACCAGGGATGTGGCACAGCTTTTCATTTTAAATATAAATAAATTGAGATTCAGAAAATTTGAGAGACTTACCTATGTTCATAAAACTAATTAGAAGCAAAGGCATTACTCAATTCCCTAAACGTCCAGTTAGTTTTCTTTTCATACACCCCATATCCTTCTAGTAGCGTAGGAGAAACTGAACATTGACTCAACAAATATTTATTAAGTTTGGGCTGTAGGGAGAAGTGTTGTTCTAAGCAGTATGGGTATATCAAAAATTATAAAGAAACAATTTACTAAAATGTTTATGAATTAATTACAGCTATTCATACCAGATTGTTTTTAAGAGATATGTTATTTCTTTGTTATCATGGAATGAACCTTTAATAACTGAAGAGAGGACTACTTATTTAACAATGAGGGGAAGGGGATGGGAACGGTGGCAGACTGATTGCTTTAATTGCCCGAATTAATGGCCTCTCTGTATTCCCACCCTTTAGAAATGCCCTCCTGTGCTAATAGGAGGTTTGACAACACGAATCTAAAACAGAGTGAGAAAGAGATTACGAATTATAAGATCTAGGTTCTCATTCCAGCTCTGTTACTTACTACTGTCTAAAGGAGTTTTTATAGAAATCTCTTGGGGAAGAATGTAAAGCTTCCTGATGGCACCGACGTTTTTTCTACTGTAATCTTACCTCTTCCTAGAATAGTTTCTGCTTCAGGGTAGACATATCTCCAACAGTAATGTCATTGGGAATAGCAATTCAAAAGGCCATGGCTCTCAATGTTACTGAAATCTGTTAATATGTAATTAACCAAAGCATTGCCACCTTAGAAAATGACTCCTGTCCTTTCATTGTACTTGGATAGCAAAATAATTTTTAAAAAATATGGATGGAATTTTTATTCCATCTTTATGAGTTTAAGAATTTCAAAACTATCTCCTTCTTTTGTTTTCTGGAGAACTTGCTTTATTTTCTTGTTCTTTTCTTCTCAGAGAAAACATAAATGTGATTTTCCAAATACAGGCATATCTCGGAGATATTGCGGGTTAGGTTCCAAACTACTGCAACAAAGTGAATATTGCAATAAAGCAAATAACACGATTTTTTTGGTTTCCAAGTGCATATAAAAGTTGTGTTTAGACTACACTCTAGTCGATTAAGTGTGTCATGACATTCTATCTAAAGAAACAACATACATAGCTGAATTAAAAAGAAATGCTACCCATCATCCAAGCCTTCAGTGAGTTGTAATCCTTTTGCTGATAGGGGGTCTTGCCTCAATGTTGATGGCTGCTGACTGATCAGGGTGGTGATTGCTGAAGGTTGGGGTGGCTGTGGCAATTTCTTAAAGTAAGACAACAGTGAAGTTTGACGCATTGATTGACTCTTCCTTTCATGAATGTTTTCTCTACAGCATGTGATGCTGTTTGATCGCATTTTACCCACAATAGGACTTCTTTCAAAATTGGAGCTAATCCTCTCAAACCCTGCTTTAGCAACTAAGTTTATGTAATACTCTAAACTCTCTGTTGTTTTTCAACTATCTTCACAGCAGCTTCTCCAGGGGTAGACTCCATCTCAAGAAACCACTTTCTTTGCTCATCCATAAGAAGCAACTCCTCAACCACTAAAGTTTTATCATGAGATTGCAGCTATTCAGTCACATCTTCAGGATCCACTTCTTATTCTAGTTCTCTTGCCCGTTTCCACCACATCTGCAATTACTTCCTCTGCGGAAGTCTTGAATCCCTCAAAGTCATCCGTGAAGGTTGGAATCAACTTTTTCCAAATTCCCGTTAATGTTGTTTTTTTGACTTCTTCCCATGAATCATGAAGGTTCTTAATGCCATCTAGAATGGTAAATTCTTTCCAGAAGGTTTTCAATTTACTTTGCCAGCTCCATCAGAGGAATCACCATCTATGGCAAGTATAGCTTTGCAAAATGTATTTCTTAAATAATAAGCTTGAAAGTCAAAATTGCTCCTTAATCCATGGGCTGCAGAATGGATGTTGTGTTAGCAGGCATGAAAATGACGTTAATCTCATTGTACATCTCCATCAGAGCTCTTGGGTGACCAGGTACGTTGTCAATGAGCAGTAATATTTTGAAAGGAATCATTTTTTCTGAGCAGGAAGTCTCAACAGTGGACTTAAAATATTCAGTAAACCATGTTGTAAACGGATGTGCTGTCATCCAGGCTTTGTTGTTCCAATTATAGAGCATGGGTAGAGTAGATTTAGCATAAGTCTTAAGGGCCCCAGGATTTTCAGAATGGTAAATGAGCATTGGCTTCATTTTAAAGTCACCAGCTGTGTTAGCTCCTACCAAGGGAGTCAGGCTGTCTTTTGAAGTTTTGACACTAAGCAAGGACTTCTCCTCTCTAACTATGAAAGTTCTAGATGACATTTTCTCCCAATATAAGGCTGTTTCATCTGCATTGGAAATCTGTTGTTCACTGTACCCACCTTCATGAATTATCTTAGCTAGATCTTCTGGATAACTTGCTGCAGCTTCTACATCAGCACTTGCTGCTTTACTTTGTACCTTCATGTTATGGAGACAGCTTCTTTCCTTAAACCTCATGAACCAACCTCTGCCAGCTTCCAACTTTTCTTCTGAAGCTTCCCCACTTCTCTCAGCCTTCATAGAATTGATGAGAGTTAGGGCCTGGCTCTGAAATAGGCTTTGGCTTAAAGAAATGTTGTGGCTGGTTTGATCTTCCATCCAGACTACTAAAATTTTCTCCCTATCAGCAATAAGGCTGTTTCTCTTTCTCATCATTTGTGTGTTCACTGGAATAGGACTTTCAATTTCCTTCAAGAACTTTTCCTTTGCATTCACAACTTGGGTAACTGTTTGGTGCAAGAGGCCTAGCTTTCAGCTTATTTCAGCTTTTGACATGTCTTCCACACTAAGCTTAATCATTTCTAGCTTTTGATTTAAAGTGAGAGACATGAGACACTTCCTTTCACTTGAACACTTAGAGACCACAGTAGGGTTATTAATTGGCCTAATTTCAAAATTGCTGGGTCTCAAGGAATAGGGAGGCTGGGTGAGAGGGAGAGAGAGGAGGAAGAGCCAGTCGGTGGAGCAGTCAGAACACACACAATATTTAATGATTAACTCTTACATGGGTGCAGAGAGTGGCGCCCCAAAACAATTACAATAGAAACATCAATGATCACTGATCACAGGTCACCATAACAAATATAATAAGAATTAATAAGCTTGACATATTGTAAAAATTACCACATCATGACTGAGAGACATGAAGTGAGCAAATGCTGTTGGAAAAACAGTGCCAATGGACTTGTTTGACAGGACTGTCACAAACTTTCAATTTGTACAAACTGCATATCTCTGAAGCACAAGAAAGCGAAGAGCAATAAAAGTGAGCTATGCCTGTAATCAATAAATAATTAGACATGATTAATCACTAGAAACTCAAGGAAGCAATGAGTGATAATGGATGAGATCTCTGATACAAGTCAGTTTAGAGGTAACTCTTAATATTTCTCTGCGTCACATCCTGAATAACATGAATTTTTCTAGTGAAACAGACATCACCAGAATATAGCATAAAATACACTCAATTTTTTTTGAAAAATAAAACTTTATGTGTTTATATAGTGTCTGTAGAAATTACTTTTAGGAAAAATATATTAAGAATTTAAAGATTTACTTTAGAAATTTTAGAAAGAATTATTTTGCAAAAATTAAATTGTCTCACAATAATAGCTAGACTCTGAGGTAAATTTTTCCAGTATGTGGATGAGTCCAATGGGACATGTCATAACTGAAAATGTTATGGATGTACTCTTCTGGCAATATAATGTAAAGAGAAGAGTCAGTGTATGTTTTCCCTAAATCGCTTTCTCCACTATTATGCCTGCTAGTAGCAGAATATTCTCTGACACTCAGGTAACAGCTCAGACTTTTGGGGAATAGTTCCTGAGAAAAAGCCAAGAAGGAGACTGATTCTCCAAATAGATCATAGCAAAAAAATTGCAATAGATGCAAGTCAGAACTTCATATTGCGGTTGCTTGAGAGATGGCTACAGTGATTGCAATTGGAGAAGACCTATTTATGATTATTCAGCTGGTCTCAATAATTATTGACTGGTCAGATTGACGTCTGTACCCTATTTTGTAGAGCTGACATCCAATACTGGGCATTCAGAGTCTTCCAGAGCTGTGTTCCTCTGTTCCCTGAGAATGATATAAAAACACTAAAATTAAGGAGAAAGAAATAGAACATAGTTTAGATTTAGTATCATTGCAATCATAGAAAATAAAAGCATTAAAAATATCAAAGTAATATATACCAAATTCAAAATGGTTTGTTACTATGTGACTTTAATTTTATTCTTTATAATGTCCAAACTTTGTGCAATGTTACTTGTAAGTTGATATATACCTCCTTGTTAGTCAATAATGTCTGAATAATAACAACAGTTTTACCTTTCATTAGGAAGGCCAAGCAAATTGTAGTTGAGCTCCACGGGTTCCCCTTCCTCCTTCTGCTCATTTTTCTCTTCCTTCTTCTCTGTCTATTCAACTTTATCAAGATATAACCTACATAATAAGACACATTCATTTAAAGTATACAACTAAATGTGTTTTGAAAAATTTTGGCTGAATTGTAATCCATGTAACCATGAAAGGAACCAGCACCCAGTGAAGACAGAGAATATTACCATTATGTCAAAAAAGGTCTCCATTCCCAAAGGGAAAATGTGTCTGTGGAGATCTGCAAGCTACTGTGAGGACATGGCCTTTCCCTCTCTGATGCCATCCCTATCTCATGTGGCCATGGAAAGCCACAGCAAAGTCCTGAGCAGAGGAGCAACTTCTTTGAACTCAATTAAAGGTTAAGAAAATCAGCAGGTTCAATGAAATATCATGATGCTCCCTCCTCCAAGTTCATGAGAGTAAAACCTGCTTTGTGTTGGAAGGGAGAATTTGTTGGGAATGTATAAAGATAACAAACGCTGACAGTTCATGGAAATGTCAATTAAAGCTCTACCTAGAGCCTTTCTAAACAAAATGATTAAAGAAAATTCAAGAAAAGAACTGAAACGTTTTAGTGAGTTTTTCTTTCTATCACTCTTCTTGTTTTTTTTAAGTTTACCTCCGTGTAGACTGTATTTTTCCTTTCATTTTTGATATTGGCTAAGGTTATTTTTAGAATAAAATTTAGGTTTTGTTTTGGTTTGGTTGTTATTTTTTTTTTTTTAAGATTTTATTTTTCCTTTTTCTCCCCAAAGCCCCCTGGTACCTAGCTGTGCATTTTTAGTTATGGGTCCTCAACTTCAGATTTTTAACGTTTCTGTTTAAGCCTTTTATATAATCAAAGTGTCACATTTAAAGTACTCTCTCACTGTTTATGCGATAGTATCATTTGAATTGACTTCTTGATACCACTACTTTATGTTTGTCAAAATTGGCTGGGGCTAAGGTCTTAACATCCCTAGAAGATCCTTTGAAGATGACTTCAGCAGGATGAGATGTTGTGATTATGAATATACAAAGGAAAATGGAACTTTGCATAGGAAATTTTCTACATTTAGATTAGATAATTATTTCTTGTAAATATTCAAGGCAAAAATAATTCACCGGATGATTACAATACTCTATTTTGTTCATAAATGTGAACTGTTTAAGACATATCAAGAATTAACTTCTAGAGGCATTCAGCATAAGTAATATTAAGAATTTACCTTTTGAATTGCTTTTGATATATATATCTCATATGTATTCATTTATTCATTCTATAAACACGTGTTGAACAAATCTATTAAGTTTTCTCAAATGTATTATTTGGTTTAATCCTCACACTAAACATGAAAAAACACTAAAGAAACATTTTAAAATTTGCTTAAGGTCACAAAAAATTCATGTCACACAAAAATCAAGGAGCAACAAAGCTTGAAGTCTATTTCTCTAATTCTAATTTTGACATTTTTTTCCCTTATTCCAAGCCTCTTATTAAGTCTTATTATAAATGCATTTGAATCAGATAATGCAGTTAAAAATATAATCTTGGATGCATAGATCTTCTCAAGGTTCTTAATTCTTAAGTATTTTAAGAGCAATGATTTCTCTGTTAAACTTGACTACACAGCCAGTGTTGTTCTTGTGCAAATTGAATACCTATAAATTTTACAGAGTAATTCTGATATGTATATACAATTGCAATACCTCCATGCAGGTATTTCCAATTCCAGCCACATCTTTATTACCCTATGACCTTGAGCAAGTCATAGAAGTTTTAAGGAAGACAAAATCTACAATTAAACAAGACCAAGGATATTTAGAATTGGACTCTACATTTCCAGCCATGTGAGTGGATGCCATATGAGTAAAAAAATGCCATTAGAGTTATTAAAAATACCATATCAATAAGGAAATGTGATTTAAAGCCTCTGATTTTAAATTTTCAACAGCTTCCATGTCCCCCTAGCCTTCTTTACTAAATAATGCTTTACCATGGAAAAACTTCCTAATGTTGTTCTGACACTAAGCCACAATTGCTGCATTTCTCAGCCTACACTCTTAGTAGAAAATCCTAAAGTTCAGAAAAAGAAAAATATTATCTCCAAAGACTGGCTAAACAATTTATTATCTTAACATTTATTTTGCATGTAAAAATTTTGAGGAAAATTTACTTATACATTCAATTAATTATTTACCAAATATTACTGAGTGTCTAAAGTGCTGGGCTCTGTGCCAAGACCTGGATATTAAACAACGTATATATCCCAGCCCCTGTCCTTCAGGTTATTAAACACAGTATACTTACAAATGCTTTTAAACACATCCAAGTGACATTTGCATTTAGTGCAGTGATTTTAACAGAATAAAATGAAGAAAAGTTATAGAATTTTACCCATTTGGAACCCTTCATTCTTCCAATAATTTGGAGAGAAAGAATTTCAGTGAAATTATTTCTTACTTATAAGAGACTATATTTCCAGCCAAGAAAGACTGGTACTGGACTAACAAACAATTGTAAAATGGACAAAATCTCTGCAGTAACTGCTTTTAGGCATTGGGAAATTGGCCAACCTAGGCTTCAATTTGGGGTAAAAGGGAAACTTACAGGATGAGCACTATAATTGGTCAGGTTCTCTGCCTCGGGAATATTTCCTAACCAATGGCTGTGATCCTTCTGAGCTCAGGAAGCAAATATCAGCAGTCAGAATCATTGAAGGGGCTAGAATGGGAGGCCAAGTATGGAGGAGAGGACTGGGTAGAGATTGAGATCCAGAAGAATGTGTGGGGGCTCCCCTAAGAATCCTTTGCTGAAATTTGAGCTATGCATGCTCAAGGTGAGACCAAGAGAGAGGTAATCCAGAGCAGGTGCTGTGGGGTTAGAGCAAATTCCAGATATTTGAAGTTGAGCAATGCTTGGAGATATTAAATTTCCATCCCATTCTGAGTGGAGAGAACTCATTATACCCAGGATATTCAAGAGAGAGGAGTGAAAAAAGAGAGCCTTAAGAGTAAGGAACTTGAGATCTTGTCAAGAAGCTGACATAGGCAGACTCTGAACTTACCTCCCTCTACAAACACAACCAGGGTACAATTATTCTTGGAAAAATTACCCTGGAGATAAAACTGAAAACTGAATAAAAAGAACCCCCACAATAAGGGACAGTCCTGATAGAGGTGAAAGAGGCAGAAATTCCTTCCAGAGAGATAAAAGCCACCTTCACAAGCCATGGAGCTTCACAGTGAGCCATCCTAAGGTACACAGCCCTCCCTGGAGGAGTTGGGACCTGAATGGGGGCATGTTACCACTATGAGCATCCGTCAGACTCAGCACAACTGAGATGAGTGCCCTACTATTTGGCTTCACTGACTATTAACTGCAACAGGGAATACCCCCAGAAAAGCTATCAGATGAAAGCCAAAAATCCCAGGTCTTAAAGGGCCCATGCACAAATTCACCCATCTTACAGAACAACCTAAAATCACCAAAAAGAAAGCTGTTTGGTCCTTTGGTGAAAAGAGACTCACCTGGTAGGCTCTGAGTGCATCTCAGTGAGAGGTCAGACCTCTCCAGAGACTAAGATGTTTGTGGCAGCCATTGTTATGACATAGCACAGGCATGCTGGCAGACATCATTGAAATTCTTCCTCTGGTCTGATAGCCCAGGGATCTGTGACACTCACTAGAGCACAGATTTAATCCAGTTCAGCCAGGGCAGGCAGCCTGCCCTAGGGACCAGTCCCACCCAACAGCAAGCCCTCAGGCTACTTGTCAGCCTGCATAGACTGGGTGCCTTGATCTTCTACAGGCAGGTGACTGTGACCACTTCTGTGGGGCAGGGCCTGTGTGAGGACCAGGTGAACTGTGGGGAGTGGTGATGGAGAGGTGGGGGCCTCTGCAGTGGGGCAACTGGGTACCCTCCAGGGGGTTGGGAAGTGTGCAGGGACCAGGGCTGTGTTGGTGGTGTGTGTGGACCTGTGGGGGGTGGGGCTTATCAATGGCAGAAGATATGTGCTTCACAAACAGCCACAAAGAGGATCTGCCCCACCTTTCAAAGCTGGAAATGATTGGATGCTCCTGCGCATAGGGCCAGTCACACTTAGCTACAATTCTAAGAGAGCTGACAACAGCTTTTCAAGCCTGAGGCCTACAGCAGCTGTAGGTCCCTGAGCCTAGCAACCAGCTACACCAGGTATTTACTCAATTATCAGGAAAACTGCAACTATAGTGTGCTATTAGACCTTGTAGCCAATGGTGCTGGGGATTCCCAAAACCAATTTACAAACAGCTGGCCAAGGAGGGAAAGACTAGACTTCCCTGGGTACCTGCAGTTAAGAGCAACCCTACCACAACAGAAGGACACAAGTAGCCCACACAGGGGTCACTCCTGGATCATCTTGACTGGTGAGGAGAGGAAGCACACTGCTGGGCCTCAAAAGGCATCTTCTCCAAGATCAGGAGACATAGCTGACTCGTGTAATACATAGATAAAAGCAGAAAGAAAGAGGCATAATGAGGAGGCAAAGGAATACATTCAAAGCAAGGAAACATGACAAATTCCCAGAAAAAGAACTAAATGAAATAGAAATAAGCAATCTACCTGCCAAAGAGTTCAACCAAAAACTCATAAGGATGCTCACTGATATTTGGAGAAGACCAGATGAACACAGTGAGAATGTCAACAAAGAATTGGAAAATATAACAAAGAAACAATCAGAAATGAAGAATACAATACTGGAAATGAAAAATTCACTAGAGGGAGTCACTAAAAGAGTAGATGATACAGAAGAACAGATCAGGGAGCTGGAAGAAAGACTAGAGGAAATCACCCAAGCTGAACAGATAAAAGGAAAAAGAATTAGACAAAATAAGAAGAGTCTAAGGGAACTGTGGGACAATATCAAGCATGCTAACATTTATATTATAGGTGTTCAAGAAGGATAAGAGACAAAGGGACAGAGAATTTATTTGAAAAAATAATAGCTGAAAACTCTCCTAACCTAAGTAAGGAGACAGACGTCCAAGGACAGGAAGCACAGAGAGCACCAAACAAGATGAACACATACAAGCCCACACCAAGACAAATTATAATTAAAAGGTCCAAAATTAAAGATAAAGAGAGACTCCTAAAAGCAGCAAGAGAAAAGCAACAAATGACATACAAAGGAAAGTCCATAAGGCTATTGGTGGACTTTTCAGCTGAAATCCTACAGGGTAGAAGAGAGTGGCATGACATATTTAAAGTACTGAAAGGAAAAAACCTACAGCCAAGAATACTTTATTCAGTGAGGTTATCATTCAGAATGGAAGGAGAGATAAAGAGCTTCCTAGACAAGCAAAAATTAAAGAAGTTTATCATCAAGAAACCAGTTCTAAAAGAAATGTTGAAGGGACTTATTTAAGTGGGAAAGAGAAGACCACACATAGGGATAAGAAAATTACCAAAAAAGAAAAACAACAACAGCAACAACCAGGCAATAAAATCACTGGTAAAGGCAAAAATACAGTAAAGGTAGCAGATTAACCACCTATGAAGATAATATATAGGTTAAAGGACAAAAGTACTAAAATTACCTATTTCAATGATAAAAGGGTAATGGATAGACACACAAAAAACAAGAGATTAGATATAATTTAAAAACATAAAATGTAGGCGGAGGGATGTAGAAGAGTGGAGCTTTTAGAAAGACGTCAAGCTAAAGAGACTATCAACTCAATATAGATTGCTATATACGTAGAAAATTCTATGGGAACTTCATGGTAATCACAAATAAGAAACCTAAAATAAAAAAAAAATAAGTAAGAAGAACGAAATCAAACATATTACTAAAGAAAGCCGTCAAGCCACAAGGGAAGAAAGCAAGAGAAGAAGAAAGATACAGAGAAGAACTACTAAAACACTCAGAAAAAAAAGTTACAAAATGGCAATAGATACTTTTTTATCAATAGCTGCTTCAAATGTCAATGGACTAAGTGTTCCAGTCAAAAGACATAGGGTGGCTGATTGGATAAAAAAAAAAAAAAAAAGTTCATATATGTGCTGCATGCAAGACACATACTTCAGACCTAAAGACACTCACAAACTGAATGTGAAAGGATGGAAAAAAGATAATCCATGCAAATGGCAAATAAAAGAAAGTGGGGGTAGCAATACTTATATCAGACAAAATAGACTTTAAAACAAAAACTGTAACAAGAGACAAAGAAGGGCACTACATAATGATAAAGGGAACAATCCAACAAGAGACTATAACACTTGTACACATCTGTGCACTCAACATAGGAACATCTAAATATATAAAGCAATTATTAACAGCCTAAAAGGAAAAATATTATTAGGGGACTGTAGCATTCCACTTACACCAATGGATAGATCACCCAAACAGAAGATCAATCAGGAAACATTGGCCTTAAACAGCACACTAGACCAGATAGATTTAGTAGATATATATAGAACAATCCATCCAAAAACCACAGAATACACATTCTTTTCAAATGTACATGGAACATTCTCCAAGATTGATCACATATTAGGCCACAAAACCAGTCTCAATAAATTTAAGAAGGTTGAAATAATACCAAGTATCTTTTCCGACCACAAAGGTATGAACCTAGAAATCAACTACAGGAAGAAAATCAGAAAAGCCACAAAAATGTGGAGATTAAAGTAAATGCTAATGAACAACGATTTGGTCAATGAAGAAATCAAAGGCAGCACCAAAAATACCTGGAGACAAATGAAAATGAAAATACAACATGCCAAAATCTATGGGATACAGCAAAAGCAGTTCTAAGAGGGAAGTTTATAGCAATTCAGGCCTACCTCAACAAACAAGAAAAGCCCAAAATAAACCATAATGAAAACAAGGGCTGGTTCTTTGAAAAGATAAACAAAATTGACAAACCTCTAGCTAGACTCACCAAGAAAAAAACAGAGAACAATCAAATAAATAAAATAAGAAATGAAAGAGGAGAAATTACAACAGACATCTCACAAATACAAAAGATTATAAGAGAATACTATGAAAAGCTATACGCCAACAAATTGGATAATCTAGAAGAAATGGATAAATTCTTAGAAACATACAACCTTCCAAAACTGGACCAAGAAGATGTAGAATATTGGAATAGACTGATCACCAGTAAAGAGATTGAAACAGTAATCAAAAACCTCCCAAAACATAAAAGTCCAGAACCAGATGGCATCCCTGGTAAATTCTACCAAACATTCAAAAACCACTTAAAACCTATCCTTCTCAAACTCTTCCAAAAAATTGAAGAGGAGGGGAGGCTGCCTAACTCATTCTATGAAGCCAACATTATTCTGATACCAAAACCAGACAAAGACAACAGAAAAAAAAAGAAAATTACAGGCCAATATCACTGATGAACATCCATGCAAAAATCCTCAACACAATACTAGCAAATCAAATACAACAATACATTAAAAAGATCATATATCATGATCAAGTGGGTTTTATTTCAGGGATGCAGGGATGGTTCAACATCCACAAATCAATCAACGTGATACACTACATTAACAATATGAAGAATAAAAATCACATGATCATCTCAATAGATGCAGAGAAAGCATTTGACAAGATGCAGCATCCATTTAAGACAAAGACTCTAAATAAAATGGGTATAGAAGGAAAATGCCTCAACATAATAAAGGCCATATATGACAAACCCACACCTAATATCATTCTCAATGGAGAAAAACTGAAGGCTATGCCTCTAAGAACAGGAACCAGACAAGGATGCCACTTTCACCACTCTTATTTAACATAGTATTGGAAGTCCTAGCCAGAGCAATCAGGCAAGCAAAAGAAATAAAAGGGATACAAATTGTAAAAGAAGAAGTGAAACTGTCACTATTGGCAGATGACATGATTTTATATATAGAAAACCCTAAAGATTCCACTAAAAAACTTTTAGAAATAATACATGAATAGAGTCAAGCCACAGGATACAAAATCAACATACAAAAATCAGTTGTGTTTCTATACACTAACAACGAAGTAGTAGAAAGAGAAATTAAGAATATAATCCCATTTACAATTGCAATAAAAAGAATAAAATATCTAGGAATAAACTTAACTAAAGAGGTGAAAGATCTGTATACCCAAAACTATAAAATATTGTTGAAAGAAATGAAGAAGACACAAAGAAATGGAAAAATATTCTGTGCTCTTGGATTGGAAGAATTAACATTGTTAAAATGTCCATACTTCCTAAAACAATCTATAGATTCAATGCAATCCCAATCAAAGTTCCAACAACATTTTTCACAGAAATAGAACAAAGAATCCTAAAATTTATATGGAGCAACAAAAGACCCCAAATACCAAAAGGAATCCTGAGGAAAAAGAACAAAGCTGGAAGTATCACACTACCTGACTTCAAAATATACTATAAAGCCATAGTAAACAAGACAGCATGGTACTGGCACAAAAACAGACACACAGATCAATGGAACAGAATCAAGAGCCCAGAATTAAACCCACCCATTTATGGACACCTAATTTCTGACAAGGGAGCCAAGAGCGTACGATGGAGAAAGGAGAGTCTCTTGAATAAATGCTGTTGGGAATACTGGACAGCCAGGTGCAAAAGAATGAAAGTAGACAATTATCTTACACCATGAACAAAAATCAACTCAAAATGGATTAAAGACTTGAATGTAAGACCTGAAACCATGGAACTTCTAGAAGAAAGCATAGGCAGCATGCTCTTTCACATAGGTCTCAGCAGCATATTTTCAAGTTCCATGTCTGATCAGGCAAGGGAAACAAAAGAAGAAACAAACAAATGGAAGTACATCAAACTATAAAGCTTCTGCACAGCCAAGGAAACCATCAACCAAATGAAAAGGCAGCCTAACAATTGGGAGAATATATTGGCAAACCATATATCAGATAACGGGTTAGTATCCAAAATATACAAAGAACTCATACGTCTCAACAACAAAAACACCAACAACCCAATTAAAAAATGGGTGATCTGAACAGAGATTTCTCCAAAGAAGATATACAGATTGCCAACAGGCATATGAAAACATGTTCAAAATCATTAACTATGAGGGAAATGCAAGTCAAAACTACAATAAAATATCACCTCACTCCAGTCAGAATGGTTATAATTAACAAGAGAGGAAACAAGTGTTGAAGAGGGTGTGGAGAGAAGAGAACCCTCGTACAATGCTGGTGGGAGTGTAAACTGGTGCAGCCACTATGGGAAGCATTATGGAGTATCCTCAGAAAATTAAGAATCGTTCTGCCATATGATCCAACTATTCCACTTCTGGGTATTTATCCAAAGAACTTGAAAACACTAATGCATAAAGATACATGCACCCCTATGTTCTTTGCAGCATTATTCACAATAGCCAAGACTTGGAAGCAACCTAGGTCCCCATCAACCAATGAATGGATAAAGAAGATGTGGTATATATACACAATAGGATACTACTCAGCCATAAGAAATGATGAAATCTGGCCATTTGTGACAACATGGATGGTCCTTGAGGGAATTATGCTAAGTGAAATAAGTCAGAGGGAGAAAGTCAAATACCATGTGATCTCACTCATAAGTAGAAGATAAAAATAATGACAAACAAACACATAGCAACAGAGATTGGATTGGTGGTTACCAGAGGGGAAGGGAGGAGGGAGGAGGGCAAAAGGGATGATTCGGCTCCCATGCATGGTGATGGATTATAATTAGTCTTTGGGTGGTGAACATGATGTAATCTGCACAAAATTCAAAATATATTACGATGTACATCTGAAAGTTATGTAATATTATAATCCAATGTTACTGCAATAAAAAAATTAAAAAGAAAAGAAAAAAGAGGGGCCGGCTCTGTGGCCGAGTGGTTAAGTTCGCGCACTCTGCTGCGGTGGCCCAGGGTTTGGATCCTCGGCGGACATGGCACCTCTCGTCAGGCTACGTTGAGGTGGCGTCCCACATCCCACAACTAGAAGGACCTGCAACTAAGATATACAACTGTGTTCAGGGGAGGTTGGGGAGATAAAGCAGAAAAAAAGAAAAAGAAAAAGAAAAAAAGATTGTCATCAGTTGTTAGTCCAGGTGCCAATCCTTAAAAACAAACAAACAAAAAAGATTGGCAACAGTTGTTAGCCCAGGTGCCAATCTTTAAGGAAAAAAAAAGAAAAAAGAAAAAAATTTTAAAAACTATAAAAAAGTAATAATCATACCTACTTCATAATGTTATCTTGAGGATCACGTGAATCAATATGTGGACAGCCTTACATCAATGCCTGAAACGTAATAATATATAAATGTTTGCCAGTGTCGTTAACTATTGCAATACACATGTGGAGGGAAGAGAAAACAAGAGTAAGAGGGAGGTAAGATGGGAAGGAGGAAGAGAAGGAAAGAGAAAACAGCGTTCCTTTGGGTTGTGATCTTAGTCTAAGCTAAAGGAAGACTCACACATACTGGTGGGAGGATCAATATATTTTGCTGGAATTGGTCTCAATTTTCCATTTTTTTTCTTTTAAAGAATGTGTCCAGGCTTCTATAAGGTGTCTTAAACATCGAAGGATAACTAATTAAAAGAGTCTGTTAGATTCTCTTTTTAAGGAAGTGTGTTTATTACATCAGAGCAATGGTGGGTGATACATACTAACAGTGCTGTCATATATAAATGGATTATAACTCTGATCAACCCTCAGAAAATATATCTAATTTAGGTTGAGAACAAAAAAGAAAATAAAAGCGTAAGGAACTCATCCCTTACCTCTGAACCCATGGTCATGGTGCCTAAACTCTGCATACATGGCTATTGTGAGGATTAAATGAGGTTGTATCTGAGAGGATTCTGAAGAGTGATGGATAAATACCAAGTCAATGTAAGTGTTTCCCATCAATTTTATTACGTTTTTTGTCCCCCCTTCTGCATGGATCATAAAGAGGTTTTGCCACACCAGGTTCTCTTAGGCTTCTGAATTTTACTTTGGTTCTTTGGGCTCTGAAGGGCACTGGTGTCTGTGAGCAGAGGTCAAACCAGGTGCAAAGAACCTAGATTCTAGGTACCAAATATCAGCCAAAAGATGCCAACAGTAACTACTTGTCAGATCCATCTTAAAGGTAGGCCAGAGTAAGAGTGGGCTTCTGTGGGAGTCTACAGGCATTGTTTATTGTCACGTATAAGACATTGCTTGAGGCTAGAGATCTTATTATATGAGAAGTGGATGAAAACATTGGAAATATGGTTTTTAAATATTAGTGCGACTAGATTTTAGACCAATGCTGTGATATCCTAGGAAATCAGATTCTAAGACTTTTTTTCAAAATATACTTGAATTTTAAGAAAACCTCCCATTTCTTAAAGCACATAGATAAACTTCTGCTGCCTACAGTATATCTTGGCCTCGACTTTTAAACATAAACCTGATAAATGTGTCTGTTGACCTCCAAATTACTCAGGTACAGTAAAAGGCACATGAAAGACAAAACTGGACTCACGTGACTATAATCGTGGGCCCTCCAGGACCAGTTGAACTGACCCTGTCTTATCAACAGAGTAATTAATGGTGGTTTTTCAGGATCTGAGACCCCTTGGCCAGTTCAGGCTGGTTGAGACCACCAACTCATCAACTGGGTCTGTGCGAATGCTTGATAAGTGACCTTTTTGACATCCAGGAGCTAAAAATTCCACCCTCAGATCATGGTAACATTCATGGTTCATTTTGTGAACATGTGACCTTTGAAGAGGCATGAAGCTTGACTACACTTGCGCAGATCGTCAATTACCTCACTTCTCCTTCCCTCCAATCATTTATCTCCACACTTCAGACCGCCCTGCCCTTCATCCTATAAATTGTGCCCAAAGCCCTGGATTGGGGAGACAGATCTGAGGGCACAGGCCCCCTGTCTCCCTGCAGATCCGTATCACAGAATAAAGCTGATTTCTTTTTCCAAAAGTTGATGCCATAATTAACTGTTTTTTATGCACATTGGGCAAGAGAACCCCAATTTTGTGCGGTAATGTGACTATAAAGGAAAGTAAAGTGCTGTAATCTCATATACCTGTAATTTTCACAGCAAACCTAACTTCTTCCAAAGCCAATTCTGCCTTTATATGTAATCTTAGAGGTTTAGGGAGGAAAATCTCTTCTTTCAAGTCACTTTGGGAGCATTTATTCTACCACACAAAGGCATTAATACTTCCCCTCTTGACCTAAAAGAGTGAAAGCAGTTTGCAAAAGCAGCCAATTTACAGCCCCTCAGGCTCAGAGCAAATCTGACTTCTCTGCTAGTGCCCTGAAGCTCATTTTTAATTATGGGCCTTGAGAAAGTGTAACTGGCAAAGCTGAATTAGCAATCTCTTCCTTAGATTTGCTGTGTGGTGTAATTCCCAGTCGCTTCTTTATTGGCTCCACACACAATTGGAAATCGTGTGGAAATTTCTCCTCTTTGTTTAAGCAAAGGACAGCTAGCTTTCTTCCTCTGTCATGCATCACAACTTGTTTCCATAGCAGCCACTGTGGGGAATGAAAGGGGCTTACATGATACTCCTGTAGGTGAAATCTGAAGAATAAAGCATTAATGTTCATATGCACAAGAACAAGAATTGCTTGGATACATTTTCTGTAAAGATAGGGCCTATGTTCTCTTTATATAACAAGGTGTTAAGCCGTTTAACAAAGGCTTTTACTAAAGCTGTGCTCTGACTCGACTTTATTTTCCTGCCAACACTATGATCCTAGGAGGGTAGCAATTATTCTACAAAGGTGCAGAGAATCCTAACCAAGATCATGCATTTGTACTTACCTTTTATACTAGAGTCCTTCATATCCTCCAAAACTAGTTCTGCCCAAAAGTACACATCAGAGTTCAAAAGAAAAACCTATCACATTTGTGCTAATTAGGCTACGAAGGTACCCCTTTTGTAGCCTGAAATCAAGGATGTGAGTACGGACGCAGACTGCGGTCCACTCGCCAGCTGTGTTACTCAGCTGTAGGGAATTTGGGTTGTTCCTTAAACTCCATAATTTTGAGGCCTCAGATTTGGAGCCACTAGTACATTGATGCTGAAATACAGCTCAGTAAGAAGCAAGTGCAACAAGCTTATGGCAAAACAAGCAAAAACCAAGCCTAAATAATAGTTTTTACAACTCTCCCATAATTTACTTTTAATTCATAGAACTCTTGCTTTCTACCAAATTGCTAACTGAAAGCTGAATATTTTCACCTGTTTCTATACCTACAGCCATGATCTCTAGCCTCTCAGATAGGAATCTCAAAAATTAAATTCTCTGCAGAGCTCTATACCTGTAAGTTCTAAATGACCACGAGTTATCATAGGCCTATCAACATCATCATGGCCATTTTTGTGCACAGTATTTTTGTCCTGTACTCTCTATCAAAACAATGACTTCATCCTAGAGGTTCCCAAACTAGAAACATGTAAACTTTGTTAGCCCTTGCCCAACACATCTAATGGTCACTATATTGCATGGATCTCACCTTATCTTAGTGACAACTCTTAAATTTTTGTCTCGACTTCTGCCACCTCATTCATTTAAATTCATATTACCAAAAAGAAAACCAAAAAAACCACAAACCCTCACTCAACTGCTTTCCCTGACTCTAACAGTATTTTGCCTTTAAATTTATTCTCCACTCTATTTAAATGACCTGTATAAAAAGCAAATCTGCTAATGCCTCTTCCTCACTTTAGATAGCTTAGTAGTTCCATTTAAAAAAAATCAGAGGGGCTGGCCTGGTTGCATAGTGGTTAAGTTGGCATGCTCTGCTTCAACCGCCCAGGGTTTGCAGGTCCAGATCCCGGGTGCTGACCTACACACAGCTCATCAAGCCATGCTGTAGGGGTGTCTCACACACAAAATAGAGGAAGACAGGCATAGAAGTTAGCTCAGGGACAATCTTCCTCAAGCAAAAAGAGGAAGATTGGCAACAGATGTTATCTCAAGGCCAATCTTCCTCACACACACACGAAAGTCAGAGTGTAGGGAGGAAGTGTCAATTCAAATCATCAGAATATACAATTCCAGCACCAAAACACCAATAACAACAGTACTAGAAAAGAAAATAAGCCCATATTATACAGAAACATTGATGCCAAAAAATTTCAGAAAATTGTTACGTAACAAATGAGATTTATCTAAAGAAAACAAATAGGATTCAGTATAGGTAAACATTAGCATAATTCATTACACTAAAAACTGAAGAAAAACTGATTATCATCTCAATAGATGCAAAAAAATGTTCCTTAATGTTTGATAAATATTTATATTAAATATATTAAAAACTAAAGGAATAAAAATGAAATTCCACAACATAATGCAGACTTTTTGGTTTTATTTTTTACCAATGTCTGTAATGAAGATTATAGTTAATGCTAAAACTTGAGAGACATTCCTTTAAATTTAAGAATAAAGTAAAGATATCTCTAATGAAAGTTATTCTCTTGTATCACACTGTATTGGAATCCTTTTCACCAATAAGATGATAGCATGGAAAGAGAGTTATAGTTTGAGTTTGGAAGGGAAAAGACATAATTTGTCTTGTCAAAGTCATTTGTAGCTGATATATATTTGTAGCTGAAAATACAGGAAAACAAACATAGTATTTGTACTAACAAAAGAGTTAGCAAGATTGCAGAATACATAATTGATATACCAAATCAATAAAATCCATCTGTTCCAGAAATAACAAACTTGCAAAGAAACGATTTTATAGTTTTAAGTTTCATTTTTAGTTCTAGTTCAAGTTTTGAATTCTAATCCAGCTAAAGCTATTTTTATATATATAGTGTGAGTATGTTGTGAAGTTAGAGTAAATACTCAATTATTTCCATAAGTATATGTAGTTAACCCAGTACTATTTGTTAAGAGACATTCTTTTCCCATTGAATTGTCTTGGCACCTATTTGTGGATTCTCTGTTCTGTTACATTGATCTATTTATCTGCGCTTTCCCCAATATCAAAGTGTTTTAATTCCTCTACCTTAATAGTATGTCTTGCAATCAGCTAGGTTAAGTCCTTCTTTTTCTTTTTTTTAATTTTAAAAACTGCTTTGGTTCGTTTCATTTTTACATGCATTTTAGAAAAAGCTTGAAAATTTCTACCAAAAACCCTGCTGTAATTTTGATTGATGTTTGAAACTATAGATCAGTTAGGAGACAATTGTCATTTTAAGGAACATTGAGTCTTCCAATCCGTGAGCATGGTATATCTCTCCACTTATTTAGGTCTTTAAAAAGAATTCTCCAACAACATTTGTGTAGAGATCATTGACGCTTTTTCTTAGGTTTATTTCTAAGCATTTTACGTTTCTAGGTATTACTGTAAATTGAGTTGTTTTCTTCATTTCCAATGTTTTTGCTGCTATTGTAAAAGAATACAGCTGGGTTTTATATAGTAATCATGTACCCTCTGATCTTGCTAAATTCACTTATCAGTGTTCATAGTTTTTCATAGATTTCCTAGGATTTTCTAGGTAAACAATTATATCATTTGCAAATAAAGACATTTTATTCTCCTTTATGCTCTTGATGTTTTCATTTCTCTTTGTGCCCAATTGCAAATAACTATTAACTCTAGGACTATGTGAACGGAAGTGGTGAAAATGGGTATTCTTGCCTTATTCTAGATAGCGGGAGGAAATAATTCAGACTTTCCCTATAAGAATGACATTGACTAAAGGTTTTTTGGCATGTATCTTCTTTATCAATTTGAGAAGTTTCCCTACTATTCCTAGTTGATCAGAGTTTTTTGTTTGCTTGCTTTTTAGTGGATAGGTGCTGAATTTATCAAATGCTTTTTTCTGAATCTGTGGCATTGATTGTATAGTATTTCCCCTTTATTTTGTTAATATGAATTTCTTTATTTGATTTTCAAATGTTAAATAAACCTTACAATCTTTGAGTAAACCCTGATGGGTTATGATATTCTTTTTATATATGTTGAAATTAGATTTGTTAGTATTTTGTTAAGAATGTTTCTATTTATGTTCGTGAGTGCTATTAGTCTGTGCTTTTCATTTTTGCAATATGTTTGTGAGGTTTTCATATTAGGATTATGTTGCCCTCCAAAAACCTTATGTCAAAAACTTGGACAGTTTAAATGAAATGTTCTGTGAATTTTCTTTTACAATTTTCCGAAATAGTTTGTGTAAGATTGATATTATTTTTTTCTTCAATATTTGATTGAATTTATTAGTAGATCTATCTGGGCCAGAAAAGCTTTCCCATTTTTAAAGCTTTTTGTTATACATTCAATTTATTTTATAGATATTATACTTTTCAGACTCTGTTTCTTCTTATGTAAATTTTGGTGAGTTGCATTTTTCAGGAAATGTATACATTTCACTGAAGTTATCAAATTTGTTGACATAATAGTGTTTATAGTATTTTTCTGCTATCATTTTAATGTTTGTCAATCTGTAGTGATAATCTCTTGTTTTATTCCTGATATTGGATTATTTGTGTCACTTTCCTATTTTTCTTCATTGATCTAGCTAAGGGTTTGGTAATTTGGTTGATCTTTTCAAAGAACCAGTTGTGGCTTTGCTAATTTTCTCTATTATATGCTGTTGTCTATTTCACTGATTACTAGTCTTCATTTTTTATCTTTTACTCACTTGTACTTTGTTTTACTATTTTTTCCCTTATATCTTGAGACTCTATTATTGGGATGAATATATTTATAATTGTTATATCTTCTTGATGAATTATCTGTTTTTATTATAAAATATCTTTATTAATCTTTCTAATAATCTTGGTCTTGGGGTTTATTTGACCATAGTTAAATAACTACGCTGGTCTTCTCCTGTCTATGGTTTGCATGGTTTATCATTTTCAATCCATCACATTCAACCTATTTTTGCCTTTATATTTAAAATTTTTCTCTTATAGGGAGCATATAGTAAGATCCTGTTGTTGTTTTTAATCCAATCTGCTAATCTCTTTCCTTTAATTGGAGTGTTTAGATCATTAACATCTCATGTGGTTTGATCTGTGTATATCATGTTATCCCTTTATGTTCCATTTGTCCCATTTGTTTTGTTATTGTTGTCATTGTTTTCCCACTGTTTTACTTTTCCTGCCTCCTTTCAGCTTATTTAAATTTTTCTAATTATCCCTTTCTAATTTACCTATTTTTCTTTACTGTTTTTTTAGTGGTAGCTCTAGATGTTGAAACATTCATACCTAACCTTTCACAAACTATTTAGAGTTAATACTATATAACTTCACATAAAATGTAGAAATATTTGGGGCCAGACCCAAGTGTGGTGGTTAAGTTGGGCATGATCTGCTCTGGCAAACTCGGTTCGTAGGTTTGGATCCCACGTGTGGACCTAGCACTACTTGTTGGCAACGTTTTGGTGGTGACTCACATGTAAAGTGGAGGAGGATTGGCACAGATCTTAGCTCAGGGTTAATCTTTCTCAAGTGAAAAAAAGAAAAAGAAGATTAGTAACAGATATTAGCTCAGGGCTAATCTTCGTCAGCAAAAAAAAAAAAAAAAGAAGAAAGAAAGAATAAATGTAGGAAGCTTGGAGACAAATAGGTTCTTTTCTCCCACAATCATTATGTTATAGTTATCATATATATTCAGCATACACATATTTTAAAACTTACTAGTCTGTATTATATATTTTTAAAGATATATACTAATTTTAAGAACTTAAAAGGAAAAATCAGTAGTCTATTTATCCAACAACTTACCATTACTGTTGGCCTTCCCTCATTCTTGAAGATCCAGATTACCCATTATCATTGTTTATTTTCAGCTTAAAGAATCTCTTTAGCATATTTGTATACAACCAGCCTGCTTGCAATTGATTTTTAGTTTGCTTTCATGGGAAAATGTCATTATTTCGCATTTGTATATGAAGAGTATTTTCATTAGATATAGAATTCTGTTTTCATTTTTTTCTTTTAAAATATTATTTCAAAGTTTTTTGTCATTCTTTGTTTCTGATGAGAAACCCACAGTCATTTGAATCACTGTTCCCATGCCCCATGCATTCTGTCATTTTTCTCTAGCTGATTTGAAAATTTTTTCTTTATTTTATGTTTATGTCATTTTATTATAATACATTTAGGATTGATTTTCTTCGAATTTATTCTGTTTTTTCACTGATATTTATAGAACACACCACCACAACAAGCCAATACTCATTCTTCTCAAGTGCACATTTGATATTAAATCCTATTCTGGAACACAGACTTTACGAAATTTAAAAGAATAAAAATCATACAGTGTATATTCTTGTAGTACTAAGAGATTTAAGTTAAAAATAAATAGCAGAATGATAACTGGAAAATTCCTAATTATTTCGAATTTAAACAAAAGATTTTTAAATAACTTATGGGTCAAAGGGGAATTCTCAAAATAAATTTTAAAATATTTTGAAGTGAAAGAAAATGAAAACGTGACATATCAAAATGTGCAGAATTTAGCTAAAGCCATGCTTAGAGGGATTGTTTTTAGCTTCTAATGCATATATTAGAAAAGAAGAAATATCTAAAGTGAATAATCTAAGCTTTCACTTAAAGAAATTAGAGAAGGAATAGAAGGTTAAATCCAAAACAATCAGAAGGAATAAATTAAAAAGTTGAGATGCTATCAGTTAAACTAAAACAGAAATAATGGAGAAAATTAGCAAAACTTAAAGATGGTTCTCTGAAAAAAAATCTGTATAACTGAAGAAACTCTAGTCAAACCAAGAAGCAAAAAAAAAAAAAAAAAAAAAAAAGAGAGAGAGAGAGAGAAGACACAGTTACCAATCTGAGAAATAAAAGAGGGGACATCGGTGGACCACACAGATATTAAGAGTATAACAAAGTGTGCTAGTTTCCTATTGCAATAAATTACCACAAACTTACTGGATTAAAATGATAGAAATTGATTTTCTTTCAGTTCTAGAGGTCAGAAGCCCTAAAATCAAAGCATCAGCCAGGTTACATTCCTTCTGGAGCCTCTAAGGGAGAATCAATTTCCTTGCCTTTTCCAGCTTCTAGCAACTGCTGCATTCCTTTGGCATCTGCTTCCATTTTCGTATTGCCTTCCCTCCTTCTGCTTCTATCATACCACCTTTTCTAATTCTGACTCTCTTCCATTCCTTTCTCTCATGGGGGCCCTGATGATTACATTGGCCCCACCTTGATAATCCAGGATAATGTCCCCGTCTCAAGATCCTTTATTTAATCGCATCGGTAAAGTCAATTTTGCCATGTAAGGTAGCATGTTCACAGAATCTGGAAATTAGGATGTGGACCTTTGGGGGGGCGGAGTTATTTTGTCTATTACATAAGAGTATCCACAAACAACTCTAGGCCCATAAGTTCAACAAATGGTTGAAATAGACTAATTCTGCAAAAGATGCAAATTATGAAAGCTCACTCAGAAGATATTGTTACCAAACCAGGTTTGTTTTTGCCTGTTGCCCAGAAAGCCAAACACTGAGATGATGAGATTGCAGCAGAGAGAGGGTGTTTGTTCACAAGGCAGCCATGTGAGGAAGCGAGAGCATGAGCTCCCCAAAAATAGGGACTCAGGGATATTTATGGGATAGGGGGCAAGGTGGTCTGAAATGTGGAGAGAGGCGATTGAAGGTGAGGAGAGGTGAGGTAATTGATGATCTGTGCAAGAGTTGTCAGACTTCATGCCTCTTCATAGGACCCATGTTCACAAAATGGCAGCATCAGCATGATCTGAGGGTGGAGTTTTTAGCCTCTTGACATCAAAACGTCACCTATTGGACATCTCCACGGGCCCAGTTCATGAATTGGTGGTCTCAACTGGCCTGAAGTGGACAAGGGGTTCTAATTCCTGAAAAACATCTCACACACCCATTACCATGGTGACCCAAGGCACTAGGAGAATGTTGTCTACAGGAACCTAGTGAGAGTCAGATAGCATATTGTCTAAATAGCACAGTTAACAATGGGTGGGATAAACAGCTAAAAGCTATAATCAGTAGTTGCAAAAAGGAAAAAAAAGCTTTAGTTCCTAACTACTTAATCATCAATGGCTAACTCTGCTGGTTTGAATATAAATAACCTGAATGGTTCTACATCTACTAAAGAAATTGTATTTCTAGTAAAAATCTTTCCATCAAAGAAGTCCAAGTCCAGATGGCTTCAATGTAGAAATCTTTCCAACTTAAGAAAAATGATACCACAACTTCACATACTTTCAGAAAAATTAGAGAAGAGGGAATATTTGCAACGAATTTTATGAGGTTCGCATTATGTTAATACCAAAATCAACACAGCAGCCACAAGAATAGCAAACTATAAAGCAATAGTACTCCTGAATATAGACTCAAAACCTTTTAGTAAAACATATCTATTCTAACAACATATAAAAAGGATAATCTTGAAAAATAGTGTTTCTGATGAATGTAACTCACGTTAACAGAAGAAAATGATATGGTCATCTTAATAGATGCAGAAGCATTTGGCAAAGTCAGTATTTACTCATGATAAAAATTCTCAGCAAACTAGGAATAGAATGGAATATTTTTACCTGGCAAAGGGCATCAACAAAAACCCTATAGCTTTAATGATACTTAGTGAAAGGCTGAATGCTTTCTCCCTAAGATCAGAACAAGGCTTATGTCTAGCATTGTGTTCAAAGTTCCAACCAGTGCAAAAAGCAATAAAAATAAATAAAATTCATATTTATTAGAAAGGGAGAAATAAAACTGTTTCAATTTACAGATGACATTATTGTCTACACAGAAAATGCAAAGCATATACAACAAATTTACAGAAGTTGTACATGAAGTTTATAAGATTGCATAAGGGTACAAAGTAATATGAAAAATCAGTTGCATTTCTATAAACTAGCAATGAAACATTGAATCCAAATTATAAAACAAACACCATTTGCAAAAGCACCAAAATATAAAATATTTGGTTATAAATTGAACAAAATTTATACGTGATCTATATACTAAAAACTAAAAAAATGAATAAATATGAAGATAAATAACATGTTAATAGATTTTAAGATTCAGTATTGTTACAATCAATGTAATCCTCATCAAAATCCCAGCAGGCTTTGTTTGTTATTTTAAATCTCATTTTGATCCATATGGAAAGACAAAACCTTTTTCTTAAACCCCATGCATTTGAAGGACTCACAATAAACTTTTTCAAGACTTACTGTAAAGCCGTATTAATCAAGACAGCAGTGAGGCCTGAATTAAAGTACTTTCTTCTAGATAGTATTTATCTTTGTTTCTGGCATGGACTTGAAGGTACTACCAACCAGATATTTCTTCAAATTTTTTACTTTGGGGTTTCAGATCACTAAGTGGATTTTAACCCCAAATCAAAATGAAAATTTGTGGTTAAAAGTTTCACAGAAATTTTTTTCCTGCTCCTCCTGGAGCCATGACTGGGACATGCATGCATCTCCATTGTCTGGCTCCGCACCCTGAGGATTTTGTATTTTGGAGTCTTAGCTCCACTTGGATGCCCCAATCCAAACTTTCCTTCTGCTTGTAGCCCTGGCTTTGTCATTTGACCCCTTTTTGTTTACTTGGTAAATCTCAGGCTCTAGGGAGCCAGGAACTAGTATATAAACTCAAGAGAAATGCTGTTTTTGAAAGCACTTTATCTCGATGAATTCACAATTTTTTAAACAAACTGGTTTATGAAAAATTGCATTAATTTTGTATCACCTCAATTTTAGGTATGTACATTCCGACAATTTTAAGGGTTACACTAGAGAGGTTTTACTATATTTCCAGTTAATTATGTTGTTGGAAATGGGGATCCAAATCCTTACTTTTTAGGAAAGCTAAAATTCTTCTAATGCATATGATACAAAAGAGAGATAGAGGGGTGTGTGTGTGTGTGTGTGTAAAATAATCTTCAACAGTTTTCTCTTTAATATCCTTAATCTTGTACTCTAAAATTCAGGTCACAGTTCCTTGCTGTTGACTTGGGACATGGATTTTATATTCTATAAAGTAATTTTCTCAATATTTTTAACTACTGAATGTTAAAGCTGATAGAATAATCCTACTATTGTTCATCATATCAGAGCTGCTTTTTGTTCTTTCAGATATGCTTATCACTTCAAAGAAATCAAGCAGTTGGAATATGAAATTCTCTATTCCTGAAGTGAGGTTTATTTATAAAAGATTTTATACTTGTCATACAGTACTATTCATAAATATTATTTTGGAAAATTATCTTATTAATGCTAATAAAGAGTAAAGAATATTTTTATTCATTCAAGTAATGGGAAAAAAAAGAATGTGTCATTTGAAACCAAATATGTCCTTTTATCAAATATAAATGTGAGAAATTCATAACGCTATGTTTTATTTTTTGGAGACAAGCATTATCATTTTAGAAAAAAGAATATAAAATAATTTTAACATGCAAAGAAGTGTTGCTCATTAATAGGGACTTAGATTAAGAGGGGCTTAGAAGTGGTAACATAGTTTGGGAGGAGCTGTGGATTAGCTAGGGGACTTGCCTTGAAATTTCACTCACGTATCAAACATATTTTGTTTCCTTTCACGCACATTTATCTGGGCCAGTGATGGACTCAGTTTGACAGGCATCCTATAACTCAATCAACAAAATCTGGAAGGTGGCTTTTTCAATGTGAAATGATGTAAGGTATTGAAATGACATATATCATTTACAGGTTGTTTGAGAGAGATTTAAAATCTCAGGTTATTTATTTTCAAATGTGAGAAATATACATAATATTTTTAAAGTAAGATGTTATTTATAGTGTTAAGTGCTATACTTTTGCTTTTGTATACTTTCACGTTAAGTCCTCAAGCTGGGCAAGACATTCAAATGAGTCTCTCTGTCTTCCAAGGTCTGCTTTGGGTTGAGAGCTTGAAGAAATGGCAGTTCCTCATCTTTTCCAAAGGCATCCAGGGCTTCTTTTCCCTGTGGTTATTTTTTGTCATGCAGCACTCATTGCTTTGCTTCCTACATTCTGACTATATCTTCTCTCACTCCTTCACTGGATCATCTTTACCACCTTCTCTATGGAGGCATTCCTGAACCCTTCTCGCTCCTTTTGCTGACCCTCATTCTCTTTTATTGTTTCTAATATTACATTAATATCCCCCATATCATACATCTAACTCTATCAATAAGATTCACCTGATCAGACCAGCGTCCTCTTAAACTTAGAAGATTCAAAACTAAACTCACCAGTTTCCTTCCAAAAACTGTTCCACTTAAAAAGTTTCCTAATCTTTGTTCATTATATCATTATTCTTCCAAGGTTGAAATTTCAAATTCATCTTTAATGATAGATTTTTGCTTATTTTGTTCACTTTCCCCATTGAATTAATTATAAAGGTGTGCTGATTTCATGTCGAGAAAGTTACATGCTTCCGTATCATAAATTACCACTGCTTCATCCGAAATGCAGGTCTTCAAAATCTTCTTTCCTTTAGGTACCATCCCTGTACAAGCTACCCTACACCTATTGCTAGCATAATCTTCCAAAAACACTGTTTATATCATTATTACTTCTCTATTTAAACATCTTCATGCTTCTTCATTTCTGTAACACCCAAGTGCCACAGTACGTCATTCAAGGTTTTTTATTTACAAGATCATCTTTAACTCTCCTTTGAAACACGTCACTTTTGAACCAAACTCCACCTTTGCTGTCTTGCTCCATACCTTTATTTTGTCACTCCCTCTGCCTGTAATATGCATTAATAATTGTATCAGGAATAATATTCTCATTTCCACCTATTGAAAAGTTTCTTTTCTTTTAAGGACAAAAGAAATGTCATCATTTCCATGAACCTATTCTGGATATATTAATGAGAAGTTATATGACTCTTTGTTGAACCTAAACAACACTTGATGGAAGAATTATTTTGCACCTGTGTCATTTCCCCTATTAACTCTACATTTCATACCATGGGGACTATTTACACCCTCACCACTTAGAAGTAGCTTGAATGCAAACTAGGGTCAAAAGATGAATTAAAATAAATATCTTTTAGGAAGGAACTTTTGGTTATGGAAGGTTATTACAATTGTGTGTTTTTGCCTCTTTTATGGAATTGTTTATTGTTTCAGGTGATTTTCAGTAAAGAGAAAACCTGATAGCCCCAGTGAAACACTTTGTAGGAAATTTTAAACTAACAATGAGTATTGAGTGTTGTTATTTCCACGTCTGACTTCCACTTCTCTTGTTCTTTCTTTTCCTGTTAGCATGGCTCAATACTCAATCCAGGCACTCAGCAACCTAACTCAGGAGCTCAACTCTGCGTCACATTCTAGAGCTTTATCTTCTCATTCCAGCTTGAAATGCTAACAAACTATGCAACCTGGAGCAGTCATTTTGCTGTGTGCCTTGTTGTTCTATCATTAAAATCAGGGATTGGGCCATATTATCTCTCAATTGCCTTCAAACTCAAAATTCTACAATTATTATTTTAATTGTTAAAAGCCATATTTAAATTTTCAACTTAAACCTCTCAGGAACTCATCCAAAAGTATAACCAAGAACACAGCAATATTGTAAGTTCAAAGAATCTCCTCCATCATGCTGCAAGACCGAGTGGTTTACCGTAGTCACAGTGAAAGCCACAACCCTTTCCACTTGGGTGGAAGCCACCAAATAAACTGATCTTGCTCAGTGATGGCCAGTGCTGACTCAGGCCTTAATACAGCTAGCAAGTATCAATGCACATCTAAGTTATGATTTAGATCTTGTATGGCCATTAAATGCCTTTGAAAGTGATGACTAAGAGCCATTTTAAGAGGCCAATACAATTCATTCCTGGAAGAGCTTACAAAGCAAAACTTAACGTCCTTTACTTTGAGCTCCTCTTGAAACTGAATTTTAAATCTATGTTTAATTAGAACAAAATCTTTGATTTTTCTTGTGACAATAACCTATTTAGAGATGTATTAAGTGCTATCCAGATCAGAAAACTTACATGCAAAACACATTTGTATATCCATTGCAAGCTTTCCAATCTTCCTTTTAAAAGGTTGTGCACACTTCGCTGGAACATGCCAGGTTTGGGGGAGTATGAAATATATCCTGACAGTCTAATTGAAATAACTATCGAGCATGAAGGAAAAACACCTGTTGCAAAGGGAAATAAATAGCAACAAAAAATCCCTGCTGAATTTTTCAGACAAAGTAGAGAAAATCAGAAAGACTCTTTACTCAATGATAATGATATAATTAGTCAAATGGGAGAAGTGTTATCAGAATTAGGCAAAGGAATTGCTGCTGAACACTGTCCTTGATTGGACCATCGGTCCGGATCCTCTGTTGCTTCCTTTGCCTGACTTATCAGAGAATCCACTGACACAGTAGAATATAAAGCTTATACACTCTAAAACACTAGTCATAAAATGTCAGCTGTCCTTCAGGAAATATATGGAAATCAGAAGATTTCAAATAAGAATCTGAATTCCTGATTTCTTTAGAAAATCTGGGGTGTCAGGAGACCTTGTGTTTCTTTTTTTCCTGTATGGCAAAACTATACTGGTTCAAGAGGTTAGCATACATTTTGCATTATGCCATGCTACCAACCACAGGCCTGCTTCACGCTTTCACTACTGGGCTCTTTTACATTTGCTCATGTGACACCCAGGATAGTTACTTTTGGGAATTTAATTAATTAAAAGCTTACCAGACTAAATATATTTTAAAATATTTTTAAATAACCCTTTTAGCCCATGTCACTTAAAATCTCCATAGTTAGTCAAGCTAGAGATTTTTACTATGGAGTCACTAATTCCATCCTCATATTTCATTCAGGGAACTTTTTGTTTTCAGGATATAAAGAGAATGTATGTGAGGGAGTAACATACTTATTAAGATTGATATTAGTTAACCATCATCAAGTAAAAAGAAAAAAAGAGCTCAAAAATTCATACTAGAAGGTATTTATCTTTCATATATATCTTGACTTTAATGCTTAAATTCAATTTTACATGAAAAACATTAAACAGATAATTGTAAATTCCTGCTGTACTGTCTCTATTTGGTCTGTATACCTTGTCTTATTTTCTGATTTAGTTGAGTATATCAGACTTTGCTGTTGAAGGCAGAAGTGAATGTTGGAATAAAAGGAATAAAAGAATAAAAGGAATATGAACCAAGAAAGGAGAGAACATTTTAGAAATTGTGACTATAATGGCTATCTGTTAGGGACCTTTGAAATGATGTATACTTCTCATTTGGCTTATTTTAATGAATTTGATTCTAGTGTAACAAGTTGCTTAGAAGCCAGTGAAAGGCTTGAAAAATATGTTTCTGAAACAGAAGAATATGAAGTTCAGGCTATCATTCATGTCAAAAAAATAGGAAAATTATATAAAAATATATGTGTATATTACACACATACACACACACAGACACATACACATGCAATGTCTCTGGAATGACATAAAAAAATCTTATAATGTTGGTTGTATCTGGAGAGGGGACTGAGTTGTCAGAGCACTTGAGTGGGAGAAATAATTTTTATTTTCTCTTTAATAATTTTGAATTTTGAACTATGCGAGTTTGTGTTTCAAAAACAAAGAAACTAACAAATTAAAAAAAAGGGAAACTACATGATCTGATTCAATTCAATCAGAAGTTTTTATCACGTTATGTGACCAGTTGAAATTCGTAATCTAGATGAGAAATGCTATTCAACCGTATCACATTTAGGAATTAAAACAGCCTTTTGTAAAAATAGGTAAACACACTTACAGAAAGGATAATTGCACGAAAGGTTGCCTTCCAGGAGTAAAAAATATAAACTAGATGGATATCTACAGATAATTGTTTTTAGAAGGTCAGAATAAAACTCTGAAAGAGGTGGTTGATGAAAACCACATTATTTTAGTAGTTTTCAGATGCAATTATTTTCAAACTAAATATTTTTGCTTAGCTGAAAGTGAATAAAGCTTCCTCCTTTTAATATATTAAAAAATAAACTTTTAAGAAAACCAATATTTTTAGAAACTTTCTGATCATGGGCTAATAAAACAATTACTATGAATAAAAGAGGAAAAGAATTATATGCTATTTGCAAATAATCTATATTGGAACAGTAAATTTTTTTCCTCCTCATCTCTATTACATATGTGACTACTAGAATAATACAATTTTTCAAAAGTGTTCTGAAACAAAACTATTGTATTGAGGTATGAGCTCAGTGAGTGTTTTTGTTATTTCAGCTTGAATTTTCGTTTTAAGCTGTTTGTAAGTGATGTCTTGAAAAAACAAACAAGGGGCGATATTCTTTATACGTATCTTGATTGGCTGCGTGTGTGTGTGTTTGTGTGTGTGTGTGTGTACATTTCTTGAATGATGGCCGGTGGGTTTCACCACTTTGGGAGATCGTCAGCCGTTTCCTCTTCAAATAGATCTTTAGTCCCATTCACTCTCACCTTCCAACACTTCAATTACACTTATGTTTGATCTTTTTTCTGTCTTCTATTTTCCTTTTGTTCTTTTCTATGTTTCCTTTCCTGTCATTTTTCTAGGCCTAGATACATTATACTGACTTATCTTACAGCACTCTAAGTCTTATTTCAACCCTGTCAAATTTGCTAACTAATCAACAAAGTTCTTAATTTTAGATATTGTCTCTTTTTTAGATTTTCAAATTACTTCCCTTTTTACAGTTCCAAGTTGTATGGCAAAATTCTCCACCTTGTCTTTTAAAGTTTTCAACATATTAATCATATTGATTTTATAGCTTGTCTGATAACTTCATCATTTGAATCTCAAGAAGATCTGTTTCTATTGTGTGTTTTTCTGTCTTTCCTTCTTTCTCTCTTGTTTTTCTATAATTACTTCTCTTCTCTTATGACTAGTCATTTTGTGTTGGATCTCAATCATTTTGCATAAAAAAGATATAAAGATAATTTGAGTATTTGAGTGATGCTGTTTTCTCCAGCAAATGTATGCTTTCGCTTCTGGCTTTCAGCTAGCGGAGAAATGTGATTAATTCAAGATCATTATAATCCCATTAAAAGTTTAGATGATCGCAAGCTAGACTACAGTCTTAGTGCTGGTCTATTTTTAATTTACTCTTACTTCTACAGAAGCCCTCTTTTTCTATCCCAATCAAAATAAAAGTAGATCATAGACAAATATTAACTCAAAATGGATTAAAAACTTGAATGTAAGATCTGAAAGCATAAAACTACTAGAAAAAAACATAGGCAGTACACTCTTCAATATAGGTCTTAGCAGCATCTTTTTGATTATCATGTCTCCTCAAGCAAGGGAAACAAAAGAAAAATAAACAAATGAGACTATCTCAAACTGAAAATCTTCTGCACAGCAAAGAAACCTTCAAAAAATAACATTTTGGAGAAGATATTTGCAAGTCATATACCCAACAAGGGGTTATTATTCAAAATATATTAAGAACTCATACAACTCAACAACAGAGAACAAACAACCCAATAAAAAAAATGGGAAGAGGACCAGTGTAGACATTTTTCCAAAGAAGATATACAAATGGACAACAGGTACATGAAAAGATGTTCATCATCATTAATTATTAGGGAAATGCAAATCAAAACTACAATGAGATATCACCTCACACCCATCAGGATGGCTATTACTAAAAAGACAAGAAATAACAAGTATTGGAGAGGATATGCAGAAAAGGGAATCTTCATACACTGCTGGTGGGAATGTATACTGGTTCAGCCACTGTGGAAAACAGTATGGAGATTCCTCAAAAAATTAAAAATAGAACTACCACATGATCCAGCTATTTGATTTCTGTATTTATCCAAAGAACACGAAAACACTAATTTGAAAAGATATATGCACCCTTGTGTTCATTGCAGCATTATTCACGATAGCTCAGACTTGGAAACAATCTAAGTGCCCATCAACGAATGAATGGATACAGAAGATGTGGTGTATATATGTATGGAATACTACTCAGCCGTAAGAAAAGGTGAAATCTTGCCATTTGTGACAACGTGGATGGACCTTGAGAGCATTATGCTAAGCAAAATGGGTCAGACAAGAAAGACAAATACCGTATGATTTCACTCACATGTGGAAGAAAAAGAAAAAACCCACAACAAACAAACAGATATAGAGAATAGACTGATAGTTATCAGAGGGGAAGGACGGGAGGGGGAAGGTGAAAGGGGTAAAAGGGCACATGTGCACGGTGACAGATGGCAATTATTCATTGGGCAGTGAACATGCGTGTTCTATACAGAAACTGAAATATAATGGTGTACGCCTATATGTTTATTATTATAAACATATATACACATTTAATGTTACATAGTACCTATGTATAACATTATAAACCAATGTTACCTCAATAAAAAATTAATACGGAAAAATTTCAAACTTCCACCAAAAAAACCCCAAAAGTGGGATGTTGAATAGACTCTTGCCTTCTTGAATTGCCCAAAACTCTTATTTTGGTCTCTTAGTATCATAAATCTGGCCCAAACTCTGCTTGACATCTCAGTCTCCCAGCCATCCTTTCATAATTCTAGAATCTTCTGGAATAAAAAAGTCTCCAAAATAAAAGTGAAATAGACATGGCCATGCCCATATTCTTCCTTCCTTCCCTGATCTCATCCCTCTAATTCCACACTGCCTTGGAAAGATGAATTGTCTGAACTGCTTGATGGAAATTCGTTCAATATTTTTTGGTGTTTTGTTTAGCATGAAGTAAATAAGAAACATCTAACATTGGAGGACATTAACCAGTATAGACTCTCTTTCTCTTCCATAAACAGGCAAATGCCATCATCTAAATAAAGGAATTTTTCAGCTATTGCATATGGACAATTAGTTAAAGACATATTATTGAAGAAAAATCTTAAAAATTAAGATCATATAAATGCTTTGTAGCCCAAATGAATTTTTTTTAAAAAATATAAGTCTTTGGAGATAAATTTCTCTCTTAAATGCATCCTTCTGAAATAGAACAAAACCATTTCTAGTGTTAATTATGTTCTCAATGAGCATTAGAGGAAGAGTTGCCTAAATCCGAACAGACAGATGCATATTTTAAGCCAAAAAATAATATATTATTGGAGCAATATATAAATCAGCTAATTGATGGAAGCAGTAAAATGTAGAACTGACAAAGGAGAAGACTCAATCAAGATATTATATAGATATAAAAGTACTATCACAATATAGATTAGATATAAGATAAACGTGGAACTTCAATATGGGAACAATAGAACATGTTGTGGAAGATACAAGAAAATATCATGAAATTCATATGAAAATACAGTGTAGAAGAAATTTTCGCTTGATAGAATGAGTTCTGAATTTAGAAAGTAAACTCTCATTGAATTCCAATTAAAATGATCCATGGAAGATCAGTGTCAATATATACCCTTCGATTTTTCATAATTAGTTAAAATATTATTTTGTAGCTATAAATAGATAAAAGCAGACATAAAACAACACGCGAATCAAAGCTTCAAGTTCTCAGTGTAACAAGATGAAATTGTAATGCAGCAGTACTCTTAAGAGCTCTCGGAAAGAAGATTGAGAACCAAAAACACTTACTTTGGCAAATAAAAATTAAACAGCTATATGCAGCTTCTAAAGTATTTCAGTCTATACTAGGTCGATGTTTTCATTAAGCAATTTCTACACAGGGTTTTCTGCTACTCAGGTGACTTACTGAAAGTATGCGTTGCTGTTTAGTTCTAAGATGTGTTCTTTTCTAATAATGTAACACACAATGTTAAATAGTGACAAGAGCAGAACTCTTTTTTAATATCTAACTAATTATTGAATTAAGATACAGAATTTAAAGAGAAAAAATACAATAAAGGAGCAAAGTCCTGAATTTAGGGTTAAATTGATAGATATGAGAAAATGTAGGTAAAAGCGGGACTCATGCAAGCCAAAAAAGTACAACTATTTGCCTGTTTTGAATAAAGAAAACTCCAAAGTTTTTATTTTTGATCATGTGAGTCTAGGTGACCACAGAAAAATTATAGTTCATTATAAGGTTAAAATATATCTTCACCTTACCAGTTGATTTAAAAGATAAAAGGAAATGAAATATGAAACTTATTAGGGTTTATCTAAAACGCTAATAAAATAAAGTCACAGCGAAGCTTTAATATTAAGAAAAAATAAAATAGGATGACAAAAACTATAACCTATTGGTTATAAGTGTAACAAATATGACCATAAATATAAATTGCCCAAATTCCACCATTAAAAGTCAAAAAACCTATGTACACTTAAAATAATGATATACTGTATACTGGACAATATGGCTTTGAAAAATCTCACAACTTTTTTTCATAGATCATAAGACAAACAAATATCATATCCAAACATGAGGAAAATGAGAACTGTCAGCTTCATATTAGGTGAAATAGAATCAAGGTTAAAGCCACTAAAAAAATAAAGAACAGGGGCTGGTCCAGTGGTGTAGTGGTTAAGTTAAGTGCACTCCACATTGGCGGCCCAGGTTCAGGAGTTTGGATACTGTGCATGGATACCAACCTACATCACTCATCAAGCCATGCTGTGGCAGTGTCCCACATATGAACAAATGGAAGAGGATGGGTACAGATGTTAGCGCAGAGCCACTCTTTCTCGAGCGAAAAGAGGAAGATTGGCAACAGGTGTTAGCTCAGGGCCAATCTTCCTCACCAAAAAATAAAAATGAAAAAATAACTAAAGAACCTACTGCATTGTGATAAAAATAGAAAAAAAATGGACAAATAAATACAAAAGTGAAATTCCTGAAGTAAATAGGATTGTAATTACAAAATGACAGATATATAATTGCAAAAGATTTTAATTCTCCATTATCTTTTTTTTCAGGTAAAGTGAACACAAAGCTATTAAAGATATAGAGAATATAAATGCAATTTAAAAATCAGAATTTGTAAGTTTACATTGGACTTTACCATCTTCAAAATGAAGACATTCATTTTTTCAGCTCCCCATAACTCATCACATTAGATCTACATTAGATCTTAAAGTATGTTTACTAGATAAAATACAGGACACCCATTAAATCTTAAGTTTACATAAGCAGTGAGAAATTTTTTGCTACATGCATATTTGGGATATAACACACCAAAAAATGTGTTGTTTATCTGAAATTCACATATGACTGGGTAATTCTACTTGCAAAATTTGATGACTCAGCTTTAATGAAATCTAACTTGCTACATAAAAGGAGAATATTTTACATTTGAAAATAATATAAAAATAAAAATTAAAAAATAGAAATTGTTAAACAAACAATCAGACAAATCAAATCCAATATCAATGGAAAATTAAAGACAGCTGTCATGAAAAATTGACTAAAGGAAGAATACAGTGAGAAAAAACGCAGGAAGGGATTAATTTTAAAATAAAGTAGTATAAAATTTCATCAAATAATGATAAGGCAATTATAGTTTAGAAATAAAAAGTGGAAAAATAGCCCAGTGAAAAATTTAATGTGGTATATAATATGATGCATAACTATATGATATATTTTAACTGAAAGATAATGAGAACTATGTGCTGAGAAATGTGAAATTTTTTCCAAAATATATAACAAGATTAAATATAAAACATCTATATTAACATACCACAAAGTAGAAATGCCTCAAACTGTTAAAAAAAAATTCATGAAATGATTACGCACATATCTGGTTACGCATTCAGTGATAAATCAAGGTTCGTTCTCTGTCTCCTCTGTCCTCTGTTTGCTTTCGTTTCATATCCTTTCCTTTTCTACCTTCTCTGTCTTTACTATTTTCCCCTTCCTTTACTTTTACTAACTCCCAATGAAAAGGAAAATTATAAAAGGTCTACTCAAAGGCTACAGAATTAAAAGGGATGATTTTGAGAGAATTTTAAAAGATGATGTGTGAAGATTAAAAAATATTGTCATTTCAAACAGCTTAAATAAAATAATTTTTTTTAAAAAATGGGAAGACCCTGAACTCCTGTTGATGAGAGGTGGGGGTGAAATGTCACACACATAAAGGAAGTGCAAGCACAGTAAAAGCTTTCTTTAGTTCCTTTATAGCATCAAGAAAACCTTGACCAGAGCTTGTTCCAGAAGAAATTAATCATCATTTCCATATTATGTCCTTTTTTTTTTTAAAGATTGGCACCTGAGCTAACAAGTGTTGCCAATCTTCTTTTTTTTCTTTCTGCTTTTTCTCCCCAAATCCCCCCAGTGCATAATTGTATATTTTAGTTGTGGGTCCTTCTAGTTGCGGCACATGGGACGCCGCCTCAGCGTGGCCTGATGAGTGGTGCCATGTCCGGCCCAAGGATCCGAACCAGTGAAACCCTGGGCCTCCAAGGCAGAGCACGAGCACTTAACCACGTGGCCAGGGGGCCAGCCCCCTCCATATTATGTCCTTTATTCAAAGACTAGGAATCACAGACAGAAAACGTATTTAGGCTTAACTCTCACTAAAACCAAAATGGTAAAAACTTGGTTCTATTTAAAACATCTGAACATCGTGATTACCTTTGCAGTCTTTCCCTTTATTAGGAGCAAAAGATCATAGTCACTAAACATTCAGACAAAGAAAAGTAGCTCAGAAAATAGCAGAGTGGAAAGAGAATTCTGAGGGAAAAAATAAAAAGAAGAAATTTTGCAGAAAAATTGATCTTTCAGGGTGTAGGATCCATCTTGGAAAATAGGGTTTAAGCTGAAATAATTTCTTATTCCTCAACCATGATCATTCACACATGCAGATGAGATCAAACAGTATTTAACTTCTACACAGAAGCCACGAGAAGGCATTACAAATGAAAACTCCCTTCGATGTGTCCTCGATCTTTTCACCTGCTTCAGTCAATGTCAATATTTAAATTCTTTCTCAATATTCTCCCCAAAATACCTTTTATTCTACTTTCTTCTTAAGCGTGAATGAAAGAGAAAGGAAATTTCTGTTTACTAGAAGTGGATTGCAAATAAAAAGAGCTTTCACCACCCTAAGGTCATGTAGAGAGAAGACCACCGGATTTGCAGTTTTCACTGAATTAATCGGTCCCTTTACTCAATGGAAAATGTGAAGTGCAAATCTCATAGGCAAAATAAGGCATGTCTACGTTCTAATTTTATCTTTAACACGTACGACTTGGAGGATATATTAATCTTTCTCAACCTCAGTTTTCTAACTGCTAAAAGGGGGATAATATTTTCAGTTGCACAGAGTCGTTATGAGTATTTAATGAGATAAGTATTAAAGTATATTGTGTGCCTAGGCTATCATATGCATTAAATAAAATTTTAATTTTTAATAACAGCATGATTAACGACTTTAATAAAATTAATTTTAATTATTAAAAATGCAAAAAATACAAAAAAGTTAAAACAATGTTATCTCTCTTTGAATGCCTATTGTTCAGAATAAACCACTTTTAAAAATCTTGGTGTATTTGCTTTGAGTTTTATGATTATGTATTTTTTAATAAAAGTAATATATGCTGATTATACAAAATTCAAACAATACAGAAGAATAGAAAACACAATAATAAACTAAAAAAGATATGTCTCACAACAGAGAAATTGGCACCATTTACTTTAGATGAACTTTATGATAAATAGGCAGAGATAGAGAGAGAAGTTTCCACGGTCAGGAAGAGGTTAGTCGAGTTTAAAATCTAGATTGGCTAACATCTGAGCCTGAGGTTTCTCTCTAAAGAAAGTTTATTCTCAATTTGTAATTTGTGAGGAAATGTGTTCTTATATTTCCAAGTTGTGATTTTTATTTTTATTTCATACTACAATATAGCTATTGATAGCACTGATGTCAGTTGCTGTATTTGGTTTTCAGCCCATCATTTTCGATTACTTGTGTTGCTTTTATTTTATGTCTTAATAAAAAACCTTATACATCTTTAAGTTACTGTTTGCTTCTTATAACCAACAAACTCAATACTCTTAAAATTTAAACGCTTTCTGAAACAGTTCATTACAACCATCCAATAAATATTAATCACCAGGACAAGAATATGTTTTAGTTTATATTATACTCAGCGCTATGGATGATGTCTTCTCAACATTATATATAAAAGAGAAAAAACACATACACTTCCAAAAACCCTATATTGTAATACATATCCATGCATTGCTATACTTCTATAAAACCCATGAAATTGCTCTGAACATTTCTAGAGATTTTAGAATTTCTCTTAACCTTTTCGGCCAAAGTGCCATGCTATCGTAACTTACTATCAAACTGGCCATGGATTTTCTGCTGATGCCTTGTTCTCAACAGAAGCAAGAGATTAATTTGATTAGGCTGCTTTATAAATTTGTAGCAGCTGAACAAGTTTGACCAAAAGTCATGATGATGGTTGAAATTATAATCTAATAGCTATATTTATTATGATCCAATATTATACATAATGATATATAATGTAGTAGCTGCTAGATTATGTATGCATATAGGTATGATTATTATACATATATAATACATTATATAATTATTGTATATATGTGTATATATACTTATATATACATACATGCTTGCATAGGATATATATCCTTGATCATCCTAATGTATGTCCTTAATATAAAGAATCTAAAGCAAACCAATCTATTCCTCTCACTGTACATTTAAGACAACTGAGGTCCGCAGAATCACCTTCCACAGTAAGGGCCATGGTTAGTGGCAGAACTGGGATAAAACCTGGGTGAATATCTTCACTTCTAACCAAGCTCTCCTCCTTTCACTCTTTTTTTACTGACTTTATGACTCATTTTCTTTCCTTTTCTTCAGACATAGGCAAAACTCCTCTCAATTAACATTTTTTTATTGATTGACCACATCCAACAGTGCTAGTGCTGTTTTTTTGTAACTCTGTTTATTGATGCTTGTTTTTTTCATCCTATTAAAGAACTATTGTATATTACTTTTAAATCAATTCAGTTGGATCTTTGCTAAAGTCTCAATTTGTTTTTGATATTGACATCCTTCAGTAAATATTATCTAATATACCTATGATGCCATACAAAGCACTGGAAAATTTTGCTAAATTCTTAAATAAAATATTTACTGTCAATTTTAAATATTTAAGTCTCATGCGGGGCAAAGTCAGGATTGGAAAACCCCCTAACTTAATATAGGAGTTTTTCATTGTTCAAAATAAGCTCAATAGAGATCCAGAGAATTTTGCAAACCAATCATAGATTTCTAGTATTTCTTGACTAACAAGAAATATTAAAATTCTTGATATATACGTATGTATATGTGTGTATATATACGATATATATGTGATTATATGTATATGACATATATATATAAAAGAATATATATATTCTTCCACTGTAGCAGAAGAATTACCTAATAAATTTTAAATTTTATCAACTGGAAAAGATACTTTGGCAAAAGTGCATATTATTAAAATTATTATTGTCATCACCATCATCATCATCATCATCATCATCATCATCAATAGCAATGGCATCAAAAATTAACACGTAAGTGACTCCTCTGGACTCAATGTCTTATCTTCAGGAATAACTCCTAATGCAGGCTTTGATTTACAGTGAACTTGGCAAATCTGCATTATTTTGGTGACATCACTGAATATAAAATTGGGAAGAGAGGTGAACAATTGGCTCTTGTGAGCCATTATGAGCTGGCTCCAGCAAAACACTACATATAAATAATAACTTGATTCTAAATGTTATTATATCAAATTGTATAAATTAGAATTCCTTTTCATGTCCTACACAGCAGTGATTTGAACTGATTCTTGATGTCCTTTCAATACAATGGAAACAAATTTAGATTATGAACAGAGAAGGTGGTAGGATCTCCCATACTGTATCTACTAAGTTGAGGGACTTTCATGTTAAGATGCAAGCAAAGCTTATTTATTGTCACTAGAAATATGTATTAGTCCACTGTTCACTGTAAGCTATAGTATGAACCTTGAATGTCTATCAACTAGATGTGCCTTTAAAACATAGTGGGGATGAATGGAAACATAAAAGAAACTCTAAGCAAAGACTAAATGAGATACAAATGGTCCTGCATTTAGTTCACATAATAAGAATTAACCTCCAAAATATACTCAACCAGCAGAAATCCTTCAGAAAAAAATTACTCTCTAATGTAAAGTTTTTTCTTGGTGCAAGTATGGAAAATTCTGTAGTCAAAGGTAGCTTTACTTTCAATTCCATAGAATAGTATCATATTTGAGTTGATATTTTTAGAACAATAGTTATCAAAGTGTGGCTTTTGTCCCCTAAATGTCACTGAGACCATTTCAGGTGGTCCAAGAAAATTCTTTTCTTAACAATCCTAAGATAGTCTTTGTTTTCATTGTGTAGGTATCTGCAGTGATGGAAAGAAAGCAATGTTGTGTCAAATAACTGACGTTTTAACACAAATAAAGACAACATTTCCAAAATGTACAAAAAACCATTGTAATTTTCGCTGCTGCACACAAAAGGAAAAAGAAAACTTGTTTTACCTAAGAATATCCTTGAAAATTATTAGTTTTATTAAATATTTGCTTCGAGAATATGTCTTTTTAATATTCTAAATGACAAATGGGAAATATGTATAAGGCACTTCTGCTGCCCACCCCCGTATGATGGTTGCATCAGGGACAAGCAACTGAGCAATTGTTGACTTGTGAGCTGAACTAGCCACTTTGTTGTTGTTGTTATCAAACACCATCTTACTTGAAAGAATGACCCGTATAAACTATCGTTATTCAGAGTTTGGTGTTCAGGAGATAGTTTCTGAAAAATAAAGGAACCGAATTTGTTACTTCAAGGAAAACAACTAACAGTGTGTATTGTCAATGATATAATTTTAATTTCAAGGGAATTTTGAATTTTGGTAAACTTTATCTACCATCATAAGCTTGACAGCTTCTTAATATATGAAAACTTTTCTGATGAACTCAATGGTGATATTAACAAGTGGTTTCTTATTTGGTTTAATGAAGTGTATCAATTTTGAGGATGTCTACACCACCCAGTAACCAATATTCTCCAAGTGACCAATGATTTTACAAAACAAAAATCCCTTTTAAGTCCAAGATATATTAATGGAATTTAACAGAATACGAGTTCATTGACATGATTTCAGAGTCCAAATTGCAATTAACCTTTAAGAAACTACCACTTAGTAAGGTTTGATGTAACATCAAATTAGTGTATCTGCAACTATCTGATAAGCTTATTAAAATAGTCCTCCCTTTTCCAATTATGTATTCACAGGAGTCTAGATTTCTTCATATACACGAACCAAAGCAAAATATCACAACAGATTGAATGCAGAAGCAGATATGAGTACTCAACAGTTGTAAATTAAGCTATATCTTAAAGAGATATATCAACCTGTAAAACAAAGACATTATTCTTATGAAAATTATTTTTTGTTGTGAAAATTGTATAATATTTTTCATAAAAATATATTATTTTAATTAATGTGAAATGAATTTATAATTATTTTTAAGTGAAATGATCTAATCAATATATTTAAATGATCTAATCAATATATTTTAAAGTTTCTCCATCTTATTTTCTAATATGGTAGAAGATCAATAGATATAACTCACTAAATCGAAAGCTGTTTTTGATCTTTAATAATTTTCAAAAGTGAATCTAAAACCAAAAGTTTGAGAACCATCGTTTACAAACTACCCCAAGATAAAACTGTCACTTCAATATCGAACACTTTACCATGGCTTGCTAAAGGATATTTCCATGTGCTAGTCCCTTTTTTCCTTATTGTCTCCTTCCTCTTATATGCAAATTTGATACATTTTCTTAACTTAACCTATTATCAATGAAGTCTTTTTAGTCTATTCTTGTGTGTGTGTGTGTAAGATCGGTCCTGCTAACATCTGTTGCCAATCTTCCTCATTTTGCTTGAAGAAGATTGTTCCTGAGCTAACACCTGTGCCAATCTTCCACTATTTTATATGGGATGCCGCCACTAGGCTGACCCCTTTAGTCTATTCTTGTTCAGTATGACAACATACTTGCAATGCAAATTCCCCTGTCACTTGTGGATATTTGTATTTACCTGTACCATTTCTGTTGTTTCCGTATCTGAAATTGGAAACAATTGAAATCAAAATTAAATACACACACACATATATACAGAAAGAGAGAGAGATCATATATTATATATACGTTGGGCCCAAAGCAAGTATAAGATTAACAATTTTTTGACTGATTTAAGATTGGCTTTCTGCCATAAACTGGGCTATTTACAAAATTACAAACCCTGTCTTCTTCTAGAGTCATTGTTACAAATATATTTATGCGTTCATTTTAAGACTAGTTTTTTCTTCATGCATGATGGAATAAGTTGAGACTCATAATGTGCTAATAGCCAATGTAATGATTTGTAAACTAGATTTTTACAACTCATTGAAAGAAATAATGAATGAAATATTAGAACATTCTGGGCACACTCTTAGAAAACAGTTTTGTATGCTGAATTTATTTCTTCATTTTCACTGAAAGTAAATCTGTCTGGTACATTAGGATCTTTTAACATAAGGAAGTTTATTTATTGGGATTGTAAAGCAATACGTTTGGCTGAATTGACTGGTTTCCAGAACGAGACCTCAAACACATGAGGGTTAAATATGTTGATTACTCAGGTTGGTTAAAATGGTAAAAGAGTTTATTCATAGACCTTAACTAGGATTCAACAAGAATATTAACATCATTTATTGTATAACTTTACTAGATCATCCATGTGACCCAAAGTGATGCTAATGTAGGGCAAAATTTAATAGAGCAGATATTTATTATGTATGTTCCAATTACTGGACTGTATGCTGGGACTCAAAATGAAAGGAACATTTCAGAGAAACAATATCCATAATGCAACATAAAAGAAAATCTGAGTATATTTTCGATTTATTAAGTTGGGGGCCCAAACAACCTACAAAATTTCCAAATCACTGGTTTTATTTCTGTACAGACTTAACCTGAGATTTTTGAGGAAAGCATCAGTGACACTAGAAAGCAATAGTATGTTCACTTTTTAAGACTTATTTGTCCATGCTTATGAAAATTTATTATTAAAGTTGAAAATAAAACTCCAAATGCAATTTAGAAAAAAATCCCTGTGACTTTATGTCACTTATTTCCTGTCAAAATAATTTCCTTGCACACTGTAATTGCTACTCCCCCTTGAAAATGGGGAGATACAAAAGCAATCATATAAGTGAATTTATAAAAAAAAAAATTTCCATCCAATAAAAGATAAAATAATGCTTACGTTCAATAACTACTATTTCAATAGCTACTGATGGTTAGATTACTTAATAATATTTTTAAATCAGAGTTTTTCCTATGAGAAAATTGGTTTAAAACTCAATTTTAACCAGGATTTTATGCAGGCATTCAATAAAATTTACTTAGTGATTCCTAAGGCTTAGACATTGTTGAGGTAAGAAATGGCAGAAAGACGAATAAGAAATTCTTTCCCACGCAAAGTTAAACATCTAATAAACGCAATTCTCTAAATTTTTCCAATAGGATAAAATTGTCCTGGATAGATACAATTGCAGCAAAAGCGAATTCTTCAAATCTACCTTAAAAATATGTACTATTTTATTGTAGATTTTAGCAAAGTGGTTGCTTCTGAATAATGGGGAAAAAAAATTCTAACACTGGATATTATAGGTCAGTAATTATTTTTCTTTTAATCTTCTTTTACCATTTCCAAAGTAACAAAAGCTGTTCCTACCAAATCCATTATATTTTTCTGTTCACTGACTTTGTTGAATAGTGCTAAAGGATTAAATCCACTTTGATTATAACTTCTCCTCCCTTTCATTTTGCCAGAAACAAGAAATCATGAATAAATATTCAAGTACCAGGAAGAATTCTTTTCTGTTCCAATACTTAGAAGGCTTTTAAATTGACCATTTTACCCATTTATTTATTTATTTACCATCTTTACATTTACCTTTGGTAAATGGGTAAGTGGCAAATATACAGGAAATAAAGTTTTGTATTTATTAGGTCAATAAAGAATTAGTAATTCTAGATCAAAACAAAACAAAACAGCCTTCCATGAACCTTAAAACAACTTTAAATGATAAAAGGATCACACACTATTTAGAGAAACAAATTCTTAGCACAAAGACAGAGAAGAAATTGGACCTAGCTTTTCTGTATTCATTTCTTGTTTGAGAACCAATTCAAAATCCATCCATGTGAGTAGTGATAAGACTTATTTCATAAGTCCATATTCATTCACTCAGCAATTACTGAACATCTATAATGTGGCCCAAAGACTGCAAATTACTCCTGAAAGTATTGATATGAATCAAATATATTAGTTGTTCGAAGCCTCACAGGGACAAATAGACACGCATTCATTCAAATGTATTGAAAACATAAATTACAACAAGATTTGGCATATAAAAGACAGAATTCCAGCTCTCAAGAAGTTTATTAACTGGTGAAGAGAGATTCAAATGTGTACAAGTATAATATAGAGTGATAAAGTATTGCAAATGGAAGAACAGTGCCTAATTTTCATGAGTTATTTGGGTTTTTAGGGAAGGCTTCTGCAAAATTAGACTAATTTCTAAATATAAACAGCCTATAGTTATGTTTATAAAATAAGATAATAAATGAGAGTGAGGATTAAGTGTCATAAAAAAAAGGTATAGTAAATACCCAGCGTTTTTGGATTAGAGTGACATTAGGGAAGTCAGACTTCACGGGGACATGGCGTGAATCCCTATTACACAGCTTATTATTCTGTGTGACCTTGAGCAATTAGCCCTGTCATGGATGGAGAAGGGAAAACAATAGTACCAATATCAAAGGGTCTTTTCAGAGATTAAGTGAGATAGTATAGAGAAAATAATTAAAACATCGCCCAGCACTCAGCAACTACTCAATAAGTGCTATCTGTCATTATTGCAATAGTTTACATGGGGAAGGAGCAGGTTTATCAAAACATGCTCAAATACATAGCACTCAGATCTTGGCTTCTAAAACTATTCTCCAACAAAATGAATCAGGGCTCCTTGGAGAAATAACAGATTCTAGGACTGGGCAGAGAATACAAGTTGAGCCTAGATGATCTCGTATTGACAGAAAATAAGAAGTTGGGCAAAGACAGACAAAACAAAATTTTAAAAAACCTCACAAAACCCATAGTGATGAGGTTATATCAAGGAGACACAGGAGCCAACTGAAAGAGTTCCCGATGGTTAAAACTGGGACAATTTGAGCAAAAAAATAAATAATTATTGGATTATAATTCAAAGAATAAAATAAATATCCTTGATTCTATATTGACATAAATAAGTGAATGACAAGATAAGTGAGGGAAAAGAGACAACATTCCCTTGCAGAACAATTCCGAACAATTTCTGTAGCCACTCTGCCCTCAAGAGGTGGAGCACGAATTCCACCCCTTTAAGTATTCCAAAGAATAGAGCATGGAAAAAGGGGAACAAGTAACTTTAAAGTGGTTAAAGCTGACAAACACTACCTTGGGTGAAAGTCAACAGTATGAGTCATCTTGATAACATGTAGTTTTCATATAACTGCATGAGAATGGCACTTTACCTCTGTGACTTTCTTCTAAAGAACATATAACCTGAGTCAAGTCATGAGAAAAATATGGGATTTACTAATGTCAAACCAGTCTACTAAGATGAGATGTGAAACTGCCACCAAATCACTTTCCTAAAAATACTCATCAGCTGACTCTAATCACAACTCCATTACCCCTTTTGTAAAATGTGAAACAAGCCTAGATACGTAGTATTCATCATCTGACTTAAAAAAAAAAAATCCCTGGGACTCGGAAATGATCTTCTTAAAACATTTCTATGCCCTAGAGCCATTTGGGGCTCAATTAGAATGAGTTATGTTTATGGGTAACAGAGTGAGAATAGTAATGTATGTGTTGTTTTTTTTTTTTTAAAAAAAAGGAGCAATGGGGAATGAAGAGCATTGGAAATGGGAACCCAGTAAAAAAATAAATACTAAATCAGAAAAAGTAGATGAAAATGTGGACAAGTGGAAAAAAAGATAACCTGCTGTGAACTGCCTTTTTAGTTCCAATCGCCGCCTCAGTTGTGTGTGCGTGTGTGTGTAGTTTGTTTTTTGTCATAGACTAAGGAGGGAAGATATGCCTCTAGTATCATATTTTCAATCACCTAAGGACAAATCTTAAAGACCTAAAGCAGGAGGCTGTCACCAGTGATTCATGCTACATATAAACCAAATGCTATTCAAAAACTTAAAGGGGAATGTTCCTGAATTAATATATTTTCTTACTGAAGTACAGAAATTCCATAAGAACAGAAAAGCAAATAGCTGTTTTCGCTGCTTGAACCCTAAACTTATATCCATAGATACTCAGTTAATAGTTTCTCAGAGTGCTGTGTATTATGTACAAGCCGTATGGGCTATCTTAAGGCTTTCGTAAATTTGAATGCATTAATATAATAGAGCTTTTGAAATTCTGTCAATTGACTGAGTAATGCTATTTCCGAGAGAGAAACATTCCTCAAAAAGTGTTCTTAGGAAGCAAAGAAAGTGCTGTTCCCTTAAAAGCAGGGATGTATGTGAGATCTCTGACCTCCACCCTTCTCTTATGACTCACAGGCCTTCTTGATTGAAGAAAGGCTGGGTAAAGCCCTACAATGAAGGCTCTAGCATTTCTTTAATTTTTACCATAGCCTTCTTATGAACTTATTTGAGATGGTATCAAATTTATTTTGTAAATAATAATATCCAGTGGAAATCTATTCCACAGCATGTACTTTGAACAATGGTGGTCTAGCAGAAACATTACTTTCATTATGAAATAAGAACAAAGTTAAGATGGAAACCACTGTTCTAGGGCTGGCAATGCCTTTACTAAATCATAAAAACTTGGGCAAATCCCTTAAGCTTTCCGTACTGTTTCCTCACCTAAATTATTCTTAAATTATCTTAATACTCTAAAGATATAAGATTTTATTTTGGAATATCATTTTTCAGAGTTGCAGTGTGCAATATAAACATATTATGGAGAAAAGTTCCACTTACTCCTCATATTATTGGTCACAATGTTTTTGGCTTGTATGTGCCATTATTCCTTATTTATTTATTTCTTAAAATAGAGGACACTATGGATTACCAATTTATATTTTAGAAATATGAAAGTAACAATAAAAAGCAAAATCTGTAACATCACTATCACTTTATAAGTGAAAAGATATCTTAACACCAAATTCTTGGAAGAGCCTGAATTTAAAAATATGGAACAAAATTATATTGAATAAATACATTCATTGTAGTATTTTTCCATTTGCCAGCAGCCAACTTCCTAAGAGACCAATGCTAAGCTAGTTATTCCAACCTTTTACTTTAGTCTAATTTAATTTAGCAAATAATTAACTATGATGCTTTATATTTTAAATTCCTTATTTACTTTGGACCCTATTGAATGCTCCAGATATAACAGCACTAATTGTAATCCCAGCATGGTTTCTCTTCCTCTTCCTTCCTCCTCTTCTCTCCTTCTCCTCCTTTTTCTCCTTCTTCTTTCCCTCTCCTCCTCCTCTTTCATTTCCTTCTTCTTCTTCCTCTCTCTTTCTCTCTCCTCTAAGAGAAACCACTGAGTTTTAGTTAAGCACGTGACCCATGGCTGCTAATCCTCCTCATTTTTACTAATGGCATCATGACTATGTTGGGAAAATGATATCCTGGGGAAAGACACGCCTGTGATTTGCAGCTTACTTCCTTAAAAATGAAGCCTCTTTCCTTAGACATCCTCTTTTCCTATCCCAAGAGCAGAAATGTGTATATGACAGTGTCCCAGCTTCAACCATTGGGTTAAGGACAATTCCTAAAGAAACAGCATAGTAACCAAATAAAAGAAGCACAGATCCTTGAATGCAGAGCTGGGATTTTGCTTCCAAGGACATGTGATTGCACAAGTTGAGTGTACAGGAAGCTATTCACAGTCAGACATTTAATGATCTGCTTGAGCAAGCTGCTTAACTGAAGATTTCTGGTTATCTCTTCCTGTAGGGAAATACTAGTCTTTTCCAACTGAGTAATCAGAAAATATACATGGGAACAACCTAGAAATCAAAATGACTTTTGAACTTGACAAAAGAATGTGACCTCTAATACCTCTCCCTAGGAGAGGTGCATAATTTGTGGGGCCCTGTGCAACGTGAAAATGCAGGATGTCTTGTTCAAAAAAAAACAATTAAGAATTTCAAGATGGTGATAGTAGAACATTAAACCAAGAACTGGGTCCTTGTAATCATGGGGCCCTGGGCAACTGCACAGCTCACTCATCCATGAAACGGGCACTATCTCCTCATCCTTTACGTATAAATTGTGGAATTCGTTAGTCAGGAGATCGAGTTTCTAATGCAGTCACTTAAAGAATCCTGACCTTCTTCTCAGTTGTCAATCACAGTGTGCTCTTGAGCCCAAAAGAGTGTGAAGGGACTTAGGGCTGGTCTGCGTCCTGACCCAGGTTTGTATAATTCATTGAAGTGAAAGTAACAGGAGAATCTCTTCTATGTGCAGAAAAGCAAATCATAAAGACAGAACCAAGAAGGGCTTAGGTCTCACATTCACAATGACTTCTTTCCCTTTCTGACCAAGCAAAGTAGTTCCCAGGACAGATATGAGTGACAGGATAGACAGCAGCAGCTATCTTCTCAATACTCTCCCCCATACAATTTTTTTTTTTTTTTCTGTTTTGTGTGCTACACAGTGTGTACGCTAGGGAGAGAAGTATCTCTCTTCTCGATTTACAAATTTTTGTTCATTTACCGCATTGGGCTTACCAAGCATTGGTAGTAAAATTTTTCCTTGACAAGTGTGGGACACATGATAAATTCCTGGTCAGCACCAAGAGTACTGGAGTTAAAGTGTTGGTGTAGACAGAGAATGCTATACATTCACTCCTGTCTTCTCTCAAATTCTCAGTCAGCTGAGTAATTTGAATAAGAATCAAAAGGAATCAAAATATCAGTCATTTTGAATATTACTCGTAGAGCTACATTGAAAAACTTGGTTTGGACTGAAGACCAAAATCAATTTTAATACTATTTTCTCCCAAAATTAACCTTTGGACTTGCAAGTGGGAAGATTTGGTCCTTCATAACAGATATCAAACCAGCCACATGGAAGATCTTATCTCAGACTCTGTGTTCCAAAAAGAGTCAAAGAAACGAAGAGATTTGTGATTTTAACAAAGAGAAATGTGAGCAGAGGAATGGCTGACTGAAACCGTGTCCCTCTTATTGGAACAAACCAATGAACAACGAATGGAAAAGCAGAGGCTTCGTTCCGTTAGAAAGGCTGACGTTACAAATTTATGGGACAGTAGGAATCTGGGGAGAAAGAAAAGATGACTGCTGAGTACAGAATTGCTGTGTCATTCAGCTCCAGCAGCTTGGCCAGGCATGTGTGTCCCCTGGAGACAGAAGCTTTTGCTTTCCTTTCTTTTCCTTTCCTGTCCCTTCAGCTCTGTCATTGTGGCCTGAAAGTAGCAGCTATAGACCGTATGTAAACAAATGAAGCACTGTATAAAGGATTGCAGGCCAGAGTTTGCTCATTCTTATTCTATTAAATAATTCAATTTAATCAACATTATCTTAGGATTTATGATGCACTCAATTGTGGATTTTCTTCACATTCAGTCAGCTTATTTTTTAATCACGAAATGCAAATTATTAAATAATAAAACTGTCATAAATTTTGAAGAATTATTTTGAAAAATATTTGATATCTTGGTATTTTTTTTTTAAGAATTACCAAAAACAAAAAGAGGGTAAACAAAACAATCAAAATCCAGATTTTCATCATGCTAGGCCTTTTGGCTTAGAAACCATTTAGAAAATGACTTTAGTCAGAGAAAGAGTTGGTGTAATGAATTAGTACATTAACACTAAGAGCTGTGGGTTCGTGACTAAACTGTTATTTCTCTTGCCATTTGAAAAACTTGCTTAGGGCTTCATCTTTGAAGCAAATGAAAAAAGGATTTAACTCCATGGCTTCCACTGACATTAATGGAATCCATTCATCTACCTTGCCACACTCTGCTTGGAAATTCACACTTTAAGGATTACATTTACAACTTTAAGTATATGCTGTGAGCTTGCCTTAGGGGGAAAAAAAAGCAGACATCAACTGAATTTACTAACTCTTTGATTATTATTAAAATAATTCCTGTGAAAATTTGAAGTATTAGTTTCTTATTCATAGCATACATTTCCTGGACATAGTTTCTCTTATTCAGACTTTATTCCTTAAGTCAAATGAGGCAAACCTTGAGTCAAATTTTCTTTTGTTTCTAATCCCCACATGTCTCTTCAAGAAGAAATGTTACTTTTTCTGCTTAAAGAATTTCAAGTGTAGATTATTCAAAGTACTTCAGATTTTGGATAAATAAATTTCTTTCATATGTTAATTACCACAAATTTGTGTCAGGAATATTTTGAAACATAAATATTTTAAATATAGAACTACGTCTTTCCATCAAATTTCTGAATCTATGTCAAATTAGCAACATTAGCACAATTCCAAATTAAATAGGTATTATAGGTAGAGACCTTTTAAGAGAATAAACAAAAATCTATACTTCTGACATAATACATTGGATACCATTGTATTACCAGTTTTCCTCCCTAAGAATATTAACTTGGGAAAAAGTAGCCACCGTGGATTGTTATGATTGGTCAGATATTAATCCCCTTTCATCTGAAAGTATTATAGCAAGCAATATGCCTTGTCTTTTGTAGTGCCTCTTAAGGAGGTAATATACCTCTTTACTCAGTCGATGTTAGGCTTAGTCAAGTAATTTACTTTGGCCAATACTCCATGAGCACGTGCAACATCCAAGAAGAAGCATTAAGGGCTACTGTGTTCCTATCATCTGCCTTGTATTTTCTTATTCTAAAAGATCAGCTTGTACAGTATCAAGGCTGCTCAATTTCCAAATCAGTTCTGCCACCAATCCATAGAATCTGACACACATATGGGTGAGAGAGAAACTTTGCTATTTAGTAAGACACTGAAAATGTGAGATTATTTATTACTGAAGCATGACACAAAAAAGACTTAATGGTCTGTTGTTGTTTTCATAGGTAAGATATTGCAATCATCTAAACCACTGAAACTATATAAACTAAAGAAGAAAAGTCAAGTTATGAATAGAATTAGTAATAATTGCCACTAATTGACTACTCATATTTGTTCATCATAGGGCTTTCCTGGGATCGGAGAGGACTGCCATATTGCTAAACACTCAGTGTTCCCTGTGCTCACTGAAAACTCATATACATGTATATTTTTACTAGTATTTTATGGGGTACCTATCATAGAAAATGTGTCTCACTTGGCTTTAAAATAATGCCTTAGATTGGTAGCTATCCTGATTTACAGCTGTCCCTCCAGAAAGGAAACGTACTTTGTAACAACATTAAAAATGTCAACATTTATCATAAAAGAAACAAATTCTCTAGAAAGATTGTTTTGATTCTCATGTTGTATTTATATTTACAAAAACAATCGTTACAAACTCTCAATTTTCTAAATCGGTAGGCCTTAGATAATCCACCTTTTCTATCCTGTTTATAGACGAAGAAATGAGAGTTAGATAAATGACTCGCTAAAGATTGAGTGAGCCAGGGCCACACATAGGATCTTAGTGCCATGCCAGACTCAAGTCTCTGAATCACTTTTCAGCGTGTCCATGTGCAATTCTTTATTGCCGTTAGTAATTGTTTCCAATTTTTTTGTTTTTAAAATCTTATTTACTCTTGTGTTTATTTTATATGTGAACACTTAGCATGAGATTTACCCTCATAACAGATTTTTCAGTGTCTAATATAGTCATTTTATCTACAGGCAAAATGTTGTACAACAGATCTCACTCGTATAACAAATTTTATTCCCATTGGTTAGCAACTTTCCATTCCCTCTGTCCCCAGTCCCTGGAAACCAGCATTTTATTGTTTGCTTCTATGAGTTTTACTATTTGAGACACCTCATATAAGTGGAAGCATGCAATATTTGTCTTTTTGTGACTAGCTTATTTTACTTAGAATAATGTCCCTAAGGTTTGTTCATGTTGTCTTACAGTTGACCAATGTCAAGGAGCTTTTCCCCTGTTTTCTTCTGGGAGCTTTATGGTTTCAAATCATAAGTTTAAGTCTTTAATCCATTTTGAGTTGATTTTTGTGTATAGTGTACAATATGGGTTCAATTTCATTCTCTTGCATGTGAATATACAATTTTCTCAATATCATTTATTGAAGAGACTATCTTTTCCCCATTTTGTATTCTTGTCAAAAATTAGTTGTTCGGGCCGGCTCCGTGACTGAGTGGTTAAGTTCGCCCACTCCGCTGCAGTGGCCCAGGGTTCAGATCCTGGGCGCGGACATGGCACCGCTTGTCAGGCCACTTTGAGGCAGCGTCCCACATCCCACAACTAGAAGGACCTCAAACTAAGATATACAACTGTGTACGGGGAAGGTTTGGGGAGATAAAGCAGAAAAAAAAAAAAAAAAAGTTGTTCATATAAGTACGCATTTGTTTCTGGGCTGTCTATTCTGTTCCTTTGGTTTATAAGCTTGTTTTTATAACACTATCATACTGTTTGGATTACTATAGCTTCGTGAAATAATTTCAAATCAGGAAGTGTGATGCCTCCAGCTTTCTTCTTTCTCAGGATTGCTTTGGCTTTTCTGGGTCTTTTGAGGTTCCGTACAAATTTTATGACTGTTTTTCCTATTTCTGTGAAAAATGTCATTGGAATTTTGATAGAGAGTGCACTGAATCTGTGGATCACTTTGAGTAGTAGGGGCATTTTAACAATATTAATTCTTGCAGTCCATCATCTCCGGATATCTTTTCATTCATTTGTGTCTTCTTCAATTTCTTTTGCCAAAGTTTTATAGTTTTCGGTGTACAGATCTTTCACTTCCTTGGGTAAATTTATTCCTAAATAGTTTATTCTTTTTGGTGCTTTTATAAATGGGATTGGTTTATTAATTTAGTTTTAGATAGAGAAAAGAATTTTATTGGCTACAAGGGGAATGAGAGCAATATCCTAGAATATGAAGTGATCAAGAAGAAAGGCTTGAGGGGCAGGGAATAGACAGGAAAAGAATGATAAAAAGGGAGCTGGGAGGGCACTAAGGCAAACCTCATTTATCTTAACACTTCACTTAGAGGTGATCTTGCTAATAATCATAGCAACCATTTATGGAGATGTTGCTGTGTGTCAGGTACCGTTACAGTGACTGTACATATCTCTATTAACCCATCTAACTAGGATGTCAGGTAGGCTATTATTACCACACTATTACTAATGGCAAAAATGAGAATGAGAAATTTGAATAAATTTAATAAATGTTAAATATACACTTAATATATTTTTATACACTTTTATGTTTATACACAATAAATTTTAGAAAAAGTATCAAAATTGAATTTGTCAAAGACTCCATAGGTCTTAACAGTGAGGTTACTGGGCTAACTTCTTTCCTCATAAACGTCTGGGAGCAAAGTCCTTCAAATAATACTCTTTGGAAGCATATTCAAGTCATAAACCCACTAGATTGTTTTCTCTGCCTCTCTGTCTCTTTGTGTCTCATTTCCTATTTTACTTAATTTAGGGTGAATCATCAACACATTTCCACTCAAATAAACACATTTATTTGCTTTTCAAAATTTCAGTAATTCAATTTCTTGACTCTGTCAAGAAGGGAAGCAGAAAGAATGGAGCTTAATAAGTGAATTACAGCTATGCACTTCTTTTCATCCGTGGCTGATTTAGAAGTATCTACTTTTTTATTACAAACTTTAATTGAATAACGGCATAAAGATTCTTTTAGATTAAGGATACTTTTAAGTGAGTTGGTGTGGGAAAGCTCTATGAGTAACACAAGTTCATATATATTAAAACAGCCTGTCTTCATGTGGCAGGAAACCATCATAAATGCATGCAGGCAGTTTGACACACAGACCACAGGTATTGCTTACCGAAAAGTGTGAATAACTCTACTATTCATAAGCACTGTCTGAGACATACATCTCCATGACATTTTCTTGAGCAAAGAAAAGTCCCGTAGAGACATGAGCTTTCATAAACCCATTAAAATCATATCTTGCAAGCTGCTCCCTCCATTTTCCAAAATACTTGTTTAGTATTCCTGGAGGCTCATAGTATATTTTTATCTGACTTCTAGGTGTCTTAAATAATTTTTGATATTTTCAAATGCAAGGATCAGGCTTCAATTTTTATTTTGCAATTTAGAAGTGAACTTTATGGCTTTATTGTCTTTGAAGAACTTATTTCTTTGTCCGAATGGCTCCAGAATAATAACTATGCATTATCTCGCACACTAGCTGGATGCAGTCTGATTATACCCCTGAGGTTGGCATATGTTCACCTCAGTCGACGTTGCTGCCTTTTGAACAAATGTCTCTGATTAGTATAGATAGACACACTAATCACAGATCACATGTTGGAGGTGAGGAGAACGTGAATTTTCTCACAACGGACTTACAACATGTTACATTATCTCTTATTGTTCTCCTCTCAAATTTTACTGACTCATTGAATGGCATTTTTACCAGAAGAAAATTTAAGTTGGCAAACTTTAAGTTTGGTAATACAAGTGGGACACAGTTTCACTCAGACTATTTACAGAGCGTGGCACATTTTAAGATCGATATGCTCCTTCAAAAACATTCCACCTTCCATTACAGTTTAAAATGCACAATTGGATCAAAACAATTTTAGTATTAATTTTCCATACTCATGAACAGGAAAAATTTTCTACAATAAAACCAGAGATATAAAATAGACTGCTAATCTGTGTGTTAAAGCCTAGAAATGCATATTCAGTGTCTAAGGGGTTCTAATTTACTCTTTTCTTAGAAAATTACTAAAATCAGTAAGCAAAAACGTGTCACCAACTGAAATGTTCACCTAAATGGTAGCAGACAAAAGGTTGTACATCTGTTTTATGGCTCTGTAATTTAAAAAAATATACATAAACTTTGACAAATTACTATATTAGATATGACATGGGCCATTGAAAGTTATATATAGTTTATTATCCTGAGGTTAAGCATGACTGTGATTCTAGGCAATGATGGTAGAGTAAAGTATGGTCATGCACCTCATGAGGGCGTTTCGGTCAACAGTGAACCTCATATCTAGCAGTGGTGCCATAAGATTAGTACCATACAGCCTGGGTGTATATTAAGCTATACCATCTAGGTTTGTGTAAGTACTCTCTAGGATGTTCACACAATGAGGAAATCACCTAACCACACATTTCTCAGAACGTATCCCTGTTGTTAAGCAACACATGTCTGTATGTCTAATATCAACATCTGAATGTGTATGTTGTACTGTATTTTTAATAGATTTATTGAAGTATAATTTATCTACCATAACTTTTTTCCATTTTAAAAGTATAGTTGACAAACTTAGATTTGATACCCTTTGGGGGACATTTTCTGTTGGCTATTTTTTTTTCCTGAGTAAGTAGCATATTTTCCTATTTCTTTGCATATCTCATAATTTTGTTTTTAAAAATGAGACATTTTTGGTAATATCCTTTCACAACTCTAGTATCAGATCACTTCTCCCCAAAATTTGTTCTTAGATAAATCTTCCCCTAATATTTATCTTTGTTGTTGTATTTTTCTTGTTGCTTCTATTTGTTTAGCCACTCTTCTGAATGAATTCCGTAGAATTTGTATTCTCTATAGTGTGCAGCCACTGAGTTCTCTGCTAGCTTTTTATTTTTTTTAATATTCGTGATTTTTATTCTTAAGCCTGGCTGTCTAGGGTACACATGGGTCACTATAATTTAGTGGTCAGCTATTCATTGGTCAAAAAAATTTCCTTAAAAGCCTTGCCTTCCATCTTTTCCCAAGACTTCTGTGTGGGAAGGCACACCTTTGAGCTTTGGATAGTTTATAAGACAGACTTAGCTTTGGCTTCCTGTTGGGCATGGTCTCAAAGTCAGCCAGAGGGGAATGACTATGGCCTTTTCCTATCCCGGTTCTATCCTGGAAATGTATACAACCCTCCAGGTATCTGTAGCCTTCTAGATTTCCAGGGATATGTCGAAGCTTTTTAAAGTCCCTTGTGATCGTCTCATTAGTTAGCATCTTGTGTTCATGTTTTTAGCGGCATGCTGGACTCTTGTCTACCACCACTGAAATCACAGTCTAGACAGTTGTGACGTTGCAGGGTGATTGCTCCAGTTTTTAGTAATACCCTAAGGATAGGGCTTGTTCCCTCACCTACTGAGGTGAGCTCTGAGCCATGTCAAATCGCCATGCACATTGGAAATGGAGTTCAGTGGAAATATTCACTGTTATTACGGAGTGGGTCTTATAATTGCGCTCCAAAAGAGGTTAGTACTTTCCATTGCCTGGGAGACTACTGGTTTTTCAGAGCTACTGCACCATGGAGATGGGGTGGGAGGAGAACTCAAAGGGCATGGGAATAGCCCCAAGTTAAAATGCCACTACCAAGGTTCTTACAGAGGTCCAGTAGTTTTCCTGAATAGGTGACTTTTTAGTTCATCCTATTTCATTGGTTCATTTCCGGAGTTCTAAAATAGTTAATTTTAGTTGTTTGCCTGTATTTCTGGAAGAACAGCTAACTCAGGTCCTTACCTTACCATTCTGAAGCTCAATCTCTTCTGTTACTGTAGTTTTTAATGATTCTGCTCACTATTTCTAGGAAATAAGTGATTAACCATGATTTGGAAGGAAAGAAATGTACTTCTAAGCTTTGTTTTTTGTTTTACTCACAATCTGTGGTAAAAAAACGAAAGCAAAGCAAAGAAAAAATACCATTTAAACCTACGAAAGAAAGACTTCAAATTTCATTGTAGAACTGATAGTTGTTTATGAAACAAAACCTCAATGCTATAAAAGTTAAATTATGAGACATTAGGAATATTTTATTTTTAAAAGTCTCCATTTGAAATATATGGAATATTTTACCTCTGGTTGGTTCTTATATGCCAAGAAGGCTAAACTCTCTTGTTATACAATAAGATTGCAAAGGCAGACCTTGATAACAAGAAGTGCTCATTCTAATACCAAACAATGCAAGATAACAAAAAAGAAATAGATACGTGAGAAAGGGTCCTTTGAATTTGGAAAATGTGAAATAAATAAATCTGCCTAGAAATATAATACAGCCTATACTTGCCCACATTTAAGTTTAATGTGGGAAGTTCTCTGTGAATTATAATTGAAAATTAATATCACCTTGATATTATGTACATGTTAATATATTATTATGCTTATGTAGACAAGTATATTTAAGCCTAAGAGTAACAAATTATGTATAGTTCTCATCCAGCATTATGGTTCAATCATCAACATTTTTTTCTCTATTTATAACGTATTGAGGTAAAGAACATTTCTATATGTCTATAGAAATAACAGTTCTTGACAAATTTTATTTTCTCAACCAGTGGCAGATAGATAACCAAATTATGTGGACACCTTCAAACTACTCATTCACGATTCTGATTGAGCATAAAACTTTATTTTGGTTAACATTTTTCGAGGGCAAAATTCCATAATTACATTACCAAATGGCCCAGTTTAAACATTATTTGGTCACAAATGTATACCCGATGTAGGGTCAAATTTCCTCACACTTTCTTTGATTCTCTCTTCCTACAAAGTCACCTACCATTTTGCCTCTATTGTGTCCCCATGTTTCCAAAATAATTGCATCTACGTACTAATGCTAAAGACCATGGGTGTCTTATTTATCACTGAATCGTAGTACATATGATACAACACACATTGAACAATGATTTTCAATTATAATGGATATGATTATTTTATATTTACTTTCCAGATGATGTTAGACACTTCCATCTACATAATGTAATTTAATTATCATCAGAACCCTATAGAGCCTATAAAGTTGTTTCAATTTTTTTCTAGTTTTATTGAGACATAATTGACATACAACATTGTGTAAGTTTAAAGTGTACAAGATGTTGATTTGATACATTTATATATTGCAAAATAATTTCCACCATAGCATTGGTTAACACCTCTATCCTGTCACACAATTACCATTTATTTTTTGTGGTGAGAACATTTAAGATCTACTCTTTTAACAACATTCAAGTATATAGTACAGCATTATTAGCAGTAATCACCATGCTGCACATCAGAGCCCAAGAATTTGTTAACTTTATAACTGGAAGTTTGAACCCTTTGACCAATATGTCCCCATTTCTCCCACCGTCTAGCCTCTGATAACCACCACTCTACTGTCTGTTTCTCTGAGTTTGGTATTTTTAGATTCTACATATAAGTGCTATCATACACTGTTTGTCTTTCTCTGTCTGACTTATTTCGCTTGGCATAAGATCCTTAACTTTATCCAAATTGTTGCGAACAGCAGGATTTCCTTCCTTCTTATGGCCGAATAGTATTCTTTATCCATTCATCTTGACAGATACTTACTTTGCTTCCATGTCTTGGCTATTGTGAATAATACTTCAATGAACGCGGGGGTGCAGACATCTCTATGAGGTACTAATTCCAATTCCTTTGGATATATACCCAGAAGCAGGATTGCTGGATCACGTGATAATACTATATTTGATTTTTGAGGAAGATCCATACTGTTTTCCACAGTGCTACATCAATTTGCATTCCCACCAACAGTGCACAAGGGTTTCCTTTTTAACACATCCTCCTCAACCTTGTTATCTCTTGTCTTCTTGATGATAACCATTCTAACAGGTGTGAGGTGATGTCTCACTGTGATTTTGATTTGCATTTCCCTTATGATTAGTGATGTTGAGCCCCTTTTTATACACCTGTTGGCCATTTATATGTCTTCTTTGGAAAACTGTCTGCTCTGTTCCTTTGCCCATTTTTTAATTGGGTTGTTTGCTTTTATGTTGAGTTGCATTAATTCTTCATATATTTTGGACATTAACTGTTATCAGATATACGATTTGCAAATATTTTCTCCCATTCAGTAGGTTGCTTTTTATTCTGTTGATTGTTTCTTTTGCCATGCAGAAACTTTTTAGTTTGATGTAGTCCCACTTATTTATTTTTACTTTTGTTGCTTGTGCTTTGTTGTCATATGCAGGAAATCTTGCCAAGACCAATTTCAAAGGATTTTCACCTTGTTTTCTTCTAGGAGTTTTATGGTTTCAGGTCTTATGTTTGAATCTTCAATCCATTTTGAGTTAATTTTTGTGAGTGGTGAGTAGTTTCATTCTTCTGCATGTGGTTATCCAGTGTTGTCAACTTCTTTCTCCATTGTGTATTCTTGGCTCCCTTGTCAAATATTAGTTGACCATATACGAGAGGGTCTATTTATGCACTATCTATTCTCTTCCATTGGTCTATGAGTCTATTTTTATGCCAGTACCATACTGTTTTGATTACTATAGCTTTGCAGTATAGTTTGAAATCAGGAAGTGTGATGCCTCTGGCTTTGTTCTTCTTTCTGAGGATTGCTTTGGCTATTCAGGGTCTTCTGTGGAGCCATTAAAATTTATGACTTTTTTTTATTTCTGTGAAAAATGCCAATGGAATTTTGATAGAGATTGCACTGAATCTGTAGATTACTTTGGGTAATATGAACTTTTTAACAATACTAATTCTTCTGATCAATGAAGATGAGATAACTTTCCATTTGTTTGTGTCTTCTTCAATATCTTTCATCAAAGTCTTGTAGTTTCAGATCTTTCACCTCCTTGGTTAAATTTATTCTTAAGTATTTTATTGTTTTTGATGATATGGTGAATGGGATTGTTTTCTTTATTTTATTTCAGATGTTTTGTTGGTGGTGTATAGAAAAGTAACTGTTCTATATGTTGATTTTTTATCCAACAACTTTACTAAATTCATTGGTTAGTTCTAGCAGTTTTTTGGTGGAGTCTAGGATTTTCCATATATAAGATCATAGTATTTGCAAACAAAGATTATTTTACCTCTTTCCTATTTTTATGACTTTTATTTCTTTTTCTGACCTATTGCTCTGGTTAGGACTACCTGTACCATATTGAATAAGAGTGGTGAGTGTAGGCACTGTTGTTTTCTTCCTGGTCTTAGGAAAAAATCTTTCAGTTTTTCACCACTGGGTATGACGTTGGCTGTGGGTTTGTCTTATATGATCTTTACTGTGTTACGATATGTTCTTTCTATACCCAATTTGTTGAGGGTTTTTATCATGAAAGGATGTTGTGTTTTGTCAAATGCTTTTTCTGTATCTATCAAGATGATCTTGTGATTTTTGGTTTTTATTCTATTAATGTAGTATATCACATTTATTGGTTTGTGTATGTTGAACTATCCGTGCATCCCAGGGATAAATCCCACTTGATCATGGTGAATGATCCTTTTGATGTGCTGTTTAATTGTTTGCTAATTTTCTTTTGAGAATCTTTGCATCTATATTTATCAGGGATATTGGTCCATGGTTTCCTTTCCTTTAATTCTCTCACTCTTTTAATTTTTAAGTTCTTCTTTAATTCTCTTTAAATTTTTGGTAGAATTCACCGGTGAAACCATCTGGTCCATGGCTTTTCTTTGTTGGAAGGTTTTTGATTACTGATGAATTCCCTCAGCTTTTGATTATTAGAGAAAGCCTTTATTTTGCCTTCAGTTCTGAAGGACAGCTTTGCTGGGTACAGTATTGTTAGTTGGCAGTTTTTTCCTTTAGCACTTTGAATATACCATCTTACTCTCTCCTGGCCTGCAAAGTCTCTGCTGAGAAATCTGCTGATATTGTTATGGATGTTCCCTTGTATGAGATAATTTTTTTCTTGCACTTTTAAAATTCTCTCTTTGTCTTTGTTTTTAGATGTTTTTATTATGTGTCTTGGAGAATAATGTTTTGGGTTGAAATTCTTAGGTAACCTATACATGAACTTTGATGTCCAAATGTCTTCCTAAGTTTGGGAAGTTCTCAGCCATTATTTTATTAAATGAGCTTTCTCCTCTGCCTCTCTTCTCCTTCTGGGACTCCAGCGACATGTACATGATTTCTTTTGATGGTGTCTCATAATTCCCATAGGCTTTCTTCACTCTTATTCATTCTTTTTTCTTTTTGCACTTTGATTAGGTAATTTCCATTGATCTCTCTTCTAACCCACTGATTGCTTTTTCTGTTTGATTGAGTCTGCTGTTGAAGCTCTCTATTGAATTCTTCAGTTCAGTCATTGTATTCTTCAGCTCCAAACTTTCTATTTTGTTTTGTTTTGTTTTGTTAATTTTTTCTATCTCTTTGCTGAACTTCTCATTTGGTCCTGTATTATTTTCTTGATGTCCTTAAATTGTTTACCTGTGTTCTCTTGTAGTTCTCTGAGTACATGTGGAATAATCATTTTGGATTCCCTGTCAGGCAATTCCTGGATCTCCATTTCTTTGGGGCCAGTTGCTGGAAGTTTACTATATTCCTTTAGTGGAGACATGTTTCTCTGATTTTTCATGATCTCTGTGATCTTGATTAGGTGTCTGCATATTTGAAGAAGAAGTCACCTCTTCCACACTTTATGAGCTGACCTTTGTAAGTGAAGGCTTTCACCTGTGGTTTGGGCACACAGGATTGTGCTGTGATCCTAGGTCTAGTGGCACAGAGTGCCAAGTGGTGGGGCACATGGCAGCACCAGGTCCGGAGGGGTGTGACGTCTTCAGCTCAGGCCACTGGGGCCCGCAATATTGACAACTTGGTGGTCCTTGGCAAGCACTGCTGGGCAGCTGTAGTGGCTGCGAGGTCTGTTGGGGTCCTAAGTGGCACCTGCAAATCTGGTAGCTAGGGACTAGGGAAAGTAGTGGTAGTAGCTGCAGCTGATGGTGTGCACACATTTGACTATGGGAGTGAGTTGCAAGTGCCTGTGTAGTGTTAGAGGCCAGTTGTAGACACACTCATAGTGATGGGAGCCAGGCCAGGTAGCAAGAGCTGGGTCCAACTTTGGGCTCACTGGCAGCTGCAGAGGCCCTGGGGGTCAGCATCCTCTCCTATAGCTGTATACTCTTCCGCTTGGAGTGTACACTGCAGTGGAGGCTAGTTTCAGGGAATCAGGTTGGGGTTGTGCAGGTGGACAGCCGGTGGACCTGGCTCCGCAGTGGTGGAGTTTGGCAGGGGACCTAGGCTGATGTCTTGAACTTGCAGAAGCTGGAGCTGACTGTGAGCTTGGCTCCCAGGCTCCAGGGGGTGGGGAGAGACTGAGGTGGCTGGCATTAGTGAATGCAAATGCCTGTGGGTGAAAGCTCGTGAGATCTGCAGGAGTCTCTGGCGGCTGTGCAGGCTGCTGGCTTTGTCAGTAGAGAAATCTGCTGAGTTTGTCTGCGGAGCAGGCAAATCTGTGGAACTGTTATAACTCCTGCTGCTTATCTGCTAATAATAGCCTCTGATTTCCTTCTTTGTTCTTAACTGGCTCAATATGTCTCAGCTTTGCCTTGTGTGGGTAGGGTGAAAACAAAGTGGGACCTTTAGCAGTGCCCTGTGAGGCTGGAGAAACTGGCAGCTCACTCCACTGGTTTTCCTTTCCTGGTGAGAGAAATTCTTTCTATTTGGGAAATTTCTTCTTGGTGCTGAACAATGCCAGCTTGGGAAATGAGATGATGCAGGCAAAATGAAATTGCCTTCCTAGTCTTCTTGTGCAATTATTGTCAGTTTTTTTGTTTCATAGTGTTGCTAAAATGTCCTAAGTGGACTCTCAAGGTCTCCTGGAATTGTTTTTGTCTGTGGATAGCTGTCTAATCATTGACCTTTGTAGGGGCATAGGGAAGTGGATTCTCCTATGTCATCATTTTTTCCGAGATCCTGGTTTAACTTTTCTTGAAATAAAATAAAATCACTTACTTAGGGTCAAGCAGTAAGTTACAGAGTAATGAAATATGAGAGGATTCATGTAGAAAAGTTCATATCTAGAGCACTAAAATAAAGAAAATTAGCCATATATATGTATGAATTTTTGTATTTATGTATCTATTTAGGTACATAACTGACATTTAGACATCTGAAAAAGAAACATTATAGCGAGATTTTGTCAGATTTGTTCACTGCTGTGTTGTTCCCAGAGCTCAGAACAGGACTTGAATCTTCATTGCTATTCCACAAATACTAGCTGACTAAACAAAATGCAGGAATAAGACCAGAATTCCTGAAGTTGATCACTTCCATTTTTTTCTGGTATTTAACATGAAATCTTTTTATTTTTTCAAATTGCCAACACAGAACTATTTTGGAAAATATACTAAATATATTCTTAAGTATTTACATCTTGAAATCTGATTATTTTCAATATCTCAACATGTTTTCTTAAATTTGTGTAACAGTCAGTGTTTGATGATTTCATCTGCCCAGCATTCAGATGCCATTCGCATTTGGGTTTCCCTAATTGTTGGTAGTATTTGTGGGAATGATAGTAATTCACTTACCAGGATGCATATTACTGTGAGTGCAGGGGTATAACCAATCTCCACCAATCAGATACTCCCACAAGGACTATGAACTTTTGTAGGCTGGCAAAGATGATTGATACATTCACTGAAGCAGTAGGAATGTCCCGTACCAATGATGCTTTGCAGCAACAGCAGCATCCCAGATAGACTCTTCCTCCTAAAGTTGTTGTTGAGTTTCCTAGCTTTGGCACTTTAGGGGCACCTCAGTTGTGGCCAGTATTCCAAGTTTACTCCTATCACTGAAAGTTTGGTCTCTGAACTTGGTGCCAATCCAAATAACGAAAACAGAGTTTTGGATGAAAAGGAAAAACCCAGCTTTTATTTTCTTTGCCAGACAAAGGGACCACGTAGCAGGCTATAGCCTTAAGAACTGCTGGCTCCCTATTAAGAAGTGGGTAAAAGGTTTTAAAGGTTGCTGTTTGTAAGGAGGGGGAGCCTGTGACCTAGTGTTTCCGCTTTCCCATCACACTGTGTTTTGCCTTGTGAGGCTGCTTTCAGAGAGGGATGGTGGTGAGATAAGGGAATCTACAGGTAGTTATCCTTGTCAATCAGTCTCCATGGTGGATGGTGGATCCTGGTGCCGGGAAGTCAAGGAATTGGGGTCTGGGAAGCTTCAGCTTCTTGATATTCTCTGGACATCACTTTCCCCGCAATAAACTTCAAGGACCTGTGATTAGCCACAACTTTAGTAGGAGCCCAGCATGAGCCCACCTGGGCTTTAACAATGTAAAACTTCTATTTGGTTGTAAAGCTCAGGGAGTCAAAGGTCAAAGAAACAGATATTCATGTATAAGTATAAATCAAGAAGCATGGAAAAGTGTTGAGTGCTTTTGGTTTTAACCCTATATATGCTCGGTTCAATGTTCAATGATATCAGGGCTGGTATTAATCAAAAGCCTGTAACACTCCAGCCTCTCTTTAACTCTGTTTATAATGTATTCATGTTCTGCCTAAGTTTGCAAATGTCTTTTTCTGTTATTTAATCCAATAATGCTTTCTGATATGTGGAAACAAATTATGGAATAGATGTTATGTAATGGGAGAGAAAAAGAAACTATTTTTAGTCATATTGTTATTTCTGACAAGAAGTTTTACCACCATATTGATTAATAATCACCCTGATTAATGTGAATAAAAATTTGTAAGCTCTAGATAAAACAAAAAGCAGATAATCTGCCTAAAGAAAAAATCCAGAAAAACCTTAGGCAACATTTTATTCATTCCTGTGAGTGTTGCTATATGGGGAGGGTAACTATATTATTTATTGTCCAAATTATGACAGTTTTGAGAGAGAAAGCAGGCTTCACCAGACGTGATATTGGGCAAACAGTTATAAACCAGGATATATGGCCAAATTAATTACAGGTGACACATCTATTCTCCTTCCCAGGTTCCTACTAACAGATAAATTGTACACTATGTCTTCCTGAGAGTACTTGTCCTTACTAACTCTCCTTACTCAGCAACTCCACAAGGAAGAAGGACTCAGCTTATCCATAAGGTTTGGAAAACAAATGACCCTGTTGAGCTAGTCCCTTCTGATGTCTGTTTTTCTAGATACTTTGCTGGGACACAGAGATGCTTTCCTCTGTTACATGAACATAAATTAGGTCCACTCTCTGTCTTCTAGTACCAGGAGAAAGAACAGGGCAAAGTAGGCCTCCCACGCTCTGTGCAAACATTTAGGAGAGTTCAGCTTTGCAGAGGGACCCTAAGGAAGTCCCTGAGTTCTAGAAATCTTTAAAGTGATGACAGACCCAGGCAGTGTTCTCCAGCTTGTGTTTACAGGAAGAGTGATGATATTTTGATCCGTCTTTGAATCCTGTGCCTATTTTTCAAGGGGGTCAGAATGTGAATGTCAATTCAGAGAGATCTCCATAATTGCCTTAAGGAATTTTGTTGGCAAAACTAATATTTACCTATCTCCAGTGCAAAATTCAATGATATTTACATTATCGAAAATATAACAGGGTAAAAAAAATGTAAAGCTATAACCTAATCATGAAACGCTCTCCAATGATATGACCACACGTAAAACAAACACTTTTTTCATGAGATATAAATAAAAAGGCAAATAATCCTATTTTAAAAACAGCTGAAGGATTTGAATACTCATTTTTCTAAAGAAGATATACAAATGGCCAATGATCATATAAAAAGATATTCAACATTATTAGTCATTAAGGAAATGTAAATCTACAACTTCTTTATTTTGAAATAGTTTCGACTTACTGAAAAGTTGAAGAATAATACAGAATTCCCATATATACTTCACTAAGCTCTTCAGTATTAATATGTTAGATACCCATTATATATATATATTATCAAAACTTGGAAATTAAGTTTGATGGGATCCTATTAACTAATCTATGGATGTTATGTGAGTTTTAGCAGTTATTACCACTAAATTTACCAGTTATTACCATTTTACCAGTTATTCCACTAATGTTATACTTTTGGTCCTAGATCCAAATCAGGGTCTTCCACAGCATTTTGTCTTCATGACTTCTTAGTCTGCTCAATCCATTATAGTTTCTTGGTCTTGCTTTGTCTTTCACGACCTTGACACTTTTGAAGAGAACTGGACAATTATTTTGTAGAACATCCCTCAATTTTAGTTTGATGTTGTATCATGATTAAGTTGATGCATTTTTATTTTATTTTATTTATTTTTTTTGAGGAAGACCGGCCCTGAGCTAACATCCATGCCCATCTTCCTCTACTTTATATGTGGGACGCCTACCACATCATGGATTTTGCCAAGTGGTGCCGTGTCCGCACCCGGGATCTGAACTGGCAAACCCCGGGCCTTGGAAGCGGAACATGTGCACTTAACTGCTGTAACACCAGGCCGGCCCCTGAATTTTTAGACAGACTATCAAATAAGAAAAACATAGTGTTTTCTTCAGTGCACTGTTTCAAGAGATACGTAGTGATGCTGGGTCCTATGACAAGATGTTAACTTTGATCTCATGGTTTAGGTGGTGTCTGCCAGGATTCTCCACTATAAAGTTACTATTTTATTTAATCATTATTTTATGGGGAGATACTTTAAAGACTACTTATTCTGTTTTCATCCTATCATACCTCACGAATCATAGGTTTCATCTATGATTTTTTGCCTGGAAAATTATTACTATGGCGATTGTCTAATGGGTCTTTCTATTCCATCAATCATTCTACATTTATGATTTGGAAGTATACTGTAAGGAATAATTGTTTTTACCTACTATTTATTTATTTATTCTTATATCTATACATTTATGTATGTATTCAATTATGTCTATCAGCAGGGTCATATATGTGTTTACATATATAAACATTTGTTTAGTCATACATATATATTCACAACTATTCTATTTCTGGATTTTTCTCAGTCATCTTTTGGGCAGATGAAACTCATCCTTTAGTGGATACTTTGAGTTGAGTGTGGGGAACAGAATTTTCTACATATTTTGAAACCTGAGTTTTGTCCCAATAGCCTTGATATTTGAAGGACAATTTGCTTGTACATAAAATATTTAGTTCAGACTTTGTTTCACGTTTAAAAAAAAACACTGCCCAATTGCTGCCTTCTGGTGCTCATAATTTTCCATTAGTCTTTTGCCATTTTAAGTTATTTTTCTTTTGCTCTTTCAAGTTATTTGATGTTTTTTGGCCTGGAAATATTATAGATTGTATTTTTTTAATCTAATAATTTTACTAAGATATGTCTCTGAGTAGTTTGTCTTGGGTTTATTTTTCCAAGCATCCTGTGGACCTTTCAAATATGTATATTTAAATATTTCATTAATTCTGGAAAGTTTTCTTGAATTAAATTTTGTAAGTATTCGTATTTTCCTGTTCTTTCTTGTCTTCAGGGTCTTCCAATAAAACAAATATATTTTCTTTGACTGTTTTCCATTTTCATTACTTTCTTTCTGATCCTTTTTTACTTCTTTATCTCATTTTTATTGTTTTGATCATTTTATACCTTTCTTCAATGTTTCTTATTAAATTTTCACTTCAATCTATTCTTTTTTAGGCAGCTTGCAATTTGTTCTTCATTTCGGAGATAATTCTGTCATTTTCCCCATTCTTTCCTGTATTTAATCAATGCTATTTTCATTTTTTCTATATTTTGTCCATTTTTTTCTTAGTATTTTAATTTCTGATTTCGAGGGGTTTTTTTATATTTACATATTTCTTTTAGTAAATTTATTTCTCTTTGGAATGTTTCTTGTAGTTTTCTCCTGCTTTATGGTTGTTTTTTCTAGAGGGATTTTTGCTTAGTTGATATATGTTGAATTTTGTTTTTTGATCAATCCAGTAATCATTTCCTGATAATTTTTGGCCAGTGGGGGGGGTGTCTTTCAAAATTTCTAAGCCATGATTCTCTCCTCTGTAAATACAACCAAATCAAAGTATGTTAGTGGGTTTTTTGTTTCTTAGTTTTTATAGTGGATGAAGAAGTTGTATCTCTCAAATTTTTAGTTCTCTTTTTCTTCTTTCAGGATGATAAATTTTCTCATTTTGTTTCCTTTTTGACTTAATCACTCAATTGCCAAGGGTGCTTCTAATTCCACTGTTTCAGTTTTTTTCTTCTCCATAAACTACAAAGTTTCATTCAAATTGCATATGCTGTTAATTATCTTCCCTGTTATCTATCCTCTTGTCTTCTCTGACACTTTCATTTTTGGTAATTTTAATGTGTGTGTGAGGAAGATTGGCCCTGACCTAACATCCATTGCCAATCTTCCTCTTTTGCTTGAGGGAGATTGTTGCTGAGCTAACATCTGTGGCAATCTTCCTCTGTTTCATGTGATGCCTCCACAACGTGGCTTGATGAGCGAGTTCTAGGTCCACACTGGGCCACCGAAGCAGAACATGTGAACTTAACCACTAAGCCACTGGGCTAGTCCCATTTTTTAATATTTTTTTAAGTAGGGTGAATTAGTCTTTCTGACAATGGCCAAACATTGGCCCCATTGCTTACTCCCTTAACCTGCATTCCTTGCATTTTTCTCAGTTTGCTTCTGCTTGCTTCAAAGACTGGCATAGTGTGGGAGCTTTAGAGATCACATGCCATAACGTGTCATTTTTTTCTATTTTTACTTTCAGGTAATTTGGTGTTTGCACATTTTTTGTCTCAAAGTTAGGCTTTTCCTATAGTGTTATATTTTTCTCTCCTAGTTGTTCTCTATTCTTTGAAGAAAGTAATTAGAAGCAGGGACCTACGCAGTCATCCTTGTCTTCAGCTATCTGGAAGTCTTTACATGATAACAGTTCATATTTCAATGTTTTAAACATTCACACTTTATTAAAGGAAAGGACCTAATAAACTTAAGATGTTTAAGAAGATTATTTGAAAAGAGGATAAAACCACACCTGTGGAGCAAGACAAGTCAGTACTATTTCTAGAATTGTTGTGTAGCTTCAATTTTGCATTAATGTTAGAATGTTTCAAACATTTTCCAAATACAACAAGAAAAATATGAAACTTTAAAATACTAATGAAAGGTCTTTCTCTTTGAGGCTATGTAACAGAAATGGCTGGAGAAAACTCTATCAAGTCTAATGTCTTATTAAGAAGCAACTACAATAGACCAGCTCTATTAGATTTCCCCCAAACTGAACATTCAACATTTAATTTTCTTACCACTAAATCCCTCACTAATAAATTAACTACAAATTGCAAATTGTATGAGCTAAAACTGAGTGAAACAGCTATCTCAATTCTGGAAAAGAAAGAGGCCACAAAATAGTAATGGTAATTTAGAAATGCCATTAGCCGTTTGCCTACTCAAAAGATCTCAGTTCCAATGGGAAGAATGACATTCTACTCTTTAAGGTGCCCATTACATTATTCTAATAGGGAACATTTAACCCCATCCCAAGTCTGTGGCATTTGATATGATTTGAAAAGTAAACACCAGGGAAAGAGGAAGGGAAAAATGGAAATGAGATACTCAATAGAGACAGAGATTGATGGATAATTTACTCTGAAAAGTTCCAATCTCTTCGTTATCACTGTAACTTATGGCTATACACACTCTGTCGCTCTCTTTGTAAAAGTATAGGAATTCCTTTCAAATATCTAGACAAATCGAGTAATACTTACTGGGGCTCCTCATTATGCGAGGCATATAGAAGCGAGACACAAAGGTTAATAACAATTACTTACCACCCATCTTCTTGCAGAAGGAATTTAAGTGGTATGGCCATGTTCCTGTCTTCAAGAGTCTACCTGGTATGGACATAGACTTGTAAACAAGGCAGAATGGGAAAAGAACAGTGAAGGAGGTAAGTACGTTATGGAAACCAATGGAGTGATAGAGTAATATAAGGTAGTGAGATGACCTTTACACAGGACGTTTACTTGAGATGGACACTTAAAAATGAGTAAGTTTTTAAAGAGAAGAAATCTGTGTAAAGTAATACTGGAGAGAAGCAATAGCATAAGCAAATTCTCAGAAGGAGGAAATTACTGAATAGTGACTAGTTTGAAATGGCTAAAGTATAGAACACCTTCATTAAGTTGGAAAAACATTTTGATGTGTGATTATGGAGGCTTGGTTGTCAGACTTAGGCATTTGGATTATGATTTAGGCAATAAATACGGTGTTAGGTTTTATTAGAATTTTGTTTGGATGATTTTTTTTGTTTTTTTATCCTTTATGAATATTCTTTTGTTAAATGTTTCAACTAATGCATGGTATCTCATGTGTAAATAAACAAAAAGTAATCCAACTCTCAAAAATAAAGAAATAAATCAAATCAATAAAGGGGAATAATCTTTTCAGCAATATGGTGGACAAATTATCTGAGAAAAAGTCCTCCTACAAGAACGCACCTGCAATGTTGTAAGCAAAGAAGGAAAACAGTTATAATATTTGGTTGTGCTGAGGGGGAAGTAAAAAAAAACACATCTTCACAGACAAGAAATAACAAGAGAGCACAGATCTAGAGAGGTACACAAGCACTGAAGCTGGCATCTACCCATCTCTGTTAGCCCTGAACTTGGTTTTTGACAGGCCTACCTGTGGGATGAGTACAAAGTTTAACTCGAGTACAGTGAAAGTTTGGATCAGAGACACTGGCATCCAGGGCCCTAAAAGAGGACACTTAATATGTGAAGTAGGGTAGATCCTATTTGTGTAGGGGGATAATGGGGATGTTTGTTTTTCTCAGCGTTGGCTCTTGGTAGAAGATGAAAACACACACACAAACACACATTAAAATTAAGATTCTAGGGGCCGGCCCCGTGGCCGAGTGGTTAAGTTCGTGCACTCTGCTGCAGGCGGCCCAGTGTTTCGTTGGTTCGAATCCTGGGCGCGGACATGGCACTGCTCGTCGAGCCACGCTGAGGTGGCATTCCACATGCCACAACTAGAAGGACCCACAACTAAGAACATACAACTATGTACAGGGGGGCTTTGGGGAGAAAAAGGAAAAAATAAAATCTTCAAAAAAAAAATTAAGATTCTAGAAAGACAAGAAGTACAACCTTGCCCTTACATAGATTTGAGGCTAGAATTTACAATAACTCTTGATCCTAAAAACACAAAATAGTTGGTAGTCCCAGACAGGTAAGGCCCCTTGGCAGAAGGAGAGGTAAACCATCTCTGGAAGGAGACGACACTGCACAAACCTCAACTTCTTCCATGAGAGACGTGAGCTCAAAAAAACCACAAGACAAATTCCATCATGAGCAAAGCCAAGCAGAAACAACAAACCACAAAGCAAGACTCTTAAATATCTAATCATGGAACTATCACATGTAGAATATATAATCAGTATATTTTGATAAATAAAAAGAGAGTATTTATGTCACTAAATTGCAAGGGACTACAAAAATTGGCCAGAAAATTTGAAAAAGGAATATTTAAAACATTTAGAAACTAGGAATGCAATAATTGGCATTAAAAATGGATTGAAATGGACCTAGATGTCTCAAGTTCTTGATATATTCTGAGTACCCAAGGAGATATAGGAGCCTCTATCTAAAACATTGCTATGTCAGAACAGAAGCATAACAAAACGGAAAAAATTTCTGAAACCTTGTGACTTCCATTTATTTCGAGATGTTGAAACTACATTTTTTATTGTTTTAAAATATACATGTGTACATAAATTGACCATTTTAGCCATTTTTAAGTATACTTTTCAATATATTTCACATATTCAGTATATTCACATTGTTGTCTAATCACCACCCCTGTCGTCGCCAGAAGTTTTCCATTTTCTCAAAACAAAACTATACACTCATTAATCAATAACTCCCCATTCTCTTCTCCCCCCAGCTCCAGACAATCACTATCATATCTTATGTCTCTATGAATTTTACTACTCTATCTACCTCATATAAATGGAATCATACAATACTTGTCCTTTCGTGACTGGTTTATTTCACTTAGCACAATCTCTTTGAGGTTCATCCATGTTGTAGCATGTCAGTATTTTATTACTTCTCAAGGCTGAATAATATTCCATTTATGCATATACCACATTTTGCTTATCTGTTCAACCATCAGTGTACATTTGGGTTGCTTCCAACTTTGGCTACAGTGAATAATGCTACTATGAACAGTGGTGTACAAATATTTGTTTGAGTCTCTGCTTTCAGTTGTTTTGGCATTATCATATTGTAATTCTATGTTTAATTTTTTGAATAATTTCCATAAAGAAAAGTCATTTTAAAAGGAAACATTTTCAACAGCAATGGTACTAAAATTCAAATAAGTGCAACAAATTTATATGAAAAATTACACATTTTATTGAAGACCTTAGAGATAGCATAAATAAATGAGCATACTGTGTTTATAGATAGGAAGTCTCGAAGTTAAAAAGATGTCAAGTCTTGCCAAAATAAACTAAATAGTTCACACAATCTTAATCAAAATAGTCATATAATTAATTTTTAGAAACTTGAAAAGCTAAGTAGAAAAATTATATTCAAGTATGAAAGGCAAAGTATCGTATGACACTCTTGAAGAGAAGTAACAATTAGGTGAGATTGCCTCACCCAATATCATATTTCTCATAATGCTATGCTAATTATATATCATACATTTTAAAACTTCATATTTTCCTGCTGCCTCAACATCCTCACAAACAAGCACTGAGCACCCCGCCAGGAGTTCAGGTGCACCAATGTGGTGAGGCTGCCCCTGCCTTCTCTGACTGTGACCCAGTGACATTCAAACATACCAGTGAAATTGCCTCATGCCTTTGCTTGTGCACCCCACCCTGACCTCCAGTGAAGGAACTTGCCCACGGGCTCTCACTCGCTCTCTGTTTCCATCTGCTTGGTTGAGCCCACTCCCTTGGTGCTACCTCCAATATGAACTCCTCTTGGTGTGCAGCCCCTCTGTCTCTCTAGGACCTGTGAGTATAATAAACTTTTTTATTCCTGTGCCTCTTCTGTGTTCCCTCTTGTAACTGTGCCTTACTGACCGTCACCTCAAAGAACACAGAACAAGTTAACAGAGTGTGTTAGTGACACAGGAATGTTGAAATTGACCAATGGAGCTGAACAGAAATCTAAGAAATAAACCTAGGCCTACGTGGAGATTGCATATATTACCAAGGCAGCATTGTCAACCAGTAGTAAAAGACTTACTATTAGATACATAATGCTGAGAGATTTAATTATGCACATATTAACAATAAAATGATATCCTTACCTCACATCAGAAACAACATGGATTCATGGTAGATAGAATAAACATATGTGAAAAACAAAAGAGTAAAACTTGTATTGGAAAATATAAAGGCATTTTTTTTCTTAGCAAGGAAAGTAATTTTGAAAAATGACAGAAAGTGCATAGCAGAGAAGAATAGACTTAAAATTAGCAATTTTATAGAAGGAAAAGAAATAAGCTATAGCCAGTTGCACTAACATGAACACCTTCAAAGCATAACACTGAAGAAAAAAAAACAAAATAATGCCATTCATATAAAGTTTGAGGGACAAAACTAAACTATACTTGTTTTAGATAACATCTTATAAATCATAAAGAAAAGCAAGAGAATGAAAGGAGTAGAGGAAAGCTAGCGGAGAAGAGCACTTCGGAGATTTCAAAGTTAGTAGGCATATTTTCTGCTAAGTTAGGCAGTTGGTATACAGGTGTTACTTTTATTCTTATTCTTTAAGCTCTACATAAACATTATATATACTATTTACAGTTTTAGATTTACATAAAAATTGAGAAGATTGTACAGAGAGTCCATATACCCTGCACCTAGTTTCTCCTATTATTAACATTTTTCATTAGTAGGGTGCACTTGTTGCAATTAATGAACCGATATATAAGCATGAACTGAAGTCCACACTTCATTCAATATTCCTTAGTTTTTACCTAGTGTTCTTTTTTCTGTTCCAGGATCCCATCCACATACCACATCGCATTTAGTAGCCATTCTCATTAGGCTACTCCTAGCTGTGACAATTTCTCAGACTGTCTTCTTTGAAAACCTTGACATTTTTGAGGAATACGGTTCAGGTATTTTGAATGTCCCTCAGTTGGAATTTGTTTGGTACATCTATCATGATGAGATTGGGGTTATGTGTTTCAGGAAGGAAGGTCACAGAAGTAGGTGCCATTTTTATGACATCAAATCAAGAGTACATACTAAACATCGCTCTGAATGTTAATCTTGATCATTCTACATTTTTTATGACTGCTTGTTCAGTGTCCCCTCCCTGATATCAACCTTTGAAATCCTAGAGAAATAAGTTAAAGAATTTAAAACTACCTACTTTTTTCTCCCTGTCAAATATCTAGAACTTATAAGAATAACAAATGTTGAGGAATGAGGTTTCCAAAGAGTGTTGATTTTGGCTTTATAGAACAATTTAGGTTTGTAAAATCAGTTTTAGTTCTCCAGTATTAGGTTTAATTTTCCCTGTTGTGCCTTAAACGTGGGGGCAGAAATGCCGGGCTTCATTCTCTAACTTTCAGATCACTTTAGGAGGAAATCTGCTTAATCCTTTAATGGCCACATCTAATTTTTTTTTTTCCCTAGAAAAGTTCTCTTGGACGACCTAAGTGGGTGGTGGGTTCAACAGACATGGGGATTTGGCTTTCTCCCTTCATTCCTGGCATGTACCTTCTTTTATGTGGTAGTCCTAGTTATGCCTCTATGTATCGGTGAAAGCTTCCATGGGAGGAAAGTTAAATTCCTTTTTCCATGCCAGAATTATAGATCATTACACACGTTTGTTAAGCCCATGTTTGGTTGGGAAGATGCTCCATTTTTCAAATAAATCTTCCAATATATGTTAAGTTCTCTTTTGATATTGGACCTTTAGTTTACGTAATTCAGCTAAGAAGTTTAAATTGCAATAGTGCCAGCTGATAATGAATAAAGTGATACATTTTTCAAAAGAAGAAACTAAACAAAAGGGATCACTCCATCTTCTCAAAGATAATGCCGTGTAACGTTTTAAAAAACAAGATTAACATCAGTCTTTTCCTGTTTTCCTTCTCCCCGTAGTAATTCAGAGTCTAAATTGCACGAAAATAAAGCAGATGGAAGTAGCTGTCTTAACATTACAGACTGTGCCTGGTGCTCATATACTGCTCCAAAGTTCCAAATTTAATTTAGTAAAACCGAAAAATCAGAAAAGAGCTTGAGAGGTCTACGCACATTTCTGTGACTTACCTCCTCACCTCTTATTGCCTTCCTGTTACCCACATTCCGTCCTGCCTGTTATCTGCTATATATGATTTGTACCTTTGCAGTGAATTTGAATCAATAGTGTGTCAGACTACAGTGGACAGGGTGACAGAAGGGAACAGCACCAGGGAAGAAGAAAGAGGAAGGGAAAAGTCAGAGCAAGGCATCATTTTACAAATCTCATTTATGTTCTCCTTTATTACCATCCTCATCCAACTCAGCTGGAAGTTTGGCAGCCTCCACGGTGCTATTTGAAAGTTCCATTGTAAACCTATCTTTCCAGATATTTGATCTTTTATACTGACATTCTTTTCATCTTCTCACATGTGTCAAAACCTCTCATAGCCTGATAACATTATTTATCCTTGGGGTCAATTCTGAAGTTTACTTTTTCTCCCACTTTTTTCTGTTCACAAGACTGAGAGGGGGAACGAACATGCCCTTTGCTCTCCACTTCTGCTTCTGGCCTAGACCTTTATTCTGAAAACACGTACTAACAACTTCTTTATTTTACAGTCCAATGTCACTCCTCATCTTCTTTATCACTGTCTGTTGAACTCCCTTTCACTCTTCTATCTTCTTAATTGTTTTGCCACTTGGATCACAGTTCTCCAAACAAATAGATTTCCTTATATTGATTTTATTTCTTTTCATGTATTCATCAAAGAGCCATAGAACACCTAACTTTATGCTACTGCATTCCCTCACTTATAAAGATTGCTGCAATACATCCGCGTGGACCCATGCTGCTGCCATTCCTTTAGAATTTCTCTGCTACCTATCAAGTTTTCAAATTTTTTCTTCCACAGCCAGACTTTTAAAGTAATATTTTTCTACTTTAATCACCTCTATTTCCTAGTCCACCTTCATAAAACATATATGACTTCATCTTTCACATCTAAACTCTGCTACCTTTATGGAAACTATTCTCTCTCTGTTTCTGATCCAATAATTTCCAGATCCAATGATCTTTTCTGAATATCAACATCTATCTAGGTTCTGGTACGCTATGCTATGGCAGGGAATAAATTCACAAATCTCAGGGATGTAGTAAATTTTTTTCTCACCTGTGAAAAAAACAAATGCACATCCATACTCCTGGTCCTGTTGCTCTCTTGAATAATTCTCCTCCAAGCACTGATTCAAGAGTTCAGGAATATTCTGTGCTGTGGTTTCTCCTTCTTCAGATGTGTCTTAAATGCTGTCTTGATATCAAATGCTGACTTTGGGTAGAAGGGGCAGAGAGGAGAGAATAGGAAGCACGTAAAGTTGACATGCCAGCTTTTAATTGCTCTGGACCCATCACTTTTACTCCATTATCAAGAGCTGGGCATATGATATCATGCAGATTGCAAGGAGATTGGGAAATGGAGTTTGCCTCTGTTCCTAGAAAAAAAAGCCATTCTCTATCACAGTGCTTCTTCCAAAGCACCTTCTACCATAAGTTTTACCAAATTGTATTATAGCTATGGTGCACTGTCTGTTTTACCCCGTAACTTTTAAATTCTTGAAGGTAAGAGACAAAAAATTAAACACATTCATATTCCCAGAGCTTAGAATAGTATATGCCTCATGTTAGTCACAAAATACATGTTAGTCAAAAAAATTGATTAATAACCAATATTCCCTTCTACTGTATTAGCATTTAAAGCTGAGGACTACTCTATATTTCTTAGGCCCCCCCACCCTCACTCCTTAGCTTCTTGGTTCCTTTTCAACAACTTTAAACTTTAAAAGATGTTTCCTTTCCTTTCTGTTTACTTCGCTAGATGTCCAGGCACTTTCCTCTCTATAAAAGTAAAAAGTCTCCAACGTATTATCAATGGCTCATTTTTTTCTCAATAACCCTATTCCAGTTGCTATATACATCTTTTTAACTCACTCCTGTGTATCAAAGCCTTCAAACACCTTTCTGTGTCCAGCCCTATATCTTTCACCATCAATAGGACAATACCCACTGTATATTGCTTATCTACTTAGTCTTCAGCATATGCAAAACATAATTAATCTCCTTCCCACAATTATTCTCTTTTCAACTTCCTATTTAATAGAAGCATAGTTTTTAAACTATCAAGACTAGATATATCTACAAGAAGAACTATATATTTAAGTGAAGACTGATTTTACTCCTCACATTTTTTTAAGGAAAGCACTCCATTTATTTGAAAAAGAGTATGATGGAAGTTGAAATCTCAGAATACTTCCAAACTCAGAAATGGTAATAACTAAACAATATATATGAAATTAGGCAAGAGATTTGTTTTATTTTTGAGTTGGAGAGGAGAGAGAAAATGAGACTGCTTGATGCAAAGTAAAAAGTAGAATGCTGTGATATGACAACTAATATTCAGTTCAGTATTAATAAATTAAACACTTGATTGGGATGTATGTGTGTTTAAAATTGTGAAGGATTCATTTCAATATCAGGACATCATAGTTTTGGGCATTGGCAACAATCTGGGAGTGAGAGTCCAAGAATCGAGGAAGCTTAAAGTAATGTTAAGCTCTTCTGCCTAAATCTGTCACATAGAGTCTTGACATTGGGAGGAGATGCACAGGCTTCGGTTGTCTCCTTGACTCCAAGATGAGCAGAGTAGTTGAAACTCTCAGAATTGTTTTATACAAGTATTGGCCACATTTCCAAATATATATGACGTTTTCAAGAGGAGGATACATGTTTATGATGACATTCAAGACAAGTATCTTTTTTTGCTTCTTTGAATAATGGTCCTAATTATTTATTACAGTGTATGGGCTGTCATGGTGATAGGAGAAAACGGAATTTGTTAAGAGTTTAGAGAATATATTATAATATGGAAATAGAGCTTAGTATATGTTAATTTGGGGAATAGTCTATTCCTTTATCAGGATGTGTGATATCTCACCATTTATCGCTAATCCTATAGTGCTAGTAAGTATTTAATGGTCAGTAAAATATCATCAATTCAGCATGCTGACCTAATATCTATCCTTTCTATGATCACATGATTGTAAACCAATCCACAGTTTCTAAGGAGTATCCTAGAGCTGGTGACACCAAAAACTTTACTTTTTACAACTTTACTTTTGCATTTATTTTTTTTCTGTAAACTCTGATGAAACTGGACTATTTTATGAAACATCCGAAGACATTGCTGATGTGCTCACTGAAACTCCCAATCTTTTCTCTCCCTTTTGTTCTTCTTGGATTCCTGAAGAACCAGCTCATAATTACCTACTCTCTGAGGCATTTCCTTCAGCATATTTTTCCACAAAATTATTTTTCAATAAATATTGTTAATTAGCTAATTAATTATTTAATAGAAATGCTACTAATAAAGAAGTAACATAAAAATTACAAACAATTTTGTTCAAAAATTGATTGCTGTCTCTCCGGTGCCAGTGAGCCTCTTGTGGAAATTTTGAAAACATTTTCCACAAATGTTTTTCCTTATCTCAATTTACAAATACTGTCTGCGGTTTCTTTCCTTTAAAGGTGAAGCTGTGTCTCGCATACATATTTTATTTAACAGTAGCTTCAATTTAATTTATTTTCATATGGTCGAAGTATTTATTTTTCAATTTAGTTATTGAAGAAATAGCAGAATTTTCATGACTTCGCGGCTCTGATTGCTACTGTTGAGATAGTGATGGTGTATTGGAAAAAAGAAAAACATTTTCAGTTAGGAACCCTGGGCTTGAGTCCTGCTTCTGCAACCTGCTGCCTATGTGGTTGTGGGCCTCTAACCCTCTGCTTTTCCACTCTTCCTACACATAAAATGAGAATATGAATATTTAACTCATAGCAATATATTAAGCATTAAATGATTATACCTGTGAAAACATCTTAGCCTAGTAACTCACACCTATTAGTTACTCAAAAGTCATTCACTCATCCATGCCTTCATTCATTTACTCATTCACATGTTCATTTCTACAGTGACAAGGCAGAATGCCCATCTGAGCTAATTGCTTCCTGACAATAAGTCAAGACTAACATAAGTACATTCAAAGTTTTACCTCATCACCAAAAATCCAACATTTGCTAAGCCTAGAATAAACTGCTGAAGAGCTTTAGAGATTGGGTGCGGAAAAAAGCACAGAACTTGAAGCAAGTGACTGATGTACTGCTTTTGGAACTGTTCCTCGATTCTATATCACTTACCGCAGACTGAAATTAGAAAACTACTCTCTAAACAAATAATAGATTTGCATGGGAATAGCTAGGGCTCCTAATATGAGTGTTGTTCCCATTCATTCAACATCAAACGACACTTGATCACTTTCTTTCTCTTGAAAGGCTCTCCTCTTTGTGATACTTCATGCTCCTGATTTTTACCTTCTTCAATGGTCTCTCTACCTAGCCCTCAACCCTCTCCTAATCTGTGACAACTTCCTTTTCATTTTTACATGAATGACCATATAGTGATCTCAAACTTAACATGTGCAAAATAGAACTGTTAATTTTCTCTCTTTTCATTCTACTGTAACCAAATCATTTACTTCTTTGTGTTTCCCATCTCAGTAACTAGTAATGTCATGCCCACAATTGCTCAAATATTAAGAGCCGGCTTCAATTTATGTCTTTTCCTAATTCTTACTACAATCAGTTTATCATCAAGTCCCTTTGACTTTACATCAAAGTACACACCACATCAGTCCCCATCTCTGTCTCCATTATTGCCATCCTTATTCAATCTGCTATCACTTCTCCCCTGAGATATGTGGCAGCCTCTAATTGGTTTTCCTGGTTCTATACTAATTCTCTACATTTCAGCAACAAGAATGGTCTTTATAAAATAAAATTCAAACTACTTACCTACTTTCAGAAAATAATATATGTAAAGCACTTAGCATAATGTCTTCTACATCATAAGCCTTAAATAAATATTAGTTCTGTCTTCTCTCCCTCTTTTCCATGCACTTCAGTCTTTGTACATGCAAGTTGCTAGGTCTAAAATGTTCTTCAAGAATGATATTACAGGAGCCGGCCTAGTGGCACAGTGGTTAAGTTCACACGTTCTGCTTCCAAGGCCCGGGGTTCGCCAGTTCGGATCCCGGGTGTGGACACGGCACCACTTGGCAAGCCATGCTGTGTTAGACGTCCCACATAGAAAGTAGAGGAAGATGGGCATGGATGCTAGCTGAGGGCAGGTTTTCCTCAGTGAAAAGAGGAGGATTGGCTACAGATGTTAGCTCATGGCTAACCTTCCTAAAAAAAACAAAACAAAACAAAACCTAGTGACAATGATTTGCAGTTTAAAGCAGGAATGTTAGATACAAATGATAATATATGAGTAATTTTCTTAAGGGAAAATATATATTTGACCTATTTTTGCATCCTCATATCTGTCATATAGTAAATGTTCAAGAAAAATTTCATTAAATGAATGAAACTCTTTGTAAACTTAGTGGCACAATGGAATAGTTCATTTTCTCAACTAGATCACAGTAGACAGCATAGGAGAAAAAAGTTTAAAACCAGAGAGAGAAGAGTTGGGAGAGACAGACCACAAGGTAAGTAGTTTATCAGAGTATGACATGCTTTCAACTTTGAAATATGAATTATGAGAACGTTGAGGGTAGCTAATATTTTTTATTTAAATCAAAGCAGAAAATTGCAAGATTTTAAAAAAAAGGTATCCTAGAGTATACTCTATACACAGGAAAGATATCTATTAATAGAGAAACTTTTCCATCTGGGTAATCATGTTCCTGCATAAATAGTCAAAAATATGAAATGCATGTTTCAGGTAGTATGCAATCTTTAATTGAGAGTCTAGTGTTAACATTACTAAGCCAGTTTTATCCAATTTCAGCATCTAACTTACTGAGAACCGAAAGTTGTAGAGAATTTATACAGAAAATATAACCAACATACAATCTAATATTTAAGGGAACTTTTAAAGAAATCTGTTTTTGCTGTTGTGTTCTAAAAATATTTTGATTTACATTACTTTAGCTTTGAGATGGCCATAAGGAAGAATATTTAATTATATGTAATTGAGTTATTATGCATAGTTAATTAAATATATTTTTCTCTAAGCACTGTGGGAAATTAAAAGCTCCTAAATGGTAGTTAATATAATCACTTAATAAGCATAAATATCTCCACGATAAGTAAGTATTAATACTTAGGAAGTTAAAATATAATCTTATCTTAGGCAACATTTACATTTGTATATCTATATAATACGTATCATATAATATGGTATAGTCTTTTTTCACTTAAGAATATATTATGGCCATTCCTCCACCCATAATATATGGTTATTCAAATAATTTCACAGGATAGGACATTTCATTTTTTTATTTTAAAGAGAATGTTATGGTGATCTTTTGCATATACATCTTTGCTCAAAATTTAATTTTTTACATTAAAATTATCTAAAAGATTAATCACATATTCAAAATGTACGATATTAATAATTAAAACTCCTGTCAGCGGAGTATGAGGGCCATCCATTTCTAGCATGTACGTCAAAATTCCTACAACCATTTCATTTATATTTCAGCAATAGCTAGAAAGACTATTAATGGGTGACTTGTACATCTTTTTAAAATGCCTCATTCATTTATACTGTATACTTAGAATAAATTAGTAGTCTTAGACTTTGTATATTTACATTAACAACGTTAATATTTTTATCTGTATTTTCTATATGCATAGATAGATAGAAATAATATTTTCCAAAGTTTGACTCCTCTTATTTTACTTAAGACAATTCTGATAAAAAAATTTAAATTTTATGTGGTCATATAGATCAAATTTTTCCTTTATAGTTTATACATCTGGCATTCTACTAAGGCCCTCCCCAATCCAAAAACATAACCATGTTTTCTAAAATTACTTTTAATTCTTTTATGTTTTTACTTTTTTGTATTTTTCTCTATAAATGCTGCAGAATTTATTAAGATATATGGTATGAATTTAAAATAAAATTCTTTTCTGAATAGTTATCTTTTATGACACAAGTTTGTATTAAAAGCATATACATTTGATTCACTGACTAGATATGCAGTCTTCTCATATTCCAAGTCCTCATGCACACTAAGTCTTATTTGTCAGCTCACTTCAGTTCTACTGATATTTGGAGTTCAATTGTTTGAGTCATTTAAACGGCCCAAGTAATCACCCATGTAATCAATATGCCTATGTTTATTTGCCTATAATTTTTTACAATATTATTTTATATATTTTTACAAAACATACATATCTATGATTATATTGCCTTTCTCATTTTTAATTTAGATTTTTCAAACATTCTCCCTTTACTATACTTTAATAGAGAAGGAGGTTTGCCTTTTTAACTCAAATTTTAGCAGAAGGATCTCTTGAATTAACACTATTACATGTTTTCTGTTTTGATTTAATTTTTGCTTCTTATTTCTGGATGAATATAGTTCTTTTCTTTCTAATTTTTCAAGTATAATGTTTTGCTTATTTCTTATGCTTTTTTGTTTAATATTGTTAATACAATGATTTAAGGCTAAAATTTGTGTCTGTTTGAAGATTTTGTTAGTTTCATAACAATAGGTTTATATTCTAAATTTTCTTGTATACTTCCTTATTTTCCTTGATAACTAATCAGAAATAAATTTTGAATTTTCCCAATAGCTTTTGTTTTTATTTTTGTTTAAATTTTGCTTAAATATTGAGATGTATATATTTCTCTGATGAAAATTTTTTACCTAATAATAATATACACAAGAAATTATTGATCTAATCAACAGCTCAGTGTAGTAAATATCATCTGACTATTGAGGGAAAAAAGTATTTTTCTATTTTCCTAGTATGAATTGGGGTACTTCTTAATTAAATCAATACAGTTTCTCTCAGAATAGGTAGAATTTTGGACTGCTTGACCATGTAAGAACTAGATATAGATGATTTTATTACGTTTTTCATTACTATAATGATGCCAAAAGTTTTGTTTACATATTCTATTGTTATGATTCAACAAATATATTATAACAATGAAAATGTTTATGTATGTTTGATCTTTCACAATATGCTTTTTGGTTGTATCTCTTATAGAATCATATAAACATATTTGATTTTCATTATATCCAAGAACCACTTTCGCTTAATGCAGAAGTTATACATTTAATTCTATAATCTTATTTCTTTCTATATTTTGCTTTGCTTCTGTTCTTTTCTTTCTCTGTTTTTTGTTTGATGAAGTATGTTTTTCCTCAGTTTTGTCTTTGTTTTTCTGTTTGTATTTTTAGTTTGTTCCTCTAGTCTTTTCTAAAGGATATATCCTCCCTTAACTATTCTGTTGGTTAGATTTTTATTAAAAATAACAACAAAAATAGTAAAGATGTACTTTGCATATTTATCCAATTATAATCTGAAGCATGAAATGGTATATGTTCATATAATATGATGAATAAATTAGTTCATTTCAAATATAAAACCCTAACCTCTCCACTGTTGTTTTTGTTGGAATCAGTCTTGAATTTTAGACATTGATTTCTTTTAAATGTTTTACTTTTATGTTATACATTTTTCTTTAATAATTATTAAAGAATTATGTTGTTATATTGCATAGCTATTCTTGCAAAAAATATTTAGCTTTATTTTGTTTGAATAGTCTCACTATCTTCATTTTGTTCAAATAGTCAATGTCCACTGTCCCACCGTCTGTATTTATTTTTCTTGTGTTGGAGTTCTTCATATTGATGTGTATCTCATTAAACTTTGGTATAGTTCTGACGGATTATATATATACTTTATTTTTTATAATCCCTCTTCTTTTTTTTTTTTGCTTCATATATGCTTTTTGCTTTAAAAGTGAAAAAAGACTTGTTTTGATGTGCTTTTTTTGTTTCATATATGCAGAATCTTTGCTAGTTATTGTGACTTTTGTCACAATCTTTTTCTCAAGTCTTTAGAGTAATTATTCCATTTTCTTCTGACATTTTATGTGGTAGAATGTTTCTCAGGCTGTCCTCATTTTTCTTACATTTCAGATATCATGTTTTAATACTTTCCGGTTTTTCATTTTCTTTCTTTGCTTGAAATTACTAATATATAAGTTTTGATTTACATATTATTGTAGACAGTGAGTTTGACATTTATCTTTTTATTTATTTATTTTTGTATCTTCAAATTAACATGTTCCTCAGCTAAAGAAAATCTTAAAAATGTGGGTTTTTTTCATTCCTTCTGATTCCTACATCAAGAACAGTAGTCATATCTATATGACTAAACCGTTCATTAATACAATCATTTTTATCAGTTTATTGTTTCCTCCTATAGTTTTGGAGATGTTACCGAGCTTGCCCTCACCTCCCTTGGTTGAAATTGTGTACTGTAGTTTTTGTTCTCCATACTTTCAATGCTTTTAATTAATACTATTGTTGCTCTAATTATTAGTTTATGGTAGTATTTATTTCTTACAACATCATTTTTATTTTTCTTATCTAACAGTCATATTCCTTTTCATCACCTATTGAGTTATATTTATATCTTTCTTTCCTATCTCATAAAAACTTTATGTCTTGAATTTTATTGACTGTAAAAAGACGCACTCTGAAATTCTTTTTTAATTCCTTGCCATATCTTAGGTTAAAATATATTCTTCTCTTGCCTGTTGACTTATACGTTTTTCTTCCTTTGTGCCGCAGAATCTTTTTATAAGCCTTATAAATAGTTTTACTCTATTTGTTCATACATCCTTATATAAAGAAAGTTTTACTACTTTATTTTATTTAGGTTTACTATTTTCCTAAGAAAGCGAGTAAGCAAATTCTTAATGAATGTACTCAGATTATTCTCTGTATACTGTTTAGAGAACTATTCTTAAGTTGATTCAGTGATACTGTAACCCACTGACAGGAGAAAACTAAGTTAAAATGAAAACTTTATGTCTTGGTGGTTAATTACTGTGCTGGCAGAGCCCTTTACCAGAAGCCAGATGCAGTAGGACTGGGATCCATTCCTGATACAGAAACAACTGTTTTTGGTAAATTACTCCCTATCATTACTATCCTCTATTGTTTTTCCATCTTCTGTTAAAACATCCCACTAAGGCTACCATGGCTGTCAGTACAGTCCTCCTAGCGTCAAGGAGTCTCACAAATTCAGCCCAGGATTGTGTTGGTTGTTATTGCTTTTTTGCTACTAGGTTTTTTGCTTAACCACACATTTTTTTTTCTCAATATCACAGTGTGTCCAGTGTTAATCCAAAGAGTCCATCGTTTTAGACTATTGTCTAAATCATCTCTAAATATGCCATGAATTTTGTATCAGGATACTGGTAGGACCAGACCTCCATAGAAGGTCTGGACCTTCTGAAGCATGAACAAGGAGCTCTTCCAAAATGTCACAAATGTCTTCCTCTGATTCCTAGAGATTAAGTCAGAGTTAGTTTCAGAGGTCAATTTCTTTTTCACTTTGAAAGATTCACTTTGTTAGGTCTTGTAAACTAAATTCTAGATTCACTGACCAGCCTTAGGTTAGTGGCACTAGTGAATCAAAATACTTGAGTAGTAAAACAAATGATATTTGATTGGCAAATTAGTAAATTCATATTTTGAAGACCCTGGAGACCATAAAATAATTTAATTTAAATTAACGGTGTGAAAATTATTTAAGGGCCTAATAATATCATATTGAGTGATAATGAGTGATAAAAAGTAATAATTTTTGAATGTTTTATTATATTTTTGTAGAATATCCAGAATATTTGCAGTCCCAATGTATTGACATAATTCTACATAATTGCTGAAACATAATAAAATTATATATTCTTAATGTGAGATATTCTGCTTCTCAGCTGAGTCTTCTAGGAGCTAAACTATTTGCCAAAAAAAAAAAAAAAATCCTTAAAGGGGAAGTGCTCTAACTCAAGGAAAGCACGATAGACCATTAGGATAAAAATAACTGAATATTTAATATGGCTTCTAAAATAATGAATGAAAAGAAGAAATTATACAAAGTGCAGAGCTCTTTTGGTGACACAATAGCCCTATTATTTAATGCAATTATTTTACCAATAAGAACGAGAAAAATACATTCTCCATTTAGTATAACATGACTGCTATTGGGACATAACTCACTAATTTGCTAATGTGATTTAAAAATACTGTCTTAATAGTGAAACTGTGCTGTTTACTAAAACAATGACAACTTTCCAAATCACGGTTATCAATCTGATTATAATTCCTTTCTCTTTTTCATCTATTAAGTTATAAGTATTCTTATGCAAATAACCTAACACAATGGAAATGTTCTTTAAAGTAACTGAGAAAGGTTTATTATAAAGGAAGGACCAAGAATTCGTTAGAATCTAGTTTTAAGCAATTAACAAATTATAAAAAGCTCTGGTTTGCAGTAGGGTGAACAATGATTAAGCTAAGCCTTCAGAAATGCAGCTCTGGAATCAGACACTAACATGAAGATGCCTCCAGCTAATGTAGACAGTGAGGCACAAAGAGGCTAGGTAATGTGCTCAAAGATACAGAGCGGTGGATGAACTAAGAGACTGAAGATTCAGATCTAAGTGATTTGGTTCCGCTCTACTCTGCTGTGTTTAAATCTGCAAGGAAATTTATCAATAGAAATTGTGACGATAAAAGTAGATGTGTGATAATTTAAGTTCCCAACCAATTATTCATTAATTCCACTAGGTGTGTGTGTTTTAAATGACTAGCTAAGATCTAACACCAACTATGAGATTCCAAAACTTGAAAACATTTAAAGGAAAAATGCAAACATGTGCTATGATTCCAAACTGTAGTTCTTTATAAAGAATGTTCGATTACAGGAGAATAATATTATGAGTCCAGGAAAAAAACTTACTTTAAAATGAGTATAGGAATACTTCAGATTCATTGCTAGATCTCAGAATAGATTGGTTGGAAATAGTTTCCTTTAAATAGTATTTCTTTCTAAGAGTCACTCTGGCCAAAAAAACAAACAACAACAATAAGAACAAGAACAATAAAAAACATAAATTCTATGTAGCTCTTGATCTAGGCGCAACCAGTCTCGAGTAATGATTTGTAAATTGGTCGATAGGACTGTCAGTAGATCACATTTCTGTCTTTGGTATATCAAAGTGATGCGTGACTTTAACAATGTGGCCCCCCAATATATCAAAATAATTTAATGTATGCATTTGTGTCTATGTGTAAAAGCTTTGGAAAATATTTAAACAGTATTCAAAAGCCACATAGTATCGTAATAATTTTAGTTTGCTTAACAATAACTTAATATCCAAATATAAAAAGACAGTATATTTCTTTACTAAAAGTTAACACTGAATATAAACATATTACCAAAGAACTATAACTTAAACATAAAGACAATTTAGAAAAAGGTTTAGAGAACAGGCATTAGATAGACTTGGATTCATATTGTGACTCTACAGTTAAATAGCTATGTTACCTTGATAAAGTTACTTAATCTCTCAATAATTTTTATCTGTACTGTAGTTGCAAAGATTTAAAATAATGTAAACACATTTAGGGAAATATCTGACTCCTGGTAATTTCTAAGTCAATGGTAGAATTAAAAATTGTTATTAATTATCCAGGACTATGGAAAATAAATTACTCCTGAAGTCTTAATTACTACACTCTCATTTCTCTTTCGTTATTATTTTTTCTGCACGTTTTATTATTTATCTTCTCTTCTCTAATTCAATTTGATCTTTTCCACATTTTCTACATATCTTAAAACTATGGCTTCTGTATCAACTTTGTATGTTAAGAAAATTCTGTATGAAAACGCTTATATCTATTCGGTTGGAAAATGCTCCCATAAACCTTTGTTTTATGCGATGGATAATTGCAAAATGGGGAAATTTTATTAATTTTGAATATCATCCAATTTTTCATTTTGGTCACATGTCAACCAAGATCAGATGGGAAGAAAATTTTGTGTCCCTCCTTTTATAGGTTGAATTTGCATTTTTAATAAAACATGGTTTTCGCTTGACAGAGGCTGTGGCATGCCCCAATCTACCAGGTTGTACCTGGCAGCTGCTGGTGAGGTGCGTGCAACGTTTCCCTGGGAGTTAAAGAACCATCCGCAGGCAGAAAGCACTTTGACTCTACAACATGCCGTCACCACTGCAGAACAATATGGGAAATGATGCTCTCAATGACAACTCAGCTTGCCAATGTTATTCTCTACTGATACACGTTCACTTACTCATTCATTCATTTATACGTTTTCCTGCTTGTTGGTTCACTCCTACACCACACAGCAGAGAGAATTTGGGATTAAAAAGACTGTGCCTCATGTCCTCCACTCGGTAGCTATGTGACTTTGGCAAATTGCTCAACTCTGGGTGAAAATTTTCTAATTTTTATAGTAAATTAATGATTTGTTTTTCAGACTTGATATGAGAATCAGTGAAGCAATGTCTGTAAAGTGCATAGTGCAGTGCCAAACCCATAGTAAGCGTTAACTAAACATTTGCCATTGTTGGTACTATTAATATTGTAATCATGATAGTGCCTGATGCAGAGTAGATGCTAAATTATTGATGTTATTATTATTATTACTATAATAATTAAATAATGTAATGAGTGAGAAAAAACTATACTATTGAGTAGAAGTTTGTATGTGAAATGGACTTTAGGGACATTCTAGCTCAATTCCTTCATTTTATAGAAGTGACTATTGAAACTTGGAGATTTGAAACAATTTGTCCAAGGTCACTCAGTTAGAATCTAGCTTGTCTAATTTTCAGGCAAGCATCCATTTTACTAAATCATGTTGCTCTCTTAATGAATAATGCTATTTTTTTATATATACTGAAACTATAAAGCATTTTTCCAACTATAATAATGACTGGCTCCTAAATGACATGCAACCCATGTTTGTAGAGTTGAACTGACCTGGTTAAACTGATGTGTCTCAGAGTGTATGAAGGTATTGACCCAGATTCACTTATCAAATGACTGACTAACCCCTGGAGGTGGTAGAGTTTTATTTACTTAATATGAGGTAAAAAAAATGTCAATAATAGAAGACAGGTAGGAAAAGCTCAATCTTTGGAAAGTTGGGCAGTCACAATGCATGGAGTGGATGGCAGTGGCATAGTGTGAGGTGTTAGGGCACCTGAGAAGGGCAAGGAAGTGTCAGAAAGACCCACTTAAGATAAACTTTGCCAAAGTCATACTTTGATGATGGTTTGCCTGTGCTTGTGGTTCCTGAATTAGAGGATTAGGGAGTAGAAGTTGGTAAGAGCTGCATTTACGCTTTTCATGCTGTAGTGGTGGGGTGCACAGACATGTCAGGAGAGGCATGAGGAGCCTGATTCTTAAGAAAATTTAGATCCAAGTTGTTGGGATGTAATTCCCATGAGTTTCTGGTATTTCTGCATTTCTCATTGTGTTGGGATCACCAAAACCACTCCTATGTTCAGTGGTTCGTCAGGAGGACTCACAGGACTCAGCAAATAGTTGTATTCGCGGCTATAATTTATTATAGTGAAAGGAGGCAAAGGGAAACTGACAAAGAGAAAAGGCACCTAGGACAAAGTCCCTAGACAGACAGGCACACGCTTTCAAGAGTCCTCTCCTACTGGAGTCACACAGGACTCACTTAATTACTCCGGAAATTAGTTGTGACAAAATGTATGAAGCATGACGGTCTAGCAGGGAAGCTCATTGCCCAGGGTTTTTATTGAGGGCTGGTCAGGAGACACTGCCACACATGTCCCCAAATTCCAGACTCACAGTAGGAAAGCAGGTGTTCAGCGGGTACAAACAGTCTAGTCCCAGTGAGCTACTCTTCTAACCTAGGGAAAAGTTTATATCAGCAAAGAGAACTGTTTAAAATTCGTGTTCCTGGAGGCCAGCCAGGGCCAACCTTGCAAGCAGTCCTTTCTAAGAATAGCAGACTCAGGTCTGCAATGTTGACACTTTGTTGGACGGTCATGAACAGACACAATGATTGCTTTTGTTCCGGACCACCTTTCCAAAGATATTTGTATAGTGAACAGTCTTGGAAGTTGGAGATAAAGTCCCGCCAGGGCAAAGGCTGGGGAGGTTTGCTTGCTGGCCATTAGAAAAGATTGGGATTTTCTATGTTTGGAGGTCCTCAGCTTTGATACAAACTTACGTTGTGTTTAGCATCCACATGGGCCATCCCACATCACCACCAAGGGACTTGGGAGGCAAATGAACCCACCTGAACATGAACTTCACTCCTCTTGCTTTGCTGTGAGTAATAAAGCCCTTTGTCTCTGGATCATAAGCTTCATGTTTTCTGCCGGCACCTATGAAACTGTGACAGGCTAAATTGTTAGCTTTCAAGTAAGGTATAATCTCAAACCTTTCCCCTCTTGACACTAGTCGCATTAGGATTCTCTGGGGAACCTATGGGAAGAGCGTAGTTAATTGCAATAAGAGAGCTGGAACTCATAGAACTAATCTGATTAGAGATTGGGCCACTGTGGGTGATCACATCCATGATATCTGCTGTTTAATTAAGGCAATGCAATTAATCACACATGTCACTCACTGGTAGAAATAGATGGCATACTGCAAGGTTCAGCTTACAAGTTAAAAGTTTTTAAGATAGGATGGGGCAGACAGAGACTGGGTTGGGCCTGGAGGATGTCCTTTAATATTTTAATTTGTTGGGTTTTATTTAAATTTTAAGGATAGATGAAGTTTTATTCCTCTTGCCTTCCTAAGTATACCCTGAAAACTATGTGATTATGTGTTTTAAACGGAAACTTTTACAAATAAACTTTGCAACTTCTTTGCCTTTTTTTGAGATATAACATAAATTTAGTGAACTATTAGGATTTAAGATTGATGAGTTTTGACAATTGTACACACCCAGTTCACCACCACCGAGAACCAGAGATAAAATTGTGTTGTCCAATATAGTTACCATTAGCTACATGTGACTACTTAACCTTCAATTTAACTGTTAAATAAAATTTAAATTTTATTTCCTTAATCACACTAACCACATTTCAGGTTCTTAATAGCTGCATGTGAGTGTCCACTACCACTGACATGCAGCTATTGGACATATTGGATAGCACACATTTAGAACATTGCAGGAAAAAATAGAAATATCTTTTTTAAATTAAAAGCCAGCAACATTAGAAAGTGACTTCCCTTACTCATAACAACTTTGACACTCACCCACATTGTTGCGTATTGATATTTTTCCCTTTTTATTGCTGTGTAGTATTCCATTTAATAGTTATGCTACGATTTGTTTAATGATTCTGCTATTCATGGATGTTTGCATTGCTTCCACTTTCAGCTCTTATGAATAAGGCTGTCATACCATCTCACACAATTCTTTTTGTGTACACATGGTTGTTTCGTTCTCTTGAGAAAATACTCAGTGGTAGAATTGCTGAATCATGGAATAGGTATAAGTTTGTATTTATAAGAAACTGCTGCAAAAAAAGACATATATAAGAATATCGGTCAGCAATGACACACTAATTCACACCTACTAGAATGGGGAGAAAGACTAACAATACAAAATATTGGCAAGGACGTGTAGTGGGTAGGAATCTCATATATTATTCATTGCAGGATGAAGTGGCCCAGCATCATTGGACAACAATATTTTATTGTGGTCTTAATCTTCCCTCCCCGTTAAGTGAAGATGTTGAGCAGCTTTTCCTGTGTTGATTGGGCATTCTTACTTCTTTCGTGAAGTGTCTGTTGAACTCTTTCCCACTGTTAGAACTATTAGTTTCTTGCCTTTAATTTTTAAGTTGTTTGAGTCCTTTACATATTGGGAGTTTGCTTACTTTCTCAGCTATATTACTTCATACTTTTTTTCATGATTTGGATCTTACCTCGTATAAATGATTGTGGCTAAGTTTTGAATTAATTATAGGAAAGTGTGTCGCACCAGCTTAGAAAGTCCTTTTTTTCTTTTTAAAAATAAGTCAAAATGTATCAGAAAGTATGCTGTAAGCACAATGGATCCAACGAGATATCAGAGCCAAGGAAAGCTGATTGGGGCTCCTCTGTATCTGAAACTTAAAAACCCTAGAAGAGAACATGAAGAAAACAGTCACCCCAAAGCCTGTATTTGTTTAAAGATTTCATTTTTCAAAATGTCTCTTTAGTATTTCTAGAATTGTCTTACATACAAAAGCATGAATTCAGACAGTGGAAAAGGTAAAATTCAATAATTGCTATGATTTTTTTGTAAAAAAATAACCTTTCATTTGGCATATTCAAAATTATGTAATAAACACCATGTTCAAGATACCTGGTAATTTTATCACATAAAATAGAACCAAATAGACAATCAAATCTATGCTCGTATAATAATAATGATTTTAAAATCCCCATGTCTTTGGTTCCACTGATTTATGTATAGAACTCTTAATTAATAAAGTTACTAGTAGATTTTTTAATGAATCCTTCGGTTTTATTCTCTGAGTACCCAATTTATAAGAAACTGCTGCAAAAAAAGACAATAAAAATATAACTCTAACTTTATAAACGGTATTAAAATGCAATTCTGAATTTTTAAAATACTTCAAATACAGCGTCAGAAGATAACAGTATGCGCTTGCAAAATTGAATCATTTTCTCTTTACATTTTGCAAATGAGATATTTCACTTCTCATAGGCAAAACCCAGAATCTTTAATTTGGTCCAGAGGTATTATATGCGGCCATATTACATGACTCCTCAAACAATAGTTCTTCCCTCGCTCCCCAAAATACTGTGCTTCCCCCAGCAAACGCAGACATGCACGGAATCAGAAAATTGCTACAGGTTTTATCCAATATCCATCTTTAACATTGTCTGCAATTCACTTAAAGCTGTTCATAAATTTCTACTTTCCCCACGTCATTTATATTCAAGTAAAACCACAGATGACCGAAAGATGCAGATAAGACAGTCAAGCTTTTTTCTCTGTTACTAAAAGTTACTTGAGGTGAAGTTTAAACGACATTCAAGGAAGAAGTCAGAAGTAACAATAAATCTCTGTTTTCTACTCCTTCCTTACTCGTACGCAGATACTTCTACAGATACACAACAAACACTTACACAGACACACACACAGATATAAACATTTACATGTACATACACACAAACACACATACTAATACAGCCACCCATTCCTCAACTAATACGATTTTTCTTGACTTTCTGCAAAATCCCTTAGCTGTTCTAGCCCACAAGGCAGTTTCAGTATAAGAAATAGTTTGAATATCTAACTATAGACATTCTCAGGTCACTGGCTCACCATACTGTCTGCTTAAAAAAGAAGAAAAGAACCAACTCAGCCTGAAAGGGAGGCAATGTCAAATGCCACCTACATTTGGCACTGAATATTATTCCCTCTCAGTGAGGTCCTCTGATGCACATTTTGATTCCAATATTAAAGCTATGAAGAGGAAAGATACATTTATAAAGAATATGGGGCTTCTGGTTTTTGAGTAACAAAATAGATCTTAAGAATATAAAGAGTTTATAACTATGCCCTCTAGAAGTTGAAAAGCCTAATTATATCAGGAGTGAGTTTCCTTTCTCTGGAGGTATTCAAGCAGAAAGTGTGCAGCCACTTCTCCTGAGCCTTTCAGAAGGCATCAATCCACAAGGCAGCCAGTTAAATTAGATGCCCTCTGAGGTCACTTCCACACTGTAGTTTCTATTATTCTACCAATTTCTCCTGATTGTAACATCTTAACCATATTTTATCAGAGTTACTGGTCTTCTAACATAATTCCTTTGCCTCTATTAGTTTTGGAAAAGGTGAGGTTATACATACATGCACAATCAAATGAAGAGGACACATGAGTAATTAGTTAGTCTGTCTAATTATTTACTATGAATTATCTAACTGAGGCTAAAATACATCTTTGGAAGTGACCACTTATGTTTTTCAAGAATATAGTTTTCAAGTTAAAGTAAGCAATTAATTAAATTATTTGGGAGCAATTAAATATTCAAAAATAACATTTAGATCTTTGCACCTCTTTTCAGATATAGGAAATGTATTAACACCTCCATTATGTTCAGAGTAAGAAAAAGAACTTACACTACCAATATGCTCAGAAAATGAATTAATTACGAATACATTTTAGGTTTTGTTTGTTTGTTTTTTGCTGAGGAAGATTTGCCCTGAGCTAACATCTGTGCCAACTTTCTGTATCTTTATGTGGGTTGCTACCACAGCATGGCCGCCAACGAGTGGTATAGGTCCACGCCCAGGGAGCAAATGTGGGCCACGGACACAGATGCTCTGAACTTAACCACTAGGCCAGGGGCTGGCCCCAAGATCTTTTAGTTTTTGAAGGCCTAAAGAATTGTAAGGGTCAGGTAAAGAAGAGGTTTTTGAGAAAGGTGATGTGGAGAGCAGTCTGACTACCTGAAGTGAAGCTGAAGTAGATTAAAAACATCCAAAAGAAACAGAAAGGGAGGGACAAGTATAGTTGGGTTCTTAATAGGATTGCTGTATATATAAAGGAGGTAGATTCAAGTTCAAAATCTTATGAAGGCTTCTGTTTTCCCAGTTATCAGGTAACACAAGATATTTAAAGACAACGCATCTGGAACCATGCACACCTTTTTCATTAATAAAGTATTCACTTCTTAGAACATCACAGTAAGGAAAATTGCAAAGACAAATCATTAGTTTCTACATGAAAACTTAAAAACTGCTTTTGTGCATAAATTCAAGGAAATTATTTGAGAATATACTGTTCATATCTGCAAAACGTATCACTGAACTGGGAAATGTTAGTATTGTGGGCCATCCTGATTTTCTTTCCGTAGGAGTCAAATGACAATCTTGCTCGGCCCGTTTTAACGCATGCACATCGAATTTGCATTCTCTCCTTGTGTTCTTGAAGGCACATTATTTTTCAGTTGTGTTCGTGACACTTTCTATATGGATTTTATCCCTTCTCGAAGATAGTAAACTACAAAAAGTCACGAGCCATCCCTTGCATTTCTTATTTATTCCTCCCAAATTCCCACAATATTGCTTTACTGTCAATTCCAAATATACGCTTTATTAATCTAACAATAATTCCATATTTTGTTCTTTCAAAATTAATCTTCAGTAAGCAAACAAACACATAAGTAAGGAGAAAAGATTAGTGGGTACCAAAGAAGAAAGGGATGCAGGGAGGGCAAAACGGGTAAAGGGGCACATATTTATAGTGATGGACAAAAACCAGACTATTGGTGATAAATGTGATGCAGTCTACACAGAACCTGAAATATAATAATGTACACCTGAAATTTATACAATGTTATAAGCCAATATGACATCAATAAAATAATAATAAAAACAATAATAATAATCTTCAGTTAACCACACAAAGTATACCTCTAAACATGCATATAGCTATCACATGTATGTATTCCTTTTTGGGGGGTCAGGGGAGAAAATGAGCCCTGAGCTAACATCTGCTGCCAATCCCCCTCTTTTTGCTGAGGAAAACCTGCCCTCAGCTAACATCTGTGCCCATCATCCTCTACTTTATATGTGGGTCGCCTACCACAGCATGGCTTGCCAAACGGTGCCATGTCCGCACCCAGGATCTGAACCAGTGAACCCCCGGGCCGCTGAGAAGTGGAACTTGCGAACTTAACCATTGCGCCACCAGGCTGGCCCCACATATATGTGTTCTATTTATCAATTATTAATAAGTATTATGATTTTGCTATTATAGCCAAAGAAAAATTAACCCCTCATTACAGTGAAAACTTCTTAAAGGTAAGAATCATTTGCTTTCATCTCTTCACAGAGCTTGACATAGTATGCTCAACTATTATTTACTGAATTTAATCAGATACTCTGGGTAACTTCACATTAATTAAGTGGCTTTGAGAAATATTCAATCATCTCTAATTTTTAAAATGGTAAAAACACATGGTTCATATACCTTTAAAATCATTTCATTAATTCTATTTCCCTGATTCTTTATTTCTATAAGTACCGGACATACACCCTTCAAAATATCCTAGTTAACAATGGAGAACATTGGTGAGTTATGAAAAGGAACTTTCCCCAGTATGCGGCTTTGAAAGTATCCATAAATTTAACAGCCCTTCTCGATTTTTCATGTCTGCTCATCAGAATCTATCCGGGTTAGATGTTATTTAGTAAGTTTCGTAGTTTTTTTTTTTTTTTTTTTAAAGATTTTATTTTTTTCCTTTTTCTCCCCAAAGCCCCCCGGTACATAGTTGTATATTCTTTGTTGTGGGTCCTTCTAGTTGTGGCATGTGGGACGCTGCCTCAGCGTGGTTTGATGAGCGGTGCCATGTCCGCGCCCAGGATTCGAACCAACGAAACACTGGGCCGCCTGTGGCAGAGCGCGCGAACTTAACCACTCGGTCACGGGGCCAGCCCCGTAAGTTTCGTAGTTTTTAACTATTTACTTCTAAGGATTTTGAAACTTCTCTTTATTTTGTGGCTTTCACTGAACTATGTACTATAAAGTATATACTAATTTAAAAATAAATTTGTACATTATATTTCGTTTAGTAAATTTATAAAAATAAAATACAGTGTATCTCCAATCCTGCCATAGAAGAGTGTCCACTATTTACATTTTTATGTATAATATTTCCTTCCACAATTTAAGTATGTGTGTTTTAAAATAAAATCATGATCATACTGTGTATAAAGCTTTGTGCTTTGTTTCCACCAACATAACATTATGACAAGGACATTTTCTCACATCGTAATTAACTTTCTTCCAAAACATATTTTAATCGTTAATAATATCTCATCAAATATATATATATATATAATTTTCTAGAATCTTGATTGGTTTCCTATCACTCTAACAAATAATGCCACAGTGAATTTCTTAGCAGATTTATCTTTTTGAGCATCTTTGCTTATTTCCTTTGCATAATTCCTAGCAGTAGAATTATCAGACTAAAATTATGAATGCTTTTAAGGCACATAATTGACATTATCAAATTTTCTCCAAAGATACCTTGGTAGTTTAAACTTCAAGCATCTACATGTCAATGCTCATTTTTATTTTTTGTTTATTGACATTGAAATACACCAATACTATGCATTTGCCTTCATGTAAATATTTGGTCATATCATTAAAGTTTTGGTAAGTAATTCTGTATGTTCATGCTAACACTGATTGTTCACTGTAGTCCAGATCTCCGCGATCCACCTTAATGCAGCAAACATACAATCATGGACCTGTGAATGTGTACATACACACACATGTACACAGGAGTCCGAACAAGGAAGTTTTCCACATATAAACAAAAGATGCCAAAAATTCTTATTGTGTGAGGTGCTTCATTTATAACTTAACTTAAAAATGATATTATTAATGAAAAATTCTCTAAATAGAATTTTATTTTGCCAATTCCTTGCACCTACAAATAAAATACCAATATTCTTACATATTCACAATTGGATTCATGAAAAAGAAGAAATAATAAAAGAAAAAGGTGGATTCTAAAAAATCCAGTAATTTCCCTAAGCTGAAAAACTACATCTTTTTTCACAGCAGACTCCTTCAATAACAAATATCAGTAAAAATATACTATTCAGTCTGTCACGGAGATATTAAGAAGTAGAAATGCCTGGACTATGCTAAGAATTTGAAATTCAGATTTTGTCAATCTAAATTTAACATTCACATAAAAATGTAAATTCAAACTATTTTAAGATAAGTACTGGTAAATATTTTCGAGTGTTTTCACACACTCATTTGTAAAGGTTTTACTTTATGTTGTGATAATATTTCATTATTTTCTTCATTGGGTCTCTAGAGGATGCAGCATATATGGTTGCATCATATCTATTGATTGAATCTCAGGACTGACACTGATTGCTTATTCATATAAGCTAGATATACAAAATGAGATAAGCACATTAGTAAGCTTAACTGCAATTTAGATTTCTGGCCTCTGGAGAACAGCCACTCCTCGTTGCTCTGCAGTGTGACTTTTTGGGGCATTCTATTATCACCGAGTCATGAAGAAAGGGAGTAGCCCAATTAATTAAAAGAGCTATGGTTGTATGTTTCTTTACCCCCCCAAAATAGGACAACAAATTCCATAATGAGATGGTATGGTGGGAGAGCAATTCTACGTTAGCAAACCAAATAGTAAAAATTAGAGAATTTACAATTCCTTAATGACATCTGATGTTCAGCATCTTTTCATATGCTTATTTACCATCTGTATATTGTCTTTGGTGAGGTGCTTGTTTAGATCTTTTGCCCATTTTTAAAATTGGGTTGTTTGTTTTGTTACTGCTGAGTTTTAAGTGTTTTGTATATTTTGGATACAAGTCCTTTATCAGATATGTGTTTTGCAAATATTTTCTTCTGTCCGTGACTTGTCTTTACATTCTCTTAACAGTGTCTTCTGCAGAGGAGAAGTTTTTAATTTTAATGGAATCCAACTTGTCAGTATTCTATTTCATGGTGCTTTTGATGTTATGTCTAAAACTCTTCATCAAACTGAAGATTTTCTCCTCTGTTATCTTCTAGAAGTTTTATAGTTTTGCAGTTTACATTTAGATCTATGGTCCATTTTGAGTTAATTTTTGTGAAAGGTGTCTAGATTCATTCTTTTTTTGTTGGATATGCAGTTATTCCAGTACCATTTGTTGAAAAGGCTATCCTTTCTCTTTTGAGTGTCCTTTGTTCTGATAAAACCCAAGTCAATTAGAATCTGGCAAAAGAGTTTCCTTTGAGGGTAGGCTTTTATTAAGAAGAATAGAATGCTCTGAGTACATCTCAAAATGGCTACTTTTCCCCTCCCTGTGCTGGTAACATGGAGGGATTTTTCTCCAGTCTTCACCCTGATAACCTGCTTGGGTTCCTGGAGGTTAAGCTTATGAAAGTGTAGGGGCTCATCTAAGACAGGGCCCCCTGGAATATGGAACTTGAGCTTGCCCACACTGAGCCTCCAGCAATTCATCAATCATAGTTGAAGTGTTTCTACTGGTGCTGTCTTCAGAGGTGAGGTTCTGTGCCTGGGCCTGCTCCTGGTAAGCTGTGACTCTCAATATGCATCTTTCTCTCCATTTTTTAGCATGGCCGGTTTCTGTGTCACCTCAATTCTCTGAAGGATCTAAGAAAGTTGTCATTTTACAAATTGTTCAGCTTTTCTCCTGTTGTAAAGACAGGAGTGATGACTTCCAAGCTCTTTACTTGCCAGATGGGAAACTAGAAGTTTATCTTGTTTTTTACCATAGATTTGACAATAATTTCCAGGTAACCTTATGTAAATCAGTATACTAGATTCTAGATTTTTGTGTGTACAAAAGAATTTGGGGGGCCAGCCCTATGGCCAAGTGGTTAAGTATGTGCATTCTGCTTCGGCAGCCTAAGGTTCACCAATTCGGATCCTGGGCATGGACCTACACACCATTCATCAAGCCATGCTGTGGCGGAATCCCACATAGAAGAACTAGAATGACCTACAACTAGGATATACAACTATGTACTGCAGCTTTGAGGAGGGAAAAAAACAAAGAGGAAGATTGGTAACAGATGTTAGCTTAGGGCCAATCTTCCTCACCAAAAAGCATACCTTTAAAAACAAAAAGACTTTTGGACAAAATCAATATTTTCAAAATAGTTTTCTGTGATATGTTAATAGATATTCAAATAGAATACTATTTGATGGTAAATCAAAATTGGCACACATTCACTGAGGTCTCTCAAAAGGCAGCTGATAAATAGCATCTCTCTTCCCCACATGACTTCATTTGAGAAATAAAATGAAGGAGTAGCATATGGAAGCAAAAATATAACTTGCAGCATGTTCAGTTTGCAGATATTATCCTGGGGACATTGGACAAGTAGACTTACTCAATCACTTAGTCTATTGCTTTGGCCAAGCCATGCAAGTCTGGGACAGCAGTTTTCCCAGTGATGAAGAAGTACCTGGAGGAACAGTGCTGACTAACTTTGCCCTATGAGCATTTTATCCTCAAATGGAAGAAAGCAAGAGCAGGGCCATACAGACCAAGTGCTTGCTCCCATCTTTGCTAACCAAATCTTACCTCACAACCCTTTCGGGCAAAGTGAGTAATGGTACAGAGGGAGGCCAGGAATGTACTTTAGAAAATTTTGTCCATGTAGGAACTACTGGAGTAGGGGAAAGCCATTCTACTTTAATAATAGACTTTAATAACTTTTAGCATTACTAAGCCTTTATTAGGTCAATACCCACAGAGATTTTCCATGATGGTCAGGGTTAGACTTTGACTTGCCAACTCAGCTTTTCTTACTATCTAAATAGATCTCTCGAACTGGAAGTCAGCAAACCCAGTGCAGACTTCGTTTGTTATTCTACATAGAGTATTGTTTTTCCTTTCTTAATTTCTGCCAACATTTTTAATGGGAGATTTCAACTAAATTGTACATATGCACCGCCTCGTAAATCTGTAGATGGCGACATTGGACCTTACTTCCAAAGGGCCATAACTGCCTGCACCTGAGTAACAGCTGTTCTCCCTAAACAATGAAAGTGCTCTTCATTTTGCCGGTTTTCACCAATTGCCCAATGTGATCATAATGCTCTGACACAGGGTCTGCCTAATTCATTTACATTTCTGTCCTCTGTGGGCATTTGGGTTTATGATCACTGCTCTAAATGGAACCAAGCTTAGTCACATTTTAGCCCTTCTATCTCATCTGCAGATAACATCTGGAACTGATTTGGGACTACAAGCCCAGGAGACCCTGAGCCACCTCTGTTCCTGTCCGCAAACTTTCCTTCTCCCTTTCTCATATGCCTGCTCCATTTCTTTTGCAACCTGCCCCTTTCTCTGATCTTTGCCCTGATTCGCCTTGAAAACTCATTTATGTCCATGTCCCATATCACCAGGCACCTGGATCTGGTGTGTACAACCTGTCTTTAAATCTCTGAGTCAGCCAAGTTGAAACTCTTAGAGGCAAGATGTCCAGGGATTAAGACTGCTATGCCTCCATTTTCTAGATAAACCTATGGATATCTCTGCCTCCTGCCTAGACTTGATGTAAGTTCAGGCCATGCTTATTTATGCTGTACTGTGTACTACTGGACTTAGGCAGAGGCAGAACACCAGAGTTGTGAGTCAAAAAAGCTGATCATACTGCCAACTGGAGGAGCCAGAGCAGATGGGAAGCCAGAGAAATAAAGCATAAATGAGAATAAGAAAATTTTGGCACTTACTTACAATCAGGAACTTTTAATAAGCATAAAATTATTCTGGCAGAGGGGAAGTTATGTGTTTAAACTTTTTCTTTTCATTATAGTTGATACCCAGAAAAAGAGACAAGAGCAGACTTATCTGTGAACAAGACACAATTATCTGAAAATAAAAATTTTCATCTTTTCCACATTGGAACAACTCTCTTACTTTTTTCATTTTACGAAGACAGTGATCAGAATTTGTACAGTTCCAGTAATGTTTACTTTTACATTAGCGCTTAAATGAAACTGGCATTCGGTCACTGAGTTTCCTTTTGAATATCTATCAGGTGACATTGGTATGAATTTTCTCCGAAGTCTTTTATAAAGCAGGTGTGAGTCCCTAGCAGCCAATGCTGGAAGTGTTGACTCAGTAATCCTTAAATTTCCTTAGGCTCTGCCTCTTCTTAAACATAACCTTTCTCAGCCCATAGAAAATAATTCCTCTTAATAATGCTGTTAATATAAATTGCTTTCTTACTTACCAAGGAAAGAGAAACAGGGGATGAGTGAAGGTGAAGAGGGCATTTGCTGGCCCTCTGAGACAGAGGAATCCCTACAATAGCATTTTTCCCCAGGGTATGGCCCTGGGTGAGGGCCAGAGGTAAGAGGCATCAGTGCGCGCTGGGGCAAGGCAGGTCTAGCAGTGGTTGGTGTCTCATCTCCCTGAGAATATGACCCAGGGAGCCAGGAAGTCCTGAACAGAAGGCCTCTGCTATTTTATGGACCCAAAGGCTGGAGAAGGTTGAGGGTGAAGGGCGAGGATAGAAAAGTACTGAGAATTGAGTCAGAGTGGAGAAAAATGTTTTCAAGCTCCCCTTTCCACCCCTACTCAAGGAGGTCTTGGCACAGGTGTCTTAACAGGGTCGTACCCAAGGCCCACCATAAGGAGGCCTTGCATAAGAAGGCCTCTAACTGGAGTGCTAGGCTAGGAATGCAGATATGCATACGGGCCTGCATCTCTGATGGCAACATTCTCCAGAAACTGCAGTGCACTGGCTGTGCACCAAGGCTGCTGTGGAGAGGTGGCTTTCCCCTGTGAGGTTCGGCAGGTGAACTCTTTCCACACAAACCATTTTCTTTTTCATTTCTATGCCTGTGCTCCTGCTGTCCCATCTCCTCAAAAGAATTTTTATCCTCTCCTTCAGATGACCTCTTGTCCCATATTTATCTCGTCAATATTCAAATCTCTGTGGAAGACTCACTTCAAACTGACCCAAGGCAAATAGAGAGTCTCTTGCCTTAGGCCCCATGTTTTAAAGAGTCCTGCTTTGGATGTTGTCATCCTATAACCAGAACCCATGTCTTCCACACTTCTAGAGACTATCCAGTGTACCCAGAAATCCGAAATTCCATGCCCAAAGGTCTTGACCCAATGCTATGTACAAAGCAAGGGGAGCAGCCAAGGGTGGCTTTTGGGGGATGGTGATAGATAGAGGTTGAACAGTACAGGCTGGGATGTCCATAGTTCCTCATTGTACTAGATGGAGCCTGGCATAGTAAAAGAAAAAGAGCTTCTGGAATTGGGGCCCAAAGTGTTTTATCTCTGTACCACCCAGTTCCCATGGGAAACTTGCTAGAGTTAAAAAAATTTAAATTCTCACTTGGCTTTTAATATTTTAATAAAGGCCCATGTTTTTGATAGCATGAGTTTAAAATATGTTTAGTATAAAATTTTGTTGCTTTATTTATAGCATTTAAATGTTTAGACAAATGGTATGCAGGCCTCTATTTGTGTTCTTGCCTGGGCCCTGCAAATGAGGAAAGGGCCTGCATTCGCTGCAATAGCTATTTTATCTGCACTCTATCAATATAACTGTTTTCTCTTCTGTGGTTTCCTAATACTTTGTACGTTCTTCTGTTATTACATTTTCATGTGGTGTGTTAGTTATTCTTCTTTTATGGATTTCTCCTTCACTGGGCTATGAGTTACATCTGAGAAAGTGTTCTTTTCATTACTCTCCTTTCTCTGTCCACATTCATGGCATCACACAAAAATTATGACCAATATTGAAACCTGGACTCAGAGAATTTCTTCAGTCTATCTTTTTGAATCTCTTCATCCAAACATTTCCTCATTTTCCAACGCTCTTGACTTCACACGTTCCCTTGCCCTTCTTATTATATTCAGTTTAGAGTCCATAAACTTATTCCTGAATGTTCACTTTGCTACTGATGTAAAAATAGAATAGTGGGTTTCTTCTTTAAGTTATTTCCAAGCTCTATACTCCACAATGGGAATAAATCCCTGTCAGACCAAGGCCTTTAAGACATAGCGGGGTTAAATCCTCAGCCACAGTGTAGTTCTGCAGAGGGAGACTATACAAGGCATACAAGGATCATGCTCAGAAGGATTACAGCAACAATACAGCCACCAACAAGATTTAGCCTTATATGCTACACACTGCACTGCATAGTTTATATTAACTATGTGATGTACTATTCACAGTTACCCTGCAAAGTAGGAATCATTGCTTCTCCATTGAAGTTGAGGATATAGACATATAGAGATAAACTAACTCCTAACTTCACATAGTTTATGAGTAACATATCTAGGATTCAGACTTAGGTATATATTCCTTAAACCCTGATGCTTTCTTCTATATTGCACTTTCTTATAGTCATCTTTTTGTGGTCACCATCTACCAACTGCTTAATACGTGATTTTGGTCAATAAATGTCTGTTAAATTCAGGAATAAACAAATTAAAGAGAGAGATGGATGGAGGGATAGGTGCGTGGATGGATGAATAGATAATTAGGAATAATCATAAAACAAAAGTCATGTGTAGAGGCTTAAAGTTTACACCAGATAATAAAGGTCCTTAATGCAAATGTAGGTCAAAATCTACCAAACAGCAAGTAGAAACATTTAAATTTCTGTATTAGTTAATATAAGTAATACCTTCCCTCCTGGAAATCATTCAAAATAGAGATAATTACAGCAGATGCTTTAAAACTCTTATGTGCCTAACACCAATCTAGGGTATTTCTTTAAAATGCAGATCCCTTGGTCCCACCTCCAGGCATGCTGCTGAGGTGGGGCTCAGGGGCATATATTTTAACAATCACATCAGATGAATCTGATGTAAAAATCCATGAACTACACTGTGAGAATCTGTTACTGTAAGAAAGTAACCAAGATATTTTTTCTCCCCCTATCCTCAGAAAGAAGAAGAAAAGAAAAATTTAATTCCTAATAGAGTCTTTCCTAGAATGATCCACTTATAGTGCTTTGGTCCATGTCTCAATCTCAATTTCAGGAGTCTCATGGGGGGGTCTTAAGCCACTCACGTGGGGCTGTTCATGGCCCACAGATCGGTGTCACCGCAGGTCGGTAGCTCTCTGACTTCACTCCACGGCACTTCTCACCAGGTGGCAGCAAAAAGGACTCCAAGGTGCCTCTCACTTTGCTGGTCTCAAGCTTTCCTCTCTAACCTGAACTTCCCTTCCTCTTTTTCTCCTTTCCACCCTTTTTTTAACTTTAGTATCTTTTATCTAGTCTGGGAGCAGAAAAATCCTTTCTACGAGTTTTCATTTGAATCTATTTGTTGGATCAGCCAGTGGTTTTTGAAATCAATAGACAAGTATTTGCAGTCTTTGATTTCTGATTCAACAGTGGATTACTAGTTTTACAGTCTAGGAGAGGGGAAAACACTTAGCACAAGTGAAGGGGCTTACTGAGCGGCAAGGAAACCTCTTAAATAAAACTTAAAAGTAGCCAAACAAAGGACACTCTGAGACCGTAGAAAATAACTTGATAGCTACTCTCATGCCTTGGCTTACAAAGAAGAATTTGACAGTATGTATAGAAAACGCAGCACACTTTTTAAATGAAGACAGTAAAAAGTGATGACTCACTGCCTATTGGTGATATGGCTAAAGTTTCCTCCAAAATATTCAGACATGGAGACCAAAGTAAGGTACATTGAATAGTGTCTTGATTGTTTTAAATGAGAAATAGCTATCAAAACTTCTGCTAAGTAACTTGTAAAGTTTTTGAAAGTTTCTTTCTTCCGTAATACTCCTGAATGAGCATGCATAGATCCCATGGAAGAAGGATATTGTGGACTTCTGTTTAAACGTGATATATGAAATACTTGTTTACTTCTATTGCCTTCCAAACTCCCTTAAATTGAGGAATAGGGTTTCAAAGGGAATATATTCCAAGAAAAAAAGAAAATAAGCAACAACAGCAGCATTATTGAAGCTGAAAAGCACATGGAAAGGTATTAGCTGACTTGGCAAAATAAAGAAATCCTGAAACCCAGGCTGATAGTGGAGAAAAGCCCAGTGATAAGATGACTTACTCTCGAAAGGTTCAATCATGATGCACACCAAACAGCTCCAAAGGAGCCAATGAAGTTGAAAGCTCTTCCTCACACGGATCTCCTCCTATCAACCACACAGGAAAGAAGTAAACTATCTGTATTCCAGCAGAAAGCTGGCAGCTTACACTTTGGAGATAATGAACCCAAGGAACCGAATCCAGAGAAACCAAGTGCTCTAGGCCCTGGAAGCAACACTGAAACAGGGAGGGTTCATCGAAGGACTAGATTCCAACCCACGAGACTCATGGCCCTGTCTCGATTTTGCTCTCAGGATGTTGGCAAGGTTCTCTGCCTCAAGCACGAGACTGGAGAATTCTCTCAGAGGAATTTACCATCCCGGGGGGAAAAGAATCTATAGATTTTGAAAGTCAGACATCATCCAACAATTTTAGGAGAGATTTTTCAAATTGAAGTGCCACCTGCTACTGAGAAAACCTTTCCGTATACTGAGAGGTTCCAATTAGATTTTCAGTACTTCATTCTTAATGTATTAGACAATCAAGGATTGCCAGATACTTGAGAAAAGCTGTGGCATGAAATACAGAAACCAAAACAAGCAAAAAAGGGGAATTAGAAGTAAACAGAGACAAGTCAAAACAAGAATAAAAGAACTTCACTAATGAAAAAAATTATAAGGAATATCCAGTGATATCTGACATATCCTTGAAAGAAAATTTAGATATTTGAAAAATGAAAATCTAAAGAACAGACAACAGTTATTGTATCTAAAACATAAAATGCTAAGGTAGTAGATGACGTTGACATCTCAACATAATGCAAGGTTAGTAGAGAATATCTAAGTTTCAATAAAATTCCCCCACACAGTGCTAGTATATTGTATAAGAATATGGGCAAATAGGGGCCAGCCCAGTGGCGCAGTGGTTAAGTTTGCACGTTCTGCTTCAGCGGCCCAGGGTTTGCCAGTTCAGATCCCTGGTGCGGACACAGCACCACTTGGCATGCCATGCTGTGGCAGGCGTCCCACATAGAAAGTAGAGGAAGATGGGCATGGATGTTAGCTCAGGGCCAGTCTTCCTCAGCAAAAAGAGTTGAGGATCGGCAGCAGATGTTAGCTCAGGGCTAATCTTCCTCAAAAAAAAAAAAAGAATATGGGCAACTAGAAGAACTAAATTAGCATTTAATTATAGCTAAATTAACTGAGATTGGTTACTTCTGTGGAGTGGGAATCAAGGACTGGAAAGGGAGTGGAGGAGCAGGGAACTGCTGGATTTTTTTAATAAACTCTAAAACTATTTAATTTTTAGAACTATTTCTGTGTATTATTTGATAATATATAATGTTACCTTATAAAAATATTTTATTTTTATCCAGAAAATTAAAAATCTTTATAACGTGTGTATTTTCTGATAAATGAAAAAAGTGTAGCATCTGTTTATGTTATTGTAGCTCCTATTCTTACTGCAGAACTGGAATCCACAGATTCCGACCAGGATACTGCAGATGGCAAAATTGTATATGGGAAGCATGTAGTCCTGAGAATTACTGAGCTTTAAAGCAACTGAGCTATCTGTTTCAAATGCCACATAATAACGATGTATGTGCAATTGTAAAATGCATAGTCAGAGTCTGCTGTCTGTAACAGGAACATGACTGTGCAGTACACATTAAATATATGTTGTTCTTTATTTTATGTTAAAGACGTATAGATACAAAGAACATTCATTCTTTAAAAATTAGAATTCTAAATAAATCACACACATCAAAAGAAAAACAGGCAAAATTTAGTTTGCTGGCATTGCTCTCATGACAGGCTCTTGGAGTCCTCCGGTAGACTATTAAAACACTTATTATATGCAGATTTCCAAGAACGTACAAACAAACCACAGCAATTCGTTTTTCCCTTTAGGACAGAGCAAGCTCTGAAGAACGTATTTTGTCTATTTGTGTTTCTATGCATTCTAGATTTAGGACTGAGGATGAAAAAACTGATTTAAAAGTGATTTTCTGTGCTTCATGGAGCTTGCTGATAAATTCCCGTAATAAATTTCTTCCTTTGGTTAATAAAAATGTGTCTACGGCCTTTAAGAAAATAGGGTCTTTTCTCTTTCAAAAATTTTATTGCCCACTTTCATCAGAAGTAAATAGTCAGCATCAACAATTTAGAATTGTGGTGAAGAAGAAAAAAATCATAAAAATAACTCTCAATGTTTAATGGAGTAAATTCTTTATGAATGATTTTTAAATGAATACTGACCATGCTTAAAGAACTTTATAACTTACAATAAATAATCATATATTATCTCACTTGATCCTATCAAAATCTTGTGGTGGGAAAGGCAGTCATTTTACTGAGAAAGAAACTTAGGTTCTATGAAAGTTCCAGAAATTACTCAATGAACAGGAAGCAGGACCAGTCCCAAATTTATAACTTCTCACTCCAACTCTAGTACTTGTTGCTCTGAATTCTCTTTCTCTTCATGAGGACAGATATTAATGGAATAATGATGCTTTATCTGAATAAGAGCAAGGGGGTCTGAGTTATTTATTTATTTGTTTGTGAGGAGGATTGGCCCTGAGCTAACATATGTTCCCCATCTTTCTCTATTTTATGTGGCTTGCCAAGTGGTGCTGGGTCCGCACCCGGGATCCGGGCCTGTGAACCCCGGGCCACCAAAGTGGAGTGCACAAAGTTAACCACTACGCCACCGAGCATGCCCCTGGGGGTCTGACTTTTAAGCCGACAATACTGCACAGCCGCCTACTCGTCGTCAAAAGCTCAGTTTAATTATTTGGGTCAGATGAAGTGCACTGTCCTGGTTATATGTGACTTTTTACCAGGGAACTCCTCCTGAATTCTTTGTCTTTCAACTGGTAACTGAGACATAGCAATGAGGATAAAATAATGACAGCGACAATAATGATGATGATTTTGGTAGTTAACAATGATCACTTGGAATATGGTAGGCTGTAAGTGCTGTATGTATTTTAACTTACTCAATCTTCGTTACAATCTTATGAGATTGACACCAGAATTATACTCATTTTACAGGTGAAGAAAATGAAGACCAGGGGTTGGGTCGCTTACATAAAGACAGGCAGCAAAAAAATGGAGGAGCTGTGCAATCTTGGCTACAAAAATAATCTCTGCTTAAAACCTCCAGTTATGTCTTTGTAACACTGTCTCTTTTGCAACCTCTGTGGGCAAGTAAATAAATTTGTTTCAGGATTTAGAAACTACTATCCCTCCTGAAGCCTATATTACATTTCTAGAAAGACCTTTTCGTTAAGCTCGCAGTTCCTGTGTTACCCAGTAAAATCCTGAACGAACAGCACCAAGTTAGGCAATATTTTTTATACCCATTTGAATGCCTCATTAGGTGATACCATTTGTCCAAATGAGAACTGTGAATTATTCAATGAGCAGGATCAGAGGTGGGCACTGGTTAGTCAGGAAGCAATTCTGAGCTTGGAGCTACCCACAAGATTCTGGACTTGAGTATATAAGGGCACACGCCTCAACAGCAATTGCTGTCAGGCACGAGACAATGGAGTGGGCAAAGATCATCACCTGGGGCCAGCTTTGGAAACCAGCTTTGCCGACCTCAAGACTCAGCATCCACTTTAAAAGCAGAAACACTCTTCTCATCTCCACATCCCCAGATGCCAGCCTGGAGGGAAGCCAGAAAGGCACTAGAAAATTGAATCTCAGTTAAGACGGAGAAATTTTCCTATTTGTGACTGAATATCACATAAAAGAAACTATCTAAATTACCAATTTTGAACATAATAATACTGAAAATTGAATCTCCACTCCCGTTAGTCATCTTGTGAAAACTTGAGAAAAAGACTCTATTAGTGCAAGCAAAACGAAGCTCTTAGATTTTCACTGAACACTGAAAGCGTAGCTTGAATAAATTTGCTTAAATATTTATAAACCACGTGGGGCCAGTTGATGATGGCTGACATTGAACTATGCTTCTGTCATCTTCCAAATTGGGAATCTCCTCGTCTGGGCCCAGCCCTTGGTCACCTGTCCTAGTCTGTGTGTATGTCCCTCCTTCACTTACTTTGCCTCCTTCTGTCATAAACTGAGGTTTCGCTCAAGGTATAAATTTGGGCTCACACCTCCTCTTCCTCTCCTGTTCCTCCTCTTTCCTCTTTTCTTTCCAGGTTAGTTAATTGTATGGCTGTCACAGAAATTACAGTCACAAAAGAAAATCCTGCAGGGACTGTTTTTTATTGGGAAAAGAAATAACTGAAGATGAGCAGTGAGTAATTGTGAGGTGAATGACAGAAGAGGAAAAGTAAAGTTTCTGCAATGCAATCTCAGCGGAACCAGAGACAAAAATGCTGGGGCCTGCGATGTTGAAGAGAGGTTGGGGGTGGGTCAGGGGTCCTGCTAGACAGTATTGTCCTCCAACGTGAAAGTTTAGTAAATAGAGTAAAGGTGAAGGTTTCCTCTTTAGTTAAAGGCAAGCCAAATGTGTGAATAAAAGGCTGCTCAATATATTTCCCATGAAGTTTTCCAAACGATTCTGCAGTGTGGAGCACTCACTGCTGTGACAGAGTCTCTTCTAAGCAGCCAGCTTCAGTTACCTTAGGCTTTCATAAATGTATGCGTATATGCATGTCAGGAGAGCTGGTTCATTTTATCCCACAAATATTTTTACTGAATAAATCCAGTTTACCCGGATATCTTTTTCAGCCAGTTATAGATAGTGTCTGAGTAACTCCTTGCTCTGTGTCCTGCATGTCTGGAGCTGTTTCAGGTGCTCTGCCAGCCTGCTTCTGCTCCTCAAGAGTAAGTATAAGTGACCAGATGTACACATTACACGCTCCTGGTTGGAGCCTGTTAAGGAAAGATTGCATGGGACATATGAGAAGACAGAAGCTAATTTTATTCTGTTACTATTGCCAGTCATGGGAAGACACTGCAGACCAACTCTGAACACCCAGTGATCAGTGCTACCCAGAGATAAAGAGCTGGAGAGCTTTGAAGAGCTAGGCTGGGGCAGTGGGAGGAGAGGGTTCTAGGCCATGAAGGATAATTGGCCTTACCCAGAGGAAAGGTAAACTTCCTCTCATCTTCATGACAGGAGGTAGTTTTATAACTTGGAACAAGACAAGCCTCTTGTTATGTTCCTACCCTCCCACAGAAAGTGGGACAAGGGTGCCATCCTCCTTTTTTTTTTTTTACACCTAAATTTCCATTTTATTCATTAATAAGGAGGAGTATCTTTTACATAGCTATTGGCCATTTCTACTTCTTCTTTATTATTTTTAATTATTTTTTAATTATTATTATTTTTTTTAATTTTTATTTTTTTCGGATGTACATCATATTTCAAATTCTGGATACATTACATCATGTTCACCACCCGAACACTAATTATAGTGCATCGCCTCACATGTGACCCTAATCACCCCTTTTGCCCTCCCCCCTCCCCCCTTCCCCAGTGGTAACCACCAGTCCAATCTCCAATGCTATGTGTTTTTTTTTTTTTGTCGTTTTTATCTTCTACTTATGAGTGAGATCATATGGTATTTGACTTTCTCCCTCTGACTTATTTCACTCAGCAAAATACCCTCAACATCCATCCATGTTGTCACAAATGGCTGGATCTCGTCATTTCTTATGGCTGAGTAGTAGTCCATCGTGTATAAATACCACATCTTCTTTATCCATTCGTCCCTTGATGGGCACCTAGGTTGCTTCCAAGTCTTGGTTATTGTGTATAATGCCGCAATGAACATAGGGGTGCAAGTATCTTTATGCCTTTGTGTTTTCAAGTTCTTTGGATAAATACCCAGCAGTGGAATAGCTGGATCATATGGTAGATCTATCCTTAATTTTCTGAGGATGTCCCAAACTGCTTTCCAACAAAAGACCCCGAATAGCCAAAGGATTCCTGAGAAAAAAGAACAAAGCTGGAGGTATCACACTCCCTGATTTTAAATTATACTACAAAGCCATTGTAACCAAAACAGCATGGTACTGGCAGAAAAACAGACACACAGATCAATGGAACAAAATTAAGAGCCCAGAAGTAAACCCACACGTGTATGGACAGCTAATATTTGACAAGGGAGCCAAGAGCATACGATGGAGAAAGGGGAGTCTCTTCAATAAATGGTGTTGGGAAAACTGGACAGCCACATGCAAAAGAATGAAAGTAGACCATTCCCTTACACCATGCACAAAAATCAACTCAAAACGGATTAAAGACTTGAATGTAAGACCCGAAACCATGAGACTTCTAGAAGAAAGCATAGGCAGTACGCTCTATGACATTGGTCTGAGCAGCATATTTTCAAGTCCCATGTCTGACCGGGCAAGGGAAACAAGAGAAAAAATGAACAAATGGGACTACATCAAACTAAAAAGTTTCTGCACAGCAAAGGAAACCATCAACAAAATGAAGACAACCTAACAATTGGGAGAAGATATCTGCAAACCACATATCATATAAGGGGTTACTATCCAAAATATATAAAGAACTCATACAGCTCAACAACAAAAAAACCAACAATCCAATTAGAAAATGGTCAAAAGATCTGAACAGAGATTTCTCCAAAGAAGATATACAGATGGCCAACAGGCATATGAAAAGATGCTCAACATCATTAGCTATCAGAGAAATGCAAATAAAAACTACAATGAGGTATCACCTCACTCCAGTCAGATGGCTGTAATTAACAAGACAGGAAACAACAAATGTTGGAGAGGGTGTGGAGAGAAGGGAACCCTTGTTCACTGCTGGTGGCAGTGCAAACTGGTGCAGCCACTATGGAGCGCCATCCTCCTTGATGATTACACTTCAAACAGATGGCTCCCAGGTGCTGGAGAAATTTGTCCCTGGTTGTAAAATTAACTGGCAAAAGCCTAGGAGAGGATTTACTCACCTTTCAAAGGGGCAGAGAAAAGGTTTACAGTGACAAGTTTTCTAAGTAAACGCTCTAAGAAAAGGGAGTCAGGGGCCTGGAGTCAGGAAGAAATTTGTCTGAAGTTTAGTCAAGCTGTTAAGGCTTCACTAACAAGTGAGATGTATGTGTTTGTGTTCAGTATAGATTCCACGTGAATTGTGTTAGATTCTAAATGATCACCAGCGTAATGCAGGCTGAATTGTAAAGCTGTTACACTTGAACTTATCCACAGATTTTCAGTATATAATGTTACATAAATTTAGAGTTGATAATATCTAGAGTTCTAGGATATTCCATGTTCCCGTCTGGAGTAAACTGCATTTATATTTCTAGCAAAATCTGTTAATTAAGTGTTCAGAGTTAAAAAAAGAAAAAAAACTTTTGGAACTTTTCTAAAATATAAAAAAAGTTAGTAACTTTTAACAATATACCTAAGGGATGAAAGACAACTTTGGTATGTAGGCATACTCCTTGTTAGGGAAGCAAGTCCGCTATTCCCTTAAAAATTAAGGTCACGTCCTTCTTTGCTCAAGAGTAAATGAAATGACATAAGATGAATAATGTATGCATTATAAGACCAAAATTTTCTCCATTTTTACCCCATTAGTAATACATAAAACCTATTGATAATCATGTTAGTGTATTTAAAGAAATAGTAAATTTGAAAACAAAAGACAGAAACTTAAAATTCTGGATCATAACGTACCTGCAAAATTATCTTATCAGGAATATCATCATGAATACTTTCATGCCCTTTTGAGATAAGATAGCATCAAATGAGATATTATTCAGTTTTTATTTTAATCCTAACGCTCTTGTGATATAAAAAAAAAAACAAGGAAAATGAAACTGTTAAAAAATCTCTTTCTCTTTTCGCTCAATGTTTAAGTGAAGCGAAATGTACGTTTATTTTAACTTAGCAAAAGGGCAGATGCTTTTCATTCACATATTAAATGAGGCAATTGTTTAGAGACGTGACCATGAATTCTGTGATGAAAGTAAAAGTAAATTATTCTTAGTCATACAGAACAATGAGACAATTTCATCAATTATCTCATGCATTCACAAATTGAAAATATTCAGTTTATATATGGTTCCTTTTGTATTTTCCTTTCAATATGTTCAGTTTATGCTCAGATTACTCTTATTTCTATCATACTTTTCTGTGCCTTTTTTTCTTTGACAAGTAATTCTGAGCTGTCTTTAACAGAGGAGACAAATTTATAACATTCTTTAGTTTAAGGTACATCTAAGTCTCTAAGAACATCTCTCTTTCTCTAGATAAATATGCCACTGTTAATATATACTTTATAGTGTCACTTCTCTTAAGAGAAAGGGTATTGAAAAAGAAAACCTATTAGATTCAAAAGTAATATGGTAGTCCCCCTTATCCACCAGGGTTACATTCCAAGACCCCCAGTGGATGCTTGAAACCACAGATATTACTGAACCCTATATATACAATGTTTTTTTCTATATATACATACTTATAATAAAGTTTAGTTTATAAATTAAGCACAATAAGAGATTAACAATAACCAATAATAAAATAGAAAAATTATAACAATATACTGTAAGTATGTGAATATGGTCTCTCTCTCTTGAAATACCTTATTCTAGTGTACTCACCCTTCTTCTTATGTTGATGTGAGATGCTACAGAGCCTACATGATGAGATGAAGTGAAGTGAATGAAGTAGACATTGTGAGGTATTGTAGGCTACTATTGACCTTCTGACAATAAATCAGAAGGAGTATCATCGAGCCATGACAATGTGGATGGTTGGATGTCAAGAGCAGATAATGTCAATGGTTGGGGGTCCAACTAAGGGATGGTTCACGTCTTGGTTGGGTCAAAGCAGAATGATGCAAGATTTCAACAAGCTCCTCAGAACCATGCTCAATTTAAAACATAAATTTTTATTTCTGGAATTTTCCACTTAATATTTTTGGACTGTGATTGGCCCATGGGTAACTGAAACCATGGAAAGGGAAACCATGAATAAGGGGGACTATTCTACATGTATAAAAAGATGTATGCAAAATAAAGGAGTCAATAAAGCAACACTGTATATTCTGGTGTCCTCAGGAAGCTCATAATGGGTACTCTAAACCATTTCCTTCCAAGTAGACTGTTGATTTATGGGACTCAGGAAAAACATTCTTAACTGAGCCCAGAGTCTTCATTCTAGAAACTGAATATCTACTTTAATTCATCATAAAAATCCCATTTCTATTTCAAATTAACTAGAGATTCTGCCAGTTACCTGGTGAGTCTAGAGGGCCTCCTCAAGGAAGTCATCAGTATTGACAAGTGTAGGGCTGAAACTGATGGCAATTCATGGAAATCATTGATATGTATTACTGCATACATCCACAATAACTTATTGTTTATATCTTTAAGTTTGCTTTGACAAATAAAGAGGGTATATGATTTTACTGACCTGAATACGCAACAACCCTGTTGTTTTAGAACGTTGTTGTGTTAGGATGTTATATATACTGTATTCGTCACGTAATTTTCATTGCAAGCGTTTCTGAGGGAAAACTCTAACTTAGAAGAATTGGATCAAAATTTAAACTACACGTTACAGTTGGCCCTTTCCATCCTAAATCTCTAGAAGGATAGAAAAGTCATGTTTAAATTAATTGATCTATAATCAGGTAAGTACCTAAAAGTAGAAGAATAATTACAAGTACACTTTGAAAGATACTAGGCCATGAGATCTGATTGAAGAAAGGACCACAGCACAAAATATTTCCAGAGAAAGCAGTGAGGAAAGGTAGGTACCCCTCTTGGTGCAAGAGAAGTGTGGAGGTGTTAGATGCTGAGAGCATGAAGACGCTGGGGCAAATCTGCCTCCATATTCTACTCCTAGGGCAGCAAAGGAGACATTGGCACCAAGTCAGAGGCAGAATAGTGCCCTGTGGACTTGAGGAGGATTGGGAAAAAACATATCCGTTGCTAAGTTTTGTCCTTTGTGTCTTCACATGTTTTAGAATCAGCTCACCAACTAATAATTTAAAAAGAAGAACTATTGGAATTTTGGTTACTTTGCATTGATCTAAAGATAAATTTAGGGGGAACTAACATATTCAAAATATTGAATCTTCTCATTCATTAACATGATGCATCCCTACATTTATGTGGGCCCTTTAATTTCTTTCCATAGTGTTTTGGAGTTTTCACGTCATCGACTGGATTTATTCCTCAGTTCCTGGTATTTTTGATGAAACCAGTGATGGTTCTTCAAATTTAATTTTTTTGTTGTTGTTGCTGGTTTTTAAAAATAGAATTGATAAAAACTCGATGATTTGTGAAATGGTCATTTTCCTGCGAACTTGCTAAATTGATTTATGAATTCTAAGAATTTACAAGTGGATTCATTTGAACATTGCTCAAAAATAAGTATTTCCAATTCTTGTTACTTTATTTCTTTCCCTGGCCTTATTGTACTGCCCACATGGGTGGAACGCTGAATAGAAGTGACAATGTTTGGACTTTTGCTTATATGTTTATGAGAGATTAGGCTTTAATTTTTCTTTCTTTTAAAGTCCTTGTCATGTTTATTCTGACTTCCTAATATAAGGTTAGGACCATTATCTGTCTTTCTAGTCTCCAAATATTTTGTGTATAATTGGAATTATTTTGTCTTTAAATATTTGGAACAATCTGTGAAATAAATACCATTAGTATACCCACATTAAAAATGAGGAAACTGAGACATTGAATATTTTTTAAAAATTGCTCCAAATTACAAAGCATAAGAACCCTCACTTGCTGCTATGGGACTTTTAAACCAGTCCGACAGGGCTTTTGGAGTGTACATTCTATGTGTTCACACAATCCATGAGTTAGCAATTTCATGAGATGCCCAATCTAACTAATTTATTCAAAGAAATACACATTCAAAAAAGTAAAATTATATTTTTCTCCTACACTATTAGCAAAATATTTGAAAAAGGATACCCTTACAATCTATAACTGGAAATATTAATACCAACTTGTTGGAATAACATTTGCCATATCAGTAGAAATTAAATATACACATACCCTTAACTCAATATTTCCATTTTTTAAAATTTGTCATATAGATACCATTTGTACATGAATAAAAAGGCATTTGTAAATTGCAATATTGTTCACATTAGCAAAATATGTTCTATAGAAGACTAGTTACATAATTATTTTATGTGCCTAAATCAAATAGTATGTATCCCTTGAAATGATATACTACGTTCACATTTATCACGTACATGACATTATGTATGAACGGAAAAAGCTAGTTACAGAAATAATATAATGTATACAGAGAAAGGACGGGAAAAGATACCATGGGTTTTTGTCGAATGAACAGGTTCTACTATATCAGCTGTGTCAATATATTGTAAACAGTTTACTTTTAATAATTTGCCATTCAAAATGCCAAACATATGAACTTTTGCACCTACTCAAGGATGGAGAGAGGAAAAGAAGAAGAAAGAAAAATCTACACAAATGGTTGAATACGGATCCCTTTCCTTTGCAGCAAATGCATTATTTGGTTTGATGTTGGTGTAAACGCCTAAAGACTGTGCCCTGAGCGCACTGAATGGTGTGGTATTCCAGCCGAGAGTTGTCTTCTGTTTTGTGAGCAGAAGTTGTTAATGCCTGCGAATTGATGCTATTCTCCAGTCTCGGGTTATAAAGGGAAAGCAGATGTTCATGTGCAGCTAACCCAAACACAGTGAGAAAGGCTACAGACATTTTCCCATTTCAATTACCATAATTTAATGTCTAGAATACATGCCCCAAAACTTTTTGTGTCAGAGGATCAGCACATCCCCTGTAATGCAAAGCAAGCCCCCAAACTCTTCTGTATGCATTGCTCATTTTCAGAGACAAAATCATTACACTGACTATGGGTTCAAAATGTTCGGAAATGCTTTTGTTGGTATATTTTCAAAGATTACAAAGGTTTGTTACCCAGTAATTTGTATTATAGAGTCCTTATAAGAGTTGTTTTCTTTCTAACATTTTCATACCGTGATTTTTTGCAATTGCTAATATTGAGCTGACTATGCTAGGCCATTTCTCAAGTGATTACAATCACCTCTTGTTATCTTATGCTTCTCTTTCCAGGAAGCTGTCATTAAATGGAAGACGTACCTTCTTTTGGAGCATGTAAAATGATTGTCCTCTTAACTACGAGCATTTTAGTACAAAACGACAAATATTTGATTTTTCTAAAATAAATTAAACAAAAATATCATTTTACTAAAGGAGAAACAAATATTGATTACATTATGAGCACAAAATGTGAAAAACATGGAAATATTTGTAGCAGACTGTGCAAAAATGAAACGTAAAAATGAATATAATCCATACATATGCACATCACAAGATATTACCAACAAAAATATGCATGCTTTAGTCATTTCTTTGGTAAGTATTATGAAAAGTTTATATTTCTTCTTTTTTGTATCTGTATTTTATAAATGTTCTGTTAATTTGCATTAAGAAATATTCTAAGTACTTAAGGCAATACAGAAAGTGTGCTTTGAAATAAAATTTAAAGAAACATAAAACCTAGGCAATACTTTGATGTTCCTTCTCTAACACCTCAAACTATAAAATTGCTCATATTTGAAAAATATATTCATTTATTTTCATAAACATATTCCTGTATTCATATAATTATGCATTGCAAGGGAAGAGCAACAGAAAAACTCTCATCACCATGAGAAAGAAATTATTTGGATTTTGGTCTATTTCTTTCATGTAGTTTTTGGTTTTTTAAATTTATTTCTTGGTCTTCGGAAAATCTAAGACGATTTTAGCGAGAAATGCATTCATAGGGAAAATAATTGAACGTTACAAATGTGAAAAATAAGTCTTCTCTCTCTGACCTTACGTTCCTTAATTCCTCTCATAACAAACAGTGTTGCCTATCTGTACTGTATTCTTTCAGTAAGAGTCCACACGTGAACTTGCATACCATGCGTGTATGTGTACGTGTGTGTGTGAGTTGAATGAGTATTTATATAAAGAGAGATGACATAAATCATGGCATTATATACACTGTCTTCTATTGTTCTTTATTCATGAAAAATTTAGCTTTTAATTTTTCCATTACTTAAAAAGAGATGTATTGTTTTTAACTGGTTGCATATTGTTCTACTATGTGGTTCTAGAATAATTTACTTAATAGGTTCCATATTTTTAGAGATTTTGGTTATTCCTTTCCAGTATTTTACACTTCAAAGTTTGATCAAATGAATAGTTTCTGGGCATATATAGTGAGAATATTTATTGAATATATTCTCGAAGAGAAAATTTCTGAGAAAAAAGTACAAACATTAAAAAATTTTTGATATATAGTCGAAATTGTTCTTCATACATTTTAAACAATTTCTACCAATATATCACTGTGGTATTTCACATATCTATGTTAACAGAGTTTCTTTTTTATTATTTTAAAAATGTTTCAAATTAATTATGTTTTTAATTAGTACCTCTTTGACGTTAAGAGGCTTATCATCTTTTCATTTCAGTAAAGATCATTTGTCTGTTTCTGGGCATGCGCATATGTATGCACGGAGGGAGTGAAGTGCTTATTTATGTTCTCTGCTCATTTTCCTATTAGATTGTTTGATTTATTTTTTCTCATGAGTTGTAAGAAATCTTTATGTACTAAGGAAATTAGTCCTTTGTCAGTCATATTCCTTGTAAATATTTATTCCCAATTTTATTATTCATTTGTCTTTTGACTTGGTTTATTTAATTGTGCCTGCATCCTCTTCAAAAGAAGAATTTATTGACCCAGCTGCTGCCAGGAGTGCTGTAGCTGAGAGAGTCTTCAGTGTCAGCCCCCTCCCAGACTGCCTCAGCTTCAGGTCATTTGCTCTGCAAGATGGGCCCTTCCAAAGCAGCCAATGTCGAATGCTTGATTCAGGTTGAGGTATAAAAAGCCCAGTATTTTTGCCCAATGTGAAACAACTCTGATGGGCCATTTTAGCTACAGAAACCCTCCTGGGATCAACTGAGGCTGCCATTGGGTTTGCACAGAAATTTAACTTTTCCCTCAGCCCTCTCTTGTTTCTCTCCTCTTCCTTCAGCAGATATTGACCCAAGGACACTCCTTAATAAACATTCTACACTGTAAATTCTGAATCAGAGTTTGCTTCTCCAAAAGCCTGATCTGTAATCTGTGCCACACATAAACACACACACACAGCATTTACAGATATAGTTGATAGATAGTTTATATTTTTCCTTAATCTTATATATGCCCCATCCAGAGCTAAGTTCAGTCCTCAAGAACTGTGTCCATATACAATATTCTATTTATAATATATTTAATATTTATCTGTAAATATATAATACTAAATATATATCTTTAAATATTGTAAATTACACATTAATATAAATAATATAAATTATAAGTATATTATTTTTATTAAACATAGATTTATAAGCAAAATAGAATATCATTTTACACATTTTAAATTTTCTAAAAACAGTGTCAATGTACATTGACACAATGTTTTTCACTCAACATTTTCTTAGATTCAATTCTTTGGATAGAAATGGTCTAGCTCATTCATGTTACCTGTTCTAAGGTATTCCATCATATAAATATATTCACTCTCTTGCTGATGGTCATTTAAGTGATTTTCTGTTTTTCACTATCAGGAGTATTTTTCCTCATGCATATGTGCATGAGTTTCTCTGCAGTATATATAACTAGGAGTGGAAATGCTTATTCATAAGAGATGGAAATCTTTAACGTTACTAGAGAATACCAAATTTCCAAAAAATGAGATTTCACAAATGTCCTAATTTTAAAAAACTTTCTCCAAATAACTCCTTGCTCATCCATGAGATAGGCGGTTGGAGGGAAAAATCATCATGCATTAAACCAGATGCCAATTGCACATGGGGCGGAAGAGAACTTTGTGACATTAGTCCTGTCAAAGGCATACCTTCCTCCCAGTTCCCCAGGTAGGGAATCTGTAAGCCACATTTGGAGGCTTTAATTTAATTTATAATTAATCTTCCAATGTTCACTGCTTATCAATCAACCTTCTTTTCTCTCTTAACCTCATAACTCTCTTGCTGTAATGAGTTTGAGGTTCTGGCCTATTTTTTATGAGCACCAATGTTAATGCTAAGTGTTAGAAAAAGCTTTCAGGCTATTTTGGCTCTCTTAGGGTCTTGGAATTCAAGGTATGTCTGCACTTGCTATCTTCAGTTAAAACCAGGGAGCAAAAGGACATCTCCAAAATGTGCTTTTTCAAATTTTACTTGTGAGAGGATGTGAAAACTGGGTTTTGCCTTTCCTCCCTGTTCCTCAGGCACTAAGCTTTACCTGGTCTTCATACTTTATCATTTCAGGGACAGCCCTTATTTGGTAGTCAAATGCACCAGGAAAAAGTACTTATGGTGTCTCTGCAGACTCTTTACTACACCATTCCTGCTTTCTCTGCCGTGAACAGCTCTTATGGAACTAAATCTCCTCTAACATCACAGCTCTTCCTCCCACTGTAATTAATAACCGTGAAAAATCTAATGTCTCTGCCTCATGGCTGATCCAACTGAAAGAGCTTTGGATTGTTCCTTAATGCAGATTCAGATCCTTCTACAAGCGAGCACATATATTTCTGTACAACCAGACGTCACCAAGCTTCTTCCGAGAAGGATTGGAAATGGTAGAGTAAGAGATGAGTTTGAATCTCGGCTCCACTACTTGGTGCTCGCGTACATTCAGATATGTTATCTTTAATTGAATAGTAAACTTTTGTTTGATTCAAAAATCTTTAAAATGAATTTAAAATAGCAAAATATATGAGGAGGGTATTTCAATTACTCAAATATTTCATTATTAACTAAAATAGCCATATTTAAATTGTTTACTTCTGCATCGAATTAATTATTTCGTTTTTGTTTTTCACTTATATGCATTGTAGACTGAATATCTATGTTAATATTCTCGGCTTTGTCATATCTCCTACCTACTTCTGTCTCTATACCATGTTGATTATGACACTACCAAGATGCTGTATTTCCAAGACACTTACGTCCTTATACTTCAGTGCTTCTCATATTGGGTCAATTTTTTTCCCACTAAATCCAGTAAGATTCTAGTGTCCAACATTTTGAAGATTCACCAGATAACTTTATTATACTTTCCATGGCTTATCTTGAAAAATAGCCTGTTTAAAAAAAATTTATTGTTGTATTTAAATAAGATTAGTGCCTACCGCTAGCCATTGCAAAGTGAGACAATGCATTTATGAATATATGATTTACCTCGATTTTTGGTAAAGCTTTTATGACTAATTCCACTTTGTTTTCAGATTAATTCCTTTCTTGTAGAAAATAAAAGATTCAGACAGGCAGCAGTATATTTATCCACATTGTTGGAAATAAATGCTCTTGAGAATGGAGGACAAGAAATATGCACAAACTTTTATAAAAGTGCATGGGGAATAAAAGTAAGAACATTTAAAAGAAAGCCACAGTTTGTCATCTAAATGAACTTTGAAATGAGGAGGGGAGCTAAGAGTTCATTACATTTGCAGGTAAATGCTCCAAGAGAAAGAATGTTTGTACAATACAGAATATGCTATGGACCATATTACCATTCCAGAGCATATGTTCTGTGGAAGTAAGAGAACATAAACCCACTATATAGATGAAAATAGCAAAATATGGAATCACATGAGAGAAATACTCAACTTCTAAATTTTAACGGATCCATTATGAACCTGCAAATTGAGAATTAACACCTGTTCTGGATCATTATAACTAGTGAAGTGCCAAGTGGAGATTTGTTTATACATGGGAAATGCTATTGTTCTTCAAGGTCAGCTGCTAATATGTGTCATTTACATAAATGTTTCTGTTAGCAGCCTCATATCAATTTAGAAAAAAAAAAAAAGGTAGAGTATGACTTATTTGCCAATTTTTTCCACTAGGATAAATTGGGAGAGTTATTTCTCTAGAGTCACTGACCAAAAAAATTTCACAGCTGTGACTAGGATAATACTACCTTGGAACAAAGTGACAATAGATGGACAGATGATGCATAGTCTTCAGCCATGTTCCAGAGAAGTATATTGGGTGCTCATGGTGAAGACAGCAAGGGGGTTGAAAGAGTTGTCTCAGTACTTTCCAGGAAGGATCAGAGCCCATAAACCAGCCTTATTCATCCTTCTTCTCCGCTGTGGATCACATTCTCAAATTATAACACCCAGAATGAAGGTCCATAACCAATTTACTCCTAAATAGCAATGTGTCCACCATATATGCCAATGACAAGTTTGAGACACATGAAGGGATAAAAGAGATGGGAAGCAAAAAGTGAGTGAAAAAGGAAGGAAAGAAGTAGGTATGTTGGAGGCAGCTATGCATTTCTTGTCTCTATATAATAAGTACCCAGAGGACCACTGTTCAGACAGGTACATGTTGATTATTTAAGATGCCAGTTAAGTAGAGAAAACATAAGAAGTAGTTCCCAGTCAGAAATAGTTTAATTCTATCAGTTAAAGAATCTCATGCATTTTTAGAGTTCTTTCAGTGAAGGGATACTTTGTTCCAATTAAATCTTAACTGTGTTGGAAAGGTTCTTCACTTCAAAGTAGCAATATTTGAGATCTTAAAAGTTATCTAGTTCAACTTGTAGCCAAAATCTGAACAAAGAGTCTTTCTTAGAGAAAGTTCAATGATTTTTGATGTAGAAAACACTGCAGCTGTAGAACTATTGCCCTTTATTGATGACAAGAAAGTAAAGAATTGTGGATAAACACTATATCCAATTTATTCTTTCAAACTGTTTTTAATATCTACCATGTGCAAGAAAACATCACAGACATCTTGAGTGATGTGCTCATATAAAATATGATCACTGATCTCAAAGAGGTAAAGTCTCATAGAGGAAAGTTTCAAAGTTGAAAGTCTAGGGAACATAAGAAACAGAAAAATTAATGGATAGATGAATTCAGAGAAGATAGAGAGTTCATGGGAAAGCCCAAACGAAAGGAAAAGTTTAGCTGCTGAAAATGATGGGTAAGCAAGCTTTCACAAGACTGTTTCCTTAGGAAGACCAAGCAAACATCAGGGTAAAAGGAGGAAGAAGAAGGTAGGGTAGCACTTAGAGAGCAGGAAGCAACTGAAGACAGAAGGAAGAGGCCAATTATCATGAAGAATCTCCCCGCCCTCAACTTTCTGTTTGGTGGATCCTGGATTGCTTTTTCTGGCCAGCCCCTGCTCTCTTTCTGCATTGTTTTGAGAGACAACTGTCAATCCCTGTCTTAAAAACACCCTTTCAAAATTAAGGGGCATGGATGAAGTAATCCAGCTTGCCAAACCATATTGCTTGAATATGGAAGGATGTTTAAGGAGTTGCTGAAAAACTTCTTTGTCTCTTCTCAGTCCTTAAATTAAGGGCTCATAAACAGCAGTAAGGTTCAAATAGAATACATTATAGATAAAGCAATCAGCCACATATTTTGACTCTCTTTAGCAAAATCAACCAACTCAGAAGCAGCAGTGAGGAAACAGATGTTGGATTGGGAAGATAATCAGAGACAGAGAGAAGTGCTTCTTCCTTCTACTGAGGCACTACTTTTATTCTATTATTTTAGTGTACCCTCTTTGTTTTACTTCAAAACCGTATGTTTAATACAATTCTGCTTTCATGTGTTTATTTGCTCATTTTCTAACAGGCTTTCTTATCAAGTGGTAAGCTCAATAAGAGTCAGTATTTGTTTATTTACCAATTATTTTCAGAACACAGCACAGTACCAGAAACACAGAAGTTCATCAATTACTTGCTAAAAGAATGATTTCTAATGAGGACCTGTAATGGTTGTAGTGGTTGACCTTGAGATTCAGGCTGGTAGTGACACCGGGAGGTCTACAGAAAAAAAGGGAATTAATGTTTATCAATAATCTACTATACATCTCTACTGTATGTTTTTACCTTTATGTAATCTTCATGGAAACATATTAAGAATAAAACATATTTCATCTATTCCTTCATTTTCCCAGTGTGTAAACTGAGCTGAGACAGCCAGAAAAATGCATTACCAATTTACACCACGAATAAAGAGAAGAGCCATGGCTCTAGCATTTTATACTCACATCACACTGGCTAAAATTCTAAATGAATTCCATTGTTTTGTTGATTTCCAGGTGTTAGTGAGAAGGCAAATTGCAGCATGGATAAAGGCAATTTCAGTAGAGAAGAAAGACGTGAGGTTAATAATACTATAATACTTTATGGATTAGGCATGACCATGTAAAACTGTCATTTTTGTTTTTTTTCAAAACTCGTTGATACCAGTACTTTCAGATAGTTCAACTTAATAAGTTATTCCAGTCCTTTTTATGACAGAACACTGCTTGCAGGTGCTGTGATCCAGGAGAAAAGAGCAAGATGATGAAATCCAAGCTATGACTTTAACAATTAACTGAAGTAAACCGGAAAGAATCAATAGAGTTGTGCATCTCAAAGGATTGCTAGATACTGCATTGTGAGTCTCAACAATCCAGATATTGATGCCTGCAAATGATTGCAAAGTACTTATACTGGGGTGGCTTTAAACAAGGGTTTGAAGATAAGAAAGTTAAGAAAGAAGGTATTCTCTATTTCAAAAGTGTACATTTAAAGCATGTGTATAATGTAACGTATTATATATATAACACATATACATATAAAAACTGCGTGAAGCTGTACCATCCAAGCCTTCCAATATATGTTAATTTTGTTATAGCCTGTTTTGTTTACTATATATATATATATATACACCCATGCAATAAAAAAATTAATAATAAGTCCTCTATTTTCTAAAACATGATAGCACATATAGAGACAGACATTTGGGGTAATCGTACATTTTATTTTTTAAATTTGTTGGGTTGACAACATTTGTAGAATGTTTGAAAGATTTCTGTTATATATTTAAATGACTTCTGTAGGTTGTCATCCCCTGTCTCTAGCACAGTGCTAATTGTAGCTAATTACAAGAAAAAAAAAGGGAAAAACTACTTGAACTTTGAAGGCACATTTTACTTCAGTGAGATGCCTTGTGTCTGTTCAGTTGTTGGTGTTAATAATTTCTGTCACTTATTATCATGAGCTCTTTTTCACTCACAGTTACAAAGTCTTGACAAAACATTCTCATGAAATTACAACACATTCTGGTTCATTTCTTGGATTGATTTGAAATGAAACTAAAAAATGACATATTAGAAATTAAGCATTATCATTATCATATTAGATATTTCCCTACAAGAAACATTTTTAAATTTGAGGGAAAGTTTTTAGATTTACAGGAAAATTGCAAAGATAGTACAAAGTTCATACATACTCCTCATTCAGTTTTCCCGGTTATTTGCACCTTACATTATTGCGGTACAAACTAAGGTTTGTCAAAACGAATAAACCAACATTGATAATGACTACTAACTGAACTACAGACTTTATTTATATTTCACTGTCCTTTCCATTTAATGTCATCTTTCTGTTACAGGGTCCAATCCAGGGCAACTCATTGCATTTATTAACCATATCTCCCAGTCTCCTCTGCTCTGGGACAATTTTTTTTTCCTTATTTTTTAAGACCTTGACGTTCTTGAGGACTGCTATCCAGGTACCCTGTAGAATGTCCTCCATTCTAGATTTATCTAATGTTTACCTCATGATTAGATTGGGGTTATGGGTTTTTTTGGAAGAGTATCCAAGAAATGAAGGGCCCTTCTCATCACATCATGTCAGAGTGTACATGATTTCCACGTGACATCACTGGTTAAGGTAAGTCTTTGCCAAGTTTCTTCCTTATACATTTATTATCTTTCCATTTCTAAACTTGATTCTTTAGGAGTACACCTTATGTTTAATCCACCTTCAAAAGGAAGGGGATTAAAACCTGTCATCCTTGCACAGTTACTTCCAGCAAGACTATCCTGTAGCTGGCCTGGAAAAAATGTTCAGATTTACCCTAATTCCTTCCCATGTGTATATGTATATAGAAATGTATATTTTATTTTGTATATACATATATATGTATATATGTGTGTGTATAAATATACATATATATACACTCTTACACACATATACACACACAAACATTCACACACCTGTGTGTGCAAGCTGAGATTTGGGGAAATTAGTGTATGGGATAATTGACATAATCCAGTTGGAGTCATTCTTATTAATCCTTAAGACTGCCACAGAAAAAAACTATAAATCCCTTGTGGAGTTATCTGCTTCTCTTAAAAAATGATATTCAGTCTACCACAGAATCCAAGAATATTGTATTGAAGTAAAAATACAGAAACTAAGTTAGAAATGCAAATCTCCCTCAGATTTCAGCTGTGCAATTAAAGAAAGCTTTTTGCCTGCTGTGAGAAACACTGAGGCCAAGGGTCAGTCCATGAGAAAGTGTTCTGTGAAAGCCCCTTCCCCAGTCTGAGCCCACTGAGCTCGTCTCCTGTGTACCCCAACGCTCTGTACACCCTTTCCCCCAGCACCCTCCACGTTCCTCCGGTATCACTGGCGTTTTATGTCACTAAGTAGACTCTGAGCTCCTACATGATAGGAACAGAGTTTTGTTCATCTCTGTGCCCAGGACCTGACACATAGCAAATATTTAATTGTATTTATGTTCATTGAATAAAGGAACAAATATCCTATAAAATTTCCATTGAAAAAAACCATAATATTTTATGTCAAAGTAGTGTTTATATTTATATTCAATGTATTTATATAAATTCAATATACAATTTTGTCTTCCTAAAACACAGCTAAAAGGTTGCCATTGAAACCCATTGATTTTAACAACATCTGCCCAGGATTTTTTTTTAACTCTGGCAGTGAGGACTGTCTACTCTACTTCATTTCCCTCTGACTTCCTCTAAACTTGAAGTATATATTGCAGTTCTCAGCCTGCATCTATTCTGGTTATGCTCCATTATCTGAAAATTAATGCACAGCAACCACATTGGGCTCAATGAGTCTACCTTTAGTTTGCCGCGTTCCTCTGCAGGAATCTCATTACCCCTCTGTCTCTGTGAAGTCAGTAACTGCGGGAAGCTTCTGCCGCAGATCAAAGTTCACTCAAGCTTGTTAGCTTGTCTATGTTTGTTCCCATCTTGAAGAGACATTTTTTTTCTTCCTCTCTTTTCTACTTACAGAGAATGATTGTATTAAATACTGAATCTTTTCCATAGAAGTTTATGTTAAATTTTTCTTAAGTTGTCCTATGTTAGAACACTACTAACAATAAATATCTGTTTTGTGATGGAAAATTCAAAGCTAAATATCTGATATGTGGTAGTTCATTTAGGTACCGAATGTTAGGGAGCACGTAGATCTTAAATTTCATGTAGTTCATCTCCCAACTAATCATTGACTACCTTTATAACACTCGAGGTAAAAGAGTTTCCTACTACTTAGGTTCTTGAAAATGAGAATTGTCTCCAGATTCCAAAACATGGACTTAAATCTAAAAGGTACTATTCTTTTTATACAAAAGGAGAGTTCAATAAAAATTTAATGTGTACTAAAATATTATCTAGTTACATGGAGATATAACTAACGTGTAATGTATTGTGCTAGACTGAGAAATTCATAATGTGAAAGAGAGGCAATGATATGGAAAAAAGTCAAATGCCAATAATCTGATATGACGTGACCTGAATGCTCTAGGTTTCATCAGGTTGTTGTAACATTAATATTAATATATAACTGGTTGGGACTATATTTCTTTTCAAAACATATAAACCAACTAAATCTACTATAAGCTGAAATGATGAAGTCACCAAAAGATTGTAGGCTTCAAGAGCCAGGATGCAGCTGACCTATCAAGAGGCCAGAACCGAAATCACTGTCAGGATCCTAGGAATCCAGGCAGCCAAAATTCGCATTGAATGAAAGGTTGACATTCCACAGTTTCCTAGCTTACATTACCTACATCTCAAGGATCTACATGGTTTGTGTCAGATGTCCACTCTGTTCCAATCAATGACTTCCAAGAGGTGGGGCCACTTAGCAAAAATATGGCTAATTAAGATAAGCCATCGTGTATGCAAGGAGAAGTTAAGGACGTTATTTTGAGCTGGGCAGATCCTCTATGAAGTGATTACTACAATACTGAAATTATAGTGGCTCTTGATGCCTCTGGCTGGATAGAACTTTAGCACTTTACAAAGTTCCTCTGTCCAAGATAATTTCGGAAGCTCTCCAGGAGTCCCTCATCCCCGTCCGTGAAAAAGGATTGTTCCTGTTTTCTGTTGGAGTCAGCCACAGCAGAACTCTGTGGCCACTAGCTTTCATAACTCTGCAGCAGTGCCAACCGCAACAAAGGGCTTTGCTTTAGCAGTTCTCTGCTGCTAAGTTTCTATCACTTACACAACCTTAGTCCTAATCAAGTTAGAGTTGTCCCACCTTTATTGACATTAGCACTAGTCAAGCAGGGATGTGACAGACCTTGATCCTACTACCATCGCAGGGATGATGCTCTGAGTGAGAGTAGCCAGGGCATTTTCATCGGCCCCTCTCTCCAGTGCATGGGTGTCTGCTTATTCAGCCTGACTACTAATATTATTGTGAAATGCAAAGGAGAATTTTCCCTCTCTACCTGCTTTCTCTCTTAGGAAGAGGGTACAGCAATGGGTTTAAAAATGTACATCGTTGTGTACATATTCAGTCTTTTATTTTTCTCTCTTCAGTGTGCCATTATCTTCTAGAACCATTATTGTCTCACAACATAGGAGGTGGAATGTTGCATAATTCCATAAGCTGGATAGATCCACTCTGTTTTATATATTTTTTATCTGTCTATCTCTTTCTCTACCTTCTACAATTTTTATAACTATTGAATGATACAGTGATATGAAAGTGCTTCAAATCTATCAAGTTACATAATTGTAAATATTTATTGTAGGAAATTCCTGTAATGAATGCAAGACCTGAAACCATAAAACTTCTAGAAGAAAACACAGGCAGCATGCTCTTCAACATCAGTCATAGCAGTATTTTTCTGAACACTCTATCTCACCAGACAAGGGAAACAAAAGAAAAAATAACCAAATGGGACTACATCAAACTAAAAAGCTTCTGCATGGCAAAGGAAGCCTTCAAAAAAAAACAAAAAGAAAGCCTAACAATTGGGAGAAGATATTTGCAAATTATAAATCTGATAAGGGGTTAATATCCAAAATACACGAAGAATTCATACAGCTCAAAAACAAAAAACCCCAAACAACCCAATTACAAAATGGGCAAAGGATCTGAACAGACATTTTCTCAAATAAGATACACAGATGACTGACAGGCATTTGAAAAAGTGTTCAACATCACTAATTATTAGGGAGATGCAAATCAAAAACAGAATAAGATATCACCTCATGCCCATCAGAATGACTATAATTAATAAAACCAAAAATAACAAATGTTGGAGAGGATGTGGAGAAAAGGCAAACCTGATACACTGCTGGTGGGAATGTAAACTAGTGCAGCCACAATGGAAAACAGTATGGAGATTCCTCAAAAAATTAAGAATAGAACTACCATTTGATCCAGTTATTCCACTTTGAGGTATTTATCCAAAAAACATGAAAACAAGAATAAGAAATGATATGGGCACCTCTATGTGTATTGCAGCATTATTCACAATAATGAAGAATTGGAAACAATCTAAGTGCCCATCAGTGGATGAATGGATAAAGAAGACGTGGTATATATATATATACACATACAACAGAATACTACTCAGCCATGAAAAAAGATTAAACCTTGTCATTTATGATAATGTGAGTGGACCTTGAGGTTATTATGCTAAGTGGAATAAGTTAGACAGAGAAAATCAAATACCACATGATTTCATTCATCAGTGGAAGATGAAAACAACAATGACATCAATCAAATACAAAGATACAGAGATTAGATTGGTGGTTAGCAGAGGAGAAGTGGGGAGAGAGGAGGGCAGAAGGGGTGATAGGGCACATGTGTACAGTGACAGATGGTAATTAGTCTTTGGGTGGTGAACATGATGCATTCTACACAGAAATCAAAACATAATGATGTATTCCTGAAAAAAAAGGTGCAAACTTCCAGTTATAAAGTAAATAAGTCATAGGGATGTGATGTACAGCATAGTGATTATAGTTAATAATACAGTATTACATATTTGAAGGTGGCTAAGAGAGTAGAACTTAAAAGTTTTCGTCACAAGAAAAAATTTTTTGTAACTATATAAGGTGACGAATGTTAATTAGACTTATTGTGATCATTTCACAATGTAAACAAATATCAAATCATTATGTTGTACACGTGAAATTAATATAATGTTATATGTTAATTATACTTCAATAAACAAATTAATTTAAAAAATTCCTGTGAAGATCATATCTTCCTTGTTCATACCTGATCACTCAAATTTTCTAACTCATATTAGATTAAAATATGTGTCTTTCCTACTTTGTTGAGAAGCTGTTGATAAAACTTCCCTTGGAAAAGCGTGTGATAATCTTCAATTAAGAAAAGTTCTAGAGAGTAGAATCCTCACCATTCCTAGAAGATCAAAATATTTACATTTAGATCCTAATCTTTCTCTCAGATGGTTCCATCACTGTCCATGTCTCTGAATTAACTGCTTACACAGTAGGCCAGAATAAATTTCTCATTATCCATCTCTCTGAACCCAGCATGAGAAACCCCTACTCTCTCCTAGCCTGCAGAGTTTCTACTGAGAGATACACTGATAGCCTGGTGGGGGTTCCTTTATAAGTTATTTTCTTCTCTCTGGCCAGCCTTAATTTGTAATTGACTTTTGACAGTTTTGATATAATATGCCTTAGAGGAGGTCTTTTTGCATTGAGATAATTAGGAGTTCTATTAGCTTCATGTACTTGTATATCCAGTTACTTCTCCAGGTTTGGGAAGTTCTCAGCTATTATTTCTTTGCATAAGCTCTCTGCTCCTTTCTCCTTTTCTCCTCCTGGGATACCAGTTATTCTTATGTTGCTTTTCCTAATTGAGTCAGATATTTCTCATAGAATTTCTTCATTTTTTTTTTTTTGTCTTAGTTCTCTCTCCTCTTCCACCTGAATCATTTCTAGATTTCTATCTTTGAGCTTGCTAATTCTCTCTTTCATATGGTCTGCTCTATCCAATGATTTCTACTTTATCTTTCTTCTCATTAATTGTGTTCTTCATCTCCAGAATTTGTTTGCTTTTCTTTTAGAGTTTCAGTCTCTTTGGTGAAGTGTTCCTCCTGTTCATTAATTTTATTCCTGAGCTCGTTGAACTGTCTTTCTGAGTTTTCTTGTAACTTATTGAGTTTCTTCATGACACCTATTTTGAATTCTCTGTCAGTTAGATTGAAATTGCCTGTGACTTCAAGTTTGGTTTCTGGAAAGTTGTCATTTTCTTTCTGTTCTCCTATGTTACTGTAGTTCCTTATGGTGCTTGATGAGTTGATCCTCTGTTGGCTTGTTTGTGGTAGTAAACACCTATCTTATTTGGATAAGGCTTTGGTTACTTTGATTCTGAGCTGCTTCTGGTTGTATTTGAAAGCTTGTACCTTTCACCTGCCACTACCTCTGCCAGAGGCATTTTCAGTGATCTCTTTGTGCTGCTTGTACCTCTGAGGTTGCGGGTGCCTTGCTACTTACAGTGTCACTGCAGTCTCCGGTGTTGCCACCGAGGTCACCAAGATGTGAGCACCTCTGCTGCTCTGGTATCACCTGGGTCTCATGTTCCCACACTGGCTCTCCACAGGCTAAGGTTATCGGGAATGCTGGTTTCACAGGTGTCACTGTTGCTGCCAGGGTCCCAGGGTCTTATATGCAGCACCTGCTGCTGGTAGAGACAGTGTCAGGTGTGTACCACTGGGGGCTGGGTCTCAGGTTTTGCTGTGGCTCTTGAAGCCTCGGGTCACAGATGCCACCTGCCACAGCTGTGGGAAGGGGCAGGGGCTAAGCTGTGAGTGCCATTGCTGCTCCTGCAGCCTCTGGTCACTGGTGTGTGCCATTGCGTTTTTTGAAACCTCAGGTCAGGGCACCACTGCCCCTGCTGGTGGTATCTGCATCTTTGGTGCAGCCCTTCCTGCTGAAAAGACCAGGGTCAGAGTCATCACTGGCTAGGGGTCAGGAATGAGCTGGTTCACTGGCACTTCTGTGTTTCTTGGAGCCTCAGGTCATGGGCCCCACCCACTACCACTAGGGGTGGGGGCAAGGGCTAAGCCATGAATGTCATTGTTGCTCCTGCAGCCTCTAGTTGCTGGTGCAAACTGGTGTGTTCCTTGAAACTTCAGGTCAGGGCACTGAGAGACCCCTGGGTTAGTCACTTAAGACCGTCAGACATCCAGACTCCAATAAAAAATCTGGAAAAGGACAGAAGAGAAAATACAAACTCTGATAATTCATAAATATATTCAATTTCACTAGCAATAAATGAAATATTTACTATAAAATTAGCAAAAACAAATATGATAACGTTCAGTGTTTGCAAGTGTGGGTAAGGCTGTCATGCACTATTTGTTGGAATGCAAGCTTATTCAATCATATCATGAGGCAATTTAAAAATTTGTGACAAGGGCCTCTAAAATGTTCATCTTTCTTGAACCAGCAATTACAGTTGAACAAGTTTCTGCTAGGGAAAGCAATCCAAAATCCAGGCAAAGATTTATAAGGGTGCATTGTTTGCATAGTAAAATATTTGAGAATCAAATTAAATCTCCAACAATGGAGGAATAATCAAAGAAAACATGTTTAATCCATAGAATAAAATGCTGTCCAAACATTAGAATTATTTTTACAGAGCATTTCAGTAACATAGGAAAAATTATCTGAATTGGGGAGAGAATGTAAAAAATAATAAAGTATCTCTATTAACCTATGGTGGTCTAGTGGCTAAGATTTGGTGCTTCATCACCATGGCCTAGGTTCATTTCCTGGTCACAGAACCACACCACCAGTCTTTCAGTTGTCACACTGTGGCAGCTGCATGCTGCTGTGATTCTGAAAGCTATGCCACCAGTATTTCAAACACCAGCAAGGTCACCCATAGTGGACAGGTTTCAGTGGAGCTTCCAGACTAAGACAGACTAGGAAGAAGGACCTGGCCACCCACTTCCGAAAGAACTGACCACTAAAACCCTATGAATGGCAGCAGAACATTGTCTGATATAGCACTGGAAGGTGAGAGGATGGTACAAGATGAGCAGGCAGCGTTCTACTCTGCTGTACACAGGGTCACTAGGAGTTGAAATGAACTCGACATCAATAACAACAAACATTAATCTAAAGTTCTATTTATCTATATTTCAGACATTATTGAGTGCCACGACAGGTGCAATGTTGAATACATTACATATTTTTCGCATTTAATCCTCTAATACTATTATGTAAATATTATCAAAATTGTTTTATAAACAGGAAACTTGTGTTCAAAAAGTTTTATCATAGTCACCAATGTATAATTGGGAAATCAGTACAGTACTCACATGGAGGCAGTTCTCCTGATATTAAGTTCTCCTTCTCTACTCGTGAGTATTTTGGTTGACATTAGGACATGCAGCATAAATTCATAGCTTAGGTTCTGTGACTGTTCATTTTATGTGTCAACTTATCTCGGCCATAGGGTGCCCAGATATTTAAAGATTATTTCTAGGTGTGTCTGTGAGTGTACTTCTGGATGAGATTAACATTTGAATAGATAGGATGAGTAAAAAAATTGGTCTCCTCAATGTGAGTGGGCATCACCAAATCCACTGAAGTTCTGAATAGAACAAAAATATGGATGATGGGAGAATTCATTCTCTCTCCACCTGATGGTCTTTGAGCTGCAAAGTCAGACTTCTCAGACCTATGCTTTCAGACTGAGACTGGAACTTACACCACCAGCTCTCCTGCTTCTTAGGACTTCAGACTGCAGATCTTGGGACTTAGCCTGTGTAATTGCATGAGCCAATTCCTCATAACATATATATATATATATTTTTTTTTCATTTTTATATATGAAAAAATAATCTTAGGAATTTGAATTTCCAGTTCAAGTACCACATAAATGATGTGACTACTTCTATGTGTGCCTTGAAGGAGATCCTTATTTTCTGTGGCTACAGGGCTGAGATTACTGAATATCGAGCTCAGAGTCTCAACCTGTGACTGAATTACGATACAAGTTGAATGCCCAGCCTCACCAGGTGTCTACTGTTAAAGTGAAGGTATTGATTGGGAAAGAATTGGATCCTATAAATTAGAACGAGGACATGTAGCAAGACCCTGATGAAGCTGAGGATAATGAGCACCTAAATTTTCAAGTCTTCTCTACCGTCAAAGAGGCCTGCCTACTCCCAGTGGAAGCAATCTCCCCACCCCACCCGCAGCAGAAGGCACTTCCCTCTCCCTGGTGGTATCAGTCTCTCTACCCCCATCTTAGAGGATTAACCATGCATTACCTGATTAAATGATAATGTCCTCCCCTGAAGAAATAGTAATGACTTCCAGGTGCCATGCAAGACAATGCAGATTTTCCTTAGACCTACCTCCACCGGAGTTCTTCGCTTCTAGACAAGTAACTAAACTGAAGTCCCAGCAGACCCCTAAAGGTGAGGTACAGAGTGTGATCCATGAGAGGCGTGTTACACTACAAAAGAATTACTTGAGATTTCCAATTTTCTCAGACAAAAATCCAGGGAAATGTGTGGGAATGCATATTGAGGGCATGGGATAGTAGTGGAAGGAACATAAAGTTGGATCAAGTCGAAGTTATTGATATAGGATCACTAAGCAGAGATTCTGCATTTAACATTGTGGTTCAGGAAGTTAGAAGGGGCTCTAGCAGTTTATTTTGTTGGTTGGCTGAAATGTGGTCCAAGGCGACCTACAGTGAGCAAATTAGAAATGCCCCATCTGCCCTGGTTTAGTGTAGAGGAAGGAAATCAAAGGCCTGGGGAAATAAGACTGTTAGATTGGATTTCCTCATTTAAAACCACTCATCCCTGCGAGGAGGATCTCAAAACATACCTTTCACCTCTACTGTGAGAAATAAAGTTGGGAGGGGAGCCCCAGGGTTCTTGAAAAGCTCTGTGATCACTCTTGTCTGTAGGTCAGACCTCACAGTGGGAACTGCAGTCACTGAATAGAGAACCCTAAACACAAGGTGGCAAGGCCCAATGGCAGCACTCAACTGTCAAGGTGAGCTTGGTTACTGTAGTGGGCAGTAGAGTCAAAGTTGCAGTCAGAATAGTATGACACACAGAACTATGGCGTTGGCTAGTCGATCATGATGTTTCCATAGTGACATAAATAAGAAGCTTACTAAATTCTTACTTGTTCTGTGTAAGAGGAAAAGATCTACGTCAAACAAACAGAAGTCTAACCTTGAGGATAAAAACAAAGAGTCTCAGTATCTCATTCAATTCCAGACTTGATCTAGTTTACAGATCCAGAATCCCTTGACTGAGTGGAGGCCAGGTCTCCTTGAAGAAGGACCCCAGTACACTACCAAAAATTTATACTGTTAGTCTCCTCCCAGTCTTGCCCAGAAGGACTTAGGACTTTTTAGTAGGTCAAGTGTGCATTGGAGAAAAGGAAATAATCAGACCTTTTGGGGACTACTGGACGCTAGCTCTGAACTGATATTAATTCCAGGAGACCTAAAGTGTTACTATGGCCTACTACTCAGAGGAGAGGTTTTTGGTGGTCAGATAATCAATGGAGTTTTAGCTCTAGTCCATCTCACAGTGGGCCCACTTGTTCCTTGAATCCCAGGAATTTCCCCAGTTCTGGAACGCATAATTGAAATAGACATACTCAGCAGCTGGCAGAATCCCCAAACTGGTTTTGCAACCTGTGGAGTGAGGGCGGTTATGGTTGGAAATGCCAGGGGAAGACACTAGAACTGCCTCTACATAGGGAAATAGTAAATCAAAAACAATACTGAAATCCTGGAGAAACTGCAGAGATTAACACCACCATCAAGGACTTGAAAGATGCAGGGTTGGTGAGTCCCACCACATCCCCATTCAACATGCCTATTTGTCTTGTGCTGAAGCCAGATTATTATTGGAAAATGACAGTGGATTACAGTCATGTATCACTGAACAATGGGGATATGTTCTGATAAATGCATTGTTAGGCAGTTTAGTCATTGTGTGAACATTATAGAGTGTACTTACACAAACCTAGATGGGATAGCCTACAATATACGTAAGCTATGTGGTACTAATTTTGAAAGACCACTGTCGTATGTGTGGTCCATCATTTACCAAAATATTGTTATGTGGTACATGACTGTACAGTAGACCTTACCAGATGGTGACTCCAATTGCAACTACTATACCAGATGTGGTATCATTGCTTGAGCACATTAACGAATTCTCTGGTGTCTGGTATGCTGTTATTGATTTGGTATATGCCTTTTTCTCCATCCTTGTCAATAACTATACCAAAGGTGGATAGACCTCTCTGAATGGACAAAAATATGTACAGATATTTAGGTCCCATGTGAATGCTCACCAAATGATGACCTTAGCCTAGGAGGATTTTTAATCAAGTGGATAGAATGACACATCCTTTGGATACCTGTCAGCATCTTTCCCCAGCTGTTCCTGTCATCATCACCCGATGGGCTCATGAACAAAGTGACAGGAATGGAAGTTCACCCGTCCTCAGCAACACGGACTTTGAAATACCAAGTCTGACATGGCCATGCCCACTGCTGAGTGCTAATCTGTAGCAGGAGACACCAACAGTGAGTCCTAGATATGGACAATTCCCTGGGATGATCAGCCAGTTCTCTGGTGGAAGATTGATTAAATTGGACCACTGCCATCATAGAAGGAGCAGTGTTTTGTTCTTACTGGAATAGACACCTACTCTATATTTGGATTTGCCTTCCCTGCATGCATGCTTCTGCCAAAACTATCACTTGTGGTCTTACAAAGTGCCTTATCCACTGTCGTGATATTTCACGAAGCGTTAGTTCTGACCAAGGAACTCACTTCACACCAAACAAAATATGGCAATGGGCCCATGCTCATGGAATCCACTGAGCTTACCATGTTCCTCATCATCCTGGCCTGACAGAATGGTGGAATGGAGTTTTAAAGACCCAATTATAGTTGTTAATGGGTCCACCGTACTTGTTCCTCAAGCACAACATCTAATCACAAGAATTTCTATCCTATCATTATGAGGATAAAGAGGACAAACTTGATATGAATATTTGAGAGAATGTGCAACATAGAAAGGTATACCTTCTAAGAATTGCTAAATTTATTAACTCCCTTCATAAATTAGGCTACTCGGAGCAGACATTCTGCTTTCTGTGCCATACTGTTCAGAATAGCATTTGCAATAAATTAGCCTCTGGTGAAAATCCCCTGTGGGCTTTACTTGCTTGAGCCTTTAATTAAATTGCTGAAAGCAAACAATAATCCTCACCATATTATATGAGACTGTTCATTCACAAAACAATGACTCTAGCTCCTGATTTTAACTGAAAATCACCTCTCTCAATAAAAATGTTTTTGGCTCTTTCTTCTCACTAAAATAATAGTAAAGGGAACATTCTTTGACAAAATCCCGTTATAAAAATGAAGATTTAAAGAGACATTTTTTTTGGACAATATTGTAAAATAAAGTCTTTCTCTCACGTCAAACCAAATCTCTAGGTTCAAGTTTTATATCCCCAAGTGACTTGAACATTTTTTTTCTCATTATTTGTGCTTTCTATTTGAATAATCAACAAAATTTAATAATCCAGGGAAAAGTATCTGAAAAAGTGATGTAGAATTGAAATCTGATTACCCATGCAAAACACAATTCACTTGGTTAAGCGGACTTTAAAAAGAATACATCACTAAAAATATTATGCAGAATACCAAACATGATCAAAGTGTCAGCTTTTTAACTCGACAAGTGAAACTCTTTCAGGATGGAAGTCATGCATTGTGCTCGAACATATCAGCCCCTTATAATGTTGCACTTTCTCTCAGATATTCATGTCAGGTTTGTCCTCAGCTAATAAGGGAATAAAAGTTCTTGTGATGAAATGTTGTGCTTGAGGAACAAGCGTAGGTGAACCCATGAACGATAATGAGGCACACTAAAGGGAGCCTACCTTTTCCCCCAGGCTAGTCCCCAAGGTGGTCCCGACAAAAGTTACAGAGCTCTTTCTGTTGAAGCTATTTCTCACTGAGAATATTTCAGAAGATTGTTGGAAGTTCATTTAACAAAAACACAAAAATCTAAGGCACAATTAACTTCAAATAAATAAATCTACAGAGTGGAACACTTAAATTGCAAGTAGTTACTCATTTATTCAACATCTTTCACAGCAGGCCTACACCAGGCACTGTCTCAATACTGCACAAGAACGCCGTAGATAACAGAGTGGCAGAGAAGCGTTGAAAATAAAGGCTTGAGAAAATGCAAAGAATATAGAAACCCAAGTAAATCACACAAGATTAAATTTAAGACAGAAACATTTAATGAGATAAATGAAGACATTTTAATGATATAATAGTATTCAAAATAAATAAGCATTATTATTTATTAAGCATTTAATAACATATTAAGGAAAAAAATATATAAAAAACTAGGATATCTAGAGAAACAAAACAGCCCTAGGAGGTTTTAATTTGCTTTTCTCAATAGATCAAACAGATCTAAATTTAGCAAGTACCTCAATAACACACTTTATAGACATAAATATGTGTGTATGTGTGCATATGTATATATATATGCGTGTGTGCATGTTTCCATATACGTATATACATATGTATATGTACACATATTCACATTTTACTCAGAAAAACTTAATCACTCACTTGTTTATTTTTAAAAATTTATTCATTTATTTTATAAATATTTTTGTCACCTAGTATGTGCCAATGAGTTCTAGGCTGTAGAAAAGAAGTGTTGAAGAAAACAGACGAGTTCACTGCCCTCATGAAGCTTGAATTCCAGTTGAGGTTAAAAAAAATAAGAAGTGAAGAAGTAATAAACAAAGTTATGATAATATGTTATTGTGGAAGTAAATGGGAGAGATGATAAGACTGTGGAATTCCATGTCAACTGAGAAAGTATGATCTGCCGAAAAAATGGTGCTCAGGAAATTTGCCATCTATTTAAAAAAAGTTTAATGTCTGCTTCACACTATGTACAAATTCTGTGTAAAGTGCTAAGTGTAAAAACAAAATTAGAAAAGCTTGAGGAGAAATATAGGAAAATATTATTTTTACGTATAAGTCAGAAAGGCCAAAATAATAATATACTATATATCTTATATATTATAATAATTTGTATATTTGTATAAATTGTATATATATTTTTCTGGCAATATAAAAGTATAATTTCTGAAAAAAAACTATACCATGAACAGTTTTTTAATCTGCAGATGTGGATAATATACTTGATACATATTAAAAAGACAAATTTTACTGCTGAGAAAGTGTAAAGAACTAGTCTGAAACAACAAGAAAAGGTACAACAGAATACTAGAAAAAAAGGCAGAGGTTATGATGAAGCAACTCTAAAAATAACAAATATAGATGACCAACAAACACCTGAAATTAGGTTTGAATGCAAATTCCAGTAATTTTATTGAAAATATCATGCAAACTTTAAGAAGAAAAGTATTGAAAAGATATGAGATGAAGCAAGCATTGCAGGTTTTTAAGAGAGAGCTGAATGACCATCAGTCTTGATGGAAAAGCATCAGGAATCTTCACAAAGTATCTGCATTAAGAATGTCTTTGTAAAAGCTCACCTTGAGCTTGTCACTGGAAGAAATAATAGTATCCGACAGTTTCTTCCATCCACTTGCCAGTCCACTTGAATGAAGTTGTCCAATCTTACAAAAAAGGATTATGAGGCAGCCTCTTGGCTATACTCAAGTGAGAATATGTATCTAGCAGGAGGATACTCTAGGAACAGCATTGGCTTCCATTGTGGGAGAGCATGATGACCTGATTTCCAAGCACACAAAAGAAGAAAGATAATCACCTCAAAGAAAATTGGGATCTTTAGGAACGTGCTGTGGACGATAAGTGCCAAAAATGGCAGGTGCTCATGGAGCCTTTCCTTTGTGCTGCCTTACACCCTCTTTCTTCCTACACTTATGATTTCCACATACTCCCATCTAAAATAATGGAGCTATTCTACAACTGTAAAAACACTTGGTGCTTTTCAAAATGAGACAAGTCTCATTGTTACTCTATGTTTAGAAGTGAACTCCACGTTTAGAAGCTGTCCATTTCTCTTCTACTTTCTACTCAATTCATTTTTTGTTTTTCTTCATTCTGTTGGTTAAGTGGAAAGTGCTTGAATAACCACCAACACATCTTAGATGCAGTAGAAAGAATGGGAATTGAGAGAGAAAATTAATTAAACTATGTATAAATATAAAGGAAAGAACAAGAAAGGCAATAGAGGTGGCTCTGCAGTGCTGAATTTTGTCACATGGTAAGATACGTGTAACTTTTTTTATGATTTTCTTCCTTCACCACTCCGTTGCATTATAGTCTTGCCTTTGGCCACATCTCTTATTCATCATTTATTTACATATTCACATTAGAACAGAGAATCATTTACTTGATGGATCATTAGCTCTACGCCTGTTACCAGCTAATGATTGGATTTGCTGCAACAAGGACAGCACACCTGAAACAGCAGCTTCAACTGGAGTCACCACTTTATTAAGCTTATAAAAATCAAATATTCTATCAGATCCCCTGGTGTTCTGCACACAGTTAACAAGGAGATTTAAATGAGGATGTAGTCATAATCATGTTTTGTGCATCTTCAAGTTACTAGATAGAACACTATTATCTTATTTTAGAAACTTAGTTCTTCTTAACGATATCCTTCCTGTTTAGGGCATTTCTTTGTGCTCTTCCCCTGAGAAAGCTCCTATCTCGTATGGCTTATTTCTCTATTTCATTCAGGACTCTGCTTAAATGTTACTTCCTCAGAGAAGTAACCCTTTCAAAACCGTATTTCCAATTGCTGTTTATTCCTTACCCTGCTCTCTTTTCTTCACAATTCTCTGTACTACCTGAAATCATATTGTATATTTGTGTTTTTCATTTTGTCTGTTTATCCTACTAGAATGTAAGCTCAATACAGATAAAAGTGTTCTCAAATTCACAACTGAATCCAAATTGTTAGTTTGGTCTAGCACAATGGTTTCCAAAATGTGGTACCCCAAACCAGCAGTATCAGCATCAAACAGGGAACTTCTTAAAAGGGTACATTATTGGGCCCTACCTCAGACCTCATAAATTACAGACTTTAGTGGTGGGCTCAGCAACTTTTGCTTTAAGAAGCCTTCCAAGTGATTCTGATGCATCCTTAAGTTTAAACAAGTAGTTTGAAAACTACTGTCATAGCAGTGGTCGGTGTTCAATAAAGATCTTGTCCTTAATGGCAATTTCACACATCAGAAATTCATTGAGAGATTCTTCCCAGTTGCTGAAGGTGTCTATTTCAACTCTACTATAAGTAAACAGGGTGGGTTACAAGGCCTAATGGATCTTCCACGATATGAATGAGGGTTGAAGGCTCTTGACTTCCACAAGTTCCTCTGTTGTTAGTGAGACCACAGTGGCACTCAGACTACTCTGAGATTAGTCTTAGCTCAGATCCAAATCCAACAGTTCTTAAAAGACTTGGCTTTTCTCATGGTTAGGACACATGAACGTATAAGAAGGGCCACAGGTATCTGAGGGGGAGCTTAGAATAGTGACAGTACACTCTTGCATTGTTATAGGAGTGTCCTTCCTTGGAAATACTCAACCTCCTCTTTACTGAGTGGTGTCTGAGTTTGTAGAACTGACTCAAGGGTGGGAATTGATGAAAGGATTGCAACTCTATTACAGTGACTCAGTAAATTCCTCTTTTATCAAATCTGGATTTTTTTGGGGCAGGGGTTATTACAGATCACTAACTTGACTTTTGTAGAATGCTCGTAAGTTTTCTTCCTAGAAGTCTCCTGCTTATTAGCCACAAACAGAACTTTCTTAATCCAGTGGATCTTTAGCTTTCAAATACTACATATTGGTTAATTGACTCTGGCTAACTTAAGCCAGTTTTTGATTGGAATGCTATTTGGTTAATCACAGAATCAGCTGGAAAACTAGGAAAATAAATTCAGAAATTAACTGGAATATATGCTCCATGTAGTTTTACTTTCTTTAATATCTTTTTATTAACTTTGAATAAGATTCAAAATACCAGAGGAGAGAGTATCAGATTAGTTTAGCTTAGTACACTCTTTTGAGAAAAAGAATGCAGGATACATTGAATTATAACACCACCAAGTGTTCAAGAGCAGGAAGGAGGCAGTTCCCCAAAAGAATCCCCACTGCAGTTAGGAAAATAAGAGGAACTGATGCTTGGTGCCAAAAACAGCAAATATCCACTAACCTTGTTTGTTAGTGTAGACCCCTGGGCACTAGACAAAATACTTGAACATATATATTCGGGTATATATTTGAAGAACTAAGTCTAGGAACTTCTTTTTTCATGGTGCTGCTGGACAGAACGTTTTAGTAACACTTTGAAAGAAAAGGAAAACAATACTGTCCTGTACATGAACAGCTTGTTTTTTTCGTTTCAAAGTTCCTCAAAATGCATTAATCTTCACCACTGCTCTGGGAAAGAAGAAAGCATTATTATCCTCATTTTTCAAATGAGAAAAGCAAGACAGAAAGAGATTAAGTAACTTGCCAAAAGCTAAAGAAGCAGCATCAGGTCCAGGTTAGGATTTGTGAATGTGAAAACCTCACCCTGCTGCACTTTCCCTCCGTCAGAGCAGAAGTAGAGGCAGGGTGGAGGAGCAGGGTGGCAGATTATGGAGCTTTTTTGCAAATCATTGCCAACTTGTCATCAAAATTCTGATTTTGCTTCTTGAATACAATGGCAGCAGACTTGGCAAGAAGTGTCCCTGATAAAAACACCTCAGAACTGTAGCATTATCCTTTGTCCCAATTTGCGCTGACAACTTTATTGAAAATCCCGGAGGTCATTTCTGCTGTGTCACAGAGCTGCAGTGCCCTCTTCTGTACAGACTTCCCAGGAACACATTCCCTCTACGAAGATTTCCAATCCTCCTCCTGCATGTAGCACTTCTTTTTGAGCGCACTCCAGCTGTCAGGCTCTATGAGATTCATCATCAGGCTGTTCTTCGTTTTAGAGCTCAGAAATTGTTAGAAATTATTTCCCTCATCCTGGTAAATAATTCCCAAATAATCTTTGACAAATTTTGCTTTAATAATAGTCTAGTCCATGGGAGCTAATCGTAAACATTATTGATTGGACATGGTAGCATCATTTTTGCTTATCAGGAAAGAGTTACATAATGTAGGGAGGCACAGTGTCTGTATACTCAAATGAAATAAGGATAAAAATGTGAAACAGCAATTCCCTTGCTGATTTCTAATGCAGTCGTAATTTCTCTGGTATTCCCTTTCTGTCGCTCCTCCTTGGTTTCCAAGTTTTAACATGACTAAGCAAAAATAAAGGCTCTGTCAATCTCTTTCTTAGATATGGATATTCACATCCAACATACTGGTATATCGTCACAGAAGGATAGTATTTCTTTAACAATTTCATTTTAAGTTGTGTTGTAATCTTCCAAATGCAGTGAAAGGAATTTGAAAATAATAATAATATTGAAGATACATACAATAGCATCCAGATTAATTTCCCATTCATCCTTGTCTTTCAAAATAAACACAAATCATCGAAACCAACTGTACTTTGATGAATAAGATGTTTCTGGTCTTAGTTGATTACTTCAGAATCCCTTGCACAACCTTTCCAATTCCCCTTCTCCATTTTTCAGAGGATTTACTTTGTGTTAGGACATGTACTAAGTACTTTATCTGCAGAGCATAGACGTCAGTATTTTTCCCTCTGTTTGTATCTCATTTCCATGATTTACCAGCTGTATGAAATTAGGCAAGCTAGCAATCTCTCTAGACTGCAGTTTCCTGCTCTGTAAACTGGGGATGATATTTATGACCATCTCCTAGGATCTGTGAGGAGATCAACCCAGATAATGCACTAAAGCTCTTGCCAAGTAGGTGCTCGTTTCATGTTAACTATTTCTACTAAATCTTATGATAATTCTACAAGTAGTATTGCATTTGTCATTTTAAAGATGGAGAGTTTTAGAGAGCTTAATGACTTTCTTAAGGTTGTGCATATGCTCAATCTGTGCCCAAGGCCCACAAACTTATCTGGTTAGAATAGCTTACTTTCTCTTGGAATTTGTGGCCCTTTTGATCTCTTTTGCTTGCAACCGAAACTAGGCTTCAGTTTCCTTACCCTTATTCTGACTACCTTGATTGATAATTTTGTTTAGACCTCCTTTTCCAGCTCTGCACTCAAAGCCCCTCTACAATATGGGCCCATTTTCATCCTCATAGTCTATCTAGCCCTTGACTGTCTTGGTACATGCCTCACTTCTGTCAGGACTACCCTGGACTCTGTGAGACCAAGAGATACAACCTGTTTTCTGACAACCATCACTTCCCCCTATTAGAGAAGGTTAATCGATATTAACTATGAATCTATCTATTCCAGTGATTATCCAACATTAGCCTGCATCGGAATCAGTTGGGTGACTTCATAAAACACAGATTTCTGGCTTCCTCCTTCAGAAGATTCAATATATCTCGGAAGGGTCCCAAGATCTTGCATTTCTAAGTTTGCAGATGATGCTGATGAAGCTGGTCTGGGAACCACAGTTTGAAAACCTCTGGTCCGTGTGTTTCTATCAAAGCCCCAATAGAACACACTTGTCAGAAACATCGGTTTTCCTTTCAAATTAAGAAATAGTAGAATTATTCATTAGACTGTCTAACCATAGTTTTTAGTGAGTGCCAATTATGATCAGCATTTGGAAATATCAAGTACTTATTAATATTTACACTCCGTAGCAAGTTACGTAACTATTAATTTGAATGTTACTAGCATGGTAGAGTGCATTTATTTAAACTTGAAAATAAAAAATGTCTTGTATTAAAAAGCATCCTTCTACCAAGAAGTTTAGGATATTTCACACATAAAATTTTCTTCCTCCGGTGTGAAGAAATTAGTTTTATTTATAATATTTCAAAGACAAAAGTAGAATTGTGATGATATCATTAGTTTAAAAAATATTGAAATACAGCCTGACATGGTTATGTTTTGAAGATTTATTTCGTAGAACTTAACTAGTGATCTTAGAATGTGTATATTAGTTTGAATCTCACCTCTTTTAGCCCAGTTTCTGATAGGAATGGGCATATTAAAGGGTTTTTTGGTTATAAGGACAACTTAATTTTCAAGGATATTTGGTAAATTATATGCTTTGGCAGTCAAGCTTTTATGTTTATCAGGATTTATTATATGTACATAATTTGAATATGATCCAATTCAAAGCAGCACAATATAATAGTCCTTTATTAGTAACACAATGAATATAATTTAAACTTCTTTTTGTGCTTTTCCAAATCCTCTGCTTTATTTTGAACAGCAATAACAACTGTCCTGGCCAAAAAATAAAATAAAATAAAATAGTACAGATCCTTAGGTATTATGCTGCTACATAAAATATATTTACTTATCCATTATTTTAAATTTTTTTCTAAAGACTTATATCTCTCATTTTGATATTTACGTAAATTGAGACCTATGGGAGTTTATGGGCCAAAAGTTTTGCTAGCAACCCATCATTAACACCATATAAATATGCATGATCCTGGATACTGAATAGTGTTTGTTATGTTGAGCTCATTTCCTACTACAACTTTTTCTCTGTATAATTCTGTGAAAGATGTGCTTCCAACATTTTCCCACTAAATTACGTTTTGAACTTCCTTTTCCTATCCTTCTATATTTGATTCCTTCTTTTTTAAATTTTATTGAGGTCGCATTGGTTTATAACATGTAAGTTTCAGGTGTATGGCATTGTATTTTGGCTTAGTTATAGATTGCTTCATGTTTATCACCAAAAGTCTAGTTTTTCATCTGCCACCATAAATACCTGCCCTCTTACCCCTTCCCTCTCCCCTTCCTCCCTGGTAACCACCAACCTGCTATCCATATTTGTATGTTTATCTTCCACATATGAGCAAAGTCATATAGTAACTGTCTTTCTCTGTCTGATTTATTTTACTTAGTGTAATACCCTCAAGGTCCATCCATGTTGTCCCAAATGGCATGATTTTGTCTTTTTTTATGGCTGATAAAATAATGTGTCCTCTTAAATTAAAATTAGCTATTATAATCTAGAAATTACCTCTTATTTATTGTAAGACTATTTAACTCTATATGCCATATTTCTATCTCAAAGTTCCACTTTTTGCCAGACTTCAGGTCTGCGTTTTCATTCATTTATTCTTTCATTCATCCATACAACAAACTTCTCCTGAATGCCAACTGTCGATAAGGCACTATTTTTGTGAGATAAGAATAATGCATTGGTCAAAAACGATGTGGGCATAGTTACTCTAAAATGCAATGAATTGTGAAATTGCTTAAGGCAGAATTAGATCAAAAGCTACTTGAATTCACAGGAAGAGACTGCCTTCTGCTGGCACGTGCAGCATTTAGGTGCCACTTGAATCCTGTTGTGTTTATGGTAGAAATTCCATGGTACTTTGGGTCTTTTAAGACATCACTCCATTTAAAAGTGCTCGATTGATCCAGAGAGAAGCAGTTCTTTTGAGAAATTACCTATAATTCTCAGCACTCCCAGCACTGCTGCAGGATTGCCTCCACAGACAAGGAAAGAAGGTCAAGGAGATGAAAAACGCACAGGCTTCCACCCCTCATTCTGGTGTTATTCTCACTGGTATGTACTGCTGTTTCTTTAAGAGCATTGTCTGCGTAAATGACTTATATCGGTTGCTCAGGGAAACTAAGATCAAGTGGAGTTCATCTTTCTGTACCCCTGTGTTCCTGAAAACTGCCTTTAAAATCTCTCTAGTCATGTGGGACTATGCTGCATAGCTTACAGCAACCTATATAATACATTTATTAGCTTTGGTTAGAATTTGGTCACTAATATTTGAGCTTTCAGGTATTTCTAAGGTGAATTGATGACACTTGGTTTGCTTCAGCTATATAATTTCTGTTTAATTTCAAAGGCATAAATGCCAGTGTTCTATAATTGCATGATTTATTCCTGACTATTCACCAAGAGTACTTTTTTAGCACTATCCATGTTTTAAACATAACAGCAAATGATAGGGAGCTCAATAAACTTACCTTTGCATCAGTATTTCAAATTTCCTTTATTTTGGAGAAAATAAGAAAATGTAGTGTTAAAACTAATTGGACTTCTCCTCCCCATGACACTTCCCCCTAGGCTTTACTCTTGAGCTAATCCATATTAATATTAATATTAATGTTAACATGAAGGTTTAATTTAACACGCTGGTAAACATGATTTACCAGCAGAATTTAACAACTGCCTATCCCAATGTAGAACTACATCTAATTATTCTTTTATTGAATTTGTCATGTCATTTAGTTTAAATTCCACATAGTAGCAGACATATATATTTTTAAATGTATTCACATTTTATATGCAATTAATCCATGAAGCTAGTTCAACTTCTTCCTTTCTTTCTTTCGTTCTTTTTTTTGAGGAAGGTTAGCCCTGAGCTCACTACTGCCAATCCTCCTCTTTTTGCTGAGGAAGACTGGCCCTGAGCTAGCATCCATGCCCATCTTCCTCTGCTTTATATGTGGGACGCCTACCACAGCACGGCTTTTGCCAAGCGGTGCCATGTCCGCACCCGGGATCCCAACCGGCAAACCCTGGGCCACCGAGAAGCAGAATGTGTGAACTCAACTGCTGCGCCACTAGGCCAGCCTCTCAACTTATTTCTTAAGGAATCAAAATATTTATGCTTCTGATATATTTTTATCACCCCATGAAGGCATAACTTATATTTACCTTAAATTTCCTTTGGATAAACATTTAATTTACCAGAGTTACTCCAAAGCTGTGATATAACATTAACTGAGATACTTTCTTTAATATTTTTAATGCATCAATTTGTCAATGAGCTATATAGAATGGTTATTCTTTTTACACTGTTTTACTATGAACCAGATGCCAATTTCTTGAATCCTTCCTGAATGATGACTCGCTATAATTTGTTGGACTAATTTTATTTACTTATAAAAAGTTTCATTCACAAACCTTTTTTAAAAAAATGTATATTCAGGGGCCGGCCCCATGACCCAGTGGTTAAGTTTGTGGGCTCTGCTTTGGCGGCCCAGGGTTTTGTTGGTTGGGATCCTGGGCACAGACATGGCACTACTCATAGGCCACGCTGAGGCGGCGTCCCATGTGCCACAGCCAGAAGGACCCACAACTAAAAATATATAGGTATGTACTGGGGGGATTTGGGGAGAAAAAGCAGGGGGAAAAAAGTAGATTGGCAACGGTTGTTAGCTGAGGTGCCAATCTTTAAAAAAAAATAAATATATATTTACATTGTAATCTTAGATTAATAAAATAGTACTGTTCTTCACCTTTTACAAATAATAGCTGAAGCCCTTCAAAACTAGTACATAATATCAAGGGGCTGGTCCAGTTGTTAAATTTGCGTGCTCCGCTGCAGCAGCCTGGGGTTTGCCAGTTGGGATCCCAGGTGCAGACCTACACATTGCTTGTCAAGCCATGCTGTGGTAGGCGTCCCACATATAAAGCAGAGGAAGATGGGCACGGATGTTAGCTCAGGGTCAGTCTTCCTCACACACACACAAAAAAAGCTAGTACATAATATCAAATAAATAAAATAAACTGCCTGGAGTTTTAAGTAAATTTAATTTTGGTGGAAAAATTTTAAAACTATGTGGAATATTAAGAGAATCATAAATGTATTTTAAATTTAAATTTAAATGTATTTTAAATACAACATTACACAAAATAGGATGGAGTAAGTAGTGCTTTACTCAAAAATAAACATCTTCAAAAGTTAAGTGCAAAGCTTATTATTGGGGAAGACACTGTGATTCTACGAAGCAAAAATAAATAGTTAAAAAATATGTAATATATTTTATATACTGCATCATTTTGTAAATATTTCAAAGCTTTAATTCTTACAAAAACCAGCTGTATTTTTGGAGATTTTTCCAATTTAATACCTATAAATATACTTCAGATATTTAGCCATTCTTCTCTTGATAGTCATTTACATTAATTCTGAGTTTCACAATCACAAACAGTTTTGCAGTGAAGAAACTCATCTGCCAATTGTACTAGTTTGTGTTGTTGCTTTACAGTAGATACAGAGTGTCACATTTTTTATTTTAACAGGTACTGAAAAAAGTGACCTTCAAATTGCCTTTAATAAAGTCTCCACAGAATCCTCAGTATGTGTTATTATCAACATCATAATTTTTTTCCAATCTAACGGGTGAAATATTAGGACATCTGAACTTCTTCCAGGAACGATGAACTAGATGATTTGAACCAACCCTCCTAAGTAAGACAACATACATACTAGAATGATTTATATACATATAATTTATATGTTTAGTGAATAAATGTTAATTATATTTATTATATTTACCTTGACATTTATATATTCTTAAAAGTATGAAAAATCTAACAATATGTTATGGATTAGAATCCAAAGGATCTTACCCCAAATTAGGGTAGCTTTCACGGGAATTTGGGGAACAACTCATACAGGGAAATACAACAATTTTTGTATTTTGACCTTATATCCCACAACCTTGTTAAACCCACTTACTAATTCCATTAGGCTTTGAAATATATTATTTGGTATTATACCTAATTAATCTCTCTCCTTCTCTCTTTCATTAATCCATGTGCAGTGGCTAGAATGTTTAGTACAATGTTAAAAATATGAATTGGTGAGAGCAGAATCCTTGCCTTTTCACAGTCTTGGAAAAAATTCAGTTGTTCAAGTAAGTGTAATGCTACTTGTAGTTGTTTTTTAAAAGATCATTATCAGATTGAGGAAATCTACTTCTCTGCCTACTTAACTGAAACTTTCGTCATGAAATTTTGTCAAATGCTTTATATGCATCAAACAAGATGATCTTTTTTTAGCCTGTTGATCTGATGAATATATTTGGGCATGCAATATGATACTTTTTATATACCACAGAAAAGCTCATTCACTGAGGATTAATTTTTAATGACTATAAAAACCAAAAACTTCTAAATATATACATATATAAAAAACAAAAGTTAGTCCTTAATGAAATTCTTAGGCATGAATTTTTATATATATATATATACACACACACACATATATGAAAGAAATAAACTAAGTTGCATTTATGTAAACTGTAATGTAATCATGTTTTCAAAGAATATTTAAATATAAGGGAATTTTCTTACTGTATTCATTAGAAAGCAAGGAGTGATATTTCCTAATAATAATATCTGAATTTCCTTTTCACATTTTTATATAGTTTAAAAATTGTATTTTATTTTTATATATATTGTTATATATATACAATTTAAGAGGATTTTCCTGAAAATCATTTAAATATGTAATACAATGAATTCTTCTCAATTCTGTACTTTATTAATACTTTATATGATAATTAAGGAAGTTCTTTTAAGCATCATTTAAAAATGTACATTTCTTAAATAAAATTTGACCTACATCTGGACTTTCATCTTTCTTTAATTACATATTTTACATATTTTTTGTGGTCCACTGTAAATAACAAGGAAAAGAAAGAAAGATTGATTCCTAGGTTACTCACAGCCTAACTAAGTAGCTGCCCCTGTCTAGAACAAAAGGCCATGCAGAAATGTTTGCTTGACTTTAGTAAGGAAGCTGATTCAAGGCATGTTTTCATTGTTCATTATATTTGTTAATTTACAAAACAAATTTTTATATTTTTCTATACATTCGGAAAGAAAGTTTCCTTTTCCAATGAAAGTATAAAAAAGGAGAAAAAATTGCTACCAAAAGCAAAATGATCATCAGTAGGTTTTTCAATTCCTGAACAAAGTGGATTTACTTTTGGAAATGGTTGATAAAAACAAGAGCCTTTTGGCTTTGAAAGAGAATATAGTCAAAAACGCTCCAGAGAGGAGGAAATTGAGCCCTCGATATTGTTGTGGGGCCTGGAGTAAGATGGAGAAAGGTAGGGGGCAAACCAGGGAAGGTTAAGAATGTGAGAAGCGGGGACACTGATATTTAACTTAGGATGTTTGCGAATTTGTCATGTTTCTCATCAAAATCTAAAAATTTTGTCATATTAAAAAACATGTTTTTTGTTTTTTACTTTAACAAATTTTACATTCACATTAAATTTCAAATAATTATCTATTGTAGAATATTTAAATCATTAAAGTCTATTTGGTATATATCTGTTTTCTGGTTCTCATTTCCACATGAATTTCTCATCATTTATATTATTATTAGCATATTGGTACCACATTGACATTTTTCTTAGTAAATTGGAAATAAATTATCCCTCAGAAATTTGAGCACAGATATGCCTAATACACACTGTGGATTGTGACCTGAATATATTAAGCTCTCCTTAAAATTAAAATGTCACTCCGAAAGTGTTTTTTTCAGCCAAGAAAACAAGTAATAAGACAGTCATTTGTATTGGAAATCTGAACATTCTACATATGAAGCATGTTCTTACCAAGCAAATTCATAATGCAGGGCATTTGGCAAATGACCTTATTTTGGAATGGATAACCAATGACGTTAAGCGTTTGCATCATATAACTAAATTCTCTTGTTCTATTCCCATGCTCATCAACCAACATTCCAAATGAAACGTGCTTTCCTTGTCAGTGTGTCTACAGGGAGAGAATATATGAGCCCTGTGACAGAGAGACTCAAAATTGTAAATTAATAAATTGGCATTCTGATGTTACTCATCAGCCTCAGAGGTTCAGTTAATGTGAACCATCTTTAAGGAATGCAGACCCCTCTGGGTGCAGACTAATCAGGTAAATGCACCAACGTGATGTCTGACATTGGGTGCCTATGAAGGAAGCCACTGGGCCCATTCCAGGCTACGATCCCATGTACTCTTGGTAACTGTAGGACGTTCCTTCCTCAAACTACATTATCTATTTTCTCCTATCTGCTATCATTCCACATTTAATAAATGTTTTAATTAAAATAATCAGCATATATGACCTTAAGTGAGAAAAATATACACTACCATTCAATTTATACCTTCATTAATTTATCCCTCCAATAATAATTACAATTCTACTCATTTTTTTTTGTCTAAAAGGAGATCATCACTATTTTAATGTTTAGCAAAATTTTAAACGTTGAATACTCAGGTTTTTTAGGAATAAAATTCACAATAGTACACGAAACAAATATCCTTTAACTAAATAGTTTACGAAAATTTATTTCACCAATTTTATTTATATAATTTTACTTTTTAAATACTCAGTCATTTCTTTCAATGGCCCCTTGAAATATAGTTTATCATAACTAAGATAGCAATTATTTAAATGAGAAGTAAAACGTTCTGCTACATATTCAGAATTTTCTGAAAATAGATTTGCCCCATTGAAATAAAAAGTATACCTTAGAAATTTGATCTTTTAAGGTACATTTTTAGTACAATACGAATATTTTCAAGCGTCCCACTAAAATAAAAAGTGTGACAGAAAAATAAAAGTTTTATGCATACCATATATTTAACAGAAATGGAAAAATTTCACTATGCTATAGAAATAATTATAACTTTCTCCTCATACAAGAATGAACAAGTTATGTTGGATGCCTCAAATCCTTCATTCTTTTGGGGAAATATATTCAATATCTAGTGAGATGTCATTGCTCTGTATGAAACGGGAATATATTCTAATTTTCAGTTCACAATGCATTGCATAAAAGGTATGTACTCTTTGAAAGGAGAAGAACTGAGGAGATCTTCAGCCCTTGACAGATTTAGATTCTCTTCTCTGTTAACGTTTTGGATGTTTGAGTTGTCTCTTGACAAAATGTTTATATAAAATCTTCTAAGAAATCACAGTGTTGTGGCTAGATCTGTGGTTGGAATTCACATGGATGATTTTCACATGATTCATGCAGCAGCAATGTCTCTCAAACTTGGACCAATCACAGGAATACAGTGGGTTGCATCCCCTGACAACTGAAGGTTTTTGAAAGTCTCATGCATTTCAGATATCAGGAAACCCTTAATGGTTAACAGCAACCTTATAAATTATATAATCTTTTGGTAGAACTATAGCCTTTTGGAAATGCTAATCAGGTAATCTAAGAAAGAAAAACAACTACCACTCTCTCATTGCCAATTCTCCTCTTTATCGCTGAATTTGTATGTGTGCTAATTTTGAAGTTTAATAAAGTAAAACTCCTTGAAATTGTTCCAGTTTCTTTCCTCCCTCCCTTCCTTCTATTTTTCCTTTCTTCCTTCTTTCTTTCCTCCTGCCTTCTTTCTGTGTAGCATATTATAATAGAATTTGGATGGGTAATAGGATCTGACCTAATTCCCCCTTTTCCAATCTGACTGGTGGGGATCACAGCTCTTTGACTGGAAAAAGATTGAGATGTAGAAAATTGGCAGCATAAAGGAACAAGAGCTGATATAAAGTTACCCTGAAACGGAGGTTAGAGGCTGCGCTGGTGCATCCAATGAATAGATACATCTTCTGGGATTACTATTGGTCAAGTAGGACAGAAATCAATGGCTCAACAGTTTTTATCTTCTCCTAATTCATCAAGAAAGAGTATCATATTGTTAATATTCACGCAAAAATTATTATTCAGAGTAGACAAAATTTCCATTGAAGAGTGACTGTTTTCTTTCCCAGCAAAGAATGAAGCACTTGTTGGGTGTGGGTGCACATACAAGAAATGTCAGGGGACAGAGGCATGGACTGGAGCAAACTGTGCTGTCTGGTTATAACTCTAGAAAATCTAAAATGTAGTTAGTGTTATAATTCCTAACACCTGTAATATGAAAGAAATTTATGATGTCTGGCTGTTTGGCCAGTTTTAAATCTAAAGTTTTGGCATCAGACAGATATAGCTATAAACTTTTCACAGGTCTGAGTACATGATAAAGGAAAACACGTTAACAAATATATTAAAGCCCAATTTTTTTTTCAGAAACTATCACATCTGTTCTCTTCAGCTCCCACTTCCCACTGGAGTTCACTCTATTTTTTTTTGTGACGAGGATTGGCCCTGAGTTAACATCCAGTGCCAAACTTCCTCTTTTTGCTTGAGGAAGATTATCGCTGAGCTAACATTTGTGCCAGCCTTCCTCTATTTTTCACATGTGGGATGCCACCACAGCATGGCTTGATGAGCAATGTGTAGGTCCATACCTGGGATCTGGACCAGCAAACCCTAGTCTGCCAAAGTGGAGCAAGTGAACTTAACCACTGCACTACCAGGCCAGCACCCGAATTCAGTCTCTTAATTGTAGCTTAAATGAATAATGCTGATGTCTACACATCAAGTTGAAGCTCCATCCAACTCATTCCTCACACTACTTCCAGAATATTCCTTATAAAATAGTTCTTTTGTCCAGTTTACTAAAAAATCTTAAAAATAAACCATTAATAACTCAGGGTAAGCTTGGATTCAAACACTTCTACAGTCAGGCACCTGCATACCATTTCAATCTCAATTACTTCTTGCATGCACACAATCTCTGATCTGGTTTAACTGGGTTACCACTCATGTAAATAAATTTTAAGGACTTATCTCCACAATGTTTCTTATACCCTTCCCAATTCTGCAAAGTTTTTCCATTTTAATCTACCTATTTAAATTTTATTCTTTTTTTCAAAATCCACTTTAGAGTCATCACTTCACTGAATTCTTTGTAAAATGCCTAACATAGCTTTAAATTGCCTAAGCCCGACTTTTGCTTGTCATTAATCATACATCCACTGTCACAGTGGGACTTTATAATGTCAATTAAGCTTTTCATGTGTATATTTACCTCCTCTACATTAGTGATGTGCTCCTCCCTCGAATCTACTGCTCTGCATTTATTAACTTCTCAGAAAAGTTGATTTATTGATTTCTATATTAACAAATGTAACTGTGGATCCACCAAGAACTGTGAATTACTAATACTGTCTTTACTCCATCAAACTTCTCAGTGTAAAAGTGGAAAGGCATGCCTAGATTTGGTTTGGATATTTTATATTAGAAAAATTGCTGATGATATGAAATTAATATATTAATATAATGTGAGTTTTAATTAGGAACCTCAGCAGTTGTTTTTGGTTTCTATTTTCTTTTTCTGAATTTGCTAAAGCAATATTTAATCTTTCAACAACAAATAAATACCCAGGAAGAAGAAAAACTAATAAAATATTAGTAAATTGCCTTATCATATCACAGAAAAAACCATCAAGTTACTCTAATCACACCATATGGATTGTCATGGGAAGAGGAAAATAGTTAAGTGGAACAAAATGAAGAAAAATAAAAATATGTTTATATACAAGATTTTAATAAATAATGAAGATACTTGAATCAATGAAGAAAACTATTGATTATTGAATAAATGCTGTATCTATCTTGAAGAAACTAAATTTACACCATTATTTTAAAACAAGGATATTAAAAATAACAGTACATTTTAGTGAAATACATGATAATTGATATCACAAATTAAATTGAAATAATATGGAAATATCATTAAAATACAAAATATATTCAACAATTTCATTTCTGATAATCTGTTTCAAAGAAAGGAAAGTATCAGTATATAAGTATATGGATATTTATTACAGCATCATTTGTATTAACCCAAAATACTCAAATTAAAGTGAATTCCTACTGATAGGTAAATAGCTGAATGCATCTTATTATATTCACATCTAGAAATATCAAGAAATCATTAAGAAGGATTAATTAGAGCATATCAGGTGACTTAAGGATCCTCATGTAGTATTTATGAGTAGAAAAAACAAGATATTATGAACTGTATAATTTGATATTGTTTATATAAAAGCAATGACAAAATGTGTATATTTATTTGCATATGTGCATATTCAATATTTCATGTTGTAAATATATGAGTATATAAGGCACTATGGAAAAGTAAATATTGCTTTAGTAATATGAGATAGATGGGTGTTTAAGGGTAATTTGTTAGAGGAAGAACGGCTGAGAAAATAAGCAAAAAGGGAAACGGGGAAGAAGACAGCCTGTAAAAAAGACAACTATGTATGATATAATCTCATTCATACTTTTTTGTTCAATTACATATGTGGAATATATAAATTATATATTTGTAACATAAATGGAACATATAATTATATATGTCACATACATAATTATATATGTGGAATATACATGTATGTGTGAGAGTATATATGAGGATATGCATGTACGTAAGTATATATGTGTGTGAGCATACATATATATATATATATGTCTGTGTGTGCAGAGAGAGAGAGTATGTGGGTAAGAGAAAGAGAAATTTTCGTAAAATTAAATGCACGTGGGAGAGTACACAGTGATATCATAATTGAGATACCATCTACCACCTCTGCCCATGATGCGTGACTACCGTATTTATCAACAACCAATCTTTACAATGCTCAATTCAGTTCTAAGAATTTATCCCTTGGGTATTTTTGCCCACACCTCTTGTAAGTACTTCTTATAAACACTTTGCATACATAAAAATATACAAAATAATAAAAATAATTAATATGTATGGCAGCATTGTAATAGCAAAAAAAAAAAAACCACACGCAAAAGAAAAATATAATTCAAAAAGAGGTTAAATATATACCAATAATTTCAAAGTAGATTTAAAGAATACATTTGCACAATTGGAGAGAATATAGCCATTAAAAGGAATTGGATATTTATATAAAAATTAAATGCAAATAAGTAAACAAAGAGAGTAGAGAAACAAAAGATAAACCAACAAGAGTTATATTATTGCAGTAACTGCAGAAAAGTTAAGGAAGTAAAAAATGAGCAGTTAAAAAATAAACAAAAGTATTTTGAAAACTCAACTTGTACGTATCTTGAGAAGAAAAAAACCAATAATATCCAACTTTGGAGTTTACGTCAATAGGCACTATGGCTTAGATGAAATTTTACCAAGTTTTTTTCACAGTGTGGATAGTTATCTGATTCTTTGAAAGCCGACTGCACAGCTTTATTTTCCTTGCATGCTGCTATCCAAATACTGCAGATTTTCAAATTTGAGATGAAGCACCATTTCTCTTGGAAACCTGTCCTGATAAGTTGCACTGAACTTTATCTCCATTTTCCTCCTACAATATATGGCTACTAATATACTTACCTTTATAATATACTATTTTAAATTCAGAGTTTACCATTTTGGGGATTATGATTTTTTAGCTACCAAAGTCACTGTTTCAAAATTGTGTATTTCAGCTCCATGGCAGAATTTTGGGCATGCAATTTATAAATACTTATTTAATGAGCATGTGATAAGAAAGCAAAGGCCTAGCATTATGTCTTATAGGAAAATATCAGATGAATCCCTATTGAATTCAGGGATTCAGGCACACTCTGCTATGGATTGAATTGAGTCTTCCTAAAATCTTTTTGTTGGAGTCCTAATCCCCAATGTGATGGCATGTGGAGATAGGGTCTTTGGGAGGTAATTAGGTTTAAATGAGGTCATAGAGTGGGGCCTTAATGATGGGATTAGTGCCCTTTTAAGAAGAGACAGAAAGCTCTCTATGCCACGTGAGGACACAGTGAACAAGCAGTCATCTGCAAGCCAGGTAGTGACCACTCACCAGGGAGCCAAACTAGTCAGCACCTTGTTCTTGGACTTCTCAGCCTCCAGAATTGTGAGAAACAAATGCCTGCTGGTTAAGCCACCCAGTCTATGGTGTTTTGTGTTGTTATCGCAGCTCGAGCTGACTAAAAATTCTCACTCACATTTCCTAAAATGTTAGCCAATGAAATTTGGCAAGAAATTAGACAAGAGAATAAAATAAGTTAAAAACATTGTAAAGGGAAGGCAAAGCTATTATTTGGAGGTGATATCCTTCACTAATAAGAAACCCAAAGAGAATTTTACAGTTTACACCTAACAAAACAGTAGCAAAGCATATCTTTAAAAATAGATACGTGTCCTGTCAGGAAAATCTTCAGAATTAATAATAGTAGCAGTAAGAATAATAGCAACTAGAATTTATTTGTTGATCATTTCTGTGTGCCAAGCCCTGTTCTTAGCACTTTAAGTGAATTAACATTTGTAACGCTCGCAACTCTGTGGGCAGATAGTATTTCCATCCCTATTTCACAGATGAGGAAATTGAGGCACACAAATTTTACACTGCATGTCTCAAGTCACACAGCTAGTGAAGTAAAGCTATCCCCTAAACATACAGCACAGACAAGTTAACAGGAAGGATAGATTATTCAGCTTTTATTCCATATTGGTATAATCACTTAGAATACGGAATTGTCCATGGTGAGGAAAGACAATAAACCATAAAGCTACAATTAGATCAATTGGAGGACCATTTCTGAACAATAATGTAAATAAATATCTATATGTCACTTTCTTATTACCAACCAGAATACTTTGGACCAAATAATTACATGTTACAATTGAAACTTCAAAGAACTGGAAAAACCAAGGAAAAATATTTTAAGAATCTTGAGGTAGAAATCCTTTTAAGCATGACATAACATCTACAAGTTATATGAGAAAAGATTATTGTTTGACAATACAAAAATTATGACAAATAAAATAAGAAAAACAAAATACTGTATTTGCAGCAACTCTAACTGATCACCAGAACACTGTCTAACTTATGGTAGGCCTTAAATACATATTGGTGAACGAATAATATTCTTTTATGAGAGAAATTCTTATTAATCAATAATATAAAGATGTTCAACTTTATAGAAAAATAGGCAAAGGATGTCACAGCAAAAGAAATAGAGATATCCATTAAGGACATAAAAAAGTCAACCTTTCTCATAATTGTGGAAATGTGTATTTGATTACTAATAATACATAATTTTCTTTGTTGGAATAGAAAAGATATTAAAACTGATATTGTTCAATGTTGTTGAAGATGTGAAGAGTAAGGTATCCTAGCACACGGATATAAATTTGGGAAAAAGTTTGGAAACCAATTGTTCAATATGTGTTTCAAAAAATAAGATATAAAGCTTTAAGATATAGCAAAATCACTGCTATTAATTTATCTTAGTGATATATTAACACACCTAGGAAAAGACATATGCACAATAATGTTCATGATATTTAGTTTATAGCCAAAAATCTGGATAAAATATAAATATCTACCAGTAGGAGAATTAAAAATATAATTTATAGTGTGTCCCTATATAATAATGAGGCAGATGTGTTGATTTTTTTTTTTGAAAAGATACATTGAATAAAAATCAAAATGTCAAAGTTCTCTTTTTCATAGCATGACTATTCGGGGAGATGCATGAGAATCACTGAGGAAATTTTTTTTATATTCTTTTTGTATAGCTGCAACATTTGCTGAGTGAAGTAATACTTCAAAAGTAATAAAACAAAAAAGAAAATCAATGAAGCTAAAAGTTGGTACTTTAAAAAGATCCACAAAATTGACAAACTTTTATCTAGATTGATAAACAAAAAAAGAGAGAAGATTCAACTATTAAAAGAAATGAAAAAGGAGACATTTCTACTTGTCTTAGAGATTATAATAATGATTGTAAAGGAATGCTATGAACAAATATATGTCAACAAATTAGAGAATATTCATGGACAAATCCTAGAAAGATACAAATTACAGAATTGACTCAAGAATAACTAGAAAATCTATCACAAATAAAGAGGTGGAATTAGTAATAAAAAGAAATGCCATGCCCAGATGACTTCATTGGTGATTTTTACCACACGTTTAAAGAAAGTTTAACACCTATACTTTGTAAAGTCTCCCAAAAAATAGAAGAGAAGGAACACTTCCAAACTGATTCCATGAAGGCCAGTGTTAATCTAATATCAAAACAAGACAGACGTTAAACGCAAAGAAGACTAGAGCTCAATATGTCTTATGAATGTAGACACACAATCCTCCAAAATGCTGGCAAACTAAATCAAGCAACATATAAAAATATAAAAACATATAAAAATAATAATACCAAATGAGATTTATCCCAAGAATGCAGCTTTTTACTGGGACTTAAAAGGGAGCCCTTTTCACAAAGGACTAACAGAAGGCAAATCTCACCACTCAGAACCAGTTGGCTCTATGGCTGATATTGCAAGAAAGATTCAGTCTCTACAAAAGGCGACAGAATACATGCAATTTCAAGTGGTTGCCACGAAAACATCCTTCATAACCCATCAGAAGAATGAAGAACAGCTTCAGGAAGCTCTAAAAGATGTTTGGGAGAAAACATTAGCAAAGTCTAATACTACTTTTAAAAGAAGGTAAAGACCAAAAAGGGAAAGAGTAAACTTATTATGCAGGAAAAAATATTAGAAAACTCTAAAGAAAGTTATGTGAAGACTCTGGGTTGATATTCATAGAAGATGAGAAATCAGGCTGCACTTGTTGGAGAAGATAAAATAGATTGTGGGAGCTTGGAATTGAGCGTAACAAAATGCGTCAGAAAATGGAGACCATTTGAGCGATGAATAAAAAGTTTTGAAGAAATTTATGAAGTTGAGTTACATATTTATTTGAAAACTCTTGAGGAAGAAAAAACCTAAATGCACAGTAAATTAACTGAAGAAGAGGTAATAGATGCACTTAAAGTTGTGTGACAAGTCACCAACCAGAGAAAGCTTCAATCTAATTGCTGGGGGACGAAGATCCAGAACATCCCACACACAATTAGAGAAGGACGAGCGACAGCTCCAGCAGAAACTCCATGTTTTTCCTGAGTTAAATCAAGAAAAAAGAACAGGAATTTTCACTAACGTCCAATTTAGAGAGAATTTGCTCTGCAGTGAGAGAAAGAAAATCTTTCCAAAGAACATGGCACTCATCATCCATGCAGGTGAAGAGCTGGTCATCTATAAAATATAACCACAAATTCTTCCAGAAATATTTAAAAAAATTTAGTCTTATTCCTATTAAGTGATTATACAATGGCTCAAATGGAAATTTAATAGGATTATAACACTCAGATAATATTTCATAATGTAGCTTATTTAAATGACAAATTAATTGCTTGCATATTATTCTATTTTAAAGTAGTATAATTACAATATTTTACTGCTACTAATAAACCCACTTCAATAACTCAGAAACACAGTAGAATTTTGTTTCCTCTCTCTTCTAAATAATTTTGATTTTTTTCACTTTTGATTTCATTGCTATTGTTTAAGTGGTTCTACAGTATCTCACATTGAACCTGGCTAGGATCACAACACTTAGGATGTTTTATAAACGTGTATTATAAAAAAGGTGAATTTTTTTTGTTTTTTCATCTTATTTGATTTTTACATAGTAAAAGTATAGCATTTTTGTTAGTGCTATTTAACAACATCATTTATTGATCCAGAATAAATACTCTTCACTTCAAAAGAAGTTTGAATTTTTCTGATCCAGTTTGATTGCTGTAGTCGTGATTATATAATTGCTAAAATGGAAGCTCAATTGAATTATAATTCTCAGCATAGCTTTTACAAATGTAGTTTATTTAAAACAATTTTATGGGTAAATTGTTTCCTTTTTCTCTATTTATGGAAAATGTAAAGATAGTATTTTTGTTGTTACTATTTCACAAGTCCTGATAGCAACGATAATGAGAGTTTTACCAGAGTAGTCTAATAATTGGAGACATTTAAAACTCAATTTTATTTCTGGTTACAAATTTACTCTGGTTTTAAGAATAATGTGTTTACTTAAATAAATGTTAATTTAAACAAGATGGTGGATTAACAAATGACTGTGTCAAATTAAATTAAAGAGAGGTTCAAAAGAAATATGCTGGTAGACTAAATATTTAAGCTGATCTAGCTAGTTAAAGTTCTCATAGGCACATAATGTGTGCTACTTGTAAATAAGGTTGCATACACTTTTTGAGTTAAGGGTTTTCATCTTGAAAAAAATGTGTATTGAGATAGGAGGTATAATTATGTACATATTTTCAAGATTTTCAAATTATTCACTTTAAATATTTAAATACTTTTTCTGCCACCAACATGCTTTTGACCTGCTACATTTTGACATCAATGGGGGAAAAGTCACCTTTTGAAATATGTCCAGAGCATTCTGTTCTTGTTAACACGGCCTCCTCTTGTAGGAATCTTTTTACAATAGTCTAACCAACTGAAACTTTGCCATAGCCTAAGGACCTGGAGAAAGGGAAATCCTCTTGCCTTCTTGTTCCATCTAATGGGGAAAAGCACCGCAAAGCATTTGCTAAGATCACAGCCCAGGGGCATAAAATCGCTACTGAGACCTAATCATAGCACTAGTGAATGCTTCCCTTTCCCCAATTATATAACAATGGGAATACAACTGAACAAAACACTACGCATCTCAGGCCTTATTTAAGAAGTTTCTGGGGAAATCCAAATATAACAGGGGGAGGGGGAAAAAGGACATGGGAGAAAATTTTAATCTCTGACACCTACAGCTATAGCAAATGCCTATCACAGCCTAACTCCTAGCTCAATGAAATTTCACACTAAAAGCCTATTTACCTCAGTTTCTTTTACCCCATGTCAAGTCTGGATTCAACATAAATTGCCAAGCACACTAAAAGACAAGGCACAGTTTGAAGAGAGAGAGCAAGAATCAGAACCAGATTCTGATATGACAGTAATGTTGGAATTATGAGACTGAGAATTTAAACAACTATGATTAATACGCTAAGTGCTCTAACGGAGCAAAAGGACAACTTGAAAGAACAGATAGGTAATGTAAGCAGGAAGATGAAAACTTTTAAAAGAATTAGAAGGAAATGCTAGAAATAAACACTAAAGTAAACTAAGAATGCCTTTGACAAACTCATCATAGACTGGATAGGACGAAGAAAGAATCATTGAGCCTGAAGGAATGTCAATAGAAACTTCCAAAACAAATTCCAGGAGTAAAAGGACAGAAGAAAATATTCAAGAACTGTCGAATAATTACAAAGGATGTAACATACACATAATGGGAATATCAGAATGAGAAGAAACAGAGAAAAGAACACAAGAAATATTTGAAGCAATAAGGACTCAAAATTTCCCAAACTTTATAATAGACACCAAACCACAGATTCAGGAAGTTCAGAGAATGCTGAGTATGATAAATACCAAAAACAAACAAAACACCTCCACTACATTTAGACATACTATAGTCAAACCGCAGAAAATTAAAGACAGAGAAAATCTTGAAAGAAGCCAGACAGAACAAACAATAACAAAACACTTTGCCAATAGAGGAGCAAGGGTAAGAATTACATGGGACTTCTTTTTAGACACCACACAAGGAAGAGAGTGGAGTGAAATGTTTAATGTACTGAAAGCAAAAAACTACTATAATAGTTTCCTAGGACTGCTGTAACAAAGTACCACAAACTGGGTGCTTAAAACGATAGAAATTTATTGCCTCACAGTTCTGTAATCTAGCAGTCCAAAATCAAGCTGTCAGCATAACCATGCTTCGTCTTAGACTCTGGAGAGAGTCCTTTCTTGCCTCTTTCTGCTTTCCGTGGTCGCCAGCAATCCTCACCGTTCTTTTGCTTGCAGCTGAATCAGTCCAACACCTGCCTCGTTCATCACATGGCCATGTTTACATCATCTTCCCTCAGCGTATGTCTGTCCACATTTCCCCATTTTGTAAGCACATACAAATTGGGTTATATCAATCTCATTTTGATTTGGTTAATACAACTTAGTTGAGCAAAGTATTTTTAACATGATAACTATAGAAATAAATGTCCCAAATCCAACCACCTAATACCAATGTATTTATTTTTATAGGGAAATCTTTATATTACAGAATTTCAGAGATGCAATCATTATATCTTAACCATTTATAATCTATGTTCACTTCACATTCTCTCATAAATATTACTTTATTGCTCCCTATTTGGATTTCTACCTGAAATTAAAAAAAATACAGAGGGTTAAAAAAAAACCCACAGATGTGTAAAATATTATAAAATGAAAAGCAAGACTTGATCTCAGATATCTTTCTCCATAGGCAAATACTCATAATTTTGGCGTATTGTTCCAAAATTTTATGTATGAATAATTATAGAGTATATTATAATCGTAATATATATTTCATATACATATTACACATGTAAAAGAACAATATGGTTGTATTTTTATCTCGATGTGAACATACATCTTTCTTTTTCTTACCTAATGCATCTCAAGGAGCTTTCCACATCTGTGCTGCTATGAGCTCCTAGTGTTCCACCCCACATCCATAAGAGCTTCACATTACTCTAAATATTAAGGTTCTTTTTTTTTTTTTACTTTTGTATGTATGTCTGTTTTGCTCTTTGGACAGTAATACCTAAAGATGTGTTTGCAAAGAGGGAAACAGATATGTATTTTAGCATATATTGCTCCAGTACAAATATCTAGTATCCTATCTTAATGTCATCTTTTTACAATTCTTCTTTCTACCTATTGATTACTAATTTCAAAAGTTGGTGAGTATAACCATAGCTAGGAAGGGGAAAATCATGAATTTTTGAGCCCAGCTTCTTCACTGTGCTGCACTTTTAAACGCATACACAGCTCGGATATGCCATACAGGGGAATCCTCCTTTGGCTCTGTTTTGTTTGTTTGTTTGTTTTGGGTAAGCCCCTTATTGACCAGAGATAAAGAAGAAACATTTGTTGACATCTGCAAAATATCTGCTTTAAGTAAACACAGCCAGGAAGTATTGGGCTAGATAGGTTTACTTTCCCATAACAATTACTTGAAAAATCACTCCTTTTGACAAAATAATGATTTTAATATAATGTAGATAAAACAGTTTTGGATTTAATATCATATTGGAATTTATATTTACTAGAACAGAAATTGTCAGATGAATAGCTCTCCTGAAAACTCTGCCTTAAATCATTTTTTTTAAAAAAAGTTGTTTTTTAGTCGTTGAAGAAATGACTGGATCCGCAGCTTCATAACTCCCTACATAGCTACTGATGGTTATGGCCTAACTGAAGGTAAGTGATGTCCAAGTTTATGAAGTAATAAAAATTGTCTTCTGCCTTCATAGGCATCTTCTCCTGCAGCCTTACCCTGCCATCCCATATTGCCATGCAACTACTTTCCTTTAATCCATCCCCAACTCTCCTATCTTTGTAATCTACTTTTCTTTCCTTCTCTCCAGCTGACCCTTCTTGAGACAAAACAGGAAAGGGTCTTATGAATTATCAATTGCACCCCTGTTAGATGGATGGGTGACTGTGTGCTCTTTGTAAATAATTATCTACATTACAGCATTTACTTCACTCAGACATTAACACTTCAAACCTTCTATATCATAACTGTTTTTCCCCTTCCCTCTCACTATTCCAAACCCAATGGAATTTCAGACTTCAGCTAGGGAGATTTGAGTTGGCAAAGAGGAGAATCCTGCGGTACTCATTGTTTACTATGCTACTTGTCCAATAGAGACATAATGTGAGCCTTGTAGGTAATTTAAAATTTTCCAGTAGCCACACAAAAAATAGAAAATAAGACTAATTTTAATAATGTATTTTATTTAACTAAGTATATCTAAAATATTATCTTTTCAATACATAATCAGCGTAAAAATGATTAATGAGATATTGTGCCTTCTTTGATTGTACTGTCTTTGAAATGCAGTGTATATGTCATACATACGACCCATCTCAGCTCAGACTAGCCACATTTTAAGTGTTCACTGGCTGCATAGGCCAGTGGCTACCATGTGTGGCCCTCATATTGTCCAGTGCAGGTGTAGAGAGTGGCTCAAGGAAAGGTGGGGCTGGTCAGGAAATCTAACATCTGTTCTCCCCAAACAGGCCCCAGATCTCCAGAGGAAGTGGAGAAGCATTGTGGTATAGCAGGTGCTGCATAAAATAAAGTCTCAGGAGATTCTGACTGTGCCAGTCTGTGTCACTTCATCACCAGTTTTTTCATGAAGGAATCTGGAATCTAGGTCTCGGTTTTGCCGTTCTGTTACCAGGTTATTCATTAGAACTTTCTTTCTTAGCAGAACCTAATTTCTATTCCCTAAATGTCTCCAATGTGACCCCCAAATATGATGTTCTGTGTAGTTAAATCAAGTTTTAGAGACATATTATATTAATTCTAATATATTTATTGATAATTCCATTGGGATTTTTAAAACTATAGCCCTCTCTTTATAAAACTCTAAAATGTACCTCTGCCAATCTAGTTTTATTCTTCCTCTAGATAGGAAATTTCTGAGAGATATGTATGTTTCCAGGAAAGGGCCTTTTCATTAAGACAGCTATTGCTGCATAACGAATAAAAATGTCGAATGGATGGATGAACTTCCCAAAATATGATGGAACCTCACAACTACACTGCTTTCATATCAAAGACATTTTCAATCCTCTATAAGCACCTGGAGTTATCAGTAATCACAACGGGTAATGCAAGGTAAGTTTTAATACTTTGAGCGCATTTCAATCTCTACACTTCATTTATTTCACAAATTAGTTTACTATAAATCCATCATCAGTAACAAATTTTATATGCTGTTTCATAAAAAAGTGATTTCTTTTATTGCTTTTCAGATTTGGAACACTTTCTTTTTCCTCTGTTTTTTCATACCCAAGTAAACATATAGATCTTATCATGTCATTAAAACGGTGCAAATTTTACAAAACCTGTCTTCATCATTAGAGACAGTTTGATACATTCCATTATGCCAAACACCATGTAAGCGCCTTATGTCCCTAACATTTATAGTTTTTTTTATTACAATCAGCATAAGAAAAACAAAAGTCTATTTCACCAAATAGAAGCCAATCGGCATATTCAATGGTTTTAGAGCGACTTCGCTAGAAATTAATTTAACTGAAATCATCAGCCTATTGAGAAACAGGAGTGACAGTTTATAAACCTCTTCCTACTGAACATAAATATTATTTGAAATGTAAATGGGAGTCAACTGAATAAAAACAGTCAAGGATGGAGATTGAAATATTTCTTTTATATTCAGTAACTAATCTTACTTGAATTGATGTGTAATTCCATAAATCAATTTCTTTCTAATTTTATATAAATTCAGAATAAAATGACTCATAAAAACCTCTTTAATACATTCTTCTGGAGCTACAGAGTTATAGATTATTCATCCTTTTTTCTTTAACAGTAATGGAAGTTGTTGGCCGTTTATTTTCTCATTAATTTAGGTGCATATAAAATGGCAAGAATAATGAAATGGCATGATGGTTTTATTAAAATTATTGGCTATAAGGAAGCTTAGATTATGATTCTGAATCATACATTTGTGTTTTCATTAACTGGTATGGGACATGCTGTATCATTTAAACATGTTGGTGAAATCAGTTCAAGTATAGTTTATCTTCTAAAAAAGTTTCTTTAGATGACATTACTCATTTTAAACCAAACTGTGATCTAGTCTAGTGATTCTCAACTGTTGCCGTCTTAAATCACACCAGTTACCCAGCAATGGACATGATGGAAATAAACTCATTTTTTCTCCTGAGGAAGGCATACTTGTGAAAGCATTATTAAGCAGTATTATAAAAGTCTTCCTTCTCGTGGAGATGATATTTTGGCCCCAATGGAAGCAGGTATATCACTGATCCAGAACAATTTTTCCATTGGCATTCATAATTATCCTCATTTTAATAATGTGAGGGAAAATATCAAATTTCCATTGCAGCGAAGAAGATAATTCATATGCTGCTGCTGGAACGCAGATTAGCATTTATTCTTGAAGATTGATTGAAACACACCTATTCAGAGCTCTAATAGAACATGTGTCCCCTTGACTCAGCAAGCCCAATTCTAAAAATTTATCTTGGGGGCTGGCCCTGTGGCGCAGTGGTTAAGTGCGCACGTTCTGCCTCCTCGGCCCGGAGTTCGCTGGTTCGAATCCCAGGTGTGGATACAGTACCGCTTGGCAAGCCATGCTCTGGTGGGCGTCCCACAAATAAAGTAGAGGAAGATGGGCATGGATATTAGCTCAGGGCCAGTCTTCCTCAGCAAAAAGAGGAGGATTGGCAGCACTTAGCTCAGGGCTAATCTTCCTGAAAAAAAAAAAAATTTATCTTAAGAAAATAATCAGGAACGGGCACAGAGAGTTGCTATGAAGATATAAACAAAGACAAGTGTTTACCAAATAATTACACAAATGTAAAATTGCAGCTGTGGTAAATTCCATGAAGAAGAGCCATGTGTGTCCATGATAGTAAAAATGACTTAGTTATGGAGGCCAAAGAAAAATTTCCCTGTAGCTAAATCCCAATCAGATATCAGAAGCAAGAGAATAAGTTAATAAACAGAGAGTATCTAGAACAAATGCAAGCAGAGGTGTAATAGACACTGAGGAAGGGAGTGTGAAAAGTACAAGTCACTGAAAGAAGTTCAGTGGAGTCAGAATAAATGAGATGATGTGAAGGCAGAGTAATAAAGGAGTCTTGAGATATGGGAGAGGACTGAGTCTTTTAGCGTCTAATGGGAGTTAGCTTTGAATGATGGGAAGAAAATGTTGGGCACTGACATAACGAAACTTATGATTTCCAAATATCCCTGTGACGGTGGTGGCAAGTTTAGAATGAAGAGGTTCACAGTACATTGATCTAAGCCCAATTAGAAACCACTGCATTTGACCAGGTAAGGATGATGGTGGCTTGGACTAGAATCGAGGCAGAGAGAGAGGCCAATGAACAGATTTCTAGATATGTCAGGCAGGAAAAATTCAGTCAGGAGCGAGGCAGCAGCATTGTCCGGGTTGATTCCTAATGTACGGTTTATGGACAGGGTTTTCTGGAGAGTTGCCAGGAAGAACTAGATGGAGCTCGGGTTCGCTTTTGAAAATAACGTTTCTGGAGTCTACGAAACATTAGAAAGAATATATAAAGAAGGCATTTGGATATATATTGTGACTTCAGAAAGAGATTAGTGCTAGAGATCTGATTTCTTATTTTTGTTGGTAGTAAATTAACTCCTGGGTAGGAGTTATATAATCTAGGAGAACGTGTAAGGCAGAATGTGTGAGAAGGGAAGAAGGCACAGTGCAAATTTCAAGGGAATTCCAAAATTTAACGTCAAAGTAGAAGAGAATGATCTTAGAAAAATGGCAAGAAGAAGTCCAGGAAGCAGAAAAAAAAAAAACTGAAGAGTATTGTACCAGAAAAGCAAGAGAAAATAATTTTTTTTCAAGAAAAGATAGGAAGAGACATGGCTGGAGAAAGAAGAAGGATGAACAAAACATATGTTGAATTTAGTGAAGTCACACAATAGCTTGGCCATGAGAGCCTACAGAGGGAAGGCCAGTGAGAGTCACTTACATCGGAAACTAAAAATAACCAGAACTTGCAGATGAGGGAAACAAAACAATATTTAATGACAAAGCAACGTTAAAATATAATAAAAGATTAAAAGTTCTTAAAAGGATTTTTGAGTTTAATAAATAATTTTTATTTTACATTGTATAGTTATGTATAATTCAGCTATTTTTAAATATACTATGTATAGAAATAAGATACATGCTTACAGATTGTTCAGAAGAAAGGTTTCTAAATATTTAGATCATATAAATTATCTCTTACAAAAAAAAAGCCCTCAAACTCAAATTAGAGAACAAAATTGTATTTATTTATATATTTTTTGTAAATTATATATGTGCTATTCTACTAATGCATTATCATCTCTGTAAGACATAAATAAGGATAAAAATTCTAAAAAAATTAAGCAATTTAGCATAAATATTTCATCTCATTTCTGAACTGTAAAAGTCATTTTTTATCATTTATTTTTAAAAATGGGTTTAACAGTTATAGTGAGAGCAATGTTCTAAGCCTAGATTCTTATTCTAGTTATTTTAATGCTTAATTATTATCTCTATCATAGCTAAACATATAATCCCCAAAGAATCAATGAATATAATATTCAATATCCACTTTGGGAAAGATGCATCATTAATGAAAATATAAATGCATATATCAAAAGATGTAACATTTAATGTACTTCCTTGTAGATGATGCCATGTGCTGAGGAAATGCTTGTACAGTAGTAAAAGCCAAGTATCGACCCGCCAGCTTCTTGTTTAATTCTCGAGCTTGCTTTACTAATGCTATTTTTTAGATTTACCATTTCTCTATAAGGAATATTGTTAAGTTCCATTTTCTGATGATTAGCGTAGCTAAAACTAGATAACTTACTAAGGGAGTTTACTTAACTGGCCAAAGTAAACAGCGATATCCTGGAGGCAAATTGCTTTGCTTCTCACTCTTTTGGAACCTCCCTTTCCCCTCCAGCCGTATGTGCTGTGATGTGTGACTATCTGATGCATGAATTCCGTTAATTTCATTCTATCCTTTCACATTATTTAGATAAAATCACGATAACGTAGATGTTTTTATATTTTCTTCCCGTATCCCACTGGGTTATTTTGCACATTCCACTTTGGAGAAAAATAATTTAGAATAGCACAAGGTCACAAAATTATGTTATGATAAAAAATCAAACAGTGATCATAGAACTTAGGGAAGAGAGTATTAAAATCAACATAGGTTTTTGTCGTTTCTCTAGCTAAAAGCCTCTCCACACTTTTCACAACCTTTTCCTTTTTGCTTAACCAACAAAATATGTGAGGATTTCATAATTAGCCAACTACACTGGTCTATGAATTAGGTCTAAAATGTAACAAATTCATCCAAATTAAGATGTTATACCAATCAAGTTTTTGGTTTGTTTGCTTGCTTTGTTTATTTTTTGTTCATTTGTTTTATTTTTTAGACTAGTTTATTTAATGTAGCATTATCCAAAAACGGCCAGCAGAACCAGCATAGAAAGCCTGGCCTATCTTCTGACTCTATACGGATACTATGAAAGTACATTTTGTAGACTTCTTTATTAAAAGTAACAGACACATTTTGGAAATTAAGAAAAAATGGGGATAAGCTGTGTAATTTATTCTTGAGTTTCCTGAACCTTATCATAATTCTAGTTTATTAGTGCAGAAATCTGTTCTCTTTCTGGTCAGTTACTCATTAGTGATTTTCAAAAATATTTAGTCCATTAACCACTTTAGTAGGTCTAAAGCATCTTGAAATATCTTTTTTCCTCCTTTTAAAATGTCTACCACCAAACAAAATAAACCCACATCTACTTAAAATTAATTGGGTGGAATCCTATTTCTCTGAGATTCTGCCAATACAATGTTATCATGTTAACATTAAGTTTGATAAGAGGATGATGAATTCATATCAGAAGCAAAAAAATGAGACGTGAAGATAGTTGAGCAGATTTGATATGTACAAGAGCTCTTGAGTCAGACTGCTTGGGTTTGAACCCTGACTGCCATTAAATAGTTGTGTGACTTTGGACAAATTATTCAAATTCCTGCATTTTAGTTTTCCTGTCTGTATATACCTCTGAGAATTGTTGAAGGGAAAAAGTGAGTTAATATATAAAAAAATTACATTAATTACCAGCACAAAGAACTTAATAAATGTTAAATACTATTACAATATGCTAAACCTTATTAAACATCATAATAGGGTTGCTTTCTTAAAGGAGCTTAAAGTTTTCTTCTCTGTTCCCACTATATGAAAAAAATAATAATACAATTTCAGCTGAATTGGATGAAGAATAAAACAGACACTTTTGCACCACACAAGATAATTTAAAAGACCCATATGTGTGACCCTTTAAGTTATCTTTTCATGAGTTGAAAACATGTATGCCCTTTACAAAGAAGAGACCACTGCACATTTGTCTCCTGGAGAATTCATTCTCCATTATACTTCCCTTTGGTAGTGAAGGCTCTGATGAATTCAGGGTTGCAAAAATTTTTGTGTTACCCTTTCTAGTTAGTATTTCAATCCTAATAGCTGAGTGGGAGATTTCTAGCATTTATATGAAGAAGTCTATACCAAGCAGGATTCATATTTGTTATTACACTACATCAAAGTTTAGAAAGCTTCTGGAAATTCTTTCATAAACTTTGTAAATTGTATGAAGAAGAAGCCAATTTTAGCCAATCTTTTAATGAGATTAGAATTATATTTATTGAAGGTCTAGGATGAAACCAATGACAAATGGAGACATTTTTTTTTTCATTTTTGTCATCACCATCAAATAATATATATAGCAGTTAAGACAAAAATCACAGTTCTTCAAAAGTTAATATAATGTACCCATCTATGTTCTATTTCTTTATTTTTAATATTATTCCCTCTGTGTTAATAAAGCTCTGTTTAAGCCTTCAAAATCAGGCTTTTAATGTTCAAAACTTACTCAAGATGACTACGACAATATATGATTCAACTAATTAAGTTGTGCGAGATGTCAAAAGTGCAAAATTTGACTAAATTCAGCATCCGCCTTTTTGCATCCATTTAGAATATTAATCACCTAGTATGTTTGGTGATCTTTTCAAAAAATTATGCATATATTTTGTTGCATTAATCAGAGAATATATCTTCATCTTTATCTATCCATCCATCCATCCATCTATTATCTATGCATATATCAGAAGAGTTCTTTGATGATTGAAGATCTTTTTAGCCTTTTGATTCAGTATTACTAAAATAAATCCTGCTTAGAATATGTTATCAAATGCTAATGCCTTCCTAGATTTGCAAATGCTTTGAAGTTTAGGAAGACTGCTTGTAGTTACACACATAAACATGTATTCTGATCATTTTTTTACTCCCCCAAACCTATGATATAATGTGGCAGACATAATTTAAGGTAACAATCAATGAGTCAAGTACTGGTAAAATTCTTGATCCTTCATTAGAGGGGGAATTTAAGACTTGCTATTAGCCAATAGAATATGGCAAAGGAGATGAAGTGTCACTCCCTTGATTAGGTAAGACAAGTATGAGGGCGTGTCGGACACATGATTACATTACGTTGTATATGACTCCCTCTCTGCAGACTGGAGTGAGAGCACCTGCTGTTCACCTTGAAGTAACGTTGTGAGAGGGTCTATGGAGAAGGCCAGGTGGCAGGAGACAGTGGGCAGCCACTGGCACCTGAGAGTAGGCTCCACCCAACAGTCAGTAAGATGCTAGGGCCCTCAGTCCTACAACCACAAGGAAACGAATTCTTCCAATGACCTCAATAAATTGGGAAGCAGATTCTTGCTCAGTGAGCCTCCAGATGAGAATGCAGACCAGCTAATGCCTTGATTGCACCCTGGTGAAACCCTGAGGAGAGGATTCTGCTTAGTCATGTCTGAACCTTGGGCCTACACAAGCTGTAAAACAATAATGGGAGTGCAACTAAGTGACTTAATGATCAAGCCACTAACTTTGTGGCAATTGGTTATTCAGTAATAGAAAACTAATACAGTAAGATATAGCCATCTTCATCTTTATTTTATAGATGTGAAAATTAGGATATAGAGAATTCAAACACTTTGGCCAAGATGACATTGCTAGTGAGTTCCAAAGCTGGTTCCTTTTTTTTTTTTTTCCTGAGGAAGATTAGCCCTGAGCTAACATCTGCCTCCAATCCTTCTCTTTTTGCTGAGGAAGATTGGTCCTGAGCTAACATCTGTGCCCATCTTCCCCTACTCTATATGTGGGAAGTGTGACACAGCCTCAGCATGGCTTGGTTAGCAGTGCGTAGGTCCGCATCAGGGATCTGAACCAGTGAACCCCAGATTGCCAAAGCAGAGTGTACAAACTTAACTGCTGTGCCACCACACTGGCCCCCAAAGCTGGTTCTTTATCCCAGTTTTAATTTCTCCTTCTTCTCCCCTTCCTACATCTTGCAAGTATAGGTACCATTTATCAGACGTTAGTTGGATGCTAGATAATTACCTACCACGTACAGACATTATCCTTATGAAAACTCTTTTGAGGAACTTCTATCCTATTACATCCTCTTTGCAGATGAGAATTTTTATATGATGCCATCCCATTTACAGATGAGAGGTTAAATAACTTCCTAAAAGCACAGGGCAAGAATTCAAACGCTGTTTTAACTCCAAAACTCACACTATTAAGCATTCTGTATGATTCCAATGCTTCCTTTATCATGCCACTGTTGCCTCAGAATGCTGTGGGTGCAATAAAGCACAGATGTAGTTATGCTTTATCATGGCAAATCTATACTGATGCCACCATACCCCTTGATTTTTTTTTAAGCCAATCACATAGACAAAGGAAATCTCTCTTCATATTTTAAGCCTCTCTTAATGCATTGATGAATGTTTCTGACAATAAAAAGTTCTGGTTTACAATTATTATTTACTAAAATTAATATCTAGTTCGTTTGAAATTATAAGAAAAATTTAAGGAAACAAAGATTGTTCTTATATACCACTTTCAATAATTAGCCCCATCACCATAAAATCATTAAAATGGATATAGGCAAGACAAAACTTTCTTTCTTGAGAAGCAGGTCTTCTCTACGAGAAAAGAAAACATGTCGGACAGTGTTTACATAAAGAGCTCGAGCCACAATAAAACCATTTCTTCTTTTCAAACTCCTGATGAGTACCCCAGTGGGACCTGCAAGACAGACTTTTATGTTGCTCTGGCTTTAGAGAAAAATAATAGTAGAATATTTTAAAGCAATATTAGGGAGACAATAAAAAGAAATAGTTTATTCAGCCACAGCATGTGGGAATAAAAGCAATTAAATAGAAGATTTAAACATAGAATACACTATTTTCCTTCTATACTAAAGCTGCAATATGCTGACCTAGTTAGCTTCTTAAATAGGTAGCACAAAGACCATTTCCCCACTAGATCATTTTTAGGTATTCAAACATTCACTGGACATGAGAATGAAATGGTGCCGTGTTTCCTACTGTAATCGGATAGTGTTTGAAAAGCAACCCACCATTTGAGGCTGAGCCCAGAAGCCATATCTGAAATGCTTTCTCCCTTTTGTTTTGTGCCTCACTTCTTTAAAAATCGGAGAGGTGGGAGAATTCTGTTTCAATTTACAGAATAGAAATTGAATAATATATGTGATATTCAATTTCTATTGATATTCAATACCTGACTCACAGAAAGTATATGTGAAAAGTTGTCTTTAAGGTTAGGGAGCTAGAGAATGGTAAGGATGGGACTGAAATCCCAGATCCCCCACAGTCTGTTCTCTGGTGTGTTGATGCTGCCCAAACAGCTTCCCTAGGGAGATCCATAATCCGTGCACCCAAAACAAATTAGATACTCAATAAATACTATTGCTGATTTTGTCAAAAAGAAGTCCAAATTGTTTGTGAAAATAAAAGGGAGCATTTTGCAAAAAGGAAAATAACAGCAAATTTATAACAGCGAGAATTCATTAGAATTCATTAAGACAATTCTTAACACTGGAAAATTCTATGACAAACACCATGTCCTTGTACAAGATAAAAGGTAGAATAATCGTATCTCATTTACAAAGTACAAGATGACCTAGCACTCAAGAATATGAATAAAAATGCGATCCAACTTTTCTTTTTTTTCTTCTGAGAATGATTTGCCCTCAGCTAACATCTATTGACAATCTTCTTCTTTTTGCTTGAGAAGGATTCACCCTGAGCTAACATCTGTGCCAGTTGTCCTCTATTTTGTATGTGGGCCACCACCACAGCATGGCCACTGATGAGTGGTGTAGGTCCGTGCCCAGGAACCAAACCCGGGTCACCGAAGTGAAGCATGCTGAGCTTAACCACTACACCATGGGGCCAGTCCGTATCCAATTTTTCTTTAAATCCCTCTAATATGGTCAGACACAGAAAATTGAAGGGTTAACATTTGTTTAAATAAATAAAAGGCTGAGAATTCAAAGTACTTATAGATACAATTCTTTTGTGTGTGAAACGATCTATGAATATGAACACATTTCAGGTTTTAAAGTATGAATCCAATTACAATACATTTTTTAAAACTAGTATTGCTAATAATAGGTTTTGTAATGATACATTTAAGAATTGAAAAATATATAAGGACATGTTTATATTATTATTCTATGGGAATTTCTGTGATATCATGTTCTAGGAGATTGATGATACCAATGGCAAAATATAGGAAAAAATAAATGTATATGGAAAATAAAATATATTTAAAATACATTTTTGTATTCCATTTATTTGTATTTTCTGTTTACAAAGAGCTGCAAACCCAATGTAAAAAATTTAACACAGAAACACTATAGAAGAAGGCAAGAAGTTTTCTAATAACGTCATCAAGTGAAATAATTCTCATCAAACTCTGGACAATTTTTTTCCATAATTCTACTTTATTTATACATATAGGAATGCATATGTATATATAAACTTTAATGCATGTTATATAAACAAGTAACTTAACATCTAAATTTTAAACATATTTATTAAATTTATTTGATGTTTAAATATATTTGTTTAAATTTAATGAATTTCCTTTGTTTTTAATTTTATAATTTAAATTTACTAATTGTATTTAATTTAAGCATTAAATTAAATTAATATATTCAATTAAATTAATTAATTAAATTATATTAAATATATTGTAACACACAGACACATACATACATATAGTATGTAATATAGTATAACAGCTAAAATGTAACCATATTATAAATAGATAATACATTACTTATTTTACCAAGCTAATATACAGTAAAAATTATCTAACTTATTTCTTATTTTTCATTATATCAGTACCATAATGACAATCTTTGCACATACACATTTTTCCACTTCTCTTAATATTCATTTTGGATTCATTAACTAGTATTAGGCTTTATAGATAAAAGGTATGCTTGTTTTTTATTTTGATGGACATTATCAAATTGTTCTACAAAACAATAATAAATTTTTATTCACATAAGTAGCTTCATCAGCTTACCAATTCAATAATCAAGAAAAAGCCCTTTTCATTTTAATGTACTTCATTGTTAATTAGGTAAATGTTATATTTCACATTTTCTTGTCATTATTTGTGGAGAAACAGAGGGCTGGAACTTTGAGTTTAATGTATTTAATATTTTTAAGTCCATGTCTAAGAAAAACCAAACGTTTTTATTCCTTAGTTATAAATTAATCCCTGTCCATTACTTTCTCCAGAATTTTATTACTGTGCTGCTACCAAGTAGGATTGATCTAATTTTTAAATCATTAATTATTGACTGTTTTAAGAATTGAGGCTCTGGAGCATACCTCCCCTTGCTGTTACTCTGAGTTTTACCAGTTACTGGTACATCAGCTATGCGATTCGAGCAATTGGCCTCACTTTTCTATTACTTAGTTTCCTCACTTTGTATAATCCTATTCATAATTACAACCTCCTAACTTTGTTGCTAAGATTATATAACAGAAGTAAAGCATTTAGCATCATGCTTAAACACAGCAGGGTTTAATAAAAGATAGTTAAAATAATAAATATAATAATATATTGAAATGATGATGGTAACATGGAATAACTATTTGTTTTCAAAGTTCTTATGTGATATCTGGCTAACCACATACCAAAAAAAAAAGATATTAGACTCCTATCTTACACCACTCACAAAAATGAACTTGAAATGGATTAAGATTTAAGTGTAAGGCTTGAAACCGTAAAACTCCTAGAAGAAAATATAAGGAAAAAGCTCCTTAACATAGGTCTTGGCAATGATGTTTTAAGTACAACACCAAAAGCATAAGCAAAAAGGCAAAATAAATAAGTGGGGCTACATCGAACAAAAAAGCTTCCGTTCAGCAAAAGAAACAATCGACAAAATGAAAATGCAACCTACAATTTAGGGGAAAATATTTGCAAACCATATATCTGATAGGCAGCTAATATCCAAAATATATAAAGAATTTATACAACTTATTAACAAAAACAACAAGCAATCTGATTAAAAATAGGCAGAGGAAGTGAATAGACATTTTTCTAAAGAAGACATACAAATGGCCCACAGGTACGCAAAAATATGCTTAACATCCCTAATCAACAGGGAAATGCAAATGAAAACATCAATGAGATATCACTTCACATCTGTTAGAATGGCAGTCATCAAAAAGACACTAGATAAGTGTTGATAGGGATGTGGAGCAAAGGGAATCCTTGTGCACGGTTAGTAGAATGTAATTTAGCACTGTCATTATGGAAAACAGCATGGAAGTTTTCTCAAAAAATTAAAAGTAGAACTACTGTATGATCCAGCAATCCCACTTCTGGGTACATATCCAAAGAAAATGAAAACAGAATATCGGAGAGATGTATGCACTTGTGTGTTTATCGCAGCATTATTCACAATAGCCAAGATAAGGAAACAACCTAAATGTCCATCAGAGGATGAAAAGGTTAAGAAGTTGTGGTATATATTTACAATCGGATATTATTTAGCCACGAGAAAGAAGGAAATTCTGCCATTTGCAACAACATGCATGGTGCTTGAGAACATTATGGTAAGTGAAATAAGTCTGATAAAGAAAGACAAATATGGTATGATATCACCTACATGTGGAATCTAAAAAAACTGAACTCATAGAAACAGAGACTAGAACAGCGGTTACCAGGGGCTGGGGGTTGGGGGAAATAGAGAGATGTTGGTCGAAGAGCACAGACTGCCAGTTAAAAGATCAAGTTTTGGGGATCCAATATGCAGCATTGCGATTATAGATAAGAATACTGTACTATATAATTGAAAGTTGCCAATAGAGTCAATCTTAAATGTTCTCACCACACACACACACACAAATTGTAATTATGTGATGTGACAGAAGTGTTAGCTAAAATTAAGGTGATAATAATATTGCTATATATAAGTGTATCAACACGTTGCACACATTAAAGATACGCAATGTTGTATGTCAATTATATCTCAATAAAGTTGGGGAAAAAAGAATTAAAAGTTAAATTTTTAATAATAGTTTTAAAATAATTGTATTTATTTTCTCTTCTTTCAAACTTGCACTGAGATCACGTATACAAAAATAATATTTAACCACAATAGCATCAACATTTTGTAACTTTTAAGATTTTTTTTTCTAAATTTTCTTCCTATAAATTATCTCAGAGAAATGTTTAAGAATCTATGGGGGGCCAGCCCTGTGGCCGAGTGGTTAAGTTCTCACATTCTGCTGTGGCGGTCCAGGGTTTCACTGGTTTGGATCCTGGGCGCGGACATGGCACCACTTGCCAGGTCACGTTGAGGTGGCCTCCCATATGCCACAACTAGAAGGACCTGCAACTAAGATATACAACTATGTACCAAGGGGGATTTGGGGAGATAAAGCAGAAAAGAAAAAAAAGAATCTATGGGAAAAATATACAAACGTAGGCAAAATGTCATACTTTTTTAAAGTGTTTTAATAGTTTGAGAAGAATCATAAATACACTTCTTTTTTCTTTCCTTCTCTGTTATTCTGGCATTCGAAAAACTGTATTCATTTAAAAATTTATCGGCCCATTCTTCTATAAAATGAATCATAATGTCCTAATTGTTATCGGCAGAAAAAAAACAGAGTCTACCTCAATGTTCAATTAGGAATACACACAGAGATGCAACTTTATCAGTGCCGACATTTGCAAAAGCTTTGCATATTTCAAAAGTGATCGTGCTCCACTGAAATGAGTACTGTTGCTCTCCCCACAGCACAATATGCTTTACTGATCACATTCATATTGATGTATCATCATCCCAGGTCAAGGTAAAACAGTAGAATAGCCATTTACATTAAATTACTCACAATATTGATTTTATTGCTACTTCTACAAATATGACGTGACGCTTTAATTTTAGGTCCAGATATGACAAGATACTTCAATTCTATCTGATTTAAAGAGTCTGAGAGTTCTCTGGGTGGGTGTTTAAACTCTTAAAATATTAAAAGATTGAATTTCTTCCTGAATTTCATGAACTTGACTTTTCAAACCAGAAAAAAAAATGTTCTCAAAATAGGTTTCTAAAATCTCTTTTGCTTTCTTTTCCCACTGACTTCTCTGCTCATTTTGACTTCCAAAAGATGTAATATAAATAGTATCCACTTTGAAGGGAATATATACATGGATAAGAGCTTTCTTCATATTTTTTATTTGACTTTTGTTTAAAAGAAATTGTCTACCACCAGAGATGAGCGATGCAATGAATAATCTTAAGTATTCCAGGAATTTAAAAGATCAATTATTAAAGGAGTCTAAAGATGCCAACTTAAATACATATCATTATTCCTTATAATTTATTTGAAAGTTCAAAAAAAATTTTTTTATTCAAGACTCATCTCCTGCGCCAACTGCTGTGGACCAAAGTAGGAATTCAAGTTTAAACAAAATAGGATTTTCTTCCTGAGAAGCACTGCTGTTTTACACTCTCTTCTTGGCAGCATAAAATTATTGTGAGAAATGTTCTATTTAGGAAGGTTTTTTTGTCTTGTTGCCCATGAAACCTCTCTTAAAACATTAATAATTATTTTTATAACTAGAAAGATAATTCTCTTATTTTTTTATTAATTACACTGATGTTGAAGTTTGGGACATGTCAAGAAAAAAACACCAAACTTGTCCCCGGCCTCAAAGATTATAATCTATTCAGAGACATAGTTACATAAACTCTAATTATGAAGAAATCTAATGTAAATTAGGTTCATTTTGGAGAACTTCTTGTCTCCCTCTTTCTTAGTTCCAGAGGTATATTGACAAGTTTTCAAAGATTAACAAAAACTGAGAAGTAACCTGAGGCATTTCAATTGCCAAGAAATTGATTTTGATTCTAAATAATAACAGTCAACCTGGAGGTAAAATTATGTAATATCAAAGTGAATGCCAACCATATTGGGGCACACTTCCTTCTCTTTAGGAGGACTGCTTATTTGGTTTGGTTTAGTTTTAAACTACAAATAAATTGTGAGCAAAATCTCAGATTCTAATTTGTACAGCTGTGCATGAAAAAGAGATCTGTTGCTTCCTCCAAACTGGAAAGAACTAACTCCAGAGTAGTTGCTATAGGTCTTGGAATTCCCTATAATTCTGGAGTGGGAAAAGCTGGAAGGATACAGAATTTATACATTTCCAATTCAATTTTTTACTGAGATCATTTGAAATCACAATGTGTTTCCTAGGCAAGTGATACTGACCAGGTGCACAATGGTGGCAGCCAAGTCAAAACTGGCTATGGTGGTGATCCCAAGAGGTGAAAGAAGAGAATAATAGAACTGAATGCAAAGGAATCAAACATCTATGTAATAATCTTATCATTAATTCAGAAAATGTGCCAATCGGGGCCGGCCTGTGGCCCAGTGGTCAAGTTGGCGCGCTCCGCTGTGGCGGCCCAGGGTTCGTCAGTTCAGATCCTGGGCGCGGACATGGCACCGCTCCTCAGGCCACATTGAGACGGCCTCCCACATGCCACAACTAGAAGGACCTGCAACTAAGATGTCCAACTATGTACCGGGGGCATTTGGGGAGATAAAGCAGAAAAAAAATAAAAGATTGGCAACAGTTGTTAGCTCAGGTGCCAATCTTTAAGAAAAAAAATAAAGGAAATGTGCCAATCTTTTCAAGTCTGAAGCTCCAGGAAACTTAAGCTAAATGGATTTTCCAAATTCATATAATATGGCAGCAAAGCTGTGACTAGTTTTCTGAGGTTTCCCTTCCAGGAAAGGACCAGCAGATACAAGTTACTAACCATTCCTCTCCTGTCTATGAAGACAATCCGATATCTTATAAAAGTTTCATAAGAATTTTATTAGGAAATGAGATGACTATGTCCCCCTTTCTTTATATGTGGCCGTACAGTCATTCATAGGCTCATATATTTATGATTGTTACTACTTTGAAAAAATAAAACTATGTTTCTGCCATTATGGAGTTTCCCTTCTTGCAGGGGGTCATGAACAGACAAGGTAATTTCAGATAGGAGCAAAAGCCATAAAAAGAGTAAAGCAAGGAAGTTCTTTTAGGGATCTGACAGTGGAAAGGATGCTTTCTGCCTGTGCAGTGAAGTGTGCAGTAAAGATTGGCAGAGCAAGTGCAAATTTTTGAATATGCTTTATAAAAATACATGACTCCCAGAAAAGTGTCTCTAAGACTCAGCAATTTTCCAAGAGCAGTACTTACATATATTTTAATGACCTATTCAAATCATAAATGCATGCTTTTTATGGCTTTAATTACAGAGTAAATTTCCTAATGTTATAAAATCCCGAATAGCTGTTGGGAAGAAATCCTCACAATAGTGTGCTGGTCTTCAGACAATACACAAAATGGCTATTAATGAGTTCTGTGCAAAATGCATTGCCTGATTCTTTGCTTACTTGAGGCAACTTGACATGGAAATGAAATTATGGATTTACTGATCTGGACTTCAATCCTGGCCTTGGCCCTAGCTAGACGAATATGAAGTAACTACTCTGGACCTTAGTTAATTATTTGTGAAACAAGAAAATTGCATGAGGGAACCACACTACTCAATCTTTTGTTAGAAATTGGATAAAAGAAATACAGTGGTGCCTTCCAGCCTCTGTTCAGGGTGGGAGTGTAAAGGAGTGTCAGGGTGTGATGTACCAGGAATACTGCATTTCTGATTGGAAAAGAGGAGTGGCAAAATTTCCCAATATCCCATCCTGACTTACCAATAAGACTGTGTGGAGTTAAAGAGTGGTCTCGTTCAGGAAGAGCATGAGGATTTCTAAGCAATAAAGCCTTTAATGTGCTTTCCAGTGCTATGTATCCTAAAATTTTATTTCATTCTATTTATAGCTTTTACTCAAAAATCTTCTTGAGCTTTGAGGAACAAAACAAATTAATAATTATCTTCTTAACTGATTCTCAAGTCTTGCTTCATTTTGGTTTAAATATCTTTATAATCCAAAATCTGCTTATTATATCATATAGTTAAAACTTTACAGGTGATATTCTCTAGCCAGTAAAAACATATAGGACTCTGTAGGAATGGCATCTTTTATGCATTATTTAATGTAAATGAAGATTGAGTAGGAAGACATGGTTGGTCTACTCAGGTGTGACGAAACTCTATGCTGTTAAGAAGGTCATATGTGTGGGGACTGAGGAGCCTATGATCGGATGTAGGTCACGGTCACAGGCTCTGGCTTATTACCATGTTCAACTCTTTCATTGTCCCTTATCTTATTCATCTTCCATTTTTAACTCATCTTTATGAATTTCCTATCTTCCAAGGATGGGATTTATTTTCTCTTAATTTTCCTTGCTATCTAAAGAAATATCTTACTCCTAACAATTATGATTCTCATCATTTTTTGTTACTGAAATAAATCCCATTTCTACCTATAGCAAAGGTAGAATTCAGTAGTTTTATGTCTTAGAATCTGTTCTTTTGAGTTTAACATATGTATGATATACTGAAAACACGTCAAGGCATTAATTAAACAGTATGTTTAATAAAATATGGCATATAAGTTATATGAAATTATATTTTTAAAATTCACAACGTAGTTATATACCAGATATTGACTTTTCTCTTCACTTTTAACCTGTGGCACTCAGCTGGAGTTGTTTGACACATGTATCAGAACATCCTGGGGCAAAATGTATTGTAGTTTAACTATTAAGTATGTAGTATTTATTATTTGATTTTTCTGATTTTCTTAGATATGCTATTTGACTGTTTTGAAATTTCAAATTAAATAAGGTCATAAAATGGCTAGGTTTATCGAAAAGAGACAGGTTTTAAAATGATTAAAAGCAGGACAAATTCATCACTTACTTTTTAGATGTCATAGTGAACAGTTCCAGTTTAATGATATTGGTCCATAATCTGCAATTAAGAAGTTGTAGGGGAGAAAGACATTTCCTCTACCCACTATAGGTCCTTCTGCTGGCCAGGCTGCAAATTAAACTCACATGAGACAGAATAATGGGAGAAAATTAAACAAGCTTTATAACATGTATACATGGGAGAGACTCAGGCAAACTGAACAATTCACCAAAATGGCAGAAGCTCTCACCTGAAATACCATCCTCAGCTAAAGACAAAGGAGGATGTTGGGAGTGGGGGGAGCCAGTTATGGAAGATTACCAGAAAAGCACAGTAAACAAGAGTAAAGTTACTATGCAGATTTAAGTCCTGCCTTCTGCAGTGATAAGAGTTTTTAGAGACAAGATCATCCCCCTTTTTCCTGGTACAGAGAGGGAGACACATTTACAGATGGAGATTTCACTTACAAATGTAAATGTCTCTCAAAAAAGGGTAACTTCTGCTTTTCAGAGTTTATAGTATGTCTGCAGTTTTTAAAAGTAACCGGCCCAAAATAATCCTCATGCCAAAGAGACATATCTTCGGGTAGCCAATTCCAATCCCCCACAAAGTAATCTATTTTTCCCCCATTGTCCTAAAAGTCAAAACCTTTGATGAAAATTCAAAATACTTGATGCAAATGATCCATATTCAATCTATAAATCAAAATTGAGGTGAGTTTACTATGAGCTAGGTCTGAGGACTAGCTCGGGGCCTTCCTTCTTCAAGGAAGGAAGGGCATCAAAGAAGTGGGGTATACAGAGTGGTTATAAACCATCTTGGGACAAAGCACATACTTCACATATGACAGGAATATCTCTCTTACTACTGTTACTCAGTGCTTAGCTGGCACAGCAGGTTGGTGGTCAGCAGGTCAATAGTCACAAGGTAAGCACAGAAGATCAGTAATTAATCCTTAGTTTCTAGGAAGAGATGCTTCTCCTTAAAGAAATGCCAACATGGGGGGAAGTTACATCCCTATCTTTAAGGGCATCATCCTCGCCTTTGGGGACATAGTAAATGTTTAAAGCAGATGTACAATGCAGGCTCAACAGGCCATGCCAGGCCCTTTTGGAAAAACAAGGTCAGGCCAAATCAGTTTTAAAGCAAATGATTTCCTCATATACTCCAATATATACTATTGCTTTTCATTTATTTATCACATTTACAACTCTTGGACAAATCCTATCCCTCATCTACGTCTAGAAAGGTGTTTTCCACAGCACCAATTTGCATCCTACATTTTAATAAAGCCAAGGAAGCTAAGGCAGATGCTGGAAGGAAACGAGGCTGCTGCAGCCACAACTTCCGCAACCACGAGAATTCATTCAACACACAGCACTGCAGTGCATGGGGCACCGATTACTCAAAACATATGCTGTGTGTCACCTGATGAGGATTTTTAGGCTGCTTAATTTTAAAATGGTTTATGATGAGGATTTTTAGGCTGGTTACTTTTAAAACTGCAGATGAGAAGCAGGCTCCGAGGACTGGAATTTTGCTTGCCCTTTTGCATTTGTGAAGGAAGGGGGGGATGAGCTTGTAGGGACCTGAAATTGGCCACCCCAAGGTATGACTCTTTGGCATCAGGATTGTTTTGGGCTGATTGCTTTCGATAAACTGGGACAGGGATGGAGGCTCTGAGGAATGGAACTTGCCCTTGTTGGGACACATTTACATTTGTAAGGTAAATCTCTATCTGTAAAAGGTGCCTCCCTCTCTGTACCAGGAAGAAGAGGAGAGATGACCTTGTCCCTAGAAGCTCTTAATGGGGAAGGCAAGAACTTAAGTTGCTTGCTGTCTGGCAATCTCATGTAACTGGTTTAGGGTGGTGGCGTCTAACCTTTCTAACCTTTACTTAATCCGATTTGATTCTTGTCTAAAAGTCATGGGATCACCCAATGACCAGACTCCACCTGCACTGATACCATTTTAACTTTTTTTCATGTTCTTTCCTTTGTCTTGTAAAGAGATGAATCATATACCTATGCCTTAAATTTAGCCCTAACCCTCAACTCGGGGCAGCAGCAGGAGCTCTGACTGCCCATGGGTCCTGTCCCCACGCACCAGCTCTGCCTGCGCATGGGTCCTGTCCCCATGCCAGCGGGGGCAGCAGAAGCGGCGGCAGCAGAAGCTCTGACTGCCCATGGGTCCTGTCCCCATGCTACACTATTCTCTAAATAAAAGAGCACTACTGCCAGATCTTAAGAGTCTAAGAAATCTTTCTTTCGACTCCTCGGCTCACCGACCCCGCATCATCACCCAGAAAAGCAACACTTTTTCTATCCTTCAGGGTAGCTATAATTTTCTTATACAGATGATATTGCATTTTCAAGTACATATTCAAAGATTATTTAATGTAATAGACATTCCAGTGAAGATTTTTCCAAAGTAAAGTTTTGACTGGTTTATGATGATTTCTGCTCATTTTGTAAAACTTGAACAGATTTCAACTTCACTTAAGCAACACAGACAATTCTACTTTTCAGTGTAACAAAAATTGTAGGAAGACCATTTTAGTGCCCCTCAAATAACTTTTTCCTTTCAAAATATAAACATATATTTTAAAATAAAGTTAAGGGTAACTGTCAGGATTCACAATGGGACATCTACTACATGCTTGTTTTGCACTCAATTACATTTAAGTGCATTATATAACATAATAATAATTATGCTAAATGCAGGTAGTCACTTTCCTTGAGGCATTTTTTGCAGCCTATTGTATGTTTACATTACTTTCCTTCCACAACTAGCACTCAATAACTACAGGCTGCTTCTTAAGGAAATTGAGAACTCTCAGTTATTTTTACATCTCAAAAGCCAGAAATTGCCTCTTTTCTTAGTAGTGAATTTTATTTTGCAGTATATAAACTGTGTAGAAGCTATTTTTGCTTCTTGCTTTAGATGTGATGAATAGCTGTCATTCTGCAAATTATTTTGAACTTACAGTCACAAAACTACCTGATTAGCAACCTGCCTAAGTAGAGTACATGATAAGGCAGAAAAAGCAGCAGTATCTAGATGAGAAATTTGTTCCAGTTTGCTGCTTGCTGCTCAGCTGATTGAAAGTTAAGAATGGAAAGAGCTGCCTTATTGATGACAATGGGTTTGGACAGTGACCTTTGAAATCAATGAAATCTGCCCTTTACCTGCAGGGTCTTTGGATCCAACATGGATTCTTTTCCAGCACCTCCCCATTCTGCGTTAGACTCATGGAGAAAGTTACCCTCAGCACTTTAGTTTTAGTGATAAGAGGAACAAAAAATCAGAGTAACTAATTTTGAAAGGCTCCTGGCTGAGTTGAGATGTGCATTCTCATCTAGTAAATCTCAGTCATATCTTGTAACACAAGGATCACACACATTTTCTGCCTCTGCTACCTCTTATAATTAAAGAGATCTTCAGGTCATGATTAGGGAGATTTCTGGTTTATTTCCAAACGGTAAACAAAGAAAGAAAAAAACCTCTTGAATTAGACCATAACAGAAAATATTCCCCAGGGCAAAAGACATGAGAAGACACAGGTACAATACATAGGTAAATGGCAAGGATACATGGAAAGTGTTTAATATGTGTGGCTTGTAGGTGCACATGTATTTCTAGATATTTAAGTAAGTATAGAAATAATAAATGATTCCAATTAATTATTTAAAAAATATAAATTTATCTTTACGTTAACTGATCTTTAAATATTTGGCAAACTTCCCTTGAATAAGAATCAAAAATTAATCGGCCAGGGATAATTTACTACATTGCCTAAATGCAAGACACTAATATTTACAAAAAATGAGAAGAAAAAAATCAGCATGTAAATACAGAAAGGAGAAGTAGCTACTCTTATGTAAGAAAGATGGCTTGAATATGAAGATACAAAAAATTCCCTATCTCCTCACCCCCACCAACCTCCCTCTCCTTTCTCTCTTTCTCTCTCTCTTTCTCTTAAATCACAAACTCAGAATTCCTGGGGTTTGTTTTGTACAGAAAAAGGGAAATAAATTAATATATGTCAAGTGCTCATTATGTATTGGACGGGCACTTGTCACCTTAATGCATTCTCAAAGTAAACTTACACGGTATTAATTCTAACAAGTAATGTAAAAACCACCATAGTAAGCACTTTACAAGGATTATCTAATAGAATCTTCACAAAGGTACTATGAGATAAATATTAGCATCTCCATTTTGGATTTTTGAAAAAGATTGATTATAGATTATAGATTAAGTATATTTCCCAAGGGCATCCAACTAAAACCGTGTGTTCCAAAACCCACTGATCATTCTGCAATGGGCATGTTGATTGTATCAAGAAATTCTTATTTATTTTTTTGTTAAAGATTGGCACCTCAACTAACATTTGTTGCCAATCTTTTTTTCTTCTCTCCGAAGCCCCTCAGTACATAGTTGTATATTGTAGTTGTGGGTCCTGCTCGTTGTGGCATGTGGGACGCTGTCCCAGGATGGTCTGATGGGCGGTGCCATGTCCGAGACCAGGATCCAAACAGGCGAAACCCTGGGCTGCCCATGTGAAGAGTGAGAACTTGACCATTCAAGCAACAGGGCCAGCCCAAGAAATTCTTATTTTTAAAGACAACTGTTTTTTGTTTTATTTTGTCTTTAGATTTCAAACTCAGAGAATTAACCAGACTATGTAACAAGATAGAAAATGATGCATGCCTAAAGTGTTGCCAGTTTTAGGTCAATAGTTGCCAATTTAACATGGTTTGACAGAAATCAGTAACAAAAAATCAAGAAAATTTAGGAGGCTTACTATTAGGAAGACAACCATGTCCATGACAAGTTACAGAGACAACCACTTTCACCTAAGTGGTCTGCAAAGCATATTCCATTTGGTTTCAGTCAAAGGAAAAGGCTCTAAATTGACTCAAGATCTTTTCTAACCTATGATTACACAAATAAGATTTATTTATCCAAGTCCCTTATTATGTTGTGCATCTCATAAGTAATTCAATAAAGCTAATGCGTTCATAAATTAGTAGCCTGAAAACCTCTGTGGATTTGAAAATTTAGACATATTAAATAAAGAAGTCCACGTCAATTGCATAGTCTCTGTAACCATTTTATCTCCTGTGTATCAATTTATGTGATTACAAACATAAATCCAGTTAGTGACCAGTGTCCTTTGCATTGTTTTTATAGTTTCTTTCTCTCTAGTAACTCATACTCATATTTTCTTTAATGCCTAGTGTATTAGTTTGCTAGGGCAGCCGTAACAAAGTCCCACAAACTAGGTAGGTTAAGCAACATAAATTAATTTCCTCACAGTTCTGAAGACTAGAAGTTCAACATCACGGTGTCAACAGGGTTAGTTTCTTCGTGGGTCCATGTCTTTGGCTTGTACACAGCTATCTTCTGCCTGTGTCTTCATATGGTCTTCCTCTATCTCTCTGTCCTGATCTCCTCTTCTTACAAGGACACCAGTGGTTATTAGATTAGGCCCTGCCCATATCATCTCATTTCACCTTAATTACCTCTATCAAGACCCTATCTCCAAATACAGTCACATTCTGAGCTAGTGGCGATTAGGATTTCGATATAGGACTTTGAGAGGAGAAACGATTTAGTCCTTAACACTTAGCTTATTTACTTATTTTCTTACTGTTGCTGAAGAATATTTTATATGAAATTTCAAATGGAGTGATCATAACAGAGCTGTCTGCTTCGCTTTCCTCGGTGCACCAACAGAGCACATATTGTTCCTGCTAAGGCTCTGAACAAAATTAGAGAGGAGGTGGAATTTGCTCCATCCTCCTTGAAGTATTTGGTTCTTGTGTAGAACGTCTGATGCATCCTTATTTACCAACATGCACTGTATCTATATATTTTAATGCACATTAATTGTGGAGAGACGATGAGATTTCCTGGTGTTTTTTGGAATAAAGTTTTATAAAAGAAAATTACATAATTCCTTGTGAATTTAAATATTAAGAGAAAAGTCATCACAAATGAGAGTTTACATGATCAGGAATGTTTCCAAATGCAGGTGCTAAAACAGGACTCTTAAATAAGTTTGTGAAGTGGAAAACATGCATTTACTAATGTCTGAGTGGGAAAAACACAATCCTGAGTGCGGAATGGGTAATTATGTTCTCAAACAGCCTCCAGGACAGGCAAGCATCCATTTTCATGTGCAGTCATCCATCCAAATATGCAATACTTCGTCGTGTGTAAGCATTCAGTATGGCCAATTTCTATTTTCTCTCTCTCTTTCTCATATTCATTCTCTTTCTCCCCCCCTCAGTATGGCTCTTCTAGTCTATAGGAAATGTTATTTTCTTTCGATCTTCTGTATAATTGAAGGGGAAAATAGCAGCAGCAAAGTTAAAACTGCAAATGAACAAAGGAACTACCGTTAATAGTAGAGTCTTCACCTAAGAGAGATTTGCTAACACATCCTATTTGAGCATCCTTTACTCACTAGGAGAACTTTGGTTTCAGTGAACTGATGTGAATTTAAAAGGTGACTTTTCAGGGATGAGGGGCACTTCGGTAGAGGTTAACTGAACAGCACCAAACTGAATTATCAGCAGGTGCATCTGGACCATTGGAGTTAATAACAGGTTGTTTCTTTCATGTGACTCTGTAGGTGGCAGCGTCTCCAGGGAGGTGGGTAGAATTGGAGAAGTGGAAGTGACCTTTGAGTTTTGTCCTGTATATTTGTGTCTTAATGTAATTCTTTATATCAAAAATGTTTTTGTAAATGACTTACCTAGTAATATTAAACATGAATAAGTAAAATAGTATTTCTACCTATATACACAATTACTATGAGGATTGGAGGCAATATACGTTAAAAAACAAAGTAGAGTATTTGGCATCTGAGACAACGAAACAGCTGTTAAAATTACTAGTGTTACTTGCTACTTCCAATTTTACATAATAATTTATCATTATTAAGGTTCAATCAATAAGTTATAGCTCACTATTTTTAAAAATTTGTGCTGACTTCTGTAAAACAAGGCAAACTGAATGTATGCATTTACCTCTCTGTCTTTTCAAAAATCACACTAAAGTGCTAGCAATATCAGAGAATAAGCCCACAAGGAGAAGAAATTGTCTTCTTATTATTTCACCATAATTTTCATGGAATATTAGGAGGGAGTGATAATCAATGTCAGTGTCTGGTCTCTAAAGTTTAACCAGAAATACAGGAAGATTTAAGGTGACTTTTAAAGGCATATCAAACCCCACCAAATAACATTTATTAAAGGTAGAAAAAGAAAACAGAAAAAGTAAGAATACATACCACAATCTTCCAAACACTTGCCTTTGGGATTACAAATTTAGCCATAAGTTTTCCCAGGCCCAAAGTGTAAAGGGGAAGGTTGGTCATTCAGGAACTCTGCAAGTCCCTACAAGATAAAGACTAACTAATTGTCAAGGAGAAATACAACTGTTATGGATACCAATTCTGGAGTAAAATTTCTCCCATGGAAACTCATGAAGAAGCTATTGAGTAACGTAAATAAATGATATCCTAAAAAGTATCCTTAAAATAAACATATTAATTAATTTCATAGACAGAAATTTCAATATAGAATTTATGGTATCTTAGCGTTCAATAGAGATGATTCCGCAGATGGCAATAAGGTATGGTTTTTGCACCAAGTTGGCTTTATAATGCTATAAGCCTTGTCTTCTGAGAAATTTCCCAAGGTTTCCCAATTCACACATAAATGCTCAACACATTTTCCCAAGACCGCGAAACCACGTCAAGTAGCTTGATCCATAGCAACTTTCAGGTTCAGTATGACTTCTTCCTAGAACCAACCAACATCCCACAAAACCCCAAGACCCTGTTATTGTGTCTGCATCACTAGACCAGAGTCCATCTTCTCATACTGAGAGGCCCTTGGTGACTTTCTTGTCAATGGACCTCAATCAGAACTATGCTAATCAACCTGAGGAATTTTAACTATACTGAACCACCAAAGGGAATGTACCAGGATTTTAACTATTTCCTCCCTTGCAGCTTGTCACCATATGCACATTTGTCCCTTTTCTTCTTTAATGACTAGATCTACATGACTAGGAATTTGGGTAGAAGCATTCTTTGTCAAGAGTGAGCCCTCATACAGTAAATTTGAGTGGGTATAATTTCCCCCATAGCTAGAATATCTTATAGCAGCAAGACTGGTTTTGGCCTGGGAATTGGTTCTTTGTACCCTCAAATGAGCCTCAAAGGCTTGGCCCTCCAGTGAGGAGGACCTTTTTCTGGAAGTACAGGAGAGACATTCTCCAACCACAAACACCACCAGGACTTCAGCAGGTAGCTAAATAAAAAATATAACATAGACACACCACTTTGAGTGGAAAAAATTCCTATTGCTCTCAAATTATTCTTCATTTATTTGTGAATAGACATCTAAACAGTGGTGAATCTTTCCCATCAAAAATGTGTTGCTACACAATTACATTTCATCTAGATTTCCCTTATGTTCCCAGTCAAATTTTGTAATAGTTCCTATGGAAGAACTTCACACTACTTTTGAAAGTTTATTTTTATGTACTTTACATTTTTGTGGTTATCATTAGTATAGCTTTTCATTATTTTTTCTGTTTGTCACCTTGTAAAATAATATTATCCTCTTTTTTTCTTTAAAGAGATATTTTGCATGTTTTACCTTTACTGAACTTTCTTTTCTTCTAAAGATTTCAATTATTTCCCTCAGACATTCAGGTACACCATCATATAATTAGGCTCATAAATTTCTGGATACTCATTTACTGCCCAAGTAGTTGTCTTTAGGCAAAACTTGTATATAACCATAAACAAATGAATAACCAGAGATGTGTTTTACTGAGAAGTGGGCCTTTCAAAGTTGGAATCTATATCCTTTCCCTATGAGTTTTTTCGCCTACCTCATCTCAGGTTGTATTATAGTACATATGGACAAAGTGATGGTGTCTGCACTCAGTGCATTATGCCTATGTTAACTTTAGAGCCCTCTCATTACTACGCTTGATTTGAATCGCTTTTGTGTCTTTAGCAAACCATCTGTCAGTGAATTATAGTTTGGTGGCCGTAGGTGACTCATGAGACTAGGAATTACATGCAAAAAAAAAGTGGTTTGCTGAAAACTGTGGTTAATTAAAAAGATTTCAAAAAGAAAACATGAAGATTTTTAATGCTAAAAGTAAGTATTCATTAAAAATAATTAATGAAAGAATTTCAGTAATTTCAAAATTGGGTGTTCTTTTTGAGAGCTTAGCTTGAAAATCAGGGACGGGTGCATACAAATTTTTCTACTCATTATTTTCGTCCTTCGTGAATAAAAATTGCTATGATGACATTTACTATTTTATTAACTCATAAAAGAAAGATGTATGACGAGTAGTTAAGATGCTCTTTAAGAGTCCAAGGAGTCAATACTTTCCTTAATGATTAGCTGAATTTACATATATATTTTATACTAGATAAACAATTATGCACATATAAATATATACTAGGTGCTATATCCCAATTTAAACTTATATCTACCTAGAATCTATTATAAATAGAAATTTTTTTTTCCACATTTCTAGTTATTGGATGTAAAGAATTTACTAGCATAAGAAATTACTCAAGATACTCAATTTCGCATAGATTTTCCTGCTCAGAAAGAATTTGTCAAAATTCTGACCAGCAAGAATTGATTGCATGGTGTCAGAATTACTTGGCAGATGATAAGTAGGAAGAGGGAGATTGCTTTAAGTACCCAGATCCTTTCTAAGCAGCTGCCCTCATAGAAGATAAATTTAGTGAAGGGTTGGTCATGGTGTGTAGGGATGAACAGGGAGAATTAACATATGATTATGAAGTGTACTGTGACAGATGTTGGGTTAAGAGTCAGAAATCCTGAGTTCTGGGCCCACCTTTGTCACCAGCTATGAATCTTAAGCCAAAGTGTAACTTACATCTCTTTCTCTTTTTAAACATGTAAAACAAGAATGTAACGTCACAAAAAAATTAAAAAGATTTGTATACTGTAATATACTATATAAATGCAAGGCGTTGTAAATAATTACAAACTCTCTTAACCTGGGCTAGTAACTGTGAACTGGGGTAAGAATTCAAAGCCAATTTTACTGTCTGGTTTAACAGCTTGTTCTGTCTATACCATCTGGGCTCTCACATAATTTTTTGAAGGGTTATTTTACCTCCTGACCAATTCCCTTATAATTTAATTATCATTGGATTGATTTTGCTTCTTTTTATCATTTTGCAGTCTGTCCATAGAGGAGCCAAGCTTCCTACTTCTTCTTCTCATTCTTATTATCTATATTATTATTATGATTTTAATACCTTATTATACATGGACAGTATTTGTAAATGATAGAATTGGTTTGCATTATTGTGGTTGTCTTTTTCTTTTCTTATTTTTTTAATAGGCTTTGAAGACTCTATGAACCTCTTAGCCAGTTTGTCATATTATAGAGATGATAGTTTCACTCCGAAGTCCATTCTGTTGCCCTGGCCTTTGGTCTAATGATGTCAGTTGCATACAATTGTGATTCTCTCAGTGACAGTCGCAGTGAGCAAGGGGCAATGCAGAATGAGGTGTGAATGGTGCAATCAGAGAGCGTAGCAGCATCTTCTGCTATAGAAAGAATAGCAAAATCCTCAAGAAAATACAGAGATTATCTATGGGGGATAATGTTTGCTATTCCTTATATTCTGTACCCATAGCATCAGATAATGGCATTATTTTAAGAATCTTGTATTTACAAACATATTATTATCTAATCAATTACTGGTTTTGAGAAGCTAAATGCAATAGGTTGAAGTAGAATTCTGACATATTTATCTCACCCTTCATTCTGACTATCAAAATACCAATTCTTCACTGAAAAGAAACAAAGCTGTGGTATGTATTAATTTGATTAATAGACAGATAAAGGGATCCTTACCACTAGGAACAAAAGTAACAATGATAAAATCGGAAGATAGGAAATTGTCTACAACTATAAAGAATGTTACAAATTTGATTAAATTTATATTGCTTGTAATATATAATTTGGTAGAAAGACTTTGAAAGAAGTATTACATTTAAAAAATACAATAAAAATGAATTAAAAATACTTATAATGACTTCTGGTTTCTGATTCTGTGTTTTAGGAGCTCAGAAATTGCCAGTCCATCTTAACAACAAGGACAAAGCTGAACAGACTGAAAATCAACAGCTCTACTTAGATCCACAGGACAGGGGAGGACATGGGTCAAACCACTAGCTTCAAGATGGGAGAGAAAGGCAGCGAATATAGGGAGTAGTAGATTACCAAGGCAGAGACTTCAGAGCTGAAACACATGTGGGAATGAGTGCTGGGGTAGGAAAATCTGAACTGTAATTGACTAATTGTTGGAGGTTCAGTGCTGACAATTCTGAGTGTTAAAAACTCCAGGGGGACTCAGTCATGGGGTCCCCAGCAATATTGTGAGATTTACCTTCAGGAGCTCCACCAGATTCTCACAGTGAACATCAGAGAAAAATCTCCCAGCAGGGGCAAGAGTACAGGAATCATTTCGAAATACCCCAGGGTATTCTGTTCTTCTTAACAAGGCCTGATAACAATAATAATAGACGAGAATTTCCTCAACTTGATGAAGACTATCTACAAAGACCCTATACCTAACATAGTTAAGGGTGAGAAACTTGAAACTTTTCCTCTAAGCTAAGGTACAATGCAAGGATGTCCCCTCTCACCACTGCTTTTCAATGCCCTAATGGAAGTCTTTGCTAATGCAATAAGGAAAATAAAAGAAATAAAATGTATACAGATTGGGAGGGAAGATATAAAACTGTGTATATTCACAGGTGATATAATATGATTGGCTATGTAGAAAATCTGAAAGAATTTGACAAAAAAACTCCTAGGACAAATAAGCAGTTATAGCAGGCATGGAAGATAGAAGGTTAATATACACAAGTTAATTGCTTTCCTATATAGTAATAAACAAGTGGAATTTGAAGTTAAAACACAATACCATTTACATTAGCACTTTCAAAATAAAATATGTAGGTATAAATCTAACAAAATATGTATAAGACCTGAATGAAGAAAACTACAAATCTCTGATGAATGAAATCAAAGAAAAACTAAATAGATGGAGAGATATTTCATGCTTGTACATAGGAAGGAAGACTCAATATCTGCTCTTTTCAAGTTGATCTATAGAGGCAATGCAATTCCAAATCAAAATCCCAGCAAATTATTTTATAGATATCAACAAACTGATTCTAAAATTTATATGGAGAAGCAAAAGACTCAGCATAGCCAATATAATATTGAAGGAGAAAAACAAAGTTGGAGGACTGATACTCCCCAACTTCCGGACTTTCTCTAAAGCTACAGTAATCAAGGTAGTGTGATATAGACAAAAGAATAGACAAATGGATCAGAATAGAGAGCCCAGAAGTAGACCTACATAAGTATCAACTAATTTTTGCAAAATGAGCAAAGACAACACAAAGAAGCAAAGATTATCTGTTCAACAAATAACACTGAGACGACTGTATATCCACATGCAAAAAAGTGAATCTAGACACAGACCTCACATCCTTTGCAAAAATTAACTCAAAATGCATCACAGGTCTAACGTAAAATGCAAAACTATTAAACTCCTAGAAAATAACATAGGAAAAAGACTAGAACTTTCGTATGGTGATTCTTTTATTTACAATACCACAGACATGATAGGTGAAACAAATAATTGATAAACTGTATTTAATTAACATTAAAAACTTCTCTTCTGCAAATGACAATATCAAGAGAATTAGAAGATGAGCCACAGACTGGGAGAAAATTCTTGCAAAAGACACATGTGCTAAAGGACTGTTATGCAAAATATACAGAGAACCCTTAAAACTCAACACTAATTCAACAAACAACCCAATTAAAATATGGACCAAAGACCTTAACAGACACCTCACCAAAGAAGATATACAGATGGCAAATAAGCATATGAAAAGATGCTCCACATATATGTCATCAGGGAAACACAAATTAAAACAACAAATAGATAACACTACCCAGCTATTAGACTAGCCAAAATCTGGAGCACTAAATGCTGGTGAGGATGTGGAGCAACAGGAACTCTCATACACTGCTTTTGGGAATGCCAAATGGTACAGCCACTTCGGAAGACAGTTTGGCTGTTTCTTATAAAACTAAACATACAGTAGACCCCACTTATCTGCAGTTTCACTTTCTGCTGTTTCAGTTACCCACAGTCAACCATGGTCTGAAAATATTACATGAAAAATTCCAGATTTAAAAAGAGAGAGATAACAACTTCTGATTACAAAGTTCTTCCAACATTGGTTTTGGTAAAAAGATCTTCAAGTATTAAGGATCCCAACCATCAACTGCTCCTGACATCCAACCATTGACAGGTCCTCGTAAACTGATACTAATAACTACTATTGAATATAAGCAAGTTCGTTGTGTCCTTTTTATAACTGCATTGAGAGTAACTGGGTAATACCCATTAATCCCTTTAATTAAAATCTTTCTTGTTTGTGAAAACTATTTGTTTTCCATTTTTATATGTATGTCTCATACATATATATTGTTTGTCCCATTTTTTTTTTCCATAAAAGGGAAAATGTAGTTGAAGGTGAATTTCTCTATAAATCCATATTTTTTATTCCAGGAAGACTAATAAGTGTGTGTGGGGTTGCACCACCTTTCTTGGATGGAAGAGCTTCCTGGTGGAGCCTGCAGAGAGATAAAGAACACAGTTTGCTTCTCTTTCATCATCCACACACAATTACTGAGGGAACAAAGCCAGTTTGGAGGCACAAGTGTTTTCAAAGACTATTGATGATGATTATCTTCAGGCACAAGAATGAGGATGGTACAAGTAATCTATGTGTATTGTTTGGATGTTGCGTTTGATAAGTACTAAACATGAAGGGCCTTTGACTGGTTCTGTCTCTTGGTGTTCATAAAATTCCATTTCATTCAGGCAAAATAATCAAATTACGAAAGGAGTCAGTCTCAGTTTGTCAAATACCCAAGTACAAGGACATCATATTTATCTATGAATGAATGAAAAAATAAATACAAATATATGTGTTAAGTTTCATGTATATATTTAGAATACATTAAGCATAGCTGACATGATGCTAATTTGTGGGTAGGATTCAATGATGGACATTTGTGTGACATAGTGTCACAAAGAAGATAAATACATAGTATGTTATATATCAAGATAGAGAGTATGAAGGTCAAATGAGATGCAAAAAGTTCTCTGACATTTCAAAGGACAGGAAAGATCATATCTACTTGGTGAGAATTGGCAAAGGATACATCTGAAGATAAATGTAAAGTGTCTTCATGGAGGTGAAGAACTTCTTTTAATCCAGAGGAAGTATGAACAGAGACAATAAAGCTGGAAAATATCTAAGGCAACATTATCATCCACCAATGTGGCTTCTGATGAAACGCAGGATGCTTCACATTTCTTGGAAAATCTTGCTGATGCTTTTGGCTCTGAATCATCTGAAATGATTTGTTTCTATATATTTTAGATAATAAATCTTATTTGATTTCACCATGAATTTTGTGTCTGGTATTTCCTTAAATTTGTAATTTCAATTAATATTTGTAAATAATGTGGTTGAACAGTAGATCTATTTTCTGAATAAATTTATTTGAAATGGCAGATCCTCTAAAAATAATATATTATGCACTTCTAAGTAGTTCCTTGGCCATCACTGACTAGATATCCTCACATAGTGTAGACAGGCATTTGAAGATGCCAGAGGATCTTCAAATGATCTCAGAAAAGGAAGCAGGAAGCCTTTCTGTTTGCTGAAGTGTCAGTCTAACACTTAATCAGCAAAGCTTTGGGACCCTGTTAAAAAGAACAGGACAATACGTAACTCAATCAGAGATTAACATTGGACTAAGTATTGGAATTGAGAAAGGTAAAGCTTCTGACCACTCCAGCACCCTTGCTTACTGCTAACACAAATCTCAAGTTTTCCTTCAGTCTTGTTCCCTAGAGATAATCAAACTCATGGAAGGAGTAATTACTGAGCCTTGATTAATCCTAAGAAATAACACGGTCCCAATCTATGATGAGGCCCTTTGCTAAAGATTAGTTTTTCCACCCACAGCTCAAAAATAATCGTTTTAGTTTTAGGAACTGAAAAGTAGGATAGAAAATGAAAAATATTCTGAGACAAAGGGGCCTCTGGATCAAGGCTGAATGTAGGTGAACATCATGGATCAACTACCTTTTTCCACTTACACTCTTTCTTCAAATATGCTTTAGGTTAGCACAGCTACTAGAAAAATCTAACTGTTGTAATAACACTGATCTGACTTTCAGCAGATGGCATTGTGTTGTAGAAAGAGAACTAGTATTTAGAATTCACTGGGTCTAGATACAGGAAAATTGTGGTCAACTGTGATTCTGAGGGAGGTACCCAAAATGATGAGTGTGACCTATGAGATATATGTGAGACAAGATGTTCTAGATTGCTATGCTATATTGTGAAGACAGAGAAATGAGGATGGGAACATACAATGAACAAGGCTATATATTATCCCATTATACTGTATTCAATAGATGAGCTCCATTGTTTTGGCTTAAGACTTATATTGTATTATCAACACAGCCAGTCTTTAGGCGCTGATGCCTGTATCCTAAAGTGATGTCTATATCATTAAAAGCAAGATGAATGGGCTGTAAGTACTTACTAAATATGTTTTTAGTGAATCTATCAATAAATGAAACCATCAGCCACATTTATAATATCTCTTAGCTGCAGAAAAAAATGCCTCCTGCTGCCACAAAAGGGGGGAGATTTGAGATGCTAAACTTATTCATGTGTCTGCAATTTGTATGTTCCATGTATTCTTGACAATACACTGAAACTGGGATCAGTCATCTGCAAGGTTTTTATAGAATTGTTGATTTTAGGAAAATCTCCAAACATATTTAGGTTCAATTTCCTTTAATTAACTATGGAGTGTACAAGATCATCTCTAAGAACTTTTTCTTCTTTAACATTCTACAATTTTTCTCAAACGGTAGCAAATGCTTTAGGTTCTGGCCCTTGCTTGATTTTACCTTCTTTCAAGAAATTGACTGACAAGACCTAACTGACCTTTGGCCATGCCACCTGTGTGTCACAGGAATTGGTCTTTCCTGACCGAAGTCACAGGTGAATACCCATTTACTGTTACTCCATTTACCTTTGAAATTTTTTTAAAAAAGTAAACAACTCTTGATACTGAGGACAAGGTAGCAGCCTGCTCTTTGTTCTTGTTCAGGGCTGTCATATATGGTTGTACAGTTTTTGCCCTGCACAAAAGTGCTTGGCTTGGGGGACATAAGGGAGCAAAATGCCAACCACCTTCTGTTTGCCATCCATGTGCCATGGTCCGAAGTCATTTTACCAAAGAAGCATCTTTTTCTAATTTGTGTGAAGGTGACATTTGTTTTATTTATTCATACTTACACGACTGACGTAACTTAAATGACTAATAAACTATACTCTCTACATTCAGTGGAACTTTTAAGCCATATGTTCCAGCTCTACCTCTATTAAAGGCATTCTCGTCCTTTAACACCTCAGACTCCTAAGGTGGCATCATCAGAAAAATAAGTACGTCTATTAATATTGTTCCCTTGACTACAGATATCTCCCACAAACTGACTTGATTTTGTATGTCTTTTGCGTATTTTTCTATGTTTATGCTTGTCTCTATATGGGATTTTAGTATGTGTGAATACACATATATTGCAAAATATAGTAAGAGTTTCTCCAATCATAGTTAACAGGACGGTGTAGAGGATAGTGTTGAAGGAGAGACAGATCTGTTTTCTTACTCCACCAGATCAACCACATAATTTCATCATTGGATAAGTGAAGATCACCCAGATTCCAATGTACTTTCCATATACCTCATCCTCCTGGCTTTGAGAAAAGAAATACTTGTTAAGTGCTTAACCACCTGCTTGCAAGATAAAGTGGACAAAGTCTGTATAGTATGACCCGCTCATAAGAAGCTTTCAATCCAAAGTAAATGGAATCATATAGAAGTGAAAAGAATAGCTGTAAAAGCCATCAGTTGTGCTACAGTTCAATTTCACATTTTATAGAAAATGAAACTTGGCTGAGGGTGGTCGCTTAATGTGTCTGAGATCACATTGATGCTAGTGGCAGGGAAAATGCATTTTAACTGCTCTGGACTTCCTCTCAAGACATGTCGTAAGCCAGTTTGGTGTAGTGGATGTGATCATGAACTCTGGATTCCAAATGCTCAGGTCTGAATCTTGGCTTCACCACGTCCTACCTGTGTCATAGTGGGCAATTGAATTAACTTTTCTGTGCTTCTGTTTTATCTTCTGTAAACTGGGGAAATAGTAACACCTACTTCCTTTTGTATGGATTCAGTGAGTTCAAATTTATAAAGTGCTTGGACCAAGGCCTGTAACGTAATAATAGTAGGAAACAAGTACATTTTATGACAATGATGATGATGATATTTTCTTTGATGGCTTTGAAACAGTGGGGTCTTCCTTTAGAGGGCAGTTGCATAGTCTGATATCCTCACACACACTGTAGTTGGTTGCTACAAAGTAAACCAATCAACAGGAACCACAAATGGTTATGAACTATATTAATCTGATGAATCTCAAAGTTAATAAATGACTTAAAATAGTATCTTCTTTTGTAAATGAATTATAAAACCATCAACAGAATATTTCTAGAGGTATCTATCTGAATCATTTGAACTAAAGCAATTCTGGAGGTTTATGGAAACTGTCAAAGTTCCTCCCCACACATACACCAGGAGAGAATATTGTCAGAGAAATGAGTACTTACAAAGAACTGCTCCTGGACCTTTCTTCAGTTTGATTTCACATAAAATAAGATAAAATATTATGAAATTGTAGCAATTATAATAATGGAGAGCAAAAATAAAGTTTTGCCTGATTTATATTCCAATTTACATCTTTTGGTAATTACGTTTCTTATACTCTTTGTTCCAGTTTGCAGATTTTAATGGGACTGATGGTTTAAACCATGAAGGAAAAGAAAGCAATTTGTAAAAAGTGGTTTAATTAGCAAATCTGATAAAATTTAATTATCTTTGATTATTATCCTGAACTCATATTTTTCAGAAGGTTATTACAACACACTAAACACACTTCATTGACCTTGGTGTTTTGCTTAATCAGCAAACTAACAAGAAATGATTAATTATTATCGCTTTTAATTGATAACCACTTAAAATAAATCTATAAAAATGTTTGGAGGAACACCATAGAAAAACGAGAGAGCATGCAATGGCAAGGTAAACAACGATCTTATTTTAGCAAGCTATGGTACTTTACATGTTTGCTTTTATGCATTTATAGATTTATTTTCTTTCTACATTTTAGAGAAGTTTGAACAATGCTTGCCTACTTGTCATATAAGCAATGATGAGGAGTGAGCATCTTTTCTGTGCTTTTGTGAATTGTCAGACTTCTTTCTGAGTTTAGATTAGCTTCCATGATTCTATCCTTTGTATTTTCAATATCATCAAATATTTCTGAGAGTTTCCTTAGTATAAAGTTTTGTTCAAAATTACTTCCTCTGAGATGACGTCATCTTTTCCATTACAACATATTTTATTTCATCTATATTGATAAGTTCTCCTTTCCATCTCCTCTGGCTGCATGTTTAGATTCTCTCAAATGGCACCGTCAACACCTCCCTGTCAGCTATTTCTTCTATAACTCCATGTATGCTTGATTGCAATTTCACTTCTAACGTGATCACTTTTGGTTTCTTTGCTGTACTTTCATCTTTTTTGGACAATCAATTTTTTGATTATTTACTTTTATAAAATGTAGTGTGGGTTTATCACTGGGAAACAAGGAGACAACACAACTAGACACTTTGCTGTCTGAGCATGAACTAAGTAACAGATGCATAGTGACCAACCATGGACAGACTTTGAAAGAAGTGACAGCACTGCTCACTGATCACGCTGTACATCTGTTATTTATGCAGTGATTTTTGAACTGAAGAACTAGCAGTAAGGTTTATATTTTATGCAGTTAATCACACTTGATATACTATGGCAACATAATTGGAACTGTATTTTGGGAGTACTGGCATTATCTAACTAAACCGTGATACTTGAGATCTGTCCACAGCAGAACCATACTAATTGAGGACTCCTGATTGTGCAGGTTTCAGCAGTCAGATCATTCACATATTTATTAGGGGTATAGCAAAGTACTTAATTTTTTTTAACTATTGTAAATGATACTTGTTTTTAAGTTTTTCAATTGGTCATTGCCAGTGTATAAAAATACTTATTTTTGTTGACCTTGTATCCCGAAACCTTGTTATCCTCACTTACTATTTCTAGTCACTTTTGTTTTGTTTTGCTTTTTGTAAATTATTTGGGATTATTCTACTTGGGAAATTATGTGATCTGCAAATAGAGATATTTTTACACATTCTTTTTCTATCTGTATACTTTTTATTGCCTTATTGCACTGGTTGGAATCTCCAGTATAAAGGTGAATAAACATCCTTGCCTTGATTCTAATCTTAGAGAAAAAGCATGATTAAGAAGGATATTACATTTCCAGGTAAACCCTATTTTGTCATAATACATTATCCTTTTATATGTTGCTGGGTTAGATTTGCTAATATTTTAAGACATTTTGCATCTATATTCATAATGGAAATTGATTTGTAGTTTTTTCAATTTTTAAAAATATTTTTGTCTAGTTTTGGAACTATGGTAATAGGGCCTCATAAAATGGGTTGTGAAATCTTTCCTACTCTTCTATTTTCTGGAGGAATTTATGTCTAATTGGCATTTCCTCCTTGAGCGATTGGTAGTACATGCCAGTAAGATAGCTAAGACTAAAATTTGTTTACTTTATATTGTTGTTGGAAGGATTTTTAACTCTAAATTAAATTTCTTTAATAGATTTAAAAATATTGAGGTTTTCCTTAAATAGTGAGATTTCGAGTTTGTGTCATTCAAGAAATTAATCCAATTCATTTAAGTTATGAAATTTAGGGGCAAAATGTTGTTTGTAAAATTCCTTATTTCCCTTTTTTGTGGCTTTAGCCCTTCCTTCATTCCTATATTTGTGTCTTCTTTCCTTTTTTTATTTGATCAGCGTGGCTAAAATTTTATTAATTTTACTGACCTTTTTAAAGAATCAGCCTTCGGTTATTTTTCTTTATTTTTTTTTCAATTTTATTGATATCTGTTATCATTATTTTTTCCTTCTGCTTCCTGTAGGTTTTAACTTGCTCTTATTTTTACAGTAGTTTAGGGCAAAAGCTAGGATAATTTGTATGCATGTGCATTTTCCTGTTGTTGGATGGGATGTTCTGTAAATGTCAATTAGGTCAGGCTTGTTGAGGCTTGCTCAGGTGTTTTCTAGCATTACTGGTTTTCCATCTACTTGTTCTACTTATTGCTGAAAGAAGAAGGTGAAAGCCTCCAATTGTGATTGTAAATTTGTCTACTTCCCCTTTAGCTCTATTTGCTTCATGAGTTTTGAAGGACTGCTCTCAGGTACATATACATTTACTATCTCATGTCTCGTTGGTAAATTGATTCTTTTATTATTATGATCTATTTGTCTCTAAAAATATTCCTTGTTCTGAAGTCTACATTGTTTGATATTAGTATAGCCACACTAGTTTTCTTCTGATTGTTGTTTGCGACTTTCATCCTTTGATCTATTTCTCTATACTTACTGCAGATTTCTTGTAGAGATCATAGCTGAGTCTTGTGTTTTATCAATATGACAATATCTGTCTTTTATTTGGTATGTTTAGTACTGGGCTGGTGACCTACAGCCTGTGGGCCCAATGTAGCCTGCTGCAGGCCAGCCTGCTCCCACTCATTTGCTTATATGTTGTTTACGGCTGCTTGTTAACTTTAATGGCAAAATTCAGCAGTCGCAACAGAGATCTTATGACCCACAACGCCAAACATATTTATTATTGAATTGCTTACAGAAAAAGTTTGCCAACTTCTGCTTTACATTTAATGTGTATTTAATATGTATAATAGGTTTGGGTGTCATATTTATTTTTGAAACTTAAGAAGAGAAAAGTACCCTTTTATATACACTCAGAGTTTTATACTTTCTGTTGATTTCATTCATTTCTGAAGTTTCAAGTTTTCCTCTGGTATAATTTCTCTTTAACCTGAAGATATTGCTTTAGCCTTTCTTTCAGAGCAAGTGTGCTGGCAGATCATTTTCTTAGTTTTCCATCTTCTGAGAAGGTATTTATATGGCCTTCATTCTTAAAGGATATTTTCATTAGACATAAACTGTTGAATAGTTTTTTTGTTTGTTTGTTGTTTGTTTGTATTGTACTTCAGAACTTAAAATGTTGTTCCCCTAAGTTCTTCTGGTCTTTGTGGTATTTGATGAGAAATCTTTAGTCATTCAAATCCTTGTACCCCTTTATGTACTGTGACATTTTCCTCTAGCAGCTGTCAACATATATTTAGATACATAGGTAGATATACATATAGACAAATAGAGAGATAGATACACACATTAGCTACGTATAAATAGATCTATATGTTTTATCTTTGCTTTTCAGGAGTTTGATGATGCTTTGTCTAGGTATGGTTTTCTTTGAGTTTGTTCTGTTTGAAGTTTGCTGACTTTCTTGATTCTGCAAATGTATTCCAACAAATTTGGAAAGTATTCAGCCATCTTCCCCAACATTTCTTCTGAAACATTCTCTTTCTACTCTCCTTCTGAGACTCAAATGACAAAAATGTTAGACCTTTTGTTACTGTTCCGTTTCTCTCTGTTCTTCAGAGTGAATAACTTCAATTAATCTTTCTTCAAGTTCACTGACTTTCCTCTGTCCCCTCCATTCTGTTGGTGAGTCTAGCCCGTTACATTTTTATGCCAATGTTGTATTTTTCAGTTCTAAAATTCCCATTTGATTATTTGCTGTAGTTTTTATTTTGCTGTTAAAATTTTTTCTCAATTTATTTTAACCTTTTTTTTTTTTTCACATCTTTACCTCATAGAGCATAGTTATAATCAATGCTGTGAAGTCTTTCTCTGATATTTCCAATGTCTCCGTCATCTCGGGATTGGTGTCTACTGACGGTCTATATTCTCAAGAATCAGTTATGTTTTCTTGATTTCTTATATGACAAGCAATTTTGGATTTTATTTTTTAAATTTTGGATTTTATTATTATGCTGTTTAGAATCCCCTGAAAAATGCTCATTTTCTGAATTGATTTTGTTTTGTTTTGAAAGACAACCAAAACGCTATGTTTCAGACCGTGAGTTTTCTCTCACTTTTTGGGAAGTGTTGCTTTCAAGCTTAGTGAAGTATTCAGGCTTTGCTATGCTGCTTGGGTCTGTCACAGGCATGTGACATTTAGAGAGCTGTCTGAGACTTCTGTGGTGGTATAAATCTTACTTCAGTTCTCAAAGCCTTTGTTGTAATGTTTTGAGTCTTTCCTCTGCCTGTTCAGTGTAGAGTTGAGTCCAAGACTTCTAAAGTCCACATCGAAGATTACCAGTACTGTTCTATATCTCTCTTCTCTCTGGAATTTTCCTCTTACTCTCAAGTTCTTGATAGTCATTTTTTCCAGTTTTTCTGGCCTGAAAGATAGAGTTTCTTTTGGAGTTTCAGAAGGCCAAGGTGCTGCCATTATGAGTTTGGTTGTGTGTGCCTCCTCATGGGGTAAAACTACAAGAGTAACAGAGAAAAATAACTGGGATTCTGTCCTCAATGCAAACACACTTTGGATAGAAAGAAGCCCTGTTCCCTGTTCTCTGGCCAGAAAGACAAGATTTCTCTGAGATTTTAGCTTTAGGCACCACCATTACTGCTTAACTCCATGATTGGGCCCATCCTTTGGGAAAAAGTTGCAAAAAAAAAAAAAAAAAAGAAAGAGATAAAAATAGAAAATTCACCTCTGTATAAGTTGCTTCTGCACATTTTTCTCCCCTCCAAAATTCTTCTGCTTTTTTTTTTTTTTTAACTTTTTAGAGTCCTCAGGTAGTTATTCTGTTCAGAGATTCTAGTTGTAATCAGTAGGAGAGATGGGTTGAGGTGTGCTTACTTCATCTAGTCCAAAACCAAGACACCTTCTGACATCAGAAAAGCAGATATTTTTAACAGCTCAAATATGTGGCTTAGAGAAAAGAGTATAAAATAATTACAACGATAATGTTAACTAGCATACTGAGGTCCTACTATGTACCAGGTACATTTTCTTTCTTTTGTATTTTATTTTCATTGCAACTTACAAAGAAACACTTTATATTGTGCTCACTTCACAGCAGAAAAAACTGAGACTTAGAAAAGTTAAGTACAGTCTCCAAGAACACGTTAGGAATTATTGATAAAGATGTTATTGAAACACAGGTGTGCAAGCTACATAACTTGTTTAGTCTCCACACTGTCCAGTCACTTTCCTGTTTGTATTCTCAGACTCTTCTAAGACATCATAAGAAAGAGGCTTATTTTTTAATTTTGGCTGTGTGTCTGGGGCAAGTTATTTTCTAACTTCTATTCTTCTATCTATAAAGTGGAGATAAACTCATTTTTTTTTCTAAATGAAAACCAGAGAGTAAATATGTAAAGCACCTGTCTCAATTCATGGAAAATAACCAACACATAATAAGCTTTAGCTATTGTTATTTTCATTCAAAAAATGTGAATATAATTTCTAGTCTATAGACATTATTCATCTGTAACTGTTGCTGATGGTAGGTGAGCTAATTTTTAAAAATTTCTTATCTAGTTGATATTTAGTCTAAGAGAAGATAAAACTAGGCATCAGAAATCATATTTACTATCCTAGTTAATGTATATAATTTTAATGTCAATATATAATTATTGAAGAGGCTATACTATCACTACACTAATTTTGGTATAAAAATTGAATTAGGAATGGTGTTTTGGAAACTGAGAGGGAATAAAATACAAAATAAAGACTGTGATTTTGGCTACATTAATGAGAAATGTAATGTTGTATAATCATTTGCAACTTGTCGTTATTCCCAACTGTTTCTCCCACTAGGAATCTTTTATCTTTGCTATGAATGGAAATACCTATTCAGAAATTTACTGAATTTGAACGTTTTATCAAAGTGAATGGCCAAGACAAAAACAGATTCTTCTTGTCACCAGAAGCTGAGCCACTAGAGAAACAAGATGAAAGAAATTTCTGAAATTTATTCTGATTACATTCTTACTGTCCTCCAAATAAATAAGAAACTGAAGGTGGAGGAGCGAAATGAGTATAAACCTGTTTGTGTTAAGCAGGCAGAATTACATTACAATTACTTGAGAATTAAATTAAAATACAGCGAAATCACTGAGAGTATCCAATAGACGCACTAAACTAATAACCAGGGAAAAGACTAATGAAGGAAAAAGGAAGGAAGCATTCTACCCAAATTCAAATCAAAGATAAAGCTTTAGGTAGAACCGAGGTAAGCCTGAGCTGCAAGGGAATTGCATCTTGACCTTTACAAGGATCTGGAAAGGTCAAGTGATCTAGAGCCCTGATCAGTCTCCTGTGGCAGAAATTCCTTGAGACTTGCCCTTAGCCATTTTAAGTAATGATACTTATATTGACAAAGAAATATTTTGATCAGCAAAACTACCACACTCAAATGAGTACAGTTATCATTTTAAATGTTGCTAGCCTGTACAATCTATTTTTTCTCAAAAGAATTCTTTAATTTTATTTTTAAGAATATCTTTTACAGAAATATAATCAGAAAAAAGTCAGCAAGTGGCTCAACTTGACTAATTCAGAAAAAAAAGAATGCCTAGGGAGTTGCTGATATAAGAGAAAGCAGTGCATGTTAACCTGAATCAGAATAGCAATTCACTTAATTATTCAATTTTTCTTTCAATTTATTTATTGAGTGCCCACAATATGCCAGAAGGCATAGCTAGACACTGGGAATATAATATGAGCAAGGGACATCTGGACCCAGCTTTCATAGAGAATGGAGTTAAATGAGGTAGACAGTAAAATAATTATGTAAAGGAATATAATATTTTAACTTTTTCAGAAAAGTCAGAGTGTTTCATGGGTGCAGTAGTAATGAAATTATTTAGTCTGAGAGTTGAGACAAAACTTTTCTGAGAAAGTAATGATTGGGCTAGAATTGAACCAACGAGAAGATTTAATCATATGAAGGGGCCAGAGTGGACAAAGGGACAGCCATTCTAGATATTTCAGTATGGGTTCTATCAGGAAACAGATGGCACATTCAAAAGAATTTAACTGAAAATAATTTAAAGCAAGAACTATTGAAAGAGGTTTGGGCAGGGTTAAAGAAATTAACAGGGCATTGACGAGGCACATGGGAAGTAAAATAGAGCAAAGTCCCTGCTTTTTTTGGTCCCGACATGACAGGAAAAAGGTATCATCCAAAACCAGTGAATCTGGAGCCACGGGAGAAGCCCCATACAGAAGCTCTAACTGATGGGACATGGTGAGAAAACTGTGGCATGGCAGAAGGAAGAGGTGAGGGCTCTCTTTACATCCCTACAATATCCTGCTAGTTACTAGGAGTGGGGCAAAAGAAGGATAACCAGAACATCAGTTGAATGGAACAGCAGGTGCAGAAGGAGCCAAAAATGAAAGAATAAATGAATAAATTCCATTTGATTTTTGGGGTGCATAAAACATGCTAAATACCTACTCTTTCATGCTGTCAGGAGTTCCAAGAAGTTTAGAAGGAAGATCTCCTTTGAGCCATACACTTCATATATATATATATGGATACTCACCAGGTATTTCTATATTTTTAGAGTCAATATGGGTGCTAAAGAAGCTTTAGAAACAGAATGAAAGAAAAGATTATGTGAAAATTTGGGGAAGTTCAGATTTGAGACAAAGATTTTATAATGTTTTTCAATGTTTATTGATTCTGTTAAAAAATATATTCAAACTGTTATAGGTATTCACGACAACTTGTTAAAGACAATGAAGCAAACTTTATTCAGGAGGACGATCGGAATAGGTTTCGGGATCACTGTAATGGGGTTTTGCAGTGGGGGAGAGAGATTGGGCTCAACTCCAAATACAACAAGGAAAATGAGAATCTAGGTCCAAGGAGCAGGATGGGAATCAGCAGATGGAAAATTACTAAGAGGAAACGTCACTGGGAGGGAGGGATTGTGGCTAATAGGATTTTTGCTGAAGACAGGTCAGAGTGATCACTCATCACCTAGAGGTTGGCAGAGTATGAGAAACCTGATCAGACATCAACGGCAGATATTGGTGATGGGAGATTCTGGGTAAACTGACTTAGCACAATTCTTGCTAAAATCAGACAATGCAGAGACAAACACGGAAGCTGAAAAGTCAGGGCCTAGTTGAAAAGAGAGTTCAGAAGAACTAGAGTGGAATTTGGTCAAGGAGAGAATCTTTGTCAGTCCTAACCACTGGCTGTTCCTTATAATACACAGTGATAGAATACTTAACACGGGATTAAAATATGTAGTAGGCTGTGCTTGCTTCTGAGAACGAGGAAAGGGTCATGAAGTTGACTCAGAGAACTATTGGGCATGCATATTAAGGGAAGTAGAGAAATCCAGGCAAAGCTTTATTTAGTAGTGGTGAAAAAAGTAAATAGATCAAATCTTAGGAGGTTATAGGAAATCACGAAAAGGATAGGTAAGGAACAAACTCAAAATATAGTAGAATCAGATTGCTACCAAGAGGCCCTGGATGCCCTGGTTTTGTCATCCTGAAACAATAATTCATTCTCTAGTCAGAAGATTCACTGCACACAGGTATGTCTGATGTCCATGCTTTATGACTAGTAGCAATTTTATTGACCTCAGTGTCCAAGAATGCGGACCGGAACTAACACTGTCTGCAGGCACTGCACTGTCATATTTATGATATAAATGGCAAAAGCTTGTTCATGATTCATTATTTGCAGCTGTACCACTACTTTTCTCACTGACATTGAACAGAAAAAAAACAGTGATTGACGAGCAAGAAAAACTATTGAAGGAGAATGACAAAATGTCACAAGGTCAGCTCAGAAGTAACTGAAGAACTAGCAAATACTTAAAAAACACTCTTTATCAAAATAAAACATTGTATTTATTATGTGTGCTGTCTCTGAAAATTGGGGATATATGTAATACACTAAAAAATTCAGTATATATATATATGAATTAAATGCTATTTTTATAAGCACACAGTATCTTGATATATCTTAGGCTGAGCTCTCACTGAAAAGATTTTTATACTATAAATGGAATATATATATATATATACACTCATCCTCTGGTCTTACTTTAAAAGCTACATTGAATTGAGACATTAAAAAAAAGCAATGACCTCTGGGTATGATGGAACAGGAAACATATATAAGGAATAAAATAGATGTATGAAATGTAGATAAAAGTTATCCTTTACAGAAAAAGTCAAGTATTATCGCTTTAGAACTTTGATGGGCTACATATAATGGGAAACACACTATCTAACCCATAAAATATGATCATTTCAAAAAGCCCTTTGATTTATAATTGTAAAAGAATATACTAGAAGTTAAAGATAGAAAAAGAGAGGAAGATCTAAGAAATCGCAGCTCTTCTCCCTGGTTGACTATCAGGGAACTTGGAAGTTTATATTTGTTATGTGTACAAAACTGCCAAGATTTAACGTCAGTAGGGTAAAATTTGTTCTAGAATAATAACAATCATATAATTAATTTTAGTCTTTTTCATTTTAGTTAACAACAAAGTTTAAATTTGCTTTTTAAAAAAGAAGAAAGTGACCCAGATAACTTGCATGGTATGTATGAAATCCTTTGTAAATAAGTAGATAATCCAGGAGCCAGACTGATGACATCCTCTGATTGGAGAATGTTGAAACAAAAAAATGACTGTGTTTTACAGAGAGACAAATGAAACTAGTTTCAAGGGTCAAGCAGGAACTAGTCCTTAAACAGTTTGAGAACAAGGGTAGAGAGGAAGGATTTTTTTCCCCTGGGTTACGTACAGAGTGTGATCCTGCTGTATGTATCCTGTGGTTTTTTGTTTGTTTTTTAGGAAATACACAGAGATCAGTCCTGGAAAGTTTGTTTGATGGTGTGATCTGATTAACTGCTGTTTCTGGCTGGAGGAATCAGTCCATCTCCACCACCTCAAATGCTTCATTTGCTTTGCAGAACACTCTAAACATGAAGAAGAGGGTTATTGGTTTTGGCATCCTTATGAAATATGAAGACTCTTGGCAACCGCAGAGCATCTCCCTCCAGAAACTGCATTACACTCTTTAACATTCCAGCTGCAATGTTGCAGAAATCATATATCCTGTAAACCCCAGTTAGCCAGGTGTCCTCCCAACTACTGCTAATAGAGGAGTCTTGCCAACACAATAATGGAGTCTCATAATGCTGCAGCACTGCTTGTCTTTATTCAGCAGCTCCAGGCCTGCAGAGAAATGGGCTTTCTCAGGCTTAATTAGGCCAACATTTGGCAAGAAGCGCCTCAATGTGTAGAAACCTCTTCTCCAGAAATGGGCAATCAAATTCTCACTCCTTATACTTTCTGGAACAATCCATCAGAATAAAGTTCCAGTGAGGCTGCTTATCCTTTAAGCTTCCATTTTTATCCACAATTTTCAAACATCACCTGGAGAATTTGAAGAGAAGAGCCATACTTCTTGCATTTCAGAAGGAAAAATGTATTCTTGGGCTTTGGTGAGTGAGGCAGTGATATTGCAAATAGGTTCATCACAGAGTTGGCAAAAATTATAAGCCAATATGTAGTTATGGTCCCAGGCTGGCACTTCCTCCAGCATCTCTTCTTTGTCTTTCCTATTCAGTGAATAAACTAAAAAATGAAAGCCTATACTACCGTACTGCTCAGAATACTTCAGATAAACAGAACCAATCGGATGTATGTACATAAAGAAAAAGAAGTGTTATAAAGAATTGGCTCACACCATTATGGACACTGGAAACTTCAAAATCTGCAGTATATGCTGACAAGCTTGAGACCCAGGAGAGCTGATGGTGAAGACCAGCAGCCTGCAGACCCAGGTTGCTAACAGCGCAGATGAAGTCTGAAAGCAATCTGCTGGAGAATTCTCTCTTGCTCAGAGAAGCCAGTTTTTTTTTTTCCTATTCAAGCCTTCAATTGACTAGATGAGTCTTACCCACATATGGAGAGCAATCTGTTTTACCCAAAGTTCATTGAGTTAAATGTTAATTTCATCCCAAACACCTTCCAAATTGACATATAAGATTAACCATCGTGAGTCTACTCCTTATCAAAGTGGTGCCCATACAAATCTTTTTAAATCATACTTAATCTCCAAATAAAGAGAATAATAAGGTCATACTTTCTTATAACATAGGTACACGTGTTGTACACATAGCTATCATGTATACAACTGAAAACACACTAACCATTTCCCCAGAGGAAGACGCAAAGTCCTTGGCTGATGTATACTTTTCTTGACATCTTGTAACTTAAATACTATGATACAAAGTTAGTTCATCTTATTGTATATCATACAGGGATAAGAGAGGGAAGAAAACAAAGAGATATATATAATCTAACATATATGATAGACATATCATGCATATATATATATATATATATAATCTCCACACACAAACATATTCATAACAAAAGAAGGAGTAAATATTCATGATAATTATAGTCCTCGCTTGTGTAACTAGTTCTGTGGTCATGGCTGGTATTTATAACTATCTTCTTCCACTAACCATCTTGCGTCTCCTTTGCCTTCAGGAAAGATTGTGGTTCTTTAACTGGGGGAATGATCTAAACTTTTATTCCTGAAGGATCAGAGTCATTAATAGCCTTGCCTGAATTGGATTGTTATAATTTTCCGTTGACTTTAATCACAGGGCATGGTAATACTAAGACACGACCTAAGAGATCTCCTGTATTCCAGATACAGCCTTCCTTACCTCTTTTGTGGAACAACAGTCCAGTTTCCCCTCAGCAGTCAGGATCAATCACCCCAGCTAGCAAAGTAACTCCCTTTGTTTGTTGATTCAGAGGCATGAGGAGTCCAAAGGGGCTGGGTACAGTCTTAACTTCCAACTCAATAAATCCCTTATATGTTCAATAAATCATTGACATTAAGTATTTCTCCCTTTGGAACTAGGACCTCTAGGCCAACAGATCATAGGTTGTTGAATAGGAAGAAAAAATTTTAATAGTGGATAATAGCAAGTGGCACCACTTCCATTTCTATCCCTTCATTTCTGTGCCCATGAATTCTGGTTATGGGAGAAAGGCCCATATATTGGATGCTGATTCAAAGTATACACATGCTTTTTGGAACCCTTAGCCCAATCTTGCAAGATATTACCATCTAACTGATACTGTAACTGAGTCTTTAAAAGGCCATTCCACTACTCAACCAAGCTAGCAGCTTCAGGATAGTAAGACTAAGGAATTCCATGAACATGGACCCATTGCCACACTTGGTGTGAAGAATGCCTTGATAGGAAGAAATACTATGTAGAATACCATGACAGTACATAAGATATTCTCTATGCCCATGGATGGTAGTTTTGTCAAAACCACTGAATACATGGGAGGCAATTTCTTATCCAGAGTAAATGTTTATTCCAGTAAGAACAAAACTCTGTCCCTTCTATGATGAAGGGGTCGAAAATAATCAACCTGTTACCATGAAGAATGGTCTCACATAGGAAGCTCTGTGTTAGTATCTGCTGCTGGCAGATTGGGCATGCAGCAGTGACCATAGTCAGGTTGGCATTGGTGAATGGAAGTCCGTGTGGCTAAACTAAGGCACAGCCTCCATGCCTGCCACCACGGCTATATTATTCATGAGCCCATTGGGTGATGACAAGAGTGGGGAAATGACCAAAGAATGGGTCATCCTATCTACATGATTATTAAAATCCTACTCTGCTGAGATCATCCTTTACTGAGCATTCATATGGGAAATGAATATCTTCATGTTTCTTGCCCATTCAAAGTGGTCTATACAAGTACCTGTTCCCCAAATTTCCTTGTCACCAGTTTTTCAAAAATATTTCTTCCAAGTCTCTGACCATCCATCCAAACCATTGGAGGTAGTCCATGAATTAATATATAATCACACGTTTGGCCACATTTCCTTCCAAGCAAATTAAACAATCAGGTGTACTTCTTGATGTTCCGCTCACTGGGAGGATTTCCCTTCTATTACTGTCCATTGCCATTCAGGGATGCCCCAGAGAGGAGCTGCAGTGCTTCAGGTGTCCACTTTCAGGTGGTGCCTGCACATCATGCAGAATCGTCTGTAAATCAAGCCTAAATTTTCTCTTCCTTTATCAATTGATTGTAGGGAACTCCCCATGAAACCATAGATGCCAGCTGAGAAAGAGGAGATAGTGTGGCAGGAATGGGAACCATGGACATTTCAGCTACCTCTTCGTGTAATTTACTTGTGCCTTCAGTGCCTGCTCAGGCCTGATCTTGTATATATCACTCCCATTTGATGATGGAATTCTGCTGTGCACAACAAAATTTATGGCTTGTTGAGTCAGATAACATGATGGACTGCTCAGATTGCATGATAACTTGTTGGCCCATTGTTAAGCACTCAGTCTTTACTAAGGGTCAGTAGCTGTTCAAAAACTGCTTCTCAAAAGGATAATTGCTATTCTCCGAAGATGGCAAGTCTTTGGTCCCCAATTTGAAGGGCTTGCACTGTGATTCACCTGTAGGAACCTGCCAAAGACTCTAAACAGTATCCCTATCTGCCACTGAAACCTCAAGTACCATTAGATCTGCTGGCTCATGGACCCAAGTGGCCAAGTAGCTTGAACAGCCATCTGGACCTGTCCCAGAGCCTTCTCTTGTTTTGGGATGCATTCAAAATTAGCAGCTTTTTGGCTCACTGGGTGACTGGGTTGGAGTAACACACCCAAATGAGAAATATGTCACCTCTAAAATCCAAGAAGTCCGCTAAGAGTTGTGCCTCTTTTTCTGGTTGTAGGAGGGGCCAGATGCAACAACTTATTCTTCACCTTGGAAGGGACATCTTTACATGAGGCACCAATTGGACCTCTAGACATTTCATTGAGGTAGAGGCCTCTGCATTTGTAAATTTATTTCCCACCCTTTGATATCCAAATATCTTACAATAAGTCTAGGAAATTTGCTACTTCTTGCTCACTGGGTCTAACCAGCATGATATCATCAATGTAATAGACCAGAGTGATAGCTTGTTGAAGGAAAAAGTGATCAAGATCCCTGTGAATTAAATTATGACATAGATCTGGAGAGTTGATATACCACTGAGGTAGGGAACTGAAGGTGTATTGATGGCCTGGCTAGCTGAAAGCAAACTGCTTGTTGTGGTCTTTACTAACATGTATTAAGAAAAAAGCATTTGCCAGATCAATAGCTGCATAACAGGGGATGTGTTAATTGCTCAAGCAACGAAACCACATCTGGTATAGCAGCTGCAATGGGAGTCACCACCTGATTAAGCTGACTATAGTCTATTATCATTCTCCAAGATCCATCTGTCTTCTTCACAGGCCAGATAGGGATGTTGAATGGGGGTGTGGCAGGAATCACCACTCCTGTATCCTTCAGGTGCTTGATGGTAGCACTAATTTCTACAGTTTTTCCAGGAATGTGGCATTGCTTTTGTTTTACCATATTCCTATGTTGAGGCCACTCTAGTGGCTTCCACTTAGCCTTCCCCACCATGTTAATCCTCACTCCACAGGTCAGAGAATCAATGTGAAGATTCTGCCAGATGCTGAGTATATCTATTTCAATTATGCATTCTGAAACAGAGGAAATAAACACAGGATGGACTCAGGCATCCACTGGGCCCACTGTCAAGTGGACCTGAACTAAAACTTGATTCATCATCTGACCTCCATAAGCCCCTACTCTGAGTAATGAACCATAGTGACATTTGGGGTCTTCTGGAATTAGTGTCAGTACAGAGCCAGTGTCCAGTAGTCCCTAAAAAGACTGATTATTTCCTCTTCTATAAGACACAATTACCATGGTATAATAGTTAATTTTATGTGTCAGCTTGGCTGAGCTAAGGGATGCCAAGATAGCTCGTAAAACATTGTTTCTGAGTGTGTCTGTGAGGGTGTTTTTGGAAGTGATTAGCATTTGAATTGTGGAACTGAGTAAAGAGAATTGCCCTTCTCAGTGTGGGTGAGCATCATTCAATTTGTCGAATTCCTGAATAGAAGAAAAAGCTGGAGGAAGGGCAAACTTGTGCTTTCTGTTTGAGCTGGCACATCCATTTTCTCCTGACCTGGACATTGGCACTTCTGATTCTTGGGCCTTTGGACTAGGACCAGAACTTACACTACCAACTCCCTTCCTGTACCACCTGCCACCACCGTTCTGAGACTTTTGAACTTGGATTGGTGTCATCAACTCCCCTGGTTCTCCGGTCTTCGAATGAAACTGAATTACATTATCAGCTTTCTTTCTTCTCCAGCTTGCAGATATGTATACATATATACATATATAAAGAGAGACTGTTGGTTCTGTTTCTCTGGAGAATCCTGACTAATACACCTGGCAAAAGACTGTAGATCCCTTTTGGGAAGGGTGGGAGAAAAATTAACAGTATAGATTTTTTATAGCATACCAGAGTCCTTCTTTGAGGAGACCTGGCCTCTCCTTCATTCCAATAGTTCTGGGTCTGAAAACTGGCTCAAGTCTGGAATTGACTGAGGGACCATAATTCTTTTTTATGATTCAGGTTAGACTTTTGCTCACTTGACCTAGACTACTTCTGCTTATAAGGACCAAATAAGAATTTAGTAGACTTTCTATCTATTTCACTTCTAGGAATTCCATATCAACTAACCAATACCACAGGTCTGCACGAGTGAGACTATTTTGATTGTTACTTGACTCTGATGTCCTTTACAATAACCATACCCACCTTGCCCATGGCAGTTGGGGGCCACCACTTGGCCCTGGTACCCTGGGATGCAATGATTCCCCTTACATTTAGGTTTCCTTATTCAGTGGCTGCAGCTCCTGGCCTACAATGCAGCGTGAACCCAGAGCTCTTCAAGGATTCTGGGGCTCCTCTTACAAATTTATTTCTCACAGTCATGGTTAAAGGTATGTCTTCTGAAGCCTCCCATGGTGGGGGAGTAGATCTTAAATGACAAATCCACAGTAATGCTCCAGTTTCCCTAGACCTCTGAATCCCCTCCTCTACGGTAAATCAAGGTAGGTTTGACATTTCTAACTCACTTACTGCGAGTCACTCTTTAGTTTATATTTCAGCCAACCAACCAACCAAACTGTTAGACTCCTTTCTAATTCCCCAAACCACAGCATTAAATGCATAATCTCTGCTTAGGGTACCCATATCCATAAATTTGGCCTGATCCAATTTTATGTTCCTTCATCCATTATCCCACATGTCTAATGTTCATTTGCACATCTTCCCTGGATTTCTGTCTGTGTAAATTAGAAAACTCAAGCGGTTCTTTTGGATAGCAGTGTGCCTCATCATGTGTCATACTTTGTACCTCATCTTTAGGGACCTGCTGGGACTTAAATTTAATTATAGGTCTAGAATAAAAGATGAGTGGTGGGGGTGGGTCCTGAAGATAATCAGCATTGTTTGCAAGACAACTCAATCAGGGGAGGCTATTACAGTTTCTTTAGGCAAAGAATGGTTAACCCCCTCAGATAGTGTGGAAAGGCTACTTCTACAGGCAAGGAAGACTCATCAGAATTTAGGGGCTCAATATCCTTACCTTCATCCATGTCTTTCCATACATCCCATTTCCAACTTTCAGGGCCCCATTCCTTCCCAGTGAATGCCCTCACTTGAATAGTAGCCACCCTGTGAGGTTAGGAACTCAATTTGCATTGTGAGTCAGCCATTAACGGAATGGGTTTGATTTTTAGCAATCTGGGTCCTGTAGCTACAGGGGCAAAGAGTCTCTTTCAGGACAGACACAGAACCTTTCAGATTATTTGTGTTGTCTTTGAGCTGGGAATTTGAATTCCTGAGTTTATCCTTTTCTTTCCCCACTTTGTCCAGCAATATTAAGGGTAATCCACCAATCTCATGATAGCTAGTTTAGCAAAAATGTTCAAAAGTATCATAAACACTGTCACTCAATCCTTGCTTCTTCTTAGTGATTGATTAGGAGTGTCCATTAGTGATATTTTGCATATCTCTACTGCTGGATCACGCCATGGACTGTCAGTGCTCTCTTTAACACTGCAAGTAGAGTCATTAGTATCTTTAAATCTAATCAGATTAGAGGGCCAACTGCAGAAACCCCAGAATCAATTCAGAAAATTTGTCCTTAACATTCTGTTCCTCTAGAACCATTCTTGGGACCAACATCTGTATTAGTCAAAGTTCTCCAGAGAAACAGAATCAATAGGGTGTGTGTGTGTGTGTGTGTGTGTGTGTGTAAGGAGTTTTAGCATAAGGATTTGGCTCACATCATTATGGAGGTTAGCATTCCAAAATCTACGTTGCAGGCCTGTAGGCTGGAGAGCCTACAGAGCCAATGGTGAGGTTCTAGTCTGGAGACTGGCAGGCTAGAGACCCAGGAGAGTTGATGGTTCAGTGGAAGTCTGAAGGTGGGATGCTGGAGAGTACTCTCTTGGTCAGGGAGGCCATTCTTTTTGTTCTATTGAAGGCTTCAACTGACTAATTGAGGCCCACCACATTACAGAGGGTGATCATCTTTATTCATTATTCACCAATTTAAATGTTAATCTCACCCAAAAACATCCCCCAAGTTGACACATACAATTATTCACCACAATTTCTATATTTTGAAGGTTATAGAAAACATTTCATAGCTTTATGAGCATGCTAATTTCTGTTTGATTCTCAAATCTGGTTCTTTCCACTTCTAACACTTGTCTCTTTGACTGGTGAAATAATATTTTTACACTCTTGAATAAAAATATTTTTCTTAGGAACATATTTAATAGTAAAAAGTACCTGAGATTACTACTGGTAATTATGTAATAGTTTGTGTGTGCACCTGTCTGTGTGTGAGCATGTGTGCGATTAAGAGCAACTAAGTGAACTTACGGGTGTGCAAATATGGATACATTAAAACTAACATGTTTATGGACAAATGCTGCTAACTATAGGGAACAATAGCATTTTCTTTTGCCTCATTCAAAGGCAACTCTTTCTCAGTTCACTCCTTAAAAGTCGATATTGCTCAGCATTCTATTCCCATCGTACATGCCAAGGATTTATGCTTCATTCATTCAGAAATGTCTAAGTATATACTATATGATGGGTACTGAGTACAAGTTGGGCATACAATGGCCAACAAAAAGATTTTTCTGCCTTAATAGAGCTTTTGCACTAGAAAGTGATAAAGGAATAAATCAGATACACAAATAAATTATGGTTGGCTATATAAAGGAAAGGGATATGATGCATTAAGAGGATATAAGATAATTAGGGAATACTATACTGAATAGATATTCTGTGTAAACTAGGATGCAAAAGTAGAGCAGAATTTACTTAGACAAAACACGAGAGGAGTACAGAAGAAGAGCCCAGCAGTGGAACAGCACATGTACTGCCGCCGCATCATTAGGATGCACTAGAGTTATGTTTTTAATTTTAGTATCATTACAATTATTGTTATTATCGTATTGCTACTACTGCTACTTCTACCTCTACTATTAGTACTACTGGCTAAATGTTTATGATTTCTAATCCACATCTCTAGCCCATATCTCAGTCTTGAGCCATAGATCAGCATCTCTAACTTCCTATTTAGTGGACATTTCCACCTGGAGGAAACATCCCAGACAGGGGCAGGCCTAGCTCAGCCATCCCCAGGGAATTGTTACAGAAGCACAGGTGATGTGAGGCATTCTAGAGATGATGTGTAGATGCTGTTGTGGTTTTTTGTGTGACATCTGCCCAGTCAGGTTCACAGCAACGGTACTACACATACTGCGGGTGTGTCACATTCTGTGTGCCCCAAGTTAATACTTATTTGAGTTTGCTTTTATTACAGTCTAGCTGTGTGAGGCAATAAACAGAGTACAGATTTTGGAGTCAGAGTGCCTTCAATTTAGCCTTGAGTGAGCCTCCCTGAGCCTCAGTTTCTTCTTTTTATAAAATGGGCATTGTAATGTCTGCTTCAAGGGAATACTTGAAAAAGCAAAGTAGGTAATTAATAAATCCGCTTTGCACAGCACCTGACACAGAGTAGGCACATAATACAGTTAGTTCCTTCCCGTATCACTCCTTTGGAATGCTAGGATAAATCACGCTAATCTTTCAGAGAAGAGATCATATCTCATCTCATTTCTGCAACCACTTCGAATGTGTTCTCCATCGCACTTTATAAATCTTTCTTTTAACATAGTTTATATCATATTTTTTTTATCTACTTTCCAGTCTGTCTCTCACTTATTCAGGAAGTTTCTCAAGTTCAGAGATTATATAAGGCAGATCCTGTTACATCAATAACAAGTTTTATATTTGTCATCTAATAAATACTCATTATTTGTTAAATTGGACTCAACTGCTTTCACTCACATCCTATATTTGACTAAAATCTAGAAGTCAGCTCATTGAAGCTCTGACATCCATGCTTTGACTTACCTTCCAAACTGTTAATTAATTTCAGGGCTTCTTTCTCGTCTTCCGAAATTTCTGTTTAACATTGTGTTTGTTGCTACATTCTCTTTCCCCTAACAACTAATGCTGTGACTGTGGTGGCCACTCTGCAAGATGGTCCCCAACGATTCTCATTCCAGGCATTTGAGCCGTTGTGCATTTTCCTGACACATTAAATCTGGGCTCGTCCTGGGACTCACTTTGACACAGAATGGTCTGGAAGTAATGCTGTGTAACACAGGTACCTTATTTTAAGAGATCTGTAGCTTCTGCTTTGGCCTATTGGCTCACACCTTCTTGAAACTCAGCCACCATACTGTGTAAGGAAGCCCAAGAAGTCATGTTGAAATGCACCCATGAAGGTAAACTGGGCCTGAGCTGGCCTCCCAGCTGCTGACCACAACCCACTGCCACTGTGAGTGAGGCTTTTTTGCACCTTCCAGCCTCCCCGGCAACCTGAATGATACCATGGTAAGATAGAGATCCTTCCAGTCAACCCACAGAATTGTGAGAAGAATTTATTGGACTAGGCCGCTAAGTTTGACAGTAGTTTGTTATACAGCAATAAATAACTAAAATAATGAACTATGCAGTAATAATAATGGTCTTCCATAGCAACCTTTCAAAATCAGAGTGGCAGGGACTGTAGCAATCATACAATTTGATTACCCACCTGAGGTTTTAATTCTCTTTACTGCTTTCCTATTAGGTGGCAATTTAGCCTCTGCTTAATTTCCAAATATGTCAATAAGCGTACCACCTTTGAAAACAGCTCATTCAACTTTTGGATAACTCTGGTAGAGTATACTTACTTTCGTTTGCAAAAATCTCTTTCGTTTTCTTACTGTTCGTTAGTTCTATCTCTGTGTCTACGGTTAACCATCATAAACCCTTCAGCCCGCTTCGCTAAGCACATTCTATCTCCTTTATCTGTGACTTGGTTAGCAGATCCTCTCTACCTCTGGTTTTTAAGCTCAGAGTATGCTCCAGTCTATACACTTAGAACAGAAAGCAAGTCTCTTGGAGTAGCCCATGATGAGCTGAATAGAATAGGACTGTTATCTTTTACTTAGAGACATTAAGTGCATTTGTATGGCACTTTGTATTCTTCAAAAAGTCCCCACATATTAACTCACATGATTCTAATGTCAATTCCTTAAAGTAGGATTGGGTAGTTCCTCATATCCTTGTAATGAAAGAGAAACAAACCGAGACTGAGGAAAGTTAAGAAACACTACCAAACTATCATCAGGCGTTTCCGAGTCCCAGGCTAGAGTTTTATTTTGTTTTGACTTGTTTCCATCTCCGTTCCATCAAGAGTAAAGACATAATGTTGAAGCTGTACCCTCACCAAGAAATGATTATATTTCATATAAATAACAGGTAAAAGATTGGCTAAAGTCATTACACTTTACAAGATTTATTCAGCCTTGCCGAAGGTGAAACTAACACCATGTACATCCCAGAACCTCTAGTCATCTGTCTCCTCAGGCAGCAGAGCATTTGAGTGAAGCATGGATCAACAAATCTTCAAAATAAATTCTTTCTCGGAATGAAAAATCACTCAACTTATCTTCTTGGAATTATCCTCTGTGAGTCCCAATTCAATAAATAGGGTAGGATGTTCAAGGTATATTCCATTTCTAGCTCTGTTAGATCATTTGTCATAATAACATGTTGTAGGGGAAACAAATTGTTGTATATTAATCATGATTACTGGAGAGGTAAAAGAGGCCATCTTCTACTTTCATACCTAAATATTTCCTAAATACATGTATAAATATTGAAATTATAAAAATTGAGCAAAAACACCTGTCTTGTAAGTGTGGATGTAAGTGTAATTGCATGTGCAAGTGGGCATATCTGTGTGTGTGGGCAAGTGGGTTCAATCCAAGATAGCAACGTATATGTGATTAGATGAGATACTCAAACACATATTTAGTTTTCTAAATTAATCTATATTTTAACATTTTAGTTCTTTCTGCTTACTTGAAACAATGTTTCATAGAATAAAATAATGGATTTTGATATTCATAGACAAATATTCTGATTGTTATGTAAGGAGTGAAAATAATATTTTATGAGAGTTTTAAGGAGAGATTTGGTAGAATCATATTTATATTTTGGGGAAATTGTCAAGAGAAATAGGAAAACTAATTTTTTTTTCCTATGTAAAGAATTCTGTATAAAGCTATCTTGAACCATCATTCTGTGTACCTGGGTACCTCTCTTTGCATTAGGAGAACTTTTTATTCTGATGATCATTTTTCACACGCTTTGACAGATTTCTCCATTTTTTCATCACTTCATGTTACTTTGAGATATTCTCTTTTAAATCGTTTTCTGGACTTTCATGCATTTTTTTAAATTGAACATACGCCAGTTTTACATCTGTGAGTATTTGATTAAGGCCAGGAAATCACTACTTTCAGTATGCCTAATGATTCCAAGACAGCTGCCAATTGTGCTGTCATTAGTTTCAGCTCTCTTCAGTCTTTAATCAATTTCCTTTTTTCAAAACAATGATAGGATTTAACACAATATTCACCTGATAGCACAAAATCATTTGTAGTGGAGACAGAGCTTTGTGTCCTTGCCAAATTGAGTTTATATCACATGGGGAAATGTGTGTTTATTAGCTAATACATAATGTCCCCATTCACTTAAGAAAAGTTTAATGGTTTTTGTGTTCATAGGTGGAAGTAGAGATTGTAAAAATTCAGGGGACTTTTATAACAATTTTGGGGCTCTTACTATGTCCCACGATGCTTTCAAACACTACTAGGCATTATTTTTGATTTATCTGATAAGGATACTGAGCTCTGAGATGTTAAATGTGGTGTTTAAGAGCATATAACCAGTAAGTAGCAGAGTTGGGAGTCATGTCAACTGTCTGACTCCAAAATCCCCATTTGATTTTCTGCATCTTCCATCCCAAATACAAGCCAGAAGATCTAAGTTCTACCCTTTACTTTGCTGTTAACTAGCTGTCACCTGCTAACTGACTATGTGACCATAAGTTAAGACACTTAGCCTCAGTAACCTTATATGCAAAAGCAGTGTTGTTTATGAGAGCAATCTGGATTTTATGGATGTTGGGGGACATAGCCTTTAGTGGTGGTGGTTCTCAACCATCCACTTCGGTTCCAACTATATTTTTCAATTTTATTTCCTTGGGGCCACAAAACTATTATATGTGAAAAAAGAATTTCAGTGCCATTAAAAAAAATCCATTGACAATACATTTTTGCATTCACTAGTCATGCCCACTCAGTGAAACCTTTCTAATTGTCCCTATAAATGCAGACACTCCCTGCTCTGAACTGAGACTTAATTCTCAGTCTTTGCCCTGATCTTGCGGGCAATTTAGACCATTTTGATTCACATGTAGATACTCCTTAAAGATACCATATTTTACCTACTTTCTAGCAGCCTTAGGGCTGACAATCTGTAAGAATTACTTGAGTGAACAAATGAATGAGTGTATGGTCACAAAAGTCTCACAGCTCTGAAACTTCGAATGTATTAATCCAATCCTCAGACTACTAATTGTTGTTCATCAGAGCAAAATATATTAAGCTTGCAAGTAATATATATTTTTTAAAATACCTAATTACATATTTCCTAGTATTCAGATTTAAACTGTATAATTCAGAAAATCATAAGCTTAAGAGAGTTGAAAAGAATTATGTCAAAGATTTTATTTTTCATCTTAATCCATGCTTCTATTGTGCAAAAGTAATGTTAAAGAACAAGAAATGAACCAATCTATTTTAATGGTCTCATCACAAATCACACTGAGTTACATATATGGCATATATCACAAAATTTTCTTCAGATTGATTAAACTTTATCAGGGCTTTTTCATTCTGTTTCTCAATAGATATGTATTTATATCGATTTCTGCATCGTCGTCTAAGTTTTTGTATGTGAGTGAGCATATACACATATATATGTACATATGTACATGTGTGTGAATGTGAGTGTGTGTGTGTGTGTGTATGTGCAAAATACTTATATGGCAGGCCCACAAAGCTATTTCTGATAAGGCACGGGGAAAGTCAGGTGGACAATTTCCCTTGTTTCTGTGGTTGTATATTTAGATTTTCCTGTGTGAATGGATATGCCTTGTTGTTCCTTCATCCTCAATAACTGTACAGCTGATGGGCATCAGTGATGGCCATGGAGAAGGGCAGTACCTGCTCCAGATAGTATTTCATGTGACTTACACAAAGCTTTTCAAAAAGATACCCTAGGAAGTTTTCAGGGGTTCTACACAAAAGTGTTAAGAAAGTTGTTTCAAAGTCTTGCAGAGTCCAGATATGTGGGTGGAGTTGGAGTGGGCATCAGCTGGTGGTGTTTGATTCATGGTTTCAGGGTCACACCCTGACATCTCATCCTTTTTTCTTTCACCCTCACCTATGGCCACCATTTCCCTTGACCTCACCCACCACTGTATTTTCTTTTTAACTCTCTTTCCTGGAGCCTGCTGACCTCTCCTATAGAAGCAATCCATTTCTAGGTCCTCGTTATAACTTCCAAATTATGTATCACAGACTTCCTATGTGTTACTCCTTTTTTCTTTTCTACTGAATTTTATCTGACTTGGCGTCACCAACTAATTGCCCTGAGGAACTCAAGGGTGGGTTAGGAAGCATTTAACTGTTTCAGAGATGCAATCACCAGCCACACTGAACCAGTCCAAGCCTCAGCACAAGAGTGATGCCTATGACCTTTGCCTCATTTTTCACGCTAAGATCTCTCCAGGAGGAGCTTAGGCCTTGTTACCATAACCTGCGTGTACATGGAAGCATGTTTTCCAACTGAGCCTACGCAAGCGAATGCCCACCTCTCCCTTTTGAATATTCATTCCCCATCTGAAATTAAAGGCCCCTGCTTTTCCATGTTTGGGGACAGCTATGACTTTGGAAATGATTCTGCATGGGCTCCTATTTGCTACAAATAAATTCTACTTTGTGTGAGAACTACTTCTGGTTGAATCTGCTTTTTACCTCACTGGGAGGCAAACTTTTTTTTCGATAATATTAAAGTTTTTGTTCGATAATATTAAAGTTGGTCCCATAAATATATGTGAGTAGGAGCATTGTGAGTGTCTTCATCTCTTGTCTCAAGTAGCATTATTAAAGTATCTGAAATTCAAAACACCTCATGCATTTGGATGCCCTTTAGGGAATGTATAAATGAGAAATTAATATATTATCACAAAATACTCATTAAATTGCAAGCATGATAATTATTATGAAGAGAGATATGTGCCAAGAGAGCAGATAATGCAGAATTTGATTGAGTGAGAGATGTCAGAGAAGGTTTCCCTAAGGAAGAACAGATTGAGGTGGACTGTATTCGTGCATTAGATTTATTCCTCTTGGTGTACAATGTCTAGGCATTGGCTAGGCTAGAGGGGAAGAAAGATTTCCAAACACAGAAAATACTCTTTTGGAAGGAATGAGCACAAACACAGTGCGGGAATGACAGAAGGCCGGTGGAGTTAGAGGAGAAGGCAAGGCGTAGTGTGGTATGTTGAGATGATGGAGAGCAGGGTGGAGTGTTGGCCATGCAGGAGCTATAGATCATTTCAAGGAATTTTGTCATGAATCTAAGAAGATAGAGCAGTCTTCAAACATTTAAACTAGAGTGAAGGTGGAAGATATTTGCATTTCACAAGGTAACTCCAGTTACATGTAGAAATTAGAAAAGTGCCATGCTATTAGGAAGAAGAAATTGAAAGTCAAGGAGACTAACTGCAGATGTTTGAATGGGAAAATGGCCTGATTAAAGGTGTTGCTCAAGTTTATATCAGTGTGGGATTTTCCTCACTTATCATTATCTTCTAAAAATCAAATCTGGGGATGAGGAACGTGGCTAATTAAAATTCTAGGCAAGTCAGGTATCAGTTAATTGAGTTTTTACTGTACTTGCACTATCAACTTTCAATGCTTTTAATGAAATAGAATGTGATCTCTTTAGAATTTAAAAGTGTCTATTGTACCTCAAACTGTAATCATCTTCAATTTCTCCCACAGATTGCCATCTGCAAAGTTTCTGTAGCCACTCTTAAAATAACCAGTAATCTGTGTGTCATTTTTTATTTTTTTCCAGTGGAGAAACAATTAACCCACTTTTTTAAAAAATAAAGAAATTGAACCAAGAACAAATAGAGAGCCAAAGCCCTCCCCTCAGTGAATAGTAGGGCACTGAGAGCAATAGCATGTGTTCAATACAAGTTGATTTAAAAATCTTCTAACATCTTAATTAATTCGCATTATTTTATAAAGTATTCTGTGATTTTCAACAAGGCAATGTTTAGCAGTGGAATCAGAATTAAAACCAGGGTGATGAAATAGACATTCACATTTATTTTTATTTAGCTACACAATTTGAAAATGTCTGAATATAAAAGATGGATTAACTTTGTTTCCCCCATTAAATGGAATAAATGTGAATTCAAATAGAAGTTATAGAACTTGATTTTAGGCTTACAGAGCTCAATTCTCTCACTGAAAATTCACAGCTAGAAAAGCTATTTGTTTCTGATTAAAACAATTGTGACAATAGTGTATAAACAAGCTGAAGTCAGCATACAATAATTCTACTTGATAGCTTAGTCAGTTGAATGGCCGCTGTTAATAAAATTGGTGGGCTCCTCCCTGAGGGGGAGTACTGATCACCATCTGTCTAGGAAGGTTAAAGAACAGCTCTCTAGAGAAAGAGATGGACTTCGGAGTACCTGAAAGTCACTTCCAGAAAATAACCTCTAATCTCATGAGTGACTTTCCCTGTGGACAGACAAAAAATATTATTTATACTGCCTGAAAGTGTCACAAAAAGCAAATTTGCTGTTTAAGTCAATGTTTACCTACTTAATTTTTTTTCTTTCTTCACTTTCACTGTGCTGTAGTCTTATTACACTTTGATTGCTACTCCCAATAGCAGACAGAGAAACTGAATCTTGGAATAATTTTGTAATTTTTCCCCCACAAATCGGTGCTAGAATAAAACAAATTTGTCGCCAGGGGAATGAAGCAGAATGTACTGAAAACTTCTCTTTCTGTAGGTTATAGGGATATTTAGATTTTTCTTCTGGTACTCTCATGCATGCTCTACTCTATGACATACTGATATGGAGCCTCTTAATCTCAAGTTCCTGTGCCAGGTACACTGTAAGCCAATCTCTGAGATGTTGGTGCTGGGAGATAGAGAAAGGTTTATTCAAATCAACCAAAGCAAGAAGGCAAGAGGATGCATTCTCTCAAATCCGCCTTCACAAGAGAAGAAAGCAGGGGGTTTCATAGAGCTAAGGGGCTTGGCAGGAGGAGTCCTGGAGAGACAAAAGGGTAATCTTTCACTCCAGAGAAGCCTTGGGCAATCTGACTTCTGGGCATCAACCGCAGCTCTGGGTCATCAGGTGATCTCAACCTCCAGAAAGGCATTCTCTTTCCTGGAAAACAAGCTCACAAATCCTTGGGACCCCTGAATCACCCCTCAGGTTAAACAACAAAACTTATTGAATATCTACAGTACCCTCAAGTACCCAGCTTCAATACTGTGGGAAGTACAAGCTGCTATTTTATGATACATAAAATCATTTATTTCTATGCAAATTTCCTCAATTGTTGTATATGCTCCTTTGGGGAAGATCTATACTTTTTATTTTATTTCACCAGGAATTTTGAACACAATATTTCACAATAGTAGATGTACATGATATTTTATTTATCAACATCCGCTTATTTGACAGGCATTGTCTTAAGACTAATGGACATGAAGTTGAATAAGATCTGGCACCTGTCCTCAAGAAATAGAGTTCATTAAGAATCATATAAATCAATGATTAACAAATAAGATCATATTTCTATGACAGATGTTTACATACCAGACCAGAGGATCCCAAAGAGTCTATAATCAACCTTTACAGAACAATAGGGAAACCATCCAGGGCAACGGATAGTTGTATTGGGTGACTGCAGCATAAATGTGATAGAATGACTCATTCTGAATCTGCTAACATACAAAGGGAGGGCAGATATTGAAGCTAAAAATGCTTTAAACAAAACTGTGATAGTTAATTTTATGAGTGAAATTGACTAGGTTGTGGAGCCAAGATATTTGATCAAGTACCAGTCTACATGTTGCTGTGAAAGTATTTTTTTTTCAGGTGTGATTAAAATTCAAATAAGTAGACTTTGAGTAGATTAAATTGCTCCCTCCATAATGTGGATAAGCCTTACTCAATCAGTTGAAAGCCTTAAGAAAAAAGATTGAATTCCTCCAAGGAGGAATGAATTCTGCTTTCAGACTGCTTTCCTTGAGACTACAACATCAATTCTTCCCTGGGTCTCCAACCTGCAGGTCTGAACTGCAGATCTTGGACTTGCCAACCCCAGAGTCATGTGATCAAATTGTATATAGATACATACATACATACACACACACACACGCACACACACACACACACACACACACACACACACAAACATCCTATTGGTTTCTGTTGGTTCTGTTTCTTTGATAAACTTCAACTAACACAAGAGCCATGAAGGGTCTCAGTTGACAGACTTCTTATTTCAGTGTTTTGTCTGTCTTTTGCTCTCAAATATATCTAGTTTTGTCGATAAATTGTATGAATAAGGGTGGCATATAAAAAATGTATCGATGAGGTAGAGTATTTAAGACTGGATACTCTGTCTGGAATAGGAAGCTGGGATGGTGGTTGTAAGGGAGATGAATGCAACGAGTCACAGTTTTTTGATTGACTGAGTATATGCTTTTGTTTTCTACCAAAATAAGAAATAGAGGAGCAGGAAAAAGATTAGGATTCAGTTTGGGACACATTGATGTGAATGTGGAACTTCTAGTGGGGATATCCAGTAGGTAATAGGTAAATGGGGCAAATCAAATGTGAGATAGTTTGGAGATCATTAGTATATAATTGATAATTAAATCCAATGGAATTAACTGAGTCCATCCATGGAGAAGATACAGAGCGAGGAGAATAAGGGGTAAAGGACAAGGCTTATGGGGAACACCAACACTTACATATAAATGGAGTCAGAGAAATCTAAAAGTGCTTGACAAGTTTCCAGAAAGACAAGAGAAAAAACAGAAGTGAATTTTGTCTTAAAAACCTAGAAAGGAGAGCACTTCATCAAATAGGAAGACTGTAACATTTTTAGCAGTTTCAGTTGAGCAGTAGAAATAGAAGCCACATTTGACTGTGTAGTCCCATGAGAGCAGGAATTATGTTTGAAAGAGGGATGTGGGGTGATAGTACTTGACGATCTAGGATGACTGCTATCCAGGTTTGCCTGTGACTGAGGGATCCATCTCCCAAGGTGCTGGAATTTCAGTGTTAAAATCAGGACAATTCCAGGCAAACAGCGATGGTTGGTCATTCTACATAGGAAGTGTCTTTGCATGAATGCAAAAAGGAATACTTCGGAAGGAGTAAGAATAATCAGAAAAGAAGCTGAAACTGCCATTCTCCCTCCCTCCATTATCCTTGATCTCTCTGTATATCCCTAATGGAAGAATGAACCTTCTTCAATCACTCAATGTGTTTGTAAGGACTCTAGTACACTTAGGGGAGAGAAAAATTTTATTTAAGGCAAGGAGTAGAGAATATTCAGTGAATATGCTGATGCCTTGTAATTCTGTGTTGCTCTGCTTTGCTTTCAACTGTGCAGTGGTGTTCCAGATGGCATAGGGGAATGGGCTGGCAAGGAAGCTTGTAGTGAGAGATTAAATCAGAGAGGAAGATGTACAGAGCAGCATAGAGTGAGAGTGGTGTAGAGACAGATGACAGGAGTGACTTGCATTTAGAGGACGATATAGGATGACAGACCTGAGGGATATTATACTCTTTGCTATAGTCAAACTAGGCATCTGAACTCTCCTGAAATGGTAGTTATGTCAACCAAGAGAGAGGAACCATTGTTCCTAATCAAGGCTTAATTATATTTTCTGCTTTGAATACAGTGAAAATATTGTGGCTTTGCTTTGAGTTTCAAATAAAGCATTTGTTAAAATATAGAAACACAAACATTACTCTCCAACAAACAAGCAAAGAGAGCAAAACAACAAAAACAGGCATCTGTGTTTCCTGTCTTGGCAAAGCTCAATTTTGGCCTGAAGTTTGATCTCCATACAAATCAACATCCAGTAAAATTTACACCCAGATAAGACTATAAGGCTTTGTGCTCATGTACCGCACTACTTAGAACTTTTCAGGTTGCAGAAACATATTCAACCTAATATATTTAGGAAAATATTATAAGTATGCATTGGGAAGTAAAGAAGACAAGAAACTCTATCAGTGATTGTACAGTCACACCACATAGAAATTGAAATGCTGTTCTAGGTGAAACCCAAATCTAATGAGTCACCAGTATGGTAACAGTCACTTTCTGCTCCACTTACAGCTCTTTTCTCCCTCTACTCCACAGTTCTGTGTAATCATGGGTTCTGTTTGCTACCAACTCACTTTATCTCTTTATTCTACATCATACCACTGTCTGATGAGTTACTCTGTATTTCTCACATTCAAATTCCCACCAGAAAGGCTTATATATATCTAACATAAGGCATTCCTTTATGGCAGATGTTTTGAATAAAACCACTTCATAACTAAAGAAAAAATCTAGATGTCTACCTTAGGTCCAAGGAGATATGCCAAACGAGGCAGAAGTTCAAACTATGATGAACAAAAACAGAGTCTATCCTAAGAGTGCTTTAGTCTGCCTCTTGCTTCAGGAGAGGACATTTGTAATACATGTTTCCCTCAGATACGTGCAGACTTCTGGATGGGAGAGGAGAGGATGGAACTCACCTGAGACTTAAGCCTGAGACAACTTTAGTCCAAATACAATGGGTCTACATTAACAAGTTACAGAGTTGCTTGTTGAGTTCAGCATCTTGAGTGATTCAGCCTTTATCTTTAACGTGTTATATATTCCAGGGCAACTGACAATCATTTAGGTCCATATATAATCTGTTTGGACCATGGCTTATTCATTTCACTTTTGCGTTAGACATCTACCTTTCATAGATAAGTCATTATGTCTCCTCTAGACTTTCCCTTATTTTTTTTTTTCACATTTCAGAGCTTTTTCTTGTATTTAGCCAAGAGAAGCCAATTAAGAATTCATTTTTTTTCCACTTCAATGTGGTCAATGCTACAAATTCAATATAAGCTCTTCCTCTTTCATTTGGGTCTAATTTCTCATTCCTGTAAATCCATAATCATACTCTCTTAGTAATAAAGATAGCAGAGTTGCATTCAAGATATGTAATTATTATAGCACAAGTAGCACACAGAAACTTATCTGCCATATTTTCTATAGTCTGCGCAGGCAAGGTAATCCCAATGGTAATTTTTTTTAACCCCTGTTGGTGTGATTAACTAGAAAGGATGAATCATTCAGAGATGGAGATGTGGAAGAAATGACAAATACATACAATAGGCTATTTCCTATTAATTTTATATCTGTATTATTTGAATTTACCTAGAGATTGGTGGCAAAATTATTTCTTCACTTGTAACACATTTCTCTCTACTAACTCACACATGAAGATAAATTTATGAGATGCAGTACCAAGGGAAATATATCAGAATAGTTAAAATAATTATTCTCATCTAATTTTTAGCAAACCTGATTTAAAAGCAATGATTTATTAAAATTGGCCATTAATGGATTAGAGAAGGATGCAATTGGCAAGATTGAAACTGAAATTTGTTTCTAGTTTCTCAATTCCCAGTTAATCTTCGTAACTTGATCAGGGCAAACATGATAGAGGGTAAGAATGAAGATATTTGGGACTATATGCTTTCTGTTATCTGATCCTTACTTTACTAGTTAGAGTTCTTCAGGAAAATAGAGCCAATAGGAGGTATATATATACATATATCTATATATTTGTATGTGTTTATTTATTTTGACAAATTGGCTCATGCCATTATGGAGGCTTAGAAGTCTCATGATCTGCCATCCACAAGCTGGCAACCCAGGAAAGTCAATGGTGTAATTCCAACCCGAGTCGGAAAGCCCGAGAACCAGGGGAGCTGATGGTATAAATTGAAGTCCAAGGGCAGGAGACCAATGTCTTAGCTCAAGCAGGGAGGCAAGAAGAAAAAGGATGCATTTCCCCTTCCTCTGCCTTTTGTTCTATTCAGTCTCTTAGTAGATTTGACGATCCGTCCACACTGAGGGAATAATCTACTTTGCTGAGTCCACTGGTTCAAATGCTAATATTATCCAGAAACACCCTCACAGATGCTCCCCAGAAATAATATTTTATGAACTACCTGGGCAATCCTTAGCTCATTAAAGTTGACGCATACAATTAACCGTTATATTTGCTTTTATTTGCATGGAGCTTCAAGGCCAGAAAGAAAAAATGACATAGTAAAGTTTCTCAAATAGTAATGTTTTTAGGTGCTGGTAACAGAACACCATTTACACAAGCTTAAACAAATAGATTATTTTGTTCACACAACAAGAAGTGTTGAGCAAGTCAGCTGTTGGATTGATTCAAGGGCTCCGAGTTGTCAGAGCTGGTGACTCATTGCTCCTGTCAATTCATCCATCTCCAGGAGGAAGAAAGAATGTAAAGGTGCAATAGTGCCTGTGTCAAAAAAGCAAAGTTCCAGGTAGACAGAAGCAGACTTCCACTTACCATCTTCTGCCCAACAGTATCCACAAGTAGCTGAAATGTAGCTGGGGAAACAGACGTGGAAACAAGTACTGGAGCAGTTGCCCAGTACTGTACGCTATAACTCGAGCACGCAATTTTTCTTCCTGAAAGAATCAAACATAAAGCTCAATTGTTTCTATCCAACGATGCGACCATCAGGAGAGAACTGATAGTACCACTAGGTCAATGTTTTCCTCTAAAAGTCAAGGCTGAAAAAAATTAACATGGGCAAGCAGAGCATCAGAAAGTTGGAATAAAACCTAAGGGATGAAGAAGAAAAATTCAGATGCTAGATTTTCTTAAGGAAGTTCAGTGAAAATATACATTAAATTGCCCCTTTCAAGGAAATAAGACAACTTACTATGTACTGTCTTGAGCAGAATTAGAGCAACATAAATTCTTGCATAAGAATCTCAGTACATGGATATATAGCATTTTCTTGACTTTCTGTTGGAGATTAGCTTATATAAAGCTATCAGGAGTTTGCTGCGGAGTACTACTGGTCTTAAGAGTGGGCTATCACAATCACTAGCCCTGTTATCTGACAGATAAAGGGAAGCTACAGCTTCAATTTACTGATCATCTTCTCTGCTGTAGAAATACATATCATCTTAATTAATACCCATGTGTTAGCATTCTTATTCATATTTTAAAATTCAAAGAATCAAATCCAAAGAGATTAATTAACCCAACCATTTTAGAGAGGCTAGAATTCTTACAGTGGCATAACCCAGGTGGATCCGATTCTAAAGAAGATGGCGTTTTTACTCTATCTTCACTCATTTTCACTTAAAGGAAGGGACATAGGACATCAAGAAGTGTAGTTAGGAGGCTTTACCATATTTTATTACATCTTTATAATAAATCACACTTTATGCTTTTGTTATCTAACACATTTGTAAAGTCTAGAATGTAGAGAGTAAGAAAAGTTTTAGAAATACTGAATTAAAATTATTAATCATTTCCAAATAAAGGATACTGTAAGTATCGTGTTGTAAATGAAAGAATCAGTACTAAAAAGTAGACTAAAATATTGAACTCTGTAATCAGAAACTCACAACCTTCACAATTTACCTTTCAAATTCTATCTACCACTAGTTCTTTGCAATCCATTCCCTGTCTGCTGCATTTGACAGCTGCCATACGTCTTCTTTTGCTGAGAAAAATACGTCTATGCTAATCTCTTAGCACACACTGAATATTGGTTTTTGCATCCTTCGAATTGTACTTGTGGTCCATTTCCCCTTGTATAGTCGCTGTTCAGTAGTTTTGCTCTTTCTTACACTCCTTTTCAACCTACTAGAACTTTCATTTGCTTGGCCAATACATAATGCTTAGTAGATGTTCTCAGATGTTAAGGTCTTTGGAACTTCCTTCAGTTTTAAGAAATGCAAAGTGCTATGAATGTCTACTCTTCTATAATAAATAATATCGTTTAAAAAATAAATGGCAGTCATAATTTGAAAGAAAGCCTTTAAGTTGTCATTCCATATCTCTTAGCTGATATACTGTATAATTAGGAGTTTTTAAGTGCAATTCTTCAAAGAAAGGCTGGAAACAGAGTTCATATATTTGTCAGTGAGTAATATATAGCATATCCAGTTCCCCTATGGTTAAAAATTAGTCTGTTCTCCCACAAAAATGTGTATTAGGAGCTAGACGATAAGTCATTTGTTGAAACAAATGTCATCTTTATATGATTCATCCCTTCAAGGAGGCTTGGCCTGTCTGCCATGGGATATTTTTAAAAAGACTTTGTTTTAGTAGGGGAAATACATTATTTTATCCATGTTATTTGAATTCTGTAATGAATTTGAGTGAAAAAAACAAACAAAAAATTCAGGCAGCTTTTCAGTTAAACGAGAAAATGATGTTCAAGAAACCTAAGCTACATGTATTACTCTCCCCAGGAGTTAGTTATTTAATTATGATCCACAATTACAAACTCAATTCAGAGGAAGAAATTTAACTAGCAGGTTTTCTTGTAAATAGTTTCTCTTCCAATCCAACCACGGGTAACCATCTCAGGTACTTGCTGTTAGATATTGTTATCTGTCACCATCGCCACACATTGGTGGGATTGGGGAGAGGTGCTCTAAGTAAGATAGCAAATTAATAATAAAATAATTCAAAGTAGCCCTGGCCCCACCCACATGATGTTATGCCAGCGTACTCCTTAAAGTATCCGCTCTAAGGTGCCTAGATTAACCCTTTACTTAAATGTCAAAGCCCCAGCCTCCCAAACAAAGCTATATGCAACTTCAAAGCCGCTTGTTTCAAGACTTCACTTTTTTGCAACTTCTTTGCAAAACACATGTTCCTATCTGCTATCTCTTTCTTTTATTTTACTTATCGTTTTCTTCCCAGGTCTCTCTTGAAACTTTTCCCTGCTCTTCACAAAGAACTTTAGGAGCTCAAAGCCTATAGTTATTCATTTGCTTCATAACTTTAACAACAAAGACTGTATAATAAAATTAATGTGAAATTAGTATATGTAGATATGTATGTCTATATCTATATATGCTTATTATGCTAATATTATCAGAAAATAGTCAATATGCTTGGATAGTTATATAATTGTCCTATGAAGTAAGAAGATAAGAACTTGGAAAACTTAAAGAAAAATTGTTCTTGCTCTCATATGTATATTATATATATGATAGAATATAATCCTCATATAACAATATACATTGTATATTTTCTAATATAAATAACCACTAGATGTGTGTATACTGTATATCATGCCTGGTATTTTGCCCTAAGCATCTTTGCCATAGACATTTTTGCTGCAAACATTTTTGGTGCATAACTAACTGGCCATTAAGCAATTTTGCCATAAAGGATAAAATAACAAAAAAATAAAAATAAAAAAGGATCACATAAAACACGTAGTACATATCTGGACTACATTTAAATATTTTATCACATAGCCAATCCTTATATTTCACCAAATCATCTAAGCCAGATTCCGTGCCAGATACCAAAATTCTGTCCACATCACGTTCTCCACTATCAAATAGCAAAATATTTTCATGAAATTTATACTCATGTGGAATTATATAACCATTTCTTGTTGGTGGCAATCAGAGGAAGAGCTTGATTCTTTTTTTGTTTCCAATTTCTAATGCTGCATGATGAATTTGGTAAAGATGGCATTAGAGAACAAGCTGTTTTATCTAAATTAGCTAAAGAATCCGCAATTAATGCTCTCAGAGACTGTTGTGAATGACTGGCCGCCTCTTTTATATTTGCCATAGATGGTAATCTTTTGGTTTTGACTGGTGGGAGAGATGACTAAGCTCACCGAAGGATGTGCAAACTGATATGTCATTATTTTCCAGTAGTACGCCATCTGGCTTTCTACTCTCTTATTTTACACTTCCAGTAAGTTTTATCACTGTATTTTCTAGTGGAAAAACCTGTCAAACCAAACTCTTAGCCAGTTATTTTATCTTTCATGGAAGAACTGCCTTACTGTCAATTAGTTACGCAGCAAAAATATTTGTGGCCAAAATGCTTATGGCAAAGATGTCTACAACAAAGATGCTTACAGCAAAAGTATCTAGAACCTACATATGTGTCATAGCATTATTTAGTTAGAGAAATTGTAATAAGACACATAGTTAAGAATGCTTGAGGTTTGGAATCAGGTCACTAAACATAATCATTTATGTCGAAACTGAAATACATATCTCTTTTTATTAATTGGGTTATATCTTTCAGTGGAAAATTGGAATTTAACGTGCATCATACTTTCTTCCACTTCAGAATCGTAAAAGAAAAATTGCACTAGACAAGTTAAATAGACAAGGAAGACTTTATTCAAGACTATTACAATAGAGGTCAAGACTATCAGAATAGGGGAAAGAGACTGAACTCAATTCCACTGAAACAAAAGGTAGGAGAGTTTTTAAGGGCTGGGATAAGTTAGTGGGAAACTACTAGAAGACAGTAGGTGGGAGGTTGGTCAATGTGAGTAGGGCTTCTGTGTTTCCTAGTGAGTACTTATGGAAGTTAGGCTCCTACGCTCCCACAGAGACTGGGAGACAGGGACTGTATCTTTCTTGATGATTATATTTCAAAAAGACGGTTCCTAGGTCACTGAGAAAGATGTTCCTGGGTTGGAAAACTGGCAAGAGGCTGGGAGAAGATTTACATCTCAAAGGGGTAGAGAAAGAATTTACAAGTTTTTGAAGGTAAATGCACTAAGGGAGATTAGGGAGTCTATAGTCAGGAAGAAATTTGTCTAAAGTTTAGCGAGCTGAGGGAAAAGTTAAGGCCAACCATCAGGCCCAGGATATATTAATGAGTGTGGGAGGAAACACTATATTATATAAATTCATCCTTCTCTGGAGTTGACCTGGACATAAACTTATATGCAGCATTACCAATATATAAACCATGATGAGAGTCAGAGTGAAGCTGAAGTAAAGTTAAACTCCTCTTTTATACAATCTATATTCAGAAACCACTATTTTCCCCTTGCTTTTACCGTGTCCCTCTAAATTAAATGGTATATGTGTACAGAACAGTCTGTGGCTCCTTTTGGTTCCAAAATACCACCTTGGAAGCTACACAAATTTTAGAGACGAAGTGAAGGAGAAAACGACTTGACTTTACATATAAAATACCTTCTATTAGGATAATGTTGTTACCAAAGAAGTCAATATCCTTGAGAACAGTTTTACTACCGTCATGTGGAATAAGACCTTGGGGAATTTAGAGGGAAATGATCTTAATTTGATCCTAATTATCTCTCTGTTAATTAGAGCTTTTTAACGTTCACTAAGTGAAATTTACTGAGGTATCAGAAGAGTAGCATAGAATCTCTCAATTTTATAACCAGAAAAGACCTTAGAGAGTATCATGTCCAACCAGTTCACTTTAAAGGTGAAGTAACTAGGATAAAATAACTTGTTCACTGGCTATATCTCTTACCTCCCCTGCACACACACACACACACACACATACACACGATACATACACAATAGGACTAAAAGAGATGGACTATTTTCTTTCCAAACTCCGATAGTCTTAAGTTTCATCATAATGCTATATCCCACCAGTCACTTTACATGATATTATGATTCTTATGATTTATGATTTCATACTACTTAGAACCAGTATACTGTGTTTTGCATGGGGCAGAAATGAGGATAAATTCTTGATAAAAATGCTCTCCCTATTCTTTTAATTAAAGGTTAATTACATTTTTAAAATTATTCCTCAGTTACTACAACGTATTTATTTATTTATTTATTTTGAGGAAGATTAGCCCTGAGCTAACATTTGCTGCCAATCGTCCTCTTTTTGCTGAGGAAGACTGGCCCTGAGCTAACATCTGTGCCCATCTTCCTCTACTTTCTATGTGGGATGCCTGCCACAGCATGGCTTGTCAAGTGGTGCCATGTCCACACCTGGGATCCAAACCAGTGAAGCCCACACCACCAAAGCAGAATGTGTGAACTTAACCACTGCACCACCGGGCTAGCCTCACTACAACTTATTTTATATGGAAAGAATAGAATCCCTAGTTGATTTCATTCTCATTCTGGTAAAATGAGCTTTGTGACCTGGCCATTGAGAAATAACATTCTCAAACTGCTCTTTGTCAAATAGTCTTAAAATAAATCCATTTATTTCTGTACTAATGCATTTTTTAATCATCCCTGATTTAAATTTTTAGGAAACAAGAAGTATTTATAAGTACATTTTAAGAGAGAATCTATCCTTTTAAGAACCATTAGATACTAAATTTTTTAGATTTTGTATATATAATTGAGCCATGTTTTTATGATTAAAACAATTGTTATGCCAGAATTTTTGTGTACCCTCAAAATTCCTATGTTGAAATCTTAACCTTCAATGATAGCCTTTGGGAGGTAACTCAATCATGAGGGTGCAGACCTCATGAATGGAATTAATGCCCTTACAAGAAGAGACAGATTGTTGTTCAAATCAACTATTTCTTTATAGATTTTCTGTTTACATGTTCTATCCATTACTGAAAGTATTGAAGTCTTCTACTCTTTGTATAGCTGTCAATTTCTCCCTTCAGGTGTGTCAATATTTGCTTTATATACTGAGACCAAATGGAAATAACAGATATATACAGAACTTTTCACACCATAGCAGAATACACAGTCTTTTAATGTACACATAGAACATTCTCTAGGATAGATCAGGTTAGTTCACAAAACAAGTCTTAACCAATTTAAGAAGATCAAATTAATTCCAAGTGACTTTTCTGACAACAATGAAGGAAAATGGGACAATTCACAAATCTCTTGAATAACCATTGAACCAAAGAGAAAATCAAAAGTATCTTGAGACAAACAAAAACACAACATATACAAACTTATGGGATGCAGCAAGAGAAGTTCTAAGAGGGAAGCTTATAGTGATAAATGCCTGAATTTAAAAGGAAGAAAAACCTCAATTAAATGGCCTAACTTTATAATTCAAGAAACTAGAAAAACAAACTAAGCAAAGGTCACAGGAGGAAGGAAATAATAAAGATTTAGAGCAGAAATAAATCAAATGGAAAATAGGAACACAATAGAAAAAGTCAACAAAACTAAGAGGTGTTTGTTTTTGAAAAGACAAACAAAATCTAAAAATTCTTAGCTAGACTAAAAGACAAATAAACAAAATTAGAAATGAAAAGGAGGCATTACAATGGATGCCTCAGAAATAAAAAGGGATCGTGAGGGGCTAACATGTACAATTACATGCTAACAAATTGGATAACTTGGAAAAAATGGATAAATTCCTAGAACTATATAACTTACTAAGACTTAATCATGAAGAAATAGAAAGGCTGAATAGACCCACAGCAAATAAGAAGACTGAATCAGTAAAACAACAACAAAAACTTCCCAAAGAAGAAAAGTCCAGGACCAGATGTCTTTATGGGTGAATTCTACTAATCAAAGCAGAATTAATATCAATCCTTCTTAAAACTTTCCAAAAAAGAGAAGAAAATTAAAAACTTCGAAATTCATTTTATGAGACTAGAATCACCCTGATACAAAAACTGAAGACATCACAAGAAAAGAAAACTATAGGTCAATATTCCTGATTAACTTAAGTGCAAAAATCCTCACTAAAATATGAGCGAACCAAGTTCAACAGCACATTCAAAGGATCATACACCATGACCAAGCAGGATTTCTCCCTGGGATGCGAAGATAGGTTCAACATTACAAATCAATCAATGTGATGCAGTACATTAACAGAATAAAAGAAAACAACCACGGGATCATCTCGATAGACAGAGAAAACGTGATTGACAAAATTCAACATTCATTTGTGATAAAACTCTCAGCAAAATAGTTATGGAAGGAACTTATCTCAACACAATAAAGGCCAAAAGCCTACAACTAACATCATAATCAATGGGGAAAAATGAAAAGATTGTTTCTAAGATCCAGTACAAGGTAAGAACGCTGCTTTTACCACTTCTATTGAAAATAATGTTAGAATTCGTAGCCAGAGCAATTTGAAGATGACATGATCATATATGTAGAAAACCCTAACACTCAACAACAACAAAAACTTTTTAGAATAAACAAATTCAGTAAAATTGTAGACTACAAAATCAACATACAAAATTTAGTCATGTTTCTACACACAAAAAACAAGCTACGGTCTTGCGCTGCACAATGACATGTCAGTCAACTATGGCGGTCCCATAAGAGTAGTACATTATAGCCTAAGTGTGTACTAGGCTATAGCATCTAGGTTTGTGTAAGCACAGTGATGAAATCACCTAAGGACACATTTCTCAGAATGTATCCCTGTCACCAATAGGTGCATGACCATATCTGCAAAGGAAGTGAAGAAAACAGTTGCATTCTCAATAGCTACAAAAGAAATTTTATATACTTAGGAATAAACTTAACCAAGAAGTAAATGACTTGTACACTGAAAATTTGAAAACACTGATGAAAGAAAATTAAAGAAGGCACAGATAACTGGAAAGACCTGTGTTCATGAATTGGAAGAATGCATATTGTTAAAACGTCCACTCTGCCGAAAGTTATCTAAGGATTCAATGCAATCTGTATCAAAATCCCAATGGCATTCTTCACAGAAATAGAAAAGAAAATTACCCTAAAAATATCCTAAAATTTGAATGGAACCATAAAAGACTCGGAATAGCCAAAATAATCTTGAGCAAGAAGAACAAAGCTAGACGTATCACACTTCTTGACTTCAAGATATATTACAAAGCTACATAATCAAAATAGTATCACATTGGCATGAAAACAGACACATAGACTAACGAAACACAGAAGAGAGACAAAAAATAAATCCATACATCTTTGGTCAACTGATCTTCGACAAGGGTGCCAAAAATATACAATGAGGGGAAGGACCATCTCTTCAATAACGGTGCTGGCAAAATTGTGTATCACATACAAAGGAATGAAATCAGACCTTTATCTCACACCAGATACAAAACTCTACTCTTTAAAATGGATTAAAGACCTAAACATAAGACCTGAAATCATAAAACTACTGGAAGAAAACATAGGGAAAAATTTTCTTGACATTGATCCGGGCAGTAATTTTTTTGGAATTGATCCCAAAATGACAGGTAACAAAACCAAAAATAGACAAGTAGGATTGCATCCAACTAAAAAGCTTCTGCACAACAAACAGAGTAAAAAGGCAACCTACAGAATGGGAGAAAGTATATGTAAACCACTTATCTAATTAGGAGTTAATATCTAATGTATATAAGGAACTCAATAGCAAAAAACCAAATAACACTAAAAAAATGGACAAAGGACATGAATAGACATTTCTCAAAAGAAGGCATACAAATGACCAGCAGGTATATAAAAAGGTGCTCAACATCCCTAATCATCAGGGAAATGCAAACTAAAACCACAATGAGATATAACCTCTCACATGTTAAAATGGCTATTAAGAAAAAGACAAAAAATAACAAGTGCTGGCAAGGATGTGGAGAAAAGGGAACCCTTACACACTGTTGGCAGGAATGTAAATTGATAGAGACAGTATGGAAAACAGGATGAAGGTTCGTCAGGAAATTAAAAATAGAACTGCCATATGATCCAGCAATCCCATTTCTGAGTATATATCTGAAGGAAATGAAACCAGTGTCTCGAAGAGACATCTGCACTCCCACGTTCATTGCAGCATTAGTCACAATATGCCAGAAGTGGAAACAACATAAGTGTCAGTGGGTGGATGGATAAAGGAAACGTTATCTATGTTATATATATATAAAACACTACATGCATAATTTATATATATGTAAAATGGGGAGATATTGGTCAAAGGGCACAAAGTTTCAGTTATTGAAGATGAGTAAGAGCTGAAGATCTAATGTGCTGCAATGTGACTATGGTTAACCATACTCTTTAGCAATACTGTATTGTATACTTGAAATTTGCTAAGAAAGTAAATCTTAAGTGTTCTCACCACAAAAAAAAAGAAATAAAACAAAAATTATGTGAAGTGATGGGTATATTAATTAGCTTGATTTTAGTGATTATTTCACAATGTATATTTATATCAAAACATCAAGTTGTAAACCTTAAATATATAAAATTTTTACTTATCAATTAGATCTCAATAGAACTGGAAAAATAATTGAACTCATTGCCATCCTCCAAAAAAAAAAAAAAGAAGAAGAACTGCTCACGCTTCTCAGTTCTCTGCCATGTGCAAAGATGGTCATCTGCAAAGCAGGAAGAAAGCTCTCATCAGACACTGTGTCTGACGGCCCCTTGATCTTGGACTTCTCAGTCTCAAGAACTATAAGAAATGAATGTTTGTTGTTTAAGCTATCCAGTCTGCTGTAGTAATAGCAGCCTGAAACTGATTAAGATAATAGCTAAAACTCAATTATGAAACATGTATAACCATTTAAGAAGAAGTATCAGATAAGTTGCACGAGAGTAAAATAATGATTATCTAACATATTAGATTGGTTTCCTTATAATCGGATAGCCATTAAAAACAAATATATGATATTATACTTTTAAACATTTAATAATTAGAGGCAGGGATGACAATCCACTTCCTTCTACACTATGCCAAAATACACTTAGCGTAAGTCTTTTCACTAACATTGCTTTTTGAACAATTAAGTTATTCTCTATATTTCCATTGTTTTTTAAATTTAAGACTTAGGTTAGTTTTTAAAAATGCTTCTTGCAGAGCATAATACAAATGTGAACATTATACATGTCCTGAAACATAGCAAAATAAATTGCTTTAATTCTGTACTCAGATACTAATTTTAGATTAGTCCTGCCAATTTGAAAATATGAAGAGCTATATATGGTCAATGTTTATGTCTCTTCCAAACATTTTATTCATACAATTAGGACCATTTAAAGCTGCTTCTAGGTGTTAAAGAGAACTAAAATTTGTAATTTATAGAAAACATTAGTGCTCTGAATTTTATATTGGCTGCAATAATTAATTTTTCAATGTTCTGTATATGATGAATTTTCCCAAAGGAATAATTATTTTTTGAATCATTTAATTGCCAACATACATTAAGGTTTAAAAATGCAATGCAATCCTGTCAAAATGTGCTGACGAAAGTAGAAATTTGTGCAACTGCAACTCTTTTGCAAACCAATTTTGAAAAATATCAAGAACTTTCAATTACTTTGAGAATATAAATACACATATAGGAACATATATGAAGAGAAAAACTCAAAAGAGGATAACATCTATACATACAAAGAAATTTTACATAATATTTTTTATTGTGATAGTTACCAAAAAATGCAAATATTCAATTATAAGCGATGGATAAAGGCAGTATACATCATCAATGCAATAGACTATTTTGCAACCACGAAAAAATATGTTTGTAGGCCACTGGCCCTGTTGCATAATGGTTAGGTTCTCACACTCCACTTTGGTGGTCTTGGGTTTGCTGTTTTGGATCTTGAGTGTGGACCAATACCCCACTCATTAAGCCATGCTGTGGCAGTGTCTCATACAGGAAAAAAGGGAGGAAGATTAGCACAGATGTTAACTCAAGGATAATCTTCCTCAAGCAAAAAGAGGAGGATTGTTGATGGATGTTAGCTCGGATCAAATCTTCCTCACCAAAAAAGCAAAAAAAATTAATATGTTTGTAGAATTTTATTATAAGGTAGGGAATTATTTATGCAAGAATTAAAAGAGAAAAAATTTGTAATCTCACATACAAAACAATCTCAGCTATGTAACAGCCATATGCATAGAAATTAAACTAGAATTAAAATTGTCAAAATAACAAAAAGAACTGATCTTGAGATGGGGGATTGTGAGTGAGTTATTCCCTCTTCATTCTTTTCTGCATTGCCGGTTCCATGCTGGTCATGATCTATTCAAGAAGGATTTCAAAAATATCATAATTATTAACTAACAGTTTTTTAAAAAATACTAAAAAAAATTTGAAATAATATCCTTGCAACGAAACTATTTTGTGAGAAAGAACTGAAGTCAGACCAATGAGAATTTGCTCTGTCTCCAAGACTTACTTGTTATGAGGACTTGGCCATTGTAATTTTCATCTCACAGCCTCCATTTACTTCCTTAAGTATCTGGATAAGTGCTACAATACCTATCTTGCAAAGCTGAGGTGAAGAAAAGAAATAATTTGGGAAAACATATTAGGAATATAGCACTGTTAAGTACTCATTAAATTGAAGCTATTTTTACCACTCTTAGATAGGAAATTGAAAGATTAGTCAATTATTAATGAAAAGTGCGTAGAATAGTTTTTTTGTCATTTGGATATGTAGATTGCTAATATAAGGGCTGGGTTTGCCATATCATCGAAATTGATAATATGTGTCCTGATATTATCTTATATATGGCTGACAGAAATGGAAAGGAAAATTTAGATGGGATTCTGTCTTTACTCACTGTAGGTAATGAGGCTGATTCCTCCTGAGAGAAATATTTTAAATATAAAATTTTGAAATATTAGTAACAATCACACCATATAGGAATGACTTTTATAACAATTTTGATGACTTCTAGTTTCTGTATATATATATATATATATATATTTTTACATAGTTTAGACTGTCAAGTATAGCAATTTCATATGCATCTATGCCTCTGTGTATGTGTGTACAAATATTTAGAGTGCAGTTGTACAGCATCCTTTTACTTATTATCCCACATGCGGTGAGAAAGGGTTTCTTGTAACTGCTGAAATAATAGTAGAGCTCTAGTCTGTGTTGGAACACATCCTTGGTCCGAGAAGAGTTTGTTTTCCCCTTTTTGAGAGAACCTTAACTTATCCTCCCATAAAAGCAAGGCGGGATGGGGCAGAAACCAATGAGCTGGACACAGAGGAGATTCCTGGCCTTCCCCTGACCCAGATGCCTTTTGCCTGCCTGCCTTTCTGAAGTAAGTTCTCACAATTCTTACTGGGGTACTTAGCAATAGTCACTGAGAAATTGGTAGAAATCTAGCATTTGAGAATTTCGTATAACTTTCAAGTTGAGTTTTATTTCCAAGTGAAAAAAAATGTTTTCCTGGCCTCCCATAACATAAAACCCCTCCTCCCATAGAATGATTTAACAGGTGGTTAATCAATCAAATAGAATTGTAGCATGTTAGTTTAAACTGTCTTATTTATATCACTTTTTCTTTTTTTCTTTGATGTTTTCGACAGCAATTCAGTGATTGGCTAATTGATATCTTTATTTTTCCTGCTATTTAGATACTTGATGGGAAGGATAAATTAAAATCCTATTATACAGAATGGAAGACAAGCTGAGCAGAAAATTAAATTATTTTGCAGATTATAAACTTTCAATTGCATAGCATAAGTAACCATTTTTATTTTACTTTACATTTCTTATTTGATCTTAACTGCAAATCAGGTCAGCAATGAGCTTTCCTACAGACGTAGTTAATTTTATTGCAGTAAATAGTTTTAAAATCTTCAGTAATTTATGAAATTATTCATACCTAAACATAAAAAGTAATTTTAAAAACACAGTTTTTACTCCTTGTTTAAAATAAATTTCCTAGTGTGTTTTTCAACCAGCACTGAGAGTTTTAGAGCACTTACTATTTCATTAGAAGTGTTCTAAGCACAGGGAAGAAGACAATAAACAAGACTGAGATATTAGACTATGTGACTATTATACAAACTCTGAAAAATATGTGGATATAGATGTTGCGATGTAGAAATTGATTGAGTTCCCCGGATCCCAGGGTAGGAACTTAAAGATTCAGATCTTGAGAAAACCATTATAATTCTCCTTCTACTTTTATTCACTGTTGCTAAGTGTTACTTATATTCTCTGCCACTTAAAATGACAATGGTCCACTTTACAAATCCCATCACAAAAGTACACTCCATCTTTCTCCAACGTATATTTGTCCTCATCTAATTCACACACACACATGCACTCATACAATTGAATTTCTTATATTCCAGTGGAAGATAAGTATCAATAAATGCTAGATAGACCTCATACACGTTGTCCTCGACCACTGCCCTACAGACCATGCAGAGAAGAGGGGACCTAAGTAGGAACTCATAAGAGAAATTCTCTTCCCACAGTGGTATAGAAGAAGATCAAGTACTTGAACAGGAAGTACCCTGGTATCCTAGGAAGTAAGCCTGTTTAATTATCTAAACTGCATGTTATGAATTGTGCTTTCATTCAAGTTGTAGGAAGCCACAAGAAAATGTCACGTTTACCCTATGGGAAGTAAAACTTGGAAAATATACGAAAATCATAAATTTTCCTGAGCCAATTAGAGAGCCAAGGTTTCAAATCCACCCAGTTAACAGAATTCTAGACAGTGACAAGCTTCTCCAAGAGGAGATGAGCACCATCACACTGTTTCACATGTAGCAGAGTATGGAAAAGGGGCTGCCACATAAGCTGGTAAGAAGAATGCAGCTAAAATGTCAATAAATCATTAAAGGCTGAGCCTGGACTAGCATGTCGGTTTAGAAGAGAAACTGTGAACCTCAGACACAAGACAAGTTCACAGTTACCTGCAAACTCTTTTCTGCGGGCTCCCACTGGGTGTTCATAAGAGAGATTGAGGGGCAAACAGGAGACTAGAGTCCCTCGTGGCACAGGTATGTAGGAGGGTATTGACTGTTCCTAGAGCCAGAAAAAAATCCTACCCCCATTGAAGACCCTTCTTTCATTTTAAAGAAAGCCTTCAAGTGTTGGAGGAAGAGCAGGAAACACTGAGGTCCTCAGGGTCGGAAAAAAGAGCCACTGCTTCTGTGGGGTGAGGTAGAAGTGAACCCATCTACCTCTAGGCAAGAGGTAGGAAAATACTTAGACTTAGGAAGTCTGCTGCCCTTTGGGAAGGGAAGAAATACTTCTCCCACTCAAGACCACCACAGATGCAAAGGAGAATTTAGTTTCTGGAAGGATTAACAAAAATGCTAAGAATAGAACATCTCCACACCAAGGCTCAGTGCAGAGTTTGCCTTTTTTCAATCTTTTAATCTTGGGTTTTTTCATGCTAGATTGTTTCCTTCCTTCCTGCCTCCCTCCCTTCCTTCCACCTTTCCTTCCTTCCTTCCTTTTTCTTGAGCTCAAGTTACATAAATGCTATGCTGTTTGATGTTGTCCCATAGCTCTTGGATGATCTGTTGTTTCATTTTTTTTCTTTTACTCTTTTTCTCTTTGTGTTGTGGCATAGATAATTCCTATTTATCTATCTTCAAGCTCATTTTTCCTTTCCTCTGCTCTGTGTGCTGATGATTTATCATTCTCCATCTCCGATGGTGTTTTTTGTCCTGGCATTTTTATTTCATTTTGTTGAGGTCATAATAGTTTATAACATTGTGAAATTTCAGTCATACATTATTATTTGTCAGTCACCACATAAATGTGCCTCTTCACCCTTTATGCCCACACCCCCACCCCATTCCCCTTTGGTAACAACTAAACTGTTCTCTTTGTCCATATGTCACTTTATCTTCCACATATGGGTGAAATCATATGGTGTTGGTCTTTCTCTGTCTGGCTTATTTCACTAACATAATGTTCTCAAGGTCCATCCATGTTGTTGCTAATGGGATGATTTTGTCCATTTTTATGGCTGAGAAGTATTCCATTGTATACATATACACCAAATTTTCTGTATCCATTCATCAGTTGGAGGGCACTTGGATTGCTTCCACTTCTTGGCTATTGTGAATAATGCTGCAATGAACATAGGGGAGCATAAGTCTCTTTGAATTGTTGATTTCAAGTTCTTTGGATAAATACCCAGTAGTGGGATAGCCGGGTCATAGAGTATTTCTATTTTTAATTTTTTGAGGCATCTCCATACTGTTTACCGTAGTGGCTTCATTAAGTTTGCATTCCCACCAGCAGTGTATGAGGGTTCCCTTTTCTCCACATCTTCTCCGACATTTGTTATTTTTTATCTTAGTGATTATGGGCATTCTAAAGGGTGTAAAGTGATACATTAGTGTAGTTTTCATTTGCTTTTCCCTGATGATTAGTGACGTTGAACATCTTTTCATGTGCCTGTTGGCCATTTATATATCTTCTCTGGAAAATGTCTGTTCAGATCCTCTGCCTAACTTTTGATTGGGTTGTTTGTTTTTTCGTTTTTGAGTTGTGTGAGTTCTTTACGTATTTTGAAGATTAACTCTTTGTCAGATATATGATTTGCAAATATTTCCTCCCAGTTGGTGGGTTCTTTTTTTGTTTTGTTCATAATTTCCTTTGCCTTGCAGAAGCTCTGTAGCCTGAGGAAGTCCCACTTGTTTATTTTTTTTGTTGTTTCTCTTGTTTGAGCAGACATGGTATTTGAAAACATCCTTCTAAGACTGATGTCAAAGAGTGTACTTCCTATATTTTCTTCTAGGAGTTTTATGGTTTCATGTCTCACCTTCAAGTCTTTGATCCATTTTGAGTTTATTTTTGTGTATGGCAAATGATAATGATCTACTTTCATTCTTTTGCGTGTGGCTATCCAGTTTTCCCAACATCGTTTATTGAAGAGAATTTCCTTTCTCCATTGTATCTTCTTAGCTCCTTTGTCAAAGATTAGCTGTTTGTAGAGATGTGATTTTGTTTCTGGGATTTCAATTGTGTTTCATTGATCTGTGTGTCTGTTTTTGTAACAGTACCATGCTATTTTGATCACTATAGCTTTGTAGCATATTCTGAAGTGAGGGATTGTGATGGTTTCAGCTTTGTTCTTTTTTCTCAGGATTGCTTTAGCCATTTGGGGGTCTTTTGTTGCCCATATGAATTTTAGGATTCTTTGTTCTATTTCTGTGAAGAATGTCATTGGAATCCTGATTGGGATTGCATTAAATCTGTAGATTGCTTTACATAGTATGGGCATTTTAGCTATATTTATTTTTCTAATCCATGTGCATGGAATATCTTTCCATTTCTTTCTGTCATCATTGATTTCTTTCAATAATGTCTTATAGTTTTCAGTGTATAAGCCTTTCACCTCCTTGGTTATGTTTATTCCTAGATACTTTATTCTTTTTGTCGAGATTGTAAATGAGCTTGTATTCCTGAGTTCTCTTTCTGTTAGTTCATTATTAGAGTATAGAAATGCAACTGATTTTTGTAAGTTGACTTTGCACCCTGCAACTCTGCTGTAGTTGTTATTATTTCTAGTAGTTTTCCAATGGATTCTTAAGGGTTTTCTATATATAAAATTTTGTCATCTGCAAACAGTGAGAGTTTCAATTCTTCATTGCCTATTTGGATTCCTTTTATTTATTTTTCTTACCTAATTGCTCTGACCAAAACCTCCAGTACTATGTTGAATAAGAGTGGTGAGAGTGGGCACCCTTGTCTTGTTCCTGTTAACAAAGGGAAGGCTTTCAGTTTTTCCCTGTTGAGTATGATGTTGGCTGTGGGTTTGTCATATGTGACCTTTATTATGTTGAGGTACTTTCTCTCTACACTCATTTTATTGAGCTTTTTTTTTTGCCATAAATGGATGTTGGATCTTGTCAAATTCTTTCTCCATGTCTGTTGAGATGATCGTGTGATTTTTATTCCTCATTTTGTTAATGTGTTATATCAGATTGATTGATTTGTGGATGTTGAACCATCCTTGTGTCCATGGTATAAGTTTCACTTGATCTTTTTAATGTATTGCTGTATTTGGTTTGCCAATATTTTTTGAGAGGTTTTGCACCTATGTTCATCAGTGATATTGGCTTGTAATTTTCCTTCTTTGTGTTGTTCTTGTCTGGCTTTGGGATCAGAGCGATGTTGGCCTCATAAAATATATTAGGAAGTGTTCCACCTTCTTCAAATTTTGGGAATAGTTTGAGAAGGACAGGTACTAAATCGTCTTTGAATGTTTGGTATAATTCTCCAGAGAAGTCATCTGGTCCCGGACTTTTATTTTTGGTGTGATTTTTGATGACTGTTTCAATATCTTTACTTGTGATTGGTTTATTCGGATTTTTTTTCTTGATTCAGTTTTGGGAAGTTGCATGAGTCTAAGAATTTATCCATTTTTTCCACATTGCCCACATTGTTGGCATATACTTTCTCATAATATTCTCTTATAATTCTTTGTATTTCTGTGGTATCTGCTGTAATTTCTCTTTTTTCATTTCCAATTTTATTTATTTGAGCCTTCTCTCTTTTTTTCTTAGTGAATCTGGCTGAGGGTTTGTCAATTTTGTTTATCTTCTCAAAGATCCAGCTCTTTATCTCACTCATCCTTTCTATTGTTTTTGTTTGTTTCAATTTCATTTATTTCTTCTCTAATTTTTATTATTTCCCTCTTTCTGCTGACTTTGGGCTTTGTTTGTTCTTCTTTTTCTAATTCTGTTAGGTGTAGTTTAAGATTGCTTATTTGAGATTGTTCTTGTTTGTTAAGCTGAGCCTGAACTGTAATGAATTTCCCTCTTTTGCTGCATCCCATATGAGTTGCTATGGTATGTTTTCATTTTCATTGGCCTGCAGATATTTTTTTATTTCTCCTTTAATTTCTTCAATGATCCATTGGTTGTTCAGTAGCATGTTGTTTAGTCTCCACATCTTTGTGAATTTCCCAGCTTCTTTCTTATACTTGATTTGTAGTTTTATAGCATTATGGTCAGAAAAGATGCTTGATATGATTTCAATATTCTTAAATTTATTGAGGCTTGCCTTATTTCCCAACATATGGTCTATCCTTGAGAATATTCCATGTGGGGACTGGCCCGGTTGCATAGCAGTTAAATTCGCATTTTCCACTTCTCAGAGGCCTGGGGTTCACCGGTTCGGATCCCAGGTGGGGACATGGCACTGCTTGGCAAAAGCCATGCTGGGGTAGGCATCCCACATATAAAGAAGAGGAAGATGGGCACGGATGTTAGCTCAGGGCCAGGCTTCCTCAGCAAAAAAGAGGAGGACTGGCAGTAGTTAGCTCAGGGCTAATCTTCCCCAAAAAAGAAAAAAAAAAAAAAGAATGTTCCATGTGCACTTGAGAAGAATGTGTAATCTGCTGTTTTTGGCTAAAGTGGTCTATATATATCTATTAAGTCTATCTAATCTAGTTTTTCATTTAACTCCGTCATTTCTTCATTGACTTTCTGTCTGGATGATTTATCCATTGATGGAAGTGAGTGTTAAGATCCCCTACTAGTATTGTGCTGTTGTTAATATCTCTTTTTAGGTTTGTTAATAGTTACTTTATGTACTTTGGTACTCCTGTGTTGGGTGTGCATATGTTTACAAGTGTTATGTCTTGTTGATGGAGTGTCTCTTTTATCATTGTATACTGCCCCTCTTTGTCTCTCATTACCTGTTTTATCTTGAAATCTACTTTGTCAGATATAAGTATGGCAACACCTGCTTTCTTTTGTTTGCCATTGTCTCAGAGCATCATCTTCCATCCCTTCACTCTGAGCCTGTGTTTCTGACATGTGTTTCCTGGAGGCAGCATGTTGTTAGATCTTGTTTTTCAATCCATTCTGCCACTCTGTGCCTTTTGATTGGAGAATTCCATCCATTTACATTTAGAGCTATTATTGATATATGAGGGCTTAATGCTGCCATTTTATCACTCATTTTCTCATTGTTTTGTATTTCCTCTTGTTTTTTGTCCCCTGTATTTTGGACTACAAATTCAGTTTTGTAGTTCTCTGTGATGGTTTTTGCAGTTTTCTCTTTATTTATCATTTCTGTCTCTGTTCTGATTGTTTCTTTAATGGTTACCATGAAGTTTGTATAAAAAATCTTGCAGATGAGATAGTCCATTTTCTGATTGCCTCTTATTTCCTTAGACTGAGCAATCCTATCCCTTCCCTCTTCCCCTTTCTAAGTTATTTTGTCACAACTTATTCCATCTTGTGTTGTGAGTTTGTGGTTAAAATGATGAGATTATATTTATTTTTGATGTTTTCCTTCCTTATATCTTTAATGTTATAATTAAGTGTTTGCTAACCTGTTCTGATAGAGAGCTGCAATTTTCTGATTTTGTCTGCCTATTTATCTCCTTGCTCAAGGCTTTGTAAACTCTTTCTTTTTTTTCAGGTATGAGGGCCTTCTTGAGCATTTCTGGTAGGGAGGTCTTATGGCCACGAACTCTCTTAGCTTTTGTTTATCTGGGAAACTTTTTATTTCTCCATCATAGCTGAAGGATATTTTTGCTGGATAGAATATTCTTGGCTGAAAGATTTTGTCTTTCAGAATTTTGAGTATATCATTCCACTCTCTTCTAGCCTATAAAGTTTTTGCTGAGAAATCTGCTGAAAGCCTGATAAGGGTTCCTTTGTAAGTTATTTTCTTCTACCTTGCTGCCCTTAAAATTTTTTCTTTGTCATTCACTTTCATCAGCTTTACTACTATATGCCTTGGAGAAGGTCCTTTTACATTGATATAATAAGGAATTATATTAGCTTATTTTACTTGTATTTCCAGCTCCTTCCCCACGTTTGGGAAGTTCTCAGCTATTATTCCTTTGAATAAGTTTTCTGCTCTATTCTCCTTCTCTTCTCCCTTTGGAATATCCATAATCCTTATGTTGCATTTCCTAATTGAGTTGGATATTTCTCAGAGAATTTATTCATTTCTTTTTTGTCTTAGTTCTCTCTCCTCTCCAACTGAAGCATTTTTATATTCCTCTTCTCCAGATTGGTGATTCCGTCCTCCATAATATCAGTTCTGTTATTCAGGGAGTCCAGAGTTTTCTTTACCTCAGCCATTGTGTTTTTTATCTCTAACATTTATGATTGCTTTGTCTTTATAGTTTCTATCTCTTTTGTGAAGAATTCCCTCTGTTCATTAATTTTGTTCCTGATTTCATTGAACTTTCTACCCATACTTTCTCGTAACTTGTTGCATTTTTTTACGATAGCTATTTTGATTTCTCTGTCATTTAGATTGTGAATTTCTGTCTCTTCAGGATTGATTTCTGGGTGCTTGTCATTTTCCTTCTGGTTTGGAGTATTAATATATTTCTTCATACTGTTTGATGGCATGGATTTATCCCTTTGCATAGTGATAGCATCTGGTCACACTTCCACTTTCCACCACTGGGTGGGGGTCAAGTTCTGTGTATTCTGAACCCACTGTGACCTCTGGCATCTGTGCCTGTCCTTAGAATTTATGCTGACAGGTCCCCTCTGTGATTTCCGGTTCACTTGCTCATAACTGCTGCTTTTCCAACCTATGTGTGGGTGCTCTGGCCGACTGGCTGAGCTGAAATGCTGGGCAGGGGGAGGGGTGCTCTCTTTCATTGGCGTGATCCCAGGGGCATTCTTGCTCTGCTCTCACTCTCTGCTCTTTTGGGGTGCTGGCTGGCTGAAGATGCCCCCGCAATAACTTATCCATCTCTGTGTGGGGCTTTTCCCTGGGGCTGTGAGGGAAGTTGGAGAGAGAAGGTGTTCCTGTGGAGAGTTCCCCATCCCCCCTCTTTTCTCAAAGCCATGCATGGTCCTGTGGCCTAGGTTGCTGCTGTTTGGGAGGGAGAGGAAATCTCCTTACCTACTTTCACTTCCTCCCGGGGGTCCAGCACCTCTACCTTCAGAGTCATGGCTGAGTGGGATTCTCAGCATCTTTTTGTGTTGTGTGAATGTCCTCTGTTGGTTTATGAATGTCTTTTTCATTGCATCTTAGTGGGGAGAGTCTAAGGGAAGAGCTCACTCTGCCATGATGCTGATGTCACTCTTTTTCTGGTATGTTTATGTGACTCTCATTAATAATTTCCATCTCTCTCCTCAAATGCTGCATCTGTTCAGGCACACTGTCCAACTTTTTGTGTAAATATTTTAACATATTAGTTAACATAATAGTTATTTTACATTTCCTATCTGAAAACTTCAATATGTATGTTATCTCTGAGTCTGTTCTTTTTTTTTATTATTTCTTGCTTTTTGGAGTTTCTCATAATTTCTTATTGAATGCCAGTTATAATGTGTAGAAGAAGAATAGAAAATGAAGTCAATAAAGTTTATATCTAGAAATAGACACACATCTTTCTTGTCAGGCATTAATGTGGATGACTTGATTCAGTCCATTTAATTTAGGTTTTGTTTAGAGTCACTTTTAATGCATCAAAGCCTTTATGTTCCTGCAGCAGTGGATTGATGTCACATGTTACCATCTGAGACACAGGTTACTTAAAACTAGAGTCTGAGACAAGGATTCTTGAACTGATGATTTATTAAGGGGCACTCTCAGAAGAAACAAGTGAGTAAAGCAGGCTGAATGCTGAAGAAAAGGTAAAGAAGGTATTGTTGCAAAACAAATATAGCCTAAGTATGATCCTATGAGAGGATCTGAGTGTTAGTTGCAAGATAAAGGTTGTCTTACCTAGATACAAGGCAGCCAAGCAGTTGTACCCTTAGCCAAGTCAATGACTGGCTAAAGTTCAACCAGTGGGGAGAAGACATATCTTCTCAGGCATCTTCCATTGGGACAGTTTCCATCTGCCATGCTCAAGCCTTTAGAGAAGATAGAGTTGCAGCAACTGGGGAATGGGTATATCAACCAAACAACAGGAATCTAAGCAGGTCACCCAGAGCATTTGATACATTCTGTGACCAAATTCTATATTCTGTCATTCCAGTCAAATCACAGATGTCATTCATAGCTAGAGCATTAATATAGTAAGTCAAGGAACTAGAAGTAAAAGGATCAGAGAATATTTTCACTAAGTGGCAAACAGAAGCACAGGTTAAGTATTATCACTACAATTCTAAGTAGTGATTTTTTCCCACACTAGCTTGAGAACAGATGTTCCAAATTTACTGGTTTCATTTCTGCCATAAATTCCATGTGTATGCATGCTTACTGTATGCTTACAGCTGGTGAAGTAAAATTGAGCAGGCACATTGGATAATTGCAAACATATCAGATAGGGAATCAAGATACTTGAGATACCTGAGTCCTAGCCAAGAAATGATTACTAGCAAACTCTGTGACTCTGTGACTTTCTTCTTCTAGCCAGGGCTTATGTCTAAAAGGCAGATATGGAAGACAACACATAATTTTAAGATTCAATTTGGCTCAGGGAATTTTATTCAAGTTCAGAATATAGAGTATGCACCTTTCCTTTATTGCTAACAGCAAAATGATACTCTGAAATGCAGATTATTCCTCATGCAAATTAACAGTGATTTGAAATACTATAACAAGAAACTCCAAAATGTGCTGAAGTAGTGGATTAATTTACACCTGCATTTTTAAAATCCTTACTGCAGGAAGAAAAATATATATAATGGCCCTCAGAAAAAGAAAAAAAGTAACAAGCTAAGATTGCAAGTCCATAGATGTTTGAATGAAGGAAAGGGGTGAGTAAGCAGATCAGGTTACATACAAGTGTGGTCATTTTTAAATGTCTTTGTTTCTTTGGGGTATGCTAATGTTTTACCTCTAACTGACAAATAAGAGGAGTGCAAATTTAGAGATTTATAAAAATCTTATAGTGCTATACATTTAAGAGAAGGAAGGATGCTTAGTTTTTCATTTAATTATCTAATATCACAAATGAGGACTTTAAGGTGAAAAGCGTTAGAGATGGAATGGATAGGGGCATTGATCAGAAGTGGAGCTACTCTTCTGGATTCTGCTTCAGTTAAAGGTATCTATTATCTGTTTTTCCAGAGAAAAATAATATGATTTTATTGTTAATCACTCTGGATTGCCTTAGTAATAAAGAAGTTCACTTTGGGGCCAGCCCTGCGGTCTAGTGGTTAAGTGTGGCACACTCCACTTTGGTGGCCTGGGTTCAGTTCCTGGGCATGGACCTACACCACTCATCAGTAGCCATGCTGTGGTGGTAGCCCACATACAAAAAATAGAGGCAGATTGGCACAGATGACAGCTCAGGGTGAATCTTCCTCAGCAAAAAAAGGAAAAAGGAAGTTCACTTTGGATAACCTGCACTACCATTTTGCTTAATTTAAATTTTTGCATTTTCCCATATTTATGAGTAGGAACTATACAACTGTTTTGTTCTGCTTATCTATTGATGATGTAGATGGGGAATACCCAAGTAAAACCTGTGGGAAAAGATCAAGAGAAAACATCTAATTCAACAATAAACCTTATGTGATCAGAGGCAAATATTGTGAGTTTTTAAAAGCCACAAAAGCCCAAGAAGCTAATATTAGACTAGTCTAGAAGATAAAGTTAGAAAGAAATTTCACATTGGCAGACACAATCTTTCCATCTTTGCTTAAAAAAGCCTTGTCATATGGTATAGGATGTGGATTCTTATGGTTATGTAACAAAAAAGACAATAGGAAAGATATAAAAAAATAGTACAATGCATGAACAATTTCTGACCGAAAATTCTCTTTCTTGATTTCATGAGGTCATGCAAGACATCAGTAAAATAGCCAAAGATACATCAAGTTAGACAGATGTGTACATATGTTTGATGCTATTCCAGGACTCTAAAGGCTCATGGTGTCAGAAAAAGGAGGTAAGGTAGGCATCAGTAAACAAGGAGATTGTAGACCTAGTCAGGTACAGACCTATATAGATTAATAAAATAAACGCACATTGTGATTTAAGTGAAAGCTCATTAGAGCTTTAACCTTAACTATAACCATAATCATGGTCATGTTGATATTTCTATGTTAATAATTTTTTAGACAAACAGTATTTTTTTATGTATATACTGTATTAATAACTTTATCACTCCAAAATGTGTATTAAAGTACAAAAAGCAATGGGATTATTCATTACCTACACTCTTAACATGGCAAATATATGACAAGAAATTACCATATTTCTTTTCCACCCTTCATGTTGTATTTATTCTCAGCTATGAGGTCTATCTTTCAAATTCTTTCACTAAAATTATTCTATTCCTTGTTAACTTGTATCTTGAATTATTTTAAAAGAATACACAATACAGGAAGTCATTAATAATCTGTGATTTAAACCATAAGGTACAAAAGTTACCTGTATACTTCACAGAATCACACTTTTTATTCTCACACTTATTTAGACTATTGGAGATTATCTGTTAAACTTCTTACTTCACAGGGAGACCTGCAGACTTTCCAGGCTTAAGTTTTTTGCCCAGGGCTAAAGAATTTTGAAAGTAATAGATAAGGCAGGTAATTGAGGACCTGTACTCTTAGTCCTATTGACAGTTGCTATTTAAAGTGTAGCCATCTGGTCAGAAGCACTGGGATCATCTGGAAGCTGATTAGAGATGCAAAATCTCAGTCACCACTCCAGATTTGTTGAACTAGAACATAAGAGTTAGTAAAATCCCTGGTGATTCACATTAAAATGTAACAAGCACTTCTCATTAAGAAAGGTTTGATGTGGAAAGCAATTTCCCACAATGACCTCTGCTTACTTCTGTACTCAATTTTGCTTCTTGGGTTCTAAAACAATGTTCACCAAAGTAGGAGGCTTAGGATAATCAGTTTTCCTTGGTGTGGGAAGAAAATACTGGAACTTCTAGTTATACATAATTTTTAAAATTCTATTAAATTGGTCATTCTCTCTTTGGATCTTTGTTCCCCAAGATCCATTCCCTACTCTTTTCTGCTCTGCTCCGTGCCGTAGGTAGGTTGTCCTCTGAATGCACCATCACCTAGGCTCATTGTGCTTTGGATTCTGGTTGAGTTTAGCCATTGGGTCCAGATGGAGATCAGAAGATGAGGGTGAAGTTAAGGTATTTCTCTCCTGGTTCCTATTTCCTCTCTGCCTGAGCACTAGGATGATGGAAGTGGCTAGTTTCCTCTATGACTATAGATGCTGTTGGATAGCTAAGCTTCCAAGGGTCCTGCTCCCTCCTGGCTCTAGTAACCCCAGTTAATTCCCTGGTCCCTTCAGGGAATCGAGTGGCAATATTTTCTGGTGCTACTAGTCCGTGCTTACATCAACAATCTTTTCTGAATCCCTTCACCTTATCCACAATTATGGAAATAATCCCTTCATTGTTTTCAAAGTTCCCAAATCATCTCTTTCCTGCAAGGATCCTTTACTAATATATCCATATTTTCTTGTTTATTTTATATTTGGAGATCATTGCTAACATCATCCAAATTCTATAATGAATATATTAAAAACTTTTGCTTTTATTGGGAAGCTATTGTTCTGTAAGGGTTGCTGAGGTCACATACAGATAGGTCTAGTCAATTAAAATCCTACTTATACTTTTCCTAGATAAATTCCACAGTATTTCTCTTACCCTTGTGGCCAGCACCATTGATTAGTTGGTTATTTCAACAAAACATCAAATACAGAGAAAAATCATAAAAATATGCATAAATGACAGATCATTTATTTTAACTTGATTAAGCTGTTAATTTTTACGTATACATATACATACTAGCTGGCAAAACTCAGCTTCCTTTTTCCATTTGGCATTAAGAAATTTGGCAGCCAGACTTACTTATTTCCTTCATTGCCAGGCAGGAGACTGCTGTATCATCTCTAGGGAAACTGAGTAGTCAAAGGCAAAGACCTACTAAAATGGACAATTGGGGCCCTCCCCTAACAATTGCCCAGCCACTCCACCCCTTATTTAAGCACAAGAATTCCTTCTGCATGCAAACAATAGATATGTCCAGTCCATTTTAAAGTGTCTCATTTTTCAAAAAATAAAATGATAGTCAAGTCACGTGAAAGAGAACAGAATAAACAAACAAAAAAACTGTGAACGTGGCATAAAGAATTTAAAATAAATGCCAAGTGGGAACAGAAAAAAACTCTAAAATCCAAAATCAATGTCATCAAATAGCTCAGGGAAGATACTGCAACCATGAAATGAAACCAAGTTTTTAACAATCTCATTCAGAGAATAAATTTATGTCTCTAAAATGTAATTGCAGAAATAAAACCTCAATAAAAGGTAAAATGGAGGAAATCTATTAGAAAGAGATCATAAGACAAAGAGGGAGAATGGGAAGGAATAGAAGAAAATTAAAGGACTGTCTAGGAAACCCAACAACCAAATAGTAAAATCACCAGGAATAGAGCATAGAGAAAATGAAGGCAAAGACTTTTCAATGAAACAATTCAGTTTCACTATACAAAATTAAAGAGTTTGAGTTCCCATACTGAAAGGGTCCACCTAGTGCTCAGTAAAACGTATGAAAAAGTGTTATACCAAGGCTCCATTTCAGAACACTTGTGTCTAAGGGGAGATCCTAAATACTTCCTGAGGTAAGAGAAACAAACAACATATTATAAAGAGATCAGGCTTTAAAATATCATCAATTTTCTCAGACAAGATGGCAGCTTGAAAATCATGAAGCAATGCCTGAAAATTTAATGGAAATGGCTTCCAAAGCAGAATTCCATACCCGGCCAAACAACCAAAACTGAGGGCTGTCAAAGACATTCTCATAAGTGCAAGCTCTCAAAAATTTCATCAAGCAGACACTCATTCCTCAGGAACTACTGGAAGAATGTGTGCTACCAAAACAAGACAATACATCAAGTAAGAGAGAATCAAGGGAATCAGGAATCAGGGGATCCAAGGCAGAAAAAAGTTTGAAGGATTTTACAGGATGATGGTGAAGACAGATTGCAGAACAGCAACTGCATGCAGGCCTAGAGAAAAGCCACTCAAGAAAGAAGCTCCAGCAGGGATGTTGTAAGGGAAAGAAAAAGAAAGACAGAAATTTATAAATCATCTCCGGCATCTGAAAAGGTTGAGAAGAAATATATTTTGGGGAGAGAAAAAAATGATCAAACCAAAATATGAGCAATTATTTGTCACTGACTAGTTACCCTAAGAAACTCAAGGCTGGGTTTGGATATTTTAACTGTTTTTCCAGATTGTTCTTTTCCCTTTTGTTGTGTTAAGGAGAGGTGATCACCAACCACCCTGAACTTGACCAGGCCTCACCATGAGAGCTATGCCGTGACCTGTGCCTTATTTTCAATGCTGAGATCTCTCCAGGAGGAGCTTAGGCCTTAGTACCACAACCTGCAGTGTACATGGAAGCATGTTTTCCAACTCAGCCTACACAAGCGAATGCCCTCCTCTCCCTTTTGAATATTCATTCCCCATCTGAAATAAAAGATCCCTGCTTCCCTTTGTTCAGGGAAGTCATGACTTTGGAAATGGTTTCACGTGATGTCCTATTTGCTGCAAATATACTTTACTTTGTGAAACAACTACTTCTGGTGTAGAGTCTGATTTAACTCTCCAGGAGGGAACCCACTTTGGTTCAGTAACATATTAACCCCAAGAAGTAGTATGTAGACAGCACTATAGCACCTGACTGTAATATTTCAGTAAAATGTAATCATTGAAAATAGATATAAAAAATTATAATAAAAATAATGGTTACAAAAGAGCACAATTCTGACCTTACATGGTGAAAATTGTTATTATTTAACTACTAATAATAAATAAAGTGATTTACATATTAGCAAGTTATTGAGAAATATATAGATGAGTACCATAAAGTAAAACAATTAAAACACATTGAAAGTGGTGGCTTCAAGAAGGCAATGATGGTTAATATCTCACAAAATTTTCCTTCTACTCTTACCCAATATATTCAGTTTACTGTTATCAATGCTGACTGCAAAACAAAACATATGAAAATTTCACTCTTACAATCCCATTTTTCAAGAGCCCTATGCAATTACTCAGAATCCATATAATATGGGGGATATTTAATCATTATTGTACTCTATAGAAGCAACTTTACTTTTTTTTTGCCGAGGAAGATTCACCCTGAGCTAACATATGTGCCAATCTTCCTCTATTTTTATGTGGATTGCCACCAAAGCATGGCCATGGATGATTGGTATAGGTCCACGCCTGGGAACCAGACCTGGCACCGAAGCAGAGAGTGCCAAATTTTACTGCAAGGCCATGGGCTGGCCTCAATATACCAGCAACTTTTAAATTAATAGCCAGCAGTGAGCAGGCACTAACCTAGGCAGTGGACACACAAATGCTATAATCTTTCCCTAAGGAAGCTTGAATATAAACACAAGAACTGACTCTCTTTTCTTCTTCTCTGGCCCTCACTTCAGATTCTACTCTGGCCATGCCTCTGCTGTGATTCAGGCCTTTTCCCAGGAAGACTGTTCAACTTCCTTAATAATTATACTTAGTTTTAAGAATATAATTTTTAAAAGGTATATTATTAAAATACTTTATGAAACAATATGATAACCATGAAATCTCTATATTTCACTCATTTCGGTCAGTCAACAAGTCATTCCATAAATTCTTAGTTTTTATTGGGCACTCCATAGTGTGTTCCAGATATCTGGAACATTATTATCATCTTCCCCATAGTTAAAAATTTCCTATATACCATTTCTGCCATGAACACTTCCTAAACTTCTCTGGGAAGACTTGATAGGTTCCCCTGTTTCGATAAGAGGATATCACTGTGGTTTTCCCTCATATCAATGACATAAGGATATCATTGTGGTTTTTCCCTGTTTCCGCCTCATTGACATATTTCTCCTCAGTCATGATGTGACATGATTATTACATAAATGACATGCATATGTGTCAGTTAAATGCTTCCAAACATACTTCTTCCCCTATTTCTCTCTCTACTGACTGCCATCTTGGACTATAGTTTCTTGGAGGAGAGCAGCCGTGTCTGTATTCGGAGCCTGGTCTAGAGCACCTACGGAAGAATCCTTAATAAGCATCCACTACTGACAGTTAAAACCCCTGTTCCATTGATTTTTCCACAAATTATTCTTTTGTTTCAGCACCAACCTGTATTATTTGCTATTTTTAATTGAGATAAATATTTATCTTGATTATTCTTTAAAGTGGGCAAACTAATGGTGTTGGAGGACAGAGGGCAAAGCAGGGGAAAAGACTGATATATCTGATGGATATAGTTTTAAGTATTTTTGGCAAAAATAATTAAATGATTTCATCAGGTATTATAGTTTTTTAAAAAAATGCTGTGCTTTTTTATCTAATATTAGACTGAGTACATGAATATGAAAATATATATCCCAGTGACCATTAGAAAAATATTATAATAAAAACATGAGTGACAAAATAATTATAACTTAAATCCAATACACTCAGTCTATAAGCCTTTTGTTACCCTGTCATCTTTGTTATTCTATCATTAGACTCAGGATTCATGTTTGCTGAAACGTGAGAAACACACATAATACAAAAAGGCAATCAAATAAAATCTAGATGATTAATTGAATGTGAGTCTTTTTATCAGACCAACTTGGCTGGATTATAAAACTTCATGGGTAGGCAATTGTGTGACATATGAAAAAAGATGATATCACGTTAGAAAAATACTAAAGATAATTGTGAATATTTTGACCTTTGCACAGCCATAGAAAATAAAGGCAGTCCTGAACATTTTTTTTGTTCTAAAATGGAATATATGTCATCCAAGGAGTCTGTCATCTCATGCCCTTATATTTCTATAAAAAATGTTCCGGATAGAGTCAGATGTAAAACCACAGAGAGGCCATTCTTTTTCATTTAAAAAATCCATAATTCTCATGGAATGAAAAATATTATTAGAAAATTGAGAACTATCGAGAATATGTTTTAAGCTTCTTCATAAATGAACATTTTTACTTAAAGAAGATAATTATGCAAAAATGTGCTCTCATTTTAAATAAAAAAATAATTCTTCTTGGCCATTTAGTACAAATTAATCCTTTGTCAGAGGAAGGAACTGAGGTTGAGAAAGGATAGGTCATTTTCTAGAAGTTGCACTGTAAATCAGTAGGGCAAGATGTGACTCACTCAAGTCCCCAGTCTCAACTCAGGTTTACTTCTTCTAATGTGCTTGCTTCTCAAAAATTTTGAGCATTTTATGTGGGTTCATTTTTATTTATTTGTTTATTTTTTTGGTGAGGAAGATTGGCCCTGAGCTAAGATCTGTTGCTGATCCTCCTCTTTTTGCTTGAGGAAGATTGTCGTGAGCTAACATCTGTGCCAATCTTCCTCTATTTGGTATGTGGGATGCCGCCACAGCATGGCTTGATGAGCTGTATGCAGGTCTGCGCCCAGGATCTGAACCTGTAAACCCTGGGCCACTGAAGCAGAGCATGCAAGCTTAAACACTGCACCACTGGGCCAGCCCCTGGATTCTTTTCAGAACTAGAAGAGTATAGAGACCACTCTTCATAATAATAATCATATTTTTGGTGTTTATTGATTAAAACTGTCACTATATGCAATATCATTTATAGTATTATTTCATACCATGGATTACAAGAGATAACAGTTGGACTTAAAGGTTACGTTTTATGGGAGATAAAGGCATATGAACATAAAATATATTATAATATTATAATCTTATAACATTATGATATTTTTTGGCTTTAAAGGTTAAGAATGAAGAATAGGGAGACAAAGGAGAAGAAATGGTTAAGGGGTCTCAGGAACAGCTTAACCTAAGAGAAGGGACAGCATTTCAGCAAAATCACAGAAGCATAAGAGAGCAAACTGTAATGGGGATCTACATAGTATAGAGTGTGAAGTGGGGAAGCCATAAGAGATTGAGCTAGTGAGACAGCAGAATCAGAACTTGAATGGCTTTCAATGCCATGCATAATAATTTTGATTTCCACCTGATGGTAAAAGGTAGTGACCGGAAAACTGAGGAGAGAGCAAGATCATATCCAGATGTAAGAAGCATTATACTCATGGCAGAGCTGGACTGCACTGAAGGCTGGTGAGACTAGAGAAATAAAGAGTATGATAAAAAGATGCTTAAAAGTTTCAAACAAGATATAGTGAATGTCTTCAGCAGATATTAGATACTTAGGACTTAGATTGAACAGATATTTAAAGTCTTGATCCTGTATTGATTTTTAAGGTAAATGAAATAAAGAAAATCTACCAATCAATTAGTGTTTGCAATTGTGATGAAATTGATTTGGCTATTATAAATATAGATGTAGTTGCTCCCTGGATACAGATCAATTCCCAGAAAGAATATAGTGTGATAAGATGGATTTAAAGTGTGGAATCCTTCAGAATGTTAACTCTTATGAGACGTCTAGCAAAAGAGGAATTCACAGAGTGGATTGAGAACAGTTGGCCAGAGGTGTAAGGAAAATTGTCCCCAAAACCAAGGGTGAAAAAATGTTTGAAGAAGGAGAAAATGATCAGTAGTGACAACTTTTACCACAAAATCAAGGAAACTGGTTGAAAAAATGCTCATTGGATTTCTATAGTAGAAATGAAGTGAGAATATTTTCAGTAAGTTGATGAGTCAAAATTCAGATTAAAATAAGTCACTGAGTAAACAGGAGGTACTGATTTGGGGACTTATAGTGTAGGCTTTCCATTCACAAAATTTTTGGAGAAATATGTGATGCTATGCAAAAGGAATTTAATGTCAAAATGGGATATTTTGCGGAAGGAATGATTTTGAACATATTTATATGCAAAGAGGAAGAAACAAATGTAGACGAATATATTAGAGGGTATTTGAAGACTAAGGATGTTGAATATTTAGGAGGAGAATAAGATGAAAACCAAAGATAAAAGAATAGTTCTTTAATATAAGTCTGAATATCACTTTCTGTGACTTGGATAGAAGATAGAGTGGTTGAACATACAGATGAAATCAAAGGCAAACATGCTAACTTGAGAGTGTTAATAACTGACAGGCTCTATTGTTTGATGGAAGTTAGAAGCAAAGTCATAAGAAAGAGATGGAGACAAGGTGGGATATTTGAGAAGAATAAAAAGAGTAAGGGATAAACGCACTGGGGGACGTGAGGAAGGAGTAAAGATATGTAATAGCAGTATAAGAAATGATGGAGTGAGATAATAAGACTAAGACTGTTTTTATGTGGTTTCTACCCAAGCCCGTTGTGAATCTGGGGATGTCCACATGTGGGTAGGCAGATAAATATTTCCAATAACGTACTTAATTTAATGTTCTTAGACTGAAACCAATTAATAAGCATTTGTGTTATTTTATAAATGGAAAATTAGCCATCCACAAAGGTCCATCTCAAATTAATGTCAAAAATTAAATGTAAAGCTCCTGGCACCAAGCTTAATTGAATATTTTTCTTAGGATCTCATTTTCAGTCAGACAACTCATCCCTAATTCAATCAATTACCAAGGATTTTGTTAAGTATCGGATATATGCGTAACACAGGTCTTCAGGGCAGTATAAGAAGATTTTAAGAAACTATCCTTACCTTCAAAATTCTTAGACTCTAAAGCAGTACATCATACAAGTGACAATACAGTATATATTTGCCAAAATTCATAACTGATTTTATACTAATTATAAGTTGGTGTAGAAGTAAAATCAAGCCTAAATGGTTAAGCGCTTATTAAGCTATGGAGTATGAGCTAAAGTCTTGACTTGAAGTACTGTACAGTATAGTTTAGAAGAAAAAGCAAAGCAATTATTTTTTAACAATAAAAGGCAACACTTGTCAAATGACAAATGACAGGAATAAAATATTTATGCTGTAATCTGGATAATGTTGGAATAAGTAATAGTTGATAAAATATTTAAATAGGTTTAACACTTCATGAGAAGAAGCCACATAAGTAATTAGATAAAAGAAGAAGAGATTTGGAACAAAATAAAAGCAAAGAAAGAAAAGAGAAGTAGTACGAGCTCAACTCTCTTTTAGAGAAACCCAATAGACCAACCCCTATGGTTTAAGACGACAGACTACGGTTGGATTAACTGGATGGATTCCCAGGGACAACTAAACCAAGACTCTCTGCAATGACCCTTGCGCATAGTCAGACACTGCATTCCATATTACCACTCCTCCCACTGAAGAAAACGTACAAGGTAGAGTGACTTGAAGCCAAAGCCTTAGGAAGCATTGATAACAGTTAATGAGACAACTGTCAGCAAGTGGGTGGAGGACTTAGAGCACTCTTTGGAGCCATCCTCTAAGGAGAAGGGATCCTCTAAGGCGGGGGAGGCAACATGAGTGAAGGCATCAACATCCAGGGCTAAGAGGAAAATGGTAAAGCTATCTATGTAACGGTAATGACAACAGCGATATCCAAGCATATGGTACATTCAGGAGGAGTTAAAAATAAAAGTGATTAGGTAAAAGTGGAATACACATGGGTGGCTTTGAACATCAGTGAGAGCAGATAAGATTTACAGCAGTTAAGATTACCAAGCCGCTAAAATGTTTTAGAGTAAGGGAGCGGTGAAAGTAGCATTGTCAGAGAATCTACCGAATTTTAGGATAGAGGAAAATTTAAAGGTAATTAACTCCAACATTCAGGAAGATTAAAGTACTGGGGTAAATTGGATAGAGATGAAATCCCAGAGGGAGAAAACAGATGTGAGGAAGATAAGATAAAGGAGACAGACCCCTCCTCTCCCCGTTTTATGCTTTGGTAATAGAATTACACCAAACCAATGCAAAATCTAGAATTTTGATAGATTATTAACATATATTTCTAGTTGGTTTTTAGAACTTTATAATAAAATCAGAGGAAAAAAACCCCATATATGCTCTGGTGTCTTTAGTCTTGATGTGGTAAATTATCAGATTTATCTAAGTAAATCTATACTAAGTATCTACTTTTAAATGTATTACTAGGATAATCTATAAAATCATAGCTGTAATCTGTGATGAGACCAAATTATGTTCTCAACTTGTCTAAATTCAGACAATGATATCAATGTGATCTCATAATACGTCTTCAAGAATATATCTTGTACTTGACAGAAGCCAGATACTATAAGACAATGAACTCACATACAACGATCATGGAAAGAAATGCTGTGTCTAATCTGATTATTCATCTCTTCTCCTCAAAGAGTGTTCAAGAAAATCAGTAAATCTTGAATTAATTGATTATTTTCCCTATCAAATTGCAATTTTCATTTAAAAGTCCATTAAAGGGGCCGGCTTGGTGGCACAGCAGTTAAGTGCACATGTTCCTCGTCAGTGGCCCGGGGTTCGCCGGTTAGGATCCCAGGTACAGACATGGCACCGCTTGGTCTGCCATGCTGTGGCAGGCATCCCACATATAAAGTAGAGGAAGATGGGCACAATGTTAGCTCAGGGCCAGTCTCCCTCAGCAAAAAGAGGAGAATTGGCAGCAGTTAGCTCAGGGCTAATCTTCCTCAAAAAAAAAAAAAGTCCATTAAAGACAAACTTCATCTTCAGATTTTCCTCAAGCTATATGTATCTTAAAATGAGGGAGGCAAATAGTAGAGGTTCTGACATATATGGGTAAATTTAAAGATCCTCTTCTAGAGATAATACACCCAAGTACAATATTCAGCTAAAATTGTCAAAAGGCCAGGGTGGTTCTCATGACAGAGGAGAAGTCTGGGATGTACTCAAAATACTTGGTTTTCAAACCTGAATTTGCTACTGCAGGTTTCCCCTGCTATCTGAGAGTAAGAGCGCTCTATGAAACCTTTCTAAGCTGAAATGGCCTAAAGCAAAGAAGCAATGACCGTTAACTTATACAGGACAAATTTTTGAGTGTTCCCAGACCCAAAAAATAACCTACCAGATCATAGGAAACAACACATAAAATCTAAAATAGCCCTAATGTGTAGTAAAAGCAGTATTGATATGACAAACAAACAGCCTATAGAAAGTGGAAACAACGGATGTGCAGTGCCGTTTCACACACCAGGATGGGGAAGACAGCGAGCGCGCTGGAAGGTGGAGAGCTGGTGCTGGTGAGGATGGTGTGTGAGGCCGAGGCGTCGGCGGTTGGGGTGGCGGGAGGTACAGGAGACTGAGGAGGAGGCGAGAGAGGAAGAGGGTCATCTATTAACATCTCACTGTCGTCTGAATCCATCAGGGCAGGCAGGTCACTAACGTCTACACCTTCTACGTCTGCCTGCCTCGATGTCCAAGGTGGAGATTTGCTGTCTGCTGTGGCTGATGTGGAAGGCTGGAAACACGACAGTACGCACGCTTGACTGCTTAGCGTCTTTAACTGTTCGCTGGAAAACAAACGCTGAACGCTGTTTTCATCTTTTTTCGTAAAAGCAAAAATCCTCTTCGGATTTCTTTCCGTTAGCAAAAACAGGTACTAACGCAGGTCGTTGTAAAAGCAATGTGGTGTAAAGCAAACTTTCTGGTAGTGGAGGAAACCTGTGTATGCGGTTCAATTAAACTTATTGGATGCTGCTCTCCTTGTCAGTGAAGTAATGATAAGAATGAAATAACAATACCAATAAACTAATACTAATAATAATAATTGGCAGAAATTTTGGATTGGCTAGCATTTTGAGGACTTAACATGAGCTAGGCTCCACGTTTTTTACATGCATTATTTTCATTAATTTTTATAAGGCTTGAAGAGGAAATATTATTTCCATTTTTATGTGGGGAAATGTAAATTTCAGGTGAGGAAACAGAGATTAGTAAATTACGCAACTTTTCTTATATACCTTAGATCGTAAGTGCTGTGAAACACGCTTTGTTTTCCCTGTCTACCTCATAGTGACAGTGGAAAAATAATTTTGGGAAAAAACCATTAAGAAATGCTTTGCATGCATGCGATATATTGCAGATTTAAGAGACATTACCAAAAATTATTATATTTTACTGTATTATAAATACCTTATGGAAACCTTGAACCTAATGCATTTTTATAATATCAGAGTGCTTTTCACCATAGCTACTGACTAAGTATTTGTTAAGTGGATGAAAGGAAGGAAAGAAGGAAGAGGGCACACTAACATGAAGTATATTAGCGGAAAGTAACGTATCTTTGAAGTTAAACCAAACGAAATTGCTATTTTTAATGGGACAAATGGTTGATTATATGTAAGTTTATATGGTTCAAGCTAATGCAAATAACACAAACATTTTACTCAAGTTTTTAAGAATCTTAAGTTGAACAAATGATTTTATTTAAGGACAAATGCATTTTGTCTCCTGGTGTTATAGCCAATGATTAATGATGTGGCAATTATATTTTTCTGTGTAACATCCAAAAACACACTGGCTTAAAACAATTTATTTCTTGCAATTCTGTCCTGGACTCAGAACTTCCGTATATCTTTTAAAATTCTGCCTGCAAACTGAACAGTTCCTTCATTAGTTCATCACTCTTTCCCCATGCTTTGTAGTATGCAGCTTTAAGAAGAAAACAAAACAATTAACACACAAGTTCCTAACACATATTTTAGTTTTTTAGTTACCGCTTGTGACATTTTTATCATTTTTCCTGCCTCTACATGGCGTGGGTCTCCTTTTCTTTGGCCTCCAACAGCAGCTTTCTCACTGTCTTTCCAGCCTCTACTAACAGTCTCCTTGCCACTCTTCCATTTACATTCCTGCCCAGTCCCAAAGCCAAAGCCACATATTGTAGGTTTTTGTAATGGCCACACCCTAATCCTGGTTTCAAGTATTCCAGTCATCTATTTCAGTGTAATAAACCATCTAAAATCTGCTTAGAACAACAGTGAATTATAGTTCACAATTCTGCAGATGCCCCGGTGGTTTCTGGAATGATTTCTCCTGGACTCTCTCATGTAGCTGCCGTCAGCTAGAGGATTGCCTGAGTTGGAAGGTTTGAGAAGGCCTCAGGCACATGTCTGGGTTTTGGTGCTTGCCGTCTGCTGGGTTGCCTTGATTTTTCTCCCCATGGCCCCTCATTCTCCAGTAGTTTAGACAGAGCTTCTTTATGGTGTGGTGGGCTCGTGATTCCACAAGGGTAAAAATGGAAGCTGCGAGGCCTCTTTACTTCTAGCCTCTAAGCCCCGCAGCCTGACCTCCCCTGCATTCTACTTTCCAAAGCAACCTACACGGCCAGCCCAGATTCAGAGTTAGGATAACAACCTCCACTTCTGGATGGAGGCCGGATTAGAGTCAGACTGCACACATTGCAGAAGTGTCTGCAGGATGGGAAGAATTGTCTCTGCAAACGATCAACCAGAGACGCTAACTCAAATATTCTCTATGATAGAGTCTTCAACCTTTTCATAATACTCCTAGGGTGAATTCATGGTTAGATATTTATTAGAATCAATGATGATATTTGTAAATACAGTTTATTCAAACACCATTTCTTCACTTTTATACAAAGCTTACAGCTTAGTAGACAAGAATAATTTTAAAATAATCTGAAGTGTAAATATTTGCTTTTAACTCCTATTGTCATTTAAATTTCCCATAACATGTCTATATTTTGGTAAATGCACTCTACTGACGTGGATTGTACAATATAATTTCCTCGAGATCAGAGACTCTACTGCTCCATATTATGTACAAGGCAAACATGAAGCTGACAATGAAGACAGATTAACATTTTTTCTTCTGAAAAGTTTGTCTTTTAAATAAAAATATGAAAGTTATTTGTGTTGGAGAACATGACTCTTGTCCTTTGGTATACATATATTTGCGTGTATATGTGTATATATATACATTTAACATGAATTTATGAAAGTAATGAATTAAATAACATATAAGTGAGATGAGAAGCAATTATAGAGCCCACAGTGCATTAATGTCAGCCTGCAATTTTGTCTGCTTATTGACTATATTATACTAGCAAATGAATTTAGAAACATGTTATCACTGCTTTATAGAGAACTGATTTTGTGATGTACACCTGATACCAAAGATATTATGTCTATGAGCTTTATGTTCTGCATAGGGCTTGTCTCCATCTCCAAAAATTTTAATGTAGTTCATGCCATTATCATTCCCATCTCTGCCTCCTCACTGACATTCAAAACAGGCTTATTTTCCTCAAATTCATCCACACTACAAAGTACTAAATGATTTATTCCAGTAGATCTCAAAGGAGGTGATACTGCCCTCCAGGGGCCATTTTGAATATTTGTGGAATATTCCTGTCTTCTGATAGAGCCATGCCTGAGTATTTACATATAGCAATGAATATTATTTTAATATAAATTACTTTCCTTATACTCATCTTTGAGTTTCAATTATGCATTTCATTGACATTTTATGATCAGTTTTCTGGAGGCATAAGTAAGTACAATCAAATTCAGGAACATTAAGAATTCAATTTGATGAGTTTTACAAATGTAATCATGTAACCACTGACAAAATCCTAAATGAACATAGCCGTCACCTCTAAAAGTTCTCTCATGCATTTTTCTTATCAGTCTCCCCTTTCACCTCTGGTCCCTGGCAACCAATGATTTACTGTCTGTCACTTCAGTTTTACCAAAATGTTTGGCATTTTGTGACCCACAGTCTGTTTTGGTTGGATAAAGCGCAGTGTGTATATAGGTAAGTGATGAGAAGTAAGATTCTATCAGGAAGAATCTTAAGTGACATGCTTAAAGCTTTTACTTTACCTTGAAGGCAATGAGGAGCTATCAGTGGATCTTTAGCTAAATTCTTGATACAATTTGCATTTCCGATTCTCAGGAGGTAGTGGGGAGACTTGATTGAAGAAATGTGAGACTGGTGGTAGGAGAGTCGTAGAAGGCTCCTGCTCCAGTTCATGCGAGGAATAAGGAGGCTTGAATGAAATCAGTCACAGGAGGAATGGGGGAGTGAGCACAGGGCTGAGAGATATTTAGCAGGCTGCTCTAGACAGAAGTTGGAAAATGATTAGATGCCAAGGAGTGGAAACATGAGGATTAATAATTAATTATACCCAGAGTTTAGGCTTCAAAAACTAGATAGATAATAGAGCTTTTAACCAGAAAAGTAAACAGAGAAGTAGAATTGAGTTATAGAAGGCGATGATGGAGTCAAGCTTTGCTCATATTTAGTTTGAAGTATCTGTGAAATATTCAGGTGAAAATGTCTAATTGTTTCCAAGACCAAGAATAATGCGTGGTTGAGGTTATAGATTTGGAAGTCATAAGTGTATATTGAAAGTAGTATGATTTGCAGCCCTATTCTGCTAACAAAATTTGAACAAAATGTATTTCCTCTCCTATATTTTTCCTTGAAGGTAGAAATATTTTCCCTTTGTCATATCTGCACCATCTGTACTCTCCTATCTGTTTCTACTTGCACTCCCCTTTTCCAATGCTTTGATTATTTCTGACTTAAACAACTCTAACAACTTCCTCACTGGCCTGCCTCCCTTGGGTTCCCACCTAACACAGCTTCAATGCTGCCATCACACAGCTATGCCTTCGCTCTGCTGTTTGCTGAAAAGGCTCTTCTTCTAACCATCACTTGTAAAATTTGTATCCACCTTACAAGATCCAATTTTAAAGAACTTCTTCTTTTAACTCTTTTCTGATTCTATTCCCACACACAACCACATGCAGTTTCTCCTTTCTTTTATCTTTCTTCTATAGCATTTTAAAAATATTGCTTATTTTCATCACTGAATATTATGGTTAGTTATGCATATTTCACTAATCTCCTTTATTATATTGTAAAGTCTTTAAGCGTATGGTTTGGGTTTTATCCACGATATTTTGCACTGGAGCACACAAATGCTGCTTTTCATTTAGAAGCTACTCAAACAGTCATCAATAAACATCGACAGAAATGTTTTATCCATTTTACATACAGACTAAATATAACCGGTGTTAATATGGCTCCCTAGTTGAAAGCATTAATTCTCTTTTTAAATCATTATTGACATCTAAAACACTTTGGAAATGAGAACTGCTTGAATAGTTATCAAGTGGGAAGTGGAGATTCTATTCTGAATATTTAAAAAACAATCCACAGAAAATGGAATACCTACTCCCATAAAAAATTCACTTCTTAGTTCTTTATAGATTTTTATACCCTCATATTACGGAGTAGAAACCAAGATTCTCAGTTTTGCCTTTTGGAGATTATTAAGCTAATTCGCATGCCCTAATTCAGTTAGCTGTGAGAACAACTTGAACTGTGGGTAACTTTATGTATAGTAACCTGGACTGCGGATGACTTTGACTATGCAAACAGTTTTCCCATGATTAAACAGTCACAGTTAAATTAAAGATAAATATCCTCTAAAAAGTTCTGATTCAAAATTGCAATTAGCAGCAGTAGAAGTAATGGAAAATAGCTGTTTCAAAGGCTATTGAGACAGTCCAGCCTGGTTCTTAAATTTTTAATTATGTTGTGCTAGAAATTGTTTTGATGATGAAAGGTGACTATTCTTGGAAGTTCACAAAATGTGTTAAATAATCAAAGATGTGAAAATGAAGATTACCTGAGAAATAAGAAAACAACCATCTTTCTTAAACCAGTTAGGTACTACTTTGCCTAGAGATTTTAAGATAGACCAGAGGCTCTCTTTTCATATTCTAGGATGCCCATTAATTGTTGGATATCTTAATCAGCTAGGCAAACAACAACCATAGCTTTTAAAAATATGTATGCTAAAATATAGTTTAGGAAGGTAAGAATGTTAGGAAGAAAGTAAGACTAAACTAGTGTCATAAGGTGGCAGAGACAGAATGGAAGACTGGAGTAGAGGAAACGGGTAGAAAATGACAAAGCTTTAATATTTAACGTTAACAGTTTTCTTTTTCTTTTTTCATGAAAAGATGTTCAATGTTTTTATTTTTTAAATTTGTAAAGGCAATTACTATACCTACTTTTCTTTAATTAATATGAAAAATTACGTTATTTCTTTACATTTCTAGGTCACAGCTTTAGGCAATATCCTTATCCAATGGCTTCTTTCTCCATCGGAAAAATGGTCTGAGATTATCACTGAGTTCAGATTGAAAGAACAGCTGTGAATCTTACAGCAAAAGATAATTATGTGCACAAAAAAAATTACCCACTTAAGAGATTTATATAACCTAATTTTTCAATGCTCATCCTAAATTCAGGGACAAAGAAAGAAGATTTTTACCCAAAAACATAATATGTTTTTCTGGTCCTTTTTTTCATGAAAATGTTTTGGGTAGACATACTGCTTAATTTCTGCAGGTATGATAATAAGCCCTAAAATTTCTATATCTGCAATTGTTTTAGGTCTTATCTGAAAAGTATTACATGATTAAAAACAGTTGTGATTGATAACTTCAAATTTCCATGGTATCAAGTGATGTTTACAGGAGTTTGAATTAATTAATGCAAAATATTAATTATGTTTTGGAACCTTTTATGCTAACTCTGCAGTTTCCTTACAATGTGTATTGTTCAATTGATTTATCTTTCACTGTTTAATAGAACCATATCTCATTTTATGAAGTCTCTGTGCTTCAAAAATATGTTATTACTGACTTAATCAGAGTAGCCAGGTCTTGTCTAGCTCCAACAGAAAGCCAAATATTCTCCCATTCATGCCCTCAATTAGTACCAGGTAATATTCTCTGCGTATGCCAGTTCCCATATCTACCAAATGAGAATCAGAAGTAAGCTTCATTTATTTATAATGATATGGCATTATTATTTAGGTAATGTAAACAATGTGCTTTTTCATGTCATATAAATAAGTAAGCTATCACCTTAAAAAAACTTGACATAAAAGGGAAAAAGGCATTGAAATAGAATTTATCAAAGAGGTTTTCTGCAGGTTTTTTTTTTTTTTTTTTTAACTATTATTCAGTAGTGTTTGTGGAAAGCTTTAAATTAGGTTTGAAAATGTCAGGAGATTCAGGTTGTAACCAAACAGTGTGTTTTATTATATCCATGACCATTTCCAGCAATAAGAATAGCACTTCTGAGGTTGCTTTATGCACTCAGAGACAAGCAGAGGGCATGCATTTTTAATATATGTGTTCATGTTATGCATTTTAATAAATTCAATTTGATTTGGCAGGTAGAGTACAGGAGCGGAAGCTAATAGATATTGGTCCAACTTCTGGTTCTATATTTTTTGTTTTCTCTTTGGAAAAATTTCAGATTAACAGAAAAGTGAAGATAGTGAAGAGAGTTCTTGTATATCCTTTATTCAATATCCCCTTATATTAACATCTTACATAACTATAGCATACTTGTCAAAATCAGAAATTAATATCAGTACATTATTATTAACTATTCTACCTGCTCTATAGAGATTTCTCCAATTTTTTCCACGAGTGCCTTTTTTTTTTCTGTTCTAACGTCCAATATAGGATGCCACATTGCATTTAGTATCCCACGCTCCTTGGATATATGACAGTTTCTTAGTCTTTTCTTGTTTTTCATGACCTTGAACGTTTTAAGAGCACTGATTAGGTATTTTGTAGAAAGTTCTTTAATTTATGTTTGTCTAATATTTTTCTTGTTATTACACTGGAGCTATGGATTTGGGGGGAAAATTACCACAGAGATGATGTGCCCTTCTCATCACATTGTATTAGGAGGTATGTGATAGCAATATAACTTGTTACTGACGATGTTAACCTTGATGACCTGGTTAGGATAGTGTTTGCCAGGTTTCTCTATCCGAAAGTTACTCTGTACTCTGTGTACCTTTCTGTACTCTGTGGTTTCAAAGTGAGTAATTAGGTCTAGGCTTTACTCAAGAGGAAAGGAATTATATTTTACCTCAGGAGGAGAGAGTTTGTCCGTATATTATTTGGAATTCTTCTTTAAGGAAGATTTGTCTGTGACCCTCCATTAATTAATTGATTGAATTATTTATTTATATCAGTATGGAGTCACAAATATTTATTGTACACTTTGGACTATAAGTCAACACTACGTTATTTATTTTGTTGCTCAGATTGTTCTAGTTTTGGCCATTGGGAGCTCTTTCAGATTGGTTCCTTTGTCCCTTTACAAGACCCATCCATTTTTTCTTTTTTTTAATACTCCTTACTACTTCTTACTTTCTGGTAATACAAAATCCTACAGGCTCATCTTGTGTTTTCCCTACCCCAATTCTAGTATGAGCCATTTCTCCTAGGTCTGGCTGTTTTTACATATTGTTAAATCATTTAACCTGTTTATGTCTTCATTACCTCCTCTGTTAAATGAACATATTCTAACAGAATTCCATGCTTTTCTATCTTGTATCGGTCATAGGCCTTTAGGATAAATCTACTAAAGATATATGTAATCTCTTCACAGAGAAGAACAAACACACGCATTAAACAATATTATCCAAAAATTTCAGAGAGATTAATGAAACTCTAAATCCTATTGATGGGTATTCTGTAAGTATCTGCACAAAATGATGCCTGAAGTCCTTTAGAAGTCTAAAATCCACTGATTATAAAATAATTTTCTCCCAGAATTGGTAAGAGTTTTGTCCAGTTTTATATAAGAGAATGCTGCATCACCAATAAGAAGTTTTACCCATGTTAATTTGTGACTTTGGACAATTTACATAATTTCTGTGAACCTCAATATACACATTTTAAAATGAGGCTAATAATCCACATTTCAAAGAAACGTTGCCAAGTTTAGCTGAGGAGGAGTAGGTAGAATGCTTCAGAGAGACACTGCTACATGAGGACCCTCAGGGAATTGGGCATTGTCGTCATTGTAATGGCACACTAAATCCCAGTTTCATAATTTTAAAAATAATTTGCTTAATATTTGATTTGCTCTCCCACCCACAAGCTAGGATTTATTTTTACAAGTTTGAAACTAGATGTTAGAAATCTATCTTTTAAAAATTCAATTTTACAGTTGTTAGAGGACTAGAAAGGGACCTTGCGCTCTAGAACAGCATCCTCCCTGGCCCTGGAATCTACTCTATACACAGTCGTTGGTACGTGAGTCCCCCAGTGAGTGTTGAAGCACCATGAGCAGGGCTCTCCGATTCTTGATAGATCTATTCCAGTTTTACTCACACCTAGTGTTTAGATGGTAGTTGGTTACACTGAATTAAAATCTTCTCCCTCATAAATTCTATCTGTTGAATCCTTTGCCTTCCTTCTGAAATAAAAACTATAAAACAAATCTGTTCCTTTTTCTACACATAAATACTTCATAAACCAAGGCAATTTTTTTTAAAATATTGGTGTAATTTTCATGATAATAATTTGAAATAACTTTATTAGCTCCATTATGATGACTTTATAGCAAGATGTCATTTAATTATCAAAAGTCAGAAGCAGCACATAGGAATCTACATGCATCTAAGCTGCACATTGGGAATCTAATGCCAATCAGAGATTGAAAAAAAATCATTCATAGTTTTATTTACTTCTAAAGTAAAATATGGTACTTCAGAAAGAATGAAGAGACCATCTGTGATGGTCAATTTTATGTGTCAACTTGACAGGGCCATTGGGAGCCCAGGCATTTGGTCAAATATTATTCTGGGTGTATCTGTGAGAATGTTTCAGAATGACATTAACATTTGAATTGGTAGACTGAGTAAAGTAGATTGCCCTCTCAAATGCGTTGGGCCTCACTCAATCAGTTGAAGGCCTGACTAGAACAAAAAGGATGATCCTCCCCCGAGTAAGAGGGAACTCCGCCTGCCTAACTGCCTTGAACTGGAACATCAATTTTCTTCTGGCCTTAGGTCTCCAATGGAAATATCAGCCATTTCCAGGTTTTGAGCCCACCAACATTTAGATGAGGATCTACAACATCAGCTCTCCCAGGTCTCCAATTTGAGAACTCATCCTGCAGATCTGGGGACTTGCCAGCCTCCATAATCACATGAACCAATTCCTTATAGTTAATCTCATTCTATACATTTATATATCTTATTGGTTTTGTTTCTGGAGAATGTGACTAATACACTATCTAAATATTATCTAAATATCTTCTGGATGATAGAGATCATTTTGGTGGTCTTATTTATTCCAAATCATCAGAACCAGATAAGTAGAACTATGCAGTATGTGTATAAACAGCCACTGATTTAGGAAACTGGTCATAAAAGTCTTCAATATTCAGGCAGTCAATAGTATATCCCATTTTAAAAATAAACAGAAAGTGGGGCTGGCCCTGTGGCCTAGTGATTAAGTTTGGCATGCTCTGTTTTGGCAGCCTGGGTTTTGTTCCCGGACACAGGCCTACACCACTCGTCAGCAGCCGTGTTTGGTGGCGACCCACAATACAAAATAGAGGAAGATCGGCACAGATGTTAGCTTAGGGTGAATCTTCCTCAAGCAAAAAGAGGAAGATTGGCAATAGATGTCAGCTCAGGGTGTATCTTCTTCACCAAAAAATTAAAAAAAAAAAAAAAAAGTATTTGTACAGTAAATATGGAGAAAAGCTGAATAAGTCTAAGCAAATTTACATGCATAGAAACACAGAGAGGTATAAAAACTCTAACCCACTCAATTCATTATCAGATGGTGCTAATTAAGGTAGGATTCAGAATAGGTAATGAAATAAGAATAAAATTATGTAAATGTGGTAAGAGACAGAAATGTATTAGGTTTAAGATAATTATTAAGTTCGAGACTATAAATACCATTAAATTGTCTTTCCCAGAGAGAAATATTTCTGGTAGTTTTAAAAGGGTCTTGGTCTTGCACTGATTTAAGATCAATTTCTGCTTTAAAAAATAGTATTTTCCTTCTTGACACAACTACTAACAGCTTTCTTACATCCTAGAACAATCTTCATCTGGCTCATCTTATATTCATGCAATAAAAAGCATTTTTAAATGAACATTGAAGCATTTTACTAGCTCTCAATCTATTGGGAGAGCAGTGGATTTTGCCAGTTCATACTTACTCTTAACAAAAGAGAAGAAACTTGGCCAAATGTTTTATTTTAATCCTCCCTGATAGCAATAAACACAATTTTTGCCTATATAAGTTAAGGGTTTCCAAATATATTGTGCTATTTTTCTCCAAGCTGTTTGTGTCCAATTTTGTTTTTACTGTCTATAAATAAACTGGACACAAGTTTCTCCTATTTCTAAAGGCACTAATTCTTTTATTGGATAGGATTAACCACACACTAGGTTTGATTAATTGCTGCAAAGAGAGGAAGATTTGTCCCAGATGGGTGGAGCTTCTTGAGACCAAGGACCATGCTTTTTTTCAATGTTTGTTAATTATGTCCACTTTCTGAAATACATTTGCAGCAACATGACCATAATTAGCATTAGCAGTGACATAGAACCATCCAAATGTGCTGCGCTGTTGTATTTGAATTCTCATCTTATTTGGCCTCTTTTGAACACATCCTTGTTCTTGAAACTCTCTACTCACTTCTACTTCTACTCATCCTCCTTTCTTCCTTATTTATTAAGTAACACCATTTTAATGCTCTTCTTCTGCTTCAGAGAACTTAAACAGAGATCTCCTCACTCTTAACATCTCAACATCTTACAGTAGTTCCCAACATGTTTCTTAGAGAAAGTATCATGTGTAAAAATAGTGAATTTATAATTTTATTTATTAAATTATCATGTGTTTTGCACTTCCATTTTTTAAATTGTTTTCAAATTTTAGCCAAGGATATAAAAGTGTAAGCAATGATAAAACTATAATGAAAATACATAAATTAGTGGTATGGTCATGATTATAATATGCTTGAATGCTGCATGATATATTCACTGTGTGTCGCTCTGAATTCATGTCTGTGATAGCTCATATACTGCACTTCCTTACTTAAGGATAGATATTTGATCATCTGGTTTGTGTTTATACCTAGGTTGTCAAATATTTGTCAATCATCCTGTGATATCAACAACAGTAAATCGTTTTCTTCCTGTATGCGCGAAACAAAACAGTGCTACCACTGATAGACCACAGGTATGAACACCAGATGTTTGAGCTAACCTACACAGTCCTGTGCAGAGGAAATTTACATATTTCATCAAGCTTTTACAAATCTTGAAAATCTCTTAAGAACCTCATACAAGATTAATTGTAAAAGATGCAGACCAAGTTCTGGTGATGCCTGGATAAGACTGGCTGACTCCCAAAGAAAACCCTCCAGGGTAGCAGTTCCCAGGTGAATTTACCATAGTTCAACCTCAGGCCATGCAGTTTGCAGGTGAAGAAACCTGATTTGTCATCATTCCAGAGAGGATCTATCTTTGCTGAAGGGCAGCCTTATTAACTGCTCTCACACAGACTAAAGTACAAAGGCTAGAATATAAATCTATTAATTTACCTTGAGAATTATAAATTCTAAAGAGGGGAGTGGGTGCTGGAGTTCTCTCACCCATGCATTCTATCCATTTAGATAGATAGATGGGAGATGAAAATTTAATAGGCAGGTTCTTAGTGAGCCAACATCCAGAATAGAAGGATTAGTTTTCTTTTTAATGTTTAATACCATCAGCTAAGGATAGTCCGCTACATTTGTCTCCGCAGTAGAGATACACCTGCCTGAGACATGTCACACATTTGGACCAAGATATCTCTTCCCTGGATAATAATTACTTGGGAGCTCCTTTGTGTCACGCTCTCCTTTGTCTGTATTTCCAGTTCTTCACCAATCCACCACCTCTTTCTTTCTTTAGGAAGACCTGGGAGACATGGAACCTCTTTACGGTAATTTTTGCATTGTCCTGATTAGATCACTTATATATTGATTTAATTATTTGTTCTAAGGTAATGATTTGACTTGGGATCACATTGTTTTTCTAACTGTTTTTGAATGAATGCAAACCTGTGGTTCCATCTACTTCCAAGCTTCTATGAGTCTCACATGAATATAATTTTGGAACTAACACCTTCTCTGAGTTTCTTTCTGAGTCACAAATTTTCCAATACGAGCATCATGTCTGTATGGCTTTTAGACAAATTATTCAAATTTAAAATACTCAGAATTGAACTGCTCTTTTTTTTCTAAAAAATATTAATTCTTTTTAATTTCCTTAAATATTATCATGCTTCCCTTCTCTCAGTTAATGGAAAGGTATATTAAGATTTTCATCAGCTACTATGCTGGTGGCAATGTGTCATTTCTTCTATAGCTTTTCTCTTTAGTCATCCACTCTGTGATACATCTGTGCTGAGAAGTTAAAGTGCTTACACAAGGAAACATAGTCTTGTAAATTGTAGAATAACACTTTAAACCCATTCTTTCTGACCCTAAAGATCCTAATTATTATTTTATGTCACAATTCTTCCTGACATCATCACTATCTAACCAATTACCTAAATTGAACCCTTTAAAATGCTTCTCAACTGCCCATTTTCTCTCATTATCCTTACAAGTCTCAAGTTCAACTTCTATTTCTTCTTAACTGCTCACTTGCTTATTCCTTAGCATTGCCTTACGACACTTTTCATCATCCTCTGCTTAGAATCTAATATTAATATCCTATTTTATGTCATTTTCTGTAGTCTTAATGTAAATTGGCTTCTATTGTATTGTTATATTTAGCCATCTCTAATTAAATCTGATGTTGTCATATTCTTGCTTAAGCTCTCAAAGGGCTTCATGCCGCCCCATGGATGAGGTATTTAGGATGGCTTGGATTTCCCTTAGCTCGCTCTTATCTGTGTTAATGTTAACATTCTCCTTTTACCCAAGCACTCTACTTTCTCCTTCCACATTCTTTTTAACAACTCCAAACTTTGTACATCCTCTTCTCCCCAACCTTTTGTCTTTTGCAAAAATCAAGTATTAATAATAAAAAACACGTTTAATGAGTATCTGTACTTTGTCATGCACTGTGCAAGAGTTCTACATGGATTATCAAATTTTATTCAAAAATAACTCTGTGAGTTTGTATAATTATTATTCTTATATTATAGATTAAGAAATTATGACTCAGAGGGTAACTTTCCTGAAGTCTCATAGCTGGTAATTTATACAACATAGAGTTTAACCCAAGCATAAGAGTTCATACTTCCAATCACTACAGAAAATAAAATGTACTCAACACTTTAATATAGGAAGTCTATATGAATTAAATATTGGATTTTTAACATTGTAATTAAAAATTCAGATAAAAAGGAAGAATGTTAAAAATAAAAAAGAGTGAACAGGTGAATTATTTCTAAAAAAGAAATAATAGTGTGAATAATAAAAACCTCAATTCAACACGGGTTTTATGAAATGAATTTATAATGAATGGTTGTGTTAAAGAAAAATCTATGTTATGAAGAAAAGAATGCTTAGTATGGATTAATAATGATGTTATTATGCCAAAGAAGTTATTGGGATCATAAAAGATATATCACTATTTCTTACAACTTTAAAGTTTAGCTCAACTTTTGCTTGTAGATATTATTTTTAAAAAACCATGAAAATACATTGTTAAGATAGATGACCTTTTAGAAATCATCAGGGCGTAGAAAGTAAATCAAAAAATCATTTTCAATCTTTCTTAGTGAAATCCCATACTAGTATTTATGACTGATTAAAGCCTTAAATATTTTTTCTAAAACATAGTGGTATATATTTTCATACATCACAGAACACTTGCAAATTAGTGCTGTCTCACTGGCCCAAGACCTTAGAGATATTTAAGGCTGAGTTTCAGAAGACATTTTCTGTACACCAAGTCACATAGGTTATTTATTGCATCCCTTTGCGGTCTGAGTGTGCATTAGGGACCAAATCCTATTCATCACAATTTATTTTAAATACCCATTGTGAGCCTTGGTTTTTCTTTTTTGCAGAGTAGATGGAAATAGCAATGAAAGAGCTGAGAAAATAGATACTTCTGACACTTGGCAGCTGCGATCACTTGCTGTTTCAGGAGGTGTTCCCAGGTATCCACGGAGGTCTGCTCAGGTCCCCAAGGAGGCACATAAGCAATGTTGGTTTCTAAGTCTCTGGGACCTTGAACCTGCTTTCCATTTGTTTCTTTAGATCTGATTACGGTGCCATACATATTTCTCCCTGTCTTTGAATCCTCTTTGTTTTCGTCTTGCTCTCAGGCTTCTGACCAACTCCTTGTCTTGCTACTCGTTTTTCGTGTAATATTTCAGATTGAACACCTGGGCCTTGTTTATCATCTGACCTGCCTCCACTGCCTGCTTGGTCTGCTTCCCTACTCCTTGTTCTTATGGCCCACACATTGCATAATTAATTCTCTCTCTGCACATGCACACTGTTGATTTACAAATGTGGCTTGAAATTCACTATCCTACTCCACAAAACAAGATGGAATTTGGACATAAAATGAATATCAGACTAACCTATAAAATCAACATGCGGATGAAATCTGAGATACAGAGTTGACTTAAAGAGACAGAATAGTTCCTGTTCGCTTGGTCAGTAATAGGAGATAGAAAAAAAAGGTTTAATTAGATACATTTTATCAGGGTTCTTCTACTCAGTTTTCAATGCCTACACCTTTTTGTCTGCAAAGCTAATAAGTAGTTATAATAACATTCTTAGCCTTCGATTTTGTCATGATGCCATGAAAAACTTCTAACATAGGTAACATATTTGGTTGTAGTTATACTCTGGAACAACTGGGTTACAGTTGCGACCTACCTAGCTGCTTCTACAGGTAGATTATCATCTGGTGACGGATTTTCTCCAGCAGTCAATAGTGAGGTCGTAGTGAAGTCTCCCAGTCTGTTGGGGAGGAGTTTGTTCCATACCTACTTCAGACGCTGTTTCACTTGACTTTCTCTTGTAAAGAATTTTGAAGAAGGTAAAGCAGTTGTATTTATCATTTGTTTGGTTGTGTCTGAAGTTAATATTCCTGAAGCTGTAGAAAGCTGAAAGAGAGGATGGCAGAGGGATTGGGGATTGAGGAAATGACCCTGCGCCCTGGATTATCTACTTTCCTAGGAACAACACCTCCCTGCTTAAGCGTGAACACTCCCCACTCATGCGCATTGTCTTCTTTTCCAACTCAGTCCATACTCACTTCCTATGGCCCTCTCCTGTTACAGCTTTCCCTCTGTTCCATAGCCACCCCTTTTCTAGGTTCTGCTAGCTCCTGTTGAAATAATCATATCTTAGTTTCCCTCAGGCCTTTCCTGTTTCTTACAAACGTTTCAGCCTCTTGAATCTGCTTCTACCTTCAGCTATGACGCTGTGAAGCCTGGTGTCTCCAGCCATTGTGTTGGCTCTCCTGGAGGCAAGAACATGAGCTTTGTCCACCAGAGGAGAGAGGGGCAAGGCCAGGTGAGTGTGGAAAGACCAGGATCTCTTCTTTGGGGTGTGGTTGGGTTTATCTTATAGTAACTGCAACTTTAAAACAGATCTCATTCTCTGAAGATGAATTCTCTCTTCCTACACCTTCCTTATTGATCTAGGTAAGAAATCCTTCCTAGTAACATAATGTTGAGTCCCTTGCTGGCAAAAGAGTGCCCCTGACTTCATTTCATGAAAGGAGCTTTTCTGCCTTTCCTTGTCTGAATTACATTACGAAACCTCCTCCATGGTAACAAATGGTGCTGTGCCCAAACAGCTTTTCTCTAATAACTAAATGTGTCTCTGATCAGAGTATAAGACGGAAGAAGAAAAGGTGGGAGTTGAACTGTGATTTTCAAACAGCACTGTGACATGAGGCCTCTCCATGCAGTTCAGGCCTCCCACAGCATGGCAAACGGGTCCTGAGAGGAAACCTTCCAAGAGGGAATATTCAGACAACAAATGTTCCCTGAAAACCAGACAGAAGCGGTATGGCCTTTATTGCCCTAGCTTCAAAAGGTACACAGCATCACTTCCGCCTTTGAGTCCCTAAGGCCAGCCCAAATGCATGTGATAAGAATTAGGCTCCACATCTTGATGGGGACATACCAAGGTCAGCTTGTAGAAGAACATGCAGGATGGAAGATATGGTCTAGTTATTTTTGGAAAATACAATCTAGGACACAAGTCATCTCTGTTGGGATCTGTCCAAATTCCTGATGCTCAGAATCCATGAGCATAGTAAAATGGTTATTGTCTGACAGCACTGAGTTTGAAGGTGCTTTGCCATGCAGCAATAGATAACCAGAACGGTAGCATGAGACAATTGCTGCTGCGACGTTTACTGCTGCTGTGGGCAACACTCCACCGCTGACCGATATAGCCCAGCTGAAGTGCTCACAGCTTGGATTCAATGAAACGAGATCCAGGGTGCTCTGACTTTGGAAAATGAAATGCAGACTTTATTTGAATGCCACAGAGGCCACTATCGTGAGGGAAAACAGATGGTTCCAAATGACTCTGAGCTTCCTTTAGTCAGAGTCTCTACATACCCCCATTGAGCTCTTTGCTGTGCTATACTCTCTGACTGCTGCGTACCTGAGTGGCTTCTCAAGGAGAAAGATCGAGTAAGACCTCTGGGCGTGCTGATCCTGATCTTCGCCCTTGATTACACTTGCTTTATTTTTTCATGGGAAAATAGTTGAAGATTGTATGTGAAATTATCATGACATTTGTAGAAAGCGTTATGATACTTCTTCTTCCTTGCTTTCTTTCCTTATGTTTTATCAGTATGGAAAAAAACAAAATGTGTAAAAGCATGTATTCAAAAGCACCTGCTAACTGTAATTTCTTCACAGTCTGAACTTCTTGCTCCAAAACTCACTAAGAAGTCAACTAATTATAACTTGGAGTCACATGTAGCCATTCTACAGCAAAAGAAGGTATACGTATGGGTGTATATGTATTTATATACATGCACGTACATATATGGAAAAGTGATTATATATATGCTATATACATAAATATAGACAGTATATATACACCAATATATTAATATTTGCATATATATTAACATACGCATGTACATATATGTATGATTTCTTCCTGAACTTTTTAAAATTTAAATTGGAGAATTAATTGGATTTCTGCATTATTCCTACAAACTTGTAAGCTACGTTATCTAGACTATATCTTTTTCAAGAAATTGATCCATTCTCTGTGCACTTATAAAATCAAGATTCCGGTCATAAAATACTCTGGACCATGAGGGACTAAATAAGACAGGTTTCAATTCAAAAGGGTCCTAGGTAGTCAACTTGAAATTCTTATTATCCTTTTCCAATATCTCAGTGCACCTCTTTCTACTGTGGATGCATATTATCCAAATAGCTGCAGAGGATATGGAAGAAAGATGGGAAGGGCTCCTTTTCAGTTTGACATTGTGCATTGTTCTACCTTCTGGTAAAGCAAGACTACAGATCCGTTTAGAAAACATGGAACCTTCACTAATTTTTCTACCATCTCTCAAAATATTTATGACATTATGTCACATACTTCTGTCTATGAATGTGTGAATGTGGTTGGAGTGTACGTATACAAAGTTATGTATATGTAATAGCTTATAATATAGCAAACTACTTTTGGTTTCAGAACAAGCACATGCTTATTTGAAATTAAATTTTATATAGAAATTAGAAAAATTAAATATATATTTATATGTGTTGTATACAAAATGTTACATACATGCATACACAAAAATGATTCTGAAAACTGCTTTTGTTTCACTGAAAAATTTTGTGCCTATTGTCTTATGCCAATAGTTGTAGAAATGCCACAATATTTTTAACGGTTACGAGTGTAGTGGCTAACAGCACAAGCCTGGATTCCTAAACCAATTTTACCTCCTTTTATCAGTGTGACATTAGGCAAGTTAATTAACCTGTGCAAGTTTAAGTTTCTTCATCTGTAAAATAAGGATAATAATAATTCTGAGGATCAAATGAGGGAATTAACATACAGCTATGAGAATTAAAGGAGTTAATTGTTGTGAAGTGCTAGAGGAGAGCCTGGCATGTGGTAAACACAATTGTGTTAACTATAGTTATTAGTATTGTTACCCATATAGGAGGGTACCATGACTCTTTTAACCAATTCACTAGCGTGCTCATTTAGCTTTTTTCCCTTTTTCTTTTTTGCTATTGTAAACACTACTCTGAAGTCATATTTTTGTGCAGATTTCTTTTCTATTTATATCCTTAGTATTTATTTCTCAAAGTAGAATTTTGGGGTGAAATTGATATATATTTTAAAGCCTTTTGATCCATACAGTCACATTGCCATCCAATTTTTACCCTCATCAGTACTGTACAAAATAGGAAACTGAAATATAATGTCTTGGGCATCTGTATATCTTCTTTGGAGAAATCTCTGTTCAGATCTTTTGCCCATTTTCTAATTGGATTGTTGTGTTTTTTGTTGTTGAGCTGTATTAGTTCTTTGTATATTTTGGATATTAACCCCTTATCTGATATATGGTTTGCAAATATTATGTCCCAAATGTTAGGTTGTCTTTTCATTTTGTTGATGGTTTCCTTTGCTGTGCAGAAGATTTTTAGTTTGGTGTAGTCCTATTTGTTCATTTTTCCTTTTGTTTCTCTTGCCCAGTCAGATATGGAATTTGAACAGGCATATGAAAAGATGCTCGACGTCATCAGCTATCAGGGAAATGCAAATCAAAACTACTACTGACCTCACTCCAGTCAGAATGGCTATAATTAACAAGACAGGAAACAGCAAATGTTGGAGAGGATGTGGAGAGAAGGGAACCCTTGTTCACTGCTGGTGGCAGTGCAAACTGGTGCAGCCACTATGGAAAGCAGTATGGGGTATCCTCAGAAAATTAAGGATAGATCTACTGTGTGGTCCAGCTATCCCACTGCTGAGTATTTATCCAAAGAAGTTGAAAACACAAAGGCATAAAGATACTTGCACCCCTATGTTCACTGCAGCATTGTACACAATAGCCAAGACTTAGAAGCAACCTAGGTGCCCATCAAGGGATGAATGGATAAAGAAGATGTGGTATTTATACACAATGGACTACTACTCAGCCATAAGAAATGATGAATTCTGGCCATTTGTCACAACATGGATGGACCTTGAGGGTATTATGCTGAGTGAAATAGGTCAGAGGGAGAAAGTCGAATACCATATGACCTCACTCATAAGTAGAAGATAAAAACAATGACAAATGAACACATAGCATTGGAGAATGGATTGGTGGTTACCACAGGGGAAGGGGGGAGGGGGGAGGGCAAAAGGGGTGATTAAGCTCACACGTGAGGGGATGGACTATAATTAGTTTTCAGGTGGTGAACATGATGTAATCTACACAGAATTCGAAATATATTATGATGTACATCCGAAAATAAACGAATAAATGAAAAAAAAAAGAAGTATAATGTCTTAATTTAAGGTATTTTAAAGTCATTTCCAAATACTTTTAGCTTTATTGTTTTAAAATCTTATATTCACAAAAGGGGATTTTCAAATGATTTGAGGAAAATTCTTTACATCTTGGTTGATATTTAAATAATTCAATGATTCTAATTCATTTATTTGTAAGTAAATTATTCATTTCGTTGATGACAACTAGAAACTTGTTTCATTCCAGCTGGTTGTGCTATATGCTTCTCAGAATGTACTTGGACCAGTCTCTCCCTGATTGGTAGTGATTATGAGCTCAGGACAAAGAACTTATTTTAAACTTTACCTAAACTAATAATAACTGTTAAGTAAATCTACTGCTAGAAATGTCTTTGAATCTGGCATTTCATAGCTGACTAGTGCACTAAAGACTTGGAGTTACAGGCTGTTAGAATGTATTCATGCCCCTAGTCACTTTGTTTCCACAGATGCCTAAGAATTATAGATACTGGCTTTATTAAATATTTAACTTTCAAGACGTGTTTGCTACAATTAGAGTAGATCTCCCCTACTCATGTTTGAAAGCAATATCCCCACCGCTCAACCAAAAGATAAATTACTTGAAAAAGCTTTCAGATTCAGTTTGGTGCAACAAAATAATTCAATATAAATTGATGAAAAAAACAAAATATTCTAAATCGTCTTATTGCTAGCTGTTCCTGCGCTTCTTAATTTAGTGGTCGTCATAAAAGTTTAAAGCGAATTAACTGTTTTGTGTTATATAGTCCAGGCAATATATTTGCTTTAAAGAGACTTCTTTAAAGCAGGAAAGAATTCCATTAAAATGAGTCAAATTGGACAGTTTACGCTTTTCCTGGTGTCTTCGTGTTCTGCTGATCACCAGGTGCTAGAACATCTGTGCTGGAAGTTGTTGATGTCACACAGCAGCAGGGGACGAACACTTGATTTTCCATAATTGATTTTATTCTTTATGAGGTGGATGTCTGCCTCTGCTTTTGCACGAGAACTTAATGGAGTTTTATAGATATTTTTAAATTGTAGACAGTCATGCTTAAATTTTCATGCACTCTCTGTGCCAGACGTGGATTTGTCAGGGTAAATAGGAGGCTAATAGGGGGAGACCTGGTATTCTCACTGCCTGAAGGAACCAGTCAGAAACCAAACAATTAGTCATTACTTGTGCATGTCAGAAGGCTTTGTGAACATGCAGTCAATCATGAACTGGGTTTTGCCGCCAGGCAAATGTACTTCAGTGTAGGCAGTATGAAATTGCAATCAAACTGATCAAATGCCTTTTTTTTTGCTGAGGGGTAAAATAGGGCCTTGGAGAACAGTATCTGCAAGCTAAACTAAAATGATCATCTGCTTGATGTGAATAATTACTTTTCTTTCCTTAAGAAAAAAACTTATCAACTCAGTATGGATTCACTTCTTAAATTTTGTCAGGGGTTTCAAGAGAAATCCTATAAAAGTTTCTATGTTACGTCTAAATTTGTTTTTTAATATTAAAAAAGATAAACAATTGAACTGGGCCTGCCACTTGGCAGCAAGCCACCAACTTTCCTTCTCTTTTTTGCCTCCTACAAGCCTGCCTGTCCTAATAATGAGCATCATTTTAATGAATCACTGGCTACTTTATTGACTGATATCAGAACTTGGTCAATTCTTTCTAGATTGAAATCATTAATTTAGGAAGTGTACATTGCAGTTTGGTCCAAATCAGTTACAAAACATTAATAAGGATGGTAATAACATCTCTGCGCTCATTAGAATCCATCGAGTCTCAACTGCTTAATAAGGCTCTATTAATAAAAACTAGCAGAAAATAGTACTCAAATCCTGAGGAAATGAGGAACTATGCGAGGAGATTCCAGTAACAGCCATAGTTCTACCTGATGCAGCACAAAGAAGAGAAAACCCAGCTCCCAACCTTATATGATGCTGCTTCCGCCGTAGGACTGCAGAAGCACTTTGCCACATAATGGGACCATAGATATGTTCTGATTCAAAAAGAAAAATGAGAATTTATATCTGACTTGTTTAAGTAGTTCATATGTTAATAAAATTAGGAGACTTTAATGGGATAGATCATCATAATCCCCCTTTCCTGGGGGGAAATTTTACCTTTTGAGTTATGAGAATTTTTTTTGTAAGGAAGAATCTCATAGCTGGTGACAAAATGGAGTGATTTTAGGCAAAATTAACCTGGATAAAATGAACAGATGCCCAAGCAGTAGATTTTTAATCTTAAGCCTTTCAGTTGATGGCAAGTGTCTCAGAAAGCTGTCACTCTTCTCTTCTCAGAACTGCAAAGGAGAAAAACATTATTTTATGTCTGAATATTTCGACCTCCGCCTCTGAAATTCATGTCATGTCAGGGGTGTTACATTAAGAAAGAAGACCACGAAATCCAATAAGAACTTACTTCATAAATAGTAAAACATAGGGATACTGTAGAAACATGATCTAGGAGTTTAATAAAAGAATATTCCAGAATTCTGAGTTATGCAAACAAACAGAAGGTGCCTTTTCATCACCTTGAAAACAACTTTTAATCAGTAACCAAAACAAAGCAGAAAAAAACTTAATAAAAGCTGTGATGGTATAATAAAGTCTCAGAAATTTATAATAAACAAAATTCATTTTCTAACACCACAGGCTTAATGATAAAGAATTTTTAATAAATTCAGCTATATTTTTATTAATAAATATCATACCTGTTATGATGAATACAAAAAATATCCATCAAGGGAATAATTATTGTAAATAGGTAGAGGATACTGATTATTCCTCAAGCATTTTTTTAGTAGGACAAATAAAATATTCTGACAATATTATTTTTTATGTATACATTTTACTTTTAATTATAAATGATATATAATGCATGATAGAAACTTAGGAAAATACTGCAAAGAATAAAATTAAAACTCAAAATTTTTTCTTTTACATGGATTTAATCAGAAATGGTGTTTAAGATATTCTTAACTAGTCATTTAAGATAATTCAAATATTTAAAATTGTAGATTGTTGGCACAATGGAGAGTTTGAAGTTGCCCAAAGAGAGTTCCAGCCTTGGTCCTCACCTTCTGGAGGTGCTGTCTGGGTTCCCGGAATGTTATGCATGACAGGCATGTCTGGTTTTACTTAATGACTTTGGTCACACCGGATAGTCTCCACACACATCAGTGCTGGAGGAGTCCTGCGTCCTGACTCCAGGGAGGAGGACAACAAAAGGTCCACGTTTAGACCCTCTGAGACTCTGATCTAGGAATCTCGTACTTTGGCTGATCTGAATCTGTATCCTTTCCTTCTAATAAACTTTGGCTGTGTGTATAACAGCCCTCAGCGAGCTCAGTGAGTCTTTCTAGTGAATTATCAGAAAATTGGGAACCACCTGAATTTGCAGTTGGTGTCAGAAGTGAGGGCAATTCTGGGGACTCTGCCCTCTAACTTTCTTATTGGCCTAAATTCCTTGTAAACTCTACATATACTATATGCCTTGCAAGTTATATGTATATATTTCTATATATGTATATGTAACTTGCAAGGCATATATACATATGTATAAATATATACATAATGTAAACATGTATGTGCATATATATGTATAAAACGTAAACCATCCATGAAATCAATCTGATATTTTCCTAATTATTTTTAATTTTTATCAATTGTTTGTGTGATATTTTTGGACACAGCTATCTACCCCAATAATATCCTGTTTGAGCCATACTTAAGTATTAAGCTTTTTAAAAGACTTCTCAATTAAATTGTTGGTCATTGTGTGACTTTCTAACAGTAGTATTCATTATACTCTCTCCTTTCTCATTCTTTTTCCTTTTTTTTTCCTCTGACTGAATAATTTCAAATGACCTGTCTTTGAGTTCACTGATTCCTTTTTCTGCTTGACTGGGTCTGATATTGAAGCTCTCTATTGAATTTTTCAGTTCAGACATTGTATTCTTCAGTTCCAGAATTTCTGTTTGGTTCTTTTTTACGGTTTCTTTTTGTTCTCTTTGTTGAAGTTCTCATTTTGTTCATGTATTGTTTTCAAGATTCTGTTTTAGTTATCTATCTGTGTCCTCTTGTAGCTCACTGAGTTTCAAGATAATGATTTTGAATCCTTTGTCAAGCAGTTCATAGATCTATACTTCTAATTCTTTTTTTAAATAAAAGTTGTGTATATTTAATTGCACATGATGACTTTATATACAAATACATAGTGAAATGATTAACAGTCAATTTAATTAACATATCATCTCCTTACCATAGTTACCATTTTTCTCTGTGATGAACACACCTGAAATCCACTCTGTTAGCCTATTTCCAGTATTCAATACAATATTATTAACCTTACTCAAGATGCAGTACATTAGATCCCTAGACTTACCCATCCTACATAACTACAGCTTTGTACCCTTTGATCAGCATATCCTCATTTTCCCCCCTCCCCTCAGCCACTGGTAACCACCATTCTACTGCCTGCTTCTATGAGTTCAACGTTTTTAGATTACACATATAAGTGAGATCATGCAGAATTTGTCTTCCTTTTCCTGTCTTATTTCACTCAGCATTATTTCTTCCAGTTTCATCCATGTTGTCATGAATGACAGGATTTCCTTCTTTTTAAGGCTGAATAATATTCTGTCATATATAATATACATATGTACCTATATATATATGCATGCATATATATATGTATAAAACATTTTCTTTATCCATTCATCTAATGATGGACACTTAGCTTGATTCCATATGTTGTGTATTATAGATTTCCATTTCTTTAGGAATCTTTTACTGGAGCTTTACTTTGCTCCTTTGGTGGTGTCACGTTTCCTTGATTCTTCACTAGCCTTGTGTTGGTCTATGCATTTGAAGAAGCAGTCATCTCTTACAGTCTTTGCAGACTGGCTTTGCCAAGGAAAGCCATCCACCAGTAAGCTCAGTCAAGATTCTGGGTGGACTGGTTGGTGGGGCTTCTGGGCAGTCTGGCTTTCTGGGGCCACAGGAAGGTCCTTTACCAGGCACCATGGACTGGCTGTTGAGATCTGTACACTGGTTGTTGAAAACTTTGGCCTCTTTTTTTTGTTCTTATGTATCTTCAGGCGATCTAGCTGTGCCAATTCCCACAGTGTTTTGGGGGAGGCAAACAGAAGCAAGCCTCTCAGGTAGTGCCTTGAAGGACTGAGGAAGTTGAACACTCACTTTGCTCTCTCTTTCCCATGGAGAACACGCAGACTGAGGGGCTGCACCAGCTTGGAGTAAGGATGATACAAGCAAAATAAAACTGTCCTTCTTAACTTTTTTCAATGCATCTTTTCTGTCTTCTGTGCTCCACTGGGGTGCACAGAAACCTATCAACTGGATTCTGGAGCTCTCTTAAAGGTGTTTTCATCTGGGGATTGTTGTAAAATTAGTGTTTCTGTGAGTAGGTAAGGGCTGGAACCCTCCTATTCTGCCATCTTGCTGATGTCAATCTACTCTATCCTTACTTAACTTCAGCAGAACTAAGAGCTATTGCACTAAAACTCTTCTAGCCTTGCAATATTGTCTGTGATTTTATAAGTTCAATATCTCTATCTTCAGCATCATCATACTGCATCACAAGAATTTACTGGGCTGCCTAAAATACAGAACATGATGTTTCAATTGTAAGACCTAAAATTAAGGCCCAATATTATCTGCTGCCTCAACACTTGGTGAAACCCAAAAGGCCATGAATAGCCTAACCACAAGTTCTCCACTCTGCTTTCATGATAAGCTCCTCTAGCAAAATGGCACACTTCCCACTTACCCCTGAATACCAGTTCAAATTCTCTGCCAGCCTGAAGAATTATTCATAATAGTCAATCATGTCCTTTTGCATGAACTAGGGGACACTTCACCCTCTTGATGCTACAAAGCTCGCTTCCCAAAGCTCTGATTGTTCATTCTGTTCCTGAATATAACCCCTGTCTGGCCTTGGATGGTATGTGGGGTCCTCATCCCCTGAGCTATGAGTGCATGTTACTAATAAACTGCTGTCAGTCACACCTGGCCAATATTAAGTGTTGTGTGTTTGATCATTCCCACAACATCAGGGTGGAAATTCCTTCCTCACCAACAAGGTGAATAGGTAATTAAAACAGTACTGCTCACTTAAATTTTAACCTCTCTAGGGCCAGCCCCAGTGGCCTACTGGTTAAGTTCAGTTTACCCTACTTTGCCAGCCCATGTTCAGTTCTCGGGTATGTACCTACACCACTCATCTGTCAGTGGCCATGCTGTGGCAGCAGCTCACATACAAAAAGAGAAAGACTGGCAGCAGATGTTAGCTCAGGGTGAAACTTCCTCAGCAAAAATAAATAAATAAATAACCTCTCTGGGCATCAGTTTCTCATCAGTACAATGAGGATGAAATGATAATTGTAATATTAATAAGGTTAAATATATGGTTAGAATTGTGTGCAACACAGATTGAATACTATACAGTCATGCACCACCAGGGATATGTCTGAAAAATGAATCGTTAGGCGATTTAGTAGTTGTGTGAACATCATTGAATGTACTTATGCAAACCTAGATATACTACACAGCTAGGCTATATGGTACTAATATTATGGGACCACTGTCATATATGGAGTCATTCATTGATCAAAATGTCATTATGAAGAACATGATTGTATAAGAATTATATTTTATATTTAATAATTAAATTATGTTGTAATGCCTCATATGTGTGGCAATTCAGTTGGTTTTAATAAACTGTCCTGTTAAATGGTAATAAAATTTCTCTCTTATGGTAAAAGAAATAGCCACATCAAGGCATTCCCCAGCCCCTAAGAACCCCAAATCTTTGTCTGTGACTCACACTCCTTTTCTATTACTTACAAACCCTCTTTGCAAGAGCTCCCGTACCCAGCCAATGCTTGATTTGTCTCTCGTTACTGTGTATGGCTTCATTCCCAGTCTCCTTGGCTCTGTTGAGGCAAGTCCTGTGTAGGCTGCAGTTTGTATTCATGGTAAAAAGAGGGTAACTGTGAAGGGAAGCTGTCTAGTGGCACATAGCCATAGTCTGTGGAGCATGCAACCGGGCACTGAGCATTTGCTCTCTGAGGTGCTGCCGTCATTGTCATGGAAGTCACCTCCTTTACTTGTATCTGGTCCTATCCTGACCATGGAGAGAAATGAAAACAGATGTTCAAAAGCCACAATGACCTGGCTGACTCACGGCATGGGACAAGGTTGAGGGAGAGCTAATAGTGGTTCCTGGAAAGTGGGACTCCTGGGGCTGCTGGTGGGAAGAGCACCAATCAAAGCCAACACTAGACATAATTGGAGCAGGATCCCGTAGGCCCCCTGAGTGCAGGTCCAAGGCTTCTAGGGAAATTTCCAAAGTAGCTGGGGCAATGGATAGAGTGGGCGGCACTCAGAACGCTTGAGAATTTGACAAAAAATGTGAAGTACTTCCGTGTATTTGCAATCAATACAATCATTATGGTATATGCAAATGAAACACCAACCTTGGCTGTAATCACACTTTTATTTGTTGTTTTTTTACGTATTGCAGTATAGACGATTTCACCCTTGTGAGTAAATGAATAAAAGCTAAAAAGTAAAGAGATGCAAAACAGTAAAGTTTTATCGGTGTATGGAAATCTCTTACTGGACCTTAAGAAAGCATTTGCTAATAAGAAAGCTATCTCTAAACTTGTGTTTCAGAAAGGGATCTCCAGGGTCAAGCTAGGTCAGCATTTGGGTGGATTGCCGCAGGCAAACACAGCTGCTACTGCAATATTTTTCAGAAAAAGGAAGATCACCCTCTGAGTCATCTCAGATTAAATCTTTTTCACAGGCCTGTGTGTATGTTTTAAAGTAAGGCCTATAATCAAGGGTCCAATCATTAGCAACTTTGGACATAATATCAGGATAACAATGCCCCCATTCAAGCACTCGAGGCCCAGAGTAAATACCACCTATTTATGGCTAAGAAAATAATAAATTCCAGAGGATCTACCATAGATAGTTCAATTACCCCTTCCAGGGCTACTGTCTACCGTCAGTTCACCTCCCTGCTATCCAGTGATAACGCACACAGCATCTGTTCTACTTTTCCCACTGCCATAGCATCTCTGGCTAGTGATGTGATTGAAATACCACCAATGAGGTAAATGAGTGCAGACATTTCAGAAGGAATGGATGCACAGTTATAATACTTTGAATGAGATTATTAACTGTAGGAGGACTGAGCCTATACCCCAAGAAGAGAAAGTTAAATGAGGTAGGATTGTTTTTATTGTAGAAATGGATGCAAACAAATTTCAGTTATTGGAAACTGTGGAAAGAGTTCAATTAAGAAAATAGTGGGAAGATTTTCTCCTGTCTTTTGGGTTTATAATATAGATCTGGAAAGGTCCGTTGTGAACAGGCATCCTCGACCTTGTAATCTTAAAATAAACGTGTGGGGAATTCTAAGAAACACATAAATTGTACAAGATAGCCAAAACACAGCTCTAATGGCTTACTTAGAAAAGTGGAGAAGCACAGATATCTTGCCGTTTTATTTCAGAGAAATTCTGGCCCAAGCCTGAAGGAAGTTGCTTGCTATCAAAATGAAATACTCTTATTGTAATTTAAGAGATAAGGTTCACGTCTTTTACACATGGCTTAAGCCACACCTGGGGCATTAACACCTAGGACAGTGAGAAATTTAGTTTTAATGTTTTGTTAACTAACAAGGTCCTAGATTTCACCACATTTTTTTTTTTTAATTGGGAAGTTTAATACTGAGAATATGTGAAGCCAAATAATAATAATAATAAATTGCAAATACATTTTTCCCTTATATATTATACTGTATCTATCACTACCAACTACCTAAAATTTAAGATAGATGGGAAAATATAGAGCAAAGAGAAAATGCTGAGTGCCAACAGGGTTCTCACAAACCTCCATGTTTCTGAAATTGTTATCCCTATTCTATGAATGTCAAACTAAGACTCATTTAAGTATTTTATCAAAGCTCACATAGCTAGTAGATGCAAAAGCTGGAAATTCAAACATAGCATGTATGATTTTATGTCTTTTGTTCTTTCCTCTAAATCTTTCTGCCTATCAAACAATTCTATTATGTGATCTTAATCAGAAGGAAACAGCATATTCTCCTCAGTGAGCAATAGATAAAGAGAACCATGGGCTCTGGGTGGAGCAAAATGGTGGGGTGAGCTGACCCGGGATTCTCTCCCCTCCAAAATACAACAAAAGATTGGAAGAACTGAATTTCAGAGAATAAACATAATGCCAGCTCGTTAGAGACCTACAATACCAAGAAGGCAGAGATCATAAACCCTACTTACACCCTTGGAGGCGCTGGAACGGTAGGAGAGAACATCGCTCCCTCCCCTAGAGTCTGCGATCGCTGCGGCGCCGGTCGGGAAGGAGCGGAGGAGGGGCCGCGCAACCGGGGAATCATCCAGGACTCCTGCCGCTGGTTCAGTGGAAACCCACTGACTGGGGGAAAGCTTCTGTCCGCGGGGACCCCATAAACCAAGGGCCCTGGGAGACCAGAGAACAGAACTGATCTGAACCCAGATCGGTGCGTGTGAGTAACAGCCCCTCCCCCCTCCCCCAGCAAAGCCAGTGGGCGCAGCCATCTTGCCCCAAGGCGGAGAGCTCATAACACGCCGCTCTTGACCCCCATCTAGTGGTGACAGGCTGTAACTGCAACTGAATTCTACCACCATGCAAAAAAACCTCTCCTCTACCATCCAGCAATTTATAAAAGCCCCAGACCAGAAGGAAAACAATAAAAACATAGAATTAAGTCCTGAGGACTTGGAATTAGGTAAACTAAGTGATAATGAGTTCAGAGCAGCTATAATCAAAAAACTCAATGAGGTAGAGAGAAAGATAGAGAAACAAGCCGAGTTCTGGAGTTACTTCACAAAAGAGATTGAAATCATAAAGAAGAATCAAACAGAATTACTTGAGATGAAAAACACAATGGACCAGATAAAACAGAATACAGATTCCCTGAATGCCCGTGTAGACACCATAGAGGAGCAAATTAACAACTGAAGATAGACAGACTGAATGGCTCCAGACAGAGGAAGAAAGAGAACTAAGAATTTTTTAAAAAATGAGGAAAATCTCCGAGAGATAATGGATTCAATGAGGAGTAAGAACATAAGGATCATAGGAATTCCCGAGAATATGGAAAAGGAAAATGGAGCAGAAAGCGTGCTTAATGAAATTATTGAAGAGAACTTCCAAATCTAGGGATCGACGGAGAAATGTGTGTAGAGGAGGGTTTTAGATCTCCTAGATTTGTCAATGTAAAAAGAGCTACCCCATGGCACATAGTAGTAAAATTGGCAAAAAGGAAAGATAAGGAAAGAATACTCAGGGAAGTAAGAAAAAAAAAGAGAATAACCTATAAAGAAGCCCCTATCAGACTGTCAGCAGATTTCTCTACAGAAACCCTACAAGCTAGGAGAGAATAGAGCGACATATTCAAAGCTTTAAAGGATAAAAATCTTCAGCCAAAAATACTCTATCCAGCAAGAATTTCCTTCAGATATGAGGGAGAAATTAAATCTTTTCCAGACAAACAAAAGTTAAGGGAATTTGTAACTAAAAGCCCTCCATTACAAGAAATCCTCAAGAAGGCTCTCATACCTGAAAAAAGAAAAAAGGGAGAAAGGGGACACAATCCACAGACTAGGGAGACCGATGGATAGAACCAGAACATGATAGCAAATATTCAATTATAGCATTAGGGTAAAGGTAAGGAAACTACCAAAGCAAGGACGATCTTATCACTCTAACTACAAATTAATAAGAAGAGTTGGAATTAAAAAAAATGAAAATAATTATTTAGGAGGGGAAGAGCAAAGGGTCTAAATCAGTATTGGTCAAGTAAGTAAGAGACCACCAGAGAATAGACTATATTATACACGAGATTCTAAATACAAACTTCAAGGTAGACACTAAAATAAAGTACAGAACAGAGTCACAAATCATAAATAAGGAAAAATCTAAGAAACCCAGCATAAGAAATTGCAGTATTAAATGGGTAGTTTAAAGCAAACAGGAAAAGAAACACAGGAAAACAACATAATGAGCGACAGATTAACAGCATTAAGTCCACATGCATCAATAATCATTCTCAATGTGAACAGATTGAACTCCCCAATAAAAAGACACAGAGTGGCAAAATGGATTAAAGAACACGATCCAACAATTTGTTTCCTCCAGGAAACACACCTCAGCCCCAAGGACAAACACAGACTCAGGGTGAAGGGGTGGAGGACAATACTTCAAGCAAATAGCAAGGAAAAAAAGGCAGGTGTTGCAATTCTTATATCAGACCAAGTGGATTTCAAAATAAGACAGGTAAAGAGAGACACACAGGGACAATATATAATGATCAAAGGGACACTTCCTCAAGAAGAAATAATGCTTATAAATATCTATGCACCCAACACAGGAGCACCAAGATTCACAAAGCAACTATTAACAGACCTAAAGGAAGATGTTAAAAACAATGCAATAATAGTAGGGGACCTCAACACCCCACTCACATCAATGGACAGATCATCCAGACAGAAAATCAACAAGGAAATAGTGGAGCTGAATGAAAAACTAAAACAAGTGGACTTAACAGACATACACAGATCACTTCACCCTGAAAGAGCTGAATACACATTCTTCTCAAGTGCACATGGAACATTCTCTAGGATAGACCATATGTTGGGAAACAAGGCAAGCCTCTACAAATTTAAAAAAATTGAAATAATAACAAGCATCTTCTCACATCATAGTGCTATAAGGCTAGAAATTAATTACAAGAAAAAAGCTGAGAAAGGCACAAAGATGTGGAGACTGAACAAGCAATGGATCATTGAAGAAATTAAAGAAGAAATAAAAAAAATACCTGGAAACAAATGAAAATGATAGCATGCCATGCCAACTCATATGGGATACAGCAAAAGCTGTGTTAAGAGGAAAATTCATTGCAATACAGGCACATCTTAACAAACAAGAAAAACCCCAAATAAGCAACCTTAAAGCACACCTAACTGAACTAGAGAAAAAAGAACAAATGAAGCCCAAAGTCAGCAGAAGGAGAGAAACAATAAAAATCAGAGCAGAAATAAATACTATTGAAACAAAAAAGGCAGTAGAAAGGATCAATGAGACAAAGAGCTGGTTTTTTGAGAAGATAAATAAAATTGACAAACCACTAGCCAGACTTACAAAGAAAAAAAGGGAGAAAACTCAAATAAACAAAATCCGAAATGAGCGAGGAGAAATAACAACAGACTCTGCAGAAATACAACAGATTATAAGAGAATACTACAAAAAAACTATATACCAACAGAATGGATAACCTAGAGGAAATGGATAGATTCCTGGACTCCTACAATCTCCCAAAGCTCACTCAAGAAGAGGCAGATAATTTGAATAGACCAATCACAAGGAAAGAGATTGAAACAGCAATCAAAAACATCCCAAAGAACAAAACCCCAGGACCAGATGGCTTTCCTGGGGAATTCTACCAAACTTTCAGAGAGGATTTAACACCTATCCTTTTCAAGCTATTCCAAAAAATTAGGGAAGATGGAACACTTCCTAACACATTCTATGAGGCCAACATCACACTGATTCCAAAACCTGACAAGGACACCATGAAAAAAGAGAACTACAGGCCAATATCACTGATGAACATAGATGCAAAAATTCTAAACAAAATTTTGGCAACCAGAATTCAGCAATTCATCAAAAGAAACATACATCATGATCAGGTGGGATTCATACCAGGGACACAGGGATGGTTCAACATCCGCAAATCAATCAACGTGACACACCACATCAACAAACTGAGGAATAAAAACCACACGATCATCTCAATAGATGCAGAGAAGGCATTTGACAAGATCCAACAGCCATTTATGATAAAAACTCTGAACAAAATGGGCAGAGAAGGAAACTACCTCAACATAATAAAGGCCATATACGACAAACCCATAGCCAACATCATACTCAATGGGCAAAAACTGAATGCCATCCCCCTGAAAACAGGAATGAGACAAGGATGCCCTCTATCACCACTCTTATTTAACATAGTACTGGAGGTCCTGGTCAGAGCAATCAGGCAAGAAAAAGGAATAAAAGGAATCCAAATAGGGAAGGAAGAAGTGAAACTCGCTGTTTGCAGACGACATGATCTTATATATAGAAAACCCCAAAGAATCCATTGGAAAACTGTTAGAAGTAATCAACAACTACAGCAAAGTTGCAGGGTATAAAACCAATTTGCGTAAATCAGTAGCATTTCTATACTGCAGTAATGAACCAACAGAAAAAGAACTCAAGAACACAATACCATTCACAATCGCAACAAAAAGAATAAAATACCTTGGGGTAAATTTAACTAAGGAAGTGAAGGACCTATATAATGAAAATTACAAGGCCTTTCTGAGAGAATTGGATGACAACATGAGGAGATGGAAAGACATTCCATGTACATGGATTGGAAGAATAAACATAGTTAAAATGTCCGTTCTACCTAAAGCAATCTACAGATTCAACGCTATCCCAATCAGAATCCCAATGACATTCTTTACGGAATTAGAACAAAGAATCCTAAAATTCATATGGGGCAACAAAAGACCCCGAATTTCTAAAGCAATCCTGAGAAAAAAAGAACAAAACGGGAGGCATCACAATCCCTGACTTCAAAACATACTACAAAGCTACAGTAATCAAAACAGCATGGCACTGGTACAAAAACAGGTGCACAGATCAATGGAACAGAATTGAAAGCCCAGAAATAAAACCACACATCTATGGACAGCTTATCTTTGACAAAGGAGCTGAGGGCATACAATGGAGAAAAGAAAGTCTTTTCAACAAACGGTGCTGGGAAAACTGGAAAGCCACATGTAAAAGAATGAAAATTGACCATTCTTTTTCACCATTCACCAAAATAAACTCAAAATGGATCAAAGACCTAAAGGTGAGACCTGAAACCATAAGGCTTCTGGAAGAAAACGTAGGCAGTACACTCTTTGACATCAGTATTAAAAGGATCTTTTCGGACATCATGCCTTCTCAGAGAAGGGAAACAATAGAAAGAATAAACAAATGGGACTTCATCAGACTAAAGAGCTTCTTCAAGGCAAATGAAAACAAGATTGAAACAAAAAAACAACCCACTAACTGGGAAAAAATATTTGCAAGTCATATATCTGACAAAGGCTTAATATCCATAATATATAAAGAACTCTCACAACTCAACAACAAAACATCAAACAACCCAATCAAAAAATGGGCTGGAGGCATGAACAGACATTTCTCCAAAGAAGATATACTGATGGCCAATAGGCACATGAAAAGATACTCATCATCGCTGATCATCAGGGAAATGCAAATCAAAACTACACTAAGATATCACCTTACACCCGTTAGAATGACAAAAATATCTAAAACTAATAGCAACAAATGTTGGAGAGGTTGCGGAGAAAAAGGAACCCTCATACACTGCTGGTGGGAATGCAAACTGGTGCAGCCACTATGGAAAACAGTATGGAGATTCCTCAAAAAATTAAAAATAGAACTACCATACGATCCAGCCATCCCACTACTGGGTATTTATCCAAAGAGCTTGAAGTCAGCAATCCCAAAAGTCCTGTGCACCCCAATGTTTATTGCAGCACTGTTTACAATAGCCAAGACATGGAAGCAACCTAAGTGCCCAGCAACAGACGAATGGATAAAGAAGATGTGGTACATATATACAATGGAATACTTCTCAGCTGTAAAACAGAACAAAATCATTCCATTTGCAATAACATGGATGGACCTTGAGGGAATTATGTTAAGTGAAATAAGCCAGCGAGAGAAGGATAATCTGTGTATGACTCCACTCATATGAGGAATTTAAAATTATGGACTAAGAACAGTTTAGTGGATACGAGGGGAAAGGTGGGGTGGGGGTTGGGCACAAAGGGTGAAGTGGTGCACCTACAACATGACTGACAAACATTAATGTACAACTGAAATTTCACAAGATTGTAACCTATCATTAACTCAATAAAAAAAAATAACAACAACAACAAAAAAAAGAACCATATTAGCACCAAGTATAGTAAGCCATGCACAGTTGTGGTAGGATAATTTATTGACATCACTGTTTCTCTTCTACTCCTACTAATAAAGTTAATAAGGTTGTCAAATCATATGTGTCCCTTAGCCCCAAGGTAAATTGTAAAGCTGCCGAAAAGAAACTGGAAACAGCCCCTCTTCCTGTCATTATGAATACCCAAACTGAAGAAATGACTCTTGGTGTTTCAGATGGTAAGGAGGAAAAGATGAAGGCCTGTGAGAAAATGCACACAGGAATAGAGAAAGGGAGAGAATTTCCTCCAAGTCTCAAGAGGGATTTGAGGTACCAAGATTCTTCAAGATATGGGACCTATGACTTATTCTTTTAAAATGTTCAAGAATATAGCTAGATACATAGAGAGATCTGAAAACACTCTCATTTTCTGGGTGTCTTGAAAGCCACAGAACCATTTGAACTTCAAAAAAATCATTTGAAATTGTTTCATGAGCATCTCAACAGTAACCCTTATAGAACAATGTGGAACAATGAGATGCTTTCACAAATGAAACAAAATGCTTTGAAAAGGCTCAAAAATATGAATAGAAAGGGAACTCCAATAATGATTGAGATTTCGTTTTCTGCCAGCCCAATGGGATGGGGATTCAACATTCAATTTGATTGTGCTAAAAAAATTTTTATAAATGATAGCTCCTTCATACTCCCTTTTGTAGAATGAGAATCATATTGATTTACCAGGTTGAAAATAAATATCTCCATCCCAGACTGCATAATTAAAAAGACAAAATGAAACAAAATTAAAAAAACACTAAACTTGAAATGAAGGGAGGAAATGTTTTGTTCTGGTTCTTTTAACTAGTTGAGTGACATTGAATCTGTTAATCATTTCCCAATGTAGATTCTCATCCTTAAAATGAGAGGTTTTAACTAGGATATGAATATAGTTGCTTTCTAAAATAATTGCAGTGAATAAGATAACTATATAATTTATCAACTAAACAGAAATTTTTGAGAGTAGAGTGCTAAATAATTAAAATTATTTACCTAAAATGTTTATTTATTAGATGACAAATTGCTATAATTTTATTGGTAGATCTACAAATACTTTGTTTTGAAATTTTTTTACCTCTGTACATTAGGGAAAAAAAACTTTGTATTGATTCTTAAATGTCTGAATATTAAAAAGAGCATTCACATACAGTAATCTATTTTCTAGCCATATCTCTCTAAGATTCAATGCCACTTGTTTTATTTTATTTTTTGAAGAATATGTGTTTTTCAATATGGATTTATTTTAACTTTTCCATATTATTGCCTGCAGTCTTCTTCAAATTTTCATTTTACAATTAATAAGATTAAAATTGTTTATATCCTCAATTGATTTTTCTTTGTGAACCATAATATTTTCAATTGAGAAAATATCAATGCTGAGGTATCTGGTAAGTTCAGAAAAAATCTGCTAAATGGATGATATTTTAAATTCTTATGTCTTTATATTGAAATCTATAAATACTTAAGGTCATGGCTGAAATGTTTTCACAGATACTTTTTTCCTCCTCAGTTCCCATTACCTACTTTACATATTTTTACAAAAACTAAAACCTCAAAAATATTTACTATGTTTATGAATTTTTAATATTTACTTGAATGAAAATGCTACAAAATTATATACCTCTGAAATTTATTTCCATTCTGATACAGAATGCAAACCTACCCAATTAAGAATTGGAGCTCCATTAGAAATTTCTTCCATAAGTGGAAATATTCCAAAAATTTATAGAGATAGATGTCAATGCTTTCTTGGTTGCAAGCTTTTTTTTTTAATTGCAATTTGACAAAAGCTTTGGAAGCTGAAGGGTTTTGGTCCTACAATCACTGAAAACTTTGATCAAATATTTCCAAAGATTGAGATCAAAATGAAAACAAAAAATTTAAAAATGCATTTGCAAGATGGTTGATGGGATTATACATCATTTAGTTTTATTTACAAGAGTGTTTCAAAGGTTCACACGTTTCTAAAATACAGTTAATAACAGACAGCAGTGAAAGAAAGTGCTGTCATGCTGAAGCATTTTTTTCTATTCAACATCAGCTTTGTCACAAATATTTTCTGGTCCAGTTACTCTGTGTACTTATAAAAACATTTATGCATTTTGACAACTTCAATTTCTACCTGAATTGGTAGAATATTGTGACTTGATTGTAATCAGTCTTAAATTATGTGTGCACTTCAACCAAATCCAAAGCACATTTCTGTGTCCTAGATTTCTTAATTTCCTGAGATCATTGTTTTTAACTCAACACAATACTTCATCAAAATTTATATTTGGATTATCACCGCATAGGCAAATACCTTTATTTTTAATGTTGCACTTTTTGTCTGAATTTACAGTGGTATTGTCAAGGATGTAAGTTGTTTTCAAGTTTGATGAAAAGAATTTGCAAAACAATTTTTATATTTTAAATTGAATTTTTAAGAAGGCAATCTTTATTAGAAGTAAATAATTTTTTAAAGTTTCCAATGACACTGATATACATCTGTTGATGAAGTTAACACTTTAAGAACTACCAACATCACTTCTTTGCATGTGTACAAAAAAAAACCTTGGAATCAAAAATGAAAGAAAATTATTTAGATGATTTTATAAAGCAAAAAACCTTAATGCTTCTTGGAATGAAACACACACTCACCTTCTGCAGCTACAAGTGTTAAAATGCAATCTTGAGTTTCAGTCTTCTTTAAAAACCTACTTACCTGTGAAATAGATGCAGAAGTTTCTTCAGCAGAGTTATGTCTTCTGGTTTTTATGTGTTAGTGAAATCAATATCGTCCCCATGGTGGATGATAAATGTCAACAAATATTTTGTTCAAGTTGCGTGTTTATCACCAACTTTTCAAAAAAACAATTCAGTCTAATTTTTCATTAAAGACGTACTTTCAATGTTTAGCTCATTGATACAGATAGTTTTATTGCTAAATGGAAAAAGCATTAAGATACAATGAAATCTCCATTGAATACTCCTCTCTGTAGCACAAAGCCGGACAGCTCAGTATCTGCTTCCTAAGCCTCGTTCTCTGAACCTAACCTAAATTCCCTCCTTTCCCACTGGCTCACCAATTAGCAGCCTGGAGGCTCAGAGCACTCTCCAGGTCACAGCAGGGAGCTTACAAGCTCACTGGCTGCTACTGAGTAGTTGGCATGGGCAGAATCATCATCTATTTGTCACCACTGAGAGCAGAAGGAGTTAGCTGTCCCTAGCCATCGGTGACCCAGAGTGCCAGCACACTTCATTTTATTAGCAAAGCCCTTCTTGCTGTCCTTGAAGGGAAGTGTCAGTAATGCTGCTTCTGGAAAGCATCAAATTATTGCTGGTCATCTTTCGGATTTCACCACATTTGACATCAGAAATCTGTTCACTGTGTGTGCGTTTCAAAGGCTATTAAAAAAAAACATAAAGAAGCTAAAAGCACAAATGGAGATCAAATTCATCCTGGCTTATTTTAAGGGAACTATTATTAAAAATATTTTATTGAAAAAATAAATCTAAGACAAAACTTTAAGCTGACTGAATGTCTGGGCAACAGGTGTAAATCAGGACTGTTCTGACAAATTGGATTTATGGTCATCTTAATCATAGATTGTTGATTTATAGACAAAAGTCATTTTCCTTTCTGAAATTGCTATGGTTGTACAGAGTCAAGTGGTTAATTTTTAACTATTTGTTAAGACTGCTAAATTATTGGAAAGAGTGCTGAGAAAATTTCCTCCCGAAAAAGAGAAAGATACAAGCTAACGATTTCTAGAGCTTTTGATCAAAGAATATGGCTGCCTCAGCAGAGTAATAACTCCTTATTCATGGTAAGAATATGAGATTGCATGTAGTTATTGTAACAATACTTTGAGTTTTTATTACTTAGATAATGACAGCGGTATAAAGATGGCTATAATAACAGTGAGTTGATTTCAAAGTCTATAATAAAAATAAGTGGGAGAATGACTTTTTTGCCAATAAATCAAACTTTAAATCAGAAATAAAGGAATGAAAATGGCCAACAGTCATGAGAATACAAGAGTAAGTATATGAACTTAAAAGTTACCAGTTTTTAAAAATCATTAATCATAAAATAAAGGACAAAGAAAGATACTAATACTTTGGTCAAAATTGTCCCAGAGAACTTGATAGTATCCCACCTATGTTTAATTTATGTAGTTAATTACACATCATATTCCAGTAAGAATAAGCCAGCTTTCCAAAAGAAGGTAATAAATTGGGGCAGAATGAAGATAAGATAGGAAAAATAAGATAAAGTCAAAGTGGCATCAGAACTCAGGATTCATGTTGTTAAACATTGCTAAGTAGATTTCATAAATTAACTTCTTGAGTTTCCCAACAGTTGAAATAAAAAGAAATATCATGAATATTTGTGGCTTCACTTTGTTCACAAGCTAATGACAAGCTAGATTCTCAGGAGAAATGGGCCTCTTTCTGAGACTGATACCAACGAAAAAAGATTCTTGGAAAGCTACAAGACTACCTACCAAGGTTGAATATTTTCTCTTCTCTGTCTTCCAATAAGGTACCCCAGGCCTGCTGGGAGTGCAAAGAAGTTTGAAACCAACGATGCGAGGAGTTCAAGTAGAGCAGAATTGATGCGCGTTTAGCCTGTCTAGAATATGTTCCTGAAATTGTACCAGAAAGTAAGCAAACTAGGATGTCTTCACTTGGAGTAAAACGTGAATGGAATTTGCTCAGGTCTGTCCCTCATGATAAAATCCAGCATGACCAGATCTGTTTCTTAAGTAAATGTATCAGGACTTTTTGATACAGATAGTATACAACTCTGAAGACTGATGCACAGGAAACAATTGCCTCACATTCAAACTGTTTCAAGTAGGACCTGATAGAACTTGGGGCCAAATCATTTTCTAAGAACAGATTAATTATTTTTTAAATTATATAGAGTACACAAAAATTCATTGAGATTATACATATATATAAATTTAAGATCACATGTATGCATACATGCATTTGCATTTATATAAATTCATATAGCTGTATATGTATACATATATATTTAAACATGCATGTAAATTTTTGAGTTCTTTATGGCAAAAGGTAAGTTATAAAACTCTTCATATATGTGTATAAGGACATACATATATCCAGATGTCCATGTAGACAGTATGCTCCCCTCAAAGAGACTGGCAGTGTGAAGAATGACATCCAGCATTTAATTCTCAGTATAGGAAAAAATAAATACATAACACATACTTAATCAAACGCATCCAGATTAACCATAGTCACATACACAGTACACAGTACGCATGTTCTAGTGCACGCATATCTTATTGCTGATATGCATGGACTAGAACATGTCAACATGGATAGTTGGCTTTCAATCTGCCAAAGAAACGGAAAAGTGATCTAACAGCTCTTCCAGGCTTCTGTTAAAATGAGAAGGGTGTCATTAAGGTTAGTTGATGGACTCTTCGTTGAGACTCAAAGCTTTCCAAATGTTACAGCGAAAGCTGATCTTTTAAGTTGCATACCTTTACTCTCTATGGACAAAATATTTGCAGATATATGGATTGGATTTTTTGAAGGCTATGAGTACATCTACACTCTTGGATTTGGTTAATTTATTTATTAGTTCTCCTGAAAAAGGGAAAGATCGGTTTAGTTAGCATTTCTTGTTAGTTGAATTCATCAAAATCCATTAGCTCTTCCCTCCAAGGAGCTCCAAACACATTTTAAACTTTTGGAGGTTCGTGTTGGAGATTCAGGTGCCTTTTGTTACCACTTAAGTACCCCCAATGTGACATGCCATCTCTAGAGGAGCTATTTCTATTTCATCAATGGATTTAATTACATACTGCCCTTCAAATGAATTCCTATAGCTCTTATATTTTGATTTTAGGTCTTAATTTATAATTTAGTTTATAATTTTAGCTGCAATTTGCAATCCAGGTGCAGAGTAAAACCCAAGTTCCTAAACTGTCCCAAAAGTGGGTTTTAGTTTTGTAAACACTTAATATTCATTCTAAATTTTAAGATATGGGTTGCATAAAGGTTATAAAAATATATATACATATTTTTATTTTTATTGAGCTTCTTGTGGCATGAGTTATACAACTCTTTCTACATCAACATAATTATGAAGGAAAATCAAAATAAACAGCACCAGAAGACTTTACCAAACCTTTGCCAAAAGAGGGGAGACGTTTCCCTGGCCTTTACAGAGCTAAACAGTAAGAAGGGACCAAATAGGAAGAGCTAAACAGGGAGAAAGTAAGAGGAGATTTCAATTCATCCTCATTATCTATTCTTGGTTTGGTTACACAAACAGCTAATCCACTGAAAACATTTACAAATACCATCTCTTCATTGTGTCATACTGTCTTATGAGGTAATTAAGAACTTTGCCCAATTCTTTCACCATTGTCAACTCTATGAAAGAATTAACTTGAGTTTTTGAAGGATAGAGATCATAATGACATACTGATTTGTTCTATTCTCAACTGTTAAGACTGAATCAATGTCAGGTATTAAATCAAGTAGCTGCTTATCCAGATTATTATTCCTGGTATACTCATTCAGTTATTGAGTGGAAGAAAAAAATCCCCAGAATCAGACATTTAGGACTGCAGATAAATGAGTGCACACTCCTTGTGCATATTGTAAAGATCCACAATCCCCTAGAGAAGGGGTCAGCAAGCCATGGTCTCTGCCAAATATGTTCTGTCACCTGTCAAGTTAGATGGTCAAGTTAGATGGTCAAGCAAATCCTGTTACACTTTCATAAATTCGATCAGTAAGGAAACAGCAAGCTCAATTGGATTTAGACAATTTATTACTCGTAAGTTTTATTACATTAGTCCTCCTTGCCTTCCCTACCCCCACAGTTCCATCAGGCATGATGCAGTGCTGGCCTGGGTGGACGCTGCACACATAGGTTAGTGTTACAGCCAAGGAACACTGAGTCTAGGATACTTCGAATCTTGTAAGGAAGCTGCTTGCAAATCTGCCCAACCTTTACCTCAGAGGCAAACATTGTCATTTTACTCTGGAATGTGGTTAACTGTCTCCAGGGGCAAAGGCAAGGATTCACTGTTTATCACATGGGTATATATATGCAAATCTCCTACATAGTGGAGGGAAACTTTAACATTCTGGAATATCTTTGGACTGTGCATCTTAGAGAGATGTTATGCAAACATTCTTGCTGTGCCCTTTTCTCAGAAGACATGCAGAAACCAGAATTATGGAGAATTGTCTCCAAACATCATCTTTTTTGTAAATAAAGTTTTATTATAACACGGCTATGCTCATTTGTTCATGTATTGTCTATGGCTGCTCTTGCACTGCAACAGGAGAGTTGAGTAGTTGTAACAGACACCATATGGCCTGCAAAGTCTAAATTATCCGCTATCTGGCTCTTTACAGAGTAAGTTTGCAGACTTCTGTTCTAGACAATCTGCTGCTGTCCTAGATATGGATGTTCTCCCCAGAACCGTCAAAAAGGACAGAAGGAGTCAATAAAAGCAACAACAAAAACAGAATAAACAAAAAGAGAGTTGATCAAGATAGAGAAAACATGAACTTAAAGTAAATGGCTAATTATCTTATTAAATTAATTTTGGAAATTGTAAAGCACTGACTCAGAACTTCAGAAATCAGATAAGTAATATGGAGGACAAAATTGAGGTCTTCAAGAATTAATAGCAAAAACATACAAAAAAACATAATGTTACCAGTTACGAAGATAAATGTAAATGGAAAGAATCTAAGAATTAGTCACAAACAATTTTTACTATATTTTGCCTATGGCATAAATGTCTGAAACAAACAAAAATTATTGAAATGTAAGTAAAAGTAAGATTATACATATATTTTTCTTCGGAAATATACTCTCCTATTTCCATATATTTGTGTTATATATGTTGAATACAAACATATTTTATTATATGTATTTTTATATTTATATGTGATATATAAACATATATTTATTTGATATTTATATATATTTTTATATATTATTATATATATATAAATTCCATGTCTTTATTAACTCAAAATTCTGCAAGAGAGAAGTGCACCATGGTTTGACTGGGATTGGGCTCTGTTCAGAATCTCACTGGGCTGCAATCAAGATATTGGTCAAGGCTGTAGTTTTCATTTAGAGCTTGGAGTCCCCTTGGAATCTCACTGGTTGAGGTCAGAATTCATTCCTTGTAGTTGTAGGTGTAAGGTCCCCATTGCACCAGTAGGTCATGGCTGTGAACCACTCTCTTCTCCTAGAGGTCACCCTCAGTTCCTTGCCACGAGGCCTCTATAGACAGTTCAAAGCATGGATATTTGATCTCTTCCAGGTCAAATGGATCACCTTTATCTGATTTCTTTTGCCTTCCTTCTTCTTTGACCTCTAGACTCATATTTAAAAATCTCATGTGATGAAATCAAGCCCATTGGGATAATCTCATTTTCTTAAGGTAAACTCTTTTGGGCCTTAGTTACAGCTGCAAAATCCCTTTTACCATGTAATATAACCTAATCATGGGCATAATACCAGGGAGCATAGATCATGGAAGCCATTTTCTAATTTTATCAGTATAAAGTATATATATATATACACTCCTATCAAAACTCCCTATTCCTCGCCCAGTTTCAGAATACATTGATGGAAGAAGTAGCCTTGTTGCCCAGAGTCTGAACTCTTCAGCAACACAGCAAGAACATACTGTAATGATTTCCCCAGTTATTCCCCAAAGATATATGTGGGTGTTTTATTCAGGTTGTTGTACAAATGGAAAATGGGAATATCCAAACTTTTTTGAGGACAATAGAACACAGGATCTGAGTTGACATGAAACCTAAAGGGTCATCATGACTACTTGTTAAAGAGGAAGCATATGGAAACCAGGCAATAAATTGAGTCCTGGCCTATACCTCTCGTCAGTATAGCCAATGGGTTCATTTCACAATCCAGTGACTGTTTCCCCAGCCCATGAATGTTTACCTGACATACTTAAAAGTAGATTAACCCATACACTAAATTCTTGGCTTGTAGGATAAAAGTGATATTCAGGAAGGAAGAAGCAGAAGTCTCTCAAAATGTCCCCCTCCCCAGAGGATAAATAAATCAAAATTTATTATTTTGATAATAAATCAAAAACGGTATCACATGAGATGGGGGAATTGTGGGGATCGGTGCCAACCTTAAAAATCTCAGGGATGCAAGGGTGATGTCCCAGTCATATCTCTGCTTAATTCACAGTACGAGCCTGAAAAAAACCAGAGGAATATTTGTGAATGACTATAGTCAACCACATGACCATAAGCTAAAGCAAGGAACAGCAGCTTTCTATTCTTTCTCCTCACCTTGCAATCAATGGCTGAGCACAGCAAAAGAACAGGGCCCCAGGCCCTGGCTAATATGGAACGTCTCTGCCAGGAATCAGTGCTCCTCAGCTCTGTGTGGATTGGCCAGAACTTTGTCAAATCATCACGGTAGTCTGAGGCTTTTCATGCCCAATCCTGCTTCCCCCGCTTGCTATCTCTCTGAGGAGTCATCCTCCATAAATCTTTTGAGCAGGTAGCTCTGTCTCTGCATCTGATTCCTGGAAGACTCAACTGATATAACAATAACTGCAATTAACTGAAACACTTGGAATATTTTTCAGAGTCCCTAATGTCACACATAGACATTTCTCTTTGGTCTCCCTTGGACGACACTAAAGTAATAAAGTGTTGGAGTAACAAAGTTTTGGAAATGATGAATGGGGCGGGGAAGAATCAAGAATTTTTTCTTGACTTTCTGATGTTAAACCTATATTGGTGCTGCCAAATCGCTCATGAGGGGAAGTCAGTCCATTATACATATATAGAAATATAGCCCTATTTATAGAAATAGTCTGGGTAGTAAATGAAAAATAAGTGATAAATTAGGACATTGCCATTTTTAAATATCTATTTAATTAAATGTATCTAAACTAACCATCAATGACTGCTAACAGCGCAAAAGGTACAGCCAGACTTTACGTGCCTCCTAATGAAAATACATAACACCACCAATGAAGGTTTCCTTCCACAAAATCAAACCTGTGTCTAATTAAGCCTCTAGCTGCCTACTCATTTATAAGATCTATAGAGGTGATAAAAACATGTTAAATATCACCAGAAATGCAATCAGCAGTATCCATACTGTGGTAAACTACAGAACAAATGAACCAATTTATTCAAGAAATAAATTGCTATGAGAGAGAGAGAGAACCTCTATGTTTAAAGAGAATTAAGATAACTATCAAGTAATTTCAATATATGGATTTTATTTGGATCCTGATTCAAAATGAAAGTGCAAAACATACGAGACAATAAAGGAAAAGTGAACACTGACTGGATATTAAGGATAGTATTGTTAAATGCTTTTAGATGTGATAATGACTTTATGGTTACATGAACATATAGTTTAAAAGTAGTGATTTTTTTTTTGAGGAAGATTAGCCCTGAGCTATCTGCTGCTAATCCTCCTATTTTTTGCTGAGGAAGACTGGCCCTGAGCTAACATCCATGCCCATCTTCCTCTATTTTATATGTGGGACACCTCCCACAGGATGGCTTGACAAGCGGTGTATGGGTCTGAACCTGGGATCTGAACCAGCGAACCCCAGGCCGCTGAAGTGGAAGGTGCGAACTTAACAGCTGCACCACCAGGCCGGTCCCTAAAGGTAGTGATTTTTAATGATATGAACTAAAATATATATGCATAAAATTGTATTAAATCTATGGTTGCTTCAAAATAGTCTAGAGGTGTGACTAGATGTACAGGAGAAATACGATTGCTGAAGAGTTGCTAATTATTGAAGTTAGGTGAAAAGTACAAGAGGGTTCATTATTCCACTCTTTGTTCATTAGTTTATGTTTAAAGTTATATCTCTTAACAGTTAAAAAAAAGAGATAGCTTGTTTCTTTGTAAAGATAATGAACAGTTATGGATTGAACCAGTGGCTTTGGTTTTCTTAACTAACTCAAAGGTAGTAACATTATAATAATATAAATATTGGTCCAGTGCACATAATAACCTCTTAGTACTTGAATCTGTTAGCTATCTCATATTTTTGTCAAATTATGAACTTTATGAAGCACCAATCTCCTGAATCTTCACAGAAAGATGTTACTTTTATGACATTTGCATTAACTAAGAGATCCAGTATCCTTGACTCTAAATTTCTATGACGTTGGCTTGGCAAAAATCATCTTCAAACAAAGCCGCTCCTGCACTTTCCCTGTTCACCGTCAACAATCCTCTCTCCCCACTCTGCCACTCTGGCCGTCTCTCATTCTTTACCAAACCACCTGAGTGTTGCTGGATAAAAACTGCACCAATTAGAGTGTTGTCTGTATATATTCATGATTCCCAACTTCAGTGGTAAGCCAGACTTTCTTTTTATATTTCTCTAAAACACTAATCTTTCATCACATCACTTCTTCACTACCAACACATCCATTCTCACACAGTGGTCAGTGATCAGATTGTAACATTTTCCTGCTTAGAACATTTCAATGACTCTGTTTTCATATAAAATCCAAAGTGTAAATTGGCATTATATGACCACTGACTGTCTCTCTACCAGCATCTTCTGCTATTATTCTCTCTTCTCCAGCCAAGAGAGAATTCTTTAAACTCCAAAAGCCTTAAAATGTTTTGCTTTGTTTGCTCTTCCGACACTTTGTGACTGGAGAACTCCTACTTACTCTTCAGTTCTTAAACAACAATATACTCAGATTTCTTTCCAATCTTATTTGGTATCCATAGCTTAGCACATTTATGCACCCAGGGTAAGTGTGACAAAGTAGAGAATAAGATTTCCAATTCCAGAATCAGAGTCCTTAGATTTGTAACCTGGCTTCACCCATTACTATTTGTGTAATTATGCAGATTTCTTAATCTCTCTCTGACATCTATATATGTAAAATGAGGATAATAAAAGTATCTATTACATAAAATGTTTTAAGAATGGGATAAGACAACATATGCAGAGCCTTTAGAACGATGGCCAGCAATAAATGTTAGTGAAACAAAAACATTTTGATAAATTAATGAGCTAACAAAAATATTGTAAAAGTTTTAACTATCTCACCAACATTTTTTCCCAAAGAATGCCTAAAGAAATGACAGAGAGGGGCTGGCTGGTGTCATAGTGGTTAAGTTCATGCACTCTGCTTTGGCAGCCTGGGGTTCGCCAGTTCAGATCCTGCACGTGGGCCTACACACTGCTCATCAAGCCATGATGTGATGGCATCCCACTTAGAAGAACTAGAAGGACTTACAACTAAGATACACAACTGTGTACTGGGCCTTCAGGTAGAAAAAAAAAAAAAAAGAGGAAGATTGGCAACCAATGTTAGCTCAGGGCCAATCTTCCTCACCAAAAAAACATATCTTAAAAAAAAGAGAAGATGGAATTAGCAGAAAAGGACTGCAAAATATGCATAAGTATTTCAAGGATAACATAGACTTGAAGAAAGAATAGGCAAAAAAAAACATAGATGGAAGTACTAAATATTAAAAACACAATGTTGGAAATGTAAAATTCATTGGATGGTATCAACAGCATATTTAACATTCAGACAAAATTTCAATGAAATAAAAAAAAAATCAATAGAAACTATCCAATCCAAGGAACAGAGAGGACAAAAAACCATAATCTCAAATAGATAAATGGTTGAAATACAAATAGGCACAAAGAGAAATAGGATTGAACAAAATTTCAGACTCATTCCTTTAAAAATATGCCTGAAAACTTATAATAGAAGAGAATTCCCTCATCTGGTAAAAGGCAACTACAAATAAACTGACAGGTAACTGACATTCCAATAAATGAATTTAGAAAAGTCGCAGGATACTAGAATAAATTTTAAAAAATAATTTTAATTATAAATATAGCCATAAAGAAGTGGAAAATAAAATCTAAAAAAATTTATTTTTATCATGATCAAATAATGAACTGTATGAAGATCAATTAAAAAAATGCTTGCAAGACTTTTACACTCTACAAAACATTGCTGAGAAAAATTAAAGAAAATCTAAGTGGAGAGCTATATCATACAAATTTATTGAGAAACTCAATAGTTTTAGGATGACAATCATTGTCAAATTGTTATATAGATTTAGTTAAATCTCAATAAAATCAAAACAAAACGTTTGAAGAAAATAATTGATAAACATTCTAAAGTTTATGTGGAAATGCAAAAGTCAGAATTACTCAAATTATTTTTAAAAAGAACAAAATTAAAGTATTTCAACTACCTCTTTTCAAGGCTTAAAATAAAGTAACAGTAATCAAGACAATGTGTATTGGCATTAGAAGAGACATACAGATAATGAAACAGAGTAAGGTGCAGAACACACCCACACATTCATCGTCAATTGATTTTCTAAAAAGGTACCATGGTCATCCAATGTGGAAAGGATAGTCTTCTCAGCAAATGGTATGGTAAAAACTGGATATGCATATGGAAAACAATGAATTTCTAACCCTAATTCATGCAAAACTCATAAAGAAATTTAAACAATTGGGTCTTAGATCCAAATGTAAATACTAAAACAATAAAACTTCTAGAAGAAAATGTGGGAGGAAGCTTCCAAAAGACTGTTGAAAGCAAAAGTGGAAGAAAATAAAGCACAAAGAGCAAACTATTACATACCAACACAAATTGTTCTCTTAACAAGGGCCTAAATTGAGTGAAAATGGAGAATACAAGTAAGACATGACAAAACAGCAAATTTAGATGAAAATAGAAATTGTAATGCTAAAAAAATTAAAACTTAAAATAACCCTTCTGCATTGCTACTAAGTACATTAGATATATCTATGAGCAAAAGAAGCATGACTGAACGTCAATTTATTGAGAGAGAAAAAATGTTGATAAATGTCAGTGAGAACATAAGAATAAAAGCATTAAAGCAATTCTAGAGAAGATAGTAAATACAGAATTCAGATAAAGATAGACTAACATAAACAAAATTGGTATCCCTCATGTACAGAACTCAACAGAAAGTCAGAAAGAATATCCATAAAATTATCATTATCATCGTCTTCTTCACTAAATAAAGGAGAGGTCTTGCCTGCTGTCCAAAAGGAGATATCGTATTTCAAGAAATGTAATTTTAAAAATCAACACTGAGATATATCTTATTTAACTTATTAAATATAATGGCTATAGAAAGAGTTCTTTGTTATTTGGGAAAAATAAATAAAAGAAAAAAATTAAAATGCACGTGTAAAATCAGGATGACCTGATATATTTTCACAGTATCAGTCAATGCTAGTGGACAACAGAGTAATGGCTTAAACATTCTGAGAAAAATTGCATACGGTCCCCAAATTTTACATTTAATAACCAGGAGATCAAAGAATGAATGGAAAATAACACGAAAAGTTTTCAATTTTTTTTATGTTTCACTGCACAGTGTTAATTGATGCTGCCTAAAATTGAAACATTACATTAAGTATAATAACACACTTATTAATGTATTTCCTTATTGTCTTCCCCCTTAAACTTTAGAATATTTTAGAGAGTGATATCACTTTTCCAAAGAAACACTTCTTAAATTCATGAGATCCCTTTCATGTTTCTTTTTCTTTGAATGAATTAGAAACAGTTTAAATATTCTGTGTAAAATATGACCAAATTTTATAAATTTATCTATCAGTTGATCTCTCTCCCTCTTGGTACGATTAAAGCAGCTACAATTCATCCACCTGTATAGTTGACCTATTTGTCTAGATGCACAGAGAGATGCCTAGAATATTAGTCACAATGTTAAAAAATGGAACGTTAAGTAACTTTTCTCTCCCTTTTAATTTGGTAAGTTTTTTAAAGTGTTTGCCTTTTTCAATGGAGCATGCAATACTCATTTTTTGGCCACTTATTTTAAGAATTGTAAGATAATACAGAGAAGTGCAAAAGGAATATGGCAACTGTATCTGTCATCCAAGATAAATACATATTAAATTTTTGTCCTATATGCTTTAAATTGTTATCTTTATTTCAAAAGTTAAGCGTTACAGATAAAGATAAAACTCCTCTTTGCTTCTAAGTTACGTCTTCCTCAATCCTTTAGTCAAGTACTGTTATGAATTTGTTTATATCCTGAAAATGATTTTATATTTTACTAATATATTTTTCCATAAATATGTACTATAAAGTCTCTTTCTTGTGATATGCTGTTTTACTTTGAAAAATATAGAGACTTACCATTTCTTAAATTAAAAACAAAAAAACCCCTTTTTCTTTTGTTCTGTGCTTGTGACATATTTAGGCTATAGCTACTATTTTGGGGGAATTGCCATTTTGGGCATCATGTCACCTTGGAAAATCCTACAGAAGCCATGGTTTTGTCAGATGTATTTCTGTAACTGACAACGTACCAAGCAAATTGTTCCCTGTATTAAGAGGAACGAGCCTGTTATAATTTAATTACCTCCTGATCATTTACACATGTTGGATAAAGAGCACGACTTTTTTTATTTATCTAAATATCGTATGAGAATATTTCAAATTAAGTTCCATAAAAAAAAAGATATAATAATGATCCATTGCTGTTTTCTCGAAATAACAAGTAAATACTAACTTGTGAAGATTTTTTTTTTTTTTTTTTTGAAGATTGGCACCTGAGCTAACAACTGTTGCCAATGTTTTTTTCTTCTGCTTTTTTTTTCTCCCCAAGTCCTCCAGTACATAGCTGTGCATTTTGGTTGTGGGTCTTTCCGGTTGTGGTACATGGGACACTGCCTCACCGTGGCCTGACGAGCGGTGCCCAGCAGTGCGCAGCGGTGCCAAGTGGTGCCATGTCCGCGCCCAGGATCCAAACCGGCGAAACCCTGGGCTGTGGAAGCAGAGCGCGAGAACTTAACCACTCGGCCACGGGACGGCCCCCTTCTGTGGTGTTTTGTTTTAAATTGGTTTAGGAAGAGGCATCTCAAATTGTCATAAGTTCCAACCAAAATAGGGTGAAAAAATTTTAATCTTAGAGGGTTTAAAAACAGATTCCAGTGGAGGTAGGGGTTATGTGGGAAATCTCTGTCCTTCCTCTCAATTTTGCTGCGAACCTAAAACTGCTCTAAAAGAATCGTCTTAAAAAATACTCTTTTTTAAAAACTGAGAGATTAAACCTTTATTTCTCCTTTTATTTTGATCATGCTCTTGCTTGCAGCTTTAATTATACAGCCAATTCATTTTAAAACATCAAAAATAAATACTAAATTTAAAAACCTTAATACGTTAAAAACATCAGTGTTGTTTTTCTCTTAAGATACATTCTTTCCAAGTATGAGAACAGTATCAATAAATTTACTCAGACTACAATAAAATTCGTATTGCTAAAAACATTAATTAGTCACACCAATAATCAATTATAGTTTTTGGTTTCATTAATGAGATATTTCACAGAGGCCAATGCTGACACATAAGTAGATTACTAATTATTACACATTATCAATATTATTATTACTATTAACACATATGTTATACATGTAAATGCTTGTTTTTATTTCTAACCCAACATTACTGGATCACAGGGTTATTTACAACATTTTATCCTTAGATGAAATTTGCTTTCATGAATAATAAGTCGCATTTTCACATGTGAACTGGGTTCATGGAGAGATACATGATCCCAAGACAAGCGAACCAGCTTGTCAGTGGTTTGCAAAAGGTGGAAATAGGTGAGCTTCAAGCTCCTGCAGCCTGAAGTTTAGGTCGTGAGAAATAAAGTATTAAACTAAAGCATAGAAAAAGAAAAAATATAGTCTAAAACAATTTATACTTTAACCTAAAATTTTTTTGAGAGGTAGCATGGCATTCTGATAAAAGTGATGATTTTTGACTCTCAAAACATAAAAAAAGGTGCAAATGTAGTGTAGAAATGGAAGTGTAGTTTTTAATCTCCCCAAACCCCCAATTAAAGAGAGCAACTAAATAGCAAAATCCATTGATAACATCTACAACAGCATATTGAATAAGGGATTGCCTTGGATTTCAAAATATGAGTATGTCCTGTGAACATACTCATATTGAATTAAAAATAAATTAATAACAAAGAGGATAAAATATTCTCAATATTCTGAAATTAAGCAATGTTTCTAAAAAAGTCAGGGGATATAGGAATAATCATACTAGAAGTTAAAAGCTGGATGAAAATTAAAATCTGCTATATTTAATAAGTTGATATATCAATACCTGTGGGATGGAACTGAAACAATTTTGAAGGAAATTTATAACCTTAAATTTGTATATTAGAAAAAAGAATCCTCCAGTTCATTTATACATTTCATGAAATAAAAAACGACAAATTAAGTACAAAGAAAGGAGAAGGAGAACAATAAAGATAACAGAAAACAGTGAAATAGAAAAATATAATATACAAAAATATTGTTCCTCTGAAAAGACTAAACAAAATTCATGAAATTCTAACAATAATATACCAACCAAAAAAAAAAAAAATGAGGAAAGATATTGAGACAGAAACTACCAACGTCAATATTTAAAAAGGGATCATCACTAACTAATTTATATCCAGTGTGACAATCCCAAGAAGATATTAGAAATAACTTTATAACATTAAGTTTGAAAATTTGGTGATATGGACAAATTCCTAGAAAAATGCAACTAATAAAATTAGCATAAGAAACAGGTGAAAATGCAAATAACCCTATATCCATTTAAAATCTTAAGAAGTTATAGAAAATCTATCAAAGAAAACACTTGCTTAGGTGTCTTGAAGTATTCCAAACATTTAAGGAGGAAATAGCCCAATTTTACATAAAGTCTTTAAAAAAAGAAAAAGGAGATATAATTCATTAATTAACCTTATAAGCTCAGAAAAACAACTAGCAAAAATCAACAAGGACTTTACAAAAAAGAAAGATACATGCCACACTGTCTCATGAACATTAACTGAAAAATATGAAAAAAAAAATTAGGAAACCAAATTCTAGTTCTGTGATATTTAAAGTGGTTAATACGTCAAGTCCAAGCAGGGATAACGTCAGAAATTATAAGGCTGGCATAAATTGAAACTCAGCAATTTTATTATCTTCATTAGAAGAATAAAAATATCCCAAAAGATTCAGAAAAAATAATTGCTAAAATTCAACATGGATGAATAATTAAAAAGCTGTTAGCCAGCAGGAATAGAAGAGCTTTTTCTAATTCAAAAACAGTTTCTCAAAACATGTAGAAAATATAATCCGTAATGGTGGGGAATTGAAAGTGTTTCTTTTGAGACCCAGCAGGAGTCAAGGATGCCTACTGTTATGTCTATTTATCACTATTTTGAGAGTTTTAGCAGATGAGAAAGTCAAGAAAAAGAATTAAAAATTATTAGTATTGCAATAGAATAAATAAAACTGCCATTATTTATAAATATCATAATTTTGTACATTAGGAATAAAATAATCTACAAAAAAATGTTAAAATCAATATGAAAACCAAGTTCAGCCTACATTAATTTTATTTTTGTACTAGCATACTGTGACATTTATTTTTGAATACACCTAACTTTTATCTTTTCTATGTTTGAATAAACCTAATTAAACATTTGCAAGATCTCTACACAGAAAACCACATAGAATTATTAAAAGAAATTAAACAGGCATGTAGCATCTTCATGGACTGAAGTATTGAAAGTCTCCATATTTGTAAAGACAATAATCACTTCCCAATTGAACTACAGATTCTATGCAATTTCAGTAAGAATCCATTATTTTTTCAATGAAATTGATAAGCTGATTCTGAAGTTATATATAAAAGTAGAGGACCAAAAACAGGCCAGGCAATCTGCAGAATAACACTGAATGATCTATGCCACCAGATATCTGCTATATTTAATAAGTTGATATATCAATACCTGGCTTGTTTACTGTACCTTTTATATATAAATTCCAAAATGATTAAAACGAAATGTTGGCATTAAAAGTCAGAAGAGTTCATCCTCAGTGAAAGAGGTTAATGACCAGAAAGAATCAATGAGGTAGACGTCTGGGGAGCTTTTAGTGTTCTATGTGTGTACACTTATCTACCTGGCTATGTATTATTTTTATCCAACTTTTTCTTTAGGATTATTTGCTTAAAGAACTTATCCGATATTAAAAGAAAGTGGAAGTCTATGGGCCAATATTAAACTTGAAGTGAAATAAAAGATTAGAATCACCTTCTCCTAGTTACCTGTCCATTGACTTTTACTACTATCCCAATCATATGATACACCCTTTGGAATGCAGCAATGCAGACTCGCCCAGCAGTGTACCATTCTTTTCATCCTTTACCTTACCCTACAGGAGCATGACTGTTGGAAAAATGTTTCTAATTGGGCTTTTCACACACACAAATGCACAGACACATGCAATATAGGAGATAAGAAACTTTTGGGAGTTTTTTCCTTTAGACTTTGGTGATAAAACGTCAGATCTTTCTTAAATAAAGCAAACCTTGAAAGACAATGCAAGCCCAAGAAAAGCTCGGGAAAAATAACGATTTTTCAAGTCTGTGAGATATTAGTGTTTTAAGATTCCTTAATAGGACTGGTGTCAAGAAGTCTCTTAGGAAGTGCAAATTTCAGAAAAGTTCCAAAACCAATTATGGTGCATGATGCATAATGTGAGAATTTAGTTGTTTTACTTTAAATATATCATTCACAAAAAGTGATAATGAATCTTTATGATATATATAATTTTTAATATTTTTATGTTAAAATATATATGACTGCAATGACTTTTTCACTTTCCAATTGGTCAAAGCAGTATGAGCCTATTAAATGTTCACAAATTATGTTTGTTAATTTGAAGACAAGAGAAAAGATCAATCTACTTTTGTGTGAAATGAGTAGCTATCTAAATAAAGCTTGAAAATATGATGCTAAGTAAATTCCCTGGCCAAGATAAAAACAGTTTGTCATTTCCCTAGTTTAGATGAGGATCCTCATGGAATAATAATCAGGGCAGGAATATCTTAATCTTAGGAGAGGAAAACTTCAGGACACTGCAAATAAATTCTAATTTTTACAGATTTATTGAGGTATAATTTATATACAATAAATTTCACATTTTAAAGTGTACAACCTTGTACATTTCACTTATGTATTCATGCAAGATAATGAACATGTACATCACTCCAAAAAGTTTCTGTGTGTCCCACTGTAATTATTTTCTTACATCCCCTCCCCATTCTCCAGTGCCCCTATCACCAGGCAACTACTGGTTTGCTTTCTGTCACTGTAGATTAATTTGCCTTTTCCAAACTTTTATATGCATTTAATTTCTATGAATTGAGTCAAGCAATATGCTCACCTCTTTGTCTAGCTTCTTTTACTCACCATAATTGTTTTGCATGTATCAATATGTGTACATATATCAACAGTTTACTCAGCATAATTTTATTTAATACAATTATTTTAAGTGTATCAAGATTTTATTCCCATTTATTGCTAAGTTTAGACCTTAAAGCCCAAACAAGGCTGATGTTCAATCAGAGCCTTTGACTTCAATTAAAGATGTTAAAGAGGCTAGAGATTACAGCAGGAGAAAGTGTCTTTGGAAAAGCATGTGTACTGGCATCTGAGCAAAGCTACACTGAATTTTGTGAATGATTCTGAATATATGAGATAAGCCTTTCTTCCTTATTCATGCATTCGTTCTTTTTTTTTTTTCTGTTCCCACTATATGACAGGTACTATTCTAGATAGTGAGGATAGGGCAGTTTACAAAATAAATTCCTTGCCCTCATGGAGCCTATATTCCAGTAGGGAGATCAACAATAAACAAATAAGAAAAAAATACAGAGTGCATCAAAAGATGATAAATTTTAAGTACCATGGAGAAAAATAAAACAGGATATAGTGGGTATGGTGACTTAGACATAAAGTGGACTGTTATTTTATAGAGTGATCAGGCAACCCTTAATTTAGTATATTTTTGAGAAGACCCCTTAAACACAAATGAGGAAATTACTGTATCATTATCTGAAAAAGAGTATTTTAGGCAGAGAGAACAGCAAGGGGGAGGTCCTGATGTTGGATTAAGTTCCATGAATAGTCAGGAGACTGGGCTAGAGCAGAATGAGAGAAAGAAGAGGCAGAAAAGTGGGAAAAAGGACATGAAATGAGAACAGGAAGGTTATTGCAGGACCTGGACCTGCTAAGTGTCTGGCTTTTACTCTGAATCAGAAGCTATTGGGGTCTTTTAAGAAGAGGAACGGCCTGATAGACTTAGATGGTTATACCACTGTAGGGAATCAAAGGCAGAAGGGAAGGCCTTGGAGGAATCCAGCTAACCTTAGCTGCTGGTTTCTGATAAGCAAAAATTGCAGATCTCCTTGGTATTGTGAAACATGGAGGAAGAACAACAGAGAGATGTTGAAGTGTCACAGCCAAGTGAGGGCTTGCACAAGTAAATAACTTATAGCAGAAAATTAGAGAGAATCTCATTTTTGCACATATCTGATCTATTCTATTCGTGCTGTGGAATTGATCTTTCCTGCCTACCTGTCTTCCCACCATCCACACATCTCCTGTGAGTGCCTCTCACTAGGAAAGTACAAGTGAATTAGGCCAAGGTTTAGATCCCGCCCTCAAGGAGATCACAGTACAGTGGAGGAGAGTGACATACTGACGGGTTATTATACTTTAGAACCATAGGCACCATAAGAGCATTATGGAGAAAGCGCTTCCTGAGCTATTTATAGACCTTGGCACAATCCTGGCACAATCTCTTCGTAGAATTTTTCTAATTCCTTTAAATTGACTGACTCTATGTCATAATGTTTGTCCGCTCCATGAGTTCCTAAATATACAAATAAATATACGGAAGACCACAAGCAAAATTCTACTAAACACACATTATTAAATATATTTAATAGAATTTTACTAGAACTCTTCTGTAGATCCATTTGTTTATTTAAGCAATCAATTCATTATTTATTAGTTTCACACACCTTTTGTTCTGAGGTAGCTTATTTTCTTCAGATATTTGTCTAAAAAAGTCTTATTTTCCTGTAATTTTTCCTGAAACCACGAGAGACAAGAAATATGTACTTAATTCATTTTAAATTAATTTAAAAATTGCTGTGTGTTTCTTTAATAAAAAATAGCATTTGTAGGGATTTTTCTTTCAATATTTCATCTAAAAAGGAGCATTTTTTAGTTATTTCTTTTATTTGTTTATGCCCACAATTTCCTCTCCAAAATTACATATTTCCCCTTGCTTCTATCATTTTTGTATGCGAACTCACAGATGCACAGAATTATTTGTCTGTGGTTGTGTTTTTCTCCAGAACTTACTCTGAGTTTCTCAAAGAAAGAAAAAATAACTCATAGATCTTTGGATAAACACAAAAAAATCACAGATTTGTAATTTTGCTAAATTAAATGATAAAATTGTCAAATACTATAAAATTTTAATTAATAATAATACTGGCCACCTTACCCTTTCACATTATTCAATATATTTGAGACTTTTCATTTTACTTATAACAGATATCTTTTCATTTACAGAATGGTGCCATATACATATAATAGGCTCAAAATATTTGTAATATTTGCTATATCCAGAATAATTACAGTACCTCCATGATTTGTACTAGCCTACTGCACTCTTTGAAAATTGCCATTTGCTTTGAACTTAAAGAATTCTACTCTTATGGTAAATATTATAAGTTAGTCATTTATGAAAAAGATTCTAACCTTTCTGAATCACTAGACTTTTGGGAGCACATTTTGGGTATGAAGTCTTTGGGTTTTATTGCATTGTGTACCGTTTAATATGGAGATAATCTAGCTAATCCAGTGTCAGGGGAATGACAGTAACATATAAACCAAACACATACATGAGGATGAAAAAGAAGTGAACAGAAAATCCACAAATCGAGAAATACAAAATTTTGTAAATAAGAAAAAGACATAATAGTGAATGAAATTAAAATATAATTTACTTGACAATGATTATTTTAAAATGTTAATGCTTATGTGGTGAAACAAATATTTGTGAATTGCTGATACAATTCAATTTGATACAAGGCTTGTGGAAAACACTTTGATGATATAACTCCAAAGTCTTAAATACTCTTATACTTGCTGACCTAATAAACTGGTGATCTATGTATTCTAAAGAATATCTAAATTTGGGAAAATAATTTATTGCATATGAGTATAAATTGCACAATTATTTCATCAAAAAAAGAGAAATAGACTAAATGATTAGAAATTAGGGGAGACCAAAATGTTGAGGAATTTCCAACTGGGGCACTGTAAGCACAATTCCTCCCCAAAATGTTCACACAGTACTTTTAGTAAAAGCTACTTCCCTCTTTAGTGTTCTCTATCAACTTCTTGGAAACTGAAGGCATTTAAGTATATGATTACTGAACAGACTTATACCAAATCCACCGGATTGAGCAAATTTTAGCCATTAATAATAATATTTACTAAAAACAATTACAAATACCTATTTTGAATTATTTAAAATTGTATATATTCATCATTAACATGAAACATAAATGACCCTTAAATATGCTTAATAATAATATACCAAAGGGTAATAGTGGTTGTTTTTTGAATATGGAATTATAAGTGATATTTTCACATGTTTATTTCTAAATGAATAAAAACAAAATAATACATAAAATGGGCCAATGGCACTTTTACCACTTTTCCTTTATGTCTGAGACACAAGCATAAAAAAGCCATAATTAATAGCTGGTGGTCGTTTCACCTGACTCTGCAGTGTAGCTTCGCAGTGGTGGCCTCTTTTGCTGGTGTCACTTCTAAGAGAGGAAATGGCCTTCCTGAGTTTTCTCTGTGCAGAAAGGATTAGGTAACTGATGCGCGCACGCACCAGAAGCCTCTTAGCAGCTTTGAAACTGCTGATATTCTTATTCCATTTTTGAGTGTTCAACATTCATTCATAGTCCTAATAAATGTTTCGACTTACACTATTTTTACAATAATTACAATATGATTTATTCACTTATTCATAGAAGAATAAAAGGAAGCTTCTTGCTATTCTCCTTGAGAAAGTTGCACGTATTCTATGGTGCCCCTGAAATTACTTGAGAATCAACGCTCTGAAATGAAACTGGCAAAGCAGTTGGTTTTTCTCCTAATGCAATGATGACGCTTTAGTCGTCATTTCTCCTTTTCTCTTTGTTACTCACTCGTACTTAGCATTTCAACCTTAACCCAGTGCAGAATCACGATACCCTTTCGTAAGAAATATTTTATTCAATATTTTGTATTGTATTCATTTATTTTAGCACCTAGAGAGATCATGTTAATGTTAACAGGGTGAATGGCTGACGGCTGCTCCGGTGAAGTACAGCCCCGGTCAAATGATGCTTAGCAGTGATCTGAAGGAAGCTGCAGGAGATCACGTTTGTACTGAAGCTCAACCCTCTCTGGCAGACCTCACAGGTGTTTTCCACCCGAAATTATTCACTCCATGGACAATATTAACAGAATTTTGCATGAAAATCTTGGGATGCCAATATCTGTAAGGGATGTGTGAAATTAAGGCTCTTAATAAAATTTCAGAAGAAGAATATTTGTCAGGTACAATTGTCAGAGCTGTGAAGTTTTGGCTCTGGCTTGGTTCTCACTTCCTTTGAAAATCATTAGTTATAAAAGCCACTTCCCCGAAACATGGTACAAAGTAAAAAAGAAAAGAAAAGAAAAGAAAGAAAGAAAAGAAAAAGAGATTTTAATAGCAAGAGGTAAAAAGTCAAATATCAGTTTGTTTCCTCATTTTTTAGTCTGCAGTTGTTTCTTCAATTATATCTGACTGCCCATCCCCAAAGAATAAAACTGATTAAGAGTTTTCTCATAGAACCTCAGCGGTCCCCACTCCCTTGCTCCCACATTTTCTAGCATTAATTTCTAACTTGGACCCAGGAACTGACTGCTCTGACTTTACCTGGTTATAAGAATGAGGCGTGTGTCAGAGTGATCATTCAAGTTCCTTCTTACAGCATTTTAAATGTAACGAACAGATGGTTTGTGGGAGTTATTGTTGCATTCTTGATTCCAAGTGTCATGCAATTTTACGCGTTTTCTGGTGGCTCTATACTGGCCAAGAATCTGGAAAACAACTGAAACAACAAAACAAAACAAAAAGAAAAAGTAAGATAGTGGTGTTACAATACCCCAGACAGACACAATTTTTGCATGAACTAAAGGAAAGAAACTGGGAGAGCTTTAAAAGGAGTCATCGCCACTTTATTTCTACGTGGTTAGTCTGTCACGCCAAAATACACAATAAAGGATAAGGCTGGTTCTTCCTCTTAAAAGAGGCTTAAGAAAGTCAAAAGGAAGTTGGAAAAAAAAAAGGTGGGCTCTTGCAAATGTGTGCAGTCTCAAGGGGTATTCACTAAAGAATGCACGAGTTGGGAATGGAAGTATTTGTGGAATTTAGTAGTGTTCAGTAGTTAACACTCGGTCTGTGAAGTAGAGAATTACCTGGATATAAGTACAGCTGAAAGAAAAAAAGATGACAGATCTCATATTTAAACACAGTTATCATTTAATTTGGTTTCCATAAGTAATTACTTTATTCATATTCCCAGGCATCTCTCATTAATTTGCATTATAATCAGTTAGAATTACCTGTTAGAAATTCTTTGATAAACTTGGAATGGTAACATGTGACAATCAGAGAATGATTGGATTCTCTATTTCAGCAGTAGATTTTTAGTGATTCCTTAGACTTCAGATCCCTGAGCTCTCTTAGCAGAGATTTTCACCACTGTTTCTTTTACAGCTGAAGAAACTGGGGCACTGGGAATTTAATATACCTTTGGGCAATAAATTGAAGAAGAGGGCTAGCATCCAGTTTTCTTCTAGGTCAGGGTTCTTCTCCTTGCGTCATGACTCTTGCAATTATATCACAGACATTCTTGACCTCATAGGGGAGTTCTTTCCTAGCCAGTTTGGGGAGTAAGCTCAGAAGATATAAAAGTTATAAATCTATTTTAGGAAATAAACCTACTGTAGTTCTCTGTGTTATATGATATCCAGACCAATAGTATGTCTAACCATGCCTTTCCACTGGCTTTCAAATGCAGCCTGGAATTCTTGGCACAGCATGACCTGGCCATTGGACTCCATAATCTGGCTTCACTGTTGTATCTTCCTCTCCTGACCCATCAGAGACTCTACTCAAACTGGACTCTGGACACTTAATCTTCACATTCCTCCATTTCTTCAGTCAACTCTACAGCTCTATTCTTCCCCCACATCTAAATTCTAGTCATTTGTGAAGCATTGTCAGATATCCCAGCCAGAAGGATTCTTTCTGTCCTCGGAATTTCCATAACAATTTAGTCTATGGAGGTGTCTCTCATAGTATGTCTCTGCTATTTTGCTTGCTATAATGAGTATCTGTATAATGTTATTTTCTCTGGTAGAGTGTATTAACATATAATGATAAGACTTACGTCTTTGATTAGTAACCTACAATGTTCAATAAATATTTAATAAAAAACTGTTCAATGAAGGAGATATTCTAAAACTAAAATCTTCTGTGATATTATATAATATGACCTAAATTTTTAAACTATTCTGTGATTGGGAACACAATGAAACAAGTTACAGATAAAAGAAATACTCCTTACAGCTGATCTAAAATTACTGTTTTTCTTAAGAATCTATCTCAATAAAACTGTCTATAGTACAAAATATTAGAATAAAAATATTTGAGGCAATTACATACATGTATATATGCTGCATCTAAATAATTCTTTATTAAAAACATCTTATTTATAAAATATATTTTACAAGATAGCATGAGAGCAAAATCACTAGGAGACCATATTGTAAAGTGTGGAAACACTAAATTGAGAGTTAGAAGACTTGCCTCAAACCTGGGCTATTTACCATGCTACCTTGCGCCATCACTTATGCCTTTAAATTCCAATTTCTTTCTGTGTATAAAGAAGATAGTCTTAAGTATCTTACAAATCTGATTAATGATATTCCTGAAAACACTGAGAAAATTATAAAGTAAAATTGACGTATTAATCCATTCAACAAGTGAATATCAATACTAGTTTTACCTAAGTGAATAAAGATATCTTCAAAAAATTGACAGACTTGTAAACAAATAATTACATTGCATTGTGAAAATAAGCTGCATTAGGTGTATACAAAACACGTATGTTCGGATCGCTTTCCTATCTCTAATGAACATTTATGGAGGAATCTCTTTTACTGTTTTACAATTTTTCTTCCGAAATATTGTACTGTGGTATTTTCTGAAAAATCTCAAATTTCAGCATCCTAGATAGTTACTCTGGTGTTAATGAGTTCAGAAGAAAAATGATAAAATATTTTGTTAATCTTAGAATTATAGTTAAGTATTAAGAATAGCCTAATGCCCTACCACTGAGAATGGTAAAAAAAATTCATGAAAAAAATGTGTCTATAGATTTTGTATATGGAAAATTCATCCATTTATTTAAAAGAATGTTTTTATTTTTTTCCCGCTCACTCTTGAATAACTTAGCCGAATATATCATCCTGTATTGACATTTATTTTCACTCGTACTTTGAAAATATTCTAATATCATTTGATCTCTAATTTTGCTTTCAAGATAGTTTTTAGGCTGGGCATTCTAGTTTTTCACTTTTGAGATTGACCAAATGCTTTTGATATCCTAAAAGCTAACTGATATTTCTAGGCATGAATTTATTTTTATTTTGTTTCTCAGAACTCGTCACCCTTCTTGGATCCAAGGACACTCTTTTCTCTTAACCACTCTTGTCTTTTCCATCTCTTTATTTCTCTAGACTTCCTTACAGAATAGTTCCTAACATCTGTCTTGCAATGTATATACTCTTCATCTGGGTCTAATATACATTTTTATGTTTTTATTGTTAAATGTTTGAAATAATATATCTAGAATTTCTGAACAGCTAATTTCCCAATCTACTTGTTCCCTTTAAGGATGCATTTGTTCTTTTCTTATAAATGATTTTGATTGTGTCTGTCATTCATAAAATTATTATAAATATAAAGCATTTATGTTCTATTCATATATAAGTTAATTTAATGGGTTTCTGATCCTACTTTTATTTTATCTGCTGACTCTCCAGGATGGAATACTGATCCTTCCTATGTTTTAAAATGCTATGTTATAAGCTCATCTTTGATTGGGATCATCTTCTTTTATTTTTCCCATTGAGAACACATTGTGTTTGGGTGGTAAGAATATCTCTTCAGAATGCATTCATATTTGATTCATTCAGAAAGCTAGCTCAGATCGAATGACATCATAATCTTATGGCTTGAGTTTCAGGAACAATGCAGAGGAACTAAACTTGGAATGAAAAACCCTACTTTTTAAAACTAGCTTGGAAGTTATCAATAGTGCAGATTATGCAACTGTGGGCTATGGGGGACAGGATTAGTGAGAGCAGAATGAAACAAGGATGGCACGAACTAGTCAGTACACTGCGTATTTAAATTAGACACTGAGCCCTCATTAACAAGATGTGTATATGTGCATGTGTGGGATTTTATTCTGTGTGTAAGTCCATGTGCATAATTGAATTTGCAAAATTTGAGAGGCTAGAGGGAGTTAATATTCTATAATAGTGTTCGTACGACGTTAGGACCTTGAAATTTTTACCCTTTATAAAAACGGAAACCCAGGGATATCTATAAACCTATAATGCATATAGAAGTATGTGGAAGAGTGACATGGAAACATTAGTTACTTAATACATGATTGCAGTTTTTTAGCATGATGAAAACATGAATATAACTATTTTTTAATGATAAGAATTAGGGAAAAAATATATCTGCAAGGGAAATAGTTAGGCCATGACTATAATTTTCCAGGCAAAAGATTTACTTAGCTCGTGGTAGTGGAGATAAATATTCAGTTTTATACTCAGAAGATTTCATAGAGATAGAACTGAGAGGATAACACAAAATTTGGATATGTGATTAAAGGAAAAAAAGAATTTAAAATACTGATTTTTTTGTTTGTCAATTTGTGACAAGATCAGACACAAAAGAGATTTTGGGTGAGAAAATTACAGCTCACTTGGGACTTTATAAGTTTAAAGTCCTCCAAGAATTTTATGTACATACAGGACTATAAGTTGCTAGAAATGTATAGCAGGGAATCTTCACCATACAGGCAGATGTTAAATTTCTATAAATGGATCATATTTCTAGCATATCAAGTGAGTGGGAAATGGAAAGTAGGAAACAGAAAGATGGAGACTTGGCGACCACATGCATATTTGCACAGATTGAAGAAGAGTAGTCAACTAAGAAGAAACTGTCAAAAATAGAAGAGCGAGGGGGCCGGCCCAGTGGTGCAGCAGTTAAGTTTGCACATTCTGCTTTGGTGGCCCAGGGTTCACCAATTCAGATCCTTGGTACAGACACGGCACTGCTTGGCAAGCCATGCTGTGGTAGGCATCCCAGATATAAAGTAGAGGAAGATGGGCATGGATATTAGCTCAGGGCCAGTCTTCCTCAGCAAAAAGAGGATGATTGGCAGCAGATGTTAGCTCAGGGCCAATCTTCCACCCCACCCAAAAAAACAGAAGAGCTAGAATAGGCTTATATACTAAAAAGAAAGATAAAAGAGTTTTAAGATATAATGATCTAGTTGAAAATGATGAATCATTTGGATAGATCGAGTAGAAAAAAGAAAGATTTAACATAAGGCATTTGATTTGACAGATAAAAAGATGTTACTGGTATTAACAAGAAGAGTTTCTTCTTCGGTAAAGTGACTGATGCTTATTCAAATGGTTTGAAGTATTGGAAGCTCCCAAATTTCTACATATAAAAGGCTTTATTACTGTAACCCATCTGGTCAATTGCCAGGCTTGGGACTACATTCATATAGCACATTGCATAAGACTGGAAAGACATCAATCTCTATATCAAATGGCAGTGTGGGAGGTAGGTACTGAAAGATATTATTGAAAGAGTGGTAAAGTAACACTTCTCAATTGTCAGTTGTGGAAATAGAAACCTTACGTAATGCCAGAAGTTATGGATAAGGTAAAAGGAAGGGTTAATGGGGACAAATGTTAGAAAGTAACAAAGTAAAACTTACTTGCAGGCTAAAGGGGAGAAGGCAGAACATCAAGCCCTGGGGATTTAAGACCTACAATGAACCAGGTTACATTAACTCCACAAAATGTGCAGACCAACTACAGGTAGCCATTTTAGAGAATATTCAACATAATAAAAGATCATCCAAAATAAAACCAACAGATATATCTAAAACAAATTTTCCTTTTAATACTTACTATACACATGCGTATGCACAAACACACGCACTTCTTTGATGTAGAGGCAGAAGGCCACAGTTCTGAAACTTCTAGGTGAATATCAGTGATGGTCCATTGATCATCTGAAATGGTCACCTCAATCTCTTTGGCACCTGACTCAGATGTCACTGTGCTTTGGATGTGACATAAGTTCTTCTCAAAGTGAGGTGCAGACCCTCTGGACAGAGACCCCACCTTGTAGTGTTAAGAGAGTTGAGGCACTGCATGCACCCTGCATCCAGAGCTGTGCCATTGATCTGTGAAAACTCCAGGGTTTTTATACTTAATGAACTCTAATATTTTGGTTTTGCATATGATTAGTGTACATGCTGCCTCAGCTTCTCTCATAATGACTGTAGGTTTTCTGTACGTGTAAATCAGGCAAAAAACATGTGTTGGTCAGTTTAAGATGAGGTATCCTTCACTGGACCCTGGCAGCTCTTGGCTGCATACTGAGGCATAATTCATACACACCACACTGTCACCACATAATCCATGCACACAAACACACACTTACACACCAAGCAGATAAAAATTAATGTTGAAATTTAAGGAAAGAGAGGAGATAATTAAGCAAACGAATTTCCAGAAAAATGGAGTAGGAAATGATATCTAATGTGTAGACTGAAAACTTCATTTTAGAGAAGAGAAAGGGCAGCACTTTTCCTAAGAGTTGAAAATGGAGTATTACTAGAGTTAAGTCCAGGTGATGTAAGTCCAGATCCAAGAGATGCCATATGTAATAGTTTGTACTTCTCTGAAGAGAACATAATGTCATCAACTGAGAGGGTGGGGTAAGATGGGTGAGAGCAGTGGATAGTGAGAAGAGTGAAAAAAGACTTGTGGCACAAAGAATGTGAGAAGAATTCAAACAGCAGCAAGTAAAATAATATTCGTGTGGGGCAAGAGGCTATAAATTTGTACTGGTGCCAATATGAATGGCAATGAGATTTTCTCTAACAAAACTTGGTAATGTAAGATTAAGAATTAAACTGAATAGTCATAAGAGGCTAAAGTTCAAGATTTTTATGGGCAGCTGTATGTATTTTAAGTGGACCAAACACCAATTTCATCTGATAAACTGTGTCCAAGGTCAATGCAATTTTCAGCTGTTTCATGAAACATTGATAGTTTTTCCAATGTACAATGGTGTTTTTGCAGAGCGCTCTGAACTGTTACCTTCTACGCTAAGCAGAAAGAATAATCAGCGGCTGGCTTTATGTTCAGTTTTATTAATTTTTAAAATTTTAAACATATCAATTCATCCAGTTGATAGATACTTTTTAGAAAGCTTTCTTCAATTCTAAATCTGCATTCTAAAATTTGTACTTGATTCAGAAATACTTAAGATTAATTCTGAAACTTCATAGGATTTAATAACATAATATGAAAGGGAATGATAAACTGCTTCGAGAGCAGAATAGCATCTGATTGTAACATTTTATCACTATCACTTTTATACAAAGACTTCACTGAGGAAGAAAAATGGACCTCTCATATGTGATAGAAAAGAGTAGTGTGGTTCCTGTTTCCATAGTGCCCTTCAAGAATGTGCTAGAAAAATGCTTTAGAGCAAAAACACCTATAAATCAATATGGAGAAGTAAAATATTAATATATGCTTCAAATAGACTTAGTATATACAAGAGAAAATCAGAAAAAAAATTCTAGAGGGAAATATTTAATTTTCAAATAAGTTTAAAATGCATTCCTGTTTATTTTCACCTAGTTTGTAAGTCCCTAAAACTAGATACATTTTATGCTCTACACAACTCAACTTGATTCAACTCATTGAAAACATGTGGTATACACAGGAACCTTGAAATTGGTTAATGTAACTGATACAGGTCCTAAGCAGGATGATAGACAGACAAGTAACAGAGTCTTCTCATAAGTAAATTGCAGTCACATGCCACATAAGGACATTTTAGTCAAGGATGGACTGCATATATGATTGGGGTCCCATAACATTAGTACCGTATAACTTAGGTGTGTGGTAAGTTATACCATCTAGTTTTGTGTGAGTACACTCTGTGATGCTGGCACAATAATGAAATTGCCTAATGATGCAATTCTCAGATTGTACCCCGTTGTAAGCAACATGACTGCATAATACAAAAGCAAATTAGTTCTAAATAAGATATTAGTAAATTACAGTCTTCAAAGAATGAAACAAAATTTAGGTCCCAGTCCATTTAGAGTTTACCCTAAGAATGCAAGGCAAGTTCAACACTATGAAATTTGAAAACAGCTTATCAAAAAAAATTAAACTAATTCTCATTTGTTTGTCTTAAAACTATAATTTATTATTTATCACAATTCCTTGGGTTGGTTGGGTTTCAGATGGGTGGTTTTGCCGGTCTCTTTTGAAGTCATTTATGTGGCTACAGTCAGGTGGTGGCAGAGGCTGAAAGTCCTTTATTTTTATTTTTAAGAAATCTTACTAAGCTGGAAATAAAGAAAAATGTCCTAAGAAAATAAATAAATAAATAAAATGATTCTTTAAGAACCTTCAGTAAACATCATGTTAAATGGTCAAATGTTAGACTTCTTCAAAATTCTACTATAAGGTTTAGATAATGAATTTCAGCAAGGGAATAAATAACCAATGGAAATATCAGAGAGGAACATAAAGACTTATTTTAGAGGATATGAATATTTATCTCAAAAATTTAAGAGAATCAATGGACTAAAAGGATAAACTATTTAGAAATAAGAAGATAGGTTTTCCAAAACAGATGGATTCTCCAAAATGTGCCAAATTCTGTTTAAAATTGTTCTTCTTCCATATCACAGTGGATAGTGGATGGTCATCCTGTTGGTCAAAGTAGAAATCTTTTTGAATCATACTAGATGCTTCTTCTCCATTAATCTCACATCCAATCAACAATAAATTCTGCATAGTTTATATCCTAACCACGTCTCAAATCTTTTCACTACTTTCTGTGATCACTACACCTGCCTAAAATTATGCTCTCACCACTTTTTGCCTAGATAACTGTAAGATCCTCCCAATTGGTTCCTGTATCTCCACTCTTACCCTTGCTCTAATCTGCTTCCCATAGGGCTGCTCCACTGTTCTCTCTAAAATGCAAATCCAATCTGTGACTGTAGATTATGTACTCCCAGTGTGCTTCTGAATAATGGTCAACCTACTTGTAAGATCCTTTTTGATGGAATCTCCAGCTCAGATTTCAAATCCCTCAGTATATTTTCTCTTCAATAAAGTCATTATAAAATATTGATAATTCCCCAACAGAGTCGTCTGCATCCATTCCTCCTTATGTTGCACGTGTTCTTCCCTCTGCTTGGAAGGCATACCCTCTGTACCTCCGTCAATGTCTTTACCAGGATACACTTTAGGCATCATAGCAAGAGTCACCACTTCCAAGATTTACTCACACTGCTCACACATCTGTCTGAGCACTTTTCACAGGGGATCATGAGTGTTTTACAAATCCATGCCCTATAGAATAATCAAGTTCCTTGAAGATGGCAACTGAGTCTTTTTCCTCGCTAGATTCCTATGATTCGGCATATAAATTGTCACATTCAAATCATTGATAAATAATTTAAGTTACACGAATAGAAGGATTTGTCCACTAAGATTTGGAGGGGATATTAAGCATATCTTCTAGAGATATTTCTAGAAATAACTATTTAAACAGGTAGATTATTCTATGTTGTAGTTACGCATCTCCAGGCACAGTGACATCTTTGCTCTTCCGTGAACACACTGTGTTTATGCCACAGGTTGATATTTCTATCTGAAATGTTTTCTTCATATTGCCTATTAGCTACTTCTTCTACTTTCCCCAAATTTTGCTTAAATTTCACCTTTTCAATGAGACCCACTATGACTCCTCTATGCAAAGTTTCAACCACCACCCTCCCCCATCCCCAAACCCCTGTTCTCCCTAAACTTGATCACCATTTTGGTTTTGGGGTTTTTTTCCACAGCACCTATCATCAGCAAATACACTATGATTTATTTATTTTTGTTATTTTTGTTGGTATTAAATCCTGTTTCCTCACTAGCAAGTAAGTTCCATGAGGGCTGGTAATTTTTTCACTTAATTTACAGATTGGAATAAATTCCTAGAATAGTGTTTGATATACAATATGTGCTCAATGAATCTTTATTGATTAAATATATGGAAGAACTACAACCACTTTAACCTCATTTGACTTTATTTTGCTCATATAATTCCTTATTTTATTTCCTTCTTTACCTTTTAGCTACTCTGCACAGAGGGATAATAGAAGTGACATGTTACATTCAAGCTAGAACCTCGCTGATTGACTAACACAAGGAGAACAGCTTAATTTCAGTGTTTCCTTATTCTCTTAATTCATCTGTTTCTTTCAGACACACCTGCATGGAAAATATTTCTTAAACATACTAAATTCATTACTTTCTTCACTACATTCTGCTTAAGAATCTGCAACCACAGCGTTGAAAGTAAAGATTAACTATCACCATCTCTAAAAAAGATTTTTCAAGTGTGATTAGAAGCCTTAGATAGTCTAATGCAAAATATATAAGAACTGGGGCTTTATTATCATAAATATTAGGAATTTTGTGAGATATTAAATAAATTTTATGAACCGTGCTGAAAATAACCATGTTAGATTTTGTAAGTGAAGCTGGAATATGTAAAAGCTGGAAATGTAAAAAAGATTTTAGGAAATGCTCAACTCCTTGTTTACCATTAAGTTTTTCAAAAGAGCTAGTTTGATGTCAATTCAAAGAGGATAGGCATTCACTCAGCGAAAATATTCCACTGATGGCTAGCATAGCCGTCATTTTTACTGCAAATTTGTGGAACTTAACGTTCTCATTTTCGTGATTGTGGAAATCACATGTAATGACTCTCATTCAAATTTAGCATAAAACACTAGTTCCAAACTACTTCTTTCTGTTCATCTCTGCCACTTTACTTTTTGTTTTGAAAGCCAGGTAGACATAAATTGAGTTTGGCAGCTGATGAAGAAATTTTGAAAGTCATAAGAAGAAGCCTAATCAAAATTTAATACAATATACCTGTACTCAAAAGTAATGAAACTAGTACATGACATAAATTTTACATCACACAGGAGCCAAATTAAGCAACTAGAGTTAAAACGTGTGCCTCTCTGCACACTCCTCCTTTTCCTAGTGATTGGAGAAAGAAAGATTTGTTTCCTTTGGAAAGTGACAATTTTTTGGAACATTTTATAATTGTCTTATCATATATTTACATATGTCAATAGTGAATCTTAATTTGCATTAAAGTTATGACAGACTTTTTTTTCAAACTAAAAATCAAAACAGTGTTAAGAAAGTGATAGTTCTGTTTAGTTTAGTCAATTTTGAGAAAAAATACCACACACAGCAAAACTTGGCCTCAGTGATGTGAGTTGGGGAGAGGAGATACTGCATTGTTAAAGTTAAAGACAAATATCCCCCTTATTTTAGATTATATGGACAACGGAGTGGGCCAATGGGAGTAATTACTCTGGCACAAGGAAAACCGGATGTTGATAAGGTAAACTTTACCACAAATTTGCAGCCTCAAAGACAGTTTTCAGATAAGAAAGATTGTGGGTAAGACCTTGGCTAGTACACCAATCTTTCAAAACGTCTGGTTTTAATCTTACTCCAGAAGGTATAATGAAGTAGTTTATTCGAAAAAAAAAAAAAATCAACTGTTTTCAATTTCCTTTCCCTAGTTTTATCTACCGGTTGGAAACCCAAAAATAAATGTTTCTGAGAAGTGGTTGTCAGCTGGAATCAGACTAATATGGGTTCATATCCCTGTCCTTGCAGTTTACTAGAGCAAGTCACCTTGGGTCTAAGTTTACTCATCTGAGATATGGGAAAAGCAACAATACCTAACAAAAGTTAGTGCTAAAAAGGGGTGCTCTGAGGGGCTGGCCCCGTGGCCGAGTGGTTAAGTCCGTGCGCTCCGCTGCAGGCGGCCCAGTGTTTCGTTAGTTCAAATCCTGGGCGCGGACATGGCACTGCTCATCAAACCACGCTGAGGCAGCGTCCCACATGCCACAACTAGAAGGACCCACAACGAAGAATATACAACTATGTACCGGGGGGCTTTGGGGAGAACAACAAAAAAAATAAAATCTTTTAAAAAAAAAAGGGGTGCTCTGAGACTCAATGAGGTAATGTTCATAAAGTACTGGTTTTCATAAGCAAATCAACATATGTTTGCCATTACTTTGATTATGACAATCATGACAATAGAACTCCCCTGCCCCCTCCTCCACCGTCAAAGAGAGAGCTCCAGGTCCCCAAATGTCATAGGAAAAAAAAAGGATTATGTCAAACTCAAACCTTTCGAAAAGCCTTATTAAACATCAGCCAACGTGAGGTTGATTCCACTTTCATTCTAGGGAAAGTCATTGGTACAGCTTGTTTGAACTTCCTTGGTTATGTTCTTCAAGCTATTTTGCCAAGCTACTGTCATGACCCCTTTATAATGGATTTCTTGATTTTAATACATGGTTATAATAATTACTGTTTGGAAGATGGTGCTATTTCACCAGGTACCCCTAAAGAGTTTGTATTAGTTCCTGTCCTTTAGATTTTCTATGATTGTTGAGACTTTTTCCACTGCAGATACCCACCATAAACCTTGAGTTTTCTGGGAAAATTACCTACTATGGCAGAGTGCAATTTAATTTTCCACCGTGCACCTCACTAATGCTATACTATATTTCATCTTTTTGACATTCAAATACAGCATATAAACATCTGTCTTTGCCCTCTCCCCTTTTATTTTCACATACATTTCTGTTTTTAATTGTCATCTGCAATGGGTAAAGGTGATTCTCCCCAACACTTTCCAGTTCCTGTGTGTGAATGGACTGAATTAATCATTTTTGATTCCCCTGCAAACAATTGGAAGGCATCTTAGATATTCAAATCTGGGTGAAATTATATTTGCATACTAGTAATGATAGGACTTGTGGTGTGATTGGTTTTGGAATACATTTGAGACAAATATCAAAGATTTCATTCTTCATGCAGATAATCTAGTCTTAAACTGTGTGTTATGTCCATTAAATGCACCCTAAGGCATTTTGCAGACAATGCTACTGGACACAAAGGGGATTGGATGGGTAAGTATGATTCTATGAGCACTTGGGTGTCCTATTGTGTAGTTAGTATGATTGAGGGAATGACTTCACCAATGTGGGAGACTCGAGATTTGGGGCAGCAAAATAGACATTGTGAATAGTTTTCATTTTCCTCCTTAAAACCCACTCACTGTCTTATGGTAACTCCAACCAAATGTGGAGATATCCAACTCCTTGCCTAATATCAGGGTATGTGCCTCGTTTAGGTAAAACTTTAGTTTTAGCTAATTGAGTGTGTCATCTATGCCAGAGCCAATTAGATTATCATGTTCCCCTGATTATAGTGAACCGTTCTGGGATGAACAAATGGCCTAAGCAGAAGTAGTGAAAAGCCACAAGACATTTGCTTTGCATGCTAGGACAGAATAGGGCCATTCCCAACTGGAGTTGAATCTAAGAAACGTGAAGTCAAGAAGTCACATTGTGGACTTCTTGCTTCCTCAAGGGAAGAGATTTTTTTAGACTAAAGCTAACTCAAATAAAGTGAATACAAGAGATGTAGAGATGACATAAAAGGAAACAGAATAAACCCTAGTGACATTTTTGAAGCTCTTGAATAAAGCCATGGTTAAAGTTAGACTGGTTGCTGAAAAATTCAGATACTGCAATGGACTGAATATCTGTGCCCTCACCCCACAATTCATATGTTGAAACACTAACCCCAATGTGATGGTATTTGGAGGTGGGGCCTTTGAGAGGTAATTACATCATGAGAATGGAGTCCTCACTTTGGATATATCCATTACCTTGATTGAAGTGATGGTATCATGGATGTTTGCATATGTCCAAACTCAGCAAATTCTGCACGTTAAATACATTCAGTTTTTTATATATCAACTATACCTCAATAATGCTGTTAAAAATGATAAAGTCTGTAGTGGATGTAACATATCAAATGAACAAAAACCTGTTAGTTTATAATAAGAGTCCAAAAATATATTTTTAAAAAGTCATTGATGACTTTTGGAACTAATTAAATCACCAATTCAATATCCTGAATGTTTAAAAGTAAAGTGAAAGAACCAAGCATTTATATGTTTTTCCTGTACAAACTATACTTCAGAGAAAGCACATAGTTGATGGGAAAGTTATTTGTTTTTTCCAGAAGAATCGTTATCAGTAAATGTAAAAGAAATGTCAGAATTAGAAAAGCAAGCACTTTGAAATCCATCAAGGGTTGCTAAGCCCAGTAAGTAAATGTTGACAGAAAACTTTATAATGGACGGATCGTGTTGTCAACACTTCAATCAATCCTAGTATCATTTAAACCAGAATGGCCAGAGTTTATGTGCCTCATGATGTGATGTGATAATGATTATACAGTAACACCTATGTAGTATGCTTGCCAAAAAAAGGAAGGAAAAAATCTAAAAAAGAGTGAAGGAGAAAGTGAGGGGAAAAGAAGAAAGGGAGGGAATGAGGAGGAAAGGAAGGGAGGGAGAGAGGGTAGGAGAGAGAAAATGTTAGTATAATAAAACCTCTAGATCTAATACCAGTTTATAGAAACATATGGGATAAAGCAATATATTAAAGGTCTACAAAATAATATGATCAGCTAAATGGAGAATGTAGAAAAGATATCCAGAATGGAAAAAGTGGTGTATGTTAAAAGATCATTCCAAACACTGCTGGAACTAACAAGTGATTATAGCAAAGTTGTAGGACACAAGATTATTGTACAAAAGTCTGTCACTTTCCTATGTGCAAGCAATGAATATGTAGAATTTAAAATTAAAAACACAATACCATTTACATTATCACACCTACAAAGAAATACTTATGTTAAATCTAAGAAAATATGTGCAAGATGTATATGAGAAAAACTAAAAAAATGCTGATGAACAAAATCAAAGAACTAAATAAATGGAGAAACATTATGAGTTCATTGATAGGAAGACTCAATATTGTTAAGATCTCACTTCTTCCCAGCAAGATCTGTAGATTCAATGCAATTCCAGTCAAAATCCCAGAAAGTTATTTTGTGGACATTGACAAACTGATTCTAACATTTGTTTGGAAAGGCAAAAGACCAAGAATGGTCAGCACAATAACCAAGGAGAAGAACAAAGTTGGAGGACTGACACTAATCAACTTGAAGACTTATTATAAAACTACAATAAGACAGTGTGGTATTGGTGAAAGAATAGACAAGTAGATCAACAGATCAGAATAGAGAGTCTGGAAATAATTTCCCATAAATATAGTCAGTTGATCTTTGACAAAGGAGCAAAGGCAATACAATAGAACAAAGATAGTCTTTTCAAGAAATGGTACTGGAACAACTGGACATTCAGATGCAAAAAAATGCATTAAGACACAGCTCTTATACCTTTCACAAAAATTAGCTCAAACTAGGACACAGATCTAAATATAAAATGCAAAACTATAAAACTCATAGAAAACAACACAGGAGAAAACCTACATGACCTTGAGTATGGCAATGACTTTTTAGATAGAAAACCTAAGACATGATCCATGAAAGAAATAACTGGTAAGCTGGATTTAATAAAAATTAAAACTTCTATAATGAGGAAGGAACAGGCTCTTTAATAAATAGTGTTGGGAAAACAAGATAGCCACATGAAAAAAATGAAACTAGATTAATATCTTACACCACACACAAAAATTAACTTGACATGGATTAGAGACTTGAATGTAAGACTTGAAACTGTAAAACTCCTAGAAGAAAACATAGACAGTAAGCTTCTTGACATTGGTCTTGGCGATGACTTTTTGTATCTGACTTCAAAAGCAAAGGCAACAAAAACAAAAATAAACAAGTGGGATTGCATCAAACTAAAAAGCTTCTGTGCAGCAAAGGAAATCATCAACAAAATGAAAAGGCAACCTGATGAATGGGAGAAAATATTTGCAACTGATATATCCACTAAGAGGTTAATATCCAACATATATAAAGAACACATACAAGTCAATAGTAAAAAAACAAACAATCCAATTAAAAAATGGGCAGAAAATGTATGAATAGACATTTTTGCAAAGAAGACATACAAAAGGACAACAGGTAAACAGAAAAATGCTCAACATCACTAATCATCAGGGAAATGCAAATCAAAACCACAACGAGTTATCACCTCACACCTGTTAGAATGGCTATTATCAAAAAGCCAAAAAATAACAAGTGTTGATGAGGATATGGAGAAAAGAAAGCCCTTGTGCACTGTTGGTGGGAGTTTAAATTGGTGCAGCCACAATGGAAAATAGTATGGAGTTTCCTCAAAAAATTAAAAATAGAACTACCATATGATCCATCAATTCCACTTCTACATATTTGTCTGAAGGAAACAAAAATACTAATTTGAAAAGATATATGCACCCCCATGTTCATTACAGCATTGTTTATAATAGCTAAGATACGGAAACAGCCTAAGTATCCACTGATGGATGAATGGATAAAGAAGAAGTGCTATACATACACAGTGGAATACTATTTAGCCATAAAAAGAATGGAATCTCACCATTTGAGATAACATGGATGGTCCTTGAAGGTGTTATGCTAAATGAAATAAGTCAGACAGAGAAAGACTCATACTGTATGATCCCACTTATATGTGGAATCTAAAAAACAAAACAAACAGCCAAAGCAAAAAAACAAACTCATAGATACAGATAACAGATTGGCGGTTGCCAGAGGGGAGTTGAGTGGGACATGGGCAAAATGAGTGAAGGGGGTTAAAACGTACAAACTTCCAGTTATAAAATAAATAAGCCATGGGGATGTAACGTACAGGGTGGTGACTGTAGTTAATAATGCTGTATTGCATACTTAAAAGTTGTTAAGAGAGTAAATCTTGAAAGTCCTCAACACAAGAAAAAAAATTTTGTAGCTATATGTGGTGATGGAGGTAGCCAGACTTATTGTGGTGATCATTTTGCAGTGTATGCCAATATCAAATCATTATGTTGTACACCTGAAACTAATATGATGTTACATTTCAATTACACTTCAATAAAATAAATAGATAAAATTTAAAACTTCTGCTCTGCAAAGGCAATGTTGAGAATAAGAAGACAAGCCATGGACTAGGAGAAAATATTTGTAAAAGACACAACCAACCCATTACTTTTATCTAAAATATACAATGAACACTTAAAATTCAACAATATGAAAGTAAACAATTTGATAAAAAATGGACCAACATACACTGCACCAAAGAAGATATACAGATGACAAATAAGCCTACAAGAAAACACCCTGCATCATATGTCATCAGGAAGTGCAAATTAAACCAGAGATAATAATAATGAGATACCAGTAAAGATCTATTAGAATGGCCAAAATCTGGAACATGGGTCTGTGTATCACTCATCAAGCCATGCTGTGGCGGTGTCCCACATACAAAATAGAAGAAGATAGGCACAGACCTTGGTTCAGGGCCAATATCCCTCACCCAAAAAAAAAGACTATTAAAGGAACTATCAACCAAATGAGTAAACTTTGAATACTGATTTTAGCAAACCAACACTAAAAGAAAAGTTTGTGATAATCAGGGAAAACTGAACACGTACTGAGCATTAGAGAATATTGAGGGATTTTTTTTCATTTTATTTTGTATTATGATTATATTTTTTAATTTCTTGATTTATTAGAGCTACATAATTAAATATTTACAGAAGAAACAACAAAATGCCAAAGCTTGTTTTAAAGCTTCAGCAGAAATAATATGTGATAAATATGAATGGCAGATATTGGTATTTGTTGAAGTTGGGTAAAATTAATCTGGGGTGAATTTTCTCTATCTTTGTTTATTTTCTAAAAATAAGTAAATAAAATTTAATTATCTGTAGACAATTGAAAAGACTGAGTGTCTTCAGTAATTATTAATTTATTAAAGTTACTAGGGAGTTCCTGTGCATTCAGAATACAGAAAGGGATTGTGTTGGCAGAGACAGAGAGTGGGGCTGGTTGTAGTTGTCTAATAATTTTTTATGTTTCGTTATCAGTCACGCTTACAAGAAATTCTCTCCTTACCTATTTAACTCTGATACTTAGGAGGCAAGAGATTTTTTTCTTCTTCTTCTCCCCAAAACCCCCCAGTACGAAGTTGCATATTCTAGTTGTAGGTCCATTGTAGTTCTGCTACATGGGATGTCACCTCAGCACGGCCTGATGAGCAGTGCTAGGTCCGTACCCAGGATCTGAACCCGCAAAACCTTGGGCCACCAAAGTGCAGCACACAAACTTAACAACTTGCCCACGGGGGTCCCTGCAAGAGAACTTTTTAGGGCACTTTTTAAGAGCACTGCACTTTTAGCTCAGCCTCTGTATACTGAAAGCCACTGTAGTAATAACAAATAATAGAATAGATTTCTTTTATAGGGTTTTAAGTGGGACAAAATATTAATGTTTTATTGATCTAATATTTTAATCCAAAGATGTTGTAGTCATACGAATAGGTGTATAAGTAATAATTTTCTCCTTCGTAATGGGTAATAGAAGTTGAAAAACCACAAGGAACAATGACTTTTGACTCATAATTCCAGAAAATCTATCCAGAACTTGCACTTTTATTGATTCCAAAAAAAGTAAAACTTTATCTAATACAGTATGAAAAATTCTTTTAAAATCCAATCTGTAGTAGACAACTCTTTAGTCACCAGTGCTAAATAAAAGAAACGTTCTTTCAAAATTAAACATAATTATACAGTTTATTTATTTTCCATGAAATAATTTCCATTTTCTGGTTTGTTCTTTCTGGAAACAGTTAACTTTACATACTTCAAAAATCTGTGGGCCTAAAAAGTAACCATGGAATTATTTAAACTCTTTATCTTTCATGCTTGTTATATTGTCTAATACTTTACTTGGTTTTTCCCTAATTTTATAAGTATTGGGAAAAATTTTCACTTTAAATGTTAACAAATAAGTCACTAAATACAAAAGATTAACTACACTCCATAAGGTGTTAAATTCGTACGTAATTGGAAAATTGCTGCTATCAGAATGAGATCATTTTTTGTTCAGACTTACTTTTCCCAAAAAAGCCATTAAAATATATATTTTAATGAACATAAATATTTCTGCATCATCACTGTCTCTCTCCTGAACTCTACACCTGGATATCCATTTACCTGATTTCTGCTCTTGGATATACTTGTGTCCAAACCAGAGTTCTGCTTCCCTATGAATGTTTCTAAATGCCTCAACAAGAAGATAAGTAGCCATTCTGAATCTTTTGTCTTTATTATTCCCCATCCAAAATTAATATCTCAGTGTGGTCAATTCAGTTCATAATCTTTTAGGATCCATCTTCACTTCTATAATTTAATTATGGCACTCACTAATTTATGTCTACATCCCTACCACAAACAAGTTGGTGTCATACCACCAAGTCAATCATTCGTTCATTCATTCTTTCGTGTATTCATTCAACAAATTTTTATTAAACATCAACTATGTTCCAGTCATTATTCTAGGTGCTGGAATTCAACAGTTAAAAAAAAAATAAACAAAATTTCCTGCCTTAATGGACTTTACATTCTGGTGGCAATGTATTGCTATTGAGTCCCAACAACTGTGCTGCCAAAAGAATCTACAATTTGTAGATTTAACAGAGTCACTCCTCTTCATTATATCTTTCAATGGCTCCCCATTGTCTAAGGGAAAAAAGCAAATTGTTTAACATTACGAACACTTTACCTAATTTCTTATATTTTCCCTTTGCCTTATACTGTCTACTTCAACCCTCTGGGACTATTTGTACATTTTGGTATTCTGTGCTTTATTTTATTCAGTCATTAGGCTTTCTTTTTCTATGGAAAGCCTAAAAGTTATTTGTGGTAGGCAGAATAATACCCCCAAAGACATCCATGCCTTAATTCCTGGAATGGCAAAGGGGTGTTAGCAGATGTGGTTAAGGGGAAGAGCTTTGAGATAGAGAGAGTCTCTCGGATTATCCAGGTGAGCCCAACCGAATCACAAACCTTTACAAGACAGAAGAGTAGAAGAGAAAGTTACAATGTGGGCACTTGACCCACATTGCTGGCAGTGGTAGGCTAAATAATGCCGTCCTCCCACCAAATATCACTTCTTCCTGATCCCCAGAACCTGTGAATATGTTATTTAAATGGTAAAAAGTATTTTGCCTTTGTGATTAAATTAAGCTTTTTGAGATAGATTATCCTGGATTATTATCCACATGAGTCCAAGGTAATTCCAAGGGTCCTTATAAAAGGGAGGCAGGAGGATCAAAGTGACAAAAAGGAGATGTGACAATGGGATCAGACATTGGTGCGATGTACTTTGAAGATGGAGAAAGGAGCTACAAGCCAAGGAATACAGGCAACCCTGAAAGCTGGCAAAGGTGAGGAAATAGATTCTCCCATGAACACTCTAGAAGGAATACAACTCTGCCAAAACTGATTTAAGAAAATAAATTTGTGTTGTTTTAAGCTACCAAGTTTATAGTAATGTATTACTGCATCAATAGGACACCAGTACACTGGCTTTGCAAATGAAATGAGGTGGCCATGAAACAAGGATTATACCAGCCTCCAGAAGCTGGGAACAACACTTACTGACAGCTACCATGAAAGCGGAGATTTGATCCTTTATCTGCAAAGGACTGAATTCTGCTAATAACCCAGATAAGAAGGAAATCCATTCTTCCCCAGAGCCTGGAGAAAGGAACACAGCCTTGCACATTCCTTGATTTAACCCAGTGAGACCATACTTCTGACCTTCAAAACTGTAAGGTAATTTTGTGTTGTTTTAGGCCAATAATACACCATTATCTGCCCCCGTACTCCAATACACACACACATGCACACACACACACACACGCGCACACACCTCGTGACTAAGTGAATTTCTACTCACTTATTAGGACACAATCTGGACATCTCAACCTTCAAGATTTCCCTATTGTCTCTCACTCTTCATTCTACATGATATCCTACTAACAGTCCTCAATAACAATCTGTGATTAGATCTAACACAGCACTTAATTTACAGAGTTGCAAATCCTTCTTTGTCTGCCCTTCTTGATATACTTTAAATCCCCTGGGAACAAAGATGGTGCATCTTCTGTATTGCCGCTTCCAACATTTGTAGCATAGCAGTCATCTGTTTATATTGAATAAAAAATAAATGCCTGCGTAGTCTAATAAAAGAGTCTTAATCAGTTTGTTTCTTTCAACCCAGTTTCCAGAATCATTCCATAGTGAGCCGTTGTTAATTATTTGAATATTTGATCTAAATATAAGTGTTTAAAATAATGCTTAGTCCTACTGCAAAGTATGGTAATTTTGCTATCTTACTGTATTGGTCAACCTCAACAATTGCCCCCTGTTTCCACTATATCAATTTAAATATATGTGCTAGGCTTTCAGGTTTGTCCATAATTCTTATCTAGCCTCGTTATGCAAATGTAGTCCTCACAATTTTTGACATTTTCCCTAGTCCTATCCTTATGTATACACTCATATTTTTCCCTTCCTGATAACACCCATAGTTCATTGATACTCTCCCGTCAACTCATTTAGCAGCTATAGTTTACAACTAACTGTTAAGCAATTAATGATACGTCCAGTATTTTCTTTAAAATTTCATGTTTTAATTTTGTCATCTCCACCAGAAGGTAAACATTGAATAATTTACATGATACTATTCATATCATTTTATTTGAATATAAATGTTATATTTTATCCTTATTCTTATAAATAAACAAATAAAAATGTCCCCTATCCATGTTCTATGTCTAATACAATTTAGCAGGAAATCCTGTGATAATAGACAAAATTCTTGAGTAATACTATACAGACTTCTCTTTGGCAAGGTGTTATTTGTTACAATTTCGAGGCTGGAGAAACTTTGCAAATATTAACTCACTGTGTACCGTGTGTGACATGAATCCATTTTTTTGGCTTTGGAAAGAATGAAAGAGCCCCAGAATCAGACTCTCATCGGACATTGAAAGAACTCGGTATTAGGCACGTGTAGAAGCCTCTGTTTCACAAAACACTAACACAACTGACTGCTCAAGTATGTTTGGGAGCCTATTTCTCTAATGGCCACAGTAAGCAATTACTTTAAATAAATGATTTTGTCACTTTAAGGAGAGCTCATGTTTTAGACGTGCTCCTAATGACCCGCTCCCAAATCGCTGTTCCTTGGTGTGCATGCTCCCAACCCTCTCACACATTGTCAGCCTTAGTCTGAGTGGACAGTAGAACACAGCAGAAGTGTTGGTAGGCCCCCTCCACAGTTAGATTATAAAAGAAATCATGAAGGGGATAAAATCAAGGGTTGACAGGGCTGATTCATTCTGGAGGCTCCAGGGGAGAATCTATTCCTTCCCTCTTCTGCCTTCTAGAAGCTTCCCACATTTCTTGGTTCATGGGCACGCCAATCTTTGCTTCTGTGATCACATTGCCTTCTTCTCTCTCTGCCTGTAATTCTATTGCCTCCCTCTTATACTGATCCTGTGATTACATTGGTCCACCTGGAATATCCAGGATAATTTTCCCATCTGAAGATTCCTAACTTAATTATATCTGCAAAATCCTTTTTACCATGTGAAGTAAATATTCATAAATTCCAGTGGTTAAGGTGTGGACATCTTTGAGACACCGTTATTTTGTCTATCACATCACATCGTGAACAGCCCTACCAAGGGGCCCATGAGACTAGGAACTGAAGTGTCCAGCCAATAACCACATGTCTGTGCTTGGAATCAGATCCTTCTGCTTCAGTCAAGTTTTCAGAGACCACAGCATCTGCCTAAAGTTTGGGTGCTTCTCATGAGATACCCTGAACAAGAAACAACCAGCTCAGATACTTGTAGATTCTTAACCCTCAGAAACTGTTAGATAATAAATGTTGGTTGCTTTAAGCTATTAAATTTTGTGTTAATTTGTTGTAGCAATAGATATCTAATAAACTCCCAAAATGCTAAGAGAGACAGCTGGTATTTTGCGAAACTCATCGACTTTTCAGATGTTTCTTGAGTAAAAAATATGTTAGATGAATTTTCAATCAGATGATATTTCATCAGAATTCATCATTTTGTTCAGTGTTCTGAATGTTTTATATAATCAAATTAGGATAACAAATATTATGGAATACATTTACCATTGTGTCCTTCTGTTATCTCAACCAAAACCAAAAGCTAAGTAAAGTTCAAATTATTGAAAATGTGAAATAAAAAAATATTTTGTGAGTTTAAATTCTATCCATAAATAATCCTACCTTATGCCAAATCATTTTTGTTTTTCTAATGATAAAATTATAAAACTTTCTTGTAAAATCTTAAAATATACATCAATATATAAAGAACAAAATTAATCTAACAGTATAATCTAATAACCAGGAAGTAATCTGCAAAAGTTCATTGCCCTCCCCAATGTGAGTGGGCCTCGTTCAGTCTGGGCCTCATTCAATCCTTTGAAGTCCTGAATAGAATAGAAGGCTGAGTAAGAAAGAATTCTTTCTCCCTGACGGTCTTTGAGCTGGGACACCGTTTTCTTCTGCCTTCAGACTCAGACCCAGACTGGAGCTTATACCATTGGCTCTCCTGGGACCCCAGCTTGCTGACTGTGATTTTGGCCTTCTCAGCATCCGCAATTGTGTGAACCAGTTCCTTACAGAAAATCTGTGTGTGTGTGTGTGTGTGTGTTCTATTGGTTCTGTTTTTTTGGAAAACCCAGAATAACACAACGCTGATATGAGAATGGTATTATTTAAATATTCGCAAAACTTCTACCAATGATAAAAAACTTTAATAACTATTGCTTCATTTTTTATAAGTGCATAAGAGACCTGAAATTGAAAATAAGTAAAAGTAATTTGGAACAACAGTCATTTGATCTAAATGTAAAATCTAAATAGTGAAACAGGGAAATTTAGTACTTACTTTCTCATTAAGCATAAAGTTGCATTTTTAGAGCTCCTGGCAGGCAAAAAATTTTATCACAAAAATTAAAACTAATAATTTCCCAACATAAGATAAATAAAATAGTAGTTGAACTTGCTCATTCCATATTTCATATGAACATAACATAATTTTCCAAATTTCCCATTGACACTGCCAGGTAGCAACTAGTAGCTTCCTGTGTCTTACAGTTTCTAACAAAGACCACGGCACAGTTGGTTGGCACACCAAATGGCTGGCAGGGGCAGCAGCAGCAAATACCTCTCCCTAGTCACTCATATTGAGCACCGTTCAGTGATCACTCTCTATTGAAAGAAAAGGGTTATACTACCTTGGGACTATGTTTACATAAATTGGAAATTTAAAGTGAAGGTCAACGAGACTATTTTGGTTTTTAAAAATAATATTATTAATAACAAAGAGTAAAATTAATCACCATTAGTAATAGTATCTGTTTAAACTTTTAATAATGACATCTTTTTAAATTGAATCATATGGGACTGATGTTAGGGAATTGCGGCAATAGAATTTAACCAGGACTGTTCATAAACAGGGTTTTATGGACGTCTCATACATAAAGGAATGCAACTTGAGCAACTGCCAGGACAAAGAAGGAGATTTTACTAACAAGAGACAGGAGTGGCCCCTGTAAATTGTGACTGCAAGTAGACCTCAGGAATGGGAGCTGGGAACTCACAAGATTCCAGGAAGATCCAACCTGTTGCCTACTTCTTACTTTAGCTTTTCTCAATACATACATATTATTTTTGCTTCTCTTTGAAGACAGGCTTTATCTATTTTCAAACTACATCATAGGAATTGGATACTCCATTGGGCCAGAGATTGTATATCTAGGTTTCAGTCATGCACATAGACTCAATGGTCATCCTTCCTTTTTTATTTTCTTATTCTCCAAATATTTTTAAATATCACTTTGAAGCTGCATATCAATGTTACTAGTTATTTTCCTTTTTTAACTAAATCTTTTTTTAATTTTTAATTTTTTTATTGTAGTAATATTGGATTATAACATTATATAACTTTCAGATGAACATTGTAATATATTTTGAATTCTGTGTAGATTACATCATGTTCACCACCAGACTAATTACAAGCCATTACCATACATGTGAGCCTTCCCCTATGGTAAACACCAATCCAATCTCCGTTGCTGTGTGTTTGTTTGTTGTTGTTTTTATCTTCTACTTATGAGTGAGATCATACAGTGTTTGACTTTTTCCCTCTGGCTTATTTCACTTAGCATAATACCCTCAGGGTCCATCATGTTGTCACAAATGGCCAGATTTCATCATTTCTTAGGGCTGGGTAGTATTCCATTGTGTATATATACCACATCTTCTTTATCCATTCGTCCCTTGATGGGCACCTAGGTTGCTTCTAAGTCTTGGCTGTTGTGAATAATGCTGCAGTGAACATAGGGGTGCATGTATCTTTATGCATTAGTGTTTTCAAGTTCTTTGGATAAATACCCAGCAGTGGAATAGCTGGATCATATGGCAGTTCTAGTCTTAATTTTCTGAGGAAACTCTATACTGTTTTCCATAGTGGCTGCACCAGTTTATACTCCCACCCTGGTTTTCTTTAAGTCCATGTTCCGTACTCGTGGGAGAGAATATCTGATAATCACAGCTTGGTTTGTGTGCCCACCCTGTCTAATTACCAATGCCCATGTCAGGAGGTTGGGATCACACTTACATGTATGACCAGTGCCTGAGGATCACAGTGCATTTTCAAGAGAGGAAGGGATATCTTGTGGACTAGATCCACACTGAAAATAATGCTTCCTATAAACACATGCATATTTAGCGAAATTTTGAAGCACATTATATTATATTAATTGAATAGATCTCTCAAATAGTAAGCAATATTTTTCAGAATTAAGTGTATCATTAAACATGTCTATATTGGGGCCAGCCCTGTGGCATAATGGTTAAGTTCAGTGTGCTCTGCTTTGGCAGCCCAGGTTCACATGTTTGGAACCTGGGTGCTGACCTACACCACTTGTTAGCCATGCTGTGGTGGCAACCCACATACAAAATAGAGGAAGATTTGCACAGTTGTTAGCTCAGAGCTAATCTTCCTCAAGCATAAAAGGAAGATTGGCAACAGATATTAGCTCAGGGCAAATCTTCCTCAGCAAATAATAAAAAACGTCTGTAAATTACGTAGGCAGGATCCTAAATTGAACTTTTAAACTAGTGAAATGTGAGCACTTACTAAAACAGAGATGATCACTACAGTCAACATGGGTTCAGAAAGAAAAATTTTGCCAAACATATTTGGCTGCTTCTTTTGCTGCAATTAATAAAATGACATTAGGAGTGGTATTATAGACACGATATACAGTCAGGATTTGATGATGTCTTCTAAAATGACTTTGTAGCCAATATAAAGAGATATAGAATGGATAAACCAAGAAAGAACCTTAAATATTTTTTTGTTTTCTTGTTTTTATTTCTAGTTTAGCTGACTAATAGATATCCCTGTCCATTTGTAAAAATGGTGAGTTTTTCTTTCACGAGTTATATTATGAATTTTATAAGTTAACATTATGAAGAAAATCTTATCATAAATTAGGATTAATCCTGAAAGGAATTTGCAGGATAAAAAAAATGAATAGTGATATCTAGTAAATGGTCAATAATGAATTTAAATTCAATTGCTCTGCCACAATGACAGCCAAAATATGTAATCTTTTATTTATTAAAAATTCCTTTTATGCTAATATTCTTTCATTTATTCAAAAGATAGCCAAGACAGAGTGAAAAACAAAGAGAAGCATTGACTTTTCCTGCTTAATTCATCAACACTTTCTCTAATCACTTCCTTTCAGCTTTATTTCCTTTCCTTTCCATAAAATTTTTATGGAAATTAGCTTGTCTTTAATTGAAGAGGATATTTGTCCACCAATAGTTTGTGTCAAGAATTTCACCTAACCTCATGTCAAATCATAACAGAAAGCAAACGCTGTTTTTGCTAGATGTAGTCCTCCACCAGGTATGGAAAAGGTGTGAGTAATGATGCCTAGTTCCTGCTGGTCTTGCTTAGTTTGGTAATTAGGTCCCTCAGCTGTTCTCCTTGTAAAGGAAGGGGTGCTAGTGAGCTGTTTAAAGATGCTGAATGGATGACCAGCTATCATGTAGTCTTTCTGAAGAAGTTCTTTTACAGGGGAAGGCACGCTAGGCAATAAACAAGGTTCAGCAGGACAACTTGTCAAAATAATGATCCGGTTTGGTTTGCATCCAATATTTTCAAAGTCAAATCTCAGGGCCTGTTGTTTGGAGCATCTTTAGGTCCTTCCTTGTTCCACCTTAAAACTGATAACAATAGGGGCTGGCCCAGAGGCGCAGTGGTTAAGTTCGCACATTCAGCTTGGGCAGCTGGGGGTCCACCGGTTCTGATCCCGGTTGCAGACATGGCACCATTCATCAAGCCATGCTGAGGCAGGCATCCCACATATAAAGTAGAAGAAGATGGGCACGGATGTTAGCTCTGGGCCAATCTTCCTCAGCAAAAATAAGAGGAGGATTGGCAGCAGATGTTAGCTCAGGGCTGATCTTCCTCAAAAAAAAAAAAAAATTGATAACAATAGGATAGGAAAACTTGGTGATATAAAACACGTATGTGCCAAACTTTTGAATATGTCCTTGGTTATAGTAGCTACTAGACTAAAAAAGAAATTGTGTGTATTTTGAAAAATATCTTACAATCTGAGAAAATGGTTAGAAATGATAACTGAAAATCTGCAACTCTGCTTTAAAAGACAGAGAATTACCTTGTGTCTGAGAAAACTCTTAATTCATTTAGAATATTTTTGTGAGGCTTTGCTTGTTTTATTTGTTTTTAACTATTTATAGTATGGTTTTTCTTTCTGAATTTTCTGCAAATACTGCAGGATTTTCTCAGTGGAATTTGGGAGGGAAGATAAAGCATGTCAAAGCAAATTTGCACTGACAGTGTAAACAGGTATGGAAGACTTTATTCAAGAATATCGTGAAAGGGGAGAAAGGCCAGAATTAAGCCTCAACTTACCTCCCCTGGAGCAGGTAGCAGTAGGGTTTTAAGGGTTGGACTGAGCTAGTGGGAAAGTGTGAGAGGACATTAGCCATCTGGATTTGCTAATTGGCTTTGTCTCAATGACAGGAGGTGGTTTTGCAACTTGGAGCAAGGCACCCACCAAAGTTAGGCTCCTCCTTCCCACAGAAACCAGGAGATAGGGGTGCGGTCTCATTTGATGATTACATTCCAGAGATGGATCTCAGGTCCTTGACAAAGACATTCTCAGACTGTAAAACTGGCAGAAGCTTTAAAAAAAAATTACATGCGTCTCAAAGAAGGAGAGAAAATTGTACAATTACAGGTTTTCTAAAGTGAATGCTCTAAGAAAAGAGATTAGGGACCTAGTGTCAGAAAGAAGCCTGTCTCAGTGTAGTCAAGTTAACGGTAACGTTCAGGTCTTCTTGATTATGGGACTAAAGAAGCGAACACTAGGGACTTCATTTATATTTTTAGCTTTTAATTAACAATGTAACTAAAGAAAATACGGCAAAATTTTCAGATTTGTTAAAGCTTTGTGACATTGATTACATTATTCACTTACGGTCATTATAGTATTAACTATTCTATATATTTGCAATATTACAAAATATTTAATATTATAATTTCTCTTGTAAACTTAAATAAAAGGGGTAAGAGTTTACCCTATTCTGACAAATATTTTATGGTTATAAGAAATCTATGTATAATTTTACATTATATTCCATTCGGTCATGCAATCTCTGGGGAAATTCATTTGTCTATTTGACATTTGGAAATAATACTATACAAAGGAGTAATCATGTTTTAAGCACTTCTGTGATCAGCTTCTACAATGAGAATTTACCAGCATTCTTGCACTTAATCATTGTAATAAATATTATACCAGATTTACAGATGAGAGAGAAATTAAAACTTGTCCAAGGATACAAAGATAACAGAGAATTATCTTACTCACCATCAGCTCTCTTGACTGCACAGTACCCCATCTCCAGACTTTGCTTCTCTCTTTTATAACCACTGAGTTTTCCACTGAACATCTTAAACCGTATATACCAGCCCAGTTAATGACAAAACACATCTAAATTCTATGCGATTAAATTATTGTCATGCTTCTTAATTCTTAATGCATTCTCTGTCTCAAAGAATGACTGTTTCGCTTTATAAATGATATTTATCTTCATAAGTTTTAAAAAGATTTCAGTTCTACTTTTTGCTTACCCAACTAAAAATGACTCGGCACATACTGTAAGAAAAATTGAGTGCAAATTGAAAATGACACTTGAATCTCACTGCTTTATTAGAGTAGGGTAGTAGGAACTTATGTTATTTGATGTACATGGAAACCATAAATCTTAAATTCAAAACACTCTTAACATTTAGATCATTTCAGAAAGACATGCAGAATGGTGGGGCAATTAGCATATGATCCAGACAATCTAACCTTTTTTACATTAATGCGGTGGACACAGTCTAGGTAAGACTGAGCTGCTGTCAATATTCCTTTCTTTTACTGGTATAGCATCAGCAATTCTGTTTAGAACTATTTCAGAACCGAGTCTTCTTTCTATGAACAAAAAAAGGCTCAGCTCTCAAATTTTCTGAATGGCAAATGTTTGTTTTCTTGTTCTCTTTGATGGATAAGTGAAAAGGAGTGTGGGTAAAAATACTGAGTAACTTCTTAGAGATCATTAAGGCATGATGAAACGCTTGAGTTGTTTGATGAACCAATATTCAGCAACATCACCTGAGTTACTGAGTCACCTGAGTTACTAGTTAGAGTTACTAATGACTGAATGAGGATGATAAGCAGCTCCTGCTGGCATGCAGCATTTAGCAATGTGGTATTTATGCCTCAACAAATATATTATGTAACCTCTGAAGTGAAAAGGCTGCTGGTAGCAGTCTGTGCAAATACTGGAGAAATCCAATACATAAAAACAAGAAAAATATGGTTTATGAAGTAAGGGTAAAATTTTGTTTGATTAGCAGTTAGGAATTTGGGTTGTGCGCCTGGCTCTACCATCTCTGACTAGCTCTTGGATTTTCAGGTCCTCATTCAGAAGGCAGCCTCATGTAGTGATTAAGAACTTTTCAGTGGTCCTGAGGCTTGGTTCCTGTTTTTGCATTTACCTTTAAGTCTCAGCAAATATGTCTTTTAAAGAGAAAACAATACTCATTCTCTTGTAGGATGGCTTTGAGAGTTAAATGAGATAATGTGTTGAAAGTACCCAGCACAGTGTCGGTGGGCTGCTCTTAATATTAACTGTTACTATTTTTAATAGAGAAGACAGTCTTTGTCTCAGTATCTAATAATATTTTGCATAGATTCAAATGTGAAAAAGGATTTGAATTTGGTTTGAAATGTTATAGGAATGTTACAATGTAAATTTTTTTAATCATCAGTCTTAAACCTCTATTGAGTTAAAACCAGAGGACAGCACAGTTTATTCAGCTTTCTAAGGAGTGGATCATGTATTCTCTTTAAGCAGTCTACCGTGATTTGTGTCAGAATGGCATGGAATGTATACCAAATTAGAACTTAAAAAATACACTTGAATGTAATGATTTTACCATAATTAGCCCAGTTTTAGAAATGAAAGTCTCTCTCCCTGGTGGCATACTTTGGTTGGTTTAGCTCTTCTAATTAAATGATATTTTCTCTCTCCCTGCTTGTGGAGTGTTGCTTCTGTAGTGTTCAGCAGGAGCAAGTTTAACTAGGACACGTAGCTGGAATATTTAACTATCTTTTTGATACCCCTCGAGTCTAAATAGCTAATATACCTCATAGGGAGACCCATATTCCTCACGATGAAAACTAATTAGTTTCATTTTCATTAATTGCTTCAAATGAAATATTGATAAGGGGAATAGAAAAAAGGAAAGAAGTGAAATGAAAGAAGTGAAAACCTATCTATTTTCTTAGAGATATGATGATATTTATAGTAACTTGGCTTTATGACAAATGGAGTACTTATGAAAAAGGAGTTCAGACTTGATTCTAAAAGTAATGTCAAGCCATTGAAAGATTTTCTCAGAAGAGTGACATAATCTGAGGACTCTGCCTGTTATAATCAGTGCCCCGCTACATGGTTGCCAGGAGAAAGGCACAGCAATGATACCCAATTTTCCAAACATTTGTGTAAGAACCGACATACCCCATGTAAGAAAGTCATTATCTTGCTCTTGCTGTCACTGAAAGTGAACAAATTCACTTCATTTCTAGTTTCTCTCACCTCCAGAATATCATAATAAGAATTTAGAATTAGTTAATTTAAGGGTTAAAAAATAAAGCCATTTGCAAAGAATTGGTAGAGTTATTGAAACTCTATGTCATGAAAAAGACATTTCATTTCATTCCACTAATAAAAATGAGTAGAGTTATTGAGAACATCTAATGTATTTGTATAATCTTTGATAAGACTAATGATATTAAGAATATATGTCAAGGTGTTGTCATTTTCAGCATTATAACCATTCCTGATTCTATGTCTGGCGGGGCAGTTGTTTCACCATATCCTAAGATCTGGTAAGACATTCTCCTTCCCTCATGGACAAGCAAGTGTTATTTGTAAAATATGATCCTACAAACACAAACACAAACATTTGTCCCAGGGCTGAGCAGCCGATGGGGAGAAATACCAAAAAGGAGGAAAGGCATTTGTAATATATTTATGCCCATTTTTCAGAGATTGCTGCAATTTGTAACACATTGACTTAGCTGTCCTACAAATTAATAAGATCCAAAATCTATCTTCCCTCTATCTTCTAGGTTGATAAGTTTTAAATTTACACACTATAAAAATCATACTGTATGGTATATAATTCTATGGGTTTTAATAATGCATAAAGTCTGTATCCACCACAAGAATTTTGATATAGAACAGTTTAATCACTAAAAATTTCCCCATGTTGCCCCTTTATAATTGAAACAGCCTACTACCCAGTATCCTGGAAAATTCTGTTTTCTATTTCTAAAGTTTGGTCTTTTTCAGGATATCATATAAATGACATCATACAATATGTATCTTCTGGGGTTTAGTTCCTTTCACTTAGTAAAACACAGTTAAGATTCATCCCTGTTGTTACATGAATCAACAGTTTATTCTTTTTTATTGCAGCATAATATTCTATTGCATGAGTTTACTATGGTTTGTTCATCTGTTCCATATTTTAAAAGACATATGCATTATTCTCAGTTTGAGGCATTTATATGTAAAACTTCTATAAATATTTCCATCCAGGTTTTTGTGTGAACATAAGTCTACCTTTCTGTGGTAAATATGCGGGCCTAGGATTGCTGGGTCATAGGGTCATTGTATATATAATTCTATAGGAAAACGCCAAGATGTTTTCCAAAGTAACTGTACCATTTTTCTTCCCCACGAGAAGTGTGTGAAAGTCTGGGTACTCAGCAATTTCACGAGCACTTGGTACTATCAGGTTATGTATGTAGTAGTATCTTGTTTTAATTCACAATTCCTTAATGACTACTGGTGCTGAGCATATTATTGCATGCTTATTTGCCATTATTTGGTGAGGTGTCTATTAAGATATTTTGCTGAATTTTTTTATTGGGTTCTTTGATTTCTTATTGAGTATTGAGTCTTGAGAGTTCTTTGTTTTTTTCTGGATGTGTCATTAGAAATGCAATTTGCCAATAATTTCTCTAAGTTTATGGTCTGTCTTTTCATTTTCTTAATAATGGCTGTCACGTAGCAAAAGCTTTTAATTTTTATAATATCCAATTCATCATTTTTTAATAGATATCTGAAAACTTTAGTGAATACAGTAACGCAGATATTTCTCAAATGTTTACTTCTAAAAGTGGTACAGTTACACTATACACTTAGGACTATAATCAATTCTGACAATTTTTTTTTTTTAAAGATTTTATTTTTTCCTTTTTCTCCCCAAAGCCCCCCAGTACATAGTTGTATATTCTTCGTTGTGGGTCCTTCTAGCTGTGGCATGTGGGACGCTGCCTCAGCGTGGTTCGATGAGCAGTGCCATGTCCGCACCCAGGATTCGAACCAACGAAACACTGGGCTGCCGGCAGCGGAGCGCTCAAACTCAACCACTCGGCCATGGGGCCAGCCCCAATTCTGACAATTTTTGTGTAATTTGTAAGATATGGTGAGTTTCATTATATTTTTGTATTTACATTTAACTGGTCCAGCACAATTTGTTAAAATGATTATCTGTTCTCCACTTAATTGGCTTCGATCTTAATCAAAACTCAATTGGCTATGTTTGTGTGAGTCTTTTTCTAAGCTCCATATTTTAGTCCATTGTGCTATTTGTGTGTATACAATTTCAGCAGTATCACACTATTTTTATTACTGTCGCTTTACAGTTTTTCTGTTTTCTTCTATCACATTGATTTCGACTCCATCATTTCATCCTTTATGTTTGCTTTTGATTGAATTTGCTCATCTTTTTTTTTAGTTTCTTAAGGTACAGCAACCAACTAGAAAATATAGTAGAAAATATATTCACAATAAAAATAAATACTATCAATTCTGTGATTAAAAGAAAGGAAACATTGGTTTTAAAAAAGACAAGATCTAGACTTCCATGGAGACATCAAAATAGTTTTATTGTTATATATATACAAAATAGAATTTCATAAATGGACGAAACATTGAATTGTGGATACATATATCAACAGAAAGCCTTTTTAAAAAATATTAAGTTGAATAAAACAAATGAAAATACTAGAGTAAGTGGGAGAGCCAGCAATCAGGAAACGGGTAACTAAGGGTTTGGAAGATTACGAGTTCTAATAGAGACCTGTCGGTAAAATGAGGAAACTGCAACAGCAGTGTTTGAGTTAAAGATCCATGAATTTACAGCCTCTTTCTGCCTTTGGTTACTAGCCATGAAATCAACAGATTAGACACAGAGAAGAGGTTAAGAGAAACATAACAGGTGGGTAGTGAAGAGTTTTGAGGGACTTTTTTTTTTTGAGGAAGATTAGCCCTGAGTTAACATCCACTGCCAATCCTCCACATTTTGCTGAAGAAGATTGGCCCTGAGCTAACATCTGTGCCCATCTTCCTCAGTTTTATGTGTGGGACTCCTGCCACAGCATGGCTTGATAAGTGGTGTATAGGTCCATGCTCAGGATCCAAACCAGCGAACCCTGGGCTGCCAAAGTTGTCAGGGACTTTTTAAAAATTATATTTTTTTTGAGGAAGATTACCCCTGAGCTAACATCTGCTGCCAATCCTCCTCTTTTATTTTTTTGCTGAGGAAGATTAGCCCTGAGCTGACATCTGTGCCCATCTTCCTCTACTTTATATGTGGGGCATCTGCCACAGCATGGCCTGATAAGCTGTGTGTAGTTCTGCACCCGGAATCTGAACCAGTGAACCCCAGGCCGCCAAAGCACAATGTGTGAACTTAACCACTGCACCACCGGGCTGGCCCCAGGACTTCATTCTTTAATAAATGAAAACAGGAGAGAGAAATAGAACTCATTATTTTCATAATAATCATCACTGTTATAAGACTACTTCATTCTTTTCAAAATCTTGGCATGTACATTTTTTAATTTTAGTTTCACAGATCCCCTATGACACATTTCAAGCTGGTGGTGTTATATAACTTTTTATATGTCATTTGATCTGTTCTCTAGTTTAGGTATTTACAGAACTGTTACTAAAGCCCAGGTCCAATTAACTTGTGGTGGTGTGAATTTATTTCACTTTAGCATGAAATTCCAAATTTCTCAACCTAAATCTGTCAAAATGTGACAAAGTTACACATCAACGTTTCCCTTTTAAATATGCAGCATAGTGTTTTTAGATTTTTAATTAGCAATGTATTATTTTAAAAACAAACAAAAGTTTTATCCAAGAAATGTTGAAAAAGCTCTTACTCAATCTACTATTTGGCATTACTCCTATATGATTAAAATTTAACTGGCAACAAAGACATTTTCTCAAACTGTGACAACTTATTCCTCTAATTCCCACCATATGTGGATTGCTGCTATTATCTATTTCTTCACATTCTTTCTGTAGAAGCTGAACAGCAAACTCTAAACACAACCATCCAGATAGTGATATGCGTTGGCATGCAGCTTCCTCATTTTAGGAGACAGTACTTAAGTCTTGGGCTTTGTTTCTAAAAGTGTTCAGGTGGAATAACTTCATTATTCCAGGACACACTAATTCATCTGTTTTTTGAGAATCATGACACTTCCTTATCTCTCACACTCTTTTCTTCAATAACTGAGGTCACTGTTTTTGTAAAAATGAGGCATGCATATCTTTTTCATCAAGTAAGACAGAAAAAAAGTATAAAAACAAAAAAAAAAGTTACTCGAAATTTAACTGCATGGCAAAATACTTTTCTAGTTGTATCTGTTTGGGTATAAACAGTTCAGTAGATGGACTGATGGATGGCTGAATGATGAATGAAATTACGAGCTCCCCCAACCCTTGCTCCCAGATGGTCTCATTGAGTCCTGTGAATTAAACAGCATTCATTTTCTACGGATGCCAAAGTGTACATATTTCCATAAAAGAAACCGTACTTTTCCTGATTTTGACCACTCCTACCATCAGCACCATCAATAATTCTAAGTTCCCACTAGCGCTTCTCCTGGGCCACTTGAATAGTCTGTGGTCTCCCTGAGTCATCTCTTTCGCTCATATTTCTCTGCAGTGCTGAGAATTATCCATTAAACATAAAAAGTCAGACCCTCTTATCCCTTCACTCAAAACCCTAGAATGGCTTCCTGTCACATCTACAGTAAAATGCAACTCCTTAGCATGGCCTGTAAGGTCCTACGAGATCTGTGCCTGAAGTGTCTTTCTGAGAGAATCTTCAAGCACTTCCCCTCCAACCCACTCAGATACAGTCACATTGAACTTCTTGCTATTTCTAGAATGATCTTAGATCATTTCTCCTTGGGGCCTTGGCAATTGCTCTTTCCTTCACCAGGAGTATTCTTCCCCAAGGTTTTTGCATATATTGCTCCTGTATTTTAAATCTCTGCTAAAATACGACTGCAGAGAGGAATTACGTGACTGTTCTAACACAGCCAGCTCCGCATCCGATCCCTTACCCCACTTTGTTTCTCTTCGTAACACTAATATTTACTGAAAGTTACACCGTATTATTATTTGGGTAACTTTATTGAGTGAATCCCCTTTAGAATGCAAACTTCATGAGGGCAGAGAACATGCTCCTCTTATTTGTTGTTTTATCTGCAACAGCAGAGTGGCGCTTAGCGGGCATACAAGAAATATTTGTTGAATGCATGAATTTAAAGATAGATTGATAAAATTAGAACTGCTGGATAAATTTTTTCTTTTCTTTTTTTTTTTTTTTTTAAGATTGGCACCTGAGCTAACATCTGTTACCAATCTTCTTTTTCCCTCCTTCTTTTTTCTTCTCTCCAAAGCCCCCCAGCACATAGCTATATATTCTAGTTGTAGGTCCTTCTAGCTCTACTATGTGGGATGCTGTCTCAGCATGGCCTGATGAGCGGTGCCATGTCCATACCCAGGATCTGAACCGGCAATATCCTGGGCCGCCAAAGCAGAGCGTGCAAACTTAACCACTCCACCATGGGGCCGGTCCCAGATAAGTTATTTTTAAAATAAAAAATATTAAATTGAATTTTAATTAACTAAAATGCAAGTACATTGAAATTAAAAGAGTTGCTAAAATAGAGCTATAATTCTTTTTCGAAGGAGATGATAGCTTCAAGATCCCTCTATTGTTTAAAAAGTGTAAAGGTTTTATTTATTATTTTTTAAAATCTCTATTATTCTATCAAGTGATATCTACTGATTCATCAAGATAAAATATTATGGGCTCACTACCCTTACCTTTATTCCTAATTCTCCTTCTTCCTATCAACAGCTGATTTAGCTTACATTACTTTTACAAAATTAATTTTAAAATACTATGTGCTCCTTTGTTTGCCTAATGGTTACAGGTTTTTAGGCTGAGATGGACTTATCCACATGATTCATCTCTTTCTGAACTACTTATTTTCATTTTTTATTGGATCAATGGGTTCCGTTTGTCTAACTTTTTGCTTTGTTTTTATGAATGTCCTGATGATGCCCTGTAGCCCCAAGTTAGGGTGTGCTTGAACATGTGGGCATACTGCCTTTATACTCGAAAGTCAAGTCACTTGTGTAGAAAATTATCAGATTTCATTTCACTTCTGCCAGAACTTTCCATTATCACTCAACCATCTTCTGGCTTGTGTTGCTGTGAAGAACTATGAAGACTGCTTAAAGTTTTCCTGTTGTGTTATACTTGATTGTCTCTGTATTGACGTTACTAATATTTGCCAATATTTGGTTCTCTCATCTTCTGGGAATACAGATGACTAAACTTACCAGCTTACTTATTGAAAAGGAAGGCTATATGAGTAGTTCTAGCCAATAGAATGTGAAAGCAAGTGATAATATTTCTAGCCCAAATCATGAAGAGAGGAGATTTTCATATGCATTCTTTGCTGCCGTGACAACAAAGAGCCTCCATGTTTCCATCTGTGAAGATAATGGATTGTGGATCAGAGCCCACTGTCAATCTACAGTTTGAACCACATAACATGGTTTATATTTGACCATTTTTGACCCAGAAAATGGCAATCAATATCAAATATTTCAACACGATGCAATGAACATGAGCATAAGTTACAAACAACCCTTTGTTCGATTATGGCATTTAAAATTTGGGGTTAATTTGTTATCACAATTGTCCACTAGTATAAATCCTGATTTTTATTTATTTTTCCCCTGATATAAAGTGTGCCTTTGAATTTTCAGAACCAAGTCCCTATTTCAGGTAAGTTATCTCCTATTTTTCCCTTTGAATATACTTTCTTTTCCATTTGAACTGTATTCTTCTTTTGGAACTTCATTATTTTTTAAAGGGAATTTCTTTTGTCTGTATTCCATAACAAGCACCTTCTCTCAATTTCATCTCATTGTTTATTTTTTATTTTATCTACTATGATTTCCTCAGACATCAATTATATTAGTGTTTAGTTTTCATTATTCTTATGCTGTTTTTGTTTATTTTTTATTTAGCTTTCATTATTATTTTAATTTATATTTTTGCCTTTTATTTATTCAAAATATTTGCTTTTTTATTGTTTTACTACTTTTTTTGTTAAGCTTCTTTTTGCTTTTTATTTATTTATTTATAGTTTTTTTAAGGAAAATTAGCCCTGAGCTAGCATCTGCCACCAATCCTCCTCTTTTTGGCTGAGGGAGACTGGCCCTGAGCTAACATCCATGCCCAGCTTCCTATACTTTATATGTGGGACGCCTACCACAGCATGGCTTCACAAGTGGTACATAGGTGCACACCTGGGATATGAACCGGCGAGCCCCTGGTTGCCGAAATGGAACATTGGAACTTAACCACTGCACCACCAGGCTGGTCCCTTTATTTATTTATTTTTTTAAATGAAATATCATGCCTGTATTTCCATTTCATCTATGATGAATGTTTTATCTGGAACCATCTTGTTTTCCCATGAGTAATGTCTCTTAAAATGCATGCTATTTCATAGCTGTGTTTACATTTTTCTCTTTTCAAAGAAAAAATCCTTTGCCTCATGTTTCATTCTGAGTCTTATCTTTGAGTTAGGCCTAAGGTTATCTGAAGAGAAGTGGGGCAGAGAATGGGGAAGTGTAATAGTAGAGGGTTTATGAATTGCAACACCAATAGTCTCAACATAGTGTCACTGCGTTGAGTAACCGCTCACCAAATCTGTTCTTTCTTTATCCTGAGCCGTATCTTTACTAGGTTTGAGACATTGATAAAGAGAATGTAGATCACAGCAAAACCCTTTAGGTCACCATCTTTCTGTGCCTAAATCTTCTGTTCACTCCTTTCTCTGCCTCGTTTTCGCTCCACATCTGGCAAATTCCAAACTAGAGACTAGTTCATATGCTTCAGAAATTGCTTGTTCACGTGATTTCTCTGACATCTCCACTTTGTGAGTCCTTGATGTCAAACTAAATCTCTAGAGGACGTTTCCCATTATCATCCTCACATCCTTGCTTAACCATACTCCTTTAAAATATCAGTCTCTGATTTTAGATTCAAATGGTCGTAGGGCTTATCTTTCAGGACAACAACCTCACATTTGGAAAACTATAACCTATTTGGAGTATAAACAGCATCTCCATGCATTCCTTCCTTTTGACCCAGAAGTCACAGTTTTTGGTACATTAAGCTATGTAATGCTTGGACTTGACTGTGTGGTATCTATTAGACCATATTTCAAGGAGAGTGAGAACCACAGTTTTCCTTATTCACCATTCTATTTATAAAACTCAAAACATTGTTGGTATTTGGTATATCCTAGAGCTTGAACAAATTATTGAATGAATAATTGAAAGAAAAATGAAATAATATCGTGGAAACAGTGATGTAGATAGTAATCTGCTTTAAAACCCTAACATTTCAGAGCAAATAGCCTTGCATCAAGTAAATATATAATATATTATCGATTTAAGTTTAAAATTGACATTTATAGTTCTTTCCTGAGGAATATTATCTCAAGAAACCCAAATTTAACACAGTGTTTTAATTTTCTGTATGAATCAGATAGATATTTCCTAAAATAAATATACGATGGTATGCTGGATGGTCGACGTTTTCAAGGAAGATAAATCATCCTACTGAATAACATTACCGTAGAAATACCCCATTGCCTTCTTTATTCATTTTACTTTTTTTCTCCAGATTCACCTCATGACTCATCATGCATTTTCTTTTATATGGTGTAAATAAATACATAGTTTACTTTAATAATCCTTGTCATATAATTTTTTTCTACTTCCTCTTAAATTTGTGCATTAATAATTTTATGGTAAGAGCTTGTGAATATAAAAATAATTGTTACTTTTTAAAACTATTAATAGAACATGTAAAAAAAGACATATAATATAATCATTGCATTTACAAGAAAACCTGGATATACCTATCTATACTTTTAAGGAAAAGTGCTTTTGGGGATATTTTGCCAATACAAGCACTCAATAAATTTTAAAATCTACTCTCCCTAGAAAGAGGATGACAGTGACAAATCTTTGCTATAAGACTTATTTCTTTGGATTGTAAATGTGTCCTCAAACTAATAAAGCAACACATTCTTCTCCATCATGCCAAAAGATAATTTTTAAGTCCTTTCAGAGACAAAAAAGGAACTTAAATGCATTATATTTGGTAGTAAATTATGACCTAAATCATTACCAAAAATTAAATGCATTACTAAATTACTAAACAATTATTACTAAACAATTATTCAAGGAAGTCAAGTCTCTTGAACAGTCACTGATTTTACGTGTAAACACTTTCTACGAACATCAGCCTCATTGACAATGGATGTTTCAGGGAGGACCTGAAGTAAATCAATATGCTGACAAAGCTAAAACTAATGAGAATTCCGTGAAAAAATCTTTGCTTCCAAATTATGACTGTTTGGTAAAGGTGTTGCTTTATTCAAGATTCAAGATAATTTTCAAATCAGGATGGGTTCATTATGTTAGAATGATAATTAGAATTAGGAAGAAAGAGTAAAATTACAAAACTGGAACAAAATGAGTGATTTGAATAAAATTTCCAATGCCAAATGATATTTTGAAAAGTAGGTAGGATGTATAGACCACCTTACAAATCAGAGAATTACTGGAAACAAGTGGAATAGATTTAAATTTTTAAAAAATTGTCTCCGTGGCAATATCAAAAAGTAAAACAAAGTAAAACTACTATTATAAAGTAAAACAACTGTATAGACTATTAGAATTACTATGTGCAAATATGAGAGAAAAATAATTTTAGAACATAATGTACCATGCACTAACAATGATTTAGACAGAAAACAGTGATTAAAAATATAAGAATGAACAGTAAGCAAAAGTGTAAAGAGTTGAGAAAATTAAGGTAGTTTTCCTATTCTATTGTTATTATTTTCTATTATTTATTTTTAATACTATGGTTATATATAAATAAGACAAATAGTGAAATTAAAAAGCATCTTAATCTTTTCATTGTATACATATCTATATGCACAGTATCTGTGCAGCATCCAGAATCCAGATTTGTAAAAACACAAGCTCTTTTTCCTCCTCCATCACCCATGCCAGAGGTAGAAACTTCTTAGAGATAAAGACTAGACTGATTGGAATCTTCTGAATTCTGGAAATGGTGTGCTATGCGATTTAGTCCCATCCTGCAAATGAAACAACTGAAAATTGATGGACAAATTACTAAGCAAAACAAAATCTTAGCCCTTCAATCAACTGATAAGTATTGGTGTAATTTAGGAAAAATTGACGAGGACTTATGGAAACTTAAACTTTTGGGGATCGTGTAACTATATACTTTCTAAGAGACTTTAAGAGAAAGAAGAGACAAGGAAGGGGAGGTGCGGAGGGAGGGACTGGTGAAAGGTAGCAGGTGCCTGCCTGTTAGGCAGTAGAGAATCCTGTTAATTCTACGGAGTTTTTCAAAGCACACCAGAATTATCTACTGATTTCCTTTTTAGTGTTTTCATTACATGGTTTGCATTGCTTCTTTTCGTAAAATTCCCTGGAGTGAAAATCTTTAATACACTATTTTTCTGTAGATCTACACTGTGGGTCATCTTGACAGGTGGAAATCAGTTTTATTTTAAATGACGCTTGATTCTTGGAAAAAAGTTTGTATGAGGAAGCTCTTTTATTTTTTCAGGAGAATATAACTGCACTTATGTGCCTTTATAAAATAATTCCATAAAATGTAGTCAACATATTTTTATTAATTTTGGTAACTCTTTCACCTTAAACACACTCACATATACAAATGAAAACATGCACGGACAAAACAGAAACAAAATAAGTTCATTAATAAGCAGTTAGTTTAGAAGCAAGTATACATTAACAGAGAAATAAATTTTCTCTCAATTCTTCATAAAAAATCAAATAGAAATATTTAATTTTCCCTACTTTTCAGAATTTTCATTCTTCTTCAGTCAGAAAGTTTTAATCAATTGATCAATCAGCGTAATCATATCACAGCATTTCTGCTCCTACACCTGAAAATGAGCAAAGAACTGAACAAGCACTTGGTATGCAATAAAATTTTACTTAATGAGCAAGATAAAAATATATAAATACACAAGAAACAATCTAAATTCTCATGTTTTCAATTATAAAATATTAAATGATATAAAAAATTTATATCTGAATTTTGTTTTGGGGGCTATTCAACTTCCCATCATAAGAAATTACTCCCAGCTTAGACTTCAGTGATAGGCTAGCCTTGAATCAAGACAATCAAACGAACGGTTGTAGCAGAGCTTGCTATGTTTCAGATCTACTGAGTTTGAGAAAATTTGTTTTAGGAAGTGGCGTGAAGAAAATTATGAACAACTTAGAGTGCAAGCATATGTCTATATATTTTCTTCATATATATATTTCATTGTATATGTATAAAATATTTACATATATTGACATATATATGTATGTGTATATACATATCACATATATATATACACACACACACACCTCCAAGGTGTTTGATAAACCTAATATCACACATGTCTCTATCCCCTGCAGAATACCTTGGATTTGTTTCTTTTTTTATCTGAATACTTCCTCCAATACTATTGTCAGTATAGATCTTTTGGTGATCAACCTTCTGAGTTTTGCATGCCTGAGAATATTTCTACTATGCCCCTACATTTCAGTAAGAATTTGACAAGGTACAAAACTCTGGGTTGAAAATTCCTAAGGTCCATTTTTTTTAAATGTTACTTTGTTTTCTTCTTAAATTCACTGTTATTGAAAAGTTTGAATCTGTTTGACTGTTCTTCCTTTGTAAGCATGAGCTCTTTCCCTAATGAAGATTATAGGATTTTTTCTGTCTTTGATAACCTTAAATTTCACTATAATGGGCCTAGATGTTGGCTTCTCCTTTTCTCTCTCTCTCTTTTTATTTTTTGGTGAGGAAGATTGACCTGGAGCTAACATCTGTACCAATCTTCCTCTATTTTGTATGATGCTATGGCTTAATGAATAATGTGTAGATCCATGCCCAGGATCCAAAACCGCAAACCCTGGGCTACCAAAGCAGAGAACGTGAACTTAACTGCTTCACCACCAGGCTGGCCCCCCTTCTCTCTCTTATTTCGCATTCTAAGGGCCCACTTTTCTTTTATTCTGGGATAGTTGTTGCCATCATTTCTCCAGATATTTCCTCCTCCCTACTTTTATTTTTATGTTTGCTCTGTGATCTCTGTTATCTGGATATTGGCACCTCTACTTTTGTCTTCCTCTCTCTTAATTTTTTTCCTATATTTACATTACTTTGTCTTTTCTTTCTCCTTTCTACATAGTCCAGCTCACTAATTTGTTCTATAAAGGTATCCACACTACTATTAATTATTCCGTTGTATCTTTTATTGCAGCTATTAAATTTTTATCCCTAATATTTTACTTATTTATTATTTTGTGTTCTCTGTTATTGTTTCTCATATGTTCATGTCCTTTCTTAATTATGTTTCTAATAATTATCTTGAATCTATGGTCTTTTGTTCAAATATCTTTGCTTCTTATGGTATTTCTCTTTCTTTCTCATTTAGGGTAAATTTACTCACCATTATTCTCCTTATTTAGTCTAGTGAGGCCACATTTCTGTGGGAGGTATTCCCCAGTCATGTCAGCAAAAATTTTTGAGGCAAGGAGAAGGGATGAAGTCTAGAATAGAGTGTCCTGTGTACTAGATGTTTATAATTACTTATTTCCACTGTCTATCATCTCTCTAAGTAACACTTCAAACCACAGCTTCGCTTTAATACCCTGCTTCTCCCCACCAAGCGGCAGGGCAGTGAGGTAGGGTGGAACTCCTCAAATCTGGAGCCGAACTTGTGACCTACTAGTCTCGAGGATTTGGAGATGGACATGAAAGACTGCACTTTCTTGAAGAGGGGGTGGGATTCCAAGATTCCAAGATTCTGCAGTAGCTTCTGCAATCGCCCCGATTTCACCATGAGACACAAACGTCACTGGCCTGAGCCTTTGCTAAGGCTTCTTTCTTTTCCTTTTTATTTTTTTCAGTTTGTTGAGATATAATTGACGTATGACATTGCGTAAATTTAAGGTGTACACAAGGTAATGTTTTGATATATGTATGCAGTGTGAAATGATTACCAGAATAAGGTTAGTTAACACGTCTATCACCCCAGACATTTCTTATTATTACTTGTGGTGCAGACTTTTAAGATCTACACTCTAAATTGAGGAAACACTCTCACAGCAACAATGGGGGAAGAGGTATGAGCAGAACTTAAAGCAATTTTTTTTCAGGTTTATCTGCCATATAAGCAGGCCCCTGCCACAGCCACCCCCATTTATTTTTCCACCTCTCTAGAGGGTTCTCACAATTCACAGTTTCTGCTTCCCTTCCCCCCCCCCGGTTCTCTTGAAGCTTCCTTCTGTAGTTCCTTCACATTTGATCATGGGAAAGAGAGACAGAAGCTGGTGCTAATTTACCACATTGGTAAAAACTAGTCCAATTCACAGTTTATCAACTCACTGAAAAATTAAACAACAGCATTGTAAGTAAACATTCCTTAGAAATTATTTGTGGCAGGTATTGTTGGTTACCTATCTCGCATTCTTTAGGTTCTCACTTTCTTCTTTTCTAACAGAATCTAATTTTTTTTTCTTTTTTGGTGACTATCCTTATCCACACAGCCATGTACTTCATTAAGCCAACAATTATAATTTCCTCCCCCAGCTATCATTGCTTTAGAACAGTGTGATTCTATTCTGTTAATCACACATGATAGGGAGCGTCCTGGGAAAGGGGTTCCCAGAAAGCGTTTTTTGCCAATCACAAAAGTGATTGATCCACATTTTATTTACTTGTTGCACTGTCTGGATTAACACTGGGAATTGCTGCAGCCTTCTTGCTATCCTCTTGAAGATGACCCCGTACATAAGCAGGTAGAGGCGAAAGAATTTTAGGAAAGTGAATCAGTCTTATAGTACTGATTCTAGAATCACCCTCCTTCTGTACCCTTATTAGAGAAAATAATATATTTCCAATTGTTTAAGTCAGCTTGGAGTTTGGAATTTTTGTCACTTAGCAATAAGGGCATTCTTACTGATGTATTTAAATAAATTCATCAGAAGGGTTTTGAAATTGTGTCTAATGGATGATTAATCAAGTTCCTTGATGCATGCATGTTTATTTTAATGATACATAAACTCTTAAGAATTTGTTGACCATGAGGACGGAATTGGACAGTTCCCAGCCAAGTAAAGCAAATTAAATTCATTGGGAAAAAACACGCCAAATGAAACATTTTATCATGTTGATACATATTGCAAAAATGTTTGCTACTTTGTTTTTAGTCTATACTTAATACACAGCTTTAGAACTCAGCCAAATTCATGTACTTATAACTATACAATTCTAGGAAAGTCACTTACCAAATTCTAAACAGCTCTCTGTGGGAAAACAACAACACTCTTCCTACTATTTTTTAAATATAATTTTTCCTGTTAATCCTAACTACTGAAAATGTACTATTTTAGAAAAAGGTATGGAGATACGTGGAAGAGACATATTTTACTTCAGGCTTAATTTCATTTAAAGAGGTCTATTTAAAGTCTTATATAGACATCGTTTTCTGAATGCTGACTAACCAGGAAAATTCGTCTGGTTTTACTTTTCACACCTTTTCAATTGTATGCTGGGCTTGACTTAGTGGAGCTGAGCCAACGTAATGTGAGCTTTGTTTTTCTTAATATTAATGTGATCACTGAGGATTCCCATTGCTGATGTGAGGAAGAAGCAAAACAAATGAAGTATGACTGTGCACAAGGCCAATTTATTTCCCACTTCTATAACGCGTGACAACAAAAGTCTGTAAAGATTTATAAACCTCAGAATGATTTTTAAGACAGAAAGTCTCCTAATGTGTATCATCCTTTTAAACACTTCAAATTTTTAAGAATTAAGGGACTGTGGACTATGTTTGTAAGTTTATATTTTTATTCAAACACAATTTCAATTTCAGAAAATAGTATTTTAGTATATGTCCTTGTGTCCTCTTGTTTCCTTGTAGCCCGTTTGCAAGCAAGGTTTTCTTCTATTGTTAAATACATTTGAAATTCAAATATGTAAAAAAATTGCTACCTATATATCTACATACCTTCATTCTGTCTTTCTGGTTTTACGTATATATTCATAATTGAAAATAATTGTCTGAAGTCAATTTAATACTTTTATTTCCATGACATATTCCCCTGTGTATCATCATCAAGATATGGATTCTTTGAAAAATAATTGAATATGTTATACTTGAAATACAAAACACCTATGCCAGATGACGAGAAACCCCTTTCCTTACTTGTCATATGAAAATAAAACAAATTTGATAAGCATCTGCTTGTCAAAGACATATAATTGGATACTAAATTTTTTAATAACAAATTCTAGCTAAAATTTTTATTCCTTATAATTTGATATAAAAATGTTACACAATTTTAAAATGTAGCATTTTCTTAAAACAAAAATTATTTTTGCTATATTGCAATTCATAGAGAAGTTAGGCTCTTCCTTTAGAATCATTCTTTCATTGTCTTCCTTTCCCATGTTAAAATCACATTTCGTGTGAAACTTCTATTGTTCGTGACAGAGTGGAAAGAATAGGTAAAGATTTTAGAATGTTTGAATCTCATTCCCCAACATACTTAGATTGACGTTGCCTCGAGTAGAATCAACTAGAATGAAGGGGTGAGGGCATTTCAAATCTACATTAGTTTATATTATAACTCTACCTTAAGCTCCAGTTGGCTCCAGAACCCTGATGTGTTCTCTTAATAAAGAGAACTAGTTAGATCCAATGTGAGATTTAGGAAGCTATGTGGTCTCCAGGATCAAGGTTCTTTAGACTCACAATCTGATCTTAACCCATCTCAGTCTTAATACTTTGAGGCTGACGTTTGAGTGCAAGCGATGGAAAGGTAAACAGAAGACTCACCTTACTGCTGGAACAGAGGTAATATCTTTCTCCAACCACTTGTTTTTATTGACTTTGCATCTCACCCTGATGTCCAGGAATTCCCCAAATAAGTTGCTTGGACCCAAGCCATAGACAGCCAAAAGTGAAGGCAGCACGTACAGATGCGTTATTGGAGAGCAAAACCCTCCATGTTACAATATAAGGTTTTAACTTTGTGTTTCCTCCAATAATTCTGATTAAAATCAGTGATCATTCTTCTTGGAAGTAGATTGACAACAAGTTTTTCGAGTGTATATTTCACAGTTTATATTTTACTTTTAATTCCGTAGTTTCCAACTACACTATTCTTAAGAATTACATTTATCACATTTGTGCACGAGAGATATACCAATCAAGAAAAACGTGCCTTTCAAAGAAAGTTAATATGCTGAAAGAATTAATTTTTTGCTTGAAAAAGTAATCCACACTGCTTAAAATGAAACTGTTTATTTTGGGTGATTCAGCCAGAGGAAGAATAAATCCATTTGAGGGTAAAAGAATCAGATCCAACATTGATTTGTATAAATAAAATTTTACTGAACTGCTTGTACTACAAGGTTTTGATGCCCTATAGATATAAATATGGCATATTACTGTAATGGTTTTCAATCTTTAAATGTTCCATTTGACCAATGTTTGTTCAATTAAATAATTCTTAGCAAGTTCTATAAGAAAGAAACTATAAGAATTAATAAATTGTAAATTCTCTGAAGACACAGTCTGAATTCAGTCAAGTTTTATAGATATTTTTAAGTGGTATATAAATTGAACATTTATATAATTACCTTAGAGATAAATTTCTTTCAGGCTTTTAGTAGAGACAAGAATCTTTGAAATTCTGATATTGTTTTCCACTGGGAGCAAGCTATGAAGAACCTTACCCAAGAGCTGGTATACCACTCTTGAAAATATCTTAATTTGTGTACTTATATTTGAAAACGTGACACAGAAAGAACAAATCTGTGAGAAGAATATCCCTGGAAAGATAGATAATATGAAGAATCTTAAAACTGAAAAAAGTAGGGATTATGTAGGTGCAAAAAAATTGGTCCCAAGGACTCACAGGACTCAAAGGTGTTGTCCCTGAAACACAAAAGGAATAAAAGCCACCTCAGGTGACATTCCATAGCAATACTAAGGCATCAGTGGGGTACCACTGTTAGTTTCATGAAGTGCTTATGGTCTTATCCATGTTTATGCTCTCAAACATCAACTAGCACCCCCCAACACATTGAGTCCAATCAGTTTTAAATATTTCCATCTGAACATCCCCATAGAAAATTTGGAAACAATATGACAAAAACTTAAATCATTAGCGCTGCTCTTTCTGCAGTGTTCATTAACTCAGAGAATGAAACTACCATCCATTTGGTCTCATAAGAAGTTATTACTTTTCTCCTTTATGTTCACATTTACTCAGTAACCAAGCCTGTATACCCTCTATCCTGACCAGTTCTTGTCAATAAAACTTTATTAGGACATATTTTCCATATCATATAGTTCATCCATTTCAAAAATCCAGTTAGTACAAAATAGTAAATTTACCAAATTGTACAATCACCACTATAAATCAGTTTTAAAGCATTTCCATCACCTAAAAAGATTCCTCGTGTCCATTAACTTTTAACCTCTGTCCTCTTGCACTCCCTTCAGGCAACCACCGGTCTACCTTCTTTCTCTGTAGATTTGCCTTTTCTGGACATTTTATATAAATAAAAATCACACAATATGTGTGAGCCCTCTTGTTTTTGCTTGTTTCACTTAGCATAATGTTTTTGAGGTTTGTTCAAAACATAGCATGTGAATAATATACTATTGCCTGGATATTTCACATTTTGTGTATCCATTCACCAGTTGATAAAAATTTAAGTTGTTTCCAATGTTTGGCTGCTTCAGATTTCTCTTTCTTTCTTTTTTCTAATTTGAGGAAGGTTAGCCCTGATCTAACATCAGCCACCAATCCTCCTCTTTTTGCTGAGGGAGGTTGGCCCTGAGCTAACATGTGTGCCCGTCTTCCTGTATTTTCTATGTGGGACTCCTGCCACAGCATGACTTCTTAAGTGGTGCCTAGGTCTGCACCCAGGATCAGAATTGGCGAACCCTGGGCCACTCAAGCAGAACACATGAAGTTAACGGCTACGCCACCAGGCTGGTCCCTAGTTTTTTCATTTTTTTTAATTTAAAAAAAAATTTGACATAATACACACAACGTAAAATTTACTATCATAACTATTTTTAAGTGTACCGTTTACTGGCATTAGATACATTCATATTGTGCAACCTTCACCACCATGCATCCCCAGAACACTTCATCTTGCAAAACTGAAGCTGCACCTATTAAACGATGACTTCCCTTTCCTCCCTCAGTCCAGCATCTGGCAACCACCATTCTCCTTTCTGTCTCTATAAAATGGACTGTTCTAGTTACCCTACATAAGTAGAATCTTACAGTATTTGTTTTTTTTGTGACTAGTTTATCTCACTTAGCATAATGTCCCCAAGTTTCATCTATATTGTAGCATGTGTCAGAATTTTCTTCCTTTTTAAGGCTGAATAATATTCTGTTGTACTTACACATCACATTTTGTTTATCCATCCATCCATCAGTGGACACTGGAGTTGCTTCCACCTTTCAGCTATTGTGAATAATGCTGCTATGAACATGAGTGTACAAATATCTCTTTGACACCCTGATTTCATTTCTTTTGGGTGAATATAGCATAACAAGATAAAAATAAATTTTAGATAGTTTATAGAATTAATTAATTAATTGATGTCCCTCTTCGTACTTGTATTCCTCAGTAATCTTTGTCATATAATATTTTTTTGTTTGATGACCTTTATAAATCGATAGTGTACATAATCTCTGATGTTCCACATTCACATTCTTAAATGCCATGGAACAGCTTAGTCTGAAATATCCCAAAGCAAAATTTTGTTTCTTAAAGTGAAATTTGGACATGTGAGAGTTCATTTTATTTTTTCTTTACAATTATACTTATGTCATAAATGATCTGTATGCATTTAATACATAACTTAGATATATATGTAAAACAGAAAAGAGGAGGAAAAGAAAAAATATTTGAAAAATCACAGTAAGAGAGGAAAAACCCCCCAATTATCCAAGACAATGTAACAATGCATGAAAGAGAAATTTTAAAAAATAGAGTTTTAGTGGATATAAATGAATGGCTAAAATGTTAAAAGTTATGTACTATTTTCTTGTTTACACTTTCATTTGTTATCATCATGAATATGCTACTTTTGTAATTAGAAGACACATATAAACATACAGCTGATATTAATTTTTCCCAGAATATCTTAAAAATTTTAAGCTGAAAGACTTCAGAAGCCTCTCTTGCCTCCTTCAGTTTGCATTTTAACACTGAATTTATACATTTCTTAAGCAAAATTTTTTACTTGCCAGTATTTTTACTAATTGTTTTCTGATTCTTCTAAAATCCAAGAAACTAAACTTTTCATATTAAATAGTCCACTGAGTATTGTACACACACTTTTCTAGCTAAAAGGTTCTCATAGGGATGGCCCGAAAGATAAGGACTGGAAGGAATTAAATGTTTACCCATTTTGCCTGCTAGAAGCATATTTAAAAGGTGGAGAAGTAACTGGAATTCAAATGATTTGTAAGCTTGGCTCCAGCTCACATTTAAACAAGTATTGACCCGCTCTCACTTCCTAATTTCTCAGCCCTGACAGATTCTCTGGATTGGTCACAGAATTTTATGTCATCTATTTTTATGTTCTGCTTATCAAACGGAAGGACAATGACAAGAAAGTTGAAGTTACCCTGAAATGGTTAGAGACGTGGGGAAAAGTCAATTAAAGTAAGACGTAAAATAGCATACATTGTACCACTCAAAGTAGTGAGAGTTTACAAGATTTTCTATAGTTTTTTCTACAAGTTTTCGAAGCCTCATAGGTATTGTACAGGACAATTTCATGCCCTTTTACTTACAAGGTTAAAAAAAGACAAAATTTCCCCAGAAGAAGTAATAAGTGGGAAGTTAGTGGAGACAGTTGCTGTTTTTGAGTAATCTTTCTAGATCAGGTTCTAGAAAAATACAAAAGCCACTTACCAAATTTCTAAGCAGTTATTGTGTTTAGGTTGCCCCTTATAGGAATAACTTTTAATATTATTTTCGTATTGCTCTATTTTTAATACCAAAAACTGTTCTTTATTTATTTAACAAGTATAGTTTGATCATCAGATATAAGTAAATATACCATTAGAGGACACAGTGTATATAAAAGAAGGATAAAACACTTCCTTTGCCCTCGATATGTTAATATACTTTTAATGATAAATTGGAACCACCGTAAGAAAGAGTTTTTAGTTTAATCAGATAGTTTGTAATAATTCTCTTGCAATCATGGATGTTTCATAATATTTGATGAGTAATAGTCCAGTTACACACAGAATTTTGAGAATGCAAATTCACCTTGAAATCTTCAGGACCCATGGTGAATTATTTTAAAATCTAGTTTGTGTATTTGTAATTCTTTTTCTTATTATAAGAGTTTTTTTCTTTTCACTGGATTTACCAACTTGGAAATCCTTATTGCAAGATGAATTTTTCCCTATGATTATTTAAATTATGCTGTGTGCCAAAAAGATAAGAGAAACTCTGATAACTGTATCTATGTATTTAAATATTTGCTCACTATATAACATTTTCTTGGTATTGACGTGAATGCAATTTGAATCTAGGACATCCTTACCATTCAGAAAATAAAAATCTTAATATTGGAGAGACAGTCATAAAAAAGTTACAGGACAGGCACGTCAGTCTTTTACACAAGGCTTTCTCTGTCTTTCTCCTCACCGGTGGATCATGCTGGATGAGCGTTTGTCCTGTAGAAGCTTCTCTCTGAAGCATCATGACGATCAAAAGCAAACAGGGGCTGTTGTGCACACAAGGGGCAACAATGTGATGTAAGACTTGCTGGCTCCAGCACAGGGCAGGGCAGGATGGAGCTAGGACTGAGGGAGGTGTAGGGGGCCAGCTGGAAAACGAAAGGGCTGGATTGGCAAAGAAGAGGTTATTTCTGGACATCTGCATTTTGCAGACTAAGAACTGACTGCAAGAAACTCTGAAACTTCAATAAGAAAATACTGAAAATCTGTTTGTTCAACTAACAGTAAGATTAGATTCATTTTGATAGAATATAATCAGATGTAACGGATGGGTTCCACACACAGAAAAAAGGTGACCATTTAGAAATATCAAAATGAACGGTACACATAACTACCAAAAACATGTAGAAAGATATGTGATTTACATTGCATATTACTATTGATGGTGGACATCAAAACATTTTACACTGGATTTTAAAGAATACCCTGTGTGTTTCTTATGACATACTTTTGTACAAACAGATAGTGAAAAAGCAGGCTAAAATAAGCTTTATTTCCAGTCTTTCAGAAGTGAACTATTGAGAGAAGAAACGCCTTCAGTATGATAGTAAATGGAAGCAGATACCAAGCACACATCCCTGACAATATTATTGTCATCTAACTCCTACTCAGTGATTTCACTTGCTCTTCCTTTATGAGGTTATTTTAAATTTGAAGTGAATTTTATTTAGATTATTAGGTATCAGTTTTTAAAGACCATTGATATTTAATGATGATAAAATAATTAAATGGCTTAGTAACAGACAAGCTTTCCTTTTGGCATTTAATGTAAATTGTACACTATGCAAACAGTATACCATCAAGTTATTTTATGGTGGAGATCAATTTTTAGGAAAAAAGAAAAACATATTTTCTAATTTTAATCTCACAGAATGTAAAGAATCTGGTAAACAAAGCAAACTTACAGGAGCCATCTGAGTTATTTATTTATACATTAACTTATTCATTTTTTAAAATAATTATGGGACACTTTCTAAGTACCAGATATAATGCTAGACATTGGATACAAAAAAGATGAATGAGCTATTGTCCTTGGGTAGCTTATAGTTTATCAAGGGAAAAAAGATTTGTAAAAAATCACTGGCAATAGAATGATTTATGACTAAAATATAAAATTGTTGAAGATGCAGTGAGAGTACAAAGCAAAAAAAGGCTGATTCTACTTGGTTGAAATGGAAAGGTGTCAGGAAAGATTGAAAAGAGATGGTCATACTTGGGTGGAGTTCTGAAAACCCTGAGAAAGTTTGCCAAATAAATCTTAAGCTAAGCAACAAAATACAGCTGAGCTATTTTAGACTATATACATGGAGAACGTTATGACTCAATACCAAGAAAAATTCCATTTGGTACACAGAGAAAGTCCACAGCATAAATCTGAAAGGACACTTGTACTTTGCAAACCCGTAGCTAGAACAGTTGCACTATCATAGGATGTTTATGTGAATGGGGAGTTGAGATCAATCAGAGCATCTTAGATGTCAGAATGGACCTTAATAGTCATAGGCTCCCAACCTCCACCTAGTGGAGGAGTATGCAAAATGAGATGGGCTATTTCTGTGAAAAGCTAGAAAATCATCTGTATCCAAGACAGATGATTTTCTAGCTTTTCACAGAAGTAATCCACTTAATTTTGTGGACATATAATAATTATTCCTAAAGTCTATTATATTCTGGTATATAACTTGTCTAATTATTTAAATCTAAGTCTATACCATGGAGCCACACTGAATACATCTAAATTTTCTTTCCTAAGGCTGATATAAAAGTTGGAAGTTTTCCGTTACTGAGAAACATATATTTGAGAACAGTCTTTCTAGACGTTAACTGACATTGTTAAAATTTTCTTGTATTGTTTATGTGCTATTTTCAAATTTATCCATAATGTATCACAGGTTCAAATTTATAATAATGTATTTCAAAAAGTTCTATAAACTATAATTATATTTTTCTAAACATGCTTTTATTCACCAAACATTGAAATGAAAATAGAGGATTCATTCTTTTCAATCAATTTCCCAGAATATAACTGCTTCTAGTGTTGGATAAACTAAATATGGAGATCCGTAAAATGTTTATTTTGATTATGTATCCATCTATGAATAAAAAGCATTAACCTTCTAGTAGTTTGGAATATTTACTTGAAAATATGACCCTTAGAAATTATGGGGAATTTATAGGTTAAAAACTTAAAATGCTCTTTCCAATTTTTTACAAAAGCATTTAAATAAAAATATGTCAGGGATATATTTGCCAAGAGGAAGTAAACAATTTAACTTAAGAACTGATTTTTCTCTCCTTAATTAAAGTCCTTTATAAGCACTATCAAAAATATTTCAGGAACCAGAATCTAAACATACGAACACAAATTTCATAATAAATGTGAATATGAATGTAGGTGGTTGATTAAATGACCAAAACAGTGGGGGCTGTGGATTTGTGGGGTGGTGGAATAAATCCTAGCACTTCAGATGGTGACTAGAAATTCATTGGCAGCAACCTGTTTATAAATCAATAAGTTTAGGTTTAAAATCCTTCCGATACTCAAACCAAATTGTTTAGGATAGAAGCCTAGAATTGAGAGAAGAACGGACGTTCATGATTCACTGATCTGTTCAAGACACTGTTAATGTGCTAAAGTGACATGCTTCCGTATATTCAAAAGACCTCCTGGTTTATCTGGAAAGATGCTGAGAATCATCATCCTTCAATAAACAAATAAGTCTGATGCTGCTTCTCCTGGAGTAGCAGTGCTTAGAAGAGGAACATCCGCATAGCCAAGCGAGGCCGTAATTCAGCGTCTTCCTTCTTGACTGGATTTGGAGTTCAGTCTGAACCCACTCTTCATGGTGCCAGAAGCCACGGGAACTTTTCCCCATCAGTTACATGGGCTTCTCATTATACCTCGGTTTCTGTCGCCCTGGAGGATAACAACCTGTCTCCTGAAGTTCTCCTAAAAGCCCCAAAGAAATATTACATGCATCACTTTGACTATATTTTAAGTCAGGCTGTTCCACACAAATGCTGAAAAGTTGTTAAAACTTGCTCAGCCATTGTTATATAACACTCAGACACAACACAGACAGAAGCTGAATTAGAAAATAAAGCACACACTTGGATTTTGTTTTTTCGTTAACTGAATAGTTCTGCCTGCTGTGTCTTAGAGAATATAAAATGTAAGTTTAGCTAAAACGTTATACTGTTCAAAAGAGTAAACAAAATATTTTCTTATTTAACCTTTTAATTTAGAAAAAAAAGAGCATGAAAGCTAGCTTTACAAAAATATCTGATGCAAAATACTAGACCAAAATGGTATATTTTATGAAGACCTTCTCATACATAAAGTTTCTCATATAAAGGTACTCCCCCTTTTTTCCTTTTTTTCCCTGAGCTTCACTTCTTCTTGAAATATCCATGTGACTAACAAAAAAAATGACCTCAATTTGAGGGATCTGGCAGCTATCCTTGCCTAGCTCTATGACTAAATCTAATCAGAGAAGTAATTTTTCTCCCAAAGTAAATGACTCTGGATGTTATACTGCCGAAATTTTCAGAGACCTCAGTACAACAGCAATAATGTTAAAACCCTCTTCAAACAAATAACCATGAAGGAAATAGATGACGATAAAATCTAAGCTTCTAAACTTTCCCTTTCCCTGCTCCATCTATGTCCTCACTCCATCCCTCTTTCTTCCTCTCTCTATATACACTCACACACATACACATGATCAGGAAACCCTCAGGTAAATATCTTCATCCCCTCTTTTAATGGCACATATAAAGTAAATTTGGAAAACAAAATTCATAAAAATAATACTCATTTTGGAGTTCATTTACTGCACACAAACATTTGAAATTCTCCTTAGTAACATACTAAGAAATTTTACTTTCTCGATAGTTTTTTATTCTGAGAAGGATTTTAGAAATATAAATATGGCATTATAATCATAGACAAAGTGTGTTTTCTCAATTTGATGAATATTTATCACTCTGTAGAACATTGTAGTAGAATTAATAGGTGGAAGATAATATTAAATGTTTTCAATATTCTAAATAAGAAAGAACTTCCATTCTGTCACATCCCGTACTTGGATCCTATTGTTTATAGAGGACACCTAAGACATGAATAGTTTGGTCTCTTGGAGTTTCTCTCGTGAGAGAAGCACTATGTTAGCACAGCGCCTTATGTATAATGGGTGTTTGATATCTACTCATTGGATGAATAACAGATCTACTTTATACAGGATAAAATGAGCCCAAAAGATTCATAAAACAGTTCCAGAGAAAGTGACGTCATGCAGACCTGGGCATCAGAACATAGAGTAGAGAGATGCACACGTTAGTAACATCATTGGGTAAATTATGCCCTGGAAAACATCCCTGGTGTACTTATTGATGCTATGGAGACGTTTAACTATCAGTGCTTTGTGAAGCCTCTGCCATTTTGCTTATTTTCTCCTACTGTGTTGCATGTTGATGGGGCAAATATTTTATTTTCCCCATTTTGGGAATGTCTGGGGGATACTTGCTATCACCACTGAGGTGTGACCAAGGTTTTGGGGGATATGTTAGGAAATAAAATAATCTGATAGAATAGTGATATATGTTTCATGGGTTGACTCTCATAATTCATCACTTTTATGGTTGATTTAATGACACTGCAATTTTTACACATCCACAAAACAGCATCATGATGTATTTCCTACTTAGTATATCATGTCTGTCATATTTCTTGTTCTGCCACGGCTCCTAGAGCTACTTAAAGTTATGAAGTTATCTTTGGAGGTTGGGTTGGCACACAAGGACATCTCCTACAAGCCCATTCTGATCCTTTCCTGTGATAAACTTGAAGCAGGCATTGCGCTGAACACTATGGATATGTAGATGACATAAACTCTTGAGAAAAGTGGTTTCACACAGTATAGAAAAAGAGCTGTGTCCACTTTGCCAAATATGGGAAAGGTAAACCACTCAGTCTAACCTCATTTTTATCATTGTACAATCAGGTTTATATATAATACTGAAAGCAATCCTTCAGCAACTGATGTTACCCAACCTAAGTATGAGAAAAAAAGAAATTATCTTTTGCTAATAAAACATTCCTTTGGACAATGAAATATTAATAGAAAAAAGGGCTTGTGAAGCATAAATAACAACTAAATAGTGCTATTTAAGTAGAGAGAATGAAATCATCACAGAATCAAATATAACATATCCTGCTGGCCATTAAAGATGAAACTGCTGATTCCTTTAGATATTTAGCATAAACTTTGATTTATTTTTTCTAAAAATGGATATGGATCTGTCACAATTCATTTCCACTTTTCCCTCACTTGATTTCTATGATGCATATTTGTGCATATGAACCTAGATCATGAATACAAATTGTGCTCCTGTAAAAGAATATTTGCTGGACCTCCAGGAAATAGACAATACTTACTGGACCTTCATGGGACTGAACGACCTATCAATCACGTTCATAAAGAGGCTTTTGCCTACTGAGTCACTTGGTCACATGTAGCACACAGGTATTTTATCTTTTGCAAGTGTAAGGTGTGCTGGAGTCGATGACAGATCATACTAATTAAACTCAAGGAATGGAAAAAAGCAAAGTAACTAGAAAAGCTTATTTAAAAATGTGTGTGTACATGGATCTCATTCCTTCTACATCACCGGAACCAGATTCAGAATCAATAGCTCCACTCTGGCATCTATGTCTTTTCTTTTTGCTTTGAAACAGAAAAAGGAAATTTGAGGTTTTTGAAAGGGAAGATTCTGTTTTATTTCAGTGTTAACTATAAAAGCATGGAATAGGTAGGAACTTTATGTACACTTGTTTTATATACATAATTTACACATTGAAAAGTGTAACAATTACTAACTAGCATTTACTCCAGCGAATAATTTCTTGCAACAGAAAATGATGTGTATGAATAATTTAATGTGTGCAATTCTTACATGTAAATTTGTTTTGATAAATTAGACAAAAACTTTTTTAAACTCTCTCTCTTTCCTAAGTTTCTCTTCTTTTTTTTCTTTTTTGAGTCTGTCCCAGTTACTAGGTCAGAAACATCTCCAAAGGGATGCAGTCAAAATTATTGGTATATGTGTTATACCAGCTTTTAAGATGTTACACAACAGACTGATACAAATATAGACTACTGACCCTTGACAAGGGAGTAAAGACAATACAATGGAGCAAAGATAGTCTTTTCATAAAATAGTGCTGGAACAACTGGATAGTCACATGCAAAAAAATTAATCTAGACACAGACCTTATACCCTTCACAAAAATGAACTCAAAATGGATTATAGACTTAAATATAAAGTGAAAAACTATGAAACTGCTAACACACAACACAGAAGAAAATCTACATGACCTTGGGTTTGGTGGTGACTTTCTAAAGACAACACCAAAGGCATAATTCATGAAAGAAATAATTGATAAACTGGGCTTCACTAAAATTAAAAAACTTCTGTTCATGAGAGGCAATGTCAAGAGAATGAAAAGACAAGCCACAGACTGGGAGACAATATTTGCAAAACACATATCTGATAAGAACTATTATCTGAAATATACAAAGAACTCTTAAAACAACCCAATTGAAAAATGGGCAAAAGATCTGAAAACATCTTACCAAGAATATATACAAATGGCAAATAAACATATGAAAAAATGCTCAATGTCATATGTCATCAGGGAAATGCAAATTAAAACAACAATGAAATACCACTACCCAACTATTAAAATGGCTGCAATTCAAAACACTGACAACATGAAATGCTGACAAGAATGTGGACCAGGAGGAACACTCATTGACCGCTGATGGGAATGTAAAATGGTACAACCACTTTGGAAGACAGTTTGGCAGTTTCCTATAAAACTGAACGTAGGCTTACCATATGATCCATTACTGGGTCCATTACTTACTCCTTGGTATTTACCCAAATGAGTTGAAAACTTACATCCACACAAAAACCTGCACACGAATGTTTATAGCAGCTTTTTTCATAATTGACAAAACGTGGAAGTAACCAAGATGTCCTTCACTAGGTGAATGGACGCATAAACTGCGGTACATCCAATGGAATATTATTCAACACTAGTGGTGCTGATCGCGCAGCGTGTTATTTATTTGTATGCTTTTCTTAGATACCACTAATATAAAATAATGTGCTTAAACCTCTATTCCTTACCCCACCTACTTTAGACATTTACTCTAAATTTTCCACTGTTTAAGAGGAAATTTTAGAGCACTTATATTTTCCTCCAAACTCCTTCCACCATGTATCTTTGTAATAATTTTTGCCTGTATTTTTACTTGATACTGTTTGCCTTCTGTTCTGTGATGACATGTAAGTTTTCTGTCTTTATCTATAGCTTATTTCCAAATTCTAAAAAATATTATATATGTATATATAACATATTTAGGATAAGTTAGATTATAATATATATTATAATTATATAAATAAATATGAATATTATATAAATTATATATATACAAATTAATATATATAAATTATTCTGTGAATTTTTTAACAGCAGAGCTAGTTAGCATGTTGGAATTACTTTCCTTCTCTTTAGACCCAACATCCCAACTCTTGTGCCGCTTAAAGAAAATGTTGCTAGCATCAAAGCAAAATCAATTTTTGTCTTATTCTCCACCATTTGCTTAAATTCAAATCACATTTAATGTGTGTTTTATATGTAGATGATGATGTTCATCTACATATTTTATTTCCTGGTGCTTTTAATTGCCTTTCTTTTCTATTAACAAAAGAATAATGAATCTCCCCCACAACCGCAATATATGTACCCTATCTAGAATTTCATGTACTCCTCCAGTTCATTTCCCAGAGCCATGCCCTCCTAGACTTTTCACACTCCTGCTCTGCTGAAATCTGTCTTCGTTTTAGACCTGCTGCACTCCTGTCATCCTAAGATTGCATTTCACCATACTCCTGTCTTTAATTCACCGTTTCCTGAATCCCAGGTTATTTTCCCTTTTAATTTTTCTCCTTTGCTCAGAAGAAGTAACTTCCTAAAAAATATTGACTTTTAGTTCCCTGTTACGTTTTAATTCTAATTAGGTCTCGCTATTTTTTCATTTTAAGATTTACCTTTTTATTGATGTTATTCTGTACTTTGAACGATTTTTCTCCCTCCATTAGGAAATTAATATTTCTATAGTTTTTTTTTCCCTCTCCTTCTTCTGGTTTTAATTGATTGAGTGTTCACAGCAAAAATGAAGGACCCAGTTGATGTGTTTCCGACTAAGTTATTGTAGCTTTTCCCTCCTCTTAAGTAAGTCATGTCAGAGTGAGGAACACTTGACTCAGACGTGCTAACTCCAGCGTTAGGAACCAAACAGTTCACTAAATTTCTTTAGAGAAAATCCCTTATTTTTTGACTAGAGAGTAGAAAACTGGCTGCTCTGCTCTCATATGAAAGAAGGTGTGTAGGGTGAAATGTCCACCTGTTCCACAGTTAAACACAAGATCAAACCTCCATTTTTAGCTCCCTGCCCTGCCTATTGCTTGGACCTCTCAAAGCATCTTCACCTGAGATGTGTGTATCCTGAGCGGTGATTTACTTTTCTCATTTCATTCATAAACTTACTTTACATATTCTGTTTTCCAGAAATTTATTGAGAGTTCTCATCTGCTGATAACACCATTATATGCCTTATATTTCACTGGATTATTTATTTTTGTAGTTTTCACTGAATGACCATTGGGGTTCAGAAGGGAGAGGAGAGAAAGGCCTGCATTCTAGCCATGATTTAAGTAGAAAGTTTAAACTTTCATATTTTTATTTTGAATAGAAAGAAATGTCAATGTGCATAAATCCAATATAGGCATAAAATTTTCTATTTGAAGAAACAAAATTTTCCCCGTAAAATTCACTTGCTCCCTAAAAGTTATTCACATCAAAATACGTTATTTTTAAGGTGGTTTTGAAATTAATGTGTATTTCTTAAAAATTTTTTTATTGACATATAATTGACATACAATATCCTAATAGTTTCAGATGTATATAATGTGATTTGATATTTATATACATTCTGAAATGATCACCACGATAAATCTAGTTACCATCTGCCACCAAAGTTGTTGCAATATTATTGACTATATTCCCTATGCTGTACATTATATCCACATGACTTATTTTATGACTGGAAGTTTGTACCTCTTAATCCCCTTCACACAGTTCACCAACCCCAGCACCCCCGCCTCGTAACTGCTGTTTATTTCCTGTATCTAGGAGTCTGTTTCTGTTTGTTACTTTTAAACAAAAGTAAATGAGTAAGGATTCTGGTGGTAATCAATTTACCTGGGGGAAAAACAGCACTTCTGAAGTGTGTAGTTAATTTGCATATTATTGTGCAAGAGAATAAAATATACTTTGCTTAAAAAATTATTTCAAAGTATTTTCCCGAAGAATTTTGGGTACTTCAGAGCATGGCATGCAATTTGGTAGTTTTTATTTGCTTTCTTTAAACAGAGTTCATAGATCAAGTTGATGGACCATCAAACATTAATTAGTTATTATATAAACACATTTACCAGCTGCATTTATTCCATAAACAAAGGCAGGTCAAATATGTCATCACAAAAATGGATTTAAATTAGTTGTACATAGCCTGTAATTTATTATTCAGATATGAAAAATGATTTTTGGTAATGAATTTCTCATATAACTAATCAGGCTTATTTTCTAAACTCTGAAGAAACCATTAATTTGCCTTGTTATAATAATCTATTTTAATGGGCCTTTCAGAACTCCCTATATGGCTACTAATGGCTTTGAATATAGAAGTCGTCTCATGTCTCATCTATTCCTAGTTTTATTTTCATTAATCATTATGCTATCATTGAAGCACTGACATTTTTCTACACAAGATGCTGAGCGCATCTATAAAGAACAATTTGCATAAAGCTGCAGAGTCTTTCCCAGAAAAGAATGAAAAGGCAACTCTCCACTATGGCAACTCTTTGGCAAGGAGAGCTTTAAGATAGACTTCCCAAAAGTCACTCACGTGTTAGGTAGGCTCAGTGCTCTGGAGATTCAGAAGATCGCCAAGAAACTACAAGTCTTCATTAGGAGGTACATGTATCAAAGCCAGTGTAGTATGGCATTTCCAGGCGTAACATCTGGCCCACAGCACTATGGCACTCGCAAACATGACCCCACCAATTCTTGACCATCAGTTTCCTGCTCAATTACCTGGTCTACGTTGATTTGACAATGATTTTTTTTTTCCGCAGTGATTATGGTTTAATAAAAATGTATTTTTTTAATGACCATTACATGCCGCTTAAGCTTGATTATGGTTTTGGGTCATTTATTTTTCTAGGATTCTTTTCTACATTCATAAAAGTTCAGTTACTGTACTGTACTTATCAAGAATTTATGAACTTTCCTTAATTATCATTAAAAGTTTGATGACTTCAATTACCTACATTATAAATTTGCCTTTTTTTGAGATGTTACCTCCAAAACTATCTGCTTTAAAAGACATTTCCCGGATAGTAAAAAGTAGGGGGGATGTGTAAGATAGAACCTCAAACACTCCAGTAAATTATATGAGATCATGCACTATGAAGAGCATGCGAAAGAGCATGGTGTAGTGAGAACTTTAAAATCATAAAGGCCATAATTGCATATGAATAGTATTTTCATTAATTTTTTGTTGGTGTTTATGGGTAGGGAGAGAGGGCTTTGAAAAAAATTATTGTTTTCAAATTGTGCTTAATGAAGACAGAATATAATATTAAAATAGTTTAGCATAGTCTCCTTGCAGTAAGCATTTTAATGTGCACACATGAATACCAATAACTTTGTTTGTAGCTTAGAATATAAAATTTAGTGGCACACGCCTTTTGCTCCTAATACCATTTAGCAATAACCCAGCATCTGTTCTAGACACTGGAGATCTAGCAATGCACAAATCAGCTATGGTCTCTGTCCTCAAGGAGCTTATGCACTGTGAGGCCATATCTTGTCATAAGTTGGTGCCTTTCCCCATGGTGTTGTTTCTGTACAGTACTCTTATCTGTCTTCTATCCACCTGTCAAACTCATGTGGTAAGGCCTATTTTAACTTTTGTTTCTTTTATGAAATATCCCTGAGATCACATCTACTTAGCCCTTAAACTTCCCTCAGTATAAATTTTATAAAACAGTATATACAGTTGGCCCTTTGTAACCTCCAGTCCTGCATCAGCAGATTCAACCAACCTCGGATGGAAAGGCCTGCAATGGTTGCGACCCTCCTGAACACACACAGACTTTTTTCTTGTTATTATTCCCTAAACAACACAGTATAACAACTATTTACATAGCATTTACAGTGTATTAGGTATTATACGTCATCTAGAGATGATTTAAAGTATACAGAAGGAAAAGCATAGATTATATGCAAATACCACTCTGTTTTATATAAGGGACTTGAGCATCCTCAGATTTTTGTATCAAGAGTCTTGGAACCAATTCCCAATGGATACTAAGGGATGACTATTTTTCAACTGAGATACAGTATAATAAAGTAGTTTCAAGAGAAGGCCCTGGAATTATATTGCTCAGGTTTGAATATTATCTCTGCCACTTATTGGCTGTAAGCTTTGGCAATATTTTATTTAACCACTTGCTAACTCAGGTTTCTCATACATGAAATGAAGAAAATAAGAATACCTGCTCCATAAGATATTGTGACGATACACTGGTTTATCTAGTTTATCAGCAAAGCATGTGGGAAAGTTCTGTAACAAAGCACTAAAGAATATTAGTTATGATTCCATTTAGTTTTGCCATTACTATTAATAGTGTTATCATTGTACCACATTGTGGAATGGTTCTGTTCTTTAGTGAAAAGCATAAGTTATAAGAACAGAGATAATGTTTTACTCATTATTATACAACCAATGCCTAGCACGGTTCTTGGCAACAAGCAATGCTCAAGAAAAACTATTGATTTGAATTTAATCCTTATATACACTAAAGTCAATGTGACAACTCAAGAAGGAGGCAGTGACACAAAGAAGACAAAAATATAAAAAACTATAAATCTCTTACTTTGCAAGGTACCATGCTGGAGTCTAAAAACAGAGAAGATACAGGGTTTGGGAATTAAGAGGCTTGTGATTTAAGACTGGTTTCACTGTGCCTGTTACATTAGGCAAAGTTGTTAAACGCTTTGGGCCCAAATTCTCCCATCTATACCAGGAAGATTTCAATAGAAATAAATTTTAGTGTGAAAGTGCTTTATACACACACACGCACGCACACAGGAACATTACAATAGGAAGCTGTGTAACTTAAAAAGATAGGGATTGTAATTTCATTTATTCATTCAGGACATATATTTTAAAGAATTTTTAATGCATAAAACCCAGGGGATTGTATATCTGTGGAGTTTGAATATGGACTTATCCATGACATAAAACTGTGGATACAGCTCCTAGTTGATAGTCCACCTGCTCCTGATGTAGGAGACTCAAATGGCACGGGAATGTTATAATTAGAAAATGTAGTTCTTACATGCTGTCATGGCATGGAAACTGCTTGCCTATATTAATTCTAACAAATGTTCATTTACCACAAAAGAACTTACATTTCTAAAGTACTACTCTACATCTTTGTATGGTTAAGCTGAGAACAAGTTTACAACAATGTTAAGGACAAAATTAAGCTTTTATTAATTAATAACGAGATTAGAAACCATGAGATTATAGAAACTAATGATGCATGTAAATCAGAAATCATCGAGAGCAGTATGTTCAATTCACTGAGAACCCTGAAGTAACTTTGTGGCAGCCAGATCATTATCTCTCAGTCTCTTAGAGTGAGACTACCAAAAAGTCAATCATCAAAAAATAATCTTCTATTCACTTAATTTGGGATCCAATTGTTTATTCACTGATTTGAAATTACATTTGCTGCTTCAGCACTTGAGATCAAACTCAAGTATCCTAGATATATCAATGCATTACTACTCAGTTTGTTATATCCTAGGGCCATGACAACAACTCACCAACTTTTCCTAAACATCACGATATTTAACCTAAATAAAATTAAGATATAAACACAGAATAAAACATACCATCTATCTGATAGATCTTTGTTCCTCTACTAGGCAATCACTGTAAAATTATCAGTTCAGAGAGATGAAACTCCCTTATACAAATAGGTCATGTTGAAATAAGGGAAATTTGGCATCTTACATGTAAAATCTATGCCATTATTTACAAAAAAAACCAAAAACAAAACCCTGAATATCTTTGTGAACGTTACCTCTAAATATTAAATAAAATTTAATAAGTTTAATAAAAATATGCAATCTGCATAGAATTACGTTTTATTTTGAAAGTCAATATGTAGAAATGATGATGATCATGATAACAGTGCTGATAATGTTGACCACAAAAAAATCCTGATTAAATCTAGAAACAAGAAAAATAAACAAAAGTTATCTTTCTTTGTAACCTATATTGACCAAAATGGTAATGTTTAACTAACAGGAGCAACAATGATTACAGTTAGAGCAATCTTTAAACTACTGCTGAGTTATTTTTTGGAATGGCTGCATCTGCAGATATTCCAGCACAGCTTGAGGGTCCTTGTTTTTCATGTAATTGCCACATATACTAATATCTAGCTTTCTAATTCTCTCCAGTGGTAAGTTAACTAGTATTCCCTTGTTTGAATTTACTTTTTTTCTTCCGTCTATTAGTGAGGTTGAGCACTTACATATGCATTAGTCTTTCAGATTTTTCTTTCTCTGAACTGCCTATTCATAGTCTTTGCCAATGTTTGTCTTGAGTTTTATACCTTTCCTTGTCAATTTAAAGGAGTTTCATGTATAGTATGTATGTTAATCCCTTGTTGGCTTTAGATATTTAAACATATTTACCCAGTCTAACACTAATCTTTAAACATTATCTATGGCATTCTTAAATAAACAGAAATTTCTCATTTTGATGGAGTCAAATCAGCCCTAAACAGCTCAATTATACAGAGGGCTAAGGCAAAGAAACACACAGACCCATCAAGAAGGCTTTCTCTGAGCCCCTTCCTTGTTATCTGACACCATTTCCCACACATATACAACCAGTAGCTAATCACCATTGTCTCTCCAAGGGATTCCCATAATGTTTGTGTTAGTAAACCTGCCTTGGGATCCATCATCCTCCTATTACTTCTTTCAAAATTCCAGGCATAAAAAGTCTGCACAGTATGCTAGTTTGCTATCTTGTCCTGCAAAACTTCCTAGGACCAAAGGATTCATCAACTATCTTCCTTTCCTCGACATTCCTAAAATTTGAACTGAGATTGTTTCATGGTGGACATCAACAATGTAAAAATTCCAAAACCTCCTCAGATATTCAATGCAAAATTTGGGTTAAGATTTGATGGTATTTGACCACCAACTCTTTTGCCATTCTTCCCATTAAACTGTTCTACCATTCTAGCTGCATTTTTCTGTTTTCTTCACCTTTTTTTTTTTGGCTGAGGAAGATTCATAATGAGCTAATATCTGTTGTCAGTCTTCCTCTTTTTGCTTGAGGAAGATTCGCCCTGAGCTAACATCCATGCCAGTCTTCCTCTATTTTGTTTGTGGGCCACCACCACAACATGGCAACTGATGAGTGGTGTAGGTCTGCACCTGGGAACTGAACCCAGGCCACTGAAGCAGAGCATACTGAACTTAACCACCAGGCCAGTGGGTTGGCCTCCCTTCACCAGTCATTTTTAATTTGGTTTATAAGGTGGCTAAATAAAACTTTAAAATTTTTGTCCGTTGGGATTATGGTTTTGATTAAAATAAGTAAAATGGTAAGAATGGCATTTATTCCCATTATTATTAGAGGTAGATTTTTAGATTATAGACATTAACTCTTTGTTTTTCATATTTATTGTGATTTTACCACTTAATTTTTAAAATGATACTCATGATTTTTATGGGTATCCAGAAATTCATTTAAGCGTTCAAATTTTTCCTCAGTTATTTCTTCCACTGTTATTATCTTTAGGAATTTTTTCTCCAGCCTCAAATTTCTTAAATATCTATTGTTCAGCCTTTCCCATCAAAATAATTTGCCTATGTTTCTCAAGTCATAATCTGATTCTAAAATAGTTGAATTATATTGTTATATTTGGCATAAATATAAAATTTCATATAAATTCCGAGATAGGGTATTCTGCAGTATGTTCCCAATCTTGGAAGATTCTTTACAAATAATATCTCCATTTGTTGAAAATTGTTAACTCTGTTCCTTTCTTAGAGATTTGTATAATATATTTCTATAGTTCTATATTTGATAATAGGGTATTTAAATTATGTTTGTCCAGAGTTTTCCAAAAATCAATTACATTTAGATCATTTCCCCATCCAACCCTGCTCCAAAAAATAATAAAAGAAAAAAGCTGCCTAAGAAAAGCTCAAAGATGGGCTGATCTGGTCATGTAGTGGTTAAGTTTGCTTACTCCTCTTTGGTGGCCAGGGGTTCACAGGTTTGGATCCTGGGCATAGACCTAGCACCACTTGTCAAGCCACACTGTGGGGGCATTCCGCATAAAATAAAGATTGGCACAGACGTTTGCTCAGCTACAATCTTCCTCAAGCAAAAAGAGGAAGACTGGCAACACCAATGTTGGGTCAGGGCCAATCTTCCTCACCCCTAAAAAAAAAAAAAAAAGCTAGAAGATCATATTTGGTCATGTTGTCCTAGATTTTATTTCAGGGCTAAGTATTCAATTCTATTGATCTCTATGGATTCTTCTGTCAATACCACTTTGTTTGCTCTGTTTTAATTGTTACAGTTGTGTAAAATATTGCATTATCTCAGAAAGGCTGTCCATAATCTTTAAGATATTTTTAATTTATTCATAGTTTTCCCAGGTTATTTTTAATTCCATATTAATTTAAGAAACATGTTTTTGAGTTCCAACAAGATGTCATCAAGATTTTAGTTGAAACTGTATTAAACTTTAATTCAACTTTGAAGAATTGTTATCTTTATACTATTTTGTTTTCTTTTATGGGACTATTTTATGCCACTCCGTTTATTAAAATCTATTTTTACATCATTCAGCAAACTTTGTAGTTTTCTTTATATAGTTTCTGTGCATTTCTTGTGACATACTCCTGGGCATTCACAGTTTTCATTAATATTTCAAATGGAACACTATCTCTTTTCTATTATATCTTCAACTTGGTTGTTGCTGAGGTATAAGAAAACTATTAATTTTTACATATATTACTTGTATCTAGATCCTTAACTGAACTTATTAATTGTAATTCTTTTTCAGAATTCAAGATTCTTTTGGGATTGAGTACATTATCATAATGTCTGAAAAAGCAATAATTTTGTCTCCTTCCAATTATTATACCTTTTCTATTCATTTAATTTCTTACTTCTAGAAACTTTCAGAAAAAAAATATAATAATAGCGTTAGGTGACATATTTCCCTTATTCTCATTTTTTAATGATTCTTTCGCCAGTGTTTCATCCTTAAATAAAATCTTCCCAAAAAAGTTCATGGATGGATTTCAGGAACTGAAACCCTTCTTGAATCCCTGGAATTATTTGTAATATTTTGCATGTATATGCATTTCCCTGGGGAGAGAAGTCTTAGCTTTAATAAAATTTTGAAGAGGTCTAGACACAAATAAGCTTTTATAAATCTTATATTAGGAATTAGTACATAGAATTATATGATAATAAGTGTAAAAATTCAATTAGGCAATTTATGATGAAGAGGTAAATTTAAAAAATTTAATTGCCAAAGAAAACATGAAAAATAAAATTATATGCCAATTGAATTCAACCATTCTTGTATTTTTAAACCTCCAAAATGAGGTACAGTTGGCTCTCGGTACCCGCGGGTTCCCTAAAAGCATATTCAACCAACCGAGGACCGTGCACTACTTTTTTCAATCCATGGTTGGCTGAATCCACAGATGCTGAACCCTCGGCTACTGAGGGATGACTATGGGACTTGAGCATCCGCAATTTTTGGTATGCGTGAAGAATCCTGGAACAAACCCCGCACAGACAAAGAGGGACAACTGTATTTGCAATTCAAACAACTAAACAATGATTTAAGAATAATTTATCCATTAATGTCCCAGACCCTGAAGGTTTAATTTTTAAAGTAACCGTTTTTTGTATATAATAGTCAAAAAGTGAATCCTATTCTAAGATGCTGTTAGTGTACGGAAACCGACCTATTTGCCATTTAGGAACTCAAAGTGAATGGTAAGTTGCTCTGCAGCCTAACTGACTCCCAGAAATAGAGTAGATCTCTTCTCTGGGGTCTGGCCTGTTGCAGCTGAACAGTATTTCTAGAGTTTTGATACCCTAATTCTAAGAGTTTAATGATTGCAAACACAACAACGTAACCTCATCTTCTTTTGAAATGCATTATTGTGGTTACTTTACTCCCATGATATGGCATAATTAATAGAGCAGGTGATGTACATGCACAATTGAATTTAAGTACCTTAAATAACTTGTTATCCACCCAAATGCGTAAAAGGCAAAGACTTATCACAATGACTGTTATCAGGAGATCACCATGACATCACTGTGAGTGCCCATTACAATGGGCCCCACCCTTTTCTTTAGATCAGACCACAATGACACCACTAGCCAGTCACCCATAGACTCTCAGATCATCACATTATCATGAAATTCACTCTATCAGTAAGTACTTCTTAGATTAATAAACAACTGATTTTTTAAAATGCATGATCATGTAAGGTTTTTTTTCCAATATTCAGAAATAAACTTCTACTGGAGAGTATGGTTCAGTGAGTCTCAGCTGTTCGAGGGTCAGGTCAGGTTGCTGGAATACCCTAGCTCCTAGCAACGGTGGAAAGTGAAGTGGTTACTCTTGATACACGATGGTAGTGCCGAAGCTGCATCTGCCCATCACCTTCTGAGGCACGTTGTAAGGACTCTTTATTCCTGGGTCCCCTCAAACAGAGGCAGAAGCAGAGGCCACTCAGCCCACCTACATAGAGTGCCTCCTGACAAACTGAAAAGCACAGCTTCAGATGGACACACTCATACACATGTATATAACCTCATCAGACACATACACTTCCACACACACATGTTCACATTGGCATATACACACATTGCCTCAATCCTATATGTGATGTGTACAGTTACGCTCATACACAACACTCACAAACCCAAACATTCTCAAAATTATCATATTAAAGCCATTACTATGAGTCAGATATTATTCTAAGTGTTTTACACATAGTAAATCATTGGAATTTCACAACACTCTTATGAAACGAATACAATTATAATCCCCATTTTAAGAACAGGAAACTACAGTAGACAGAATACTGGCCTCTCAAAGATGTCCACATGTGAATCCTTGAAACTGGGAATATGTTATGGCAAAAGGGACTTTGTGGATGTTAAGGATCTTGATACAGGGACATTACTTTGGACCACCCAGGTAGATCTGATGCAATCACAAGAATCCTTATGAGAAGCAAAAGAGTGAGAGTCAGAGAAGGGGACGTGAAGACAGAAGCAGAGGTTAAACAGAGATTTGAAGAGGCTGTACAGTCCTTCCTGAAAATGGAGGAAACCAGGAAGGCAGGTGAGCTCTAGAAGCTGGAAGCTGGAAACAACAAGGAACTGGATTCTCCCCTAAAGCTTCTGGAAGAAATGCAGCCTTACTGACCCCTTGACTTTAGGACTTCCGACCTTAGAATTGAAATAGAGTAAATATAGGCTGTGTTAGGCCATTAAGTTTACAACAGCAACAGGAAATGAAAACAGAAACTGTACCTAAACTGGTATGTAACTTCAAATTCATGCACCTGGTAATCCATAGAGCTGTTATAAGAGCTAGCACTTGGCTTTAAAGAGTGTTCTAAACATCAAACTCGATTTTGCCGATCGCTTGTTTGTACAGACATATTATAACATTATAACATAAAATATACACACGTGCATGTGTGTGTGTATGTTTCACATATTTACACACCACCAGTTGCCTTATTGTTTTCAACTAAGAACCCAACAGGGAGAAAGACCTGCACTAGTATCCTTTGTCAGGACTGACACCAAGGCCATAGCTACCCTTACTTCCCCTGCCGACAGACCTCTGTAGGCCTCAGGGGCTGTTTGACAAACAGGAGGAAGAAAGATCAGAGCAGGAAAGATAGTGAAAGGGAAAAGAGTGTTTTTCAGGTCAAAACTTTCTCAGATTCTCCTCCTATTGAATTTTGAAAACATCCTTATGTATAGGCAAGTGTGTGTATATATATATATATATATGTTTTGTAATAAAAATACAGAAATAGGAACAAAAAATTTCTATTTTAAAGTTATATTGGTCTATCATTATGAATTAAGTAGGATTAGCTTTAATATATTTCCAATTCTTGTAACCTGAAACTTATTCAAGTTATATGATGAGGTTTCCATGTATTATTGAAAAGTTCATTGCTTCAGATGTTTATTTATTCATTCAATAAATATTTGTTAACTGTTCTAGTCAGTGAGGACATGGAAGATGTTGTATTTAAAAGGAAATGGCATTAATTTAAAAAAGTGTGTATTGTATAAGTTCTGTGAAAAAAATAAATGGGGGCTGCCTGGGGGATGGAGCCATGCTATTTTATAAAGTGAAATCGGAAAAGACCTGGTTGTTAAGGTGACATTTTAATGAGATGTGGAGAAAATGAGGAAAAGAGCTATGTGGATATGTGGTGAAAGATATTCCAGCAAGATGAGCAGGAAGCACAGAGGTCCTCAGACGGAAGCATGTTTAGTTATTATATTAGGTATATCAGTTACTAAGCATCCATTTTACCAGAAACTAAATAGTATATATTATGTTAAGTTCAATTGTAGCTAGAAGGTAGATATAATATTTTATATACCCTGCAGTATATTATATAATTACACCGGCAAAGATCTATAAAGTCAGTACTACCTGGGAGGGTACAGGTTACTGGAAGGTTGACACATTTACCGACACTCATCCTCTGATAATGTCAATGACTTTAGCATGATTCTGACTTGTGTTAACTGATGTTTAGATTTCATCAGGATGATTCTTCAGTAATAATCAATTCTCTATGGGAATTTTATCCCTTTCCATTATGACTCTCTCCTTAACGTTAGGTTATAGCTGACTTCAGAGATGACATCACCATGGTGTGCAGTTATGCTCTGTAGACAGTAGTCAAAAGAGATCTAATTACAACTAGGAATTTTCATCCTCTTTGCATTAACTTGTTTCAATGAAATAAACTACTAAAATGGGTTTACCTTTATTATGACTAAAAATATATCTTCAGGCACTTATCTAGTAGCCTATTATAATTATCAATGGCAACATCTCAAGTTACAGCATATACTTCAAAATAACAAGGGTAGAAGATCTGTAAAACTACAATGATAATGGTGACTGTAATACTATTTTTCTTATCATTAGTTGAGACATATTAGATACAGCGCAAACTAGTAATGGGTAGATGTTTTCCAATACCATAAGAAATAGAGTTTTATTAAGTTTGTAATAAACATCTAATTGTTAATTAAAGAGATTATTTGGGGCCGGCTCCGTGGCCGAGTGGTTAAGTTCGCGTGCTCCGCTGCGGCGGCCCAGGGTTGGGATCCTGGGCGCGGACATGGCATGCTCGTCAGGCCACGTTGTGGCAGCGTCACACATCCCACAACTAGAAGGACCTGCAACTAAGATATACAACTGTGTACCGGGTGGGGTGGGGTGGGGAGATAAAGCAGGAAAAAAAAAAAAAAAGATTGGCAACAGTTGTTAGCCCAGGTGCCAATCCTTAAAAAAAAAAAAAAAAAAAGAGAGAGAGAGAGAGATTATTCATTAGGTGGTTGAATTAACTTTTAAAAAATATTATTCAATCTTGACTATTCTGGTACCCAGACAGGAAATAATTCCACCAGAAGGATCACTGTGCCTGGAATCATACAGAACCATCGCTGCAGAGGTTTCCCTTTAACCAAACACTGAGTAGAGGATGCGCACAGTCAGTATAAATGAATTCAGTTTTGAAAGGATATTACTTTTGCCAAGGTTTTCTTCAAACATCTGGTATCTGAGAAACTGAGCTTCGCATTAATATTTCATTCTCTTGTGATCTCCATCTTATCTTCCTATATTAAGTTGGAGAAATACACTGGAAAGTACTTTAACCACACTGTGTCATCTCCCCACAGAAATACATTCAGCAGTTATGATTTAATATTATATATTGCATTCTAAGAGTCAATAAAGACAGTGTTCATCCGAAGAACTCTTCTACCTTTTTTCAAACATTACGACTGAGTCAATTGTCTACTATATTTTACAAACCTGACATGAGACTTTATGAATTTTTACTCTGTTAGAGTCTTATTAATACATACATACAAAGTAAAAGGAGAGAGCCAGGAGGGGAAAGTGGAATCATGTCTTAAAATCTCAGTTCTACTGGTAAATACATAAATTGTTCAGTGAGTTATCTTTATAATTACTTATTTTTAAATAAATCGGTTTGTATGTAATTTTCAATCTCTACATATACTAACATAGGAATAATATTATAAAAATATAGTGCAAAGTATATAAACCAGAAAAAATTTTAATGTAAAAATTATTTTGCTGTGAAAAGGGTATCTGTAAAGAATACTAGCTGTGAAAACAAATGTTCCTCTTGGTCTAAAGTTATCAGAATTTAAAACAAATATGTAACATACTGTAAAATACTATAAATTAATGACCGAACCAGAAGCAGCTGTGAGTTGTGCGGTTATGAACAACTGTGTAAATATTTTAGGCTGTAGAGGGTAAAACATGAGACCCTGGCCACCTTTCCCATTAATGCATACTTTTCTTGATCTCACCTAAAGACTTTTGGGTTAAATTGTTCAGAAAGTAAAGAAAAGCAAAGAGGAAGGAGACTAGAATGAGGATTGAAATATTTTTTGAGGATTATATAAAACATGTAAGAGGTAGTTTTGTGAATTTAGAAAAGCTATTTGAAAAAATTATGCTCCTAAAAATCCAAGAAAACTGGATTCATGTAAAAAATAAAAATTTTTTGCAGTCAAATCCCATGAAAAGTTACTGTAAGTAAAAAGAGAGCAACAGAACAATGCAACTACATGCAAAGATGCATGACAGAAAGTCATATTCAAAATTGAAAAGTTTTTCTGAAAAAATACTCAGAAGGGAGATGGTAGAACTCAGGGAAGAATTGGAAACAAAAGCAACAATCATTTCAGAAATGAATACTAAATTAGAAAGAATACAGGATTGACTAATCACAATAGATAATGCCTCAAAATAAATGAAGGTGAGACAAAGGAAATTTTAAAAAATCAAAATAAAATGCAAGAAGAGATTTAAAAAAAAAAGATTGAAGAGAGAGTGACAAATAATGAAAATAAGCAGAGAATATGCAACATCTATATAACAGGAATCCCTAAAACAGAAAACCAAAACAAGGCAGTAGAACAAATAATAAAATCTATAGTTCAAGAAAGCTTTCCTTTGATGATAAAAATAGTCATAATTTAATATTTAAGCTACATATTAAAGAACACTACATGAATCTGAGAATATCATTCCCAAATGACCTGGACCAAGATATATTCTAGTAAAATAATAGGATTTTAAAGAAAGAGAAAGAAATATCCCTTGGTCAGCTCACAAAAACACCACCTGATTTAAAAGGTGTGCAGGAGGACAATGGTCTCATCAGATTTTTCAACACAAATGGTTTATGCCAGAAAATAAATAGAGTAAAATATTTAAAACACTCAAAGAAAATGTGAAATAATGATTTTATATCCAGTAAAATTGACCTTTAAGTATAAAGGGTACAAACAGTTAACAACATGCAAGATTTCGGAGACTTTTGTACCCATGAGCCCTTCTTAAGGGATCTGTTAAATAATGAGCTACAAACAACAAAATAACTAGAAAGACTTCAACATGGAACCTGATAATTAGAACATACAGTTACATGTAGAACTTCATACTACTTGAAGATCGAAAGAGAAAGAGTATGTATATAATATTTGTATGAGGATGTATAAAGTGGGGAAAATGAAGACAGTATATTCAAATAACAAAAACTTAACTGTTTTTAGTAGTCATAATTAGTGGTGGTAGTATCAATAGTTGAGACTGTTTATGTGTAATATGAGACTATTGATATGGATCAGAGAAGGCAGAAGTGATTTAAAAGAGGTTAAGTAAAAAGCCCGTAGTCTCAAATTTTAGTTGAAAATATCAGAATGAACTATATATTTCCCAACTCTATCACTAAATAGGTCAAGAAACAATGACTAATCCCATAGCAGTGAGCATCCCTAACATTCTGGTACTCGGATTGACACCTTCAGGTGCTGTTTTCCATTAGGAAGAAGCAAGGAAGGGAACAAGGAAGGAAGGAAGGAAAGAAGGAAAACCCAGGGCTTCTTTGAGAAATGACCAATTCTATGGCTGTGTTAGGAGACATATAAGATGATTCTGGGACATACCGATAAACCAAATAAGAAGGAATCTCTCCGGGTTTACTAGGATCCTATAAAAAGGACTAAGGAGTCAAACTGAAGAGGGTTTCATTCGACAAGATGAGAGAATTTAAGCTCCAATGAGGTTAACAATTGCAATTTAATGAAACCACCAAATACTTTTAAACCCATGAGGTCATAATAATATTAAGAAAACAAATTAAGTGAATTATTCATCTTCTGAGTATGATGAATCAAGAAATTATTTTCAAAACTGGATAAATAGAGCAAAAGAGCATTTATTCTGCATGTCTGCTGTAACTGCTACTACCAGCTTACTCAGTATTACATGAAGAACAACGTCATCTTGTGAAATTATGCCAACTAATAATTTAAATCTAACGATAGAGTCAGATATCATCATTTTGCAATTCCCAAATGAATTAATGGATTTAGACTTTAAGCATCAATGGTTTCTAATAAATGTTTTTAGAAGTGAAAACCAGACATCATCTGGCCCTGAGGAAAGAACACAACATCCCCTATGATCCTACCAACATGGTTAAATCTGGTTCTGATCAAAAGTCTCTATCCAGCTGTCTATTTATAGAAAACACAGAAGACAGAGAAACATGGTAAACTATTCCATGAGTATATAATAGGCAAAATTCAGACTATGGGAAAATCTACAGGTCACAAAGCCCAGGGTCTTCAACAGATAAATTGTAGAGGCAAGAAAAAGTTGGAGGGAGAACCTATATATCAAACAGCTATAAGATACATCAAGTTTAAAATTACACTGTCCAGGAATCCATACTTGGATGATAAAACTATAAATACACCAAAGAAGTTGCTTCTTTGAAAATCAATATGGTAGTTTGTGACAAGGCACATGGAGAGGCTTCTGGGGTGGCTGGCAATGTTATATTTTTTGACATGGTTGTGGTTAATAATTCACTAAATTATAGTCTCTTTTTGTCTGGTTTTCTGGATCTGAGTTTTATTTTATGATAAAAAATAATGCAGCTTGGCATGTTTTTGCTCAGTACAAATGGAAACAGCTTAATACTGGTTTTCTTATACCTTAGTGTCCATGTCTTTGTGTTACCTGTCTAGTTTCTAAAAGACTTTGAGCTTGTGAACTTTGCTCTAGTCTTTCCACATCCTTTAATTTTTCAGATCCCCCATGAAATTTGTCTTGACTACCTCCTGAGCAGAGTTCTGTCCTTTCTGTGACTATGAAAGAATGGATATCCCAATAATGTTCATCTGGGGATTCCCGATGAATGACGGTGATGTAAGTTAATCCATCATATGTATCTAAAGATCTCAACTGCATTTAAAGACTCTTATGAATAGTGGATATATATTATGCATCTTTGATCATGATAAATGGCGAGCCAGATGACTTCTATAATAAATATTTGTTATTGATACGTGAAATCTAGCTACAATAATGCCTGCTCATGGGAGTATCAGACTATCTCCAAAGATAGCTAAAGAGGAAGGATCTTTTCAGAGAGATGTTTCCCAAATAGAAATTAAACATATATACATATGTATTTGCATGTGCATCCTAATTACACTTTAAATCTATCATGATTTTATATTCATATATCTGTAACCTATACGTCCATATCCACTTCAAAATTTAGCAAAATTGAATGTAGAGATTTAAAAATTTGCTTTATTTCAATAAACAGAAACAAATGTTAACAATATAATACAGTTATAAGAGAAAGAGAAGATGAGCAAGGGTTTTAAATAAAGACAAGGAGACAGGGCCAACACTAGATAAATTTTACCAAAAACCAGGCTTCCCTGAAAAGGGGCGAATAAGATTAAATAAACTTGACTATTTACAAAAATCATATTATAAAAGGGATTTAAAAGGGAAAAGATGGAATATGTCTAATATGAAGACTAATATGAAGCATAAAGGGATATATGAGTAACATACACACACAATGAAGAAAGAGATTTAGAGGACAATAATTTCAAATATTTTGAAAAATAACAGGAGATCACAAGTTTGAAAGGAAATAATGATATTTCATATTGTTTGTTCTGTGTTCAAACTCATTACAAAATAATAACCAGCAGTAGAAAAGGGTATATTCATAATTACGGCAATAAATATGTTACACTAAACAATGGCATAATAATATCACACAGAGAATAGCTATGTTCAATAGCATAAAGACACAAATAGTTATAAGAGAAAAGGATATCAAGATCCTTTCATAAAGGGGGAAACATAGTTAATGATGAGCAAAGAATAAAAGAAGTAGTATTCCTTTTGGGAAGGCACAAACAATTACATAGAAATTCAAAAGTGACAAAAATGAATTTTTGATGTATTTGAAATCTATTCATTTCAATGATGATTGAGAATGAGGAGAATGCTTAATTGGAAGGAATTATTTAAAAACTGGGAAAAATAAGGATAAACTTTACAAGGAAAACTAACAAAAAAGATAAAATACATAACATTCCTAGTATATTTTCTAATCCTTATAAATGCTCAATAGAGGTTCCTCTTATTAAGCATTATTAATAATGAAGAGAGTAAGAATTTAAAAGAGGAATTTGGTGTTGGATTTTAGTTTTGGTGAAGAAAATGAACAAGAGTGTAAAAAATAAAGATAATAATTAAATGTAATATGGGATTTTCTAGAAAAAATTTTAGTTCTTAATATAATTTCAGATTCTTCAGATGAATTAAGATGGCTTTATGTGAAATGAGAAAAAGTCAACTAAATGCACATTTTGTCAATTTCCTGAAATTGAATAGTTTTAATGACTTATTCTCTAAGATCAGTTTAATTTCCAAGGATAAGAGGAGAATTCCTTCCTCCAGGGTCTCCTTTGGTCTTACTTGCTTGCAAAGGGCCCAGGAATGAGTACGTTGATGGAAACTGGACATGGGAGGGGAGCACTCTGTCAGCCATGGGCCAATGCAGCTGCTTCAGTACTTATCTGGGAAGGGATCTCCCCTGGGGCAGAGGAAGAAAGGAAGAGAAGACAGCATCCCACACAAAGTAGATTTCGTGAAAATGCATTGGATTGTGTGAAGGGGTGGCTGCTCAGAGCTTCTGGCATCTGGACTATCCTCCCTTTTCTTTGCCTCTCAGTTTACTCAGATTTTTTCTGTACCTCTTTCGTCTTTCCTTGTGGCAGCCCTGTCATTCTCCACCTCCCAAATAACCTTCCTGGGCCTTTTAGGAAGTATCACAAAGAATTTAATATGATAGTTCGAAACCACTCATGTCTGAAACTTAGACATCCCCTGAAAATCACTTGATGTAGCACAGTGGCCCAGAAGAGATGGTGATACTTGAACTCCATGCTGGGAAAGTCTCTCACTCACAAAATGTGCAAAGGAAAAGGGAAACAAGTTGAATTGTTCATATCAAAACAGGAGACGGATACAATAAAAGCAGTTAGAGAAGGTTTAAAAATAATAATAATAATAATAAATTAATAGCAATTCTTAATTGTAAAGATGACCTTCCATAATTTCAGTCATTTATTTGAGTATCACATTAGATGTGCATATGACTTTATGATACCAGCTCAGCACGGGGTCAACAAAAGGGAAGCCAGATTGTAGAAAAGAAACCATATTGTAATTTTGAATGTCCTCTGATTCTTATTATCTTTAAACTAAATCAGAGTATAGGACGTTGATCCAGTCTCTGCAAATCCAATAAAACCAAAGATTATCAGGAACTAAGACCAGATATCTGCCCCACCTGAAGACCAGCCCCCTATACAACTGGCCTGTAGTCTTTATTCTGTAAGACAGTTCTTTCAGACGTTAGTCAGCCATCTACCTCACTGCTAGAAAGCTCTAATGGAACTCTTTCTCTCCTGCCACCTTGCCTCTCCATTATTGACATGTCTTCCACTGGGCAGATGACCCCCTCCTTGGGTGATAATAAATTTGGTGACTTTGGTGGGATATTAAGTTCTGTTAGTGGTCAGTCAATCTCGGATGGACAATCCATTGGGTAAGTCCCAAGCAGCTGCTGAGGCTCTCTTTGTCTCGGGGATCTGCCCTTCCTGCTTTCCTATATCGATGCCAACTGCCTCCTAACGCTGACTGTGGTATGAAGAGAAACGGCTACATCTGGCGAGACCACAGGCTCAATCTGGACTGGGCAAGCTGCCTTAGGGATGCCTGTGAACTCCTTTCCCCTCCAACTGGGGACCTTCCATTTATGGCAAGACCATCTGGGGTCTAATAGGACCATCTGGGCATGCACTCAGAGTGGGAATAGTTTAGGACTTTTTACCTAAATCTGTGAACTAGTTCACTGGTGTTTGGTTTTTCTGTGTCTGTGTCTGTGTTGGTACACAGTTTAAAATTGGGTGTTTGGGGACTGAGTTTCGCATTGATTATAACAGACTGTCTTTAGAAATTACCGTGTTTGCTGTGGCCACCTTGGGAAAAGCCTCCTAAAATGCAGATAGCTGTAAACATCTGGCAAAATAACCCCGGATAATGTAAAATTACGGTGGTCACTTTGACTGGCTTCTGAGCTTTGGAACCAAGAAACAAATAAATCTTTATAGTCAAAGGTTCTACCTTTTGACCTGAAGGTCAGGAGCTGTAAATGTTTACACAGAACTGCAGAATCTCACAAGCTTATTTTGTGTCCTGAGGGCTTGGCATCATTATTGTCAGTTGAGGGATTCCAAAACTGTGGTGAGAAAAACATGTGGTTTCACTCCATTTTGTGATCAGAGATGGTTGGCCAGAAATGCAGGTTGCACTCCCATTTGTGGCTAAAAGACCAACCAAACTATTGTCATCCTCAGGGGAATTACATTGGCCATTAGAAGAAAACCTTGCCTTGGCCTTCATTGTGAGAGTCTTGGTTTTAGGGATACCCGAAAATTTTCAGCATCTGGTCCTAGCTGCAGCATAAATATGCTTTTGACAGGCTATGTCTAAATTCTGAAACAATGAGAAGCACTGCTTTGATCCCCATCTGTAGCCCCTTAGGCTGCATTTTCCCAAATTGGGTGAATTTTAGCTATGAGTATGTAGTATGAACTACTGAGTACGAATTGGTTTATTGGTCCTTTTCCTCCCAGAGATGGTCACTATTTTTCCTGTTTCTGTCTTTTGTGTCCTTTTGTCATAAAAAGGAAAAACCATAAGGCAAGACAGAGGCATCTGTATAAACCTGTTTTCTGGGAATATGTGAGGAGGTGAAAACTATTGCTAAGGGCATCTTGGAAGACAAACTCCCACAAATTTGGTGGGTATTGGCAGAGAAGTTAAAAGCATTAGGGTGCTCACCACCTCAAGAAGGCTCTCATGATAGGATAAGTTGGTCACAGAATGGGGTAGATGATATAGGTCCCTGGCCAATGTCAAGTTAATCTCCATGAAATGATGAGGCACTCTGTAAAGCACATACAATCCCCAATCCAGTGGCACCTTCCACCTACGTATTAATCTGGCTCGAAGAGACCTAAGGCTTAGCTAAAGCTGTTAATATGCATATAAGATGAGTTTTTTTCTTTTTTTCTTCTTCTATGTCTTGAGAGCTTGGCTTTGTGACCGCTTTGGACTCTGCCATCTGGATGATGCATGTACTGGCATGCATCCTGGTGGCCAGTCAAATAGACTGGGGTTCCAAGAAGTACTCTCTTTGTCCAGCTTGTCATAGGGGTCTCAGTTGCTGTCATGAGGAGCCTTTGTTCTTTCAACATTCATTGCTTGTTAGTGCACTACTGCCTGCACAGTGGAAGCCTTTGCTTTCTTGGACTATTTTTGGGAGTGAACTTTCTGGATCTTGTGAGGACTGCTTCTTTTGCACTGTCTTTTGGATATGTCTCTCATGTGCATGGTTAAGCCATAAAGGCTTATTGGTTTGAGTGACTATTGAGATCCTACTTGTCAATGTGGCCAGACGATAGATTCTTTAAACTGGAAAAACTTCTGAATTGGCAAAAACTTTTAGAGGGCTCTCAGCATAATTACTTTATTGATACCTATGAAAATAAAAAATAAATGCAAAAATAATGACTAGCCTTAAGATCTTGACTCAGGATATCAACTTTACCTGAGTGTGTTTTGAAAATGGATGTTATTTCTAGCTAGGAATGCTTCCCCTATCCAATATTATAAGACTGAGACCTATTGATAAAGTCTTAATGGAAGCTATGATCAGAAGTGTAAGATTTGATGGAATTCAGATGAAATTTTGTGGGAAAATTGATACATTTATGGGCTATGGGAAGTGATTGCATCCTTTAGCCTTATAATGTTATAGATTGTGTTGTGGGGATAGACATTGTGTCTCACTGGGAAATGTTTCCCCTGCCTGATTATAAACATGACAAGAGATTTTCACATATTGAGGTATATGGCGTAATTATTTCGAGTTCAAAACTGATTCAACTTGAACTAAAAGGCCTGACTTATGGCCTATAAAACATATATTGCATATCTGCTTAACCACTAAAGTAAAGAATGCACTCTCTTAAGATAAGAATGCATACTTCCCCTCCTATGTCCTATTGGTAAAGTCCTATTGGTAACACCAAGATTAGTCCCTTTCCTGACATCAGGATCATGTTAACTGGCTAATTTGCAACTGAATAGCTCTTTGAAACTTTGATGAAAATGTATCCTGGGTGTGTTTAATGTATATTATTAGTTCTAAAAGGATATAGGACTGTACTGAAACCCATACTTCTCCAGAACACCTACTAAGGCCTTCCACGGTTATAATCCTCACTCTGGCTCATAATAAACTCAACCCAATTTTGATTTATAGGTTGGTTATGGATTATGTGCATTGAAAGACAGCATATAAATCTGCCCTTCAGACAATGTTAATTGAACATGCTGAAGAGAAGTCAATAGGGTTGCCTGAGCCCCCACACAGTATGAGATAAAAACTGCAGGCTTATATCAGGTGTTAAAAAAGATAATAAAAGCTCCCTCCACACCAAGGTAAGTTGGTCTAGGGTTAAACCTCACACTTAGAAAGAGGATCTAGTTAAATACTTTGTGCAGACCTTTAAAGGTGAGATACATTGTCCTGAAGTTTTAGAACATAAAAATCTTTTGATTCATCTTTTGAGTTAAAATTTTCCCTGATATAAAGAAGCAACTGGAAAAATATAGCTGGAAGGCTAGGTCAACCTATTTTGTCATTCAGACCATAGCCCAGCTCTTTGGGGAACTGGAAGCAATGGTTTTGTCTTTCAGATTTCTGCAAGGCCAGAGGTATGGCTCTCAAAAGCAGTTTGCTTTTCTTTCGCCAATCCCAAAGCCTTCCCTGTTCCTAGACATTGGAATATTAGAAACTGCAAAGGCAAATATGCCCCAGAAACTCCATCTTGGAGAAAACTTGAGTGGTTTCTCTATGCCTTTATGATGTAAATTTTCTGTTCTCACTTTCTCTAGGCCCCAAGAGCCATTGATCAAAATGCAAATATTTCTCATAAACTAGTGAGTTGTATTGCACCTTTTTCATAAAAATTTAACAGAAGCTATAAGGTCTCTGTCTTTGTCTACTCATGTGCTTATGTAAGTCTATATGTAGTTATATATGTATATGTGTGATGTTTTACCTCCAGATGGTATGGCCAAAATTAAGAGCTCTAACCAATTAGCTTAAAGTAAGCACTTACATAAATTATTTCTAAATGTAATAGAAACTAAACCAAGTGTCTTTCAAGTTAATGTGATATGAAATAATCTTTGGTAAATGAAAGCTTGTTTAAGTTTGTTGGTTTAATTGAAATAGACATGTCCCCAAAGTTGTCAATATTGGATATCATGCAGACATGCAGCCTGGGTTTACTAGTCAAATAAGCTCATGTTACGCCTGTTACAATTTTGTCAGCAAAACAATAGCTTTAAATGATAGCTAATTTTGTCTAATGTCTCACGGAGTTTTTGTGGGTAATCTAAACATAATTGTCTGGAACAAATGATTTAGATAGATTAAAATGGGTAAGATTTTTTGGGTACAATAATTATGTTTTATGTTCTATATACTTGAAAAGACAGCATCCAAATTCTTTCTGGTAACATAACTTTAGAGTTTTGTAAAATTCATTTAAATTATAAAAATTTGTTGAGTATCTAGGTTATTTCTACATAAGATAAAATATTAGAAATTGATTATTAAGCATAGATTTGTCTGCTTTGGTTTCTTATCTCAGAGAAACTAAAAAAATGCTTAGATTTGTTGATAGACATGTTTTGCACATGCTGAGAAATTTTCTATGAGAAAGCATATATTTCTAGAAAGTCTGTATACAAGGAAAGTAAAATGTTTTCAGTAAAGAAGATATAAAGAATAGAGACATTTTTGTTTGCTTTGTTAAGAACGTTAAATTCATCCTAAGATACTGGGGAAAAGAAGGAAAAAACTTGGGGCAAATTCTGAATGTAAAAAATAAGTGATAGAAAGTTTATGAAAGTAAAACCTGAGGAGTTATATGAATGGTCAAGTTGGCTAAAAATAAAGTAAATCTAATTAAGCAAATTAGTTTTAATGTCAAATGTAAGATGGTGCAAAATTAGAATTTGGTCTTCTCTCTCTTAGAAGGATAATTTTCTTGAATTTTGATCTGCTCTTGATAAAGAGGTTATAAAAAGTTTTTCTTTATTTTTGAGTAAGTCTGCCTAAAAGACAGAAAACCTGTTTTATTAAAATAATTTTCAATGTTCAAAAATTCTTAGGTCTCTCTGTTAACGTTTTTTTTTTTTTACTGTTTCTGTTGTCATTTTGATTGAATTGATAACTAAGCTTGTTTCCTATTTGACCAAGTGTTTTAAAACTTTTTGATATTTTTGATGAACTTCCTCCAAAATTAAAGTCTTCCTTTTCACTTAAAAAAAGAAAAAAGGAAACTTTGAGAATTTCCAATTAGCCCCGGGACTAATCAAATAAATTCGTCTTCTCTCTTCCTATAAAAAAGAAGATATTAAACTAATTTGGCTTATTTGGTATGTCAAATTACATGGGAAGCATTGTCAAATAAGAGATGATAAGTTTTCTTGGGTGGTATTATGTGGGTAAATGTTATTGATATAAATGTTTTAAAAATTATATAACATTCCTAAAATTCTGATCTGTCCTGCTTGTCAGCCATAATTCTACTTATTATCTTAAAGTACTGTATGTCACAGGAATAGCCAAGTGTCTTTGTCAATTGCCGTTTTTGAGTCCTTTCTTATTTTCAGAGTTATTGTTTTACACTGATGCTTTTGCAAAATATGTTTCATCTTCGGAGAAATTCTTCAAAAGTACTCTGACACTTACTCTAGAATACAAGTTTCTGATAACTTTTCATGTCATAAAACTGAACTGGTTAAAAAAATTTCGGAACACTAACAGAAAAACAGACCTAACAGAAGGTCAAGATCAAGAGCTGATTACATGGAACTAAACAAACTGATGAGGATGATTATAATTCTTATGGCTCTTTGTTTGAAATATTGCTGATTTTTAAATGTTTTGTTTTTTCAGATTTAAAGAAATCTTTTTCTCTCAAGATAACTATGAATTACAGCAATTTGGTAAATTATACCTTTGTAAACAGAATTGAAACACTTAACTTTTTCTCTCTTCCTGATCCCTTCAGAACTTGGAAATTGTTAGTGAGTGAGTGAGTATTGTCATTTATGTGGTGATATAGTCATTTGCATAAGTTCAATAAGATTCTGTTCTCCTTATAGCAGGACAGAATTGGAAATATTGGTTATATTACCAAGGCTTTGACTGGAAGGTCATATTTGAGAGACACATGCATGGACTCAGATATGACCAGACAGCTTTTGAGGAATAAAGGTTGACTTTATGAAATAAAGCCTCTTGGAAAGATTGGTCTGGTACTGTGTTTACAGGATTCCTACCAACCTTACCAGGAGAGTAAAGAAGGTCACTTCTCTGGCAAGTGCAAGGAACCTCAAGGATAAATGGGGAAACCTCAAGAGAAGAGAGGAATTCACTCAAATCTGAGGTATTGCAGGTGGAGTCTTATGACAAATCCTTGATTTAGCTTTCCTGGCCTTGAGAGATCTTTAAAGTTCAGTCTGAGATTCCTTATAAAAAGTTCCAGAAAAGTCGATTTAAAAGAGCCCATATGATCAATAGCTAATCTTGCTGCACTAACATAAATAATTGGATCAAGTTTTACTGAAACTAGACTTATTTTGCAAATTAGTCTTAATTTGGTTATCTTTTATAAAAAATGAGGGTGATTTTAGAGAGAAAAGTTATGTTTCCATAGAAACTATCGTACACATGTATGGATATTATATTCTAGTTCTGTTAATTGTCTTTGAGGGTTTTTTATGTCTGTTAACTGGATTGGATCCTTAATTCTTCTAGTCTTCTGAAACATTTGTCTCCAAACTAATGTTTTCAGTTTTTTCCATCATTTTCATTTAGGATTGTTAAGAACTGAACTTGTCCTTTGCCCTGAAGCCTTGCAAATTGAAGCTGGATAACTTGATATAAACTTATGAGAGATTCATGACTGTTGCCATGTAAGTCACTCAGAGAGATACCTGAATACCTGATGACATCATCAGAGATGTTTCAAACTGCAAAAAATACTTCAACTCTGACATTTAGAAATCTTTTTGACAGGCTGCTCCCTGGGCTCAGAAATTGGTTTCCACCTTTAGCCTTGTTTTCCTTTTCATTTCTCTAGAAATTCTTCTTGTTAAATACCTGGTTACTTGCTTACACAATATAGACCTAACTTTGGGAGCTTACCTGCATTACCCTGTTACTAAGAGACTGGCAATGAGATGAAACAACTTATGCCCCCCATCTGCAGGATATCCCTCAAGATTCAGGAATGAACAACTAAACAGGAGAATTGATGCCAGCTCAGCACAGGGCTGACATAAGGGAAGTCATATTATAGAAAAGAAACCATATTGACATCTGATTCTTATTATCCTTAAACTAAATCAGGGTAGGAGCTATTGCTCAAGTCTCTACATATCCAGTAAAACAAAAGATTATCAAGAACTAAGACCAGATACTTCCCTCACCCAGAGACCAGCCCCTTATATAACTGGCCTGTAGTCTTTGTTCTGTAAGATGGTTCTTTCAGACATTAGTCAGCCATCTTCCCCCTTGCCAGCAAGCTGTAATAAAACCCTTTTTATCCTACCACCTTGCCTCTCAACTATTGGCATGTCTTGTGGTAGGCAGATGACATGCCTTACATGGTGTGCAACTTACAAAATTTTGACATATTATAGCCTTCCAATTATTTGGGAGTTAGCAGAGACAAATGTTATTTATATACCCCTAGGTGGTATGACACCTACCCCCTTCCTTGCTCTCAGACTGTTTATCTCCCTACTCTGTCACCATCTAACTATATGACCTTAGATAATAATATTAATGGCTAACATTTCCTGAGTGTGTAATAAATACCTGGTACTCTTATGAGTCTTTTATATGTATTTATTCATTTAACTCCAAATCAGTGAACTAGGCATTATTATTTTCACATCACTTTATTGATAAGTAAACTGAGACACAGAGAGATTATGAGCTTTCCCAAATTCACAGTATTTGCTGAGCTGATTTTGAATCTAGACATTCTAAGTGTAAAATTCCAATTCACAAAGTCTATATTCTGTTTACCTTCCTGGTGAGTCACTACCTTTACTATCCTCTATTTTTTCCTTCTATACAATTAGCTAATAAGGCTGTGAGGAAAAAAAGTGATATACATCATGGAAAGCTATTAACTCAATATCTGGTATATAGTGGATGATATTAAATATTTGTGGTACCATTACTTAGAAATCCAAAGAAATTGCAGTCTAGAAATTTAAGACTTAACCCAGAAATTAAATACTTAAACTTAAATTTAAAAAAACTTAAACGACTGAAAATAGAGTAGCTTGGTCTAAAATCATAGCTGCATGAGCTAAAATCCAGTGCTTCAAATTATGCCAAATTTTAATGCTTACTCTAGTTTTTTTTATAAGATCAATAGCATGTTAATAGACAGGTGCATTTGAAGGAGTAGCCCCCAGGCTGAGAACCTCAGTACCGAGAGAGTACTAAGGATTAACACTATGAAGTATGGTGTTCCTTATGAAACCTCACATTCAGGGTGAGGACCTGGACTTACGCACAGGGAGATGCTTAGGAGTTGGTAGACTAATAGGATTATATGCTCCAAGGCAGCATTTCTTTAGGTCTCTGTTGCTTCATTTCACTGCCAGGGGCACTTAGTACCTTTGATGTAAAATGTCTTTGACTCCTGTCTTAAAAGTGTGGTCAGGGATGCTTCAGTATGGAAACCAACTGCCTCTTCCTCCCAGGAAGATGAACCTGCCAGAAAGGAGTGCTTGGTTGCTTGGTCTTTCATGTTATTCTGCTCTTTCTTTTCAGGGGACAAATATTCTGCTTTATAAATAAAGCAAAAAAAGAAAAGTTTTCTTTCAAGTTTCTATGAGAACAAATATGTTTTCCCTTCTTCAGAAAAGTGAGCATATGGCTGCCCAGCAAAGACAGCCAGAACCAGGAAAATCAATTTAGTGATTGATCATTAACATGCCAGTGGTGAGAGGGTGCAAAGCTTCTGGTAATAAGATGGTAGAACATAAGTTTTTCCAAATATTGAGCAAGCAGTTTGTTACAGGAAATTAATGAATACCTTGACTCAAAGTAAACCCACACAATAAACACACCATAAAGGGAACTTTGGATCTTTTTTTAGGTGATGAACTTCAAAGTAATTTAATTCTGAATTTTCTGGTGAACTTCTTAAAATCAGATACTAACATGTGCTTCATTCCCTTAATTTCCATATGTGCATAGATTCATCTGGGATCCAGTGGTTAGACTTGTAATGATTAATAAGAAAAGAACTTAGACATTAAGTAATGTGTTGGGATCAAAGCAAATGACTTTACTCGTTGATTTATAATGGTATCTGGTTGATTTATAAAACAAGTAGAGATAATGTTCATAAAATTATGAGGTTAAGGGGAATGAGATACTATCTAAGGCCATGACTTCTCTGTTAGTTTCTTTTTGTGGAAAGGTTTTGATGACTTAGGAAATTTATATTACTATAGCTTTATTTTCTAGTTTTACATAAAAATTTATTAGGTTGTTATGCATTGCTTACATGTTCTAACTTAGATGATTTGCAAATTTTATTTATAAGAAATTTGGGGAGGTTCACATTATTATCAGACAATCATATCATATTTTTTACAATGCCATCAAATTTGATAATCTTAATAAGATTGATTTGCAAAAATTTGATTAAATCCAATGTGGTTATTAAATATATTTCTAGTACGAGACTAATTTTGTCTGGAGACACCTACATCTAGAAGGTACAAAAGACAGAGTAAAGAATTAAAATTGGACTCATGCCCAACTTCCAAAATCAAAAAATGAGCAGTGACGGCAAGAAATAGATGTGTCATTAGCAATTTATGAGAATAAAAGAGAACAAATCTCAGTGGTCAAATTTTTTCAGCAAGATATTGAAATAGCTGATATTGTTTTGAGCATGAAAACTATCCCAACAATGTTCTCTCACTTAAACTTGCTAAGCAAACCAAGGAAAACTAAAGGCAAATTAACTGATTGAGGGGCGGAGGGGGAAAGAAGAAGATAGAGACCGAAACAATTTAAAATCCACCTAGAGCAACAGACAAGTATTTTATTTAAGTGCTGCACTCTGCTGCTGTCACTGATGACTGATGTGACAAAGGATTGCCATTGAATTCTAAATGCCAAGTTTTAATAATGAACTACAAACAGCAATTGTCTTTGGCAGCCAAACCAATTCCTCCCTTGACCTCTTTCACCTTTTGTTCCTGCCAGGCGAGACTGGGGGTGCTTGGATTCAATGTTAGTTGCGATGGTTAATTTTATGTGTGAACCTGACGGGCGAAGGTGCACAGATATTTGATTAAACATTCTTCTGGGTATGTCTGTGATGGTGTTTCTGGGTGAGATTAACAGTTGAGTGGGTACACTAAGTAAAGCAGACTCCCTTCCCCAATGTGAGAGAGATTCATTCAATCCCTTGAAAGCCTGAGTAGAAAAAAGGCTGAGCAAGAGAGATGTTCTCTCTGCTTGGGGGTCTTCAAGTTGGGATCTTGGTCCTCTCCTGCCTCCAGACTCAGACTGGAACTTAGACCATTGGCTTTCCTGTTTCTCAGGGCTTCAAACTACAGGCCTGGAATTTCTCAGCCTCCATAATCATGTGAATTAATCCCCTATAATAAATTTCTTTAGATAGAGAGGTCTTGTTGGTTCTGTTTCATGGGAAAACCTTGAGTAAGACGCTAGTGTTACTAAATCTATTTTAATTCCTGAATTTACCTGCCACAGTAACACAAGATAGCTTATTCACTGTAGTATCACACACACACACACACACACACACATATTTATGTAGATGTAGTGTATTTGTGTGTGTATAAATACCCTAGTTTGGCCAGGAAAACAAAACCTACACTAGATAATTCAGTTGAAGGAATTTTATATGGGGGCTTTGCTATAAAAGTATTTGGAATAGCTGAGAGAACAGAAAAGAGAAGGTAGGCAGCATCAATTTTAGTAAGCCGTCTTGGCCCACAGAGCTAGAGGGAGAAAAGGAACAAAAGAGCTAGCAGAGCCTAGGAGCTGGGGCCCCCAGGCAGGAGCAGGAATCTCATTGGGCCTGCCTAATGTGAACTGGAACCAACTACAGAGGAGATGCGACCACTGCTGATGACCCTACTCAAAGCAGAAAAATAGAGTGAAATATTCCCTGCTTCTCCCATTGGCTGAACCTAGCAAGAAAACCTAAGAAAGAAAATTGGCAAAACTTAGCCTCTGCGATTTAGAGCAGATCAAAAGAAGGGTGAAAAATGTTCTGAATACAGGCAGATAATCAGTATATATGGATACATATGCTTTGTATGTGTGTATATAATATATATTTGTGTATATATATGTATACATATATGCATATTCTTAACTTTGATAATGAAAGAAGTTTCTAAATGGAAAGAGAAACTGGGATGGAGTCTTCAGAGTGGCCCTTTGCTCAGAAACTTTACTTTCTTCCTTAGTAGTATAAGAGCAGAGAAATGAAATACATCCAGGTACCATGGATCAGAGCAGAGAAAGATGAAGGGCCAAAAACTTGAGGCTATTAGGATGTTTAAATTCAGTATAAGCAAAGGGACTGCCAGTTACCACAGCCGAGGTAGTTACAAGGAGTAAGTAGGCAAAAACGGCCAAGTTGAATTTCTTTAGGGGAATGGTTTATTCCTCGCCACCATTTTGTAAAATGATATTATCTTCTTTTTGTTAAAAATTGAGGCTCAGGAAATTTAAGTTACTTAAACAAAGTTGTTAATGTTAGAGCTGCAACTCAAGTCCGCTGAAAACCTTTCACTATAACAGACCATGATCTGTGAGAAATTCACTCCAGGGAGTAAGAGCAGGGCTGGCTTCGTGGATGTTCGACATGTGCAGTTGCACGGGGCCCCATACTCAGAAGGGTCCCCTCCTTGGTTTAATCATCTGCTGTTGCCATCTTGTAATACTTCGTAGTTTTATCTTTGAACTCATGTTTTGTAAATGAAGTCTGATACGTTGATGGAGCATGAATGAGCAGAAGCAATATACATATCTGCTACCATATCCTACTGACATTTGCATATAGCATTCATGATGCCTCATGAGCACAGAATCTTCATGGACCCATGATAAATGGTAGTACAGTAAGACTCAAAGCAAGTAGTGTTACACCTGTGACTGAATAAGCAGGGCCACTGACAGCCCTAAGATGCCACACTTGTCATTTGAACCAGAATTTGTTTTGAATGCAAAAAGAAAGCAATGACTGGTTCTCTAGGAAGCAAGAACGACCAGGAACACTGTCGTATTATTTCCTACTCAGGCTACCTCCCTGTATTATCTAACCACCTACACTGAAAATGGTGACACAGAAGGAAGGGCAGGTCCTCCTCACTCACGGGTAAGCTGAAGGGACAGCGCATTGGTAGAAAGTGAGTGCATCAAGAAGTGAAAGAAAATCACTTGGGCTAGTTTTGTGTACTGATTCCACTCTTCTGGTAAGACAAAATAACATATGCACGTGCAAGATGCAAAGTATGAATTGTGCAACTTTGGTGATTCTGTATGCTCTCATATTTGCATTTAAAACTGGCATTGAGCAATATAAAGATAAATGACAGAATTCATGCTAATAATTAATTTTCCTTTTTACTTATAATAACTTTAAATTGCAAATACAAAACAGCATGACAAGTCAAAAGAAAGAAAAAAGCTGTACATTTTGGTATCTTTAACGGCATTTTTTCCCACTTCTTGAATAGGAGCTTTGCATTTTCATTTTGGAGTGGGCCCCACAAATTATGTAGCTGACCCTGAGTAAATAGTAGTTTTAATATTACAGGAACATGTGGAATTTGTTTACTATTTCAGTGATGCTTAACCTTCAATGTGAATCAAAATCACCAGAAACTCTTTTAAAGTGATGCCTAAGTACAAACCCAGAGATTTAGATTAAGTTGGTCCAGCAGGGGATGCAGCATATTTCTGAGTTCCATGAATGATTCTAATGCACAGTAAGGATTGAGAACCACTGGTATAGATGTCTTCATGCTTGCACCAACCCCTACTACATATAATGCATAACCTCCACTAGAGGTTATGTATTTTAATAATGTCTCAAACAAAACAGGGAAAATAACAGCTTTCTGATAGAGTGGCAGTCTGAGAGGGCACTTTGGGGAACTTGGAGTCTTTCTATATTCAAATCGCTTGTTACAAATAGGTATAGGATAGTTTCTGCCTGTACTTTAGCCAAATAAAACCTGAAGAGAAAGTTCAAGAATTCACCATTCAGCAATGGAGTTATTGTTTGCTTATGGGAATAGCATTTTTACTTATTAAAGTGAATTATTAATTTAGTCATTTTTTCTTTTTTTGCTGAGGAAAATTCACCCTGAGTTAACGTCTGTGCTAATCTTCTTGTATTTTGTAAGTGGGTCACCACCACAGCATGGCTGCCGATGAGTAGTGTAGGTCTGCACTGGGGAACTTAACCCAGGCAGCAGAAGTGGAGCATGCCGAATTTAACCACCAGACCACAGGGATGGCCTTAATTTAGTTATTTTTAAATTATTACGTTAGCCATAAAGAAAATAGACTGGCACTAACATGATTTATTTTATTTTGTTTTGTTTTTTTTGAGGAAGATTAGTCCTGAGCTAACTACTGCCAATCCTCCTCTTTTTGCTGAGGAAGACTGGCCCTGAGCTAACATCCATGCCCATCTTCCTCTACTTTACACGTGGGACGCCTACCACAGCATGGCTTTTGCCAAGCAGTGCCATGTCTGCACCCTGGATCCGAACCAGCAAACCCTGGGCCACCGAGAAGTGGAACATGTGAACTTAAACACTGAGCCACCAGGCCGCCCCCCCCCCTTTTTGTTAACATGGTTTATTTTTATTTTCTAATTATTCACGTGTAGAAGGTCTGACTTAAGCTTCTCTTGACAAAAATCTTAAGCAGATTCAGTAGCTATTTAGATTCACAGCTGGCAGAAGGGATCCTATTTGTTCTGCATATACATCCATACCTAGTCTCTAGAACTCCCCAACAAGGATATTGTTACCATTCTCTTTTGGGGGGAGTGGGGATGAGAAGTTAATGTGATAAGCCTATGTAGAAATTCAAGAGAAGTTCATGGGCAAGGAAAAAAGAGTAGCCCTTTCACAATATGCATGGAATTCTTGGAGTTTATTTTGAAAACAGCTAAAATCTTTTTATTTCTCTCAATAATATTGACTCCATGAAATTTACATTTAACCCCATGGATATCATAAACCCCACTAAGAATATTATTTACTCTTCTTGGCAGAGGAAAGGATTCATTAAAGATACTTTAATTTTTTTTTAAACTTAATTTTACTTAATGTGTCTACAATACAAACACTAATAAGAGACATGAAAAATAGATGTACTCCAGGCAAAATAGTGTGGGAATCAAATAGAGTTCTGTTTGGTTTAGGTTAGTTTTTCTCTGCAGGCTTTTTCATAGCCTATAATATACAAATAGCCATTATGCATCTCCAAGATACTTTTGGAACAAATACTAGGAATATTCTTTTTTTCTTTCTAGCCATTATTGCCCACTGAAGGAAAAGTGGCTAATCCAGTTGGACCACGTAATTAGCGAATGTTTCAAATGCAACATAGGTTGTATTCTTTTTCTCTTTTAGCCTCTTGAATATGCCTGCACCCAGGCCTATGGTCTCTTCTCGGTTTGAGATTCAGTAGCTAAGTCAGGTGGGTACCAACGACTGTCTTCAATTCCTTTTGAGCTTCAGGTCTAAAGTCTATTGTCTAATTGATCTTTGTTAGATTATAAAACTGATGGTAGATCCCTGGCTTCACAGTAAGTGTTCCCAGGCCTTAGTTCCTTCTATCTAGTTCCAACAACCTATTGAATGAAGACTAGGAAAGAATATTCAGTGTGTTTAAATGTATAGTTTAAGGATAATTTTAGTTACCACAATCCAAATTAGACTGATTTTCTAGAAAATAGTTCTTTGAAGATTTTAGACACATTCTAGATCTTTTGATATAAATTCTCTAAGATTACTTAGTAAAATCAGCAAACATCGATTTTGCTCTTAATTTTTTAAAATAGTGCATGTTCTTTACTAAACATTTAAAAATGCAGAAATGTACAGTGGACAGTGACAATCCTCTGTAGTTATAATTCCCGTAGATGACAAGTTGGTGCAAATACTCTCAGTGTTTACTACAATTATATGCCTTACATATATATATGTGTGTGTGTGCACACGTGTATGTGTAATTATTCACATAAATAATCTTAATTGATATCATTTTGACATATGCAAATCCCATTTTAATTAGTTTTCCTTTTCACATCAATAGATTTCCTACACCTGTAATTCATTTTAATACTAGAATTATTTTCTTGATATTGGGAACCTTTTGATTATATCCACTGAGCCCCACTTCAGTAGAGGCCTTCATGGAATGAAAAGCACACTTAAATATTTAAAACATACAAAAGTTCTTTGTTTGATTATCTGTCAACTTGATTTATGCATGCCTGCTCTTTATGATACCTTACTTAAGAAAAAATGTAGTCTATTCAAAAATTCAAAATAAATTAGCAATATACACATGTATACATGTAAATATTTGTAAATGCAAATAAGTTTATATATAAATGTACATATATACTGTATTTAATTTACCAATCTTTTTTAATTTACTATACATTGGTAACTTAATCCCCAGATGCATCTCTCCCTTCACTGTTACAAAAGCTGATATACCAAGGAATGGAACAGTTTCATTGCTCCAAATTAGCTAGATAGAACTCTGTTTAGATGAAAGCAATGAGTCATGCTGAAAACCAGTGCTGTGTATGTGGCAGCAAGAACCTCCTGATTATACAGCCACAGCGACTTAACAGGGTGGACAGAGGGACCACAAATGACAGCATGGGGATTTGGAGCCACACTTGGAATTCCTTGTTAGCAGAAGATACCACATGGCAATCCAGGTAATTTAAAGACCTGGGGTCAAGTAGGGTGTCAAAGGGGCCCTCCATAGGGAAATGAAGAACCTAAGAATGTCTGGCAACTATCTGAGATTGATGGAAAGTATTGCATAGTTTAACAAATGGTAAATTGAAATGTGTCATTTAAACCAAAAGAAAAGATATAATTTACTATTTTAACACAGAAAGTACTATATGGTAAAGTCTGTACACGGGGGCTTAAAACATTCACTGAATTAAGTAAGATTTGCCTCCTAAAAGTGTATCCCAAAAATGTTCATTTATTTATCAAACCATAGCAGCTTATACACACAGTAGGCGTAAGCTGGAGACATATGGAAGACAGAGCATGAACACTTTTCAATTCAAAGAAATTCAGGGCCAAAGGTCAGAGTGAAAATAAGCAGATAGTCCCCAGTATAGTCTTTCTGCAATTACACTGGGCAGCCCTGTTCTGTCTACCCAGACTGACACTCTGAAAGATGATCCCTATCGATTAAGGAATTCATTTTGAATTAAATGCTCACACTGTCATAGAGAAGAGGAGAAAGTCTATAGAGAATGAAGCTGCAGTGATAAATCAGCTTTCTATCTGGGACTCAGTACCTATGTGCTCTCTCTGTTCTCTCTCCCTCTAAGGAAAATTGATGTCCTTGAAAACAGACATGAATTTTGAATTATGACTCTTGAAACAACTAATAAAATAAGTTGACTTTTTGTTTTGAAGAAACTTCTCTGTTATTGTTTGTATTATGGGCATTCCAAAACCCACAAACCATATGCTAAGCCATGAATATGATGTCTACATTATACAGGGAACATGGGGACAATACATTTTCTATGATTTTCCATCACTTTTTAAGCACATTCTTATGACCCAGTTTTATACTTATTATTAAATCGTTCACATTTCTGAAGGGAGAGCCAATATAATACAGAAAGAATATTAAACATTTTGAGAATTGGAATTAATAATTTGTAGCACCTAGTATAGTGCATCTACGTAATAGATCAAAATACAGGTTATTAGTTTAATTCAACAAATATTTATTTGAACTCCTATAATATGCCAGATAATGTATATGGTTAGGGAGACAAAAACTAATAGGACTTAGTTACTCTCCTCAAGGAGCCAGAACAGGGAAACCTAAGGGTGGGCACAACAATAAGGAGAACACAGGAAGTCCTTGTAAGAAGGAAAACCAACCAGAGTTCTGATCTGACCCATATGTAGGTGTTTCCTCTGCGACTAGAGAGCACATGTTTTCATTCGAGTCTAACAATTACACTTTTAAAGCATACTTAGTCTACCTCATTTTCACGTTTGTCATCAGTCTGTTACTTCAGACCGCTCTCCTGTGGTGTCTCTAACATCCTTGGTGCTCTTCCCTTCTGTTGTTCAAGAACCTTAAGTTTCACTTCTGTTCTTTGGAGGCAGCCAAGTAAATCAGCAATACAACTTGAGTCTCAGAGCTGGAGAGAAAGCCACGGCTCCCCTCTCTCCATCCCTCATGTTGTGCCTGCAGCATCAGAGGCCCAGAAATATTAGGCAACTTTGCCAAAGTTACACATTTTTAACAGCAAAACAAAGACCAAGTACTTCAAGTCTCAGCTCAGACTTCTGGGAACTCTACTAATTTACTTCCAAGTGAAGGGAAGACTAATGAGTACATAGTTCCGAAGGTAAGAGATAGGACTTTAAGTACCGAATTTGGAAAGTATTCAGTGTTACACTTTCAAACATTTAGAGTCAAACCTCCAATACACAATGACCGTTCCCACCAATAGATAAAAGACAGCGGACTGCCATTTTCCCCTTTTCCTTTCTTCCCACTTTCACTTTGATGCTCTAGCTCTCAGTACAGTCTTACAGAAACAAACTGGGATAACTCCTGCTGGACTTCATTTCCAGCTTTTAAGTCCTGGTTATAGGGCAAGCGATACTTCAAAGGGAGTCTGTCTATAGAGATATCAATCAACCTGAGAAAATAGACTCGCTCCACAGAGAGTGGAAATTGCTCCTATCAGGAGTGCTCAGCAAAATAGAGAACAAGAGGGTCTGAAGCTCAACACCCCGATCTACATTTGTTTTATTTAACGATTTGAGAGTCGAAATGGAAATAAATGAAAGTTGCATCTAAACTGTGAGGAGTGAATAAGGCTGACTGAAAGGTGGGAGAAGAACTCTACTTCTAAGTGGTCTGGGAATAGAGAGACAACTCTCCATTTGGAGCACAAGCCGGGCATCTAAGTGCAATGTGGAGCAATGTCAAGCTGCGTTAGCGCGATGGATCATACCCTGAGGCCCAAAGAATCCATGGACAGACATCACAACAAATTTAAGTTCTGAGGGAATTTGTATTTAAGAAATAGTTTATTTTTTCACTAACATCCAGGTAAATTAAGCATTTCCTTCAATTAGGAACGTTGGCAACAAACCACTGCAGTGTTAGCTGTCTCTATTCCTTTTCCCCTGCCAAAATCAGATATTTCCAATTCATGCTGTAAGTATCTTGAAACATTATAGTAGTAAGAGTAATAAGCAGTAATATAGTAATACTACTATGGTAACATATTAATATATTATATGATAATTTATATTAATATTAATACAGCAATATTAACAGTTGTAATTAGATGTTATTTAATGAGTTAAAGAAGCAAGCATATTAATATATTACATTTATTAAAATATAATAATAATTAAACTTTGGTTTCCTTCTAATCTATGTATTGTGTTTTATGCATTTTAAAACATTATTATGAATCTGAGAAGGGAACTAGCAGGACATTGTTATTAACGGTCAAAATCGATCACACACAATTTTGTGCATAACATTTCAAAACTAGACATATCGGTTAAGCACCTGCAAGAGACATTCTGGGGCGTCAGTAACGTAGGTGAGTTCATTGAAAGAAGGAGGAAGGTGGTTTGCAGAGCAGAAGTTGTTGCTGACTCACGCACTAGGGCAGTCGTGTATATATGGCACAGTGTACACGTTTCTTCAGCAAACTTGACTATGGTTCAGGGAAGAGTTGCTATGTGAACATGTCTAATCCAACGGGTGAGTTACAACAGGAATAAGTACAGCAGGAAACCCTTGAGATGAGATGTCTTTAACATCATCTTAATTATGGATAATCATCCCATTCAAAGAAATTACTCCAACCAATGCCTGTGGGGGATGTGAATCGAGATCCATCACTCTGACACTGAAAGGGAAAAAATATTAAAAACCAATTTGCATGAACAAGACCCGGAATAAATTCTATTGATAATATTTTTTAAATACATTTCCGATTCTGAGAAGGGAACCAAGATACTATTTGTTGAGTGCAAACTCTGTGCAGATACTGTGCTAGGCCCCTTATCTGCATTATCTCATTGAATCACTATAATAATCACATGAGGAATATTTCATTCTTGTCCTCCATTTAACTGCTGAGGATGCTGAAACTAGAGAGATAAGTAATTTGTCCAAAGTTATTGCCTTACCTTGGGCTGATATAACAAAATATCATATACTCTGTGGCTTAAACAACAAAAAATTATTTCTTGCAGTTCTGGAGGCTAGAAGTCTGAGATCAAGGTGCCAACATGATCCATTTCTGATGAGATCTCTCTTCTTGGCTTGTGAGTGGATGTCTTCTGTTTATGTCCCCAAGTGGCAATGAGAGAGAGAGAAAAAGAGAGAGGGAGAGAGCGAGCTCTGGTCTCTTTTCCTTTTCTTATAAGGATACTAATCCTATTGGATTAAGGTCCCACCTTCATAACCTCATTTAATCTTAGTTACCTCCTAAAGACCCTTTCTCCAAATACATCCACAGTGGGGACTGGGGCTTCAACACATGAATTGTGGGGGGACACACTTCATTCCATAGAAGCCATAAAATAGCAAGTGGAGCTGCCAGAACTAGAGTTTAAGTCTCTCGGAGTCCAGAACTCACAGCATTAACTGTTCCAACAGATCCTTTTCCAAGACCACAGCCGAGGGGTTCTCAGGCAACTCTCGTCACAGTGGGAAGCTGAGGTGCCAAGTTTAAGAAATCAAGAGGGAGCACAAACTGTGGAACGATAGGACGGCCAATAGCCCTGTACCATGTGATGGGGCTAATTCAGTGGTTGACATTCGGTTCAGATTTTGTCCTGGAAACATTTGGCAGTGTTTGAAGGCATTTTTGGTCGTTACAACTTGAAGGGATAACGCTACAGGCATCTACAGGTAGAGATTGCTAAAATAACTTAAAACGCACAGGGTAGACCCTCAGAAGAGAATTATCTAACACAAAATGTCGATAGGGCCAAGACTGAGAAACCCTGGTCCGTTTCCATTCACGTCACAAACTTCTGTAAAGTGAGTCATATTTTGAACCCCATGTGCTGAAAGTGCAGCTGAGTCCTGATCAGAATGGCCTCAGCACATGGAGCCAGGCTGTGCCCACGCAGCCTCCGCAGTGTATGTGACTACATTGGAGGGCCTGAATGAAGGACATGCTAGTGCTAACTGATGAAGCTGGACAATTAGCAGTGAATTCACTGGATTTAGTTACTTTTCAAAAGCTTACAACATCTGTAAAGGTGTTCCATCAAAATACATAAAATTTACAATATATCGTTATAGATTTTCAACTGTTATCATCAGCTTTTACTACTTTCAGATGTCATAGGAATCATCTGTAATAGTTGTTTTATCACCAAAAGTCTATTTTCATGAAAACTTTTTCAGAAGATGCCAAATTACAATACGCTATGAAAGTATATTCTATTTATCTGTCATGCTAACCAGTATAATACAGAATTAACTACTAACAAATTCATGGCTTTAGCAGAAAAATAATTGGTTAGTGAAGTTCTACACATTTTCTTTTTATTTTATTTGATGTGAGCAATATTTTATTTTTATTTTACAAAGATGATAGTATTTTGAGTTAATCTTCTCCTCTTAATCCTAATCTCCCAGCATGTGTGAACCTCTTCTTTCTCACCCACAATGAAGCATATACAACTATGTACTGGGGGGCTTTGGGGAGAAAAAGGAAAAAAAATAAAATCAAAAATAATAATAATAATTTCATCTTCTCCAGCAAAAGTATATTTAGGAGGGAAGATTTTAATATATTTTCTACAATGCAAAATGAAAACTTTGAAATGTATAGGACCTACAAAGGTCTTAAAATGACAACTAAATTGGAGACTTTTATTTATTTTTGTGCTTCTTTCATCACTTTACTGAGGTTACTTCCTAAGAATACAAGAAAAATTAACTGCTAAAATTTAAATAATGTTACCATTTTTCACATCTTGAATACAGAAGGAAGACACCTGTAGTCACAAAACAAACTCTCTCTCAAAACCCATTGGGAATCAAATTATAATTATAATTTTTTTTGCTATGGCAACCATTATTACTTTGTGAATCAAGAGCCAAGGCTTCCTGTGCTAGAACAAAACATCTATGTGCACCGGATGGATCCGAATTGAACATTTGTTTCTTTATAACTGGGTTATGTCTTCAATCAAGGAAAAGTGATTTTTGAATAATGGGTAAATTATTATTTGCTTGTTTGAGTGAATGTATTGAATGAAAATTAGTTTATTCAAATATTCTTGTACCTTAATAATTAAGCAGCAAGTCAAAATGGGAGATCATTTATGTCTGCAGACAGAGCCTGAGCTGATAAAACAATTTAAAAAAATCGTTTCCAAACATAAAAGTATGAACAGCCCTTACAACACACTTTAAAAGGTATCTTAGTCTACCTTCCCCAAGAAACAGTCTTAAAAAATGTGTAAGTGCCCATGCTTTGCTGAGTGGTACAATTTTTTAGGGCAGTGAGAGTGAGGAAAATATTGAAACCAAAGAAGAGGACTCACTGTCACTGTAGCCACTACTTCAAGACAAGCTACAAGGCCACCTTGGAAGAACAGAGAGAGAATTTATATGCCAGTAACCCTGCTCCCTGTTTCCTTCTTCTTATTAGTCAAAATTTGCCACATGGATATTTATCCAGCTTTCAGGTTGTCTCAGCTGGCCCCTTTGGTGGGTACTGGGCAAACACCACTCCACAAAAGTGGTAGTAGCAGGAGAGACCTTGGGCTTCCTGATGTTGGCCTCTGGAGGAACAGTGCTGGCCACAAGGGGTCCAGAGCAGTGGCTGAGATGGGCTAAGCAGTCACTAGTCTGGGAGAAAATCTGAGGATGCTCATATTATATAATCAATATAAGAAGGAAAGATTTTAAAGTAACATCGCTCAGTATATTTTGTTGTGTATACACGTGAGTTGTTTTTAACAATAAGGAAGATAGTAGCTGCCCCTGAAGGAGGGACACTGACAATGTCACACATCGTTAACCTTGCCAGGCCTTCTGGATATAAAGGGTTGAGGGATTTTTAGTCTCCCCACAAGGATACTGCAGCAGAGTTGGAAAGAGCAAAAATGCTTTTTAAAGTAAAAAATGGTCAAGGATTGCTGACTACCAAAATGGTAACATAAAGGAAAAATGCCAAAGGAATACAGATGTGATAGGAGATAAATTCAAATATGTTAGCCAAATCCCTTTCAGTGAGCAAGCTATTTTTCAGCAATGTGAAGTAACTAATATGCCATTAGGTTATCTATAAGTAAAGTACTCATCCAGTAATCTGAAAGAGTTTAAGCCTGCCAGACAGAGAAAACCGAAACACCCAATAAATGCAGCACAATTTTTCATAAAAACAAATTTATTTTTCATAAAAAAAATGCTAAATCTGAACAGCTTGTTTTTTATAGATAATGTATCTCTCTATTTAACAAATAAAACAATGGCTTAGTTTTTACATCAGGGTAAGTTCAGATTAACAATTTTTTTTATATCTGTAATATTATACTATCCGGCTATTTCTTGGTACAACATAATTTAAATGTTTGAAATTTTGTAGAAAGAACAGTTCATTGAAATTATTGCCTGAACTTTGTTTCCATGTGGATATTTAACGTATTATTTCAGGCACAACTCTGACTATGTCTGTAGAGAAAAAATTAAAAATTAGCTTAAAACTGATTACATTAATTCAGAAAATGTAAAACGATGATCTAAATAATTATATTTCTCAAACTCATCATTCAATCGCACATACATGTGGGCAAGCACGTGTGTGCTCACACAGACTGAGTCATGGGGAATGTATAAATTATTGCCTTAAATTTCAACTTTACTGAGTAAATAAGTGTATATATGCACCCCTGTTCCATAGATATTATATATAGCTATATATATGTGTAAATATATATATGTTTTTATAGATACAAAGTAATTTTAAACCTGTAGGAGATTTTATTTTCTGAATTAATTAGTAGTATCTAACTTCTGAGATCAGAGCTCATTCTCAATTATTTTATAAATTTTGATTTGTAAATTTATAGTTTGAAAATTATCTAAATTTGCTTTTACATAAAAAATAAACTCTGTAAAACTTTGTTTACAAGGTGTCATTTTTTAGTGAGATATCTACTCCATGAAATCATGCAGAAAACGATGAACAAACGAGCAACATGCCTTTTTAGGTCTAAACAATAGCACAGTGGGGATTTTGGTGCACATTTCTTGTCTACGACCATTCTTGCTGTGGGTTGGAGATAGCAGCTACTCAGATATTCTTTGCTGCACTGTTGCTCAGCATTCCCACACTTCTTATGATGAATCTATCAAAGAGCTAAAACATATGCTTGACACTTCATTAAAACAGCTCCAACAGAGATAACACTAGGAATATGATTCACCTCCAGAAAGAAAAATGTCCTATGAGGGTATGTAACAAGAATAATTAAAACAATTTCTACAAAAATAAAAATAACTATTTTTGTTATACGGTTGATTTTATTTAATTATTATTTAAAATGCAAAGTTTTTACCTGAGTCTGTGACAATCTGATATTGGCTAATTTATGAGTATGTCCATAATATGAAACAAAAATGTTTAAGAAAATATCTAATTAATAGTTGATTCAGAAGTTTCTATTCTTGTTGATAAAATGGAAGTCTAATTAATGATGGTAAAAGAGAAATAAGCAATGATTACAATGCAGCCATCATAATAACTTGCAGCATTCTGGGAAACCTTTTTGTCCAAGTACAAATGATTCACAACATATGCTATAATCCATAAAAAATATTCTGAAGAAAATTTTTCATTCTGTGATATTCCTGCTGAAACATCAAACACACCTGAATTGAGAGACGATTACAAAATAATTGGCTTGTAATTTTCAAAAGTGTCACTATTATGAAAGTCAAAGAAAGACAGAAGTTTTTCAAGGTTGGACATGCAATGAGTCATGAGAACTATATGTGAAGCCTGACTCTGAACTGGATACTTTTGCCATAAAACACATTATTGGGGAAATTGGCACAACTTGAATGGTGTCTGAGGATCGTATAATAATAACATATCATCTTAATTTTCTGATTTTGAAGGTTATGATAATTTCTCCTCTTTCATTCCTAATTTCATGTATTTGAGCTTTTGCTCGTTTTTAAGGAGTATTGAACTCTGCTTTTCTTTACTTGATTTATTTGTCTATCTTTTGTATTGGTGTAATACTGACATTACAAAATGAGTAGGGAAATATTCCCTCTATTTTTTGAAACAGTTTATGCAAATGATATAATTTGTTTTGTAAATATTTGATGGAATTCGTCAGGGAGTGGAGTTTCCTTTGTAGAAAAATATTGTGAAAGAATCGATGTTTTTACTTATTAGAGACATACTCAGATTTACTTTGCTTTTTGAATCAGTTTTGGAAATTTTTTGTCATTCTAGGCATTTGTCCATTTACCTAGGTTCCTAACATATGGATATAAATTTGTTCTTAATCTTCCCATAAAATCCTTTGAATTACAATGTGGTCAATAGAAATGTCCCCTCTTTCATTTCTAATTTTGGAAATTTATATCTTCTCTTCTATTTTTTTTGACAGTCTGTCTAAAGATTTATCAATTTTGTTCATATATTGTAAGAACTGCCTTTTGGTTTCACTGACGTTTCTATTGTTTTTCTGTTTTTATTTTTTCTGATTTATACCACAATTTTTATTACTGCATTTTTCCTTGCTTTGGATTTAGTTTGTTTCTCTTTTGCCAGTTTTTTTAATGTGAAAGTTTAGGTAATTGAGATCTTTCTTCTTTTCTAATGTATGTCTTAAAACTATACATTTCCACTAAGCACTATTTTGGCTGCATCCAATTATTCTTGATATGATGTTTTTGTTTAAATATTCAAAATATTTTTCAATTCAAATATTTCAGTTCAAAGTGTTTTCTAATTTCCCTTTGATTTCTTCTTTAACCTGTAGGTAAATTAGAAGCGTGTCATTTAGTTTCAAAATATGTGGGGCTTTCTAAGATTTCTTTCTATGATGGATCTCTAATTTTATTGTTTTCAGAGGATGTAATTGTATTATTTCAATCTTTTTAAATGCATTAAGACTAGTTTTATGGCCCAGTATATGGTATATCTTGTAGAATATTTTATGAGTGCTTGAAAAGAATATGTATTCGGCAGTTATTGGGTGAAGTCTTCTACAAACGTCAGTAAGGTCAAGCTGTTTCATTTATTTCTGCTCTAATTTTTATTGTTTCCCTCCTTCTGCTGACTTTGAGCTTTGTTTGTTCTTCTTTTTCTAATTCTGTTAGGTATAGTTTAAGATTATTTATTTGAAATTTTTCTTGTTTGTTGAGGTGGCCCTCTATTGCTATGAATACTTTTGCTGCATCCCATAAGAGTTGGTATGCTGTATTTTCACTTTCATTTGTCTCCACATATTTTTTAAATTTCTCCTTTGATTTCTTCATTGATCCAATGGTTGTTCAGTGCATATTGTTCAGTCTCCACATATTTGTGACTTTCCCAGCTTTTTTCTTATAGTTGATTGCTAGTTTCATACCATTGTGGTCCAAAAACAAGCTTGATACAATTTCAATCTTAAATTTATTGAGGCTGGCCTTGTTTTCCAACATATGGACTATCTTTGAGAATGTTCCATGTACACTTGAGAAGAATGCATATTCTGCTGATTTTGGTTGGAATGTGCTATATGTATCTATTAAGTCCATCTGGTCAAGTGTTTCTTTTAAATTCACCGTTTCCTTGTTGACTTTCTGTCTTGATCATCTACCCATTGATGTAAGTGGGGTGTTGAGGTCCCCTACTGCTATTGTGTTGCTGTTAATTTTTCCCTTTAGGTCTGTTAATAGTTGCCTTATATACTTTGGTGCTCTTATGTTAGGTGCATATGTATTCATAAGTCTTATGTCCTCTTGGTGGAATATCCCTTTTATCATTATACACTACCCCTCTTTGTCTTTTATTGTCTTTTTTATCTTGAAGTCTGCTTTGTCTGATATAAGTATGATAGCACCTGCTTTCTTTTGTTAGCAATTTTCTTGGAGTATCATCTTCTGTCCCTTCACTCTGAGCCTGTGTTTGTCTTTAGAGCTGAGATGTGCTTCCTAGGGGCAGAATATTGTTGGCTCTTCTTTTTTAATCACTCCAGACACTGTCTCTTTTGATTGGAGAAGTCAATACATTTACATTTAGAATGATTATTGATATATGAGTGCTTAATACTGCCATTTTATCTCTTGTTTTCTGGTTGTTCTATATTTCCACTGTTTCTCTTCCCTTGTATCTCTTGACTGCCATTTCAGTTTGGTGGTTTTCTGTGATATTATTCTCAGTTTTCTCTTTATTTATGAAATTGGTTCTTTGATTTTTTCTTTAGTGGTTATCATGAGGTTTGTATAAAAGATATCATAGATGAGGTAGTCCATTTTCTGATAGCCTCTTATCTCCATTAGCCTAAGTAGATTCCATCCCTTTTCTCTTCCCCTTCTGAGTTATTGTTGTCTCAAATTATTCTGTTTTTTGTGTTGTGAGTTTTTGACTAAATTGAAGTGTTTATAGTCATTTTTGATCTTTTCCTTCCCTTTATCTTTTATGTTGTAATTAAGTGTTTGCTAACTGTTCTGATAGAGATTTGCAATTTTCTGATTTTCTCTCTCTATTTATCTCCTTTCTCAAAGCTTTGTAGTCCTTTGCCTTTTTGTTTCAGGTATGAAGGCTTCCTCATGATTTCTTTTAAGGGAGGCCTAGGGGCAATGAACTTCCTAAGCTTTTGTTTATCTGGGGAAGATTTTATTTCTCCATTGATCTGAAGGATACTTTCACTGGATAGAGTATTCTTTGCTGAAAGTTTTTGTCTTTCAGTATTTTGAATGTGTCATTCTATTCACTCTTAGCCTATAATGTGTCTGCTGAGAAATTCCCTGAAAGCCTGATAGGGGTTCTTTTCTCAGACTATTCTCGTCTGCTTTTCTGCCCTCAATATTTTTTTTTGTCATTGACTTTTGCCAGTTTTACTACTGTATGCCTTGGAGAGGGTCTTTTTCATTGACGTAATTAGGAGTTCCCATGGCTTCATACACTTTTAAGCCTAGTTCTTTCCCCAGGTTTGGGAAATTCTCAGGCATTATCTCTTTGAATAAGCTTGCTTATCCTTTCTCCCTCTATTCTCCATCTTGAATACCTATAATCCTTATGTTGCTTTTCCTAATTGAGTCCGATATTTCTCAAACAATTCATTCATTTTTAAAAATCTTAGTTTTCTCTCCTCCTCCACCTGAAGTATTTCTATATTTCTGTACTCTAAATCCTAATTCTTTTCTCCATAATGTCAGCTCTATTTTTTAAAGATTCTAGATTATCTTTTATCTCATTGTGCTCTTCATATCCAGAATTTCTTTGTGTTTCTTTTATAGTTTTAATCTATTTGGTGAAATATTCCTTTTGCTCATTATTTTTATTCCTGAACTCATTGACCTGTCTCTCTGAGTTCCCTTGTAACTCGTTGAGTTTCTTTATGACAGCTATTTTGAATTCTCTGTCATTTATATTGTAAACTTCTGTGACTTCAGGACTGGTTTCTGGAGACTTGTCATTTTCCTTCTGTTCTGAACTGTTACTGTAGTTTTTCATGGTGTTTAATGAACTAATTCTTTGCTGGCACACTTGTGGTACTATCAATTTGCAGATTCTACCTGTTACCACTGGGGGGAAGCAGGAGCTGTGTTTCTGATCCCCTGCCATCTGCTGGAAGTTGCATGGTTATGGTAGGCTCTCTCACAAGCTGGGATAGCTCTAGCATGTGCACCCACCTGCTGCCACCTCCACTTACAGTCACTACAGCCACTATGTTTGGTGGGCAGTGCTTTTTCGCAGGGTTTGAGCCAGGGCCACTTGTTGGGGTTGTGGTGGCACAATGGGTACCCCTACAGGCCAGGATAGCATTCACATCATGTGCAGAACAGCCACTGCCACCTCTTACTGTTGTGCCAGAACATGTTCCCACTGGCAAGGCTGCAGTGGCATGGTGGGCACTCCCACAGGCCCAGAGAGAGTCCTCCTGCACTTATGGTGCTGCCGTCACTTCCTCTTACAGTTGAGCTGAGGCCTGTTCCCACTGGTGGGGCTGCGGTGGCACAGTGTGTGATTCTGTAGAGCAGGATAGCATTCGCCTGCAGTCTGGGCTATTCTCAGCTCCTCTTAGAGTGGTGTCAGCCACTGTGTGAGGACCCATAAACTGGTTTGCTGCTGCCAGGGTGGGGTAAGGGAGCAATCCTTTATCTCCACTGCTTCCCAGGGATCCATTCCATCCACCTTCATATGTATAGCTGTGTGGATTTCTCAGGCATCCTGTTCTGCTTGCGGGTATCCTCCATTAGTCAATGAATGTCCATTTAGTCGTAATTCAGAGGTGGAGAGACAAAGGGAACAGCTCACTCTGCCATGTTGCTGATGTCACTCTTTGAAAAGAGAACTCTTTTTCCATTGAATTTTCTGTACACGTTTGTCAAAAATAAGTTGGCTGTATTCATGTGGGTCTATTTCTTGTCTCTATTCTGTTCCACTTATCCGTGTGCCAATAACACACTTTCTTGATTTTTTTTTTTGAGGAAGACTGGCCCTGAGCTAACATCCATGCCCATCTTCCTCCACTTTATATGTAGGATGCCTGCCACAGCATGGCGTGCCAAGTGGTGTGCAGGTCTTCACCTTGGATCCAAACCGGCGAACCCCGGGCAGCCGAAATGGAATGTGTGAACTTAACTGCTGTGACACTGGGCCAGCCCCCACACTTTCTTGATTATTACAACTTTACAGTAAATCTTGGAATCGTATAGTATGAGCCCTCCACCTTTGTTCTTCTTTTTCAACATTGTTTTGACTATTCTATTATTTATATTGCCATGTAAATTTTTTACTCAGACTGTCAATATCTACAGAAAATTACTGGGATTTTGATTGGGATTGTGTTGAAGTAATATATTAAATTGAGGATAATTGGTACATTAGCAATATTGAATTTTCCAACATAACTCATACACTGCTGATGAGAATGTAAAGTGGTGCAGCTACACTGAAAACATTTGGCAGTTCCTCAAAATATTACCAATAGAGTTAGCATATGCCCCAGCAATTCAACTCCTAGGTCTATACTCAAAAGAAATAAAAGTATATGTCTGTACGAAAACTTGTACATGAATGTTTATAACAGCATTCTTCATAATATCCAAAAACTGGAAACAACACAATGCTCATCAATTGATGAACAGATAAATAAAATGTGATATAACCATAAAATGGATAGTTTTATTTAGCAATAAAAAGGAATGAAGTACTGATATATCCTACAACATGGGTGATCTTTGAAAATATTATACCAAATTAATGAAGCTAGTTGAAATACCAAATATTACATGAAATGTCCAGAATTGACAAATCTATAGAGACAGAAGTAGATTAGTGGTTGCCTAGGGCAGGAATATTGAGAGTAAATGGGGAGTGACTGCTAATGGGTACAGGATTTCTTTCTGTCACGATGAAAATGTTCCAAAATTGATTGTGGTGATTGTTGCATAACTCTGAAAATACTAAAAACTATAAAGTCAACTTTAAATGAGTAAATTTTTTAAATATGTGAGTTACATCTTAACATATCTGTTTAAAAAGACGTGACTGTTTAATACAACTTTGTTCACACTCATTAAAAAGTGGAAGCAACCCAGATTGTCTTTGAACAAGTGTGAAGATAAGTAAACTGGAGTACATCCATAAAATGGAATGGAATATAGTTAGCAATATTGATTCAATCAACAAAATGGATAGATACTAAATACATTTTGGTAATCAAAAAAGCCAGACCCAGAATGCTGTATATTTTAAAATTCCATTTATATGGCATTCTAGAAAAGGCAAAGCTATGGAGCCAGTAAAAAAGATGATTGGTTGTCAGGCATTGGAGAAGAGGAGAGACATTGTCTGCAAAGATGATACACAAGAAACTTTAGGGTGATGGGACTGTTCTGTAAAGTACTGCAGCTGTGGATACACGGCTCTATACATTGGGCAAAATCCATAGAACTGTACACAATAAACAGTGTACTTTAGTGCATGCAAATTGAAAAAGAATCAACCAGAAAGTCTGAGAAATCAGGATGGGATGTGACCTGTGACAAATTTATCTAGCTGTATTGTAAACGTATGTTTACACGACCTCCTCCCTTAAGAGGATGGGAAGAGGAACCAAAGCAAGTAACTTCAGAAAACAATGCTTGATTTGATTCTGTAAGGCTAAAGACAAAAAGAGCTCTACACAAAAACTTCACTTTAATTGCTAAATTTGTTTCTCACTTGTTTACAGGGCAGCAATTCTAAAACTACTCTACATGTATACTAGAGTTGAAAGAATATGTAAATGTGTTGTAGACAATGAGAATCAGATTATCTCTGTCAGACAAAGAAGCTACAAATAATCAATGAAGGAATGCTGTAATAAACCCATTGGTGCTAAACTAGAGTTAGAGATATTAGTATGAACTCATCATTTTGGTTTCTAAGTACCATTTTCCAAGAAAGAGAGCCAAGGATCCTCGAAGAAATGGCTTTAGGTCAGATGGGGCAAGGGAAAATATGAGTCTGGGCTTCTTACAGTACCAGAAAGTAAAAAGATTTTTTTTAATTGCTTAAGAAAAAGGACAAAAGCATGTTGAAAAGACACATGAGCCCATCTGAAAGAGATCCTAATGGCACAAGTTAGATAAATTTAACAATAAATAACATAGATTGGATTATGACCTAAAGATTGAGACAAATATCCATGAGTCTACACTGATATAAATGAATGAGTGAGTAAATAAGTGGGGAAGAAGGGATAAATCATCGTTAGAGAAAAATTGCAAAATATAAATGGAGAAGGGTGAGGAAAAACCTTGAGAAGGGTGAGGTGATAGAAAATCATCATTAGGATTCCACAAAAATAAATGCTGCAAGCAAGTTCCATTGATGAATGCTAAAATTAGTGGACAAAACTTTAATAAAAAGCATAGTTACGTATCACCAAAGTATCTACCTTAAATACTTGTTAATTTCCATGGTGGCTTTAGCACATGTCCACAGATACTTTGGTACTTCCCCCTCCAACAGATGGAGCATAACTCCCCATTCCTTGAATGTAAACTGGACTTGGTATCCAGCAAATAAAGCACGCAAAGGGAAAACAGTAATGTTACAGAAGAGAAACCTGACAGATGCCTCGTTAACCAAGTTAGCCAAGTGAACATCCTGTTGATAACCTGTACTCCTGATGTGACGTGTTGGGAAGGCACTTCACCTGTGGTATTTTTTCAAAAACTGTAATCCCAGCCTAATCACGAGAAGCTATCAGACAAGCCCTATTCCACAAAACATCTCAAAATTGTCAAGGTCATGAAACACAAAGAAAAACTAAAAAGCTGTCATGGATAACAGAAGACTAGAGAGACTTGAAGACTAAATGCAAGATGATATCCTGGATTGGATCCCTGGACAGAAAAAAGGGAATTAGTGGAAAAACTGATGAAATATAAATAAAGCATGCAGTTTAATTAATAGTATTTTAGCAATGTTAATTCTTAATGTTGATATATAAGTTTTTAGCAATGGATGAAGCCAGATGAAAGTCAAAAACGAAATAAGTCAAAGTATAGATTCTATATCTTCTGCTCTTAGTCTTTCAAAAAAAATCCCATTTTCATATTGATCACATAGGTAAATTATATAAATATATTCCAAATATTTAATCAATAAAATCAGGGATGAAGGATGATAAATATAATTTAATATCTACCAAATACATTTTTTCAGTCTCATAACTTTTCCTCAACATTCTGACATTCTCCCACTAAAGTTTCCATTGATAGTAAACAAATATATTTACATCAAGTTATTAAAAATAAGGGTTCTTGGGGCTGGCCCCGTGGCCGAGTGGTTAAGTTCGCGCACTCCGCAGCAGGCGGCCCAGTGTTTCGTTGGTTCGAATCCCGGGTGCGGACATGGCACTGCTCATCAGACCACGCTGAGACAGCGTCCCACATGCCACAACTAGAAGAACCCACACCGAAAAATACACAACTATGTACCGGGGGGCTTTGGGGAGAAAAAGGAAAAAATAAAATCTTAAAAATAAATAAATAAATAAATAAATAAAAATAAAAATAAGGGTTCTATAGCTCTTTAAACCAGAAGCTGAACATATGCTATCAATCAATATATTTTTTAAATGGATTTTAAATGCTGAGATGATATATATTCTATACTCTGTAACTATTTTATCTAATATAGTTTGGATTGGCAGTCCACTAATTAGATGAAGAAATCAGCTAGAGGAAAATCATAAATCAAAATAAGCATGTACCTAAACATTTTTTCTAAAGTTAAAACATAAATGCACATTAATTCCTCAAAGAGGAGTACCTCCAAGGCCTTTTCATTGTGAGGACCTGCTCTTGAATATCTGCATAAGGCATGTCCATAATAGTCTGTGATTTCTGTTTCGATTTCTTCTATATGAGCAATCGACAGCTAAGACTGAAACATCTTTCTAGATGTTCATGAATTTTCCTAATAGTTGAATCACCCATGCCAAATTTGAAAGAAATGTTCTAACTACTTGCATTTATTGAGGTTTTTAAAAATATTGAACTTATTTTTCGTGGAAATAATTCTTTTTGCAGTCAAATTTCATCTTTTCAAATAACATATAATTAAGTTATACAAGGACAATAAACGTTACTGGTAAAACAAGTGACTGCTGCTAAGGAAAAACTCAACATATGGGATTAGAAGTACCTGGCACTTTAGAGAACGTGCTACTAGAAGACAGAATTCAGGGTGTGATGACCATAACTCAGCCTGATTGTCTGAAAAAGAAAAACATCAATTAATTCAGCAAACTGTTTACTGTTCTCAAGACTTCTGTTCCCTTCTCACAAGGAACCACTGTTATCAGTTTGGTATATGTTATTCCAGATGTTTTCAATGCACACACATACACACAACACACACATGCACATGTTTTTATTACTTTTTATTCAAACAGTAGCAAAAATTATTATTTTTTAAGCTTTTATGTGTTTTAACTAAATTGTTAGGAAAGAGTTTTTATTTATAGTTGAGCCTAAGTCTGTACCAAATACTATCCAATTATTTTTACAACTATCTGGGCAAGAAAGGCAAGGGCTAGAACTAAAGTGATGGAAGGGGGAGAAAAGAGAAAAAAGCAAATGCAGAGGCAATTGAAGTGTAAAATTGCCTGGAGTTACTCTATGTTTTGGAGTGAAGGAAAGACAGTCACCTAGGATCAATACCAAGTTTCTCATCTGGGTAACTGGACAGATAGCTAACTGGGTTAAGAGAAACGTAGGAGATAAATTTTGTTGATATCGAGTTGGATTGCAAACTGGCCCCCATACACAGGTGGCAACAAGAGATAGAAGAAAGAGGCAGACAACTCCAGATTGCTAGGTGGCAGTTTTACTAAGCAAGAGAACTTACTTATGAGGCCTGTCTTGGGCGGCCTGTGCTAGGCAGTTGCGAAATAAGTAGATCTCTGCCCCTGCCCACCAGATTCTTAAAACTTTGGTTAGAGGCTTTGCCTGGCTTCAGATACACATTCAGTCCAGATGATCTCAATAACACTTCGCTCCCTCAAGGCTGTGTCTTTGAAACGGTTGCTAGTCCTGGAATAACAGAAGGATATACATTCCGAGGATAGGGGAAGGGGTGAGAAGCCTTCTATTGCCTGGGTCCAGCTCACAGATCAACAGGTGATCACATGCTCTTGATGATCTTGAAAACTGAAAAGAATTCAGTTTTTGTCATATTGAATTTTATTTGCTTGTGGAACATATATACAAGTGGAGAGGCAGTCTGGGAAACAAGAGAAAATTACAGACCAGTGATATAGGTATGGAATTCAGCCATCCTTTTGCTTTGTGCACTACACAATACTTTTGTGAGGGTCTCTAGAATGCCTTGATGAATTCTTGTTACCCTGTGATAGTATTCTTCTGATGAAATCGACTAACATTTTTTCTAAAAACAGAAATGGTTTCAGACTAACATTATATTCATAGCAAACAGGTTAAAAGTTATTACACAACTTTTAATCAAGAGCCAAGATTTGAAAGTTCAGAAATTAAGCACATAGTTTTAATGTACTTTTACAATATTTTCATTTAGATTATTTCACTATGTTAAAAGTACTTGAAAATTTTTGCTGTAAAATGTTAGCTTTGACTAATGTAGACAAATTCCGGAGCCCCCAAAGCTCAATCAATGTACTTATGCAAAAATATTTACTGAGCTCTATAGGCACTGAGATGTACTATGTTACAGTAATAGTTCTAGAGTGATACTTGGGAATCATCAGCGAATAAGACAAAAGTGATAGCTGTGGGCCTGGCAATTTATGGCAACTGCTCATTCTACTGGGTTTTACTTACGCAAGAATATTGTTTAATCTCTTTTATGTGTGAAGAATCTCATTTAACACCAACACTCTCAGTAAGTCTGTGATTCTGATTACTGCTCTTACATATTAGGGAAGCCTCTTGAAAACCTGGAAACAAAGAAAAGATACAGAAAACATTCAAAATGAACATTTATTATGTGCTTAAAATCTGTCACGCAGTGGGCTTGGCATGCATGCATTTTCTCATTTATTCCTCACAACAACCTTATGGGGTAGGCACTTACCACCTCTGACATGTGATGGAAATTACGTTCAGAAAGTTAGGTAAATTCACTAAAATCACACGTATCATAAAGCGCTGGGGCTGGGCAATCCTACTCCATATCATGGGCTCTTAACCACTATGCATACTGCCTCGGCTTGTAAGTTTTGTGAAAGAAAACGTTTAAACGTTTTTGTTGATTTCTACTTAGGACCGTATAACTGTCCACTTATATATTTTTTTCGTGAATACACAAAGGCAGAAGAGAGGAAACGTGAGTAACGTCAATGAGAAATGTATAAACAAATTGAAATGATCTGCAAGAAAATTCAATCAGTCATATTCATTTAAAAGCTGGAAAATTTAGTTAACTTTTCTCTTTGAAAATAATTGTTTTTGTGAGATTAAGCCTTTGTATATGCTTCAACCTTTTTGATTTATTCTACCAATCTTCAAGATGGTTCACTTAGTGATTGTAAGAAGTGCTGACTGGCTGTGACAGTAAATCAGCTTTGCATCATGTACTGTGTATTTCAAGCTGATGGATTATAGGCTGAGAAATCCTGCTGATCACTGGATATCACCACTGATAGGCTGGGGTCGGGCAAAGTCATCCAGATATCTTTGAACATCAATCAGTGCAAATCTCATAGGTCTGGAGATGAAGAGAATGTCACTGATTATAAATAACCACTATCTTATAAAATGACTATTTAAATTTATCAACAGGGAAGAGAAAGTAAAATAAAATTTTTTAAAAAGATATTAATGCAATATACTATTGTTAATTGAATACAGTTTACTCCACAGTCTTTATTCATGGAAAAATTTAAGGGCAGTCATAATAGGTATACAGAATATATGTTATATTCAGAGGTGTTAACCCTCTATTCGATTTTCAAAATTTGGCGCATTATTTACATACAGTGAAACATAGATTATAAGTGGAATCTTCAATGAGTTTTGAAAAATATACACACTTGTGTAACCTCCATCTCAATCAACATATGGGCTAGTTTCATTACCCCACAGTTTCCTTGTGCCCTTTTGTACTCAAGATGCCTTCTCCTACCCTCCTCCCCCCTCCACTGCCACCACCACTACCAACTCGGTCCCCAGCAAGCATTGTTCTGATTCCTATCAAATTAGTTCATTATTGCCTACTGCAACTTCACATAAATTGAATCATGTGGTGGTGTTGGTTTTTAGTGTCTGTCTTTTTCACTCAGCCTAATGTGTTGGTGATTGATCCATGTTTCAAGCCTCTGTAGCTTGTTCTCTTTTTAATGATTAGTCTTCCATTCTATAAATATGCTGCAGTTTCTTTACCCATTCTCTTGTCAAAGAACATCTAAATTGTTTTCCATTTGGATCTATTATGGACAATGCTGCTGTGATCTTTCTTGTAAAAATTCTTTGTGTACATACATGTTTGTTTCTTTTAAGTATCTAGAAGTGGAAGTACTGGGTCATGTGATGAATATATATTTAACTTTATAAGAAACCAATAAAGAGTATTCCAAAGTGGTTCTACTATTTTCACTCCCATCAGCAATGCATGAGAGTTCTGGCTGATCCACTAAGTAACCATCATCTGATGCTATCAGACTTTTGCATTTTAGCCATTCTATTGGGTACATAGTAGTATCTGATTGTGCTTTCACTTGGCATAGCCTGATGATTAATGATATTGAGAATGTTTTCATGTGCTTACTGCTCTTCATATATTTTCTGTAGTGAAATATCTGCAAAGATTTTGCCCATTTTTAGTAACCATCTTCCCATTTTATTGTAGGAGATTTTATATTTAGTATCCGTTTTTATCAAACACATATATATTTCCTAAACTGTGATTTTCCCATTCTATCTTTCATTGATTTTGTGGTCTGAAATCTATTTGCACACCCTAACATCACAAAAATATTTCCCTTAGTTTAATTCTAGAAGTATAAGTGTGTCTTTAACTTTATAAGAAATCGAAAAAAGTTTTCCAAAGTGATTTTATGATTTTACACTCTGACCAACAGAGTATGAAGGTTCCCATTATTTCCCTTTCTTGCCAACCCTTTATATTATCAGTCCATTTTAATTTTACCATTCTAGTGGGTTTGTTGTGCTATCTCATTGGGTTTTAATTTGCATTTCTCTAAGACTGTTAGAGTTCTATAGTCTCTATGGTCTTAAAACATCATTTTATATGCTGATTATGTATTCACATATCTTCTTTGATGAAGAGTCTGTCCAACTTGCCCCATTCACCCCTCCCCTTTTTTTCGGATGGGTTGTTTGTCTTTTTATTGAGTTGTTAGTGTTGGCTTTGTATTCTGAATACAAGTTCTTTATCAGATATGCGTTTTCAATTTTCTTTCTGTCCTTGGTTTAACTTTTTTTTATTAACCATTGTCTTTGAAAAATTAACAGTTTTAAATTTTGACATGTTCTATTAATTATGTTTTATTTATGGATCATGTTTCTTGTTTCATATCTAAGATGTTTTCTCAGGTTTTCTTCTAGAAATTTGCAGAAATTTAACGCCTCAATTTTAAGTATGAATTCTATTTCAAGTTACTACGTATGTGGTATGACAGGATTGACATTCATATTTTTTTCTATGGATATTTAAATTTTTAAGCAAAATTCCTTTAATTATCTTAGCACTTTGTCAAAAATCAAATAACCATATACATCAGGTCTGTTTCTAGGCAATTTATTCTATCCATTGACTTATATATTTGTTCTTAAACTACTATAACAGTGCTTTGATTATCGTAGTGTTAAAGTAAGCCTTGAAATCAGGTTGCATAAGTCCTCCAATTGTGTTTTAAAAATTATTTTAGCTAATCTAGGTTATTTGCATTTCCCTGTACATTTTATAGTAAGTTTATTCATTTATACAGAAAGAAAATTTGCTGGGACTTTGAATGGGATTATTTTGAAGTTATGTATCAAATTGAAGAAACTTACTATTTTAACTCTGTTAAGTATTCCAAAGTATTAAGTGGATATATCTCTCCATGTGTTTAGTTCTTCCTTATTTCCTTTTTATTTATTTTTCCTTCAGCTTTTATGAGATATGAGTAATATATAACATTATGTATGTTTTAGGTATACAAAGTGATGATTTGATACATGTATATATTGTGAAGTGATCACCATAGTAAGGTTCGTTAACACATTCATCACCTCTCATAACTGCTATACTATTTTGTAGTGAGAGCATTTATAATCTACTGTCTTAGCAACTTTCAAGTGTTTAGTATCGTTGACTACAGTTACCGTTTCCACCATCCCCAATCCCTGGCAACCACTTTTCTACTCTGTTTCTATGACTTTGGTTTTTTTTAGATTCCACATTTAAGTAAAATCATACAGTATTTGTATTTCTCTGTCCCACTTATTTCAATTAGCATAGTACCCTCAAGGTCCACCTTTGTTGTTGCAAATGGCAGGATTTTTTTTTCTTTTTCTTTTTCTTTTTTGCTGAATAGTAGTCTATTATATATACACCACATTTGCTTTATCCATTCGTCAGTAGATGGACACGGAGTTTGTTTTTGCGTCTTGGCTATTGTGAATAATGCCGCAGTGAACAGTGAGGCGCAGTTATCTCTTCAACATAATGATTTCATTTCCTTTGTATATATACCAAGAAGTGGGATTGCTGGGTCATATGGTATTCTATTTTTGATTGTTTTTAAACAAACCTCCATACTGTTTTCTACTGTGGCAGCACCGATTTACATTCGCATCACCAGTATAGCATGGTTCCCTTTTCTCCACATCCTCACCAACACTTGGCATCTCTTGCCTTCTTGATGAAGCTATTTTAAAATGCGTGAGGTGACATCTTGTCGTTTTGATTTGCATTTTCATTACAATTAGTGATGTTGAGCATCTTTTTATGTACCCATTGGCCATATGTATGTCTTCTTTGGAAAAATATTTATTCAGGTCCTCTGCCCATATTTTAGTTGTTATTAGTCTTTTTGCTATTGAGTTTTATGAGTTCAGTACATGTTTTGGTATTAACCTCTTATCTGATATATGGTTTGCAAATATTTTCTTCTATCCCATAGGTTGTCTTTTCATTTTATTGATTGTTCCTTTTGCTATGCAGAAACTTTTTAGTTTGATATAGTCCCACTTGTTGATTTCTGCTTTTGTCATTTGTGCTTTTGGTGTTATATCCAAAGAATTGTTGCCAAAACCAACGTCAAGGAGTTTTCCCTATATTTTCTTCTAGGAGTTTTATGATTTGATGTCTTATCTTTAAGTGTTTAATTCATTTCAAATTAACTTTTATCTATCATGTGAGATAGAGGTTAAATTTTATTCTTTTGCATGTGGATATCCAGTTTTCCCAAAATTATTTATTAGAAAGGCTATCCTTTCCCCATTGAGTATTCCTGGCTCCTTTGTCAAATGTTAGTTGGCCATTCATGTATGTGTTTATTTCTGGGCTCTCCAATATGTTCCACTTATCTATGTTTCTGATTTTATGCCAATACCATACTGTTTTGATTACTATAGCATTGTAATGTCATTTGAAATGAGGAAATGTGATGCTTCCAGCTTTGTTCTTCTTTCTCAAGATCTCTTTGTCTGTTTAGGGTCTTTTGTAGTTCCATGCAAATTTTAGGATTGTTTTTTCTATTTCTGAGAAAAATTCCATTGGAATTTTGATAGGGACTTCATTGAATCTATAGATCACTGGGTTAGTATTTTAATGATATTAATTCTTCTGATTTATGAACACAAAATATATTTCCCTTTATTTGTGTCTTCTTCAATTTCTTTCACCAATGTCTTATAGCTTTCAGCATACAGATCTTTTACCTTTTTGATTAAACTTATTAAGTATTTTACTGTATTCAATATTATTGTAAGAGGGATTGTTTTCTCTATTTCTTTTTCAGATATTTCATTGTTAGTGTATAAATTGCAACTGTTTTTTCTATGTTGATTTTGTATCCTGCAACTTTATTGAATTCATTCATTGGTTCTAACAGTGTTTTGGTGGAGTCTTTAGGGTTTTCTATATATAGTATCATGTCACCTGCAAACAGAGACAATTTCCCTTCTTCCTTTCCTATTCTGATGCCTTTTATTTATTTCTCTTGCCTAATAACTCTGCTAGGACTTCCAGTACTATGTTGAATGAGAGTGGTGATAGTGGGCACCCTTGTCTTCTTCCTGATTTTAGAGGAAAAGTTTTCAGCTTTTCTGCATCAAATATGATATTAGCTGTGGGTTTGTCATGTATGGTCTTTTTATGTTGAAGTATGTTCCTTCCGTATCCAATTTTTCAAGAACTTTTATTATGAAAGCATGTTGGATTTTATCAAGTGCTTTTGTTACATCTATTGCGTGATAATTCAAGTTTTGCCCTTCTTTCTATTAATGTGGTGTTTCACGTTTATAGATTTGTGTATGTTGAATCATCTTTGCATTCCAGGGATGAATCCAACGTAATTCTGGAATTGTAGTCATGTTAGGTTGGAGCCAACTTTGAGGCTATCACTGGGTCTGCATTGTGGTTTGTGGTTGGCATGCTTGTTACCAGGGCCTCAGGTGGGCGTGGATCCTGCCTGCTCTGTGGGTGGATGAGATTGCATCTAGTACCTTGTTCAGTAGGGTGTGTTTGGGACAAGGGTCTGCTTCAGAGTTACAGTTGGGTTCTCAGCCGGCAGGCCTATTACCAAGTGCATGATTGGGTTTGGCTCCCGCCAGGTCCCTAGGGGGACTTCTGCCTGGTCGCTGGGTAGGTCCTTGAGTAGGCAGGACTGGCCATGGACCATAGCTGAGAGGGACTGGAACCAAATTACAGGACTATTTTGGGTTCCACAGCCAAGATTGTGGTATGTAGACCTGGTTCTGGAGGTGTGGATGGGTACGTCTCCCACTAGGTCCCTACGTGGATTGGACTGCTCCCTGACCAAGACTGAGGCTAGAGGCTGGAGAGGCTGGATCCAAATATAGATCCCTTTCAGAATCTCCAGGGTTTCAGATATAATTCTGTCCCCTTGAGTCCCTCTATACACAGGACTGCTGGAAGACTGTGGCTATGGGGGCACTGGAGCCAAATACGGGGCCTTTTCAGGATCTTCAGGGGCACAGATGGAAATGTCTCCTGCTGAGTCCCTGTTCCAGGATGACCCTTCACTGAACATGGCTGCTACAGGTTGGAGTCCAGTTTCAGGGCCCTTTCAGAATCTATCGTCTGACGGAGTTTGGTGGGCAGACCAAGTGTGGTTCAGCAACTCCTGAACTGAGGCTGAAAGGGACTGAAGGTCATTCACAGGCCACTTCAGGGTCCGCAGCCTGGACTGAGATCTATATGCATATTACCTGATGCAGGGGTGGGTGTGATTCCTCCAGGGTCCCTTGGCATATGGTTCTGGTGACAAGACCAAGACAAATGGGCCTGTAGCTGATTCCTCAGGGGTACCAAACTGTTTCTAGGTCTGTAACTGGGACCAGGGTCAACAAGTCAGTCACCTGGGTGTTGGTCAGTGTTCTCAAAATGGCTCTCCTCATTCTTGGGCTGTGCCAGGGTTTCACAACCTCCTACATGGATCTCAAAGTTCCCACAAAGGCATTTTTCTCTGTGGATGGTTGCAAAATTATTGTTGTTCAGAGGACATCTTATTTGGCTATCTTGCTGACATCCAGGTTTTCCTTAATTTCTATCAGCAATGTTTCATAGTTTTCAGTGAACGTATCTTGTGCATATTTGTAGTTTATTCCTAAGTATTTCATTCTTTTGTTTATATTTTATTTTTTTCCATTTCAATTCCCAAATGTTTCTTGCTAATGTAGAGATAGATGACTTATGTCAGTATGATGACCTTGTATTCAGAAGCATTTCTAAACTCCCTTTTTAGTACATGTAGCTTTTAAGTAGCTTCCTTAAGATATCCTACATGTGTAATCATGTTGTGAGTGAATGAAGAGAATTTTACTTCTTTCTATTTCTTTCATTATTTTTTCTTGCCTTATTACATTGTCTAGGACCTATAGTATAATGCTGAAGAGAAGTAGTGAAGGTGAACTTCTTTGTTTTGTACCTGATTTGGGGAAAATTTATTTAATCTTTCATCAATATGTATGATCCTGGCTCTAGCAATTTTTGTAGATGGCTTTTATCATGATAAGTTCCTTTCTCTCACAGTTTACTATGAGTTTCTACCATGAGTAAGTGTGGAATTGTGTTCAATCCTATTTCTGCTTCTATTTGAGATTACATGTTTGTTTCCTACTTTTAGTCCATTAATATAGTATATTACATGTCTTAAGTTTTTAATGTTGAGTCAACCTTTAATTCCTGGTTAAGTTCCATTTTTTTTTCCATAATGGTGAGAGCAAATTCAGACTGTCTTACTCCTTCATGGCTAATAGCAGAAGTGAGCAATTTCAAATATATTTAGCTAAAAATTACATAGAATTAATGTGTTGTTCCAATTTAATCTCTTACTAAAAAATAAGCAAACAATACAAATAACTCTTTCCCTCAAATTTACATTTTCCTATGTTTTATGCTCCACTTTGTCTAAAATTATTTGTCTATACTACCTGTTTATCAAAATTTTATTTGTTTAAGGTACACCTGAAATGACACAAACCTAATTTCTTTCCTTGTCTTCTCACTCTGAAATGTTTTCTCTATATCTGAGAACTATGGGCTTCTGTATGTGTCACCCTTGCAATCACATAGCCTGACTTTTATATATTTATGCTATATTTTACTTGTTTTTTTGGTCCTCAATTTTTTCTCTTCATCCAGTAATCCACCCTCTTTCTGAAAATAGAACTCATCTTTTTTTGTTTTGTTTTGTTTTGGTTTTCATTACAGCACAGCCCTTCTCTAATTCTTTGAATATCAGGAATGGATGGATTCAAGTCAGTCAGAGTACTCAATATCTCTGGACATAGAAATTGATCTAATGAAGGATGACATATGACCCATCTAGTGCTAAGCATTAGTTTCTGTCTGGTGAGATGATGGATGTCAAACTTGGAGTTTCTAAGGTCATAGCAATAACTACCCTAATTAAGTAAAGAGTGCAGGAAGCAGGGCTTTAGGACAAAGCGAAAACATTTAAATAATACCATTTGTTGTATCAAATAGCAGGATTTTCTTCTTTTTATGGTTTAAAATATTCCATTCCATTTCCACAGGAAAATTTTCTTTATCCATTCATCTATGAACAGACACATTGTTTCCATATTTTGGCTATTGTAAATAATACTGCAATGAACACAGGAGTGAAGATATTTTTTCATCCAGGGGTTGAGGTTTGGGGGTAATGGGGAGATGTTGCTCAAAGGATGCAAACTCTCAGTTATAAGATGAATAACTTCTGGAGGTCTAAGGTACAGCATAGTGGTTATAGTTAATAATACTGAATTGTACAATTGAAATTTGCTAAGAAACTAGGTCTTAAGTGTTCTCATCACATATAATAAAATGGTAACTATGTGATGGATATATTAATTAACTTGATAGTGGTGATCACTTCACAATGTGTATATATATTAAATATGTTGTACACCTTTAAAAATATCATGTTGCATAGCCTAAATAAATACAATTTTTATTTGTCAATCGTATCTCAGTAAAGTTTGAAAAAATATAAATAAGTAAGTAACATCATTTGGGCTCTTTATTCCATTTATGCCTGAAGCCAAATGCTCCTCTCCCATCCAAGCGGAAAACTCTCTGCCTGTTTTATTTCAGCCTAACAAACTTGTTTTGGATTTTTTGTCAGTTAGAGATGCAGAGTTCAGAGATACATATAAATTTCAACCCTTTTTCTTTATTTTATTTTATTATTTTATTTTTAGGAAGATTAGCCCTGAGCTAACATCTGCCTCCAATCCTCCTCATCTTGCTAAGGAAGCCTGGCCCTGAGCTAACATCTGTGCCCATCTTCCTCTATTTTATATGTGGGACGCCTGCCACAGCACGGCTTGACCAAGTGCATAGGTCTGCGCCTGGGGTCTGAAGAAGTAAACCCTGGGCCTCTGAGGTGGAGCGTGTGAATTTAACTGCTACGTCACTGGGCTGGCCCCCCTTTATCTTTATTTTTAAGTGTAAAACATTATCCAATATAGGGCCTACATATTAGGTACTAGAAAATAAATGTTTGATAACATTTCCGAATGAGGAAAAATTTTCGTTTAACTTAGAAGAAGAAAATCATGTTTGCAAAATATTATTTAATATTTCCTTTTACCAATCTCCTGAAAATCAATTATTGGTCCATCAATACACATATAAGATTTTCCTTATCAATCCCTTACCAAGAGGAATCACTCTTTAAAATATAACCAACTATGTGTTCCAGAAATTCTCTTCGTCAAAGTCAGGTACTGCCTCTAGCCTATTAATGCTTCTGTCTGGGAATAAAGAGCATTTGGCTCATTTTCCTGTAGTTCTTTTTACACCACTTTCTAAATGACAATGTCTCTGTTTGAGGGAGTAAGTTTATATGTTCACAGATTGTAGAAGGTGATTTGTTATTGGTGCTAGAGGCTAAGTTCTTTATTACCAAGTTAACATTATTATTTCTCATGATTTCATTGAACGCTGTTTAAAATTTCATCTAAGACAGTTTGTTTGACTTGCATGGTAAAACAGCACCTACCATTCTGAGAGCACTTAGTCCACTTTTAGTGAAAAGCATTAACTCAATACTCTTGCACTTGTCATAATGCAGGCACAAAGTAATGATGTTAGAGGTTGCATAAGTTGGGCTAGAAGCCAGATGTGAGGTTTCAGAAATTTAAAACCCTCCATCCTCATTCTTATAGTATATATAAACCAAAATTGAGACTGGCAGCAAGATAAATTAGACGTATAAGGAATTCAGGCTGCCAATTTTGGTTTGGAATAGTATAATAAATCTGGGAAACATAATTTAATCCATTTTGAAATAAATTAATCATTGAACAATTACTGTCAAAGAAAGTAAACATTTTTTATTGTGGTAAAAATAACATTAAATTCACCATTTTAACTATTTTTGAGGTATAGTTCAGTAGTGTTAAGTATGTTCACTTTGTTGTATAACATATTTCTAGAACTTTTTCATCTTACAAAACTGAAGCTCTATACCCATTGACCAGCAAATCCCCATTTCCCCCCCTCCCTAGCCCTTGGCAACCACCTTTTGACTTTGTGTTTCTATAATGTTGACTACTTTAGATACTTCTTACGAGTGGAGTCATACAGCATTTGTTCCTTTGTGACTGACTTAATTTGCTTAGCATAATTTCTTTGAGGTAAATCCATGTTGTAGCATGTGACAGAAATTCCTCCATTTTAAAGGCTGCATAGTATTCCAATGTGTGTATACACCACATTTTCTATATCCATTCATCTATTGATTGGCATTTGGGTTGCTTCCATCTCTTGACTATTGTGAATAATGCTGTAATGAACATGGGTGTGCAAATCTCTCTTCTAGAAAGTAAGCATGTTTTGATTGGTCCATACATGGTTGGCTCATCTCATTAAAAAAATTTTTAAAGTAAAAAGAAACCTAAATACTTGTCTACAGTTGAAAGACATAATAAACATGGATCAGGGGGAAAGAAAGGCTTTGTCTTTGTATTTTTCAGTCCTGCTTGAGACAACAACAACAACTAGCAGGGGATAAAAATGCTTTACAGTTGGAACAAGGCCTGGTGGTGTAGTGGTTAAGGTCATGCACTCCACTTCAGCAGCCTGGGCTTCGCTGGTTAGGATCCCAGGCACAGACCTACACACGACTTGTCAAGCCACACTGTGGTGGCATCCCACATACAAAACAGAAGAAGATTGGCATAGATGTTAGCTCAGGGTCAATCTTCCTCACCAAAAAATTAATTAATTAATTAAATAATTTACAATTGGCCACACCCACAGATTTTTATATATGGCAAAATGTTGCCTAGTGTGGGAAAAGGTTGTTGAAGGCAAGTTTAACATCTTTTCTCATCTCTCTCCGCTATCTCCCAACAACTCGTTAATCAAATAATACAAATACACACAGTGTTGTTGCCAGACAAAGATTCAAGGGAAATCCTCTCACATCTCCTTTCAACCTCTCCATCAACATTACTGATCTAAATCCTTACTCTATGTGAGAATTTCCTGCTTCATTTATTCCACACACCTTTGTGGCCTCTGGTCTTGAATTTCTTTTCATGTCTCTTATGTAAGCTAATATACGTATGGGTCTAACATATGATTCCAAACAACCATAATATATTTAGAATAATTGCATATAGCAAAGTAGAAATGAATATATTTTATTTCATAGACCTATTTTTGCATGTGTAAAAATGCTTACCTGAGAAATTCTATCAATAATTTTGTTCACTTACTCAATGAAACAGAGAATTTTAAATAAAGTAAAAAGAATACATCCTCTTTCTTAGTGCCTAGCTGGTATGAGATATGAAACATATAATTTACTTTAGTGGTCGCATTACTCTATGCTTTGTTAATTTTAAAGCTATTTCACGGTAAAAGGTCATTAAAAGTAAGAACAATCCTTTCCTCAGCAACATATTAAGATTGTCTCTAAATTATCTGCCTTTTCCACCCACTGCATACATTTGAAAAAAATTTGATTCTGTGCATTTAAAAAATAAACACAAGATGCAGGGGCTGGCCCTGGAGCTGAGCAGTTAAAGTGCTCCACTTCAGTGGCCAGGGTTCATGGGCTCGGACCCCCAGTGCGGACCTACTCCACTCATCAGCCATGCTGTGGAGGCATCCCACATACAAAGTAGAGGACAATTGGCATAGATATTAGCTCAGGGCTAGTCTTCCTCAAGTGAAAAAAGAGGATTGGTAACACATGTTAGCTCAGGGTGAATCTTCTTCACACAAAAAGATAAATTAATTTAAAAATAAAAACAAGATGTCTATTTAACCCATACATGACCTAATTTTAAAGAGTATCTTATACACCATGGATCATGTGATACTTGAAAGAGGTAAAGATAAATTTGATTATTTTTATGTTTGTTTTACATTTAATTTTTATGTTGCAGAAACATTTTGAATATCATTGCTGTAATATTACCTGCTAGAATTTAAACTGCATAATGGCAAGGGCTTTGTTTTATCAACCTCTCTGCCCTGCAGTGCCTAGAAGAGGGTCTGTCACACAGTTGGCAATGCGTGCATTTTTAAATAATAAATGATTGAATGAGTGGCTTAATATGACTCAGAAATAATCTTTAGCATTATTTTTGGCCTGTCATTCTGTAGGTGATGGCTGATTTTATTGCTTTTTAAAAAGTGGCTTACTTACCAAATATGTCCCAAATATATTTCCATGTTAAATTTTCGTCTAGTCTTTATATATATGCATATAATCGTTTACTGACATCTATACAACTAGATCATTTCCTCAGTTTTCCCCACTATAAACAATGCTATGATGATCAAACCTTACGTAAGACTTTGGGCACATCCAGGATCACTTCCTGAGAATATACTGCACAAAATATCATGTTTTAGTCAATTTATCTATGATTTATGCAGGAAAATCATAACTTTCATTTCTTCCAAAACACAGCATATTATTTTTTTAGCTTTATTGGGGTATAGTTGAGAAATAAAATTGTAAGATATTTAAAGTGTACAAAGTGATGATTTGAGATCTATATATATATCTCTCTCAAATATTTGAGATACATATATAGAGAGATCTCTCTCTCTCTCTCTCTCCATATATATTTTATGTATATACACATTGTGAAAAGACTTCTCACATCTAGTTAACCCATTCATTACCTCACATATTTTTCTTTCCTTTTTTTTTCTTTTCTTTTTTGCTGAGAACACAAGTTTTATTCTTTTAGCTAATTTCAGTTATAAAATACAATGGGATCAACTATAGTCGTTGTGTTGTACATTGGATCCTCAGACTTTATTCATCTTATAGCTAAAAGTTTGTACTCCTTTGTCAAGCTCTCTATTTCCCCCACCTCCCAGGCCCTTAAAACTACCATTCTACTCTTTATGTCTATGTGTTCAGCTTTTTTAGATTCCACATGTAAGTAACATTATACAGTATTTGTTTTTCTCTGTCTGGCTAATTGTACTTAGTATAATGCCCTCAGGGTCCATCCATGGTGTCATAGATGGCAAGATTTCCTTCTTTCTCACAGCTGAATAATATTCCATTGTGTGTCTGTATATATATTACATCTTTTTTATCCATTCATCTGTTGATGGACATCAGGTTGTTTCCATATCTTGACTATTGTGAATAATGCTGCAGTGAACGTGGGAGTGTAGATATCTCTTTGATATCCTGTGACTATTCTTTTCACATTGTGTTTCCATCATTATTGGTGGTTCTTTTTTTGGTTATTGACTACTGTAACTTACTCAAGAGTTAACATTTTAACACTTTATCTTTTAGACATGATACAGTTGTCCTTTTGGGCTGTAGCATCTTTTAAAATAATGTTTTTAAATGTGTATTTATAATACAGGCAAATGACTCACTCCTCATATAACCACTTTCCACAGAATTAATTTGTTTTGTAGTTTAAAATTTTTTACATATATTTCTTATATTGCAAAAATAAAAATACGTAAATTGTATTGTCCACTCTAGAGGGCATATTTGAGTTGAATTTATATTTTATATCCTAATAAATATACAATGACTCTATTTTTTCTTCTCTTTTATAAACCAGTTTTAAAGATCATCCCTATACATTTGCACAGTTATCTGATTAGTTACATTAGATACATTTTCTGTAAAACTTTGGGTCAGATATTATAAAGAAATAAGTTTCTTCAAATTCCAGTAGGGTTGTAATGTAATAGATAAAGTCTCAACAAAATTGCATTGGCTCAATACTTAAATGACAAAACACTGTGACTCTTTCAAATGTTCACCCATACCTCGTTTGTATAGTTTACTAAAACAACAATGAGACTATCCTCCCCTTTTCTGATAAATATCAGGAGGTCTCCTCCCCCCAACCTGAGTGTCAAAAGGCAGCCCCTTAGTTACTATCCTTGAATCAAATTTTGGTGGTCTAGTGCTGTACCCAGGTACATAGAAATGAACTGAGGTGATCACAGTGCTACTGGCTGACGACTATTCTCCTTTTCCCACCTTAAATGTTGTTTTTATTAAGTTCCAAACCCTTATTTCAAACTCTGGGTCTGAATTTTATGAAAAAACAAAATGTATTGTCAAAGTTACCTGTGTGTAGGATTGTTTCAGTGATTTATATTTAGAGGAAAAAACAAAGGAAGAGAAAAAAATTGGAAAAGAGGCAAGACAACTAGAAACTCCATAAAAGATAAAAAGTTTCATAAAAAGGAAATATAATTATAGTCTATATATTAGTGTCCTAGGGCTGCAGTAACAAAGTACCACAAACTAGATGATTTAGAACAACAGAAATGTATTCACAGGTCTGGAAGACAGAAGTCAGAAATCAAGGCACTGGCTAGTCCTGCTCCCTCTGAAGAGGAGTTGAGAAGGAGCTGTTCCAGGCATCTTTCTTAGCTTTGGTTTGGAGGTTGCCGTCTTCCCTGTGTCTTTTCTCTCTGTGCATTTCTCTGTGTTCAAATCCCTCCTTTATGTAAGGATGCCAGTCATACCAGAATAAGGCTCACTATAATGACCTCATCTTAACTTGACTATAACTGTAAAGACTCTATTTCCAATTAAAGTTATACTTTGAGGTACTGGGAGTTAGGACTTCAATGTATTTTTTGGGGAGGACACAATTCAACCCATAACAGTATACAACCTGACTTAGCTGTGAATGCTAGGAACACATAGTCATGAGAATGTCTACAACTAATATTGATCTAACCAAGTGGAAATGCATGTGTGTTTGTGTGTGTACAAGGAAGGAGGTGGATAAAAAGTTAAATTCTCAAAAATCTGAAACAAAACCAAATCATAATATAGTAATGTAAGCAATTTACTTACTAAAAATAACACTAAGAGAATCAGGAAAGAAAGTTGAAACTACCTCTGAAGAATTGAACAGAGTTTGGTTGCAGACAGATGGGAATAGGATGGAAAATTGCTGTTTTTATGATATCTTTTAAAATTACATGAGTATGAATGTTAATTTTATATATGAATATATTAATGTAATGAAATAAAAACTGAATTTAATCATAATGATTAGTTTCATATCTAAAATGTCATGCATTTAGAAGCATGGTGATCTAGAAGCCTTCAGTCTCAGGCAAACTAGTTTTTAGACTGTTGAGATCCTATGCAAATTATAAATGGACTAATAAAAAAAATGCTATGTCTCTTGCCAACTTTTGGAAGTTTTTACCTACTATTTCTTCTTGTAATTTTTTTAGCCCTGCTCTCTTTCCAGAACTCTGACGACATGAAAGCTCTTTTATTATAGCCTCACAGGTATCTATTCTTTCTTTCTTTCTTATTTTTTTCGTAAATCTATTTTCTCTCTCTTGTTCAGATTGAGGAATTTTTATTGTTCTACAGCCTATTCCCAAATATTTTCTTCTGTCACCTCCATTCTGCTTTGAGCCCATCCCTTGAGCTTTTACTTCAATTACTGTATTTTTCAGTTCTAAAACTCCCATTTGGTGCCATGGGGTGATGCTCCTGGTGACTTCCACCCAGCCCAGTGGAAACTTGGCCTGATTTTCGCAGATTTTGTTTCAGACTGGTGTCAATGGAAGCGGGAAATACTTACATTTTAAAGGACAAAGCTGTTAACACAAATGTAACTTTGGAACATTGTGGAGAACAACAGTTTATTTGGTGTCTGAAATTGAATACAGTCCTATATAGTGAAAAGGACTCTGAACTTGGTCCCAGAGGATATAGATTCAAATCTGACCCATGTGCCCTTTGATTGGTAGTGACGTCAGCATCATGGCATAGTGAGCTTGTCCAGGACTCTCTCCCCTCCAACATACAACAAAAAGGAGAAACCATATTCCAACAGAAAATATCCTAACAGCTCAGGAATCCTCAGAGAGTCACAGCAGCCAAACGACGGAGGGTGAAGAGGCTGAAGCCACCTTCAGAGGAGCTGGAAGGGGGTAAGAGAGATCTCTGCTCCCTCCCCTAAAGACTGGGATCACTGCTGCAGGAGGCTCTGTGAGAAAAGAAGTAGGGGAGGGGTAGCATGTCTGCAGGATCACCCAGGACTCCCTAGTGCCCTTGCAGCCTAGAGGGAAGCCCTCTAACAGGGTGAAAGCTTTCACGTGGGATAATCTCATCAAGCCAAGACCCCAGGAGACCAGATAGCAAGAGCTGATTGGGAAACCGGGGACTGCACACAAGAGGAAATGCACCAACACCCCCCCCCCCACCTGCACTGTACTGTCCTGTCTCAGCTGAAGGCAGAGGGCTCAGAATATGCAGTTCTAGACCCCCATCCATTGGTGACAGGCTGTAACTGCAACCAAATAATATCACAACGGGAAAAACCTGTACTTCCAACATCAGGCAATTCATCAAGTCTCCAGACCAGAGAGAAAATGACAAGCACCCAGAATTCAGTCCTGGGGATGCAGAAATAAGTAAACTAAATGACAATGAATTCAGAATAGGTATCATCAAAAAACTCAATGAGGTAAAAGAGAATATAGGGAAACAATTCAATGAGTTCAGGAGCTACTTCACAAAAGAGATTGAAGCTATAAAGAAAAATCAATCAGAAATACTAGACATGAAAGACGCCATAGAAGAGATCAAACAAAATATGGATTCTCTGAATACTCATATGGACACCATAAAGGAGCAAATCAGCATAATCCAAGATAGACATATTGAATTGCTCCAGACAGAGGAGCAGAGAGAACTGAGACTAAAAAGAAATGAAGAAAGTCCCCAAGAAATATCCAACTCAATGAAGTAATGCAACATAAGAATTATAGATACCCCAGAAGGAAAAGAGAAAGAGAATGGAGCAGAAAGTGTGCTCAAAGAAATAATAGCAGAGAACTTCCCAAATCTAAGGAATGAGAGGGAAATGTGTGTGGAGGAAGCTTTCAGATCTCCTAGATTTGTCAATGTAAAAAGACCTACTGCAAGGCATATAATAGTAAAATTGGCAAAAATGACTGAAAAAGAAAGAATAATCAGAGCAGCAAAAGGCAGAAGAAAATAACCTACAAAGGAATCCCTATCAGACTTTCAGCAGATTTCTCTGCAGAAACCTTACAAGCTAGGAGAGAATGGAATGACATATTGAAAACTTTAAAAGATAAAATCTTCAGTCAAGAATACTCTATCCAGCAAAAATATCCTTCAGATATGAGCAAGAAATTAAATCTTTCTCAGTCAAATAAAAGCTACTGGACTGCATAGCCACGAGACCCCCCCGCCCCCACAAGAAATCCTCAAGAAGGCCCTCATACCTGAAAAAAGGAAACAAGGGAGAAAGGGGTCACAAAACACAGAGTAAGGAGACAAATAGATAGAATCAGAACAGGATAGCAAATATTCAACTATGGCATTAGGATAAAAGGAAGGAAAACACCAAAAACAAAGACAATCTTGTCACTTTAACCACAAACTCACAACATATGTTGGAATAAGATATGAGAATAATAAGTTAGGAGGGGAGGAGGAAAGGTACTGAATCATTTTAGATTAAGGAAATAAGAGGTCATCAGAAAATGGACTATGTTATCCATGAGATTCTGAATACAAACTTCAGGGTAGCCACTAAACTAAAAAGCAGAACAGAGACACAAAAATTAAATAATGAAAAAACTAAGAAACACAGCATAAGAAACTGCAGAAATCAATGGGTAGACCAAAAGACACAGGATGAGAAACAAAGGAAATGCAGGAAAACAGGAAAACAAGTGATAGAATGACAGCATTAAGCCCTCATACATCAATAATCACCCTCAGTGTAAATGGATTGAACTCTCCAATGAAAAGACACAGAGTGGTAAGATGAATTAAAGAACAAGGTCCAACAATTTGTTGCCTCCAAGAAACACATCTCTGCTCCAATGACAAATACAGGCTTAGAGTGAAGGGGTGGAAGACGATACTCCAAGCTAATGGCAAACAAAAGAAAGCAGGCGTCGCAACATTTATATCAGACAAAGTAGATTTCAAGAGAAGGCAGGTAAAGAGAGACAAAGGGGGCAATATACAATGATCAAAGGGACACTACATCAAGAAGAAATAATGCTTGTAAATATCTATGCACCCAACACAGGAACACCAAAGTTCATACAGCAACTATTAACAAACCTAAAAGAAGATATCAAAAATAACACAGTAATAGTAGGGAACCTCAACACCCCACTCACATCATTGGCTAGACCATCCAGACAGAAAATCAACAAGGAAAGAGTGGAATTAAATGAAAAGCTAATAGAACACTGTATCCAAAAACAGCAGAATACACATTCTCCTCAAGTGCACACAGAACATCCTCAAGGATAGACCATATGCTGGGAAATAAGACAAGCTTCCATAAATTTTTAAAAAATGAAATAATAGCAAGCATCTTCTCTGATCATAATGCTATAAAGCTAGAAAGTAATTACAAGAAAAAAGCTGAGAAAGGGACAAAGATGTGGAGACTAAATAATATGCTATTGAACAAGCAATGGATCATTGAAGAAATTAAAGAATAAATCAAAAAATATCTGGAGACAAATGAAAATGGCAACATGCCATGCCAACTCATACAGGACACAGCAAAAGTTGTATTAAGAAGGAAATTCATTGCAATACAGGCACACCCTAACAAACAAGAAAAATCCCAAATAAGCAATCTCAAATTACAACTAACTGAATTAGGAAAAGAAGAACAAACAAAGCTCAAAGTCAGCAGGAGGAGAGAAATAATAAAAATCAGAGCAGAAATAAATGTTGTTGAAACAAAAAAGGCAGTAGATAGGATAAATGAAACAAAGAGCTGCTTCTTTGAGAAGATAAATAAAATTGACAAACCCCTAGCCAGACTTACAAAGAAAAAAGAGAGAAAGCTCAAATAAACAAAATCACAAATGAAAGAGGAGAAATAAAAATAGACTTCACAGAAATACAATGGCTTTTAAGAGAACACTACAAAAAACTATATGCTAACAAAATGGATAACCTAGAGGAAATGGATAAATTCTTAGACTCTTACAACCTCCCAAAGCTAAGTCAAGAAGAAACAGGCAATCTGAACAGACCAATCACAAGGAAAGAGATTGAAACAGTAATCAAAAACATCCCAAAGAATAAAACCCCAGAACCAGATAGTTTCCTGGGGAATTCTACCAAACTTTCAGAGAGGATTTAATACCTATACTTTCCAAGCTATTCCAAAAAATTAGGGAGGATGGAACACTTCCTAACACATTCTACGAGGTCAACAACACTCTGATACCAAAGCCTGACAAGGAAAGCACAAAAAAAGGACAACTACAGGCCAATATCACTGATGAACATAGATGTAAAAATTCTCAACAAAATTTTGGCAACCTGAATTCAGCAATACATCAAAAGGATCAGACATCACAATCAGGTGGGATTCATACCAGGGACACAGGGATGGTTCAACATCTGCAAATCAATCAACTTGATAACCCACATCAACAAACTGAGGAATAAAAACCACATGATCATCTCAATAGATGCAGAGAAAGCATTTGACAAGATCCAACAGTCATTTACGATAAAAACTCTGACCAAAGTGGGAATAGAAGGAAATTACTTCAACATAATAAAGGCCATATATGACAAAACCACAGCCAACATCATACTCAATGGGCAAAAACTGAGCATCATCCCCCTGAAAACAGGAAAGAGAGAAGGATGCCCTCTATCACCACTCTTATTGAAAAGAGTACTGGAGGTGTTGGCCAGAACAACTAGGCAAGAGAAAGGAATAAAAGGAATCCTTTTAAATCCTTTTAAATAGGGAGGGAAGAAGTGAAACTCTCACTGTTTGCAGATGAAATGACCTTATATATGGAAAATCCCAAAGAATCCGTTGGAAAACTATTAGAAATAATCAATGACTACAGCAAAGTTGCAGGGTATAAAGTCAATTTGCATAAATCAGTAGCATTTCTATACTCTAATAACAAACTAACAGAAAAAGAACTCAAGAACAAATACCATTCACAATCACAAGAAAAAAGAATAAAATACCCTAGGGTGAATTTATTTAAGGAAGTGAAAGACCTATACAACGAAAACTACAAGGCTTTTCTGAAAGAATGGATGATGACATAAAGACATGGAAAGACATTCCATGCACATGGATTGGAAGAATAAGCATAGTTAAAATGTTTATACTACCTAAAGCAATCTACAGATTCAACAAAATCCCAATCAGAATCCCAATGACATTCTCTACAGAAATAGAACAAAGAGTCCTAAAATTCATATGGGGCAACAAAAGACCCTGAATTGCTAAAGCAATCCTGAGGAAAAAGAAAAAAGCTGGAGGCATCACAATCCCTGACTTCAAGACGTACTACAAAGCTACAATAATCAAAACAGGATGGTACTGGTACAAAAACAGGTGCACAGATCAATGGAACAGAATTGAAAGCCCAAAAATAAAGCTACACATCTATGGACAGCTAATCTTCGACAAAGGAGCTGAGGTATACAATGGAGAAACAAAAGTCTCTTCAACAAATGGTGCTGCGAAAACTGGAAAGCCACATGTAAAAGAATGAAAATTGACCATTTTTTTCACCATTCACAAAAATAAACTCAAAATGGATCCAAGACTTAAACGTAAGACCTGAAACCATAAGGCTTCTAGAAGAAAATATAAGCAATACACTTTTTGACATCAGTATTAAAATGATCTTTTTGACACTGTGTCTTCTCAGACAAGGGAAACAACAGAAAGAATAAACAAATGGGACTTCATCAGACTAAAGAACTTCTTCAAGGCAAGGGAAAACAGGATTGAAACAAAAAAACAGCCCACTAATTGGGAAAAAATATTTGCAAGTCATATATCCAACAAAGGGTTATTCTCCATAATATGTAAAGAACTCACAGAACTCAACAACAAAAAAATCAAACAACTCAATCAAAAAACGGGCAAGGTACAGGAACAGACATTTCTTCAAAGAAGATATACACATAGCCAATAGGCACATGAAAAGATGTTCATCATCACTGATCATCAGGGAAATGCAAATCAAAACTACACTAAGATATCACCTTACACCCATTAGAATGGCAAAAAGAACCAAAACAAAAAGTAACAAATGTTGGAGGGGTTGTGGAGAAAAAGGAACCCTCATACGCTGCTGGTGGGAATGCAAACTGGGGCAGCCACTATGGAAAAGAGTAGGGAGATTTCTCAAAAAATTAAAAATAGAAATACCATGACCCATCCATCCCACTACTTGGTATCTATCCAAAGAACTTGAAATCACTAACTCCAAAAGTCCCATGCACCCCTATGTTCATTGCAGCATTATTTACAATAGCCAAGACGTGGAAGCAACCTAAGTGCCCATCAACTGATAATTGGATATAGAAGATATGGTATATATACAATGGAATACTACTCAGCCATAAAAAAGGTTAAAATCGTCCCATTCACAAGAACATGGATGGACCTTGAGGCTATTATGCTAAGTGAAATAAGCCAGATAGAGAAAGACAATCTTTGTATAACTCCACTCATATGTGGAAGTTAAACATGTAGACAAGAGAAAAGATTAGTGGCTACCAGGGAAAGCAGGGGGTGGGAGTTGGGCACAAATGGTGAAGTGGTGCACCTACAATACAATAATGTACAACTGAAATTTCACAAGTTGTAAGCTGTCATTATCTCGATAAAAAGTTAAAAAATATCATAAATGCAATTATAGTGTATGCAGCCTTTTGAACTGGGTTTCATTCACTTAGCATAATGCATTTGAGACTGATCCATGTTTTTGCATGTATCAGTAATTCATTCCTTTGTATTGCTGAGTAGGATTCCATTTGGGTTGTTCTAGTGTTTCATGATTATAAATAAAGCTGCTATAAATATTTGGGTACAGGTGCTTGTGGCAACAAAAGTTTTTATCTTTCTTGAATAAAGAACTAGGAGTGGTAATTCAGGGTCATATGGAAAACATATGTTTATTCTTATGATACACTTCCAAAGTGTTTCCAAAGCAATGTATCATTTTGCATTTCCAACAGCGTTGTATGAGAGTTCCAATATCTTAACATCTTCACCAGCACTTGATATTGTCAGTTGTTATAATTTAAAAAAAAAAAAAAAATTTAGCCATTCTAATAGGTATGGAATGGCATTTTATTGGTGTTTGAATTGGCATGTTCCTAATTACTCATTATGTTCAGAAAGTTTTCACATGCTTATTTACCATCCATACGTCTTTTTAGATTTCTTTAATTCTTTAACTGATATTTTTAAATGGTTGTCTGTTTTCATCTTATTCAGTTTTGAGGGTTCTTTATATACCCCAAATACTGAATTTATATGGAAAATATTTTCTTTCAGTCTCTTTCCTATCTTTTTGCAATCTTAACACTGTCCTTGGAGAAACAAAAATTTTAATTTAGATGAAGTCCAATTTATTAATTGTTTCTTTTATGGATTCTATCTTGCATCATAGCTGATAAATCTTGCCTAACACAAATTCATAAAAATTGCCTCATGTTGTTTTATTTTTTCTAGACGTTTTACAGTATTAGATTTTACATTTCACACTAAAATATAATTTGAATTAATTTTTTATATGGTATGCAGTAAGACTTGAGATTATTAAATTTTTATATAAACATTCCACTATTATGGCATCATTTGTTAAAAAAACACCATACTTTGTATGTTGAATTGTTTTTGTATCTTCATTGAAAAACAATTGACTATGTATGCGTTGGTCTATTTCTGGACTTTCCAATCATTTTGTTGATTTCTTAAAGAAACAAAAAGCCTGAAAATATTATTAGGCTTCTATTTAATCTAAAGATCAATTTTGAGAGAATTAGCATCTTAATATTAGCCTCCCAATATATGAACATGGAATATCCTTCTGGTTATTTAGATCTTCTTTGATGTCTCTCATTACCGTTTTATAATTTTCAGCGTAAAGGTCATCTGCAGACCTTGTTAGATTTTTATATTGGGGTTTCAGGCATTTTGTTGCTTACAGAAGTGGTACTTATTTTGTTGTGGCTGTTATGTTTTGTTTTGTTTTAGTATCATTTTCCAACTGTTCACTGAAAATATATTTTTGTATGATGACTGATATCCTGAAACATCCTAAATGTACTTATTAGTTCCAGCGGCATTTTTTTGGTGGATTCTTTTGGATGTTTTAATGTAGACGACAATGAACGTTATAAATATGATTTTATTTCTTTGTCTTGAATTAGTGCTCTCAATAAGTTCCCCATAGCCCTGTTTCACAGGATGCTTGAAAAAGACTTATTTGTCCTGTTCCTGACTTTAGAGGGAAAGGATTCAGTTCTTCACAGAAAATGGCTATATGGTTTTTCTTCATAATCTGTTGCTATGGTGAATTATATGGAATGATTGTTGTACTCAGAACCACTGTTGCACTCCTTGAATAAATCCCAGAGTTGCAAGCCTCTCTGGACCAAAATCTAATATCCAGATAATTTTTTTTATTACACTATTTTTTAAGAAAAATTTAATCAAAATATTGAAAAGCTAAAGGTGGAGAAGACAACACAAAAAGCCATGTTGAACCTGTGCTGTGCCAGAAGAAGCATCGGTGACTACCATTTAAACTTTTAAAAATTTCTTGGTAAAAACATGTAGCTGATGGTACAGTGGACTTTCCTAAAACTCCTCACATTAGCCACCAGGACAAACTCCGAGCTTTTCAGCCTGGTGCATGTGTCCCTCCACAGCATGGTTCTTGCCTACCTCTCTAGCTAGCATTTTGTTTTATAAATTCTATGAATGAGGCACAGAATAATTTTGAGAAACCATAAACTCTTATCTTCATGCTTTTTCTCTGCCTAGAATATTCCCTGTACGCTCTGTACTCCTTCCTGGCTTGTTCTTATTTTTATTCCAAAATTGAGCAATGGTGTATCATTCTATGGTGAATATTGCCATTGCCTTTTAGTCTGTGTACGATGTCCTACTCTGTATTTACATAGTGTTAAATACCCTATATTATGTACACAGTGTTAAATATCTGATATCATAAATACTTTTTGCTTTTATTTGCTTATCTGTGCCACTAGGCTTAAGCCTTTTGAAGGAAAACAAAAAACAAACAAAAAGGAAAAGAAAAGAAATTGATCTGATTCACTTTACCTTCCTCAGGATCTAGCACAATGCCAAGCACGTGTACAGTGTTCAAAGTAAACCAAAAAAGTTGGGGAATGAATGACTGATTGTATTGATTAACCCAGGTCTGATTAAGTTTCACTGATGAGAACTTCCTCAGGGCTGCATATTCTAGCTGATTTAGCTTATTGATTTAAAATATATTTACTCACTCCTGGGATAATTATGAGTTTGGATTAGAGGAAAACTAAAAAGCATTTGGATAAGGCACTTTTACTAATTATCTAAGACCTGTGAGTTAATGTCAGCTTATCAATTCTGTTTTGCTAGTGAGAGGAGACGAAATGTCCCTTCCAAAATTATTTTCCATATGAACCTCCTTAATAAGTGAAAATTGACAGCAATGATTGTCATGGTTGAGAAATTTCATTACTGCTTCAAATTTAGCCTCATATAAATCATTTTATAATTTGTTATTTTATGATTGGGGAGTAAAGGAAGACCTGGACAACCAAATCTAAGAAATAAGACAAATACGGATCTGATAAACCCAACAACGTCTCTATCTATGTCTGGTTTGAAAAAAATAGATAATTGATTTTTTCAGATTTTCCTTTTGTCTGCTTTATTTCTCAGAGCTTATCAGTGGCAGACATACAGCTTGCAAGTTCATTTTCTGTTCACTCTTCTTTACATTTAGAAAGATTCATTAAGCTCACCATTACTCTATATTTATCTGGATTATGCATTCATTTCCAGGAGTAGGTCCTTCTCTATCACCATCATTCTTTGGTAATGCTATGTGAGAAAATTCAATTATATTGTACTACATATACTAGAACTGAATCAAACAGCATTCTAAGCATAAAAACTTTTAAAAATATTATTATCTATACCTTAAATATGTTTACACTAATACATTCATATTCACACTGAATTAAGAATGTAAAATTATTTCTAAATTTTTGGTGAAATATTTACCTTTTCTACTGTATATTTTAGAAAGAGACGACTAGTTGTCAGACATTGTTGAATATATTAGCCCAGTTCTACTAGCATAGAATTTCTGTGAAGGCACAACTTTGTCTTGTCCACACTTACCTTACAAATGCTGTGGCACATAGCAGGTATTCAATAGTGTTTGTTGAATGGATGAGAAAGTAAGCTTTCTGACTCGGCTACAAGAACATTCTGACACCATAAACATTTATACATGCAATTATCTCTTTCTACTTTATTCCTTACTATTTTGGCCATCAAATTGTTGATTTTCAAGTAGTGCACACCTCCAATTCATCCCTGAATCTCAGTCCATTCTTGACCCTGAACATCACATATTTCTTCAACTCAGTCCTATAATTCATTCCAGCTATGATTCACCCTACAACCCATATCCCATCCTTGAACCTAAGTGCTCTTTGAGTCTGTCATGCACCACTAACTCTGGCAAGGGGCAGGGGTCCTAAAATTTCACCCACCAACTTATTTATTTAAAATACTTTCATCATGGGGGCTGGACCCGTGGCCGAGTGGTTAAGTTTGCGTGCTCCAATGCAGGCGGCCCAGTGTTTCGTCAGTTCGAATCCTGGGCGTGGACATGGCACTGGTTATCCAGCCACGCTGAGGTGGTGTCCCACATGCCACAACTAGAAGGACCCACAACGAAGAATATACAACTATGTACTGGGGGGGTTTGGAGAGAAAAAGGAAAAAATAAAATCTTTAAAATACTTTCATCACAATAATAGATAGAACACAGTATCAGAATTCATAATATGTGATTTTCCTTCCAAAGTCTGACACAAACTAGCTTTGTGACATTTTAATTATACTCTTACTATATTTCATTTCTATAATGTATATGATGCTGATCCTGCTTTCATTAGAATGTATTTATCATGACGAAATATGTGACAAACCTGGGTAAACTGTAAATTACCATGTAAGTTTAAGGACATTGAAAAAACAAAAAACTCCTGGAACTAATAAGCAATCATAGCAAGCTTGCAGGCTAACAGTTTAATATACAGAGTTGATTGCTTTCTTATGTACCAGCAATGAACAACTGGAATTTGAAATTAAAATTACAATACTTTTTACATTAACACCCCCAAAAATGAAATACTTAGATATAAATCTAAGAAAATATGTACAAAAATTATATGAGGAAAACTACAAAGTCTGAAGAACAAAATAGAAGAAGAATTAAATAAATGGGGAAATATTCTATGTTCACGGATAGGAAGAATCAATATTGTCAACATGTCAGTTCTTCCCAACTTGATCTATTCAACCCCAATCAAAATCTTAACAAGTCATTTTGTGGATAATTACAAATGGATTCAAAGTTTATATGGAGAGGCAAAAGACCCAGAATAGACATTATAATATTGCAAAAGAAGAAGAAAGTTAGAAGACTTACTGTAAAGCTATAGTAATCAAGACAGTATAGTGTTTGGAAAAGGACAAACAGATCAATGGAACAGAATAGACCCCTAGTAGGGTATAGTCAACTGCTATTTGACAAAGGAGCAAAGGCAATTCAAAGGAGCAAAGATGATCTCTTCAACAAATGGTTCTGGAACAATTCGACATCCACATGCAAGATAATGATACTAGACACAGATCTTACTCCCTTCACCAAAATTAACTCAAAATGAATCATAGGCTTAAATGTAAAATGCAAAGCTATAAAACTCCTGGAAGATAACATAGCAGAAAGTCTAGATGACTTTGAGTAGAGGGATGCCTCTTTAGATACAACATCAAGGACTAGGTCCATGAAAGAAATAATTGATAAGCTGAACTTCATTACAATGAAAACTTCTGCTCTGTGAAAGACACTGTCAAGAGAATGAGAAGAAAAGCCACAGACTGGGAGAAAATATTTGCAAAATACACATCTGATAAAAGATGGTTATCCAAATTCTACAAAGAATTCTTAAAACTCAACAATAAGAAAACAAATAATCCAATTAAGAAATTGGCCAAAGACAGCAGACAACTTGGAAGCAATCAAGATGTCCTTCAGTTGGTAAATGAATAAATAAATTGTGTTCCATCCAGACAATGGAATATTATTCAGTGCTAAAAAGAAATGAGCTATCCAGGCATGAAAGGATGTCTTGTTACTTAAATGCATGTTACTACATCAAAAAAGTCAATCTAAGAAGCCTCCATACTGTATGATTCCAACTATATGACATTCTGGAGAAGGCAAAACTATGGAGATAGTAAAAAGATCAGTGATTATCAGGTGACGTCAGGGCGGGGATAGAGAGATGAACGGACAGAACAGAGAGGATTTTTAGAGAATTGAAAATATTCTATGTGTTACTGTAATAGTGCATACACATGATTATACATTTGTTCAAATCCATAGAATGTACAACTTTAAGAGTGAACCATAATGAAAAATTTGGACTTTTGGTGATTATGATGTGTCAATGTAGGTTAATTAATTCTAACAAATGTACCACTCTGGCAAGGGATGTTGATAATTGAGTATGCTATGCCTGTGTGGGGGCAGAGAAAGCCATTCACTTGGCTTGAGTAATAATATTTCCATATAATAATATGGAAAATCTCTGTAACTTCCCTCAAATTTGCTTCAGCCTTAAACTGCTCTACAAAAGTAGTCTTAATAAAAAAAATTTTTTTAAATCTCTTATCTCAGTGATAATAAGGCTTTCTCTCTTTTCTCCTTAACATCTACCTAAATAAAGATGGAAGAGGTATCGGATATAAGCAATACAATTCTCCAAGCATGCATAATCAAATAAAATAAGAAATGAAAATTGGTGGGAACTGGAATGCGTGTGTAAAATCTTAGCTTCAGCAATCCAAACAAAAATTTTTGAGTGAATTGGAATATTTCCTAGGCTTGATTTTCAATACTGAAGGGGCTCTCTATAATTTTAACTATTTTTACCATTATCTTTTATTTAGTTAAAAAATGTGTGCCACTAAACATTTTTTTGTTGTTGAGGATAGTGGCAAGGAGGGGGGTGATATTGAGAAATCAAGTCACACAGCATTTCTGGAATAAGATCTATTTAATTAGCTTTGCAGAACCAATCCAAAGGCCCAGAACCATCAGGACAACAGCAACAGCAATAATAATGATAATGTGCTCTGGTCACTTAGGACTTGCATTTTGATGATGATAAATAAAAATAAAATTCAGAGCACTCCATTAAGCAACTTGGCCAGAGTCCCCTCATTGTAATTGCCTATAAACTATTCTTTATTTGCACAAACAGCTCTGGATATGCCTGCAGCTACTTTTTAAACGTAACTATCACGTTTTGAAAAATATAAAATTGGTAGTATCTTTCACTGCCAGCTGTATTTTCTCCCTCTGCCAATAGTAATAATAAAATCAATTGAAATTACTGCTTTGTTCATTTGGCTTGTGTAATATGCTTCCTGGTTCAATATAATGTCAATTTGTCTACTCTGGTACTTGTACAAATTATGTTTTGTTTCTATTAATTTTTTAGTGAAAGAAAACCCCCCAAACTCCTAGATGAATAAGCCCCACTATTTATCAGTCAGTGAATAAAATGATTAAAAATATCATCACAGATAATACGGAACCTCAAGATTTTAGAAAAACTTGGTTGAGTAGAAACTAGAAGCATTTACATTTAAACATTTCAAACCATGTTTTTCTTTATAATGGATAAATGTTTAAATTTAACTGTGATGAAACTACTTAATTCTGGGAAAAAATGCTAATGCTATATATAGAGATATTTCTTTCAGTCATATTAATGCAGAACAAGTGCCTAAACATTCTTGGGGCAATTCACATGCAGTAAAATAATTTGAATAACATTTAACATAATATGGGATCATTTTGCAAATGTAAATTGGATTATATTTATTTGAATTAGATTTCCATATGTTTTGTGGCTTTCTGAGGAGAAATGCTGCATTTGTAATTAGATTTAGACAGATATATTAATATACCGGATGAATTGTATCTTGTTCTTATTTGAGGAGAGTTTTTAATTTTGTTTCATTTTCTTCTTTTTCTCTCTTTGAGTAGGTGTGTTTGTGTCTGTGTGTGTCTCTTTTATCCTTGTACTGTGTCTATTATTGAGAATACGTTAATTAGAAATAGTGAAAAGTGCCAGGTAAAAATACGAGCTTTTCTGTCCTAGGAGAGGCTGTGGAGGGGATCAGACCTCATCATTCAGGGTAGGATGGCTCAATCTCGGAAAGGCCCTCTTTGGCCTAATTTCTCTCCCTTAATTAGGTCTCTTCTGCCATTCTTTATATCTCAAAAGTTCCTTTTTTTTTTTTTCGGTTTTGTATTTTCCTGAAAATGAATCCTTATTTAGTTTTACATTAGTTCTCTGACAGTATTGAAATATAATCACTAAATTTAATTGTGCAGATCACCAAAGAGTTTTATTTTATTCCTGTAATTGTACTCTTGAGATTCCATCTTTTTGAAAGGAACTTAAAATTGTCAATTAAAGATAGCCCAGTTTTGAACTTTCCGTGTTGAGTAAACTGAGTTTCATATATATAGGAACCAAGTCATGAGGGCCCTGCTTCCTTCCCCTTGACAAATGGCACAGTCATTGGGAACAAGGCTATTAGTTTTCTAAGCATGGTGCTATATGAAACCAATCGCTCCACCTGTTTATTCTTTCCCTGGAGTCTTTTAGCAGTTTGAGGTGGACTCCATGGCATGGAGATTATTAGAATACCCAAAGATATATGTTTGTGTGAAGGAGCAAAATGAAGTAATCTGGTCCTTGCCTACAGCCACAAGGATAGGGTTGGGCTTGGAGATCCTGCAAGTGTCCACATCTAGCCACAGCCGTAAAATGTCTTTGTTGTCCTTCCCTTCCCTCCATTATCATTGAATACTCAGTAAAGTCTTATGCAAAAATCGTAGCTTTACATGTAGAATCTTATGTACTTTACTTATGTAAGTTCACAGTTTGATTTCTCTGTTAGTGTAATGTATTAAGAAGTAAGGTTTGCCCCATGTGGCAACTTATTATTGAGTATAATGGCAGAAAACTGAGAGAAGATCCTATAAAAAGGTCCAGGTCAACTTGATTAAATGAAGAATAAAACTAGAAGACTGGCTGAGGGTGAACTTGTGGAAATATATTAAGCCCCTGCGGATTCCTAGAAAAACATGAAAAAAGGGATGAGAGTAGTGGACCTTGAAGGTGGGTTTCCTTAATGTAAAAATTCAGTAATCCGAACATGATTTTTTTCTTTTTGTAATAAGGACAAACAAGGCAAACTTAATGTCTGATAAAGTCTCATAAAAATTTAATCCAATTTGATTAGGTCATGTTTTCCTAAATTTTTTTTTATTTTGAGTATTCTGGATTGTATCTTGGAATTGCAAATATCATATTGCAAAATTTCTGGATTCTGTTACACATTTTGCTTTCATTTTAATTGACAATTCCACTTGCCAACTCCGTTAATAGAATGGCAAATCAAACATAAACGTATGTTTTTAATCTTTAGTTGAACTGTTTTGACTCTACCCTACATATGTATGGCTCAGGTATCAGCAAGAAATGGGCAAATTTTACACACACAATTTCAGCCACTCCGTTCTGGGTTCGTCTTTTCTGGGATTTCCCTTCCTCCTTCACTTTCTAGCATATGACCTCTCTTCTCTGATTTTTCAGGCCATAAAGACTGGAAGTCTTCTATCAGACTTCTATCCATCCCGTGTGGTTCCTATTTTATGTGTTCTCACACTAAAAGCCATAAATAGGTAACTTGCTGTGTGCCGGTCCCTTTTTCCAAGTGTCAGCATTGAATCCAGAATATGTCTGCTTTTAATGAACATTCTCTAGTGCCTTCAGGTCCTTTTTTAAAAAAAGTGAGAGGTTATAGTTATTCTATAGGAAGTTCTGTTTTAGTTGGAACTTACTGGGGCATACTAGATCAAGACCTGTTATAGGACTTATACTTCCTGAATTCAAGTTGTACAGTAAATCTATGGTAATTATTAGAGAGTGGCATTTAAATAAGGGTAGAAAAACAGATCAATGTGAACAGAATAGAGAAATAGACCACAAATATATGGTCAGTTGATTTTCAACAAAGGAGCTAACAAAATTCAGTGAATAAGTTGAGTCTTCAATACATGGTGCTGAACAACTGGATATGGATAAAATTGAATATTTTAATCTACATTGTGCCATACACACCAATTAATTTGTGATTGATTATTGGTTAACATATATAAGCTATAGCTATGCAGTTATTAAGAGCATATTTTCACAACTCTGAACAGGCAAAAATCTCCTAGGCAGGATAAAGAAAGCAATAAATATAAGAGAACAATTATAAATTAGATTTCACCAAAAAGTAAAACTGCTACTCATCAAGATACCGTAAGACAAGAAATAGGCAAGCTGGAGTTGGGGAAGCATCTTTACGATACATATATCTGACAAAGGACTTCTATCCAGAATAGATAAAGAACTATATCTCAATAAAAAAAGATAAACAACCAGATAAAAAGCTGCCAAAGACCTTCACAGGCACTGCAAAAGGGATGATAATCAAATGTTTAATAAGCATATGAAAAATAATAACATCATCATTAGTCATCAGGAAAGTGCAAAATAAAAGCAAAATGAATTATTACTACACATCCAGAAGAGTTACTAAAATTAAAAATTCTAATTACATAAAATTTTGGCAAGAAAATGAAGCAACCAACACTCTTGATGTTGGCAGTGAGAGTGTAAAACAAACTATCCACTTTGGAACATTGTTTGGCAGGTTCCTATGAAGTTAAACACGCTTAAACCCTAAGAACTGGCGATTACATTCCCAAGTATTTGCTGAGAAGAAATAAAAAGTACACGTCCACAACAAGACTTGTAACAGAGTAATCACAGCAATTTTATTCATAATACAAATTGGAAACACGCCAAATTTCCACCAATATGAAGTAGATAGATAAACTGTGATGTACTGATATAAGAGGACACTACTCAGAAATTAGCAAAGAGCTAGCTCTTGATACATGTAACAACAGAGGTAAATCACAAAACCATCATCGAGAGTGAACAATGCCAAACACAAAAGAGTACATAATGTGTAATTACACTGATACAATAGTCTAGAGCAGGCAAAACTATTCTACGGTGAAAAAATCTTAACAGAGTTGCCTGTATGTGTGTGTTTGTTGTGTGTGAGGAGATGTACTTGGAAAAGCAAGACGAGAGGGAGTTTATGAGAAGATGTTAATAGTCTATATATTGATGGCGTGTGAGTAACTTGGATGCATCGTTTCCTCAAAATTACATGGTTAATATTTATGCATTTCAATGTTCTAAAAATTTTACCTCAAATTAATTGAGTGAGCTGAGGGGAATGGATGGAGTCAGAGATAACACAAAAATGCAAATTGCTGACAGTCATTGAAGCTGGCTGATTGATACACAGAGTGTGTGTGTATTTTACATTCTTCACAATAAAACTTGAAAAATTAGCATACCTATATATTTAAAAATATCTAATTTTGGTCTTCCAAGTCTTGCATGATGTCATTTGTCCATCACTGCTTGCATACCTTACTCTTTCAATTACAAAGCAACAGTCACATTGATCTTTCAAATTTCTAGAATTGCAAAGCTCTTCTTGCTTTAAGGACTCTGCATGTGCAGTTGTTCTCTTTTTCTGAAATGCATTGCTCTGAACAGCTAGAGAAAATCTCGTAACAATTCTGAGCAAATCTCATAACTGGTTTATATATAATATCCTCAGACAGATCTTTGGTCATCTTATTTATATGAGGTTTTGCACTCTTTTTACATCACAAAACCTTGTTTTATCTATCCTTATAGTATGCGTCCATATTTGATAGTATTTTTAAAAATTGTTTAGTTTGTAAAAATATTGAGATTTATGAATTGCAACTCAGAAGTATAGAAAAAATTAGGTTTCATGTTATTTCCATAATTGTTGTTGTTATATGACTCTTAACACCTATTAATTTTATGGATATGAGACTGGGCATAAACAAAACTTTATTTTTTCAATTAAAGAAACCCCATTTTCTTTCCAAGGACTTGAAAATGAAGTCAAGTTATACATAATATTCGAGGGAGTCCTCAAACACAGGTATCTTTACTATGATTTAAAGAGGGAAAGCCATTTTTATTTCATTCCCTCATTTGAAACCTATCCAAAACAACACAAAATAATGAAAAAGTTTCCATTTTTATGTCAAAATAACAGCTAATGCCAAGAAAGTATTGACAATACCCAGTAAATATTAAGAAATACAGGGAGAAAAAGAAGGTTAATTACTGGCCCTTCACTCATTAGAGCTTAAGAAGCATGCATTATTCCCTTAGAAACAAGCATCACAATCCTGGAGTGCATACTATAGAAACTTTGAGAAGGGTGACAAGGTTTAGGGGCACCTCAGGCCATGGGGGAGGCAAAGGACATAACCATACAGGACCACTTTTACCTGGCAGACCAGGTGGTGAATTTGAGCTGAAAGAACAATTAGCGTAGAAGTCATAGCCATGCAATACAGAAAGAAAAATAAATAAAAGACATATGGTTTGGAAGGAAATAAGTAAAACTCTCTCTATTCACAGATGGCATGAGTGCCTATGTAGAAAATACAAAGGAATCAAAAACATATCCCCCTAGAAATAATGCATTAAGCAAAGTCACAATATACAGAGTCAATAGGCCATAATCAATTGTTTATCTATATATTAGCAATGAACAACTGAAAATCTATTTTTAAGGGCCAGTTACAATACCTCTAAAAATATGAGAATTATTTATGTATGAATCTAACGAAATATGAGCAGAAGCTGCACACTGAAAACTACAAAGCATTTATGGAAGATATCCAAGAATACCTTTAAATAAGTGAAGAGATATAAGTTATTTATGAATGGTAAGACTCAAAATTCTTAATTCATCAATTCTCCTCAAATTTAATGATTGATTTTATGCAATTTTCATCACAATCATGTAATCATTTTTTGTAAACATTGAAAATCTAATTCTAAAATTTTACAGAAAGGTAAAAGAACTGGAAAAACCAAAATAATTTTGAAAAAGTGCAAAAAAGGTGGAAGACTCAGAGTATGAGAATTTAAGACTAACCATAAAGCTGTAATAATCAAGTCCGTGTGGGACTGATAGACGTATAAATCAGTGGAACAGAATAGGACATCCAGAAATAGACCCCCACAAACATAGGCAATTAATTTTGACAAAGATGCACAGAAAAATGAGTGGGCAAAGAATAGTCCTTCAACAAAAGGTACTAAAAGAATTGACCATCCACGTGTAAAACTTGAACTTTGACCTATATTTCACACCAATGTAAGATTTAAATTAAAATAGATCTAGACTTTGATGTACAACATACAATTAAAATTAAACAATTAGGAAAAAACTTAGAAGATCTTTGTGACCTTTCATTAGGTTACAATTCTTATAGACAATGCAGAAAGACTAAAGCATGAAAGAAAAGAAAAAGCATAAATTGGAGTTCAAAAAATTTAAAACTTACAAAGTGAACACTACTATCTACAAATCTAGTAAGTAAATTGACAATTTCTTTGACATTATAATATACTTTCTACCATAGGAGACACAAATGCAGTGTTAGCCTGCCTCTCTGAGAAAATGTAAGTGATTTCACTCAAATATAACTACATACACAAATATGTACTCACTCACAATTTCTTCACCTTCCAGTACATGAATATATTCTTGCATATGTTTTGGTGATGCTTTAAAGCAATGCAATTCTCAGCCCAGATAGATGAGAGAGTTACATCACTTTGCTAATTAATACTTTTCAATAAATTGTTTGGCCTTCATAAAATGATCTTCCTGTAGTATAACTATTATCATGTCTCTTCATTGCTGGAAAATAAATCTACCTTAAATATGAAGATTTGTTTATCCAAACTCTTTGAACTTCTACATTTGTCCATCTATAAGCTGGCACCAATTTAGTTTTTCAACAGGATGATCCACGTGTATTGCCCTTACAGTCTCTCCACAACATGAAATGGCACCCAGGTTTTCAGCCATGTTGTACCTTCTTCTTGGAATTCCATTGTTCTCGCTTACTTGGATTAATGTACATCCTTAAAACCCTAAAAGGCAGAAGTTATATTCAAAATATTTAACAAATCCTACTTCAAAGGTGTGCTTTAATAAAAATGGACAAAGGCCAGGATACTGGAACAGCGTCATAGAAGTTCCTACTTTCTAGGGATGAACTTTTTCATTTATAGATCTTGAGAAATTTTAGTCTCAGAGGTAGGGCTAAGACAGCTGGGTGCCAGAGGTAAGGTGTAATAAGAGAGCTTGAGACAACAGCTTTTTGGGAAATGTAATCTCAGTATTTTGTCACTGGTTAGAGTCTTGTGGGCATATCCTGTCAGGAGAGCAGCCCTACTTAAAGAAGAAGCTCACATTCTGTCAACTCTGTAGAATTTACCCTCATCACAAAAACAAGAAGTACTCTCCATCTCCCTTCTCATGTAGCATTTGATACCTCCCATGTACAATATATACATACTTTTTGAAGAGGATTAGCCCTGAGCTAACATCCACTACGAATTTTCCTCTTTTTGCTGAGGAAGGCTGGCCTTGAGCTAACATCTGTGCCCATCATCCTCTACTTTATATGTGGGATGCCTGCCACAGCATGGCTTGGTTAGCTGTGCTAGGTCTGCATTTGGGATCCAAATCAGTGAACCCTGGACCGCCAAAGCGGAGCACATATACTCAACCACTACTCCACCAGGCCAGACCCTCACATGTACAAGTTATATACTGCCTCACATTGCAGCTATTTTTGTAATGGGACCTAAAGGCAGATTGGGGACATAATGACATGGGGAAGAATAAACCCCTTGATTACGAGGAAGATGCTTCATGCATTTTTTTAACTTCTTATGGCCTTAGAATGAAACCTGGCACAGGATAGTTAACCAATAAATATTTGTTGATTTAATGAAAACATCTCATTGCTATAATATTTATATATTCACATTACTTTGTGAGAAACTTGATTTTTCCTCCTAAATTTTATGTGTTGGGTTCTTTAATAATTGAAAAAACATTATTTTTCCACCTTGAGTATTATCCTAGGGCTGCTCATGGAATTACATCTTAATGTCTAGCACCTGAAAAATGTTGAAATGTCTGTTATTTTTCCTATCAGATAAAATCAAGCAATCTGCTAGTTATCTTGCCTTGACACGCAGAGTGAGGTCTGATTCAAAGGACTGATCAATGTTCAGTAAGCCTGAAGGCCTGCCAACCACACCAACAGACAGTGTTATTCTCAAATTCACCTCCATTTTTACCACAAAAGATTTACCCTATTTTAATAATTTAAAATATTATAATTAATAAGTAATATGTTAGGGTAAAATGAAACCGTTCTTTGATCAATCTTACCTATAGAATAGAATGTAATATGGCAGAGTGCTGTTTGTCAGAAGCAGGAGTTGCCCTGTAGACTAGGTCCATATCCTCAAAAGAACTGTTTTTCTTAAACACTAAATTCCCAGAGAAGTAAACAGGTTTCTAATTTCTTGGTTCCTAATTTCTCTCTTCATGTTTGTTCCCTTTACTCCTCTTTTAATGCATCTCTTCACCTAATTTAAATTCTCACACTTAATATGTGAGCAAATAGAAATTTACATTCATGTCATTATAGGCGTTCGATAGACATTGGGGCAAAGTTTGGCAAATTTTATGTATCAAAGAGCAAGCAGTATTCTGTACAATTATGTGTGTGTATATGTAATTAAAGTACATATAGTGAGATACACAGATCTTAACTGTACAATTCGATTAGTTTTGACAAATGTATACTTCTTATTAACCCATACCCCAAGTGCTATATATTATTTTTCCAAGACCAAAGAAAATTCCCTGTGCCCTTTGAAGTCAATCTCACCTTATAGGTAACGATTGTTCAGATTTCTGCCACTATAGATTAGGTTTATCTGTTCTAGAGTTGTCGTATAAAAGTCATAATAAAATATGCACTCTTGTGTATGGTTTCCTTTGTTCAACATAGTTTTTCTGAGATTCATACATGTTGAATGAACCAGACATCATTCATCATTCTTATTTCCATTGTGTGAATGCACCAAAAATTTTGTCTGTTCTTCTGGTGATGGACATTTGAATTATGTTCAGGTTTGGGCTGGAATGAAGAAAGCTTCTATAATCTTTTCTGTACAAGTTTTTTTGGAACAGATGTATTTATATGTTTGTAGGTTTTCATTTAGTATGTGTAAAAACTACTTGAATGATATATCAAACAACTTGACAAAACTGACATTTATAGAACGTTCTATCCATAAAGAGAAGAAAGAATACGTATTCTTTAAACATTCAATTAGAACATTCATGAGGATAAAATATACATTAGCCCATTAAACAATTCTTAATAATTTTAAAAACACTGAAATTAGCCTAATATATATTAAATAGATGCAAATTAAAATTTAACAGCACATAGAAATTTGTGCTATCTCCAAATATTTAAAAATTAAAACAACACCTTTAAATATATCATCCCCCAAAGAAGAAATCGCCACAGAAATTAGAAAATATTTTCAACTGAATGAAAATGAAAACATAATATATCAAAATGTATGGGATTCAACTAAAGTCACGCACTAAGAGAAAATTTGACTTAAAATATATATGTATATATATAAAATAAAAATGAATGTATTGGAAAATAGGAATGTTTTAAAATATATAATATAAACTTCTACTAATAAAAATAGAAAAAGGACAAATGAAACCCAAAGCAAGCAGAAGAAAAAAATAATGTCTCAAAGCAAAAATCAATGCACTAGAAAACAAAACAAAACAAAATAGCAAAAAATCAATAAAATTAAAGATTGGTTCTTTAAATAAACTGGCAACTTTGATAAATCTTTAGCTAGACTGACCAAGGAAAAAAAGGGAAGATATGCAAAATACCAAAATCAGGCGTTAAAGAAAGAGAACATCACAAGCAACCCTACAGAAATTAAAGGAATTATGAGATAATATTATGCACGACATTTTGCCAACAAATTATACAACTAAAATGAAGTGGATAAAGTCTAGGAAAGACACTAATTATCAAAAATGACTCAAAAAGAATTAGAGAATCTTAATAGAGATATAGAAACTAAATGCATGGAATTTGCAATTAAAATAAATTTCCAACACAGAAAAGCCAGCCCCAGATGATGTCCCTGGTCAGCTCTATCAAATATTTAAAGAACAAGTAATACGAATCATACACAAATTCTTTCAGAAAATAAAGGACTGGGGAACACTTCCCAACTTATACTATGAAGTCAGAGTTACCCCGATAAAAAAGCCAGTAAAATTACAGACCAACAACTTCATGAACATAGATGCGTAATCTTTAATAAAATCCTAGCAAATCTAATTCAGAACAAAAAAGAAAGAGAGAAGGATTACACAACCCTGACCAAGTGGGATATATTGCAGGAATGCCAGATAGGTTGAACATCCAAAATTCAATTTATATAATACACGTCTTAATAGAATAAAGAACAAAACAACTTGATCATCTTAGTAGATTGAAGAGAAGCATCTGAAAAAATCCAGTATCCACTCACAATAAGTTAGGAATTGAGGGAAACGTCCTTAATATGATAAAGGACAGATATGAAAAGCCTACAGCTAACATTATGCTTATTGGTGAATGACTGAATTTCCCTTCAAGCTCAGAACATAACAAATATTTCTGTGCTCACCAGTTCCTTTCAGCATTTTGCTGGATCAGTGCAATAACTCCAGAAAAGAAGTTGAAGGAATCTGGACAGGAAAGAAAAAAGCAAAACTCTCTTTAATCGTAGATCTCATGCTTTTTTATGTAGACAGTTCTAAGAGGTCTTGACAATAGTTCCTAGAACTAATAAATCCTTGGCAGGGTCTAAGGATTCATGATCTATCTAAAAAGCAATAGTATTTTCATGATCAATCCAAAAATGACATTAAGAAAATTATTCAATTAAAATAGCACCAAAAAGAATAAAGTGCCAATAAATAAATTGAAGACATGAAATGCAAGATTTGTACACTAATATCTCCAAAACATTGCTGAGAAAAATTAAAGAACATCTAGCTTAAAAAGGAGACATTTTTCTTAATGCCTAGGAAAACTATAAGATGGTAATTATTCTCAAATTGATCTATAGAGTTAATAAAATTTTTAACTAAATCCAAACAGGGGTTTTCTTATATTGAAAATGAAAAGCTAATCATAAAATTACTGGGGTGGTGGGGCCAGCCCTGTGGCCAAGTGGTTAAGTTTGCTCTCTCCACTTCAGCAGCTCAGGGTTTCGCCAGTTCTGATGGATCCTGTGTGCGGACCTAGCACCGCTCATCAAGCCATGCTGAGGCAGCATCCCACATACCAGAGCCAGAAGCCTATGTACTGGGGGGCTTTGAGGAGAAGAAGAAAAAAAAGATTGGCAACACATGTTAGCTCAGGTGCCAATCTCTAAAAAAATAAAAATTAATGTGGAAATGAAAGTGACCAAGATTACTCAAAGCAATTTAGGAAAAGAAGAAAGTTGAATGACTTTCACTGCCTGACTTTAGATAGACTTCAAAACTTAGTATACAGAGACCATGACCCAGGTGTGTGATCTTAGCGTAAGAACAGATGTATGTAAATCAACGGGGCAGAATCAAAAAGCCAGAAATTAATCCTCACATTTTTCTTCAATTGACTTTTGAAAAGATGTCAAGGAAATTCGATGATGAAAGGATAAATTTCCTATAGAAACAGTCCTGAGATAATTGGATAATCATGTGCAAAAAAATAAACTTAGTTCCTTACCTTAAAATATATACAAAAATTACCGAAACTAAATCATAATCTAAATACACAGGATAAACTGTAAAACTTCTCAAAAAAACTGAGGATACAAATTTGTGATCACAGGTTAGTTCAGGTTTGCCAAGTAATCTCTGAATACGTTTGAATGGAACAGTCAGTGCTTTGTAAATTTCTAGAGAATGACTAGTAGCTCTAGCTGAATAACAAACGTTAGATATTAAAATTTTGGAAAAATTAAACTAAGCACAGAATACGAAAATAAAGGTGCAGTTTTATTTCTTCTTTTGCACATGGGATTAGCTAATCCTATGCTTTAATTGCTGGAACACTGAGAAAGTTAAATTGGCAGAAGAAGACTCAGTTGATTACACCATCCTAGTCAGTAACAACGAACTTAATTGGACTCTAAAACTATCTGGCAGATAATTTTTTTTTTTTTTAACCACTATTGAAGTGTGGAGAAAGACTATATTTTACTCACCTGAATAAGATATGTGGGACTATCCTTTAGTAATGTAGGCTTGTCTCATACAAATTCAGTGTATCTTGACCTTACCAAAGCACATCCTATATCTTTCTCTCATACTATTATAAATCAGGATATGATCAATAGGCATAAATAAAATAGGTTAAGCAGAGTTCAGTCTCATTTGGGGAGATTTTTTTTCTAATCTATATCTAGATTTTCTGTTTCTATCTCTGTAATAATAGACACATAGTATAGGAGGTACAAATCATTCCAGCTAAGAGATAATGTGGAGAAAGTCCAGAAAGAGATCTTAATTAAAGAGTTTACATTGTAAAATGCTTCATCAAAATTTAATGTTGCAATTCCGCAGGCTACATTTTTGTCCCAGATGGTGACTGTCATTGTTTACTCTCTTGAGTCTTATTAGAATGCACCTGGGTAACACGGTGTGTTTTACTGAACAAATGTCCCACTGCACAATTAGTGCACTCATTCTGGTGCACTAATGACTTCAATTCACTTTTGACTTAAATTTCAAAAGTCTTATTATTTTCCAGGCACACAATCCTCTCATGAACCTATGAGGTATATGTTATGATTGCACTTTTACAGATGAGAAAACTGAGGTTTAGACAAAGTAACTTACGAGAATTAAATTTAATAGCCAGATGAGTGGCACAGATGAGTGGCTTTTATCAAGGTCTGTTTCACATTCAGATGTGAACCATTATGCAGCTCTGCCCCTTATGAATGGTTATTAAATCCAGATGCATTTTTATGTATAAAATAAAGAAACATTATTGAATTTCACCTTAGAAATCCATTTGGAGAAAAACACAGACCACTTGTTTCTGCCTCTTTTCCCGCAGATACTCTGACCTTTCCAGTTTTGTTAGGTTCCAATTCCCAGAAGAATCCCTAGATATTGCAGCTACTTTTCAATGACTTTTTTTCAACCCAATTGGTTAAGAAAAGACCTTGAGCTTTCAGATATTCAACTGCTACCATTTCTGGAATTTTCAATTTTTTATTAGATTACCCATTTACAATGCTTTCCAGAGTCCCTCTGAAGGTGCTATGCTGACTTAAAAGAGATTTATAGAGGGGCCACCCAGTGGCACAGTGGTTAAGTGCGCACGTTCCACTTTGGCAGCCCCAGGCTTCGCCAGATGGGATTCCGGGTGCAGACATGGCACTGCTTGGCAAGCCATGCTGTGGCGGTAGTCCACATATAAAGTAGAGGAAGATGGGCATGGATGTTAGCTCAGGGCCATTCTTCCTCAGTGAAAAGAGGAGGAGTGGCAGCAGATGTTAGCTCAGGGGTAATCATCCTCAAAAAAAAAAAAAAAGATTTATAGAATAGTATTGTTGATATTAATCAGAATTTTACTTAAGCCAAATTATCCAGAAAGAATACAGACAGTTGACATTTTGGTAAATTAGGTCCTAAAATCTACCTTGAATATAAGAACAGTAAAAATAAATTAACTCAATTCCCACATCTTAGATCATGAGAAATCCTGGAGGAAGGAAAAAAAACAGTCTTGTAGAATGTCAAAATACAAGATACAGAATTATGACAACACTTAATGGGTCACTTGATTTCTCTTCTGGCTTATGAAGAAAACCCTAAAATAAGTTGGATGAAATATTGCCAATTATTTCGGTAACAATTTCAGATATTCCCAACTGAAGCCCAACATACAATATATGAATTATACATTTTACTCTTAGACGTTTTTCCTTGAGAGACCTACATGAATCGTTTCAACAACCTTGGGTACTTGAGGCCAAAATGGGACAGTCGAGCGAATATTTTAAGCTTAGAAACTAATTCAGGCTTGATATTTCAAAAATGTAGCTGATGGCTCTTCTGCTACTGTGAAATTATGTTACTTGTTAGATAATTCTTCTGGCAGCCAAAATTTGCTTTTGAAATTAAACCACATGTATGTTATGTGATTAATGATCCTAAATAATAGAAACTTGGCAACAATCTTGGAAAGGAGGGAGACATTAGTGAGGGGTGGAATTTGTGCGTCAATAATTACACATGGATATGAATATTTGGCATTTTTTTCTTTTTTTGTTTTTTGTTGAGGAAGATCAGCCCTGAGCTAACTGCTGCCAATCCTCCTCTTTTTTTCTGAGGAAGCCTGGCCCTGAGCTAACATCCGTGCCCATCTTCCTCTAATTTATATGTGGGACGCCTGCCACAGCATGGTTTGCCAAGTGGTGCCATGTCCGCACCTGGGATCCAAACTGGCGAATCCCGGGCCCTGAGAAGCAGAACATGGGCACTTCACCGCTGAACCACTGGGCCGCCCCCGAATATTTGGCATTTTTTACTTGCCAGAATAAATCCTGAGAGATAACAATTTGCTATTGATGATTAAGCATGGCATTAATCATTTTTTAAAACAAGATAGAAAGCCTGAGAAGACTAGATTTCTAATCAATATTTAATGGGGACATTCCACATTTTATTTACTCTATAGAGAGTATCGCAAAGCAAAAGTAGAGTTAAGAACAAATTACAGCTCTGATTGAATAGTTTACCAATTTAGTTCAGAACATGCTAAATATATAAGAAGTTTCAGAGAGACTAGATTCACTGTAATATAGGAAAGGGGAAAAAAAACCACAATAATTACTGGAGACAATTAACTAAACTTTCTGACTCCTTTCTCCTCTTCCCAAAAGGCGTCAGATATCGTACATGTTTAAAATTTCATAGATATAGTCAAATTCCTGAATAAAAGCTTAACAAATTTGCAATATGACTAAGACTATACAAGTGTTCATTTTCCTTTATACCCTCACTAATACTTGTTATAACTAAACTAATTTGTGTCAATGCAGTAAATGAAATATGATGTTGTTAAATTGTTTTAATTCATGTTGCCTGTATTATTTTGAGGTACAGGAATATATTAAGCATTTATTGGCCAGTTTATTTCTTCTTCTGTGAAATGCATGCAAATTTTCTATTGGTCATATGTATTTACATTTTTAACAATATTTTTAATATTTTTTAGATTTTAGAAATATTAGCACTGTGTTAAATAAGAAAAAGGTGAAGGAATACAAATTATCGATATCGGATATGGATTTTGTTAGACATTAAATAAAATCAGTGTCCTATAGTCACTGAAAATGTGTTTAGGGACTGTTAAATTCAATAGCTTAAATAAGATGGAAAAGGCCTTGAAAACATAACTTATTAAGCTGAAACAAGATGAAATAGAAATTCTAAATAGCATTTGTGGTATAAACAGAGATGTATTGCCCAGACTGATTTCTTTCAAAGTTTGAGTTTTTGCAGGAGCAGCCGCTACAAGTACTGTCATCCGACGTCTTCATCTGTCAACCCTCTAACGGTTGTTTCAGCTTCAGGGAGTCATGTCACTCAAGGTTGAGTCCTTGCCAGGAAGGCCTTCATTCAGTGATTAATTGTTGGGTCGGGGAGTAGTGTATAATGGCTATGCCATTTTGGCCCAATGTGGGGTGACTCAAACTATTTTAATTTCAGAATGTTCTCTGTGTAAGCTGAGGTTGAGGTCAGGTCTTGACTTCTTCTCTACCTAAACCTGGTTATTTTTTCTGCTTCCTTCCACAGGGATTGCTGCTAAAGTCGCTCACAAATAAACACCCTGCACATGAAGTCTAACAGTCTGCTTTCCAGAGAACCTGAGAGGCAGCAGCCTTATACTATATATGAGGAAATTGAATTTATTATTTTTAAATACCTCTCTACAGTGAAAATTTCAAGTGCAGATGGTTTTCCTTGTACATTCTGTCATACAATTAAAAAAGAAATAGCACCAATCTGATGTAAATTCTTCAAAAAAATAGAGGGATAGAGAATATTTCCTTGTCTTATGAGGCCAGCATAACCATAACACCAAAAACTGACAAAGTTCTAAAACAAAACAAAGAAGACTAGAATATTAAAGACTAATATCCTTATTGAAAGTAAATTCCTAAATCAAGTATAAGTAAATAAAATCTGTGAGTATATACATGATTGTACATTATAACCAAGTGATGTTTATACCGGTAACGAAGATTGGTTTATCCTTTGAAAAACAATTGATAAAATTCACTGTATTAATGAATGGAGAGAAAATATGAGCATCAAAACAGATGCCTAAAAAGCATTTTGGAAAATTCAACAAGCGTAAATAGCTTATATCCCATGACTTCAAGAGTTATTATAGAACAACAGTTTTGAAAACTGTGCGTGTACTGACATATTTATAGACAATTAGAATGAGAGAGAATAGAGAGCCCAAATGTAGGCTCACGTTTCTACAGTTTTTGATTTTCAGATCCCACAAACAAATGAAAATAATTTCAACTAATGGTGCTGGAAAAACTGGATATTTAAATGGACAAAAACTGAAACATGCTGTGTATCTTACCACACACATAAAATAATCAGAGAGGGGCTGCCCCAGTGGCCGAGTGGTCAAGTTCGAGTGTTCTGCTTCTGCGGCCTAGGGGTTTCGCCAGTTCGGATCCTGGATGTGGACATGGGACTGCTCATCAAGCCATGCTGAGGTGGTAACCCACATGCCACAACTAGAAGGACTCACAACTAAAAACACACAACTATGTACCAGGGGTCTTTGGGAGAAAAAGGAAAAATAAAATCTTTAAAAAAATTTTTACAAGGCTTTGAATGCCAGGAATTGGGGCTAAATTTTAAAAAGATAATAATAATAATCATAGATATATTGGCCCAATTTATAAAAATTGAAACTATAAAACTTCCAAAAAAATTGATAAATGTCTTTGTGACACGAGGGTAGGCAATATTTTCTTGAATAAGGCACAAAAATCAATAACTGTGAAATTAAAAAATGCTTAATTATACTTGATCAAAATTTTAAAATTAAGTTCATTAAAATGTAACATTAATAAAATTAATAGAAAAGCCACATATGAAAGGAGATATGGACAATTCATACATCTACCAAAAGAATTGTTCTGGGGGCGGATATAAAAAGAACTCACAATTCAATAATAAAAAGACAAACCATCCAATAAAAAGAGAGGTGAAGGAACTGAACCAGCACTTCACAGAGGAAGTGATGGAGATTACCAATAAGCACGTGAAAAAGCATTCAGTATCCTTTTTCATCAGGGAAACACAGATCAAAACTGTAATGAAATGCTATTACGTATATACTGGAATAACTTGTACTAAAATGTTACAAAGCCAAACAGTCACAAGCAGGTGGAACGGTGTTACTTGATAGAACCTTTTATGATGATAAAAATGTCCACATATGTGCTGCCTAAGAGAGTAGTGACTAGCCACATGTGGCCATTCAGGGCTCGAAATATGTCTAGTACGATTGCAGAATTAAACTTCATATTATTTCATTTCAATCAGATTAAATTTAGATAGCCATATGTAGACATTGGAGCAAATAGAATTCTTATACATTACGTATGAGAATGGAAACTGGTACAACCACTTTGATATATTTCTGATAGGCTCCTATAAAACATTCCTAGATATTTATTTAACATCGATATAAACATAATTTTACAAGGTGACCAGGAAGAGTTGAATAGTTATAACAACTTTATACACAATATAACCCAAACCAGAAAAAACCCAAATGCCTATCAAATAGTAAATGGCTAAATGACTTTGGTATATTCACACAATGAAACACTGCTTACCAAGTAAAAGATATAAAAGAAAGCATAGATGAATCTCAGAAACATTATGCAAAGGAAAAGAAAGCTTACAGAACACTTCATATTTTATTTGATTCCATTTATATGGATTTCTAGAATGGACAAAATTAATGTGGTTAAAAAAACTCAAAACAGGTTGTCTTTGGGAATTGGAGGCAGGCATTTACTGAAAAGAGGTGTGAGGGAACTCTGAGGCGAGGGTGAGTTTCTGCATCTTGATAGATTTTGGAGCTACACAAGTGTATGCATTTGTCCAGAACTTATCAAATTATGCCCTTAAGATTTGTATTTGTCATTGTATATAAACTATACCTCAAAAGAAACAAAAAAGGAATCTTAAATGTAGAACACTAGTTAATGATATGTGTGGAAGTTTACCATTATTTGTAGTTTCTTTTAAGAGCACATAAACATGGGTTGATAAATGAATAAAGGGATAAAAGATAGATACAATAAAGCAAGTATAATAAATATTAATTATAGAATCTAGATGTAGGTATATAGTGTTCAGTATAAAATTCTTTCAATTTTTGTGAATATTTCAAAATTTTCAGTATCAAATGCTAAAAAATTAAGCCCAAGTGATATATTTATACATGTAAATATACATACATGATAAATTTTTCTTATAATTATATTCTGATAATTTTATATTTCTTATCACTCTAAAACCAAAAGAGTCTTTTAATCTGTAAAATAATTTTAGAGTTAATTTCTTTAAGGACTATCGCTTCAAAATAATTAATAGAAGATATGAAGACCCTAGACTATGATAACTTCTATTAGTCTTTAGTTGCATCTATGGCGGAAGATACAATATGAAGAATATATTTCCTACAATGCACTGATGCAGTAACTAAATTGAGGCTGCACAAGGTTTATCAGATGCTGAGACTAACATTACGGGTTGTCAAAATGGATGGAATTCTGATGGGTGTTTGGCTATCCCTAATTATTTCAATTCACAAAATATAAAATTATGTATCATCATAAAATGTAAGCAATTAATACAAACACTTCTAAAGAGGGAAATTTTAAGAGCATAAATACTAGACTTTTCTTGCTTGAAAGTTGTAGATTTAAAGTATCATAGCTGGAATTGTTCTAAGAAATAAAAAAGAAGAGAATTTGAGATCAGCTAATTTATAATAAAGTTTCTTTAGGAGACACTAATTGGGAAAATGTAAGGTGTATTTACAACTCACATTAGCTGAGAATACTATATTCAACAGATAATATAAAGACATTGAGAGACATATAAATAAAAAGCAAATAGCAAAATCGCAGAACTCACTGAGGGAAGAAAAAGATTGATTGAACCAAATTCACTTTATTCAAACAGTTAAATTATGACTGCCAATGGATGTTTTAACAGCCTTGATAACGGCGTGACTTTTATAGGAAATATAACTATACTACATCAGGTTAAGTGGGCGAGTGACTCCTGTAATACAAATGAAAGCACCACACGTCAGATATAGCATTTTTAATTTGTGAAGGAACTCAGAATGCCTAGAATAAAGCATAGCTGTGTGATATTTTTAAAGCTTTCTAGCGATCCATTTATATAGCTCGAGTTTAAGGACTAAAAGCTTTCATCTTTTTTTCTCTCACAGTGACATCATTGGGTCATGGTGCACAATGTAATACAAGACATTTCCTAGCAGAATAGGTTTAGACAGTAAATATCAGAATCTTATTATACTAATTCTGCACAAGCATGAATTATTAATGGTGCACTTCTAAGTGCCTTGATTGAATGCATATAAATATAAAGTGGACTCGTTGTAGGGGAAGATATATTTTTCTAGACAAGAATAAACATAAATACAAATTGAAAGTTCCAGGGGATTAATAGTATAGAAGCTTCAATGTATAAATATACTTATAGGCAGACCATGATTTTGTTGCTAAGAGATCCCGGAACTGTATCATAAATGGAAGATAAAATATTAATCATTTTTGTGTGCATTTTAGAGACATTATGTAGTACAACTTTGTAACAGTGACGCCAAATATTTCATTATTTTTGGACGATTATCTACTAAGAAAATTCAAGATTATTGTTAGTGCCGTGGAGTCAGTTCCTGGAGACCCTGTGCGCACCGGGGCAAGCTCTGGCTGGTCTTTTTGTAGCCTCCTCTCGCCGTCCAGTGCTGTATCAGACAATGCTGCACTGCTATTCATAGAGTTCCTGGCCAGTTTTTTGGAAGAAGCGGGCCAGGTCCTTCTTCCTAGTCAGTCTTAGTCTGGAAGCTCTGCTGAAATTTGTCCACCACAGATGACCCTGCTGGTATTTTGAAATACTGGTGGCATAGCTTTCAGCATCACAGCAACACACAGCCACCACAGTACGACAACAGACAGATGGGTGATGGTGTTCCCTGACAGGGAAACAAACCTAGGCCGCGGCAGTGAGAGCGCTGAATCTTAATCACTGGACCACTATGGCTGGCAAATTAAAGATAATCGATGGAAAATCATTAGACTAAGACAAAGAGCTCTTCCATGTAGCCACTTATAAAAGAAATGGTTTTAAGGTGGCAGAAAGAGATTTAATTTTCTTCTTGCCTGAAAATTACCTCCAGACAACAAAAAGAATAAGTAGTAATGTAAATATTGATTATCTTAAATTATAAGGATTATCAAATGCAATTTATATCAAATCTCCATGTGGGGAGACATGTGGAACACTGAACTTGAAGAGTGTTGTCAGAGCAGTTTTCCAAAAACGGTGGTGCAGCCCAGGAGGAAAATCCAACCATTCCTTGTTGCAGAACAGGAAGAGCAGTTCCCGCTGGTGACGGGACCTCCTTAAGCCTCACTTGGCGTCATGGAATAATATACTAAAGGAACTAAGGTGGAAGAATCAGGAAAAAATAAGTCAGAGGAAGAATGCTCGACTCCTCCCCACCCCCCCACAAAATGTTGCAACTAAGCTAAACAAATTACAGTGTGACTAAACATATTGCTACACATTAAAAAACTCAACAAAGAGATCCATATTTAAGGGTTGAGGAAAAGAGCTCAAGGAAACATAAAGAGGTGAAATAAGAACTGGCAGTGTTCAAGGAAAGAAGTTAGAGAGAAAAATAATGTATCACAGAAATGTTCCACACAGGAAGCAGCTTAAAGAGACCAAATAATGCCATAAACAATAACAAAGATTAAACAGTGGATTTTATGAAGTGAGCAAAATGTTTAGAGAATGATCACATTATTAGAGAGGCTTATAGAGAAAATCATAGCTATTAAATATGATGTTTGAGTATCAGTATTTCTTAATTAATGTTTCTGATGAAGAGAATGGGAAAATGGAAAAATAAAGTTATCCAAACATGATTTTTAAAAAGCTTCCAGAAAAGAAAATGAACCAAAATACTGAAAAGTTGCATGGTGTCTATGGATAAGTTGACAGAGAATGACGAACAATAAGATCTATCCTAGCTAAAATCCTGGAAGACAAGGGAAAAGAAACAATCTTGTGTCATCCAGGCAAAAATCAGACTGACCACAGGCTTCTACACAACGACATTTTTCTCTAGGAGACAGTAAAATCATGCCTGTAATGTCTTCATGTAAGGAAAAATGGGATCCAGGATATAACTTTCAAATATGACATGGAGTGTAAAGATAATATTGTCAAATTAGCAAACACTCTTCTAAAAATTCTATCAGGAATAGTAAGAAATGAATAGAAAAAATAAGCAATAGTATGCCTGGTGACCAATGAATCTATTTAAATAATGACTTTGTGTTAAGCTGTTGTGGGACTTATAAAACAAAATGTAAATTTTATAAACCATGGCAAATAAAAAATTCTTTAACAAAAAAATAGGAAAAAAAGGTTTTGAGACATTTTTTATTTTACATTTGTATATTTTTAACTTTCAAAATTTTTTTCAACAAACATGTGAACATACATGATGCTCTTAATCGGAGAATATAATCTTTAAAATAAAGCCAGGTACTGTAAAATTGTCCAAAGTTTTGACATTGTTTGTAATGTTATCAAGTCGGCCTACCACAAGTTGTGTGCTTACATATAAAAACAAGAGACCTGAGTCCGAGATGCAGTTTATTCCTTGCAGAAAAAGAGGCAGCCAGAGAAGCGTTGCAGCGCTGGTATTCTGAGCCCTGATCCCCTCAGTGTGTCACGGGGAGGAAGTGGGCGTAACTGCATGCAGAGTGAGGGTGAGTTACAGGAAAAGAACCCCAAGTTCAGACTCTGACCTTGTATAGTGGCTACTGACAAACCTATCCAAACCTGCCCACTCTCTTTTCCGGAGAAACAGAGATTATTTTTATTGCCCCGGATTATAGCAAATATCTCCAGGGAGGGATGTCTTTATCTAAATCTTTCTACAGGGAGTCACTGTCTTTATATTAAATTATCCATGAATGTACATAAATTTTCCTCAGAAGAATTCCCTATCCCCACCTTTCCAGGGCTATATGTCTCTACAAATGTGCCTGAAAATACAGTTCCAGAGCTCATTGTCTCCTAATACCCAGATGTGTGGAAATGCTGCAAATTCATAAAGAACTGACTCGCAGTAACAGTCCAATTTTGAAGGGCTATTTTTCTTTCCGTTATTACTGCCTTTCAAGAACATGATTTCTTTTATAATTAGTGGATACCTTTATAAATACAATTTTACTGCATTTACTAGTTGTTTTAATTGAAGGAAACTAATGTCAGAAACAGCACCTGAAAACTCTGCTCCGCGGCACAGCGCCTGTAATTAGGAGAAGATAATCACTCTGAGCCTCCGAGTACTTGAAGAAGGCTCCAGGTGATCCCCAGGCTTGGCGGTCTGCCCACCTCCATTATATTCCCAATTGTTGGTCAGTTCTAGAGTAAGTGCCTGAGGCCAACATCACTAGCATTTCATTCTTCAGGTAATTGGTATTGTATTTCAGAATCTGCTGTGGCTGCCAGGTCTCTGTGAAATGATGAGAAATGACAGGAGTCAAGAAACAGGATCTTGGACCTTCTGTATAACTAGAAACACGCATACGTTGTGCTTCGGCAATCACTTTTAATCAATGTTATTTAAATTTCCTACTTTCTCACAATTTCCAACATAGGCCAAAGGGAAGCATTGTATTTGTGTGTGCATGTGATACTATAACAGTCATTTATAACTGTAAAAGTAGGAAGAATTCTGAGAAACTGTGTGCAATTTATTGATTTAGAGGTAATTGTGTAGCAGTGGAAACACATATATTTGGTATTGTGAGACAGTCTGCTCTTTGCATGTACACTAACCCCTCAGCCTGCTCTCTGTCCCTAATATAACACAGAATTTGTCCTTCCCCTTTGAATATCTTATATGCTTCAGGAAAGGTGGATCCCAGACCCTAGGGATGAATCATGCTGCTAAACTCTAAACCAGGGGTCTGCACACTTTTTCTAGAAAGGATCAGAAAGCAAATGTTTTTGGCTTTGCAGGCCAGACTGTCTCTGTCATAATTAGTCAAATCTCCATTGCCATGGGAAAGTAGCCACGTACAATATGTAAATGAGTGAGCATGGCTGAGTTCCAATGAGATTCTATTTATGGATGCTGTATTAGTGTTCTGGGGCTGCCTCAACAGATTAGCACAAATTGAGTGGCTTAAAACTAGAGAAATTTCTTCTCTCACAGTTATGGAGGCTAGAATTCACTGGATTCAAAGTGCCGGCAGTCCACGCTCCTTCCAAAGGCTCTAGGGAAGAATCCCCCGTTGCCTCTGGTGGTCTCCTGCAATCCTGGGCATTCCTTCATTTGTAACTGCATCGCTCCAATCTCGGCCTCCATCTTCACATTGCTGTCTTCCTCTGTGTGCGTCTGTGTCTCCAAACGCACTTCTCCTCATGAGGACACGAGTCACTGAAGTTAAGGACCCCCACAATTCAATATGATCTCATCTTAACTAATTACATCTGTAAAGACACTGTTTCCAAATAAGGTCACATTGATAGTATAGGGGGTAGAACTTCAACATGTCTTTTGGGGGACACAATTCAACCTACAACAGAACTCGAATTTGAATTTCTATAATTTTCACATGTCATGAAATACTATACTTAAAAATTTTTTGTCAACCATGTAAATTGTTAAAACCAACTTGCAGGCTGGACAAAAAAAGGCAGCAGTTTACACTTGGCCCAGGGGCCATGGTTTGCTGAACTCTGCTCTGCGTCAAAGATAGTAATTTCCTCAGGAGCGTTTAATTTAAAAAGGAGACATGAAACAATTCTGGTCAATGAACTAAGGGAGAAAGAATTCTGAGGGAGGGGGACTCTGGAGAAAGTTTTGTTCATTTTTAAAAGGTGCTAGAAAAAGGCCCTTTTTTTCCTTCTTATTTTAAGTTTTAAGTAATAGTGTGAGAGGATGTTAGGAGACCCTGAGGTCAATTTTGACCTCAAGGAAATAAGGTTGAGAAGAATGGCAGTGTGTTGAAAATGGCAAAGCAACAAGATGGGGAAAAAACCTGAATCTATTGTGGGGCTGCTCACTTTGCCAAAACATAACAGGCCACCTTTTGACTTCTTTTTATGAAAATTCATATATTCTAACAAATCATTATAGAGTACCTATTAAGTAGCAGACACTGTTTTATTTCCTGGGAGGGGAGGAACAATGAATAAAGCAGACAGAACATTTGTTCACATGAATTTTCTTTTTGAGTGGAAGAGAGAAGAAAGAAAGAAAAGAAGAAAGGAAGGAAGGAAGGAAGAGGGAAAGAAGGGAAGGAAGGAAGGAGGGAAGAAAGGAAGAAAGAAAGGGGAAAGAAGGACAGGAAGGAAGGAAGGAGGGAGAGAGGGAGGGAGGGAATTAATGACTCCATGTCAAACTTAATTGCATACAGATCACCTGGATTGGGGCTCAAGATTTTCACACGCTCCTGAGCAAGGCTAATTCATATGGTTTGCAGACTACACTCGGAGTTGCAAGAACTAGAGGAAAAGTAAGGAGCAAGGGCCTGGGATCTGAAAGGATGTGAACCACTCAATTATATCATCAATATCTGTTACCAGCCCAGCAGGACAACCAACTTACTACTGGTTTCTTAATATTTCTGTCCCATTAATGTAATCATCAACCGAGGATTTCTTGCTGAATTTTATATGACTCTCCTAGAGTTGGTCTTCTCTAAAACCATGAGATTAACAAGCTAAGATTTGGACTCTAATTCTAACCTTAACAAACCCTAATGACATCTGTAATTTTTTGTGCTTTCTTTTATAATCTATAAAATACTTTTGAAAAGCTACATCCCTCTTAATATTTTCAGGTAGACATTTAAAAATTTATCATAAGATTATATGGTTGCAAAAGATATAATTTCTGGACAATTCTAAATGGTGACGATTTTACATAAAATGCTTACCTTGTTCTTTTAGGAGTATCTGATGGAATATAAATACCATAGTGACTTGAGGATTATAATAATTAAAATGAATTTATAATCTCTTATTTAACACTTGAAAAATTTATATTGCTTATGTTTCTCCTTGAAAAACTTCAATCCTACATCTTCTACAGAATTTTATCTTAGTGTATTATACGTTATGCTTAATTATTTTTAATTGATAATCTCAGAATACTTCACTGCAAACCAAAGTGTATTGTTCAAAATTGTATTTTTAAAATTTCTTATAATCCTAAAACTCTAAACGTTAAATTCCCTTTGAATTAAGTTATTACAATTGAGCAAAGAGATGTTTTACAAATTTCCAAAAATTGTATTTAAACATAAAAGGTAGTGCATTGTAAATGCACTTCTTCAGGAGATGGAATAAGGTGGAAAGAAGGTTTCATGAGACCTGTATGAAAGGAGACTTTGTTGACATTAATACTTATGTTTATCTCTGTTTTAGTGCCTACTTTTTTCCATATCTGGGGCAGTATATTACAGTAAGTCAGGACTGACGATAGGTATGGCATTTTCTTTTAAAGTAGGGAAGAGCAATTGGCAAAAGGAGAAATGGGAAAGAGAATATGTTAGTTCTCAGGTAATATCTGTTTTTTAAAAGAGAACATGTACAACACAGTTTTGTTTTGTTTTCTCTTTTTAAAGATTGGCACCTGAACTAACATCTGTTGCCAATCTTCTTTTTTTTCCTTCTTCTTCTTCTCCCCAAAGTGGCTCAGTACATAGTTGTATATTGTAGTTGTAGGTCCTTGTGGTCGTACTATGTGGGACGCCGCCTCTGCATGGCTTGATGAGCGGTGCCAGGTCTGCACTCAGGATCTAAACCCGTGAAACTCTGGGCTGCCAAAGCGGAGGGTGCACACTTAACCACTCAGCCATGGGGCTGGTCCTGATGACACTCAGTTTCAACATCAAAATATAAAAAGCTTAAAAGTCATAACTCCCAATGTTACAAAAATAAAAATCTGAGAAAACTGAAAATCAGTTACTTTTCTGGGATCCATAACAGAACAGAGGTTGCAGGACAAACTACAATGCCAAAATATGCAGAGACAGGTGAATAAAGACATACAGCCAGATCTGCTTACCTGGAGGAAAAACAACAGGTGCTATAAACTGATAATTTATACACCTTTTAAGGGACACTTAACTGGTAATTTTGCTGAATTGCTGGAGGCTGAGTGTGAACTAGCTTGAGGGTGAGAAGCTCCCTGTGGGGTTGCAATCTGAGTTGAACCCCCCAGATATTTGTGGGCTTTATCTTCGGGAACCTGAATGTGTTCTCACAGTGAAGTTCCGAGAATGATGTCTTTGTGACTCTGGTAGAAGGAGGGGAAGAGTAATAATTGAAAAATACACCTATAGCCTTCTCGCCTCATATGAAGGAGAAAGATATTGCTAGAGGCTTATCCTAATTGAGAGGAAGTTATTCTTCTCTCTCTAGTTCACTCAGTCTTCCTTTCTACGTCTATGTCCTAGCTATAGTCACCAATAGTTAGGACTTCAAGAAAATAGATGAAGAATACTGAAACCCGGGTTGGGTGTAGAGGTAGGAGGAAAGTCATACCACTACAGTAATACCAACGAAGGTCATAAGCCCACAGAAAGACTGAAATTAAATTGGAAAATGAAAGAACTCTCCCTCTATGCCACACACTTCACCACCACATCATCAGGGCTATGGTGAAATAACTAACAGTGGATTAGAGCTGAAAGAAATGCAAGACAGGGACTCTTTCTGAGGAGGATTTCTTAGGAATCCCAAGGCAACACGGGAGGGAAAATCAAGGACACTAGAATAATTGAGAGCCTTTGGTATGTTTAGGTACAGAAAACATTAAACATAGCCCAACTCCTAACTACATTAACATAAATTCTCTCACTAAGAACCCGTTTACCTCAGTTCTTATTACCCAATACAAACATTTCTGGCTTTCAACAACAAGAACAATCACAAAGTATGCCAAAAACAAACAAACGAAACCCCCCACATTCCAAAGAGAGAAAGCAAGGCTTAGAAGCAGACTGAGGAATAACAAAAATGCTAGAATTAGATGGGGAATTTTTTCTGAAACTATGATTAATATGTTAATACTTCTAACAAAAAATGGACAATATGAAAGAACCGATGGCCAATGTGAACAGAAAGAAACTCTAAGAAAATATTCAAAAAAAAATGTTAGAAGTTAAAAACACCAATATAGAACTGAAGGATGTGTTCACATGGGTTCATGTGTAAATTCAACACAGACAAGGAAAGAATCAGTGAGGCTTAAGATAGGTAAATAGAATCTTCCCAAATGGAAATGCAAAGCAAAGAAGAAAGAAAATAATAACACAGAACATCTAAGAACTGTGGGACAATGTGAAAAGGTGTAATATGCAAAATTGGAAAACCAGGAGAAGAGAGAAAGAACAGAACAGAATAAATATTTGAAGTAATAATGGCTGAGCACTTTCCTAAAATAATGGCAGACAATGAACCTCAGAGCCAGGAGCTAAGAGAACAAATACCTAGTAGGACAAAGAAAAACAACAAAAAGAAAGCCCACCAGTGAATATCATATTCAAAGTGTAGAAAACCAAAGAAAAAGAAAATCTTGAGAAAAGATAGAAGGAAAAAACACCTTTTCTATAGGAAACAGGGGTAAGAATTACAGGAGACTTGTCAGAATATATACAAACAAGAAGGAAGTAAAATATTAAAATTATTAAAAGGAAAAGAAACAATTTCAAATTCTATGTCCAGCAAAATTATACTTGAAAAGTGAAGGAGAAATATATATTTTAGCAGAGATACAAAAATTGAGCTTTCAGGCAAGAAGACTAAATGAACTGAAGCAAGACGCCCTTCCTCCTACTAGGATGAGGCTCTGGCGACAGCTTTTCCCCTACAGAGTAGGCCTTCGTGATGAGGAACTCTCTAGCTTCCTTTCTCCTGATGGAGAAATACATATTTTATTAGACATACCAAAATTTCCAGCTGACTTACCATTCAAAAAATGCTAAGAGAAGTTCTTCAGGAGGAAGTGTAATGATATAAGTCAGAAATTTAAATTTACATTTAAAAAGAAGAGCACAAGACAAGAAGAAATACAAGTAAAATAGGTTTTTTTTCTTATTTAGGTGTCTAGATGGTGTCAGGGAGGGGGAAATTCCCCCTCCTTCTTGTGTTCTTATGGCTGGACTAATAATAACATTGACACAAGACCAGATTAATAGGAGAAAAACCCAATTTAATATGTACATATTGGAGATCATAGAGATGTCATGCTCAGAGAGTGAACAAAGCAGGCAGTATATGTATCTTTCATACAAAGAAATAAATTTGTGAAGAATGATGGGACAAAAAAACTTAGGTTTAAGTATATAAGAAGAAAGGAATTTAAATAGAGTTTAGGCTTTAGGTAGTTGCATAGTAAAAAAAGTAGGAAGGTTGTTTACACAAGCTTCTTGGCTTTGAATTCCCTAGTTCTGGTGATAAGGGTTTTGCTCTCAGCCTTCAGGCACAGAGAGGGCACACTTCACATGGGAGAGTCATTTTCTGCTTTCAGGAAGACAAAGAATGGTCAGAGTGTCTTTTTTGCACCAACTGTTTCTTAAGCAAATTTAATTCAAAATAATCAATATGCCATCATGGAATATTTTGCCCTGGGCCCCAACAGTGGATTAAAAAAATAAGACCCAATTAGATAATGTCTACAAGAAATCACTTTAAATATTAAGACTCAAATAAGTTAAAAGTAAGAGGATGAAGATAGCTGTACAATGCTAACCATAACCAGAAGAGATTTGGAATAATTATATTAACTTTAGACAAAACAGACTTCAGAACAAGGAAAATTATCAGGGGTAAAGAGGAGAATGTCATAATGATAAAGGAGTCAATTTTCCAAGGAGACATAATAGCATAAAATGTGTTACATAAAATGTGTACACAATTATCAGAGCATCAAAAACAGACAGAACTTAAAAAAAATATGGGCAAATTTACTATTATACTTGGAGACCCCTCCACCATCTTTGAGTGATGGATACACAGAAGAAAAGAAAACCAGTTAGAACATTGTGGATGCACACAATTCTATTAGTCAAGATTATCTAATTGATATTTACAGAATACTTGGTCCAACAACAGCAAGGTATACATTCTTCTCAAGATTTTTTGGAACAGACACCAAGATAGATGATATTTTGAGCCATAAAACATACCTTAACAAATTTAAAATGATAGAAAGCATACAATGTGTTCCACAGTGGAATTAAACTAGAAATTACTAGTAGAAAGATAATTTGAAAACCACCTCAGGAAACTACAGAAAGAAGAGCATATTAAGCACGAAAGGAGCAGAATAAAAGAAATCATAAAAAATGGAACAGAATCAGCGATCAGGAAAAAGTAGAGAAAATTAATGAAACCAAAATCTGCTCCTTTGAAGAAAATCAGTACAATTAGTAAGTGTCTAGCCAAACTAACCAGAAAGAGAGAGAGAGAATGATAGATAGAGAAGACACAAATTACCAATATGAAAAATGAAAGAAGTTTCATCTCTACTGTCCTCATGGACATGAAAAATAAAAAAAAAATACTATGAACATCTACACCTACAAATTTGATAATTTAGATAAAATTGACTAATTCTTTGAAAGTCACAAACTACTAAAACTCACATAAGGAGAAAACAGATAACAAGAACAGCCCAATACCTATGAAATAAATCAAATAGATCGTTAATAGTATTCCAAAAAGGAAAGCATCAGATCCAGATTATTTCAATGACGAATTTTACCAAACATTTAGAAATAACACAAATTCTCCACAATCTCTTCCAGAAAACCAAAGCAAAGGAAGTGCTTCCTAATTCATTCTATGAGGCCAATATTACCCTAATAACAAAACCAAATAAACACATTACGAGAACACTACGAATATTTTTCATAATGTCAAAGATCAATCTTTGACAAAGCATAGCAAATCAAATTCACAAAGCATAATAAGATTGTAAACCACAATCAAGTGGGATTTGTTCTAGGTATACAGTGCAGGTTTCCTATGGTCTGGATGCTCATACCCCTCCAAAATTCATATGTTAAAATGTTGATCCCCAAAATGATGGTTTTTAGGAGGTAGAGCTTTCGGGAGGTGATTAGGTCATGAGAGCAGAACCCTCATGAATGAGATTAATGTCTTTATAAAACAGGCTCAAGAGAGCTCTCTTGATCTTTCCTCCACATAAGGATACAATAAGAAGACTGTGACCGTGAAGAAGGCCCCCACTTGATCATACTGGCACCCTGATATTTTACTTTCAGCCTTGAGAACCATGAGAAATAAATTTCTGTTGTTTCTGAGCTGGCTAGGCTGTGGTATTTTGTTATAGTGGTCCAAAGAGACTAAGACATGGTTCAACATTTAAAAATTTATGGAATCCTTCACATCAATATGATAAAGAAGAAAATTCATATGAAATATTAATCCATGCAAAAAAATATTTGACAAAATCCAACATCCATTCATGATAAAAATTCTCAACAGGGCCCGGTTCCATGGCTGAGTGGTTAAGTTCCTGCACTCTGCTGTGGCGGCCCAGGGTTCAGATCCTGGGTGCGGACATGGCACCGCTCATCAGGCCATGTTGAGGCGGTGTCCCACATCCCACAACTAGCAGGACCTGCAACTAAGATGTACAACTGTGTACAGGGCGGGTTTGGGGAGATAAAGCAGAAAAAAAAATATTAAAAAAAATTCTCAACAAACTAAAATAGAAGTGAACTTCCTCACCTTATAAAGAACATCAACAAAAAAACCTACATCTCACATCTATAGATATTAAAAAGATGGCCACCTTCCTCCCACATTAAGGAACAAGGCAAAGATGTTTTTTCTCATCACTCCTATTCAATGCTGTACTTAAGGCTCAGCTAGTACAATAAGATAAGAAAATGAATCAAAATGTATACAAATAGGAAGGGAAAAAATGAAACTGTGTTGTTCACAGATGACATGATTATCTATGTAAAAAATACCAAATAACAGCAAAAAGCCTCTGATACTAATAAGTAGTGAGTATAGCAAGGTTATAGGATACAAGAATGATATACAAAAGTGAATTGTTTTCCTATACACCAGCAATAAAGCGGCAGGAATTTGAAATTTAAAAAGAGTATTATTTGGGGCTGACCCTCTGGCATAGTGGTTGAGTCTAGGGCACTCTGCTTCAGTGGCCTGTGTTCATGGGTTTGGATCTTGGGCACAGACCTGCACTACTTGTTAAGCCATGCTATGGTGGCACCCACATATAAAATAGAGGAAGATTGGCACAGATGTTAGCTCAGGGCTAATCTTCCTCAGTAAAAAAAAAAAAACGAAAAAGGAAATCAAATAGCAAGAGGCAAGATGTATGCAAGATGAGTATGGAGCATCTTTTAGTGTGAAGCATCTTGTAGTGCCAAGACATAAGGACATGCTCATACAAACAAACAAACATTGATGAGGGTGTGTCAAAGAGACACAAGAGCCAACTGAAAGATCTCTCAATGGCCAAAGCTGGAATGATTTGAGCAACAAAATGAATAAACCAGTATTGGACTACAACCCAAAGTACAAAATAAATATCCATAAGTCCTTACTGATATGAACAAATTATTAAATAGATAAGTAAATGTGAGACAATAGACAAATATCCCATGTAAAATAATTCCAAATGTATTATGTAGATACACTGTTCAAGGAAACAGAGCATAACTCCCCACTCCTTAAGTGTTGGCTGAGAACAGTGACTTCCTTCCAAAGAATACAGCATAGAAAATGGGGGGTGGGGGGAAGTAACTTTAAAATGAAACCTGATAAGCACTACCTCAGCCAGGTGGGTGATCAAGGTCAACAGCGACAGCGAGAAGTCATGTTGCTAGTATATACCTTTGATATGATTTGATGAGAATGGCACTTTACCTCTGTGATCTTCCTCCCAAAAACCCATCGCCTCAGGCTAATCATGAGAAAAACATCAGATAAATCTCAATAGAAAGACATTCTGCAAAGCATTTGACCAGTACTCCTGAAAACTGTCAAGGTCATCAAAATCATGAAAGTCTGAGAAACTCTCACAGTCAGGAAAATCCCAAGAAGACATGGTTACTAAACGTAATGTGGAGATCCTGGATGAGATCCTGGAACTGGATCAAAAATAGAAGTCATTTCTTAAAGGAAAGATTTTCTTAACAGGAAGGACTAAAATTTTTAAGAAATTAATTTGCAAACGTTTCTCCTCTACTTGGAAAAATTACTCAAACTTTTCTTTTCCACTGAGAAGTAGCTTAGTACCCAGTTATGTGTGTTGGCAAGGTCACTGAAATTCAAGCCAGTAGACACATATTCTAATTGTAGTGCTTTTGCTCTTCTTGAATAGAGCCTTCTCTGAAAATCGTTTCCCTGTGTCAAAAAAAAAAGAAGGAATATCTTAGAAAGGATACAAAAATGATGGGCATATATACTTTTTACTTTGTTCTTTCACTATCATATGAGAGATACAGCTGTTTAAGATTATGTCTGATTTCTAAGCATATGTTTTTAGTGAAGTCCACTGTTAACTCTATTTTTTTCTGTCTTACTGAGACATAATTGACATGTAACATTGTGTAAGTTTAAGGTACATCTTGTTAACGTGATACACTTAAATATTGCAATGTCATTACCACGTAGCCTTAGCTAACGCCTCCACCGTCACGTGATTACCATTTCTCTTTTATGGTGAGAACATTTAACATCGACCGTCGTAGCAATTTTTAAGCATGCAATGCAGTACTGTTAACTATAATCCCAGTGCTGTGCATTAGATCCTCAGAACTTATTCATCTTCTAACTGGAAGATTGTACTCTTTGACCATCTTCTCCCTAATTCTCCCACCCTCCAGCCCCTGAGATGACCAATGGGTCAAAGAAGAAATCCAAATGGTAATCAAAAAATATCTCGAAACAAAAGAAAATGTTAATTCTTGATTAGAAGTCCCACGCTTAGCAAAATTGCATGCTAGGTTTGATTTTGTCTGTTAGAGATGCAAATAATTGCTGTTCAGTGAACATATATATCACGATATGTCCCAGATAGACATTAACCAGCTCTATATCAAATCTAGAATTCATATCATCATATATGTATACATATTCATACATGTATATATGCATATATGTATATATACTTATCAAATCTAGAATTCATATCATCATATATGTATACATATTCATACATGTATATATGCATATATGTATATATACTTGAGCTTTTAAAATGTTCTTTTGTCATCATACCTGACTGCTTTCCTCATTAATTAATGAGATAAATAAAATCTTTTACATGAGTTTATTTTTTGTTAATATGAGACAATACTGTTTGTTTCTTCTTTATACTTTGACATCTATTAGAGGGAATGAATAAAAAATCAAAATTTGCTTTGAAGAGATGGAGGGGATTGTATTAGGGTTACTGATTCAAATGCTTATAAAGATGAGATGAGTTATTGTCTAAGTGAGGATTCCTTTCCTATGATGTGAATAGGAAGTGGTGAGCCAGATACACATGGAGAGCAGATGGGAGTACGCATGGAAAATTACCCAGAGAAAATGGCTTATCAAGTGTCTTCACATAAAAGCTAAACAATTTTTTTGAATGTTGTCAATTCTTTCTAATCACACTTGTGCTATATCATCACGTTAAATTAAAAAAATAATAAATAGGGGGCCAGCCCAGTGGCATAGTGGTTAAGATCACACACTCCGCTTCAGTGGCCCAGGGTTAGCAGGTTCGGATCCCAGGCATGGACTTACACACTGCTCATCAAGCTGTGCTGTGGCAGCATGCCACATAAAATAGAAAAGGACTGGCTCAGATGTTAGCTCAGGGCCAATCTTCCTCACACACACACAAAATAATAACAAAATAAAAAATACTGATTAAAAATAAAAATCTGAGACTAGAATTAACTCTCAGGCCAGCAAATTAAAGTGCTTTTTAGCTGTGTCATTTTTCTGTATGTGATTTATAGATACAAGAATTTGCTTCCTCTTTACTAACAAGATTTATATTAAGAGTGCCTTTACCACAATTTTTAAAATACTTTGAGAGAGTCTTGCTTATATAACATGGATAATTTCTCTAAATGCAATGTCTGATTTCAGAAAAAGGCAATTTTAATATTCTAAGCAAATTCCATCAGACAGAAAACAATATCTCAAACATGCTGCCTTGACATTTTATTCACCAAATGTACACTGGCCAGAATGCTACGGAGACACATGCAACCGTGTTAAGTAACTTCATGTTGAAATGTTTCTGATTTCTCTTTCCAGGTTTCTGAGCAGCTGACAGAAGAGGAATACAGTTTACACTTTAAAACCCCTTGGTAATTGTAAATGAGCGCTTTGTTACTCTTGTCATTGGAGCAAGCCATTTTGGAGTCATTTGGGGCCTCATATCAATGCATTTGACAACAAATTCCTGGATGAAAATTCTCAACAGTGTTGTTCCTGGACTTCTCTCTTGTTGCCCTAGGCTGTAGACAAAGTTTCTCAGTACTCGACAGGTAGAAACTTCCCCAGTATTGACATTTGTGATGGCATCATTTATTCATACGAAATGACAATCAGTTTCTCACTTAAGATTGCTCAGGTACAATGAGCAAGTCAAATGTTAGATCCATCCTTTAAATTACACAGAATGATGCATGGGACATTAGATGCTCTGTACTTACAAAAGCAAAAAAAAGATCTTACTGAATTGCATCTCTTGTTCACCTCTGCACACCACTGAAGAGGCTTTCAGTAAGAACTCTGCTGCATGAACACTGACTTAAAGAAGAGTTGATCTAGCAACACTTTGAATGGAAGAGAGAATATGGTTTTAAAACATTTGTGGGGGCCAGCCTGGTGGTACAACGATTAAGTTCGCATGTTCCACTTCAGCGGCCCTGGGTTTGCTGGTTCAGATCCTGGGTACGGACCTATGCACCACTTGTCAAACCATGCTGTGGCACATGTCCCACATATTAAAAAAAGCAGAGCAAGATGGGCAAGGATGTTAGCTCAGGGCCAATCTTCCTCAGCAAAAAGAGGAGGATTCGTGGCAGATGTTAGCTGAGGGCTAATCTTCCTAAAAAAAAAAGGATATTAAAAAATTTGTGTTCCTTTCTTCTCAAATCCTCCAACTTTCATTGCAGAAACAGTTAGGAAGAGAGCCATTCAATCAGATTAGTAGAACAACATTTGGTTAAATGGTTTTAAGTTAGTGTATTATAGTATTGACTGGAGGCAAATCGCTAGTGGTGGCTGTCCTTCTTACCAACTTCAACATCATCATCAATGGCATCGCTGTGATGCTTATCGAATCTGCTCATCAAACCTGTTAAATGACTGAAGTAGAAGCTAACCTATCTTTTTCTGCTAGAATGATGAGCTGAATTTAACAAGACTAAATGCAAAGGAGAATATATATGTACACATATACATAAATATTCCACTTATGTGTATGAAATATTCTAAGGTAGCACAGTAAATGTTAATAAGAGATAATATTTACAAAGAATGAATGAACCACAATGGGAATAAATTTGTGATTTTCTTCACTTATTCCTCAAAATAACCTTGTGAGATAGTTCATCTTTATTAATAAATCTAATTTGGGGGGTCTCTGTCTTTGCTATCGAGAAGGTAACTCATCAATAAATTGTAATTACTGTACCACTAAGTTGAAAAGTTTCCCCAGAATTAGTTTTGACCATGTATCGACTTTAGAATTTTAGTTTTAATGCTGTAAGAAAGAAATCTCTAGCATGCTACTTCAAACAATTTCTTTCGAGAAGGAATTTCTATATGAAAAAAGAATTGTAATATAATCATTTTTGGACTGAATGTAAGCAAGAGGAATGCTAAATGAAGACTACTAGATTTTTAACTGTCATTCAGCTAAGTAGGTGAGTAGTTTGCTTCCAAAAGAAGGTCTCAATTTCTTTATAGTTTACATGAAAATTGCTTAAGCAATGTATCACGGATGCCAATTTCTTCCTAGAAAGAGGTTGTGAACTGTATCACTAAGAAAGACTCTGCACACAGCCATATTTGGAATAATAGTAGAATAAAATTTTTTATTATTTATAATACTTTGGGGAAAATTATTCTTCAATTTATTATTTGTTTTTGTTCTCACTTCTTTCTAACTTTTTTTAAAAAAATTTCCAGAAATGACTTTTTTGTTTTATGTTTTATTTAGGAAAAACTTTCTTCTGCTGATTGGAATATTGTATTTATGTAATAAACAAACCTCTACACTCTGTCTGTTCATTCCTCCCACCCGCTAATCCTTGGCAATCACTGATCTTTTTACTTGTCTCAAAAGTTTTGCCTTCTCCAGAATTTCATATATACAATCAAACAGTATGCAGCCTTTTCAGATTGGCTTCCTTCACTTAATAAAATGCAGTTAAGATTCTTCCACGTCTTTTCATGGCTTAAAAGATCATTTCTTCGTAGTGCTGAATAACACTCCATTGTCTGGATGTGTCTCAGCTCACTTATCCATTCACCTACTGAAGGACATCTTTGTTGCTTCCAAGTTTTGGCAATTTTGAACAAAGCTGCTATAAACAAAGTTGTGTGCAGGTTTTTGTGTGGACTTAAGTTTTCAGATTCTTTGAGTAAACAGTAAGAAGCATGATTGCTGGATCAATCTGGTGAGAGTGTGTTTAATTTTGTGAGCACTGTCAGTCTTCTTAAGTGGCTGTACCATTTTGCATTCTCACTAATACTGTATGAGAGTTCCTATTGCTCCACATCCTCGTCAGCACTTGGTATTGTCACTGTTCCAGATTTTGGCCATTCTAATAGGTGTGTAGTAGTTTCTCATTGTTGTTTTAATTTGCGTTTACCTGACGATGTATCATGTGGAGCATCTTTTAATATTCTTATTTGCCATGTGTGTATCTTCTTTGGCAAAGATCTGTTAAGGTCTTTGGTCTATTTTTTAATCAGGTTGTTTGTTTTCTTATTGTTTAATTTTAAGGGTTCTTTGTATATTTTGAATACTGTCATTTATCAAATGTGTCTTTTGCAAATATTTTCTCCCATTCTGTGTCTTCTCATTCTCTTCACATAGTCTTTCACAGAATAGAAGTGTTTAATTTTATTGAAGTCCAGCTTATCAAGTATTTCATGAACATGCCTTTGGTGTTGTATCTAAAAGGTCATCACCATATCCAACGTCATCTAGGTAGATGATTCTGTTTTTACTATCACTTCTGAACCCTTAGGCAAAACATTAAAATACCTTATATTTTATTAAGAATGTAAGTGAATTTTTTTCTGGGAGTTTCTGCACTGTATTCTTTCTTTGATTTATATGAGGATTTTCCTTCTTTTGAATTATATCAGTTTAAAAATTCTAGCAATGTTTGCAGGAGTAATTTCTAACATTTACTTATTCTATTTACAAAGAAGATCTTATAGGCAGTGATTTCTTTGACTGCTATTGGCTTGTTGATTGTAAAAGTTTGTGTTTGAGTTTGTTGCAATGCCACTTCCTAAATTCTCCTTATTCAGAGAAAAGGAGACTAAAGAAAAACAAAAACGTGTACTTATTTTGGTGTCATAAATGGATATTCTGATTCAGATGCTTGACAACCTGAGAAATTGATGAAATGTGGAAGGCAGAGCAGAACTTTGGCTGCTATTTTTAAATGCTACAGATGAAATTCACATCGGAAAAAGCAAGTACTACAAAGTATGATCTTTAATTGTATAAATTATGATTTTCCTCCTAGCTCTAAGCTGTAGGAGGTGTTAGTGGGAATCTGCAAAAGTAATCTACATCTATTTGCTCATAATGTTATCCTTTCCATAAAATTGAATGTCGATCTTTTGAGACTCTCATCAAACTGTCCCCATCTGTATTATATCTTAGAGAAATGTCTTGGTATTTTTGGCATGTAGATGGCATGCTTCCTTAGCTATTAGCAGTAAAATGGGTTCTTGCCTATTTTATATTTAATCAGTCATATCAGCAATAATTTTAGGGTTAGCAGTTGTTTTAAAGCTGGACTTTTAAAGAAGTTTTATCAATCAATTTAGTTTTACAAGAGAATGTATTTCTCCTAGAAATCAATCAAAGAAATAATAGCTAAGTTCACACTCACCAGAATGATAGACGGGACTGTTAATACTTACATCTCTTTTTAATCATTCAACTTAGGTCTGTAACCAAACTGAAAAGAATATCAACATTTATAATTCAACATTTATAATGACATGCATAAGAAATTTCTTAGAAAGCACTAAGAGAATGAGGCCTAACCGTGCTAAGCATAAATACAGTCATACTCATAGATGATTCTCTTCAGGATAAGAGAGTTCAGCTTCATGAAAATTTCTATTTATTGCCTCTACTTCAGGTACGTGAGGGATTTCTTCTTATATATGCAAGGACATATTTGCATTTCATGCACTTTTCATGAAATGAAACACAGCTTAAAAAGAGCCACCTTTTGGTCTTCTTTACAAATATATTATCTTCCATGGCATTTACTTCTTTAAAAATACTCTTGGGGTTTCTGGTTCTGCAAGTAAGGAGCTGAGATTTCACCACTTTGTCTTAAAAGTGAAAAGCTGAGCAGACTGAAAAATCAACAACTCTCCTTGGATTCAGAAGAGAGGGGAGGACGTAGGGCAAACTGCTGCCCTCAAGATTGGGCAGCCAGGAAAATACAGGGGGTCATGGTTTCCTGGGGCAGAGACTCATGAGTAGAAAGAGTCTCAGGAACCAGTGCTGGGGTAGGAAAAACGGAACTGTAAGTGACAAATTGCTGGAGGCTCAGTGCTTACGAGTCTGAGAGTTTAAAAACGCCAGGGGCCCAAGTCATAGGAGGGCACCCTATGTGAGATTTACTTCCAGGAGCTTGACCAGGTTCCCATAGTAACTCTCAGAGAAAAATAACTTCAGACTTCCTACAGGGAGAGAGGAAAATGAACTATTTTGAAATATCCCAGAGCACTGAGTTCTTAACAAGGCCTGCCCTCAGGGGAAACTGATTAACCAGAACCTAAACTACTGGGGAATTACTAGAGCCTAGCTGACCTGGGGAAGGGAAATAACCAACTCCAATCTGCTCTAGTTTTCCATGAGATGAAGGGAAACACCCAATTCCAGCCCATTCTAGCCAACCTATTCCAAATAAAGGGAGAGAAAAACTGAGAAACTGTTGTGAAGTTTACAGTCCAGAGGCACAGGCTCCCTAAAACACTGAGACTTAACCATAGGACTATCCCATGCTTGTCTCACCACATTACTAAGGCTTATTTACAGGAGTTCCTCTGACCTGGTACATCTTGTCCAGATATCCAAAAAATAAGTAAATAGCAAGGCATACCAAAAAGGAAAAACCACACTTTAAATAGACAAAATAAGGATCAGAACCAGATTCAGAAGGAATATTGAAATTATCAGATCTGGAATTTAAAACAACTATGATTAATATGCTAAGTTTTCTAATGGATAAAGTAGATAGCATGAAAAAAAGATGGGCAATGTAAGAGAGATGGAAATCCTAAGAAAGAGCCAAACAGAAATGCTAACGGTAAAAAGCACTAAATCAAAAATGAAGAATTTCTTTGAGGGACTTCTTAGTAGACTGGACACAACTCAGGAAAGACTCTTTGAGCTAGAGGATGTATCAACAGAATACCCGAGAACCAAAAAAACAAAAAGAACAAAGTCTGAAGAAAACAGAACAGAATATCCATGGACTATGGGACAACTACAAAAGGTGTAACATATGCATACTAGGACTACCAGTAGGAGAGGAAAGAGAGAAAGGAACAGAAGAAATATTGAAATAATAATGATTGAAAATTTCTGCAAACTGATGTCAGACACTGAAACAGAACCAGGAAACTCTGAGAATGTCAAGCAAGATAAATACCAAAATAAACTACACGTTGGTATATCATTTTCAACTTACAGTGATCCAGACAGTGTGATATTTGCAAAAGAATACAAAAATATATCAAAGAAAGGAACAGAATAGAAAGCCTAGAGATAGACCCCATAAATATAGTCAACTGCTCTTTGACAAAGGAGCAAAGGCAATTCAATGGAGCAAAGATGGTTTCTTCAACAAATGGTTCTCCAACAACTGGACATCCACACGCAAAACAGTGAAACTAGGGGCTGGCCTGGTGGTGTAGTTGTTAAGTTCATGTGCTCTGCTTCGGTGGCCCAGGGTTTGAGGGTTCAGATCCCAGGCACGGACATACACACTCCTCATCAAGCCATGCTGTGGCAGTATCCCACATACAAAGTGGAGGAAGATTGGCACAGATATTAGCTCAGGACCAACATTCTTCACCAAAAAAAACCAGTGAAACTAGACACAGACCTTATACCCTTCACTAAAAGTAACTCAATGTGGATCATCGACTTAAATGTAAAACAAAAAGCTGTGAATTTCCTAGAAGATAACATAGGAGAAAGTCTAGATGAGATTGAGTATGGTGATGCCTTTTTAGATACAACACCAAAGATTATTAGATCCATGAAAGAAATAATTGATAAGCTTGACTTCATTAAAAACTTCTGGGGCCAGCCCCATGGCCAAGTGGTTAAGTTCGCATGCTCTGCTTCAGTGGCCCAGGGTTTCGCCAGTTAGGACATGGCACTGCTCATCAGACCACGCTGAGGCAGCATCCCACATGCCACAACTAGAAGGACCCACAACTAAAAAATATACATCTATGTACTGGGGAGATTTGGGGAGAAAAAGCAGAAAAAAATAAAAGATTGGCAACAGTTGTTAGCTCAGGTGCTAATCTTAAAAAAAAAAATTTGAAAACTTCTGTTCTGTGAAAGATGATGTCAAGAGAATGAGAAGACAAGCCACAGACTTGGAGAAAATATTTACAAAATACACATCTGATAAAAGATGGTTATCCAAATCATACAAAGAACTCTTAAAACTCAACAATAAGAAAACAAACAACTCAATTAAAAAAGGGACCAAAGACTTTGACAGACCCTCACCAAAGATGATAAGCACGTGGCAGATGAGCATATGAAAAGATTGTCCACATCATATGTCGTCAGGGAAATTCAAATTAAAACAACAAGATACCACTATACGCCTTTAAAACGGCCAAACTCTGGAACAGTGACAAGATCAAATGCCAGCAGGGATGCGGAACAACAGGAACTTTCACACAGTGCTGGTGGGAATGCAAAATGGTACAGCCACTTAAATAGACTGTTTGGTGTTTTCTTACAAAACTAAATGTACTCTTACAATACAATCTGGCAATGGCACTCCTTGCTATTTACCCAAAGAATTTGAAAACTTAAGTCTACGCAAAAACCACATGGAAATATTTATAGCAACTTTGTTGTAAATTGCCAAAACTTGGAAGATGTCCTTCAGTAGGTGAATGGATAAATAAACTGTGGTACATCCAGACAATAGAATATTATTCAGCACTAAAAAGAGATAAGCTATCAAGACATGAAAAGACGTGGAGAAACCTTAAATTCACGTTACTACATGAAAAAACTCAATCTGAGAAGGCTACATTGTATATGATTCCAACTATACAACATTCTGGAGAAGGCAAAACTATGGAGATAATAAAAAATATCAGTGATTTCCAAGGGTTCGAGGCAGAGAGATGAATAGACAGAGTACAGAGGATGTTCAGAGCAGGGAGAATACTGTGTATGATATTATAATGATGGATATGTCATTATATATTTGTCCAAATTCATAGAATGTACACCACCAAGAGTGAATCCTAAGGTAAAGTATGGATTTAGAGTGATTGTGATGCTCAATGTAGATTTACCCTTGGTAAAAAATGTACCATTGTAGTGAGTGATATTGATAATTGGGAGGCTATGCATATGTGCCGGCAGAGGGTATGTAAGAAATCTCTGTATCTTCCTCTCAATTTTGCCGTGAACTCAAAACTTCTGTAAAAAAATTTCATAAAAAAAAGCCCTCTTAGTTTTCATTTTTTCTAGTAGTAGCAGAGACCCGAGTATGTATCTCTGTGGGAGTACATACCCATGAGCCTAAATATTTCAAAATTATAAATCAAGCTAACAAAATATTAACTTACATATGTTTTATTCTCCCACATAGATAAATATAACTTTATAACAACTTGGAAGGCAAGAACTACATTTAAAATTCTCAAACTCCTCAGAATTTCATGCTGGAACGTAGCGGAACAGGGAGAACCGATCCCACCCTCAGTACTTTAGCCAGTACTCTTCTCTTCTCAAATCTGGCTTCATTACACCCTAGAAGGGTCTTGTGTGTGTCAGTATCTCAGGATGCTACTTGGCCAACATGGCTCCAACTTCTTGCATACATTTGTTTTTTGCTCACCTCTCAGGCCTAGGAATACAGAGACCATTATTGTGGTCTGTCCTGATACGATAGATTCAGGCAAGGAGCACACAAGAGAATTAAGTGCAGAGTTGGAGCCCTTAGAGAATCTTGACATCTTGTGGATATGGAGTTTGATCTAGTCAAGGGAGCACACACTTTGGGTGGACCCATTACCTTAGCCTGATGAACACCTAGCCTCCTGAGAAGGGATTTGCCTAGAAGAGGATCATGAGGAGCCCCTGAGGCGTGGGGCCCAAGTTGGGGCTCTAGCTCATACCTAAGGGTGTTATTGTGTATAATTGATAATTGTGTTTCAGTATACTCTAATGACAACTTTTTTAGTCACCATGATATCATTTGCATTGTTTTCATTGATTTCTTTTGTGTTTATTCTTCTATTGCATTGTCTTGCATGAAGGTTGAATTAAGTAAATATTGACTCTAGTTTATCACTTAGGTGTAATATCATTCAAGAGTTTATGATTGAAGACCATGAGAACAGAATCAGCCTTATAGTCTATAAAAATTAATGAAGACATATTAGATTTTTTTGATAGCAAATACTGTTTCTTAAAAGTAATTGTTTTAATATAAAAGCAGACAAGCTCTATGAAGGCAAAAATGATTATCTCCTTTATCTCACTAATAAGTACTAGGTCCAGGCAAATGATATTTGCTATATGAATATTTGAGGTCAGAAATGTTGAAAATGTTTTCCCATTATTACTTATAGTTTCTCAGGAATGGATAAACCTTATAAGGAAGGAATTATCTGAAATCCATTTAGCTAGTTTTTAAGCATTTTCATCAGAAAGCATCTTTATAAAGGGTAAGGGTGAGTCTTTGCCTCTTGATAAACTCATTGCTAAATTTAAGCACCTTACAAATTTTGCATTACCTGAAAACCATGCTTTTTGTGTGGTTTAAATTTCTTTTCTAATTTACCAAGTGCTTTCATGTCTCAATAATATATAGTTTTGAAGATACTTTAATTTTTTCTGAATAATTGAATTCTAGAAGCCAGTGCTAATACAAAAAGATCAGACAGTGTCTTATTTCTGTCAAACCACTCCCTGAAATGGTGGAGGGATCTATAGCTCCAACGAAAAGGTGAAAGACATGGATAGATTGGTTACAAATATGAAACATGATAAGGAGAAATAAGAAAATAATTCGCTATTTAATTTCCTCTTTTTTTTGCTGAGGAAAATTAGCCCTGAGCTAACATCTGTGACAATTTTCCTCTATTCTATATGTGGGTCTCCACCACAGCATGGCTGATGAGTGGTATAGGTCCATACCTGGAATCTGCACTCCAGGAACGTGGGCCACCAAAGTGGAGCGTGCCGAACTTAACCACTAGGCCATGGGGCCAGCCCCTAATTTCCAATTTCTGCTGAGCGTTTCCCAAAATCAGAGAAACTCCTGGGCTAAGAAGAAATAAATTCACCCTACTGAGCAGAAATAACTTCTACCCAATTAATGCTGACAAATATATTATCTGACAGAAATGTCAAAAGATTCCATATGGAAGAACATTGTTAGTTTCTTTGACTCTAAGTCCACAGTTAAGGAATTGCCTTTATCTCTACTCACCTTAAGCAATTCCATACAAAAATTTATCTAAATCACATGTAAGTGTTTTTAAAGAATACTTTACTTACCTTAGAAAAAGAAAACTTAAAGGGGAGTGTCACGTTATGTTACATTATTTAACACGTCCTTTTCGTATCTCTCTTCATTGTACACATTTCATATAACGTGTGTTTAGACTTTCTTTTACTTGGTGGTTACCTTACTGAGACCTGTTTTCACTTGCTTCAACCTTATATGTATTCTTTTCTAACATATCTTTCTTGAAATTTAAATACTATGTGTCCAAATAGACAGTGACTCTTCCTCACATGGTGAAGTTGTTTTCTTATAACCTTAGAATATGTTGGACTCCTTTAAGTGGGGGGATTTCGATAATTTTGTAGGATGCATATTTGCATGCTGTTGCTAATAGATTTTTCTCTGTAAAGAAAAAACATGGGTAATGATATTTCCTATACTCCTGAAGTTTTAAACTGAAATTCTACACTAAAATATGGATAGATATCATGCTCAAAATAGCTGCTGTGGCTGTAGGAGAGGACAATTTCAGAACTAGTCAGATTCCATTTTTGTATCAGTAGGCTCACACATTTTTATGTTGAGAAAATGTTATTTTATTTTGAAACATTGATAAAATGAACTGACTAGAATCCTTCAAGACTCCTTAATGTGGGGTTCATATTAATGCCCAATTAATGTTTATTCTATATACATTTAAAGAAAACGAGTGCATTAGACTAAATTATCAAAAGAGAATCTGGTTCTATTATAATGTAATATGTAATGACAGACAATACTGCACTATCTAAAAATTCCACAGATGTTGCAAATCACATTTTTAAGGACTTCAAATATATTTGTGGAGGAAAACAGTATTGCATGAACCAAAATTTCACAGAAAGACTAGCCTTTCTCATGTGAACAATCTGTCAATAGCTGCTTTCTTTCCTGGGGTCATTTGCTAATTCTAGATGTGGGCTGTGTATTGGGTTTGGCCCACAGTGAGAGACTGAATTTAAACTGTCAGTGTCTTCTTAGTCTATTTGTTTATCCAAGTGAAAAAAACCCTATCTGATAGAAGGTAAAATTATCCAGAGTCTTTGCAGTTCTTGTATACACAAGGGAAGAAAATGTGACTCTTAAAATAGCTCTTATTAGAATGTTAAAGAGGATGGAGAAAAAGATTAAAGATGGATAAAAAGATGGAGAATTTCAACAGATATTTGAATTCTATCAAATTTTTGATATTTAGAAGGCATTGGATGAGTTTATAGAAGACACACAAGACGGTAGCTTGAGCTAACTCAAAGATGGGGCACTCAAAATATCCAGAGTGAAGCACAAGAGGAAAAGAACACGGAAGAAATAGAATAGAACACAAAAGAGAGAGTTAATTCCACAACATCAACACAACAAAGTAGTAAATTCATATGATCATCTCAGTATACGCGAAACTAAATTTCAAAAATTTAAACACTTGTTCAATTTAAAAATGTCTGAGAAAATTAGGAAAGTAAATAAACTTTCTTAAGTCTCTTCATTTAAGAGCATCAAACCCTCCAGTTAACATCAAACATATTGGTGAAGTTTTAAATACTTTTCCCCTGGGTCAGGACTAAAACAGGAGTTCCACCATCACTCCCTGTAAGATATCATTGTACTTGTAGGGGAGGAAAATTCTCTACTCTGTCTGTCTGGGCCTAAGAATGAAACAGACATAAGACAGATTACAGGAGAAAAGCATACAAACTTCATGGAATCTTTTTACATGTACATGGGAGCCACACAAGAGAATGAAAACCCAAGGCAGTGACCAGAGCAGCAAGCTTTTATACCTTTTAGACAAAGAAGCAATAAATGTGTGAATAATTGACAAGACGAAGCGATTTGTCCTATGAGTAGTAAATGGTGAAGAAGTAACTAGGAAGATAAGGGTTAGTTTAACAAGGTTTCTTTAGATGACCTTCTTGGCCCTAAGTTTGCTGCCTCTGGTAATTAGAAAGACTTCTATCCTCCTGTACAGGAAGGATACCCTTCATATGGGAGATTTATCTCCTGCTTTCAGGAGGACAAAAGAGCATTGGTGTCCTTATTGTACTGACTGTTTCTTAAGTACCTTTAATTCAAAATAATCAATATGCCAAAGTGGCATATTTTGGGGTAACATCTTCTAAACCACTTCATTCTAGGAGTTCTAGCCAGTGCAGTAAGGCATGAAATAAAATAAAGACATAAAGAGTTGAAAGGAGGAATTAAAACTAGCACTATTCATTGCTAATATGATTGTACAACTAGAAAATCTATCTTCAAACTACTAAAATGAACATATGGATTTAGCAAACTGGCTGTTTACAAGACTAATATACAGAAATAAATCATACTTCTACATATTGAAAATAATTAGGATATGAAATTTTAAAATATCCTTTACTACATATAGCACCAAAGTGCAACTATTATCTAGAATTCAAACTAATGAAAGTTATGTAAGATTTCAAGAATGAAAACTACAAAACATCACTGAGAGAAATTAAAGAAGAACTAAACAGGGGCCAGCCCGATGATGTAGTGGTAAGTTCACGTGCTCTGCTTTAGCAGCCCAGGGTTCACTTGTTCAGATTCTGGGAGCAGACCTACACAACACTCAAGCCATGCTGTGGCTGCATCTTGCACAGAAAAACTAGAAAGACTGACAACTAGGGTATATAACTACGTACTGGGGCTTTGGGGGAAAAAAAAAGAGGAATATTGGCGACAGATTTTACCAACATTTCTCACCAAACAAAAAGCATAGCATACCTTTAAAAAAAGATAAAAGAAGACAAACTAATGGAAGGGTATAGTATGTTTACTCTACATAAAATCCAATATTGTTAAAATATCATGTCTTCCAAAGTCATTCTATAGATTTAATGTAATTTTAATCAAAACCCCAACAGGAACTTTTTGTTGAAATTAACAATCTCTTCCCAGAATTTATATGGAAATGGAAGGCAATATTGTAGAAAAGTAAAGCTAGAGAATTTATACTACTTAATATCTAGACTTATTAAAAATATATTGTATATAAAAGAGTAAATATTGGTATAAGGACAGACATTATAGATCAATAAAATATATTCCCAAGGAGTGTAGAAATAGCTCGTCATATAACCAGTTGTATGATTTACAAAACAAACAAAGCACCACTTTGAAATAGTGGGGAAAAGATATAACTTTTCAATAAACAATGCCAGAACAATTAAGGATGCATAACAAAATGGTAAGTCTAGACTCTTTCCTGAAGTTTATATAAAAAATAATTTCAGATGATGTATATATTCAATTATAGATCATAAAATAAAAAAGCTTTGAGAAGAAAAGAGAAGAGAAAATAATAGCTGTATGCCGTAGGAGCAAGCAAGGATTTCTTAAACAGAACACAAAATGCAGTAAACTATTTTTTACAACATGACAAATAAATTTTCATTAAAATTAAAAACTTATGTTCATCAACAGACAATATTAAGTACAAAAATGGCCTGGAAGGAGATAACGGTCATACATATATAAGAAAAAGTACTCATATGTAATGTAAAAAAATTCTAGAAAATTAATAAGAGAACAGACAGCACAATAATGAACAAAAAATGTGGTTAAACACTTGCAATAGAACATACAAAATGACAATAAATATGGAAGCCTATTACTTATGAGAGAAATTCAAATTAAAATCACAATACACTTCTGCTACACACCCATCAGAATATTTCAAATTAATCTTAACAACATAAAGTTCTGATGAAGACAAGGGCAATTGCGATTCTCCTGCATTGCTAGTGGAAATGTAAATTGGTATAAGTACTCTGGAATTCAGTTTGGGAATGCCTATTGACCTATACTTATACCTTTCCTATACCCAACAATTTAATTCCTGGGTATATACTCTACAAAGATGGCAGCATGTATTCACAAAAGATTGTACAAATATGTCTTTAGAAACATTATTTACAGTAACTACAAACTGGAAAAAGTTTGTGTAACCTAAAAAATAGGTAGGGCTAATAAACTACGATATATTCACCCAGTGGAATACTGCATAACTATGTGTCAACAAACTACTGACACACTCAATATGAATGCACTTCATAGTAATCACCTAAAATGGGAATGGGAATGGATATCTTATGCCTAGCCCTCTGTTTTATTTTGGAAACACACAGTGCATCTGGTTCACAGGTTGATGATTGAAGAATTTTGTCTCAGGATGAACCTTAACTTAATTCTCACCCATACCTGATTTAGATGACATTTAGATGAGACTTTGGACTTTACACTTTAGAGTTGATGCAGGAAGCGGCTAAGACTTTTAATGCTGTTGGGATGGAATGAGCATATTTTGCATGTGATAGTGATGAGGATTATTCTAGGCTGGTTACTTTTAAAACTGCAGATGAGAAGGGAGCTGGTTACCTTTAATAAATGCAACTCTGAGGAGCAAAGCTTGCTTGCCCTTTGTTGGGAAACATTTACTTTTATAAGGGAAACCTCCATCTGTAAAGGTGCCGCCCTCTCTGTGCCAGGAAGAAGGCAAGAAGGCCGGATGGCCTTATCTCTGGAAACTCTTAATGGGGAAGGCAAGAACTTAAGTTGTTTACTGTCTGGCAACCTCTTGTAACTGACCCCCCCCTCCCCAACATCCTCCTTTGTCTTTAGCTGAAGATGATATTTAAGTGGTGGCTTCTGCCATTTACTTAATCCGGTGTGATTCTTATCTAAAAGTTATAGGACTACCCAATAACCAGACCCCACCTGCCCTGATACCATTTTAACAACTCTTTTTACATATTCTTTCCTTTGTCTTGTAAAGAGATAACTCACATACCTGTGCCTTAAATTTAGCCTTACTCTCCACCCATGTTTGCAGCAGCAGCACACAGCATGCAGCAGCTCTGACTGCCCATGGGTCCTGTCCCCATGCTATTCCACACTATTCTCTAAATAAAAGAGCACTACTGCCAGATCTTGAGAGTCCAAGAAATCTTTCTTTCGACTCCTGGGCTCACCAACCCCGCATCTATAGGACATGAATTTTGGGGGGCCATGGGTGGAATGTTATAGACTGAAGGTTTATGTCCCCTCAAAATTCTTACGTTGAAGCCGTAACCCCCACTGTGATGGTACCTGGAGATGGGGCCTTTGAGAGGTAATTAGGTTTAGATGAGGTCATGAAGATGAGGCCCCCATGATGAGATTAGCGTCCTTAAAGGAAAAGGAACACATGAGTTCCTTCTCTCTCTGCCATGAGAGGAAAGGGTGAGAAGGTTGCCCTCCGCCATTCAGAAAGAAGGTCCTCTCCAGAACCCAATCACTTTGACCTCAGATTTATGGTCTCCAGAAGAGTGAGAAATAAATTTCTGTTGTTGAAGCCACCCAGTCCATAGTACTTTGTTATGACAGCCTGAGCTTGCTGCAGGGTCGGTGAGCTGAGGAGTCGAAAGAAAGATTTCTTGGACTCTCAAGATCTGGCAGTAGTGCTCTTTTATTTAGAGAGTAGTGTGGAATAGCATGGGGACAGGACCCACGGGCAGTCAGGCTGCTGCGTGGAGACAGGGCCCACGGACAGGAGGAGCCGCTACTGCTGCCCACCCCCCCACCCCCACCCCCCAACTACTGCTGCTGCTGCTGCTGCAAACGTGGGTGGACAGTAAGGCTAAATTTAAGGCATAGGTATGTGAGCCATCTCTTTACAAGACAAAGGAAAGAACATGTAAAAAAGTTAAAATGGTATCAGTGCAGGTGGGGTCTGGCCATTGGGTGGTCCCACAACTTTTAGATAAGAATCAAATCGGATTAAGTAAAGGCCAGAAGCCACCACCCTAAATCAGTTACATGAGGTTGCCAGACAGTAAGCAACTTAAGTTCTTGCCTTCCCCATTAAGACTTTCCAGAGATAAGGCCATCCTGCCTTCTTCTTGGCACAGAGAGGGAGGCATCTTTACAGATGGAGGTTTCCCTTACAAATGTAAATGTTTCCCAACAAAGGGCAAGCAAACTCTGCTCCTTGGAGCCTGCTTCTCATCTGCAGTTTTAAAATTAACCAGCCTAAAACCCTCATCAAGCTAACTAAGACAGGACTCAGTCATTTATTCAAATGATATTTATTGAGAACTCATTATATGCCAAAGATTATTATAGACTTTTGGGATACAGAAGGGAACAAAACAAAAAATATTTTTTTCGGTGCTTTGTCTTTAACAAAACTTTCGGAGAGAAAGCAGAGAGTTAATTATCTAATTTCCCATAATTAGTTAATCTCTAGTATCTCATCTTTCATCCTGTGGATACTGATACCACACTACAAATTCAATCTTAAATTTATATGTGTGAGAAAGTCAATTAGGTTAAAATAGCAATATTATTAGTATATGTGTATCCTATATTTACATGCTGCATCCACACATGAGGCCAATTATGTATAAAATAATAAATCTTTTTGTTCTAAATGAGTACAAAAATTAAATCATTGATTTGGGTGTTTACATTCCATAACCATTTTCTTTGCTTTTTTGGCATAAAACCAGGTCTTAAACAATTTTCTTATTGGTTATATTCTGTGCTGCTATAGCAGAAGCACATAATCTAATTAAACTTATATTCTTCTATCAGCAAAACATATCCTTAAATCTTCACCAATACTCAGTTCAATCTTTTCAATGTTCCCATCTCTGGTATAATTTTCTAACTTTGTAGTATGTATAAGGAATAGTCAAACAACATTTGGCTTTTTAACATAATTTTCTCTGTGGTAGGCATATTTAGTTCCTACCTGCACCTAAGCAAATACATGCATTTAGTGATTTTTAAGACAAAATATTAAAACTAATAAAATTGAGTCTAATTGCTAGTTTCACTTTAACATCTCTACTGTTATAAATAGTATGTTTCTCTCCATATTTCTTTAGTTTTAGTTTAATATGTTAATTGATATTCTTGTGAGAAGTTAATAATGTTTATTTTGAAAACTTACTATATTATGATAATAAATAATTAGCATTGGATACAATGTCATGGGAAACAGCAACAATTAGTTGAAAGAGCAAGTATGTTTTTGGATTCAAAAATCGCATACTTGAATCTCTGGTCTAGCACATGTTACCTTGTTTAATCTACTAAACTTTTTTTTCATTTTTTTTAAATCTGTGGTAAAAAACACATAGCATAATACATTGTTACCAATAAGCACAATCAGATCTCTAGAAATTTCTCATCTTGCATGACATACTCTGTACCCATTGAACAGCAACTCACCATATTCCTTTCCCCCTCCCTCCTCCCAACCACCATTCTACTTTGCTTTTCTCAGAGTTAGATTAGGTTAGATATCTCAAATAAGTGGAAGCATGCAGTATTTGCATGAAATTTCTATGTAAAGTGTTGAAATTGTCGCTTGGCTTCTCCTGACTGCTTATATTAACATATGAGAAGAGAGAATTTGGAAAATTCTCAGCCGAATAAATATAAAAAAATATGAGGACACTAAGGGTATGGTCAAGAGACTATTTGATAAGGAGATTAGTATGGATCAGCCATCTAAACAGAAGCCAGGAGCTATTGTTCAAGACAATGGAAGAATGACCCCAAAGGTGATTCAGAGATCATCCAGGGCTGCCACTCCCATCACAGGCCCAGAGTGCATGGGCCTGGGGGGCATGGCTGCCTCCAGCTGGGTTTCAAAAGACAGGGCTGCCTGGCAGAGCCCCAGGTATGGTACCACAACCTGGGAAAACCACAGGGCCTGGCAAAGTACTGTACCAGGAGTGGGGCCCCAGTAGAGAGCCACAGCAAGGTTGTCCCACCAACTCATGGGCATAACTTACCACCTCATTGGACCTGGAAGGCAGACCATCAAGCCAAAGTGGATTATTCTCAAGCCATAAGGTCTAATCAATTTGCTCCATTAGATTTTGGACTTATTTGTGATCTGTAACTCCTTTTTTCCTTCCTATTTCTCCTGTTTGGAATGGAAATGTCTATCCTATGCCTGTCTCACTGTTGTATTTTGGAAGCACATGACATGTTTGGTTTCACAGGTTCACAGCTAGAGAAGAGTTTGCCTCAGGATGACTCACACCTTACGTCTCACCCATATCTGATTTAGATGATATTTACATAAGACTTTAGACATAGACTTTAAAGTTAAAGCTGAAATGAGTTAAGACTTTTGGAGCTGTTGGGATGAAATTGAGGTATTTTGCATGGAATAGGACTGAATTTGGGGGATCCTGGAGTGGAATACTATGCAATGAATGTTGCTCCCCTAAATTCCTGTTGAAACTTAATCCCTAATGTGATGGTATTTGGAGATGGTGCCTTTGGGAGGTGATGGGGAAGGTGGGCCCTCATGAACGGGGTTAGTGTCCTTATGAAAGATACCCCAGAGAGCTCCTTTTCACTAGGTTAGGACATGGTGAGAGGATGGAAGTCTACCATCTGATAACCAAACTCATGCAATAGGGAACTGAAATCGGCTGCTAACAGCCAGATGAGTTGAGTTTTCCAATGACTGAACCTCCAGCCAATGGTTTCACTTCAACCTCATGAGAAATCCTGAATCAGAACCGCTGAGCTCAAGTGTTTTGGGATCTCTGACCCTCAGAAACTGTTAGATAATAAACGTTTGTTATTTTAAGCTATTCATAGTGGGTTTAAAATGTTCTACAGCCACAGATAACTAATAAAATGAGTATTCAGAAGCAAACAAAACAAAATTTCTTTAGATACAGCACAGTGTAATTCTTAAGTAGAATTATAGTATAATTCCTAAATAGTATGATTCTTAACTTATAATTCTGCAATAGTATAATTCTTAAATATTAGGATATTTTTATACTCCTATATAGATACAGCCTACCTTAGGGTTCTGGAAATTCTTTCAGCCTATTTCTAAATAAGTTATGAAGTTCACGTATTTCAAGGTCATTTGTCCAAAGCTAATCCCCTACAAGCTTGACTTTTAGATGAGAAGTTGGTCTCTTGCAAAGCCCCAGGGAAAATGGCTAAAACCCAGGGCTTAAGGTAATTGATTCTTTGTCAGTGACAGTCCTTAAACTCCAGCCCCTGATCACACCAGGGAAGAGGAGTTATTTCACCAGAATAAATCACTGATGTGGTCAATCCTGACATTGACTTCCCACACTATAAACTGGACTTGCACACCTTTGGCCACCCTCTGACCGTAGAAGGCAGTTGTTCCTTATAACTCAGCCGGCAGGATGGGAGTGGAACCCAGGCTCTGCTGTATTATGCATCCTGGACTCTGATAAAGGCAAAGAGGCAAAGGAGGACTGGTAGTTCACTAATTATGCAATTTAAAAGCTCAATTGCCAGTGGTTGAGATCCTTTTCTCAGTGTCTGTGTCTCATCCTGATGGATCTTTGTGTAATTGTCTACAACTCAGTGGGCATTCTTCCACTGACTGAGAGAATAACAGGGACCAATCTGGACAAAAAATACATGAAACACTGTTTTCATATTTTGAACAACAGTTAGTGTAGGACCACGAATGTAAGAAGAGAAACACAAACAAAGTAAGCCCTGCCTTCACCCCAGCTTCTACATGAGGCAATCTCCACACAATATTACAGGAATGAAGAGGGCACTCAAAGCAGAGCATGGCTGAGTTTGGCAAGGCCAAGATGGCTAGATTATGCAGGGCAGAATAACAGAGATGCAGACCTATACAGAGAAGAAAAATTCCAGAAACTGGCATAGGGAACACCATAAATATTTGGCTAAATACCAATATAGGCATGGATAAGGTGAAAATCCACAAGTCCTAGCAAAGATGAATTTCGGGGAAATAAAAAAATCACCTGGTAGCTACAATTGAAAACATTTTCAGGGGCTAGCCTGGTGGTGTAGTGGTTAAGTTCACACGCTCTGCTTTGGCGGTCCCCTACAAAATATATAACTTTGTACTGGGGCTTTGTGGCCAAAAAGAACCACACACAACATTTTCAAAGCAGACAAATGAGAGGGAATCATTCAAATTCCCACCAGACAAAGATTTTAATAACAATCCCAGAAGCATCATACCTTATTAATGGGCCCAAACTAACCCTGAGATAAAAACCCCTCTATAGTGTTCCTCTTTTCTCAAAAAGCACCGCAAAATGAAGGCTTAAAATGACAGATTAAACAAAAGGAGAAAAAACCCAACCAACCACTGATCCAAAAATGACTTAATTGTCTTCAGAGACAGAACCCACAACTTGAAAGGAGGAGAGAAAAGCAGTAAAAAATGTAAAATTTAAAATTGCCAGCCTCCAATAAAAATTCAATAGATATTTTTAAGAAGTAGAAAAATATTACCAATAACCAGGAGAAAAATAAACAGAAATGGAAGAGATGATAAAATTAGTAGACAAAGGTATAAAAGCTATTTAAATATGCTCAATGCTCAAGTCTTTAAAGGCAAGCATGAATATAATAAACGTAGCAATGGAAGATAGAAAAAAGAAGAAACTAAAACTCTTAAAGATAAAAAATACAATATTTGAGATAGACATTTCCCTGAATTAGATTAACAGTGAATTCGAGACTGTAGAACAAAAGATCAGTAAACTTGATAAAATAAAATAATTTTTTAAAAAGTAAATGAAGGTAGAAGACTGAAATAAAAGTAATAGAGATACAAAGATTTATGGTTTACTATCAAGCGATGTAACATACATGCAACTGGAGTTAAAAAAAATGAGAGAGAGATGCCATGGGAAAAAAATTTGAAGGAATAATAGATAAAACATTTTAAAACATGATAAAAAACTATAAATCCACAATGCAAGAAGCTCAAAAAAATCTTAGACATGAAAGCCAATGAAAATTATACACAGAACATCAAACTCAAATTGCTGAAAATCAATGATTAAACAAAAATCTTGGGGCTGGCCCAGTGGCACAGTGGTTAAGTGTGCACGTTCCGCTTCAGCAGCCCAGGGTTTGCTGGTTCAGATCGCGGATGCAGATGTGGCACTGCTTGGAAAGCCATGCTGTGGTTGGTTCAGATCGTGGGTATAGATATGGCACTGTTTGGCAAGCCATGCTGTGGTAGGTGTCCCACATATAAAGTAGAAGATGGGCACAGACGTTAGCTCAGGGCTAATCTTCCTGAAAAAAAAGAATAAAGAAAGAAAGAAAATATTGATAGTAGCAAATTTCCAACACACATTATTTTCAGAAGAACAAAGATAATAATGACAGAAGATTTATCCGGACCTATACACTCTAGAATACAAGAAAACCGTATCTTAATATACTGAGGAAAAAAAGAAATAAAATTTTTAAATCAGCAAAATATTTTTCAAAAATTAAGACAAAATTAAGCTTTTTCAGACAACAAAAGCTGAGCGGACCCATTGTCCACAGACATGCAGTAAAAAAAAAAAAATTGTTAAAGGAAGTACCTCAGATATTAAGAAAGAAAAAACTTAGATCCTTAAAAATGAGTAGAGAATTCTAAGAACGGTAAGTTGGTAAATATGTGAGAAAAGATAAAATATTTCTTCTCATTAAAACTTGTTTAAAGGCAATTATTTTAAACAAAAATAATTACAATGTATTGTTGGATTTGTAACATATGTAAGAGTAAAATGTTAACAACAATAGCACAAAGAATTGGAAAGTAAAATGGAAATTTAGTGCTATAGGGATCTTACATTATATATGAAGTGGTACAATATTATTTGAAAGCAGATTGTTGTAAGTTAAGGATACATATTATAAATTATTTGAAAGACACAAATTACCAAAACTGAGTACCAAAATAATAAAACACATGAATAGATTTATAACAATTAAATAAATTACATTTATATACATATAGTTTTTATTATAAAGAATACTCCATGCCTAAATGGTTTTAGCATTAACTTCTTTCAAATCTTTTTGGAAAACATACCATCCTTAGATACATTCCTTCAAACAATAAGGGAGGAAGATATAATTCCAGCTCACTTTTTGTGGCCAGTATTATATTTATACCAAAAACTATATAAAGCCATTACAAGAGAAGAAAATTATAGGTGGATATCTCGTATCAATCAAATACTTAATATATTTTGAGTCAAAATCAGCAACACATAAAATAATACATCATTACTAACTAGGATTTATGACAGAAATGCAAGGTTGCTTTAACATTTTCAAAATCAATCAATTTAACACACCATATTAACAGAATAAAATAAAAAATCTGAATATCTCAATAGATACAGAAAAAATATTTCACAAAGCTCAGTGGAGAGCTCATAATAAAAATGCTCAGGAAACTATCAATAGAAAGGAAGTTCTTCAACCTGATAAGAGCATCTATGATAAAGTTACTACAAACATCATAATTAATGGTAAATACCGAATGCTTTCTGCCTAAGATTTGGAATAAGCATTTCAATGCTACATTGTAATGGAAATCCTAACCCAAGCCATGATATAATTAAAAGAAATAAAATTATACACCATGGAAAAAAAGAAATGAAGCTCTCTTATTCACACAAAACATGATCATATTATGGAAAATGCTAGATAATCTACAAAAAAAGCTATGGAACTAGTAAGCTACATTAGCAAAATTGTAGGATATCACTACAAAAAATTTCTTGTATTTCTATATATTAAAAATGAGTAATTTGCATTGAAACTATACCGTTATAAAATAACATTCAAAATAGTGATAAATTTAACAAAATATACATAAAAACTGTGTATAAAGAACTATAAGCATTGCTGAGAGAAATTAAAGAAACCTAAAAAAGTGGAAAGACATGAGATGTTTATGCGTGAAAAGACATTATCAAGACGTCAACTGTCAACTTTTCAGAAATTGCATCCACAGATTTATTGCAATCCCAATCAACATCCCAGCAGGCATTTTTGTAAAATATGCCGAGCTGATTCCAAAATTTGTATTGAGATACAAATGAATTAAAATATTTAAAGTAATTTTGAAAACAAAGATAAAAGTAAAATAATTTATAGTACCTGATTTCAAGATTTATCTGAGGTCTTTGATGTTGACAAGAGGAATATATTGGCATAAGGATAAACATACAGATCAATGGAACAGAGTAAAGAATTCGGAAACAGACAGCCTATAAGGTTAAGTGATTTGCAACTGAGGTGCCAGAGTAATTCAGTGGAAAAAAGTTCTCTAGAACAACTTAATAGCCACAAGATAAAGAATTAATCTTGACCTTTATCTCATGCCATACATGAAAGTAAGTCAATAGGATCATAAATCTAAATATAAAAGTAAAAAAGCTATCTAAGGGATAATATTGGATTAAATTTTACAATACTAGGATAGGCAAAGATTTCTTACCTGGGACACAAAAATCGCAAAGCAGAAAATAAAAACTGATAAATTGGAACTCATCAAAATTTGAAATCTGATTAAATAAAATGATCCTGAAGAAAATGAAAAAGTACGGCAGCCAGGTGGTGCAGCAGTTAAGTCCACACGTTATTCTTTGGTGGCCCAGGGTTCACCGGTTTGGATCCTGGGTGTGGCAGCCATCCCAGTTATAAAGTAGAGGAAGACAGACACAGATATTAGCTCAAGGCCAGTCTTCCTCAGCAAAAAGAGGAGGATTGGCAGCAGATGTTAACTCAGGGCTAATCTTCCTCAAAGAAAATGAAAAGGTAATACACAGACTGAGGGAAAATATACTAAGTGTGTCAGAGAACATATATCCAGAGTAAACAAAGGTTTCTTACAAATCAATAAGAAATAAGAATATTTACACAGACATTTATTAAAAGGAATTAATAAGTGACCAAAAAGCACATGAAAAGATGATGAGCGTAATTACAGAAATTCAAATTAAAGACACAATGAGATTACATGACACATCACTAGAATGGGAGAAAGTAAAGACTGGCAATATTGAGCGTTTGTGAAAATGTGGAGGACCTACAACTCACATTACTGTTGATTTGACATTTTATGTATTTCTTTAAAAGCTAAACATTCACTTATCATATAACCCATTCATTTCACTCTTAGGTATTTACCCAAGAGAAGTGAAAATGCGTGTCCTCACTGAAATGTACACACAAAAGTTTGGAGCAGCTTTATTTGTAATATCCAAAAACTAGAAACAACGCAAATACCCATCACCAAGTCAGCAGATAAACTAAGTGGGGTGTATGGGATGATATGTGGAATGTATGGTAAGATACTATACAATGGGATCTGTAGTAAAAAGGACAAATAGATACATGCAACAACATTGCTGAATCATAAAAAACGTACAAAATAAAACGTGTTAATCTCAAGAGTACAAACCAATTTTATTTATAGAAAATTTCAGAAAAGTCAGATCAAATCTATAGTTATATAAAGTTGGTCAACGTGGCCAAAGGTAGGTGGAGAGGATTGACTGGGAAAAGCGTGATTGTAATATCATTTACCTTGATTGAGATGATTGGGACTCAAATGTATCTATTTGTCAAAACTCAGGGAACTAATCAAATGCTGCATTTTGTTGTATACAAGTGAAGCTAGGTAGCTAAGGGTCTACTGTAAATATTCAATAAGAACATGGTTAGCCTTCAACCTTGTTCCTAACACAGACATAGATAAAAAGAAGTTAATATACACATCATTATAAGCTTGTTTATTTGCTGTTTTCTTGTTTAACCTGAGGGGTAACTCAAAGGCAACAAGGACATATGAGCTTGTTTTGCCAAAGAAAAAGAATGCCTTCAAGGAAGTTACAACCACCAGATAACCAGCCCCCAGATACTGCTCATGCCCAAAAGTCTAGTTGCCCAAGGGTTTATCTAGAATGAAGGAAACACCCACTTCTCCTTTGTTTTTCTGAAACTCCTCCTAGCAAGCCCCTTAGTTCTATAAAGACCCCCTGCTTTCTTCTTTTGTTGCCGATTTGAGAGAACCTATCCTCCCACCTTCTCATTTTGGCCAATTTGAATAAACCTTTCTCTACCTCCAAGCACCAGTGTCTCACTGATTGGCTTACTGTGTGTTGGGCACAGGAATTTGGGATTAAGAGGTTCTGTATCATAAGTTATAACTCAATAAAATTTATTGAAATAGGCAATGGGCAATGTGGAATCTGCACATGCTCTGCCAGTTGTTTTTGTAAGATGTACCTTCAGCTTATTTTGATGGAAAGCAAACAGCAGAACAAATGGTAGAATATAATATGATTGAAAGAAATATAAATTTTATGGTTAATAAAGGTTAAGTATCCTACTTCAGCAATATTTCTTAAGAGCTCACTCTTTTAATCTTCACTTCTGAAATCTCTAATTTTCATTCCAGTTATGCCAAGAGAACAAATCAGAGGTCCATGCATTCAAATTTAGTTTCTACTGAGGATTCACACTCTTGAACATTCTCTCTTTATCTACAAGAATATTGAGTCATTAAGTCAGAAAAAATAGGGTTATTTTTTGATAAACTATCCTTATTTTTGGCCTGGTTGTTTTGGATATTTTACAAAAGAATTTACTTTACCTAGAAGTTATATTGTGATCTAAAGTATAATAATAGTGGCTAATGTTTATGTAGTCTTTACTCAATCCCAAGCACTGTGCTTTACAAGTTTTAAGCCATTAGCCATTTAGCAGCCAATGCAATTAGAAATAGTATAGTCACAATGTAATTCAGCTACACTAGAGCACTGAGTTTTCCAAAAAGACTTAGAAAAATGGACAAAATTAATATGTTGTTTCTGTTATTCTCTTTAGCAGAATTCCACGACTTCAAGAAAAATGTATGATCTTTGTATTGTTGTGGAAAATGTATGAATGTATACCTTACAGTTAGATATTATTACTCTCAAAAAATAAATCTGTGCTCTCTTTACATGTATATATTTTATAAATTTGGAAATAATATTTATTAAACTTCAAAACAAGAAACAAAAGAATCTTAAAAATTAGGCAAGTTTTCAGATAAAGATTCTTTATCACATGAAATATTGTTTCCTAACCAGTTCCTCTAGTTTGAGTAACAATGATTATGAAAAACATTAAGAAGTTGAAGTCATTTTTAAATATCCATATTTCAATTTTAGACAATTTTGATTGGCTGTCTGTTATGGAAGATGGGGAAATTTATACTTTTTATATTTTCTCTTACCTCTCCTCCAGTTCATGTATTCTTATATTAACTAGAAAATATTTATTGATTTGTAGATTTGCTTTTTTAAGCAATGACCTTTCTTGCCTCTTAAGCTGAAGAAATTTTCATAGTGATCAGCTGACCTCCAATGAAAAGGCAAAATGTAACTTCTAAATCAAGGTACAACAAATTCTAATACTCGTAACACAGGAATGGTTTTCTGGACGAGTGCCTAATTACTTGTTAATCCCATGATTTTAGGGGACTCTTTTAATGCTTGAATCGATTCTTCATTTTTTCCAGTTATACACAGAAAATGAAAAGTTTCCCACTTATGTAGATTAAAGTCATTTTTAAAATGAGTAAATAATTGATTCATCATTAGCAGATGGTTATTCAGGAATTTCAGTTTATATATTCAAATTTTGTGGATTTATCTGGATCACAAAATGATTATTTGCTCCATAAAGAGATTTGCCATATTTCTTTCAAAAGCAAAGTGACTGGGCACCTTAAAATTTATTTTGACTCATGCAATGTGGGACTCTTTCATCTACAATTTAGTAATCACAAGGATGATTTAAATAGCACACTAAAGTACACAAGCACATTTTCCACATCTCGTGTATCTCTCATGATGACAGCATGAGGTCAATGTTATTACAATCTTTGTTTTATATATGAGGAAACTGACACTCAAACATCTTAAACAAATTAGCCAAAGTTAGGCAATTAATCCACGTCTGAATCTAAATCTTCTGTCATTATCAAACCTCTGTGCTAATTAAAATCCCCATTCTCAGATGACCTAAGTCATTCTCTGTTGACCTTTGAACTGATAACTTACAGCTGTCTTCAGACTATTTTTTTACATTTGAAGGTTGGTTTAAATCTATGAAGTAAAAATACAGCTTCTGGGGCTGGCCCGGTGGCACAGCGGTTAAATGCACACATTCTGCTTCTGGGCGGCCCAGGATTCACCAGTCCGGATCCCGGGTGTGGACATGGCACCTCTTGGCATGCCATGCTGTGGTAGACGTCCCACATACAAAGTAGAGGAAGATGGGCATGGATATTAGCTCAGGGCCAGCCTTCCTCAGCAAAAAGAAGAGGATTGGCAGCAGTTAGCTCAGGGTTAGTCTTCCTAAAAAAAAAAAAAAAAAAAAAGATAGCTTCTTATTATCTAAATAGGGAAAACTATGGCAAATTTGTACAGGCATAAGTGAGCATTAGTAGGCCTTCCTTTGGTAGTAAAATAGTTACATCTATGTCTTAGGTTGGGCAGAGTAGGGTAAGATTGGGATTATGAGAGATACATATACTTATAACTTACAAATAGAAAATAATATGGTATTCTTTCAGTAACAGTATTCAAGGTGCTTATATATTATATACTTTAGATTTTCATGTATATTACTTTACTTGATTATAGCATAAGCCCTGTGAAATAAGTAAAGCATACGTGCAATTTTATGGAAAAGAAAGCTGATAGGGTAGGAAGTAAAATGACTCACCTATGGCCAAAATAACTACAAAGTTATTTGTTGGGAGTAAAAGGCAAAAAGGCTTTGTTCTGACAAATTAACACTAAGACTTATTTGGAGCTATGAAGTCCAATAATAATCAATAACTCCCAGACAACATTTGGGAAAATGGCTATACCACTTACCAAATAATACAGAAAGAGATAAATACACAAGTGGAACAGCACAGAAAGTTAACCAACTAACACAAGTATAGAAATTTTATTTATGTTTATAATGGTTAAGTAATATATTTATTTTATTTAAACCTTGGAAAATAATGTGAAAAAGATGGACCATTCAACAATTGGTACTGAAATAACTAATTCTGTATATAGAAAAGAAAACTTACCTCAAATTATAAAATAGCAACTTTACATGGATTTTACATTTAAAGTTGAAAGGCAAAAGTATTGTTTTTTAAATGCTATGATTTGCGGAATGAGGGAGATATCTTAACCAAGACTTAATTTGTGCAAACCTTAAAAGAAAGATTGATAAACTCAACTGCATTGAAATTAGAGTTTTCTATTAATCAAAAGACATTACAAAATGAAAAAGATAAACCACAGAGAGAATTTGTTTCCAACCCATATTAATCCAAGCATTCGTATCCAGACTATGAAAAAGAAATTCTAAAATTTAGTTAGAAAAAGACAAATAATCCATTAGGAAGAAAAGGGCTTAAGGACATGGGCAGATGTTTCATAGAATCACCATAAACATGAAAAGATGCTTAAAGCTTGTTAGTAATCAGGGACACGCAAATTAAAAATCACATTCAAGTATCATCACACCATTTGGCTAACTTAGAAAGTAGCCTGATAATATCAAGTGTTGTAGAAGATGTAGGGCTTTGGAAATTCTCATCAACTGATAGTCAGTGCATCAGTTTGTGAAATGTTTTTAATTTACTTCCTGAGATTGAAGATGTGCACTTCTTAAAATCTAGAAACAGTACCTGTAGTTATATGCTCTGGAGATATTCTTACACATGTAAACCGGGAAACATAACAGAACACTGATAGCAGCTCCTTATAGAAATCACCTGAAAACATCACAAATAAACATTAGCAAGATAATGGATAAACATTGTGCGCAATAAAAATGAATGATGTATAATTAAAGGTAGCAACGTACTTAAGACTAGAAAAAAACTAATGTTGAACGACAGAAGCAATCACAGAAGTCTATGTACATAAGAAACTATTTATGTAAATCTTTAAATAAAAAATATATGGATTAGGGATATTTATTATATATGTGGTTTAGAGACATATGGCAAAATCTATAAGAAAACTTAGAGAATGAACAATATGTAATCATGGTGTGGTTATCTCTCAGGTACAGGATGGGGCTGTGGTAGGGAATCAGAACCCAGTGAGCTTCTAAGGTCTTAATAAAATTCTGTTTCTTAAAGTATATGATGAACACTTGGGTATTCAATTCTCATTATTTTGAAAATATGCATATGTGCATTTGTTAGTGACCTCAATCGACTCTGATTCCTAGCAACCCTGTGTACAGCAGAGCAGAACACTGACCAGTCTTTTTGCACCATCCTCTCACCTTCTGGTGATATTTTAGACAACTTCCCACTGCTATTCATACGGAATTCATGGCCAATTTTTTCAGTAGTGATTGGCCAGGTCCTTCTTCCTAGGCTGTCTGGAAGCTCTGCTGAAACCTGTCCACCAGGGGTGACCTTGCTGGTATTTGAAATACTGCTGGCGTAGCTTTCAGTATCACAGCAACAAGCAACCACCACTGTATGACAACCGACAGATGGTGGTGTGGCTCCCTAACTGGAAAAGAACATGGGCCATGGCAGTGAGAGCACCAAATCTTAACCACTAGACCACCAGGGCTGGATATGTGCACTAGACCTGTATTTTACTGTAAAACTGTAACCTCAGGCTCTCCAAGACCAGTTCAACTGACCCCATCTTATCAACAGAGTAATTAAGAGATATCCGTCAGAAACTGAGGCCGCTCGTCCAATCCATCAACTGGGCCTGCACAAATGCTTGCAAAAGCTGATGCCATAATTAATTGGCTTTTTTAATGCATGTTGGGTAAGAGAATCCCAATTTTGTGCAGTAACAAAACTACTCTGAAGGTCTCTGTTTCAATCCTGGATTTGGAGGGAAAGATTGATGTTAACTTTAAATGGACGTGATGTGGTATAGCAGAAAGAATACACAGGTTTTGGAAATGGACACGCCTAGCTTTGAATTTCCGTTTGACCGTTTTCAGCATTTCTAATGGCAAATCCGCAGAAAGACTATTCTCTTGGCTTTACTTCTCCGAAGTGTTGTGTGAATTGAGAAGTTCAGGACACTTGGCACATAAGAACTCTGGCTAAACTCTGCCCTAGAAATGACCAAGCTCTAGCATGGCTCCAAGCAGCTTAAGGCCATGTCGCTAGGATGGCCCTAGCACCTCCTTAAAATGCCTCCCTGAGAAAACTCAAGGCTGTCAGGAGAATGGACTGTTCATTCCAGCCAAAACCTGGTAGTAGGCAGATAGGCACCTGAACCTCCTCTTGGAGATGTTGCTGGAGAAAGCTTTAAATTATAAATCCTTTCTCTGCCCTTTGAGATTTGAAACTACCACTCCAAACTGTTTCCTGGGGGCTAAGAGCTGTTTCTTTGAAATGCCAACTTCGGGGAGCTAATTCTCCCTCCCTCTCCCACTCCCCGTGGGAGCAGGAGGGCCTAACTTCCAGGGATGCCTTGCTTCAGCTCACATCACTGTCTCCTGTTATAAAGATAGGAGAAGTTTACTTCTCTTCCTGATAAACTCCAATTCACAAATCCAGGTGGCCTAGCGTCAGGGACCAACTCCCCCTTAGCATACCTCAGTGCATCCCTTTCCCTTAGCATATCTCAGTCTTTGAACAGCCTCCAGCCTTTGCTTTTGCCACAATTAAGTTCAATTCATGCTAGACTTTCTTCCTTATTGTGACAGTATTACTGAATGAAACCTGTCCTTACCACTTTAACTAGTGTCAGGCTCTGTTTGTCTTTAACGGAATGAAAGGATACAGCATATGTAAAGCAATTACAACAATGCCTGACCAATAGAAGATGAGTTTACATAAAAATTTCTATCATTTCCTTTCTCCTACAATCTCACTGATGCGGGCTTGGCGAGTGGAGGAGTTGAAAGAAAGATTTCTTGGACTCTCAAGGTCTAGCAGTGGTGCTCCTTTATTCAGAGAATAGTATGGGGACAGGACCCATGGGCAGTGAAGAGCTGCAATGGGTTGAGGGCAGGGCTAAATTAATAAGGCATAGGTATGTGAGTTATTTCTTTACAAGACAAAGGAAAGATCATGTAAAAAATCCATTAAAATGGTATCAGTGCAGGTGGGGTCTGGTTATTGTGTGGTCATATAACTTGGGAATCAAATCAGGCTAGATCAGGTCAGGATGTCCTATGCTTCCCAGAGAATGATACAGGTTGGTATGTGGAGGAGGACGCCTTGGGCTTCTCTCCCTGGGGCAGCCTTGATCCTCATCATCACTTCCAAATTTCCTTGGTAATGACTCCTTCTCAAGTCAGTCAAGAGTACATAAAAGTCTATAAATGAAGTAAAGCACATTTAAATAGTATAGGGGAGCAGAATTTGTTATCTCAAAATATGTCTCTTTGGCACAAGGATTATTTTAGGCTGATTATTTTTGAGAAATAGCAGACATGGAATAAACTTTGAAAAACAAGCAGAAGTTACCCTTTGTAAGAGACATTTACATCTGTAAGGGAAATCTCCATTTTTAAAGATGTCTCCCTCTTGGTACCAGGAGGAGAAGGAGATGACTTTATCTCTAGAAACTCTTGGCAGTGCAGAAGGCAACAACTTAAATCTGCATAACAAACTTACCCTTGTTTTTTTGAGGAAGATTAGCCCTGAGCTAACTACTTCCAATCTTCCTCTTTTGGCTGAGGAAGACTGGCACTGAGCTAACATCCATGCCCATCTTCTTCTATTTTATACGTGGGATGCCTACCACAGCATGGCTTTTGCCAAGCGGTGCCATGTCCACACCCGGGATCTGAACCGGCAAACCCCAGGCTGCTGAGAAGCGGAATGTGCGAACTTAACCGCTGCACCACTGGGCCGGCCCCTGAACTTTCCCTTTCTTATTGTGCTTTTCCTGGTCACCTCCCGTAACCGACTCCCCCGACCCTCAACATCTTTTGTCTTTAGCTGAAAATGGTATTTAAGATGGTGTTTTGGGCCATTTTGGTGGGTTACTCAGTTTTCTTGGATATCTTCCATGTATATGGGAGGTATACATGTTATTAAACTTCTGTTTGTTTTTCTCCTTTTAATCTGTCTCACGTCAGTTTAATTCCTAAACCAGCCAGAAGAACTTAGAGGGGTAGAGGAGAAAAATTTGTCTCCCCTACAATAATATACTCAAAGCCCAATAAAGCAATTGCATAAATACAGAGTTTAACTAAAGTTAAAAGTTAAAACTTTATATAGTCAAGAAAATAGCTAAATGTGTAACATTTACTAGCATAAATCTGTGATCGTTAAACTTGGAGTCACAGGCTTCTTTGAATATTCAAAAGACTGTAAAAGCATCTTCTCCTCATTTGTGCATAAAATTGTTCCCATAATTTCCTTGAGCTCAAGAAACGCTTATGGCCCATGATCTGCATATAAGACCCTCTAGTTTCTGTTGTTATTTATTGAAAACCATTTCAAAACCTCAATATTTAAAAAGACAAGTGACAATAAACAAGAATAACTTTTCTTTCAGGATATCAAAATTGACTTTCGATTTTAAAATGGAGTTAGAGCCTTTGCAGAGAAAGAGCCTTCTGTTTTGGACTTTGGACTGGGCTAAACCTTTGGACTGGGCTAAAATGGCAGTTGTTTTACAAGCAATTGTTTGAGAAGTCAGCAGGAGAACAGACATCCTGATGAGAAAGACTGAGGATTGTGGACTTTGTGAAGATAGAATCAATAATCAATCCATGTTTAGCCAAGAGTAGCCCTCTGCCTCTAACTCCAATGAAAATTCTCTGTCACACAACCTCCCTTTTTTGCCTTTAAAAGCCCCTGACTTCTACTCCCTAGTGGGACACTATTTGAGTTTCTACCTAAATTGCAATTCTTTGATCCCAAATAAATGCTTTGCCTCTTAAACTGGTTTCTGTTTTTGCAGATTCACAAAGATAAGTTGATATTACCTGCATGGAACTTTTTATTTTCAAATATTTCAAGTATGATTAATCAGGAGAGAGGGCAAATGGAGTTTCCTAGCATATCTTTACACTGTGTATCTTTTCACTCCTCTTCTATAACAGTGATAACCAAGAGAAATAAAAATACATGGGAGTAATTTGCCATATCACTATGTATATTAAATGATCTGTGTGAAAGGTTGGTGAAATCTAATCTGTTATTAATGAAATCAGAAGCAACTTAATAAGGTTACATTTTAATGACCTCTTTCATTGTAGATAGTTATTCAAATATGTATTCTACAAAGGGTTTGGTGTATTTGATAATGTCATTATTAATCAATATGCAACTCAGTATGTTATTAAGTGCAGTCTGTGATTGAGGATTTCATTAGAGATGAGAAAATTCACCAAGTGTCAGAAATAGAGAAAAGAAAATGTGACATAATTATATTGTCAATATTCTTTGAGCAGTTTCCACCTATAAAGAGATAGTTTAAATGTTAGAAAAACTGATTGGCTAACTGTATTTTGTAATTTGTCTTCTGAAACAATGCAGTTTAGTTAATATTCTAGTAGACTACATTTGAAAACTCACTTTTCTTCTCTTTGAGGAAAAATAATTTTTTGCTCATCATTTAAAAAATTAATGTACTATGAATATACAAAAACATGATAATCTATTCATTTATTCAATCATTAAACATATTAGAAATGTATATATACACCATATATACACATAAATACATATTTCTTTGTGTATATGTATGTGTGTGTGTATGTGTGCGTGTGTGCATCCATTCAGTTATCCAATGGTTTTGTGCCTAGCATATACCAGACCCTGCTTTAGGTACCGGGGATACAAAAATGAATAAAATACAGTCCCTAGATTCAACAAGCTCGCAGTCCCCTTTGGAAGATGAAGTAGAAAAAAACATTTATGATGCATATTATAATAAAAGTATATATCCACTTCAATAGTGGCACAAATGCAGAAGAAATTCACAGTGCCTAGGTGTGACATAGTATCAAGCTTTCGTGAAATTTGAACTGTAGAGATACGTCTGGAACATTAGGTGAAGGCATGGGTCATGGAAGAGATTAGAGATATTGTTGGAAGTAAAAGTCATATATCTGGCAGTCATTTGTCCTCTATTCTATAAACAATGAAGAATAAATGACAAGTTTAATGCAAAAGAGTAATAGGATAGTTTCTATGTTTTCAGGGAAAAATCATTTCATTGTATTGGGGAAAATTAAAGAAATGTGAAATAGCAGTAGGATAAACCACTATGAAGACTATTCCAAAAACCCAAGTTAGAGATTAGAAGAAAGTTCTTTAAGCCAGTAGCCATATGTTGGACAAGAGATTCCGGAAATGATAGAATTGAGATACACATTATTTAATAGATATATTCAACTTGAGAAAAAAAGAGTGAGAAGCTGAGGAAAATCCCCACAGTCTAATTGAGAAAACACAATATTGGTAGGATCATGAACAAAAATAATGAATATCCGTGGAAGCTCAAGTTCAGGAGAGAAGGAGAGTAAGAGTGACTTGTAATGGCTCCATGTTGGATTTGAGATGATAAGATTGAAATTTTCAGGAGACATTGGGGAATGTGGATTCTTGACTAGGGGTCTATAAATGGAACTTACCATTTTAAGAATTATTCTCAAAATATGATCTTTCACCTAAAAAGTTAATTTTTTCTTTTTTTAGAACTAATATTTGAGTTCGTAGGGGAGGGGAGAATTCCCTCCTTTCCCTTTATGGTTCTTATGACTGGTGGAATAATTAAAGTGGCTTAAGGCAGGTTAACAGTAGAAAATCAGACAAAGTTTATTATGTGCACACAGGGAATTCATAGAAGCATGAAGAATTCCAAAGACAGGTAAAATGAGCTATGTATATCATTCTGGACAAAGGAGAAGGGGACAGGGCTCTGGGCCTTAAGAGGGAAAGGAGGCAATTTGCAGGAAGATGAAGAAAGTTAATATTTGGTAAACAAATGTTTGTTGGGCCATCTACAATGGGACACAGAGAGGACTTTGATCAAAGGGGCCTGCTGGGTTCCTCCTTGTCTACCACACGGAGTTCCTATTACACTATAGTTACCTATGGTGATAGTTTCTACCTGGAATAGACCTTCCATCTTAAATTCTTTTATGCAGTTAGGAGGAAGGTCAAAGTTTCTTCCTGAGTCTTTTGTTCTTAAAAATAATCAGCGCAAAATAATCTGCAAGCCAAAGAGACACGTTTTGGGGTGACAAATTCTGCTTTCCAACAAGTATCTACCATCCACTATTGTTTTGTCTTCTGCATATATAAGCATGACCAAGTACTTCTTACCATAAAAGATTAATCGAGTAGGAAAGATGGAAAAGTCACAAATATGTACAATTAAATATGATATGCAATAACCAAAATTTGGAAAATTATATCTGCAGTCAGTTTTTATTCAATTCACACCTTCTAAACAAGTGGTATCTTCCTGCCAGTTAGAAGTCAAAATAGGTCCTCTGAAATATACATTGAGCCATAAAAGACAATTTTTTAAGTCATTGATCACATACTATTATAATGATTTGGGGCTGCTCTTAAAGACAAACTTAAAATCTAAATAATGCCAATTATAATAGGAAAACTTTTACTAAAACTATTTTTTAAAAAAGATAATTTTTTAGGCACAGCTGTTGGGAAAATTCTTTAATTTTATTCATGACAAGGCTCTTCACAGATTCTCGTAGGGATAGAATTGTATGATTTCAGAAATGAAAGAACTTTAGAGATAATCAGCTCTATCACATTTGAGGTAGGAAAGGCAAGTGAATTGTTCAATTGTACTGAGTAAACTTGGGGGCTGATCTAGGTGTGCAGATTGTTTTCTGACTCACACTCAACAGTTTTATGTGAATTACTCTATCAATCAGGATAGTGTAGGATGCGTTCACAAGGAAACAACCCTAAATTCTCAGTGACATATAGCAATGCGGGTGGCTTGTAAATTTCTGCTCAAGATGACTAGTCATTTCCATTCACATTTAGTGGCCAAAGCAGGTCACATGACTACTTCTGAGACTGACAGAATAGGAGTTTCTAGTCGTCTTCAAATGAGGGGCAGGAAATGTTTAGAACAATAATAAAACCTATCGCAAATGATTAATGGATGATTTCTTCTTAAAAAAAAAAGACCTAATGATAAAACTCTACTCTGATTCAGGTACATTCTGTGTCATTAATTCCATCATTAATTTAAACGTGGAAGTAATATGTGCGTGGGGGAAGGGCACTGTACTGACTGGTGTTTCTTGGGGACATTTTAAGCTCCACTCTAAATACATAAATCTTGTCACAGGTACCTTGTGAGAAAGGAAAAAAGTCTAATCATCATCTTTTCAATAATTTATCTTCTATGTCTAAGGATTTTTACTGAATCCTATAATGGTAATTATTTCAGAGAAAGAGAGAAAAGGAGAGAGAGAGAGAGAAAGAGAAACAGGTTATGAATCTGGTGATTGTACTTGAAATTTTCTATCTATAATAGTTTTCCTTTAACAATTACAAATAAACAGTTCGTTCTGGACACCATTCTGAAAGGAATGATTATCTCCTTGGAGAAAATTAATTTTAGTAGCTCCTCATTCCATCAGTTGTCTTGCTATTGTGTTTATGTCTTATCATTTGGCAAAGGTCTGAAGTGAAATAGATCTAACTTGTCCTGTAAAATTTATCATAAGTCCCAGACTGAGCGCCATTTATAGTCTAATCAATTAATTTAAAATGACTTGCTGAACAACTTTTAATTGCCCAGCACTCTAGTCTACAGGGTGCCCAAAATGTACATGATCTCTTTTCATTTTATTAATCATGACACACTTAGAATTGTAGCAGTTTATATTGCTGTCTCTGCTTCCTGAAGCAGAAAACACTAAATAAGTTCGTGTGGGTACCTACATCAGGATCCAGACTAAAAAAGAAAGCCCATGTTGGGTAGTTCAACAGAGAAATTTAATAATCCCAACATTTGAGGAGTTAGCAGGAGTGGAAGGAGCAAAGTTTCATACAGTTGGAGACACAAAGGGAGGAGCAGCAGTGCTCCAACTTGAGTCCAAGAGTTGGAAGGAAGACAAAAGCTGCCAGATTGGGTCTTAGAACAGGGTGAGCGGCCTGTCCAGCAGGGGCTATCACCACAGAGACACTCCAGAAGTATAAGGAAAGAATAATAAGGGCTTCTCCCACCCTCCTACCCTACGTATTTGGGTTGTATCCTGTATTGGACAAATCTAGTCCAATGCAGTGGACAAGGAAGCCAGTGGATAAGGGTGCTTGAAGACAAAGATGCTTTCAAAATGCAGTTTGAGTGAGACTCCCTGTTGAGATATGGGAAGAGAAGAAATGGATCTGAACGTAAAGAGGTAAATATTTATGACATACCTTAGTAGATGCAGGGCTTTTGATTAACTGAGAATTCCCTTTCTTGGTGACTTTCGCATGTTCTCGTACTTAAAAGGTATAAGAATAATATTGTCCAAGAAAGAATGAGAAATAGTCTAATATTCTTGTAAGATCTTTGAAGATAAATAGCCATGGTCCAACAATTTATGAAATTTTGGTGCAAACCTCAGATTTGAGGAGACAGTTAACAGATACCCATAGACTTAAAAAAAAAAAAAAAAAACTTTTGAAAGACGTTTATTCCCCACGCTACTCACTTACTGCCCTGACAAACTACCATAAATTTCACTGTTAAAATGGTTTCCTTTATGGTAAGGCACACGATCTCCAGGCATATCAATAATCACAGGAAAATGGTAGTACAATTGTAATGGATAATGGTCCAGGTCCACCTAAGTCCACTGACTCCTTTTGGGCTGCCATACATATTCATAAGCAATGCCATCACTGTCTATTTTTTTCTAGTACTGAGTGTGAAACGATCTACAGCCTGAAGATACCCCAACTTGTAGACTTAACCTAAATAGTAGATACATAAACTGTTTGCACAGGTATGTCACCTCAAGTCATCATAGGCATAACTGCACATTGATCCAAGATCGGTGGCTTCTATGGAGCACTAGATGAAAACTAGTGAATAGTAGCCTTTATCTGATTACTTATTCTGTGTCAGACACTTTATATACATCAGTGCATAGACCATAGATTCAGATTGCCTGAGTTCAAGTCAAAATTATGCAAATTTAGGCAAATATTTTAAATTCCTTAATCTTTAATGCCTTCATCTATAAAATGTATATAATAATAGTAACAGTTACCATAGATTGGTTGTAAATATAAAATTGGCTTATTCATGTGAAGCGCTTTGTTTAATGTGCGGGAGAGAGTAAGTATATACTTGTATTCTGTGTACATACATTTGACTACACACGTGGACTTGCATGTTAGTAAATAACATGAATCCTCAGGAAAATGGCAAGAACATTGAAAAATTTTTTTCATCCGTGTTTCACAAACTGAAATTTTTGGAGTTGAAACTTACATGTGACTCCACAGCCAAGTTCAGCATTATGTACCTATACATACAGCAATTGTACGCCCATTTAATCCTGAGCTAACATAGCTTAAATTTTATTCTCTTCTGATAAAAAAAAAGTGACAAGAAATGACTTAGTGTGCCCACTATAGGATCTATTTAAGTTGGTGACAGCTGACTGTTAAAAATGTCTGAGTGCAGTACCTTAGCGTTAGAAGCATTTGAAGGGTCTCATTTAGCTTGGGGAGTGATTGCTTTATTGTTTTTTTTTCTGAACTTTGAGAACGAAGGTTAAATAGTCATGATTATTTCAAAGGATATAATTAAGTTCCTTAAATAGATATGATGCTGGCTTAGAAATTAAAAAAGCTTCAGGGTATGAATTTCAGTATTGAAATTGTGTACCTATAATATGCTTATTATAACAAATAGGCAGCCAATATGAAACCCAGCTGGGCAGTAGCCATGCACATAGCCTCCAGCGCATTGCATCATTATGTTTATATTATTAAAACATATCCTACTGCTGACATTAAAATCACTCTTTCTGCAGTCTCAAGCATTTGACTAAACTGCTCATTTTCAAATACTACCTGATTAAAAACTTATGATCTAATGGCATTTAATTTCCTAACACTGATACAGGTTGTGTCTTTAATAAAATTAACAGAAGCCTGGCTTCTTATATTGAAAGGAAACATAGTGTAACCTGGTCTAAGTCTTCATTTTACAAAGTGAGAAAATTATGGATTTGAAAGGGATGCAAATTGCCTGAAATCATAGACATAAGCATTGCTACATCTGAGACTGTGACGTGCATCCTTTTGCTCAAACAACTTTAACTCTGCCTCAAACAACTGGGACTCTGCCTTTTGAGTTGCAGCGACTCAAAAAAAGCAAATATATAAAGTTATATTTATACTAAAAACATCTAGGTATTTATTTTCATTTAGCATAGTGAAAAAGTAAAAAGTGCTTTTTTAAGAGAATGATGACCACGTCCATATGCACAACGAAAAGCTCTGGGCTAGAATCTCCGTTAAGTTACTTAGCTTGTGAGTTCCTTGAGGAGAGAAGTTCTATCTTATTTATCATCTTTCTTTCAAGTATTTTATGGTGCCTGGCATATGATAAGTATGCAAAAAATGCTTGCTGAATGAAACTGCCTAAATCTGAACTGTCAGGGTGCCTACTGGCTGTCAGACTTAGGATATTGTCATATTTTCTGACAGCTGTGCAGGTTTTCTGACCATTGTGCAGATGCCTGTCTTATCTACTGAACTTATTTCTGAGTCAATGCAAAACGAAACGGGCTTGAAAACTCTAGAAGAAATAATTCTACCAAACCCAAATAAATTGGTATATACAGCATACTAATAATTCTGATCTTGGGTTCACCAAATAAAAGGTTCCCGTCAAGTCAAATGAAAAAGATTCTCAACATATCAATATATATTGCAACTAGACTAGTGGACCAACCGCTATCAAACATTGTTCTAAATTATTCAGGAATTGCTCTTGAAATACCTATTGCGTCTGATTTTCTGAAGGAGGATGTGTAGCATTTCCTAAAGGAAGGTTCCAAACTTTTGTCAATCTCAGCAAGGTGGCATAGCAGCCAAGGTAAATATTTTAAAGTTCAGTGAGTAAATTTTCCATGGTCCTTGAAAAATCAGTTTTATTAAATTATAGGAAACTTCATAATTAAAAAGTTTGAGGGTTTTTTATGGAAACAGTGCATTTATTGAATTCTCTTTGTCAAATATACGATGAAACATATTTCTGCAGCACAAGTTAGTTTATGCATAATTGATAAATAGAAAGATGATGTCATTATAATGCAGAAGTCAGATTTGTGCACCTTTGATACTTCCAAGAATCCATGTGAATGCTAAGCATACTAACACAGCTGAGGGTTGAATGGAGAATTACAATCTTGGACACAAAGACAATTCACTCCGCGTTTTTCGCATTTGCAGTATTTAGCCATGTGCTCAGTCTTGGAAGTACTCATGGGCCCGTTTTCTTCTCCACGCTCTTTGTGACTTTTCTCTCGCCTTCATAACAGCAGCTTCAAATCTACGTTACACTCTTTCTATCAAGCTAATTTTAGCTTTTTTTTTTAAAATAAAGTTCAGTCTTCACTATGGTCTATTCTATGTATTAGAAATTTAATATTACCTTTTAAATGTTTTAGAAGCAATACAATCACCAGACTCTTACAAACCCACACAATTTTGTTTTCTGTTAGTGCTTTGATTACAAGCACACAGATGTTGAGTGGCTTACCCAACCCTCATTCTCCCATCAACTCCGTTAGTTTTAGTCCACAATTTTGCAGACTGCAAGGTTTTGCAGGCGTTCATTTATTCTGCTATCATCCAATATTGGACCACAATCTGGGGAACCTGAGATAATTAAGATGAAACTAGAGTCTTAAAGGAGTTCAGTTTCATAAAACACTTAGATACTGCAACTATCAATCTAGAAACAAGGTATTATAAGAACTCTGTACAGGGAAAAGCTAACCAACTTAGAGGTGGGGTTTGCCAAAAAGTTTCCAGGAGGTGTTCCCACCTTGTAGAGTCAGGATGGGCAGGTGAGAAATGGAGTGGAAAACAGGACAGACCATTCAAGTGTGCTCACAGCCAGCAAAAAAACAAACCAGCATAGCTTAGCATAAGGAGAGTTTTTGTAATTCCCAGGATGTCTAACCCAGCGCTAGAAACCTAGTTATGGATTCATCATATATTTTTGGTCTGAGATTTTCTGTAGGTTATGCAAAGATTATATTGTCAAGACTGAATGAATGACATGGAAGAATTGGCAGTAGCAAGAAGGAGCAAGACAGTGATAACCTATGGAAAAAGTTTAGTACAAGAGAAAATATACCCTAGTGTCAACAAAAATGTTTTCACACAAAGTAGATTTTATAATAAAGCATGCAGGTTTTTACGTTGACAATACTTACTTTGCACAAAAGAAGGAAAAAATGCTAGAAACCAAAACTAATTTGAGAGTTCATAGCCTAAGAAATGTAAGTCACAAAAGAAATATTAGCATAAAACTTGGAGCCAGCAGAGTGCGGAGCTCTCTCGTGACATTCGGTTTTTCAAACACAAAGAACCAAAAGACTGACATTTGCATTTTTTTCTGAGAGTAAAAAATAGTGGATTAATCTGCAGTGAACATATTCAGAATTTCATTACAAAGAAAGGCCAAACATGAAGTCAGCTTCTAAAATCAGAGGCGCAAATGTGTGGTGCAAAGACCTGAGACAACAAGGTGTGTATCTAAAGGCTGGAGTCGGTAACGACAGCTATGGCTGGGCTTACAGAGGCAGTATAAGGAAACACAATTTGATTCCTATTGTTATAAAAGAAGGATGTATTTCGCCTGGGCTTTTAGTGTTCTTATAATTCTATAATTAGGGATTAGTTAAGAAATGTCAGATAACCACTGTGTGGTTTCTGAAAGCGCGATATAAACTCAGAGAAGTACAAAAAATATAAGGCTTTGTCGACGCCTGGTGCTTTTGATCCTTTGTGGCTATTTGATTAAAATAAGCTTGTTTGCAATGCACTGCTTTATGAAATTAAAGAGCTAAGGGGTGAAGGGATATAGGCAATTATTTACAAAATATGGGATTGGATAGGTGGTCAAAAAGCAATGCATGGCTTTGCTAAATAAACAGCGGTTTCGTGCAAATCTTATTTGGGGGAAAAAATCAACTTTCAAAAGTGCTTCGAACTTTCTTAAAAGTTTAAAATGGAGAAGATACAACAAAAGAAGGAAAGGATAAAATATTATTTGGATGAGATGACTCCATCTTTTAATCTGATGGTTTATTTTTCAAAAAAGTAATCTAGGTTATATTCTAAAGAATCGACTGTTTTTTCAATTTCATAATTGGAAAATATTTTAATATTTCCTCAAAGATGATACACAGTTTAAACTGTGCTTCTCAATTCAATCAATGCTGCAACATTTATTAAGTGTCTATTGTATGCAAAGGCGTGATCCCCACCTTTAAGAAGCTAAGATACTCATTATCACAGATAAATATACAAGAACACAGAGTGCAAAAATGGTAACTAAATGAGCAGTGAGCTTGGGAACATAGAAGAAAAAGTCACTGATGCTCAAGGAAACAAAGAAAGCTTTTTAGAAGAAATGCATTTGAACTGGGCCTCAAAGGTTTAGGGAAGAGTTTCACAGGAACATCGGGCAGATGGAGGAGAAGCGTATTATGGAGCAGGACTGGTTTGAACAACTGCGGGAAGGTATGAAATTAATGTTGCTAATCAGGGCTTTCCGAGGCTTAGAATGTGTTTGGGAAAGAATGAAATTTAAGAATAGACTTGATTGGGCAAAGATTATAGAGATTGGAGTAGCATGAAGAGGAATTTAAACCATACTTTGTTGGCAATAGATATCCATCAGAAATTGCTGGTTAGAGGGTCAGTGGGCCGTAGTTTTTCTTTAGAAAATTTCACTCATGTAGCATGGGGAGTCTGGATGACTCACAGAATAAAGCTCCCTTAAGTGAGCAGAATTGTACGCAAAGGCAATCAGTTATATCAATCACCAACATCCCGTAATTGGCTAAACGATATCTGTCAAATTGATTTCACTGAAAAAGTAATCACCAAAAAAAGCTCTGAGTGAACATTATGCTAATAATATAATGGTGAAATCCTGTGAAATTGTTGCTATTCAACTGTTTTTGACTTACAAAAATGACAATTTCATAAAGTTCAACTGAATTTAACCCATAATGACTTGGTGCAATAAAATTAACTCATTTATCAAGGTGTCTGATTTATATTTCCAACAGAATACATCTAGCTTTTATTTTTGGAGCAAAATACTCGTGTATAACGGAGAAAGTAAGAAAAGGCAAAGGTGTAAAAAAAGAGAGAGATGTGTGTTTTCAACAAAATGGTGGACTGATGTCATAGACCTCCTTTTGTTCTGCTGTTTTCCAAACTAAAATGTGGAGTAAAATCAAATTATTGAAGAACACTAAATTTATGGAGAAGCTGTAAAGAAAGAAAGGAAGCTCTAGGTGCTAGAAATACGGGGGAATGTGGAACAAGTGCAGCATGTCCTATAGGTGACAGGCTGGTGCTTTAATACTGGAGACGCAGCTCTGGGCCCCACAGGTAAGGGAATGGGAAATAAGACTGCAGCATAAAGAATGGAACCTCCTAGGGACTGGCCTCCTGGCATAGTGGTTAAGTTCGTGTGCTCTGCATCAGGGGCCCAGGGTTCAAATGTTCAGATCCTGGACTTGGACCCAGCACCACTCATCCCACATAAAAAGTAGAGGAAGATTGGCACGAATGTTAGCTCAGTGACAATCTTCCTCACAAAATAAAAAGCAAAACTAAATGGAACTTCATGCTCTCTCAGTGAACAGCACATACAGAACTCTACCCATCTGCCAGGGAAGCCAGCATGAAGCTTGTATTTGCCCCACAATTTAGGTGAAATTTTAAAAATTAAAATAATAAAAGCAAAGCTTGGGATCGGCCCCATGGCTAAGTGGTTAAGTTCACGCACTCCACTGCGGCGGCCCAGGGTTTTGCTGGTTCGGATCCTGAACATGGACATGGCCACATTGAGGTGGCGCCCCACATGCCACAACTAGAAGGACCCACAACTAAGATATATAACTATGTACCTGGGGTGATTTGGGGAGATAAAGCAGGGGGGAAAGAAAAGAAGATTGGCAACAGTTATTAGCTCAGGTGCCAATCTTTAAAAAAAACAAAAGTCCAGCTTGTTAAAAAAAAAAAAAGCAAGCTTGCACTTCATGAAGGTGGAGCAACATTCAAATTTGCAAGCCAAGAAATTAACAAAAATCTGATCTTCTGGTGGCCCAGCAGAGACAAAAATATCATAGAAAGCACAAATCATAAGGAAATGTCCAATATAATGACAGCAAAATTTATATTGTGTCCACTACTATTGGTGTAAATGTATTACTCTTGCAATCTAACAACTCTATGAGGTAAGTCTTATTATTATCATATTTTTACAAATGAGGAAACAGACATGCCAAGGTTAAGATACATGGATACAGTTATACTGTTAGTAAGCAAAGTGGTTGAAACTGGACAGTTTGTGTACAGAGTTCATGCTCTTTTCAACCTCACTAAGATGCTTCTTCAATATAAATAAGACTCTATTAAAATGTAAAATTAAAATAAATTTCTGTAAGTGCCAACCCATCTTAAACTAAGTAAAAATACAAGTCATAAATGGGGAAAAGATATAAATACATACATCTAACAAAAACTACCCTCCAGAATATATGCATCTCAATTTAAAAAAAGAAAAAGGGAGACTTCAATAGAAAAATGGGCCAGGTTATAAACACTTAATTCAGAAATGATGCAGTTTCAATTTCAGAGGGTAGTTCATTAATGGATGCTCAGTACCACTAGTACATAGAGAAATGCAGCTATAAACTGTAATGTTTTACTATTGCACACATCAGATCAAGTTTCTGAGAGGATATAGAGAAATGTCAGCTAGTGGAAGTACGATTTGGTAAAATACTCCATAACCCAGCACTTCCACTACTACTTAAATACTTTAGAACAGAGCTTGCCAACCAGTGTGCTTTAGATAGATTAAGGAGCCTTGGAGATAACGATGTGCTCGGCCTGAGGGGTGGCCAAGAGACTCCCGGAGCGACTGAGGGCAGGAATAATGGAACCGTGATCTAGCGATGCAATAGAATGCAGCTATTAATGTGAACGAACTGAACTGCATTGAACAGTGTGGGTAAATCTCAGAAAGCTAATTTTGAGTGGTAAAAAAAAGCTTTTAGACAGCAAAAACAATTTATGTTCATTGAAAAACGAACACAAATACTCCTGGCTGGTCAGACATATTTAATAAAAGTATAAAATATATATGTGAGAACGCACACAAACTTCAGATTCTCATGTATTAGCTTTTTCCTGAGGAGGAATGAGAAAGATGAAGGAGGTTAGCTCTCTCTATCTGATTTCATTTCTTTAAAAATGTACATGAAGCAAATACGGCAAAATGTCGTCATCTGTGAAATCTGGGTCATGAGTACATAGGCCTATTATAAGGTTTTATGTATTTTTGGATGCTTTTTGAATACTTTGGGATTAAAATGTTTTTTTAAGTAAAAATGTTAATGAGTGAATGAAAACCAACAAGATCATTAATAGCACTCAGCTCTAACTTCACTCTGACTGTCGTCTTTAATTTGGAATCATAGCTCATGGACTTAAAAGACAACAAGCTCAGATCACATGGAGGAAACATGCAAATCCTCTTTAAAAGAAACAAAATGTGATCTGTGATTTCTGTTTACTGCACGTAATGTTTACTAAATGGAGACCTCATTAGAATAGATCTCATCAGAACACTTGAATTCAAAAGCTATAAGGGGAAAGAGAGTCAAAACTGTTTCAATGAGCACTGTTATACACCGTTGCCCTCCTGTTACATAATGCTAACTCATACAGATCTCATCACCTTTTATCCCAAATAACAGGTATAAATTGGAAATTGCAAATCAGGCGGGTACCATTATAACTTTATTTTTCTAATAGAATTTAATTTCCTTTATGATTCTCTATTTCTATGCGGTATAAAACATATAATGTTGCTTCAAGGTATTTTAATCTTTTAGTCTGTTACAGATTTTAGAAATCAGTAAAATTCAAGTCAGATTAATGAAATGTATGTTTAAAACTCTCTATGAACTTTTTCCCTCCCCAGGGGTTTTCATATCTCTTTAGTCCTAGTTCCGTTCCTACTTTACCTGCTTCACCTGGGCCCCTTGCCTGAGAGTAGCAGGGATGCTGGTGTTAGCTTGTATTATTTCCCAAAGCTCAGTTCTTATTTGCAGAGTTCTCTAGGGCTGGCAGTCTCTAACTGCCTCAAGCTTATGGCTATTAGATGAATTGAGTGTACTCTAATTGGCCCTCCAGTAAGGTCTTGACCTAAGAGTTCCTGTCGAAGCACCAACCCCCTTGCTCCCAGTGAGCCTGATTAGTGGCCTTCTGTGGAGTTGACAAGGCACCCCAAGCTCCCACTAACTTCTGCAGCCTACTCTTGGTTCCAAAGAAACAGATTTTCTCATTCTAAATTTGTCTCCATTGGAAACTCTGACTAGTCTTATCTCCTGTGTAGATATGGTCCTGCGCCATAGTTTTAAGTTTCTTTCCTCATGTTGCCCAAATGCTAGGCTTTGCTGAGAGTTTGGCTGTTCAGAAAAGTTCAGAAGGGAAACTGATGATGCTCTAAGATTCACCCCCTCCCCAACATCTTTGGGTGAGTTATCTGACCGCCCACTCCTTCCCCCCAGGTTAGGGGGCTACCTACACAATGATCCTCCTTGCCCTTGTCTCCAACTTTTACCCAAATCTCTACAACCTAATGCCTCATTTTTATATCCATTTCAACCGCAAAAATGGTGCTTCCCATCATGGTTTGTGTCAGGAGAACTCACTTCTACATCAGGGCCATGTTCAACTTAGCCTTATGTAAGAAATGTTCTTATTCTCAGCAGTCACTATTTTTTGAAAGGAGCCAGGAAGGGAAATAGTGTCCATATTGTCCCACTTCACTGTTAAGAGCCCCTAGCAGAAGCCCAATCCACCAAACTGAAGGAGAAAAAAAGAGAAAGAACCCTCAGTTTAGTGCATTTTTAAATTACAGTGGAAGTGTATTGATAGGGTAAAAGCATTTTTCTTGTAAGAATTATTCAAGTTTCTCAAGGAAAAAAGGAAGTGACAAATGGAAGGTAGGAATCATACTATAGAGATAAAATATAAAATGATTTTTGTCTCAATATTTCTGCGTTTTCCATAATAAACGGTATTGCACCTGATTAAAGCATTAATGGTATAGACATATAGTTAATTGTAAAAATTCATATGGCATATGATTCTCTGTGACAAATGTAATTTAAAGAATCATGTTTCTTTTCATTTAGCTAAACCTGAAATCAGATTTGGCAACTTAAAATATTCCCATGTCTATCAATTAAATTCTAATTAAACAGTTATTTTAAAAATCTTTTTAAAAAGTTCACTATGTAAAACAAAATACCTTAAGTCTATTAAGAAATAATATTTGATGAAAATTGTCACAATTGACATAAAATATGAGAAAGAATTAGCGAATTAATCTTCAGCTATTATCAATTTAAGCTCTTAATAATCTACGTACCATTATAATACATTAGATAGATATGTAACGTTTATATCCATGGTTTATTTGTTGTAATCACTGAGTCGGTGTGCAAGCATGTGCCAGAGTTTAGTTATAGGTCTACATGAGAAGAAAATGACCGAAATGGGAATAGATCTATCACCTGACAGTTTCCTATTGCAGAATATGGCTTGTTTCAGTCGTTACGACAATTTAAAGTAGTTAAAAGATGAGCAAAAAAAAGCACAACCAAATAACGTTTTTAGTTAACCTCCGGAAATGGATTATTATTATTAACAATTTCACACAAAAATTATAAAAATAAATTTTTTTACTCATGGTTTGGTGTTTTTTCTCAGGTTTTAATATCTCAATTCTGGAGCGATCAGTGTTACAATCACTGAGAGTGTGTCAAAATTAGAAACAAATTTTAAAAAGCTATGTTCTAATGTGAAATAACACAATTTCTAACTAGATTCCTCCACTTTCATAATGAAAAATATATAAATGTCTATATACCTAGGTCATGTAAAATGTATCATATACTTCTTCTTCTTCTTTTTTTTTTGCTGAGGAAGATTAGCCCTGAGCTAACATCTGTGCCAGTCTTCCTCCACATTATACGTAGGTTACCACTACAGCATGACTGACAAGGGGTGTGGGTCTGAGCCCAGGATCTGAACCTGTGAACCCGGGCCTTTGAAGCAGAGTGCACAGAACTTAACCACTATGCTGTGAGGCCGGCCCCACTTCCTCTTTTGATTGTCTCAATTTGATATCAAGATCTTTCTATTTTAAAAATTCCATGTATTTATATAACAAAGATTAATTATGACCTGCTCACTCCTCCTTTTTAAGATGGCATTCAGGGTCTCCAAAGTTAATTTGTTGTTTTTCTTTTCAAAAGCAAAGGTTAGCTGAGTTACACACACACACACACACACTCTACCAGAACTCTTCCAACTGCACCCTCTCAAACTCAAGTTCTAATGTCAGCAAAATCCCCTGTATCTTTAAACTCTTCTATGAATATTTTGTTCACTTTTAGTCCAAACTGAAATTTGGTGCTCCCCTAAGAGTTTGTCCTGTACTTTCTCCAGTGGTCGCTGCCTTCTCTCCCACACCAAGGAATTACTCTGGACTTGGGAGTTGATTAGTGCTTCTTTTCCCTTTGATACACCCCAGACCATTTCTCTTTATCCTCTATTAGTATACAAAATCAAACAAAACAACAGTAGCAAAAAACCAGTTTGTAAGCTCACACTATGAGATGCAGTTAGCTAGAGCTCACAGAACTGCTCCCTTATTCCCAGAGAGTTTAGCTTTTGACTCATTTTCATTCTTTCCAATCTATCTGTATTTATCATATTTCTTGGTCATTTCAATGTACCCATATGTGATCCAAGTCTGTCAGTTCTTTAACTCATTCAAAGATGCTAATCTCCCCAGTTCAGAAAAATACTCTCATGACAAATACTAATTTGTCAGTATTAATAATTATATTTCCCACATAACCACATTTTTAAATGTCCAACTCACTGATTATCAGTTTCTATTTTTCCAGCTTACTCTTTGAGCGTCCAGATTCCAATAATGCTTCCACCTAACTGGCACCTGAGATTCATTGATACACAATCTTTTGTTTACCCCTCTCACCTCTTTCTTTACTCAAGTTAGATCCATGGTCCATTGTGATCATTATGATAATCACTTTCTTTCAGGCCGCTCATCCCTTGCTCTTCTCCCTTTTCTTAGTGCTCAGCAGACAAAAGCTCAGGTCCAGTTAAATCCAACACTTTCTGATTCACACTTGTGCTCCTTCATTTGAACGTAATTGATGAAAAGCATCTTATTCAACTGGCCTCACTTAAATCAATCATTCCTAACTTTCAGTGGGCCCTTAGTGCTATCTGTCACTCTTACTGTTTTCCCATAGTCCAATAACTTTCTCATACTGGGAAATTGGATAGACTCCTATGTCAAAATTTCTAATCTCACCTCAAATTTCAACGTAACTTCCACCCTCCACATTCTCAGCTGATGACTTGAGTTCCTATTTCTCGTAGAAAATAAACACTAGAAAGAGAATGTCCACATCATCCCACCTACATTTTTACTGACCTAACCAGATCTCCACGTTTATGCTGTGACTTCCCTCTCATTGCTGGGAAGTTCTTACATTTGTGTAAACTACTGGCAGAGTAGAACTTACATTTTCCCATCTACTCATGCTTAATATTCTAGCATGTCTCCTATTTTATCTGTTTTTCCTTTCTCATTGACTAGTCCCATAAGAATGCAAATATAGAGAAAGGGAACATGTCAAATCATGGAGGCAAGACATTGTATTATATGTTTTTAAAACCTTGTATCAGTCTACCAATTGGAATATTGGAATGTAACTTGCATGAAAAAGACTATCAAGAAAATGGAAGTCACATTATGAAGGAGTTGGGTGAATTTTTGTTGGTCAGCCAATTCACTTTCTCTCATTTCATTTCTTCTTTGTCCTCATGTATTTCCTTCCAAAAATGACATAGAGGGCCAGCCCAGTGGTGTAGTGGTTAAGTTCACGTGCTCTGCTTCAGCGGCCAGGGGTTCACCAGGTCAGATCCTGGGCACAGACCTACACAATGCTTATCAAGCCATGCTGTGGCAGGCATCCCACATGTAAAGTGCAGGAGGATGGGCACGGATGTTAGCTCAGGACCAATCTTCCTCAAAAAAAAAAAAAAATATGTAGAGAGCAGGAATTGTTTGACTACTATTTAGAGCTATGGTTGTAGTTCAGCTTTTGTTTTAATACACAATGGATAATTTCTGTTTGCACATGTCTTTTTATACTGTCAGAAACTACAGTTATTTCACCATTGATGCCTGTTTATAAATATTATTTCAAAAAATAAAAATTATTTTATCTGAGGTTTAATCAATATATTTAAAGTATAATTTATATCTCATTCTGCTTAATGTCATATAACGGACGATTGACTACTATAACAGAAAATTGCTGGAAAATTAATTTTGAACCAGAGGTAAATCGAAGGCCTAAACTTATGTTTTTCAATAAAATAAATATTATTTTATGTTTAAGTATCACATTATTGGAGCAATTGTGGAAATCTGAATTAGGACTACATACGTGATAATAGTAGTTAGTAAGTGTTAAATTTCCTGGAATGTTATAATTAATTACACTTAGGTGGAAGAATGCCTTTGTTCTTAGGAGAACGACTGAAATTGTTGACAAAGAAAAGAGATATTTGAATCCATTATGGTAAAATGTTAGCAAAAGGTGGGTATTTATTGTGTTATTCTTACAGATTTCATATACAGTTGGAAATTTTAAAAATAAAAATTGGGAGAAATAAAATAAAACTAAGGAACTAAAAATATCATGAGATTTAATGTTAGTTAATTTCTTTAATAAAAAATTTTATATATATCCAAAGTAAGGCAATATCAGATTTATTCAAATAGTTTATTTTTGTGTGTGTGTTAATCTTCTGTCATTTATATAACAAGATTTTGGTTGTCCTTACGCCATCACACATGTTCCCTATATTTGCTTAATGACCAGAATTAGCTCTGCGGTAAGTTTTCAACTTGCTCATTATTGTCTAAATCTATGAATGTAAACATATTTCTTTCCTCAAGCCACTTTCTAGAGATGGATGGCTCTCAGAACACATTTTCCAAGCCTTTATTCTCTACTTCCTAAATCTCCACGTGTGTGTTTGTGTGTGTGTGAAGTTTCATTTCTGGCTATGTTTCTATGTTGTGTTCATTTTTTATTGAAACTACTTTTTATAAATCTAATAAAAATGAGACAAAATTCTGATTGCTTATAAAAACATGATATTTTAAAAACCTATATTTGGATTTGATTTTTGGAAATTAAATATATTCTAAGAAATTATTATTGTCAAAAATAATGATTTTCTCCTGCTTGAGAATGTGTTTTTACTTTGGAGAACACTTAACATTTGTATATGTAGGCATTATAGGAATGGAATTATTCAGGTTAGCTCCATGTCCATTTTTTTGGCAGCTCTATTGAGATAGATTTACATACCAAGCAAATCAACCATATAAAGTACACAATTCGGTGGGTTTTAGTGTCCTCCAGAGTTGTGCCACCATCACCACAATCTAATTTTAGAATATTGTCATCATCCTAGAAAGAAGTCCTGTACCCGTTAGCAATAACTCCCTATTCCCATCGCCCCACCCTTCCAAACCCACACCACAGCCTGGGGCAGTCATTAATCTACTTTCACTTAGCATAATATTTTCAAGGTTCATCTATATTGTAGCATGTTTCAGTACTGCATTTCTTTTTATTACTGAGTAATATTACATTGTACTATCCTTGTGTCAATTGGTGGACAATTGGGTTGTCTCCACTTTGGGGCCATTATGAATATCTTGCCTATGAGTATTTGTGGACAAGATTTTATGTGAACAAATATTTTCATTTCATTTGGGAATGGAATTTATGCGTCATTTGGTATCTCTTTGACATTTGGAAGAACAGTCATAACTACAACATCTTTTCACAAGAGTGATCATATAAACTGTTGTTATATAATCAGTTAATCAATTATTGTTTGAAGAATGTCCTTGAGTGAAGGGACTTAAACTTATTCTAATTTATTCCCAGCAATACTTTGTTATTAATCACAGTTACAACTATAACCTTAAAATATTTCTTGGTTTTAAACAACTTATCCTTCACAACTTTTATTATTTTATGTTTTTGGGAGTCAATATTTACTTCCAAATATTGACTTCTAGAAAGCATCTCAGAATCTTACACTGTTTATAGCCAAGAAGCTAATAGGTTAGAAAAAATCTTTAAATTATGATTTTAAAAATATCAAGTAGTCAAGGCCGGTCCCGTAGCCCAGTGGTTAAAGTTCTGCACGCTCTGCTTTGGTGGCCTGGGTTCACAGGTTCAGACCCCAGGTGTGGACCTGCTCCACTCATCAGCCATGCTGTGGAGGCATCCCACGTACAAAAAACAGAGGAGGATTGGCACAGGTGTTAGCTCAGGACTAATCTTCCTCAAGCAAAAAAAGAGGAAGATTGGCAACAGATGCTCAAGGCAAATCTTCCTCACCAAAAAAAGAAAAAAATTAAGCAGTCAATTGGACATTGTTTTCCATATAAGATAATTTTGACTAGATTATAGACATAAATAAGTCAAGGGAGTTCATATTATTAAGGACATTAGAAAGAACTTTGCTCTCAAATTAGCCTTTTTTGTGCATGCAAAATACATTGGCCTTCCTTTAGTCTTGAGAGGTACACATGTATCTTAATAACCATAAAGAGATTAATTTTCTATATTATGCTCTTCAACATCATCCTTTTAAAGTCTGTTTTATGTGCTGTATTCAAATGAAATGTGATCAAATAGAAGCTTTGAAATTAAGAATTTTAAATATTCTCATCTCCTTCCTAAGTAACAAACTGGCTATAAAAGCAAGTCTCTGTGTTAATTTGCAAATGAACAAGGACTTTGGAGTTATATCCACATTGGTCCCAGGCTGCTGTTGCATTAATTATTAGATAGATTAACTACACACTGAGCTGGCACTTTTCATTAAACAGCTGCTAAAACATGAGGGATGAACAATGCCTTGTGCTTTCGCTTCAGATGTGTGCACTCGAGGCTATTTAATGTGCCTTAATAAGCTACTGTTTTCCATGCAGATAAATTTCACTTAGTTGGAGAATGTTCTAAGATACCGTAGGCCGGGACTTGTCAATGTCTGCATCAACTTTCAAATAACAAAAAATGTCAAATACTCATACCTGCTTCATTTTCTAAACCCATATTAAAAATATTTTAATTAAATTTAGGCAGTGTAAGTAAAGAAAATAAATACATCATGATGTCAAAAACCAATAAAGATAACCAGTAAAGTTATCTTTACTGGTCAAATGAGGTCACAAGGATGGGTCCCTGATCCAAGAAGATTACTGTCCTTAGAAGAAAAACTATCTAGAGACCTCCCTCTCTCTCTTTTTCTCCACATGCAGGTACCAAGAAAAGACCACATGAGGTCATAGCAAGAAGGAGGCCATCAGCAAGCCAGAAAGATAGCTCTCACCAAAAACAAAATCAGCTGGAACCTTCATCTTAGATTCCCAGCCTCCAGAACTGCGAGAAAATAAATTTCAGTTGTTTTTGACACCAGTCTGTGGTATTTTGTTATTGCAGCCCAAGCAGACTAATACACAATAAAAGAGGCAGAAACTCCACAGAATCAAAATTAGATAATCAGAGAATATGTGATCTAAACAACGTATAGTTTTCCTTTAGAGCACATGTTTCATTCCCTATAGCGCTGACTTTTTCCTTCAGCTTCAGTGTTGTATATTTAAAATCCTTTTGAACAGACACCGCTAAACTCCCATAGGAGCCTCAATCTTGTCGTATCTAATCCTGAGCTTACTTTCTTCTCCCCTAAATCAGCCCTTTTCTCATTTATTTCCTGTCAAAATTCATGACATTATTATTGTTCCACTCATCATGGCTCATCTTTTTTCCTTTCTTTTTCATCCACTCAACTAGCCAATTTTAGTAGCTAAATATGTCTTCAATCTGCCTTGACTGCCATAATGAACACTTTATTATCACTCCCTAAACTATCAAAGTAGGCTACATTTTAAAAAATATTAGTATTAAATATTGGATACTTACAAAATAAAATTTGTAACATATAACTTGAACTTACATTGTATTTACTCTTCCGACTTAATTTCGATGATTTCGTGAACAAAGAAATGCCTGCCTGATGGAAAGGAGAAGGAAGAACAACAAAGACCTGCTTCCCGGGGAAAGAGAACTGGATGCTGATGATTTCTGACCACTTACTCCATTCTTCTGTAAACTCGTGAATGGAATAGACTCACTTGCACACATGCATGTAGTAATAATTCTCACCATTGTCAGTGTACAATCATTTTAATAATTTCTATTTTGCAGGTAATTGACTTGTACCACCAGCCACATTCTTGCAGGTCTATCCTCTCTTTTGTAATATAGCAGTTGGAGAAAATTAGGAAGTCATTTTATGCCTATGGGTTTATTTCATTTTATTTTTCTTTCATGCAAAGCTGGTTGGTAATTTTGACATTTCAACCAAAGGCTTATTATTATCTCATTAGTACGAAATCTCCAAATGATTAAACAAGTATTAAATTCTCCAGAAGATCACCAGTTCTATTTATATTCCAAACTTTATAAGATTTGCAGATCATTGTAGCTAGTTCTAAGTTAATATATTTCACATGCAAAACAGATATGTTAGAGTATTTTAATATTATATTTCTCCATCTATCTGTCTATGGAACAATTACTTGAGAGACATAAACTACCAAAATTCACATAAGGAGAAATGAATACTCTGAATAGGCCTATATCTATCAAAAAATTGAGTCAATAATTAATAATCCCCAAATTAGAAACCATCGGATCTGGAAGAAATAATAAGAATTTTCTAAAATTTCTTCCAGAGAATAGAAGGGAACACTTCATAACTCATTTTATGGGGCCAGTATTACCATATTTACCAAAGCCAGATAAAGCCATTACATGAAAGACAACTACAGATCAATATTTCTCATAAAAATAAATGTAAACATCTTCAACAAAATGTTAGCAAATAAAGCATAATAATGTATAAAACAAATACATGCTATAGTCACCTGAGATTTATTCCAAGTATGTAACGCTGACACAACATTTGAAGATCAAATAATGTAACCCTACAAAGTACTAAACTAAAGATGAGAAGTCATATGATCATATCAATTGGTACAGAAAAAAATTTTGAAAAAGTCCAAAGCCCATTCATGATAACAACTCTTAGCAAACTACAAATACTGAAAAACTTACTTAATTTGATAAAGACATCTACAAAATAAAGAACACCTATAAAAAAATTCTGTAGCCACTATCATACTTAATGATGAGGAACTGGATGTTTTCTGCCTGAGATAGAGGACAAGTCATGGATGTTCCTTTTCATCATTCCTATTCAACATTGTAATGAAAAAATCTCAGCTATTGCATTAAGGCAATACAAAGATGTAAAATGTACACAGATTGGGAAGGAAGAAATAAAACTAACTTTGTTTGCAGGTGACATGACTGTTTACATAGAAAATCCCAAAGAACGACAAAAGTTTTCAAGATGCAAAGTTAATATACAAAAGCGAAATGCTTTTGTATATAGCAGCAATGACCAATTGGCTTTTGCAATTAAAAACACAATACCATTTATAATAACACCAAAGAATAAAATATTTATATACAATTTTGACAAAATACAGGCCTATATGTGGAAAACTACAACACTGATGAAATAAATCAAAGAAGATCTAGATAAATGGAGAGATACCCATGTACATGGATAGAGAAACTCAATATTGTAAAGATATGAATTCTTCCAAATTTAGTCTTTCAATTCAATTCAATCCCAATCAAAATTCCAACATACTCTTTTATGGATATTAATGAACTGATCCTAAACTTGATATGGAAAGGCAGAAGATCAAGAGTAGCCAACACAAAACTGAAGAACAAAATTTGAGGACTTACATTACCAGACTTCGAGACTAACTACAAAGCTACAGTAATCAAGACAACGCAAAATTGCCAAATAAATAAATAAATAAACATATAAATCAATGCAACGCAATAGGAGCCTAAAAATCAACTCATACAAAGTGAATGGAGAAAGGACAGTCCTTTCAACAAATGGCGCAGCAATAATTGAACATTCATAGGCCAAAAAAAAAAAAAAAAGAATCTAGACACGGACTTTACGCTATACTAAAGAAAAACCCTCAAAATAGATCATAGATCTCAGTGTAAACCACAAAACTATAAAACTTCTAGAATAAAAATTGAGAAAATTTAGGTAACCTTGGGTTTAGTACTGAAGTTTTAAACACAACAACAAAAGCACAATCCTTGGAATAAAGGAAAATAGTAAGTTGGTTTTCTTAAAATTTAATTGTTTTTACTCTGTGAAAGACTCTGTTAAGAGAAAGAAAAAACAAGGCTAGCAGAAAATATTTTCAAAACACGTTACTGATTAAGGACTTGTATCTAAAATATAAAGGAATTTAGATAACTCAATAATTAGAAAACAAACAACCCAATTAAAAAACAGACAAAAGATTGCAAAAGTGACTTCATCAAAGAAGACATATAGCTGATAATAAGCATGTGAAAAGTTTCTCCAAATCATTTGGCATTAGAAATAAAAACAAAATTGAGATACACACGTATTAAATGAGCTAAAACCAAACAAAAACAAAAACTAACAATGTCAAATGCTGCTGAGATGCAAAGTAGCGGGAAGTCTCACTCATTGCCGGTGGAAATGGGAAGCGGTAGAGCCTTTCGGAAGACGTTTTGGCAATTTCTTACAAGCACAATCTTACCATATGACCCAGCAATTGTACTGCTTGGGATTTATCCAAAGGAGTTGAAAAACCTACACAAGAATGTTTATAGCGGCCTTATTCATAATTGCCAAAGTCTAGAAGCAACCAAAATGCCCTCGATAAGTGTATGCATAAAAAAATTGTGGTGCATCCATACAGAAGAATATTATTCAATGATAAAAAGAAATGAGCTGTCAAGAAAAGACAGGAATGAACCTTAAATGTATTTTGCTACACGAAAGGAGCCAACCTCAAAAAGCTATATGATTCTAGTTTTATGACATTCTGGAAAAAACAAGACTATAAAGACAGTAAAAGAGAACAGTGGTTGCCAGGGATGTGGAGGGAGGGAGGGAGGGAGTGTTGAAATGCATGAGCCACAGGAATTTGGGGGAGAAGCCATGAAACTATTCTGAGTGATACTGTGATGGATACATAACATTATGCTTTTGGCAAAGCTCCTAGAACTTTCCAACACAGAGTCAACTGTAATGTATGCAAAGTTTAAAAACTCAAAACTATTTTTGTCTTTTTCTTTTAGTTTAAACAAATTGAATTAAAAAAAAATCTCTTATGTTGTTTGAGGAATCCCAGGGAGAAATGTAGAATATGACAAGATAATCTAATTATATGACAGATGCATGAAATACTCTTAGTGAAGGAAGTGGGGATAAAGGAACTGACCAAGCAGCTTCCGTAATGAGTTAAGACTAAAGGTAAAGACACCGCACATAAACTGTACTCTAGTTGATAAAGTATTTTATTTCCTATGGAAGTATAAGTTAACAATTCGGATACTACTATACATGCTACTGGAATTATATAATTAAGTAATCAGATAGTGGATGATGGGTGCCAATGTTTTCACTGTTAGCCTGAGAGTTTCCAGAGAAGCAAGGGGAGAAGTCTAGCATGATCCATGTGGTAATGGATTAGAATTGGCAACATCAATATGAACTCAAGTTTAGCTTAATAGAGATACAGACGGTTATGTATAGAAATATCTATAGATATGTGTGTGTGTATATATATATATATAATATATATACATACACACGTTAGTATGCAGAAATAATTTGAGTTGATGTTCCTCCCTCAAGGAGGAGTGCCATAACAGCCTATTACTTAAACGTGACCTGGACATAGTTACTTTCTTTGAAAGAGTGCAATATGGAAAGGGGAATAAAGCGTAACTTTAAAGTGTGGAAATCTGACAAACAATGCACTATCCTTGATATTGTCAAAGTCAATATCAACCATAATAAATCATGTTGGTAGTTGGTACGCTTCATATGAAGTGATGGAAATGGCAACTTAAGTCTGTGGTCTTCCTCCCAAAAACCTACAATCCCAGTCTAATCACAAGGAAAACTTCAGACACATTTAAATAGAGAGGCATACTACAAAATAAATGACCAGAATATGTAGAAATATCAAGGTCAACAAAAACAAAGAAAGTTTGAGAAAATGTCACACCCAAGAGGAGCTAAGAAGACTTGACAAGTAAGTGTAATTTACTGTCCTGCATGGAATTCTGAAACAGAAGAAAACATTAGGTAAAAATTAAGGAAATATGAATAAACAAAGGACTTTAACTTTTAAAACAAGTTAATGATACTACATTACTAATTGCTTAAATAAAATATGATCTTGAGAATCAATATTCAGACGAAAATGCACTTTTTCCATAATCATCATCAAAATACTTATTATTTATCTGATTGTAACAAATTTAGATAATGATGAAGAGATAGGTATAGCCTTCAGAGAAATCATTTTAGTTTTATTGACAGGAAATACATATTTTTTACTGACAACACATAAAAGGAATATTCATCATAAAGTTGGATTATGTTGAGCATCCACTATGAATCAAGTCATATATACATATACACACACACAAACTATGCATATATTTGTATAATATAAATCCAAACTGATACCAGCCTTAATACAGTAGGCATTATTATTTCTATGTCCTAGAGAGATTATAGGATTGCCCAAGATTATTACTAATGTTTCTCAAAGCCTAAACTTACACATAGACATGATTATTTCCAAAATGCAAAAATATAATCCTGATTCTAGAGTTTGCAAAGAAAATATCAATGAATTTTCTAGATCTTTTTTTATTTTTTAAGCTTTTATTTTTCCTTTTTCTCTCCAAAGCCGCCTGGTAAATAGTTGTGTATTTTCGGTTGTGGGTCCTTCCAGTTGTGGCATGTGGGTTGCCGCCTCAGCACGGCCTGACAAGGGGTGCCATGCACAGTGCCATGTCTGGGCCCAGGATACGGGCCGTTGAAACCCTGGGCCGCGCAAGCGGAGCGCGTGAACTTAACCACTCAGCCACGGGGGCCAGCCCCTAGATCTTCTGTCAGCTTCTTGAACTTGAGAGATTTTCAGGTGCACTGCAGACTAGATGCCTAAAACAGGATAAGTTTAATAATATAATCCTCTCTCTGAACTCATTATCCTTAATTCTGTTTTCTATTATAGATGCTTCAAAAGACAACTAGAAAAAAACTATTGATTATACAAATCTTAGTTTATCAGATTTATTGATGTAAGGGAGAAAACCATCTTACAGCAGAGTCTTATAGTCCAATGTCTCTATATGGGGGAAATCAAGAAAGGATTTATAGCATTTTAGGATATGGGTGAGGTAATTTTAAGCCAGATTTTTATAAGGTAGTAAACTGGTTGAGATTGGATGGAGTTTATGGCAATAATAGCTTTGAATTGGTGGGCAAAGAAAGTCAAAGATCTTTAAGCAAGTCTTTATTAGCAAGGTTTAATCTTGATAAGTAATATATTTAGATTGCTTGCTGTCTTACTTTCAGGGCAGATATCTCCCAGGGCAAGCAGCTGGGTTATTGCTTGGACTAAATATAGTTTAATATAAGCACAGGGAATTATATGGTTCTATTTCTAACCATATTTATTACCATGCTTTTTCCTTTTCAACTGCAAGGGAAACAAAAAGAAACAATGTATCTGAGGAAATAGTTAGTTTGGACATAGACATGGGGCAAATGCATGAACTGTAGGAAAAATTAAGAAGTGAATTTTCACCGAACACTTTATTATGAAAACCTTCAAATATACAGAAAAACTTCAAGAATTTTACAGTGAAAATTCATATACCTACCATGTATATTTCATAATGGACATTTTATACCTGCTTCTAACCGTATGTCTATAAACTCACTATTCATCCATCATTCCATCTTATATTTTGTTATATTTTTATTCTTTTCAAAGCAAATTGTAGACATAATGATGACATTTTGAAAATTTAAAAAAAAAAGTGACCTTTGCAATGTCAGTGTAGGAAATTTAACCAGAAACACCGAGTAAACAAGGGGCCATACAAGAAAGGGCATGAGTGGAATGCAAAAGACAAATGCTTCCAACTGAGATGAAGAAATTAGCAAGAGCTTCTCCACAGGTCCTTAATACACACACTCTCAGAATCTATCTTGGCCTAGATCCCAAAAATATATATGTACACACTGATAATCTTTCAGGAAGAAGGTTGAGAACATTAATAAAATAATACTCTGTGCTAAAATATTTTAATAGCTCTTATCCTTTGAAAAAAATGTATGCAAGGATTTTTTAAATTTCCCATATAATCCTACCAGAAACTTTCCAAGTATATATTATTATCCATATTTTACATAGAAGAAAACTGATGTTTAAAATATTTAATACATCCTCAAGGTAACCGAGCTAGTAACAGAGCTTGAGTGGAGAAGGAAATCCAAATCACTAGTCTGTGTTGGACACATACTGTAGCTTCTTTCCTTTCCTAACCAAGAGGAAAGAGTTTTGGAAAAATATAAACAATAGTTTTAAAATCCATAACACATATAGATTTCCTTAAAAATTTAATTTAAAAAAACCACCCCTTCTCTCCTACACACCAAGTCAGAGGCTGATTGTCTTTGTGTCCAATTTGTAATTTCTATCTTTTACTTCCTGCTCCTTTTTTTCTCCTTACAATGAATTTTACTCCCATTATTTCTAATACTGTAGAGTTTATTATTTCTCTTATCTAAATGCTGGTAGTTTCCTGGGTTACAGCTAAATTCCGTGTATCACAATATTGTAATTAAAACTTCAACTATCTGTATTCGCACCTCATTGGTTCAGTTAGATTATGTTGTCCACACCAAGTGGCAAATGTCTGTATTCATATGACCTATATAGTAAGAACTTGTAGCATGAACTTGAATATAATTTTCAGATATGTATGGGCAGCTTGCATTTTCACTGATATTCTAAGTTGATTTTTTTCTTCTGGAATCTTCAGAATACTATACTATACCAAGTAAAGTGATTACACCACTCCCTTTATGGGAATGTTGATTTCTGTCTCCTTTAAATTTACGGAAGGAAGGAGAACTGAAATTATGGCATAAAATCTCCAGAAAACCATAATAAAATTTCATTATATTCTATGAATATAACCATTTCTTATGCCTTCTTGACAAAAGATATAATGGTAGCACACTATTTGCTTGGAGTTTTTTGTTTGCAGAATTAATTATTCTGGAGTTACTAATCATTCATTTCTAGATAAATAGCTAATTAGAGCAGGCACAAATCTGGGAAGTATTTTATAATTAAAAACTGGAGGATTAATATATCTATATTAGAAAATTTCGACCTATTTTTTACTTTTAAATAAATGCGGTAATTCTGATAATATTCATCAATATTCAAATTTATTTCGTGCCAATAGTTCATTTAGGTTTCTTAGATCATTCCGTTCAGGAATTACACACAAAACTTTTCAAATACTTAAATGGGGGTAACAGCATTTGTATCTTTTCAGTCTTGAGGGTAGGAATGACTTATTTCACTCCTTCCCACTTTTTTCCTCTTTCTTTTCCCACTGTACTAAAACAATTTTAATGATGGAGGGTTGACTTTTTGAATAGACAGTGTAATTTGGAGGGAGTTAGGATAAATGTGTATTCAACTAAATAGCGTCTTTACCACAATGCCTGAAAATTCCCTATTTTAAGTTTTAATTTATTAATTCAACAAATCTTCATTAGAGGCCACTAAGCATTAGGCATAACATTATGTGCCAAGCTTACAACTGTATCTGAGGTGGACAAGATCTGTGCCATCGTGGTGCTTGCATTATAGTGAAGGACGACAAGTAAAAGCAAATAGACAAAAATAGCATAGGGTGGGCAGAATTCTCTTCAGGAAAACAAAGAAATAAGCAGAAAAAAAAACCCCACTGGCATTGAAAGTGGCAGGAAAAACCTTAGCATGGGTGCTTGAGATTGGCCTCGCCGAGGTGATACTTAGATTGAGGTCTGATAGGTAACAAGAGGCCATCGATCAAAACTGGGGAAGGGAAGAGACTCTAATATTTACTAGAAACTGACAGAAAGTCTACAAGAGTAGGGTCAACATTGAATGAGATGATGCATTTGGAAAAGTGGGCAGGATCATGTGATCAAGGCTTAGTTGGCAACATTGTTTAATTTTTAGGCATTGTTTATGTTTTATTCTAAGAGCAATGTGAAGCCGTATCTATGCTTTACATGATCTTTGCACACACACACTCATACGCTGAAAATTCATGTAATCCTAAAATAAGATCATTTCCTGACTCACTATGGTCGTTTGTGAATTAGTTAACTGGTTTTTCTATTGAGACATGGAAATACGGAGAATAGGGAGGGAGTCGGAGGACAAATGTTACTGAGAAGAGTGATGGCTGGAAAGGAAAATTTCTCTACTTTGAAATTCTAGCCCTGGCTGAGAGAGCTAATAATATTCTAATAATATAAAAACATCCTGAGCACATCTCCCATGGCTACAAGCAGAAGGGGAATTTTACATTTAAAAGTAAATATAAGTTCTACTCCTGCAATACCACAGGGCAGCAAGTCAGAGGTGATGAAATGCTGAGACTCTAGTGCTGAGGCTCTGTCTCTGTCTAATTTTTCCACAGGATAGATTTCCTTTGAGAATTCTCATAAGTCAATAATGCTGAATGGTGAGGCTGTTTCCTAACCACTTTTTTCTCTCCTCTCAGGAGGGAGAATAGGGTGGTGGAAAAGACAGGCATTAGGAATCGTTGAGTAAAATTCTTAACTTGATAGTTACTCCTGGTTTTTATTTGTTTGTTTTTAATTTCACCAATTTTTTTTTAACTTTTTGAGATAATATACATATTTTGCTCAGTCGGTTTTGAAGCAATTTGAGATTCTTAGTGTTCATAATTGTTTTTTTAGCTCACCTTATTGTCCTCTCACTCTCATAAGAGACTCCTAAGAGGTCTTGAGTTTGTGTGTGTGTTTCGAGAAAAGGGAAAGAAAAACGTATTTTATACAAACAAACTTGGATTTTATGGTTTAGGTGTGCAGACAATGAGGGTCCCATCTTGACCCTATTGTATTACCACAGGACATAGGTGTACCTTCCATTGATCTAACAAATAAGAACCCCAGAGGGGCCGGCCCGGTGGCGCAGCAGTTAAGTGCGCATGTTCCACTTCTGCGGCCTGGGGTTCACTGGTTCAGATCCCGGGTGCGGACATGGCACTGCTTGGCAAGCCATGCCGTGGCAGGCATCCTACATATACAGTAGAGGAAGATGCGCACGGATGTTAGCTCAGGGCTAGTCTTCCTCAGCAAAACAGGAGGATTGTCAGGAGTTAGCTCAGGGCTAATCTTCCTCAAAAAAAAAATGAACCCCAGAAATTTCTGACAGTAAGTAAACTACTAACTAAAAAAAAAAGTCTTTCTGGGTATATAACCTCCTATAATTAAGTAAAGAGTAATACTTTAAACAGACTGGCTTTGAAACTATGTAAGTCAAAGAGAAGTCCAACTAGGCCTTTATTCGATTTCTGATGCCGATTTATTGAAGTAATAAAGCTAATGAGAAAATCATAGGGCTTTGGGCAGCACTAATGGATTAATACATGAATCTTGGAATTATAAAAGTTAAGGAAAATAATTAGTAGTTAGTATGCCCTAAATGAAAAATTCAAAGGCGCAGTTTAGAAAATTGGCCCTGATATATTTTATTACCTAAGAATATTACAGTAAAATTTTGGTTAAGCAAATTTTATAGTAGCTAAGAGTTCTAACTCTTGAGTATAAGATCTGTGGATTAGAGTCCTGATTTCATCATTTCCTAGATGTGGCTTTGGAGAACTTACTTATCTCTCTGACTCAACCTATTATCTGCAAAAGTAAATTGACAAATAAATGATTGTGTCATTCATATTATCAATGTTTAATAAATATTATTAATAATTATTAATTTTCATGAATATCAAAAAATTAGAAACATACATATATAATTTGGGGATAATATCATAAAAATAAAAAAAGTACTTTGAAAGTCTGTAATGTGATACGTAAATATGCATTATTTTCTTTTTTGAATGAAAAACATTTCTAAATAAGTAATATTTGGAACATATAAGAAGAAATAGATTTTGCCTTGCCCACTAAAGGTCAGTGAGGAGAAGCTGTGCTTATATAAAATGAAGCAAAGATTCTATTAGGTGGGTGGGCAGTTATCAGATACATGAGAAAAAAAGAAAGTCTATACATTTTCTCCATTCTAGCAGTAAGCAGTTATAAAGTCTAATCTTTTAAAAATTTACTCTATTCAAAATAAAAAGTATAAAATTACTAAAAAATTTAATAGGACCTGCAAAAATATATGGCACAAATTTGCCAGACTACAAAGTTGCCAACAAAACTGGAAATACATACTGTGTTAGTGGAGAAGATAATTTCATATTGTGAAGATGCCATTTTCTTTTAAATGAGTCTACCAATTTTTCATAATCCCAATCAACATCATATCAGTATTTTTAAATGAAACTTGAAAAGTACAAGCTAAATTTAATGTGTATTGAGAAGAATTCAAGAAAATACCCAAAAAATATAACAAAGAGAATTTTGCCCCATTGGGTGTTGTTACCAACTGTAAGTCCACTGAATTTATAAGGCCGTGGTATTGCACACAAATAAACCAGTCAATGAATCTCCTCATCATTCAGTAATGTTCTCTAGGGCAATTGCTATGACCAATCTTTCAGTTTATTAATTCTCTCCTTATCTGAGTCTAATTTACTACTTAATATGTTCTTTGTTTTTTTTTAAATTTCAACAAACATCTTTCTCATTTCTAGAAATCTCGTGGTTATTTATTAAATGTTTCTCTTCATAAATGAGTGTATCATTGTTTGCTTATCTATGAGATTATAAAAAAATTCTTTAAACATTTTTAACATGGCTGTTTTATGATCTGTATCTGACAGTTCACACATCTGTGGTATTTGGGGGTCTAAATCTGCAGTTTTTCATTTCTGCTAGTGTCCAATACAAGGTAGTTTATCAATTCTACCTGGTGATCTTCAATGTGGACTACTCATTTTCTCTTAATCTGTGGAGTTTTCAATTGAAACTCTCAGAAATAGAAAATTTCCTAATGTTTCCGCCAGAATACACAAACGGTCACCAAACTGGGACCATAATGCAAAGATAATTATTGCAATAAAATTTTGAAATTATATCATCAGTATAAATTTTATCCTTTGTTATTATAAAATGCTGTGTAATTATTTGACCCAGTTTTATTTGCCACATCTTTATTTTGGGTATGTAGCTTATAGATTCTAGTTAGTAAGATATCAGTTTGATTTGTAATATTTTTTCTTTTTAATATAAGTATTTACAATGCAATTATTTTAAGATCTGCTTATTTTATGCATGAATTACTGAATATCAGTTTAATGCCTTTATTTATAGCAACCAGTAAAAATTTAACCGAAAAAAGCAAAAGTCTAGGTAGTTTATATTAATACATAATTTTTTTATTGAGGTTATGATAGATTACAACATTGTGAGATTTCAGTTATACATTATTATGTGTCAGTCACCTTATAGGTGCTCCCCTTCATGTTTTGTGCTCACCCTCAAAACCCCCCTACCCCCTAGTAACACTAAATAGTTCTCTTTGTCCATATGTTTGTTTATCTTCCACGCATGAGTGAAATCATACAGTGTTTTTCTTTCTTTACCTGGCTTATTTCGCTTAACATAATACCCTCAAGGTCCATCCATGTTGTTGTGAATAGGATGATTTTGTCATTTTTTGTGGGTGAGTAGTATGCCATTATATACATACACCACACCTTCTTTATCAAATCATCAGTCGATGGGCACTTAGGTTGCTTCCACATCTTGGCTATTGTGGATAATGCTGCAATGAACATAGGGGTACACAAGTGTCTTTGAATTGCTCATTTCAAGTTCTTTGGATTGATACCCAATAGTGAGATAACTGGGTCACATGGTATTTCTATTTTTAATTTTCTGAGAAATCTTGATACTGTTTTCCATAGTGGCTGCACCAGTTTGCATTCCTACCAGCAGTGTATGAGGGTTCCCTTTTCTCCACAGCCTCTTCAACATTTGTTATTTTTTGTCTTGTTTATTATAGCATTCTAATGGATGTAATGTCGTATCTTAGTGTAGTTTTGATTTGCATTTCCATGATGATCAGGGATGTTGAGCATCTTTTCATGTGCCTATTGGCCATCTGTATATTTTCTTTGGAGAAATGTTTGTTCATGTCCTTTGACCATTTTTTGATCTGTTTGTTCGATTTTTTGTTGCTGAGTTGTATGAATTCTTTATATATTATGGAGATTAACCCTTTGTCTGATATACGATTTGCAAATATTTTTTCCCAGTTGGTGGATTGTCTTTTCATTTCAACCTTGATTTCCCTTGCCTTGTAGAAACTGTTTAGTCTGATGAAATCCCACTTGTTTATATTTTCTTTTGTTTCCCTTGTCCAAGATGACATGGTGTGTGAAAAGATCCTTTTAAGACTGATGTCAAAGAGTGTACTGCATATATTTTCTTCTAGTAGTTTTATGGTTTCAGGTCTTACCTTCAAGTCTTTGATTCACTTAGAGTTCATTTTTGTGAATGGTGTAAGAGAATGGTGTACTTCCATTCTTTTACATGTGGCTGTCCACTTTTCCCAACACCATTTATTGAAGAGGCTTTCCTTTCACCAGTGTATGTTCTTGGCTCCTTTGTCAAAGATCTTATCCATCAATGTGTGGTTGTACTTCTGGGCTTTCAGTTCTGTTCCATTGATCTATGTCCCTGTTTTTGTACCCGTACCAGGCTGTTTTGATTGCAATAGCTTTGTAGTATATTTTGAAGTGAGGGATTGTGATGCCTCCAGCTTTGTTCTTTTTGATTAGGATTGCTTTAGCAATTTGAGGTCTTTTTGTTGCCCCATATAAATTTTTGGATTCTTTGTTCTATTTCTGTGAATAATGTCATTGGGATTCTGATTGGGATTGCATTGAATCTGTAGATTGCTTTAGGTAGTATGGATATTTTAACTCTGTTTATTCTTCCAACCCATGTGCATGGAATGTCTTTCCATTTCCTTATGTCGTCATCAATTTCTTTCATTGAAGTCTTGTAGTTTTCATTGTATAGATATTCCACTTCCTTATTAAATTTATTCTGAGGAATTTTATTCTTTTTGTTACAATTGCAAATGGGATTGTGTTCTTGAGTTCTCTTTCTGTTAGTTTTTTATTAGAGAAATGCAACTGATTTTTGTAAGTTAATTTTGTATCCTGCAACTTTGCTGTAATTGTTGATTATTTCTAATAGCTTTTCAATTGATATTTTAGGGTTTTCTATATATAAGATCATGTCGTCTGCAAACAGTGGGAGTTTCGTTTCTTCATTGCCTATTTGGATTCCTTTTATCTCTTTTATCTTCCCTGATTGCTCTGGCCAAAACCTCCAATACTACGTTGGATAAGAGTGGTAAGAGTGAGCACCTTTGTCTTGATCCTGTTCTCAGAGGGATGGCTTTCAGTTTTTCCCTATTGAGTATGATGTTGGCTGTGGGTTTGTCATATATGGCCTTTACTATATTGAGATACTTTCCTTCTGTCCACATTTTATTGAGCGTTTTTCTCATAAATGGATGTTGGATCTTGTCAAATGCTTTCTCTGTGTCTATTGAGATGATCATATGGTTTTTGTTCCTCATTTTGTTAATGTGTTGTATCACACTGATTGATTTGTGCATGGTGAACCATCCCTGTGTTCCTGGGATAAATCCCACTTGATCGTGAGGTGTGATCTTTTTAATGTATGGCTGTATTTGAATTGCCACTATTTTGTTGAAGATTTTTGTACCTATGTTCATCAGCAGTATTGTCCTGTAGTTTTCCTTCTTTGTAATTGTCCTTGTCTGGCTTTGGTATCAGGGTGATGTTGGCCTTGTAGAATGTTTTAGGGAGAGCTCCATCTTCCTTAATTATCTGGAATAGTTTGAGAAGGATATGTATTAAATCTAAATGTTTGGTAGACTTCTCCAGAGAAGCTGTCTAGTCCTGGACTTTTATTTTTGGGGAGGTTTTGATTAATGTTTCAATCTCTTTTCTTGTGATTGGTCTATTCAGACTCTATTTCTTATTGAAATTTTGAGGTTGTAAGAGTCTAAGAATTTATCCATTTCTTCTAGGTTGTCCAATTTGTTGGCATATAGTTTTTCATAGTATGCGCTTATAATCTTTTGTATTTCTGTGGTATCCATTGTAATTTCTCCTCTTTCATTTCTAATTTTATTTACTTGAACCTTCTCTCTTTTTTTCTTAGTGAGGCTGGCTGAGGGTTTGTCAGTTTTGTTTCCCTTCTCGAAGAATGAGGTCTCTGTTTTATTGATCCTTTCTACTGTCTTTTTTGTTTCAATTTCATTTATTTCTGCTCTAATTTTTATTATTTTCCTCCTTCTACTGACTTTGGGCTTTATTTGTTCTTCTTTTTCTAGCTCTGTTTGGTGTAGACTGAGATTGCTTATTTGAGATTTTTCTTGTTTGTTGAGGTGAGCCTGTATTGCAGTGAATTTCCCTCTTAGGACCACGTTTGACTGAATCCCAAATGAGCTGGTATGCTGTGTTTTCATTTTCATTTGTCTCCAGATAATATTTATCTTCTCCTTTGATTTCTTCAATGACCCATTGGTTGTCCAGTACCATGTTGTTTAACCTCCACATCTTTGCCCCTTCCCCAGCTTTTTTCTTGTAATTGATTTCTAGTTTCATAGCATTATGGTCAGAAAAGAAGCTTGACATTATTTCAGTCCTCTTAAATTTACTGAGGCTTGCTTTGTTTCCCAACATATGGTCTCTCATTAAGAATGTTCCATGCAGACTTGAGAAGAATGTGTAAACTGCTGTTTTTGGATAGAGTGTTCTATATATATTTATTAAGTCCATCCTGTCTAGTTTTTCATTTAATTTTGCAGTTTCCTTGCTTACTTTCTGTCTGGATGATCTATCCATTGGTGTAAGTGGGTTGTTGAGATCCCCTACTATTATTGTATTGTTGCCAATATTTCCTTTTAGGTTTGTTAATAGTTGCTTTATGTACTTTGGTGCTCCTGTGTTGGCTACATATATGTTTCTAAGTGTTATGTCTTCTTGGTGGAGTGTCCCTGTTATCATTATATACTGCCCCTTTTTGTCTCTCTTTACCTGTTTTGTCTTGAAGTCTACTTTATCTGATATAAGTATGGCAACACCTGCTTTCTTTTATTCACCATTAGCTTAGAGTATTGTCTTCCATCTCTTCATTCTGAGTCTGTGTTTGTCTTTAGGGCTGAGATGTGTTTCCTGGAGGCAGTATATTGTTGGGTCTTGTTTTTTAATCTATCCTGCTGCTCTGTCTTTTGATTGGAGAATTCACCCCATTTACATTGAGTGATTATTGATATATGAGGGGCTAATGCTGCCATTTTATCTCTTGTTTTCCAGTCTCCTGTATTTTCTTTGTTTCTTGTCCAATGAATTTCAGACTACCAATTCAGTTGGGTAGTTTTCTTTGTCGGTTTTCTTAGTTTTCTCCTTATTTATAATTTGTGTCTCTGTTGTATTATTTGTTTAATGGTTACCAGGTAGTTTGTATGAAAAATCTCTTAGATGAGATAGTCCAGTTTCTGATGGCTTCTTATTTCCTTAGACTAAGCCAGTTCCATCCCTTTCCTCTTCCCCTTCTATGTTGTTATTGTCACATCTTATTTCATCTTGTCTTGCAAGTTTGTGGTTAAAATGACAAGATTATATTTATTCTTGGTGTTTTCCTTCCCTTTATCTTTAATGTTTTAATTAAACATTTGCTAACCTGTTCTGATGGAGAACTGCAATTTTCTAATTTTGTCTATCTACTTATCTCCTTGCTCATGGTTTTGTAACCTCTTTTCTTTTTTTTTTTCAGGTACGAGGGCCTTCCTGGGGATTTCTTGTTGGGGGGGGGGGGGACTTGTTGTGATGACCTCTCTTTACTTTTGTTTATCTGGGAAAGATTTTACTTTTCCATCATATTTGAAGGATGTTTTTGCTGGATAGAGTATTCTTGGCTGAAAGTATATGTCTTTCAGAATTTTGAATATATCATTCCACTCTCTTCTAGTCTGTAAGGTTTTTGCTGAGAAATCCACTGACAGCCTGATAGAAGTTCCTTTTTAATTACTTTCTTCTGCCTTGATGCCCTTAATATTTTTTCTGTGTCATTGAGTTTTTCAGCTTTACTACTATATGCCTTGGAGTTGGTCTTTTTACATTGATAAAGTTTGGAGACCTATTGGCTTCTGTCACAGGGATTTCCAGTTTCACTCCCTAGGTTTGGGAAGTTCTCAGCTGTTATTTCTTTGAACAAGCTTTCTGCTCCAGTCTCCTCTTCTCCCCTTGGGATACCTATAATCTTTATGTTGCATTTCCTAATTGAGTTGAATATTTCTCGTAGAGTTTCTTCATTTCTATTTAGTCTTAGTTCTCTCTCCTCCTCTATCTGAAACACTTTTATATTCCTGTCCTCCAGAATGCTAATTCTATCCTCCATAATGTCAGACCTACTGTTCAGGGAGTCCAAATTTTCTTTATCACTTCCATTGTGTTTTTCATCGCCAACATTTCTGATTGGTTCTTCTTTATAGTTTCAAAGTTTTTTGTGATTTAGCTCCTGAACTCATTGAGTTGTCTATCTGTATTCTCTTTTAACTCATTGAGTTTTTAATGATAGCTGTTTTGAATTCTTTGTCGTTTAGGTTATAGATTTCTGTGTCTTCAAGATTGCTTTCTGGGTACTTCTCATTTTCCTCCTGTTCTGGAGATTTAATATATTTTTTCATACTGCTTTATGGTGTGTATTTATGTCTCCACCTAGAGATAGAATTTGGTTGCACCTTCCACTTGCTACCACTGAGGGTAGGGGGAGGGAGCTGTGTAATCTGTGCCCACCAGAATTCCTGTCAGCTTTTCCTGTCTGAGCCTGAGCCACTCCTCAGGATTGCAGTGGCCCTGTGGGGGTCTCCCATCAACTGTGGGAACAATCTTGGGGAGTCTGGATTGCTGCCACCTGTTCCCATAGACTCGTTTAGACATACTCCCCCTTTAGGTGTTATGGGCTTTCAAGGCACCCAGGAGCTTGTTTGCCCTGACTCACAGCTCTGCCACCATCTTGTCTTAGGTTTTACCAGCTGTTGTGGTTGGTGGTTGGGGCCTCCTCACTGGATCTTAGCCTGTGCCACTCCCTGGGACTGTGGTGGGATTGTGGACTCTCCCACTGGTGGAGAGAGTGATCACGCAGGGGTCAGGTCTGCTGCCACCTGCTCCCACAGTCCCACCAGATGTACTGCCCCTTCAGGGATGCTGTGATACTGTGAACATTTGCAGTAGCAGGGGGCATTTTCACCAGGACTGCATATATGCCACCATCTGTTCCTAGGTCCCACCAGTCTTTGTGCTTGGTGGACAGGGCCTCTCCCCTAGGGCCGAGACAATGCTCTCCCTTGGGCTGCAGTGGGACTATGGATTTTCCACTGGACCATGCATGGATCATGCTGGGGCTCAGAGTTGTCATCACTGGCTCCCATGGTCCCACTGTTTCTCATTTGCCCCTGTGAGGCCACAGCAGAACTATGGGCATTTAAAGTAGCCAGGAGTTTGTTCATCTGGACTCACAGCCATGCTACTTCTGCTCCTAGGTCACACCAGCCCTTACTTGGTGGACAGGACCTCTCCACTAGGGCTGAGCTGAGCCTCTCCCTGGGGTTGCAGTGAGACTGTGGATTTTCTCACTGGACCAAGGAGCAATCATGTGGGGTTCAGGGCTGCAGTCACCTGTTTCCATATTTGCCGTGAGCCACACACCCACCCAAGCAGCAGTGCTATGAGCATTTGAGCCTGGAGAGTGGTTACTCGCAGGTACTGGGCTGTCTGGGACTGGAGACTTCTCACCTATCTCCATCTCCTCCTCAGGGGTAGTCCATCCACCTTCTGATAGATATCAGTGCAGGTCTCTCAGGAGTCCTGAGGTTCTATGTGAGTATCCTCCATTGATCAATGGATGTCCATTTATCTGTAATTCAAAGGGGGAAAGACAAAGGGAACCACTCACTCTGCCATGTTGCTGACATCACTTCCCTAATACATAAATTTGAGACTCCAATACAGAAAATGCACAAATAAAAAGCCACATCGAGAAATGTTTAAAAAGAAAAAGCATAAAATAGCATGCTGAAAATAAAATCGTACATATGTTATAAAAATAAATAATAATTTAAACAACCATAGTAAAATATTTTGCTTATGTTAATTGAGAATAAAATATTGTAGGCTTATTATGAGAATAAGGTTATATACATAAAATGTTTTCAATTGCATATAAATAATTATTACTGTTTTTCTTCCTCTATGATTTGTCTGAAGGGTTGAATAACACATTCTTAGAAAGGCTTAGTAATGCATATGGACTATTTTTTTCAGTGTGACTATAAATGAAAGGATATTGCATTAAACAATGTTTCATCAACATTTTTTAGAAGAACATTAGCCATCTTTTGTGCCTCTTTATTACATTTAACTTAATTAGTAAAATTTTATGTTTCATTTGAACTGCCAATAGCAGCTAAATTTCACCTCTCTTTTAATTTGTTACAGTTGTTTTGGGAATGCACATTAAATAATGCAAGTGTATCATGTGGATTTTCTCATTTGTAATGGTAATATTATCAACTAATGTCATCAATAGTAACAACTAGCTAGTTTTCTAATTCCTACTCAAAGGGCTGCCTTAAAATAGACGTAATAATCCTCTTCCCCAAATATGCTAGGATCAAAGAAAAAGATGGAAGGATTTTTGAAAATAACATTGGTAAATATTTACCATTTTTCTTGATCCTGAAGAATCTCTAAAAGAACTAAAGAACTTATACAAAGCAAGTTCCTAAAAGGATTTTATTTCCCTCCATTAACGTGTGCTCTGAAAGCTGTTTATTTACCCTTGCATTTTGGCATCGCAAGAGAGCCATTAAAGCATCTGGGTTAATCATAAACATTATTGACAGGGAATAACTGCTTTTGAAAATATCCATCCAAAATTACTATAATAATCTCATTTGCATTACAATAGAGCTGCTTAAACTCTCAGACTATTTAGAGGAGAGAAAAAATGTGTTCTATCCATTGTTGCTCCATAAATGATATTCTATTTGATATTAATTTTATAGCAAGGTGTAATATTGTAAGGGATTTGTATAGAAAACTTAATTAACATGTAGAAACTAAAATTCTATTTGTAAAATCTGTCATCTCTATATCTGATAAGGCTTGAGTACAAGCAATAGAAAAAGTACTTTCTATCTTTTTTCTTTATCCCTCTGAAATATCTCTCATTTTTCCCACCTTCCGAACTGATCTATTTTTTTCCCATGTTTTAGCTCAGCTTTAATTTCTCTTCAACTGAATTTATGTCATATACCCTTTACCCTCAATTAAGCCCTTATTTCTCTTTCTGATGTTAATCATCTATAGTTAATGTTTTTATATTTTCTTCTATTATAGGTTACATGTCCTAGAATGCATCTCTTTAATAACTGGCGTAATAAAAATATGTCCTCTAAATTCCATAAATTTTTGAATGATTAACATATCAATATTCTTATTTTAATGCAATCGAGAAAATATTAAAAAGATTAAAATATTCAAATTGTTAGTTAAAATAGTCAAATTTATACACAATTCTTTGAAGTCACAAAAATATAGCATAGGTCAAAGTATTTCAACTGTGAGAACCAAGGCCTCTAACACCATAGAATCTAAGAAGGCAGGGAAGGGAAACACAGGTAGGTCCCTAGGAGTTATGGTGTAAGGGGTGAATTCTGCTTGAATGCAAAGTATCTCTGACAAGTGTGTTCCAGCTATTAAGTGAGTAGCCCATATATCAGGCATTTGTTCAGTTCATATGCCTTTTTTCTTTTTTGAAGTATAGTGCACCAATCCAGAATGTATGTACTAATCTGGCACCTTAGCTGAGAAATCAATGGATTATTCCACTTTTCTGCTACAGTGACTGTCTCACATTTGATGGAATAAATCATTAAAAACTAAAGCAAACCAACCAACCAAACAAATACAGTGAATCCTATGGTCACGAGTTCATTGCTATAATTCCTTTGCCAAAAGACATATCTGTCCCTTGGGCCAAGGCAATGTTGTATGATAGCATTTCAATACATTAGGCACTCTGTAAGCTGTCTTAGGCAGTGGTGCTGGTTGAGGTACTAAAGTCAGAGAAGGCAATATCATACATGAAAGTATATGGATTCCCTTAAAGATGAATTACTACACCCACAAGATGGAAGGGGTCCAAGTAGTTAACCAGTCAATAGGAAAAATATTGCCCATCTAGGGATTAGTATCAATCTCTGTTCCCAGCAGATTGGGTCCATGATGGCCATAGCTAGATCAACCTTGATAAGAGTAGCCATGTTTTAGAGTTCATCATTCCCACTACCTGTTCATGAGCCCATTGCTCCCATACTGGTGTAGTTGAGAAAGAGAAGCTGGTTGATTCATGTATGAAATCAACTTGTCTATATGGTTGTTGAATGTCTCCTCTTAAGCAAGTGTTTTCTGATAGTCATTAACATAAGACATGAAGATTCACATAATTTTACTCTCCCCCATAAATAAATTCATATCTTTTCCTGGGGCTTTCTTGTCCTCCTGAAATTCCATTCTTGTTTTCTGCAGGCCCCTTCAAGAGATTAGAGTAAATCTGTCCTTCAGCATATTTCACCCTCCATACAAAGTGGAACAACTATCCTGCTTACAATAAAGGGATGATTTTCTTTGACCACTGCCCTTCAGGGCTATCCATGGGTGAGGTTTTAGTGCTACAGCCATACACTCCTGGCTAACATCAATGTATTGCACTGGTTCATCCACGGACATGGTTTGAGTCCTTTATGCCTCTGCCCTCAAAGGAAATTTTGTCAAGCCTCTTGCAGTATATTGATGGAGAAGCACCAGAGGTATAGCAGTGGGTGACTTGTTCATATAATTTTCTTGTGACTTTGGGACTTGCCATGTTAAAGCCTAATCTGGAATGTATCACTTTAGCCTAAAATGGATTGCTGCTGTGCCTGTGTAGCTTTTTGATTCAGTGTATTTTATTAACATTCTGCTCATAATGAGAAGATCAGGTCACAGAGACAATTAGTGTCCATAATCAAGTTCTCAGTTTTCAAGCCTAATCCTGAATGTATCACTTTCAACCTAAAATGGATTGCTGCTGTGCCTGTGTAACTTTTTGATTCAGTGTATTTTATTAACACTCTGCTCAAAATGAGAAAATCAGGTCACAAAGACAATTAGTGTCCATGGTCACGTTCTAGAATTTTTTTTTTTTGGAGTCCAATAGCATGTCAGGAGTTGTTTTTCACAAGAAAAGTAGTTCTATACCACAGACTTTGCTCCAAAAATCTGAGTCTATGCTGAGAGTCTTCTAATGAGGTATATCAAAGACACCTAGAAAGCATTTGTAGCATGGTTCACCTCCAGAACCATGGTGGATCTTACGGCCCATGTTGTAGGAAAGCTTGCCCTGGAGGGTGGAGTTATTGCATAGCCCTCTCTTGTTCTAGGCCCCACTCGAAGGCAGTAGCCTTCCAAGTCACCTGATAAATGAGTCAGGGTAGCATTCCTAAAACTGGTGTATGTGCCTCTAAAGCCCAAAGAGGATCGCCAAATGCTGCCAATCTTCTGAAGATGTGATGTGCATTATCTTTGCTTTAGAGGGGATAAAAAAACGCCTGGAACCACTGAAACTCAAACCTTTTGGGTCGGCAGCCCTCTAAATTTTCCTAAGATCTATTTTCCGCCTTCTGGAATGCAATTATCTTATTAGCACATCTAGGTTACTTGAGAATTTTTCCTCAGCAAGTTGAACTTTCGCTATTTGCAGATGACATGATTCTATATATAGAAAACCCTAAAGAATCTACCAGAAAACTATTAGACATAATCAAGAACTGCAGCAAAGTTGCAGGGTACAAAGTCAATTTAAAGAAATCAGTTGCATTTCTGTACTCTAACAATGAACTAGCAGAAAGAGAAATCAAGACTATAATCCCATTTACAATCACAGCAAAGAGGATAAAATACCTAGGAGTAAACTTAATCAAAGAGGTGAAAGACCTGTACACTGAAAACTCCAAGATATTATTGAAAGAAATTGAAGAAGACATAAAGAAATGGAAAGATAGTCCATGTTCATGGGTCAGAAGAATAAACATAGTCAAAATGTCCATACTACTTAATTTACAAATTCAATGCAATCCCAATCAGAATCCTAATGACATTCTTCAAGAAATAGAACAAAGAATCCAAAAATTTATATGGAACAACAAAAGACCCCGAATAGCTGAGAACAAAGAACAGAGCTGGAGGCATCACAATCCCTGACTTCAAAACATACTACAAAGCTACAGCAATCAAAACAGCACAGTACTGGCACAAAAACAGACAAGGAGATCAATGGATCAGAACTGAAAGCCCAGAATTAACACCACACATCTATGGACAGTTAATCTATGACAAAGAAGCCAAGAATATACAATGGAGAAAGGAAAGTCTGTTCAATAAATGATGTTGGGAAAACCGGGCAGCCACATGCAAAAGAATGAAAGTAGACCATTCCCTTACACCATGCACAAAAATTAATGGTAAATGGATTAAAGATTTGCATGTAAGACCTGAAACCATGAAACTCCTAGAAGAAAATATAGGCAGTATGCTCTTTGACATTGGTCTTAGCAACATCTTTTTGAATATCATGTCTACTCAGGCAAAGGAAACAAAATAAAAGATTAACAAATGGGACTACATCAGATTAGGAAGCTTCTGCAAAGCAAAGGAAACCATGAACAAAACGAACCACCATGAACAAATCAGAAAGACAATTCAACCGGGAGAAAATATTTGCAAATCAATTTGTCTAATATCATTAATTGAGAGGACAAGCATGATAGTCTCCCAATTGTCAAGATAATTAAGATCCCTTCTATATCTTTACTAAGTAATGTTGCTATCATCAGGGAACTTGTTAGGAATTTAAAATCTCAGATCCCACCCCAGAACTACTGAATCAGGATGCACATTTTAACAATATCTCCAGAGGATTTATATGTGCATTAAAACTTAGATGCACAGGGCAGTGTTATGACAAAACTCAGGAGAGTTAACATAGACTAGAGGTAAGACAGTGAAAGGATACTGCTATCTTTGGCAGGTAAAAGTGAATTCTTTAAGACCTGCTCTCCTGATGGGTGTTGAGAAAAGGCTTTGTAAATTCAATAGCCACTTACCAAGTGCCAGAGACTTGTTGCTTTGCTCCAGTAAAGGTAGAAACCTGACAGAACAATCTATGATTATTAAGTTTATGTTAGTCAATTGTGATCTCACCATTATCCATCTGGTTTTTGCAAAAACCAGAAAAGTGAACTGAGTAAGAATAATATGATAGAAGTCACAACTTCTGTGTGTCCAGGTTTCCTAATGACCATGTTATCTGCCCATTGCAATAATTATGCCCACTTTCTTCTGATGCATATGCTGCCACTTGGCTTCTGTCATTCCAGAATTACATAATCACCACTGATGGTAGCATCCAAGCCATCAATCCTGGTCTACATGACATACTCACCACTGAGCTCCTCAGACATGCCAGTGCCTCCTTCCTGTGCATTCTTCCTTACTTCTCTTAGAGGAGTTTCCTTCTCTTACCACTGGGAAGGGAGCAATCAGATGCAGGATCCCGCCACTTACATAGTATATTCATTATAATATAGACTTCACTCTGAGTCTCCTGTTACCCCGCATCTCTGTGAATTCAGTGAAGTTCCAACACATCATCTAATTTTCTGTATGTCATGTTCATGTCTGAGTTTCAAGGAGACATCTGAACAAATGAACAGGAACAACTTCAAATGCCCCTGACATAATATTGAGTCCCTCATTACAAGTGGACATGTTCTGTCACTTCTTGTGTAGTCCTGAAACTACTTAGCCTGTAGGCTATTTCTTCTCGGAGCATAGGTTTTCTAGTGTAACTATTCTAAGACTTGACTCTTTTGTTTGAAAGCCAGGAGTGTCAATGAAGGTGGATCTGAGGAAAATAATGGTCTTCTTATAGGCATTCTAGTCAAGTCAGTGCAAGGTTACAGGGGATAGAGAGGAAGTTCTTTTTTGGCAAGATGTTAATAATTGCTTCTACTATCTAGAAGTGGTTTGGGGGGATTAAATATGCTCAGGCTTGTTAACTCAAATATTTCCATACCTGGTTCAGGGATCCCACTCTTTCACTCCCAGGGATTTGAAATGGGGGACGTTTCGAGACTGTATCTTCAATCTCTTTTTTAGCCCTATGACTTTTATGATCAGATCCTGACACTAATTTTCAGTACAGTGTTCCTAGAGTTCAAATATGATATCTTTTTTAAAACTACTGAAATGATGTCCGCTTTCTATAGCAGATCTTAAGAATTAACTTCTAGTTTCCGATTGCAAGGCTTTCAATCCACCAAAGCTTCACAATCTTTATTTCTCATTGTGCCTATACGGATAAAGTGAAGAAGCTAGTTGACATCCCAACACCTGACTTCTCACCTTCACCTCATCCCAATTAACCACAGATGAAAGCTTTAGTAATTGTGATTTCACCAAATGACTAGAGTTATTACTCGTGTCTTCAGACAGGTGGACAAACCAACTCCAAAATCAAGTCCTGAGACTATTCTTTTTTGGCACCGTTCTTGGACCTAGAGTCCTTGTCTGCATTTTTCCTAGAACAATAAAAAGGCCTCAAGAAACAGTTACATGTTAACACTTCACAAGGATGAGGGAGAAGACAAGAATGGACAGGGGGACAGCCAATGCAAAGGGGAATATTACTGAGCTAGCCAAATCTCCATAAGTAACACCGCTGCTTGCTCATTCTTGGTGGGATATCTTCAGAGAAGGCATATGAGAGCAGTGTATCTTGGAATGACCCATTGTGGTAAGGAAGTCAAACAATTTATCTGCTGGCTTCCTCCCATTGCTTTTCTCACATTGGTCAAATCCAAATCCTTCTCATAGGTGCCCACTTTCCTGTGATTCTGTGTTGTTAATTTAGCCCTTACAGGCAACTTTTTGGACAACTAGAACTTTTGTGCATTCACGCCAGCCAAAGTACAGCCGCAATGGTCTCTCGTTTTTAGTTGGCATCTGCACACGATGGAGACAAGGAAGGGAGTGGGAGCAGTGGGAACATACAGGCTTTAAGACTGCAGGGATGGGCCGAGGCTTTGATAAGTCCACCCCAGCCTGGATCAAGGCAATGAGTATTTACTGGCTATATGCTATATATCACATGAATTATATGCTATATACACTATATAACATTCATCTTGCACATGTACAAGATGCTGGATATAAACTGATGAATAAGAGAGAAATTTATTCTACTTTCATGGAGTACAGTGTTAGACTACAGAAGTAAAAGGAAGTAATGATAACAATAAGTTATAAATATTATGCTAGAAAAAATACACAATATTTTGGGATCACTCAGATTTAAAGGATCAATGAAGACTTTTCAATAAACCTGTGTTAAACTAAGAACTGAAAATAGATTGGGAAATGAACAGATAAAGACCATGATAGAGTGGATAAAGTTAGCTTTTTTTATATATACAATGGAACAGAAAGCACAAAATATTGAAAATGTAAGCAGAAGCTATACCACATTGGAAGATTTAAGATACTTTAAAGTGCTTGGGCTGTCAAAAACACTTTTATAGTAAAGAAGGGATTTTAAACTTAAAAGAGAATATTTGATTGTAAGAGAGATTATTCTGACTTCAGCTGAAGAAAGAATTGAAAAAGGTGTTACTAGAGACTAGAGACAAATTGTGAAGTTCTTATAAGTAATCTAGGAAGGCTAGCGGAATTTTGAAATGGGATTGGGTAAAAAGGAGATATTAAAAAAACCTAAGTCAAATTCACAGGCTGTGGTGATTGATTGCAGTGGGGAAAGTGCAGGAGAAGGTTCAAGATTGTTGCCCAGAATTTGGCTCTGAAATGTATAATTTTATGTGTGTATACATATACATATATATATATATATACACACACACATGCACACACACGCACATATTTCTACTTTACTATTTCCTTATACATCTGTAATTCATTTTTCATTTTGTATTCTTCTGAAAATTTTTTATAGCAGCACAAAAATCATAATCAAACTCATTATGAATGAGGTGTTTTATATTTGTATCCATTAGTTCCAGATCTAATATTTTCTCTGCTTTTATTTTACTATTCACAATAGCCATAGATAATTTAATTAATAAATATATCATTTCTGTTTTTATAACTTTATTTCTCCAGAAATAAAATTTATTTCACCAAATAAGAGGGAAAACTATTACAACTTACTTAGCGGAACTAAATTATAACAAGCTGTACTGTTATTCTCATATCCTTCGCTCCAGATTCATTTTATTTTCCCTACTGTTAGGGTCTAATGCCTATGAACGTCATCGCCCAGTTTCCCTTGCCCTCTGTTACCCCATTGGTTGCAACCAATGAGAAGTGCCAAGAGGAGACTAGAGGGCATACAGGTGTTAGACTATTCTTGTCCCACTCAGTCCCTGTTTCCACTCCAGTTCTGGCAGCGTCAGTAAGGGCTTACACTCTCTAGTCCTGCCAGGAGCCCTGTGAAAGCTGGAGCTAAGGAGGGTCAAAGACATCGTACAGTAAATGAAAAATATGATTTGTAAACTGGGAGAAGGTATTTTCAGCATGTACAATGGACAGGGTATTTGTATAAAGAATAAATAACAATTCCTACAAACCAAATAGAAAAATACAAACTTACAAAAAGAAAAATGGGCAAAGTATAAACAGGCGTTTCACAGAAGAGGAAGCACAAATGGTTCAGAAGCCTGGAACATCAGCCTCCCAAAATCAGGGAAATGAGAATTACCATACTCTCCATTCAATGAAATGGCAAAATGTGAATCTCTGACAATACCAAAAGATTGAGGGGCAATCAAAAGAAACATTTTTATCACACAGGGCTTGTGGGAGTATAAATTTGGAAACATATTTTGGAGAATATTTGACATTATCTAGTAAAGATGAACACATATGCACCCAAAGGCCCAGAAACTCATGCTGGATACATGTACAATAATCATAATAACAGCAGTGTTCATTATTGTACAAAGCAAAAGCAGTCCACAAACGAAGCAGATTAATTTTTGTTGTATATTCACAAATTGAAATGTTACACAGAAATGCAAATGAATGGACAACAGCTGCATCCAATGAATCTTAGAAACATAATAATGATTGTAAAAAGAATTACTAATAAAAATGTCTAAATATATGAACATGTTTATATATTCATGCATGGTAATATTAAAAGCAAGCAAATAATTTTACAAAAGACTGTCAACATATTGTATTGAGATACGTATGTACCAAAACACTACACACACAGAAATAATAAGCAAAATTTCATGACGATAGTTACCTAATGGAGTGGAGAAACGAAAGATATTTTATAGAGTGACATGCAGGATTTAATAGTGTTTTGTTTCTTAATTGGGTAGCAGGTCTACTGGAGATGATTAAAGTATTTTTTATACCTTGCATATATTTTACTGTATTACTTTGTATGCATCAAATATTTAATAATAAAACAGAGAAAAATGCTAAAGTCCCAGATGCTAGCTGGAAACAAAACCCTTTAAGTGTGTTGTTGGGTGTGTGGGTACACTCTGTAAGTTAACTTACGTGATCCTTATATATAATATAGTATAACTATATAACAATGATCTACACATACTTATGTGTCAATATTATGATTCTTAAGCTCACTCTGAAATTCCTGCGGAACTGATAAATATGCCCTCTCCATTTTATTTCAGGATCTTTCTCTTAATGTAACAACATATAATGAAGAAAAATAGTATTTCAGCCTCAAAAATGAAAGAACAGAAGAGTACATATAAAATAAAGCATCCTCCTTTCACTTCTTATGAAGGACCTACTCTTCTCACTGTGGAAAATGAAATATTGCACATGTAAAAATGGTCTCTGCAAAACATCCATTACACAGCCGTGAATAAACTTTATATTTAATGCCCATAAATCAGATTTATTTATTAAGCTGAGCTTGGCATACTTCAGACCCAGAGGGCTGTCCATAGAATGTGCTTTCATTTAGCTTGGCCATGTTCAGAACGGAAGGCCATATCTTCCAAGGAATGTTTTATAGGAGTAGATCGGCCACCGCTAATTTAAAGCCTGCCAGCTGAGGAGACTCCTCCACGTGCCAGAGTTTGTGGCAGGATTTTACTGTTCCTAACGTATTAACACTCTGTTAAGGATCTGATTTGTTCTTCAAGCTGTTTGTTCACAATAGTAGTTAAAAGCTTGTGACTGAAGGGAGTAACAGGTTGAGAAATATCACTACCTCCTTACTAATAAAAGAGCCATTCATGAATAGTTGACAGACATTATTAACATATTCTGCCACATTTAAATTTTGTCAACATGGTATTTAGATTTCTAATTCTGCATGAAATCTTCAAACCAAATCTCCAAGGAAATCTCAAGCCAATTGTTAATTTGGGAGATATATTTCGGAAAAGACAACATGTTCATAATGTTTTAACTAGCTTGCACTTGTTAAAATCATATATACAATCACTTTTACAGATTTTAGAAAACAGGTGTTTTTCGAGTAGTTCATATTAATCAGCTTTTTATGGGAATAGTCTTTTAATTCTTAAATAGACCTCATTTTTCCCCCTTTTTCCATAACTAAATCTAAACCTGAAGCTTCTGAGAAAATTATAAAGGAAATTTTAAAGGAATTAAGCAGACACATTAGAGAGAGACAAAGTAACAAATTGTATACACCATCAAGAAATCCTCTAGGAAAGAAACTATTCATACATAAACAGCAACACATCTAAGTGAAACTCAGTGTCCACCCAATCTTTGCCAAATTCTTGTCAGGGGCATGTAAAGGGCCCACAGCTATAATCTGAATATCAGCCTGAATCTGAGAATAGGGAGAGATGACCTAAGGTCAGCGGATGTGCAGAAAGGGTAACACTGAAGGGATAACTCAAGTGCAGTAAGGAACATCTGTGAAAATAGATTCCAGCTTGGTATATAGAATATTTTACCTTCTCTGATTGCTTATATTGTTAGAATACTTGAGTACAGAAAGGGTTCAAGGACTGTCCAAGGGCATTGGCAACATTTATTTATTTTTGTTTATTTATTATTATTATTTATTTATTTATTATTGTTTGTTTTTTACGTAATGGGCCCCATCTGCTTTCTCAAAATACTACAGCAGGTCATAGTTGAATATGCTTCAAGCTTTCCAGTGGCCTCACCATTTCATCTGCCTGCTTTCACAGGATAATGTAAGAGAGGGTAGAGAAATAAAAGAGTCAACAAAGATTTATCTGCACAATCAGAGAAATAAGAAAAAATGTAGTACACATAATGGTTGCTCCGTGAAAAACCAGCTTATTAAGCACTTTAGCCCAGTCTATTTTGGCACTTTTTTAGCAGATTGTCATCCATGCAATATCTCATACTTTCTACAACTTGCAATTCAATTTATATTCTCTATTTCATTAAATATAAAAAATAAGACCTAATTCAAAATAATTTATCATTTTATATTTTATCTGAGTGTGAAGCATATGATATTCAATTAGATCAGAAAGCAAAACAGGAAAATGAATATTTTTATGCATAAAATTTGTGCATTTCTTTGACAGTATTTTTTGAAAACACAAGAAGTGATAGTGCCTAATAAGAGATTATATTTTGTTTGCTTAAAATATTTTCAGGCTAGCATTTCATGCCACCATGTCTTCTAAATAGTTTTGTATGTTTCTAAGCAAGTGACATAAAATCTAACTAAAATTGGTTTATGCTAACACACTCATTGTCTCCTTCAACTAAAAAAGCCAAGGATAAGCAGCCATAGGTATAGCTTGATAAAGATGTAAACAACATCCTAGAACATATTTTTTCTCTCTTCAGTCTGCTGTTCATTATGCTGTCTCCATTCTGAGATGTCCCTCCACAAATGCTTTTCAGAGGGCTGTAAAAATTCCAGGGGCAGACTCTTCCAGCATCAAGAGCAGCAGAAACAGACCACACACTTCCCTGAGGGTTCAAACATCATGCCATTGGTCTTGCTGGTTCTGACCAGCTTGAATTGGGTTGTGTGCTCATCCCATGACTGAACTAGTCACAGGATGGGAGAGTTTTCCCTGAAGCTCTTAGAGTAAGAGAAGGATAGTTTCTGGAAAGCAAGAGCAAGGTTCTGTAAGTAACAAAATGGGCTGTGGCTGATGGGTGGGAAAGTAACAAACAAGAAATGTCCATTACAACTCCCATGCCCCACATCTGTTCCCACACTCAAGGAAGAATAGGTTAGAACCCAGAGAATATTAGCTCTCGGAGTGAGGAGATGCAGACAAGTCACCAGAATGATTTTGGTACTGGACTGAGAACCATTATATTCACATGGTTGCTTTTCAAGAAAACAATTTGTTTTTCTGTGTGTGTGTGTGTGTGTGTGTGTGTGTGTGGTGGAGGAGGGGCTTAGTAAAGCAGCTTATACGTTCCAGGGGCCTGGGTGTGGCTAGAACTGCTACTACGGGGAGAAATTTGCGCTGAGCAAGGAAAAGAAAGACCTGATGAGTTGGCAGAAAGCTAAGCAGTTCAGTATACAAACTTTATCACTGCCTCCAAATCTGCAGTAAAGTTGCCAATTCTCAAATTACGAACAGACATCATTATTTTATTTTGAAAGTTACCATCAGGCTTTGGACCTGGAGTGACAGGAGTTGATACCAAGGAGCATAACTAATCAATGGGAGCCTGGTTTCTGAGTGGAGCCTGAGCACTTAGGCCAGTCGAATTCAGAAATTTCAAGGAAGGGTTTTGATTAAAAGAATGTATGGGTTTGAAGATTCAACCCAAGTTCACTTTATCTCTGAGGACAGTATTGTTTAAGGGGACTTTTCTCCATTCAGTAAAGTGAGTATTGGAGCCCACTAAACACTCAATATTGTGTGTCCACACATTGCCATGATGGCAAGAATTTCAGCTTTAAAAAGAAACTTGAAGATGAACCCCAGCCTTTCTAATCACAACCTGGGTGACCTGCACACGTTATGTAACCTACTCAATCTCAATTTCTCCAATGGTAAACTTGTGCATTTAACTTTGACACAGCAGATTTGGCCCCATTCATGACTGTTTGTTGCAAAGTGCTTATCAGTTCCTAAAGGTTGCTCTCTACTTGAAAAGCATATCCAGGAATTGAAATAAATAAATATAACCCACCTGCTTCCTTGCCCCAGCATTTAATAAGCCCTTAGTAATTATAAACCATTTTTTCTTTATAGATAAAAATTGTGGAAAAAGATTTCCCTACACACATTATTTATTATTCAAACACAATAAAGATCATAGAATAAACAAAGAAATAAACAAGGTCCCCTGCCCTCAAGTGAATTTATTAAAATGCATCTAGGCAATCAGATATGGAGAAAAATATAAAAAGGAAAGACTGTATCTTTTAGTATCCGTAATTTCATAAATAGTACCACTTTTTTGGAGGTTCTGACACATCATTTGCATTTAATTTTAGTGTAGCATACTTTTTCTTGTTGAATGGAAACTTTAAATGTGTATATAGTCAAATCTGTTACTATCTTAACATGCATCATCCTTTGAGACTATATTCTATCTCAGTTATAGTGAAATACTTTTTCATATATTCTCAGCATACTGTATTGCTTTAGGTTTTATTTCTATTTTACTTTGAGAATACTTAAAAATACAAAATAGTATATTTTGTTATTTTTTCAGTTGTGAATGTTATAATGATTTCAGACTATTTTTTTCTCAATTTATAATGAATAACTTTCAGAAGAAAATATAATTTGGTTCATCAAGATCAATTTACATGCAATTTATCGGACATTCTCTGTCGCATAATATGAGGTGTAATAACATTATTTTAGTTGCTTTCCTTTCTCAGGAAAAGAAGAAATCTCATAATCACAAATTTGTGTATAAAGTGGCAAAAGAATAGAAGAATCATCAAATGAATAGTCCACACAGTCAGTCAAGCAAATTCAGTTTCGTGTTGTGGGATATAGGGCAAAGGCAAAGATTTTTTCATAACATTGAATACATTAGCAACTTTACACTGGGTAACTATGGGAAGGATAAAAGGGTTGGTTTTTTTTTTACTATTGAATATCCCTCAAATCCTCTTGAACATTAAAGCTTATTTATAGGGAAATATTTTGTAAAAGCTATGTATTTTCAAAAACTGATCTCTAACTCTCCATTTGAAACTAAAGCAGGTTAGCCTAGGCTATTGACCAAAATGTAATTCCTTATGAGGTAATAAGAGCTGTTCTCAAATGTTAAAATAAAGACATTTAGCAATTTTAGTTTAGAAGTACTTCTATAAATGTTGCTTACTCATTTATTCAACTAATATTATTTCAGAGCCTAATATGAGTGAGGTAAAGTTCTGGGTGCAAAATAAGAAGATGGTAAGTCATAGCTCATTCTTCAAAGAAAGACAGCATTTTGGGAGATGGTATATAAAGGGAGATATAATCAGCACGAAATTTCATAATGCGATGTATTAAGTGCATTGGGCAATTAGAGCAGGTATGAAGCTCAATTACAGACTCAGCATCTCTGTTAATTTTCCTGTACATTTTATACTTCGGTTCATTTCTACCATGTTTGGGAGAATCTTTAAGGAATCTATCCAGGACCCCACAAACCCACAAAATAAAATTATGCCGTGGTTCCAGAACTGTGTCTTTTCCATGGCATCAACGTGATGCATGGTGAGCCATCTACCCTCCCAATCAGCGGGGCACTTCAGCTTCTACAGGACTCTAACTTTTCGAGATCATCCATACTTGGGGCAAAGGCAATTTTTGAAGGACCACAGATTGTCCTGAGAGGTTCTCACCGTATGAAACAACCCTTTTCTCTCTAGGTTTGCCAACTTTGACTGTTCCACTGTGAAGTTTCACAGGCACAGCAAGCATAAGATGTTTCCTTTTCATTTTGTGAACTGAGGAAAACTTTTCTTCAATATTCCCAGTCAAACAAATTTTCTTTTCCCTAACTCTCTCTTTCTTGCTTCTGACTAAAATTGTGTTTTCTGTGCCTGCTATCTTCTCTCTCCTCTAGCGGTGGGACTTGGGATAAAAAAGACATGACTTTTCACAGGTTCTTTCAACTTTACTCACTATGTCATCCATACTTTTATGCTTTCTCATCTTTATTGGCTGTCAGTGTCGTCACTCCAAGGACAAGATGGGTGGGAATATAAGAGAAAGAATTACCTCTCAACAAAACTTAAATATAAAATTTAGAACTACAAATCTTCTAAAAGAAAACATGAGAAAAATGTTTGTGACCTTGAGTTAGGCAAGGACTTTTGAGATATGATGCAAAACCCTGACACGTAAAGGGAAAAAATGACACATTGTAGCTTATAAGTATTAAAATCTTTTGCTCTGTGAGAGATATTGTCAAGGGAATGCAAGCAAAAGCCATAGACAAGGATAAAATATTTAAATCACATCTTTGAGAAAGGACTTGTATTCAGCATATATAAAGAATCCTCGAAACTCAACAATAAGAAAAAAATAATAAATTGGGCAAAAGATTTAAATAAATACTTTGAGAAATAACATATGTAGATGATAAAGAAACATAAGAAAAGATTCTCAACATAATTAATCATTAGAAAAATACAAATTAAAATCAAATGAGATACCACTACACACCTATTAAAATGGCAAGAAACAAACATTGTAAATATTTTGCTAAATGAATGAAGCCAAACACAAAAGACAACATATTGTATGGGTCCATTTATAAAACATTCTGGAAAAGACAAAAATATAGGGATGGAAAAGAAATTAGTGATTTTCAGAGATCAGGCATAGGAGGAAATATCAACCACAAAAAGGAGGGACAAGAGAATTGCTGAGGAGATGGAACTATTTTGTATCATGATTGCTTAGTGGATTTATGGCTCTTTTCGTATGTCAAAACTTACAGATTTGTACACCATAAAGATAGACTTTTACTACAAACAAAACTTTTTAAAACAACCATCCAGGATATTGGATGAAATTAAAATGGAATATAAACAACAACAAATAGCTATTTTATAATTTTTCAATTATAACCACACTGAAGGAGGTAGGGATGTAAAAATATAGTCCAAGTTACACTGGAAAACAATATTTTAAGTAGATAATATAACACAAAAGGCAAAGAAGACTGCACAAAACTTATCTTCTGAGAGGGTCAAGAATAACGACATCCCAGACATTGGTTTCCAAATGACTTTCTCAAATAAAATGAACCAGGACTCCTTGAAGAAGCAGTTAATTCCAGGGTTCAGAGAGGAAAAGTTCACAATGATCCTGGAGAATATCCTGATGCCAAAATAAGAAAGTTCAGAATAGCTAATTTGAATCACTTCCAATGGACAAAGTTGAAACAATTTGCCAGAAACAACGAAGTAATGATAGTGTTGGTTTATAACCCATAGAATAGTTATAAGCCCCTATTGATAAAAATAAATAATAGGGGGCTGGCCCCGTGGCCGAGTGGTTAAGTGGGTGCGTTCCGCTGCAGGCGGCCCAGTGTTTCGTTGGTTCGAGTCCTGGGTGCGGACATGGCACTGCTCATCAAGCCACGCTGAGTCAGCGTCCCACATGCCACAACTGGAGGGACCCACAACAAAGAATATACAACTATGTACCAGGGGGCTTTGAGGAGAAAAAGGAAAAAAATAAAATCTTAATAAATAAATAAATAAATAAATAAATAATAGAATGAATAAATGAGGGAGAAGGGACAACTCTTCCTTACGAAAGAATTTAAATTATTAAATGTAGAATGAATTAGGGAGATAAAAACTTACACTAAGAACACCATAGTCATAACCGTTGCAGGCAAGATCCACACATAAATGCAAACTTCAGTGGTCAAAATTTTAAGAAAGAATAGAATGTTTGCATGGTCACAAACTATATTCCCCAAAATAGACATAAATTACAAAGAGAAAATAATAACTTGATACTGAAGAAATCTGGCAAAGGTCATCTTAACCAGTGATTGAGGTTAGCATTACCAGTAATAAGACATCTTGACATCATATAACCCTGATATAATACACCGAGAAGGCACTTCACTTGTGTGGTATGCTTTCTAAAAATGCAAAAGCACAATCTACATGAGAAAACATCAGGCAAATCCAAAAAGAAGGACATTCTACAAAATAACTGACAAGTATACTTGAAAAGTGCCAAAGTCATGAAAGATAAACACTGAAGAACTGTCACAGACTGGAGAATAAAGAGACACAACAACTAAATGCGATCCTGAATCGGATTCTGGAAAAGAAAAGGACATCAACGGAAAAACTTATAAAATCTAAATAAAGCCTGTAGGTTAGTTAATAACATTTTGCCAATGTTAATTTATTAGTTGTGCAAGATGTTAACATTAGAGGAAGCTGGGTAAAGGGCATATTTGAAATTTCTTCATTATTTTTGCAACTTTTTGTAAATCTAAAATTATTTCAAAACCAAAAGTTAAAAAGCATACTTTAGCATCATTATGAATATCAATAATTGTATTTAGGAGGCAATCAGATGAATATGTGGTGTATATATATTATCATTATCACTATATCTATATATATAATGTTTTTATATATAAATAATACATTTATACATATAAAATAATAATGTCTGTACCAGAAAAGATGGCAGGGAAGAAAAGATTTATATAGTATTTAGAAGATTATGAGGCTTGTGGATCTAAGTGATATGGAGTGGAGTGGAGAATATTAAAATTTGTTTTCAGATTTCAGGCTTCAGCAAATAGATATCAATAATATTAGCAAATATAGATAAAACGAAACTAATTATATTATAAGAAAAACGAGGTCAATACCAGAGAAGTTGTATTCAAGGTAATTGTGGGACATCTAAAAATACCAGGAAAAGTTCAAAGTTCAAGTCTGAACAATACAACAGAAAAAGTAATATATGAATAAGTTTAAGAGTGATTTACCATCTTTACACAGCTAAAAAATATTGGAACCAAGTTCTCCTTTCTGCTAGTCTTGTGGTAGATATTAAATGACAATTTCCTACAGAAAAAGATACTAAATGAAACTTTGAATGAATGGGCAATTTTTCAGTGATGAACTGTTCACCTGGAATTAATGGAATTCCCACAGGAATCTGTCCAAAACATAGGAAATAAGATCTGCAGACAAAAGCGCATGATTATCATAGTCACGTTAGACCCAAAGAACCAATAATACACGATTGAAAATAAAAGTCCAATGATACGATAACAAATGAGAACATAAATTTTCTGTAAGCTTTGTTTTTTTCTGACAAACTACATTTATTAGCAAATAGGAATAAAAACATCACACAACCTGTTCTCATAAACCTGGGGCCGTTCTTCTGTCTGTTATCAGGAGACACCAATGGATTCCTGTATGAATGACTTACTTCAGGCAAATAGAGAGTATTCTGACTGCAGGACTAAGCAGCCCCACTTGGGGTCAGGAAACAGAGACCCCCATGACATGGTGGACTCGGGTCCTGCAGACCGGTGGACTGGCAAAGCTGCCCATAAGATGTGAGGCTCCACGACCTAAGCTCTTCTGATACTGTGCTCATCCAGGACAGTAGGGTTCAACAGCTTCATATTCTGACATCTCATTTCCACCAGGGACAGAATTACTTATAAAACCCCTTTTTGCTAATTAACTTACAAATGTAGATTTCTTTTTACCAGCTTTAAGTATAATTGACAAAATTTTGTATAAAATGTGCAACATAATAATTTGATATACATATATTTTGTGAAATGATTACACATTAGGTTAATTAACACATCCATCACCTCTAGAGTTGTCCCTCTTCGTGTGTGTGTGGTGAGAACACTTAAGATCTACTCTATTAGCAAATTTCAAGTATACAATACAGTCACCATGCTGTACATGAATTCTCAGAGCTTGTTCATCTTATCCACAAAGACTTGTACCTTTTGTCCAGCATCTCTTCATCGTCCCCACTTGCCAGCCCCTGGTGACCATCATTCTACTCTCTGTTTCTTTGAGTTCAACTCTTTTCTTTTTTATATTCCACACATAAGTGATATTGTACAGTATTTGTCTTTCTCTCTCTGGCGAATTTCACTTAGAATAATGTCCTTCAAGACCATGCATGTTGTTCCAAGTGGTAGGATTTACAACTTTCTCATGGCTGAAAAATATTCCATTGTACACTAAAGTGGTACCACAACTATCAAAACAGCAGAAAGTATATAGTCATACAGTAATCTAAGTCATTGTTAAAAATTTGGGAATGTTTGGGCTGAAGACATAACCTTAGTGAATCTTTCAAGATGCATTCATTTTATTGGAACTCTTTCAACGTGACCAGTTGTATGCTAATAATCCTCATGAAGACTGAGGCCTCTGGTCTATATTTGTCTTTTGTTTAAAAGTATAATATAGTACCATGACGCTATGTGTTGCTAAAATCCAGACATACCATTCATACTTTTAATCCTGTTTATGAATTCCAATCATGTCACTAAAAGAAATCAATGCAGTGTGAAATGAAGTGTTCATTGTGAACTCTCACTAGCTCTTCATCAAAGGATTAAGATCATTGACTTTAGAATGAGACAGATGTGTCTCATTGTCACAATTTATTCTCGTTTCCTTATAAATATGTACCAACTTGGGAAAGATTTTTTTTCTAATTTGAGATACGGATATAACAAATATTTTACTTCCCTCCCTGTGAAATTTCTATTAAAAATGACATTCAAAATCAATTAATATAATACAACACATCAATAGAATGAAGGACAAAAGTCACATGAACATCTCAATAGACACAGAAAAAGAATTCGACAAAATTTAATACCTCTTCATGACAAGAACACTCAATAAGCCAGGAATAGAAGGGAACTTCCTCAATCTGATAAAAAACATCTATAAAAAACCCACAGCTAACATCATTTTTAATGGTGAAAGACTAATTACTTTCCCCCTAATATCAGGAGTAAAACAAAGTTGTTCCCTCTCACCACTTCCGTTCAACGTTGTTCTGGACGTTCCAGTCAGGATGATTAGGTAAGAAAATGAAAAAAAGGCTTCCGAATTGGAAAAGAAGAAATAAAATCGTATTTGCAGATAACATGATCTTGCATATAGATAATGCTAAAGAATCCACAAAAAATTATTAGAGCTAATAAGTGAGTCTAGTAAGATTAAAGAATACATGCTCAACATACAAAAATCAACTGTGCTTGAATGTAGTAGTAATAAGCAAACTGAAAACAAAATGACGAAAACAATTCCATTTAAGTAGAATCAAAAAAATAAAACACTTAGGAAAAATTTTAACGAAAGGCATGCAAAACAGTCTCTGAAAACTACATAACACTGGAAAGAAATAAGGTACCTAAAGAGATGAAAAGTTACACCACATTCATCAATTAGACAACAATATTATGAAAATGACAGTACTCCACAAATTGATACACAGATCCAATGCAATCCTCATCAAAACCCAGCTGACTTCTTTACAGAAATTGACTAGCTAATACTAAAATTCGTATGGAAAGTCAAGGGATCCAGAAAAGCCTAAACAATCTCAAAAAAGAAGAATGAAAGTTTCTCAATTTCAAAACTTACTTCAAAGCTACAGTAATCAAGACAGTAGGGAATTGGCATAAGGATCAAAATATATGGATCAATGGAGTAAGATTGAGTGTCCAGAAATCAACCTTCATATTTTTGGTCAATTGGTTTTCAACAAAGGTTCCATGATGGTTAACTGGGGAAAGAATAGTGTCTTCATCAACGTTTCTGGGACAACTGGATAACCACATGAAATGATGGAAGTTGGACCTCTATCTCATACTACATAGAAAGATTAACTCAAAATGTACCTAAGACTTAAATGTAAGAGGTTAAACTATAACACCTTTAGAAGAAAACGTGGAGAGTGTAAATCTTTGTGATCTTGGATTAGGCAATGGTTTCTTATATATGATAACAAAAGCACAAACAAGAAAAAGAAATAAAGATAAAATAAACATTATCAAAATTAAAAACATTGTTCTTCTAATAAAACCAAGAAAATCAAAAGATTTTCCAGAGAAGGGTAAATATTTTTGCAAATTATATGTTATAAAAGATTTACATCTAGAATATATAAAGAACCATTACAACTCAATAATGGACCAATAACCCAATTAAAAATGGACAAAGGATCTGAATAGATATTTCTCCAAAGAAGATGCGCACATGGCTAACAATAACATGAAGTAATGCTCCTTATCATTAGCTATTAGGACATGCAAATCAAAACCACAATGAAATACCACTTCACACACACTATGTTGGATAGAATAAAAAAGAAAGATAGGGGCCGGCCCCATCGGCAAGTGATTAAGTTCGATCTCTCTGCTTGGGCCACCCAGGGTTTCTCCGGTTCCCATCCTGGTTGCAGACATGGCACCACTTGTCAAGCCGTGCTGGGGCAGGATCCCACATAACACAACCAGAAGGACCTACAACTAGAATATAGACTATACAACTATGTGCTTGGGGGCTTTAGGGAGAAGAAGAGGAAAAAAAAAGAAGATTCACAAGAGACGTTAGCTTAGGTGCCAATCTTTAAAAAAATAATAATAATAATAATGAGAGTTGCCAAAGATGTGGAGAAATTGACATCATGCAAGTGTTGGGAATGTGAAATGATGTGGCTGCTTGGAAACAGTCTAGTAGTTCCTTGAATGTTAAACATAGTTACCATATGATGCGGCAATTCTACTCCTGGGTATGTGTCTAAAATAAATGCAAACACGCCCACACAAAAACTTTTACATTAATGTTCACAGCAGCATTGTCCATAATAGCCAAATAATAGAAATAATCCAAAAGCCTATCAACTGAAGAAGGATAAATAAAATGTGATATACCCATAGAATGGAACATTATTCAGCAATAAAAGTAAATTAAATACTGATATATGCTATCATTTGGACAAACCCTGAAAACACCATGCTAAGTGAAAGAAGCCACTCACAAAGGAGCACGTATTGTGTGAGTCTGTTTATGTGAAACACACGAACAGATAAATCCATAGGGACAGAAAGTAGATTTGTGGTTGTCTGGGCTGGGGGACAGGGAGACTAATGTTGACAGGTAAGGTGTGCAGGCATATGGGGAGCATAATAAAAATGCTCTGAAATTGATTGTGATGATACGTGCGCTACTCTATGAACATAGCAAAACCATTGAACTGCACACTTTAAGTGGGTGAATTGTTTAGTATACGAATTATTATTGGCAAAGTTTTTAAAAAATATCATTCAAGTGCTAAGAATGACAAAAGACAGCCTCAGTGCTGAAAAGGGCGGAGACTGCAGGAAGGAGGGAGTGTATGCCCCATGTAAGGGGAAGTGCTGTAATTCTGATCAAGCCTATTTTTGCCAATAAGGAATAGGGTCAAAAGTTGCCAAATTTTCTGAGTTTAATTAAAAGGAAAAGAACCTCATAAAACAGGAAGTCCTGATATTGATGTAAACACTCTTAATGCAAAATATTGGTGACTAATTCCACTTTGGCCAAACAACACCTCTGAAGTCAAGATTCCATCTTGCAGGTAGCCTTTTTGCAAGCTGTTATAATTTGTAGTTTACAAAGGATTCTCACAATGTTTGTGATTACACGGGAGTGTGGTATCAATAGGAACACATCCATGCAATCAGTATTCTTTAGGTATCTATTATAACAATAACCATCAATATTTAATGAACATTAATACCGTTCCAGGCTTGACCTAAGAATAGAATGAATATTTTGACACCAATTCTATTAGTTAGGTCTTATTATTATTATTCCCATTTTACAGATGAGAAATGTGTGCTTCAGAAAGTTAAGTGACTTGGTCGATATTCTACAGTTAGTAAGGGCTGAACTGGGGTTTAAAAGCAAGCACCGGTTGCCAGAGACTGTACTCCCCACAATTATGCTGTGCGGCCTCTTTGTGTGCTGAGCCTGAGGCACACAGTCATGGGCACACCGTCGCTGCCGTCATGGCCCATGAAATGTAACGGGGAGAAGATTTGTGCACAATTTCAACACAATGTGGTATGCACACTAATGAAATACCACAATAGGATACAACGGGAAGCACCTTAACTTATGGGCAGTAGTTGACAATTTAGCTGACGTTTTTGATGGACAAACACGAATTTGCCAGAATGAAAAAGAGGGATAGGCGATTTGAAGTGGAGAATGCTCAGCATGTGCAAAGGTAGGAATGAAGAATAGAAACTTGCTCAGGAACTGTAAACACCTCAATGTTACACAGAAAATGATGGGAATAAATTTGGATTTGTTTAGTGATAGATGAGGTCAAATCACAAAAGAAGCAATTAAATACTATATCATAGTGGTGAGGACCCTTTGAAAATCTATGTTTTGGAAGAAATCTCATGGCATTAGGGTAGAGGCTGATTTTAAGGCAAGCAAGAAGATAATTTAAAAAGTGATTAAAATAGTCCTAGTAAGAGATGATAACCATTCAAAGAGGAGCAAAAACACGGCTTTGCCTTTAAATGTCTCGTTAACTGGTTAACAATGTGATTGTGTGTGTGTGTGTGTTTCCCCAATCATTTGCTGCTAACATACATTTATGATCTTAGATAAGTATTTGCGCATATCAAAATGTTAATTATTTAGACTGCATTTATAACATATATAATCTAAATTAAATTTGAAAAGCCAGGATTTTTCCTTTGTGGAGCAATAGTAAGCAAGTGGATAAAAAATTCTGATTTTAGATGCTTAAGCAAATATACTAATTACTAACATAGATAAGAATATAAACAATGCTATCCTAACTTAAATTTCGTTTCTCTATTGAGAAGTTAATTTTCCTCCTCACCACTAGAAGGGCTTCAGATTGCAAGGTAAAGATTGCGAACGGTATAAAATATGAAGACGAACGAGAATGAGCATACAGAAACAGAATTTAAAGTATGCTCATTGGATGCTTGATTCATATCCTCTTACATGCATTTGTATTCCTCCTTTTATAAGATATCGCATTACTGTGAATAGAACACCAAGTATGTAAAATATTGGGTGGGCAATACATTTCTAAAACATCTGCTACTTTTTAATTAAATTACCTCTTTGTAAATACTTTAAGATTCTTTTACGGGCTGACAGAATGCAAATGATGGGGTTTTTTTTATTCTTTGCAAAAGGAAAACAGTGCCACCTAATGTTAACTATCACTGGTTATGTGGAAGTTTACATAACCATGCAGAAAAAATTGATTTCAAAAGATTTTTCTTAAAATAATTTTACGATTAATTAAATTTAAACTTGAGATTTATATGAAAGGAAAATAAATTCTATAGTTGAAACTATACTTAGTAAAAGTTCAAGTAACTTTTCTGACCTTTTCCTCAAGTCCTCCATTTAATGAAGTTAAGTACTCTCTGAAGGTGAGTATTTGTTTTAAGCACATTTGTATTCCTTGTTGTGCTGACACAGAGGTGTTTAATAAAAATTTGCTAGTTTAAACTTTCCTACATAATGTAACTGTGATAAAAATATTTAAATCTTAAATACAGAAGAAAGAATAAAATGAAGGAAGTAAGGGAATACATATTTAGCTGTTTATTTTAAAGTTGTAAAGATAATGCATAACCATTACAGAAGATTGAAAAGAATTCTAAAGAGCAGAAGGAAAAATAAATGGTTTCATCAGCCAGAAATAACGGCTTTTTTAAACTCTGGATCATTTCCTTAGACGGTTATTGTAGATATAGCTTATGCTTTTTTTTTATGACCATAATTTATTTTAAATTTTAAAATGAACTTGCTTTTTTTTACTAACCTTCCTAAATAGTTACATTTTATTTTAATAAAAATTTCTAAAAGTTAATTTAGTATTCCATTATATATATATATTTTTAAGATTGGCACCTGAGCTAACAACTGTTGCCAATCTTTTTTTTTTTCTCCTTTTTTCTACCCAAATACCCCCAGCACATAGTCGTATGTTTTAGTGGGTCCTTCTAGTTATGGCTTGTGGGACGCTGCCTCAGCATGGCCTGACGGGTGGTGCCATGTCCATGCCCAGGATCTGAACCGGTGAAACCCTGGGCCGCGATGTGGAGTGCGTGAACTTAATCACAAGGCCACGGGGCTGGCCCCAAGTATTCCATTATATTTATTCAGATAGAATAGTGTCGTTTACTTAACCAGTTCAATATTCTTGAATATTTAGGATGCACTTCATTTTAATATGTTATAAAATTATAAATAATGTTATGATGTTTATATTTGCCATATATTCTTTTAGTAGTATATTTTTAAGTTTATGTCTTTATGCTAGAAGAGAATTCTTGTAACTCCATAAAGTTGTTGATGTTCTAAATTTTCCCACTTGTATTCACATGATTTTTAAAAAGAAAAATTTAGATGGGGGCCTGCCCAGTGGTGCAGTGGTTAAGTTCACACATTCCCCTTTGATGGCCTGAGGTTCATCTGTTCAGATCTGGTACGGACCCATCCTGCTTGTCAAACCATGCTGTGGCAGACATCCCACATATAAAGCAGAGGAAGATGGACACGGATGTTAGCTCCCGGCCAGTCTTCCTCAGCAAAAAAGAGGAGGATTGGCAGCAGATGTTAGCTCAGTGCTAATCTTCCTAAAAAAAAAAAAAAATCAGTGGAAATATATTCTTATTTTAATATTGAGAAATCCAGAACCCCCAAATTTTCATTAGTTTGAGTCTAAATTAGATCTCAGATCTTTACGTATTAATTTAAATAACTATCTTGTCATGTATTAAAATAGAAAGAAAAATTATTTTTCCACTTTTATATGTGCCTATGTGACTGAAAATTATTCTTTAATTTTTTATAGGAATTAGTTTTATGATCTCCTTTTAAATCTAATTTAATGGCTGTCATTTCTCTAACATAGACAAATAGATTTAAATTAGCATATAAGAAACATGAATGCCTACTAGTGCTGGATTAAGGGGATATAGATAACCAATTTTCCTATAACCATCCTTTTCTCATGGAATTTATAAGATAGTATTTATTGAAGTATAATGTACATACAGCAGCATGCAGTGATCATAAATGTGTCACTTGAAGAATTTTCACAAAGTGAACATGCATGTTTAGCCAGAAGCCAATTCAAACAGAATGCATGAGGTCCCCGGAGCACCCTCCCATCTCCCACAGTCAGACCTTCCTTCAGTCACTACACTGAGCCTGCTCCCCACCCCCACACACTCCTCAATTTTATGCCTCAGAAGGTCAGTTTATAAGTGGAATTCTACAATTTATACATTTATGTGTCTGGCTTATTTCACTCAAAAATATATGAGATTCACCCATGTTGATGCACGTAGTTGTACTCTGTTCATTATCATAGGTCTCCAATATTCCATTGTCTAAATATGCCACAAGTTCATTATATATGCCACTGGTAGGGTAACCATGACCCATAGGCCAAATCTGGTAGGCCATCTTTTTTGTCGGTAAAGTTTTATTGAAACACAGCCATACCCATTTATTTATGTATTTTCTGTGGCTGCTTTCAACCTACAATGGCAGAGTTGAGAAGTTGTGATAGAGACCATAGGTCCTGCATATACATGTCCTAAATTATTTACTATCTGGCCTTCTGTGAGAAAGCTTTGCTGGCCCCGATCCATGCTGTATATGATGGATATTTGATTTGTTTCTAGCTGGGGATTTTAAGAGTAGGGCTGCTGTGAACATTATTGAAAACGTAATTGGTAAACACATGAACTCATTTCTATGGGGTCTATATCAAGAAGCAGAATCCTAGCTCAGCGGCACTCGGGATGTTTACTTTCAGATAATACTGGTAAAGAGTTTTCTAAGATAAGTTTACTGATTAATTCACATCTGCATCAAGGCTAACACTTGGTATATCTTCTTCATTTTAACCATTCTGCTGGGTGTGTAATGGAGTTGCATTGTAACTTTGATGTCCATTTTCTTAATAACTAATAAAGTTGATCATCTTTTAATATGTTCACTGGCCGTTTGTTTATCTTCCTTCACAAAGTGCTTATTCAAGTCTTTTCTGTTCCCCTGTCCAGTTATCATCCTTTTCTGTGTTGTAGAAATATAAAATGGACATGAGTCATTTGCAGATATGTGTCTTGCAAAATATTTTTTCTGCACTGTGGTTTGTGTTTTCACTCTCTGACTTACGTAGGTTAAAAGAAAAGAAGTTATTAACTTCAATGTAGTCTAATTTATGCATATTTTTCTTAAATGTTGCAAATGTTGTTGGCCTTTTTGAGAAACTTTTAACCGCTTCAAATTCTTAAGGAGATTTTCCTATGTTTTCTTTTAAAAGATTTAGTACACTGCCTACACATGTAGATCCTGAATCTCCCTGAAATTGACTTCAGTGAAATGTATGAGGTAGAGACTGTAGTCTTATTTTTTTTTTCAGTATGAGTATTCAATTTATCCAACACCTTTTACTAAAAACAATTCTTTCTGCACGGCACTGCAACGTCATCTTTATCACATTGGATTTTAATGTCTTTTCTTTCACATATCAAGTTTCCTCATATCTTTGGGTTTATTTTCAGATTATCTAGTATACAATATTGTTGCTAATTGATGCTATTACTATAGCTTCATAAATCTTAATATCTGGTAAGGTGAGTAACCTTACATAATTTCTCAAAATTGTCTTAGATCTTTTTATGAAGGTAGTAATGCTCATCAAATATTCCATGTGCTGTCTTTCATTTATCTTCCTCCTTCAAGTAGGCAGAGCAGGTGGTTAGTCCTACTGAACAAGTTATCAGCAGGAGTGTCACTTCTGTGCAAAGCATTAAAGAGGAAATGCCAGTGTTCCATATCATGCACCGTCTTCACCTCTGACACCGAGTGAGGAGGCCCACTGATGAGCTACAGAGAGAATAAGATAAAAAAAAAAAGGAAAAAACCCTAAATTCCTAAGTCAACACGAGACGATTACCCTAGAGAATCAACAAACCTAACAGAGACTTTGCATGCACGAGAAAATTTGAGGGGAGGAGAAGCCACTGAGATTTTTAGGAGGTTTGCTATTTTAACATAATCCTGTACTATTCTGACTAATTCAACTATTCTTGGTAGAGTTTTTATTTTTAAGACAAAGGACATCACTATCTATTGAAGTCTAATTACATGCAAATTAAAGATGCAGATGCTTTATTTATTACAATAGCCATTTCAGTTAGATAGATTATGCTGCCATCTTGCTTGAAAAGCCAGTCCAGATAAATAAAGGTAATGTATGCATCAGGAACACAAGTACTCTGTCTATCCTATCTCTTAAAAGGGGCAGCAACAGTTATTTCACGTTGACATAGAGCCATGTACTTTTTTTGGAACGTGACTTTTAGCACTACAAGAATCTGCCTCCAACTTGTGCCCCCTCCCCTTCTTTTTTTGGTGAGAAAGACTGGCTTTGAGCTAACATCTGTTGCCAATCTTCCTCTACTTTTCGTGTGTAGGACACCACCACAGCATGGCTTGATGAGTGGTATGTTGGTCCACGCCCAGGATCTGAACCTGCACACCCTGGGCCACCAAAGTGGAGTACGTGAACTTAACCATCACACCACCAGGCCAGCCCCTTATGCCCTTTTTCATAGCTTGACCTACCATAGATCAGACAAAATCTGAGGAGATGCTATTTTTTATAAGATGTCCCCTCCCATGCCTGGTAACATAGGTGTCAAGCAAAGCCCCAGCTGGATCTCAACACAAAATTAGTTTTTCACAAAGATTTTATAACAACAACTTTCTTGGTCTTTGTTTCCCACTCCTACTCTTCCATCTTCTCCAGCAGGACACTGTAAATCTCTGCACTTCTCCTGTCATATCCCTTTTCATCACTTTCTGGGAATAATAGTAGATATTTTCACTGACATCTTCCCCATATAATTTTGTCTTCTTTCCTATGTGAAACAGCTATTAAAAAGAAGGTGAGCTATGGACTTTGGGTGACCATGATGTGTCAATGTAGCTTTATCGATTGTAACAAATATATCACTCTGGTGAAGAGATGTTGATAATGGAGGAGGCCAGGCATGTGTGAGAACATGGGAAAATGGGAAATCTCTATACTTTCCTCTAAATTTTGCTGTGAACCTCAAACAGCTCTAAAAATCTGAATAGGCATATTTTATAATCATGTAATGCACATAGCAAATATTTAAAAAAAGCACGCTTTAGCATTCCAAATTGTATTTTTAAAAACTCTAAACTATGTTCTTTATATAGCCAAACCTCACCTTTTCTACCTATATTGGTCACAGGAGCAGAAATTGACCCTAAGTGAATAGATTCTTGCCCTTAATATAATTGTAATATAATTTAGTTATTATAGTATTAAAATAATTTTGAAAAATAACCCACATAGGTCTAAAGTTTCAAATTCATCCGGGGTTAAGAAAATGTCATTTAGTAGAAGACATAACAGATTTGCCTACCTTCTGAGATCTCCTTTTAATTAATGCAGATCTCTGTGTGTTTATTAATAATATACCCAATTTATTTATTCAGAGAAACGACATTGGAGCATAGAATGGTGTTCACCAGATGGGTTTTACCTCGTCATCCACAAATGAGTCTCTAATTCAATACAGATCTTGTCAACCAATATGGCAAAGCTCTCTATTAAGAATGAGATAATCAGGTACACGCAGTTTCGTGTAATGTAGCTTACTTCACATTTCTTAAAAAAAAAAACCACAATCTCAAGAATCTGCTTGAGCCAAGTCATATCTTAACAAGAACAATTCCACTGTTACTATAGAAACCAACATCAAGAGCCATCACTTTTCTGTTCTCTCCCTCCCCTTCCAAATCCCCAGAGCCTTTGGGCACAGAATCATAAACTAATTCCCAGCCACCAAGGTTACAAAGTCTGATGATAAGTGATGGAGACACTGAGTTGGCTTGACCACTGATCCACACCTCACACTGGGACAACATAACAAGTGCAAGCACTGAAAGGCATAGATAAGGAAAGAACAGGCTTTCTCAGGGTGAGCTATAAAAAGAAGCACCTAAAGTAAGAACCCAACATATGCTACACCAAAAATACTGGCAAAACAATCTCATTCAATTATCTCCTTCCAAACCAACTGTGTATTATATTTAAAGAGTAAAAGCATTAAAATATTTAAAAATAAATATCTCAGTGAAATAAGCTTTTCAGGAAAAATAATTACATGACATATAAATTAGTAATCAGTAATGTTTTATTTCCTGTAGTTATTTAAGAGAAAAGGGAAAAAAATACGAAAATATTTCCGTACATGCAAAAAGACGAAAACAGATTTTAGAAAATTAAGTTGTCTCACACAAGGAGAAAGGAAAAATACTAACAGAAAATATTTTAATAAGTGTTGCTTTATAGAATGTTTCATATGTACACACATGCACACACAAACATGCACACAGATGTTTGTTTCTTTGCTGATCTTTTACTAGACATAGAACACAAAACCTGTTAACCCGTTATGGTTACCTGATGAATGTTCTTTTTGGATTCAGGTACCTTTTTAGGACCTCTTTGACTGGGTTAATTGGAATGAATCACCCATTTATGCCCCAAATATTATATCTGTGTGTGTATATATATATATATATATATATATATATTCCTCCCATGTACCTCCAGATGCATGTGAACAATTTGTTCCAATTATTTCTTCTAGGATCCTATATTGTAATAATGTGTACTTGGGTTCTTCTGATTAGAGTTATACTTGCAGGTTAGCGTAAGGCAGGAAATGATGCAAGAGAGCTTAAGTAACTCTTTCAGATCATCTGATCAGATATGCATTAAAGATACATTTTGATTCGGCATTTGGGCACATCGTCGAAGCACTGCTGTAGTTAAACACGTATTGGGAGAATCATGGAAAGCTTCCAGGTTAGGATGTCTCTAGGCCAGATTCTCAAACTGCCTAAGTGCATGTGCTTATCAATCCAGTACAATTTACCCAACACTTACCAAGTGCTAAAAAACATGAAAAGCCTGTCATCGTTACTGTGGAGACATTAGGTAGAAGGAAATAAATCCTATCATAAAATGTCATACTATTAGAGTAAAGAGGATGTTAATGTTATTGTGGTATTAGAGATGGCTTCAGAGTTGCCATTCGTCAGGGTGCTTGAAGTATAGGCCAGAGTTCAATAGCAGAGGAAAGTGGAAGAAAATTTCAGGTAAGGGAACAGCATTAACAACAAGAGAGTATATGAAATATTAAATGATGTTACTTAAGTCGATATCAATAAAGACTTTCCCAGCTCCAAATTATTGTATATCAACATTCAGTATTTCTGATCTCACATTATTGTAACTTAGATGTACCTTCTATACTTTCCCTCGAGGAAAATTAATTTTGGTTCCAGAGTTACATGGCCTGAGTTTCACTGCTGGCTTATATTACTGATTCATGACCGTTTCATAAAATTTACATTTCCTTTATGCTTACCAACTTGAGGATATTTTTGAAATATTTTGCAAATTCAAAACTTTGTTTTCAGTCTGGGCTTATTTCAAAGTCTATAGCAGTCTTCCTTCATTTATTCCCTTTTCATTTGAAGTGGCTGCTTCCCTTGAATAAGGAGACATGGCACAATGATATTTCAATGTGTACAAAATGCGAAAACTTAGATACGGGCCAAATCTTTTAGAAATGTCAAATCCTACAGGTGAAATATCAACTGATATACAATGTATTTCAAGAGTTGTTAAAATTTCAGGCGTAAACAGTGTTTGTGATTATAGTTATTCAGAAAATAAATATTTAATATAGATAGAGACATAGTTTGTCATAATTTTCACAGGGAAAAATTCATTTCAAGGTTGTAAGAACATTAATATCACTAATAATTAATCATAGATTTTTAAAGTATTACAATTTTTACCATACATATTTTATTATTATTAATTACAATTCTTTTTACTTTGCACTTTAGGAATATATATATTAATTAATTCCTTATTCTGGAAGAAACAAATAAACCGCTTGGTTTGAAATCCCAAACCTTCCATAATTAAGTCTCAAAGGAATTTCCAAGATTTACTCCACTTTTGGTTGCATGATGTCTCTAACTCTTTTAAAAGGTTTACGAGAACTTTAATCTTCCAGCCTCTGTGTATTGACTAGCAAAATATCATTAATTAACCTTCTTCACCTATCCAGCTAGTCTTGTATGAATTATAAAATCCAGCATAAGCGTCATTTTCTTCTTTGAAATCTTCCAGGTCTAACTCATCTTTTCTGATCTAACATCCTCTGTGATGATCTAACATCCACTGTCTTCCTAATGACACGTGACATGCTCATGCAAAATACATTCTTATCAGTAATAGTATATTGTTACCAGCTGTGACATAAGTCAGTCTGTAAACCAAGCCCAGTCTCCACCCTTTTCTCACACACCTATCTGATGTGCATTGGCAGTAATGTGAAAAACCTTTGTTATTTATTACCAATTACTATTACATATGTACTGCCTGTGACAAGTGTTCATACTATTTTACTGTTGTTATTTAAACATGTAACAGAACGTATGTTTATACATTTGAATATTTATACTAAATATTCTATTCTATTATGTTACACTTATTTTATTTATTATTGTGTATTGTTATTTGCCCTAAATTTTACACATGCTTCTAAAATACAATGTATCTTATGTTTGACATTATGATTGTAACTTATTGCTGATTGTAACTTAGAGCTTGTAAAGTTATAGGCTTTATAACTTAATATAGATTCTTGAGTTCAGAAAAAGAGCTAGTGCCTTTCTCTATCTTAAAGAATCAAATTAATTTCTTTTCACTTCTTCGGTGGTATCTATTGTCTACAAAAGTACCGTGAAGGTTGGGCCAAGAATACGCACCTCTTGCTATCAAGTTTACAACCTAATTAATCTCAACATTTAAGTAACAACAGAAAATATAAATAGTTTTGCAAGTACTCAAACCCCTGTTTTAGAATGAAAGTTCATGAAGTCTTTGGAGTAAGCAAATGGAGACACTAATCTTAGAGATTGTATTTCCTCATCGTGTTTATGATCATCATGGAAACAAAAAATGTGCTAGCTCAAGCCTTTCTCAAAATTGGAGCAAGTTTTATTTCTGTCATAAAAAGAAGAACACTTTTCCATTCGCAGCATTCTAGAGTCCTCTCTGAGTTTCACACTAATTCCATTAATATATTTACTATCCCATGAAAAAGGAGAAGGAATGGAAGCTGAGTTTGTCTGACTCATTATTATACTTTATCACTAATTTGAAAACGTTAAACTTGCAGATTTTTTCACTTTTCTGTTTGAGAATTAAACACTTTTCAACTTAGAACATCTGCCCCTGAGCTATAATCTTAAAGAATTATGTGGACATCTTTTGGGTTCATAGCCAGCATCAACAGAGCAGAGAACTGCAGGATTATTAACTAAAAGCAATGTGATGGCAAAATATTTGAGACAACAAGGAGTTCAGGCACTATTTTACATATTTACCCTGATATACTATAGTTTTATTTCTTCTATTTTACAAACAAATAAATGCATTGTATCAAGGGCTTTAACATCTAATCTCAAAGAATATAAGCGAGATATTTCCATCAGAGCCAATTTCACTCCAATTCCCTACACTAAACCAGGAAATAAATGAAAAAAAACCTCTTGAAAATTGTTTATTTTCCCTTTATTGAGATCTCTCAAAAAAAAAAAAAACAGTTAAACAGTACAAGAAATATCACAAAGCACAAATGTCACAAGGCTTGATTAGTTGCCAAATGATGTTACTAACAATTAGCGTTAACAGAGTTTGGAATTTGGCATATTGTGTTTATGAAGGATATGCTCATATGCGTATCTGTTAATTCTCTTTTGTTCATTTTATCTGACATCAAAAACATATTATCTATCAGATAGCATTGTCTGAAAATGGGACAAATTGCATACATTACCATTTTAGAATATTATTGCCGCGCTTTTCAATCTGTTCCGGCTAAGCCTCCAATTCACTTTGAAGACAAAGGTTTGTTTATGTAAATAGAATAATTATAGCACTTTTATATTAAGAGTAAGACCACAGCCAACCAAAAATATTGTTTATAAAGAGTTTTAAGCAGCCCAGAAAGAAGTTTAGAATATAATATTTAGAATATAATATATAATATAACATCTGAAAAGTGCAGAGTTTAAATCTACATGCTTTTACTCCTGCATAATCTCATCTAAGTGATAGGTATATATATAGGTATATATACACATGTACATATTTACGATATACATATATATGTACATGTATAAAAAAAGTAGAATGATTTACTTTAGTAGATGTTTACTTTAGTAGAATAGAATTTATTTTCATTTACTTTAGTAGAATAGAATTAGTAGTTGAAACTGCATGCTTCTGATCAGAATAACTATCAATGCTTACCAGATTTTATATTTTAATTTTCACAGCAGCACTGCCATGTCGTGAATTTTTCTGCTTATATAGGGAATACTTCGTTGGCTGCACCTTCCCCACAGCAGCTGCAATTGAGCAGACATTTTTGTAAAATGCAACTGTTTCCTTCCTCACAGTGACTTGGACTTAGGCTAAGCACTGGCCCAAACTTGCGTGGTTCAGAGTACCTTTCATCATTATTTGTTATCTCATCTAAGAACTAGAGAAAGAAGAATGAGGTTATATATGACAAGAAAAATCGAGGTAGGAGATGGTTAAAGATGACTCTTTTATTTTCAGATTCCCTCCATCCCAGTTTTTCACCTTTTGAGATCCCACTATATTTCCATATCTGAATTTATGAGACAACCTATTTGTATATTTATAATTAATTTCTGAATATGCTTCTGTGAAATTGAAGCGATTTATTTATAACCAACATAGTCTTAACTAGTACAATTACTCTAACCATTTAATACCTGAGGAAATTGAGGATCACGGAAATTAAGTACCTTTCCTCAAAGTCATACATCTGTTGGAAGTCAGAGACATCTTTTGGACACAGGTCTGACTCCAAAGTCTGTGTTCACTCTCTTACACCAAGATCAGGATAAGTGAGAGATTATTGATGATTCACGAGCTTTTAAAATTATTTTGTATTTCCCGAATTTTCAACAATAATCACACATTTATGAATGAAAGTATAAAAGTAATTTATTTTTGAAAAACATGTAAAACCTGTACATTCAGTAACGTTCTATTACTAAAATTTGAGAGCTTGAGTGTATAATTAATGTCTGGAGCTGGGGATTGGGGTGTTGAGCTCTGTGAGAAGGGTGAAGTGTGTTGAAATGACGTCAGAGACAAATTCCATGTATTTTACCTCTGTTTGCTTTTATGTTTTATGGTCACTTGTTGGATATAGTCTTTGTTTGCTTAAGACTATGTGTTATGCAATTGGAGATTGTATATATATACATACACACAATCTGCGTATCTGCGTATATATATATATATAGATAGACACAATATATCTATATTTCACAAATCAGGTTACTTAACCTTATTCAAATCATCCTTACCCATATGCATTTTTTTTTTTTTTGCCCTATTCTAGCAGGTACTGAGAGGATGGTAAACATTTTACACTTGAATTTCAGACGTGTTTCTTTTTCTACAGATCTGCACTTTTTACTATATATATTTTGAGGCTATGCTATTAGGTGCATATAAATGTATAATTGATATGTTTTCCAGGTAGATTAAAACTTTATCAAAATAAAATATCTCTTTTTAACTTTATTAATGCCTTTTGCCTTAAAATGTGATTTAGCTGTATAAATATAGCTATACAACTTCGACTGACGTTTTTATGATATATAATAATATATATATACACATAGTGGATGCCTGAAATTGTGATTAGTACTGAACCCTAAATTACCCATTGTAAGAGATTAACAACAATAACTAATAATAAAATAGAACAATTGTAACAATACACTGTAATAAATGTTACATAGATCTTAACTGCCTGAGCATACAATTTTTTGTCTTTCCTTATTAAGTCAAGAACTTTCATCTTTTCACTTAAAGAAAACACTTTACCACTTCTCCTTGGCATATCCAAATTGCCAGCATCACTACTCTTGCACTTTGGGGCCATTGTTAAGTAGAATAAGGATTACTTGATCACAAGCACTGAGATACTGAGAGGGCCAATCTGATAATCCAGACGGTTACTAAGTGACTAACAGGTGGGTAGTATATACAGCATGGATACTCAGAACAAAGAAATAACTAATGTCTAGAGCAGGAAGGAGTGGGAAGAAAAGCATGAAATGTCATCACACTACTTACAACAGGGCAAAATTTAGAACTTATGAATTGTTTATCCCTGGAATTTTCCATTTAATATTTTCAGACCACGGTTGACTTCAGGTAACTGAAAGAGGGAAAGCAAAACCATGGATAAGGGGGGACTACTGAGTGAGTATGTATATATGAATTTATTTTTAAACTTTTTGTATCCTTATAGTTTAGATGTGCTTCCTGCCAAAAGAAAAGTTTTGTGGTTTTTTAAGTGGGATAATCTTTGACTTATGATTGGACTCTGGCTCATTTACATTTGTTCTTAAATCAATATATTTGATATAAATCAAACTATTTTTGGATTTCTTTATCATGTTGATGGCTCTATGTGTTCTGGCTTCTCTCATTTTTCATCTTCTCTTTGGTTGATTTTCCCTCTCCTATATTTAACACTCTGTTAGCTTGAAATTTACACACTGTAATTATCATTAGTAATTCCCCTAGAGATTTCAGAATGATTCCCGATTTATCAAAGTCTAAATATCAAGCAGCTTTTTCACCCTTCTACAAAAAAAACGCAAGGAACTGAGAAAAATATACTTCCATTTATGCCCGCCTGATTACTCCTCCTGCGTCTCTAACATCCAATTGGGAGCATTTTTCTTCTGCCAAGAGAACACCCTTTAGTACTTCCTTTTGTGCCATCTGCTGATAAAAAGTCTTTCTTAGTCTTTGAAAATACCTTTATTTTTTTCTTCGTCCTTGAAGACTGTTTCTTTCTATGGGATTCCAAGTCAACAGTTCGGTGTCACTGTTACTGTTGTTTCAAGCTTCTGAAACAAAAATTAGTAAACAAGGTAAAAGGAAAATTGGCCCTAAACACTGGTTTCAGTTCTCCAAACGTCATGAAACCTGGTTTCTGGCCTGCTGTCTAAGGTAACTATAGCGGCATTTCAAGTCACTTAGTGGTTAAAACAATTCCTGTGTATTATTTCTCGCAAATGAATGAATTGCCTGACTGGTTCTTATCTGGGTCAGATGTGATTGTGTTTGGCTGGGCATGCCCATGGATGGATGGATGGGTAGTGAGCTGACTGAGGGTTGGCTGGTCTAGGATGTCCTTGCCTGGGCTTTCTCAGCTCTGTTCCATATGTTATCTTGTTCTCTAGCAGGATAGCCTGGGCTTGTTCTAATTATAGTGACAGGGTTCCAAGAATGGAAGCTTGAAATTTCCTTTGAAACAGGCTCAGAACTGGCAAACTGCCACTTCTGCCCAATTACTTTGGCCAAAGGCCATCACAGATTCAAAGGGGCAGAAAAAAGACTCCACGTTTTGTTGGGAGGAACCAAAGAGTCACATTGTAGAGGGTACAGATATTACAATTAATCTTCTACATCTGGTGATTCCTTATTTACCTCATTGCTTTTAAGTTGATGTTTAGGTATATCTGGCTTTTCTAGTTATCCTCTGAGGGAGAGTTGATCTGGCCTACTTAGTCTGCCATTACTGGAAGGCCGTTATTTCTATTTCTAGGAACTTTTGTTGTACAAACTGGTACAACTAGCAATAATGGAACTATCACATTTTTGTTAATAAGGGATGATAATTATTTTAATAGCACTATATTTTTTCCCGCAAAGCAGCAATATTCACTCACTCAGTCACATAGAGTATTCCGGCTAGGAAGTCAGGCAATGGCTCAGTGATATTCCCTTTGTCCCCAAGGAGTCCATGTACCAGCATGCTTAGTTATGCTTACTTCAAGTGGATATGTCATGTAAATTTAGTTCTTGACATTCAGGAAATTGCGTCTTTTTTATACAGTTCACTGATTGTCAAGTCCATGAACAGTTTATTGGATAGTTTCCACTCAATCAGTCTGTCTAGTGTAATTCTTCCCAAGGGACTGAAACTCCATGTGGTTATTTCAATCCTAAGTAGCTCTACTTGTATTGTAATCGTTGAGAACTCATGATTACCCTTTGCAGTGACTTTCCAGACTTGTTATTAAATTGTTGTTTTTCTTTCCCTGCTATCTAGCAGCAACCCCAGGGAAAAAAGCAAAAACAATTGTAAGCAAAATAAGACCATATAGTACATGCTCCGTTAAACAGAGAACTTCTGGAGGTAGTTCCTATTATTTTTCTTTTATTCTACATCAAAAAGAAGCAAAATTATAAGTTTGTACAAAATATCTACTGTTTTCTCTGTTGCAATGTCACTATTTTTAAATACTGTGCTCACCCAATACAATCGCTCTTTATCAAGTTATTGTTAAATTGGTAATGCTTACCATGAGTGAAGAGGTAACATCACTTATCTCAATAGCCGCTTAACTGAAGAACAATGCAGGTTTCAAAGGCCATGTGGTATTGCTCAGCACCATTATGCCTTCAAATTCTTCTTGACATTTGTTTTTCTAAATCTGATTCACAGATAGACCAATCAGAGATATTTATTAATCTGCCACTTTAGACAAGCACTAAAATCTGCACTTTCAGAAATAAAGATAAAAAGCATAAGGTATATCTCTCTTTATAAGAAATGAGGTAGGAAAACAGTAACATTAAAAAAAATAATCAATACTTATGGTCCAGAGTAATTAAATGCATATGTATACATGTTTTTAATATTTACTTAGAAAATTCATGCCCAAGACTGATTTTTAAGGATCACATAAAACACAATAATTCCTGTCAAATCTTTCCTGTTCCGTTAAGTCTGCAAAAATATCTACCTCCTCAAAACTCTCAAAGCAGTAAATTTATACTGCTTGTATATATTTATCATGACCTACCTTCCTTTGTAGTTATTTATGATCATCTGATACTTTTATTCTGGAGAATAAATATTTTGAATAGCAGCATCTACATCCTCCATCATGCCCAAGATAATTATCTGTACATAATAGGTGATCAATGAAAAGCAGTGAATGGTTAAATAGTTATTGAATAAAAGGGTAAAAATCAGTACACATTGACTAATTTAAAATTTCTTTGAGGATATTTTAGGTTTGAAAACTAATAGCACCTAATAAGCAAATTTCTGAGAAAAACATTGTGGAAAGGCAGAGAGGTTAAAAAAATACAACAAATCTAGAGGCAGTGAATATATTTCCTGGCTGAGATAAGAGTCCTTTGTGGATTATGATAGATAGAGTCAGAATTTGAAGTCAGTTTATGGGAGGATCTGGAAATCAGCTGTCAGACTTTAGGTTTTATAACAAATAATTAGGAGTCAGTCCTGGTCTTGATTAACGTAATAACAGCTTGAAACCAAATCAACTCATCACTCTCCTCCACACTAACCACCAGGTGAACATGTTTTTCTTAACACACCATGTGAGTCCTGTGAACTAAACAATTTCACACTGACTAACCAGTGGTATTTTCTCAAAACATTCCTCTGTTAGAACACCTGTCCCTTACTCTTTCGTTTTCTCATGCTTAGGAAAGCACCAATTTAGACCTAAATTTATTTAAGAAATTCCCTTCCCTACAACACCAACCTTGCAAGACATACCTCATGGGCTCCTCTCTGAAGTATCACTTGGATTATTAGTACAGGTCTTTTCTCTCCGCAAGGAAAATCTACAAGCCTTTTTAAAGCATTCACAGAACCCCGCTGTTGTTTTAACAACAGCATCTAGTACATATTAAGTGCCCAGGGTCTCGTTTTTGAACAAGTGTCTACTATGGGTAAGGCCCTTTACTAATGTCATGGGTGTTATATAGTAAAATCATGGCTTCTGCTCTCCAAATGCCTACAGTCAAGTTAAACAAAAAAAGATAATCTGAAAGAAGTTAAATAACAATAAAAACAAAAGCAGTAGCAAACATACAAAGTTTTCTGTCCAATGAATAGTATAGATGATGAGTTATTTGGTTTTAGAGATGGAGGAAGCTGTGTGATCTGCAGTCTTAGGAAGGAATCACAAATGAGATAGGATTTGAGCTGAGAATCAAAGGATCCTAAGCTAAGCTGGGAAGACAGGAGGAAAAAGAAAAATCCAAGTAAGAGTTAGTGTACACAAATGAAAAAAAGAAAACAGAGAATTACAAGGTGTATTCCATGAGTGCAGAGCAGACCAGTTGGGAAATGCAGAAGTTCACATAGGAAGTAGTAGATGGTGAAACTGGATGATCAAATTAGGGACAGATAGGGTGAAGGGGTCAGAAGGCACAAACTTCCAGTTATAGAAGAAATCAGTCATGGGGATGTAATGTACAGCATGGTGACTATAGTTAATAACACTGTATTGCATATTTGAAAGTTGCTAAGAGTAGATCTGTAAAGTTCTGATCCCAAGAAAAGAAAATTTTGTAACTGTATGGTGACAGATGTTAACTAGACTTATTACAGTAATCATTTTGCAATATATACAAATATTGAATCAGTATGTTGTACATCTGAAACTAATATAATGTTATACATTAATTAGACCACAAAAAAAATTAGGGATGAATTATGAACACTTTTTAATGATGGCTCTGGGATGTAGGATTCAGGTAGAAACTCCTTTAAGACAGAAAATAGGAAGCCCAGAGGATCAAAGCCTCAGTCCTTCAAAAGTATCACCTGCATGGACTGCCACCCCTGTTGGTATTAATGCAGATCAGCCCAATTCTCCTTCTGTTTCCCATGTTTGTTTATTGACTTTCTCTCCTTGGCTTTTGATGCTATGATGATCCAGAGAATTTTGTTTTTCTTTTTTTTCATCTAAAATTTGACATTTCTTATTGCAGTAGTTGGTATCTAACATTGTTGCTGCTTCTAGTTCCATTCCTGGTCTCGCCACCAAGTACTAAATCCCACCCATACTCTTATAATATTCCTACATGCATATGTTTATATTTTCAGATGTTTTGTTTTGTTTCCTTTTTGTCTTATCATTGTCAGTTCAAATTTTTCTACTTTGGCAGATGGCGTAGAAAGTCCACCAAACAAAACCATTCAGATTTTAACCCATATGCAATTAGTATTGGGTTAATTTTGAGAACAGTCAAGGTTGTAATAAAATTTCTCCATGAAAATTAATTTGCAGCTGTCCATGAGAAAGACTAGAGAGGAAGTTACGGGATTACTTCAGTAGTCTAGACGAGAAACATGGTCTATCTGATATCATGATAGACGTGGGATGGAGAGAAACAGAGAGCAGAGTTGGGGAGGAAGGAGTTTGACAGGCTTGATGGAGAAGAGAAATCAATGTAGTAAGGATGGAGAAGTGGCAGTGACGGCAGAGGGAAAGGGAGCAATAAAGTCAGAGGTGACCATAAATGTTCACACACAAAACAGGTAATGGACATCAGTGACATATATGTGGAAAACAAATTGGAAATTCACCTTAGGGGAGGAGGATGGATTGAAATCTTAAGTTTGAGACAATTGTGAAATGTTCTGATGAACATGTCTAGTAAGTCGTGGAAGACGTGGGACATAAATATAAGGCACATATGTAGAAACAGATTTCTGACCAATATTCAAAGGCAATTCATTGGAGAAATGATAGTGTTTCAACAGATTGTGCTGGAACAATTCAGTTTCCACATGCAAAAAATGTGAGCTTTTATCCTTTTTGCACCTATCAGAAAAGTGATCTCAACATGAATCATAGACCTAAATGTAAAACCTATAACTATAAACCTTTGAGGGGAGAACGTAAGAGAAAATCTTTATGACATTGGGTTAGGTGAGGATTCCTCAGGTACAACATAAACAGCACAATCAATAAAAGAGTAAATTGATAAATTAGATGATCAAAATTAATAATTTCTTCTCTTCGATAAGATATAGTTATAAAATGAAAAGAAAAGCCACAGACTGGTTTAAAGTAATTGCAAAGCATATATATGATAAAGGTAGCATATCCAGAGTATATTAATAACTCTCAAACCCAAATAATAATTTAAAAAACCAATAAAAATGGACCAAACGTGTAAACAGTAACAACTGAAAAGTACATGTGGATGGCAAACAAGTACATAAAAAGATGGTCAACATCTTTGTCACTGGGAAAATGCAAATTAAAAACACAATGAGAGACCACGAATCATGAGAATGGCTAAAATTAGAAGACTGACTATACCAAGTATTGACAAGTATGTGGAGAAACTGGAACTCTCATGCTTCTCTGATGGGAATGGAGGTTGGTACAACTAATTTGGAAGATAATTTGGCAGTTTCTTAAAAAGATAAGTTACACCTACCACTTGGTGTAGTTATTCTACTCCCCCAAATATCCAAGACAAAAGAAAATATATGTCTATACATAGACTTATGCATGAATATGCATAGACATGTTGTATGAATCAATAGTTCATACAACCTGAATAAACCTCAGAATAATTATGCTAAGTGAAATAAGTCAGACAAGAGTCCATACTGCGTCATGCCATTTTTATAAAGCTCTAGAAAAGGCAAACTAATAGATAGTGACAGACTGCTGATCAATATTTGCCTAGAGGAAGGAGCCGGGAGAAGCAGGAAGGAGGGTTTACAAAGGAGCATAAGGCCACTTCTGGGGGTGGTGGATATCTTCATTATTGTGACTGTAGTGATGGTTTCAAGGCAGCATACATATGCAAAAATGTGTCAAATATTACTCTTTAAATATGTGCAGTTTATTGCATGTCAACTATAACTCAGTAAAGTTATACAAATTAAAATAATAAAATAATAAATAATGAAGTGTGACCAGGGCTGGAAAGCATGGGGGGGGGGGGGTGGGTTGAAGCTATTTCTAGCAAAGATGACATTTGAAACTTGGTAACTGATGCAGATCTCAGAAGAAAAAGTGGACTATCATATTCCTTTCTTGTCCTTTCTCTTTCTCTCTCTGTCTCCCTGGCTTCCTGACTCCTTTCCTTCCTTCTTTTCTTTTTCTTTTTTTTTTTTTTATTAAGATGATGGTAGATTATAACCTTGTGAGATTTCAGTTGTACATTATTGTTAGTAATGTTGTGGGTACACCACTTCACCCTTTGTGCCCTCCCCCTACCCCCCCTTTTCCCCGGTAACCACCGATCAGTTCTCCATGTCTATATGTTAACTTCCACCTATAAGTGGGCTCATATAGAATTCGTCTTTCTCTGTCTGGCTTATTTCACTTAACATAATACCCTCAAGGTCCATCCATGTTGATGCAAATGGAACAATTTGGTCCTTTTTATGGCTGAGTAGTATTCCATTGTGTATATATACCATATCTTCTTTATCCAGTCGTCAGGTTCTGGGCATTTAGGTTGGTTCCACATCTTGGCTATTGTAAATAATGCTGTCATGAACATAGGGGTGCATGGGACTCTTGGGATTGCTGATTTCAGGTTCTTAGGATAGATACCCAGTAGTGGGATGGCTGGGTCATAGGGTATTTCTATTTTTAACTTTTTGAGAAATCTCCATACTGTTTTCCATAGTGGCTGCACTAGGAAAAACATTTTTTTAAAATCATTGGTTCAGAATCCTGTAGAGATTTTCTTGAAAGAGCAATGGGCTAAGTTTCTCTCAGTCTTTCCAAGGCATGAATATATTATGAAGTAAATGTTTAAATAATGATCCTCATAATAATGTATTCATTTTTAATCAAACAGGTAAAAGCTGTAACCATTTTCAATGGAAAGCCCCATGGTTGACATAAGCAACTTACTGCCTGTAAACCTCCATTCACCAACAACACTGGAATATGTACACAAGTGAAGTGCAATCAGGATAACTTTGACTGCTCTCAACCAAGCTTGAAAACATAGATACCAGAGCTTTGAGAACTGACAAAACGTCTTTTATTTTCTATGTTTGAAGTAAACTAAACTGAAAATGAGATGGGTTTGGAAGGGAAGGAAATGCTATGTGTTTGGTTCTGTTCCAATGGGGCTATAGGTGAACTCTTTTAACACAAGTCCCTTGTAACTCAAGAATGACAGAAGCATAATATATTAGCAGAGATTTCTTCCAGTGCAAATTAGTGTTGATGGATATTACATCATTTCTAAATTTTCTTAAATCAGCATTTTCTTTGAATTTTTCTGGAAAAATTAATATTGCCTATATATCCAAATAAACAAAACAAACAAAAAACAAGCGGCAGAACTATCAGGAATTTTGCTCAATTATCTCAGGCACTGTCCTGGGTAGGTGAGAGGAGGTGGGACCTAATTCAAAGCAGAGGAGTTGGCCATAAATCAGAGCACAGACCTTTTCTCTGTAGTAACAGGAGGAAGACAGACCCTATGGGAAGTCCTCCAGGAAGGCTGGTGGAGGTCATGGTGACAGCCTTTGGAAGTTCTTGTCTGGTTGTTCTCTTCTCTCAGTGAAATAGGAAGCAGGATCATGAACTGAGAGTCAAGATGGGGGAGGAGTGGAGGTCTGATGTGAGTGAAGTGTGGCTGAGAGAGCAGGAACGGGAAGGAAATGGGACATCGTCTCTCTTTCTCCTGGCTTACTGCCTTAGCTGCTGAACTTCTTTTCTTTTTCTTTAACTATTTCTTTTGGGAAGTATGGTAAATCAAAATACTCTGATTTTACTATTTCTAGCCTTGCATCTTTAATTATATCTACTATATTTAAGCTTAATCAAATATTATCCATATTCCCTTCAGCTCTTGGTAAAATTTCATCAATACTGTATGCAGTAAATAAGAGAAGGGAGAAAAACCAAACTGCAAACTGAATACACAAGTTTACTATTAACAAGAAAAATTTATTTAGTTAATTTTAAGATGTTTTGTGGAATATTAATTTATTTCATATTGCAGGGCAGCACTCTGTTCTTGAAAGATTGTATTTTTTTTCTTCAATGGGATTCCATTGTTGAATTTTATTCCCATATGAAATAATGGAAATGAAAGAAATAAGAGTTGGTTAAATGGTATATATTACCTAGATGTCATTGCGATTTTCTGGACATATTTGTCATTCTTGTTTTAAATTCATTTGTTTTACTCATTTTACAACTCTAAAATTTGTCTCATATTTTTACTAAGCTAACATAAAACAGTATAAATTCTCTTAGGTGAATCTTATATAAAATGACTGTGGCTAATCTAAAATTGTCTGTCTTTATAAACTGAGGTCAAAAGATCTCTGATTAGAAAGAGCTTCCTTGACTGCTAAAATCGAAGTTTGTTATCCAGAAAGTCACCAATGCAGCTAAAAATGAGAACGTAATTTGGCTAAAGTCAATGTGATGAAATCTGCGTGTCACTGTGAATACCGCATTCTATATATCAGCCAAACAAGTTCGTCTTCAGATGGTATTTAATTTTCTTTATTTTTCTTTAAGTCAGTTGCATATTTGGAACAGACAAATACAAGTTAAATCATTTTATCTACCATCATTCAGAGAGACCTTATGAAATTGATGTTAAGTTTGTCCTGTTCCACAGAAAAGATAAATGATCACATGCCTAGAGTTACCTGATCTAAGTTTCTGCCTCCACCCTGAGCTGACAACCTAGCGGATCGATGCCTCAATATTTTGATGTGCCTGAGAAGACTTTCTTAATTTATTTAAAGCATTTTTCTGATCATGCGCTTCAAATTTTGGGGCTTTTTAAGCACAGAGAAAAGAATTTTTAAATACATTGTAATATTTCTCCTCTGAAGATAAATATTTCCATCAATTTGGTGCATCTATGGCAGCTGTAGATATGGATTGATAAATCACTTATCTATTTATCTATCTATCTATCTATCTATCTATCTGTCTATGTCTCTATTGGTGCACTATGAAAAGTACATGTAACTCAGTCAAATATGCAGTCATCACATGAATGAATGACAAAATTGAGAATAATTTGTGCATACAACTTATATCATTCTTTCTCTTAGATTATTGCCTTTTCCTCTACTCTTTTCCACTTTTAAATATCACTGTTTAATTTTGTAAAAGTTGGTTTCTCTTTTGCTGTGTTGTTTATTTACTTGCTTTAGTTTTTCATTGATTTTTTCAGTTATATACTTTTTGAAAAAACATTTTCACAATATGTGAGTTAACTTCAAAGAACAATTTTTAATCAGTTGTATTCTGTTTCATCACATTTATCAAGAGTATTTAAAATTGTCTTTATGTTTTCAAATGACTTTATGTTTTAATTAGCTTTGTGAATAACACCTTGTCCTCACTAATAGACTCAACTTTGATTCATAACAAGTAGAAAGAGTAGTCTTATAGCTTTTTCAAAAATAGAAAATAAATAGTTGCCAGTTTTAGAGCTAGTTTCACTTAGGGTAACTTTGGTTGAAAGCAATATTCACGTTAATAACAGAGAGCTGTACATGGCACTGCAGCGGCTCAGCTGACTGTAGATTCCGTGTGTGAGCCTGGCTTCCTGGTTGATTCAACAATGCCGTTGATGACATTAGATCTTCCCATCCTTCCACTGGGCTTTCCACAGTGTGAGGAAAATTTTCTTTGACTGTTTTTGTGTTCATAAGGTGGCTGCCAACAGCTCTGGTTAAGGCACCTTCTTACTCAGAGTTGAGGGGTTGGAGAGCAAGAGAGAGACAAGACAGAGACAGAGACAGAGAGAGAGACAGAGAAAAGGGACAGGGATTTTCTTGCAAAAAGAAGCAAGCAAAATGTTCTGCTTTTTATTCTGATTGAAATAATTTGAACCAACGACCAGTGACTGTGGCCAGGGAAACGCTACCTACTAATTGTCTTGGATCCGACTTGAAACCCAGATCAATAACTATGGAAAAGGGATAGATTCATTCCATTGGAATTGCGCTTTTCTGGAGGAGAGGGTGGTAATAATTGTTTTCTTTCTTTCTGGATGTTAATAGGACTTATATTTAAAATTTACACATGTGTGAGCGTGCATGTGTGTATACGTATACATACACAATATATATGGTCTCTGAATTTTTCAAGCTTAGTATATTTTTCTTTAAAACTGCCATATATTTCAGTCATCCTGGCTTCTTTCCCAGAAATCTCTAGAATGTGTAGTTTTATGCTCTGTTTTTGTAGTCTGTAGACTTCCCCTTTCTCATAATTTTCTTAACTTTGTTCTTCTACTCTGACTTCTCATGTTTTCCATACACATTGTTAGTCGAATATGTCCAGTGTCAATTCTGTATTTTCATACATACAATTTGAAATTTATTTCTGATTTTTAGGTATTTTTACAGTTTTATTGAGATAGAATTGACGTACAGGACTCTACAAATTTAAGGAGCACAACATAGTGATTTGACTTACATATATTGTGAAATGATTACCACAATAAGTTTAGTCAATATCCATCATCTCATAGATAAAAAAAAAAAAGAAAAAATGTTCTTTCTTTGTAATAAGAACTCTTGGGATCTACTCTTTTAACAACTTTCAAATAGATCATACAGAAGCATTAGCTGTATCTGCTTTTGAGTTTTGGTTGCCTTGTAGTTCTTTCTTTCATCAATCTCTTTATTTATCTTGTCCTCTTGTCTTTCATCATAGCCAATTCCCTCATAAGATTTTCCTGCTTCTATTTCATGTAAAAGTACATGTTTGTATTATATTGATAATTCCAAATATTTCTGGGAATTTTTTTTACATTCAGAGATTCTTTTTTCCTTTTCGTAGATTTTAGCATCATTTTCAATGTCCCTTGGTTTTGTCTTGTTTCTATAGTAGGCTCCATTTTTCCCCAGTGTTTATACTTGTTTTGAAATAAAGAGACTTATCCAGACCTAGTGTTTTTCACTAGAGGAAGCATGTGGCTTGCCCTAATATGTACTAACATTAGGAGATATTTTATCAATAGCTGTATATATCAATCAACTTCTGCTGTAGTAATCCTAGCAAACAAGTCCAAAAGTCTCACTAGCTTTAAAACAATAAAGTTTTGTCATTTCACTCACATGACATGTCAGCTGTGGGTTGCTGTCGTTCTGAAGGTTTGTTACCATGTTGTACTTTTCAAGGCTGCAGATTGACTGTGGGCCTGCCTGTTCCCTACAGACACACAATGTCTTCCTAATTTTACCACGCAAGACTGCTTTCTTTGATTATGGGGAAAAGCAAAAGCACCCAAGCTAAGCTATGTAATCTTTGAAGCTTCTGCCGGGATAGAGCAAACTGTTCTTGCATCCCTCTGGCCAAAGTATGTCTCATTCCAAGCCCTAAATCAATGAGGCAAGAATGTACGCAACTCCCAGTGGATGCACAGACAAGTCACATGGCAACGGATGAAGAGATTTAATTCTATTACAGGGAGAGAACGAATAGTTGGGGATAATTATCTGGTCTACACCCATCAATTCCTAGGATAATTTTTAAAATGCCAAAGACTAGTTCTGCTTTTGAGAACATGAGAAAATGTTACAGTATCATGGAAATCGTAGAAAATATTTTAGTTGCCACCATATCCACTCTGGGAAATAGAACAATTAATTTCATGAGAATAGTTTAAAATAGATATCCTGAACAAACTTCACATGTAAAAGTCCTTCCTACCGTGGCAAAATATCAAAATTCCTGTCAATTTCAGTTCTGTTCCAACACTGCAAAATCCCGTCACAAATTTTATGATAAAAGATAAGCAGAGCTTTTAGGGAAAAATTGGAAAACTCCTTCCGTCTCTATGATATTCACCCTTAAGCCAGAAATGCCAGCCCTGCATGTCACTTCATATGTTCTCTTATGAACTTGACACATTTCATGATATTCACGTAAGTACAATTGGATCACTCATTTATGTACAAGTTTTCAGATTTTATATTACTATAGCCCAACAGCTATTAGGATAAATACGATTATTCTAAAATGTTTGAAACACCTGGACTAAAAAAAAGGTATTTCTAGTCTCTACTCAACATCAATTAAATTAGACTCTCTGTGGTAGGATCCTAGCCAATGATTAAAATGTACTTCCAAGGCTTAGAAGCACTCTTCTGAGAAAGGTACAATTATAAAACATCACCAGGTGACTCTGTTTATTAAATAAGAAATTACAGTGATTATAGAGGCAAGCTTGGATCATTGCCTCATCCTGAAGCAATATTGACCTCTGGCACCTCAGAATAACTCTCTATTTCAAATTAAAGCGACCCGCATCATCTTCTATGCCCTTGGATACTAGTTGAATATGCTTCTCATGATCTACAGATGATTTATGAATATATCTTCCGGACACCCACTTAATATGAATGTGAGTTTGGATAAAGTCCAGAAGACGCAGAGAATACAATGTGCACTCCTTTGATCATTGCTTTGGGGAATTGCATGTGCCGGCCTTTTGAGGTATACATAAGCCACATTTTGATATGGAAACACTACTCCTGGAAGAAAATATTGAACTGAAAAATTCAGATTCACTCTGCATCTGCATATGCATTATCCCTGGGCTGGCATAGAAAATGTAATGTGCAGCAACACACGCATCTTAAAAGATTGTTAGTCTTTGTTTTCAGGTTATGCTCCACACACACAGTCTGGTATTTCAAAAGGGCAGGCAATAGAGAAGCCACAAAGTTTTCCTGCAGCTTCATAAGTTCCAGAAAATGTATTAGTTTTTTTTAATAACGTATGACAAATTAGTGATAGTTATCTTTGTCTCTTCCTTAGAGATACTTCACAATTCTTTTAACTTAAGAAAGGGAGGACCTCATTTCTTAGCTGCACGCTGAGGAGCCGTATGAATTGCTTTCTTCTTTCCAGAGGCTGCAATTAGAGAATGCTATCAACACTGGGCTTAAGGTCTATGTGAGAAAACAATATTCAACAACAACAAATTAAAATATTGAGTGGCCATTGATTCTATAACCTCTAAAATAAGGCATATTCTGATGGAGATCAGCTGTCAAAATTTCCTTAATTCGGTCTTAACTGTTTCTAGACCAGGAGTTTGCAATCAGGAAGGCTTATAAAAAAAAAATCTGTGGAACTTTTAAAAAATTCAAGATGTCTAGGTGCCAATTCCAGATAATCAGTTATAGTAAATTTAATGTGGAAATAAGGCACATCTATTTTGTATAAATTCCATAGTGGCTTCCTTCTTATAATCAGTCAAGTAGAGAACCAATATTCTTCAACCTAATGAAACTTTTCCTTAGAATCTGGCTCATGTTTCTGATACATTGAAACAATACGAAATTCAAGCAAGTGTGGAGGAAATAAAGCCTGGGAGAAAACAGCTGTTTAGACGTGTAGCTGAATACAGACTCTCCCTTGGCTTGTGGCTCTCAATTAACCCCCAATTGTGTGTCAACTGTTACCCTCCATTACATGGTGAAAATTACATGTGGTTTTGCTTTTTTAAATCTAGGGCTGTCCCTCTTGCTTTGGAACTGAATAAATCAGGGCTAATGTAACATGCTTGCTTCTGAGAGGGCCATAATACAAGAAGTTTCTCACGTGACATTGAATACCAAGGTGGTCCTGGGAGCTGTTCCACTGGGTTTAGAGAGATTCCAGTGTTAAGTTATGGGTCCTTTTCAAAACTCACTTAAGGAAGTTTCCTAAAGAATTTTTATATACCCATGAAGTCGTTTTAAGTAAAAATGTCCAAGAGTGCCTTAAACAGCTTTCAAGATAAAGACAAGTGTTTTGTGTGAATGTGAAATTCAAGTTTATGTCTGAGAGGAAGTGGGGATGACCCTGCAAGGGTTAGGTGCTAGGAATAAGGAGAAGGGAAAATTAGGAAAGCATGTCCATAAAAATTTGTGAGTGGAAGGGAAAATTAGGAAAGCATGTCCATAAAAATTTGTGAGTGGACTGAAAGGATGACATTATTAGAAAAGCATTTTTTAAATTTCTGGCTTTAACGGATTCTCTACCCTATCTTCTGTCTCTATAGAAGGATAGAACACTAGTGTTGGTTCTAGATAGTGTCTTTCTCCTCTGAGACATGTGAGTGGGCCATAGGCACCAATGACAGCTTAAATCATAGCCTAAGACGATAATGCGAAATTGAAACTACTTCCATCTGAGTAAAGCAGAATGATGCTCTAGTTAAAATATACAACCAGCTGTAGTTATAATATAAATCATTTGTAGTGTTATTTTATAAATCATAACTCTGAGATAATATCTGGAAAACATTTGTCCAGAGGCAGAGTGGGCTGACCCATGGTAGTATTTGAGTAGCACCAAGACATTCCTTCTAAAATGGGAAATTTCGGTTGCCTTATTTTTACTTATTTTAAATAACTATTTTAGAGGAATGCTCAATCATCTACTGGCTCTCCCAAGCACATCAACTCTTTCATTTTTATTTTATTCATTCTCTTTGAAACTATTTTCTGATGTGTCCAGCCAGAATGACATTTGTTTACTACATTAAAAGAAGCTCTTTCCAGATGCTATTATGAAGTCATTTGTCTTCTGTCAATACCACTCCATTTTTCTTAAGCTAACTCAAATACGAAGTCACACGGACGGCTTCCCTTTGTTCTTATTTCACACGTCCTTTCCTTTCCTGGAATATTGGTCTATGCTTTAGCAGGCATTTCCAAAACCTAATTTAAAACGAAATTCCTCTTAAATAGTTTGACTTGGCCAGTTCTTCAAATAATTGATACACAGCAAAAAAAACTTTAAATGAAAGTTGAAGTATAATTTTCATATTAAAATCAGATTTTCTGAAAATTTTACTATCAATATTTTATTGAAAGCAAGAAAGAATTTTCACCCAAAATCAAAGTATGGATAACTGAAAATAGATGAAAAAGAACACATGGAAGTTAACATGATGCACCAACAATGTATCCCACTTTATGTTTGACCCCTTTATTAAATACAAAGCTTACTTTTGTTTTTATTAAACTGGAATTCAGTATTTTGCCATGTTACTGTTTGATTATTAATTCAGAGAATTCATCTAACTTCTCACCATGTAAAGTGATTCTTCTAGAATTTTTTAGATATTTACAAAAAATTATATGCATACAAAACCAGGCATATTTTAAGGATAAGTGGCATAAAATATCTAAATAACAGTAACTGATGCGTATGTGCACTTATCATATACCAGGCTTTTTAAGATACTCTGTATATTTATCTAATTGATCTTCATACACACCATCCACCCTTGGGCATTATATGCATCTCAGTTCCAGTCCCACAGCTTAGAGGAGACTTCAAAATCATTCCACCACTATTCTAGGACAGATTCACAGTTAGAGGTTTGCAAAGGACCTCATTTCTTTTTTTTTTCAGAATTACTAATACTGTTAGAAATTATATATGGATTATTGTGATTAATTTTTCAAATACATCACTCCTCCATTAGAATGTAAACTCCCTCAGTCCAGACAATTTCATCTTTATAACTCTAGCATCTCACATATCTTGAGCACATAAGTGCCCAATAAATGTTTATAAAGTTAATTATTTAATATGTTTACCTATAAAACTTCCTGAACATAGCACTCATTTTTAGATGTAGATCTTGACTTACTTTTCCACTTCTTTTTGCCTTTTTGTATCCTATGTGTTGATATTTTACCAAAAAAAACAACATATTTTTGTTGGTTTTTCAAGTTTATTGATATATAACTGTACCAATCTCCAACTTATAACATTTTTAATCTACTTTTCTGTAATTACATTCTATATATAAATGCATATAATGTATTCATATAGATATAATCCATATAATTTACAATTTAAAATATAGTGTACTATATTTGTAATGTATATATAAAAATATATTCTATATTTGATCTAAATAAAGTTTGTATTCCAAATGATCATATATTAATGAATCTCTTAAAATATTTATCACAAAATTGATTCTTTTTAACTTCATTTATTTCTGCTTTATCATTTCCTTCCTCACTTTTTTTTGGTGAGGAAGATTGGCTCTGAGCTAACATCTGTTGCCCATCTTCCTCTTTTTGCTTAAGGAAGATTGTTGCTGGGCCAACATCTGTGCCAATCTTCCTCTATTTTATGTGGGATGCTGCCACAATGTGGCTTCACAAGCAGTGCTAGGTCTGCACCTGGGATTCGAACCCACAAACCCTGGGCTGCCAAAACAGAGCATGCGAACTTAACCACTATGCTTCTGGGCTGGCCCTCTTTCTCCCATTTTTAAAAGCTTAATTTGATGCACATTTACCTGTGTTAGGAGATGATTTAATTGTTTTTTCTGCTTGCTTTATAACAACTATATTTACATGGATACAATTTTTTTGTAGTACTACTTTGACCACATTAGGAAAGTTTTGCTTATTTTTAAAGATTGGCACCTGAACTAACAACTGTTGCCAATCTTCCTTTTTTTTTCTGCTTTTTTTTTCTCCCCAAGTCCCCTCAGCACATAGTTGTATATTTTCAGTTATGGATCCGTCTGGTTGTGGCACGTGGGACGCCACCTCAGTGTGGCCTGACGAGCAGTGCCATGTCTGCACCCAGGAACCAAACCAGCGAAACCCTGGGCCACCGAAGTGGAGCACTTGGGCTTAACCACTCGGCCACAGGGCTGGCCCCTGGAAGGTTTTGATTCTTCACGCTATGTTGTTATTTATCATTAGATAAATACTTTCGAAGACATTAGTTATTTCACTTATTTTTTATTCTTATTTTTTAAAGTTTAATGAATTGTAATTAGAATAATGTGCAAGATTTTTTCAGTTTTAGGTTTTGTGGAAGTTTTTCAAAAACAGCCAAGATACCATTAATCTTTGTGAATATTTCATGGATATTTGAAAACAATGGGTATTGTTTATTTTGCTACAGGTTTTAGAAATTTTAACATGCATAATTCTATGTACACTTACAGATAGGACATATTATTTTATTCAGGTCCTTTATCTGTTTTCTTTTTTTGAGTCTAGGCGTCCTTTGAATTTGAGCAGAAGATGTTTTAAAATCCCCCTGTCAGTCTCAGGAGGCCCTGTGATGGAGCCTTAAGGGACAGCGAGGTTTGGGGCACTGTGTCTCTTAAGACTGCAGATACAATCCACGTGGGATTTGAGAAATGAACAGGAAGGAAAATATATCTTTATTGTTCTTGGAGATTTTGCCATGGTTTTCTTTTTTGACTGTGCTGATTCAGATATGTTAAATTATTTGATTGTTAAAATGTGAGATATTATAAATTATAATATTTACAGAATTATTATTCATTTTGGTTAAATGCCTAGATTTTCAAAATGAAAGGATGACACTGTATCTGGTTTGAAGGGCATACTACTTATTTAAGTTTACTCTGAAAACTACAAAATGAGTCATTTTTCATGACTTCAAATACTACTAAAGCAAACATTTCCAATAGCTATTTTTTGCAAAAAGTATTTCTGGGCAACATTATTAAATTAAGAATCTTCAGTTTAGTACTGGTGTCCTGATGAAGTTAATCTATCTGCTCAGGGTACATTTATTATCTATTATTGTGCATTTCCACATTTAAGAGAGTGACTCATCTTGACATTTTACCCATGAAATAGTTAAAGACCTGGATGCAATCCCAAAGTGATCCTTAATTTAAAGGGTCATTTTAATTGATACTCCAAAAGGTTAACAGGATTAACTGTCAAAATTTACTTTCGATTTCTAAGCAGATGCATTGTCCACCTATTGACATACAAGCTTGATATCTGTATTTAAATCTGAGTCTAAGAAACTTGATGTTTCCTTCCTAAATGTTTCAAAGGGAATGTTTACTTAGTCACTGTGCATTTTAATTATATGTTCCACCATACCGTCTTGTAAATTACACACTCACCAAACAATTCTTGGTTTTGCCTCCATATTCTAATATCGATATTTTAGCCCTTCGGTTTTTCTTTAAGCTTTTATCTCTGTCCTGCAATTCAGGTATCTTAGCCTGTGTTAAAAGCTTACACACTATTCATAGCCTATCTCAAATTATATTGTACTGGCAATCTTAACTTGCCTCCCAGTTAAACATTACATTTATCTATTTTGAATTTTTTCAAACTTTATCTTAACATGTCAGGTACAACTCATCATTTTCAACTCAAATCTTATTTGTATACTCTTTCTTTATCTGTTTATACCACGAATACTTCATTTTACCTTGCTTAAGTCATAAATAAATGATTGAATAAATTAGTGAATAAAGAAGAAATGAATTATTTCCCAGTGTGAGATGATTAAAGCGACCACTTATTATGGTGTATAAGGATTACTTCCTAGGGAAATGGACTGTACTGGATTATTCAGCTTTGATATTGGAGTAAATGACCCTTAAATCTCAGTGCCTCACAACAAGAATTATTTATTTTCCTCTAATACCATCAGTTTCATCTCCTTCTAGGATCTAGGCTGAAGGAGCAACCCTTTCTTCAAACATGACTTTCTCATGGCAGCAAGAGCAAAAGTGCTGAGAAAAACACTCCCTGGCACTTAAAACATCTGCTTTGATGTGGTGTTATCACAGTCACACATGTCAGTGGCCAAAGCGACTGCCATAGCTTAAACCACCCTCCATGGGATGTGAAGGTAAATATTTCCCAGGGGCACTTTATATCACGTGGCAATGAGAAGGAATGTTTAATGTTTTTATTGGAAGGGGGAGTGACATTTAAATGCAATAGTCAACCTACCAGAACAATTTGTTATATTTAATAATAATTATAAACAACCTTTTTATTTAGAATGCATATCTGTTGGTGACCTGCTACCTAACAGGGCAAAACCAATAAGAGGAAACAAAAAACAAACAAATAAACAAAGTCATTTTAGACCATCTAATTGTAAGAAAAAAATAAAACTAGGTGACGTGATGGAGAGATAGTAGGGAAAGAGAAAATCGATTTCAAGGTCCGGGTGGAACAGACCTAAGTGTCCAACTGTTTTCTTTTTTCCTCAGAAAACCTTAGAATCTGAGTGTCCTTCTGGGTTGCATCTCTCCAGTGGTTGGGAAAAGAGCTAGAAAAATATTGGGCTGGTATCAGTCATCAGAATCAAGCATAATTTCCTCTTGACATATGTTTAGTGCTAATCAGTCTTCAGTGGGACAATCTACGTTCCAATCACGACACAATTGAAGGTCAAATTCTAACACAAGTTACAAATAGGAAACAAAAGGAGGAGGAGAGCCACTTCTCTTGAAGAACAAGCCATTGGCGTACTACCTTTTTAACCTGTTCTCATGTCCCTGCCAGGATTCTGAGTAGACAAAGTCTTCACTGAGAGAATATAACCACAATCTTGCCTTTATGCGAATTTGTATTTACATAAAAAAATCAAGATTGGATAGCATCTTTGAAAAATTGCAGATTAGAATGGCCCCAGCGCAGCTCAAACAAGCAGAAATCCACTTTGGGTGAAAATCATCCTTAGAGGAAAAGATTTCCACAGAACAAGATGAGCCATCTGAATTTGAACTTACCAATCAAAATTATAAGCACATACAGAAACCAACCGCTAATAAGTGAGAATTGGAGGAAAAAATAAAATAATAGAATACAAGGACATAGATTATGGATTTGTAAGATGCAAATAAATGAATCTAAGCTACTTAAGTATATAGAAAGGGAATCAAAATGTTACATTTATCTCAAAGTAAACTTGTAAGAAACTTAGAGATTCTAGAAGTAAAATATGTGGTAATTGAAACTAAAATCCCAAAGAATAGACTAATTACAGAGTAGACACGGATACAAATATGCTGAAACTCATTAGCAATCAGGGACATGCAAATCAATAATACAATGAAATATCATTCTACACCCATTTATTGACATATGTTAAGAAATCTGAGCATACCAGATACTGGACAGAATATAAAATAGTTTGTTATTTTCTTGTAAAGGGGAACAAAATTTGTGACCCCAAAGTGTATCTCTATAGTATGAAGTTTATTTTTAAGAAACAAGACTCAGAAAGTTTTTCTTGTTACCTTCCCCTTAACTGCCTAAAGGAATTTAGATAACTGGCCTGTAACAGGAACAGAGCTATCACCAGTGATATCTACAAAGAATAGGAGCTCACTCTGGCAAGGAAACTTGGCAGGGCTGGAGATCAGAGTCCTCTCTGTGTCCCACTGTCTCTGCCTGGCATGACAAACATTTGTTTACCAAACATTTGCTTTTCCATCTCCATGTGAATGCCTTCCTCCCCTTTGAAGCCCCAAACCACTACCCTCAACATCCTCTTTTGTCTCTAGCTGAAGATGATCTTTCAGGTGGTGGCTTTGACCATTTTGGTAAATTACTCAGTCTTGGGTCTCTCCCATGTATCCATGTCACTAAGCTTTGTTTGATTTTCTCCTGTTAATCTGTCTCATGTAAATTTAATTCTTAGACCAGCCAGAAGAGCCTAGAGGGTAGAGGAAAATTTCTTCCTCTTCCACACTTGTACACTTGAAATATTCCCTAATTTATGTTTCAAGTGTTCATTTCTAGAAATACCCATGAGAAGTTCCAGTGTGTGTTCAATAAGAGACATACACCATAATGTTATAGGAGCACTGTTCATAACAGCAAAGACTTGAAATAACCCAAATTCCACAGAAGAATGGATTAGGTATGTTATAATCACACAATGGAAAATTCTACACTGGGGAGGAGAGGGAACTATAGCCATCCTGAATAACATGACTGAATCTCAGTAATTGTTTGTTGAATGAAAAAGTAGTGTTTTGGAAATTAAATACAGCATAATAGACATCTAAATTTCAGAAAAAAATTTAAACGACATGTATTATTTAGACATACAAATCAACATGAGAAAATTATTTTTAAAAATATATTTTTCAGGGCCAGCCAGGTGATGCAGCGATCAAGTGTGATGTGGATTAAGGCTGCCCCAGCTAGAGAAGCCCAAGGTGACCTGGCCTACATGCCAAACTATATGACCCAGTGGACTTTTTTTATGGTATGAATTAGGACTGCCCCAGGGAGAGAGGCCCGGGGCATCCTCATCTGCATGCTGATCTATACTGAAATCATTTAATGACTTTTTACATCATCTTTTCTTTTTTTTCCAGTAAAAATAAGTCACGTACCCATGCCTTATAAAATTAGCCCTAACCCTCAGCTCAGGGCAGCAGCAGGAGCTCTGCCTGCCCATGGGTCCTGTCCCCATGCTATTCCACACTATTCTCTAAATAAAAGAGCACTACTGCCAGATCTTGAGAGTCTAAGAAATCTTTCTTTCGACTCCTCGGCTCACCAACCCCGCATCAAAGTGCACACATTCTGCTTCAGCAGCCTGGGGTTTGCTGGTTCAGATCCCAGGTGCGGACATGGCACTGCTTGGCATGTCATGCTGTGGCAGGAGTCCCACATATAAAGTAGAGGAGGATGGGCATAGATGTTAGCTCAGGGTCAGTCATCCTCAGCAGAAAGAGGAGGATTGGCAGCAGTTAGGTCAGGGCTAATCTTCCTTTTTTTTTCTTACAAAGATTTGTATATAAATGCTCATAGCAGTTTTATTCACATTATACAAAAACTGAAATCAAGCCAAATGTCCATCCAAGGATGAATGGATTAACAAAGTGTGGTGTAACCATACAATTAAAATACCTAGTAATAAAAAGGAAACAAATACTGATGCAACAAGGTGAATGAATCTTGAAAACCATATAATCTTAAAACAATCTTAAAAACACCATACAATTGTATAATACACAATTTGTTTCCATTTGTGTGATACTCTATAACAATGATCAGCAAATTAGTGCCGTGGGCCAAATCCAACCACTTACTGGTTTAAAATAAAGTTTTATTGTAACAGCATCAAACCTATTTGTTTACACATTGTCTATGGTCTTTTAAAGCTCTACAAAAGTAGAGTTGAATAGTTGCGACAGAGACTTTATTACCCACAAAGCCTAAAATATTAACTATCTGTTCATTCACAGAAAATGTTGGGTGGCTCCTTCTTTAGGTTAAAAAAAAAGAGTCATTGGGGTCTTGGCTGGGAAGGGGTGCCAAGAAGCATTATGATGTTGAAAGTGTTATATATCTTTGTTATATTGGTGGTTTCACAGTATATGTATTTGTCAAAAATCATTTTACTGAATATATAATAAAATGGTACATTTTATTGTATGTAAATTATACCTCAATTAAGTTGATTGAAAAACAAAGGCATATTAAACACAGAATTCAGATAAGGCTAATTGATAGCTGAGGGAGACAGAGAGACAGGATAGGAATGAGAACATAGGCTAAACCGTTTTCAATGGTTTACTTAGGCTGATGAATTTATGGAAGTTCATTTTGTATTAAATTAACCAACAAAATGGGGAATCCCATTCTATCTCAAGCTTCATAACAGCTGTTAGCATAAACAAATATTGAATTTTATCAAATTCTTTTTTTCTACATCTACTGAGTATATATATATCTATATCTATATAGATATATATATATTTCATTTATTTTTTCATTTTGTTTTGGATTTTGGTAAACTCTATGTTTTCTACCAGTTTTCATTTCTGTAATAAACCCTACTTGGTCATAGTATATTAATGTAAAATTGGTTTTATTTGCTAATATTTTGTTTAAAAGCTTTGTATCTATGTTCATGGCGGAAATTGTTCTATAATTTTTATTTATTGAAAATCCTCAGATTTGAAAAGATTTGGGGAGAAATGAGCTACAGCTGGGGATTTTTTTTTTTCTTTTTCAGTCCTCTGAGATTTGCTATAATAGTGGTGCCTAAAGGTTTGGAAAAATTTACCAGTGAAACCATCTGGACCTGGAATTTCTTTGTGAGTATGTTTTAATTTAAGATATGTATCACCAACTCGCTATATCTGCAAAAACTTAAGTGTCTGAAAATAGCAATTTTGTGACTACTAGAAAGTCTCAGAAAAAAACATATTTTGCTGGTATAAATTGATTGGACTACTTTACAAAAACAATTTGGCATTTTCTAGTGAAGTTGAAAATTCATATATCCACTCAGCAAAGCTGCCATCAGGAAAACATTCAAGTATATCCCTTATTTATGTGCACCAGGAAAAGTACAAAAATAGTCACAACAATATTTGTTTCCAACAGCAAAACTGGAAATGCTAAAAATATTTACTAATAATATTTGGACACAAAATTGTAGTATAGTCACACCATGGAATAACATATAGCAAGAAACAGCAAAAAATCACAGCTACATAAAACAAGAGTTGAATTTCATAAACATAATGCTGAGCAAAAGAAAGAAAAAATGAAGAATTTGCACAGACCCACGTAAGATTCCATTCCTATAATGTGCAAAAGTATAATTTTAAGGTTCAATTATACACACAAAGTATATAAATAAAAACAAAGGAATGGCTATGACTTAAGCCGAGATAATGCTTAACTCTTAGAGAGGCAAAAGTGTTTGCACAGGGAACGGTAAACAGGAAATGTCTGCAGTGCTGGCAACACAATTGTGCTTGACTCGGTTGGTGCTACAAATCTGTTAACTTTATACTTAAAAAAACACTAAACTCTCTTTTATGTACATGAAGTATTTCGCCATAAACCATAGAAGAATAAAAGACAAACAAAAATGTGCCAACAGTCCAAATTGCAGGCATTAATCGGGCATTAATTTGCAACAGGAAAGTGCACCTTAGTATTCCTCAGGATGGATAAGCAACTGAGAGTTATGCACCTGATGATGGTTCACGATGAGGCCAGCCCACTCATTCAGGGTCATATATATACATATATACAGGCATATTTATATACATATGAAATTGATGGGAATAAGATTTAAAAATTGAAAACGTTCATTCCCAACTGTTAAAGGTGCTTATAGAGGGAAGATGGCCCGATGGGGTGGAGGTACATGAAGTTGGTTAGGAGACGGAAGTAAAAACATGACAAAGATTTTAGACACATAGTTATTTTGATAAAGGTAACTCAGAGATAACCTTGTGAAATAAAGATAACATTGAAATACGTCAGTTATAGAGATGTAAGATAAACTTCAGAATCTTACAGCTAAGAATAAATGCAGCTTGGGGAAGGGGGATATGTGAGAGAACAAGTCTTTTAATATAATTTTTATAATCAGTAACTTTCCTCAAGTATTGTACCAGGTGGGTTCTTACAGAAATCCATAGCCTTTCACTTTATGCGCCAAGATTAAAGCAATGGACAATTTCTTTGACTTAGGTTCATTTTAAAAGGCTGACTTTTAAATCTAACTTGACCAATAAAACCCCCTCTTCACCATCCCACTCTATTCCCTGAACAGCAATACAAATTCAATTCTTAATTGATTTAGGTTAGCTTCACTTTCCCTTTACTACCAAATCCCACAGATATCAGTTTTTCCTCTAAGTCTCTAGAAAACACACATACACACCACATATGCAAGCAAAAATTAAAATACTACACACATTTTGGAAATTCTCTATGAGGAGATTTATAAGTTCTTTCAAACAATTGCTGATTTGAATGGAGGATATTTTCATTTTCAAAATGTACTTTTCTAGCAGCAAATAAAGCTGGCCAGGCACCAACCGGGATGTCTCAGACACTGCATTACTATCATGAACAATGGAAGCCACAAAGCCTTAGAGAGTGTATCTCTATAACCAGCATGCCAGAAAAGATCTAGCATATTTAATTATCCATATTTAGCAGGGTAAGCTGATTGGACCCTCAGTGAAGAAATTATACGAATCAAGGTAAAGCTTTATGGAGACAGCTCAATTATTTTGTTTGTAGTTATTTTATTAAGCAATTTTTAATAAAATTAATTGAACTTTGTGAAAGACAACCTCAGACCAATGTTTGACATTTTGGTCATGAATTTTTGGCATTAGAGACTTACTAATAAAAGCTACAGTTTTCAAAGACTGTTATGTGCAAAATTGCCAATATCATAAGTGGAAAGTTTGAAAGTTCAACAAAAGTAAAAACATATTTTATGCCAGATAAAATAAGAATGCAGTTAAGATTCTATAAAATTAATTATTTGACTAGATTAAACACATATGATCTTTAAAAACATTCTTAATTTAACCAAAGCACCTTATATATAACTACGTTCTTTTTATTTAGAGATTGGCACCTGAGCTAACAGCTGTAGCCAATCTTCTTTTTTTTTCTTCTTCTTCTTCTCCCCAAAGCCCCCCAGTACATGGCTGCATGTTCTAGTTGTGAGTGACTCTGGCTGTGTTATGTGGGATGCCGCCTCAGTGTGGCCTGACGAGTGGTGGCATGTCTGTACCCAGGATCCAAACCAGCAAAACCCTGGGCCACTGAAGCGGAGTGTGTGAACTTAACCACTCAGCCACGGGGCCAGCCCCTATAACTACATTCTTAACTACTTTCTTGTTAAACATACAAAACATCACTGAAGATAGTTTTTGTATCAAGTAATCAAAAAAATAAAATTAAACCTTTCTGCTTGGAGCTGGGATTACTGGCTTCAATGGGACCAAGTAATTCCTTACACATCTTAGAAAAATAGAATCATATTTCAGTTCTGATAATGTGAATAAAAATAATTTACACTGAAGAGAACGAAAGAGATCAAATTTACTTTAGGAATGTTGTAAATGAACTCTTTTAAAACTTGAAAATAAGAGCCTGCAGAAATCTAACCCTTTATTCATGAATACATAACAACTTTATTATTAATTATTTTGACACTATCAATATTCATTCTGTCCCTTAAACATTGGGAAACCTGAATTTTAAAAAGATATTGAGAAGTCTTAAATATATTATCTTTAGGATAATGTTATTTAAACAAATGTAGAGAAACACTAATTAAGGAAAATTTAGAAGGCCAGCAATTATTTATTACATTTTCAAGGGCAACTAGAAGTGTAATAAATTTCAGTCTGTAAGAAATCATGAAGTATTAGTCGTAGCATTAAAAATAGTAAAAATATACAAAGGTTTTGGTAGTACTTTGTCATATCTCACATACAAACAAAATCAGCACAATATACCAAGAAAAATAAATAAAGTGAATATGGGTTAGAAAAAAGCAAAAATTAAACTGCCAATATTTGCAGGTAATATGATTGTAAAAATTAATATGTTTTCATTATGAAAAACAAAAAATATACAACTAAATTTTAGAATTGCTAAGAGAAGTTAAATAGGTTGATGGATATAGGATAAATATTTAGGCCTGGAAATATTTATTGCATTTTTTAAAGCCACATTTTAAAATATAAGAATATTTCTATAAAAAGTCTAATAAAGATGTGAATAACATTTATTTTAAAATGCATTAAACTTAATTGAATAATATTTTAAAAGCTGAATGGAGGAATATAACACATCTTAGAAAGGAAGACCAAATAGCCTAAATTTCACATTTTTCTCTAAGTTTAAGATAATTCTAATCAAAAGTTTAGTAGGGATGGGGTGGCCTGGTGACGTAGTGGTTAAATTCAGTTTCCTTTGCTTTCATGGCCCAGGTTCAAGGGTTCAGATCCTGGGCATGGACCTACACCACTCATCAAGCCATACTGTGGAGGCACCCACATACAAAATGGAGGAAGATGGGCACAGATGTTCGCTCTGGGCCACTCCTCCTTAAGCAAAAAGAGGAAGATTAGCAACAGGTGTTAGCTCAGGAACAATCTTCCTCACCAAAACAAAACAAAACAAAAAAGTTTAGGAGGGACATTTAAATTGACAAATTGATTAAAAAAAATATAAAGAAATACAAAAGTCGAAGGACAGCTAAGACATTCACTCTTGAGGAAGAAAAATAAGGTGCCTGTACCTGTTCTATTAGATATCACTAACTACTATAACTATTATAATTAAGTCAGTGAATGGTAATGGCATGCTGATAAACAACTAGATCAAAGGAACAAACCAGAAAGCTTAGAAACAATCTCACCACACACATGAATTCATTGTATGTGATAGAAATGGTCTTACATGACACTGTGAAAACATGCAACTATCCATAAATGTTCCTGAGATAACTGGCCATTCATATGCTGAAATGAAAGAAAAGAGAGAGAGAGAAGGAAGGAAGGAGGGAAGAAAAGAAAGAAGCAAGGGATGTGGGGAAGGGAGGCAAGAAAGTGGACCACTACCTACTACTACAAACAAAATTAAGCTCTGAGTGTGAAATTAAGATCTAAACGGGAAAGGAAAAGAACATCATTTAAAAAGACAATAGAATGTGTTCACTGGGGAGAGAGGGAGATCCTAAAACAGAGAGATTAATCTACATTAAAATTAGGAATCTCTGTTCACCAAATCCATGGTGAATACATATTTCAGTATGCATATGCATATGAACAATTAGACTGATTATCCACAATATATAAACTTCTTATGAACCAATGAGTAAAATGAAAATGAAAAACTGGCAAAGAAATGAACAAAAATATTACATAGTGAAAGTACAAATGGCTAATAAGTATACAAAAAGATGTTCAAGCTAATTATTTACTAAAGAAATATGAATTGAAACTCTAATGAAATGCCTTTCTACAAACATAAGGAAGTCAAACTTTAGATTTCTGGCAACTCCAAGTTTTGCTAACATGAAGTCAAACTTTAGATTTCTGACACTTCCAAGTGTTGCTAGTGTTTGGAGCACAGGGAACTCATCCACAAAAGGTGGTGGTGTAATTTAGCAAAACCACATTGGAAAACAGTTGGGCATTGCGTAGTAATGCCTAATTCTGGTAACACAGAACATCAGTATATACCATGATTCAGCTGTTCCATTACTAGGTATGTGCATAAGAGAAACTTATATGCAAAATATATTCATATAGAGAAAATATGCAAAACTCATGCAATATATACACGATGTTTTAGCAAATATGATTTGTATTACCAAAACCTGGAAATAACCCAAATTTTCAACAAGAACAGAGGGTATAAAAATATATATTGTAGAATATTCATACTATAGTGCACTAGACAGCAATGAGAATAAATAGCCAACAGTCACAAGCATCAATATGAATCACAAATAATAATTACAAATAATATTCAGTCAACCAAGAAAAATCATAGAAATATACAGCCTGAATCCATTTACGTAAGTTGAAAAATAGACAAATCAGTGCTTTGTTTGGTGAAATATAAGTGGTAGTAATAACAAAGAAAATAAAATAATAGAATTTAAGATATTGGTTACTTCTGGAGGGAATGAAGTGGAATGAGATCTTGGAAAGGAATATAAGGAGGGAGTTTTTGAGGCATAGTAACGTTTGATTTCTTTTCTGGCTGGTAGTTATATAAATATTCATTATACATACAACTGTACATAGATATTTTCATATTCTTTTTGTATATATGTTTTATTTCACAATGTTTCTAAATATCTGAATATATTTCACATACACTTCCTAATTTAAAAAAAAATTCTCATTACTATCAGAGATTAGGTTATACATACTCAACAAATAACCCCAAACACAGCAGTTTCAACAATGACATTTATTTTACTCACAAATCTGTGGTTTGGACAGAGCTCAGCAGGGTAAGCTGGCATTAGTAAACTTGGGACATCTCAAAGGCTGGCAGATGGAACCCTCTAAAGCATTGCTGTCTGAGGGAAATATATTGCAAGTCACATATGTAATTTTAAAAATTGTAGTTACCACTGTTGAAATAAATTTCTAGGCCCAAGATGGAGCCACTCCTGCCCTTTTGAATATTTGCTTGACCAGAAACACAGTACAGTCGTCTCCCCATTATCCACGATTTCCCTTTCCATGGTTTCAGTCACCCGTGATCAACTGTGGTCCAAAAACATTACGTGGAAAATTCCACAAATAAGCATCTCATAAATTTTAAATTGCATGACTTCTGAGTGGCATGATAAAATCTCAATCCGCTTTGCCCTGTCTCGCCCCGGATGTGAATCACCCCTTAGTCCAGCTTTCCATTGCTGTATGTACTACCTACCCGTTAATCGCTTAGTAGCCGAGTTATCAGATCCAGTGTAGTGGTATCGCAGTGCTTGTGTTCAAGTAACCCTTATTTTACTTAATAATGGCCCCAAAGCACAAGAGCGGTGATGCCGGCAATTTGGATGTGCCAAAGAAAAGCCATAAAGTGCTTCCTTTACGTGAAAAGTTTAAAGTTCTCCACTTAATAAGAAAAAAAACCCAAAACCGTATGCTGAGGTTTCTAAGAATTACGGTAAATTTTATTACGGTATATTGTTATAATTGTTTGATTTTCTATTAGTTATTGTTGTTAATCTCTTCCTGTGCCTAAATCATAAATTAAACTTTATCGTAGGTATATATGCATAGGAAAAAACATGTATATACAGGGTTCAGTAGTGTCCAAGGTTTCAGGGTCTTGGAGCGTATCCCTCACAGAGAAGGGGAGCTGCTGTATATCCAGTCAGCCAATCCCCAAAGGCCAAGCCAACTCCAGGCCTTCTCACCCCAAACAAGGTTGGCGATGTGCCCCAGCCAATCAGATACTTTCCAATTGTCTCTTTTTTGTTCTTTATCTGTTATACTATAAAAGCTTCTTGCCTTCTGCCCAATTTGCAGTTCTTGAAAGAACACTATGTGCTTCATGAAGTGTTAAATAAAGTTTGTTTGTATCACCTAAATTGTCTTCTGTAATCATTTTTTAACACCACACTAAAGAAAAAGTAAGAAGAAATAGGTAAAATTAATGTAATAATGGTTTAACAGTATACATAGTGTTATCATGTCATCATGTAGTCAGTATTAAAATATTAATGAAATGTTTTACTTTTTTAAAAATCCTATTAAATCTTTGAAATCCAGTACATATTTCTAGCATATCTCAACTTGAAATAGTACATTTCAAGTGCTCAATAGCCACTCAGTAATCCACAGTACAATTTTAAGAGCTTGCTCACACACATATTTAGCAATTGATACTGTCAATAACCCAAAATCTTAGCTGAGATTGTCAGCTCAAACACGTACATGCTTCCTCTCCATGTGGTCTAGGCTTCTTTTATAGCATGGGGATTTGGTTTCAAGGACTTGCACTGAGAGATAGGTAGAGGTGTTGGAGGGGGAAGGAGGTAGAGAGAGGGAAAGAGAGAGAGAGAGAGAACAGTAGGTGAAATGAGTCATGCATTTTATGTGTAATCCAGAAGTTACATAACATCTTTTTTTTTAAGTGATTACAACACTCACAAACTTGCCTAAGTTCAAGGGGAAGTGTGTAATGCAATCAATAAATACGCTGTTTAAATTTATTTCTCCAAATTTAGAAGCTTGCATGCAGAAAATTGACCATTCAGTGGGTAGGAATAAAGGCCAACATGTAAGTTAACCGATGGAACTGGTAAAATGATAGCACTGATTTCTAATACCCTCTGACCTGAATACTATGTAATGAGAAAGGTGCATTCAGAAAAAGAATGATAGTTTTATGGAATAGGAAAGGTTGAGGGAATTCCATGTATTTGACACATATGCAACCATTCTCTTCTGCTTTATCTCAAACACTGATAATTGATCACGAGTGGTCCCTGCAGAGCCCTGACCTCAGGTTCAGAATTCTCAGTACAGGGCTCCAAGCAGCCACTATCAATTAGTAGCCTATTGGTAAAAAGTATTTTTCACCCCTGAATTAGAAGTCACAATGCATTTGAGAATAGGTATGCTGGAAGAGAATATGAAGAAGAAGTGAGACAAACAAAATTTGTTACATAGTGCAGGCTTTTATGTTTGAGATTTTAGATTTTAGAGGCAAAATAATTCACAATGGCAAGAGCAAAACTGTGACACCAACATAGGTGGCTAAAGAAGATTGGATCCACCAGTAAACTCCACAGATGTAAGCATTACACATTCCATTGGCAGGAGATATCAAAGATTGTACAACCGTAGCCCAAGTCCCAAGTATACCAGGAATATGGATGCTGATATAAAATGGCTACAAGAAAGAGAATAAGGTAATATTCAAAGATAGCATATAAAAGTACAAAATATTAAATGAAAATATATGGGAAGGGCCAGCCCAGTGATGTAGTGGTTAATTTCACGCACTCAACTTTGGTGGCCAGGGCTTCGCCAGTTGGGATCCTGGGCGAGGACCTACCACTGCTCATCAAGCCATACTGAGGTAGCATCCCACAGAGAAGAATTAGAAGGATGTACAACTAAAATGTACAATTATGTACTGGGGCTTTGGAGAGGTAAAAAAAAAAAAGGAGATTGGCAACAGATGTTAGCTCAGGGCCAATATTTCTCACCAAAAAAAAAGAAAATATATGGGAAAATAAAACAAAAGTTGCCCCAACCTTCTAGTTCCAAATAGTGCTTGCAAAACAAAGAGAAAAACCTCTTCAGAACATTATAAGGAAAGCAGTATTTTTAAGGTAAATCTGTTTTTTCATTTAAATTAGGGAATTGAAAAGAATAATGATGTGTGATGAAAAATATTAATGATTGCATTTAATCCCCAAAGCATATTTTTGACAAGTATTCTCCTTATATCTGTTTAAGATGAGAAAACTGAGGTCTAAAGAAGTTGTTAGCCCTTTAAAAAATAACATCCCATACTTTGGAAGCAGTTTAGTTAGGATTCCAAAGCCTATAATTATCACTATCTTGTATAAAGTGTTTCAATACTAAGAAACAGTTTATCAGGCTAAGACTTGTTCTCATAATATTTATGAGAAGAGAAACTCAAGTTTACTTAATGCTAACTGTGTAGTGCCAACTTTGCAGCCAGAAATTCTTTTCCTTTATTGATGTACTGAATTTTTCCCCTCCCTCAACCTTTCTTCTTTTCTGCTAGATCACCCACTCAATAGATAAACATTCTAAATTATTCATCATTATTCTGGTTAAAAGGCAATGATTGTTGATAAAATAAAGCCACTTTTATTTTGTAATCCCCTTGAGTTCAACCCTTTCAATAATTTATACACATGCATATGTTAGAGTATATACAATACAATAGGAAGAGAATGCAGAATAATACTAATTCAATCACTGATAAAAGTATTTGTTGTGAGCATTTTCCAAAGATTATTTATGCCCAAAACATGTCTTTTTTAACCATATAGTGTGTAATAATTCTAAAATAAAGTTACGACCATGAAAAAAAGCCTAATTAGAGAGAGAGTGTAACATATCTGTTTTGGTTCTTTAAAAAAATCAGTAAACTTCTTTTTTTTATTCTTTAAGCATTATACCTTTCTTTGTCTTGCTTATTAATTACTTTTTAGAATCAGAAAGTAGTAAGTATTCTAGTATTTAGGCATTTTCTTCACGCTTTTGTTTTAGCTTCTCATGTAATTGACCGACGTGCTGTGCTTGCAGTGATAATCTTTCTGAATCAAATAGATTTCACAAAATTTGTTTTTTCAGTTTCCTCAAAAGCATGCATTTATTGTATCCTTAATGATGCAGCTATTAATACTTTGGCAAAGCGTGTATGCTGCAAATGAAGCTATCTTAATGACTGAAAACAAGAAAACTAATAAATGGTAAATGCCTTATAGTAAAAACTTCACGTCCTTCTCTTAAATACTCTTGTCTGTTCATGAGTTCAATGTCGAATACAATGGCATTAAATCACTTTTCATCTTGTCATTGCATAACCTATTTGGTTGTTTGCTGAAATTATAGTTAAGTGTAAAACCTGTGAATAGATTGTATTAAAGCCCGCTTATGAAAATATACCTAGTAAAGTCTTGTAAAAGCCACAATAGCATTTTAATGATAATAGCTGAAATTGGACCTGTGGGGAGTTTTAGGATTTCCAATGTCATATAGAGGAATCTAGCTCCTGCTACTAGGATTTACAAAGCACACCATATCTCTCTCATTGTCATGTCTCTCAGCAGGTTGAATTAGTGGTGATTTTATTCTTGCCCAATAATAACACTGTTCAGTTGTACTGACATACAGTATTTTACTAATATAAATGTTATATTCACTAATGTAATAATATAGTAGTGTTTACTAATATAAACGTTATAAAAATAATTCAGAATGAAAGGAACTTCAAAAAAATAGGGCAAAAAGAGAAAAGAATAGTGACCACTGGTCGTATTCTTTCAAAGATGTGGCCGTATAGAAGACTAAGAAACAAAACAGCCCTAAACTAGGATTCTGAAGATAGGACCAGTAATTATCAACTCGGAGATTGTTCAAATCATTTACTTTTTCTGAACATGAATTTCGTTATCTTTAAAATGGAGTTCATCTTCCACACCATGTTTATTCTACTCTTCAGGGTGTCTGTGAGTTTAAATGAAATTATATGTACGGTATTGTTTTAAGAATTGTAAAATGTTATTTACAATTGACTTATTATATGTTCAGATTACATCTATTCATTTTTCTAGACCAGCAGTCTGGAAAATAGTCTCAGAAAACGCTCTCACAATTTACTAATGGTTACCTGGCCTGCAGTCATAGACCTGAGATGGGACCTGGGATTCTGTATTTCTAAGGAGTCTATGCTATGGGCTTTGAGCCTAACTTTGAGTAGCAGGAATCTGTTGCAAATTATTTAATTTATGTCTACCTCAGTGTTCTAAACTCTATGAATCATAAAGTGTTTGTTAGTGTTAAACACAAAAATCCCCATAAAAAACAAACAAATCTGTGATAATATGATTACCTCTTCAAAAATTCTAGAGAATTGAAAAACACAATTTATGACATCTGTCAAAGTTAACGCTTGAAGGGAATATCCCTCATTCTTTAAAAAATGCCTTATGTTCATTCAGCACTAACATTTTGCATATAGGCTTAATGTAAAACAAACAAACTTATGTTTCTTGAAATGACAGCTGCTACTACATTAATATTGGCAATTGTTGGTATAAAATAAATACCAGAGGAACAGAAATCTTTTTTTTTAAAAAAAAGTAGACACATGTCTGTCAATTGCTGAAAGGACTTTTCAATAAATGATGATATATACCATGTTAATGGATGTAAGGGCTTTGTGGAAAAGTATCAGTTCTTCACAGATTCTTTTATACTTTCAGCATGATTGCAATCAAAATCCTAAAAGGATGTTTTATGACACTTAAGAGCTAATCCTAAAATTTATATGTAATAGTAGATAAGATAATTTTGAATAAAAGAACAAAGGCAGATACTTTTAATAATCATCAAGTTATGTAATGAAACTATAATTTAAGTAAGGATACTTTGGTGAATAAAATCACAAATAGACAAATCAAACAAAATGGAACCCTTCCATGTCTTGAAATGACACAGAGGAGGACTTCAATTTTCCTTTGCTGCTATCAGCTGATACTCTTTCCTATGTCTGGAGAAATCTATATGAGTTTTGATATCTAGGGAACTTTAACTTTCTCTCTACTTTTATAATTTATTTTTCAAAGATATGTGGGATCATTTAATTCTTGCATAACTTAAAAAATAGTTTACACATTGATAAAACTGAAAACATGTATTCCAAAATGTTAAGGGTGACAACTTCTGGGTGCTGGTAATATTTAAAACTTGTCTACTTATTTTTTTATTTTCGATATTTTTCCAATATATTATGTCAAAGCTATTGTTAAAAGGTAAAAACAGGGTTTCAGAAGTCTTATACTGCCCAAATAGAAAATCTAGGAAATCTAAAAACATAAAAATAAACTCTAATAACAAAAAAGCAGCAAGAAGACTATAGGTTCCTCAAGTAGTAGAGCATATGGAGAACACACAGAGATGATTATAATTACAAAACCACACAAATGTATTTTTGTTCCAATGGAAAAGTAATCGCTAGGAAACTTGACAATTTTATAAACTGAACATTTCCCCAAAATAGCTAATGAGTACAGTGGCACATCTCCTCGCTGTGTTTTATGTGAAGAATTAATTTTTGCATCACATGTTCAAGAAGAATAGTTCAAATTGGGAAGGTTTGTAGCTGCACCAATGTACAACAGTTGATAAATCAAAAGCAAACTAATGAAAGAAACTTTTTCAGTCTATTCACAATTATGCAATTTTTATTTCTCTGTCATTTATCTACGTTACCAATAGAGAAGAATCCAAGGAACACTTTACTTGTGAAAATGTATTCTACCAAACGTATTCACACTACAGACAAATTTCTCCATTTAACAAATGCATAAGTTAGCGGTAACACTTTAAATTTTAATAAATTCTAGTAAAATTGATGATACATAAACATTTCTGCATGTTAATCTTGCATCATTTTTGTCTCTTTCATTTGATTTAACTTCTGTCTCATCGATACATTCATGCATTGATTGGTATCATTCCCTGAAAATATTTATTTTGTGTATGTTCTTGATTGTATTTAGACTAAACTTGAAGGAAAAATTGCAAAGTGATGTAATTGTGTTTCAAAGAATAAATCTGCAAAGAAATGTGGTTTCTGTCATCAAATATGTGATACGTACAAACATATATGTATGTGTGTGTTGGAAATTCAGAAGACTCCAGAGAATAATACAAACTATATTTAATGTATTTCAACTTGTACCTACTTCTTCAAATATTGTTGTTTATGAAAGAAGTAATTACAGATGCATTTGAAGATCTCTGTGAACCCCTCCCCAAATACATCCCCCATCCAACTCTGAAGGAGACCAAATTCTGCAAACAATGTGATATTTTCGTTCAGTAAAATATTACATCTACCTAGAAGGAAACACTGCCTCTCTTTCTTGAATATGCAAGATTCCAACAAACAGCAAAATTTGCATCAGACATCTCAGTAGCAGTATGAAAAGCTAAAAGACAACAAAGCATGACCTTTGAAGTTCTGAGAAAAAGTTATTTCAAGTCTAGAATTTTAATTGCAGTCAAATTATTTACCAAAATGAGATGAAGAAATATACTTTTAAAATATTACCGAAAGGGGGCCGGCCCTGTGGCCAAGTGGTTAAGTTCAGTGAGCTCTGAATAGTTGCAAAACTTATTTGATAATATTAAACATCTGTTTAAAATGAAGAAGAATGTTTCTTAGCAGGAATAGAAGGAAATTTTTGTTATCTAATAATCTATCTACATAGAACCTACAGAAACGAATGCATTTTATGGCAAAATATTGAAAATTGGGCTTTGAAATGGAAAAACGACAAAGACGCCCATCATCCCCATTTCTATTCTACATTGTACAGGAGGTCTAACCAATGCAGTAAGGTAAGAAAAATAAATAGAAGGAAAAACATAGAATATAAAAATAAAACAGGCAAGTTTCAAACAGAGTAATTTTATGTTAGAGGGTACATGTTCTCAGCAGATACAACATAAAATAAAGGAAAGAACAAGTGGGGTTGTAAATTAAGAGAAACTTGAAAGGCACAAAATGTTAGTGAGAGAGACTAAATTATTTGACTAGTGATGCACATTTGCATGACAAAACGATCAAAAGACACTAAGAAAGTGTTAACATCATAGAATAGTCTTTACTTAGGGTAGGAGGAGAAGAGGTGGCTGTGATTGGATTTAGGCTCATGAGAGACTTCTGAACTGGCTGTTAAAGTTCTGTTTCTTGATGAAAATAGTAGTTACATGTGTGCTCACCTTATAATAATTATAATCTTAAAATAATTAATAATTCCAATCCATTAACAAGTTGTATTTCTCTATTTATTTAATGTATCTCAATGAAGTTTTAAAATTTTCCCTATAAAAGTTTTGCACAGTTTTGTTATATTTATTCAAAGGAACTTTCTTTTAGAAATATATTATAAAATAAAACAAAGATAGGAAAATAAATGTGCTGCTTAGTAAATTATTATAAGACTTGAAATATTGATTCTAAAATTAAATGGGTAGCATACGGCTATACATAGCAAGAAAATTTAAATAAAAATCTATTACAGAAAAGATTTAAAAAATACATAGTGGAGCATTTACCCAAACAATTATCTACACTTTTATAAATCTAAACTTTATAAGCAATGTAGTAATAGTGAAGTAAGGTACAAATAGAAAAATGCAAGAGTTTAGAGATGCTAGAAACAGATCCAACTATATGTAAATATCAGATTTATGTCAAAAATACCACCCCAGGATAATTGGGAAAAGACACTCTTTTCAATAAGTGGTGCTAGGACAATTGTGCATCCATATGGAAAGAAATAAGTTTGCATCTCCATCTCATACCATAACATAACAAAATTCAATTTTCAGTCAATAATAGACCTATTGTAATAAATAAATCAATACACTTCCAGAAAATATTATTGAAATATCATCATGACCCCAGGAAGTTACATATGTTTTAAATAAGATATAAAATGCACTCTTTCAAAGAAATGGTTAATAAATTCAATTATATTAAAATGAGAACTTCATTTCTTCAAATGACTGCATAAAGAGAATGAATGGGAGAAGATAGTTAAAACTCATAAAAATGATAAATGTCCAGAATCCAGAATATAGAATTTCTGGAATACATAAGAAATAGAAAAAAAGAGAGAAAGACTGAAATAGACATCACAAAAGCCAATAAAAATAGAGAAAAAATATGTTGTGAACCTCATTTGTAATCAAAGAAATGTAAAATAAAATCCCAAGGAGATGTTACTACATACCTACCATTAAGACTTCATGGGCAGGGGCTGGCCTGTCCCCGTGGCCCAGTGGTTAAGTTCACATGCTCCCCTTCGGCAGCCCAGGGCTTTGCTGGTTCGGATCCTGGGTGCGGATGGACCTGGCACTGCTCATCAGGCCATGCTGAGGTGGCGTCCCACATAGCACAACCAGAGGCACTCACAACTAGAATATACAACCGTATACTGGGGGTCCCTGGGGAGAAGAAGAAGAAGGAAAAAAAAGGAAGATTAGCGACAAATGTTAACTCAGGTGCCAATCTTTAAAAGAAAAAAGACTTCATGGGCATGGCAATATTCTATTTGCTGTCTTTGATCTTGGAAGTGGACATATAAAAAGCCCATGAAGACATTGGAAAAGATGGTATGTTTCAAATAAGATACTGAAAACAAACAATCCACGTGGTAATAGTCATAATTTATTTGTTCAATTATAATGCATACTTTATGTAGTTTCATGTTTATCTCAGAATTGAAAGCAGTTAAATTTTGTTTAATCAAAAACATTTCAAAATACATGTTTTTGGTGGACAAAAATCAAAAAAAGAAACTCAAAATTGGACTTTTAGTAGGATATAGGAGGAGTAAAAATGACTATTTTAAATTCTGAATTACCCTTCTATTGAATTTGAATGTATGTTTCTATGAATATAACACTATTGTTAAGATAAATATAATTAGAAAAAGTATAATGTTCTCAGTAATCAAAGTGATATGAATAAGAAACTAAACAAATACTGCAAGAAGATATATATCTGATAGTATCAAAATTTGACATTCAATTTATGAGTGAATTTTTTGATAATGAAAGCTTTTCTCTTTTTGAATTAATTTTGTGGTTGTGTTCTTCCTTTAGCAAAGAAAAGAGATAAATATTTATTAGAACCATATAAACTTGCCTGATATTTCACTGGTTTTGACTTACACAAACAGAAAATTCACTTTTTAAGACAATATGTATATTATAGAAAAATATTTTTAGAAAAAATAAAAGTAAATATTCTACTATCTAGTTATATATAAATATATGCATATATATACAGTTGATCCTCATTATTCACACATTCCATATTTGTGAATTTGCCTACTCTCTAAAATCAACACTCATGTCACTTTTGTGGTCATATGCAGACATGTATAGGGTGATGAAAAATTTGAATCACCCATTGTGCACATTCCCAGCTTAGTTCAAACAAGGAGACGCTCTACCTTCTTGTTTCATCTCTCCGAACAACAGTTCTTTTCATCGTGTATTTTGTGCCACGTAATTTGCATTTTTGTGCTTTTCTTTAATGTTTAAGCTGTTTAAAATGGTCCCCATGCATAGCACTGAAGTGCTGACTAGTGTTTCTAAACACAAAAAGGCTGTGATGTCCCTTATGGAGAAAACACGAGTGTTAGATAAGCTTAGTTCAAGTGTGCTATAGTGGTGTTTTGCTCTGAGTTCAATGTCAGTGAATCGACAATACAGAAACACCCATACAACAAGGCTAAGTGTTGGTTGATTAACAAAAACGTCACCAGAGGTTCACAGGAAACTGATCCTGTATTTCTTCCAGAAGCAATGGTTCAATATCACTAACTCAGTGTATGCAGCCACTTTACAGAATATAAGGAGAGATGCTTGTGTGTGTATATATTACTTATATGTATATATGTAATATATACACACACTCAGAAAGAGAGAAAGCTATAGTGTACATATAAAATCAAGTACCTTTATGACATATACAATATCATCTGATAGAAACAGTATATGCTAAGCAATTGTTTTCTTCACAACATTTTCCTGGATATTTTTGGATGTATAATCTTCCAAAATTACTCAGAATTATTTCTCATATTACTTCAAAATTCTATGAGATTTATGCCCAGGAGCCTTTTAAATACATAGGTAAAATTAAGACTACTCATACAGGAGTTTAGACTACTTTTTTCCCCATGTAAAATCATCTTTTTCATTTGTTATTAAAGTCTTATACATATTTTCATGAAAACCAGAAAAATTAAACAGGTGACAACATTCAAAAGCAAAATATGTTTTTTTTCTTTAAATGGAGAAAAATCTGAAAATTCTAATTAAAATATCACCCTAAGTGCCAGAAAGAAATAGAAAAGAGAGAAACATGTAAACATAGCCAGATTTTCTTGTCTTAAAGAAAAAGACAATCCTCTACTAGCAACGTTAGAGATCTGGGTGAAGCCATCTTCATGGGTTTTTTTTTAACTGATAAATGAGTCTTTTTTTCCTCAAATTTAAATGTTATATATGGTTTAACCTGCTGATGAATAAATGGAGCCCTTTAAAATTATGAGGAAAGGCAATTTACAGGAGTACAATCAATCTTAATGACAGAAATTGTAATTCATTTAAATATTGATGATTTTAAGTGTTATAATAGGGAAATGCTAGGCATGTCAAAATTTTACTGGTAAATACTTTTGGAAATTTATATGTAATTGTATTGTATTTTGTTTATAAGCAAAACAAACACAAACCAAGTCATTCACGCTCCTTTTGAATTCAGTATACATTTACCTGATCAGAAACATAACTGAATATACAGTTATATTGACAGAAAATTATTCAAGCAGGGCATTTTATTGGTTCTGTTATGAAAACTTAGGATTTCAAACTCTAGTATACGTATAATTAAAATAAAACTGACTAAGTTATAATACATGTTTAAACTTCTCATTACTTAAGTTGTATTTCTGTAAGGAAAATAATCATAATTAATAGTTTGCCAGCAAAAACAAAAAAGATTCAAATTAATGGGACATTTCTTGAGCAAAAGTTTAGGAGCTATTTGAATGAATTAGTTAGAAATCAATTACTGCTTCATTGCCATAAAAAAAAAAATTTTGAAAGAGTTCAAAGGAAAATTTAGAGGTCTCTTTCTGGAAAGACTTCTACAAGCGCATTCACAACGTACTATCTAATTCTTAAACCAGTAGCTTCTGCTGGTAGATGTCATCTCTAAGGATTTAAAATTAAATATATTTGCTCTTTCATTAAAACCCTAGTCAGGGAACTGAAGGCCATTGATAAATCTTTTTCACTGCAGTAAAAGATCCTTTGCATTAGATGTCCGTGAAAACACACAGTGGTTTATCACTATTGGTTTTTTCAAGTCTTCTGAAAATACACCCTAAGTTTGAGTTCTTCCAAAGACCCTGAGGCTGAGATTTGAAAAGTCCTAGTTCATACAGGAGGCTCAAGGCAGGGAACAGGGGAGTGGTACCCAGAGGGGAAGGCAGCCAGTAAGAGGGCAATAGTAGGCCTACCATCACCAGACAACTGGAGTTTATCCTACTTGAAAACTTTGGGAAATGTTATTAAACACACACCATGGAATTCTTGTACTAGGGGCAAGCACCAGTTCTCAGGAATCATTTCCTGAGGGCTGCTACTGGGCGGTGTTAATTCACCCCAATAACAGCCTGACACAGCAGTGCTCCAGAGGTTCTGGAAAAAGCCTTTTTGGTCCAGAGAGGCTGGTGCTGGAAGTTCTCAGGAGCAAATGAAAATGGTTACGAATATGGGCTGGGCACAGAGTCTGCTACAAAGGTTATCCTACATGATTTCAGTGAAAAATGTGAAGTTGACCTATGCACAGCTTTCAAGGCAATTCAAATTCATAAAAAGAAAAAACATATCACAGTGATGAAAATGGTAATATGACATGCATTTGACTTTTATATTAGGCTTTTAAAACGATAGAAATTTTATGTCCACATATGACTATTTTTGTTATATTTATTAAATAACAAGCATTTAAACTTTATATTTGTTGTGTTTATATATTTATACTATGTTCATATGTCTTTTAACTTGAAATATAAACATTAGAAAATATCTACCAAATCTTTTTAGTATTTTCTCTTTAAATTTTGGTTATGAAATTTCACAAACTGGAGGCTTTAGGTGTGTCTTTTTATTTATCATATGGTTTCATACTTTCAATCAAAGACAATATCTTTCTTCAGCTCTGTGAATTTTTCTCCTATTTTTCTTTATTTGTTTCTGTCAACTCAATTTTATTTATTCTTATTTTTACAGAAATCCTGGTACATTAACGTAGTGCTTTCTGGATTTGTCCTCTATTTCTTTGATTTTTTCCCAGTAAATACTCAACTGGTTTTCTTTTCTTTTCCAGCTTTATTGCGATATAATTGACATATAGCATCATATAATTTTAAGGTGTATAACATAATGATTTGATATATGTATATACTGAAAAACAATTATCAGGGGCCGGCCCTGTGGCCCAGTGGTTAAGTTCATACTCTCCACTTCCGTGGCCCACGATTTTGCCGGTTCAGATCCTGGGCGCCCACATGGCACTGCTCATCAAGCCGTGCTGAGGTGACATCCCACATGCCACAGCTGAAAGGACCCACAACTAGAAATATGCAACTGTGTACTGGGGGTCTTTAGGGAGAAAAAGGAAAAAAATCATTAAAAAAAACCCAATTATCACAATAAATTTAGTTAACTTGCATCACCTCACACAGGTACAGTTTTTTTCCTTGTGATAGGAAATTTTAAGAGCCACTTTCTTAGCAATTTTCAAATATGCACTACTGTATTGTTAACTATAGTCATCATGTGCACATTATGCCTCAGAACTTATTTATCTTATAATGGAAGTTTGTTTCTTTTGACCACCTTCACTCAATTCCTCCCCTCCCGCCTCTGGCAACCAGAAATATGATCTCTGTTTCTATCAGTTTGGTTTTTTTAGATTCTCCATATTAGTGAGATTGTACAGTATCTGTCGTTCTCTGTCTGACTTATTTCACTTAGCATAATGCCCTCAAGGTCCATCTACTTTGTAACAAATAGTAGGACTTCCTTCTTTTTGTGGCTGAATAGTACTCCATTGTGTTTGTGTATACATACATATCTATATATACGTGTATAATCACACTTTCTTTATCCATTCATCCATGGATGGACACTTAGGTTGTTTCTGTGTCTTGGCTATTGTAAATAATGCTGCAGTGAACGTGGGGGTGCGGATATCTCTTTGCGATACTGATGTCATTTCCTTTGGATATATTCCCAGAAGTGGAATTGCTGGATCATATGATTGTTTTAATTTTTTGAGGAACCACCATACTATTTTCCATAGTGGAATTTGCACAAGGGTTCCCTTTTCTTCACATCCTTGGCTGCATTTATCTCGTCTTCTTGATGATAGCTATCCTAACAGATGTGAGATGATATCTAATTAGGATTTTGATTTGCATATCCCTGATGATTAGTGATGTTGAAGACCTTTTCATGCATTTTTTGACCATTTGAATATCTTCTTTGGAAAAATGTCTATTCAGGGACTTTGCCCATTTTTTAATTGGATATTTATTTTGCTATTGACTTGTAAGAGTTCCTTATATCGTTTTAACATTAAGCCCTTAGCAGATGTGTGCTTTGTGAATATTGTCTCCCATCATGTAGGCTGCCTTTTCATTTTGTTGATCATCTCTTTTGCTGTGCAGAAACTTTTGAGTTTGATGTAGTCCCACTTATTTTTGATTTTGTTGCTTGTGCTTTAGGAGTCATATCCAAAAAAATCATTTCCAAGACTCATGTCAAGAAGCTTTTCAACCTAAGTGCCCATCAAGGGACAAATGAATAAAGAAGATGTGGTTATATACACAATGCTACTCAGCCATAAGAAACAATGAAACCTGACCATTTGTGACAATATGGATGGACCTTGAGGGTATTATGCTAATCGAAAAAAGTCAGAGAAAGAAAGTCAAATACCATATGATCTCACTCATAAGCAGAACATAAAAACAACAATAAACAAATCACATAGAGACAGAGATTGGATTGGTGGTTATCAGAGGGGAAGCGGGGAGGGAGGAAGGCGAAAAAGGTGATTAGGTACATGCATATGGTGATGGATGGTAACTAGTCTTTGGGTGGTGAACATGATGTAATCTACACAGGAATCAACATATAATGATGTACACCTGAAATTTATATAATGTTATAAACCAATGTTACCACAAAAAAAATTTAATAATTAAAAAATAAAAAAGAAGCTTTTTCCCTCTGTTTTCTTCTTGGATTTTTATGATTTCAGGTCTTACATTTGTTGGGGCCCAGGGCAGGCCACCCCAAAATATCCCACAATGGCATACTGATGATTTTGCATTAAAGTTACTTGAGAGCAGCCAATGCAAGGCAAAAAAAAACAAACAAGGCATTCTCTTCTCTCTGTTTCTCCCTGAAAGCAGGAAATACATCTCTCACATGCAAGCTACCATTCCTGAACCAAGAGACAGGCATCCTTTTCACAAAGCCAGGGAATTCATGGCTGAGAAGCCTGTATAAACAAACCTTGTTACTTTTGCTAATTTACTACCTCAAACCTAAACTGTTTAAATTACTCACTAGTTACGTACCCCAAACCTAAGTTTCTCTGTCCTTCCATTCCTCAAAAATTTATTGTTTGTGTAAAAACATATTTAAACTGCCTACTTTGTTCACTCGAAGAGCATCATTTCTCTATGACCTCCAATATGTACATATTAAATTGTGTTTTCTCCTGTTAATCTGATCTTGTGTCAATTTTATTACTATTAGTGCAGCCATCAGAACACAAGAAAGACGGAAGGAGGAATTTCCTCTTCCTTAACACATTTAAGGCTTTGACCCATTTCAAGTTAATTTTTGTGAGTGGTGTAAGATGGGGTCTAGATTTATTCTTTTGCATGTGAATATCCAATTTTCCCAGCACCACTTATTGAAGATTGTCTTTTCTCCATTGAGTATTCTTAGATCCCTTAGCAAATATTAGTTGATTATATATCAATTGGTTTTCTATATACTTTGAGATCTGTGTTCAATTTTCTCCATGACTCATTTCATATTCACCATTTAACATTTTATTATTCATTTTATCCAGTGAATTTTTCTTTTTTAAAGATTTTATTTTTTCCTTTTTCTCCCCAAAGCCCCCCGGTACATAGTTGTATATTCTTCGTTGTGGGTCCTTCTAGTTGTGGTATGTGAGATGCTGCCTCAGCGTGGTCTGATGAGCAGTGCCATGTCCGCGCCCAGGATTCGAACCAACGAAACACTGGGCCGCCTGCAGTGGAGCGCACGAACTTAACCACTCTGCCACGGGGCCAGCCCCTATCCAGTGAATTTTTTATATCAGTAGTCATCATCTAATTTCCAAGGAGTCTTTCTTCTATTTTGCTCCTTTTTTTGGCAGCCTCTTTGTGTTTTACGTATAAAATATTTTCTCAATTTCTGTGGATACCTAATATAAATTTTAAAGATTATTTTCTAGTCCTCTAATAATTTCTTTGAAAGTCATTTTTCTGTTTATTTGTCTGAGTCTTTTTTGTTCATGTTGTTGGTTGTCTTCAAATATCTGTTTTCTATCGCTTTTCCATTCGGATTTACGAAAGCACAGTTCCCTCAGTACAGCTGCCTAATGCAACTTACCTCCGAAGGTGTGACATGCACATTTCTCTAAAGGGCTTCTCCTCTGAAGGCACGCGTGGATAGATCAGCTACCCTGGAGAGCGTGTGGATTTGACATAAGCAGGCCCGTAAAACCCCCAAAACTGCTCTGGCAAAGAAAATCTTGGAGGAACATTTTAGTTTATTTCACTTTAGGGAAAGATTTATATTCTCTCCGTTCTCCCTCTCCACACCTCCTTAAGTCCCTCAGTCTCTCAGGTTTTCCTCTGTTTCTTTTCATAAGAATTAATATCCTTCTTTAGACTTCTGAGATAGAGTGCAATTTCTTCCAAAAAATTTCTGACTTTGCCTAAGAGCAGAGGCCACAATTGCCAGCTATTATCTCTCTGGAGAAAAGGAAAGGGATTGCGTCTGCAGCAATTTACAAATACAGTTCTCACCACCCACATCCATCTTTGAACTTTGTGTAGGGTTTGCCAGATTTGGAGCTCCTCCCGTGACTCCCTTGGGAAGCCATGTACTACGGCTGTTGTCTTAGATTTGTGTTCCTATAGTCTGTTTCTACCATCTGCTTTCTCTTTTTCAAAATTTCAATAGCATTTCTAGTCTGCTAATATAATAGTTTTAAAAAATGTTTTACACCATTGTTATTTCCCCATTATTTTTCATATTGATTGTTTTTTAATTAGTATATTTTTTTTAGAGCATGTTTAGGTTTACAGGAAAATTGAATGGAAAATACAGAGACTCCCCACATACACCTCTCTCATTCTGCACACAGTTCACAGTTTATCATACTATTAACACTTTGCATTAATCTGGTACATTCGTTACAATTGATGAGCCATATTGATACAGTTTTTCAGCTTTATTGAGGTAGAATTGAAAATAAAATTATAAGACATTTAAAGTGTCTAATGCTATGATTTGATATATGTATTCTTTGTTAGAGGATCCCCCATGGAGCTAATTAACACATCTATCACCTGAAATCTTTACCTTTTTTTGTTTTTTGTTTCTTTTTTTGGTGAGAACATTTAAGTTCTACTGTCTTAACAAATTTCAATTATGCAGTACAGTGTTACCAAGTATAGTCAGCATCTTGTACATTAGATCCTCAGACTTTATTCATCTTGTAACTAAAGTTCGTACACTTTTACCAACTTCTTTCTATTTTCCCTACCCCTCCAGCCCCTAGAAACTACCATTCTATTCTCTATTTCCCTGTTGTTATGGCATGAACATCTTTTTCTTCCATGTATAAGTGATACCACACAGTGTTTGTCTTTCTCCATCCAGCTTATTTCGCTTAGAAAAATGCCCTCCAGTTTCACCCATGTAGTCACACACACACACAGAAAAGAATTTCATTCTTTTTTAAGGCTGAATAATATTCCATAGTATATATAAACCACAGTTTCTTTATCCATTCATCGATCAATGGACACAGGTCTTTTCCATGCTTTGGCTATTGTGAATAATGCTGCAATGAAAGTGGGAGTAAGGATATTTCCTTGAGATAATGATTTTGTTTCCTTTGGATATATAATTAGAAGCAGGAGTGCTGGTAGATTTATTTTTTTAATTTTTGGAGGAACCTTACTACCATTTTCCATAGTGGTTGCACTAATTTACATTCCCAGCAACAGTGTACAAGTTTCCCTTTTCTCCACACCATCGTTGGTGTTTATTATCTCTTATCTTTTTGATAAGAGCCATCCTAATAAGTGAGAGGTTATATCTCATTACAGTTTTCCTTTGTATTTCCCTGATGACTAGTGATATTGATTTGCATGTCTTTTTTTGAGAAATGTCTATTCACGTCCTTTGCCTATTTTTTAATTGAATTGTTTGCTTTTTAGGTATTGAGTTATATAAGTTCCTTGTATGTTAACTCTTTATCGGGTATGTGGTTTACAAATATTTTTCTCATTCCTATGTTGCCTTTTCATTTTGTTGATGGTTTCCTTTGCAGTTCAGAAGCTTTTTAGTTTGATATACTTCCACTTGTTTATTTTTGCTTTTGTTGCCTTTGCTTTTGGTGTCAAATTAAAAAAGCTTTTATAAAGACCAGTGTCAAGTAGCTTAACTCTTGTGTTTTCTTCTAGGAGTTTTACAGTTTCAGTTATGTTCAAGTCTTAATTCATTCTGAATTGATTTTTGTTTATGGTATAGGAAACAACTATTTTTGTTTATAGTCTATGGTTTTGTCATTTATTTTTTATTTTTTATTTTTTTGTGTGTGAGAAAGATTCTCCCTGAACTAACATCTGTTGCCAATCTTCTTCTTTTTTTTTAATGTGAGCCATTGCCACAGCATGGCCAATATCAGACGAGCGGTGTGGTTCTGTGCCCAGGAACTGAACCGAGGCGGCTGAAGTAGAGCATGCCGAACTGTAACCGCTAGACCATCGTGGCCAGCCAGAAGTTTCATTCTTTCACATGTAGCTGTGGGGGACTGGAATTGGCCACCCCAAGATGTGTCTCTTTGGCATTAGGATTATTTTGGGCTGGTTACTTTTAAAAACTGTAGAGAGGAAAGAAACTCTGAAAAGTAGAATTTACTTACCCTTTGTTAAGAGACATTTACATTGTAAAGGAAATCTCCATCTGTAAAGGTGTCTCCCTCTCTGTACCAGGAAGAGGGGGGATGACCTTATCTCTAGAAACTCTTAATCAATGTGGAAGGCAAGGACTTAAATCTGCATAATAACCTGAATCTTGTTTACTATACTTGTCTGGTAACCTCACGTAACTGACTTCCTGCCTGCCAACATCCTCCTTTGTCTTTAGCTGAAGATGATATTTAACGTGGTGGCTTCAGCCATTTCGGTGAGTTGCTCTGTTTGCCTGAGCCTGTCCCATGTATACATGTTATAAGCTTTGTTTAATTTTCTCCTGTTATTCTGTCTCATGTGAATTTAATTCGTTCTCCGGCCAGAAGAACCCAAAGCAGGTAGAGGAAATGTCTTCCTCCCCTACATAGCTATCCAGTTTTCCCAACATTATTTTTTGAAGAGACCACCCTTTCCTGTTTTGTTTGGGTGGCAAAAATCATGCTCAGAGACTAAGCTTGTCTTTGCCAATAATTTATTTAACATAGGTTCTCTGTGGGAATTTTAACTTATAATAATAATATTTCACAGGCCAATAGCATAGAAGATAATGTCTATTAATAAGCCGATAAAGAAATAATGCACTCCAAGCAAATGATAGATAAATCACACTATTGTTCCAGGCTAAGGGAAAATGAAAGAAATAAAATCCAAATTTAGTGAAGGCGTACTTTTCTATGAGTCAGTTCTTGGGAGCGATGGCTTAGCCAACCAAGAGCTGACATCTAGCTGCCAGCACACAAAGTAAAAGTCCCTTGTTGCTAGAGCATGTTCCTAGGGAAAGGAAGGCACCAGTATTGGCAGGCAAGATAATCTCCTTCACAGGGCCACTCGTGGTTTTCAGTACTGCTGGTAGAGTCACCTTACCAAAGCAGGAGCTAATTCTTCAGGGTCTTTGGAGAGCTATTTAGACAGCAAAGAGTCATCTTGCCCAGACCAAACATTCTCAGGTAAGTCCTTACAAACTCTTGGTATTTAAAGTTTAAATGTCCCCTAGCTGGAGTTGCTTCTCCACGTGTTCTTATAGATAAGCCCCCAGCAGTGCCAGTCATCAGCTGAGCTACTGAGCATTTATCAACAACAGGTGTTGATGACAGCATCCTGAGGCAGCTTCCTCAATTTTGACAACTTCACTCTTAGATCAAAACAACTTCATTTAAGTCATAACAGGTGGATTTGAGATAATACTGATGTGAATCAAGGCCACCCCAGGTATAGAAGCCCAAGGCCTTCTGGCCTACATCCCAATCTATATCATCCTCCAGGAAGTATAGGATGTCCTGACCTGATTCGTATCCAAAACTATCCGACCACAGGATAACCAGACCTCACCTGCACTGATACCATTTTAACGACTTTTTACATGATCTTTCCTTTGTCTAGTACAAACTAACACATATCTATGCTTTATAAATTTAGCCCTAACCCTCAACACATTGCAGCTCTTCATGGCCCAAGGATCCTATCCACATACTATTCTTTGAATAAAACAGCACTACTATTAGACCTTGAGAGTTCAAGAAATCTTTCTTTCAACTGCTCCTCTCTCTGAGCCCTCATCAATATCACACCAATACACAACACATCCCTATTGTATACTCTTGGCTCCTTTTTCGTAAATTAATTGACCATATATGCCTGGGTTTACTTCTGAGTTATTCTACATCTAGTGCCCCAACTTTTAAGACTCCCACCTGAGCCATGGGCCCTGAGAATCCTAGGTTCTGAAAGCCAAAGAGGCTTGCATATGAGATCTACAAAACTCTAGAAAACAAATAAGCAGTTCTCAATAGGAATGCAAGGAAACACTGCAGCTATCCCCCCAGGGCTTAGTGCAGAAGGAGCAGGTAAAAATGCCCATCTCCCACTGTTTCCCTGAAAGGCTTCATCTACACACTTTAGAAGCTGCTGCCTGAGGGCCAGGTTCCTAATTTAGTGCACAACTAGGGGCTGGTTACAATGTCCCCCAGAGCCTGCAGACACCTCCACTAACTTCTTCCTCCAACTCACTCCAAGTCAACAGTATCTCCGTGGAAGGAGCTTGCACGCATTCTGCATCCCAGCTTTTATGGCTGCTGCCTGAGGGACTGGCCCCCGGATTGTCTGACTCTGATACGCAACAGGGCTTCCATTCATGGGTCTCATAGGACTGAAGCAAACAAAGAAGCAGGTCTTAAACAGCTCCCTGCACATTGTTCACCACAGAGGGCACAGGATAAAATGCCCATCTCCAAGTCTTTCCTTGAAAGGATTTTATCTGCATGCCTTAAAAGCTGCTGCCTGAGGACCAGGCTGCTGACATCCTCCCCAGAGCCTGGGGAGGCCTATGAACATCTTTTCCCTCCAGCCCATCCAACCAAACACAAGTAAGTCACAAGTTTCTCCCTGGAATGAGATTTCACACACTTCTGGCGCCCCAACTTTTGAGGCAGCCAATTGAGGGATGGACCCCTGGATTACCTGACTCTGATAGCTATCTGTAGTCATCTTTATTGAGTTACAGGAGAATTAATACTTCAAAATGTCCATACTCCCAAAGTCATCTACAGATTCAATGCCTTCCCTACCGAAATTCCAATGATGTTCTTCACAGATATAGAAAAAACAATCCTACAATCTGTATGGAACCACAAAAGACCCTGAGGACAAAGCAATTTTGAGAAAGAACAAAGCTAGAGGCATCACACTTGCTTGTGCACTGATGGTGGCATTGTAAATTGGTGCAACTGTTACTGAACCAAAGTAGGTTTGCTTCTTGGTGAGTTGAAATCAAAGGCTTCACCAAAATTAGCTGTCACACGAAGTACAATTTATTTGCAGCAAATAAGGAGATCAAAGGAAATTATTTCCAAAGCTGTGGCTCCCAGAGCAAGAGAGAGCAGGGGCCTTTTATTTTGGATCAGGCATGAATATTCAAAGGAAAGAGGTGGGTATTCACTTGCATGGGTGCAGTTCGAAAACGCACTTCCACATACATCACATGTTGTAAGGCCTAAGCTCCTCCTGGGGCAGAGATCTGAACATTAAAATGAAGCAAAGATAACTCTTGGGCTCTTCATAGTCCGTCTGTACTGGTGTCACTCTTGCAGAGGGTTTGGACCTGTTCAGGGCAGTTGGTGATTGCATCTCTTAACATAACTGAAAAACAATTTTGAGAAACAGTGTTTCTGAAACCTCCTTTGATTTTCTTGAGGAAGTTAATCCGTGACACAAACATTATGGAAAACAATAAAGAGATTCCTCAAAAAATTAAAAGTAAATCTACCAGCAATCCCGCTTCTGGTTCTATATCCAAAGGAAATGAAATCGTTATCTCAAAGAAATATCATTACTTCCGTGTTCATTTCAGCATTATTCACAATAGCCAAAGTATGAAACTTGACTGGATATATCCTGCACTGGTTTTACTGCTAACAATCAGGAGTTAGATTTATAAATTAATTTAACTGTTTATGTGATATGGGTAACTAACCTCTTAAATTTCTTTTTTTTAGGATTGTAAGTATAAGGGTATTGGCATATTTGGACTATAATAAATGAAATTAGTTGTAATACTTTCTCAAAAGATAATCACTGCCCTGCAGTTTTCATTTAAAATTCTCATAATACCAAATATTCCAGAAATAAAAAGACAATAAATAATAAGACATTTTGTTTGAGGCATGAGAATTTATATCAATTTGTAACTAACGCCTATTAAGCTACAGCACAATGGATGTGAATTTGATCTTTCTTATTATCGTCACTCGTGTCTCCTTTTCTCATAATCCTCTTTCTCGTTTCCTCTCATCATTTGTAAAAATCATTCCATTATCCTGTTTCATAGGTTTAGCATTCCCTAGTTATTCCTCCATGCTACTATCATTTAAACTTTGCAAGGTCAAATAAAACAATCTGCCACATGCATCCTAGCAGAAGTAGCACTTCCACCATTGAACCCAGATAAGTGAATCATGAAGTCAAATTTTTTGAAAGGGTGTGTATGACAGATAACATGGAATGAAAATCAGCATCATATTAAATACACAGCAGGTTCCCAAATTTTGAATTGAAGTACAAATCTGACATCTCAAAGAATGTGTAGGTGCAGTGAATTAATTGTAGGTTATCATAAATATATTCAGAGCACAAAAGGAAATAAAAAGTAGTTTTATCTTTAAGGTCAACTTTGGATGTACATTGAGAAACTACTCTTCTTCTTGGAATCCCTCCCCTTGTCTTTTCTGATACCTTCCTCTCTCTTAAAGCCTTGGATCCATCTCTCTTGTACTCTCAATGTTAAAGGGTAAGCTAAGTAATGACAAGGCAACGGATCCTTATGGGCAAGATCCTCCTAAGCAAGTACAATTAATTTGTTTATACTTTTTCAGAGTGTAACATTTATAAGATAAATATGTCATTCTCCTGTCAATACTGTCCTTCTGTCACAGCATTAAACTGACATATTCTTGTAGTAGAAAACTATTCTCTAATAAGGAGAAGGAATGAGGAGGGTAAGAAAAAAAGGAAAACCATCCTGACTAGGGAACACCAAAAATCATCTATGCCCCAATATAATAACTAATAAGAAAAATATTTTATCTGGTTCTGAAAGAAAAAAAAATCCCTAACCACAGAGCATATAAAATGAATACTTAGCATTTATCTCATAGCAAGATTTCTGATGCACAAAATGAATCTGAGAAAGTCTCTGAATAAGACCTATAGGGGTGGGTCACTAATTTACTGACACTGCTATTGGGATGTATACAGAAAATATAACTCTTTTCTTTCTCTGTAGCTGATTTTATCTTCTTCATAAGCTTCACCATCTGCTTGGGCACAAATAGAAGATCTAAATTTATAAAATCAAGGCTAAAATTTAGTACTGTTCAGAAATTTAAACAATTCTTTCAGGTTTAAATCATTCCTTTAGATTCTTCTCTCTTCTCATCTGCTTCTTTTCCAGATTTGACTGGATGCATTGGATGAACTAGTGTTTGATAATATTAGGAGACCAATAAGATGTCAACAGAAAGCCTCACACCTTAAACGCCTAGAGGTATTGAATAAAATTTCCCATACAAAATCTAGTTGATATTGATGGGAGGTTCACCTCTGGAAGAAACTGAATTAAAACCAAGGGTGCTAGAAATGAAAGGAAAGCTAAAAGCCCTTAATCACTTAATATTTTCATTAATTCAACAAATATTATGGAGTGCAACAACATACCAGGATTGTTCATGCTTTCCATCGACGTGAACAAAACTGAAGTCTTTCTAATATCAGACCTAGAGTAGTAAATGCATAATATTTCCAGAGGATCATGCGAATTATTGGACAAAGCCTAAGTTTTCATGCCTATGTTCTTTTCTTGAAGAGAGTAAGACATCTTCAAGAAGACTAAAGATGAGGAACTGAAACTGAGACCCTGTGTAAAGAGATCAAATAAACTCTCCCCATAATCAAATATGGTTAGTAGCATCTCTGTACCAGGGCTCTCAGTGATTTAAAAATTATTTATCAGGAGAAACTAAACCTCTGGCTTGCATCTCAGGTATGTTTGGATTTTGACTTTATAACCAACCTGGTGACTTGGTAAATGAAATCCCTGTTGAAAGCCAGGGTACTAATCTGTTGACAACGTGAAGTTATAAACATGCCACAGTAAAGGAGAACGCTGCTTTGACAGAGGCTTAAGGGAGAAATTATAGATGAATGCTTACATGGTCTTGGAGTCCAAGCTCAAGTTTTTTTAATTTATTTCTTTTTAATTGAGTTCATAATAGTTTACATCATCGTGAGATTTCAGCTGTACATTATTTCTTGACTGTTACCACATAAGTGCTCCCCTTCACCCCCTATGCCCACCCCACCCCCTCCCCTAGTAACCACTGAACTGTCTTCTTTGTCCATTGTTTCCATGTCTTGGCTATTGTGAATAGTGCTGCAAAGAACATAGGGATACATATGTTGCTTTGGATTGTTGACTTCAAGTTGTTTGGGTAGATACCCAGTAGTGGGATAGTTGGGTCATATGGTAGTTCTATTTTTAGTTTTTTGAGGAATCTCCATGCTGATTTCCATAGTCGCCACACAAGTTTGCATTCCGACCAGCAGTGTAAGGGTTCTCTTTTCTCCAAAACCTCTCCAACAGTTGTTATTTTTAGTCTTAGTGATTAAAGCCATTTTAACAGGCGTAAGGCGGTATCTTAGTGTAGTTTTGATTTGTATTTCCCTGATGATTAGTGATGTTGAACATCTTTTCATGGGTTTATTGGCCATCTGTATATCTCAAGTTGTCTTTTAAGCGGACTACTTGTTGAGATTGGGTAAAGTTTGTGACGTAATAGTTCAGGATTGTTGAACACAGCAAGACATAGGCCTTGAAGTGATTCTTGGTAAGTAAATTGTTTGATTAATATCTAATTGCTCAGATGAGCAAACAATTTGGTTACATAAGTGAGTTTCATGACTTGCTTAAAAAAATGCAGTGCAGTGACAGTTTACAGTCTTATTCTCTCCTTCTTGGGGAAGAATTTCCTGGACCAAAATCATGTGAACCCTGATGGTCTCAGTTCTCAGCCCTAACCATTCTGCATCCTGAGTTAGAGGATAGCCCATCATCATCTGTGGACGTGAGCAATCCAAATCAGAGCAGCTGATTAAGGAATAGTGATTGTATATTAAGTTTCTAGTAATGGCCATTTCTATTTCTAGGAACATGAGGTTAACCTGTTCCTTTTATGAATGATCATTTGTTGTATGTTTTGATGTGACAGAAAATATGTAACAGCATTTCAATTTGTCTTTGCAGAGCTTCTCTCTAAATACCTCAACATGGACAAATTTTAAATATATACACACACACACACACACACACACACATACATATATGTGTGTACATATATATGTTATATACTATATAATCAGAATTCATATCCAGTTCTCAGCCAGAATCCAAGCACGCTCAAATTAAACCAGGAGTTAGATTCAATTAATAATCTAAAGAGTACAGTAAACCATGTATAAGTCAAATTACCCAAAATCATAAACTTTTGGTTTATTTCCTGAATTGTTTAAGTAATATCAAGGCAATGTAAATGCTAATATTATTCGATTATGATAGCACATGTTTCACTTGCTGAGTATGACTGCCTGCCCAGTCTAATTATATTCTCACATGAGGTGTTCTTACCCAGATCCAGGGGAAAAGTGGAGCTTGGGGAGAATTTCTAAGTCTCAATGATAGTGTTCAGGAAGCTGAGCTATCATTAATTCTCTTCTTTTTTTGGTCCTGGTGTCTCAAATATGGAGCCTCTTTGCCTCTTGCTAGTTTCTCCAGAGAGTAAAGCTCTTGCTGCCTACTGACTGAGGGGTGTTCACCAGGCTGTGCAAAATGAAAACTGGGAATGGGAAGATGGGGGATCTAACTGTTCCTCAGGCAGAATTTCAACTAATCCTCCTGCTTTAATCCTGACCTCTCACTACTATCTTTGGATATATTTATTATTACTCACTACAGAGTATTTGGGGTGTTAGTTATGCAAATGGCTCACTTGTTGAGTTTTCTGTCATCTAATACATTCTACTTGTCCATACATTTTTGCATTTTCCATCTTCCAAAGTTTGGTGGACATCTTCATCTAGTGTCAGCTCCTAAACAATATGTATATTCATTTATGATCGTTTTACAGGAAGGGGTAGAAATGTATGCATGTTTTCAGTCAGTCATTTTAAACCAGAGATCCTACATGATATTCTTCTAGAGAAAGCAAAATTTCTATTATATATGAAAACATTTTGGCTCTATCTTAGCTCTGTTCACAATAAAAAACATTATAATATTTGAGGAAATTATATTCCAGTTTAAATAAATCTTAAATGAATAAAACATAAATTAACAACAAAAAAACCCACTGGACATTATCAATAAAAACCTAGAACTGAAGTTTAAAAAAAGATGAAATCTGGAATGATCGTAGTGAGTTATAGCATAACTAAATTCACTTAGAGTCAATGTTACAGCGCTATCGACCGCAAAGCTCTGCCTCAAATCCTTCCCTAATGGTGAAGAGAAATTAAAAGACACAGTCAGCTATGAAGCCCAAATGCTGAACAAAAACGACGTAATGTGACATTTAATTTTAGACTTCTCAGCAATAGTCTTTGTGATATTGGAAAATATGCTTAATGTCTATGCATCTCAGTTATGTTATCAGTAAAGTAACAGAGCTTGATTGAAAGGTCTCTAAATTCTTTTCTAGGTGCTAATTGTTTATAAACCAAACATATATGTTTTTCAGGTGAAAGATGATTTGAGATGTTGAAAAATAGATCAATTATTTTTATAAATATTCACTTGATGCTTAAAATACCATAGTATAAACACTATAGTACAAAATACTGTAGTATAAACTTTTAATTATTTTATCACACTTTAAATATAATACCAAAAATAACTGAGTAAGAAAATAAATTTTTTTAATATTACAAAGTGCTAATATTTATTGAATACTTTACCAGACATAGGATGTTATTAACAAATTCATTCTATAATGATGGAAGTTAAGTTGAATAATTTGACTAAGACGCCATAACTCCTAAAGGACAAATATAAACCCGTCTAATTATTAATTACAGATGGATGTGCATATTGTAACATCTTTTCTATGCAGGTTTGTGGGATTTATGCTCTATCATATCTATTTTCTATCAAGATTTATTATCTGTCAGGCAAAATGCTTCTTTTAGAATGTGGGAAGTAAGTTTCATTTTCGCTAACAATTATTTCTTTCAACTCTAAAGTGATTTTTGAAAAATGTCTTTGTGTCTTCTGAATCAGTTTTGAAAACTGCACGAATTAGTATTGTGGTTGTTCCTTATAGATAAGAAGCAATACATATTTGCTAATTTTCCTTTTAATTACAGTAAAGTAAGTAAACAAATGTATTTCATATATTAAGAAATAGATTTTAAATTTCTTGTCATAACTGAGAACAATCTCCTTGTTATCATTTTAAAGTGCTTTCTTATAAAGATAATAAGTAGTAAAAATAAACAATTTTGAGCAAGTTCTCACTTGGATCTTTATGCACTGTTATATTAATACAACAATCAACTATGTAGAAAGCATAATTTTTCTATTTATAAATGAGAAAACTGAAACACAGAATGATTGTGTCAAATAACTTGCCAATTTTCCAAAGCTAGTAAATGAGAATTGTGACCAAAAAGGGAAATTATTGGTGTGAATTTGAGATCTTTTAGTTGAGAAAATAATTCAACAGAACATTTTAAGTTTCTGAAATATGTGTCTTTTTTTTTTTTGCTGAGCACCACCAGTGGGTGTTGAACATGGAAACAGAAAAGTGAGAATTTTCTCAGTGTAGAAAACACAGTAGAGTGTCCTCATCTTGAAAATACCCTGTATTCTTCATGCCCAAAGAAGTGACTTAACAGCAGACTTATTTGAGATTTGCCACTGAGACCACTGTAGTTTCGGAATCCACATTTCTCCTCATGGACGGGGCCACTCCAAGTTGACAGCTGCCTTCTACAATGAAAAGGCAACAACTGGAAGGCAACTTAGTTCAACAAAAAACTTTTACAGTTGAGTGAACCTCACAATGCAAAAAAAACCACAAAACGTTCCCAATGACAATTTCTAATAACCCAAATTCATTGGGAAAGCAAAAACTAATTCCAAGTCCATCCTGTTTTCTCTATTGAAAAAGAGGTCAAAAACCTTATATAAACTACCAGGGGAAATGCTAAATTTATTCCCACTCTCATGTATAAGTGATATCAAAATATCATATTAATGACATCCTGAATGACAATCTCAATAAAATATTAGACACCCATTACCAGTAGCTAACAGCAAAATACATTTTGTTATATGGAAAAATGCATAGCATATAATTAAAAAGCAAAATAATATATCAGTCAAGAGTTTATGTTCTAGAATCAGACTCCCTGGGTTGGAATTTCATCTTCACCACTTTGTATCTTTGTTATTTAACCATCTGTACATGTAGTGTTTCCATTGTCGGAATAGGATAATAGCCTCTACTGCCAGTGGTCATTCTGAGGATTTAATGAGTTAGTCCTTGCAAAATGCTTAGAATTGTGCCAGATGGATAGTATGACCTCCTTAAACATTGGGCATATGTTATGTGATAAATAGACACGTTGTACTTTAGATTTCCTTCTATATATGTATAATTATGCAGATATAAAAAAGGAAATAAAGGAAATGCTTAAAATAGTGATAATTTCTGAGATCTAGTTTATGGATGATCTGATTGTCTTTGAATCATTTCTCCTCTCGCCTCTCCCCCCAGCAAAGAAAAAAAATCATAGAGAAAACACACACACTTACAGAAACATAGATAGAGAAAGAGAGTGACGGAGAGACAGAAAATGAGAGAGAGAGAGAGAGAGACCACGTAGAAAAATTATATTTCTTTAGTTAGGCTTTGTAATTATTATAGATAACAAAAGCAACTTATTTGTTAAGTCCATAGACTTTATGTATTCAAACTTTTGTTAGTATTTTCATTTATATTATCAATTATCAGATTTCTTAGAATAAAATCTCAATAGATTTCCCCTCTAGTAACCACACTCATTCTTCTTCCATGAGCTTCTAAGAGTCCTGAAGTCAATAATATGCATTCCAACTAGATGTTCATTTGGAGCCTGTGGAGAAAGTCCATGCTGAACTTCCATTTTCCGGAAATCCTATGTTATAAATTCAACACCTATCCCACCTCACTGCTTTCTGGAAGGAGTAAATGAGCATATTCCACATAGGAGCATAGGAGTGTAGTTTCTCTAGCATTATTGACAGCCATGACTTTTCAGAATGTTACTTTGACTGAGACAGGTTCCCCTAGGGACAAGTTTTTAGAATGTTATACTCACTCCCTGGACCACTTAGGAGATCAGAGCAGATATTTACTAAATGACAAATTTATCAAAGGGAATTAACGAAAGTTAGGCCCTGGGATTGCTGGGAGAGCAGCTGGTTTGTTTCCCATCTACTAATTGTCTCTGTGACTCCCTAGACAGTCCAGAGGCAAGTTTCCTCTTCTGCCTGAAATTTGCCTTAAATCAGCAATCGATCCCAGCTAAACTTGATGAGACCCCGAGGGCTGCATGTGCATGCTTCTAATTGACTCCATGGAGAGGCCAGAGAGGCTAACGTGGAGGGCAGTCAATGGTTATATTTCAGGATTCATAATGCTGTCTGATTTCTACCACCCCATGGAAGAAATACTAAAGATGGTGAATATCCTACAAATTAGAAATAAAATTCTGCTTCTTCTCATGAGAATGTTTAAAGAGAGACCAAAGTACACCATAATCAACATATTATCTTTCTCATTGCAGAGCAAATCTGTAAAACCACACCTGTCAATCTGAGGTAGTGAACTAAAGCCAGGGAGACCTGGGCACTCCGGACAATCAGGTAATTCTAGAACACAACTGAGTCAGCCAAAAAATATTTCCTGTTTTCAAGGACTGTCTTGATATCCATCTTTTCATTCATCGTTTGCAATAACTTCAGCGTGATTTTCATGAAACACAGTTACTCTATTCCTCAAATGACTGCAGGGACCCCCGTCACTGAAAAATAAAGTCAGACACCTTACTGTGAAACTAAAAATCTGGACGTTAAAAATCTTATGATGGTGTAGCCTCAAGCTGATATCAGATTTATATAACAATGCATAAAATATTTTTAAAAGCTTCTTTTTGTATGATAGCATACTTAACTTTCCAGTCAGGAAAAATTAAATTTTAAGTGTACTTCTGCAGTACGATATGTACAGTTTATTTTTTTCTTTTTAAAATATATAAGTACCTCAATTATTGCACACTTGTGTAAACACCATTCAGGTTGTACTTCTTTTTAGAAGAAAACATCCCTAGGGTTAATCCCTAGATGACAATTTTTTCAAGTTCTTCTTCCCAGCTTTGGAGGCCATTCTCTCCCTGGAGTTCTTCTTAAAAAGGAAACTTACTTTTGATACAGGAATTACTGTTTTTCCAAATAAATCTGCCAGGTAAGATGGACATTCAAGCATAATGGATTAACCATTGCATCAATTCAACTCTAACCATATCACAAATAGCCACTGGTTTCCTTTCTGAAATGTAATATGAAAATCTTCTCCTGATTTGCTGTTCGTTACGTAGGGAATATATGACCCACATGTGATTGATGCCATAAAGCGGTTGAAAAGGATAAAGTAGCTGACAATGATAAAGTAGCTGATGAAATTTTGACGTTTTGTTTCAATTTTTCCACATTCTGGAAATAAACAAAAACCACCCAAATGGGAACATCAGCTGTCATCACTTGCATTTGACTCAGACTCAAGGGTAGGCAGGAGAATGGGGAAGTTGTTTTTTTTTTTTTTTTTTTTTTTTTGGAGGAGGATTAGCCTGAGCCAGCTACTGCCAATCCTCCTCTTTTTGCTGAGGTAGACTGGCCCTGAGCTAACATCCATGCCCATCTTCCTCTACTTTATACGTGGGACGCCTACCACAGCATGGTTTTTGCTAAGCGGTGCCATGTCCACACCCAGGATCCGAACCAGAGAACTCCGAGCTGCTAAAGCGGAACGTGCGAACTTAACCACTGCGCCACTGGGCCAGCCCCCGGGGAAGTTTTACTGAGAAGAAAAACAGAAGCTTTTCAGGTCTGCTCTGATTGGAGTTTGTTAGCATGAGGAAGCTGGAGGTAGACTCACTGGAAGTGGGGCCTCTTAGGTGACTGGCTTGGAGAACATATTGGGCTTTGTCAGGTTATTCCTGAGTGGGAAATGGGAAAGCTGGCAGTCAGTGATCAAGTCCCAACAAACTCTAGGCCAATTGCCACAGAGGTTAGAGTTTGGTTTCCTGGGCTGGTTGTAGAAGTCCTGGCTTGGCTTTCCAGGCTCGTTGCTGCAGAGGACGTAGGTCAGAGTTCTATTGTTACCTATGGCTTGGCCATGTTTCACTTGTCTATTCAGTCACTCAACATTGACTGAATCCTCGAGCACCTGTGCCAATTGAGGTTAAGTTTCTTTTTCGAAACTTATAATGAACGGTGTTTAAGTTCTTAGTTTACGTCCTAAAAAATACAACATATTTTCCTCAACATTTTATGTAGAAGTCACTTTAATTCTCCCAGCCATGCTGTGGTGTACTGTTACACTAATTTTACAGAGTTGTGGCTAAATCACAGTGGGAGCCATGGCCAAGGTCACCTGGGGAATCAGCAGAATAGGATTTGACACTAACTCCTGTTAACTTTTGTTCAAGACTTGCACAGCCACTCTAAGAGCTTATGTTCCCAAATAAATATTCTCCCTTTTGACTTTCTTTAAAGATTAGATAAAAAAATCTCACAACTTTATATATAGGCAACAACATGTAAAGTCCAGAATTCTGTGGCCACTCAAGGGGGTTCAGAATAATCATATCATTGGCCAATCAAAGTGCTCGTAGATTAATATTCATTGGAATGATAAGAGCTACTCTATATGTTTACCCTATATAATTTACTCTTGGCATGTAGCTAGAAATACCAAAATAAAATATTTTAGAATGATAAGAAGAGTTATTTTTATTGTTCTTACTTCTCCAAATTTTTCACAATAGAGATGTGCTGAATGTATCATCAGAATAACAAAGAAATGCAGCACAGGAATGAAGCATATTTTATTGTTTTACATATTCATGTTCATCTCTATTATGGCTCAAAATCAACGTGATTTGTAATATGTGTGGAAAAAGACTTTTCACTGAAATAGAAAACATCTGGCAATAGCAAATAAAAACAAACTCTTTTAAGCATCTAAATATGATTTGTTTGCACAGAGGACAGAACTGGAAAATTAAAATCCATTAAATCCATTAAAAATATTCCACTGTTGGGGCTGGCTCGGTGGCACAGCAGTTAAGTTCACATGTTCCGCTTCAGCAGCCCAGGGTTTGCTGGTTCACATCCCGGGTGCGGACCTACGCACCGCTTGTCAAGCCATGCTGTGTTAGACATCCCACATATAAACCAGAGGAGCATGGGCATGGATGTTAGCTCAGGGCCAGTCTTCTTCAGCAAAAAAGATGAGGATTGGTGGCAGATGTTAGCTCATGGCGAATCTTCCTCAAAATTAAAAAAAATATATATTCTGCTATTGACAGTAGAAGCACACAATAATCTCTCACTTTTCCCCAAAAGACTTTGTTTTAATCAGATAACTTCAAGGATACTACTCTACGGGATGTAGTTGAAGGGAAAATAGGAGGAGTGATAGGTAATAGAGACTGGGAATATAATGATTATTCAAGGACTTCAACATTTAGGATATTAAGTTATGTAAAAGAGTACTTCTGCTACACAACACTGGGAATGAAGTAAAAATACCACTCAAACTATGTGGTGTAGTGTTCCTTCCTTCCTTGCCTCCTCCTGTACCTCTCCTCTTTTTCCTTCCCCCCTCACCTATCAGGTACTAAGCACTGTTTTAGGCACTTGTAGAACACACATCCTATTCTCATAGAGGTAATATTCAGGTTATTAAAAATTTAGTTTCAGACCTGATTCAGCATCCTGACTTCATGAATTCATACTTCTATGATTTTGACCAAGTTTCTTAAACTTCCTGAACCTCAATATCCTCACCTATAATATGTGCCTAAAAATGACAGCACTTTGCAGAGATAATATAAATGTATTGTTTAATGTTGATATTAAAAGACTCTTGCTTTTTGACCTAACAAAGGATTTATTATGGAGAATGTTCCCTAAACATTTGAGAAGAATGTGCATTCTGCTGATGTGGGATGGAATGTTCCATATATGTATGATGGGTCCACTTGATCTAAAGTGTAGTTCAAGCCTGTTATTTGCTTATCAATATTCGATCTAGATGATCTTATCCATTGTTGAAAGTGGGGCATTGAAGTCCATTAGTATCATTGCATTACTGTCTATTTCTGCCTTCAGCTCTGTTAACATTTCCTTAATATGTTTAGATGTGCAATTATAATAACACTTACAATTTTTATATTCTCTTGATGAATTGACATCTTTATCATTATATAGTGACTTTTTATGTTTCTTGTTATAGTTTTTGAATGAAATTCTATTTTATCTAAGTATACTATCTCTACTCTCTTTTGATTTCCATTTGCATGAAATATCTATTTCCATCCCTTCACTTTGAGCCTATGTATGTCCTTAAAGTTTAAGTAAGTCTTTTGTAGGTAGCATATAGCTGAGTTTTGGGTTTTTTCCCATTTGAGTCACTTTATATGTTTTGATTGGAGAATTTAATCCAGTTATATTTAAATTAACTATTGATAGGTGAAGACTTACTGTTGCCATTTGTTAATTACTGTCTGGCTGTTTTGTATTTCCCTTTCTCCTTTCTTCCTCTCTTGCCATCTTCCTTTGTGAATTGATGATTTTCTGTCGTAATATGCTTTGATTCATGTCTCTTTAACTCTTGTGTATTTACTATAGATTTCCGCCTTGTTGTTACCATGAGACTTATATATAAAACATCTTATAGTTATAACAGTCTATTTAAGCTGATGACTTCTGTTGCACACAAAACTCTACGCTTTTATATCCTTTCCCCACATTTTATATTTCTGACATCACTTTTTACATCTTTTTATACTGTGCATTCATTAGCTAATTGTTGTAGTTATAGTTATTTTTAACAGTTGTCTTTCAACTTTTATACTAGAGTGAAGTGATTTACACACCACCATAATAGTATTAGAATAATCTGAATTTGACTATATGCTTACCTTTACCAGTGAGCTTCATGCTTTCATATATTTTCCTGTCACTAATTAGCATCCTTTTGTTTCAGCTTGAAGAATTTCTTTCACCATTTCTTATAAGGCAGGTCTGGTGTGATGAATTCCCTCAGCTTTCATTAGTCTAAGAAAATCTTTATTTCTGAAGGACAGCTTTGTGGAGCAAAGTATTCTTGGTGGCAATATTTTTTTCTTTCTTTCAGCACATAACTCCTGGCCTGAAGGGTTTCTGCTGAGAAATCTTATAGCCTTATGGGGTTTCCATTCTATGAAATGGGTTTCTCTTCTCTTGCTGCTTTCAAAATTATTTCTTTGTCTGATTTTTGACAGTTTTATTATAATGCATCTTAGGGAACTCCTCTCTGGGTTGAATCTGTATAGGGACATCTGAACTTAATGTACCTGGAGGTCTGTATTTTTCCCTAGATTTAAGAAGTTTTCAGCCATTCTATCTTTAAATAATCTTTCAGCCATATCTATCTCTAAATAATCTTTCTGCCATATCTATCTCTCTTCTCCTTCAGGTACTTCTATGATGTGACTTTTTTTTTGGTTGATGATGCCTCGTAATTCACATAGGCTTTCTTCACTCTTTTTTCTTTTTCTTCTTTGACTGGATAATTTCAGATAACTTGTCTTTGAGTTCACATATTCTTTCATCTGCTTGATCAAGTATGCTGCTGATGCTGTTTATTGCATTTTATCATTTCATTCATTGTGTGTTTCACCTATAGAATATCTGTTTGGTTCTTTTTTATGCTTTTTATGTCTGTATTGAACCTCTAATTTTGTTCATGTATCGATTTCCTGATTTCATTGAGTTGTTTATGTGTGTTCTCTTATAGCTTATTGAGTTTCCATAAAACAACTCTTTTGAATTTGTTGTCAAGCAGTCATAGATCTCTTTTTCTTTGGGGTCAATTACTGGAAAAATATTGTATTCCTTTAGTAGTGTCATGTTTCCTTGATTTTTCATTTTCCTTGAACTCTTGCATTGCTGTCTTTGCATTTGAAGAAGCCATTACCTTCTCCAGTCTTTATTGACTGGCTTTGGGAGAGAGATACCTTTACCTGTCAGTCCAGCTAAGGATTCTGAAGCATCCTCAGAGCTTTTCTATGGATGTACCTGCTCCATATTTCTTCTTCCCTCATGAGGATGTGGATTATAAAAATTGTATGCCTTGATTCAATCCCACAAAGTCAGTTTGAGTACTGATGACCTCCTATATGTTTTTCTGAAAACAGTGCCTTGAAATGCTAAAGTGTGTGAGCTTTCTTCCAGTCTCACACAGTCAGACCAGCTTTTTCCACTTGCTCACTAGCCGTCTGCAAAGGCTCACTCTCACTTTTTGTGGGAGCATACCAGGAGCTGGCCACAGGAGCGGTAAGGGATGAGGAATGTAGAGCATTGGAGGGTCCCATGGGACACTTGGGGGGCACACTGGTGAGGCATTCCAGTGGCATGTGGGCAGGCTTTCTGATGGAATCCATGAATAAGTTACTAGGAAGAAGTGGGAAGTGATTTGCAGTATCCCTTTGATGATTTCTGAGACCTGACTTCGCTCCCAATCCCTCAAGCTTACAGATCACCTCAGTCATCTGGGTGAGATAAGAAAGAAGTGGGCCTCTTAATAGTATACTGCATGGCTAGGGAAGTTGAATGGTCACTCCTACTACCTCACTTTCCCCCATGGGATAAATTGAAGGCCATGGGGGCCTCTCCTGGCACTGAGCCATGCACCTTTGGGGAGGGGTGATGTGGGTAAAGTAAAACTGTTGCTCTTACCCTCTTCAATGCATCTGTTCTTGGATTTGTTTTTGCTACAACAGAGTACTGGAACTTTGTCAATAGACTCCCGGACTCCCACGTGAGTACTCTTGTCCATGGGTGACTGCCAAAACAGATGTTCTGTGAAGGAACGACAGAGAGAACTCTCATTCTGCCATCTTACTGACATTGCTTCACCAATTTGACAACATGTCCTCTTTCAGTCCCTGACAAAAGAGAAAGCAGGATGTAAATTCTTAATCTTTAAATAGATTGAAATTATATTACATATGTTTTCCAACCACAATGGTATAAAACTAGAAACAATTAAAAGGAGGAAAGCTGGAATGTTCACAAATATGTGGAAATTAAACAACCCCTTCCTGAAGAAACAGTGGGTTAAAGAAGAAATCAAAAGAGAAATTTAAAAAATATTGAGATGAACAAAAATGGAACACAATTGACCAAAAACTATGGGATGCAGCAAAAGCAATTCTAAGATGGAAGTTTATAGAGATAAATGCCTACATTTAAATGCCTATTTTTAAAGCTAATAAACAAATTTAGTGAAGTTGCAGGATACACAATCAACATACAAAAATCAGTTGCATTTGTATACACTATCAATGAACTATCTGAGAAAGAAATTACGAAAACAATCTCATTTACAGTAGCATCAAAACCAAAAATTCTTAGGAATAAACTTAACCAAAGAAGTGAAAGATGCGTACATTGAAACTATAAGATGTTGATTAAAGAAAGTGAAGAAGACACAAATAAATGGGAAGATATTCATGCCCATGAATTGGAAGAATTAATATAGTCGAAATATCCATACTACCCATTGATCTACATTGATCTGTAGATTCAATGTAATCCCTATCAAAATTCCAATGGCCTACTTCATAGAAATAGAAAAAACTGTCTTAAAATTTATCTCCAACCACAAAGGAGCTCAAATATGTAAAACAATCTTAAGAAGGAAGTATAAAGCTGCGGGATCACATTTCATAATTTCAAACTATATTACAAAGCTGTAGTAATCAAAACAGTATAATATTGGCATAAAAACAAATATATAGACCGATGGAACGAAATAGAGAGCCAAGAAATAAACCCACACATTTACAGTCAACTGATCTTCAATAAGAATGCTAAGAAGACATAATGGGAAAAGGATAGTCTCTTCAACAATAGTTTTGGAAAAACTAGATATTCACATACAAAAGAATAAAACTGGACTCCTATCTTATACCACTCACAACAATTAACTTGAAATGGATTAAAGACTTAACTGTAAAACCTGAGACTGTAAAACTAGAAAAAAACATAGGGAAAATTCCTTGATGTTTGTCTTGGAAATAATTTTTCAAACATGACACAAAAAGCACGGGCAAAAAAGCAAAAATCACTAAGTGGTGATGAGGATTTTAGGCTGGTTAATTTTAAAACTTCAGATGAGAAGCAGGCTCCGAGGAGTGGAATTTGCTTGCCCTTTGATCAGGGACAGTTGCATTTGTGAAGGAAATTTCCATGCCTCCCTCTCTGCCCCAGGAGGAAGTGGGGATGGCCTTATCTCTGGAAATTCTTAATGGGGAAGGCAAGGACTTAAGTTGTTTACTGTCTGGCAACCTCATGTAACTGACCCCCCGCCCCCCCCCAAATCCTCTTTTGTCTTTAGCTGAGGATAATATTTAAGCGGTGACTTCTGCCATTTACTCAATCTGGTTTGATTCTTATCTACAAGTTGTGGGACCGCCCAATGGCCGGACCCTACCGGCACTGCTACCATTTTAACTTTTTTTTTGTCTTGTAAAGAGATAATTCACATACCTACGCCTTATATTTAGCCTTACTCTCCACCCAACTTTGCAGCAGAAGCAGCAGCAACAACATGACGGCAGCAGCTCTGCCTGCCCATGGGTTCTGTCCCCATGCCAGCGGCGGCAGCAGCGGCTACCCATGCCAGCAGCATCTCTGACTGCCCATGGGTCCTGTCCCCATTCTATCCTATACTATTCTCTAAATAAAAGAGCACTACTGCCAGATCTTAAGAGTCTAAGAAATCTTTCTTTTGACTCCTCGGCTCACCGACCCCCCATCAGTGGGACTATATCAAACTAAAATGCTTCTACAGCAAAGGAAACAATCAATAAAATGAAAAGACACTCTATGGAATGAGAAGAAATATTTACAAATCATATTTCTCATAAGAGGTTAATATCTAAAATATATAAGGAACGCATACAACTCAATAGCAATAATCAAATATTTTAATTAAAAAATGACCCTAGGACCTGCATAGAAATTTTTCAAAAGCAGACTTAAAAATGGCCAACAGGTGTATTTAAATGTGTTTAGCATCACTAATCATCAGGGAAATACAAATCAAAACCACAATAAGATATTACCTGACACCTGGTAGGATGGCTAGCATCAAAAAGACAAGAAACAACATATGTTCACAGGGATGTGGAGAAAAGGGAACAACCCTTGCACAATGTTGGTGGGAATGTCAATTTGTTTAATCACTGCTTCTATTTTCCTTTATATTTATAAATATTTCTTATACAGTAAGAATATTTACCCAGAGTTAAAAACCTCTTTTCCAAATTGACTTGGACCAAATTACTGTTTTTTTCTATAGGAATTTGACCTTGTTGTAACAGGCAAGGACATCCACTATGTGCTCTTTTTTTAAATAGTTCACTTTTTTAGTATATTTTATGAGTATAATTTTTCTATCCTCTAATATTTTCTATACTATATATTTTCTATACTATATTTTCTATACTATAATATTTAGTATATTTTCTTCCCCTTATAGATTAGATAGAAGAAAAAGGTCCTTCACTAGAGAGAGTTTGAGAAGCATTGACAGGATGAGTCAGTCCATTTTTCAAGGTGATCATTTGACATTTTCACATCATACCTTTCAGTATATTTATTTATCTCACTGGGAGGAAACTGGGAGGGCTCCAAATAACTGAGAACACGATGAAAGGATGCTAACTGATGGTACCCCAGACATGGCATGATGAAACCTAGTATAAACAGGGTGTTACTGGTAAATTGCAGAAATGCAAGCCCTAATTGGCTCATTTGTGGCTTGCTTTTAGGGCCACAGTTCTCAACCAGGGTGGTTTTGTATCCCAGGGGACATTTGGCAGTATTTGGAGACATTTTTGATGGTCCCAACTAGAGGGTACTACTGGCATCTTGTGGGTAAAGGCCAAGGATGCTTCTAAACATTATACAAGGCACGGAAAAGCTTTCCCCTCTCCCCCAACAAAGAATCATCCAGCTCAAATTTTCAATAGTGCTGAGACTGAGAACTATCCTATTGTTGAGCAGTGTGACTAGAAGGGAATGAGAAACCTTACTCAGCAACCCAAGCTGAGTAGAGTATACATTTGATACTATCTAATGTGCAAATTTTCTTATCTGTCCACTTTTACTTATTCAGCCACGTTTTTATCCATGAATAACGGGTACTGTGCCAAGCCATCATGACATAGCAGTGAGTAAGGCAAAATTTATTTAATTCTCTACTGCTTTCTTTGATTAACCAAAAAAATGAATGATTAATGTATTAACAAGTCACTATTTTGAACTAGATGTGCCTGTGAGAGTAAATAGATAGACAAATAGAGAGCTTGTGATATTGTGATTTATAGTAGGAAATTTATTTGATCTTCAACTCCTTTCCTGGGACAGAGGTCCTAAAATCCTTGGAATTTCCTAAGCAATGAAAGCTGTAGAGTCATCTTTTGGTATGTCAATAAGGTAACTTTTGGAAATCACCTAAAGATAGGGGCTGTTTGTCATTGGAGCCAACCATGTGATCAAAGGGTTGACACTTTCAGTCCCCCCACCACCACTGTATTGAATTCAGTTGCCAATGGCCAATGATTTAACCAATCATGCCAAAGTGATGAAGCTTCCATAAAAACCCAAAAGGATGGGGTTCAGAGAGCTTCCAGGTTGGTGAACACTTGGAGATTTGGGGAGAGTGATCCTTTGAGAGAGAGTAAGGAAGCCCTTTCCCCATATCGCCCTATGCATCTCTTCCATCTGGTTGTTCCTGAGTTAGGTTCTTTTATAATAAATCAGCAATCTAGTAAGTAAAATATTTCTCTGAGTTCTGTGAGCCACTCTGGCAAATTAATCAAATCCAAAGGGAGAGAAGATTGTCGGAATCTCCAATCTATAGCTAGCTGGTTAGAAACACAGGTAACAACATGGAATTGCCACTGGCCTCTGAAGTGGAGGTAGGGCAATCTTGTAGGACTGAGCCCTTAAGCTGTGGAATCTGATGCTAACTCTAGGTCAGAAGAGTACCAACACTGAATTAAGGTGAATACTTGGTGATGTGGAACATTGCCTCCACCTCCACATTGGAAGAGGGTGCAGAATTTTAGAGCTCTTTCTAACCAATGCTTCACAGAGAGTCTATTATCTAGTGACATTCTAAAACTAGGATAACTGAAAATTCCCCAAAATTCAAGTGACTTTTTCCCCTGGTGCACATTTTTCTCTACTTAATATTTGGTTATCGAAAGAAAATGTGCTAATAAAGGAGCAATAAAACAGACGAGAAAGTTGGGTGAGACATCAGTTGCAGAGGAACTCTCTGAAAAAATATGTTGATAAAGAAGCAAAAGAAAGGAATTATTTAGTGTCTGCTCATTTCCTCTACTTTCTACGTCACTTCCAGCTTGCTTCAATGTATAAAGAGGACAGGAAGCTTCAACTGCACAACCATCAATGACATACTGTTAAAAAGATCATAATCAAAATTTTCAATAGAGTGCAAAAGAGAATGGAATATAATGCTATCACAGACTGTGTACCTTAGTAATAAACTCTGATGAACTCAGCAACATGTCAAATGCACAAATTTCAAAATAGATTACATTTTGACTCACTCAAAAATAAGCAGTTTAGTCAATCTGAAGTGTTCCTTTTCTTCTGGAGATGCTTAAATTCTCATAAAGCTTTATCATTTATTTTGTTTACTTGACTTTTATGTTGTTTTTCTTTATATCATTACTAGTCATTCAAGATACCCTTTATGCAAAACACAAATATTGCTCATAATTGAAACATACAAATAAATGAACAATCAACAGAAAAAAAAACAGTTTAAACTTTACAGACCGAGTTTCCTTGGAAAGACAAATTGGAGTATTCAATAGACTTCATAGCATCTAAATTCTTCTTGTGGAAATGAATTATTGTGGCTCCTGTTTGTTCTGTTTATTCCGAGTAAAAGCACTAGCCGACATCTAAAAGATAGGGCAGAGGTTATATTAAGCATTAAAAAAAGATCTCTTCAGACATTTCCATTCTATACACGTGTCACGAATAATAATGTAACTTCTGGTTTACTGGCACAAAACATGGTTTTATGTTGCTCTGGGTGGCATTTACCTGACAATTTTTGATTACAGAGGAATAATTTAAAATGTTCTTTTGAACTCCACCTGTTTATAAAAAAATTATAACTAAAGGAATAACAATATAAAAAGCTCAGCAATACCATTGACTGAACTTCTATTGGGCAGATACTATGCTAGGTTTTTTCAATGCTTTATCTCATTCAACGTTTTACATACATTATCTCCTATGATCCTCACAACTGTATATAAAATAGATACTGCCCTCATTTTTAGTATGGAAACAAGAAAAGTGACACTTGAAAAGTAACTTCCCAAAGATCATGTTTTTATTATATGCCAAAGTGTAGAAGGCTCTGGAAGAACAAGAGTCACCAGCCTGGCATACAATGTAATGTGTAACTGACTTTATTTCATTATTACTGTAGAGTGGGTAGCTTAAACCACAGAAATTTATTTTCAACAGTTCTGGAGCCTCGGAAGTCTGAGATCAAGGTGCCAGCATGATCGGGTTCTGGTGAGACCCTCTTTTTGGTTTGCAGACGAGCTGTCTTCTCTCTGAGGCCTCGCATGGGACAGAGAGCTAGCTCTGGGGTCTCCTTCTCTTCTTGTAAGAACACTAATTCCATCACAGGGGCTCTGCCCTCACAACTTTATCTGAACCTAACTAAGTCCCCAAACTGCCACCTTTACATACCATCACATGAGGCCTTAGGGCTTCAGCACATAAATTTTGGGAGGACTCAAGCACACAGTCCATAACAATTATAAAATAAGTTTGCTAACTAGAGGAAAAATATCATTAAAACCTATCATTAAAAAGCACTAGAATGTGAGGCTAGTGGGGACAAAAATCACGTTTAACTGGATGTCTTCATACTCATACAGCCACTACACTTTTATGATCTGCTGAATTCACATTGCAATTCATGGACATTTGAGGTGAGGAAAACACTGTACTTTATCTAGGGAAAAGTGACCTATATTTATGTGAATAAAAAGATAAAAGCAAACTTCTGTAATAGAGAATTTGGACAATTATTAAAATATACCAACTGTTATTCAAAGCTCCTGTCAAATCACCTTATGGAGACACACACACAACAAGGTGCGACACTGCTGACACTCATAAAAAGAGATCACGCTACACACTAATGCACAAAATATAAGCATCTTAATATTTAACATATTTTTAAAAAATTTGACAACTCGTGTACATCTACTTTTGGTGAAGCAGACCAGGAAATTTTAAATAAATTATACTGCTGAAGTCAAAAAAATAATCTCTGGCTGAAACAATTAATATTTTCCTAGAAGTATTAAACATTTGATGAGAATGAACAGTTACTAGATCAAAGTCTGCAAGCAGACAGAAATGCAAACAAGTTAGCACCGCCTTTAGCCTCATTTTTCCCCAGGAGATGTTTATAGGTGTGTATGAGAGGCTCAGCAGTGCTTTCACAAATTTGTAGAGCGAGGAGGACTAAAAGTCAGAGACTAAAACCTGCCAGGGGTGGGGCCTGGAAAACTAAAGGGAAATTATGAATAGGAAAAACTAAAATCGCTGAACCCTTTCAACAAGGGTAAAGCATCCCAAGCATAGAGTGTATCCCAGGTTCTAGTCATCAGAATATGTCAGAAAATCTCAACATCTGAAAATGGATTAAGGTGACCCTAGATTTCTAGAGCCAAAGAGATTAGTGAAATCAAAGTGTTGTCCTCTCTGAAGGAAAAATAGGATCATAGGCCACACATTATTTCTATAAATAATTTTTCAAACTCAAGTACAGAACAAAGTCAAAGATAACCATACATAAAAGATAACATGAATGGATGGAAAGCAGCACAAAATATGACCATAGAAAAAGACCCACAGATATTTCCAGTAGTGGAATTAACAGACACAAGTTTTAAAACAACAATGGTTACTCTGCTTATGAAATAAAAACAAACTTAAATATTTAAGCAAAGAAGTAAAACTAGAAAAGAACGAAATAGCAAATTTTTAAAAATACAACTAAAATTTGTTGAGCTAAAATAATACAATAAACACAAGAGAGTTAAGCTTCAAAAAGTCCAATGTATTTCAAGCAAGAATAAAAAAGAAATTCACAGCAAGAAACAATACTGTTTAGTTGCATAATACTAAACACACATACACAGCCCTAAAAGCGTGTAGAGGGAAGGGAGAAAGATTGTCATCAAATGAGCAACATTTACACTGACAGTTCACCTCTCGAAAGCACTAATGTAATCTAGAATATAGAAGAAGGATATTTTTAATATACTAAAAGAAGATGGTTTCCAAATTAGAATTCTATATCTGGTAAAAAAATACCCTTCAATGATGAAAGTGAAATAAATATATTGTTGTATTAATTAAAAAATTGAGAGTCTTCAAGATCAGCAGAGTTACGTTAAAGGAAATTCCTGCCTTAAGTTAACTTCAGGAAATGATCCGTGTAGGAAGCACAGAGATCTGAGAAGGAATGGAAAGTAAGTTAATATAAAGGAAAATTGACTTTTAAAATATATTTGGACATATAAATACAAGAAAAATAATATATTTTTGCCAGGAGGGGAGGAAATAGAGGCAAAGTGCTCTAAAGCCTCTGCATTTTCCTAGTAGGATAAAGATGCCAGTCAACGTGAGACTTTTGTAAGTCAAAGATCCAAACTGTAAGACCTCTGATATTTGTTAATTGAATAACAAGTGAATGAATCATGAAACATATTAAATCAGAAGAATAAGGAGAAATGGATAAGCAACCACGTGGATATATGAATATACCTCACAGTATTTGATAAAACAAGGAGATTAAACATTAGTAAGTATATCAATGTTTCAAACAACCCACTAACAAATAGGAACTAACACATCTACATAGGATCTTGTGCACAGCAATTTGAGAATACACATTCTTTTCAAGCACATGAGAAATACTTTTCCAAGATGCACCTATATTGAACCATAAGGCAAATGTCACTACATTTCACTGGTTTGAATTCATATAGAGCCAGGGTCAGTAAACATTTTATGTAAAGTGGCAGAGGGTAAATATCCTAAGTTTTGTGGTCAATATATTTTCTGTTATCGTAATGTGAAAGCAGCCATAGACAATATGACAAAAATAAGCATGGCTGTGTTCCAATAAAATTACTTGAAAAAAGAAGACCGGATTTGGCCCTCAGCCCACAGTTTGCTAACCTCTGATATAGGTTATATATCTTAGCTACAGTACAATTAACTTAGAAAATAATAACCCAAAGAAAGTTAGAATATTCTCATACGTATAAAAATTAAGGACTTCAAAGAAACATAATGATAAGATGGAAAATAGATTGAAGTAAATGAAAAAAAATCATATCAAAAAATATTTGCTATTTTCTAAAATGAAATAGAGTCTTTAAGGAATTGACTGTTTTCACCTCTGGGAAAGGATACGAAAAAGATGAGCCAGAAACCTGTTGGGACAAGAGAAAGTGAAAACATTTTCAAAAATCAATGGAAAACCCAACACATCAGAAACCATTTTAAAGATAATTCCACAACATTGGGACAATTTACGTATCAAAAAAATGAAGTCTTCAATGGTTTGAAACATATCAAATATGTTAAAATTCGGTAAGTCTGTAATTATAGTAAAAAAAAAATGGTTATGATTACCTTTAGAAGATAATGAGATGTCAACTCTAAATTGAGAACCAGGAAAGAATTATTTTCCCTCACTGTCCTGTATGAAGTGTACATCAGAATAACTAAGTACTATTTGATGGAAATATTTTAATAGTAAAATTTTAGCTAATAAAACAAAGAATGATTAATAGAATTATATCATTATCTTATAACCTCTACTAAAATAATGGATATAGGTAATAACCTTCAGTGGCTGCTAAAACCATAGGTGAAATAGTGATAGGAAAATTAATAGTGGATAAATCAAACAGATAAGAACTGAATCTGCTCATTACTTTCAACACCCCAAATAAAGAGAGACAATCAGAAGACATGACTTGGTAAGGAAGTATTCAGCATCATCTATGAAGTGGTTCTTCCTAAAATTCAAACCTTAATCCGATCAAGCCTCTAGATCTGACAACCATTTACAAGAAATTCAGAGGAATTAGGAATACATATGTTAAAGGCAGCACAAGATGTAATGAGCACATTCCCAAATTTAGGAATATCTTTGGAATAAATGACATCATATTTTCAACAAATAGATTGCAAGGGAAAAAATTGGGAAGTAAAAATTATAGTTTAAAAGACATTTGAAATATATAAAAACCCAATTCAATGTGTGGATATTCTCTTTAAATTGTGATTTGACCAAACTGACTATAAAAGGGAAGATGAAAAACTTAGAAAAGTTTGGACATTGACTAGATTCTTGCATATATTAAGAATTTGTTAATAAAAATGTTAGATAATATATTATTATGTTTTGAGAAGTGTCTTATCTTTCAGTGATAAATACTGTAATGTCTATGGATGAAATTGTATAATATATGTAAATCTCCCTAAAGTATTAAATGCTGAAAAGAGGATAGATATAAAATCAGATTGGCTCAGAATCAATAGTGATTCATGCTGGAGTTTGCGTACATGGAGGGAGGATGTAATTTTACCATTTCTTTACTTTGTATATATTTGAAACTTTTCTTAATATAATATTTTAAAGCTTTTAAAAAATGTGAGGGAAGCAGCCAAAGCAGTGCCAGAGGAAATAATATAGCCTAAAGTTCAGAAAGAAAATATTATATAAATTAGTTAGCATCTATATTAAAGGTTAGAAAAAGAACAGCAAATAAACTCCAAAGAAAACACAGGGGATTAAAATGATATAGATCAGAAATTAATAAAATAAAATAGAAGCATATAATAAAGATAATTAAAAAAGACAAATTATTTTTGAAAAATGTAATCATATTGATAAGTTTCTAGTGAGATTGATGAATTGAATGTGAAAAAAATTGCAAATGGTAAAAGTCAATGTCAAGAATAGATAGTGGCATTACAACAGATTCTGCATATCTTACAAAAAGCAATGAAATAAAGTTACGAAAACATGCCAGTAAATTTGGAGAATTTAGATTCAGTGGATGATTTTCTAGAAAAATACAGCCTACCAAATATGACACAAAAATAAAAAATCCTGAGGATTGTATATTATTTTAAATGTTGACTTCATACTTTCAGTTTTCTAAACGCTTTACTGAGGAATAATACCAATTATTGAAGAAAGAATTACAGTCAATCTTACAGAAAGTTTTCCAGCAAATGGAATATTTGGGAAGAGTACCAACTTGTATCATGAGTCCAGCATAACCTTTATGCCAAATAGATCAAGAGTGTTAAGAGAAGGAAAAATTACTGGTCTCTCTTCTTATGAATATTGAAGCAAAAATCTTAAATTCATTTTAAATTTGTGATATTTGAAGGTTTCATATAAAGTTTTGTGAAGTATGAACTAGGAATTGTTTAAATCATTTCATTAAAATTATGGTTTTGGGGCCAGCCTGGTGGCATAGCAGTTAAGTTCACACACTCTGCTTTGGCAGCCCAAGGTTCACTTGTTTTGATCCCAGGTGGGGACCTACACACTGCTCATCAAGCCATGCTGTGGTAGGCGTCCCACATATAAAGTAGAGGAAGATGGGCACAGATGTTAGCTCAGGGCCAATCTTCCTCAGCAAAAAGAGAAGGAGTAGTGGCAGATGTTAGCTCAGGACTAATCTTCCTAAATATATGTATATATAGTTTTATTGTAACTAAATGCATAATTTCATTATACTTAATTAAGTCTAGTCTAGAAAATACAAACAATAAAAATTTTAAAATTTATTTAAAATTACCTAATGATAAAAATTAAAATATTTGTTATTCTGTCAAGGAGCCCAATAGTATCTCAGCATATTGCGAAATATTCTCCAAGTTCTGTTCAGGATCATGTTGATCAGGGAGCGATTTTCCCTCAATGACTACACCTTCACTCAAGGTGTCCAGATTCCACGTACCCTGTTCAGTTGGCATCTGTATATTCAAGTGTCCAGGACGGTTAGTCAGTTGAGTTGAGCTCAGAGAATAGATATTTTTCTGTGGATGTTCACATGTTAGAAGGGCTAGCAGCTGAGCTGGAAGCTCCTGTCTGTGCCTGAGGCTCTTTTCCCTTTCCTGCCTGAAGGAGTCTTCCTCTGTATCTTCCTCTTCACTTCAGTGCTCTGTTGTCTAGTTGGAGGAATAGACAGACTAGCTCTGCAGACATGGATCCAAATCTTCCTATCTCACGCGAAAGCCAGTGCTTTGTGTAGCCTTTGATTTTGCTTTGTGTTGTCTTTGATTTTGCTTTGTGTTTTCTGGTGAAGTAAAATCAGCACTAAGGGAGGAACTAATGAGAGAACAAAGGAGAAAGAAAAATCTAGAAAGTACATAAATTCCTACTCCAGAATATAATACAATTATGTTAAAGAGAAGCTAAAAATAAGCCAAGAAGACTTGCATCATAAATTTAAGAACATATTCTAGATGAATGGGACAGAATAGATGACAAGAAACCATCCATATAAATATATGTGTGTGCGTTTCTGACTTCAATATCATATCGATTTATCCCTCCCTCCCTTCTTTTCTCTCCTTCCCTTCCTCTCCCTGTATATATTATTCAGAGTCAGCAAAGGTCCAGATAATAAGTGTTTTAATCTTTACAAACGTACAGTCTTTATCACAACTACTTAATTTTGCCTTGTAATGCAAAAGTAGCCATATACAATACATAAACAAACAAGCATGGATGTGTTCCAATAAAACTTTATTTACAAAAACAGGTGGTGGAGTGAATTTTACTGACCCCTGTATGATTTACTATGTTATAATCAGAAAGAGAAAAAGAGTGGACTATTTGGTAAGTGGCATGGTAATATTTTTCAAATCTCTACTAAACATTCACAAATAATTTCCGTATGGTACTGAAAATAACTCTGAGTATTTAACATATCACCCACTTTCAAAAACATAAGTAGGAAATAGTAGGATAAATCTATTTATTACAAGTCATTTTCCCAAGAGAATTTTGGATAGTCTTTTTCAAAAATTGAACATGTAGTTTCTTTTTAGTCTTGAAAACAAGTGTGACTATGGTACAGCTTGGGAGAAAATAAAACACAGAGAAACAAGACATGAAAGTAAAACTTTTAAAAATGAGCAATATAATTGCCCTAAACTTAACTTCAACACCTTCTATATTTAATGCTTCAAAGACAATTCACATGTTCCATATTTGCTTTGAGACCAGCTCAAATCACTCATTCTAGATACAAAATTCATTTGGTTATATTTCCTTAAGTATTTTGACATTGTCGTAATAATCAGCACTAAACATTAATGAAAAGCTTTGGAACATATATGCATGTGGTATTTTTTTTTTTTTTTTGAGGAAGATTAGCCCTGAGCTAACTACTGCCAATCCTCCTCTTTTTGCTGTGGAAGACTGGCCCTGAGCTAACATCCGTGCCTGTCTTCCTCTACTTTATACGTGGTACACCTACCTCAGCATGGTGTGCCAAGCAGTACTATGTCCGCACCCGGGATCCAAACCAGCGAATCCTGGGCCACAGAGAATTGGAACTTGCGAACTTAACCGCTGCGCCACCAGGCTGGCCCCTGCATGTGGTTTCATCAACACAGTATCTACATTATAAAGGACAAGCTAGAAGTAGAAGAAATTGCATTATCTGTTTCCGTTAATTTGGTTTGCATTTGTGAAATACCACTAAAATTTACTCTACTTTTTTAAGAGAAGAGTTTCAAAGGTCATTGGTAATTAGTGAGACCTTCAAGATTTAATTTCATGTGAGCAAAAAACGTAGAGCACTCTTTCTTACGGTCCAGTCTCTTCTTCTGATTAAGAGTGCCTCCTGCAGCTGTGAATCTACATGTTGTCAGAGGAAGATTCTTGTGCCCAAACAATCACACCACGGTCACACTTTTCCAAAGGAAAAACTGCTTCTATTTGCTGGACTAAGGCACTGCTACATCCCAGGATAATACCAGACTATCCCGGGTAAGTTGACTCCTCAAAATTGCCATGTTCCCTCACATATATTTATTTGCCTATGATTTTAAGGCAACTCACTTGAAATATTAATTTTCTGTGAAAAATGATAAATGTAGGCCTCACATCTGATAAGATATCACATTTAAATACACCACAGGTAAGATAATGTGGTTATAAATGTAGCATCAGCTGCTTGAAGACTGATACACATCTGTCATGTAACTGGAATAAGATCTATTATGAGACAGACATTTTGTAGTAAGCACTTCTCCATGATGAAAATCACCCTAATTGCTACTAATTACTTTAACATTTCTATTAGTTATAGACCCACTTATAAAATCATCTCCATTATAAAATTGGATTTCAAAATGATTGGGATTATTACTTAGCGGAAAATAAATGTAGGGAGTTTTCTGTAGTGTAAAAGTTTTTGAATCTGTGTCCAGATGAATGGATTTAAGTCTGAGTGCCTCCACTGAAGGAGTCACCTCTATAAAACTCAGCTGCCTCATAGTAAAAATGGTTCCAATACTCATCTCTTACTACACATATTTTTTTAAATATTCTGCAATGATGTAAGAATGGGAATGGTCATTGGAAAACCAAAAGTAAGCAAAGGCATTGTCATTTTTGATTAAGCAATAAATTCTGGGCTTTTTTTTAAGTTGATGTTATTGTTTTCTAATTTTGTCTCTTCATAAAATTCCTCTGAGATGATTGTTTCAAATGCAGATTCCCGGGCCCTTTCCCCAGGGATTATGACGGAGTATTCCTGTAGAGGATCCCAAGAATCTCTGTTTTTCAGTCAAGACGTTACGTATCTTTCTAATGGCCAGACAAGTCTGAAAAATATTGACTTCCATCTTTGATCTCTGGGAAACTCCACGAGCACAGTGATTCTAAAGTTAAGGCATTTGAACTGGAATAAAATTTAAGTACTAAAAAATGAAACAAAATTGCTCCTGTTTGGAGCACCCAGCAACTTATCTTTGTTTAACTCCTTTCTGTCTTTTTAATTACCAATGGTATACTAGACATGAAACATACTCAAATAACCTCTTTCTTTTGTTGGTATGATGTCTTTAGGAATTAGGACATTTTACCAGCTTTCTTACAACATTTCTTAAGTAGAGAGATACATTAGAATTAATTTTCTAAGTGTTTGCCTGGAGAATCAATTGTCAACACATGTTAACATTACAAAAAGAGGAATAATAGCCAGTCTTTTTATTTCTCCTGGTGAAAGAATACAACATCTCCTATGTTCTCCTATATGAAAAAGACAAAAATATATTATCTGACCCCAGAAAAAATCAGCAAACTCCTGAAAGTAGAGACTCTATAGAACAATCAGCCCAGCATCATCAACAAATAAACTGATAGGAAAAAAAAAAAGATGGAGCGAACTTATAGATTAAAAGAAACATAAGACTGTAGGCCTTCCTTACTTTAACCCTGATTTATACAAACTTTAAAAAAGGGAAAGAAATAATTGGAAATTATTGGATGCATTTTTCAGTCTTTCTACTTTTAAGTATATTCAAAATTCTCCATAATAGATAGTTAAACACAATAAATATACCTATGCCCATTTCGAGAGGTATTGACACCATAGATCTGGGGTAAACCCCAGGCATTTATATTTTAAGTAAGCTACACAGATGCATCTGATATAACACCATAAATTAGACATACCATAAAAGTTAACATGTATATTTAACACATAAGCTTATATTTCCACTACTTTGGTTATTTCTATGTGGGGCATCCGTAAAACCCATCTTGGTAAGCAATCTAAGTAATTAAGCAAGCTGGACTTTTTTTTTTCTTTTCACAGATTTGAAATATTAGCCTTAATAAATCAATTGCAGATATGCCTTGTGATTCCATCAATACAGGTAGTCAAAAAACAGATATTCAACTTGTTATTTTGATGCAATGCAGTATGCCTCGTAAGACTGCCTATCCTTAAATATCTTCGAATAAAGGCTTGGGACAATCCATTTTGCATCAATACTGGAATTCTGTTGGGAGAGGGCAGAAAGAAAAATAAACAGATAGGTGAGTAAATTTGCAGACTCAGAGTTAATCAAAGAGGATAATATTCAAACATTTTTATTGAACACTTAGGGATGATGTAATCATCAATACACATTGAATCACGATGAAAGAAAAAATTATGACTGACTACAGCCATTGGTTTATGATTCTGATTATATTCAACTTACATGAGAGGTTTTTTAAGCTATTAATGCCCACACCCCCCAACTCTAAATATTTGGATGCCATTAGTCTGGAGTGAGGTCTGAATGTTGGTGCAGTTCAGAGTTCTTCACGTAATTCTAATATGCTGCCTAGGTTGAGAAATGTTTTGCTATGGACAAAACAACTCTCTGTTTGAGTGAGAACTCTGAAGATGGCTCATGGTATCAACTTGGAGAACTACATAGCCTGATTAAAAACAATAGGGGGATTTCACAATCAGTTCAACACCCGAGAAGTGTGAATTAGTGAGTTAATTTCAATCTGACCCTTAGTATTGATCTTTTTTCTTATTACTGACCTATGTATAGTGTAACAAAATATTCACTAAATTTACACGCTATCTAGATAACTCTGTTGAATGTCATATGTTAGTATAAGATGAGTCAAACTCATTCCTTCTCTCCATGGTGATTTTAATCAAGGCCAAAGTTAGACATGTAACAGGTAACCATGTAACCAGCCAACATACATGTATTGATTGTCTACTATGTTTGAGGCCTCCTACCAGGAGCTAAGAGGCATCACAGTGAATGAGAGTTTAAATTCCAGTGGATTTAATCCAAATGGATAAAATGATGAGCAAGCAAATAAGTGTGAACATAGTGATTTCAGATTCTGATGAGTTACTTAGGTAATGTGATGGAGACTGGTGGGATAGAGAGTTACTTTCTGCAAGGTGCTAAGGGGAAGCTTCTCTTAAAGGTCCTGTCTGTACAGAAACAGGAGTGAGGAGAAGTCAGCTGTGTAGATGTGAGGAATTGTTTCCCAAGCAGTAGGAATAGCCTCATACAATACAACCCAAAAAAGAGACTGGCACAGCCTACGAACAGTGAGAACAGTGCGGATGGAGACTATTGAATGAGAGCAAGAGAGAGACATGAAAAGAGGTCAGAGAAGAAAGCAGAAATCAAATCAAGCAGTGTCTTTAGGCTACAATAAAGGCGTTTTATTCATTTTGTTTTGTTTTTCCTCAAGGGCAATGGGAAGGCTTATAACAGGTCTAAGCAGAGAAGTGACATGATCTGATTTACCATTTTGAAAGATCTCCCTGCTTCTGTGCCGAAAAAGATTATAAAGCAGGAGTGGAAGTAGACAGGTGGGAAGGTCATTACCACATTCCATCAGTGTGAATACAGAAGACTACTTATCAAATTTACAGACTATACAAATCTAGAAAACACAACCACTAGTTGGTTCGGTATTTAACTCAAAATTTTTTGTTAAATTCCATCTAGTTGATAAACTATGAGTCATTATTCTAGACTTTTGAAAGCATATTAAAACAATTCTTCCATCTAATGGTTACGACAGTCTTTCACAGCTTTGTACCAGCCTGCACGTTAGTGTTGTAAGATGAAGATAGATGCCATGGTAAGAACTTAGATTTTATAAAAACATAGTGAGAATTGCCTGGGGATTCTTAAGCAGGAGAGTTACATGATTTGATTTCTGCTTTAAAAAGGTCACTCTTGCTATTATCTAAGAAAGTCAAGAGCAAAAAAGAGACAAGTTAGAAAGCCTTTTGAAATTATAAGCCAGACGATATTAACTTCCCCGCTTAGAATTCTGAAATCCAGGTAAAAGATGATGTTTTCTCAGGCAGCTGTGGGGAGAGTGAGAAGTGATAGGATGTGTTCTGGAGGAAGACCCACATGGATAAGAATTCGGAGATGCAGGAAAGAGAGAACTCAAAGCTGATTCCTCGGGTTTTGTACGAAATAACTAGATGACTGCTAATGCCATAAACTGAAGTAGAAAAGGCTAGAGAGAGAAACATTTTTCAGGGAGAAATAAAGAATTCCATTTTGGGTATGTGAAGTTTCTAATGTCTGAAGGATCAAGTGGAGATATTAAGAATTGAGTATGGAAAACAGAGATCCAGAAGATATTAGGGATCTGAGATATAGATGAAAGTCACCAACCTGAAAGAAATAAAGGCCAGGGCAGAAATAAAGACCATGAGGAGGGCTAAGGTATCCCTATGGTACTCTAATATTTAAGGGATGGTAGGACACCAGCAAAGAAATCTGGCAAGAAGCAGCCTATGATGTAGGCAGAGAATGTGAGAAGTTTGTTAGCCTGGAATTCAGGGGACAAAAATATTTCAAAAAGCCAGTAATAGTAAAATGTATCAAATGCTGGTAAGATATAAATAAATCTTGTAAATTCCCCATGCAAGGACAGAGACTGAATAAGAATCAATTGAGGATATCTCAAAAGGATTGATGCTTAGTTTATAGGGTAAACACAAATTACATTAGTGGAGGTAGGTAACCCGCTGACAATAATGAGCCTAAACATGTCAGCGGTGGTTGAGAAGCTCTGCTGCACTCAGTCATTCAGTGACACAGACTCTCTGTTTAGTGGCTTCTGTGGATCATTTGCATCCAGTCAGCAAGCAAAAGAGAGAAGAGAAAGAGAGAATAAGTAGGGGCTTTTTAGGCTTTTAACTACTTTGTCTAAGAAATCATACATCACTTTTGCCCACTTTCCATTGGAAAGAACTAATCAATAGGGCAAGTGGGGTGAGACATAATCAATGTGGCAAGTGGGGTGAAACATTTCATTGATTGGCGCATCTTGCAACAGGAAGTGAGTTCAGAAGTTTCTAGGGCAGTTTCTTCCACATAGATACCTTTTGAAATCATTTCAATATCTCATTATTTTATTCTGTGAAAATATTGGAACATTATCGCATTGATCATTTAGGCCAGTACCTTAAATCAACGCATATGATCTCTTTGCTTTACCTTCACCAATTACAGACCTCCATAATTATGCGACTATGTGATTTAAACGATTTGATTTATTAATTAGATTTACCAGGTGCTCTGGGATTCATTTAACTCACAGATGAAATACAGTCTATACTTTTCGATCAGATCTATCTCTCATTTAAACTATCCTTTATATCATAAAAATATATTAAAAAGATAATCGGAGTATTATATATTAATAATTATAACACCATTGCTTTTTCATCACCATATTGTATTTATCATAGCAGAGTACTACCTGCAAGTCTACTTATTTATTTCAGCCAAACAGATTAAGTCATTAGATACTGATAGTAAATATAGATATTTTAATGGTAATATTATCTCCTATATAGTCAGTTTAAAAATTTATCACATTATGGGAAATTTGATGAGTGTTGAGTCAGAATAGCGAAGCAGGAAAGATTCTATGGGTTAATAAACACTTAAATTAGAGTTTTTAATAAGACTGCTTGCATATTCAGTATTCAATACGTTGCTTCCCTGATAATTGTACTAATAATAAATTAGATAACAAAAATAATGTGTCTTCCAACTCCCAGTTGCATAGATATATAAACAATGAAGATTTTAACATGAAGCACATCATTACCTGAAACTATGGTGTTTGAAAAGAGATTTTTTTAAATTATTACTGTCATTGGTGTGCACTGTCCTAACAAGAATGGGTTAGGTGTACGACGATACTACCGGCCTGCTGAGAGGGCTTTGAATGACGATATCCAACACCAATGAATTAGTTTCAGCTGTCCTAACAGCAGCTCGTCTTCTCCACACAATTTTTAAAAACAATTAGCAAAAGCAGCAGGGGCAACCTATACCTAGGATATGCATTGTATACTGGAATTAATTTTATCTAAGCTAACATTGGTCTCATTAATAACATGCTCATATCAATCGTATCAATTATTAGAAATAGCAAAGAATTGCAGAATGGATATATATAAATTAGCCAATGTCCTATTCTTCACCTTTTTTCTGACTCTAAATAAGTTTTAGTTTGTGCTGATTTAAGAATTTGCTCACCCAGTTAGTGCTAAAACGTCAAATATTCACTCAGTCAGATTTTAATATTTTAAAACAGTGTAAAATTAAGTAGTTTATTTGAACAAAAGCATTTTATTTGAAAAATGTAGTCCACAAAATGAATTAACCTACTATATATAGTTTTCTAAAAGGTAAATTTAAACATATCTATTTATACCCATATCTATTCCTGTGTATGTAAATGTATACCTGTGCCTAACTGTATATACACACATGCATGTACATATACACAATATTATGTGTGCATGTATAGTACTTATATATTCAAATATACGCTTATTTGTATATATACAAATTGTATTGTATCTAGATATGTGCGTATGTTGGTATATGTGAGTTTATATATTCAAACAGGGAACACAAAAATGCAAGAATGAATAATCAAAAAAGATTGGGTTAAGTAGAGACCAAGCAATTATGCCACAGTAACTTTCACCTAAAATTCCATGAAATGGCAAAATAAATGTAAAAGAGAGCAAATATATTTAAAGCAGCACAGAAAAACATAAAGCAGTGACATTCAAAAATTTAAAAAAATAAAAGATAGAAAGGAAATAGGATCAGATACTTAGGTATTCAAAAAATGGAAGATATTATGGCACAAATGCATTAAGGATAAAAAGCATTAAGAATTAAATGTATTGAGGATAAACTTCTTAGCACTTGGGCAAGCTGGAAGCCTGGCTCAATTTATACAAGAAGTAGCAGAGGGCCAATTTGGAAAAACAAACTAGTTGACCTCTCTCTCTCCCGGATTTGTGCTAAGCAATAAGTAAAAATGTCATTAACCCAGAGGTTAAGCAATTAGTGTAGAAATTGGAACAGTAGAATCAGGAGAGTATCTCCAGTAGCTGCTAAGTAGGTAACAACCACCCTGAGAAGATAATCACCAAGAAACTGAAACTTAAATCATGTAGCATGTCTCGCTGCTGTTTTTACTCCACTACAGATCGAACTGACACGTAAATTATAGTTATCACTTTAAAACAGTATGCAGACAATCAAGAATCAGAAAATAATAGAGCAAAAATAAGAAAAGAGAGACACCCAACCAGACAAGTGAACTAATGCTTACAGAAAAAAGGTTTGTAATGCAAACAGGTTACTGACAGAATAAATGCCAATACTATCCAAATTAAGTTAAGTACCTGCCTCAAACCTCACACAAAAATCAGTGCAACAGGGGTTGTAGACAATGTATGAAATATAAAACAATAAAGCTTCCTGGCGAAAATAGATTCATGACTATGGGGTAGGCAATGTTTACTTAAATAGGACTCAAATGTAGCAATTATGAAGGAAAAACTGATGAGGTGGTCTTAATCCAAATCAAGTGCGTTTTTATCAAAAGGCATGATTAATAGAGTTAAAATACAAACCAAAATCTGGGAGAAGTTCTTTGTAATACTGATATTAGACAAAGAAATTGTATCTGGAATACTCCAAGAAATGTTATAAATCAATAAGGTAGCCCAGTAAAAAAGAACAAAATCGTGGAGAGGCACCTTATAAAAGAAGATACCTAAATGGCCAATAAGGTATAAGAAGGTGTTCACCATTGTTAGTTATCAGAGAAAAATGAAAACTTCAATGGTGCGCCTCTACAACTCTCACCAGATTGACTAAAAGGAAAGAGAATACTCAAAGTTTGGGCAAAGATGTGTAGCAAGTAGGACTCTCATACACTGCTGGTGGGATGTCTTAAAGACAAATACACACAAAACATATGAGCCAGCAATTCCACCCTTACTGCATACTACATGGAAAGATATAGAAATGTACACACATGTTCACAGGCGTGCTGTTGGTAATAGTTTATTACTGCGTCTTTTTTTTCTATAATCAAATATTAAGTGGAGAAAAATCCTGAGGGGAAAAATGTCATTTGGACATTTTGAAGATTTTGAGTTATCCTCGTTAGAATATTGGTAAAGATAAATATCTCTGTTTTGAGGATGTGATGGCCAAAGCACTCACTCTCTCTCTTCCTCCTTGTTTACTTTTACACACACACACACACACACACACTCCAACATAGAGATTCAATGTACTTCATTCACGTTACGATTATGGAGGTTGAGAATTTCCACGATCTGCCTTCTGCAAGCTGGAGACCCAGTAAAGCCAGTGATGTAACTCAGTCTGAGTCCAAAGGTCTGAAAACCAGGAAAACCAACGGTTTAAATCACAGTCAGAGGGCTGGAGAGGATGAGATGAAATGTCCCAACTCAACCAGGCAGGCAGGAAACAACAAGGGGCAAATTTCTCCTTCCTCTGCCTTTTGTTCTCTTCAGGCCTTCTGTGGATTCGCTGATGCCCACCCACATTGGGGAAGGCAAGCTGCCTCACTAAATCCACCAGTTCAAATGATCCTCTCATCTGGAAACACCTCACAGACACACCCAGATATAATGTTTAATCTGGGTACCCAGTGGCAGTCAGGTTGACACATGAAATTTATCATCATACTTCCTTACTACTATATCACTATGGCTTTGCAGGGTCTTGCATATGTCAATGATTTAATAAACATTTGTTGAATAAGGTGTTTTAAAATTAGTGATTATGGGGGCCGGGCCCCGTGGCCGAGTGGTTAAGTTCATGCTCTCCGCTGCAGCAGCCCAGGGTTTGGCTAGTTCGGATCCTGGGCTGGGACATGGCACAGCTCCTCAGGCCACGTTGAGGCGGCGTCCCACATGCCACAGCTAGAAAGAGCTGCAACTAAAACATACAGCTGTGTGCCGAGGGGATTTGGGAAGATATAGCAGAAAAAAGAAAAAAAAGGAAGATTGGCAACAGTTGTTGGGAAGATCAGAAGAAAATATCGGAAAATTAGTGAAGCCCATCAATGTCTATCTACTCAAGAAATTATTGAGTTCCAGAGAATGTCAGGAAGAAAGAACTGAACCTGTAACACTGATGAAAAGGATTGCTGACGGTGTGAAATGTGGCAAGAGAAGAGTGACAGAGGTGTGCTCCAGCAATTTGTATCTGCAAGTATCCTCCAACAACACGGAACGTGTATGTTGGCAAATAACACAAGATGACTCAGGTAGCTCTCCCTCATTATCTAGGGCCTCGCAGAGCAGCAGGTCATAGGCGAGATAACTTTTTCTAAATGGATCCTTGGCTGAAGGACTCTCTTCACGTGTACATAACATTGACTTCTTTACTTTTTACTTTACTTTTCTGTTGGTGAATAGTAAAAAGGACTATGCAGGCTTCGTTTTCAAAAAAAAAAGTCAGAATAGAAAATTGTTACTGCTTCTACTTCAATAATTAGCTAAGGAAATTTATTCTGAGATTTAATGGAGCCTTTGGAAAAGTTTGTTAAAAAGCAGAACCATCACCTTTCAAAGTTTACCATTTTCCATCTGTCACTCTGCCGTGCATACCTGTTCATTTATATTAATTTTGAAAAATTAGACATAAAACATTTTTTGTGGATAATGGTGTCTGTCTCAATTTGTAGCCAAACTGTAAAATAAACCCAAATATGCAGTTAATTGAGATTTAATAAGAATTGCACGTTGGTTAAATAATAAATCACAAGGACTTTGAATCAAAGCCTTTTACCAGGCAAGTGCATAATGAACACTTAAAATGGATTAATATTCCAGTCCTGAGGATTTGCAAAAACCGATTAGGGAAAGACACCGCCATCCAATTTATTGTGGTTAAAAAATTATAAAATTCTTGCCAGGTTTCTCAAATAAAAAGGTACATGTAAAGGTAGCCCTTCTTTTCTGCAGTTTACTGGTTCAAAACCACGCATAAAATGTTACAGTGATTGTTCCAATAAATTTCAAAGATTAAAGGTTCAATTATCAGCCTAGACATATTAAGCTACTATGAGTTTATCAGGTCATAGAGATCCTATAAATAAAAGTTCCATGTTTAAATATATTCATTTTATCTTATGAAGGCTTTTAATTTCAGCTGCTTTAAGATAGTTACTTATGCAGACCTCCTCTTAAGATATGTAAATTTGGCCCTAATAAAATAGCGAATTATAGAACAGCACTTTAACGCGTGTTAGTTGAATGACTCAATTTTTTTCTCATCTTCAATAGCTGCTGTTTCAGGCCCTAAATGCACAGCTATGAGTCAAATTTTGCTTTTATAATATGTGGTGGTGAATGAATAAATTAATGTAACTGTTAGCGTGACACACTCTAACGTAGCTCCCATTTGTAGTGTTTTATTAATTTTAAAAAGCACAAATCACAAAAATTCAACATTTCAAAACAATTTTAAATGTAACTAAGCAGAAAGCCAACCAGGTGATATTACAAATCCTGTATTTTCAATTAGATACCCATAGTCTGTAAGTTAATTTAGTTAGACCCATGTATACGCATCATCAACAAAAATATTCATCATCATTATCACTTTTCAGCTGGCAGAATTTAGCAGCAGATGTTATGGAAGTTTTCCATGTTTATATTCAGAGATGTTCAACATTCCCCTGTGAATTCAAAATAGGAAAACACAATGAATCATGTCCCCGCAGTCATAGCAAACCATATTTTGCATCATCATAACCATTTGTTTAATGGAAATTCATCTCAGATTTGTTTCCCCTCAAAGGTAAGGAAGCTAGAGAACAGTTTGGTCTCAATAAAAACGCTCTTCACATTGCTCAGACTAAAAAATAAAAAAGTTTTGTTGTATAATATTTGTAGAATCCAATAAAAGAACCAGAAGATCTCTCTATTGTACCATTTTATTGTTCAACTTATATATTAAAGAAATTTTTATTTATGGTATACTTTTTTATCATCCCTTAAAGATTAATTAAGACTATCTCCTTTCATTTTAAAGTAAAGAAGTAGTTTTCTCATATTTGTCCAGTATGAAACAGGACAAATAAACATTACAAAAGGGCAAAAATATTCCAATATTATGAGACACTTAAAATGAACTTGTAACTACAATTTAGCATTGCACTAGCCCTGAATTTATTCATAGCAAAGCCAAAAAGGAGTTCATCTTATAACCATAAACATTTTCCTAAGACCAATTTTGAGAAGTAATCGCTGTGTGGGTTTTGATATGAGAAGATGTGAGTAATATGACAGATGACATTTTCAACTGTTTGCAGTGGAAATAAAAGCATTTTCTAAATGATATAACTCATATCAACACCGATAAACACTGAAAAAATGACATTTAATTATAAACCCTGAAGGCATTGAGAGCAATGAGGAGTTAGACTGGGTAGATAAATTTCTGGTGATGTTAATAAATAGATCATTAGAGTGTCTAGTTAGGGTGTTCTGGAATGGTTTCCCAAAGTTATTTCTGGGGGCACCAAGCCACTAAGATGCTCTGTTATAAAAGTATTTCTTACTTAAATAATGTTGGGAGGTATCACATGGCTATCTGATCCTCTAAATTTTCATAGTTCGTATAAGTATATTAACACCTATGTGACGTCCTGCCACAAACAAATCTGGTTATGTTCATAAACTTTGTATTTCTTAAAGTTATTTAATCTGTAAACTCATTTTTCATATAATGTATTAAACAAGCAATGTATTCTTTAAGTAATATTTCAGAGAACAGATTTTGAACTTTGATATGGAAGGATTGATAACTGGCAGGACTGATAACTGGAATGAGCCCAAATAAAGTAATTTGACTAATGACTGGTTGACATTTCATAGTTGTTTTCTCTGCTGGGTGCTCATCAATTTGTTCTTTTTCAAAGTGATTAAGAACAACATTTTGGTTAAGAACAACGTGTTTTGTACAACACGTATATGAGACGTGGACATCTGTCAGGGAGATTAAGAACTGAATTTTTACCCAAATGGAAGGTCAATTTGTTTTTGCCTAGGGCTGAACCTCTGGGTTCTGTTAGGAAGGACTTTAAAAAAAAATCAAGTACTTTGAATTTTCTTAAATCCTTTCAGGAAAAAAATTCTGAGAAGTATCTTCTGTTGGATTCCCTAGAGTCGGAGCCCCATATGGGGATTCTTGTTCAAGTGTTCTGTAAAGAAGTGAGGAAAGCAGCGCAGGACGGGGCCAAAGTTAAATACAGATGTATTTGTAATGAAGCTTAGCCCCAACCTGATCCCACCAGGGGCTCTACAATGTGTTTGGGGGTGAAAAGGGACAGTGTGGCCCTCACGGGCCTGTCCAGGAGTGCAGCCTGGTCAATTCTCTGGAGAAGAGTGGGGCTGGAAAAGATGAAAGGCCAGTATCCACTACTGATAACGGGTGGGAAAGGATGTGAGGGGCACCAGCAGCAAACAGCATCTACTACAGGTGTATTTTGGCCTGTTAAATTTTAAAAGTTTAGCAGTCTGTCTTTTCATAAATAGTGCCATTGTCAGTTTACAAACAATATAAAGCTCAGAAAATGATTTATAAACCAATTCCTAAAACTAGGTCATCTCCAGTTCCTCACGGGTCATTCCCCATTTCTCATGCACAACGTGTTTTTACATTTCTGCTCAAATGCCACAACGTTCAAGAGATTCAACGTGGTGAAAGCTAAACTAATGAAATAATCTCCCAACGCAGCCTGAGCTGTCCTCCACTGTTCCATGTCTCAGGACAGGCACTAACATCTTTTCAGGAGATTTCTTTAATGTCTCTCTTTTTCACTCCACATACCCCAAGTTCTTTTGTTTTACCTCTAAATTAGCTCTTGAATCCATTTATTTCATTCATTTCCCAGCTGAAAAATGTCAGTACAGTGGCTGGCCTGGTGGCACAGTGGTTAAGTTCACACGTTCTGCTTCGGCTGCCCGGGGGTTCACCAGTTCGGATCCCGGGTGCGGACATGGCAGTTCTTGGCAAGCCATGCTGTAGTGGGCGTCCCACACATAAAGTAGAGGAAGATGGATATGGATGCTAACTCAGGGCCAGTCTTCCTCAGTAAAAAGAGAAGGATTGGCAGCAGATGTTAGCTCAGGGTTAGTCTCCCTTAAAAAAAAAAAAAAGTACAAACTACCATCATTTCTAGCTGAGATAACTGAAAATATCTGCTTATATATTTTACTGCACTTGATTTTAACCTCCTTTAATATCTTTCCACATTGCAGCTACAGCTATCTTTCAAAAGCATATCTGATTATATATGGTTCCTTTGTTAAACCTGCATTTCCATTGTTCTTTGGACAAAGATGCAAATCACTAACAGGGCCTAGAAGCTCTCTGGGATTTGTCCTCTTCCTTTATCTTTAGCCTCTTCTAGCTTATTTTCCCCCCTTTTCTATGTATTTTAACCACTCTGGATTTCCTTCAGGTTCTCAGAGAGTACCTATTCCCTTCTATTTCATGACCCTCACATGGGCTGTTTCCATCTACCTGGCATCCTAATTCAGTACTCATAAATCCAAGTACACACACACACACACACACACACACACACAAATATTTGCCCACCAGTGCACTCCTGAGAATTAATTCTTTAATGTTCTTCATATCCCATCTAAATCATCAGTTCCTCAGGGACAGACCTGAGACCTTTTGGCCACCCACTCACAGCATCTTGGCCTTACTTCCAGCCAGATTTTTACCACATTTATCCTAAAACATTCACTTCCCTAAAGACATAAAGTGGGATGCTAAGAGACATATTTTGCAGTCACATAAGCATAACCCAGAAGTGTGAGAGATTTATTGCTTCCCATAAAAATGCCATCATCCAGTGCTCCTCCCATTGTTTCAGAAATAGATCATTCTGAGGCCCATGCCTGGTGGCGAGGGGAGGAAGGCTTGTTTCCAAAGCAGTGGACAGATATGCAACACATCCTTCTATTGGGTTTGTTTTCTCCTTGCTTTGCTTCAGTCTCACTGATCATTCACTCCTGTTCCCTGGCATCACTTTTCCACAGTAATCCCTTTATCTCAGTCCCTAATTTTTGAGGTAGACCTTAGGCTAAGACAGTTGGCACCAGTGTAACGCTTGAAAGCAGCTCTTCAGATGAAATGCTAGAAGTGAATCACTCAACAGCACACAACGACAAGGACAGTATGATTAGACGTGAGCTGGGTGGTAACACTTGGTATGCGGTAACTTCACATTACAAGACGCACTGATGGAGGCTGGGATGAGGGAAACCTGGGAGGTGAAAGATTGTCTGATAAAGTAGTGGTGGCATCAGAACACTATAGACCACCTGCCTTATCAAGGTCATTATCATCTCCACATTACCACGTGCAAATGTCAATTCTCAGTCTTATCTTACTGGAACTAATAACATTATTTGATACAGTTGATAATTAGTTCTTTCTTAGCCTCTGGTAGTACTTAGAAAACACTGTCTCTAGTTCTTATATTTCACAGGCAATTTTCCTTAATATTTTATGGTTCCTGTGAATTTGATCAACCTCAGAATATTAGAAAGTTCTAGGGCTCAGTTCTTAATCTTGTTCTTTTCAGTGTCATCCCTCACTCCCTAGGTGATATAATACAGTCTCATGGATTTTAATACCAGTTATTCTGGGGATACTTCATTTTATATCTCCAATTCTTACTTCACCTCTATACACCAGACGTATATCCAAATTGCTTATCCAACATCTCCACTGGCTATTTAAGAGATATCACAAGATCTATTTTTGATACCTTTTCTCTATCTGCATTTACACAAAATCCGTCAACATTCCTATTAGCTTTTCCTGGGAAAGATATCCAAAACCTGATTACTTTTCACTACCTTGACATCCTAGTCCAAATTGTATTGCTCATCAACACTTATCTGGATTATTGCATCATAACTGGTCTCCAAATTCCATCCTTGCCCCCGATATATACTATTCTATGCAGTTGCTACCATGATAATCTTAAACACAAATCAACTAATGTCATTTCTTTACTCAAAACCATGTGATTTATCTGTATTTTGCTCCATCCCAGTCCTTATTAATTGCCTAAATGACTGTACAAGTCCCACTCCTGGCTAACTCTCTGACCTCCTGTCTTGTAATTCTTCCCGTGCTCATGCTACTCTAACCATACTTGATTTTTTGATGTTCCTCAGTCATGTTTTTCCCAAAATGTCTAAATGGCTCACTTTCTTTTATTTTTTTTATTTTTCATGTGTTAGTGTAAATATTACTCCTTAAAAAAATTACACCCTTTTAGAGCATTGCTCTGTATCATATGTTACTTCTTTAATTTTGTTTATAACATTTATTATCACCTCTGGATAATTGTTTATGGTCTGATTGACCCTTATACAATGCCCATTCTTTGAAAGCAAGGTCTGCACTTTATTTAATTTCTATTCCTTAGCACTGTCTGAGACATAATGTGTGTTAAAAAATTTGTTTTGATAGAATCAATCAATGCTGGTTCAATTTCTATTTACTCAACTAAGCTAATATAATCTCTTTAAGTTTCTTTAAATATATGTCAATATCCCTAGACAGAGTTTTTCTCTTACTTCTCTATCTTTTTTGAAGAGTTAGAACACTTCCATTATATGAGCAAAAGCAGTTACATCTATCATTACAGGTCATATCCTGTGTGTGTGTCATACCATAAGTAACTTTTTTCTTTCCTTCCTATGCTTTATTCTCCTAGGACAAGGCAGTGAATGGAGCAGATATTTAACAAATAGTCCTAAATGACAAAAAGACAATATTAGTAATTTTTGGCAAAAAGGCTGTCATTGTAAACAACTACCGAGTTTACTTGAATGAATAATGACGCTCTATCCAAACAAGAATGGTTATTATACTATTTGCGATAAAGTTTCACTCAATAAAATTTTATTGTGGAAAATTGCTCTAATACAAAAATTTAAATCAACATTATAGCAGATTACTCCATTTCATTTATGGAAGCACTGAAATGTCCAATTGGATTATGATGCTAAATTCCTATGGCTGAATCTCAAAGCTATCCATTATGTGGTTCCATCTCTCCTTCCATCATCTAAAAACTTTATTTCACACTATTCCAGTATAATACTAAGATCAGTTTTACCTTTAAAAAACATGCCTATGCCCACATGACTGCTTTTATTGATTGTGTCCCGAAATCATAGAAAGCCATTTCTTCTCAACATGACCCACTCAAAGTGTAACCATCGTACAAAGTCTAGCCAGAGATCTATCTTTCCTCTGAAGCCCTTTATGATTATTCTAACTTAGTAATAATATTCTTACAAGAACAGATGCATTCCATATTACACAACTAATTAATTAATTTATCAATTTTGTTTTAAAGTTATTTATTAGGGTTTGCTTAATCTCCTAACCTACAATATAAACTACATAAGGGCCCAAACCACATTGCTTATAAAATTAATAAATGAATTTGGCTAAAAGCAATGCAAACTTGATAATATCAAACAAATAAAATAGGAGTTTATTTCTCTTATATTATAAGAATGCTATAGGTCAACAACTCAGGATAGGAATTATGTCTCAAAGACATCAGCATCCTACACTCCTTCAATCTTGTCTTCCCACAATCCTTAGTGTCTTTGCTTTTTCCCTTATGAAAAGTGCCTTATGATTTCAAGATGGATGCAAAACCATCAGACTTCAAGCACAGGCTCCAGGCAGGACAAAGAAAATAAAGCAGAAGGAGTAGTGTAGCAGCTAAAGGACTTTCCCCTGGAAAAGATGTTCTGTGTATTGGGAAGGAAGCAATATCCAAGGACCTTTGCCCTGTAATATTGACACAAACTATGACAATTCACCCAGTGAGTGCATTTCTAACAAGCTCGCAGATATGGTCCGTGCACCACACTCTGAGTAGCAAATTACATATTATACTTTTAAAAACATATGCTATCATCTAAGACCTGCTCAGGTTCATATAAGCACTCTGCTTTTTAGCTAGCTGAGTGATCCTGAGCAATATTTTTGACTGTCAATTTTCCCATCTGTAAGCTGACGATAACAATAAAACTGATTTTATAGGTCCTAATTAAAGAAAATTAAATTCCATAATATGAATGTGAAGCATTTAACATAATGGTTATCCCAAAAGAAGTATTCAGTTCCTTTTTAGCAACTTCTGATATTTGTATCTTTATAACCTAAAGCCAGCATTTTCCAAAGTGCCTTCCATGATATATTCAAAGCTGTTCCCTAATAAACATAATAATAATTTTGGAAAAAACCTGGGCTAACTGGATTTAACTAAATTAAAGCATCTAAAAAGCTCCATTATAAGTAGACTTTCTGAAATCTTGTAATTTGCCAATATGATTTGTAAGGAAGTCTCCAAGACTCACTCAAGAGATTAGAATAGCAGTTACTCTTGAGAAGTGTAATGTCAGGAAGGGGACACGAGGGAAACTTCCAGAACACTGGAAACATTCTACTTCTTGATCTGAATGCTGATTATTCAAGTGGTTACATCTGAGGCAATTTATTGAGATGTGTATTTATCTATGCTGTGTAGACTTTTTATAGGTATATTATATTTCAATAAACTTTTTATAAGCTTGAAAATACAAGAAAAGGCTCTTAGAGTTTCATAGAGAGAAACAGCAAGAAGGAACTATTAGTCTCAGAGAGAGAAGAGTAGAGGTGAGATCCTATTACATGGCAGGTAGGGATGTGAAACTAATCTGCTCAGGTACTGTTACCCCAAGCTGATGTTGTCTTACAGTACTCAGCCTCCTATCTCAGTTCTTATTCTTTTCTAGAATAAAAAACCCCTCACCAATTTATAAGGTTCCTACCTTGCAAAAAAACAGATAAAAGAAAAAACAGTCTAGTCTTTTCAGGATGAGTATATCTCACTTTGCATAAGTAAAACTATAGCAATTCTGACATTCAAAAACAAAAGGTGAAAAACTCGTCATTCCATATGTAGGTATATAAAGTGAAAAAAATGGTAGTTGTACCTAGTTCTAAGATAGAAAAACAATCTCCTCAGTAAATATAGTAAATAAACAATAATATATTGTTCGTTTTAAGAAGGACAAAATCATTAAACAGTCAAAAGATAACATATCAATTTTCTTCTAAGGAAAAAGTGCAGAAGTTGTTAATGTAAAATGAATTATAAATTCTCTCCGTGGTTTTAATATGATGTTTCTGGTTTTATACGTAAAACAGACAAGCAAACAGAAAAACATAAAATATAAGCAAAACTCTGACATCATCAGACCATAAAATTGTCCCCACATTGAAATAGTTTCTTGGTCTATTTCTGGCTTTGAACGATGTGGCTGTGACCACACTGAAGAAATGTACGTAATTCATACCAGGAGCGTGATGGAGAGGCTACTAAAAAGCCAAAGCTATTCTATAGAATACTTCCAGCCCCTAATTTCACCTGTGCGCATTGCATTTCCTCTAGGACTTTAGGAAGTTTAGAAATATTCTAAGTGTGGGCTTGAAGAGTGAGTCTGGATATTTTGGCAATTGCCAGGCAAATCAGAAGATTAAACTGATTGCTTTTTTAATATCCATTAAACTATTAGTATTCCCAAAATAACACAGTTTGCAGTTTTTCAGCAACCCTAAATAAACATATTCTCAGATGAATTCTTGGAAAAGGTTTGTTAGGTCTTTTTGAGTCCAATGGCATCATATAACTCATTCATTCCTGAGAAACAGAATTATGAGCCCAATCACTCTGACTGAGTAAATCAGTTTCCATAGATGTCATCCTTAGAATTTTGCTTCATAGTTGCAATGGCTAAGTGTGTTCAAATTAAAGAATTATTAAAAGTTTAGTTTAAGTATATAAAAACATATAAACCATTTGAAGGAATGTATTATATTGAGGATATTAATTATATATTTGTGCATTGTGTCACAAGCATTTTCACGACTTTTGTTTGTTTTTTTGTTTGTATATTTGATTTTAGTGGATTTACAAGTAAATATTTTTTAAAGATGTAGGCAAATTAATCAATCCATTATTTTCTGATTCCTCAGTTTTGTCTCATACTTCGAAAGCCTTTTCCATCTAAGGTCATTATATATAGAATAAAAAGCAACTGTGTTTTCTCTCTAGAACCCATAGGGCTTCTTTTCTGTTTTGGTGTTTACATCTCTGACTCACTTGGAAATTATTTTTGTGTAAGGAGTGGGGTAGATCTAGACTTCACTTTTTCTGCCTGATGGGTACCCTGTCGTCCCAGTAACAATTTTTGAACAATCTGCTCCCCACTCCACATTCAATGTCATGTCTATATGTCTGGGTATATTTATTGATTCTTAGTTACATATCACTGATCTGTTTACATGATTTAATTACTCTTGTTTATTTACTATGATTTTATTATATGTTCATTATCTTGATTGATTGAGATTATATCTCCCAACCATTTAACATTTTACTTGTAAAATCCACTTTTCAAATTTAACATTAATTGCCATTAAGGACATCTTTCCACGTTAATAAATATAGGAAAGCATCATCAATTGCAGACATAGATTACACAGATTGCAAAGAGCATGTATATGATTCTATATTGCAACACCAAAAGAATGATATGTTGGCCTTGAATGTTATAAACATATTCTGTAATATCGTATACCCCGAATGTTAGCACAGAGTATCTCTAAGTTGTAGGTTGGCAGTAGAATGGATATACTTATACTTATTTTCTGTTTTTGTGTTTTTTTCTCTATTTTCTAAATTATTTGTTGATTATTTAAGCTTATTAGTAAGCTTTTTTTTCTTCTCCTCTTCAAAACCTCTATTGATCTTCTTTCCTTAAGAAAGATAAGAGATTTCATAGTACAGCATTTAAAAAATGTCCTTCACCATCTGACCACAAAATACCTCTCCACCCACGTTGAATTTTTCACATTGAACTGAATATCCTATATTCTTCTATTTCTCTGTAAACTTCTCTGTATTTTTCTGACAGTCTCTCTCTTTTCCTTTCTGAAGCTTTTCTGGACTTTACAGTTATTTGCTTCCTTTTGTCTATACTTGAAGGATTTTGTTTACAACTTTTTTAGATCACACATTATGTTGTATTATATATTTTTCGCTGCTCATGACTGTCTGCTCCAGTACACTGAATTCCTCCAAGCCCGGCCTTCTGCAGTTCTCCTGTGTATCCCCATCAGTGTACTCAACCACTAGCAAGTAGTCAGTCAATGCTTGTTGAATGAATAAGTGAACAAATGAATGCATGAGATCAGATAAAGATACTGGTAGTTTTGATCTGAAGTCTATAGATTGGACTAGAGTGATAGAGAAATAGAAGCTTAGTACACCAAAATCTCATCAAATAATGAATATGAATTTTAAAATTTTATTTAGCACAATTGGACAATTATGTAAATATCATTGATTTTTTTTGCCCCTCGTAATTTTGAAACACAAAGATAATGCTAAACCATGAGGGAAAAAAATAACAGCACTCATTAATTCATCCATTTGTGTGTTCAACAAATATTAATTGAACATCTAACAGAGGCAGAAAAGATAAAATACTTAAAACATTGTCCTTAAGGGCTCAAAATTTTCTAGATGCTCAGAAAAACATAACCAGCCTGTACAAGAATCTTGACCCGAATATGCTATTAAATAATTAGAAGACTAAAAGGGCCAAATTTCAAGACTAGCCTGAGCTAGCTTATTGTTTCTATTTCTTATCAAATTGCCTTATGTCATGAATTTATCATCCAAAGGAAACAACTCTAGAATAAATTATGTCCACTTACCCTTCTCAAATCTAAATTCTTAAAGAACGTAGACAGTGTCTCCTTTTTCTACACCACTGCATCCCAAAACCTGTCAGACTACCTGATTCCTAGAAGTATTAGATAAACATTTATTGAGTGAATAAAGAATGAATGAGTGAATAAACCATACTCTCAGCATCATAAATTTTAGGACATAAAGGTCTATTCGGTAAGTCTGTGCTCAAACAAGTTATACTTACTCAACTAGTAAGGAAGAAATGGAGGAGATATGGGAAAAAAAATTGTGCATAGAAAATAAATAGAAATGTATATTGTAGGTATTAAAGAGAAAGTGCAGCTCTGGAAACTTGCTCGCCCTCTGCCTGGGCTCTATGGTGCTACTTTATAAGCGAGTTTAACTCATGGGTAAATGAGCCTTACTGTGAGATAATTTGGTTCCCTGAAATACCATAATAATAAAGCTTAAATAAGCTTTCATACAATGACTTCTGTTCTTTAATAGCGTGAAAGTATGTCACAAAAGATTTGTGAAACCAATTATCCTCTCACCTTGAGCTGAAGTATGTGGGGTGGGGTGGAGGAATGACACATCTTACGAGAATTGGAAAATTATACAAATATTATTGGCTTCTCAAGGCCAACTTTTTTCCATTTCTTGTATACAAACAAAGGAATATACATCTTTTCTTTTTCATGTAAGTAAATTTGAAATAAATTTTATTTACAGAATTGTAAGGAATAAAGGTTAAGGTTTGAGCCACCAAAAATGTTGTTCAAAAGGAGGAGACAAACTCGGAAGAATTTCTGGGTCAGGAAAAGAAGCTTATTTCCTTAAATACATTGTTCTCTGGTGCTTTAACGTTTACTTCCATGTATATAATGTTATCATAGTTGATATCACATAATTATATTTACTTTTAGCTCTTGAAACATAAAAACTATTAAAATACTACTTATGAGTAGTCTACTGGCCAATGCATGTTACCTGTTTACTGTTTTATTGGAATGAACTATGCGTATGTTCATATCAATATTTACTTTATTTGTTTAAACCCATGAGCAATCCAGCCCGATAGTCACTACTCCCCTGGAAATTAAATGTATCATGGTGATTGCAGACGTAAGCACACTTGTACCAGACCTTCAGCTGGCCTGATAAATGGTAGACTGTTCTTTTCAAATCATCTGGGACAAGTCAGGTGACAAATGATTTCCATTAGCTTCAGCAGAATGGAAACAAAACAGATCAATACAAATGATTTGCAGCAAGTTTAGATCATAAATTTCCTTTTGCCCTCATAAATCATTTTAATATAGAAGCTTTTTCTTTTCATAGCAGAGAAAAAAGTCATTAGAGAATTGAAAATTCTACTTACAGCAAACAGTCCCTGATTTAAGGTGAGACCATTTTAGTGTACTATTAATTTTATCCAATGGTACATAACAATATTATTTTAAAATATGACAAACAATAAAAATGTTAATGAGCCACATTCCAGAAAATGAATTTCACCTGCAAGTTGTGTAAAAACCATAAAATTCTTAAGTCTACAAAATTAGCTCTTTTGTTTCTATTTTAATTTATGAACTTCATTGGTTAAATTTTTGTCTTTGGTTCTATTTCTTAAGCATTTTCATTATGACTTTTTGGTAGGTAGAAGTATCTTCACTTCCTTGCTTCACGTTCAAAAGATGTGTTTTAGCTTCATGCATTATGTTTCAATAGTAGTGAAGTATAGAAAGAAAGGACAACAGAGGAGAAAGGAGGAAGAGAAAGGAAAAGAAAAAACATCAAATTTTCAAAAACGAATTAGGGTTACTTTCCTTCTGCTGAACGATTCCAAAATAAATAGCTGTTTTATATAGTTGTGGAGGAATTTGCAAAACCCCATAGGACCACACCCAGTGGTTACCAAGGGATTCCTGGCAGTTAATAGAATTATTTATTTATATGACTTTGTGGACCCATAAAGAGATAAGCATAAAACTGTCAGTCATGCTGCATGCACCAAGAGCAGCCATTCTGCATAATGTTCTGCTATACTCAGGAAAATGTATGAAGACATTTACTGCACCCATGGGACTCCCCTCACTGCTGTGATAAGCAAATGTTTTTCACCTCAGCACAGAAGATGAAGTTCACTCACCACCTCTACTTGAGGGAGAGCGAGAGAGTGGCCAGGATGGATGGGCCTGCTTCAGCTGACATCTATGACTCATGGACAAGGGCCAAGGGGCAGCGCCCCTGCTTTCCTAGCCTCCTTCTTAAGTCAGTTAACCTGTCTCGAGACTCTAAGGAATTCCTTTATAATTTAAATCATGGGGATACAGCATAAGAAGAAAGTCAATTTGGGATGGGGATAGATAGGAAGAGAAACAAGCAGATACTATACTTAATTTAAGGTCCAAAGAGCATTTATGGAGTTTCAACCTTTTTCGGGGGGTGGGGGCGGCTGGGAGGACATGAAAATGAGGTCAGGTCCATGAGGCTTCTGTGTTCCCCAGATCAGATCCTAGAGGAAAGCTTCAAATTTCGCCTAATTTTTCTTAGTAGTTGGAAATAATTTCTCTAGATTTGTGTTATGGTTCAGAGATGGAGAGAGCTCTAGACCCTGTCTGAAAATCTGGGTTCCGATTCTGACTCCTTTCTTTATTCTCTGTATGATCTCTAAAAATCATTTAAATAGTCTGGTCTTCAGTTTCTTTATCTGTAAATTGTGTAAAATATCACCCACTTTATCTAAACCATAATATCTGTGAGCATCTGGTTTCCAACCTGTCCTAATGAGTCCAAAGTGTAACGCAATGCTAAAGAGTCTGGAGTCCTGAGGCAGACTGCCTGGATTCAAATCCAGCTTTGCAACTTACTACTTTCGTTAACTTGTGCAAGCTATTGAACCTCTCTGTGACTCAGTTTGTTCAACTGTGAAATGGAGAAATAACCATATCTACCAAATAGGATGGGAGTGAGAATTAAAGGAGTTGATATAGTAAAGCGCTTATAACAGCACCTGGATCATGTTAAGTGTTAGCTGTTATTGTGATTATTATTTTTGTTACTATTATTATTGTTTTGGTTATTATTATGATGATGATAATGATGTATGTACAAAAATAGCAAAGACAACTTGAAACAGGAGTTGAAGAATTGGGAGAAGGTAGTAGAGGCTTAGAAGTCATATAGAAAGCTCTTACCAGGAAGAATGTGCTACAACCTACAGATCTGCCAGGCACTCGGTGACATTTATGAAGCAGTGGGGGACCTGTCTAAGTGTTCGCCCAACTCACCCAATTTCAAAGCCACGTGGATTGTGGATCACGGATAGTAGTGAAAAATTCACCCAGCGCACGAATCTCATGGTGGTTGTACTTCATCAATCAAGACTGACACTCATGACAGCTTCAAAATAAACGGAGGTTTAATTACATTGACTAATTCAAGCACCTTATAGTCAAAGTAACTATTTTAATGAAATATAGCATATAGAGAGAAAAGTTCACAAATCATAAGTAAAGAGATTGATGAATTTTCACAAACTGAACAAGTCCGTGGAAGCAGCATCTAGATGAAGAAATGATATATTATCAGCACGTCAAAACTAGGGCAATGTTAATTCAGTCTGCTTGCTGTAAAAGTATTTGTCTGTACCACAAAATACCGCCACTTATTTATACACTCTTCTCCTGATGCACATTTAAGGTTTTGTTTGTTGTTGTTCTTGTCTACTACTATAAATGGTGCTACTATGAATATTTTTACATGCTTTTTGGTGAACATATGTGAGCATATTTGTTCACTACATAGCCAAGAGTGAAATTTCTGGGTCATAGGCTCTGTACATAACTGGCTGTGGTAGATAATGTCAGATTGTTACAAAGCTGCTGTACACATTTACATTTCCACCACAACTGTAGGAAAACTGAAGTTACTCTACATGTTTTCCAAGGATCGACATTGTTAGAATTTTGTAATTTTGGCCATTCTGGAGGCTATGTAAATGTTATCACAATATGGATTTATTTCTCATTTTCCCTGATTAATAATCAACTTGAGCACCTTTTCATGTCTATTGACTCTTTATATATGTTCTTTTGTGAAATGCCTGCTTGAATCTTTCGTCCATTTTTCCTGTTAGGTTGCTTGCCTCTTTTCTTGTTAATTTTAGAATATCAAGTACTTTATTAGATGCAGGAATTGCAAGCAACTACTCTAAATCTGTGGCATGACTTTCACTTTATTAATGGTGCCTTTTGGTGATAGCATCAATAATTTCTTAATATTAATGTAATCCAATTTACATTTCAATATAACCAAAATGATATTTTTCCCTATATTTAACACTGGCTAAATAATTGTGTACCTTAAGATCATGAAGATAATATCCTATGCTTTCTTCTAGTAGCTTTATTCACATTACCTTTTCCATTTAGACCTAAAATCCATTAAAAATTGATTTTTTATAGGTATGGGGTATATGGTCAAGATTTAATTTTTCCTCTATTAATATCCAAATGACTAAGTACCTGTTATTGAAAAGATAATTTTTTCTTCACTGCGGTATAGTGGCGCCTTTCTCAAAGTGACCGAATATATGGGTCTGTTTCTAGATAATCTATGGTTTTCCATTGATCTATTTCTCTCTCCTTGTAAAAATGCCCTATTTCCTAATTATTTCAAATTTTCAGTAACTTTTGATATCTGGTGGTGATGTCCTCCAGCTGAATTCTTCTTCAAGAGTTTCTCCGGTGTTCTCTGAATAGTGATTGCCTTGGAATCTCTAGATCAACTGCAGAAAGTTGACATCTTGACAATATTGAGTCTTCCAATGAATGAAACATAGTATGTCCCTCCATCTTATCTGTCTTTTAAAAGATTTCCATTGATCTTAACCATTTTTTATTAGATTTATCCCATGTCTTAATGTCATTTTAAGCTTTTTTGAACTATTTCCTTCTTATTTCTTATTGATATATTAACCTTTTACCCAGTTTTCTAACTAAATTGACTTATTAATTCGAATACTATACCTATACCATTAAAAATATTATTTTATCTATCCAACCTTTTTATCTGTGTATAACTACAAATTTAATCCCCTCTAGTTACTTTTTTCCTTCCACACTGATAGCTAAGACCTTCAGTACAATGTTGAATAGAGGCAGAGACAGCGAGCATCCTTCTCTCCTCCCCGTCTCAGGGAGAAGCATTTTAAAAATTCACCCTAGAAATTACTTGCTATAGGCTTTTCAATTCAAAGATACTCTTTGTCGGATTAAGTATGTTCCCGTATATTCATTCTTTGGTTAGATTTGGGTTTTTAAGCCATTAATAGAGATGCAATTGTATTAATCATTTCATCTGCATTTATTGGAATTATATTATTCTTTCTTTTTTCTGTTAATGAGGTAAATTATACCTATTGATTACTATGTGTTTTGTGTTTGAGCAATCTTTTTCATATTCATTTTTCTCTCCTAATTTCGTCTTTTGGATTAGCCAAACACATTCCATTATCCTCCCTTTTATGCTTTATTAAATTTTAGGTTGCACATATTTTACTATTCTTTTGGCATTTCTAGAGATTGCAGAATAACCCTTACTTTTTCACAGTTTAATATATCACCTTTACTATTTAATTGACAATATTAACTCTCTAGAACATTTTACATCTCACCTTTTGTGTTATTGTTGATACGCATTCCTTTATTCAAACTTTAAACCCTAAAATACATTATCAATATTTGAATAGTCATTATTTATTAACAAATATAAGTTATATGAATAGAAGTGGCAAGACTGGATACCTTTGTCTTTTGCTGTTCTTAGAGGAAAAACTTCAGCTTTTCAGTGTTGAGTATGATGTTAGCTGTGGGCTTGTCATATATGGCCTTTATTATGTTGAGGTACATTCTTTCTATAGCTAATTATTTCAGAGTTTTTATCATGAAATGATGTTGAATTCCATCAAATGCTTTTACTGCATCTATTAAGATGCTCATATGATTTTTATCCTTCATTCTGTTAATGTGATGTGTCATACTTATTGATTTTGCATACGTTGAACCATCTTGCATCCTAGAGATAAATCCCACCTTAGCATGGTATATGATTCTTTTAATATGCTGTTGAATTGATGTTTTGATGAAGCGCTGTTAAAAATCAGTTTTTCCCCCTTAACCTAGGGTTTAGTCCTCCAGGAATTCCAAATAATATCTTCATTGTTCTTTGGGGTTCCTCAGCTCTATGAGGAGACCAATCTCATGCTTTTCAGAGGCTTATCTTGTCAGCCTTCCACCCGGCACAACTTCATAATTCAGAAATATCTTAAAGAGAAATCAGGCATAGTGTTTGTGGTCATTTATAACACATCTTCAAATGTTTTGATACTCATTCCATTGAGAGGTAAGGTGTTTGCCCTGTCCTCTTGAATTTGACTTGGCTGTGACCGCTTCAGCCAACAGTGTGTGACAGAAATGATGCTACATGACTTTGACACTAGGTCATACCACACCTGCAACTTTGTTTGGTTTTCCTGGGAAAAAATATGATTACCCTGAGACTGCAAGCCTAGAGAGAACTTGTGTAGGTTCTTTGGTCATCAGATTCAGCTGAGTTCCCAGGTGACAGACAACATTAACGGCCATGAGAATGAGCCACATTAGATGCCTAGTCTACTCCAGATAACAAATGAGTATAGCTCAGATAAAAACTGACTGCAAGGACATTAGTTACTCCAAGAAGGAGCTGCCCAGATGAAGTTTTCTTCAACTCCAACTATGTAACATCATGAGCAAAATAAAATGGTTCATTGCTTGAAAATGTCAATTTTGGGGAATATTTATCATGCAGTAATAGCAACAGAACAGTGTCAACTCTGTCTTCAGTTCCTATCACTTTTTGTCTTTTTAGTTCTTTAATTTTTCTGCCTCCTGCCTTCATTTGTGACCTTCCATCTTCCGTCTATGCTATTTACCTGAAATCTGAGTGCAGGTAATCAGTACTGGCAAATATTCTGAGAAAAAAAAATGTAGCTGAATGCTGGTTCATCTTTTCAAGAATGTCTCACTCTGGAATCTTGGTCTCTCAAGTCCTGTTTCTCATATTATTTCTTCATTGCCTTTAAATAATTTTATTTTGTTCTGTTTTGTTCTAATTATCTGGCTTTCCAGTTGTTCTTAGCATTAACATGGGTCTACAGCAAGCTACCCTTTCTTCACAAGAAACAAAATTATTCTTTAAGTAATAAGGATTGGATTATAAAATTATTATTGACTCAATTATTTCATCATACACAGGAAACTAGAATTTGACTCACATTTGAATTCAAAAGATTTTATCTTAACCATAAATTATTCAGAAGTTCTCAACTTCTTAAACCACACTCGTCAATAATATTGTTTCCTGAACACAACCCATTTGCTCCAAAATTTCACAATCTGAAATTAACCATCCAGCCGTTTTTCACCATCAAGATTTCCTCTGCATCCTCCCTTCCTCTTAGTCAGCTTACATTCTTCAGAATGAGAACACTTGCTTTCCTGTGGAGCCAGCATCCTATGGGTGACCATCCAAAGTGCTCCCTTGACAGTTTTCTTTAATTTCTTTAATTCATCAGTCCTTTTCTGCAAATCCTCAACCTGGGATCAGGCACATATTTCCCTTTGCTCTTTTACTTGGAATTTCAAGCAAATTAGAGAGATGCAACAACACATAAACTGAGGCTAATGCAAATTTACAATTCTGGACCTATACCTGTAGACTGGAGTCTTCAGTATTCTGCTAATTTTTTAGTTTTATATTTTCCAAATAATGTTAGAGGTCCTAGATAGTGAAGTAAGTCAAAGGAAAAAGCTACACTTATTGACAAGGAAGAAACAAAATTTCACTTTCGCAAAATATGTGATTATGCACAAAATTCAAAAAGAATACTCATGATAATTTTCAAATTAATATGACTTTTTACAAGATAGTGGATAAAAATAAACAAAAAAGCATTGTATTAATCTATTTCAATAACAAACGTTTAAAATTAAATATTAAAAATGCCATTTAAAATATTATCAAATATAAAATGTCTAGGAATAAATCAAACAAAAGTAACATGCTACTTATTTGGACAAAATATGAAATATTATTTAGAGAAATGTAAAAGTATCTAAATTAATGGGATGCTAAGTTAGGATCAGGTTTGGAAGTTTCATTTTTAAAAGATGTCAATTTCACCCAAATTGATATATAGTTCAAAATTGTAGTGTATTTTTTTAATCCTTCTCAAGATTATTTAATTTATTTATGAAAATTGAAGCTAAAACTAGCCAAGATTCCCTTGAGGAAGAACAATGTGTCAAAACATTCTACAGATACAATTCTTTAATATAAAGTTACTGCATTTAGGGGCCAGCCCCACGGCCGAGTGGTTAAGTTTGCTGGCTCCGCTGCAGCGATCCAGGGTTTTGGCGGTTCAAATCCTGGGCGTGGACATGGCACCACTCATCAGGCCATGCTGAGGCGGTGTCCCATATGCCACAACTAGAAGGACCCAGAACTAAGAATATACAACTATGTACTGCAGGGCTTTGGGGAGAAAAAGGAAAAAAATAAAATCTTTAAAGTTACTGTATTTAGCACAGTATGGTATTGTTAGAAGGACAGACAAATAGGCCAATGGAGTCAAATTCAGGTACCCAAAAGAGACCATGCATACATGGAAATCTAATTTAAGACAATGAGAACACTACTGAGAAGTGGAAAAGTACAATCTTTTTAGTAAATGGTAATGAAACAATTGGGTAGCCTTATCTGAAAAAAAAAAGAGAAAACTTGAACAACTCACATGACTCAAAAATAATTTCCACGTGAATATAGAACAAAATATGGAAAGCAAAACACTAAAGAATCTAAAAGTTAATATATATTAATATATGTATGACCTCAAGGTACATAAATATTTTAAGCAGAACACAAAAAGCACTAATCATAAAGTTCGTTAAAATTAACACTTGGTCATAAAACTTTGGTCATAAAAAGTGAGTTAAAGTCAGAAACCGTAGTTGAAACTTATAACAAATAAAAGATGTATAACGGGAAAATATAAAAACTACAAATCAATAAGAAAAATGTAAACCTACTCCCCAAGAAAGGCAAGAGATTTGAATAAAGAAGAAATTTAAATGTGTAATCCACAATTGAAAAGCTGTTCAATTTCATTCTTCATCAAGGAAAAGCAACTTAAATGTCCAATGAATTGCAACCCAAAGAAGGGATAAAATTAAATTCCAGGTGTTTGTGTGAACGTAGGAAACTCACACCATTACTTTGAGGGAAAGAAAATTCATTCTGCTTTGGAAATTGCTTTGGAAGCCAGTTTGATATTATCTAGCAGTTTAAATATATGCAAAATTCAGCCATTCTCCTCATAGGTATGCATACAACAAGAACGTATTCATGTGTGAACTCAGAGACATACTCAAGAATATTCATAGCAGCATTGATCACAAAAGCCCTAAACTGGGAACTACCTGAATGCCCACTAGAAGGAAAACTGGTATATAAATTGTGGTGTATTCATGTACTGAAATACTTTACAACAATCAGAAGAAAATGAAACTACAGCTACACACAATAATGGAGATTCATCTCTTAAGTATAATATTGAGCAAGAGGAGCTGGACATAAATTAATATATAATGTGCAATTCCATTCAGATTATGCTCAAAAACAGACAGAACCAAACTATTCCATTTAGATATGTATTCTTAGGTAGTAACCCTACAAAGAAAGTGAGGGGTGATTATCTTTAAATTGAGGATAGTGGTTGCCTTTAGAAAGCAAAGGAGCAGTTTGTGATTGAGATGGGATTTTCAGGGTACTCATAACATTTTATTTCTTGACCTTGAAAGTGGTTATAGGAATGCTCGCTGTATAATAATTATTTTAATGGGCTTTTAGATTTTATGCAGTTTTCTGCAGGTGTTTTAAATTCAGTGTAAAAACGGTTTAAAAATACTGTCAGCATCTCATTTCCTTTATATTATCATCTTCTCCTTCATCAACTTCTGCCAATTAATCTTATTAAAAAATATGAGTAAATTTACTTAGAGGAGTAGGGAAAAGGACGGAAGCTGATAAAGAGATGCTGTGGAAACTCCATATAGGAAGGGAAATGTCATGGCGAATACTCACTGCTGGTTCAGTTGAGGGAGGTCATGTTTAACTAGCCTTCTGGAATTATTTGAAAATATTACATCCATAATAGATGATGGAAATTCAATGATGTGGTACCCTTGTATTTTTCTCCAGGCAAATAGCCGTGTTACACAGGAGAGATTAATGACTAAGGTAACGAGTTATTGAATAAAAGGTTAGAAGTAATGCTGGATGGAAAACTGACAGCAGCAGTCCTTTTACTCAGACATAAAACCCTTCCTCCAATGTCTTTTTCTGGAATATGCTAATTATGAAAGGCCGGGCATCCTGCTGGAACTGCTGAGACTTCCAGGACTGAAGAATCAAGGAAGCCAAGATTCACTTAAACTTCTATCCCCAGGGCCTCCTCATTCAAAATACATGCTGATCTTTCTCTGTCTCTGTCTCTCTCTGTGTCACTTTTCTCTCCTCTCTTCTTCTCTCCTTATCTTCTTTATTCATCCCTTTCTTTTTTCCATTCATGCTGTGTTTCCATCTCCCTGTTGGGAGCAAGGGGAGGGGAGCAGTTCTGCTCCTAGTATCTTGCGATACTGTGAGTAAGGATCGTGAAAGTAGAATTATCTATCCTGTTTCTGAAATTCAGAGACAGACATAATTTGGATGAGAAGATCAAAAATTCAGTAAATTTTTTTTCATTGTCTTGTGTTATAATGATCATTCTCTTAGAGAAGGAACAGAAGGGAGATATGTCAGCCTCTATTTAAGCATATTGCTTTAACAAAGAACAAGGGAAAAGCAAGATTTAGCCATCATCTAAGTCATGTAGACAAGCACACTTTTAACAGACATCATAGAAACCAGTTTTGCCAGCCTTGCTCAGTCTGGTGGTCTATAAGAATCACAATAACCAGATTGTTCCCAAGTCTTCATTTTATCTTTACTTCTAAGACTGGTTTCTGGAATCTATTTGTTAGAGCTGAAACACACACACACATACACATGCACACAAGCATGCATGCACATTCACAAACATATAGAATGAGAAACATCATAAATGTTATATTAATTTTGGCACACTATATCAGACTAACACTAAGGACAAGCAATCATATCAGAACTGACTTTCTCTAAACAATTTGAATGAAATCATCTTTGAAGCATTGACATAAGTTTTGCTCATGCATTACTTGCCTTTCTGGTGCCTTAGTGATTGAATTGGCATAACTGGTTCATATTAGGAAATTGATTAGATTCATAAACATAAATTGTCATTGTTAATAATCATTTGAAGGAAAAATTTCTATGCCGATAAACATAAATATCAAAATCCCAAATTAATTAGTGGTTTTCTGTGTATATTATCATGTATGGAGAATGGGGACATGTCATTTCTAGGAATATTAACAGACATCCAAGGCTGGGTTTATTGCCTCTATTTTGTGCACCATTTGTCATACCTTATTACTAATGTCTATCTTATTTCCATTTCCTCCTCCAAACCAGCACCGTCCAATAGAACATTCTTTATGATGGAAATGATCTATATTTGTGCTGTCCAATATATTAGCTACTAGCCACATATGGCTGTAAAACATTTGAAATATGGCTCATACCAACTGGAATATACTGTAATTAAACTACACAGCATATTTCAAAAGCTCATGCAAAAATTAGAATGTAAAATATCTCATAAACTTTTTACACAGAATGTATATTGAGATGATATTTTTGGATACACTGGGTTGAGTAAAATACATTATTGAAATTAATTTCTCCCATTTCGTTCTACTTTTTAAAAAGTGGCTACTCAGAAATTTAAAATTACATATGTGATAACATTTCTGGCTGTTTTGTATTCCTATTGAGCAGAACTCCTAAAATGTCTGTGAAAAAAAGAATTTTCTACACATGGTCTTTTGTAATACCATATTCTAAGATTCACATTTTTAATTTTTATATTCTATTAAATAGTGATATGTCTCACAATTAATAGCAATCATAGTTTATTTGGTGCCTTTTATCTTTCCTAGCATTAATTTTTCTTCCTTAGTGCACCTTATAATTTGTTATAAGTTAGCTCCAATAAACAATGTCTTATTAGTAAACTTGCCACTTAGAAATGCAGTACAAATCAGTTGATTCTTAGTCCCTTGGAAATATCTTCTAGTACCTTTTTGGAAAGTAACATCTTATTTTGAAACTGAGTTACAGTATGCTTGCAAAAAGGGTAATTATTTGGAAGTATATTAGCAAGTACTTAAATAAAATGTTAGTCTCTATGGAAATAATTGAGGTGGATTATCCCCTTCTTTCTAGAAATATTATTACAATTATTTCCAATAAATCTACGTATTTACTTTAGTTAAAATAACTGAGAATTTGAATGATGCCTCAAAGTTCTGTTGATAATATTTCTAACAATCAAATGATAGATTTCTATTGCATGTTTATGTTGCTGGGAAGAAAGGGGTGGGAATATCTGAGGAAACAAAGGATTTAAGAAAATTAAAATTACGCAAATGTACTTCAATGCTGATATTTATTGTTTTGGAGTTTTTTCGCTTTAAATATAATATCTGATACAAGAAATAATAAATACAGATGGTGTCAGTGATCAATACAAATGGTTACAGGGGTATCACGGCCTGTCTCAAAGCACCTCCAATTCCACTCCTCAGTGGTAACTCCTTCAATCTTTGTAACTTTAGTAGTTCGGTGGTCCCCACTTAACTCTACATCATATGTTACTGTCTCTATTTCTTCATTTATCAACTTTAAAAAAATCTGCTGACTTCCAACAATTAAAGATAAAGAAAAACTGGAGTCAATTTGACTCCTGTTTTCCCCTGATGTCTTCTCATAGTCAACAGTTATCCGATGTTTAGCCCAGCTTTATGTAGGATACCTTTACATCTTGAGAAAAATATATAGTATAATGCAACATATCATAATATAACATAATATAATAAATATAACATAATACAATAATATAAACCATTTCATCTTTTTAATTGTTCCATTAACTTATGACAGTCCCTCAATTCACTAGGTCCTCATACTGGAAAATAAGAGTTTTAGTACTACTATATGAATTCTTCCTGCTCTTTATATCTTCTTTCTTCCTTCTCATTTCTCTCATTCATATTTTAAGTTGTGAAAGTATTTCATAATTTATTTTCTTTATGGCAACCATAACTGTTTCAAATATTGATTCTTCTATAGGTTCCAATATTGAAGCCCATTGGCATCATTTACACTATTATGATTATGTAAATATTATCCACAGCAAACCAAATCAAACTCTAAGGCTATATATATTTACCCTCACTTCAATGTGTTGACCTTAAAAAGATGAAAGTACTTCTTTCTTTTTTTTTTTATTGGTGAGGAAGATTGGCCCAAATCTAACATCCATGCCAATCGTCCTCTATTTTGTATATGGGACACTGTGATAGCTTGGCTTGATGAGTGGTGTATGAGTCCATGCCCAGGATCCAAACCTGTGAATCCTATGCCGCCAAAGCAGAGTGTGTGAACTTAACCACTACATCACAGGGCCGGCCCCTTATTTCTATTTTTTAATAAAATGCATATACCTTATAAACACACTTTTATGACAGTTTGACACAGCTCATTTTAGCAAAACTTTCCTGAATTTTTGTTCTGCAAATAATCTAATTGGAAAAACACAGTTCCATGTGGTTTGAATTACCAGGGTTAATAATATGTATTTCCTATAGAAAAAAAGAAAACAGTGACTTTTGGGGGAGGAAATAGTAACATTATTGGGTTTGTAGTAGATTCTAAGTAAATATTTATTAAATGAATGAATAAATTTATTTTTCAAAATAAGTTCCAATATCTAGCTGTATAAACATTTTAAATCCAGGAGCAATGTTCTATTGTATTAAATGTAGCAGATGAGAATAAGTTATTAAAATGATTGTTAATATACTTTTGATGTAAGGACAGTAAAAAAGACCTAATTGAATTTTTAGATACAGGATTTTAATTACATTATTCAAAACCTGAAAAACATTTGTATTATATATAAACTTAATTTATTACAATTTATTCACAATTTAAAAATTAAGTTAATTAAAAATTAAATTATGAATTTATCACAATATGAGAATATTTGACTACAAATTTAATAACACAGTATTGCCTAATTGAAACAAATTAAAGAGGATTTCTAGTCACTGAATGCACATGAAAATAAAAGCTAAATTTAAGAACATATTGTGACTCAAGCAGTAGAAATTAATAGTATTTTCTTTAGATAAACACGCTCTTGATCTTCAAATAAGGCATAATTCAGGTGGGAGCCAGATAGCAGCTACTTTGAAAAAGGGAAAGGTATAATAATTCTATTGTTTTTTATAAAATATATTTTGAAATTATTGATGGTTTTAAAAATTGGTAAAATATTTGATAAATAGCATTTGTTATAAAGCCATACAAGTTTTTATGAAAGGAATGTTAATGGTAATATCACCCTTTTGATTCCACGAGAAAAAGTCTAAATAGAATTGTAGAAAGACAAAGCATTTCCTCTTAAGACTACTCTATGGATGTGCCTCCCCACCAGTAGCAGGAATGAGGACCCTGGACCAAGAAACAAACCTTGTTGAATCCTGTGTGATGGAGGTGGGACCACCATACACATAGGTGGGGGTAAAAGAGTGATCTTGACATATCATATGTGTAATTGAAGGGAAAAATTAACATGTCCATAAAATATATGGGAAATAAATGCCTATAAAATAATGGGGAAATTATTTTCTGGGTGACATGGAATCCTCCCATAATCAGTGTGATTTCACTTCCATACCCTGTGTTTTCAAGAATTTCAACCACTCTGGTATCTCCTGGATTGCTTTCATCTTCATAAACTCAGTCTATCTTATGTGATTTAACACATTGCTAAAACAGGACATAGAAACATGGGCTACATATATCTGTAATTGAGCTACCACTCATTAGAAAAGATGTTTAGTTTCACCTTGGGGTATTTAGAAACAGAAAAGGAAAGTCTAGGAGGAGAAGATAGAACATGAAGCGTATGAAGTGATTAGGAGAAATGAAAGAAATGTAAAATCGCCATGGGAAACAGCTACATTCTAACACCCTCTGTCATGGAATTGTGTGTTAGATGCTCTCATTCACCAAACCCAGTGTGGTGCTCCATGCATGCAGCACTCAATAAATGTTGTTGACAGACTGGAAACAAACTTCAAAACTTTGGAATCTATTTAGCATGTCAAGCTGAGAATTTATCTTTAAATACTACATTTGTTTCTAGTTAAGATTGAATGCTATACTCAACTATTCAAAAAATCACGATTGCAACAGTTCCCTAAGGAAGTATTTCTTCACATGAGTGAATTGTTACCTGGCCCTATTTTGTTTTATTGTGTCAGAGTTATAGACTATGAGGGAGTTCTTCAATGGATGACTCCTTTGTGTAGTTGTGAATACCTAAGAGATGCTTCTATAAATGATTTAATACATACAATTAATTATAAAAAATTATTAAGATTTTCTTAAAAATTTTAACTAAAATTGTGAAAAAAATAAGGCAAGCCCAGGGGTGTAGTGGTTGAGTTTGTGCACTCCACTTTGGTGACCTGGGGTTTGCCGGTATGGATCCCGAGTGCGGATCCACACACCACTCATCAAGCCATGCTCTGGTGGCGACCCACATATAAAATAGAGGAAGACTGGCACAGATGTTAGCTCAGGGACAATCTTCCTCAAGCAAAAAACAGGAAGATCGGCAATGGATGTTAGCTCAGGGCCAATATTTCTCACCGAAGTACAAAACGAAAGACAGAAAACCAAAACGTGGGAAAAAATTGCTGTATTCTGAAATACAGACTCTACACAAACATAAAATAGCAAATTCAAGCTTTAATTCCATTAACTACTGTAAGGTTCCCTAATTTATCACAATCACAGAAGCATCTATACCCAATAACATCCTGTTGATATATAATGTGTAGAGCGCTCACTTATTCTAATATGTATTTTTCATTCTTTTATGCCAGCTCACATCTTGGTTCACTAGAGGCAACAGCACCCAGGAGATCACAGCAAATACATTTCTCATACAAAACCACCTTATTGCTGGAAGTGATTCTGGGAATTTTTTTCCAGGACCTCCCTAAAAGCAAGACTATAAAAGACAAATGTAAGAAGGCTGAAATCTAGTACCATTAGTCTCTATTGAATAAATATTTTATAATAGCTGATAATCCTAGCACTCTACTATCACTTTACTGTTATGGTAACAAACAATTTGTAGCTGGATGTTATTCTTAGCTTTTGCTGTGTAACAAACCATCCAAAAACTCAATGGCAGGAAACATTTCTTAGCTCACAAATGTGTGAGTTTTAAGTATAGACTTGAGTTAATTGAGTGGTTTTCTATTGATCTTGCTTGGGCTTACACCATCAGTCAGCTAGGGACTGATTTGTAGAGAGTGAACTAACTCACAGGTCTGGAGCTAGTGCTAGCAGTCCCCTGGGGTTATGACTGGCACGTTAGCCTGGGCTCATTCCCATGACGGTGGTGACAGTTTTCACAGGAACAACAAAGTCAGTCAAGTGCCAAAGCATAAGAACTTTTTGAGTCCCTCCTTGTGTCACATATGCTGTTGTCTCATTGTCCAAAACAAGTCATATGGTCAAGCCAAGTGTAAATGGACTCTACCCTTCTCAAGAACGTGGATATAGACAGTTGTAATTAACCCAGGGGGGTATTACTGTTACAATCTGTAAATTTGAGATAATGGTTTGCCAACAAATGCAAACAGATCAGATCTTTACATTGCCCTAGTTGAACTAAATTAATACGTTAGTTAATACATGCATTTTTCATCTATGTATTCATTAATGTATTCAAGTATTGATTCTTTAAATTCACATTCAAAGGTAGAATTGAAACACATGACTTAGAATTAAGTCCTAAGACGAGCTTTCTAGTCTTTCATTCCCCACTCCAATTTTAATATTTGGAACTGAATGCTTAGAGAGAGAAAAAGATGGTTGGTCCTCAAGTGGCAGTCTGAGTCCATACACACTCACAGTCATACAAAATTAGAGCACAGAGAGGCATGATAAAACACAGGAAAAAGAATTGTAAGAGGCAGAGCAGAAGATGGCGTGTGCATTAACTTTAATGCACAATAACCTGTATGCTATTAGCTAGGCTCCTATCCAATTAGAAAATTTTCTTCACATAAAAAGGATGGGGCTGGCCCGGTGGCCGAGTGGTTAAGTTTGCATGCTCCACTTTGGTGGCCCAGGGTTTCACCGGTTCGGATCCTGGGCGCGGACATGGCACCGCTCGTCAGGCCATGTTGAGGTGGCATCCCACATGCCACAACTAGAAGGACCCACAACTAAAATATACAACTATGCACTGGGCGGATTTGGGGAGAAAAAGCAAAAAAAAAAAAAAAGATTGGCAACAGATGTTAGTTTAGGTACCAATCTTTAAAATGGAGAGCAGAAGAGGTCAGACAAAGTGGGACTAGGTTTGAGACAGATATGAAAAATTCCACTTGAGAAATAATTTCATAACTAATATCATTTTTAAATGATGAAACCCAACGCTGCATATACATCCTGCTTGGGTAAAATGGTAACACGTATGGTAAAGGTAGTGATGACACATCGCAAGGATGAGGAAAATGGCACTCCATACCAATAATTCCACACTTAAGAAATTATCCTAAGGAAATTATTCAACACAGTGTTCTTCGTTAGTTATAAACTATTTTGAGACACTGAAAGCAATTTTAGAGAAATGGTTTAATTATAATTTAACATCAAGATAATTAGGTAGCCATTAAAACAGTAATTATGAGGATGTTATTTAAACATGGAAAATATTTAACATATAAGTAACATTGAGTGAAAATGCTAGCATATATTATGTCACTACATGTTTTATATATACACAATTACACACGTATTCATGTAAGAAAGATACAAACTCTGAGTTAGAGTGGTTGACTTCATGGATAATTATTTTAAAGGAGAGAGTATTCACACCTCTATGTATTAAATTTGACATGCAATAACACGCCTTAAAATAACTATGTCGTGATTCTTTAGCCAAATTCATAAAAACAATCTAAAATAAAAGCAGAACATGTGAAACCAGTTTTATACCTTAGCTACCAATTGTTTTAATTCAATGTCATTGGCTTTGGTCTGTACATTAATAGGTTACATAGCGGAGTGCGTCAATCTATAAATGTCTATATGTTCTCTTGGCAGAAAGTTACTCAAAAAATAAAGTAGGAAACAGAGAGAATTACAATTATATTTAAAACTTTAAAAAAAGTCCAATGATCCAAATCAAGCAAAAATGCTTACTTAATATGAATAACCAGCATAATGGATTTAATAGTTTACTGTTACATGTACACACAGTCTGAGAAGAAAATATACTCGATTCTTTAGTTATATCAGGCATGATATTTCTATGGGAAATATGTTTCTCAGATACCATTAAGTAAATTTCAACTTGACTTTCAAACCAAGTTATCTGTATTTCTAAAATATCCATCTCCTTTGCTCTGTTTTGAATTACTCAAAATGTAACTCTAAGTTATCAAGCTTAGGAAATTGAAATGGAAATTTAGATGCGGGTTGTTTTCAGCCCAGTTAGGAAGCGTGCAATTGCAATTGAAAGCTCAGCAGCAAATACGGCTGGAGCCTGAAGGCCTTTCAAATTTTTGTTAAGCAATTCACGTAAATGATTAAAGCATATGGCAGTGCTGTCTTTTCTTTCCTCCCTAAGTCAAAGAACTGTTAGTAGTATTTAACTTAGACCTAGAAACACAATGCTATTCTCATTGCAAAATGTCAGTGTCCTCTAAGAAGTTTAAGATAGATATTTCAGGTCAGACTTGAATTTTTTTACTTGAAGGAAAATGCTGAGCAATATACAGCAATGATGAAAACAAAGACATTGGAGGGTTTAGGAAAGAATAATGTTAACTTACTATTTAATTTTAAAAACTTGTAAACTTTATTTAGTATGATGTATATTTATGTCTCAAAAGGAAAAATGCAATTGAAAATGAACAAAATGGATAGGAAAGTGACTAAGTTGTAGTATAAGTTTCAGGAGATTCCTTATCTTTCATGTAGGCGGTGAGACATCTCTAAACATCAAATAATTAGACTTGCCAACACAACTCCCAGAATTTTGATGCTTTAAGATTCCTGATACCGTACTATCTTTTGAGGAAATTCAAAGAATTTAAATAACAACAACTCATTCAACTTTGCTTGTGATAAACAAAAAGAAAGTGATATTCATTCCAGTTTTATAATATGAATATCTAATTGATCAGACAGGCGGCAAAGAGAAAGAAAAACAATTGGAAGAGTAAACATTTTACATTCTTCGCACGTCCTAAATCTGAAACTCATTGTCTGTTTGGGAAACCTTTTATTATTTGGATCCAAAACATGATTTTAATTGTAGTTGTGACCTCTTAGTCTCTATTGTCTCCTTTTCTTATGAACCTTGCTCCAGAAATCCTCCCACATTTTTTGAGAAATCTCATATCGTTTTTCTTTTCTTTTTTTTTTTTTAAAGATTGGCACCTGCGCTAACAACTGTGGCCAATCTTTTTTTTCGTTTTTTTCCTGCTTTATCTCCCCAAATCCGGCCCCCCCCCCCCCCCCCCGGAACATAGTTGTATATCTTAGTTTCAGGTCCTTCTAGTTGTGGCATGTGGGATGCCGCCTCAACGTGGCCTGATGATTGGTGCCATGTCCGCGCCCAGAATCTGAACCTGAGAAACCCTGGGCCGCCGCAGTAAAGCGTGAGAACTTAACCACTCGGCCACGGGGCTGGCCCCTCATATTTTTTAAATATGTTCTTCATCTGTTTAAATCAATCAGAGTTGATTATTCTTCTTTGCCTTAAAAACCATGAATTCGAAAACATTACATCAGAGTGAGTTGCAGGCAACAGGCTTGAAATGGTTTAGGTGAGAATGAAAAGTAAAGTCTAGTTAGTATTAAGAAAATTGGATTTGGCATCCTATGACTTGCGAGGTGAAACAGTTAATACAATTATAATGAACTGTGAAGACCAGTTGGGAGGGAATTGCCACTACTACAAGAGAATATGTAGGACATGAAAACCATAATCCCTATGGAATGATGGGACTGAAACTAATAGTTTTGGACAGTTTAGAGAAATGAAATAAGAAGTTCAAATTGCCATAAAGGTTTGCACAATGCAACTTGATCACTCTCCTTCCTGCTACTCACCCTAACAAAAACATCTCACCATTCACCATGAGAAAAATATGCTCTGGATAACAGCTAGGCCAGGAGGATGGGAGAAATGTCATGGCAAGCTTGAACCTAACCCAAACAAACAAGCAGCCTAAAGGAGTGGCACTTATCCACACTCATCCTAGATTAGTCTAATTGAAGTCGACCTGCAGCCCAGGGGCCTGAGAATAATCTTTTCTTGTAAGCCATCGAGAGTCTGAGATTGCTTCTTATGAGGCATTAATTTGGTAATAGCTGGATTGGACCAATAATAGACTCAACATTGGATTTAGCGGTTTGAAATCACGTGGTTCTTTTGCCAATGCTGTTGCCGAGGAGTGTCTGGAACAAAATCCTGATTAGAGCAGATTAAAGAAAAATGGGAGGAAAATGCAGAAAGCATGTGTTGCAAACTCTTTTGAGAAATTTACGTGTAAATGGAGAGGAAAGAAATGGTATGAAGAGGGAATGAATGCGAAGTAAAAAGTTTATTTTTTTGTGTTTCAAAATGGTATAATCACGTGCTATCTATCACAATTGAACTTCAAACAATATTTTTGTATCTCAAGCAAGCCTGCATCTACAGGTAATATCAGGAAGATAAAAGTGTTCTATTGATTTGGTCTACGTCAATGAAAACGGAGCCCCGGGGATGAGGAAAATTCCTAAGGCTCAGAACTGTGTTGCATCAGGAGCATCGTAATCTGTGTAATCTTTTCTTATTTCCTCTACTTAGTTAGTTAAAGAGAACGCCATTAGAGAGGAAAAAAGTCCCGTCACCAACTCCCTCCTCTTTATATCACTCTCGGGAATATCTTAAAGTTAGAGCAAAGATTCTTGCGGCAAAAGTACGTTAAGAGGTTTAATTAACAGGAAATTATACTTCACACATATATCAACTATTAAATACATGCACAGCATATAAAAACACAGAAATCTTGAGGAATCTTGCTCTATAAAACCCATTTGCCAGGCATACCAAAATGGCAATATTTACCTTTTCTGAGCAATTTCGGTGAGAATTTGCAGATGTTGAGTCTCAGAATTCCTGTTTTCTCGGCACTACACACAAATAGAATAGGAGCAAAATAAATTTTCCCTTGGCCCTTTAGCACCTCTGGCTCCCCGACCTTGATTGTGTGGATTTCTGCTCTCCAGATGTCCTGTCCTAGAGAGGGTATATGGACAGAGGGTATGAACGGACTTCAGAAGCTTGTGGAAGATCTATGGGCTCCCCAGAATACTGAGATAGGGTGTCAGCACCTTTCGGGGAGAAATGGTAGAGCTTTCACCAAAACCATTAAAATCACCTAAGCTTGAAAATTACAAATATCCCTCCTGGGGAGATAATTTATCTGTTGGGCTTAAACTTGTTGGATTGTTTCTGTCCATTACTCTGCTGTTTTTGCTCTTGAGAAAAGAGTCTTTCCATCTTTCCTCTGTTATCCTGGGATTTGAATATGGGAAATATTTGAATGAGGATAATGTCAGCTATCTCATATGTCTCAAATAGTCATTCCGAGGATCAGACAATTTCTAAATAGACAGCAGGCCAGGTGCCCCTTTGTGGCTTGTATGCGTTTTTTCAGTTATATTCACTCCGAAGATGAGATGGAAGTTTACAGATATGTCCTTATCCTACGGGACAGCAACATCCCTTCATGCATTTGACAAATATTTACTGAGCACATTGGTGAACAAGATAACACACACAATCCCTACATTCATAAAATTAACAGTTTAGTGGTAGACAAAATATACACAAAGGAACAAATAATTGCAGATAGTGGCAAATGCTATGAAAAATTAAAGAGTGATAAAATTCAGCAAGTGACTAGAGGAAGTTGCTGTTTTGAGTAGCTGATCAGATAAAAAGTTTTTCTGCAGAGATCACCATTGACCTGAGACCTGGCTTATGAGAAGGTACCAGACAAGCAAAATCTGTGGGAAAAGCATTCAGAACAAAAGGAACAGCAAATGGAAATGCCCCAGGAAAGAAATAACTTTGGCATGTTTTAGATAAAGAATTCAGCACTACTCAAACATAGTGAAGATAGAGAGAGTATAAGATCAGAAATATAGGCAGAGAATAGATTGTGTATAGAGTTTATCTTCCTTTGAAAGACATGCATAGTGTCCTTTGGTGATGTTGACTATGTTTGAAATGACAAATTGACCCACTGAAAAAGCCTGGCAATGATTTGTGAGAAGAGATATAGTATTAGGAGAGTGGATTCACATTGCTACTTCATTGTGGACATAACAAAGGCTGCCCCATATGATAGAAACTGAAATGAATACCTGGAATGAAAATAAACAACTTGGAAAATGCTATGTTAGCTATTTGACTTGTCTATATTATTCCAGCTGTCTACATTTTAGAGATCAACCCTATGTTCCATTTACTGTTTTTAATAAACTCTTTATGTTAGAACAGCTTTAGATTTACTGAAAAATTGAGAAGACTGTACAGAGAGTTCCCAGATAGCCTCCATTCCCCCTATTACTAACGTCTTATATTAGTATGCTATATATGTCACAATTAATAAACCAATAATGATACATTATTATTAACTAAATCCATACTTTATTCAGATTTCCTTAGTTTTTCCTTGAAGAACTTTTTCTGCTCCAGTGTCTAAGCCAGGTAACCACATAACATTTAGTTGTCATGTCTCCTGTTGACTAAGCTGGTTTCTTGGATTTTCCTTGATTTTGTTGACCTTGACAGTTTTGAAGAGTACTGATCAGCTATTATATAAAATGTCTATCAATATGGATTTTTCTGATGTTTTTTCTCTTGATTAGACTAGGAGTATATAGTTTTGAAAGGAAGACCATAAAGATAAAATGCCGCTTTCATTATATCATACCAACATGACTGTTGATGTTGACCTTGATCACCTGGCTGTGGTATTGTTTATTCAGGTTTCTCCACTGTAATGTTACTTCCCTCTCTGCTTTCCATGCTGTGATCTTTGGAAGAAAATCACCACGCACAGCCCACACTTACAGAGTGAGGAGTTATGCTCCATATCCCTGAGGGAGGAGCATCTTCCATAAATTATTTGGAATTGTTCTACATAGGAAATTTGTCTTTTCTCTTCACTTCTTTATTCATTCATCTGTTTCTATTAGTATGGATTCATGAATATTTATTTTTACTTTGGCTTATAATCCAATGCTTCTTTATTCTGTTGCTTAAATTGTTCCATCCTCATCCATTAGACGTTGTTTCTGTTTGTTATTGGTTCCTTTGACATATGCCATCATTATGAGGGGTTTTTTTGAGAATTTTCTTACTTTCAAGCACCTCAAGGTGCTTCACGCTCATTTTCTGTATTTCCTTCTCCATTCCTAGAGTCAGCCATTTATGCGAGAATCCCTGGATCCTTTTATTTCTGAATGGCATTAGAAAATAAGACCTGGCATTCAGTGGGATCCTTTTTACTAGGGTGTTCTTGCTTTTGGGTCATCTCAGCAGACAGAGCAAGGAAATATATGAGCATATGCTAATACATATAATACATATTTATAATATATATTTAATGATTTGTATCAACGTATGGCTAAATATGATTTCATACTGATGTCTCCAACTCTACTCCATTACTACATGGACAGTTCTAGCCTCCTCCCCATCCTTATCTGTAACCTTCCATTTTAACAGTGAAAAATCTGACTCCCACAACTTGCCATCCATTTACTTAGTTGGCCTGTTCCCATAACCATGTATAATAGTATCAGTTATCCTGTACTCCCTTGGGAAATAATATCCTCACTTAGAATACATTACTTTTTTACATTGTCTCATGCCTTTAGTCTTACAAACTGTGCCCATTTCTAAAGTTACTTAGATCTAAACTTGTTGTCCACTCTCCTTCAGTGAGGCCATTTCACATATTTGTAACACAATTATATTCTCTTCTTACAGTCTATATTCCATCCTGAAGTCTTCTGACTTCCTAAATGATTTATTTAAATTTGCATACATTGAGATTTGCTCTCGGTGTTACAAAATTCTATGGGTTTTGACAAATAAAAAGTGTCATGGATCTACAATTACAGTATCTTATGGACTAGTTTCACAACTCTAGAAATTCCCCTATACTTCACCTACTCGACCCTCTATCACCCTCCAAAACCTGGCAACCACAGATCTTATTATCATTGCTATAGTTTTGCCCTTCCAGAATGTCTTACAATTGGAATCCTACAATATATAGTCTGGTAACGTGTTTTCCTGGGGGAATAGGCCATTGTCATAGAGAACTCTGTGGGCATATTTCACAATGATCCCTCTTCTCCTCCCACTGTGAGAGCCATAAGAGGATCTTTCTTGGATCTTTCCTAGGAGCATTTGGTGGGGCTCCTGAAGGTAAAATCCAAGAAAGTCCAAGCCCCCCTCTCCCAAGACTGTGACTCCCATGAGTTTCTCACTCTCATGCTGTCTCCACTCAGCCTCTAAGAATTGGTCAAAATTACCATGTAAGTGCTCTGAGTAGCTTATGACCCCAGAGGTTTCTGCTCCAGATTTCAGAGTGGCAGTTTGCCCTGCAACTTCAGTTCTCTGTTGAGTCAGGGAACATTACTGATTTTCAATTTGTTTAAGTTTTTCATATTGTAAGAACTGGCATGGCAACTCTAAACTATTTCCATGTTGGATCTGAAACTGGAAGTCATTTTTCTATTTACTTTTTCATTAAATAAGTTAATATCTTCCTAAATTTTCCCTCTGCTTCTACTCCTCCAGCACTGGAATACTCCCATTGAATTTTTCATTATTTGGATTTTTTTTCACATGTTTAGCATAATACATACATTCTCAAGGAATCTAAATAAATTCCTCTATCTTTATTTGAATGGGATAAGTTGAATGGGAAAGTTTTAAAATCAGTTTTATACTTGGGTTCTTTGAGACATAAAGCAAAGAAAATAATAATAATTTAAATAATGATAACCTACGCTATAGGCTGAAACAACCCACTGGAGAGTATATGCTTACTGAGATGACATCTTTCACATCAAAACCTATTGTCATCACTAATCGAGACTTTATGGAGGCCAATCTTGGAACTAAATAAGTGGTATAGAGAGTTATTTTTGTTTATTTGTTTAAGAGACCCTTACCATTTGCTGACATTTACTGTGAGAGTTGTAATAAACTTAATGATACGTCTTGAAATAAAATTTTCATACAAAAACATAATCAATTTCTCAATGGTGATAAAGATCTCCCCAAGAATTAAACATTGAAAGCTACACAGCACATTTCATTCATTTTAATTTTTTTCCTCCAACATAAGTATGAATAGTTTTTTTTTCCCCTGAAGTATGGCAAAAGTCAAAGAAATAATATTAAAATATATCATTGTTACCCAGATCCCACATCCATATTCTGTTATTACAGATGGTATGTTATAACAAAATTCATCATAGGAAATAAAAGTACATATTTTAACATCTGAGTCCCTCAGACTGATTTCAACCTTCATTAAACTTCTGATTAAATCAGGCTTCTCTAAAAATATTCACGTTGTCTTCAAATGAATTGGTGACAGAAAGGCTCAAGATCACTACACATCTCTAACAAGGAATAAATTCCCTATAATACCACGTAAGTTAGTAAAATATTTTATTTATGACGATCCAGTTTTTCATATTATCCAGGGAATTTAAAGAGACAGCTTTGGAAAAGGCATTATCTTTCCGACTGTCCAAGCTCTGAATGCGTTGAAGCAATAGCACCATTTTGACTCAGGAACAGATTGTGATATAATGTAGTATGTTGAAAGGAACTCTGGGTTCCTATCTGATTCTGACACTAATCTACTGACACAATTTCAGGGTCTTAATTAATGCACACATAACAGACACATGCATGTGTTGTCCATACAAATTTGATTCAAATGGATGCTAAAACTATTATTTTTGTTCATCCCATAGATTTACCAGATTTTTCATCTCATCCTCAGTAATTAGGTTCATTTGATAAGACATATTCTTTAAAAAGCAATATTATCTTAGTAGACTCCTTGATAATATTTAGGTCATCTGTTGATCCTAATAATTGTGCTACAAAAGCCATGGTTTAACTTTGATTACAATTAACAACAGCTCCATCTAGTGAGTGATTGTTTGACATTGACTTTCTTTGGATTAAATAAACTGTTATTAAAGAAGAGGAAACAGCTTTGATAACTCAGTTCACTTTTGTTGGAGGATGCCCTCTTCAGTTGACTCCCTGCTTCCATGATGATTCTTACACGAGAAACATTTCCAATCCCTCTTTTCATCCCTTACACACCTTTCCCCATGTATAAGTTAACTCAGTGGTGGAAAGGCAATAATCTAAAATGCATTGGTTCGTGCTCCCCATTTAACAGAGTTAAAGTGTTGCAGTATTACTGTTCTCAGGTGCCCTACCCTTTCCTTATTTTTCAGATAACTGAAAATTGGATACCTTAACAAGCCCAGTTCCAAGAAATAAGCACCCTTGAACCAAACTAAGGACCCACCTTCTTAGAAACACATCTAAAAGACTCATCTCTTTCTGTCTCTTTACATGTGTCCTCATATGAGACAGACAATATATCCCATTGGATAAAGTCAAGTAAGTGTAGTCTGCTCTATCAATACAATCTCACCCATGGACAGATCCCAAGCTCTAGACTTGGATGAGTCTATATGGCAGCATGGAATGACTGCTTTGGGCTACAATTCTAAGTCAGATTCTCCAATTCATATTTACCACACTGAAACTGATAAATGTTTTGATTTCCCACATAACTCCCATATCTAATTTTTTAAAACCCTAACATGAAAAAAAAATGTTATAAATATTGTCAATGAAAATAATCCATAACCAATCTATCAATGAAATTTGGGTGAGTTTATTCTGAGCCAAAATGTGAGGACCATGGCCCAGGGCCTTTCTTCTCGAAGGAAGAAAGGGCACCAAAGAAGTGGGGTGTACAGAGTGGTTATGTACTGTCAAAGAGGATGTTTCACATATAATTGAAATGCCCCTTTTACAATAGTCACGAGACTGCTCTGTCGGCACAGCGATTGATGGAAACAGCAGGTAGTAGGTCTACGGTCTCAGCGGATAGAGCAGGGTGGCTGCATGGTCACAGGTGAGCACAGCAATCAGTTCCTAGCCTAAGGAAAGATGCTTTTCCTTAAGGAAATACCAATGTGCGGAGAAGTTGCACCCTTATCTTAAGGCCATTTCTTCTTGCCATAGTAAATGTCTAAAGCAGATATACAATACATGCTCGATGGCCATGTCAGGTCCTTTTGGAAAAACAAAGTCAGGCTGAATTAGGTTTATACGAAATGTTTCCTCATATACTCCAATATCCTATTGCTTGCCATTTCTATTTGTCAATATGGAAGTATACATTTCCCTTCTAAATTACTTGAACAAGAATTAATTGACAAAAATTTGGGGAAATAATATTATACACACATTTATGATTTACATAATTATATTTTAACATGACTTATAGAAACATCAAATTATTATAAGACAAGTTGATATAAATTACTTATTTGGGTCCATATATCATTTTGTGATGTAAAAGCATACACATTTGCATACATGTACTATAGGAAATTACAAATAAGTCAAATGAAAGCTCTTTTTTATTTTTAGTGAGGAAGGTTGTTGCTGAGCTAACATCTATGCCAATCTTCCTCTATTTTATGTGGGATGTCTGCACAGCGTGGCTTGATGCTCCACAGTGTGGCTTGACAAGTGGTACTAGGTCCACGCCCAGGATCAGAACCTGTGTACCCCGGGCCGCTGAAACAGAGCATGCGAACTTAACTTCTATGCCACTGGGATGGCCCCCAAATCTCTTTGATACAAATAAATGTCTTCAATAGTTTAGTACTAAGTCATATTATTTCTTTTGTAGATATCATGAACCAAACAGTGTAACTTTAATTGTTTTTCAATAGATACTTAAATAAAAGCACTCATTTTTATAGTCTACACATTTTTAGATGTGGTTGAATACAAAAATGTCAATCAAATTTGTTCTTTAAAAAAAGGGCTCCTTTAACATGATGGGAAATTCAGTGAAACAAGATAATTTGAGATAGATACAATAGTAGAACAATTCCTCTCTAGGGAGAATTATAGAACGAATTCTTATGTGTAGGTGGCTTGTTACACTGTAGAAATGGTGCATGGTCACATAACTATCTTCAAGCTCCAGGCTATTGCTAAACTATCATAGCTCTAATGCTGACTGTGAAGACTAGTATAAGCTCCAAGGACACACATGACTTGATCTAAGCTTAATTTTTGGTGGTTACCCAGACCTTACAACCAAGTTGATTCCATCATTCTCCTTTCACCACTAGTCTACTAGTCTCTGTATCTCTTTCAGCTCTGTCTTATCATTCTTTCTTTATAGACTCATTTCCTTTGCTTCCCCATGCACATAATGGAAAAGTTGCCCCCCAGTTCCAAATGTCTTTGCTGAGCACTAATTTTGTTGAAAGAGAGAAAAGGATTGTCACAATGTGATTTGGGTGTTTACTTTGGTCTGGCTGCACGGTGGGATGCAGGTGGGAAGAGAGTGAGGAGGAGGTGAAGCTCAAGTAGTTCAAATAATACAAACATGGCCACCACATTTATGGCAAAATATCTGAAAATTCCTACATCAAAATGCTAATGATGGACAGTAGGATTTTATTTAAAAAATACATTATTTAGCTCCATTTTGTAGTGTTTTTTAATGATTATATTATGTCTCTTTTTTAACCCTTTTTATAATCAAAGAATAGCAAAATTAAATTTAACGTACTATCAATTTTATCAAGTTGGCTAGGGTTTTTTAAATAATAAGAGTCAAAGTTAATTTTATTTAAGGGAAATGAGCATGCTCACACCATGCTAACATAATCTTCTTTAGCTGGCAATTTGGCAATATGCAGTTAAATGTCCTTTTGAATCAACAGTTTCAATTTTGTTAGGTCGGTTCTAGAGTTGTTCCACTTTGTTTTGGCCTTCATGATTCCTGGTGAAACATCTATGGCCTTTCAAATCATTGTTTGAAAATATGTAGTATTGTCATTTTCTCTAGCTTCTTTGAATATATTTTTCTAAAGAAAAAAATCTTTGGATTTTTATAGTTCATTTTAATGTATATAAGCACGGTTTTCTTTGAGTTTATCCTAATTGGGATTTACTTAGCTTTTTGAATCTGTAAATTTCTGTCTGCTACCAAATTTGGAAAATATTCTGCCATTATATTTTCTGATATCTTTTCTGTCCCAATTATTTCTTCCTATCACTTGGAACTCCAATTACATGCAAATTATATCTTTTCATTTTTGTCTCACAGATGTCTGCCTGAGCCTCTGTTATTTTTTAAAAATGTTTTTCCTTATGTTCTTTATATTGGATAATTGTGATCTATGTCGAGTTATTGACTCTTTTCTCTGCCATTTCTATTCTGCTACTAACCCTCAGTGATTGCTTTTTTTTTTTTCTGAGGAAGATTTGCCCTGAGGTAACATCTGTTGCTGACCTTCCTCTTTTTTGCTGCGGAAGATCTGTCCTGAGTTAAGATCTGTGGCCAATCATCCACTATTTTGTCCGTGAGCCACCACCACAGCATGGCCACTGACCAGTGGTGTAGGTTCACACCCAGGAACCGAACCTGGGCAGTCAAAGAAGAGCGTGCCAAACTTAACCACTAAGCCACCGGGGCTGGTCCCCTCACTGATTTTGGTTTTTTTAAACATTGGCACCTGAGCTAACAACTGTTGCCAATCTTCTTTAATTTTTTTTCCGCCTTTTCTCCTCAAATCCTCCCAATACATAGTTGTGTGGGTTTTTTAGTTGTGGGGCCTTCTAGTTGTGGCATGTGCAATGCCACCTCAGCATGGCCTGACAAGCAGTGCCATGTCTGCACCCAGGATCTGAACCAGTGAAGCCCTGGGCCGACAAGGCAGAGCACATGAACTTCACTGCTCGGCCATGGGGTCAGTCCCCAGTGATTTTTTAAAAAAATTTTAGACAATGTATTTTTTTCGTTCAAAAAATATATCCTTTTTCTTCTTTTTGTAGTTTCAACTTCTCTGCAGATAATTTCTATGTACTTATTTAGAGCAAGTATGCTTTCTTTTACCTCGTGGAGCACGGTTATAATATCTGTTTTGAAATTCTGACAGCTTTGACAGCTGAGTCATCCTGTGATTGGTATCTGTTGATTAATTTTCCTTTGAAAATTAATCACATTTTCCTGGTTCTTTGACTGTTGAGAATTTTGCCTTGTATCCTGAACATTGTGAAGATTATACGGTGTCGACTCTGAGTCCTGTCTTCCTTATCTGGGGAATATCAGTGTTCTGGTTTTGGTAGGCCATCACCTGGTTAGGTTAGCCTGTATGTTCTCTCCTGCCTCTGTAGGCAGTGGTTCAAATCTCACTTGTTTTATCTAGGCCTTGTTTGTGTCTGTTCTCAGAACACATAGTTCAAAAATTAACCTGAGACTTGTGTGGGTGTTACAAATATCCTTTCTGCGTCCTAAGCCTTTACTGTGCTGGTTTGGATTGGGGTTGCAAGTGTAGATTATGGGTTATACTGAGGTTTGTGTACTTTCCAAGATAGCAAGTGAATTTTCTCTTCTCTAGAATTCTTCCACATGCCCTCCAGCACACAGAAGTCCTTTTCCCTGATTTCTCTGGCCAGAAATACGGGGCTCTCTTGGATTTTAGCCACTTGTGCCATTGCATCAGCCCTTGCATGAAGCTGGTGCTTAGAACAAAACTGCAGAATAAGAGGAAACAAGACAAAACATACAAACAAAACCAGAAACACTCACCTTTGTGCAGGTCACTTCTCCAAGTTTTGACGCCTTTCCAGTTCTGCCTTCTTTTGTTTATTTCCAGAGTTTTCAGGTGGTTGCTGTTTTTTGTTTTGTTTTCTACAGAGTTTTTACCTGTAATCAGTAGGAGGGACTGCCTGTAGTAGATTTATCACCATAGTGGAACTGGAACTGCGTAGGATTTTATTTCCTGATTTCATGAATTCGAAGTTTCAAAAACTTCTGCTATGAGTTGATACAACTTCTACAACATTTTAAAGTGAAAATTATTACTCATACAATTTTATTCATCAATACAATTTGTAATAATTCATTCTTGAGTAATTAAGAATGTCTATGGCTATGTATCAAGATTTACTTCCAAAATGTTTGTAAGACAAAAAAAAAAACAAAATTAAAAGAAATCAAACTCATAGAGAATGGTTAAAATAAATAATAGTGTACACAGAAAATAAAGTGTTAGCCAACAATTAATATTTCTGTTGAAAATATGAATTGCTTAGACTGACCTTCACTTAGTTTTAGGTAAAACATGTATGTTAACATTCAGATATGAAGTGTAGGATGCAGATTCACACCCACTATGGCAGATACTGTTATCTGGCTTCCCCAAAGCCAATCCCAAAGCCCCTTTTTATTCCCTTGCCTTCCCATCTTATAAAGGTTGAAAAGTTCAGACATTTAGTTTCCTTGGCTTTCCTGTAAAACAGCGTGTCTGTGTGACCCCATTCTGGCATGTAGTCTTGAAGAGAAGGATAAGTTGGGCCTCTGAGAAAGCATTTTATAGTCTTTTAAGAATAAAGACGGAAAGCTCACTCATGACATTGGCTACCTGCTGGCTTCCCACCTTTAGTAGAAATCCAAAGGATATGACATTGAAGTTGAATCAATTTGAAATCACAAAAAGTTCAAGAAAATCGTAAACACTGACCCAATACTTGATTTCATAAATCTGCTTAACCAAAACTAGAACTCTCTACAGACTACTAATTGAGTAAACAGTATGTTTATGTTTGAGCACTATTTGTTGGATTTTCCTCTTGTTGTGAACCAATTCATCCCACACACCAATATGCATACACTCTAGTTATAATGTAAGAATTGTTGGAGAAAGCTCTACACCAGCATGTGAAATGTGTTTGCATCTGAGAGAAAGGCTGGCCATTCAATGATGTTTTCTTCCTTGTGCATGTTCTCTAAATTTTCTAAAAAGGATTATTTTATAAAAATATTGGAAATGCTCAATTCCACTTAATTGAGCTCTATGTTGATCATTAGTTTCAAATTTTTTCTTTTGCTCTTTAACAGCTTGTATTAATTTGGATTTTTCCAGTAACAAATATTGTTCAACATTTTCCACATGTTTGTACTGGGTGAAATTCCTTATTAGTGAATTCTGGGTTTACAACTTTTATTCATGTTAATACATAAATAAAAATCTAAGTAATATTTAGATTTAGAAACTGTCAGAAATAATCAAGATCATTTTAAAATTTCCATACATGTTAACTCCAAATAAGCTATTATTTCAAATACTGAAAATTATAATTTGGGTTTTATAGTTGGGGTGAGACAATGAACTAAAATTTTTGAATAAAAACGATGTTCAGAACATAAACTCTGGCACTAACCATGCTTTATGGCATTACTTAATTATCTAAACATAGTTCATGAATCTGATAAAATAAAGGTTTATATTTTTAGATGTAGAATTTGACAGCATGAGAATCCTTTCAGTGTTACACACTAAAGATGAGGAAAAAAATTAAACAAAATATGAAGGTTATGATAGAACAAACAATAAACATCCTTACAGTTAGGTATCATTATGTTTTCTCTTTAATGTAAACATATACCTTATTGTATACATTTATGCATTAAATTTTTTAAAAAGCTATACACCATCATATTAAAATATTTATGGTTTTATTTAAGGACTTGTTTAACCTGATAAGTTTAAAAAATGGGTTCTTTGTTTAAAGTGCTGGGCTCTGTATATCCTTGGCATCCCTTAGTAGCAAAAATAAATACTTTACAATATAGTGTGAATACAAACCTTGATGAATGTTAGATTTACTTCATACCTTACCTTTAATCTAATGTAATTCCTTTTCTAAAGAAAGATTCAAATATACGTTTTTTTAAATTTTTTCTTAAAGAGAAGCCGTATCATTGTATCATTGTTTTTTATTCACTCAACTATAGAGGTCTTAAGCACTTGAACAAAATTCTTATATAAGTGTAAATAATATATTACACGTTTGTTACTTGCACTTATTATTTGTTGACCTTCAAAAATTATTTTAACAGTTAAATCTCCTACTTTTATTTTTTGGTCTCTTATCTCTCTGGAATTTAAAAAGACGCTCTCCTTTCAAATTTTCATGAGAAGTTATTTCTATATCATAATTTTTCAATTGTTACACACACACACACTAACCATTTAAAATATATCTTGTATTATAAAATATATTTTTCTCTCAACATTGGCAATAAATTGTCCCAAGGCCATTTAAAGATTCATTCTTCTGTCCTCTGTTGTCTCCTGTAGCATATGACAAATTCTTGCATGGAGTAGATCTAGCTGTTGGTTACATTGTTCCCTGAAAGCAAACTTTTTCCTATTTTACCACCAGTGCTCCTCTCGCCACACTGTAACTACTCTGAATGACCTTGTTGGTGCTGTTGCTAACAGAACCCCAGTCACTGCAACTCCTTCAGATGCCAATAGCTCAATGATTACCAATCAGATCTATTTTGGAACCAATTCAGTGTATTCCAAGGAATTGTAAAAGTTCATGGATCTGGCTCTATGTGGGTTACAGTGGTTCACATAGACAAGGTCTGCCTCAAAATGTACTGAATAACCCCATAGGAATAAAAAAGCTTTGCATAACCATTCAAATTTTGCAGGGAATCCAAGCAAATTTAACAGCTTTTGTTAAGCAAAAGTGTCATCTGCCATAACAACTCCCACAACTGTAACACACAAAATGTAGACAAAACTTCCTTCATGTTCCAATGTGTATGTTTATGCCTCAGGATCTGCTAACACTTCCCAAGTGGAAAACATTTGCTGTTGAAACAAATAGTTCCTTTATAAATCTCCAGCTGGGCTGTGAAGACACTGACAATTCTGTTGATTTTAGGAAAGATCATCATTCATGTCTCAACCAAGTAAAAATATGTTGTTTTTTCACAGAGAGAGTTATATTATCTAAGTATTAAATTTAAGAGAAAACATATCCCTTTGTATAACCGTTATAGTCATATATTAACTTATTCATTTTTTTTTTTCAATACACATAGTGTTTGTCTACTCTGCACAAGGTACTTGGGATACGAAAAGGAGTAAGAAAAAAAGGTGAGGGGTTTGGCATGACTCTGTCCTCAAATGAACAGACTGAATATGAATGAGATGAGAATACATATATTAGAATGCATAATATGTACGTATGTTTACATCTGATAAATGCCAGCATAAAGTGATATCAGGTACATCCTAAATGGCTCATATAAACAATCCTACTAGGATTCATAAGAGAATCAACAATGAAAGATGGAATATTTAGACAGAAATATTGAGACTTTTCATGGCTTTTGAATGAAGAGATGGACTTACATAAAAGCAGGAGAGTCTTTCAGGTAGAAAATTGCAAGAGAAAAGACAGAAATGTAAATAAAACTTTAAGTGGAAATTTAGTAGAACAGTTTGGCTAAAGTGAATTGTTCATATAGGAGAAGAGTGAGAAATAATGTTGGATATATCAGTAGAAGCTACACTGAAGAGTATTTTAGTGTTGAGCTACTGCTTCACTAAGAATATTCGAGATGCAGGATGCCAAGAAAGAGACTGAAGTAGGTAACTAGAACCAATGAGTTTAGTAAGGACTGGATGAGAAAGAGAGATGAGGTTGGCATAGCAACTAAAACACTATAGCAGTTGTCTAATTATAACATTGTGTTAGTTTTTCTAAGAATGCTTTCCTTTTGTTTGAGAGAAGAGTATTTTTTTTCATTAGTTAATTTTTGAAAATGGAAAAACTCTAGAAGCAGCAGAAGAGGCACTTCAGATTAGCGGATGGAAAACAAGTACCAATGCTTTGTTGTGGAGAATGTCTAAACTGTAGCGCAGTCATTTGAATAGAGATGTTTCAGATCAAAGAGTTACGTGATTTCCTTAATAATGTTACTTTTACTTGAGTACATATTTCAGCACTTCAGAAATTGACTTTGGTTTTTAAGACTACATTTTCTAAAAATTTCCAGATCTCCAGTTTCAAAGTCACTTGGTGATACTTGAAAATGCAGATTCCTAAAGCCCGCTTTACACTCACTAAACCAGAATCCCTGTAAGTGAGGCCCAGGAAGTTACTGTTTTCCAATAAGAAGGCTAGGTGGTTCTTAAAAACAAGTGTGTGTTCAAACGCAGCCTTGGCAAAGTTTTTTTCTTTCTTTTTTTTCCCCATGTATAGTTTCAGACATCTCTCTGCTATATTATTGCTAATTCTTGAGGAGTTATAGGAAACTGTTTCCATATGTGTGTGCTATTATTTAAGCTTTTACACACAAGAATTTAAAAACAGACACCTTAAAACTGCAGGAAAATAATATAAAACCGATAACTTCTGTTCACAAGGGAAGAGAAACCATTAAAAAAGCAAAATTACTTTGTAGCGATGTGGGTGTTTTCTTGTGTGAACCACACTGTTAATGTCCTACACATGAGATTAAATAACCCAAATGTTGGAGAAGTCCCGAAACTAGTCTACTTTGATTGGCTTGATGGGTTCATAGAGTCAGACCTTATCCCACGTCTTAAGTGAAGAGCTGTTTTCTCAGCCCACTGTCCTGGGAAGAGGGCAGGGAAGGTAGAAAATGAGGACGGGGGGCAATATTAATCTAGCAAAAAGGAGATACATTTCTCTCTCTGGGGTTAGATTTGTCCTGATTTTTGAAAGTGGAAATGATTCAAGTAAACTGTTGGTTGGAATTCAGCTGTCTTGTACCATAGAGCTAGTCTGAGAGTTGTCCAGAGAGGCGGTCTGTGAGGGATTCTGAGGAAGTGTGGAGCATCAGCGAGTACCGGAGGACAATGTCCGTCAGCAGGGAAGCAGCATCCTGAGAAACCAGCAGCAGAGGCAGTAGTGTGGTTGCAGGGTAAGCCAATTTTAGTGGAAGAGCGTGAAGGACACATTTCTGAGCACAAGTGAGGGGACACCACTGAACACAGTGAGTGGAGATTTTTTTCTAATGAGTATTTCTTGTTGGGATTGGCACTTTTATCATTTGAATTTTAAAATTATGGACTTATTTTGCAGAAACATATTAGTAAGATCTATGACATTGACTAGACTTTGTTACCCTAGTTTAATTTAACACATGCTGTCATGACCCTTGTTAATAATTTCAGGATTATTACTTCCTTCTTTGGCCAATTCTGTCAAATACAGCTCATAATATCTAACAAGCAAACAAGCAGGTTTAACACAACTTTTCCTCATAGCTTGTAAACAAGGCTTTTAGGAGGAGTGTTCCGTGACAAAGATTATATTCGTATATGCACAGGACATGCGATTATCAGGTGGGTATTAAACCTCCATTCAGAAAACCTTCGTTGTTTCAGTGTCTATTGAGAGCATTTGTCATGACTGGAGGACATGATCGTGGTGCAAACAAGATCCCTTGTATAGTTTCTTTCGTGTATTATGCACAGTATAGTAGAAAGGGCAGCTTCTAAAAAATTTCACACTACAGTTCTGGGGGTCAAGTACATTTGAAAAATGGTGCACTTGGACCCTGACAATACACTTGCTTTGACCGTGAGTATAGTAAGGCAAGCAGTAAAGAGCTTGCTATAAATGATTATTTCAACACAATCTTATTGGAATATGTAAACCTATTTTTCATGTTAAACTTACTAAAATATTAGGTAACACACTTTAGATAATTCTACTAAAATGGAAAGATTAGAGGCCTTGTTCTCACACACACATATTCAAATGACAGCATAGCCTCTTACTGCCTGTGACCCATTACTTGTAAAATACCTACAAGTGAAGATAGGTACCTCACAGGGAGCTTAAAAAAATCCATTGAAATAACGTATATAAAGAATCTAGGGAAATCCTGGTCAGTATAGTTACTTAAAAACAAAAATACTAGTTCCCTACTCATCTTCAGAATTTCCCAACGAAAACCTCTGAAACTCTTCCTAAGTCAATACTTTGGACTCAATTAAGGATCAAAAGTGCAGGAGCTCATTAAATAAAATAAATATATTTATAAACGGAGTGGTACTGATGAGGAATAGCACAAAATATAGGAAAAAAAATAAAGAAAATTTTGGTGAGATTGTGCTAGCCAAATTTAATAAAGAAATCTGCTCATTTCCTTTCCTTGTAAACAGAAATGAGGACTAACAAAATGCATAAAACGTTACTCTAGTTAGAGATATTTCTACTTTATCACACTATTAAACCTAGTGGGTAAAAAAAAAAATTGCTTGAGGAAAAGCAATTCTAAGGAAAGACAAGTTACTACCCTCCTAAAAAAGAGCAATTTAATCGTTTAACTTCAAAAGACCAGGACACACAGGATTCTTTGGCAGTAGCCCAAAAAGACCCAATTAAAATCTGCACACCCATTGATCCTACTTCTGCTTTGCTTGACCTCTCATGTGCATCTCGCTCATAAATAAGATGACACAAAAAAGGAACTATTGATTTTTGCATGATATTTTGCTTGTTTTTTTCTCCCAGTACACTCAAAATGATATGGACTATTCTCAAAATAAGGCTCCTAGGATAGGCAAGGGTAGACTGTGTTTGACAATTATCAGAAAAACAACAATATAATGAATCCAATTTACTTCATTCCAATAATCTTCGAATGTGTCTTCTCATTTATAAATACCTAATAATGACGTAAAAATGAAATTTGAGGTCAGTCACTGCCTTACCATGCAATGACTAAAGATTGTTTGAATAGCACTACTTCTTTTAAGTAATGTGCCCCTAGGAAAATTCCTACAGAGAATCTACTTATTAACAGTTATGGGTAGGGGCCGGCCCAGTGACATAGTGGTTAAGTTCGCATGCTCCACTTCCGCGGCCCAAGGTTTGTGGGTTTGGATCCTGGGCGCAGACCTAGTACCACTCATCAAGCCATGCTGTGACGGCATCCCACATAAAATGGAGAAAGACTGGCAACAGATGTTAGCTCAGGGCCAATCTTTCTCTCTCTCACACACACACACACATACAGACACGCGAAAGTTATAGGTAATTTCAGACAAAAAAACTGGCTCAAAATTCCTAATCTCTCCTATATAACTCTGCTCAAGTTTCTTGCTGCCTCTAGGAACCAAATTCCCATCCCTCAAGTCTGATATTACTTGTAACACTAACACCAAAAGAAAATAAAGAAAAGAGCCGCAGATGGAGAATTAGCAGATCTGAAAGTAAATGCTGGAGAATTCTGGCTGTCTTCCTACTTCACTGTCTGATCTTTGACAAACGTGCTGAGCCTCTCAGCCTCAAACTTGGCATCTATTATACACTTGGATGGACTTTGATCTCTAAAGTTCCTCTCAAATATTACGTATATTTTTAATTCAAAAGTCCAGTCTCTCTTTTGTAATATGTCAAAGAAGATTTAGTAATAAATGATAAAGTAAACTGAATCGCTATAATGTGCTTGTGGTTGTAAGACATTTCCTGGATCTTTACACAGTCTTCACTCTCTAACCAGGTAAACAACATAATAACCCACAGAAAATGGAATACAAGAATAGATGCCAGCATAACTCAGAAGATTGCCCAATTGTGGGACCTCAAGGACCCATCGTTAACTAGTGTTGAATATGGCAGAGAAAGATAGCAAAAGATCATAATTCAATATAATAATCAATATTATGGAATATTTAAGAACTGCTAGTACCTATCTATGTAGGGGCACCAATCAGCTGGGGACAAAAAATAGTAAAAGATCCTAGACCAGACAAGAGCTTTTGTCAGAAAGACTGATGAGAGGAAAGCAGCTTTATATAGGATTTCAAATCCCTGTACTTACTCCCTTCTCCTTGGGTTTCTCTTCTATCGCTTTCCATGGTTACCACCACACTCTGTATAACCCCTCTTCAAACGTGGGTCCCCTTCTTTTTTACTTTTAATCTAAAGATAATTTATAAAATTTCTTTCTTTTATATCCTCTTAGGATAGTGATATAGGACGAGATTTCGGAATTTTCTCCCAAATAAAAGAAGACCAAAACGGAATGAAACATAAAATACACATGTTCTCCAGTTTATATTCATTGAACTTATCATGATATCTCCTCACCTTCTGGAAAATTCCTCAGGGTAAACAAAGCAATCCATCCCTTGCACCACTAATACTCATATTTATCACCATAATAAGCTTAGAATTCATTTGTGAACAGAAAATGTGACACATTGAATATGAGGTGAAAAAAATATTTTAATTTAGCAGATGCAATACTCAATAGAGCTGAATGAATATAGCTATTAACCCAATAGAGTTTCACTACCACATGTTCTTTCATGGAAATATTTAAGAACAGGTATTGAGGCAACAAAGAAAGAGGGTCTTAGATTGTACAAAGGGTGGTATGATGGCTTCAGGAAGAGAAAAGCTTGGCCTCACATCCTAGTTCTGCACATAGTTGCAGATGCCGATAATGATGACCTTCACCTTATTGCAGCTTGACTTTCTTTTTTTCTTTTCTGACAATCAATTAATTAGTTTGCAGCTTTCGAGTTGCTAACACTAAAATTATAAAGTTATTATGCTACATTTTGAGGCTTTTTGAGCTACTATTGTGCCTAGCATAATAGGAAAATTAAAAAACTAAAGATTATACAAGGTAAGTTTTAGACTAGTTAACTCAGCTATAGATTAAAATCATGAGTTTTCCATCTGTGATTGGAAAGACTCTGTAAACCAATGGGAAAAGGGGGAGGATGTAACAAATTAAAAAATCTGAGCAACAATAACCATAGAAACGTGTAAATTAACTGCAAGCAGGGCTTTTCATAAAAAGACAGTTCTGACAATCATTAAGCATTTTGTTCTTGGTCCTGTGACCTCCAGAAATGCCTTAGTTTCTGAAGCTTTTCCTTCACTTCTGGGAGCTAGGCCAGTATCCTTCCAATGATTCCCCTTGCTTATTTATGCTTGTATGAGTTGGCTTTCTATTACATTTGAAATAATTCTCTTTCATATTCGTAATATATGTAATAGTTTAAAGTGTTTGTTGATATATGTAAAATGTTTTGAAAACTATAAAGTAATTTACAAATGTTACTCATTGTCTCATCATAATCATCATTATGAATATTTCAAAAGCTAATGATACCAATTCTGTGTATTCTATAGCTTCTTTTTTAAAAATTAAAAATTATTATAACTCCTTCTCTATGAAACCTTATAGAGAAAAAAAATAACTGTCTCATTTTATTTAAAAGGTAGAAAAGTAGAGAGTAATAGAATATGTGGACACACTTCAATGGGAATCATAAAATTACCAAGCAAGTACTTACACAAATTTAAATAATTCGAGACTTGACCTAAGCATTTTTAAGAGATAACATATAGGACTATTTGTTCACATTAAGCTCAGCTTTCTAAAACCTTCTAATTAGGCCTTCATTTGTAAAATGGAAATGAAGAGAGAGGCAACTTTTGTTGACATAGTAGGACCTAAGTATCACCAGTTAGAATCATAAGATTTCTGTAAGATCTAAAACCCATCAGCTGGTCTAGATGGCAAACTATCTGCTCTTTAAGCCATCAATTTCATAAAGAAAAAGAGTAATAAATGCCCTCGAGATAAAAGCACCCAACTAATTCCATGCACAATAATACATTTACAGTATACACGCCTAATCAATACTCAATATATTAGCAATAGCAAATACTGGTAGTACATAAAAGTCTGTGTCTTAGACAAGAAAAATTTAAAATACACTCTCTCAGTTTCTTTATCTATGCATATTTGTGATAAAATAATAATATAAGCTCTTTCGGTGTACTACTTCCTTATTTCCATCAGTGTCAGTGGTTTGCTGACTTATCTAACTTACTAACAGCAATCTAAGGAAGCAAAATCAGAAGCTCTAAAAGCCAACAGAGAAGAAGTTTTCATATATTTTTTATTTCTATCTCCATTTTAAAGTGCACTCATAGTTTTCAAAGATGGCATATGACTCCCATTTTCAATTTCAACCTCTGTATCTTACTCAATGTGCCGTAAATATAATTACATGAAATAGCAAATGCCAACTAATGGGGCTATCAAATATTAGCACAAGTGCTATGTTCTACAGCATAGAATGCATTTGGACATGTTTATTCATATCGATGTAAATATTTTCACTATTTAATAACCTTGAGGAAATCTGAGCCATAGGAATGAAGAGACTAGCCAAGTTATTTCAATGAGATTGTTTTACTATAATATTAAAAATTTAAAATGAAAATTTCCTGAAAATTAATGACATTTAAATTATTTTCTAAATTTTTAAATGCTCTTTCAATGTCTTATAAACACTTGGAAACTCTTCAAGCTATGATAAGATTCCAATTACCAGGCAGTTACAGCATCAACCTTATGGATTCAATCAGCAAATAACCTTAATACTGAGCAACAATCAAACTTGAATTTTGCGCTACAAAGACACAGAGACTGCATTAGGGTCATTTAGTTAAAGGTGTTTTAAGACTTTGGGAGGATTACAGTAGAGTTGAAACATGTAGACCAAACATAAATCAAGATAATATAAAGTATTTGGTGAATACTACTCTTTGAATCTGTGTTTTATGATCATCTGCATGTCTAGAATTTTCCGCCTGTGAACACTTCAATAAAAGATGGCTTTTGAAGTAAAGACATGAATAAGGACATATTCAAGCACTTTTTCAGATATCTGAGTAAAATTTAACAAGATAAGCCCTAGAAAGTGTCGATCCAAGTTAATGAGTAGAAAATTAAAATCTCCAGGAATATATAGAAAGCATGACTGAAGAAATCACAAAAAGAGGTACCAAAATTTAAATATTCAAGTTCAAATGATTTAGATGCTTTTGAGTATCAAATTAGCCAACTATTTTGTGTTAGAATTTAATGTCGCAAGAGTGCAGTAAAACATGCACTAATGTGAGCCAGTGACAATGGCATGACATATAAACAATAAGAACTGTGAAAAGTTTATTTGACCTAGTAATTTAGCTTCTAGGAATCTATTGTAAAGAAAAAAACCCCTCACTTTTGTAAACATACATGCAAAAAAAGTTCATTCTAATAAATATATATTTATGAAAGAAAACCAATTAGAAACAATTTAATTGTTCACCAATTTAATAATGATTATTGAACTATGATAAACATGCTGTGACTATCATACTATTTTTAATTATGGTTTTTTTAAAGACACAGGAACATTTCTTATCATTGAATATTGTGATAATACAAGATAGAAAACATATGTATACTATAATATCTATTCCTCATACGCTTGCACACACATATACATTTCCAGAAAGAAACATATCAACATGCTAAAAATTTTAAGGTGACATTTTTTTCATCTTTCTTTTATACTTTCCTATCCTTTGTCTGATGAAAGAAACGTCATGACCTACAGGCACCCCATTCCCCATTCCTGGTGGTTCATAACAACCTGATCCAGGTCTCCTGTCTGTCCTCGGTCACAGAGTACTTCTTCCAGGAACTAGCACTTAGTGCAGAACTGAGTCCATGATTAAAAAAAGTCTTCCCTGAGAACCCTCATACACGGCTGGTGGGAATGCAAACTGGTGCAGCCACTATGGAAAGCAGTATGGAGATTTCTCAAAATACTAAAAATAGAAATGCTGTATGACCCAGCTGTCCCACTACTGGGTATCTATCCAAAAAACTTGAAATCAACAATTCAAAGAGACTTATGCTCCATTATGTTCATTGCAGCATCATTCACAATAGCCAAGATGTGTAAGCAATCCAAGCACCCATTGACTGATGATTGGATGAAGAAGATATGATATATATATATGTACATATATATATATATATATATATATACACACACACAATGGAATACTACTCAGCTGTAAAAAATTACAAAATCTTCCCATTCACAACATGGATGGACCTTGAGGCTATTATGTTAAGTGAAATAGGCTAGACACAGAAAGACAAACACTGTATGATTTCACTCATATGTGGAAAATAAACAAACACATGGATAAAGAGAACTATTTAGTGGTTACCAGGGGGAAGGGGTTTGGGGGTGGGCACAAAGGGTGAAGGGGTGCACCTACGTTGCGATTGACAAATAATAATGTACAACTGAAATTTCACAATGTTGTAAACCATCACAACCTCACTTAAAAAAAGTCTTCCCTGAGATTTCCTAATGGATGTTAAAAAAGAGAGAACTTTCTTCTCAAATAATGAGCTATGGGTATGTGAGCTAAGAGCTACAATATACATAAGGCTCAAGACATGTAAAGAGAACTATGCAAGAAAGAAGGCCATACTGAGGAAATCAGAGGTCAGAAATTGAGAAAAACAATCAGGTAGGGCCTTAAAGACTTTGTCTGAAACCCTAGATCAAACAATGGCTAAAATTATCACCAGCCATGATATGATACGATATGATAAAATTATCATATATATGTGTACTCAGTACTTGAGAACTGAAGTAAGACCATCACTTTAACCCCACATGTCAAGGAGCCTTAGTAGTAATCAGAAGCATTCTTTTCCTTCATCAATGCTTCAAGACAACAGCTTTTTTAAATTCATGCAAGCCACACCTCCTCCTTTGAAATTTAACAACGCTTCCCATCTCAGCCCCTACCTTCTCTTCATTGGCATCACCTATCTATTTGAGTTTTTCTTTTGTGCTCCCATGGAAACTTTGACATGAAGTTCGCAATCTCACCATTGGAAACATTAAATTCATTCTTTTTAAGATTAGGGCCGGATAAGGTTGCTATAGTTTGATATAGTTCTGTACTGTCTATACATCTATAAATATAGTTGACTTTGGCCAACACAATAAGAAAAGAAAAAGAAAAGTAAGGAAAGAAGATAAAGCTGCCATTATTTGCAGATGGAAAAGCCAACAGAATCAACAAATAAACTATCATGAAATAAAAGATTTAAACAAATTTTCCAGATGCAAGATGGACCTAAAAATTCTATTTCATTTCTTTACACCAGCAACAATCCATCTAGAATATATATTTTAAAATAATATATTATTCACATTAGCAACACATCTATAAAATAATACAACCAACATTCCCAAGTTGGTCTGGTTACAGAGAATCTTTTAACATCCAAATGAAAGATTTAGAGCATGACATGAACAAATAGAGAGGTATATGCAATATGCTATTTAAAAATACAGTTGTTGTTTCTCCACAAATTAATACACAAACTAAATAAAAAGCAAAAAATATATATAGTTTGATTTTTTTTCAGGAACTCAAACACATTCTAAATTTGTATGCAGAAAAATTTCATGAATAGCTGCCAACCTTAGAAGAGTAAAAAGGGACAATTGCTCTTTTGAATCTTAAGACACACTACAACAAAGCCAAAGCAATAAAAATAATTTGGAATTATCACAAGATAAAATATTAGGCCAACAAAACTGAGAGATAAGAGTTAGAACCAAAATAAACTCAAATATCACCCCTGTGCTACCAAAATAAAATGAAATATTCTGAGTTATCAACTTACTAGCTTCATAGTGATCCATGTAGTGAGACAAAACAAGTAGTGCCAGTGCAAAAATATTCACTGTGGGATATAAGTAAGCAATCATTTTAACACCACAGAGCTAGTCTCAGCATTCACATGTAGGGCAAGAAGGTGATATGTCAGGGTGTGGGCTACAGAAGAGATGCTAATATAAAATAAAGACCATAAAACCAAAGTGACAAGAACCAGAAAGATAGAAAGTGGCACAGTGGACAATGTGGCCCCTCCATTTCTGTTTAAAAAAAAATCGCTAGTTGCTGAATTTGACTGGATTTCTCATGGAAAATATTGACTAGACAAGATGATGTATCTTGGTTTGAGACAAGATGGAACAAGGACACTGCTACCACAGCTGCTGTGAATGAGGTAATGTGTACTATCTGAAGTATTTGAAGCTGGTTTGTGCACAGAAAAGAGTAATTCGACACATATTTTAAAATATCATTCAATTTTTAAGTTAAAATTTTAATCTGAGTTTTTGTAAAACTTTCAAGTTTAACTTAAAAATTGAATTACTCTACTTATAAATCAAGGGAATTTTAATATCTGATTTTAAGAAGACTTTGATTACTGCTTGGTCCTATCTTAAAACTTAATTAACTAAACTCAATTAACACTTTAAATCCACTTATAAATTTAATATTTTCAATTGCTTTTCAATTATTTAACTTGTTTGACTACTAAACTAAATCTTCCCAAGCACTTAAGTAAACCTTATAAATCGATTACATTAAACTTGTAAATAAGCTGATTAGATTTTCTTAAGTGTCTCAAGGGTGTTTATGAATTTAGAACAATTTAAATATATAACTACAAGTCTAAATCACTCAGTTATTGCTTTGCAGTTAAAATCAGAGATGTGTATTCCTAGACATTTTTATATAATACATCGTCTTAATTATTAAAAGTATTTAAAATACCAAATATACACAGATTATTCTTTAACACAATACATAATTCTATAATTTGGATTTATATCATCCTTCTAACAATGATTTTATAGTCTTTGTGGTTAACATATACTTACCAACTAGAGAAAAATAAAATCTTGTTTTCTGATGTTAAGCAAGTTGATCTTTCCACACATTGCATTGGTTTCCTAACAATTAGAAAGATGGCAGCTAGGGCACTGGTCTAGATATTGCCCTCAACAAGGAGAAACATACTAAATCCTACTATAAATGTCCTAAAAAAAAAATCCCATTCATTTAAAGGGAGAAAGCCTTGAATCCATATCCTTGGGTTCAAGTTACATGAATCTTCAAATTGTAGTAAAATTATCCCTAATAGCATTCACTGCTCCAGTTGCCTTTGTATATATTTGACTCTCTTTTTAGCTCCAAGGCATTTTACCCTGACATATTTTGCATAACTCCCTCTGATTCTGGGGTCTCAACCTGTAAAATTATTTTACTGAGGAATGACTAATTACAGTCCCTTTGTCTTTGGGTAGCTTGTTCAGGAATGGAAGCTCAGGCTGGGATATGCCAAAGTTATGCCACATGGCTGAGAAACAGCTATTAGACCAGAAAGAATCTGGCCTCTTCAACTTCACCATAGAGGGAGAGATACTCCTCCATTAGAGGACAGGCTTAGATTTTGGACAGCTGGAAATAACAAATGTTTATCATAGTCTTCCTACTTTCTATATCCCTCTTAGGTGATTGGTCTTGGGTTTTGTTCTAGCTCTCTCTGCATGTTATGTCCTCAAACTTGTGAGATTTCCTATTGACTCTGGATAAATTCTTATCCTGGCTCTTCTCTGTTAGCTGTATTTCTCACTACTCCTTTTATGACCACATAGTCTGCTGAAACGGGATGACTGACTTTTTCCCTAACACATTTCTAAAACATTTTATTAGTGTCTTTTTTCTTAATATTATGGATTGAAATGGATAATTCAGTTTATTGTTTGTTTCATAAAGCTGTGTCTTAGTGGATAACAGAATACAGACAGCAAGGAAATCAGTAAAAAGGAGCTGGAGTAGTTTGGGAAAGAAGTCACAGTTACCTGCTCGGGCTAAACAGAGCCTAAGATGAAGTTCTCATTAACCGACAAAATAAAAAAAATTTAAAAATCTGAAGAACAGGGACAATATAGTTAAATTTTAATACAATTAAATTTAACCAAATTAGACACATCTGTTACACTTTAAGACTACATGTTTTCTTTGTTTGGCAGAGATGTCTTTAAAAAATTATGATGATAGAAGACATTTTTTAATATATATTAAGATGTCCACTTAGCAAAAAGCAGTTAATAGGCATTCTATGTCAATCATCTCTTTTAAAAAATTCTCTCTCCAAGAAATCTAAAAATCTACGATAACAGTGGTTAAGGTCTATTTCATAAGCTGAGGACTGCCTCTCTCTACAAACAGTAGAAACAAAATATTCCAAAGCTAACAATAAATCCTTTGTAGGAAGGAAAAAGGGAACAAAGAGGTATTTTCAATTAATACTTACTTCGGTGTTTTCCTTGTAATTAATGTTTTGATTTTCTAGTTGCGCCTAGAGGTGATTTTGTTTTATTTTGTTCAGTTTTGTTATTAAGGATTTGACAGGATTTTTAAGTGAAAATAAACAAGCCTACACATTTAGGGGATAGTTGGCCCAGTTCTATTTAGAAGGGTATATATATTTAATCTAAATATTTGTTTGCTCTGCAAACCACATTATGCCTTCCAGATGAAAACTGAAAAGCAAATGAACTAAAGAATTGAGTATATTTGTGGAAAGCCCGCTCTCTAGCTACGGTTTCGCTGCTCAAGAACTGGGAGACTTTAGATTGAAGTCTCCATTTCCTTACTTTTTAATATATGATTATAATTACTATTGAAAATGCTCTTCTGATTCTTGTTTGGAAATTTTGCAAGAGTCCTGACATTCTAGGGTTCAAAATAGATCTTTACCGCAGTGGGTAGGTGGCACGACAGTAGAAAACAGACATCATCCAAAGAGCAAGCGTGACTGCGATTTAAAAGAGAGACCACAGCCAACACTCTGGGAGCAGAAGCAAGTGTCAGATCTGAGGCCATGCATTAGAGAATAAAGTGAAAGGCTGGAAGCGTAGGAAATCAGGAATGGTTTGAAAAGCCAGATTACAAAGCCTCACTGGAACAAATATTTTCAGAAATAGGTTGTGAGAAGAAAAATGAGTATTTTGTTTGTATTTGTATTTGTATTCATGTTGATTGTGTGGTTCTGGGTCAGTTCCTTTGACTTAGGGCCACAGAGCTAGTGGAGCCATAATCAGAGTAGCTTTGAATAGCAAATAAAATGTCAATGCGAAAACACTTGCAGTTATGTAATTATTATTGTCTCCATGTGCCAAATGAACATATAAGTCAAAATTAAATGAATTCATATTAGAGTTTCTTTTCCTGACTCAAAAGTAATTACTGAGTGTCCTCTGTGTGAAGGCATATGGCCAGTATTGGGGAAATATGATTAAAAATAAAATCTTCCAATCCAGAAATTCTCTCCACAAAGTTAGTAGAGAAAGAAAACACTTTCATTATTTAATAAGCATTAGACCAGAATGTGATGCTCATCACAGGCGATACACTAAAAGATTGCAAAGACAGGAAGAAACATGACCTTTTTATACAGCCAAACGGATACAACCCATTGTACACATGTTCTCAAGATAAATGATAACTAATTCTTAAGGAAGAGGACTTGATGGCACAATTTGCCACACATTGTTCATTCTAATTTTACCTGGTAATTGGGGTGATCATCTGTGTAGGCTAATTTGCTTTATCCAGAGGAAAAATTAACTTTTGATATCTTTATTGCTGGAAGTAGTTTTATAATTTAGGGCAAAGTGTCCGCCAAAGTGAGGATCCTACCCAACCATGGACCCTGGGAGGTAAGGGCCCTATCCAGCTTGATGACTGCATTTCATAGAGATGGCTCCCAGTCTTTGAGAAAGACATTCCTGGTCATAAAGTTTAAAAAAACCTTATCTACTCTTCAAAAGGATTTATATGCATTTTAAAGAGAGGAGGAAGTACTTAAAATTACACATTTTCTAAAGTAAATGCTCTAAGAAAAGGGAAAGAGAAGCAGTATCTTTCTGTATTTTCAACAGGGAGAATTAAGTCTCTTATTTGTATTTTGTATTTGTCCTTATACTAGACACTGTATGGGATACAACAATGAAAAAGATAAAGTATATACCCTTAAGATATTCACAGAAAATGTATCTGAATTGGGATCAGAATTATCATGTTCACTCTCCACCTCCAATTTATAAGATCAAAGCCTCCTAAGTGAATATTGTTATAACTTTTATTTTCACCCTGACCAAATTGGAAAATTCCTTTTTTCCTTATCCATATATTTGAGTACGTAGTAATGAACTTAAATAGGATTACTCAACTCGCTGTCTTCGTATGTATTTATTTCAGGTTGATAAAATAATTTTCTGTGTTCATGATACCTGATGAAAACAAAACTAATTTTGAGAAAATAACCTGGAAAAAATCAGTTTTGATTTAAATGTTTACCCATAAACAAAGCTAAAATTCCTTTACTTCAAATCATATGTATTCATTCCTACACCCATTGAATGATTCATTTATTTTGGTTATTTCTTTAACAATAATGTGTACTGGTCACTATGTCACATGTTAGAGACAATAAAGTTCAAGAATATATTGAAATAATATTAAAATTTAGATTCAGACCAAAGTGGATTCAAATTCTATTTCTTTTTCTCTCTAGTTGTGCAACTTTGGGCAAGTTGCTTAATCATCTCTCTGATTCTCAGGTTCTTTGTCTACAAAATGGCGATACAATGCACGCATTTCACTGTAGTGATGTAAGAATTAAATGAGATTATATCTGAAAAACCTAACATAGTATTTAGTATTCAGAAAATGCTCAAAATGGTAATTATTACTTTCAACTAATAGAAAAGATATGTATAGAATATCAGTGAAAAAACAAATCACTTGTTTTGAGTGAATAGAAAAAGCATCAAGGGAAAGCCATTGGTATTTGAATCTTTTCAATGCAGCTACAAAGACTGATTATGGAAAAGGGTGTCTGCATTAGAACGACTGATATGAGCAAAGAAAAGAAAAGCAGCCTGAAGATTCTTTAGCTTACTCTAGGTCTCCTATTGTTAGTCATAATTATTATCTTGAAAACCAGGCACTGTTATATTCCCTATATAAATGACAAAATGGAAGCTCAGAAAGGTTTGTTGATGTTGCCCAATGCTTCTCAAACTATTGGTGGTGATGGGACAGTTATTTTTACTTCCAATCCATCAGGTACCAATACTTCTGCAAAATATAATAAAATATTAACATAAAATGGAATAAAAAACTTGCATACTATAGGTTTTAATTGTTTTATTAGATTCAGTAGTCATATTTTAGTAAATGCAGCCAGAATGAATCCTAGGGAAAAAGAAAATAATTGTAAACACTGCATATGTTATTTATTGAAAATTTGTGTACAGGTGATTAATATAGATAGTTACTATTACACTTACAATTTTTGTTATTCCCATATCTAATTATTAGATAGTTATTCCCCTTAGTTTAACTAAGTAAACAAAGTTTCAAATTAAAAGAAATTCCTCATATTAAATGCCTATTTACATTTTGAATGAACGATGTGCAACCAATATTTAAAGTTTTTAATCTGATAAAGTATCTGGATTTCCACATGTTAATTTATTTAATTTAGGTTGCATGATTACAATATTATTTAATATATATTTAAATACATCTATGTTACGTTTGAATGATGCTCATAGTAACCAATCTCGCAGAAGTATATTAGTAGAAATGGAAGAAGAAATTTTAAAAACACTTTCAGCAAGCTCAGTATATTCATTTTTAACTTTCATCCAAAATGATGCAAGTGATGCTGTCCTTTCAAAATTCATCTTCAATTCTCACCAGTAGCCAGTCTCACCAGTTTATCTTATAAACTTTATCTCATAGTTAAATTTAAATTATCTTTCAATGAAAGGAATAAAATCTGGATCCACGAGTTTCCTATGTATGGATTTCCTTTTAATGGAAAATAAAATTAAAATGATATATCAAATGGTTAAGGTGTCCATTGACAACCTTTTTGCAAATGGCCAACATCAAAATCATCATCTGCTTCATTTATAATTATTGTTAATTATGGAATGTTGTGTAACAATCTATAGACACTGTTCTAAACTTTTAACTTTTTCGTGTGCCCTTGATTTTATCTGTCATTGAAATCATGTTAAATTTATTCATTGCGTGGAAGTAATAAAGAATTAAAAATACCAAATATATCAAAGCAATTAGCAAGTCTGGCTGTCCAATTCACTTCCTTAAAACTGTGACAAAACCAGTTTATCTTGAAGAATATTTGGAGTTTGTTCCATATGTCAAGCACTCTCAATAAAATATTTTTCTCAGTTAGCTATCATAATCCTACATGCAATATCAGTCATTTATGATCATCTTCTGTATTATCATATAATTAAAAGAATATTTTAAAATATAACACACAGTCTTTACATAGTTCACATCTAAACCAACTGAATAGCTGACAGTTGATTTTTTTTTTTTGGCAATATTTTCTCTGTGAAGAAGTACTGTATCAATTTACATTCTGTCGCAAGCTTCTTATTCTGGATGACTACCCCACAGAACATACTCCTACACAAAACTTAAATTCCAAACCACATTTGTTGACAATGCTACCTGTCATAGTTTTGCACAATTCAGGGCTAGTCATGTTTGTCATCAATTAATCTGAAAAATATTCCTCCATCATATCAACATAATGTTTAGACTGCATAAATTTTAAAAGCATTACCATGTTATGCTATGGAATTCATCAAATTGTAATAAAAAATACTTTGCAGGGGCCAGCCCGTTGGCATAGTTAAATTCGTGAGCTCTGCTTCAGCATCCTTGGTTTCTGGGGTCAGATTTCAGGAGCAGACCTACACACCATTCATCAAGCCATGCTGTGGCAGCATCCCACATACAAAAACTAGAGGAAGATTGGCACAGATGTTAGCTCGGCAACAATCTTCCTAGGTGTAAAAGAGGAAGATGGGTGTCAGATGTTAGCTCAGGGTCAAACTTCCTCACTGAAAAAAACCAAAAACAAAAAAACTTCGCTAGCTTTATTTTTTTCTGTAAGTTGGTCTTCTATCTCATTAGCCAATTTTTGAATATGTCAAGTTATAGTTTTATTGGCAAGTGATACTTGAGTCACCTGCTTTGCCATAGACACATTTCCAGATAAACTCTTTAATACAGTTGTTCACTAGCTTCTCAGTAATTGTATATGATGTTTTTATTCTTAGGAAACTGAAGTGCTACCTTATACAAAGTCTGCAAAGCAGTAAAGTTTATATGTGAAATATCGAACATCTGCTACCGTCAGCTTTCTATTTCAATACTCTTCCTTTCAAAGTATTCTTGTGGCTTTGGATGTATTTCTTTATGCTGTGAATGTAAACGCCACTTAAGTTTTGATGGTTTAATTGCTTCAGTAGCTAATTCATCTCAGCAAATAACACTCTTTTTTATCACTTCATCACCTATTATAGCTACAAAATAAATTTAATATATGAGGGATAATAGTTCTGAGTAAAACTAGCTTGACCTCTTTTGGTCTTCGTTTCTCTGAAGCAAATTCAATCATTATTTAACACACTACTGAAAGAAAAGGTGTGCCATTTCTTGACAAAAGGTGCAGTGCATCTTCTTTAACCATGTGTAAATTAGAGTTAAAATTTCTTCTTCATTCCTTGAAATAACTCCCATTATTTGATATAGTACTTCTGAAAGAAAAGTTGTGTCATTTCTTAACAAAACAATTCTTGTAAATCTTCTTTACCTTCTGCAAATTACAGTTAAAATTTAATTCCTTAATTTATCCAATAATGGCAAACTATACATTTAAAATATGATGAAAATTTGCGATTTTTAAAATAAATAGCCATACTTTCTTCTTATTGTTGTTTAATTCTTCCCGTCAAACTAAATAATCACGTGTTGTCTCCTGGTCCTACTGTGCACAACTAGAATGCAGCTTTCGTCCCAAGTTGAACAGCGCTTGCGCGAGTCTGTACCCCATTCAGTGAGACAAACCCAGTGATCACAAAAGTGATCTCACAGAAATGGCACCTGGATAGTTTTTAAATCCTTACTCCTCAATTTCTTTTCTTATTACACACCTATGACAATCAACTCACAGATAAGCATAAGCCGTCCTATCACATTTGAGTAAGCAGCATTGGTAGAGCTCCAAGTCCTCAGCTAGTAATTTCCAGAGCTGGGTTTCACACCCGAATCTGCTGTACTTCAAAGCCCATGAACTTGCTGCTGCACCATATCACCTCTCGAGCCTGTGGCCATGCTTCACTCTGTACCAAAGGAATTCCGCACTCAATCCTTCCATTTCCTTCTCTTCCCGGAAAACAGCCTGCCCAGAGATAACACAGTTAACACAACTGCTCCCTACTAATAACTCTACTTCTTGTACTTCCCACAAATTATCAAAGGACAATTAGCTGCTCTTCAAAGAATTCTCAACATTATGGATTGTAGGATAAAGAAAGAGAATAGAATAAAAGAGACACTTTCTAGGCTCTTTTCCTTATATCAAATTGTGAAATAGTAAAAACTATTTCAAAACTACAGGAACTATTTTAAGATTTGACTTTTGAAATGTGTTTTCATATCAATTTCTTTCATTGTGTAGCTACCAAAGGATGAGTGAGATGATAGTGTCTTAAAATGGAGATTAGTTTCTTAGAAAAGCCTATCATTGAACAAAATTAATCCATTTTGAGTTGATTTTTGTGAATGGTGTATGGTAAGGGTTCAACTTCATTTTTTCGCATGTGGATACCCAGTTTTTCCAGCACCATTTGTTGAAGAGACTATAATTTCCCATTGTGTATTCTTGGTACTCTTGTCAATCATCAGTCACTGTGTATTTGTGGGTTTATTTCTAGGCACTCTATTTGGTTCCATTGGTCTATATGCCTGGCATTATGCCAGTACCACACTGTTTCAATTACTATAGCTTTTTAATATAGCTTGAAATCAGAGAAAGTGATTCCTCCAGCTTTGTTCTTCTTTCTCAATATCGCTTCGGCTATTCTGAATCTTTTGTAATTCCATATAAACTTTAGGATTGCCTGTTTTATTTCTGTAAAAGACGCCATTGGGATTTTGATGGAGATAGTATTGAATCCGTAGACTTCTTTGAGTAGGATTGATATCGTAACAATATTAAGTCTTTCAATCCATGAACACAGGATATCTTTCCATATTTTTGTGTTTCTTTTAATTTTGTTCTTCAGCTTTGTAGTTTTCAGTGTATAAGGTTTTTGTTTGTTTGTTTTGGTTTTATTTACTTATTTATTTATTGGTGAGGAAGATAGGCCCTGAGCTAACATCTGTTACCAATCCTCCTCTTTTTGCTGAGGAAGATTGGCCCTGAGCTAACATCTATGCCAATCTTCCTCTGTTTTGTATGTAGGACCCTGCCACAGCATGGCTTGATGAGTGGTGTGTAGGTGGACACCTGGGATGGAAACCCACAAACTCCAGTCTGCTGAAGTGGAGGACACAAACCCAGCCACTACACTACCAGACCAGCCCCAGTGCATAAGTTTTTAACTTCTCTGGTTAAGTTTATCTTAAGTATTTTGTTCTTTTCAATGCTATTATAATTGGGATTGTATTCTTAATTTCCTTCTCAGATGGTTCATTGTTAGTGTACAGAAGCACAACTTATTTTTTTCTGTTGATTTTTATATCTAGCAACTTTATTGAATTTGTTTATTAGTTCTAACATGTTTTTTCTGTGTGTGAACACAGGAGAAAAGCTTCTTGATATTGTTCCTTGCAATGATTTCTTGGATATTACACCAAAAACACAGGAAACAAAAGCAAAAGTGGACAAGTGGGTCTACTTCAAACTAAAGAGCTTCTGCACAGCAAAGGAAACAATCAACAAAATGAAAAAGCCGTCTATGGAATGGGAGAAAGTACTTGCAAATCATATATCTGATAAGGGCTTAATTTCCAAAATACATAAGGAACTCCCACAACGCAAAAGCAATAAAACATGCACAATTAAGAGACAGGCAAAGGACTTGAATGGATATTTCTCCAAAGAAGACAGAGAAATGACCAATAGGTATATGAAAATATGTTCAACACTATTAATTATCAAGGAATTCTAAAGCAAAATAACAATATCATCTCACTCATGTTAGGATAGCTATTATTAAAAAAACCTGATAAGTGTTAGCAAAGAACCTTTATACACTGTTGACAAGAATGTAAAACGGTACAGTTGCTATGGAAAACAGTGTGGTGGTTCCTTAAAAAATTAAAAATAAAACCACCATATGATGCAGCAATCCCATTTCTGGGTATATATCCAGAAATTTGAAATCAGGATTGTGAAGAGATATCTGTGCTCCAATGTTCATTGCAGCATTAGTCACAGTAGCCAACATATAGAAACAATCTAAGTGTTTATTGACAGATGAATAGATTAAAAAACTATGGCATATACATACAATGGAATACTATTTAGCCTTAAAATATAAGGAAATTCCACCATTTTTGAGAATATGGGTGGACCTGGAGGACACTATGCTAAGTGAGACAAGCCAATCACAGAAGCACAACTATTACGTGAGTCTACTTATATGAAGTATCTAAAATAGTCAAACTCATAGAGGCAGAAATACAGTAATGGTTTCCAGGGGTTGGAAGGTAGAGGAAACGGGAAGTTGTTCAATGAATATACAATTTCTCTTATGCTAGGTGAATAAGTTCTAGAGATCTGGTGTACAACATATTCCCAATAGCTAACATTACAGCACTGTGCATGTCAAAATTTGTTCCCAGAGTAGATATCATGTTAAGTGTTCTTACCACACACACACACAAAAATACTAAAACAAAAACAAAGGAAACTTTGAGAGATGTTGGATATGTCTATTATCCTATTTTGGTTATGGTATCACAGGTGTTTGCATGTTTGCATATATACAAGCTAATCAAAAGAAGAAAACAAAATAAATACTGTGAATTAAAAAAAGACAAACAGAAAAACTATACTGGTTGCTTACCAAATAAATACTTTGTCACAATTTCAACTAAATAATTGCTGAGAACATTTATTCTCAGGAGCTAAATTTAAATACAGAATTATATTCTCAGATACTGCATGGTGCCAAAAAAGAAAAAAAAATGCAATGACAAAGACCCAATTCTAACACTTAAAGCAAAGGATGAACTTTGAGGACATTATGCTAAGGGAAACAAGCCAGTCACAAAAATACAAGCACTATATGATTTTACTTATATGAGCTATCTAGAGTAATTAAACTGATAGAAAGTAGAATGGTGTTTGCCAGGGCCTGTGAGGAGAGAGAAAGGAGAAATGAGAAGCTGTTGTTTAATGGGTATAGGGTTTCAGTTTTGCAAGGTGAAAAATTCTGGAGGCTGGCTGTATAAGAAAGGGAATATACGTAACACTTGTGAATTGTACTTTGAAAAATGGTTAAGATGGCAAATTTTATATGATGTGTATTTTACCACAATATAGACAAAAATTATTATGTTTGTTTCCTCTCATACTTCATTTCATAGGCATTTTCAAAAACCTTTATCTCTTAAACCACAATGATTAGCATTGCTACCAGCCTGCCTAACCTGGCTTCCAGAAGCAAAATCTTCATTCGGCTACAATAAAAGATGAAAAGTAATTGTGAGTACCTGTACAAAGTTATGTGCACCAGAAACGTTGCTAAAATAATATGATTATATTCATTTGAGAAAATAATTAGGAATTGCTACAACGTATCTAATTAGTTTTTGTGACCGATATTCTGACAACTAATCTCTTTCTCAAGGAGTGGAATTTGTTGAGAGTGAAAAGAGAGTATATATTTTTATTTTACGAAATAATATTAGTATGATCATTTATTGGTGTATTATTTTATGTAACCAGCATTATTTTAAGCAAAACAGAAGAATAGTGGCCTCAACTTTTTACGGGTTATTGTGTGAGAACTGTGCATTGGAGAGACACTGTAGCAATAAGTTCAAACTGTTGAATTCTTCGAGAGGCACTGTAGCATAGGGAAGTAAATTTGCTATTTTGCCCTTGTCTTAGGGAAAGAGAGGAAAAATGTGATGCCTACAACTCCCGTCACATTCTAATGATTCATTCTATGGCTACAGGATTCCAAAGAGTAAAATATCAGTGCCACTATCTAGTATTTCAGGGTTTGGGCTCATCATTTCTATACAAAAAGATTTACAAAGTATTGAATTTATAGAAGAGAGAATTAAAGTAACTCAAAAGAGCAAACAGTGTGTGTGACAGAAACTGCTTATCACCTAACTTGTTATCCATTCTCTCTCTTTAGTAGAAGAACTCCAGTTTTATTCCACACAGCCCGTAAGAACCTATTTCTTAGCCTCCCTTGCAGCTAGGTGAGAGCATGTGAATAAATTCTGGGCAGTGCAGCTGAAGCAAATGTGTTGTGTTACTTCAAGGAAACACCCATAAGAATGAGCTGGCACAAGTCCTTTGCTACCGTCCTCTTTCCTCCCTCTTGATGACTGCATAAGAGTGTGATGACTGGAATTCTTACAGCTCTGGGCCATGATGTCACAAACTAAGGATGGCTCAGCAGCCAGATAATAGAAGCCTGAGTCTTAACAATGTGGAGACACTTAACTCTGAATTTAGTTTAAATTAAAAAGTAAGGGGCTGGCGCCATAGCTCAGTGGTTAAGTTTGCACGTTCCAGTTCAGTGGCCCGGGGTTCACGGGTTCAGATCCTGGGTGTGGACATGGCACCGCTTGGCAAGCCATGCTGTGGTAGGCATCCCATAAAGGAGAGGAAGATGGGCACAAATGTTAGCTCAGGGCCAGTCTTCCTCAGCAAAAAGAGGAGGACTGGCAGCAGATGTTAGGGCTAATCTTCCTCAAAAAAAAAAGTAATAAGTCCATGTCTTACTTAAGTAACAATTACTTTGGGTTGTGTTGTCACATGTGAGTGACACTAATCCTAACTGCACAAATTCAAAGTAGAGTATAAAACCACGATCACTAAATGGAAATAAGATGGGTAGAGAGGAATCTTAACAACAACAAAAAGGTAAATATAAAATATATATATTATTTAAATGTTTATTATAGACTCAATTGCTACTTAATTTAGTTTTATATTCACTGTCATATATTTATAAATAGAGTCTAATTGTTCTACAAAGCTTGCTATAATCGAAGAAAAAAAAAAGAAAGCCGTTTCACAATCCCTTTTCCATTTCCTGTTCCATAAAGGCAATAATTTTCAAAACTTTCCAGTAAATTCTTGTATTTTTAATCAAATATATCTAAATAGTATGCATATATTCTCTCTCTTCATCTCTATTTCTGTCTTCGTCTATCTCTCTCTCTTTCTTTCTGTCTCTCTTCTCTCTCTTCTTTAGTCAGATCTAATCTTTTGGCCTCTCATTTTGGAAGATGAAAGTCTGGCTCTCCTTCACCCTCACGCTCCACAAAATATCCAGACACATTTCATCTACCTAATCTATTTGTATCTTAAATTTGGTTAGATCAATATTCAATGTGCACATTAAGATGGCTATGTCAAGGCTAGTCGCATCTGAACCACGTGCTCACGCATTGTTATGATTGCTTTTCCTTTCCTCCACATTTTATTTTTCCTAGAGATGGTAATTTTCTTGTTTTATATAGTTATTTTGTTTTCTATGTACTTAATATCAATTCTACACTAATGTCCCCTCAGTGTTATAAAATTCCTCGTGATATTGTCACTCATTCTCTTCAATCAAGTCCGTGTTTTTTGATGAAATGAATGGAGCTTCTTGGTTTGCTGCAATCTGGCCAGGGTGCTCTGGAGACAGGTTGATCACATGCCACCTTTGGCTGTATATGTGTCATCTTACCTCTTTCTAGTGTTGGGTTCTAGTTCCAAAACTGCTTGAGTCTCTCTCTCTGGGCTATTGCAACTTTTAATGAGGACTGTTCCTCATTTGCTTCCTGAAGAAGGTGTATAAGAGATAGTTTGTCAAGATCTTGCATGTCTGAAAATGATCTTCATTCCATTTCATGTTTAATTGACTTTTTGAAAAGCGACTGGGTAAAGCATTTTAATTACAAATGAGATTCTCGTAAAAGTTTGAAAACATTTGAATTGACTTATGGCTTCCAACTTTGCTGTTGAGAAATCTGAGGCTTCTCTTTTTCTTGAATGTTTCAGTTTCCCTTTTCAGAAACTTTAGGCAGTTCTTCCTCCAGTGTTTTGAAATTTCCTGAATAAATGCCTTGTTGTGGGTCTATATTAATCCATTTTGCACGACTCTGAAATAAATCCTAGCAATTTGGAAATCATCTTTCTTAGGAAATTTCTTTCAGTTAATAGTTAGCTAATATTTGTATTTTATCACTCAGTTTAGAATTATCATTTGGAAGTAAAGCCTCCCCTATAAGTCCTCTGATTTTCTTATCTTTTCTCTTCTGTTTTCTAATTATTCTTTCGGTCTAAGGCTCCGTCTTCACTTTTCTCCTTAATATTGAGCTTTTCTTTTCTTCCTTCATCTATTTAATTTCCAAGAGCTTCTTTTTTGTTTCTAGGATGGTCCTTTTTCTCCATCTTGTTACAATTTCAGGGATTCAATACCATTCTTTATCTTTTTGATGGCATTAGTGATGGTGTATTTTAAATTTTCTTCTTCCTCTATAGTCTCTTTTTCTTTCAATTGAATTTTTTCTCTTTGTCTGTTTGCATCTCTGATTTTCATTTTACATGCCTTCCTCAACTCAGCGATCTTGGCTATTCATTCATATTCAAGTTTGTATAGGCTCCTTTTGTACTGATTACCTTTATTATAGCAGGACTTGACTTGTCCATCTCGTTAAGAAACTCCCGACTTCACTATCTGTAAGTCTTTTTTAGAGGATTGGTCAGGTTTCCAAAAGGAGATTTCTGCAACCTTCTGCTTGTGGGGAGAGTGGAGAAAGATATATATATTTGGCTCCCAGCCCTCGGGATCCTAGTAAGGGAATAAAATAGTGGGATTTCAATATTTATTATTAAACTCTTATTTAAACATAAGCTTATGTCACACTAATCCAAAGAAGGACTGGGGCTTACCTTTCGGGAGCAGGGTGAACAGCACATTGTGAGGGACTGAAACTTGGAGGGCGCCATTGCTACCCAGCACAATTGCAGATTTTAAAATTTACAGATTTGCCAATAATGGTGCTTTGGAAAAGCTGATGTCCAGATACCAAGAAGATCACATATATTAGTAATTCTGAAATCACAGGAATTCATTCAAGATTAATATGACAAAGCCCTGACTTTGGACAACAAGAAAAAGCTTCAGTTTGTCAGATCAGGAATAGGATCAGGATTTAATGTGGATAGAGTGGGAAAGGGGTCTGGTTTTGGACAAATAGTGCAACTCTGAAGGTGCCAGCCTCTCCCCCCTCAGGTTCAACAAGCAGAAGAGACAACAAAATTCTCAGATTTTCTGATTCCTCTATTTCCCTTCCATATTAAGTATTGATCTTTCAACACAGAACTAAAGGTAGTTATGTGAAGGAAAGGACATTTCAGGTTAATCATCTAATTATATAAAGTGCATTTTTGGCTGCTATCTATATACTACATTTCCTTGATTCTAAAACACCTTCAGCTATAAAATACACTATTGATTTAATAATAGTTTTTAGAGAAAAACAATTTCTACTACATTACATGATTACATACTGATTGAAAGATGCATCTCAATTTCAGAAACTAAAATAGGAAAACTTTGACATCCTATCCTTGAGAAACACAGAACAAAGCTTCTACTTCTCTGCACTTGCAATTCAAGCATATCTTCAAATAGAAATTGACACATATGATTTCACCTCCATAAATAGTACTGTAAACATTGCCTCTAAGAAAGGGCGCTGTCAACTCCTCATAGAATTGGCCTGTTCAAATAAGAAGCACAGGATCTTTTGCTTGTCTAAGAACTAAAAACAACTACAGAAGCAACTTAAAGACTTTGTTCTGAGATATGCAAATGTTATTTTATTTTTTTCCAATTGGAAAATATGTAAATATATTTGTCTTGTGCTGATCTTAAATATCAGTAAATTTTTCTCCAATTGTCTCTATAATTATTCGGAAGTTTGGTATTTCAAATAAGGCACTGAATTTGGAAACATGACAAGGAGCTCTCCCAGCTGGAAGACTCTCATGCGAGGTCAGCCTTGTGCACTTATCAATGATATTAGGGTCACTGAGTGGGTGGATGGCAGGCATAAATTCATAGCTTTACAATATCATATACAGCTGAATGCATAGAAGTGTTCTATAAATACCTGCCTTGGATTTAAATATCTATCCCCAGGAAGCACTCTGAATGAAGGGGTGGAAGAAAATTCCTGAATATTATTGTTCCCATCACCATTCTTGAGTTTCTCTCTTCATTATACAGTGATGAGTATGGCAGCCACAGCCCCATTTTTAATGATTACCTGAGAAATGTGAACGCTTTAGCCATTTGCCAAATCATAGTCTATTATGGAATAAAATGAGATCTTTCTAAAAACCATCAATTCTGTTGCTTTAAATAAGCGAAGAAATCTATATGGAGCATTTTGTTTTGTTTTATCTTAATTTTCCTGAAAAAGGAGAGACTATGTGAAGCTAGGATACACGTAAAGTATTCTCTGTTTCTCTGTTCCATGCTTTAGGAACACTATCCATTAATTACACAGTAGAGTGATCAAGAGAAAATGGAATAGCAGTACCTGATCAGCATGATTTGCTTGGGTATGTCTTTCATTCTCTGGCTTTCATTGTTCAGATCCAGAGTCAGTCATTTGTTAGCAACTCATACATATCTTCAAAGGCAATGCTGAACAAGAAAGGGGTAATATCACTCTCTGTCTCTCACTGCAATTACTTTTCTTATATGCAGCCCAGGCACAGGATGGAGTAATTACAAGATAACATGTCATTTCATAACCAACTATATCTATTTTTGCATGAATCCATTATATCTTTTTTCATTATAAGAGTTAGATGTGAAAACAATTCATTTCTTGCAGAAACCAGTGTAACTACTTTTCCTATCCACTCAGTGCTAGACTAGAAGTTATTTCAAGAGCAAACAGATGCTGGAATAGAGACTATGGAATTCATAGCAGCAGCCCCCATAATATCTGGTGCTTTCAAGAGTGCTTTTTTATAACACATATTTTTTTCCTACTATATTTTTCTCCTCACTTATTTTTGGACTCAGTCCATCATTAGTTCCATCCTCACCCTTTTTGATATGGTTTCCTTTAACAGATGCATTAATTCAAATATACATTCATTTATTCATTCAGTCAACAGCTATTTATTCCACACCTACTTTGTGCAAGACTTTGCTTTAGGCACTGAAGACACCAAAGATAAGATCCCTGCCCTCATGTATTGTATTCTGGTGGACAAAGACAGAAAATTTAAAAAATAAGATGTAATAAGATCATAGTTAGGGAAGGAGAAATACAGCTTCCAAGAAACCTGTAACAAAAGGACCTCACCTTGTCAGAGAGATAGGAAATGAAAGGATTCTTCCCTAAGGTGATAGCAGTGCTGGTCTCCTTTGCTGGTGCCTACAAGGGGACTTATTTATGTGGAAGACCCATGTCTTCTCACAGAATTACTAGTTTTGGAGAGAATCCAGACAACAGCAGGAGAGAATATCCTTTAGTGTATATTCCTGGATTCACCCAAGAACTGTTGAGTTAGAGTTCTTACATCATTACACCATTAGCTGCTTCACTCAACATAACATGGGTTACTGGTTACAATAACCCTCAGATAATGCCTATAGGTTTGTTTCAAATATTTGGTGGGATACTAATCAGAGATCTAAATTGAAAACAGCGGAAACACACTCTGGGCAATTTAAGTTGTATGTATGTAACATAAATCAATTTGGAGAGCCAGATAAACAGGCTTGGAGTCTGCACGGGCAAAAACATTGCCTCAACCCTCACTGCAGAACTGACCCAGTAAAGACATGACTGTCACCAGCAAAGATGGTCAGAAACTTCAGGCTGCACCTCCCACTCCATGACATAGACACAGGATCCCATGACGGACTTCACTGCTATTGCTGACCCAACAAATTGGATGTAGCTGCAACCTCTGCTATCACCTTCTGCCCAAAGTGAGTTCTACAAGGAACTTATTTTATCCTTCACTATCTCCCCAAATAGAATCTGGGTGTGTGGACCTGATTTTCAGACACTTGATTGCTTGTTTGTGTTTTAATTGCAAGCTAGGCTGAGAAAGTGAGGCCGGCATGTCCGCCTGTAGCATGGAAAGTAGACTGTACATTAAAAGGTGAGAATAGCCCCAAATAATGAGGGTTAGACCTGGGAAGCCAAGAAGAATGGTAAATTTCCTCTAGAGTTAACTCTTTCATCTCCCCACTACCCCATTCTTTCTACCTTTAGACTTAAAAAATATTCCAGCTAGCATGATTCAACTGTCTCGCATAATGCATGAAAATATGTTCTTATTCCTTCCCAAAAGGGTCAATTCAACAGCAATCTGTGACTGTATCTAGCTCCAAATTCAGGAACTCTCAGTGAGGTCATGACTTCACATAAGAATATAATAAGCTCTCAAGAAGAGGCTGTGATATGTGATCCAAAATATAAACGTTACAACCAACTTTTTCCAGAATGTCATATGGTTGCAATCGTACAGTACGTAGCCTTTTTTCAGATTGGCTTCTTTCACTTAGTAATACGAATTTAAGTTTCCTCCATGTCTTTTCATGGCTTGATTGCTCATTTCTTTGTCAGGAGGTGTCACAGTTTATTTATTCATTCACCTACTGAAAGACATCTTGGTTGCTTCCATGTTTTGGCAATTGTGAATAAAGCTGCAGGGCTTTGTGTTGGCATAAAATTTCAACATCTTTAATTGAATATCAAGGAAAAAAGTTGCTGGATTATGTGGTAAGGATCTGTTTACTTTTGTAAGAAACTGCCAAACTGTCTCCCATAGTGGCTATACTGTTCTGAATTCCCACCAGCAATGAATGAGAGTTCCTGTTGCTCCACATCCTCACCAGCGTTTGGTATTGTCAGTGTTTTAAATGTTGGCCATTCCACTAGGTGTGTAGCAGTATCTCATTATTATTTTAATTTGCATTTCTCTGATGACATTTTATGTGGAGCATCTTTTCATATGTTTAACTGCCATCTGTATATCTTCTTTGGTAAGGTGTCAATTAAGGCGAGTTTAGGAAACTTGGGGCCAGCCTATACATTACGTATTTTTCTAGGAGTCAAGTGGGAACATGGGATATATGAAGAATCATCTTCCCTAATATGTAACCTGGACCTAAGTGAAGGGAGCACCCTAGATATAGATTTTATAAAGAGAGTGGTTCTATCATTTTAGAATCATATCATATAACCAGAGTTAAAGGCAGCTTTTAGAATAAGTTACTCCAACTCCTCATTGAGGAAGAAAACAAATATCCCCTCTTCGCCAACTCCAGTTCATGGTCACCTTGCCTCTGCTTGACTAGCTCTAAAAACGGAAAAACTCACAGCCTCCAGAGGAAGTCCATACTATTTTTTTAAGGAAATTCTACTCGTGAGAAAGCTCTCCCTAATGCTGAACCCAAGTCTCTCTGTGTCTTAAGCTAGATTCCAAGAAATAGACTTCAAGATGGAGATTTGTGTACAGATTTACGGCAAGGTGCCCCCTAAACCAACACCTCTGGGGAAGTGCAAGAAGTAGGATTGTTTGGAGGGGGGAGTTCAATTGTGGTTGCAGAAGCCCTAAGCTGATCCTTTGTGGAGTTTGAGCTGGCCCTTTTAAGTTGCCCTGCTTTGAGTAAAGGAAGGTAGTAGAGTTCCACTCTCCCTCATCAGACAGCTATTAGATTTCGGCTGTCCCCAGGGAGGGGACATGCTCTTGGATGAGAAGTCTCTCTTCAGCTGAGGATAATTATTAAGGAACCACCACCACTCTCAGCCGCTGAAGTGTTGCCTCACTTCTGAAGAGGCTATCTAAGCTTAATATTCATTACTACCTATAACTTCTCTCTGTTGTTCCTTGTCTGCCTTTCAGAGCCAATGAAGCTCAATTCCTCTTCCACATAGGCTAAGAATATTAGGGCACACATTTTTACCATTCACAAGTCCCTTAATTTCTCTCATTTATAATGTTTGTAATCACATACAGTCATACGCCACATAACAACATTTCAGTCAATGACGGACCACAAATGTGATGGTGATCCCATAAGATTAATACCGTATAGCCTAGTTGTAGTAGGCTATACCATCTAGATGTGTGTAAGTACTCTCTTTGATGTTCACACAGTAATGAAATCGCCTAATGGCACATTTCTTAGAACATATCCCCATGTAACATGACTGCACGGTGTATATTGACATGGTTCCTCTTAAAGTACAAAACATAGAACTGAAGGAATAACATGGATGTGTTCTCAATGCATAGTGTACAGTGAGATGACGATTATCCACATGGTTTTGGTATTTTAATTCATCCTAAAATTGCACTACTTTTTTGAAACTTTCACCACATCATTGACTAACACTAGTGATAGTCAGTGAATACCCATCAATTTTTCTCATATATTGCTATTTTCCTTTATTCCTTTGTTCTGTTCTTCTACAGATAGTTTTATTGCACCCGTGAGCAGAAACTCACATATTGCCGAGAGATTCCACCTGGCATTATTTTAAAACATATAAATTTTCTAAAGATATTGTCTTATTCTCTACCCATAGTACCTATGCTAGAACAGAGTAGGTGCTCAATCAAGGTTTTTTGAATGACTAAGGGAGTTTATTTTCTAACTGACATGTAAATTTCTTTAATTAAATCTAAACTCAAATAAAAACCCTAGGAGTTCTTAGTCACATGAAATGTGGCCTTTCTATTGTTACTCGCATGCTTTCTATCAGTGATTTGATGAAATGTAATGAAGACAAGAGAGCCAGAGAGTCTCCTGATTCTGGCCTTATTTGTTTCAATTCCCTTGAACTTTCTTGTGTGTAAGAAAGCAGCTTTGTTAACAGACTCTCTTGTGATTTCGAAGAGTGATGAGAAAATTCCAAACCAACTCTTCACTTTTAATTTAATTATATTGATGGAACCTTACACGGAGGATAACACCAGCTATCAATCAACTTTACCTACTTCTGTGCTCTGGAAAAACTCATCTCAGCTCTTTTTTTTCCCACTTCTATCACTGTCTTCCTTTTGTGATTAAGCTAAGATTAACTATCTTTCCAAAGGGAAGTCAGTATTCTGTTCAAATTCATTTTTGGTGGCCAAAGCAATTGGATGCATTTTCCCCATGATGTAGCTCACCATTCACTAAGTTTTCATTTGTATTGTTCTCCTCACAATTGGAACATATTTGCGATCAATATCCTCTTTATGAGGGATGATTACTTCCTGGACCAGGGCCATCACGTAGAAAATTTCAAGGAAAAGGGATACGAAATAGTTTGCACCAGGCCAAGTCAATGGACCAGTCAATTCCTTACACTCTAATTCAGCCTGAACATCTGTTTTAATTACAACACAAAATTTGGTTATTGATGTAAACTTCACATATAATTATAACCCCATATAATTCAGAGTTATTACAGTGTGATGCTAAGAAAGGTAGGAAAGTGGCAATTGCTATTCAGGTAGTAGCCTTGTGTTTTAGAAATTCCATGTAGTCGAAGTAATTACTTGAAATTCCTTGTAAACTAAAGCCACATTTTTCACAGCACAAAAGAAGGGCAAGAACTTAAAATTTTTCTAATAACCTATTGCTATGTGAATGTTAAATTTGATAAAATGCAAGCTTTTTTCCAACCTGAAAAAAACAATGTGCTGAGTGCTTTATTTGCAATAGTTTGTTTAAACTTATGTGTTAGGAATTATCCTCACTTTACAAATAAGGGAACTGAGACACAGTGAAGTCAAGTAAATGGTCCAAGTTCACAGAGCTGGTGAATGTATTCTCTAGATTTGAGCCCAGGAAGCCTGATGCCAAGTCCATGTTCTACTGCTTCTCTGAAGAAGGAATTCTCTGCACACTATAGATGAATGCACACCCTCTCTTGGCTAATTTTCCTCATTGTTAAAGTAAATTTATTTTTTGCTTTTTGGTTTTTTTGGGGGGTTTTTTGAGGAAGATTAGCCCTGAGCTAACATCCACGACCAATCCTCCTCTTTTTGCTAAGGAATATTGACCCTGAGCTAACATCTGTATCCATCTTCCTCCATTTTATATGTGGGATGCTGCCACAGCATGGCTTGATGTGCAGTGTGTAGGTCTGCACCCTGGATCCAAACTGGCAACCCTGGGTCACCAAAGTAGAGGGTGCAAACTTAACTGCTATACCACTGGGCCAACCCCAAAATGTTTTTATTTTATAAATTTCATAATCCACTTTTGCTTTTCTATATAGTATCACAACCCTTGGTATTAAGTCAGTCAATGTTTAACTTAATGTTGTTATCTGTCAGTATTCCACCATGGAATGATAAACTTTAATGAAATAACATATTATTTTGGAAATTCTAGTGGGTAAGCATGTTCAAAGTCTCCAGGTACAATCAGGAGTCCAATATGTGTCATCAATTTTGTAACTTTGCTGTATCACTTGATAAGTCTAGATTTTAGAATTTCAGGCCTTAAAATAAGGCAGGCAAACTAAGTACAAAACTTTCATTTCTGAATAATTGAAACTTATCATTGTACCTTTACCACAATCATCACAACCATCATCTGTGCCATTTATTGAGCACATGCTACATGATTTGCAAATATTGTCTCATTTAATCCTCGCAATTCTATGAGTGGGTGTTATCTTCAGTTGAGGGGACTGAAGTTGAGGAGGGTTAAAGTAACTCTCCCCAAATCCCACAAGTCACAAATCCCCAATCAGTCTGAAGGAGCGGGGGGAGCCTGGGTAGAACCTGGTTTATCTGACTCTGAAATTCACATACCTTCACAACAGAATGGCTCATTATAGGATTTAGACAAATAAAGTGATAGATAAATTCTCTTGACAACTGGATCAGTGTTTCTGTAAGTCAGGGTCCAGAAAGAAGACAGAAATTAGACCAGTCATATAAACAGGTAAAACCTAAATAAAGAATTATTAACTGCATATAAAGTTGCTGCTTACGTAACTGAAAGGATAAAAAGAGAAATGTAAGGTATCTTGGAGGTAGCAACTGCAGGAAGCAGCAAATACTGCTATGGTCAAGAGAACAAAAGGAGGGAACAGAGAAGAGATTGGACTTATTAAAATGTAGAAAGGAGGCCCCATATAGCTGAAACTCAGAACTCTGAAGAGAAAGCATTGCCTCCCTGGTGCTGGTTTCTATGGAGTGGGGAAAAATGAGGCTGGTTTCCAGAATGTTAAAAAAAGCCCTGCAGACTAGATTTAGTGATTGCTGCGGGAAGGATCTGTTGTTCCTGCAGTGAAGAAGCACTGCTGATGTGTGACATTCACAGAAATCCCACAGGAAACAGACAGGAAGAAGCAAGTCCCATCTCCCTCCTCCAGCCTTGCAGCTGCCTGACTGTGCTTATGAGCAGAGCCTTACCTTGAGGCAACAAGTAAAGCAGAGACGTGGAGTGAAGAACCCCAGCTCTAACCTCAGACAGCAGAGAATAGAAGGTGAGTTTGGAGCTGAAATACAACAACTTCATAACTGGTACCATGGGAAAATTAATTATGGATATCATCTGCACTCCCAGGTCTGTGGCACTTTAGAATCAGACACCCAGGTGTCTATGGGAGGAATTTTGTGCTCAAATTAGAGTGATATGGGATTTTTTTTAACTAAATTTTCCTTTTTTGCTTTTTTTCTCTACCTCTACTTTTCATCCCTCTAATACCTTAATTACATCCCTTCCCATCCTGATCTGTTACCACCTGGAATAGCAAACTACAGTTCATGAGAAGTGGGTAGTAAAGCAAAGATTCAAAAATACAAAAAGGAGAAGGGGATTGTGAAAAAATATTCTTCTACCTAGTAAATCCAGACTTTATGATTCCACAAAACAACTTGTATATTTGAGATAAAATATTAGATGACTTCTATTTTAACATTCGTAATGGAAGTTAGAGAGAAAAATGGTCCACATGCATTCGGGGACTATTCTTATACTCTCCCCAATACATGAAGTAGACAGCAAAATAAATTATTTGTGTTGTCACAATTGCATTGGTTTCATAAATATTTTATTATTAAACTCCATTTTCTCATACAATATCCCTGTTGATGAAATTATTTTTGCCTTTAACAATAGAATGTGGCAGGTATACAATGTAGGATAAATAATCAGTGTGAAATTTTATGCTTCCTTTATGAGAACTCTGCCAGAGCCAAAGCACATGGATCAAATTTGTGTCATACCCTCTAACTGATGCTGGGATATAGTTCTGAAAGCAAATATAATAAATACATATTTATTAAGTTCCTACCATGTGCCAGGATCTAAACATTGGGAATACAAAAAAGGAATAATGCAAATAGGCATCTAGATATGAATGAAATTAAAGGAATTATGGAAAAATATTATGTACAACTCTCTGCCAATAGATTTTAATATCAAGTGGGAATGGAAATATTTAGGATAACATAAATGTAATTATTTAAAAGTAACTTCAAAAGCTAAATTATTATTAATCATAAAAGAATCAGAATTTGTCAAAGAATGAAACTCAAAATAGGTGGCAACAAAAAATGGTTTAACAATCATGTTCTAGTTCATTTTTAAGGTCATAGAGCCTGACTAAATTAAGAGATATAATTATATTTCATGGGAAAATAGGATAGAAATATTTAAAGCTAGCCCAAATTAACACATAAATATACCATATACCTATTTTTTATTCCAACATTGGAATAGCAATCATAGTTTCTGCTCCTTTGTCCTTCAACGTGGAGGGAATAAACATTAGTTTAACATTCTTGTTATCAATTCTCCACCTCACTTATCCGTGGAAGGAGGAGTACATTTTCTGATGAGTGAGTTTAGCCTAGGGAAATAGGCATGAAAAGCCCCCACATATTCCCTTTCTCCTTCTTTGTAATCTGTTTGCCTTAAGAGTAGGCTATCTGATATGTTTTCTGCAATAAGCTAAACAGCATACTTGCAACAAACCTTGGGGCACCTGTGGTCTTCCAGCACCACCAATGACAGGCTAGGCAAGTCTGGTTCTGGGACCTACATTTAGGAAACCCATTATTTTATAACATCTAAGTCATATCTTTCCATCTAGCCTTTAACTGTGATAAAGGTTATATTTTTAACTTTATCTGCTTAATGTGTTTTCCCTATTAGCGATAATATTTATAGAATTTCATCAAAACCCAACACTTTCTAATACCTGTTACTTTGAAGCTGAAGTTGATCTTAACATTCCTCTGGAAGAATAAATATATCAACTAAGTACCCACTAAAGTTAAGAAAAATTAAAAAGAAAGGTGAATATGGGTGCTTTTCCCCTTCAGTTATTAAAATATATCATAAAGTTCCTGTAAATAAAATGTGTTACTACCAAATGATCTGACCTGTCACATCAGGTCTCCCAGGTGGTATCCAACTCTTGAAAAATATTAGATAGAGGATGAACATTCTATATGCAATTTTCTTTTGCTTCCTTTATTAATCCCTAGGCTAACATTATAAAAGTAATTATTCTGAAGTCCACTTTTAATTGTTACCAAGAGAAGAGACAATAATGCTAGAAGAGCAAGAAGTCATTTCTTAGTTTTTTCTGAGGCCATCAAGTGAATGTAGGATATCAAAAGACTGTGCATCACGTTGTCGGAAATCATCCTTTCTTTGCCCACTGTATTCCCCAATACTATCATAAAATGAACATTTTACCTTCTGTGGTAGCAGGTCCACATTCTTAGGGCCTGAATATTTGAATTTCACTTTCCTTTAATGCTGTTTATATATGCACATATCATTTGCCTAAGTCCCAGTACGTTAGAGACTAACTGCATGTCACACGGAACCCGGTGCACTATGCTTCCAGGAGTCTTACCTTCAAAAGTTAAAGGTACAGTTGCTCTTTGAGTCCTGAAATCCACTTCAAGAAATGAACTATGAGCACAAGCCTATGTCATTGAGAAGGTTCAAGCAAGTTTACTCAAGGCAGGAATGTATTTCAGAATAGAAAATGCTGTACAATGAATCATAGGTGGTGACTAAATTGAAATACACAATTGAGGTTTCAGAATAGAGTAGAAAAAATACCCCTAGGTTATTCAACTTTTAAGAACAGGTTGTAGTATTACGTTTCCCTCACCTCATCCTTGGAATCAGGGTTGATGAGAACATGACTGAAATGTGACTAAATGTTGAAATCCTACAACTTGGTTAAATTTTGGATCTCAAGCCTAAAATTGTATGTAGCCTTTGAAAGAACAAAGAAATCCTAAAATTTTTAACATATATTCTGACATATTGTAATAATGGAGTTATATATTTAATAAAATTTGTATATATTTATAGTTCCACGCAAAATTAGCCAAAGAATAACAGAATAAATTCATACAATTCAATGGACCTACCAAGAGACAAAACGCAAGTAAACGACACTAGAGTGAATTTACTGAGGCAGATGATTATACAATATTATTCCACAGAGCTAATGTTGAAATGGATGCTTTTTCATTGGAATGTTTACTCCTCAAACACATATATTAATGGCAAGAAGAAAAAGAAAATTACCAAGCAAAATACACTTCAATATAATGACAACTCCCTAAATATCCTGATTTTATGAAGAAAAGAAATCTTATTCCTCTCTTAATCTTCTTAGTCTTCTCAAGTTGCAGTAACAAAATACCATAAACTGGGTGGTTTAAACAACAGAAATTTATTTCTCACAGTTGGGAAGTACAAGATCAAGGCACTGGCAGCTTCAGTTTCTGGGGAGAGCTCTCTTCCGGCTTGCAGATGGCTGTCGCCTTACTGTGTTTTCACGTCTTTTCTTTCCTTTCCTTTTGTTTTTTTTTTGAGGAAGATTAGACCTGAGCTAACTGCTGCCAATCCTCCTCTTTTTGCTGAGGAAGACTGGCCCTGAGCTAACATCCATGCCCATCTTCCTCCGCTTTATATGTGGGACGCCTACCACAGCATGGCTGCTGAAGCAGAACATGCACACTTAACTGCTGTGCCACTGGGCCGGCCCCTCACTTGTCTTTTCTTATAAGGGCAATAATCCCCTTTGAGGGATTCACTCTCTTGACCTAATTACCTCCCAGAGGCCCCATCACCAAATACCATCACACTGTGGGGCTAGGATTTCAACACATGAATTTTGGGGAAACACAATTTAGTCCATAGCACCCTCAGTTACTTTGCAGTTAATAAATTGTTATAATTTATATGAAAGCATATGGAAGTAAAAAAAATTGTAAATTAACATTCATATTGTATGCTGGAATAAACACTAAAGTATGAAAATTAAATAAATAATATTTTGATTTATTATAAATCTGGGATTTTTTAACTCAAAACTTTCTAGCGATATAGCTACCCATATTCAGGAAATTACTGAGAAAGAGAATTTTTCCTAACTAAAATCTCAAAATGCATTTTTAAATTAAAAAAATATATGACTCTATTATAGATTTATTTTCAGTGTCAGAACTGGTCTTTTATTTCCATTCCATGCACACACATCAGTTACTCCAAGCCATACTTGGAAAACACAAACCTTTAAGAATCCTTTAAAACACTATATACACCTGTAACTACAACAGCTCTCCGTTAGTTTTTCTAAATACATCCTCTTCCTGTCTCCTACCCTTTTCTGTTATGATAAGACCTATTAGTTAATCCAATTCTGTATAATGCAGTGATATTTTCCTTTCTGCATCTTACCAAGCCAGAAATCTAGCTGTTTCCCAAGAAAAATCTTCTTGGGAAAAACTGGAAAGAATTGTGAAGTCCCAGAGAAGCTGCTAAGGGGAAACTCTCCACGTGTTGATGGCATCTCTGTCCACACATGGAGCCGATGCTCTCTGTCCTTTGTTAGAAGACCAATAGAGAACATCATTGTGGCAGAGGTGGCTAGTTGCTTTCCCAATATCCATTCTCTGCCTCTTCATGAGTCAAAAAATCTAGATTTTATTGTAGGTGAAGGATCAGGATCTTTTTTTAATTTTACTTTTTTTCTCTAATCCTGTGCGGGTCACTTCCTTTGTAAAATATAGTTAATATGTTGTGCGACTTTCAAATTCCAATCAAGTTTCTGATCACTTGCTCTCAATTTCTCTATTTACCTCTTCACAGAAGAAAAACCAACATGTTATGTACCAGTGTTCATCCAGGGAGCATACTTTAAGTAGTACTGTATTACACGATTCCATGTCCTAACCTCTTACAGTTAGTTGTAATCAATGAAGTATAAGGGAAGTTATAAGGTGGGACTTCAAAGAAATTTCCTTAAAAGGAGTATAGACAACTTGCATGTGCTCTTCTTGCCCTCCCCCTTTCCCACTTCCTGCCTGCAATGTAGGCCTGATGGCCAGACTTCCATTGCACCATTGTGCTAGGGAAGAGAAGCTAAGTATAGTGGATGAGTAAGATAGAAGGAGCCTGAGGCTCTGAAAAGACTGTGAAACTCTCATATGTATTCTAGATTCCTAGACACTGAACTCTGTGAGAGGTTTCCAACTTCTACCCTGTTCAGGCCGCTGTTGTTTCTAATATTTGTCACTAGCTGCAAAACATTATTTCTATTTCATATTGACCACTGCTTCAGTCCTGGTGGTCTAGTAGTTAAGATTTGGCACTCTCACCACCAGCCCCAGGTTTGTTTCCTGGTCAGGGAGCCACACCACCCATCTGTTGGTTGTCATATTGTGGCAGCTGTGTGTTGCTGAAAGCTATGCCATCGGTATCTCAAATACCAGCAGGGTCACCCATGGTGGACAGATTCCAGCGCACTAGGGAGAAAATTTCTGAAAAAATTGGCCATGAAAACCCTATAAATTGCAGTAGGGCATTGTCTGATATAGCACCAGAAGGTGAGAGGGTTGGCGCAGAAGAATGGGTGCCATTCCACTCTGTTGTACACATGGTCACTAGGAGTCGAAATTGACTCAATGGCACCAACAACAAATTGACACCTACACTTTAACAATCTGGAAGATAAAGCAAAATGAGACTAGAAATTCCTCTTGAAGAGAATAGAAAATTTAGAGCAATTCACTGAAGCTCCAAACCCAGATTAAAAGGCCTGAGGGTTTCATCAAGCTGATTAATTAACAAGTCAGAGCAGTGAGGAGTGTTGACTACTCCCACACTCCTCATGTGGGCTAAGTAACGGGAAGCAGAGGTATTCGCCTTTCTATTAAATAATTGGTTCTGTAACTGAAGAGATAAGGAAGAACTATAGAAAGCCACACACATTCCAGGAGAAAAACAACCAGAAAAGCCATCTAGATAGCATCCCCTATCCCATAATCCACCTATAGGATACAAAACACAAAAAAGATAGATGGTTAGGACAACTCAAATGTAAAGATTAGCAGTTAGCCTTGAATCACCAAACGTTTCAAGAAAACCAATTCCTTGAAAGAAAGGTACCTAATCAATACAGAAACCAAACCCAAGAAAAATATTTTATGAGCAAATAGAACTTGAAAATTAGAAAAATATAATTAAATCTATATATTCAAGAGAATATCACATTAAAAAAAGTAACTAGAAATCATGAGATTTTTAAATGTAATTTAAAATTAACTGAACTTTCAGTAAAGTATCCTTTCACTTATTTAACAAATATTTCTTGAGCTTCTACTTCTCAGTTCCAGGTCCTGTTTCAGGTCATCTGTTATAATTGGGAACAAGACAGCACAGAGCTTGGTTTGTACTGTTTGTATAACTTTATTTCATGTGGTGGAGACACAATGAATAAAAGATGTCTCTGCCACTGTCTTTTCTTTGAAAACCACTTTAGAAAAAATAAAGAGAAAAGAAAAATACACAGAGAAGGAAACTGAATCTTCAATAAAACTAGGAAATAGAAACAAACATAAAGCAACATCTATGAGAAAAGGCTGTCTAATGCAGGAAAATTGGACCTGGTTAATGGAGATGTTCGAGAGCAGACCTATGCCTTGCAAGGTTTCAGGAAATACACATTTGTCAAAAGTAGATAGTACTTTCCACAAAAACAAACCCATCATCCCAGGAGGTATAGGTGAGCGTTTCCTATCAGCATGCCTCTGGGCCCACTTGAAATCTTGAAATGGGAGAGAAAATGGGATAAAAGTGAAAATATAATATGCTATCTTTGCAAGAAGCAGGCCATTAGAGTGATAGCTCAAAGAGGAAAAGTAAGTGGGAATCAGTTCTTAGTATATTATCTTAGTTACATGAACACCTCTTGCTACATCCAGTGGTCTGTTCTTGATCTTCATTTTGCTGGGCATTTCGACTGCATTTGAGAAAACAGACTAATCATTCGCTGTTGAAATCCTTTCTTCCTTTGGCTCTGGAACATCAAACAGCCTTCATTTCAATCCCACTTCATTTCAATCCCACTTCATTTGTAACTCCTTCTGAGCTATCTCCTCCCTTCCTCTCCCTAGTTCCTAAATATTGGATTGCCATGTGCCTAATCCATAATTCTTTTATTTTGTCTATTGATACTCCTCCCTAAGTGATGTCCTCTATTCCTACAATTAGTGCTATGTATGTGCTGATAACTCCAAAGTTTATCTGCAGCCCTCGCATCTCCCCAAGAATTTGATTAATAATGTACTCCCTGCTTAACGAGTCTACTTGACCGTCCAACAATCAGTTAAAATTAAGCATGACCAATGTCCAAAAATGAATTCCTAATTCTCAATCTTTTCAATACGCACATATCCCTTAGGAAAAAACCCAGAAAGAAGTAAGGTAAAAATAAAATGTCCCACTGATTCATACAATTGCTCAGGATAAAAACATAGCTGTCATTCCTGAGTACAATCTATCTTCCATATTCTTACCAATAAGCAAAGGTAGAAGATTAAAATAAGATGAGCCCAGAACAAGTTGTGCTGCTAGAAAACAAATGTGTGATTTAAATAAAAAAGGATGGCAGCTTGTTCAGGAGTCGACCTGAAGGAGTTCATAAAGGGCAAAGCTTGAACAATTTGATCAACGAAATAAATACTGATGATATTGGATTTGAACTCATAGTTCCATCTATGGATGCCAAAATTAGGTGGAAGTTTGAAGAAAAATATGAGTTGAATAGCCTCAAACTATTTCCCCTAAGATATATTTCTTTACTACAAAGGTTAATTTAGTAATTTATAGTCAAGGAACTCAGACACCATCACAACCAACTAATCAAGTTTTATATCCCAAGGAATAAGAATATCATATCAACCTCACAAACTCTTTGATAAGATGCACTGAGAAGGATGAAAATTGGTTTTTGTGATATTCTTGTCAAAACGGCGCAAATTCATCTCATTCCAATCATGAGAAAATATCAGATAAATCCAAACTGAAAGACAGTCTATAAAATAATGGATAATTCTTCAAAAGTTTCTAGATCGTGAAAGAAAAGGAAAGATTGAGGAACTACTTATTGAAACTTGGGGAACACTAAGGAGATATAAAAAATAAATGCAACATTACACACCTATCAGAATGTACAAAATCCAGAATACTGACAACACCAAATGTTGGCAAGGACGTGGAGCAACAGGAACTCTCATTTATTGCTGGTGGGAATGCAAAACGCTACAGCCACTTTGGAAAAAAGTTTGGCAATTTCTTACAAAACTGAACATACTCTTATCATACGATCCAGCAATCATGCTCCTTAGTGTTTACTCAAATGAACTGAAAATATCTCCGTGCAGATGTTTATAGCAACTATATTCATAATTTCCAAAACATGGAAGTAACCAAGATGTCCTTCAGTACTTAAATGGACTAATAAATTGTAGTACATCCAGACAATGGAATGCTATTTAGCATTAAAGAGACATGAGCTATCAAACTATGAAAAGATATGGAAGAAGTTTAAATACATATTATTCAGTGAAAGAAGCCAATCTGAAAAAATTACATAATGTGTGAGTCCAATATGACATTACAGAACAGGCAAAACCATGGAGATGGTAAAGAGATTAGTGGTTGCCAGAAGTTAAGGGGGAAATAGAAATGAATAGCCAGAGCGTACAGGATTATTAGGGCAGTAAAGCTACTCTGTACAATACATCATTATACATTTGTCAAAACCCAAAGAATAGACCAGGAGTGAACCCTAATGTAAACTATGGACTTTGGGTGATAACAATGTGTCAGCGTAGGTTCATGGATTGTAACAAATGTACCACTCTAATGTGAGATGTTGATGATGGGGGAGGTTATGCACATGTGGGGACAGGGGGCATATGAGAACTTTGTACTTTCCACAGAATTTTGTGGTGAACCTAAAACTACGCTAAAAAATAAAATTTACTAATTAAAAAAAAACTAAATGCAACACAGTATCCTAGATAGGCTTCTGGAACAGAAAAAGGACATTAGTGGAAAAAATGGTAAAATTTGAATAAGAAACGTTAATTTTCTGGTTTGACTATATTACGTTATGTATGATGTTAACAGAAGTGGATGCTGGGTGAGTAGTAAACAAACACTCTCCGTATAACATTTGCAACCTTTCTAAAAGTTTAAAATTAGTTCAAAACAAGAGTTTTGCCAAAACACGGACAAACTGGTATGGAAAATTTGTAAGATCTGTGAAGAACTGAAATCTACACTTTTTAACATTAAATTTCTCTGCGACTTGTTTTAAAGATAAAATTATCTGATGAAAGAATTAAAAATTACCATGTATGATACCTTTGTTTTCTGACTCCTTATGGGCTCTCATTTTTCATCTCATGGTGGAGGATGACATAGAAACCAGGGCAGAGTCTTAATTCCTTCTGGGTAGGAAATGGACCAGAGTTCAAATAAGGACCAGTCATATTTCTTCCTGCAATTGCAACTCTTCATTCTCGTTCTGAAAAGAGAGACTAAGAAAGTGGACTTTTTGCTTGAGCTTGAAATGAGAAAAGGAATTGGAATCCTGAAACCCCTCTGCTCTTCCATCCAAACTCCTGTTAACCAGCCCCTCTGCTAAGAAAAGGGCTCGGATATGGAGTAGAAAGAAGTTTAAGGAAAAGCTAAAGGATTTTTAAAAAATAATAGTGTATATCTAAATTCAATAGTGAAAGTGAATTGAATAAATATTCTTTTAGGGAACATCCATTGCTAACCATTTTGTCAATCCATTTTTTCGAAAAAACAAATCCTAGAAAGGAAGTTGACAGTTATTTTCTACATATTTTTACACCCATATGCGGAATTTTTGAAAACATCAAGTATAAAGAGTACTAGATTCCAAAGAGAGTTCAAAAGAAAATCGCAAAATATATATATATTTAAATCCAAAGCTAATCAGTCCAATAGTCTTTATGACAACAGAAGTTATTAATGCCATGGGAGAATATAAAACTATCTAGAAAGAGTATATAGAATAATAAAGGGAGTTGACTTAGAAAAACACTTCTGCTGTATCAATGGTAAACTGACATGTCATTATTTATGAAATCACAAGTGGACAGGGACAATGAACAGACTCATCATGATTCAAAGACAAAAATACCCCAAATTCAGTTTTTTTCAAATTCTTCTCTCAAGCTTCTCTCCTGGGATATAAAAAAGAAAATCCTTCTTCTTTTACCAAATCCTTTCCCATTCTAGATGATGCGGATGGAAAACAGCCGCCAGAGTAAGAGGCAGTTTCGCTATTTGCCTGCTTGCTAGAGAAGAAATTCCCTTAGAGACCCATGTAATTGCATTTGCCACGAAAATAGGTGTTGCGGAACTTTTCATGTATAAACAGTGCAAGTTGAAACAGTGTTCAAGAGCAAAATTTAGACCTATCAATTTGAAGATTCTTTCTTGAAGAAGTGGTCCAATCTATACTTTTGCATTTAGTAAAACACTGCTTGAAGTGGAAATCAATTCCTGAGTTAATTTAAACTTAAAGCTGTCTAAGTACCCTGGAGTCTCAGAGCTCCTTAAAGCATTTTGTGACAAGATTCCATTAGGGACAAAAATATACTTATGAAACTCAAAGGTTACATATTGAATTTATATATATCATATAATAGAGCATACTCTGCACATAATATAGTGATGTGAATAAAATTTAGCAGGCTTTCCTAATGATTTCACATCAGTCAGCTATTTGATTCAAGAAATGAAGTATTAGCAATTTACTGCAAGCTGCCAGGATGGTTGTCAGCCTCACTATTTCTAGTTTCATCCTCTCTCCCCTCAGAGGTTTCCACACTCTTAAAATTCTATTTTCCAAATACAAACCCAATTTTTAAAAAAACGTATAAAGAAATATATAAATAGCAACCAACGATCATTTTGGTAGTGTTCCCCCACTCCTAGCCTCCCATAAAAGAGAGTTTGTTACAAGCTTTAGGGGAAGTTTTTGAAATCAAGGAGAGAACGTGCCAGTCCTCAGGAGGAACTAGAGCTTGAAACTAGCAAGTGTCTGGGTCTCTCTCTCTGCTTCGGGGTCATTTAACTTCACTTCCATCTACGTTTCTGATTCATGGGTTCTCCAATGGTCCAAACCCAGCTTCTTTATATTCCCAATACTTACTGAGGTGTCTGACAGTATTCTCTATTTTCTGAGCCCCAGTTTCATATTCCTAGAGAGAAGATCCAATTTTTTTACATTAGCTCAATTCCTTAACCCAGAGAGAGGATTCTGAGGGGCACACAGGATCACAAAGGCCCACTCCTAAAAAATAAAGGAGGGAGAAACACTATTTATCTAACTCAACATCAGTACAAAAGACAAAACAGAACTGGGGAGCAATATTTTGAATTAATGTACATGCCAAAACAAAGCATCAACAAATTAAGTCCAACAATACATGTAAAAGAAACAGATAAGACATCGTGTCCAACTGGGGTTTATCTCAGGAATGCAAAGCTGTTTTGACATTTAGAAGCCATGAGTGAAATTTACTATACTAACAGAATAAGGAAAAAATTACACAATCATCTCAATAGATGGGAAAAAAGCCCTTGGTAAAATTTAACAGTCATTGACTATTTTTTTAAAAAGTCTTAGCAAGTTAGAAATACATCTGCGATATGATAAAGAGTATCTATGAAAAACATATTGCTAGAGTTATACATAATGGCAAAATATTGACAATTTCCCTCTAAGAGAATGGAGCATGGATGTCTGATCTCACTTCTTTCATTTAATGTTAGGTTGATGGCCCTATCTAATGCAATTAGGTAACAAAAAATAAAATAAAAATTATAAAGATTGAAAAGAAAGAAATTAAATGACTTGTGGTTGATAATTTTATGTATCAATTTGACTGGGCCATAGCATCCAGATATTAATCAAATATTATTCTGTATATTTCTGTGAAACTGCTTTTCTGGATAAGATTAAGGTTTGAATTGGCGGACTCTGAGTACAGCAAATTGCTCTTTATAATGTGAGTGGGCCTCATCAAATCAGTTGAAGGCTTTAATGGAACGAACAGTGACCTCTCCTGAGCAAGGAGGAATTCTGCTAGCAGACTGATTTTGGACTTCAGCTGCAAATCTTCCCGGAGTCTCCAGCCTGCTGGCCTACCTCATCCGATTTTGAACTTGTCGTGTCTACATAATCATGTGAGCCAATTCCTTAAAACAAATCTCCCTCTCTCTATGTATAGTAGCCCGCCACCCTTATCCACAGGGATACTTTCCAAGACCACCACTGGATGCCTGAAACCAGAGATAGTACTGAACCCTAGGTATACTATGATTTTTTCCTATATATACATACCTATGATAGTTTAATGTATAAATTAGGCACAGTAAGAGATTAACAATAACAACGTAATAAAATAGAACAACTATAACAATAGACTGTAATAAAAGTTACCACAGTCCTTAGAAACCTCAGCATGTGATTTTTTTTCTTTCCTTATTAAGCTGAGAATTTTCCCCTAAAGGAAGCGCTTTACACTTCTCTTTGGCATATCTGAATTGCCAGCATCACCACTCTTGCACTTTGGGGCCATTATTAAGTAAAATAAGGGTTACTTCAACACAAGCACTGGGATACCGTGACAGTCAATCTGATAAACGAGATGGCTACTAAGTGACTAAGGAGCAGGCAGCATATATAGTGTGGATACACTGCGCACAAGAATGATTCCTGTCCTGGGCAGGAAAGAGCAGGACAACCCGAGATTTCATTACGCTACTCAGAACAGCCCAATTTAAAACCTATGAATTATTTCTGGAATTTTCTATTTAATATTTTCAGACTGTGGTTGACTTTGGGTCCCTGAAATCACAGAAAGTGAAACCGCAGATAAGGGGGGACTATTGAAAATACACATCTTGTTGGTTCTGTTTCTCTGGAGAACTGTCAGTAATACATGTACTCACACAAGAGAAATAAAAACCTGTCTCAAACAAGCTACACAAAGTGCTTTTTAGTAACTTTATTAAAAAGAATCCCGAGTTGGAAACAATCCGTAACTCCATTAAACTAGAAACAATCCATAACTCCATCAACAGGGGATAGATAATTAAATTGTAATATAATTATGCAAATACAATACTTCTCTGCAATAAATAGGAACTAACTACAGATATATGAGACTACATGGATGAATTTCAAAAAGATTATATTGAATAAAAGAATCCAGACGCGAAAGAGTACATTCTGTAGATCCTATTTCATGAAGTTCAAGAAGAGGGAAAAGTAATTTGTGGTGATTGAAATGAGAACAGTGGCTGTCTGTGGGGGCAGGGAGGAGGTTGGTAGGAGGAACAAGGAACAAGGGGATTTCTGGTGATGGAAATATTCGATATCTTCACTGGGGAATTTTATAAGATTTGTGCATTTTACAGTACGAAGCTTTACTTCATTCAAATAAACAAACAAATAAAGATACATGTAAATAAATAAATACATAATATGGGAGTGGGGTGAAATTTGAAAGAACATGGTCTGTTCTGGGAAGATCTCACTAAGAAAGTGACTTTTGACGAAGACTTAACGGGGGAGAGTCAGTGAGCCACGAGGCTGTCTGGGGAAAGTGTTCTGGTAGAGAGAGCAAGAACAAATATCCCAAGGCGGGAACATGCCTGGCGTGTGGGAGAAAGAACAAGGAGACTGGTGTGACCTTGGAGCAGCTAGTGCACAGGTCACATAAGCCCTTGGGGGCTGTTTTTAGGACTTTGCTTTTATTCTGAGTTTTATGGCAAGGCCCTGCAGTGTGTAGTGGAGGCCTCACATTACTGCACTTACAGAACAAAAGATTGCTTTAGAAAGCCCCTTCTCCTTTAGAAAGATTCCTTTTCCTGTGGCATATAGAAAATTAAACAAGAAGTTGTAAATTTGATTATAATTTCAAGGCTAAGCTCTATCAAGTCCAACCTCCATTATAACAGCATTCGTATACTCAGCAAGTATAAAATGGAAACAATTAAAAATATTACTGTAATTTTGCAATCCAGTTACCATTCTTAATATTTCCAAACAATGTCATGTGAAAAGAATGTAATCTTATATTAAAACCCTTACATGCCAAGATGGTAAACAACATAGAAACTTATTTTCTAAATTGCAAAATCCTGAGAAACACAAATGAGATTTGAATCTATGCAGTTGCCTTTTACATACAGGTGCAAGTGTTTGACCACTATACAGAGCAAAGAAAAGTTTGAATTCTTAATATGACTCATTAGTCTTCTCATTTATATAATGAGTTTTTCCAGAAATTCTCAGAAAACGCATAACTAAAATTTTATTCCTTTGGTAAAATTAGGCATGAAATAGTTCCCAGATTTGAGTTGGTTTGTAGGCTTAAGGACTTTTTAGCTCACTATGCTAAACTAAATAATGGCCCCCCTGGATATCCACATGCTAATCTCCGAACCTGTGGTATTAACTTAGACGGGAAAAGGTACTTTACAGGTGTGATAGAGTTAATAATCTTGAGATAGGGCAATTATGCTGGATTTTCCAGGTGGAACTGGGAAGGAGAGCAAAGAACAGAGGCAATAATGATGGAAACAGAATGAGATTTGTAGATGCCATGCTGCTGGCTTTGAAGATGGAAGAAGGGGCCACAAGCCAAGAAATGTAAGGAAAGCAGGTCCAAGAGCTAGAAAAGAGAACAAAAAGGATTTTCTTCACAGATCCTCTGGAAGGAACCATCCTTGCCAACACTTTGCCAATCACCTAGCCCAGTGAAACTGATTTCAGACTTCCGACCTCCAGAACAAGAGAATAAATTTGTGTTGTTTTGAGCTAAGAAGTTTGTAGTCACTTGCTACAGCAGCAACAGGAAATTAATGCATCCACATTGTGAAATGGAAATCTAAAATTTCCCTTTTTTATAATGTATGGAAAACGCTGTCAAAGAAAAATTGCACCAGACAAGTTAAACAGGTAGAGACGACTTCATTGAAGACTATTGCAATAGTAATCAAGACTATTCCAGTAGGGGCAAGAGATGGAACTCCACTCCACTGAATCAAGCTGGGAAAGCTGTAATCACTGCAGTGAGCTAGTGGAAAAGTACTGGGGGAGGTTGGTCAATGTGATTAGGCCATCTGTGTGTGCTAAGTGGCTTTTGTCAAAGTTAATTTTCTATCCTCCATGGATACTGGGAGATAGGAGCTTTTTCTTGATGATCACATTTCAAAAAGACAGACCCCAGATCTTGGAGAAAGACGTCCCTGGGTTGTAATCCTGGCAAGAGTCTGAAGGAAGATTTAAACTACAAAGGGGCAGAGAAAGAATTTATAATTGCAAGTTTTCTAAAGTGAATGCTCTCAGAAAAAGGAGGTCAGTGACCTATAATCAGAAAGAAAACTGTCTAAAGTTTAGTCAAGCTGAGGGGAACATTAAGGCCATTTGGTCAATGCCCACTAAAAAACTCAGTCAAAACCAAATCAAATATTTATCTCCGTTGAATTGGTCACATACATTAATCATATTTGTTTATTTCTTACATAAAAATTTGGAAGTTTTAAAATCATAGTAATAAATGAATACTTGCCTGTTAACAAGAAAAAAATATTTTAGAGAAATGAACATGTGACTTTAAACTCTTAAAACATAAATAGGAATTATTTCAGTGAAATGTGTTTTTTATTTGAACTATTAGAAAGCAGAAATATTTTACAATTTTGGAATTATTTTATTAGTATGTTCCTCCTTAAAATAGAAGAGACCTAGAAATGAGAGAGATGTGAAAATGCCATGTACAATTAGAAAAAAAAAGAAAAGAAAAGCCTAGATTTAAATACTAGTAGAAGAATACTGGTGCTTTTTTAGAATAATCCTCAAGTGTGCATATTAATTATCACAATATTTATTGAGCAAATATTATGCCCTAGACCCTAGGGCAATAAAATTATTGAGAAAAAGTACATGTCTTTTCAATATACACAAACCAATATATGAAAATAAACAAATTGCAGAACAGGCTGGTAAGTGACATTTTAGAGATGAGTGAAACACCTATGGGGTCATGAAAAATAGAATATCTACCTCTGCCTCGAGGAATGAGGTAATATTTCGCTGGGGAGGTAATATTTAAACTGATTCTTGAAGATGAATAGAAAACACAAGGTGGACAGAGGGTTAGAAAGCATTTTCGGAGGAAATAGTATGTGAAAATTTTTAAGATAGAATTAAAGAGCATAATTTGTCAAGATGATGGAGAGTTCACTTTAACAGAAGAAGGAGGACCTTGTCAACAAATATAGAGATAAAGTCAGCTGAAGTTGTAGGAATAGCAGCGGTGGTGAGAGAAGTAACAATACAAATGGAATAATATTACAACAGAAACAATAGAAATAGCCACTTTTTAATGCACGCTTACATAAGACACTCTAAGTGATTTCAAGGCTTTATCACATTTAATTATCAAATGTATGAAGTAGATTTTATGTCTGTTTTACTGATGAGGAACCCAAGGTTTAGAAAAGATAGAGAATAGTTTAAAAGACTGTGAAAGACCTTGCTGGCTGTAAGAAATTTGGAGACTAATCATTAGACAAATCAGAGATCGGTATTGTCTTCTTTGTTATTTTATTGTTGTTAAATAAAGGAGTGATTGGGTCACTTTTGTCTTTTGGTGAAATAGTTTTGTGACAATATAGGAAATAAAACCAGAATGTTGGCAACGAAAGGAAACTGAAAGACTCCTGGTGAAGTAGTCAGTAAGTGACCTAATTAATGGTTTGCATTAAAGGCTGTAAGATGCTTGAACATGAGTTTGGGGTATTACTTATCCTTGGAATCTCAGAACTCAGCCCAGAGCCAGGCAATGATGTTCAATACACGTTTTGCAGAACTCAATAATGGACTAAAAGAGTAAAATGTTCAGAGAGGAATGGAAAATAACAAATTATTGTGAATGCCTACTAGCTGGCTGGTGCTTAGATTTTTAATTTTTTTATCAGGGAAGTCCTTTAAGATTATTATTACAATAATTTTAGAGATAATAAAACTGAGCCTCATAAATATTCACTGAAGAGAAAAGTCATCCATTCACAGTCTCTAGGCTGGTCCAGGATGGCCCTGACCAACTGGGATTGTTCACATGACAGTGGCATGGTTTTAAGAAAATAAGCAAAAATTGCAAGGACTCTTGAGGCTATTCCAGAGCTCGTACACTGTACTTCTACCAGATTCTATTGGTCAAAGTCAACAAATCAGGCCAATTCACAGGGTGGCATAATAGATTCCACTTTTTGTTGGGAGTATCTGCAGTCACATTGGAGAGGGTCTAAATAGAAGAAGAGGTGAAGATTTGAAGACATTTTTGAAATCAATCTACCAAAATGAGTGAGTCTTAAAGTTCCGCTTCCTGCCTTTGTAGCTCTACAAGGCCAAAATACGCAGAAGGAGAGGCTAGAGTTTCAGAGGCCGATTTTGCATTTGAGGCAAAAAACAATAGTATTTTGGCAAAGCTGAAATATAGCCTCCTAGATAGATATAAAATCTCAAATACTTCCGTGAGTGGCACTTCGTACCAAGATAAGATCTGTTAGGGGACCTCTACGGTGATACCCGGATATTTTTTGCAATGATAGAGAAATAAATCCACCCAATTTCTCTGCTACATCATTATGACCAAGTTACATAGCAAAATGTAATCAACAAAAATAACTCTCTCTGCATCTAACTTCCTCTGGTTTTGAACATTTGCTAGAAGTTTCTCCCTTGGTCATGACACAAGACCAAATCTCATGAACCTGTCTTCTTTATGTTTCATTCATTTATTTATCTAGCTCTTCAACAACATTTGGCTAATAAGATCCAGCAATGGGAAACTTCCCTAGCTTTATGTCATCTAAATGAGCAGAATAGCATTTATGGATCAGGCTAAGAACCTTTTAACATTGTACATGAGCCCCAAAGCTGATACTCACCTTCCATATTGATTACGGCTACGTATGTTTACTGGTGACATAACGAAGGCAGTAATTCTGACAGCGCAGTGAGGAGGATAGTCAGAATGAATAAGCGTTTTTCAGGAATGGTTTGGTGAGGATATTATATGCAGAAGAGAAAAATTCATGAGAGGTATTGTAAAGAATGTCAAAATTTGTTTAAAATGGATACTGGATGGAATAAGAACCTTATGAAGTCAAGACAGGACATGACCAAGAGGAGAAGGAGTTGTTCTTCAAAAGAAGGCAGGACACGTTTTTAAAAAGATGAAGAATGTAAGAAAGGATGTGTGAGGATCTACAGAAAGTTATATAAAAAAGGAGGTGATACTTGACATAGGTAATTACTAAGGCCTCTAAGCTCCGTGGTGCAGGTAGTGAGCTCATTTTCTGGTATGTGTGATTTGGGAAGAGAGTCAGAGGAGTTTTGGTACAGTTAATATGAAAATTTTGAAAAGGGCTTGTTTGGAGACCAAAAAAGTGAAGCCAGTGGGCACCAGGGAGCAGCTGAGTCTGATCAGCACAGCCTGTCGTGGCTCTAGAGAGCTCATCACACAGATGGCTCATCGATAGTGCTGAGCAATGTCTCAAAACAAGGGGTCCAAATGAAACAGTTTTAGATAACTGTTTAGAAATTTTCTATTTAAGTAAACTCACCCAAAACACTCTGAATGGATCATTCAATGTTCCACAAAAGTATCCTGATACTTTACAGTATAAGAACTTAATGAACACTTTCGTTAGTTATCTTTTTTTCGCCTTGCCTGAAGGTTCCTGTGTGCAAAGGACTCTTGGTGAGGTGAGTACCATGGAAGTGCATCAAGTCTTTGAGGTTTAATGCCCTAGGGTGGCATTCAGTTCCTCAGGGTAGTAATTTACGCAATGGTAGGGTGGAGTGCCAGCTCCCTTACCCAGGGAAGGGAACTGGGGCAAAGAATTAAGGGACTCGTCCATATTCAAAAAGCTTATTCTAGAGCTATGGCAGCAGAGCAGGGAACACAGGGCAGGAGGACTGCATAAAAAAGAAAAGTGAGTTTCCCTTTGATAATATATTATTTCCAATTGGCTGATAAAAAGGAGAACGGCATATACGAAGCATGCAATTTTGCTAATTAGATCAGCATGATCTCCACAGTCTTCTCTGAAAGTGTTCAATACTTTGGGTTATTTAAATCCATTTAGCCCTTTTTGAAAGGAACTAAATGGAGAGAGAGCATACTTTCAATGGTGGATATAGCTTTCTTTTTATCTAGGACAAAGGATTTCTCTCATACTTACCAAATATCTTGTCTTCAAGTAACAGGGATTTATTTTGCATCAATTTCAACTGTCCTGTCTGCCAAAATGACCCATGTTCGATGACTTTTAAAATGACTTGAACAACTCAATTCAATTGTGCTCCCCCACCCAGGCTTTTTTAAAAGCAGGGAAATTGTTTTAATATTTTGAAAGGCATCCATTAAGATGACTCCATTTAAAACACTAAGTGGCTTAATGGCATTTTCAATGCTACACAAGATATTCTAACCATGAAAAAAATTCAGCTAACTACTAATATGTAGGAGCTCATTAACTTCAAAAGATATGCCCAGCATATAGAAGTCTAGTGGAGCAGCTAGGAAATTTCTGAGTGGTTAGTAGATACTCTTTCATGTTTTTTTTTAATTTAAATGAAAATTAATAGAATACATTTGTTACTCTAAACATCTAATTGAAAAGCAATTTTACTGGAATAAGGATAATATGTAAATCAGAACTGAACTCTAAAGAGTTGCAGCACGGATGTAATATAAAACCTTTGCACAGGGGCCAGTCTGCTGCTGTAGCAGTTAAGTTCACATACTCCGCTTCAGCAGCTGAGGGTTCACTGGTTCGGAGCCTGGGTGCCGACCTACACACCGCTTCTCCAGCCATGCTGTGGCAGGTGTCCCACATATAAAGTAGAGGAAGATGGGCATAGATGTTAGCTCAGGGTTAATCTTCCTCATAAAAACAAACAAAAGGGGCCGGCCCAGTGGGGCAGCAGTTAAGTTCACACATTCTGCTTCTCGGTGGCCCAGGGTTCACTGGTTCAGATCCCGGGTGGGGACGTGGCACCTCTTGGCAAGCCATGCTGTGGCAGGCGTCCCACATATAAAATAGAGGAAGATGGGCACGAATATTAGTTCAAGGCTGCTCTTCCTCAGCAAAAAGAGGAGGATTGGCAGCAGTTAGCTCAGGGCTAATCTTCCTCAAAAAAATCAAAAAAACCCAAGAAACAAAAAAAGCTTTGCACAAACAATGTATCTAAGAAAACATTTGAGTTGAATTGCTATGAGGTGCTAAATTAAACATACACTAGTCAGGTTTGTAGGGGGTCTTGTTGGGTAGGGAGTAATTTCCATAAGGCACCTTACAAGTTGCAGTGGCTTTGGATGTATAGGTTGTACCAATGTTGTTTCTATCAATCCCCCAAACAGGCTAAAACACAAATAACAAAACTAGGGAACTGCAATGGGACCTAGATTGGACTCAGAGGAAGTAACCACCTAAAACCTGGCTCCTTCTGATTTTAAAGCTTTCCAGGAAGACACTATTTCCCAAGACACTTATTTACTTTGAAGAATAAATAATCTAAGCCACTTGTCTTGACTTGTTTCCCCCAAAGATATAGTTTCTTTTACACCAAACCATGCTAATAACCAATTCTGTTCAAAGGTAGTACTAAAAAAAGAAAAGCTTTGATCTACCTTTTAAGTAGAATTATAAGTACATCAGACTATCAAAATACATACATTTATTTTCAGCACACCAAAATCACATATATTCAATTTATGTTTTCAGTACATTTGAAAGCAGATGCTCAGAAATCCACAAGGGGAAAAAAACCCATTTATATAGCTTTTCATTTGTCATTCAGTATAGAAAAAAAGGCAATTATCACAGCCTTTGGAAGTAAAGTATTGCTAGTGTTGATTTTTCTGTGTTAGTTTCATATAAAGCAACGAAAAACTCATTTCAATAAATAATCTTCAAAAACTGATAACATGAGGAGATTTCAGCTTTTCGATTTTCATTTTTACTTATACCGTTACATCTTACATCAAGGGATGAACAATTTAAAATGGAGATTATTTCCATTTTCCTAAATCCGTAAGACCAAATATGCCAACCATAGTGTGAATATGTATCCAAAAGGACAACAGGAAGCAGAGCATAAAGGTACAATCCTGAAAACAAAGTCGCTAAGGAAGGAGGAATTTGTTTTTAGCACTGAAGTCTGAGCAATTTGAGTAAGAACGCTAAATGGAGTTTTCTTCTATTTTTACATAGTATTCTTCTATTCCTCCGGGAATTACGGGCAACATGGGATAGTAAGGTGTCATGGCAGCAACAAGTTTAAATTTAATCGGACATGCAATCAAGATCTCAAAACACTTTCTTAAGGATTCAAGAACTGAACTTGTTGGGGCCAGCCCTGTTTTCTAGTGGTTGAATTCATTGTGTTCCACTTCAGCAGCCTGGGTTTGGTTCCCAGGAGCAGACCTACATGACTTGTCAGTGGCCATGCTGTGGTTGCCACCTACAGACAAAATAGAGGAAAATTGGAACAGATCTTAGCTCAGAGCTCATCTTCCTCAAGCAAAAACACAAATGGAAGATTGGCAACAGATGTTAGCTCAGGGCCAACTTCCTCAGCAAAAAAAGAAAAGAAAGAATTGAGATGATGTTAACAAATGTCTAAAATTAGAATTGGCCCCCAGTCAATGTCAATTTACAATTTAAACCATGTCTGAATACAGTTTTGAAAATTTTAGTCTTTCAACATGGTAGTTCAATTTACGTATTGACCATTTAATTCTAATAGTCAATGATGTTATAGTAATAATCATGAGTCAACCATAAATACAGAAATGTACTTTGGTCAAGATATTAAACATACAAATGTTAAACACAAATATTTCTCATATGCTGCAAAAATGGTTGTGAGGAGAGATGGGAATTGTGACTGCTTTCACAGGTGGGAAGTGGCATGTCATCCACATTGAGATATCTATTTTATCTAGGACAACAATCAAAAAGCATGTTTTTACAAAATGCAATTAAGATCAGAGGATTGCATTAATGTCAAATGTTTTTGTGATATTGTACTATAGTTTTGCAAAATGTTACCATTGAAGAAAACTGGATAATGGGTACAGGGATCTCCCTATATTATTCTTTACAACTTCATGTAATCTCCAATTAATGAGAATTTCAACCAAAAATGTGAGTTTTCCCAAAAAATGGAGTTCACATCCCCTCCCTTTCACCTCAATGTATCAGAGAAAATGCTAATGAGGCAGAGAATGCAGAAATAAGTCAAAAAACATGCTAGAGTCTAGAGGGAAAAGCTGCTAGATGTCTGTTTTAAAATATAGCACTTTACCAGAAAATGTGGGGTATAATAGGAACCACAGATCAGGAAACACTTCCACTGAAAAAATAGTTTGTACTTATGGTGTCCAAGAAGAGGGAGTACCCCACTCCAGGGTGGGGGGAAAGAGTGGAGATACTCAAGGAAGCACAGAGGTCCATCAGGAGGAGAGGGGGATGGAAGGCAGAACTTGGCCAAGAGCCTTTATTATACTTTCCTTCCGAAGGAATGGGCAAGGCAGATTAAGCAGGTTTTGGATTGGCTAGCTTGAACAATTTTAGCCAGCTCTGGGCCACAGTGGCTGTCCCTAGTTGTCTGGTACCTGGCCTTCGGGTGATTAGGAGAGGTGGGTACTGTCCCAGTGAGAGCCAATAAAAACTGTGGTTGATGTGTCCTCCAGATGGATTGGTTTGCATTTGACAAGCACACCTCCAGGAGGAGGATTCCTCCTGAGGGAGCAGGGAGGCAACAGGGAGGCAGGAGGCTGAGGTGAAGTGACTCAGTCGTATTAGCAGGTTGTCCAGAGTGTCCAGCATATACGTGTAGGGCAGATGTTAAACCTCAGATTTACAGAAGCTTGAAACGTGGTTAATGCAAGGTCTAAGTACAGAAGCATAAGCTCTCCTGGAAGCAAAAGCAATGCAGACAACCAGCATGTGCCAAACTTTAGAAGGAGGCAGACTCCTTTAAAATGAACTGGCTGCTTCTGTATTTCAAGTGGGGATCTGGGTCATTTGCAGAGGCAAAAATTAAGTACTTTTTACTAATAGTAACATGACACTTGGCTGAATGCATTCATTTACATGAATTTGTCCAGGTAATTGGTTTTGTGGATTTATAATGTGTGGTATATTTCCACCACATCACTTACAAATTAGCATTCTTTTAAATGTCTGATTTACAGAAAAAAATACATAAAATTAAATTTAGAAATTTAATGAACCTAAAAGAATTATTAACACAAATATTAAATGTTGTGGCTACGGAATGCATAGTGAGGCAGAAGCCTGAGCTGCATAACCCACCAGCATCACCCAAACACAAATGCTGCATTACTTTGGGAGCGTGCTTCTAGTCTTTTGGATGCACTCATTTTTCCACACAATCTCCAAGCTTTCTCGGAACTTCATTGCACAAGCTGATTTCCATCTGCTTCTACACCCACACAAAATTTCATTAGCGTTATAAGGTTCTTCCTTCCCCTAGGCCCGTCCCGAGGAAAACTTGCACTTGGTTTTGGTGATGGAGAGAAAAATCCCTTCAGCCTCACTCAGTCATATGCAATGCCTCTTTCTAAAGTCCCATGGGCCATCCCAGGTTTCCCAGATGGTCTTTCAGATTTCACAACCCACTCTCCAACTGAGGGAAATGCACTATTCAGACCTATGAAATGCTAGTGAGAAAAAGAATTTCAATTCTTTGACAATCACTATTTTTTCATACTCTCCCCTATAGCACTCCCCAGATCTTTTAATTTTTATTTCTTTGCTGTCAATCAGATGGTTTTAAAGCCAAATAATGACTCTCCCATTAAACTATCTTTGCTTACCTTAGACAAGATCCCAACCTACTAATGCGTGGTCTGCATGGTAGGAATAGAAACAATTTAGAGAGTCTTGTGAAGACTAAGAGTATCATATAGGTGAATCACTAAACATAGGACCTGACAAATGTTAAACACTCAAAATTTAGTTATTATGGCTGTGATTATCTAAACAATCTATATACTTGGTTATTTTGTTTCTATTTCAAATTTACTGTGCCAATAATGATAAAAAATAAGAAGAAGGAAGCAGATAATCCTAAAAAGCCAGCATGGAAAAAAGGATATCTGATGTTTTTAAGATTTCTCCTTTCTAGAACAACATAAAAAGAAATAAAATCCAGACAACCTAAGAATAACTACTATTTCCTCAGGCATTTCAGCTGAGTGTTCTCACAAATTTCTCAGAAGAAATGAGCAAAACATCTGTACTAAAATCCACTGCACACCCTCAAGCATGATTGCACACATTATGCATACCTTTCTCTTTCCACACGCTTAGAATAGTCATTTCAACAAAGCAGTTTGGTCTCTTTACAAAATCCTGATGTTGTTATTTTAAATGGTAGAGTAGAGCCAGGTCTCAATAACATTCTTTTAAGTCTAATAACTGACATGATTAAGAAATAATTGCCAATAATCAAGAGGAAAAGGTAATTGGCCATAAGTAAATGGATAAAATAGTTTTTTGACATTTTGTGTGGCTTGGCAAAGCTTGCCTTTACAAAGCTCCACACAGTACTATATACGTTCTTCACAAGAACACTAAAAATTAGAATAAACAAATCTTGAAAAGATTGACCAGTAATTCTTTTCTTGAAGAATCATACAAAGAGCAGTCCTAGAAGAACACATTGAAATTTCAATGGAAGAGGAAACTTCATGGTAACAAAAAATAAAATGCTAGTATTAACATCTTGGGAATTCCCTGCTTAGAGGAAAGCAAGAGATGAAAAACAGGAGGACTATTAACGCCCAGAGCTTATTATCTCCAACATTAAATAGAAATACAGCCATACAGAAAACAAATGAGAAGATAACTGAGGCAAGCAGGAGGCAGAGAGGCCTGCTGAGAGATCCTGATGAGCATCCCTTCCCTGTCAGCTCCTAACACAGGCGCCGAAACAGCCTTTCATGCACATTTCCTTCTTCCTTTGAAAAGTAGAAGCTCCCACTGGAGCAGGTTGAGAATTTAAATTAAGTGGAGTCTCCTTGAGAGGCATTGCAGAGTTTGAGAAACCATTTGAAGCCCAAGAATGTTCCAGATGACATGAAGCAATGATGATATAGCGCTAGGAAAAAGAGAAATTTTCTAACAAATATTTTATTTAAATGGAAAAGTGGCATAAAATTCTTAGGAATATAACAACTATGAGCATTTCTTCCTATTAAAAAAAAAGCAAAAGCAAAGCAAAGCAAAAATCACTACTCAAGGAAGGAATTGCAGCAGCCAAATGAAAAGGAAACTCTCAGCCGAAGGTGGGGAGTGAGCATCAAATCCATGCACGAGGAAAACTATGGCTAAACAACTGAGAGAAGGGAGAAATATCATCGTAGATTTGGAGTTTAAAATCTTAGTAATGTAAAAATTAAAATGTAACACAAATTGAGAGATAAACGTGAAGAATAATGTGAGTGAATATAATTTTATTCTAATATGTTTATATTCACTTTCCCAAAGTTTCACCTAAATTGGCTTAAAAAATGAGGATATTAATTGTCTCCCATGCCTAGAATTCTAGAGTTAGTGAAGCTTCCAAACATGGTACAATCAGCACCTCAATAATGTCATCAAGGACCCAGGATCTTTTTGTCTCTCTATTTTATAATCTTCACCATTGGCTTCATTCTAAGTATACTTCTGTTAATAGTCATAAGTAACCCAGAGAAGCTCAAGTCATGTGCCTACCGTCCGCCACCACCTGATGTTTGACAGTTGAAAAGTCAAAGCAAATCTCTCCCACAACCATGAAATATTAATCCCTTCTTTCAATGAGATTGTGGTGACATAATTCATCTACTATTAGCTAATAATTGCCATCAAGATAAAAGGCATTTTCTGATTGGCATACATGGACTAAGAAGGTTCAATACCTGAGTGCAGATACAGCATCCCCTGTGCCATATTGCTGTGTGGGGCAAGCATATACATTTGCACAGAACACAAATCTATTAGGAAGGCAGAAGTGGGCAAAGAATGGAGAAGGTGGCACTCTTGATTCTCAGGCCTTTGTACTCAGACTGGAACTTATACCATCTGCTCCCTGGTTCTCAGGCCTTCAGACTTGGACTGAATTATACTACAGGCTTTCCTGGTTCTCCAGTTTGCAGAAAGCAAATTGTGGGACTTCTTGGCCTCCATAATCACATGAGTCAATTCCTATAATAAAGCTGCATATATGTGATATCGATGTCTATGATATCTACATCTATATCTATATCTATCTCCTATTGATTCTGTTTCTCTCGAGAACACTGATTTACTATTGCAACTATAAAAAATTACTAAACGTTGTCACCTAAGAAAGTTACAGATATTCACACACACAAAAAAAAATACGGAAGAAAAGAATGTGTCTATTTGCTATAAAAGATATGTATAAAGCAGGTAGCTGAGAAAAGAATAAATGAGAAAACAAGGAAAAGAGACTTGCCAGACAAACACTAGCAGATTTTAGAGAGTTATGATATTAATATCAATCTTTAATTTGTATAAAATGTTGAAAGACATTGTCGAAGACTGGAATTGGCCACCCCAAGATATGTCTCTTTGACATGAGGATTATTTGGGGCTGGTTACTTTTAAAAATTGCAGACAGAAAAGAAACTCTGAAAAGTAGAATTTACTGATGGTTCATAAGAGACATTTACATTTTTAAAGGAAATGTCCATCTGTAAAGGTGTCTCCCACTCTATACCAGGGAGAAGGGGGTATGACATTATCTCTAGAAACTCTTAATCAATGCAGAAGGCAAGGACTTAAATCTGCATAATAACCTTATTCTTGTTTACTGTGCTTTTTTGGTAACCGCCCATGATTGACTCCCCCCATCCCCCACATCCTCCTTTGTCTTTACCTGAGGGTGGTGTTCAAGGTGAGAGCTTCTACCATTTTGGCAAGTAGCTGAGTTTGCCTGAGTCTCTCCCATGTATACATGTTATAAAGCTTTGTTTAATTTTCTTCTGTTATTCTGTCTCATGTGAATTTTATTCGTTTTCTGGCCAGAAGGATCCAGAGTGGTTAGAGGAAATGTCTTCCTCCTCTACAACATAAAAAGGTTCACTTTATAGCAATAAAAGATTCAATCCAAAATGTCTATAACTGTCATAAATGCACAAACATGACAATGTGTAATCAATAAAATCTATAAAGCATAAGTCACAGAAAGGCAAGAATAATTGAATTGTAACAGAAAACAATAGGAAAATGTACACTATAACTGTCAACTCAGGAGAAATCAATATGTTAAAAATATATAAGGATGGGCCGACCCCTGTGGCTCAATGGTTTAGTTCTGCATTTTCCACTTCAGCAGCCCAGGTTCGTGGGTTCAAATCCTGGGCACAAACCTACTCTACTCACCCACCACACTGTGGAGGTGTCCCATGTACGAAAATATAGAGGATGATTGGCACAGATGTTGCTCAGGGCTAATCTTCCTCAAGAGAAAAAAAAGAGAAGGATTTCCAGTGGATATTAGCTCAGGGTGAATCTTCCTCAGGAATAAATAAATAAGTAAATAAGTAAATAAATAAGGATCACGCCACATACAAAAATTAACTCATAATGGATCAAAGAGCAGGGCAGCCCTCTGGCACTCTGCTTCTGCAGATCTCTTTTCAGTAAATAATAAGATACTATCTAAACAGATGTCCATGTGAAAATTTTTGTCCTTGAAGAAATAGTGAAAAACGACAAAACAGATTCCTTTGGGAAGAGCCTTAGGGTGCAGGGAATTGAAGCTACCAGGGTGCATGTATGAGTGCACGTGTGTCTGTGGGTCTGTGGAAATCGAGGAAACAATACACTGAGACAGGTCACAGAGATGGCAGTACGACCCACAACCCAAATTAATTCAAAGGGGATCCAGATGACCAGAGTCAAGGATAATTAGATGAAACTCACCCTTCAAGGGATGTGCAGACATCCGTGTGGACTGTGGTCTTCCCGTGGCAAAAAGGCGGGAAGAAGGGTTTGAAGACAATTGTATCTAGATTTCAGAAGCCAAGGGACGCCAAATGATGTTTATCCACACTACGTCAATTTATGCTGTTTGTTGTGTGTTCTGTAATTCAATAAATTCTCAGGCTTATAGTCAAATATCTTCCTGTCTATAATCTTTACATATAGGTATCCCTATGGGCACCATTGAAAACATTATACTCAGTGTCCTTTGCTCACAGACTTCCACATCTCTGAAATACTCTTTTTTTACCCAATGTCATAAAATTCCATCCTTCTCTGAGACCTAGCTTAAGCCTTAATAACTGTCTAACCTTGAATATAAGTGAACAATTCTCTTCAGCTCTCTAAGCCTCAGAATTTTTTTTCTTTAAAATAAAGGGATTGAATTTGACATCTCTTACTTCTAAAATTCCATGGGCTTATATTATATAAGCCCCAACCTAAGTCTCACGAATTTCTCTCTCTTACCCATGCCCAATATGTGAAAGTGTATCGCACTTTTTCTAGAAAATAGAATAGGTTTGAGATTAAGTCCTACGCAAACTTGTCTAATTGGCAGACTATAAAAGGAAAAATACCTTTAATACTTTTATCTATATCTAAATCTAATTTTCTTATTGTTTAACAAATGCTTTAATAGTAACATACACACAACTTTGTAGTAATAGACACAATAAAATGATCTTTAAAGGACTCCTGAATAAAAAAATTCAACCAGAAGACACTTCAACTAACATCCAGTAGTAGATTGTGTGCATGTGCTCACATGTGCTGTCTGCATTATTTTTAGATATTTGAATTTTTTTTCTCTGCTATAAATTTCTTCCACTGGCATTTCTTTCTATTCTTTCTCAGACTTCTTTCTGAGTCCAGGTAGGAAATAACTCTGTATTGAAGCGCCAGAAAACTCATTCTTGGCTATGTTAGAAAATCATATCTCAGTATTGATTTTCTAAATAGTAGTAATTCAACAGAAGGTGTAGCAATGGTTTTTTAAAAATTCACTTCATAATGATATTTTGTTATTGGGAGACATTTCCTGAAATGAATATTAGAGCCTATTAATTCTTTGGGGCTGATTCCAAATATTAACAATAGAATACTTTCATTGCTCCAAAGAAAATTGCCATACTCAATGTGGCAATGGGGTATATTTGCCCAATTTTGTTAACAAAACTTGGTACTATGAAAGAAAATCCACATGCAGTTTTGGAGTTACTACCCAACTTAGAGATAGTAATAATGATGTCAATCAAATGTTATATTAATTTATGCCCAAATTTTTTTAATTTAGGGTATTCCACAGGTAAAGAGTAAATAACTACTAGAAAACAAAAGGATATCAGACAGTAATCTAATTTCTTCTGTATGAAGAAATAAAAATCTCAGTAAAGGTAAATATGTGGGCAATTACGAAAGCTAGTATTATTGTAACAATGGAATGTAACTCCACATGTCATCTTCTCTGTGATTTAAGAGATTAATATACTAAAAAATTAGTCTAAGGCAGTATTATTGTAACTTTTGTTTGTAACTTCACATTTATTTCTACATAATTTAGGAGACCAATGCATTTAAAATAATTTTTAGTTTATGTTTTGGGGCACACACTGTATAAAGAGGTAATTTTCTGATGTCAACAACTGAAAAAGAATGGGTTTAAGACTATAAAAGAGCAGAGTTTCTGTGTGCAGACATATCGTCTATTCCTCTTTTTGAAGTCAGAATATTTAATATTTTAACATTTTTAATCCCAAGAGAAAAGTTTACATAAAATAAGTTTAACCACACAAAATTGCCATTTTGGTGGGCACAACTTCACTGTAGACTTCAGACTAGCCTGGGTTTCAGAATTAAATCTGCCACTTAATAGCTCAATGACAATGAGAAAGTTTCTTTATGTATGTTTATCTGGAAAAAAACATAATAATAAATCATGCATTGAAGGATGTTATGAAAACTAAGTGAGATGTAAGCATTTATTTCCTTAGCATAATGTTGACACATGACATGTGTTCAATAATGTTAACTTTAATAACTGTAGGACTATAGTTGACAGAAGTTCTAGAGAATAAAACTGGCACTCAAGTTAGAAGCCAGGACAGATTTCAGTACATTATAAGGAAAGACTGTTTTAACAATCAAAGCTCTCTGGAAAATGAATCACAGCCTCATGAAGCAACAGCTTTCCTATCATTGGATATTTGCAAACACAAACTTTCTCCTGTAATGCATTCGGAAAATTATATTATTTGCGTACCACGCTATGACATATATACATATGCCCTAGCACATATACAACCCAGTTGAGTAGCTCCAGTATAGACAACACTGATTAGGGAGTCATTGTTATGGGCTGAACGTGTGCCCCCAAAATTCACACGTTGTAGTCCTAATCCCCCAGTGTGACGGTATTGGGTGGTGAGAAGTTTGGGGATGTTTAGGACATGAGCGTAGAGCCCTTGTGAATGGGATTAGCACTCTTATAAAAGAGACTCCCGAGAACTCTCTTGCCCCTTCCACCACATGAAGACCCAGCGAGAAAATAGCCGTTTATGAACCAGGAAGTAGGTGGGACACCACATCTGCCGGTGCCTTGCTCTTAGACTGCCCAGCCTCCAGAATCATGAGAAATACATTATTGTTTAAGTCACTCAGTCCGTGGTATTTTTGTTAGAGCAGCCCGAATGGACTAAGATGGTCATTTTACTCTTTCCATTTAGACGAAAAAGGCTGGGTCTCCGGGGTAGGATATCAATTCTACTTGACCAATCGACAGTAGGTCAGGAGTGCTGGAACAGAAATCCAGCTCCCACACTGCAGCTTTTTCCTTGCAGGAATACAATTCAGTTGTAAAAAGTGGCTCATAAAATGTCTCAGACTCTGACCAATTATATTGGTCATATCTTCCACCTAGAAAAAGAACTAGTAAGTGTGGAATGAAGAACGGAGAATGGTGCAAACAGAGGAAGAAGCTTCCTTTTCCTTATGTGAAAAGGTAGAAACATAAGAGGACATACTCGCCTCTCCTCTTCACACACACAAGTAGTACTCCTATGCACAATTTCCAGTCTGCTAGCTCTGAGTTTTCCTCTTTTTCTCTCACTCAAGAACTATGTAATTGGTTTATAGTGAGAATTATAATGATCGTAATTCAGTAGCACATTAATAGCAAAAAAATTTGTGTAACATATGCCTACTAAGTTTATCATGGGATGATATATTATGAAAGAATAAGTAATATAAAATCAGAAAAGCCGGGTACAAATTCTTGCTCTATTTTCTAGTTTTTCTTTTTCTGGCAAGCCATCTAACTCTCTCCGGCTGATTTTCTTAATTTTAACAAATAATGAGGATCAAAATATCTCCCTCACAAAAATGCTGATTTTTTTCCACTTCCTCATTGTGTTTCCCTAAACCTCTCAATTTACTCAGATTATAACATAAATCGATTAAAGATATCAATGTTTCCCAAATTTAGCTGATGATAAGAAATACCCCGGAAGCGTGTTACACATATAGCTTCACAGGCCTTCCCCTGGAGATTCTGATGTAATGAGTCTCAGGCTTTCTGAAATTTGCTTGGTTAACATGAATTTCAAATGATTTTATCACCCCAGAAATTTAGGAAACACTGACCGAGGTTGTTTTAAAATGCAAATTTCTGGGCACCAACCCAAATACAACAACTCAAGTTCCAGAGGAGATGTCTCGTAGGCATAATTTTAATCAGTGACTCAGGTGATTTTTATGATTAGCACGATTGAGAAACACTACACTGGATGATTGCTAAGGTCTCATCAGTTCTAAAATTCTCTTAATACTATACAGACCAGATTTTAAATCAATTTTTATAAGAAGTAACCCATCCCAGATGTAAAACCCTATTTCACTCCAAAAAGCTCAGATTACTCAGAACATGGTGCAATGTCCAGTAAATGTAGAGAGACCTTGCTTTTCCTGCCATTTTCTGTTTAGGGAAAGCCAAAAGATAATACCTTGATGTGTGGTTTTTTGTTTTTGGTTTTGTTTTTGTTTTATGTGGCAGACGTATTTAGCTTTCATGTATTACTTTTATTGGTCCTTCTTTCTGCAAACATTTATCAATTCTGAGGGTAATCCATGTTTTCAACTGCTAACTACTCAGGGCTGACTATACTGAAAAGTGATTTACTTCTGGCTAATTCTCCTATAAGCGGATTGGGCAGTATTTTTTAAAATGATGTTACTTTGTACACCATTGGGTTATGTGGGATTCTACTAACTCTCATAAGATGACATGAGCTAAAAATGTTATGAAACTGCTATTTGCTTTCATTTAATACATATGTAGGTGTATAGGTATACTTGGTACAAAGGCTTAGCAGGTATAGACTATATTTTCCTGCAAAAACATTCATAAGATATTTTTGTGTTATCTTCCCTTCTTCATATGACTCCTTCAAAATTCAATTCAAGATTCAGCCCAGTTTGGTTTGGATTTTCCACTCATATATACTCGTAACACATGATGTATGCTTCGCTATATCACATATGGCATAAAATAAAATAAAATCATTAAGCTACTCATCTCCAGTATTAGACACTTTATAAGAGTCAAGACTGTTAATTGAAATCCCTAAAACATAATGCGGTGCCTGCAAAATAACATAGTAATTGTTTAATAAATATTTGATGAACAAATAAATGATTGCACAGAATGATGGCTGGTTCACTCTTGAAATGAAATATATAGTCTTGTATCTACTAAATTATAACTGTAAACCCAAGAAATCTTAATTGAGTATTTGAAATAAATCCAAGAACCTACTTTGCATTTTAAACATACACGGGAATTCATTCAATAAATACATTAAATTCAATATATGGTAGATAAAATTGATAATTTGGGGCATTACAAATATGAGTAAGACATAGAGCTTATCCTTATAGGTCTTATAGGCTAGCAAGAGAAATAAAGAATATTAAAATAATATATAGGTAATACGATAGGAGTCTCTAGAGTGTGGGGTTTTGTAAAGGGAAGGAGTGCTATCAACACACTTTGAGAGGAGGTTGCCTTAGGGTTAGTCAGGAAAAATTTCACAGAGAAGATATTGCTTGAACTAGGTCTATAAATACGAGAAGGTAGGAGGGAACTTGGGGGGTGAGGATAAGGCATTCTATAAAAAGGTAGCAAATGATGAAAAAAAGTGTGTTGTTATAGCTGATGTGTTGGATTCAAGGGGTCACAGGGAGAAAACAAAGATGAAGAGGACAGCAAAGTCAAGTCAAATAATCATGTTTGACAAGCCAGAAATGTGAACAACCTTTAGTAGATAATGGAAAGCCATTAGAGTTAGTAGAGTTTAGTAGATAATGGCATGCCATAGAATTAATGTGATCAGATTTATATTTGAGAAAGACTACGTTAACAGAAGAATAGAAAATAAACAAAAAAATTCCAAACTGGGGACTGAGATATCAAATAAGAAAGTGCATCGACAATCCAGATAGAAGATTACAAGGGCTTTATGTAAAGGTCATAACAGGATTTTTGGGAAAAGAAAGTTCAAATCTTTAAAAGTGTAGAATTAACAGAACGTGAATACTGACTAGAGGTATGAGAGTAAGTGAATAGATAATGTAAGATTATTTCCAGAAAGTCAATTTTGATGACTGGATGAAGAGTGGGATCATTTACTGAATAAGAAATAGTAAGAGAATTCTAGTACAAGGGGTAAGAGTGAGGTAAATGAAAAGTTTAGATCTTTTGATATAAATCTTTAAGTGCCTGATAGACTATTAGGAATAATTTCCTATGAACTCTGGGATAGACATATCTGGTACTGGAGAGATATTCAAGATGAAGATACATATTTTGCGTTCAACCATATAGTTAGAAGGTTAGCTGAAAAACTGGATGGTAACTGGTGTGACCATCTGGCATACCCTGGGTAACTCTGGCATAAATTTTAATACTTTACTCTTTCACATTCAAAAGAATCCCAGATTGAATGGTAAATTTTATAGTTTCACTAACTCTAATATATATCTCTTAATAGAAAGTTAGGAGAGAAAAAGCATAAGAGCAAGATCTTAAAATGTGGTTACAGAGGCTTTAACATGCTATTCTCAAACATTTCAAGAGATGATCGATATTTGCAAATGGAATAAATTTTCATACAAACCATAATGTCAATTTCAATAGGATGATTTATTTAAAGCTATGCATAAACATGACTTCTGCTTATAACCATGACCAACGACTGGCACTGGTTCTTCTCTGCCTCTAAAACAACTAGAAAACTGGACAAAATATTTGAGTCAATTATTTTGATATTAAAAAGCAGGCAGTGTAGGACTGTGATTCTTGAGAAAAAGAAAACATACAAGATGAGCTCCATGATCACCCAAGATCACTCCAGTTTCTCTCCTAACAGCACTTCATTCTACAGATCAGTGAGTAGGAGCCCAGGTAAAGCAGTGGTCTCACTGAGCTGCGGCGGCAGAGATCACACTTCCGAGCTGCTTAAGTAAATACAATTTGGGGTGAGAGTGGAGGTTGTACCTGAGAAGTGGAAGCTTTTCTGTGGGGGGTGAGATTTCTGAATGGGGATTAACAATAATAAGTTCTCGGCCAAAGGCTGATTGCCCACGCCTAGCGCCAGACTCCATGAGGTTTAGAGGAGATCTCCTGTGGCAGGACTAAGAGCTAACACCTGAAGTCACTGCTGAGAAATAACTGGATTTCCAGCACAGCCAGAAATGAGAGACCCCACCACGTACCGTAAGCATTCAGTTGAGACCCCTAAAAGACCACGTCTTAAGAGTAAGTGTTATACTAGAGTAAGGGATGCACTCTAAGACCAAATTCAAGACCACAATAGATCTACTTTAACAAAGACTAAAACTAAGCCGGACAAGATCAAGAGAATCTGTCAACAAATTAATTACCTGCCGGAATATAACACAATACTATTTAAAGAACAGTAACCTAATACAGACTCCCTACAATGGACACACAATGTCCAATGTACAATAAAACATTGCTAGACATGGAAAGAAATAGGAAAATGTGACTCATGTTCAAGGAAAAAGCACTAGAAACAGAAATAGATTCTAAGATGATACAAATGCTGGAATTAACAGACAAGGATCCAAAGGATTTAGCCCATTTGAATATTATGTCAGTTCCATCCAGATGTGGGTGTTTAACATCAAGATAATGGTAGTAATAACTAATCAAGTGTACTTACTGAGTTTGCTATACATCAAGCATTGTGCAAAGTGCTAGAAATGCTATGCATTATCTCATTGAATCCTTGTAGAAACCCTACACGATAGGCACTATTATTTGTTCTTTATTACAAGTAGAAAATCTGAAATCTAGAGAAGTTAAGCAAATCACCTAATTCTATTTATATGAAAAAAAATAGGCACTTAACTTGTAAGTATATAAATTATATAGAGGTAAAATTGAGTATTTGACAAAAAAAATTTCAAACAGGCATATGATGCTCTGAGAGATTTATCATTAGAAATGTTGATGAGTAAATAGCAAATTCATTAATATGGCATCAAGTTCATCTCTGTGTGAAAAGAAGTTTCTGAAGTAAAAGAATCACCAACCTATTGAAGCAACTTGCTTGTAGCATGGGTCGTACAATTACTGTAGGAAGAAATTACAGACAAGACTGCTATGCTTACTCAGAGTAATAGAAAATACGGTCTATGAGGGCAATAAAATGCACCACGTGTATAATTAATATTGAAAATAAATTGTTATTTTACTTATATCTATCTACATGAAATGTCAAACCTCACTAGTCAAAAACGTTGAATCTTGGGTGAAAAATGCCAGAGAAAAATGGTAATAAATTCCTGCAGACTAAAATATAATGAATATATCAGACCTACAAATACTTAACGATTTCAATTATCTTTGGTAAAGAGAAGGTTACGAATACATCTAATGAAAATATGAATATTTCCTTATTCACTTTCCTTTGTGGAGCTCTTAAAATGAAATATCTCTCACAGCACTTGGAAGATAAAGCTAACTCAACAGCCACTAACTTAGGACAAGTTTTTGAATTTGTCTTTACAAGAGGGTGAATGTGATCATGTCCATGTTAAGTTGACAAGTATAAAAATACACGAAGTATGTGTTCAGACTACCATATTCTGCTCTTGATGTATTGATTTGAGAAGACATCAATGGTAACAGCACAGGAAAGAAGGCAGGATGAGTAGGGAAGGTCAGAGAAGGAGGAGAGGTTTGCACTGACGTTCCTCCCACTTCCCCAGATTTCTTCCTCCACTTTCTATGCAACTCCACCTCCTTTGAGGGAAACTGTTAAATCACTATTTCAAATGTCTTCTCTGCCCGTTAACATATATATATATTTTTTTTGTCCAGAAAGATAATTTTCTTCTGTCATGAGAAACATAATTATCTAATGAAAATAACTAATAGTGAAGATTCTAACAGCTAGCTAATCTAATGCTTACTATTTGTAAAATCTGAAGCTAAGTGCTTTCACACATTACCCACTGCAATTCTCACCACACTGTGCTGTTGAAGGATAAGGAGGCTTGGAAAGAATATACGAGTTACCTGAGCTTAAGCTGGTGAATCGTGTAACCAAATTAGATCTCAGTTCTAACCCAAACCCCATGTTTCTGATAGCTGCCATCTTTCAGTTACAAGCCTTTCTCTTACAGAAATGAATTTGCAACATTAAGATTCATGAGCATACATTTGTTCAAACATAGAAAAATAGCTAAAAGAAATAAACACCATCAAAGATACCTTTTAAAATTTTGTCAAATAACATCTTCTTTGAATAAATGATGTTTTGCCTTTGAAAGTGTTGATGTTTGATCTAGAAAAAAAGAGAAAATATTCAATTGTCTTATTTTTCTTTTACAATCAATCAAGAGGTATTGTTTTAGTCTCATGGGTTCTCCTCAAGCAGATAATTAGTTTTGTCAGTCAACACTTTCAAATTTTCTTTAAAAATAAAACATTTTTCAATGCAGCACTGTTGAGGAAAAGCCAATTAATAATTGAAGAGGTCCATAGGCAAATCAATTATCTAAAAACAATTATTAAAATAATCTTTATGATTCCTACAATATGCATATCTGAAATAAGATAAAAACATCAGGACTTTTTCTCTTTGAATTTTTCCCTATCAGATATCCTACCATGTTTTTAACTTTCCTGAGGCATATTGTTGTGAGTTCTTTAATCATCTTGCAGTTTTCAATTATATTTTTAAAAATAAGTTTACAAGTACGAACTAAACTAAGTAATTGCTAAATTGTGTTTTAAATGATTAAGGAGAACAATTATTGTACTATTAAAATATAAAAATGCTAAAATAGTAAATGGGGGAATATTTACTAACATAAAAATAAGGGCAGAATTTTGAAGATTTATTTCCAGTCTTGTGGAAGGATGCTGGATTCATTTTAATTCTATTTAACTTCAATAACTCTCTGTCTATTATTTTCTTTCCAGTTCTTCACACAATAGAATTTGATCCCATATTTACACTATCATCTTCCCAACAGATTTTCTCAAATCAGATTTCTGGCTCAAAGACTGAATTACTCAGGTAGAAGATGGCATCATCTATCATTTATCTTCAGAATCTGTCCATTCCATTCTCAACAAAATTTTTTCCCAACGTCTAAATATCCTTCTGCAGGACTTTGTCTAAAGAGCATGGACTGGGCAACACCTGGGGGCCTCATCACCCTTAGATCTTCTAACATTATGAAAGAAAAAAATAAAGTCAAGGTCAAATGGAAAAACACAATGATGAAGACAAAGGGAGTCAACCAAACATGAATGTTACGCTTCTTTGAAATTATAATTATTCGTTGACTGGCCAGAGCCATTTTCTTGTATTCTTTGGAGGAAATTACTGCTAAGAGTTAATCCACAAAGATTGTATGAAAGGAGTAAAACTTGACTTACGGGGGTTGTATTAGTCAGCTCAAGCTGCCATAACAAAATACCATAGACAGGGTGTCTTAAACAAAAGAAATTGATTTTATCACAGTTCTGGAGGCTGGAAAGTCCAAGATCAAGGTCTGGTAGAGTTTAGTTTCTGGTGAGAACTCTCTTTCTGTCTTGCAGATGGCCCCCATTTTGCTGTGTGTTCACATGGCCTTTTCTTAGTTCCTGCGCTTAGAGAGAAAGAGAGCAAGCTCTGCAGTGTCTGCTCTTACAAAGGAACTATCCCATCCTGAGGGCCCCACCCTTATGAACTCATCTAACCCAAATGACCTCCCAGAGGCCCCATCTCCAAATGCTACCACATTGGAAGATAAGGCTTCAACATATGAATTTGAGAGACACAAACATTCAATCGATAACAGGGGACTAGAGGACTTTCTGAAATTTCAAGGCAGGCTCTCTGTGCCTACAGTAGGGATTACACATTACAAACAAAACTGTTCCTGTGCCGTGTAATAGGAGATACTAATGCAAATAGGGGGCTAGCAGCAAAATGCTGAAATCTTGCACCTTCCGAAACTATCACATCAACTTTTTCCAGTAGAAGCAACCAGCAGAGCCAACCAGTTCACAAAGTAAACTAAATTCATGAAGTATTCTAGACAGTCCCTCTTGTCTTCTGAAATCCATATGCTTCAAATCACAAACCAGTCTTCACCCACTGTCTCGTCATTTTATTTTTAAGAGCGACTTTTCTTTGTTGTTTAGTATAACATCACCACAACGAGAGTGAATTTCTCAGCTAATGTATTCATTCACACCATTTTAATAATTTCTCCCTGGTTCTTAATATATATTAAATACATTAATACATTAGTATACATTTGATATGAAATATATTAATACACATTAAATCTGAAATCTCTCTTTGAAAGTCTTTTATTAATTTTCATGTAGTAAAACCTTTTCCAATAAAATTATGTTCCATTATTTAGTGTGTTTTTCCCATTATTACTGGGTTACTGGAGAATAATGTGCCCAGAGTCACGACTCACTGACTCAAGCTTGGAACAAAGTACACAAGGTCAAATTAGTGGGGCTTTGTCTAAAGGAACAAATGTCCCCAAACCTAATGTTCCTGGGAAGGGTTTATGCCCTCCGCAGGCTTCGGAGTGATCTCTGAGACAGGTAGAGACCTGGAGCAGTCCTGATGGGCTAGGAGTTCTCCTCTTGGCCACCTGAAGAGATGCAAGGAGCAGACAAACTGCTCCCAACTTCCACCGAGTCACAGCGACGAAGAGGTAGCCCCCTAAGCATAGAGTCGTGAGGCTCGGGGGCACTCGGAGTCCAGGACAGCAGTGTGAGGTCTTCCAGAGAGCTCTGTGCATAACAAGCAGTAAGAAAAAAACAATAAAGCCAGAGTCCCCTCAATAGGGCCAAAGTAAGACTTCAATGTCAGTCACTGGCACAGAAGTGGCAGCGATTGTGACACGGACAGAAAGGAAAAAGGCTGATGAGAACACCCTAAGAGACTTGTTCAACAGCACATGAGCAACAAAATCTGCCTAAATCTCAGAAGCAGCTGCAAGACCTTTTCAGGAAGCTAATTTCTAGCAAATAGACATATGGGAATTTGGTCTTCTATAAAAATTAAAAAGAAAGAAGTTCTCCCTATTTTCCATTTCAAAAAGTATAGTTTATTTTGTTCAGGTTTTCCCCCAAAGTGGGTATCATATCACAAAGAACTTTGGAACCTACCTGGCTTAAAACAGTTGTTGGGGAGGTGGGAGAATCCACACCACCCCCCCAACCCCCCGACTCTTCCTGAAGGTTCTTATGGCTGGTCAAATAATTAAAGAGGCAGGAGAAAATCAAACAGTTTAACAGCATGTATACACAGGAGAAACTCAGGAGAAACTGAGCAACTCAACCATCTGGCCAAGGCTGCCTGTTTAAATATCTTTACCTACAGACAAGGAGGACACTGGGGATATTGATTTGGGGCTTCAAAGTAGAGTAAGACAATCTACACAGAGATGGAATGCAAATGTTAGTTAAACAGGTTTTGCTGGGCCAAGAAAATGGGTTTGTAGGTGTTCTTTTATCACACCTATTTTACATCATGCCATAGCTATCACATGGTATGAGCTCCTTCCTGGAACAGGCCTTCTCTGTTAAAGTCTTTCAGGCAGTTTGGGGGCAGGAAGGTCGGTCGGATGCTCTTCCTGAGTCTTCTGAGTCTTTATTGTATTCAGCTCGAAATAGTCCACATACCAGAGTGGTGCATCTTGGGGAGGCCTGCCCTGAACCCCATCACATTCCTTACAAGTACAGAGTAAAAGGTGGACAGAAGTAATCTATTAATATCATCTAAGGTGTTTAAAAATTCTGAAGAGTTATTAAAATAGGGATTCATAGAACTCACACCAGTCCTGCTGAATCACAAATGCTAGGTATAGGAAGCAGAAATCTTTTATTTTAGCAAGTTCTATACATTATTCTTATGTGGGTCAGTCTGACACCTGCTTATGAACTGGCAATTGAAAACCTCAATAAAGTGTTTGCTATTACAATAGAAAAATATGAAAATTCATATAGAATCCATCATTTTAGTGTTTGTTTATTGTGCCCAAGTAATACTGATGTTAAATGTAGATCCACTTTGGTCACTCACCTTGCCTTAAGATAAAAGCTTTAATTATGTGTGTTATTACACTTGAAAAGAATATTACATGTGGAAATGTTATATATGCATCATAACATAAAAGGTGGCATTGATGTAACAATTAGCATGAAATGACAAAATGAGTTCTCAAAAAAATCGAATTCATATATGGGAACACTTTCTATATTTATCAAAGACATCATTTTTTATTAAAGTTATTTTTAAATAGATGTCATTTTTTAGAATAGTTTTAGGTTCACGGCAAAATCAAAGTCTTCACTTAAAAATCATAGTTTATATAATAGGTAATAGGAAAGGCTAGGATGCAAAGTATTCTTCAAAATTCTGTGAAAATTTCAATAAAAAATCTTACTATTTAAAGATAAATTGAACACTTAACTAAAGATATTTGCTTGACATAAATAGAATATTTTAGACAATCTTTTTGATTTAAGAAAGTATAATTTCTGATTTCATCAGAGTGAAATAAACATACTGTCAAAACAAAAAGTTTTCTTAAAATATTTTCAACTGTATTCTTCAATAGACTATCTTCATGATCTAAAATATTCATGCTTCGATTATTAACAAATGTTTTAAAATGCATACCAAGCACCAGAAATTACTACTATAAGCCCTTGGCCCTCACTTTCTTTTGTGAATATTTGTGACAGTTTCAAATCTGACACAGAAAGAGGAAGATATATTGAAGACATTGCTAAATAAACCAATGTTAAGTATAAGCTTCAAAAAAAATCCAGGCATGACTAGCTCACACTATTGTGACTGCATTTGTCACTTCACCAAAATGCACAAAATATAATTTATGAGAAAATCTCTCTTTAAGGAAGAAAAAAATTGAGACAATTGGCTAAAGTAAGAATAAGTTAGTTACTGAGACACATTTTGGGTTTATAAATTGCAGTACAGAAACTCAATTGAGAAAAAGTACAGTATTTCTTTATTTTCTACAAATAAACAATATTTTATCTCTAGGTCAGTGGAAAATTCAACTGGAGTTTTTCAAGGAGCACACCCACCCCCATTACCTACTAGGTCTCACCAAGATTTTATAATCTCACAGATTACCTAGTCTTTGAGAAGGAGCCTCTTCTTTCCTTAGTTATCCATGCAAACATGTCACCAGGGTAAGCTAAGAAATACAGGTCTGACTTAACACTGGTGCCTTCACATCCAGCTGCTCAGAAACTTTCTGCTACACCGGAGAAAGTGGGATCTTTTACAAGAGTTAGAAGCCTATTGCTTCTGGAACCACCTTGCTAAATACATCACAGAAACAATCCTCTTTCAAGCCAAGCATCTTCTTTGTATGTTTCTGAGAAAGTGGTACAGGTCTCACTGTTCAGGATACCACAAAACTCTCTTCTTTCTATCCTGGGGAAATCCTTTAAAGTGGAAGAAACACTTTTCTTTCTCAAAACCCATTCTTCTCTAGAGGCTAAGTTTGGGACAAGAAAGTCAGTAAGTTTTCAACGTGCCCTCTGCCTTCAGCCCAATCAAATACTTTCCTTAAGGTAATAAAAGACAAAACCCATCTTCTTGAGAGGGGAGAAGGGAAGGGAGAAATGAAGAAAGAAATTAATATTTAAAATGAAACTCAATGGTATGTTCAAATATTTTCATTTAGGCTTTAAATTTCAATTGCATGATCAATATCATTAGCCATTAAAGAAACACAATCAAAACCACAATAAGATATCAATACATATCTATTAGAATGGCTTATATTAAGAAAAAGAAGAAACTGTTAATACCAAGAGCTGGCAAGGATGCAAAGCAATGGGAACTTTCATGAACTGTTGGTAGGAAAAAACAAAATAGTACAGCAACTTTAGAAAACAGTTTTGAATCTCCTCATAAAGTTAAGAATACACTTACCCAGTGACTCAACAGTCTCAATCCTGGATATTCACTCAAGTGAAATGAAAACTTCTGTTCACACACAAACCTGTACACAAATATTTATACTGGCTTTATTCATAAACACAAAATACTGGAAACAACTCAGACGTTTCTGGTACCCAGGAATCTACACAGACATTTTTCCTGAAGGCATCCTCCTCAAACCCAAGGGAGATCCCAGATGCTGGGAAACCAGGGGTTGAAAATGTTAACAGACTTGCTTTTCACGGTCAGTACTTGTTAAACTTGTTAAAATATTTGAATAAGTATATTTCATTCTGCTCAAATACTAGCCAAACTCAAACATACTGTGAGTCGCCATCTAAGGTCTAAGTACCAGACAGCTAAACTTCAAGAAGATATTTGTTATATTTTCCATTAGTAAACTTTTAATGAAGAAAACATTTATTAAACAAACATAAGAAATTAATATATTTAAAATAACCTCTACGATTTAAATAATGAGAAAATTAAAGAGTGATTCAAAAAGTCATTAAGTTCTAGACATGATAGTTCCATTATAATTTGATTCAGTTAATTTATCAACTACATCATGAGCCAAATTATGTCCTCCTAATTGAATATAAATAAAGTTAAAAATCAAATGTGATACGATTAACTTATAAAATGCATAAACACTAAATAGTCTTACTCAATGTTCAAAAAGTTTTCCACTATATTTTTAAATACTACTTTTCATAAATTTTATTAATTATCACTTTGCTAGCAGAAAAATAAGATAATTTTGCTTAGCTTGCATCTTTTTGGGGATCAGTGTCATACTCTTTATTTCAAGTTTGTAGTAGCTCTTTAGGCCTGCACAATCTTTCAAAAGCAATTGCAAATGATGAAGTCAATGTACTGTGGTTTTCCTCCTATGATTAGCCTACTTTTTAAATTTGCAAATGCTTAAATATCCCAAATATTATTTAACCTATTTCTTACAATAGACAGCAGCAAGGCTTTTATTGTATTTTAATTATACAGATTTCCCTTCTTCATGTTCTTGTGCAAGGAAGATATAAAAATTTAAGAATTCTTCATTTTAATATTGTCATTATGTTTATGAATCTCCTCACTTAGAAAGAAGCCAGGCTATTTCTCCCTTCTGCAGAGTGAAAATTTCAAAGTTATTATTCTCATCTATGTTATTTTATTTTGTTCTCCTTATCTTTTGACAGAGAACATAGATAGATACAGATATCTTACTTTGTCCTCCTTAGATTTCCCACATTCATGTGACAATACTCACCAACAATTCTTCTCAAGGAATTTCATCAACAATCCAAGTCAACACCATTGATCTAGTTGCCCCCTGGGAGACATTTCTCTCTGATCAAAAATGTATGAAGCAGCAATCACATTAGAGGATGTAATCATTAAAAATATCTCTACTACAATTGCTAAATTTCTAGGAGGGTAAGGACAACAAAGCTCAGAAAGGAAAAGTTGAGTAAAATGATTTGGGCTTCCTGGAGAGACTCAGTACATTCGTTTATTTGCATTGTGTCACAATGCACTAACACCGTAGCTCTGTGCTTAGCAGCTCTTTGTGTTCATCCTGCCACATACCTGGCAATGCCTGACACATAGTAGCTTCTCAATAAGTAGAGGGAAAAGAATCTAAGTGCCTACACAGTAATGGTAAGGGGAGTAGAAAATTTTTCATAAAAGCAATAGCTGAAGGAACTTTGATAATCTCCCTTTCTTAAATTCAATTGTGCCATATAATATCACCTAATCATAGGAGCGAAATTCATCATATCCATAGTCCCAGCCAGTATGCAGGGTGTTTACACCGTGGGTTGGGTATGATTGGGTCCACCTGAGAATTCTGCCATTTACACATTTCCTCATTATAAAGTGGAAAAATACAAGTATTTATTACTATGTAATCTTACGGTAAGGATTAATGGGGTGTTTTCTGTAGTGCCTCGTAGTAAATAGTCAATAAAAGTTATTTTCTGTAAACAGATCAAGGATGGCAAATTAATTCATCAATATTTAGGAAAGTTTCTCTCGCTTTCTCAAAGACACAATTTTATATAAACATCATTAACCCAAAAAGCATGAATTAAGTCTTTGTATGCTTATCGTATGTACTTTAGATTCGATTTTAAGTAATTCATTGAAGTCCCCAGCATAGGAGCTCACAGAAGGCCATATATAGGAGAATGGTTTATTTACTCTGTGAAGTACAAGCAACTAGAAGTTGAGACCAGGTGCTAAGTCTATGTTGACAGCTTCCTCAGCTGCTTTTCTGTATTGTGTTTTGTATTCTGCCTTGTTAACCTAGTTAAGGCTTTGTTTATAGATGTTGCGCATTTGCTTTCATTTGCTTCAGTCTCTTTGCTTCCTGGAGTTCTTTCTTAAACTGGAAACCCCAAAGAGCATGGTTCACACTTGCCCAAACAGGAGACATTTAGGACAGATCATAATCTATTGGTGAGATAGAATGGAAAAAGCCTTTCTCTCCTGAGGCAATCCAGATGGAATTTCAAAGGGTCTTCGGAAAACAGAAGTTTGCTCATAGTATCAGAAAATTTTTCATTACATCTCAGCTAACTTAATACCCTAATCTCTCCAATGTAAATATATTTTATGCCAACAGCTAAAATGATATGGAAATTATAACTGTCAACACAGTGCAACCATTTTACTCAAAGATGGCTGTAAATTAGAAGGGGGTGACGATGGTGCATGCTGTTAACACTAGCTCCTGAAATGAAAACATAAAAGATGAGTTCCCAAACTCAAACAAGTATGCTGTCACTTAGCATGATTAAAGTATATTTTAAAAATGCACAAAAGGAGTCTTCACCTTAAATTTAATTAGATATTCTTAATGGTTCTCATTATTTTCCACAATAAATACACATGCACAGGGTCAAAACTACTTTGTGTTTATCCATATTGTTTTGGACACTCAACAAAGCCTGCAGTGTGGGCAATTCCTGGTGTAAGAGCCGTGATTCCATTATCATACTTAAAGATAAGACAAGTGTGTCCAGATAGCACAATAGAAAAAATATTTTTCTAGAGAAGCAATCCGTAGGAAGACAATTTCTCCGGACAGATTTAATTCAAATGAAGACTTGGTAAAGAAAATGCCAATTCAAGATGTCATATTCTCAGAAATAATTGTCTCAGTACATGGTTACATAGACTATTAAGAGTTCAACACATTGTCTCAATGAAGCAGATTATATAAACCTACATTTTGACTGGAGCAATAAAACAGTTAAAGCTTACTTGAGCAGCTAACACCTAGATGACTTCTATAGTAATCAATTACTTTGCTCCTTTTAATGGCTTTCTCTTATTGTAATCTTATTTGTGTTTTAAGTATTATATTAAGCAGATATCCTTATCTACAAAGTGATAGTGCATCACCTGTTTTCTCATCTATGAAAGTGTTCACTAATATTAATTAGTGATAATTAAGTGTTTTTGCAAACATAAAAATAGGTTTGCAATAATTTAGGCACAAACTATGTGCCATTGTAGTTATAACTTTAGGTACCAATTTCTGGTGGAACAAGCTAAAGATGTTAATGGCTGAAGACACATAAAACTTAATCTATCATAGACCAATTTTTGTTTTTATAAGTCTTGTTAATATTTCCTAGTTACAGGGGACATTTTACCTTAACGAATGCCAGCTGAGTTTGGCTGTGTCTTTGCTCTAACAGGAATGTACATGAACAACTGGAAATACTTTATATCTAACATGCATCTGGAGTTATGCCTCTGAATCACATATAAGAGCATCCTTCTAGGAATAGTAATGCATCCAGTTGCTGAAACCAACGCTCCTACTTAATTGAGAAGTGACTTGGTTTTCCTCCCCACATCTCGTGAACATAACTTCGGGTCTAGTGTTAACTGTAACAGTCTCAGTGAGAAAATGTGTGTGTGCACTCTCTTCCTTAATCTTCATTTACAAGCAAAGCATGAAGGGTTCTGCTAACTTCTAACCCAGCCATCCCCATTTCGCCTCCTCTATAGTGCGGTGAGAAGGCTTTGGGTTTTAAAAATCAGATCAGTCAAGAACAGAATGTTAGTTTATGTACATTAATTAACCACAAATGTGTGAAAAGAAAGATGAAATATATATAGAAATATATATAATGGCTTATTTGAAAGCACATAAGAATCACATGCTATGATTAACTCTTCGCTATTAACTCTTTTAAAATTATTATTACTCTTCTTGATTTATTATGGACTCTTCATTAAATAATATTGTTACTTAGCCCACTAAATCAAGGCCTTTCCAACGATGAGTTGTGAAGCTTGCAATTCCTCAGGAATTCACTGTGTTATTTGTGTTGTTATTAGCAACAACAAAAATTGTCATTAAATTGGTAGGGTGGAAAAAGCATTAAACTGGAAGTTAGTTTCTGCACTAGTCCAGTCCGCAAACTGGTCACTTAACATTTCTACTCCAAAATCTCGTCTGTAAAATGCAGCGGTTGCTCTAGACTAGTTCATACTGAGCTGCCCTAAATGCTGCTGTCAGCTGTATTCCTAGGAAATGCAACAAGACTATTTTGATCTAGAGTCTTTTTTTCTTCTATTTCCATAATTGCGTTTTCTTCTTCATCCTTTTGCAGAACATTTACTCCCAAGTGTATTAGGGCTACATCAAAAAATGAAAAATTCATGCCCTCACATTTCTTACAGAAAGTTGAATAAATCTGGTAGACCATGATACAAATAAGAAACTTTTCAAAAGAACATGTAGCTATTTCATTTCTTTTTGAAATGAAGTGCACAAATAATTATTTCATAGATAGGTAAATACACAATAAAAACTAAAATGTATGACATTATACTATCTATATTTATTTATAGGTACATATTTATCATTGATTTAAAATAGTATATATTTTATTTTATTATGACAACCTTATTTACTGAAAAGTAGTCTTACTTACTGAAAAGCCATCACTGAAGAGTAATCCATTGCCAGAATTAATTACTCATCCATTAATTTGTCAACAATTAATTATGCCAGACTCTGTGTTACATGCTGCTAATAAATATTGAGAAAAGCAGGCGTACTCTCCATCTTCATGGAATATACTGTCTAATGCAAAAGCAAACAGAATCAAATAATTAGATGAGTAAATGTATAATTAAAAACTGTGATAAGACTCAGAAGACAGGGTACTATAAATACATAGAACATAGGGATATGCCCTAGTATGAAGGAATTGGTAAAGGTAACTTGTGATAGGGGCATTCTCCCTGACATATGAAACATGTATGAATAGTGTTGAACTAGGTGTGTGTGCATCTGTGTGCTTTGGGAGATGGGGTGAGTAGGAGACAGAAAGAAAGCTCTGCAGGATTCCAGGACGTATGGCATGCATGTACATCACAGGGTAGGAGGAAGCATGAGGCTCCCTCCAAGCGATGCTGACCTGGCCCAATAATAGACAGGGAGGGCGAGTGTTGTGTAACAGGTAACAACAGCATTCAGAAGAAATTCACAAACTCCCTTATAAGAAAATACAATATTTTTTCTCTTCATCTCAAGAGCAATGGGTATCTATTAAAAGCTCACAACCAGAAGGGTGATTTTTCCTTAGAGAGAATACTCTATGGTTTGGAGAACTGGTAAAAGGCAGTCAAGAGCGGATGTGTTGGAAGTTGTTAGAGCACTCCAGTTAAAACATAATGGTAGCTGGGGCCAGCCCCATGGCGGAGTGGTTAAGTTCGTGCGCTCTGCTTCAGTGGCCCAGGGTTTCACGGGTTCGGATCCTGGACATGGAAATGGTACCACTCATCCGGCCATGCTGAGGTGACGTCCCACATGCCACAACTAGAAGGACCCACAACTACAATATACAACTATGTACCAGGGGGCTTTGGGGAAAAGAAGAAAAAAATAAAAAACATTATTAAAAAAAAAAGAATAATGGTAGCCAAGACTAGGAAGAAATATTTACGTATAAAACTGACAAAACATGAGGGTGGTTTTGATAAGGGGCTGAGGACAGGATTAAAAAAAAGAGGATAGATTCTGACACAACATAGATCAGTAAAGGTAAACAATATATTATCACAAAAATAACCAAGTAATCTTAGAGATTTGTAAAATACTGATTCATACAATATCCTCAGTGTAAATACAATACACCCTGATTTGGTGTGTGTGTGTGCGTGAATGTTAGGATTTATCAGTTTACTCTGTTGTTAATTTCTATCTCTACAAAGCTCTTCCTAGAGGCTATTAATGTTAAAACAGATTGAAAAAGACATAGATATATAGACTTCAATAACACAGTAATTTAATTAGGGGACCAATTTGATGTTACTGCAAACATTTCCGCTGAAACAATCTACACGTGCATTTGAGAGTAGCAAGCTTTTCCACATTCACTAAGCTATTGACACCAACCCCAGCCTTAGAAACACATAGAATGAATTTCCAGCACCAGGCTAGTGGCTGTTACGACCTCTTGCCTAGATCAGAAGTATTTGCTTTTGTAACCTGTCCATGTGAAAGCTTTTGGTTTCTCTCTCTCTCTCTCTTTTTTTTTTTTCACTTCTTATAGAGACTGTAAATCTGGCATAAACATCTGGGACACACATCTCATTTGGAAGCAAGAGCAACACTCTGTTTAGATCAGCTTCCTGGGGTGCAGAATGTAGATCAAAGCACAGTAGTGGCTGACCAGCCAGGTCTAGAATTATAAAATGTATTTCTCTATTAATCAGAGGGGAGTTATGCAAGATGAGGAATTCTCTCCTTAGAGATGTAAGGGTAACATTTAGAAAATTACATTAAAAAGCAGAAATGTATTATACAGAAATTTTGGTTAATTCATATACTAGCACCCATTAATATGTCAGACAAATGCCTTCAGTTTTACTCACAATTTTCCCATCTATTCTCTCACTTACCTAACCAAAGAAAGCAAATAAAAGACAGACTATACCATTAGGATTCCATCAATGCAATACAATATTGGTTAATTATTGACCTTAAGCTAAGAGATGTTTCTTTCAAGTAACTTAGTGTAAAAATGGTCACTGATGCCATATATAATTCCAGTCATATTAAGTGTTTTTGTCAGTTCATCAATGTTTGTAGTGTGAATTCCAACTCTAAAGTTAACACTAAGAAAATACTGGATGACTAATAATTTGGATACTTAGCAAGGGTGATAAAAACACACACACACAAAATGGAAACACAGAATTAGCATTTCAAAGATCAATCTTCTTCAAAATAAGGAATAAGTAAAGTAAGATAAAATCCAGTAAATTCATTTATTGTTTCTACAACAACAAAAATAGTTTTGCATTCCAGTCTTGCCACAAACCCTTGTCTGCCAAACACCAAATCCTCATCCACTCCATCCTACAGTCTAACCTGAACTGCACCAAAGTGGTACCTTGAGCCATTTTGCTTCCCCTCCTTCACTTCCTCTTCTCAGCGCGTAGGCAAACATCAAGTCCTGTTAATATTTCTTTTATAACTTTGCTGAGAGGCATCCTATTCTTTCCATTCCTACTGCCACTGTGTTGTTTAGACTACTAACAGTTTAACTTTACTGTTACAGAAGACTATAATTTTCACCTGTTCACTGTCTTCTTCCTCCAGCTGTCTAAAATACCATCTTCCAAATAAATTTTTACAATACTCGTTGATCACATCTACTCTACATTTAAAACAAAACAAAACAAAGCAAAACAAATCATGAACAGAGAAGTATAAACAAATCCTCCCAAAATTCTTGTTCTGAGCCTTTAGGTTCTTAATCTAAGACAAATTTTAGTAAGCATAAAAATTACCTAGAGATGCTTAAAAAGTCCAAAATCAGAGATTCTCATTTAATTGGTCTGGTGAGGATCACGGGAATCTACACTTTAGCAAACATTTTAAGTGATTCTACCACAGCTAAGCCTAGCCTACATTGAGAAACTTAATTCTGTCTTCTCACTTTTAAGTTTTGTAGAAAATCTGCTCTAGCTAATAAAACTGTATTTTCATTTCTCTGACTCTGCTACTATGCTAGTCCATTTGCCAAGATTTTATTTTCCACATTTCCTAATCTCCCGCCAATCTCAAAAGCCACTCATTTTCATGGACACTATAAAGCCTTCCCTGATTATTCCCAGCCAAAAGTAATCTCTCTCTCTAGTGTGCAGTTGTAGTTTTAATTGCACATAACTTTCCTTATATGTTTCCTGCATAGTTGTCTATTACTACGTAAAAAAATGACCACAACCTTAGCAGCCCAAAACACTACCTACTTATAAGCCAGATCTATAGGTCAGATGTCTGTCACAATGTGTCTGAGTTCTCTGCTCAGGCTGTAATCAAGGTGTCATCTGGAGCTCCGGCTCCACTTCCAAGTTCATTCACGTTATTGGTAGAATTCAGTTCCTTGCATTTTTAGTTCCAGAGTACCCATTTTCTTGCTGGTTGACAGACTGGAGCTCCCTCAGATCCTAACGCCTGCACTCAGGTCTTTGGACCATAATCTCCTCTATCTCAGCAATAAAGAATCTCCTTCATGTCAAATCCATCTCACTCTTCTCATATCTCTCAATTCTTCTTCTTCTACCCGTTGGAGAAAACTACCTGCTTTTAACGGGTTCATGTGATTAGGTCAAGCCCACCTGGAAAATCACCCTATCTTAAGGTCAACTGTACCATATAATAGCGCCTACTCACAGGAGCAAAATCCATTCAGCTAACAATTCCAGGGATAACGCAGGGTATATACACCAAAGGGCTGTGAAATCTTAAGGGACATCTTAGCATCCTGCTATTTATTTCTCTGAGACCTATATTTATTTTTCCCCGTCTTAAATAAAAGTTCCTGGAGAGCAAGGATGATGCATTGTACAATTTTGTATATCACAAGTCACCTGTCCTAATACTTTGCACCCAATAAATATTCAATAAATAACTGTTGAATGAACAGGCTCTTCCTGTGATGACCTATTTCCTGATGCATTAAATTTAAATGAACTGATAGCATTGGGCCTAGAAAAGTAAATGTATAGTCATTCATTCTTGAAGAGATTGAAGCAGTTGGGAACCCAATGCACTAAGTTCTTTATATTCTTCTTCTTAGTGAATAATAATCATACATCTATCAAAGTTCCTTGGTGTCATAAGACATAGCAAAATAAACTGTCTACAAACAAAATGAAGAAAAGATTTTTAAAAATGAACAGCTCACTAGTGTGTCATGGGATAACTTTCACAAGCAACATAATATATGAGCAATTAAAGTCTTCAATAGAGAGGAAAAAGGAGAAGAAAGAGAAATAATCTTTGAAGTAAAGATAGGTTAAAGTTTCCCAAACTTGGTGAAAACAACAAACCCATATGTCCAATCAATTTGATGAACTCCAAATATAAGAAACTTGAAGAAAATCATACAAGGCACATCATAAAGGCATTTCTCATGAGTGAAAAAAAAATCTTAAAATGAAGAAAATTCCTAAAAGCATCCAGAGTACTACATACACTGGAAAGAAATAGAATTTGTGAGTAAAAACTTTTCAACTATGAAAACTTTAGAATAAATAATTTCATTGACAAATTCTGCCAAACATTCTCTAAGGAGGAATCAATACCAATTCTACACAATGGAGTACAGAATATTGAAGTGAAAGAAACACTTCCCTACTCATTTTATGAGGCCACAATTGACCTAATATCAAAACTAGAAAAAGACATTGAGAGAAAAGAAAATAACATATCATATACCCCATGAATAGATGAAAAATTCTCAACAAAATAATAACAACTGGAATCCAAAAGCATCTGAAAATACAATACCTAATGACAAAGAGGGATTTATCCCAAGAATAAAAGGTTGGTTCAACATTTGAAAATCAATCAAGGTAGTAATGTATAATATCAATAGACTAAAGAATAAAAATCATATGATTATCTCAGTATGTGCATAAAAACCCTGCGACAAATTCAAAGTCAATTCATGACAAAAACTTTTAGCATCTTTTAGCAAACTGAGTTGAAGGAGCTTCCTTGGCCTGATACGAAGCAATTATGAAAACCTTATAGCTAATATCATACTTAATGGTGAATGACTGAATTCTTCCCCCTACAGTCAGGCACCAGGCAAAAGTGTCCACTCTCACTACTTCTATGTAGCATGGCACAGAAGGTCCTAACCAAAGCAATACACCAAGAAAACGCAATAAAAGTCATTGAGCTTGAAAGGAAGGAGTATAAATGAAATGTTTTGGTATACCAACATTATGTTTAGAAGACTCTAAAGAATCTACAAAAAAGCTATGAAAAATCATCAGTGAGTTTAGCAATGTGAGAGGATATCAGATCAACGTATGAAAATCAATTTTATTTCTACACTGACAATGAACAATTAGAAATCAAAATGTGGAAAACATTACCATTTCAGTAGGATCAAAAGTTATTGAATAAATAAAGATAAATCTTATAAAATATGCAGGATCAGGACATTGAAAATTATAGGACATTTCTAAGAGTAGTTGAAGACAACATAAAGAAACAGAGTGCTATAATGTGTTCATGGGTCAGAACACTCAAGATTTCTTGGACACTGGTTCTCCACATAGTGATCTATGAATACAATGAAATCCAGCAGGGTTTTTTTTTCCCCTAGAAATTGAGAAGCTGATTTTAAAATTCACAGAAATGCAAAGGACCCAGAATAGACAAAATAGCTTCAGAAATAAAAACACAAAAGACAAAACAAAGTTGAAACATTTAAGCTACTTAGTTTCAAGACTTGTTATAAAGCTACAGTAATCAAGCCAGTGTGATATTGGTGTAAGGATAGAGAAATAAATAAATGAAACAGAACAGAGAGCCCAGAAATAGGCCCACACATATATAGTCAAATGATCTTTGATAGAGGTACAAAGGTAATTAAGGGGAGAAAGGATTGTCTTTTCAACATGTGGTACTGGAAGAACTGGATATCGATGAGCAAAAATATAATCTTCAATCCATATCTTATACTAGATACAAAAGTTCATTCAAAAACAACCATAGACTTAAATGTAATACCCAAAACCATAAGATTTCTTAAAAAAAAATACTGGATAAAATCATTATGACTTTTCAATAGGCTAAGATTTCCTATATACAGCAACAGAAGTAAATCCATAAAGGAAAAAGTTGAAAAATTGAACATCAAAGCTAAGAACTTCCACTCTTAAAAACCACACTCTTAAGAGGCCGGCCCCATGGCCGAGTGGTTAAGTTCACGGGCTCCGCTTCAGCGGCCCAGGGTTTGACTAGTTCCAATCCTGGGTGTGGACATGGCACCACTCGTCAGGCCATGCTGAGGTGGCATCCCACATGCCACAACTAGAAGGACCCACAAGTGAAAATACACAACTATGTACTGGGGGGCTTTGGGGAGAAAAAGGAAAAATAAAATCTTTAAAAAAAAAAACACACACTCTTAAGAGAACAAAAAGATATGACACAAATTTGAAGACAATATTTTCAAATCACATAGCCGCTAAATTACTTTTTTTCCAGAATATGTAACAATCATTAAAACCCAATGATAAGAAAATGAACAGAATAATAATAAAATGAGCAAAAATTACTTTACCAAGGAAATGGTAAGCAAATAAGAACATGAAAAGATGTTCAACATCATTAGTCTTTAGGGAAAAGCAAACTAAAACCATGATGAGATATAACTACATACCTATTAAATTGGCTAAAATTAAAAAGGCTGATCACATCAGCTTTCATTGAGGATGTGGAGGAACTGTCACTCTCATACACTGATGGTGGGTGAAAATGGTACAACATCTTTTTTTTTTTTTTTTTTTTTAAAGGCAAGGTGTTTAAAGATTTTATTTTTTTTTCCTTTTTCTCCCCAAAGCCCCCCGGTACATAGTTGTATATTCTTCGTTGTGGGTCCTTCTAGTTGTGGCATGTGGGACGCTGCCTCAGCGTGGTCTGATGAGCAGTGTCATGTCCGCGTCCAGGATTCGAACCAACGAAACACTGGGCCGCCTGCAGCGGAACGTACGAACTTAACCACTCGGCCACGGGGCCAGCCCCATGGTACAACATCTTTTGCAAACAATTTGACAATTTCTTATAAAGGTAAACAAACACCCACCAAATGACTCAGACATATGTGTGTGTGTACATGTCCATCAAAAAAAATGACAGCATGTCTATACAGAGATATGAAAGATATGTATACAAATGTTCAGAGTAGGTTTATCTGTGGTAGCCAAAAACTGGAAACGACTCAAATTTCCAGCTACAGATGAATGTACAAACAAATTTTAGTGTTTCCACACAACTGAATTCTAATCAACAGTTAAAAAGAAAGAGCTATTTATACGTGTAGCAACATGAATATCTCTTAAAGTAATTTTCCTGAGTGAAAGAGGCTAGACCCCAGGAAATGAATAGCACATTTTCACGACTCCATGTACATAAATCTCTGTAAAATGTAAGCTAATCTATAGTGATAAGAAGTAAATTAGTAGTTGTCTATACACAGGAGTAGAGGGTCAAGGAAGGGCATGAGATAGGAAAAACCAGAGGGTACAAGGAAATCTTTGATGTGATGGATATCTTTTTTTATTTTTTTAAAGATTTTATTTTTTCCTTTTTCTCCCCAAAGCCCCCCGGTACATAGTTGTGTATTCTTCGTTGTGGGTTCTTCTAGTTGTGGCATGTGGGACGCTGCCTCAACGTGGTCTGATGAGCAGTGCCATGTCCATGCCCAGGATTCGAACTAACGAAACACTGGGCCGCCTGCAGCGGAGCGCGCTAACTTAACCACTCGGCCACGGGGCCAGCCCCGATGTGATGGATATCTTGATTGTGGTGATGGTTATGGTTTTACTCCCATACACATATATCATATTATATATATATAAAATAATATATAAATATATATTATTAAATAATAATTATATATTATATTATTAAATATATGATATAATAAATAAACTAAAATAATTAATAGTATAATAAAATAAATAATAATTATAGAATAAATATATAAAAATATAATATTAATAAAGCTGTTTTTAAAAGTAGGGATGGAGATGAAGAACTGAGAGACATTCCCCCTGAGGTGCAAGTGCAAGTGTCCCTCAGAAGCAGGAGGACACAGGACAGCAGAGTTGAAGAAATCCATTAAAGGCATCCTAGGCATTCGACTTTGGGAGTAAGTAAGAAATATGAGAAATATGAGAGAAATATGAGAGAAACTCCTTGGGAAAATCTAGGCTTTCAACTATAAGAGAGGGAGGTCAAGGCAAGTGATCCAAGAAAAACACCTGTTAGACATTTGAGGCTGTTACAGACTACAGGGCCACTACTTGCTCAGTGTAGAGGGAGTGGCAATAGTGCTAAGGAGATCCTTGAGATACATAAAATAAGGAACAGAGTGAGAGAGCAAAAAGAATGTCCCAGTAAATGAAAAATCTGGCAGTTGGGCTGTAATACATGGAGAGAGATTCTGCAGTTCCAAAAATTGGCAGTTTCTCCGTAAAGCACAAGCAGATCTCTGGAATCTTAGCAGTGCCTAGAACCTAAAGATTGTACATAGGAAAGTCTCAAAATATTTGAAGCCAATGTTGAAATAAATCAAACTAAAACTTCAAAAAACCTGCTAAACTACAAATCATCTTTTTAGCACTCAGTCTGGCAGATGATTTATAGAAGGAGTGTATTTCTTTGTGGAGATAAACAGAACTTATTTCAGTCTCTATTGTCATTTACTTTTTGTTGTATCAAATATAGATCTGAGATATGTAGCATAAAATCAAAGATGCTAACAACATATTTTTAATTAAAATACCATAAGGAAAAGAGAGAATGTGACAGAAGAAATATTTGAAGAGATAAAGCCTATCAACTTTAAAAAATTTATACATGATATCAACCCTCAAATCCAAAAATTTTCAGCAAACCCAATGAGAGAAAATTAAAAAAAAAGACAGACAAGCATATCATAATGAAAACACAAAATGTAGAACTTAAAAGCACCCAGAAGAAAATGGCACACTATCTATAGGGGGAAAATAGTATGAACGATGACTTATTTATCCAAAATAATGGAGGCAAGAAGATAAGACAATGGAAATAAATTTTCAAAGTGCTAGCAGGCAGAAAATACCAGTTTAAAATTTTATATCCATTGAAAATATCTTTCAAAAAGTAAGTAAAGAAAATCTCAGAATGACAAAACTGAGAGAATTCATGCTCAGTAGATCTCTACTAAGGAAATGCTAAGAAAAAACCCCAAAACACCTTCAGTCTGAAAATAAATAATACTGGATTGAACCCCAGTTCTGTAAGAATGAATAAGAAGAGTAAATGAAGTTATACTACTATAAGGATCTGAACTTTTTATGCATTAGTACATTATTATTTAATGGTAGACTGCTTCAACTTAAAGATACAAGTAACACTTCAAAAAAAAAACACAAAGAGGTATTGTTAAAAGACAATATAGAAGACAAAATAATATATTAATAATATTCAAGCTATCCAAGAAAAATGCAGAATAAAGGAATAGAAGAACAAAGAACAAGTAGGATAGATATACAACTAATACCAAGTTGGGAGACTTGAACAAAACACATCAGTTATATGAAATGTAAATAGAATAAACATTTCAATTAAAAGTCTAAGACTATCAGACTAGATTAGAAAGTATGTTTTCAAATAAGAATACTTTGAATTTAGACATTGACAGATTGAAAAGATGAAGACAGAAAAACATATATAATGCCAAGATTAAGCAGAAGAAAGCTGGCTTAGTTATATTAATATAATACCAAAAAGACTTTAAGATAAAAACATACATAGAAAGGCACATTTTGTAATAGTAGAGGGATCACATGATAAGACTAAATGTGTATGCTCCTAACAGAACTTCAAATAGACGAAGCAAAAATTGACAGAATTAAAGAGAGAGGTAAACAGTTCCACATTTATAGTTGTATATTTTAGCATATATATTTCATTAATTGATGGAACAAATATACAAAAAAATAATAAGAATAAAGAAGATTTGAACAACACTATCATTAACCAGATCTAATTGTCTTTTATAGATCACTACACACAACCAACTGCACAATGCATGCTTCTTTCAAGTGCTCATGAACTTTCACCAAGGTAAACTATGTATTCAGCCATAAAAATGTGTCTGTAGTTATCAAGATACTGAAATCATACAATGTATATTCTCTGATCACAATTGTATTAAATTACATATTAATAACAATAAGATATGTAGACACTCCTAAATATATGGAAATTAAATCACAACCTTCTAAATAACTCATGGATAAAAGAAAAACATTAAAAAATTAGAAAATATTTTAAATTGAATAATAATAAAATACAACATAAAATTTGTGGAATGCAGCAAAAGAAGTTCTTAGAGGGAAATACATAGCTTTAAAATCCTTAGAACCCCTTGTCCACTTCAGGCCATTTGAGACCAACAACCCATCTACTGGGCCCATACAGATGTTCAATAAGTGGCCTTTTGATGTCAAGAGACTAAAAACTCCACCCTCAGATCATGCTCACCCTGCCATTTTGTGAACATGCACCCTATGAAGAGGCACGGAGTCTGACTGCGCTTGCACAGATCATCAACTACCTCACCTCTCCTCACCTCCAATCATCTATCTCCACATTTCAGACCACCTTGCCCCCTACCCCATAAATATCCCAGAGTCCCCATTTTCGAGGAAGCAGATTTGAGACTCATGCTCTGGCTTCCTCACATGGCTGCCTTGTGATTAAAACCCTCTCTCTACCGCAGTCTCGTCATCTCAGTGTTGGGCTTTCCAGGCAGTGGGCAAAAACGAACCTGGTGCATTAACAACTGTGTACATTCTGAAGTTAAAGGATCATCCCAGCTAACGTATCTAGAAAATATCTGAATTGGGTAGATTCCACTTGTGAAGATTCAAATGCCTAAAATTAACATAATCAGGTAAGAATTATCATATATAGTTATGTAATTTATTAAATGAGGCTAATATCTGTGTAGGTTAAATGTAACTCATGTTTCTGCCAACTTAATATTGTGAGGAAAGTGGGCACAAGAGAGAAGAATGCAATTGGTTTTCTGATTAGACCTTGGGCAGAACGTATTTTATTTGCCCCTCCAGATCCCCTTCACCCTTCTCCACTCTATTTTCTATCCAAAAAGCTGACCTGTATGAATTCCATCAACTGGTTCACCTGCTCTCTGGGTTTTGCTCCATTCAGATGGTGGCACTAGCATGAAATCACAATGCAGGAGAGGAGTAGAGTTCTGCCTTATTCCCCTGGCTCCATTCCGGCCAGGTCACTGGGGTTAGGTGGTCCTCCTCATAAAGTTTTCTCTTCAGGCTCCATTACCTCTTCCCTCTTCTTGCAACTTCGCACCTGGAGGTGATAATGACTTTTCATGTTCTCAGGTACTTACTGCACTATCTCTTGATGTTTTCTACCTTTGTAAAAAATCCCTGTACTAAAGTCTTCAATTGCCAAGTGTGTTTCTTCTCCTTCTTGCCTATATCCCAACAGATAAAGACACCAAACAAGCAGCTGCTCTTTCTACCAAAACCAATTTTAAATATTTTTCCTTTAGTACAAGCATAGGCCCAACCCAGAAATAGCTTCCAAAGAACATTAGGGGTCAAGATACAGGCAGAAAGAGCAAGGCAAAGCAAATAGAAAAAAAAAAAAAAATGAATCATGCATTTGTAACAAGATTAGGTAGCTGCTAAACATCATGGAAGTAACTAGCAGTGGGCATTTTGTCATGTGTATTGAAGCAAAACCTCCATAGCATTGCTGTTGATAAAGACATAGTATTTAAATAAACTTTGAACAAGCACATATACAAAAAATACAAATTTCAGACTGGGTATCTATCCTAAGAACCTGAAATCAGAAATCCCAAGAGTCCCTTGCACCCCTATGTTCATCGCAGCATTATTTACAATAGCCAAGATGTGGAACCAACCTACATGGCCAGAAACTGATGATTGGATAAAGAAGATGTGGTATATATACACAATGGAATACTACTCAGCCATAAAAAAAGACAAAATTGGCCCATTCGCAGCAACGTGGATGGACCGCGAGGGTATTATGTTAAGCGAAATAAGCCAGTCAGAGAAAGACGAACTCTATATGACTCCACTCATAGGTGGAAGTTAATATATTGACAAGGAGATCTGATCGGTGGTTACCAGGGAAAAGGGGGGGTGGGGGGAGGGCACAAAGGGGGAAGTGGTGTACCCACAACATGACTAACAATAATGTACAACTGAAATCTCACAAGGTTGTAATCTATCATAACGTGAATAAAAATATATATATATATAAATTTCAGGGCTGGCCCGGGGTATGGCAGCTAAGTTGTCACACTCCACTTCAGTGGTCTGGAGTTTGCCGGTTCAGATCCCAGGCACGGACCTACTCATGGCTTGACAAGCCGTGCTGTGGCAGGAGTCCCACGTACAAAGTAGAAGAAGTTGGGCACGGTTGTTAGCTCAGGGCCAATCTTCCTCAGCAAAAAAGAGAAAGATTGGCAGAAGATGTTAGCTCAGGGCTAATTTTCCTTACAAATAAATTAATTAATTTCCTGTAAATGCTACCATGGGGGCCCTGATTTTTTTCTAACGATGTAGCGAAAAATAAGAAGAGCTTCAAGCAAACAGGAGATAAAACAAACTTAGAAAATGTCAGAAGAAAACTCAGATTGACTCAGAATAGATTATACGTTCATAACTACTTTAAGCTGTTTCTCACCATTTCATCATGAGAATGTCTATTGCATCAGAACATGGTAATAAGTTTTTTATAATTTATTGCATATAGCAGTAGAGCACTTTATATTATTTGCTAAGCTCAAAACAACTGCCTTCACTTTACCCTCCCTCAAAATTCTGTAAGGGTAGGTTTTAAAGCAGCTTCTTTTTTCTTTTGCAATGTGACTATCTCTTGACTCAGTTGACTGGGCTCCTGACCAAGCTGTGCCACCCAGAGTGCCTCCTCTGAGAATCTGGTATTAAAGTAAGAGACAGAATTACAATTACACCACATGTCCCAATATAACACGTAAACTTGGGTGTCATGAGTACCGATCTGCCCTCTTTCCTGGGACCTCAGACCCAGAGAAAGTCAGTCAGCTGAGGAAGAAGAGTGAAGCAGATGCAGATGTGCAGAGAGAAGACAGGATGAGAGTGTGAGAGAGAGACTGCCTTGAATACGGGCACCCTCTTTGTCCCAGTTGCCTTAGAAAGATCTATTTTCGTCTTGATCCAACACATTACAGTCTTACAGGAATGCAGTCCAAGAACATTTTAGACAAGATTTGAAAACTCTGGATTATAAGTACTATTCTTGCCAAGTAAACCAATGGACAAGAAAAACGTAGGGATGCATGGTGAGACATAGGCCAGCAGGAAGGCTATCATTTCCTCCTAATTTAAGACATGACCTCAAGAAGCTGCTAGAGGGCAGGAAGGTTAACCTTTACCAAGAGGCCAACAATTGGGTTTTCTACATATAATAATAGAGAGAGTCTATTGCACAATTACTTTGTGCCACATACTCCTCCAAATGTTCTGCATCAATTAAACAATTTAATTTTTGCAACAACCCGTCTGGTAGTTACCATTTTTGTCTATTTTATAAATGACTCAGTTGAAGATACAAAGCAATTAAAAAACTTGCCGAGGTGACACAATCATTAAAAGCGGAACAGTTATCAAACCAAGCAAGCTTCCTCCCTAGCACTTGCTCACTCATCCACTGCGCTAGCTGCTTCTCATACATCGTTTGTATGATATTCTTCTATCACAAAACCATGCCTTTGTATGTAATTCAAGCCAAGGAAAAAACAGGAATTCAGACAAAAGAAGCACACCCAGTCCCAAGAATGAAACTCTGATTTTTTTGTTTAACATTGTTATGAATAAAATGCCCATCTCCTCTAAAGAAACCTTAAAACTAATATTATGGACTGCGTATTTGTGACCCCCCACAAAAAAATCATATGTTGGATTCCTAATCCTTTATGTAATAGTATAAAGAGGTGGGGCCTTTGGGAGATAATTAAATCCTAAGGGTGGAGCCCTCATGAATGGGATTAGTGCCCTTAGAGAAGAGCTCCCAGAGAGCTCTCTCTGGCCCCCTCTCTGCCTGTGAAGACACTGTCCATCTACGAACCAGCGTTACCTGGCTCTTGTACTGGTGGTGCCTTGATCTTGGACTTCCCAGCCTCAGAACTGTGAGAAATAAAACTGGCTGATTAAACCACCAAATTTATGATAATTTGTTATAGCAGCTGGAACTGATGAAGACAACTAACATGCCAGTAACAAAGTTACATTGGGGCAGTACTTAAAGTCCTCCTTATCTTTGTTCTGGTTATATTTGTAAAAGAAAAAAATAAACTCTGAGAATTCAATTGCAATGGAAGTCCACGCAAGAAGAAAAAAAGACACTGTTGCAGTGTATCTATCACATACGAAACACTGACATTAAAACCAGCAAAATATTTGTAATCTAGGCATGGCTCTTGTGATCCATCATCCTGGCTATAAAACACAAGAACTGGGATGTCTTGATGTTGTATTAACCAAGTTAATAAAAATTTTAAAGAATAATAATAATAAGTAGTAGAGGAGAAAATAAAATGCTATGCAAATTGAGGGCCTAATAATTACTCTGTCTTAGAGAATTGCTAAGAGATGGAATGAAACATGTCTGTGCTACAAACTGCTGGTGAAGGGGCACTGGTATCAGCAGTGGGGGAAAACATTCTAGCAATTATAGAACTCGCTATTCATCTCAGGAGGCAGAGCTCTGTGACCAGATGCTTGGGTTCAAATCGAGGTCCACATCTTGGCAGATTCATAATTAAGGCACATTACACTCTCTCTCTAAACCTAACTTTTCTCCTCTGTAAATCAATGTTAGTGATAATATGGACTTCTGAGAGTTGTTACAAAGATCACATGAAAGTACGTCTTTACCTTGATATGTGGAATATAGTAAATGGCTCAATAAACATTAGTTAATAGTAACAGCAGCATGCTTGGCTCTTTACCTCTTTTTTCTTTTTTTTTGAGGAAGATTAGCCCTGAGCTAACATCTGCTGCCAATCCTTCTCTCATTGCTGAGGAAGATTGGTCCTGAGCTAACATCTGTGCCAATCTTCCTCTACTTTATATGTGGGACGCTGCCTCAGCATGTCTTGATGAGTGGTGCCAAGTCTGCACCTTGGATCCAAACCTGCAAATCCTGGGCTGCCAAACTGGAGCACACTAACTTAACCACTATGCCACCGGGCCAGCCCATCTTTACCTCTCTTGAAATGATGTTAAAGCAGTTGTTTTTACCTCTTTAGGAATGTAATTATTACATATGAAAAAGGCCAACATCTTTTATATGAAGGAAAAATTAGTGGTAAAGATGAAAGGGTAAGTAACAAAATAATTTTTTATCATCTCACACAGTTTACTTAACAATAGGTAATAAGAAATCAATTTTAACCTTCTATACAGTGATCCAAAATTCATCTTTATAAGTAGGCAACTTTAATTCCATTATTTATAACAGTTGAGGGGTTTTGCCTAGTATTTTCAAGTTTTACTGGAAATGTGGGTGTGCTGGGGGCAGGGTGAGGAGGAAGAAAGCAAAGAAGAAAGACTAGGGACACTTTGCCTGTTAAAATCATCCTACTGGAATCGGTTCTTAGCCTCTGTTTAATTTTTTCCTTTGTTAACAGTGAAAAACTACTAATTTGAAAAAGAAAGAAAATGCACAGATGAAATAGAATGCCCCAGGATTCACCTGCCCCAGCCACATCTCGAGTAATATCTCAGATATCAAAGCAACGCGCTGTCTTGAACTCAACTAGCAGGAGGACAAGTGTTTTTCCAGAATCTCCTCCTTCTATCTTCCTTTGACAGTCTCAAAAATCCCTAGAATGTCCATTCCAAGTCTCCACAAGCCTCTGAACCCCAAGCTAGCATGTTTTCCCTCTAGGATGGAAGAATAGAAAGATGAAAAACCCTGGATCCCTAAACACAGCCATGAGCCACTGTTTCAGTCTTGGACTCCATAACCCTACACTACTCATTGTGTGGGACTAATAACCCCTTTCTTGTTTGTCACATTTCTCTATTGTTTGCTGCCAAGAACATTTCTAACAGGCTGAGCCCTTAATGACAGGATGTGTTGCCTTATACCAGAAAGCTCTCCAAAAATGGAAGTAAGCCAAAGGTTGGTCAGGAGCTTATTAAATCATGTGGTCACAGGAGTGGCCAAGGTATAGTTAAGCACAACTTACCAGTTTGTTTCCAGAGAACCTTCCAGGCCATGATACTGAGCCTGACCCAGTCTATCGTACTGTTTTCCTTACTTGAGGCAATTTGCCTCTAAATCCCAATTGCCCCTCTAACAAATGGTCTCTCTGGGATCTCGCTTCCCACAAAAATAGATTTTTATAAATGAATCGCAAACATCAACAACGTTTAGGAAACATCATATGAGATTCCTGCGACTGTACCAGGGTAGCTGTTTTAAGGACTCCTGAACTGCCTAGCTTGTTTAAGCAGTTTTCAAAGTTTCTAAGGTAGCATTGTTGGCATGTGTCAGAGAAAACACGAGGATTTAGGGGCAGTTTTAAGTAACCCCACAGATAGCCTATCAGAATTTCAGTCTTGATCTGGCCTAATGCTATTGCAAATTCAAAAAGTCTTCTGGGACTGGTAAGATTGGGGGAAGGAAGATAAAACTCATTATTAGAAACATATTTTTATTATACGATACCACACATTTTTCCAATCATAGATTTTCATTATTTCATAATTGTATGATTATGGCTATGTGTTTTGCTTATATTTGGTCTCAATATTGTATTAGAACAACAATCCTTAAATATCTATGTATTTAAGTATTGCATATTATTTACAGGAGAGGTATCTGTTTATTCAGAACATTCAAATCTTTACCTTGGAAATGAGAAAACTATGATTAAATATAAATAATAAATTTTTTTAAAAAATATCACTTAACCTCCAATCTCTTCCTCTAAAAAGAAAAAAAATACCTTCATAGGGTCCCATTTACTTTTCTTCATTTTCCTATACAATAGATCAGATTTCCCATTCCCCAGAAAGCTGGTTTTCTAACTTGTGAAAATCACAAATAGTCACCATTAATTTTAAATACAATGTTAGACACCTATGCTTCAAGTTAGGGCGAATTATTTTAATGTAATTATTCTAGTGGTTTCAAAATGGGATCAGTCAGAATGAATAATGAAATGCAAAATTGTCAAAATACTTGAGTTTGGACAAAAGAAAGGCAGACATTTCTTGAATTCTTCTGTTGCACATTATGCACTAAAAAACAGCAGCTATAATTCAGACAGCACTCCTACTGACTTCTACGTGAACACTGAAAACTTCTGTTTCAAATAGAGGTAATTAGTCAGTGATTAAGAGACAGAGAGTAATTAGTACAAAAGAGAATTGCCTTTGTTTGTAGAAGAGCTGCCAGTCCAAAAAAGAAGACTTAGGAGAAAACTTTTTTGAAGTGTCTAAAGTTTTAAGGTTAATTGATTCCAAAGTTAAAAGTTCAAAACTATCAGCACAAAAGTACAAAGTAAGGCCATATAAGTATACCCTTCAATGCGTGGTTCGCACTGTGTGGAATTCTCTTCCTCGCACCCTCACCTGCCTGCCTCTTCATCATTCAGGTTTAAACACACATGCCTTCTCTTCAGGGCCAGTTCCCTGATGAGCCTAGCTAAAGCAGACCCCAACTCTTTACTCTGCCTTTTCTTACTCATAATGTTCATCAGAATCTGAAATTAAATTATGATGCGATTTCTTTTTGGTTATCTGTCTCTCCTGCTAGAACGTTTATCATGTCCCCAGCTCTATCTCCAGTACGTATAATAGTGCCACACACATCAAGTGATCGACGACACATTTGTTGAAAAATGAATACCTAATACCTGGAGGAGCTTCTTTGTTTACCAAGATATACAGGGGTTAAATGCATTGGATGTTGTAAAAGATGTTATTCTTGGTAACAGCTGTATGAGTTTTCCAAGGATGTCTGGAAATAATGCACAGAATCAGTGTGCCATTGTTTACCTGAGACTTCATTAACGAGCACAGATGGCACCTCCTCTCAGAAGACTTCCTATTAAACAGAATTCCTCAGCTGTGATCTGAAAGCTTTTTCATTTGTGTCTCCTTCAATGGTGAATGGTGAGTATTATGTCCAATTCATCTTGTTTTAATGAGATCTTTCACTTAATTTTTTAAATAAAAATTGTCTATATTTAAGGAGTACAACAAGATGATTTGATATGTATACAGCTGGTGAAATGGTTACTACAGTTGAGCTAATTGACATATCTTCTCCTCACATAGTTACCTTTTGTGCATGTGTGTGTGAGAGATGAGAGTACCTGAAATTTACGTTCAGAAAATTGCCAGTATTGAATACAGTACTCTGTTGGTGGAAATGTAAATTGGTTCAGCTGTTGTGGAAAACAACTATTTTTTTTTTTCTTTTGTTGAGCAAGATTCGCCCTGAACTAACATCTGTGCCAGTCATCCTCTATTTTGTATGTGTGTCACCGCCACAGCATGGCCACTGACGAGTGGTGTAGGTCTGTGCCCAAGAACTGAACCCGGGCCACCAAAGCAGAACATGCCATACCTAACCACTAGGCCATGGGGCAGTCCCCTAACTCATCTCTATAATTGTCTCAGTATCTAATCCTGCATGTAGTATCATTGGCTAAAAAAATCACATTGAATGAATAACTCAAAGCCTCACAAGACGCAAACTCTGTTCTGATGAAAACACTCTCCTTCCAAGTATATAACAGAGCTCTGCCCACACCAGTGCTGTCCAAACTGGAAAGCCTAGTTCTTTAATACACCCCACTTTTCCTTATGATCTATCACAGAGCCATTTCTACACCTGGAATCAGTGCAGTTGGACTACTTTCACAGCACAATTTGTAAAATAACAGTTGTCACTTACTGTATTAGCTGACCTCTTATAACTGTTCCTTTTTCCCACTATCCTCAGACCAGTCTAGGTAATAAAAACAATGTATGGATAGCACTGGTGAACCAACAGAAATTGCTGCAGCTTCCCTTATATCTGCCCATCCTCCTAGTCTAAGTAAACAAGTTTAATTTCCAGTTGGCCCCAGAAGATCATATTTGTCTACAGATATAGTAAGACCCAAACCTTTTCATGTCAAGAAAAACACTGAAGGGGGGAGTTAAGTAAAAATCTTACTATCTTAATCAATTATGCAAACAAACTGAATATTTATGATTTTTCCCTTTTTTTTTTTTTTTTTTGGTGAAGAAGATTGGCCCTGAGCTAACATCTGTCACCACTCTTACTCTGTTTTTTTTCTTCTCCCAAAGTCCCCAGTACATAGTTGTATATCCTACTTGTAAGTCATTCTAGTTCTTCTATGTGGGATGCCACCACAGCATGGCTTGATGAGCAGTGTGTAGGTCCATGCCCAGGACCCCAACCAGTGAACTTCAGGCCACCAAAGCAGAGCAAGCAAAGCCAACCACTCGGCCATGGGGCTTGACCCTATTTATGATATTTAATTGAGTTTAATATCTCATTTTTGTATTGTCATAAGTCTGAAATAAAGTCACTGTAAATAATCTTCTACCACTTCTTGTACTTCATGTTTAATATTTTAGATCGTAGATAAAAATGTACTTTTGAGGGAAGCCATTTCACGTTTATAATGTATGCTGGACCTCAGAACAGACGTTGGAGATGAAGATTCCACAGATGTTTATTGACATATAAAAGGCATTTTTTATTTACTTTCTAAAAGCCACATACTTGTTCTCTTTAGTAAACAATGTGATTACTTTTTACTAAACTTCTCATTTTTTGGAGAGAAAAATAAACTCTATGCATTCAAAGAAATATTTTTAAGTACATTACTCTATATACCAAAGCTTAAGAGAGATTTTTCCCTAAAATTATTCCTTAGAAATAATAGGACACCTTATGATTATATCCATATAAATACTGTCCATATAATTATTCTCATATTATAGGGGCATGTTCACTATGTCGCTATATTCTGAATAATATAACACTATCTAAAGAGATATTAATCTAAAAAATTCTCTATTAATACCACATTTGGATGATTAGAGCAATCATATGTGTAGTGAAAACAAAACAAAAAGTAAAAATCAATATGGCATAGAAATTTAAAACACATATAATGATATTTGGGCTCTGATTCGTACAATTTCAAATGCTCTATATGGTCATACACAAGCATTTTCAATCAACTTCAAAACCGTACAGGAAAATGGGTGCCATGCAGACCAGGAAATCTTTTCAGGTCCAATTTACCATTCACTCAAAGACAAACATAGGCCACACTTGGCGTCAGTTCACTAAAAACGATACGGCACAGGAAACACAGGCTGTCGGCAGGGCAGTGTCAAACACTCCACACTGATGACAGGAGTCCTCACAGCAATCCGTACAGCGGTCCACACAGCCCCCCAAGTGACAGTAAGACGTGGGAGGAAAAGACTCGCCTTGGTCAAGTGAAAGAGGCAGCCTGGCTTAAAAGCCTCCTGCCTCACAGGAAACTACACCTCTTGTAAGAATCTACAGGCATAACTTACAGGACCCTGGAAGCATACGCCCAGTTGCAATAACCACCACACTTAGGGAAGCCCAAAAGTATAAGGCCTTAATGCCCTTATCAGTAATTTATAGCTCCTTAACAGTTTCTCTCGGATTTGCCAATCTGCGGTCATTTTGATCATAAATAATGTTGCTAATAATACAGTTATTCTATCTTTATCAAATTCCTAGGGGGAAAACATGGTGAATTGAATCATAATTATTCATACAGAAAAAATCAGACTGAAGGAAACTCTGTAGGTGAAATGCCCTAGGTTCTTCAACAAATATATCATAAGGAAAATAAAGAGTTATAGATTGAAAAATAATTAAGAGACATTGACTTTTAAAAAATGGTCAAGACTGAAGTAGAACCTAGGGCATGCACACTTTATTGCCAAAGCTGTAAAGAAATGTGTTACTGGTTACTATAAATGTCGGGACTGTGCTTAACTTTGGAGGGAGAAGGGTTTGCGCTCGGGGCAGACCACACGGAAGGGTTTCTAGGGTGGCTGTAAAAGTACTCTTTCAGTTTGCATTTTGGTAAAATATACATAATATAAAATTTATAATTTTAACCATTTTTAAGCACACGGTTCAGTGTCATTAAGGATAATCACACTGTTGGGAAGCCATCACTATTGTCCATCTCTAGAGCTTATCATTCCAAACTGAAACTCCACACCCATTAAACTCCCCCTGCTCCCTTCCCCCAGGCGCTGGCAGCCCTCATGCTACTTTCTATCTCTATGAATTTGACTGTATTGGGTACATCATAAAGTGGAATCATACAATATTTGTTTTTTTGTGTCTGGCTTATTTCACTAAGCAGAACGTCTTCAAGTTTCATCCATGTTGTAGCATATATCATAATTTCATTCTTTTAAAGCCTGACTATTCAACTGTACGTATATACTACATTTTGTTTCTCCATTCATCTGTCAGTGGACACTTGGGTTGCTTCCACCTTTTAGCTATTGTGAATAGTGCTGCTATGATCATTTGTGTACAAGTATGTGTTCAAGTCCCTGTTTTCAATTCCTTCGGATATATGCCCAGAAGTGCAAATTTCTGGAGCATATGGTAATTCAACGTTTAATTTTTCTGAGAACCTGCCATGCTTTTTTTGAAAAGTGCTATTTCTTGATCTGGGTTTTACAAGAAGTTTAAGACAAAATTATCGATAGCCTTATGCTTACCTCAGGGGACACCTAGAAGTGTGGTCCTGACTCTTGGCCAAGGACGTGTGGGCCAATGATTTATGATGGCTGTTTAAAGCTCTAAACGCCCCAGCGTACACTCAGGGCCAGCTGGTTTATTGATGACTTACATCTGGTGTAACTGCTTTAACAGCCTGACTTGGCCTTAGCATTCCTGCAACCAGGATTTTTCACACATATCTTAGAGGCTTATGATCTGGAGGCAAAAACACCTTCTTAACTAAGAAATGACCCTGGAGAACTGCACCTAGAGGTCTCGTGGGGCCTTGATATTTGCCGGTACTTCCTTTCTCCTACCGTTATATTTTTGCCCTCCATGAGGAGGCTCTATGGAGTCTTGTGAGCCCTTTCAATTATCCAAAGCTGTGTAGCCATTGCAAAAAGAATACTTGCCCTGTATTTGCCTTGTATAGTTTTATTTGTATGGTTTACTTAACAATAAAAAAGGTAAAAACAGGATATTTCTAGTAACCAAAATCCCCTCTCCCACGCCCTCTCTTAATCGCTTCCCGCCACAAATGTTAAACACTGTCATTACTTCTAGAGCTATTGATTGGTTTTGCCTGTTTGTAAATCTTACATGTGGAATCATACAAAATGTACTCTTGTGTCTTGCTTCATGAATTGCTTCATGAACTTTCCTGCTGTTTAGTATTTAGTTATGTGAATATGACAAAATATATTCATTCTACTGTTGCTAAAGATTTGGGTTGTTTCCCGTTTCAGGCTGTTATGAACAGTGCTGCTATGGACTATGCATATCAATTGGTAACATACATAAACATTTCTGTTGGACATAAACCTACAAGTGCAGTTACTGAATCATTATACGCAAATGTTCTGCTTTTTGTGTCTTGTTTAAGAAATCTTTGCCTACATAGAAATTATTTGCCTAAGTATTCTTCTAAAAGATTTTTGTAATTCCTTTTACATTTAGATCTCAACCTATCTGAAATTGGTGTGAGATGAGTCAAGACACATTTATTGTTCTATATGGACGTCCAATCGACCTAGAAGCACTTACTGAAAAGGCTATCCTTTCCTACTACACTTTTGTGACATCTTTGTAAAAATCAAGGATGGATGGATGGATGGATGGATGGTGGATAGACAGACAGATGGATGGATAAATAGGTATAGATATAGACATAGATATAGATATACGTGTACATGTATATACAGATAGATACAGACTGTTCCTGAATTCTCTATTCTATTCCATTGCTCCAAATATTACATTATCTTAATCATTGAGCTTTATTATAATTCTTGATCTGTGGTAGTGTGTAAATCCTCTAAGTTTGTTCCTCTTCTTCAGGATCATTTCGAATTTTCTTGGCCTTTTGCATTTCCATATAAATTTTAGAATCAGCCTATCAATTTCCATAAACACACAGTGGTAATTGCTGGGGTTTTAAGTAGGATTACATTGAATTTATAGTATAATTTGAAGAGAATCACCTTTACAATATCAAGTCACCCAATTCAAAAATGTGGTATGCCTCTCTATTTATTTGGACTATCTTTAAATTAAGTCAAGGATATTTCTTATTTTTGTAGAGTGGTCTTTCACATTATTTATTACATTTATTCCTAATTATTTGAGCATATCTCCTTCTCTCCTTTTTCAATATGCATCTTACTGATCTATATTCCTCTTAATAAATTAATCTAATGAATTTTTAATTTCAATTATGGTATTGTATTTTTCTGCTCTGGAATTTTATTTGATTTGTGGAGTCATTCTCTGATGAAATTATTAATCATGTTATCTATTCTCTTATATATATTAATCACAATTCTTTTACAATTTGTATCCAAAAACTTCAATATCTAAACCATTTGTGTATCTATTTCTAACCTCTGTCTTATTTTTCCTGATGCCTTTTCTTGTAAGTCTGGGAAACTTTTACCAAATTTTAAATATTTTCCTTGAAAGATTGTACAAATTTTGGACAACGCAGTGTTTCTCCATAGAAGCTTTACCTTATCCTCTGAGCAGCAAAAGAGTGGCAGATCGTTGCAATCCAACCAGGGACTGAACTGATTTGAGGCTGGGCTGGGAGCGTTAATCTCCGTCTAACCCAATTTACCGCACTTCTTGTATGTAACCCTCCAAGGTTCCCAACGGAGTGCATCCTGGAGACCTTGGCATTCCTGTTCTTCAAAATGTTTTCTAAGCTCTCCAAGAGTGCATAAAACTGTATTCTGCTTTTCATTCTTTTTTCATTTGACTTCACAGTCTCTTGCCCTTCTTTGGTAAATCAGCAAATATATAGAAGAGAAAATTAATGGTACCAAATGTTGGGTTCTCTCTCCCTGTCCCTGATTTCTCTCCAAAATCTTGGCCCCTTAAGTCTTAGATCTTCTGGCAATCCCAAATATGAATTTTTTACTCTCTAGATCTGTGATACTATCTAAAGTTTTTCTGGCTTTTCTTCTACTCAGCTTCTTGCCTCTGTCCACATTCTCAGCCTTTTGACTTTTGCCATTAATTGGCAAATGTCCTGAGAGAATAGTCACATTCAGAACATTAGATTTATCTCATTTGGGACTGCCAGATAAGACTCAGAATGTATGCTACATTTGGGACATATTTATCCCTAAGAATTGTCCATTGTTTATCTGAAACTGAAATTTAATGGGGCATCCACTATTTTTATTTGCTAAATCTGACAACCCTAATCTCAGCACACATCCCTTCTCTCTCGGATCTGGATCTTCAAGACATAGCTGCCTCAGCAGTCCTCTGATGCCATCAAACCAATGGTATTTTCAGTTCTGCTTGTTAACTTTTTACCCCCTTTCCAGTTGTTATGAGCAGGGGCATTGGCTATTCCATCATATCCAGAAGCAGTAATTAATAATATTTTCTTAAAATTAAATAGTGTATTCTTTGTACCATAAGGGATTGGTTAAATATATAAAACAGGAATAACAGTAATCTTATACACTTAATAGTTACACGTTTGTGTAGATAAATATTAACTTAAATATATTAATATACTGAATGTAAAAATATTTCTTGATTCCTATGCATGATCATACTATCAGATATTTATTCACCAAAACAGCCACCCTTTATACTTGAATTAATGATTTATTTGATTTTTGTATGTACATATCATCTAATTTTTGAACTGTGAACATATAATGCTCCTGTAATAAATGATTTTTAATTATAGAGAAAATAAAAAGAAACATTATTGAAGCATTTTCAGTTTATTAAACACACAATGTGCTTGTTCACCTCCAGGCCTTTGTGGAGATTACTCTCTTTTCTAGAACCCTTTTTCCTACCTTGCCTGGTGATGGACTCTTTCAGATGACACATTTCCAGTGAAGCTTTACCTAAAACACCAGTTTCTTTCAGTTGAGCATATATTTTAGTTAGTTTGCTTGGGCATATATTTTTCCATAAAAACTTAAACTTGCTAATTATAGTGCCCCCAAAATACCTAGGTTTGACTAATCTGTTTTACTTATACGGTATTTAATACACATTTAATAGATGTTTAATATTTAATAAATATTGTTGAATAAATGAGCAGTATGAATTTATTGTATAATGAAAGAAAAAGAGACTATCAACAGACAAGAGGACTTCTAATTCACAAAATCCTCCATAAATATTATTTCTCTCAAATCAGATTTTGATACATATTAACTGGCGGAGGAATGGAGGTTACACTCCCTGAGAATTTCAAGAAGAACAGGTATTTTATTTTGCCATTTATGTTCAGACTTTTATGTTTCAGCAATCTACGTTTCCAAGGGCGGGATTGATAAAGTCTTATAAGTGATAGAGAGCTTTACACATGCCTAACTAGGTCACCCAGTGAGCCACGGCATATTTAGGTCTCTTCTTTCGCAGCTTGTCTTGTCATATCTGTTATTAACTTCTATTTTTTTACTTTAATTGGTTCATAGGAGTTCTCTCAATATATTCATTATATTTACTCTTTGACATAATTCGGTTTTATTTTCTCAGTTTGCTATTTGAAATGGGAATATATTAAATTAGCTCTTTAAAAAACTCTATAAAAATAAGACATCTAAAAAAGAAAGAAGCACATCCTTTTCAATATTGATTGATTTTATATTAATAAGTGTTTAAAAATACTTATTAAGCAAATGCTATGTGTTAGGCATTGGGGAAGAAATGACAAAGAAGAGAGACATAGTCCCTGTGTTCACGGGACTGAAAACAAAGACATTCATAGGTTCAAATATAATTCTTAGAAAATATTTTGTGCTTTGTACTTATGCTTGGAAAGATAATCTTACATGTACTTGAGCTATGAATTAAACCTTTAATATTTAGAATGTATTTAGATACATAAGAATAAGATATGATCCAACATGTGAATTCTATACTTGTTATAAATGTGGTTTTGAAATATAATTGTGAACATGCATGCCTTAGATGAAATGTAAGTTCTTTAATAGCTGATTACATGAATTGGACCTACTTAAAGTAATTCTGTCCAAAATGAGAACTTTGACAAATTTCATATGATATTCTGATCCTTCGTGGGAATACTTGAAAAGAATCAAAGAGTTAGTATTCACAGCCTATTCAATATAAATTTTTAAAAGGAAAAAGACATATCTTTAATTAAAAGGAAAGTTAAAAGAGTAGGAGGAACTAAGATGTACTCAACTTCAATGACACTATTAGAAAATAATTATTTCAAAAACAGCTTATCTATTGAAAGGTGCAAACCACCAGGATCTTGATTGCTGTAAGCAATTTTATAACTTCTTTAAGCAGATAAATTAAACAAAGAGAAATTAATTTCAGCCTCACAGTAAGACTCATCATCTTTCAAAAATCGAGTATCTTCTGCAATATAGTTCTTTGTACATCTGTCAGTAACAGGAATTTGTGAGCAACTACTGAATTCCTGCCTTGAAACGTTCATCATGAGATTTGGACTGATAGCTTCGTGTCATAGTAGGACATTATTCTTTTTCGTCTTTAGATCTTTTACCAGGACTATGCACCATCCACCCCCCACACACACACGTAGACATACACAGGTAGCAATAGAAAATATGTCTGTGTTTAGTTTTTCATTCCTCAATAGTAACATAGGTCTACAATTTTTCTGAGCAGCAAATATAAATATTTAAAAGGTTAATTTGGAAATACTTTTAACACTTAAAAAAACTTTTTAATTTTTAAATATAAACACAATTTATTTAAACTGAAAAAAAAAAAGCAGTTTACCCATTTCTCCCAGCCCCACCCCCGACCTCTGACAACGACCAATTTGTATCTATGAGCTTATTTATTTATCTTTTTATATACAATCATGCAACACTTAATGATGAGAATACCTTCTAAGAAATGCATCGTTGGGCACTTTTCTTGTTCTAACAACATCATAGAGTATACTTACATAACCCTAGATGGTATAGCCTACTACACTCCTAGGCTATATGGTACTGATCTTATGAGACCATCCCTGTGTATGTGATCTGTTGTTGACTGAAACATCATTATGTGGTGTGTGACTACATATATATATTTTTCAAATTCCACATATAAGAGATATCACGCAGTATTTGTTTCTCTCTGACTTATGTCACTTAGCATAATGCCCTTGAAGTCCCTCCATATTGTGGCAAATAGCAAGATTTCACTCTTTTTTATGGCTGAATAATATTTCATTGTATATATATACAACAATATCTTTATTCATTCATTCGATGGACACTTACATTGTTTCCATATCTTGGCTATTATGAATAATGCTACAATGAACATGGGGCTGCATATATCTTTTCAAGTTAGTGTTTTTATTTTCTTCAGATAAATACCCAGAAGTGGAATTGTTGGATCATATGTATTTCTAGTTTTAAATTTTTGGGGAACTTCCATACTGTCTTCCATAGTAGCTGCACCAATTTACATTCCCACCATCAGTGCACAAAGTTTTTGTTTTTTCCACATCCTCGCCAGCACTTGTTATTTCCAGTCTTTTTGATAGTAGCCATTCTAACAGGTGAGGTAATATCTCCTTGTGGTTTTAATTTGCATTTCCCTGATTATTAATGATGTACAGCATCTTTTCCTGTACTTGTTGGCCATCTGTATGTCTTCTTTGGAAAAATGTCTATTCAGATCTTCTGCTTATTTTTTAATCAGATTGTTTGTTTTTTTGCTATTGAGTTGTATGAGTTCTTTATATATTTTGGATATTAGCCCCTTATCAGATACAGGATTTGCAAATATTTTCTCCCATTCAGTAGGTTGCCTTTGCATTTTGTTGACAGTTTCCTATGTTGTACAGAAGCTTTTTAGTTTGATATAGTTCCCCTTGTTTATTTTTGCTTTTGTTGCTTTGGGTGTCAAATTCAAAAAATCATCAAGACCTATGTCAAAGACCTTGCTGACTATGTTTTCTTCCACATTTTTCAATATTTAAAAAAATTTAAATATTTTATTTTTTCTATCTTACACAGGTGAAGGGAATAAATTACTGCAATCTGCTCATTTTATTTCTCGAACCCAGTTTCATGACTTTAAAACAATTGCCAGCCTAGAATTCTGTAGAGGACAGGACACTAGACAGAGTGGCTTTGAGTAAGTCTCAGTAGAGAATGATGTGAACTGTGGGGAATTAGTGAGTGAGAGTTCCACCAAAAAGCAATTTTTCCCAGCTCCAGCCAATTTTTGCCACAGGAATGTGAGTTCAAAGTTGCCATTATTTTTATCTAGATATTTATACAAAATCTCCAAATGCTTAAACACTGAAAAGACCAAATAAGACCTACACGTGGCCCACCGGACCCAAGTTCACGGCTTGTGCTTTAAAGTGAAATGGGAAGGGAGTACACCTGCTTCGAACTGAGTCTCTTGATCTTGTGTTTTGCTGTGCTCTGAACCTCTTAAAAAGTTTTATAAACCTTGTCTTATTAGTGTATCTAACCAAAGTGATTTCGAATAAACTGTGTGATTAAAAGTCTCCTGTAAAATTTGACAGGTATATTACAAATAATAAAAAGTACAATGGGAAAAGTAACAAATTAAAATGATAATTATAGAACATTAAAGATAAATAGGATCATATAAATGACACAACCAACTCCCTAATTAGCAAATGAGGAAATTCTAGCCCAAGATAGTGACTTATTGTCACGTTTTAATAAGGAAATAATAAAGCATATTTTATACACTGAGTGAGGAGTGTGGAAGCTATGGTAACCCACAGAATCTTTAGATGAGAAAAATTATTACAGTTTTTCCTCGGGGCTGCTAGGGAATCCACTCAAAAGGCATAGAGTTCAAAGTGTGTTTCCTTGTTTGTTTGTCAGATCAATTTTTAAGGCTCTGTCTTTGACATTGCTGTAAGGAAGCTGTGCCACCCAGAAGAATCACATCTCTGATTTATAATTTCTTGGAACATCTACCCACTTCCAGGCTAATTTCACAGCAAATGACAGAAATTATAATTGACTATTTCTGAGATAAAGGGAAGCTTTTGAGAAATAAGCAGCAAGTGAAAATAAAATCTATTAAATTAGAAAAAGGAAAGAATCCTTGATAATTGAGGACACACAATTTCCGTGTACCTGTGCCACAGCCATGTAGGTGCCCCTGGAGTCCAAGTTTGTCTGTGATCATTAGAAAGTCTTCTGTAAGATGTATATGTTGTTCATATTTTAAAAAATACTAAATGCAAAGGATAAAATTTTCATCTTACAGCAGAACTTTTAAAATAGTTATTTTTCTCAAATATCTTTTTATGCTTTGTAACCAAAAGATCACTATAATCTCTTAATGTTGAGGTAAAAACAAACAAAAGACAGAGGTCACGGACTCTTAGGATAAAAGCAGAAGCAAGTTCCCAAAGAGCAAACTCAGTCCCTTTCCACAGTGAGCTGCCTCTCCTTTGCAAGTATTTTTAATGCTCTAAAGCCGTACCCAAAACATGACTTCTTTATTTTGAAATAATTTTCTTCCCTTTGGACTACATTTTAGAAACCAGCCAAAAAGAACTGTTTAAGTCTCAGATGATTCCTTTGAGTCCCCAAATATTTTACTTCAATTCATTTTTTCAGAAATTAAATGAAAATTATAATTAATTCAATTAAACAAACATCAAATAAGTGTAAGAGAAGAAGAGTAAAATACAGTTCTCGGCCCCAAGGAGTTCACAATCTTATAAGGAAATTCTATACATGATAAAGTCTCAGTACACAGTGTGTAGATGTATAAAAGATATAGCAAGAGAACAGAAAAAGCAAAGGAATTAATTCATCCTGGATGAAGATGGGGAGTCTTAAAGTTTGAAGTTAAAGAAGGAAGTTGAGAAAGACATCAGCAAAATGGTGGAGTAGGCAGCTCCAAGCTCTTGCTTCCCCACAGAAAAATTGAAAAGCAAGCAGAAACTGTTAGAATCAATTTTGTCAGAACGCTGTAAAACAGTCAAAGGTTTATGGTAACCAAGTGTATACTGAATGAAGAAAAAGACCACTTGAAAATGACATGGAAGCTTTGGTTTGTACTTACCCTTTCCTCAACCCCTCCCCCAGCATGGCAGCAGTCCGGAAGCTGGGGAGAACATAAATTGGTGCAACTGCTGTGGAAAGCAGCTTGACAGTTCCTCAGAAAGCTAAACATAAAATTACCCTATAACCAGAAATTCCACTCCTGGGTACATACTCAAAAGAATTGAAAGCATGAACTAAATAGAGACTTGTACACTAACGTTCATCAGCATTATTCACAATAGCCAAAAGGTAGAAACAACTCAAGTGTCCATTAACGGATGAATGGATAAATAAAATATGACATTAAGCCATAAAAAGGAATGAAGTGCTGGGGCCGGCCCCGTGGCAAGGTGGTTAAGTTCGCGCGCTCTGCTTCGGTGGCCCAGGGTTTCGCCGGTTTGGATCCTGGGCGCAGACATGGCACCGCTCACTAGGCCATGCTGAGGCAGTGTCCCACATGCCACAACTAGAAGGACTCATAACTAAAATATGCAACTATGAACTGGGTGGATTTGGGGAGAAAAAGCAGAAAAATAAAAAGATTGGCAACTGTTGTTAGCTCAGGTGCCAATCTTAAAAAAAAACAATGAAGTTCTCATACCTGCCACAACGTGGATGAGGCTTGAAAACACCATGCTAAGTAAAATAGACCAGACAAAAATCATATGATGCCACTTAAATGAAAAATCGAGAATATACAAATTTATAGAGACAGAAAATAGATTAGAGCTGGCCAGGAGCTGGGGGTAAGTATGAATGGGGCATTATTGCTTAATAGTGACAGAGTTTCTGTTTGGGATTATGAAAGTTTTGGATGAGGTGTGATAGTTATACAACACTATAAATGTAATTTATGTCACTGAATTGTGCACTTAAAAATGATTGAAATGGCAAAAATAAAATAAAATATATAAATAAAATTTAAAAGTCTTAAGTAATGTGTAAATATGGTCCTGAAAGATGACTAGATTTCCAGAAGATAAAAAAACAAAATGACAGAAAAGGAATGACATGAATAAAGGCACAGAAAGCAGAGTTTGTAGGTAAAACTGGAAAGGGAGGCTGGTACTGGATTGTGGGAATCCTTAAGGCCAAGTGGGATCTGTTCTGTAGGAAGAGGAAGAGTTGAAGACAACAGAAGAGGGGGAGTGATATGATCACATCTATAAATGTCAATAAATTGGGGACGTTTTAGAAGGAGGGATAAATTGGAAGGTGTAAGATCAGTAAGGAGATTATTGCAAAAAATCTGTGAGATGGAACCATTGGAGAAAATGTAGGGGGAGATATGAAAGAAATATTGGAAGTGATTGAGAAGCAATGGACATAGAGAATGTAGAAATGTCTAAATTACCTATTAAATTGATGACAATGCCAGATACTACAGGTATACTGCCCAGGTATCACTTACATCAAAGTATATACCCTAATATTGTATTAATGTATCAAATGGGACATAAGTTCTAAAACCCTCTGCCCTTTTTATTATGTCTCCCTTCCTGCCTGTGTATTAGGCAGCGCTATCTATTAATGTTGCTAAAAAAGAAAAAAGAAAAAAGAAAAGAAAGTGAAGAAGAAATCTGCTGGGAAAGAAGAAGAAGCATTATAACTAATTACAGACAGCAAGCTGCAGCGTTCAATAGAAGTCTACACTAATCATTTTTGCAAATCCCAAAGGGCTTTGTTTTTAAAATACCTTTTCTAACAGTACTTCAATAACATAAAATTCTGAGCAGTGTCTCACAACATGGAGCCAAAGAGAAAAGAAGGTTATTCAATGCCAACATTCTAGTTAAATTCCTTGTCTATAATATAATTATGCTCCATGTAGACAATGCACACATGATCATTTTGCTCTTTTGTCCTTCAGCTGCCTACCGATGACAAGGGGACAAAACGTGCAGTTTGTTGTAGGCTTGAGACTCAATATGGCTCATCACTCATTCAAATGAGGAGGGCTATGTGCAGATCACTAACTCTGGCCCCGGGAATCCTAGCTATTTATTTGACTATGCTGTACTCTGGTGTGCATCTCCCATCTGAATTTAGATACAAGTTGATTTGCAATTCTGGTTGCCTATAGACATATTAGTCCTACTCCTATGTAAAAGTAGGCAGACAGACTAATAGTGTCACAGACTTGTTTCCCAAATGAGCAAAGATAGCGAATACTAGAACGGAAAGAATTTCTTTTGTTTGACTTTACAGTTTCATGCAGTAAAAGTTAAACACACACACACCCCTGATCATAATCCATTAATGTGTCTCAGTTAAAGCTTTTTAAGAAAAGTGTATTTTTTTAAAGAAAGTATATTGGTAAGATGATTGCTCTTCTTGTTTCTTTCCCTCCTACATGAGCTTTTCTGATTTGCCTGTGAATACATTTCATTGGTAAACAAAATTCCTGGGGGAAAAAATCGACTGGATCTTTGCTCTAAGCTGTAATATTCTTTGTTCTTTATTATATTTATATTATTACTCTTCCCAATCATGGTACTGGCAGCAAAATCTTGAGCCATATATACTATGCAATTTTATTTTGATGGCATTGCAAATTAAGAGATACTGATGGAATAATTTCCCCTCATTCAGATGGAACAGAGCATAAATACAAGGATGAGAGAAGTGCTGTCATTATAGATTATACAGATATTAAAAGGATAATATGGAAATGTTGTAAATAAATTTATGCCAATACATTTGGCAGCTTAGATGAAATGGAGAAATTCCTTGAAAGCCACCAACTATTGAAAGCTCATTCGAGGATAATAAGATCACTGAATAGCCCAGTAGCTAGCAAATAAATTGTATTTGTAGCTTAAAAACCTTCCCACAAAGAAATCTCTAAGCTCAGATGGCTTTAGTTAGGAATTCTACCCAAAAGTTATGGAAGAAATAATACAAACACTTTCAGAAAATTGAAAAGCAAAGGAATACTTCCCAAGTCATTCTACTTGATTAGCATGATTACCCTGATGCTCAAAATGGTCAGAGATATAAGAAAATAAAACCACAGAATAATATTTCTCATAAAACAGGATGCAAAAATTCTCAACAAAATTTTAGCAAACAAATCAAACAATATATAAATAGGATAATATATCAAGGCCAAATGTGGTATAAATCAACAATGTAAGGATGATTTAACGTTTGAAAACTAAGATGTAAACACACCATGTAAAAAGTAGTATAAGCAAATAGTGGTTGAAATCTAGAATATGTAAAAACTATTGAAATCAAAATGGAAAAGAAAAGCAATTATTTAGATAAATGGGTTAAAAATAAGATGATATTTTTTCATAGAAGAAGAAAGAGAAAAGATCAATAAACGAAGAGAGATTCAAAGAGCAGAATTCAGAAAATAATAGAATAAAATCAAAATATATTCTTTTGTATCTGCTAGATTTTTAAAATTAAAAATGTAGAGACTCTCCTATTATTCAGCAATAGATACATTGAATTTACAGTTATAAAATCAACTGGGATGTATCTCAGACACATAATATTAAGCAAAAAAAGTAATTTTCAGATAACAATGCCATTTAGATAAAGTTAAAAAATGTAAAAGTAAATCATACAGCTCAATATGCATATTATGTACAGTACACTAAATATATGAAGGAAAATAAAGGAAATTGAAAAGAACAGAAAAATTTCAATATTAGTGATCTCCATGAAGAAAAAAGGAATGTCACACAATGGGTTTCAATGACCCTAGCAGTGTTCTATTTCTCAAGGACAATGAGGAAACTCAAGCGTTCATTGTATTATTCTGTGTGCCTTTGATAAACTACTTGACATTAAAAATAAAGGCCCTATGTTAAATATATATAAACAGAATATAATATATATGAATCAATAAATACATACATGTATGTATGCACGTACACACACACACACCCCGCTAAACTTCAACATTTGTGTTTTACTGCTTAATGGATTGATGGACTGTAGGAATTATTGTCCTTAAGGAAAACTTTTTTTTCATTTATGCTTTGATGTCAAAAAAACAAACCTTATGTACATAAGTAAGTTCTTTTGTGCTTGATTTAAACAATAGAAGCTGACACTTCTCAGGGATTTTTTTTTTTTTAAAGTAAAGATATGCCTTAAACTTAAACCTATGTCTTTTCATTCCAAGTCACAAATCCTAATTATTAGAACTAAGAGCTGATCACCTGCAAGCTCAACTTCCGATCCCTAAACCTTATTTCTAGGATACAGAGAGCAATCATTGTATTTCTATGCGTCACATTCCTGGGTATTTGTTTCCAATCGGGAAAGTTACCTTGACAACCAAACCACTGACTTACATCGAGCACCTGATTTATCCTCAGCTTCAGTGTCACTCCAAAAATTGTTTTGCCTACAATACTGAAGTTTACTCTTTAATTAAAATTGTACCCTTCACCCCTTTCCAATTGTCTTAAGAAAATCTCTTTTATTACAACCAATTTATAATAAACAGTTGTTTAAAAATAATTGCAAATGGCTTAACAGACTCATATCCTCAAACACGTTTTAAAAATTAATAGAATTGAATCTTACCCTACAATTCATCTGAGTATATTAATTTGCAACCAAATGACTTTATTTCCGTTGATGGAATATGGTTAACCTGCACATACTTAAAACAGTAGCTAAAAAAATACATTTAACATAATTCCCCTACATATCTAAAATAAAAATTCTCATTATTTATAATAAATACACAGTATTTTTGTCTGAGCCAGCTTTATAATTTTCTATTTCTTAGAAATGCATGATTGTTGAAAGATAATTCAAAGTTACATTATTCAAGTGTGTATGGTGAAAATGCCAACATAGTTTCTAAAAAAACACATTGTGGCCAGAAGGGAATAAAATGATTTACTGTTTCTTGTATATAGCTTCAGAATCATTTTTAGAAAGAGTTTTAATTTGTAAATCAAGCATAGCAGGGTCTGAAATTAGACCAGATCTAAGATCTAAACAGAGAAATCATTTTATATAAAGATTACATTGTGGATCACGAATGAATTCCATCTGTTTTCCCTAAAATTATTGCCTAAAAACCTGTTTGTAACTATCATCATATGTAAATATGAAGTTCCGCCTAAATTACAACTTCTATTACCATTGGTAGGAATGGCATGGCTTTGCTAAAAAGGAGCATCCTTGTAACTATGAAAATTACCTTCTGTTTCCAAACTATTTCAGAGGAAGAGATTTGTAACAGAATCTACAACTGATTATTATATATTTTTAAAAACGCTGGAATTTGTCTGTATAAAACATAACCAATCTTTCATTTCCAGTCCTCACTTGATTTTACTTTTCACACAATAGAAGGTGTTTCTTCTTGAGCAGCTGATCCTAAAACTTGCACCTTTTTCTGAATCCTAAAAATAACTACCTACATAACGTGAAGAAATGCAGCAGGCTGTTACCAAGAAGTTCTTCCATGATCCAGTTCATGAATTTGAAGGACAAAATCATGCTTTGTTTAAAAGTACAAAATTGTTGTTTCACAAATTAGAAAATAAGGAGTGGTGTTGTTCATGAGTAGTAGAAGAATCAATTTTATAACCAACTGGATTAATGTTAGGAACGCCCAAAATTATTCTGATACAGGATAAGTTTCATTTATGATTCACTGGTGTGTGCAAGTCAATTGTGTTGCATGAAGTAGAATTAGATTAATATGAAGACTGTCACAGTGTGCGTTAGCTTGTCAAGAAGGTGTTCACTGAGGAATGAGAACACACGGAGATTCTATTTTCAAGTGCATAATTCTTCTTGATTTGCTAGGATTCTCAAAATAGCTCTGTGGCCAGCACTTGTTCTGTTGTTTGTCTATTTCCATCATGCTTGTTTTTCCCCCAAATCTATACACAAAAATAACATACACCAAACAAAATAGAAGGAAACAATCTTTTCCATTTTAGTATCACTAGGATGATGAAGTTATCTAGAAAAAAGAAATATAATATGCAAATGGTTTTAAATCGATATTTTATAAGTGACTTTACATAACCTAGTCAGAGGCAGGTAGCCTGATGTGCTGGAACAGGTTTGTTTAATGAGAGAAGAGACTTAGAAGGTACAACACTAAAATAGTGACTGTGACACTACATGTTAAGCACTGTGTTAGGTTCCTTCTCCCGTGCTCTTTTATTTAATCCCCCAAACAGCCATGAAGCAACGAGTTTAATATCATATATTATAAATAATGAAACTGAAGTTTTGAGAAAAAGAGTGACTTACTCAAGGTATTTTCGTTACTGAAGGGCAGAATCTCAAGTCAATTCAAGTCTTATAATTCCAACTTGAAGAAAAAGTAAATATCCCATAGTTAAATGGGAAAAGATGAGTTGATGAATACTAATAAAGCTGGTACATTAGTGTACTAGTCTCGTTGATATAAAAGACATGCAATTAAGGAGACAAGTATTCCTGGTGTGTGTGGTAATAAACAAAAGGATTATTAAGAAGTATCTTTCATTTCTCCTCTTTCATAACTATTTATTGGTAAATACAAAAAGAACAAGCAAACAAATAAGAAAAATAGAATTAAAAGTTAGAATTGGATGACAGGAAGAATCTTGTTCTGTTCCCTCATTCATGCATTTAGTTATCTGTTCAACAAATGCTTTCTAGTGATGAGCAGTAGTTTAAAAATCGTGAATCACAAGGGCAAAGTATTGTGTTGGAGGCAGTAAAGAAGCTGGGTTTACTAAAAGCAGGAAAACTAGTAAACTCAATGAATTCAGATAAAACTATGTAAGTTGGCAAAAGATTGCGGGAAAGGCAAAATTTAAAAAGGTATAAACAAGTACACAACTAATTAATAAATAAACTACAAGGAAACTAAAGCACATTTACCTTCTGGTTATCATAGTTATAGAATAAACAAATATTACTTTTGAAGTTCAAGCAAGTGCAGCAGAGAATATAGCTAAAATTCAAATGTCCAAGTGTCTTTCTTGTTCAGACTTCCTCCTGTAATTACAATAAATTGTAGTAAAAAATATACCCTATACTAATAAATTAATTAGTATTCAGAGTCGTTTAGTTTTAGTATAAATGATGCCAACTCTGAGGACAAATGTTGAATGGTAAACAAAGATGTGATCCCAAGAGGGTTGGACTTGAGTTCTGCATTCACATTGCCTTAATGGCCCTGCCTGAAGCCATTTCTCCATAAAAGAAATTCTAAATGGAGCAGAGTAGGTGAGTCAACACACGACAGATCCTAGATCCTGTCTTTGTGGAAATTAGTTTTGTTGGAGGAGAAAGTGAATAATGGAATAAACAAATAAATATATAATAAAAAATAGAGAAATATCTTGCAAGATCTTGTGAGAGAGGAGTCTAGTGTCAAGGTGGGAGGGAGGGACCTACATATATGAGTTTATCACAAGGCCCATTTGAAGAGACCCTATTTAATCAGAAATTGTGAAAAGGAGGCACTAGCCATGTAGAGAACTCAGGGCAAAGCATTTTGAACATACACATAAACGAGTTGTAAAAAAGCTTTAGGCAGGAAGAACTTTGGGATGTTCTTAAAGCTGAAAATATTTCTATATGACTGAAGGGCTAGGGAAACTGGCTGGAGATCATATTCGAAAGGTAAGGTATGTCCAGATTATACAGACTTTTGTCATTGAAAAAACTGTAGGCCAATGATCCAGTGACCTGTCTAAATTCAAATTAGCAAGACACAGAACAAACTATAACATAGGTCTCCTAATTTGTCATTAAGAGCTATTTATTTCCTATATTTCATAGGTCCCAACCACAGATTATAAAACTCAAAAATATATTTAGAAAGAGGAGAAACTATTCAAGGGCTGACCCTTGCCTGCTTACGCTGATAATCAAGTGTTCCCCACAAAAGTCATGGTCCAATTAAACTGTGGTTATATAATGACAAGTGTGTACCAACCTGCATCCTTGCTCCTCCTATAATTTAAATGCACTAATGTTAGAGCTATTCAATTTCCTCAGTATCAGTGTTCTTCAATTTACAAACACAATGTCCAAAATAAAACAAAAATTTGTCCATTTTGGTGTTAGTAACCAAGAACGCAAGATCATTACATTTGTAACAATATGTTGTAAACTCTTATTGTGCACGTGCAATAGAAATCAACTGGAAGGCGGAAAGAGATCCTTACCTTTCCAAAATGTATATTTAATCAGCTGACTTACACCACAGCTGAGAAACCAGTTGGGGTTTGGGAATGGGAAATTGAACTCTGTCTACATCCGCAATTCAGGTAATTCTAGTCTACTCTTAGAGGCTGAGAGGACCCTCTGGGAACATCAGCTTTCAGGTCCCTTATGGAAAAAACCTCAACAAGAAAAACAAATTGATAGGAAAAAATTGTTCACAGAAAGTTGAACAAATCTTGAGATTATAAATACAGTTTAATGGCTGGTTCTTGAACATTTCCACCAGCTGTTGTGGCTTAGGAGGTGTGGCATATATATTTTATGCATGTGTATAATATAGTTATCCCTTTTATAAGATGCTGCAATTCCCAGTGATTGCATTTTTATATTTAGCCTTTGCTAGATATCTTTGGAGATATAGAATTCCCTACTTCTTGGTAGAAGAATGCTAAGAACTGAATTGATTTGAGATTCTACCCCTCAGTAACTAAACAACCTTGACTAAGTCATTTTTCTTCTCCAATGTTCAATTCTATTATTTGTAAAATAGAACATAATCTCTTTAATTCATCAATGTTTTGAGACTTCAATAAAAGAGCACAGAGGAAGGAACCTAAAATAATTCTCGACAGCTGCAGCTGCTCTCTGAAAGGCTTTACTATTTTTACTTTGTTTCTCAGGCTTACATTTGGCTTGGTTCGTTGCTTATAAAAAAGAGCGGCACCCACCTAGACGTTCATGCCAGACAGAATTTTCATTTACTATAATTTTGTGGACAATATTGTGCTTCTATGCCTCAATGCTTATTTCTCAAAACAGCTGTAGGAGAAAAAAATAATATATAGTATGTGATAAGATTGAAGAGTAGACGCTATCGTTCATTTTCATTAAAATAAATTAGCACCAGAGCAAAACAATACCATGTGATTTCTCAAAATTAATAGTCTTCAGAAAAAAGAGATTCAGGTGGGAGGAAGCATTTAAATTACTTTAAACATAAAATGGTTTCAGGTGGCAACAATTTTCGTATCTTTAACATTATGTAATAAAACATTCTTTTTAACGTACAATTAAAATATGCAGGCTCCATGTAGATATCTGAGAATTGAACATCAGTATTTCAATATGGTTCAAATTGCCATCCTTTTTATTTTTTCCTTTTTCTCCCCAAAGCCCCCCGGTACATAGCTGTATATTGTTCGTTGTGGGTCCTTCTAGTTGTGGCCTGTGGGATGCTGCCTCAGTGTGGTTTGATGAGCAGTGCCATGTTCGCGCCCAGGATTCGAAACAACGAAACACTGGGCCACCTGCAGCGGAGCGCACGAACTTAACCACTCGGCCACAGGGCCAGCCCCCAAATTGGCATCCTTTTGATTACTGGAGAGATTGAAGATATTTTCATATGTTTTGTAATTTGTATTTCTTTCTCTTCAAATGTAGTTTTATATTCTTTGCTTATTTTTCTGTTTGGGTGTTTTTTACTTTTCCTGATTTATAAGACTATTTCTGTGATAGAGAGCACATACAGAAAAAGATAAAAATACAAACAAAATAATTAGTAACTTTACAACTCAGTGATTTATTAGCATTTTGGTATATTTCCTTCAAATGTTTTTTTTTTAATCTAGAGTTATTTTTAACATAATATATGATAATTTTCCATATCATTAACAATTTTTGAAGTCATAATTTTTGTTACATAGATATAGTAATGTAAATATAGTTCTTACTATGAAATAGGCACTGTTTAAGAATTTTTCTAAGAATTATCAACTCATTGATTGCTATGTTTAGTTTATGTCTTACTTTTTTCTTCAAATTTTTCTGAATATACAGTTTTTTAAAGCATCACATAGTCAATCATGTCAATATTTTTTTTTGTAGTTTCGTTTTTTGGAATCTTGCTTGGGGTGATATTATCACTCCATGATTACCTAAAGTTTCATTCATATTTCCTTTTTAAATGGAAAATGAGCCTTCATTTTTTAGTGGTTTTTGAGTGGGAGGGGGAGGTCACAGGATCCATGAGAATCTCTGGGAGTTACTTAGAAAAATGAATACGGTATGTGAACACAAAATTTTGCATACCATTTTAAAAGATTTGTAGGCCTCCCAAAGTCCATTCACAAACTACCTACAGACCCATGGCACCTAGAATAAAAACTCTTGTTTTAGATTTAAAAAAAAAATACATAATCAAGACGGAAATAGTCACGTAAGACAGAGGATGATATGTATTCATGAATAGTTTTTTGCTTTGTTTCGTTTTACAATTTGCAACATGTGAAAAAGATGTAGAGTGCTTTGTGTGTTGTATTTGGTATTCTAGAAAGGAAACCTGGTGCGGTAGAAGAGGCAGGAGTCAGACAGCCTGGATCATCGAATTCTACCACTAGCTCAATGAGCTGGGAAAAAGTCCCTTCATTTCCCTTTGAGTCCGGTCTGACTCTGTAAAATGCATGTGTGTGTGTGTGTGTGTGTATGGTATGTGTTTATATGCGTGAGCATGTTTGATTGAGAGATTGAGGAGCAGAATTAACAATTTCTATGATTTTTCCAACTTCTAAAAAATATATAAACCTGAAGTTATGCTATGTAATACAATACTATTTTCATTATCTTTTTATCAAGGTAAATTTTTCATACACTGCAAAGCACAAATTTTAAGTGTAACATTCAATGAGCTTTGATTAAATTGTAAAGATAGATGCTAGTGAAATCAACATCACAGTCAAGATCTAAAACATTTCCACCTCCCAGAAGGCTCCTGGCTCCTTCCAGTCAGAACTCCCATAGGAAGCATTGATCTGATTCTTATCACCAGAGGTCAGTTTTCCTTGTTCTGAACTTCAAATAAACTGAATCAAACAGCATGTATTCTGTGGCTTCTGTCTTTGTTCTTGCCACGTAAATTACACAATGTTTTTGAAGTTAACACATGTTGTTGCATGAATCAGTAGTTTGTTCTTGTCTTTTTTTAACTGATGTGTAGTATTCCATTATATAACTATACCACAGTTTTGTTTTGTTTTGTTTTTAGCCCATTTGCAAATTAATAGACATTTGTATTGTTTCCAGTTTGGTGCTATGATGAATGAAGCTGCTAAAAACACTTCTTATATAAGTCCATCTGTGGACATCTGTTTTCATTGCTCTTGGGTAAATACTTAAGTGCAGAATTGCTGAGTCACAGAAGAGTCATATTTAACACTATGAGAATCTGCCAAATAATTTTCCAAAGTGGTTGTACAATTTTACATTCTCACCAGCTTGTAGTAGAGTTCTAGTTGTTTCTTAGCCTTGCCAATAATTGATGTTGTAAAGCTTCTGGAATTTTAGCCATTACCACGGAGTAATGTCTCACTGTAGTTATAATGTTCATTTCCCTGATGACTAAAGATACTGAACAATCTTTCAGATGCTTTTGCCCATTCATACATGGTTTTTTTCTGTGAGGTGACAGATGAAGGACTTTGTCCCTTTTTACTGGATGGAATTCTTTAAATAGTTTAGATTTGAGTCCTGAGTCAGGTATATGCATGAGGATTATTTTCACCCAGATTGTTACCGTTTCATTCTTGTCACATTGACTTTTGGTGAGCAGAAGTATTTAGTTTTTATAAAGTCCAATTTGTAATTGATCTTTTCCGTTATGGTTAGTGCTTTTTGTCTTTGCTAAGAAATCTTTGCCTACTTAATTTAACAAACATATTATTTTATATTTTCTTCTAGAAAACAGATTAATTTTTTCTGATTAATGATGATCCATTTTGATTGAATTTGTGTGTAGTGTGAGGTACAGGTTGAGTTTCATTTTATCCCCTGTATATTTATCCTATTGATCCAGTACAATTTGTTGAAAATATTTTCTTTCTCCATTGAATTTCAGTTTAGCCATTGTCAAAAATCAATTGACTGCATATGTGAGGCTCTGTTTCTACACTATCCTGTCCCAAGGTTCTATTGTCTTATACCAACCACGCTGGCTTGGTTATTCCAGCTTTATTTTTAATTCAGATAGTGTATGCTATGCCCTCCAACTTTGTTCTTTGATCTTATTAGTTTTAGAATCTTTTATAAATTCTTTAGGACTTTTTACATATAAAATCATGTCATTTATAACTAATGACATTTTAAATCTCTATGTCATTCCTTTCTTTTTCCCATCTTGTCATTCTGGCTTATTACTAGGAACTCCAGAACATTATCAAATACAAGTGATAAGAACAAACATTTTTGCCTTGTTCTTGATATTGGGGGAAAAGTATTTAATATCTCACCACTTAATATGATGTGATTTTTGCATATGGCCTTTATCGGATTGAGGAAATTCCCTTCTATTCCTATATTGCTGAAATGTATATCATGAATTGATGTTGCGTATTGCTTTTTCTACCCCTATTGGGACATCCAATATTTTTTTCCCTTTATTCTGTGAATGTGTTCAATTGCATTGAATGTTTTCTAGTGATTAGCTAACCTTAGATGTCTGACATAGATTCCACTGAACACGATGTATTGTCCTTTCTATATGTTGCTGGGATCAATTTGTTAATTTTTTGTTGAGGATTTTTGCCCCTATGTCTGTATTTTTTTAATGTTTTTTTGTCATCAGGCTTTCTATATCAGAGTTGTGGTATCAGGGTTTTGGTATCAGGGTTATGGTAGCCTAGTAAAATGTGTTGGGAAATGTTCCCTCTTTTGTTTTCTGAAAGAATTGTATGATTTTGGTATTATTTTATCATTAAATGTTTAATAGAATTTATTAGCCATCTGGGGAAAATTTTTTATTATTAATTCCATACTGGATTATTTAGATTTCCCATCTCATCTTTTTACAGTTTTAAATAGTGCTTTTTAAAGTATTTTTACATTTCACATAAGTTGTCAAATATATTGCCATAAATTGTTCATAATATTTTAATGTCCATAATATCTCTTGGCATATCCTAGTTTAATGTCCATAATACTGTCCAAAATAACTTACCACAGTCTACTTAATCAATATTTTAGTACTTTACATAAAATGTAAGAAATTTACAATAGTAAAATTCCATTTCCTTTCTCTCCTTTTCTTGTATTGTTGCTTTAAACTATTTTACATCTACACTTGTAATAAACTCAACAATGCAATGTCATTATTTTTTATTTAAATAGTCAATTGCCTTTTAAAGAAGTTAAGAGAAGAAACAAATGCTTTTATATATTTGCCCACGTAAGTATCACTTCTCACACCCTTCATTCCTTCCTGTAGATCATGTAGCATTTTTTTCAGCCCAAAAACATTCCATTAGCATGTTTTTGGAGTATAGATTCTGAGCACAAATTTTCTCAACTTTTGTTTATCTGTAAATATGTTTGCTTTGCCTTTACTTTTGTGGCATGTTTTTACTGGATATATAAACCTGAATTATAATATTTTGTTTTTCTTTAGGTAAGAGATGTCTCATCTTTGTTTTCTGTCCTCTATTGTTACTGATTTTTTTAAAATTTGTCTTTGATAATATATTTGATTATTTTTTAAATATATTTTTACTGAATATAGAAATCCAGATTGACAGGTGTATTAGTCTTCTATTGAGGCAGTAACAAATTACCACAAATTTAGTGGCTTAAAACAACACAAATATATGATCTCACTGTTTTTTAAGAAGTCTGACATGGATCACACGGGGCTAAAATTAAGGGGTTTGCAGGACTGTGCTGTCTTCTGGAGCCACGAGAGAAGAATCTGTTTCCTTGACTTTTCCAGGTTCTAATATCCACCTGCGTTACTTGATTCTAAAGCCCACCTGCATTCCTTCATCTTCAAGCCAGTAACAGCAGGTAGAGCTCCCATAGCACATCAACCTGACCGTTCCTCTGCCTCGCTCTTCCCCTTCTAAAGGCTCTTGTGATACATAGGGCCCACTCAAATAATCCAAGATAATCCTCTATTTTAAGGTGAGTTGATTATCAATCTTAATTCCATTTACTAGCTCTATTTGTTTGCCATATAAACTAACATATTCACAGGCTATGGGAATTAACCCATAAATATCTTTGGAGACCATTATCCTACTTACCACAATAATAATTTATGAAAGTGTACTGTTGTCTAATTTGACCAGGTTGAGTAAAGCATAGAAACTTTACGTTCATTTACATCCCTTTCCCCTCACCTTTTTATAATAAAAGTGTGCTAAATATCCTTTCTGTATACATTAAAACTAAATTAGACAGTGTTATAATTTTGCTTAAACCATCACACATAATTTAGAAAACTCATGAGGAAAAGAAATTTTATGGTGATAACCATATTTTTCTCCTTCCGTGTTCTTTCTTCTTTTCTGATAACCCACGATTCCTTCTACTGTGATTTCCTTTCTGTTTAGAGGACTTCTCTTTGGGTTCTTTTGGGATAAGTCTGCTGATGACAAATTCTCTTAGTTTTCCTTCATCTGAGAATGTCTTTATTTCTCCTTCCTTTCCTGAAGAAGGTTACTTTCCCTGGATATTGAATTCTGGGTTGACAATTCTTTTCTTTCCCCAGCACTTGAAAAACATTGCACTCTCTGCCCATAAGCAGCCTGAGGTGATCCTGAAAATGATTTGCTACTCACTTGACCTAGCTGACTCCACAAAATCATATAAATCAAGAGAATCAAAGCTTCACGTTCACTTAGAGAACACCTGTGAAACTGCCCAGGCCGTCAGGGGAATGCATATATGAAAAGCCATCAAGTATCTGAAAGATGTCACTTTGTAGAACCAATGTGTGCCATTCTGTCCTTACAATGGCAGAGTTGGCAAGTATGCCCAAGCCAAACAGTGGGACTGGATTAGGGTACGTGGCTCAAAAAGAGTGCTGAATTTTTGCTGCATGTGCTTAAAAATGCACCAAGTAATGCTGCACTTAAGAGTTCAGATGTAGATTCTCTGGTCATTGAGTACTTTCAAGTGAACAAAGCCTCCAAGATGTGCCACCATACTTACAGAACTCATGCTAGGATTGCCCCATGCTTGAACTCTCCCTGCCACATTGAGGTGATCCTTACTGAAAAAGAACATTTTTTCCTAAATCAGAAGAGAGTTTAAACAGAAGAAAAAGATATTCCAGAAGAAACTGAAGAAACAAAAACTTACAGTCTGGGAACAAATGCAACCTAAAGTAAATGCAAATAAAAGTAAAAGCAAAAACAAAAAACAAGTAACAACAACAAAAACCCAGAAAAAACATTGTGCTTCTTCCTTCTGGCCTTCATTTCTTCATATGAGCAATCCACTCCTGCTTGAATAGTTTTTTCCTATAGGTAAGGTGATCTTTCTCTCTGGCTGCTTTTAAGATTTTTCTTTCTCTGTAGTTTTCAGAAGATGGACTATGATGTGTCTTGATGTGGACTTCTTTGGTTATACTTTTGGGTTATGCTCAACTTCTTAAATCAGTGGGTTTATGGTTTTTGCCAAATTTGGGAAGTTTTCATATATTTTTTCAGCCTCATCCTTTTGATCCTCTCCTTCTAGGACTCTGATATTATGAATTTTAGATTGTTTACAGTCTCACATGTTCCTGAGACTGTTCTCTTTTTTTCCAGTCCATTAACTCTCTGATGTTCAGGATGTTCTATAAGTCTATCTTAAAGTTCACTATTCTTTCTTCTGTCTTCCTCATTTGCTGTTAATCTCACACACTGAGTATTTTTTTAATTTCAGTTATTGTATTTTTCAGATATAAAATCTCTCTTTGGTTCTTACATCTTCTATTTCTCTGTTGAAGTTTTCTATGTCTTTGTCTGAGACTTCATATATTTTCATTTGTTTCAAACGTGTTCTTATTTGTTCATTGAAGCATTTTTATGATGGCTGCTCTAAAATTTTTGCCAGATAATTCTAAAATCTATGTAATCTCTGAGTTGGTATATGTGGTAGACTAAATAATAGCCCCAAAAGATATGTACATCCTAACCCTAGGACCTGTGAATATTACTTTCTATGACAAAAAAAAAAGTCTTTCTAGATGTGATTAATTTAAGGATCTTGAGATGGAGAGATTCTCTCAGATTATCTGGGTAGGACCTAAATGCAATTACATATGTGCTTAAGAAAGAAGGGCAGAGGGACATTTGACCATGGAAGAGAAGAAGGCAATGTGACCACAGAAGCAGAGATGCACATCATTACTGCCAAGAGGAGATGGAAGTCCAGGTTCTCCAGTTGGCCTTCATTGACACCTGGGTGGGGAGAGAATTCTAGGACTGGGCAATGGTGGGAATTCAGACTATCCATTAGGCCTCCATTCACACCACCTGGAAGATGAGGGTTGCTTCATTACAGTTGTCTTCGTGGAGGCTCCATGGGGGGATGGCATTATTGCCACTAAATGGTGGTAACAGTCCTGACTCTCTACTAGGCCTCCCCTCTGACATCCCATTACTGTAAAGTAGTCTAGACAAAGGAAGCCTGAGGAAAACCCTTCTCTGAGTAGGGTCCATTCTATTTAGATCCTGAAAGAAGACTTCAGGATTCATAAGTGATCAAAGATACAGCAACAATTTATTCCTCTTTATACTCATATTCTCTTCTTCATTGGAACCAGAAACTAGTGCAGTGCTTGGCTCAAAAGACTGCTGAATTTGCTAAATAAACGAGACATGACCTTTCATTTAAAAGAATCTAAAATAATGAGTGAATTTAATCAAGTGCTGGTTTTTTTCCTCCCCTCAAAATACATACTTGGTCATTTTTCACACTATTTGGCAAATGCTTAACTGCATTTTAAGGTGTAAATTAGCAATATCACCCTTTTTTCACAGAACATGTCAGGATAATATATAGCAACCTACTGTAACAGAAAGTGTACAGAATTAGTAGTTGGCAAACCCAGATTCTAGCTTGGATAGTATTTTCTGCAAAAACCAGCAGAAATATCTCTCACAGTAAGGCTATATTGCTGAATTTCCACACATTTGCTCTTAAAATTTCCAAGGATAATCAGGCCCAGGTGAGTTATTATTGCTAACTAAAATAAAATGAAGAATGCAATTTTTTGCACTTACCATGAGAAATTACTTGCTCAAGTCCAGAATATTCTGTCTGCATGATCAGTGAGTTGTCTACATTAAGGCAAATTATCTTGGGTAAATAAGTTAGAATCAGTAGGTGTCTTGCTGAGCTCAAAATAAGGAGAATAAGATGAATGGAGGCTGGCCTGGTGGCGTAGTGGTTAAGTTTGTGTGCCACTTCAGCAGCCCAGAGTTCACAGGTTTGGATCCTGGGTGTGGACCCAGCACTACTCATCAAGCCACATTGTGGCAGGATCCCACATAAAATAGAGGAAGATTGGCATAGATGTTAGCTCAGCAACAGTCTTACTCAAGCAAAAAAAAAAAAAAAGGAAAAAGAGGAAGATTGGCAACAGATGGTAGCTCAGGGCCAATCTTCCTCACACACACAAAAAAGATGAATGGAATATATATCGACATTATATTAAGATAACTTCATCACTCCTCTCACAATCTGGAAAGTCTTGCCACTCAGAATGAAACACTTAACTTTGTTCACTAAAATCCTATGAATATGCTTCCTCACTAAGTGTGACCTTGTTGCCAAAATAATAACAGACCAACAACTAGGATTCCCACAAACATACATGTTGTTTATCTTTATGTCTGATCTTTTCCCAAGTTCCCTGGCTGACAGTCACATAATAACCACTTCTAATTGATGAGCGTTTTATGTAGATATCATAATTCACTTAAACAACTTATAGTCAACTTCTAATTGTCAAGGAGCTTCTATATCTTTTGGGATAATTTGCACATATGTGCTTTGACCCAATATGTTTTTATTCCAGTGATGACCCTAGAAGGGAGAGGGTTGGGAATGGCCCACTCTATAAGGAGGAGGTTTTTTTTTTTTTTTGTCACTGACACAGTTTAGAATTGTGGGGCTCATGGCAATAATAAAGAGTAGAATAAAATTTAGCTGTTTTTATAATTGTTTTTCAGTTCTTTACAGACAATACACTACACTCTTATTGCCTCACTCTGTGATGGCTGCTCCTATCACTCTGACCTTACTACACCACTGCCTGATTCTTCTATTATGATTACTATTTTAATTTCACCCTCTTTTCTGTCTTTTTTTTTTGTTGAGGAAGACTGGCCCTGAGATAACATCTGTGCCAATCCTCCTTCATTTCTTGTATGTGGGATGCCACCACAGCATGGCTTGACAGAGGAGCAGTGTGTAGGTCCGTGCTCAAGATCTGACCCTGTGAACCCCAAGTCACCAAAGCAGAGCACACAAACTCAACCACCGTGCCACCAGGCTGGCCCTCACTCTCTTTTCTTTATGAGAACTCTCCATATTTTACCATACTATTCATATGTAACTCTATCATCCAGGGTTCTGTCAGGAAAAGTGTAGTCACTTTATGCATTTGAGGTGTAAACAGTTTAACACAGAATTGGGGGCTTACACAACTAGAGGAAGAATTGAGAGAGTCAGGGAAGTTACCACTGAAAGTCAGGTGAGCTGACACAAAGGTTCAGAGTCAATTGTCAAGATCACAGTCAGAAGACTAGAATTTGAATGGAGGAGCTGAGGCTCAGAAGCGAGTCTGCAAAGCTGCATACGACTATGAAGTAAGAACTGACAGAGTGGTCTGTGAGGAAGGCCACATGACTGTCTGATGAAGCCACTGTGTCTGACCCGCACGGCCTGCTGAGAAAATTGGCTCCAGTTCTTTCTGCTTCAACTCTCATACAAGTTCCTTTTGTTGATAAATTCAGACTCCTTTGTGGAAAAAAGGATTCCTGCAAACGTAGTTCACAGCCTTAGATCGGTGTGGTGGGGTGGTGCTGAGCTGACAGCAAGGTCCAGCACAATCATTTAAAATAAACTATGTACAAGCTACCCTCATATCTGTTTTCACTTATTCTTCTCTACGGTATTGGGTAAAAAATTCTTTGGGAGTGTGGCTAAGGGAAAAGGTCTTGTACAGTTTTAGATCCAATTCTACTGGGGTGTCTGTTTCTAGTTTCAAGGCTTTTATTGTTGAATTCATAGTTTTTCAGTTATGCACTTGTGTAAAGTTTCATCTATAATAATAAACATGATTGCTTTTTCCTCTTCCTCTTCATCTTTATCTCTTATTTCTTATCTATTACCACTTAGCTCTCTCTCACCCTTAGCTCCGCCTCATCTATCCTTTATCCACCTTAGGTATACAATAGCCACAACTTGTCATGCTTTAGTTTATATGTTTCTCTGTATTCTTATAAAGAAATTTTAGGTCTAAGAATAACATATAATATCTACGTATAATATATGTGTGCATATAAATACAAGTGTTGTATATTTTCTATTTGTTTCATAAAAGTCTAATTATTTTATACTGTAGTTCTCTGCATCTTGCTTTCTTCCCTTAATTCTGCATCCAAGCCAGCTATTATTGATCAATATCATTCATTGTAATGACCTCAGTATTCCACGATATGAGCAAACTACAAAATATTCAAACACACTCTTATTACAAAATAGTTGCTTTTCTTTCTTCTTCTTCTTTTTTTTTTTTTGCCACAACAGACAGTACAAAGACATCAACATCCAGATGCACGTGTTGCTAAATGCTAGTGTTTTCAATGTTTGCATTTCTAGGTATAGATTTCCAAGGAGGACATTTTTAGAAATGTGTGCACTTAAAATTATGGTGGAAGTCACTAGGTGACTTTTAAATGCTGTAAAAATCCATTTTGCCCTATCTATGTTTGAGAATACCCCTTTTCCTACATCCTTACCAAAGTCAATGATATCTTTTCATTTTACCAATCAAATAAGCGTAATGTAAATGTCAAAAAAGTTACTTGAATGACCCCTTTCCTTGATTACTAGGAAGGATAGGCCTTTGTCATGTATTTATTGTAAATTTGGATTTGCTCTTCTAATGGTTTTCTTTCCAAAATGTTTGCTTATTTCCTACTGAGTTATTTGAATTTAATACATTTGAAATTTATTTTGTATATGAAGTGTTTGGTGTTGAATTATGCTCCCACCCCCTATATTCATACATTCAAGTCTTAATCCCCAGTACCACAGGATTGACCCTATCTGGGAACAAGGTTGTTGCAGATGTACTTAGTTAATATGAAGTCATATCAGAGTAGAGTAGGTCCATTATCCAATGATTTATGACCTTATAAAAGAATGCCATCTGAAGAGAAAGACTTGCACACAGTAAGAATGCCATGTGAACATGAAGACAGAGATCCACGTGCTGCATCTACAAGCCAAGGAACAGCAGAGATTGCCAGCAAACCACCAGAAGCTAGGCTAATACATGTAGTTAGATTGAAGTTGTACTTTACTTTAGATGGAGTTGTGCCAGACAGCTATTGAGCTAATTTCCTCCAATGAATAGAAATGCTACTTTTCTCATATGTTAAATTTTAAATTCATTATGCATATATTCTCAAGTATACATATATAAATATATTAAATTCTAAATTCTCAAATTTACTGGAATCTATTTCTGTGCTCTCTATTCTATGTCACTGATATATTGTCTATATTCTAATATTAGTTAGTGGGATAGTCTTTTTGACAGCAAAGACTTTCTTGCATATTTTAAGAACGATGTAGTTTTTATATATTCTTGCTATTAACAGATTTTTAATATAATCATGTGTCATTTAAAATGATTTTGAACGACTAAAAAAGTCTCTGTTGAGATTGTATTTGGCATTGCATTTAGTTTATACACACGCGCACACACCTGTATATACAGATATATGTATGTATTTAAGATTCATATTTAAATCATATTCTTCATACTGTTTTATCCTTTTGATATAACTTGGACAGAGATAGGTGTCCTATTATTAACATGGTTGTTCTGACCATGTCCCTTCGTGACCCACTATTCCAAACTCATACCAATAGCATTCTTGTCACTTTCTGCCCGAAGGCTTTCAGCCTTTATACGAGACTTAATAGCACAAGGGTAGCTCTCAGGGCAGTGCCAGATGTGAGCTAGAGAAAAAGTGCCCCAGGCGTCCTATCCTTGTTGTGGACAACTCAGAGCTGTGTTCTACACTGCCTTCCAGCGTTCCCAGCAGGGATGCCCTCCAGTTGCCCAGAGCAACAATCGTTGATCACACACCCTTTATTGGCTTTCTTACTTTTCCTATCTCACTTTCTCACTCCTCAACGGATCGTCTCTCAACTACTTGTGCTCAAATTATTGTCTAAGAGTGTGTTTCTTGTTTAAGCCAATCTGTCAGTTTCCATTTCTCCTTGTACTGCTCATAGTTTCTACTCTATAAAAGTTGTCTCCATGTTATATCTTCATTATAATTTAAGCCTTTAGCAACGTAAATTGTTATTCATTGTTTTCCTTACTGCTTTTTTATTTACCTCAAACCTTGTCAGTCATCTAGACTCTAGATTACATACTTTTCTTCCTACTTGCTTCTGTCTAGGATAATCAGGTCCACTTCTTAAAAATTTTCTGAACTGCTTTGTTTTTAGTGGGTGTGTTATATGTTACACTACTAGGTTTTCGTTAGCCAATCTGAAAATGCTTCTATTTGTTTGATAAAGTAAGCCTTTTGCGTTTTGGGCATGATTGATAAGTTTGGCCTGAGTTATATCAAATAGTTTATATTCTACCTTTTCACAATATCATCTGTTTTAGTTTGTCTTTCTCATTTTTGGTTTATCTGTCTGTGGTTAGGAAGATTTTTCCCTTTCCCACCTCATCTTTAACAATTTTACTTAATCTTCAAATCATTTAACCTTCACATACTCTACTGTCTCTCATACTTACTTGTTAGTGCCAGTTCTAATCAAGTATATGCAGTGCTCACCACCGTACTTGTGCCAATGACTCTAATGACTTTGGTTATCTAAAGAACGTCCATTGGTAGATTCCATGAGAATAATATGCCCTGGGTTCTTGCTTGTTCATGATAGTTAGCCCTTGTCCTTAAAATTGAAGGTTATTTTGTCTGAATATAAAATACTTAGCTCACATTATCTTTCTTTGAGTATCCTACACATATTAGTCCTTTGTCTTATTAGTCCTTTGTCTTATAGCATAAAATATTGCTGTCAAAAAGCCTGATAGTAATATTTTTTTTTCTCCCTTGAAAGCAACTTGATCTTTTTTGCTGTAGACCCAAGAGACTTTTTCTTCCATTTCCTTTAAAGTCCAAAACTTTTACTAGAATAAGTCTCAGCATTAGCCATCCTGGCACGATTTTACCAGGAAGAAGATATAAGTTTGTCTTCATTTATTTCAGGAATTTTCTGAGAAATATTATAGAGGTCCAAATGCTCATTTATTCCTAGGTAAGTAACCAGGAAAAGTAGGTAGGTAGGTATTCAAGACCACAACAGTGAGGGAGAAAGCAGCCTGGCTCCTTGCCCAAGAACCTTTCAAGCACACAAGCTCAACACATCTCATTCATTTCCTCTACAAAGCCATTCTCTCTGGTCTTAACTTTTGTCTATCACTCAAGTAGTTCCTAAACTTCACCCCAACTGTCACAAGATCAAGTTGAATCTCACAAAACCATGTTTATTTTCTCACTTATTAGTATTTCTTTCATTTACATTTTATTTTATTGCATTTAGTTTGGTTTGCAGTAGTGTCATTACCATGATGTCCATTAAATGATGGCTGTGAAAGCTGGACTCTCTGCTACACATGCTCAAACTCCAGCTCAGTGTGTGGCTCATGCCACTATTGTGGTTGGCAGAACCTGTACATTTGGTACCTGTCTTCTCCTTATTTCATCTGTATCTTTGTATACCTTAAAAATTATTATTCTCATACTGACAATGCTTCTATTTTTGCTATTGTAATGTATGGAACATTTCCAAACATATACATACCCGTACAATTAAACTAATAAAATCTCTACAAGTCTCTCAACAAATCCATCGTATATTTATTTATAAATTCAATTCCCTTTTTTCCATAATACAATTCAATACATTACACAAAACAGTAATATATAATGTTATACTTAAAGTCACTCCATTTCTATGAGCCTCAGTTTCCTCATATATAAAATAAGTTGGCTCTATATCCCAAAGGAGTTCGAGGATCTCCTCCTCTCCCCACCCAGAACAGAGGAGAGGGAGGTATGGTGGATGAAGTCTCAGGAACTCCAAGGCTTGCCTTCCTTAACCAGGACAACTCTTGACTTCTTTCTTTTCTGGGGATTCTGGGAAAGATTTCACTTACACAAAATTTCTGAGGCTAAAAAAAGTGAAAACCACAGCAGAGTGATTATAACGATGATCTGTGATTTTAAAAATAAAGAAGAAGGTAAAAGGAATGAAAGAAGGAAGGAAGAAAAAGGGGAAAATTCTCTCGTGTTCTTGATTTTATAAACTAATCCTCAATGGTAGTAATTATTTTCTTAAGGATTATACATGATATCATTAATCTGGATAAGGAAAGGTTGCCAGTGAATGGTTTATTCAGTGTAATTCTTGTCGTATGTTGTTTAGAGAGAAAATATATATGCACCCCTATGTTCATTGTAGCATTAATCAAATAGCCAAGACTCGGAAACAACTCAAGTGCTCATCAACAGATGAATGGATAAAGAAGATGTGGTATACGTATACAATGGAATACCATTCAGTCATAAAAAAACCCAAATTGTGGCATTTGCAGCAACATGGATGGACCTTGAGGCTACTATGCTGGGTGAAATAAGTCAGACAGAGAAAGACAAAATTGTATGATTTCACTCAGATGTGGAAGATAAACAAATACATAGATGAGGAGAACAGAAAAGATAGGTGGCTACTAGAGGGGAAGAGGGTTGGGGGAAGACAAAAGAGGTAAGGGGCACATAGGTACCTTGATGGATGAAAACTAGAGTTTTGGTGGTGAACACAATGAAGTCTATGCAGAAGTTGAAATGTAATGAGGCACACATGGAATTTACACAATGTTATAAACTTCAATAAAATAATCCAGAAAAAAAGGAAAACAAAATGTGAAGGACTGATAATTAACTATTTGCACCAGTATAGTCACACACTTTTTTATGCTGGATCTCTTCTGATTGGTTAGGTACCCATGATTTGTTGAATATTTTGCTCATCATCTTTGAAACTTAGATATGGCTAGCAAAGAGCAGCACGGTAAAGACCTTTTTGTGAATCAGAAACAACCTGAGCATATCTTAGTTTACATTTTAACATTTCTGATAGGATCTGCCTGTACTTGGTTTCAGTATGTAGCCTTGAGTCATGAGATTAACTCATGACTCATGGAAAGGATGAACAGAAAACTCTTAAGAGGATACCACCTCTGTTTTAATCTTATCATAGATACAATGTTGTTAGATATTGAAGGAAAATCTATATATTTTCACCTATTTTTATCTATCTCCTATATTTAGGTGTATTTTTAGCTCAAAAATATATTTTAACCCGTTGAGCCATTGCTTGTCCAGAGGAACACATCTCAGTAGTTTGTAATTGCAAGTTAGATGCTTGGATGGGGAAATTAAGCCCGGTTTACTTCTGTTTTGTTGCTTGATTTTGCTTCACATAAATTTCTATTTCCCCTAAAGGAACACAAACAGGAGTATAAATACATAGCTTCTTTTGGTGCTGTGGTTTTTCAACAGGTATGGTACTTGACCCAGGAATGGACTTCAAAAATTAACTCAAGACCTGAATCATTAACTTCAGCCTTCAAGCATATCAAGCTTTTAAGCATATCAGTCCAGTTACAGAGTCTACATTTTCAGAATTGAGCTCTGGTGGCCATTTTGAGAAGGCTATTTGTCAGAGAAGACATTTTCCTATTGGGATTGGGATCTGGAAGGAATGTGGCTAAGATTTTGAGTGAGAAAGACTGTCATACATATTACTTTATAATGAAGAATAAATAAAACTTAAAGTGAATTGATTTGCTATCCAGAGTTGTCAAGATGTTCCTGGGATCAAAATAATGAATTAATGCGGCAGACACATGAGCCATTAGTACCCTACATAGATCATTCCATAGACTGCCCCTGTACTCATGATGGCACGAGCATCCTTATTCTATTACTGATTTGTTCTCCTTAGCTGAAGAATGGTCTACCTCCACCCTTTTCTGTGCCTAGGATTTTATACCCTGCCCACCTTTCAAATTCAAGCTCGAGTTTCATCTTCTTCGCAGCAACTTCCCTATTCTCCAAATAGTCCAGGGCATAGAGATCTCTCTATTTTCTTATTTACATAACACTTATAATCTACTCCAAACAATTTATACTTAAATTTAAAATTTATTTGTCTCTCTAGGCATTTCAGCTCCTCTCCTCCAGCTAGATACTAGCCTTTTTAGAGAATAGAAACTAGATTCCTCTTTGCTATTAAACTACAAGCCAGATGCTCAATGAATAGAGTTCATTAAATAGAAGAGAAAAAATAAGGTCAGAACTGAAATTCAAACATTTCTCTATCATATAAGCATACAGATTATTAAAATATATTAAGATCTCCATTCTAGTTGATAAAGAGCCACAGCCCCACCTCCCAACCCCACCCTCCATCCCCAAGTTCTCTCTTACCACCTTGAAATTCTCAGCCCATGAGTTACAGGCATAAAATGAGACACAAAGGGGGCTGCCCTCTCCCTGCCTCAGCCTCCTGGCCACTGTCTACTCTGATGGGTTGTACTTATCCTATAGGAATGAATTTTACCGCTGATTAACATTTTATGTAACTTGAATCCAGGAGATCGTTTTCCCTTCTGTAAAAGCCATTTCAAAATTTTCATTCTGAAAGTAAAAGATAATCATATAACTCTTTCCCAATATGAAAAACTTGTGGTTCTAATGAAAATCTCATACCATTTTCTAGCTTTTTTTTTAAATATTGGCACCTGAGTTAACAACTGTTGCCAATCTTCTTTTTTTTTTTTGCTTTTCCTCCCCAAATCCCCCCAGTACATAGTTGTATATTTTGGTTGTGGGTCCTTCCAGTTGTGGCATGTGGGATGCCGCCTCAGCATGGCCTGATGTGCAGTGCCATATCCGTACCCAGGATCCAAACGAGCAAAACCCTGGGCCAGCAAAGTGCAGTACGTGAACTTAGCCACTTGGACATGAGGCTGGCCCTCATTTTCTAGCTTTTAATATATATTCCTTTTTAATAATAAGCATAGCAATTTTGCTTATTATGTTTAGATGATGACACTGTTACTTTTAACACCAAATGACGTGAGTTTCTTTTTCTGCTTGCCAGAAATTAGTGTCAATTAAATGACTACATGCAAAGCCAAATTATACTACATGAATTATTGACTTACCATAATCTAGTATTGTGTTTGAATATTGGGTTCAGATATCTCTAAAATAACATATCATTGTATTAATTTATCTTACCTCCAATAATATGCCACTCCGCTTTTCAGTAACAGCAGTGAAAGTAGACCAAAGCAAATGTGAAAATACTTTTATAAGTAATTGATCTAGAAACAGGCAATCAGAAGTAATTGAAAGAATATTTTTTTCACTAACCGGCATTCTATGAATGAAAGACAATAATACTGTTATGACCCAAATATTTAACCTAAAAGCTGTTCTCAATCATAATTCTCTCTTAATATATCATGATATTTTATATTTGGAAGTTTTTTTCAATGTTTTGCAAGGGCAATTTCCTTGTGAAGATGGTATGAGGATTATGTGTTTTAAGGGAAACCTCCTAGAAAACAAAAATCTTAAACTGGGTTTTTTAGGAGAGCCAGCATTTTGAGAACTGAAATAAAGAGAAGAATGTTGTCTATGTGATGGATCAATATGAGTTAAGGTCAAACTCAGGAATAAACGCTATTTGTCCTTTGTCCTAATTAGGATGAGTGTCCCATAAGAAAAAACAAAAATAAATCATTTTTCTTCTCAACTCTCAGTCCCTAAGATCCATTCATATTGCCTCTCTGGAATAAACATTCCATTCATGATACTCTGCCTGTACTACCATAATAACATCCATAGTAAAAACCAAGTTGTATCTTCTCAATGGAACCATAGAAACAATTGCTGGTCATTCAACATACAGCATCCTCTGAATAGGGATGAGAGATAACATGATTATTCCAGTGCAGACTTCTGTCATTTGGAGAGTTGCTTACCTCTTCTCTGATCTCCAGCTAAAGTAGGCTTAGATCGTTTGTTTGATATCCCCATGTAACAAGTAATTCTACATTCTCCAATCTTAAGGAGTTGTTCTTCCTATTTAATAATCTCCAACTTAGTATGGGCTTCAATTCTGAATTATTGAGGAAAATCTTTTATTGTGCTCTCCTTCAGTTTTTCTGAGAATCCCTAAAAAAATCATAAAACAGGATATTTGTAGTAGATATTCTCCAAAAATGGTCACTAAATACTCTGTCTTTGTATGAGCCCTCTGTTCCTCCCATGAATAGATGGAGTCTATTTCCCCTCCCCTTGAATATGAACTGACCATGTGATGTGCTTTGACCAGTAGAATGGGATGGAAATAACGTGGTGTCACCTCTGGGTCTAGCCTTTAAGAGACCTTTAGCGTTTGTTTTCTTGGAACTCAGCCACTATGTTGTCAAAAAATCCAGACTATCCTGTTGCAAGGTGGGCTCACTTGGAGAGGTCCTGGAGGATGAATCACCATAGGGAAAGAGAGGCTATTCAAAGGAAAGCTGAGGCCTCAGCCAGCAGGCAGCCCCAAGACTCCAGAGTGTGAATGAGATCATCCTGACCTTCTGGCCCCACACATCTCCCTGCTTAGTGCAGCTACACAAGAGATCCCAGGGACATCTCCTGAAGCAGAAGAACCACCCAACCAACTTACAGAATCACAAGAAATGATAATTCATTAGTTTTAAGCTACTAAGTTTTGGAGAAGTTCGCTAGAGAGCCGACATGGTCTTTGAGATCACTTATGATCGAGTCTATTTACCTTATCTCTTCATAGGGAGTCACCTGTTTAATTTCTCTTGCCTAAGCTCCAACTTCTCCCCACCATATTGTAGACGCCAGCTTATTTCCCATGAAAAGGAATGAATATTATTGATTCTAAACTCATTCCTAGGAGCCTAGACTCTTACTTCATTTTTTTTTAAATTTGTTTGTTATCTTCCTTATTGTGGCAAAATACACAAAACGTACCATTTTAACCATTTTAAAGAGTATAATTCATTGACATGTAGAACACTCACAATTGAGTGCAACAATCACTATGATTTAGTTTGATAAATAAATGAAAGACAATAGGATATATTGGAGTATACAAAGAAGCCCTTTGGTTCAAAACTAATTCGGCCTGACCTTGTTTTTCCAAAAGTGCTTGACATGGCCTATTGAGCCTGCATTGTGCATCTGCTTTAAATATTTACTATGTACCAAAGACAAGACTGATGCCTTTAAAGATAGGGATGTAACTTCCCCCCATATCAGCATGTCTTTAACGATAAGCATGTACTGATTTGTGGCTGTTGTGAGAATACCCTTTGTACCCCCAGGTTAGGGTGGCCTGATTACATCCACAGCGATGCTCCAGCCTACCCTCTGCCTCTGCCTCAATGCGGTCTACAAATTCAATGCCACCTGACTCATATAGCAAGCTGCTATTTTCAGGAAGGAGATAGACTAATAAGAGTCCTTTTAACTATATATCTCCTGCACGTGAACTTGTTTCCAAGCCATATCCGGTGGTTTAAATTAAGTCCACTCTACTTTTTAAAAGCGAACTTTCTGTGAAAATTCAAGCACCAGTTTGTGCATAGGAACTTTTGAAACATACGTTAATTTTGAATAATGCAAACTCACACTATACTATTCAAGATGAAGCTTTACCATTTAAATTTCATGAAAGATTAAGGCAGCTGAAAAAGAAATGTGGATGGACTCAAAATAACAGTTTGCGTTTAGATGTTAGAAAACAGTAAGAGAAATGGTTTCATGTTCTTTTCATTTGCATATATATGCGGGTAAAGACAAGAGTAAAGAGCAAGACTCTGAACTCTGAAATGGCATTTCAATAAGACAATCTAGTGACAAACATTTTTTTTTCATAGATCAACCAATTTTCTTCTTCCAACATTTTTAGATAAAATATGACAAAGTTTACTTCCCCACTTCCTGCAATTTTAGGAGTTAAAAAGCTGTTTTGGAAAATGCCTATATGCAATCAATTAGGTCTTAGCTAGAAAATGAAATCATCATCTCTTTTCTATGTCAAATTCAATTATGCCTCCATTTTAAAAGTACTAGACAGTGGTATACACATTTCTCTTGAATTTAAATCCAACATCAAACCTTTAAAAGCTAATACAGTATGGTAACTTTAAAAATATAAACTCGTAAGTTGAGCATTAACTTAAAATATTTCATTTCAAATGCAAACAAATAAAATACAGCTGATACTGATAATACTCATCTGAGGTGCCACTTAACAGCTCTTTCGTTTTAAATATATTAGAATTGTAGAATCTTCAAGCTCTAAGATAATTTCTGAATAATTTCCAATATCCTTTCCTTCACCACTTCTCTCCTATTCCACTTTTCTAACTTCTGTCAAATGGCAAGACAGTCAGCAACAGAGGTTACCTTTGGTTACATAAATGTGAAAAATGTTTTTCAAGAATTCTTTCTAACAGTGATTGTGAGGTTGCCTTGAAAAGTAAATCTAAAATATTTCCCTCACATGAGATGGTTATTTTCCAATGGATTTATGCAATCCTGCTCTCAGAAGTATTACCATGTCACTTTTTTGTACAACACACTGTACAAAAAAACTGGCATTCTTCTTCTTAATCACTCTGTAGACATATTTAATGAGCATGTATTATGTGCAAAACTGTTAAATATAAAAGCAAGCTCTTAGTAAAAGGAAAAAATCATGTATAATTAAAGAGTATATCTGTTAGGTCATGTACTCAATTCTCAGACAGGCGTAATTTTACATCCTTATAAAGTGTAAAAACCCATCAGCTAGCACACCATTTACCCAGTTATCTTTTCTATTGAAGGTATGATTTGAACTACTTTGATCAAATTTAGACGATGCAAGCTTTAAAAAAAACTAATGAAATTAAATGAAATAAAAGAACTTTTAGATTATTCTCCATATAATATGGAGATTTATTGAGTCACAGCCTGAGTAATCACTAAAAGTCACTAAATAGATTTAGGGAATAATGGTCTTATGAGAGAAATTACAGTGTTTCTTGTATTCCAAAAGTTTCACTTAAAATTCCCCATATACTTTAATTTTCTAGTCTCATTGCATGTAAAATTGCATGTCCTATCATCGCCACACACTTCAATTTAAGTGAATTTCTAGTTTCAAGAGTTCCTGCTGAAACATCTGCCACACTACCTAGCGATATTACTGCAGTGGTTTATATCCAGCTGAAAGCAAATGGTTAGCATCTGTCTTGGACACAGTGGAAAAACAAACAAAACCCCACCAAGATATATCTACATTATGATCAACTCTGACATATATGTAGATAGGCCAAGCCAGACTGCATAAGTCAGCATTTGAGTGTTGTTTCTCTTCACACTTCTTAATATGTCGTGAGTGGCAAGATATACAGAGAATGTATAAAAATTAAGAAGAGAATAATCAAACTTGTGTTAAACCTGCAATCAAAGTCCTAAGTAGACATAAAAGCCTATACAACATTATAAGAGGTTTTTAATCAGTGCTTAAAAAAAGAAGAGTTGGTTGGTAGGCAGAAGCATTTGTCAAGTTTCCCCAGAGAAATAGAACCAATAGGGTACCTGTATATATGTCTGCACATTTATGTGTGAGTGTATATATATATATACAGAGAGAGAGAGAGATTATAAAAATTAGCTCATGCAATTACGGAGGCCTACAAATTCTATAATCTGTTGTCTGTAAACTGAAGAATCAGGAAAGTGGATGGTGTAATTCAATCTGAGTCTGAAGGCCTGAGAATCAAGAGTGCTGATGTCCAGAAGCAGGAGAAGATGGATGTTTCAGCTTAAACTGAGAGAGTGAATTCACTCTTCCCCTCCTTGTCATTCTATTCGGGTCCTCAACATATTCAATGATGCCCATCCACATTGGGAAAGGCAAACTGCTTTACTCAGTCTACCAATTCAAATGCTAATCTCTTCCAGAAAGACCCTCACAGACACATCCAGAAATGATGCTTCACCAGCTATCTGGGCATCCCGTAGCCCAGTCAAGTTGACGCATAAAATTAACCATCACATCAGGTTGTCAATCACTTATAAATAGATTACTGAGAACTCTCAGACTGCTGAATGCTCCTGTATGAGTATATTCTAAACAAAACAGAATATGACTGTGTCGTTTTCTGCCACAGTTGAAGCTCATTGATTCCTTTGTTCATCACTTCTTCAATTAAGAATGACTCTACGATGTTCCTTGAAGCAATCTGGGGAGTAATGACTGAGTTTCTTCTAAGGACCCTCTTACCAGTGGAGTAAACCAATTTTATTTTTGTCATCAAAGGCACTTTTACTTTCTAGTGTATAGTCTTAAAAGATGGTTGCTATTAATTCCTTCCCTCCTTGACACATATGCAGTTCTACTCATCAAAAGCAGAGTCCACTTCCCCCTCCCTTTGAATCTGGGCTAGCCTTATAACTTGACTTTGTTAGTAGACCATAGTATAAGTGTTGCAAAGCCACTTCCAGGCCTAAAGTTTAAGATGTCTGGAAGCTTCTACTCTCTCTCTAGAGAGAGCTCAATCACCACACTGTAAAGAAAATTCTATTGTACTACTAAATGAGAAGAGAACAGCTAAAAAGAGATCCTAAGTGGAGAGGAAATGAGCTGCCAAACATGTCAGTAAAGCCTTATTAGACCTGTTGATATAGACGCAAGGCAAATGTAAAGGATTGGGTAATTTCAGACAACTTTACATGAGGTAGAAGAACCACTCTGAATTCCAGAATAAAAAGCCTTGAGAAGTAGTAATTAAAAGAATTTAAGCCAGTAAATTCTGCGTTGGTGTTTTTACATGGCTGTAAATAACTGAAACATACATCTAAAGCAGAGAAACCTAGGTATCCCAAGGTTTCATCCCCATGTCTTGAATCAGGCTACATATGCTTTTAGTTCATGGAATGATTAAGAACAAGGATTTTGAGAAAATAAACACATATGCCAAGGCCCAGATGTGGATACAACAAACAATGAGAAGGCTGAGTTAAGGAAGCAGCCATTCTCACTCTAATATAATCCAATAACTGTCTCTGAGATTTGGATTAATTTATTAATTCCTTCTTTCTGCCCATGCTCCAGCAGATTTACTCAACACTTTTAAGTTATGCAAAAGGTCTCCTTCCTCAAAGGAACTACCAAATATTTCTCTCTAATGACATAGCTCACAAACATTTCCTAATCACGGTTCTCTGAGGGCTGCGGCCAACTACAATCTTAAAAAATTCTCTCCAGTCAGAGATTTCTCTTGGGATTCTATTGCTTTCAGAAGTGCAGAAGAAGTTATATGCCAGTGAATGAATACTTCTCTCCCTGAAACATCTTGTCCTATTGATACTGTTATTAAAATATATTATGAGACAATGAAATATTAATGCTTCAAAAGTAGATGAGATTGTTAAGCATCACTTAAATTCAGGAAAGTCCATCAAAGATCTGAATCTTGTTAAAGGCTCCTATTTTTCTCATGCCCCTGTGTATAAAGCAAGCCTTTTTAACATGAATAACAAAGCCCTGCTTCCCTCACCAACCTATGTCCTGCCTACCTCACCACACTTTTTTTTAGCACAGCCATTCTAAAATAGAAATAACAACAATAGTAATAAACACCAAGGGAAGGATTTGGAAGAACTTTGAGCAGGATCCAAATATGAGGCCCAGGGACTCAGGACTTTCCAGGACTGCACCTGTACCAGGAGAACCAACAGCCCTCACTCTGCCCCGACCATAAACCTGGTGCAAAGTATCAAGCAACAGTATCTACTGCTACCTTGAAAGGCCAAAAATATACATTAGAGACCCTATCTTTGGAGAATGCATGGTAAAACCTGAGGGTTGAGCTAGAATTATGAGAGTCACATACCGTATCAGGCCATACACTATATGTAACACTCAATATCCCACCCCTGGAGGAATCTGAAGTCTATGGACTTAGACTATACATATCATCTGTGATGTTAGCAAGAACAAAACCCAAACTCAGCACAACTACTGAGTAAATTGACTCAATTTCCCAGACTAACTGCCTTAAGAAGAGGCATACCCATGTCCTGGTATAAAGGCTGGGTTTACCTCAGTATTTATTATTCTTAAATATCTGACATCTGACATTCAAAATAAATTAAAAGATACACGTGTAAGAAGACAAAAATTTTTTTTCAAGAGATAATGCAGTTGACACAACCTGTTTCAGAAATTATCCAGATGTTGGAACTACCAGTAAAGGATTTTAAAATATCTATAATTAATATGCTAATGGATCTTATGGAAAAGGAGGACAACATGCATAAATAGATGGGAAATATCAAGAGAAAGATGGAACTATTGAAAAGACTCAAATAGGGGCCAGCCGGGTGGCATGGCAGTTAAGTTCGCATGTTCCACTTTGGCGGCTCAGGGTTCACTGGTTCAGATCCTGGATGCAGACCTACACACCACTTGTCAAGCTATGCTGTGGCAGGTGTCCCATGTATAAAGTAGAGGAAGATGGGCATGGATGTTAGCTCAGGGCCAGTCTTCCTTAGCAAGAGGAGGATTGGCGACAGATGTTAGCTCAGGGCTAATCTTCCTCAAAAACAATAAAAGACTCAAATAATAATGCTAAAAATGGAAGTAGAAATATATATATATATATATATATATATATATATTTCATATTAGCAGTAAAGAATTTCCTGAATGGACACATTAGCAGAGTAGACTCAGCTGAGAAAAGAATTAGTGAAGTTGAAGATAAATCAATTAAAATTACCTGAACTGAAATACAAATAGAAAAAAGGAAAAAAGAAAGCACAACACTAAAGAGCTGAAGGACAATATCAAACACTCTAACATGTGTCATTGGTGTGCCAGAGGAGACGGGCGAGAACTGGGATGAAGGTGTATTTGAAGAGATGATGGCTGAGAATTTAGCAAAATTAATGAAAGAACAAACCACAGATCAAAGAAGTTCAAAGGACTCCAAACAGAATAAATAATAAAAAGAAAAAACAATTTAGACCTAGACGCATCATAACCAGATTGCTGAAAAACAAACAAGAAGAGGTCTGCTTCAAGGCAGGTAGAAAAAAATACATATACTGCAAAGAGAGAGATAAAGAAAGATGAAAAATTACAATAGACTTCTTGTCCAAAGATATGCAAGCCACAAGACAATGTAGCAGTGTTTTTAAAGTACAAAAGAAAAGAAAATGTCAACCAGAATTCTACACCTAGCAAAAGTTTCTTTGAAAAAAATGAAAGACCAACAAAAACAGAGGAAATTCATTGCTAACAGATGTGAAGTCCAATAAATGGTGAGGAAAATTTTTCAGACAGGAAAAATATGATATGAGATGGAAATGTGGGCAAACATAAAGAAATGAAGAGCACCAGAAATGGTAAAAATGATATTAAATGGGCCGGCCTGGTGGTGTATCAGTTAAGCTCTTGTGCTCCACTTTGGCAGCTGGGGGTTCACCAGTTGAGATCCCAGGCAGACCTATGCACTACTTATCAAGTCATGCTGTGGCAGGTGTCCCACACATAAAGTAGAGGAAGATGGGCATGGATGTTAGCTCAGGGCCAATCTTCCTCAGCAAAAAGAAGAGGATTTGAGGCAGATGTTAGCCAGGGCTAATCTTCCTCAAAGAAAAAAAAAAAAAATGACAGTAAAAAACTGTATTTTTCTTGTCTATAATCATTTAAAATATAATTGACTATTAAAACAAATATAATAATGTATTGAGTTTTTTAATATGTAAAATTAAAATGTGTGACAATAATGTGAAGCATAAAAGAAAAGAAATGGAAGTATACCATTGAAGTTCCTCATACTATATGCCAATTTATGTAATATTTAAAGTTATTGAGATAAGTTACATTGTATACCTACAGATACTGTGAACCCAAGAAGGTATAACTAATAATTCCCTTGTGGAGATAAAAATTTAATCACAATTTTTCTCCATTAATATAAGGAAAAAAAGAAACACACATTCTGTTTGAGTATTTAAAATATGTGAGGCACTTTGTCAGCATACAATGATGGATGAAAGAAACAAGGTCCTGGGGCAGTCCCCATGGCCGAGTGGTTAAGTTCACATGCTCCACTTTGGCAGCCTGGGATTCAGCGGTTTGGATGCTGGGTGTGGACCTACACACCGCTTATCAAGCCATGCTGTGGTGGCATCTCACATAGAGGAACTAGAATGACTTACAACTAGGATGCACAACCATGTCCTGGGGCTTTGGGGAGAAAAGAAAAAGAGAGAAAAAGAGGAAGACTGGCAACAGATGCCAGCTCAGGGCCAATCTTCCTTACCAAAACAAAACTAACAACAGAAAACAGCACAATGTTAAAAAAAAAAAAAAAAGAAAGAAAGAAGGAAAAGAAACAAAGTCCTGTCTTAATGAAGCTAATATCCTGGTGAGATGGAAGAAGTAATAAATAATATACTTGATACTGTGCTAAAAGAAATTAAACAGGCTAGGAAAGGATTTAATAGGGTGATCAATGTAGCTCCAAAGGTCTCTCTGAGGAATGGTTTTTAAGACACTCTCCTGTTAAACCAGCAATCTTTTGGCTTACTACACCACTTAAAAATTACAGATTCTTTCATTTCATTGTATTCTCAGAAAGAGTACATGGTAATAAGACCAAAAATCTTACATACAAATAAATTGCAATTCCCACTCATGACAGAAAAGTACTCTGCATCCCGGTCATTTTCATTATATGCCACAGTATACTGATAAGCAGACTGTCAGATACGGATGCTGAAGTGCTATTTCAGAGTAAGTGGAAATATTCTCTAGAAAATAGATTTTTGTCCAATGTCTGCGTTTATCTATTTTTTATATAGTTTATAACGAATAGCAATATGATAAAGTAAAAATCCTGGCCTAAAAGGAGTTCTAAGATTATATCTTTTGAATGACAACTCTTTAGATAAAATATAATTCATAATATGATCTTTATTTTTCCATGTAATCAAAACGCTAAAACCTATTTGCAAAATTTTAGAAATACTTGACATTTCAACATCATGATTCCCCAGGGGGTGTGGTTATGTACGGAGATGTTGGTTAAAAATATCTCTCTAGAGCTTTAAAATCTTAATAAAGAGATATATTTTAATTATGAAATTTTCATTTTGATTTGATATAAATTAACCTCCATTCTAAAGAAGCTATGTTGAAAATGACACTATCATAGTAAGAATAAAATGTATTTACTTCCATTTTTAAGATATAATTTACATACAGTAAAATTCAGTTACGACATATACAGTCATGTAACCGTCACTACAATCAAGATAAGTAACAGTTTCATTACCTCCAAAATTCTCATGTGTCCCTTTGTAGTCAACTCATCCCCAACCCCTAGCACTTGGCAACTAGTGATCCATGTTTTGTTCCTATATTTTTGTCTTTGAAAGAATGTCATATAAACAGAATCATACACTATGTAGCCCTTTGATTCAAGCTTCTTTCACTAAGTATAGTGCATTTTAGTTTCATCCATATGGTTTCCTGTATTGGTAACCATTCCTTTTCATTTGAGTACTTCATTGTATAGATACATTACAGTTTATTTATACATTCCATAGTTAAGGGACTCTGGAATGATTTCCAGCCTTCGGCTCTTATGAATAAAGTCACCAAAATATTCAACTACATATTTTTGTATCGACACCAGTTTAATTACACTAGGGTGTATACCCGAGAATGGGTTTGCTCCAACATAGGGTTATGTATACTTAACGTTATAGGAAACTGCCAAACTGTTTTCCAAAGTGGTTTCCCCGTTTTTCATTCTCACTAGCAATTTATGATAGCTTCAGTTGTTTCACATTCTTATTGGCCCTTGGTAAAGGAAGATTTTTTTTTGTAATGTTAGCCATTCTAACAGCCATGTAGTGTTATATCGTTGAGGTTTTAATTTGCGTTTACCAAACAAATAACTTTCACATATACTTATTTACTATCTATGTATCTCCTATGCTGAAGTATCTGTTTAAATATCCTCACCCCACTTTTCTTTTTAATTGGGATATTTGTTCTTGCATTATTAAATTTTAAGAGCTCTGGCTATAATTTCTCTTTCAAATATACAATTTGAAATATTTCTTCTCAGACTATGGCTTGTCTTTTCATTCTCCTGACAGTGTATTTTGAAGAGCACAAGTTCTTAATTTTTATGAAGTCCATTTATCATTTTTTTACTTTTGTGTATCATGCTTTTGATGTCATAACTAAGAAATCTTCCCTACCTATGATGTTTGATTTTATTTGTCAACTTGGTTTGGCCATGGTGCCCAGATTTGATCAAATATTATTCTGGATGTTTCTGGGAGGGTGGTTTTCAGATGAGATTAACGTTTAAATTGGTCGACTGTGAGTAAGCAGATGGCCCTCTCTAACGTGAGTAGGCCCTGCATCCAATCAGTTGAAGGCTTGAGTAGAAAAAGACAGACGTCCCTGAAGCAACAAGGGATTCTGCCAGCAGATGGCCTTCAGACTTGAACTGTAACATGAGCTTGTCCTTGGTTCTCAAGCCTGCTGGTCTGCCCTGCAGATTTTGGACTTGCCAGCCTCCACAATCACGCGAGCCCATTCCTTAAAATAAATCTCCCTCTCTCCATACACACACACACACACACACAAACACGCATACACCATTAGTTCTGCTTCTCTGGAGAACTCTGACTAATACACTACCCCAATATTCTTTCTTTTTTCCTCCCTTTCTTCTTTAGAATTGAGTCTATTTTATGACTTCCTTTTATCTCCATTCTTGAATTACTTCATTTTAGTGGTTGCCTAAGGTTTACAATGTACATCTTTAATTATCAGAGTCTTCCTTCAAATGATATTATCACATATTGTGTGTAGTATAAGGACTTCCTAGCAGTCCAATCCCAGTCGCTTCCTCTCATCCTTGTTGCTCTCCTATAATTTACTTTTACGTGTTCTGTGAAATCACAATGCATAGCTACTATTTTTGCTTTAGATAATCAGTTATCTTTTAAAGCAATTAAAACTAAAGAAAATGAATATTGTATCTAAATTTACTTATTCCATTTTCAGTAGTCTTGATTCCCTTGTGTAGGACTAAGTTTCTGTCTGATATCATAGTCCTCCTGCTGGAAAAACTTCCCTTAATTTTTGGTAATGCAGGTCTGCCAGCAATGAATTCTCTCCATTTTGTTTGTCTGAAAAAATCTTTATTTCTTCTTCAGTTTTGAAAGATATTTTGCTGAGCATAGAATTCTGGGTTGACAATTTTTTTTCTTTCAGTACTTTAAAGAGATTATTCCATTGTCCCATAGCCTGCTATAATCCTTCCCTTTGTTTCTCTTATGTGACCTTTCTTCTGCAGTTGCCTTCAAGAGTTTCCTTCTATCTTTGATTTCCAGCACTTTAAGTATGATACGCCAATACGGTTGTCTTGGTGGTTGTTTTTATTTATTCTGCTTGGCATTGTCTGAGCCTCTTGGATCTGTGATATCATCATTAATTTTGGAAAATTCTTCACCAATAATTCTTCAAATCTTTCTTCTGCTCAGTTTTCCTTCAGGGATTCTAAGTACCCATATGTTTGATAATGTTCCATAGCTCTTGGATACTCTATTCTGGTTTGCTCTTGTTTTTATTTTATCACTTTGCATTTTAGTTTGAGTAATTTATTTTGACATAGCTTCAAGTTTATTGATTCTTTCCTCTCCTATGTTGAGCTTATTGATGAGCCCATTGAAGGCTTTCTTCAGCTCTATTAATGTGTTTTTCATTTTTATCATTTCCATTTAATTCTTTATTATAGTTTCTATGTCTTTGGTTCAATTACCCATCTGATCTGATTATTCATGCTATGTTTTTTCTACTAAAGCACTTAAAATAGCCATCATATTTATTTTTAAATTATCTTTTGGATACTTTTCACATCTCCTTCATAATTGATAATGGTTCTGTTGATTGCTTTGTCTCTTGAATTTATTTTCCTTGCCTCTTTGTATGCTTTGTAATTTTTGTTGATAGCCAGATATCTTATATGCGATCATGGAAACTGAGATGAAGAATTGAGCACATCTTTCTGTCCTTCTGCTAAATCTTTAGTGTTAGTGGATCAATCAGTCTGTCCAGGAGTCAAGCCAGATTTGGGACTTGTTGTTGCTGTGGTTACCCACAGTGCACCACAGGCTTCAAATACCTCTAATGTCCTCTTGAGCTTAGGTTAGGAGTTGATTTGCCAGAGAGCTCCCCCAATGTCTGCTCCACCCTCAATTTTAGGTCTTCCTTATGTTCTTAGCCTTATGGAGAATTGTTTTCCATGCTCTCGCCTTTTTCCCAGCAATATGCTACTGTTAGTTCTTATTCAACACTTGTTAGTTTGTCAAGCCAACGGTGAGGGGCTGAAGAGGGCATTCTCTTTTGCCGTGATTAAATCTCAGTCTTAGACAGACACTATATCCCCGTCTCAATGGTAGGACCTTCTCAGTAATCCTGTCCAACCACCAATTATGGATCTGAGCCAAGCAGGCATTCCTGATCCCTCAGCAATGGGTAAAAGACTTTTTTACGTTTACCTTTTCTAGCTGCAAAGGTTTGCACCAATATCCTAAGAGTACCAGTGTTTATTCCCCTTCTCCCAGTTGTTTAGGACTTTTGTGTCTATGAAAGATAGGAAAGAATGACCCAGCTGGGGTTTTAAACCTTTCCCAGAGTGGCTGTTGCCCCTTCCATGAGGCCTGCTCTATGAGAGTCATGTTCTCAGGTCTTTTAACTTTGCCCTCAATCTTTTCCTGTGAGCAACCAGTGATAGCCATGGATAACATCCTGAGCATGAACAGGGAATCCCCCTGTTTCTATGACCTTGAGAGTTTCTATATTATCTTGCTACTTCACACTTGGCCTTCAGTATTTGTTAAACATTTTAGCTGAATCGTCCTTACCATTGCTCAGTGGATATGCCAAAGTAAGCAAGAGCTTTCAGCCCATCTCTCCTTGAAAGTAACTATCTGTAGATTTTTAGTTAGTTGGTTGCCCTGTGACTTCAGCTTTCTGATGGGTTCAAAAATTTGTGAATTTTCAGACTGTCCAGAGTTCTCGCTGTTGTTATTTTTGCGATAGTGGATGTGATGATCTTTCCAGCTTTTTACATCCTAGGTATAAACTTGAAGTCAAAATACTTATATAATAAAAAAGCCTATAACAGTCCACTCATTCACTCAGTATAGAAGGCAGGTATATCCATCAGGGCACAGTCTTGAAAACAGAAACTACACTATTTAAACAGATCATACAATATTTATAAAAATAATGCAAATATGCAATACCTAATATGTAATATGTAAAAAAAAAAAAGGATCGTAAAGAATTTTGAAACAAAATGTTAAAAGGCTAAAAAACAAAAATGGAAACCTTGAGGCAACATATAAATAGGATCTGCAGGAAGCAGCTCAGCATCCAGGGATGGGGGAATGAAAGAAGAGTCTTGGGTTGTCAGAACTGAGAAGTGTGGAGATGAGTGCCTGGCCCTGGGGCTCAGCCATCTGATGAGCTCACTGGCAGGCCACTGCTGGTACCTCTGAAGGATATAATAGGCCGATTCTGGAATTGGCAGGGAGAAAAGAGGAAGATTGAAACCAATTGCTGTTGTTCATTGGAAGGACCTTTACTGGGATGACTCAAGAAAAAACAAACTGGAAGCAACAATTTCTTTTCTCTCTCTTGCCCTCTCGTTTCTCTCCAGTGCACCCTAATGGCATGATTTAACAGTCTTGGGCAAAGGAAAAATACAGCTTTCAGAGTCCCAGCCCCAGAATCACAAAGCATACAAAAGGTACGTTTGAAGCTGAAATACAATAGCTTAATAACTATCTCAGTAGGAATCTTCTGTTTGCAACAGGCTGAGTGAACTTTAAGTAGAGACTTTAAACTGTTTTCAATTTTATAACCTATGCCTCATTAAATACCAATATCTAAATTGCAAAAATTATTCATCTAAATAAACTCACTTTTGCAGAACTGATGCATTTTCAAATTTCTATTATCAGAGAAATGATTACCAGTTCTAAAGCCCTACAGCTAAATATTATTCTTATCGACTATACATTATTGACAGTGATGAAAGAGAACACTTAATATTTCTTTGTTTTACCAAATTTCAACTGAGCTGACAGTTACATTAACTAGGGAGTTTCCATTTAGCTGTTCAGGACATTGATTACTCCAGAAAGTATTTCTTTTAGGAATATATACTCAGTGAATTTATAAACTAAAAAAAAAAAAGATCTGCCATAAATGAGATGATATATTTTGTTACGTTTTTATTAAAATAGAGATCAAAAAGCCTACAAAAAAGAAAGAAATAGATAACTAAAGAAAAAGAAGAAAGAGAATGCATTCTTAGGATAGACAATTCTATATTTCAATGAAAGTGCCCATACTAACAATGAGAATTCTTACCAACTTCTACCAAGCTTATAGATTTTTAAGGAATACATTTTAGGATCATTAACTTCTAAGTGTCATAAAATAAAACTGAGTTCCCAATCATAGTAGACATTTAATGCCTGCTATTTGAAACGGTTGCGTGAATGAACTGAAAAAAAGTCTGAAAAACAAATGAATAAAATTAAACACTTTGCTCTGGGAAATTTTTAGAAAGATAAATTCAGCAAATAAATTCTGTTCATTGTAAATGTATATTCATAATTACATTGGTTAAACTGTGTTTCCCAAAATAAGAGACCTAATTGCAACCAATATTCACTGTGGGAAATATCACCTTCTCCTCTCTTTGTAAGCCTATAGTACTTATCCATGTCATTCATATCAAAACAGCAATTCATTAGCTAGGTAAATACGTAGATAGACAGACAGATAGAAGATAGACAAATAGACTGAGTAAAGTTCCTTAATTCTTGGACATTTCTGAATTTCTGAATTGACACAGATACAAAAGGGAAGGACAGGATTTAGTAGTATGGGCAGGTGAGATCTTGAGAGAAAAATTTGAAAATGTGACTGCTTTTACCTCAGATTAATAAAATGGATCATCCTGGTTATGTAAATTCATAATGGATTTGAGAATAGAACATATGCTCTTGAAAGGAAGAGGATAAATTGGAAAGTATGTATATTACACCAATGTTGAAAACTTAATTATGAAGAATTTCCCTTCAGAAAATTTGCTAAGACTCTCTACAGTAATTGATCCAAATTTTTTTTATTACTTTTATTCTATTTTAGAAATATATCATCCTTTCTTTGATGCATTGAAAGCCAACATAAACCAGGAAATTGGGTTCCTCCACTGAAGACACTTATCAGACTCTTTCAGATTGCTTTGGCTTGGAGACAGAGATAGTTGGTCTCAGTAAAAGTGCTATTTAGTTTAAAAGGAAATATCGTTTTTTTTAATCCTGATCAGAATTCATTTCTGAGACCTTAGAAGATGTTTCCACAATCCAAAGTTAGCACCACTTTTTTCGTAGCAATACTCTCAAAAATATTATTACCAATACATATACACATATGCAGTATTCAGAAATATTTTATATCACATTTATCACCAAATAACTTTCAGACTCATCAAAGAATTTTCTTCTAAATGTACACATACAGCATTTATTCTGTTCCCTCTCAAGGTAAGTCCCAGGTAAAGACTCATGGAAATTGTGTCTCTAAATTCATCTCAACAACTTTCCATCTCAAATCAAAGACTTGATAACAAACCACAATTTTATTCATGAAACAGGTGGCTCAATATTGAGTATAAATTTGAGTAAAATACCTTTCACTTTTACCAAAATGAACTGAGCTGTATATAAGACCACCTATAGTTTCTCTGACAGAATTTTCTCTATCCTCTTACCTCTCTGAGGTGTGCAAGCAGATGTTCTTATTTTGTTTCGTTTTAAAAATTTTATCCAACTTGCATAGTTATCCTCAGTGGGAGGGTTGGTATAAGTTACCAGTCTGTCATGATGAAAACACAAGTCCTTTGGGTTATTTCTTTAAATATTTCTTCCTCTCATTTCTCTATTGTTTCTCTAGAACTATTACCAACAGGCTGATTTATATTTTGAGTTGATTTTCTAATTTTATTACCATTTCTCCATGGTCTTTTTTTTTTCGGTTATTCTACTTACCAAGGGAATTCCATAATTTTGTTTTTCAATCTTTTTATTCATTTTTGTCTCCCCACAACTCTCTCTCTCTCTCTCCAGTCATACAAGAAGTTATGCATAACTTTCTAATTTTTAAAGCTTTTTATTTTTATATGTTTGTTTCCTTTACATGGACTTCTCTCTTATTTCATAGACGCAATATTGTCTCTCTACTTTATAAGGACAAGAAGTTTTAGTATTGTTGTTATTTTAATCATCCTACTGAGGTATAATTTATAAACAATAAAATGTACACATTTTGGGTTTGCATTTTAAGTTTAATGAATTTTAATAAATATATACTTATGTAATCACCATTTACATCATTATGTAGAATATTGCCATCACCCCGGAAAGTTCTCTTAGGCTTCTTGCAGTCTTTCCTCCATGCCATGTACAATTCAAGTATATACCTGATTTTTTCATTGTGTGACTATAACGCAATTTGTCTATGCATTTACCTGTGTATAACATTCAAGTTGTTTCCACTTTGGAACTATAATGAATAAAGTAAGTATAGTATCACTCTTACACACATCATTTTAAAGACATAGGTATTCGTTTCTCGTGTAAATACTTAAGAGTTGACTTGATATGTCATAGGGTAGGTAGTTGTATGTTTAACTTTATGAGAAATTAGAAGACTTTTCTGAAGGAGTGTATCATCGTATATTCATACCTACAATGCATAAAAATTCTGACTGAATCACAATTTTTCCACATTTGGTATTACCAATATTTTTATTTTTTGTTCATAATTTAAGTGGGTATAAAGTATTATCTTATTATGGTTATAATGTGAATTTCCTTGATGATCAGTGATGTTGAGCATCTTTCCACGTGCGTCTTAGTCACATTCGTATTCTCTTTTGAGAAGTGAATATTCATGTCTTTTCCCATTTGTTAAAAAAATATTTGGTTGGTTGTTTGCTTAACATATTCTGGATACAAGTCCTTTTACAGATACGTATTTAGAAAATATTTTCCCCATTTTATATTTTGCTCTTTTATTTTCCTGAGCCTCTTAAAGTTCAGATTTTCAGTTCATTTAATCCAATTTGTCAATTTTTCTTTTTTAGTTACTACTTTTTATGATCTGTTGAGGAATCTTTACTTAACTCAAGGTCACAAAGACTTTCATCTATGTTTTTTTCTTAGCAGTTTCAAATTTTAGTTTTAACTTACGTATTTAGGTCCATGTTACTTTTCAATTGATTTCTATATGAGATAGGGAGAGAAGTTTATTTTTCTCCATATTTATATCCAGTTGTTGAAACACTTTTTGTTGAAAATACTGCTCTTTCCCTACTGAATTACCTTAACACATTTTTCAAAAATAAATTGACAATGTTATGTGGTCAAAATCTGGATTCTCCATTCTGTTCCATTGACCAGATGTTTACTCTGACCCAGTACCACATTGTCATGATTTATGTAGCTGTGTATCTATAGGAGGTCTTAAAGTCAGATGGTATAAGCCCTCCAAATCTGTTCTTTTAAAAAAAATTGAGTTCTTCCAGAATCTTTGCCTTTCCAAATAAATTTTACAATCTGCTTGGCAGTTTCTATATCAATAATAAAAATACCTGTTTGGGATTTTGATTGGAATTGCATTCAATCTATAGATCAATTTGGAGATGATGGACATCCTAACAATACTGACTCTTCCAATACATCATTATATATCTTCCAGTACATGACAATATTGACTCTTCTGATACAAGGCATATTGTAACACTTGCGTTTTTATGATCATTGAGTTGAAAATGCTTTCTAATTTTCTTGCCTCACGAATTTTATTAGAAATGGGTTGTATAATTTCCAAATATTGGGAAGTTTTCTAGTTTTTGATTTGTAATTTAATTCCATTCTTGTCAGAGAATCTACTCTTCTATATTTGAAATTTATTAAGACATTTTATGGCCCAATATACAGTCTATCTTGATAAACATTCCGTGTACACTTGAAAAGAATACATTTTCTGTAGTTATATGTAGTGGTCTGTGAATACCAATTAAGTGAGATTAGCTGATAACTTTGATCAAATCCTTACTGATTTTTTGCTTATTTGTTTTATCAAATACTGAAAGGAGTGTCTTAAAATCATGAACCATGATGGTCACCTTTGTCTGTTTTTCTCTCTTTTTGGGGAGCGTGTCGGTTTTTCTTTTATATATATTAAGCTATATATTTGTTGCTTTTACATCTAGAAGCATTAGCTCTCTTTGCTGAATTATTTCTTTAGGGTGTAAAATGTCCTTCTTTATCTCTGAGAGCACTCCTTGTCTTGAAGCCTACCTTGTCTGATATTAACATAGCCATGTTTCCTTTTTCATGCTAGTGTTTGTTTTCATGGTGTATCTTTTTTATTCCTTTTACTATCAGTGCTATATCTAAATACATCTCTAATAGATATCATATAGTTGTATTTTGTCTTTTAATCCTGTCTGACAATCTGCCTTAAAATTGCAATGTTTAGTCCATAAATATTTAACGTAATTATTGATAAAATAGAGCTTACAGATCACTAAGGCCTGTTTATTTTTCTTCAATTTTTTATTATCCATTTTTCCAATTGGATTATCAGATTAGATCATTATATAAATCTAATTATCTGATTGCATAATTCCCATTGATGTATCAAGTTGACTTTCCATTTTCTGAAAACTTTAATCTAATCTGCTATTAAGCCCACTGTGAACTTTCCTCTTGAGTTGTCGTACCACTCTTACCCAGTATTTCCATTTTCTTGTATTTTGCAATTTCTATTTCTATGCTAGGATTTTCTATATGGTTACTCATTAAGATCACATTTTTCTTTAGCCGTTCGTATATTTATAATATATATTTTTTAGTTTGTCTGCTAAATCTAATATCTGGACCATCTTGGGGTTTGTTTCTACTTACCACACTTCTTTTCTTGCCTCTGAGTCACAATTTCCTATTTCTTTAGAGAGCTAGTACTTTTTCTATTATATATTGTATATCATCATTGACACATTATACAGACACAGCATTCTGTTTTCTTTCCCAACAAAATGTTGATTTTTTCCCCTAGGCAATTAGTGGCTGATCTCCTTGAACATGGGTAGCATTGGTTTTATGTTTTGCCAGGGCAGATTTGTAGAAAGTCCAAGGTGTTTACCAAGCTCTTCTAGGGTGTTGGGGCTCAAACTCCGATTTCTTACTACCCAATATGTCTTGTTGTGGCTGCACTTTAGGACTTGGGGAGGTTCTAATGCAGGCTTTATGATAGGGCATGAGCCATCTTCTTAAGGCAGGGTCTTCTGGTGTCTCAGTTAAATGCTCAGGTGTCAAAAAGCTTTCTCTCTTTGCTTGTGCTGGAACTCAAATGTCTGTTACCATTGATTGACTTCCATTTATTTTGTTCTACTCTCCACCCAGGAGTAGCCGGTAACTTCATATGGTCTTGCCTCGAAAAATCACAATTCCACCCTGAGCAAGGGCTTGCGATGAGTCTTCACACAGATTTCTGCCTCCCCTCCCGCTTCATCCCCATTGCTCAGCTGCTTCCTCTCTAGCGATGGCAGACTTTAGCTGCTTCAACAGTCAAGATGCTTACGTCTGCCTTCTCAGCTCAGAATGCAGTATTTGAATACCTCTTTCCTGCACCACAATTAGGAAATTGTGCCCGGACAGGGAACTGAGATGAGTATAGCGCTTCCTCGTGAGTTCCCTTCACTCAGAGGATGCGGTTTTGAGTATCTGTTGTCCTGCACTCAGAAATAGTTGTCTCATATGCAAAGTTACTAAACAATCCATAGGCTGGGAGAAGATATGTGTAGTATTTAGGTTGAACAATAGGTGTACGGTGTGCATATGTAGTTCTAAAATGGTCAAACATCTCCATTTTCTTATATTTCCATATAAATAAATATCTGTAATGAATTCGTATACAGAATTTTGAAGAGCTTCTTTCATCAGGTGGAAAAGACAGTACAACAGAAAAATGAGCAAAAGATTATAAAAAGGCAATTCACTTGAGAGGAAATAAATGGACAAAATTAAAAGAACCATTTTTTGGTAGTAATGAGGGAAATCCAAATTTTTGAAAAAGACTGTAGGAAAAGGAAGTCTTACACAGTGTTGGTGAGATAACAGCTTAGGGGAGTAATTCAGTAGAATCTCATAATGGTTGAAGAACGCTCTATGTGTGAGTGATCCTACTTTAGAGAAATTCTTGTAGTCGTGTGCAAGTAAGTTATGTATAAAGATATTCATTGTGCTAATGTGTGTAGCAGTAAATAATTGGGGCAACTTGACTGTTCTTCAGTAGAAAGATGAATAAACCAGATGGCTTAATCATGGAGTAGTAGTTTCGCAATACCAAATTAATCAAAATAAAAGATTTATTATTTATTTATTTATTTTGTTTTAAAGATTGGCACCTGGGCTAACAACTGTTGCCAATCTTTTTTTTTTTTTCGTGCTTTATCTCCCCAACCCCCCCCTGTACACAGTTATATATCTTAGTTGCAGGTCCTTCTAGTTGTGGGATGTGGGACACTGTCTCAACCTGGCCTGACGAGCGGTGCCATGTCAGCACCCAGGATCCAAACCCTGGGCCGCCGCAGAGGAGCATGCGAACTTAACCACTCGGCCATGGAGCTGGCCCCAAAATAAAAGATTTAATATTTTTAAAGATCTTAAAACAACGTCTATTCTCACAAATATGTTGGTCACTTTAATGCAGGTTAAAATTAATGAATTAGATTAAGCATATTAACAAAGGTAAATATCAAAAACAACGTTGAGTGCAAAATCCAGTTGCAAACATGAATACCCAGTATGATCTCATTAATGCAAAGTTGAAAACACATAAAACAATAGAATAGATTATTACAAACACAGGGGAGTGATACACATCCACTTTATTTTATTTATTTATTTTTTTGAGGAAGATTAGCCCTGAGCTAACATCTGCCACCAATCCTCCTCTGTTTGCTGAGGAAGACTGGCCCTGAGCTAACATCTGTGCCCATCTTCCTCTATTTTGTAAGTGGGACTCCTGCCACAGCATGGCTTTATAAGCTGTGCGTAGGTCTGTGCACGGGATCCACACCAGCAAACCCCAGACCCCAGAAGGAGAGTGCACGAACTTAACCGTTATGCCACCAGCTGGGCCCCAAATCCACTTTAAAGGATATAGAGTGGGGCCATAAGGGGGATGGTAAGTAGGATTTTGGTATGTGTATGATTTTGTTTTTGTTTTTCTTTTATGGAAAAATTCTGAAGCAAAAGAGCAAATCCTGGTAAAGCATCAGACATATAGAGATTCTCATTTGTGTTAACAGAGCAGACACATTATTTTAAGCACTATCACACCATCATTTTAATTAGAAGTATGGATATCTCTGCTCGTGCCACTGTGAGGAAAGGCCACAACAATCAGTGAATAGTACATTTGGAATGAAATTTCAACTCTCCCTTCACCAAGTTTATAAAACAGTAAGTCTCAATAACGTAGAAGTCTTAGCACACAATTTTTTCCTCTTGGGATGGGGAGATTTTGGTGCAGTCTGCCAACTAAAAGAGATGTGCTATGTTTTATGTTTACAATGAAGATAACTGAAATTGTTTTACCCTAGAATATGAGAATTGCATGAACATTACACAATTTTTTTTTCTGCTTTATCTCCCCAAATCCCCCCGGAACACAGCTGTATATCTTAGTTGCAGGTCCTACTAGTTGTGGCATGTGGGATGCCGCCTCAGTGTGACCTGACGAGCGGTGCCATATCCGCGCCCAGGATCTGAACCCGCCAAACCCTGGGCTGCCACAGCGGTGCACGTGAACTTAACTACTCGGCCATGGGGCCAGCCCCACACAAACAATTTTTAAAAGAAACAAACCCTACATATGTTATTCTGACATAGTCAAGAATGATATTTACATTTACATGGTGACATGATATTAATTATTCAGATGCTCATAAGTCAGGAAAACTTTCTCCTTCCATGATTGGACTGTATTCCTGAACATCTCTCTTCAGAATAGGGCTCAGCAAACTTTCCCCCAAAGGGTCAGATAGTAAATATTTTAGGCTTTGAGGGCCAGATGGTTTCTGTTGCAAATGCTCAACTCTTCTGTATTAGTGTGAAAGCAGCTATAGGTAATATATAAATAAACAAATGAGTGTCTCTATGTTCCAATGCAACTTTGTTTATAGAAATAGGCAGCAATCGAGATTTGGCCTACAAGACATAGTATGCCAACACTTGCTCTAGCTTGTTTTTGGTTCTTCCAATATTCTAGCTAAATGTTTAATAATTTTGTCAATAATTGTATGTATCCTTCTTGCCTCTTGGTTTTTATGCTCCTCGCGTACATAAAAGTTAGATAACTCGAGATCTGCAGAAGTGAAATGCTGATTTGGATGATGAAAAGAATGAGATGATCGACCACTATCAGACTTTATATCAGTGATTTTGTCCTTGTTTGAATAACCTCCTCCATTATCCTTCTTCGGTCTCTCACATTCTTACAGATGTGGGTGACCCCAGTGTTATAATGGTGAGGAGGCATAGGAAGTTAATATAAACTTGGAGCTTATAAAGTCTTCCTGATTAAGACTTTCCACTCAGTCAGGTTTGAATTCCTTGTCTCTGTCAGCTTCCTCTGGCATTCTGAATGTTTCTTGTCAATAAAATCCTGTAAGATTCTCCAGAGAAACAGACAAGCAGGCAACAACTGCTGACCTTCTTACCCCTGGATTTACAAAGGTTAGAGTAACAGGAGAGGTCAATCCTGTAGGAAAACCACCAGAGAGGAGGGTTCAGAATAGCTAGAGGGACTTGGTGAGGTATTTTATGATTTGTTAGTGGAAGAAAGCAGAAAATTAAGAGGATGTGGTTTGTTGCAAGTTATGTCATTATGTCTTCTTTTTAAACAGAGAGGAACCCTAAGCATTGCCTCAAAGAAAATTCTTGCTTATTAAAAAAATTAAATGACATAAAATTTATTTTTAAAAGTGATTATTACTGTTGTTTTCATTTATATGCTGCCAGAGTTGTGTGTTTTGGATTCCATAATAAAACAGGTGAAGTAGAGGGTTAAGAGCCGCAGAGAGATGGAAAAGCACGGCAGGTGTGCTTTTAAGCAGGTGTTAATTAGATAGTGGGTGAGACACATAAATAGGAAATACTGAAGGTGACTATGGGGTTTTTTGAAAGGAAATAATGAAAGAACAGAACTCGGTAATCATGAAGACTAAGTGGTTCTCTAATTTTCTAGGGTGCAGTTTCTGTCACTCAAATGCTTAGTATTAAGACAAAATGTATACTGTGCTCTGAAAAAAACATATTTTTATAAGTTTAATTGAAATATTTACGTTTTTGATGACTTTATCCTTGGGTAGAGGCTTGGTGTCAAGAAGAAGTAAAAAAGACTTGTTTAAAGGCATTTCTTCTTTGTATATACATTTCACTGTCTTGAGAGAGAAGGTGAAAAGAAGTAATGTCCCCATGAACACCTATTTAATAATCTTATACATTCAAATACGCTTGTTGGAATTCTGGTTGAATTTAGTGGCACATAAATAGCATATATAAAATATATTAGAACTCATGGTGCAAGAACGTTTTGGAATTTATCTAGTATGTCAGCTCAATGCCATTAAGAAATAGACACCACAACAGGATCAGAAGTCTCAGATATTTATTGAGGGACATGCCTGAATAAATGAATGAAGAAAGAAAGAAGGAAAGAAAGAAAGGAAGGAAGAAAGGAAGGAAGGGAAAGAAGGAAGCAAGAAAGAAAGAAAAGGAAAGAAAGAAAGAAGGAAAGGAAGAAGGGAAGGAAGGAAGGAAGGAAGGAAAAGAAGGAAAGAAGGAAGGAAGGAAGGAGAAAAAAAAGAAAGGAAGGAAAGAAGAAAGAAAGAAAGAAGGAAAGGAAGAAGGGAAGGAAGGAAGGAAGGAAGGATGGAAGGAAGGAAGGAAGAAAGGAAAGAAAAGGAGATAAGCTAGGGGGCAGAAGTACGTAGGGAGAGCCTCTAGACCAAGATGCAGGTCTGAAGCCTGTGAAAAGAGAGGGGGAAAATTAGGTATGAAAGCTTCAGAAGGCAATGAAGTTCTGAGAAAGTCTCTGCGAAGCTGAAGGGGACTTGCCAAGCATAGGCTGTCCTTTGGAAGCGTCCCCACATCAGGCGGGAGTGGATCGGCTCCAGCGCCACCACCCTGCTGAGTCCTTGGCTTGGAGCAGCCCACGGGAAGCATGTCCATCGCACGAATGCTGGAGGATCCAAAGGTGCTGCAAGTGAAGATCGTTCAGCAACTCTGCCACTCACAGCAGGTTGTCTGGAAGGGTCTCTCAGTGGCACAACTCCATGGCCACCTCACAGAGGTTCCACATATTCAGACTGGAACTGCATGGTGTGGAAGCAATTTTAGCTGTTGGAACTATTGTCCGCGCAGATTAACATGTTTTTTCAATGAAATATAATATATTTTAGTTGGTAATCACATTTACACAACTCATCCACTGATAGGAATATGATCCAAGTATCAAGGACAGTGCTTGAAATATGGTAAATGTTCAACACAAGCTTGAGAGTAAATTCATGGAGTTTCTCACATTTCTTGTTTTAGAAAGCTTTTCACTTTATCAATTTCATTCTGTTCTAGTTTCTCCCTTTTGCCTTAAACTTTCCTTTGTTGATTTAGTTATAATCTTTATCTTAAGCGCTTTGAGTACATGATTGATACTCTTTTAAAATCTCATGAAGTGTCATAACAAATACATACACAGTGTATGTTATCTGAACGTCTGAATGAATGAATGTATGTAACAGTGGTTAAGCTCATCAGCCCTAAACAAAGCTACCTGGGATCGATGCTCGGCTTCAACATTTTCTAGCTGTGAGCACTTTGGCAAGCCAATTAACCTCTCTCTGCCTTAGTTTCCTTGTCTGTAAAATCGAAATTGTAATAGTACTTACTCATTAGAGTAGTTACGAAGATTAAAAATAGTATGTTAAAATATTTAGAGCATTGTCTGGTACATATTAAGCGGCCAGAAAAGTAACCCAGTGTTAATCATCTCATTCTTCCATTTTGTTTCTAAGATTGGCACCTGAGCTAACAATGTTGCCAATATTTTTTTTCTGCTTTTTCTCCCCAAATCCCCCCAGTATATAGTTATATATTTTATTTAGTTGTGGGTCCTTCTAGTTGTGGTATGTGGGACGCTGCCTCAACATGGCCTGATGAGCGGTGCCATGTCCTCGCCCAGGATGCGAACCCATGAAATCCTGGGCCGCTGAAGCGGAGTGGTTAACACTGGGCCACGGGGCCGGCCCCCATCTCATTCTTAACGCCAACCCAAAGCTATACCATATGATTAATAAAGTATTAGAAATCTTTCCACTAAAGGGAAAAGGGTTAATAAGAGTTCTCTAAATGGCTTATCAACTGAGCAAATTTATCATATCAAATGATAATTTAGTACAAAATGCTGGAAACTGGGAGGAGCCTGATGTAGCAAGGAAGGCAATATATAGAAAAAAATCTGATAATAATAAAGAATTGAACACATTGTTTGATCAAAGGTGTGTTCTAAAGGCTCTAGTCACATGAGCACCCTCAGATGCAAGCCCAGGGGAGAAGCTGTTGTAGCACCGCTGGTGAACACAAACGTGGTGAACACGCGCCTCTAAACTCAGCTCTGCCCTGGCCATTGCCAACCCACTTGGCTTTTCTGTAATTCTGCTCCTCTGTTTGCACCTCAGTTAAGACAGTCTTCCCAGTCTTGTCATTGACATTTTCCGAGAGGTCTCTTCTGTCCCGTATACCATAGCTCTACAAGCCTATCTATAAAAATGGGATAGATTCCTATCTCCTAAATATTTTGGAAACATTCTGTTAAGTTTGAGAGTTATGCTGGCATTTCTAGCTTAACATTATTATACAAGTCAATTACCAAATAATCAGTTATTACATTCATTCACTCATGCATGTATGCAACAAATATTTAAGTAATTTCTATATGCCAGGCACTGGCATGAAAAAAATAATGGTGAAAAAAATAGGTATGGAAAAGTATATTTTTTCTTTTCATGGATTTTGTAGTCTTATAAGAGGGAGTTAAACCTCTTTCAGATCAATTTCGACTCTATCAACATTCTCATTCTCTAGGCAGTCCTTCACGTCACTAGACCCCCTGCTTGACTGATGGGGAATTAGGATACAGAGCCTAGAGGTGTGGCAATGACTGAGGTGAATAGCAATGAACATCAAAAACTTAAGTGGACTGCACAGTCATACCAATTATCTGCTATACTCCAAAAAAATAGAAAGTTCTTCCCATATTAACGACTTGGAACATGGTCAAATCAAGACTGAGACATGAAAGGACAATATTGTATTTCTTATTTACAAGAAAAACATGCTTTGTTTTTTGTTTTTTTGGGTTTTTTGAGGAAGACTGGCCCTGAGCTAAAATCTGATGCCAATCTTCCTCTTTTTTTTTTGGCTTGAGGAAGACTGCCACTGAGCTACCATCTGTGCTAGTCTTCCTCTACTTTATATGGGACACCTCCACAGCGTGACTTGACAAGCCGTGCCAGGTCCGCGCCAGGGATCTGAACCAGCGAGACCCTGGGCCATTGAAGTGGAGTGTGCAAACTTAACCACTATGCCAACGGGCTGGCCCCAAAACATACTTATTTTTAAATGTTAATTTATTGATTCTCTGATAGCCTACAGAAACTAAGATCTTTTAAAATGATAACTTCCATCTATATTCAAATTTAGAGTTTGCAAAACACTATCAAACTCACTATTTCATTTAAACCTCAAAACATCCAGTAATGTAAGTAGGGTAAGTGCTATTTAATTATCTCCATTTACAGATTAGGAAATGGACAGATTCAGTGGCTTAAACTTACATGGCTAAAAAGTAAGAGTTTTTTTTTTAATCCAGATTTCTCCAGTCTTTTCCTCCCATGTGTCTCTGCTCTTCAAGTTATATTTGATATATTACTCAAAAGCAGGATCAAAATTCACCTCCCAATGAAGTGATCTTGTTTTCTGACTAGTTCCATATTATTAACTCCTCATTTGTTCTACCTAATTTGCAAACTTATAATTCCTTGTACAGTGGAAATAATTGGAAATTTGATATTTTAAGTAATATCCCATATTTCACACATTACTTTTGTGTAGTTCACTACATTAAGAAAATGCAATAGTGGACACTTATACATGTTTCAGATCCCGACAGCAAACCTCTACCACGTGTCTGCTCTCTTAGGAACCGTGTTCAGAGCTGCAGGAGAACTGCAGAGGAGCAAGCCCTGGTCCCTGCCTGCAATTGCTTATGCCCCAACAGCGAGACAATCCACACACACATAAAGATAAAACAAGGCAAAATGCAGTAAAACAATTATGGACAAGGTCCTAGGAGATAACAGAGTAGGGAGAAATTAATTTCCTCTGAGATAATGTTTAAAAAATGTTTAATCATAGAAGAAATGACGCATAATCTGGGCTAAACTGTCTTGTGACTGGGAGAGATAAAAGTAGGAAAGATAATCCAGGTAAACGAAAGAGCCAAAACACAGTAAGGAAGGAAGAAATTAATAATAACTTTTGATTTGGGTGGAACATTATGCACCTCAGTGCAAACAGTGAAAAAGAAGGCTGTCTTTTCTAAGAGCAGATCACAGAGGACCTTGACATGCTAAAGATAGCAAAACATTATATATCTTGTCCTGTGTAGATCAGGACCAAGCAAGGTATTTGCACAAAGGAATGACAAATTCAGAGATAACTCCTAGCAAGAGTGCTTTGACAGCAGTATGAAAGATGGAATAGAGAAGGAATGGGCGAGAGAGACGAAAATGAGGTAAGAAGTCTTATGCAAGGGTCCAAGTAATTGCTTATGAAGACATAAGCTAGCTTTGTGGCCTGGGAATGAAGAGGTCGTGATGAATAAGAGAAGTTTTTCAAAGGAAAAATCAATAGACCTTGGAGGATAATTAGATATGAGAGACAGAAAGAAATCGTTTACTCATTTAATCCTGCACTCATTCCTCAGACATTTATTGTCTATTTTGTGCCGGACAATGATTTGAGTTCTGGCATCAAGAGACAGACGCACACAATTGTATGGGGACAGACAGAAACCAGACTTTTGGTGTTCAGCATGCTGTAGTGTATACAGATGAATTACAATAATATTGAATTACAATATTATACACCTGAAACTTATATAATGTTATAAACCAATGTTACCTCAAAAAAAGAAAGAGAGACACACAGTCTTCTGCAGGAAATACACTCTTAAACAAAGCATTAAAGTTCAGAATGATCATTTATTAGACACAAGCACAATATACAAGTTGTCTAGTGTGGCCCAGCATGGAGATAACCAACTCTGTGGGTTTGATCTGAGGAACTGCACAGATTATAATGCCATCAATAAAACAAGGAATGTAGAAAGCGGGGGAACCAGTTTTGGAACAGATAATGAGGAGTAGAGTTTATATGTTTTAAAGTGTCAGCAGACCAAATATGGAAGGTTAAAGTTAAAATGTCACACAACTTAATGCTTGTAACTAAGAACATTTCTTCTCAAACCAAGCACATTTGAAAATATTTTAATGCAAGCAATGACAACAGTAATACAACCTCATATGCATCTAAATTCTCTCCGCGAATATTACCATTTTAAAAGACATGCTTTTCAAAGGGTCTTATAGTGCCAAAAGTTTTCATTATTAAAAGATGAAGAAATATTGATCTAATATTTTAGATGCAACAAACATTCTAAGATTACCTGACTGTTTTTACTAGCTGTGCTTTTTGTCTGTCAAAATAAGTGGGAAAAAAAGCACTGATTGTTACGCCCGTTAGTCTCTGATGGCTGCCTTTTCAACTGATATTTGAAGGAGAACTAAAGTCTTGGGAGAAGGAAATAGCTGCACTGAGTATTCAGCTCCTTTCTCCACTGGGTGCTAATCCCTTCCACCCAAGATAACACCAACCTTAGTTAAATTTCACTCCATTTAGAGCCATCACACTCTAGAAAAAAACCAGTGCTTTCCAGACACTTAGAAACCAACCCCCAAATTTTGAGACTTACCAGAAAAGTATGTACTTAGCCACATAAGAAATTGTGCATTCTAATGCAAAAATAAAAATATTACTATGCTTTTGGTAAAAAAAATTGGGAGTAATTGACAATTGTGCTCCCCCTAAAATGACTGGCATCAGGAAAATATGCTAAAAACCAAAACTGAAGAGTGTTATAAATCAGCAAATGAAGAATGCAATTAATACATTTCTCTTAAACTAATTAACCATGCAAATTGTGCTTTAGAATGTGGATTTTTAAAATTACTTGTATATTTTTCCATAGTAGCCGCATGATTATGAAGAAAACCCACATTTCACTCTGAATTATTATTTCCAAATCCACTTCCCTCTACCCTAGTAAGCAATTAGTTTATATGATTATGGACTTCTTAGCCATTCAAAGTATGAATGAGTAAACAAACGAATGAATGGTAAAAGCAAGCAAGCAGCAGCAAGCTTCTATCATGCAAAATCCCCCCCAAGGTCAGAAGAGAAATTCATCACTCAAAAGCTCTATTTATTCAGTACTCAGAAAATGGATGAGGCTCTTAAATAAATTTTCTCAAAAAAAGTTAAAAAAAAATTTCTCTGCCTGTTGATTCCAAGAGAAAGAAATATCCTGCTTTCTGTCCTACCACCTTTTTTGCGCATGTGCCAGTCTTATACCTCCGTGGATTTACACATCACCGTCCTCTACAAAAATCGCCTACTTGTTTTCTCTATTAACTCATGCCAATCACGCATCTCAATATGAGATTCAAAACCATCTCCCTAAAGTGTTCCTGATGCTTGCTTTATCTTCTCTTGTATTTATATTTTCTCCCCATTTCAATTGTAATGTCTTTTTTTTCTAAGCGATAAAAAGGAACTGGCTTCGTTTTCTTCTTGATTTGTATCATTTATGCCATGAGAGGTATCCAATTTATATAATTCGACTTCATTCATTGCTAAGAAAATTACTAAACAAACAAATTGAATGCCAGTTGAGGTTATAATAGTAGGAATTAGGATTAAACCAAGATCTGACCTTGAAAATCTTGCAGGGCTTATTCACTCCACAATTATTAATCTACTAACTATATTACCAAATACTTTGTGAGATATTTGGGATAACATGGATGGATTATTTGCCTTTAAGGATTTTACACAGATGGACAAATATGCAAAAAATAAAGTTTTGATTCATGATAAATAAATGCAACGTGGGATCCTGATTTGGAGTCTGTCCAAAAAAAAGGAAATTAGAGGAACAATGGGTAAAATTGGAAAGAGCCTCTATATTAGTTAATAGTATGGCATCCATGTTAATTTCCTGCTTGAGATCTTTGTACTGGAGTTACATAAGATATTAACATCAGGGGAAGGTGAGTGAAGGGTCCCCAGGACTTGCCTGTACTATTTTTGCAACCTTTTGGAAGTCTAATATTATTTTGAAATTAAAAGTTTTTCAAAGTAAAGAAGTATTCAAGAAATATTCCCCTTCAAGAAAGATCTTAGTGCTCAACTGCAGGGACGGTGGTCAGCAGACAATCCGCAGGTGTCAGCTGTTTTTAGGAAACGCCTCAGCTGCAGAGAGAGACGCCTCACCCGAGCTGCACCCTTCTGACCACAGCTGTATCTGATGACTGAGTAAAACAGGGATGGAAAGACCTGGACATTTGGTTCAGCAGTGGCACGCGGACAAGCAATACCGCTTCCAGAATTCCCTCCCAAAGCTCTGTCAAGTCTCCACCACAATTGTCTCCCTCCTTGGGCCATTCTTGCTTCCTCCTCCTTCCTTTCCAAGGTGTTGACCCTAAAAACATGTTGCAGCCCAACCACATCTCGGTGTCTGCTTCTGGGGAACCTAGCCAGTGTTATGTATGAGAACTCTGAGAACACAGAAGACAGAGCAATTATAGCACAGCCAGTTGTGCTGTAATATGACACATACATTCCTAGAAAGCTCCTGCTATGCAAAATCTGCACAATAAAACCCATAGGGCTTATGGGGAAAATGGGGACAGAACAATACTCAAAAACTCAGTGTCAACGACACATTAAGAAAAAGATCAGAACCTCACAGAAATGATATTTCCATTTATACTTGTTAAGCAGTTAAAAATAGAGGCCGGCCCCGTGCCCAAGGGGTTAAGTTCACGTGCTCCGCTTTGGTGGCCTGGGGTTTCACCGGTGCGAATCCTGGGCATGGACGTGGCACCACGCATCAGGCCATGCTGAGGCAGTGTCCCACATGCCACAACTAGAAGGATCCACAACTAAAAATATACAGCTATGTACTGGGGGCCTTTGGGGAGAAAAAGGAAAAATTTTAAAGTCTTTAAAAAAAAGTAGTTAAAAATACGTAAATACTACAATAAATATGGCACTTGATCTGAAAAAGACCTGATGTTTGCTTGTAGACATGGGCATAAAATAGGTTGCCGCTTGTGAGTTATTGTGAAATGGTGGACAGAAGGGTATCTGCAGTCACGGGGAAAGTTGTAACAACATATCGGACACATGGTGAACCGAGGCGGCTGGTAGATGGTTCAGGGATGTGTGTGTGTGTGTGTGTTGTGTATTCCTACACAGCTTGATTCAACTGGTGCAGTTTTCTACATTTGTCTGAGAAATCATGCAAAAGAAAACACAACATTTGTGTTATGCTCAAACTTTTTCCTAAGACATCGATCACATTGGAACAAAATTGTGTTTTCAAAACAACTATTTTAGAACTGACTGTACAAGACAAAAGCAGTCATCAGATAGTATTTGATATATGGCAGATGAATAGTACATGAGGAAAATAATACAGCTTTTCTGAAGAGGGAGAAGTTACACTGCACTGCATGTCAAGACCCCCAAATCACACCATTTCTGGCAACATGCTGGCTAATAGTTTACAATTAGGCCACAGATCATGTTAGGTAGTGTTAAGTGTTGCAATTTAAAAAATCTCAGACCAAGGAAGGCAGCATATGTGAAATTCAAGCAAACATAAACCTTTAATTTACTAGTAATGACTAATTAAAAAGCCAAAACACTTGCATATATAATTATCTTTTATCAAAAATTAGAATGTAGAAATCTAGTAAACACATTGTTATTCTTTCCTGTTTGTAACAGGAAATTTTAGTTAATACATAAACAAGTAAGAATATTGCTTCATTCATTCACTATTTATTGAGTGCCTACCATAAACCACAGCCCTGTACTAGGTGTTGGGAATAAAGCACTAAGCAAAGTAAAATACATGCCTATTTTCCTAAAGTTTATAATCTAGACAAAAGAAATAGAGAAAAAAAAATATTTTGTAAGATAGTGATGGTTCTATTAAGAAAATAATACAACAAGGTAAGTGATGAGGGTAATGGAAAGTTCATCAAAAGGCCTCTTATGAATTTAAAGCATTACTACTCAGTAAGAGAAAGCATTTTTTTCAGCTATAAAGATAAATTATTTTGGGTTATCACTTTCTACAGAGCCAAGAGCAAAGTGCACATTTTTAGGGGGCAGTTGTGATTATAGTTGCCTTGCACCAAAATATGCTCCATTGAACAGCTAAAATACAGTAGTCCCCCCTTATCCACGATTTCAGTTACTCACAGTTAAATATTAAATATTAAATGGAAAATTCCAGAAATAAACAATTCATAAGTTTTAAATTTTGCACTGTTCTGAGTAGGGTGATGAATCTCACACTGTCCTGCATGGTCCCACTTTGTCCCACCTGGGACATGAATCATCGCTTTGCCTAGTGTATCCACACGCTAGATGCTACCTGCCTGTTAACTGCTTAGTAGCAGTCTCGGTTATCAGATCCACTGTCAAGGTATCATAGTGTTTATGTTCAAGGTAGCCCTTATTTTACTTAATGGTAGCCTCAGAGCCAACTTATTATTAGTTATTGCTGTTAATCTCTTAATGTGCCTAATTAGACTATCACAGGTTTGTATGTGTAGGAAAAACCATAGTATATCCAGGGTTCAGTACTATCCATGATTTCAGGCATCCACTGCATGTCGTGGAAGTATGCCCTGTGGATAAGGAGAGACTACTGTAACGCCAAATAGATTTCACAATGCGTGCTATCAAAGGCAGCAGAAATCTGTGGAAGCAATAAGTACTAGAATACAAACAGAACACATTTATATAATCACCATCCAGGACAAGAAACAGAACATTCCTCACGGCAGAAATCCCCATCATGTACCCTTCCAGTCACCCACTCTCCACCAACAAAAACCACTTCTAGTACCTTTTAAAATCATTAAGTGGTGCCCTTTGTGGGCCAAGAATATTAGAGGGAAATGCTCATCTTGAAATAGTTTCCTGACTTCATTGGGAATGAGAAGATCCAAAAGTGTCAGAGATCAAGAAGACGCGCTGAATTGCCAGAGATAAAATGGATATGATTACTATAATAAGCAGGAGAGCCAGCATGGGAAATGGAACGATATGACCCCAGGGATCTTTGGCTGTGGTGGATTGACCTTGAGGACTCTAGGACTGAAATGGATGGTTAAATTCTCAGGCACCCAAATCTGTGCAGCAAGAACCACCACAATAGACCTTCATCAAAGGCTTCGGTCTGAGTCAGTTAATGGACGGAGGGCCCCTTGATTGACAGGTAGGTTGAAGAAGAATCTTGGAATATCAATGGCATACTCAAAATGTGGGCATATGCTGAATCTTTGCTCTATGATTCCCAAAGGGATATGCAACTATTTAACAAGATTCCTTTGCCCTTGGGAAAGGGAAAGACCCAGACCTAGATACTTCCGTGTTGTTGAATATAGCTCAATGCTAACACACTGATGCCGGTTGAAACTTACGGCGACCGGGTGAAAAATGGAAATTTGGCTTGTTAACTGAAATGTCATTGTGTGTCACATGACTATTCTACTTGAAGTCCTGAGCCATAAAAACTGCTGACACAATTCTCTTCTTTCTTTCCCCAAATGCCAGATGAATCAAAAGAGGGTCTAAAGGAACCCCAAATATTTCCTAAGTGACTTGCCTAGTTTGAGTTTCCCTTTAATTCCTGAGTATATGGTTGGACTATATTTCTTTTGCAGGCAATTTTGGCCATGTGGCTGAGTTCTGGCCAAGAAAATATAAGTACAGTCATCTGTTTCTTAATGACAGGGATGTGTTCTGAGAAATGCATTTTTAGGTGATTTCATCATCATGTGAACATCAAAGAATGTGCTTACACATACCTAGATGGTATAGCCTACTGCACACATAGGCCTATATGGTACTAATCTTATGGGACCACCATCGTATATGTGATCTATCGTTGACTGAAATGTCGTTGTGTGTCACATGACTATTCTACTTGAAGTCCTGAGCCATAAAAACTGCTGACACAATTCTCTTCTTTCTTTCCCCAAATGCCAGATGAATCAAAAGAGGGTCTAAAGGAGAGTGGTATCACAAGAAAGAAAAAAATCCAGGTCCTAGGATCTCTTAGGGGGAAGCCGTTGGACTAACACCCACCCTGGACTGTGACATGAGTAAGAATGAATACTTACTGTGTAAAGCGGTAAGATTCAGCATTTATCTATTATAGCAGCTAGCATTACCTCATTAGGATATTGCAATACAAATATCCAAGTGGAAGTCCTTGGAGCTTTCTCTTTCCCTATCAAAAATAATGCAAAAGTAATACCAAAACCATGTAGAAAACAGATTAGTGTCACCATTTTACGTAAACATTTAAGGATTATATTGTTATATCCTTCTTTAACTTTCCACTTTGACCAGTGCATAAGGGAAAAATATCTTGGAGACTGAGGGTGGACGATCAGAAATTTAATCAGGTGTAACTGTTATGCTGGATCACACATACTAGCTGTGATTAGAACCCAGATGTTCCAACTCCATAGATCTGGCACTCATTCACTTAATAGCTTTCTGTTATGGACTGAATGTTTGTGCCCCTCCCCCCTAATTCACCATTGTCAAGATTGTAAAGATTGTCATCCTCAGTACCTGACTTTTAAAGTGAGAGAAGAGATTTGTTGGGTTAAGGATGAGAGATATATTCTTTCCCACTAAAAGCTTTCTGTAAAAGAGTATAATAAGCTGTTATGATGTGATAATTTGTACCATGTTTAAAAATTTCACAAGTGCTTCTGTCTATATTGTATACTGTGAAGTAGATCTAAAATTAGATATTGAGGATAAAAATAGATAACGAGAGGTTGCAGGAGTGAATCGATGTGAGATGTAGACCTAAATGACTATTTCAACTTCTAAAAAACGTGTTTCAAAGAAGTTGTTTTAAGCTAATTTTCTAGGCACATAATAGAGGTTATATTATAATACATTTTTATCTTATATACCTTTAATTAAAGATGATATTCATATCTGAAGAGAGTAGAGTTCTCTGAACAAATATAGAAATGTGGTTTAATATTCTAGTACATGAGCTGCTGAAGCAAGCATGACATGGTTTAATACTCTATAATCTAAATAATAACTAATAGGAAATGTGTGAGTTAGATCCCCTATGGATATTTCTTAGGACCTTTCTGAAACCTGACTGAGAACAATGATGCGCTTCAAATACAGGAAATGCTTGTGCAGTATAGCCAGGTACCAGGACGTATTGTCTCAGATATAGTTTAATAAACTAATAAATCTAGTTCAAAGAAATAGGTAGTAAGCTTGATGTAAAGTAAATATTATCAGGACAATTTAATGGTTAAATAGATACTTCCTGTTTACACATGCAACTTTGCTCCTGAAATTCCACTAAGTTATTTCCCACTGTATTGTAATTTTTGTGTGTATGTGAGGAAGATTGGCCCTGAGTTAACATCTATTACAAGTCTTCCTCTTTTTGCTTGAGAAAGATTGTTGCTGAGTTAACATCTGTGCCAATCTTCCTCTATTTTATGTGGGATCCTGCCACAGCGTGGCTTGATGAGTGGTGCTAGGGCCATGCCTGGGGTCCAAACCTGCGAACCCCTAGAGCCACTGAAGCAGAGCACATGAACTTAACCAATAAGCCACCAGGCCAACCCTGTATTGTAATTTTTTTAAATGCCACTTTGTGTTATGGTTATGTCTTATCTCACCTTCTAGATCCTAAATTGATTGAAATTAATACTGTAACCCCACAATGCCTAATAACTTCCTTCATCTTGTATATACCCAGTAAATATTTGTAGCTACTCAATAAATAATTTTAGTATTAAATAATTAGTTAATATAATTCAAGGCACACATCCTCTGTAAGCTTACTCTGTAATCAAACTAATCTACAGGACTCTCCTTCTCTTGTTTTCTGTTGACATTTTTATATGTCCTTATATGATCCCTGTGGTCCTACAGAAAAAGTGTTTTGACTGCCACACTTCTCAGGTATTTGAATATACTAAAGTAAATTGTAAATCTTTAAGATGGGAATAAAGTACATATTGTTTTCTCAACCTCTTTGACCTTCAATTAGGATTTCACAGAACACATTTAGATTGAATATATTACAGTTTATGTGTCCACACACAGATATATATCTCACTCCACTTATATATATATATATATATATATATACACACACACACAAACACATATGTATATGTCAGGGATGACTATTGCAGCGTTCCTTATATTTTGGTAAGAAATCTTGGCCAAGATCATTAGGTTAATAAATAATAACTCCAAAACTAAAACCTCCAGTGTTCTTGATTTCTGTAATTCTTTGCTCTTAATAATTTCTCCATCTGTGAAGAGTGTTGCTCCAATTCTTCTGTGAATTGTTGAAAATAATGGCCATATCTTACTCTGCTTTGCATCTTGCATAGTTCCTGTTCCATAGTTGACATTTAGAAACGCTTATAATTTTAGTCATCAAATGTGCAAGGCACCAATTCTTGAAGGAATTACTGTCTCTGAAGAAATTTATGACTCTGGGAAAGATGCGTTTCTTTGCAACTAATATTAAATAAGCAACAAGAACTGAGTCTCAGCAGTCTGTTTGAATATTCAGAATTGAATTGAGAGAATGGCTTGTGATCTGAAATTAAAGTTCTTTTGTCGTTTTTATTGCCGTTGCTATTGTTTATAGTCATGAAAAATAACCTTACCTCCCAGAAGTTACGCAACTATACTTCTTTATGTTTTTTTAATTAAAATATAAACAACCTAATTAATAACTCTTATGAAAGCAATCACACGGCTATCACTGCGGCTGATTTGGAAATTGTTTCCTTTTCTTCAGTCTGAGTTATGTAATCCCATGCACTGCCTTGCTTCTTCACATCTCTTGAAAGTGGTCTGCATAATTAGGCTTAATTTAAAATAAAGTATCTCAAGTAGTGGATTATGTGCTAATCTTCAAGCACACAACTGTTAGCATATTGTCACCACAGACTGCTATATTATATTTGCAAAATACCTTATAATTTTGTTTATGCCTAGGAAGCTAAAAGGCAATCAGGATTCCTTCCATTTTTTTCCTGCCTTAATCTGGAGGCAAAGCTAATGCCTGTGGTTCCAACAATTGATCTATCTTCTAAGGCTCTTGCTTCACATTTAAATCACCTAAAAGGCTTTACCAAAATACCATTAAGTAGGTCTCATCCCAGACAAATTAAATCAGAATCTCTTAGCATGTGGCCTCAACATCAGTACTTTTTTAATTCCCCAAGTGGTTATAATGTGCAATCAAGGCTGAAAACGCCACTCCAGAGGTAAGTAATCAGTGTCTGAGCCTGGAAGGCAAATCTGAGCGATGTTCACCAAAGTTTAACTGTGCACATGAGAGTCACCCCTGGAGCTTTTGAAAGGTACAGATTCCTGAGGCCCCACGAAATTAGAATTTCCGGGAGGCAGGGCAACTGAGTCCTGGCTCCTCTGGAGTCTGAGGATCACTGCTGTGGAGGTTTCCTAAACTAACTTTCTAACACGTGGAGGCCCTGGCTGAGCATTTTAAGCCAAGTAACACCCTCTTTCCAGCTCTTCCCATTAAAATGTCTTCATGGCCCTTTGCTACAGGATACAATGTTTCTTCTAAAAACTAGAATGTGTCATAATGAAAGGGGTCAGTGGCTAGGGGCTGGCTGCACAATTTGCTAGTTGTATTATTGGACGGATCTCTTTCTCTTTCTCATTTAGGACCTAAACCTAAGTCACAGGATAGCAAGGATCCAAGGAGAGAAGACAGTAATTCCCAAACCTGACTGATCATCAAAATCTGGACAACGTGAAAATCTGACGTAGGTTCATTGGTTCAGTTCTGAGGATTTTGTTCCTCTCTGTCTGGAGTGTGGTTGGACAGGAATAATTTCTCTTTTAAAGATGTGCAAGCGAGTTGGCTGACGGGCCAGTGTGCTGAGTTAGCGCACACTGTAGAGAGTGAGGCTGGCTGCCAGCCTCAGGGATCCTGAGATTTCGTTCATAGCCAAGCCCACGACCCCTCACGCAGCTCTCCACTAACACAGATCACTCGCGTCTCATCAGGCACTATTTCTAGCAGAGCAGCTCTCAGATGACTTGGTGTAGGAGGCGAGAACACTTATAGCCTAGTCACTGCTTCATGTGGATCCAAAATTAAAGATTCGCCCAGGGTCTCTGTTCACTTGTTAGTTTGTTGTTTGCCTTTTTCTCTCACCTAAAAAGGGACAATACAGAGCAAAGAAAAATGCGTGGGATTTGGAATCCCATCTCGGTTCTAGCGGAGGCTCTTCTCTTGTTTTTATGCAACTCTTGTTTCTCTACTTTGACCTCTGTGAGTTTCAGTTTCCTCCTCTGTCAAATGCAGATGATAATCCCTGCTTATCTGCTTCATTGGGGCTTAGTGAAGAATAAACAAAATTGTATACATATATATATACACACATATATATAACATATATTTCTACATTTTTTTTTTTTGAGGAAGATTAGCCCTGAGCTAACATCTGCTACTAATCCTCCTCTTTCTGCTGAGGAAGACTGGCCCTGAGCTAACATCCATGCCCATCTTCCTCTACTTTATACGTGGGATGCCTGCCACAGTGAGGCTTGACAAGCGGTGCCATGTCCACACCCAGGATCCGAACCGGCAAACCCCCGGCCACCGAAGCGGAACGTGCACACTTAACCACTATGCCACCAGGCTGGCCCCTCTACATTTTTACATAAGATTTCTCTAACGGAATGTGAGCTCCTACAAGTTATTCTTTGACTCTCGTTCATTAATTCATTTATTCATTCTCTTGTTTGTTCATGTAACAAATATTTACAGTGTCTGATATGTGCCAAGAGTTACGCCAGGCGACAGGAATGTGGGAACACACAGCAGTAGATAGGAAAGGCAGACACAGTTGATGTTCTTATGATGCTTGGAGTCATGTTATGGCCTTTAACTAAATAATTACATAAATAATTATTAAATTACAGTCAAAATAAGCACTATAAAAGAGAAACTCAGGATAATACGAAAATAAAGAGGTTCCCCCAGTGTCTCCCCATTACCTACAGATGGTGACATTTAAGTTGACATTAAGTGGAATTGTGAGTAGGTGGGCAAGGGGTGAGGCAGAGATGAGAGCATTCTTAGCATAGGAAACAGCCTATGCAAAGGTCCTGAGGAAGGAAAGTGGTAGTGGCATATTAGGAACTGAAAGAGTGATTAAAGATTACAATGAGCAGGTGGTGTGGCAACAGTGAAGGTGAGGCTGTGAGGTACAAAAGGGCCTGAGATATTTAGCTCATGTCCAGGCCCCCTATTTTATTAATCTTTAGTATGGGAGACTAAGTAGAAGGTGGAGAAATTAGAGAGAATTGTACTTTATGCTGAGATGAGATAGGAATGAAGAAACTGCATGGATTCAAGAGAAGTGGTCAGGCAGGGCCTCCATTCCTCTCGTTGGTGTATCCACATGACCGAGTAGAGTACCTGGCACACAGTCATCACTAGCGTGTCCCTTTGGGGTTTGTTTTTGTTTTTCGGCAGTAAGAACACTTAATGTGAGATCTCCCCTCAACAAGTTTTGAGGTGGACAATACTGAATTGTCAGCTATTAGCACTGGGTTACACAGCAGATGTCTAGGACTCATCCATCTTGCATAACTGCAAAATCTTTTAAAAGCTAGCTACGATGCCCTCATGACCTGAATCTTCTCCTTAGACATACTTGATGGGTGACTCTCTGCCATCCTCCTCTACTTGTCAAGGTTTCTGGACTCTTCATGTTTCCACATACAATTCAGCTCCCTCTGGGTTCACATTACCTTAATACCCATATTTGTGGACCATGAAATTGAGGATGAATCCTTATAGTGGTTTTACTGGTGCAAAGCCCAGGGGGGCTAATGTGACCACATTATCCCTATTTGTTCCCACAGAAGGGCCTACATCCCAGGAAACCCTTCATTCCTTGGCGAACCCTGATGGTTCGTCAACCTAACATGAGACCATGCTTTAACAGAAGTCTTCTGCATCTATATCCTTTCTCTATTATGATCCACTCTTGCACGGACATGAATGTAATGTGTTGCAAAGGCCGGCTTTTATTTTAAAAACTTTATATAGCACTTTCACATGTATAATTTTGTTTGCTTCTCAAAATTCCTCTGTGAGGCAAGATTTATCACTAAGTTTTAAAGATGAGGAAAATGAGAATCAGGGATGTTCAAGGATTTCCTTATGTCCACTTGGTTTGAAGAATGTGAAAGCCACGTATTTCATCCTCCTTCACTTACCTAAATACAATTATTACACAGTGGGCAATAAACATATTCAGATATTAATTTATGTCATATTTTCCTTCCCTTCCCTCCAAAAAGGTAGGTAGGCCCTACCCCCAAGGACATTTTAGGTGCCAAAGCAGAAGATGATTGAATAAAACCTTCTTTTGTGAACACATTCACCCATTCATTAATTTACTCTTTTCACGAATATTTTTTGAGTGCCTGCTATGAATCAAGGCTGGTTCTGGAATAGAATAGATGGAGATGGGGAAAAAAGGGACAAACAAACCAATACTGAGAAGAAGATAAAATAATTCTGAATGCTATGCAGAGAATAAAAATTTAAAAAAATCATAGCCAAGACCATGAGGCTATGTTAGTTTAGGTGATTGGAGAAGGCCTTTAGGAGGTGACGACATTCAAGCTGGTATTTAAATTATAGGATGGGGGCAACTGCTCCATGAAACAGTTGGGGAACAGCCTTCCTGGAGGAGGGACTCCCTCGGGCAAAGCTCCTAGGCCAGGAATGAGTTACTGTGTTTGAGGAGCAGAAAAAAGTTCGGTGCGTTTGAAGCATAATGGGCAAAAGGTAGAATGACTTAAGGTGAAGAGACAAAAGGAGGCAAGGGCAACATCATGGAGGGCTCAGTAAGCCAGTGTAATAAACTTAGGATTTTCTCCTAAGTCTGACAGACCTGAAGGATTTTAAGCAAGGGAGAGACATGGTCTGATTTATGCCACTCTGGCTGCTGTATAGAGGGCCACTCAGGGAAAAGGAGGTGATTAGAGTCATCGAGACAACAGACAGGAGAAATGGATAGATTAGGTTCAGGTTTTAGAGGCAAAGGTAACAATACTTGCTGATCTACTGGATATGATCCAGTGTTGAAGAGTGAGGGCAAAAACATCCAGATGGTTTCTTGGCTTTTGGCAACAGTAACTCAGGGTTCAGTGTTGAGAGGCGAGTGGGGAAGATAGCCAGGCCATCTAGGAAAAAGTTGGGAATGGGGGAGAATTAATGAAGAGTTTTATTTTGCCCAAATTAGATTTAAAGAGACCTAATCGACCTAGAGATGCCAAAGAAGCAGTTTGCATGTAGAAGTCATTACGAAGATTTTGCCAGATGTCCTGGATGACGAGTGCAGAGAGAAGAGGTGTATTTGAGGTTGGATTCTGCTTAATGAGAAGTAGATTACCCCAAGACTAGGGAGGGAACACGCTCTGCAAATAGTGAAGACCTGAGACCCAGACCTTCTCCTCTGCAGCACACTGGTGCAGCGCTGGGAGTGTGCAATCATGGGCATATTTTTGTATCTAGGAAGGCTGGACCCCAGTCTTGAGAGCTCTCAGTCCTGGAAAATATCTCCATGCCCATTAAACAGAATGAAAGCAACAGAGCTTCTGGACCTCAGGCAACCATGTGGACCTAGAAAAGGGGCATCTCAGTGACAATTTGTGTAGGTCAAAGAAAGAATCAAGGGACGTTCCCAAACGTTCTGAAAAAGACAGAAGTTTGGACAAAAGGACATATCACCTAGTCAGAGCCAAGTGGGGTCAGAGACAACCCTTAAAGGAGTCTACCGTGCTAGTGAATCCCCAGGTGACAACCAGTGAGGCTTGGTGTGTCCATGATAACAAAATTAACAGGAAACAGGAAGGGCCAAGGCATAGCACGCCTCACGACCATGACACATCCCCTCTGCCGGGAGGTCTCATGAGCCACATCTCCAACCCAGCTCATAAAATAAACTGTAAAGGAGGAAGAAATGTGGGAGACTGAGCAGTTTTTTTTAATTCTTAGAATACCTTAGAGACTATTAACACTTCTCATTCACACCAGATTTTAAAGCAAATTTAACTAAAATATAATTTCCCTCTAACCAGCAGATGGGAGTCTGGGGAACTACAATTTCTCTGCACATCTGAGGTACAGCATGAGTGAATTTTACGACCCTGCAACATGAACAAAGCATATAAAGGGCGAGGAAAACTGTGAACTAAAGCAAGAAAGGCATATATTTAAGAAGAAGATGAAGAATAAAGTAACAGATAATGGTGAACACAGTTTTTTGTCTTCCGAAAAATAAAAATTGGCTTAGGAAGGAAAAAAATAACTATTATGCCTTATATAACATGGAGACTGAAACTTCATGAAGAAAATTTCTGATCACTTCAGTAGTGCGATGACCTTACTGGTCTGTGTTTCTTTCCATGAAAGGTGTAAGCTGCTTATTTAAGGAAGACTATTAAACTGAGTGCAAAATAAGTTAAGCCTAAAGAGAAAAACATAATGGTCTCCACTAAGAACTCAGTGAATAACTCCACAATCTCACTCTCAGAAGAGATGGCTGACACAACAAATATGACTTTAGTCCCCACTTCCCCCTAACTCCTAAGATTTCTAATTCTCATTTTTAAGTACTTTGGCAAAAAATTTGATTTGTGATCAAATTTGAGAGATCCATCCTTGGAGCTTACTTTACTCATGCAGGTTTAGCACACAGAGAAGGTATATTATCACACACAGTGGCAACTGAAATTTGATAATGTTGGGGCCCAGGGCAGGCCACCCCAAAATATCCCACAATAGCATATTAATTATTTAGAATTAAAGTTACTTGAGAAGAAAAAAGGGAATTCTTACCCTCCTGTCTCTGTTCCCCTGAAAGTAGGAAAAAAATCTCCCCTGTGAAAGGTGCTCTCCTTGCATCCTTATCACCAGAGCTGGGGAACTCAAGGCTGAGAAACCTGAATAAACAAACCTTGTTAATTCACTGCCTCGAGCCTAAACTCTGCTTACATTCCACATGAATTACATATCCCAAACCTAAGTTTCTTTGTCCTGTCAAATTTTCATAAATTTATGTTTCTTTGTATAAAAGATATGTATACTGTTTTGTTCACTCTCCGAGCATCCTTTCATTATGGTCTCCAATATGTATGTATTAAACTGGGTTTTTCTCCTGTTAATCTGGTCTTGTGTCAATTTTGTTCTCAGTCCAGTTGCAAGAACACAAGAAGGGCGGACAGGGGATCTTTTCCCCCCACCCCAATTATAAAATATTAATTAGGTCTAATTTTGTTTTTAAAAAATCCTTAAGCAGGGGCTGGCCCCGGCGGCGCAGTGGTTAAATTCGCACGTTCTGCTTTGGTGGCCCAGAGTTCACTGGTTCGGATCCCGGGTGCGGACATGGCACGCCATGCTGTGGTAAGCGTCCCACATATAAAGTAGAGGAAGATGGGCACGGATGTTAGCTCAGGGCCAGTATTCCTTAGAAAAGAGAGGAGGATTGGCAGCAGTTAGCTCAGGGATAATCGTCCTCAAAAAAAGAAGAAAAAAATCCCTAAGCAATCATTTCTCTCTATGAGCATATAAAGTTATTGACAGCTTTAAAAATGTTTTTCTTACAAACCATGTACATTATTTTTATAACTATATTTTTAGTTCTATGGACTACAGACATAGTTACATTTTATTATAAGGTCATAGCAAAGTAAATCTAACGACTTGACTATTATCCCCAGGCCTAGACTTTAGATGGGAACATGGAAGCGATAGCACTCCCTTTCTAAAATCCTCCTTATTCAAAATTTTCAGTTTGGCTCTGCTAGTATACAGTCAGGCGGAGAAAGCCTGGCTGAGAAAATAACCGTGGTCTCTTTGGAATTCAGATAAAAATTGATGGTGTGTTTTCCCCCGAGGTGTTCATTCCAGAGTGGCTGTTGACAGGTCGGAGTCGCTCTTCAACCAAGAAAGCATGTGCTCAGTGTCTTCTCTCTCTGCCACCCGAGACATTCCAGGCTCTTCGCAGAAGAAAGCCACTTGTGATCAGTCGCCTGCGAGGCCTTTCTTCCCCTTCTCTCCATCTGTCCTTGATAGCTTTGTAAATATTATTCTGATTTTCCCTCCCGCCCCTTCCCGACACTCTCTGGTCAACTTAACAATCTTCTCTTTTAGAATTTCAGTAATATTTGAGGAAACTGTAAAATAGGGAAAAGCTCAGGGAAAATAATGGATAGACCATTCACAGAGAAAGAAACGCATGTGGCATTTCAACACTCCAAAAGACATTCATTCTCATTGGTATTGAGATAAACACACAATGGCAAATATCAAAAAGTTGATTAACACACTCTGTTGGAGAGGGTGTGGGGAACAGGTATTGCTGGCAGAAATATAAATAGGCACAGCCTTAGTGGAAGTTAGTTTGGCAATTCTTATCAAAATGCAAAACACAGGTATCTTTTTGGCATGTGCACAAAATGACATGCAAGGCTATTGATTGCAACCATGTTTGTAATAGCAAAAGATTGAAAACAACTCGAATCAGGTTTGCACTAAATGAATTCTTTTATATGCATGCAAGGGAACCACTGTATTTTGAAATATGATCCATCTCTCTCTATATATTGAGATGAATGTATTTCCCAGATATATTGTTAAGTGAAGATAATGTGAAGCAAAACAGTGTTAGAGGGTTCTAGCAATCTCACTTAAAAAAGGAAAAGTATGTATATATTGAATATGCCATGAAGAATACTGGGAGCAATGGTTGCCTCTGGAGGTGGGGTAAGGATCTGGGGATTGAAAAATTGGTAGAAGGAAAGTGTTTGTTTTGGCTTTTTAAGTACATTCTTTTGTACTTTTTGAATTATTTATTGCATACAAATAACATCTTTTAAAATTAATAAATGACAATGAGATATAAAGAGCACTAACAGTATACTAAGGAATTTAATTTTTACCTGAAGTTGCTGGGGAGCCATTAAATGGTTTTAAGAAAGGGGGCAGCATGATCTTCTTTACAGAACCTGACAACATCATCCTGACAAGATCACTAGCATTTGAGTCATACATGCCCAGCATTTGGTGCAGAGGTGCTGCTTAGAAGAGTGACTCTCCACCTTTTCTGCACATTGGAATGCCTGAACTCCATCCTCATAGATCCTAATTTAATGATCTGTGGTGTGGTCAGGGCATCAGGGATTATAAAATCTACATTAATGATTATAGTGTACAGCCAAGATTGAGAACCACTGACATAGAAGGCTGTTTAAGTTATTAGGTAATCCCTAATAAAGAGGACTTAGTAAATAATGCCAAAGGGATGGAAAAGAAAAAATAATTCTAGAGCTATTAAGAAGATGAATCTTCAGACCTTATTGATCAATCAGATGTAGGGAGTAAAAGAAAGAGTAAGTCAACAAACACTTGGGCAAATAGGTAATGTCACTAACTAAAAAAGGAAAATAACTTTGTGGGAGGAAACAATGGATTTGGGGTTTTTTGTTTGTTTTGTTTTTTTGAGGACAGTTAGCTCTGAGCTAACATCTGTGCCCATCTTCTTCTATTTTATATGTGGAACACCTGCCACAGCATGGCTTGATAAGCAGTACATAGGTCCATGCCCGGGATCTGAACCAGCGAACAACCAGGCCAGCCCCTAGATTTTGTTTCAGACATGCTCCATTAGATGCTTGAGAGACATGCAAGGGTGATACAGGAGAAATTCACTACATGGGTCTGGGGTTTGGAGAATGAGCATATTGGAGATTTGGACATCATAATTAGCAGCAAAAGCTGTTATTTGAAATTACAAGAGAGAATATGGCATAGGAAAAGTTCCAAAAATAGAATTATCAACAAAGATGGAATAGAAAAAAGAAGAGGAACATTCAGAGAAGAATAAGGTGAAAAATAAAAAGATGGCCAGAGGGGTAGGATCGAAAAACAGAAAACAAGGTGTTTCAATAGATCAACAAAAGAGTACCTTCAAGAAAAGAATTGTTAACAGGATTCATTACTATAGGGAGACTAAGAATGGAAAGTCTTTTATGGATTTAGCAACTAGAGGCCGACCTTGGTGACAGCAGTCCATGGAGTGTGTAGATAGACCATTGTGTAGCTTACAATGGAGACCATGGAGTGTGGAGACAGACACAAGATTCAAAAGAAAATGGGAGTGACAGGAGATGGGAAGTGAAAAGAGCAGGTGTTTCTTTCTAGAAGATGACATCTTTATAGAAGAAGACCACAAAGAATAGAGGATTGATAAGGTTTGGTTACTTTTTAAGACTGGGGAAATAAAGATATTTCTGTACTAAAAGGAAAGAGTCATTATGTAATGAAGCTGAAGAGAAACAATGAGAAAACTGGTGGAGAAAATTTCCTCCAGGTGGCTAGACAGGATGAGACCAAGATTTCAGGCAGTAGATTTTGTCCTTAATAGGAGAATTGACATCTCTTCTTCTGAAGTTGAAGGAAAGAAGATTTTAAAAAGAGGGAGAACGTAGATAAGTTAGTTGGGGTTGAAAACAAGAAGTTTTTCCTTTCTTTTGTAGACTTATTTGTTTATGAAATAGGAGAAGAGGTTGGCTGCAGAGAGTGAGAGAATTAAGTTACAGAAAATAAAGAAAGTTTAAGTTTAAAATATCTGGGGTTGGGAGGAGCATGGAAGGAAAATCTGATCAAGCTTATGTAGCGGAACTTTCTGGAAGGAGTAAAGACCCTGCTGGTCTTGGAGTCCACCAGACAATTCTGTTAGCTCACTGAACCAGAAGCTGATGGCATAAGCAGTGGGAGTTGCAGAAGGGAATCTGAACCTCCAGGAACTTGAAATGCAGTTAGTAATGCAGCCAGACCTGAGGAATCTCCAGGAACGCCAACATAGCGATAAGTGGCTGTAAATTAAAATAAACCCCAAAGGAAACTAACAAGCACGAGAAGAGCGAAAAAACATGTGATCAGGGGCCGGCCTGGTGGTGCAGCGGTTAAGTTCACACATTCCTCTTTGGTAGCCCCGGGTTCCGATCCCAGGTGCGGACATGGCACCGCTTGGCAAGCCATGCTGTGGTAGGCGTCCCACATATAAAGTAGAGGAAGACGGTCACGGATGTTAGCTTGGGGCCAGTCTTCCTCAGCAAAAAGAGGAGGATTGGCAGCAGATGTTAGCTCAGGGCTAATCTTCCTCCAAAAAAAAAAAAGTGATCAGCAAAAGGCTAAGAAAAGGAGGAAGAGAGTTTTATGAGGAGCATGATTGACTTGGGTGAACTGGCAGCACAGAGGAAAGAAATAAAAAAGGATCCCAGAGACAGAAAATAATATTGAAGACTATTTTGTCTTCAATAAATAATACTGAAGGAGCTCCGCAAGGGGAGAGTGTTCACCACTGTGGACTCGGACCATAGCAGAGCCTCAGTAAAGACTTGTTGGATTAACAACAACAACAACAAAACCTGAAGGGTATGCATAACATGTGAATGAGGGGATCACCTAGGAAATTGGTTTCCCATCCGTATTGCAATAATGAAATCAACAGGAGGTGGCTCTAGAACTTACTAAAAGAGCTAGAATTTCCTGGATTGGAAAACGAGGCTGCTCTGGTGAGTTGGAGCTATATGTCAATGATCAATAAACTACTTCCTCTTTCCCTTACAAAAGAATGTGTCAAAAAGAGCAGCTCTTCTTAAATTCTCTCCGAGTAATGCAGAACTTTCTCTTTTCCCCTGACTAGGCAGCATCCTACTCCGCTTGCTCCTGGTACCCAACTGACCTTTAAAAAATGTTGGATGTGGAAATGTGAGCTGCATCTTGGTCAATTATCCTCCTGCTCAGTCTGAGAGGCAGCCTTGTTAAATCACCAGGACCCTTCCTCCTCCCACTGCCTGGCTCTTCTCACAGTGGTGTCCCTGTGGAATCACCGAAAAACTGTGTTTATGCTATGGAAAAGAAGTATCTGAAGATTTTTTTCTCCCTCAATAATCCACCCTCTTTCCCATACCCCCTCACACATCCTTCCTCCTGCCATTTTTTTCCTTTGGATACTCTTTTTATATGTCTTTGATTAAAATCACTTTGTTTTTAGAAAAGGAAAGGACGTCTGACTTCTTGCCCAGATCCCAGTACTGAATTCTTTAGAATTGGCTAAAAATAACATTGGGGAAAAATGCTAAACACAAAGTCTCTCACCTGCCAGGATGAGAGTTGAGGTTTATTTTCTAGTTTGGAAATTCTTTCAGCTGACACATGTTTTGTATGCCTGCAATAAACAATGTTCTACTGGCATAGCACGCACTAAACTCAGCATCCTATAATTAAAGATTTCTAAAATTTCCATGAAGATGTCATTTTAAATACCACAAAGAGATGCTGAGTTTATCACATAAAATATAAAACATCTCATTAACATTTACACAAAGAACAAAATAACACCTCCATATTTTAAAAAGAAAATATTCCTTTTCTTTAATCTTCAATTTATATAGTGCCCTTCCTTCTAAGTACTTTGATTAATATTTTCTTGGCTAAAGTGTTTGAGGAAAAGGTGTTAAGATTACCTTCAAGTAATTTAGCCATGTCTGGCTGCTCAGTGTGACAGTAACAAGTGAAGTCTTTCTTCCATGTTACAAGCTGTCCTCAGAATCACACTATACAATAAATTTGGATATTGCTAGGAAAATTACGTATGAAGCCATTGCAAAAGCATGCTGCAAAAGCAAATTTCCTCCCTTCCTCCTCCCTCACCTGCTTTCTCTAGCTCTGTTTTCCTGCCCTGAGTATGTTTGCAAATACATGTCAAGACTGTGCCATAATAAACTGGCTTGAAAAAATATATAGGAATGGAAGAATTACATATGATAGTAATTAATGAAAATATTTTTGTGATTGGGTAATTTTAATGTTTTTATTTTGTTACTATAGTCATTCAATATAGGCAAGTTTTACTTGAATTTGATGGGTGTTTCAGGACTTAGAAATTCCAATTTTTCTTTAATTTCTTTTACACAATTCATTTCTTTTTTGTTCTTTGTTCAGATGAAATCAGCAGATGAGAGGGAATTTTTCTTTCTTCTGTAAATGTTGTTTAGTTCAGTGTGAAACTAAAATATGAACAAATGGTGTTAGTACTGTAGGGGAGGAAGATATTTCCTCTACCCACTCTGGGTCCTTCCGGCCAGAGAATGAATTAAATTCACATGAGACAGAATAACAGAAGAAAATTAAACAAAGCTTTATAACATGTATACATGGGAGGCTCAGGCAAGCTGAGCAACTCGCCAAAATGGCTGAAGCCACCACCTTAAATATCATCTTCAGCTAAAGACAAAGCAGGATGTTGCGGGTGGGGGGAGTCAGTTATGGGAGGTTACCAGACAAGTACAGTAAAAAAGAGTAAGATTATTATGCAGATTTAAAGTTCTTGCCTTCTGCACTGATTAAGAGTTTCTAGAGATAAGCTCATCCCCCCTTCTTCCTGGTACAGAGAGGGAGACACCTTTACAGATGGAGATTTCCTTTACAAATGTAAATGTCTCTTAACAAAGGGTAAGTAAATGCTCTTTTCAGAGTTTCTTTCCTGTCTATAGTTTTTAAAAGTAACCAGCCCAAAATAATCCTCACACCAAAGACGCATGTCTTGGGGTGGCCAATTCCAGTCCCCCACAGCACCAATATTTTGTAAGCAATGAGAGAGAGAAGCATTTTCCTTTGCCATGTTTTTGCTACACTGTAGCACAGAGGGGAGATCTGGCTTCTGAAGGGCAGGTGGTTTGCAAGGATGGACAGAACTTGGATTGGATTTATTGTGCAATAGAAGGAAAACACCAAGGGAGAAGGGAAGGTTGAGAAACAGATGTAGGACTATAATGAATATAAGATTTGCCCAAAGAGAATACATGTAAATAGCAGGGGCATTGCCAGGTGTTGAACTGAATAAAAGACCCAAAATTAAGGACGCAAATTATAATTTTGTAAAAAACTCAATGTTGGTGCCAACAGGAACACCTTGGCACTAGTGTACCTTTCCTTCTAATAATTAAAGCCAACTGCTTATGGAGCTGCTCTTCCCTGGATCTTTGAAGCAGCACATGAAGTGAGCTAACCATAGCATACTAATGATGCATTATTACTCAACAGCCCTAATCACTCAGGGACTGAAAATGGTCTAGAAGCAGATTCAACATAATTAAAGGACTAAAAGGAACCAGGGCAATGAACAGACTGTTCTGGACTTTATTTTGCCACCAGATAGAAATGTTGATATTGAATATGTTCTGGTATCATTAATTTCCTTGTTCAGAATGGTAAAATGTATAACAGTAATTCATATGCTGCAAAATTAGCAGAGATGCATCTACAGAATTTTTTAAACATCCAACTCCTATCCATTGTTTTATACTGTCCACAGGTATAAAGCTAAGATGATAAATTAATACCTGCAATTAACAGGCTTCTCTTGCAGCAGAATTTACTAATCAATCACTGTAGTCTTTCTTTAAAAATATGATGTAGACCCAGAATCCTTCTCAAGCAACTCTCTAGGAAGCTGCTACTGTTTCACCTGAGTCGGTCCATGAAATAAAACATGGTTTAGGGTAATCCTAATGCAAGAACATCCTCCTCCTTCACCTTCACAATAATTAGGCCAGGTCTTCACAATCAAAGTGAACCAGCATAGGGATTCTAAAGTCAAGTGGCCCAATAATTGTGAGTTATTCATTTATTCACTTACAAGTATTTATTGAACTCCTTCAACATTCCTGTCACTATGCTAGACTCTGAAGGTAACAATAAATAAAATTCATTTTCTGCCAACAAGGAACCCAAAGTTTAATGGATTTATTCTCAGGATTTTCAAACTAAAGAAAAAGTGGAGGAGAATGGCTAGCAATTTTCCAAATAGTAAATTTGCCCTTCAACTTCATGGTGGCTCTGGAGCTGTAGGAACAAAGTATTAGGTTATCATACCCAAGCAATTATCTCCATGATGCAGCATATGTGTTCCCTTGTTCACTAGTTAAGCACTGAAAAGTGTAAGCATAATTTGTATCAATACATAAAACAAATGAACAGAACCAATGTATCAGACACATTGCAACACAATGGGAAAACCACAGGTTTGGAGCCAAAAAGACCTCGGTTTGACTCCCCCTTCTCTATGTGTTAGCTGGGTTACCTTGGCCAACATCTTAGCCCTCTGAGTCATGATATCATTATATCAATTCAAAAATAATATGTAAATTAATACCTGTGGTTACAACAAAGATTAAATTAAATAACACAAAATAAGCTCCTGGCATAAAACAGGAAATCAACAAATGTTCATAAAATTGTGATTTCATGTGGTGTGCAGCATGGATCACATCCACTAAGTACATTGTCATGGAAGAAGCTAAAACGAAAAAGAAGTAGCAGTAACCCTCTGGATTATCCTCTCTAAAAGATACCAAGACAGTGTAAGAGCTATTCAGAATTGATTGGCTATTTATTTATTACCAGATGGCCACACTTGGTCATTGGAGCAACTGCTCTGAGTGGACTTGACCCTCTAGTGGCACAAAGGAAATGAGTGATGATTCCTCAGAAATCTTTCACTACGACAACAGGAGGGAGAAAAAAACAAAACCTACCGTTGCTTCTCTGGGAATCAGCTTCTCCAGCCTTCCTTGTGTGCTACTTGATCTTTAATTTATGGAGTCAAGAGAAAGCCCTGCCCTCAGCAGCACAGATGCTGGACAAATAGCTAGGGCATTGATTTTGGTATTTGGCCAAACTGATGGCATCATTATGTTGACTGAATATCACTGTCTCTAATAAAAATGCTTTATGTGGAGTCTCAGGGAAGGGAGAGGACTAGCTGGCTGTAGAAAAAGAGAGAAAGAAGTGCAATTAAGAAGCAGTGTTTTCTCTTCAGCCACTTGCCCTCTGTATATAAGCATTATGTAGTGATTTTTTGATGTTCATTTTCGGCTGTTTGTTTTTACTTTTTTTTGCATGTTAATACACCAAACATTAGGCAAGAGAACTGTAAATATAATTTAATTTTTCACATCAGTACATATTTGCAATACAGTAGTTAACATATTTGATTAAAATATATGTAAAATATGCAGTCAAGCTTTTAATTAATTCTATTACCAAAACTAACAGCATTAACCAAGAACATGATATATATACTCAGGAGAAAAATGAGTTAAAAAAAGTTGCTTGTCTTTAGGCCTCCACTGAATCAGGATTTCCCCCTAAAAGCTAAATCCAGGGATAGAACCACAAAAAAAAATAATTAATTATTATATTTAGGGCATTAAATGTATTAGCACAATGAATTATAAGTAATGGAGGGAAAAAATAAAGACGCAAGAAACTCAAATATGCTTGTAAATTGCAAATAAACTTTAATTTACCAAAGACTATAGTATAAAAGAATACTTGTCTAAATAATGTTAAGTAGTAACCAATTCTTTGCTACAATGATTGACTTTTTATCATTAAGTATACATACACATTTTTGTATAAAAATGACCTGCATGCCACAATTTTACACAGAACATCTGAGCCAGATTACTTAGCACAGGGACCACACCCCCACTGCAGAATATCCACACATAGAAGCTATATGCATATCTTATTCAACAATACTAAAGTCTTTTTTGCTTTTCTTGACTGATTGCCGAGCCACAGATCAAATCAACAGTTCAGTGATTTGATTCATAGACCAAAAGCATAATGACAAAAATACCAATTCACTAGTCTTACTGCCAAGTGTCATCCACCTTTAATTCATCCTGCATATCATCAGCACATTCACCTTTTTAAAATACCGATTTTATCATCTTAATAAACCTGTAGCTCAATAATTACTACCTAAGGCCTTGTTGTCAAAAGGCATATGTTCATATCTCAACTCTGCCACTTTTCAGCTATATGACTTCCAGTTATTTAACTTTTCTGAATCTGAGCTTCAACTGAAGTAGTCTCATCTATAAAATAGGAATAATAAGTCATCTTATTGCTATGAGAATTAAATAAGCTAATGCATACAATATACTTAACACCGTGACTGAGACATAGTCATAATGAGATGGTACCCCACCTACATCCTTCCTCTTCTGACATCCTCACAAATTTGATTTCCAAGTGTTACTTCTAGTCTCTGTGCATGGTCTTGTACCCAATCTGCCTCTAAGAAGCTACTAGATTCTGTATTGTCTGAAATTAAATGCAAAAGATGGGTAGGTGGTTCAGAGAACAAAAATGAACAACCAGCCGGGATGGCATGATTGATTGTGCTTATGTACACATCAGGAAAATCAATCTAGTCTCCTTGAAAAAAGGAATATTTTAAAAGTTCAAATGACTCTGGCTAACTCAACATACTATAGTTTCCTCAGTGAATCTACCTGAGACACACAGTAGAGTCTAGTGTGCCTGCTTTTGTGAGGAAAAAGTCACCTTTCATATAGGTGTTGTTAGCCGTCAAAGAGGCTAGCTGCTAAAGCAAGCAGCTAACGTTATGCGGCAAAAGACAGACAAAAGCAGACATGAGCAGGGCAGAGCAGTCAAGTCAGTAATCTTCCCCCTTGGAGAACAGTGCTACCTTCTGTCTGCCTGGAGGGGCGCTCACTGCTTTTCACAGAGGAACAGGGACAGCTTTGTGTGAACAGTATCTCTTCCGTGATCTCAGCTAAACGAGGATCAGAAGAAAAATTAGTCTACTTAGACTTGTTTCGCCAAAGAAGCTGCACCTTAAGACAATGGAAGATGCTTTTAAGATTGAAAGTCTCAAATCAGACTCACATGCCTCCTTTATTGAATAGACATGTATTGAGAAAATATTTTACCTGCCATATCTGAAAGAGCATTATTTTACCTGAAATTACCTGAGTAAATATTAAACTACGTGAAATCCCAGCAAAGACAGATTTTTAAAAACTAAACTATTCCTACAAAATTGCTTACGGTTTCCTATAGCCCTAAGTATCTGAATAATTGCCTCAGTTTTTTATGTCATTGTAAGTTCACAGAAATTATCATTGGTACTCTGGCTTCATGATTCGCGGAGTGTAGAATATATAGATATATTTTGCATATGTGTGTGTGTATTTGTGAGGAAGATTGGCCCTGAGCTAACGTCTGTGCCGGTCTTCCTCCATTTTATGTGGGATGTTGCCACAGCATGGCTTGATGAACAGTGCTAGGTCGACACCCAGGATCTGAACCTGTGAACCCCAGGCTGCCATAGCGGAGCCTGCAAACCTAACCACTACACCACTGGGTTGGCCTCTAGAATATATTTATTAAAGCAGTAACTTGGATTATCCCAAGAATGACTTTCAATTATACTCTAAACTGGAAAAAAATAAATTATCAATGAATTGTAACTAAAGAGTTAATTTTAATGAATCAAGTTTAAAAAGAAAGAGCAGGAAAATCAGGGTAAGAAACAAGAGAAAATAAATAGATCTTAGAGGATTGTCTCACTTTTCTCACTCAAATGTTGGTCCTTTGAATCTTTTAATCTTTGAAAAGTTGTTTATTTTACTTTTCAAAGGTAGTTATTCAAATGTCACGCAAGTTATGAAATTACACCTATTCTTATACACAAAAAACGCTTCTTTCAAAGAATGTTTAATTTTACTTCATAAATGTCCTTATCCCATAAAAACGTCCCCACAGCTACATCTACAGATGTATTTAGGTATTTAAAATTTTAAGAATCAGAAACTAGATTTTCTTGTCCATTGTGTGCAATATAAATTTGCCTAACACTACTTTAAGCCCATTTCTATAAAAGAGTCATAACAAATTCTAATACATTTCAATTCCAGTTTGGAGAAAAACAGTTTGATGGTAAAATCACATAGGTTTAACAAAATATTGTAATGAAACGAACTGTTCAGGGTTTATGTTCTGCCATTCGTTAAGTTACTTTTTCAGCAAATATTTATCAAGGGGTAAAGCAGGAATCAAGACAGATATGATGCCTACTTTCGGGAAATACAGTCTAGCCTGGTACTCAGACAAACTAAGAGACCACTTAGATTAAAACAGTACTAGGGGAAGGGGTTAGTTCAGCACTGGTGTGATTTTCTAGTAGTTATGAAAGCCCAAATTTTCACGTGCATCCTTAAGTGTGGCTGGAAGTAAGAAACATAAATGTGCAGAATTTGGTCAAAAAGTTCCAAAGACTTAGTACAAAAACTAGTAACGCTGCAGCTCAGAGACCATGACGAAGATGAGGCTGTTTTTCTCCACTAGCAATATAAAAGGAAATAGGATTTCTGTTCCTCTGCTTCGGAAGACAGAAGATTTTAAATCCTCTCGGCGCTTCAGCAGCAGATCAGGTGCAGCTACTTCTCTTCCAGCCTTACAGAGGCAGTGTGGGCAGAGCTGGGTCTCACTGCCAAAATCACCACTTTTCTTGAGCGAGTTATTGAATCCTCCTGCACGTCAGTCACCTCCTCAGTTAAACAGAAATAATTTTGCCTGTCTCCCAGGGTTGACATGGAGGTTGAAAGTAATGTCCATAAAGCCCCTCAGAAGAGAGTATCTGGCCACCAAAGAAAGGTGGGGAGAGGCCTGTAGTTAGTACGAATTGTAAGAGTAGCAGCCGGTGTCCAGTCGTGATAGTTCTGTGGCAGTTCTGCAGCAATAATAGTAAGAGTTGTGCTTCTCAACTAGCAGAAGAAGTAGCTTTAGAAGTGTAGACACTGAGGGGCTGGCCCCGTGGCCGAGTGGTTAAGTTCGCGTGCTCCGCTGCAGGCGGCCCAGTGTTTCGTCGGTTCGAATCCTGGGCGCCGACATGGCACTGCTCGTCAGACCACGCTGAGGCAGCGTCCCACATGCCACAACTAGAGGAACCCACAACGAAGAATACACAACTATGTACCGGGGGGCTTTGGGGAGAAAAAGGAAAAAATAAAATCTTTAAAAAAAAAAAAAAAAAGAAGTGTAGACACTGAAGGCCTGGCAGTTCCATGCCTTGCCTGAGGCTGACTGGGCACCCCGACTTAGCCTAAACATGACGCTCCTGACTCTGAGTCCAGTTGTCTTCCCACAATACCATGCTGCCCTCCTTCTCCAAAAAGATTGTGTTTCTATAAACAGTCATTTGATAAGTGTTATTATCAAAACAAACAGAAAAACATTCAGTGATGTTAACCCTCTTAATAAACAGTTTAAATCACCACATGCCTGAAATCCTCAGGCAGTCATTAGACAGGAAAACAGACCCAGCAAAGCATCAGCTGCAAACAATTGATCTATTATTTATATATAAACAATACTACAGAGAATTTAAAAGAAAAAAAAAACCTAACTATCAAAACAGCCTTTGAAATGCTGAAAAAAAAAATCTTCAGCAGGTCACTCTGAACTACTGGAATTGTCGCTCTACTTTGGCTTATTTTGTATAAGGAGACTGCAGCATTATTAAAGGAAAAACAGTTTTATTTTGGCAGTGTCATTATATCGCACTTACTTGTCTTAGCGGCACTCAGAAAGAAAATGGCTGGTAATATCCATGCTAAGTATCCTCAAAATGTATTTAATTTGCATTAAGCAAAGAACACTATAGCAAAAGCTTAGAAACCTCTCTCACCAACTTCTTTTCCTTTCCCTTCCTGCAATCATCAGCCAGGTTCCAGCCCTCATTATCTTGCACTTCACTATTAAAATAACCTGCTATCTTGTCTCTTCCCCCTCACTATTTTCCCTTTCCAATTCACTCCCACACTCTCCTTGCAGAAGAATTTTCCTGAAGCACTGCTCTGACTACGTCTCAGCGCTATGCACAGACGTGCAGCGCCTCCTCAAGCTCGAAACGCCTGAACCTAACCTTTACGGTTCACTTGGATCTGCCCCAACCCGGTTGCAATAATTCCTACAACAGCTTACATATATCTAATTGTTGCCCAAACATGTCTACTAATTGTTTTTCGATATTCTCTGAACATTCTCATTTTCACAACTTTCTTCATGTAGTTACCTTTGTTAAAAAGAAGTAAACAGGCCCCAAATGGAGTCACTTTTGCTAAGCCCACATCACTAAACCAAGGCTTAATACCTAACCTAATGGCAGTTGCAACTTTCCCCAGGAACATAGTCTTAACCGATCAGTCTGGAACTTTCTGGTCAGCCTCAATGAGGTAATACGCTTCCCATCCTCCAAAGGAAGATGAGGTAATCTGCTCTTTCCTTATTCCTTCCCCCTCTGCCTATAAAGGCCCCTCATCTTGTACAGCTCCTTGGCTCTCCTTTCTCCTTGTTAGATGGTACTCAAGCCATCTAACCACACCTCCCCACACCAATATTACTCTTAGAGGTGAGAATTTAATCCTAATCCCTTTAGAGAATACTTTGTTTTAAATAAGAATAGTTCACTGCTTTTTTTTCCCCACTAAACCAGGCATGACTTAGAAACTATGTTTCAACCATAAGGCTGTGAAAATAACTACCATTAATAAAAATGTTTAACAAGTCATGAGAATAAATCTTGTGTAAATGATAGCTTGAGTGAAATACACAAATTAAAAAAATATATTTCCTGGGTGCCTGTTATGTGTTATGTCATTCATCTGCTAGTTATTCCCTTTGGTACTTATTATTATCAGTAAGTTGTGATCTAGTATTAGATAATAACAATGCCTTTAGTTTATAGTCATGGACTAGACCTTAAATAAAAGACCCAGTGAAATATGTATTCATTCATTCATAATTCTAGAACCCCTTTCCTGAACATAAATGCTTATTTCAGAATCAAAAATTAGTTTATTTTTTCATACATTATTTGTTCAGTCTAGGCATTCAGCAGGTTAAAGTTGTTTCTTTAGGGCTTGTATGTCCTAATACTTTAAGTTACCATGCTTATTCAGGAAGAAACTACAAGATTTATTATAAAATAATGTCTCCAATATATACTGCTATACAGTGTCAATGCCAGTACTTTCGTCTTCTAAAATGAATATTTCAAGAAGCGATTATTTTGCATTGGAAAAAAATTACAGAATAGCTGAGATTATGCCCAAGTTTCACTTGTCTCTCTACAAAGTGACAAAGGAGGGAAGGATGGCGACCAGGAGGGCATTAATATTATAATATACTATATACCAACTACTTTAATTCATGTGATTGTTAATTAATGCCCATAACAACCCAAACATAACGCATTATTATTTCTATGTTATATCTAAAGAAATTAAGACTGAGAGATTAACTAAAATGTTCTGGATCACACAACTGGAGAATAGAATATCCAGGATTTAACCTAAAAAACCAATGCTCTTGCAAGCACATCGTGATGATGTTTCGATTTGTCAAGGAATGATAAGTGAGAGAGAGAGAAAGAGAAGGAAATCTGGCATCATTTCTTGAATGTCTATTGGGCACCTCAATTTAGCATATCTGAAACAGAGCTCTTAATGCCATCATTTTCTTCCACCTAAAAGCCTTTTCCACCCTCCATCTTTACCACCCCTGTTAAGATTAGTACCCACCACCCAAGTGGGCAGCCCAATAACCAATGGACTGTTGTTGATTCTTTCTTTTCCTCAAAACTTCCCATTAAATCCGTCAACAAATTTTGTCACCTTCACCTCCAGATCTCCATAATGTCTTTCATAGTTCTTAAATTTTCTTATACACATTATTTTTTAGAAATATTCTAATACTTGACAAGGGAACCAAGAATGTTCAACGTGGAAAGGATAGCTTCTTCAATAAATGGAGTTGAGAAACTGGATAACTATATGCAGAAAAATTAAATTGGACCCCTATCTTACATCATTCACAAAAATTAACTCAAAATGGATTAAAGACTTAAAATAAGATGTGGAACCATAAAAGTCATAGAAGAAAACATAGGGAAAAAGCTCCTTGACATTGGTCTTGGCAATGATTTTTTGGATATGACTCCAAAAGCACAAGCAACAAAAGCAAAAATCACCAAGTGAAACTACATCAAACTAAAACATTCTGTATAGCAAAAGAAAGAGTCAACAAAATGAAAAAGCAACCTACAGAATGGGAGAAAATATTGGCAAACCTTATGTCTGACAAAGGTTTAATATCCAAAATATATAAAGAACCCATACAACTTAATGACAAAAAACAAACTGACTAGAAAATGGGCAGAGGAACTGAATAGACATTTTTCCGAAGAACACATACAAATGGCCAATAAGTACCTGAAAAGATGCTCAACATCACTAACAATCAGAGAAATGTAAATCAAACCACAATGAGGTATCACCTCACACCTGTAAGAATGGCTGTCATTGAGAAGACAAGAGATAAGTGTTGGCAAGGATGTGGAGAAAAAGGAACTTTTGTACACTGTTTTTGGGAATGTAAACTGGTGTCGCCACTATGAAAAGCAGTATAGAGGTTCCTTAAAAAATCAAAAATAAAACTACCATATGATCTAGCAATCCCACTTTTGGGTATATAACCAAAGGAAATGCAAAGAGGATATTGAAAAGATGCCTGCATTCCCATGTTTATTGCCGTATTATTCACAATAGTCAAGCTATGGAAACAATCTAAGTGTCCATATATAGATGAATGGATAAAAAATATCTCTTCTGTATATATATATATATACATATTCATACATGTATAATGTATAGATATGAATACACTATATACATACAATATAGAATATGAATACATTATATAGTCATATTATACTCATGTTATATAATAATCATATATATACAATGAATATTACTCAGCCATGAGAAAGAAGGAAGTGCTACCATATGTGACAACATGGATGGACCTTGAGGGCATTATGCTAGGTGAGATAAGTCAGACAGAGAAACACCATGATATCACTTATATGTGAAATCTGAAAAAGCTGAACTCGTACAAGCAGAGAAGAGAATGGTGGTTTGAAGGGTCTGGGGAGTGGGGGAATTGGGGAGACGTTGGTCAAAGAGTACAAACTTGCAGTTAAAACAAACTTACATTAGAAGGTAAATAAGTTCTGGAGATCTAATGCACAGCATTGTGATTTTCATCAACAATACTGTACTATAGATTTGAAAGTTGCTAAGAGACTAGATCTTAAGTATTCTTACCACAAAATGAAATGATCACTGTGTGATGTGATGGAGATGTCAGCTAACACTACAGAGGTAATCCTATTCCAATATGTAAAGGTATCAAACCAACACGTCGTATACCTTAAACTTACACAATGTTATATGTCAACTATGTCTCAGTTAAAAAAAATGCTAACGTCATGCAAAGGCAAACTTATTTTTCAACTAGTAATTTAATGCCACAAAATTGAGACATCTATGTATGTGTACACTACATATTACCCTAGGATCTATTAACTAAGCCTAAAATGAAGACCAGAGACAGCTTAGATACCAACAGAGCCTAAGCAGATTGGGGATTAAACGTCCTTTGCATCTTGTTAAAAGGACAAAAGGAGAACATTTGTTTCTATTTCCTGCACAGGCATGAGAGGCTGCTTCATGAGAGGACATAAGAAGGTTGTCCAAATAGAAAAGCTAGAGAGAAGCACGGAGAGGGTCCTAAAAAGGAAACCAAGGGACAAGGGGCAGAGGATGAAGGTTCCAGATCTATCTGCTCTTGTGCCAAGAAGGGAAGGTACTATGAGAAAGCAGCGGCTGTGCCCAGTGTGTCTATATAAATGTAATATTGTGGACACAAGAAGGAGAGTCTTTAATGAGGACTAAGATGACTGAAAACCGAGTGTGAGTTTTAGATGCAGACTTGTGCTGTGGGCAGTATAATTTGTCATTTAGCTTCTATGTATCCTGAAACAAGCTTGTGTATAAGTCCTGATATACCAAGAGAAGAACATTCACTCAACTACAATGTGTGTGTGTGTGTGTATGCGTGCAAGCAACTGAAACATACTGGTTTGAATATGTATTTGTGTGTATTAGGAATGCATATATATTGCAAATGTGCAGTATTAGGTATATGTCATTACAGACTATAAAAATAAGTCTTCCTCTTCTCTTTTATTTTTTGTTTATTTATTTATTTTTTTGCTTGAGGAAGATTGTCCCTGAGATAACATCTATGCCAATCTTCCTCTGCTTTTTTTTGTATGCGGGATGCTGCCACAGCATGGCTTGATGAGTGGTGTGTAGGTTCACATCTGGGACCTGAACTCACAAACCAAAGGCTGTGAAAGCAGAACATGTGAACTCAACCACTACGCCACCAGGCTGGCCTCTCTCTTTTATTTTTTAAAGCTCAACTCAAAGTTAAACTCAAAAGATAATCTCTGCCCTCTCTGGGTTTATACAGCAATTCTTCATGATTCTCTTGTAGTAATCACCACACCACATTATATTTGTTACAGGTCTTGCTCTCTCACTAAAATGTTAGAGTTTAAGAGGAGAAACTTAGTCTCCAGGGCCTAGCAAAGTGCCTGCCTCATAATGAGCAAGGAATAGATGATGAATAATTGAAAGAATGAATGAGTACATTTTGTTCTCAGAAACATAGAAATTACATAGAAGTTTTATTTGGAAAGCCTGCTGTGCATAGGAAAAACTGTGTCCATTAAAACAAAGTTTTATGAATCATCAGCAGCATAGCCTTAGCATTTGTGGAGGAGTGGGTTTCATGGAAACCATCCCTGTGAAACAGCAGGTGACTTAAATCCAACCTTAAGGAAATATGAAGATAATTCTAAACAAGAAAAAAAGTAAACAGGAGAGATGACTGAATTGCTGAATGATAAGCTTTGGGAGATTGGCAGATATAATGAGATGAGATTTAACGTTAATACTGCAGGATAATTTGCACTGGGAAAGATCAGCAGCAGCTGAGATATAAAATGGAAACACATTCTCCCTTTGGAAATAAGTAATTTTAAAAAGATTCTGGTTATAGTGGATAATAACTTGTATATGAGCTCACTTTGTAATGCTGTTGCTAAACAGCCAATTGCCTTCCCAGGAGGATGAACATAATGGATCATTTCAACCAGACACACACACACACACACACACAAGGGAGAAAAAGTACCTTCAGAAGCTTTAGGAATCACTTTGATCCTACAGTCTGTAATTGGAGCCCTTTCAATGAGAAAGAACACCTTAAAATTTAAGGAAAAAGCAATAAACATCATGAAATGAGTCAGAGGCCATTTAATTTGGAAAACCTTAAAAGGGCTCAGAAAGAAGGTCATTCTGCCCAATCCAAGGCAGTCAGCCTCTAGCTGCCAGACAACCACAAAAAGAATTGTTGCTGACATATATTGAATGCTTACTCTGGGCCGGACCTTGCCAAGTAGTTTAAAAACTTTATTACACTTAATTCCCATGACAGATTCATGTCATTGCTACTTGACATTGTAGCCATTTTACAGATAAGGAAATTGAGGCATAGAGACATTAGGGAAGTTGAATAAGGTCTTGAAGCAATGAAGTGACAACCCATGATTAGTATGCCAGCCTCTCAGAATCCGAGACTGTGATAGCTATCTTCCAGTCTGTTGTGGTTTTTTTTGATTTTTGTTTTTTACTGGGAAAGATTCCCCCTGAGCTAAGATCTGTTGCCAATCTTCCTCTTTTTTCTTTCCCACCCCAGTACATAGTTGTAAGTTCTTCTAGTTCTTCACTGTGAGCCTCTGACACAGCATGGCTACTGACAGATGGGTGGTGTGGTTCTGCACCAGGAACCGAACCCAGGCCACCAAAGTGGAGTGGACCGAGCTTTAACTGCTAGGCCACCAGGACTGACTCCAGTCTGTTGTATTTTCAGTATGCCAGTCTGCTACTTACAAAGCTGTAAGTTAATGCTCCTCTGCCTGATTTCCAAGGTTCTCTGTTAACTGAGGAGGCCTCTTCCTTTCTCTTTACCCTAATCTCTTTCAGCTCCTTAACCATTACTGTCCCTTGAATTCAGAACTTTCTGACAAATTATGTTAAATCGTATCTATACATCTTTGCTCTGACCACCTAGTCTGGAAAAATCTCTCTCCACCCAGGCAACTCTTCCAATCCTCCCCATCAGGACCCAACCTTCTCAGGAAACTTTAAATAGATTATGTTCTGTTTTTGAAATTGTTTCCAATTGTTCTGTACACGTGTTTACAGTTATTTTCCTACTGCCAACACTAACTTCACTGTCTTTATCTGGTTCATAGCCCCGCACCCTTCTAGGCACAGGGTGGCATTCATAAGTTCTTGTTTGGTTGTTCAAAGAAAGAGAGAGGTAGGAAAGTAGGGAAGATTTATAGATACCTCTGATGTTTGGAACCCAAAGAGAATGGTACTATTCACAGGGAAGAAACCGTGAAGTATAAGTCTGCTATTCAAACTGAGTAGAATGAAAACCAGAAAACAAACCACTTATGAAAAGAGAAGAATTAGATCTACTAAGCCAAGCTTTAAGAAAATGCATTGACATTTGATGCTCAGAAATTATCCACTTAAACTTTCAGCAGTAGCAGTGAGAGGGCACTGTTCTGCCAGACAAGAATCCTGGGTTATCAAAGTGTCCATCTGTTTCTGGCTCTGTGCAATTATGGGTGTTATGCTCAGAAATTTATTCTGACTTCCACATCTGGGATGTGAGATATCAGATTGTGAAAAGGGCATGAGGATTGAATAAATCAAAATGTAATGACCCTCAAGTCTGAAGGTATATCTACCTGGGGGACAGCCTGCTCCTGGGAGTAATCCAAGAGTCTAAAACCAGCTGAATGTTAGTGCGTTTCACCATTGTAACCCCATGGAAAGAAAAATGATGATGAAGCCATCAGCTATCCTATAGCACACAGGTTCCATTGCCATTGAAAAATGTCCCACATCTGTGTCTTAATGCTGGCATCTGCTTCAAATTACCCTCAGATGAGCTCTACAGCTCTTGCCTAATTGGACACTATCGAAATGAGATGGCTGTTATTGCTTAGCATCTAGTTGCCCTTTATGCAGCAGTCTGAGCTGCTAATGAATCTTCCTCTTCCCAAGCAAGAGCTTTGCTTTTATCAGAAATTCTAAAAGTAGTATATTTCAGCAAGTTGTTCAAAACATCTTATGTATAAAATTATTAGTTCTTACCTAAATTTCTTATTGTCTGTTAACTGGGAAATTTTTAAATCCAGTTGTCCAAAAGTAGTTGGAAACAAAACTAATAGGAATTAAATCCATCCAGCCCTTTGGAGAAATAGAGACCTTTTTTTATACATGATGAGACTGAGGATCAAGCAAGTAAAATGGTTTCCTCAAGGTCAAATGTTCAACTAGTGGCAGAATCAAGACTAGGACCCAGGTTTCCTTCCAATACAGGACAGAATCTACTCTCTGGCATTGCTACTTCCTCAGTTATTACTATCATCAGTTAAGATGCATCTTATAGTGTCAGCACAGCAACATCAAAGGGAAGTTGAGGCCACACACTACCTTTCCTTTCTTCTTAATGGAACTTGACCCCAATATCAAGATCGAAGATATCAGTGAATTTTATTATCACTGAATTCAAGAGTCAAGTTGCATGGCCTTGAGAAAAGTGACAGAGAATTGAAGCAGGAAAGCCAAAAGGAAGGTCTGTGTTGAATTTAATACGTGGCAAGTCTAAGGGGGAGTTGGCACACTGCAGTATTTTTATAAGATGTGCCTCGCCAATAAGATGACAGCAGGGTATGAACCATTAGGACAGTGTTTTAGTATTAATGATGCCTCATCTTGAAAGTAAGTCAAGAAGATATTACCAAGGTACAATTTATTCAAATCGCTTGCACTATGAAAAATATGGAGGGCTATATCATAGCAAATCCATTTCAGTGGTGTTCTTAAATTTTACAGCACACACAAACAATGAAATTTTATCTCTATGAATATTTCTTAAAATGAGGAGTGTATAGGTTATGAATAATATGAATATATTTCATGATAAAATTAAGTATTTAGTTCTATGTGTTAAATATTGTGATGAATTTCATATCTTGGTGAATAACATCACCAACTCAAGTTCACAAGTGAGAATCTTAAACCATCTTCACCTTCTCCCATGACCTTAATCCTTCACCCTCTCTTCAAATCTTATTGACTCTGCCTTTGATATATTTTTGCCCCACTTGTGTGCCCGCTGCCTGTGCTTTAAGTCCATGTCGTTGCATCAAAAGATTAAACAATGAACAAAAAAGTGACCTCATGGGTCTCATTGCCTCCACTCCATTTTCCCCAACTCCCAGTGTATCCTCCTCTTGGCATCAGTAACACATTTTTCAAATACAAAGCTCCTCATGTAATGCACCTGCTTCAACACCTCCAATAACATCCTTCTACTCACAAACTGAAACTCAAAATCCTTTGAATGGCCTAGATGGCCATCAAACTCTGACCACAACTGAGCTTTCCAACCTCATATCCAGCCTTTTCCTTCACATGTCCTGTCCTTTAAAATACACTGAACTCTCTGCAGTACTCCAGCACACTCATATCTTTGCTAATTATTTTCCTACTAATTGAATTTACTAGGTTTTCTTATCCAACTGATGAACTTTTACTCATCTTTAATGAATTGGCTTAAATAGCAATTCTTCTGTAAAGAAGTCCTGATTCTCCAAGGAATAAAAAATTCATTCTTTGAGTGTCTCCATTATTTTACATATATACCTACTCTCACTCTTGTTACATTGTATTCTTTCCTTTAATGTATTTTTCTCGTTTGTTTTTTCAGAATTCCTGGTAGGTAGGCACTAAGTCTACTTGTCTTTTTATCCCCAGTATCTAGCACGATACAGGTGCTTACATTTTTAGGTATTTAATGAATTTGTCTGCTTAATATTTTGTCATTTTCAATAGTCACAGTGACTGGTTGTGGTCTTTACTCCACGAAATCTTAGTTATTCATAATATCAATTCCATGATGAATTTTTCATAGCCATGTCACATACAGTAGAAGTTTCCAGGAGAATAAGAACAAAGAAATGTCACTGCATTTGGCACCCACAGTGGTCACTGCTAACGTTTGAGGGAATAATTCCAGGAGAATTGAAGAGAAACCTTAGAAGTTGGAGGAATAAAAATGAACACAGCAATAACTAACATTTTTAGTATTTTGTAAGACTTCTCAGTGCTTTACATATGTGATTACATAAACCCTGTGGGGAAGAGAGCCCAATCAGGTAAGGACAGCTTGAGGCAGGTATACTTATGTCAAAAAAGATCAAATCCTACTTTTAAATAGGTGCAGTTAATTATATGTCTCAATAAAGCTGCTAAAAAAAAATACCCCGAGGTACTTGCCATTGTAGTCTCCATTTGGCAGATAAGAGTATTGAGGCAGAAAGAGATGAAGGAAGGTGCCCAAGTTCACACAGGCAATTCAATGCTACGCTGAGCATTGAACCAATTGCTCTGACTTTAGAACTCGTGCAGGGCTGCTCTCTGACAGAACAGGAAACCTTCACTTGCCCCAGAAGTCCTGCTGAGAGAAAGAGATGGGTGCACAGGAAGGGAGCTAGAGAAACTCAACAGATTCGAGCAAAGATGTTTTCCTTTCAAGTAAAGTTTATACCTACTTGAGGTCAGAGAAAGGGAAGGAATACTTAGAATAAAATTGACAGAACAAAACTTCACATTTAAGTGCTTTATTTTACATTACTTTATATTTAGTCACCTAATTACAACTTTAAAGCATACTATTATCAACCCGAAGCAATAAAGATTCTATTACCACTCATGCCTCAGGCGACATGTCACTTGGGTCAATATCGGAAAAAAGTCAAGGGAAGCCCAGGAGCAAGAAAGGGCAGGATGATTGAATACGGTGCCTCCATCCCGCTTCCTCAGGTCAGGAGCTAAAGAAGCACCTCACTGACAGTGGAATCTGCCTTCTCAGTAGGGAGACACATTTGAGAATGAACCATGAGAAATTCTTCTTTAAATTGACCCTACTGGGTAAAGAGTGTGGGTGAAGATGAACTGTCCCTTGATCTTCACTTTCAGAGAGAAAGGTGATCAAACTGATTTTACAAAGTACAGTGGAATCCAGCTTACATGGAAGCTGGACTGTAAACTCAGCACCCAGGGTAAGGCTACCCTTAAAAATCACTTAAATTGTGCACAGATACTATATGAGGGAATTTATGAATCCAATCTTGTAAGCAATCATTTTATGAATGAACTTTTGAGTGCAAAATTTTGGAGGAACTAAAGGAAAGTCTAAACACACAATCCTGGGCATTTAAACTCTTCGGCCTTTCAGATAACTACCAAAGGCCTAGCAATGAATACGGAATAGGTGGAAAATTCAAAACCCTTCTGCTTGCCAGAAACATTTACTCCTCTCACTTTTTTTTTATTAAGGTTATGAAAGTTAACATCCTTGTGAAATTACAGTTGTACATCATTCTTAGTCATGTTGTAGGTACACCACTTCACCCCTAGTGCCCTCCCGCCACCCCGTTACCCCTGGCAACCACCGATCAGTTCTCTTTGTCCATATGTTAACTACCACCTATGAGTGGAGTCATACAGACTTTTTCCTTCTCTGTCTGGCTTATTTCACTCAACATAACACCCTCAAGGTCTATCCATGTTGTTGTGAATGGGACAACTTTGTCCTTTTTTATGATGGCTAAGTAGTATTCCATTGTATATATATATACCACATCTTTTTTACCCAATCATCAGTTGCTGGGCACTTAGGTTGGTTCCATGACTTGGCTATTGTGAATAATGCTGCGATGAACATAGGGGTGCATGGAACTTTTGGAATTGCTGATTTCAGGTTCTTAGGATAGACACCCAGTAGTGGGATGGCTGGGTCATAAGGTATTTCTATTCTTAACTTTTTGAGGAATCTCCATACTGTTTTCCATAGTGGCTGCACCAGTTTGCATTCCCACCAACAGTGTATAAAGGGTTCCCTTTTCTCCACAGCCTCTCCAACATTTGTCACTCTTGGTTTTGGATATTTTTGCCATTCTAACAGGTGTAAGATGATATCTTAGTGTAGTTTTGATTTGCATTTCCCTGATGATTAGTGATGATGAGCATCTTTTCATGTGTCTATTGGCCATCTGTATATCTTCTTTGGAGAAATGTCTGTTCATGTCCCCCGCCCATTTTGTAATTGGGTTTTTTGATTTTTTATTGTTGAGTTGTGTGAATTCTTAGATTAACCCTTTGTCAGATAAATAACTTGTGAATATTTTTTCCCAATTAGTGGGCTGTTTTTTTGTTTCAATCCTGTTTTCCCTTGCCTTGAAGAAGCTCTTTAGTCTGATGAAGTCCCACTTGTTTATTCTTTCTGTTGTTTCCCTCATGTGAAGGGTTATGGTGTCCGAAAAGATTCTTTTGAAGCTGATGTCAAAGAGTGTTCTGCCGATATTCTGTTCTAGAAGACTTATTGTTTCAGGCCTAATCTTTAGGTCTTTGATCCATTTTGAGTTTATTTTAGTAAATGGTGAAAAAGAATGGTTGATTTTCATTCTTTTACATGTGGCTGTCCAGTTTTCCCAGCACCATTTGTTGAGGAGACTTTCTTTCCTCCATTGTATGCCCTCAGCTCCTTTGTCAAAGATTAGCTGTCCATACATGTGTGGTTTTATTTCTGGGCTTTCAATTCTGTTCCATTGATCTGTGCATCTGTTTTTGTACCAGTACCACGCTGTTTTGATCACTGTAGCTTTGTAGTATGTTTTGAAGTCAGGGATTGTGATGCTTCCAGCTTTGATCTTCTTTCTCGGGATTGCTTTAGCAATTCGGGGTCTTTTGTTGCCCCGTATGAATTTTAGGATTCTTTGTTCAATTTCTGTAAAGAATGACATTGGAATTCTGATTGGGATAGCGTTGACTCTGTAGATTGCTTTAGGTAGTATGGACATTTTAACTATGTTTATTCTTCCAATCCATGTGCATGGAATGTCTTTCCATCTCTTTATGTCATCGTCGATTTCTTTCAAGAAGGTCTTGTAGTTTTCGTTGTATAGATCTTTGACTTCCTTGGTTAAATTTATCCCAAGGTATTTTACTCTTTTTGTCGTGAATTTGAATGGGATTGAGTTCTTGAGATCTTTTTCTGTTAGTTCATTCTTAGCATATAGAAATGCTACTGATTTATGTATATTGATTTTATACCCTGCAACTTTGCTGTAGCTGTTGATTGTTTCTAATAGTTTTTCTGTGGATTCTTTGGGGTTTTCTATATATAAGATCATGTCATCTGCAAACAGCGAGAGTTTTACTTCTTCATTGCCTCTTTGGATTCCTTTTATTTCTTTTTCCTGCCGAATTGCTCTGGCCAAAACCTCCAGTACTATGTTGAATAAGAGTGGTGAAAGTGGGCACCCTTGTCTTGTTCCTGTTCTGAGACGGATGGGTTTCAGTTTTTGTCCGTTGAGTATGGTGTTGGCTGTGGGTTTGTCATATATGGACTTTATTATTGAGGTACTTTCCTTCTATACCTATTTTATTGAGGGTTTTTATCATAAATGGATGATGGATCTTGTCGAGTGCTTTTTCTGCATCTATTGAGATGATCATGTGGTTTTTGTTTCTCGTTTTGTTAACGTAGTGAATCACGTTAATTGACTTGCAGATGTTGAACCAGCCCTGTGTCCCTGGTATAAATCCCACTTGATCATGGTGTATAATCTTTTTGATGTATTTCTGTATTCAGTTTGCCAAAATTTTGTTGAGGATTTTTGCATCTATGTTCATCTGTGATATTGGCCTATAGTTTTCATTCTTTGTGTTGTCCTTGTCAGGTTTGGGGATCAGGGTGATGTTGGCTTCATAGAATGTATTAGGGAGTGCTCCATCTTCCTCTATTTTCTGGAATAGTTTGAGAAGGATAGGTATTAAATCTTCTTTGAATGTTTGGTAGAATTCTCCAGAGAAGCCGTCTGGCCCTGAACTCTTATTTTTGGGGAGGTTTTTGATTACTGTTTCAATTTATTTACTTGTGATTGGTCTATTCAGATTCTCTATTTCTTTCTGATTCAGTTTGGGTAGGTTGTATGAGTCTAGGAATTTATCCACTTCTTCTAGGTTGTTCAATTTGTTGGCATATAGTTTTTCATAGTGTTCTCTTATGATCCTTTGTATTTCTTCAGTATCTGTTGTGATTTCTCCTGTCTCGTTTCTAATTTTATTTATTTGAGACTTCTCTCTCTCTTTTTTTAGTGAGTCTGGCTAAGGATTTGTCAATTTTGTTAATTTTTTGGAAGAACAAACTCTCTGTTTCATTGATCCTTTCTACTGTCTTTTTTGTTTCAATATCATTTATTTCTGCTCTAATTTTTATTATTTCCCTCCTTCTACTGACTTTGGGCTTTGTTTGTTCTTCTTTTTCTAATTCTGTTAGGTGTCATTTGAGGTTATTTATGTATGATTTTTCTTGCTTATTCGGGTGAGCCTGTATTGCAATGAATTTCCCTCTTAGGACTGCCTTTGTTGCGTCCCAAGTCATTTGGTACGGTGTGTTTTCATTTTCGTTTGTCTCCATGTAATATTTGATTTCTTCTTTAATTTCTTCAATAATCCATTGTTTGTTCAGTAGCATGTTGTTTAGTCTCCGCATTTTTGGCCCTTTCCCAGCTTTATTCTTGTAGTTGATTTCTAGTTTCATAGCATTATGATCAGAAAAGATGCTTGATATTATTTCAACCCTCTTGAACTTATTGATTCTTGCTTTGTTTCCCAAGATATGGTCTATCCTTGAGAATGTTCCATGTGCACTTGAGAAGAATGTGTAACCTGCTGTTTTTGGATGAAGTGTCCTATATACATCTATTAGGTCCATCTGATCTAATTTTTCATTTAATTCTATAATTTCCTTGTTGATTTTCTGTCTGGATGATCTGTCCATTGGTGTTAATGGGGTGTTGAGGTCCCCTACTATTATTGTATTGCTGTTGATGTCTCCTTTTAGTTTTGTTAATGGTTTCTTTACGAATTTTGGTGCTCCTGTGTTAGGTGTGTATATATTTATAAGTGTTATGTCATCTTGGTGGAGCGTCCCTTTTATCATTATAGACTGCCCCTCTTTGTCTTTCTTTATCTGTTTTACTTTGAAGTCTACTTTGTATGATATAAGTATGGCAACACCTGCTTTCTTTTGTTCATTATTAGCTTGGAGCATTGTCTTCCATCCCTTCACTTTGAGTCTGTGTTTGTCTTTGGGGCTGAGGTGTGTTTCCTGGAGGCAGCACATTGTTGGATCTTGTTCTTTGATCCATCCTGCCACTCTGTGCCTTTTGATTGGAGAGTTCAATCCATTCATGTTTAGAGTGATTATTGAAACGTGGGGGCCTACTGTTGCCATTTTATCAGTTGTTTTCTGGTTCTTTTGCATTTTGTCCTGATGGAGAGCTGTTACTTTGTGTTATTGTTCTTCTGCTTATCTCCTTTGTTCTGGATTTTGTAACCGCTTTCCTTTTTTTGGTTTTTCAGGGATGAGGTTCTTCCTGAGCATTTCTTGAAGAGGACATTTTGTGGCAATGAACTCCCTTAACTTTTGTTTATCTAGGAATGTTTTTCTTTCTCCATTGTATTTGAAGGATATTTTTGCTGGGTAGAGTATTCTTGGCTGCAGGTTTTTGTCCTTCAGAGTTTTTAATATTTCATTCCAATCTCTTCTAGCCTGTAAGGTCTCTCCTGAGAAATCTGCTGATAGCCTTATGGGGTTTCCTTTGTAAGTTATTTTCTTCTGCCTGGCTGCCCTTAGTATTTTCTCTTTGTCATTGACTTTTGCTAGTTTCACTACTATATGCCTTGGGGTTGGTCTTCTTGCGTTAATAAAGTTTGGAGATCTATTGGCTTCTGTCACATGAAGTCCCATCTCTCTTCCCAAGTTTAGAAAGTTCTCAGCTATTATTTCTTTGAACAGGCCTTCTGCTCCCTTCTCCTTTTCTTCTCCCTCTGGTATACCTATAATCCTTATGTTGCATCTCCTAATTGAGTCGGATAATTCTCAGAGAGTTTCTTCATTTCTTTTTAGTCTTAGTTCTCTCTCCTTTTCTGTCTGCAGCATTTCTATATTCCTATCCTCCAAATTGCTAATTCTGTCCTCCATATTATTGACCCTGGTATTCAGAGAGTCCAGATTTTTCTTAATCTCCTCCATTGTGTTCTTCTTTATAGTGTCAAGCTCTTTTGTGACATAGCTCCTGAACTCATTGAGTTGTCTATCTGAATTCTATTTTAACTCATTGAGTTTTTTAATAATGGCAGTTTTGAAATCATCGTCATTTAGGTTATAGATTTCATTGTCTTTGGGATTGTTTTCTGGGTGCTTATCATTTTCCTTCTGTTCTGGAGATTTAATATATTTTTTCATACTGCTTGATGGTGTGGATTTGTGCCTCCACATAGGGATAGCATTTAGTCGCTGCTTCCACTTGTTGTGACTGGTGTTGGTGGGGGGGCAGCTGTTTAGACTGCACCAACCTGGAACCCTGTCAGCTGTTACTGACTGGACCTGGACCCCTCCTCGTAGTCACAGTGGTCCTGTGGGGTCCCTCGTCAGTTGTGGGGGCAATCACAAGGGTGCGTCAGGTTGCTGATGCCTACTGTTGCAGCCCACTTAGACGCGCTCCCTCCTTGTGGTCTGCAGCGGTGTTGTGCGCTTTCCCAGCAGCCAGGAGCAGGATCACCTATAATCGCTACTTTGTCCCTAACAGAGCCCACAAGATCACACTTGTCCACTATAGGTCCCAGCAGAGCTATGGGTATCTTCTGCAGTCTGTTGTTAGCTCACTTAGCTGTGCTACTTTTGCCCCAGGGCCTTCCCGCCTTGCGATTGCCAGTCAGGACCTCTCCACTAGTGCTGTGCAGAGGCTTTTGTTGAGGCTGCTGTAGGAACCTAGAGATCCCCCCTGGGCTACATAGCCATTTCACCGGAGCTCCACTCTGCCCCACTCCACTCTCACGGGATCTCTGGGAGCCCTTTGCCTCGTCTGGGACACGGCCAGAGTTTGTGAGCCTGGCGGTGACTTGTAAGCTGTTGCCTTGTGGGGAATTCTGCTCTAGGCAGCTTCCTGGTGTTCTGAATGCTGGGCGGGGCCTCCCTGCCAATGGCTAGCAGAGGCCCTCCCTGCTGGGGAGTGTGGGACCCTGGAGTGTACCCCCGGGCTGCAGAGCCAGGTGTTGGAGCTCCACCCAGTCCCCAAGCACGTCGAAGGGAAGTCGGGGCACCCCCTGCACCGACCTGTGCGCCAGAGACCGTGGGCCCAGCAGCAGCTTGTGGTCTGATGCCGTGCCAGGGAATCTGCCCATGGGGAGCTTCCTTTTACCCTGGATTCTGGGCGTGGCCTCCCTGCTAGTGGCAAGCTTTCCCTGCCGGGGAGGTGCAGGATCCCGGAGCCTCCCCCCGGGCTGCAGAGCCAGGCGCTGGACCTCCAACGGTGTCCCCAAGCACGTTCACGGGAAGTCCGGATGCCCCCTGCACAGACCCATGCGCTGCAGACAGTGGGCCCAGCAGCAGCTTGCACTCTGGTGCCGTGCCAGGGAATCTGCCAGCCAGGAGCTTCCCTTTGTTCTGGATTCTGGGCGGAGCCTCCCTGCTAATGGTGAGCAGAGGCCTTCCCTGCCCGGTGGGTGTGGGACCCTGGGGATTCCCCCTGGGCTTAGGTGTAATCGCGGGGGGCTTGAGTAGGGCTGTTTTCACCTGTTTCCACCGTCGCTCCACTGGTGAGTGCACACTCCTGCCCTTGGTGTGTGGTGATGCTATGGGGGAGTCCGCTGGAAGAGAGCCTCCTTCAGGAAGTAGGCTGTCCGGGGGTCGGGGGTCAGGGGTAGGAGAGTTTTCACCTATTTCCACCTCCTCCCAGGGGGAAGTCCGTCCGCCTTCCTACGTATAGTAATACGAGACTCTTAGGCATCTTGAGATGCTATCTGGATATCCTTTGTTAATTGGTGAATGTCCAATTAGTTGTAGATTTGACGGGGGAGAGACAAGGAAGACCACTCACTCCGCCATCTTGGTCCCACCTATTAGCACACTCTTATTGCAATTGTCCTCTTAATTGGGTTGGTACCCAGTGTAGCTGGTTGCTAGGCTCAGGGGCGTACAGTTGTGATAGGCCTGAGGCCAACAAGGCTGATGTCAGTTCTCTTAGGAGGGCAGCTGAGTAGGGCTAGCCCTTGACATGGAGGCACTCAGTTGTCTCAGGCTTTGGAAGGTGGGGCTGATCCTTTTTATGGCTACTTGTGAAACACAAGTCTTCTGCCGCTGATAAGCCTCACCCCACTCTGGACCACATAGACTGTCAGCACAGTCCTGGTCTGTGCACACTTCTCAACCCCCTGGAGCATACCCCACCGCCACACTGCAGAGGCCCCCACCTCTGCCCCAATGCCCCCCACAGTTCACCCGGTCCTCACACAAGCCCTGCCCCACAGAGGCAGACACCTTTGCCTGCCTATAGATGATCAAGGCATTCAGTCAATGCAGGCTGAAAAGTAGCCTGAGGGCTTGCTGTTAGGTGGGGCCAGTCCCTAGGGCGGGTTGCCTGCCCTGGCTGGACTGGATTAAGTCTGTGCTCTAGTGGGTGTGGCAGACCCCTGGGCTAACAGCCCAAGGGATGCACCTCAATGGCCTCCACCTGTGTCCGTCCGTATCAGCACGCCTGAACCAGCTCAGAACAACGGCCCCCACCAATGTCTCAGTCTCTGGAGAGGACTCTCCTCTCACCAAGATGCCCCCAGAGCCCACCAGGTGAGTCTCGTTTCACCAAAGGGCAGTCAGCCTTCTCTCTGGTGATTTTAGGTTGCTGCAATGAGTGAGTTTGTGCGTGGGCCCTTTAAGACCCAGATCTTTTCGGCTTTCAGTCGATAGCTTTTCTGGGGTGTCCTCGCTGCAGTTAATAGCCAACAAAGCCAGACAGTAAGAACCCCCTCTCAGCTGGGCTGAGTCTGAAGGATGATTATAGCAGTATTGCCCCCACTCCGGACCTCACTCCTCCAGGGAGGGCTGCGTACCTTAGGTTGGCCCCCACCTGGCCAGCTGAGAAGCTCTGCTGCTCCCAAAGGTGGCTTTTTTCCTCTCTGGCCGGAGTTACTGCCTCTTCTGTTTTCATCAGTACTGTCCCTTGTTGTGGGGGTTCTTTTTATCCAGTTTTCAGTTTTCAATCGAGGGTGATTCTTCCTAAAATTGTTGTAACCTGGTTGTGTTTGTGGGAGGAGGTGAGTTCAACGTCTGCTCAGAGCGCCCCTCTCTCTTTTCATTTTAAGTTTCTATTGTCTTAATATCTACAGTTTTGTGAGTTGAATAAGATGGTTGAGTCAATCCTAAATTAATTTGTAATGAGAACCTACTGTGTCAGATTTAGTTTGTAGAATATGTAAAGTATGTAGTACACAAAATAGATATATTGAGAACAATATATAGGCATATCTCATTTTATTGCACTTAGCAGATACTGCATTTTTTGCAAATTGAAGGTTTGTGGTAACCCTGCATCCAGCAAGTATATTGGCGCATTTTTTTCCAAGACCATTTGCTCATTTCATGTCTCTGTGTCACATTTTGGTAATTCTCGCTATATGTCAATCTTTTTCATTATTATTGTATTTGTTATGATGATCCATGATCAGCAATCTTTGATGTTATTATTGTAATTGTTTTGGGGTGCCACAAAGTGTGCCCATAAAAGACAGCAAACTTAGTCAATAAATGTTGTGTGTGTTCTGACCGCTCCACTGAGGAGCTGTTCCGCTGTCTTTCTCCCTCTTCTCAGGCATCCCTGTTCCTGGAGACACAATGATATTGAAATTAAACCAATTAACAACCCTACCATGGCCTCTAAGTGTTCAAGTGAAAGGAAGAGTTGAATTTTTCTCACTGTAAATCAAATGCTAGAAATGATTAAGCTCAGTGAGGAAGGCATGTCAAAAGCTGAGACAGGCTGAAAGCTAGGCTTCTTACACCAAAAACTTAGCCAAGTTGTGAATGCAAAGGAAAAGTTCTTGAAGGAAATTAATAGCGCTTCTCCAGTAAGCACACAAATGCTAAGAAAGAGAAACAGCCTTATTGCTGATGTGCAGAAAGTTTCAGTGGTCTGGATAGAAGATCAAACCAGCTGCAACATTCCATTAAGCCAAAACCTAATCCAAAGCAAGATCCTAACACTCTTCAATTCTGTGAAGGCTGAGAGAGGTGAAGAAGCTGCAGAAGAAAAGTTTGAAGCTAGCAGAGGTTGGTTCACGAGGTTTAAGGAAAGAAGCCGTCTCCATAACATAAAAGTGCAGAGTAAAGCAGAAGCACTGATGTAGAAGCTGCAGTGAGTTATCCAGAAGATCTAGCTAAGATAATTCATGAAGGGGTTACAGTGAACAACAGATTTTCAATGTAGATGAAACAGTCTCCATTCTTCTGTTGGGAGAAGATGCCATCCAGGACTTTCACAGCTAAAGAGGAAAAGTCAATGCCTGACTTCAAAGCTTCAAAGGACAGGCTGACTCTCTTGTTAGGGGCTAATGCATCTGGTGACTTTAAGCTGAACCCAATGCTCATTCTCCATTCTGAAAATTCTAGGGCCTTTAAGAATTATGTTAAATCTGCTCTGCCTACGTTCTATAAATGGAACAACAAAGCCTGCATGACAGCACATCTGTTTGACAACATGATTTACTGAATATTTTCATCCCACTGTTGAGATCTACTGCTCAGAAAAAAAAAAAAACTCTTTTCAAAATATGGCTGCTCATTGACAATGAACCTGGTCACCCAAGAGCTCTGATGGAGATGTACAACGAGATTAATGTTGTTTTCGTGCTGCTAACACAACATCCATTCTGCAGCCTATAGATCAAGGAGTAATTTCAACTTTCAAGTCCCATTTCTTAAGAAATACGTTTTGTAAGGCTATAGCTGCCATAGATAGTGATTCTTCTGATGGATCTGGGCAAAGAAAATTAAAAACCTTCTGGAAAGGAGTCACCATTCTAGATATCATTTGTGGAAAGAGGTCAAAATGTCAACATTAACAGGGGTTTGGAAGAAGTTGATTCCAATCCTCATGGATGACTTTGAGGGGTTCAAAACTTCAGTGGATGAAGTAACGGCAGATGTGGTGGATAGATATAGCAAGAGAATTAGAAGTGGAGCCTGAAGATGTGACTGAATTGCTGCAATCTCATGATAAAACTTTAGTGAATGAGAAGTTGTTTCTAATGGATGAACAAAGAAAGTGGTTTCTTGAGATGGAATCTACCCCTGGTGAAGATGCTGTGAACATTGTGGAAATGACAACAAGGGATTTAGATGATCACATAAACTTAATTCATAAAGCTGTGTCAGGGTTTGAGAGGACTGACTCCAATTTTGAAAGTTCTACTGTGGTAAAATGCTATCAAACAGCATCTCATGCTACAGAGAAGTCGTTCGTGAATGGAAGAGTCAATCGATGAGACAAACTTCATCGTCTCATTTTAAGAAATTGCCACAGCCTCGCCAACCTTCAGCAACCACCACCCTGATCAGTCAGCAGCCATCAACACTGAGGCAGGACCTTCCACCAGCAAAAGACTACAACTTGCTGAAGATTCAAGTGACAGCATTTTTTAGCAACAGAGTTTTTTAAATTAAGGTAATGTACATTGCCTTTTTGTAGATATATTGCTATTGCACCCTTAATAGACCACAGTATAGTGTAAACATAACTTTTATATGCTCTGGGAAGCCAAAACATTCACGTGGCTCACTTTATTGTGATATTTGCTTTATTGCAGTGGTCTGGAGCCAAACCTGCAGTATCTCCTAGGTATGCCTGTAAACTGTAGAAAGAATGAGATAATGTAATCATTTTAAGTATCTAAATGGGAGACTGAAACTATATATTATAGGATACATAAAATAGTGAATGTCTCTTTTGTTCATAAAGCCTCAGGGTATCACCTCAATATTTATGAGCTCAAGATCAGTGTTATTGCAATGTGCCATTCTCTCCCATGCAGAGTAATTGCTGGCATAAATCATTATTACAAAATTGATGTAATTATATTTTCATTTTTCTACATGATATATGTGCATATGTATTTCTATTTAAAATATAATTACATACTCACCATATATTCCATTTCAACAACAGTGGAAAATTTGCTTCTTGCAAAATAATAGAAAAGCAGGAAAAAAATGCAATTTTTTTGATAGAACCCCATATTCTGCTATTCATGCATATCTAAGTATTGTCTCATAAGATTGCTGAATTGATTTCATGAAAAAAAGAATTTTGATATTTTCCTTCTTCACATCTACACCATATATAATTACAAATTATAGTTACTGTATTGTATGTTTAAATAAGTATGTCAATAAGTATTTTCAGCACATATGCTCTTAAGTAAAATTATTTTCCCTAAGTGTAATTTTCAGTGATTTCGTATTACTATAGTCCACGTTAAATGGTACTGGTTAAGTTAACCAAAGTGATCTTCCACACTGGGGTTTTAGAGATCATTTATGCTGAGAAACACAGTGAATGAAGTTGATACTTCTTATAAAATATATTTCAAAAGGGATGCCTAACATAATTCTGAGTTGGCAAGGTGGTGTGCCTTTTATGTACTCCTCTGTCTTTAATGTCCATTAAAGAAACTTCATTTTCATATGATTCATACACTTAAACACTGCACTACAAATTATAAGATACACTTCACTTCTTACTGTTACTCTTTTCAATTGGGAAAGAGGCCAGGAGAGCACAGTATGTCTTTTCAGTGCATCATCTCCAGCCTCACCTGCTCCTCCTCCTGCAGGCTCTTCCGTGTTCTGTTAGTGGTAACATCTCCTCGTCAGAATCCCCTTTGCCCTCTCCCTCTCACACCATCATTCGTTACTCACTCTCACGTATACAGTTGCTGATCATTGCAACAAACACCTCAGACGCTTCATGCTATTCCTGCTGCTACTTCCGTCTCTTCCAGACTCTCCCTCCTGCAGTAGTGTTCCATCAGGGTTTTCTGCCCAGTCTTCCTCCCAATCCAGTTTAAACCACTGTCAGATCAATCTTAACAAAGCACAGTCCCAACCAGTCCAACAAAACATCATTTACTCTCCCTATGGTTGTTCTTCAAATTTGCCAAAGACAAATAAAGTAGAATTTAAAAACATGATTTAGAAGGCCACTATATGTTTTTGAATGAAAAACACAAGTTATAAAATTTGTGTGTGTGTGTGTGTGTGAAACATTTTTTTTTAAGTCTGTTGGAAGCACTTGTCTTTTGGTGAAAGGGATAACCCAGGACTTTCATTGTCTAGTATATACATCTACACATGCATGCAATATTTGAATTCAATTATATATAAAAATATTAATTTCATGTTTAATTTTAAAACTATTATTTAGAGACAAACATTTCTATTAAACAGTTCCTTGTTTAAACATGTAATCAAAATTGTAATGATATGTGGAAAATAATGTATTAGATCATTGCACATAAGAAAATTAGGATGTGAACACTTTACTCAAAACAAAACATATATATAACAAAGTGTACACACCTTCAATATTAAACAAAAAAATGTGGAAGCTGTGAGACCTGTATGAAGACTGTCTCAGTAGTCCAGTACCTCACTGTGGATTGGTCTCAAACTATAGCAGTGGAGATGAGAAAGAAGTGGATAGATCAAAGATAGCTGTCTTAAAGGCAGAGCTGATAGGATGCAGTGATGAGTTGAAGTGGGACCTAAGAGAGAGAAGTGTCACAGTCTACTCCTGGCTTTACAACACAAAGAACAGGGTGGATAGAAACGCTATTTATTGACATGGGAAATGCTGGAGAAGCAACAATAAGAGAGAAGTTAAGGGGTTAAGAGATGTCCTTGAGACCTCCAAATGGAAATGTCAAAAACATTGTTTAATCTATGTGTCTGGGAATGAGAAGAGAGATCAGGAATAGAAATAACTGTGAGAGCAGTCACATCTAGATGATATTTAAACCCCGCAAATCAGATAAACGAGAAAATGTGTCTGGGTTAAGGAGAGAGGAGGCTAACATTAAGATCTGGTAGAGGATACAGAGCCAGTAAAGAAAACTGAAATTGAGAAGTTGATAGGCGGGAAGAAATCAGAATACTCATTGAGAGTTCCATTTCTGACAGTGTGGAAAATCCTGAAACTCTCACACTAAAGATTATCTATAAATGCTACAGAAAATACAATCAACATTGAGCTCATGAGAATGCAAGGGAAATACTAAGGACCAAAATACAAGGAGGAAGATGCAAATCTGAGCAGAAGGTGGACCTTAAGGGCATTATGTTAAGTGATATAAGGGAAAGACAAATACTGTATGTATGTAAGACAAATACTGTAAATCACTTATATTTGGAATCTAAATAAACCAAATTCGTAGAAACAGAGTAGAATGGTAGTTGCCAGGGACTGAGGGTGAGGGAAACGGGGAGATGTCAGTCAAAGGGTACAAAGTTCCAGTTAGAAGATGAATACCTTCTGGGGATCTAATTCATGATGGCTATAGTTAACAACACCGTGTTATACACTTGAAACTTGCTAAGAGAGTATATCTTAAATGTTCTCATCATAAAAAAGAATTGGTAACTATGTGAGGTGATGGAGGTGTTAACTAACCCTACTGTGGTAGTCATTTTGTAACATATAAGTGTATCAAACTATACATTGTACGCCTTAAACTTACACAATGTTATATGTCAATTATATCTCAAAAAAGCTGGAAAAAAGCAGAATAATTTAAAAAAAATGTAAGCTGGTTTGACAATGATTAATGTGCCTGTTTTCTTTCTTCATTCTCTTCCTCCATTTTCCATGTTCCAATTAGTTATTTTCCCTGTTGCTTCTCTGTTAAAATGTATTACTGAATAAACAAACAAAAAGAGAGAAACAATAGATGTCATGATGGTAAATATAGACTTTACCACTCTCCACCAAGGAGAGGGTCTCTTTCCGAATTTCATGGAGCTCCTTATCTCTCCTTTGCAGTCCCTTGGCCCGAAGTTGCCTTCCTTTAAAATAGAAAAAGCACCACATAGTTTTTCTGACTTTTGAAAGTTAACCTTGCTTCATTGTATTTACATTTAGATGAGCTTGCATATTCACAGAAAACTCAGTAGTTTTCAATTTACCTATCATTTGTTTTTCAATTTATAAAATTAAAAACAAAAGTATCTGTTTAAACATTTCAATCTGGGAGAGTTTGGATGGTCCCACTTTTACTAGTTTTTCTCCCTAATATCAACTCTGTGAAATACAGTCAGTCCAGCTCTTTTTAAATGTCTTAGGATTTCTCCTGTAGAGTTGTCTGAAACATTGAAGTCAAGCAGGCAGTGGCAACATTTTGGTTAAACAGGTAATGTCATAGGAAAGAACAAAAGAAACTAAATCAGTTTTAGTAGTTGCTAATGTGGACTTGGGCACCTGGTGAAAACCTTGTGCCCCAAGGATCTTTCAGGACATATGAAATCAGTGCATTTTGATACTTAAATACATGTCAAAGAAATAAAGTTAAATACACACACACATTGAAAGACAGATATGCCATGAGCTAAAGTAATTGGCTGCCCTTTAGAATCTAAACCGTTGAAATTTCCAAGTAAGCGTGTTTGGGATCACCTTTGGAGTACTGTCCATTCTTCAAGTGCTTTCTGAATCACTCATTATAAACTCTTCAAATTTACTTGCAAGACTCCCCCTGCCTTCTATCCTCACATATTATTACACAACTCTGACTCAGTGTCCTGAATCATTGGAAAAATTGTCTAAGACTTGGAAATGGGCAAAAGAGCTAATTCAGCACTGTCTAGCACACCCTCTGGTTCTGATCCTATAGGGCGAAGGCACTGGGACTCTTTAAGGAGATTCTTATTGACTGGGCTACTTTACCGCTTTATACGGAGAGAAGGTAAGTTATAGAAAACTGACAGCAGTGCAAGTGATTCCTGTTCATAGCAATGCAAATAAATTTTGTCTAGCAGAGAATGTAAATCTCTGTAAGACAAATTCTCAACAGGTTTAATTTGATGCTTCCTTCATTAATTAATGGGTTGGTGAAATCTTTGACACATGTTTACTGTATATTTGCATAAGAGTCATGTTTTTAACTTTTTTGAAAAATTATATGTTATCAGTCCAACTTCCCTCTTTGGCAGGAGATATTGAAATCTCACACATTGGACTCTTATGGGAAACTCAGTATCAGGTCCCCTGTTCAGTTGATCTAGTTCAAGAATACTCAGGCCTCACCTTATGACTCACATGACATCATTAATTCTCTGCCTTGCCAGTATCCCTTGCATAGTCTTGGCTATTTGGCTAGTGTTTCAAATGTGTACATAGAATCTTCCAGATTTCAAGTATCAAAAAGAAATTGAGTTTATCTCAGTGATTGAGCTTTATTGTGAGAAGCTTTACTGTAAGTGAAGGAAAGAGAAAAGGCAAAAAGTTATTTCTTCCACCATATATCCAGGACTCATGAAAACGTGATAATTATTAAGAACTGGAAGATCATTCAGCATAACATATATCATATCTTTTCTTACCTGATTGGAGTGATTCATTAATCAATTATCAACAGATAACATTAATTGAGCATTTAACTATTTTCCTGGCACTTTAATAAGCACTTTACATATATAATCTCATTAATCCTCTCAACAACACTATGAAGTAGATACTGTATCATATTCCTTTTAAAGATAAAGAGATTAGGGCTTATAATGTTTAAGTCCTTCGTCCAAGATTGCACAATTTTTGTAAGTAGGGGAGCTGGAAATCTAAGCCTTAGCCCCAGCATCTCTATTTGTATTGCTCCTATCTCTTCACTTTTCTTTTTTCCACTTTACTCTTTTTTCTATTTTATGACAGTGACAATACTGGATTTTATCTGAGCACTGAGCTCCCAGAAAACAGCACAATTTTAAAAAGGCTCCACTGTTTTGTGTTTCAAGCAATGGTTTAAGGCAAAGAAGCTCACTTCACCATACAACTTAGATAACTCACTGTCCTCTCTTTCTCGGGACTTACAAGAGTTATGGATGGCTGCCTTGTTCACCTGCGACAAGGCAGAATACAGCCACTTCCCCTTTTTCGTTAACCTGATGACAAGGGCATATGCAGATCTTCCAACAACCCCTTCTCTGAATGATCGGCTGACAGTAGAACTGCTCATCCCCTGAAACCAGCTGTAATAGGCAAAATAATGACCCCCTAAAAATATCCACATCCAATCCCTAGAACCCATAACCATGTTAGGTTACTACAAAGGGGAATTATGGTTGCAAATGCAATTAAGGTTGCTAATCAGATCGCTTTAAAAATAGTGTGATTATCCTGGATTATCAGGGTAGGTCAATACAATCACAAAGATCCTTGAATGTGACAGAAAGAAGTAGACAAGGAGAACTAGAGAGAGAGCAATGTGATAAAGACTGCCTGATGTTGCTGGCTTGAAGATGGAGGAACAAAGGCCATGAGCCCTGGAATGTAGACAGCCCATAGAAGCTGCAAAAGGGAATTAAATGGGTTATTTTCTAGAGTTTCACAGATAGTCTAAGGCAAAACTTCAGATCTGGGGTGCTCTCACTACTGCAGTAACCGAGTAAAATGATCGCCTTCATTGTGCAGTGTATTTTGTCTTTGACGGTGTGGTACCATGATTCAGATAGAACTGGACCTCAACTTCACATCCTCATTTATTCCCAGGTAATGTGATCTATTCCGGGCTTGGGATCCAGTGCTCCAACAGTGAGTCTCACTCCTGCTCCTGTGTTCGAGTATCTTGTCCCACTACAGAATAGTAAGGATTTTTATTCCTTTTGACTACTGACCTGATTTCTGGTGATGGCTTCTTTTGGTTTTATGGTCTGACCATCTATGATCTCTATAAATGAGTTAATGATATATGGAGATCTTGTCTTCACTGGGTAAAAGACAACAGAGAATCTGGCTTGCTAATCTTTTCCATTTATCTATTTGGATATTTTGAGCTCAAATCAATTTAGAATCCATACCTACAGGAAAGAGAGTGACTCTTTGATACAGGGCAGTGAATTCTGTATCTACTCTTGATTCAGGACTAAAATTTTATAATTAAAGCTATAAACTCTCTACTTGTGTCTGTAAACATGTTCTTGTGTCTGTGAGTGTGGAATAGTGTCTATCTCTGGATGGAATTACCAAATTAGGTTAGAAAATCTCTTAAATTCAAACAGCTCTTTTCTGATTGGCTTAAGATAAGTAGGTGTTTATAGAAATTAAATGTCCCTAAAATGTTCAAACATTAAGGAAATTGAACTTCCGGTACTGTCCTTTAAAAAAAGGTAAATATCCTTTAAAAAATATGCGTGATCTAATTCAAATACTTTAAGAATTCAAGCTCATGTAATTTAAGTAAATCTTTGGCAAATGGATTACTTTAATATTATTGATTTAATAAAAAATTGGTCCACATTAAGTATAATACAAGCTTATGAATGTAAGACTATGTATATTTGGGTCTGTTAACAAATGTGTTTGCCTACCTCCCCAGAACTGAATCCTAAATTATACCTTTTGCACCTAAAATTGCCTTTGAAATTTCCTAAAGGGTCCTTGGAAAACCCCAAGGGATTTGTTCTTTTACTTTCTAAAAAGAAAGATGCTAGATAATTAGATCAACTTGATAAATTACTATTAGTGAATTGCATAGGAAGCATTACCAAATCAGAAGACATACTTAGCATTCTTTAGGTTAAATTTATATGGGTAAAATGTTATATATATTTCAGAAGTTAGATGCTGTGTGGAAAGTCCCTATAGATTTGTCAATGCCCTAGCTATCAATGATACTGATACTGGCTCCACACAAGGTTGATATAAGGGAAGCCATATTGTAGAAAAGAAACCATATTGTAACTTTAAATGACCTCTGATTAACTACCCCAGACATGCTCTGTATATTTAATGGCCCCTCCCAGAGCGATAAGATGATAACTTTGTTCTTTTGAGTTCTTTAGGAATGTGATGACCCCCTGGCAGAGAGCCTGTGCTGATAGCCATCATCAATGACAGCTGAAAGATCAAGGTATAGGGCATTGTTCCAGTCTGCGATACACATCCAGTAAAATGAAAGGACCATCAGGAACAAAGACCAGATGTCTGCCCCCACCTGGAGGCTAGCTGCTGCCTCCACCTGGAGACCAGCCCCTATATAACTGGCCTGTAGTCTCTGTTCTGTAAGATGGTTTTTTTCAGACATTAGTTTGCCATCTTCCCTCTTGCTGGCAAGCTGTAATAAAAAACCCTTTATCTCCTACCACCTTGCCTCTAGACTATTGGCATGTCTTGCGGTGGGTGGACAACCTGCCTTGGGTGGTAACAATACATTTCTGTTTGAGTCCTGGTGTTGCTTTGCCTGATGATAGACAACAACAGTGTAGTGTTATTGGCCATAATTTCAAATATTTTAAAATGTTAAATTTGATGCAACCTTACCTCTTTAATTTGTAGTCTGCATTTTCTAGCCTAGTGGTTTTCAAGTGGGGATTCACATAACTTACCTATAGAGTTTTATTAATATTCACATGTTCAGGACCCACTCCATATTTACTCCATCTCTTTACTTGATGACTTTTGTATATACTAGGGACATTCTAACTAGATGCTTAATGTATCCATGGTATATTATGTCTCAGGATCTTTATAGGTTATATCTGAAGAATTTTTTTCTCTGTAAAGATCATGTTATTGATTTTTATAAATTAGATGTAATATCCACTCTTCTTCAAAAATAATCACTATATGTATAGATATTTTGTCTAAAACTTTTTGGGTTTATTTATTTTGTTTTTCATGCCACAGAAACCACCACATCAATTGCATTATTTTTGTAATGAATTCTCATCAGATCTTTCCCCTCTGAAAATTACTATTAATAAGTTAACTATAGCTGTTTTAAATGTTTTGTCATCTACAGATAGCTTTTTTGTTTTATTCTGATGTTTCTCTGAAAGCACTTGTATTGAGCTATAGCCCAGAAGGCTTTGACTTTAACAAAGGATTGTCTCAGAGCCCCAGGGGAAAGGGCTCTCTATGCCAAGTACTCTTGGACACAAGCTTCTGATGGTATTGCTTAAACAACTTTGCAACCGTAACAGCGAACTGAGTTCAATTTCCAGAACTCTAGTTGGAAAGCAGATTGTTTCATAAGATTGTTAACCCATGATCAAGTGGAACAAGAATTAATTATATAAGATTGAATGAACTGATGAGAGATGATTGTAGTTTCTGTTTGGAATATTACTGGTGTTTTAATATTCTATTTTCTAGATATAAGGAACTCCATTATCTTGTCTCTATATCTTCTTTCTCTAGCTCTATCTATTTATATCTATAACTCATAACAATTTGGTACACTGTGTTTTGGAAACAGAAATAAAATATTTATCTTTATCTCCTTGCCTGATGCCTCCAGAATTCAGAATCTCTTAGGTGTATTCTTATTTTCATGGCAATATCATTATTTGTGTAGGTTCAATCAGAGTTTCTCCTCCTTGTTAACAACACATACTGGAAACCATGGTTATGCAACCAAGACTTTGCCTAGAATGTCATAATTAAGAATGATGCTTGTTGAGTCTGATACAAGTAGACAATTTTAAGGACCTAAGCTTGACTTTATGGAGTCAATGATTACAAAGCCCTCTTTTGAAAAGTCGTCAGGTAACTGTCTTACAGAGTTTCCAGGCTTAGAGATCAGTAAGGAAGGTCACTTTCAGGCAGGCCCAGGAACCTCATGATATTTGAGGGACCTTGAAAAGAGAGGAGTTTATCCAAGTTTATAGATATGAAACTGGCAGAGAGTTAACCATTGATTAGTTCTTAGATAGCTAGGAACTAATTTTTCTTTTCCTTTTTGCAATTACTGATTATAGCTTTCAGCTGTTTAATCCACACATTGTTAACTGTGTTGCTTAGGCAATATGCTCTCTGACTCCCACTAGGCTCCTATAGACAACATCTCCCTGGAGCCTGGGTCACCATGGTAACGGGTGTGTGAGCTGTTTTTCAGGAATTAGAACTCCTTGTCCACTTCAGGCTGGTTGGGACCAACAACTCATCAACTGGGCCCACGGAGATGTCTGATAGGTGATCTTTTGATGTCAAGAGGCTAAAAGCTACACCCTCAGATCATGCTAACAGCCACCATTTTGTGAACATGAGTCCTATGAAGAGGCATGGAGTCTGACTATGCTTGCACAGATCATCAATTACCTCACCTCTCCTCACCTCCAATCACCTCTCTCCACATTTCAGGCCACCTTTCCGCCTGTCCCATAAATATCTGAGTCCGTATTTTAGGGGAAGCGAATTTGAGGCTTATGCTCTTGCTTCCTCACATGGCTGCCTTGTGAGTAAACTCTCTCTCTGCTGCAATCTTGTTGTCTCAGTGTTTGGCTTTATGGGTGGTGGGCAAAAATGAACCCGGCTCAATAACAGATACCGCAGGTGAAAGCTGATGGTGAATTCCAGCTTGGCTCCCTAGCCTGAGGAGGCTTTTAGAAGTCCAATCTGAAAGTCCTTATGAAACTTCCAGCAAAGAAAATTTAATAATGACCACTGTTATCTAGCACAATGCCTAGCACATTAGCCTTGCCCAAAAGTTATTTCTTGAAAGAATGAATGAATCCATAACAATTATGTTAAGAATCTTATTCTTTTGTTAATTCAATAAATATTTAATGAGTTGGTACAAGTTGCTGTGCTAGCTTCTGGAGACACAAGGGTAAATAGAGAGACATCACAGAAACTACAGTCTGGTTCAATCTTTATATAAACATCTAGAAATCAGCCTTTCACCTTTGTCTCTCAAATTTGGTTTCATATAAGCAATTTTCTAGGAAAATATTTGATAGGAACTTTCTTTAGGGAAAACAACACATTCTGAAATATAAAAGTTATCTCTAAATCTAGACAGATAACAGGTAGAAAAGATTTTTATGAGAGTTCACCAGGATGTGGAAAGAATTTCAGTAAGTGAAAATATTCAAAGGATCAAAGTTGGCAAAAAGAAAAGCATAAAGTTTTAATTTTGTCCTTAGTCCAAATCATAAAATATGTTAAATAATATTTCTGCATGAGATGAAATTTAAACCAATGATACAAATATAACTTTATGTGTTTTACAATAATTCATAACACATTTCTTTCAGCCTGCTATGAAATTCTAGAAAATTGACAGTTATTAGACTTCCTAATGAGCAAAAAAGGATTTATATGCTTGTTTCAAATAAATGACTTGAATTAAGATGTTTGTTTGTTTAATCTTTGTTCTTTTTTTAGGGTAATATTCCTATATTTTTCAACATCCTAGAAACATATGATAATCCAACAGTATATAATTAAGTGGAAGTATCATGGTGAAACAACCAGTTAAAATAAAACTAGAGACTAAGATACTAAATAATCTGGCTTTGATCACATGTTATAGAATTATTGCTCTATCACCTTATCACCCAAAGGCTCTAGACAACCACGTTATCAAAATATTAACTCCTTCTTTGAATTTTCCAGGACATTGGAACTTTCCTTGACCGTATACTGGAAGTATTTCTGTTCATGGAAATTAATGGACTTTAGATGTTGGTTGACTAGAACATTATGATTTACTATCATCTTTGTTTGTTTGTGGTTAATTAACATTTCCATTAACATCTTAGCATTCCTCCCATTATAGAGGCATTTCTATAAATTCTGAAAATGAGCAACTAAGAATCAGAAAAATAATACCCTAACAAATACATATGCCCTTTTAAAATATATGAAACCAAAGCAGAAACAAAAATTATCTAACAATTTACAAAACAGATGATTCATCTAGACACTGACTTATGAGTACGTTTATTAAAAACATTTCAAAAGATTACAACTTATCAAAATACTTGCAAGGTCGCACATTGCTAGAGGTAAGATCATCTTTAAAAGCTAGAATATAAACTAAATTTAAAGACTTCCTAAAATGTAGTTTCTACAATTTTCCTCAGTGATTTATTTTTAAAATGTAAAGCATTTTTCAACTTGAATCCCTCTTGTCACAATTGATTATTTTGGAGTCTGATTTAGAAAATGTGTAGTAGTGGCGACTTTCAAAGGTCTAAAATTTAGTTCTGTAGAGGTAGATTTTTTAAAATTTGTGAGTCTGCATGCTTTTTGTCAAGCAGCAGAGATTGTTAAAAGCTTTTGTTCAATAAATGACACGTGAATAAATGAACATGATGGAAGACGTTCACGCCTATCATACCATTCTGACGTCTACATTTCTTGTGATGCATCCCTGACAAGGGCCTGCTCTAAACGCAGTACTACCTTGCTGATGCTTGACCATCTGGAATCCATTAAGACTCCAAAGCAAGCCTAGGATTCCAAATACTGAAAATTTTGCAGTCTGGGGTGTTCATTCAAAAGAATTTTGTCTCGGGGCCGGCCCAGTGGTTCAGCGGCTAAGTGCGCACGTTCCTCTGTCCCACGTAGAAAGTAGAGGAAGATGGGCACGGATGTGAGCTCAGGGCCAGTCTTCCCCAGAAAAAAGAGGAGGATTGGTAGCAAATGTTAGATATTCCTCAAAAAAAAAAAAAAAGCAAACAAAAGAATTTTGTCTCTTATTTCTGCCAGAATAAGATAAGAAACACAATGGAACAAAGAGATAGGAACTGTTACTTCCTGGGGGGAAAACATCAGCTGCTAGCAAACCGAGGTTTTCATGAATACAGAAATGCTCAGCAGTCTTTCTACATCTAGCACTGAGACCACTTCAGACCAGTCTCCCCACCCCTTATCGAATGTCAAGCACCAGTACTAAATACAAAAATGCCATACAAGTGAGTAGATGGAGTAGGAACAGAACTAAAAGCCAACTCCAAAAAAACACATAGCCCATAACCCTCCTTTAAATAATGCATCCTGTGAAATAGGGTTACTGTAAACCAGAGCTCATGCTTGAAAATTGTAAACACTCTCCAGGAGAAGAAGCAATTCACAGGAATGGTTTAATCAATTCTAAATCATCATTGATCCAACTACCTTAATTTCAGGTATTGGCATCTTGCCAGTAAAAATCAGAGATCTGATTTCCCCTTGCAGGGGGGAAAAAACTACCAAATTAGCAGCTTCTGAAAATCTGATCTCAAGTTTGTATGATTCATGGACCTCCACCTAGAACAAGATGAATATACAACAGCAAATGATGCAAATTTTAAATGTGGGACTATAGAATATATTTGTTGATTGTTATTTAAACTTTAGTCATTTAAAATAGTAAAGTACTTCAAAAGGATTCCCTTTTGAAGAGAATAGAAACATGACTCTGTTCTTCAGATTCTCTTTGTTTTCAAATTGTGGTTCTTTTTAGAGGTGCCATCCTTGGCCGTTTCCTTTTACATTTGTGAACTGGGCTGTTACGTGGCAGCTTTTGCCACAGGTGTAACTGTGGCTGTGACCGGCAGGCGCTGGTAGAATTGCTGATGAGCTGTCAAATCCAAGGAAAAACACAAGATTCTTCTAACTTTGACTAATTTTACTAGGAAACTTATTCCTTCAGCACAGTAACCTTCATGGAGGGAAATTCATAGGCTAAGTGGAGATTTTATAGTTGAAAAGTTCTCAAATTGCAAAGCTGAATTAAATACACTCCTTGTAGAAGCTTAAGTGACTGACCATCCACGTGGGAAATGTACAGTCAGGGAGTCCTGCTGGAGGACCAAAATGTGGTCATTAAAAAAATGCTTTTATATATATGTATGTATAGAAAGGCCTATAATATTATATCATCAGAGAACCCAATAAGTAGATAACCCCAAATTAATGATCTATTCATTTCCTCAATCTCATCATAGGAGGAATGTTGGAAATAGAAAACATGAGTGACGGAGGTAAGATGCTTCAACCCCTAGGAGTTAAACCTGGAGACCTGTACTAAAAAATAAGTGTTGGCACTGGTGTCTCTTGCTTCTGGCCTACAGTAAACACAAAAGGCAATAGTTACGTGTTCTCTGAAAACTTAAAAATAAGTTTATCTTTTAAGAATTAAATTATAGTAATTATGCGATGTGATGGATGTGTTAATTAACTTGATTGTGGTAATCATTTCACAATGTACACATATATTAAATTATGTTGCATGCCTTTAAAAAAAGAATTGTTATAAAATAATTATGCATTGAATGGATGAATTTGAGTCAGCCTATCAGAGCTTAAACAAAATAGCTTCCTACCTCTAAAGACTTGACTATAATTCTTGAAAATATTAAGGCATCTAAAAAAGACTGTCTATCAGAAAGGGTGGTGGGTGTCTTCCATGAAAATATAGGAGGAGAAAATGGCAGAGATACTGGGTCCTGTCTTAGTCATGCACATGCAAGAAGGCACCTGGGCAGGCTGACCGGATTCTAGCGATGATAGAGACACACAGCATTAGAAGTTGCAAGGCAGTTACCCAAGGGTGAGATATGTTTCCTGTTTATTCGGAATTCACTGTTCTGGTTCTCACAACATCAACAAAGAAAAACAAAAACAAAACAAAAATCAATCCAACACACAAAAACTTTTTAAGTGTAATTTTCTAAGATATAAAAATTAGAGGTTTTATAAAATTTCATATTTATAGCTTCTCTTATAAAATTAGATTATCTGGCAATACTGGGCCTGTATCCTTTCTTGGCAGGAATTGACTGGAATTGAGCATTGGCTGCTCCCTATCGACAGGATATTCTATCCTTGGTTCATGCACAGTCTCCACCACTCCCCATTTTATTCCTCACACTAATGCTATTTTGACAGTGGTGACTATCAGAGCCCTTCCATTATTTTCAACAAATTTTTAAAAAATAATATTTCCTTTACTCATGTTTCTGTCCAAAGTAGGAAAATGAAAGCAGCTTCAAGGATGGAAAGCACTGATCATGACCTGGTTAACCTCTACTCCAACCAACAGTTGTGTTTCTAATAGTCAATTAGCATAGTCTTGGCAATGTTTTAAATGTTAGCTGGACTCTGAGTACTACCCATTTGGGGCCACTCACTAGAAGGAACGACCAAACTACATGTTTGTAGAGTGATGAATTCACTTAGTTAATGTCATCTTGTGAAGACTGTCCTGGGAATTTTTGTTTGTTTGTTTGTTTTGAGGAAGATTAGCCCTGAGCTGACATCTGCCACCAATCCTCCTTTTTTTTTGCTGAGTAAGATTGGCCCTGAGCTAACGTCCATGCCCATCTTCCTCTATTTTATATGTGGGACACCTGCCACAGCATGGCTTGATAAGTCATGTGTAGGTCCACACCCAGGATCAGAACTGGGCAACCCTAGCCCCTGAAGCAGAAGGCACATACTTAACCACTATGCCACTGGGCCGTCCCCCTGGGAATGTTTTTAATTCAGAATTTAATAGATTCTTTCCCAGTTGTGTGTTGTACTGCAAAACTCCAAAGACACATTCAGTTAATAACCATTGTTAACCACACGGAACAGTGATTATCCAACCTGAAATCTCAGTCTCAAGTTGGATATCTGTGTGAGACGAAATTGTAAAAGTCACTGTGTTCAACAGGTTTAGAAAATTTGTTATTGATGCATTGTAGTGAACCTTTGGGGCCATACATCAACTAACGAGTCTGCTTCCTTACAATAATATTTTAAAGGCCAATCTTGAATAATTTGGTGCTGGTGAGAGATAATGTATTAGCTCTTACCAATGCTGGCATTATCCGAAAGATCTAGCCTAGAGTAGCTAAGAGCTTTGCTAAAGGAAGTAGGCTATCTCCTGTCTTTCCTGTTATGTCTCTATCCTGCTAGTCTTGAGTGCATTTAAAACGAATCTCCATATAGACCAATTAATCTTTTTCTCTAGTCCTCTCCCTGCTCCAATTAGAGAAAAAAATGTTCACATGAATTACAAAATAAATCATTTAAAGAAATTCTATGAATTATGTTTTTATGGCAAGCAGACCTCCAGGTTTTATTTTATTTTTTTTATTTAACTTTTATTGTTATACAAAGAACATATGAGCAGTGTAGGAAAGAAAATATATATAAGAAAATATAGAAAAAATAAAGGAGAAAATCAAAGCTACCCATAGTCTCATCACCTAGATAGAAATAACACTACTGATATTTTGGTATAAACTCTTTCAGATAGATTTTTTTACTTCTGTAGGTCTATGGTAGGTGAAAAAAAAATCTTTGAATTGTCAATTTCTTCCAAATTTTAAAAAGATAAGTAATATCTATGCTTGTTAATTAATTGGATTGCCAATGCCAGAAATCTTTCATGACTCTCAGAATTTATTCTGTGTTTCTAGAATGTAAATAACAAAACCACTTGGCTTTTCTCACTGTCAACTAGATATTGACAGAATACTGAAAAGCAAAACCAGGAAAAAAATTGGACAAGATATTCGAAAAAGAAAAGGAATGTCTTATCTTCTGGCCTTATCTAGGCAATTCCTTTAATGAAAATCTTGGATTGTTGAACTAAACACGTCCAAAACACAGACCCCTTGATAAACACTCCCCAAATAACACCATATTGGGTTGGCGAGTCTATTGGAAACACAACTAAATAGCATTATCAACATATTATAGATATTTTGCCTCATTATATTCTGTTTGGGAAGTCATGAGGTAAATATTTTTCTAAGCTTAATTACCTCATCTTTAATAAGTATGCTAATATTGCCTCTCTAATTTGAAAACTCTAAAGTTGACATCAGAATTTTATGGTGCCATGGTTCCACATAAACTGTAATCATTCCTTCCTAAACAACATGCAAATGGTTTAATGGTTTTTTGACACCCATAAACATATTTGCTAACTACGCTTTACAAGTCACATGGTTTTGAAAATAAGTAATAAAATTAACCAATGTTTTTAATTTTATATAACTCTTGTTCAATAAAATCCTTACCAGCATTTGACTAAGCACTAAATAGGGTAGATGAATAATGTTTGTTACATAAAAATGATATTTTTACTTAAGCTGACAGGATTTTGGAAAACCTTTATTTGATTGTGCCAAATTCATCTGGAAGAAAATCAACACACAATTGTAGAATTCACAGTCTAAATAAGTGTTAGCACAAAATTGTCTCTCTTTGTTTTTCAGGGATTTGTTTTGAGAACATTTTATCCCACCCCTATGCCTCCCTGTGTCTCCCCTCTCTCTTTCATTTATCTCCTGCCATGGGGAAAGAAAGCAGCCAATAAAATGTCCTGTCTGAAGCCAAATCTAATTTCTTTGGCAAAATGTGCAGTTCAACCTCCAAATATTTAATTATCTATGAAACCGTACAAGAGGTATTAAAAAAAGAGGGGGGAGGTATTTAATAAAGCAAGGCTTATACCAGAAGAAAAAACTTTAATAACAAAGCATTTAAGATTCAAGCTTCCTGATAACAATCCTAGTAGTCTCGCCCACATACATTTTTCCTTTCCAATCAACTCCGAGTATTAGATCCATGGGATTCCTAGGAGGAGTCTACTGTCTTCCTAGAAAGGGGAACACATGACCTAGTGCAAGCCATTAGCACAAACCATCACAGAGGCCAGGGTGGTTGGTTCAAAGTTAGGCTTTTGAGCTAGGTCAGGTATAAGAATAACTCTCCGGAAATTTGCTTGGAATTCCAGAAGAAAGACCCCCTCTCACAGGTGATGTGATGTACTAGGCACTCAGCATTGTAATAGACATGGCTGAAATGTGATATTAACGGAATGGGATCCATTTTTGGTTAATTGGCACGTTTTTATGGTGGATCTCTAGAGGGATCAGGTTGAACATCAAAGTAAGATGGGCTCTATGGTAATTAATACTTATTAGCTCAGTTCCCTTGAAGACTCAATGCCAAGTGAGATGGCCTGATTGTTATTGGTCCAATTACATTATCTGTCTTAGAAAGTTTGGTTTGGTAATACTAGAATTCAAAGCATTTTTCTGCCTGTGTTGTACTGATTAATATAAATATAACTCTCATCTATCAAATGCATAAAATATATTTAGGAGCTGAGCCTTAAATTAGTTAGAATGACTTTTGTTTCTCTTTGGAGAGGAGAAAGGAAACATAACAATAGTCTACCTAAGGAAAGTCCCATAGAAAGCATCACATAATTTCCATCCAACACTGAAAGTAAGGTCACTCCATAACAAATTCATGTTATTCAACTGCCATTATAATTTTAACGACACTCACAAGTCCATATATTTATTATGAGATATTCCATGCTCCACAAGAAATTAGACAATTTCTCACTTTTTTCAAAACCTTGATTGATCTCATCTTCCTTTCTTTTTATTTGATTATTAAACTTCTTACTTGATAGGGGAATTTGACATAGTCCAATGTGAGCATCAGTTGTCTTCTCCTTTATCTCAAGAAGTAGCTACAGTTTCTGGCTATTCTCATCATATTTTCTTCTTTATAAAAGTAAATCCTATCCTGTCATGAGCCCCTCAGCTCCAAGAGCTTCACTTACCTGTGTTCCCTTCTTTACCTATTTTTAATCTATCTCTTCCAACTTTTACTCCTATATTTCAGGTTTCTTGAAACCTTGATCTATTTTGATCATCTCTATATTCCTTCCCTCTTCCTGTACATAGGCTATGGTCTTGGAAAGAGAAATTACACAATAAATATTTGTTGAAGTAATGGTGAAGTACATGATACTCTCTTAAATTAATGAGAAATATTTGGTATGTCACACAAAATAAGCCAATTCTATCGGATAGGTCTTTTTTGAAGGGAGGGGCGCATTGTCAAAGAATAGGCAGCTACTTGTCTATGAGCAAAGCCACCCCTAAAGATAATTTTAATATACAAGTGGGGGAAAACTTGAACAGCACTTTTCAACTTGTTTGTGCACACATATGTATCTTTTCTTGGTTCAGAAAGGAGATCACTGGCATTTAGCTCAATTTCTTATCTTATTATCATCATACTTCTGTATTTTGCTGCTTTATGCTTTTCTAATTAATGATGTTTGGAGGCTCTAAATATCTGTAGGCCATCGAAATTTCTTGCTTCAGTCAACTGACTTTCCTTCTTACATTCTTACTAAGAAGTTAATATAAATACCTTTTTTTACACATTAAAGACATTTCAGACTTAAAGAGAAAACTCAGAGGAATGCCATCAAAAGAATTTTTCTAAATTATTTGCAAACAGCATACCTAAAATCTTTTATTATTAAGTAAAATTATGGTGATGAATAACTTGCACAATTTTAATAATCCATTCTGCCCACAAGGCAGAGTTTTCAAACTAATATACTTTTGTTTAACAAAATTAAAGACTTTTTTTTCAGATATATTTTCTAATCACATTTTCTACTTCATAAAAACTTAGTTTGAGAAACCTGGTGACAAGTTCTTCTACATGAAAAGAAGCATCTCTGATTGGAAGAACCTTGTTTGCTATGTTGCCATAGCAATGTAGTTGTTCATCATTGCAGGGAGCCAGTCACCGACTAAGAAGAAAGACTTTCTGCCAAATAAAAGTAAGTAATGAATCTTAACATATTCTATCTGAAAAGGATGATCTGGTGCAGTATTTGCCCATCTGTGTTATCTGAAGCACTCTTTAATAGTAATTCCACTGAAAAAAGATTCTTCTTCTTAGAGATTCAGAGGGTACGTGTGCTTAATGAGGCTCAAAGAAGTTCTGTGGTAAACATGTCTGTATAAATCAAATAAGTATTTTTCAAATTTATTTTCCCATAAACTTACTTTCGCAAACACTGACTAGTATTTTACTGACCTAGGGTTTTTTGGAACACATTCTTTCCTTTTTCTGTGGTCTTACGTAAGCTTTTGGTCACTACAGAATTTTTACATGTATAATACTTATCAAAACAACATTCTCAGAGTATACCAAATGCTATGGTGAATTTGGAATTTTCAAAAGACATAACCTTTAATGTACTTACAAAATTAGGAATGACCAATTCATGAAATCACTGTCAAATATATAAAATTCCACATATCTAAATTATAGACACATTCCTAAAGGTAAAAGAGCCTACTGTGTAAAACTCATTTCTGAAATTTACTCACTTATTTTGTTTGAGACACACACAATGCTATTTGTATGGTAATGTAAATAGTGTAACTAAGGTCACCATGGTTTCAATTCTCATCTAAATCCAGAGCTAGAGTAATATACTACGAAACACAATAACAGTATACAACTCTCAGAAAATTTACACTTGTTTATAATAATAATTACAAATTATCACAATTAAAATTAATGAAATCGAGAGGGGTACAGGTCCTGGTCCCATGGAAAAGAATAACTTCCAAATAAAAAGCAGAGGAAAGGACATCTGGTTTCAACTCCAACACTGTAAAAAGCTGTAGAAGGTCGTGACTTCCATCCTCACAGCAAAGAAAAAGTTGAACAAACTGAAATTCAATGACTTTTCTTAAATCCATCAGAGAATTGAAGTCACAGTGCAAACAGTCACCACGAAAGCTGGGGAGAAAGGAGAATACAGAGAATCAGCTTAACTGAAGCACAAGCTGATGGTGCAAGGAACTGGTAGGAACACTTAAAAAGTAATTTTGGGGGCCGGCCCAGTGGCACAGTGGTTGAGTTTGCATGTTCTGCCTCAGCAGCCAGGAGTTCGCTAGTTCAGATCCCGGGTGCAGACCGAGCACTTCTTGTCAAGCCATGCTGTGGCAAGTGTCCCACATATAAAGTAGAGGAAGATAGGCATGGATGCTAGCTCAGGGCCAGTCTTCCTCAGCAAAAAAAAAAACAGAGGATTGGTGACAGATGTTAGTTCAGGGCTAATCTTCCTCAAAAAAAAAAAAGTAATTTTGATGAATTGTTGAATGCTATTTGAGAGTTAAAATCTCTTTGGGGCCCAGATTTAGTGGGGAACCTATAGTTTTATGGGGTTTTTTTTTCCAAGAGCCCCACCACATTGTCACAGGGAATATTAAAGAAAAAATTTCCTCTTGTTTCAGGAAAAGAGAGGGGAAAAGAAACCATCTTGAAATAGGACTAGAGCTTTTTCCATAACAATGATTTGCCTCATAAAGAAAACTATATTACCAAAGCCTTATCTGACTTGGGGGAGGGGCAATTAACCAACTACCGGCTCATCCCTGTCTCATGTCAAGGGAGAAAAGAAGGCTAAGGAGCGCTTCTGATATCACAGCCCAGGTACTCAGGCCAACTAAAAAGAGTTGAGATTTAATCATAAGATTATGGAACATTTTTCCTCCCCAATACCTCCCCACCACATCAACAGGGCGCCAAGATAATAACAGTGGATTACCCCTGAGAGAGTTGAAGACATGGACTTTACTTAAGAAGAGGTTCTTAGGAGAACCCAGAGACAATAGCAGAAGAAAAAAAGAAAGAAAATTAGAGAAAACTGAAGCCTCTGGCAACTACACTTACAACAAACACTAAATAAAGTCCAACCCTTAGCCAGACGTCTTAGTCAGTTTGGGCTGCTATAACAAAACACCACCGATGGAGTGGCTTAAACAACAGACGTTTATGTCTCATAGTTCTGGAGGCTAGGAAGTCCAAGATCAAGGTCCTGGCAGATTCAGAGTCTGGAGAGGCACATCTTTCTGGTTTGCAGATGCCCATCTTCTGGTTATTTCCTCATATGGCCTTTCCTTGGTGCATGCACATGGAGAGAGTGAGATATCTCATGTCTCTTCCTCTTTTTAAAGAGCGCTAATCCCATGATGAAGGCCTGACCCTCATCACCTAAGCAAACACTATCTTCCAAAAGTTGCACCTCCAAATATCATCACATTGGGGATTAGGACTTCAACATATGAACTTGGTGAGGAGGCGACACAAACATTTAGTCCAAAGCATGGATTAGCAGAAAATCTCAGACTGAAGCTTAATTATCTCAGCTGCTATTACCCAATATATCACGTTTGGCTTTCAAACAAAAAATTAAAAGGCATTCTAAAAAGAATGAGAAAAATAGTCTGAAAAGACAAAGCAAACATTAGGACCAGAATTGGATATGACACAGATTTTGGAATTATCAAAAAGGGAATTTAAAATAACTATAATTAATCTGTTAAAGTTCTAATTGAAAAACTAGATAACATACAAGAATAGATGAATGATGTCAGGAGAGAGATGGAAATTTTAAAAAGGGATCAAAAGGAAATGCTAAAAAATCAAAAACTGTAACAGGAATGAAGAATGCCTTTAATGGGATCATCAATAGACTGCACACGGCCAAGGAAATAATCAGTTACTTTGAAGATACATTAATAAAAACTTTCAAACTAGAATGAAAGTAGGAAAAGATTTTTCTGAGCAGAACACACGGGACAAATACAGAAGGCATAACATGTGTGCAATGGCGATATCAGAAGGAAAAGAAGGAAAGAAGCAGAGAAACATTTAGAGTGACATGGCTGAGTATTTTACAAAATTAATGACAGATACCAAACCACAGATCCAGGAAGCTCAGAGAATATGAAGCAGAATACATTCTGAAAACAATCCACACCTAGGCATATGATATTCAAACTGCAAAAAACCAGTCAGAGGCTGGCCCCATGGCCTATGGTTAAGATTGGCATGCTCTGCTTCAGCAGCCTGGGTTTGTGAGTTTGGATCCCAGACTCAGACCTACACCACTCATCAGCCATGATGTGGTGGCGACGCACATACTGGCACAGATGTTAGCTCAGGGTGAAACTTCCTCAGCAAAAGAACCCAAAAAAACCCCAAAGTCAAATAGGAAATTTTAAAGGAAGCCAGAGAAGAAAGCACTTTACCTACAGAGGAATAAGGATAAAAATTTCATTGGACTCCTCAACAGAAACCATGTAAGCAAGAAGACAGTGTAGTGAAATACATATTAAAACAAAAAGCACCAACATAAAATTGTTTATCCAGCAAAATTTTCCATTAAATTGAATGAGAAATAAAGACTTTCTCAGACGAAAAATAGAGTGAATTTATAACCAGTAGACCAGCCTTGCAAGAAATGTTAAAAGAAGTTCTTCAATGAGAAGGAAAATGATATAGATCAGAAACTTAGATCTACATAAGAAAGGAAGGGCATCAGAGAAAGAATAAGTGAAGGCAAAATAAAATCTTTTATTTTTCTTATTCTTAATTTATCTAATAGTAATAATATCAACAATGCATTTGGTGATTATAGCATACTGATAAGTGAAATGAAGGACACCAATGTCATAAGGAACAAGAGAGAGGAATTGAGAATATTGTTAGAAAGTTCCTAACTGTGAAGTGGCATAGTGTTATTTCAAAGTAGAATTAAATTAGATGTACAGTTATACTGCAACCTCTAAAGCAAATACTTAAAAATTAAGAAAAGAAGTATCATTGATATGCTAAGAGAGGAGGGAAAATTGATTCATATAAAATGTTCAACTAAAACCAATGAAGGCAGAAAAAGAAGGGAAGTTTTTTTAAAAAAGAAACAAAGAACAAATAAAACAAATAGGAAACAATAAGAAACATGGTAGACGTTGACCTACCTATATCAATAATCACTTTAATGTGAATGGTCTAATACACCAACTGAAAGGCATAGACTGTCAGAGTGAATAAAAACAAGACCCACCATGTACTGTCTGCAAGAAACACACTTTAAATATAGTGACTCTGATAGATTAAAAGTAAAAGCAGAGAAACAGATATACTATGCTAACTCTAATCAAAAGAAATCTAGATTAGCCATATTAATTTCATACAAAACAGACGTTGGAAGACACGGTATACATAGACACAATAGAATACTACTGACTCATAAAAAATGACGAAATCTTGCCATTTGCAACAACATGGAAGGAACTTGAGTGTGTTATGCTAAGTGAAATAAGTCAGATAGAAAGACAAATACCATATGATTTCACTCATAAGTGGAAGATAAAAACAACAACAACAAACAAACACATAGTTATAGAGATTAGATTGGTGGCTCAAGAGGGGAAGGTGGAGGGGGATGGCAAAAGGGGTAAAAGGGCACATGTGTATGGTGACAGATGGTAATTAGTCTTTGAGTGGCTAACACAATAAAGTCTACAAAGAAATCACAATATAACTATGTACACCCAAAATTTGTATAATGTTATAAACCACTGTTACCTCAATTAAAAAAAAATAAGCAAACTTAAAAAAAGTAGAGTTTAGAATAAGGAAATTTATTATGGATAAAGAGGAATATTACATATTTATAAAAGAGTCAATTCTACAAGAAGACATAAAATTCCTTAACATGTATGCACTGAACAATAGAGCATCAAAATACATGAGGCAAAAGCTGATAGAACTGCAAGAAACAGACATGTCCACTATTACAGTCAGAGACTTCGACATGTGTCTTTCAGTAACTGATAGATCAAGCAGAGAGAAAATCCACACGGATATAGTTGACCTGAACAACACTATTAATAACCTTGTTCCAACTGATATTATAGGACACTCCAGTCCAACAACAGTACAATTATTGTTCTTAAGCTCACATGGAATATTCTCCAAGAGAAAACCCATTCTGGGCCATAAAACACACCTTAACAAATTTATTTTTTTCTATCTTTTTCAGGTTTATTGAGGTATATTTGCAAGTAAAAATTACATAGATTTAAGTTGTACAACGTAATGTTTTGATATACATGTACATTATGAAATGGTTGCCACAATCAAGCTGATTAACATATTCATCATTTCATGTAGTAACGAATGTTTTCTTGTGCTAAGAATACTTAAGATCTACTCTCAGCAGATTTCAAGTATTGTTAACTATAGGCACAATGTACAGCAGATCTCTAGAGCTTAATCGTCTTGCATAACCGAAGCTTTACACTCACTGAACAGCAACTCTCCATTTCCTCCTCCTCTAAACTCTGGCAGCTACCACTCTACTTGCTGTTCCTATGAATTTGACATTTTTAGATTCCACATATAAGGCAGATCATGCAGTACTTGTGTTTCTGTATCGGGCTTATTTCAGTTAGCATAAGGACCTCCAGATTTACTCATGTTGCCGCAAACGCTAAGATTTCCTTATTTTTCTATGGTGAATAATATCCATTGTATATATACATCACATCTTCCTTATCTATTCATCTGTCAATGGGCACTTAGATTGTTTCTATATCTTGGCTATTATGAATAACGCTGCAATGAACACGGGAGTGCAGACATCTCTTTGACATACTGATTTCATTTCCTTTGTATATGTATCCAGAAGGGGGACTGCCAGATCATATAGCAGTTCTATTTCAATTTTTTTAGGAATTTTCATAATGCTTCCCATAATGGCTGTACAAATTTACATTCCCCACCAACAGTGTGCCAGGATCCATTTTCTCCACATTCTCACCAACACTTCTTATCTGTTGTCTTTTTGATAATAGCTAATCCTAACAGGTGTGAGGTGATATTTCACTGTGGTTTTGATTTGCATTTCCCTGATGACTAGTGATGTTGAGTACCTTTTCATATATTTATTGGCCATTTTTATGTCTTTTTATTTAAAATGTCTTAGGTTTTTTTGCCCATTTTTTAATTGGGTTATTTGGTTTTTTGGTATCAAGTTGTATGAGTTCCTTATATATTTTGGATATTAACCATTTATTAGATGTACGGTTTGCAAATATTTTCTTCCATTCTGCAGGTTGTCTTTTCAATTTACTGATTATTTCCTTTGCTATAAGGAAGCTTTTAAGTTTGATGTAGCCCCACTCGTTTATTTTTGCTTCTGCTGCCAGTGATTTTGGTGTCATATTCAAAAGATCATCTCCCAGACCAATGTCAACAATCTTGTCCCCATATTTTCTTCTTGTAGTTTTATGGTTTCAAGTCTTATGTTTAAGTCTTTAATCCATTTTGAGTTGATTTTTGTGTATGGTGTGAGTAAGGGCCAAATTTTATTCTTATGCATGTAGAAATACAGTTCTTCCAACACCATTTATTAAAAAGACTATTTTTTCTCCACTGTGCATTCTTGGCACCCTTGCTGAAGATAAGTTGACTGTAGATGTGAGGTTTCCTTAGATTCTCTATTCGATTTCATTGGTCTATGTGTCTGTTTTTATGCCAGCATCATACTGCTTTTATTACTGTAGCTTTGTAATATAGCTTGAAATCAAGAAGTGTGATGCCTCCAGCTTTATTCTTCTTGCTCAGGATTGCTTTGGCTATTGGGGTCTTTAGTAGTTCCATATGAATTGTTTCTCTATTCCTGTGAAAAATGCCAATAGAATTTTGGTAGGTAGGGATTACACTCAATCTGTAGATTGTTTTGGGTAGTATAGACATTTCAACAGTATTAATTCTTTCAATTCATGAGCATAAGATACTTTTCTATTTTTTTGTATCCTCTTAAATTTCTTTCATCAATGTTTTATAGTTACTAGTGTACAGATCTTTAACCTCCTTGGTTAAAGTTATTTCTAAGTATTTTATTCTTTTTAATCGTATTGTAAATGGGATTGTTTTCTTTATTTTTCAGATAGCTCATTGTTAGTGTATAGAAATGCAATTGATTTTTGTACCTTGTTGCTATGTCCTGCAATTTTACTAATTTCATTTATTAGTTCTAACAGGTTTTTTTGTGGAGTCCTTTAGACTTTCTATATGTAAGATTATGTCATCTGCAAATAGAGACAATTTTACTTTCCAATCTGGATGAGTTTTATTTCTTTTTATTATCTAATCACTCTGGCTAGGACTTCTAGTACTATGTTGGATAAAAAGGCAAGAGTGGGCAGCCTGATGTTAGAGGAAAAGCTTTCAGCTTTTCATCATTGAGTATGACGTTAGCTGTGGACTTGTCATATATGATCTTTATTATATTAAGGCACATTCTTTCTATACTAATTTGCTGAGAGTTTTTATTATGAAAGGATGTTGAATTTTATCATATGCTGTTTCTCCATCTATTGAGATGAGCATATGGGTTTTATCCTACATTTGGTTAATTTGGTGTATCACATATAAAGATTTGCATATATCAAACCATCCTTGCATCCCAAGGATAAATCCCAATTGATCGTGATATATAATCCTTTTAACGTGCTGTTAAATTTAGTTTGCTAGTATTTTGTTGAGGATTTTTGCACCTATGTTCATCAGGGATATTGGCTTGTCTTTTTTTTTTTTTCCATGTAGTGTCCTTCTGTGGCTTTGGTATCAAGGTAATGCTGGTCTCATAAAATGAGTTTGTAAGTGTTCCCTCCTCTTCAATTTTTTGGAGGAGTTTGATAAGTATACACTTTAGCAAATTTAAAAGTGTAAAAACCATACAAGTATGATCTCAGACCACCATGGAATTAAATTAGAAATCAATAAATAAAAATATCTAGAAAATCCCCAAATAATTTTAGATTAAAAAACACAATTCTAAATAACACACTGATCAAAGGAGATGTTACATGAGAAATTAAAAAAAAATTTTGAACTAAATTAAAATGAAAATATAATTTATCAAAATCTGTGTGATGCTGTAAAAACAGTAGTTAGAGGAAAATTTAGCGCTGAATGCATATATTAGAAAAAAAGAAAGATCTAAAATCAGTAAGTTTCCACCTTAGAAAACTATAGTAAGAAAAGCAATTTAAGCCTAAAGAAAGCCAAAGAAAATAAATAATAAAAATTACAGCAGAAATCAATGAAATTGAAAACAGAAAAACAATAGAGGAAATGAAAAAACCAATTTATTTTTTTAAAGATCAATAAAATTGATAAATGTCTAGACATAGTATCCAGGAATAAAAGGAAAACATAAATTACTAATATCAGAAACAAAAGAGGGACCACCACTATAAATCCTATGGACATTAAAAAAGATAATAAGGGAATATAATGAATAAATCTGTGCTTGCAAATTTGGTAACTTAGATGAAATGGACCAATTGTTTGAAAGACACAGATTAGCAATACTCACAACTAGGAGAAATAGATAATCTTAATAGACCTATGCTTTAAAAATTGATTCAATGATTCAAAACTTTCCATAAGGGAAAGTATAAGGGCCAGATGATTTCATAAGTGGATTTTAGTAAACATTTAAGGAAGAAATTATATCAATTCCCTACAACCTCTTCCAGAAAAATAGAAGCAGAGAGAACACTGCCTAAGTTATCCTATGAGGCCAGAATTACTTTAATACCAAAACCAAACAAAGACATTACAAGAAAGGAAAACCACATTCCAATATCTCCCACGAACATAGATGAAAAAATCCTCAACAAAATATTAGCAAATCAAATCCAACAATGTATAAAAGGAATTATAAATCATGACCATATGGGATATATTTCAGGTAGACAAGGCTGGTTCAACATTCAAAACTCAGTGTAATCCATAATATCAACAGACTAAAGAAGAAAAATTATACAATCACATCAATATAAGGAGAAAAAGCATTTGACTAAATTGAATACCCATCCATGATGTCTTTTAAAAAAAGCCTCTCAGCAAACTAAGAACAGAGGGAGAACTTCCTCAACTTGATAAAGAACATCTACAAAAGACATAAAGCTAGCATCACACTTACTGTGAGAAATGGGATGCTTTCCCCCTATGATTGGGAACAAGGCAAGGATGCCCTTCTCACCACTCTTACTCAACATCAAACTGAATACCTCACTAGTGAATAAGACAAGAAAAAAAAAGTTATACATATTGAGAAAAAAGAAGTAAAATCATGTCATTTTTGTGCACAGATGATATAATTGTCTAGGTAGAAAATCCAAAAGAATGAAAACTAAACAGCCTCCTGGAACTAATAAGCAATTATAGCCAGGTTGTTGCAGGACACAAGGTTAATATACAAAACTGAATCACTTTCTTATATACCAGCAATTTACAAATGGAACGTGAAATTAAAAGCTCAATACCATTTACATTAGAACCAAACAAAATGAAATACTTATGTAAAAACCAAAATATGGACAGGATCTCATGGAAAACTATAAAACTGATGAAAACATCAAAGAAGATATAAGTACATGGAGAGCTCGTCCATGGTTATGAATAGAAGACTCAATATTATTAAGATGTCAGTTCTTTGCAACTTGATCTATAGATTCAAGGCAATCCAAATAAAAATCCCAGCAAGTTATTTTCTGCATATAAATAAACCAATCATAAAGTTCATATGATAAGGCAAAAGATCCAGAAAATATAAGACAATCCTAAAGAAGAGAAATAAATAGAAAAAGGCAGAAGAGATGGAGAATAAGAGCAACAACAACAATAAAGTCGGAGGACTCATGCTATCCAAATTTAAGAACCACTATAAAGCTACAGTAATCAACAAAGTGTGGTATTGGTGAAAGAATATACAAGTAGATCAATGTAACAGAATGGAGAACCCAGAAATAGACCCTCTCAAATATGGTCAACTGATCTCTAACAAAGGAACAAAGGTAGAGCAATGGAGAACGGATAGTCTATTCAACGAATCGTGCTGGAACAATTAGATACTCACGTGCAAAGAAAATAAAATGAAGCTAGACAGAGACCTTACACATTTCACAAAGATTAACTCACAGTGGATCATAGACTTAAACGTAAGATTCAAAACTATAAAATTTCTAGAAAATAATATAGGAAAAAATCTAAATGACCTTTGCTTTGATAATGAGAACTTAGTCATAGCAATAAAAATGTAATTCCTAAAAGAAAATATTAATAAGATGCATTTTATTAGAATTAAAATTTCTGCTATGTGAAAGATACTGTTGAGAGAATGGAAAGATAAGGCAAAGGCTGTGATGAAATATTTACAAAGCACATATCTGACAAAGGACATTTTCAAAACATATAAACAACTCCTACAACTCAACAACAAGAAAATAAACAAGCCAATTAAAAAGTAAGCAAAAGACCTGAACAGACACTTCACCAAAGAAAATATACAAATGGCAAATAAGCGTATGAAAAGATGCTCAACATCATATGTCACTGGTGAATTGCAAACTAAAACAATAATGAGATATGACTTCATACCTATTAGAACAGCTAAAATCCAAAAAAACTGACAAAAGCTACTGGTGAGGATGTGGAGAAGCAGGAACTCTCATTCATAGCTGGTGGAAAAAAAATAAAAAACTTCGGAAGACAGTTTGGCAATTTCTTACAAAGCTAAACATAGACTCATCATACAATCTAGCAAGCACTCCTTGAGGTACCTAATCGAGTTAAAAACATGTCCACACAAAAACCTACATATGAATGTTTTAGCAGTTTTATTCATAATGGCCTCAAATGAGAAACAACCAAAATATCCTTCAATTGGTAAACGGATAAACCACCAGAGTGTATCCATACAATAGAATGTTATTTGGCGATAAAGAGAAATGAGCTATTGAGCCACAGAAAGAAATGGAAGAAAGTTAAATGCATATTGCTAAGTGAAAGAAGGTAGTCTTAAAAGGCTACATACAGTATAATTTCAACTATATGACATTCTAGAAAAGGACAAACTATGGAGACAGTAAAAACACCAGTGACCGCCAGGGGTTAGGAGGTTGAGGGGAGGGGAGGCAGATAGAGGAGGAAGAGATGAATAAGTGAAGCCAGAGGGAATTTGTGAGGTGGTGAAACTATTCTGTATAATACTGTAATGGTGGACACACAGTAACATGGATTTTTCAAAACCCATAGAACTGTAAAACACGAACAGTGAATCTTAATGTAAACTATGGACTTTTTAGTTAATAGTTATGCATCAATGTTGGTTCACTAATATAACACATATACCACACTAATGTAAGATGTCAATAGAAAAACTGTAGGGAGAGGAGGTATATGGAACTCTCTACTATTTGCCCAAGTTTTCTGTAAATCTACAACGATTCCAAAAAATAAAGTCTGTTTAAAAATAAAATAAAGGACAATTACATCTTCAGTGTTTGCACAATTGCTTTCACAGCAGAATCTTTCTTGAGATAGTTACTATGTTGACAATAGTGTCTTTTTCCTTAAGCCTTCACGACTAAACTCCATAACTCCACAACATTTCCTGCCCTAGGTGTCTTTGTCTTATGCACCAAAGATTTTTGTCTTCAGCATACTGTCCGCTGACCAAAAATTTAATCATGGAATGTTGGGCAGTGTACTCAGTCATTCCTGACACGGTCACAAACAGATAGTCTTTTTGTAGGTTTTGGGTCATGTGTGCGGGTGAGAAGAGTTGGGAGGCAGGAATGTCTTCTCTCTACTTCTTTCTTTTTTTTTTTTTTTTTAAAGATTTTGTTTTTTTCCTTTTTCTCCCCAAAGCCCCCCGGTACATAGTTGTATATTCTTAGTTGTGGGTCCTCCTAGTTGTGGCATGTGGGATGCCGCCTCAGTGTGGCTCGATGAGGGGTGCCATGTCCGCACCCAGGATTCGAACTGACGAAACACTGGGCTGCCTGCTGCAGAGCGCGCAAACTTAACCACTCGGCCACGGGGCCAGCCCCTTGTCTCTACTTCTTTCTGAGCACAGGGCTTGAGATTGACACCTCACTGCCTCTCTCTCCTGGAACCTTCCTTCTCCTTTTCGTTTATGGAAAAAGAAACATTCATCATGAGTGACTTGACCTATTTAAAATGCATCAAACTCTCAAATCTTTACAGCCTTGTCAAGACCAGGCTTTCCTCGAGAAAAGTACTTTATGATCCAATGGTTTCACCTGCAGAAATTTTTTTTTTTCCTGAATTTAACCTGAATGAATTATATGCCATTTGACCTACCTATTCCATTTTTCAGTCTGAGTGTTGATTCATATTCTTGGTTAGTTCTTTTCTATGTGGATATAGTCACTTTACTCTTCACTGAGTACATATTAAAATATATTTACAATAAAAATATATTTGTTTTTTCTTTTCTCTGACCCTTTTTTCTTCATAATTTCCAATTTTCTACTTCTTTCTCATCTTATACAAAATAGTCTGCCAGCTTCTCTCTCGTCAAAGAAATGTGCTAAATCTCTCTCCTTGAACTGCTAGATGGCTCAGAATGTGACAAATCATAAGGCACTGGAAGTACATTCCTACAGTGTAATTTTATGTACTAACTTGATTGGCTTTATCAGAGCCAGGCTCAAGACTGGCTAAGTAAACCAGATGGTCTCTCAACTGAGGGGGCTTGGGAACAACAACCACTCAGAAAACAAAAAGACAATAATAATTTATGTCAAAGGTGCTAAAAATGTACAGGCCCAGTTAGGCCTAGATGCTTCTACATTTCTCCCATAACATCACTTACCAAATGACGTTGGAACTGTCTGTTTATTTCTCTGTCTCACCCATCTTTGGGCTTTATGAGAACAGAAATCATGTGTATCATTTTCACCATTTTATCTCTAGCACCTAGCAAAGTGCTTGGTTATATTAAGTGCTCATTAAATAATTATGAAATAAAGTCAATAAGTAGACTAGGTAATCTAAGCAAATTGAAAGGATTCTAGCAATGTGCCAGGGAATCATACTTTATTAAAGAATCTTCTCTATCCGTTCACCTCCAACCAAACCTCAAGCAAGCATAATTAAATATTTCCTGTTATTTAAAAAGTATGTAGGAGTGTAGGGGCAGAGCAAAATGGCGGGTTGAGCTGACCCGGGATTCTCTCCCCTCCAAAATACAACAAAAGATTGGAAGAACTGAATTTCAGAGAATAAACATAATGCCAGCTCCTTAGAGACCTACAATACCAAGAAGGCGGAGATCATAAACCTTGCAGATGGCCTCGGAGGCGCTGGAACGGTAGGAGAGAATATCGCTCCCTCCCCTAGAGTCTGCCATCGCTGCGGCGTGGGTCGGGAGGGAGTGGGGGAGGGGCCGCGTGACCAGGGGATCATCCAGGACTCCTGCCGCTGATTCAGTGGAGACCCGCTGACGGGGGGAAAGCTTCCGTCCACGGGGACCCTTTAAATCAAGGGCCTTGGGAGACCAGAGAACAGAACTGATCTGAACCCAGACCGGCGAGTGTGAGTAACAGCCCCTCCCCCCTAACAAAGCCAGTGGGCGCAGCCATCTTGCCCTGAAGGTGGAGAGCTAACACGCCGCTCTCGATCCCCATCTAGTGGCGACAGGCTGTAACTGCAACTGAATTCTACCACCACGAGAAAAAACCGCTCCTCTACCATCCAGCAATTTATAAAAGCCCCAGACCAGAAGGAAAACAATAAAAACACAGAATTAACTCCTGAGGACTTGGAATTAGGTAAATTAAGTGATAATGAATTCAGAGCAGCTATAATCAAAAAACTCAATGAAGTAGAGAGAAAGATAGAGAAACAAGCCGAGTTCTGGAGTTACTTCACAAAAGAGATTGAAATCATAAAGAAGAATCAAACAGAATTACTTGAGATGAAAAACACAATGGACCAGATAAAACAGAATATGGATTCCCTGAATGCCCGTGTAGACAACCTACAGGAGCAAATCAGCATAATCGAGGACAGACAGGCTGAATGGCGCCAGACAGAGGAAGAAAGAGAACTAAGAATTAGAAAAAATGAGGAAAATCTCCGAGAGATAATGGATTCAATGAGGAGTAAGAACATAAGGATCATAGGAATTCCTGAGAATATGAAAAAGGAAAATGGAGCAGAAAGTGTGCTTAATGAAATTATTGAAGAGAATTTCCCAAATCTAGGGATCAACGGAGAAATGTGTGTAGAGGAGGGTTTTAGATCTCCTAGATTTGTCAATGTAAAAAGACCCACCGCAAGGCACATAATAGTAAAGTTGGCAAATAGGAATGATAAGGAAAGAATACTCAGGGAAGTAAGAAAAAAAAAGAGAATAACCTATAAAGGAGCCCTTATCAGACTGTCAGCAGATTTCTCTACAGAAACCCTACAAGCTAGGAGAGAATGGAGTGACATATTCAAAGCTTTAAAGGATAAAAACCTTCAGCCAAGAATACTCTATCCAGCAAGAATTTCCTTCAGATATGAGGGAGAAATTAAATCTTTTCCAGACAAACAAAAGTTAAGGGAATTTGTAACTAAAAGCCCTCCATTACAAGAAATCCTCAAGAAGGCTCTCATACTTGAAAAAAGAAAAAGGGGAGAAAGGGGACACAAGTCACAGACTAGGGAGACCGATGGATAGAACCAGAACAGGATAGCAAATATTCAACTATAGCATTAGGGTAAAAATAAGGAAACTACCAAAACAAGGACGATCTTAGCACTCTAACTACAAATTAATAAGACGAGTTGGAATAAAAAATGAAAATAATTATTTAGGAGGGGAAGAGCAAAGGGTCTAAATCAGTATTGGTCGAGTAAGTAAGAGACCACCAGAGAATAGACTATATTATACACGAGATTCTAAATACAAACTTCAAGGTAGACACTAAAATAAAGTACAGAACAGAGTCACAAATCATAGATAAGGAAAAATCTAAGAAACCCAGCATAAGAAATTGCAGTATTAAATGGGTAGTCTAAAGCACATAGGAAAAGAAACACAGGAAAACAAGATAATGAGCGACAGATTGACAGCATTAAGTCCACATGCATCAATAATCACTCTCAATGTGAACGGATTGAACTCTCCAATAAAAAGACACAGAGTGGCAAAATGGATTAAAGAACAAGATCCAACAATTTGTTGCCTCCAGGAAACACACCTCAGCCCCAAGGACAAACACAGACTCAGGGTGAAGGGGTGGAGGACAATACTTCAAGCAAATAGCAAGGAAAAAAAGGCAGGTGTTGCAATTCTCATATCAGACCAAGTGGATTTCAAAATAAGACAGGTAAAGAGAGACACAGAGGGACAATATATAATGATCAAAGGGACACTTCATCAAGAAGAAATAATGCTTATAAATATCTATGCACCCAACACAGGAGCACCAAGATTCATAAAGCAACTATTAACAGACCTGAAGGAAGATGTTAAAAACAACACAATAATAGTAGGGGACCTCAACACCCCACTCACATCAATGGACAGATCATCCAGACAGAAAATCAACAAGGAAATAGTGGAGCTGAATGAAAAACTAAAACAATTGGACTTAATAGACATATATAGATCACTCCACCCTGAAGGAGCTGAATACACATTCTTCTCAAGTGCACATGGAACATTCTCTAGGATAGACCATATGTTGGGAAACAAGGCAAGCCTCTACAAATTTAAAAAAATTGAAATAATAACAAGCATCTTCTCAGATCATAGTGCTATAAGGCTAGAAATTAATTACAAGAAAAAAGCTGAGAAAGGCACAAAGATGTGGAGACTAAACAACACACTACTGAACAAGCAATGGAGCATTGAAGAAATTAAAGAAGAAATAAAAAAATACCTGGAAACAAATGAAAATGATAGCATGCCATACCAACTCATATGGGATACAGCAAAAGCTGTATTAAGAGGAAAATTCATCGCAATACAGGCACATCTTAACAAACAAGAAAAATCCCAAATAAGCAACCTTAAAGCACACCTAACTGAACTAGAGAAAAAAGAACAAATGAAGCCCAAAGTCAGCAGAAGGAGAGAAATAATAAAAATCAGAGCAGAAATAAATACTATTGAGACGAAAAAGGCAGTAGAAAGGATCAATGAGACAAAGAGCTGGTTTTTTGAGAAGATAAATAAAATTGACAAACCACTAGCCAGACTTACAAAGAAAAAAAGGGAGAAAGCTCAAATAAACAAAATCAGAAATGAGCGAGGAGAAATAACAACAGACTCTGCAGAAATACAACAGATTATAAGAGAATACTACAAAAAACTATATGCCAACAGAATGGATAACCTAGAGGAAACAGATAAATTCCTGGACTCCTACAATCTCCCAAAGCTCACTCAAGAAGAGGCAGACAATTTGAACAGACCAATCACAAGGAAAGAGATTGAAACAGCAATCAAAAGCATCCCAAAGAATAAAACCCCAGGACCAGATGGCTTTCCTGGGGAATTCTACCAAACTTTCAGAGAGGATTTAATACCTATCCTTTTCAAGCTATTCCAAAAAATTAGGGAAGATGGAACACTTCCTAACACATTCTATGAGGCCAACATCACGCTGATCCCAAAACCTGACAAGGACACCACGAAAAAAGAGAACTACAGGCCAATATCACTGATGAACATAGATGCAAAAATTCTAAACAAAATTTTGGCAACCAGAATTCAGCAATTCATCAAAAGAATCATACATCAGGATCAGGTGGGATTCATACCAGGGACACAGGGATGGTTCAACATCGGCAAATCAATCAACGTGATACACCACATCAACAAACTGAGGAATAAAAACCACATGATCATCTCAATAGATGCAGAGAAGGCATTTGACAAGATCCAACAGCCATTTATGATAAAAACTCTGAACAAAATGGGCATAGAAGGAAACTACCTCAACATAATAAAGGCCATATATGACAAACCCATAGCCAACATCATACTCAATGAGCAAAAACTGAACCCCATCCCCCTGAAAACAGGAACAAGACAAGGATGCCCTCTATCACCACTCTTATTTAACATAGTACTGGAGGTCCTGGCCAGAGCAATCAGGCAAGAAAAAGGAATAAAAGGAATCCAAATAGGGAAGGAAGAAGTGAAACTCTCGCTGTTTGCAGACGACATGATCTTATATATAGAAAACCCCAAAGAATCCATTGGAAAACTGTTAGAAGTAATCAACAACTACAGCAAAGTTGCAGGGTATAAAATCAATTTGCATAAATCAGTAGCATTTCTATACTCCAGTAACGAACCAACAGAAAAAGAACTCAAGAATACAATACCATTCACAATCGCAACAAAAAGAATAAAATACCTTGGGGTAAATTTAACTAAGGAAGTGAAGGACTTATATAATGAAAATTACAAGGCCTTTCTGACAGAATTGGATGACGACATAAGGAGATGGAAAGACATTCCATGTACATGGATTGGAAGAATAAACATAGTTAAAATGTCTATTCTACCTAAAGCAATCTACAGATTCAATGCCATCCCAATCAGAATCCCAATGACATTCTTTACAGAATTAGAACAAAGAATCCTAAAATTCATATGGGGCAACAAAAGACCCCGAATTGCTAAAGCAATCCTGAGAAAAAAGAACAAAACGGGAGGCATCACAATCCCTGACTTCAAAACATACTACAAAGCTACAGTAATCAAAACAGCATGGTACTGGTACAAAAACAGGTGCACAGATCAATGGAACAGAATTGAAAGCCCAGAAATAAAACCACACATCTATGGACAGCTTATCTTTGACAAAGGAGCTGAGGGCATACAATGGAGAAAAGAAAGTCTTTTCAACAAATGGTGCTGGGAAAACTGGAAAGCCACATGTAAAAGAATGAAAATTGACCATTCTTTTTCACCATTCACCAAAATAAACTCAAAATGGATTAAAGACCTAAAGGTGAGACCTGAAACCATAAGGCTTCTGGAAGAAAACGTAGGCAGTACACTCTTGGACATCAGTATTAAAAGGATCTTTTCGGACACCATGCCTTCTCAGAGAAGGGAAACAATAGAAAGAATAAACAAATGGGACTTCATCAGATTAAAGAGCTTCTTCAAGGCAAATGAAAACAGGATTGAAACAAAAAAACAACCCACTAACTGGGAAAAAATATTTGCAAGTCATATATCTGACAAAGGCTTAATATCTTTAATATATAAAGAACTCTCACAACTCAACCACAAAACATCAAACAACCCAATCAAAAAATGGGCTGGAGACATGAACAGACATTTCTCCAAAGAAGATATACTGATGGCCAATAGGCACATGAAAAGATGCTCATCATCGCTGATCATCAGGGAAATGCAAATCAAAACTACACTAAGATATCACCTTACACCCATTAGAATGACAAAAATATCTAAAACTAATAGCAACAAATGTTGGAGAGGTTGCGGAGAAAAAGGAACCCTCATACACTGCTGGTGGGAATGCAAACTGGTGCAGCCACTATGGAAAACAGTATGGAGATTCCTCAAAAAACTAAAAATAGAACTACCATACGATCCAGCCATCCCACTACTGGGTATTTATCCAAAGAGCCTGAAGTCAGCAATCCCAAAAGTCCTGTGCACCCCAATGTTTATTGCAGCACTGTTTACAATAGCCAAGACATGGAAGCAACCTAAGTGCCCATCAACAGACGAATGGATAAATAAGATGTGGCACATATATACAATGGAATACTACTCAGCTGCAAAACAGAACAAAATCATTCCATTTGCAATAACATGGATGGACCTTGAGAGAATTATGTTAAGTGAAATAAGCCAGCAAGAGAAAGATAATCTGTGTATGACTCCACTCATATGAGGAATTTAAAACTATGGACCAAGAACAGTTTAGTGGATACCAGGGGAAAAGGGGTGGGGGGTAGGCACAAAGGGTGAAGTGGTGCACCTACAACATGACTGACAAACATTAATGTACAATTGAAATTTCACAAGATTGTAACCTATCAATAACTCAATAAAAAAATATATATATATATGTTCACAGCTCACAGACTCTCTGGAGAAACATGGAGAACCAAGCCTAGAGGCTATGCTGCCAGCACAACGCCTTCCCTCCACACACCCCAAAAGAAACAATTATGGTATCAGGCTTTCCTCCATCACAATACCACCGGGGTGCTGTTGAGGGGCTGAGAAAACCTGAAGAGGGAGTCCTAGTGGAAAATATTTGAGAATCAACATTTTAGGCAAAGATTATCAATGGTTTTATTATTTCTTTCTTCAAAGCATCTTTACATCAGGATTTGAATAATTTACCTTGAAATATATAGTCCAGGATTTCAAGAGCAATTTCATACCAATTTCTCTTTGTTAATTTTATACTGCCTAGGTTTAATTTTGGAAACAATAAAACAAGATGGAGGGGAAAAGTAAACAACTTTACTTCTTGGTATTGACTCATTTTCAATTCCTGGAGAGTTGCCTCAAAATGATTACATTTCAACAATAAGAAAATGACAGGTTTAACACATTTTTTGTGTGTAAACTTTTCTTTAAAAAAACCACTTTCCAGGGTATAAATAAACTTTGGCTTTAAAAAAAAAACCCACATTAATTCTAATTATCTAAAATTAAGCCACCTACCTAATATAATTTTTTTTAAGTTAGCTTTTCTCCTGTCTAGATGGTAGCCACAGGATTCCTAGAATCCCCTGGGGAAACAATCACTATCTGAGTTTTCCATACAAATTTAAATTAATTTGAAGCAGCTGGAAATTTGCAATTAATCTGTACAGTTTCATTTATGAGAATAAGGTTCAAATTTATAGTATTCTTACTTCAAGAAAAAGCAGCATTATATTACACAAACCATAAGTAAAGGAGTCAGGAATTCTGACTTGTGATCTTATGATTTCCCACCATCTCAGTAAGTATTCCTGACTGGGCTCTTAATTCATCATCCTTAATGAATTCATACAATACAGCTTAATTTCATTTATAAACCACAAACCCAAAAGAGAATATGACTACAATACAGACAACATTGATATAAATTCACTATTCAGTAGGCTGAGAATTTGAATGATACAGTTAAAATACAATTCCAGAAAAGGTTTTTGGTTTAAAAGACAATCTAATAGTTTTTGACACATACATTTCCCAAAATCTTATTAAATACCTACGAAGTATGGAAAATAAGAAAACTGCTAACAAAAACTAAAAGAACCTGGGAGGAATCAAAACAAACTGGCTTATTGTTTAAGCCAATTTGTGATACAGAAGTCCATCCCATTTTCTAGATGTCTCTGTTCTAACACAGGAGAAGAGAACTTTCAGGAGGCAGCTATTGTCAGCCAGGCAGAACATGACTGGGCCACATTTTCAGTCAGGTTCTACTAGCTTACTCTAGGTCACAGGCACAATGCAGAAATCCACTGCTTTTTAATGTGTTAGGAATGAAACAAATTAGGATTCTATTGTGGTTTTTGGCTTAACAAAGACCTGGCTATTTTTTCAAGAATATTTCCATATTAAAATTTCTGAAAATTTTAGACCTTTCTAAGTTAGCCAAGGACAAATGTCAGGTACGAGAACAAAATCAAATCTACATCAGAATGCACTTATCTACTCACTTGTTGGTGGACATTTGGGGTTGTTTCTGGTTTGGGGCTTTTATGTATAAAAATGCTATGAATATTCATGAACAAGTCTGTGTAGAGATGTTTTGCTTACTTTTGGGTAAATATCTAGGAGTGGGACTGCTGCATCATATGGTAAGCGTACGTGTAATTTTAAAAGAAACTGCCAAGTTATTTTGCAAAGTGGTTGTACCACTCTACCCCCGAAACAGCAATGCATGAGAATACAATTTGGTTGTCAAAACTCAGTATTACTAGTTTTTTAATTATAATAAAACCACTTTCAAGGATACAAATAAATTTTGACTTTAAAATAAAAAAATAAAATAAAAAAATAAAAAGTATGTAAAATTTATTAACAAATTCTGAAGCACAAAAAAATGTTTCTTTGATCTTCCGTATTTTTTCTACTGACCTCATGTGCCCATTTCCTAACAGACCCACCATCCTCTCCTAATTCCCTCTATACAGTCATGCACCACATGACATTTCGGTCGATGACAGACCGCATATGTGATGGTGGTCCCATAAGATCAGTACCATATAGCCTAGGTGTATAGTAGGCTATACCATCTAGGTTTGTGTAAGCACGCTCTATGATGTTTGCGCAACGACAAAATTGCCTAACAACACATTCCTCAGAAGGTATCCCCGTTGTTAAGCAATGCCTGACTTTACTTGTTTGCATTTATTCACACTAAAAAATAAATTATTTATAAAAGCTTAACTATTTTGAGCATATTTGCAATTTAAAAGAATTCAGAGCCCAATCTGGTGATGAAGTGCCTATACAAGTCTTTTACCCATTTAAAAAATAGAGTTGTCTTTCTCTTATTGGTGTGTAGGAGTTGTTACATAGTCTGGTTATGGGTTCCTTGTCAGATGTATGTATTGTAAATATCTTCTCCTACTTGGTGGCTATCTTTCATTCTCTTAGTTGTTTTTGAATAAACCAAAGCTTTAAATGCAAATCAAGTGCCATGAACAATATTTATCCTTATGGCTAAGTGCTTTTGTGTTCTGTTAAAGAAATTACCTATGCAAAGTCCTTAAAGATATTACTTTATTTTATTTTCTAAAATAGTTATTGTTTTACCACTCTTATTTAGGAATACAATCCATGTGAAATTGTTTTTGTGAAGTCATTTTTTTAATGTATTTTTTCATTTTGATCCAGCTTGTTGGTTCATAAACAAGAGATTTAACAAACAATGGAACTTACCTACAAGGCTTGTTTTGAGTGACTGCAAGATGAGTACGTCTCTGCATCTGTCTGCCAGAATCCTCAAAGTTTATACAGAGGCCTTAACTTGGACCAGTCATGTACACCGTCAAGATGGTCTCAAGAACACAGTGCTCTCTCAAGGCTGTG